>NW_028263388.1:7709154-16799154 GCF_051168715.1 Poecilia mexicana
ATCATATAAAATATTAAAATACATAATGTAATGTGACAAAACGTGAAAAGTTTAACAAAAGTCTTAATGCAACTATGTCGGAGGCAGGACGTTGTTAGCTACAGTAAATTGTATGCGGGGGGGGGGGGGAACAATGAAACTTTTTTTTCTTCCTGCTGCTTTGCTGTTGTTTATTTTGTAAAAATGTCAGCTCCGGCCTGTTTTGACGAAAAATGGCTCAGAGTCTCTGATGAGAATCAGTTGAGTGGGTGTGTGGAACATTATTCAAACATTCCTGCCTAAATTGATTCATTCACAAATAGCCATTACTCATTTCCCATGGCGTTGTTACTGGAACAAAGCGAAGGAAGCGAGCTAACGTCGAATAGTTTTGAAAAGCGAGAGATTATGCTTGGAAATGCGATTACAGAATACAGCAAAGGCACAAATGGAGCAACATGTTTTGTTTCCACTTCAAAAACTAGAACGACCCTCAAGTGGCTGAAGTATTCCAGAGGCTGGGTTCATCAGGATGTTTGCTTCAATCCAGAACTGTTAGGTAATCAGTAGTGGGAAAAAAACAACAACAAAAAAGCATCAATCTCAAAATCTTTAGGAGTTTCGCAGATAAAACACAAACCACCAAAGCGCCTAAACTCATCTCTGATCCGCTGAGCTCAGTGTCAAGAATGATTGATAATCCATACCTGATGGAGTCACATGGACCAAAGATCACTTTGCGAAACCTTTGGCAAACACAGGAGAGCAGAGTTAAACTCACAAACAACAACTTACTTTGTATAGAGGTGTCACCTTCTGAGGATTTGGAGGTAACTGAGATGAATTCAGACACAATATAATCAATAAAAGCTGAATTTTATTGATTATATTCATTTATAACTAAATGAATCAATGAGCCTTTATTCAAACTTAGTGATGCTGTGAGCTGAAATGCTTTAAGTCAGATTCATTCATTTTCTATGATGAAGATTCTCACTTTGCTGTTTTTACAAGTCAACCACAGATTAGCTTTGTTTTGGTACATTTACAGCATTACAATTAAGGAGGCAAAATATAACACTATTTTAAGAAGCAATAATTTAACAAAAAAAAAAAAGGAACAGGCTGAACCCAAATGAAAAATGTAAAATGTGAGACACAGCGTTCACATATTGTTGCAATAAGAATATGCAGAACGAAAACTGGAGTCAAAAACAAGAGCCGCATGGAAGTAAACGCTTCCCACATATAAAGCAAGGCGGGTTTGTAAAAAAAAAAAAGACAAACTAAAGATTAGAGTCAGCAGCAGAATGGATGAAAGTGACAGCATGGGGAGGTATAACACAGAGTGAAATGCAATGTTATTTCCTCAGCACCTCCTAGCTTGATCTCCTTGGTGGGTGGAGTTCTGTTCGTGCGTGTTAAAGTTCAGTTGTTTGTAAGACAAAATATTGTTCATAAAAACCCTAAGAGGAAAATTACATAGATGCCTGTCACATTTTCAAAAGTAAAAATCTGAAAGGTGTGGCGTACATTCAACCTCCCTGAGTCAATGCTTTGTTAAAAAAAAAAAAATAAAAAAAAAATCCTGCCACTACCATTTTTATCTGTAGGAATAATCTGTTGTGTTTGACATGCGGTCTTCAAAGGACAATTGTTCACAATGGACTTTCACTTGTGGGTGTTAGAGTAAAATGGTCTGAATAAAATGCACGCCACACCTTTCAGATTTTGATTTGTGGTTGAAAAACATGAACAAATTCAAGCGCATGACAACCTCTAGAAGGCTTTTTTTCTTCTTGCCACACGTACCTCTGTTTGTGGGTCACATCTATGCAATAGGCAGGTGATGAAATAAAAACACTTTCTGATTCCACTTTAGGGATTTAAGATGGGAATCATTTCCTCTTCTAGGTAAAACGGAGCTGTGTGGGATTCTGAACAGATGGCCGTTTTAGAAACTTTTCTTTATCAGTCAAACCTCCGCTGTCTGATGTAACCGGAGGTGGTGACTGCTCATGCGACTGTGTAGCCAAGTGATTAAACCGCACATGATGATGAGTCTGTCACAGCAGCATTTGATAGAAGACATCCCCCCCCGCGCTCTGTTGGTCAACGCAACCGCGGCTGCTCTAGATGAGGCCCTCTTCGGGTACATGTGCATGAGAACACCTGTGTCAGGGTCATGCAGGTTGACGTCTGCGACAGGATAGCTTGCAAACAGCCAAAGTCCTGAAAAGAAGACAGTAAAGCGGATAAAGTAACAAATTACTCAGTTGTAAAATGGAGAAAACAGTAAATGAATCCCTTATTTACATGGTTTATACTTTTAACTTTTAATATGATTTGCAGGACACTGGAAACCACGGAGGCGCAGGATGGTACAGAAGAGGATTGGGCCACCAAAAATAATTCAATAAAATGTTGACTTTAGTCAGAATCCTAATTCTGTGTCAATGTATATCTATATTCAAATAAATAACCTAACATTATTGTGTGTGAAATATATTGTTATATGTTTTTTCCTTGTTATTGGATTTGTAAACCTGCACTTTATTCACACTGAAAGCCTGTCTAAATGTACTTGGTAGATTTGAGTTTGACGACTGTATTTGTGTAGTTGTGCATAAGCAATTCAAACATTTTTGATTCTGAGATTTTAAAAAAGGTTAAAAAAAATCTGAGATTAAAGCCAGAATTTATAATGTTGTAATTTGTATTTTATTTATTTTATTAAAACAGGTTTCTCTTGTAAATGAAATCTTGGTCAAAATTTTTTGAGGAAAAAAAGTCTGATTCTTTGGTTTTTGTTGTAGTTGTTGTTTAGTGGTCCTAATCCTCTTCCGTAGAAAAAAGATTAGCTTGTGCGGAGCTCCTGTGACTGACGCACGAATAGGCGTATTATCTCTATGAACGCACGTATTGAAATAAACAGGAAATGCAAGTTGTGTTGTTCCCAAACTGCCTGACAATCTAAATCAGGAAGTCGCCCTCTAGTGGTGTAATATGTGAACACGGTAGACCAGACCATTATCTGACAATCAATTACAGAATATTTCATATTAGAAATAATTATATGGAGGAGATATAAAGACACTTTTCCCCCTACAAGTAGATGTAAAAGTCAAAATATGGAAGCATTAAGTTCAAAACTACATATACTCACTTTTCTGCTTTTATTCAGATTAAGGAGTGGTTATAATCTTATTTGATCTAATTGTACTGCTCATTGTACGGACTCCAGGTCAGGCCAACAAACAGAAAAACAGCAACCCCCTTCGCCCCCCCCCCCCAAAAAAAAACTAACAAAAAATTGAAGAGCTCCATCTCAGACTATATAGAGTTTGGATGTTAAATTTAAGTTGGAAATAGTTGAACAAGTCTGGCTTTTTTGGAAAAGTTGGCAAGAAAGCTGCAGTGGAGTTAGCGCAGCTAGCAGCAAATTAGCATCTAGCAATGAGGAACTTGGACTACTTTCGCACTGAGGAGTGTAAATAGAAATAAATTATGCTTAGTAAAACTCCTAGCACCAGTAAAGCATAAAGGGCATCAAAATCATGTGTAATTAATCTATTGTACTGAGGTTGCCTACACTTTTAAGTGAAGGCAATTGTTTTTGCAGATGCTTGCTAGGTCCACCACATAAACAAAAATCAAACAAAATTGATCGAAATTACTTGTGCTACGTTGATGCGCAGTTAAAATATTTGCTGCACTATTGATTGTTTGAGTTCTTAAACGTGGACCCTCCGCTTGACCTTTGATGACCAATGGAAACATTCATTGATATCTTTTAAAATGATAGCAGTGCAAACAAAAACATTTTTTGACACCGATTGTGTTTAATTTGATCTTATCTCAGACACCCTCCACTGTTTTGAACAGGTTAAGCTCCAGGTGGTTCTGGACCAACCTGTTTGCATTCGGACTCCATCATTGTTCTGGGTCAAACTAATAGCAATGGTTTCATCTGCAAACTTCATTATAGCATAGATCATTTTGTTCTCCGGTTTAGATTTGGTTGCATTATATTTTATTTTTTGGTCAGATGTCAGCTTTAAATACAAAATCCGTTGTAGTAAATTAATTTTACACTAATAGGATTACGCGGACAATATTATCTCTGTCTTCGTGTCCGTTTTGCACGCTCGAGTGGAGACAAAAGCGCGGCCTGTACGAGCTGCAGGTGAAGGCATCGCGAGTGTGCAGCTGATCAGAAAACAGGGAGAAAGGAAGTGGCTGCTGTCGCAACATCCCTGCCACGTCTCTGCAGCAACAGCAGCAGCAGCTGTGTCGGCTGGCCGGGGCTCCGGGATGGGCCGGTGCTGCTGGGTTCATGTGTAGAGGGGATGCGACTGAAGGGAGCAGCAGAGAAGCGGAAGGAGAGAGGAAACACGTAAAGCCACACTCCCTCACTGAAAGAGAGAGAGGGAGGAAGAGGGAGAGCCTGCTGGGGAGCAGCTCCAGGGAGAAGACCGCTGCTCTGCTCCGAGATTCCTTTCTGCCGCCGCCTCCTCCGCCGTTGGAGGGGGTTATTGTTCCCGTCACGAGAAGAGAGGCGTTCACGGACTCATTTCTGTGGGTTTATTATTCGTTCACGGTTCGGACGGAGCGGGACACCCATGCTCAGCTCAGGGAGAATGGAGGAATTCGTCACCGAAGAAGAAGAGCCGTGGTACGACCAGCAAGACCTGGAGCAGGGTAAGACAAGACACCGACCGAACGACCTACCGACCGCAGCATCCCCTCCTTCAGCCGCTGCTTGGCACCGCCGGCCGGCATCTGAACAAAGGCTCTCTGTGGAGCTCCCCAGGCCGAGGCAGAGATGTCACTTGGAGCTTTAATGCTAACAGGGAATTCACGTTGCAGAAGCTTCTTCTTCTTTAACAACAATGCATTGACAGTATGCCAAGTAAGGAAGGGCCTTCACATGGCCAGCATCTATTCAAGTGACAGAACTACTGGGTTAAGTCAGCTGACATCTATTACTTCAAATTTTGACTCCTAACAGCTTCTTTATATTTTGGAGAACATTTATTTTGCAGCCTTATTTTAATCGAAGAGATTTATGTTTATTGGAATCAATAACATGGAGACATCCTGATAGGCAGGCCTTAAATAGTCCAAGTATAGCAGTGCAGTGAAGGATTTATTTTGAAATGCTTTATTATTATTATTATTATTATTATTAAGGACACAATAATTGTGAAGAATAAACATTTTCGAATATTTAACATAGATTGCTGGCCGGTAGCCACATTTACTGCCACCTCTTGTAAGGATAAAAGAAGTATTAAAATAATTGAATGTTTTATTCCAGTTTTCCAGTTTTGCAGTTTTATTTAAAAACTCTAATATAATTACATTTATTTAGTGGCAAGATAATTCTAAAGTTTAGAAATTATATATATATATATATATATATATATATATATATATATATATATATATATATATATATATATAATTACCAGAATCACCATTGGCATAAGTATTGTCAACCCTATTATATTACTAACTTTTTTTTTTGTTTTATAACATTTCACAGGCATCGCATCACCACTTTTGATTGGAGTATCTTCTTAAAATAATGGCTTATGTCTTTTCTTTTATTATTCTTTTAACCTAAATCATCTTTTCTACTGAAAAAGGTGATAGATTTTTTATTTTTATTTTTTTAATTTTTTCAAAAATCATGTTTGTCAAAAAAATATTTTGGTCATTATTTTAAGGCGGTGGCTATATAGTGGAGGAAAAAACCCCAACAAAACAAAAACTACAAACCACGAAGAAAAATACTTCCTGCCTTCTTCTTCTTCTTCATGGTTTTCGCCAGTAGTTAACCACGTGACTGGTGTGAGGCGAAAAAGTGTTTTCATTACAGTTGTGCGAAAAGCATCTATTTCGATACGTCTGAATAACCATCTTATCCTATAGCGCAAAACGTGTTTTTTTTCTTTTTCTTGCTTTTTTTTAAATTGGCATGTTTCCAGTAAGCGAATTTATTTCCATAATTTCAATTTACGCAATTTTATGGTGAATTCAAATGCAGCTAGTGAGAGGTTATGTGGAGAGAGGTTTTCCTTTGAGTCCTGATGTTGGAACCTAACTTGAAATCGTTCAAACCTCTTTCCACTCAAGGCCCCATCTGCTTCTTCCATCCCACGATTTTCTGTCGGCTATTTTGTTTCGATTCCATTACTTTAATCGAATTACATCAGTCTAGAAAACGTATCGTTGTACTCCAAAGCTTACCGTTCATTCAGTTTGCTGTACGCTCGGACCGACCGCGCGCTCAAATGTTTTGTCGGACCTAATTGAAGTGAATGGTGAGTCATCAAGTTCTCCACACCACTGACTTCGTTTCCTGTCTTCCTCCTCCTCTTCCTCCTCTCCGCCTCCCTGTAGTAGTGCCAGCTAATTATATTGGAGCGTTTTCTGTGGCTGGGCTGAAATGGTGCTGATGTTGGGAATTTGGCACGTGCACACACACGAGCACGCGCGAGCTCGTGCGTCGATTTTCAAACTTACTGTTACTTTCCGACACAAAAATAGATACTCGAGGATCCTTTATTTATTTACAGGAGCTTAAAAAAAAGAACCAAATGGAACTGGATAAATAAATTAAAAATAAATAATATTGGTATGAAAATTGAAACGACAAAACAAAACCCGCAGCGAAGCTGTGTCTGATGGAGCAGAGAGGATGTCGGAGTTGATGGAGCAACGCTGGGCTTCAAAGTGCTGACTGCCCGAACTCATCCCGGCTGACATTTCTAAATGCTAGTGTGTCAGTAAGGAACACCGCTTTCATTGTGTCACCTTGCCGTCAGGCAGACAGGCATCAGTGTTATTTAGACCCAAGGCTCATCAGATTTAGTTTTTTTTTCTTTTTTTTCAAGGCTAACTTTGTGTCTGCGTGGGATTAAAGCTGGGGAATAACACAATTCTTAACCAAACAATAGTGGGTTTTGCTTCTGGATCTACTTTATTTATTTATTTTTTGTTAACTGATGTGAAATATTGTGTTAAAAATCACAGAGTTTGCTCAGCAACTGTAATCTGGATGACAACTAAACTAATGAACGCTATAATAAAATTGCATTGCCTGAGGTTAATTAAGGCCTGTTGCGATAACAAACTTTGTTTTGACGATAAATTGGCCCAGAAGTTATCTCGATAAACGATAATATTGTTGTTTTGAGGTCATTTTCAAGTAATACAATTGCAAAAGCAGAATAATGCAAGAACACATTGTCAAAGGTCGATAGACTAAGTACTAATGAACATTTAACACTGGAACTGGAGGACATTTTTATACTAAATAAACAACACAATAGAAACGACGAATAAAATAAATTGTAAAATCTCTGTAAACAAAATTGTCCTTCAAAAAAAAAAAAAAAAAGGGGGAGGCTAGTGCCGACCAATGCACCAGACTGAAGACTTTTGTTTTCCTTTTTTTGGCAGAAAAGAGGCAACTGATAAATAGTACAAATGAAAATCATTATGCTTGATTCAATTTATCATGCAATAAATAAATCAATTGCATGATTTATGACAGACCTTTGTCCAAGATCTAAATCCACGGCTTCTGAGAAGGATTACGCTTTAGCTTGGCTTTCATTTGATTGTAACATTTCTTGCCCGATAAACTGCCGGTGTTGTTACTTTAGCCTGCTCTGTACAGCGTCTGCAGCAAAGGAAAATGGAAACACGAGAAGTCCTGTCTTCCACATTCCATTGAATTTCACGGGTGATATGCACCTACCGAGACAACACAGCTGTGGAAGACATCGGGATATTTACGTATAAAACCATGAACTCACTTCTACGAGTGGATCCACTGGCTGGAAACAAAAGTTGTTTTATATGGCGTATCAGGTCATAGCTGCAAGCTATGGGGAAACAGGGATTTTAGAGGTTACAGAGACAGTCTCTGCTCCTCTGAGGGAGGGTCCCAGCTCTTCATACATGGTGTAAAAACGAAAGGGTCTCCACCCTGTGTGACATCATCCTGTGTGGGTCTGTGCTGAGCGACAAAGATTGATTTGCAACGTTGTTTTTTGGCAATTGAACACACAACGACACATTTAGTATCTTTTGTTTCTTTTGTTCCAGTTGCTGGAATTGGTACCAGAAGTGAAGTTCCTAAATGTAACATCTAGTGACATTTAGTAACTTTATTCCTACTGAAAAGAAATTGATCACAGTTGAAGACTCTTTTTTTTCTTCTTCTCACAACGTCAAGTAAACGTGAAATTGTGAAACCGTTGCCGAATATTGCAATGGCGATTTTCTGAGTTGTTTTCTTCAGTTTCTTTCGTTATCTGGACAACAGTGATGCATTCTGGGCACACGATAAATGAAATAAATGTGATATATTTCGATATATTAGGCAGACTAATTACTGGAGAAGTTAGTGGGGTTTCTGCTACTCACGGTTACTAATAAACAACCCAAGTAGAAACATCCAAGTCGGAGTACTATCCGATGTTCACCACTCCTTATTAGCATCGGGAGCAGGATGTATAAAGCATGTCCTCTGGCGGCCTTTTTTTTTTTTTTTTTTTCTTCCAGAGATGCTGCAGTCCGCATCTTGCTGACGCGCGGCAATGTGGGCCACCAGGTCCGCTGAGTCAGGCCACAGCTAGAACAGAGAGCGACGATAGTGACTCATCTTACTTTGGATGTGCATTTAGCTCGGTGTGGGAGCCTGGATGGAAACGCTGCCAAAAGAACACTTTTATTTTAAACTTTCATCTTCATCATAGAGTCTCCAGCGTCTCGCTGTGCTGCATCTCAGCAGAGAGAGAAATTATTTTGGCATCGGCGCCTGACCTTCATGCATTACTCGCCGGGGAGCGGAGAGGCCTGGCTCTCTGCCTTTCTTCTATAATTGAGCCGCTTCGCTGCAGAACGAAGGCGGCGTGACGACCCGTTTGATCGTCCCGAACTCTATTATTCCCTCACCTAAAATAGAGCAATGTTCACCATTAACTCTGGCAGTGATAATATAAATTATTCTGCTATATTTAGTGTTTTACTTCCAGAATAGTCCACAATCTATCTTGCTCCGCCTTTCATTTGGTGGCATAAATATTCATCCATTCATTCATCATTCACTTTTCTTTCTTTTTTCCCCCCCAGTATTCTTTGATTCTGGCTCCCTTTATTCACCGATTCTCCTTGTTTCTCAGATCTCCACCTGGCAGCAGAGCTGGGGAAGACTTTACTGGAGAGGAACAAAGAGTTGGAGGACTCTTTACAGCAGATGTACATCACTAATGAGGAACAAGTGCAAGAGATTGAGGTACGAACCTTGAGTTTCTGTCCAAGGACTGGTCAAAAACTCAACAAATATCACATCACCCAACTCAGTCATCATGCGTGTGAAATCAACACGTCTGCCCTTCTTTTCTTTTTTGTTTTCTACTTGCGCCTAATGGCAGGAATGGGATATCAATCCAACTGGATTCAGCCCAATAAAACTGGCAAGCATATGCAAGTAAAAAAAGCTTGCACTACAATCACTGAGGAAAAAAAGTGAGGTTCCTAGAAGGAGTGGTTTGATTTTGATGCTGTTTAGTCAGCCTGTACCCCCACAGATGAAATCACAAAAGGCAGACATCCCAAAGACTAGAGGGCGTTCGCCTTGGAAAAAAATGTGGCGTTACAGCCTTAAATTTCAGTGAATTTTATTAGAATAAAACCGACACAAATTGGGCATAATTGTGATACATTTATATGATACATGATTCATTTCTTACTAATAAAAATAAATGTTGCATACATTTGTAATCTGTCCCCTTTAGTATGAAACTCCTAAGTAATATCCAGTGCAACCAGCTACCTCCACAAGTTAGCTAAGTTTAAACTCATTATAAATCCAGCTGTTTGATGAAGGAAACGTTAGAAAATCAAAGACCAAACAGCATCAGTACAAGTTTAAAGCAGGGTTTGGTTATGAATCAATATCCTAACCATGTGAAAATGTAGCATGGGATATGGGAATTTTAAGTATATATATATATATATATATATATATATATATATATATATATATATATATATATATATATATATATATATATATATATATATATATATATATATATTTTTTTTTTTTTTTTTTTAATTTATTTTGTAGATAAAACAGTTTATTCTTTTATTGCACTGATCAAATGAGACCAGAATGTTACTTTTTATCCAAACAAAAAGACAACACTGTACATCATCCAATTCGTTAAGTTGTTCAGAATAGATAGATAAAAATGCAATCCACACTTTTTAGATTTTTATTTCTAAAAAATGTTGGTCTGTCACATGAAACTGATGCAGTTTTGCCAAGAGGTATTTATGTATTAGCAAGGCTCTTTAAGTCTTAGCATCATGACCTTAGCAACAATTTTTTTTCTGCTCCCACATCACTCCTCTCACATCCTGGCTCATATGAGTGGCCATGTTGCTGGCAGTGTCTGAGTTATGTTTTTAAATGTTCAAGCTGACGTTTTAGAAATGGAAAAATGTGCCTAAATCTAATTATCGCTGTTATTTCTGTCACGTCGGCATTTGTGTCTGGCTCTCTAGTACCTGACCAAGCAGCTGGAGGTCCTTCGGGACATGAACGAGCAACACGCCAAAGTGTACGAGCAGCTGGACGGCACGGCCAGAGAACTGGAGCGCACCAACCACACGCTGGTCAGGGACAGCAAAGCCTCGCAGCAAAAGATCGAGAGGTGTGAAGGACGGAGGGCTCTCCTGACCCGGTTTAATCGTTTGGCCCTCATTCATTCCTTTTTTATTAGCGCTCAAAATGTAAAGCAGGGTTTACAGAAAACTTGCTATGCTAGGCCAGTCATCCAATTAATCCAATTAAAACAAATAGATAGTTTTGCACTTCAGTTGTTTCATCCTAATTAAAGTGTCCAATAATGATTTCATTTCAATCGTGATTAATCACGATTAATCTGATTAATCGTTTCAACCCTAAGTTCTGTGCCTCTTTTTGTTTTGTCTTCTGCTCCAGCTTAACGGGGACTATTGAGACTCTGCAGAATCAGGTGGAGTCTCTGTCGGCGCAGGTGGAGCAGCTCCGCTCGATGGAGCAGCTCCGAGTCAGGAGGGAGAAGAGGGAGCGACGCAAGACCATCCACTCGTTCCCGTGCCTGCGGGAGCTCTGCACCGCGCCCAGGTGGGCATTTTCTGTTTAATCGATAAAGATAAAGCCCAGAGGGGAAAAAAGAGTAAAACTCCAATGATTTTCCTGCTAGGTATGAGGATGAGTTTGTAGTGGGCCGGGCCGAGAGCTTCACTTTGGAGGCCAAGAGACAGCCGTGTGAGGAGGACAGTCAGCACCTGAGGGAGGCGGTGTCGGCGCTGAGAGCCGCCGTCCGGACTGAGCGGGGTCGAAGGGAGGGAGTGGAGAAAGAGTGCAACCTCCTGATCGCAGAGTTTTCTCGGCTGCAGACGCGTGTGCAGGTTAGAGAAGCAAAACGATTGCTTTTTTTTTTTTATCGAGCTGCTTTGCTCCACAAGCTAGCACATCTAGCAAGAAATGTAAACGTGTCTGACGAGAAAAAGACCAAAGAAACGTCTGCTTTTTTTTTTTTTTTTTTTTTTGCAAGATCTAAGTGGTGAGCTGATTGGGGTTTCTCTTTCTTTCTCTCTGTCTTTCTCTCTCTCTCTCTCTCTCTCTCTCTGTTTTTTTTTTGTTTGTTTTGCCTCCTGACAGGACGCTGAGAGCTGCCAGGCTCGTGTGCGGGAGCTGGAGGTGGAGCTGCAGGAGCTGCAGCAGCTCCGCCGCGCGCGGACTTTCCTCCTGAGCGGCGAGGACGACGGCGTCGGCCTGACCCAGACCGTCCTCAGCATCACCCCGGAAACCGACACGTTCCTGGAAGCGGAGGACGGCGACGCCGGCGGCGGAGGCGGCGGCGTGCGGGAGGAGGCCGAGGGTGGAGGCGGCGTCGGAGGCGAGCAGCTGCCGGAGTCCAGCCCTGTGAGGAAAAGCTGCAGCGACACGGCGCTCAACGCCATCGTGGCACGGGACGCATCCGGCCGCAGGAGAGGCAGCTACGCCCTCCACGCCAACAGCGTGAGGAAGAGGGGGATGTCCATCCTCAGGGAGGTGGACGAGCAGTACCACGCCCTGCTGGAGAAATACGAGGAGCTGCTGGGCAAGTGCAGGCGGCATGAGGAGAGCCTGTGCCACGCCGGCGTCCAGACTTCCCGTCCCGTCTCCCGCGACCCGTCCATGAAAGACTGTGCGATGGGCCCCGTCCCGGCACCTCCCCCGACACCCACCCAGTCCCCCTCCACTCCCGAAGCCATGGAGAGCATCAGCAAGCAGGTGGAGGCGGTGGATAAGCGGCTGGGGCAGAACACTCCTGAGTATAAGGCTCTTTTTAAGGAGATCTTCTCGCGCATCCAAAAGACCAAAATGGACATCAAAGCTACCAAAGCCGCCAAAACGAGCAAATCAGGAAAATCGGGCAAATCAAGTAAACACTAAAGTCGACGTCGACTGTACAGATGAGGATGTTGGTGCTCTTTGTGAACAAGGGGCTAGCCTAGTGTACACAATTTTATAGAGGGCGCTGCTACTACAACTAAAGTATTAATTTCTTCCAGAGCTAAGCTAAGCTAAGCTAACCCCAGCAAGAAATCAACCAAATCTGAAGTGCATGCCTTCCACCATAGTTAACCTTCTAGAAAATGAATTGAATCTGTTACATTTTATTCTTCTCCATTGTCTTATTTAATTGAAATTACAGGAAAAAAAAAAAGATTTGTAGGGCAATTTGACTGCCTTACTTACTCTACAATATTACAATTATAATACCACAGCTGGCAAAATGTTTCAGTTTTGCACTTTAGGTTCAGGTTTAAGTAAACTAAGGAAAATTGCCTCTTAGAGGGGTGGAAAGCAAATGTAACATTAACTCAAGCCAAATCTATTTACTACTAAACAAGCTTGACTCATATTTATGTACTTCCTGTAAGAGAGGTTGATCTTACTTACATAAGCCTATATATGGCAAAATCGTAAAGCATTTAAACCATAATTGTATTTTATTGGGATTTTATGCAACAGACCAAAACAATGTAGTTAATTATTGTGAAAATGATCCAGATTTTCTTTCTACAGTTTCTAAAGATAAAATCTGACTGCTAATCTGACATCGCTTAAGAGAATCGGCTTCAAGATTCAGATTTTTTATAGTAAATGTAACATTTCTTTTTTTTTTTGTCATATGTGTCTTTGTCTTGATCTATCCTACAAAAATCCCAATTAAATGCAGTGACATTTGAAGTGGTTGTGTGACCTAATGTGAAACAGAGTGGGGTGTGAATACTTTTGCGAGTTGGGGTGTTTCAGACCACTGTGCTGCCTGTGTTTTGGCCTGGAGGTGCTCATCATAACATGCTACGCTAATTCTGTCAGCGCTGCTAAAAAAAAAAAAATTAGCTAAGTCTAGATAAGGATGTGATTAGTCTATTTGGTCCTGAGCTTTCTGCAGGCATACCAAGTGACTACATTGACCTGAATAAAAGTGAATCCATTTTCCAAAGCGAACTGGACTTTGGGATCACTTTTGGGCCAAATCTTACCTGCCTATGTACCTGTGTCTTAACTCCTGCATATATCTTTGTGAAGTGAAGATGAGCTATTTTATGTTTTGTTTTTAAGTTCTTTGAGGGGGAGTGCCTTCATACTCTTCAGCTGCTTCATTTTGTTCCCACTTTGACATATAAAACTACATTTGAGTTAACATGAATGAAGAGACTTTTTGGCTACAATAGGCAGTTATCATGACATAGGTGTTTTATATTCCACTGTGTACATGAACTGATCCCTACTCTCTGCACCACGCTCAGGGATAGATGGCTGCAAAACATTCTCAACTCAATCAGATGCCCCGTTTGCAGTACTGAGCTCATTTTCGTAACCTTAGTAAATATTTCCAATTGCCTCTGAAATCAGAACTTTGATTCAGGTCAGAATAAGAATTCAGTTCATGAAAAACGTCCCACCTGATGTACTTCAGTTCCAGTTCCTAGCTAGAAAACAAGTTGGGCTTGCTAGTTTTTGAGCTCCATGTCCAGGATACTTACTATAATATTGATGACGATGATAATTCTTATTGGTAGGTGTTAATTGCAATATATTTATAGCGTTTTGCAAATTGAAATGCTAAAGAAATATGTACAGTACTGTATGTGCACAAAGTTAAAAGAGATCCGAACCATTAAAGCGCAGAAGGTGGTTTGTGGCTTCAATTTACTCTGTGTTTATACCTGTGGCAGCCATTTTGGATTTTCAGGTCAGTATTGGTGGGATATCTCCCACTTACCAAGTGTAAGCTTCACACAGCATTCCAGTTAATCTCGCTGAATCAGAGACAAGATGGTTTTACCTTTTGATAACGATTACAAGCTAAAGTTAACCTAGCTTGTTTTTATGTTAGCGGTAGCTAAGCGGATTCGTAAAGTTAATTTCCTACCATTCTGAGCAAAGGTGAGTTTTAACATCTGTATCACATTAATGATCACTATAATGTGGTATAATTCATTAAAACTTATGTATTGAGCTCTCTCTCTATTTTATTTTCACAGCTGACAGATTACAATGGTGTTCATCTATAACCAATCTTCCCAAATGTCTCTTCTTTGCTTCCAACATAAGCATGCTACTTCATAGGATCTTCACACAATAATAGGAATGCTAATGGAAAATGCATTTAGCTTTACTGATGTAATTTTTTTTTTGTTTTAGCTAACATTTGTTCAAGTCTTTTTAAAGGCTTCTTTCACAAGCCACAGGAAATTGAACAAAGATCAAGTTCTGACAGCATCTTATGCTGCATTTAGTTAAATTGTCTAGTCAGAAGTTGGATCTTTGAACCGAGTTTAACTGTGATCCAGTTCCAAATTGGAAAAAACGGTGAGATTGACTGGCTGGGATGCTTAGTGACCATGCTAACTGCTGTTAGCAATAGAAGCTAATAGTTATGTTCTTCACCGCATTTTGGACTTTCTGGATTTATTTGTGTTAGCTAAAGGTATAATGGGACACTTTTGGTTAAAAGAGCAAGTAAATAGTTGTTGTTTTTTTCAATTGAGAGCAGCCATGTTTGGATTTTTAAGGTCACAGTTGGTGAGACTGTTTTTTTTTTCTCCCCTTGGATAATTCTAACTTCTATGGAGCTTTGTTCTATTTTTTTACAGCTTCAAATTTATAAAATGTAATTTCTCAGAATAAATGTCACACCTAACTGAAGTACATACTTAAAACAAACATACAGTGCTTAGAAATATACAATATATATATATTTTAAATAAACTGAAAAGGCATAGGCTTGTTGAACAACACTTAAAATGTCTGTCAACATGGTGGTGCTTGGGAAAACTTGGGTTTTTATTATAAATTCTAAGTAAAGTTCTTTCACAGTCTTCAAAATTTTGGAAACGGTTAGGGTATGGGACTTTTTTTTTTTTTTTTTTACTATTTTCCAGGTCTGAAATGGCATGGGTAAAACAGTATCAAAAAATGTTTGATTTTGCAGGTATTATTTTCCCCAAAAAGAAAAATAATAATAGATTCTTTATCCAAACTGGTTGCTCTTGGCGATGACTCCATCCTGTCTCAGTGAGATATACTTCTATAAATAAAGGTAAAAAGAAAATAATGAAGTAAACAATCTGTCTTTGATTTGCCACATCACATTGACATTTCAGCGTTTTATCAACCTTCTCACTGAATATGCACGCTATTTCACTCACTGGTTTTTTGGCAAATTTGAATTCAGGTTGAACTCGGCCTTGTGTCTTTCAATTAGATCATATTAAATGCCAAGCAAAGTTATAAAAGTGCTATTTTGGGACTTTATTTCCAAGTGAAATAAAGGTACCAGTGTTTACTAATTGTTTATCTAATTTACATGTGTTATATGATATTTCTGTCTTATGGCAAATAGAAGAAGAAAAGATTTTGAAATAAATCTGGTCTCTGAAACAGAAAATCAAAAGTTGTTTCACCGGTTAAGACTATTTTAAGCCGTTTTAAGCTGAATATTTTTGTTCTCAAATGTCCAGAAAGTTATAACAGAAAAACAAATCTAGACAAAGAGTTTAGGACAATCTGTAATTGTAAAATAAAAATGTTTTGGGGAGGGGGGGAGGAACAAAAAAAAAGGAGTAATCTTGCATGAACTGGCATTACAAGGCTTTTTCTCACTGCTACAAACTCTGTCACATTACACTACTAATGTAGAACCATGTAAAATCTCAGTAAATTAGATGGAAAGTTGAATGTTGAGCCACAGTTTGCGCTTCTTTAAAGTTCCTCAATGCTACCTGCTGGCTGTGCTGTACAGTAAACTCTCGTGTTTAGTGTATAAACCGTGCATTTGAAAAGGCTCTTGAGTGTTTGGGAGGAATGCGCTGATGGTCTCTGAGATTGTGTAGAAATAGTCTAAATACTGAATATGTTTTTTACAGGAACGTGTGTAGGCACAGGCAGTTGTTGGAGTCAATGCTACAACTCACTTCCCAGTTGTTTGTGGACAATGACAAAGGTTGGTGGGGGATGGCAGATTGCATGTGACAAACACTCTACATGTAGAATCTCTGGAGATATTCTGTAGAGATTTTTTTTTTATATATAACAAAAGTATCAGAGAGGTTTTTCTTCAATTTACTCTTGACAGACACACTGTGTAGCTGATGTATAACAAGTTAAAAAGGCTTCAGACCAGGGTTCTATCTTAACACCCAGCAGTCTTACCAAACTCTTATTATGATAACCTGCAACACATTGCACCTCTTGCGCAATCTGCAATGCCTTTTTTTTCTGGTAACCTTCTATATATACACAGCTTTGTTATAATGAATGTTGTTCTAACTAACATTTTTGTGTCCATCTCCTCACCTACACTGTCAACATAACCATGCCTGAAACTTTTCTAGATGTCATATGTGACTCACTGGTCTGTAAGAGTTTAAGACAGACTGGCGGCTGGGTGATTATTAAGATTAGTTTACAGTCTTAATAGGAGTTTAATGATACAGTGTTGTGTATTTTAGCATAATCAGAACTAAATATAATTAAAACATGCTAAACCAGGGCTTATGGCCCTGTGGAGTTTTACTCTGTACTGCACTTGAACGCAACACCATTTGTCTGACAATTTTGTTCATATATATATATATATATATATATATATATATATATATATATATATATATATATATATATAACTTTATTTGCCTATGTATAACTGTCTATAACATCAAACTATTTATTTACTTTTACCTTTATATTTTACTACCTTGTTTTAATGATTTGCAATATTCCGTTGTATTGCTGCCATTGTTTAGATTAACTCATATTACTTCATATCATGATGAAACATTATTAATAAAGAACAAGACAAATGCATTTATCGTTTTTGTGTGTGGCTGGCTGAATTGTAGAATCTGAATCTAGACATTATATGTCTTATTATTATACTTATTATATTAGTGATTCTTGAGAATAGGGACAAAATGGGTTTTAATTTTCCCATAATTTTTTTTTTGTTATTTCTAAACCTTATGTATGCAAATATGACAAATAATGTTTAGGAAATGTGAAGATGCTAAGGTGCAGGCTCCCAGTTGCAACATTTTAAAAAATATATATATTTTTAATCGACCTGACCTAGAACGTTGTCATCACCATCTGACAAAAATAAATGAAAAATAAATTGTAATGACCCTATTAGTGATATTTTTACTCATTTTACAGACAAATGCTTCTCAAGAAACAAAAGAAATATTATTTAAAACCGAAAACAACAAAAAGTCCGTCTGACGGAGTTGACACAGAACTGAAAGTGGTGACAAACTAGTGAATAAAATGAAAAACTTGGTACATGTGAAGTAATGCAATTTATGTAAAATACATTAACATGAATTAATTGCACATTTAAGTGAGATTTGACAACAATTTCACTGAAAGAGTCAGAAAAACTCTGATGGAGTTGACAAAAAGCCAAACTGCCTCAATTTATATGATGTTACTCTGAAGGAGGCCATATTGTAGCTCATCAGGTCCATGAAATCTTTACAGTTTACCAAAATTAAGCTTTTATTTCACAAAATTTCATCAAAGTTTTGTAAATTGTCAGTTATGGTGTTGACACATCATGGTTGTGACAAACAACTTAGGAATAAAACAGAAGAAAAAACTAAAGAATAACTTAAGCTAACCAGAGCTAACTAGCCCTCTTAGCAAAGGAAGAGAAAGGAAGAGATCATGGGATCATGAGATCATCATCTCAGAAGTTCTGGTGCCCCCCAATAATGCCTGATTTTTTTACATTCTTTTCATTTCTGACGGTGTTGACAAAAACTAGGGACAAATTTCAATGGAGTTGGAAAATATATAAAAATGATTTTTAATTCAATTTATTGATACCTCTATAATTATTTATATGACTACTTATACTTAATTGTCACAATATATAATTTTAGTATTTCTTTAATTGTTTTAAACTGTTACAATGTATTGAGTTCTGCTCCGGGACAAGGGCTTTTACAGGCATCATCCACCAACTACAATGTTTAAAATAAAAAAATATTCAGCAAATACCTGGAAAGTATACATTGTTGTGCACTTGTTGTGTCATGACCCAGGTTAGTTGAGTCAGATATTTGAAAAAATTATATTTTGTGTATATTTTATTCAAATTTTGTGCTTTATCCATAGGACCTGTTTTGTCCCTATTCTCAAGAATCACAGTGGTTATTTAAAATGTGAAGAAACGAAGACAAGTCTGTTTTCAAGAAAAAATTAAGACATTTCAATACTATGTAAATTGACACAACTCAAAATGTCTTCAAAATTATTTCAGCACTCAAATACGAGCAAAAACATGTCATGTGGTAGCCAGTTTTATTCTTCAGGACTCGGTGAGTTTGAATCACGCTTTGTCTCAGATGTAATCGCAAAATACGAATCCATCGTTCATGAAATCCTCCGTATTCACGTATCTCTAGTGAAACCCTAGACCGAATGAGTACTCAGACCGCGTGGCCTAATGGATAAGGCGTCTGACTTCGGATCAGAAGATTGAGGGTTCGAGTCCCTTCGTGGTCGTCTTTTGCTAATATTAATGTTCTCTGCTTCAGGTAATATAGCCTAGTACTCTAGCCGCTGAACCATAGCAAACGACTCCGTAAGGCTAAGGTGAAGAGTAAATGCTGCTAGTTTTTAACAAGGAAAGTGTGTTTTCTGGTATGCCATCTTAGTCAGGAGTTTATAACAAAAACCAAACCAAACCGCACAAACAATATGGATATTCACTCACCTGAATAAACCTAAGCATCACATGCGTATACATTTTATATACAATATAACGAAATATATCTAATAATACACAAAACCACTCGACAATATCCGCGTCCGACCATTTAAGTATAGTCACGAGGCCTAACTTTCATAACGTAGCAGAGTGGCGCAGCGGAAGCGTGCTGGGCCCATAACCCAGAGGTCGATGGATCGAAACCATCCTCTGCTATGGAACTGTTTTTTTATTTAGTTCACTCCGCTTTTGTGCAAGGAAATGAATACACTATTTTTCACAAAGTTGTCTCAAGTACGTAGACTGCATTTACCGTCTCTAATATCGCATAGACTAAGCATCTATATGTCTTCCTGTCATTGAATAATTACATTTGATAACATATATGCTAACAGAACGATGAACTATAAGGTAACAAAAACAAACAAACAAACAAACCCCGCTGATAAGTGTAGCATTATCATTCAATGAGGAAAACTATTACTATTTACCTAAACGTAAAATCTGGCATCTCAACAAAACCTCATAAAATGATTTCTAGCAAGGATGGTCGATTTTGGCTTCAATAACTAAAATACGATGGGAACTTGGGAAAAAACCCAAAAAAAAAACCCATGAAGTTCTACTGGACATGCATGATTTGCAACTTGTGTAAGATTTTCATAAAGAAAACGTATATTAATTTTCATTGCAGCAGCTGATCTATATTAATGTACAGAAATATGTACTCTTCAATATTAAAATCAAAGAAGCTACAGAGAATATATATTTGTGTCAGAATTAGGGTTTATTCTATCAATCAAATTAATATTTAATCAAGAGTAAGGGAACATTACAAGCCATCAGAGGAAGTAATACATGTGAAAAATCAGATCTGGTGCTTTCATCATCATTCTCTGTTGGTTATCTTAGTAGCGTAAGGAGCCAATAAACGGCCAATACCTGCTCAACTTATTATCACCAGTGGCAAAGATGAAAAGCCTTCAAATACATAAATAAATCTTTTATTACAGTGGAACAATCTCACATTAAACAATGAAAAAAATAAATCAACACTTTATTTCAACTGTTTATTCAGAACATCATTGGTAGCGCATTTCTTTGTACAACTGGAAAACAGAAGATGGCAGTCTTGGCTGCAATGTTCCATTTTACTCGTAGCACCTTGCTAGTACCTAGTTGGACCCCCGTTCGCCTTCAGAACCTCTTCAATTCTCTGTGTCATAGACTCAACAGCGTGTCTGAAACATTCTTCGGAGATTTTGCTCCACACGTGCGTGATGGCGTCACTCAGCTGTTGGAGATTTGTCGGCTGAACATCCATAATGCGAATCTCTCGCTCCACCGCATCCCACAGGTGCTCTATCGGATTGATGTCCGTCGACTGCGGAGGCAACTGGAGTACGCCGAACTCACTCTTATGCTCAAGAAACCAGCTTGAGATGACTTCAGCGTTATGATGGAGCACATTCCCCTGCTGGAAGTAGCCATCGGCAGACGGGTACACCGTGGTCATAAAGGGCCGGACATGGTCTGCAGCAAGACGGAGGTAGTCTGCTGCGTTTAAACTATGCTCAATTGGCACTAAAGGACCTAATTTGTGCCAAGAAAACATTGCCCACACCATTACACCACCAGTAGTCTGAACCTGTGATCCCACGGAGGATGGATCTAGGCTTTCTTGTTGCTCGTGCCAAATTTTGATCCGACCGTCCGACTGCTGCATCTGAAATCGGGTCTCGTTGGACCAGGCAACGTTTTTCCAATCTGCAACTGTCCACTTCTGGTGAGCCTGTGCGAACTGTAGCCGTAGCTTCCTGTTCTTTGCCGTCAGGACTGGACCCCGGTGCGGTCTCCTGTTGCTGTAGCCCATTTGCTTCAAAGTCCGGCGTGCCGTGCGTTCGGAGATGGTGTTCTGCACGCCTTCGTTGTAGCGGGTTGTTATCTGAGCTACCGTCGCCTTTCTATCGTCTCGAATGAGTCGGTCCATTTTCATCTGGCCCCTGACGTCGACGAGGCATTTTCGCCCGCAAGACTGTCGCATGCTGGACATCTTCTTCTTCTCGGACCATTCTCTGTAAACTCGGGAGATGGTCGTGCGTGAAAAGCCCAGGAAGTCGGCGGTTTCTGAAATACTGAGACCGGTACGTCTGGCGCCAACAATTCTGCCACGGTCAAAGTCACTTAAATCCCCGTTCTTCCCCATTCTGATGCCTAGTGTGAACTTCTATACGTTTTCTTTTCACATCTAGATGCCTTATATGCACAAAGTGGCCAGTGAGTGTGAACTACAAAACGATTGCTCGATGTTGCATCGTCAGTCGAAATCCACTCGTCGGCTGTTCTTGACTGATGAAAGGATTTTCTTCTGTCTGAGTCGCTCTTTGTTCCTCTTCTCAATCCTGCACAACATAATAAATGACAAACTTGAAGTTTAAACATATACAGAAGCTCAAATCAATTCATTTCACTGGGTATCACCTGGCTGCTCTTAGAGCTACGTCTTCGTCTGATGGTTCGCGGGGTCTCTTGCTAGCCTCAGCTATGATGGCGGAGATCTTCTGTATACAGTCCAAGAGGTTTCTCTGCTGACTCCTGCTCACCTCCGAGGTCACCAGGAGCTCCCCGGATTTATTGATGCGGGTTTTGTTCTGTGGAGTTTTTCAAAGTGGAAATGGAATGTAAAACAAACAGGACATAAAAAGTAGACATCAGCTGTAGTGTGTGTGTAAATTCTCTAGATGTACAAATAGACACACTCGCCACATAACGAACCTTTTCTACGATTTTCTGTCGAATGTCTTCAGAGATCCAGTCGGCTGTATGCACATGAAATCGGACCTCTGCTTTAGTGCTGACTGTGGATTAAGATCATAACTTTAGAACAAAAACCACTCAAATAACACTTTTAGATTAACTGTAGGCTTAGTAGCCGAGTCTTCCATTACTTATGGCCCTAAAATTGTAAATTCAAGAAGTATGCATATTTTTGCAAAGCCCTGTACAAAAATCTCTTTAAAACTAGCATTTGTTTACCTTTATTAACGTGCTGACCTCCAGGACCGCTGCTCTTGCTGTAGGACACAGTCAGACGCTCTATGGCCCAATATGGGAGAAGACATAAATAAATAAAATAAAAAAAAGTAAATCAGACTTTTCTTTTTCTTGTTTCATTCATCGGTTCATTTACCTACTGGAATGTGCACGTGCGTGTCCTGTTGAAGACAAAACAGTAATTGTATTAAATTTTTACGTATACAAAATATTAGCATAATTTAACACAACAATGGCTTCCAGTTGAAAGGGTTAGCTTTGTACTCATCTTGTCACCATTTTTTCTGGTGAACAAATTAGACTAGTACAGGTAGTACAGTCATAACTAATTGATTATTTTTTTCATATAAACGAAGGCTGGTTTTATTTACATACCTCGGAAGAGTCTGACCTTCGAGTCCCATAATAAAGTTTCGACAATGTGCTGTTGGTTAATTTGAAGCTAATACAGCTGAGGTTACCGAGCGGAGGACTCACAGTTACACTGCTACTACAGCAAAGTGAATATAAGCGTCGAATAATGCAGATCGCCATGTTGGTCATGAAAGTCTATGCTCTTCCTCTGGTGTTTTATGCCACCTGTAAAGTGTAATACCGCCCCCTACTGAAAGAGAGTATTTATAGAAGAGGTGATCGCTTCTTAATATAACAATCCAATTGAGCTAATAAGCTCATATTTAACGAGTTTGGTGGAACTTCGGGTCGTTTTGTACCCCCCCCCCATAAAACTGCTATAAAAAAAACAACAACAAACAAACAAACAAACAAAAAAAAACATGCTGGTTCTTTCGTTCGTTTCTTAATTTACTGGGAAACTGTAATGGAAGGAGTATACCGCCACCTACTGTACAAAAATTTATGTTGACTTGATTTTAACAGTCTTATTTTCTATATTTACATCTGTAATTAGTACAGATGTGAATGCATTATTTCTGCATTCATAATTACATGCCTGTTAAGCAAGCATATTTTTGACATGTAAAGACATTAATTCTAAATTAATATACCATAATATATTAATGCTTGACAACTTAAATATTTACAGAGCGTACATATTTTCCTCATGGAAAATATGTACGCAAAATGCAGTACTCCAGGTCTGGTTTCAACCTTTTTCATGCTCCACTGAAATAATAATCACTGTGTTGAATATTCAGCTTCTTTAACACTAGTATTAGTCTCTATGTATCATTTTAGACACATTTTCTTCAACTAAACTTTAATTTCACTGTCTTAGGCGTCCTCGTTACTTCTATTTCTAATTTTTTTGGTAGTGTTCCCTCAAAAGTATTCCCTCTATCTTCTCAAATTTTCCTGTCTAATTACCGAATCTCCAATTTCTGACCCACTCATAATTCTGATGCACCGTTAATAATAACAGTCTGGAATATTCTCCCATTCTCTTCCGACTTCTGTTCATCCCACACGCCATTTTTGACGCCTTGTTAGGATGCATTCAAGAATGTTTTCGTTGCAAGCCTTTCACCACAAGCCAGCTCGAACCTGCAAGAGACTTTCTTACCCACACAATCAAACCGCTACTCGAGCTCACGCCGAGGACCGGGCCGCTGGTAGCTGACTGACAGTGTGTCTACTTTGTGTAGTACCCAGGCAGCTGTACACAATGGAGAAACGCTACCGGAAACACGTGCCCTCCACTTCCCCACTGTAGGAAATACGCAATCTCCACCCAACAAAGTTTCGATTTCCGACCTTAGTTTTTGTTTATTTATATATTTATTTTTACTACCCTGGTATGCATCGAGATAGCTTTTGTAGCCAGTGAAGTTGTCAGGATATATTTGTTATATATGGGTGACATCATAGTTAAAAATTAAAGACAAAAGACAGGTTCCACCGAGATTTGAACTCGGATCGCTGGATTCAGAGTCCAGAGTGCTAACCATTACACCATGGAACCATGTGAGACACAGGTCAGAAAGATACCTTTTTCATCCCCTCGCAAAAGATTTTGCGTTCGCTCGCAATAATCTACTGATCAGTTCATGCGGCTTTGGTGCAAAAAACTGATTGAAAATTTACTGCATGTTTATGTCTATTAAGGCTAAGATGGAACGGCACAGAAAGCAGCCCTTTAAACCATTCAGACTACGAACACAATAGAGACACAATCAGATGACTTATTACCCCTCAATAATAACTCAATAGTCCATGGAAAAACATTATAAGCTTGTATATAAAGCAGAAAGTACGGCGGCCACTGTAAAAAGGCTTACAATATTCAATTATGCCACATGAACTGATCAGTAGATTATTGCGAGGGAACGCAAATGTATTGCGAGGGAACGCAAAAGAAAAAAAAATTCCCCATGTCCCCTGGAGGGCTCTGTAAAATGCTCATTTGGTACCGCATCGGAACCATTGTTAAATGGTTCGATTGCAGTCCGAGATCAACTAGGGATGGAAACACTGGGTGCGTTCCTTGGCAGTCAGCCGGCGAATGACCTGGGTAGTAATGATGACTAAAGGGAGTGGGCGGAATTTTTGTCTTACCAAAATGTTTTTGTTGTAGAAGTACGGGGTGCATTTAATGGCCCTTCTGTCCTTTTATATTCAAATCCAAGAGCTATTTCTCCATTCTCGGCAAACTTGTTTCTAACGCAGGCAGGTTGGGAGTGTCCTCTCCGAGTTCAACAATCAAGCGTATTAATTCAGGTGACTAATTACCTGAATTACTCCGGATATCACAACGCTTCAACGCGTAGCTGGAGCCAACAAAAGCAACCCGTCTAAAACGGGTCAGGGGCGAAAAGTATTTTTCCCTTATATTTCCAACTGGAAGAAGGCCCGCCTCTTTCACGTGTGGATCTGATAAAAGGCATGCCTCATTCTGACTGGTACACCCAATTCCTTACCTTTTGACAAAATTGCACCCTCACATTGACTCTACTGATGATTTGAAAAAAGACAATATATTGCTACCAAAACGTCTGTTATCTTCATAAAAGCCACATATCATGTAGAAGTGCCACCCCTACCCATACCTATGTGATTATTGAAATGCTGTTCAAACCACGCCTAGCCGGCGCACACAGCATAGCGGGTGACAAATGGGGCGGACCCAGTAAGTGGCCAAGGGAAGGAAAACAAAACAGAAGATTTGCGCATTTTATATGAATATAAATACATTTCGTAACATACACAAAGCTGTACAGTATTTTTGAGCATTATTCTGGTATAACTAGCTAAGGAGTAATTTTGTTAGTTTCTAGCCTTTTTTTCTGGAATACCTCTAAGGTAGCTCTAAGGTTAGCAGCTAAAAATGACCGCAGCTACACCCGTTTTAGACGGGTTGCTTTTGTTGGCTCCAGCTACGCGTTGAAGCGTTGTGATATCCGGAGTAAAACTACACATATCAGTTACAGCTTTTTTTTTTTCTTTTTTTTTTTTTTTTTTTGCTAGATCTGAACTTGAGAGTTTTCAGCGTTAGCTAGCGGCTAACCCATGTGAGGCAGAAATGAAGTAGGGGGAATTTTGCAATAGAGGAAGTCTGATGTCACAGCAAAGGGGCGAAGATCAGATCATTGCCAGGGCAGATTAAGTCATGCCTGACGTGCCTGCGTGTGTTGCTCAAGAGACTCATGGTCCTGGTATAACAGCGGTTAGCAGGTTCGGTTAGCAGTTAGCAGCAGCAGTAGTAGTGAGGGATTTCAGCTTGTTTACAAAATGCCTGGAATGGTGGCGTTCGGGAGGCGCTGGGGGATCGCCAGCGATGATCTCGTCTTCCCCGGCTCTTTCGAGCTGCTACTCCGTGTGCTCTGGTATGTTTCTGCACCTCATTTTCCGTGTCTCACACATAGTTTACAAGAGTGCTGATGTTGGTTGCTGTTCCTCCTCAGGTGGATTGGCACCTTGATCTTGTTCACCTATCATAAGGGTCACTTTGATTGTAACGGGAGAGGAGTTCTGCATACCTACCTGGTTGGACTCTTGGTCGTGCTGGGGCTCATCATCCTGTCACTGTGGGCCATTGTCTATGTCAGTGCCCAAGGTAAGTAAACGAAAGAACACATTTTGCTGGACGATAAATTGTCGCAGAAGTTATTACGATAAACGGTAATGTCGTTTATCGCCATAAGTGGCGTTAATTTTGACGCCACTTTCAAGTAATTCAATGGTAATGGCATAATACTACCAGAAGACATTCTCAAAGATGAATAAACTTCGAAGTCTAATGAGCATTGAAGACTGACAGTGGAAGACATTTTAATATCCAAAATAAACAAACAAGACCACAGAACAAGTTAAATGAGTTATCAATCAATCGATAAAGTTTATTTGCACGCACATTTCAGAAACAAGGCAGTTCAAAGTATTTTGCATCATAAAAATACAAAGTCTTAGAACACACCGTCAACATTTGTAGCCAACAATTATAAAGTCCCTGTAAACAAAATTGTCCTTCAAAAAAACGACTGTTTGAGACGAAAGCACCAGACTCCAGACTTTTGTCATTCAGTTTTTGGTAGAAAGAGAGAAAAGAGAAAAGAACATAAATCACGCAAATGGAAATTACTGAGTTTGTTTTAATTTACAATTCGATTAATTGACTTATTCTGACAGGCCTATTTAAGGTAGATGCTGTTGGTTCGTGTGTTTCTAGGCTACAAATGTTGGGAGTCATTTGGTGCATCAGGATCTTCATCTCTACAATCTTGTCATTATAATTTTTATCGTTAAGCATCGACTTAAGGTTGTGCTGCAACAGTCATATTGCGTAATCCTGTAATGCAGGAAGGAAGCGGCGAACATTTTTTCCTCATCTGTGATGAAACGCTGGCAACTTTGCAGCTAATGAAACATCCACTAGTCAACGCTGCTGTAATCATGCCATGAATGCCTTGTTCATAATGTCTGTTGTGGATATTAGCAATACCTGTGGATTATTCCCTCAGGCACTATTACCAACCCTGGTGCGCGGCGCTCCATGCCGGCCCTGGTGTACCTGCGAGCGTTGCTCTACATCCCAGAGTTCGTGTGGGCCTGCCTGGGAGCCGTCTGGGTGTCGGACGACAGCCGAGGTTGCGACCCAGCCACTGTGGGTGCGGTCATCAGTGCTGTTATTACCAGGTGGGAGTCCTTACATGTCGTTAATGTTTATATATATATATATATATATATATATATATATATATATATATATATATATATATATATATACTTGTCGCCAGATGGAATGAGATGTGACGATGTACTTTGTCCTCACATTTCATATTTCAATACCGTTTACCAGCCCGTCCATATCAGAGACGTACTTTAAACAGAGATGTACTTTAAATAAATGTTTTGGTTTGTTTTTTCCCCCCCAGCTGGATCATCCTGCTGTTCACGGCGCTGGGTGTGGTTTTCGTCTTCGATCCGATGGGCAGCCCCCGCCTTCAGCCGGGTCCCGTCGAGCCGCTTGGGTTGCGGGACATGGAGAGCAGCGGGGGCACGCAGTTCCTGTCCACGGCTCGCACTCTGGCCACCAAGGTGTGGGAGTGCCGGCTGCGGCTGCTGTGCTGCTGCCTGCCGCAGGACGAGAGCCACCGGGCGGCTTTCTCCAGCATCTCGCAGCTCCTCAGCAACTTCTTCTCCGTAAGAGAAAGGGTTCAATCAAATAAATATATATATATATATATATATATATATATATATATATATATATATATATATATATATATATATATATATATATATATATATATATAACACACACATTACCTGGATTGCAGTGTGAGATTTTGTCTTGTGTGGAATGATGATGCAGGATACAGACCTGGTGCCCAGTGACATCGCAGCTGGTTTGGCTCTGCTGCACCAGGAGCAGGATAAGATGGAGCGCAGCAGAGACCCAGAAGACGTCGTCACCCACAGCCCCTCCTCTCCTATCGTAAGTAACACGGTCACAGTAAAACTCAGACTAGATACCAGTAGGTCTGAAACGATTAATCACCCTAATGATGATTAATTGATTATTGAAATAACTGTCAACTAATGTAGTAATATATTAATTGGATTAATCATTTATTGAAAGAATCATCAACTAGTTTAGTAATCAATTATTTAGATTAATTGTGATTAATTGCTTATCAAAAATTGTCAATTGATTTTATAGTCAATTAATTGGATTAGTTGATTATTCAAGTAATCAACAATTAATTAAGTCACTGATTAATCATGATTAATTGATTATTGAAACAATTGTCAAGCAATTTAATAACAGATTAATTGGGATAATCAATTACTGAAAGAAATTTAGTTATTGATTAACTGAGATTAACCAAGTAGTAAAAGAATAGTAAACTTAATTTAATAATTAATTAATCACGATTAATAGATTATTGAAATAATTGTCAAGAAATTTAGTTATCGATTAATCGTTAACTGGAGTGTACAGACTCTAAAAAGGTCAGTTGGTGAAAATCGATTAAGCTTCAGAATAATCGACAGAATAAATTGATCGTCAGTTGCAGCCATGAATACGACTCCCTACGCGTGCTTTTTAAAGTTGATCCCCTCTTCCTGTTCTCAGGACCAGGACCTGCAGACGGAGCTGGAGAATGCGGCTCACTATATGCAGTTCGCAGCGGCGGCTTACGGCTGGCCTTTGTACGTCTACTCCAACCTCTTTACTGCTCCCTGCAAGCTCAGCAGAGACTGGTGAGGCGCTCTCTGAACATCAGGGTCGGTGTCGGGTCGGCCCCGCCTCGAGCCGACCCCAAATTCTAACGTGCGTCTGCGCACTGCAGCTGCAGAACCCGCGCCGCGGAGTACGACATCGTGGGAGGGGACCACCTGGGCTGCCACTTCTCCTCCATCCTGCAAACCACCGGACTGCAGTACAGAGACTTTATCTACGTCAGCTTCCACAACCAGGTTACAGTTCTGTTTATTTACAGTGCGTACATTCCTGACCACTGGCGTTAAAGTTCTGAACAAACTCGATGTGCCCCACAGATCTACGAGATCCCGTTTTTTGTGGCGTTGGATCACAAGTGGGAAGTAGTACTCGTAGCGGTCAGAGGAACACTGTCACTAAAGGTGAGTTAAATTGGACATTGTGAAAGATTTTCCTACTCACAGCAGGTTTCTTTTTGTTTTTTTTACAGTTTGACACATTACGTTATGTGTTTTAGCGCGGCGTTACATGATAGACCAACTTCAATGTTATCGTTTATCGCAATAACTTCTGGGACAATTTATCGTCCAACAAAACTTGTTACCGTGAAAGGCCGAGTCGGTTGTTTATATTCATCTGAGCTGTTTTGGCGAGGACACAGGTCAAATATTCCATCCTCAGTTCTGAAAGACGGACTGCTGCAAACCGAAACATCTCTCTCTCTCTCTCTCTCTCTCTCTCTCTCTGAAATATTAACACTCGCTAGAATCACAAAGAGGAAAAAAGACGAAAACGGGAAGTGAGACTCGTTTGTATCCTGACCTGTATCTGCGTGTGCCTATAATTAGGTTGTGTTTATGTCAAAGGTGTTTGTGGTGATGCAGAAGGTTAAATCTTGTTTTGACTTTGGTCTTCCACAAAAAAAAAATTAAAGTCTTAAAGAAAAACAATATATACTTTTATGTTTCATGTTTGGTTTTCCTTGCAGGATGTTCTGACAGACCTGTCTGCTGAATGTGAGAACCTGCCAGTCGAAGGCGTGTCTGGCCCTTGCTACGCTCACAAGGTGAGGCACATTCCAATCGAACTTTTAGCCTTTTAGCATAATCACAACTAGTCTTTTCTAAAAACAAATAATAATGATGAATAAGTAAACATATATGCTGCAGGGCATGTACCAGGCGGCGGGCTACATCTACAAGAAGCTCGTCAACGATGGCATCCTGAACCAGGCCTTCTCCGTCGCCCCGGTAACGAGTGAAAACAAAAACACGATATTCGGTCCCCACTTTCCAAATATGTTCAGTAGAGTGTATGACCTGTGGTGATGTGGGACAGTTTATCTTCCAAAAACCCTGGAAACATGAAAAAAAAATACAAGGAGACTTTGAGTTACATTGGGACTGCATCTGAAAACGGGTCGTCATGGCTACTTTTTGCAGGATAATGATCCAAAATGGCCAAATCAACTGAGGAGGGTGGGGGGGTGGGGGAAGAGGAGGGGATAAATCAGATTTTTTTCATAGGCGTCTCAGTAAAAACTTAAATATATATATATTTTAACATGAACCAAAAACAGTCCATATATTCCCATTCCTATAGCTGTGCAGCCCACAGCATCACAGGTCCTCCCACTTACTTAACATAAGTGTTTTTCTACATTTTCATTGCTTGTTTTTATTAAAAAAAAAAAAAACAAGCAAACATATATTTCCCCCCTTTTTCCTAACTCATTTTTATAAGACTGTGCTATTTTGCCTTGAAAGGTGAATTTATACTAAGGCCAAAAAACTTGAGCATCTGTTTGTCAAACTGGACGGATTTGTGTAAACGGTGTGTTTGTGTGTCACTGTAATGGTAGGAGTATAAACTGGTGGTCACTGGTCACAGTCTGGGGGCCGGCACAGCCGCCCTGCTGGCCATCCTGCTGCGCACTTCCTTCCCCACCCTGAAGTGTTACTCATTCTCACCACCAGGGGGCCTGCTGAGGTAAAGCACGACTTCACAGCTTACTCAGTTTCCGCCTTTATTTTTCACTTTCTTTAACTTTTGGGGAAAAAAACTTTGATTATTGTTCATATAGATGTTCTTACTTACATGTGTTTTATTTTCTGTGTTCAGTCAACCCTTAGCTGAATACTCCAAGGACTTTGTGGTGTCTGTGGTGTTGGGGAAGGATCTGGTTCCCAGGTAAGAAATGCCTGTTGCCATGGTTCTTACAGGTGCTTGAAATCCTTGTTGATGCTTTAATTTCATTTAGGTGTTTTCAAGGCTTGGTTTCTGCATAAAGTCCTGGAAAGTGCTTGATATTCAAAGTGCACAGTTTTGTTATAAAGTGCATTCTGGCATTTGATTAAAAACCTAAATTTGGAAAACGTGATTTACAGTTGAAACCAGATATTTTCATACACTTAGTAAAATAACACACACATTTTTTCCCCCTCAGTCTGAAGTTAAATCTAGTTTTAGGTTATTTAGAATAACTAAAATTATTTCTACTCACTAAATGCCAGAAAACTTAACAAGAACTTGTAACTTTGGATTTAACTTGAGCAGGAAGGTAATTTACCTTAACACGATTTGTTTGCATTGTTCCAACATTATACATATTTATTATTCCTAATGGCTCATATATTATTGATCTGTATAGTTTACATTTTACACTTTAAGTTTTGGTTAAATTAGTGTTTTGTTCTCATGCCTGTGAGAAAGAAAATTTTTGAAAAATAACATTTTGCTATATTTCCCTTATCCCTACAGAATATTAGCACAAAACATGATCAAAAACTGTAATAAATAAGAGTGAATTGAAACTGCCTTTTTTTTTTGTTCTTTTGTATTTTATTTTTAATCTCCAAAGTGTGGAAAAGTTTGAAAACTTACTTTGAGAATGCTTCTGAAGTGCTCTTGAACTTTGCTGTGGGAAACGTGTACAAACCTTGTACTGTCTGCTGTTGTGTTCTGCTGGACTTCATGTCGGAAACCAAAAGCTTTTCCTGTTCCACAGACTGAGCATCCCCAACATGGAGGACCTGAAGAGTCGGATACTGAAAATAGTCGCAAACTGCAATAAGCCCAAAGTGAGTCTAGTGAGCGTTGGAGTCACACGTTTCTGTGCCCCGAATCCAATCTGGCCGTGTCTGAAGCCGCTGTCTGTGTGTTGCAGTACCGCATCCTGCTGCAGGGGTGTTGGTACGAGCTGTTCGGAGGGGACCCGGACGATTTCCCCACCGAGATGGACAGCAGGAGGGAGGAGCAGCTCAGCCAGCCGCTGCTGGGCGAAGAGTCGCTGGTGATCCGCCACTCGTCGTCCTATCAGAGCCTGGCGTCGGACGACTCCCCCGCCCACCCGGCCGTGCACATGCCGCTCTACCCGCCGGGGCACATACTGTACATCACGGAGGACGGGCCGTCGCGGAGGTTGGTTTCTGCATGCTGCGACTAACGACTATTTTAGTTATTGATTAATCGTTTACTCCGACGATTAATCGGGTTAAAAGAAATTGCCGTATTTTGCGGATTTCTCTTTAAAGCTTCTTTGTGCAACTTTAAAAACACATTGAAAGATGCAAAGAGACAATTCATTTCCTTTATTAAGTAAGAATATAACAGCTTTAACAGCTTCCCTGTAGTGAACATTTGATCATTTGTAGCAAAGGATTCATCTGCAGCTGTGAAAATACTTTTAACATCAAATTGTTAAAAGCTCTGCTTGACTCGTCAATATTGTGTAGTAGTAGTTATTAAGAATTAGACAGCAAAAGATGCTTAACATGATTTTCTTTTAGTAATTTGACTATGCTTTAAGTATGCTGCCTGAGGAATTGTAGGTATAAAACATTTACAAAGAAAGTTAAATTTTTCTACCATAAATGCAAACTGTATATACTTTTTGTACAGTTTTGGCTTAATTACTGCTCTGACAATGTTGTTCTTTTAGCAAAATGCCTTTTTTTGAAACCATACATGGAAATTAACAATTAATTGAGTACTAAATTAGTTGACCATTGTTTCAATAATTGATTAATCGCGATTAATCAGATGAGTCATTTCATCCCTAGTGTTCATTATGGTATTTTGCAGCACTCTGTGTCAATCTGCCAGAGAAGGCCAATAAAAGACACAGAGGTTTGTGGTGTTGATTAGACAGAATGTAAAAAGAAAAAAAAAAAAGTCCAGTGGGTATGAATACTTATTATTTTAAAATGTGATACAATACCCTGCTAAACGCTCAAGTCATGGCACCAAGAATTTAAATTCATCTTAAACTACAGTAGTTCTACTGTTTATATTTTGATACACTCACATATCAGGACTTACTGCACACATCAGCTGACACCTCAAATGACATCATTTCCTTCTCAGCTGACACCTTTGTTCCATCTTTCCTCTTGATGAAATCTGCTCCGGCTAATTTAATTTGAACTGCTTTCGGTGCTTGAACTTAAGATAACACAAGCTAATGTGGTTGAAATGCACTGTGGTCTTCATTCAGGAAGCATAACTCGAATTGTCAATAACCTCTGGCGTTGCATCTCAATTCTGGTTAGTGAATGAGTACAAAAAGTAATTACTCCCTCTGGTTGTGCAAATATGCACAGTTTTTCGACCAGTTAACGATTATGATGTACTTTATTTTGGTCTAACTCATAAAACTTTCCCACAAAATACATACAAGTTTTTAAAAAAAAAAATTTTTTATGAAACAATGGTAATAATGGTGGGAATGCTTCAACAAGGCACAGCATGGTTTTATCACAGAGAAAATTTTAATTCTGTAAAGTTTGACAGTGCTATTTTTTAAGCTAGAATATTGTTTATATTCCTCTAAAACTTTTATCTCTTTTTGTCTTTTTACTAAAACTATTTAAAAAATAGTCAGAATGACACGGCTGCTTCGGGTTACATCAGGGTGCCTCGCATCGTTAAAAAGTTGCAAATTCATCTATCTAAAATTAAGACCTTAAAATGTCTTAAATTTATATAAAAAATACGTTAATCAAATATCTTAAATTTTGCCTTGGACTACTTAATTTTCTCGCAGGATTTTCTGACAGGCAAAAGTTTGAGACACCTCCTTTGCGTTCTGAGGCTAACGGGAAATAGCTGCTAATATTCCCTTCCAAGCTAGCTAGCTAGCTTTTTTACGTCTATCGTGGGTAAGTGCAAATTTATCGCCACGTGGCTGGACGAAGTTCGTACATTTCCGTGGAGATAAAGGGCTTACATTTCATTCATAGTTGTCCTAAAAAGTCTTACATTTTATTTGGTGAAACCCACAGAAGCCCCGTATATTGAATGCTCCGCTTTGTCCAAATGTTTGCTAATCAAAGCCCCAGCTTGTCTTTTGCTTCTTTGTTGTCTCCAGAGGAGCTTCCAGCCTCGGATGATTAGAGATGCTGACAGTCATATGAACACTTCTTGTTCCTGCGTCACAGCACAACTTTAAAAAAAAAAAAGAAAAGAAGCTCCAGCTTTTCTATTGTTTTTGTTTCCACAGATCCTGCTTCTCCCAGGTTCGGTACCGTGCCGACTGGTCCAGCGAAACGGCGTTCCGGAGCATCTTGATCAGCCCCAGGATGCTGGTAGATCACATGCCCGACGCCGTGCTCCGAGCCCTGAACAGCCTGTGCAGCGACGGCCCCTTCCTCTGCCCGTCATCGCTAAGCAACAACCCACATATTTCTATGTGAGGTGCACTAAAAAATATATAATAATAATAATTAAAAAAAAGGGGGGGGGGGGGTTACTGGGGGGTTACCCTCTTCACGTCCACGCTCCAAGACGACTTTTACTCGCGTGTTTACATCCGATCCAGGTTCCCACTACTTCCCAACCTGCGATCCCCAGCTAATTAATATCTTTTGGTCAAGTTGCTGTTTTATTGAGCTTCTAAATTGTTCAATCATTGGATTATGATTTTGATGGGAGATTTGAATCTGCGGAGCTTTGCCTGATTTGTAAAAAGGAAAACCCATAGAAGCACAGAGTCATGCACTTTTTTAAATTATTTAATGCAAGAATTGTTTTTTTTTTCTTTTTTTTTTTGTTGCTTTATTTGAAGTTGCTCCATGAGCGACTATATATATCATATTTGAATGTTGTATATTCAATGTGACAGTGGAGCATTTCAACTGTAATGTCAGTGTTTTTGGTTGTGTCGTTTGAATGGCTAAGATGAAGATTGACTTGTTGCCAAGGGCAACTTTGGAGCTTTCTGATTGGATGGTGCGGTGAAAAAAATGTGGGTATTCATATTGTTTGTGAACTGTAGATAGGAATGTCTTGTGATTTTATTATTGTTTTAATGTTTTAAACATCAGGGTGAACAGTGCCTATGCATTATAAAAAAATGAAACCCAAACACACTAAGTAAAGTTCAGAACTGCAGTTGTGTTAAACTCGAACATGCCTGAAAGTAAAAAGTTGAAAGATTGTGCTTTTTTTCTTTTTGGGGGGGAATTTACCTGCTTGCTATGGATGTTGTCATTCTTTTTCAAGAAAAATTTTCATACCCTCTTAGGAATGCATTTGAAAACTGAAAGCAAATAAAAGCATTTGTGAAGTACACATACACACACATCTTTGCTTGTTTTTGGTCTCACTCCATGAAGTCTTGAAAGAAAAAAAGAAAAAAAATGTATAGAGGCTGCACAGTGCTGAGAGTAGGGGTGAATGCAAATATACTTCATACTTATTTTTTTATTTAAACAGTATAAAGTATAATTTTAACATGTCATATATATATATATATATATATATATATATATATATATATATATATAAAGAAAAGCTCATAAGGTTTAATACTCTTGCAGCTCACTGTAATTATTTAGGGAGGCTAATTTCGAAATTTTTCCGGAATAAAAAAATAACCCACCCTGTGCACTTCAGCACGTGACGTCATGACAGTTCAGTCACCAACATATATGTTCAAGAGATGCTTGGAAATCCCTATTTCAAAACAAAGAACGTAAACAGCAGTGCTCGAAAGTTATACAGTTAAAAATACACCCATTCTGAAATATATACCATAGTTGTACTGCAACTTAAATTTTATGTAAAAATCAGCAGATTATATTCAAAAAAAGATTGAGATAAAGCTGATATTTTTGAAAAGTTCTTGAACTTCTTGATCCCACGGCTTTGATTTTCTCCCCGCCTTCCAAACGTCACTTCAGCATCACCAGGCTATATATGAACATTAAAATAGAAAATTATTTTAGTTGTATCCGTGACGGTTGGATTAGTTGGTTTAGTATTTTGTGCGCTTTCTCTGCTTTGTTGACAGTTTGGCTCTGTGGGTTCCCAGATATCCCGACAGCACGTGAACGCCGCAGCAGGGAGCTCATCTGTTGGACAGGGAAACTAATCAGGAGCCAAGTAAAGACTTTTCAACACTGCGAGCTAATAGGTTAGCACGGCTCCTAAGTCAGCCGTCACTACGAAAACGGGGTAGGGACTTTGTTTGTGACCCGACAACATCTCCTCTAGGCAGGAAACAACTTTGGAGCCATGTTATAGTGGGGGAGAACACTTGTATCGTTGCGCTTAAAGTATAAAAGCGAGCTGCCTCCGGTCAGCAAGCTTGTGGCTAGCTCCATAACGTTAGCTGGGAAAGAAGTGGAGGCTTAAAAAAAACAAAACAAACAAAAAAAACCCGACAAACATGGAGCTGGACGACGTAGTCCTCTACCAGGACGACTCGGGCGACTCGGACGTGATGTCCGAGCGGGTCGCCGGTCTGGCCAGCTCCATATACCGAGAGTTCGAGCGGCTCATCGAGAAGTACGACGAGGACGTGGTGAAGGACCTGATGCCGCTGGTCGTCGGGCTGCTGGAGAACCTGGACTCGGTGTTCGCCGCCAACAAGGAGCACGTCGTGGAGCTGGAGCTGCTGAAGGAGGACAACGAGCAACTTGTCACTCAGTACGAGCGGGAGAAAGCGCTGAGAAAACACGCAGAGGAGGTGGGTTTGCACCGCACACCGCCAAACTAATTTGCCACCAGGCTTATAGATTAAAAGGCTGCGATTATGTACTTTAGCGTGGAAAGATTAATGCCTTCCTCTGGCGTTTTATTTTTTTTTCCCCACATAAAATCGCATTGTGATTGTTTTAACTGTTTGTGAACCATTGTTTAACTTGCACACACATGAAAGTACAAAGCTGAAGGGGAGTTAGGCGTATAAAGTTTTATAAAGTCGGTGGTACTGTCAGACAATCTGGAGTGGAATGAAACATTTGACTCTAATTGGATAGTCTAGTTTACACAATTAGAGCTCAGCAGGTTGAAAGTTAACTCAATGACAGGTGTGAGTAAAACGATGCTACTGTAAACTGTTGCAAATCAGTCGAAAATTAGTGAATCTCACTACGTTTGATGCCAACTCGATTTATGCACAGTTGGCAACATAAAAACATAAAATAAACTTTCTAAGAGGGAAAATAAATACATAATTCTCTTGGGAAAATTATATGCAGCTATTTCTTAAAAACTCGTAGGTTGCTAATGCCACCCTGTTTTATTACTGTCATATTAGAGCTTCACAACATGTCAGATCACAGGTGTGTGTCCTGCGGTGTTATGGTAGTTCATTACTGTCAATAAAGACCACTAGCGGCACAACAAACAAAACCAAAAGAACTCACACATGAAGTCACAGATTTCCTGCTGTTGCTACAGCAAAGTCCAGAATGTGGTTTAAAAAGTCAAAGGAAAACAGCCGTAATCTCAGATTATAGAAACTACGGGTTTGGAGAACAGGACTTGCTCTGTTGGACAAAGCAGAGAAATGGAGCAGTAATTCATTGCTTCTTAATTACAAAAATAACGTAACACTTTTTAGCTTTCTCAAATAGCTAGTTTTCTACCTCTTGCTAACAACTTCCTCACGGAAGAGTGTTGTTATCGCGACCTGTTAAAAAGTTCAGATTTTGAGTGTAAAAACCATCTGATCTGATCACACGATTAGACGTCTTGTTGTACCATCTGGTGTAATTTTAGTTTCTGCTGCCTTTCACTCTAAAGTGAAAGTCGCACTTTCACTTTGTGATCATGGAACAAAATTTGAGATATCAGACACTGAAAATTAGTTTTTGTTATGGAGAAAAAAAAGCTATTGAAACCCGCTTTGCCCTGTAAAAATGTTTGAATTCAGCCACATTGGATGGTTTTCAAACACAAACTTTTGTACTTTTACGACACTGCTGCCTCGGTCTTATTTGAAGTCAAGTCATTAGTCTGTGATTGACATGATGGTTAGCAAAGTCAAAATTAACGTCACGCATAAACGTAAATATTGCTAAATTTCTTGAAAATATTTCTGAATTAGCTCCACAAAATTTGTGATTTAAACAAAAAAATCACAAAGTCAAGGAGGGACTGAACAATGTGAAAAGATGTGTAATTTGTAGGAGCTACTTAAACTGCAAAGACAGTTATTTGTTCAAATTTTAACAGTGGAACGGGTTTTATCAATACTTTCTGGCTCTTTAAGAACATCCAGGATCCTGATTTGGCCCAAAACAAAGATGAGTTTGACACCCTCTGTTACACAGGGATTGATGCTCTGACATAGGGCTGTTGTAAACAAATATTTTAGTAATCGAGTAATCTATCGATTATTCTTACGATTAATCGAGTAATCGGATAAAAAAAAATATAAAATGATTGGTAAATCTGGCATAATACCGGTGTTACTATCAGATATCAATATCAGTCCAATTTTTCATATTTGAGCATCCCTAACAGTTGCTTTTTGTAGTTTAGAAAACTAACCTGTAACAATAATAGCTCACTTTCTAAGTTAACCAGAAGAAAAGTTATAGAAAAATCTGAAATTATATTGAATTTAATAACAAAGAGGCAGGCTCACAAATATGCTTATAAAAAATGTCTACAATCCAGCTTTTAGTTTATGTATTCATCTTCAGTGAGTTTAATAGATTAATTAAACTCACCTTGCCACCTAACCTGTCACGCTTTGGGTTTGAAAATACGGGAAATGCCGCCTGGAGTGGGAGGAGAGGGCGAATGAACGAACATGGGGTGGAGGGGAGGAAATAGACCAGCGGACTGACGAACCGTTAGACCGGGGGACGAACACGGGGGGAAGCAATACGGGATATTTACGACACCTTCACTGGTCACACTCAGAAACACATCTACCAGCCATGTACGATGCGCTCCGCCACCCGTTTCTTCAGACCGGGATATGAAATTTATTGTGCGGTTCGTCGGTAAAGCTACATTTACACGGTAAGCATCAGCTACTCAGCCGCCCGCCCTGTTCAGGCTATCCGATCACCTCAGCGCTCTTCCCGCCGTTCGCTTTCAACCAGCAGCCCCGGAGGAGAAATGCTGCCGTACTCCAGGCATTCCCCAGTCATTTTAAGGATGCTTATTGGTTCCCCAAAAACGATAAAAAGTCGGGAATTATCATCAATCAATAAAATCCCCACGGGCCAATCTTGAAGATTGGACTTTATGCCGCTGAGACTTGGCTTTTGTCAACAACTCAGAGGCGGAAGTGAGAGCTCCGCGCAACGCAAATGAAGTCCCGGCCGGAACACGGTGCGCTAACTAATAAAACATAAATTAACGAAGCTTCGAGGCAGGTAAATTTTCCTCGAGTAATTTTAGTAATCGAGGTACTCGAATCATTCGAGGAATCGTTTCAGCCCTACTCTGACAGATTTAAGAGTGACGCAGCACTGTTTTGTTGATATGTTCAATAAATAAAGACATCTGACAGCCAGAATTCAATACCAATTCATTTTATGTCATCTGGTTGACCTGCAGTCAGAATTTAGCACGTGTCATCGGGGAAAGAAACACGGATGACATAGTGAATCTGAAATTAGCTTTCTGAAACTGTAGCAGACGCTTGTGTGTCTCTGAGCTTCCTGTGGACTCGCCTGTGCCCGTTTGACAGACATGAGGCTGTATTGTCACACGTTTCACTGCTCAGGCAGCCTCCGGCATGCCTCTGTGGGCGTCGGCTGAGAACGCTAAAACCAGGTGGATGACTAACGTTTAGAGTTACTGTGATTTTCTTTTCAAATGTATTGACCTCTGGTGCCGTCCTGTGAACCAAACAAATGCTTTCAGACAGTGATAAGAGTCATAGTTTGGTCTACAACGGAGTGGAATTGCTCACCTTGAACCACGTCAGCCAGAAGGTAAACATCACCGGTTATTCAGAGAAGAGTCCAAATTCGACTGACTGTTTTCCAACAAGGTGTGCTTCTACAGTGCATTGGACTTTCTATATTCAAGATTTTTGATATTTGTTTTTATAAACAAATGTCTGATTAGTGTATTTAAATATTTCTCCTATTTCAAGTAGTTGTATTGTGGTACAGCCCTGATGTTCGTTTAATATCAACGATTTTGTCATTTTACAAAATCAAACCAAATCTGCAGTAACTTTTGTAATAGTCGATTTTTGAAAGCATCAATTTATTTTTATATTTGTTTGTTGTCGCATAAAGTGAGAACAACATGCATTTTTTTTGTTTCTCTTGATTGAAATGAGTCAAGCCTTGCCTTAAAATCTGGACTCTGAATTATATTTTGCTGCATTTCCATTGCAAATGTGTGCAAAACTTTGTCAATATTCCGTTAATGTAAAACACCCCCCACAATTTTGCAATTGTGGTGTTTTTATTAAATAAGAAATGCAATTAAAACCATGTGTGAATAAGTTTGTTCATGCGATGAGACTTAAAAATCACGCTGTGCCATAATCCTCCAACTAATTCCTGTCGTCTTCTTCTTCATGATTTGCGCCAGCGGCAACGTCCAATTGTTGATCATGTGACTTGCGTGATGCTAAAAAAAATGTTTCCATTGTGAAATAAACCAATTTTGATACACCAAAAAAAAAAACCTCTTCCTAGCACCAAAACATTTAAATTTGAGTATTCCCATTACGCAAATTTATTTGCGAAATTTCAAATTGCACACTTACGTAGCCAATGGAAACGCAGCTCCTTGGGATGTTCCATTTAACTTCTTTGGTGATTTAAATGAACTGAAAGTTTCAGTTTGTTTTCCTGCCTTTTTCATAGACGGCATCTTTATCTTAGAGTTAATGGGAGAAACCACCAAGAAATTGGTCCCAATTAGCAAAGTTGTGATTATATTCGACACAGAGACTCTTTATGCCTGCATGGAGACACACTGTCAGTCTTGAGCGTCTTCTTTACCACAAGGAGCAACAGGTCGCATAGTTCCAACTCTATAAAAATCGTCCCGGCTTTAATTTAGTAAACTTTGTAAAAGTGATTCCCCACAAAATTCCCATGGCAACTGATTCACAGAGTTTTAAAATCTGAAACGCTCAAGCAGTTCATTTCCACCTGAACTCGTTTGGACTGCCTGACTACCTGTTGGCTGCGGCTCAGCAGGTTTAAGGGTTTCCACGACATCAGGTTACTAATTGACAGATGCTCAGCTGCTCCTCCATGTTATCCACACAGCGACTTTGTAACGATGATACAGGGTGATATAATTGTCGGAGAGATCGGGTTGCAAGACATCTGCAGCATCAAGCGGCAATCTTTCTAAAGTTTTTGAGCTGCAGCTAACAATTATTTTAGCAATCGATTTTCATGACGATTAATCGACTATTTGAATAAAAAAAAAAGGGGCAGATTCTTTAGATTGTTCATTTAATTACTTAGGCTTATTTTATACAATATTAGAAATACATTAAAATAATTCAATTCCCTTTTTAAATAATAATAAAAACAATTTTATTGCCTAAAATGCATTCCTTTCATGCACGCTAACCAGGTGACGCTAACACTATGCCACTTGAGGGATTTTTACAGACAAAAGTTATAAAATTTTTTACCTTAAATTGACAATGTAAATATTTTTTGTACAATTTTGGCATAGTTACTGCTCTAAATATGTTCTTCCAGAAAATGTCTTCTTTTAGCTCAACGATTAATTGATTACTAAATTGATGATTTAAATTATTGATTAATCACTATTAATGTGATAATCCGATTATCTCATAACCTCAAGCAAAAATATTCACAATATCGCAGTATTTAAATAAACATTTTAAAATTGGACAGCATTATTTGTTTGTTTTTGAAATTGAAAAAAAATATCTCTAACGTTGCTAAAAGATGGAAAATCTTAATTGTTGCAACTATAATATGTTTATTTTGGATTTTTGGAAAAAAAAATCAGAGTCAACTGAAAATATTTCATCTTTTTATTTGTTCAGTTGAAATGAAAGTGTTAACAGAATGCGTCCCCTTCAACCAGCCGACTGAACAGAGCGAGAGGTGGAGCAGGTGGAGCACGACTCTTCGATATTTACAGCCGGGAAAAGCCCAGCACCGTCTGTGGCATCACATTGTGAAGAATTCGCTCTGTAGAAACTATGATGGAAAGTTTGTTTTGTTTTGTTTAGTTTTCAAACCACAGATGTTGCAAACCGTGACACATCTTGATCCTGGAAACCGACCCTGTGTCGTCTTTGAAGAATGAAGTTGATTGCTCGCGTGCAGCATAGACAGCACCGTGATCGTCATGGTTACATGTAACTGATGATAAAAGTGAAAGAAATGGCTGTAAAAACGACATATGCAGGAAAGCATCCAAAACAAAAAGAGCTAAAAAAAAACCCTATGGTTTTACCATGAAATGCCTTTAGAACATCAAAAACACGACGTGACCAATACATCCTGTTGCATTAACTTGGGCCGGTTACTGATAGGTTTTTAAAACGGCTTAAATCTCATGAAACATCTTGTTGACTCAGCTTTTTGGAGCTATTTCTAGCCACGAAAAATAAACAATCATGATGCTGAAGGAGCGCTTTTGTAAAAGCTAACATTAGCTAGCTACCAGTGACTCGTCTGTTAAGCAGCGGACTGCAGGCTAGCTACCTGACTCTGCTAGCACTTGTAGTTGTGGCTCTTGCACCACTTGAGTTTTAACTCGCCAAAATCGAAACTACGTATAAAATTATCCCCACAATGTAATGATTTATTGACTCAAACATCTTTTCATTATAAAGTATTTCTTTAAGGTTGTATTTAAAAAGCACTAAAACTCAGATGCTAGTTTGTAGTAAATCTTTAATAGTCATCAAATCTGGACTTCATTGTATTTGAACTTAATCAAATGAGAAAGACGATGGCTGTCTTCTCCTATTAACCAATCTGTGTTTAAGCTTAAACCATTAACTTTTTTTTTTAACAAATTATTTGACAAGAGTTTACACAGCCAGAGCTTTATGAATGTTCAAGTGTAGTTTTCTTTGTTTTTCGCAGTAACAGTTGGTTGTTGAGTACCAAGCACGACATGCCAACACAGTAGTTTCTTCATAACGCATTTCATGCTGTAACATGTTGGTGCAGCTTTTAGACAGACCTGTACATGTGGGAGTTTTCCATCAGTGTGGAAATGTTTTCCTCTCAGGTTGCCGTGTGAAATCCATCGCCTTTAATTAAAGTAGTTCTGTTAGTTATCATGCTGATTGGAGGTTAAGATGAAAGGAGAGCATAAATAGGATCATTTCGGTTTAAAAACATCAATTGCTTTCTTCTGTTTGATTACTCAAAGCTCAAAAGAATGGAAATCCCAACTTCTCCTTTAAGACATTTATTTTTCTTGTCTCCTGAATTCGAGGCAGTAGCTTAAACAAAAAGCCGACATGCATCTGTAGAAAGTGCATTTTGGTCTTACACCCTTTGTGCTCAATATAACTTAAGCTCACTGAAACCGAGAATGTTTCTTTCAGTAACAACTTCTACACTCTTTCCATCCAAGTGCATGCAAATACTTTGGAGTAACATCTTCCACCTCTTGTGCTGAAACTTTGAGTCGGTTTCTTTCAGGAACAACTTCCATACCGAAGACCGTGTCTTGTACAAACTGTTAGCATTAGGCTGTGGTGTGTTTGCTGACTGGAAAAGGATAGGATTTTTGAGTTTCTGACTGGCTTGTGACCGCTCAGAACTGGTCAGGCTGAAAATTGTCTTTCTGGACAGCGGTCAATTTCTCAGCTCATCTATAATCGTATATCGTCTCGTTGACACATAAGATCTCACATTCTGGACGATCTGAATGCAGAAGATGAGTTGGAGACAATCGGGAACTTCATCTTTTACTTTAATTCAACAGCATAACATGTTAGAATATGAAAGTTGGCAAAGATTAGATCTACAGCACTAATTGTTCTTTATATTGAACTAAGGGTAGACTTGACATCACAGTGACTCATTATTAAATATTGGATTAAAAGGGAATTAAGAGGGCAGGGCTGCTGGTCATCTTACCAACTTTATTTCTAATGGGACTCTGAAAATACTTTTGTCTAGTTAATGTTTTAAAATGAAATCATCCCAAGCCACCGCCCACATAAAAAACCCATACGTAGTTTTTTTTTTTTAGCCGATGATGTTATTATGACTGTATATCAGGGAAGAAGTTCCCATTTCATTCTACTTCCTCATGAGCTTCACTTTCAGCATTGCGGACAGAAATGGAGCGCTCACTAAACTTCTGCTTTGTTAACTGCTGGTCAGATCTGCACTCAGGCTGCAGACTGAGAGGTTACAACCTAAATACTGCACAAAAACGCTTAATGCTTTGACACAAGGACGACATATCGTGTTGCCAGCAGTTTGAGAATGAGGCATGATTTTAGTTACCTTACCAAATAAAACATAGAAACACGTTCCATGCTTTTGTATTCAGCATCCCAGAATCAAGATGTTCATCAAACTAGCTTTAACCGCATTAATCCGCCCGTCTAAAGTTTAAGCAGACTGCAGTGAACGGTTATCAATCAGATGACATTACACGGAGAAGAATGTCATCTTCAATGGGTCGGCGAACGAGCCGACAAAAAAACCTCAGGGAAGTTCTGTTTTTCCTTAAGAATTTCCTGCCAAGCCTTTTCCTCTCCTCCACTGAAACAAATCGTTCAGGAGACGTAGTCCTCTGGCAGGGAGCAGCAGCAGCGTTTAACCAATACACTGTTCAGTCGGCAGGATTAATCAGCTGCGGGGACGCTTTTCTCTAGCAGGGACAAAAAACGTTGGTCAGAGTTGACAGGGAATCAATTAGTAAAAAGCTTGAAGCCGTAACTGCGGTTAGGGGCCTGATACGAACGTAACGTAGCAGTAACCAAGGTTTTAATGCGCTGTATCTTTTTATAAAGGACCAAATTAAAAATATTTATCTTGGTGTAGCACACAACTTTACTCTGGCTGTTAGTTTCTGTGGCTATTTGGCAGAAATTTCAGTTCGACTTTATCAAAATAGATTAGCCAAAATCTGCTGCGACGACCTGAACTGAAACAGCATCTTAGCATGTAGTACAGGTTGGACATGGAGATTTACCACACTGCCTGACTTGACCTGTAGTATCACTGACAATTGCGTATGTGCAGTGTAATGAACCGCAAACGGTTAAGGTAGAATGAATGAAACGTTAATGATTTATTTTGTGATTATTTGACTCTATAGAGTCACTCTTTTGACCCCGATATTGTATATAGTGTCAATTATATTGACACCCACTAATGCATCTGTCCATGCTCTCTTCTTTCAATGTTATATGTAAAAAAAAAAAAAAACTAAAAAAAAAAAAACTTTGAAGCTCAAAAATCCTGCATGCTTTCTGCTCGTCGCTTTAATTTAGGCAGCCAGTAAATATCAATTGAATATAATGTAATTCTCTAGTTTGAGAACCACAGGCAATCTTATCTTTTAGTTCTTTGTTAGAAAATATTGCATTAGGATTATTGGATTATCACAACAGTTTCAGATGTTTGTTTTCGAAGTAATAAGGCTACGTTCTAGCTGCAACTCTGAAGAAGAGAGAACAACTGGTTATGTTTCATTATTTGTCTGAATGCAGAGAAAAATGGATATTGGATGTGACTGACTCACCGCTCACCCCCAACGCCGCAGCTTTAATTCACAGAATAATTTATGTAATATGTTCTTATCAAAGCTGGATAGGTTCTGAGATATACAGCTGATGGAGAAGTCTAAAATCACCCAATTTTACTAATGTTGGATTAAAAACTGTTATTTTTCATTTCATACAAGTCGAGTTCATATGTACTCGCTCATATTGACAAGACAAGATTCAAGGGTTTAGAAAAAAATGAAGTTGTGTATTTGTCTGATGCGATCTGGTTGAAGCAGTAGCTTCTTTCCCCCTTGCAACTCCTCTGAAGATGTGGTGGCATGTTTCCCCCAGTAAAGCCTGGCGGGCCACCAGGCTTTACTTGTGCCCCCACCAGGCGTAGCATTGCTTATTTATTAAAGTCTTTTTGAAATGTTTGCATTTTTTAAAGACTCTATAGTTGTTGTTCAGGAATTAATCTTCTAATCTTTCAATAACACATAATAATTGATATTTTCACATTTCCTGTCAACTTTAAACATTTTTTAACTCAAAAACACGGCGGGAGGCTGAGCAGGTTTTCTGGGGGAAACCTTGTGTGGGTTTTATTTTTCTGTGACGTTGCGACACCATCAATTACACGAAGAAGAAACCCTGCTACATGTTTTCCCCTCAGAACGCCGGACCGCTTTCCAGCATCTCTCCCTTAGACCAGGTGGTGTTCACCTCTTTTTTTTTTCCGTGTCTCATTTCTGCATCCTGCAGCGGTTAAACCAGTAAAGAGGCATGCAGCGTTGTCAGTTTATTGGTTCAGATGTCAGAGACCTCCCACGAACGTCCCAGCAGAAATCTGCAGCCAAACTCACTAAATAAGAAGCTGATTTCTCTCTCTGTCAATTGAGTGCCGATATAGTGGAGCCCTGTCTGTGCGGGAGTGCACACACTTGTTCTGGAAGGGCGTGTGTGTGCATGATTGTGTATGTGTGTGTGTGTGAGTGTGTGGTGGTGCTGGGGGACAAAGAGAGCATTATACATGCAGTGTTGGAGGGAAGAGAGGATGCTAAAATGCTGGAACACTTATTCTCTGGAGCGGAGTCACGCACACACGCACACGGATACACACACCAGCCCTTTTCTTGGGTCATATGAGGAGCAGCGTGGTCAGAGAGCAGCAAGTTAGAGCTGGCCTGATGAATGTGTCGATGCTGGGAGCGGGGCAATAATAAACCATATTTAATGCTTATGGTGTCACTATTTCCTTGTTAAGTCATTGGGGTTTCTTCAAGCTAAGACTGGACAATATGACTTAAAGAAATATGATTTTGTTTTTCAATCCAATATTCAATTTTCAGTTTTAATTATTCCCCCCCCCCACTTTTTTCCTTAAAAAAATACAAATGACAGAAAATATCTTAAAAGCTGGTTTTTATTTCAATCATTCTGTCTGTGGTTTGTCAAAGTCAGAATAAATATCTGTAAAACACTTTTGTCAGAAAGAGATGGTAGTTCTTGGGTAGGCTAACATCACTCTGAGCTGTGGGGGGGGGGAAGTGAAAATGTTTTACTGATAAAATTGTGGCATGCATTTATTTCCAGCCCCTTTCACTCCGATACCCCTAAATAAAATCTATGCATATTTATTAGAATGGTCTAACCAAAGTCCACAGCTAAATCCAATTAAGAAGCTGTTGTTACAGATGCTCTCCATGCAGTCTGGCTGAATTTCAGTGTCAATGGAACTGCATTAACGTTAGTTGTTACAAAGTGACAAATTTTGATTTGGCGAGTGTGAATACTTTTGCATAAGGCTTTATGTCTGAAGTTTACACTTTAACTGTCTCTACAAAAACTCTTATAGGCCAAAAGTCAAACTTTTCAAGACTTCAAACTCCAAGTCACTCCACAGAAAATAGTTTGTACCCCTTGGCAGAGTCATGTTTCCTAGACGATACCTAAAATAAGACAATTCACAAAGCACGTCCATGTGAAACCCCCGTGTGTGTGTGTGCGTGTGCGTGCGAGCGTGTGTGTGTGTTGGGCACATAAAGAAGGATCTGCTTTGTTATCTGATGCCCAGGTGATAACTGCTGACTCAGCACACAGACTGCAGGGCTTCTTGTCCACAGAGACCAGCCGCATCACAAGACTCCGTTTACAGGCGAAGCTACAGACACCTGACTCAGCTTATCAGATGATCCACCAATGCAAACTCACCAAGCAAGAGTCAGACTTAACCCGTATAACACCAGTTAAAAATGTCATTTCATCTCCTTTTTGCTCATCATTTCTGGATGTCTAAAAACCGGAGACTAATAATTGGCCACAAAAACAACAATGAAGAAAACCTACATTCTGTCAGTAAGTTCTCCTGCGAACAGAAAAGTTCAGAAGGTTCTCGACATTGTGGATTTGCAAACCTAAAATCAGTCATTTTGTAATGCTGTCATCAAAAAAAGAAGTTAATGTAAACCAGTAAAAGGAAAACTGAGTTTTATGTGTCGTAACATATAAAAACATTATTTCACAATTCTGAAATTTGAATCTAATTTTAAGCGTGAAACACAATAGTTTAACAGGATTGCCGCAGAGCGTACTTGGACGGAGCACGTTCTTTTTTTAGTTTGGACGAGATCCACGTAAAAAAAAAAAAAAAAAAAAAAATTTTCCCAAATAACCACACAACTGAACCCAAGGAGCATCTTTCTCTAAAGGTTGTGACCTAAATTAAGTTCATTTTTCTGCTTTAAAATGGGTGCCAATAAATACGTTGCTACACTGTGTAATTATATATTTTTGCTTAGTGGAAAGAATTGTGTTCCTTTTAAACCAATATTGCTGCTGTACCAAAAATGGAATCGAATATTTTTTTTTAGAATTTGCTTCAAATTAGATTTAAGTGTGCATTCACACCAGCCCTGCTTAATATACTTTAGATGAACTCTTTGTTTGTCCAGAAAGTTCAGTTCATTTTGGGGAAGTGTGAACGCGCAATCAAAACTCTTATGTAGACCAACAAAGCAAACTCTGGTCCACCTAAAAACCTAAGGTCTCAGAAAAATCCTACAACTGCTAAAATTTCATGCTACTCCATTTTTGTCTCTATTTTGTGAAGACATTAGGAAGTTGTGCTCAGTGTCGTCTTCAGAGGGTTTTGTGTTGTTTCCTTTAGTAGTTCTTGGTTCAGCACCAGAGTTTGAGTTGATTGACACAACACAGTTTGAAAGGGAACCGCACCAGTTTTGGCCCCCAATCGAACAGAGTCTACTGGACTATCAGGACCATCACCCCGAGTATCATGACACAAACTAAACACAAACGTCACACATATTCCGATGTATCTTCAAAATATGAAGGTACTTTCAATATCCCTCAAAGCTGAGCTCACACCAGACCGTCAACTATGTGCGACACTTGTGCCTCTTCATGCCCTCCTCAACTAATCACCCAGTCTGCCACTGGAAGGTCAGAAGGTCAAGTTACTCCTGTCAGTACATCGTTGTGCGTTGAAAAGCTAAATGTCTGCCTCTGCTGTGTTGTTTTTCTCCTGTAGAGATACATCGCCTTAGAAGACTCTCAAGATGGGGAGAAAAAGGACCTCCAGAGTCGACTAGTAACTTCGGAGTCCCACGCGCGGCAGCTAGAGCTAAAGACAAAGAACTATGCAGATCAGAGTAAGTCCACTGCTTCTCTAACTGGTTTAGGCCACACTGTCACAATATTTGTTCACCTAACTCGTCTAAGCCCAGTGGAACTGAAGCACGTTCCCAGTCCACAGCAATCAAGTGGAGGTAAGCTTAACTGTGAAAGTACAAAGTTTTGTGGCCACTATCTGGTCTCTAGTTCTAGTAAAGCAGGGGGTTTCCAATGCTGGTCCTTGAAGTCTAGCATCCTGCAGGTTCTGTCCCAGAGTGCTGTTGCCAGGCGACCTGAAACGTTCATCAAGGTGCCATCACTAATGGGAAACGATTGTTTCTGACTCCTTTTCACTTTTCCTTCCTAATGACGGCTTGACTCTTTAGACAATGGCTGCTTATCATATGACTGATTCTTACACAAGCACTGTTTATCAGTGACTATTTTTGTTCTGTTTCTGAAGCAGAAAATTGCATAAGTTGAAGATAAAGGATGATGTAGTCATGAAAAAAAAAACCCAACCCTCATGATGCATGAACGCACCGTTGACGACGTTTGCTTGACCACATTTGGCTGACACTGTTTTCGCTAAAGGGGAAATTTAGCTTTTCATTTCTTCTGATGTGATACTTCCTGTTTTTTTCCTATAAGATCTATTTAACTCTCTAGTTAAGGTTAGCATGTTGTGAGCAGATAAATGCACCACTTCTCTACCTTACATGGATTCATTTTAACTACTCTAAGCTGCTCTGTCTGTGTTGCTGAGCAGGGCCCGGCCTAAATACAGATTGACACAAAGCTTGACAAACAGATTAAGTCAGACTGTTGTGCCTCTGATTCATCACCCAACACCTACTTGTTTACCTCAGGATACTCCTTGAAAAGGCTTGAGCAGCTGCTTCCACCGTCTGCTGTCATCTTTACCACCTACGATTAATCATTCAGCTAGAGATGTTGAGTCTTTGCTTTAATCATGGAAAAATACCAAGGTTGGAAGGGATGGAGGGTTTTTGTCAGCATATGACTGACTAAACTACTGTTGCTAAAAGTCTTAATTTGAAGTGCAAAAGGAAGTAGTTGGTGAGTTTTTGCTCGAATATTAACAGAGTTGACTAAGCAGTAAAAATGCTGCTTGTCGTTTTCAACTCCACTACTCTGAAATTGTTTGTTGGGCAGCAAAAAAAACAAACAAAAAAAAAAAACAAATCTGTTTTTAATGAGTCCGAACATCATTCAGTCATTTCTAGTTCAAAATCTAAAACATTTTGACTAATTAAATCTGAACTGGACAATTCTGTACTCAATAAGGAGAGGACTAGCAGCAGTTAGCAAACAGCTGGTGGAACCACACATCTGCTGAGTTAATTATACGAGCTACTTCTCAGTGCAACACTGGTAGGAATGATATTTAAGAGTTAATGGAGAAACGTTGTGATGATGATCTGAAGGCGGAGTGTTGGAAGGAGCAGAAGCTTCTTAAAATGACTGAGGCCCAATTTCAAGGCGTTAAATTTCTTTCAAGTCATTTTTTTTTGTATGCAGCATTTCTATAACAACTGAAAGCAACTTTTGATTGTGCTATAAAATGGAACTATATGTCTGGAAAATATATAATGGTGCCTCTGGTGGAACATTTGAACTTAATTAAAAAAAAAAAAAAGGGGTGTTTTTTTATTTATTTATTTATTTTTATTTCCCCAAACAAAAATCCGCTAAATAAACGCCACTCTCCAGTTGGCTGTAATGTGTTAGCTGTCGCGCCTGCTTTGCATGTGGGGGCTTTTCTGGGGTCACTTTTTCTTGTTTTTCTACACACCTTTATATTTAGGATCAAAGTTGTTTTTTGTTTTTTTCTCAGCTCTGCTATCTTCCACCCACTTCCTCAAAACCAAGCAGAATTTCAGTTTCTAAAACTCCAGCTGATGCTTTCAGAACCAAACATCTGCTTTGTTCAACCTGAACTCTGCTCTGCTCAAGACGCTGCGAATCAGCCATAACGCATCCAGCGAGCTCTGATGTTCTCCTAGGACAGTGTTTTAGAAAAACTGCATCTGGATAATAATAATAATAATAAAAATAATAACTGTTCCCCAAAAAATAAGCAAGATCACCAGAGGAATCTGTAAGCTTTCCACTGGCTGGAAGTAAGTCAGTTTTCTAAGATCTGTTTTTGATCTACTTCTACTATTCGTGAGTTTTTACTTATTTTTGTTGTTTGTTGTTGTACAGTGTGAATTTTTCTTTTGACAATTAAAAAGAAACAAAATAGATTTGTGACTTATTTTGGAATTTTAAGATAAAAATCGAATTGAAATTCAAACTGTGACACCGGTGTCCTCAGCTGAGGGGTTTCCACAATAAAATTAAGAAGCTGTAAATGTAATTAAATCTGAACCTTGTGAAGGATGATGAAAGGACGTGATTTCTGCCAACAACTCTTAATCCATTCAGAAAACGCGCTGCTCTTGCTCTCGTAACAAAGCTCAAGGACGTTTGTGGTCCTTTGTTGCCCCCTGCTGGAAACGCGTTGCTATTACAGCGAATCGCACAATTGTCGCACTGAATCCTGTATGTAAAAAAACTACGGGCCTCACTGAGAACAAATAATAAAAATATTTATTTTTAATATCAATCTGGTTTATATGTACTATAATTAGTACGTATATATTCTTTTTTTGTCTTGTTCTCTTAGTAAGCAGATTTGAAGAGAGAGAAGCAGAGCTGAAGAGGGAGTACAATGCTCTTCATCAAAGACACACTGAGGTAAGACGACGTGGAAAAATGTCAACTTTTGTTTTCAAGGAGTTTTTACATTTTACCGACATGTTTCTTCTGACTTAAAGTAATAATGATTTAAATTGACAGAGCCTGAGTCCTGAATCTAATCTAATAATCTGTGGAGGAAGCGACAGATTAGGCTAATTGTAAGAGCTGGAGCAATCAGATTTTATCGACAGTGCAATTTTAATACAGCCAACAGTAACTCAAAATGCTTTATGAGAATAATCCTCATTAAGGTACATTGTCTAATCGAGGAGAATGAACACTTTTGAAAGGTAATCCTTCTAGGTTCAAAATGATACTCTCAGTATAGAAGTAAAACATATTTCAGTCGTAATGAAATCGTTGTGTAAGATGTGTTGCAGAGGTGGTGGAGAAGGTGAGGATGAAATAAACATGAAGGCTCTGAACAGGACCGACGGTGCCGCCGAGCCTTTGATCTCTCTGTCAGTTCTCCATTACTTATAACCAGCAGGTGTCCGAGCCTCCAAAGCTCTCAGGTTTCAGCTGCCGGCTGCTGCTGATCTGAATAATGTTACAGAAAGATGAAAGCTGTCACCTTCACACTTCTAGTCCACATGTCTCATTTATTATTCAGTTCTTTATTTTTTTTACCAAAGCTCAAAGCAGCAGGAGATCGCTTACTGACGCATCTCCACGCTTATATTTTTTAAAGACACTTTGTTTCCGCCGGATTATCTTAAAGTAGCTAACTCTTGTTTGCTTTTTGCAGATGATCCACAGCTACATGGAGCACCTGGAGCGAGCTAAACACCAGCACCCGACGACACCGGCAGAGCCGTCAGATACAGGATCGTCAGCTAAGAGACGGTTAGACCTACTAACACTGTTAATTAACTTTCCTTTTACATGAACTGAACTCGTCTGTTGACTCTTTAGAAGAAACACATGGCGCGTGGCTGCATGAAGATGCATAAGGTTCTTCTAGTTTCATAGAAACATCTTGGTAACACTATATTTGACGTGGTGCGGGCATAAAAATAAACGTGACATAACACACGTCATGATCATGAAAGAGTCGTCATGAATGATTGGGACTGTTGTCATAAAGTGTCTTTTGGTAAATAATGACACTTTTAATGCAAATAAGTGTTACAAGTTACATTAAAAGTGTCAACTTAGCATTATTTAGTAAATAATTACATTTTTAAACTTGACTTGAGGAAAATAATGCAAAATTCAATTTTCAATAATAATTCAGATTTGCTTTAATTTATTTAGACATCATTTTACCAGGCAGCCCCTTGAGATGAAATCTTTTGTTTTTGAAAGAGACCTGGCCAACCAGCACACCGGTGTTCAGTAGAGAAAGCAGTAATTAAAAGGCATAGACAATTAAAAAAAACAACAAACAAAATACTTAAATACAGAATAATTAAAAACTACCAAAATAAAAGTTAAGACTTCATAAAATAAAGTTAAAATGAATGATTTAACATCATTAATTAAAAATTATCCATACAATAAATCAAAATTGTTATAAGAAACTTTTCACGATAAATGATGAACGACATGTCTGTATGCACGATTTCTTCTTCAAAACTCAATTATTTCCTGAGTATTTAGTTACCGTGTAACATGCAATTTTTGTTGCTGCTAAAAATGCATAAGCTTAAAAGAAGTTCCCTTTAAAACAGCCTCACACAGACGCAAACTTTCCCCTTCCGGCTGCCTGGTCTGAAGCCAATCGGCTGCAGGCAGAGCAGAGACATATGGATCAAGCTGCCTCAGCATCCTACAACCAGAGGGAGCGATGGAGAGAGAGAGAGAGAGACCCAGAGGGAGGGGTGCTGGGTGCCATGACTGTGAGGAGGGGGGAGCGTGTCAGAGCGCTCTAGACCGCACCGCAGCAGCCGCGTTGCATCTCAGCACATGATAGGAAGAGTAAAGCAGGGAACTAGCTGCCAGAAGAGTAAAGTGGAGGAAAGCCGCTGCTGGTCCCAGCCTCGCCTGGCTCTCTGCGGATGATTCGCTGCTGCTGCTGCTCCAGTCCATCAGGATTACTGCTGACACATTGTTGATCTGTTCCAACTGACTGCCTCGGCTCTGGGCTGCAGCATCCAAAGCTGTGGATTGACTCCCAGCCAGAGCGGGGTGGTGGGGGGTGCGCCATCTCTTGGAGCTGCCGTAGACGTAGCTCCACCGGGGGAAACGTCAGAGCACTTCAGGGACCCCTCGCCACCTTGCTTACCAACCGTCCCCTCCCACCTTTGGGTCCTGGGGGCCATGAGCCCTGGGTGCATGCTGCTGTTTGTTTTCGGCTTCGTCGGAGGAGCGGTGGTCATCAACTCCGCTGTGCTGGTCTCTTTGTCAGTCCTGCTGCTGGTTCACTACTCGGTCTCTACCGGAGGCTTACCTGCCCTGCCCTGGTCGCCTTCCCTACCCAGACCAAGCAGGTACAACCTCTGCAACTCATCGTGCGAAAGTGGCATGCAGTTGTTTATGTTCCTCACTCTCCTGGTAGTCACAGTGACGTGGTAGCCGTGCCGTCGCTTCATTCAGGCATGTGGGTGAGGCATCAGCAGAAGGTGTGAGACGGCATAGTGAAAGTAGGTCAAGAGAGATGGGGTACAAATTTCACCAGTTATTTCTCAATATCAAAGAGATCTTTTACTAAATATCTCTTTGAGGTAAAAATGGGCCCCAGTGATGAGTTCAGAAGGCAGCGGCGGTGTTTGTCACCGTCAGTGGCTCTGGTGTGAACTGTTTGAACTCAACATGGCAGTGTGTTCATTGTTTCAGGCTCCTGCCGTGGCAGCCGTTGCTCTACCCACTGGGTGTGTAGAGTTTCCCTCATCTATAAACCAGAGCGCCTTGTAAACGTTTTCAGACTTCTGGGACGGTTTCATCATAGTATCTCAAACTTGAATGTCTTTTGCACGTTCTTCTTAGCAGTTAGCTGTGAGGATATTTTGGGTCGTTCTCCTGCTGAAACATATTTTGCCGCCTCTAATTCTCACAAAAATCTCACATTGCAAGATTTTTATGTCGATTTTGATCTGGATTTTCCCCTTCTGACAATCTTTTGACCTTTCCTATTATCAGGTTAGCTCTTAAGTTAATCTTGAGATATATTTCTGCTGGGTGTGGTGTGTGTAGAGTGACCTGATCCTCTTGGAAGGATACTGGGACCGCTACGATCTAAAATCGGAGACATTCAACATGTTGGATTGACTTGGTTTGATATCGCAATTGTCCTGAGGACAAACGAGAACACAGCCTGTTTGTGACGTTTAGAAAGCGAGGTGACAGGAAAGTGGAGGGTTAATTTAAAATGCAGAAGCCAAAACAACTGAAAGTCCAGTGGACGTTGTTAGACGTCTGTCCAAAAACTCTCACTATTGCTTCTTCCCAGTCGGCCATATTTGTTTACTCCAAACTCGCATTTGGTCTTGGTCTCGAGAGGTTTAGAGAGATTTCCCAGGTGAGATCTGAATGTTGGTGAGAGAAGTGTGTGGTGTGTTGTGCTGTATGTGCTGTAATCATTTTCAAATACATAAAGTTTTGTATGCAAGAGTTCAGTTTTGCTTTTCCAGAATTAGTTCTCCCACTTGTTTCTTGTCCTTCCTATACGACTTGTGTCAAAACTACCAATGAATCTTTTTATGGCAGCTTCTCACCACTCTTCTGTTACGGCCAGATTGTTTCACTACAGATTCACCTGTTGGCCCTCTAGAGTTACAGAGGGCCTCTTGGCTGCTTCCCTCATTAAAGGGCTCTTCAGGTTCAGGCTGATTTGCCAATGTCGGCTGTCATCGTTGCAGTTTGGTGACAAAAACCACATTATTTTGTTCTCAGCCTCATGTTGTTCATCGCTTCTTGTCTCAACCTGCCTTGTGAACCTCTCACCTGATCTGTATGCCAAACTATTTTATAGTTGGACAGAATTTTATCCTTTTCTCAAAATGAGAAGACTCTATGCTTGTAGATCTTGGTATGATTTAGTTTCAGAGATTAGAGTTGTCAAATTAGCATCTCCCAAATGTAAACTGCTTCTCTATGATCTCTACGATTGTTTGGCTGCGATTCCCAGCTTTACTTTTCTTCCCACCACATCAGCCTCAAGGGAAGCATTACTGCATCACAGGATTTTTTTTTCATTCATTTCGTTATGCAGCTTTGATTCCACTATGCTGAGAAGATGGACACTCTCTAATGCGCGTTTAATTTAGCAGATTAAATGATCCGTTATGAGAGTGACCTGAGGCTTTGTTGATTACTATAGCTCCGTTTTTTTAACTGCTGTCACCTTTTCTGCAGCATCGACTCAACAGCATGTCCTGTTCACCATCCTCTGCGCTGACTGCTCACCATAAATCAGATGTTCTCGCACCGCACTGAGAAGTCCCGTTCATTTTTACTCGTTTATTACACTTCTTAATCTGTCAGACTTTACAAAGTCGCAAAGTTGACGACATTGGGTTGGCTGCTGTTAACCACGCACATGCAGACGAGTCCATCAGTCAGTCATCTTTCATGGCGGAGCAAAAGGAATAGAACTGAGATCATTTTAGTTATTGATTACTTGATTAACTACCGATTAATCAATTATTCTGATGATTAATCGGATAAAAAAAATTGGCACCTTCTTGCAGATATTTCATTTGTCTTTTTTATACAATATTAGAAAGACGTTAAAAGGGGCAAATGAATAATTCAATTCATTTTTAGACAAAAAAACAGAGCTTTCCTTTAGTAAATGCTTAATCATTTGCAGCAAAGGATGCATCTACAACTATAAACATGTTTTTAATATTAACATGTGAAAAGTTCAGCCCTTTCTATTTAACTCAACATTAATACAATGTAGGGCTAATCTGTTGATTTTTTTTGTAATAACTAATTAATAATCAGATAGCAGAAGGTGCTTAATATGAGATTTTCTTTGCAGAATGTAAGAGTTTTGAGTAGAACATATTTACAGACAGTTTTTTTTTATCTTTAATTCAAAATGAATATATTTGCGGTAGTTTTGGCTTAATTACAGCTCTGGGTGTGGTGTTCTTTCAGGAAATGACCTTTTTTTTTTTTAATAAATCAAGTAATCGATGACGAAATTAGTTGACGATTGCTTCAATAATCGATTCATCACGAATAATCCAATTAATCGTTTCATCCCTAAAAAGGAGACGGTTGTGGATTTTCAGATCTTTTGTGGAGGTGGATGAGATCAGTGGATAAGATCAGTTTCACACGTAGCTATCACCCGATGTCCCAAAATGAAAGAAATCTGGACTGATTTAACAGTGATTTAACTCTGAATGATTGGTTGTGTCGGAGAGTCACAGAGATAAATATGAGAGTTTCTGTGTGACGGATCAGATTATAGTTCATCCAGTTTTCTGTGGGTTGGTGAAACTTTTAGACGTTTTTCTTCCAGCTAGAGCGACGGAGCTTGATCACTGGAAGTCACTGAGTGTAACGTGTTGAGCTCCAACCAACCGTTTCCCTTTGTCTGTAGGAAAGAGCGCCCCATCTCCATGGTTTTCCAACTTCCCGGGCCCGATGGCATGACCCCTGAATTCCAGCGGGACCCTGTCGATACCCCATCTGAACCATGGAGATTCAACAACCTCAGCCACCCGCAGTCCAACACCAGCATCCAGGTACGGCCCATGATTAAACTCCCGATTAAACTCGCAAACTTCTCCCCCGTTTCAGTCAGGTGTACACCGTGAGCTTCCCATGAACCCAAAGCGGTGACATCACCGCTTTAGGTTTGGGTTCAGGAACCAAATGGAAACATCCTCTGCCAGTAAACTCTGAAGGACTACATTTCTATTCAGAGAGAATGGATTGTTCAGTGTGTCTTGAATTTTTAGCAGCTTGTGTGTGTTTGTGTGTGACGGGGATGGCTTGGCGCCCAGGAAGAAGGGAAGTGGTACCATTCTGGGGCCTGCCTTAGCCCTCCTGGGAGGGCGGAGGAGACACAGTCTCTTTCACATCGTCGCCGTTGAGGATCATACTTCCAGCAAGGCTCCGTCATGAATATTAATGAGCCTTACAGGCCTCCGTTTGTGTTTTACACTACCTCTGGTTCAATGGAAATGATTGGAGTTGGTAGAGTGGGATGACTCTTAGTAACCTCTAAACTTTCCTTGTTCTTCAGCCTTTAAAAATTCTCTGTAGTGACAAGTTTGAGTCTCCTTAGCGCCTTTTTATCCATTTTTAAAGACTTGACACCATTTCCCTCACCGTGTTTGGTGTGATATAAAAGTATTTTACCCTTTGAATTTTATTCTCTTGTTGTTTCATGTTGTAGACGCACAACATAAACATATTGAAATAGCTGCTGAAGTCTTACGTAGAGCAGACTTTTAATTAGACAAGGGTTTTCCATTTGTTGATATTGATGTGTTTGTGTGCTTATTATTATTATTCCTTGTTATAAAGCACTTTCTTATTCAATTATCTGTGAAAAGTGCTGTATAAATACATTTTAGTTACTTCTTTTGTAATGAGAGTAACACAAAGTAGAGCCAAACTGTGAAGATGAAGGAAAATAATCCGCAGTAAGTGAGCTGAGCATTTATCATCAGCCCTTTTACTATTGTACCTCTATGTAAAATCTAATGCCTGTGTAATTTAAGAGAGGTTTGTTTGTTAGAGTGAGTTAGTGAACAAACTGACCAAGGAAGATGGAGACCTTTTTGGCCTCCATCGCCCAAAGTTAAACATGGTGATGGCAGCATCATGCAGTAAGGAAGCTCATCAAACCTGATGGCAGGATGAATGCAGTAAAACACGGAGATATTCTCTACAGATAAAAACTGCTTTGATTTGATTTATTAAAATAATAATTAATCACACTTTTGTTCTCTTGAAAGTGTGGGCCTTCAGTTTTACACGTGTGCTATAAGGAATAACAAGAAATCTTTTCAACAACCAACAGGTATTTTCCTGTTTTCTTTTAGTTTTAAGACTGAGTAGCTTCTGACAATTTTTTGTGCCACTTTTCCACAAAGTAATGGTGTTTGATTTAACATGTTTATTCTGTGTTCTTTATTCTGAAAGTATGAACTTTTCACGTCTTTAAAATGTAGCTACTACGCTACTAACAGCTACTTCTTTTAGCTCTTTGTTTTTTTTTAGGTCTTTCTGTTCTTCTTTTCTCCACTTATTACTAAACTACACACAATCAGGACCGTTTTAAAGGATTATATGAAGGTCTGAAGTGGAAAAAAATGAAATTAGGAATTTTCTGGACTTTTCTATCCTTCTGCGTATTTTGTTGGATGTTTTGGGTAGAGCCGCTTTAGACAGAGGGCCACTTCACCCTAATTGGCCTCTTAGTGCTGCCATGGCAACAACACGGTGACGCCGGCATGTAATGTTCGAGGTTGTTCTTCTTGGAGAGAGTGTGGAAAAGGTAGGAAGAGCAAACGATGAGAAATGAGGAACAGTTGAAAAGAAAAAAAAGTCCTCTAGTATTGACCTGGTCGGCGTGTGAGAAATCTTTAAATAGTGTCTGCTTGTATTGCAACATCTGTTGTTTTCAAGGTGACAGGGATCCGAACAGATCCTTAGTTATTGTCCCCATTGATTATTTTCCATGTGCTCTGAGCTATTTATAGGAGGATCAACAGGAAGAGAACAATGCAGGGTTGGAGTATCAGGATGGCGCAGAGTTAAAGTGGTTCAGCTTTTGTTTACACACTCACCAAGTAGGTCACACACTAAGGAAGAGGAACGGTATTACAATCTCATAGTTAAAAACAAATGGTAGTGTCAGCTTAGTAACTTGGCCACTTAAAATTTGAATCTTGCAGAAACTGAATAACATTTATCAGTAAGCCGTTGTGGAACCTGATCTGTAAAAACATCTTTTTAGTTAATATTCTTTAGTTTTACATTATTATAGTGCTTCTTAACTCTCATAACAGGTCGATTACCCATAAAGCTACTCGGGTTGAGTTTTTTTCTCCCCCCTCTGATAATCTGTACAGTAACCGATTTTAATCTTCTTCAGTTTGAAGAGATTTTTTCCCAAGTGAGAGATGTTGGAGGAATATCACCAGGGAATTTCCTCAACCAGGTAGACCTTCACGGAGGGATCTGAGTGACGGCATCCGTAACACTAACCATTTCCTTGGCTGTATTTTCTGCAGAATTGGTTGTGTAAATATAAATAGTGATGCTAACACTTTAGAGCAGTTAGAAGTGCATGATGTCCACCGGCTACGTTTGGAGTTTCAGCTGAAAATTGTGGAATAATACACAAAATAAAAAATAATAATAATATCTGTACAGTCGATAGTGTTTGTGTCAGTAGCTTTGGTTTATTGCTGTGGGTTGTTTGAGTAAAGTTCTGTCGCATCTGTTTTGAGCCCCAGACGTAGAGAAACATCTACCGTTATGCTTGTTTTCTAGGTATTGATATTGCACGTTGTGTAATTTACTTGCCTAAAGTTTTCATGTCTGGTGGGACGTGCAAAGTCCAATCACATCAGCAACATTTCTGAAAATCTCTAATTCTTCTGGGTGAAAATAATTGTTTGGTTTTGCTTGTTCTTTAAATTTGCTGCGGTTCACCAGACTTGACAACGTTTTGCTGCTTTCAGAGTTTGGTTTTGTCGACACTAGTTTATTTGGTCACAGCTCATTTGGGTCTAATTTGCCCTTCACGTACCGCACATTTATAGCTATAAATGTAGAAAATTCCTTCTGTCTCTCATCCACCTTCCTTCCCCTCCCTGTCAGGACGAGTTGGCCAATGCAAACCGTGGAAACTCCAAGACCAGCACAGCAGCCAACCAGGGAAACGCCTCCAAGCCTTTAGCCGCGGCGTCCTTAAACAATGGATCATCCAAAGCCAGCACTCCCGCGTCGTCTCAGGGCGGTTCTGTCACGCTGCTGTCTCCTCATGAAGTGGCCAATGGCGAACACGCGCTCACCTCTTCTTCGCCTCTGTCTGCGACTTCTTCTGATGTTGCCATGGAGTCCGTGGAGCAGGAACCTTCGGGAGGACTCAACAGGAAAAGCGGAAAACCTGAAAACGGAGAGAACAAGGAAACGTCGAGGGAAGAACAGAAGGGCCGGCGTGGAGACGACGTCCAGAAGTCTGCCTCTGCGCCCGTCACAAGTGAAGGTGGCTGTCGCAGTTTCTGTCTGTTAGTTTCATTCACACTATAACTACGACCAATTAAATTGTGGTCTATATTTTGACTTGACCATGTATCACATGAGAAAACTTTGATGAAACCTTCCATAGTACCTCTGACTTTGGGTTTATGGTTGCTGTCCTGGTTGAAAAGTGAACCTCCACTCTGATGTCTTTTCTAGCCTTTCATGTTTGTTTTTTAATCATTGGTATCCACACCGTTCTCCCTGAGCTTTCTGATTTTTGTCTAGAAGATGCATGTCAGTTTTGAAGCAGAAATCCAGGAATTGGTCAAATATATTATTGGAAAGCAGAATTTTAATGCATTAATGCATGACACTAAGCCAGCCGTAAACACATCCACAGTCATTAAGAATCAGTTTATTCACAGATTAAATTACAGACAGGTGGACTGAAAACTCCCACTGTGGGGCCAAGAAATGGTCTTGAATGTGGAAGAAAAAAAAAATCAGTGTTTTACTTTGATTTGAGCAGAATGTCTGGGTTTCTCCCTGTGTTTGAAACATTGACACAAACTAATTAAATAAAGTGGTCAGTCTCCTGAAGGCTGCAGCTGAACTCTGTTGTTTTTTTGGTTTTTTTTCCCCAGATGGAGAAGAGAGCCCAGAGAAGTCTGAGGTGCAGGCTATCATAGAGTCCACTCCTGAGTTGGACATGGACTTTGACGGCTGCCAAGGGACAAGGTACATATTTAGGATTACTGCTACCTTTCCCTTTAATGCTGTATCCCTTTGTAGCTTTTATAAAAGATATGTTTTATTTGTCAAAACTGTGACTATGTCATGTACACGAGGATGATTGACAGCGCTAAGACCCTCCCCCTGGCTCTGATTGGTTGTTTCTGACCGGGAGCTGTGGGTTTCTTCAGACGGTAATAATAGCACTGGGAGGAGCTCCATTATTTATCCACAGATTATCTGTCATACTATATTATCACAACATAGTGACAGTTTGGACAAATGTGTAAATAAACTATTTTGTAAAAGTTACATACTGTCATAAGGTGGTGGTAGTGGTGAGGAGAGACGCAGAGAACCCGGGTTATGAAGAAAATGATGAATTTATTGATGAAACGCTCGACAGTTCAGTTCAGGCGGCACGGCAGAAAACTAAGCAACAGCTTGATACCGGTAGCAACTGAAACTAAAGACTGACATATATGAGCTAACGCCGTCACAGGACTATACAGTTCTACTGTGACGACTGAGACAAAACTGACAACTGACATTAGACGAGGATCCGACAAAGAACACAGACAACAGGTGAGACTAAATACACACGGGGTAATCAGAGAATGAGAGACACCTGGGAAACAATCAACGCGGAGGACAGGACAGAGACTCACAGGGAAACAGAATCACACAGAAAAACTAAACACAGAAACACGGATCATAACACATACTGCAGCTTTAATGACTAATTTATAAAATCAATAAGTTGACCTGCAAGCAGTGAGAATAGTGAGGAGTAAAACTGAAGCTCGTAAAAATACACTAAGAAAACTAAGATGGAAACATACTGCAGTGGTGGAAATGGGTAATAATTATTGCACACAGCTGTGTGTTCCTCCAATCTGTTGAGATTTTAACACCAGCGAGTTATGAGTTTTGTTTCATATATCCACGATGTGATTTTTGTCCAGCACGCCGACCAAAGGTGGCATCGAGAATCCAGCCTTCGGCCGCAACAACGACTCTCTGTTCGACGAGCTGGCGTCTGCAGGAAACGACATGATCGGCGATGTGGACGAGGGAGCCGACCTGCTGGGTAAAAACACCCGGCTCTCGTTTTCTCTCTCTCTCGTTACATTTCGGCTTTTGCTTTCACAAACAGTTTTCCTCGACTCGACCTCTGAACTGTCTTTTGCTTTGGCTTGCGGCGTTAAACGTCCTCAGATGAGTTCTCTGGTGTGTATCAGAGATTTCCCTCCTTGTTGTCTTTACTGGTCGTCTCTCGCTGTTGTAGCTGATTGTATATTTGTGGTGTTTTCATGTTGGAGGTAGTGATACTCTAGAATAGAAATGTTTAAAAGGGACGTATTTATGAATAAACCTTTCTCATCGTCCTTTTCTTATGTCGCGGTCAGTCTTCAACCTTTTAGGTAAGATTGAAAATGCGTAGGTGGATAGAGTAGGCAGAGACAAACACACTGGTTAGAAGTGGTAAATGATAACATGCTGCCTTATTAACCCAGACGTTCATTTCCAGGTATGGGTCGGGAGGTCGAACATCTAATCCATGAGAACACCCAGCTGCTGGAGACCAAGTTAGTGCTCATTACTTAAACCACGTGTGTCAAACTCGAGGCCCGTGAGCCAAACCCGGCCCGCCATAGCTTTTTATGTGGCCCTCTAGATTCTAGACTAAACACCAAGTGTGCTTAAATATTATGTTAACAATCAGATCAATGCAGTTTTTATCTATTTACTGCCAGATTATATCAATCAGTCCCTCCAGTTTGAGAATAATTGTGGAAATTTATGCAAAATCAACAAATCTCTGCACTTTTTTGTGCTAATATATAATTGGGAGTTGACCTCCCAATTATATATTAGCATAATATATATAACGCTAATAAATATAGCATATATATTACGCTAATATAATATTAGCGTAATATATTATTATGCTAAAAACAATTGTTTTTGAACAATTGTTCTCAAAAATTGTCAAAAACTTTCTTGTAACTAAACAGCTGACTCAACCTTAATTGATGTCAGATTATATAGTCCATGATCTATATAATAAGTTGCATTTACCATCATAAATAAGCGCAAATATTTCCAAATTAACTCCACAAACACTTTGATGTTTATTGCAAAAAAATCACAAAAAGAATCACAAAATCCTGGAGGGACTGAAAAGATGTTCAGCTACATTATTTAATTTTAAGAATTTATTGGTGTTTTAAAGGTTTCAGTACATGCTGGTGCAACCGGCCCTTTAAGAGCATTCACCGCTGACTTAAACTTTTTTGAAGCGCTTCGTGTTGAACGTAGCTTAATGGATGTGTTTCCAGAAACGCTCTGAATGTGGTGAAAAACGACCTCATTGCTCAACTGGACGACTTGTCCTGTGAGAAGGAGGTTCTGCGAGGCGAGCTGGAGGCCGTCGCTCAGGCGAAGACCAAACTGGAGGAGAAAAACAAGGAGTTAGAAGAGGAGCTGAGGAAGTATGTTCGCTCAGAGGTTTTAAAATGTCCTCGGTTGCTAATTAACGTGTAATTAACTCCGATGGATCCCGCGTTGCAGAGTTAAAGCCGAGCTGGATGAGGCCAAACAGAAGGTCAAGAATGAAAACGAGGACGACGTAAGCATCTGTCCATCGAAAATCACGGAACGCGTTGAAGCGTGTGCGTCGTTTTGCCTCATGGTTACGTTGTGCCTGCAGAGCGACGTGCCCACAGCCCAGAGGAAACGTTTCACCAGAGTGGAGATGGCCAGAGTCCTGATGGAGAGGAACCAGTATAAAGAGAGGCTGATGGAGCTGCAGGAAGCCGTCAGATGGACAGAGATGATCCGGTAAGATCATCACAAGCCCTAAAAACGGGTTCATTACATGTGCTAACCATTGAGAACCATAAACTTCAATAGAGGTTTTTTTTTTCCATGGTACTTTGTGAAGTGGAAAGAGAAAGATGAATGGCTGCAAAAAATTATGGAATCTGAAACGTTTCCTGTGCTCACCCAAGTTAACATTTTTGCTACAGTTAAAAACTGCAAGTCTTTTGGGGTAAATCTCCACCAGTATTGAATTCTGTACAGGGTCTCTTTAAATGAATCTGTCTCAAATGAAGGCCTTAAAAAGTCTTTATTAAAATAATGTTGGCCTTAACCCTTCCAGACTGAAAGGAGCGCTGGCGATCCAGCCAAATTCGCAGAACTGTAAATCCACCAAATGTTGCGCTGTCTGGAAAATTACAACAGTTTCTGAAAGGGGAGACGTTGCGCTTCCTAGCCAATATCAGGTTATTATGGTAATTGCACTCCTGCCGAAGCAGGGAGTGAAAGTTTTAATACACGGTAAATTGCAAAAATAACTCGCTAGATATTGAAAGTTCCAGTTGTTATGGATAAATGAACAAATATATTTACTCACAGGACATTTAAAAAACTGCATACAATTAAAATCTGCAAAAATATCCAGGTGAAATTTTGAAATATAGGCAATAAAGGGTTAAATACATTTAACACAGGTCTTAAATGTTGTTGTGGAAGTACTATTTATTTAATCTTGTATATTTATAGCTTTTTTTCCTACCAATATCTGGCTACTAATATAGCCTTGCTAGCTAGCTAGTTAGCTAAAATAAAATGATAATAATTTAAAATAAAATACACTAAATTTGATGGTTTTACTGTGAGGAAATGTGGAACCGCTGAATTGTGATGAATACTTTTCCAAGGCACAGTGCGGAGAGAAACCGAAGGAGGTTCCCTGTAGTGCAGTAGAGACTTTAAGTAGAAATCCAGGTGCCGTCTTTGTAATAGAAACAGCTTCAGACTTTTACTTATTTTTTTTTCCATTCAGCGCTTCGAAGGAGAACCCCGCTCTTCCAGAGAAGAAGAAATCCAGCCTCTGGCAGTTGTAAGCTCCTCTTTTTATCCACCTGAAACGTTACCAGCCGTGTGATCCATATGTCATTTTGACCTTTCTTTTGCATTTTCTCTGGGTGTTTCCTCCAGGATGTAGGTAAATCTCAGGTGGCTTGTGATATTCACGTTCTAATAACAAACTCTTAACAGAGGAGAGCAAACCAGGAAGTGTTGCGCGCGATGCCAACCCTCCGATTTTTGGCAATGCTCTCCTTTGTTAAGTTTTCTAAGGAAACAGTTTGGTTTGGTTTGATGATGGTTGTTTTTTTGGGGGCAACATCTGACAAATGTACCGTCTCCACCCTGTTCCTGTGTGTCTCTTTATATTCTGCCTGATGTTGTGATGTCTCTGTGCAGGAGGTGTGTTGGGACGAGGGTTGTTCAGATTTAGTGGGAATAGACATAATAAACAGAAGTTTCTTGTGTTTCTTGCTGCAAAAAGCTTGGCGGTAAACCAGGGGTTCCTCATAGAAAATGCTGAATACTTGACGCATTCGGTGTGGAGTCAATGGGAGCCGAGTAGAGATGCACCGATCAGAATTCGGTCCAAATTCACTGAAAATCAGTCCGATTTAATCCAGGGATCTGGAGTAACTTAGGTACTGATTATTTTGATGATTAATAGGATAAAAAAATCGGCTGATTGCGTGATTGATAAAAAACAAAAAGGCACATTCTGCAGAGTTTATTGAAGCCCTTTTGATATAATGTTGGAAATATACTAAAAGATGCCATTAAAAATAGTTCAGTTCCTTTTTAAAATAAGAAAATTAACATTTTATTACCTAAAATGCATTAATAGCATTTCTTTAGTTGTCACTTGTTTTAAAGGATGCATCTCCATAGGGTAGCACATGTTCATAGGCTGGGTTTTTAAGTCTTAAATCAAATTTACATATCTTTTTGTACAACTTTGGCTTAATTACAGATCTTAATGTCTTGCTCTCTCAGCAAATGACTTTCTTTGAGTCTGCATATTCCAGCTAACAATAAATTGTTCACTAAATTATTTAAAGATTATTTCAATTCATGGTTATGAATTTTGATTCATAACCATGAATCAAAATTAAATGGTGATTTTATTATTTTAAAAGAAAGACAAAAAGATGACAGTCGACATTTTAAACTAGCTTACCATCTTTTACTAATTAGGAAAATTAGTATAATTAAAGTATCAGTTTCTATGTGTGTTCTCTAGAGTCGGGGTGTGAAGCTCATTTTCAATCAGGCCGGATCAGGATCATGAATGTCCTCAAAGGCCCGGTTGTGGCAGAATGTGTTGATAAAACGACCCGTTAACAAACTTAAAAATTTCTCCTTATTCAGTCAATACTTCTTAAAATGTAACAACTTTTAGCATATTTTCACACTGATGTAATTTGCTACTTTACAAATGAAAACTGATTTGATTTGACTGAGGAAATAATACTTAAGCACACAATTGTCATCTTAAAGTTCAGTTCATGTGGTCCTCTGTTGTAGAGGGCCACATAGATAGTTATGGCGGGCTGGATTTGGCCCACGGGCCTTCAGTTTGACACCTGTGCTCTAGAGAATCCAGTATGTTTTGTGACAGACGGTGGTTTGGAAGCTCAAAAATTATAAAACACAACAAATCGGTTGCACTCTGCTCATTCTTCCTGTTATCTACTAAAGCTTTGCTCTCTCTCGCCTTTCGCAGTCTGAATTACCCGCAGACATGTTTTGTCGTGCTGTGGAAAACAGGTTCTTAATTTTTTTTCTAAATTCATTTAACCAACCTAAAGATACCTCAAATGGTTAGCTTAGTCCTCTTCCTGCAGTAACGCCATCCACACCGAAGAGTGTTGTGCTTAGAACGGTGCTGATCAGATTCTTGAGTTTACAACCTGCTCGCCTCAGATCAAGCCGTAAATCCTTTTTATTTTATCCGATTACCAGCCGATTTCTGGGTGCATCTCTGAAACGGGGGTGTTTTCTGGACAGGCGTGTTCTGCTCAGTGTCGTTTACTAACTTCCTGGTGTTTGCTCGTTAATAACCCGCAATCCCTGCCCTCTGAAAGGACGGGCGTGTCTCCTTGCAAGAGAGATTTATAAAGTGAGGAGACATTTTTTTGCCTGGATGAAAGCTAGCATGGTGTACCGGCATGGAGAAGGGTTTCTGTTTTTCCCCTTATGTGTTGAACCCCCTCTTACTGCTGGAGCTACTGCTTGTGTCCACCCTGCTATACGTTTGTCTCTGTGTGCTTCCACCCCTCCTCCTCTTCCTCCTCTCTCTCTTTTTCCTTTTCTCTCTTCCCCACTTCCCCGCCCTTACACCTCCAGTTTCAGCCGTTTGTTTAGCTCGTCGGGCGGAGCGGGGAAGAAGCCAGCGGGGGAGGCGCCGGTCAACGTCAAGTACAACGCGCCCACCTCGCAGATTCAGCCGTCCGTCAAGAAGAAGAGCAGCACCCTGCAGCAGCTGCCCAGCGACAAGAGCAAAGCGTTTGATTTCCTCAATGAGGAGTAAGTCAGTTCATGTTACATACATTTATTGTTTTTTTTAATAATAGCCTAAGACATTTACAATTTACTCAGCAAAACTCCTGAGCTTTCATTGTTGTTTTCTGTTGTTTTTGCATTGCTTTGGTGTGGAGAACTTTTGATAACTTTTGTCATTTGTTTAATTTTTTTTTGTGCTGCTTCTAAAACAAAAAAAAAAAGTAGTAAAACATTTACTGTTTTTGAAAAACAACATGACATTTTTTCCATAAGATTTGATACAAATACATTCTGCCCTTACAGTCCGCCACCCGAGAGTTCGGTGTCACGGCGAGAGCAGAAGAGAGCTCAGTACAAACAGGTCAAAGCTCACGTCCAGAAGGAGGACGGCAGAGTGCAGGCCTACGGCTGGAGCCTGCCCAAGAAATACAAAGTAATCAGACAGCTACCGAAACATTTCAGATGCCTCGGTTCTGGATTCTCACTGAGCTGTTATGTGGTTTTATTCATCCTGAATGCAAGTTTGTTTGTTTTGACTTTTCAGGCTAATGGAGGTCAGGCAGACGGCAAGATGAAGAATCTGCCTGTTCCCGTCTTCCTCAGGCCGCTGGATGAGAAGGATCCCACCATGAAGGTGTCTGCTGCTGCTGTCCATAAGCATTCAGAGCTGAAACAATTAATCGGATTAATTGTGATTAATCAATTTTGGAAATAATTGTCAAGTAGTTTAGTAACCGATTAATCATAACTGGAGTATACAGATGGAGAAAACCTCATTTGCTGGGGAAAAAAAAATCCCCCATTGTTTCAGAGCATTTATTAAGCTAAAACTGTAGAAAAAATAAATGCATTTTGCATTTCAGATAAAATAATAATAATAATAATCAGTCTGGAAATATATTTTAACCAAAATTCCTCAATTGGCAGTTTTAGTTTCACCCTGTTCATATTTACTAGATGAATTAAATGAATGCAATAAAATTTTCATATTCATAAAAGGAATTACAATATTTATTTTGCATCTTTTTATGCATTTCTAATATTGCATTAAAATAGCTTAATTGGGTAAATGAAAAATCTGTGAAATGTGCCATTTAAAAAAAATCTGATTAATCGTCGGAATAATCGATTAGTTAGTTGGAAAATGTACTAATGTCATTAAAAACAAAACTATCATATACAATAGAAAAAATATACAAATCCATAAAATGAAAGACAGCAGAAAGAAGAAAAATATCTTATATTTGCCCCCAACTAAACAAAAACATGAACTCAAAAAACCCCAATTTGTATGGATTCACATTATTCTATTTAATATTTCTTCATTATTAAGAAACACTGAAGAAATACATATGCACATATTCTCTTAAATATGTACATTGATCTGGCATTTTTAATAATCAGTTACTAAAATAACACGGATAGTGTTTTTTTCTTTGCTTTAAGACAGATTTGTGGTGCGGAAGCATCATTAACCTGCTGTCTGTTGTGTTTGACCTCTCCGTGTCCGCGCCCCAGCTGTGGTGTGCTGCAGGCGTCAACCTGTCTGGAGGGAAAACCAGAGACGGAGGCTCAATCGTGGGAGCCAGCGTGTTTTACAGCGACGTGTCCGGTGCAGAAAGTCCCAGAAAGAAGAGAGGCTCGCAGAGCAGCGTCGACGAACTGGATCAGGAACTAAAGGTGCGCCACTTCCCCAGTTTAAATGTGACAAACCAATATAAGGATGCGGGGGAGAGCGGTATGAAAAAGGTTCAAATTCAGTATGAGTTTACACTGCAGTAACACAAAATCTACCCCTTTTTGGATGGTTTCTGGTTGAAACATGTTGGTACCCTTGAAATAAGATAAAACTGACTTAGAAGTAACTTTTCAGCCAGATATAAGAGCTTGTTTTAAGAATAATTTCTTAATTTTGATGAAAAAGTACTTGCTCCACTGGGAGATTGTTTCACTTATAACAAGACATTTTTCTGCCAGTAGGACTGGAAAAAGGTTCACTGTAAGTTAGTTTTGTGTTATTTAAAGTGTTACCAAGATATTTGCTCTAAGTAACTATTAAGATCACAGATATTTGGTAAGATTTTGTGTTTTTTCTCTGTTTTTTTTTTTTTTTTTTTGCAGGAGCAGCAGAAAGAGTTGCGGCATCAGGACGAGTTTTCCTCTCTGGTGTGGATTTCCACCAGCACCCAGTCCAATTCAAACGTCGTCGTCATCGACGCCAACCAGCCTGGGAACATCCTGGAGAGCTTCTTCGTCTGTAACTCGCACGTCTTCTGCATCTCCAGCGTACCCGGTCAGTGATTTAAAATAAAAACAACAGTGCGTCCGTGACTTACTTTCAATAGAGTGGAGCTCACTGTGATCGAACTGCTTCTTCCTCTCACCGTCAAGGTGCGAGAGAGACCGACTATCCGGCTGGAGAGGAAGTGTCTTCAAGCACTGACGCAGGCCCGGCGGGAGACGGCGACTTGTCGACGGCCAATAGCGGCTCAGAAGGCGGCGACAGCATCCTGGGAGGCATCATGGTGGTGGGCTGCGACGGCGAGGGAGCGACCGCTGTTCCTCAGACAGCAGACAGTTCAGGTAAAGGGCAAGAAACCAGCAGGAGCATTCAAGATCACACGTCGTCTTCCCGCACCCATCAGACCCGCCGACTCTCACCACAGACTCCAGAGCAGCAGAAGAGGCCATGGAGGCCGTGGAGACCAGCGCAGGGCCTGTCGACCACAGCGAGAGCCTGAGGGGCATCTACGCAGAACACGTCTTCACAGATCCACTGGGGGCGCAGCAGACCAGGGAGACGCCTGCTAACTATTCTCAGAGGTAAACGGCGACGTGCAGAAAGTACTAGCTGCGCTCAGATTTCCATAAACTTCAGCTCTTACGTTGCATGAATCTGAGAATCTAATGTTTCGGATCTCTGAAGTCTTATTTCTTTACGTGCAAAATCAATTCGTTCAGGTAAGAGTATAAAAAGTTCATAATGTTTTTCAAGCAAAAGTAAAATAACAGTGCAGTAAAGCTTCCTATAAGTAACTTTTTTCCCCCCAAAAGAAAAAGAAACAGTCAGGTAAACTCACCTGAACATGGATCACAACAAAATTAGTCACTTATTCTTGTTTAGAAGCTTAACATAATACATGGTCAAGGATTAAACTAATTGTAACTTGAGTAACATCATCTGCATCCAACAGCATTTCTCTACTTGCTTGTTCTGTTTAGGAAAAAACAGTGAAAATTTATTTGGCCTTTTTCTGGTGCGCTGCTGTGATTCCAACACTCTGCACTGCGGCAGATCTCCGTAGTATGATATCACATTTTAATGATTTTGAATACGTAGCTTTTCAAAACCTTCATATACCTTGAAGCGGGTAACGATGGTCAAATCATGCTACTCCACTGGACACATTGCATGTTCTCCGTTGTTAACTGTGGTCCTCTGTGTCTCTGGTTCTCTCCTGTGAGCAGAGAAAGCGACCTGCTGAAAGACGGAGTGAGTTCAAATCCCAACGCAGAGGAGCAGGACCTGATGATAGAAGAAGCTCAGAAAATGAGCAGCGTTCTGCCCACCATGTGGCTGGGGGCCCAGAATGGATGGTAAGTTTTTTATTTGTTTAGTGACTTTCACTCATCACTCTCCACCTGAGAAAGAATTCGAGTGAAATTCAGTTTTGCTAACGAGTTACGCCGTTGATCCTAGCGTGTACGTCCACTCGTCTGTTGCTCACTGGAAGAAGTGTCTCCACTCTATAAAGCTGAAGAAGCCCGTGATCGGCATAGTGTAAGTTTATTACAAACAAGCAGGTTTTTTTTTCTTTTTCCCTCTTATTGTGTTGATTTCATGTCATGTCCTCCTCAGACATGTGAAGGGACGGGTCCTGGTTAGCCTGTCTGATAGCACGTTAGCCATTTTCCACAGAGGAACTGGTGAGACCAAAACTCCTTAGTGTTAAACATTCACCATATAATTGTGCAATTTGATATTTCAAAAATGAATTTACATAATGGAAACATGCCAATTTTGAAAAAAACTTGCTGTTCGATAAAAAAGCTTTGGCGATAGGATGAGGTTTTTTAAGTGGTGCAGCGGATGGAGTGTTTCTTATTTAAAAGAAGCACTAAAATTGAAAAATTGTGGTAGTTTTTTCGACATTAGCTGAACATCGACAAAGTTTTGCGCACATTTGCATTGGAAACGCAAACAGTGTCCATTTCTGAGGAAACTTTCCGTCGCCAGATGGGCAGTGGGACCTGACCAACTACCATCTGCTGGACCTGGGGAAGCAGCACCACTCCATCCGCTGCATGACCGTGGTGCACGACCGGGTGTGGTGCGGCTACAGGAACAAGATCCATGTGGTGCATCCCAGAGCCATGAAGGTTGAGGTGAAGGAAAACTTTTAGCCAGCTCAGCTAAAAGTCTCTAAGATCAGCACGTTGGCTCACGTTTACGTTTCTCTCGCTCTCGCAGAAAACCTTCGACGCCCACCCTCGTAAGGACAGCCAGGTCCGTCAGCTGGCCTGGCACGGGGACGGGATCTGGGTGTCCATCAAGCTGGACTCCACCCTCAGGCTGTTCCACGCACACACACACCAGCACCTCCAGGACATCGACATCGAGCCCTACGTCAGCAAGATGCTTGGTCAGAGCGAGGTCGCAGTCGGCTGTACGAACCGGAGTTGGGTTTCAGAGTAAAACAGAGACCGTGTCTTACTCTCCTGCAGGTACGGGCAAGCTGGGCTTCTCGTTTGTGAGGATCACGGCTCTGATGGTTTCATGTAGCCGCTTGTGGATTGGGACTGGAAATGGAGTCATCATCTCTGTTCCCGTTACAGAGAGTAAGTTCAGGAACTAAAGCCTTCAACTTAACAGTTCTTAAGGAAATACGAGCTGAAACCTTGAAGTGTGCCCTTTATGTTCTTGAATCCACCGACTCACTGCTTTTGGTTATGATCTGTTGGAAGCTTTGATAAATACATTTAATGTTTAAAATTAACCATGAACATCCTCTTAAAAGGGACCTATTATGCAAAATTCACATGTTGTGCCTTTGTGTACTTCTACTGCTTCTAAAAACAGCTGAATCACTTACAGAAAGTGGAAACTAAGTTTTAACTTATTGCCAGAAACTAACTTATTGCCAGTTCCTGGCAATAAGTTAGTTTATTGGTGTTTGCAAAATGAACCTCAAGAATCATTTGAATGGCACTGCCCCTCACCTACCAACCCTAACTAAGTTTAGGCATGTTACCTAGCAACCAAGGGACATCTCCAGAACGTTTGGTCAGCTGGTTTTACCGCTGTATGTGCTGTACAACGGCTGCTGGAAAAGACTTAATTTGCCATCTTGAAACCACTCACTGCATTCATGTTGGTTGTGCAGGAAGCTCCACTTCTGCTTTTCAAGGATGTACTGTTGTGCATCTGTTTGCATCCATTTTCATGTGCGAGTGTCAGTTTTGAGTTGAGGGGTCATGGCCAAAAGTAGCTTATTTGGATTTAAAGTGACAGGAGACCCTGAAATAACTCATTCTGAAATGAGCTCAAATTAGGCAGCACTGACTAAAATCTCATTATATAAGAATGTTGGTGTGAAAAAGAATCCCATGAACATGTTTTTTATTGCCCATAGACATATCCTGACCTGTTCAAGAAAAGATAGTAGGTCACCTTAGAAGATCTGTGATTTGTGTCTCTACATTTTTGCTGTTCTGTCAGCAGCCAACAATGTAGCCAAGTCACCAGGTAACAATCCCGGAGGCGTGGTTCGCGTCTACGGCGACGACAGCGGCGACAAGGTGACGGCCGGGACCATCGTTCCCTACTGCTCCATGGCTCACGCTCAACTCAGTTTCCATGGTCACAGGAACGCGGTCCAGTTCTTCGCCGCAGTTCCAGGTAATTCAGCAGGAGGAGTTTCGGTTTCCAGGTGCACCTGCTGTGATTGTTAGACTTTTTTTAGGATTTTTATCTCAAGCTCATTTCAAGAAATAAAAGAAAACTTTTGAGAGAAAATGGTGAATCTTGGACATGAACAGGACTTTGTTTTTGGATGTCCAGTTTTATTGTTTGGTATCCCCATGACGACGCAGGGATAATCTGCAGCTGCAACGCTTTTAGTCTTTTATGGATGTTTGAACCAGCTGACAGTCACTGCCATGATTTATGAGTTGAAACAAAAAGTTTCCCATTACTTCATTTATTCAATATAACGATTTAATCAAATGTAACAAAAACTTAAAATCACTTTGGGTTCTTATTTTTAACTTTTACTATGTCAACTAATGATAAAAGAAACTCATTCTAAGAAAACAGACTTAAGATATCAGAGACTAAATGTTGTTATTGAAATGACCAAATGAGTTTAACAAAAACTTATTTAAAGGAAACACCGGGGTTGCAGTTTTTTTTTGTTTTTTTTTTACATTAGTGGAATATTGACAAAGTTTTGCACACTTTTGTAATGGAAAAGCAGCTACTGAAGGTTTTTAATTACTTTTGTGTTTTTTTTTGCTGTCAGGTCACACAGATCCGTCGGCCTCCAGCGGAGGAGAGTCGGCGGGAGACAAGTCCGCCGATGGCTCCGCTCAGGAAGGCAGCAGGTCCATGTTGGTGATGAGTGGAGGAGAAGGCTACATCGACTTCAGGATGGGTGAGTTTCTGAGCCACGGCGGAAACAAAAGGTGCAATCAGCGACAGTAGGATGAACACGTTTCTGTCTCTCCGCAGGCGACGAGGACGGGGAGGCAGACGAGCTAGACGACCCCGCCTTAAAACTGCAGCCCTTCCTCACTAAAGCCGAGCGCAGCCACCTCATCGTCTGGCAGGTCATGGTCGGTGAAGACTGAACTCAGCATCACTGAAACCCTGATTTGCCCCCTTTTTTATTTTAAGGCCACAGAAACAGAGGAGAAAGCACAAGATTAATCAGCACTTTTTTTTTTTTTTTTGCTCCCTCGGTCTCGGACAATGGAAACAAAACAAGCAAAAACTGCTCTGCGAGCATTTTTCTCTGTTAACCTTGAACGCATGGAACTGCTTTGTCCTATTTTTTTTGTTTTTTATGTCATGAATTTCAAGCATTATATATTATTGCCTTGCGGATTTAAATTTTATCTGAGGTAAGGCGGATGTTTGCCGGCTTTCCGCTTGAATCGCCTCTCCTTCGCTCACTCGGGACGCCGCTGATGTTCCGTCAGCTGATCAGAGGGAGAAAAACGGCTTCCCGTTTGTCCTCTGAAGAATGTAAGACGTAGCGAGTAACGTGGGAGTCAATCATGGCGGGATTGTTTTTCTCTATCAAATTTCAGTTCTGTTTTTTTTTTTTTTTTTTTTTTTTTACGTGGGGAACTTCTTTGAAAGCCAATAGCCGACTCATATTTCAATTGTGTTTGGATCTAATACTCATATTCATCCGATGTGCAAAGGCTTAATAGGAATGTTTTTCATCATGCATTTCAAATGGTTTGTGTCTCAAACATCAGCACAGGTCCCTATTCATTTAACAAAAAAACCCTCACACTTAACAGTGTGTATGAAGCACAAGAAGCTGTTTTCAGTTGCTTTTCTTTTCCCCACAATACAGATGTGGGTTGTTGCTATGTGGATTTAATAAAATAACATGGTATTATTACAAGTGGGAGCAGGTGAGTCACTTTCAGATACTGTCTGGAATATTATACATCTGGATCCAAACAGATTTTCTCCTAAAAGAACCAACATATTTTAACCTGTATATTTTGTAGTAGTTTCCAAACCCTAGCCATCCTAGTGGTAAACATACACGTATTTTATCACGAAGTTTAGCTATTTAATAGGAAACACGTTAGGAGATTTTGTCAGATGTGTTTAGTCCCTGAAAATAATGGTCAGCTTTCCCTAAAGTGCCTCCACCAGGCCAAAGATTTTAATTTCACAGTAGATCTCAATAGGTGATTTTTTTTTTTTTTTTTTTTTTTGGGATAAAAGTACAAAAAAACTTGAACATAAATTTGAGCTTAGGCTCCATTTTTCTGCCTAGGACTGTCAAGTTGGTTCTCAGCTTCAGTCATACCTTTAGCATTGACACTGGACAGTATTTATCCCAACTATATATATTTTCCAGGCTTTCCGCTGAGGATTGGCTGCTCTACTGAAGTTGGGAAGACATGCAATAACACTCAAGGTAATAAGAAGGTGTCATTGTTTGCAGATGACATACTGACTTATTAGACATCATGTTCTCTGGTCTAATCACGAACCCATACTGTTGTCTTCAATCTTACTGAATACCCCAGCTTTACCGCCACGACAACGTTCTGCTCCCACTTAGTTGCCTTAGACATCAGAGTTCAAACAGTCTGTGACAAAGTTCTTCTATTTTCCTCTAAAGAATTTTGTTCGCTACCAAAGGTCGAAGACTGCTAGCTAGCTATGACGTCACGCAGTAATAAAGTCTCACCTAGCTTTCACGGCAGCATGTTTGGAACAGGAAGCCAGGTTTTGTTTTGGATTTTTTTTCCAAACAGAAATCAAAGTGTGTCGATATATTCAGATAGAGATATATATATATTTTTTAACTTTTCCTATTTGTAAATGGAAATATTTTCGAGGCGTGAACGTGCGAGAGAGAGAGCTGCTACGGTTGGACGGTGAAGGAAAGAGTCCATATGCACCTCCCCTGGACGCTCGTTCTGTTCCCAGATGAGAAACCGAACTCTAACCTGTTTGGTTTTGCAGCGCTGATCTGCTTCCTTTCAACCAAACCTGTTTATTAATTCAAATGTCTTTTTTATTAGATTTTTTTCCCTCTTTGAGTGTGGCTAAAAGGTTTTATTTGGTGAGTTTCCGCCTCCTTTTGTACTCTGTGAACACTGCACTCATGCTTTTTGTTTTTTGCTTTGTTTTGTTGTGTATTTCTTTATGCAACTGTGTGTATTTGCATCTTCTCTCCACGAGAGAAGATTTATATATATATACATATTTCAGTTTTGCCATTTCAGTATTTATTTTTGATGGATGAACCTTTGCAATTGAGAATGTATCTTGTACATTGAATATATATATGATTATATATGTATGAAACTTAAAGATGGTTTGGATTTTATTGAATTGTAACCTGAGGATTTCCTCAGCTATGCACCACATCTCTGAGGAGAGACATGGAGGAAATTAGGAGTTGAAAACTGCACACACCTGCTCCTTCATTTAGCAATCAGTAGTCCTGTAAATTTGAACTTCTACTCAGCGCCGGGGCAGCCGACTCCCTTCGCAGACTCTTTCCATATATTTGTCACCACTGTAGTCTGCTTTTAGGTAACTGACAGGAGCTCAGGTTTTTTTTTTGTTTTTTTTTTAAATCCAAATCTGCAGTAAATGCATCATCTTAAACCCCTGCAGCATCTCTAGCGTTACCTATTTTTAACAATTAATTAAAGCAACTTTTGAGGGCAATATCTTTGTTTGCATCTTGTCATTTTTTGTGTGCATTTATGTATGCATTTTTTGTTTGGCGTTAATGAACATGCCATGTAAGGGCCGGCAAACTAAGCCCAGGGTTTTTTTTATTAATTTTCTTTGTAATTTAATTACAACATTGTGCTTTTATTTTACATTAATATATATTTAATCATGTATAAATCAATCTCTACATGGGCAAAAGAAAAAAATAAATTGGGTTCCCCCTGGTGGCCGCGGTCGGTAATGTTACCCTATGATTTGAGCTGCCGTTCAATGCGTATTCAAACCTCCAAAGCTCCGGTGGAAGATAAGCAAGCTAACCAATGTCGCAAAAATAACTTGTTCTTCAGAGAGAAAAAGAGGAAGAATATAACAAAGCCAAGATAAAGGTATGTTTGCATGTCTCTTGGTAGAAGAGACAAAAAAAATAGCTAAAAGAAAATTAGCTTGATAGCGACCTTGAAAGGTCCCGTTCAACAGCCAAACATTTATGCTAGCATCCTTGTATTTGTGTGAAACTGGGTTTGAGTTGATTCTCGAGTTTGGCCCTGTATATTCCTGAGTTGTTTTTTTCTTTTGGCTTCATAATGTTAAAAATTAGAATTTCTCAATGTTGGACATTATCTAGCAAAATGTTGTGACGTCAGGCTAAAATAGAATGTTCAGTTCCAATGACATCAGCAGTGACGTCATCACTATGATATCACAAGGGAATCTCTCTCTTGAATGTAGCTCTCAGACAGCGTTTTCTCAGACCTGTTCCACAGTTCTATTGCGGCAGATCACTCTTCAGAGCACGTTCGAAGTTTATCGGAAAGAGCGAGATATTGATTTCTCACGCCTTTCAAAGAAGCGAGAATTTACCAGAGTTTAAACATGAAGCAACAACAGATTGGATGTGAACATGAAGCTTTTCCAGCAGAGCTTTCATGGGTTGAAATGATGGAGCTCAACATCCCAGTTGACTACGACGCTATCGTTTTCCCTTTAGGAGACGATAGCGATTTTGTTGAATCTGTTGATTCATCTTCTGAGTCGGAAGATCAGTCAGCAGAGATCCAGGGGGAATCAAGTCCTTCCAGCGACTTGGAGATTCCAAGATCATTGGAAGTCAAGCAGGAAACATCTCCATCTGCTGACTTCAAGATCACCCCCTTAGTGGAAGAGACAAACCAACACGTCAGAGATCTGACTAAGCAGGTTGACGATCTCAAAATGGAACTGCAGAGTTCAATTTTTGATCTCCATGAGGAAAGAGACCGAAGGATTTCATACCAGGCTCAAGTCAAATCCCAGCAGGAGGAGATTAAAAAACTGCAAAAACAGTTGGAAAAAGAACGTCAACTGCAAGTCAAACGTGAACAGGTTATTAGCTCTTCTAAAGTTACAGCCGACAAGACTGTTCTTCAACAGCTGGAGCACTTCAAGTGGGAGGCTGAAAAATATGCCTCCCGCAATAAAGGTCTCATAGAAGTAATGATGGAAGAATATAGAGTGAGACTTAAATACGAGGAGCAGCTCAAAAGTTTCTCGGAGCAAGCTTCCAAATTTAAAAAGCAGGAGGAAACTGTAAAATCTCTGCAGGGTCAGGTTGCGGACCTGAAGGAGAAGTTGAAGCTTGCTCTGGAAAACAACCATCATAGAGTCTCCACCCAACCAGAGGTCCCTCTGCAAACTGAAGGCTCCCGACAAACAGAGGAGACCAAGGAAAGACAGACCTCCAGTCAACCAGGGAGGTCCGAGGAAAGACGGACCTTCAATCAATCAGGGAGGCCTGAAGAAAGATGGACCTCCAATCACCTAGGGAGGTCCGAAGAAAGATGGACCTCCAATCACCTAGGGAGGTCCGAAGAAAGATGGACCTTCAATCACACAGGGAGGTCCGAAGAAAGATGGACCTCCAATCACACAGGGAGGTCCGAAGAAAGGTGGACCTCCAGTCACACAGGGAGGTCTGAGGAAAAACAGAACTTCAACCAACCAGGGAGGTCTGAGGAAAGATGGACCTCCAATCAATCAGGGAGGTATGAAGGAAGATGGACCTCCAATCAAACATGGAGGTCTGAGGAAAGGCGGACATCCATGCGATCAAACTCCACTGGTTGCATGGAGGGCCTTCATGCTGGCAATGGCATGAAGGCCAATCTAAGCCCGGCGCGGCCTTTACACCGACCCACACCCAGGTGGCACTAACCTAGATCACTATTCAAACCCAGGTTTTGCCAACACTGGGCATTATGTAAATTTGAGGCTTTACACAAATTTAGGAAATAAAAACAGACACAAGCCTCGACGCAAATACAATCCCTGACTCCAAAATCAATGGAGAAAAAACAAGATCAGTTTCAGAGTTCAAAACAGCAGAAGAAACATTATTAAAACCTTCCTATAAGCATGTAAAATTTCTCAAAAATTAATTGATGAATTGGTCTCTCTAAATTGTCCCAAGGTATGAATGTGTGTGTGCAAGGATAAGTGTGTTAGACTATGGATGGATGAATATTTAACATAAACAAATATTCATCCATCCATGACAGTAAAATATGAAATCTGCCAAAAGGCAGACTTTTGGTTCTGATTGATTTTTAATGCGTTGAATGTGTCACATTCAACACATTAGACCAGTGATTCCCAACCCTGGTCCACAAGGCACACTGTCCTACATATTTTCGAGGTTTCCCTGCTTTAATGTGCCTGATTCAGCTGATTGCAGTTCAACAAACGCCTGTTAATCAGTAATCGATTGAAATCAGCTGGGCTGAAGGAAGGAAATACCTAAAACATGCAGGGCAGTGTGCCTTGAGGACCAGGGTTGGGAAACACTGCATTAGACTACTAGTGTACTGCATCTATGCAATTGGCAGAAAAATAACCTAACATTATTATCATCATTATTTATAGAATGATTTAGAAAACAAAATTCTATACAGGTTTGTCAAAACTATTTTGACCCATATTAGAACTTTGCATTGATTTCCCTTCATATTAGTAGCTGCGAATTTGCCTAACCCAAACATTAACTAAAACTTAATTCGCATTTTACCTCTAAACATTACCCCTGACCCAAAGCAATGAATCCATCATATTAGGACCAGGCTTTGGTCCTAATATGATGGACCTGATATGACACTGGACATATAATGGTGCGTTCACCAAATGCGTTTTGACCGTCAGGCGCATCTGGTTAGCATTCAAAGTCTATGTGGAGGCGCGTCGAGGGAAGTTGCGGCGCATTTAGAGCGTCTAGTGCAACGTTGGACGCTCCACATAGACTTTGAATGTAAACCAGACTCGCCTGACGCTCAAAACGTATTTGGTGTGGATGCACCATTAGAATGTTCAGTTCCTATGGTAACAATGACATCAGCAGTGATGACATCACTCTTTGATACATCAAAGGAATCTCTCTCAACTGTAGCACAGTTTTTTTCAGACCTGTTCCTGTTTCAGACTTATAAGTTATGAAACTTCTCCAGGAGCTGTTAAAATTATTTGAAGGCACAGAATCAACCCAGTACAGGTTCACATTCTCAGGTGACAAACACTCACCTGGTATAAAGTTAATTTTTCATTACTGGAATTACATTTATTAATAACGTAAAAGCATGTCATGAATATGTGTGCATATATTCCATCTTTAGTCCAGAGCACATTATTTTTTTCTGTTGCTTTTGCCACCACTAGATATGCATAACATTATTCGGAGATGCAATGAGTTTATAGCACAGGGGTGGGCAATCCTGGTCCTCGAGGGCCGGTGTCCTGCAACTCTTCAATGTCTCCTTGGCCCAACACACCTGGATCCAATAACTGAATCACCTCCTCAGTGCAGTCAAGTTCTCCAGAGTCCTGCTAATGACTTCATTATTTGACTCAGGTGTGTTGAAGTAGAGACGCATCTAAAAGTTGCAGGAGACCGGCCCTCGAGGCCTGGAGTTGCCCACCCCTGTTATAGCAGCTGTGCGAATGATCTAATCGCCTGTTGTTTTGTAGCAGTCCACATTTACAGCAGATAAAGAGGGCTCCAAAATAAAATTTAACTTAGTGTGAAGTCTTTTGCACTAATCTAAATTAGTGCAAAATTTAGCTTAGTGCAAAAGCTAAATTGCTGGCCATGGAGGCCAGCCGCCTCCATGACTTGGGCCTCCAGGCCGTGGAGGCTTGGGCCAGCAGGACTGATGCAAACATCTCCAGAAAACCTATTAAAGATTGTTGTAGTAGCATAACAAGACATGGAAAACAATTAAGGCTGTGAACACTAATGCGCAACACTAGTATAGTGCGAGGAGTTGGCAGATAATTGGGTAAACTGGGGGGAAAGGCAGAAAATCCACAGAATGTGAGGGGTCACGTAGTGGAGTGGATAGAGTCGTCATGTGGTCGTCCCAAGTTTGCCCCCGGTCCTCAATTCTTTTCCCGCATGTCTTTCCCGTATCCCCCTTTCCTGTCGTATTACTGTCAAAATAAAGGGCACTTTATTTTGACAGTGTCCTGAAAAAGCCTTAAAAACAAATACAAAAAAAAACTCAATGTGAAATATGAGTCGAAAATAAACAGTTCATTCAGTTTTTTTTTTTTACACTACACATGCATTAATGAGGATACAGGTGCCTTTACTTTAAAGCAAAGTGAAACTGAAGTCTAATTTCTTCTTTTTTTTAAGCACAAACTTGTTGAATGTAGCCCAGTACATTCCTCAATTGAGGAAGCATGCAGTTCTCTCTCTCAACACCAGATGGCGGCCTCAGTCTGGTTTATTTGTGACTTTATTAGAAGGACAAAGGCACCCCTCCCCTGTCTGTGATTGGTCCAGTGCTGTTCTATTCAGGGCCTCAGCGGCACAGGGCTCCTGCTTAGCAGGGTGAAGCTTTAATCTCACCCTAACGTCTGTCTTCGTGGACCACAGAAGCTGCTGGGGTCGGCCCTTAAGTTGCACATCTACAGCTCTTTCCTTTAGTGTTATTAATCAATAGCTTGGGTTTGATTTTGGTGTTCATAGTAACTTTTGTCAAGCTGTTTCATATAAAAGAAAAGCTTGTCCTGCAGGAAGGAAGTCCCTGTCTCTGAAAGTGATAATGTTGACAGCCGGGAAGGAAAAGAGCTTCTAAACCTAACAGGACTTACAGAGAGCTGACAGTTTGTTCCCACGTGGCTTACTATGCAGTAATCCTGTTATGTCAGTAATCCTGACTTAACTTTGACGATTCACGACAAATTTCTGCACGCTCAAGTCCGGCGCTTATGCATTTCTGCTTAGAAAGTTGCAAAAGCCTCTGGAACATGAGCCTGAGTTGACCCCAATGCCAAGTTAGCCAACAGACAACTGGAAAACTGTGGGATCAGGTTGTACCATGAACTGTGTAGCTCATCTTTAACGCTGTGGGCTCCGCTGAGTGATCTGGACAGCTTTGGATCATAGAAGTCTCCTAGCAATTTATAGACTGTCAGTTCTGCCCTAAACACGTTCGATGCGTTTATTTCTTTTGTGCACTCTGGTACAAATTTTTGAACTTGGCATGTAGCAAGCTAGTGTTCTACGACTGGACGGGAGTGGAAGTCGCAAAAATATTATGTTTCCATATGGTTTTCTATATGGTGAAAACAGATGCTTCTCTTGAAGTTTAATTTTTAGCTCTGGCTAAATCAAACACGCCCCACAAGCCCCAGAATCAAAATCCAGTTTGAGTTATGTAACCACCAGTTTTTGCATATATGGAAATGTTGGCCTGTTGTTCTTTGCAAGATAACTCAAGATCAGTCAGACTGGATGGAGAGCCTTTGCGTTTTGCCATAGATTCAGATGAGTTTAGCTCTGGGCTTTGATTGGGCCATTTTTTTTTACCATTGCCTTGTTAAAAGGAAGTTCAATTTAGTTGTTTTCTATTTTGCTGGTCTAGAAAAATGTTTCAGATCATTCTCATCAATAGAAATGAAAGCATGTCACTCTTTTATTGAAAATGTTTGCTGTACTTAGCCAAATGTATCGACTGCATGCAGCCAGATCTGCTTTTCATTAAAGGTCATGGTCACTTTGAAATGAAAATGAACACAAAGTGTGATAATATTAGACAAACATCTTTTAATACCTAACATTTAAAGCTTTATGACTTATTTGGGAACATTTTGCCCTAAAATATATTTTAAAAATGTCCGCCGCTGGTGCTGGTACACCAACCAACTCTGACCAGTTTACGTTTGCCGTTAGATTTATTGTAGACACGCCAATATTTAGCAGTAGTGACATTACAGAAGGTGGCCGTTTAATAAATGGATGAATAATGAACCATTTTTAAGCTACTAAGTTCCATTCTCTCACTTTCCTTCTCCTGATTAAAACTTTGATACTCTTTAGGACCAAACCGCCTGAACCTGATAAAGTCCAATCAGTCACACACAGCTCTCACTCACTCAACCCCCTTTTTTTTTTTCTTTTTTTTTTTTTACAACGCACGTCCGCCTATGCCTCTGTATTCACAATAAAGGTCAACACCGTTTTCCTGCCAGCCATTGTAATACGAGAGTCTGTCGGCTCGCATTATCTAACAGAACCAGTTTACAGTCTTAGCAGTTATGCAAGCTGGCCAGATGGAGGCTGCGGGCTCATAAGTGCATGTTAGCCACGTCCCTCCGCAGCCATGACCTCCGAGGCCTCCCATGCTAACCGCTGCCCTTGATGCTCCAGGTCAAGCAACCTGCTAATGCCGCCGCACATGTCTGTTTATAGCAACACAGATAAACCCAGAGGTAAAAAAATATGCTGCTACAGCACGCAACGAAATGGTAATTTAAAGTTCTTTGTGTGGTTTTCAGAAGGATACATGGATGTTTTGTGGTTTGTTCTGTTTATTTTTGTTTGTTTTTCTTTGCACTGCTCTGTTTAGTCATACTCCATTTAGTCTGTCACTATTTCCTTATATGATCACCAGGCACAAAAAGAAAAAAAAAAGAAGGCATATATTTTCCCTCTCCTGCTTATGTTTGGGACTGTCGGATTGTTTAAAAGCGAATCAACATCGACCCCCACCAGGTTCACACACTCTGCTTGTTTTCGTCGTGACGCTTTAATCGGCTCTGTTGGCACCACGTTCACCGAGCCCGCAAACACATTCAATGCACTGAAAAAGAATAAAATAACATGAAATAAGCGTGCACTGATTAGACTCGCTCGTCTTCTTCACTCCAGCCAGGAGCCTAAGGCAAACAGGAAGGAGAAGAAAATCTCCCAAACGTTTTCTGTTTCATTCATACAGCTGGAAACTGTGGATCTGTGGCGTGACGTCGTGAAAAATAAAATGAGGGGTGGTGAAAATCCATTACCTTAGTTTGAGAAACAGTGTGCAGGGATTGGCTCAAGATCTTGTGATATTGAAATGCCATGGTATTAGCTGCCAGAGGGAAAGCTAACGGCATGGTGTTTATCCTGAGAACGCTCTTATAATGGCTCTCGGTACTCTAAGCTTGACAGCCTGTATTGAAGACTCTCATTTTGAAGTAGAAAAGAAGTAATTCTTGACCTACGTTGACAGAGTCCGCTAACAAGGCTATGTTAAAAAAAACGTATCTGCTCATCAGAGCGAAGCTAAAGCTAAGCTAATTCAGTTTTCCATAAAGTCTCCCATTCAGAGCTTTAGCTTAGAGCTAAACAAATATTCTCAAAAACTTAATTTTAGATTAATCAACTTTTATTCTATATTTAAAAATCCAAGATAGGACTGCTAAAAACTCTCTTATTCCATAATTATAATATAATTAAATGAGCATAACAGTAATATTGTTATGCCGTAACCTTAAAAAATGCGAGCCTTTTAGAATGTCCTCACATTCTTAAAGGCTTAAATTCCTGTATTTAATATAAAAAGCTTAAAATTTACTACATTAATTTAAAAAAAAATGCAGGTTGGCCTTGAATACGTCAATCACAGGTCTTTAATTTAGTTTTGACAGGACTATTTAATCTATGTTTTGATTTTTTTTTTCTCTCTTTCTGTCAGGCAAAACTTTAAGTCGCACTCGGACATCTTCACTTCGTTCTGTGACTCCAGACGGTTGAGGCTGCCGCTAACTAGCAGCTGATCTAACTCTTGCTAGCTAGTCAGCTAGCTTTTTGTGTCTACCATAGGTAAGTGCAAATTTATCACCAGTTGGCTGGACGACGTTTGTTCATTTCTGTGGACATAAAGGCTTTTCATTCCATTCATAATGGCTTTAAAAAGCCTATGATTTCTTGTGAAGTTGTAGAGAGTCAGTAAATATTGAACTGTATCAGACAGATCTGCATAGTTTCAGTTTGAGGTGTTGAAAACAGGAGTCCGCTTAGCTTTTAGCCTTCCAAACAATCTGACAATTTCAACGCCTTCCAATGAAATTGATACATCTTTCTACTACTTGTAAGAAAGAAAATTCTTACTGACAATGACTTCAAAACTTCAAATCTCTTTGTTATTTTGCTACATCTTAAGTCAGGGATTTAAAGCCATTGCTAATAAAACAACATGTTGATACACTGAATACTTTTGTTGGACAAAGGAACGTCTTGTTCCACAACAAGCAGGACCAGATCAGAACTAGCCCTGCTTGACATTTTTATGCGTAACACAGATTTCTTAGTTCTGTATTTTTTAATGTGGTCATAATGTGGTATTTGTGCGTAGAAATTGCAGGGATGAGGCTAAGAATTTAGCACAACTTAGAATAAAGCTGTAACATAAAAATGTGGGAAAAGTTAATTCTATCCAGATGTTTTGCCAGCTGGATTGAATATGACCCAATGTAGCTAGCATGGCTTCTTCAAAAGTCTCTGAATGAGCTTTGGCTATTTCTGAGAGTAGATTCCTGAAATATAATCTATTCTCTTTTTAAATCTCAAAAGTGAGTTGCAAGGTTGTAATAGGTTTGGGGTTTTCATTATAGTTCAGTTTTAGTTGGTTTTAATTGTGTTTGCTAATTTTTATTAGTCATTAGTTAAATTTTGTTTAGTTTTAGTTAGAATTGGTTACACTAGTAGTTTTGGTTTCTTCCTACTTTGGTTAATCTTTAGCTGCAAAATTCAGAAAGATCAAAATGTTGTGATTACGTATAAATCAATTTGTGTGATGAATATTTAACAGAAGACACCATTTTGAGAAAGCATATTTAATTATTGTCGCACAAACAACTGACTCTGGTGTTTTTTTCCCAACTTTTTCTGTCATCATTTTGTGGACTAGCATTAGCAGGAGCATTGGATGCTGTAATTTGCCGACAGCTGACATGAAATCAATTTCACATCAGCTCAAAAGGCTAATAAACTGATTCATAAACACAAAAATGAAGGATATTATATGTATAAGTTCAGTATATTTTAGTTAGTTTTTTGTTTTTCCCCATTAATTACCGTTTTTATTTATGTCAGTTAACAAAAATGTTTTCTCATTTTCAGTTTTCGTTGTTTTGTTAGTTTTACTTGGCTACATTAACCTTGGTGAGTTGATTTTGCTTGTCAGTGACAGAGAATTGAAATCTGTAGCGGATGCTAAAGCAACAAGCTGAGCCTTAATCTGCTGATGTAAAATTGGCATCATCAAACAAAATACACTTTTCACATGGGTGTAGTAGGGTTCATGCAGAGTGTTTTCATTTTAAGGAAATATAAGACAGCCATAGGCCTATTGGCAATTTCTTGATTGCATTTCACTTTCCGAGGACCCGGCTGCTGCTGAGCATGAATATCTGGAGCTGTAAATGTTAATAAGCTGTCAATAAATGGATTTGGGTCTGGATGCCCCGCAGCTCTTTTTTTCTGTGGATAAATAGTCAAACTGAGTCGTCTGGATGAATTAAAGAGCCCCAACCACAGAAGTGTAGCCGCTCTGAATCCACATCAATTAAAAAATGAGCATTTGTTTCACTGCACACAAAAAGGAGGGTTTGTTGAAGTGCTTCATAGAATCTAAGTACAGTGGATCTCAAAGATTTGTGCAAACCCCTACTTCGTCTTAAATGTGACAATTTTCTAACAAATTATTTCTCAGATTTCTAGTATTTTTGTTTTTCTCTCACACTTAAGATCAGCAAAGAAAATTCAGTTGCACAGAGAACCTCAGTAAATACAAAAATCAGCTATGTTAAGCGAAAAAGGCTTTCCAAAGCAAATTAAGTTTTACTAGCTACATCAAGCTGGAACTGTAGAATAAATAATTTATATAGAACCCACCCGTAGGCCAAAAGATCTTTGTTTTAGTCTTTTAGTTTAGTTTAGTTTAGTTTAGTTTGTACAATTAAAATACAGATCAAAGATATTAAGAAAAAATAGTAAGAGTGCAGGAAAAGGCAAAAGCCTGACGGACTTATATAAAACCTCCTCCTAAATAGTATGGAAAAAAAATATATAATCCAAGAATACAATCAGTTGATCCCAAATTTAGGAATAGAGCCATATAAGGAAAAAACAACAACATAAAAACACATCTACAAAGTATTAATGCAAATTTAAAATAGCAATCTTAAATGCTAGTACATCATGTTTTGATCTGGAAATTATTACAAGCCATAGCTCAGGCTTTAGAAGTCTAGGAAAACAGAAATAAATATGGAAATGCACTCGAACCTCCCTGGAGTGGCCACAGTTCCTGCAAGAGAGCATCAACGACTCATGCAGGATGTCACACATAAACCCAGAACAGCACCTAAATCACTCCAGGCCCCAAGTTAAGGTCAGTGTTCATGATTCGATAATCATAAAATGTGACCTCCAGAAAAATAAATACACAGATCTGTCTCACAGTTCCTTTAAAAAAATATTGTCTCCAAAAGATAAAAGTCTCAGCCTCAGTCCATCACAGGGCAAAGCTAAAACACAACATTTCCCAAAAAACTGGCATGATGAGCTGAGCGACTTGCTGGAATCGACGAAATCAGATTTTTAGCAGAAAATACTGAAGGTGAATGACCTCCCACCAGTTGTTGACCTTAAGCTCAACTGCACTTGCATTATGCAGCAGGACGATGATCCAAAACACACCACTAAGTCCAGTTAGGGCACATGCTTGAAGGCAGCTGTTGCCAACAACAGTTTGTCAACCAGCCATAAGGTTTATGGGCAATTGCCATTTCTGTGATTTTATTCTAACTTGTTTATAAACAAAGATTTAGTCATGGCTTGAGAAAGAATAATAAACAGAAAATATTGATTATCCAAATTATTTCCTGGTAAATTTGAACTTTATGATACCAACCGTGTATGTTTACACAGTCAACACCATAATCTGATAAGAGGTCACATCCGACGCATAATAATCACGAGCGTTGGTGGAATCTGGGTGTTTACAGCCTCAACATTATCTGGATGACATTCTTTTGTGTTATGCCTTGTGGAAAGACTTGCTGGGTCGTATCAGTGTGATTCTGGCACATGAAGGGTTCAACCTGGAAGAGGGCAGCCAAGTGTCGTTTAGCAGTTTTATGATACAGTACAAAGGATCATCCAGGATAATGAGACTGCCAGAATCTTTTGCTTTGTGTGACAACTTCCAGAATGGACTGTGATAGCGATACAGTGGCGATACAGCATTCCTCTGCACACAAAGGATAGAAGCCTGTGTTATCCACACAGTTGATTCTTTACAGCCCCTAGTACCTACTTTAAGTCACAAATCATGACAAGGACAGATAGGCACTCATTACATGCCTGCACTATATCCTGCATCAGTTTGAAGGTTTATCTTCTGTTTACAGTCTGACCGGATAACTTTTTAATAGATTTGAGAAAAGCTTCCTATGCCATTAAGAGCCTGACCTCACTACCCTCAGCTGGCTCTCAATCTCAGAATCTGAGTATTGCGTCCAGTATGTCAACCTAATGTCCTGCTCATTCTGGGGGGGATCTTAAAGAATTTCTAGATCATAAGAGGCATGCACTTCTTGGAGAGTTCTGGGTCTTTCCCTGGGTATCCTCTCAGTGAAACCTACCTGGAAAAATATATATGGTGCGGTATCAGTGCCAAAATTAAGATGACTGAAAGTAAACTCTGTCAAAAGGACACATGCCAATGCATCTAATGCATATTACTTACAGATGTTGTATGTTAACAATTTTCTGGATAAAATATTTCCAAGTGACCAGTATAGAAATTGCCAACACAGCCTATCTAATGCTAACATCAACCTATCCAATGCCAGCCTATCCAATATTACTGCATCCAACCATCCATTGTACTTGATGGATGCTGATGGATGACTTGGATACTGCCACGAAAACCCATTCCATGATGCTCTCTAAGCACTGCTCTTGAGCTAAGCTAAAGGCCCCATGAAACATTAGTCCTGTAGCTTTGAGTCTTCAGAAAGTTGCTTATGTTTCAAACTCCTGAACACGGTGGTTTTAGGTTATCCTAAGACGTACATAATAGCTATTGTGCGGCAGGGCCAGACACGGATTGTAACAAGGAACTCAAGCTGGAAGGCTGAAGCTTCTCAGACTGATCTGTGACTCAGTTGTCTCCTCTGTCTCTTTTTCCTCTGACTGTTGCCACGATAACTGTCAGGATGAATTAGCCTTTTGCGTTCGCTCCGCTCTCTGCCCTCGTCACTCAACCCGTCTGCCCATCTCCCCCGCTTCCCGTCACTCCCAGCCCACTCCTCTCGCCTTTTCTAAAAACCAAGAATGCTTAAAAACTGCCTGGTGGAAAGATCACTCTACGTCCTACGAAGGTTTGCTGACATGGCTAGAAAGTGAGCCGCGAAAGGTAAGAAAGACAATGATAAAACATGAAACGTTTTGGAGGACAGGCCCTGAGGGTGAGATGAGTCACTCTGTCCTCTGAAACCCACTGGACTCCATGGGGTCTTTCACGTCCTGTGGACAAACACACACCATCCATTTAGCCTCTCCCACACACACAACGTCCGCTCAACACTCTAACGTTCATCCACACATGGGTTCACACACTCTAACATACGAGAGCTGCACTCAACCTGCCAGCTGTACAAAGTGCTATTGTGGAGCTCGGCATGAGTCTTCACTCGCAGCATGACCAAATGTAACCTTTAGAAAACGGAGCATTACATCATCCCAAGTCCCTTTGAATCGCAACAATGAAACTCTGAGTTTTGCTGTCTTTCTTTTCAGCCACATTATTCCGCGAACATCATTCCACTGGGTTTGATCCTTGCGGAGAATTCTTGGCTCTATGTTATGTAATAGACAGACAGAGAGGGGGGAGGCAGGATCATCCTCTGGTTTTTATGCGTGAATCTTCCGGAGGTAGTCATGTCCCGTCACATGCAGTGCTGCGTGTCCTCACGGGACGCCTTTATGGTGCAGGGACAGATGTTCCGTCTGTCCTCAGGCTCATTGGAGTCTCACACAGAGACACTAATGTATACGCTCTTTTCAGCCTGGATTCTGTCACTGCGGCGAGCTGGGCTCTGACCCACACATAATGTGACATTTATGCCTTATAATTCAGGTGAAAAACCTATAGGAGGTGATATGAAAAAAAATAACCAAAAAGCTGCAAAGTTGCATAAAGGAGCAAACCCTAAAACCTGTACCCAAGTTCAGCCACCCATTGCTTTTATGTTCATACTGATGAACCTGAAATAAATATTTTTCTGTCATGTACTTACTTGCCTCCTTTTGCTGACACTATGAGGTTAAAAAGGATCAAAACAAGAAAGTATTTTTCAATGTAATTAGCCAGCAGAAGGGAGAAGATCTAAAGAACTAATAGGACAATAATGTTAAAAAAAACTGGACTTTTCTCAAAATTTCATCCAAAAAGCGAGAAAGAAACTGGTGAAGAGGGCAACAATACTAATCGTGCAGCAGGAATTGAAGCTGTGCTGTTTTTCTCCCGTTTTTTTTTTTTTTTTTTTTCTAAAAATCTGGACTATTGATTGAAATGCAGAAGTGTTTATTTCCAAAGAAGACATCCAGTCCTGGCTAAAATCTCAAAGAAACTAACAGGCAAAACTCCGATTTGATAGAACCACGCAGGACTTTTTTTTGACCATAATTCCAAATTAACCCTTTTATTTAGTCCAGTCAAAGGGCCCTTACACCAGAGTTTCAATCACCAAGCCTCATTCAAACACCAGTTAGCATATCTTTGAACATTGTGGGGTTTTGTGCCTTGCTGAAGGACACAGTAGTTACGTTGCCATTCAATTGTCATTTGAATTTTGAGTGAACTTTCAAAATGTTTGACAAAAAAAAAACAATTAAACTTGTTTCCATCTCCTGGTTTGGATCAAATCAATCAGGCTAATTTTGCCAGATGTTGATGTTACGTATGGAAGTAGTAGTAGTAGTAAAGAGGAAATAGAGGGTGGAAACTAGCATGGACCGCCTGTCTCAGGAAAATGGAGGGAGGTGTCGGGAACATTCAGAACTAAAATCATTATTTAGTCAGCTGACAAGGCAAGATGGAACATCATAATGAGTTCATTTTTATCTTCATGGCCAAGGATGTTTGATTTGCAACCAATTTGTGATTTGTTCCATTGCAGATTGAATAACGTAACCTGCCTTCCTCCCTTATGTCTGGGCATTTACGTGTACATTCCCTTTGTACATTTTACTACACAATAGGTGCTTCAGCTCAAATCAGGGTTTAAAATAGTCACACAAGCTCTCCCCAGTCTGCAGCACTAATCTGGTGAATTAAACCTCTGATTTGTGTAAAACTCAAGTGACACCAGTGGGAGACGTCATGCTGATACAAGACTAAGCCTGTGGATTTTACACAATAAGCAGTAATTTGCAATTGCTCTATTATTTGTTTACCTGCTTAGCCTCGGCGATGCATCGCTGAACTGATTGGGCAACATTACAGCAAAGCATCTATTGAAGGAAACACTTAAGCTTTGGGTTTAAAGTGAGTGATTCTGATTGAAATTCTCGAATGTGCTGAAGCCGGTGGTCGTTATGTTGTGAGTAGAAAATGTCGATGGTAGGAATTCATGATGGCATTTACTGAGATTTTGTTATTCTGAAGGAAAACATGACAAAAATGTTACAGCTTTGTTATAAAGCTACAGAAAGCGAGGAGACGGGAACTAAAAAACTGCAGCATAAACTGAAAAATGCCTGAAGATTTTAACATAGACTACTAGTATATGTTGATCCCAAGATGTACATTCCCATATCATGATGCCTAAACTACTTTTTTTTTTACAATGGAATTTTATGTGAATCTATCAGAAACAGCTCAGGTTCCCACAGATATTTTCTGATGAGGGTTGATATAGAGCATTGGCAGATTGTCATTTTGGATCCCTTGATAGATTCAAATGGCATTTTTCTGATTTCTTTCCAGCCTATCTGGTTTTGGTTTCCTCTTTAAAGGGACACTGTCATGTAAAATCGACTTTTTTGAGCTTTACATCATGTTATAATGTTATTCCTTCATCAACAACATACTTGGAGTGATCCCTTGATTCCATCATGTATATTTGAGAAATTATTTAATCTCCCGTAGCAACTGTTCAGCTGTGCCTAGCACCGCCTTCGAGGATGAAGTTTCCAAGCTCCCGCCTCACAGAGCAGCTCTCCCTCGTGACTCCCTCACTGAGCTCCTTCAGACTAGCCAGCAGGAATTAGCAAACACCCGCGCACCAGCTGAGCTCATTATACTAGTAACATCTCAGTGAATTGCTGGTAAAAATATTGTTAAGGGGTTATTAGAGGAGAGATGTTGTGATGACTTCCTGAAGGCGGAGTTTCAGAAAGAGCAGAAGCTTCTTAAAGAGACGAAAGTCAACTTTCTTTTCAGTCATATTTATCTGAAAAATATATGATACTGCTCTTTAAAGGTTTATATGAAGAAAAAGTTTATTCAATAATATCTGGAATGTTGTATTTTACTCAGATTTTCAAATGAAAATCTTTCATAATCAGTACATCCAACGTCTGCTGCCTTTTCTTCTTAAAGAGCTCTCTGATTGACTCCTGATTTTTCACATAATTAAACCGACTGATTGAATTACCCACTGTATCACATTATTCTGAACACACCCCCTTTTTAATTATTGATTTAATTAGACTGAATCAGAAGGATTCGTTGTAAATATGTCCCATGTAGACACAGCAGTGATAGTCTGATGTTAGTTTGAGCATCTCTGTTAAAAGTTAAGCAAAAACAAAGCAGATAACCACAGTAGCAGTAATGACCCACATAAACATCTTGAACTAACTACACAATGATTTCACCCTGATAGGAAAATTGTGCAAACCCCATAGGCAACTCAAAAACCCAATTATCTATGCGAACAGCTTCGTCTGCCAGGTGCAGCTGCAGACCGTGGCAGTCAGCCGGGTGAGACTAGCTTTGATGCTTGACTCCTATTTGAGGTCCTAAGGTCCTGACTCTGTAGGTAAGGTAACCAGAGCTCCAGGCCTCAGGTTCTCCATGACCCAGTTCTGTCTCTCGGTTGTCTGGAAAGTGTTGGTGAAGAGCAGATTAGCTGGGGAAACTGGAGCTGGAATGAGGGGAGATGAGGTTTAATTGGACTGCAGGGGGGAGAGGTTTCTTTTAATTATTTCAAACATACCTTCTCTAAAAGCCAAATAAAATGTTATCTATTGAGAGATAATTCTTCAGCTGAATTTGAAATGAGAAACTTTGGGGTGAGAGTGGAACCACATGGTTCAGTGGTAGAGCAGGTATACCTTATGCACAGGCTACAGTTCTCAATGCAGTTGAGTTCGATTCCTTTCTTTCTGTCCGGCAACTACTGAAAAACGTTGCTCACTAAGTCTCTCTGTTCAAAGCCATTTTTCTCTTCTGTGTTATCAGACTTAAAAGTAAAGCTAACACAGTTAAAACTACTTAAATCTTACCCCAATAATCTGGAACACTATTAATGTTGTTCAGGAATTGCTTAAGGAACACAGCAAAGAATTTGTAAGGCTTCTTTGACCTTGAAGCCTCAGCTTAATTCCTCTGGATTTTGTTTTTAAAGGGGCAGTAGCATATATTTTCCAGGCACATAGTGGTATTTTATAGCAAAATCAAGTAGTGGATTCTCTCTATCAAACGTGTCTTTAAAAAAATTTTGACGCCGTAATTTAACCCCTTAGAATTAGATGTCTATTTCTTTAAGAAGCTCCTCAAGACTCCACCTTCACGAAGTCGTCATAACAAAATTTCTCCATTAAGCCTTTAACAACGTTCTTTGGAGTGCTCCACTGAGCTCGTATGAAGAGCTCCGCTGATGCGCAGTTCCACCACGTGTTTGCTAATTGCTGCTGGCTAGTCTGAAGGAGAGGAATGAAGAGGAACAGAGGAAAGTTGGTATGTGAGGAGGAAGCTTGGAAACTGCACTTCCAGGGAGGAGCTTTGTGGAAAAGACGGCGTTCGGTGAGAGCAGGCGTTTTGCACAGCTGAATAGTTGCCATACGAGATTAAAGGATTTCTCAAACATGCCTGAATCAAAGCAACACTCCAGATATGTTTTTTTGATGAGAGAATAGTATTAAAATATGGTGTAAATCTGAAAAAAAAAAACAACAACTTGATTTTACATAATTAGCCCTTTTAACAATGCAAAATTTTTCTGCAGTTTTTGAAGCTCTTTGTCTATGCTGTCTGGGATTCCAGTCAGAAAGGATTAATAAATATTCTGCTCCTGCAGGAGACAACAATGTCAACATTACTGGTATCAAAATCCAACAATCTGAGTATGGCTGAAGCAGTGTTTCCCAATTCTGCATGTTTTAGATGTTTCTCTGATTTACAGTAAGACGAAAAGCCTGTTAATTAAATAGCCATCAGTTATATGATTCACTGATTCATGTGTGCTTGAATCAGTGAATCAGAAGCCATGATTGTTTTGATCTTTTTTTAAATTTTTTTATTGTCTGCCTGACTTTCCACTCCACGCTCAGAAATATTTTCTATTGGTGAAGAAACCCGCTAGCATCTTCATCTTCCGCTGATATGTAAAAAGCAAACAGGCTCTCAAGAATTTGTGACGGAAAAAAGCTTCATTATATGAAGGAAACAACAGAAGATAAACTCTGTAGCAAATGAAATGGCTGAGCACAAAAACACAGTCGGGGTGATTCATGTGGGAGGGAATATTGCCCACACATTATGTGTGAAAGATGGTTGAAATGACTGAGGCACCATTGTTTTGCTACACTTGGACGCGAAACAATTACTTTTCTATACATTTAAAATACCCCCATGAATGTATGCCTCACAATATTCCTGCTCAACAATACCACCATCTTCTAAGTGGTGGAGGAGTGTTTTTTTTTATTTTTATTATTATTATTATTTTAATTTCTTTTCTCATTGGACACACACATTGTCCTTTGTTTGTGAGGAAGAACACGTGCCGCCCTCAGACTTGGAGAGCAGCTGGCAGCGCTATCAAACATTAATGAGAGAGATGGAAAGACGGTGCAGAGCTGGGGCTTCAAAAATGTGAGACAGAGACGAAGACGGAGAACTGACAGGGATCGACTGCAATTCAGGGGATGCTGATGGATCTCTGGGGTTATTGTTTTAACTCGGGGGTGGGGTGGGGTGGGGGGTTGTTTGCTGAAGTTCCCATCAGTCGAGATCACAACACATCTATAAATGAACTGAGAAAATAGGTTGTCATTCTGCATGAATGTATGATTATTGTTTCTTAATTAATTAAATTATGAAGCATCTGCAGGTCTTCAGTCTAAATGAGAGAGAAGAAGAGACGTTCCGCGGTGACCTAAATGTTGTCTGAAACTGCAAACCATGGAAGCCGCAGAAGGTGTGGCTGGAACATGAGACGAAATCCAAGCCCGAACCGTGTTTGTCTGTTCCGTTGCCCTGCTATGAATTATTTTGACGGTTTGATCAAGGCTCCGGATAATGAGCACAAATGAACCTGCACTGTCAAGAAAAATCAGGTCTGATTTCCTGTCTGTGAGGAAATACTAAGAATTATTGTGGAGATGGGAACTGCATTAAACAGGTTGATGAGAAGGTCTTGCAACTGAACTAGAAAGGGTTTGGAAAGTTTATTCAAACTATTCTTTGCCTCATGTTAAGGTCAATACTTTGGCAAGGACTGAAAGGACCAATCAGTGATTCATTTAAGACCCTAACCCTAGACTGGGTTTCATCCTACGTCAGTGGTCTCAAACTGCATTCCTCGAGGGCCTTTTGAGTCCTGCAACTTTTAGACGTCTGTCTGCTTCAGCACACTTGGCTCTGATATGAACCTCATTTGCAGAGCTCTGTAGAGCTTGACTGGATGCCAATGAGGCCAGTTTCACCATTTAATTCAAGTGTGTAGGACAAGGAACACAAGCTGCACAACTCTGGTACTCGAGGAACGCAGTTAGAGTCCACTGTTCAATAGAGCAGTAGCTTTTTATTGTTTACGTCCGGAAATTTTGCGGATGCGCATAATGCTGCTGGAGGGCAAAAAGACTCTTCTTTTACTTGCCATTAATATTTGATAGAACAGTTGACAAAACGAAACCTGGTGCCTATTATTGATTTAGTGCAGTGTGCCACAGCAAAGACGAAATAATGCAGAAAAAAAACATTGAAGATTAACTCAAAACCACTCATAGTATTTTTTTCTTGCTGTCTGTGTCAGCTATGCTACACAGACTCATAGGATTCAACACCAAAAAACACGCAAATATTTCCCACACAAAGAACAGAACATTCAGTTTGTTGCAGTTTTATGTTTTCAGGCTTGATGTTTATTTTGCAATTATTAATGCAGTTACTAATAAGTGATCGCTGTCGATTAGCTACCACAGAGGTAGTTGATTAGCTAACTTAAACACCTGCTCTACCAATGATTCCCCTATTTTTAACTGGACTGAAATACACCAAATTCTCCGCAGCACATGTACATATCAACATTGTTAAAGTCAAGCTAGCTATTTGTTTTTCAATTGAAACTAGTTTCTTGACCTTGTTATCTAGTTGATGTAGTGTAGGCAATTAGTAAGCGAAGCACCTATATAACACATACATTTAAGATTTAGTTCGTTGTCAACTTCACAGTTAAAACCAATGGTAGTCATCGTCAGTGAGCAGTTTTTTGCCCTCCAGCACGGGTTAGGAATCTTGCGTGTGTGACATCACGCTGCAATGTGTTTATATCTGACCCCTAACCCTAGACTGGTTTTCATCCTATATCCCTAACCCTAACCCCTGAACCTGGTCTTGTTATACAAGGTGTTAGCTTGAGGCGAGGGACCAGCTGTTGAATGATACAACAATCCCACTGCGAGTGACGAACCTCTCTCAGATAATTGTTAAAGAGGGTCTAACAACAAATGCCTGCTCAAAAGCTTCACACCCTTGGATCGACTGGCCTGGAGAATGCAGGGGATTGAGGTCACCTCCTGTGCAGGTGTGTGTGTTTCTCCAGCGCACAGAGAGGTGCGTCTCAGAAAGCTAGAGAGATTAGCTGCGTCGATGGCCGACACGCTAGCCCGTGTCTGCCACTGACACTCATCCGCTCATTTGTTCTCGGCAAGGAAAGTGCTGACGCAGTTGTGCGCGCTGACCAGGTTAAAGCCATGTCTATTTGCAGTCACGCACTTCTATTTACAGCATTGACTTTATCCGCGCAGTAATAATCTTGATGCTAATAGTGCGGGGCATGTTTTGTTGTGTGCACACATCCACAACTTCCTGTAGCAGGCATCCGTACCTCTAGCTCCGTGCCATGCCTAATAGAGGCTTTCAGAGGTGATGATCATGACAAATGTTTTTACAAATCAGCTGTGACTAGGAGCAGGGCGGAGCGTGGCCGGTGTTTTGACAAAAATAAAGTGCGCTCATGTGCAGAAGGCACGCTTTGCATTGTTCCAGATGGTCAAGAAAGGGCTTGTTGAGCACTTTCTGTTCTGGCTGGCAATGAGGCAGAGAGGTAATGTTTCTCTCTCTCTCTGTGCCTCCATCTGCTTGGGCTCAGAGGAGTCTCCCGCCTGCTGCAGCAGTGGGGCAGTCATTAGCCGGCTGGGTTTAGGATGACAGTAATTAAGAGATGAGATGGACTCTAGTGCGGTCCTCCAGGCTGCTGCGACATCACACTTCCCTCTCCCGGTGATATCAGGGACCCTGCTCATCTCCCACAGCCATTCTGTTGATGTGGCATGTCGTAAAAATGAAGGCAAATTAATAGGAAAGGATTTACTTTCCCCTCCAGACTTTATTTTGGCCATCACATTTATGCCACGGTAACTCTGATGAAGTCAAACTCCATAAATGATTAACTGAATTTAAGTTAGACGCCTTGGTCATGTTGGCCAGAATATCTATTCATATTTCAGAACAGTTAAGATCCTTCAGTGAGCTTGTTTCATAGAAGAAAAATCAAAAGTTATTGAAGAAGAGTATAGAGTTTGATCAAAGGACTTTGAGAAAACTCCATTCGAAAGGTCTGCTGAGGTCAAGGCTTGCTGACAAAACACCAAGCAAGCAAGATATTTACAGCGCAACACTCTGACCTGGAGCAAGACGGAGTGCTGGGTTAGCTCTGAACAAACTTAACACTAAAGTAGAGCTTTTGTGCGAAGGCCAAGAAGTCTAGCAGTTTCAAAAAGAAAGCGCTAAAAGTCGGGATTAACTTTTGCAGAACTGCCATAAGTAAGAGGCAATCTTTCCTCTTAGACTAGTTTGACCGACCAGTCCAAACAGGGGAAAAAATGAAGTTTAAGGCTGATTTTTTGTTTTAATGCCTCATACACCGAAGACACCTAAATTAGTGAGGAAATGTTGATGTCAGAAGATCACCAAGGCATTTTTAGACCACTAGAAAGTGGGTGTGAGAATAAAGGCTGGCTCCATTAGTGGCAAACGACCCAAAGTGGTCATATGTGAGAATATGCAAGAGTTAAAAAGGCAGCCATAAGTGACTCTGACGCAAGTCCTGCTGAAAACTTTTTCAGAGACCTGATTTAAAGTGGGTACATGTTGTATGCTGCGTCTCTGAAACCTACACTATGAGATAAATAGATGTTTTACTAGGTGGCATAGAGTAATGCCTACCTTTTAGATTGCTTTCTCTAGTCGTCTCACTGAAGGCCATATTTTCCTAACAGCCTCTATGGTTAAACGGCATGACAGCAGCAGATTCAGCAACTGATGCAAGCCTGGTGGCTGCATCAGCCTAACACAGTTATTTATTTTAGAGCGTCTGCAACACTGAACAGCTTTCAGTTGAAAGACAGCAACCAATGGTGTGCAATCTCCATCAGGTTTAATATTTGTGAAATATTTAAAGTAGATACAGCCAATCAAACACATTTATAAAAAGAGAGAAACATGTATTTGCTTCAGAGCTTACAATGGCATTGTGGAAGATGTGTGGATGATGTCTTGGTTAGGGTGGTATGATATTAAAAATTCTGGTGATAATAATCCTGATTGAAAAATATTGCAATGATGATATCATGTGAGCACCTGCTGCCTTGTCATTAACCAACTGGCTAAATATAACATATGAAATGAGAGTTCATAACACTTGGAATATATCAGCCAACAATTATTGCATTCCAAACAATACTTTGCTATATGAATGCTGTTTGCACTGATATTTTGCTGACGATACATTGATGTATTATGCAGTCTTATTCTTCATCCATTCTATGTTTGGGTCACCATTTTTGTTTCCAAATAAATTCAAAATGACCATTTCTCAATACATTGAAATCAAATTTCTGTCAAGTAATTCCAACTTCCAAACAGTGTTGGAGCTATTTATTCTTTATATTCTTTATCTATTTGAATTTTGTTAGTTGGTTCTTAAATGTATATTTTTGTATTATTTACAGAACTTATTTGTAAGTTAATAATTGTTGATTTCATTTATCTTTTGTTTTATTATTTTTCTTATTTATATTTTTTAAGTAAACAGGAAGTGATGTGGGTTGGTCCACTTTCTATAAATGTAGGGGCCTGGTAAAGGACCAGCAGGCATTTGGGTTAGGGGCATATGGTTTTTACCAGTGCAAGGAGGTAGCAGAGAAAACAAAAGGAAGTTTGAACTCTGTAATTGTTTGTTTAGCAAAGATGTCAAAATAAATCATGAAGAACAAGTTACAAGTTTGGATCCTGAACCTTCTTTGCCTGCGTTGAAATACTTGACCCCAGTGTCTCAGTGGCTTATTGGAACTTTGTTGGATGTTTGGTTTGACAAACAATCGCCACTACAGGTTTCTTTTGGCAATAGGGAGTGTTCATACTTTCCCTCCACTGATGCATTCCTGATTTATATAACCACGTCAACATTCCAGCAATTTTCAAATATGTGTTGAGTGCATCTGGAGTCAGCCTCCACATGGAACCCTATTATTAAACCAATAAAGCCCTGGGACGTGTAAAGCAGGGCCGGACTAGACCGATGGAGCCAACCTGGTCCGACTGTTTATAGGATCTCACTGAACCATCCGATTGGGTGGTAAACATAGTGGTTGTGAGGACAAGCAGTGTCTAAAAAAGCCAGGTAGTTTGTGTCTATGTAATTAGAACAGCCTATATCAGCAAAACAAGACATGCTATCTTTGGAAACTATTTTGTTTATGTTGTAGCATTGCTCATCACACCAGTCAGGTCCCCTAAGGAGTTTACGGAGGATGTTTTGGTAATGCAGGGTTACAGGAATGCGTGTAAGAGCTGTCTGGTCCTTGTTTGACCAAAGCAAAAGATCTGCCTGAATTCAAAAGGTTTAGTTTTTTCTAAATGCAGGTTTCCTTCTTTGATCGTGGAGACAGGAGGGTAATAGACAGGTTATGGACAAGATCTCAAGAAATGACTGTGGTGAGAGAGGTTTAGCTTATGGACCTTGTGATCTCAGGGTTTGTCCTCATAGATAATCTTCTGTTGGCACAACCTTCAAGTCATGACCTTCACTAAAGAGGCTCCCAAATGAGTGTGAAGTGGCCAGGATGAGAGTTACCTTCTGTAAATCTGATGCTATGGTTCTTAAAGGATTGCCAAGGTTCATTCCTGAGCTCAATTGAAAAAGCTCAAGGATCCTAAACTTATCCATTTGTATTGGTGCCTCATCTTCAGTGATTCAGGTACTTGGACTAAGCCAAGGAGTGTTAGGTAGATTTGGTCAACCCCATCAGATGCTGAGGTAGTTCCAGAATCTGATGAGGTTCCCATTGGGGCTCATTCCACTGGGGCGAACAAGAACTTACTGTATATTCGTTCTGGCCTGGGAACTCTACTGGGCATATAAATCAAATAAAAGCTACATGTCATGTGAACTTCAAATTTACAAAAAAACTGAAGATGAAAGCTGATATCAATGTCTAGTCAGACCTAATAATGCTTGTCCAATAATAAGGCATTTCTAATGGCTCGTGTGTTTTCATAAGCAGAAAAAATGTTTGAGAAATCTTAAATTTTGTTCTAAAGAATCTCCTTATGATTCTAACTTTTTATGGTTTAATCAGTTCTAGTATTTTAAAGTTTCAAGCTAAAGGTTGTCAAACATACTTCAGACTACAAATTAGTCCTTTAGGTTAGCATCAGCAGGACGTTCTAGAGCAGATGTAAAGTTTAGGGTCATCATTGTTGAGTGGTTAGTAATTGTTTCTTACTTCAAAATAAAAGTCAGTGGGTCACCTTAATCTTTGGGGCTCATTATAATAGTTTAGACAAACTTCACCAGATGAAGTAACTTGCTCAGAGCAACAGGGTAATTAATGCGTCTTGAAAGTGTTGAGCAGGTTTAGACATTCACATTCACATTCCTGTGGGCAAGGAATGTGAATGAATCGGCACAGAAATGCTTCCCAAGCCTTGTAGCATGAACGCTATTGTTCCAAGATCAAAAAGTCAAAGCACAATTCTTTTTCCAACCTTTATATTGTTCGTTTCACCAGGTGAGAGTATATTTTCTGGAGGCTACATTTTTTTTCTTTCGTGAAGCTCCTGGGTCTATTTGAGGCTTCCGTGTAGGATGGAATTGCAAATGGTCATAATATATTAACCTCTCCCTGTGCTGCATGTCCAGCACACTCTGCACATGTAGGAGTGCGTGAGAGAGAGAGAGAGAGAAAGAGAGAGAGAGTGATAGTGGGATGATGTATACATCCATGTATCTGTTACATAACTGCTGACTTAATGTTTCCACAGAGCTGAAACTCTTCTGATACTGCTCCACGTCTGTCTGCGCCTGGCAACAGGATTACCTTCACACCCACACACAGAGACACATCAGATTCCAGCGTTAAAGCTAGACCCCTCAGCCCCCCTCTGCCCGGTCCCCCGAAGGTCAGTCAGAAACTTCATGATTCCAGAGTTGTGACACCGCGGTGAGGGTCGGATCCTGAAACCGCTGCCGGCTGAGAATTACTCTGGCTGACAGCGAGGCCACTCGTATCTTGTGGGGACAGTTGCTGAGGGTCAGATATGGCTGACAGTAATACCCTTCCACACACAGACAAGCTGAACAATACACACATGCTTTCTCATAATGCTCATCGTCTAACTGAGAACAGAATTTACAAGAGTTAAATCTATTGTTTAGGAGTTATTCACACAAAGACTGATTTTTTAAATCTAACATAATGCCCTAAGCCTTTTTTTTTTTTTTTTTTTTACCAGAAGTGATTTATTTTTCACTTTTTTGGTAAAAAAAAAATTACTTGGGCCATTATTTTAGGAAGGTGGCAAAATAAAGAAAAAGTATTTTTGTTTGAAATGCTAACAATTGTTAGCCAAAAAAGAAAAAATAGCGAATCCCACAAATTTTACTTAAACGTAGCATTAAATGGAGCCCCAGAAAACTTCTCAGGTTTGTGGAACAGGAACATTTATGAACTGTTCTTGCTCTCTGCAAATGTTTCAAGGACATTTCTGGCTAATGCCACCACCAGGGCCAGTCTAAATGCTGGAGGTCATCTCAGATTCAGGCACAGGATAAAATGTATTGAAGTTCTGTGAAAACACATAGTCCACTTCAGCTTTTCCCCACAATCAGAATGCTAAGGCTAGTTAGCATAGCCACAGATGACGACGGATAAACGGTTTTCCTCTAACTGCAAGTCGTTTCTCACCTTTAACACCTTTAGCAGCATTGATTGACAGAGCTAATAAGCTCCTCCTGACTCTGATTATTTGTTTTATCAAATATGTAAAAAACATATTCTTTATAAAAAAATTACACACTGCAGCTTTAAATTAGTCAACTACCGAGAAGTAAAAGCAACAGAACAACTCTTCATGGTGCAACTGAAGGTGCTGATGTTTTCCCATTACTAATGATGCCCTGGGCAACCACCCATTTGCTTCTTATAAGCAATAGGAATTTGAACAGCAGGAATGACATGATGATGGAAGTTTCAGCTGAGTTGAAACCGTAACTATTCAACAATGACGAAACCTGATCTCGGCTTGATATTATCCGTTTTTATTTTAAAGCTAGTCTGTTTTCTGAGAAAAAAGTTACTAACACCTGATGATAAATATAGGGACAAAAATAAAAGCGAGCCCCTCCCTTTAACACTGCGTTGCTCCCATTCTCTCGCGTACAGTTGCGGCTCCCTAACCGGTGGCTGCTCTAAGTTGCTGATGGTAAAACGCGATGCATATTCCTGCTTACCGGCTCTCGTGTCTCATTTAGATGATTTATGTTCTCATTTACTGCGTTCCCTCACCTCCTCAACCCCTTTATGGTTATTCTCCCTACGCCGTGCACTTTTCTCTACCCCTCTATTCTTTTTTCTTTTTCTTCCAGTGAGTGCAGCGAAGCTGAGCCCATAATGTCCTCGGCATTCGAGAAGACGTGAACAAAACAAATCTCTCTTTTCCGCGGCAATAGAGAAGCGTCACTAGAGCGCCAACACCTGTGACGCACACGCTTCACACTGAGGCTTGCCCTCTTCTGGTCCGACGGGGACAGATTTCATCCCCCATCTCCCTCATCAGCTTCGTTGCTTTCGTCCTTTCATCTCACAAAGAAACAGAGAATGAGCGCTAGCAGATGGCCCTGGGTTTATGTTTGGAAGAGACAGAAGGAAGACGACATGTTAAAAGCATCAGGAGAGCTCTAATTCACCTGTTTTGATGCTCATTCATGTGCTAATTTCAGATTTGCGAATGTAGCACTCCTCTGGTGAGGCGAGCAGCCTTCACACAAACGCAGTGTGCGTATTCATGAGTGTTTGAGGGGCAGAGAAAGTGTGACTGGTGAGTGCACTGAGAGCAGGCTCCAAGTTATTTGCTAGTCTTTAGGAATCGTCGTAATTTTCCCGTCATGTGCTCAAACATGCAGACGATCTGCATGTTGCTTAGCGTGTCGGGTTTCTAGTGTCAGGAAGCTCACAGCATAGTTTAAGGGTTAAGTTCACAAGTCAGGAGAACAACATTGATTTAATGTGTTGCGCTAAACTTTGTCCACGTTCCGCTAACGTCTACAAAAGAGTTTTGTAATTGCTGTGTTTCTGTTAAATGAGGAAACGCAACTAAATTCACATGTGAATAAGTCATAGAAAAACATGTTGTGCCATCATCTTCCTACCACTTCCTGTCGTCTTCTTCATTGTTTCTGCCAGTAGTAACAGCCAGTTGTTGGTCATGTGACTCATCTGACGCAAAAAAATGTTTCTTTTGCAATTTTGCTAAATTCACTAATTTTGATGCAGCTGAAAAACCACCTCAACCTAGAGCCAAAAACGTCTTACGAAAAAACAGGAATTTTTTTTTTCATAATTGGTGTGTTTCCATTATCCCATATATTTTCGTAATTCCAGTTTGTGCAACTATATAGTAGTCAATAGAAATTATGCAACTTTGCTTAAAAGAACCTCAACATGCAAACAGAAATCAGCTGAGACTGGAACCAGAAGGTTACCAGTTTTGTTCTACTGATTAAGTATGTTTGTTGCAAGTCATGCGCTTATGCAATAAAAGGAAAAAATCAAACTTACAAGAATGTAAGTATATATATATATATATATATATATATATATATATATATATATATATATATATATATATGTGTGTGTGTGTGTGTGTGTGTGTGTGTGTGTGTGTTTGTGTGTGTGTGTGTGTGTGTTTGTGTATATATGTATATACCCTCCATAATAACTTCCAGACACAGCAGCTGCTTGTGTAGGATGAGAGCAGCTGAAACACTTGTCACTAAATGTTATGACTTTCAAAAGAAACCAGTTTAACTGGGAGAAAAACTGTTTTGTTGGCACATAAATAACTGTGATCTTGTGGAAATGCACCACAAGCAGAAATATCAGTGGGTCGTACCAAAGCAAAAAGAAGAAAAGGTCAAAATTATGCACATAGGAGCATGTGGAATTTCATGGAGTTAAGAACAAAAGTAAAGAATGTAATACTGATGAAAGTTATAATTATTATAGCCTGTTAAAGCTGCTAATTTTAAAATGTTGCTTCGTTGCTTTACGCTTAAAGGACTAATAAACTTTAGAGGTTTTACGACTTTACATTTCTGCCCCTATCTGCACAAACCATGAAGTTATAAAACTACACCAGCATTCAGTGAGTTAAAGACAGTTTTGTTCTTTTGGTCAGAGCGCTGAAAGCACAAGGGGCCACTTGACTCAATACTCAGGCTTTGGCTCTCTCAAGCATCTTCTCAGTGTGACGTCGGAGGAAAAGCTGACCTTTGGCAGACCTGATTGAACCCAGTTAAACAGAAGCTTCATAAAATAAAAGAACTCTTCAGAAGTCAAAGTAAAAAATTGGCTGCTTCAGCTGACTAACAGACACTCCAAAGCCCTTCAAAGTGTTTCAGTCAGGAAAGTTCATGAGATGAGTCTTTTGTCTTTTTTTTTTTTTTTTGATGGAAAACCCCACCTGATTCATTTCATAACTATATTTTAAATGATAACAAATAATAAACTTTGGTGAAGCCATAAACAGAACATAATGATGCCTCTCTTCAGCTGTTAATGACTCCCTCTAAGAGGCTCTGAAAAAATGAAATTAAAAAGGTTTTGGAATGGCGTAGTCAAATCCTGAACTTGAGCCCAATTGAGATGATGCGGCCTGACCTTTAAAAGTTCTCCAGTGTGGCTGAAGTAACACAACTCTGTTGAGGAGCGGGCCCAAATTCCTCCACAGTGAGGTAGAAGATTTATGGCAGCTGTTGGCACAACCAGTTATTAGATTTACTCACCTAGAGTCAGGAGGGTTTGAATAGTTCCTTAATGAACTAAATAATCTCGTTTGTTGTTTGATCTTTGCCCTTTGGTGGGGAAAAAAAACAAAACATCGAAAGCCTGAAATTTTTTTAATACTCATGCCTAGTGAGCGTACTGTGTGCCCTCTTGTGGCACCAATAGTACGTGTTGGAGTCGAGCGCTGAAGACTTCCACTAACTTGTGAGTTTCATTCTGTCTGTCCAGATCCAGACGAGTCCGGCAGTGTAAGGACCGGACTCAGAACTGAATGAAACGCCTGGCTGTCCGATGAATGAGTTGAGCCGCGTCGCGCTGAAAGTGCACGACGCTCCTTGTTCGGGCTTTCTTCGTGTTCCCTTTGTTGTAGATCAAAATATTTGCACAAACTGTTGAAAAGGAGAAGTTTCATTAATTTTGACAGCGTGAAAGAAAAACTGTCACAGACAAAACGCTTGAAGCCTAAAATTGGCCTTTTGTTTCATGCCTGCTCTGAATGGGGTAAATTAGGCAAAAGCCCTTTGAAGTCCCATTTCTCCCAGTGTGCTTCTCCTCTTCCATGGCAAGCAGCCTAGCTGATTCTAGCTGACCATATTTAGAGGGATTTGTGCCCTCTGGTCACACATTCACTCTCACCAGGCCTTGTGATGTTTGTCATTCAGCTTGTCGCTGCAGTTTCCTCCTCAGAGGACACCATCGAGCTTGGTGACGAGCCTCTGGGACGAGTCGCAGCTCCCCTCAGCCTCCAGGGAGCCCAGGATTGTTTTTGCTTATGAAACTTTGAGCCAGCAGAAATTTGTTTCTGGTATTTGGAGGTGGCATTGGGACACAGGCCAAATTTAATCAGTGGAACTGTGTAGAAAGCCACAGAGGAGGAGAGAGAGAGGAAGTGCTGCCACATCCTATGTTGTGTAACATTCCTCAAAGAGCAAACAAGACAAACAAAATGGTGAACGCATCGCTGCGCCTTCAAAAAAAATTCATCCACTTTCAACTTAGTCTACGTTTGCAGCATTACGACTAAAGCCAAATTTATACAGAAAGTGTATAAAAGCAACAATTATTTTAATTGTTAAAAGCTTCTTTCACTGATCATATTAATGTGTTGTTATTTTTAACAATGGTCGAAACACTTCTGCTAATGTGCTAATAGCAGAGCTCATTTTTTGTCGAGGTTTTTTCTGGCTTTGAAAATGGTTGGTGCTTGTAACTTTCCCTATATTAAATTTTCCAGGTAAATTCAAACTTGTTGATTTACTTCTAAACTTTTATGCTCTTATTTTGTGTCTGTTTCCTCTCACATTCTCTCTTTTCAAACAAGAAACATATAGGAACAAAATAAACCACAGGAAGAAGAGAAGAGCTGCCTGTATATCTATACAGTAGTGCATGAACATGTAAATTATAATGTCAAAATTATATTGGTGCTTGAAGATTATAGCCTTTCAAGGGCAGATATTATATGAACTGTTTTTAGCGCTTTAGCATTAGCTTCTGCTCAATGCCGTGTTGTGCTGAGCTTTAGAGTTAGTGGAACAAATGTTAAGATTAGTGCTTTAGGGTTAGGCTAAAACGTTAGCTGTGTTAACTAAAAAGCTAGCATAGTGTTAGTAAACTAACACAGTTAGTAAATTAACTACCTTTGAGCTAGTTAGTTTAACTAAACTAGTCAGTTAACTCTCTGTCTCTCTCACGTGGTTGCACTGGATTTTGCTTTGTGACATCAGAGTAAAAGGGGGTGGATTAAGATTGAAATCATTCATTTAAGATTAAAAAAAACAGCTTAATTATCCTTCCACTTCACATTTATATTTTGCCGGTTGATCACATGAAATCTCAGTAAAATATGTCAAAGTATTTGGTTCTAATGTGACAAAATTGGAAAAAGTCAATACCACTGCAAGGCCTTGTGCTTAAATCTCAATAATCTTGTCAGACTATGGAGAAATCACACATCGTTGATCGGCTCCAGTCCAGTCAGACTCCTGCTTCTCATTCTCTCTGTCTGCCTCGCTCACCTGATACATAAAACACAACCTTGAAGCTGGAAAAGTATTGATGGAAAACAAGCCAGCAGAGGCTAAACCCCAGAATGTCTGATGTGTTCAGACATCCACCCTGCTGCTCCCCCCACACTCCTCTGCCCCCGTAGCGTCTCACTTGCGGTCACATCTGGCAGATACTGTGAAGAAATAATGATAAAAAAATAAATAAATACTGTAGCTGGAAGTAAGAATCAGATGTAGGAAGCACCAAAGAAACTGAGAAATGTTTTTTTTTTTCAGTTCTGAGATGTATTTAACTGCTGAAGTGGTTGACTAGCAGAGTGTGGCAACAGAACATAATTAAACACTCGCTGCTAAAGAAATGATGGTTTTCTATTTTTGTCTTGGCAGCAACAAAAATCTGCAGCGGCATGTTGTGACGTAAATGTAGATGGGGTCACAATAAAAGCTGTCGGGAATAATGTTGTGTCTGCAGTGTTTCTATAAGATGGATGAGCAAAAAAAAAAGAGAGCAAAAGACGTGAATTTATCAGTTATTTCAAAGCCAGGAGTCTGGTCCTTGTACGGATTTTAATATGTGACTGGATAATTACAGCTCTGTTTGGAAGTTATCATCTAAGGGATTTTAAGGTTTTATTTTAACCTTGGAGACTTTTTTTTTTTTCGGGGTGGAATAATTACACAACATACAGTTTCTGTGACTTTGAAAAACGAGACTTGGGTGAAAATGTTTTAGGGTGCGTTCACAGCAGCCCTGTTTCGTTCGTTTTAATTAAACTCTAGTTTGCTTGTCTGGAAAGCCCGGTTCGTTTGGAGAGGTGAGAATACACATTCAAACTCTGATGCGGACCAAAAACGCAAACTCTGCACACGCGAACGCCAAGCATACCGGAGTCTGCTCCAAAAGCAGGAAGTGCACTATAGCACAGGGCATTTTGGGTAAATGCAACCAAAACAAACGAGACTCTATTGCTAGTTGGAGAAATGGCTCGTGGTCTTTCACCAAAGACAAAAGGGAAATCCTACAACCTCTAAAATCTGATGCTACTCCATTTTTGTTTACATTTTACGAAGAAGGAAGTTGCGCTTATGTCTTCTGAGGTTTTTTTGTGTCATGTCCTTCAGTAGTTCAGCGCCACCACAGGTGAAAGGGGTGAACAGTTTTTTCAATTAGTTTGGATTGTTTGACTGAGCAGTATGAAAGCGAACAGCAGCAGCTGAAAATGGAACAAATGTTGCAAATTTGGTCCCGAATTAAACGGAGTCTACCGGACTACCAGGTGTAAAAACGTGCTTAATTTATGGTGGATTTTTTTTCTCTAATCCTCAAAGAGTTACAATGTTAATTACCTGATTTCTGAAGCTGTTTATAGTCTTCTGGTTTAATAATCGATGGATATTGAAACAATTGGGAAGTCCACCTGTTCAAAGACTGGAGTAATCATTACAGACACTCTGCATTTGGCTATATTTCAAAAAAGAATAAAAACATTTTAGTCTTTAGATGTACGAAACTGAAAAGACTCTCAGCTCCAGAGACGGCATTGACTGAGTTTTGACTCAGGGTAAGTAATAAGATAGTCGCTCCGTTTCCGTTACAAATGTGTGAAAAACTTTGTTGATAATCCCCTCATGTAGAAAAAGAAAACAAGTTCGCAATGGCGGTGTTTCCATTAAATAAGTAACGCGATTAAAATCACACATGCAGCGCCGTTATGCTCCTACCACGTCCGGTCGTCTTCTTGGTCTTTTCTGCCATTCACAACATCCGGTTGTTGATCACATGACTCGCGATGCGAAAATAGAGTTTCCATTGCAGTTTTGTGAGAAACACTAAGTTCGATACGGCTGGACAAACACCTTTCATCGAAAAACATCAGTTTTATCGCAATTGCCGTGTTTTCATTGAGTAGATTTACTTTTGTAATTCCAATTTGCGCAACTATGTTGTCACTGGAAACGCAGCTAGTGTAGATTTACACTGAGCTAATATGTATGTAGCTCAACCTCTGGATGCATGGCATTGCAAAGACCAAAATGAAATCTGAAAAACTACTTTCAAGTGAGTTTATGCTCTGAAAAGCTGAAAGAGGTTCCTACCATCAAACTTTATAGGCTGACGGACTAATGAGCCTCATGCCTGAGTTCTCATGCTGTTTGATAGCTTGGGCTTTTAATGGCAGCAGCGGTACATTGCATTAGAATCCGGCCTGTTGAAATTAGCAAGACTGGGTTTCATAATTTCTTTTTTTTTCTTTTGAAAATGTATTTCTTCAAAGTGAGAGGCTAACCCCTGCTACTCATTTCATGTCTACTTCTGCTTTCTTAGACTTCAAACAGACCATTGACTTTCTTGTGCTGCTGGTTTTATAAATACAGATGAGATAAAAGGAACAGAACTGTAGAACTCATTCTGTACAGTTATACCGTTGTTTTTGCGAGGGAGCTTTTATCTAGATAGGTTTTTGGTTGCATCACGGGCCGCGCGTGTTCTGGAGACGTTTACGTCTGGTGTAATAAATCTTCAGTAATAGATTGGAGAGTGAAGAGAGAATTCAGGAGCTCAAACAGAAGACACAAAATTGAAACTGTGGCGTTTGGAGATAAAGAGAAGAAACTCATCTCTACTTGTGAGAAAACGCAGAGTCATGGTGACTGTACAGAGGAAGTGATGGAGATGAAAAATAAAACAACTAAAGATTTTGGAGATGTTGGTTCCGCTGCAGTTAAGCATAAATAATGAGAGGGAAAGGAAAGCAACAAAGAGAACAGCTCTGTATTACCAGATGTGACATTTTTGGCTATTTTATGAAGATTGCCTTTATTCATATTTAGATTTTTGCACCGAAGGAGTCTAACACTTTGCAGCTCTAACATGGACGTTGATTTTAAACCTATTGTTTGAGAACAAAACATTTTGTCAGAGGAGCTGAAGGAAATTTTGATTCAGCGACTGGAATTTTGCTGCTGAGTTCTGACATCTCTTTAGGTACTAATATTAGAAAATATGGAAGATAATTAAAATATGTCTTCTTACCTTCCTGCCTCTAAGTACTAAGAGTAGACACATAGACATTCTTGTTGCATGAGAGACTGTAGAGCAAATACAATCGTGGGTGTATGCAATCGGATCATCAAGGGAAATAGCTGCCGTGGTATAGAGCATTTGTTTGTCTATCCGTCCGTCCGTCCAGGAACCAGCTACCTACCCTGATACCACCCTAGATTAGAAGATAAAAGTGGCTCTATTTTAAAAATTTAAATATAAACTAATGGCAGGCTGTAAGCGTTCTGTTTTTGAGCTCAAAACAGAAAAATTATCTCATTTTTAGTGACCTCAAACGTTGCCAGTTCAACCCATTAATGGGTGCCAGTTATCATAAAAACCAACATATAAAAATAAAGCAAAAAGCGGGCAATCCGTATGAAAGCCGTCTAACTTTGACTCGTCAGTTTCAGCTTCCTCTCTAGTTGTATTAACGTGCTTTGTCTCAGTTTTCCTTCCACTTGCTGTACGTAAAAATGATGTAATTTTTTATTTTTTTTGCTGAAGCCAAACCGGAAGGGAATTATCTTTTGCGGTCCACCTAATACGCGAGCAACAGAAGGGCCATAAGCTTTAGAGCTTTGGAAGGGGTTATTTTAGTCATGGTGTACCAAGAGACTTAGACACAGAGAACACAACAACCCTGAAATGCAAATGGATGATCAAACAATCGGAGTGGGTATTTTACATCAACGCCTGCTTTTACAGCTTGCCTGCAGCTTCCATGTGTTCACGGTGGAACCCTCAAGAAGCTGTAAGTCCAAAGAAAGAGATGCATGCTGCACTTTACAGTCACCAAGCAAAATTAACGTCTTGGATCCACACCAGGTCAACTTTCTTCTTTGGCTGCGTCTCTGCAACATCTGGTTACCTCAATCAGGTCTCCCACGGCAAGTGGAAGCTGCTGCAAGCATTTCTATTAGATCACCGCATGTGCAGATTAGGGACGTTCTCTGCGGGCTTGTCCTCGGCTAGCCAGCGGGCCCTCTAATCCACTTCCTGTCAGAATGTTTAGCGAGATCCAGATGAGCCAGATGTGACGGGAGCAACTGTTGATCACTTTAATCCTCAGGAATCTTTGCCACGCAACATCAAATGATGCAATTGGAAACGTCTGACAGCAGTAACCACGTTGCTCTAGCCACACGGCGCTTCGATCAAGCATTCCCTTTAGGGAGAAGTCAAGGGTATCAATAACTTCCTTTCAGTGCTTTCTGTTTTTCAGCGTGTGCGAGGGACGTGAATTAGCAGTTCATAGGCAGGGATTCCAGGTCTGCTTCTGCTGGTATCAATCATTTCTGCTCTGTTTGTCTACCAGCAGGTAATCTGAAGTCGTACCTCCACTGCATAAACTCTACAACTCCTGGAGATCATCAAGATTCTCTCAAATGATGATTCATTGATTTCAGATATCCCTGATGCAATCATTCATATTCTAATTAGTGTCTGTCTGGTGGCTTAAAGGACTAATTAAAGTCAAGCCCTTAACTTTAACACCAAGTCATGTCAAGTAACTCAGGCTGAGGCTGATATTTGAGGATCATCAGTTGGCTTGTGTTGTTGGTATGCTGTACCTCCAGAAATGTCTAAAAAGAATCATTTTCCTCTGTAGTTCTCAAACAGTGAGTCCTGTTGGTGTTACTTTGGTTATCTTTGATGCACAGATGAACTTTCTGAATAATCTACTTGCAAGGTAAAAATAAAGTTAAAGCTGAGTATGACAGTTTAGTTTTACAACTCCAAAACATTCCCAGATTACTCCTGAAGTCACTCCTGTCTTCTGGGCGCCTCATTGTGTTGGAAGATGGATCGTCACCTGAGTGTGTCTCCCAGAACACACTGGAGAAATTTTTCTTCAGCAGTGCCTCTATATTTGGCTGCTGTCGTCTCACCCTCCATGCTGACTAGTTGTCCAGCAGAGAAACTTCCTAACAGCTTGATGCTGGCAGCTCTGTGGTTCACAGTAGGTATGGTTGAATACTGCCTGTTTTTTCTTCAGACTTGATGCTCAAACTTTAAACCAATAAGTTCTTTTTATGTATAATTAGACCAGACAATCTCCATGGTGTTATTCTGCTCAGATTAAATCGGCCTCTTATGTCTATCTTGCCACTCTAGACATAAAGATCTTATTGGCAGAGTGTGTTAGCAATGGCTGACCTTCTGGATGGTTCTCCTGTCCTGATAATGAAACACTGGAGCTCTGCCTAAGTGACTATTAGGTTCTGGATCACCTCTCTTAATAAGGATCTTCTTCCCTGATCACTTAATTAGATTGGTTACCAGATAGTGGATAGGGAGTGTCCTCATGGTTACAAACGTCTTCCATAGTGAAGACCACTGTCCTTTTTGGGACAATAGTCTCTGAGATCTAAAAGTCTCCATCTTTTAAGTTGGATCGTACTCAACTGTGAGACCCTCTCTGGACAAATGTTTTCCATTTGTTCAGCCAACCAAACTTACCTGAGGCCAAATCCAATCAAGTTAGGCAGCAAGTTTCTAAAAAAAATATTCACTGAATGGTTTTCAGATTAATTGTACTTCTGAAGTTTGATCTTGAACAAGGATGTCACATCAGACTAAACAAAGATATAGGTTGCAAGTTGGAAAACTAGTTATAATCGCCAATTCTTGCAGTCAGTGACCATGCTAACTGCTATAAACAATGCAAACCATCAATGTTAAATGTTTTTTATGAATTGTAGCAATGTGTTCACTGTAATTGGATGCTGATTTAATGGGATACAAACCATAGAAAGGTGAAAATTGCTAGATTTTATAAATGACCGGTAGCCATTTTGGATATAGAACCAATGGTTGGTGACAACAACTAGCTATAGCACTTAGCTTTCCAGCTTTAGGAAACCTTCTGTGTTCCTGTTACACCGCAGCTTTAAGATGGTCGTCATTGTGGTTGGAAAGATTTCATTTTAACTTGAGGCAGTATCAATCCCTTCTCACTCACCAAACTGTAATCAAAGTGACCCAAAGCCGGCCAGATTGTTGTTTTCTCCTTGAGTTCATTGAGTGAACAGCCTCGGAGAACAATGTTTCAGTTATTCACAGCAGGATGGAGCAATATATTAGGTTCCAGGCTCAGGTTATCACGGTGACGAACGCTCCCATGTGTTTATCAGTCAGTCACGTTTTCAGGGTCACCCCCTCTGTCAGCAGTCGGTTGGACCACTTCCTACTGACGAGCAGAGCAAAGGCAGAAATGCTGATAGGTGAGCTCCCCTCTCATATAGCTGAAGCCTGACATTTTGATGAGCTAAGCTGCTTTGCTCTTTCACTCTAGGCTTGATATTGGCATGTTTGGCTTCCAAGCTGAAGCAGGACTGTACCTGCCCAAAGAGGTCAAGGGAACCTCATTGTGCTACATTAAAGGAACTCTTTAATGTGCGCAAAACTTTGTTGATATGTTGAAAAAACGCAAGTTCGCAATTGTGGTGTTTCCACTGAATAAGTAACGCAATTAAAATTACACAAGAATAAGTTTGTTCACGCAATAAGTCATTAAAAAAAACAGGCCGTGCCATCGTCCTCTGACCACTTCCTGTCGTCTTCTTTGTCTTTTCTGCCAGTAGTAACTTCCGGATGTTGATCCCATGACTTGTATGATGCACTCATTTCGATACAGCCAAAAAACCCACCTCATCTTAGTGCAGAAACTTATCAAAAAATTTGAGTTTTTTTCCAAACTGGCATGTTTCCAATTTGCACAATTTTATGCTCAATGGAAGAACAGCGAGCGATGGCAAAATATGTGCAAACAGCAAAAGGAGCTGATGAACATGGGTAGAACTTTTGACTTGAGAATGATTCCGAATTCCCAGGATTTTCACTTCTTTGTGTCGGTCTGTCTCTTGTAATTCCAATAAAATATGTTGAAGTTTGTATTGGTAGCAGGAGAAAATGAGGAAAAGTTCAAGAGACATCAGAACTTTTTCAAAACGCTGTGTTTGGGCTCACTCAAATGGTTTTGGCCCTTATAGGCTGTGATTAAGACAGAAGTGAACAACATAAAATTCAGCAGGGAATCGTCCGGCGCCTGCCTTGAAGCTACTATGGCTGTTTGCAAATTAATGCGGGAACATTTATAGACACGTTACAGCTCGTTAAAAATGGTTTGGTAGGTGTGAATGATGGAAGAACCAAAAATAGACTGTTAAACAATTAGCAGTCTCGCTCATCAAAATGCCATTGTTGAAGAAAGGGGCTGTAATTGCCACCCCAAGATTTTGCTCATATGTACAGATAACTGTCTAGAAGCTCCTTTTTGTGGCTTTCCTTCAACAATGTTTCTTTTTTTATATTCCAAAAAGACCAGATCTAGAGCTAGAGATCATGGATCATCGTAGGTCAAACATTCAAACATGGGATGAAAGTTGGAGCGAAATGCCGCCACTGTGCTTCACAGGCATCTGGAAATCATATTTTTCTTTTAAACGAAAGCCAACACTTGAGTCAATATCGTCTCTGATATGCACGTCACGTTTCGGCATCTGAGATGAATGAGATCTCTGAGGTGTCCAGCTAATCAATGGGCATATGGCTCCTCAGCATCCTTTCAGATACATTAAGATTCCCTGCCTCATCTTCGATTAGTATGCAACGCGTCGTGAAAACGGACTGCTGCACCTCACCGCCTCTCAATGCGTGTGTCATTTCTCAGAGCGGCCGCTGGCAGAGGAGCGTCCCTTTGCCACTGATTAAACCCCCCTCCCCCCGCCTCCCCACAAGCAAAGGTCTTCATCCTGCCAAGAACTTGTGCAGACTTTGGTGTATGTGTGTGTGTTGTTATTTGGGATGGGGGGTGAAATAGAAAGTCTGTGAGTGAGGCAGAGCGGTAGGGGAGGGGAGGCGCTGCAGCTCTGTACAAAGATGCACGTGCACGCTGGTCCACGTTATCATCAAGAAAGGCAGAGGGAGGAGGAGGAGGGGAGGAACACAACAGAGACCTGGTAATCTATCAGCATAAGGGAGTGAAAGTGCAGGTGACCTGTGACGACGCAAAAGCTAACCGTGGCTAACTGGCGTTCCTGTGTTTGCTGATCAAGAGGGATTAGCCTGCTCTGTCGCAGTCACTTCATTCCAACGCAGTTTGATCTCCACAGAAGGCTAATCCCGGTCGAGTGTGTGGGAACAGAACCAGCCTGTGATGGTTCCCTAAAATGAACGGTAGCTGGGAAAGAGAGGGGGAAATCAAATGTTCCGAGTTATTCTCCGTCTGACCTTGAATGCCCCTCGCAAAAACACACGCACTCCCGCGCATACACACACATACACACACACACCCACACCCACAGTACCATTAAGAGCTGCTCCTGTATTGTGCTGGGGCTGCAGTGAGGGCTATTAAACCCCCAGCTTCTGTCTTTCAATAATGCATGATTAATTAGGCAACTCTGAAATAGAGTGAAACTGAGCAGGATGGAAACTAGAGAGGAGCTCAGTGGGTTTCTCACTGTCTCTTTCTCTCTCTCTCTCTCTCTCTCTGTCTCTCTCTCTCTAACAAAACCATACACACACGCACGCAGACAGACACACGTGCGTGCATACACACTGCTGCTGTCTGTCCTACAACAGTGTACTTAAATGTACAAACAGTGGGGATTATTTTATTGCTCTTTAAGAGAGGATTACTGTGAAGCCAAGGGAACTTAATCTGAATGTAATAAATGACCCATTTCTAGTTAATATCAAAGATTCATTATCCAGAAAGATCTGGAATGCAGCAAAGGTCACAGCGCCAAAGCTCAAAGCAAGCTGGTGAACACGCTGGAGGATTTGGAAGCTAAAGGACTTCGGTGCCTCAGAGGATCATGGAAACCATAACGGACCATCACCGGCCTCTTGCTAGAACCACTTTCAACCACCTCTTGCATTCAGAGCTGCATTCAGATCTCTTAACTCCACGACCAGTCTCCTGTTAGACTACTTCCCAAAGTTTCTGTTTACAAGGCAAGCAGTGAGATTTACAACAATACACTTTACAGGCACCTCTACTTGTTTGTACGTCATTAAATAGTTGATATTTCACTGCCCAATACCTCTTAGGAAAGATGTCACAATGGCTATATGTTCTATAAATGGAAGAAAATGAGCAGGTATCGGCATGTGTAATGCATACCGACTGGTGTGAGTCTGCACATTTTGCCAACTTTGGATATTGTTATGAGTAATGACTTAATCAACTAAGAGATAATTTTACATTTTGCATTAAAGGGGCAGTGTTATGTAAAATGAGCTTTACATCATGTTATGATGTTATTTCCTCATCAAAAACATACCTGGACACTTGCTTTGATTCTTTTATCAATGTTTGCGAAATCCTTGAATTTCCTGTGGCAACCATTCAGCTGTGAAAAACGCCTGGGTGGACCTAGCCCCGCCTCCTCCTCGGAGCTGCACCTGTGAGGTGCCTCACAGATCCTCATTCCCTTCGACTCTCCCACTCAGCTCCTTCAGACTAGCCAGCAGCAATTAGCAAACACCTGGTAGAAAACTGCATTTTCTGAGCTCATTATAGGAGCTACTTCTCAGTGAAACTCTACTAAAAACGTTGTTAAAGAGTTAATAGAGGAGCCATGTTGTGATGACTTCCTGAAGGCGGCGTTTCAGAAAGAGCAGGAGATTCTTAAAGAGACAGAGGACAAATTTCAGTGAATAAGTTGCAAAGTCAAATTTCTCTGAAGTCACATTTGATATATGGAGCATTTTTTATAACAACTGAAGGTAACATAGTTACTTGGTTGTGCTGTAAAATGGCCCTTCATTCAGTCCTTGTGTTGTAGGTTTGCTGCTATGTTTGGGCTCACTGTCCCGTTTAATGACACAGTTTGTTCCTAGCATCTTCTGTTAGATTCCCAGGCTGAAAAACAAACCTAAATTATTACCTGAATATGAGGATGACATGAATTACTACATTTCATTTTAGCCCTTTGGGGTAAATAGAGTATTTTTTAACTTAATTGAACTGAATTTCTATTCTAAAACAGACACAGTTGCTTTAGACTTGATTTTGTAAACTCTAATTACATGGAAAAACAACCCCTATTCCTTGTAACACCTCCAAACAAACACTTATTTTGTCTTTTTCTGCCTGGACGGTCAGGAACTCTGAGAATTACCTGGTCACTGAGGCTTGACCAGCTCCTGGGATTTCTCTCTTTTTTTTTTTTGTAATTTCTTGGAGTATTGTTCAGTTTGACCCGTGGTTTTGTCAAAGTGAACTTTGACCTTTGTTCAAGGGTCAATAAAACCACAAACGTCAATGTATTTTATTATGATTTTATTTGACCAAAAGCACAAATTTCTGAAGTAGAGGGAGAAGATTTTTATAATAAAAAATCTAACATGTGGGACATGTATGGAGCTAAATTGGGGTCATAAAGTTTTTTTCAAAAGAAAAAAATTGAAACTAATAAAAAAAAGATTTCAAACTGAAAAAAAACTTTGAATCTGAAATGTAGTTTTGAACATTTTTTTTCAGTTTCAAAACTTTTTTCCAGTTTCAAAATAATTTTTCAGTTTCAAAATAATTTTAATTTAGAACAAACTCTATGACCCCAATTTAGCTCTTTAGATTGACATCATCAACATGAGTTTTAAAGTTTTGCCACAGGTTTCCTTTTGGATTTAGGCTTGGACTTTGACTGGGCCATTCCGACACTTGAATCGTCTGTAATCTAAACCGTTCCACAAATTTAAGTTTGTTTTCCTGCTAAATATGAGCTTTCCCCCCCTCTTAATGAGAACAAACCACCGACTTCCTTACATACAAACCACCGACTTCCTTACATTCTTTATTACAGTCACACATGACTTTTTATGGATTCCACTGATATTTTTTGCCACTTTTTGCACTACATCCAAATAAAAAACATTGATGTTTTTGTCTATAATGTGAGAAAACGTGGAAAAGTTCAATAAGTTTGAATAGTTTTGGAAGGGAGTGAAGGTTGTAGCTGTTGTGTCAGACTTATGTTCCTCCCAACTTGCTGTCAGGTTTTCCCTGGGCTGCAGACGGCTAGCATGGATTTAAACCGTGAATAGGGAGCATTCAGCAGCGCTTCTGCCTCATTCCCACAGAGATTGGGGAACTGGAGTGGAGTTTCATCCACTGGTCTGACCCCGGTGAAACCCAAACCTCACGTATCCTCTGATTCCCACTTGAAATATATTATTGATTCCCCTTTTCCAACCCCTCCATATTTTATCAGTGCTGTGAGGTGAAAGCGGATAACAGGAACGCTCAGATCAGCACGGAGTACAGTACCGCATTGAGGCGTCTCAGCTCCCCCTCTGCTTTATAGGGCAGCGTCTTTACTACTGAAATCTTTTACAGCTCCAGTGGCTGCACACAATTATGATCCTGTGTTCGGCCATGTTCCTGTGCCAGGAATGAGTGTGTGGCTGGGCAAACACAAGATGGGATTGTGAATTAGCATTTGACGATAACAGCTGCTGTAGAAAGTGGAGCTCTGCTTGCATATGCTGCCCACTGTCCTGATGAAAAGTCTGCGGGCTGAATGATAACACTGGCTGCAGCATGAAAACATAAGAACATCTCTACTGTTTGGACTCCTCTGAGGGAGAAACAGCTCTCAGCTTCTGATTGCCTTCAGGCAAACTGTATGTTTAAAATGTTAACCACAAGCTCTACTTTATAAAGCTATGTTTAAAGCTCTTGTGATTAAAACTAGTCGTGGAAAGACAGCATATCAAACAACACATAACCCTTTTTTCCCTCCACTTTTTCCCCATTATATCGAGGGTGTCTGCTTATCCTTAAAAAGTCTAAAATTCATGTTTCTCAAATTAAGGAAAGGAAATATCTTAAATTATTTTGGAATTTAAGTTGGCCTTAAATATGTTAATTACATGATTGATCTTGAATAGTCTTGAATATGTAGTTTTTGTAGATGTAAACACAGCCTTTCTGACTAGTTAACAAGGCTAGTTATGCTCCTGGTAACTAGCTGCCAATACATATTAGACACCAAAATGTTGGCAGAAACATCACCATAACTGGCTGCTAATATAGCTTTGGTGTCTAGCTAGCAAGCAGCATTATATAACAAACACCAAAAAGCTAGCTAGACACTAAAAAGCTATCAAGCTAGACACTTAAAGCTAGCTAGACAAGCACCAAAAAACCAGCTAGACACTAAAAAGCTATCTAGCTAGACACCAAAGGTAGCTAGCCTCTAGGTGTGAAAGGTTAGGTGCAAATTTATTGCCAGTTGGCTAGCTGACGTTCGCTTTGTCCACCGGCTCACTTTTGTTGCCAAACCATACAAAGCTCGGTGTATTCTGTGGAAAAAAAAATCTTTTAAGCTTGGCACAACTGCAGAGAGCCATTAGCAGTGTGAAAAGCATAAAGCTGATATCATGAGCCTCAAACAGACCCAAGAAGTTTCTTCGTTTTCTCTCTCTCTCTCTATTCTTGATTGTAATACAGTAAAATCCCCCAACCATCCACTGTAGTTTTTTAAATCTTAAATTTAATTTGAGGTGTCATTCAAAAGGTCTTAAATTTGGCTTGATGAAACCTGCATGCCAGACTAAACCAGAATAAATTAATAAATGGTTGAAGAAAATTAGCAGAGCTAGCATCCATGTGGAAATAAATTATACAAAGTAATTTTGGAGCAGACATCACATTTCTTTAAATCATCAATAATAAATAGATCAGTGTTAAATTGACTCAATTTTTTGTTTTGGGCAGCTGAGAGAGATAAACTGACCAAAATATACGTATTTTTTTGGAGCACCCGGAGAGAACTTACGTCTGTTTGAGCAGAACATGAAAACTGTATGCAAAAAAAAAAAAAAACACAGACCAGGTTTAGAACCCATCACTTTCTTGCCATGAGCCAAAAGCTAACAATTGCACCACTGTGTATAGCCTGTTATGCTAAATAACAATCAAAATCCTATGATTTAATGACCTCTTTTTGCAATGAAAGTCTCCCTTCTCCTCTCTCAGAGTAGCTCTTTCTCTGGAGTCACAGAGTTTGCTTTGATGACTCATTGCTGTTTGAGATGGCTGGAAGCTGCCTGAATAGTATCTTTCCCCATTTCGCATTACAAAACAGCAGTTTGCCTCATCCAGGTGCGCAGACGCAGGTCTGGATTAATGATGAGCTGCAGATTGCTCGGCATGATCAGTCCTCTCCCGAGCCGCATTCATGTGCTTCCAGTAATTATTTCTTCCTGAGAGAGAACAGGCAGCTCGAGATGGAGACGTTTGTTCAGAGAAAAGAGTTTTGACTTCTACGGGGGAAAATAACAGAAAACATTTCCACTACAGAACGCAATCAGCTAATTTGCGATATATTTTTAGTCATTGTAAATCCGTCAAAGGAGATGAGTAATTTAGCGAACTTCACCTAAGAACACACACACACATACCAATAAAAAAAACAACAACAACAAAAAAACGCTGTAGAGACAATAAAACAAAGACAGAAGTTTGGTACAGATTCAATACAATAACAAAAAAGAAGAGGGAAAAAACTAAAGGAACAAAAGCTGGATTTAAAAGACTCAAAAGCAACAATAGCTCCATTCAGCTGGTAACGTCACTTAGAGATTTAAAATCTTGACTGTATTTTTAAATAATTATAATTTAAAATAAGTAAAATAAGTGATGAATACCAAGAATGAAAGTTGCAGACCAACTGTGAGGTCATTCCGTTTTTGCAGTGCTTTGGTGAGATTTGTGATCTTGATGGTGCTTACTTTCAAAATCAAGATAAAAATACATTAAATATATGTCTCCTAGGTGACAATATTATTATTTTTCTGAACAACTAATAGCAGTCCTATTCCCCCACTTCTCAAAAACGTTCTCCCTTACCTGTCTGTTGTGTTCCTTGATGCTTTTTCATGATTGTTCTCTGAGGAAATTTCAAACACCCGATGTCTTTACCAAACAGCTCCAGATTAAATCAAACACTGGATGGACTGAATTTGCTAATTGTAGCAGTCGGCTACTCCAAACTGAATCGCATAAATGTACGTAATTTCTTACCATTTTAAATAAACTTTCCTCAAAAGTGTTTGTGGCTTCTCGAGATACGAAAACCGGATGGTGGAAAAGTTGACTGTCAGACCTTGCTGCCTGACAGACTGGGGCTGCAGCCAACAGTCATTTTAGTAATCAGTCTGTTGATCTGACAAGTTAATCGAATACAAAATTTGCCACATTCTGTAGACTTTTGTACAATATTAGAAATGCATTAAAATTATGAACAAACAACCTATTCAACTTTTTAAAGTAAGAAAATGAACATGCTACATTATTGCCTACAATGCAATAATGTAGCAATTTATTGAGGAATTTTGAGTCGACATATTGACAGATAATGGATTTGTATCTTAAATGCTAAATGTGTATATATATATTTTTTTTTTGTACAGATTTTGCTTAATTACTGGTTTGACTGTGTTGTTCTTTCAGCAAATTATGGCCTTATTTTGTCTGTATCCTCCAGTTAATCGATAACTAAATTAGTCCATGAATATTTCAGTAATTGATTAATCGCTATTAATCTTCTCAACTCTATGATAGACAATGGATTGACGTATCCCCTTAGCCTTCATTTAGGTGTATAGGAGTAAAGGGGTTCTAATGCAAATGTGCGTTTTATATCTTAGTGTTTTATTTGTAAAAACAGTTTTTAAAAAAATCTCATTTTCCTTTCACCTCACAACTACGCACTACTTTGTATTGGTGTACCACAGCTTTTTGGCCGTAACGTGACCAAATAAGGTCAAGGGGCACGAATGCTTCTGCATGGTACGGCGCATGGCCTCGGACTGAACTGTACACTGCACACTCGTCATATTGAGACTGACGTGATGACCTATTTTCTATTGAGGATTTTGAAATATTTGATGTCTGACTGCTGCAAAATTACTTCTCCATGTAAATGCTAGGTCTCCTAGTTTTTCTCCAAATCTTTATGAAAACCAAGGATCAGAGTTCAGATTTGAGTCAGATAATTGCAAACTAGCAATAAACAAAGAGTTGTCCCTTAAGTTAAAAAAAGAAAAGGAAAGGGTTTAGGCCAGTGAAGTTAAATAAGATAAAAAACCTAGTTCAGTGATTGTCTTTCCCAGGGTTCAGGCACAGAGGCCGTCCAGGCTTTCAAATATGAGAATAGCTACTTGGTGAAGTTGTTTTTCTTTAATCCAATGATGTTTGCTGATGGTTACAGACTCCCTGCAGAGTGAACCTCCTCCAAACTAATCAAAATGTGAAAAAAAAAAAGTAATTGATCCAAACTGGAGAGAATGCGTACAGACAGGAATATTCCAGTCCATTGACATGTTGACCTCGCACAGAACTATGTCCGGGGTCAGTCATGTGAATTGCACACACACACACACACACACACACACACACACACACACACACACACACACACACGCACACACACACACACACACTGCTCCTGAAAGCAGGTTTGCCCAAGCTGTTTGCACTGGCCGCGCTCCAACCTACAGCTACTCACACTGAGGCCGAGGGCAGGCAGGAGGAAAAATACGCAGCATTTGACGGGAAACAAAGGACAGATATGGTGGATAAACATACATGTAGAATGAAGAATACATACCTGAGTAGAAAACTTTTTCACAGAGCAAAGAGATGGAAACAACAAAGGTCAGGGGTAGGGGGAGGAAGCAGAAAGAGGTTTTGATTTGTCAATCAGCATGAATTTTTTTGATTAATAGTTTTTCGCACGTGGATGAAATCACCCACCACTTCTCTGTTACATTCTTCCTCATCCCTCAGTTCTCCTCCAGGCCTGATCCCTGCTCAGGGCCACCTCCACCCACACTGTGGGTCATAACAGTGTAAACTAACGTAACCCCTGACAGGATTCAGCTCAGAGAGAGACGGGTAGACTCGCTGAGGCTTCCCTCTTTTACTCTGTGACAAACTCCGTTAGCTTTGAGGAAATATTCCTGTGTTTTTAGATTGGAGTATTGGTCGATCCACCGAGATTCTGATGTCATTACTGCCTCTGCTCTGTGTGGATTCACACCGGCCCTGTTTAGTCCGCTTTAATCAAATTCCTGTTTGTTTGCCTAGAAAGTCCAGTTTGTTTGCAGAGGTGTGAACTCGCAATCAAACTCTGACCAACCAAAAATGCAAACTTTGGTCCTCTTAAAAACCTAGATCTCTGTTTGGTTAAAGTGAACTTTGGTACAGTTCAAACGCATATGTGAACCAAGCAGGAAGTGGACTATAGAGCAGGGGATTCTGGGTAAATACAACCAAAACAAATGTGTGAGTTAAGCGCTAGCTGAAGAACCATTTGTGATCTTTTATCGTCAACAAAAGTGAAATTCTACAACTGCTAAGTTCTGATGCCTCTCCATTTTTGTTTCAAAAAGAAGGATGTTGTGTTCATGTCTTCCTCAGAAGTTTTCTTGGTAGTTCTTGGTGCAGCGCCACAACAAGTGAGAGGGGTGAACAGTTTTTTTTTGTTTGTTTTTTTTTCAATTAGTTTGGTTCGTTTGACACGGTGAAGAAAGCAAACCGCACCAGCGGAAAATTAAGCAAACGTTGCAATCGTGGTCCCCAATCGAACCAAATCTACCAGGTGTGGAAACACCCTCAAATGCAACATGATCAATCTTGAGATTGTGCTTTTCAACTCAAATGCCTTGGCTGGAGGAGTCCAAGAATCTTGTTTGCGACTAACAGGAACATGAAGTGAAGGGTGGACAAACTGGACTTTCTCTACTCTAGTCCAGGCTGTCGTGAAGAAAATTCTGTCCAACTGTACGTGGTTGTACTCATTGTACCAGGTCAACGTATGAAAAATAGCCTTTTGGCTAATTCTGGCATATTTACAGAAATGTTAATTAGTGTCTGTTGTCCCTACCAAGTGAATTAATACAACAGAAACAAGGTGGAGTTTGTATTTTCTTCCTTTGCACATGTGGGTTCACTCTGGCTTCCTTCCACCACCATGGTCGACCCTGACCATCCTCTATGTGAGACCGTCTTGAGAAAACAGAGTATCTTCAGTCAGAGGCTCTCTTCAGAGTCACTGTAATACGGACAGTTACAGGAGATCTTTCCTCCCGACAGCCATCACCATCCTCAACAACCCTTTGAAGAATCTGAATTAATGAGCTACGACAACATTTATTTTCCCTTTGGGGTTATTAATAAAGTATTTTTGAATTTGAATTGAATTTGAATAAACACACAGCCTGGCCACAGAGACCCTGCTAAAAACCTGAGTCAGCCATGTTGTGTCAAATGAACGTTGATCTAGATTACTCTGTGTGACCCAGGAGTGGGTTATGAATATAACCTGATCTGGATTGGTTTTAATTGTGTATTTGGGGATGTTTTTGGAACATCAGCTTGAGTTCTAAATAACATTAAAAAAAAAAAAGAACAGCATATACATCATTATTACTAACAACCAAACCAGAGCATCAATTTAAAGATGCATTGCCCAATGTGCAGTCAGAACAGAATCAGTCCTTTTATTAGAGAGGTATAACAGGGCTGGGACAGTATATCCTAACTAACAGGGACATTTTTCCCCCTCCCCATCTGGACGATATCAGGCAGAGCCTCAAAGGAAATCCTTAATCATCTGGTGATGCTGCAGGTAGGCGCTGCCGTATCCATCCCTCATTTAAGCCGACCGAATAAAAACGAACTGACCGCGTTGACTGTTCACCTTAACGCTTTCTGATTACTGGGCTAAATTGCACTGAGTAGCAATTCCCAGCCAAAGAGCAATGTCACAACTACTTTCCTTCCTCTCTCTCTCGCTGTCTCTCTCTCTCTCTCCGTCTCCCCCAGAGATTGGAGCATTGAGCTGCTGATGCAGTTGTGCGGGGTACAGCGGTCCCTGAAACACTTGTTTTTCCAGCTCCAAGGATCTTTTTTGTGTTCTCAGGCTCTTTTTTTCCCCTCTCCCTCCAACTCCCCCCCCAATCCTCCCTTCAGCCTATCACCTTTCTGCATTTCTATCAAAGGACATCTATCAGCGAAATATTGCTCCAGCTTCTCTGGTTACTCCAACTGCACTGTGTCAGCTCTCTGAAGCAAGAAGGACTCTGACTTCCGGCCGGCACCGTGCCGCCGCGGGCGTTTCGGCCCTCAGACAACAGACGGGAGCGACGTCTCATATTTATATCTCATTAAAAACGCCGACCGCTTTACTTGACCAGTCCAATAAATATTCATTCTGTACAAGCAGAGAGTACCTCCTGAATTCCCGATAGGTCATTAGCAAGAGATATAAAGAAACAACTAAAGGAGTAGCTCTTTATTTTGGCTTTGTGTCACACGTAAATTACACTTCCTGCTCTACTTTTAAAACGAGCAACAGCTTAAAAAAAAAAAAGCCCCATTGCCATTTAAGAAATGAGTTCTGACATTTGTCAGAAAAATAGCACTTGAGTGCTACTCAAACTGTGTGAAGAACATGGGCTAATGTGAAAGAATCGTTGCCATGACTACGCTGACATCATTCCGGGCTTCTCAATAGCGGCTACTCTTTTATACAAACTCCAGCTCTATGCATACACTAAAGCAAGGAGGGGCGGCGGTTGGGGGGGGGGGGGGGACAACAAAATGTTTTGAGTTTGCCTTCAAGTGTCCACATGCAAATGTTTCCGCTAATATCTTTTCACAATGATGCGTGATGTTCACATAATCTGACATCATCTGGTGCAGCGGCTGCCAAGAGAGGAAAAAAATAAATAAATAAATAAAAAAAACAGGATTCGCCCCCACAAAGGAGAGGAGAGGACAAGAAATCTGTTTTAAGGATTGTACAGCGGGTGCGGGGGAAGAAGGTTGCCGTCCAACTGGAAGATGAGAAGAGTGGGAGTGGGGAGTGAGGGGAGTGGGGGGTAAAATACTTATCCCAGTGACGGGGACAGCCTGCCAACTGTAGCACAACCCATTCAGTATTCATAGATATGTGACACATTCCTACAGCGGTGGACGGCTCTCGCTCTAAAACCCCGTGCTATCCACAAGCGCCTGCTGTTCATTTTAGTGCGCAATTGAATTTTAAAAAAATAATAAAAAATACAGTCAATCTGACTGCAAGGGTGCAGCTTCAGCTTCGCCGTGTAGAGTGACGTGTGAACCGGGGACAGGAGAAAAAAAAAACAACCAAAAAAACTACTGAGTGATCTTGTCTCCGTGCCATGGCGGTGCTATTAGGCTTAACGCGACCCGGCTCTGTTCTGCTGTCTGATTCATGACACAGCAGCCGGAGTACTAAACATAATCCTCTGACATGAAACCAAATCGCTGGGCAGAATGGTATTTTTAAATAGGAGGAGCACAGCTGATCTCCTATTGTGTAACCTTCCTGCTTCTCCAGATGGCTTGGTGCTGAACCTTTCCAGGGGTCAGAGCGCCGAGCTCAGAGACGAAGCCGCTGGGAGAAACATCGTGGCATGACTTTGTGCCGTGTTTTCATATGAAAACACCACTCAGTCCCCCTTCTGGAAGTGTAAACTCACATGCAGGGGTCATAGTGAAATTCTGGTGCAAAAGTATTCAAAGACATTAGACCTTTAGACAAAATGACAACCACAAACCTCCTTGTAGTTTTAGGCTGTTAAAGGAAAAGTTTCATGTGTTTTCCAGGCACATGGTACTATTTTATAGCACAATCAAGTAACTATGTTTCTCAGACATGCATGAAAGAATCAAGCCACCACTCCAGCTATGTTTTTGCTCAAAAAAGTCATCTTAACATAATACTGTCCCTGTAATGTTAATTCAGTAATTGGAGGCGTTGCCAACATGAACTGGATGGCTTTGTTCAATTCCACCACTACTGCTGCTGAAACTACAGGCAGACTACAATTCCAAAAAACTGGCATCAATCATTCACAACTGAAGAAATCCAGCTCAATGGGAGAAATCCCAGCCAGAATTCCCAGCTGGAGATGAGAATCAAGCAGAATTGCACGCAAATTCAATGGGCAGGACAGCAGAAATACTAAATATGGAGGGAAATTAATACCAGGGTGGCATTTTATCTTCCAGTAGGACAAAAAAAGCCTAAGTATGGAGCTGGAGCTAGCTACAATGGAATGGTTTGGATTACCCAGTCAAAGTCCAGACTGGGTAAGTAAAATGTGCTTCTACAAAGTACCAATGCTGTGTCACCAGAAAAAAAAAAAAAAAAACTTTTTGGATACTTTTTCAGGGCATTTCTGTTAACTCAGTTTTTACCACTGCTGGTGTTAGTGACCTTCCTGACACGGTGAGAAAAAAAAATACTTCATTTGGCCTCCCCTTCTGCCTGCTGCAGCGTTTTTAACCAACTCAAAAGGAAGCAGAAGAATCAGAGACAAGCAGACAGAATGTACCACAGCTCATTTTCCAAACTTTAGTACAACCTTCTTGTATAAACATTGCAGCTGTCAATAAATCGTTATCAGCAGGCCTTCTTTTATAACAATTGTCTGCAGTCTACCTTCTCTTTAAATTTGAAGGAAGAAGATCGTCCAGACAGCTGCCTAATCATGTTGCCATCACTACAGAGCAATTGTAAACGCAGTTTCATGCCTGCCTTTCAATAACTGGGCTGTAAATTTTCTATTCTACCCACAATGCCATTTGTTTCTGTGGTACTGAAATACAGTTTCTGCACAGGCAAGCTGTTGCAATAACCAGCCATGGGGGGAACCTTGTGTTTGCAGAGAGGATCGACAGTGCAAATGAACTGCAGCTAAGTTTGCTTTTAAATCTATTTTTTCAGATTTAGACATTTTAAACATTATTTTTTTGTAAACTCCATTCTATATAGTCTACTATATAAGTTTATTTACACCTTTGCTTACTCTATGAAGCTCTAGAAGCTACAAAGCCAAGTAGCTACATTGTTAAGTATCATAGCTACTAAGCTAGGTAGCAATGGTACTTTAGAAGCTGCTGCCCAGTGTCAAGCTATATTGACCTTTTAAAGTGAAGTTTTATGATTACTTACAGATACTTACAGATGACATGCAGCTATGTAATTCACTGAAATTAACTCCAGCTAAGTTTGTTTTCAAATCTATATTTTGTAATGGCCTGTTTCTGTTGTTGTACTTCATACTTTAGAAATAAGCTTTACTTTTTCTTTAACATTTTGAAACATGATGAATAATTTTAATTTTGGTAAAAATTTATTCCAAAATGAGCTACTACAGAAGTTTATTTCAAAATCAAATCAAATCAAATTTTATTTGTATAGCACATTTCAGCAGCAAGGCATTTCAAAGTGCTTTACATAATTAAAATAAAAACAGCATGTGACATTGATTAAACAGTGAGAAAGAGGAAGACATTTTTAAAAAAAAATATTTGCACCTTTACTTAAGCTATGTAGCTCAAAAAGCTACATGGCTACTTAGCTTACCAGCTAAGTAGCATAGTAGTTACTTTAGAAGCTACTTGCCATTGTGAAGCTATACTGACCTTTTACAGTGAAGAGTTATGATTACTTATACATAATATGCAGCTATGTTATCCACTGAAATTCACTGGAGCTAAGTTTGCTTTTTCTCACAGAGTACTTCATACTTTAAAAATAAGCTTAATTTTTCATTTACCATTTCGAAACATAATGAAAGATTAATATTTTTGGTAAAATCTATTCAATATAATCTGCTATATAAGTTTATTTACACATTTACTTGCACTATGCAGAAGGGGCTACATAGTTCAGCTAATAGTAGCTAATGCTATGCGACTTTAGAAGCGACTGTCAACCTATATAACTTTTACAGTGACGTATGATTATGATTCTCACAATATTATGACTTTATTTATTTTTTTTATTTTATTAGCGTGGCCCTAATCGTTCATAGAGAAGTTTGAGAACCACTGCTTTTAATTACTGGCATCTGAACATATCTGCGCCACATTTTACAGTTATTTTAATGTAAAAATAACAGTAAATACCTGCTGCGGTATTAGCAGCAGGTCATAAAACGCAACCATGAGCTAAGACCCCGCTACAGCACTGAGGACGACACGGGAGGAGCCGATAACCCTCACGAGACACCGGCCATGCTCCAAGCGAAGTATTGCACCGTTAACAAGAAGAGAATATTGATTGTGCTGCAATAAAATGAACATACCATGTTATGGTTGTTGTTACCGACTGAAGCATACATCCAGATTTATGGTGCTGCGCTCGGCCAGAGGTCAGGAAACACTGATATATGAAAAATGAAGATTAAGAGGGTCTGTCTGCAGAAGGGTGCAGGGTTTAATAAAGAACCGCTGGGCAGATGAGAGCGAGTATTTGTCTCGGTAGCCTATTCATTTCTGGCCTGGTGTTTAAATTACACTTGTTCATCTTCCACAGAAAGACACAACCCGCTTAAAGAAAGGAGCTGCCATAACTCGAAATTGAAAAGGGTAATAAAAACCTCGTTGCTTCTTCCTCTTCTTCTTCTTCCTCCTCCAGGTGAAAATTTCAGAACTCGAGATTACGAAGCGGCGCCTGGGGGGAGCGAAGTCATCTTTCTGAGCGCCATTAGGACTTTGAAGTCCAGCCGAAAGAAAAGGGATCTAATAACTCCATCTGAGGTACTTCGCTGTTAGTCGGTAATCAAAAGGAAATGAACGCAGCACCGAGCAGTGCTCCTGTGGCAAGTTCTGTTAATTCAGCATCTCCTAAAAAAAAAACTAATGCAAAAACACTAAATCCAAGAACTGGAACCTTGTGGTATTATATTAAAGTAAAGCAACCTCAACACGTCAGGGAAATTTAAAGCTACTAGCTGGACTACTAGACTACTAGTCAAACACTCCTGATCATTTGTCACTTGAAGAACGAGTAATAGTCAGTATTTCTATTTATTTTCCAGTTTTGCTGTTTTTTTGTAAGACAAAATTACCTTGGTAAAAACAAGATTGCACACACACGCCTCTTGTGACATCACCGAAGGCAACGGAGCAGAATCCCTTAATTTGTGGGGCTTATTCGAGTTTTTAACCAAGTTTCCCATAAAAGACACTTACTGTGTCGCAGTAAAACATGAGAGCCTTAAATAGGAAAAGCTGCGTAGGTTTCGGGAAAAAATTTGGCAAACTTAAAACACATGGAAGTCATTTTATGAATACTGGAATGGCTAATCATCAAAGATTCTCAGTGATGATTTTTGAGCCAAAAAAAAAAAAGAAACCTCACATGGTCTACTTGTTTTTATTCCACTTTCGAGTGCAAACGATGTTCCCCACAGAACTGCTGCGTCACCCCGCTACTTCGGGTAAATATAATTGCCAGGCAGAAAGACTTATAATGAGCCCATTCCTACCAGTCAGCTCCACCACGCAAGCACCTGCAGGGCAGCCTAAAACAGCACCCGCCTCATTCCAGTCAACACCAGAGGGAAGACATAAAGGGGGAAAAAAAATCCCACTGCTTGGCATTCAGAAAGGGAGAAGTTGTTTGTACAAGCCGAAGTGGTGTGAGTTCAGACTGCATGCAGCGCCGCTCTCCTGGCACATCAGTCATTTAAAAGGAAGAGAAATATGCTTTTTTTTTAAAAAAAACTTATTTTTATTAGTGTTTGGACTCTAACCATTTTTAATCAAGTTAATTACAGAGTCTACGATTGATTAATTGCATTTTAATTGACTAAATAATCACTTTCAATTTAAAAACACCTTTTGCTCCTGAATTGTTGAATAAATAGCCATATGAGCTCAACAACAAAAATACTTATTGTCTTTAATCTGTTATTTAGGTTATTGCGAAGAACAATAACCTAAGTTTGTGCGAAGAGCTACGTGTGGCGACAGATAACTGACCAAGCGTCCTGAGTATTGTAAGACTTGAACTGTGATCCTGTGTGATGCTGTGTGCAGGTATCACTTGCGCGTCAGATTTACCGATGTACCAGAAACATGAGAATATAAAGGTTCCGCCTGGAACCTTTGTGTGTAAAGCAATTTTAGATTCTGTTAAAATGTTTTAACAGGTTAAAACTATGTTTAATCGAAATGAACTCGTGAAAGCCCAAACAGAAATACTGAAAACAGGTTTATGTCATTCTGTTTACCATTGCTTGAAGATGATTGAAATAAAGCTTTGATGCTTCAGAATCCACGCTGTGAAACTGAAAGCCACTTGTTAGCCATGTTTACTATCGCTTTCTGAACAGTTTGATTCCTGTGCCTCTTGTGATGTCATCAACTCAAACAAATGAGAAACGGCACCTTTTTTTTTTTGTTTTTTCTCAAGAGTGCACTTTTTTTAAAAACGTTGTGTATTGTGAAATTAAGTAGAGGAAATGCACACTTCCTTGCACAGCTACAGTTTTAATTGTCACTCTACGTCTGCTAGTGAACAGACACTGGGTTGTATCTTTCACTGAGATCTTTGAGCATCTATACAGTTGGATAACAGTGGAAAGAATTTCACAGCTGAAAATCTCTATGTGGACTGACAATCCCTAAAAAAAATTCTTTGAGTCGGGCTAAAACCTTTCACTTCATTAGCTGTGTTTACCCTTCTCTAGTCAGGACCGTTTCTGTAAGAGAACAATAACGTCGTTGTTTTAACCACGGAATGGGACGATTACTCCACCTGTCCAATGCCAAGACTCACACATACTTACTGAGTTTACACAGCTTGATTGTGACTGGGCACCTTTCTTGTTGGAGCTGCTAATATGTTTGCTGCTGAACCCATGTTTTGTGCTCAGACATGTCTGAACATTTGGTCATTGTCACATGCTTTCTGTGTGCAGAAAAGCCCAGCTCTCGTGGCCTCAGTGTGCCTCCAAGGCCCCCACAGTGTGTTTAGTTTGTGCGAGGGTCATCCATCACACAGGCTTCTCTGTGGTGGTGTTGGTGGTGGTGGGGGTGGGTGGGACTCATCTCTCACCCCTGCTGAGACTCAATCTGGAGAGTGGAAGAAGTCTCCATTGTGCCCACAGCATCCTGATCCCTGCAGCCCTACAGAAGATCGCATTTCATTTATAACCCTCTGCTTATGGAACTGGATTGCGGTTCTTGACGGTGGTTATGGCCTGAATGCACAGATACGAGTTCATGTTTGTGTGATTGTCAAGATCAGAAAACATTGGGTAATTAGGAGGAAATAAAAAAAACTGCTTTGAATTGAGGCATAATTGGTCCACAATTAAGCAGTTAATATCTCTTGGTATCTTCTTTTAGTATAAATCAAAACTTTTGAAGTTTTAAAACAAAAACGTCACAGAGATTTATACAAACACTACCCTAAGAACGTTTCACACTCGGACGCGGATGATTATTCACGCGGGTCATGGAAGTAAAGGGAGAAAGTTGCGCCACCAATATTCTTCCGGACTGAAACACTTACTGAGGAAGGCCCATGTCAGAGTAATTATCAGGGGTGTTGGTGTCTGCACAGGACAGATTCAAAAAAAGATTGATTTAGTCCATATTGCTTGTTTGATTATTAAAGAAGAATTTAGTATTTTTATGGCGTCTTACTGTCAGAGTGTGTTTACCATTACTGGAAAAAGCATGACATGTCAGGATGGCTTTCTGGTAAAGATAGATTAAGATACTCGCTACTTGTGATTTTTTTATTTTTTTTTATTTTTCAGAAATGTTGTTTATTCCAGAATACCTGTGATTATATTTCAAAATATATCCTTTAGCCAAAATACACATTTTCATTTTACTAGGCCTGCTACTAAAAAGATTTGCCTTTTGCCAAAAATAATAACTAATGCAGAAAAGAACTGTGCTGTTCATGGGTCAGCACTTATGGACGTACGCTGTATTTAATGACCGTAAAAATGTTAAACGACAGATAAAATAATATTTTTAGTAAATTGCAGCGAATGTGAGTCACTGGTGGTGAATTGTATATATTGCACTGGAGTTAATTGTGTTTAACCTCGATTAGATGGATTCTCCCATGTTGTCTTCCATGTGTTTTCTTTTGTTTTGTTTGTTTGTTTAGTTGTTCGTTTCTATGAGCATTGCTGCAGCTAAATGTGAATCCCAAATAAACTAAGCTACCCAAACCGTGACTGTAAATGCTTTACATGTTCCATAATCTGTACGTGTCGGAGCTTATCTTAGAAAAGTCGTTACATTTGCATTACGTGGCTGTTTTTACAGCATCTGATGATTATTTACATGTGAAATGGAGGTGGGAGGAGGTGGTGTGCCTGCAATGATTGTACTGCGTGAAACACGTACTGAGTATGAAACATGTACAGCACTTATGGTCACAGTAGAAGGAGGCACACATCAGCTGTGAAAGACACACATCAATAAATGCAGTCATTTGTCTATTAAAACATGCAAACCTGTAAAATCTTGTTCTCTGTTCTCAGACAGGAAGAGCATTGGTGACGCATGGCCTCCGACTTCCATTTCCCTTGTAATTAATCATCAGCTTCTGTGTAAGTAAACAGGTTCAAGTGTTGTGGCACAAAGTTGTGTTTGCATAAACAGATTGGAGTTGCTTTAAGATGCAAGAAGTGTGTTTTGGTCATGGAGCGTCTAAGATTAGCTGTTAGCGTTAGCCTCTATGAGTAACTAACTTGGTTTCTTAAAAAAAATCAATGACATTATTCATGTAAATCAATATTTTTGCTTGTTACATCGGTTTACGTTTATACCAGGTACCGCATTTCACACAAATGGCCAGATTTACCATATAAATCATGATTTGTTGCTTTGCAAATAGCCTCCAAAGGCAAACATGACCACAGTTTAAATGTTCTTTTCATAAACTGCAATGGCTCTTATGAGATTTGAGTTGTTTTAAGACTATAAAAGTTGCTTTGGTTGTAATATTTCAGATTTTCGGGCTGTTTTGGCTACTCTGACCAGAAATACTTTACATGTTTTAATCTGTTTCACAAGGGAAGCTTAATGATGTCGGACAACCTCCAGCCTCTGTTTTCTGTGTCTATAATTAAATCATATATTTCTTTATTTCGAGCTTGTAAAATGTAATAAATAATAACCATCTGCCTCTGTGTAAACAATTGCCCGATGCAAACACGACAGTGGTTCAGTGGCCCGCTACGTCATGGAGGTTGCGCACTATCCCTTTAAATGACAAGAATGATTTAAAAGAAAAACATCTTCACATCTTTCTGCTTACTGGGGACATGCCTTTCTTCCCTCATCATCTTCCTCTTCACTAGCTCTGCTGCCTCCCTCACAGCTGTATAATACATGTGTTGGGTTTGTTGTGCAAACAGAGCGAGGGAGCCCATGTTAGGTAAGAACAGGCTGTGGCGTCATACACCTTGTGCTTGACTGGGGAGAGCACACACCTCTGCACTGCACAACTGCTAAGAACCAATAGTCAGTATACGGAGCACACTACAATGAGTTGTATCACAGGAGATAAGCTGTCAGCATTTTCTGAGGTACACAATGTTCAAAATGTGCTGGAAATTCAGCTGTATCAGTATGGCTCCCATCCTAAGGGAAGGCTGTTGAGGAAGGTTCAGACACACATTTACAGCTGGTTTAAGGAACATCAAAATGTCATTGGAAACAGCTAGGGACACAAGCGGTGACAGGTGTATCCTTCCGCCACAGATGAGATCTGTTTAACCCTCAAGTGAACAGAGTGGAGGTAATGTTGAGTTTATTTCACTGTAGTACATTTTGTACAGCCCTCATAACCTCAGCATACTCTCCATAATAATCAGAAAAGATCTCTAATATGGTCGTTGTCAACCATTGGTTAGTATAACATCTAATCAAAGAAAGTCCTAATAAAACATAAAAACACAATATTAACTCTTGACGTAACGTTTGCCAATCTATCATGTTCAAGTTTTATTAAAATGTGCGTTATCCCACTTTGACCGAAAGCTTTTAAAATGTGTACTCTAAAATCTGTTCTAATAAAATAGTCCGAAAGGCTTGAAAGGCAAGCCACTACCGTAAATAGAAACCTACTCTTGACTGAACACTTGGTAATCCAATCAGAGCTCTAGTTTAGAGGGGGCTGACAATGACGTAGCAGGGTTCAACCAATAGGAGTGGGGTATCTGGTAGCCGTCCTAGCTGAGCCGCATCACCATCTCCTCGATGTCCGTGGCGGAGGACTACTATATAAAAACAAACCAGCCCAAGTTTTAAAGGGCAGAGTTGTAAGAACTCCCAGGCTGAAGGGGAGTTATCTTGTGGACGCCTGTATCCCGGATTCATCCTTTATCCCACAGACACGAAAGCACCTGGATCTACAGCTACAACGTCGGCAACAATTTTCTATTTGATTCGTACAGCTACAGTAGTGCTGCGCGAACTTTAACATCTCCAGGAACGGGACTGTTGAGCAAGAAAGGGCCTGCTGTGAATTTCTAGGTAAGTAAATATTAATGTAACGTTAAATTGATACTCATTTATGGGTGGAAAAAGTCGCGCATTGTTGAGTCATTTCGCTTCTCTACAGCGACAGTAGTTGTCGAATATGTCTGTAACCAGCTAGTTTATTAAAATCCTACGTAGCTTCCTGTTCGTCAAGCTGGCTGTCAGTTCAAATTAAACCCGTTTCTCTTTCTTCTGTTCGCATGACATGGACTTGAGCCCTTTGCTCTCTCTGTGTGTGTGGTTGTATTTAATTTGCCTTAGTGCGAAGAGCGCAGATAAGCAGCTGGTCGAGCTAAACATTAACAGTTCCTGTGGGTTAGCTGGTTAGCTTCCTACATTTGTGTTCACACCCTTCTTTAAGTTGGCATCCGAGCGCTATCTGCTCATCACTGACGGGGCGCATAGTGGCGATAAACCAGCTCGGTTAGTAATTATCTCTATATATAGTTTTTCTAAAAGTGTCTTTTTGTGATGAAGCGTCTGTTTTAACGGTTACGGCTGGACCCTGAATAATGATTATGTAATTGCAATTCCTGTCGCGAGCTCCTACGTGCTCCTCTTCCCAACTGTAGCACAAGCCGCGCGAGAAAACACAGGAACAGCCCAGGTCGGAGGCATTTTTCAAAACACATTTTCTCCTGCTGAGCACCACTCTGGAGGGGCTGGGTTGCCTGAACATGTCCGTGTATCCAATATGAGGTAGCCTCAAATCCGAACCCCCTAGTGTTGGCACCTGCCCCCTTCATCCTCCCCAGAGGTCAGCCACACGAGCGTTTATCTGTCACACTGAACCGCTGGGGAACACGCACTGCTGACACCATCTCTGAGTCAGTGGACTGCGTTTATTTATAGCTCCCGATTATTGCACAGCCCAGCTGCATGCCAGGCTGCCCAGAGTAAATGGGCACGGATAGGTTTAAGAATCTCAATGTAAGATCACCTTGAGGTGGAAATATCGCGATATTCCTAGTAATAATAGCTGCTGCTTCTGCAAAAATAATCTAATATACCGGTTACAGTTATGATACCTACTGTGACATTTGTTTTGATAAATGACATAAGAGTTTTTAGGTATTCTGTAAAAGATGATTGTTTTTGCTGCTGTGCTTTTTATGCAGGAACACAAGAAGAACAAGCTCAGATCTTGTCCACAATAACATAGATATTTAGCAAAAACAAACATTTTTGCTCAATCTGCTCCTACTGCCCACATGCTGAATGTTTTTGGTGACAAACTGAAATTCTTAGTAACTCCGTAGTGTGTTGTTTTTGACTGAATAACTAGATGATGATTTAAAAACATCACCATGCCATTTGGGACTTGGCTGCCTTAGTTTTCTGAAATACTGAAGGTGTTTTTAATTTTTGGTGTTCATCTTTGTTTAGATTTAGGTTTCCATCAATATTTAAAAGTTCGCTAAAGGAAAAACAAATTCTGGTAGCATTGGTTTCGAGGATGTTTTCCTTTTGCATTTTTATGTAGTTTATATTGACATCATTGCCCCCTGCTGGCCATATTACATCACTTTTGGATGTTGGCTGCTTAACAGGCGTGCTGGTGGTAGTTTATCTGTATTTTCAGACGGATCTTGTGCTAAAAGGAGTGACTGGGTGTTGCTCCGTTAGCTTCCACGCCATGACTGGGCATGTTTCTCAGGCTGGAAATATTTCAACACAGTTGAAAGTTGTCTTTCTTGTAATTACAGTAAGCATCTTCTGTTAGCCAGCTGATCAGCAAGTTGCAGCAGAAAGTAGGGGGATTTGTTAATTGTAGTTGCAGTATACTTTGCTATAGAAATCAGTCCTTGCCCAGTGGCTGAACAAGCTAACAATTTCTTAATTGTTCTTTCTGTTTCAGGATCTTCAACCAAACTCTGACAGAAGGATATTGATTTTTCAAATTCCCAACTGATCCTGGCTGCTTTGGAGGCTTGCAACGCCACGATAAAGCAACTGTGACGGTCGAAGCTAAGTCGAAGCAGCTATGCAGCTTGAAATTCAAGTAGCACTCAACTTCATCATTTCCTACCTGTACAACAAACTCCCGAGGCGGCGTGTGAATATTTTCGGCGAAGAGCTCGAGAGGCAGCTGAAGAAGAAGTATGAAGGCCACTGGTACCCGGACAAGCCTTACAAAGGCTCAGGGTTCCGGTGCATCCACGTAGGCGAGAAGGTGGACCCCGTGGTGGAGCAGGCAGCCAAAGAGAGCGGGCTGGACATCGAGGATGTCCGGAACAACCTGCCCCAGGACCTGAGCGTCTGGATCGACCCGTTCGAGGTCTCCTACCAGATCGGGGAGAAGGGACCTGTCAAGGTGCTGTACGTGGACGACAACAACGAGAACGGCTCTGAGCTGGACCGGGAGATCAAGAACAGCTTTAACCCCGAGGCGCAGGTGTTCATGCCCATCAGCGACCCCGTTGGGGCGTCCTCAGAGTCCAGCTCGCCGTCGCCTCCCTTTGGCCAGTCGGCTGCCGTCAGCCCATCGTTCATGCCGCGCTCCACCCAGCCCTTAACCTTCACCACCGCCACCTTCGCCGCCACCAAATTCGGCTCCACCAAGATGAAGAGCAGCGGCCGTGGCGGCGGCAACAACAACAGTAGCACCGCCGCCGGCGGAGGCAGCGGGGGCAGCACCAAGGCGGCCCGCACCTCCCCCACCAACAACCTGGGTCTGAATGTCAACACTCTACTGAAGCAGAAAGCCATGTCCACCTCCATGCACTCGCTGTACGGGCTGGGCCAGCAGCAGAAGGCCTCTGCCCTGTCGCCCAACGCCAAGGAGTTTGTGTTCCCCAGCCTGCAGGGCCAGTCCAGCCCCGGGGCCGCATTCCCCGCCGACGGCCCGCTGGGGCTCGGCCCCCTGCAGTACAACAATGCCTTCGACGTGTTCGCAGCCTACGGAAGCCTGAACGACAAATCGCTCATGGACGGGCTCAGCTTCAGCCTGAGCAACATGCAGTATTCTAACCAGCAATTCCAGCCGGTCATGGCTAACTAAGCTAACATCATCAAATATGCTATTTATGAATGACGGTGGCTCAAAGAGAAGGGAAAAACAACTAAAATGAAAAAAGAAAAACGCACACCTATCAACCGGACTGAAGGATTTAGCTGAATAATCAGTGATGCGCATGTGCCCAGATGGGTGGGGGGCGTTTTTACCGAGCCCCCTTTGAGTTTCTACTGAAAGCTTGTTGTAAAAACACATCCAAGCTTGAATTCAACATGCATCATTGTTTTTCTTTTTCCTTTTTGCCAACCAAGCACAAACTTTTTTTCTTTATTTTATTTTTTTTTTACTTTGAGGAACTACTCCAAAAAAAAAATAAATAAAAAAAAATAAAAGCTTCAAATTTTGGCCTCTTACAGTATTTTACAGGTGGTAAGACGAGGCTGATTTTTACAAATTGGCACTACTAAGTGGGGTTACTTGGTCTTTTTCTAATTGTATAATTTAATTTAGTACAGAGTTTGTAAGATATCAGAGTATATATTGTTTCTATGACATGGTGTTGCATTTATATCTTTTTACTACTCCAGTGATCTGTGATGGCTGCAGCAGCTTTTCCTTATTTTTTTTCTTTTTTAAGGATAATTGTTAAAGAAATCCATCTTTGAAAAAAAAGGACAAAAAAAAAAAATCAAATATTCAGAAGATTGTGTACAAAGTTACCTTAGTGGTGGAATTGAAGTGTAGGAATATTTGCTTTTTTCTGAAAGATGAATTGTATTTTCTGTTGAGAGGTTTAAGATTTTTGCTATACTATGGACAAAAAAATGTACTCGTATGAATATTAATTTTGTACCTACATTGTGCAATACTTGATAAAGAAAAAATACGGTATAACAAAGTATTTTGAGTCAGTGTCTTACATGTCAAGAGGGACTGAAATAGTTTATATTGTTAAGTTTGTATTAAATGCTTAAAAATGATATGCTTGTCTTTATTTTTTTTAATTTCATATTTGCACCCTGGTCTTTTTAATAAAATAAACTACAGTTGAACATGATCCTGTTGAAGTGGCTTTTTTTTTAATTACCCCTCATGTCCTTTATGATTTAATCTATAATGGTTTTCCAAAGGGTGATCAGGCAGATAAGAAAGGCGTCATAATTTGTGCGCGCTAAACTTTGAGTCTGGGGAATTGCAGGTTGAAATATCTGAATTAGCCAATAAAAGTCCATTTATCAGCTGTTCTGTAAAGGGCAGATCATTATGTAACTTTATGTCTTCATCTTTCTGTTGATTGCAAGGAAGATAAATGTTGGCAAATGCAACAATTGCCAACAAACGATCTGGATTTTGGAGTCAAGAGGGAACAACCTTGGAGCAAGTTGAACATTAGTCAGGTGTTGGCAGTGAGTCGCCAAGATTTCAAAGTCTGAAAATAAACTGTCAAGTAATGCAATCTAAGATGCCAAGTTTAACTTTGAACCTATCTAAAAGGCTCACTTTTGTTCCTCTTACTGTGGTTTTATCTGACGGAAGCCCTCAAAAAAGTAGCTGTCAAATTAAACAATCTGAAAAGTCATTTTGTATTGAGCCGTTGACCAGCTTTACACATCTAGAGGTTCAAGTTTGTGCCAGTTCATTTCCAAAATAGTCAAATTTCAAGTTTGCTTGAAAGTATTCTAAATTTGACTTTTCTGTAGCTCTTTAACTGACTAAAAATGAATATGAAAGAACAAAACTTATGTAATAGAATAATTATATTTCTACAACAGTGATACAAAATACGAGTTAGATATAGTTTTCTTGTCATTGGCTTGAAATTCTTTTTTTTCCACATTTTTCCATATCAGAAGAAATATGTCAAATTTTTTTTTACTATTTTGTAAAAGTTTTCTTTTTCTCTATTTTTAAACCCAAACATCAAAATACAATGATGGTACGTTAGAAATGACATAAATTTCCTATATTAGGTATTGGAAGTTGTCTTTTCTTTTTTTTCAAAATGTCAACATTTATGGCTTTAAACTTTATTTTTGCTAGCCTGAGGTCAAAAATAGCTCTTTTGATTGTAGAGTTTCAGATGACTTGATCTCTGTGAGAAGCTCAAGATGACAAATATTGTTTAGCTGAACACAGGGGGACTCGATGCTGGATGCAGTTTGTTGCACAGAATTTTAATTAAGTGCAACAGATTAAAAGAGGCTGTAGATCTGGAAAACCAGTTATAATTTTTCTGCCACTTCCAGATTATACTCTATTTTGTGTTGTTCTAACAAATTAAATCACAAGAAATGCAGGGAAGTGTGTGTTTGAAATGTGACAGAGGAGAAAATGTGAGTAATTTGAAAACTTGCAGGGCACTTTTGCAAAAGGGCTGATTGTTTTTCTCCTTTTATTGACTTCCCTTTGACCAAAACATGTTGGGACATGTTTCAGCACAGTGCCTCCTCTGTGGTCACACAAGTTGTGTCCTAATCATTGAACTGCACAATGTTGCTCCTGAAACGACAATAAGAACCACAACAAATCGCAAACCAGGAAAGCAATTTATGTGTATGAACATGAATGTCGGAATTTGGTGGTGGCAGTATCATCATTTGGGGTTGTTTATGTTATGGTGGATGGAGTCACAGCATTAACGTTTACCACAATTTTAGCTTCTATTTAGATTTCTAACAGATTTCTTTACTTTTCAGTTGAAGTGTACATGATTCATTTTTAATTGTGCATTATATTTATAATGTATATATAGATAATATACAACGTCTGTGCTGCTGCAACCAACATTGCCATGCTATTTTAGGCTTGAGTAGCTTTTGTGATATGCTAACTTGTTTTTAGCATAACCCGAGCACAAAAACAAAAACAACAGTCTTTTCCAGCGTCCCATCAGATGTTTTTTTGTTTTTTTTTTAAGTAAAAATTAAAAATTAGCTGCTAAGAAAAGCAGCTTTGTCATCCATTGTTGTCATTCGCAGTTGCCGCTTGTGCGTCAGGTTTATGGGCGTACCAGAAACGCGCGAGTACGAAGGTTCCATAGGGAACTTTTGTATGTAAAAAAACAAACAAAACAAAAAAACTATTGTGTTTAAATGTTTGACATGTAAAATCTATGTAAATTAATGTGTTAAAGTCCCAATTGCGATGTGATATATGTGTGTATGTGTGCGTGTGTGAAAAAATATTTACATCATAAAAACTGGGGATCTCAACAGGAGTGTGTACATAGATATTCACTGCGTTGTGATACACCTAAAGTACAAATACCTCAGATCAGTTTTCTCATCCAGTAAGTCATCCATCAGTGATAAGTGACAGCATAGCCCTGATACAACGTGGGAGTGGGAAGCTTTGTGCCTGTTTTTGGATTCTGTCTGCACTGATAAAATCCAAATCTCACCTCAGATTGCTGTAGCAAATAAATTGCTCCAAATCCCTGGCGTGGCAAATGAATTCCCGTGGGCCTCACGGGGAGGAGAGAAGCTTGTAGGAAGGATTAGACAGAGAAGTGATTTTTGGTTGTTGCCATTCCATCCTTGTAAGCCGTAGTCACACCGAAAAGAAAAAAAAGAAAAAAAAACAATTTCACTTTCAGAGCCAGTGGCGTCAGCTCTTTTGTGTAGAAATCTTTTGTGCTCTTATAACTCTTATGCTTTATGGGTTTATTGTCAGCATTCCAGGGCACTAAATTGAGAATCAGCGAAGAGTCAAAACTGCTTATCTAGTCAGTTTTTTTTTGTTTTTTTTTTTTGCATTTCTGGAACTCATTCCATGCTGGAAGTGGTTTACGGCCGTCTCTTTCAGCCCTCCTGCTGTAGCTCAGATGGATGTTTTTCCATGAGCGCAGCGGCCCTGCCGTCAGAGTGGACAACAATATGCAGAACACACCAAACACAGGTTGGCACATGGACCCCGAGTTCCACATGACCACCTCAGCTCTCTGTGATAAACAGGCCTGCAGATGGTCTGGAGTCACACCAGCTGGGAGACTCCCAGGGTGTGAGGTGTTGGCTTGCTGTGACTCCATCTTGTCTGTTCTGCAGACGGCGTGCTCTCCTTCTGCTTCAAAGGGAAATTTCCGCACGCATTTCCCCGCCCCCCACGGTATTAATCACAGGTCCACATCATACTGTGTTCCTAACACACCTAACAAGCGTGTTGGACTTGGTTTTGTTTTCATGTGCATATGCCAGTGAGAATGCTGCCTTTTGAGGCTGGTAGGAATTATCATGTTGTGAGGAAAAAACCATGGAAGATAATGTAAGACATAAGATAACATAACATAAGATCAGAGTTGTGTTTATAACATACCTGGCAGTTATGTAGAGGTGTGCGACACCGCAAACAGCATATTTTGTATTCGATCTGATACCAAATAAATACAGGATCTCAAAGATATACAGTAAATGTCTTATGGACAATTCATGACAGCAGTCAATGCATCAAAGAATACAATTTGCAAACCGAAGTGCACATTATACCGTGATTCTGAATATACAAAATATGTAAATACAAAAGTAGGTTTTTCTTTATACCATATATTACGGTATCCGACTGGAGCTGCCATGGGACGTTCAAATAAAAACACCAAGCACCTGTTTGCGTCTCAGTAAAAGAAATAAACTGTCAACTCACTGACTTCCTTGTTAAGAAGTCCAATTTATCCCGATGGACGTGACACACTCCTACATGGGTCAGCCTCTGCTGTGGCGTAGATGTGTGTAACCGAGTCTTTAATAATCCAAGAGCACTAAAGTTCCTCTCTCTGCCTCAGAGGAAGAGGCTGGTACCACAAGGAGTAACTCCAACCAGAGTTTCAGTTTCAGTGAATAAAACTTGTAGCTCTAATGGCAAACCTTTGAGAATGTTTGTAGCCTTCATACAGGAACTCTACATGTAATTTGAATATGGGAAGCTGGATTTCCAGCTGCTGGGTAGTCATGAGCCACAGGGTCAATACCTCCAGAAAGCAAGATGTTCTCCACCCTACTGGAAACGTTCAGTGAACTGTGTGTGAATAGTATCAAGTACCTTAAAAAACTCAAATCTGTAGAGTAGGGGTTTTAGGAGCGAAACTACTTGTGTATCCACTAAAGCACTTGGGTGGTTGTCGAACTCTTGGCATTGTTATTGTCTAAATCTAAAGATGTCTTCTTAAGATTTCGGAAGACATCGTCACTTCTCTTGACACTGAGAGTAGAGTCAACCTCACAAACAGCAGCCTGCGTACCAGAAACTGTCTGTGTCCTGCTTTGAGGAGACCTGTTGAGACACCCTTGCTCTCCTATGGTTGCTTCTGCTACCACATGGTCTTTCATAAACTGCTGAAACAGGCCATTTGCAGTGGCTGCATTGGGAGAGACACCCCAGGCCATTTCTTCTAAGGCAGTAAGGATAGAGTTATACTGTGCTAGAGCAGAAGATATGGCACTATGTCTTACAATCCAGCTGGCTGCACACAGTAGCTTCAGGGCAGTAGTGGTTTCATGATCAGATATCACTATCTGACGAAACAACTGTTTGAATTTGCCAGACTCCCCACACAAAACTCCCCATCTGATTAGCCCAGTCAAGGGCGTCTTGCACAACTCTAGAAGCTGTGCTTGCCTTCTGTGCTACCAAATCCACACCGTGAGTTCCACAGTGACATCATAGGTCTGCACACGCAGTGACAATGGCAAGTTTAGTCTGCAAAGTACATCTAAAGCAACTTTTGAAAGATACTGCCCTGTTGTTTCGGTTACAGAATGCATCCCAAAAAGATTCTTCAAGAGGGTTCAAGTCATGATCCACATAACAAAGACATACAGATTCTTGCTCTTGACCTGATATGTCTTGTATCCCATCAAAAACAAATGCAAACTTTGAAAAACAGGGTTGTCTTCTGCCTTTTCTTTGAGATGTTGAGACAGATTACTCTTCTTGTAGAGCCAAACCTTTCCGAACTAAATATTTGATGGAGCCCACATTCTTTGACAAGCTGTGCCTGTTGTCTGGCTATGAGGCTACAGTGTTACCCTTTCTGAGCACAGACATCCATTGCATGGACGTGCAGCTGACTTTTCGCGCGTCCTGAGAACTTCTCAAGAGTCTTTTTCTAATTCCTCAAGCCTACACTCACAAAGACAGGATCTCATTTGCTTACAAATGATGACAGGAAAGACGGACAGACGGTTCTCTCTCAATCTGCCCCTCTCAAGCCTCATTTTAAGGGGTTTAGGTTACCCTTAGCTACCTGTGTAGTTGTCTTGCCATAGGCTCAGGCTGCTGGAGGATAAACATATACCGCTTTTCTTACTTTGCTACTTTCGTCTTCTGCTACTCTACAATTTGCTACAGGTTATTTTTCGCTCCATCGAAGCTACACTTGGTTTGGCATTCTGTTTGGCTTGAATACCTTCCTGAATTATGCTCTTCCTTTCCTATAGTGCTTTTCATTAACACAGAAGATACTCCTACATCAATTTCATTTTCGTCTGTCTGCCCTGTGCCCTGTCTTCTTGAGTGAAGGCTACAAGTCAAGCTGAACTTGATGCAGTTTGATTAAGTACGATCAACTGGAATATAAGTATGATGGAGTTGAAGTGACTTTTCTGTGTAAGGTGCCATGTGTGTTGTGAATTGGCGCTATAAAAATAAACAGAAATTGACATAATAGGGAACGTCTGGCCTGAATGTAGATTGCGACCTTGAACGACACCCCAGTTCTATTCCCAGCCTGTGATCAGCGCTATTGCTGTCATTGTTTGAAACCGAGGACGGCACCTGTTCCCGAGCTGCTGGCCGAGGCGGTGACATTTACGAGGCCCGCGGGCCGGAGGTTACGAGCTCTCGGGCCATGTGAGCGAGTGGGAAGCGCGTCTGCGTGTCAGGCAGCAGAGCCCGGCGTTTCCCTGTGTCGGAAAATAAAAACAGAGTGGGGGAAGATGAAAACGAGTCTCATCCACTCTGTCTTATTTGCTGATAAACCCCGAGCCGAGGCCCTAATGAAATCAAGCTGCGCCGTGTTTGGCCAGCACCGAACCTCAGTCAGCTGCCGCTTTCAACCGCTGCCAACTCATTTTACAGGGGATCATCTGGTCGACCCGGCTCTTTTTCTGGAGCCGTACCATCACTCAGCCTAAGAGCAGCACGTCTCAACTATATGGACTCCTAATCCATATTTCATTGCCACTCTATAACCGAGAGAGGAAGGTGCAGAGCTGAGTGTGCTGCTGCTGCCAGTGCAGTCGGTGTGTACTCCCCTCCAAAACCCCCCCTCTTTTCCTCCCTCTCGCTCTCTTGTTTGTTTTGGTCTGAAGGAGCAGTTCAAGGCTGCTGTACCGAAAGGGTGTTGCACACTTGAATAGGTTTAAAAATAGAAATTGCAGGGTTTCTGCGTCATCACGGGAGAATCCTCTCCTCCGCCCTCACTCGCCTCCCTGCAGCGCGCCGCGGCTGAGTGCACAGAGGGAGCCGCTTGTATGCTAATGCTCCCGCCGTCATCATAGCTCGCTGTGACGTCAGCGCTCTTAGAGGACTGGGTTTGGGTGGGTCCTTGAAGTTATTCGGAGCACGCACGTTCGTAGGCCTCTCATGTCCGCGGTATGAAGGGAAGCTGGAAAAGCAGGCAGGTCGGGAGGAGAGACGTGTGACGGAAAAAAAGTGGGACAAAGAAGATACAGAAACGTTTTTTTGTTGTTGTTTTTTTCCCCAGGCTACAATAATGGCAAGCAATGTAGCCATGACAACACATTTCCATCACCTTTTTATGAAGATAATGACTCGCTGGAGCAGAAAGGCGTGGAACTGCTTTTGAATTAAACCCCTAGCAATTGACCAAAGGTATATATTTAAAAAAAAAAAAAAACCTGCCGAGGAAATAAGTTTGTTTTATTAGAATGTGGGAGGTTGTGAAAACACTTCAGGGTCTCTCAAGTAATAGCTCTTACGCACATAATAATAATGGAAAAATGACAGCATTGGTGAGAAAGTGGGGTTAAAATGAGTTGGTGAGCAGGTTAAAGTATTTCACAGCCTTTGATCTTTTCTACACTTTGTTGCATTTTAAAGAGTAATAATCATACTTTATTAGGATTTAATGTGATAGATCAACATAGAATAGTGAATAATGTTGGAGTGCAAAGAAAATATGGTTTTCTCTTTTTCAAAATTCTGAAACGTGTGGCTTGCTTTTATGTTCTATGGCGGCTCAGAAGGGTCAACGAAATGCAAAACCCACAATACAAGCTATATGCTAAAATGGTGGTTGTGCTAGCAAATTTATCATGACTTCTATTTTAGCATAACTTCCATTGAGTCTCAATAAAATACACCAAAACCAGTGTTTTAAAGTGACTAAGGGTGAAAAACTTAAACAGCTTATAATTTTAGCACATTCTTATAGAGTTAACATATATTTAGATAATATTTCAAAATGACTCATTTAAAAAAAAATACAAGAAAATTTTTAGTTTTGTGTTCTTCTCATTGACCTCCCTTGAACACAAACATGTTGGGGCATGTTGCCACACTGGAACGTAGCTCCGTGGTCAAGGTGCTCCACCCAATTAACTATGTGGTTTACTGTGAGGATTCTTATGTTCACGTAGAAGAACCGCAACGCCAAACATCCATCCATCCATCCATCCATCCATCCATCCATCCATCCATCCATCCATCCATCCATTTTCTTACACCCTTGTTCCTTACTGGGGTCGGGAGGGTTGCTGGTGCCTATCTCCAGCTAAAGTGCCGGGCGAGAGGCGGGGTCACCCTGGACAGGTCGCCAGTCTGTCGCAGACAACGCCAAACAATAAAGTTATAACATATCGAGGGCTGTCGGAGGTTGGGTCCATTGCTTCATTTTCTTGAGTGGTAATTTACAGATACTGTGACTTGGCTGGTTGGCTGCAAGCTTCTCCCTCACAATTATAAACTCTGTAAAAAGTACTGTAACTTACCCAAATGCCAACCTTACTGCTAAAAGTTTGATATCAAAAAGGTATTCTCATGGTAAGGAGATAAGACCCTAATTGGACACAGAAAAATAATGATTTTATAACATTATTTTATTAAATGAAACAAATGCCAACCATAAGACGGGCACTTCACTGTAACATAACAATGTTAAAATCAGCCCAATTCCTGGTTTTCTGTCCAAACTCAATCAAATAAAAATTCTGATGTGTCCTGACTGAACTTGGTATTTGATAATCTGCTTCTGATAATCTGTTTCATTTCACTATAACAATGTGGCACACCTCTATTAGCATTGCTAGGATTTACTCACTTTTATTGAGGAGTTTTCTTTGTTCGTTCGTCTTTCCACTCCCAGATTTGATGTTGTCCTCCTGTGACATCATGGCGAATAGATTTCTACATCTCCCCTCACTTATGCTTATGTTTATGGCTTAATAACAGAAAGGGGAGGGAAAAAGCCTGTTTGTTAATACTAAAGACCCCTCAAACAACCACACCGTCCCATTTGTACGCCTTGCTTCGCTTTTATAGCCTGCTACCTCCTCTGTTTCAATTTACCCTCACAAATCCCCAGGATCCCATTTCCACCTCCTAAAAAACTATTGAGCGCTTCTTTCCCATCACTAAACTGCAGACGGGTGCTATTAGGACTCTCCAGTGAGCGTTCCAGGGATCCAAAGAAATCAGAAGCCGTAATCATTTTTGTCAGTGAAAACCTCGGGCTGCACAAGGCGATAAATTGGTGAGCATCACAAGCGGCGGTTTTCTTTCTTGCAAGAAAGTCTTTTGTAGCTTTAAATCTTTATCAGCTTGGTCCAACTTCCCAGTCTCTGCTGAAAATTAACAGTCAAACAGTGAAGCATGATGCTGCCACCACCAAGCTTCACTGTGGCTTGAAAAGTGCCTGATGAAGATTTCTTCACACTTTAGATCTTAGTGGTCAACTCAGATTTTGCATGGCTGCTCACATTATAATTCAAATGGGTTGACCATCAGACTCCAAAAACATACCCGGAGCATTACCTTGATTCTTTCATGCATGTTTAAGAAATCCTTTAATCTCCCATGGCAACCATTCTGCTGTGCAAACATCCTGGGTGGACTTAGCCCCTCCTCCGAGGACAAATCTCCTCCTCTGAGCTACAACTTCCAAGTTTTCGTTGCACTGAGCACCCCTCTACAGCAGGGGTGCCCAAAGTCGGTCCTCAAGGGCCGCCATCCTGCATGTTTTACTTCTCTCCCTGGTTTAACGCACCTGGATCAAATGAAGGCTCATTAGAAGGCCTAAGAGGAACACTGACAAGCTGAAAAAGTTGTCACTACCACCAGGGAGAGAACTAAAACGTGCAGGATGCCGGCCCTCGAGGACCGACTTTGGGCACCCCTGCTCTACAGTGACTTCCCTTCTCAACTCCTTCAGACTAGCCAGCAGCAATTAGCAAACACTTTCATAGTGCATCGCTGGTAGATACGTTCTTAAAGGGTTAATAGAGGAGCCATATTGTGATGACTTCCTGAAGGTGGAGTTTCATAAAGAGCAGGAGCTTCTTAAAGAGACAGAGGCCCAAACTCCAGGCTCAAAATTGTTAACTTGTGAACTTGTGAATTTCAAAGAAGTGTATTTATTCCTTTCCTCCTCAAAATTATGCACAATTTTTCCTGGTCTATCACATAACCTGCTGCAATAAAATACGCTGTGGCTTGTGGTTGCAACATGAAAAATTGAGAGAGAAAAAAAAGACTACTATTGCAAGCCAGTGTCGACTAAACTATGTTTTTTAGCTTGTGAGCTTCATGGCCACATTGCTCCAGCTGTTTGAAGACGGCTGAGCCATAAGAAGATGGCTTTGGTGTAATACACCCTCCTACCCGGCTCAGCTGTACCTCCTCTGCTCTACTCCCAACTCATCGCTCTCCCCAGAGCCTGGGAAGTTTCCCCAGTATTTGATGTTCCCCGTCTGTGTAATTTAATCTCAGTGGTTCCCTGCAGCTCTCCCTGACCATAAACCTCTCCTCTAATAATAGGAAACCCAGGCACAGCCACCTCTCTAATCTGTGCCTCAGTGCGTGGATGTTAGCGCGCAAGCTACTCCTGCCTCTGCGGCGCAGAGATAAGGCCGCGGTTGTTTCAGCCTCTCTGAACTCGTTCTCCCACACTGCGAAAGTGACGCCGACTCAGAGAAGAAGGATGGCCTCTGCGAGGAGGACCTCTGAGTTTACTGTGGCAGAGCGCACCCTTCTGTTGTCCTCCTGTCTGGAGACTGATAGCGCGCAAACGCTCGCTCGCTCGCTGGAGCTTAAGCGCAGCGTTGAGACGTGAGAGAGGAGTTAAAATGATAAAAGTGTTTGGAAGTAGCTCAGCTGGCATTTGGAGCTCTGTGATGAGTCTGGAACATTGTGACACTGATGATGTGGCCTATTTGGGAAAAATAAAAAACAACTCTTCCAAATGAGGTTCCCTCGTGCTCCAGTTTTTTTCTCAGTTGACACAGAACTGTAAATAGAATCCACCTTACAGTATCTGTTTCATCCTTTCTGATATTATTGCTGTGATTAATGAGTGTGCTTAGGATTCATTCCTTTTTTTATATGCTCTTTTTTTTGTTCACATCCAGGAAAAGGGGTGTAGGGCTGAGCCACTTTTTTGTTTAGCACTTAAGCATTTATGCTTCAGCTAACATTAGCTTCAGCTAACTACCGTGTTGGTGTAGAATGTTAGCAGAACTAATGTTTGTGATTAATGATTTATGGTTAGCAGCACAACAATCTTTTTAGCTAGCAGTGCCCCCACTAGTTAATTTAAATGAACAAAGATTCCTTGGTATTTTCTACTTTTACTTCCTGAAAGGGATAACCAGATTGGGCCTTCAGAGAGTCAGCTGTAGCATCCATATTCTGTCACCTTGGTCTTTGTAACACCATGAAAACGTACCTGTAATCTTCTGGATTTCTCCTGTTTTTGTTTTCCCGTCACTCAGAGGTGTTTTCAGGAGCAGACTAGGATTCAGTCATACATCTAGTTCTATACTGGCCTTAATCCACAATTGGTCATTGAGGGGTGACCAATCATTTATTACGACAGCAATGTACGTATACGCTCTGCTTAGAGAGATCTTAGCCCAACATGTTGGCCAAGTCACATGAAGCTTCATCATCAGAATGGTGTGTTTGAAGTCTACACTGAAACGACTGATGAACAATGTTGGCACATGGGTGGAGTTTTAGTTTCTGGCCTCTCACTTGCTTAATTATTTTTTACTTGCCTTGAGTAAATATACACTAAAAGGGAGCCACCCGAAGATGACTCACTGTCAGACATTCCTGAGTCTGATAAACACAAGTTAAGTATCCACCAGTGCAACAACGCCTTGCATGAGCATTCATACCACTTAAACACAAACCTCATTGTTTTACTTTGGATATTTTTTAGTGACGTATCACTCTGATATCCCAACCTAATCCAACCAAGTGTCTTCAGAAGTCACCTTTGTGTAAGAAAAACTCATTAAACTAGATGTTCTACAATAATGAACAAACAGCATTATGAATACCTATCTCAATGGGTCATTGGGTGAGAGGCACAGTACACCTGGGACAGGTCACCTGTCCCTTAGAGAAACACACACTGACACCTAAGAACAATTCAAAAAGACCTATTAACACGACTGTCGTGGTTTTGAACTGTGGGAGGAAACCAAAGTACCTCCCACACCTGGAAGGAACCCACACATGGAGAACGTCCAAGTTCTATTCAGAAGGATCCTGGGTCGAGATTCAAACCAGGGACCTTCTTGCTGCAAGGCTACTAACTGTACCACCGTGTAGCCTCCAGAAAACCTGATAGTGGAAGAAAAATACTTAAGTATTGTGAGTAGGGTCACTTTCCACTGAGATCTTTAGGGTTTCTAAACAGCCAGAGCTACAATTTGGTTCAAATCAAAACATATTCATAGACTGGAATATCTGGAGTTGAGACATAAATTTCTGAATTGAACATTCATGTTCACAGAAGATTTCCACAGCTAAGCTAATTTGCAAAAAGAAACAATGGGGAAATTTTCAATCTGTAGAGGTCCAAAATGAAGTTTAGATCAAATAAAATCTGATAAAAATACGATGGAGTGTGTAGTTGTTATGGCATTAAATTGAAGAATCTTACTACATTTCCTAGATTCTTTTCACTTACATTTGCTGTCCCTGTTTAATAAAGCAGCAGACAAGAGAGTTTTACACAGAGCAGGAGTAAAAACCGTAGAAGACGAACGTGTTTGGTGTTTGCTGATCAGATAGGGCAGCTGAAGTTTTGACTGCGGACGTCGTAAATCATGAACGAGAAGAGTTTTCCTGGATCATCTTTGTTTGACCAAGCCAAGGTCCCACCGCGCCGCCGCCGCTGTCGTGTTTCATTTATGGCCCACATCAAAATAGCTGCGTCGCAGCCGGCTCGGGCTCCGGCCGTTATTATTATTTCACTTTCGGCAAAGAGATGAGCTGAGGGTTCAGTGCCGCACGTTAAGCAGCCCTCTCCCACCGTTTAAATATTTCACCAGCCAGGGAGAGGTAATGGCATTCTGATGCGCTACGCGGTATTCAGCAAAAGGTCAAGGTGAAATGGAAAGATTCGCATCTGTGCCATTTTTAGGACTCCTCAGCAGCAAGTACTGCTGGGTAATCTGTCAACTGGAGGAGCAACAACCTTAGATCAGTGCTGTGCGGGTCGATGGAGCTTTCATTATGGTACTCACACCAATATTGACCCATTCCCTTTCTTTTTCTCTCTCTTTTTTTTTGGTTTGCAGCCCTTTTAGAGTTCCAGAAATAAAATCTGCCGATATGCTTTGACTATTGCAAAATATTTCCACTTGTCCAATTGGACAAAACACATCCTGAGCATTGTGATGTCACTGCTGGCGATAATGGGCGGACTTTGAGCCTTCAGGCACACACAGATGCTTCCTTGTATCACGCTTTCGTCTCTTATCGGGCCACAATAGAAACATCGAGAAAAGAATGCGGCCTCCGCCTTCCTCCTTTGTTTCCCTTACAGCGACTTGAAACTTCTGCCTGTGAGAGCAATAGTTTCATATTAGCTGCCCGCATTCCCCTCATTCATTGAGGCGGATGGTTCAACGCGGTGAAAATACGACACACATTCAAGGCTGATGCTCGTTGTTCCTCCCTCGTGGTTTTCATCAGCTCATTTCAGGAACAAACCACTGTTGTTACGGTGATGATATATATAAGAAATGAAACTCAGCAGGTAAAAGTGTTCATTACAGTTTGGACTTTTGTTACAAAACCCGTTCTTTCCAAAAAGCGGACGACTTCTCATAAAACCGTGTTGAACTGACATGTTGACTAAATTTCCACAGAGCTTTTCTGGTCACACTCACCACTGATGATGCTTTACTTTACACTCAAACACATGACACTGGTGCTGTGTTACTGTGTTTTATGCAATGAAATGTTTATCTTCTTATTAAAAAAAAAAAAGAAACTGAAGTATTTGTAAATTTGCATCTTTTAACATATTTCTAATAATCTTCTTCTAATAATCTAATAATCAACTTATTTTCAAATAAAAATCCAAATAAGGTGTTGTGACTATGAGTATTAAGCCTCCTTGAGTAAATTCCCCAGACTTTAGATGTGTTTACGTTTTAACCTATTCTTTTTTGCATAATGGCTTCATTACACCATTATTCATTTATTCACTGGTGGATTCGAATTTCAAATTATGAGACTTATTAAAGCATTAAACTATTAAACTTATTAAACATTATTAAATTATTAAACTTATTGTTGGATTTTATTTCATTCCTGGTGATCAAAATAGGCAAGAAATGGGCTCACTAAGCATATATGTGTTTGTATATTACATAAAATATACTGAGGCTCCTGTTTGTATATTTTAAAAAAAGGTTTTTTTGTTGTTGTTTTTTTTTTTTGCAAGGCTCTGTAGAGTTGTGAGTCTGGTCACATAATAGTGACTGGAAAACCAATATTTGATGGCAGTAAGAAAATCCCGAGTGGGCTCCCACTTTCCCATTCTATTAGTTTTGCAATTTATCACCAGTATGATTGTAATGCTGATAAGAAGTTTAGACAAGTCTGTTTAAGAAATGCTGCTCATGATATGGATCTGTTTGATTAACACGCTTCACACTCTCAGGAGACATCAGTATTTACAATATAGAGTTTATGACACACTGCCTTTGATTCTGTTACTGAGAATATAACCTTGTTGCTTTGTGAATAGATCTGAAACCATTTCTAGAGACCTCCCCTAGGTGATGTTGGGGTGTTTTGTGAACATATATATATATATACATATAGCCTATGCTGTTACTTGTTTTAATAAATGATGAAAAATCCTGCATTTTGCACACACTGTGGTGTTGGAAACAGTCTAAAGACTGGATTCACACCAGGCCTGTTTGGTCCGCTTTAATGGAGCTCTGGTTTGGTTCCCTAGAAAGTCTGGTCGGTTTGATGAGGTGTTAATGCGCAAACCTACAAACCTCGTCTTGGTTGTGGTTGAGGGGAATCTGGTGCAGTTCGAATGCATATTTGAACGCCGAGCGGACCGGAGTCAGTGGGAGAAATGACTGATGAATGACTACAGCTGATATGAAACTCCATTTCTATTTATGTTTCATGGAGAAGGAAGTTGCGCTCACATGTCTTCTTTGGACGTTTTCGTGTTGTTTCCTTCAGTGGTTCTTGATGCAGCACCGTCACAGGCGAAGTGATGAACAGGTTTTTCAGAGTTTTTGGTTCATTTGAATGCAATAATGTAACATTTATGTAGCAAATGTTGAAAGTTTGGTCTCCAGTCACCTTAATTATTGGTTAAATAATGAGAGACGTTTGTATTTCAGATGTGTTTATTCTGTTTTAGTTGCTACTCTGAATACAGTTAGATAGGCTGTGTATGTACAACCAACATTTTTCTTTTCTTACCAATTCCATGACTTACCATTAAGATGATTCAAACAGGTTGAGGTGAAGTTTTCCACCGGCTGAAGTCTCTAAACTTCAGCTGGTGGTAGTTTTTCCAAGTGATGATGCTTGAAAACGAAACAAAAATAAAATGGGGGCCACAATGTCTGAAGTGCTCTCCCATTGAGATTGAAGTATGTCCAACACTCCTTCATTCTCAATGGTTGGACATGAAGGATGCCCAACACTCATGTTTTGGTTCCATAACACCAGCTTGATCAAGACAACGACTGGCTCGATTGGTGACAAACTACCAGAAGAATTTCAGCATCTGGCCGTCTTATTGAAGCAAAAGGATGTATCTTGAAGCTTCTTCTGGAATTATAGAAAGACTACAGTCCTGGTGCAAAACCAGTGCCCATGCTGGAGGTAAAGTAACAGTACCTGAGATGACAGAGCATTTTGTCACACCTAATGTGTGTGTAGTTTTATTTTACAGTCTCTGCAAACACACACACACACACACACGCACACACACACACACACACGCACACACACACGTGGCTTGTTTACTTGCGAGTCCTGTGCTCTGAAAAGCAACTTTTCACTTGGAAATGTCCTCCACCCAGAGCCTACTGGTGTGTGTGTGCGTGTGTGCGTGTGTGTGTGTGTGTGCGTGTGTGTGTGTGTGGGGGTGTGTGTGTGTGTGTGTGTGTTGGAACTAAACAGCTTCTTGGTATGAAGACTCTCATTATGGAAGCTGCTCTTTCATCCTCTGGTTCAAAGCGCCGCCCGGCCGTCAGCAGTGGGCGAGCAGACACAGACTAATGCTAGACGGAAGGAGAACAGGAAGGGGAAGCGCAGAAGATCAGGGATGGATGTTGGTATACAGTGGAGGGAGAGACGAGAAGGGGAATGTGAGGACAAGAGAGGATGGACCCCAGAGGGCCGGAGCTAAACGGCAGGCGGAGACAGGTGGCCTCGTTGGGTAAAGGGGTGAGGTTGTTATGTAACCACGGTGACAGTGATGAAGGTCTCAGTCTGCATTCATGCATTATGCTCTGTCGAACATCGCTAAGTCGCCAGGGCTAAAGACAAAATGTGAGCGGTGTTCCAGATAGGCACAGTATAACTCTGCCGTTTGGTGGAACTGATTTCTCAGGCACGTTTTTAAAATTCATTACCTTTCCAGACTCAGATTTCTGTCCATTTTAGTACAATATTAAAGAATAAACACAAGTTTTATTTGAATTTGAAGTAAATATTTCTGAAACGGTTTGGCTTTAAATGTTGAACAAAAAGAAGAACTCTTGGGACGGACAGACAAACGGACGCCAATTTCCTAACTTTTGGTTCCTTTAACAAGAGAATCCTTCAGGCAAATATTTCTTATGCTTTTTAGTGACAGTCACTGTTAGCATGGATGGATGGATGTCTCCTAACGTTATTTTTCCATACTTCCTGTACCAGACTGAACTCAAACCTCTCCATGTTTCCTCCTATCTGCACACTCCCTGCTCTCCCTCCTTCAGCCTGCTGACATCACGCCGCATATCAACTGTTTTCATCAAGCTGTTGTTATTTTCCTTTCCTCCTGCCATGAGCTGGCCTTTCCACGGGGGCCACAGATATTTTCTCCTCTTTTTTTTTTTTTTTTAATAGCCTTCAGTTCCTGCAGCAGCAAATCAATGGAGCTCCATTCTGCTGGCGCGGCTTGCAGAGCGAGCGTTCAGCTGCTGACATCTGCCCCGCCGTGTAACCGAGTGGATTGGGTTTTCATCTGTACATCGGCCCCGTGTCACGAGAGGCTGGCGAGATGAGACGTGGCCGCTTACTGCGGCTCGTGGCTAGGTGTGTGTTCCCGTCTGTAACCCACCCTCATCATCATCATCATCATCCTCTTCCTCCTCCTCCTCACTGTCAGTCTTCTTTTGTGATCAGTGTAGCAGAGGTCAGTGTCAGGAGGTTTTACATTTCATCTTTCCGTATACACAAGTGTGTCTCTGCCTTCCTTTATCTGTGTGTGTGTGTGTTGTTCTCATTCATCAGGCCGATAAATTATTAGCAGGTGCGACCGCTCAGATGCCTTTGAGGTACCAGGGGCAGCGAGGAAAGAGAAGGTCAGTCCTCCCGTGATTCTGTCAACTGCCGCGTTTCAATCATAACCCAAGGTCTCGTTTGGCTCCGTATGGGCAGCTGCTCAACCTGCGGCTCTGTCTGCTTAAAGAGTGGGGAAATCAAGGTTCACGTTTTATGCTCTTTTGGCCTTTTCAGACAGGCTGCGTTCAAAGCCTAATAAGAGAACAAATGAAAAACTGGAGGGTTTTTCTGTTTTAGCCGAGGTTCAGTTTTAAATTGTCAGAGTTGACCGTCTCGTGCTTGGCAGCTATTGGTCATAATTGGGAGTGTAGAGATACATCTGGTTCACGATACATGATATTTGATTCTTGAGAATAGATTAGGAGGAAAACTGAGATTTCACAGCAATAGCTCACTCTTCCCTAGTGAAGAATGAATAGAAATAATTTGAAAATTAAGGTTTTAACTTTCTCTAGCCGTGCCTCGGCTCACAGACAGAATTTATGTAACCAGAAGCAACTTAAACTCCTTCTATCAGTCTGTAATAATGACAGTAAACAGATGGAAAACTCCCACGGTCTCTATGGAGCGACTGGCAAGGAAACATATCTCGTCACCTAAGCAACAGCAGAGTCTGATTGTTTTTCTTTCAAACTCTCCTCTTCATTTCCTCATTGGCGTTCCATCGTTTTTTTTTTTTTGTTTTGTTTTTTTTTAAGGTTGGGACTCGATAAACCTGCTGAGCTCCTTGCAGGTTGTTGCTGAATGTTTGTCGACCCGTTCGGGGAAACACTGGCAGCAACGCTGCGTACCTGCTTCCTTCCTGCTGCCGAGCGCTGAAGCCAAAGTCGCGGCGTCCGTACCCACAAACACGAGGATTTACAGAGCGAGCCACACATCATTCATTAGGATTAACTTTAGTGTTTATTTGTGAGCGAGTCAGCAAAGTGCTTGTGTTTGTTATTGATGCAATGCACTTCACGCCTTTATGGAGTGTAAAACAAACGAGCTGTCAGTGATGCGGGTGAGATTAAATTCTGTGTGTGTGTATGATTCACTGGCGGTGGGCGTTTGGAGAGCTTCTTCTTCTGCATGCTAAACTGATGCCACAGGCTGTGAGGGTCAGCACAGACCAAGGCTCAGGGAAAGGACAGCTCAGGTTGGGAGGACGAGCAGGATTCCTGTTTCTCTGGGCGACAGAAACACTTTGAGAGTTTGAGAGTCTACTGAACCCGTTGCCTGATGGTTCCTTTCACACTGATGGTCCGGTTGTGTTTTACCGCTCTCCCTCTTTGAAGTAAACTTTTCCAAGCTGTCTGGAACCATTTATTTGGAAGCAGGGTAAACAGTGGCGCACACTTCTTTCAGCTGGCTTAGAGCTGCAGTATGTAACTTTTATGAGAAATATGTGGGTTTTTTTTTTTACATATTTGTTGAAGCTGTCACCGTTCCGTGACAGTACATTATGAGACAGATGATCTGTGAAAAGATCGATCTCCTCCAGCTCCTCCCTGAGCTACTAGTGTCGTCTGGAGAAACACACCGCTCTAAAAACAACCAATCAGAGCCAGGAGGAGGGTCTTAGTGCTGTCAATCAGTCTCATGCACTCGCTGCTCAATGTGCTAATGGCAAAGAAACAAACTAACGTTACAGGAAAAGCATTTTTCTGCCGTTATCTGTTTCTAGGCTAACTAGCCTCAGAATTCATAGTAGACTCTTTTGTGTTGAACCAGCTGTACCATAGCAGAGAGAAAGGTGGAGGATGTGAGGTGATTGATGGCACCAAGACCCTCCTCCTGGCTCTGATTGGTTGTTTCTGACTGAGCAGCAATTCTGTAGTTAATGCTGGGAGAAGCTCGATCTTTTAACAGATTATCTGTCTCATGATATACCAATGACATAGCGACAGTTTTAACGAAAATTGGTAAAAAAAAAATATGTATTTTTTTTAATAAAAGTTACATACTGCTGCTTTAACTAAGTTCAAGATTGCTGTTCACAAATGCTTTCCACTCAATCTACTGAGCTAGCACTACTTTGCAAAGAAGAAAAATCTCAGTTGGGATCGATGGCTAAAAAACTCGCAATTAGAAGTGCAGTAACATGTGCAAGGTACTGTGTGTGTGTGTGTGTGTGTGTGTGTGTGTGTGTGTGTGTGTGTGTGTGGGTGTGTGTGTGTGTGTGTGTGTGTGTGTGTGTGTGTGTGTGTGTGTGTGTGTGTGTAAAGTAAAGTTGAAGGGGTGTATAAACGCGTTTGCAAGGCGCCCTGTCTTCTGTGTCTTTTCCTAGGAGCTGCAGTATTATCCTGTCCCAGTTACCACTGAGGTTTCTTAGCTTCTTGGCAGCAAACTAATGCAAATATGAAAATTGCATCCCCTCCAATGTGACAACCTAAAGGCAAACAGCTAAACAAATCAGTCTCCAGACTCTGAAGGCAGAGCTCGCCTGCTGCTCTTGTTTAATGCAGGAGGCATTTTGCAGTGCGCGGATGAATAAAACATCAGAGCACCTTGTTTATTTCCATCCTTCAACCGTAACTCGTTCTTTACATAATTGAATTCTATCTGGCCCGTTCGAGGCAGTGCATCTAATTGAACCTCTAGCCGTTAGCTGGGGAATGATTTGTTTCCATACGCCGACTCTGAATTCTCACCAAGCGGAGCTCGGCGGCCTCTCGTAAGGGTCTGTATCGGGGCCTTCGGTCCCACCTGTGGTAAGAGAGTGGATTGTTTGCATCATCTCCAAGCTCTTGCTGGAGGGTTTTCCAGCCGCTCGTGTTTGCTTCTGCCTGGTGTCGGGGATCGTTCAGTGTGTGAGAAGCCATTCTCACGCCGGCCAACACACCAAACAGAATCTCCGCCTCGCTTCCTTCCCTCCTTCCTCTCCTTCTTCTTCCACACAATGTTTTTCTGTTCATGTGGAATGTGTTGCCCGATCTGTTATGTTGCACGTTGCAGCAGACTCTTCCTCCCCACTTGGCAAGCTTTGCTTGTGAAAGATGTTTCCCTCACTCTCTCCTGACTTCTCTATGGATGCCATTGTTGCCTGAAATTGATGGTCACATTCAGGTCCTGCTTCCTCCTTCTCACACAGGACAGCGCCACATTAGGATTCAGCACCAACATGGAAATAGGGGGAGCCACTTGTGGACACATGTGGGAAAGGGATAAAGGAAGAAGGGCAGCTCTTAAAGGAGTAGTTCAGAATTTCTAAAGGGAAGTATTGTTAAAGTAGTAACAAAAGTCATTATCTAGTCTCCATAACTTCTTCATTTAGTAGAGATCTGAGGTTGCTTTTAACAAGACTGCTGCCTGGAAACTTAACGGTTTTTCTAGGATGTTGATCAGCAATTCCAAGACGCCTTTCGTCAGCTGTAGTTGTCATGCCAGGCCAGTAGATGGCACTGTAATTTTAGCATGTCAGCGAATGTGCTTCCACCTTATTGTAAATGTCTCACATGTAAAACATATATTCCTTATCAGAAATTGTGCTAAACTGAACAGGTAAAGTAGCACAACGCAGCACAATGCTATCCTCCATTGTTTTTGTTGCGACACACTTACAAACAAATATGTCAAAAACATACTGTTATGAAAGTTATATACTGCAGCTCTAATGGCAAACATTTTCATAAAGTGACTCGGCTTGACTCAAGAGAAATCCTGGGAGGTCAAAAAGGTCGATAGAAGATTTACAGGTTCGACATCATTTGCATCTGAAAAGCTGTCAGGTGACAAAAAGGCAAACAGTGGCTCAGTGACAACCAGTCAACACCACTCGAGTGAAAGTTAGCAGAGTGTGAGAGGAGTTGTCCGTGTTACTGCAGCCAGCTGGACCCGGAGACACTGACCAGGTCCTGTCTCTTCCAATTAGCCCCACTCAGCCTCTCACTGCTCCTAATTTAATCCTTCTGCTGAGCTCAGCCCGAAGTAAACAGCTCATGTGCTCAGGCTATTTCACTACTAACCCTCAATGCTTCTCACTGCCAGCAGCTGTATTAAACAGGTCCGTGTGCAACCGATGTGTGTCGAACAGGGTCTTAGCAGCTATTACCGTCCCTCACTCCCTGCTTGTCTCATATAAACACCCAGAATGCCTGTGGATCAGCAGGGAAGAGCGGTTGTTAGCTGGACTCCTGGTTCTAACCTGTCCTGCGTGTCCTTGGGCAAGACACTGAATTACCCATTGCCTGTCTGCAAATTGATGTGTGATTGTGTGAGCATGGGGGAATTGGACTTGTTGTTGAAAAGTGCTGTGGCTGGCCGGTAAAAGTAGCACACTGCCTTGCAAAAGTTTGCATAACTATTGAGCTTTTCAGCAATAGGTCAAGTTCAAAACAAGGAATTGGTGGTTAAGCGATGAATCAAATAAGGAGTGGGTGACATTTCAGGATTGTTGAAAAGTAGTTCCATCATGAAGGTACGCATTAACTAACATGGCCTTCTGTGAAAATGTGATTGTCCCCTGTACAAAATAACTGCTTGTGCTACTTGCTATAATCGACAGTGAGTCTTTGACATTGTTGGGGAGGACTTTCAACCATTTCTTCTCTGCTGAATTGTTTCAAATCCGCCACAATGTAGGACATTCAACAGGAACAACTTTCTAAAGTCGTGACACTGAATCTCAATCAGAACTAAGTGCAGACTTTGACTAAAACACCCCCAAAACTTTCCAGAGGCAGACCCGCTTGTGAACTTTTGCTCATTGTCCTACTGAATAACCCATGAAAGCCTGAGCTTATGACCACAAGCCAATATGTGGATATTCTCCTGCAGGATGTTCTTCTAGGGAACAGACTTCAGTCCACCATCACTCTGCTTGACTCTCGATGTGATGTTCTTTTCTGTTAGTTTTATGCCAGTTATAATAGGACGAAGACCTTGAAAAGCCCCCCACTCCTTTCTCTTCTGTACACAGGATCTCTGAAGGTGGGCCTTTGTTTTCTTTTACTTCAGCAGTTTGCCTGGAACTCTAATAGGTTGCCGTCTTGGCCAGTTTCTTTCTTATTGTTAAATCTTGAACACTGACCTTAACAGAGGAAAGTGAGGCCTGCGGTGCTTTATATATTGTCTTTAGTTATTTTGTGACCTCCTGGATCAGTTGTTCATGAACATTTGGAGTCATTTTGGTAAGGTTCGCCATTATTCGATGTTGTTTCTAGTTGTGGATAACAGTTTTGATGTTCTGAAATATGTAGCTACGACCAAAACGATAAGAACATAAGAAATCTGTATGAAGCCAAATACTTTTTTATGGTTGTAGAAGATATCCAGTATCTGCACAAACCTACTGGTTGCCAATTTGTGATACAAATGCAGAATAGTTTTCCCGGTTGTGGTGGGTTTTGTAAGCTAACGTGACCGAGGCAGACATTTTCACTCCATTCATACTGAATGGCAGAATCAGTCTCGGAGTATTTACACTACCACCATAACACTTTATAACATACATTTACGAGCATGTCAGCTTCTGAGGGCAGACTTGACTGATGCTGTCAATAATTATGAAAATTAAGATTCTCTAAGTCATCCAAAATGACATAATTCCCCTGAGAAATAAAAGCTTTGAAGGTTCAGAGATCCAGCCCTCAGACAACGCGTACTAGAAAACAAAAAGTAAGTCGATCCTGATGTTTTGGAGTAAAAGAGGATGTGGCGGAGGTGGAGGTTACATTGGAATGAATGGAGCGGCCGAACATGTGGGGATCATGCATGTGCTAGTTGCCGTTGTCGCGGTGACTGACGGCCGGTTTCAGGTGAACTGGAGTGAAACCAGAGACTTGGAGGAGAACAGGCGCTCACAGGCTCAGGTTGATTGGGTCAGTGTTTCCACTCACACCTCACCATCCTTCAAAGGACTGTGCTGCAATGAGACACCCTGTCTAAGCAGGTTGTTCGGTATTCAAGGAGGTAAAGCATCTCTCCGACTCAGCCCGCTGGAACCTTTGCTAGGCTCACATCTTCGTTTTCTAGCTGTTACTTATCATCCATGTGAGTTATAATAGAATCCACAAAGACAAAAATCCCTAAGTGCCGCACCGTTTTATCACGGATCGTCACAGGAATGCATCCACCCATTCTCTTGGGATAGCTCAGCACATTTTACTCATCTATGCGTGATTTCTGAATGTCGTACAGCCTCCTATGATTAAACCACAAACAGTTTGGACAAATCGGAGAAGACTCTGCTTTACAGCCTCTGATAACCTAAACCCTAAACACCAACCAGCAGTAAGACCTGCCGTTGATTAACTTCCCTTCGTGATTCTGATTGATTGATTGATTGATTGATTGATTGATTGATTGATTGATTGATTGATTGATTGATTGATTGATTGATTTATTGGCACAAGTTGGGAAAGTCCTGTGGAGCAATATCTAAGCAACTCCAGATTCTAAGATTGGAGTTGCTCTACAGAAATAAAAGTTATTTGGATCTGTCACAATTTTGCCAAAGCATGGAAGGTAGAACCAAGCTGTTTACTTCACATGATGGGAAGTTAGGATATTCATGAATAACAAAGGACACACAAAGGCTTAAGCCTGCCATTTTCTAGACCATAACAAAACATTGGACTGCCTGTAGGGAAGCAATTCCTGTCACCATTCACTGAAAAAATGACAACAAAAAAAGCATAAAAAACTGACACCTTCAAGACAAAGATCAGTCAAAAGATATGATTAGAGTTTCAAATTTAATGAACTGTGAAGCACGGTGGTGGTGGTATCATGCGGTAAGGCTGTTTTGCCGTAAACACTACTGGTGCAGTGCACAAGGTGACTGAAATAATAAACAAGAACCTCCAGGTTCTTCAAATTTAGGATCGGAGATGTGAAAGTTGGACAAAGCCAAGTGTTTCGAAATGACAATGATCCTCAACCAATCGAAACTGCTTTCATAAAGGAAAAGGAAAAAGGAGGCATGCATAAAACTATTGGAAATATGCTATTCACATTATTCCTAAAGTGATTAAGACATTTCTGGGTCTGCTGGTCAACAGCTTTTGAATCATTTTCCTACAGCTTTGCTATCCAGTCCAGTAAATGTGCTTCTTAGTCAACGTTTTTCCCAAAAGATTATATGTTAAACAGATTCAGTCTCATTTGTCTTAGTAGTTAGTTTAATGTTATTGTTTCTTCTTTGCTCCTGGATATCTTAAGTCTTTTTTATTTGCCCCTTTAGGTAGTCTTTACTGCCAGTGCTCCCTTATTAAACAAACCGTTTGACAAAAGGCCATTGTAACCAACTTCAGTCCTGGTTGGATGTTTTATGTTTTCCTGACAAGAAAAGGTGCGACAAAATTTTTTTTTTTATTCTTTATTTACAATAAATCTCGGCAACTCGCTCCAAAGGAATGAACTCAATGACGACATGGCGGAACCTAGAGAAACACCAGGCAGCAGATCTGCTCTCTTTCTTTAAATAGACTTTCCAGACACAAGGCAGACTGCACCTCGCGTTGCCATGGCCCCTTTATTTGTTTACATTTTTAGCTCATGACATCATGCATGCCGACTGTGTCACGTGCCTTGGCCGAGCCCCAGCAAGAATTTGTAGCTGTTTAACCTGATCGGAATAATCTGCCACAGCAAAGCGCTTTGTCTCACAGCAAGACTCGGAAAACAATGGTGATCTAAAACGATGACGGCATTAGTGACTCAAATGGGCTATTTTGGATTTGAAAAGGTGTCGTATATACATGCACAAGCCACATGTTTGATGAATAGTGAAAAGTTGGTTGCTGTGGTGGCGCAGGGGTTTAGAACAACCCACTTAAGGAGGCCGTAGTTCTCGATGTCACAGGTTTGAGTCCCAGTCTGATGGCCTCTGCCGCATGTCTTCCCACTCTCTCAACCACTCTCAAATAAAGGCCACCTATGCCAAAAAGCCTTTAAAAAAAGTGAAAGGTCTCCATTGAAGATGGGGTGACGGTAGAGATGGGACAGGATGTTTGAGATATTTCAGTATGTCGCCTCCAGGCGATAGTAATCAGTTTTCTCCACCATCTGAAACAAAACTAACTAAAAATCTCTGCTAGCAGCTTAAATGGACTCTGCATCCAATATTTTTCACTCTGCCCCACGAGACAGCTGTTTTTTATTCGATGTTAAGAAATTAGCATCGAATAAAAAACAGCTGTCTCGTATTTCATGTCCTTTTCTTAGACATCAGTTGTCTCCCCACAAACAAAAAGCTTCTCACTGTGTTCATATTTACAATTTTGCTCTGTGTTGCTCCGATGCGCCAAAATGTGCTGTCTTTCATGCTGTTGCGCAAAAAATTCAAAAAGTATTGATGGTTTTAGAGAGACGACTAATCAGGTGGATCGGTACATTTCAGCTTAAGTTGTTTTAAAAGAAGTACAGTGAGGTTCAGGAACACAAGTTTGTTTGAAATTAAATGTATTGAAGTGAATTATTCCTAGAATAATTACTAGTTTCCATTCATTATCATTATTATTAGTAGTAGTAATGACCGATCTTCATATTAAAGAATTGCTACCATATCAAACTCTGCCTTTCGATGAAATAAGATTTGAACCGAAAATGTTTTATTTATCTTTAAGCATTTTCTTCACTCAGACATCGTAGGGTTCATAATCCCAAGCTTGAGGTTAGATGATTTTTTTTTAAAGACCAGTACTTTTTCATGAGCTCCTGGTCCACTATAGACTCCAAGAAACATTAATGAGAAAAGTTAAACTAACATGAATAAGAGAAAACTGGCCTAGCAGCAAAAGATTAGCTCAGAAACGCACACACACATACACACACACACACACACACACACACACACACACACACACACACGCACACACACACACACACGTGTTAGGCTGCAGCTTAGGTACAGAGAAACTAATACACTCGCAAAAACAAACTATCTATCTCATTACGTCCAGAGGAGGAGTTTGGAGGGAGTTGGATTGTGAGCAAATTAGTTTGTACCCTGAGGGCTGAGTCAATGCCAGCCTCAGGGACCTTCTCAATGTTTGTGTGTGTGTGTGCGTGTGCGTGTGTGTGTTTGTGGATATCTGTTGTTGCTCTGCCTGAGTTTTCTGGAGGTAGAGGACATCACACTTGCCCCTCTGTCTCTGCCAGAGTCCAAAAATAAGTGGGCACCTTTATCGACCCCCTTGTTGATGAATTCATCTGGGGGTAAATGTCAGCGGTGTGTCAGCAATGGGTATTATATTAGTCTGCTCATGTGTCTCTATCTACCCTTCTTCATCAGCCGTACATTGCCTTGAACAGTCCCCCCCTCGCCCTCCTCTCATCTCTTCTCTCGCTCCCTCTTTGTATTTACTTTGGGAGCTGAAGTGGCTCCTTTTAATTTTAGCCCGGTGATTAACTAGATGGCAGGGCTCAGGTTGTAAATAGATGTTGTTGTCGTATGGTTGTTGGTTTTTTTTCCCAGTTTGGAGACGAAGCAGCTGACTGGAATACCTGCAGAATACTAAACACAGCAGGCGCTGTGAGGCTCAGGGTCAACGCGAGTAACACACGTACAGAAATGGTATTCCTAGCGCCCAAGCTTCATGGGATTTTATGTGATAGACCAACATAAAGTAGTCAACAGAGAATCGTTGAGGTGAAGGAACAGTGCAGACGGGTCAAGGTTGAGGTTTAAAGCTGAGTTAGGTTACATGGGACAATTTCTTACTTCATGTCAAAAATGAGATTTCTCTCTTTCCTCTTTTTACCCGACTCAGCCAATATTCACCTGGAAAACCCACTGACCTCGACACAAGCCAAGAACTCGGCTGTTGTGTTTGTTGAACTTTCATGATTGCAAATTCCCTCCATCATTACCAGAAAAGTTTGGTAATGCTGCATATTCAGTGATAATTATTTTCAGCTTGCGAGGAAAAAATTCCTCAAACCTTTCATTCTCTTCAGTATCTCTACTGCTTCAACAATCTCTCCTCACCTTCAGATGATCACCTGAGACATTGACCTGGGACACAAGTCTTCAAGGTTGCAACATACATCTTTCTCCACCTTATCTGATGGTTCAGAGTCCCAGTCTTACCTCACAAAACAGGCAGCATGGTCAAATCCACACTGAATCCACAATGATCACACTCCCAAGCTTTGAGTTTGTCTTTGTCTTCTGATTAAAACCATGTACACCAACCCTTTGCTTGGCACACAGTTTTCAACAATGGAAGTTAAAAATAACAAGCAAGCAAACACATCCCCGAGAAAATGTGATAATTGGAACAGATTAGTTTGCCACACATGTGCATGGAAGTGCTTTTATGCACATTTGTCTGTTGATCTTTGTTGTTTGACGTGTTGATGAGCATTTGTGTGTTTTGGGGCACTTTGCTGTTCCTCTGTTCTTCAATAAAAAAAAAAAGACTTACAGCTGACATACACAGTAAGGAAGAGTTCAGTAAAACTGAGACGCTTCTTTACTTTTGCTTATTTTGGCCATAATCAATCTATTCTACTAGACCCGGCGTCCTCAAATCCAAGCCTTGAAAGTCTGTGTCCTGCACCTTTAAGATGCGTTCCCAGTCCAACTCACCTCAATAAAATGGCTGAATTACCTCCTCAGGATGCATTCAAGCTTTCCAGAGTCCTGCTATAACAACCTCAGTGTTTGACTCCGGCGTTTTGAAGCTGTAGCACATATACAAGTTGCAGGTCACCGGCCCACAAGGCCTCGATTTGAAGACCCCTGTGCTCGACCTTCTCCTAAAAGTTCTCTGTGTAGGCTTTGAAACTCCTCTAGAGTTGTTGTCAGGTCCAACAGGTCCAACAGAGAGACATATAACCTTGCATTGTTGCTCACACCCACACCTGAGATCAGTTCAGAATGGCTTAATAACCTGGCACTGAGACTGAGTAGCAGGAATACCCACGCATGTACTTCACATATAGAGCCGCATCTCTTATTGAACTAGCCAACGAATTCAACTAATATTCAGACAAATGGCCCACTTTCTGGTAGCTATAACCTTAAAGACTAATATTTAACAACTCTCACTGTTTTTACCCTGCTCACACTGGACAAATACCACATTAAGACACAACAAATTCAACCAGAACATGGATAGTTTTTGATCATTCTGGCTATGGTCTTTAGAATTTGATTTGAGAAAGTTCTGCCTCTCCAGGACCTGGCACCTGGTGTGATTACAGGGGGCTACATGGTAGGAAGACTGTGGGAATTAACTCTTGATGAATCTTAACTACAACACTATGGATGGTGTACTTTAGTGTTATTGCAAAAATCACCTTCTTTTTTTTTGTTGTTGTTGTTTTTTTTTTTTTTTTTTCTATTTCACCATCAATTGACAATGCAGATTAAGGTTCAGTTCTCAACAAAATTGTCCAAGGGGTTAAATTATCTTAATTAATCAAAAAGCATGTCAGGCAGTGTCAGTTCGAGCATTCACGATGCTGATGTGAGTAAATCTCCATCGATGCAGACAGAGTGTCTAAAGAGCATAGCATGAGATTGCTCAAGGTTAGGGTTAGGGATCAGAAGTGCAACATTTTACCAGCGCTTGTTGACTCCATGTCAGTTGCAAATATATGGTGGAGTCTTAAAGTTGCAAAATGAGAGTTGTTCTTGTTAACAAATGTATTCCTTACCTTACCTATACTTAAGTCACACCATAACACCAAGTCGTACACCTAACCTCACAGAAGGGGTTGACCACATTAGGAATGGACATTCATCCCTCTTCAGATGTTTAGTGAACCTCTTTTTAAGAACTCGCCTACCCATTGCCAGAAACCTTTTGCTTTGGCAGCCATGTCAACACCAACTTGTCACATGATGGGGGACGAATTCAAACACCCAGCTGTCTGCATCACCTGATGCCATGGAAAAAATAACCGAGACTCCTGAACACATGGCGGCAGAGTCAGATGTTTAAAACAGGCTGGGGGTTAAAACGGTGGAGACGGTAGCTGAGTTTGGCGCCTGGCAAGAGAAAGACATAAAAATAACAACAATAAGCGTTTAATAGACATTCACAATCATGACGCAAGGAAAGACTGGGACAAATAGTCATGCCAACTTGATGCCAACAATAAAACTTCAAGAATGGTGGTGTGTGGTAATGGTGGAGCTGGTTTATGATTTCAGTGACAGGCTAAAGAGGTTAGCATTGGCATCCTTTCCCAGAATGCTTTCTTAGAAGCTAAAACTGTTCTATTGAAGTTGGGTTTAAATACCTCAGCCTAATTAATTTCTTAAAAATATGTACTAGCTTCTTTCTTACTGACATCTGCTGAAGTTACCATGCTAACTAGTTAGCACTGATCCCTGTCAGAATAATACTAATTTACAGAAGCTGAAACCTGATGCTGCATAACAATATCGCCTTTTAAAATGTACGGTTTAGCTCTGAGCCCCAATAATACTGTTAAAGAACAAAATCAGTGACATGACTGCTCAATAGCAGACAAAAATAGGCTTAGTAAATGCAAAAATCATTACCCAAATAATGATTTTATATACTAAAGAAAAAAAAACTATCAAACATGAAGATACACCAATTGAAAGAAACTGTGCTGTGTTTCTTTTAGGTTGCACTCAACACATGATAGCCACAGCAAAAGGATAAAGCATGGCATTTTATGGACCTGGACATCAGTTTCACAGAAGCAAAAATCCATGCAGACACACACACACACACACGCACACGCACGCAGAGACACATTTCCACGCTCCCACTGCAAGTGTGTGACATGAAGAAGTGTGACGCCAGCACCGCACGTCACAGACTTAGTGGCTAAATTTGGCGGCTCTGAGTGGGTGTCGATGACAGCGGCAGAAGCCCAGACACTCTCTGCACATCAACAGGTCAAACACTGTGAAGGAAAATATAAGTGTGTAGCTTTTAAATCACCCTATGTACTGAAAGGCAGAGAACAAACTTCCCCCCTTGAAGTTATCCACACTTTACTGAATTACAACCGCAACATTCAGTGTATTTCTGAGGGCACTTTATCTCACAGATGAACACAAAATATATAATTGCAAAGTGAAAGGAAAAAGATGAATGTATTTTAAAAGTGTTTGACAAATAAAAATCGGAAAGATTAGGCATGTGTTTGCTCTGATATCCACTTTACTGTCTACTGTGCTGCAGCTTCTTCCTGATAGCATAACCTGTCGTGAATGCTAAGGCTAGTTAGCATAGCCGCAGATGACAGTGGATAAACAGTTTTCCTGCAACAATAAGTTGTTTCTCAGCCATCAGCACATACATAAGCTTGACTGACAGCGCTAAGACCCACCTCTTGGCTCTGATTGGCTGTTTTCGATCAGTTACTTTTTCAGACGGATTGATCTTTTCACAGAATGTCTATCTCATCTATGCTTTCGGATATGATGGCAGTTTTAACAAATATGTAAAAAGCATATATTTTTAATAAAAGTCACACACTGCAGCTTCAATACACCATCCCCACGGTAAAATATGACTGTGTTAGTATCATGGAAGTTAGTTAAACTGAGTAGCGATGCATACTGTACACTTAATATTTAAATGCACAACTGAAGCATCTCAGTTATGTTCAATGCATTTCCACTCTGACAGTCAGAGTTTTATGCGGACAAGTAATATTCAGACCGGAGCATCATTAGCATTCACTGTGAATCCAGACGACCTTGCTAATCCTCTGACCTTTTCCTCAACTGATTAGCGATTTGTTCATCGTGCCAGGCGTTTCCATTCCCTCCATCTCATCTGAATAAATGTCTGTTTCTTTTATTTTGTCACCTTTAGCCCTTTGATCCGGCGTACATCATGGCTGAACTGAATTGCGGATAATTTTGCCACAGCTTGGTGCCGACGAATCAGAGGGTTACATTTCTGCTGCTCTCTGCTTTGTCCCTACAGAGTTAGAAAGTCTCCGTTCAAACATCTGAAATCCATATGTCACTATGTCTGCTACGCTGATGCTAGGTGTTTGATACATGCTGATTTGTCAGCTAAAGCATTAATATATTCAGCATATATGTAGGTAGAAAATGTAAAAAAAAATATATCATTCATCTGGTCTGGTTGCTTTAGGGTTTTGAAATCATTCCCATGTTTGCACCATCAGATCATGATGTCTGAAGACGCCTACCTCAACCTGACCCACAGTCTGCACTCTGGTTTAGATGAATCACGGATCACACAGGAGTCAAAAAGCAACAAGGGAATGCGTCATGCCTCGCAAAAGTATTCACAAGCCTCAAACTTTTCCGAATCTCACGATGTCTCAGTCTCAAACTTCAAAGTTCTTCTTGGGGATTTTATGTGACTGACCTAAGCAGAAAGTAGTTCATCTGTACGGAAAGCAATGCAGAGTTTTCGCAATGTTTTGCAAACAGAAAAATAAGAAAAGCATGGGTAGATTTGCGTTCAGTCCCACTGAGTCGGCCGTTTCTAAAACCATCTTTTCCTTCTGCAGATTTACGTCTGTAAATCTCTTGCAGAATGTCTCGTTGCACCTCTGGGGACTCAACCTTTGCACCCAATCTTCTTTGCAGAATAGCTCATGGCTAGTCAGATAAGATGGAGAGCGTCTGTGGAAATCAATTTTAAAAGTTTCGCCTTCAAATTGGTTTTATGTCTGGGATTTGACCGGGCCGTTTACCAGATGAATATGCTTTCATCTAAGCATTTCTTTGTAGCTCGGGGTCACTGTTCTGCTTTGAGGTGATCAACCACCACCACCCAGTGCCAGGACTTACACAGACTAACAGGTTTTCATCCAAGCATGTGCTGAATTTAACTCCAGTCATCGGTTTCCCCGTCTGTTATTAAGTACCACAAGAAATTTCTAGAGTGTTCTTCATAGATTCCCTGGATATTAATGGTAACCTGACACTTATCTGGATGTTTTTATTTATAACCACCACCAAATTAAACCAAATTGCGCTATTTGTGGTCAGAACCCCTCTGTACATGCATCCAGTTTATCGAAGGCCATGGATTTGTTTCTCATATTCTGTTTTATTAGTTAAACAAGGCAAGTTGATCCGGTTAGCAGCCACTATAAATCAAATAAGTTATCATTTATTAGTCCCACTTTATCGCACTTGGGAGAAACAACTTGCAAACAAGTCCTTGGGGTAAAATGACTTTGTAGAGGAGACTGTTTTGTTTTGCAGGCTTTGTTAATGAAAGCTATAATTATCACACAGCAAAATCAATATTCTCACTTCCTTTAAGGGGGAAAAGAAGCAGGAAGAAGGAGGGGGGTTGGGGGCGTTGTTTCAGTAAGCCTGGAATGAGCCATGGGACTTTGGCTCTGCAGGGCTGGGCAATAAGATTTATGAAGAGGCTGTGTTCATAGCTGATTGGCCCTAATTGTCTCCCAGCTAAGCAAGAAACCCCATTCTGCTAAATGAGCCAACGATCAAATTCTGATTTATTTATTAGCTGGCAGAATCACAGAATCTCTTCATCATGCAGAGGAGAGAGCACCGACAGCATTTTTCAGGGTTTTGGGATGACAAATACGCCGTGTTTAAAGTACAACTTAAGTACCTTAAAACATTTCCGTGACTTGAACTCTGAATCTGTGTCGCGTAGAGTCTCTGTTTGTCACTTAGTCGTTCGTCGACACTACATTAGTTTTGTTAAACATTCTTCTGATCAACAGCTGTTTCATGGCAAAATTTCTTCGAAGAAAATCCCACTGATTTTTTAAGACATTGTTCAATTCTGATCACTGATCCAGCTAAGTCCGTTTTAATGAGGAAAGGAAAGCCCTCTTGGCAATTACTGAATAATAACTTTCATAGCTGATTTATCGAACATTTGGAAGATTATTGTTTTGTCTTATTTTTGTTATGTGTTGCTGCATACAAGCCAGTTCATCTATTCCTTAATTCCACCAAATTAATTTTGTAAGACATCTGCCTTGTCTGACAAATTTTAATGATCTGAGTGTCGATTTAGCAAAAGCAATAGTGGTTTGAAAAATTCATTTCTATTCAGTTTGGTGCTGTTTATGCTGGGCAAGTTCAAGACAAAATGCACTTTTAAAAGACAGATACTTATCATTTATTCCCTACTAATTAAATAAGAAAAGCCACACAATTACAACTCCGTCCAGTTAGAGTTCAGTACTGGCAGAAAATAGGATCCGATTTTTCTCCCTTTTTCAGTAATAATTTGACCTTTTTTAAATTTACGCCCCACCTACCTCTCAAAAAACCAGATGAATCACCAAGACCGTTCTGAGTGTAGCTATAAATGTTCAACAAATCATCTTTGATGAATGTTCCTTTTTCAATAGCTAGAACACATTTGAAATGGTTTGTCACATTCTTTATTGTGCAGTATTTCTTTTCTTCTTTTTTTTTTTTTTTTTACAAAAGTAAAGGAGAAGACTTTCTTGAATCAAAGAGCCACTTACATCACTTTTCAAAGTAACCTGATAGTTCAATTCTGAAATTAAGATGAAAATTATTTCCAGGTGAATTAACAACTAGACTTACATGTTCTCCCAAGTAAATTGGTTCATGTCAGATAGTCAGATAGTCTATTAAGTCAGATAGTCTAATAGCCAGTTTGGCTATCTCAACGGTACGATACAGTATTGTATGGTATAGTATGATACGGTACGGTATGGTATGGTAATGTATACAGTTTGTAATTTTACCATCTGATCTGGTCTGGTATGGTTTGGTTTGCAATGTTACAGTATGATGCAGTATGATACGCGGTATGGTACGGTTTCCTATGACTGGTATGGGATGGTCTGGTATAGGATGCTATGCTATCCTATGCTATCCTATGCTATGGTGTGGTATAGGATGGGATGGTATGGTACAATAAGGTATCGGACAGTATGTTATGGTACTCCTGTGCAGTAATACATCCTGGTCAACCGTGCTGTGAAAATGGAAATGGACCTTTAACAAAATAAACCTCCAGAATAGGTGACCGCCTGCTGACAGCCTCAACCAGGCTGATGGGGCCTACGTCTGCATTACTAGTTCTGCTTTAGCCTCAATAAACCTTGGCCTTTCTTATTATATTGGCCTCTAATTTCCAATATTAAAAGTCTTAAAAAAACACTCCCTACAATAGTGGTCTGTTTAAATAGTTGCCACATGGCAAATAAAACAAGTGGTTGATAAATATTTCCACTATTTAAGGCTTTGCCTCATTGACGTTTTGAACAGCCACTTTTCTAATTTCCTGAATGGGTTAGTTGTGCTGCCACAGCTCTAAACCTAATTAACGATTGACAGGAACACCAAATAAAGATTTGGTTTCAGCTCCTTGTTTTTTTTATTAGCTATGTTTGTTCTCCTCTGTCACAGCTACCACAACTAACTACTTTTCTGGTAGCCTCTCTGCCAGCACTGTTAATGTTACAGTATCATTCAGGCACCACAAGGAGCTCTTGTCTGTCTGTGCTGCACTTTCAACGCTTAATCCTACCAGGATTTTAGAAATTTCCAAGATATTTACATCCCTGTGGTGTTCCTGACATAGGCGTGTCATGAATATATCCCTGTTGAGCTTTGACTGCTCTGCCTCCACCTGACGACGCCCAAAAGGCAAACAGCTATCTTTTTCATTTGATATCAGCTCCCAGACAGAGATAATACATTCTGCACTATAAACTAGCAGGATATGAATACACCCTTAACAGGCTGTAACATGATGCTGATAACAAACATCATAAAGCCACAAACATCTGACTTCAGAGCAAACACACACTATAAACTTTTTCTTTTAGATAGTACAAGTTAGGACACATTATTTCTTTTAATGTAGGATCTGTGTAAAAAAAAACAACCTCCTTTGTATATTCAGAGCTATTAAAGAAGTCAGACACTAAACCAGCAGAGACTGTTTGTCTGAAAACCATCTTGCATCCTGGATGGATTCAGAAAAAAATAATGAGAAGTCTGCTAATGAGGCCAAAGGGTCACTAATGGTGAGTAAATTATTTGTGATGCAGCCCTGCTGTATAATGAACACGTCTCTGTCGACACCTTCAGAAAGATTCATCTGGCTCGGATTTCACACTTGATAATTACTTACGCTGCAGCAAATGGAAATAGATATAAGTCTGCCTTTTTGAAGCAGATGCAGTGAATTAGTCACTCTGTGGGTGTGAGTAGAGATTGAGGGACTTAATTAATGATTTAAATCATGCATTGGTTTCATGATAGAGGCAACATAGTTTGATAGATTCACATTACGAAGCAGTTCTATCAGCACCAAGACTAACTTGTACCTATACTTTTTGTTTTGGGAAATGGAAAGAAATAAAGAAAAGTCTTACCAAATAATTTCATTCTACTTGTGCAAATATCTTATTACACTTTAAATAAGACAAAACTAAATTACAGGGATCTTTTTAGCAAGATGTAGGAGCTTGTTTTCAGTAAATAATTCCTTAAAATTAGTGAAAAAGTTCTAGTTCCATTGGAAGACAGATTTACTTATAAGACAATTTCCCCATGTTATAAGTAAAATAATCTCCCAATGGTCCTTTTTAATCAATATCAAGGAATTATTTACTTGAAACAAGTAATTTAACCTGAGTAAATACAAAATACAATTTTTAAATAATCATTTTACTGAGGAAGAAAATCAAATCAACCTGGCCGTATTTGGAAAAAAAAAAAATTACCATCTAAGTCCAAAAGCTGCTATTAAGTTTTATGATAACAGGCAATTAGTCTTTTATGTTGCTATGGAGAAATCACAGCCCACTCTTTTCTGCAGAACTGTTTTCACTGAAAAGTTAATGCGCATTAACCTCTTATAAAAGGTCACGCCATGCCGTCTCAATTGGATTTCAGTCCATACTTTGTCTAGGCCACTCCAAATTTTTTAATTTTAAGATTTTTAGGCATTTAAAGGTGGAGTTAATGGTGTGATTTAGATTATTATTATTATGCTGTATAACCTGAGTCACAAACTCACGTCCAGACGCTCTCCTCCGGGATGTGATGCTGGAGCTCTTGGTTTCATCAGTGAACAGGTGCTGAAGCAGCAACGCGGTTTCAGATCAGCAGTACAGATGACTCATTAACACCGACCTTTACTTAGGGCAGCGAGGGCCTGCAGTGTTGCATCTGTTTGCTTGGGGTTCTTTGTGACCTCCTCGATGTCGATACCAAACCCAGAGAGGCTCACCACTTCACTCCTGTGACCGCTCACTGCATCTCGTTTGGTGGTTTTAACCCCGGAGGAGGTGTGTGTCCGTGACAGAAGCGGTTTCCCGGTTGGCAGAGGAAGTGAACAAATAATCAAATCTTAGATTATTGCCATACCAAAGGACGTGTGAGTAATTAGGAGCAGAAACACCGCGCTGTCACTTGTTGACCTAATTAGCCGTGACGCGCCGAATGATGACAGCCCAACATCAATTCTGTCGATAATCATTCGACCTCATAGAGGTTCTTAAATAAGTGATTTGTAGCTAAAAATGCTGTGCTGTCACTTTTTGATGATACAGTGATATTTTATAGCAAACTTGCCCACTCAGTGACAGCTGTAAGTGTGTAAAAAAACATTTTTTAATGATCTGTTCAATGACAGACGTTTCCCTCCGCACCAATCGTCTCCCATCCACGTTCTCTACTGTCACAAGCCGGTGAGCCTGTTGCACATCTCAGCTGTCACCATTTGCTTCTCTGTGTTGGTTTTTGACGTAAAAGTGTGTTAACAATGTAATGTGATGTGGAGTATTAATTCTACGCAGCATCAGCAAACCAGATTTTTTAAATCTAGATTTTATAGTCCCCTATTAATACTGAACTCAGCTTTTTAAAAATGTGGTTAATCGCAGGTACATTATGACCTGTGAAAGGGCCAATTTGTTTTTACCAACCGCTTGATGTTCTGAGAGGATTTAAAGGGGCAGTATTCTTTTTTTCTTTCTTTTAGCTTTATGTCATGTTATACTGTTATTCCCTCATGAGTGTTGCTTTGATTCTTTCATGCATGTTTGAGAAATCCTTTAATCTCCCGCGGCAACCATTCAGCTGGGCAAAACGCTTGTTGGGACATTCGAGGCGCAGCTGCTCCTCAGAGCTGCAGTTTCCAAGCTTCCCAGCTCCTGCATCACAGAGCAGCCCTCCCACACTCAGCTCCTTCAGACTAGCCAACAGCAATTAGCAAACACCTGGTGGAACTGTGCTTCTGCTGAGCTTGTTAGGAGCTTCTTTTCAGAGCAGCACTGGTTAAAAACATTGTTAAAGGGTTAATAGAGGAGCCATGTTGTGATGACTCCCTGAGTTTCAGAAAGAGCAGGAGCTTCTTAAAGAGACAGAGGTCCAATTTCAAGGTGTTAAATTGCAATGTCAAATTTCTTCTAGGTCATATTTGACATTTGCAGCATTTTTATATCAACTGAAGGTAACATGGATCCCTTCTGTTGTGTTATAAAATGTCACTATGTGGCTAGAAAATACAGAAATGTATTTTTAAAAATATCAAAATGGAAGAAGTGTGTTGGTGGGGAAATTCGTTTTTATTGTTTCCAACACCGAGTTTGTTCTTGGTTATCTTCTCTGTGTCAGAATCAAGACGTTCATCACCGAGCCGCCCTCGGGGCTGCTGCAGTTTTCTCCTCCATCCTCTGTGGCCCCTTCATCAAACACATTTTTACTCACTATCTCCCGGGTAAATATAGCAGACAAAATCATCCATGTGTGCTTATTTCCAGTCCAGACACACACGCACACACACACACACACACACACACACACACACACACACCCTCACACTCTCTCTCAGGGCAGATGTGCAGGCTTGAACGACACATTGTCTTTGAGCGGTTGCTAAAAAAAGCCCCTCTATCCCCCCTCTCCCAAAACCCTCTACCCGCTCAGAGGTTAGAGACAGAATTGCATAACGGCTGTGATGTCAGCGCCGCTCCTTGCAGCGTAACAAGTGACGCTGATGGCCATGAACACAGAGGGTGGGGGAAAAACAGAGGGAAAAGCTCAGAGTGGCAGAAACAGGGAGGAAGGACGGAGAACATCTGATGTCACGCCGCAGCTTGCTGCTCGCCCTGAACATGTTAGGCGTTTGTTTGCAGGCTCGTCTTCCTCCCACATGAAATGATGACTCAGAATTAAGCAGCAAGCATTTTTCATGCAGCAGCGATCGGTTGGTGGAAACTTGCCCTTGAATGTTTTTCTGCTCCGTCTCTCGCTCCCGGTGGGTGTTGGAGATCGGTAGACGTTAGTAAGCACGCTGCATCCATACGGAACAACTGTCTGGATTCTTGTTTTTTGTTTTGTTTTGTTTTTGTTTTACTCAACCAAATCCAAGTCTCGTGGAATCCCATTTCACACGTCGGGTTTGAATGCATCGTTGAGGCGTAGGGTTCATTTGAGTTATTTCATTGCGAAAGAAAACCGTCACACCACCGCTCAGGCCTGGACGAAGGCATTTCTTCCACTGGTTTGTGCTTTGCAAAAGTATTCACATTCTGAGAAAAGCAAGGATGTATGCAGGGATTTACACTGGGTCACTTTGCAGAAAGTCTGTTTATTTCTCCCTCTCTGGTGCCACATTATTAAGGAAATAACTAAATTACCCAAATTCTTGAGACACCCTCTAGAAACACTTATTTTAACAGTTCAGACTTATCGGAATATGTATAAATATGCACAGTGGAACCTGTCTTAACACTATCGCAGAAGCCAATATCTACCATCTTCTTTACCTCTGCTCTTGGTGTTTCAGCCAATCAACACCAAGGAAAGTGAATGGAGCTCCAGGATTGGCTGCTTTGCAACAACCATGGAATCAATCAAACTGTAAGGTCTGCAATTAAAAAGAAAAAGAAATAAATTAAAAAGTGCAGAATCTGCATCGCTAGTAGCTTTCCTGACCATGGTGACCTGATGATGCCGACGTCAGCTTATGGTTGTGGTGCCTCGGCGGACGGCGTCCTCCTCCACTCGTCATTCTCAAATGGTTGCACAGCTCCTTTGCTCACTTCCCCGCCGACACGCCGCGGTTGTGGTTGTTCCTAAACGACGCCTCCATCGCCCTGTCAGGAGGAAGAACTGGTTTGAGTCTGTGCACTTGTGCAAGTGAGCAATGACCAAAATAAGAAACAAAGGGACGCCATGTTTACTCGTGGAGCTGCACGTCATGTTTTGACTGTTCCATCTATAATAATTGCTGATTGTGATACAAAGCCCACGTTGCCAGCTAGAACCATGGATTGTGACTCATGATTTAAAAACATATTCAAGCACTCACTTTCATAAACTAATTTTTTTTTATTTATTTATTTTTTTTGGTCACTCTTCATCAAGCAAATTTGTGGTGTAATTTGATGATTTTGTGATTATTTTCAATAAAATATCAAATGTTTGTGGTATTGATTTAGAAACATTTGCTATAATTTCACATATGTATGACAGTAAATGCAACGCTGTATTCCTCGCCGTATAGATCACGGACTATAATTTGACATCAATTAAGGTTAAGGCAGCTGTTTCGTACAAATAAAGTTTTGTACGAAACATTGCATGTTTTTCATCGTTTTTGACCAAAAACATTTGCAATAATTAGCATTAGCGCAAGAAAAAGAAAGGGGTTTTGATTTTGAGTGAATTTCCACAAAAAATTGCAAGAAACTGGAGGCACTGATTGACGTAACCTGGTAGTAAGTTGATAAAAACTGTTTTGATAAAATAATATTGAAGCACACTATTATCTTGGCAGTTCTTGGCGTCCCTCTGAAGTCTAGAGGGCCACGTAAAAAATTAAGGCGGGCCTTGAGTTTGACACACGTGCTCTGAAGGCTTTCAAGTGAATTTTATGATAGGAACATCTGTGCTTTCAGCCAAAAAAAGAATAAAGAAAAGAGAATTAGCATTTTTATTTGGAGAAATATCCGCCTAATTAGAGAACAAGATTGAAGAAATAATGAGAGAGCAGTGGATCGCAGCGGGGACGGAGGAGGTAGATGGCTTCGCCTGTATTGTCCTGAGCTGTGGAGAGTCCGGGTTAAGCTGCGGTCTGACGAACAGGCAGGTGTTAAAAATAAAACTCTTTCCTTGAATACAGGTGAAATTTAGAGTAAAGGCAGTTGCTTATTTCGGCACTTCAACCTACATTGTGGCTGTTGGATTAAAAATCACCCACCCTCCCTCTCCCCTCCGTGCGGTGCAATCAGAAACCTGTTTTATTGCTTCCAGTCGTCCAGACAGGAAGCCCAAGGTGCTGCTATACTGGAGACGGAGTCCAGGCGCTCGTCGTCCCGACAAATATTCCACCGCTCAAAGCGAGCGGAGAGAACACCGGCGCTGACGTGAGGCCGCTGATGTCACGCTCTCTGCGTGATGGCAACAGCAGCAGTTGTTCCCCAGCTGTGAATGTAATCATGTCCCCAACACACACACACACACACACACATGCACAATCTAATGTTTAGTTGAAGCCTGGAGATAATTCCAAATATAGCATGGGGGTGAGGGGGAGTTGAGTGAATCATCAGGAGCTGCTAAATGTGTGTGTGTGTGTGTGTGTGTGTGTGTGTGTGTGTGTGTGTGTGCGCGTGTGTGTGTGTGTGTGTGTGTGTGTGTGTGCGTGCGTGCGTGCGTGTGTGTTTGCCTTTTGCTGAGCTTATATTCATCAGCTGTTCTCTTTGAAATGCACACACAAACATTTTAGCAAATATCGGTTTCTGCATTTTTTTTCCCTGTTACAGTTGCCTGTGAAACTATTCCTGTATTTTGAATGTTTTTTTATACATTAGGTGAACTAGGGTGAGAATTTATTGTATCATTTATCATTTATTGTGAACATTTCTTGTCATGATAAGAATTTTGATTTATCGCTGTCTTGATAAATTTCAATTCTAAACTAAACTAAACTAAACTAAACTGACATTGGAAATATTTGTAGTATTTTCTAAGCTGTTCCACAAGATAAATTAACAGCGTTAGCTTCTGGGTTAACACAGAAGTTAACAGTGTTAGCTTCTGGGCTAACATGGAAGTTAACAGCGTTAGCTTCTGGGCTAACATGGAAGTTAACAGCGTTAGCTTCTGGGCTAACATGGAAGTTAACAGCGTTAGCTTCTGGGCTAACATGGAAGTTAACAGCTTTAGCTTCTGGCCAGGTATCGCCTCTGGAAGCCCACAGACAAGATGCTCCAAAATATGTAAAGAAACTTGTAGAATATTTTTCTCACTTTCATTCTCTATTCAATACTTATTTCATTTATTTAGCATACATGATGCCCCATGCATACCAATTTTAGTTAGCTATGCTATGCCAGCTTGAGATCAAAGCGTTGATAAATCTGACTTGCAGCCAATCAGAAAGATGAACATGGCAAATAGCATTTCTATAAAGTATTTTAACTTATGCTGTATGATAATGGTTGAGAAACAAATTAGATTTTATGATTTTTTTAAAAATGATTAAAAAAAATATTAGAATTAATTATTTTTGTTGCATTTTCTCCTCTTATCTTCCCTCCCCTTTTCTTTTTTGCTTGATCTGCTCCTTTAAACCCTGAAGAAAGGCTCACAGTGTATGTCACATTGTGAAGGTTAAACCCGCTCCGGCCACAGACACGTCCAGCCTCATGAAAGAACATCATGTACTGAAGCCTGTACGCGTGAGCAGCCATTAGCGTCCACCGCTGTGGAGCAGCTGGAATAAATGCACAGGAGAATTGCATTCAGAGTCAGAGGACTTCAGAACAGCAGTTTAGCCTGAAGGTTATCTTAAGAGACTCTGGGGGGGAAAAAAGGAAAAAAGAAAGGAGATTCACATTGGCAGGCTCCCCGGAGACAGAACTTAAACCTTGAGAAAGCCTGACGAGCTACATGAAAAGGCAGTGACTCATCTAATCTTGTTTTATCGCCGTGCCAATCTGTATTCATGCAGACAACTCATCCCAGTAAGTCTGCATGTTCGCCCCCCTGCTCTGCTCACTGAGCTCACGTTGCTGCTGCTGCTGCAGAGGCTTCCTCTCAGGTTCGGTAAATGTTCTGTTTTCCATTTTGCCGACAAGCTTATCGAGGATTCATCAGGTATAGCTCTGGAGGGTTCACGACCTCACATTGGGGAAGGTGGGGGGGGATGAAGGGGTTGGGAGGAGGAGTGTTGTGGCATCAGCTCAGATGGTGTCTGACAGCCGACTTTACAGAACAAAGCCTTCCTTTATCTCCTGCCTTTTTACGCAAATATCTTCATCACATTACATCAAGAGTGGAATGTTCCAGTGCTGGGTTTCCTTTACCTCTGCAGGAAAGAAAAGACCTTAATTCCCTGCAGGCCTGGATCAACCTAAGGAGGGGATGAACCTAGTTTATTCTGTTTGGTAAAATAAACTACAATATTTACAGTATGAACTACAGATGTTTGTTTTAGAAGCAGTAGGACTTTCAGGTTATTAGGCAATAATCCGATTCCAACCTTGACCGTGTAACAATGGCGTCTTTATTATTTTTTATTCTTTATATATTGTTTATATTCTGATTATTGTTGCCTTTGGACAACCTGGACAATAAGTCAATAACAATATATAATGTGATAGGCATGTGATCAGTATCAATGAATAGCACGTCTAGAATGTTCTGTAATTTCACTGAACCGCATTGCATTCTGGGAGATGTAGACAGAAGAAACGCTCTGGCTTCTCAACCGCTCACGGCTAGCTAAGCAAGGTTGGTGGCATCAACTAACTCACTTACTCTTTGGTTACCTAGCAACTCGCTCTCTCTTTGGTTACCTAGCAACAACCCGTTGAGTAACCTGTGCAGCAGCAGTTTCAGGTTTTGCCGCATCCTGCCTCATAAGTGCTTAAAAATGAAGAACAGTGGCGCGGTGTCACCGGGGAAAATGAGAACAACGACTCGAGAGGAAGCTGTGGATGAAACACAAATGGTCACATCAGCTGTTTGGCAGAATTTCAGATATTTTACAATAAAACTATTCAGTAATTATTGATATTGACTGATATAAAATCCTTATCGCAATGTGTTTTTCAGCCCTAGGTAAGACTAACTTATAACTTAGTTTTACATAACATGTTATGTAAAGTTATAAGTTAGTTTTACGTATGGTTTCACATACTTAAGTAGCATGTAGAAGCTTATTTTAAGTCAATAATTCCTTAATATTGTTGAAAAAGAAATAATTAAAAGTCAAATAATCTGCCAGTTGAACTAATTTTTTCATTTTTATTAAGGAATTATTGACTTTAAACAAACTCCTATTTCTTGCTGAAAAGCTACTTATCAATTAACTTATACTTATATTTCAAGTGCACCAAGATATTTTCACTGGAAACCAGACCAAAAACACTTGGTAAGATTCTGTGTCTCATGCAGTGTGCAGAATAAATAGTACAACCTGTTTAACAGTTTTGTTTTTGTAATTTTTGTTTTGTTTTTTTGCTGAAACTCTCAAAAACTGTGTAACAATTTCCTTTCACTTAAAGAACTATGCACTTCTTTCTGTTGGTCTATCATGTACAATCCCAACAAAATATGTCAAAGTTTGTGGTTACAACATGACAAATTATGAAAAAGTCCAAGGGGTGCGAATCCTTTTTTTTCCAACACTCTTCAAACATTTCTTAAAGGTGCAGATATTTTATGATTAGTTCTAGTAAACTGCAAAACAAAACTCTCTGGAAAAACGATCCCTTTAAAGCATTTCTTTTTATTTGTTTTCCCAACCTTCAGATAGTAAAAGAAAGGACAACACAGACGGGAATGAGAACGCCGAGGCTTCCAGCGCCTGCTTTGTGAGCTCCTGAATCGCGTATTGTTCCTTTAACAGGAATCATTTCCCACCACACTCAGATCTGCTGCAGTTCCTTCCCATCACATCTTGTGATGTAAATGAACACTGAGCAGATTAGCTGTAGAAATAGAAATATTCTTTAGTTCCAGTTTACATGAAGCAAACACTCATTGCTTGTGTGCGCGCGTGTGTGTGTGTGTGCGTGTGTGTGTGTGTGTGTGTGTGTGTGTGTACTGGTGTCAGTGCGGGCTAGCAGATTGTTTTCTGTGTTTAGGCTGTTATGTGTGTCAATATGTCTCAGAAATTTGGAACAAATTTGAGCGTGGGAGTGTTGGCTCGCCAGCCCCCGTGTGCCGTTGCATGTATGTGTGTGTGTGTGTGTGTGTGTGTGTGTGTGTGGGGGTGTGTGTGCGTGTGTGTGCGTGTGTGTGTGTGTGCGTGCGTGTGTGTGGTCGAGGGAGAAACGAGAGAGCGAACACGATGTACCCAGGCACAGTTTTCCTGGCCCGTGTCCAGCTGCAGGAGACCGCTTTGGGCTGTGTACTTTGGGGACACCTCCTGTCACGTCTCCCTCCCTCCCTCCACTCTAACCTGATCCGCCCATGTGACCTCACCTCTCCAGACACCCCCACCCGTCCCCCCCGTCCTCTCCCCTCCCCTCTCACATGTCCTGCCACCGATACCCGTTCACACTTCCTGCCCTGTCCCATTTCTTCCCTCGTGCCCACTTCCAGTCCACTCCTGGTTTCCAGGCAGCCCCTTAATCACCCGACCTCCCTCAGCTCCTGCTTGGGTTTCATCCCCTGCCGCCTTTCTCTTGTCCTCTGAGAGCGTGGAGGAGCTTCGTCGTGTGTGTGCCAAGCCTGCAGGAAGACCAAACAGAGCACTCACACTCCTTGCCACCACATGCACCATGAATTTAAAAGCAACATCCTTCAAATCGTTTTAAGTTTTAAGTTCATCGACAACCTGTCTTATGAAGCATCTTTTCTTTTCCAAAAATGTACTTCATTTCAAATAAATAATTTTACATTGAAATATCTTCAACACAGTAAGTACTATAAGATGACATTAAAGATTAAATAATAAGCAGCAGGTTGACATATAAACATCGGCTCAGTTTCCTTACTTCTGGGAGATCGGTCAACGCTTCAGTGTGAAGCAGATCTGGTCCACCGATCTTATCGACAACTGCAATTTTAATGTATATCTCCTTGTTTGCTTAGTTTGGTTATTTTATTTTATTGCTGTTACTCATTCTATTATCTGGTCAATTATTTTGTAGATCAATAGCCCTTCTTGCTTTTTTTCAGTTTGTCATGTTTATTGAATACACACTAATTGGTGAATTATATATATATATATATATATATATATATATATATATATATATATATATATATATATATATATATATATATATATATATCTCCAGCAGTGTGCCAGCATCCTGTCAACATAAAACTGCTGACTAAAGACTTGGATTGCCACACACACACACACACACACACACATATCAAGAGATTTTATTTATTTCTACTAATCTGTTTAATACCAAAGAAGCTTATGGAAAACACTCCCCCAGATCAGGGAGGAGAGAAGTACATCCAGTAGTAATTAGCAAACACTGCTACCAAAAGACCAGAGGAGCGGGGAGGGCGACTGAGGGAGGGGTGAAGAACGAGGGAGTGAGAGAACAGGCAGGGTAAACGAGGGAAATCAGGGTTTAAGAGCTTTACTGCGCTTTAACTCCAGCAAATTATTCCGAGCCCCGAAAACAAAGAGGGGGGTGGGAGAGACGAGGGTCTCGGCTGAGATCAACACTGTGTGTGAATTAATGAAGCTTTATGCCGACACACACACACACACACACACCAGAGACTTCAGAGTCTGGAGGCCGGAGATGCTCTCTTAATTGTGTTTTGACAAAACAGAAATGTCTCATGCCTCATTTTCCAATTATAGCTGCTGCTCCGATTAGGATGAGGTATCTTTTTTTTTTTTCCGTGTAACTCGCAGGAATATTACCTTGGGCTGAGCACAAACATCTTTATTATTGAATAATTATTGAAATCTATAATAAGGAGTGTCGTAAGCAAACTGTTTATTGGAATGAACATAATCTCTGCAGTGCTGTCTGTTCTTCAACCTCGTCTTCCAACTAGAAAGCACTTATTAAAGTTCATTTATAGGTCTGAATGGACAAAGATCACATGGAGTTCCTCAAGGCTTTGATGTTAGACCACTTCAACAAGCTCCCTCTGTTTTAGATTACAGAATACCAGATTTCATTTTCATTGCAGAAACGCTCATTCTATTAGTTGCTGACTGCGTTTTTTCAGACGCACTCCACTTCATGAGTCACTGAGGAGTACGTTCATAATTATTAATGGATGTGCTGTAATTTTCAAAAAAAAAAAAAAAGTTATGGCCTTAATGGATATTAACAAAGCCTAAGAACAAAGAGCAGGTAGGCCTGTCATAATGAGAAATGATGGAAGATGATAAATTGTCCCAGAAATTATTGCAATAAGTAATAATGTTGTTTTGAGAAAAACTTCAGAAATGATCAATCTAAAAAGACTTCTACTTCTGCTGCTTGCAGGTATCTGCAGGTTAAATGCGTAAATAAAAAACACCGGCTGTAAGTCAGAAAAAGAGAAAACTAGCTGCGTATATTAAATATTTAGCAATACTGCACTGTTTCTGGAAATGACAGAATCAGCTAAAATCTGTCTGCCATCCACCGCTCAGGAGTTCTTCAGACTCACCGTACAACATGAGATCTTTCCACTAAAAAGTAGGGAAACTATCATAATAACTTCAGAGAACCCAACTTAAATGTCCCACCTGTCTCTTCAACATTTATCAGTCTACAGGTGTTTGCTAATGCATTTGAAACAAACAGAAGTTGTTCAGAAACTTTTTTTTTTTTTTTTTTTTAACGCAACCAGCAGAGCTAACTTACATCATAAATTATGTCACACAGATTTAGACCGAGGTGGGTCAGGCCCGCTCGGCTAAATATACACGTTTTTTTTTTTTTTTTTTAGCTTGGCGAAGTTTATTCTTCATCACTGTTAGAGGAAATTTGTCTATCACTGATCCTTCCACCGCTGCTGACCGTGAGGGTGAAACATTGCTTTTGTGTGTGACAAACCTGATAGATCCCTTATTGATCTTGAACACACACACACACACACACACACACACACACACACACACACACCGTGTACTCTTGCAGTGTGCCAGCATCCTGATTAAACTTCTAAAGCAGATTGCATAATGCGCGCAACAGAAGCAGGGCAGTGGAGATTTAGAACAGCAGCAGCCTCTCTGCCTGCGCTGAAGGGATTGCATAAGGCGAGGAGAAGGGATGGATTCGGGTCACGGAGGCTCCAGGAGCCGTCGTGACTGATTGGACCAGACACACTCAGGCAAGCGGAGCTCACTCCGCGTCTGGACGAGAGCGAACGAGGGAAGGCGGAGAGGAGACCAGCCTTCCAGCATGTCGACCCCTTCCACTCGACTGCTGGTCTATTCCTGACCAGCTGAAAATAAAACGTTAGGAACAAGTGGGCGAGTGCAAACATTTCCCTTCCCTCCCCTCACCCGTTTCTTTACTGAGATAATTCTCACATGTCTAATTGAGTTCATGAGCAGCAAAAATAAATAATTACATTGTAGGACTCTGAGGAGTTAGGGGTCCCCTCAAGGTGTATTGATTAAAACCTTAACATAATTTTCCAGCAACCTTTAAAATCCAAAGAGCCATTTTTGCCCTCAGTCCAGCAAAAATAAATAAATAAATAAAAAAGCAGATTTAGAGCTGCAAATATATCATAACCTTCTGAAAAAAAAGACACTGTATACATTTTGTTAAGTATCTACTACAGGAAATTTGTTATAATGTTTAGAGAGTGACCATTTTATTCCTATTTTTAGGTTTCAATATAAAGAAAAACCTAAAACTTATTTTAATGATGGCTACATTTTCTTATGTGGGATGTTGATAGTCACACAAAGTGTCCAACATAAAGCAGAGCTAAATTAAAATGAAATAAAAAGTACTTTGTGTCATTCTGTTATGAAATGAAATGTTATCTGCATTTGTTATTGTCTAGCTGTCTATATACCTTTTAATTTACTTTACCTATTTTAGTTTCCTTATCAAAGCAGTAACTAATTAAGTAAATGTGAACAGTACTATTTGACTTGGTAATAATTGATAATTGACTCGCTCTAGTTCCAGGATTAAGTAGCAAAACCAGCATGAATAGCTATTTGTTATGCTAGCAGTGACAAGGCTAACAACTATTAGCAATATTGGTTAATTTGATATATCTCTGTTGTTTATTCATGCAAACATTGAATAAATCTGTTCACAAACATTGTGTAGTGCTGTGCATACACTGGTTTAACGAGATAGTTTAGAAGCATGAATTAGAGGTACAAATAAACTGCAAGTCTTGAATAAACTGTTTTCTGTGTCTTTAGGTTGGAGTTTGTGAGAAACTTTCAATTTTCCAGGTGGCTCTGACTTCTTGGTCTACTGGAGCTGGATGTTCTGACTTAGAGTCTGTACATCCCAACTTTTAAGAACAAGCAGAACGCACCACAGTCACTCCAGTTAGCCTAAAGCTGAATGCTAATGCTATTGTTACTCCAGCCTAGTGAGTCAAGGGGGAGACAATTAAGTTTTTTCCAAATTCTGATAGGAAAGTTAATTACAAACCATTCAAGGGGTAAAAGTGTGTTTGAAGGTGTCACATGTGTTGCCATAGCTAAACAAGAAAAACAGGAAGCTAACATGAGTAGCTCTAACTATTTATCTACATTCTAGAATCAGCTAATGACCTGCTTAGCGTGGGAACTTTTAAGGCAGGTGTTCATGTATTTAAGCTCTTAGTTACCAACATTCACTTTCACTTGTTATATAATTAATGCTGTTGTTTGCCACTGCTAAGCGTTTCATACTGTGCCTCGCAAAGTATTCATAAAACCAGAACATTTCCTTTGTTTGACGTGTCACAACCCAAAACCTCAATGTACTCTATGTGTTGAATACATGTGAAGTGGGCCAAAAAAATCTGAAAATTATTGTGTTTGTGTTCAGCAAGCTTGACTCTGATGTCCCAAAATTAAATCAAATCCAACCAGTTGCCTCTTATTAGTAAACAGATCTACATATGTATAATCTAACTTTATTCTACATTTTCTGTTAATGTATCGCAGGTTCTTAGAGAACATTTGTTAAAATGCATCATAAAAACCATGCTGAACACAGCATACAAGTCAGGGAGAAAGCTGCTGAATGATTTAAATCAAAGCATATGCATGTGTTAGAATGACCTAGTCAAAGTCCAGATGTGAATCCTACAGATAATCTGTTTCAAGACTTAAAAATTCATGTTCACATGTTGTTCCTCCATACCAACAGAGATCTACTGTCGGGGTATGAAAACGTCTGAAACTAGATGCACGCCACACTTTTCAGATCCCTTTTTGTTATGGAAAAAGGGTAAAAATTGAAACTATGTATCCTCTACCTATAACTTTACAATTATGCACAGGAGTTTTGGACATAATACGTCAAAAATAATTTTTAAAAAAGTTTGACAACATGTTTTACAGTGGATACTTTATCAAGGAGCTGTTCGAAGAGTTTTGTTTTGCATCAAAAACAGCTTAATGCCCATGAAAAATGCAGGAAGACACCAATCAGTTCCACAATTCAGTCAGGAGTCACGCATGTTTCAGAAAGTTTGTTTTAATATTTTTATGAATGTCAAAAAGATTTACATAAAGAGTGTTCTACTTTCATTTACTATGAGACGATCACTGCTTTCTTTGCTTATCGCACTCAACTGGAGTCTATACTTGTATTACATCATTTGTGGGATGCAAAGTGTGTGTGTGTGTCTGTGTGTGTGTTCCTGTTGTCCATTACATAAGGAGAGCATCAGTAGCCGGACAGAAGTGACCCTGGGCTCAGTAACTCAGTTTGCAGAGTGAGGTTGTAAAAACCATAATTGAGCATTTGGATGCGGGACAGAAGTCTGCGGTCCATTTGAACAGTTCCCCTTTGTGTCTTTATTACATAGTCAATTATCTGGGTCTTAGATAACAGAGCTTTTTTTTTTCCCCACCACAGGACAATAAAAGTGATGCGCCAACAGAACCACAGTACTTTTCCTGAGCGGTTTTCTGCATTGCAGATGTTAATGGCTCCCTGAGTCCTCTGAAAGCTTTCCTGGGGAGAGCAGGACATACAGATAACATACTGACGTTATTCACTAACACTACGACGTCTCTAGAGTTTAGCATGGACGCCAGATGTAGGAGAAATGTACGGGCTTGTGCTGCCCTCTAGTGAAATGAAGGGCACACTGTTTTAAAATGGGTTTAAAAAGAAATTGAGTTTTACTTTGTTTTGTTTTTTTTAAACACTGCATTTATTTTATGCATAACTTTACATTTCACTTATCAACTTCCCTATTTTAAATCGGCCATTGCCATAAAAATCTTAATTCTTAGTTGTATTTGTTGTAGTTTTGTTTCTTTGTTCAGTCAGAAGTGTGTTAAGTTAGAAGACTCAGTCTCTTATTAGCTGTTTACCACCTCATAGCCTGCGCAAGCTAGTGCTAGCACTAGCTTTGTTTAGCAATCACATTTTAGTTAAAATATGATGAATACAGAGATAATTTAGTCTGCAACTCAAAATGGGCCTTGATAATTTGCCAAAACACAACAGTTGTGCCAGATTTGGTTGACAGATCCTATTAAAGTGAGAGGCACCGGAGAATCCCAGATATGGTAGCGCTTAACTCTAGCGATTGCTCGCTCTGCAATGATCTGCAGTCGAGCAATGGTCTGGGTCTCCTCCGTCTCTTTCTTGCTGAACTGCCCAGGATGCCTAAATGGTGGAGTGGCGAGTTTGGCTCCAACTTTATGAAGGAGGTCTTGAATGAGGAAGCCTTCATCCGCCATGACTTCATCTGCCGGCTCAAGCAGAGGAAGGATTCCACTGATCTTCGTTATGTCTTTGTCTGAGATGCAGCCTGTGTACAACGCTGAAATAAATGTCACCAAGCCACAGGGAGCAACTCCGATCAGCCCTTTCAGAGTGGAGTGGTTCTTGTAGGCAGAGAACGTTTCAGACTGTACGGTGAGGAATGATGGCGCCTCCAGAACAATTTCTGTGCAGTCCAAGATGACACGGACATTTGGAGAGAACTTCAGAAATCTCTGAGGCATACTGGCTTTTACCTTCTCACGACTAATCCACAGGTTGATGGAAGAGAGCATAATGAAGAGGTAGTTGGCCCAGGTGATGGTCACTCGGCAGACAGTGTCTATGCTGACTTGAAACATGTCAGCAATGAGCTGCTCCTTCATGCCCACTGCTACTCTGAATGAGTACATCAGGAACTCATCAATCAGAGGCATGGAGCGGTCAGGGCTGGCTTCAGCACACGCTTCCTCTCCAAGTTCCTGTGCTCTGGTCCAGTACACAAGGCGTGACGCAGAGGGTTCAATGGACTCCCAGAAGATCCAGAACACACGTTCAGATGGAAATTTGGTATAGAATCGGATCTGGTCATCAGAGGCACAGTAGCGGCTGAAAAGTGTGGCAGACAAATCCTCTTTTTGAAGTCTGTTCTCCAACTCCTTGATATAATCCAGAGCTTCATCAAGTGCACCTGTAAAACCACAAAATAAAACAACATAACATACGGTTAGCAAGAAGTTTCAATTATATCAATGTAACATTCCTTCTCTGAAGATCAATACATGTTGTGAGTCCGAGCATGTATGTATGTAGCCATTGACTTAATCTCTCCACAATGCATAACCACCACATAATCTCATAATAATGATTTAATTATTATGTGATCTTAATAATAATCACATTATGATAGTAACAGTTATATTTGACTGAAATTATCTTACATGGCAAATGTATACAATGTACTATCTTAATTTGATCTTTACCTGTGGGTGGATGTGCTACATAATCATGGTCCGCAGTAGCATCTTCAGCCTGGCTAGCTTTCTGAGAAAGGACAAACTCCTGTTTCTGATCCCTCTCGAAAGCAGACTCTCTCGTTGCTGCTGCAGTGAAGTTATTCCAGGCAAAAAGGGAAGGAACAGCTCCACTTTTAAGGCGGGTGGTAGATCCGCTAACAAAATCCTCCAGCGTGAAATGGCGGCTACATACGTAAGTGCTCCCTCTCTTGATACAAAAGTCGGGACCTTCCTCTCTTCGGATCGCTTGGATCCACTGCTTCCGTTGGTCCGGGTCAGTCGGGAACCCATGATAGGACAGATATGGCTGTTTTCTTGCGCCACTTGAACAATGAGGGACTGAACAAAAACAACTGCGCCGAGACTGTGCCATTTTCCTAGCCTTGTAATGCTAACGCTATTGCCACCGGAAATGGTCAAACCCCACATCCGCTTTGAAACGCGGAAGCGTGAAAAAGGTCTATTGGTCATAAACATAAGCTGTGTCCGAATTCAGGGTCTGCATCCTTCGAAGGACCGGTCTACGTAGGACGGGTCCTTCGAAGGCCGGGAATAAACTAAGACCGGAAGAAAAATATCTGTGGATTCGAACAGGTCTAGCCTTCACCAACTGTCCTCGTCCCCACCTCAGCGTAACTCATGTTGCCAAGCAACCGTGACAGCGTGAAGCAGAGCGGAGAAGAAAAAAAACATAGACATAAATACGTAGACGCCTCATAGATCGGCCCGTTGCTGCGATACGCAACAGCGTCCGCCATATTGAATGTGGAATATGTGCCAGTAAGCTAATACAAGTAAATGGACCTAACTTCAGAAAGTGCCGTTCTACAAAGTATTTTAAGTTAATACTTTGTAATTCTCACTCACATTAATATATTTGGCAATCAAAGAAAGAGATAAAGAAAGAAAGATAGAGTTTCTAACTTTTGATGTGATTATTTAATTGTTTTGAGGCATTTCTGAATAGAGCACAATGTTTTTATTTGATAGAAATTATTCTGATCATTTTTATATTGACATTGATGAACTGACACTTTTACAGTGTTTAATTAAATAACATATTTACATAATTCCATAATTTAATGTACATTTAACGTTTCAAGACAAGAAAATTATTTTTCTTGCATTTATTTTTTATACATTATTGAGAAATCACTTTTGATTTATAAATCAGTCATTGTCAAACATAAAACTACATATTTTTCTTACTTTTTTCCAGAGAAAAAAATATTTATTACATCAACTCTGCTATTGACAGCAAAGATTGAAAATAATTCTAACAGAGTAAATTATTTTTATTTCATTACATAAGCTGTATTAATACTTCAGACTGATATATTTAAAAATACACAAAAAGTTAAAGAATAAAACATTTATTTATTATACTGGGAACACTGGTCACAGGCAGGGCTTCAGTCTGCTGGTCACACTGGGAGAACTCCAATGACTTCTGAGACGTCCTGGTTCACAGCCAAGGATAAAAGAGAAATTATCCAAAAGTGTAATAGAAAATACGTATATGTTTCCTTCACATTCAGAAAAAGACATTTTCAGCATGTTGGGCTCTGACTCGTAGCTTCTTTATAGCTAAATACCGACATGGAGAAGCTGAGCTGGAAACAGACTGAAGAACAGCGGCTCCAGCTCTGATCCTGACTGATCTTTCCTCACTAAATCCTCTGGTTTTTTAATGAACTTCTCCTCTAACAGCGGTTTTTCATCAGCTCTCTCATTAGAAAACAGTGTGAAAACATTAGCTGCTAGGCTAACAATCAGCGGTTACTTCGGGCCAATTAAACTACATAGGAAATATTTTTCGGTTGTTTAGAAGCGAATTTCTGGCTGCAAAGTCAAGTAATTCTGATCTTTCATCCTTACCTGTGAAAGGTAATGGCAATGAATCCAGTTTGTTTCGTAAAACAGTTTAAACAAGTCCACACAGCACAGGACTTAAGGAGCTCCGATCGCCCTCCTGCCACATAGAAGATGGCGGACGCTGTTACGACTCAGCGGTCCATGAGGCGTCTACGTATTGATGTCTATGGTCATAAATGACGCTTTATGCATCGTTATGTAATAATGGGCTCTTTGCACCTCAGCTTCCGCGTTCGGGGTAAAGCGGCTCGATTGTTTCCGATCCAATACAAATATCATTTACAATAGGTGCTTTCAGGGCTTGGCCAAGGTTTGTACATCGATCCGAAGCCCCAACAAGTCAGCTGGAGAAAGGTTTTAAGATGTTCGCCTCGTTATGCATTCACTGACACGAAGGTGAGTTTTACTTAAACTTTGTGGCTAACATTAACGTTAGCTTATGCTAGTAGGCAATATTCTCGGACATTGTTCTTGTAAAATGTGCTATTTAAGTATCTAAACATTCTAACAGACAATGTATTTATCTAATTTTCAAGTATATTATGTGTGTTTATTGTCGTTAGTGTCACAGACTAACGGGGAAGTTACGGTTCGGTCTTTTTACTTCCGAAGCCTGACGAAGCTCAACAAGCCTCATAGCTTAACAGTAGCGCAGCTCTGGTGTCAGAGATCTGGTTCAGCTGTTCAGGTTCAAAGTTGCTGCTTTTAGAAAAATATGACCGTGTTGCTTCATGTCTCTGTGTTATTTCGTTTTATTACCTTTGCATGTTTCTTGTGAAGAGCTCAGGACGGTGTTTACAGCAGTATGTACAAGCGGATCAATTGCTCGGCTGTCTGGCTCTGGTCTGCTCTCTCGTTCCCATAAACTCTTTCAGGCTGAATATAGAAGTGATTCCATGGAAATAACTCAGGGAGGCTCCTTTATTTACCATCCGTATCTCCGGTAGTTTTAGGCTGGTCCGGACTGAAGTGAAGGCTGCAAACTTTGCTGTGCGGCCTTAGCTGGTAGCGACAGATATTTACAAGCCAACTTCTTAATTCAGGATCGCTTGGAAATTAACGAAAACTTAAAAGCCCATTATATTAGGAAGACAACAATGTTAATAGTATTGTTTTTTTGCATCTGAAATACGACTTAGTCTTTTCTACCAGTCATGGTAACTCAAAGCGGAAAAAAGTGAGCCGCATTAGCTCCTGGAGATGTGACGTCAACGCCTTAGGTGCAAAGAGCCCATTCTAATATCTGGTGTTCAAATGCTTGTCAATAAATATCTTTTCAGACATTATGTGGTTCATCATTGTTTTAGGTTTTTAAATCTGCTAAATGTAGAATTAAAACTCATTTCCATTTATTTTTACTTGAATATGATGTGTTTAGTTACCCAGGTGTTTAGATTCAGCCCAGTTTTAGTTACTTTAACCAAGTATTAGGGTCAAACCCATAACACAACCCAGGGTTTAATAATTAAACCCTAGGCTGGAAAAAGTACCAAAAAAAGTACCAAAACTAGTTTCAACCTTTTTAGAATCCATTTGTACCATATGATTTACCCAAGTCCTTTATTATCATTATTATTATTGTTGTTGTTGTTGTTGTTGTTGTTGTTATTATTATTATACTGAACACATAATGTATCAGTAGTAGTTAATTATAGGTAATTCCTATCACAAAATTATAAAGATTTTTAAAAAAAAAAATCAAAATTAGCAAGAAAACTTTTTAATCCAAGAATGCTGACAGTTCTTGATGTTCCATTGTGGTCAATAGGAAAACAAAGGTGCATTGTGAACCGCTGACACTAGAGGGCGCTGTTGTTACTGCTCCATCTTTAACCAAGCAAGGCCAACGTATGCAAAAATGAGAAAAGACAGCGGCTCAGCCTGAAAGCTGCTACTTTCAGGCCATTGTTACAGGCTGGGTCCTGTAACAATGGCAGTATGTACATGAAAAAAGATCCTTATGTTTGGAGAATGTCTTATTTTAGTTTTTGGAAATTATAGAACAGAGCAGAATCTTCATACCTTGTTTGGCTGATTTATGTGACTGTGAATGTGTCATAGTGAAACTCCACGTTTACAGTGAAACAATAACAAACGTTTTGTGTTTTAGCATGATAACTGCAGACATGTTAGGCTAGTGAAAAACAGGTTTTTGTGAACATATAAAATAAACAAAAATAACTTTTTGTTTCAGTCACATGTTTCAAAGGGGACTATTATTGCAGTCGGGCGACATGCTTCTTTTTAGAAAAAATGTGATGAACAAAAGACCTCAATGTTTGGGACAAATCAAACAAAAGATGTTATCAAAATGCTACAGTACACCGTTAGCTTAGCATCACAAAGCAATGTGAACAACAACGATGGAAGGTTCTGATTTTTCAAACAGCTTTTCCTGCAGACATATTCAACCACTTTTTTCTGCTAATGGCAGGAAAATATCTAGCGCAGGCTTACACAAAACACATGAGACACTCTCCTCATTTCCTGCAACAGAAACGTAAGGTCCAATCAGCACATGGCAACACCACCTCCTTGTTGACTGCACATATTTAAAACCAATGGAAAACTTCATGAGAAAAAAAATTGAGCGATAGAAGATATATTTTATCATAATTCTGAGGCCTCTTCCTTTTTATTGTTGCCGTGGGCAAATTTCTATAAGGTCCATATCAACCAAAACAGAACAGGCTGATGATTGTGAGCATCTTTATGCAGATTTTCAACAATCACCAAAAATGAAATTGTCTCCCTTTTTATAACTTGTTCTCATAAAGGAAGCACAAGTAGGAAGCACAAGCGTATGATTTTAAAATATACTTTAAAAGGGATTTTGTACATCAACTGGGACATTGTGGACAAACTTGAGTTTCTAAGGTGCATTGTTCAAAAAAGATAAGAAAAGCTCCATTACAGCTTTCTTCATCTTTTTTTCTCTTTTTTGTCACTACTGTTTCAGATCATCAGATTTTAAAATCAAACTAAGACAAACTGAGTCATTACAAGATACAATTTTAAAATGACAAGGATGCAGTGACTTTTATTTTTTTAAATTGCTTTCTTTTATATATTTAGAAAGAAAATAACTCAGAACAACGAAGGCCCGAATGAGACGATGGGCTCAGGATTGCAGATAAAAGTACCAGGAAATAATGGTTGGAAATGGCAAACGTTGGGCTTGTGTATAAGATTATATATTCAGAGAAAACCTAACTATTGAAATATTCAATATTTGCAGATTTAATCCTGACACAGCCTCTGTGTTGGGTTGTTTTTATGTCAATGGTGTGGGCCATTCTGACCAAGACCACTGCCAATAAAAAAAAAAAGACGCATCAAATCATCATCCAAGAGCAACGTTGGGAACAATTTGGGGACGATCTGAGGATTTTCCCACATGATGTAGTGTTTCACTGTGTCGCAGTACTTACATCGACAATATATCAACATTTTGAACCTACGTCCAGAAAACCCACCAGATTGTAACCCCACTGAGAACCTGTGGTCATTTCTCAATCCGTCAAATTGAGTCATGTTTCTGTCCGACAAAAACTTTGATCATCTCCAAGCACCAAAAAACATTACTCTCCTTAAATCAGACGAGTTTCAACATGTCAGAGAAAACCAATTAAGTTATTCAATCCAATTCTATTGAAGAAAACCTCACTCATCCCAAAGGGAAATTAAAGGTTGTGAGGAGCCTCAGAGTGGTTGCGGATGGTCAAAGGTCAAGGACATCATCAGTTGTTTGCTCTTTAAATCTCTGTATTACTGTAAGAAAACTGCACAGAGAGACTTTCTGCAATCTGTGAAAAAGCTAGAAGCATCAATTGTTTTTATAAGTTTTCTGTGTTTTTGTTACATTTGTGTAATTGTAGAACTCTTAGATGGATTTAAGTGTTTTTTCCAACTTTTTCCCCCCCATTTTTTTCTCTGCAGGTGAAGAGCTACACTCTTCACCTGCCAGTTTATACAGTAAAGTTATTTTCCCACGCACAGATCCAAACATTAGTTTCAGACCCGCTACCACCTACCAGCTTCAAACCTTTCGGCTCCCTCTGCCACGGAATGATATACCGTAGCAGCTCCAGTCAATGCGTGTGAGGTGGCCGCTCTATCTTTTCAATAGATCTTCCGAGTCATATGAACATAACAGATGCAGGGTCATGAATCAAAGGTCCTAAACCACCCATCTAGCTGATCTTTTCCACAGGCGCTCCTGTCCGATCTCGCCCGGATCCAAAACACGGATGCGTTTTCACAGATTTACACGCACACACACACACACACACGCACACCCACACACACACACACACACAGAGAGAGAGAGCTGGAGAGGCTCCCCCAAACCGAGCCTGTCCTCCTCTGTGGGTCCGTTCTGCCTGACCCAGCTCTATGTGTGAGCTCCGGCCTCGTGTGAACTGAGTCTGTGAACGCAACGACCCCATCGGATCGACAGAGGAAAAGACGTAAAAAAGAAAAACTGTACGCGAGCAAAAAACTTCTGCACCGCATATCAAAGCATAACTCATGTACCCCTTGAGTTGGCCCACTGCAAATTAGAGAAGCATCAAAGTGCGCGGGTGTTTGAAAAATGGAGATCACACATGTTTCAAATATGTCTGAATTTTAATTGATAATAAATTGTGCTTTTGTAGACCCCGAACCACACGTTAAAGTAGTTAAAGGTGTTTTTTAATAGACATAATGTTGGAGAAATAACTGATAGTGTGTTGTTTTCTTTTTTTCCCCCTTCCTTTTTGTAAATGATGGTTGTTTTGTTTTTAATAGTTGAACTCCTCTCCTCAGCTGAACTGTTGGTTGTAACTATAAATGTTTGGCTTCAGTTCAAGGTGCTTGATGAGACAAGGTTGTGCAAATGAACCGATGTGGAAATAATTATGACTACCCCTGACGTCCATTCTGTCGAACCTCTGCGTGCCACCAAGATAGATCTGACACGGCAGCACGTTGCGGCGGTACCTGAAAATATCATAAGTTTGGAACTGGGTGCCAATTTTTCCTTTGGAACATCCCAAATCATTTGTTGCCATGTTTAGAAAGTTAGTAGATACACATGGTTGATGTACGGAGACGTTCTGGACATTGTCAGATGCTTCGACCAAGTTCATATATCCAGTTCATAAGATGATACCGTACATGAGGCCAAAAAGAAATCGATTTTTAGTAGGTCTTACGAACAGAGAAACATAGGGCTGAGCAAAAAGTGGCCCATGCAGCAGATGGAGACCTTTTTGTATTAAGAGACCATTTCTAACTGTCAAATTGAAATCTTTTAAAAATTAAATATGGTAGTTTTCATCTTTTAACAATCACGCATTTTTAAACATTCTATAATAAATAAGACCATTGCAAAGGTACCTTTCTCAAAACAAGTTAAAAAAAATATAGAAAAGTTTTTCTTGCAAGTGAAAAAACATCTATCGATGGAACTAGTGCTTTTTAATCAATATTTAATAATTATTGACTTAAGCTTCTGTATTTAGATGACAAGTTTCTTGCATGTTAGTTTTATTTTACTTGAAGTAAAATGTAGTGAAGTATTTTTGCTGTGGAAACTAGACAAAAATACTTGATAGGTTTTTGTGTTTTAGCAGTGTAAGAATGTCCTTACACTGCTAAAGGATATGCCATATATCTATATATATAGTTTACACATTATAGAGCTGTATGTATACTATATCAGATTTGATTACTTAGAAGAGGTGAAAAAACCGTTTTACTTTAGGGCTGTTACGATGTTCCGTAGCAGATGCCAACGTTAGCATTTTTGACTGCTAACGTTTAGCTAGCCTTCTCACAACCCTTTTGTGTCTTTGTTCTCTTTCTGTTGCAGTGTTTTATGTACAGGCACCCATTATCAACCTGCCGATCAAATGATTTGTGAGCACATCTTTTTATTGTTTGCTAACCGTAGATTGGCAGCCAGTCCGACGTGCCGTCCTCATTAGCTGCCTCTGCTAGTCAACCAGAGAATGATTAAAGAAATACTTCCTCCATTTCTTAAAGGTAATGACCAGAGGTGTATTTCCTTTTTTTAGCTACTCTGTTGTTATGAAATAAAAGAACAGGAATTTAACCAAAAGTTTTTTTTTAAAGTCATACAATGAAAATGATTCTAGAGTTTATATTTTATGTTTGCAGTCCCATCATTTAGCGATAAGAGTAGTTAGCGCTGCTAGCATTTAATAATAATAAAAAGCTGTTTGGTTTGGCTTTTGCTATCTATATAGTAATGTTTAAAAGAAAACAAAAAACACCACTTATATGTTACGGTGGAGCACACTGCAGGGTTCAAGATAATAAAAATGACCTTGATTTAAATTGAAAAAAACGTTTTGAAATTTATGCATTTTAACATAAACTATGGACCACAGCTTTTCTTATATATTGTGTTTTCTCACATTAATGTATCAACGACAGTGTATTGTGAAAATTGAACACAAAATGTAGATGTTTCTCCTCTGTGATATTAATTGGAATGATACATTTCGTAAATAAAAGCATTTCCAGGCGATGCATTGCCCGGCAGCCCCGTGAACATTTCGCAGCTGTTAAGTTTATGTTGCTTATGACTTTGTCATTGGATCCCAAAGTGCTGTAGAGCTAATATTTCTTCACTCAACAGCAGCCAGTAAAGGAGCCCTGTAGTTGCGGTAATGTCCTGCCTCCATCGCCAGTGTGGATGGGGGAAACAGAACCTCATCTGGGAAGTGGAACACCCTCGTCGTAGCCCACCAAGGCCTTTTCCTAGGAACCCAGAGAATTCTGTTGGCACCGCATGAAACACATAACTCCTCTATGGGAGTGGATCTGAGGTTTACAACTCGGGCTCCTCACCCAATTAGGCTGGACCTCGCAGGCAAATCAAAATAGGGTGAAGCTTTTTACAATGCCACTGGGGTCTTTAGAATGAATGGTTCTGTTTTGAAGTTTTTTAGGGTAAGCATTGGGGGGGGGGGAGGCAGCTGGGAATGTACAACTCCCAAGTCTCTTTTATCAGCCTGTCAGATAAGCCACAGAGGTAGAGAGAGCTTAATGTCAGCGCACAGGAAGAATCCTTCTCATGGAGTTATGTGTGTGTAGATTATGCACATAACAAAACACATTTAAAAAACAATCAATTTATTTATAGAGATATTACATACACAATAAAATACAAAGCCTATATGGCAATAAATAGCCCCAAAAGAAAAGCAAAGTTAATAAAAAAAAGAATAGAATTGGTTGTAAAAAAAAAAAAAGTTGCAATAACAAATCATTTTAATCAAACAAATCAAATCTTATATTAAGTTTAACAGGTACTTTGGTTTGATATAATGTGTATATACAAGGTTCTTGATTGGAAGCAGAGCTGTAATAATAGACTATACACATACAAGGCCATTTAAATTATACAAAAATAAAAAAAGATTAGTTCTCCATTCTGATGGAGGTCATGAAAAGTAACAATAATTAGTAATAAGCTAGTGGATTGGCCCCCAATAAATTTCTGTTGTTTTTGCTTATTCTTTTTGGTTCATTAAAATTTTTGGTATCATAAATTTTATTTTTATATTGGACAGAAAACTTGGGTGAATACAAAACCACAAAAGCATTAAGATTACAAATGGCTCCGTAACCGTTTCCATACTGAGAAGTTGATTGAAAGCAACTTTCCAAAAAATATGGTCAATTGCAGAAAATTTATTATTTAGCATTTGTTACATTTTGTAATTTTAAAATTTGTTCAGTTTTATAGTTTAACAAATTTCCACCTTAAACAAGGTTGATTTTTTTCTTCTCTAAATAAATAAAACAATTTAACACTGCATTTAAATGTTTTCAGGTTATCATTAGGGTTCTGAAACCATTAGATTTGACAAAAGTAAAAGCAAAATAAATCTGCAATGCGGATGCCTGTTCACAGCACAATAAGACAAAAATTAAGGACATCTTCATCCTATATTATTAAGCAAAACAGAAACTAAAATATACAAAATCCTAGATGAACAAGATACAACTGGGGAAAATAAACGAGCAAAGAATTCCAAGAAACATGAACTTTCGAATCAAAAGATTCAAACAACGCCTCAGTGAGGTCGAGCTCACAAGAGTTTGTTACAGTTTTGTCAAGTCCACGCTTTGTGCAGTGAGAATCCTACTGAGGGCTGTTGGTGATTGCTTTGAGGATGTTGCAGGTGTTCTTCGAGATGACCTCTTTCAGTTTCCGTACCCGACGGGGAGTGGAAGCGCCCACGTAGCTCTCAGGCTGGAGTACGGCCATGCCTTCGCTGACGTTGCCCATGATGATGACCTGACCTTCCGCGGCCGTGCCCGTTATGTTTGGGCATGGGCAGTTCCAGTCCATGTTGAGGAAAGTAACTTCGAGAGGTTCTTTGCCGAAGAAGCGCAAACCCATTTTCTCGTCCTTAAAGATCTCCTCCACAGTCACGAGGGCGTGGCCCGAGTCTTTCTCTTGCGTAATGTCCGTCATGCGGCCCAAGACCACAAAGTCGCTCCGGCAGAAGCTCGTCACCATCTTGCCTCTCGGTTTGCAAGCTTTGCATTGGTGGTTTTTCTGGAAGGGGCACATTTCCTCGCAGAGCTGTTTTGACTCAAAGTTGTTGTCATTTCCCTCACAGCCTCCATAGATGAAGGACTGACACTTGCCCATGGTGCTAATGTACGCCCACCGGGGCTCATAGGCCTTACAGCGGCCCTGCAGGGCAGGCAGTCCGCAGGGCCTGGACAGCTCCGGTCCACAGCACTGTATGCAACCCTCGTATGTGTCAAACACTTTTCTGGGTGACTGGTCATTGCTGCTGTGACAGTGTCTGAAGGGAAAGCAGTTGTTGGATTTGGGCTCATAGTACCAGCTGACTTTCTCCAGCTCCGTTCCACAGTCCTCTGGGTTGTCAAAGGGGTTTTGGCATTCTTCAGGGAGGCAGCGAGTCAAGTTCTTGGGGCCCAGAGTGCTGAACACCTCTGCTGAGAGCACAGTGAGCGGGTGGTGGACCTGGACTGAACCAGACGGGTTCTGAGCTATGCAGGTATAGACCCCAGAATCTTGCAGCCGGGTGTTGTAGATGACCAGCTGGCCAATGTTTGTGACCACCATGTTCCCCAACACATTATTGGGCCTCATGATCACCCTCACGTCTCCCAAGGGCAGCCGTTTCTCCCACATGATCTGAGGCTGGGGTTGACCGGTGACATCGCACAGGAAGCTAGCTGTTTCACCCACGTTTACGGTCTGATGAATGGGGCTGGTGACCAACACGGGTTGTTCGGGTTCCAATGGTAGCGGGACGGTGGGCTGAAAGGGGGTAGTCGTAGGATGAACCGTGGTCAACTGGGGAAGCAAAGGGCTCATGTTGGGCCAGGTCAGGTGAAATCGACACAAGACAACTGAGAGGGTGATGCCCTTAGAACATGCCTCTGCATCCATGAAACACTTGTTGTAGTAAGTCATGCCATCTGAGGCACAGGTAAAGTTCGGCTCCTTCTCGCAGCGGTCCCGGCATTTACACAAGGGGCGGCCCTCCCAGATGACACACTCGGAGCCCTGCTGGGTGCACATGAAGCTGGCACACGATGCTTCCCTAGGCATTCCCACAGGGCCCTTCTTCCCATCCACGTAGCGGGCAGCAACGCAACTGTGGTTCCCACAGACATTTTGGCAACACTTTTCAAAGGACTCACATTCCTGTAAGAATCAAAGAGAAAATTGCTCATGAAGGATGTTCAGTGCATGGGGTGGATTTTACAAGTGAGGAGTAGGAAGTGCTTTGCACACTCCAATCAACAAAAACAATACGACACCTTGCAAAGCAGCCCAACGCCTGGCACTTTCTCACATTTTGTCAAGTTGCTTCAACTCATTTACTTGGATTTTATGTCAAAGACCAAAATAAAGTATCACATCATTTCAAAGTGGGTTTTAAGTAATACTTGATTTTCTGTGTATTTCTTTTTTAAGAAATACTAATCTTAGGCATGGATTTCTATTCAGCTTGTTATACACATAAATAAAATCCACTGCAGTTAATTACCTTCAGAACTCATGTAACTTGGCATATATAGAGTTAAATTGTGTGTATTTTACTCTTGCTATTTAATCAAGATGGTTTGTGAGGGACTAAAGACTCTCTCATGTATAGCCAAACAGTCGATGCAGTGTCAAAGGATTGCAGGACATTCATATTTACACACAAACCCGTCATACATGGCGCAGACCACCTGGGGAACACTCCTTCCGATTCAGTATACATCAGAGCCTTAGAGATGAACATGTATAAATTCACTGAACAGGTGGAGGAAGGGACGATGTTGGCTGAGCATGACAATGCCATTTGACGATGAATTATACAACTGTACCTAATTCCTCAACTTGAATGATGTACATGATAAGCAATCCTCAAAAGTATTTGTGTCGCCGACACAAAAACCAGATAGTGAGAGTGGACTGAAGCGTAAGATCAACATTGCGGTCCGCAAATGTCTGACCAATCCCACAATACATTGCATAGAGCTCTGGCCAAATAGACCAACCAGGGCCTAGTGTCAAGAAAAAGACTATTTTTGTCATGCACCTACCTTAATAGCTGCGTTTCCATAACAAATGTGTGCAAAACTTTATCAATATACTGCTAATATTGAAAATCACAATTTCACATTTGTGGTGTTTCCATTAAATAAGAAGCACAACTAAAACCACACGTGAGTAAGTTTGTTCACGCGATACGTAATTAAAAAACACGCTGCTTCATGATCCCCCATCTACTTCCTGTTGCCGTCTTCTTTGTGGTTTGCGCCAGTGGCAACATGTGATTGGTGATCATATGAAAAAAGTGTTTCCATTGCAGTTCTGCAAAATAGACCAATTTTTATATGGCTAAAAACAAACATCCTCATCCTAGAGACAAAACTTTTGATCAAAAAACATTTTTTTCTAAAATGTCAAATTGCACAATTATATGGTCGATGGAAACGCAGCTAATGAGAATCAAGTTCAACACTTTGGATGAAGTATGGGAGAGGCTTCAGAGGTTTGTTAGAGAATATTAGCAAACAAGCGACATAAGGAAGACCAAGGAACACAGCAGAGTGGCTAGAGAATAAGTTTAAAAGCAATTTAAGTTACATAGCCACTTGTAGGGCTTTGAACCTCTCAATGAAGCACCTTTCAATCAATTTTCCAAGAATGAAAAGAGTGAACACAACTCCTAACCTACATAGAAGCCAGGCAAAGAGAGCGTTAGGCAGAAAAGCAGCCGAAAGCTCCTTGGTAACAGGAAGAACTGAGATCTACACTCAGGTTGACAAGACAACTATTAGTTGTGGAACATTGTTAAAAGAAAGCCATAAGAAGTTCAATTTCAGACGACTTATAGATAAACATTGTGAGAAGAGATCAAATTTGAAGGTTCAGGGCTACTTGGCAAACACTGTGTGACAGAAAACTAACAAGCCTAGAACATGGCGGTGGGGCATCATGACCAGGTAGACTGACAGGAAGCTGATCAGAGACATCAGAGTGATGCATGGGGTGAAAACTGGTTAGAGGACGCAAAAACGTGAGATTTTTATTTGTAAAAAAAAAAAAAAAGAAGAAGGAGAAGAAAAAGAAAAACAGAAGACCCCGATGTGTCGATTTCATTGCAATTATATAATATTATTTATCGGTCTTTCAATCTGTACTCATACGGAAAAAAACATTATCAAGTTCAAAGGGTGTGAATACTTTACGAAGACACTTCATAGCCCTAAAATACAGATTTCAAACTTTAAAACTCTTCTGCCTACCAGTGATTAAAAACAACAAAAAAAACATAAACTACCTCATCAGAATCACATTCCCGCGTGCAGGTGCTCATGGCATCCACCCACAGGTTGGGGTTCATCTCATTGGGGCAGATGCCCGCGTGCGAGTAGGTGACACGGGGCAGAGCTGCGCCGCCGAGCTCCATCCGCGCGGACGCGCACGCCAGGAACCAGATCCACCGTGGAAACAGCATCCAGCGCATCTCAACTCGACAAGTGGTGAAGATCGGAGACAGAGATGCGGGTCTGAGATCCAGCGACCCCCTTAAAAAAACAAAACAAAACAAAACAAAAAAAAAAACACTTACACTTGTTCAAAGAAATGCCGGCCGACAGGAAGCAACCTTACACGATCTGAGCTGATGAGTCCCGGTGAAGTCGCGGCGCTGGCGGTCTGCTCTTCGCTCCCTAATCTGCGGCCATCACTCGCCAAGTGGCTCGCAATAAGACAATTAGGAGTTGCTCCTGCGATGCAGGAAGAAGCTGTTTTAATAAGTCGGAGCGCCACTTGGGGTTGGGGCAGAGGGGGGGCACCTGGCCGTTAAAGGGATTGCTGGTAACCCCGTTTAACCCTTTGCGGTCTCCAGCGGCGCCAGGGCGCGCGGCGCGCCAAGACGCGCGGAGTTAAGAAAGGAAACGTGTTGCTTTGAGAAGATTTATTTAACGTCTGCTGACATTAAAACCAGATGTTCTGTTTATCCGCGGTCTTAAGGTGGAAATGAAAAATTAAGAGCTTTGCTCTAGAGCAGGAGTGATGTCGACGCCGCTCGTCCTGCGGCAGAAGGTCAGGCTGACTTAACGTACGTGAGTCCAGAATGATTGAATCGTTAAATCCGCTGGCGGATTTACAGCCGTTTCTCAGTCAGACATGCAACTCTCTTGAGCAATAATAAATTTTGAACATAAAAAAAATCACATTAGCTTAAATTTTCATCAGAAGGTGCAAGGCATCAGGTATTTATGCTCTTCTCAGTATATATTGGTGTTAAAGCAATTAAATCTTTCTTATAATTTTTATCCTAATTTTCCTCTTGTATATTTATGATACGTCTTTGTTAATGATCTCCAACTTTTGAGTTCTGTGCCATCACCCTAATCTTTTGTTTCCATCTAAAAAAAATTAATTTGGGACTCTGGCTCAATACATTAATTAAAGATTAATTAAAATCTAAATCTGCCTGAATCATTTTGAACATAACTGCATAGATGGCATTAGAAAGCTAAACATGTCCCATGAACATTTTCCACAAATCCATTTAAGTTTGTGACAAACAAAAACTTAAATGGATTTCAGTTGGAATCCATGAGATGCGTCGTAGTGATGAAAGGCTCCAGCTGGGATCTGAACCTGGCATCACCAGGCAGCACCGGACCATTAACACTGAATTTGCCCCAGTCAAAGATGATCTGTTTTAGATTTTCATATTTTTTCCACACTGAAATAACATCAAAGATGGGGAAAAAAATAAAAGAAACTAAACTGGTAGAAAGAGACATAAATGATCTCAATAAGGCAAGATTATAATTTCCACTTAATTAAGCTTAAGTGGAAATGTCCTTAAGCTTAATTAACCCTGAAAAATCTTCTGAATTTGGCTCATTTTTATTATTATTATTTTTGTTATAACACTTATTGTCCACTTCAGTCTGATTTCATTCATCTAATGTCTTAACATGACATAGCGATGGGCCTGAAAACACTAAAATGTTCAACTTCCATCTGATGATGGGGCTGACTGTGACATGATAATTCATTTTCTAAGAACAAGAACAACTTTTTTTTCTAGACTTCAGTATAAGTTATGATGAAAGAAACATTGTAATAAACATCATACTGATATAAACCAACAGCAGGGAATTTTTATTTAATAGGACACACAGTGGAAAAAAAATGTTTTTGTTTTTACAAATCAATCAAAATCAACGAAAGTGGGCTGTTTTGACAAAAAAAAATCATCTTTTTAATGTCAAAGTGACAACTGATTTCTACAATATAATGAAAGTAGTAACAATATGCAGAAAGAGACAAATAGGTTGATCAGTGCTTTCAAAATCCCAATTGAAAAATGCCCATTATACTACTATATAATTTTAGATTTGCTTGGTATGTTTGTGCTCATTTTCTTTTGTTGTGGTAAAAAAAATCAATAAAAACATGGGACACAATCAAAATGATATCCTTTATAAGTTAGGTTTATGTGTGGAGGCTACAGTCCTCAACGTTGTTGGTTTGATTCCCGGTCTCGGACCCTCCGCTGCACGCCGTTCCCCTCTCTACATTCTGTTTCCTGTCTATTTACTGTTCAGTAAAGGCCGATGGTGCCATAAAAGATTTAGAAATAAAATTTGTTTCCATCCATCAGTACAAATATACAAAAGAATGTCATCATGTTCACCACTATTTTCTCAAATAAACACCAAGTCTTTATCTGCATGTTGATGTTAAAGCTGCAACATGCAGAGAATAGAATGAAATTAGTTTGTTTGTACTCAAATTAAAATCAAATTAAGCTGCATTAGAGTTTTAGTTTGTATTTTCTGAATTGTTTGTAGTTTTTATCATGTGTGAGATGTTTAACTAGCTTAAAACACAGTGGAAGTTTAAATCCCATATAGCCCAGACAGTTAAATTTTGTAAAAAAATAAATAAAAAAAATTAAAAAGTGGAGAAAATACCTAAGTTTTAATTTGGGACATCTGTAAGATCTGTGTGTAGACTTAACTTTGGAGTTCAGTTTGTTGCTCTAAAAATCTTCTGTTGGACGATTTTTAAATTGCTAAAATCAGACTAAATTGTGCATTTTTCCATATGCTGGGCTCTGAGGACTTCAAATGTTTATGAACATTTGTCCGTCTGTCTGTCCGTCTGTCTGTCCATCTACCTACTACCTGCAGCAGGCACTGGATCTTCTTCGGATCTCGTTTCTGTTATCATGGCCGTAAGTGAGTCTTTGGACCTGGAGGACTGTTAAATGAAATGCTTCATGCCTCAGCTGAGCCCACAGTACAGCAGACGAAGCCCCAACCCATCTCCATTTTGACAATATTTGTGAGAAAAACACCAAAAATACTCTAACTTTTCCTTCAGCTTGAGGTGGAGATGAACCCCCGACCTGGAGGGAAGAACAGTCCATCAGTTTTTCCAGCATGGCCCCAGAATCAGAGAAGCTGACTCTTACTATCGCCACCTCACACTCAGCTATTAATTACTTGCCTGGGAGGTCATGAAAACAACAACAACATCACAGGGAAAATGCAAAGATAAGACAGAGAGATTCTCAAACCAGAAAACTGACCGTGTCCTGAGGTCACAAACACCACATGTGTCAGGTTGTACCAGCAGTAATGTCTGTGAGATGTAGAAAAAAAGTGTTAACATTTAAGTTTTGTGAAATACACTCATTTCAATACTAACATTAAGCAAATTTATTTTCAGAATTCCAATTTGTGCAATTATATGGTGAATGGAAACGCAGCTGCGGTACACTCATTCTTAATACTACTTGCTGGGTTCCCATTAACCACAGAATTGCACAACTTGAAATTATGAAAATAAATTTAAAAGAAACACAGCAATTTTGGAAAAACTCATGGTTTTCTATGGAAAGGTTTTGTGGTAGGATGAAATGGTTTTTCAGCCTCATCGAAACAAAACTGCAATGGAAAAACTTTTTTCACATCAGGAGTCACATGATCGTCAGCTGCACGTTACTCCTGCCAGAGACGACATAGAAGACAACAGGAAGTAGTAGGATGATGACTTTTTTTAAAATAAAAAGTTGTGTCTCATTTGAATGTATTGAATTTATAACTTTTCTGTAAAATTACCGACTACAATTTCCCCAAACCGCCACACAGCTGCGCCGAATTATTTACCGACGTCCCTTCTGATTGGCTGATAGATAAGAGCGCGAGCGCCTTGGCCAATTATCAGTATATCTCCCGTAAGCGTTTACCTCCGTTGCTGCTTCATTTTTAATGACTTGTTGCGTTAACCAGCTTATTCACGTGCGATTTTAGTTGAACTTCTTGTTTAATGGAAACGGTGCATTAGCGTAAAATGTGTTTTTCGACATTGACCGGACATGGAAAAGGTTTGTGCACATTGGTAATGGAAACAGCAGCAGGTGTTCCGCATCACTGAATCAAATCATCAACGAGTTGTCCGTAGAGACTTAAAATAGCAAACATGAAGGCTCACAAATCTGAGTTGTGAAGCTGCAGAGGTGAGATGAGGACAGTACAACTTATGAAAAAAAAAAATTACTTTGAAGACCAGGAGACGTTCCCCTCAGCAGGCGTGTGTGTTGGCACGGCGTTTAATGAATGAAGCTGTTATTATAATTTGGGCTGCTCATTCCTTTCCTGTGTAAACCGCTTTGAATGGTTTCCCCCACAGTTCAGCTGAGGACAGGGGAGCTATTAGTCTGCCTTCCAATGCAATAACTACGGACTCACGCTGTGCCAGAGTGTATGTGGTGGGGGTTGTTTGTTCTTGATGCAGACACTGATTTTTCTGAATATGTCTATGTTGCAAACCTCTGCGTTTTGTTTGTGTGAAACAAGCAAAGCCATTGTTTATCTGGGATCTTGAAGAGCTGGCAGAGCTGAGGCTCTCAAACCTGTAAGAAGGATTATAATTGTGTTTCTCCACTAATCACAAACAACTGCTCATATTATGCACGTATGATTGCTTGTCAGCTTATCTACTCTAAAAACTTATGTCACTGACACCTGAACAAGCCGGCCATTTGACGTAATAAACATCAGACCAAGAAAACACGTTGTCCTTTGCTGCCTCTTTAGCGATGGCATGTTTTTGACGGAAGCTGTGTGCGCAAATTTGTCACTCTAAGGAGCAAAATACGTTTTGTTCAAGTCTTCATTATTGAGCTGAAACAATCTTATTATACAGATGCCTCTTGGGTTGATAAATTATGTCTAAATGCATTAAGTATTAATCTAAAACCCCTTTAAATATGAGGTGTCAAATAGCATTTTTTCTTAGGTAAGGATCCTGCTAGCTTAGGACGCAGTAAGCTGCTGAAATCAATGCATTCTTGAGTTGAGCCGGTTACATTTTATACCGTGTGCTTTTGGCACCGACTGTTACAAAGAAATGTAAACACCAGGGCTTTCGAATCCATCTTTCTTAACAGCTATATAATGAAACATGGCACCCTTTGCTAAAATACTGTGGTTGGCGGCTCCCAATGCTGGGTCAGCCCTACGGGACATTAAACCAGAGGGAAGAAGAAATATGGTTGGAATGAAAACCAAGCCTGACCCATTACTCTACAATTCAGTTGCAAAATAGCTTTCGTTTACTGTCCTTTTAATCTTTAAAGTTCCAGGAAGTTTCGTCGTATCGCCTTCATGGTCTTCTTGTATCCAAGACGAGTCCCCAAATTATCCAGCAGGATTACTTTTAGTGTCTCTTACATGTTCAGTTGTGATTTCCAAAGATAGAAACCACCAAGACGTCCAGACTGTACCACAGAACCAACAGACGGAACAGTTGACTGAGCTCCAGAACCCAGAGCAGAATCCAAGATGGTTGCAACTAATTAAACCATCATCTGAACCAAACATAAGCCTTGCTCTCGTCTTGTTCTAGACTGCAGCAGTTCATGTTGATGGACCTAAGAGTTCCTCCTTTTCCAAACCGACTTGCACCTAAAACTTTTCTGCATTTGTTTCTCAGAGATGAACATTGATGTACATTTGATAGTCAAATCTTTAGGTACGCAATTTTACTCTGAGCATTCGTCCTCTGTCTAATTGTGAAAACATGAGGGTTATTACTGATCGGTTAAATGATCAATATTTCCAATATAACCATTCAAGTTCAACTGAATTGGTTTATTTTCTATAAAATATGCAAGTAGAGCTCATTGACAGAGAATTTAGTCTAGACAGGTCAGTTTGAACTAATAAGTTTTAAATAAAACTTTTTTTTTTAAATTGTTGTCTTAAGGCTATAGATGGCTCACAGAGGAAATCCCCAACTTGTTCTCTATAATCAAGTGGGAATGAGCTCAGACACTTGATAGGCATGCCTTCAGGCCAGGTTATTTAAGGATTCAATCTTTGATGGCAGTTTGTTAGAGCACAAAAGTATTTCAACATTACTGGGAGACCAGGATAAGGACTTGTTCTACAACATGGAAAGAGACAGACTAGAGTCCACTGGTGTGGTCAAGAGATTGCACTGTAGCTCAGTTTAGTAGTTTGCACTGTTTAGACATTTGAAATGTTCTACATTTTTCATAATTTGTCATCAATTAACAATGGTAACTTGTGTTCACTTCATATTCATTTTGTGGTTCGATAACTACCATCCATCTCAAAATGGATTAAAGTCATTTAATTTCACATGGACATGGAAAATCTTAATTTATGAGCTTCCCTATTCCAAAGTTCAGAAACTTCTTAAAAAGTCATTTTGTCTGCCTGTTCCCAGTGTCCTTGATGGCGGCCACAGCACCCCTGGTGGGAGCAATGGTGATGGCACCCTTGACAGCGTCATTGATAGTGGTGGTGGCGACGTTTGCCACAATCCCCTTGGCGGTGGCAATAATTGGCTTGATGGCAATTAGACTCCCATTGGTGTAAGTCAAAGTCTTCTTGCCTGCATCCACAGTCCACAGTTCTACTGGCACCAGCCACAACCTGGCTGTCTGGACCCACTGTTGCATTGGAACCAGCCACAGTCTTGTTGCCTGCAACGTTCACAGTTCTATTGGCACTGGACCCTGTCTCATTACCCACAATCACAGTTCTGTTATTATCATCAACCACAGTTAAGGTGATGGCGTTGGCCGTAGTCATGTTGCCGTTAACGCTTCTATTAGCAGAGGCCACCACAGTCGCATTGCCAACTAACACAGTTTCATTAGCACTATTTGCAATGGCCACAGTCCTTTTGGGAAGAACTATTGTCCCATTGGCAGCATTGCCACAGGTCACCGACTTGTTGGCGCTGGCTACTGTTTCCTTGCCCATAGCAATACTCCTGTTGGGTTCAGTGACAGTCATTCTTGGCCTCTATGCTCCTGTTGGCATCAGCCACAGTCTTGTTGTTGCATATTACAGTCATATTGCCAGCAACCACAGTTTCATTGGCGCTGGCATTAATCTTGTATTTGTATGGCACATTTGGAAATGTAGGTTAACCAAGAAAGCTAAACATTAAACTAAAACATCCATTCACCACATTAAAAACGATATAAATATGAAATGTATCAAAAAGTCACACTAAAGTTGAGGATGAAATAATTGTTGATCTAAAATGTAAAAAAGGTCTTGCCAAAATGTTTTTAGGTCCATTGGCAACAAGAGTCGGGGATGGGTCAGTGGTAGCTGTGTTTATCCATATAATCAACGGAAGCAGAAAAATCGTTAATACAAAAGGACTCCTGTGTTGTGTCTAAAATAAGAAGATTATTTTTGTCAGTGAAAATCTCTCTATGAAGAAAAATAAAAAGTAAAGTGGTGCATCAGCATCAACCTCCAGAGGGCCACAAAATGCTCCTAATTGTGCTCCATCTCCCTGGATGTTCACTGGTGTCAGTGTGATGTGGTCTGTTGGCCACTAGATGGCAGCAATGTGTTTCCAATATGATTGTCGGTATGTGTGAAATAGGCATTTTTGAATAGATTGTAAGCAAAGAGAGCTAAGACTAATCTATACATGGTGATGAGGGTTATATGATAGTGTTGAGGCCAATCTGGGGTTTTCTCTAGGTCCTTCTGACCATTTGAAAATCTTCATGTCAAGGTTAACAGGCTATTCTCACTTGCCCTTTGGTGTTTTCATTGTCATATTACTAAATGTCAGTGCTACATAGCAGAACTGATCAAATCAAACTACATGGCAGACTGGGATTGCTTTGTTTCACTACCCTGTCATAAATTTGATTTAACAAACACATGTGGGGTTCCTCAAGGCTCGGTTTACGGCCTACTTCTTGTCACATTCTCTGAATAGCTCAGATTGTAGAGTAGCATAATTCAAAATATTTTACCACATGCTGATAACACTCAACTTTTTCCACCCCAACAGGACCACAGCGTCTAACAGGAAGAGAATGAGCCTGATCTTACTTTTATGTCAGTGACGGGAAAGCCCAGGACTTCCAGTAACTTATCGGAGAACTCTGGAGAGTGAAAGAACATCCTAATCAGATCATATTTGCAGACATAATATTCAGAAACATTCTGGCAAATTCTGAATTAAGTTTTCTAAAAACTTCTAAACTTTTTCGTCAGTCATGCTTTTATGTCTGAGTTAGGCGCCTGTGGTACGAAGTGCTGGGGCAAGTCAGAACCCCAGAACCCAACTCTCCTGCCACTCCAGATAAAATTGGCTATGGGCATTACAGAAGATTCTGGCAGCAGAGCTCTCATTCACCTCAAGACATCTCAGTTTTTGGCACATCAGGGACAAAAACAGGGTGTGTACATAATCAGTTTTTATAAGCTATCATCAGTTAGGAGCTTATAAAAACTCCAAATATTAAGTTTGGAGGAAATATTAAGAAATCCTAGCCGCAGATTGCCTCTTAATAGAACAAGAGGCATATCTTGTCGTAAGGGATCTGAGATCTGCTCTTCCTAAAACTGTTGCTACCTCTAGCTCTTTTACTGGGTCTGGCTTGTGGAGTTATCAAAAATAAAACCCACCCGGGTTAGTTTTAAAAATGACACATTTTCCATCTGTTTCACAAACACAAAACAAGCAGGTACAAGCTGCAGAGGTCATTTCAGGTGTGGGATTTTCATTTGGAATCTTTCTCTTTTTTTTTTTTCCTGAAACACACCAAGCAGTCCAAGGAGCCTTAAAACAGGGAGCAAAACAGGCCACCGTCAGTCAGACTGCAGGAGGAAAACAAGCCCTTCGGGGAGCTAGTGAGAACATTCTTAGAAAAGCACGGTGAGCTTAGAAAAAATGTTTACCGAGAACAACGGTGGTGGGTTACTGCAGGATCCCAAAGAGTAAAACCTCTCTGCAAGAGGGAGGCTGGTAATTACCAAAGTGTGCTACACCTGGATATGTGAAGACTAACAGGATTGTTGTTTATCTCCACCATACTGTTAATCCAAACTTCACGTTGCCTGTAGATGAGCTCAAGGACATCGTACCGTAATCTCATTGGAATAAGTTTAGATGGCTGAACTTACATCACCAAGTGCAATGTAAACATTCGGGTGCAGTGGTTTAAAGTTTAAAGAACGCCACCCCTGGAGTAAAAGCGCCATCTGGCGTTTATTATGCGCCTTTGCACGTTTGATAGACTGAAATAATGTACTTACTAAGCGCCACCTGGCGTTCAAAGAGTATAGCAGCACCATCCGGTCGAGGTACCATTAGCAACTGTGCTAATGTTTTTGGTCAGCTCTTTACGAATATTTTAACTCACAATATGCACCTACCTACCGGGTTGTTTGTTTTAAATCAGGTTGACCGGGTTGTTTTGTTTGTTTTAAATCAGGTTGACCGGGTTGTTTTGTTTGTTTTAAATCAGGTTGACCGGGTTGTTTTGTTTGTTTTAAATCAGGTTGACCGGGTTGTTTTGTTTGTTTTAAATCAGGTTGACCGGGTTGTTTAGTTTGTTTTAAATCAGGTTGCATACACAGATTCAGGAATTCAAGATAAATAATACTTGTGCTGTGAAAAAGTTTCAAACCAATCTAAATGTGTCTCCACTCAGACACATTTAAAATGACATTGGTTAAGTCTCAAAAAAGCCAAGAAAACTGTTAAAGGAAATAACCCAAAGACTTCAACCCAAAGAGGGGGGCAAGAAAATTCATAAACAAGAAATTAAATATTTATAAATGTGATAATTCAAAAATAACTGCAAGTAGACACATTAAATATTTCAAGTTCAGTTCAGGTTGTTTAATGGTAAAATGGGGAATTAACTAATTAGACATAATCGGATATTGTTTTTGCCCTTAACACAGAAATCTTCAATTCTGTTTCATTCCTTCAAATTTTCCCAGAAGAGGACCATTTGTGATACTTTAAAATGATTTTACTGAACAGTTCAATTATCTTCTTGAGGTATTTCAAAGTCTATAGCTGGTTTTTCACTCAGAACATAAATTTGTGTTAAAACTTTCAAAATATACATAAAAGGAGTTTTTCTCCATTTTAAAATTTTACCTTTTTTTCACACGATGTGACAACACAATTTAGTATTCTCAGAGTTAGTCATAAAGTGAGCCACATGTTACCACATCAACAAACATAGTTTTTATCTGGTAGAGCTAAAGTCAGGAACAAAGCACACACTGATTAATCTTCCGTTGTTGTTTTTTTGTTCTGTTTTTAATAAAGGCATATCAATATTATTATTATTATTTATTTTCATATTTTTGTGGTATAGAATTCAAGTTTTTATACATTTGGTTCACAGAAGAATCACACATATAACTGAAGCATCCCTAGATGATACAAATCTCTCACAAGTAGTTTAAATAAAGGTACAGTACAAAAATAACATGGGTTTTTATCACAAAAGTGTATTTTTTTTGTCTCTCGTGAGGACGGTACAGTGGCACAGTCTTCTTCTTTGAATAGTAAAATAAAAGTTCCTCCTTGTTAGCTGTTTTGCAGCAATGAGCCAAGTTTAAATATGATACATTCACTGGCTTATCACACTTATCACACTGGCAGAAGGCACGAAGGAGCAGGCTTGGGTCAAGCAGCGTCTGCGTGTATGGCTTTATTTTTTCCTGTTCATGAGACAGAAGGACAGCTGTAAGAGTGGCTGCAGGTGTTAACAACCACTCCGAAAAAGAAAAGAAAGGAAAAAAGAAAAGAAAAGAAAAGAAAAGCATGTCTTCTGATGAGAACTAGAACTTTTCCCCCCCAAATGCAATTTGACCCAAGCCTGCAAAAATGAGTTCAGGCTTCATTCAAAATGAGCAGAAAGTGCTCCTAAAGAAAAACATAAACACAATCATGTAGCAAGTCCAGGTAAGAACAAAGTGATGAACAGCTCTGCTGCCATGTTTAAAGCCCAGAGTCAGGCTGCGATGAACTGAGCTGATCCTCTACTGTGCCAGTCCTGCGTCTTTAGCCATGCCGTAGAAGATTCCTCTCTTTGATATGAGGTTTGTGGGCGTATCAAACTCTGCTATCTGTCCCTTGTCCAACACCAGCACTCTGCAATGAGAGAGAGAACAAAAGGTACTGACCATCTGTGGCTGTTCAATCAGGACTTTACTAACCACTAATGCACCCTCGCTAGCTAGCTAGCTTTTTTGCATGTATGGGTAAGTGCAAATTTACCGTCAGCTGTCAGTCATTCCCTAGATTAGGGCTGGGCGACATGGATGGAAAACGTATTGCGATATAAGTGTTTCATGTCAGTCGATATCGATAATTATTGATTTGGTTTTCATTTTGTTGTTGTAAATATCTGAAACACTGCCAAGCTGGTGACTTTCCTCCTTTATTCTTAAAAAACAACTCCCCGCTGTTGTTTTTTTAAGCAGCTATGAGGCACGGTGGCAAAACCTGAAACTGTTGCTGCACAAATTACTCGACAGGTAAACCAAAGAGCGAGTGAACTGATGCCGTCAACCTTGCTTCGTTCACCGTGACAGGTTAAGCAGATAAAGTTCAATGATCACGTATCTATCACGTTACCCTAAATTTATTGTTTGTTCAGTCTAAATTTTAACTGAAGGTGGCATTAGAAAGGTCTTTAAAAGCCTTAAGTTTGACTTGCTACCAAATAGCGGTTAGCGTTAGCCTCAATTGCCTCTAGACACAACGCAATGAAGATGGGAAACTTTTGGTTGACAGAAAGTGACATCCATGAGAATATACGAGATGAAATAATCCTGCCATGACAAAATGACAGACCTTAATTTAAAAAAAAAAAAAAAAAGACTTAAGGATGCGTGGACACCCTGACGAACACACCATGAAGAGACGGACTTCCTCTGTTTAGTTAGAAATGGGAAATCTTAAACTGTATGCCAGATTCATATTTTGACTTGCACTATGCATAATAATGTTTCTCCTTTACAAGGAGACCATCTACTTTGTATTGGTCTCCAGGTTCAGTCCTGCAACTTTTACAACTTTTCTCTGCTTCAACACATCCGAGTCCAACAATCAGGTCATCAGCAGGACCCTGGAGAACCTGACTGCATACTGAGCAGGTGATACGGCTATTTGATTTAAATCACACAAAACGCTAATAAAATACTCTAAGGTTCGTGATCATAGCTTGTCAAAATGTGGGAAAAGTTCCTGTTCTGGTCCCTTAAACGTTTAGTCATAACACAGGGACAACACCACATGTTGGCCGTGTTGCCAGCTGCCACTTTCTCAGCATAACAGCAGTGAGGGACAATGATTTGCAGACGTCAGTCTCCATCAGGCTTAACCGTAAATGTCAATGGTTCCTTTTATTATGAGTCCTGCTTCCTGCTCCCCAACGAGAACCCAGCATCCGCCGGCTCTGTTCCCAACGATCAGAACTCCGCTCGATTCCCCAAGATGGATGTCGGCAGCAGAAGCTGGGAGATGTAATAAAAGCCGGGTTCGAACAGCTGATCTTCTTTACACTCGTGTTGGCGACGGCCATTACCGGAGGTATTAAGGGATCATTCAGAGGACAGAGGCTATTGTGATCAATAATTCACGTTAATGTGTGACAAAGTGTTGACATTGTCCATAAAAGTGTTCGCTTTACCGTGACGTCAAAAGACTGTAGCTTAGGAACAGACGGGGACTCTGATCTGTGTCTTCACTCTGTGTTTTTCCATCGTCAGTCGCTCATTAAATCGTCTTTTTCTGATCGAGAGTCTTGGATTTTATCGTGATTTTTCTGTGAGAAGCAGGGCTGGGCAATTAATCGATTTGATCAATTAATCGCATATTCATTAAATTAATTGCATATTCTGCCTTTGAAGACTTAATTTTTGGTAAATCTTGATTTATTTTTTCACTTTTGCACTTTTTGGGTTTCCGTAGTTCAGACATCAACAGGCCCATGGTCGCCATCTTGTTTGACAAGCGTGCTTCACAGCTTCTATTTATTTGGGCTTTAAGATCATGTAAACTCACAGACAGGATGATTGAACTAAAAACCAGCTTTTCAAAATATCTCCATTTGTAATTTTTATTTATTTTAATCAGAGATGTATGAGAGAAAAATAGATTAAAATTGGTATGAAAAAATCTGATTTTATGTTTAAGCCGTATCGCCCAGCCCTAACACAAATCAGTGATTGTCAAGTGGAAGATGGATTTAATAATCTGACAATCTAAAAATTGCTTTTGTATCAGAGTAATAGGGGGCTAAATGCAAATGCACACCACACTTTTCAGATTTGTACTAGTGAAACGTTTTGAAAACGTTTGTTTTTATATTAAATTACAATAAAATACATTCAAGGTGGTGAGAAGATGTGGGGGAAAAAATCTGCCCTTTTCTGACCTTGTGTAGTCCATAATAGTGTTCAGTCTGTGTGCGATAGTGAAGACGGTGCAGTCTTCGAACTGAGTGCGGATGGTGGACTGGATGAGGTCGTCCGTCTCCAGATCGATGGCCGCCGTCGCTTCGTCCAGGACGAGGATCCTGGTTTTCCTCAGCAGAGCTCGAGCCAGACACACCAGCTGCCTCTGGCCCACGCTGCAGATCAAAGACCAGCAGACGTTCAGTAACAAGAACCAGATACACATCTGTTCAGCGGCTCCTTTTTAGTCTGCTGAGCGCACCTGAGGTTCTCTCCTCCCTCCGAACACTCCAGCTCCAGCTTTGCCGGCTGGTTGCTGACGAACTTGTGGAGGTGCGAGTGCTCCAGGGCTTTCCACACGTCGTCGTCGCTGTACTTCTCAAATGGATCCAGGTTCATCCGCAGAGTCCCCGAGAAGAGCACGGGTTCCTGAGGAAGAGACAGACACCGGCTTGTTACAGACAACGAATATGGAAAATCTTAAAAGACAGCACATTTTCAAAATATCGCAAAAAAAGCAAATTTGGCGTATTTCCATCTGTTGGTTTGAAGTAGGGATGCACCGATCCAATTTTTTTTTTTACTTCCGATACCAATATCTGAGGTTTAGTATCGGATTGATGCCGATCCGATGCAGAAACACAGCGTTGAATTGACTTCAAAATGTTTCTTTTTTTAAAACACGGACATAAATGTTCTGAATTACAAATTTATTTGATAACTTTGCACACCAGTAGCTTCACAAGCTTGGTCAAACATGTAAAAACTTTAATTTGTTCAGTCAGCACACTTATGGGTTGAACAGCAAACGTAAAATAAGTAATAAATAAAACTGAAAGTGACAAAAACAACTTGGTCCAACATGTAAAAATAAACTCCAACAAACCTTCCTCCACTATGGTTCAGAAAGTTCAATTAGGAATTCTGAATATAATGCAAAATAAAAAACAAAACATGATGCTGCTCAGAACACAGAGCATAGAATTTGACTGAATAGATCTGCTCTTACACACGGTCACTGATACCCAGTCTAGAGTTTTTATCAATATCGTGATTGATATGAATATGAGATCGGAGCATCTCTAGCTTTAAGTGAACCAACCAGGATTAAAGTGTACCTTTGCCAGATGTTGTTACTCATGCCTAGGAAGAAACTCAAATTTTCAGAGTTTCGTGTCCATAGTAAGGCTCAAACCCACCAGTGGATGAAAACCAGAGGTTATCCTAAACTTTTCTCTTGTCCATCATTTTACCAGATAAAAACAAATCTGTCGTATTCTATTTTTACCTGTCACTTTTTAAAATAATAATGACCTACTCAATTAAATTGCATATCATTTGCTTTAATTAGTATTTAACAAGCTGAACAGACAATCCACACTGTGCAATCGGAGGTCACACAGATCCATACATGTAACTCGCACTTAAATTATGAAGATGGACATGAATTGTGCAGCTGCTTGTGTGTAATCAAATGTCTGTGAGCACACAGACCTACCAGTGGATGAGAGAGTTCGCTACGTCAGAACTTATTTGGTAAATGTGTTTCCATCTCCCCTTTAGCGCATTAACACCTTTTCACAAAATCCAAAAACCACCTCAACCGGGCTTTAAAACATTTTTGCGAAATTTAAAATGTTTTTTTCCATCAACCTTTTCCCCCAGTGGACTATAAGCCTGGCGGGCCACCAGGCTTTATTTGCCACCCGACCAGACTGAGCGTTGTTTGTTTATTTTAAATAAAGTTTTAGAGACCAGCAACAGTGGCAGTAAAGACAGATTCATCTAAGTTTATAGTTGACGCTTTCCTGCCCCTGCATCTGCCCGTTGGCCTCACACACATTTCCAAATTATGATGCCTGCTCACGCACCTCTTCATCTTTGTAGCTTTTAACATCTTCAACACAAAAACATGGTGGAGGAAACCCCATTTCCTCCCAATACTTCAAAAAATGCATCAAAAACCGGTGACAGAAACACGGCTGGTGTGCCTGCGGCGTAGTGACGGGGTTTGTACCTGAGGAATGATGGTGAGTTTGGACCTCAGGTCATGCAGGCCGATCTCCGATATCTTCACGCCGTCAATGGTGATCTCCCCTCCAGCGGCTTCCAGCAGTCGGAAGAGGCAGAGCGTCATGGAGGACTTCCCAGCTCCGGTGCGACCCACAATGCCGATCTGCTCAGGATCAAACCGGGTGGTCACCTTTTCCGTGCCTGATTAAAAATCCATATTAATTTAAAAAATAAAAATAATATTGTCGCTACCTTCTCTCCTCCCTTGACGCTGAGCGTGATGTTCCTCAGGACGAGGTCCAGACCCTCGCGGTACCGAACACTGTACTCGTTGAACTCCACGTTGCCCTGCATGGGCCACTCCGGAGGGGGCTTCTTCTCCTCCACCTCCCATGGGGCCTAGAAGAGAGAACACACCTTTTTCTGACAGGAACACTTTCTGGTAACTTTTATCAGAAGGGACATTTTCTTTTTTTTTTTTTTTTTTGTATTTTGCTTTTAAACCAAAGCATTTCATCAGGCGTAGAGCAGCTAGTGAACGGAGGGAGCCGTGCTGCTAAAGTACAGCATGTACAAAACGCAGTGTTTGTGTGGGGCAGCAGGCGGGGGGCTTGTTGGAAGCAGGTAATGTAACATTTCTGGATCTAGTTACGGTTTATAGGAGCCGCGCAGCTCGAGCTGAGCAGCACAGCAGCTTTATGAAATGTGGCTGAATTCCTGCGTTTTTCATTCTAGCATGGAGTCGGTCTGGAGGTGTGTGTGTGTGTGTGTGTGTGTGTGTAAGAGGGCGGGCGGAATCACTGATTTAAAAGCAAACACATGCTCAGCCCTGCATGAGCTTCTGTGGAACATGAGAAACAAGCATTGCTTCTAAAAACATTTTAAAAATAAAACAATGATGCAGCTAATGATTATTTTCGTAGCGATTAATCTGACGACTAATCGATTAATTTCATAAAAAAATGTGGTAAATTCTGCAGCTTATTTTATGTATTATTAGAAAAACATAAGAACAAAATTCCCTTTTCAGATAACAAGAATAATCATATTGCCTAAAATGCAATAACAGCATTCCATTAGAGAATATATTTACAGACACAGACGGTTTTTCATCTTTAATGCAAAAAGTTTTTATATATTTTTAAACAGTTTTGGCCTAATTACTGCTCCGAACTGTGTAGTTCTTTCAGCAAATGGCTACTTAAGATTCTTTATACTCCACTTAATGATTATTGTTGCACAAATAAGTAGACGATTATTCCAATAATCAATTAATCTGATTAATTGTTTAAACTGAGGATGCTCCACATACCTCGGTCTTGGTTTCGGAGTATTCTTTCACTCTCTCCACCGCTACTATGTTGTTCTCCAGGTCGGAAGTCATCCGCACCATCCAGTTCAGAGACATGGTCACCTGTTCGAATAATCCTGGTTTTAAAAGTCGCTCAAGGCCACATGGTGAAATCTACTGACCAAGATCCCTGCTGACTGGGCTTTACTGGTGCAGCAGCACAGGCTCCCACTTTTGAGGGGGCGACCAAAAAAAAGTTGTTATTTTTTTTGGGCACAAACATCCCACTGCTTGGGCTCAGTTCACTGGTTGTAATTTTAAAAACATCGTTGGATTTTAATTAATTTAACACTAAAATATCTTCAAATATAAAGATGAAATTATGGCACGTCTTTTTGGGACCAACTTGTTGCCACCTTCCATGAATAAAATATATTTTTTCGAGGGCATAGGTCACCAGAAGTGGCTCCAGGAAAGAGGCCCTTATTCTTCTAAATCCGGCCTTGGCAGTTGAAGAAAAGCATCACCACAGCATGACACTGCCACCACCACGTTTCAGCATAGAGCTGCTGTGCTTAGGGGGATGTTTTCCTCCAATTGTGGACAAAAACTCATATCTCTGATCAGGACTTGATTTCTTTTAACAATAACTTTCCTCCTGCCTCTCTGCCATAACTTTCAGTTCACTAATTAACTTCTGAAGACACCTGCTTGTTCTGGATTTTATTTAGAGGCATTAAAGTAAAGGGAACATGTCACACATTTCATACATAGATATTTTTTGTAAACCTTTTCCACCCACTCCCCAATGATGCTCCTCTGTGTGTTGGTCTCTCGCTTAAAAATAAATCAAAACACACAAATTTGGAGTGGAAAAGGCTCTGCAAGTGCAGCACATACAGTAAAAAGTTGCTCAAATAGCAAGAGTTACATCACCTGGAGCGCGTATGACACGGACAGACCCACAAGGCCAGGGCTCAGGGTTGCCTTTCCCAGCACAGCGAAGAGAGCGGCAAACAACACGATGCAGTTCCCGATGAACTCGATACGAACTCCCAGCCACCTGCGTGACAACGGGCGTCCAGTTAGAAACCGTCCCACTTTATACTGGCATTATGCAAAGACTCTGTGTCAGGGTGAAAAGATAACAATAGGCCAGAGAGGTGATGGTCGGTGCGCTGAGAGGAAATGAAACGTTTCGTCATCAAGATGGTTATAAGAAATAATTACATCGAGTAGAAATGATTGTTGTCTTGCATCTTGTTGGCACTTGAAAACAGATGACCTTAAACAGAACTTTGATTCTTTTTCTCATTTACATGATACAACATGACTGTACATTTCTAAACAATTTCTAAATAGTAAAATAACTTTACAGACATCAATGTTTCCACTGACTGGGTTTTGGAAATGTTAACATGTTTGGAATTTAGTGCCAGAAACTCAAACTATTTTGCAAGTGTCCAAGTTGTTAATTCCCACTTTATTTTCTTTACTAATAATTACTATTTGCTTTGTGAATCAGAGGCTGAGCAAACAGTGGGAATGAAGACAGGGAAAAACGGTTCTGTGAAGTCAGACATTAGTGGATCTGGGTTGGTTGCATTTTTTTTTTTTTTTTTTTTTTACATTAATACAAATTGTAAAGTTGAATCAATCTAAGAATATAAGCTAGTTTTTGGATTTCTTAAACTATATTCCCCATTTGTGGGCTTCTTCTTTTACAAACAGACACGGTGTCCTGACCCGTCTTAAATGAATTGCTAAACGATTAATCGATGTCTAAATTAGTCGTGATTTATACGATTAATCAGTTCAGCCCTACTTTATTTAAACCCTATAAATTAAAAAGAAAACATTGAATGAATTCATATCTATTCAAAGATAGGCAAGCAAATAACTTTGGAAATACAGTGTAAAAACAGAAACCTTGCTCTATTTTAGTGTTGGGATTAAACCGCCATGATTTCACTCTGCTAAAGTTGCTCGGTCAAATATTAACATTTTCTACAAGCGTTTCCTCATAGACCAAGGCAGTTAGTGTTTCCTGACTTAAACCGGAGGGAGACTTACCTGTTGGACACGATACCAGGGTAGTAACTCTTTTGGTTCTCGTCCACCTTCATATCGCTCATCAGGACAAAGGCAGTGTGTCTGCCGTAGGCTCGGATTACGCTGGAGCCGGTGATGGTCTCAGAGAAATGGGAGTATATGGGAGAGCGGCTGACCGACTCCAGGCGCTTAAGCTGCCGTGACGTGGCAACGTAAAATCTCTACAGGCGTCGAGGATGGAGAGAGACAAACATGGCGTTACAACCTGACGAGGCCCTCGCACGTGTTCAGAAATTACAGAAAGACAAAAATGCACAAAGATGAGTTCAAACACACACACGTACACACACACACACACAAACATGCGCACAAATAGTAATAATAATAAAAGCAGCTAAAAAAAAAAAAGAACAAAACACCTGCAGAGTTATTTGATATTCCGGGTTTCAGATTTGATCATTTGCCAATCGCCATCAGCTCGTAAGCAGCACGCTGACCTCAGGAATGCTGTACGCTCTCTGTGCTGCGGCATGTAAACACTTTAATTAATTCGCCGGTGCGCTGCTGGATAGTAATGTTGCAACAACAACTCAGCACCAGTGGAGTGGAGCTGCTGGTGTTTTGTTTTTCATTACAGATGCAGCATATTGTCTTAAAAAAAAAATCACATTTATAGTCTTGTAAAGAGGATTTATTATAAAGTGTTAGGAGCCTACAAGCCTTTAGTATTGACAGTATTTCCTCAGTTTGTTTCCCAGATCAGTTCAGGGAAGGAGGGGGTAAAAAACAAAACAAAACAGAAGAAGAAACAAAGAGTCATGCAGCAAAGAGCAGACCATGCAGGGTGGATGTTATGAAAAAGCAGCAGGACAGAAATTACCCTGTTATTACAGACTTTGCTCATTTGGAGGTCCAGGTAGAATCACAGCATGAACACACACAGAGTCTTCCTTCGATAACCACCAACTCTGAAGCCTGGCGCGTAAATACTGATGTGCTGGTTTTGATCCCAGACAGCCAGCGCTTTGCAAAAGTGTTCCGAACCCTCGGCATTCTTCACGTTTTGTTTCCTCACAGCCACAAACTTGAATGAATCGTAGGGATTTTATGTCGCAGACCAACAAGTAGGGCATGAAATTTGATTTCCAAAGATTTTTTTGTTCCCCCCCACTGATGAAAATCTGTAAAGTGTGGCATATATTTACATTCAGGCCTTTTAGTCTGACACCAGCACAAATGAAACAAACAAATAAATGTCTGAATACAGCTAATCTAAGCATTTAGTGCCACTTTTTCTTTTTAGCATAATCAAGTAACTACCGTGTTTCCCCGAAAGTAAGACAGTGTCTTACTTTCTTTTTATCCCCAAAAGCCCCACTATGTCTTACTTTCGGGGTATGTCTTATATTGGAAAAAAATTGTTGAATTTTTTGTTTTAACCATAAAACGCGGAAGTGGGCAGGAGGCGGCGCTCATTAAGATCAGAGGGAGGTGGCAGACGCGGCGACGTATAGAGAGGGGGACGGTGCGGACGTGGGCAGGAGGCGGCGCGCAGCTAGATGAGAGGTGTTTCCCCGAAAAGTAAGACGTATGTCTTACTTTCGGGGTACGGCTTATATTAGCCGACCCCCCTGAAGCCCCCGATACGTCTTACAATTGGGGGTGTCTTACTATCGGGGAAACACGGTATGTTAACTTCAGTTGTTAAAAAAATGCCATAAAAACACACATATAACTTAAACAAAATGACCATGTAGTTTAATGCCTTAAAACTGGGAATCTGTCTCTTTAAAAACTCCTGTTCTTTTAGAAACTCCGTCCTTCAGGAAGCTATCACATTAACCTTTTTACCAACGTTGCTCTGAGAAGTAGCTCGTATGATGAGCTCTGCAGGTGTTTGCTAATTGCTGCTGGCTAGTCTGAAGGAGCTGACTGGGAAGTAGCAGGGAGGGATGCTCTGTGAGTCAGAAGCTTGAAAGCTTGGAAGCTGCAGCTCGGAGGAAGAGCTGCGCCCTGAAGGCAGTGCTAGATCTGACCAAGCATTTTGCATAGCTGAATGGTTGCCAGATGGTCAAAAGATTTCTCAAACAGGCATGAAAGAATCAATCAACACTCGGGTATGTTTTTGATGAGGGAATAACACTATCACTTGATGTAAAGCTCAAAAAAGTCGATTTTTGATTCAGCAGATTTGAACGTGTTTCCATTTTGTTGTACTTTCTGTTGGTCTGTCAAATAAAATCCCCAAAAAACAGACTAAAGTTTGTGCTGGTAAAATATCAAAATAACAAAAGGAGCATAAACACTTCTGCAAGTCACTCTTAAATGTTCCTAAACCAAGCCCCATGAACCACTTATGCCCAGTTCTCCTTCTGATTGTCAATATGATGCATCAAGGAGCTCAAATCCCTTGGTTAGTAACCAGCAGTTTCAAACAGTTGTAACAAAGCACTAAGTAGCAGCTGATTTTTTTTTACAGTATTCATTTTTTATTTGAAAATCGCTCAGTAAAAACGTGATTACTGCGAGGATAAATGTTCCACACACAGAATGTAGTTCTTTTTAGACGTCAACAACAATGACTTGGTAGGCTACTTTAGTCACTTTGTGGACATTTTTAAATAATATTTAGCCAGACAAATTATATTACAACAAATATTGCGAAAAGAAGATGTGTACCTTCTAAGATAATTGCCAAGCTAACGTTTAAATTAGTCTCTGGAAACAGTGATATGGGCAAATATTGTCATATCTTCAAGACTGTGAGGTATTTAAGTGAAGCAGAGAAGCAATGCTGCTGGGTTGAAAGTGTAGAGAAATATATATAATATATGTAAATATTGGTTATCAGTTTTAGCAGCAATATCAATATTGGATATCAATACAAGCCCAAATGTTAATATCGGTCCATCCATACACTTAACTAATCAAAACTTGTAGAAGCTCTCAGAAATCATACCACAAGTTTTGTCTGAGCATAAAGTTCCTCTGGTAGGAAAATCTAATGTTACACTATGATTTCTGCCTTTTATAATTGGAATGACAGAAAGTGTCCTTCGAATAATCTTTTTGCAGCTACATCACTTTAGCAGGCAAAGCCTCCCAAGTAATCTCTGTATACAACAGAGGGACTTTCAGCTGTTGCCATTCATTAGCACTGGATGTCTTGCTAATGATGGCAGAAAATAGACAATGCTGCATCACTGGCAGAAACAGTTTATTTATAGTCTTCTGAATCACAAATTTACTCAAAAATGGTCATTCGCTTATGGGAAATTAGACAGATTGGGTTTACCAGAATGGTTTCAACTTCCTGTCCAGAAAGAATTACTCTACTTTTCTCAAACAACATTTCTCCCAGCTTCCTTCTCCTTACTGGACAAATGACCATACAATTATTTGCGTTTTAAACCGGAGTTTTTTCTATTACTACTTTTCTGGATCTCCATTGTGTTAAACTTGATACTCTATAGTTGGGTGTTTCAAATCTCAGGAAGCTATGTACGGCACTTATTGTGTGTTTATTTTGTTTTTTTGTTTTGTATTTATTTTTGTCATCAAAAATAAATACAACTAAGGTAAGCTCAAACTTAGGCCTAATCTACATTTCATCCACACGAACACGCTGTTTAATATTTAATAAAAACAATTATTTATAAGAACTATGACCAGAGCGGAGATTTAACAAAAAAAACTGTTTAAGTGTGAGCAAAGAAAAACTTAGATTTAGAGTCCCGTGCATTACGGTGATTTAAAAAAAAAAATCCAGTAATAAATCCACAGACTTACTTTGACATGATTCCCAATTAACATTTTCTTGTGTTTTACTAACTTTATATTCTAATACGCTACTTAAAAGTAGGACTTGTAAAACTTACACATCTGTTTACACAAACGAACCTCCTGGCGCCTCGTTTAAATCCCAACAGTAAACTGTGGTAGTTTTGAAGCAATCTGATTGGCTGTCAAAGGTTTTAGCTTTGCTCTACACTGCCCCCTGCGGGTTTGGCATGTTTAAAACAACGCTCAGGAGCGGATCTGTGCGAGTTCATGCGGATGAAAACTTTTCTGAAACCAATCAAGTGTGTACGATATATTCTTAAATGTCATTAAATGAGTTACTCGTTTTTATACGTGTGTACAACGCCACAGTTGAAAAAGAAAAGCTATTAGTATGATGGCAATAATAGACCTTTGATGTTAGCCTTTAAAGAGGATCAACAAATTTATTTGTGCCATAAATAAAACCCTGCCTCAAATAATTCACTGTAGCGAAATTCAAATTTAAATCCAAAATTTCAGATTCTTCAGCTAATGTTTTGCTGCACATCAAATACGATTTGTTGACGTAAACAGCCCAGCTAAATTCTGCTACTAGCTAACGCGCTCCCGCTCTAACCTTCGAAGCTACTACACGTGAAGCTGCTACTACTACAAACTAGCAGAAACAAATCAAACCACAGCCGATCTAAAACACTACGGCGGCAACGATTACTGCCTCAAACACATACAGCAGTCTATAAACACCACACTCGCTCGGCAACACTCACACCCATGCATGTTGTATTCATGAGTTAGCACACTTGTTTCCTATTTACCTGAACCCACCAATAGAACACCATTAACGGGGCTATGACTATGAGGAACATTGGGGTGAGGGCAGAGCATATGAGCAGCACATTCAGTGTGTACCAGAAAGTGCGCATCCATATGTCAATATTATCGGGGATGTGGGAGTCTATAGCATCCACGTCTTTGCTGAAGCGGTTCAGTAACCGCCCAGTCGGGGTGCTCTCGAAGAAGGTCTGCGGGGCTCGCAGGACCCCCTGCAGCATGTTGCAGTGTGTGAGCTTGGCCGCCCGCAGCATACAGTAGGCCCGGCACAAGAGGCAGTTAACCAAAATGAGCACACCTGCGAGAAGGGGGAGGACAACACAACAACACCTGTGTTAAATAGTTAAGGATCTGCTCCGACTGTCTGTCGTACACAACAAGTTCAACTTTCTCAGATCAACAGAAAACTATTAACACCTGATGAAGTGAGGGGAAAAAAAAGTTAAATCTGTATTTTTATTTTTCATTTGGCACAGGACGTTTTGCTCTGTGGAAAAGTGGCATTCTTCACCGTTCTGAGGGATTTTCTGTGCCTGCAGAAAAACATTGTGACTAAGAATATCAGCTGTTTCAGTAAATCAGTTTGGCTTGTTGATTGTGAATAAAGTGATGAGTGCAGGCAGTGGTTAACTGAGGCAGAAACACTTTATAATCCACCTTACAAAAACTTACAAATAACTCTGAGAAAGAAATTTATGCCATCCAGGCAGCTGTATACTGCAGGTAACATATTGACTGGTTAAAAGCTCTCCACAGAACCCCAATTTATAAAAATATAAACTACTAGGAATTGACATTGACCCTAAAACAAATTAAAATGTGTACACCTAAAATTCATAGATTCATAGCGTATGCAATGAAATACAATGCTTTAGTATACATCCTTCTTAAAATGTTGTATATCTTGTTATATTACAAAGTAACTTTTTTTATTAGGATTTTTTTATCATTAGCATAAAGTACAAAATATTTGGGAAGTAGAATAAAATTGATAAACTTTTTTTTTTACACAAGAATCTGAAAACTGACAGACTGGATATATGGCGTCTGTAAGTGTCAATTTTCAGGTTTTGCCACAGGTATACAGCTGGATTAAACTCTGGACTTTAACTGGGCCAGTTTAATACTTGATATACTTTTATCTAACCAAGTAGCACAATTATTAAAGTAGCACAACTATGTGAAACTACCTAAAACTTTAAAATAAACACATTGAAATTTAATGGCACAAAATGTGAAAAATTCAAGGCTTATGAAAACGTTTGCAAACCATTGTAAAATCCAAAGCAGTACGGCACTTATTGTGTTTTTGTTGTGTTTATATTGATTTAAGGAAAAAAAAAAAGTGAACTCTGATAGTGTGCACAACAAGCCTATGTAAACATGGGAATCCTTCATTGTTTCTAATCAAAGCAAATCTTTAAAATGTGGCTGGCCTTGTCTAAAAATGAAACCGCTTACAAAATCTTTCAAAACATTGATGCACTGTGGTCTGAAAGGAGGAAAATGAGAGGAACTCGTATCAACCCGGAGCAGCTGTTATTACGCCACGGGAGATCTAAGATGCTCTAGGTTTCCATGGCGATAACCTAAACATTGCACAACATTGTAGAGATCGTGAGAATATCACTGATGCAGCAGTGATAACCAACCTGGACACCCTAAGAGTAGAAACAGCGGCCTACTTTAAATTAGGCTGAGATGCATCATCATGGATCCACTAGAGGGCAGTAATGAGCTATTTAGGACAATTTCTAATACTTTGACAATGTCTTTTACCCTTACAGGGGTGGGCAACTCCAGGCCTCGAGGGCCGGTCTCCTGCAACTTTTAGATGTATCTCTACTTCAACACACCTGAGTCAAACAATGAGGTCGTTAGCAGGACTCTTGAGAACTTGACTGCACTGAGGAGAAGATTCAGCTGTTGGATTCAAGTGTGTTGGACGAGGGAGACGTCCAAGAGTTGCAGGACATCGGCCCTCGAGGACCAGGATTGCCCACCCCTTCCTTAGAAGGATTATGAGATATGTGTGTGTTGTGTGCGTGTGTGTGTGTGTGTGTGTGTGCATGTGAAGGGTGTATGGCAGCACGCTGTAGGCTGGACAGAAGTGTATTGGCTGCAGGGAGAGAGCAAAGTAAATCCAGCAGCAAAGAGGAGTAAAATCAGCAGCAGCACGAGGCGCTCATCATCGACATCACATGCTAAGGGAAACAAAAGCCGTAACTGGAAGGTTAAGAGATTTGCTGCACCAAACATGCAGGCCGCATGCCACTCCAGGAGGAGGAAGAAGAGTCAGACATGAGCGAAGAGGAGGACAGAACGCTTTTACGGCACAGCAGACGGAGGATCGCCTGCCGTAGAGTACCTGGACAAAGACGTAAATGAAAGCCAGGGGGGCAATGACGACGGCGAAAATGGGCGTGCTGCTAATGATAACGATCATGGTGGAGAGGGAAACGAAGAAGGTCCCGAGGAACATGAGCACGGTGGACGGCAGCGCCTCGTCGATCACGTAGATGTCCTTGGAGAAGCGGTTGATGATGCGTCCTATGGGTGTGGTGTCAAAGAAAGACTGGGGTGTGTGAAGTTTGTTGTCGAGCAGGTTAGCGTGCAGCTTCTTGGCTGCGCCAATGTTCCCCATGGCTAGAGTGAAGGAAGAGATCATGACCAGGATACCTGGGAGGGGGTTGAACCACAGGAGAGGGAGAAGAAATGAAGGTGCAAGGTGGAGACACTGGCAGGTCGCTAGGAGAGGAGGTGCGGCAAACACCAGACTTCAGATCCACAGCCTCCTCCGTGCAAAAACTGCTTTCTGTCAAGCATAATGAAATCTCTCTGCACAAGAAAAACAACAAACTACCTGCAAATCAAACCATATCAGATTAATTTTCCAGCACCAAGAAGCTGTGTGGGTGGAAGTGACAAGCCGTAGCATGAACTCAAAGTGTCTATGCTCAATTTCAAGACAAATAATGAGAAAAGACAAGTTTAACTTTTTAAAAGATGCTTCGATAGTCAGTGTCTGGTTTCTTACCTTGTGTAATGCCCAGTGCTGCGTACACCCCCACCCTCATGTTAACGTTTTCCTTGGTCTGATTCGTCAACGAGTCACTGGTCCACTGGCTGAGCCAGATGTTGGCGCCGATGGCGGCGGCGCTCTGGCAGCCATAGAGCAAGCAAATGATGACCGACAGCACTAGTCCCACTGCCTTCGCGTACTCCAGGAACACTTTGGTTTTTACCTGTGTCAAATTCACAAATGTCAGCAGCAGGATGGTTTTATCAGCAGGTTTAACTAATTCAAGTTTAAGACCGTTTAAGACCATTATGAAAAAAATTTAAGACCTGTATCGGAAAGGAATTGTACAAAAGTGTCATATTTTCTATATTTTCTGATGCTCTCTACAGTCGTTACCCCCGTAGTTCATCCTTGTATGGGATGGCGACAGAAGACGAATGTTGTCCAGCAAACTGGCGATAAATTTGAACTTCCCCATAATAGACGCAAAAAAACTTAGCTAGCTGTCCAGCTACGTAACAAGAGTAAATTAGCAGCTTGTCACCGGTGGGGGCAACCTCCTCGAGTCACAGGATGCAATAAAGATGTCTGCAAGCAACTCAAACTTTTGCCTGAGAGAAAAGTCCTGCGAGAAAAAAAAGTATTTAACTAGCTAGCTAAATGTTAGCATGTTTTCTTTTCCTTTTTTTTTTTAAAGATTTAGTCATTTGGCTTGTTATATTTTAATGACGTCTTTGTTAAAAATTTGAAGAGAAAACATTATTGTGCTTCATAAATTTAGTACTACGCTTTGAATGTCATAACATTTAGTGACTAGTGTTTCAGCTGCTCTCTGCTCAGCTTTCCCCTATAGCTGTCTGGCTCACAGGTACGGTCATTATGAAGGCTAAAAAACTGTTTTTATAGGAACTTGTTGACTTGTAAATCATTACAAGCGCTACCTGGATAAAGGCAAACATCTGTACAGACTGATCAAGTAAATTACATTGAACTGCCTTATGGGGTGAGTTAGACATGAAGTTAGGAACTTCAGGGATCAAGGATATCTCTAATGTAAAGGGCGAAACATCTGAACCTGCTATTCATTTTTTAATTAACCAGCGTTTTACACAGACAAGTACAGAAACAAAAGCCAATGACCAAATTGCTTTAAAAAAATCTACAGCAACAGATTTGTTTTTGAAGTAAAATATTACTGACTTTGAAAGAAAAACTTTCACTTTAAAAGAATTGATGCAGTCCAAAACTAGAAAAAAACCCAGAACAAAATGTTCTCAACTGACCCGGCCCGTTTCTGCCGTCTCTGCCTGGATGAGTTTCTGGACCTCCTGGGGTTTCTTCTTCTCCTGAGCCTCTTGGTGCTTCTTTTGGCTCTGTCTCCTGACTGAGCGGCACCGGAAGTTCTCGCTGTCTCCTGACAAGATGCTGATCTGTCTGAAAACCAGAGAGCGGCCAACGGATTTAAGTCAATGGACATAAAAACAGAAAGGCTGTCTGATTCCAGTAGGATGCGGTTATGGAAGCTTTACTACTTCTAATTTCTCACACCTCATAAAATTTTTCTTTGCCTCATTAACTGTAGGTTCGTTGTCCACCATGTCCGTGTGGTGGTTGCTAAGGACGTCGTCGGGGAACAACTCGTCGTCTATTAACTCATCTGGGCAAACAGAAAGACAGCGTGAAACCAGCAAACTCAGCCGTTAAAGTCAGAAGGGATTGACGGGAAGACAGAGAAAGTGTTGCTCAACCGGTGGCCTCGTCTTCCTCCACGATGTCTTCCAGAGCGTAGTTCCTGAGAAACTCCGCGAAGGCCCCGTTCTGCTTGAGCAGCTCCTGGTAGGAGCCCATCTCCGACACCCGGCCTTCCACCATCACCACAATGTTGTCCACCTGCGGCAGGAAGCTGATGCCGTGCGTCACCAGGACGCGAGTCTTGGAAACAAACAAAGGAAATGAATCAATACCAATAAAAGAAACCCCAACGGACACACCTTTTATTCCAAACCCAAGTTCAGAGAAGTTTTCCACACAGATTCCCATCAGAGAAAACAGGCTCTTATCAAAGGCCAAGGATTTTGTTTACGACACAGAATGAGTCATTTACTGATAAAAGCTGATACGGCTTCCTCACTGGGAGAGCAATAGGATCCAACTTCCTCTCCCGAACGCTGCGGTGGTTTCTGTACCTGAGAGTTTCCTCACCTTGCCTTTCAACAAGCCCTCAGGGCCGATGAGGTTGTCGAAGATGTGCTTGGACACGTGGGCGTCCACAGCGGACAGCGGGTCGTCCAGGAGGTAGACCTCAGCGTCGCTGTACAGAGCTCGAGCCAGGCTGACCCTCTGCCTCTGACCGCCAGAGAGGTTGATGCCCTGCAGAGAGACAGGATGGCGTCATCTTCTGTCAAAGATGTTTTTTTTTTCTGTTTTATATGTCATCAAATCAGAAAACAAAAAATTAAAAACAAAACATTTTAGATTAAGAACACAAGACTTCCTCTAAGGAAGTGCTGGAAATGTGTTCATGCATGTGGGATTTTACGAAGTGTAATGAAAATTGTGATGCTATTGGTATGAAAATTTTATCTCTTTTTCTTAAATACCTCACTCAGATTAGAAGTATTCAGAAACCTTTACTCTTCTAAATAAAACCCAATGTGACCATTTCTCTTAAAGACATTATCTAATTAATAGATGTTTATTGAAGAGTTTAAAGAGAAACGCTATCGTACGAAGCCATAAGATGTCCCTCTTTTCAGTTTGCTTCAAGTTACATAGGAAAAAATGAATGTTTCGGCCAACACGCATAACCTTGAACACATGGTGGTGGCAGCATCATGGTGTGGGAAAGCAGCAAATCTGAAATAGTTTAACCCTTCATGACCCAAGTTTCAAATCTGCCTGGATATTTTTGCTTTTTTTAATTGTACGCAGTTCTTTATGAAAGTCATATGAGTAAATATATTTGCCCATTTATCCATAACAACTCAAACTTTCAATATCTAGCAAGTTATTTACGCAATTTAAATAAATATGGAAAAAAAGATTTCGAGTGAAACCCGATATTGTCTGGAAAGTGCAACGTCTCCCCTTTCAGAAACTGTTTTCAGGTAGAGCAAAGTGTGGCGCAATTACAGTTCTGCAAATGTGGCTGGATCATTAGCGCTCAGTTTGGTCTGGAAGGGTTAACAAAACACAACAATCCAGGAAGAAAACCCATTGGAGACCGCAGAAAGGCTTACAGTGGAAGAGTGGCCAAGTCAAAGTCCAGACCTTCCTTCAGTTGAGTATTCACACCACACTTTTCAGAACTTATTTCAGTATTTGAAAATGATGCATCCTCTTCCTTCCACTTCCCAACTACACACTGCTATGTGTTGGCCAACCACATAGACCTCCTGAATGCAGAAACATTCAGCGGGTAGGAATATTTTTTTCTTTTTTGTTGCTTTTCTACCTTTTCTCCGATCTCTGTCATGTCTCCTCCGGGCAGCACTTCCAGATCTGGCGTCAAGGCGCAGGCATCCAGAACACGGCGGTATTTGGACTCGTTGAAGCTCTTCCCAAACAGGATGTTGTCCCGCAGGGTGGCATTTTGTATCCACGCCTGCTGGGGAACGTAAGCCACCGACCCCTGAGAACAGAGTCAGATTTCTGTTAGTTCTCCCAGTTTTTTTTGTGTCCAGAGTGCGTGAAATGTTCACATTCTGAGTGTTAGGGATTCCAGCTGGCTGCACAAAATAAATCATTTGCAAATCGTTCCACTGTGTATGCAGTGCAAGCACTTGAAACCTGACACTATAAAGCCTAAACCCGACAATTTACGATCTACAAAGTGACGACCTGGAGCAGCTGCTGAACATCAAAGCTGCACTCATTTCTTTTTTTTTTTTTGATCTGTCTAATTATTTTTTAATCCGAGGTATAGCTGTCAAAATGCTGATCTTTTAGAAAACATTGAACTTTAGCTAAAAAAAAAAGTACAGATTTCTAACAGAGTTTGGTTTTTTTTTAAAAATCATACTTCACTGCTTCAGGTCATCAAATACATTTCAGGAAAAGACAAAGAACCTGAGCAAACAGAAATGTAATAAGTGATCATTTTATTCATTAAGGGGGAAAATATAATTGACCATGAATTATAGCCAATAACCACATCTGGGCATTAGTACTTACGGATTTTAGAATAAAGAAAATACTTAAACAAAACCTCTTTAACGCAGGTCTGTGCTGTATGTATAAAAGAAATAGAAAAATACTTTGAAAAATATAGTTTTCAAAGCATTTTCCAATAATTGGGAAAATATTACTGCACTATTAAACAGTTGAAATAGGATTGCTGAAAAAGTATCTGTTGGAAAAATATTAGTCATCATTTTTATAACCCCATATTTACTTATTGAATTATTACATTTAAAGTATTTGTTTTACTTAGCATCTTATTGTATTCATAGACTCAAAGAATCATTTATTACTTGCACCTGTTTAGGTTTATCATCTACTAATTTATTCTTTTTTTTTTGCATTCTGCTCTCATCACCAAGTTCACATCTGCCTGTGCAGAGTTCACTGTGACCTTCTGATGACCTTCTGACACTCCGACGTTGCAGAAAAGTATTGTTTCCTGTGTGTTCAAACTCAACGCAGCAAAGACACAGACTGTATAAGTGAGGTCGTTTCTGTTGAAGTGACGTTACTGGATTTGTAAACTCATCCCATTTTCTCCTGGGCAGAGAATCAGTCTCCAATTCAATTCTGTCTTGAATGCTCCTAATATTCATTTTTATAACAGAATCCTTGTTTTAAAAATTCCTGCACAAAAACCTATTCAAACTTGAAATTAAGTGTTGATTTTGAAAAGTTTGCACAATGATGCAACTGTAATCTGTGGGAAAGTATGAAAGATTTCATCGGGGCGAAAAATGTTTACTTTTAATTAATTCTTGTGGTGACAGAAATCATAAAAGTCTTTTGTTTCAGTCAAACAGAAACTCTTCAGTTTTTACAACAGTGAGTCACGTGTTCAACCCTTGTTGGGAAACGTTGCGGTAGGTTCATCTGCAATCTCGTAAAAAAAAGGGAGACGCTACTTTACAGGGTAAGTAATTCTCGGTGAAGTCGTACCCGAACAGAAACTTCGCCTTCCACTTTCTCCATGTCGCCCAGCAGCGCAGAGATCAGCGAGGACTTCCCACAGCCAACGTGACCCACCACTGCGACCAGGGAGCCCTGGGGCACCATCACGTTGATGCTAGCAACACACAGCAAACATGTCAGAGTCAGAAGAGTAGAAACACAGGACTTGTGAATGGATGTATCTGTGGCTGAGCGTGGCGTACTTGTCCAGAACAGGTTCATCTTCTTTGGCCCACGTGAATTTCCCGTTGACTACCGAGACGGCGAGCTCTGTTGAGTAACAACGGGATAAAAGACTTTCTTTTCAACAGCTTTCAACTAATGACAGACGAAAAAGCCTGAGTCATGTCACTGCTTTTTAGGTCCAGAGAGACTGGGTGAAAGGCGAGACGACTTTGCAGAAGGATTTCCCTTTTGGAAGAAGTCAAAAGAAACCCTGACAACGCCCTTTAAGTAAGGATTAAGCTTTGCTTTTACCTGAGCTGGTCTTTCTGTCCACGGAGTCTGGGTCCAACTCATCGTGACTCAGGAAATTTTGGATGCGCTTCAGCGACACGCTTGCCTGAGAAGCAGAAGAGAGACGTAAAGCTGCAGAAGAAAACGACGCAGGGAGGATGAGGAAGAGAAGAAGAGGGGGAGGAAAGGATACCTGCACGAGACTGCTGATCACTTGGGGGAGCATGTTCAGAGGAAATCGAAGGATGTTGAAAAGGGAGAGCGACACAAAGGCCTTCTCTGCGTCCAGAACGTTCTTCTCATCCACAGTGACGAACACGGCAAACGTCGTCAAGGCAACCTGGGTAAAGCAGCAAAACGTCAAGGCCTATTGTTGCACTATAGTAATGCAGCAGTTAGCATCATGTAAGCACATTATTTTACTTGTTTCAGAAAACAAAAAAACAAGTGCTTAAGGCATTAGTTTCTGCTTGCATTCAAAGATGACATGGGGCTCCTCAGGGCTACATGTTTGGTTACTTTAATTCAGTTTCTATTAGCCGACCCATTTTATATAGTATATCTCCTGCCATACATATGCTGCATTAATAAGGATTCCCTATATTATGTGGGGACTAAACGTCATTAGTATCCAGGGAAAATGTAATTTGCTTCATATTTATAATTAGAAAACTTGAAGAGGGAATAAATTAAAGGGAAGTAACTGCTTTTAAGACCTACTAGAAAGAATATATGTCAGAAAACAGGTATTTTAAAATCTCTATAAAATAAAACCAAAACTGACCAAAGTACTGATGCACCCAGAACCAGAATCTGATTAAAAATGCCAAAGTAGTCTAAACCAGTTTAACTTGAATTATTTATATCAAATCTCCTATTTAAGGTACTTGTGACATTTTTGGGGGCTCGTCTAGGATTTGGATCAGTCATCAGCTACTAAATTCTTTAACTATACAACATTATCAAGATGCAGCAACTTGGTAAAAGTTTAAAAACACAATTATAACAAAGATAAGTGATGACAGTCTCCTGCTAAAACAAATTGAAGAGGAAGGAGTTTCAGAAACAACATAAAAATTGACATTTTCGTCAAATTTTAAGTTAAAAAAGAGTAATGTGATCTTTTCATTCTTCTCACTTCTTACAATTAGTAAACAGTCAAACATTAAGAGCTTACAAGGAAAGGGGCACTGGTCCAGGCCATGGTGGAGAGTGCTCCCAGGTAGGCTGTTTTTCTGAGGACGATGAGCTCCTTCTGCCGGATAGCCAGGACCTTTTCTTTGAAGGAGTTCTCCCAGGCGTACAGCTTGAGGACTTTGATGCCGTTAAGGATCTCATTCATCAGCTTGATACGAGCGTCCTTGTGCTGCATCTGCTCCACCTGAGGATGACAAAACGGCATTGTTTTTATTGTGGATGTACAGCCCTAGAAATACCCACTATACATGAAAAAATAACAAGCTACCTTAAAATGTAAGGCAGATTTGGAGGATTCAATGACACACGGCAAGATTGTACATGTGATTTATATGTACGATGCAGAAACCAACTGGTTGGAAATTCAAAAATTCATATTGACCATAACAAAGTGCTGCCATGTTGAACTTCTTTGGCACAGACTGAGGGAAACAATTTTCAAGTAATTTTCTCCATCAGTCAGGTGTTGAAATTAGAGGAATGAGAAATATAAAAGGCTTTTAAAGGGAGACTGCATCTTCTTCGACCCAGACGTGTCATTTGAGCCACAGGAGAGCGAGACTTTGATCAGATAACAGGAAGGCTGAATAGACCACAGCAAAGGTGCAAGTTTTCTAAATCTCACAATATTGAAATAAACTGCCTTTTTAATCTCGGTGTTAAGGCAAGAAACTACATTGTCCTGGGAATCCATATGGAAACTGTTGTACTAATGTTAGCCTGCACTAATTGCTAAAATAACATCCTTAAGACTATTTAAAATTCAGCATAATTAGCATATCAGCAATGTTTTCAATTCCACATAGGATTAGTTTTATTACTTCCATTGAGATTGTTTCTTTTTCCAAACCTTCACTCCTGTTTTTTTATTATTATTGTTTCATCTTTTTCTGTGCAGCTGGGTTGATTTTAGTCAATATGTTTTTTTTTTACTTTGCTCTATTTAATTTCCATTTGGGATCAATAAAGTATTTTTGAAATTGAATTAAATTTAAATCAGTAGGTTGGAACTTTACAGAAACTTGAGGTCAGTTTCTGTAAAGATGTCTAATTGTCTAATTGGGGCATCTCTGTATCAGAAAGTTTAAGTCGGCTCAGCACTGGCACCCGGGCCTAATCCATCCACCCAGAGCCCAAAATGTTAGAACCTGTTATCTGTTCTGTAGTCTCGAGAAGATTCACTGTAAACAATTCGGAAGTGCTGCGTAATAATTACAAAAAGTACTAAACAAATACTCAAAATTAAATGAATCCCACACAGCTTCCCTTTCTGTACCTGATAGGCGCGCGTCTTCATGGCGATGACGGCATTAAAGGGGATGAGCATGATCATGACAGCCACACCAGCCAGCACAGATGGACCAAGGTTCTGCAAAATGTGAAAGAGACATCAACTTTCACAGTGCTGGGATTTTTAAATGTGGTTAAATTTGCTATAATGTCTGTGATGTGTACCTGCCAGAGGAAGTAGAGTGCCAGCATAATTTGCAGAGGAGCAGACCAGAGCATGTTGAGGAAGGTGGTGAGATCCATGAACCTCTGTGCGTCGACAGACATCAGATTCACGATTTCTCCCACCGTAGAGGAACGCTTGGCAGCATTCGTTATGACCAGAGACTGAAAAAAAAAAACAATAAAAAGTGGTGAGGAAAAATTAATACTCCTTAATGCAAAACTATTATTATTAAAACTGCTGCTTAGTCCACTCTGTTGACCGTTACACTTTCATTAATATCTTCAAAGCCAAAGCAGTGCAAACAGAAATTTTTACTCCACAAACCAGCACAAACACAGCTGAGTTGATTGACACCAACTTTGCTTGACCTTTCATGACCTCTGGAAACATTTACCAATATCTTTAAAATGATAGAAGCACAAACGTAGCACAGACATTTGCCACCCATTTTGTTAGATTTGAAGAAAGCGGGGTGGTGAACTGAGGTTTTAGAAAGTGACTGTCGGACGTGTACCTTCCTGTAGATGGCTCCTATGAGAGCGGTCCGGACGTTCATCCCTGTGACGAAGCAGTACTGAAAGTGCCGGTGGAGGATGAGAGTCTGCAGGATGGCTGTGAAGAACATGAGGAAGGCCAGCGTGTAACCCCACCAAACAGGGGCATCCTCCTGTTTGGTGAAGGAGATCAACATCCTGGAAAAGTAAAAAAAAAAAAAAAAATCAAAGTTACAAACAACCAAAGCGTTCAACAAAACTCCCTCATTAACGGGAGTGATTTCAGGTGTCCTGTGTCAAACGTTTGTACTGAAATGACTTAAGTTGATCAATTTGTACCAGGGGACAAATTATTATCAACTAAACCTCTTTATCTTTTTTGCAGCTGATGGAGGCTGCAAAGTTAAAAGAAACACCTTTTTCTTTCCAGAACTTTGACGAAGTGTAAATGATGAAGTCTCAGTTTTGTCATTTTCTTAGATTAATTCTTAGCATTTGAGCTATATGGAGGCACACTGTTCAACATCTGATTCTTTATGTGATATTATAAAAAAAATATAAAGATAAAAGGAAGACCCTGAATGACCTCCATAACTCTGGATATGAAAGCAGAGACTCTTCAGGTAGGAGACAGCTAATGTATTAGGGTGAAGGTAAACATTTGTCTTCCTCGCTGTCGTTATTTAGGAAAAAGAAATAACTTTGGTAATCCTTACTGACCTTTAACTGAATGAATGTAATTTAATTTATGTCAGGAAGTGAAAAGATTCTGAATTTTAAACAGTGTAAGTAAAAATCTTGTTTCAGCAAAACCTTCCTGACTACTGAAGTAAGCTAGCATGTCATCTTTCAGCTAACTTTTCAGATAGCCTGAAAAGGTTTTTACTGCAGCATGCTAGTCCATTTTAAACCAGTTAGCTTTTTTAACAGTGCTGTTTTAGCTCATTTTTCCTTCTGTTTCTTAATAGCTAGCCGACCAGGCACACTGCTCATCATTTTCATACTTTAAATTCTTTAGGGTGGTTGCGAGACTTTGGCTACTAGCAAAACTAGAGAAACAGGCGGTAACACTTTATTTGAAGGGGTGTGCATAAGACTGACATGACACCGTCATAAACATGACACAACACATGTCATGAACATGAAGAAGTCTTTACGAATGTTTATGACAGTTGTCATGAAGTGTCATTCGATAAATAATGACACTTTAATGCAAAGTTGCTCTAAGTCCATTAAGTTGCATTAAAAGTCCATTAAAAGTGCCAATGTTGCATGATTTTGTAAATTATGATAATTTAATGCAAATAAAGTGTTACCAAACAGGCAAACAACAGCAGCAGGATGCTTGTTGCCTGTCAAAGATACAATCAAGCCCTTACTGCCAGCCTGGGTTATTTGACTTGTTAGCAGGTGAGATTTAAACCTCGATAAGATCGGACAAAAGATTACCGGCTGTGGGTCAGAGAACATGTAGTTAAAAACTAGAGAGAAGTAGAAAAGGCATCTTGAATTTGTCTGACATACTTGACTAAACACACCAGCACACTTACAGTTTCATCACTACTTAATTTTTTATCCATTTTTAACAGAAGATTTTAGGATATGCAAGTAGAGTGCTGCATCTTGAAAACTCAAATTAAGACTTGAGGGTGTTTTGAACTCTCTGCCTGTGCTGCACAGAACAGATACGATTGGTATTAGTTAACAATCTTGAGTCATATGACAAAATGCATGGAGGGAAATTTGTTGGTGAGCAGCTATCATCTTATCTGACTGAAACTTGGAGATACGGCTTTACGGCTTTCACACAACATTTGCCTTAATCAAATTTCCACCCAGGGGCCATTAAGGGCCTGAAGAGGAAATCTATTTACATCTCAGACAAAGCTAGCACACAATTTTTTCTTAAAAGAAAGCAACCCTACTTTGGATAGATGCAAACGCAACATGGGAAAAAAAAAAAAAAAAGTGTTGGAAATAGTTGTTTTCAGAACTGGAACAAAGAGGGCTTTATTTGCTAACGTGTTGCAGCTGACGGAGACTCTAAACTTTATTATTTAATTTTTTCTTTACCTGAGCAGCTGGGGGTTGACGAAGGTGATGGAATCTTGCAGGAGCTTAAAGCCTGAGCCAATCAGAAAGTAGGGGCCAAACGCTTTGATGAGGGCGCGGAGGAAGGACGGCTGGTGGGGAGCCGCTTTCTGATTGGACAGCAGCACCTCCACTTCCTCCGGGCTGGTTTTGCCCTCCGCGGCTCCTCCTGACACGTGGTTTGTGGCCGATGGTTGCTGCTTAGCGTACGTCGCCTTGGTGGTCAGATTCTGTTCACTGCTGTCAGAGGGGTAGGAATAAAATTTTAAAAAGTACATGGAAACATCAAAATAGGGTTCATATGTCATTAAGGCCATGGTGACACACACTCAATAGTAGAGATCTATTTTATAATGAATAATTTCAACAATTAAAAAAAAAAATGTAATCACTCAGTGCCTCGACTATCCTCCAGGTTTTATAATATTCTTTTTTTTCTACTGAAACAATAGATTACAACCAATTCTCACTTTTTAGGGCAAAATTATTAAATTTTTTCCAGTTTAATCACTGATTCTTACAAAACAGCTTTAAACAAGCTATAAAGTCATGCAGGAAGCAACATATTGGGTATTTGCTAATATTGTTAATATCGGTATTTGTATTTGTTTTGTGTTTTTCTGTTTGCTTTTTTTTTCCTCATTATTTTTTTGAGGCCCCCACTTTGAAAAATCACTGTTGTAACTGATTGGAAAATAAACTCTCCTTGAAAGCATAATTATCTATCACTGACTGATCTGCAGTCTTGTTTGTGAAAAGGCCTAAAAATGAAACTATTTCAAACATTAAAAAAATATGGGTTTGTGTTTGTAGATAATTACACATCTGAAGGTGCTTTAGCCATAAAAATGCAGTGAAAAAGGAGCTGCTATAACTCTTTTTTAACGCGTCAATAATTATTTTAGCTCCAATTTCTACATTGTAAAACATTTTTATTAGTTATTTTGTCTCAGGATGAGATGGACACTTTTACCAGCGAGCAAGTTTCAACATGCAGCGGGAGCAAAGCATGAATAATCGTCCCGTCCAATCAACTGCACTTGTTTAAGTGGTGACCGTTAAATCCCTGAGCAGTCAGCTACAATACGGGGAATGAGTCAGCTTGTTAAAGAATATATAGTTATTTACATAAATACAACAAACCTATTCTAACACAAGCTTAGGGTGCAGAAAACCCTCCATTCGTCAACTAACCGTCGAGCTTCAGCTGAATACAAACAGGTTTGTGTGCAGCTCAAAGAATAAGACCAATCCAGCTTTGACATATCAATTTACGAGTTAATCTCAGTCCAGAATGAGACACACGGAAAAAAGTTGTGGCACTGAAACAGGAAACAGCCTCCAGGAGGCCAGAGTTCAGCAAACCTGTTATGCAGGTTTTCTTTTCTTTTATTTTTTTAAAGAGTAATTAAAAACGTAATAAAATTGTGCTCCAGGGCAAAGTAAAAAGCCAGAGCAATTGTAGCTGAAAACATGTTGCGGTGTAATTAGCTGAGCTATTAAATGATTTTTATTATGAATTAGCAACACAGATGCATCTAATTATCTTAAACTGAATCTTTTAGCACCCTTTTTTTTAAGCTTTATCTTTTCTTTTTACTCTTTAAATCTGACAAGTTGATGAGCTGGAAGAGGTTGTACATATTAGAGGAAGCCATCCCACTGTGTGGGTTACAGAAAGCGTGCTCAGAGTTTCACTTGTGCAGCTCAAAGACCATGCAGAAAGAGACCCATCTTCTAACACAACATCCTCTGCTCTCTGTGGTCTAACAGGGAGGCAAAAAGCAACACGACTCAGCTGCACCAATTATGCACAATTATAAAGGTTTCAAAAGGTTTTTACAGCTGCACATCTGAAAAGTCTGGCGTGCATTTTGTGTTTAAAGCAATTAGGTTTTTCGGGAAAGGAGCTTTGCACATGAAGAAGTTGCTCCGTCCGTATTTGAAAAGTAATTTAGGGTCAGACAGGCTCAAGGGAGAGAAAAAAAATAGTTAATTTAATTTGACTTATAAGAAGACATCTTTCCCATGTTATAAGTGAAAATCTGCCAGTGGAACCAAAATGTTTTCATTATTATTGAGGAATTAATTACTGAATTACTTGTTGGTTAGTTTAGTTTTATTTCAAGTGTACTAAGACATTTGAGCAGGAAACTCAACCAAAATCACTTGGTGAGGTTTTGTGTTTTTGCAGTGCAGTTTCCTGCAGAAACCTGCAAAGGTTTCACCAACTCAAAGACTTTCAAAGACCTTTTTAAGACCATCATGAATTAGATTTAAGACCAGTATCACGACAGATACTTACACAGAAAATCACAAAATTTATATACAAGTCTGAAGCTTCTTGGCACAGAACGCACATAGCATCAAATGAGTTGGCAACAGAAGTGGAGCCAGTGGCAGAGACAAACGTCGTCTGGGCAACAGGCGGTAAATTTACACTTTCCGATGATGGATGTAAAAAAAAAAAAGCTAGCTAGCCAACAAGGGTATAGTCAGTGGTAGCTTCCACCGCCTCGAGTCACAAAACCCAATGAAGATGTCTGAGTGCGACTCAAACTTTTGCCTGATAGAAAAGTTCCACGATAAATATAAATTTCATCAAATATATAAGATATAATAGACCAGCCACAACCAAATTTAAGACCTGTGATTAGTGTATTTAAGACCAACTTACAAATTTTCTAATGAATTTAAGACACTTTAAGTCCTTAATTTTATATACATTAATTTAGGACTTAAGACTTTTTAAGGGTAGATTGTATTTAAATGTATTTTAATACAAATGCAAGCCACATGTGTCATATTATGTGTGTAAAATTAAAAAATGAAATTATGCTTGGTCTATCACATAAAACATTAAAAGACATTTAAGTTTGTAGTTGTGGCTTGACGAATGTCTGAAGCTATTCAGACATTTTTCTAGATAACTTTAGACATTAGGCAGCATTTTTACAGGTAGAAAATAATGAGTTGCAGACACGGTAGAGCTATTTTTCAGTTCAATCTGACATTTTAAACACTCTCAGATTGAGCTAGACTTTATTTTTGAAAGTTTTCATTGTTGGCAAACTTTCTTTTTTAATGAGTAGCAAAGACTGAATGAAAGCCCTAACTCGTACCTCTTGACCTTGGTTTGCTCCTTCTCCCACTCCTTCAGGAGTTTTGGCACCATCGTCTTGGAGCTGTCGCGCTGGTTCAGCGACCACAAGTCTTTGGCTTCAAGGGGCATTTTGTAACCTTTGATGGCCAAGCTGGGAGAGAGAAAAAGCAGTTGAATTCAATCAATCACATACAGGACTACATTCAAGTGAAAAACTTCAGTAGCCTCAGTTTTTATGAATCTAATTTCTGTTTCAGTGATTAGCTCCAGACTTCAGAGCAAGCCTGGGATGCTTACTGGTTTCTAGACTCACTAAGGTCTGGAAAAGTTGTGGTTTTAAATGCTTTTCTGCTGCTCCATCTGTTGCTGCACACTGTCACTCAGCTCTCGTGGCTGAACGAGAACTACAACATGGTTCTCTGGTGCACAAAAAACAAAAAAAATAAAAAAATAAAAAAGCAACTTTGATATGGAAACTAAAAGATCGCCTCTAAACACTCTTATTGGGATAACATCATTTTATAAATATGATGTTATGCACTTGTGTTTTAAATTAGTTTGATACGTCACATTTCTACTAATTGAGAAAAATTTGGTTCAAAGTTGGGTTTTTCTGGAAACTTGAAATATCTTCCACATGAAAAGTTTAAAGTTATTGGAAATAATTTCCTGGCTACAAAACAGCAGCACATAAACGAGCACAGAAATTGCTTTAACAGTTTCTCCAGGTTTCACCAACTCAAATTTCAGACTTTTTAAGACCATAAGAATGGAATTTAAGACCTGCAGATAAAACGTACAAATGTCGTCCATTCAACTGGCTATCAAGGATGTGTTAGCAGCTAGTTATACGGTAGCTTCAACCGTCCTGAGTCACAAAATGTAATGACGTCTGCACGCAACTCAAACCTTTGCCTGACAGAAAAGTCCTATGAGAAAATAAAATTAAGCAGAATACAAGAGATTAAATAGTTCTGTTAAAACCTGTGATTAATATATTAAAGGACAACTCACATTTTTTAAAATAAATTTCAGACATTTCAAGGCCTTGATTTTAGATCTATGAATTTAAGACTTTTTAAGAATGCCCCATTTAACCAGTTCTGCCACAGAGAGTCCAGTGTTGTCTCCATTTGCAGGTCCTCCCCGTTTTTCATAACCCCTTCAGAAGTGGTACCAGCCAGACCAAGCTGTGTACTGCATGTGTTGTCTTGGTTAGGTTTTAATCTTATCAACTCAGCATTTCTGGCTTTTTATCTTTAAGATGAAATGAAATATCCGGCTTTATTTGAATCAACAATGATAACAGCCACACGGAAGATGACATGCAATGTCAATTTAAGTTTCCACCATCAATCTGATCTCCTATGCGGTCGTGTTCTAGCGCATATCAGGCTAGATGTAACAAATGAAAAATGCATAATAAAAGTTGAAAACACTTCATGGGTTTTGCTGGCTTTTCAATAGCCAGAAAAACACAGTCAGTGTGTTTTTCTGAAGTTAGGTGAAACTTCAGCCAAGTTTCACCCAATTTCAGAAAAACAGCCAGTGGAGACACACCCAGCTTGGCTGAAACTGAACCAAACATTAACCTGCTAGACTGAGACTCGGTAATGAAGAAGTGGCCTTAGATGCTCCTGCAAGCCAAGAGTTTTACAGGAAAAATGCCTCGTTAATTTATGTGGTTTACCAAATAATGTTCTCCCTACCACCAAGACAGACGGTTTAGGCACAGACCTATAAAACCAACGCACAGAAATCAAAGGGAACTGTTCTTTCACACAGAAAAACACCAGTGCAAACTGCATATTGAAAGTGGGAAGAGAAACCTTTTCTTGTAATACTGATGTCCTCCCACTCAGTCTTTGACACAGAGCAGAGCCTCAATGTCATCTGAGGTCATCTGAGTGACGAGAATCAGAGTATAGAAACTAAAGGAGGCTCAGAGTTTCATTCACTCTATGTGGGTCACAACTCATTACACACAAGGTTTGCAGCAGTCATTCGAGTCTTCAGTTTTTCATATTTCATAATTTTCTGATTTTTATGCTAAATGATTTATTAGGTTAGACCGGAGGTGTTTAAACGTTTTGCCAGAAAGTCCAGAATCGTTAAGTTGCATTATAAATGACCATTATCAATGACATTTAAGACCCGTATTTCCACAGAAATGTATTAACATCTAACTGGTGATAAATTTGCACTTACTCATGAAAAATGCAAAAGGCTAGCTGGATAGCTAGCAGTGGATTATTGGTACACTCAAATGTCTGCAGATGTCTGAGTGCAACTCAAACTTTTGCCTGACAGAAAAATCCCGAAAGAAAAACAGATTTTTTTCCCCCATCTATGTAGAATATACAAGATGACTACATTTAAGACCTGTGACAAACATATTAAATTTTGTTTCAAAAATGAATTCAAGATGTTTTAAGGCCTTGATTTTAGATACATAAATTTAAGACTTTTTAAGGACGTGTCAACACTAATAATACTTTCTAAAGCTTGGTAGTTATGGGCTGTGTGTTTTTCAGCATGAATGAGAAGTCAGTCAAGGAATAGACGACTGGTATTTTTAACCCACTGAGAAGTCGACAAACTGATCAATTACAAGACATAATATGGCGTCACAATCGGTCAGAAAAGTTATTATGATAATAAATTTTATATAGTGGTTGATAAAACTCTTTAAAACCTCTAAACTGTTGAATTTTTTTCTTCAGTCCCCCATAGAAACCAATAGAATTAGTCCAGAAAAAGATATGAGAAATTAATTATATTGTACTGTTACATTAAAGTTTGTCTGTATTTCTCCTTCTTTAGCAAATTAACAAGTTGCCAATCTGAATTTAGATATTTCAACACAGTTTCACTCAGCAGCAGCTTGGTTTTTAACTTGGATTTGTTAAAAACCAAGCTGCTGCTCTTTGAAACGGAGAAAAGCTAAATAAATAAAGCTAAAATATTCAACCTTTTATTTTCCAATTCTGAAATATTGTAGTTACGATAGATAGCAGTGTCATCATAAAATCGTATCACAAAAACCAAAAAGAATCAGCGGCCCACCTTGTGAACCACCAGAAGGTCACGGTGGACAGAAAGCCTGCTGTAGTTTCAGGGCACGGATTCTGAGGAGAAATCAAAAGAGAAACTCAAGTCAGGGCAGTTAAATATATATATAAGACATATAACTTTGCTGCATACTGCTGCAAAGTGTGGGACTCACAGGGTCAGTGACCACATTGGAGAAGAGAGGAGGTTTCTCATTCAAGCAGCAGAGGATGAGCTCCAGGAGGATCAGGCCAAAGTAGAAGTAGAAGGAGGTGAAGCGCAGCTTGTCCGGAATGCCGTCCTGAAATGCACAAAAAAAAGGAAAAAGAAATACTGTGAATTATTTATCCAGGATAAAAGAAGCTTAGTCTGATTTAACTTCAGACAGAGAGAAAAAAATGTGTTTGTGTCTTTATGTTACGTGTATGAAAATCTCTGGTTAGTAACCAAGTTTCCAAATTTGGGCGTTTAGTCAAACGTTAGATTCCACTTTATTACAAAACTGTGCAGCTTCAATATCAAGCATTTCAAAGGACTTCATTCAGAAACCAATCACTTTCCAAATCTTGAAAACGCCAAATTGAAATTTAAGGATTTCAAACACCTGTAGGAATCCCATAGTAAACTTTAATTTTCCACGTAACACTTCACACTGGAAGACATCTTAAATATCCAAAATAAAAACAACAAATAGAAGAGAAATAAAATTAAAAAAAAACATGCAACCAAAACTTCAAATAAAGCAGAATTTGAAATCTCTGCATTTCAAAAAATATGAAACATTTTCATTTATCGTGTGATTAATTGCTCAAGTTTCCCCCCAGAAAACTTACCAAGTCTGGTGGTTGGATGCATTCATCCAGCGGCCCGTCGAGTTTCTGAGTTAAAAAATGTTTAAAGTCGACGGGAAATGTGAAAGTATCTCTTGATAATTATGTGATTTTGAAAGATTAGAAGATTAATACCTGAACATCAACTATAAAGACTCTCTAAAATGCTAACATTATAAAGAGAGTTAAATAAATAAGCAATGCTAAGCCTGGTGGGGGCACAAGTAAAGTCTGATGGCCCACCAGGCTTATGATACACTGAGGGAAACCCTGACTGATTAATTGCTTATTGCCACAGAATTAACTGGTTGAAAAAAGGCCTCAGACAAATCAACCAAAAACAAAAGTCGCGTGAAAGCGAAACGACGGTGTCCCATTACTGTTTTTAATGTAAAGCTGCTTCAAAGCCACAGTACGTGTTGAGCAGCTTACTGATGATTCATCAGAGCAGACAGCCTGAATAATGCATGTGTCACTCTATACCAGTGGTTCTTAACCAGGGTTCGATCGAACCCCAGGGGTTCGATGAGTCGGTCTCAGGGGTTCGGTGGAGCCAATGCCGTGGAGGTAAAGACACACTGTGTAAAGTCATGATGACGCCCCGCTTTGCCATCATTTGCTGCAGAGGATCACGTTACATTGCTGAGCCAATAAGTGCTGCGGAGGAGCACTGATTGAAGGAGCTCCACTCTCAGCATGGATTTTAACTTGTGTCTTTAATTACTTCAGCAAAACTCACAGTTTTTACCAAATTCTATAGTCTAAATCTGCTCCTTAGTCGCATCTTTTCAGGGTTGCTACTGCCTCTAGTGGCGTGGGGGTGGTAACACAGCTAATATAATTACATTACTAAATCAGAGTACCGCAACGTATTTTGTGTGTCGGGGGGGTGGGGGGGTGGGGGGTGGGGTGGAATAAGAAGGGTTCGGTGAATGTGCATATGCAACTGGGGGGTTCGGTACCTCAAAAAAGGTTAAGAACCACTGCTCTATACAGACAAGAGCAGCAACAAAATACAACATTCTGCATCTTATAGACATTTCAAAGTGACTAATAAGTTTATAATAAGCTTCAGTCTAGGTATCAAAATTAAAATGAAAACATTTTATTCTTCCAATAATCAATAAATATGTTTAGCAGCAATAGAAATATATACTTTAGTTTTAATTACAATCTATTATTATTTCATGTCATACACTTTTTTGAAAGTACAGCTTTTTTTTTTTACCAGCCTCCTATGGAAATCTCACAGCGGCCCATATTTGTTTTCCTGCATACGTCAGAATGAGAATATTAACCTTATAAAGAGGTTAGCTGGGGGTAAAGCCTCTTCTTATTATGGAGCTTAATCCAATAGCTCGGGTATTTAAACACGAGCTCAAACCTTCACACAAAAAGCAAGCGGCGATGCCGGAGAGAGCAGAGGAGCAAAGCCTCCTGCAGTGCGAACAACGCTGACCTGGAAAACGCCTACGCTGCACCGACTCATGCTTTATGACCCGTAAATGAACATTTAGCTGCGACGCTGTGTCACTGCAGAGTCAAACTTTGAGTCTGGTTTCGGAGGATTTTTTTTCGGGGCCCCAAAGCGGTTAGACCATGTTTAAAATCGTCTGTTTCTCTCCTGATCGGGGATTGTGCTCATCAGTCAGAAGAGAGACTTGAATCATAAACGACCTCTTAGATGTTAGAACGGGTGATGACTCAAATGTTTACCGTTTATGTCATCTAGTAAGAAGTGCTTACATTCCTAAAAGTAGCATCATCTTCAGCCGTGTGCATCAAACGGGTTTCTGTCCATATAAAGAATGAAGATGAAGATGTGGTGGGTGAAAATCTTCATTTGCTACACTGGTTTTCTATTGTTTTGTATTGGTTCTCAGCATTTTTACTTCTTTCTTAGCTAGCATGTTGGTTTTAACCAAAGTCATAAACGCTGGAAAAGTTGTACGACTGTGAGAAAATGTAATCTGGTGAAAATCTGGGTCCTAAAACTCTTCACACAGGGAGACCAATAATCCTGAAAGTCTTTTTTTTGTTGTTATTGTTTTTATTGCATCATCTCATTCCAAAATAGTTGGAGAAAACGGCACACAGAGCTCTGTGAGTAAAGTGCCATATATATAAAAAACATTTGTTTTGGCATGTTACATTTAGAAAAGGTGGTGGCAGCATCATGCTGAGGGGTTGCTTTATTTAAACAGAGAAACTGAGACTTGACGATTGATGTTCACAGACGCTCTTCATCTAATCTCACTGCAGTATTTAACTTTATTTTTTTATTTTTCAAAAAATGCTTTACATGTTGCTTAAATGTGTCACATAACATAACATGAAACTAATAATCTGTGGGGAAAAAAATCAAGCCCTTCCACCTCCTCCTACGGCCATCTGCAGAAACACACCTAGCCAGAAACAACCAATCAGAACCAGGAGGAGGGTCTTAGCGCTGTCAATCATCCTACTGTATTCCCAAGAACATATCCCACAATGTACAGCGATATTTTAAATATCTCTGCATTCAGATGAGGCTCATTCGACAGATTAAAAGTATCTTTTGAAAATAACAACCTTTATTTGGGTTTTTAGCAGTTAAATGTCATGTAAGCCTGTGGCGACAAATCATTTAATCACGTAAAAAATTAAAACAAGCTCAATAACTTCTACTTGTGTGATTGTTTTTCTATAAAGGCTTTAAAACATCTGTGTGTGATGACTCTATGTAAAGTGTTTCACTTAGTAATAAAGTTCCTAAAATAATAGAACTGTTGAATATTTACATTTATTGAATGGGCCTGTAAGCTTGTGGCTTTAATAAAACACAAATGTAAAAAAACAAAAAAATGTGAGCACGACAGTCACCACTTGCTTAAAATAACCACTACAACTCCATAAATATATACTGTATCATATCCTGTTATTACAGTCGGTATGTATGCGCTGCAATGATGTGGATGAATTTTCAACAAAACCTGTGCTTTTTTTAAAAGAACAGAAAAAAACAACGTTTCTTTCCTTTGAAGCGGTCGTATTTACTAGGTCACTAGTCCTTCTCCTTTTTTCCCCGGGAAAGTCTCAAACTCAGCTAGCTAAGGAGCTTACGCCGCTGAAAGGCAACAATCTAAGCACTCAGCCAGGTAATGACCTGCGTCACTAGAATTAAAGCGCATGCTTTCCTGCTTCCAACGCACGAGTTACAGTTTGTTGTCATTTCTTTTTCACACTTCCTGCCCGTCTCGCAGCCTGCGGGTTCATTTGATGCGGAGTCGGCGCGGCGCGCACGCTGTAAGTGAGCCGCCAGGAACAACAAGTCCAGTATTCTGCTCCCTGTGCTTAGTGTTGCCCTGAGCCGACCCCTGCTGAAACATCTACTCAATGTAAACTCCACAGCAGCTCCCAAAAACAACACACAGCACCACTGAGTGATCAAGTGACCTGAAACGACTTGGGAGTCTGAGTGGTGCATTATGTAAAAGACTGCAGAGAACAAAAAAGAAAAAAAAAAGGCAGATTTGACTCAGTTGGGAGCTGCAGAGCAAAGTTATTAGACTAAAACTGACAAAAGCTGCAATTGAGAAAACATTTTCGTGAACTGAAACGAATAAAAGCAGTACTTAATGAGGGCAAAATTATAACTAGCTGGAGCTATGTAGTGCACATATAAACTAAGTAAATTACGTCACTCGGTGCTCCTCCTGAAGCCAGTCTGCAAAATGGCAACAGCAAAAGTTGGAAGAAAACACCAGTCAATTGGTTGTTCAACAATAATTGAATCCATTTTGTGAAAAAAATTATCTTCTGTTGAATATTTATTACTGAACCGATGCATGCATAATCGAAATGCAATACTTTGGTTCATTTTTAGGTGCAGAATTTAAAAAAGACAAAAGATTGAGTCACATGCAATCGTTTTCATTGTGTTCTTTGACTTGAAGCTACAGGTAACTCATTCTTAGCTAGCTAGCTACCAAGGTCAAAGAATGAAAAAACTCAAACTAAACGTTTAATAGAAAACTAGCAATCCTACTCTTAAAAACGAATTAAAACAAACTGAATTAGTCAAAAAGTAACAGCGAAATACAACTAAACTATAATGAAAAACCCCAAAATCATTGAGGTGGTCTGCGCTCTTACCTGGCTGGAGGCCTTCAGGATCTTGGAGCGGAAAGGCACGATGGCGCACAGCACAGACAGGAACCAGAAGATGAAGAGGACCCCTGAGGACTGGACCCCGTGTAACCTCTCGTACTGGATCAGGAACGTGGCCAGCAGCTGAGAGAGGAAGAGGAGGAAAAAAAGGAGAAGCTGAGTTTCATATTAGCCGGAGCAAAGCGGCGGAGGTCCCGTTAGGTGAGCTGCACTCTGACAGGGGTTAGCATCCTGATTACAATCTGTTTTCCATCAAACACGGGGTCAGACTCCCGTTAATCCACAAATTTTCTGGATTTGTCGTAAGCCGGCGCAGCTCTTCTGAAGTGTACGGATTATCTGAGCCGTTCATCTGAGCCTTTTTAGCGCTACATCGCAGCTAAATGCTGGAGTCAGAGCCGCAGGGGGAACTGAAACTAGCCGTGATCCGAGGTTATGCACTATGACTTTATATTAAACTGTGAGCTTTTATCAGAGATCAGATGGGAAAGTGGATATCTTTGGGTTTAAATGTCGGATTTACTGATGCTTTTGCAAAACAGGAAAAAAAAAGAAAAGTCACAGCAAACAGAAGATTAGTGACCCTGGATCAAATCAGAACATCATGATTTGCTAAGATCAGATGGGAGAAGGTTAAATTCTGGAGCAGGCCTTGAAGAAAGAAAAGGGCTGCAATGAGTAGTTAATGATCTTTATGACATCTGATGGTGATGTTCCTCCAGAGATCAGCGCGTTCTTTCCGTTACGACTCGGAGAAACAAGAGCGCATTTATATTCAGCTGTCCTCCGTCTCAACCTCAGGTCGTCTGCAGCCTCCATCAGTAGGAATTATATTTTTTAAAACCACATCCATTAACCAAAAACATGTGTGAAAACATATGTAAATGTGGTGAGAACGAACACAAGCAAATCAGTAGCTAGACATTAACATTTACTGTAATTCTGCTTCACAAAATATGACAGACTGCTGCAATTCAACAAGTGTTTTCTATCATTTTAAAAAAAAAAATAACTCTATGTGTAAATCTAACTAGTTTAACTTAAAAGAAAAACGTCCTTCTTCTCAGAGTTAAACTGAACACTGAAGTATTGTCACAAAAAACTGCTGAAAGTATTTTAATTTCTTCCATCTCTTAGATATTTGCACTGAAGTAATGACTGATGTTCTACCTTCATGATTCTGCTGAAAGTATTGTCAGTGATCGTTTTCTTACTTGAATTCTTTCAGCTTGTCTTGTAGGTAATAACACGGGTCTCTGCATATTTCACCAAGTAAAATTTTAAACTTTTTAAGACCATTAAGAATGAAATTTAAGAACTAAATATTCACAGAAATATACGAACTCCGTCCAGACAACTGGAGATAAGTTTCCATTTACCCGTTAAAAACATATAAAAAAGCTAGCCAGCTAGCTAGCAAGGTTAGCAATGATAGCCTCAAGTCAAAGAACGCAATAAAAATGTTTGCATGCGTCTCAAACTTTTGCTTGAAAGAAAAGCAAAAGAATGTAAAGAATATATGAAATTAAATAGTCAGGACAAAATTTAAGACCTGCGATTAATGTATTTAAGGCCAACTTACTTTTTAAAAATGAATTTAAGACAATTTAAGGCTTTAATTTTAGGTATATATTAAGGTATATATTAATTTAAGACTTTCTAAGTGTCTGCCCTGAGCATGACATTCTTATTCCAGATGTTTTACAAACGTCTTTTCATGCAGCAAATTCTGCAACAGGTTCCCATGAACTGAACGACGAGACAAGTTGTTTGCCTTCACATTTATACGTTTTCCTATAAAAGCAGAAGGTTTGGCTGCCTTCACTGCTGGAGACCAGCTTGAATGCTCAACCACAGGGGAGCTGCACAAAATTCAGCTCCGCGTGACGCTGCTGCGTTAGAGCAAAACAATCTTATGCTAACACAGTTTGTTAGAACAATAGTTAGCATATCATTTTCATACGAGATGAAACCTGCAATTTAAAAAAAAAAAAATCTGTAGGGAGTGCTGCTGGTCCCATCTGTTATCACTGCAACAGCATCACAGATGTGCGCTCCACACTTTGAATTTGCATATGCAAAAATAAATGTACAACCCCTATGCTGCAGGACATACAGTCCATGAATGGCCTTTTGTAAAGCTGTCGCTCTTTGACCCATGCTACGCTGCACGTTCCTTACCATGGTGATGCCGAGCACCAGCGGGGTGATGAAATAGATGGGGGGCGGGGACTGACCCTGCTGCAGCTCGTGAAATGTGTAGAAGAGGTCGGCCCAGCACACGATCCAGAGCAACAAGCCGAACGCCTGAGGGAAAAGGAAAAGCAGAGTGAGAATAAAACAAATGAAACGATAGAAAAACAAAGAAGAGGTGGGAGAAACAGGAGAGAAGGGTTCAGCAGTTCACTTCCTAGTGAGAAAAACAGGAAGTTGATCATTTAGTTTTTATTTGTCTGTGGTGTGATGATTTGAATGAAGCCTTCCTTTACTTCGCCTGTTCTGGTTTACAGATCAAAGGTGCATGTGAATTAAAACTAAACACACTTTTTAAACAGTTTCTATTGTTTATGAATTATAGTTTATACACTTTTCCAATAGTAAAGTTCAAACACTTTTCAAGCATTTTCAAGGTACGTTTTCAAACCTTTCCATCACCACACTTTGGAGATGAAACCAGAATAAATTAATTAAAAACGACAGATTCAATTCACTATTAGATGACATCATTTATTCCTGTGGTAGTAACCTACAGTGCAGGGACAAAGAAAGCTAAAACACAGTTTTGTTTTCAAAATTCTCTTTAACAAACCTAACACACTCACCTGGTCCGAGAACGAAGCAAAAATTTTACAATTTCAATGACCTAATTAAGATATAAAATATAAATCAACCTTTTTCTCAAATACACAGATTAATAAGTCGTTGAGACACTAGGGGTAATAAATATTCATTACATTGAAACAATCCAAGCAAATCATGTTAAGGTAAATTATCTTAGAGCTCAAATTAAATACTTAAACATAATATACTTTTAAAAAAAAATTTTTTTAAATGTTCTCTCAACGTTTTCTGGCTTTTAGCAATTAGAAATCACTTTGGTAATTCTAAATTACCTGAGACAAGAAAAAGTTTGTCTTATTTAACTTCAGGCAGTCAGAAAAAAATGTGTGTTTTCATTCAGTGTATGAAAATATCTGGTTTCAACTCTAAATAAAATATGGACTTTTAATCAAACATTTGATGGCACTTTGTTACAAAATGGCGTGCTTTAAATATCACACACTTTCATGGACTCCAAACCTTGAAAACACCTAATTTAAATCAAGCCTTTCAAGGGTTTCAAGCACCTGTACAAACGCTGTCGATTCAGAAATCTGGACTTTAAGTTTCAGGCTCCTCCATGGTCGAGCTCCTTCCTATATTACTGAACTATTTACCGTTTTTTTCCTTAAGATCTTACTTAATGAGACAATGTCCCACTTACTGTTTTGAACCTGTTCAGCAGCGACATCATGATGTACCCTCGGCTGCTCTTCTTCAGGTAGTAGATGTAGGCCGGAGAGGCTACCCATAGGAAGACACAGGGCAGCCATGCCAGGACGGACAGCTGGAAACACTCGGAGAGGTCGGGCAAGTCCGTGTGGAACGTCTGGTTCGGTTCCTGCAGAGGACCAGACGATTGGCTGGTTAGTTCACACAACAGGGTGTCTCAAAAAGAAAAACTCCAGATTACAACACCTGGGTCATCTCACTGGACAGGACAGAAGCTTCAAAATAGATGGAATCAGAGTCAGAGAGATTAAACAACACGGTTATGGTTAGTTTTTTAGATCAAGTAAAGGAAAACAAAGGAATCCTGAGCAAAAACATCTCAGTTGTTACTTTGTTGCACCAGAAGCCCAATAAAACTTTCCTCAGAGCCTGGAGTCAAGAAGCAACAGACTTCCTCCCTCCATAAAGTGTTCATAGCTCTTGAACTTCACCACATTTTGTCACCTTACAACCATAAACCTCAATGTGAGTTCAACTTGATTCTTTTTTCTATTTTCAGATGACAATGTCTGGATTATTATTTTATAGCCAAAGCTTCTTCACAACTATTATTCTATAAATATTTGTTTTATTCCTGTCTTCATGGTGATACCTGTTCACTAACGTTCTATAACGAAGCTCTGAGAACATCTCAAATTAAAATACATGCAGAGGAACTTCTTTTACTTATCATTTGAGTTGTCAAGGTCTCCGAGCGTTTTATTGGGGACCAAAACTGCGACATTTGTTACATTTTCAGCTGATGTGGTTCGCTTTCACACTGCAAGCTAAACTCTTCAAAAACCTGTTCACCTCCTCACCTGTGGTGGCGCTGTATAAAGAGCCACAGAAGGTAACGACACAAAAACCTCTGAGGAAAACATGAGGGCAGCTTCCTTATTCATGAAATGTAAACAAATGTGGAATGACATCTGACTTTAGCTGGTGTAGGACTGAATTGGTTTGTAAAAGACCACAGGCCATTTCTCCCACTAGCGTTGGACTCGTTTGTTTTGGTTACATTTACCCATAATGCCCCACGGTAGACTCCGCTTCCTGCTTTTGGAGCGGTCTCTGGTCCACTTTGTGTTCACATAGGCTTTCGAACAGAACCGGAGTTCACTTCAACCGAACCAAGACCAAGGCTTGTAGGCTCAGACTTTGTAGACAAACAACTAGAGTTCGATTAAAGCGGACTAAACAGGGTTGGTGTGAACGCGTTATAAAACCACAAATTATTTTCTTTTCAACTCACAATTTAGCTTTTTCTTTTTGCTCTGTGACATAAAACCCACTCAAACACATTCAAGTTTGTAGCGGGTGAAAGAAAATTCAAAGGTCATGAATGCTTTTTCAAAACACAGTAGCAGCTGGAGGATCAGGTTTACATTATGGAGCTCCTTTCATGCCTGACGTGCATTCCTATTACCTGTAGGGACACTTTGGCCCTTTGCAGATTCCTACACAACTTCTTGAGGTGAGAAAAGGAGACATTTTGAACTGACTTTGAAAACTAACAACTAGGATGGACAATGTGGACCTAAAAATGCTACATTTCTTCCAGTGGTAACTTTCTATTTATTGAATTTACACTCATAAAAAGACACTAAAAGACATTTTACTAGAATTGATTAGGTATTTCTCATCTTTATTAGAAAGAACCTTCAAAAAATGCTTCAAAACGCAAATATCTTGACAGTAGACAATCAGACTAAAGAGAAGCAACTGAAGCTGCAGGAATCTGACACACTTTCCCACTGATACGAGATGCAGAATCTGTCTTCATCTGCTCCCCGTAGCGATTTCAGTAAACAGTTATTTGTTGCCTTTTTAATGTACAAGAGTGATATTAAAAGATTTAATGCAAGACAGTGTTATTAAAAATATCCAATATTTCAAAGAGTGCTTAACGGTATTAAAAAAGACACCGCCCAGTGGCTCTGAAGGCCAACATTTGTGTTGCCTGAGGCACTTAAAGAAAATCAAAAATCAATATTTGCCCCCGTCGTGAATCTGGATTTGACCTCTGTGTACAATGGATGTGTTGTAGTCACCACACTGTAAAAAAAATGTGAAGATTTTTTTCTGGGTTTTTTTTTGTTTGTTTTGTGACGCAACCATTTCAGATTATTAAACAAATCTGAATGCAAAGATAACCAATCAATCAGAAATCAAACATTTCTGAAAAAAGGGTAATTCAAAGTGTTCAAATAATCCAAGTGATCAATAATCCATTTTTTTATGGTTCAAAGCAACAGTAAATAGGTGGGTTTTTAGTATTAATTTAAAGGAGCTCAGTGTTTCAGCCGTCTTATAATCTTATTTTCTTTTATAACTTGCAGTAGTAGATGTTTAATGAAAGGGCTCCAAGGATTGAGCCTTGGGGAACCCCGTATGTAAACTATAAAACAAACAGTCTCCAAGTAAAGATTTTACTAATCAAAGCAAAACAAATATTTTGAGCAAATAAGTTTTCTGCTGAACTCTAAATCAGCAGAGCAATTCAAGGTTCTTATTACTTTTTCTCCTATTTTCACTTTGGGAACAAAACAAGAATACTTTTGACTGCACTGTGTCTGACTTCAAGTGATTTTTCACAGACTTGAAAAATGTTAACCTTAATATAAAGTTGTGCCTCTTCTTAGAAGAAATCAATGAGTGTTCATCCAGTGAACTATGAATGAACTTAAACTCTTAGAGCTACACTCCATGAGTTGTAACAGTGATTCAGCATTAAGGTGAGACTCCGTCACATCAAAACTTGTGCAATAGCCGTGACTCATCCTTTAAGGTTGTTGGAACAATAGGAACAGTGGAGATCATCCGGAGGTGAAAGATAAAGTAAACATATTTCATACTGCAGTGAGTCGTGACCCCTAGCGCTGCTTCCCTGGACAAACACGCCTGAAAGCCCGCCCACAGGCGGTTCAAGATAAACACAGCTGCCAACCTCCCCTGCTCCACAGACCACTCCTATCAGTACTAACCCGTGTCCACCACTGAGTGTGTGAGCAGAAGAAGAGTGAAGAAAAGAGATAAAAATGTCTGCGTCTACCTCAGAGACCTATTCCGAGGAAACACATTTTGACTGCTTGACTAAACAAAAATAGAATTTTGGTACGTTTTAGTTTCAGGCATCGAAATTGACAAATTCAGCTTGACGTCTCATGGCTTTCTTTTTACTTGAGACCTTCTCTATATCGCTCTATTTTAATAATTCAAATGCCAAATATACCTTAATATGTGTGTCACAACGCACAGTGGAAACCGACTTGGTGATACGGCATAAACTAACAGCCCACATTTTCTGCTCTTGAGGGTTCAGCCAATCAGCATTAAGGAAAAAATAATGGTGGTCTTGGATTGGCTGGTTCTGCAACCACCAGTCAAAGCATGTCTAGCAGCATTCCTACTGGGTACTTCAGCTTCCCAAGCATCATTTCCTTTCTAGTATTTCAAATATGCTCTACAAAAAAAAATGTATTCATTAAAAAAATTTGCTAATACATTGGCATTAGAAAAATGCAGAGAAAAATCAAATATCCCATGTAAAATATAAAAAAATGTGAACAAGTTCAAATGGTGTGAATACTTTTGTGAGACACTGCACACCTGACAGTAAGTCAGCAATTGCTGAAAATGACAGAGGTTTAGCTCTGAGTAGGACCATCTAAATCCCCAGTTGCTGCTTTGACTGTTTCGTATAGAGCTTAACTAAGTCAGAGGACTCCAAAGCTCTTTACACTGCAGTCTGTCATTCATTCGCACATTCACACGCATGATAGTTTAAACTACTGAAGATATGTAGATGCAGTGCGAAGAAAAAAAAAATTATGTTGGAATGATTTTGCCAACATTGGCAATCAATAAAGGAATAAAGCAATATCTTGATTAAGAAATTAATGTGGCAAATATTCCAACAAAAAATAAATAAGAACTTTACAAACTTATTTGATTACAGAGTGGCAAAATTTCTAATAGTTTTGATTTAACATTGTTTAATATTCAATTTTTTATAGATTTTTCTAATTTTTTTATTCATATTCAAATTTGTATTTATTGTCAGTTTCTTAGATCATACATTGATTTATTTTCTCCTATTTCCTTTTTTCATTTTCTCTTCTGTTTTTTTCTAATTTACCTTTTTTTTCCCCCCTTCATGTTCTACTTAATTTTTCCTTCTGAATCTTTGCAGGAGCTAAACTAACCAAAGGAGAAGAGGGTCTAGTGGGCGGGAACTCAGAGCCCGCTTCTCACCTATTGGCCAATATCAAGATCCAAGCTGGGAAAGATTTGTATTTTTCATTGTTGGATACAATGTTTTCCACATTAATTACACTTTCAAGCCATTTATATATTCCTACTTTTATTGCCAGTGTTGGCAGGATCAGTCTTCCATACCAACAAAGGCGCTTCTAAAAACAGGACAATTTATTGTAGAAACAAATTATTCTGGAAAGATTTGAAGCAGAGAGGAAGCAAAGCCAAGGAGTTGGAGAAAAAGGCAACAAATTACATCAATGTAAATAGTTTATATTATCTGAGGCCAGTTCGGCGAAGGCAGAGATCATGTGAGGAATTTAACTATTCGAGAATTTTATACGAACAGGATACAGCTGGGACAGACTAGAGCAGGAAACGAAGTAAATCATGACACCAAAAGAGAAACAAGAGCCACAGATGGAGGTGTGATAACCGATATGGAAGAAGATTCAAAAAGGAAGTTATGTCTTCAATGTGGCAAGATGTATAGTTCATAATCTCACACACAGCACCATTCCTTCCTTATTAGTTACCTAACATGTTTCCTTTAAGCCCTGAGATGTGAGGAAGAGGTAAAACAGGTAAACAGAAAAGAGAGAAAAGCTAAAACAACAAGAAGGAAGATAAAACAGACAAAAATTTGTTTATCCATCTCCCACTCCATCCTAATATCATTCATAAACAACATTCCCTCATATTTTGATTCCTCTGTTTGAGGCAGAAACCCAGACGAAGCAATTCTGATTATAATCAGTCAAATGTGCCTCAAAGCTTTAGCTCAAAATGAAACATTTTTATTTTATTCTGGCTTTTATGGCCAGGATTTATTGAACCCCCAAACCTGAGGAGGTGGAGTGGAAACTGATTGACATACTGCTGTAAAGAGTTCACACCCAAACCTTCAGAACAAGTTTATAATCAGGTTTAAAATGAATGTACAGACATAAGTCTGAGTGACACAAGTTCCTCGCATTCTGGGTGAACTTCCAAGTATTCTTAGAGGCAGTTTTGTTGCATAAACACACTCACTTAAAAAAAAAAAAAAAAAAAAAGTAGATTAGATGCAAAGCTGTGTTTTACGATTACTGGCAGATGATTTTGCAACTGCTCAAGCATTCGTGGAACGCTTAACCAGCAAATATCAAGCTACAAAACCATAATTCAAGAAGTTAGCACAAAATGAGAAGTATAGTTCGCATTAAGAGGAAATGTGTGAACGGTATTTAGAAAAACAAAGGGAAACATAATTACAAAAACTATTTCTACTGATAATCATCGAAAAAGGGGGAAGCTGCTGTTGAACCATTATTGTCTAATCATGTAGTTCAGGCATCCCAGAGAGCTGAAAGACAGTGATGACAGAGTGAGGCCCGTTGCGCCTTTTCATTCCTTCTCCTGTTGCTATGAGATGAAGATGACACAACTAAACTGTAGCTATAGTTATTTCCTCTCCAGCGACTCTTTATTCCTCTGGAGGAGAGTTGCAGAGCACGCAGGTATCGACAGGGAAACCAGACTGAAATGTGGCCTTTAAAATTTCTTACTGATTGCAACCACACGTGTCACTGAATGGGTTTGAATGAGCTGGTTACTTGGCAACAATGCTATCAAACCATTTGTCCATAAAATGAAGGGGAAAGCCTACATTTGCCTCGTCATTCGAATTTTAATGCTGGACTTAAAGGAGGCAAAAGGAAATCCAACATTTTCATTATGATGCAATTGGAGGAAAGAAAAAAAACAGATGGGAAAGAAAGTCTGTGAAAGAAAAGGATTATGCAGCTGTTTCTGCTGTAATGAACCAGAGTTAGAATCATTATCTTCAAACGGAGAAACCCTGGAAGAGAGGCAAATCTTCCCTGACCTGACAGAGTTACCCCAATAGCACCGAGTATTGCTCCATTCTGTTCTTGGCGCAGCCTAAAATGTACAATTTTGCTAACTCAACAATGTCCCATTTGAGCACAGCTAAAGCACACCAACAGGAACGCCATCTCCGATAGAGCTACAGCCTGTCAGGGTTGGTGTTACATGTACTCGGCCTGCTTTGACCTTGTCAGATTTATGTTCTCTCCTAATAACTAAAGCCATTAATTTGACAAAGAGCAATTTCCTCTTCATAATTTGCAAGTTGGCTGGCAAAGAATAATCTGTTTAAACTCCCACTGTCAGCACACAATGCAAGACATATCCTGCTAGTCGCAGCCAGTTGTTTATGCCATGTTAACGTGGACTGATGTTTAAATAAGGATATAAAAGTCAATCCAGGGTATTGGCCTGGGGCTTTTTGAAATAATCGGCCTCACCAGATTTGAGAAACTTCCGACCCTTCCTCAGTGAGTCATGAGGCCATATTCTGTGCAGAAATGTTTTTTTTTTTTTTTTTTTTTAATCATTGAATTATAAACAAAACTGTATTATAGGCTGTACATGTTGATGGTAAAGAGAGAATCCTCCAACTTTCTGGGTCTTTTGCATGATGTGTTCAGATTATTTGGGCCAAATATTCCCAGGATCCTGCCAAAGGTGCATAGAGAGAGCAGCAGGAACCCCATTACAACGTATCTATCTGTAGATTTTTATGTGGAATGTAAACCCAAATTTTTTGTGAAGAATTTGCCTCTTCACTGATTTTTTCCCTCGTAAATTTTACCTAAAATATTTGAAAGAAAATGCTGGTTAGTTAGCAGGAAAACCTAGGCACAATGCTACTTGGCGTGGTATTATGAGTTTGGAGGCTCTGATTGGTTGTACCCCCAAGACCGGACTTTGGTGAACTGTAGCTGTTAGCTTCTATGATAGTGCTAAGATGGTTTCCACAGCATATTAAGGTATATTTTGAGTTAAAAATAAGGATGGTTCCAAGTGTTTTTAAATGGAAGATTTTAGCTATTTGCTGGTGGCTGTGGCTCCAAACTCATGAATACTGGGGGTCTGACTGTTGCCAGATTGTAAGGCGTTTTCTTTAAGTTTTGTTTCAAATCAAAACATCCTCAGCAGGAGCAAGGAGCGAGTTTACCAAAGACTGGAGATGTCAAATCAGATGAATCTGTGGAAACGTAAGATAAAGCTACGTCCCATAGGTTACATGTTAGATGATAGTAGACCCTAGTGAAGCATATTGACCTGACCTGCACAATCTCCATTTACTTAACACACAGAAGAAAGTAGAGAGTGCAGAGTGTAAAAGGTCGTTGGTGAGAGAGTTAAGTAAGACACAGTCAGAATCACATGTAGAGTGTTTTTGGACTGATTTTATTGAAGTATCGGACTATGACAGAATGTCGATTCATCAGTAATACGTTATATTTAGGTACAAATACCACTTGTTTTCAATCATAGCAGTCAAGAAGAACTGCAAAGATCTCAGCACACAACACAAATATAACGATGAGTTTGACCAGTGGGACAGAACCCTGTGAGAGGGAGAGATGGTCACCGACATTGTTTCGTCTGAAGATAACTGCTGGCCTATCAGTAAACGCGGCATAATCACAGAGGGCTTTTATTGACGGTAATGTGTCTGCTCGTGTCGGAGCAGAATTGCTGGAAACCCAATACGTCTGGTGTGTACTGTCCCCTGTGGATTCAATGCCAAGGAATAATAAACGTCCTCGCCGAAGTTACGACGTTACGAACAATACTGGAGGAGCAGACAGATTATGGCCAAGATGCGGCGCCAGATTCTGATCCATTTTGGGGAGTCATTCAGAAAAAAAGTTGATTTGAGAAGAGTCAAACAATTAACAATTAACAGGCCTTAGCTGGTAAAACTTTTGATATTTGGTGTAAGGCTACACCTTAACCTTAGATAAGAAGGACGTAGTTTATAATGCAACTAAAAGTGAAATCAATGCAAAATGGGGAAATTCCTTATTAACCTTTGAATTCTTATTGCGTATTGATCCGCCGGTTTCTCACCTGGTAAATGGAACCATTCATTATGTCAAATTTCTCAGGCATTTCTATAAACCTAACGAGTGCAATGACTTTCCTTCAGACTACATTTGCTGTTTCACCTTTCCGCTTTGCTTCTTGAGTTCCTGCCACACGCCTGACTCAATACAGATTTGTAAAGTAAATAATAAGATCAAGTAGTTTATGCTTTCAATTTATATGAAAAGTTAAGCTGTTTTCTAAGAAATCTGAGCAGTCAAAAAGCCACAATCTCCCAAGTCTTACAGTCTGTCTGCTTGGTATCTTAATGGAAAGTTGCGCATCTAATAATGAAATTAATACTTTAACAACATAACAGGTTTAAAATATGTTTTCCACTATTTTGTTTTTTAGTTTCTCAATGTTCCTACTTCTCTCCATGGCCTGCTCATACTATATTTTACTGATCTGATGAACTTTGTCCCGATCAGAGATGCACAGATTTTGCCAACAGCGTCATCTCTTGGAAGACGACGCTGTTGTTTTCTTCTTCTGCTCATCATCTGGTCCGTCTTTCTCTTCATCTGTTGGCCGTTTGGCACCACCAACAGACTGGCTAGTCTTATTTTAGACCCTGTCGGCGCTGACGCCCGCAGGGACCCCTAGTGGGTGGATACCGTTGTCGAGATTTAGGTCACACTGGCTTTGCAGTCAAGTGGACAATAGAGCAGACAAGGAGGTGTAAAACAGAGCTTTCACAAATCGGTTGTAAGAATAGGGTAGGGGGAAATGAGGATGCATCGGCTGGTAGGATAAGACAATAGACCGTATTGGGTTCACCAAAACAAGAAGATACCATTTTTTAAAAGATATAATTAGAACACAAAAAATCCCTATTTTTAAGTAAAAGTTTCACAAACTGTGTTTTTAGGAATGTCTGTAGAATATTCCAGTCCAGCTATCACAAGTCACTAACATTATTTTTCTAACATAATCCTAAAGTTGTTCTGGTGCCAACATAGAATTGATTTGTGTAAATAGAATAAAGGTTTCATAAATTTCAAACATCCAGTTGTTTTTAGATCAGACTAAACATTTTAGATTGTGAAACAGCCCGTTAGCTTAGCACCAACAGGAAGCTCAGAGGCCAAGTTCAGCCTTGTTAGCAGCAAACGGCTGCCCAGTCAGTTTACTGCAACACAATGCAAAGAAAAAATGTGCATAATATGCATACCGCAAATTTCTGCCTGGAATGTAATAAGTGTTAGCTAATTATTTAAATCACATAATCATCCCATAATCTTCATCTTCACATACAGGAATCATGACAGCTCACATTAGCTTCGCCAGATGAAGTCCCACAATGACTGTAGACTTAAAGTGACAGAACAAGCAACGTCTTGAAAAACATTCCAGAAGGATCATCTACAAAAACAAGACATGGAAAGGTGCTTAGTCCTTTGACATATTAGCAATAAAATGCACTGTGTTTGAATCTGCCAAATGAGGATTAATAAGGAACTTTTTAAGTTACATTAAAAAAAAACTGCCTCAGTATGATGTGTGTTAACCAGAAAAATATTGGATTTTTGAGTTTCTGACTTTTCAGTCAAGCGGAAAATCATCTGATCAGTTTCTTGGAGAACCTCTAAAATATGTATATTTTTAATTAAGAATTGAGAAAGTATCGGCGTTATGATTTAAGTCTGTGAAGGTTTACGAGAGGAGACAGCAGTAAAAGGATCTCCACTCAGAATGGGAGGACGGAGACTCTAGAAGAGGAAGTGCTGCCAGCTAAACTCATTGACACCGATATAGAAATCATTAGCGCCATTGTTCAGGCGATTTAGACAAAACACTAGACTGTGCATCAGAGGATTTTCTGAACCTCGACGCTGACAGAATCGAACCAATTAAAGTAGATCCACTGCAGGCCTGTTGCAATAAGCAATAAACCAATTAATCACATAATTTAAAACAACCTCAATAATTTGTGTTTTCACAATTTATTGTTTTGTCTCTTTCTACCAAAAAAAACTGCCTCAGTATGATGTATGTGTTAACCAGAAACATTTTCTACCAAAACCTGGAAGACAAAAGTCTTCAGTCTGGAGCATTGGTCTCTACTAGCACCATTTTATTTTGTTGTTTAATTTACTTTAGATATTTGAAATGTCGTCCAGTTTTAAATGTTCATTAGAATTTAAAGTTTATTGATATCTCAGAATGTATTCTTGCATTATTTTCCCATTACCGTTATATTACTTGAAAATAATCTCAAAAGAACAATATTACTGTTACAATTTATCGTCCAGCAAAATTTGTTATCGTCACATAAACTAATGTCATTTTGACTATGAAAATACGTAAGACAAATGTATTCATCAAATTTAAAACACTTTATTTCTGCTCTCGTAACCTGTAGTTTTAACATCACGTTCCTTCCTTCAAATTTTGAAATACAGAAAACACATATTTCACAACTGTCTCTCTCCTTTGTTCCCTCTCTCTCTGTCAGGTTTTATATTTGGTTAGTAGTACTGAAGTCAGCGACATTTTAGGGATTTTTCAGCAAAATCGAAAACTGAAGTGACGCAACGTTTCTAAATATACGAAAGAAGTAAATCAGATCCTGAAAATGCAGCAGTAGGGAAGTTTCCCACGGAGCCCAACGTGTCACAAAAACTCGTCGTGCCATGGCGGCTTCCTCTTTACGGTTTCGATTCAGCTCTGGCTGCAGTCGCGTCCAGACCCTGATGCTTGCAGATGAATCAAAGAGCGGCACCTCCCTGCGTCTCCTGTCAGGGCTGCTCTTCCTCTTGGCTGTAATCCAAGATGCTGCTGACAGTCTGAATTATTAGTATATAATGCTGCTGATAAACAGGCTTCGGGTGAGCCTGGTAATGTGTGCGGTATATGCCATGCATTCTGTCTGCTTCTGCATTCATCCGTGAACAGGTGACGCCTTTGAAGAGAACATTCTGTTTATTAAATTATACACGTGTCTGGCAGAAGTTTTCCACATTGTGTCACGCTACAGCCACACAACTTAATGTATTTTACTTATATGTTATGTGAGGGAGCAATGCAACACAGCTTATAATTCTGAAGTCAAAGGAAAGGAATGTATAGTTTGAGACTTTTTTGCTAATTCTTCTTTGCCTTTCACAGCGAATCCTTAGTCCGTTGGGGTATGTCACTACTGACTCTGCATGTCATCTAGGCCATTTTGTCTTTGCAATGTAGCTCAATTTATGTCAGGTTACACGGAAATTATCTGCAAACATTAATTTTATGGACTTTGACTGGGTGATTTTAAAAACATGAACATGCTTTATCCCTTTCTTTGGCTACAAGCAGAACTTACTAATTAATTTTTTTTTTTTTGCTGAAATACAAATTGTTTTTTGGGTGGTAATTCATACTACTAACTAAATGCAACCTCAATCAGACTTTTGTGTGAACAGTTTAAAAGCTAAAAGCAACCCACACACAGACGCCTCACCTCAACGGATTGTTTACGTAAGTGATCATTGATTTCGTCGTCACATATAATATTGTCACAATTTCATAACAAGACAAAGGAAAGTACGAACAAAGGAGTGTGCCAAGTGTCGACACTGCTTTCTTCAGCCATTATTCACATAGGAAATTGCCACGTCTGCCTTCTTCTGGTGCAGAATTAAGGCGCAAGTCTCACATCAATAAAGTAAAAATCTGATAAAATGCGACATCACCATTTTGACTGCAGACACTTTGAAAACTATTGCATACGTACTCAATTTTGTACCACATCATACAAATAATTGGTTTATTTATACCTATGGAGGTGGGAAAAATTGGATGTTTTGTTGGTGAAAAGATCATAGTTGGGTCGTTCAGACTGCTGTGACAAAGCTGCCCTCATGAAATCATAAAGGGGCCTGGGTGATAAATCAAATTTTCAGTTTATGAAGATTTATCTTTGTGAAATCTGTATTATTTCTTTCTGCACCAATGCACTCCTCTGGTTTCCATAGTTTGCCTGCCACCATCTTTTTTCATAAGAATGTTTTACAGCTTGTAATTATTGGGACTTTGTTGTGTCAGGTAATCTCCCCGAAAGAACAAAAATCAGAGCAAGTTTGGGAGAACATTTAGTTTTCTCATTTGTAATAATATATAAAGAAAATAAAGTTGGAAAAATTAAATTGATCCAAATCGGAAAAAATAATCACATTTGGGTCGCTTTTGCCTGCTGTGTAAATGTAGCCTTACTCTACCCCCTGTATGGCTTATAGCAAATTGCTAAGTTGAGTTCTCATGTCTTTCTCATAACAATGGCTTTCTTGTTGCCAGATTTGTGAGGGGAACTACTAACAAGTGTCTTTTCCGCAGATTCTCTGCAGCTCCTCCTCCATATTAACTACTGGCCACTAGGTTGCTTTTCTCTGTAGTTCTCTTCTTTGCCTCGCCTATCATTACTCCTTGAAATTTGAGATAATCGCATTGGGTAACTTCCTAAGAGAGATGGCTGAACTTAAGTTGCACTGAACAGTAGATTTGTATTGTTAGATTGGTTTTGATCCAGAGGCATCTTGCTGCAGTCTTTGCAGAGTTTATGACATACTTCATCAACTTTGCCATCAGGTCTGCTTGCAGTTTCAAGGCATTTCTTCAGAAAACCTCTGTGCTTTGCTACAACCCTTGTTGTGCATCAATGAAGCAATAATCATATCACCTCAAAGCTGTTAAAAACAAACCAACAAGGAGAGACATGGTTTGTGATTGGCCTTCTCTTGCCCCAACGCCAACCCCTAACAGAACCTGTTTAGGTTGGGCTTGACTTGATCATGCCCTTAACAAACTCAATAGTTTTCTGGGTATGTTTGAACTGCATGGGGAGGGGCCATCCCCCGCAATCTCTGGAAACTCACTGCAACATCACTGGAGCTGTAGCCAAGCCCAGACGTACATGTAGATCTTGTTAAAATGAGGCATGACAAGCAAACGCTCCCTCTGGGGCAAGACTTCAAAAGCTCTTTGTCTTGACGGGACACACAGCGCATTTCACTGAGGAACCACAGTTAAGCCACAGTTAAAGTTTGTTTGAAAACTGCCATACTGTTTCTACTGCTTCATTTTTAAGCCTCCTGAGGTTTTAAGAGATGGGGTCATTTGAATCGAACAAGTTTGTTTTTTAAGAGGATTTTTTTGTGTGTGTGGTTTCGGGAACTGACGGTCTGACGGGACAATCTTCACCCTTGCTTTCCCGCTAGGACCGTGGGATGGTAAACAAAACAAATAGAAAAGATATTTGCAGATTTACCCATTTGCACATTTTTCCTTGAAAAATAACTCCAAATTTTTTGTGGAAAATTCACACATTTGCAGATTTTTTTTTTTTTTTTTCTTTTTGCAAAACCAATCTAAAATATTCTGGATTTTAGGAAGGGGAAATGCAGCTTGGGAAGCTGAGATATCCAGACACAATGCTACTTGACATGCTATTGGCAAACCACCCAGTACAGGAGCACCATTCATTTTCCTTGGTGCTCATTAGCCTTAATAGGCTAACATCCAATAAGACCGTGAATGTTAGCCTATTCAGTAGTATCAAGACGGTTTACATTTTGTGTGTTAATGCACACTAAGGCATATCTGGAGTTTGAACAAGTAAAGTTGGCAGGTATAAGCATTTTTAGAGGGAATCCCCGGTATTCTTGCACAAGACCAAAAAGCAGAACAGAAAAAAAGAATATTTGGCACAATGAGCATTTTAAAACTACAAAGTCTGACAAGTGTCTACATTTCTTCATTAAGCTAACTGTATTTATAAAAGAGGGATAAAATAACATTAGTTTATTATAATTGCAACTTGTTTTTTTCTCAACTGCAGAAATTATTGTTACTTTTCAGTTTTTATTAAAAGCAGCAGCTTTAACTATTGGCCATGGAGGAGGTGAGGTACCTTTATTCAAGGGTGTCATATTCTGAGTCTTACTCGCAGCGGTTTGTCCAAATATAAACCTTGTTTGAGCTGTCAAATGGACTTCAAGCTGCTGTTTAGACGTCTTAAAAAGAACAACTCTGTAAATAGGACAATTGATCAAGCCTAAGTATTAACTCTGACCTGCACTCAGCATGCACTGCTGAAAGCTGGGGGATTACAGATCCCTCCTGTTTGTTTGAAGTGGACGTGAATAGCAGCAACTAGTTTACGCCACCTGTCATGGCCTCACAAAACAGTTACATCTCTCAGCGGGTTCTACCCAGAGGCAAATCAGCTGGACACTCAAGCACAGCGATGTGTTCGTGGTGAAGGCGGTATTTAGGAAAGAATGTGGGCTGCACAGAGGAGAGGGAAGGAAATCTGGTGTTTCTTGATAGAAACTTAAGATTATTTTAGCTGCTCAAGTTGTCTTTAGAGAAATCAAGATTTCTGTAACAAGCATGTTGCAACAGAGAAACTAACCACAATAACCCAGATTTTAAAAAAAAGCTTTTCTTTTCAAGAAGAAGCCGAAAAACGATGCAGGTTTTTTTTTTTTTAAATATTATTATTATTATTATTATTATTTGCCTGAAATGGATGCATTTAAACAACATTTTATTTATTTTATGTCACCATTTCCTGACTTTTCTTTCCTAAATTAGGTGCAACACTTCAGCAACTTCCCTTCGCTGCCTGAGAAATACTGACAGGAAGAAAATATGCTGACTTTTCTGTCCAGCAGAAAGGACAGAGGTGGAGAATGTGACCTTTGGTGAAGTGAAACAAAATATTGGTGTTAGGGGGACGTGAACGTGAGATTAAAAAAAAAAAAAAAAAAACTTCATAGCAGTTGCTCACATTTGCAATCATTTAGACAACATGAATGACAAACCCAAGTCGCATCTGCATATCCAAAACAACACAAAACAAAAAATAGATAGCTTACTATTTATCTTAGAAATAATAGAAAATATAAAATGGCAATTTATATAAATACTAACAATTAATCACATTAATTGATTACTTATGTGATGTAATTCTAGAACTGGTGCACTTTCACAAGGCTGTTTTGATTAAATTTTAGTGCAAGATGTCTGAGTGACCTCCCAGCATGCAGTCCCACTAATGGCCTAGTCATGTGATTCAGGTGTTGGAGGAAAGGTCAATGTTAAGGCTGCAGGATTCTAGGAAAAATAAAACCGGTAACATCATCTACCTCTCTTTTAAATCCAGTTTGGAGAGCTTCAATTCAAAAACCTGAAACATCTTGAAGAGCAAGACTCTCAGCCACTCCAAGATAAACAAAGCGGGCCACTCCTTTCCACACACCTTTATTATTATGGCTAATAATAATATTTTATGTAACTGCGCAGTAATTTGTCTGAGCAATACAGTAAAATTACTATACAATGTAGTTTTGTGTGAAAACTAAATACAGTATTAGTGCACTCAGTTACTGTCAACTGTTGTATTTTTTTTATTGAATTTTATGTGACTAACACAAAGTAGTATATAACTGTGGAGTGGGAGAAAAATGACACATTTTTAACCAAAAAAATATCTCAAAATTGTGGCATACTGACTTACTAAGTCAATGATTTATAGAATCACTGTGCTTTAACCACCTGTTTTTCTAAGCTGGTGTAACACCAATCCATGATACAATTTTAAGACATTTATTTGGGAAAAAATTGAAAAGTATGAGTCATTTTTGTTTATCGTAATTATGTAGATTGTAGTTTTGATTTTGTCCAATGGCAATGTTTTTGGTTTGAAAAGAGGCTCAATATGGTGATGAAGTTGCTAAATTGTCAGCGTGACCTAATGGGTGGGTCTGGCGGTCTGTCATTGGGGGTTAAGATCGGGTTTCAATACATGTACGTATTGGCCAATCGCCGATCACCCAAAATTAAGGAGATGAGGGCTAATTCATCAATCGGCTGATGTATCCTACAAATTAATCCAAATAAAACACACCAAAGTGAGACAAAAAAATGTATGAACACTGCAAAAGGACTGTATGTACATATTAAAAGGATGCATAACTATGATTGTGTGGAACTCAAAAAAGAACAAACAGAGTATGCTCTGGTTGTAAAACTGCATTTGCGCCATTTCCCCTACTTTGACTTCCAAATTTTGACGTCCAATTTTGCTTCCAAAAATAAAACAGATACGTGAACATCATGAGCTTCAAAAAGCAGCTTGCAAATATTCTGGATCCGTCATACAGGTGAGACTCTGTTCTATCCACCATCTGCACCTTTTTATCACCGCTTCCCATAAAACAACTTTTTCAGTGAGGAACCCTTTGATATAATTCAAACACAGACTTGTACTGTGGACAATAGAGGTTAACTTAACCTTCTGATAAAAGCGTGTATGTAAAGGTAAATCATGAGGGTAAGGATAAATTAATTTTGTGAAATAAACAGATTGAAAAATACTGGAAAAATGTATTATAGACAGGTAAAATGAACCGGTAACAAAATGATGGAGAAAGCTCAACATCCAAAACACACACACACACACACACACACACACACACACACACACACACACACACACACAACAAATGCATCTATCAAGCATGGTGTTTGGATGTGTTATGATTTACATGGATGTCAGGAAAAGCAAAAAGGCTGTACTGACCAATAGGTAAGTGAGTTAGGTGGAAAATAACTTCTGTTTTTTTTAACACACATCAGTTTCACTACGCTAAAATAATCCATGGACTGTAAATGAGCAAACCCTCCACATGTTATCACTGCATACAAATGATACTCAACAAAGCATTAAGCTTAGGACTGCACCGTATATTGTCTGTCTGCAATATCCAATATTGGAGCTGGGCAGGACTGATTGGATGCAATACTTGGCACACTATTATGATATTTAGAAAACATAAATTAACGCTCTGCCAATGAAAAGATGTATATATATATATATATATATATATATATATATATATATATATATATATATATATATATATATATATATATATATATATATATATATATGCCCACTTAAGACTTTTATTGCCCTTGATGTATAATCCTGATGCAGTTTTTAATGGCCGAACTGTTAAAGCTCATTGAACTAGCTGGAGAGATAATGATGATGATGGTGAAGATGATAATGATGATGATCATGGAAAACAAAGAAAAGAGGCATGAAAACCTAAGTTAACTTATATTAAATGCAATATTAAACAATAGAAATAGCTGCATCTCAAAGCCCTGATATAATGTTATCATGTTGTTTTTGGGACAATTTTATGATTGCACCAAACGAAAAAATTATGTATAATAGTATATATTGCAGTTATCTGTGTGCTATAATAGTCCTGGCAAGGCTACTGTCTAATGAACTTATCAGAGTTACGTTTGCACAACGCAAATAAGTCTGCAAAGCGCTTTAAACGCACTCCAGATGTAACAAGTTTGAGTGAACACTTCATTGGCTTCAACATGTCTTCCGTAAAGGCAACACGAAAGTCTTCATGTTATTAACTGGGAGCTCGTTAACACTGTAAATGCAATTAGGGGGCGAGAAGGGGGATATTTATAGGAGCTGCGACAGATACTTCAGCTAACCGGAAAGACAACAAACGCTTTGCAGGTTCCAAACCACTGAGGGAGTGTTATTTAGCAGCACACAGCAGCGGTGACGAGAAACGCACTCACCCAGAAGTGGAGCTTTGCTCCGCACAGCCACTCCATCTCCTTTGTGGCGGGAGAGCCGGTATCATCGGAGGAGTTCATTACTCCGTCGGTCTACGCGGAAAGGTCGAGTCCTGTCTGCGGAGCCGCTGTCCTTTATCCCCTCTTCACGCGGCAAGGCGCCCGCGAGCTGTCACATGCCACACGGACAGGTATGCGTCGCTGACCGAGGGGGCTCCCGGTTTCCTTTTTGCGTGTCCGACCGCGAGCCGTCCTGTCTCGGGAAACTGTCGGCTCCTTCCGCTTTGGCGAGGAACGGGAGGGGAAGAAGTCATTCGTATTCAGCCAAGAATAATTTTCTACAGGAGGAGGCTGCTCTGTCTCGATGGAAAAGGGAAGGCGTCAGCTTACTACCAAGCTCCGCCCCCTTCGCACCGAGTCTCCACGCCCCGCCCCTTCGCCTTACTAACACAGATCTCTGCTCAGCAGCGGGAGTCTCGGGTTCATTGCTGAGTCATGACTCATGACAAAAATAACGTTAGAGGGACACCATGCTTTGTTCTTATTTATTTTTTACTCCAAATTAACAAAAACACAATGATCTAAATTCATGTGATTTATCTGAAGTCTTCCGTAAAAAGGTCAGAAGGTGACACTCAGTTAAGTAAACAAGAAAGACTATAAAAAACTACCTCATCTTGCAACAGATGGTGCTGGCCCCTCCAAGTAGTGATAGTCGCATCATGACTGTGTGAAAATGAAAAGAAGAAAACACCGACTGATGGAGGTCTGCGTTCATAAAAATGGGAAACGATGATTTTATAGCTTATAACTAGTTAAAAAGTGTTCAGAAAAATTGCTGGAATCTCTTCATATAGTAGAAATTTCTAACTAACCTTGACTTGAAATTCAAAATGGCCACCAAGCCTCAAATGCTAATTGACAGTAGCAGAAATAAACAACTTAATTGCAATTCTGTGGCTTTTCATGATATCAAATCACATGTATACACACTACTGTACAAAAGAGGTGTTTAAGAAAATATTCCTTTAGTGTTTGAATGCAGAGCTCCATGTTACCTACTTGTTTTGCTAATAGCTGTTCACAATCAACAAGTGTCTGCACAGATCATCATCCCTCCACTGCCACGCTTGACAGTTGATATGACACGTGTGTTTTTGGTTTTCTCCAAAAGATGTCGCTCCAGATCTTTTGTGTTGTTCTTTAGAGAGATTTTTTTTCTCTCCAGGCAATCTCTCCAAACAGGCTGTGCTCTGGGTTTATTCTCATTGCCTTCAGTGTTTAATATTCTGACTCAGCTCTTTTGTGGGATGGTCCTTCCTGGAGAGATTTGCAACTGATTAAAATGTTTTTCCGTGTTAATATTTTCTCTCTCTCTAGAGTGATGTTCTTCGCGTTTCTAGAAAATAATAGAAAATGGCACCATGACGAATGCCTGTCATTTATGTAAAATTCACCTTCTTGCATTTTTGAGGTCTGTGTCCCTGTTGTTATAAGAAAAGCAAAGAAAAATTACCTTTATTTTATTTTAGTAGTAGTTTCAGCCCCATCGTTCATTTTGATTATGTTGCTGATTAAATAATAATTGGGTTTTCCCCAGTGTATTTTCAGCCTGGTGGGCCACCAGGCTTTACTTGTGCCAACACCAGGCTAAGCATTGCTTATTTATTTAAGTCTCTTTAAAATGTTTGCATTTTTTAAGCCTTTATAGTTGGTGTTCAGGTAGTAATCTTCCAGTGTTTTAATAACACATAATTATCAAGTGATATTTTCAAATTTCCTGTCAACTTTAAACATTTTTACCTCAAAAACACAATGGGTCGCTGGGTGAATCCCCAGCGCCCAAACACGAGGCTAAGCAAGATTTCTGGGGGGAAACCTTGTGGAACTTATAAATTTTGCAATATAAAAATAATTAATTTTCATATTTATTTATATTTTTATTTGGTTAAAATTAAACATGGATGCACCTTTTATGCATTTATCTCCAGTTTTATAAAATATTTCATATGTCTACATATTAATTTGCAACATTCCAAGTCATGGGACTGTTATTTAGTCCAAACTGTTTCCGCTTTAGTCTTCTGCTGATGATTTGAGCTCCAAATGCAATCCAACAAAAAATCCCTTAGTCTTTGAAGTCTAGTTTCTTGGTGTTTTCATTCATACTGACTGGTCATGCTAAACTCCAGCCTGATTCTTCTCCTCCTCTCCGGGTCAGGCAACTTACTCTGTCACTTTTTGGTATAAAGAAACAGACTCATAAGCCAGGGTGTGCTTGACCACTACAATTAGAAAAAAAAACATATATATATATATATATATATATATATATATATATATATATATATATATATATATATATATATATATAAACTTTATTATTTTTCCCTTTTTTTCATAAAAAGTTGAAAAACATGTCCAGAGTAAGTTGGAGAATTTAAGAACATTGAAGACTCCTTCGTCCATCAGGCTCATTTGCTTTTTCATGGATGCCTAAAGTGTTTAAACATCATAAAATAATAATAATAAAAAAAGTCAATACTTTCAACAGCATGGGAAAAATACATAGTGACTTTAGTTGTACTAGTTCCTAATTTGCACAATCATTGTATATTTTATTACAGCCATCATAGAAGCTTACTATAGCCTGGCTGTCTGTCAACACAGAAAGCATTGGTCCTAAAGTCTTCTATGAATGGCTGACTTATTATTTGCGCAACACACCTTTAAGGGAAGATTTACGCCTCATTTTGTTTTCCTACATGTCTTGTCGGTGAATTACTCATCGGCAGAAGGCGAGATGCGCCTTATCTTGAACGTAACTTTGCGGCTGTTGCCGGTTTTCCTGCTCGAGATGAGAAATTGTTAAACCAGGATTTGCCTCAAAATGCACGTGGTGTGTGACTCGCAACAGATAAAAGCGAGGGTCTGTTTAGACTGCAGTGACCTCAGATCCCCTCACCCCGGGGCCATAACTGCCTCCTATCAGCCACGATGGGTCACAAGCAAAGACAAGAGTCACACAGGGATCAATGACTAGGAAACTGTTAATCCGAAAAATCATTCACACATCGTTTCACACCAAGGCTCAAATATAAATAGTGAGTGCAGAGTGGATCACTCTGTATCAGCGGTATGGCTAGAGTGCTGTTTTTGTTTTTTTCAATTTTGTCATGCTCAAATGTTTCAGATCATGAAACCAATTTAAACATTAGACCAAAATAACCTGGGCCAATGCAAACAAAAATTGTACTTCTATTTTACTTCTATTTAGCCTGCCACCACCAAACTCAACAGATCTTGAGCTCAAAGTCGCAAACGGGTGATGGTTTATACTTTGTGTAATGTTATCTCTAATGATTACGTAGAATTCATTTATGTGATTTCTTGATGTCTATTTCTTCTTCTTCTACTCTTCTGACAAGGTTTTCCCCCTCAAACGGTTGTAGTTCGATGGAGCAACTTTGACCAGATGCACCATACCTACTACATTCAAGCATTAGGTCTACAAAATTCAAAAGTTTCAATTTTGTAGACCTAATTAAACCTAACAAACCTAACACTAGTCTGATATGATATTCCAATTTTCTGAAAAACAGAATTCTGGGGTCCATTCATAGTAAGGAGGAAGAATAGATAGTATGCAAAATTAAACAAAATAGTGTGAAAGGACCACATATCATTTGAACTTAAATACTGAAATAACATTTTGGTGATGCTGTAAAGGCCATGAGATCAGAATTTGCAGTCTGTGTGACTGAGATGTACAGAAAATTAGACTTCGAGTGCAGAGAAGCAGCCTGTCTATCTCTGAGGGCGCTGATTCTTAAGTGCTCTCCTTAGTGAATCGTCCGCCTAGCTCTTGTCTCCACGCAACTCTATATGAGGCGTTATTCTAAACCTCAGCTGAAACTCCAAGGTAGAGTGCCGTCCGTGCTGCATGAAGAACACGTCCTGTCATCCTTTGTCTGACAAAAGTAACAGAGAACCAAACGGAGAGAGGGGCAGCAGAGGCAGCTGCTGAACTCATTAAACTGGAGATAAGGAGCCATATGAGATACCAAGCGAAGTTCTAGGCTGGGTTTTGAGTTGTGGTGACACTTTATCTCCTCAGATCAAAACACAAGATACATTGAAGCTGAAATGAGCTAGTTCCAGATTAATTTTTGATAAGAAAAGAGTTTAATTTAAAGCTGCAGCATGTAACTTTCATAAACAAAATGGCTTCTTTTTTTTAACATATTCATTAAAACTGTCACAATGTCGAGAAACTATGAGATGGGTAATCTATGAAAAAAATCCAGCCCCTCTGCCTTCTCGCTGTTGTCCTACTGCTATCTGCAGAAACACACCAATCAGAGCCGGGTGGAGGGTCTTAGAGCTGCCAATCAGCTTGAGTATATGTTCTGCTCACAACATTGCCCTTTCTCTTAGGGTAAGGGTTACGATTATTTTTCCCACTGACCAAATGCACTTCCAGCCAGATTTTCTGTTGTTGTTGTTGTTGACCAGAAGACAAAGTTTGTTGAATTTTCCCTTTTCCTTCTCCACCGGGGGATCTGATTACAAATCCTAAAGTCCATCTGTTCTCCTCCTGCAAGGTGAACCATTAGGACGGTTCACCTTGGCCTGCAGGAAGAACCCTCTTTATCCTCAATCAGATGGATTTCTGTTTTGCTAGCAGGCTGCTAACGAAAGCCACCTGAGGATGGTGGAGCCAGGTTGGCCTGTCACAGGTACCAGCAGTGTCATGTTACACGCAATTAGGCCCTGACAGAGCGGCTCCACCCTCTGCCCCCTATAAGCTCATTAAACTCTCCGTGCTTTCCAGGGGGGATTTCTCCAACTTACAGGCTGCTGTTTGATTTGGATTACACAGAAACAAGAAACACTAACAGCTATCACCATTCAGGTACAAAAATAAATGCAAAACGTACAACATACCAACATGATTAAGTGCATCCATCAATCCATCCATCCATTTTCTTCCGCTTATCCGGGGTAGGGTCGCGGGGGCAGCAGCTTCAGAAGGGAGGCCCAGACTTCTCTCTCCCCAGCCACTTCTTCCAGCTCCTCCGGGGGAACCCAAAGGCATTCCCGGGCCAGCCGAGAGACATAGTCCCTCCAGCATGTCCTGGGTCTCCTGCTCCCTTCTTCCCCCATTCGTGAACAAGATCCCCAGATACTTAAACTCCTCCACTTGAGGCAGGACGACCCCCTTGACCCGGAGAAGGCACTCTACCCTTTTCCAGCTTTTCCGGCTCAATTTTGTGCATTAAGTGCATATTTGTGGAAATGATGCATGTTTTTCAAAATATTAAGGCAAAACAAATCTGAAGAGTCACATGGATGAATTATTTCTGTTTTGCTTTGTAGATCTAGAACCACTTTCCCTCCATTATGCAATTCTGAGTCAATTTTCAAATTCTACCACAGATTCTCTGATTGATTTAGGTCCAGACTTTGACTGGGCCATTCTACCACATTTATATATATGCTTTGATATAAATGAATCCAATGCATTTCTGACTATCTTTGCAGTTATTCAGTGGACGTTTTCAGTCTAGGATTGTCTTGTATTTACCTCAGTCACTGCTAATAAAATGCATACCACAATCTGAAGATTTACAATAAAAAAGACTACCCATATATCTTCATTTCTATTCATCTACTGCTGTTCAGTTGAAAAAGAAACTAACAAATTTCGAAGCAACAGGGGGCTAGACTGCCAAAGCATGCTGCACTTTTCAGTTTTTTATTGATGAAAACTCTTATTTTATTATTTCATATGTTATGTTCGACTGTAGTAAAACAAAACAAAACATAAAATAAATTAAGAATTTTCCTTTTACTTCCCACCACTTTGTGCCATCCTGTCACACAAAATACAAATAAAATATCTTGTCTCTGTATTTTATTTGTTAGTTTGTGGTTTTATTCTGACAAAACATGAAAAAACTGAAGGCTCACAAATATTTTTTGCAAGGCACTATGTGAAAGAAAAGCGAAGAGTGATTGGAGATTTGCAAATATCTCCTGCTACAGTATGACACCACTGAAGAATCTAAGGAATCTGAAGAATCCTCAAACTGGAGCACAAATCTAAACATGACCATCTGAGATCCCTCAGCTTGTATTTAACCTAAAACCATATTTCATAACTAACTCTGATCAGGCAGAGCAGTACAGGATGGGATTTACGGGTGCAGTAAGCCGTAATATGTGACAGAATGGAAAGTCTTTCACAAGAATCAAAGCCAAAGAACTTTTGTCAGTAAAGTTTTCCTCACTAAATCCACATCCAGAGTTGTTTCTCGGTGTATATGTGTTGCCTTCAAGGCCACATGTGAACCCAGCTTGATGAGACAAAACCTCTTTGTGCGTTCAGTAATCAAATATCCCCACGTGGGAACCGCTCGGCTGTTTTTTTAGGAAAGTGCACCACCTAGTGGCGATACAGCGGTAACAACCACACACGCCTCCATAGAGCCTTCGGTTCTTCATCATGCTGTGTGAGCTTCAATACACAATTTACCTGATATTAGCATCAGGTCAGATTTAATTAACTTAATGTTGGACCAATTTCAAAGCGGCTCACAGTAAATTCGTCAGAATATGACAACTTAATGAACTGACCTAATTTTGTTGTTGATCTTAACAGACTACACGCAGCCCTAAATTCTGGCCAATCTGAGGAATTAAGAAATCACTTAAATAGAAGCTGTAGTGTGACGACATGAAGTAGGCTAAAAGTCTCAAAAAGCAACACATAACTTCCCGAAGAGATACAAGAGCAGATGAGACGAGTTTGAGAGTAAAACTTTGACATGTTTACGTTTCAAGCTTACAAAAGCTAAGCTTAGTGGCTAATCGTGATTAATCACGATTAGCCAATCTGATTACATTTTTAATCGGTTGACAGAATTACTACATACTAATATTAAAAGTAATTCACAGTTAGCTCAGTTACAGTTAAATGCAGTTACATTTAGTGTTCTCTGTGTAGGAAAACAAGACAATAAATCCATTAATACTTATCAAATACAAATTATAAACTTAAAAAAAAATTATAAAATAATTCTTCAGAAATTGTATAGCAACTCCGCAACTCCTGAAGTTTGTTGGAGTATCAGCTGAACAGCTGGGAGGAATAACACGATAGACCTCCAGGGGGCAGTGTGCTACACTTTGAATAAAACCGCCACTCTTTGACCACAACAGTCACTTTTATAGAATTAAAAATATGGCACCTCAACCCTAATTTGATCATTTTTCATAATGTTCTGTACCAAAAAGTAAACAAAAGTCACACATTCTGTACTCTGAGGAAAAGGCGTAATCAGACTATCATTATTATTATTTTACATTTTAAATAAACGTTTATTTTGTAATGTACGTTTTTACAGGTGGACCTGTGTATATCCACTCTGTTGTTTTCTTTGAGTCATGTGTATGTTTTGTAAACCGATTAGGACTTGATATTAGATATTTACCTCCTTTACAAGAATGGTTTACATTTACATCCATAATCTTTTTTTTTTCTGGAAAAGAAAGTGATTTTAGATTAACAACAAAAAATAACCATGTTTTACTCATTAGACAAAAGATTTCAACAAAAGTGAGTTTTCCTATTATTAATAGCTAAACCCTTCCTCCTCCATCTTTGTTACCCCACTTACATTTTAATGAGATCGATGTCTGGGCTTTGACTACGCCCTCAGATTTTCATCAGCTGATAAACGCTCTTCTTTTATCATTTTAGGGTTCATTACTACTTGTTATATTTCTCAATCTTAAGATTTTCTTCAAAAGCTTACCTGAGTTTATGATGTGCTTTTATGCAAGTGTGTATCAGCTCAGATTTTATTTTTATGATAACTGTTTACTGTAAATCACACTACTTTTATCCGTGTGGTGAAAAATCACATCATTTACGTTGTACAGGTTAGTTGTATTTTTTTTGGTAATCCATTCCATCAATGTGCTACAGTCTAACTCTTGTGTATTTACGTGACGCATTCATGTTGATTCATATGCATTACCCCTTTTCATGAAATGAATAATTACAAATAATTTCTTGCATCATGTGTGCTTGGAGGGTGCCCCTCTCTGATGCCGCCCCTGGCGCATGCCCATTTTCAAAACCACCGTCGAAAAGAAGTGAAGTTTGGGGGCAATAAAGAACTGTCAATACAGCAAAATCAGAAGCAGGCTGACCAACAACAACAACACCAACAACTAAATAAATAATAAAACACGCGTGTTTGTGCAGACACATCTGGAAAGCGGCTGCCTCGTCGGTCTGAATCCGCGCCGGAGTGATTCTGTTCCGCAACACAACAGGCAGAACTCTGACCTCTCCGATTCACTGCAGTCTTTATGCTATGAGGTCCCCCACCACCACCCACCACCCACTTTCCCCGGGACTGAGCAGCCCCAACAGCTGGCTGAGGGCGGGGCAAACATCTGCAGCAGCGGCGCCTGTTCCGGAGCAGCAGCAGCAGCTGGATGGCTCTGCGCCGCGGCTCTCCTGGAGGGAACATCCCCGGAATGAAGCGCGGCGTCCCGCATCGCAGAAGCGATAACAGAGCCACATCTGCAGGGGTTTTCAGCTGAGGAGGAATCACTCAGAAAAAAAAAAAGAAAAGAGACGAAAAATAAAGAGAAAACGAAAAGAAACTTCCTGACGGGAATGAATGAGATGAGAAATTCTGCTGAGGAGTTGCACTCTCTCCCTCCAAGACCACCGAGTTTCTCCAAAGCCCCCGCAAAGAGACGGTTTGTGAGGCTGGGACGGAAGAGCAGTGATGGTTCTCAGTGAGTATGACCCACTTGGAAGCGCTCTGTGCGGGCAGCTGTTCCAGCCAGAACAGCTGGAGAGAGTTAGGGAAGATGCAAACTTCTCCTCTTTTTCCTTCGTGCTTCTAAAACAGTCAAACCCCGTATGTGACCTTCGGCTAAATCGAAGCAATATGCAATAATAAAGCCTTTCCATGTTTATTCATTACTTTACAACAAAAACAAAAACATAGAGAGAGACGATGAAGGCAGCAGCTCAGCGTAGAAACATAAAAGACTGGAGAAAATTAGACATCCTAAATGTTGGATAATTTGCTGACATAACTTGGATTATGTACAAAATCGTTTTTATAACTTGTAGGAGTTTAGGGGGGTATTTATAGATGTTTTGGTTCAGTTTGGATTCAGTTTCACCTTTCAGTCATCCCTTATCTTCACTTGACAACGTCTGCCCACTTTGCCCTTCAACAGTCAGATTGTGAGCATGTTTCTCATCCACAGCCTCTACACAGGTGAGTCCTCAGGTTTCCTGACAGATATTTACCTTATGATCTTTAATGTTTCTCTCATAAATTCATTCTTTTGTTGATTTGGATGCCAACCTGGACTCACTTTGATTGCCACAAATTGTATCGCTCCACATCTTACGCTTTCAGACTACTAGTCCTCATCTGGGTTAGTCGGATGCACTGACCTACTTTTTTCACTTCCAAAACCAATGCAGATATCAAAGGATATCTGCATCCTCCGATATCCAATGCATATCGGACTTACAATGTTTACATTTCTTTTACAACGTTTACAAAGTTGTAAAAGACTTATGTTTCTTTTAAAGAAATTGAAACTGACAAAAATAATAGGTTGACTACCTTAGTAGTGTTTGTTTTTTTCAGTGATGTCCTGTGTTTTTGTGCCAAAAACCCAAAAGTGATGATTAAGGCCTGTAAGGGTGAGAAGCAATCACAATTTTTAATAAACAACGTGAAATTTGTTAGATTTTGTTAGCATGAAATGCAATTGTAAAATTAGATTCTGAACAAGTGTATGTCGCTCAGATTATATTTTTGAGCGAGATGCACCTTGAAAAGGTCCTGTAAAGCAGTGGTCCCCAACCTTTTTATTACCACGGACCGGTCAAGACTTGGAAAATTTTGCTGCGGTCCGGGGGTCGTGCACCGTCAGATAAGGTTCTGCATGTTGGTGTTCCCGCTAAATACTGCATATACCCAATTTGGGTTGTCTTGGCCTTTTTATCGCAGCCTGTGGGGTTTACCCTGACTGGGAACGAGAATACAACCTGCTGAATGTGACAGGTAGCCAATCAGAAAGCGTGGTGACATAAGAACAGAGGGGAATCCCAAACAGCTGACATATCGCGCAACTGAGAGTCCGGTGGATATCGGAGATGATATGTGAAAATGTTTATTATTATATGTAAAGGTCATTATTATATATGTTTATGTTTATTCAGTTAAAAATGTTAACTATGAAAAAACATAGTCACCTCCAAATCATAGTGCAGCAAATAGAGCGGCTGCTCCCGCTGTCTTTTATCCACCGCCTTTTCTTTTTGTTACGTCTTTTATCTCTTAAAATGAGTCCACAAACTGTCACTATTGCTTCTACATCGTCATCCGTGTTTGGTTATTCTAAATTCCTGTATGCTATGTTGGGGGTTTTGTTGATTTTCTTCTGGAATCGCGATGTTTGTGACTGGAATCGGTTCGTGTGGTTTGTTGCTTCTGCCTTGTGGCTGAACACGAACCGATCGAACCTGTTGTACTTTTATCAGCTCTGTGGTCACAGAGGTTTGGAAAATCGGCCGACAATCCTTAAATCTTGCCATCTAAACCAGACTTAAGACTCATAAGCTCTACTCATCTCCTGTCGACCACTGCCCAAACGCTCTGACTCTGGTCGCTATGGTAACGTTTACATATCCCTTCAAAATAAGATACAGATGCGCCACAAAAATGAACATTTTACTTTCGTGAAAATTTTAACTCACGATAATGACTAACGGGAGCCCTGAGCTTGTTTCTCTGCAACGAGACGGTCCCATCAGGGAGTGATGGGAGACAATGACACCCGAAGTGTTGCTTATATCCACAGCCTGCTTGGTCTCTACGTGGCGAAGCAGTCTGAAGCTTCATTGCCTCATTAGCAGCCGGTCGCCGCATGTTACACAGAGCGGCTTAATGTGGGATTCACCTACCGGTCCGGGATAAATCCATCCTCCTGTCTCTTCTCTGGGCCTTTTCCCCTTTGCAAAGAAACTTTCCAAAGACACCTGATCTGTTTCTTACTCATTTTGCTGCTTGTGGGCTCAGTGTTGGCGCGCAAGTAACTGAGAGAATCCGGTTAAAGAATTTTCAAAATAAAAGATCCTCCAGACTCAAATAATACATAAAACGGAAATATTTAATTATTTCTTGCGCGGCCGGTACCAATTGGTCCACGGACCGGGGGTTGGGGACCACTGATGTAAAGTATTTAGTTTTTAGCCACATAATCATTGGTACAATAACCTCTAACAATGATTATAAGCTGATCAGAGTTTCTAGGAACATCTAATTAGTAATCTGAGAGTTTTGTTTCCTTGGGGAATAAATTAACCAATTACCACTAAGCAGAATGCGTGCCACCTTTGGGTCACCAACAGCAGACGCTAATATGTTGTTTTGGGATTAAACTCTAGCAAAAAGCATTTTGTCTGCTAAATCTGAACATGGAGAGTTTGCAGAGGTCTGCAGACATGGAACAAAATTAAGTAAACACATGATCAATATATGTGGAAGCACCTTATGTCCACTGATAAGCAGGATGGAGGATCTGTGATACTGTGGGTTGTTTTTGTTCTTCTGTACACCCAGGGAGTTAGATTGTTGTATGAAACACAGGTAGCAACCATGCAACCTATAAATGTGACACTGGTATAAACACCGTATAAAAGAGGACATAATATGCTAAATTCACATTTTGAATGTTTTTGTACTTCTATTTGAGTTTCTTCTGCTTCTAAAAACAGGTCAAGTACTTAAAAACCACCAAACTGTTTGTTGTTTTGACAACAAGTTAATGTTAATTTTTGTGTCTGCAAAAATGAGCCGTTTCAAAAACCTCTGGGTCGTTGAGTCACAATCGATGTGCCCTGACCCCAGCGAAGGCCAACCCATCACCTAGCAATCCAAGCGGAGCTCCAACACCGTTGATCAGCTTGTTGTTACAACTGTATGGAATGGCTGATGGAAAAGACAAATGTTTTGTTGTTGACTTATCCTTCCTTAAACCTCTTGCTGAGTTTTTGTTGGTTGTACAGGAGGGTCCACTTTTGCTTTTCAAAGGTGTACCGATGTATAATTGTGCATCTCTTTGCAGCCATTTTCACGTGTGACTGTAAACGTTGAGTTGGGGGGGGGGGGGAGGCGTGGCCAGCAGCCGCTTATCTGGATTTAAAGTGACAAGAGGCCCTAAAACATCTCATTGTGAAGGGAGCTCAAAATACGCAGAAAAGCTAAAGTCTCACTATCTAAGAATGAAAAAAAAGTACATATTTTATTAGCCCAAAGCTATCCTAGTCTTTACGTGCTAGCTAAAACCTTATACTCACAAGCCATCACTGACTAAAGTCTCTAAGCAGAGGCTTTCCATTGGGAGAATCAGAATTAGAAGCTGTGAAATCCCAGTCTGGGGAGACTGTGGGGAAACTGCAGAGAACCTTTGAACTATAAGAAGCTTAGAGTCTTGGTAAGGTCCGAACAACACTTCATTGTTTCAGCTGTGCATAGAGAGCTGAGGGCAGACATGCTGAAGGAGACCAGGTCTGGGTAGAGAAACGTACGAGACATTTTATCAAAGTTCTTCACTTTAGTTTTGTTGTTGAAGTTGAACTCTTGCCCCTCCTCCGTCTTCTATCAGTTCCGTCTCTTTGCCGCTCCTTCCTCCAGGTCGGGAGTATCCACCGGCAGTTCCTCCACCTGCAGGTCGGCAGAGGGCGTGGCCATCAGGCAGCCAAGCAAGAGTCGCATCCGTCGCCAAACCAACCGACTCTCCGGCGTCTTCCACCGCAACCCGTTGCCTACATCGGGCTCCATGGCGCTGACGGCGGGACTCCTGTCGTCACGGTCCGTCCAAGTCAGGAAGAGCAGCAGTAGGTCACTTTGGTTTTGTTTTCTACTTGAGATTCTGATGCCGATATTTCCACTGTGGAAGATATTCGTGATGTATTAATAGGTTTTGAAATTGTTCGTATTGATAACAGCAACAGGCTTTAATTTTAGATAAACAAAAAGAGGAATATATAGAGTGCTCGTGTATTTAGCCCATTTCCCTTACATTTACGAGATGTCTCGTGAGCCAAAATCGTGGAATCAAAAGTAGTTGTTGGGTAAAACTAATCATTGTTTTATCATTTTATTTGAGTGTTTTATCTAAATATGCTCAGTTACCTAACTGGCTCTGACCAGTTATTCTATAAGGTTCTTTCTTTATCTATGATGTAATTTCCTACTCAAGGGGTCCATCTGTTCTGTTATCTCAGCATTGTTCTACTGAAGAAGGTCATCATAATAAAAGCCCATTCCCCAAGCAGAGTTGAGCAGAGCTCACCAACCTTTGATCCCGAGCGGGTTAGAGGTTGTGGATCTCTCCCTTTGCAAAGGATTGGTCTTGTGTCTGGTTCTTTACAGGTCTTGAGCTAATTTTAAAAACCCCAACAGTAGTCGCGAGCTAAATAATAATAATAATGATAATAATCGCAAAAATGTCAGATTTTTTGTCTTTTGCTTGTAGAAGATCGATGTTATTCATTGTAGATACAAAACTTAAAGAGGAATATGATGTTTGTTATATTTAATTCGATAAAAGTTTTCCAATTCTGTTGGGCTCAATAGTATAATTTTATTGTCAGTGTTAGAAGAGGATTTGGGACGCTTTCTTTCAAAACACTTGCTATTTTTAGCCAACTTTAATAAATTAAACACCAGGGAAAAATAACGAAAAAGTTTAAACATCTTTAATTTGAATTTAATGCGACAACAATAGATCACATTTCTTATCGTGATAAGGAATGTATCACGATAAATGATAAACGATGTGATAAATGCCCACCCTTAATATCATATTCTTGTGTTAGAATGGCCCAGTCAAAACCCGGACCTAAATCCAATGAAGAATCTGGGCAAGACTTAAAATTTGATGTTCAAAACCACTCGTACTTCAGTCTGACTGAGTTTGAACTATTTCGTAATGGTAGAAACTGATACACAGGGATTAAACACAATCGTTTTGGTAACATGCCAAAAAAAAGTGAAAAGGGAACAGAGTTCAGAACATCTCAATCTTCTACTTTACCCAAACAAAACCATCCATCTGAACTTTGTAAAACTGGAATACTTTACATGTCTTACATCATCTCCTCTGGTTTTGTTGCATATCCACTGCATACAAGCAAACGTGACCTCAGCGCTTATAAAAAACCAACCAGTCTTTTTTTTCCTTTAAACCACATCTCAGACCCAGTGATGAATGTCCTTTTCCCCGTGTGGTCTCGCATCCGCAGTGTTCTCCGCAGAAGTCCTGCCAGAGGACGACCCGTCCGAGCTGTCCAATCAGATCACGGCTCCAGGGATCCTGAAGATCTTCGGGAACGAGATCTGTGAAGGGGCTCACTACAAGAGCGTCCTGGCCACCACGCACTCCAGCGCCGGGGAGCTTGTCAAGGAGGCCCTGGATAGGTGAGAACATGCACCACCATGTGCGGGAGGGTGGTCTTGTGTTTCTGCTCGGTGTGAGTTACGATCCCCCTCCACGTGAAGCCCATATGCACTCAGAAAAATAAACTGCTGTAAGAACATAAAAGTGAGAGCCGGAATTCCTCCACAATCATATGATCTGCGCTCAGCAGTAAGCCATTCTGTTGGTCTAAACTTCACCTGCTTCTGGGCTGATCTGGTTGAACAGGGCTGTAAAAGTTTAGTTTTTTTTTTCATTGTGACTTTTTGTTTCTCTAATTCATTTTGTTTTAATTTGTTTTTACAGTGTGTTTGCTAGTTTTTATTAGTTAAATACTGTTTGGTTTTTAGTTGTTGTAGAAGAAGTTTTAGTTTTTTCATATTTTGATAATTTCTAGGTTCAGAATTCAAACAGGTCAAAGTAACGTATTGTGATTATGCGTAGATTGATTAGGTAATAAATACTCAGCAGAAGATGCCATTTAAAAAATGTATTCAATTATTGTTGAACGACCAACTAAATCAGACAGCTGACAGTTATAGTTTTTCCCCCATTAATTATCATTTATATTTATTTCAGTTAACAAAAATGTCTTCTCAATTTCAGTTTTTGTTATTTTCACTTGTTTCAGGTAAAAATAATAACCTTTGGTTGGGAAAACATGATGTGATTTCAGGGATGTTTTTCTTTTATTCAGCATATTCAGATAAGTTTTGAATTTACTCGACAGAACTGTTTAGAAATTTACATGGGCGTTCATTTTGATCTTTAAACCTTTAATTCTCCTTTCATTGGAGATGAGAGTTTATTTAAAGTGACAGCGTCATGCATTTTCGAGGCACATGGTGCCATTTTATATCATTATTAATCAACTATTTTATCTTTAGTTGTTATAAAAATGTTGCATATATCAAACATAACTTAAAAGAAATTTGACTTGACGCCTTGAAATTGGGTCACTGTCTCTTTAAGAAGCTCCTGCTCTTTCTGAAACTCCGCCTTCAGGAAGTTGTTACAAGGATGCTGTTTACAAACATTTTTTTACGGAGCGTGTGACTGAGCAGTAGGTCGTATGATAAGCCCTGCTGACGGGCGGGTGTTTGCCAATCACTGGAGACCAAGCCTTTGGTTGCCCCCCCAATAATAAATAGATCATTTATAGTTGCCACAGGAGATTCAAGGATTTCTTAAACATTGGATAAAAGAATCAGTGCAGAGAGTGTTTCTGGTATGAAAATGGAAGATCTCATCTTAATTCTTCTAAACAGGTGTATAGTTAAAAAAAAAAAAAAAAAAAATATATATATATATATATATATATATATATATATATATATATATATATATATATATATATGTATATGTATATATGTATGTGTGTGTGTATCAGGGTAACATTTACTGTATTTTAGCCTGTGTAGAGCAGAGAAAAATCCAGAGTAAATTCAGGCTTTTGCTTCTAATTCTTCCTCTTTTTTTTTTTTTATTTCTTCCATTAATTGAGTTCGTATGCTTCAACTTGGAAAAATACCAGGTCAAATGCATCATTAAAATTGCGTCCATGCACAAAATTAATATGAGTAAACTTGGCAAAAAAAAAAAAAAAAAAAAACTTACACTGATTTATTTAAGATGGAGCTTAAATTTAGCTTAAGCACAAAAGAAAAAGCAGAGTCTCATAATTTTAAGGCTGCTTAAAGGTCAGCGTGTTCTAGTGAATTAAAGCTAAGGTCCGCCTAACCAGATGCTTCTGTTTATAATAATCGAAGCACACAGCAAGCTGTGTGTGTGTGTGTGTGTGTGTGTGTGTGTGCGTGTGTGTGTGTGTGTGTGTGTGTGTGTGTGTGTGTGTGTACAATGAAGTGGAGTTCTGATCGACCCAGTCCAAACCACAGACTTGTGTGAAACACAGCCAGCGATGGCCCAGACTCTGAGGCCGCCTCTGTCTGTCATTCTTAGGTTTCATTCAGACGCACAACAGGATGATTAATGGCGGCCGGATTCAGTCTCTAAAGGCGAGACGGACAAACGACCCCGTACCAAAGAGAAAGACTGGTGGCAGGAACATTTAGGACTTAGCTAACACAAAGCAAGTGAAGTTTAGCTTAAAATCCACTACCTTTTTTTAAATGCTACGCTAACGCGAGCATGTTTTATCTCTGTTTTGATATGACTGATCGATAATACTTCTTATACAGTGTGTCAGTGTGGTTCCGGTTATTATTTGTGTATGAGGGCAAAAAAAATATAGAAAATTTGATAAAAATTGCGATTTGATCTGTGTAATTTAGCAGCTCATGTTTTGGCTGCTCTCCTTTTCCCTCGGTGGAGTGATAGGAAAGTTCAGCAGTCTCTGTTTCACTGGAAATGTTGGTATAAAAACTAAAAAAAAAATGCTTTTATTATTAGGATAAATACAGATTTGCAAGCGGTGCACAAAAATACGCAGTGGTCATAAAAAAAGCAACGAGGCGCAACTGATAAAATCACAGACCAACAACAAGTATCAGGAGATGAAACACTAAAAACACAATCATTTAAAAAATACCCTGATTTGTACTTTTCTGATGCTGGTGATAATACTGGTATTCAGTAATAAAGTAGTTTACAAGAGTGGACAAGAAGTAAAGTGCTGTTCCTGTGAAGCTCCAGTTTCTTTTTTTTTTGTTTTTTGTTTTCTAATGTAGGTTTGGTGACTTTCTATCCATCTGAAATGTCCAGATACAAAAAGTCATTACGGGACATCCAGGAATGCAGGAAGACTGTTTTATGTACACAAGAAGTTTCAGTTAGAGGCGCACCGATTCACTTTTTTCACATCCGATACCAATATCTGAGGTTTTTTTTGTTTTTTTTATAGACATGTTTATTAATTTTTTGCTTAAAACAACAATACAACACAAAACAAAAGCTCAGCAGTGCAGCCCAAAGGACAAAAAAAAAGAAAAAGAAAAGATAGGAGGTGCACATATTTTCATCATTTTATAGTCCAACTCTAAGAATTTATAAATGCTCCAGTGCGTCCAAAGCTGTCAGTCTTAGAGAGGACGAGGCATGTCAGAAAGTCAACAGGGATATATTCCAAAATAAACTTCTTCCACCCAGAAATAGTAGGAAACTTATCAGAAATCCACTGCAACAAAATATTCTTTCAAGCACAGAAGATTAGGATGTTACACAACTTTGATTTTAAATGTGTTTACTTGGTAGACCAAGGAGAAGAGACACTGGATTGAGATCAATATTAGTTTTGATAGTTTTCCTCGTCTCAACCAGAACATATTGATTTCTGAGGTTTAGTGTCGGCTAAAACTGATCCAATGCAGAAACACAGCGCTGAATTTACTGAAGAATTTACTTAAGAGTCTATTTATGTCTGTTTTCCTTAAAGACACGGATATAAATGAACTGAATTACAAATTTATTTGATAACTTTGCACTAGTACAGCACACTTAAATACACCTTCACTAGCTTGGTGAAACGTGTAAAAACAAAACAACTTTAATTTGTTCAGGAATTAGAAGTAGAGCAGCCAAATAAATGAGACAGAAACTGAAAAAATGTTGATTGACTCGGTCGAGCCTGTAAAAAACAAACTGCAGTACACTTTCTTTCAACAGGTTCAAAAAGTGCAATTAGGAATTTGAAATGTAATGTAAAATAAATAAAGCATGGCGTCGTTTGGAGCACAAAGGATAGCATTAGATTGAATAGATTATGGATTATTATGGATCAGGCACATTGTCACCGATACCCGATCTAAAATATTTTCAATATTGGGGCCGATACAGATATTATATCGGATTTTTATCACTGATTTCAAGTAAAACTCACATATTACATATATGTATTACACATACAGTAAGATATTTCCAACCTGTATTATAATTTTGATCAATATGTCTTGCAGATAATGAAAAACCCAAATTCAGTGTCTAGGAAAGTTAGAATATTGTAAAAAAGAAAAAAAAAAGTTGAGTGGAAGGAAAAAGTGTGATGGTAAAAAGTGGACCAAAAACAAGTAAGTACTGCCTTGAGAAGCTGCCTAGAGAAAATTTTGAATGTTGTAAAAGAGAAAACACAATTTATTTGTCTATTCATGGAAAGTTGAGTGGAAGGAAAAAGTGTGATAGGAAAAGAAAATGAGTGATAATATTTTCTGACTCATTTCTTTTATCAGAATATCCAACAAATTGTGAGCTCTACAAGATTATGAAAGTAACAAATGAAATAATTAAGCTTCAGATTTATTCAGGCTCTCTGTCTGATCGTGAGATTCATTTGATGACCTGAAATATTCAAGCGTGACAAAATGGGGGAAAATCTGTTTAAATCCTGTGAAGATATTTTTCATTCCCGCGTCTTGTGAGGAGTGTAGCTATTTTGAACGCGTCCGTCTGATGCAGGTACGGCCTGAGGAAGGAGGAGTCCGATTCCTACGTCCTCTGCGACACCATCGGCTCCATCGACAGTCACCAGTGGAGGACGGAGGGCTTCAGGGTGGTGGGCGACCACGAGAAACCTCTCCTCCTGCAGTCGCTATGGAAACCCAGAGAGGGCTTGGCGAGACGTTTCGAAATCCAGCGGAAAAGTTCGATAGAGGAGAAGACGTCGAAGGAGAGGGACACCGTCACTGCCGGTAAAAACTGCAGGCCCTTTTGGGCCGATTGCTTTGCCGCATCCTGACTCCACCAGGCAACACGAACGAAGCTCCGCCGGCTTCGAAGCCGGTTGTTAGCAGAATCACTTTTCGGGCACAGCGTTCAACGTGACACCATGAGACTCACTCGGTTTGGCTTTCGTGTTGTTCCCCCTTTGTTTGAAGGACACACCCTTTATTGTACACGAGTGTCTTCAATTAGACAAGTCACGTGATGTGACACAATAATTCAATAATGATAAAAACAACAACAAATGAGAGCACAAAACATTCATAATGTCAACACCCCCACTTGCTCACATTTGGGTAACTTCCTCTGACTCTTAATATTTCAACCAAAATACATTCATGATACACCAAACATAAACATTCCATACTTCCCTAACTTAATCTTTGTTGCTGGTTTAGTTAGTACATCTGCAACCATTTCATTGGTTGGACAGTACTCTAGAAAAACTTTTCCTTCATTTACGACTGATCTGACAAAATGATATTTAATATCAATATGTTTACATCTTTGTCTATATACAGGATTTTTGGCTAAGGATATGGTACCCTGATTGTCTTCATAAATCTTAGCTAAATAATCCAGACCATCCATGTTGAACAACAGTTGTTTCAAGTATAAGCATTCCTGTACAGTAGCAGCTAATGCCATGTACTCTGCTTCACATGTAGATAGAGCTACTGTAGGCTGTCTTTTGGTCTTCCATGAGACTAACGGACCATCTTTATTTAGACTCATACAGTAACCTGTTGTACTTCTTCGATCTGATACATCACCTGCCCAATCAGCATCACTGTATGCATATATAAGGTTATCACAGGCACCCTTTTTAAAACATAGTTCCTTATCTTGTGTACCTTTTAGATACCTGAAAACATGCTTTACAGTATTCCACTGCTCTGCGGTTGGGTTTGCAAAGTACTGTGCCAGTTTACTTACTACATAGCTTAAATCTGGTCTTGTACATGTTGACAAATAGATTAAGCTTCCTACTGCCTCCCTGTATTTTCTGACATCACTCATTACTTCAGCATTATCAGCGTAGTTGAGTTTCTGCTCACAAGGAATAGTTCGTGGCTTACAGTTCTGCATGTCAAACTTTTCCAATATTTTCCTCACATACTTCGACTGTGACATTTTAATACTGTCAGCATCTTTCTCAAAGTCAATGCCAAGAAAATGTGTCAACTTTCCTAAGTCCTTCATCCTAAATCTGGATGCAAGTTTCTCTTTTACATCTCTAAGGATATTCATATCACTGGCAGCAATAATCAAATCATCGACCCATATAATGATGAACACAGTTTCAGTATCGGTGATCTTTGTGTAAACACAATGATCAGCAGGGTTTTGAACAAACTTGATTTCACATAGGTAGTCATGCAACATTTTGTTCCAGTTTCTGCCCGACTGTTTAAGTCCATAAAGAGATTTTTGCAGTTTATACACCAGTCTTTCATTTTCTTGAGATTCCTTCTTGTAGCCCTCTGGTTGTTCAATATAAAGTTCACATTCGATTGGAGCATGTAAATATGCTGTCTTTACATCCATCTGGTGAACAAACATGTTCTCCTGTGCCACCTTTTGCATCAACACTCTGATGCTCGTCATGCTAGCAGTTGGTGAAAAGGTTTCATCATAGTTCATACCTTTCTTTTGACTGAATCCTTTAGCAACATATCTAGCCTTATATTTGTCTGATCCATCACTATTCTTTTTGATTGTATACACCCATTTACCCCCCACTACACCTTTACCCTCAGGTAAATTGGTCAGGGAAAAAGTAACATTGTCCCTTAATGACTGCATTTCCTCATCCATTGCTGTAACCCACTCTTTTGCATTCACAGATGTTACAGCTTCTTTGTAGGTTTGAGGTACTCCACTTATCAGTCTGTAACAATAATCAATGTTGGCTATCTGCTCTTCATCATCAATGCTACATACATAGTCATCCAAATAACCTGGTTTCCTTTTTTCTCTGACAGGGTATCGCCTCTCAGGTTCTTCATGTTTTGTTGTGTGACTGGTACTCGCCATTGGTTCCTCTGTGCTCAGTTTATGGTCAGAAACATTTACTGGATCAGCTTCTGAAGTTTTGGTTGCTCTCGGACTAATTCTAATCATATCATCATCGTCCAAAGTTACATCCGTCTCATTTTTCTCTCTGGATACAAATTCCACAAGCCTGTGTTTCTGGATTTTCCTGCTGTTTGGATAGTAGACCATATAGGCTGGACTGTTCTTGTCATACCCTATAAAAATGCCTTTTTCACACCTTGAATCCAGCTTCCCTTTCTCTTGTTTGTAAGTGTAACAAACGCATCCAAACTTGTGCATCCTAGAAATGTTAGGCCGTCTGCCTGTCAACATGAAGTAAGGCGTTTGCTGTGTGCGATTATTATAACATCTGTTTCGCACTACAGCAGCTGTCTGAACTGCATATGGCCATAACATTCTTGGTAACTCACCATCGATTAACATACATCTAGCCATGTCAAATAAAGTTCTCCAGTTTCGTTCTGCCGTACCATTTTGATGTGGAGAATATGGTGCTGAGGTCTCGTGTCTGATACCATTTCTGCTCAGTAATGCCTGATACTCTTTTCCTGTGAATTCAGTACCATTGTCTGACCTCATACATTTAATCTTTCCATGTGGAGCCATGTCGGCAATAAACTTTTCAGTAGCTTGTACTGTGTCACTCTTGTTTTTCAAAAAGTATACAAAGACTGCACTGGAATAATCATCTGTGAAGGATAATGCATATCTGTGACCAACTTTGGATATTGGGTCTATAGGTCCTGCTAAATCTGTGTGGACCATTGCTAGTGGTCCTTTAGCTCTTGCATCTGGCTCCCTGTTCCTAGTTTGAACAAATTTTCCTTTTGTGCAGACTTCGCAATATGGCATTGGTTCACCTCTCCCTTTAATTTCCATGCCATGAACAACATTTTCTAGCTTCAGTACATCTCTGTAATTGCAATGTCCAAGAATCTCATGCCAACTTTGTAAGTCATAACATTTTTTACACTGATCACCACATTCACTGTCCATCATTTGTAAGTAATACAATTTGTTACATACGTGAATGGGGAACTTGGTATCGTCTCTGAGAAGAACGTTCTTTCCTTCTTTGAAGATCACCGTTGCTCCGCTGGATGTTGCAGCTTTCACTGAGAAGATGTCTTGCGGATATGAAGGGATGTATAATGCGTTCCTCAGCACCGTTTTAAGACGTCGACCTCTCCTGTCAATCAAAAACACTTCCGCGTCTCCTCGTTGCTTAGCAACCCCAAAACACCTGGATCCATCAGCCAATTCCACGCAGTGCGTCTCGGCCTGGAAACTTTCATCAAGCTTCCGAAACTTCTTGATGTCGGTGATTATGTGCGACGTCGCACCAGCGTCCACCATCAGACCTCTCCTCTTGATGTCGTCCACTCGCATGTCAGCGTCGCTCACCCGGAAAGCAAACTCTTTGTCGCCGCCCGTCTCTTCGGCTACTTTCCGTGCGTTGTCCCGTTGTTTTCTCCGTCTGCAGGTTGCGTTGCTGTGATTGTTATTCTTACAGTAACTGCACCACTGCTTCCGCTGGCAGGTTCTGCTTATGTGGCCTTTCGTCCCACATTTAAAGCACACGATCTCAGAACTTCCTGCTCCAAGATCATTTGCACTTCTTGGTGCCCACTTCGTACCAGAATGTGTTTTAGCTTTCATCACATTGTCCTCAGATACTGTGGCACGCATATTTTCAATGTCCTCAAAACTTCTGAGTTTAGTCTTAAACTCTGCAAAAGTCAACGTAGCACCATCTTCGCTTTGAGTGATATAAATAGCAAATGGCCTAAATGTCTCTGGAAGTCCTTTCAGGACCATGGCGATCAGAAGTCCGTCGCTCAGCTCCTCACCTGCACTTCTTAAAGCGGTGATCGCTGTCTCAGCTCTGATGATGTACTCGGTAACCGACTCACAGGGTGATTTCTGCAGTGACGTCAGCTCAGTATACAGGTTAATCACTCTGGGCTTTCCTTTACCGGCGTAATGGGCCCGCAGGATTCCAAGCGCCGCACGTCCATCGTCTGCCGCGTCATGCATGATAAGTGATAGACTCTTGTCATCCAAAAACTGAATGAGCTCTGCATAAGCCTCAGCGTTTTTCTTCGCGTCTTCCTCTTCATCGTCATCATCGGAGGGGCTTGTCAAAATTGTCTGTTTCAGCCCTTGCAATCGAAGATGTCCTAAAAACTTTGTTTCCCATAGTTCGTAATTTTTCTCGTCTCCATCAAAGAGAAGTCTTGACCAGCGGCTGTGTGCCATGTCTTTTTCTCTTCTGTTCATTTCCCTTGTTTACTTACACAACAGATGTTCACCGTCTGTTGGGACATTCACTCGTTTCTTCATTGATCCTGGGCCCATAACCTGTTAGCAGAATCACTTTTCGGGCACAGCGTTCAACGTGACACCATGAGACTCACTCGGTTTGGCTTTCGTGTTGTTCCCCCTTTGTTTGAAGGACACACCCTTTATTGTACACGAGTGTCTTCAATTAGACAAGTCACGTGATGTGACACAATAATTCAATAATGATAAAAACAACAACAAATGAGAGCACAAAACATTCATAATGTCAACACCGGTTCTCACAGTGAAGCGTTTGGGTTTTCCTGAGAAAACCGGCCAAAGCCTGGCAGTCTTGCTTTCATTCTTTTGAATTTCAGACTCATGGCTGGATTTGATTCTTTCATGACAATAAATTTTTAGTAACAGCCTAATGGGTTTTGCAGATGCATGGCGATTTAATGGCCGTTTTTTGTTTTCCCACCAGCGTCACACCCTCTCTGTGTAATGCTTTATTGTTAGAAATAAAAAAAGCAACATAAAACAAATAAAAACATTGCAGAAACACTGGCTCCACAGATAAGTAGGGATCATGTGGCACGACTGAAAAACACCCGGAAGTTTCCACAGATGGTACCGTCAAGGTGCTGGGTTGATTTGCTGATGTTTTTGTGTCAGTCATTTCTAGCGGAGGCTCCTGGGTTTACACAGCTGTGTTCACATCAAAGTGTGTGTCCGGTTTTGTGTTTTGCTTTTATGAACGGCGCACGTATGTGATACGGCGCTCAGTCAGTGTCCGCGTGTGGATAGGTTGGGGTTAGGGGTTGTGGTTCCCTGCTGCGGAGCTGAACTTTTTTTTTTTTCCCTTTAATTTCCATGAGCGCTGCCTCTGTTTCCACTGAGGTCTGCTTCCTGAGTGGGGCTTCTTCTTGTTGACTCTGGCAGCAACACCCCCTCACCTTGCCGCAGGAAAATATGGGCGTTGCTCTGTCATCGCATTCCATCGACCTTTCGCCTCATGATGCGGTCCAATTCGCTCATCGTTTTCAATCAATCAATCAAGTTTATTTGTACAGCACATTACAGCAAAAAGGCAGTTTGAGACGCTTTACATCATAAAAACACGCACAACAAAAAAATCAGTCACTGATTGAGAAAACGGTAAATTTCTTTGAGTGTCATTTGTCAAAATCATCAGTAAAATTCAAATATGTTGGTCAATATTCCATTAATCATGTTTCAAATCAACCCTAGACAAGTGGGTTTTTAGCTTTGATTTAAAGGAATTCCGTGTTTCAGCTGTTTTGCAGTTTTCTGGAAGTTTGTTCCAATTTTTTGATACAACAACAGCAGATCTTTAATGTATTGTGGTGCTAAGCTGTTCAGTGATTTATAAACTAGCAACAGTATTTTAAAGTCTATTCTCTGAGCTACAAGGAGCCAGTGTAGGAACTTCAGGACTGGTGTGATGTTCTCTATCTTCCCTCCAGGACCACCATCATTCTGAATCAGCTGCAGCTGTCTGATATTTTTAGGGAGACCCGTAAAGACACTGCTGCAGTAATCAATTTGACTAAATATAAACGCATGGATGAGTTTCTCTATATCTTCCTTGAGCATTAGAACTTTAATCCTTAAAATGTTCTCCTTAAAATGATAGAAGGCTGTCTTTGTAACTGTCTTTATGTGGCTCTAAAGGTTCAGGTTCAGAGTTATTTACTTCCGCCCACATCAGGTATCAATGCCCAGGCCCGGAAGCTGCAGAAGAGCCGATCCAGGGTCACCTCCTCTCTTGTGGAGAGGACTCTGGGTCGCAGTCAGAAGCTCTGGAGGAGCAAAAGTGAGATGGATCTGTTGGACGGCGGGGACAAAAGCGACGGGAAACGCGACGCGCGAGCCAAGAGTCTTCGCGAGAGCCTCGGCCACTCTTCAGTCCACAGCCGGGAGTCCCTGGAAAATGGCCCCCGACTGATTGACATTTGCAGCGTGGAGGCGCCCTTCAAGGGGGATGGCGGGACGGCGTCTAAGACAGAGAACCTCTGTCCGCCGAGGCCGAGGGGCGAGCGCGAGGGAGAGGAGTCGGAGAGGGAGGAGACGGAAAGCAGCGACGATAACACCACACAGTACTCCATTCACCCTCCACACGACTGCCCGTACCTGCTGCTGCTGCAGGGCTGGAGCCTCACGCAGGTACGTGGCCAATCACAGCTCAGCAACACGGGGGGGGGAGGCATGTGGCCGTCAAACCACGGCTATTACAGTTACCTGAAACTAACGGAAATATTGAGGAAAACATTGTTATTAACTGAAATAAATGCAAATGGTAATTAATAGAGAAAAACTATAACTAACTGTAAGTATATCATGTGTTTATAAAAGTAAAATGTACTAAAATTATAGATGTAATATCCGTTGTTTTGTGTTTATGAATCTCTTTATTAGCCTTTCAGAAAGATGGAAAATTGATATTTTTCCCCCTACACAAGCAGTTTACGTCAGCTGTGGGCAAATTATGGTGCTCCGTACTATTTACATACAAACGTTTATGCTAGTCTGTAAAATGACGACAGCAAAAGTTGGGAAAAAACACCAGAGTCAGTTTGGATGTTCAACTAAAATGAAATACATTTTCTGAAAATGGCATATTTGGTTGAATCTTCATTAGTCAATCTATGCTTACATAATCACAACACATTACTTTGACCCTGTTTGAATTTTGCACCTAGAAGTTATGAAAAAAACAAACTGCAACTAGAAAAAGTTTTGAGCTACTTAACACTCGAAAAGCTCATTGAAACTGACTGAATTAGTCAAACAAGAGTAACAACAAAATAAAACTCAACTGTAATTAAAAACCTAAAACTATTATAACCCTACGTCACACCCATGGGGGATGTGGGTGTTTTAACCCTGGCATTTTATGTAGTTTTACTGTAAAGCCTAATTTCTGTGGCGTTGTCTTTGTGCCACCAGACCGACAGTGAAACTGATGTGAGCGTGTTTACTTGTGTAAACAAAAGAATATCTTGCAGCGTGGAGCATGCAAACATGGTTGTGGTTTAAAGGTTCATGAATAAACCTTTAAACCATTAAAAAATATTAGGTTTTTTTATTTTTTGAGTTTTTTTCCAAGAGAATTTGGATTTCTACTAAATGAAGACCATTGAAGTTAACAGACTTTGCTGGTCTCTAGCTTCAAAAGTGAATACTTTTGTGTTTGCTAATCAGAGGTGTTGATTACTTAGCATAGTGGAGTCCAAACTTTTATTAACGAGGGACAAAATTACTAAAGCACCTGGAGGCCACAACAAATCTTTGAATATTTTTTTTTATTTAGTTTTTTAAATTTTATTTTATTTTATCTGCTCAAAAATAAACAAACTGCTAAGGCTTTGCAGGTTGTTTCCCCTCAGGTTACATGAAGTAAAGATTGTCCCATGGATTAAGATTCAGACTTCAAATCTTGAGTCTTGTGCCACTAAACCTCTTACTTCCTGAAGTTATTTAAAGAAGAAAATATATAAATATATGTAAAATATATTTTTGTTATGCAAACACCAAATTTGGTAGGAATTATTAATCGGAATATAACACATTCAATGAGTATAAATTCAAACTAGTGACATTGTTGTGAAATAAGTGTGCATGATAGTAGTTAAATAACTTTTTGGGTCTTAGTCTTTTTTTTAAATTGAAATAATGAAAAAAAGGTTTAAAAGAGTCTGTAAAATCCATTAATTACAATAATTCAAATATAGCTTAGTATTGCAAAATTACAAAAAGATGTAGTTCGCTATCTGACCACTAGATGGCAGCTACGTGCTTACAATATGACCATTTATATAAAAAGGGTGGAGCTCAACTTAAATTTAAGTCCTAATTTCTGCTGCTATCTAAAGTTGCACTGACTTCGTCCAACATTTAATACTTTTCCCCTCATCAAAGCTGGCTTTGTCATTCGACAAAGCCAGCCAGGAAAACTGGAGCTGTCATTTATGCAAAGCAAAACCAGTTACTGCTTGTCAGTACGTTTAAGTTGAAGTCTGCCACTTCAGCTTACTGACTGCAGGAAAGCAACTTTTGTGAACCTTGCTAGATACAGAAGCATTTATATCCATTTATCAGAGAAACACACAAAAAGAATTATGCTGGTTGAGTGAAGCGACAGTGACGGAGCCAGCAGCTGTGCAAAGGTCAGCAAAAGAGTTGAGAGTCAGAGCACGGATCAGGAAACAGAAAGAGACGATCCTGAATCTGCTTCCTGTCTGGTTACCAGGGCTTCTCTAACTGTGGATAAGTACAAAACTACATGCAAAGACTGACACCCATGCACTCACACACACTTATGTATCAACTAGAATAAGTAGATTTTAATTGTGCGTCAGTTTCCCAGAAGGCCCTGTACAGTAAGCTACTCCTGAGGAACGCGATTATGCAGCTGCTTTGCCAGTTTCAGCTCAGCTGGTTTAATCTGAAAGGATCACAAAGAGTGACACAATTATCGCATTATAATCACTATGATCAGTGCTCACTTTATTTAAGGAGACATTCTGTTAAAAGCAGTTTGGAGTTCGAATTATAAGAACTATTCAAAGTTAAAACACATTTTCCAGTTTAGCTTTGATGGTGAAGTCCATCCTAGTCCACATCAAACTTTCTGCTTCATGCTCTTCTTTGAAAATGAATTGTTTTAATTCAGTTAAATCATGTCTGACATAAAGACAAACAGTGATTACATCACTCCAAAATATTTTTTTCTACCATTTATAAGTGAACTTGCTGATGTCCTTTTAATCATTGTCCCAATGCACAACCCAAAGTTGTTCTAGGTTCTTTTGTAGATTTTTCTCAGTAGGGGATGACTTGAATTTTATTGGGAATCCGATTTTATCTTTAGCCAAAAAAAAAAACAAAATCCTGTCAATACTAAGTATATAAACGTACATGTCTCTTTAGTTGTGACAAACATGTTTTAGTTTGCTTTACCTCCCCAAAAAGGCCATAAATGTCCAATCGAGGTGCAAGATTAGGTGTTTGGTTCCTGTTATGGGAATCACTAAGCAAACATGTACGAGAGTGCCGTGTTCAGAAGTGGTTCTTCAGAGATGCTCTGTACAGATAAAAAACTTCTGTGACTGACCGTTAATCTCTCTTCTCAGGACTTTATCATCTACTTACTAGCTGCACCACACATTCTTATCGGCCGACGCGGTGAGTGCGAAGACAAGCCGAGTGTGGACGTCGTCCTCTTTGCTGACGACATCCTTCCGAGCCACTGCTCCCTCCACCGCCAAGGCGTCGGCAGCCCCATCACGCTCTCCCCTTGCAAAGACGCCGCCGTGTCCAGGAACGGCAAAGCTGTGAAAGACAACGTGCAGCTGAGCTCCGGTGACATCATCGGACTGGGAAAGCATTACCTGTTTCTTTTCAGGGATCCCCTACCTTCAGTGAACAAGGTGAGATGGTCTTTGACGAAGACGGCCGAATGAATCTGGTTGTTCGCCGCAGAACTAAAAGAACAACAACTCAGGAGACGTCATACTTCTTTTCTGTTCCTCAACTACAGGAAGAAAGTGATGCCTCTCCTGAACCAACGTTGTCTGCTGCTCCGTGGATAATGTGTCTCAGCCCTCCCGCGGCGGCAACCATCCACAGTACAGCAATGATCCACTGTATCAACTGCATCCCGAACTGCACGGACTTCCGAGGTTCTGCCTGCAAGCGGTCTCCCAACAAAGGCCCTCCCTTTCTAACGTCACCCAGAGGGCACATCCTGACTTTGAGCTACAGGATTGAGGACGAAGATCGCGTTGTCAAGGAGATCTTTGCTATGGACGGCACCAGCATTATCACTGACGGAGCCCCACTGACTGTCTCCTTTCTGCTGAGCCTGTGTCTCCAGTATGCCACGGCTTACCTTCACACTTCAGACCTACGGAGGCTCCTGCTGCTGAGCGCGAGTGAAGTCCAGAGTGCCACGTGGGTGAGTTTGTGGTTAGAGAGGTTGGAAACCAAGAGACGCGTTAAATTTCAGAGCGTGTTTGGGTTGGCTGTTACTGCCATATAAACTTTGTGAAGCTGATTGTTTTTTATGTGCATTGGTTTTCCCCAACATTTTCACACAGACTATGGCCACAGTGCCTACATTTTTGTTTGGCAAAGTTATGAGGATCTTTGCCAAGAGGCAGATTGTAGAAAATAAAAAAGAAGCTCCGTCTGGTTTTAAACAATCTCTTCTTCATCAAACATGCTGTGTCTTGGTGATGTGATCATTGCAAACGCAGCAGAAAAACTGCAGTTGCAGCATCGCAGCTTGTTTCTCAGCAATTATCATCTCACTGTGAATCATTCGGCCAACTCTTGAGTTCCTACTTGCTGGATTACTCTTGGCTGAAATCCTTAAGGATGTGTCCCACCGAGGGCAGGTCACCTGAGGCTGTCATGATGCACATCTGGGTGAGCAGCTGAATATAGGTAATGCAGATTTGTTGCATATTGGTGCATAGATGTTGCACTGGTTTTATTTATTTATTTACTTTTTCCTCATCATTTTGACTGTTTTCCTCATTATTTTGACTTTTTGTTCTCATTTTGACTTTTCTCCTTGTCTTTTGTTAGTTTTTCTCATCAGTTCACCTTTTTTTCCAAATCATTCTAGCTTTTTTTTGTCATTTTGACTTTTTTATCATCTCAATCATTTTTCCTCATCATTTTGACCTTTTTTATGATCTATTATTTTTTTTCTTGTCACTTCAATCTTTTTCTTGTCATTTTAACTTTTTTGACCCTTTTTCTCATAATTTTGACTTTTCTCTTTATTTAGACTTTTTCTCAACATTTTGACTTTTTTTCTTGTCATTTTGACTTTTAATCATTTTAATTTTTTTGTTTTGATTTCAAGTTTTTTTTTCACCAGGTGTGGTGGTCAAAGCCAAGCACTTTGACCACCACACATTTGCTGTGTCCACATCATGACTACGGAAACTGCAAACATGATTTGTTATGGCTTTCTTTCAACACTGACTTGTTTTTTTCTTGTCACTTTTCTAGATTTGTGGGGAAACAAATAAAACCTGCTCTGTCAGTGTACTTTTCTACCTGAGCTGTGGATCTCTGCAGTTCCTCTGACTGACATTCTGCTTGTTAACCCTTTCAGTTTTGGGGACAGCCACGTCTCAGTGACTTTGAGGTTGTGTCGTTCTTTTCTGCTTTTAGTTCGTGGATTAGAAGCTCAAGGCATGAGAATAACTTTGTGACTCACTATTTTAAAGTTGTTTTATCGGTTAATGCTTTCAGCGGAGGAAATAAATATGAGTAAAACGTACCATGACATAAAAACACTCACTGCAGTTTATCTCTTTGCCTCATGCAGGATTGCACTACGAAGCTAGCTGCTGCTTATCCTGAAGAGTAAGCTCTACCTTTTTATTTCCAGTATCCCTTCGTCCTGCCATTTCATCAAGGACTCTTCAGAATGTTTTGTTTTTGTCTTGCAGTGAAGGTTCAAACCACGAAGTGCGCAGCCTACATGATGTAATTTCGGGTTTGCGCCCCCTGGTGGTGTGGATGGCCAACGCCCTGGAGCTGCTGCAGTTCATTCAACATCAGTTGCCTCTTATTCTGGAGTGGAGAAACCGTAAGGAGGAGCAGCAGAGGGAGGACGGAGACTGGGAAGATGATGAAAGCAAAGAAGTGGAGAACTTAGGTCGGTGGCATTGCTGATGCAGTTAGCTAATGTTTCATATGTTAAACTCAAATATGGAAATTCTCGTCAACGTGCTTTTTCAGCAATTTTGGAGCTTCGCCTGTCCTGCATTCGTTCAGCCAGCGAGGAGACGATGGCCGTCCTGGAGGAAGTCATCTTGCTGGCCTTTCAGCAGTGTGTCTACTACATCACCAAGGTAACAGCTGACTTCACAGTCACTTCTTAATTCAATGCTACTGCAGATTCAGGCAGCTCCATCCTGTTTTAAAATGTGTTGCCGGAGACATTAATATAATCAGACATGTAAAGAATAAAGGGTTCTGGTGAGTCACTTTTACAGCTTTTTAACGTCCTGGGTGACTGTACTGTTAAGCTACACTGGGTGCATTGTGGCAGAGCAGATAGGAAGCACACCAAGAGCCTTTGTGTGTGTGTGTGTGTGTGTGTGTGTGTGTGTGTGTGTGTGTGTGTGTGTGTGTGTGTGTGTGTGTGTGTGTGTGTGTGTGTGTGTGTGCGGGGGGGTGTGTGTGTGTGTGTGTGTGTGTGTGTGTTTGTGCTTGTGTATGTTGGAGAATGAATGCCATTCATTCTGCATGAACTATTTCACAGCATATTCTTTCACTTTAAGCTGACTCACTGAAAAAGAATTGCAAAGCTAAAATGAAAAGCTTGGGTGGAAATTACATGAAGTAATCTGCTATAGAGTTTAGAGTAAATTGACTTTAAAACCCACTCCATAGATCTGTACTTTAGGTAGAAGACGAGTTTATTGACAGAAAGCCTTAAAACATGCTGTTTGAGGTTTGTCATATGTAGGCGTTAGAGTAAACATGTGGAGAAAGGTTATATGGTCAGATGATGCACAAAACAGATTTTCTTTTTTTTTTGGCAGCATGTTAAATACTACAAGGTAGCCTTAATCCTAATCTGAACTGATGGGAATGCAACCCTGCCAAAAATTTAAGAAACAATTTGTGCTGTTTCCCACCAAACTTTCTGGCACTGACCCAAAAAAACGTTTTCCCAAACCAAGGCGAGATGCCAGCGAGACAGCTCGCAGTTTAGGCTCAGCGCTGCTTGCTTTTGTGGTTGTAGGAAATAATAAATTAGCCTAGTAAATCAGAAACTGTGGTCAACCCTCACCTGCTGGATAAAACTAAGCTATCTGCTTTAAAAACAATCCTGCTGATGGTAAAAAGCCAAATACTTAAAGACAGCCAGGTTAGCCATTTTCTCCAGGTTTAGCGCCTCCTAGGCTAAGCTAGGTGAAAACCTCCATAGTGGGATTTCAGTTTCTTGTCATGAATAATATTTATAAACACAAACTGTCAGTTTACCTTAATAGAAAATATTACGTGAAGGCAACAGTTCAGAAAACTGCTGTAATACTCACTAACAAAAAGTACGAGATAGCGCTGCTGTTGGGAAGACGTTAGCTAGCTTTGGTGCTAACCTGAACCGACTGGAAGCCAACACTGCCATTTTCAAAGAGGATGCTGTGTTTGGGGCTGCAAGTGTATGTCACGGCTTTTAAGCTTTTGAAATTAATGTTGTTTTCCACCAAATTCTCTTTCATTGTCCAAAAAAACGTTTTACCAGACCAAGACGGGACATCTGCGAGACAACCTGTGGTTTAGGCTCAGCACCACATGCTTTTGTGGTTGTAGGAAATAATAAATTTGCCTAATAAATTAGAAACTGTGGCCAGCCCTCACCTTGTGGATGAAATGAAGCTATCTGCTATAAAAACAATCCTACTGGTGGTAAAAAGCCAAAGACATTTATCAAAAGGCAGCCAGGCTAGCCGTTTTCCCAGGCTTAGCGCTTGGTAGGCTAAGCTAGGTGAAAGGTGTGCCCGATTGGAGGGATTTCAGTTTCTTGGACTGATCATGGACAACATTTCTAGAGTCAAACTGTCAGCTTGCCTTTAGAGAAAAGAGCATGTGAAGCCAACAGTATCCAGTTCTGCCCTTTTACACTGAAGCAGTACCACACCCATGGAAGCGTGCCCAGGAAAGTTTCAGACAAGTTTCCAGTGGAGCTGCGTAGGCGTGGGTGAAAACGTTGTCCAAGAAATACTATTGAAGAGGCTGGCCTATTTAAGTTCAAACAATGACCTTTACAAATGCTCGTTTGCCAGTCCCCCATGGCAAATCAGAGTCTGATCGATTGGGGCCCGTCGTAAATTACACCGCTTCCACGGTTCTGGTTGCACCAGACTCGGCATTTAAAGAGCTGTGGGTGATGAGACCAAAGCCAAATCAAAGACAGCATTAGCGGTTTGCCATAATGTTAGCAGCAGCCGAGTCCGGGTCTCACATGTTGTGCCAGCTGGAACTCAGATCTGTGCCTGACGCATCAGGTTACGAGCCTCCTGCATACTGTTGGGAAGACGGTGAGAATGCTGCGTCTTCGGAGAGAAAGCTATAGGAATTCTTCGATAAACGCAGTCCTGTAGGTTTGACTCAGGACATATTTGCTGAGAGCAGCGGCTGTGGTTATCTAACTACCTGCTCTTACATCCATACTGTACACACCACTGTTTTCTCTAAGGAAGTCAGCTTGATGAACCAAATGGTTTCCAGATGTGCCTTTGTCAGTTCAGCCATCAATAATCTAAATGTAAGGCTAGTAAAAATGCACATTTAAGAAAAACATCCATTACAGGGATTTTCAAGTATTCACTTACATTAAACTTTTGACTTTGTTGAGTTAGAACCACAGAAACATCAATACATTTTAATTGGGATTTTTTACAAGACATACCTAATGGAAGGTTAATAATTCATGGTTTTCAACATTTTTAAAGGGGCAGTGTCATGTTAAATTGACTTTTTTGAGCTTTACGTCATGTTTTGATCTTATTCTGTCATCAAAAACATTCCTGAAGTGTTGCTTTGACTCTTTGATGCATGTTTGAGAAATCCTTTAATCTCCCATGGCAACCATTCAGCTGTTAAAAACACCCGGGTAGACCGAGCGATGCCTTTGAGACGCGGCTTCTCCTCAGAGCTACAGTGTCCATTCTTTTGTCTCACAGATCAGTGCTCCCTGAGACTCCTCTCTCCGCTCCTTCAGACTAGCCAGCAGCAATTAGCAGACTGCTGAGCTCATCACACAAGCTACTTCTTAGTGTAACACTGGTAAAAGGTTAGCAGAAGAGAACTAGCAGGTCCAGAAATAGCAAGAGTTTGTTAAAGAGACGGAGTCCCAATTTCAACTTCAAAAACAAATTTTCTTTAAGTCGTGTCAAAACAGTGATTTGAGTGATTTTATTTTAACACACTCAACTAAATAAATTTTTTTCTGGTATAACTGTATTATTCTATTTTGGTGATAAATCTTATTAATTAAGATTATTAACAGTTAGTTTTAAAAACAATATTACCAGCAATAGTTGGAACCATTTTAGTGGAATTGAAAATACTTGACATTTTTTTTCATACATTTAAGAAACAAATTTTAGCTCTTATGAACTTTAAATATTTGAAAATGTAAAGTTTGTGGCCTGCCAGTATTTGCTAGTAACAGCAACATTATCGAGACATATACAAGACAGAGGTAAATATCTGTTAAACAAAAATATGTTAAGAAAAACTAAATATCTGACAGATACCAGACTGTATCATTTTACTTCTGCATCAGTTTCACAAATTTTAATTTTGATACCTCTCAAGTGTAGTCACAAAAAACGTTGGAGTTTGACAAACAGAGCAAAGAACAAATGCTTTTTAAAAATAAAACAAAGTTTGACAGTGTTTGGAATCTGCTCCTCTGATATATTTTGTGGTTATTTTCTCAATACAAGGAAAATTGCATTGGCGTGCATCGCAAAAGGCGCCACTGGTGAGCAAGTATTTCGGCTGAAGAGACGCTTTGATGAATAAAAGGACACTACAAGCAGACTTGTGGGCAGACTGTGTTTATTTGTCCGTCACAGCGAATGCAGACGTAAGCAGACAATGCTTTGAGTTGTCTTTTTATGTTGGCCTTCAAACTAATGCGTGCATGTGGTAATCGGCGAAACTAGTGCTGCTGAAAATATAAATCCCCTCTGGCTCGTCTGCATTGAGCGACATTTTCCAAGCCAGTGTGTCTTTCCAAGATTGTTTATTGAAATGCTCTTTCGTTTCCATTGTGTTTCACGCGGCCCGGCCCGGTTAATGCTGAGCTCAGCCTCGCCGCGGGAACCTCGCAGGAACTGTAAACGGAGCTGCTCGCACTGGATTCCTTCAGTGCTCTTCACTCAGCAGCCCTCTTTGGAGCACAATGCCAAGAAGCCCACATTCAAAGCAATGTTCAACTGTTCAGGAATGTGGATCTACGGCGGGCACTAACCTCAGATACTTTGTGGGCATAGGAGTGAGATCTTAGGGAAAGGGGGATGTCTGTGTACAATTAGGCCGAACAAAGCTGCGGTTGTTCAGCCTCACTCTGAGGAACAGGAAAGACATTTGGAGGGAAAGGTGAAAATCTTAGAAATCCCGTTTTTTCTTTATGTCTGGGACTGCTGCCTGCACTAAAGTAAACATGTATTAGCTATGTTTTAGTGTAAGACTTCGACATGCTTAAGTTATATATGGGTGGTCTGAAATTTGACCGGGAGGGTTACATGCTTTAGTTTCTCCCAGCAATCGTATCATATACCACGCAATGTTAACTTTTCCGGCCTCTAATTGAGCCACAGGAATTGTCAACAGTCTCCAGAGCTGCATGGATAAGTGAGTCACATCGATTTTCTTTTCTGTCCAACCAGTTCCTGTACACAGTCCTTCCAAGTCTCCTGGACTGCAATCCTTTCAGGGAGAGTGCCGGAGACTGTGGTCGGGGCCTGGGTGGTAGCGGGATGCACGTCCCCATGGAGATCAGTCAAGTAGTGGAGGTTCTGGATGAGAGCTGGAGGTTGCTTTTAGACTGTCAGGTCCACCCAGAGGTCTCCTCTCAGCTCATTGGCTACCTCTTCTACTTCATAAATGCATCGCTCTTCAACTCACTCATGGAGAGAGGTACCTGCAAAAAGACACACACTAATTTCTGACATCAACACATAAAACGACAACATTAAGAGACATGAACCCTAGTGCCAACACATAGAAAACATCAACATCAGGATATGGAATACACCAACATTAACATATAGAAAACACCGGTATCAATACATAGAAAACACCAGTATCAATACATAGAAAACACCAGTATCAATACATAGAAAACACCAATATCAATACATAGAAAACACCTGCATCAAGACAGAAAACACCTGCATCAAAACATAGAAAACATTGTGTGTCACCAGTATCGACACATAGAAAATACCAGCATTAACACACAGAAAACACCAGTATCAACACATGGGGAACACCCGTATCAAGGCATAGAAAACACCTTGATGTTTTGATGCAGGTGTTTTCAAGACATAGAAAACACCTGCATCAAAACATAGAAAACACCTGCATCAAAACATAGAAAAATCTAGTATCAACATACAGAAAACATGTAGAAAACACCAGCATTAACACACAGAAAACACCAGTATCAACACATAGAAAACACCAAAATCAACATAGAAAACACCAGTATCAATACACAGAAAACAGAACTATGTCTTAAAGTACATCCTTATTCTCCTTTCTGGCTTGATTCGTGACTCTAAAACGGCTATAAAACAAAATGTCTGACCAGTTTTCTCTTCATGTACACCCAGGCTCAGAACCAGGCTTCTACCAGTGGTCCAGAGGAGTGCGAATGCGGGCCAATCTCGACCTGGTTCTGGACTGGGCCCACGCAGCTGGACTTGGAGAACTGGCCTTGGAGCACACACACACTCTCTCGTCAGCTATCAACCTGCTGGCTACGCCAAGAAAGAATTTACTGCAGGTACAAACAAACAGCGCACATCGTCCAACAATAAATTATCCCCACACTGGGATTTGTGAAGCGAGGTTCTGTTGAAAGGGATTAGATTACCTCTTGTAGATTAGGCTCTTAATTTACTTTAACTGTCCTAAAATGACCGTCCGATGGACAGTTATTGACAAAATGTCTGCAGTTAAAGTTTTAGCTCTAGTTTCATTTGAAGCAGACGTTCTTTTTCTTTAGCTGAAAGAAAAATATAACCTAGGTCATAGCTTCAGTGTCTTCTTGATCTTTTAATCCAGTCTAGTGGTGGTTTTACATTAAATGGCCACTGTCTTGCTTGTCTTTTACTGCTACAACGATTGAAACAAAGAAAGCAGAGGAAGCTTCTCCTTTTGTAACGTAGTTCAGGCAACAGTTCAACGGGATCTTGAAGGTTTCCAGACACCGACACGCCAGTATTGTAACTAATTTCCATACCTTTCCATGACGACACTCACTTGAGTTCAGCATGTTGGATGCCGTTATCTTTGCCTTATTAGTAAAATCTAAAGAGGCGAGCGCAGCAGCTGTGTTTTATGTTGGAGACCGATCGTCCATTACGTCCTGAACGGTCCCTTGGAAGTGTAGAAACATTTTGTCCTTGTTGTGTCGTTCACAATGTAGACGCCGTGGGCGTCCTTGCGATCTGACTATCCCGCCCTGAGTCCGGCCCAGCTGCACCACCTGCTGAGTTTGTACAGCCCGGCCTCACCCTGCGCCCAAACGTGGGCTCCATCTGCACAGGACCGAGGGCCAGCCAACACAACAGGTGAAAAGTCCTCTATGGAATAATCTGGGTGGTTCTTAAATATTGTGCTGAAATACAATTTACCTTTACTTAGCTGATATCCTGGAGAGTTTTGACACCCACCATCCGCTGGAGCTTCCAGACGAAGGTTACCGGCTCCAGCTCAGACGGCCAGTGGCAGACCCAGCTCTGAGGGAGCAGCTGCAAAAGCTCAAGGAGTTTATCGGCGCGCTGTCTGATTCCCAGATGAACGATGCAGATGCTAAGAAGGACCAGGTGGCAAAATGTTGATTTTTCCCCTTTTATATTTGGTGTCAGGTGATAAAACTGGCAACCACCTTATAGCGTGAACAGACTTATTCGCGTGGGATTTTAGTTGCTTTTTCTTATTTTCGCGATTGCGAAATTGTGTTTTTTCAACATTAGCGAAATATTGACAAAGTTTTGCACTACATTTGTAATGGAAACCCAGCTAATGAGGGCAACCTGAAAAGTTAGCTTCTAGTAACCTGTCTGACAAGAATATTTGTTTTAGTTTTAGTTTTATCTTTTTTCACACACTGACTGAAACAAACAAAAACAAATCATCATACTGGTGAAAACCACTTCCTGGTTTTCACCATTAGTAATATCTGGCTGTTGATCATGTGACTCGTGTCACGTGAAAAAAAGTGTTTCTATTGAAGACGAGTGAAAAAATCTATTTTCATACAGCTGAAAAACCACTTCATCCTAGCATAAAAAGTTTTTTGTTTGTGAAATAAAGCTCTTTTTTGCTAAATTTTAGGAAAACTATATCCTACTCAAATGAGGATTTTTAGAAATGATTGGCCCTGATGTCAAAACAACAAAACAAAATGCCAACAAGTTACTCCAACACTAAAAACAATGCCAACAATTTCTCAAGTGATTTTAGAAGAATTTGTGATCTCCAATGTTTCATGCCTTACTGTATTATCATACTAACCCAAGCTGTTCTGTAGGTTGGTGCCGCTCAGACGGACGCTGCTCAGGCGGTCAATGACTTCCTTCAAAATGTCGGCTTAGAAGCCTGTAATTCATCACCGGATGACCTGATTCTACCTCCATCACCATCGTGTCTTAACTGGGATGAGCTCAGCACTGTTGTTCCACATATTGTAGCTGAAAATCAAATAAATCTGGAGCCGACAGAACCCAGTGAGGTGCAGTGGTCGGCTCTGGACCCTCCCTGCCTCCTCATCCGACCCAAAACAGGAGCCTTGATGAATCCCAACAGTGAAACAGTGGAATGCGAAGGTCCAATAACATTTTTATTTTTTTAATTCATGCTCTTCCACTAACTGTGTTGTGATAAATAGAACTGAACATGCTTTCAAACTTCTCCGCAGGTGGCTTAGTGTCCGAGTGTCTGGCCGCACTGAATGCAGACCATTTGAAATCGGACTGCGACACCGTGAAAAGACTTCTGGAGCTAAAAGAGGAGGAAGAGGAGGCTGGGGAAGAGGAAGTGGATGACAACGACGAGGTTTTCAGTTTGGAGCTGGAGCGGGGCGAAACGGGACTCGGCCTTGCTCTGGTGGACACGAGGGTCAGTAAAGTTAAAGAAAAGAAAAAAAGCTGTATTATACTTGTCCGTGGAGGTTTTAGACTTCGGTTCCACCTTCTATCAAAAAAATCACAGTTTTGCAATTTCTGTTTCCATTTAATAAGAAATTAAATTAAAATTACATGTGAATATCTTGTTTGCACAATAAGTCTTTATAAGTTATGGCAGCAATGGATGCAATCAGAGACATGAGATATATTCATAACTCAGACATCAAAGGAGACGTCTGCGTCTTTTTCAGGCGTTGGAGCGACAAACACCTTATGCCTGGGATTATGGATTTAACAAATGACAACGTTTTTTCACAACTTTTTATGAAACTTGTGATTCTGGGAGAGCACCGGTGGAGCCAGCTGCACATTGTTTAAAAAAAAACAAAAAACAAAAAAAACAAACCATCATCCTCCAATCACTTCCTGGCGTCTTCTTCGTAGTTTCTGCCAGTAGTAGTAACATTTGGCTGTTGCTCATGTGACTCGTGTGATGCGAAAAAAGTGCTTCCATTGCAGTTTTGTAAAAAAAATCTTAGTTTGTTACATCTGAAAAACCACTTTATCCTAGCAAAGAATATATGTATATTATCGAAATACAGGAGTTTTTTGATGATATATAAAAAATATATCCCATTTATGGGATGTTTTTTTTTTTGTTTTTTTTTTTTTGAAAAACCCCTGTATTTTGATATATTCTCGAAAAACAGAATTTTTTCGATAATATATCCAAAAACTGTATCAAAAAATCTATTTTGATGCAGCTGAAAAACTACTTCATTCTAGCAAAAAGATACATATTATCGAAAACGTGAGTTTTTCCGAAATTGCTGCGTTTCCTTTAAACAAATCTGTTTTCATAATTTCAAGTTGCGCAATTCTATGGTTACTGGAAACGTAGCTATCGTGGGATGTGAATGTAAAATATTTTCTGTCTAGTGGCAGTAACAAAAAAAAAGAATCCCTGCGCTGAAATAAAGCTACATTTTTAGGAAAATTGTGTCCTGCTATTGCTGCAGCTAGCATGCTTGACTGATCATAAGCTGCCCACACAGTACGCCTGTAAACTGTGTTGCTGCTAAAACATTTGACAGTCAGGTAAAAAAAAAAAAAAAAAAAGCTTCAAGTGTGAAATCCTTGTTTCCCCTGACTCCCGGCTATCATATTTCCCCGATCAGAACACATCCATGAAGGTGAAGGGCGTCTTTATCCGTGCGGTCGTGCCAGACTCTCCTGCTGCCAAGTGTGAGAAGCTGGAGCCTGGAGACAGGATCCTGGCTGTCAACGGAGTCAATCTGCTCGGATTGGATTACGAGAGGTTAGGAACATTACCCGGTTTAACAAAAACACAAACTACAATCTGGACGAGCGGCTTTTATTTACAGTACATGCTCTCTGCCTCTTTGCCTCCGTTAGCGGAAAGGAGCTGATCCAGTCATCAGGCGCCAGACCGAGGTTACTGGTGGCAAGATCGCACTACATGGCTGCAGCACTACAGAATGAATGCTGACTCTGCAGTTGTTAAGGGACTACTGAACCACAATCTGCTCTGCACGAGACTGCCAGAGCCTGTTGAACACGGCATGCACAGAAAATGGACTACGAAGAAGAACTTTGGTTTTAGATGATCATTGTAAATTAGCAGCTTTTGAGTTAGAAAAATTACTGTAATAATTTCTCGTTATCTTTGAGTGATGCTGGATTTTGTTTCAAGTAGCGGAGAATTTGCTTCGAAAGTTTGAAAATTTGCTCAGACTGAATCCAGACAAGCTGTGTGTGTACTTACCCTTCTCTGAGCATGCCTGTGAAAGCTCTGTTTGACCAAAGGAGGCCATCCAGTACAGATGTCTGAAAAGCCTTAAGGGGGCAGTGTTATGGATCTTCTAGGCACATAGTGCCATTTTACTCAACAATCAGGTAACTATGTTACCTTCAGTTGTTATAAAAACGCCATGAATATCAAATATGAAGGAGAAGAAATTTGACTTTGTAGTTTAACGCCTTGAAATTGGGCTTCTGTCTCTTTAAAAATGTCTGCTCTCTGCCTTCAGGAAGTCTTAACAACCTAGCTATTCTGTTAATTATTGGTCTTTACCAGCGTTGTACTTAGAAGTAGCTACTATAATGAGCTCATCAGATGCACAGTGTTTGCTAATTGCTGCTGGCTAGTCTGAAGGAGCTGGGTGAAGGAGTTGCAGGGGAGGGCTGCTCTGTGAGCCAGAAACTGCATCTCCATTTAAACTTTAGCAGAGGATCACTAACTAAAGGTTTCTGGAAATTGATTGACTGAAATATATAAAGCAAATTTAAAAACAGTGTAGTGAAGATGGTAATTTTGTAAAAAGCATTTTTTTTTCTAATTTGGATTTTTCCCTCCCCCTATGAATAAGTCAAATCAAATCCTGGATTTTTTTTCTCACATTTCTCACTTATACTATAAAAGATCATCTTCACCTGGAACAATCAACAGATCTCTTGCAGGTTAACTGGGCTGCTAAGTTAAAGATGTGGTGAGGTTTCCTCACCTTTGGACTTCCGTCGCTAGTGTGTATGTTTCCTTGCACGCTAGCCAACAATATCCTGTTGAGAGCATGCAGTACTTTATTTAACAATTCAAAAGTATACTGAGCAAAACCACTTCCTGTCTGCTTCAGCATAGCACAGAATGAAACTGAGGTCAGCTGAGGTTCACCCTCCACAGATCTTGTTCCCCTTCACCCATAAAGCTGCAGCAGGGGCTCTTCCTCTGGTCTTTTGCTCCACCTAGTGGCTGTGACCAAGAATGGCCACTCAACTTTACATTTGCTTTCATTTGAAGCTATTATCTCAGTCAGGTAATCGGTTATTCAGACAGCTGTAATCCACATATTTCATGTGACTTTTGATTTGTGCAAAATAAACAAACCTCAGAGGTGATGAATCTCTACCAAATGTCTTGAAGATCTCAAAAGAGCAAGAAGGATGCTGTTGCCCAGCTAACGAGTTTTTATTCACTCTGCTCCAGTTACCTGTAACTTGCCACAAGAAACTTTGAGATTGACTGAATTTATCTCAGTTAGTGCCTTTACATCCAAACTAAAATCCGATTCAATGACATATAGCCTACCTGTTCTTGATGGCTTGTCATTTTCTTTTTAACGTGTAACTTTTTGTGTTGTACTTGTTGCTGCCTCTTGGCCAAGTTTTTAATCTCAATGGGATTTTATTCTGGTAAATTAAATGTTTAATAAAATTTTAGAAAGTATGTCCAAGAGAGAGTAATACATCTTTTTTCAGTTGAGAACAATGGCTTCAGACATCAGAGAGCTAACTCTCACTCCTGACGCTCCGTTGTTGTTACAGTGAAGAGCTCAAGTGAATGCCAAAGGTCACGACTCGAAGACGTCAACATCATCTTCTTCTTCATAAAGCACTGATGGGACTCAGGTTTCTATTATACATAGCCCACCTGCTCAGGATGCTATTGTACCTGTTAGCGCACAGCAAGCTAAGCCAAAGAAATTTGTCAGGTTTGCAGAGACACCTAGAGGACTCTAGTGGCACTAGAATTTAGCCATTGTAGGATTTCTCTTTTGTCTCTGGCAAAAGACCGTCTAGCGCTGGACGGTTGTATTTACCCAGAATGCTCTATTCTTTAGTCTGCTTCTTGCTTTTAGAGCGGTGTGTTTGCATCCAAACAGAGACTTAGGTTTGTAGGTGGAACAGGAGTTTAATGTTTGGTCAGAGTTCAATTGCTCATTCATAACTCCCCAAATGAACCCGACTTTCTAGACAAATGAACTAGAGTTTGATTAAAGGGGACTGAGCAGGGAAGGTGCTGTGGTTATTTGTTAGCAGTCATCTTCAAGTCGCTGGTATGGTGATGCATCAGCTGAACAGTGAAAGATTTTATTCTGACCTTCCACCTGTATCACAACAACCAAATCATGAGGAATCGTGACCCAATCAATAAAGAACCCCGCTACCTCCAACTTTCACTACACAACATCTTATATTGTCCTCTGAACACACATTTGGGTCTCATAACGTTTTCATTACCTTCATTGTCCCTGTTTTTCTAGTCTTGTGATACCTGCCTCTCCATAGGATGCTGGAATTAATACCTTTTCTCCATCCCTTTAATGAGACCATAAAATGGAGTCTCAGTCTATTGGACTCCATACATCGATCAGTCCCATGTGAGACATTCACTAGGGATGTGAGAAGCCTGGGTGCTATCAGACACTACAGTGTTAATGCAGCCCAGATGTAAACTGGTACCTCATATCCCTATTAAACCTTTCCATGCCAATGCGAAGAGAATTGGTTATTAAAAATTAAGGATTACAAGTCCATCAGATGTGAACTAAGCTGTGTGTGTACTTACCCTTCTCTGAAGATGCCTGTGAAAGCTCTGTTTGACCAAAGAAGACTGTTGGCTGGATATACACTCTGAGAGTTTGTTGCTAAGACGGACGATAAACAGCCACACATAGCCAAAAACGCTAAACCCAGACTGATCCAGATAACAGATAATAGTCCACATTATTAGCCAGTTGTCTGAACCCTTACAAAGTAAGTAGCCAAAGATTGTTCTGCCTCTTTATGAAAAATGACGTCTTTTGTCATTCTGTCCATTATTGAAGATAAATGTGGCTTTGTCAGTGTATTTAAGGGTTACTCAATAGACTGAAGACTATTTTGTATATTGCTGCTAGTGCATAAAAGGGAGTGAACTAGATGTCCAGACTTGACTGCAATGGAATGTAAAGCAGAATGTGAGGCTCAGGGTTCTTGGTGTAAATCAGTGCACTTATGTTACAACCACAAACTTAAATGTTGTTACTTCCTAACATAAAAGACCTTTGTCATTTTAGCCAAAAGTGATTTTTTTTTTTTTGGCAAAAGATGATGTATTCTAGGGACTATTAGCATTATTTTAGGAAAGTAGCAATGTATTTCATTTGTGGGGATTGTGTGAGACTAACCTGAAGTAGTAAATAAGTGTAAATAAAAGCACAGTTTTTTTGCTTATTAGTAAAATCTGAAAAGAGTGGCACGCAGTTGTATTCAACCCCCTTTAGTCTGACACCTTTAAATGAAATCCAGTGCAAAAATCTGCCGTCAGAAGTCTGAGTGGACTTCTAAGTCTGTAATTTAACCTCAGTGTAAATCCAGCTGATCTGAGAAGGTCTCGGAAAGGTTTGCTGGAGAACATTAGAGAAAATAAAGAGAAAGGAACACAGCAGAGAAATTTGTTCTTATGTTTAAAACATAGTACGGCTAATTGCTGGTCACAGTGGATGGGAAGTCAAGTTGACTTAAAAACAGCACAATTATGAAAGAAAACTTTTGAAGGCTTAAGACTGGAACAGATGTTCACCTCTCAGCAGGATAACAACCTTTAAAGGACCCTAAACACCAGTCCCAGAGGGAAGTTTTAATTAATAATAAATAAAAAGTCAATTTATAGATGTCTGTAGAACTTGACTGCATGCTAAGGTGGCATTGCCAGGACTTTTACCATATAAACATGCCAATTTCTTTAAATTCTAAATAGTTTAAGATCTTTAGATCTTAAACTATTTTAAGATCTAAAGAATGTTTAAGCATTCTTTAGATCTGTGCTTAAACATTCAAATTTAGTAGTACTCTCATTCTCAACAAATACAAAAATGTCAGATAAAAAGTTTGTGATAAAAATCAAAGCATTTATGGGATGCCCTAAGAAGCGGCTTAGTTTGCTTCTGCTTTGGGCCGCCTCTGTCTTCCACAAAACGTCTTAGTCACATTCAAGGTTGTGTTTGTAAGATGAACAGAGGGTGTGAATACCTTTGCAAAGCTGGATATAAACATACAAAACATTTTTTTTGTAAACATTCAAAACATCTACGAGTCATTTTCACACATATGGATAAAAGATACAGAATTGAAAACTGTGTTTATGTTACGTTTCAAAGTTTAACACAGAGACCGGAAGAGGCGACGGCTTATAGTCCCAACCTACTCATTATTATCAACAAAGTTCAGACAAAGTCCAGCAGTGTTCAGCTCGGAGCTGCCCGAACCGCACACACTTAGTTCCGTTCACTCTTCTTGGAACCATGACTGAAGCGGACCTCTACACTCTGTACAAGGGCGTCTATGTACCTAATGCGGTACATACTCCGGAGAGCCTCAAGTACTACGAGGAGTTTACATTTCGTCCTGACGATATTGTCATCGTAACGTACCCCAAATCAGGTGAGCGTCCCGCCGTCATTCGCGTCATGAACAGAGGGGGGAAAGGTGTGTGTGTGTGTGGGTGTGTGTGTGTGTGTGGGGGGGGGGTTATTTTAACGCTTTTTCAAAAAGTAACCCAGACTGCTAGATAAACGCGTAAATAGTGAGGTGTTTCGATAATTTATACAAAACTGGCCAAGAATTGGACTTTACCCTTAAGCCAAGGGTTATCCGGAGGTAGCGTTTCATCATTGTTCTGCCATCACGATAAAAAAGAGAGAAAAAGAGTTCCTTAAGTGCATAAAGTTACGCTGTGCCAAATGGCAGCACTTTTAAACGTGTTGAAACACAAACTATCTTTTCTACACACACACACACTCACACACACGCGCACACACACACACACACACACCCCAACCAGTCATTATTGGTTTGTTTCTGGATCATAATTCTGCTTCATTACCCAAGTGTGTTTGTTCTTAAAGTAATGTTTTTTTGTTCAAGAAAACACAAAAAAGATGTTTTTAATGGATCATCCACGTTTCTCCCTTGGGGGATTATGGCTCTCACTGTAATTTGCTTGAGTCCTGAAGCCGTAGAAATGACTTTGCAAGCCTCTCAAAACTGATACAATGTATCAGTGCTTGGCATCTTTTCTTACTTTCCAAGATTATTGGCACTACTACATATTACCAAGCCAGTTGGGTGTGTTGTGGAAAAAAAACTATAAAAAAACCGGGTGATAAGCTCTGCCAGGCAGAGACAACACATACGTTTTATACCAAGGATAAGGAATTAAAAACAAGGGGCGGGACAGTCTGGTTCTGATGCAGCTATAGAAAACAACTTCCAACCTTCTACATGTAACCCAAATAGTTCTTTTGGTGAGCGTTCACAAGCATTTAATATAGCATAATCAGTAATTTTCCACCACAGCAGCCCGTCATTTTTTTGAGTTAAATTTTTTTTTATAAAGTTGGCAGGAAATTTGAAAATATCACTTGATAATCATGTGTTATTAAAAGTCTGGAAGATTAATACCTGAACACCAACTATAAAGTCTTAGAAAATGCAAACATTTTAAAAAGACTTCAAAAAAAGCAATGCTTAGCCTGGTGGGGACACAGGTAAAGCCTGGTGGCCCGCCAGGCTTATAATACACGGGGGGGAAACCCTGTATCGCCAAACAGGTTTCCATTTGGATTAGTTCTGTTGATTTCTATTTCTTTTATTCAGTGTTACTATGACCACTTATTTTGAATACCATTTTCACCGTTCCCCTCAACTTACAGCTGGTAAGCCATCAAAACTGGGTCTGTTTCTTATTCCAGTTTCGTAAGCAGAAACCATCATGATTCCAGAGGACAGGAGTTTTCTTCTTTCACAACCGTTATACAGTACAGTTATTCCTTTGGGTTTTCTTAGCTTTTAGGAACAGGACAGTACAACAGGGGTCTTTGAGAGCTTAATCTGTTTCTTTCAATACTCGGTTCAGCCTTCCCTCTCCTTTTTCTTTACTCTTTTTGTCTCCCCATGTAAGATCTCACAGTACGCAACCAGATATCGGTTCTTTGTAAAGCTACAGATGTTCCCAACAGATTGGTCCTGAGATTATTCATTTGCTTAAAAAAAACAGTAATCTTTATTGTCATAAACTCCAACGAGATTAGGTGTCTTCTAAACGGCAACATCCATTCACGCGACACACATTGTACAAAACCCATAGATTTATTTCTCAGACAAGCAACCGTTGTTCAAAACTGGACCTAGTTCCTTAGGCACCCCTCAGGTGCCGTAAAATTGCTAATTTAAAACAAAATTCAATCATGAAAATGATTTGATAAAGTAATATCTTACCTTTTATGGGAAAGTTGTGACAAACGGCAACGTTGGTATAAAGTTGCACCAGAAACTTTTGGTTTCTGATTTGCAGGAACCAACAGTTTCTGGACACGTCAGACTTTCAGAGTCTCTTCCTATGTTAAGGATTACAGAAACTAAATGCAGCCTTACCTTGTTTAGTTCTTGTTCTGGGAACATAGTTAAGATTTGTACCTAACCAGCAACTCAACTCTAGACCACTCTGTACCTTACAGACCATCAATGAGATTTTAAAATCTGTCCTTTTACCGATGAGGAATAACTGCATCGATAAAGCCTGATATGATTGATGTGATCCATTTTCTTGGTTTGTTTAGGACACTTTTGGCAACATTAAGGACAAACTGCAGTTGCCTACTTCTTTTGTTACAGAAACCCACATACAATAATTACAATAATGTAACATACTGAAATTAACAGCAAGTTTTTCTGTGTCCCATTTTGACAGTAAACCTTGTATTCTAGTGATGTTTTTAAGGTGATTACCAATATTTATTGATATTTTGTATGTATATATATATTCTTACACTTACAACAATTTATAAAAGCAACCACACCACCTAAATTGTGTCAGATAAACACCCCAACACTCCCACATTGTGTCATAATTGCAACCAGACGTAAATAAACATCAGATATTGATTCCGATATGTCGTCTGATAAATATAGTAGATGTAGGAGCACTACATCATCTAAACAGGAGAGAACGTGTAGATGGACAAAAAAAAGTGGCCTGAGAATGTAGCCTTGAGGAACCTCACATGGGTTTTCTTTATTGTGGTTTGCTTAAAAGTATTTCAAAATGACAGCGTAGTTTCGATCTGACTCATAAAATCTGAACCAAAAGTTGTAGGCGCAGACGGTCACACCAACTTTTCCTGTCTCTACATCAGATAGGTTAGCTGCGTCAAACATGGCACTGAGATCCAGTAAAACCCAACACAGACGTTTTGACGTCTTGCTGCTAAAGTTTATATAATTTCAAACCTTTACTGGTGCAGTCTCAGTGCTGTGTTGTGGTCAAAAGCTTGACTCATGAGGTTAAAGGGATATTTGTTGATAAACTGCCTTTTAAAAAGAAAATCTTTGGCTCTTGTTTCAACTCATCTGAGACTTCCTCTCTGCCTCTGACACCGTTTTGATCAGATAAGTTTTCACAGAAGTGTCGCCCACATCCTCCAGCATTCTGTGCATTTAGGTCAAGATACAGCCCAGGTGTTGTTGGTGGGAAATGACCTGTTGGCGAAGTTACGGTCCGGAGACGTATCAGTATCCTGTCTGACGCTGTGGCGTTCAATCGAAAGCAACCACAAGTATGGATAGTATTCCTGTATACAAATTGATTTCTATATGTGGTCACCATGATTTACCTCTTTTTGAAGACATTCATCCAGTAAATGAGATTTGAGAAATTGGTTTTATTTAATCTTCAAGTTAAAAAAAAGCATTTGCCTTTTTGAGAGGGAACTGACTCTGCCACACAGGCTCGTTGAGTGTTAGGCATTGGCTGTTTCGCAATTTCCATTAAAAAATTAAAAAAGAGACGCGTGAATAAGTTTGTATGTGCAATAAGTCATTTAAATAAAAAACTTCTTTGTTGTGGTTTGTGTCAGTGGCAACATCTGGTTGTGTGATGATGCAACTTGTGTTGTACGAGAAATGTGGTTCTATTGCAATTTTGAGAAATAAACTAATTTTGATATGGCAAAAAGAGCCACCTCCCGTTCTTGAATCAAAAACCTAAATTGCTGTGGTTCCATTAAGCAAATTTATTTTCGAAATGTCAAGTTGCGCTGTTGTATGGTCAATGGAAATGCAGCCACTGAGAGACAAACTTGTTGGCTGAATCTATACAGCTAGTGAAACTGGTTCATCAGGTACTTTGTCTGGCATTTTATTAAAAGGCCCTTTAAGAGTTTTGAAACATTGTTTTCTAGTGTTGTGCCATCCCTTGATACGGTAAGCGATTTATGCTGAGTAATGTCGTGAATGGAAAGCGTGGGTTGAGGTTAACCTGCTTTCCGTTGCACTTTGAAGGTAAACAAGTGTCTGTTGTGATGGTAGGAGTAGTGGGACAAGAGTCGCATGTCATTATAATAAACCATGCTTCAGTCACAAACTGGCTGGACAAGGCCCTTCTTTCTCCATTTACTGTATGTAAGCACCCATTGTTGCAGGATGTGCCCAGCAGTGTTGGACTTGTAAAAAGGCTGAGGCTAGTTGTCTTTGCTGCCATATCAGAGGACTGTGATGTGAAAAGAGCTAATGCTAGTACTTCCTTTAGCTGGGCCACACCTGTATGCAACATTAAAATAATTGTTTTAATACATTATCTTCATGCCTCAAATGATATACCTTGCATAACCCAGGGTATACTGTATTAGGCATAGGAATCTTCTTTATGCCCATGTGTTCTCCATGGTGGTGGCAGATCAGCAATATGGTGGTATTGTGGGAAAAAAGATTCCTGATAGTTAAAGTATTCATTTCCTCAAGTCCATCTGGACATTTTAGTCTTGATGTATATTGATCATATCTACTTTAGGTTGCCTAATTAAAGTTTTACTCAATTACTTAGAATTTTGAGGTATTCCAGTGGTTCTGAAGTGGATTTTCTAAGGCCTGCTCTCCCAAGTTCTAGATCTGTATTAAAGTGTAGTTTTTATTTGTATAATTACAGTAATAATTTCCGTAAATTGGGATATTTTTAACATCTAAACATTTTTAGAAAACTATATTTTCACTTCTTGTTTTTGAAAGGCCTGAAAGATGACAGGCCTGCAGGATGGTGGGGTGACGCTGCAGCAGCAATACACCAAATACAGACGAGAAATGGGGGAAGTACACTTTGGAAATTGGGGCTGTGACATAGTCTTTTGTTGTTGTTGTTTCGTTTTTCCCTTTTTAGACACAAAAATGCAAGCAAGGCATTTTAAATGGGTATTTTTATCTGGAGCCAATTTATTTTAAAAAAAAGTGTTTTCAGTCAGCTTCTATGTAGACACAAGGCTTGAAACCATGAAGAAAAACAATGTAGTACTTAACTTTCCGTAACCTTTGATTTACCTCGGCTAGCTTTTAGTTTCCAATGTTGTTGCGTCTGAAATCTTGGCCAAAATAAGTCCAAGGTTTATTTTGGCCAGTGATAAAGGCCAAAATAAACAATTTTGACCTATCATTAATCTCAGACTTTTTCACAGCGATCATGGTTTAAAAGCTACAGGGTCAATTTTAAATGAACTGCGCTGATCCTGACTTTTAGAAAGAAAAAGGAAAAGAGTTTGGGTCAGGATTAGAATCCAATTGAAATGAATAATTTTTTATTTTGCATTTTTCAGCTTTGAACTTGAACTAAAATCTATTCAGTTTGTTATAATCTACAAATCTAACGTAAGAAAAGTTGAAAGGGGAAGTCTTCTTCCTTTAATTCAAGTTATCCATCAAGTTTGGTGGATTTTATCAACGTACTTTAATGAAAACTCTGTGAAACATTGTGATATTCAGCACGGTTGTCCTGGCTTTAAATATTTGCTAATAGTAATGAAATAAAAAAAAAAGGCTGCATATTCTCACTACCTTGTTTTCTTTGTGTAGGGACAACTTGGATGCAGGAAATTCTTCCCCTAATCCTAAGTGGAGGGGATCCAGCCTCCGTTGAGACGCTGCCTAACTGGGACCGCGTTCCCTGGCTGGAGGAGACCCGGGCCCCCACCCTGAAGCTTGAAGAGCGGCCGTCTCCCCGCTTGTTCACCACGCACTTCCACTACAACATGATGCCGCCATCCTTCTTTCAAGTAAAACCAAAGGTAAACCTGCCACTGAGTCTGTGGTTGTACTTCATTAATCTAATAAAATCCTCTCTGTGTGTTATCAAAAACATTTTTTTCCCCTTCTTGACTAGGGATACACCAGTCCACTTTTTTCACTTCTCATCCCAATACAGATATTGGAGGTTTAGCATCGGCTAATACCGAAAACAGTGCTCTAGTTTACTTAAAATGTTTCCTTTTTTAAACAAACATAGATGTATTGAATTACAAAATCTGTTGATAACTGACATAACTCAAACATGTAAAAATAAACCACAACAAACATTGTTTCAAATGGTTCAGAAGCTTCATTCGATTAGAAATTTTAAATAAAATAAATAATGAAAGTATGATGTCGCTCAGAGCACAAAACATAGAATTAGACTGAATAGAGCCGCCCTTCTGGACCGGCGCATTGTCACCGATAACTGATCTAGGATGTTTCTTGATATCGGGACTGATACAGATATTAATATCGGATCGGTGCATCACTACTTTTGATATGAACTTGTGATCCAGATTTGGGTCGCATCTTTTTGAAGGAAAAGATCAAAAAATTTAGTACAACTCATTGAGAAATTCACAAATTCAAAAAGGCATGATCTGTTTCTGCACTCTGTGAATTTTTAAAATAATTTAAGCCATCTTATTCCAGTTTGTGCATGTTAAAATAATTGTTTTAAAAATTATAAATGTGAGGAAGTTTTACTTTGGATAATTTTGGGTTAGTCTAATTTTGTGATTTTGAAATGAAAAACAAATAAATACACAAACCAAAGGGTTTTGCTATGAAACTCTGTACTTTGAAGATACATTATAAACTGTTGTACCACCTCTGCAGGTGGTCTACGTCATGAGGAACCCCAAAGACGTGTTCACGTCTTCCTTTCACTATTACAACATCTCCTCATTCTTGGTGAAACCGGGTCCGCAGAGCGAGTTCCTCCAGAAGTTCCTCACGGGAAAAGGTTACCATCTCTATGTAGCTTTATCCTGCATGCACTGTGAAAGTGTTACAGAGTATAAATCTAATCTTATTTGTGTTCAAAAACTGATTCATAATCCTTGATAAAGAGAAAAAATGTGTGAATCTGTTGTTTTTTTCTTTTTTTCAGTTATTTTTGGCTCCTGGTTTGACCATGTGAAAGGCTGGCTGAACGCTAAAGAGGAACTGCAGATCATGTACATCTCCTACGAGGAGATGATAAAGGTGACAGCAAAGTGCTTTTTCCTTTGTTTTTGGTTTCAAACAAGTCGTACAGGAATAGCGAATCTTGCCATGAAACTCTCTGTGAACATGAACCAATCTCTGAAATGGAACTGTGTTGTGCCTTCGTGTTCAGCAGGACCTGAACGACTCTGTGAGCAGAATCGCTCAGTTCCTGGGGAAGTCTTTGGAGCCAGATGTGCTGAAGAAGATTGCCGACAAGTGTTTATTCAAAAACATGAAGAACAACCCTATGTCCAACTACTCAGTGGTGCCCCAGGAGTTCATGGACCAAACAAAGAGTCAGTTCCTTCGTAAAGGTGAGTTTTTGTAATTAACACGGCCCCCTAGTGGTGGAATGGGTGTCTGTTTTAGATTCCTGGTTTTCATGCCAGTTAAGACTGGTTTGGATTATTTTGTACAGTGAATTTGGAATCACTCCTGATTTTAAATGCCCTTAAAAAGTAATAATCTCAACCCAGCTGAAAAAGCTGCCAAAAGTAACAGGAGTAGTGACATTGTTTTGGATGACACGATGGATGCCCTTAACTAAAGTACTAATAAAGACTCTGGGTGAGTTTGTAATATAAGGATTTACCTGGTGGTTCATCCAGCAAGGAGAATAAAATCAAAAGAAAAGGTTTTCAAAAGTAATAGCTTGGAGACCTAGCAATCCAGCACGCTACAGATGAATTTAAAAGCACGTCGTCACAATGATGAACGGCTGCTTGTGACAAATTCTGTAAATCTTAACACTATACAGCTCTGGAAAAAATGAAGAGCCCACTTCACTGTACCCCATTGAAAACCTCCTGGTTATTCCACCAAATTTTGATTTCTGAACTCTTCCTGAGTTAAAACACTAGCATTGTTGTTTCTAAATGAATATCAACTTGTTTTCTTTGTATTATTTCAGGTCTGAAAACGCTGCATCTTTCGTGTTATTTTGACCATTTCTCATTTTCTGCAAATACTAAATTTTTGCTTGGAATTTCAGAGACATGTTGTCAGTAGTTCATAGAATAAAGGAACAATATAAATTTTACTCAAACATATACCTGTAAAAAAGTAAAATCAGAGAAACTGATCATTTTAAGTGGTCTCTTTGTGTTTCCGGAGCTGTATTTCTAGCAGCATTCAGATTGACGTAATTTTTACCCTGGATCTAATCCACATCGGTTCTCTGATGTGCTCCAGCATGTGTAAGCATATTCCTCCCAACGCAAGGTCTCATCAGAGGAATCTTCCTGTTATGCAGCAATTGTGCAATTCTCAATTTTACCCAGGTACTCATTCCATGTTTTACGTTTGAGAGTTTAACTGCAGTGTAGTAACAAGGAAGTCAAAAGGTTACTCTGGGAACACAGTTACAGTAGATGCAACTATTGTCTTCAAACATGGAGGAGGATAATCTGGAGAAATTGACCACTGATTTAGTAGGATTTGGATATATTGGCAAACGTTTTGAACTGATATAAAAAGCAGGCATTACAAACTGGAAACTGTTGCCCAAGAAATCATGTTTCTTGGGCAACAGTGATAAACTTTATGTTCACAAACAACAACTATGGCCGTCTCGATGGTACTGCTGTTTGTGTCATGCTCAAACTACTTGTCTTATTCTTTATTTTTTATTGAACTGTTCCATCTTTGTCCTGATTCAATAAAGCGCACAAAATATATGTGGTTAAAAAAATAGAGCTATATGAATTGTAGAATTTTAACGCATGAATAATCTCATTTTTATTTGCTGCTGAAAATATTTAAATTTCAACTCAAGTGCATTAAGGCAACAACTTGGACACATTAGTGACTTTAGAAATAAAAGTCAAAAAGGCTTAAAGTTATGTTACATTTGTGTGCAAATTCCATAACTTTCCATAACCGATGAGATAAATTCAACATTTTCCTTTAAAAAGAAAGAGTTTCTAAAAGGTCCCACGTCTCTTGTGTTTTATTTCAGGGGTCACTGGAGACTGGAGGAACCTGCTTACGCCAGAAGAGGCACAGCACTTTGATGCAGTGTTCAAAGAAAAAATGAAAGATGTGAACTATAAATTCAACTGGGATTAAGCAAGTTTAATGCAATTACTTTTATCATTTCATAAAAAAAAATTACCTGTATGTCAGACCAATGACTGAAAAATTCAATACTGTATTTAAAAGAAATCAGTTCAAACTTTGACAGTTCAAAATGGAACTGGGAAAATACCTAAAAATCAAAATCTCTACTGGTTTTGCAAATTTGGAAAACCAGTGAGTTAGTTTGGTTATTGAAGGCAAAGTGTTGTCTTCAATAACCAAGCTAACTATGTCAAGTGACGTAAGCCAAGAATAAAAAAATCCCTTAGTGTTTGATAACTGATTGAATCAAATGGAAACTGTCAACAGAATAAATGGTTTAAAACCTGTACCATGAAGATTGATTAGCTTAGGGAAAATGTAGACAATTGACGTTACTATAGCATAAATAAACAATTTTAGCATTAGCTGTTTTAAATTGCTTAAATTAGCTAAAATGGTGACCCATCTCTTAGCTTTTCACCGTGACACAGCACTTCGCTTTTCACCTCGACCTAGTGGTTAGCTTTTAACCACTCTAAAATTTTCTGCAAACTCACTGCTATATGTCATTTTTCTGGCTTAGGCAACAAAACTATTACTGAGAGTTGCTTCAGACAACCTCTGTTGAAAAAAATTGAGCTATCCCTTTAAGCCGGGAGAGAAGTTATTTTTTTAAGAGCTAGTTTTGATGTTATAGCTCAGGCGGCTCTGCCATTAGATGGTGTTTCACTTTGTCCTCAAAAGCTGCATGCATTTTACTGACTCACTGAGTTCAGAAAGGGAAGGGTTGTTTTAACAGCATTCCTCCAAGCACATTACTGATATGATGCAAGGCATGCAAGATTGACCTTTAATATATTTTGAATATTTTTTTGGAATAATGTTGGCCTTTAGAGAATGAAGAATACATGTTGAGTTGCAGTAGTTCTCTGTGTTAAAGCTTGAGGGACGACTGAAAACCTCAGCCATGGAAAAGAGAAAGGCGTACATAGCATGCCTACATCGCACATATGGAGAAGCACCATAAGTTTTCTACGCTCACCTGTAGTAAAGTGGCAAAGATAAATCTGAAGTAAGCAAGTCGTATTCAACAAAAATACCAGGCATGTTAATTCCTGAGCAGCTGAAATCCTATAAAAACCTGTTGCTACTACTGCTTTTCATAAGCACTTACGTAATGTAATTAAAATAATGTATCTAAGAACATTAATAATGTTTCACCAAAACAAATATTTGTTGATTTTCATACAAACTCTTATAAAAACTATGTAACTCATAGTCCTGTATCCTTTTATTATGCTTTTTAGTATAATACTGTAGAAAATTGTTCAAAACAAATACAAATTCTTACACTCTGTGTCTCCAGTTTTGAGTTTGAGTTTATTGAACATAGTGTATATATATATTTTCTACATATACTGATTTCGAAAAGCACCAAATGTTGGGTAGCTGTAAATGTTGCGTCTCACACAGCAAAGTCAAGAGTTGGCTCTTGTCAATAAGTTCGAGTGTTTAAGTATTATTTTCTTCTCAAGCCGCACACAAACATGTTAATTTTTGTTCCTTTATCACTTGTTTAGGTACCAAGTGGTTTTTAGAACAGACTCTGGCAGTTTCATGCAAAAATGAAAAAATAATAACTAATATTCTTCCTTTGGGGGCAGGATAAAGCTGTCTCCTGTGTAAATTGTGTGGCCAGATAGTTACAAAAACAAATATACAGCATACTTTTTTTTTTTACTATAAAACTGAAAGTAAGTGGTTTCAAAAGTAAAAGCTCATGTTAATTTGTAACTTCAGGAAACGTTTTCATACAAGTATAGCTGATGTATAGACCTGGATGTTTTGGTTAGATAAAGACGATACTGAGGTAAAGAATACCTGCCATTGGGTTCCTGTGTTTCTGTCTGTGATGATGTCTAATAGTGCGTTCGCACAAGACATGTTTTGAGCATCAGGTGCGTCTGGTTTACGTTCAAAACCTATGTGGAGCGCTGGACACTTCATACGCTCAAAACGGTTCAAATTGCGTCGCACTAGACATTTAAAACGCGCCTCAAAGACCCTCAATGCATCTCCGCATAGACTTTGACTGTAAACCAGACACACTCGACGCTCAAAACTCGTTTAGTGTGAACACACCATTACATTAACTCTCTGTACTCTCCATTTTTCCCTTAAGAATTACTGTTTGCTTCCTTTATCTCCTCCCCTCATCTCATTTGGCCTCAAAAGATGGCTGCCCATACTGAGCTGTTGATTTCTTGTTAGATCTGAGTTGTTCCTTTCCTCTGTCGCCGTATGCTTGCAGAAGAGGATGGATTGCTGACATCAACTCCGTGTTCAAGGTTTGGCAAAATATGACCTACTGATCATTTGGGTGTACAGTATTGTTCTATAACTGAGAATTGATACAAGTATAATTTGGACCGCACCACATTTCATATAATTGTCTTGTTTACTACCTTGAGAATAAATACCTGCCTGGCTGCGGTTTGATGACTCAGGCTGCACGAATTTACAGGATCACTTCGGTCAGTGACGCTTCTGTGAGCTGCAGCTTCCATGAAAAAAACCTTGTTAGCAACTTCCTGTTGGACAAATTTACATGAAGAGTTCAAAGGAAATTCTCCAAAGCCGACGGTCAATTCAGTACACCACACACATGAATATGCGTGGCGTACTCACGCTAACCGAGCAGAGTCGGGAAATGTGTTGCAAGAGCTGTCATGCCAGGTGCTTAAAAGAAAAAAAAAAAAAAACCACAAGGTTCCTGTAAAACCATTTCCATCTTATGTCTCATTTTGTCCTTTGTGAGAGACTACAGAGAAACCGACAGCTTTAAAGTAAAGATTAACACTGACAGAACAGTCAGCATGTCGTTTGTAACAGAGTTGGTTGGGATGTTCTCATCTTATAAACAAGAAGTGGTATGTAGTAATTTAAAGGTTGTGAAATGTTTGGCATGCCAGCAAACTCTTCTGATGTCTTCTGAAGACTTAGAGCTCATCTTCCTCACATAGCAGAGATCTTAAGCATAGCAAATGGCATACTTTAGACATAAATCATAGAACTGAAGGAAAAAAAAAAAAAGAGAGAGATTTTACCGGCGCTTTGTCTACACATGTGGACACAAATATAAAGTCGTCTGTAACACAAACTGACTGTTCCAGAGAGACACCATTTTTTCCCAATTTGGAGTTTATTCGACAAAGATTGCAACAACAAAGCTTGACAAATTATGTTTGTACAAAAGTGAAGTGACTCCCAAAGAGCTTTTGGCTGCACAAACTTGGTGTTCTTGGAATGGTTTTGGGAAACTGAGAAAGTAAATGATTAAAGAAGAGCCTCAAGTAAAAAAAAAAGTCTGAAAGACTCACCTTAGGAAATGAAGAAAATAAAACAATAAATACCTTTTAACAGATCCTACGAAGAACATCTTTGTAACTACAGAGTATTAGAAACAGATTGGGATGAACAGAGCTTCTCTTGTTTACACAGAAATATTATTTGCATGCGTTTCTTCAGGAGGAGTGGAGAAATCGTTAATTACTGTACAAATGTCAGCAACTGACATGGTTTTGTTTGATTGTTTTATGTCACATGGTGCCAGTAGTCATGTTGCTGATATGTTGTTATTTCAGAGGTTGAGTCCATATTATCTGCTGAGGGAGTTCAGTTGTGTCCAGCCCGTCATGTGGCCGGGTTCCCAACACAACACCCTAACACATTCCTGGTGGGCTCCAGAGACTCCAGCTATGCCTCTTCTTCTCTCTCTGCTGTGGTTCTGGCTTTCCAACAGTTGGCTGGTTGGCTGCTACGGCCCAGGACAAGATGATGGATTTAGTGTTTATAGTACAGATGTGCACACAGCTGCGCTTCAAACTCCCACTGGGACCACAACAGGAAGTCTTGTGACCAGCATAGAAAAAAAAGGACTTCAGTCATTTGTTGCAACTGCAATTGAGAAAATGAGCAGGATTTCTTCATTGTTGTGCTCAGTCACCAAGCTAACAGCTGTAGCTACTAGTGACCGCGCCCACTTCAAACTCCTGACCCGATTAATTTTCCCTCAAATGTGTCAAGAACAAGATGCAAAAGATCCAAAATGTTGTGCTCCGACAACAGGGTAATATCGTTGTGTTCTGGGAGAAAAAAGTATTTCTCTGTTCTTGTGGGGTATGTACAAGCCTCAACAGTGTAGGTCTGCTCAATACACATTGATTGATAATTGATGGCACTGGCATCATCCATTGTTTCAGGCTGACAATATGGCTGCCGCAGATGTGAACGGTAGAGAAAGTTGGTGGAAGTGCTATGTTCCTTCTGTCTATTGCATATATTTGATATATACACTTAAATATATTGTATAGTAGTTGCTGTCCAGTTACATTAATAATATAGCATCAAAACCGAGGCACACCCAGTATCTGCTTGTAGAAGCTAATGGCAGTGCTAAAGTTAATACCAACAGACTGATGCTGCTCTTGTGGGAAAACAGGCAGACAGAATCGTCTTTTCCCACTGTTTTCTTTGCCCTCCATTTTTCCCTAAGTTCGACTCAATGGACTTGGAAAATCACAATAATGGAAAAACAGCTCATGTTTCAGACAACACTACCTCTCACATTGACATGTAAGGAATTTTAAATGGAGCCTAAAGTTATTGTTTACACAATGAGAGTAAATGCAGATGATTATGGGTCTGGTTTCTGAAGTGGACAGTCAGGAAAAAATACTAAAAAACATAAAGAAAAAAGGATGTGGACTGCAACTCACAAAGTCACGTTCCGACGATTGAAAGGCAGATTTACTGACTATGGATGTTATACTGACCTCTGTTGGTCAGTTCTGGCATTACAACATCACGTCTTGATCATCAGTTTAATGGAATATACTTCACATAATAATAATAATAATAATAATAATAATAATAATAATAATAATAATAATAATAAATAATAATAATACAATAACCATTTTCATTATTGCTTTTCCAAATACATAAACAAATATATGTTAATATGACTATTATTAACATCACAGCCTAAGACGGTCCCACTAACGCTAAATGCTAGACTTTGACAAATTAAAAACCTGCACTGCTAAATAATTTAATGCTGTAATTAAAGTTATCATATCACTATGGCCTCAGGCTCTGATTAAAATAATTCAAGGGTCATTGTTAATCCAGATTACGTTTTTACAACTAAGAATTGCAATAGTAAATTGATATATAAATAAGTAATATGAAAAGACCTTCCCATCTTCCTTGAGAAATAATTTTCTTCAATGTTTTTAAGAAAATATGAAGTTATTCCCACATATTTTATATCTGTATGTCTCATTTTATATTTGACTTATGCCCAGATAATAATAAAACAAGACCCCTCACTACTGGTTATTTTATTGCATATATTTATTTTTCCTTCTTTTTTTTGCTTCATTTTTGTTTTAAGGCTTTCTTGTTCTGCATCACCTTTTTCATATTTTTCTGAACACTTCTAGTCCTAAACTAATAAAGTTCATAGCGAAAAAAACAAATCACTCACATCATGCTAGGTTCATGTCGTGCGGGAAAAAAAGCAGCTCTTACTTATAACCTGCCACAACTCGCGAGACTGTTGACCACAGTTTTAAATCTAATGCTTATAGAAACAACAAAAGAAACTTCTTGTGGGGTTCTTGGACGCAGTTACACATATATATAATTACAATGATAATTTCTTTTCTGCGTTTTTCAGCAGATAAGTTGCATTTACTAGCTTGTAGTACAACATGAACGCAGCATTATGTTAGCTTCATAGCTTGCTCACATGCTAGCGTTCAAGCTGCTAAAAATGGCGAATAATAAGTGAAACAATATTACGTTTTCAAAGTACCGGTGAGATGACTGCTTATTAATACATTTAAATAAGCAGCTGACGGAAAATAGCGACCTATTACTTTTCAGAACCTTTGCTATCTGTTGCTAATATTAGCATGTGAGATGTGCTAGCCAAGATGGACCGGCTGTTTTCAGGCTTATCTCTGCCATAAACGTTCAGAACAAAGACATGCAAGCAGACCAAACAGCAGCAGCTCATGGATGCTGCTGCAATAACAGCAGGTAGCAAAATACCCTTTTCAGTATTTGCTCAGTTAACTACGTTTTCAAACGTTGCTTCCATTCAGTAAATTATCAGAAAGAAATATCATCTACTACGTTATTTATAAGTTACACATTTCAGTCATTTCCCAGTTTTCAAACTGCAAGAGAGAAAGAACGATTGAAAATAAATCTTTATTTTAGTCCTTAAGGTTTGATACATATTTTGCACTATTTATCCCTATGCCAGTAACTAGTAACTGGGTAGAATACATTGCAGACTGTCATACAGAAGCCTGTGAGGCTGCATAAGAAGGTCACTAATGCACAATATAAATATGCATTTTACCAGGAAGAATAAGAACATACTGATGGCTAATTGTATGTTTCATAAGCTGCTAAGTTAATCCTAATGATTTCTGAAAGAAACTAAAAATGAATGAGTGCAAGATGCTGCAACTCTGCACTATAGATGGAGTTTCAGGGTCAGACAATATTGCTGAACTTTGATCACAGCATTGCAATACTCAGTGCAGCTGTGTCAAAAGTTATGTGTATACTGTCATCATATGTATGCAGATGATCTTGTGGTTTTTTTAGTGCATCAAGTGTATGTTTTCAGCAGCTGTTGCTAGATGCCACTATATTCTGCAAACTTGGGGACAGACTATGAAAAACCAAGTCTGAAAAGACTTCAGGTTGACTACAATGATGCGTTATGAGTGAATCTGAAAAAACCAAGATGGCACAGTGCAAGCAAATTGTTTGGGAGTCAACACTCTGAAGGAGTTTAGAAATTGATGTATGAGTTTATATATCTCATAAATTAATCTGAAAATAAAATTACAGTGGGCTTAGAAAGTCCACAGTTGAACTCTACATGATGCCATTGACAGTATTACATTTTATGTAATTAGAGATATGCATGTCTGTTGTTAATCCTGTTTCTAGCTAGCTAGTGGTAAGCTCGCGATCAAGCTAGCTAGTGGTAAGCTAACAAGCAAGCTAGCTTGTAGTAAGCTAGCAAGCAAGTTAGCTAGTAGTAAGCTAGAAAGAAAACTAGCTAGTAAGCTAGATAGCTTTTCTGTTTCTATTTGTCAAGATCATTCCTGATCTTTCTATTTGCTTTTTAAGCTCCAGCGCTGCACCGAGGACACAGAAAACATGATGCACTGAGAAATAAACTGACAAATCCAAGGTATGCTGTGCTAAATTCCTAACAAATTATGCTGCTGGTTTCGACAAGAACAACTCTGTTTTCTAGCCTTGAGAGTTTCAAGGTACTTATTTTTCTTCTGCTTTCAATAAAAATCATTTTCACAATGCTATTACAGCCTGCTAGCTGACATGCAATTTAGCAACTCTTTGGTAGTAAAGCATCTCAGTTATTTTGGGTTATGATATGTATCTGACATGACTAATGTTGAGAATGAAAATCTCAATCGATGAATCATAATTTGTATTGACACACGGAGCATAAAATCAGCCAAGAATAGCATTCAGACTTTACTTATTTTATTAACTTTCAGCGCTGAAAGGAGACGCTTTACCATTACATCCGAGAAGAGTTTCTAAAAAAAAGTCTGTGCAGCGTCTGAGGAGAAGGAGGAGGGCAGCTGATTATATGGACTGAAGACACTCCCTGAAATCACACCGTGTCTCTGTGGCCTGATAAGTTTCTGTTTCTCATGAGAAATGGACCTTGGTGTCTAACAGAATCAAAAATGTAACTCTTTACTATGGGCCCTTTGTCTAACAGTGTGTGACTCTTTCTCGGCCTTGGTAAAGCGTCTCAACACTAATCTTTTATTTTTTATAATATTCAATATTTTCACCACACTTATTTGTGCATTGATTGGTTAATGGCCAAATAATCTGTCCTGTTTTTAAGAGCCTTCAAACTGAAACCTTTTAGGTTTCATTTTGTCATGAAACAGTAGCTGATAGCTAATGAGTTAAATTTTAGCTAATGAGTTAGCTTTTGGCTAACTGATTAGGTAATAGCTAACTTATAAGATTTATCTTCAAAGCTTACCATAAGCCAAAGACATAATTCCGTTAAGCATTGTGGAAAAAAAATCATTATTATTTTTGTCTTCTTTACAAGTAAAGAAGATTAAAAAAATATTTTATAAACTTTCTCAATTAGCCTTATATAGATGTTCACAATCCCATTCGCTGTTCTATTTAAGTGCCAGTAAGTTTCAGTGCATGTCTAAAATAATTCAAATTACAAGCTCTGGATTGTAAAAATGCCTGTACTGCTTTACATTCTGCATGTTTTTTCCTCTACTATCGAATTTCAAAGCATATCTTTATCTTTCAAGTTGACATTTTTGGGCTTTTTTTTTTTTTTACAACTTTGCTATCCCTCAGCCATTGGGGAACTGTAGCTACTTTTGTGCTGAACCCTGTTGCCCTTCCTTGGTTAAACAGCTGAAACAAGGTCATATGGTTTGTTACTGAACAGCTGCAGTGAATCAGCTGGTTCGAGCCGGGAACCTGAAACTTAAAGCCCTCGGCTTCTTGGTGACGTCCCCGCTTGTGTTTGTTTAGTTTTCCCTTCTGCTTCGTCACTTCTTCTGTTTTCTTACATGGCAGCATATTAACTTGTTATTCGCATTAAGAAGTCCGACTGTCAGTGGAGTTGTCAGTTCAGCATACGCAACAAGTTATGACGAAAATAAGTCATTAAATTGTTTATAATATGATAACTAGCGTTGTCGTGGTTTCAAAGTGTATTTAAAGCAGGTCTGGTTGCAGCTGCAGTCAACTACAACACACGCCCGTGTAAAACTCATTAACCTACTTAACCGCTAAGTCAGGACGCCATACAGCTGTTAATAACAAAGTGTATGATGATCTAAGTCATGATTCTATGTTGCCGATTAAATAAAATCATATGGTAATGACAGCGTATACATGTCTGAACTAAGCGTATGACTATCTGACAACGTATGCTGATCTGAACAGCGGGGCTCTTTTCCGGAGAAATGAAACAAGGCTTCTAGTTTCACTTTCATTTCTCCCCGACCTGTCTGACTATGTAACACAGACGGCGCACTCGATAAGGAGAGGGAGGGAAGGTGCGGGGGTACATAAACACAAAGAGGAAGCTTGGTGGTCATTGTTGGAGCTTGGTGAAGAAGTTCAAGAGAGGCACTGCACATGTAGTTTGTGGTAAAGGAAAAGGTGAGAATAATATATTTATACCATTTATATAACAACATAAACTCGATTTTTTGGTGTTGTTTAAAGCTGCGCCAGAATGGCTACTGTTTTTTTTGTTTGTTAAATGCTTGGTTAAATGTTAATGTATTTTGGATTTTGAGTATTTTTGCTTAATACAAAGCTTGAAGCTGCTGGGCGCTGACATTTTGTTGTGTTTTGTTGTCACAAAGTGCACCATTTGTCCTTGTCCTGTTATATTCTGACGGTAATTACTACAGCAAAACAACATTTTTCTAATAATTGTTTTTAATAATTGCGCAAACTGATGCATAATTACAGTAAATCTAAGCTGAAGGATTTCCCTTTGTTTGCACGCTCTGTTTACAGCGGATGGGGTGTGATTCAGTCTGTGATCATGCTTTAAATTCCTCTTCTGTCTTTCCTTAACAAATCCTTTTGCTAAAAGCTTAATCATTAAGCTTTAATAGGTATAATAGGTATTTACACCTATAAACCAGACTTGAATACACAGCAACATAGACGCTAGAGGTAACGTTAAAGTACACTTTCCCTCTTATTTGTTGCTCTTTGGTGGCTGTTGTTGTTTTGCCATCTCATAAGTTTCGCTCTGCCTATCTTCAAGGTTTCCATATGCAAATCTGGATAGGCTGGTTTAATAAACCTCTTTGCCAACATCACTGGTTTCTTTTACGAGAAAACAAGACATAACACTGCATGTTGAGATGACAATCTCTTAACATCCTGTTATTGTATTCACGTAACAGGTTTTAATGTAGTTGCATTGTACAGTAGTTTAAATAATCTTGTTTTGACATGACCCTTAACGTTGTTATTTATTTATGTAATATTGTCATCAGTGATGACAATATTACACAAGTATTTAGTCTTTGCACAAGACTAAATACTTGTGCAATTTAATTGCACAAGTATTTAGTCATTTTAAACAATAATTCTCACTTCTATTTAGTCTCTATTTAGCCTCATTTAATTAGTAATCGTGCTCAGTTATGTATTTTATTTACTGTGAATATATGAAAATCTTGTGTTGTACCTCACATCTTAAGTTTTTAAAAGATTTTAATTGATCAATAACTGTTTCGTTAAGTTTTTATGCGCTTTTTTGAAGATTGGCATTAGTTTGGAAGCGGCAAAATTCAAAATAATCTGATGAAATTACACTTTGTGTAGCGTGGATGATTTGTTCCTATTTGGCTTTTTTTCTTTCTTTTTTGCGACATTTTAAAAGTTAACTCTAATTTCGCATTACAATCGAATGGAAACATATTGAAACTATAGCACTAAAAATTAGGTGCTATTTTTTTCATCCTAAAGTACCTAAAGTGTTGTGGGGTCTTTTTGGTGATGGCTTATGAGTAACATTCCTATTAGGCAGTATCAGTATTCGCTAATATTGATACTGCTGATATCAGTTTATATATATATATATATATATATATATATATATATATATATATATATATATATATATATATAAATCTGTCATCAAGTAATTAGTTATTCCTACTTCAAAATACTGCAACAATTTTAACAACTTGACTGAAACGGTACAGGCTGAAGCTCGGCAAATTAAGCTAAAATGCTCCTTTATAAATATATTTAAAAAATCCCAAAACGTATCATGGAAACAAAAGGGCAGAAAACACACCAAAACCAAATCAGATACGAAAAAATTTGAAGTATTTTGTCCTTATAACCATCAAATACTTTATTTCTAATCAATATTTTGAAAACCCATAATGAGCTATACGTTTGTAAGTCCATTCCAGAAGTTAATTCCGACGACAACAAAAGACCTTCTTTTTATCTCTTTGTTCAATCATTTTCAAGTATAATTTGTTAAATTACCGTCAAACTCTTGTTCAGCATTATTTCACCTATGTCTTTTTCTCTTTGTAGCAAGATGGAGGACGTTTTGGAAAATGTCGTTGCTTTGGCGTACCTACACAAGAATGGGATACCACTGACTAGATTGTCCAATCTCTACAGCCAGAAATACCGCACTAACCTAGTTGTACGCGACTTAAACTTTTCCTCCATTTTGAGCATGGTTTCCACTCTAGAAGACCTGGTGGTGGAGGGCGATGTGATGTTTCACAAGGAACATCGGCGTCAAAACAAAGATGCTGCTGAAGCTAAAGCACAAAGGAAAATTACTACAGATGTTCTGCAAAATGTTGTTGACTTGATAAAGGAACATCCTCAGGGGATTCGCCTGAAGACCTTGGCAACAGTATACAAGCAGGTATACCAGCACGACTTGATCATATCGTCTATGGGTTTCAAAACGGTGTCAGACCTCGTTGGATCTCTGAAAGACGATCTAGTTGTCAACGGGAAAAGGGTTTTCCATAAGATTTATGTCTCGAAAAGTCAACCCGTAAAGAGAGCATCAACAAGAATAAAAGAAGACAGTCGACCTACAACACCGCAGACACCAGATTCACTCAAGGAGAGGAGCAGCAGTAACCCAGCAACTCAAGCACCTGCGTTCCAGTGGGATTACAGCTCACCCAGTGCTTCTGTCCCTCAGTCAGCGATCAACTTTCTTGGCTCACCTTTGGCCTCTACCTCATCGTCATCAACCCATTGCATCCCAGGCAGCCCACCTGTTGCTGCATCCCAGCCAGTTCCACAGCTGACCCAAGACCAGCTGTACCAGAGAGTGTTGCAGGTGAGTTTTGTCATCAAACCTCTAATGTCACGACTTTTATTCACGAGATAATCCTCAACAACTCGAGTCTAAACTGAGTGAGTTTGAGAAAGGAATAAGCAAAGCAATCAAGTGCAATTGATTGGCTGGTGATCAATAGAAGACTTGATCTTTACACAGAACCCATGTATACATTGATTAAAATATCCTATTAATGCAGCTAATTTTAGTGTTTGCACTCCATTTACTGTCCGTTTTACAGAAAGGGTTTTGTAAAATCACCTTGAAGCATTTCAGGCCAAATAGGTTTCAGAACTTCCTGCTATGTAATAGATTACAAGAACTTTGAACTCTTCTTTGGATACTTCCTCATTGTAGATTTAGCAAACACTGTGGAGACATATATTAAAGTTTACTGATAGGAACAATTGATTATATATATATATATATATATATATATATATATATATATATATATATATATATATATATATATATATATATATATATATATATTTTTTTTTTTTTTTTTTTTTTTTTTGAGTACATCTACTGCACTTCAAGTAAATATTGAAGAAAAATTGAAGCATTTCTCTTAACTTGGCCTTGTAATTTAGATAGTCTGCTGTGCCTGGTGGTTGTGGCGCTCGGCAGTCATTTATCCAGCGTCCCACCGTGTTTTTGAGTTAGAAAATGTTTAAAGTTGATAGGAAATGTCAAAATATCTCTTAATAATTATGTGTTATTGGAAGATTAATATCTGAACACCAACTATAAAGTCTTAAAAAATGCAAACATTTGAAAATAATTTAAATAAATGAGCAATGCTAAGCCTGGTTGGAGCACAAGTAAAGCCTGGTGGCCCACCAGGCTTATAATACACTGGGGGAAACCCTGTCGGAGGATGATCTATTTAAAGTTTCCAGTTGACTTCACCAGATTTTTACTTAAAATCCTCTCATATCTTCTTGAGTTTACAATAGCTCACACTTTCTAACAAGGACGACAAACCTTTAAAAGATGATGGAGCCACAGAATTACAGATCTAGCCTTAATTCACAGAGTTCAAGTTCTTTTAAACTGGAAATGTGGCATTATTTGTCTAACTGTATATATTGGTAACTGCAACTATGTTTTCGTAGTCATGCCCTGCTATAGTTGAATGGCATGTTTTTATCTATTTCCCAATTTAAAGAATTAGAGGAACAGGTTTTTACGTTATGTCATTTTTAAACCCTTGGGAAACAGGAAGCTGTGAACTGGTATTTGAAAGTATCTAAACATAAATTAAAATGTAAAGTATACATGAGATTAAATGCTTGTGTTACATATGTTTGGTAGGAAATGGCCCAATGAAGTCAAAGTCAGCTTTATTGTTATTTCTTAACATGTATCAGACAAAAAAGCAATAACATTATGATTCTCATTCTCACTGTGACATTCCTGACACTAAATAAGATTAAAGTCACAACAATAAAAAAAACCTATCGTCACATTAAGTAATGACAATTAATAGGACAAATGCACAGAGGTGAGAACTAGACTGACTTAATTAAATTAACTAATTCATTACATAAATTGGTTAAAATGAAGATAGGAAATAAAATGTCGGACATTCACAGTGTAAAAGTCAAAGATGGCAGCAAAATTGAAATAGTGCAAGACATTCAGAAAGTGTAGCAACAAAAGATTTTTATATTAATGCAAAGACAGTATTTGCGTCACCATAAGTGCTTAAAAACAAATATTTCTTAACATTGGAGGTATTTTATTGCGTCAAAGATGGGACTTTTCAAAAAATGTTCTGTATAGGTTTATGTTCCTACAATGAAAGAAGTTAATGTAAGACTTTTTAAAAATAGCGTGCCGATAAGAATAGGGGGCGCTGCATCTGTATTTGAAACTTGATCATCAAGTCCACCAATGTGTTCCAGGTAATAAAGACTCATCAATTGACAGCGCCAACAATGGAGCAGCTGCAAGCCTACTACACTCAGATGTTCAGGGAACCGTTTCCACTCAGGCAGTACATGTCCCTGTACGACAACTTGGAAGCAAAGAAGCAGCCAAGTCAAACCGAGTCGGCAGTCAATCCCCAGACAAAGGCGTGGCAGAGAGCCGAAGGTAGGCCCCGCATGGTAGCTTTCACTTTTAATCGCCACCATCCCTTCTTTGCCTCCAACTTTATAAAAATCCGTTTTAATGTTATTTCTTGCAGCAACACAAAACCACACGAAGGCCGCCGAAGTAGAGATGCCACCTCCAGAGGGTGCCGCCCTGCTGACCGATAGTGATTTCCCGGTGCTGGGGGCGAGTGAGGCGGTGACCAAAGAGAAGAAAGGCAAAGCAAAAGAAGCCAATCAGAAAGAGGCCAGTGTGCCTGTCTTCAGAGAAAGGCTTTATGCCCAGCAGAGGGAGATCCACGGCGGCAACATGCGGGCCCTGGAGGCCATGGAGGCCATGGAGGACGATGACGAGTTGAGAAGGAGGAAGAGGGCCAAGGATCCGGAAACAATCAACAGCGTGACAGAGAGCGTTGTACGAGAAATCGCCTCCGAGGGGGAGCTGGTCACTAAAGAAAAGGTGAAATGGAGGAAAGAATAAAGCTTACAGTTTTTCTGTTTTTGACCAAATCATTTGAGAGTATAAATGTTGACTGGGTTTGACTATATGTTGAAATTTAGTTATTTAAAGCTGACACTGTGGTTACAGTTAGGCCAATGTATGCAATTATTGACAAGCCATGTATGGTCTAGTTTTCTTAAAGGGGCAGTATTATGTAAAATCAACTTTTTTAGCTTTAACACATGTTGTAATTTTATTCCCTCATCAAAAACATTCCTGAATGTTGCTTTGATTCTTTCATGCATGTTTGATAAATACTTTAATCTTCCATGGCAACCATTTGGGTTTGTAACACGGATTCCATGCGTAGCCCCTAAGCCAAACCTCCGTATTACAGAACACCCTTCTCCTGCAACCCAGGAGTGCAGGAGTGATCTATCTCTGCAAAATCAGATTTCTTTTAAGTTATGTTTGATACATACAACATTTTTATAACAGAAGGTAAATCAGTTATGTGATTGTGCTATAAAATGATACAATGTGGTTGGTAAACACACAATATTGCCCCTTTAAAAATAAAAAAATAAAAAAGCTACTCGTAACGATACTCATACAGGACCATTTGCTGTTTTTAAAGTTTTCCTACTCTCAACATCTCTGTCTAGGTGATATCCCGGGTTTGCATAATGTTTCCTTCCTTGGACCCAGGAATCCTGAAACCTTGGACTATTCCAGCTCTCAAAAACCTTCAGTACCTCATCAGAGAGGTTAACATGTTCATAGAGGTGGGTACACACATGTTTGGCATAAACTCTTTCATATTTGAGTGCTGTGCTGAGAAGAGCTTTGCCCTGTATGAAAGGCTACAGAGGCGGTGACGTCCATCTGCACGCTGTATGAGCTCGGCCAGTCGCTGGCCGGTCTGAAGGACAAGAAGCGCTACGAAGAGCTCAACCTGGGGCCGCTGTGCAAGCTCCCCCTCGTTCATCGCATGTTCAAGATTGACAGCAACACGAAAGACGACGACATCCCTGAGATCGAGACCGTAGACATCTTAAAGGTGCCGCTCAAGAATATTCCAGTTAAAGCTGACGAAGTCGACCTGCAAATCAACATTCCAAAGAGCGACGACTAAAAATGTGAAAATATGTACATTTAATGTTGTTTTGTTTTTGCAGCAAATTAATGTTTTTAGGAGGAAGCATTCAAAGCAAAGGTTGGACCTGGCAGAGTTTATGAAGCATCTGTCTGATCATTACAACTGTGATTCTCCCTACGAGCTGGGGATCAGGATTCCCAGCTTTGGTCTACCGATTTCGGTAAGACACTCGACATGCTGCAGTTATGATTACTCACTGGTTGGTTAATTCCTGTCCTCAGCCAAGGGGATTTTAATCATACATCTATGTGATTGAAACTCCCTTTATCCTTTAAGAGTGAATATCTTTGCAGAATTAGCCAGTTTCCTGAGGAAAATGTTTGGAAATTGTTAAAAATTTCAGAAAGTTTTAGATCTTTAGATGGGAAAACGATTAGTAAAAAGGTGAAAGCAGAATAAAATAAACCAAAAAGTAAATCAAAGCTAAATTTGATCCAATAAAATATTTATTTATTTTATCAGCATTTCTTTGTGTAAGATATTTTTAATATCAGTGGGATTTTCCTGGTAAAATAAAGGTTAATGATAATAATAGTAATAATATTAAATATTTCTGTCACATACAGATAGATGACAGGCAAGGCTTAAACTTGAGCTATTTTCTGTATAAAGTGACATAAATTGACACTTGAAAAGTTGATCAGCGACATCAATTTGTATTTTTATCAATTCTTCAAATACGTTGAGAATGAAGTTGTATAATTTTATGTTGTTTAACCTTATATGTTGGGTTGGTTAGGTTCTTTATCAATACGCATTTTCTGATACTGAGTCAAAGCCCAACTTCTCATTAAAATTATTATCATCTCATGCTTAAAAACATCGTAGTTCAGTAAAGTAACTTCTTCATCTGCATTAAATCATCATTACATCAGTATTACATCACACTTTACTCCGAACATCATAAAACTGAACGACTAGTGTTTCAGCTGCTCTCAGTGCAGCACTTAATAGAACAGAATGTAAACATAACCTATTTTCTTTCAATCAATAATCAAATGATGTACCTTCATTTTGGTCATTGTGAAAGATTGTGGTTTTCTTGCACCTGATCTACGACCGGGTCTTATTTCTATTAACGGTGGTTTGCATCTCCTCTGAAGAGCCTGATCAAGGCGAGCCGATATGAGCAAGCCCGCCTGGAACAGGCAAGGGAAATCATCCAGAAAGAGCTGGAGGAGGAGACCATGGAGCGACTGAGGAAAGTCAAGAAGAGCGTCCTAGAACCGCTGCAAGGCGCCGCTTCCTTCTCCTCTACAGGAAACGCTGACCTCAGGAAGAAGTATGCCTCCATGTCAGCAGGCGACGTCGTGCTGGAGGTCCTGTCGAACGCCCAGGGAGTGTTCAGCCCCAGGATGGCGAAGGTGGGTGCCAGACTATGACGAATGCACTCTATTCACAAAGAGGTTGGAGATGTCTGCCGCTTTTTTCCCCCAGTTAGTCCTGAGCTCAGCGCTCAGAACGACAGGGTGGTAATTCTGCTAAGTCTCTCAACATGAGCCTTCAGACTGAAGCTCATTCAAAGAAAAGCCACCCATCATCTCCTAATCCTTAATGAAGTTGCAAACCTGCTGGATTTAACTTGTTCACACTGATTCGACTTTAATGGACTGAACTCGTGATGAGTTCTCTCATTCTGAGAGATTATTAATTCAATTGGAGATGTGCCCTATTTATGGTGCAGTTTGTACCTGCGCATCTCCTTCAATTGAAGTAACGTTGGACTTTTTCACTGACTTCACCTCATTCGTAGACCTGCTATCCATGGCCACCTGCTGCAGGGATGTAGATGCAGACTGTCGGTCAAAGGGCAGACATCAGCTGCTGCAACATCACCTAATGTTTTCTCAGTCAAATATTCTCCCTTCGCAGTTTGCTTTGCGATCAGTCCAAAAACAGAGCGGCCATGTTTCTGTGTGTACTTAAGAGAGAAGTGGTTCCTAACACAGAGCTGTGTGTTTCTTTTACCAACCCAGCACATCCAGAGCTTCTTGATGCAGGTGTCAGTCGATCGGCTGACGAGAGCTCTGTTCCAGCTGGCCATCTGTGGCGGTTCCCTGGCGGTTCCACAGGACCTGGTGCCCAAAGAGAAGACCACCAAAGCTACAGAGGAAGCTAAAGCGGTGGACAAAACTGCTCCGACCCTCCCCAGTGAAGGTTCCTAAAGAGAAAATAGCACCGCTGTGATATGAATGTTGTGTAGTCTTTTGACCATGAATGTTTTTCCAGCCAGAGTTGAGCACCATTGATGGATATGTGTGGTTTGTATTTCACAGGCAAACTGAAACAATATGTAAAAGACAACCTGGCTGCTCAAACCTCAGCCATCACTCTGGCATACATCTCCACTCTGGAGAAGAAGCTGACCAAACACTTTCACGTCAAAGACTTCTTCTCCTTGGAACAAGGAACCTTCCTGGAATTCCTGGTGAAACACATTCAGGTACAACTACAACTTCCTGTGTGTGTCCTGTGGCAAAATTATCATCTGAAGCTACATGGGAAGCAGTGGTGGGAACCAGTTAGTTGTGCTAACCTCTCAATCTTTAATCATAAACATTAATTCCACCAAAGCGATGTACTGCTGAGGAATCTACTGCCGAAGTGCTAATTTTAACCATTGTCTCCCCATACACACTATACCATTTTTCACACATGGTTTCAGTTTTATAGTTGTTGACTTTTACTAACTCTGTTGTTGAATTTGTCTAATTGACCAGGGCAGGGTTTCATTTGTTGTTTTCTTCTGTATACCTAATTTGTTCATCTAGTTGTCTCAATAAAGTTTCTTTAAAAAAAAGAGACACTTTGAAAAGAGGAAACAAAACTGCTGCGTAAACAGACTTCATAATAAGAGCATGAATATAAACTTCTAGCTACTTGAAGAATTTTTCAATTTTTTTGTACTTTAGTCTTCTGAAACTTTACCAAACAGACAAGTAAATTAGCGCTTCAGAGTTTATCTGAAAAAATGCATTTAGGGGGAGCTAAGTGTAATAAGTGTTTTCAAAGTTAGCAAAAAGTGAAGCACTAAATGTTTAGCAAAACTGCAAAGGCGCTAGTTGTATTCAAAGTTAGCAAATGCACTAAACTTTTCAAAGTTAGTCAAAAACGGTAAACCTCTACACATTCTCAAAGTTGGTAAGTTGCTAAGGCTTTAAACGTTTTAAAAGTTAGTCAAAAACATGCTACATGTAGCTACATACTACATGTCAAAATAATAGCATAAACATCTAGCTACTTGAAGAATTTTTAAGAGCCCATAACTAAAGGGTTAAAGCAGTTAGCAAAACCCCTAAAGCGCTGGGCATTTTCAAAGTTAGCGTAAACACTAAAGCACTAAGCGACAAATTAGCTGGGGAAGTGTCCACTATTTGGAAGTTATTACAGCCACTCACACTCTCTCATCATGTGTGTGTTTATGTGCAGCTGCTGCAGGAATCTCTAGGATCTGCTTTGTTTCTGGAAACTAATGCTCAACTCACAGGCAGTGGTTTCAGACCCACCAAACAAGACCTGTTTGAATTCATTAAACAGTGCGGCAACATATCCTCCACCGATCCAGACGACGTGAGTGGCTCATCAGCATAAAAGCAGTGAAAGTACATAGCCAGGGTTCTTATCCTAATGTCTTTTCCCAGCTGGCTCACATTGAGACAGCACTGCGGTCCCACTACAAGGTCCGGGACAGTCGGGACTTGGGCCATGGGACCCTGCAAATGCTGGCCGGCTTGGTCAAGAAGCAAATAGAGCATTTTGGAGGAGGACTGAGCTCTGTCTACTATGAGTCAGCTCTGCTGGCCAAACACAGCAAATCAAGGTTGAATTTGTTACTAGACAAAATGCTCAGTTCTGCTTCCTTCTAACTTAACAAATCTCTGAATTTTTTCCCCTTAAAGTGTTGAAAGTGGCTACGAGTCGGTGGGACGCCTGGGAGAGATGTCAAAGGCCCAGGCCCTGGCCAGCTTGCTATGCTGCCCTCTACTGGAGAATCTGAACATCTGGAGCCAATGGGAGCTGATCTTTAAACCCAGTTTTGGGCCCCTGAAAGACTTCATTGAAACTAATGCAGGTACAGAACTGTGGCCCTTCAATTTTACTTCTGTTTAAAGGGTTACAGCAGCGATTATTTTAGTAATTGATTAATCTATCAATTATTCTGATGATTAATTAGATTTATCAGATAAAAACATTGGCACATTATGCAAATCTTTCATATAAGACTACTTTATGCAATATTAGAAATATATTAAGACACAAATAAATCAATGACTTAAATTCTTTTCTTTTAATAAGAAAATAAACATTTTATTATTTAAATGCAATAACAGCATCCTGTTAGTGTACAGCTGATCATTTGTAGCAAAGGACACATCTGCAGCTAGAAACATACTGTGTGTTTGTGTATTTATGAGGTTGTTGTGCATTTATGCACTTTATACATGAGAGTATCATAGCATATAAGACAAAATAGAATACACTTCAAATTAAAGGATATGTTTTTATTATGTATGGGAAATTAAAATATTTCCTTATATTAAACTAAAGACTGTCTCATTTTTTAAAAGTGATTGAAAATAGAATGTGTTGTTTTAATACTTAATCTGTAATATGATTTTATTTGGAAATGCACTCTGTAATTTTTTATGTTATCTGACTCCAGGAAGACTAGCTGATGTTGCTGATGCTAAGCATAAACAGAAATGTTGTTCTCTAGTGGCAGGAAGCTGATAGAGACGATAAATAACGATTCCCTTCACAGTTGTGCGCTGCTGTGTGTTGGGATGTCCCATAAAATCCCAATAAAATAAATGGAAGTTTGTGGTTATTCTTTTGGGAAGTAATGGAAAAGTTATCCAAAGTTAGCTACTTGATGCATAAATAATACGACATTATTTTGTTTTGCCGCCTCTCAGCGAATACGGGCCTGGCGGCACTGGAGGTAACCCCGGGTTTGCTGCTTAGGATCACCACAGACACAGGCCACAAACACTTCACCAACGCCGTGGCGACGCTCGACCCCATCGGCACGGCCGGCCACCTCGTGTCCATGGTGACGGCCTATGGGATCGACAATGCTCCCACCGCTCTCCTGGCCAATCACATGGAGAACTCTCTGGCCGCAGCTGTGGCTGAAGAAGGTAATAAGAATCATCTCATTAGACGGCAAAAAAGTGTCCGTTTTGCCTTGCGTCTGGCGTGTGAATGTTTCGTCAGCAACATAAACACCGCGTTTCCTCAGATCTGTCCAAAGCGGAAGAGGATGTGACGTGTTACAGCAGAGTGGCCAACTTCCTGCTCCAGTGTTTGACACGGATCCCCACAAGAACCTGCCAGGCGCTTCTGCAGCAGGTCAGCGACGACACATTGTGACACTTATTGGAGGAGTCATCGGTTGGTGTGTTTTTCTGTTGCCGCTGTAAAAGAAATGCTTATTTTTCTGTTTGAATGCAACTTGCTAGGTGTTCCTGGAGCCCTTCTCCCGCGTGTTGGGTCAAGCCAAATCTAAAGAAGTCCTGATCACGGTGGCTCAATCTGACCCCAAACATATGAGCTGTCTGCACCGGCTGGGCATCCTCCTGGGAATCACAGACTGGGTGAAAGACTACCAGAAGAAGCTGACCTCACTCCAGAGCCAAAACAGTAACGGTTACGTAGCGAATGGGGATCACGGCAAGGTGAGAGAGCAAAGAAAAAAGTAGACGGAGATTGAAGAGACTTAGAAAAATTATTTAGAACTGATGATTTCTTTCACATATTAGTCGAATCAATAAATCACATAAAAATAACTGCATAAAATAATCTAAAAGAACTCAAAAAGCAAAACATCATGCCCTTAATCTGAAGAGTAGAAACATTTGGAGCTTCCCAAGAGTGACCAGCCTACCAAAAGTCTTTCAAGACTTCCTCTGAGGCTCATCCAGGAAGTCACAGTAGAACCACAACATCTAAAGCTCTGTGGGCCTCACTTTCCTGAAACCAAAAAACAAAATCTTACCAAGTGTTTTTGGTAATAGCTTATTGCACTTGAAATAAGACAAAAGGTAGCTTCTTAACTTACAAGAAACCAGGAGAAAGTCCGATCAAACAAAACAAAAGAACCTATTGAGAAGTCTACTCAAAGTCTGGATTTAAATATAATTAAGATGTGGCATTACCTTAAACTTTCATTGATGAACAGTGTCTTATTTGTGCTTCCTAGCCCAATCTGACTGATTCTGACAGCAGCAGTCTGTCCGCTCTAAACATGAGCGAAGACGAGTTCCTCGAGGACGACATCACAGACAGCAGCTCTGTGTCTTCTCACCTCAACCAGAGCATTCAGCAAGGTGGATGAAATGAAGTTTGCTTTTTCTTTTCAGTATTTCTGCCTTGAATCGAGGACTGAACCAGTTCTGTTTCTCATTCCTTTTTTTGTACCCCCAAATAAATTCCTCTAGTTAATGGCGACCAACAAAAAGAGCCTGACGAGGAAGATGACGACGAGGAGCTGTATGAGCTGGCCTCCATTCCTAACGGAGAGACGTCAAACATCAGCAGTGAGGCTGAATGCGATCCAGCAGATCAGATCGACAAGTCCGACTCAGATGAAAAGGAGGCTGATGGTTGTCAGTCGGAGGATACATTCTGTCAACAGAAAAACATCATTGAAGACATCAGGTTTGAGTTTTTGCCTTGGCGTTCACTCAGTAAGCATCTGATGGTTCAGTAGAGCTGATTAGTCATTGTTTACGGTGCAGGAAGAGTGAGTTTGGCATTGGCGTGGAACTGAATGCGGAAGGCCAGAAGTTGATGCAGGTCCACCAGGAGCGACTGGGCCGCAGCTTGGACCGGCTGTCCACTGAACTCTACAGCAAAGACACACACTTTGTCCTAGAACTCATTCAGGTGGCTGCTCACACCTTCACAACCCTGAAACTCTGACTCTAAATGTAGTCAAACCAAATGTCTTTGCAAAAATGGAAGAAATTTACTCTTTGGCTTTTCTGCGTTCTTTGTCAGAATGCCGATGACAACAGTTACCCCTCCGGGGGCGGCGCCGTCCCAGCGCTCGCCTTTGTGGTCGAGAGAGATTGCGTCACCGTCCTCAACAATGAGACGGGCTTCCAGGAGAAGAACATCAGGGCCATCTGTGACGTAGGCCGCAGCACCAAGGGCAAACACAAATACGGATACATTGGTGATTACACACACCGTGGTGTTCTTGCTTTTATTAAAGTGTGACTTTATCACACAAAAACCAACCTAGCTATAAACCTAGCTTTATCCATCTTTATTGTTACTGGTGTATAAAAAACACTATTTAAAATAAACTAACAATGCTTGGCCTGGTGGGGAGCAAGTTAAGCCTGGTTGCCCTCCAGACTTATATAACTTAGGTAAACCCTGCATATACTACATATAGAGGACCACTTTCAGTATTTTAACCAACAAAGGGAGGTCATTTATGGAAAGTGAAGTGAGGACGTTTTCCCCATTCTCACGTTTTCCCCATCCTCACTCTACTAGCCTAAAGGTATGTTGTGAATTAAGTTTTGGTAAAAGATATTGTTAATTGTGGACAAGTAATTGGGAAAATGTCCAGGTTAGTCATATCTGCTAACTGCACTATCATAAAATGAGTGGAGGTCAATGTAATGTTCTCAGTTGGATGGAAGTACAAGAACGTGTGTTTATGGTGTGATATTGCCAAAAACATCTTATCCCATCCGTTCACATTCCCAATCTCTAAATTTGTAGTCTTTTTACATTTTCTTTGTGAGTATGTTTGAAGTTAGCGGTACAAACTTGCTGTCTGAATCATCTGGCTTGTGCTTCTTCATGCAGGACAAAAAGGGATTGGCTTCAAATCTGTGTTTAAGGTCACAGATTGTCCTGAGATCCACTCCAACGGCTTCCACCTGCGCTTCGACAGGAACTGCGGCCCCATGGGATACATCCTCCCCCACTGGACCGAGGAGGAGAGGCCTCTGGATGCACAGCTCAAGGACATCCATCGGCACAGGTGGGATTACGGTAAATTTACATTTTCATGCAACTCTGTCCTATACAGCCAGCAAAACCTTTTTTTCCCCCGCCTTTCTTTATTAGCTGGACCACAAAAATCTGCCTCCCCTTACGTTCTGAAAGTCACCAAACGAGGAACCTGTTCCACGACGTCCATCCCTCACTGCTGCTCTTTCTGCATCGCCTGCGCTCCATCACCATCTATAACCAGGTTAGCCATTGTTTTCATTGAAGAATGCAGTTTTTCTAAGATATTAATTCACCCTTTTAATAAAGGTGACATTTTTTTTCTTTCTTTCTGTTGATCTGCAGAGTGAGAAGCGCCTTGTGACCATGACTCGCAAAGACCTGAGTCACAATGTGTTGGAGGTGGAGCACACAGAGGGCACAGAGCGCTGGCTGGTGGTCAAAACCACACTGCAGCCCAACAAGGTGACGCAATAGTACACACACACACACACACACACACACACACACACACACACACACACACACACACACACACACACACACACACACACACACACACACACACCCCAACCAGTCATTTTGACCACTCAACCGCTTTAATCTAGAGTCGCATTCACCCATTTGCACTCACACATTTATATACCAATACACAGATCGGTAGGCAATTTGGGGTTAAGTGCCTTGCCCAAGGGCACATCGACTGTCTTGAAACTTAAAAGAAAAGTTAGGTTAGAAACTCTGCATTCAAGCCAGCAATAAAAAAGTTCCGTTTTTATTTTTTTTTACTGACAAAAACTGAAGATTGAGTCAAAAGAAAATGTTATTGAAGCTATAATTAATTATTCCTCTATTCCAGGTCTTCTTGGGAGTACATTGAATTCAACAATAGGTTAAATTTTCAGTATTATTGTTACGTCCTCACCTATTTTCTTTCAGTCATTTACAAGATTGAACCTCTGCAGTTTGGCTATGTACAAGAAGCAACAAAATTAAACACAGAATTGTTAAGCAATCCAGTTTTTAGCGCCATCATTGTTTACTTGGCATCCACCTTGAAGCAGTCAGTCTGTCTGTCAGTCAGTCTGTGGGCTGTTCTGACTCAGACGTATGTCCCCCTCAGATAAAAGAAGACGTGGAGTCGACTGAACTCGCTCTGGCTTTCCAGCTGGGTGGCGGTGAGACGGAGAGTGACATTATTTGTCAGCCACAAAAGCAGCCCGTGTTTGCTTACCTGCCTCTTCGCAGTTTCGGCTTTCGTTTCATCATCCAAGGTGAGAACTGAGGAATCAAAAAGGATCATTTGTTGAAGAAACAAACCATGGTTTGATGTAATCACGTACTCTTCTTTAGGCGATTTCGACATCCCTTCTTCTCGGGAGGATGTTGACAGGGACAGCTCCTGGAACCAGTGGCTTCGATCAGAAATACCACAGCTCTTCCTCAAGGCCATGGATGTCTTCACTGTAAGGCACAACCTAACTTTAGAAATTAATTTTTTTTTCTCCAAATAGTCATTTAATGCTTATAAAGACCAAAAAGTGGAGAAAACGTCATGAAATCGGTAAAATAAAAGTTGATCATCGACGTACAAACACGTTTTGTTTCAGACTCACCCAGAGTACCGAGGGCTGAAAGGCCTGTGCCAGTTCCTGCACTTCATCCCCCTGCCTGACGAGGTGCTGGATTTCTTCAAGCCTGTTGCCGGGCAGATTATTCAGCTGCTAAAGGGCAAAGCCTTCCTGCCAACTCTCAGCTCAGGTATTGCTCTCAGCAAGCCCTTCGTAGAAACTAAACCTACAATGTGGCGTCGTGTAACTGTGAGGTTTCTCCCCGCCTCTCCCAGGTGGTAAGGTTGTGTACAAGCAGCCATCGCAGGTCGCCGTCTGTCAGGACGCCGTGATCCGGGACGTGATCAGCGGCGACGAGCTGGAAAAGCACCTGTCTCTGTCCTATCTCCATCCGGGCCTGAGCCCAGCACCTCCCGCTTCCCTGCTCACTCAGATGGGAGTCCGGTACCTGCGGGGATCGGATGTTACCACGGTAACCACGGCCATGGCGAAGGAGCTGGTCAAAGCAGAGGGCATCCATTCAGGTGTGTGGTGGAGCAGTTAAATTTGGTTAAAAAAAATTAGGATTGTAGAACAACAACATAGTTTTAATTATGACCAAACCAAACTGAATGTTTTTTCGCAAAACATTTATTTGCTATATTCACTGTAATTACAACTCTGCAGCCTGGCTGATGGGATTTTATTTTTGTGAAAGAGAGCTTAAAGTATTTAATATTTAAATATTGCACACGTCACGGTAGAGATCGCTGTCATTTAGTTGGAGGGAACTGCAGCAAAATAAACCAAATTGAGCATCTCCATCTAACGGTACCTCAGTGTTTCCTGTTTTCTTCTGAAAAAACAAACACATACATACATAGATATATATATATACACATAACTCGTTTGAAAATGCAACCAGAAAGGAGACTCAACGTAAAAATGACCCAATATTATGCTATGCCTTATTGTTCAACATTACGCATGAATGGAGGCTGAACTATATTAATCAACTGCAGTTAAAATGGATCATAGTCGTTTTCACAGGCTTGAACTAAAACTGCATCCAGTTTAAGTTTCTTTCACCTTTTCTCTCCCAGGAGATGACAGGAGCTGGCTATGTTGGTTTTTCAAAATGGAATAAATTTGCATGTCTCATATTTAAATTCATATCATCTCATCTGCTTCACATGGTTTTAGCATATCTCTTGAAAATGATTAATTCTGAAGATGTGATGGCTTTTATCTTGCCACGATCAATTACATGTAGAGGAAACCAAGAGGAAGCTGAGTGAATTAAAACGGTGTGTTTCAGAGGGAGGCCTTCGTCAGCTGGCCAGGCTGCTGGTTTGCAACTTTCGGGCGATGGAGCACGGCTACGGAGAAGCCGAGTCCATCCTCCAGAACCTCAGGGAGCTGAGCATCATCCCTCTGGCTGACGGACGGGTGGTGGCGCTCAGCGGAGAGAGCGTGTTCTTTCCCATGGAAGAAACCGCCACAAAGAAGAAGAAAACAGCTCAAGCTCAGACAGGTAATACTGTAACTTTCTTCTCTCGAGTATGTCCGTAGAAAAGTGCTTACAGTGAGGTTAGTGGTTGGATTATTTACACAGAGATTTTCACTTAGTAACCACTTTGCAATTTCAAAATTCAGTGCGTTTTATTCAAATTTTGTGTGACACCTGCACGTGGTTGGGAAGTGGAAATGAAACAATATGGGGCTTTTTTAAACTTTGACAACTGAAAATCTGGTAAGTGTGGTTTGGATTTGTCAAAGTTCATACCATACGAATGTTCTACGTCACGTTTCTGCTGCACTGAATGATTTGGAACATTGAGGCATTAATTATTAAAATGCCTTACGACTGGAAAATTGAAATTCTTTTAAAGTCTCGTTTCTCTTTGCTTAATAAATAAAGGCCAGCAAGTCGGCGTTTGAAGTTTCACAGGTTTCAAATTAATTGAAATATGACAAACGATTATAAAGAGAAGGAAGCTGGATAAATATCTATCAGAGGTCGCACGAACCCTTTGTCCTCAGGCAGAGAAGATATTTTCAAAAGTATGAAACAATTGTAAAAAAAACAACCCAGAACATTCTGTTCTATTTTTGTTGTAGCACCCAGGTAAACAGTGCAGATTCAGACTTTCAGATGTCTGACTCATAGAAGCTCAGACGCTGCTTGAAAAGCTGCACCTGCCTCACACTCCAACATTCAGAGACCCGCTGTGCGTGTGTGGGACAAATCTGTCCGCGGTCAGGACGCCGCTGACCTGCTTCTAAGAATAAGCAGATGTACAGACACTTATATCCGAGGAACGCTCGCATAAAAAGCACAGGAACATCCGCCCTCGTTTTGCGTCATCGCGTTCGGAAAAGGCAGCCGAAGCCGAGCTCCGGAGTGCCAAGCGTGAATAATTGATTTTCACACTTTGATGTTAGCTTTCTGCTTCTGCGGTTCAGCATCTTGAATAATCATGTGGGTTAAATGGTCTGGGGTCCCTGCGAGCTGCTCAGGATCCGGAGCTTTCTCTGTCGCCTGCTTCATTGTGTCACTTGATCGACTCCGCTCCAGACACACAGTTATTGTTATATTTGATACAATAAGCAACATAAAAATGTAAAGCAAGTTAGTTTTAAACATTTCTAACAACTAAATATCACATAATGCTGTTGTTATAAATCTTAGCTAATAGGAGATAAGCATCTCGTGGTTGAATTTCAGTTATTCCTGACATTTTCTTGTCCTCCATGAAACGTGTGTTAAAAAAAAACTGCTCTGTATTAAAAGTGTCGCTGTATTAATGGTTTGTTTTAAATGCGTAAATGTGTTACAGAAGCCAACATCTACAGTCTTCTTTATTTCCGGTCTTTGGGGGTTCAGCGAAGGGGTTGAAAAGGAAAATAAATGCTGTCCTGGATTGGCTACTTCGCCAACACCGACCAAGTAGTGTGTCAAGTGGCATTGCTTCTAGGTGTTTTGGCTTCCCTTGTTGGATATTCTGAATATTTTAGCTGCATTTCATGAAAAAAAATCAATACTTAGGCACATTTTCCACAAATTATTGGCTTTGCGTTCCACAAAAAAAAAAAAAAAAAATCTGCGAATACCATAACGCAAACATTCGGGGCCCACATTACGTCAGATGGAAGGTGTTTGTTCCCAGACTGGTTGCAGCATGGACAAAATTTCCCCGGTACCAAACATATTGGGTCATCCATTACAGTCTTGAAATGTAATAAATTTGCAATAAATAAAAATAATGGTTACAAAGAGTGTTTTTTTGTGTGTTATGACTGATTAGCAGATACTTCTGGCAGTTTAGCATTTATTGGTTTTCTTGACGAAGGCTGGTGGCAGAAGAGATGGTTTATCCATAATGACATAGAGGGCAGTTGATGCACACACCTCCAAATTGTGCAGCTAAGCACAATTTGGAGCTTAAATGAATCCTTCCCAAGGGAATTGGTGCAGATTCAAAGGAAAATGTATTGATGTTGCCTTAGAAAAGTCCTCGGATCTTCCTTAACGAGGAGGATAAAGAGCAGGAACCCCACCGCCTTTGATGCATAGTTTGTATAAAATCCCAGAGAGAATCTCTACTCCACGGTTTTGGAAACGTACTCTGTTCTGTTTACACGACGAGTCCTGACAGGGGATGCAGCTGGCGGCAGGGACTCTTTTGGTTAGTTTTCAGGTCAGAGACCGAGCTTTGGGGAGACGCGAACAGAGATGAGTGTGATAGCTTCAGAGAGACGGCTAAGTTAAAGACGGTGTTCTTCTGAAATATTGAGCAGTGCTGGCATCAGCGGGGAATTAGACGGCAGCCTCAGAAAGCAGCAAAGTAGGTCAACAGAGGTTTTGTGTTTTAAGGTGGTGAGGAATGTTTGGGAACATGTCCAAAGTGAAAAGACATTTTTACTGAAAGCCAAAGTAACTTTTAAAGTCTGATTTAAAAACATAACATGCTTTCTGCCAGTGGTTTGATATATATCTAGGTTTATACAGTGTAACCTCTGGAGTTTATTGAATTTTCTTCTTAGTGCTGTTTGTCGTTGCTAAATTCCCAGATTTCCCTGGGAATACGGATCGCTGTGATCTGTCTTGAACTAAGGCAGCAGAACTGATAGAAACGCTGAGTTTGCAGTCAGCCATGCATGTAATCCACCATTTATAGTCATGTCAGAATTTTTCCATCTCATATCAGCTCTGTGACCCTGCTAGGCGGTGAATGATGCGGCGAATGATGCGGCGAATTCAGCGTGACTTGCCATCAGAACAACCAAGATTTTGTGGCGAATCTCTGACGATTTTTATAAACCTCTGATCTGCAAATACTGATTTTGGCCGATTCCTATTTTATTTTTCAAATTATTTATTTACAAAATTAAAAATATTATGCATGGATGCAGCCTGGACAGCTCATACAGTTAATATATATTCTAAATATTCCATTTTGTCTTTTTTTCAGGACCGCTGTCTGCGTTGTACAAAGATCTCAGTGTGGTCCAGCCCTCTCTGTTGAACTGTTTGGGGCCTCTGGAAAGCCAGCAGATCCGAGAGCTGCTCAAAAGGCTCGGGGTCTACGAACTGGAGCCGCAGGAGCTGCTGGAGCAACACATCTATCCCACCATAAACAGCAGCAAATGGAAGGTGACTGAAGGCAACTTTTAACATCTCTAAATGTCATTAAAAAAAACCTTTACAAATAGTTCTGTTTGATCTAAACTGTTTTCTTTTTCTCATTTTTTTGTTCCTGCTTGTTCCAACTCAAGTCAAAGCCTGAGTCGGTGGTCGTGAGTTACTTGGTCTTCATCAAGCAGCATTCCTCCTCTAGCCAGGAATACTCGGACATTGCAGTACCCGTACTGACCTGCAGAGGTCTGCTGTGCCCCGCTGCCGAAAGGGTGCATTTCTCTGAGGAATACGGCAACATCGACCTGCCAAAAACGCTGCCTGGTAGGAGATAACGCACATACACGCACACGCATACACACACACAGTCACACACACACACACAGACGCACTGGTTCACACATACATTTCACTTCTAGACGTTAGAGATTTGCTTAGGCCTCTTGCATCTTGACCAAACTGGCGGAAACCAAACAGTTTAGAGATTTATGCAATTTTTTCAGCTGTAATTTAAGCCTTATTTCATAGAAATCAGATAAGAAATTAGAACGCTAAACATTTTTGTGACGGATTCTTGCACATCCCACGTTGGAACAGTATGGTGCGCATCACTAGCTGTAGCGGCTAATAGGCTTCGTCCAGACCAGTAACATACATAGTTGTCCACAATGTTAGTGTTGTATGGAAGAGGATTAAAGCCACTGAGAAAAATAGAGAATTTTGACTTAAATCTCAGAATTTTGACTTTTTATCTCAGAATATTAAGGTCAGAATCTCTTGTTTATTTTTAGTAGCCCTAATCCTCTCCTATGTATTAAGCAGCTGTGAAGTGTTAATGTAATGCACAACAGATCAGAAAATCTACTACACCCTTCAAGTCCAGAGCATCTTTAAAGGATGCACACTTTGATTGCAGCTTTGAATCATTTAACAGCAAATATTTGATGTTAAAATCAGATTGTTTTGCTTCAGTAGTTTTCAGAATAACAAACGTCTTCCACAGGCGTTTGGCATTCTCCTGCAATCCGCTGATGCCAGAACCTCGGCGGGCTTTGGCTCCGTTTTAGAAAAACAGTGCGGCAATCTCCTTTCTGGCAGCGCTCAAAAGCAGTGAAGCGGATTAATTACACCTTGCTTGGATGATAAATAACTGACATTAGCAGCTAAAAACTGCACACCCGGTTACCTTCCCACATCTCGGTTTGCTCTGTGGCTCACTCCCACCATGTTTCTAATTTCCTTTACTTGTGCAAAGCTCCGTCTCGCTAACCTGTCGGTTCTGCCCTCGCGCTCCACCAGGCTGCGACTGGATCCTGCTGAGTCCCCGTTATGTGCAGACAGACGGCGATGTGGCTGGATGGAGGGAGCTGTTCGTCAAGCTGGGGGTCAGGGACGGCCTCATCCTCCGCAAACAGCGCCGAACTCTGACCCCTCAGGAACTGGTGAGGAGGAGAAATCATTTAAATGACATCGTCATGTAAATTTTAGGTCAATGCAGTTCACACCGCAAAAATGCAAAATCTAGTCTAGTTTGGTCTAGTTCCTTGTTTGAATATCTTAGTACTCCTGAAATAAGACGAAACTAACTTACAGGTAACTTTTCAGGAAGATATAAGGGCTAAATTCCTTAATATTGATGAAATAGTACCAGTTTCACAGACAGATTATTTAACTTATAACAAGATATTTTCCCCTTGTTAAAAGTGGAATAAAATGTCAGTGGAGCTATTACTTTTACAAAAGCCTCTTCTCCAATAGAGCGATTTTAACTGGTTTAATCATGAGCAGCACATAGGTGAAAAGAAACAAATCCAGATTTGCCAAAAATGTAATATTAGATGAATGGATAAAATAGATTTATTGCCCAGCCCTAGCCAGGAGTGCTTTCTGCGGGAAAGAAGGACAGAGTGTACAGAGTTAATTGGAGCAGTGAGTCTGTCAATGGTTTTACCCCTCCACACAGATAAACCAGACTAGATTCAACAATAAGAAAACACAAAAACAAGTGGAAGTCATTTATAAATGGAGAGCAGCAGGAGAAAATGCCAGGAAAAGTGTTGTGTTTCGCAGCAGGATACTTCAGGTAAAACCTAAACCTCTTGTTCAAATCAAAATTCTGGCGAAAGGACAAAAGCTCAGGACAGCACAATCCGTACGCACACAGCTGTGAGCAGAGCCGAATCTCCATCTGCATCTGTGAGTCATCGTGACAAATAGGTTAGTGATTAAAGAGGAAAATGCGAAGGGTTATGAGTCACACTAGGAACAAGAGATCAATGGTTGCATGAGGTGCATGATGTGACATGCGGCACAGCCGAGCCCAGCCCATCCCATTCTCCTGGTTCCTCTTTTAGCCTCAGCAACAGACACAAGGCATAAAACATGGATATAGAATGAGGATTAAATCAGCTTTTGCAGTATAGGCAGCTGTTTTTTTTCTTCATCCAGTTCTGGGAAATTGTTCTCTGCTTAACGCTGCATGTTAATACAGGATGTCGGCGCATCCTTAAAAAGTCTTAAATTCATTTAAAAAGTAAGCTGGACTTAATATGTTAATCACAAGGTTTAAATGTTGTCTTGACAGGATTATTTACTTGTATATTCTGTTTAATGTTTTTTCCCTTGGGACTTTTTTGTCAGGCAAAAGTTTGAGTCACAATCAGTCATCATTGTGTTCTCTGACTCGAGACAGTTGAGGCTACCGCTAACCAGCTGCTAATATACATTTACTAGCTAGCTTGCTAGCTTTTCTGCATAACTGGAAATTTGTTCCCAGTTGTTTGGGCGAAGTTTGTACATTTCTGTGGAGATATAGATCTTAAATTTAATTCATAATGCTCTTAAAATGGTCTTAAATATTAAATTTATTTTAAAAAGTACGATTATTTGCTCTCGTATATTCCGTTAATTTTTTTTTTTCGGGACTTTTCTGTCAAGGAAAACATTTGAGTCACACTGAGACTTCTTCATTGCGTTCTCTGACTCGAGAGGCTGCCGCTAACTAGTTGCTAATGTAACCCAGGTAGCTAGCTAGCTTTTTTTTTTTATCTGTCATGATTAAGTTCAAATTATCGCCAATTGACTGGACGGCGTTCATAGATACAGACATTCATAATGGTCACAAAAAGGTCTTAAAATGTCTTTAATTTTGAGTTGATGAAACCTACAGAAACCCTGTAATAATATCATATTATTACTTTGGTTTCTTTTTAGAGATTGCACTGAAAGGTCAGAGAGAAGAAAGTCTGAGTAGTACAAATCTGAGAAAATGTCCAAGAAAACTGCGGTCAGATTGGCCCCAGACAGATTTAAACACTAAAGTGAAATGTCATTAGTTACCGTGGGGCTCATTATTTCCCCTGCTCTTCTCTTAGGCCTCCAGTCACTGGTCAGCTGAAAGTGCAAGGTGGCACCAAAGTCCAGGAAGTGACTGCGTGCTCGACGACTACCCCTGTGAGGAGTTCCACACTCTGGCCACAGCTCAGCTTCCCGGCTCCCTCCTGCTGCAGCAGCGGACGGCTCTGCTAGAGCTGCTGCAGACCAACTGGGACTCCGGGTAACATTGACTGTATTTCTACTATCTATTTTTTTTTTTAATTAAGTTGGAGACTACTCTTTTTTTCTCCAAATATCAACATGCCGTAGACGACAATGTAACCGTCCTCCTTCTTCAAAAGTTTCCGATTTTTCTTCCTTTCAGAACTCAAAAGTAACAAAAGTTATAGTCGTTTTTTCAAAGTGTCATGTATCATTTGCAGCTCTAAATGAATTTTCCTTTCTATTATAAGTTTCATACAATAGAAAGCCTAGCAATTTTTAGACTGAGGGCAAAAATTGCTCTATTTTACTTAAGCTAAAGGTTGTAGACCTTTAGCTTAAGTAGATGGCCATATCTTTACAAGCTGCCAGTTATTACATACCATTTCCATTTTCAGAAGATAGATTGAAGAATGGTCTTTAGTCAAATAAAATGAGGTTTGTGTTTGTAATGTGGCCAAATGGAAATTCAAGGGTTGAGTCACTTTGCAGTCATCGTGCCCATTGACACAGTTCAAGTATGGACTTGTTTCGCCTCCTCCAACTCTATCCTTTCTCAATTTTTCAGACACCGTTACTCTCAGTACCTCACGGCTCAGGTCGTCGACAGCAACAGCGGATCAGTCAAACACACCAGGTCTACCTTTTACCATCAGCTATGCAGCCTTGAGTGGGTGCCAGCTTATCGCCCTCTAGAGGAAGAAAAACAAGAGAGAAAGTACCTCTGTCCCAGCTCAGTCTATCTGATGTCGCCGGAGGTCCACAGCCTGCTGGGAACTCACGTCTTTTATGTGGACATACAGTCCAGCGAATTCAGCAGAGCTCTAGGTAGAAACGCGTCCACCAGAACCAGTACTTCAGTTCTATAGCAGTTAGCTTCCATAACTTTCCATCTTCGTTTTAGCAATGAGAGAGACTATCACGGTGGAGGTTCTGATCCAGTACCTGAAGGAATGGTGCATCAAGCCAGAAGAAGGCGACCCAGAGGAGAGGTCCGCTGCAGCCGAGACGGAGGGAGCACATTTCACTACAGCCATTACGCACATCCACAACGTCTACAAATACCTGAGGGACAACTGTTCCTCTAGCAGCCTGAAGGAGCTGTTCCAGCACACTCCCGCTGTGTTTGTAGAGAATAAGAGGTACAGTGTGAGCTGCACCTCTTTCCTTTGTGGGGGTTTTTTTTTAGTCATAAGTTTAACACCTGGTAAATCTTTTTTTTGCCCAGGCACAGTGATAACTGGTGCTCAGGACGCTTCTATCACCTGAAGGAGGTGTGTTGGAGCGATAACACCTCCTTGTTCCAGCGGTACAGACAACTCACTCAGAGGGAGGACAGCCCCGTCCTGCAGCCCAAAGTCCTGGCTCCTTTCTACAGCCAGCTGGACGACATGAGGGACTTCTTCCTGAACGTAAGCTCCTCCAATAAGGCCATGCCACTCTAATGCATCTGCCTAACAACAGCCACAGAAAAGGTTGATTTCCTGCCTGCTTAATTCACTCTGAGTCACACGTTTGACGTCAACCTGGGACCTCTCAGTGAGCTGAGACAGCTGTTAAAACCTTATAAATATCCTGCTTTTTATGACTTGTGAAACCTGTGGTATATTTCCCTGTGGTTGCTCATAACAGAATGCTGAATTTTTCCTTTAACACCATTGTGAATCAAACACCAGGCATATTTTGAAGGCTGGCTTAGATTTCATTTGATTCTGAATAGATAATTATTCGTGTCTTACATTATAAATTCTGTAAAACAAATATCAGTGGGTGGAAGACTTCTGGACACGTTGCCATATCACTTTTATATAAATGATGCTCTCTCTTTGTTCTATTTGTCTCAGAAGAGCTTGATCTGGCAATGACATCACATCCAAGCTCATTGCGCTCAAGTTACAAAACGTTTATTACCTATAAAGGCTGAAAACAATCCCTTCCTCCCCACTTGATTAGTTATAAGTATAAGTAATAAATTAATACAGGGGGAGCTAAGTGTGCTAAATATTTCCAAACTTAGCAAAAGCGCTAATCAAAAAGTTAGCTCTGCTGCTAGCTGATTAGCAGAAGTGTGCCCACCACTGGCCAATCAAAATTCTGTCTTCAATTGACATTCTTGCCGGGGGTTTTTTACTGGCCGTGGAAATTTGGCTTCTGAGACCAAACTTAGGTTTATTTTATTTGTGCATCTTTGGAAAAGATGGTTCTTTATAGTTAGCATCACAATTAGCGACCTCCGATAGTTTTACAATTTGCAGTATGAATGTTCTCCATTTGGATGTGACATTATTTCCAGAGTTGATCTTCAGGCTTGAACATATTAGTGGTTTCACTTAGTGCCCAAAAGTGTGATTTGTAGAGTTCAGTTATTTTATTTTAACATGTTAAATGTGAATTAATACTCATTAATAATAATCATTTGGTATTCCTAGTAGCAGTTAGCAGCACAACGGTTAAGAAATTCTACTGTTGTCCGACTTGTAAGCAGAAAGTGCCCAACTCACATTGCTTCCCTATTAGATCACTTACATAGACAAACAACATTGACCTGTAAAATCATTAGTTATCTTTATTTAGATATGTAATTTTGATTAGATGGAACGGTACCTGACAGCAAAGATGTTTCTATGTAGCTTGCCGAATTAGCCCGTTAACTTGAGCTGGTTGAGAAAAGACCGAAAACGACATCTGGCATATGAGGTGGGATAAAAGATGCAGAATCATATTAATGTGAGTTATTGATGCGCCTGTGGCCGTATCTCTCCCATTCAGTGGCTGAACGTCGACGACAGTCCCAACATGAAGCAGTACGTGGGTTTGCTGGAGCTGATCTGCTCCTCGGTTCCCGTGCCGACCGCTGAAGTGCTGCAGGATGTGTCCGTACTGTTCGCCAAACTCGGTGAGCGCTTTGTTGCAGAGGCTTTCTCACTTGGTGCCTCGCAGTTCTTCACTCTGTCCCATCTGTTAACAAGTCTCCTCTTTAATGAGGATGCAAAACTATTTGTTACGTCCTGCCTAATTTTTGTTGGCTTGTTGTCATAACTGTAGTGGCAAAATGTGTTGGCAAAAAAAGAAAGTAAGCAGGTGGAACAAATTAAGGCTGTAGAAAATCACTTTACCTTCTAGAAGTGTCCTTGTAGCTGTGGAGCTAAAGATGAATGTATCCATTCTTGTCCGTATAGTTAAAATGCTCCATATAGTTTGTCACTTTAAAGTTATAAACTGCAATGCATTTTATTGCTATTTTATGAGGTGCAGCAAGTCTGACTAGGTGTTTTGCAACAAAGCATAGGCAAATAATTTACTCTCTAATTCTGCAAAGCTTATAAAGACCAGTGCTGCTCAACACCAAGAATTAAATAAGAATTTCCATATAGCTGTTTAGACAAGTCACTTTTTTAAAAGTTTTCCTCCATTTTTCTTAATCACAATTTCTCCTCCACTTTGACAAAAACCCGAATCTTGCTTGTAAAGTTGAATGAAAGTCCATCCAGTTTTCCAAATAATAATAATGCAAGTCGTTTTAATGTACAATACCCTACATAATATAGCTCTAAACTGCGATATTGTACATTTATAATGCAATAATATTTTGCTCCAGTAGGGACAATGCTTCCCAAAAGGTGGTTTTAGTTTTTTTCTTCTTAAATGTTTTTATTTGTGGGCTATATGAACATAAACTAGAATCACAATTGGCATTTATTGTGATAATGTTCACAGTGTCTATACATGATATGATAAATCAGTATAATCCCTAAATATTTGTACAAATTTTTGATAATTTTCCACACTTGTCAGCTGCATAAAATCCTACTAAATCATATCGAAGCTAGCTTTGTTAAAATGAGCTCATTAGATGGAAATAGTCAGTAGAAAACACCACAAAAACATAATCGGACAACAAATTAAGACACAAATGACCTTTGATTCTTTTCACTGTTTTTCGTCTTTCTGTTTCCTCAGCTCAAAAGTGTAAGCGTAAAGTGTTTGGAGACCAGGAAAACGCTCCACACACCATATTTGATCCGAGTTACAGCTCCCAGTTGAAAGGTGAGTGACTCGTCTTTCACCTCTTTAATCAGACTGACTTTCAAACCTCATCCGTCGGTCCGTCAGAGATAGAGACGCGATTTAAACACAGCTTGGGAGAATTTGGTGCGGATTTGGTACGGTAGCCTGGAAATATTCTCCCTGGGGAGAGAAAGTACCGAGGCACAAATTAACACCAGGCCTGAAGTAATCAGGGAGTGGTAGAAAAAAATGTGTTTTTAGTATTACACACCTATCACACATCATCTGACTAGACACTTGGTATTTTTTATTCTTTCCTCCGTCTGACCCCTTAGATATTTCATGTCCTTCAGAGAGGGAGAGGTGTGAAAGAGACGGATGGATTCTCAAAATGGAGGATGGTTGTTCTAACAGGATTCTTCACTCAGCTGAGCGTTTCAGCTTAGGCAGCAGTTAAAGTGACAGGTTACAGATGCTTGCATCATCACTCGGTGTTTTGCACACATTATTCAGTTCCTGCTCATTCAGCATCTGTGAGTTTTATTTTGAAAAGTCAACAGATTTGCTTTCCTTTTATTTTATTTCTTAAATTTTAATTAGAAAAGCAGTAAAAAAAAATCTGAGTAAAAATCATTAGTAAAACATAGAACTTACTTATACAATACTCTGCTCTATAAGACATGAAGGCTTTTATTTTGAAGAGTACTTTTAAGTCTTTTTTTAGACATTTCAGGATAAACTCTTTAAGGTTGGTTTGGTTTAATTATGTGGATTTTACTTTTGTAAGAATCTGAGTCATAAAACATTGAAACAGTTATTTTTAAGAGCATCTTGAAGATTTATTTACAAAGTTTGTATTACTAACCCTGTTAATTACTTTTGTACAAAGTTGAAACTGATATAATTTTTTTTTTGACAAATTGCTATTTGTAATTTCTGGTTAAGATTTTCTTTCTTGTGTTTTTGTCTTTTCTTGCTTGTTTTTTTTCCTTCTTTTGTTCTTTCTTTTCATGTTTTCCTTTATTTTCTTTCTTTTGTTGCTTTCTTTTCTTTATTTCTTTGTCTTTCTCTCTTTTCCCTGCTTTCATCCTCCATCCGTCTATCATTTTTGGGGTCATTGTTGCACAGTGCACCAGTTGTTCTACACCAACATCATCATCTTCGTCGTTGCGTCTGCATGTTCTCTCTGTGTGGAGGTTTAGCTCAAATGATCATTAAAATATTCAAGAATGTTAATCAGGTGATTTCCTGATATCTGGCACCAATTCCCCTGAAACGTGTGTTTTAGTCATTAGAGGCTGAGAAACACAGAAAAAGCTTCCTATGTCTCTCTAGTGTTTGTCTATGTGGGACTGAGTGACTCATTGTGTGTTTTTTCTCTGTGTACCAGTCATGGTCTCCGACAAGAAGGTCTTCCCCACTAAGGACAGCTGGGTGAGTCTGAGTCGTCAGCCGATGATCGGAGACGACAAAGAGCTGGAGAAGATCTTCAAACCTCACAAGGAGGTGTGTCTGCTCCACCTGCCGCCACCAGAGAAGAAGACTGTTCCCAGGAGTAAAACCGGTACGCCGCCGCCAAAATGTTGTCAACTTTTCTATCGCTAAAGAGTATCTGAATGTTTCCTACTTCCTGTGTGGTCCGGCAGGTCAACCGGTCACAGGAGATTGGGCTACTAAACCAGCCTTTAACGAGAAGGACAGACGCTCATTCCTGGAGATCTGTGGTATCCGTCATCTTTCCCAGTGTGTCAAATGGGAGGCACAGACTGAGAACTGGAGGCCCTGTGCCTCCATGCAGTCTCTGGTGCGCTCTGTCGTCCCCTACATCCAGAGGTTCCTCTACCACCATGAAGAGCTGGCCGACGTCTACGCGGCCCTGACTGAGGGAAACATAGCAGAGAAACTCAAGCGCCTCTCCTTTGGACAGGTGGGCAAAGGAAAGAAACCAGAACTGAATTGTTGCACAATTTTGACCGTGAACTTTGAAGTCTCTCGGTTCAGGTTTCCACCTCCTAAACAGACGTTGTTTTCTGTGGCCATCTGTTTCCAGGTGGGGAAGCTGTACATCCGCTACCAGCTGGACGTCGCCGGCAACGAGAACGCAGTGATAGAGCTGCAGGATGAGATCTGCCTGCTGAAGGACGAGAAGTGGCTCTACATCCAGAAGGACCACATCCACGAGAAGCTGGAGATCCTGAGGTTTGTCGGCTCACCGCCTGAACGTAGAAAGTTCTGGAGACGAGAGCAGACTGAATGAAGCCTAGAGAAATACTGGAAAATATTATTTACTGAACTTATTTCATAGTGAATTTATATCTGCTGTTCAATCATCATCTAATCATCCATTTTATCATTCATCCATCCGTTTGTCTGTCCATCTGAACTGAAAATTTGTGGTTAAATCTTTAAAGCTCTTTCGATTAAAAACTGTAGGAATCCTCATGTAGCTCATTTTAAAGTGAACTGTCTGAGACGAGCTTTCCTCTGTGTGTGTGTGTGTGTGTGTGTGTGTGTGTATCACAGTGAGCTGGTGAAGCTGTTCTGCACAGACAACAGCCACAGAAAGGAGCTGAAGCAGTTCCTGACCCTCCTGGTAAACAGCGTAAGTGCCATACGATCACTGATCCGCTTGGAGTTTCATTGGATTTATTAGCAAAAGCTGAATATTTCTCTGTGATTAAATGATTTAATAAAAGGTTCCATCCAGGAACCAGATTTTCACACAACAGGCATCATTAGCTGGCAGCACAAATTACAAACAACATCAAATAATGAAAATAATTTATTAATATTACTGGTGGGAAAATGTGCTTTCCTAAATAAAAGCCTACAGTAGATATTGAGTCTGCATTAGGTAACTGTCATACAACCTGATGCAGGATCAAAGGGGTCTGGAGAGACTGATGAAAAAAGAGAACATCAGAGAGCTGCCTAGCGGCGAGGAGCAGTGGGAGGTCCCAGAGCCCCTCAGACCAGAGACGGACAATGACAGAGGTACACAACACACACACACACACACACAGGGATGGACGGAGTGTTTGCTGAAGCACAATGAGCAGAATAGCGTTAACATCTCCATCAGCTGTTCGCTATACGCTGGTGAACTGATGAAAGTGGGCTGGCATCAGTTTGTTGCACGTTATCCTATCACCATGGAAACACTTGTTGATTTGTTATCCCCCCCTTCTCAAAATTGAAATACTTATATTTAATAGTTTATCTGTACAAACCGCTGACACCAGCATTCAATGACCTGATTATCTAAACGGATTAATAAAACTGAGTTGTTGCAGCTCATTTTTATTGTTTTAAGTCTCAAAACTGTTTATTGAGTTTATTAACTCAATAAGTAACTTTTAGTAAATACTGTTCAGCCTGTGGGATTCTCAAAAGGAGAAAAAGTGCAAATGATTCAGTGGGGTGTGTATTTTGAGCCATAAAGGTAAAATTTAAAACTGTAATCATTGGTTGTTCACAGTTTATTCTTTTTCAAAAGTTACATAGCTTTTTTAATCATTTTTGTACAACAATATTGTTCATATTTCAGCTTGTCAGAAGAGATGAGAAGCGCATAATATTTTAGCAAATGGGGCTCCGTCTATTTCCTGGCACTTTTCTGCGAGTACTATGAGAATTACCGGTAGATAAGAATTTTATTTATACAAATTATTTTTTGTAAAAGAATAAATTTGTCTGTTCTTGCAGAGTGAGTACAGGTTCAATCTTTTAAACACAATATTAAATGCTTTAGATTAAGCTAATTATTGAGCTTCATGCTACCCGACTCTCACTTTGCCCTGCTGGGTGTGATCCCAGTATGAAATTTACATTTCTTTGTGTTTTCTAAGAACAACATTCTCCAGTAAAGAGGCAAGAAATGAACTCCTTTGTAATAAACTTGTAGGGAAAGGTGGAAACGAATCACTGAATTGCTTTTTGTTACCATTTAGAAAGCTGTGTAGGGTTTTATAGTTCAGTCTGAACCACAGTCTTGCTCTTCTCCCCTAGAGGATACCTGGTGTGTGTGCGCATGTTTTTTTTTTGTTTGCTCACTTTATGTGAGGCAACATAAAAGCGCAGCTGTTGCCAAGGCTCAGAGCGAAAGGAGCAGATCTCCCTCTCTGCATCAAAACACACACACACACACACACACAAGTATTGTTGTGATTAAAGATGTTTTCACCGCTAAATCTTTTTCATGACCTACAACGCCAGGCAGAAGTTTCCACACTCAACAGGGCGAGTTTTTGAAATATTATGTAGTTTTAATGTTTCATTTGAGCCATACTAAAACATGCAGGATGCCGGCCCTGGAGGACCAACTTTGGACACCCCTGATATAGCACTTTATCTTAGCTACCATTAAATACCATGTTGATGTAGCTCTTTAGCACTAGCTTTCATTAAAAAACATATTTGTATGGCATTTAGCATCAGCTTCTGTTAAACACCAAGCTTCTGATAAGTACCATGTTGACATAGCACATTAGCATTAGCTTCTGCTAAATACAATGTTGATTTAGTGCTTTAGCATTAGCTTCTGCTTAATACCATGTTAATTTAGCACTTTAGCATTAGCTTCTGCTTAATACCATGTTAATTTAGCACTTTAGCATTAGCTTCTGCTTAATGCCATGTTAATTTCGCACTTTAGCGTTAGCTTCTGCTCAATACCATGCTGATATAGCTATTTAGTATTCATGGAACTAGTGTTTATAATTAGTTCTTCAAGGTCGGGGGAGCTAAATATTTTGCTAGCGGTGCCCACCACTGACTTTTAAAATTAGTCCAGTTGGTTAACATTAGGCTTCAGGATTTGCCTCAAATTCTAAACACATTGGTGTATAATATAAACATGACCAATATAACTTCCTGACTGGAAATGAGTCAATCTAAAATAGTTGTAGTTGTTTGTCAGTGAATACCCCAAAATTTTTTTGACTTTCATTCGTGGCAATGGAATCAGTCTTGTTAAAGGTACGATGTCTTACCAAGATATCGTTCCTGTCTTGTTAAGATTTGATTATAGACATTTAATGTTTTTTTCCTTTCTGACTCTATGAAATGTTGTTTTGTTTTTCACAGTGTTTTCCAGAAGCCTCTCTTCCATCAGCTCCCCAGAGGAGACCATTTCTCCCCCTCAACCAGACGGAGAACAAACGCTGGCCTGCTGGCCTCCTCGAGCGTCCATGTCGAACACGGGCAGCAGCCGTTCAGGTCGCTCAGATGCTTCTTCTACACATGAATAACACATTTAATCTTGTGTTTCAATCAATTCAAGGATTTTTTTTCTTCCTCTCTCCTCCAGGTCAGCCTAAAAGTGACGTGGTAGATGCTGTCTTAAAGATGTGGCCTCCTCCTGCCGCTCCTAAAGACCGAGACCCAGAGAAGGAAGCGGGACCTGGCAAAAGAAGTGGCGAGGCAGACCAGGCCCCCAGGAGCAGCAGGCCTGCAGACCCTCAGGGCCCTCAGAGAGTCCCGAGCCATCCAGGGGAGCCTCGCGCCGACGCGGCGACCACCAGTGCTCCAAAACCTCCAGGTGTGAACGACGGCGCCTTGTAAAAATATTCACGCACCTCAAATACTTTCACATTTCATCCCCTCGCTCCCACAGTGTGTTTGTAAGTAGTGAGTAATTGAAATTAACAGAAAGAAAAAAGGAGAAACGGCTTAGTAAAATCTTAAAAGTGTGGCGTGCCTTTAGAGTTGTACTTTGTCAGATTTAATAGAAAATGTCTGTGAACTGTAATTTTCAAGTCTTGCCACCAATTCTCCAATAGGTTTAGGTCTGGACTTTGACTAGGCCCTTTTAGTATGATTATCCCCCCGTATACTGCCATCACAAATTCCACTTAATTCAGCCAAAGTGGTGTATTGATGTCAGCTGTGCTAGTTGATGCATGTTCTACACATACTGAAAGCATTTTACAGCCAATTTCACTAATTTGTTGAAGAAAATCATCTCCTCCCTGATAATACTGCCACTGCCGTGTTTAATAGTGAAGATGCAGTGTTAGCTTTTCACCACACAGCCAGAAAGTTATCTCAACAGATAGAAAACGCTTGGAAATAGTTTTCCTTGCTCTCGTTCTTGAGTCTTAAAGTGACACTGATTACTAGCTTGGAAGAACTCTGAAGCTGTGAGAGTCTTAAAAAAGACAAAAAAGGAAAACTGTCTCTGCAACATTCACAGATTGTGTGTGTTCAGCACGTTGTGTTAAAGCTTCCTGTTCCATTTGGTGTCGTCTGTCACCCGCCAGAGCGCAGCCAGCAGTCTGAGACCGCCGAGTCCCATAAAGCCGAGGGTGGAGAGGAGAGGCTGGCTCCCGCCGGCCCCGCGGCGACGCCAAGTCCTCCATCTGAGCTGCCCGCAGAACCTTCCAGCAACCAGCCTCCTCCAAACAGCCTGTAGGTTGTCTCCTGTTTGTCTAACAACGTCTGAATTATGCACGTATAAAACTAACGTTGGGATTCACCGCTACCAGGGCTCCAGCTAACGATTATTTTAGTAATCCATCCATTATTCTGACGATCAATTTATTATTCTGATGATCAGATAAAAATATGCGCATTCTACAGATATTTCATTTAACCACTGAAGCCTTTTTGTTCCAATATTAGAAATACATTAATAAATAATTAAATTAATATTTTAAATAACGTAAACAGCATATTGCCTAAAATGCAATACCGTAGCAGTCCGTTAGTAAATCTGAATTGGGTGATGATAAAACTATTCAACTTGTGGATTTTTGACTAAAAAGTATTTGTAGACAATAAATACTTTTTATACACCTTAAGTATAAAAAGTATACATATTTTGTACAGTTTTGGCTTAATTACTGCTCCGAATATGTTGGGTTTTTTTACCCAACGGCCTCTTATTTGAGTCTTTGTACTCCAGTTAACAATTAATCAATTACTAAATTAGTTGACAATTATTTCAATAGTTGACTGAAATCCGATTAATCGTTTGAGCCCTAACTATTACCCTTCCTTTACCTGTTTTCCCCATCAGGGTGGGGCCTCAGGCAGTGGTTCCCTGTGGTACATTCCAGGGGACGGCAGCAGTTGGGGAGATGCAGCGTCCTCTCCTGAACATGGACTTCCCCCAGTGGGACAAAGACCACTCTCTCCGGACCACACTGGAGGACATGGAGCTCCCCTGCCAGAGACCCGACACCGTCAGTACTACCTCTCTCTCTCTCTCTGCAAGGCTTTGATGCTCTGGTTGCGGTTTGGTTTTCATAACTGGCGATGTACCGATCCGATATCAATATCTGTATTGGTCCCAATATTGAAAAAAATGTAGATCTCACATAAGTGCGGATCTATTCAGGCTTATTCTATGCTTTGTGCTATACGCATCGTCTTTGTTTAGTTTACATTTTATTTAGAATTCCTAATTTGTTGTAGTTTATTTTTTACATGTTCGACCAACATAGTCAACTTAATTTTTCTGTCAGTTTCAGTTTCTTTATTTATTTTACATTGGCTGTTCTACTCCTAATTGTGTTTTTACACGTTTCACCAAGCTTGTGAAGCTATTGGTATATTTTAGTGTGCTGTACTGGTGCAGCGTTATCAAATACATTTGTAATTCAGTACATTTATGTCTGTGCTTTAAAAAAATATTTTTTTTAGTCAATTCAGCTGTTTTTCTGCATTGGATCAGTATCGGCTGATACTAACCCCCAGATATCGGTATCGGAATTGGAAAAAGTGGATCCCTATTGATGACGGCTCCATCCTTTTCCAGGTGGTGTTTTTGGACGAGCAGATGGACCTGGCAGCAGTGGGCGAGTGGGGGGAGCAGCTGGTCAACTCCTTCCTGTGCCACTGGAGAGACAGCAGCGACCCCGCGCGGCCCACCCACGTCCTGTGGTGCAATCAGAGTGGCGAGAGCGGCCAGCCCTACGACTTCAAGCTGGCCTTTGGAGAGGCGGAGGCCATATTCGTGGAGGTCAAGTCAACAGTGAAGAGAGAAAAATCCTTCATCCACATGTCGGCCAACGAGCTGGACTTCGCGCTGAAAGAGAAGGAGCGCTACCACATCTACAGAGTGTACAACGCCGGGGACGCTCAGAACGTCCGCCTGTGTCGCATTCAGAACCTGGCGCAGCATCTCCACACCAAGGATCTGGCTCTGTTTCTCTTTGTGTAGTTTATTTTTAAATCTGTACAAGTATTTGCACTGTATCATTTGCACTCTATCTATCATAATATCAGGTGTTTCATATAATTCACTTTTAAACCTTTGTCTATTGTATATCAGGTATATTAATCCCGGTGTGTGTCGTCACACTCTTTACTCTAGTTCCTTTTTTTAAATTCAATAAGTGCTTTTAAATAAATAATTTTTGTGTGTTTTATGTACTTGAGTAACTTGGTTCTTAAGTTGAAGTAATTGAGGCAGACTAACACAAAGAATAACTTGGTTGGAAAGTGGAAAGAGGATTACTTATGTTACAAATAAAATATTAACGAAAGGCTGACTTTTGATGACATATCTAACATTTTTAGACAACCAAAGTTTTCACAGTACAGACACTAACAGCATAAACAAAAATTGGGAAAGCAACACACACTTAATCTCGGGGCTTAAATTTTGTGGAGGCAGGACTGTTTAATCTTATGCAGTTTATTTTTACTGCTGGACTTTTTTGTCAGATTTTCATTCCATTCTGTGACTTCAAGAAGTTGAAGCTACCGCTAACTAGTTGCTAATATGGCCTTTATTAACTAGCTTTTTTGCGTCCATCATTGGTAAGTCTTTGCCACGCGCTCATTCATTCTGTACTAAAAACCTTGACATTACTATTTAAAAAAGGCAATTTTCCTTTGTGCATATGTCATATACAAGTCTTACATTTTCTTCTAATAGGACCATTTAATCTGACTTTTCTGTCAAACGTTTGAGTCGCCTTTGCTAACATCTTCAATTCGTGACTGGAGGCGGTGGAGGCTACCGCTAACTAGCTGCTAACGTACCTTTGCTAACTGGCTAACTCTTTGCGTCTATCATAGGTTCGTCTTTGCCACTGGTTCATTGTTGTTGCCCACCCTTACGGAGTTACGTGTAAAAAGCTAGGCACTACAATATGCAGTTTTATTTTGAACATTTCTGCCGTGATACAGGTCTTAAATTTAATTCATAAGGGTCTTAAAAGACTTAAAATTTGACTTAGTGAAAGTTGTAAAACTGTTTCATGCTTTAAACAAATTACATAGTCTTTAAATGGAAAGATAGGGGCACAACTGCAAACCTACCAAAGCATTGCCTTCCATCTGACTGCCACTTTTCAAACGGAGAAATGCAAGAAAAAAGATAACATCTGCTATGGTGAAACAAGGTGGTGGTAGCACTATATGATGTGGGGATGTTTGTATAAAATATTGAAAATCACGTTTTCCTATAACAGACGTAGAGATTTGTGAACATGAAGTTCTGTGAATCCCTTCTGTTTATCCACCTGTCTAACTGCTGTAGGTGATTTTTGTTTTGTTTTTTTAACACCATGGAGTAGCTACTGCTGTAATACAGGACAGATCGTAGAAAACATCCTATGGGGAGAGACAAGTTTCCACTAATAATCACCTCGCCATGATTTATGGAGCTGTTTCCTCCGATGGATCGACCGCTGGAGCCTGTTCTAATTGAATCAATGGGAGGACATTTTGCATCACTGCACGTCTGGACCTGCAGGAGCAGATCCTAACAGTCCAGGACAGTATCTCACATTCACTCAGCGCCACTGGATCACTAAAAAACGACTACTGCATTGTTTTCATTAAGGCTACATTTAGATTAGAAGTGCACTGCACAGCTGCCCTTTTGTTCTGGACCAGTGCTGCGTTTAAGTGGGGCTTGTACATTTGCCTTTCTGGTAGAACTAGGTTCCTAATCTCAAGCTTTTGGTCATTTTTGATCTTCTGTATTCGTAAGCAGCATCACTTTCAGTGTGAATCTTTTGACTTGTGAGGACATCTCGGACCTTGAAATATTCCGTTCTTTTACGTGGTTATCAGAAAACTTATATGAACCATTATGAATAATTATCTTATTATGTGAACATTGTTTAATAGTCATTCCCCCCCCTTCTATCTCATTTTGTCCCTTCCAATGTTTATCCTTTACACATGTACTTAACGGCTAAATGCCAACTTAGTTTTTTTTTAGATAGCGAGTTTTGATATATTTTTGATGTATATAATTAGAAAATACTCAAACGCCACCAAAAATTTACAAATTACAAACAGTTTTCTGCTGACACTGAATGGAAGCCAGACTCACTGTACACTTTACAGGACAGGATGCAAACAGTTAAATCTCATGTTCAATTAAACTGACCTGTCTAGAGTGTTGTATGCTGTTTGCTCAATGACTGCTGCTGGTAGGTACCAATGTCTCCTGAGCCCCATTAAATTGATTCTGATGCTTTACGCTGAATCTTGAAATTCTGCTGCAATCAATGTCTTGTGTCTTTCTTCAAATTCTGCAGTTATTCCTATTGTTTGTACAGTTGTTTCTTCCACTCAACTTTCCATTAATATTTTCAGATACAGCTTCTTTAGACATTTCTTATTTAGTTTATCTTCGTTGAAGAGGATGTTTATAACATAACATTTATCTTCTAAAGTACAGTTTTAGTGGTTTTGTGCAATATATTTATTTTACAAGATAAAATTTAGGGTTTCAATTAGCTTTTGGTCGTAATTAATAATAGTGAAACTCTTGCATTGGCTTATATTATTAGTAATTAATTCATTGTTTTTTGTGTAAGTTTTGTTTGTTTGTTTGTTTGTTTGTCAAAAGTGATTTATTTATTTTATTTTTATTATTTTGTTTTTCAAGAATCTCCACCTCTTTTTTGCCAAAAAAAATATTTAGGTAAAAAAAAAAAAAAACAAGCAAACAAAATCGTTTTTGGCCAAAAAAAATAAATAAAAAAATACTTAGGCCATTATTTTAAGACAATATCTTGATACTCCTGTCACCTGCATTTTCCCACTGTGGGACAACAAAGACTATTTCTATTCTATTCTAACTCAGCTGGAACAAATCTATAAAATATATACAAATTTACGTAAATGAATTTTTTTTATTAATATTTTTAATTTACTAGGACGCACCTGTAAATATACTTCTACTATTAATTTAGCTGTTCGTTTATTTTTACTTTATTTTATTCTATTTTGTTGTATTTATCGCATTTGCGTGCACTGTTGATATTTCCGATTACCCACGAAGGCAGCATAGTCTGTACGGAGACAGCGTTCAGCGGCGGCTCCCAGCGGAGCAGCGCTGTGATTGGCCGGAGCCTCGAGGAGGGGGAGGGCTTTCCCTCTCCCCATCCCTTCCTCGCGCCGTCTTCATCTCGTCTCCTCTCCTCCCAACCTGGAGATCAGAGCGATGCGGAGACAATAGGACGCAGAGCCGCAGGGAGGGAGCCGGATGCTCGGATCCACATCCAGCAGCGACACACTGCTCTGCGGAGGCTTCTGGCTGGACGCGTCGGTCAGGGTTCACCTACCTGTAGTATGCGCTCTCATCGACCTGCCTGTTTTTTTATTATTATGAGTCTGCGTGGACAGAGTGGACACTACAGCCTCCAAATGGGAACCCACTGAAGGGTGAGTATTGGGAGAAATCTCCAGCGTCTCCTCACCTGCACCCCGACCTCCACAGTGCAGACAGCGGCATCATGTCCTACTGTGCTTTAACTCACCCATCACCTCTGAGCACACCAGCACTGATTCACGTTATAAACAAAGCGCTCCCCGCTCCTGCATGCTGATTAATGTGAGTCTTTAATATTTTGAATGTTTTTATTGATCACAGCGCTGCTTTCCACTCTTGTGATCTGTTCTGTCATTTTGGATAACGCATAGAGGGGGTTGGGGGGGTTGTCGTGTGTCTGCAGCGTCTTTCTGCATGTGCGTTTCTTTCCTATTCTTTCAAGCGCTGTAAAGTGCTTGTGATTTTCCTCTAACTCTGAGCAGACTAAGATGCAACACAACACTGGCTCCCAGAATACTGATGATGGCTGTGAAACGCCACCTGAACACAGTGTTTACATCTTGTGTGGCTGCAGCACAGCACTCTGCTTCTAAGAGAGGATGCAGATTTTAGTCCATTTTGTAACAGAAAGAAAATAAAATACCGATTTTAGTTTGTCTTTGGAGACTGAGCTTCTGCATGTTTGAATACTGGCAGATTAAATTTTTTTCACTAAAGGATGAGGAGTGGAGTGGTAAACCTAGATCTGATATTGGGTACAGGAGAACAACAGTGGAGATTTTAGCAGCATTTTTTGGAAAACTAAGATTTAAGAATCTGTAGTCAGGGGTAAAATAAAATCCTTTAGTTTTGACTAGTCGCTCTATTGTGTGGGTTTTATGCTTTCACATTAATGTAAAAAAAAAAAAAGAGATTCGAAATACTATTTCTTGTGTTTTAATGAAGGCATAAAGGTTTATAAATCTAAAACTTTGTTTTTTTTAAAAATCTCTTGTCAGTGTAGAATAATTCATGTCTGAGCAGTGTTTTAGATTTTAAACCAAATGCTGGCCTTTAGTGCCCGGGAGTCGATCTCAATTATGGTGAATTATTCCAATATTTTCTCTTTTGTAGCCAAAATTCTGAAGTGAGAAACAATTTAAGAGTGATGTGGCATTTTTCGTGTTTTTGTAACCCAGTGTGCCTTTACATGTCCTTATTACCCGACTGTGTTGAGACACCAAAGCAAACAGAGGAACTACTTCTTATCTTGCTTCAAAACAAGAGCTTCAAACGCAGTTTCAGGATGAAAGCACTCGCCTCTTTTTTCACCAGACAAGTGACTCGTTGACAGTAATTCTTAACAGCTGTGTTTTTATAAATACAATAAATATTTTATAAATTTTTAACTATCTATAAATCTCTTTTCATTGTAGGCTTATTGAGTTTAGTGATTTGAGTTTTAGAATTTTAGTGAACAATGAAAATATCCAGTCGAAAAAAAAAAGAAAGATATAACTCCTGTACAAAGCACTTCGTGGTTAACTTACTGTTTGGTAGTTCAAGTATTAAAAAAGTAAAATTCAATTAATTTTGACCAGAAGTTTGGCTATTTTGGATCTTTTCATGATTATTTAGTAAATCTGCTAAAATGATTTTTTTTTTTTTATAAATAAAAATCTAGGTAAATATCCTGCTGCAAACCAATTGGAGGAGGGTGCCTGGTTGTTTGCGTGTGTCTGCTGGTCAGAGAAGACCTTGTCCTTTATTTCACACTGAAGTCGACTCGCTGCACATCTACAAACACTCCAGCACGATGAGTCGTAGCTTCCAATGTGGGTTACATGAACAGTCTGGGGCTAAACAACGACTTTGCCAGTGAGAGTCCAGTTGTGGTGGTAGCTTCGCCTGTCATTTGTCCTCATCGGACTGATAACGTGGTAAATGTCTTCACAACCAGCTGAAGAATCAGAACATGTCACAATCCAGGATTTAGTAGGAACACTATTTAACCTTTCGGGGCTTACTCAACACTATGACTCAGGTATTTATTTGAAAAATGTGTGTGTATGTGTGTTTGCCTTTATGTAACCGTGGGGTCTGAAACCCTAATGAAGCACCAACTTTTGAGGACTGCCTATATCTAAAAGATTAGATTTTGTTTTTGAGTTGAAGTAGAATTACATTGTTGCGTGGTTTACGGTTAGGCATCCATTGATTAAGACTTGTGGTGAGAGCAATGCATTAGTGCAAAGACTCTGGGGAATTCAATTGCAAATTTAATTCAGGTCCAATGGGTCGATAAATAGGCTCACTGAGAAGAGAGAAAAGTGGGTCTTCATGAGATGCACAATGTTTGCTGATTATGACTGTCCCTGTCCAATCTCAAGTAGCACATTGTGGTTCTGATCAAGAAATTATCAAAATGATAATTTTGATCATTATCATTATCAAAATTATGATTTTGATAATGGTACAAAGCACGAAGTGCTTTGTACCATACCTGTATTGAACAGGGTTCAATACAGGGAGAAATCTCCAGCGTCTCAATACAGAGGTTCAATACAGAGGTGGCGAAATATCAGAAAAACATTGTTCTGACAAAGGTGATCATGTTAAACCCTCCATTTACCCCATTTTTTTGTTTATCACAATGTTCCATGACACTTTATTAACTTTAGCATCTCAGCTGCTAAAAATATATATCAAGGGTTTGCAATGAGTTAAGTAAAAGTTTTATCCAACAGGCCAAAATATTATTAAAATGCAAATGTGAAATTTCACACTTTGATATTGTAATGATTACTGCAATTTGACATATGGTACATTTAAAATTCAACTTCTGATACTTATTTTTACAACACTGTCTAATATGATAAAGTCTGGAATATACCTTTACAAACAGCACTTTTAGAAAAGCAAATTTGTAAACTCCATACATTTATAGTTAAATGTCGATATGTCCACAAGATGTAAAACCAAAGTAAAATTCCTTGCTTGTGTGCTTAAACTTGGCCAACAAAACTGAATTTGACTGTAGAATTACTACACAGTGACACCTAGTGACACAAACAGTAATTTACAATCAACTTAGTCATGCAGCTGAGCTGAGGTGCAGAAGTTATGTTTCCTTTCAAAAACACTTTTTAAAAATCCATATTGCATCATTCCTTCTTCCTCTTTGTAGTAAACACTGGACAACCTATTGCTATATGAAATGCACTCTATTTCGTCGTTATTATTTTTGGCCACTTTTGAATTCCGTAGTCTTATATGACTAATGACTGGAATTTCTGGTATTATGATATATTATTGTGTGGAAAGTGACCCGTCATTTGAAGGGGACTTTAGGCCTTGAAGAATTCCTAAATGTCCCCTCGACCCCCAACCAGTTGAGGCAGATGGCCTCTCATGCTGAGTCTGCTTCTGCTATTGGTCTCTTTCTGGTGAAAGGGATTTCTCATCTCTACTGTGGCACACTGCAATGTTCACTGGATTTAAAATACATATACATTTTCATATAGGCATGGCTTGTAATCTGCCTGGATTTGGTGATATATATCTGTAAATAAGATTCAGTTGAATTTATTTTTACTCTTTATTTATCAGTGAAAGACCCCAGCAGCTGGAATCCAATAACTTGTGGTGGTTACGCACACGCACGCACACACACACACACACACACACACACACACACACACACACACACACACACACACACACACACACACACACACACACACACACACACACACAAATAACTCTTATTTCAATTAATAAAGGTTTCACAAATTACTTTAATCACATAAGAAGATGTATCCGAGCCCAGATTTATTTTCCATGTGTCACATTTTTATGCTTCTCTAACTTTAAGGTTGCAGCACCTGCAACTGCATTTTTAATATGACCGCTGTGAGCAGGCACAACTGGGTCATTTAACTTGATTTGTGAGCTCTGGCAGATTCGGGTGTTCTTTGCAGAAGACGTTATTGCAGCTTTTTTAATGCAAAAACCAACTGAAGCATAAAACAGGTAAAAATATACAATAATATTAATAATATGGACTTGATAAATGTCTTTATTGCCAACATTTTTTTTCAGTATATATATATATATATATTTACGGGGATGGCTTGTTTTTGCTAGTTTTGATGGATTGAATGGAGCACTGACATGTTAAAAGCTTGAGATATCACTTTATAGGCTAACCCTGTATATACCCTCTCCATAACTTCATCCCTGAGCCATTTGTTGTGTCCCCTGAGCTTTATTGGTACTGTTTGTTCACATATATTTCCTAAGAAATTTGAATGTGCTGAATACAAATTGCACACCACACTTAATCAGATTTTTAATTGTAGGCTTACAAGAACCAAACTGAAACTTGACACTCTTAGCTTTGAATGTTGCTATAAATCCCCTACATCTGCTATTGTATACGCAGGTGTTGCTAGCTGAAGGTATTCTCGTTATCTCCTCTTTGCTGCTCAGTGGTCCTTGTCATAACGTCCCGCAGTCCCTGCCTCTCCTTTCTCATTATTTTTCCCTCATACTGTCTGGTGCCTGTCAGTGCCGAATTTCTTAGTCTTACACCAAAAAAAAGAGTTTGATTCTGTGTGTATGTGTGGTCAACAACTTCTTCTGACCATGCCAGCATTTTCTTTCGGATGACAAATGACTAAATCTCTGTCACTGTATAGGGAAATGATGTGGACTTATGCTCCACATGCATAAAAGAGGATGAAGATGGCATTGCTGTAATTGTTGGAGGACAGTGCGGCTGCATGAGCGGAGGCGGACGTGGCGGCAATCATCGCCTTGGCCAGCAGAATATGCTTGGCCAGTCAGCAATGCCCGCTGGTTGCATAAGCAGTCTGGGATTTAGTCAGCTGTGGCCTGTAGTTGCTGCACTGTTTTCACACAGCCTTAAACCTGGTGGCACAGAGTGTCAGTGTGGAGCTCAGAGGACAGAGGAGGAGGAGGGAGGCAGGGAGGATTTGTGATCAGCTGAAAGGAACATGATGTATTTTGTTTCTGTTTCCAGGACATTGAATTTTGAGCCTTATGGGAGTAAACAATTCTGATGGTTTTAAAGTCACAAGTAAATATTTATTACAACCAGAGTTTGGAAAAAAAACATGATTAATTGTTTTGGCCTCTGTCAACAGTCGTCCTCCCTTTAGTTCTGTTTTCATTCAATGGCCCTGGCTTGATTTGGTACATTAAATCTCAGATGGATGATATTGTGAGACTGGTAGTGTTGCACATTTAAATTATTTATTTCAGTAAAAACGAAACCACAATCTTTGTAAAAGGCAAAAGAGTCCAAAAGAATGATAAATCACATGTACTCCCAAACACAGTTTCAGTTTCATTCCTAAAGATTCTTATTTTTCACATCATACATCAACAGAGAGGATTGAGACTCAAAATAAGATTTCATTAGCATCAGTGATGAATTCAGTGACTAAATCAGAGTGAGAACAGAGATATATCAATGTAAGCGTATTTTCTGCACTATGTGAATGAGGTTTATTCAGGGTTTGGAAGGCTGAACAGATTGCACTGGAGTTCCTCTGACTTCCTTTCGAGCATTCAGCTTCTATATATTATTGAATATGCTGGATCTTGAAATATTTTTAGACTTTTTGTAATTTTACAGTTACCTGTAGGGCCAAGATTCCTTAGAGAATTGCAACAAAAACTGTTTTTTCAGTAAACCTTGTTAGCATATACAAACATGATACTGAACAAAGTGGATTGAAACTGCTTCTGTTCCTAACATAAATAATCAGTGATCACTCACAGGCGGACGCCTAAAAATCATTTTAAATGTTGTTCTTGTATCGTATCTAATTATATTGTAGATATTCTAAAAGAGAAATTATTATTGACTAAAATAAGGATTGATGGGTCAAAACCCAAGTTGGTCTCAAAATTCTGCTCAGAGCATTCCTGCTTACAACGCAAGTGGTTATGCATTTAAGATAAATAAAGGACTGAGTAGGAGTAGGAAAACATGGTTAGACATAAGCAAACATAATTAACCATTTTTATTAAAAAGAATGGTCAACAATGGGGCTATTATAGGCATTGTCCATTTTACTAGTATGGGTTCAATCAACGTTGTCATGAAAGAATGCTTTAGTTATACCCAGTTTGCTGAATATCAGTGCAGCTTGCTCCTTAACAGTTAGTTCAGTCTTATTATAAAAGTAATTAAAAGAATTAAGTAACATCTGATAAACTTTTGAGATTGTTAAGAGAAGATGGATTATCTTTTACTCGCTATATCCTCTCATATACCTGGATTTTAAAAAATGCTGTGAGCAAAGAACTGAGATCTCACAGAGGTATCATCGTCACAATAATCAGCATTTATTCAAGACAGATGCATACTATCACCATAAAAGCACATCACAAAACATCAGAAAACTCAAAGCACAAACAACACATGAATTTACCTGAGAGAGGGAAAAGGACAAAAGATGGAAACGACAAACATAAAGCAAAGACGTCTCTGGAGAATTGCAACGGCAAATCTAGTTTGTTCCTCACGTGCACAAATTTTTATAGTAAAGGCGTATTCTTCTCTTTAATTTATTCAAATAAGGCGTATCTTTGCTCATCCAACCAGGAGCTGTCTTGGACCCTCTTAAAAGTTATAGGACTAATCTTTGGGTTACCTGTAGCTACAGCAGACTGCCTGCTAAATCTTTTGATCTGCCTTTAGTGTGTGTGGGAAAGAATCAGGAGAAGTTCCAGCTTTCACACTGATCTGTGACAACCCATAAAACAGTATGAGTTCAGGCCAGTGGAGGAGAAGCTTCGCTTCCACTTTTTTTTTAGACAAAGGTGACAACTGGTGTTTGATCTTGAAAACAAATTGAAGGGAGTTTCTAACTATATTTAGGCTGTTTCAATCAAGACATGTTAACAACTAGGAGAGATTCTATGATGCATTCAGTTTTACACCAGCTGTTTAAATCTTGTCAAGATGGTCAAAAGGTTAAATTCACACAAACAGCCACGACCCCCTGTGAATGCCTGCTCAGTCCACTTTGAGGTTAGCTGTGTTTTAAATTATACAGAACTACAAGCTAAATTATTTTAATTCAACTTAGTGTATAATGTTTCAATAGAAATATCCTACATAAGAGAATACGCTGATTGAACCATGGATATAATTTCTTATTTAAAACATTATTAATTTTATCTAATATTGTACATGTGGTTAAGTTTTAAAACTAGCATATTTTAAATTTATTTTCTTAAGATCTAACATTATCGTCCCCATAAACCTGTTGGGCTCTGCAACATTGTGGACTTTAAGGCACAATGACCCCACTTGCACAGAAAACAGACACAAATGTATACATAGATGCGGGACTGCAGTCTCACACACACTGATGATTAAATCCATTGTGAGTCAGATGAAAATATACACAAACACACCCAAACACACATTTGAATATCTATTTAATCCAATACCAGAAACCAGAGAACCTTATTTCACAGGGGAAGCAAAAATGTATGATTTGATTTAATGATGTCTTTTTAAAATGGCTCACTTTATAGTTCCATAAAAGTGAACAATAAAACTTGTTCCCAAAAAAGTAAAAAAAAGATATTTTATGAAATGTTAATGAACCAATAAATCATTAGGCAGTACTTTCCAGATGGCAATTAAATTTTTTATTTGAATTCATTTTAAGTACGAAAGAATGAGGCAAAGATAAGATCTATCATTGCTGTCTCATCTCCTTGGAAATAGAAATGACTTATACTAGTTAAAGTTTGTACTTGAAACCCCTACACAGAGTAGATTTTTGTACCTTGGGAAACATTCACAGAGGAGATGTGGAAAACTCTTTCTGTGCTCCTGCAGCAGCAGATGGTGGTGGCATTAGTGGCTTCCCTTTGTGTCTAAATTTTTACGAGGCAGTTGAGTTTTTTTCTGCTTTCTTTGCCAAGCAATGTGTAGATAAATTTTCTAACAACTTTGAAATCCTAGTTAGGCACAGGAATTTACCATCTTCATTGCTTCTGCCCAACAGCCAAGCTGAAGGAAAATCCAAAAGTACTGAAAAAAACTCACCGTGATGTGACATTTTTAGTGAGTGAGAAAGTGAGTGAATTCTAGCTAGCATAATTTTCCCCAGTGTATTATTACTTGTGCCCCCACCAGGCTAAGCAGTGCTTATTTATTAATTTTTTTTTCTTTAAGTGCTTGCATTTTTTAAGACTTTATATAGTTGGTGTTCAAGATATTAATCTTTCCATCTTTTAATAACACATAATTACCAAGTGATATTTTCCAATTTCCTGTCAACTGAAAACAAATTTCAACTCAAACACACAATGGGCCAACCACCGGGCTAAGCAAGTTTTCTGGGGTAAACCTTGTAGCTGGTTTAACTATTTTAATGCAAAGGAAGAAATTAAAGAGTTAACATTTTGAGCATCTTCTGTGTTTTATTAGGACAGTTACATTACTAAAAGAGCAAGCATTTTCTGGAGAATGTAGCTTATTTAACTGAGTTTTTCAAAAGGCTCCTGATATTTCCAAATCAAGCAAGTCCCACAGCAGAGTTTTCATGTTTAACAAGGTCATTACAGAGGGAGATTTTCCTCCCCTAAGTTAATGTGACTTCATTGTTTTAATTTTGTGTACTTCTCTTTATACTCCATGTACATGTTGATAACATTTATGGGATTTAAGGGGACGTACTCAAGATAATAATCCTATCCGCAGTTTCAGTACATGGACACATATACAAGCAGGACACACACATACTATATAGATAAAGTAAGCAGTTCTGATCCATGACAGAAACAAATAGCCTAGTGTGCCCACAACTCCCTGGCCTCTCTTTTAAATGTGTGTGTGTGTGTGTGTTTATCACATGTGTCAGGGACAAAGAGAGAGTACAGGCCCTCTGTGCTGCCATGCATCACCCAAACTGACTCATCCCTCCTCACCTGCTGCCATCAACCTCTCTCTCTGTCCATATCGCTCAAGGAGATCACACCCCCACCGAGAAACATCAAGGCCTGTGGTGGGAATGACGAGAGCCGGCTTCACATGACATGAGTTACGAAAGCTTGCAAGCTCTTTTTTCTTTTTTGGACACCCAAAAACTGGAAAGCATAAGAAAGTGTGATGTAAAATGGATTTCTGAGGAGATTGGCAAAGGAGTGTGTTGAAGATAATGAAATGCTGCAAGTATCAGAGCTATCCAACTCCTCTGAGCAGCTTATGTAATGGTTCTGTGTTCGGCTGCATGTGTGTTCCTGCGTCTCCTCCACACGCGCCTGAATCTATATAGGCTGTAGGTCAGGACTTGGCAGATCAGCCTCCTCAGAAAGGAGAGAGAGAGAGAGAAAAGAAAGAAAGCAATCGGTAAGAATAATCACACTGCAGTAGGAAATGGATCTGCTGGAGCTGACTGTTGTTGGCTTGCTGTTTTGTGTGTATGTGTGACTCAGCTCCCAGCAGCCACCCATGGTGAGTAGCTTTTCGAATTACTAAGGCCTTCACTGCAGATAATTAGCATTTTCAGTGACGACCACACTGCAGATCTGACTGACAGACTGGGGGGTTTAAATATCCGTCCTGCAGCACTCACCCTGAAAACCACGTTTCATATAACAGAACAGCAGACTTCGCTTCTTAGGACACACAGTACCTTGCAGAATAGTTATTTTCTGATGTTGCATCCACAACCTTAAGGGCATTTTATTAGACTTTATGTGATAGACCAGGGGTCTGCAACCTTTACAGTTCTAAGAGCAATATTTGCCTTTAGTCCACCAATATAAGACTTGTTTAGAGCCAAAGATGTAAAAAAAAAAAATACAACTTAAAAATTCTGATAAATAGCTACTTCAGGAATTTTTTGTCATTTTTAAAGAACTTAATCATATTTCCGTCTTAAAGTTTTAGAATAAAGAATATCACAGAACATTGCAGAAAAGAAGATGGATAAGTTTCCTGGTGTGAGATGTTTAAATTTGTGGAATTATTGTTGAAATTTCTCTCATAAATAGAGCAAATAAAGCAAATCTGTAATATCTGGTGATTTTATCAGCATTTCTGCAAAACATCAGTATTTAATAGCCACATTTGGGATGTTCTGATGAAATCCTGTCTTTAGATTCAGTAGTTCTTTACTATACAAAGCATCAAAATAAACCCAATCTTCCTTAACTCCACAGAAGCAAATGATTTCACACACTGTCCTCAAAATTTGTTGCGTTTATACAAACCAAGCCCATTTCTATTTCACGGTAGCCGTGTCCAAATGTGTTTCTTCACAGATTTTCTGAGCGATGACTGTGGAGCGCCAGCTACTTTAATTGTGGTTCTGTATTTTTGGCATAAATCCATAATGTGTTGGACCAACAAATCAACTTGATTCCTCTAAAAAATCAGTAGCGTTCGGTCAGAAACTATGGTACAGTTAAAAGGATGAAGCCTGGAACATGAGGAAAATTCACTGCGATGCTGCAGCTGATCCACTGAACAGAAGGACGGAACTGAAAAGACATGATCATTTCAGCCATGACCACTTGCCAACAGGACGTTTCACAGATTTCTCAGCTATCTTCAGTGGAAATAAAGGTGCAAAAAGGAACTGAACAGGTTGTTGATGGTGGTGAGCCTCCAATATGTTACTGTTGATTGTTTTCACAGCACAGATGTGTTGCAAGTTAACAGGCTTGGAGAGAATTGTAGCACTAAAGACGTCTAAACTGCGTTTGGGTTTAGTCAGTTCTTTTTGGATAAAGGAGTTTAGGCTCTGCTGGCTTATTGTTCATGCTTACTATTATGGTGTTAGAAACTGATTCAGTACTAAATACAATTTGGCAAATCTCCTGTTCTCTCATTAAACATAGTCCAATTTTTTTCATATTAAGTTGAATTCATAACTCTGTAATTAAAATTTTACCTTAATTATATAAAAATATTTAACTCTTCTTTCTATTTTTTAGAAAATTAGTAGAAATTGAATCATAAACTGGAAATGTGACTTATTTGCTGAAACAGATGTTGATGGTATAGAATTGTATGCCTTGTTTAATATATACATTAATATATTGTCTTATGTTTTCAGACCTGTCTTTTTATAACATCGAACTGTTTTTATTCATATATTTACTTTTCTTTCTGATTTGTAAAATTAAATGCAAGAATGAGCAGATTTTGTACAAAACTTTTCTTTTCTCTAAGAAAGTCTTTAGTTTTTGAAATTCTGAAAAAAATCTATGCTTCCCATCAATACATGAAACTAAATATTCACGTCCCTGTCTGGTTTTTGTACAGTGACCCCAGCTGCTAGCTGCTTCGCCTCTCCTCACTGACCAACACTTCTTCACCCCAGTCCATCGTTGGAAACAGCCGCCACCATGAGTTCCTCTCCGCTGGTTTCTCGAGCTAATGTGGACATCCTGGACGAGCTGCAGCTGATCGCTGCTCAGAACCTGGAGAGGCTGGAGGTTAACAAGTACTATGAGGTGATCAGGGAGCTGGGGAAGGGCACCTACGGCAAGGTGGACCTTGTGATCCACAAGATCAGAGGTGAGGGACCTGGTGTATACACACATTTTATGCCACTTTCTTTGACAAGGAATTCACAATCTTTCTTTTCTCAAAAGGTACAAAAATGGCGCTGAAATTTCTGAAGAAGAAGACGACAAAGCTGAAATCGTTCCTTCGGGAGTACAGCATCTCACTATATCTCTCCCCCTGCCCCTTCATCATCAACATGTACGGCATTGCCTTTGAGACGGACGAGTACTACGTCTTTGCCCAGGAGTACGCTTTGGCAGGAGACCTCTTCGACATCATTCCCCCACAGGTGCCGATTTATAGCTGCCATTCTGATTGTTTCTTAATTCACGACATTCACCAAAACGATAATTTAACCATGGAAAACCAGTAAAATAGTATAACAGCAAAGCAGTTTCCCTTCAAAAATAATCCAGGTTCAGTCATCCTCAGTTCACACAGTCGAGGATCTTGTGGTGTTATAGTCTTTGTTTCCACATAGACTCCTATCATTTTGACTCATTAAAAAAGACACTACATGACGAATGGACTGACTCAGTACTTTCATATTGCAAGTGGTACCATCAGCATTAGTTTTTTCTTCAACAATGACTATGTCATTCTCCATTATTTGTTGGTTTTGAAGCAACTGTCAGAACCAACTGGATAAAAATGCAAACTGTCACTGCAGTCTGTGCTCTAAATATCTTCCCATGCATAAATAAGAAGATTACCTTGTTTCTAAAAAACGGTAAAGCCTTACAGGTATTTTGTCAACCCAAGAGCGTTGATGTCTCTACTCTTAATATTTCTCTTCCTCATGGCATTGTCTGATGTTACATTTGACTTAGAACTTGAAGGGATCCTAACTCTTTTGTCTGCCCTTCTTAATGGCTGTAAGTTGGAAAGTCCTAACTGTACGTCACATGTTCTTCTTCCATCTGGTCTTTCAGGTTGGTCTACCTGAGTCGGTGGCGAAGCGTTGCGTGCATCAAGTTGCCATCGCTTTGGATTATCTGCATTGTAAGAAGCTCGTCCACAGGGACATCAAGCCTGAAAACATTCTCATTTTCGACAGAGAGTGTCGCAAAGTCAAACTTTCAGACTTTGGCATGACCCGTCGGGCTGGCTCGCCTGTGAAAAGAGTAAGTCACTGTTGAGTTTTCTCAGTTGCTATGGGCTCTTTTCCCTGACATGGTTCTGACCTGTTGGGTTTTCTCCCCAGGTGAGTGGCACCATTCCATACACAGCCCCAGAGCTTTGCGATGCCTCCCGCCAGGAGGGTTTCTGTGTGGACTACAGCACCGATGTCTGGGCCTTTGGTGTGCTGCTCTTCTGCATGCTGACTGGCAACTTCCCTTGGGAGAAAGCGCTTCCCACCGATACGTTCTATCAAGAGTTCATCCACTGGCAGAGGAGGAGGACGAACACGGTGCCATCGCAGTGGAGGCGTTTCACCGAGCAGGCGCTGCGAATGTTCCGCCGCCTGCTCTCGGTGGAGCAGGACCACCGCTGCTCCGTTAAGGAGGTGTTCGGGTATTTCAGCCACTCCTGGATGCTGGATGCAGAGCATGACAACAATGGCAATGCAGGAGGCAGCGGTAGCGCGGAGATGGTTGGCGGGAGCAACATAGGAGGAGGAGGAGGGAATGTGCGAGGAGATATGGAAGGTACAATCTCTACTTCTTCATCAGGGGAAGAAGATGAGGAGCTCCTGGTGGAGAGGATGAAGCAGCAGACTTTGTCGCCTCGTTCACCGCTCTCGCCCCTCTCTCCAATGTCTCCCATGGTGGTGGAAAGGGGCAGCGGTGGTGGCGGAGCCAAGGGAGCAATGATGGACCCGGGTGGAGGACATCATTTCGTGTCTGTCTCCACTAACAGCTCGGTGTCGTCCACCAACAGCTACGACCGAATGCCACGGGAAAACGGTTCCCCTGGCGGCCGCTTGCTAGTGGCTACACCCATTGAGATCTGCGTGTGAGCATGGCGAACTTTGCGACTGACTCAACCCACACTTCCATACCTCTCGAACTGCAATAGTTGTGCATGCATTGAAACAAGACCAGACTAAAAGTACTAACGTGTATCCTCTTTTCTACATCTCGGGAAGAAAGTCGACACGTTGAAGACTTAGGAGATCTTGATTGAAGGCACATAATGAAAGATCTTTGATTGGATGTCATCAAGAGAGGCTTTGTTTACAATCCAGGGACATTTTGAGATGCATTTCATGAGAATATAAAGAAAAAGTGAGAAGCTCTGTGACTAAAACCATCAGAAAAGAAAACCAAAATGTATTTTATAGAGCAATACTTGCAGCAAAAATAATTCAAGGGAAGACTTCATAAGCTGTGAGGAAACGATGAAGGACTTGTTTCTATGATGAAGACTAAAACAGAACTCGAAGAAACACCCTGGTTGACGGAGTGAGACGATGTGTAACAAAAATGTGACAGTGTGTTTGTGGTTTGTGTGTATGAATCTTAAAAAAGTGTATTTTGCTTTGAGATACAATTTATTTATTTAATCGTATAAGACTAAAATAGTTTTTTTCTATTTTATTTCTTTTTGTTGTTTTTTTTATAATGTAGCTTTCCTTTTTTTCCACTTTAGTGAATACTGTTAAGTGACTTCCGACTCTTCTTCCCTGTGCAACACTTGCAGTCGGCTAATAAGTCGGGGTGTAACGATTTGTTCAGCTCATGAGACACCGTGATACGTGACACTGAGTTCACCACAGCGATTTGATTCACAAATAGTGCAAAGGGTTCAAATCAAAAATCACAAACTACAAACTGTGTTTTTGAAAAATGTCCATTTAAGGTGAGAGTTATTAATTTCGGATTTGTTAGGGTTCATGCTTCCCTTAATTCACAGTAGCCAAATTTCACAAGTTAAATCTAAACTAACATTTTAGATTTCGTCCAGTCTTTTTCAATTTATAGCTAGAAATGATCAAATGTGCTTCCTTAAAATACTAAAAACATATTTAGTTTGATGCCTATAGGAAGTTTTCCATCAGATGCTAGCTTCAGCATTGTTAGCTTCTGTTGGTTTAAAGTATACATTTGTCTTGTTTTCCCCTCATATGCGGTTTATTTCCCTATAGCTTATCAAAATTACAGACCAACAAATGATTTAAGTCATGGTGTCAACTTCCAAATGCTAATTTATCAGACTGTTATCATCCAGCCCAATTTGCAATCCTTGTGGTCGACTCAGTTAACGCAACACTATTTTCTGTCTTACTTTGGATAAAAACCTAGCAAAAAATTTCCAGATGTAGCTTGAAGCACTTGTTTTCATATCAGGGACTCAGCTCTGTTTCACCAGGCGATCCTGCCCCACATATTAGCTAGACAGGAAAGTGTGTGTATGACAGAAATGTCAACACATTTCAGTATCACGAGATTTCGTACCACAAAATGCTGTTACACCCCAACTGATGAGGATACCGGTGTTAATGTTTTACCAGAAAAATTTAACACTATTCGCCTAACTTTAGGTGAGAGAAAATGACTATGATGTCTCTGTCTATTTTTATATTTACTCCTGAAGTTCTTTTGTCTTTAAAGCTTCACAGGAAAATCTGTCAGCGATGCTTTTTGTTTTCATTGTGTTTTATTTTTTACCGAACATGTGTTTCCTCTGACACTGCTATCTAAATACTGTCTGTAGATTAAAAAGAAACAACCTTAGCTCAATTTGGAAGAAAAAAAAAAACAGAAAAGAAAATAACACCAACTTTATAACTGCATGATTAGCTCACACTTACAGTAAAAAAAATTACACTTGTTAAAGAAAAAGGTTTTGAAGAAATATGTGATTATTTTTGCAGTAGCACACCTTCTTGCATTGTATTCAAGACTGAATACCAGTGTTATGATCTCTTGAGAAATTCTGGTACTAAAAAAAAGAAAACAGTAATTAGTTTTTACTCTGTGTGAAATATTTGTGTTATTGTGTGATCATTTCACCACTTTAAAGAACAGCTAAAAAAAAAATAAGCATGAGGGCACTGGAGCGAGAGGCTGTAATTAGAAACTACTGTTTTATCTGAAGAGCTTTCTTCTAAATGGCCTTTGATGAGGTAGTGAAGCTTTCCACTTTTTGTATTTTTTATCCGATTTAGAATGATGGCAAAAAAAAAAGAGAAAAGAAAAAGCAAACCATTCCTTTTTTTTGACTATGAGAAAATAACTCAAGAAAAATTCTATTTTCCAAGGCTTAAAATCATGTGTAGGAATGGCTATCGCTTTCCACACATTAACCTGCATGAACATGTATGTGCTACAAAAGCTCTCTTGTGAAAACCTGCTCAGTGTTTCTCGAACCCCAAACTGTAGTAACCCGTAGATGTAGTGTAGCCGCTGCCGACGATATGTTTCTTTATCTTGTGAGTGTCAGTAGCTTCAGCATGGATACTCCCCCGACTGAGGAACAACTAGACCCAGCTAAAGCCAGTACATTGTGCATTTTCATCATCAGTGGGTATGTATGCTAAGTACAACATCTTGTGACATCTCTGACCTCATCAGCAGCCTTCTGATTCAGAACAAAGGACCGTCCTGATGCAGACACTGTAGCCCCGCTGTTTTCTCCAGCTGGCTGTGAGCTACACACTAAATTCACATGACCGCATGAAACCTGTACATGAGCTCATCGAGCAATTAAAGCACCCGGTAGATACTGTTAATGGTGTCTTTGAGTTGTTGGGGTTTATTTTGCAAAGTTTGAAAAGTCAGGGAAGTAACTCAAAATGGATATTCCTATTTAGATACATGGGTGTTGTAATTATTGTATCTGTGTCTCCTGGTAGGTTTTTCAATAAGAGGCATTTGAAACTTTTATTTGTTTAACGTAGGCATGGGTCCATGACAAGTAACCAGGTAGATAAAGCGGCTGCCCAAGTAAAACGCAGGAGGTCATGGTGTGGAAAATGAAGGCGCGCCACCTATCGCTTCCTTTAAGGTAATGCAGTTTTAAAACAACTGTTAGAAAGCGACGAGCTGTACGCTAACACTAGCTCATACCCTGAGTCGAATGACAAAAAACGTCGACTGTTCCGTTCAATAAGCACTTAATAGCTTTAGCTATGCTAGATTCTTTTTAACTTAAATTTCGACTCCAAGTTGTTCCAATAGTAAATTGTGAAGTTGTTTTGGCAGCAGCAGATATTTCTGTACCCCGTGAGAATATTCCAGAAATTCTGACCTGGAGGTTATTGCGAAGTTTGAAATGTCCTAGCAAGGATACATTTCGTGCCTGCATTTGGACCACGAGAGAAAGAATCGAAATTATAGACCTTAAGGTCTATAATATTTAACATGTTAATGTTAACATGTTAACATTAACATTAATATGATATTTAACATTAACATGTTAAATATCATATTTAACATGTTAATGTTAACATGTTAAATATTAACATATTTAACATGTTAATATCATGTTAAATATGATATTAACGTGACAACCTCATAGTTTAGAATGGGCGTCTCCCTTTCTTCCGATGTTGGGTTCTGCTGAGATGTTAGCTTTGTGGCTGTCATGATTTTCCGTTTGTGTCAGCACAGTTTACAAAAATGTGAAGTACAGATAACTCTAGTGGTTCAGTGTTAAGTTAAAGAATGCAACAATAAACAGAGGGAAACAGGAAGTTATTTCAAAAGTTCTGCTAGAAAATAGTTGCTAGTATTTTACTTATTTTTAAAATTATTAAAGTAACTTCATGGAAGTTTACCCCTTTATAAAGTTGATTTTAAAATTTAAAATTCTAAATTTGGATTCTAAATTAAGGCTTTGCCCATTAACTAATGTGGCAATTGAGTATTCTCAATTATTATTTATTTAGTGTGTATATTCATGAATGTGTTAAATTGAAGAAGACATTAGTAGTAATTATTCTGTTTTAGTATCCATTAATCATCCAAGTCCCACCAGCAATACTCTGTATGTTAAATGTAGCGGGAAGTTTTACTCCGTATGTTTTTGTTAACTGGATGCACAAACTGGATATTGTTTTTGTTCAAATGTTCAAATGAATCACTGATGTCAAACTTTTCTGTTTGTTGATGTTTCATTTGAGAATGAACAGCTCTGTAATCTTGTTGGTTTGATAAGAAATGTAGGGAATTACAGGCATCACCTGCCAATATATGAGCAGAACCAGAGTAAGTAATTGGGTACTTATTTACTTTCACCCTTGCTTGTTTTTCTTTGCTTCAAAAAACTTTTGTGCTTGAGGTGAAAATGGCAATATATATTTTTATCAACTTATTGCGGTGAGCAAAAGTAGATTTCCAAGTTCGTGGAAGCCACTTGGCCCTTTTCGTTTCCTAGTGTCTGAGTCAGTAATTGCTGCTTCGTCCTTTCATCCATAATGTGATATATGTGTGTAATGAAATACCATTGTCTGTTTGGTGACATTTCTCATCATCATTATTTTAGCAGAGTTTTAATGAGTAGATGATCACAACACTAGAACTCCTATCCACTTTTGTCTTTGCAAACAACCGTCTTCCTGTAAGCTGAGATTTAGTCAATAAAATGAGAATATGTGTTGGAGTGAAATTGGTCTTTTCTTTTTTTCATTCCATGACATTTGATGCTGAATTTTAAGGGGTTTGCTTTAGGAGTAGACTTGATTTCAACACTGCTCTCTCAATTTTTTTTTTTTTTTTTTTTTTTAACCAAATGACGTCCATCAGCATGTCAAACAATTACACTTCAGATTACCTAACAAAATTAACCTGAGTAAACAAACAAGAGGTTTTAAAATGAGAATTTTATTCATCAAGGAGAAAAATAAAACGTCGTCCGAACCAATCTGGATTCATGTGAATGAAGTAAACCTCTTGATTCCCTAAATTAGAAAGACTTGTCCTGAAGCAGCAAAGTACTGCAGGAAAAACAAAATTGGAAATCACCCTGAAGAGTAAAACATGGTGGTGGCAGCAGCATCAGTAGTGCCATTTTCAGATATTGCTTTTTTTTTCTCTTTATGGTATTACTACACATCACACAGAAAATCCAGAAGATTGAACAAAATATTTATTCTGACAATTACGAGACCTCCGATACTCCCGAGAGGTGAACGAGATGGTACAAAAAAATAAAATCAGATCATGGCAACATTAAAACAACAAGTTGGCAGTCTTCTTTTGATGTTAAACTCAAAATCACCACAGCATTGAGGCAGACGGAGGAAAAGAAAAGGAAGTGGAATGTAACGTTTAGTGTGTACCGGGACAGGAAAGGCAGAAAACCTCCTCCTGCTCCATGTGTTACTGCGGTAACAGCATTAGAAAAAATAAAATAAAAATAGGTAGAAAAAAAACCACAAAATCTTTACAATATCTGAGATTTAGCCCTGAGAGCAACACATATATATATATATTTATTTATTTTTTTTAAATGCAAACGTTTTGTTTTTTAAACAACATATTCAGAAATGTATATTTGGTACAAATCACCGAAGCTTCCAGACAAACCTGCGGGAAGCTCACTGCTTTACTGCAATAAAAACAAACTGGGAAAAATACTAAAAAGACAGAGATGGCACAAAAGGATCAGCCAGGAAGTTTTTCTTTTTTTTAAAGGTGAGACTTTGATTCCTCTGAGATGCTTCATGCTGCTGGTGACCGAAAGCCGAAAGGAGAATCTGACAGTTACAATCAGGCGACTCCATGCTGCCCCCGGTGGTACATAGAGGTGCCAGCACTGATCACACAGACTTCCTAAAAATAAAGTCACCAGAAAAAACAAACAAACAAAAAAACAAACGGAAAAAGTGCAAGCCAGGTGCCTTTACTCGGGAACTAATTTGTCACTGCACCCCAGATAAACTTTTGACCCTCTCCGTAGATCAGATAAGGCTTTTTTAAGAAGGGTTCAGGTCCAGATACTGTGTTTTAGGACACATTTCAGTGACGGCCTTTTACGAGAAACCTTTTGTAAAAGACCGTCAGTGACTGACTGTGGAGTTGGAGTGAAGCTGAAACAAAAAGGACCACACACACTGGATTCTCGCTCCACTATTATGAGACTCGCAGGAATCTGACTAATTTAAAAGGCAGCGCCGGCGAAAACCACATGGGCACGTTCTTTTTTTTTTTTCCCCTAACGATCCCAACTTAACGTGAGGGAGGCCAAAGTGCTTCGGAGTTGCACAAAAAAAATAAAAACAAACAAACTAAATCATCAGCAACAGTTTGATGATGAGAAAAGAGCAATCAAAGAGCCACGAGAAAAGAGCTGAACAGTGCTGCGGGGCCCGAACTGGAGTGCTTCCTGTTGGCATACATTCAAACACACACATGTACACACACATAATGATGGACTGTGTTAATAAAATCATCTGAAGTTACAACCGGTGCTGCATCATTTAGCAAAGCCCGTAATACTATTATTGATGGTCCAATGTCTTGCTGTAGGCATGGGCAGACGCTTATCTAGCATCAAAAGCCCCTGCCCCTCCCCCATCTGTTGCTACAAGAGCACTTGTAGCAAATAGAGATTTTGTCAGAATATTAGCAATAATGATTGAATATACACAGCAGATGTCATAATGCTACAAGTTTCTAGAAAGTTTGAGAAATCCTAAAAGCAGTGGAAGTTTAACAAACTAGTGTTAGCAGTTTGAGAATTGGACACTTTATCAAACTAGTTGATATTTTAAAACCTACAACCTCACAGGAGTCACCATTAACTTTATCACCATTTTCCCAACTGTTTCTAACACACAGCTACGCTCAAACTGCGTTAGCAGAGCTCTGCAGGCATTTAGCGCCCGCTAACGTAGCGTCATACAACATGGAGTCGTCTTACTAGCTGTTAGCCTTTCATTGCTCTGAGGATTTCTTTATGTAAACACACTGTAATGCAAGAAAGGAAATATGAAGTGTCCCTTTAAAAGCAGCATGTTAGCTTAAAGCATAAGAAGCTAGCAAACATGTAAGTGGCTATTTTTTCAGTTTGCTCAATTTTATGCATTTAAGTTAAGATACCAATCAATATGTGATATTTTGCAACCAGCGGGAACAATTGTTGCTTTTCTGCATTAAACTAGACCATTGTATTCTATTTGTATTTAGTGTAAATACCAGGAAATGGTGATATTGTGGTTGTAATGCCCATGCCTACTCAGATAGTTTGTTGCGTGAGCGCAGCAGCTTAACTCAGTCGCATTTATTTATGTCCCATATTGGAATAAAACTCATCAGAATCTCCTTGACTTGTTGAAGAATATTAAAAATGCTAAACTGATACTTTCCAAATGGAAAGTAAAATAAAAGCACACACACATGCACACACTCTCACCGCCACAAACACATATTACAATTAAGCCTCTTTGACAAACAGCTGAAGAAGCCCGTAAGAGTTCAGGAATAAATAAACCAAATATAATCAAATACTTAGAAAATCTTTTTAAAAAATTAAATATCTTTGATTATTATTCATATCAATCTGAGCAACAAAAAAGCAAAAAAAAAAAAAAAAAAAAGAAAGAACAATCCCATATAAATAACCAGACAAAACAACAAATTCAGCATGTTACTCTGTAATTTCCTGCAGTCCACAGGTTGTTTCAGGGGTATAACAGTCACTCTGAAGAGCAGAGGGAGTCAGTAAGGTTTGTGGGTGCTAGCTGTCAGTCGATGAGGGGCAGCAGGGGTGGGTGACCCTGGTCCGCTGTTGTCATGGTTACTGGCGGATTCCTGCAGGATTCTGTAAAAATAAAGGAGTGATGGTGAAGATGCCTTTCTGCATTTTTTTTTAAAACTGAGCCTCCGAGGGGCCGACTGGTGGGGAGAACAGTGTTACTGCTGCTATCAGCCAAACACACACACACACACACGCACACACACACACACACACACACACACACACACACGCACACGCACACGCACACACACACACACACACACACAGTGGTGATAAGCAGCCAACTAATGTGGGGTGGATTACTTTAGAAAACACATTTTTTAAAAGACTAAAAATGTCTTTGCATCGGGCTCTGCGAGAAAACTTGCTCAGCCCGGTGGTTGGGTTTTAGGCCAATCATTCATCCAGCAGCCGTTGTATTTTTAAGTTCAAAAATGTTTAAAGTTGACAGGAAATGTGAAAATATATCTTGATGATCATGTGTTATTAAAAGACTGGAAGATGAATACCTGAACACCAACTAGGAAGTCTTAAAAAATGCAAACATTTTAAAGAGACTTAAAAAAAATAAGCAATGCTAAACCTGGTGGGGGCACAAGTAAAGCCTGGTGGCCCGCCAGGCTTATAATACACTGTAGGAAACCCTGAAAGACTATCTTTAACAGTGAATGGCTTAAAAAACACTTTTGACATATTTGACCTTTTACCTAGTTTGGTCACAAATTAAACTGTATGCGACTGGGACTTTTATGCCATAGACCAACAAAAACAAGTACATAATAATTGTAAATTTGAAGAAAAAGCATGCATGGCTTTAATTTATTTTATTATTACCATTTCTCACCAATGTGTGAATGTGGTTTGATCAGAATTGTGTTCCTTGTATTTCACCTCTATTTGCCACAAACAGATGGAAGTTTTTGTAAATCATGGCAGCTGATGCAGATACTTCTGAAACATCAGATCTCAACACCGTCTACCTTAGAGCTGCTCCCTTTTAGTTTCATTAATAAAGTATGCAAATAGTTTGAGGTGCATGTGGGTTCATAAAGCAACTGCCTATCTACAAATATGATCTATTTTATTTTAGTGTCAAAGGTAGGAATCTTCTTACAAAAAAACCCTGAAAAAAATGGCGAAACAAAACCACAAGGAGGCAGTATTTGCAGCAGGTTTTCTGCCAAACACCAAACTTTGGTAGAAAGAAAAAATCCAAGTGAAAATACCTCAAAATAACAAATTAATTACATTAGTTAGTCACTTTCAGTCAATGAGGGGAGTGTTGAGGTTAGGGTGGACATACAAGAACAAATGTGTGTAGAATACGAATCAAAACATGGAAAATGTGTTCATACTAAAACAGATCAAATCAGTTTTATGATGATGCGTCCAGACAGGAGCTCTCCCTAAACTCTGCTGTAACCGTACTGGGCTCGGTGTCTGCTGCTGTTGTGGAAAAATAACGCAAAGGAGGGAAAAAATGAAGCATGCGGATAAAACTGAGGCGTTCAGCTAGAGGTGAGATCATTTCCTAAAATGTTCATCCTACTTAGCAGAAACAAACCAAGAAGTTTCCAAATAAAAATACTCTTTCAAGACCCTTAAAATGTCCTTTTTGTGTTCATGTAGGCAATCCCAATTTGGAGATCACACCTTGTTTTATTCGGCCAACAAAACCTTTCATCCACAATTTTTTTCATTTTCTTTTCTTTTGAAGACATACGTCCTCTTCTTAAGACATTCTTGCGTGTTTGATTATCAGTGGATGCCTTGTGACATTATATCCGACAATATAATTTGCTTTGGTTTTGGGAAATAACGATGATGTTTCAGGCTACAACTCTCACCTACCTCATGAGGTTTCATGTAATCTGTCACCTGTTGTCCCATCGGCTCCCCGGAGGCGCTTTCAACGTTTTGTTCTGGTGAAAAAACGTCAACGTTATACATTGAGCTTCACCTCTTGTGTTTTATTTTAGTTTTTTTCCCATCATGCTTGTTACTTGCGGTTTCTTGGATGCTCACCTTGTGCTTCTTACACTTCATGGAGAAATTGTCTTCGACGAGCACACAGTCTGCGGGAACAAGAGGAGAAGGTTTTTATAGAGACGTCCTGCTGATTCATCTGAACGGTTCAACCACCCACACGTGCCACTTCGGGCTTCGGCGGAAGTTATTGCAGCCAACAGCTCCTCACAAAGCTGCTACTTCCACACACACTGCTTCACGCTCTCAGCTACAGTTTCTGGTACATGTGTGTCCATATCCAACTGGGTAGCAACTCGGAAAGCGAAACACACACAGTACTTTGCAAAATGGATTAGTAGTAACTAAGTCTGTTGCAATAAGAAATTAGTAGCATGATCAATTAAAATGAGCTCAATTTCCAATTTGTATTCATGGTTTCAGTTGTGTGTATTTGTTTCCTTTTTATCTACTGCTTTTGGTTGTTGTGTTTTATTTTGGATATTTAAAATGTCTTCCACTAACTCCAGTGTTAAGTGTTCTGTACAAAATTAAAGTTTAGTAGTCTTTAAGAGGGCAAACTTGCATGTTATGCTATTATAATTATTATATTAGTTGAAAATGGTCTCAAAATGACAATTTTATCATTTATCGCAATAATTTCTGGGACAATTTATTGTCCAGCAAAATTTGTTATCATAACAGGCCTTATGTTATCTGATGTTACGACGACAAACCTCAATGTATTTCACTGCACGCATGTATTTTCTGTGATAGACCAACACAAAATAACTGAAATTAAAGGAATATGATGCAGGGTTAAATATAGAAATAGGAAAAGAACGAAAATCTGACAAGCTTTACATGAGGCTGTAAATGCTGAAACATTTTGACTCAAAATTTGTAAAAAAAAAAAAAAAAAGAAAAAAAAGAAAACTTAATTTCCTCTTCTGCTGTGTGAGCACTGTTTTGTGCAAGTCTATCATACAAGATACGAGTGAGGTTTGTGGTTTTCATGCAAGTAAAGGTGAGAATATTTTCGGTAGGCAGTAGGCAGTGTATCTGCAACGAAAAATGCAAACGACGAGCCCTCACCTGACTCCAGAGCACACCTGTAGTGGTATTTGTTAGGACAGCCTTTGAAGAAACAACCCAGAGTTGCTCCTGGATTGTGGCATGCCGAACACATCTGGAAAGACACAGGTGCAAAGACGAGCAGGTGAGTTAGATAGGCTGGAGGTCGAGAAAGTAGGGCAAAATTTTTCTCATTCTGATTTCTAAAGCCTCTGATTCGTCACTTTCATGAGGTTTACGACGCCCTGACACTACAAATCTGACTAAATCTACTATAAACTCACCAGCATCATGACTTTGATGATTACTCTTGCAGAAAGTTCATCATGTATTTAGTGATAAAAGCCAACAAGCTGCGCAAAACTAAAAACATTACGCTACGTTCACACAGCAGGCAAATGTGACCAATATCTGACTTTTTTTTCTCACAGCGTAAACCGTTCACAAAGATGCCGGGTTTAAAAATCTGATTTCAGTAAAAAAATTAAAAAAAATCTGGATTAAGCATCAAGATCTGCTGTGTGAGCGCAGCCTAAGTGATGACAGCCTCAAAGCATCTGGAAATACTTCTTAGAGGTTTGGTTGCTTTGTTGGGGAAACAAAAGAAAGAAACTGCAGATATATGGAATATAATAGTTGAACATTCTAAAATAAAGAGATTACTGTTACTAGTGGTAATTTTTTTCATATCCAGTAGAAGAAATAAAACTAAATCACTCAAAGTGGAGGAAGAACCCTGCAATAGGAAAAAAAGAGTGTGGCGATCATAATGAGGTTGGCTAACAAACAACCTCATTATTAACCAATGAGGTTAGCTTCTTGAAATAGGGTCTGAAAACTATTTCAAGAAGTCAAATCAACAAAGAGTTTGGTTGTTCCCAGATAGTTGGGTCCGAAACACAGAGCAAAATGTCCTGGTTGTAACAGAGAAACCTCCAGGTGGACATGAGGGAAGGCATGAATGAATCAGGACAGAAAACAAAGTAACCTTGGCTTGAAAACAGGAAGTGAACAAACAAAAACAATGGAGGAGAAAACAGGCAGAAACAGGAGTAAAAGTTTGTGTGCAAACTGAAAGAGATCAGCTGAAAAGAGTGGGAATAACATCAAGAGAGCCAAACTAGAACCGCAGGAAAACAATGTTCCAGTCAGCCAAAGAGAAGCATTCACAGACTGAAGGGAGCCATTTCTTAGGACCATAATTCATCGCTTTGAACATCAAAGTTTTCTTCAGGAAGCTGGTCGATGAAAAAATTAGAATCTGGCTGAACTGTTTTTTTACATCAGTGAAGAGCTGAAGCAAACTTTGATGCGTTTCAACTCATTAATCCCTAATTTCTCCTCTACTAGCCTATTATCTATACCGTGTACAGGTCAAACTCAAAGGAGCCCTGTTTCCAACCCTCAGCAAGCCTAAAAAAAACCCTCCCATTGATATAAGTGTTGCAAAGACAAACAGTGACAATTGAATTGATGTTTTTTGTCAGCACCAATGTTTCTCCAGTGGGCTTTTTAAACTTGAAAGACCTGAATTTATTCATGTTTCCTGTGGCTTACAACACATCTTAGGTATCAACCACAACTATGTCTACTGTATTGCCATTCCATTAAAAAGAGCAGCTTTACCGTCTCCTGGGCCACCTTGACGGCCTCCTCCAGCCCGTAAACTTTGCCCCTGACAAGGAACACACCCGCAGACCAGATGCCACAGTCCTCATGGAGCCAATATTCGCATGGCTCCACAGGGAGAACAGGCGGGCTGTACCAGTCCTCCGCATCCGCAAGACCACCATCCGATCTTGCCCGCTTGGCTGCGGGGCTGCTGATCCTACCACTGGACCACTTGCGGCTCCCCAGAAGGCCCTTCTGCTTTAGCGGAGCTGCCCAGCGTCTGGCTCTCGTAGTGCTAGAGGAAGAGTCGGAGTAGCTGGAGTCCTCCTCATCTTCTTTAAGACCCGACACGTTGGCCGGTGCTTTGGTGTTCGGCCGGTACCCCTCGGGGTAATAGGGTCCGTGGAGATCCCCCAAGTCGATGGAGTTGGCCGAGCGGCCGCACAAGCAGCAGACGAGAGCGCGCTGGTGTTGGCCGTGCGTGGACAGTCGTCCCAGGTACAGACAGGAAGTGGTGGGTACAACGGCTGAGACAAAGCGGCTGGAGTGAGCTTGCTGTTGATGCTTGGGTTCCGTCTTCACATCCTCGGGGTAGTTCACTATTGTGCAGAGAGGAGGGGATGACTGCTGTCGCTTGACACGAACAAATGGAGAGAAACTGTCCAACCTGACATCCTTCTTTTCTTCCTTGTAGGTGATGTACTTGAGCTTGATCTCAGGCTCTTTTGGGGAGAACATGGAGGAAGGTTGGCCGCACCTGGGTTTCTTTCGCCTCCGTTTCGGGGGTGTCTTTGTCTTCTTGGTGGGAGATGATGTTTTGCTTTTAGGGTCAACCTGGCTGTTCTTTGGGGATTTTGGTGGTGGATGAATGGACACTACCTTTGATGCAGTAACTTCCACTGAGGGTTCGGGGACAGTGACCAACTCTGGCTTCTCTTTCAAGTTCTTATGTGTGGGGAACTGGGCACTTGACTGAGAAGGGGGTTTCGTCTTGGACTTCACAGGCCTACTCCGAGATGGCCGTGCTGGTTTTCTGCTTGGTCTCACAAATCGAGATCTTTTAGCAGGTGTGCCTGATGTTTCAGTCTTGTTGAGAGATTCAGAAACAGAGGTAGAGTCATTGTAACTTTGAGCGTCGACACTACTGGGTTTATTTTTTTTCAAGTTCACAGCTTTTCTTTTGACGGTTCTCAGCGAGAATGCAGTCTTTGCCTTGCCTTTCACTTTCCTCTTGGATCTGGGCAAGGCAGAAGGGTGTGTTACTGGCTGAGAGGCACTGGGTTTCTTATTGGCGAGTATGCTGCTGGACACTTTATAGCGACATGAATTTATATTCATGACTATTGCTTCCAGTCGAGTCCCTCTACCAGAACGCATGGGCAGTTTCCTTTCTTTTATCGTCCTCTCCAGTACATTTGCACACCCATTAACGTGACGAATGGCACAACTGGCTTTGTTCTCCGCATTCAGACAGGAATCATCAGTCAAGTTAATCAAAGGCTCCAAAACACCCTTCCGTCTATGGGATTTACTCTCATCACGTGACTCTAACCTCGTTGGGCCATCGTTGACCGCAGAGCTTGCCCGAGTGGTTCTGTCTGAACACACAGCATCGTTGGCAGCCTCTAAATAAAAGTCATCTGCGCTGGGTGAGCTGGAGGCCTGAGGAAGCAGGAACACATCCTCCACATCGTCTACTGAGGTAGAGGGTGGGGAGACGGGATCCTCCAAAGGGCTCTTGTATTCCCTGTTCACTGAACGCACATCTGTGGAACTGCCGCTTTTGGAGACCTCTTGGTCCTGTTTCTTAGCCCCAATGAAAAGCACATCGGATGTCCCTCTGATCTCATCCTGGAGAATTTCTGACCAACCATCATACTGACCGTTCTCTACACAATTTCTACTTTCAGAAAGAATGCTGTGTTTCTCTTCTGCCAGTACCTTTTTCTCATGTCCATCACTGGAAATGGCTTCTCCATTAAACTTTGGAGGCTCTTTCGCGTTGTATTCTCTAGCATTATCCTCTGGTCCCACTTGAGGTTGAGAAAGCGAGGGGAACGGTTCTGCATGTGTGACAAGATTAACAGGCTCCTTGTCCTGTTCTAGGAAATGCTGGTTCAGTGCATAGCTGGTCTCCTCAAACCCATTGTCAGTGTTGCGTTGAGGGTGGAAGGAAGACTTGCTGATGGGCGACACACTGTACGGAGGAGAGCTGTGAGTGGAGAAGACGTGAGACCTGCTCACGTAGGACAGGGTGACTGTAGTGTGGGATAAGGCATTGTCTGGCTGAATTTGATCCCCTGGTCGAACTGTGACATCTGAGGAGCCAGTCTCTGACAACTGTAACCCGGGGATGGCAGATCCAGAGTTCGGGCTCCAGCCAGAGCCCTTGAGCCTCTGCAAGGCATCCAGAGATGGTGATGTCAGGAGGTGTTCATCATCTTTCCTGGTCAAGTCTATTACACTGGAGCGAGTGGGGGAAGAGGCACCTTGATGCTGTAGCTCATCCAAGGTCCCAGGTGGCTGCTCCATAACAACTGCAATAGATGGAAAGGAGTTTATTATATTTACATAAATGAAACGTACAATTGCATCGGCATGGATGTCATAGTGATGTTGGACTTTTCATTCATTTTATTTATTTATTTTTAACCACACTAGAGGGATTATATAACACAAATGACAGCTAGTCCATTTTCCAAAACAAATAAAACTTTCTCAAATCACTGTCATATTTCAGATTTTCAGATGATTAATAAAAACTAAACTGGTGATATAGTTAAACTAAAATATTACTTTAACTATATCTGATATTTTATAGACGTTTTATAGATGTCTATAAAAACGGGGAAACTATTATTATTATGAGGAAAGATTACGACGAAAAGTGAAAAACCCCTGAGTTGACAATGAAACTCGAGTACATTTTAAATCTCTAACCGCAACTGTGAGAAATACCTCTGACCTGCGCAGGAAATGTCGAATAAAAACAAAGTTATCTCTTTTAAATCATCATTTCGTAGGGTGCAACTACATATTTATCTTCACAACTATTTTAGGACAAAGAAAACGGTTAAACCGCGACCCTTGAAGTCACACCGCTGTCATAAGCTAGGTAACTGACGTGTACTTGGCTTTAATTCCTCTAGTAAAGAACACACAAAAAATAAATAACCGACAGTTTACCTTCTAGCTTCATTTTAGATTAGGTTATCATGTCAATGATTTTAAGAAGTTATTTTATGAGAAAAACGGGTCTAAAGGCAAACAGCGAACTTTTCCCCACCGACACTGACAGGTCAGGATGGCTAGTTAGCTTAGCAAGAGCTAGCGAGTTAGCCTGGCCCGGTGTAGCTGCGGTAATCTCCCCTCGTGTCAATTTCCATGGGATATTTAATAGCTTCTACGAAACACTGTAAAAAAACGTAATCTTAAACTTTAATACTTGCAATATACCCGCACATTTAATCACTACCCTCTGTCGTCATTTCGGCTATGTTTATTATCCCCATAATATAAATATTTCAATAAAATGTTAACTTGTACTTGAAAGTATTGCTTCTTCCTGACAAGCTTCTATGACAACCACCAACTTCTTACGAGGAAAAAACGTCCAACGCAAATATAAAATCAAATCTTTCAGCACAAATAGCACCCTTTATAATGTTTAATTAACTCCGAATAGAAGAATACGTTATTTTTATGCCAAGTGCATTAAACGTTTCTTCACATGTATCCGAGAATAAGCGACATCACGCATTTTATTAAACTACCAAATACTTGTAATGGAGTTTGGCATTCCGTTTACTTTGAACGGTCCGCATAGGGGAAAGGCCCGGCTGGGTGAAACAAAGACAGGACGGAGGGTACGGGCTCTGCTGCGCTTCTGATCACAACTTACCCGGACGGGGAAAATCTCTACGTTTTCAAACATTCAGTTAGGATTTCATCCCAGCCTGCGTCTCCATCAAAAGCGTCTCGCTTTCATATGAATTCTGATAGGGCTGGGAAAGAAAAAAGCCCTTAATTAAATAAATATCCACTCACTTTCCAGGAACACACTACTCTGATAGCAGCGCTGTCATGTTGGAACCTAATCTCTGACTTCCGGATAAAGCCTTCAAAATAAATCACTAAGTTTCTAAAACCGATCACATCTACTCGCAATTAATCGTTAAATTCAAATACGCCGTTTATGTAATCGTCCAGGTGTTAACTGTAGTCCGACTACGGATTAGAAACACCTTAAACGTCATGTATAACTGTTGGCCGATAAAGATTAAGCTTTTTCCACGTTTTTTAATAAAAAAAATCCTACCTTTGGATCGGCCTGATCAAAATAAAGCAGCAAGTGAAACGGCTAACACTCATCTGTGGAACCGAGATGCATCGTGATCAGTTTCATTCCACTTACTGTCACTTTCAGTTAGACTTTATTTAATGTCAACATGTGATTTTTATCAATTCAGAGATGCTATGCTATCTTAAAAAGACTTCCCTCAAAACGAAAACAATTTCACGGTAGTTTTACAAAAATTACTAAACCATCTTCATTTATTTAACTTCATTCTGTATGACCCCAAAAATTGGTTAAGCTGTTAAGGAGCTATTAAAGCACAACACATTAACTAACTGTAAAGTGCAGTCTATGCTGATATAAACTGCAGTTTACATCAGCATACACTGCGAGGCTCCTGGTCTAGAAAAACGCTTCTACTTTTTTGCTAATGCCTTGAAACTTGAAGGAAATGAAAAGCCAGAAGCCACCTAGAGAGAAAGTGTTATGGTCAAACAACACACTAAGCTGTTTGTCCACAAAGATAAGGAACTATGAGTGTAAAGGTCAAGAGTTAGCTTGTACAAGCTATGAAGCATAATTGCAATAATCATGTTGCAGGTCTCTCTTGCTACCAACCAATTTAAATGAACTCATTCTGCCAAGAAAATGACAAATATCCAGACATTAGAAGTTTTGTTGATGCCCATCAAAGGTGGGACATTAAACCAGATACGAGTGTATAACTTTGACCTTGTATGGATTTAGCAACGTCTACAAATTCAAGCTTTACTGTTTTGTATACAACAAAGCTACAGTACAGAACTTTCCCATTCACCAACATGGATTACGTGTTTATTTTTGTCTCCATGTACTACTATGGTGTGTTTCTTTGGGGTGACCAAGGGTGGTGGGTTAGGTTCAATATGGAATAACCTTTTTAATACGCATGGAAGATAATGGATGGCTAAGGAGCTACATTACCGACATTGGGGTGTCCAAGGATTGGCAGTAGAGGCATTACCAGCATGTGACTGTGAGCTGATGTCCTGATGATGGTCCACTGGATTACAGCAAAATACCATTTTTGTTTTTTCACCATCCTCCATAACATCTTTGAACCCAGTTGAGTGTACAAGAAATTAACCATTATTCCCTCTCAACAAGAAAGTGCCCAGGGTTATATTAACACTATCCTGATGCTGTAGTGAATTTTTGTGTAAAATAAATAAATACAGAAAAAACTGGGGGGAAAAAATAAGAACCACAACCATTCATTGGGCAGCAAGGTCACCACAGAAACTGCATACATTTGAAGGTCTAAATTGAATTTTCTACATCCTTCAGACAAGGGGAATGTATCTTAGTGTGTTTTTATTTGGTAATTTTGATTGCTGTATATGCAGTTTTTATTAACTGTATTCATTCAGTTTCTGACAAAGTGGAAGTGTAAAAAACCTTTAAGTAAAACTAAGTAGAAATTGTACACAAGAAACTGAGTGGAAACTGTGCTTAGCAAGCTATGTGGCATAAAATATTAGGGGCTATTTTTTTATTATTATTGATATTACTAATTTACATTTAAGTCTTATTTAGCAAAACTTTGCACTTTCAGATTCTCTTGTAAATCTTTAGCGAGATGCAACGTGAAAAATGGCGAGACATCTCAGGTGCACTACGCAAAACGGCAAACTTCATAACCAGAAAGGGTGCAAAAATATTTATTGCTAATAAACCTGTAGTCAGTTGGTGTATATTTGCTTTATATTTACAATAATAGAGTACAGAGGAATGGGAATGTAAAAGAAAAATCCCAGCCATTTAAATAAATACAAAGGGACTGCCACGAACAAGACTACAAACATAAACCAACTGGAGAAACTCCTATACAGCTGGACCAACGACTGCTGTGAGAGAAAACAAACAAAAAACCCATACCTTTTAATTTACGTACTTAAATTATAGTCAGTGAATCTGTCCATAAGAATACCGTTATCTTTCCAGGAACATCAGGTTTGCGTGATGTTAGTTTGGAAGACAGGCGACACGGATGAGCGCTCCCATTCCAAAGCTCGTTTACGACACGCATGTGTGTGGAGAAGGTGCAGAGGAGTCACAACAGGCCGAACACTGGACTCATTCCTATCAGTTGTGTTATGCAGGTGTTACTTCTCAATATACGCTTTTGTTTTAAGCCAGTCAACATTGCAGCTAAATGTCTTTGGCTAGCAACAGTCTATAGTGTTAAAACAGTAGCTTACACAGTCATAGTTTAGTGTATGCATGGCAGATGCTCTTTTTTAAAAACATTATTTACAAAAAGACATAGGAGGAAGAGGCTGGAGGGAGGGGAGACATAATACAAAAACGTCACAGTTAGCTGAAGTGCATGGAATGCAAACTCTAGACATGAAACTCAAACTTCATAGCGTGTCTTCTTTAATAACATATATGATCTGTGTTTAGTGACCAGTGTGTAGTGTTTCTAAATAAGTCGTAGCAGAGCTAAAAATATAGTGGGCTCCTAAACATGCGGCACGGCAGGCAGACGTGATGCGTCGCTCGTCAGAACTCCTTCGCGTCTTTGTTTTCGAACAGGTGGAGTCTCTGCTCCGCGGTCAGCCCTTCCTTCAGACTCTGGAGGGAAACAAACAAAAGAGATATTCGACGTTAGGACACGTCTCCCAGGCGGAAAAAAAAACAACAAAAAAAAAACTTAAAAGTTAGGCAAGGGATTTTCCTCTATTATCCAGTTGTCACCCAGTTATGATTAAATCTATCCAGGTATGTTTCTTAGCTTTACTTAAGTGTTTTCTGGCTTTAAACAAAAAACTAAATGTGAGGAATTTATCATAAGCTAAAGATCGTTGTCAGATCTTGAGTGGGAGACAGCAGGGTGTGTTACACCGACCCGTGGGTGTGTCTGCTTTGGTTTACCTAAAGGAGAGGAAGAAGTAGGCCTACACACGTCTTCTGCTAACTGTCCCAGGGCATGTCTCGATTCACAGACTGAGGACAGAAGGGGAGGAAAAAACAAAACACACACACCAGCAAAAGTGTGTGTTAGACCGCAGTGGTGTTTGATTTGCAACAAAATCCCAAGATTGCAGTTCAGATGGAGTCATAACAGACAGGAAAAGTAGTCACACCCCTTGAACTTTTATTTTTATTTTTTCCCACGATGCAGCCACAAATGTGTGTTTATGTCAGGGCAAGACCAAGACAAATTAGAGCTTAACTGAATAAGAAACAAGAAAATATGGTTGTTGGTTTTTTTTTTACATTTAACAAACATCAGATTTTTTTCTTGAGCCAGTTTTTTGTAGAAACATCATGGCTTCAATTACCAGTTTTATAGAGAATTCTTGAATTTCAGCAATGTGAACTAATATTCTCACTTTGATTTAGGTCTGGTCTTTGACTAGGCCATTTTAAACACATGAATATCTGTCAGTCTGCTGTAAGTTGAACGTCGGCGCTTTGAGCCTGTGATACGTTTTATCACCATATATTTACTTCCTTCCATCTTCCCATCAACTCTGACATGAATTTTCTGTCTCTGCTAGAGAAAATTGACCCCCAACACGTTGTAGGCTTTAAAGTGTCTCACAGTGAGGATAACGTGTTCAGGGTGGTGTGTGTTAAAACTTCACCACACATGGCATTGGGTATGTTTGGGTTCTATTACTTAGGTACTTTTGAGGGCTGGGCAGCAAAGCTTCAAAATAAAATCTGAGATGTTTTCAAACCAGATCTGATTTTAATCTATTTTTTTCCTCCTTGCTTTCTTTTCTAAAAAACAAACAAAACAAAAAAAAACTTACAAATGGCAGAAAATATAAAAAATTGGCTTTTGTTTCAATCGTCCCTTCGGTGAGTTGTTCAACAGAGGATTAGTGCCAGGCTATGAGAAGTTTTGTTTAATTACGAGAATATAGTCATAATATTAGCAGAATAAAGAAGGAATTTTATCAGGAAAACGTCTTGAAGTTATGAGAAAAAAATTAAGAAAAAGAGCTTAGATAAGTTAGCATCTGGTGTTAGCAGCTCAGTCTGTGAGGTTTGTTCTTCAAAATGGTTTGCATGATCATTTCAAAGCCCTACTGCAGATAATTTGATGCTGAGGGCTAACCCTACCCTAAGATTTAATACTTTAGTGTCTGTAAAATTACACAGAAAAATTGGTATTTTTTCTGTAGCGGTTATCATAAAATTATAACTTCATTCTTCTAATAAGATGATTTTTGACTCAGTGTACAACTTTATTATACAGTATTGCTGTAGTACTTTATTATAGAAATGGTAGCCAGATTCAAAGTCCAAATAAATAGAAACTTTGCCAAACAAGATGGTGGAAAATAACTCAGATTTTTCAAAAACCCAAAATTTTAATTGACTAGTAAAACAGATTTTATTCATTAAAAAACATTAAAACCATAATTTTCCTTCCACTTCAATTATGCACTACTTTGTGTTGGTCTATCAAATAAAATCCATTCAGTAAAGGCCCTGGATATCGATAAAACACAGCTGGGGGAATGCGCTGTTGCATGCAACTTTTCAGGCAACCTGCAGAGGGCAGCAAATAACTGGAACGTGCATCTCAGGCCTTAACGATGGAAAGCCGGATTGCTCTGTCTGCTGTCAAAGTGTTGCTGCCTCTCATCACAGCCATGTGGTTTTGCCGTTCAGCGGGAGCTCTCGCGGACTGCACGGCTGCTGCAAACACGAATCGTTTCTTTCTGACCCACCTTTGACCTCAGGGTTCGCTCCGAGCGCTTGGCTGCCGCCGCTGCCATCTTCAGGATGTCGGGGTTGCTTTTGGACTTCATGATATCTGTCACGAGAATGGTCAGAAACCGAATTAGATTGGCGGTCGGACGGCGGGCCGTTTCGAGGCGGCGGCCGGCGTACCGTATCCTCCTCGCTCCAAGTCCTCAAGCGACGGCTCGCCGAGCGCCTCGTGCGCCAGCTGCAGCTGCTCCCGGAGCCTTCCGAGGTCCCGCTCTGCCTTGGCCTTCACGATGCTCAGCTCTGTGTAGATGTCCTTGTACTTATCTGTCGCATACTTCTTGTCCTGCAAGCACAACATTTCGCTTAGACAAGCAGAGCGCTTTTGGAGGCGCGACTGGGAATCGTTGGCAGTCGCCGAGGCGAAGCCGCGAAGGAGTTGACGTTACTCTTTGGGCGGCCTGGAGTTCGTCTTTGAGGGAGTTGATTTCCTGCTTCAGGTATTGGACCTCAGACTCCTTCACCCGCAGCATCACCTGAGGAAACCATGAGGAAAGAACATGGGCTGGATTTGAAGGAACATGTGTAAATCTATTAATAAAGAGGGTTAGTCGTCATGTCACTGCAGAATGTTTGATGACAATATTACAACTCTACTTGAAAATAGATTCAGAACAACCATAATATCGCAATAATAATAATTACTGGGACAATTTATCCACCAGCTAAACTGTGCCATCGTAACAGTCAGGGCCAACCTCTATTTTAACTGTGCAAAATAAACTAAACTAGTTGCTCTCATGATTGAAAGGCTCCTGAGGGGAAACGGCTGCCGCCGCCAAACTTCACTGGTGCAAACTGGTTTTAGAATCCTAAAACCAGTCCTTCGTGGTGTGATTTTATGCGCTGCAGTGGTTACCTCCAACTCATATAGCTCCTTCCCCTGGATCGTGGTGTTTGGATCTCCGGCTCCGTCCTCAGACGTCATGGAGCGCATCTTGGTGATCTCTGCAGCCAGTCGGTTGTTCAGCTCCTAAATGTGATGCAGAGAAGGAGATCAAGACAGAGTCCAGCAGAAAGTGTGAGGGTGTAGACTGTGTGTGTGTGTGCGCACCTGGTTGTGTGCGTTGAGCTCCTGGTTCTCCCTCTGACACTGCCTGAGGGCCTGCCTCTCGGCCTCCAGAGCCTGGGCCAGGTGGGCGTTCTCCAGGCACTTCTGGGAATACTGCTCCGACAACACCTCGATCTCCCGCTGGAAGGAACACAGCTCCTCCCTGGAACACATCGCCAAGCCTGATAATGCGTTTGCCGTCCACGTCGCACGTTCAGAAAATCGCTTGAAACGCGACACCTCAGCCTGCGAGAAGTATTCGGACCTATCTAATGTTTTTAAAAGTTTTGTCACAGGCTTCAGTGGATTTTATTGGGGTCTCGTGTGTTGGAGCAAATGGATTTTCATGTACTTCTTGTTACTAGTTGCAGTAATCCAGCAGTGTGTGTGATGGGAATCCATTATGTCTAACTTTGCTGTTTTTAAAAAAAAAAAACAAAAACGTGAATTTTCTTCTAAAAACCTTCTGTGTGTTTAGAGAAGTGTAGGAGACGAATGTGGCCAAGTGGGTAAAAAGTGTCGCTGGACGAGTTACTGAAATAAGAAAAAGGCAAATAAAAGAAATATTCCTTGTGTTTTACTTGATACGTTTCGTTTAAAAAGACAGAAACTGGCCATGGAAATCTAAAGTTAAAACAATTACCAAAAATGTCCATCTGCACCGGCTCTATGTGCTGGACGGCAAAATTTATACCATTTTGTAATAATTCAAGAACCACAAACGGCCACTGAGTCACACTTTAGAGCAAGAAAAATGAACATCTGACATGTTTTAATTTGTATTCATCCTATTTCAGTCTGACTCTCCAACATAAAAGAAATCTAGTGAAAACAACTGCCTTCAGTAAATAGACTAAATAATTTAATCTCAGGTCAAAACAGCGTGGTGAAATTCCAATAAAATCCATCGTGATTTGTGGCTGCAACATTAAACCGTTGAGGTGTGCGAATCCTTCTGGTTTCGATCCTCTGACCTTTTAATTCTGGTGGCCTGTAAACTGCTCACAGTGCTGAAGACAGGCAGGTGAAGCGAACACACGGAACCTCCATGCATGTTCACACAAGCCGTGAGTGAAATATGCACTGATCAGGATAAATCAGCAGGTCTTAAAACCTGGAAAAGCATCAGAGGTGACAGCTGTGTCAGCACAGCTCAGCCTGACGGATCCGAGATCGCTTTATACACACAGCTGTGCTTTAAAATGGGTTTGTTTTTAATCATTTGATGTGTTGAAAGTGAATCTATTTTAGGAGAAATGACGCAAAGATGCCTCAGGCCAAAAAGACTGAAGCACTGAGACGAGGAAATCTGTATACATTTAGACAGCTGCAGCTTTGCAAAATGAACCCCAGTCCTATTAATATAGTTTTTTTCTAGAGGTGCACTGATTGCAGTTTTCTGGCCAATCACTGATTTTTAAAAGACCTGCAGGTTCAGATTTTGACTGAAAAGTTGCTAAATACACCACCTCCAATCTGGAATCTCAAAATTTTGAGAAACAGTAAAATCCCACAAGAAAGAAGAAAACTACATAGAATATTAGGGTTGAAACTACCAATTATTTTAGTAATTGATTATTCTGACGATTAAAATTGGTTTCATTTCCATTTAGCCAATTAAGCCTTTTTTTTAAATAAAGTATTCAAACACAGGAGATGCAAATAAACAATAGTTTTTCTTAATTACTGCTCTGAATCTGTTTTTATTAGATTTTTCTGAGTCTGTATACTTTAGTTAGCGATTAATCGATTACTAAATTGACGATTATTTAATTAGTTGATTAATCACGATTAGTCGTTTCATCCCAATAGAATATACAAGATTAAATAATCCTGCCACAACAAAATTTAAGACCTGTGATTAATGCATTTAAGACCAACTTTAAGGAATTTAAGACATTTCAAGGACTCGGAGAGATGAATTTCAGACTTTTTAAAGATGCGCGGACTCCCTGCTTTTTCTTTCCGATGAATGTAATCCCAGCTCCAGAGCAGAGGACTCACTCGTGCTGTCTGCGGATCTCCTCCATGTCGGCGTTCTCGGCGTTGCTGCTGGCCTTGCGTGCCTTCTCCAGCTCCTTCTCCAGCTCCGTCCGGTGAGCGTTTTTCATTGCTTCGATAGCTTAGATAACCGGCAGAAACGAGAAGAAAAGCTTCAGTGGCAGTTCGTGGAGATTTCTCTGGAACTCATCAGACTTCATTGAAAGGTAGTTTTCTTTTTTTCTCCTTTTACCAGCGATTGTTGCGGCCGTTTCCTCCTCCAACAGCCTCTCCTTCTCCTCCTTCAGGTTCTCCAACTCTCTCTGGTGTTTCCTCTGGAGCTCTTCGATCACCTTCTGATGGGACTCTTCCATGGCGGCAAAGCCTCTCTCACAGGTGGCCTGTAAGAAAACAAGGCTCACAGTGAGCAACGGGTCATCTGCAGAGGAGCAGCAGATCATTATCGGCTGAGGAGGACGGGAGGAAAAAACATTCATCCTTTATGTTTAAACCAATAAACAATAATAACTTTAATCAATACGTTAGAGCCTTGCAACCGTGTGCAAGTGTAGCATGTTTGAGGACAGAGAGGGTTAGGAGGAACGGCAGGAAGCACAATACGTAGAAGAAAGCCACAGACGGTCAGAGAGGAGGGCGAATGGATGAAGAGCTGCCACTTCCTGTTCCATCAAATGTGAAGAAAATCCTAGCTCCAGTCAACAAAGTCCTAAACTTTCTGACTGATTGGATCTTTGGCAGAATGTCAGGCTACGACTGACAAGATATCAGCAAGGCCGAAATTACATCTCTTGCGTGTAATTTTGAACAAATACAAACAAGAAGCAAACGTGAGGAATGGAGGTCTGCTGGATTTTCACAGGAGTAGCCTTCTCCCTGGGGGGACAAACCCAGGGGCCGAGGGAGAAGTGGAAAAGTCCCCCACCAACACGGAGCTAGTGTAAACTTCCTGCTGCGACATCCGAACGAGCAGCTGCTTCAGAAGCCTGTGAGCTCATTTGTTTGGTGTTTAGAGAAGATCCAAATTTATTTTAATTGCATTGTCCAATGTTATTGAAATGAATGGGGCAAAGTCATGCAATCGGTCCCTCCCCCACGTGTTGCTACACACGGCAAGTCTACGACTGCAATAATTTTATGTTTTTATACCATTTTAAAAATAAAAATGTAAAACCCGTGCTTGAAAATTTTCATAGCACGATAACATTTTAAAAGTATAGAAATGAAACAGCTGTGTTTGTCTAAAGCTGACTACCTGAGCAGATAGCCTGACTAATGCCCTAATAGTAGCTCTTCATACTTGTGTTACTTAATATGGAACAGAAAGAGCAAAAAGATACAATATTATGCTCAAAACAGCAGCAAATTCAGCTGTTTTCTACCATAAATTCTTGTTTATCAAACTGGAAATAATGATACATATAACACAATCATAACTGTCGTCATCAAAATGCAATATTTTAGCAGCAGATGCAATAAATGCTGCTCTTCTGTTACAGATATTTTAAAAAAACTAACAGTATAAAAGCAGTTGGGTCATGTAACCCATTTGCAATTTAAATTTATGTGCAAATACTTTGGCAGATTTACTCAAGGCTACCATTCAATGAGTATCTTAGTAGTACAACGCCACTTCTGCTGTTCAGCTGCACATCATTTCCTAACTTAAAGGGGTTTTAAACTTGTTAATATTTTTTTTTTAAATCAAATACCGTATTTTAGTATGAGCAAAGTTATTACTATTTCAAGTGAAACACTAAAATTCTTTCCAAATTATCTGCTTTGCAAGTTTTTTAAGCTAAAGTAGGAAAGGAGATGGATTTACTAGTTTATTTAGTAAATCCGTTTTTCTAGTTTCAAATTACTTTAAAAAAATTGTCTGCGTGGTTTTTGCGGTATCGTTTTCCACAGACAGTGGTGGTTGTTGCTAACTAAAAAGTTAGCAGTGCTAACCCTAAAGCACTAATCATAAACATTAGCTCTGCTGACACTAAAGCACTAGCTTGTGGTATTTGGTGGAAGCTAATGCTAAAGTGCTAACTTTGATTCAAATTGCATCTGCCCTTGAAAGACTACAACCCTCGAGCACCAATTTAATTTTGACAACATAATTTATATGTTCTATGATTGCCTTATTTGTTTATACCCTGTTTTCAACTGTCCATGTTTTATTTTTTCCCTGTACATTTATTCGTTGAAATTTAAAAAGAAAAGTGCAAGAGAAGAGAGCTTTAGGTTAGTTACAATAATGTTTCACCAAGTTCAGCACATCCTCAATAGCCAATAGGGATTTGAATGGTGTTTTTGTTATGAAATGCAAACAAAGACCATAGATGAGCAGTTACTACTGTGAACCACCCAGTCCTCTGCTTCGATTTTAGTGGAAAAAAGAAAAAGCTGGGAAACTTATGTATGTGAGTGAGGCTATTAAAATAAATCAGTGATCCTCTGACGTTCTAGTCAGACAGAGAGGTCTAGGCTTTCTGTTGTGAAATGGATTGTGAAGGTTGGAGCAAGAGACATGTTGGGAAATGCTGTCTTTGGAGTAAAAAGTGCCTTAAGTAAATTTTTGCTCCATGTGCAACCCTTATTAAAAACAACATATCAGTTTTACATAATAATTGAAAAGTAATTTCCAAAAAATAAGTAACAGGGTACAGTGACCTTCTAATGTAACATAAAAAGCACTGGCACCTTCCATTTGTACGCAGAAGTCGGAACTTCCAAGTTGATAAAAATGAAATTGAGCGCTCCCAAAAGTCCAACTTAGAGAGTGAAGCATTCACTAATTAATACTGACCTTAAAATCTGTTTGGCCGCCAGATAAGCTTGAAAATAACCCCAATAAACACTTGTCAGACAGTGCACTACTTGCACTTTTGAGAGAGTATATCTCTATAAATCTGTAGTACACATAGAAATGTACTTCTGAATGAGCCATTCTTAGTGGCTCGTGCTGCTTACAGTAACCCAAACTTATCAATAAGCAGAAGAACTGAGCTTGTCTCTGACTTGCAATCTCAACACAGCAGATTGGGTGTGACCAAGTTCCGACTTTAGAGTCAAATGAAATTCTCAAGTTGATTGGCAAAATAATCAGTCAACTTTCTAGCTGTCTCCATGGCTCCAATGGCAAATGGTTTCTAATATTTAGACCAATTCATTTTTTTTATCAAGGGAGAAAACAGTCCTATAAAAACACTGAACATAAATTGGACAAAATAATGAGAAATGAGCTGAATACCATCTATAGAGAGCTCTGAATGCACCAGAGTTCCAGAAAGAGCTAGCAAGTAGACCGAGTTAAGATTACTTTGTCAAATACTTGAAAACAGCATCTTCGTCACTGAGCAAAAGCGGCACATCAAGTTAAATTGTTAGTATGGAAAAGCAGAGGGATTCAACAACTGAACACATATATTTCATTACAGCCAATATTCATCTAAGAAAAAGAAGAAGCAATTTTTAAGCTGTTTGCAACTTTGTAAGTTTAAAAGAGTAACTTTGGATTGTGGAAACATGAATAATAAAACTCATGCAAAAACATAAATGTGGGCTCATGTGCGTAACTTTTCTTTGGTTGCTAGAGTTTATCAGCTACTGGTAGCTCTACAGCTAAAGCTGAAGGAATAGTCACATGAACCCTACGGGAGGTTAGTTTTCATGCAACACAGAGGAAACGTGGTTTACGGCACAAAGCCAAAGAACAGTGATCGGGGTTAGGGAAGGGAGTTAGGTTGGGGAAGGAATGGGATCTGGGAATGCCACAAAGGAAAACAAGGCATCACAGACGGTAGGACGGCAAGGACAAGGAGCGCTTCCACCTTAAGGTTTTCCAGGTCTCTCTCGTATTTCAGCCGCAGGGTGTTTGTGTCACCCTGCTCATCCCGTCGCCTCATCTCTTCGGCCATGACTGAAACTTGGCTCATCAGCTCCTGGATGCGTTCCCGCAGGGTTGACGTTTGGGCCGAGGCTTCCTGCGGCGGTGTGTGCTCATCAATTTCGTTCTTCTCTCGGCTCTCTGGGCTCAGCATGCTCCTCAGCTCTTCCATTTCCCGCTCAAACCTCTCAAGGAGTCTCCTCTTTTCATCCTCATGCTTATTTTTCAGGTTCTCCATGAAGTTCGTCAATGAGTCCATCTCTTTAATATTTTCCTCTGAATGAAGGCGGATCGTTTCATTGGCTTTTTTTACTTCCTGCCTTAGTTTTTCCAGCTCCTTCTCGTAGTTGTTTTTGATATCTCGTAACTCCTTCCTGTGCCTCGCCACCAAGTCCTGAAGTTCAATGGCTTTATCCACAGAATCTATGGGCTCTCCTTCAATCTGGATCAAAGTTTGTGGTGCTTCTGAAAGTTTCAGAGAGGCCAGAGAAAGCTGATTCTGAAGATCTTCCAGTTTGGACTGGAGGTCACTAGCAGTTTCTTTCAGCTTAGGGCAATTTGGACAATTCAAGCTCCCCGTCTGCACTACAGTCTTATTCTGTTGACTCTCTATTTCATGCTGTACTTTAAGCCTAACAATCAAATACGACAGGCAAGCTTCCTTGAGAGAATCTAAAAGATACCTAGAAGACTGTGTCTGTCCAAGACCAAAGCTTGTTAGACCAAAAGAGAGAAGTTTCTGGTCTTTGTTCTGTTCCAGACTGGAAGCAATCTGCTTCAAATCATGGGATCTTCCCTCCAAAGTTTCTATTAACTGTCTAAGAATCACAGCGTATGTTTCATCATCAAGCCAGCTGTACATTTTTGTGAAATCCATTGGCATTTCAGTCTCTGCCTTCCCCAGCAGCTGAAGGCTTTTCTCTGCCTTTATCTGCTGGAGCAGCTCAGACTCACTAATCTGTTTGCCTTCTTCAGGTTCTAACTTGGTACTGCTCAACACTTGGCTCCAGAACTCCCACTCCAGCACTGACCTCATCTCCTTTCCACCAATGCAAAGAGGTTCTTCCTTACAAGAACCAAATAAAGTGCTTCTTAAAAGACCAAGCATCTTTTCTACATCAGTATCTACCTTTGCTAACATCTCTACGACTTTATCTAATGCCTCAGACCTCATCTTCAACTCGGTTATCACTTGCTTGAATAGTCCATCATCAACCTGCTTGTCTTCTACATTTTCACCCTCACCAACATTCTCTTCATCTCTACGCATCGTTTCTAATCTCTCTCGCAGCATCTTCGCCTCATTTTCTGCTACTTCTAGCTTCTCTCTGCTAGCTTGCTCAATTTCCTGATTTAGTGCAACTAGTTCATTGTTTCGGGCTTCCAACTCTATACAGCGCTGCTCTGTATTTCGGAGACTTCTCTCGGCCTCAAGCACCTTAGCTTGAGAAGATTCAAGTAGGTCTCTGAGATGTTCCTCTTCTGGGTGTAATTCCTCATCCTCGTAGTCTGCCTGGAAGCCCAGACCTCTTAGTGTGGCCTCTTTCAGCTGGAGCTTCTTCTCCGTGTCTTTAAGGGTGTTGCCTAGTTCCTCCAACGTAACTAACGCTTCATGGAGCCTCAAAGACTTCTCGTTAAGCTCTCTCTCGTAATACTCGCGGTCTATAGCGCTAGCTTGATTTTCAGCCAGTTCGGCCTTCAGTCTTTTCAGCTCCTCTACGACTAGATGATGTTGTTTTCCACCCTGCTGGCTAACAAGCTCAGCTTTTAGTCGGTCTATTTCTCTATCGGCTTCAGTTAGCTGGTTTACTATCTCTTGACATCGTTGTTTTAAGGCGCCGTTTTCTCCTGTTAGAAGTTCGACCCTCTGAGAGAGTGAAGCAATTGTCACATCACTCGTCTCTGAATGGTGGTCCAGTTTGGACAAAGAACTGTAGGGGCCTTTGAGGTTTTCAAAATTGTGCTTCTGAACTTTCTCCATCATATCCTCCATGGTTAGAAGACGCTCTTCGTATTCTCGTATGCTCTCTCCTGCTCTGGCCAAACTCTTCTTAAAAGTTTCGTTTTCAATCTCCTGCTGGCACTGCCAAGCCTCCAGGAGCTTCTGAAGTTCGTGTTTTCCTCCGGTACTTTGAGCAATGCTGTGGAGTTTCAACACTCTTCCGAGCTCCTTCAGAGTCAGAGGTTCCTCGGTCAGGAGATCTTCGAGTTCCTGAATCGCATCTGAACTGTCCTCGAGCAAGAAACTAACTCGTTTTTGGATGAGTTCAGTGGCAGCGCCTTCCGGCATCGGTGGCGTTTGATCAGAAAGGTTAGGCTCCTTGATGGAGGAGTGAGAAAGCGAAAGGCCAAGCTGTGCCTGCATGTTGCGCTTTTTCAGCTCTTGCAGCTTCAGGAGCTCTTTGGTCTCCTGGTACTTCTTTGTTAAACTCTGTGCTTGGGAACTAACCGGTTCGGGCCTCTTCGTCTGAGGCGTCACATCAGCCTCCAGACCCAAAGGGTGCTCCAGCTTGGAAAAGGGGACCAGACAGTCGGTTAACACACAGCAGGGGAGACAAAAAGCTTGCTAATAATTGTCAGCGTTATATCTACCAATCATTTTGCTGTCACTTTAAAAACAAATGTTATATTCCCATTTCCACATATTCATACCAAATAAAAAGGAATTCCATTCTAATTCAAATTTTCTTTCAAATTAATTGTACAAACAAAATGCGAAATGGAAGAAAAACAAATGTCTGCGGTTAGTTAATCAAAACAAAGCATGCTTGTTAAATGGTTATTTGTTACTTCATGTTGTAAGTAATGCAGTATTAGTTCCAAGAGCAGAAGGCATACAAGGTCCTTTTCAGGTATATTCCTAGAACCGGTGCAATTCTTTTCTGATAAGACAGCAAATTGGATCCTCCAGCTAAATGTTCATTCTTCTGGTGTATTTTACAATAGATTACAAACACAAAAATAACACAAAGATGGCATTGGGGCTTCAGTCTTAAATATGGTAGAATCATTAAAAACAGTCCAATATCATCTAGACATCAACAAACAGAAATCCAACATGACACATTTATCTCAACGTATTAATGTAGCTCAACAGAAAAAATGTTAACAGAAAGATGATATATGCATAAATTAATGGAAGATATGAATCTGGCATCCATGCCAAGTATTAGAATACAAAACGTTATTTTCAGTCTGAATCAACATGTCAATGATCTTTACAAAGGATATTTCACTCCAAGTACAACTCATAAGTACACATTAGCATTTTAAACAAATATATCTGAAATGTAGATGGTGAAAAGAGAAAAGGTCAAATTAAAAAAAAAAAGTGCTGAAGTTTATGCGACTATACATGTGCGGTCACCACTTTATCGGGATAAAATCGAGAAACAATTGTCAGAAGTAATAAAAGGGAGGAAGGCTTGTATACTTAAAACAAAGGGCAACATTTTCTCTTAGTACTCATTTTGAGTTTTTTTTGTTGCCGTTTTCAAATTGAGATGCAGTGATATTTTGGCTGGTGACTGGAATTATCTGATTTTCCACTAGACTGCGTAACCATCTACCTGCCAACAGCTTCCACTTCCACAACACACTTAGGCGAGGAAGGTCATGCTGATGGAACAAGCCTTATAAATGAAACCAAAGGAAGCACAGAAAAAGGAAACTGCCTTCTATAAAAAGGGATCAGCAGCTTCAAACTGAGGTTCCTACTTTAGATCACTCATTTTGCATCTTCACCGTTTCTCACTTTGGACGTTCTTCTTGTTTCCTGACTTTTTGTGTTGCGTCATGTAGTAATTTGTAGCCGCTTTAGGAATGTCTTATCGAATTGGCAAAGAAGTGAGTTGACTGGAACCAAGTTTAGCAGGAAGGCTGAACGCAGGCCTTAAATTAAAAAATACTTCGTTTATCCCAAAGGGAAATTAAATGTTGTCATAACTCATATCATCCAAGTATCTTCAAACAGTGGAGGATGACGATGCTGTTGGGAGGACGGATCTCCGGTGTCAGTCAGTTTTTCAACAACTCTAAGTAGGTCTCCGACTGAAGACAATGCTGCCCTGTAATGACCCCATGTCATGACATGTTAACAGCTCAATATCCAGAGTGACAATGCCTTACAGTAGCGTGTCTGGATGACATCATCATGAGGTGGATTAGTTGCTGCTAATCCACCTCATTTGCTTTTGCCGCTCCTCATTAAATATCTGTCTGTTAAACTTCCGTCGGTGTTGAAACATGTCAGATTTGGAAACAATGGCAGCATTTTTAAAGGTTAAAGTTTAAGATCTGCTGAAAATACAGATGGAGACTACTGTTTTAGTCACCATATCAGGGATAATTGTGCTAACTTCCAATACACAAGGCTATGGAGACAAGGACTCAAATTCACAAATTTGTTGGTAGTTTTTGCCTCTATAAGCAAACTTAAAAGTTGCTGGTTTTTCACACCTACGTGTACAAATCCTAAACCTGTGAAAGCAATTCAGGAAAATTCATTGTCCCTGTGCTTCACATTAGAGTGAAATAATCCTCTGCAAGTCACATTAGCAGCTAGCACGCTATGGTCTTTTGCGCCAAACTCGATGCATTTCTGAAACGAGTAGAATGAGTTCAAAAAACCAGGACAGACAGAACGCAGAGAGCAGGTAATTAACTAGTAGAAAGCCGGCGTAGAAACATTATTTTACTGTTTGACACATGCAATGAACTCATGCAAGGCCTCATACCAGGAGAATCTGCAGTTTTGATGTCAGTTTGTTTGGTTTTATTACATTAACACGACATGCAAAGGATGTTACAAAATGAAGTGGAAGCTACTGAACTCTTGAACCTGCTGCTGCGGCAGAGCTGACTGAATGCGATGAAGCCGCGTAGTGCAGCGCCGCTAACTCACCGGGGAGATGTAACCGGAGCGGATGTCCTGCTCTCGCTCCAGAGCGATTCTCAGCTGGAGCTCCAGCTCCTGCTTGTGCTTGTTTGAGTCAAGTAGCTGCTGGTGACAGCTCTCCAACTGGGCCTTCAGGTTCTCTATCTGCACCAGCAGGAGAGAGTAAAACACATATGCACTGGTTATTCGGTTTGTCACCAGATTAGCTAGACCTCAGTCGCACATTCTCAGCTCTTCTTTTGTTGTGGAAATTACACAATGACCTAACAGGACTGGGTGGTATACCAACTTTAATCTATTTTAAAATCGGCTATAAAACCACACAATGCACAGCCACACCCCGACTTTCCTCTGTTTTTGTCATAACCGAGGCTGAGCTTCAGACTTGTTTACAGCTTTACTACTTTGTCCATGTTCTTAGATGGCTGAAGCCTTTAAATGAAGGAGGTGGAAGAGTGTCAGACAAAGCTGCTCCTACAGAGTGTAATCAAAACAGTCAAAACCAGAAGACTTGGTTTGTCATCCAGTGTTTACCTTGCACACCATAGCCTCTGTTTGACCTTAGCCAAGACATTTAAGCTCTTTTAAAATGTGCAAAAATAATTGGAAAGTTATCTTAGTTCTCCATTGGTGCCCATTTTTGATGCTCAAGAAACCAAAAACTCAAAGGGAGATGGTTGCTAAAAAGTTTTCATAAAGACAATAAATATTAAGCTTTTCTTACACATTTTGCAAACGGAAACTTTAAACTACAATGCATTGTGTTGCATAGTAGATCAACACAATGCAACATAATTGTTAAAAGGAAGAAAATGATTAATAGTTTTCAGTTTATTCACAAATAAAAATAGGAAAACCGTGCCATTTATTTGCATGTTTCTGCCAGCTTTAGACTGAAATTTTCTAACATTAATTTCAGGTGGACAATCCTGTCTTGGAGGGTTTGGAGTCGTTCTGTACTCAGTTTCCAGATGATGGATTGAACAAAGCTCTGTGAGATGCTTAAATTTAACTCTATTGTTAAACTTTCCTTCAGAGAACAGTTTATGACACTAAATTACACAAAGATGATCTCTATCTGCTAATTTGGTGCCTTTTGAAGGTGGATGCTAACAGTAAATTTTATTCTTTATGTAAAGTTGATGGAAAACTAATGCAAGCTACATTTTTCAGAATTTCATTTGTTTAAAAAGTTTGAAGATTACAAATTTTTCCCTTCATGCTTATGAACAATGTGTTGCTTTATCACGTGAAAAATATTAAATGCATTAAAGTTTTAAGCTGCAATGTGACAAAATGTAAAACATACTTTTACATTGCCAAAGGCCTCAGAGGGCAACACCTGTAAGAAATGGATGAAACCAAACTAATCTGTCTGGTTGATTCTGCAGCCGATGTAGCCATGACAACAAAGCTAATCCAGATAAACGTACCCCCTGCTTGTAACTGTCCAGTAGTTTCTCCAGCTCTGTGGTCTCCCCGGACTGCGCCGAGGTGGGCAGCGGGACCCTCCGCTCCTCCCGGATGGGCGTCTTCTCCACCTGTCGCCAGTGCTCCTCGATCACCTCCTCCACGCGCTGCTGCTTCTCCAAACACGTGGTACTGACCGAGTCTGTGTGCATGACTCCGTCCCCGCCCTCGCAGTCTATCCTCCCTCCGTCAGTGGCAAACGCGTGCTCGGGGCCGGCGGCGCACTCGTATCTCTTCCTCCTCTCCTCCCTCCGCCTGCTGCGATCCGGGTCGGCCTGGAGGCTCTCGGCCTCCTGCGCCCGCTGCTGAGCCAGCGCCTGCGCGATGGGCCTGAACTCTGCCCAGTCGAACGTCTTCGAGCGGCCCTCTCGCCTCCGCTCTCGTGCTCGGCTTTTGATGGCTCCCGGAGCAGATTCCCTCTCCACTGAGGACGCCTCGGAGGAGGGCGAGTCCTGAGCTACGTCTGGTCTGACGAGACCCTCCAATGCCGAGAAGGAGCCGTGATCTTCTGTTGAGCTGAGAAGCAGGAAAATCAAACGTTAACCCCACTGTGCTAACTTGGATTCAGGCTACCACCTCTGGTACGAACGCAGAAGACTAACTCAGACTAAAGCTAAACAGATATGGCAAGGACTTCCTGTTTCCTGTTACATAGTGAGTGCAGGTCTAAGCAGCATTATTTCTTCCCAGTATCGACTTTTAGATTTCAAGCTCTTCTAAATCTTTGACCAGAGGTGGGTACACTCCAACAAATCCGCTGACTACGAAGCTAATTTTTCGCTTAGCACTTTTGCTAACATTTACCACACATAGCTTCACCTAAATACATTTTTCTGGAAAAATTTCTGGAGCACCAATTTACTTTGTTTGTAAAATTTTGGTCATGGACTATTCAAGTAGCTAGATGTTTATATTAATGCTCTTATTTTGAAGTGGGTGAAGACTGTTTACGCTGCAGTCCTCTCTTCCTGTTCTCCACCCGTTATGAATGCAGCAAATGACGTTTATTTTGTACTCAGAATGCATCGCTGTAGTTCTACATCATCTTCTCATGTCCAGTCAGACAAAAGCCCTACCGTCTGCAATTAGGCTAAATTAGCAACAGAGTTAGCAAAACTCAATGACCATGAGTTAAATGTCTGTTCTTAATAACTTCCTGAAGTGCAACCATACAGGAAGGCATGCAATAACAAATATGACCCTGTAGAGGGCGATATGACATGTTGTAACACGTCATGGTGGGTATCAACATGGTTGAATTTAGCGCTTCTGCATTAGCTTTCACTAAAAACCGTGGTAGTTTTTTAGCTTTAACAAAACTAATGTTCATGATTAGTGCTTTGAGGCTGCCCACCACTAATGCTGGTTTTATTTGACCTCGATTTCTCTGCGTTTGATTGGTTTCGGAAGTTTGATCTCAGATCTGACAATGAAGACATTTCATAATTGTGGTTGAGAGTCGGCCGACCAGCGACTCTTGTTAATTGTTGCAGCTAGCTACGATAATATAGACACCAACAACACTATATAATGGAATACAAACCATCTAATAAAGAGTTTATATCTGCAGCATTTACTTCATTGTACAGACATGTCAGCCATATTTGAAACAAAACTGAGGCTGCTAACTTTCAAAGCTGGATTCCATCTTCAGTGTTATAATCAGGAGCTCTAAACATTTTCTGGCCCTTACATCTGCATGTTTCTATTCAACAATGAACACCCTTAGAATAACATTTCCAACATTGTAGAATGAAACATAATGAATCACAGACAGAGGTCAAAAAGGAGAAAATACAGCAACTTTACAAATGAACACCTGATGTGTCTCCATGGAAACTAGACATTTCCCACAACTTTGAGCACCAGGTTTTTGCTGTTCAGCTGATTTTGTTCAGCCAAACAGAACCTTTACTCAGAAATACACCCAAACTGGCCCAGCTGGTACTGACCTGGCCACATCCGGGGCGGTGGAAGGTCTCACGTTCTTCATGACTGCCTGGATCCAGTTCCTGCGTATGCCTGCCGTCATGGCTGACAGAGTGTGAACTCCTTCCTGGGTCTGAACACGGATCACCACAGGATCAGCAGAAATCCACAAACATTCAGGTAGTTTGCTCAACAAATCTGCTTCATCCAGCTTAGTGGTCTGTGATGTAACATTTGTAAAAACTTCAGATATCTTTAGCAGTGGATATCACAGGAGAACAAAAGCTTTCAAAGCGTCTTACATGAATTTGAAAGCCGTAGTTGCGCTGAGCCTGGTATTCAGTTACATTGTAACAGGTGGACAGGTCAATTTCACCGTCCAAGTCAGAGGCCTGACAGGAGAAAATAAAAAGATTTACAGACCAATATTACAAAAAGAGAGCATAACAAATAAGAAAGTAGTGACAGCATGAATCAAACGAGCTCACCTCCTCTGCAATCGAGTCTTTATAGTATCTCAGGCTGTGATCCGTCAAGACGAACCAGTATTTCTTCCACTAAATTAAAGAAAATAGAAATGTTTTGCCACAAAGTCCACAGACACAATTTAAAAAAAGGTCATTCATATAAAATCCTGGAAAACCCCAGCAGTCAAAACCTGCTCTACATGGCGGCGGCAGCAGTTTGCTTCTATTTACATCATCTAGCGAATCATTTAAAGCCGCCGCGCTCCACCCTCGTCTTTTAAGTCCATTGAAGGTGGAAGATGAAAGCGAGGCTGCAGCTCTGTGAAGGCCACAGAAAGCCACGGACACTGGAGCGCTTTAGTTTGGATCCCGTTTGGACTCATTTTGCTTTCTATGAGCCTAAAACGCTGATTTCCCACAGATTTTTAAAAAATTTCATTTTGTTATTCATTGGTGACTTTCAGTACCTGGCCTTGCTCATCCAACTTCACCATCCAGCCTTTCTTGAAGTTAAGCAAATCCGGCTAAACAAGGAAACAAGCAGCACAGAGAAAAACAAATGAGCAACAAAGAACATTCGATCTGACCAGGGCAATCTGAAGGACAGCGCTAAAGCATTAATTTATTGCTACTTACCCTCTAAAATTGATTGAAATGACACAGTTCTTCACTAAGGTATTCACACCCCTTAAACTTTTACGTTTTGTCAAAGTACAACCACAAAAATATATGTATTTTATATGATAGAGCATCAAAAAGCAGCTCAGAATCTATTTCAGTCAACGGCAATCTGTGGCTACGAAGACGGAAGTGGCTCTTTGGACCTTCTACAATTGTTCTTAATTGTAGAAAGTCCAATTAAGAACAACTGGACCTTCTACAATTCTACAATAAATTAGTGGAATTGGTAAATCAGTTGGTAACTTACCAATTGGTAAATTTACCAACTTAGTTGGTAAATTACCAACATTTACCGACTAATGTTATTAAATACAGATATAAAAACAAACGGAGGTTTTCAGTACTACTTCTTCTTTTGTCAGAGTAATTCCATTGAATTTTCACAACAGAAGATCTATTTTTTTGTCTTTAGATTTTAAAAACTGATTTTTTAAAATATTTTCCACAAATACCAACATCCAACAGAAGAAAATTTGACCCGTCTTTGCAAAGTTTCACATTTTTCTTCATTTCAAAAGCTAAAAACTGAAATAAACAAAATTCCTATAGCAGAAATGTAGCTTCTCTTTTCAAAAGCGTCAAGCAACATTTGAGGCTCTAAAGTTTTATTTCTCCGTCTTTAGACTCGAAACAAAATACAGAAATTTGTGGCTTCAACATGACATTAAAAAAAAAAAAGATAAAGGGGTGTGAATACTTTTACAAAGCACCATAAATGACACACAACACTCTCCCAGTCGGTAAGCTGTGTGGGGAAGCTGAGCCCCCATCAGTGGGACGGACAGCTTCGCTGCCCAGGTTGCTGAATTGTCGCCCACTGAACAGGGACAGCTTCCGCCATGAGTGTGGCTCAGTGCTCGGGCCTGCAGTGGTGCGCTGCGAGTCCAAACCGTGGGAACAACAACACACACATCCATTTAACTGGTGACCACAGGAAGCAGTGCCAAGATGTGATATTGTCTTTTTTTTTTTCCCCTCACAAACACAGGCAGCGGAGTGAAACGGTCGCATGCATCTTTGAAAACCGCCACACATGGATTATAAAGAGCGGTGTAACCTGGACAGAAGGAGAGGGTACAGAATGGGTGGCGCTGCGCCCTGCAGAGGGGAGGCGTGGCCAACAACAACCCCACCCTGGTACCGACACACACAGGTTAGCGGGTGGGGGGAATGTCAGAAATGACTCAGTTACCTAAACTTTACACTTCCTGGGTAAAAAGAAACCAGAGGTTAATACCCGCCGAGATATTTCTCAAGGTTTGATTCTCGTTTCCTAACCAGTTCTGGCCTCTCAGCCCAAACAACAACAACCCAGCGACCTCTCTCTCCGCTCTGCTGAGGCCCTGGCACTGCTGCTGACCCTGGATCCTGCAGCTTAGCAGGACACAGCAGAACAGGGGAGGCTTTGTCTCGGACAGAGCGCAGACGTACGGGAACCAGAGTCCTGCTTGCAGTTCTTAATCAGAGCAAATCCAAACCTGCTCATTTATTAGTCACTAGGCATTAAATGGAAAATAAAATCTGTATGCTGCTCGGAAACAAGCGGTTTCCAGCCGTCAACAATGTAATGTGCTAAAAAAAGAATGTGTTGCATAAAAAAAAATCGCTCATGGCCTTGCAGGACTTTGAAGCTTCTTTCAGTAGAACAGTAGTAGCGGGCAGCAGACTGATGTACTGAAAACAAGGTCGAGAACTGGAAATCTTTTCAAGAGGAGATGGGAATCAACCCAGAAGCAAGAGAGAAACCAGAAGATCAGGTTATTTCAGTTTTGGGCTATTTACATAAATAGCCAAAGGTGAGGTCGGGTCAAACAAGACGTCGCTATCGAGGGTTTTGTCCCTAATATCAATCAAAGTCACTAAAGAACATCGACTGACTCAATTCTCTGCCCTAAAGTGTAACTTTAAAGTACCGTACAATAAAATACTGTCATATGTTCAACCAGTATTAGACCAGTGGATCTGAGCCTTTTCACAGAATCTGCTGTGGAAGGTTAACTCCAAATCATTTGCAGAGAATTTGCCCTATTTGTAGATTTTTTTCATGGAGCTTATCAAAAATATTCACAGCAAAACACAGCTTGTGACGCCACAATGCTACTAGAAAAAGGTTTTGCAAAGTAGCCAATCCGGGAGTTACATTCATTTGCCTTGGTGCTGATTGGCTGTGACCTAAAGAGCAGAGGTGAGGAAAACCATGGCAGCAAGCTTCCACTCAGTGTATTAGCACATATTGAGGCATTTTTGGTGTTTGAACTATTAAAATAGGTGGTTATAAGCATTTTTAGATTTCAGACGTACATTTAAAATTTTTTTTGTAACTGCTCTCTTTTCTGCGCGTTTTTCCTGAAAGTTTCTGCAGATCAACCTCGACATGTTCCTCTAACCCAGGATAACTCACTTAAAAAGCTGCCATCACTTTCTGACAGGAACAGCTTGAAAACTTGTTTCAACACCAACAACATACGGCCTTCAAAACAATCACATGTTGCTACTGTGGACAACTTTTCAATAGGGAGCGCTAACATGCTAGGTTAACGCTAGCATGTTTAATTTCTGTTTTGATGTAAATCGTTGATAATTCGACTCGTTGTACATTTCAATTCAGTTGCAGTTAATTGTATGATTAGCAGCTGCAGCAGCCAATACAGTCTCTCTTAATGCAATTGTAGTTTCAGTAGCGTCAAATTCAAGAGTTTTTAAGACTCTCTCTCAACTTTATGATGCAGGACATTAAGAGAAACAACATAAGCTAATGAATTAGTCAAAAATTTAAAAGTTACTTCAATAAATTAAATATAATTGTCAACTTTTTTTTTTTTTTTTAGGTCAAACCTCAAAGAAAACAAGTAAAAGGCATCAGCTGGTCAGCACAACAACATGTAATGTAGTTAGGTCTCATCGGGAATTATTTAAAAATGTTTTGACTGGGATTATATTGAGGCCACCTACATACACAACAAACAAACACCAGTGTTTAATTGTGGTCCAGCCACATAAGACAGACATTACCTAAAACATACCTATAAATAGGGCTAATAAAACGAATAAACAACGAGGGAAGTGGATTTCCCCCATGAGTCCCAGCTTTCAGCGAGTCAACTTGTTTATATTATGGGAAAGTTTAAATAATGACTAATTCACACAGCTGCAAACGACGCAACAGAGCCAGATGAGACTCCAGAGCTGAGCAGGATCCTCACCGTCATGACGGACTCCGTGGTCCTTCGATCCAAAGACTTGGCTCTCCTCAGAGGGGGCAGGCTGGAGGGAAAGTCCAGGCCTTCGTCATTGTCCTGCCTCTGCTCCTAAACAGCAAACAGATAACAGGGTTTGTTTCACGGCGCTGTAATTCAACAATTAAATGGCAAGTAAACAGCAGCTGAGTTTCCATTCGCTATACGATCGAGCAAGTTGACATTTTGAAAACACGTCGACTTCGAAAAACAACTCTGTTATATAAAACCTTTTGGTTTATTTTGCAAAACTGTATGGAAACACTTTTCTCATCACATAGTCAGCAAGCGGATGTTGCTACTGGTGGAAAAGATGAGAAAGAAGATCACAGGAAGCGACTTGGGATGTTTTTTAATAATTTTCTCATATGTGCATAAAACTTATTCACGTATAATTTTATTTAATGGAAACACCACGATTGTGAAATTCCATCTGTAATCGAAACACAGCTGCTGTTATGAGTCTCAAATGTTTTCTTAAATATTTCTAGACTTAATACTATTAATCAATCCACATGTGGAAGGGACAAGCTCCACCCACTGAGCTAAAGACCCGCCTCCAGAACATATTGATCACTGCTGTCACAATCACTGCCCTCAGAGGTGCGTAGAAACCAGAAACAAAATCACAGATGCATGGTGGGAGTAAAAACAACCAAGTCAGCTCATCTGGATCCTTGTGAGAACTCAGAATTACTTGTGTGCATTAGTCAGCAACGCCAGCAGTCCACACAGCTTTATCTGTGTTTGTTTGTGTCGCTTTCATTGGTTCGTGACTAACAGAGATCCGGGGCCAAGACAATCAGCATTACTGTGCTGGATCTCCGTGCTGCTTGAGTCAGCTTTCTAAGTCGGCACAGAGGTCCGGGATGGGAAAAGGGAAACGTAATCACTGGGGGAGATCTCAACGAAGAATGGAAACTCGAAATAAATACAGCGCTAGCTGCTGACCTCTGACCTGAAAGCAAAACAATGAGCGATGGAAAAGATGGGAAGCAGAAGAGGAGAAGTAGAGTAGAAGCAGTCCTGGAAGGAAGCTCTTTAACCCTTTACATCGTAAACCTCGGCCTGCTGGTGGATCTGCTGTTACCTCTCTGAAGAACCGTCTGCGCTCGCTGCGGCCCTGTCTCACTCGACTCCTCTCCGTCTCCTCCACCTCCATTTTCTCGGGATTCTCCAGTTCCAAGGCCTCCAGCTTCTCAATAACACCGGAGCGACTGAAAACACACAAGCACACAGTTGTAAGTTTGGGTGGGTAATATGGACTAAGTTTTATCGCAATAACAACATTTTGTGATACTATTGTCACAAAGATATTTATTACTTCTCTTTAGCAGCAATCATAGCCCCACAAAAACTGATACAGCTCTTGGAAAACACTCCCATTTCTAACACACTATTCTTTGGCACATAAAGAAGTGTGATTTATTTCACTAAGCTGCACACAGTAACTGCATTTAATCATATTTTAGATGTGTTCATACGCACATTGAACAAGGTGGAGAAATAATATAGCAATTCAGACAACATGGATAATTTTGGTGAGTTTTAAATTGAAATTCAAAATAATAAATTCATCACGATAAATGATAAACGATACGATAAACGCCCATACCTGCTTGTTGGTAAATAAATGGTTAATTGAAAAGGAAAATATGGGTTTATCATTTTCAATATCATGATTGTAATACTCAGCAATATAATGTGAAGCCTTAGTAAAAGAAAGAAAAAGAAATCTAACAGATTGTTAAAACAATGACAATTAGAGATGCTTTATGACAATGCGGCCAAGTCCCAGAACCAACATGGCTCTAAGTGAAAAAAAATTGTCCCCCGTTGTTAGATCGTGAATTCACTGGGAACAATTAGCCATAATCAATTTCAATAGTCACACACAGGTCTGATTACCATATGACTGGGGGAATCAATAAATCACTCAAACAGAAACTTGTCTAACAGCATGAAGGAGGACAAAAGATCTCAAAGGAAAACACATTCTGTCCGACGCTAAAGAAATTCAATGCCAACGGTTGAGAATCAAGGCTTTGGCGTTCTGAGTCGTTTGTACCACTTTAGGTCTCCAGTTAACCACATTGACAGCCATAATTTACAAGAGAAAAACATGAAGGTTTTCCTATGGAGGTTGCGAACCTTCATAGGAGAGGCTGGCTGACAAAGATCAAATTGACGAAACTTCACGAGAAGGTCACGAGAAAACCATGAGCGACATTTAAAAACGTGGCACGCCTCACTTGCCTCAGTTGTTCATGTTTCAACAGTAAGCCAGACACTTGGTAAAAGTGGTATCCATAGGGGAGTTTAAAGGTCAGAAACCTTACTGACCGTTGACTCACAAAGGTGAACGACGACGGGTCTGAACTAGAAAATTTCAGAAGAAATTTAAACGGGGCCTGCCAAAGTGTGCCCATCGGTTGGAACCCAGCATTCTGATGCTACAAATTAGCATCAATGCTAAAGTAAGCTGCAATGTTGAGTAACATGGACTTACACCATTCTGCATGTTAAAATGAGTGCACAATTTAAAATGAGACAAATTGCTAACATTAGCCTAAATGCTCTCAATAGTATGTGGGACATCACTAGCATATTGTCTTATATTTACTTTCACCATTCAGTATACTAAGCGTGACTAATAAATAAGAAAAATATCCAAAAGCTATTTTTAGGGAAAAGGCTAATGCTAATGGGGAGCAGTGAAATGCATTAATGTTTGTACTAATGTTAATACATTATACAATATTAATGTATAATGTATTATACATTATGTATAATTGGCCAGTCTATCATGAATATAGACTGGCCAAAAATCCTATAAATTACAATGAAATACTGCTATTTCCGGTGGGCGCCGGAAGACCCATAATCGTTTCCCCATAAGCCTCCCAGGAATAAGGTGAATAGAATGTTCAGTTCCAATGACATCAATATTGATGTCATCACTCTATGATATCACAAGGGAATCTCTCTCTTGAATGTAGCTCTCAGACAGCGTTTTCTCAGACCTGTTCCACAGTTCTATTGCGGCAGATCACTCTTCAGAGCACGTTCGAAGTTTATCGGAAAGAGCGAGATATCGATTTCTCACGCCTTTCAAAGAAGCAAGAATTTACCAGAGTTTAAACATGAAGCAACAACAGATTGGATGTGAACATGAAGCTTTTCCAGCAGAGCTTTCATGGGTCGAAATGATGGAGCTCAACATCCAAGTTGACTACGACGCTATCGTTTTCCCTTTAGAAGACGACAGCGATTTTGTTGAATCTGTTGATTCATCTTCCATTGAGTCGGAAGATCAGTCAGCAGAGATCCAGGGGGAATCAAGTCCTTCCAGTGACTTGGAGATTCCAAGATCATTGGAAGTCAAGCGGGAAACATCTCCATCTGCTGACTTCAAGATCACCTCCTTAGTGGAAGAGACAAACCAACACGTCAGAGATCTGACTAAGCAGGTTGATGATCTCAAAACAGAACTGCAGAGTTCAATTTTTGATCTCCATGAGGAAAGAGACCAAAGGATTTCATACCAGGCTCAAGTCAAATCCCAGCAGGAGGAGATCAAGAAACTGCAAAAACTGTTGGAAAAAGAACGTCAACTGCAAGTCAAACGTGAACAGGTTATTAGCTCTTCTAAAGTTACAGCCGACAAGACTGTTCTTCAACAGCTGGAGCACTTCAAGTGGGAGGCTGAAAAATATGCCTCCCGCAATAAAGGTCTCATAGACGTAATGATTGAAGAATATAGAGTGAGACTTAAATACGAGGAGCAGCTCAAAAGTTTCTCGGAGCAAGCTTCCAAATTCAAAAAGCAGGAGGAAACTGTAAAATCTCTGCAGGGTCAGGTTGCGGACCTGAAGGAGAAGTTGAAGCTTGCTCTGGAAAACAACCATCAGAGAGTCTCCACCCAACCAGAGGTCCCCCTGCAAACTAAAGGCTCCCGACAAACAGAGGAGACCAAGGAAAGACAGACCTCCAGTCAACCAGGGAGGTCCGAGGACAGACGGACCTTCAATCAATCAGGGAGGTCTGAAGAAAGATGGACCTCCAGTCAACCAGGGAGGTCTGAAGAAAGATGGACCTCCAGTCAACCAGGGAGGTCTGAAGAAAGACAGAACTTCAATCAACCAGGGAGGTCCGAGGAAAGATGGACCTCCAATCAATCAGGGAGGTATGAAGGAAGATGGACCTCCAATCAAACATGGAGGTCTGAGGAAAGCCGGACATCCATGCGACCAAACTCCACTGGTTGCATGGAGGGCCTTCATGCTGGCAATGGAATGAAGGCCAATCTAAGCCCGGCGCGGCCTTTACACCGACCCACACCCAGGTGGCACTAACCTAGATCACTATTCAAACCCAGGTTTTGCCAACACTGGGCATTATGTAAATTTGAGGCTTTACACAAATTTAGGAAATAAAAACAGACACAAGCCTCGACGCAAATACAATCCCTGACTCCAAAATCAATGGAGAAAAAACAAGATCAGTTTCAGAGTTCAAAACAGCAGAAGAAACATTATTAAAACCTTCCTATAAGCATGTAAAAATTCTCAAAAATTAATTGATGAATTGGTCTCTCTAAATTGTCCCAAGGTATGAATGTGTGTGTGCAAGGATAAGTGTGTTAGACGATGGATGGATGAATATTTGTTAGCCTAAACAAATATTCATCCATCCATGACAGTAAAATATGAAACAGAGAATCTGTGAAAATTCATCTGGCTCTGCTGCTGTCCAGAAACGACCAATCAGAACCAAAAGGCAGACTTTTGGTTCTGATTGATTTTTAATGCGTTGAATGTGTCACATTCAACACATTAGACCAGTGATTCCCAACCCTGGTCCACAAGGCACACTGTCCTACATATTTTAGAGGTTTCCCTGCTTTAATGTGCCTGATTCAGCTGATTGCAGTTCAACAAACGCCTGTTAATCAGTAATCGACTGAAATCAGCTGGGCTGAAGGAAGGAAATACCTAAAACATGCAGGGCAGTGTGCCTTGAGGACCAGGGTTGGGAAACACTGCATTAGACTACTAGTGTACTGCATCTATGCAATTAGCAGAAAAACAACCTAACATTATTATCATTTATAGAATGATTTAGAAAACAAAATTCTATACAGGTTTGTCAAAACTATTTCGACCCATATTAGAACTTTGCATTGATTTCCCTTCATATTAGTAGCTGCGATTTTGCCTAACCCAAACATTAACTAAAACTTAATTTGCATTTTACCTCTAAACATTACCCCTGACCCAAAGCAATGAATCCATCATATTAGGACCAGGCTTTGGTCCTAATATGATGGACCCGATAAGACACTGGACATATAATGGTGCGTTCACCAAATGCGTTTTGACCGTCAGGCGCATCTGGTTTACATTTAAAGTCTATGTGGAGGCGCGTCGAGGGAAGTTGCGGCGCCTTTAGAGCGTCTAGCGCAACGTTGGACGCTCCACATAGACTTTGAATGTAAACCAGACTCGCCTGACCCTCAAAATGTATTTGGTGTGGATGCACCATTACAATGTTCAGTTCCTATGGTAACAATGACATCAGCAGTGATGACATCACTCGTTGATACATCAAAGGAATCTCTCTCTTGAGTGTAACACACAGTTTGTTTCAGACCTGTTCCTTATAAGTTATGAAACTTCTCCAGGAGCTGTTAAAATTATTTGAAGGCACAGAATCAGCCCAGTACAGGTTCACATTCTCAGGTGACAAAGACTCACCTGGTATAAAGTTAATTTTTCAGTACTGGAATTACACCAAAGATAAATTAGTTTAATCAAAGCACGTCATCAATATGTGTTCATGTACTCCATCTCAAGTCCAAAGCATGCTAGTTTTTTTGTTGTTGTTGCTTTTGCCACCACTAGACTATATGCATGTAGGAGATGCAATGAGTTTATAGCAGCTGTGCGAATGATCTAATCACCTGTTGATTTGTAGCAATCCACGTTAACAGCAGATATAGAGGGCTCCAAAATAAAATTTGAGGTGTAGAACAATAGGTGCCTGGCTATGCATTGCTATAGCAGGCCCCAACTACTAACATTATAGGTACTGGTCCAGATTACTCTGAAAATCATATAAACCAAAGATCTTAACATTAAATCTATACAAACACAGTTCAACTCCAGTCGGAGGAAAAAACAAATGTGGCCGTTGATGAGGCTGTGCCAGTGAGATTAAACCTGCATGCAGAGGGATGAGATATTTGTAAATCTGTGGCTGGAGTTTTAGCAGCCAGTTGCTCAGAACCTTGGCTGAGGTGGCAGAGTTAAACAAAACAAACCATTGTTAAGCTGCACCACAACATATTATGTAAAAGCCCAGGTCCGTTTGTGAGTAATGAGTGCCACATACTTCCACAGTCTTTAGTAAAGCAATAAAACAAATGCAGCGCGCGTCAAAATAAAAAGACCGAAGAGAAAAGAGGAACATTTCGTCCCTGGTCCCGCTTGTTAAATCAACATGGGAGTTCCTAGTTACTGACATAATTCAAAAGATCCAGCAGTGGAACTGATCGAAGGCTTTAAAAGGCAGATATGATAGAAAAAGTCAAATTCCTACACTTTTAAAATAACTTGTTTACAGCTTCTGCTGGCTGTTAAATGGTAAATACCATTTCTGACTCCCAATATGTGATCAGCATCTGGACACACTGAAGCAGGCCTTTTGGCGAAGGGCCGCAGTGCCGATCCATCTCACAGGAACAATCAGTGAATCAAAGAACAGCCCACTCTCACATCTGCAATCGTCCTCAATCTGTGACACAGTGCGCTTAATGTTCGGACACTCGCCCACACGGGCCTTTTGTTCAGTGACAGCGATCTACATTTCAGAGAGGAAGGCGGTTAAAGCCAGTGGGAAATACTGTATAACTCTAGCCTACATGTTGCCCTTATTCGGGGGCGGGGGCCTCGAAGGCTGGAGCTGTTGTCCTTAAATGGGAATAAATGAGAGGGGAGCAGAGAGAGGTCTAACGCCCACCAATTGACTTCCTTTTGTTTTGTTTTGTTTGTTTGTTTTTTTAAGCATCAACCGCAAGATGGGAAAATGAAAATCTCAACCACATTGAAGTTGATTGATTGTGTAAGTAAGTAAGAGTCCAGAAAGATGGGTTTGATTCAGACAGGAAAAATATGGGAACTTAAAAGGCTAAAGTGAAGTTTTCATGTTGAATCAACAGCTCCATGGCTTCAAGGAGATAAATTGTTTCCTTTGTCACACTGCGCATTTATAAAAGGACCGCATCGAAACTGAAAACAGCAAACTTGATATTCATCCCTCAGTGACAGATTCAATGCAGACCTTGCAGGACTTGGTATGGAGCGTCATGGGGAAAAAAAAATAAAAAAATAAAAAAATTAAAAAATCAGGCTTTTAGTTTCTGACCGACCCAACGTCTTGGAACATTCTTAGCTGTAATAATGTTATCTATACCATTCATGTATTGTTTGATTCTGACAGAGATTTATGTACAAATGAAGAACCACTAAAGTCTAACATGCTGACCTTTGAAAAGATGCTGAGTTTCCACACCATTACTCTCTTTGTTTTGCAGACTAAAATATAACAGGACAGCAGAATTTGTCTATGTTGTTTTGATGCTTTTCTTGGTGTTTGGATTCTGGAGGATTTTGTTTTTTTTGGCAGTTATTTAGTGAAGAATTGTAAAAATAGTATGTAATTTCTGACAGCGTCACAAACGTTCGGTATTTATGTCGATTGCGGATGTAAAAACCAGACGGTGGAAGTGGACTAGGTGAAGCAAAATATCAACTTTGCTTTGGCCGAGAGCATTTCTGCATAAAACATATTAATAAACTCCTGACCAGTAACAGTGTGGCTCAAATGTAGCTTGGCTCCGTTCATTTCCATCTTCATTTTTGCCAACCGTGCACACCGTGAAGCGCATGTCAAGCTAGGTTTTCCAGGGAATTCGATAAAAAAAACGTCCAAACATTTGCCTTTAATGAAGATAAGAGTTTGTCGAATCCCTCTCTCTTTCATTTTTGTTGTTTTTTTTTCCTCTTTGTTTTGGTGCTTTGCGCATGGCTGGCAATGTCATAATGCCCCGAGTTACAAAATGAACTCTGGCAGACAGCGGATTTGATTTATTGTCTTTAAAACTGATTGAGACATTTTAAAATCAATTTTAAAACTGTAAATTAGAATCCCGACACTTATATAAATCTATTTTTTTGGCATAGCCCTAATATGCATGTTTGTTACTCCAGTTTGTCTGGTTTGTTTTTCTCTCTTTTTGCAGGTATAGAAGCAGACTTGTAAGGTGTTGTATTCTCTCTAAGCTTCTTATCTCATCTCCCTTTAAATCTTTTCTTTCACCATTCTCCTTTTCTTTTCTGTCTCAGTGTCCATCACATTTGAAATAAAACCAAAACAATTTCTAACAAAATTTTAAAGATATGCTTGTGAAAGTAAATCTGTCAGACAACAGTTCTGAGCCGCATCACCAGACATGCCATGTTTAAAAAATGTAAATTTAAACCTCAACATTGTTGCATTTCTTAAAACAAGGAAAAGTGGGCCATGTCTGTACATAAGAGCCTAAAATCTTAAACCGCAAGGCACCTTCTTGTCTACCACCAGTGCAGAAAAAGTAGATGTGTGTCCACCTACATCTTCACTGGCAAACACTGACCACTCAAGTTGCACATTTCTGCTGGACTCCACCTCTTTTTTTTCCTTTCGAGCCCGGTACAAGTGCAGGGATCTAAATGGCACAGGAAGAGAGGGAAGAGAGACCCCCTTCCTGTCACGCCGCCCTCTTGCTACTGGATTTGTTAGAAATGTTCTGCTCTCTGGTGCGTGGGGAACCGAGATGCAGATCACCGAAAGCCCAGTGACGAACCCGGGTGTTTATTCAGTCTGAGTGAGAAGCAATGGAACGAAGGAAAGTGATACGAAGAGATCACTCTTTTAAGTCAACATGTCTTAATTTGATGAAATGCAGCCTTTTCGCTCGTCTCCCATTAAAACCACATCAATTTCTTGAGTGTGTCGGAAAACATCAAAGCCTCGTGTGTGTCTGCTCTGCGTACAGACATGCCTTTATAAGGATAAGCCAGTAGCTCAAGTATTTTCAGACCGGCGTCAGCAGAACAGAGCCAAGATTCTGAGAAAGCCGTCCGCTAACCCGGTTCAGCGGTTTAAACCGGAGACAGATTAGAGGCTTCACTTGAGGGCACGGAGACCGAGTCTTACATCACCTCTCAGAATCACCTGTCTGCTCGTTTAGTTCCTTCATTCATGAATTTTCCCTGTGAGGATGCAACTTTGGTCAAAAATTATATGCTTTGGGATTTAACAAAATGAACTGCTGATCAGAGGAAAACAGTGGTATCAGATGGTTTCTATTGGATCCCAGTTCTGATCAAAACCATTTTGTTTTATGCTCAACCAGTTAAAGCTGAATCACCTCATTCAATCAGCTGTTTCTAAGTCATATTAACTGAAACGTCATTGTATAAATTAAAGGGGTAGTATTATGTAAAATCAACTAAGTTGATTCTTTCATGCATGTTTGAGAAAACCTTTAATTTCCCGTGGCAACCGTTCAAGCTGTGCAAAACGTCTTGGGGGGCCTAGCTCTGCCCTCAAGCTCCTCCTCAACTCACCTCAGTTCCTTCAGACTAGCCAGAAGCAATTAGCAAGCACCTGGTGGAACATCTGCTGAGCTACTTCTCAAAACACCAATGGTAAAAACGTTGTTAAAACATTAATAAAGAAGCGATGTTGTGATGACTTCCTGGAGGCGGAGTTTCAGAAAGAGCAGGAGTTTTTAAAGAGACAGAAGCCCAATATCAAAGCGATAAATTACAAAGTCAAATTTCTTCTAAAGTAAGTCATACTTGACATACACAGCATTTTATAACTGAAGGTAACATGGTGACTTGATTGTAATATAAAATAGTACTATGTCCCTTAAAGACAGATAATATGAGGAAACCCGATTACCACAAAGGACTGCCAGATCACCAGAAAGACATAAAATAAACAAGTGAAAAAAATATTGAAAATTAGATCTCTAAAGGAAAGAGTGACGACGGACCTTCTCTCGGGACTGAGGACGGCCTCTCTCTCCTGCCTGTCGGGGCTCCTGAATCGGCTCCTCTTCTCTGCCTTTCTAGCCTCTGCCTCCAGCCGCCGGGAGCGCGGTGCGTCGTGGTGGCCGCCCCTGTGGCCCGCCGGGTGGCTGTCGGTGCTGGTGACCGTGCTGCCGCTGGCGTCCGAGTCCAGGGAGCTGACCGAGCCGCTGATGTGGGAGCCGTTTGAGAGCAGGGAGCTGCCGGAGGGAAAAGGGTCACTGGGCGCCGGAGACTGGCAACGCGGGACGCCTCCCAAGCTGGAGCAGGAGCCCGTCGGAGAGAGGGGGCCAACGGAGGGATGGGGGGCTGAGCCGTGCAGCGGCAGGCCGCCACGGTCCACTTCGTCACCGTTCACAGACCCGGCATCAGAGCCCTGACCCACAGGCACACAGTCACCTGGTGATGAAGGAGAGCAGAGACTGAGAAAGGCCATGATGAAGAGTTCACAGTGTCTGCATGAGACGAGTGTTTCAAGGAAAAACTCAAATTTCCAAAGTTGCTTGGTCCTTTTTAGACAATTTTAAAGTTAAAATACAAAAGTTTAGGTTTTAATGTACTGCTGATATTCCAGATGTACATGTTTAAACCGTCATATGAAAAGGTAATGAGCAGTTACCACTTTTAATCAATGGAACAGAAAATAAAATCTGAAAATACAAATTCTCTATCCTCTAATTTCTCTCTAACCTAGAAACTGGAATATTTCCAAAGTTTCACAGATTGTTCTGAGACTCCCAAATTGCTCTGGTTAATAAAACTGATTCAAATTCAGTTAATTAAATATCAATTGATATTTAACTTTTGAACAGTTACCTGGGACTCCAGAAAATATTAATCAATAAAATCAATGAAGTCTGACAAAGTAAAAAAAAACCCAAGCTAACCTGCGGAGGGCAGCGGCGAGCCCAGCGGTTGGTCGGCGCCGGCCCAGGCCGCTGCGCTCTCGGCCTCCCGCTGGTTCAGCTCTTCCTGCCAGATGATGGAGCTCGAGTCAGGAGACTTGTCAGCTTCGGGGATTCCTGAACCGGTCACGGCCACCTTGGCTGGACCTGGCTCCTGGACATCGACAAGCACAGGGAAAAACAGTTTAAACCAGGAAACGGACTGTGACTCGCTGGCTGGTCACATCGTGTGAAAACTCTACCTGGGAGGTGGTGGGCTCTACTTTTCGTTTCTTCTTCTGGTTCTGTTTGTTAGTTCGGGGGTAGACGATCAGCTGTTCACTCCACCTACAGGAAATCAAAGCGAAGTCACCAGATGCTTCCCTGTTACCATCCTACCAACTAAATGAGAAACCCAGCAGGAGACGCTACCCGTTGATGATCTCTTTATTCTCCCCTCTGATGAAGTACTCCTGCTCAGGTGTGACGATGCACAGAGAGTTCTTCTGGCCCGTCTTGGGCTCTGCGTCGATGACGTCCGTGCAGAGGTTCATGTTCACTGTGCCCTGAGGCAGCGTGCTGGGCTGGAGGAGACACAGCATGACACCTTTAGAGCCGCGTACAACAACATGGACGACAGAAGCAACGAGAGAAAGAGAAACAGGTACATGTGGGAACAATTTGAAAAGGGACGGTTCTGGTTTGTTTTCAAATGTCCATGTTTGGATGGTGGCTGGACTAAACACAGATATCTCTGCTACCTTATTCCAAATTGTTTTAAACTGTTCGATGTGGTGAACAAACATCTCTCTGCCGTAGAATATGTTCAGAGAAAATGGGGGGAAAAGACTCGATAAATTCTGCTAGACGATACATTGTCCCAGGAATTATTGCGATAATCAATAATATTGTCATTTTGAGACCATAATAATAATAATAAAGGAATATTAATGCAAGTACACCCCTTCAAAGATCACAAAAATTGACTAAAGAATATTTAACAGTGGAAAACATTTTAAATATCCAAAATAAATTAGCAAAATAACCAAAACTGTAGTAATTTACATTAATTATGAAGTATGTTACCAAAGCTGTGTTTCAAAAATAATCATTCAGCTTTGACATAAAAAAAAACTGAAAAAGTTCAAACGAACTACTTTGTACTGAATGTCAAATGTTTGTAGCATTTTTCAAAATGCTGGCTTTTCAACATTAATATTAAAGGGTAGCATTTCTTTAACGATAATTATCATTTTAATAAAGTGATTAATTGATTTATTGCTTATTGTGACAGGCTTACTGCTTACTCAGGATTCCAGAGTAAAGCTGTTCTGTGTGTGAGAAGAATCAAAGCATCTACAGATAAAACATTTTGTGTCTTCTGAGCATCCACTCAGATTCTCGTTACTCTCTTATCAGACTGATGTTAGACAGGTGCTGCTTCCAGCTCCTTTTAAGGCCACAGAGCAAAGATCCAGCTTTATTAAGATCGGAGCGCAAACCCACAAGAGCTGCCAAATAAGGAAATCACAAAACGTCACAGTAAAGAGTGTTCAGATGCTGTGGAAGAATTTCCCCTATTAGAAAAGAATCCAGAGCGCAACCCAAATCAGAAAGACAAAACCCCCCAAAAAATAAAACTGGTGCAGTTTCTGACATCCAGAGACTATTCAAGGATAAAACAACCACACATTTAGTTCATTCTGGTGCCGATTTATGAGGATAAATAAGAGACAGTCGGTGTTCTGTGTGGCTCCTTGCAGAACATAAAGAGCTACTTTAAACTGGCCCTTTATGGGAAATAAAATGGCTAAATTTATTAGCTGAAAGTTTAGACTGATCACAGGTATGTCGGATGTTTTCCAGTCTCTAATTTGAGCCGTTTCCAGTTTCTCTTTAAGGATCAGAGTTTAAAATATATTGCGTGGTTATTTTCTCACATGAAGAGCTGAGGCGACGTCACACTGTGTGCTGTGAAGCTTATGTAAAAAGTATGCATCTGTGTGTATATAATACACACAGATACGCTCTACTAGTTATGTTTAGAAGTATAGTGTGAATGAAGTTTGGGTTAAAGTTAGGAAAAGACAAGTAATTAGGCATGATAAATTTCGCCAGATGATGAATTGTCTAAAAAACATTACTGCGATAAACGATAGATAGTATTGCCATTTTGAAACTATTTTCAGCTAATGTAATAATAATAAAGATTTAGTAATGCAAGCATACCCACACAAAGATAAAAAAATTAGAAAGAACATTCAACATCGGAACTGGAAAACTTTTAAAACACCCAAAAGAAACAAATAATTAAAACAGACTATGATGTCTGAAATCAAAATTGTATTTTCCCAAAATAATAATCACTCCGTTTAGACGGGGAAAACAGGAAAAAGTGGCAGGTAGAGCAAACTGCAAACCAGCTACTTCATACTGGGTGTCAAATGTTTGCAGTCTCTCAAAATGCATTCTCATTTATAATGCTTTTCTTTAGGACATAAAAAGAAATGTGATTTTTAATCATAAAATGCACAGGTAACCAAATTTAATCATATTTTCAAATTTATATTTATTAATACTTCCATTGAGAAAACAGTAAATATAGCAATCCTGACGATACAGAGAGTTTTGTGGGTTTCAAACGTTATTAATTGAAATTTATCGGGGCAACGATTAATCAGAATTGTGTGAAATTTATCACGACAAATGATACAATAAATCCCCACTGCTTCCTTGGACTGATAGAAGTACATCAGTGTGTGTATCTGATTCAACAAATGACTAAACAAGAACCCATACATTATTTCAAATTGGCCTCCTAGCAGAAACAATAAATTTTATCTGAAAAGTTGTGATTTGAAGTATCTTCTGTTTTTCCTTCTTCAACCTCTCAAGGAAAATTGTGATTATTGTAGCAGCGGTGGCGTCTCTGCTCAAGGTTGTACTGCATACATCTTTGCCTAATCCTGACGGTAAAATGATCTCCAAAAGTTTGCCGTCTGCAACAAGGCCTCAAATTAAAACATTTCAAGGATTTCCTGTATTTAATGGAGACAAGTTGGATGCAGCGAGCGCTGGGCTTCAGAAATGTCAACTGCCTGAGACGAAGCAGACTTTGCTATCTTAGTTGTTGCTGTGAGGTGGAGCCTGAATTCCTGCCGTCCATCTGATCCCGGCTGACTGTCAGTTCAGGAGAAAATCGTTGCTTGGAAACAGCTCTCCGCTACTGGCACCAAAACAAAGGGAGACGCGTCGGCCAAGACGAGCGCTCAAACGCTAAATTGTTCGTCCTGGTTCTCATTTTCTCCGCAACTGGGCCAGTTCTACATCTTCCTGTTGTGTCTGCAGTCCACAAGGGGGGCTATTTATAACTCTGCAAGGAGATGATATTGAAGGAAAGAGTGTCCTCGTGGAGATCTCAGGGCCTTCCATTGGAGGCTTCGCTAAATGAAAATAACCGCTAAAAATACAGGAGACGACTAAATAATAAAGTTACCGAAGGAACAATAAAACTCTTGTGGACAATAAAAGAGTTTGAAAGTAAGTGGAGTGCATCCACTCCATAAATGATATAAATCCTCCAGGAGGCTTTTACAGGCTGAAGTTTACCTCAGCAGGCTGTGGAGAGGAAACTGCTGTTTTCTAAGCAGCAGGATCCTCAAAACAGCTTCATCCATCAAAACCGAGGAAACAGAACCCAGCTGCCTTAAGACCAAGAGCCTTAAGAAAAAAACAGCATCCGATGAGAGTTATTCTCACTAGAGGCCGGTTGGTAGAACGGATGTTTAATTTTTAAGCTAACATGTCCATAACTAACGCGATTTCAGGATAAATTGTGCCAGAAGTTATTGCGATATATGATAATATCGTTGTTTAGACATCATTTTCAAGATTTCAATAAACTTTAAATTCTAATCAACATTTAACTGGAAGACAGTTTAATATCCTAAATAAACAAAACAACAGAAACAACAAATGAAATGAATTATGAAATCTCTGTAAACAAAATCGTCCTTCAAAAAAACTGGTTAAGTCCAATGTATCAGACTGAACCAGTAGAAAGAGAAAAATAGTAAATTACAGGGTGTCCCTTTAGTGTATTATAAGCCTGGTGGGCCACCAGGCTTTACTTGTGCCTTCACCAGGCTAAGCATTGTTTATTTATTTAAGTCTTTAAGACTTTGTAGTCGATGTTCAGGTATTTATTTTCTAATCTTCCAGTAATGCATTACTATCAAGCAATATTTTCAAATTTTGACTTTACATGTCACACTGTTGACTTAAGTTAGAAGGATTCAGGTGTGGAATAATTGTTTGGAGGACTTAAAAATGTGTTTTTCAATCTTTAAATAAAAAAAAGCTATAAAAAATAATTTGCTAAACAAATACAACAATGTTAGATCATGATGGTTTTTCTTACGAGTGTTTACAGTCTTTGCTGGAATTCCCTGGAGATATGTTTAAGGAAAATATACAGGAACAAATATGCCGTTTTGATTTTGATGATGTTATACATTAAAAAGTGAAAATGTGTTTCTAGCTACACTGTTTTCGGTCCATTGACAGGAATTTAAATATTTACTTCTGGGCTGTTTTTGTCTTTTGCTTTTCTCATTTTGTTTTTGTTTTCAGCATTGTCAATTTTCTTTTCTTTTTTTGACTTGTGAATGGAAAGGTTAAAAATGACCAAAAAAAACAAACAAAAAAACCTGCTGTAGATTAAAGACTTTCTCCTTTAGCCCGTCCTCAATGTCATTGACCGTTCCAGCCTAAAGCTTCAGGCCGCTCTCCTTTGGCCATCATTTCACTCAGACGCAAAGAGCTCGCTAAACCTCTGCTGTTGTGATATCAGGAGCGTTGTGGATCGCCATCCGCTCTGGCGGGCCGTTCGTGAGGAATGTCTGGGTCTGGGGCACAGCTGACTTTTCCTCTGTGGGTTTCAGGGGCTAACGCTCCCTTTCCCCGCAGCTCTCTGGTGCCGGGGCTGCAAGCACGCTGCTGTTCACCAAATAAGGGCATAGCAGGAGGAATGCTGCTTTAGATGGAAGACCATCTTTCCCCTCTTTTTGTGGTGAAAATACTTTAGTTATGTGGGGCAAGAGTTTCAAATAGACTGCTGCCTAATCGGCGAAAAATAGCGAGAGACGTCATTGCTCCATGGATTCAGAGGGTTAAAGCATCAGTAGAGGACCGAACGGTCCTTTCAAGTACAATGAAGCTAATTCTGCTAATAATAAGAGCAACAGCAACAGTCCAGTGCTGCTTCTCTGTAGCCCAGGTCAGGCGCTTCTGCCGCTGTTTCTGGTTCAAAAGTGGCTTGACCTGGGGAATGAGGGACCTGTAGCCCCTTTCCTACACACGCCTGTGCACAGTGGCTCTGGATGTTTCTACTCCAGACTCGGTCCACTGCTTCCGCAGGTCCCCCAAGGTCTGGAATCGGCCCTTCTCCACAATCTTCCTCAGGGTCCGGTCACCTCTTCTCGTTGAGCAGCGTTTTCTGCCACACTTTTTCCTTCCTACTGACTTCCCACTGAGGTGCCTCGATACAGCACTCTGGGAACAGCCTATTCGTTCAGAAATTTCTTTCTGTGTCTTAACCTCTTGCTTGAGGGCATCAATGATGGCCTTCTGCACAGCAGTCAGGTCGGCAGTCTTAACCATGATTGCGGTTTGAGTAATGAACCAGGCTGGGAGTTTTTAAAATCCTCAGGAATCTTTTGTAGGTGTTTAGAGTTACTTCGTTGATTCAGATGATGAGGTTAATTGCTTGTTCAGAGAACCTTTTCATGATATGCTAATTTTTTGAGATAGGAATTTTGGGTTTTCATGAGCTGTATGCCAAAATCATCAGTATTAAAACAATAAAAGACCTGAAATATTTCAGTTGGTGTGCAATAAATTTAAAATATATGACAGTTTAATTTTTATCATTTTTAGAAGGACCTGTATATCATGAATCTCTGGTTCCCATTACTAGAACACTTTCTAGAGGTTGTTTTTAGCTCATCAGCTGCTTTTAATTCTAGATAGGAGCTTTGAAAAGTCAACCTGATGTGTTCTGAGTAACAAAAAGATCAATCTGTCTGGATATGGCTTCTGTGGGACACTTCCATCTCAACAACACCTTCGCTGTCCTCCCCTAATAACTTAAGGTCGTTGGGTTAGCCACATCAATGAGATCAGGAGTGTGAACAGGTTGGGGATCGACGCTGACGCTTCGGAAAGGTTTAATCTGAGGGGTCTGGAGCACAAAGAGGCCATTTTCCTGACCCGCATTTCCTGCTGTGGGGAGCAGATGAAAAGACCGACAGACAATGTGTTGGACAGTTTTGGAAATCGTCGTTACAATGAGAGGAAAACACAACTGCACACCAGCCTGGGTGTCACTGGAAACACATTACAAGTTGGAAGCACGCACACGGTATTTTCCGAAGTTTCCTCCCATTGTCACCGTCATCTCTGGCGACAGAGAAGGAGAGAGTCGCCATAGCAACTTCAAGGCAAAGATGATACGAAGCTACTGCCTCTTACAGACACAAATACGAAGCTAAGGGCAGGCACACAGTAGCAGGTATCTGTGTGTTTCTGGCAGGCTAGCTGGAAGTGTGTGGCCCCGCGCAAGCAGACCTAATCTCCAGTCAGATCGGCCGGTATGGGTTTGGTCACCCATGTCGCATTCCCTCGGCGACACACACCAGCACCGCAAACAGAAGCTGACTTTCCTCTCCGAGTGTGTTCCTGCCCTCGCCAGCGCTGCAGTGATTACAGGCCTTGACCTCAGCTACTGCTCTCACCAGCATGTTTAACAAGTTTGAGGTGAAATTATTCCTATTCTGCAGCACCACTGAGGTTAACAAGCAGTTTCCACTGAGCTCGCACATTTCAAGCCCCTGCTGATGTGGCGGAGTGTGTTTCTCTAAACTTTCTACGGTGGAGATGGAGAGGCGCGGTTGCGTCGCCGTGACGCCAGCCGAAATATCGGCTTCATCAGAGTGATTGGAAGCAAGACAGCCGAGTCGGGTGGGAGTCTCATTAAGCCCACGGTGCTTCCAGCAGCCGCGCTGTTTGTTGTCCGTGGCACAAACGCGTACCAATCAGCTACATGCATCCTCTACAGAGTCGACCAAACACATCTTCTGCTGAAAACAAAACAAAAAAAACAAAAAAAAGAAAAAGAACTGAAGGCGAACAACAGTGAATGGAGCTGGAAAGCATTGTTATGAGTCCAAAAATTCCCCACACTGTGTTTACTTAAAGCGGGCCACCCTGGTACTCCGTCAGCCACCCAAATATACTTGGCAAGATGTTCTCACATTCATCTCGTATCTTTTTTAACAATTCTAAACAGAGAAATCTATTATACTGCTGCCAAGGAGAACCGGACACTTTTCCACGACCTTTTTAGCGTGCTGCATTTGTTTTGCTGCTGTGATTTCTCTCAGAAACGATGCTAAAGACTTTCTTTTGCAAGGTTAAAAACAGTTGATATCCTCCAAGCAGTCGATGAGTCTCGAGGGAATTTCATTTGGGCCAAATCTATATGAGGCCACAGACAGTAAAACAGGAGTCAAACTCAAAATGGTCAGTTTAGAACAGCAGCAAAAAGCGACGGGACTTTAGCATGTTAATTCTTATGAATTATTTATATAGATTTTTTTAATGCGTTAAAAATTTTGACAACATTTGTTACATATAAAAGTTTTGGGCGGACCCTTAATATTTGCGCGTTTCTTGTACCTCCGTAAATCTGTCGCACAAGCGAGAACTGCAAACGGTTTTCTTGGTACACTGCTGGTTAACTTTTGTTTCAACAAACAATCTGATCTGGAAAAGACTATTGCTTTGTTCAAGTTGTGCTAAAAGGAGTTAGCCTATCAACAAAGCTAATCAAGCTTAAAATAGCATCTCAATGCTAAACATGTCGGAGCAGCACAGTTTTCAACAAGGTATTTAAAAATTTAACAACAAAAAAGTTGCGGTCAGTGTTGCGTTTCTCAACCACCACTTCCACTCTAAAAAGTTACAGGCTTCAAGGAAAACCACCCAATGCAAACAAGATGACAGCATTCTAATAAACCAGACTGGCAATTAGCTTTAGCCTCAAGTTCAGATTCCTCTGGTTTCACAGTAAAATTAATAAATAAGAGATAAAATATCAATCTTCTGAAACAACCAACATAAAAATCACAGCAGTTCTTTCTCATACTTTTACTTCCAAGGCAATTTATGCTTTTCTAACCAACATTTTAGAGGATAAAACTTGATCTATATCTAAAATGTTAAATTACAATATAAATTTTAAAAAAATTATATATCCTAACCATATCCAACTATTCCTGCCTCCCTAGGCTCATACTGGCAACACTGTACGTCAGGGGTCACCAAGTTTTGTAAAGAAGGTAGCCATATTGGATTTTCAGGTGGTGGAAAACCTCTGACCACTCCACACGGACTCTTCCATCTTGTCTTTAATTGTTTGAAACTTGAAAATGTAAACATGTGAGCAAAAACTAAGCAAATAATGAAACAGAAATCTTTTAAATAATCATCCAGTGGTTACAGAAGATTTTTCTTTTGCTGTCCAAGTTTAAAAACAGAGTCCAAGTTGTGCTGTAGAGTGGTTTTAAAATGTCTGTCAGTACGGTATGCAGAAACTGACATACAGGTTAAAACTATAAGAATCACAAATGGACAGAAAATAGACAATTTATAAAGAAAAATAGATGTAAATATTTTTACCAGGCAAGTAGTTGAATGTGTTGTATTCTTCTGTGTTCAAACAATGTAAAATCAAAGAATAACTTATAAAACAAAAAAAAATGTCTCTCAGTATGATAGTGTTTGTAAAACTGATTCAAGTGATATAAGAAAAGTTTAATCCCAAGCAATAGACATCTGCAACAGTAACGAGATGCATCTTCAATGTATTAAATAATTATTTGCAATCGATTAGTCAAAGACAGAAAACATTCAACGATCTTTAGGATTCAGCGTTTCTACCTTTTCTGATGTCTTGAAATGTGAGTAAAAAAACCTTTACCTTCCACTTTGATATCATCACCGTAGAGAATCAACAACCCAAAGCTTGAGCCAGCTTGATGCTTCAACAAACCCAAAGTGGGAGGAGTTTCCACTCACCGACTCGTCCAAGGCGAAGCGCAGGCAGCCATGTTCGTACAGCACGAAGAATCTCCGCTGCCATTTCTGAAAGCACAACACACATTTCTTCAGAGCAGCCCAAAGAACAGACCTATTGTCCTTCGTCCGTGGAGCAAAAGAAAACAATATCCGAAAGCATTTGCTTTCATTTCTTAATTTCAGATTGTGAGGAACTCCACCACAGAGCTGAAGAAACGTCTGCAGAGGAGTCCGTGTAGGCGTACTCACCCGGGATCTCTGCATCGGATTGTCAAAGTCCGTTCCCTCAGGAGCCAAGCACAGCCATCCAGCATAAATAGGCTTGGCCTGTTTTAAAAAAAAAAAAAAAAAGGGAAAGAAGGGTAATTTAGATAATTATTAAAGCTGAGGCAGAATGTGAGCTTTGGGGAGGCTGAGTAAGAAAGACTCTGGTTGAATTTAATTGAAGGAAGCCTTTTAGGATCCAGATGTTCCTCTGTTGCTATGGTGCAAGCGTTCGCACACAACCAGGTTCTAAACATCTGGTCTGTGATCAGACTTTTCATGTAGGACATAGATTTTAATCAATCAAATTTTTGATTTGAATATTTATTTTTTGGAAAATCTGGATTTTGTTTTCCACCAACGAGTGATGTCATGTTCAGGGCAGCCATCTTGGTTGACAAGAGTGTTTTGCAGCTTCTATTTATTTGGTCTTTGAATTCAAGTCGACGAAATATAAACAGTCAACCAATGATTTCATTTTCACGCAAATAAAGTCGTTACAAGACTGCAGCAGACGTAATACAAGCATAAATGTTGCCAAAAAAAGATGTAGTAGTAGGCAAAGGAAGAAGCAATTTTATAAAAGAAAAGTTAATTTCTTATTAAAACAATTTTTTCACATAATTCTGAGATGTTCAAGTAAAATTGTGTTTTTAATTCTGCTGATTTTGTTTAATTCTTCCAATTAAACTAAATGCCCTGTAGACTGGCCTTCATAGAAGGGACGACTGAAATAGAAGACACTTTTTGGAAATGTTTTCTGTCATTTCAATTTCTTTTTCAGAAAAAAAAAAAAAAAAAGAAAGAAATCAATCAAAATCAATTAAAATAGGAAATCAGATCTGGTATGAAACAATTAGCCATACCACCCAGCTCTAGTGGTTTTCCTGCCCCATTTGACATTAAATAAATACATTTGTGTGTAATATAGTTTCAACAGCGTTTACTCCAAAACCCCCAAAATTAACAAAAACAATAATGGGGGCCATCCACGGCTGACGTGAGAGAATCCGTTGACATGACAACCATTACTCCTCAAACTTGGATTTATCAAAGGGTGGCAAGAAGAAAGCAAGAGTGAACCTTTTGACCAACATAAAAACACTGCGGGTGGTGGAAAACTAACGCACCATCCCCACAGTGAAGCATGCTTGTGTTGGCATCATGCTGTGTGGATACTTTTCTTCAACAAGCACCGGGAAGCAGATCAGAGATGATGGGAAGATGGATGGAGCTAAACGCAAGAGTAATTCTAGATGAGACCCTGTCAGAGGTTCACATTGAACATATAACCAGAGATAAACACTGGAATGGTTGGTTTAGACCAAGTTGGCCTTGATATTATTTTGTTTGGCCACAAGTCAAAAATGGTGAAAATTTGGCCAACAAAATATAAAAAAACTGACGACCGATAAAATGTGGTAAATATCTGTTCTTCTTATAATACGGCAACGCCCCAAATGAAACGTTTTGGATACTTAATCTTATTTTTCAAAAATTATTATTGTTGAGCAGGTAAAACTAAATCACAACATATTTTTCACTTTTTAATTTAATGAATTTTGTGGGTCACCAGTGTTTAAATTTGCCACTTTTGGCCAAAAAGTTTGGACATCAAACTTTTTGGTGTCCTAATCCAGCTTGGATTAGGGGTAGACGATATGGCTTAAAAACCTATCACCATGTAAGCGTTCATATCGGTTGACATCAATAATTATTGATTAGTTTTTTGTTTTAAATATCTGAAATACTGACAAACTGGAGCCATGACCTTCCCTATTTTATCCAGTTTTCATTTTGTTGTTGTTGTTTATTTTTAAGCAGTTATGAGGCACAATGGCAAAACATGAAACTGCTGCCGTCACTCAGTAGGTTGTTGCCAGGTAAACACAAGTTACTCAACAGGTTGTTGCTAGGTAACCAAAGCCCGAGTGATTTAGTTGATGCAACTCACATTTCCTTAGCTGGCCGTGAGAGGTTGAACGGATAAAGTCTTTCCACTGCCTACATCACCCAGAATTCTGTGCAGTTCTGAATCAAAGTTCAGTGAAATTCTTGAACAATCAGTTGTTCTATCTATTGATATTGATCGCATGTCTATCGTGATGTATTTTGTTACTGACTTATTTTCTACATACTAATTTACTCTAATGGCCTAGTCAAAGCCTATAGACCTAAACTCAACTGAGAATCTATAGTGAGTCTTAAACTGACGTCCACCAAGTCAAATCTGAGCTACATATGCAAATAAAATGTTTGCAGCTACAAAGTAGATGAACACACACAAAAAAATAAATCCATCTGTTTTCTTCCTTTTCACAATTATGCAATGCTTTGTGTTGGTCCATCACATAAAATCCCAATAAAAACACGCAGAAGTACAGAGCGACTCAGACGCATGTCCTCTCCCATAGAGTGGGATTACCAGCTAACCATTAGCAGTCTTGCTCTCATGTTAGCGCTAACTCGCTACAAGCCCAACCCAGATGAACCAGCTGGAAGGCAGCAGGATGCAATTTGAAGTCTGGGATTTCTGCTGCTGGCCGCGTCGTTCCCTGTCACTGCATGCCTGCAGTAAATCCATACGTGCCAGGTTCAACTTGTAGCAGCGTGTCTATTAAGGAACGCTTAATGAGCTGAACTTATTAAAAAAAAAGAAAAAGAAGAAGAAAGGGGTATTTTGGAGAGACTGCATGCTGTGAAGCTCATAAATCAAGAGTTTGGGAGCACTACAAAGCATGATAAACTATCTCAACCTTGCCCTGATGTCATGAAGCCTGAAGAGATTATTTGGAGGTGTGTGTGCGTGTGTGTGTCGGGGGGAGTATTAGAAAGCATCCAGTTCCAGAAAGAAGGAGGATTCAGCACTGAACACTAAAGCAGTGTTTCTCTTGTGGTTCAAACCAGATCCACTCCATTTCGATCACCTGACCCCTCCGGGACACTGAGTGTGTGCGCGGCGTAAACAGGAAGCAGAGGCTCGGTCGCGTTATCATGAGATAAACACTAGATAGGGTGTCAAATGCCATAGAGCTGAACAACAAGATATAATCAGTTCGCGAACATAGTTGAGGCATTTGCTGTCCAAAAGCTGGAATGGGCCCTATGAGGCCCACCGAGAGACACTTACAGCTACAGCCTTGAAATAAAAACACAACTCATATCAGATCTTTCTGATGCAAAATGATTGAAATGAAATGAAATGAAATGAAATGAAATTTTATTCGAACATGATACAAATATAAAAATAAAATAGTGCACAGTAACAAGAAGTGCATAAGAAAGAAGAGAAAATACAGATTTTTTTGTTTCAGTTAACATATCATGCTCAAAATGGGGTAGGAAGAAGTGAGAACTTATAAACTCCTACCCCCTAAACACTTGAAACTTTAGAGTCCTACTGTCATTAAAAAAATCAAAATCAAAGTGGCAGTCAGAAGTAACAGTTACTAATATTTACCTATACATTTTCCCATTTTATGCTGGTTTGTCTTTCTAAACCCTTACACCAAGTTATCTGCAATACACACCTTATTGCTTTCTGTCACCCATATGTGTATCTATTGAAAATTACCTCTTTGTACTTTCTTTTGAATTGTGTTAAACTATTGCTTTGTTTTAAATCTTCATGTAGCTTGTTCCATAACTTTACACCTTTAATTGAAATACAGAAGCTTTTTCTTGTTGTTCTAAAATTGCGGATCTTGAAGTTTGAGTGACCCCTTAAGTTATACCCCCCTTCTCTTTCAGAAAACGTGCTCTGTATGTGCTCAGGTAACAACTTTTTAGATACTTTGAACATAAACTGAGCCATTTTAAATTCTACAAGCTCGTCAAATTTGAGAATTCTGGATTTTATGAAGAGTGGGTTTGTATGCTCATAATAACCGACATTATGGATGATTCTAATGGCTCGTTTCTGTAGGACGGTTACCGGATGTAAAGAGCTCTTGTAATTAACTCCCCACCCTTCACAGCAATATGATAGATATGGTAAAATCAGAGAGTTATATAGAATATGAAGTGATTTAACATTCAATACATGTCTAGCTCTAGCCAATATGGATATACTTCTACTGAGTTTACTCTGTAAATGTTTAATATGAGGTTTCCAACTGATTTTGTCATCTATTATTAGACCGAGGAACTTATTAGCAAAAACCCTTTGATTTATTTGAAGATAAAAAAAAAGAAGATGGAATAGGTATGAATGCGCTAACTGACCCAAAGCAATCAGTGATAGTAGACCAAACAACAAGTATCAGAAGCAGCGTCTCAGACACGGATGGGAGAACTTCCTTCCACCAACAAATATACTAGAATCAGCAACACTGGAATAATCACATGTATTCATTTTATATAAATTTTTTTTTTTTTTAAACAGCGCTTCTAAAATCCAAATGCATTCTCATCAACATTTTTGGTATTTTGGTGCATCATTCACACCAGCCCTGTTTAGCCCGCTTTAATCAAACGCTAGTTTGTTTGCCCAGAAAGTCCGATTCGTTTGAGGAGGTGTGAATGATCAATCAGACTGTGGTCCACCTACAAACCTAAGCCGAGATTCAGTCGGAGTGAACTCTGGTGCGGTTTAAATGCACATGTGAAATCCAAGCACGAAATGGGCTACTGCACAGGGCATTCTGGGTAAGTACAACCAAAACAATTGTGCATATTTAGCGCTAGCAAAAGAAATGTCTCTTGGTCTTTTACCAACGATGAGATATTTCCTACGATAGTTAAAATCTGACGCTACTCCATTTTTGTTTACATTTTGAGAAGAAGGAAGTTCCGTTCATGTCTTCTTCTGAGGTTTAATGTTTCCTTCAGTAGTTCATGGTTCAGCGCCACAACAGCTGAGGGGGTGAGCATGTTTTTAAGAGGTTTTGGTTCATTTGACAGTGCAGCGTGAAAACGAGCCACACCAGCTAGAAATGGAACAAATGTTTCACCTTTGGTCCCCAATTTAACAGAGTCTACTGGATTATCAAGTATACAAAAAAACTCCTTAAATTAATTTTTTAGGAGAACCTCAAGAACCCCGGCTTCTATATTTTGTAATCACCTAAAACACGTAGGACAGTAGGTCCTACAGAGAATTGAAAACCTCTCATCAAGATAATGACACAGGAAATAAAGTCTGGAAATCCAAACTTTTCTTTTTCATACTTATCTAGACTTAGAAAACACGTCAATCTAATCCTATACTTTTCCAGATTGCATAGGAGCCCTGGTAAGAGCTCAGCCTGCATTTGGTTTCTACAAAACCTCCATTGGCGAGGAAGCAGAGCATCACAAGAAGTATGTTGCAGAAACATGAAATGAGAAACAATGCTTTGGGAATTTATGTAATGATTTGTAAATGTGTTTTATTTTTGCATCAGCTGGATGCTAAAAATGGTTGCCGGTAAGCACATTCCCAGACTTTGAGGAATAAACGAGAACACATTCAGTTGTTGACAAATTCTTTCAGCTTTTAGATGACTGCTACATAACTACTGTCTTTATAAAACACTTAAAGTATTTCCGGTAGAGACCTTCAATCACTTTAATAACTATGGAGGAGCTGTGCCAGTCTGAACATACTCCTACTTCAGTCTGCGCAGTGAAATGTGACAGCTCTTACTGATGAAAGAGAAATCACAGAGACGAGCGCAGAAAATGCTTAACTTGGTTGCCAGGTTTGCATGCGTTTCAGCTGAGAGGCTGAGTGCCTGCTGATTAACTCACCGAATGCACAAATGGACACAGCAGTCCTTCATGTGGCCAAAAGAACAACAGTCTTTAACTCACCTAAGATTAGTGGACAATGCAATAGATCAGAAGTAGTGGTGGGCACTCTTCTGCTAATTCGCCAACAGCAGAGTAAATTTTTTGGTTTAGTGCTTTAGCTAACTTTAAAAACATTTAGCTAAATCCTAAAGCGCTAACTTAGGCTGCGTTCACACTACACCCGTAAGTGACCCAATTCCGATTTTTTTATTTTTTATTTTTTGACGTAATGCGACCTGTATCTGATCTTTTCATGACAGTCTGAACAACACCGGTCGGATTCTTTGCGAATGCGACCCAGGTCACTTGGGTATCCTCTATGTATCTGATTCAAATGTGACCAAACGCTCAGGTCGCATTCATCCGACCTGAATGTCACCAATACTCAACAAACCTCACTATTCTGCGTCCTGATAATATGCATCATAACAAAAACATTATGTATATTTATGGAAAAACAATATTTTTAGGAATCTTTTTCATAAATGTACATTTCAAATGTCTTTCTTGAGAGCAAAGAATAACCAAAGTCAACTTCCTTGCTTGTGTGCACAAATTTGGCCAATAAAGCTGATTCTGAGGAGAAGCCAAGAAGTTACTTCTGTCCAACAAAAACACTGAGGACAAACTGAATGTCTTTGGGAAAACAAGGATGAACTGCAGGAGAGTGGTGCAAAGTTATTTTCTTTGATGAATCCTCCTCCTCTCCATTTCTTTTCTCTGGACAGGAAATTGTGAGAGCTAGCACTAGCTCTGATTAAACTGCCAACACCCCCCCAAAAAAAGGCTGATTTTGCCACACTTTTGGCTGCAACTGGATTTCTACGATTTGTGCTGAAATGCTTGAAAATGTGTATTTCCAAGCTGAACCTCAATAATCTGGATTATGCTGATTTTATGAAAGAACCATTACCTAAAAGAAGTGCTCTGTAAAAAAAAGGCACCCAACAGAAACTGAATACGCTTCATTCCATTTCCTAATACGAGGAGTCGCATTAGATGTTCTCACCATGACTTAATGTCTGAAATCTCGAGGAAGAAAAACGGCCGGTTAATGAGCCACAAATTAAAGAGTGGCTGCCAAATTTTATCTCTACTTCTGAGCAGAAGGAGAACAGACAAACAGACGCATATGTGTTTGTTAACCTGTCATTCACGAGAGGACCCAAATTTGGGTCCTCTCGTGTCTGTGAATGACAACCTGTGAATGACAGGTTAATCGATATAGCTGTGGAGAAACTTTTGCCGTGGAGCTGCAGAATCGTCTTCATGAGAAATAATGACTCGCCTCTTTCACTTCCTCTGGGTTTGTATTGTGATTGTTGCTGCCTAAAATGACTGATTTCGCAGCACCGTTTTCAAAAAGTTTCACATTTTCTTTAGATTATTTTTGCTGCAATATGTTCTTACAAAAGTTGATATTGCTGCACATCACCTTCCCATTACTTCTCTGTTTCCCATTAAGTTGAAGACCCAGCATCATCGTCCTGCTGCTGGCCTTTGGTCTCCTCCGTGACTGTTTGCTCTTTTCTATTGTAACAATAAAGATTTATTTTAAATATGTGGAAAGCAACCATGAACACAACTTCTGTACAAGAACTTAAGAGGATTTGGTTTATTCCTGGCATTAGTTAACCAGCAAGGGATGTAAAATGATCAACCTCCTGTTTCACAAATTGAAACAGGAAGTTAAATTCATAGGGGGCTGAGAGGATTGGTCAAAATTCAGCCAAGTTGCTGTGATTGGTCAAAAGAGAAGGAAATACAGAAAACGTGAAGGTGATTGGTCGGCTTTACGGAAACGTTGTGATGATTTGCGAATGTTTGCGTTGATAGCTGCGATCACAGCTTCCTGGAGGGATTGCTGTTTCATCATAAGTAAGCAATCTAAAGCCAGTGAGCTCTGAGTGGATCTGATAGAAGAAAGTTGATTCACACAAAGGGAATCCAAGCTTACCCATGATCCAAGAACCTCCATAATGATCACACTAATCCTTAAAAAACAAAACGCTCCCTCACTTGCAAACTTCACCTGTTCCTGAATACAAGTTGTTTTTAGGCTTTTACGAAAAGTCTACATATTCCAGACAATTTGTCTTGGCTTTAGCAAGTGAAGCTGGTTTTATTTTTCCAGAATGCAGAGGATTCCTGCATTATTTAATTGGATCAGTGAGAACAACTCAACTGCCTACTAAGCATAAAAAAACCCCTTTAAACCATCTGTCTAATAGAGCGTTGGATCCAGTTTGGCTTGGAGGCGTGAACTCTGCTTGACCCTCGAAGGTGCGCCATGGTATCTGGCACTAAGATGCCAGTGCTTACATTACCCCATTTGCCCTCCTCCTAACCCACACAGAACATCCTGCCCACTGGTAGATGCCAAGATAAAAAAATAAATAAAAATGTTGCAGGTTTCCAGTAAGGAGTCATAATAATGCCTGATTAGTATAAGCCGTTTTAAAGCTTCTAAAAACACATAAGAACGAACAAACTGTGTAAGATTATTGGCATAAATGAAACAGAAAGCCTTATTTCCACTCAACCGTTTATATGATTATGGGGAAGTGAGCTGGAACGATGGGATTAACCAGCCGATGGAAAACGATCCTGCTTTTCCCTTCGACCACACACTTCCCGTCTTTCCTGCTCCCACTCCTCCATCCCCATCGTATCTCCGTTTCTCCCACGTTTGCGTTAACCTCGGCCTTCCGGCGTCCTCCATCACTGTCCTTCCTCCGGTCTTCTCTGCTAGACGGACGGTGGGATTTGCCCCCCACACCGCCCCCTCGTCCCCCAACGGGCCCGATCTCCCAACACAGTGGGAACAAACGATTTGTGTGACAGAGAGAAAAACCGTGGCAACAGACGGAGAGGGGTGTGGAGGGGGGTAAAACTCCTTGTGGAGCACACTGTCTGTAATAAAGGAAATTCTCTCAGGCAGCAGGAGCCGCCCCTCCCCCCTCCTCCTCCTCTTCCTCAACCCACCTTTTATTCTCCTGCTGAACAGAGAAGGGCTGTTTCTGCCGGTCACTGTCCTCTTTTGCGCAACTTTCCTCTCCGTTTCAAAGCAAACTGCAGCTCTGATTAACTCACATTTAATTTAGGACTGAAATTCACTTAGCTAAATCACCTATTCATGATGCCCTAACTGCATTAGGGAGATCTAGAGGAGCTTTCTTTCACCGGGGGTTGTCGGGTTCATCTCTTCTGAACTGGGTTGTGCCTTTTTTTTTTGTTTTTCTTTACAAATCCCCTACGCCTCACCTTCGATCTGTTAACCGAGGCTCTGGAGCCGCATCCTGCTTACACTGTGTTACGTAACAGGGTCTGGTGCCGCTAACTGGTTTGAAGTTTGTCCAGATGGAAGGCTCACAGAAACTTCCTTGTGCGGCGGCGGCTCCCCGCAGACTGCTGGGATTGGTGGCAATCTGGGAGCGTTTTCAGAAAAATCCTGGCAACGTCGACGGAGGGAGGAACAAACTCCTTCGCAGGAGACGCCGTTGCACAGGGTCAAAGGGGGATTAGAGGAAGTGATGTAACCGCGAGCCCCTCCATCCAGTCTGCGTTTGAGGGGTTAAGAGATGCGCAAATTGCAATAGCAGGACGCTGACGTTTGATTTTTTTTTTTTTTTTTACGACGTGTTCAAGGGCCCATCTGGCATCGATTACAGGATATATCAGAGTAAACTAATGATCCGAGAGAGGAACGCTCCAAACACACATCACAGATGAACAGAGTTTTACCTCCCAACAAACCAAACAGCTTCAGATCGCACAATCCATCAAGGAAAGCTGGCTGGTTGCAGTGAACAAGGGGGAAAATAATTATAATTTTTTTTAAACTTTTGCCTAAATAAACACTTAGCCCAAACTCTATCCTCATTACCACACAGCAAACACTCTGAAGCATGCTGATTGCATCACACACACAAAGTCGATTGCCTGTAATGACATCCTGTTGATGAACTCAACCTTCACATCCCACCGATCAACACTTCTTCTGTTTACCTTTTCTTAAAGCTACAAGGGTGTAGCTGTCCAGTCCATTTTATTTCTTAAAACATCTGGACTTAAATCTGCTCACACAACATGGAAAATTGGAGCTTGAGTAAAAACGGTATTCTAGGGACTTTAAGGAGTAATCTAGTTGAGAAATCTAACATTTCCATAGGGAAACATATAGAGATTCAAAGGGAAAACGACTATGCACAGATACACTCACGTTCAAGGAGAATTTAGAGAGAACAACTAACCTAACCGTGATGTTTTCAGGCTGTGGGAGGAAGCTAGAGTATGCAGAGAGATCTAAAATGTTAGATATCAAATCTGGTTAGCATTTTTTTTTTTTTTTTTTTTTTTTACAAAACTTGTGATTTGTGAAACATTTGGTTTGCTCTGATAAAAAAAGGAGGAGTAACATTCCCAAGAGATGTACAGATAAAAGTGGAAATTGGTTGGTGGTTGGATTTGTCTGTTATCATTGGTCAAAAACTAAAAAGTCCTAGCCTTTTTTCCAGCCAGTCAATGCACCACGGACACCCAAGCACTGTCACTTTTTTTTGCAGACATAACACTCTTCAGTGTAGTAGTGATAACAATGTGAAGAAGACTTAGTTATCCGCTAATATATAATTGTAATAAAACCTTTTTTCCATTTTGTAACAAAAAAAAGGAATGACTGCTCGCTCACTCACAAAGCGTGACTTCATCTTCACTCAACATAATGAAGGATTACTCGTGTCAGAAATTAGTCAGACAAATATTTTAAGTGGGGTTCTTTTATCTTTTTATATAAAAATCAGGAAATCTAAAGCTTAGTTAAAACAAATAGGGATGCACTTCAAAAATGTCCCTTTGTGTTTCTTTCCATTAATCATAGTTTCATGTGAACTCTGTAATTATTGTAAAAAAAGAAAACACCCCAGTTCAGGTTTGTCTGGTCAAAGACCTGGGATTCCAAGCATAACTGCCCCGATGTTGAAGTGGCTAAAATACCGAAAAGCAGTAAAATCGCATTTTTTTGTGTGTTTTCGCGAATACGGTTTTCTCACATCACAAGCTGTGTTTTTATTAAAATATTCCGTACTGACTGTAGAGCAACTCAGTCGAGTTTTTTGGGATTGTATACCTTGAACTAGTGTCCATTAAAAAATAAACAAACTAAAATGCTGAATTGGGTTTTAACTGGCTTACCTGGGTCAGGTCCTGGTCGGTCAGCAGATGCAGCTCCCTCGGTTTGAAGCAGTTTTGACATTTACTTTTATTGAAGAAGTTCGCTTGGAATTTCCTACAAGTATTTTCCTTCGCGGCAGACATTATATTTTAACACTTATTGAAAAAAACAAAATACGAACTGGGGTTAGCTTAATTTCCCAAAGACCTTGAAGTTGTAATCCCGCTGTTCTCCTGTGTGTCCCACCCCCCCTTATCCCGAGTTGGAATAAGCTCCAGCGCTCCGACGCATTTTCAAGTAACAAACGCAGTTTCGGGACTTCAGCATCCGCAACAAACGTTTCCTTTTCGCCGCTTAAACTGTATCCAGTTGCTGCTTTCCGGATAAATAATTAGCTGCCATCAAGCCAGCATTCCCAGCACCCAGCTCAGTGATGAATGCTTTCCAGTCCCTGGCCTGCAACCACAAAGAGAAGAGGGGAGAAGGAGGCTAATATCCTGTTAGCTTCCCAGTGGATCTCAAGCTTAATAGCGGGATGGCGAAAACCACAATAGCGGCATTCGCGCAATTGCTGCCCGTGAACAGCAGACGGGTAGAGTCCATTCACCAAAGCGGCGTTCCGTGAGCTCCAAACCCAAAGAAAGGCTTACAGTCAGGCAGAAAACTCCAGACCCATCAGCAGCAGTCGCTCCATGCGAAGTTCATCCAGTGCTCCTTAGCCCCCGGTTAGCGGTGGAGGCTAGCAAGCTGATACAACGCTGCTGAAATCCTCTTCGGGTTCGCTTCTTCAACTTTACTTTTTTTCCTATTTTTTATAACGCCGAGGGTTTGAAGGTCCAAATGTTAAAATGTTTTCCTCTCGGGTAAAAACACTGCACGCGGACAAACCACTTCTTAGCCAGTCATAACGGAGAAAAACGAGTATTTAAAGGTTCGGTTCCATAACTAGCCTCCTTGTAGCAGCAGCGGGTTTATTTTCTTCTTTCCCAGTGGAGCGAGGAGGAGAGGAGAGGTGAACACACACAAGCTCCGGGAATTCCAAGGGATCTCGCGATAACTGCACACTGCTGCCACCTACAGCCGGAGCAATGTCACTGAAATATTCCGATGTGTTAAATCAAATTAATCACATTATCTCCGTAAATGTGTATTTTATTTGGATTTAATGTGATAAAGTTGATCACATTTATGGATTTCAGGAAAATGTAAACTGGTTCATATGTGAACAAAGTGGGCAGCCATACGCTATGAAATAACTATGTTAAAATTTGTTTCTTTGCTATATTTTAGGACAAACTTGATGCAGTCTTAAGCAAACTTTCTGTGCTTTTACCATGTTTGATTTGTTCATACTTTTATATTAAATTTTGCCAATGAGAAGAAAAAAGTTAATATGTGGTTTTAGCTGTGTATGGTTACTGAAGTGGTATTTAAAAACCAAGTTGCTGTTTAAGTATTATTTGGATTTGCTTGTTTTAAACAATGTTTCATCAAGCTTTGACGTGTGTATGTTCACTGTTATCAGTTAACTCCTTAGTCATAATAACTAGTTATAATGGAGTGAGCCTATTAATCACATTTTAAGAATTTGTTGTAATCATTAACCAGAAACCAAAATGACTCAGCAGGAAAAAAAAAAAATGTAATTTATTTATGGAAATATTTCAAATGATTAAATATAAATATGTACATTTAGACGCAAGGAAAATCAAGGATTTTATTAATTTATTTTTAATTATTTTTATTTTGAATCCCAGAGTCTTTAGTTTTTTTTAACCAACTTCTTAATACCCCAAGCAAGGAGTGGAGCTGACACCCAAACTTGTGCCTCCTCTCTTCAAGCTGGCACCAAGAGGGCATACTTCAGATACTGTACACTGCATGCGTGTGTATTATTGCCTGACTCAAGGGGAGGCTATTATAAGCAAGGGGGTGTGTGGGGGGTCCACTGTAGAGCACTTAATCAGACACAGAGAGGAGCGGTACCGTATGAATGGGCGAGGGGGAAGAGAAGGGCCTCATTTACGCGACTCAATCCATAAAAGAACAACAGCCAGCCAGTCCTGCTGAAGGATTAGCTCCCTGTCCATGCTGTAAGTGAACCAATAATAACACAGATTACAGGTCTTTGTGTCTGTCGGTTGGTTGCTATAGTTGTGCATGCACAAGCCGACTAACCTTAATCATGTGTCAGTCCAAACAGGGAGCTAAGCAGGGAACTGGATCTCTGGAGCGATCAGGAGATTTCAGTGTGGATTAACCTTTATCTTAACCTGTTTCCACTTGTTAGATTGGACGGGAAAGGTTGGACATTTAAACATGAATCTCTCCGGCTGTGGCCTTTAGGGTGTCCTATGACAGTGTTCCAAAGATGACAGTCTGTGGAGCCTCCAAGTCCAGAATATATTTAGCCGTTCACCTCATTTCACATGGAAACTATATTACCGAGAAGTCCAAATGCAAACCCTCATGGAAGTTGAACATGTTTGTTGCAAGTTTAGTCAAGAACACAAAGAGAAAATGCAAATGCATTCACCCAATGCATTATAACCTAGTTCAAAATCACCCAGTTAGAAAACAAATATGTTAAATTTGGGATTTTATAAACAAAGCTTTTTAAATACCAGCAGAAGAGTCATGTATGTTGTCATGACGATGCCGTCTTCTGCTTCCTGAAGTGACCAAAAGCTGCTTTGAAATGCAAATGTGTCAGTTCCCTAAACTGGGAGATGACCTAAATATCCTACCCTTTATAGCCCTGAGCCGACACACATGAGCCGTTTTATAGCCTCAGTTTCCCTGTTTGCTAATGTGAGAATATCAGAAGTAAGGTTAGGTTGTAAGCAAATGTATTCTTGGTCGAACATACAAAGTGAACATTTTATACACTTTGTCCCACCGCTTTACATTAATGTCCTTATTATATGTGATAGACAAACACAAAATAGTGCAAAACAATTCATGGTTTTGAAAATCATGTACATTGTGAAAAGTGTGGCATACATTTCTATTAAAGCCTGTTAATACTTTTGCAAGTTCCTGTAGGTAAGACATAAGGACAGCACTGGTGACTGTTTTCTCTCAAATGAATTTCTAAATTAAATAAAAATACATAAAGAACCAAGTTAAACAAACTAGTTTCATATCTTGCTAACTCAGCCTGTTGACCTAGTGTCAAGCTAACAGGCACTTTTGAACTACTACCACCATTATAAATCAGCAAAACGAGACGTTGCTGATCGCCTTTATCATGTTGACCAGTTTTCAAAACCATAAATTTGTATTGGACTCTCCCAGAGAAAATTTACAACAAACAGAAAAAGAGATTACAGGTATATTATTGTGGAGTGTTTGAACAAGTGAAAATAAAGTTGAAGTGCACAGTTGCATCCTGAATTTCCCCAAGAGACAATAAAGAACATTTCCATCAATCTACAGTTCTTAGGGACAATTAACTAAGTGAGTTTAAGCAGAGACTAAACATTGTCAACAATGAAAGTATTGGGGATTGCTTGAAGAATGTGATTAAGTGTACCCAGGACCTATGACCCAGGAATGATCAGCCAGGTGACTAATGCTGGGGAGGTTCAAATTCTAAGACCAGTCTGAGTTTCAAGTGACTACTCAAAGGAAGGTTACCAGGCAGACACTATAAGGACAGGTAGTCACTCAGCAGGGATGCAAAGGGAGAAAAAGGTAGACTTCCAAGAAGACATAAAGAGACAGGAATCTAAGTTTTATGATTGTACAGAAGAAGGGGGAAGAATCTCCTTAGACACTGCGACCAGAGTCAAACAATCTGGCAAGGAACTATCTCACACACTGGTTTTCCTAAAACAGGGATTTTGATGGACACATGAAATACAGGTGAGTCAGTGGAGTCCAGCGTATCTCCAGACAGTGTCAGTGCCTGGATTGCACAATTCCTCAAATGCTTTTCAAAGGTCCACTGATTTGATGCAATCCAATGTCGACTCACACTAATTTACAGCAGCAAACAAAGAGCCTCCATTTCTGTATCAGTGTGCTTTCTCTGACTCACAAGGGTTCATAAAGTTCAAGATAAAGAGCAAACTTTGATGATTGGGTTGTCCTAGTAGCAGTTGAATTCAGACTTGCTTTTTGTGTCAGTAGCTGACTATGTGTTTGACTTGACCAACAAACTGGAGTCTCCTTCACTGACTCCTGTTTTCTTCTCTGCAGAACATGGGCATCCCCTCGGTGATGGTGTTGCCCCTGCTAATAGTCGTGGCAGCAGGGGTGTACTACATCTACAACGAGGTCTTACAGTTCATGTCCAAGACCTTAGTGCGCAACAAAGTCGTGGTGATCACCGATGCCGTCTCAGGAGCGGGAGCTGGTACTGTTCAAAATACTTGACCTCACTTAAGTCCTACGAAAATGTATTTCTGCCAGTTGCAACGCACTGTCACAGATTCAATGAATTGATATCAGAGACATGACACCGTATGTTTAGTCATGGAATTATGAATGGAGCAATCGTGTTGCCAGGCTCGGCACACAACAAAATCACTTGTAAAGGATCGTATTGTAGTCACGTCAATTACCGTTTCCAGGACTTGACTGTGTTTGAGAGCAGTTGCTTTGCAAGTTTGGGTGAAGCTGTCTGGTTGCCCAGACCGTGAGATGAACTCTCTACAACACTATTTGGCCTGCTAGGTCATGCAGTTGCCTTAAAACATCCGTTGTTTTCAACATTGAGCTAATGTCACATTTCCATGAAATGTCTATTTCATCTATCAGGAATCTTTCGTCTCTGCTGATCTCCAGTTGCTGTTCTTATTGACTTCAGATGCTCTGGCAACTACCCGATAACACTTTCTTTCCACTCATAAGACCTCCACTTACTCCTTTCCTGTTCTCGTTTCAGATGTGCCAGCTCCTTGTAAATCGAATCACATGCACAACCAGAGCTGGTCCGCATGTGTACCAAATTATGTCTTTTTGGAAGCCAGACTTGGTGCTTAAGGGTTTTTCCTTGATAGAGGAAGGTGAAAAAAACTGAATAATTTCTCCTTTTTTCCAGTTTTATGCTAAGGGAAGGCAAGACATGGTGCAGGACTTGGTAGCACTGTTGCCTTGCAAAAAGAAGGCTCCGAGTTTGAATCCTGACCTGGAGTTTTTACTGCTTGAAATTTCCATCTTCTCCCCAAGCATTCGTGGGTTTTCCCAGGGCACTCCAGCTTCCCCAAACCCCCAACAGTCCAAAATCATAACTATTAGGTCAATTGGTCTGTCTAAATTAAATCATATCGACAATGGATACTCTTATGCTAAGCTTTTATTAGCATTCAATTGATTCAAACTTAAAAATTGTTCCTTATATTAGCACAAAAGTAAATATAAAATTTTTTCTTTGTATTTTGTCATATGGATAAATGTTCAAACAATTTAGTTTGTAACTACCTGGATGCTGCGCTATGCTAATTTCCAGGCTAATTCTTTTCTAGTTTTGTTTTCTTTCAGTAGGAATAATAAATATCTACATTTTGAAAAAGAATGTTTGTTTCAATTTCACAGAAAACACAGATATTTGTTTTCATGATTGGTTTTTAGACACTCCGTTAGATGTAATCCTTGTTGAAATGCCATCAAGTTTAGCTAAGGCAGTCAGCAATTGTTCTTTTTTGCAGATATATTTGTCTAAATAGCATGTTCTTGTTGTGTTCATCAGAATGTGCCCATCTCTTCCATAAGGCCGGTGCCAGACTCATCCTGGGTGGAACTACCTGGGATAAGCTGGAATCCCTGTATGACTCTCTGACTACTGCCTCTGATCCAAGAGAGGTGAGGAAATGAAACGAGGACCAACGGTACATGCCAGAAAGTGTGTCACTTCAGGTTCTTAAGATGAATCATGCTCCTTTTTAACTGTACTGAGCCATTTGATTGGTACAGTCCATATGGGAAGCTACCCAGGGCAGCATGAGCGCCAAATCTGTGTGCTGCCCTGTGACGGACTAGCAACCCGTCCAGGGTGTACTCCGCTTCTCGCCCAATGACTTCTGGAGATAGGCACCAGTCTGCTCACCACTCCACGCCCACACTTACAGGAAGAAATGGGTATGCAATGGGTGAATGGGTGAATGGATAAATGCGACTTAATTGAATTAGCAACCACAAACCTCAAAAGATCTTATTGAGACTTAATGTGGTAAACCAACACAAAGCAAAAAGAAAATGAGACATTGTTTTTCCAGTCTTACCACAAATTTTCAAATTAAATTTAGATCTGAATCTTATGTGGGCACTTCTAATCCATAGATATGCTTTGACTTAAACCTTCAAAGTAGCGTTGGCTGGATGTTTTGGGCCGTTGGGTCTACCTTTTGCGACCTCCAGCAGACCCCAGTGTACTGCTGGCTTTCTGTAAGGTGTGTGACAGCTCCGCAAACGGCCCATGGATATCAGAGTCCGTTCTTGTTTTGATCAGAAACTCCTTCTGTCGCCGCCTCTCAGATAAACACTTCCTCTGCTCAACACAATGGAAGGATATCCTGTCTGACAGCATGCTGTCCTCATCTGTCTCTTCGCTTACACACACCACTGCACATGGAGCGTATGGCCAGAGAAAGTTTAGATAGCTGTGCGGGCGACACAGAGCCAATCAGTATCGGTTTATCATAAAGGATGTTTTCTTTTCTGATAGCTCGGTTATCCTTTCCTGTCCTTCTGTGCATGCGATCCAAGTTTCATTCTGTATTCGTGCAGAATTGGAATAAATCATTTATTCTAGGAACGTGTGTTATCTATTACAAAATATTTTTGTGGGGTATTTGTTTTTTTAATAAATACCCTGCATTTTCATCTTTTAGACTCACAATCAATTATCCATACCTTACAAAGTGCCACTTGTTTCCACTTAGACATTCGCCCCAAAGCTAGTGATCCTGGATTTCAGTGACATGGACAGCATGGAGGATGTGGTGGCTGAGGTCATGGAGTGCTATGGCTACGTGGATGTGCTGATCTGCAACAGCAGCATGAAGCTGAAAGCCCCCGTCCACAGCGTCTCTCTGGAGCTGGACAGAAACATCATGGACATCAACTACTTTGGTCCGAGCAGCCTCGCCAAAGGTGAGCGGCATGCCGTTACAAATCCAGCTTCAGGTTGGGTTTAATCAGTTTTAACTGTGGCTTGTAGACTGGCTTTATCTCAACTGTAAATCGTGGCAGGTGTTCTTCCGGCGATGATGTCAAGAAGATCAGGACACATTATACTGGTCAACAGCATCCAGGGCCGACTGGCGATCCCATTCAGAGGCTCGTGTAAGTTGTCAGCTAAAGGTTTCGGCTCCAGACTGAAATAAGTCAGAGTTTACATCTGAGGCACACATTTTCACCTGTGACACAAATGGTGGGAGACATTTCACTCAGATTAGATGAGACCAAACTTGAACTTTTTTGGAATACTTGGAAAATACTATTTGTAGGCATAAAAGGAACCCTGTGCATTACCCTACAGACAATGGAACATGGCGATTGCAGCATCATCCTGAGCTGGGATGTTACTGTGGGAAAGTCTGTGGCAAGATCTGAATAATTCCCAATCTGTTTGACAGTAGCTGTGTGCCAACATGCGAAGTCAACAAAGCAAATAAACAAAATCAATATCTGGATTTGCAAAGCTTGTAGAGACGGTTTTAAACATTGATTTACAAGGTATTAAAGTATCTATCTATCTATCTATCTATCTATCTATCTATCTATCTATCTATCTATCTATCTATCTATCTATCTATCTATCTATCTATCTATCTATCTATCTATCTATCTATCTATCTATCTATCTACCTACCTACCTACCTACCTACCTACCTACCTACCTACTTAGGGATGCTAACTAGCTCTGCATCGCTAGCTAGTTATGAGGTGGCTTATTACATCATGGTATACCAAAGTTTGAAAGTTATTATTTTAAAAGGATCACTTATATGACCATTAGATTTTTTTTCCCTGACTACAAAGACAAAAATGGAACACCCTTGGAGTTTAGAAAGACAACACTGCTTTTTATAAGTTATCTAGCTAATTCCAGGGTCCTCTGAAGTCACTCACCCTTCAGGAAATGTCTCTCATTCTGGTCCACTGCTTCTATACTGTGACAAGAACTCTGATGCTAATAAAATGTTTTTGTTTTTTTTTTGTTGCTTTTTTTCATGGCTTTCCTTCAGGCGGGTAAATAATGTCGGCTAATTATTACATTACAGATTGTAAAAATGCATGAAAAAGGTAATGAAGGCCAGGACCTTTCGTTACTTCCTACAGCCAAAACCATTCTTTGTTCTGTCTTTAGTTTCTTTTCATTGCTGTAAATAAATCAGAATACAGCAGAATAATAATAAAACATAATCTTTTGCTCTATAATAATTTGTTTACACTCTGAAAAATCTCCAGGTTGCTCTCAGTCCAACCAGAGTCGATTAGATTTTAAGTGCCGTCACTTCCTCATTCGTAGCATTTAGTTACTGTGTGTCTCGTAACCAGAGCCCTAGACCTGAGGGCTTCCACCGATGAGGCAAAAAACAATTACACAAAGAATGCGGTGTGTAATGAATGGAATGAGACTCTGCAGACAAGCTTGGGTTGCTACATGTGTTTTGTCTGCTGACAGATGCGGCCTCCAAGCACGCGGCGCAGGCCTTCTTCGACTGCCTAAGGGCAGAAGTGGAGGAGTATGGGATTGTTGTCAGTACCGTCAGCCACACCTTCATCAACGCCTCCGAGCCGCCACCCGCCGTGGAGCCAGCTCCAAAGCAAAACGTCATAACTGATTGTGAGTATGACGCAAACCAAAAGGCATGATGCAGATGTTTGCATTACATTTACATTACTCTTGGGATGAGTCTCGATTGGTCTGTTCCCCCAAAGATATCGCCAGACAGCTCACCCACGGTGTGAGGCCTTCGGTCCTGGCCAATGAGATTCTGGAGACGGTGAACAGGAAAAGGAAGGAGGTTGTGCTGGCCCACCCCATCCCCAGGGTGGCCCTCTACCTCCGTTCCCTCTTTCCTCCCTTTCTCTTCGCTGTGCTGGCGGCCGGAGTGAAGGACTCCGTGTTGGCAGAGCCGATGCAGTAAAAGAAGACGGGGGTAGATGTGAAATCAAGCAAAATATTGTTGGTCTTGAGAGTTTCACGCCGTTTTATGTTACTGCCTGACGCTTTCAGAATTATGGATTAATTTTGACAGACAATTGAGTGAATACATTAAAAACTACTGGGTTGAAAAGGACAAATTAATTTGGATTAATTTTATATTACTTTGCGATGCTCATTGAATGATCCAAACCTTGGGTTTGACTCAGCATGGTGGATTATGCAGTAAAGATTGGTAAAAGAGACCAACATCTACTTCAAAGGCAACCAAAGAGTTGTTTGAACCTAATAACTTTTATGACTGAGCAAGTAATTTTTATGTTAAACTATTTGATTGTCATTTTTAATTTAAGTCTGCAATAGCAATCATCATTTATAAAAACAAAGACAACATTATGAGATCTTACAAGATCTTCATTGACAACTAAACTTTCTAGAACTTTCTTGGAACTTAACAGAAAAAACCTGTGTGGCGTCATGGCAACAAGGAGGGTATACAACTGAAAATATTTTGCTCATGAGAGTGAGAAAACTTAACTTAAATGTACAAATGAAGTTTGTTGCTTTCAGTCTTACAATTTTCTTATTTCCTCTGAGAATGTGATGTATCCAGAACAATTATCAACTGGTGAGATTTACTGACTTACTTGAACAAACAAGAACAACCAAGTAAAGCAGCCAGAAGGAATCAGCAAAGCCTGAGCGGTGGCATCATGTGCGAGGTGATAATGTTACCATTGGAGTGTCTGGGAGTCAAAACAGGCGGTGAAGAGATAAAAGATTCCTTGTGATTTTGGTAAGAGGGATATTTTCTAACAATCTTCTTAAAGTAGATACAACAAAAATAATTTTCTCCACCATTAACCTTAAATGTCAAACAAAAAAAATCCAAATTTGACACTATATGCCTGACCCTTTTTGTGTTCTGGATCTAGGATAATTTACAGACCTCTTTTCCACAAAAAATCAGTCTTTTTTCAGTGATAAACATTTAGCTAATTATTGAGCAGATAATTTTTTAAAAATAAGAATTTCAGTGGCCTGCAAGTGTCTTTATCTTTATTGAAGTTACATTACTTTTATCTGAATGTGCGATAAGAAATGGTCTGTTTTGTGATTACTTTCCTTTCTACTTTTGAAAGCAAAATTGTTAGGTAAAAGATAAAAGGTCAGTGAGTACAAATGAAGACATGACCTGAAAATTAAAAAAATTATATATACTCAAAATGGCTGGAACAGAATCATCTGGATTGGACAAACTTTAATACAAACATCACAAATGCTGCAGGCAACAGAATAAGACATACGAGCGTCTTCCTTTGATTTTGGAATCAAATTGGTTAAATTGCAAATATGAATTCTGTTGGAAAATTAAATATTTAATTTTCTTCATGTATTAACTTAAAATTGCATTATTATTAGTACTACTTTCAGAAAAATCTTGTAATTCACAGACATGTCCACAAGATGGCAGCAGCACTCATGACAGTTCTGCATGTTTTTTGAGGGGGAAGGTTTTCCTCTTCTTCCTTTGCCTTGTACTGGAGTGTTTCTTTTTATCCTGCACTGGGAAATATATAAATAAAACTGAATAAATATTTCGATTGTTTTTAGTTATAACCTACTGTCATCTATTTTTTCCTCAAGATCTGAATTAAAAATAAATACATTCCCTGTAAAAACACATTCGATCTTTAAAGCTGACACATGTCACAAACCATGGTCATCTTTGAATGTAAAGTAAATTCAGCAGGTCCAATCGGGGAGTTTTCTGCTGCTCATGTATGTGAGTTTAGGGCTATGAGAGTGGGGGGTTGGTATCTAGTCCAGCTGGTAAGCGCGAATGTGTCCTCCAGGTCACTCTCCTCAGGGGATCACCTCTTTTGTCCCCGGGGTCCTCGGGACAGGAATGCTCCTCTAATGTCCACATGAATAAATGCAGCTCTGTGACATTTCCATGTGTCAAACAGGAAAAAAAAAAATTAAAGAACTCTTCCGGATTCTCCAAATTGGCATTTTGATCAGACACATTTCCATATGTCACCATCATCACGCTGCGTGTGAGATGATGGGGCACCAGTCTGCCCCCACGTATGACTTATTGTTTAACAAGACTTCGCTGATAGTTGAAGAGCGCGCCCGTATCATGCGAGCCATGGAACTGTCAGATTTATTTCTGCTTGAAGGTAAATCAAACACCAAAGCACTGAGGTGTGCAGCAGTATTAGCGAATGATCTAAGCCTAATAGTTTCTCTCAATCATCTGTCTGCGCTCTTTGGTGAGTAATATGTAGATAAAGCCCAAACATCAGGAAGATGATTGTCCTGAAGTGATATCCAGGGTTGATGCTTACTAAATGCAAGACGTGACTTATAAATGGGAACGTCTGCTGCTCTGAAATTGTCTCACTGTGAGCAAAGTGATCACCCTTATCAATTTTTAAAGGCCAGGTTATTGACACTAACCTGACTTATTGAGGTTATGGAGAGGCCATGGTAATGATTCCCTAAGCTTTCAGTTACAACACCAGAGGGGCCGCCTCTTGCTTTAAAATATTGGATGGAGGCAGGCTTTACTGCTCCAATGAGCATTAGTATAATGTCTCCTTTGTCAATCCCTTCTTATTGCTTTGGATATTAGTATCCCTGCTTGCAACGTATAAATAAAAACTTGTTCTCTTCTATTTCATTTAGCCTGCACTTTCTGGACGTTTAAATCATTTTGCGTGACGTGATTAAGGTCATTTTAACCTTTTCCTAACATTGGAAAGCTAACAGTTTATTAGTCCGCCCACATGCTTAAGACGTCCATTTAACTCCCTAAATCTTTTGGAGAACTTTTAATGGAAATTATGTCAGGTGGTGGATTTATAGACCTTTGTGGACTGTTGTCTAGACAATGTGCAGTTTGGAAAGCCCATAATGGTACAAAGTTGGATGTGGGTGGGGCAAAGAAGTCTGACAGGTGTGATATGCTGATCTGAGCAGGATTGCTGGGTTCAGATGGTAAAGTCTAACAAACGTTGCAATTACTTATCTTAATGGCTAGAGGAGCTACAGATTTGGAGTAACGCATAGAAGCAGACATATCAGGACCATGGTAGGAGTTTGTGCCATAATCAGTGGGTTACCCACAGTCTCTCTTAGTCGATATGTCCTTGGGCAAGACACTTCACCTGCCTTACCTGCTGGTGGTGGCCAGAGGGCCCAGTGTGAAGCACTTTGAGGTCCTCTGGACTTGATAAAGCTCTAAACAAGTACAAGCCATTTACCATTTCTGAGAATTTAATGCAACACTTCTACATCCATGTCCTGGCGGATCGCCTCTTCTTAGTCGACGGTTGTTTTCTGGCCAAAGTCAAAATTTGTGTATCTTGGTGTCTTGGTCACAAGCAATGGGAGATAGATAAATGGTTTTATAGTAAACTGGGAGGTGATGCCAGGGTGAAGAAAAAGGCTCACTCTCTCATTTTACTGTTCTGTCTGCGTTCCCAGCTCTCGTCTAAGGTAACGACGTATGGATTGTGACAGAAAGAACGTGATCCAAAATACAAAATGACACTCTAGTGAAAAGTTCCTGAAATGACACTCTAGTGAAAAGTTCCTGAGTCCACACAGCTCTTCTTCCTGACTATCCCAGCATTTACTGTGTAGACATGAGCAAAATCTAACCATAAAATGTGCTTGTAAGGGCAAACACTTTGGACAAAAACCATATTTGCCTTCTAAGCTATTCTTAAACAAAGTACGAGTTCCTTCATCGTATGAAATCCTTCAGATACTCTGCACACTGCAAACTAAACTAAAAAAAGTTGACAAAGTTAACATCCTAGACTCTGCGTGAGATTAAACGGTTCTGTCAAGGAATAATCACAGCATCACATGTCATCGTGATTTTTTTTTTTTTAGTTGCAGAAGTCTTCCTAATCCCTAAATCTGCTGTAAAGATTACACATATTCAATCTTAAAGGAAACTTTTCCTTAATCTCTCACAAATCCTTGCAAATCACGGATCCGGCATGTCTCACGTTCCTTTACTTAAAATATCTCCCTTTACCACAATAAACGCATTTGGGAGAATAAAACTGCGCTGCCAGCTGGATTTTATAAGCTTTCACATTTAATCCTTTGGTTTTATTTCTTTTGGACACAAAACACACTAATGTTTCTAATGACCTTAAGATAGAGAGGGTCCTAAACACGCACTTATGTAACTATAGAGATTTAAATCAGCTTTGACAGTTAAATTTGTAAGCAAAAGTACTAAAAAATATATAGAAAAAATATACTTGTATGAAAATAAGCTCAAATGCTGAACTTCTGTACCAAAAGAAATGGAATAGGATTAATTTGAGTGCAGAGCTTAGAGTAGTTTTTTTTAGTCTTCATGACGGATCTGTCTTTGAGTGTAAAAAAAATGTCCGCTGCCCTGTAGGAGATGTTAATAAAGTTTGAGGCTCTCCATCGATTGTCTGCCCATTGTCTGTCAATACAGTGGTGCTAATGTCAATGTCCAATGTCAGCCATTTGGTCAATGTGTTGCCTTATTGCTTTTCTTATAGCCCAGACTGATTTTTAACCACTCAAACGGAAAGAACTCATTTCTTGGTCATTGCAAAAGAATCTCGTAATCAGGACCAATTAGTAGGACTAAGCAGCGCTAAGGCAAACATGGAGTTTTATCTTTACTTACAGTCACAAAAATGTTAATTTGGTTTAAGAAAACACTATTTAATTAACCCCTGCAATGCTCTTATGAAAACAAGGCTACTTACCCACTAACAATTTCTTTCTTTTTTGTTTTATGTGTCATTTTCTTGTTTTAGATAATCAAAGAAATGTTAAAAAATGAAACACAGACAATCTGACCAAATACAAAAAGCAGCTTTAAAGCAATAAATTCAACATCATTTCTTTATTAAGAGATAAAAAGCTTCCCAAAGCTAGTGAATATTTCTCTCTTAAATCAACTTTTCTTCTTTGCTGAAGAAGAAAAGTTGGAGGGTTTTCTCCCATGTTTAAAGTCATGCCACATCATCTCATGAGGATATAACTCAAGACTTTGACTAGACTCTAAAACTCTTATTTTGTTTTTCTTTTTTAGCCATTAAAAGGTGAGCTTGGTGTGTGCATCTGTCTGGACTGTCGTCCTGCTGCATAATTCAAAACTATCATCCGTGCTAAACAATCAGAGTAAAGTGATCGTACGAAAACGTGTGTTTCAGAAATGTGCTAAACGTGTCCCACATAACTACATTCAGAGTATTTTGTTCTTCTAGCTGCTGCCTCCATCACAGAAAATCAACAAAATAACAACAAAAAGTGAAAATCACAAACGACTATGAAACCTGAAGCAGGTTGACACAGTGCAATGCGATATCGGTGCTGGTGGGCCACGGCCACCTTGCTGAGCATCGAGGTATTGAGTTCTGATGAGCCATCTCCTCCCTGTGCATATTATATGAGAGCTGTGGGAATCTAAATGCAACAATATTGACACTGTGCAATTAGGGAGGGGTCATTAGGTCTGGTGCTTTTATACAGGAGCTGCATGACAGGAATGCCGCCTTTCCGGGAATCAGGGCCGTGTCTACATTTGTTTATTTTTTGTTGTTGTTTTTGACAGGGGCACAAACTGTACAAAGGGAGCACGCTAAAATTACAATTTCAACTAAATGCACTGCAGTTTTAAATTACAATTAAAAATGGGTCAAAACTTGAATGACAAACTATTTATTTAACCAAACAAAACACATGGATCTGCTCAGTAAGCGGAAACTATGCAGTAGATTTGTTTGTTGCAGTGGATTAGGGAGCTAAACGATTAGCTTGTTTAGCTTACCATAGCTTAACTGTATACAACTCTATTTTTAATGCAGCTATGCTAACACTATGCAGCTAATCAACTCAAGAGCCAAAATTATTGAACCGTTACAGACTACAAATTGCAAACAACTGTTTAAATACCCCTCTTGCCACTTCATGAAGAGATTTTTTCCCCAGTAATCTGAGGCTGATTTTCCCTATTATTACTTAACATCATCAACCTGCCATCAACTTAGAGATGGGAATTAGTCACTTGGCTATAATCTCATGTATTTACATGTAAATGTAAGTTAATGTGTGATGTCTCATTAATTATTATTTTTTAAAATAATCAACAGTGGCCGTTGTTAAAGAACAAAAAGAGCATTTCTGTCATCGATCGTCAGTGTGGACAAAACGCTGAAATGAGTATTTGAAACACGACTGATGACGATTTACTGACTTTTTAATCTTTCTGATTTTATTTTGTTTCTTCTTTTTCTTCTCTTGTCTGGATTTAATTGGTGATTCTGTGTATTCTGTTACTTTTTCTTACACTAAAACTATGAAGTGTGGAAATAGTTTATGTGTAACAGATATGTAAATTTAGGCCCTTTCGCCTTTTTTGATTCATGCAACACATGAACTATTTTTACTTGACTTTGTTTTGAATTTCTTTTGATTTATAGTTGGAGTGTTGATTGACTGCAACAACAACAACTATTATTATTATTATTATTATTATTATTATTATTATTATGTGTATGACTGAGTGTTTTAAATTGAATAAACAAACTAAAACTAACAAACTGGTTGAGATTTCTGGTGGGGGCGGCCAATCAGATTTCAGGGGTACCTGGCGACGCCCCTGCCGGGAAGATGAACCGGGACGTACAGAACAATCAAATAAACAGCGCCATCGTTCCCCGCCCCCAACGTGAGGCTCATGCCCTCTCCTGAACCTCATCTTAATTAGAGCGGGGTGACAACAGGAGGAGGGCTGGCTAATGAAACAGAAGGGGCACCCAGGCAAAAAGAGGCCTCTAAAGCCTGCAGTCGCCGGGTGCCCTGACCCCGGATCAGGTCCTCATCCTCTCGGCAACGCTCAGGCCACCGAAACCACAACAGGTGGAGGCTTGAAGAGTGGCAGAAGCTTTTCAAATGACTTAATTGGATTTTTCCTCAGAAAATAAGTGACTCTTCATAGAGAGTCGCCACACAATGCGGAATTAGCTTGCGTGTGCGGAGCGTGGCTGCCGTCGTCAGGAGGAGCCATGCCTGAGAGGTCATTTGCTCATCTAGAATGACCGGCACACCTGCTTTCAGGCCAGCTGAAATTAGCTCTGAACTTTGACTGGGTCATTCTATTGGGTACTAGGCTGCCTCCAAAAGGACTTTTTGTGATTTAACCGGCTGCTTACGGTGGAATTCGCTGTTGTTGTTTCTGACAAAAGATTTTCTCTTTCACAGAGACTAAATATCTAAGTTTTCTATGCAAGGCATAGAAAACTTTTTTGAGAAGTTTTTGAGAAACGTGAATTTCGCCAACAAGAAATGCGACCTGCAGGGACTTTTTCACTTGCTTTTGTCCAACTACACACTTTGAATTCAACTTCTGAGTAAAGGAACGACCAAGAAGTAATACGTTTTCTTTTATGACCTTCATAAAAGAAAAAAAAAAAGATGACTGAGAAAAAAAAAAATGTACAAGACTGACACTGCACATCACTCTGAATCTACTATTACCTCAGTGAAGCTTGGTGGTGGCGGCAGCATGCTGTGGGGAATAGCTAGGACAAGAAAGCTGGTCAGAATAGATGGAAAGTCAGATGAAGATGAATACACCAGAATCCTCTGCAGCTAGGGCAGGGGTGTCAAACTCCAGTCCTCAAGGGCCGCTGTCCTGCAGTGTTTAGATGTGCCACAGGTAAAAAACAGTGGAATGAAATGGCTTAATTACCTCCTCCCTGTGTAGATCGGTTCTCCTGAGCCTTGCTAATGACCTAATTATTCTTTTCAGGTGTGGTGCAGCAGAGGCACATCTAAAAGTTGCAGGACAGTGGCCCTTGAGGACTGGAGTTTGACACCCCTGAGCTAGGGTGTTCAAAGCAGGGACAGGGGACCATTTGCGGCCCCTGGAGTGATTTTGTGAGGGCCCCCATCAACAATCCATGAATAAAAAAGATTTGATTAGGACCAAACTACAATTTCTAATTTAACATCTACTTATAAATTGATTATGTTTTCCAAGTTTTCTGGTTTCCTATATATGTTCATGGTAAATAGGACCACGTCTACATCTTGCACACACACAACTTGACTAAACACAGCAAGTGTTTTAAAATAAAGACTGATCTACATCCCGTTTTTATATAAAAAAAAAATAAATAAATAAAAAGTTTTTCAAGCCCAAAACAAAAAGCAAACATGAAGGCCTTTCATTTAATAAGGAAAACATGCAAAAACTATTCGATGTTTTGGATCCACGTTCCCGTTCCAACAAAAACTTTAATTAAAATAGTTCATGATTACTTTAGTTGTTGAGTAGGTGAAAAAAAAAATCACATTTTGGTGACTTTAGTTTCTAAAAATGATGTTGTTTTTTGGCCCATGAATACTTTTGGTCCACGTGACAAAAGTTTTGACACCCTCGCTCTAATCAGGCTTGTCAGAAGCTGAACACGAGTTTAAACTGTGGCAGAGGTTCACCTGTCAGCATAAGAACAGCTTCAGAAATACAGAATCTGTTTTCTTTTTATCTAATTCTGGATAACATCCAGGTTTTTAAGTATTTTTTTTTCTGTTTAGCCTTCATATCCAGAGCTGTTTTGGTCAAAAGCTCGTACTTTCAAATAAAACTGAATTCTGCACAGAACCTGAAGCTGCACATCCTTCCAAAAAGAAAAAATATACAAAAAACCAGCATCTCATTGTTGTACCTGCATGTATTTACAGCCACACAGAAACAAAAGTCTGTTCTGCATGTATAACCTGCCCATCAGGTGGCACATGTGTGCTGCCTTACATAACATTTAAACACACACACAAAAAAAACGAGACGCAGCGTCTCCTTGAAACAACCCACTTGACACTGCTTATAAAAGTTTCAATTTAGAGACTAAACGAGTAAAAATAAATAAATAAATCTGTTGCACAAAGACATCCATTCTCCTCTGGGAAATTGAAAAATTTGTAATCCACAAAGCCGGCTGAAGCTTACATTGTGAAATAGATGCGTTCAGAAACCGCGCGATCCATCCCCGAGACGAGGAGCGCGTAATATACTGGGAACTGATAAAGGTTGTCGATAACAAGGGGCCCCTGTTCAGGTTGCCGAGCGCAACACAGCGGCTTAGTGCTGGCAGGGGAAACATTAAGGCAAAATTGCATCCGTAAAACAAGTCTTCACCGGAGCACCTCATCAGGACGGAAGGTGAAACGGCTTTTATGGCACCCAGATTGCGTGTCATATCCAATTTACACACTGTCGCTTGCCCCTAACTCCTGCAGATTTATTCGGCCTAATCAAAGCCTCAGGTGCTTTTTTTGTTTGTTTTTTGCAATTGCACCTCTTCACATCTTCACCTTAAACTTCAGCTTAGGTTTCGGGGGATTTCAGAGAGACACAGGGCGAAAGAAAAAAGGTATAGAAGGCAGGAATCCTAATTATTCGCTAAGGAGACGTTTTGTTCTGTTGTGTGGGGCTCACAGCATTTTCTTTATGTCCTCGCTGAAAGGTCCAGTGTGCGATTGTGGGAGTGGATGCTAACAGGTCTCGGATCAGTAGTTCTGAAAGGAGCGGCTGGTAACTGTTGCGATTCTGCTGGTCTCTTGATTGGCTGTGTTCGGCCGGCTGTAAGGAAGGGCTATTTTGGATTTGTGAATGGAGGGCATGTTGGGTAATCTCTGTGCGCCAGTCACAAGGTACGGGTGGAAAATGTGGAAAGTGACGCGGCGCCTGTAGTCAGAACCCGACTTTGTCACGGAAAGATATTCAAACTTTTGTTTTTGTCTTTCAGAGTATGTTTTGTACATCTAGAGACTGATTTGTGTCCATTAGAAAGTAGAAAGAGCAACGGTGGAAGTTTATTAATTTTGTGATGCCATTAAACTTTAAACTTTGGTTGTGTTTAAAGGTCAAGGTCAATCAGTTGAGGTTATTTATGTAGCACGTTTCAGTAACAATGCAGTTCAAAGTGCTTTAAATCATGAAAACACATAAAACAAAAACATGTAGTCACCAATGGAGAAACCAGTAACAAACATTACATTTTGACGAGAAAATCATTGATGCTTATCAAATATGCTGGTCAATATTCCAGTGATTATGGGTCGAAGGTGACTCTAAAGCCTTGATTTAAAGGAACTCTGTGTGTTTTGGATGTTTGTTCCAGATCCACTGTTCAGAGGAAAATGCTCAGAAATGTGAAAGGAAGAAAAAGCTTCATAAGACCCATAGCTTGAACTGTGGTTGAGTCAGTGCTGTGTCCTGCTATGTAAGAAAGGACATTAGATGCCACTGGATTAGCACAATTATTATTTGATCAATTTAGGACTGTGGCCAGACCTGATTGGGGCGTTGCCAGTGGTTACCTCAGAGGCATTAACAGGAGCTGCGTCGGCTCCGGGGACTTCCACGATCAATGGAGGACCTGCTGGCTGTGATCGCCTCTGTTCAACTCGGATAATGGCCGACAGCTTTGGTCTCTGTGGGAGTATTATCATGCGTAGATAATAGCAGGACTGTTTTAAGTAGTAGTTTATTGTGTCTTGCACAGGGACCCTTTGAACCTTTCTACAATTATTCCAGGACTTCTTAAAAAAAAAAAAAAAAAAAAAACTCAACAATGCAACCTTCAGAAGTCACTTTATTAGTAATTAGACGTTCAGTTCTGTATTTTATTTTATTTTTTCCTGTCCTTGGTTTGTCTCATGATGTCCAAAAATGTCAATTAGTGATTCTCAGTTGTTGACCCAGTGTGCGTGTTTCTTTGTAATACCTAGCGGGGATGATCTTCCTGAGACATACTGGGTCGTGGGGACCCACTGCCTGGTCCCCACAAGGGGAAACCCTGTTTTTGGGTCAGGGGTTAGATTTAGGACTAAGGTGTGAATTGAGTTTTGGTTAGGGTTAGGTATGTGATGGATAGGGTTAGGATAAGCGTAAGGTTTAGTCTGTAGAAATGAATGAAGTCAATGGAAAGCCCCCACAAAGATAGCCACGCAAATGTGTGTGTGTGTGTGTGTGTGTGTGTGTGTGTGTGTGTGTGTGTGTGTGTGTGTGTGTGAATAGTCTTTTGTCCCAGTGATGGACTTGGAAGCAGTCCACTGAGTCTGTTGACCAATGAACGGTGATGTTCTTTTCAGGTGAACCTGTCCCTCTGCACATATAATGAGGAGGCAAATAAGTTTTAACTATGTTTTTGTTTTCACAAGTATGTTTCACTACCTATAACTGTTTATTTTTTTAATCACTCTAGAATTAAATGTTCCAGGTTTTAAAACCTAAATACAACAGCATGTCTTTCATGCTGCATCCCACAGCAAAAACCCCCATTAAAGATAAATAAGTTTTAGACCTATGTGTGCTTTAGAGAACCTCCATCCAGGTTAGAACTATCCAGTTCAGATAAATATGGCTTGTTTAAATACAATGAAGATCATGATTTTAAAAAAAAAAGAAACCTTAAATTTAACACTAATTATCATATTTTCTTAAAATCTCTAATCTTCATTCACTGGAGATCACAAAGGGCAATTAAAAACCCATTCTGGTGAAACTGACTGATAACTTTTTACCCTGGACAGAATGGCACCCTGGGTGTTGAGCCATATTACCAATGTCCAAAGCCCAACCATAATGGGTATGAAAATAAATTGTAGCCAGTTTACTTATGGTTGATGTTTTTATAGAGTTAGAAATTTAATCATTGTGTTATAATTATTATAGGATTTTTACTTATTCTTTGGTTTTAAAATGTCTTGTTTTTAATTATCTCTGTTGTTTACTTATTTCATGGTTTATTGTCTGTAATCATTCCTGTTTTCAGTATTTTTAGTCATTTTAACCAGTTATGGTCTCCACTCAGCTGACAAACACTCTGCTTGTTACACTCACCTGATTGTTTCCCTCAATCACCTTCTCAGCATTTAGTTAGTTTTGTTTTGCATTTATTAAGTAATATAAAATAAATCTTCATCCATATGATTCATCCATTCTCATGTTGCCATTTCTGGATTTTTTTTGGGTTCTCTGCAACAACAAAACATGTCAATAAGGTTTACACACATATGCCACCTACATTAGATATAACATCCTAAAAGGTTTTTCCTTCGCTATAATAGTAAAAATGTTAAACATCCAATGTATTATATCCATTATGAATACATGATTTACATCAGGTTCAGTATCAGGTCACTTTTCTGGCTTTTATTGATCAATTCTATTAATTCAAGAAATGTACCAACTACTTTAAGCAGTAAAAAATGATTCTACATTTTGTTGATAAACAAATCTGATTTAATAAAATTAAAACCCGATGTATTTCAGGAGTTTGTTTACACAGAAAGAGAGGGAAGGGAGCTGTGATTCCCCACTGGGTGATGATCCTGCTACAATGTGTGCACTACCATGACTCGGTCATTGATAATTTGAAGCAGGATTATCCTCATGCCAGGGCTGTGACCCCATCACACTCACACCGCCTCTGACACTCCTCCAGCTAAGTCATTACAACTCTCTTGGCAGTGCTGCGCCATCACTTCCTGCTTCCAGTTCTCGCTAAACCCCAAACACAGTTCACTAGATAAACCATTTTCTGAACTCGCATGCACTTTGTGGCTCAATGTCACGACGTCTGCCTAGATCTGATTACATTGTGCCGGTTTTAAGACGCAGGCATTCAGGTCATATAACACAAGGATGTTAGGTTGCTTCTTTTAACATTGTGACATGGTTTTAAACTGGGTGTAATTTGTAAAGTAAGTAACGCCACAGTGAAGTTAGCTGCACTGGTCAACATGAAAAGTGCCGTTTCTGTTCCTCTGTGTGTGCTAATAAAAAGTTCAAATGATCCCAGGATTCGTCAGCTTGCTCTGTACAGACACTTGTGTCTGTATTTGGGGGCCCATTACATGAGAGCAGCATATGTCCCGGCTTAGTCAGATGGGCTTCTGTCTCAGTGGGAATATACACAAGACGAGACCAGGGGGGACACACTCACACATATGCAAACTACCGAACAAAAGACGTGTAAAGCTGTCCATCATGTTTAAACTGATTACAAGACGGGATTGTTTTCACGGTATAATTAGATGTCGACAGGGTGTCACATAAAATCTGGACCTTTGGGGTTTAATGAAAAGCCCTCATCAGAGTCGGTTTCTCAGACTAGAATTCCTAAACACGTTCAAAATGGGACAACTGTTTCTACTTTAAGTTCACTTCTTCAACATTTTCAATGCAGTTCTACTAATCAATTATTTATTTGCCGAGTCTGTATTGGACTAAAAGAGATCTGGTAAAAATAAATTCAAAAAATTTTATGACACATTTAAAATAAGTCTAAGTAAACTATTAACCACAATCTTGCATCGTACTCGGTCGGATTCAGTTGAACCATTTCCAATCATGACCCTTAATGGTGGCGTTCCCCAGGGTCGTGTACTTGGAGTTTTTTCCATTACACCCACTGAAGTAACTTATGCAATTTTATATTAAAATGTGTGCTGAAATAAGATGTCTTCATTCTTCTCTGGGTGAACTTGTATCTTCATACAGAGATGAGTAAGTTAAACACATTTTCAGAGGAGAGTACCGCCGTGAGAAAACAGACACCTTCTATGTTCTTCATGACCAGAGTGACTCGTTAAAGCAACGCCTCTCTTCCATGGGAGTCTTCCTGCCATTTGTTTCGCTGGGCGGCGGGTGGGAGCAGTCCCACCACGTTACCAAGACACGTCAGACACCACCAGGACTCGCTGCAGAGCCGCTGCTGCCTGCACAGAATTATGATAGTGGCCAGCACTTCGAGGACATCCAGCTTGTTTTTGTGGGTGTTGCTACGAAGCTCGTCAAAACAAAAACACAGCTCTCTCATAATCATGGGTGTTTACCGTATTTGTAATTGCTGCTCCGAATAATTCTTCCAAAACCTACTACTGCATTTCTATCGTTTGATCACTTTTAACAGATTTGTTCAATCTAAACCGAATGCAGTGAGATGTTTTCTTTTTCTTTTTCTTTTTTGTGATTCAAATGCATACAGACTCAAGATGTTTTAATCATCATCCCAGCAACATATTAGCAGTCCACTTATTTTCACTTGCGCACTTCAGATCTCACTTACGGGACATCAGCACAGCCACTCTAATCTGTGCTCTTGTTACTTCTCATATTGATTATGGCATTGTATTTTAAGAGCCAATTCTCTTCTCTCTGGTCCAACACACAAATCTGTCAATAAAGTTCAGCTGGTCCCAGACTCGGCTGCTCGCGTTGTCATTGGAAGAGCTCTCAACATGCGGCGCCAATATTACAGAAGCTCCAGTTTCTGCCATAGATTCTCAACGATGCCACCTGGAAAAAGCATATTACAGATTTTTTTTATTATTATTATTTAATGTGGAACATTATCTTGGTTGTACATGGCTGCTTGGTTTTATCCTTAACATGTCGATCTGTGACAAACTGTCGTTCCTTTCATTAAAACAGTGGCTACACTAACCATGCTGACAGATTTTATCTTACCAAGTATTATTTGGTTTAGTTTCTAGTGCAAATATCTCAGTACTCTTGAAATAAGGCAAAAATAACTTAAAAGTAGTTTTTTTGTATCTAGAAATATTAGCTTTTTTTAAGTCAATAATTCCTTGTTACTGATGGAAAAGTATTACTTCCACTGGCAGATTATTTTCCCATGTTTTAAGTGAAATTATCTGCCAGTGGACTAGTACATTTTAATTAATATTAAGGAATGATTTGCTTAAAACAAGCTCATATGTCATGCTGAAGAGAGACTCTTATGTTAGTTTTGTCTTTCCCAAGAGTAGAAAGACATTTGCACTGGAAACTAGACCAAAAAAATACAAGGTAAGATTTTCTGCTTTTGCAGTGAGATGGGTTGAATGGTCAACCTTCAAATATTGGGATATTGTTTTATCACCTAACTTTGCTATTAAGTTGTTCACAGCTTGTTCTCTGACATGTTTACTGTCTTCCTTTATGCTGTTTAGAGAATACCTAAATTTATGTTAAAATTCAAGTACACACAGACGAGTTTATGTTGCTAACTCAGTGACTTTTGAAGGCAATTTATTGCGATGAGAGTTATAAGAGTAAGTACACATGAATGGATATAGTTCAGATTTTTATTTTTGTATAAAATCCAGATCATATTTTTCTTTGTAATACAGACATATATAGACAAGCTCAAGGGGTTGTATAAAATAAATAAAGAAAACTGACCCAAGCACTGAACCGTGTGGAACTCCAGAACTGATTCTGGTGAATATTCAAACATGAGCTGTAATGTTTTAGACAAATAAGATCTACACCAACCTTGTGCCATTCTTTTCTGGTCTACAACATAATGAAGCCTGTTTAAAATAATATTATGATCGACTATGATGCATTCAGGGCTATGCAGGGTGTACTTCTACATTTTTTTTCACATTGTTTCACAAGGTTTTAATGTGTGAACACATCTGTAATCATACCTCTCATTTGCTGTAAGCCCCAGGGCTGTTCAGCTCCGAATGCTGGGCCTGTGCAATTGATCAAAAACAAAGCAACTATAAATCAAAATTGACACGGCCATGAATGATTCCAAACTGAACGCATGTGTGTGTTTGCGTCTCCATATGTGTCCTACATGGGCCAACGAGAGGGAAACCCCAAAGGGGCCGGCGAAATGAACTGGGTGATCAGTCTCCGGCTACTTGGTGCTGTCAGGAAGGGGGGATGGTGGACAGAGGGGGATGATGGTGGTTTGGGGGGGATGTGAGCGACATTTAGGTTGGCATTGACACTACTCAGTCAGCACTGGGGAATACTGTAAAATACCTGGAGCTATAATAAAAAATGATACTGATGAAGGGTTAATGAAGAGGTCTCGTTAGGAGAAGAACCTAATTTGAGACTTTGGTTGGACACAGCAGTTAGACATTACCGTCAGTAGACATATCAAATTATTTTAATGCACATAAATGAATTAGTTTTAAATCAGAAGAGTGAATCCTTTTCATTACCATGATATAATATTGGGCAGCATATTGACATTCATATATTTTTCAAGATTAGATTTTGGCTGAATGAAAGATGGCAATCAATATGAGATAATAACCAATGGAGTCGGAAATTGGATATAAATGAATATTTCTTTACAACCAATTAACTAAACAAAAGAAATTCACAAACCAAACAAAAAGTCTAAAAAAGAAAGACAACCTGTCAATCAATCAATCAATCACATTTTATTTGTATAGCACATTTCAGCTGCAAGACATTTCAAACTGCTTTACATAATTAAAATAAAATTAAAATAAAAACAGCATGTGACATTGAGAAAGAGAAAGACTGTCCTAATTAATTTGAAAACTATGAGATAAAGAGGAATTTTAAACTAGTTGTTCAGGCTCAGTTTTGCGTTTTTAGGCAGCCTCGTCTTTTGTAAGTGCGTTCTACGAAGATTCGCTCAGGGACTGGCTGCCCAGTTTCCTGCTATGAGTGGATCGACACAGAGTTTTTCCTTCAGTTTTACCTAGTGTTGGGGGGAAAATGTTAATAGAAGATAGAAAGCCGTTTGATAAATATCAAAAACATCACCAATCAAGTAGTAAAAGAATCAGGAGAAACAATTGGGATGGCCTCGTGAAATTTGTCTCCAGTTTCAGTTGAAAAATTTTTTTTAAACAGAAATAGTGTTGTGGTCCTATGAGAGTAAACCACAAGTTGCTGGTTTACAAAATATTGTATCCAACGAAAGTTGAGTGTAAGAAAAAACGTCATAAAAAAACTCAACCAGCAGCAGAACTGCAGCCAAAAAATCTGTTTCTAGATTTTGGTGGAGATGCACCAAGTATGGACTGCAGCTGAAGATTTTGAGTTTTAAGAGTCGGCACACACACAGACACACAGCCAGAACATGGGTTATCACCATGGCAACCACTCCTGAACCAGATTGAAGCAGCAGGTCTTGGCACCTGGCCACACGGCCAGTGTATATAAATACCTGCTTTATTACCCGTAGTATCACTGTGTTGCACTAGTCAGCAAACTAGCATGAACTAAACCTGCTTTGAGGGCCGGTGGTGTTCTGCCAAGAGGAAGATGAGAGACACCAGAGACAACAGAGGACTGATATCAGAGCAACCTGGGCATCCACTGCACCGCAGCAGAACCACATTCTGATCTCCTGACCCACTCCCTGCAGCAGCGCCAATGCTAAGGTGTCACTAGCTGAACGACGGCATAATGGGGCCATGATAGATAGAAAGGAAAGGTACATTTTTGCCAAAAAAGTCACAATTTTGAGAATAATCTCAGAAATTTTTTAGAAAAAAAATGTGGAAATTTCTGAGTTTCAAAAGTCAAAAATTACAGACTTTTGAAAACTTTTTTACTTGCAATTTTTTTTTTTTTTTTTTTACTTTTGGAGCTCAGAAATGTCCTTGTTTTTTCCTCAAATTTTGGAGATTACACTCAAAATTTCTGAGTTTTTTTGGTGGAAATTTACTCCTTCCCTTAATGGCATCTGCAACGGCTCTAATATGGTGTCATACTATCTGCGTTTCTATTTACCATGCTATTGCACAATTTGACATTTTCAAAATAAATTAATTTAATGAAAATGCCAATTCAAAAAAACAAATTTGTTTTTCGCTGAAAGCGTTGGGGAGAGGATGGGGAGTTTTTTTGACCATATTAACATTAATGTATTTCACAAAACTGCAATGGAAACACTTTTTTTAGCACGATCAACAACTGGACGATGCCACTGGTGCAAACCACGAAGAAAACAACGACAGGAAGTTGGACGATGATGGCGCGGCGTTTTTCAACAAGTTGTCAAGTGAATAAAGTTATTCACATGTTTTTAATTGTGTTTCTCCTTTGATGGAAACACAGCAATTGCAAAATTGTGTTTTTTCTACATTAGCATAATATTGACAATGTTTTGAGCACATTTGCAATGGAAACACAGCGACTCTGGTGTTTTTTCCTCTCCACTGATCACTCCTCGTAGGGTTTGGCTCAGCAGGCAGCTGTCTTTGCACCTGAGCTTCCTCCCCTCATTAGGCTGCTGCATTAATTAAAAAAACTGCCAGACAATCTCCAGTCGCCCAAGTTCTCTCTTAGATCCTATTTCCATGACTATTGGACTTTTCTGTGCTTCCTAAAGTTCCCAAGTCAAGATTCCAGTCCTCTCTGGCGGAAACTATAAAACTTCTCAGTAGAGTAGTTAGTTTATTAGCTAGTTAATAAACCACTAGGTTTTTTTTCTAGTGGTTTTATTTGTCAACTTTAATTTATTATGCAGCATCATAATTTGAATTGGCAAAAAAAAAAAGATGTACATATATCTATCTGTGTGTCATGAATCTATGTAATGAGTTTTAATTCAAAATCATATTCAAAAATGCTTCATGGATCCCAAAGGGAAATTAAATGTTGTTGTAATTTGTATCAACCAAGATTCTTCAAAGAGTTGTGGTTAGGGCTGAAACGATTCCTCGAATGATTCGAGTACCTCGATTACTAAAATTCCTCGAGGAAAATTTACCTGCCTCAAGCTTCGTTAATTTATGTTTTATTAGTTAGCGCACCGTGTTCCGGCCGGGACTTCATTTGCGTTGCGCGGAGCTCTCACTTCCGCCTCTGAGTTGTTGACAAAAGCTAAGTCTCAGCGGCATAAAGTCCAATCTTCAAGATTGGCCCGTGGGGATTTTATTGATTGATGATAATGCCCGACTTTTTATCGTTTTTGGGGAACCAATAAGCATCCTTAAAATGACTGGGGGAATGCCTGGAGTACGGCAGCATTTCTCCTCCGGGGCTGCTGGTTGAAAGCGAACGGCGGGAAGAGCGCTGAGGTGAGCGGATAGACTGAACAGGGCGGGCGGCTGAGTAGCTGATGCTTACCGTGTAAATGTAGCTTTACCGACGAACCGCACAATAAATTTCATATCCCGGTCTGAAGAAACGGGTGGCGGAGCGCATCGTACATGGCTGGTAGATGAGTTTCTGAGTGTGACCAGTGAAGGTGTGTAAATATCCCGTATTGCTTCCCCCGTGTTCGTCCCCCGGTCTAACGGTTCGTCAGTCCGCTGGTCTATTTCCTCCCCTCCACCCCATCTTACGTTCGTTCATTCGCCCTCTCCTCCCACTCCAGGCGGCATTTCCCGTATTTTCAAACCCAAAGCGTGACAGGTTAGGTGGCAAGGTGAGTTTAATTAATCTATTAAACTCACTGAAGATGAATACATAAACTAAAAGCTGGATTGTAGACATTTTTATAAGCATATTTGTGAGCCTGCCTCTTTGTTATTAAATTCAATATAATTTCAGATTTTTCTATAACTTTTCTTCTGGTTAACTTAGAAAGTGAGCTATTATTGTTACAGGTTAGTTTTCTAAACTACAAAAAAGCAACTGTTAGGGATGCCAAATATGAAAAATTGGACTGATATTGATATCTGATAGTAACACCGGTATTATGCCAGATTTACCAATATTTCATTTTATAATTTTTTTTATCCGATTACTCGATTAATCGTAAGAATAATCGATAGATTACTCGATTACTAAAATATTCGTTTACAACAGCCCTAGTTGTGGTAGATGCTGATGGCTGTTGCCAGGAAGGATCTCCTTTAGCAGTCTGTATTGCAGTGACTGTGAAGAAGCCTCTGACTGAAGACGATGCCTGTTATGATCAACGGGCGATGAAATTTCGTACTCATTCCAACGCATTTCGCACCAAATCCTTTTCATTAGGTTTTTTAAGAAAGACTGGATGAAAAAAAAGAGACTGGCCTAAATAAACGGAGCAGATGTGATAAAGAGAACTACACTTAACATTTGTCATGGATGGGCAGAAGGTAGAATAATCCCAAACGAAACCCTCTGAGTGGTGGTCAGGATTAATGTTTTTTTTTTTTTTGCCTGGTTTCAAACTGTATTCTGGCAGCAGGTTTTAGAAAAAGGTGAAACTTGAAACTGGATGGGATTATTCCCATATTGCTATTCTCCCTCCCCATCTTTAATCTCCTGACAGAAACCTCCAGATAACAGATTTATCTGGGATAAGGTCCATGTTGCTGCACAGTCTTCCCCCTCCGCCACTGGGGAAGCAAACCGGGGGGGTGGTGAGTGGTAATCCGCCTCTCTGTACAACAGGGATGTTAAACAATGCCAGCAGATGTGTTTAGAAGCCTGTGGAATTGAGGACAGGCCTTCCAGCAGGTAGTCCTAATCTCTCCCCTCCTCCTTTGATCGGGCCTCTGTTGTACTTTATCGGACGCACTCTCTCCCCATCGCAGTGCCGGGACATTAACCTGTTGTCTCGGGCGATTAGAGTCCAGCGGTTAGACGTGCCATTGGATGTGCGCGTTAGCACTCGTTCATGCGTGTGTGTAATAATACGTTTTAATGGCAGCAAAAATACATTCTCGTTTGGGAGGCCAAATCGATATGGAGCGCGGGGGTGTTTCATGCTTCAGCTCACTGCAGACCGGTCAATAGCAAGCAAAAAAAAAAAAAAAAAAAAGAAGTGCATCAAGACTCAGCAAGAGAGAGGGAGCTCTTTGCAATTACAATTCATTATTATTCCATTAGGATCCATAGAGGAACACTTCTGTCGATAAAAAAGGGAGAGGCGGGCGGCAGCTGCGGGCCAACTCCGGCCGCTAAACTGAGGAATGTTGTTCATCATTCCGTATGGAAAACACCTTCATCCCAATCCAACGCGTTAATCTTGCTTTTTAAAAGAGGTTAAAGGGCATGGCTTTGCTGATTAGCCCCACTCTGCTGTAGTGAAGATGCAGCTATGCTGATAGCAGCGTTAGCACCTGCAGCAGGGCATTAAGGGAGATTAGGGTCGGCCTAGTCGGCACATTAAACCCTCCTTGCTATTTTAGAGTCCTGCAGGAGGCCTGGCAGCGCTCTGACCGCTGAGGAAGACTCGGAGCAGTCAGATGCAAACAGGTTAACGGGTCAGGGTGAGGTCTGGGAGAGAGGAAGCTGTCTGTGTCAAGAGCCGTTCGAGGAACATGTGGTTGAATGGTGGTTCAAGTTAGCAAAGCTGGCAGGGAATTTTATCACACATGAAGAACATCGTTGTCCATTAAAGGAATAGTTATTCATTTTTAAGGAGCATCTGTGGAAGTTGTCCATAGACTCCCCTATCATCTTTATTTAGCAAAATACAGAGGTGTTCTTCCAGGATGCTAAAGCTAAGAGTGCATTCACACCCCTTCCGTTTGGTTCGCTTTAATCAAACTCTAGTTTATTTGTTAGAAAGTCCGGTTCATTTTGGGAAGCGAGAATGCATAATCGAACTCTGAGCGTCTAAAACCCTATAGGTCTCAGTTCAGTTGAAATGAACTCGGGTGCAGTTTGAATGCATTCCAAAAACAGGAAGTGGACTATAGCACAGGGGCATTCTGGGTGAATACAACCAAAACAAACACGAGAGGCTAGCTAGCGGCAGAAGTGGCTTGTGGTCTTTTGACAGCTGCTAAAATCTAACTACTCCATTTTTGTTTACATTTCGTGATGAAGTGGAAAACTAATTTAAAGCGTGCATCATTTTATGTATTCATTTTCAGAATTATTAGCTACTTTGTGTTGGTTCTCACATAAAATCCCATTCAAATGCACTTAAGTTTGTTGTTATGCCACATGAAGATGAACTCTGACTAAGGCTGCTGCTTGTTGCCTCACTACCGTCAACATGAAGGACTGATTCCCTGTACGCCTGAAAAAGCTCACTAATAAAACTCGTCATAACCTACAGACTTTCCTAATTGAAAGAGCTACTCGACCCAGCAGACCACGACCCGCATTTCATGCCTCACAATAACCTCATTGCGACTACAACAGGAAGAGGGTCAAACGAGCACGTTGCTCATTAAAACCAAAAGCACATACGCGAGAAAAGCCCTGAGGAGGGAAGGGGGCGCACAAAAGAAATGAACACACACACAAACACACACCTCCAAGAGCAGCATAAGTAGAGCTTATCCTTTCTAGGAGAGATCTGATCTGATCTGGCACCTACCTCTGATCCCCGCGCGCCCTGTGGGTCAAACGCACGCGCACGCTCACTCGCGCTCGCCCTCTCTTCGCGGCTGCGCAGTGCACGCTCCTGGCCGGCATGTGGGTCAATGACAGGTGGGGACGGCGCTGGGCGAGCAGCAGGTGCGGCGCTCTGATGAGGGTGTGGCTCTGGCAGGACTCCGCGACCCAGCGGGCCTCCGAACCGGGGAGAACAAACAGCACGTCGAGACAAATCACAGGACAGCTGCTTAGATGCCAATTCCTCACCTGCTTTGTGACAGGTCCAGATGAGGGGCCACCTAGAGGAGTCGCCTCAAAATGATTTACAGTTGACCCTTCATAAATAGAGAAATGTGATTTTTGTTCGTTTATGTCGTAGACTAATTAGGCTCCAGGCTTGAGATATTAACTACAAACAAACCAAAATATGGCCCTCTGAGAGGGTCTATGAAGACTGTGAAGGAGCTGCAAAATCTGCCAACTGGACGGTAATTAGTCTCTCTGGATGGAAGATTGGCCAAAAGAAAGCAATTGCTGAAAGAAATCAGCCACATTAAGTCACATTTAATCTATCAAAGACAAAATACACAGCAATTAGAAGGAGGTACACTGATCAGATCACCATGACCACAGTGACACATGGGATGCTTTTCTTAAAGGGGTAGTGGTATGTACAAATCGACTATTTTTGACCTTTGCATCACGTTGTAATGTTATTTACTCATCAAACATACCTGGAGTGTTGCTCTGATTCTTTCATGCATGTTTGAGAAATCCTTTAGTTTCCCATGGCAACCGTTCAGCTGTGTAAAACGCCTGGTTGGGCCATGTTTCCGCCTCACAGAGCGGCCCTCTCCTGCAAACTCCCCCACTCAGCTCCTTCAGACTAGCCAGCAGCAATTAGCAAACACATGGGGAAACGGCACATCTGCCGAGCTCATTATACGAGCTACATCTCAGATAACTATCTCCAATACTTACCTGAGATGCTACTTCTCAGGCTGGTAAAAAAAAAAAACAGTGATATTTGAGCGACGGTACGATAACTTGCTGAGGAGTCGGAGTTTCAGAAAGAGCAGGAGTTTTTAAATTGACAGAGATATTAAACTACAAAGGCAAATTTCTTTTAAGTCATATTTTTTAAATAGATGTAGCATTTTTACAACAGCTAAAATTAACATAGTTACTTGATTGTGCTATTAAAATGCAACATGTGCCTGGAAAATACATAACACTTTCCCTTTAATTTGTTGATTAGACCATTCAAGTATCTCATGGGAAAATGTTGTAGCGTTTCCAAAGAAAAAAAAAAAGTTTTTCTCTGAGTCAAGGAGGTACTTTCTTTGCAGAGGCAAGTAATCAAAGTTTTTCTTTGCGTGTTCAAAGTAATTTAAAAAAAAATCAGACAGAATTTACAGTGCAAGCAACCTTTCTTATATAAAAACAGATTTGCACAGCAGAAGTATTGATAGACAGTGTTCTTGTGGCTTATTAACAGTATCTTAAACACTGTTTTTCAGCAGTTTCTGTTCAAATCCTGCTGCAAACGAGACAGGAAACAAACCCCTGAACAGACTCCTGGTGCTTTCGGTGAACTTTGGCCGAACAGGCGTGTCTCCTTCTTGGGGAAACTGAACCATTTCCCATCCATTATTTCAACAACCAGCCCAACTCCGAATGTTTGTCCGTTTATTAGCCTTTCTGTTTTGTTTGTGGAGCTCACCTCAGTGATCCTGTTGCGTAGGAACCCGATGATGCACTCACACAACCTTTGGATAGGCTTAGGTATCTTCTACCTTTTGATTTTTGTTCTAATTTTACATGTTCCCAAAGAAGGAAAGCTTTATCAAACGGCAGCATGAGCTTTTATCTGATTAGAATGACAGAGGAATCTCATAACGTTTTCAGTAATGCTACTTGGATGTGTTGATTTCATCTCTTTGTGTTGAGATTTATGACAGAGTCAGGCGTGTTTCTTTAGTTTGCGACCGCGACCGGCTCACAGGTGTAAGGTCCTCCACTGAGTGACGAATGGCTGTAATTTAAGCCTGATTATATATCCCATTTATTTAACTCTAATTAGATTGTCACCACAGGCAGGCATGAAGGATTCAGTCAAGCCAGCTGACAAATCTGTCGGCTCGTAAGTAGCTCCAAACGTGCCACGACTTCTACGACTAAAAACTGACGACACAAACTGGAAAAACCTGCGGAAACGGAAATCAGAACCGTCATGTGACTCATCCTCACATTTGACAGGCTGGATACTTTCAAAGCTCTTCATTTCACACATTGTGATGCAGGAGTTTATTAATCATCTTGCACCGTCACCCACCCAAACACACACCCCTCCTCGCCTCCATGTTGGATAATGAATCACCGTCTCCGCTCTGGCCCTGACCCCGGGGGGTCACGCTTTTATAGACGACCACTTCATCACGGAACAATCTGCTGGGCCACTGCAGACAAAAGACACACAGCCTCACCTGATGACCTTGCCCGATGATCCATGGAGGGAGGCTGGGGAGTAAAATAAACTGCAAATAATTGGAAGAGCAATCTATAGCTGTAACGGAAGAAAGTTGGAAAGTCATAAATGTCACATTGTAGGGGGAAAAGGACACAAGCTATTGGTGGGAACCACGTTTTCTGTTTTGTTTTTGGTTGAAACAAGAAACATAGCAAAACAAGAAAAGTAACAAGAATGGATGAAAAGTCTCCAGAAATACTTGCTGGAGTCTGTTAAAAGTTGTTTGTCCATAAGGTTTGCTACAGCCAACAAATCAAATTTAAAGTTGATTCTTTTTGTCAGCTCTCATTATTTACAAATGCTCTGTGCATCTATGTTTTGCCCTTATGACCCTGGGTTACAGCACATGACCCCTGGTGTTCACAATGGAGAAAAACTACTGCTGTTTTTCCTCACTGTGCCTTAGTCCGCAATTGTTGAGAAGGAAACGTTGCCATTCTTCTTCTGCACTTGTGATTCACTTTGGGGTAAAACTTTCACGCAGAAGTCTGATTTGGGTCACATTTAATTAGTAGTAAAAACCACCAGGCAAAAAAATTGAGCAAAAAATAAATAAATAAATCAGGATTGAGCTGTGTGAACGTAGCCTTATTTCTACAGTTTGTTCTGTTACTCATGCTATCGCAGAGCAGTTAGCTTAAATGCTAGCCTAATGTTAGCGTGTTTTCTTTCTGTTCTGATGCAACATATGCTACATTTTGTATCATATTGCTGTATATTGTGTGTAGAAAACAGAAAAAAAGTCATTCTCCTACTTTATAAACTTTGTTTGAAACTAAATCTGAACACACCGAGAAGGCAGCATCAGATGATACAGGTCATAGTTGGCTGTGTGGCATAGTTGACATAAAAATCCCAGTCAGTAAACCAACTACAAGTGAGAATATTCCAGGACTTTTACACTTAACATTGTAAAATACCTTGATCAGGATTTGAAGTTTCGACTAAAAGCCCAGTGCAAAGTGCCAACAAAACACTAATTCCATTTATTAAGGAAAGACTAGTAGATTTCATTTCTTTTTTTGACTACCGCAGCAAAACACGCTGCAATGAATCATCTCTAAATGTAATAGTATTGAATTGGATTGGAGCTCATTTACCCTAACCCATCCCCTCACAGTAGAGATCCAACCTCCATTTAGGAGTGCCTGCTCTTTTCTTTTTTTGATGTTGACATATTTAAATATTCACATGTTCAGACCACAAAATATTTTCTTTTTCTCTTAACTTAGGTATGTGAAGCACGCTCGTATAAGATGCAAATTCGACTTCATTGTCAAGAAATTGATTGCAACATTATGTAAATGTACCACATTACGAATAAAGCTCATAGTTTGTGACGGCGGTTTGTTTCTGCCTCAGCAGCAAAAAGGAGGAGAGGCCAAATAACACAGAGCGATATATTAGTTTATATTAGTTGTTTCTTTTGTTTTATTTTTTATTTTTAGAAAATGAGTGGCGGATCTGTTTACTCACCGCAGGACAATGCAGTGGTTTTACAGCACGGGTCACATCTGCACCGGGATAATGACAGGGGTAGGCCAAATGGAACATAAAGTGCGTGTGTGTGTGTGTGTGTGTGTGTGTGTGTGTCAGTGTTGGAGAACTAATGAGTCTCCTATGAGCTATTACCCTCACCTTAGCTCCACACTCTGCAATAATAAAAGGCAACATTGCAGATATGGCTCCCCTATCAGAGGATTGCATTGCTCCTCTCCTGGTGCAGGTGCTAAAGCAAACACTCATCATATGTATACAAACCTTTTACCTGGATTTAAATCAGCAAACTTGACCAACTTGCCTTTATTTCCTTGCCACAACAAGAGAAAAAGTGTCGAATGCCTTTTTGCTGATGAAGTTTGGAGACTTTTGTTAATGATTACTTAACGTGGGCGCATGCAGAGGGTGGTCTGAGGTCAGGATTAGAAGACAATTGGCAGGTGGACTGCAGAGCCTAATACTGACTGATTACTAAGCCAATTATGCCATAGGTCTTAGAGTGCAGAGTGTCAGCTGTATGCGATAAGCCCAAGTCCAAATGGCACTAATAACCTTAAACCAATAAGGCCACATAAACACAGGTGTTTATGTGGCCATCTATCATATGCATTGGCACTGCGTTGGCTTTAAAGAGGCACAAATGTCAGAGTTTTAGGCACTGGCAGAGTCTTGCAAAGATGTTTTCACTCTTCCTCACTTTATAACCACTAATTATAATATCAAATTAAACTAATGCTCAAACGATCAATCAAATTAATTGTGATTAATCAAATTAATTGTGATTAATCGAATTAATTGTGATTAATCGATTCTTAAAATGATTGTCAACCAATTCAAAAATTGATTAATTGTTAACTGGTGTACACAGAGTCTATAAAAAGGCCATTTGCTTCAAGAAAGATGGACTCAGAGCATCTTTCTTCATGCTTTAGAATCAGTCCCAACTAAAGCAAATCTGTACAAAAAATACTGACAATTTGCACATGAAGGGATGCTATGTTATTGCATGTTGGGCAATAAATTTTTTGTTTTCTTATTTTTTGAAAAATGACCTGAATTATTTGTTTGACACAATTTTTTTGACACAAAGCAAACAACTTAAAACAAGTCAGTTTTAGTTTTATATACAAGCATGGAGATAAGATAAGCTACATTACATGAGCAATTTCAGTTAAGTGTTTTTTTTTTCTGGGAATTCACTCATTTTTGGGCTATATTCCATAGCTTGGGAGTTGTGGTAACTTCCCTAACTCTGACTAATCCATTCTGACAGGCATGCAGCTCTGATCTAAACCATTCCATTATCTGTTTTTGTGCAATGATTAGCTATTTAGCCCAATCTAACATGGTGGTGGTGGTACATAAACATGCTTTGGAGGAAGCTCTGCAGCAAATTCATGTGCTAGACCTGCCTAGTCAAAGTGCATACCTGCATCCATTTGAGAATCCAAAGTTCTCGTGGAGAGATGAAGAGGTGCCACATTTTGAAACCCAGATCATGCGCCACTTTTTTGATGCAATTTCAGTGAAATATATCGGAGTTTGTGTTTGTTTGTTTTTGAGTTGGCATGTTATATGTTTGCAAAGCTCTGAAAGTCACATTAGACGAGCGCGACAAAAGAACATGTGAGCGGGTTTACGCACTCGGTTCATTCAGTCGGAGGACTGCCTGATATTATAATAATGGAATTAAACTCGCCTCGGGCCATGACCCCCCAATGAAACCGGGAGGAGAGGAAGAAGAGGCAGACTGAAAGACAGGAGGAGGCAGAGAGAGAGAGAGCGAAAGAGAATGATAGAGAGATGCCTGGATGCGGATCTTCGTGAGATGAGACAAGAGTAATCCCGCGAAGTGCAAAGACGCGGCAGCGCAGCTCGGATATCACGGTTTCATTTTCTCTCATCTTGGCAAGTAAGTGATTGCAAAAAAAGAAAAAAAATAGTCTGGCTGAATTACTTTTTGGGGCTGAGTAAACGACAGGAAGGAGGGAGAAAAGGGGGACTGCTCGGTGCGCTCCAGACGCACAAAATGAAGGAGGTAGAGAGCAGCTGAGCGCAATGACAGAGAGCCTCTCCAGGAGTTAGGATGTGAGCTGAACTTCGCGGTAGAATGGCCGGCCATGTGGCACTGACAGCCGAGGGATGGCAGCCTTTTACCACCGCCACCACCACCACTTCAGCCAGCATCACCTCCACCCCCCGAACACCGACCTGCGGCGGCTCTTCCACCGGCTCACCATCGCCTCCTCTCTGAGCATCATCTGCTTCTCCCTGGTCTACCTTCTCACTGGAGGCTGCGAGTCGGAACTCGCGGAGAACTCTGAAATCAAGCCGTCCGCGCGCGACTTCCTCGCGAGGGCGTCGGGATGGCGGCAGGAGGGGAACGGAAGCGACGCGCTGGGAAGCGGCCACCCCGCGCCGGAGACCAACAGCTCGGGGAAGGAGTGGACGGCCGCGCGCAGGCTGCCCCAGGCTCTCATCATCGGGGTGAAGAAGGGCGGCACGAGGGCACTGCTGGAGTTCCTGCGGCTCCACCCGGACATCCGCGCTCTGGGGTCCGAGCCGCACTTCTTTGATCGGCATTACGCACGCGGGCTGGACTGGTACAGGTATGCACGCGCAACACCGGAATCCAACTCAGCCGTTCTCTTATTAAGTTTTTATGTACGGTATATATGTTTTTTAAAAAAAGGTTTGTAGTGCACTTTTTCATCTATAAAAAACATTAGACTAGAACCTAGAGGTATATCTAGGATTTATTATTTTATTTAAGTGGCTGACGGATAGGGGCGGCAGATTTAATCTTGAGTAAACAAAAAGTTGTAGCAGTCTTTCAGGTGATTCATGTAAGTGTGTTCAAATATATATATATATATATATATATATATATTTATAGTTTGTAGTATATCCACCTTGGGATGGTTATTGCTAAGGACCAATAAAAACTGCTAGAAACAACAGCTAGAGCTATAGGACCCACGACACAATCAAACAATGATAAATAAATAAATAAATAAAATTTGTGTGGTGGGGGGTGGGAACTGGCCGACCTTTGCTAGCATCACTGTTAGCTAACTGTTATTACGTACCTTTGCTAGCTGTTATTCCTTACGGATAGCTAAATTATTGCTCTAGTATACTCAAGTATAGTATATGTTTCCTATACTTGAACATTCTGATTTTCAATCATAGAATTGCGTATGTTTTTTTAATTGCTTACAGTCTGTAAATTCTAGTTTTCAAGTGTAGAATTAGCTGATCAGATATGCTAGAAAATGGCGACTTAGAACAAACAAAACTCTGCGACTATGATTTTTAAAATAGTGTACTAACTTTTAACCTTATTGTCTGTTCCATCATTTTAGGACTCAAAAGACAATCAAAAAAGATAAATAAATAAATAAATAAATAAATAAATAAAAGCTGTGTGGTGGGGAGTGGGATGGCTGACCTTTGCTAGCATCACAACTAAAACTAATTAAAATATCTGTAGTGTTACATGAGGTTTAATCAAGGTTTGGGCACTTTTCGTTTCCCTATTCTAAATTTTCCCCTCTTTCTCCTGTGGAAACACATACCCTTACATTATCTGCAGTTCTTTCATTGTGGTTTAGGTGACATGGAGACTCCACCATCTGGCAGCTTTGCCAATCTGTGCCTGAGATAGTGTGTGTGTGTGCGTGTGTGTGTGTGTGTGTGCCTGCTGGGCGGTCTGCGCCTGTTTGTACAGTATGGAGAGACAGAGAGCCATGGAGTCAGGCCTGTTGGATGAGTTCTCCAAGAGTAGCAGAGTAATCATCTTTGAAGCAGGAGCCAGATGTTACTGTTGTCATGTGGCTCTTCTTTCGGCCTGCTCAATGAAAACTTGGAAATCATCGAAAAGGCACACATGGAGACTCAGTTCTGTTTGAGATAGTAAGGGGGATATAAAAATGTTTTCCTCAGATTTAAGTGCTTTATTAAAGTTTTTACAACTGTGTGGACTGGAGGATTTCATGCCGCTAGACTCGGGATAACTGTACAAAGATTTTAAAGATGCCATGCGGAAAATCTTAAGATGCTGACTTCTCTTTCAAATTAAAATAGTAAGAAAATATTTATTTGAACAAAGCCCATCAGGACAGTCGTCTAAGCTAAAAGTTTGGAACGGTTCTGTTATAAAAGGGTGCCGGTTTTTTTTGCCTCTTCGTCCTCTCAGGTATAACTTTTCTGGACTGAAATCAAGCCGCCTGCCACTGGACGTTTCGCCAACAACCGCACACTCATTTCTACACTTTCCAGGGTATGTTTATAAGAAATTTGACAACCAGAGCTTACAGAAACGTTCTCCAATCTACTCTACTGCATGGAAATGTGGTTGCATAGCTCAAAAATGATTTTCTACCAGAGGAAGGTCGTTTGGAGATATTTTGGTTTGAGCAGGGTTCATAAAAGCCATCTGGTCCAAAATAGGACCAGAACCACATTAAGTGGAAATACGATGTAATTTATGTTCAGACGCACAGAGAGAGAGAGGGAAAAACTGATTTGCGTTGGTTAATGGTTTGCTCAGGGGTTTTAAATGGGAGCAGAAAAGAGCAAAATGGCAAACCATGAGGGTCCCATAAAGAAATAATCCTGGTCTTATAAGAAACCTTTTCAGAAAAGATTAAAAAAAACATCAAGACCTTTTTATTTATCATATTTTAATCTTCTTAACTTTCAGTATCCAAGACTTGAAGTTGAAGTTAATCTTCCAACAAATCAACATTTTTGGCTCACAATCTTGATGTAGCCTAGAGAAATCAAGTTATCGTCAGCGTATATGTTAATACAGGGCTCAACCTGGCCCTAAACGAAACACATAAAATCATGAAAGTTTCAGATTATTACTAAAAAAAAACCCATAATAAATAAGTTCACTTATTAAGGGAAAAACAAGCTAATTAAACCAACCAGGCCCTTAGGGTAAAAACTAATCGATCAGCCAAGCAGGCTTGATTACTGCAGACTTTAAGCAGGCTGAAAGCTGACAAAAAAAGCCAAGACATTGTCACATAAAGACATTCAAGAAAAGATAAGCAGCAAAGTTGAAGCTGAAGTCATTCCCATGGCTTTGGGACTCCAGCGACACACGGTGAGAGCCAGCAGCCAACCGCATGCAAAGAAAACATGGAACATGGGTGAATCTTCCCAGGAGTGGCCGGCCTCTACCAAAACTACTCCAAGAGCAACAACTGAAAACACCACCTTCAGTTAAAGTCTGTGTTCATGGTTGTAAAACAAGAAATAAACTGAGCAAATGTCTCATTAAGAGGAGAGATTCAAGGCCAAACAACCCCACTGCTGAGCAGAAAGAAAACAAAAGCTCAGTTATTTTTCCTTTTGGGAAAACGATGTACGGTCTGACTGGTAGTGTGTGGAACTTCTTATACGTTATGCCTTTAGTTACATCCTAACATTTCATGGCTTTGGTAAAGTGATAATCTGGGGCTGCTGATGTATTCTGCTTTTTAAATGCCATATCATATAGAAAATAGACAGACCTTCCTTGCTTTGGTTGCCACAGAAGCTACCAGAAGTAAATATATTTTATGAGACTCTAAACAATACCAGTATAGCAACACTTTGTTGAAATGCCCCCAAAATCAGAGGGTACTGCGCGCATGTGACAGCAGATTGTCCCGTCTCTCCCTCAGACCAGATGGGCCTCGCTGTGTGTTGAACCACTTGACATCACTGTCAGCTCTGTCAATTGACCTCTGACTCTGGGTCACTTTGCGCTGAGAGTTAATGATGTGTTCACATCACTTCATAACACGAGGCCCACGCCCTGAACACACTGGCAGACAAAGGACACACATCTTTGTTTCTGAGGTTATAAAAAAAAACAACAAAACAACACTAAACATAGAACGTTTTTAACACTAATACTAAAAATAAGTGAAATGGAAACTATAGATATTTGCATTTTCTAAAAAAATGAAGTGTAAAAACTGTACACTGAATGTTACTGCTGAATATTACATTAGTTTTTTTTTTAGTTCAACTGCAGAAATATGAGTAATAGGCAGAAGTAGAAGGAAAGAAAAAAAAAATCAAGTCTTCACAACATGTATAGGAAAACTATTGAGGATTGAAAACTTTCAGTCAATGCAAACATCCCACCTAAGGTGTCATGGTGGATCTTCAAAAGCCAAACTGAGAAACAGGCCTGATCACAATATTAAGAAAATAAGTACAAATACACAAGAAGCATAACTCTAAGAAAAACATAACACTTACTAAAGAAGGGAATGAACAGCAAACCTAAGTAGCAGAAAATTAAACTAATGAGAATGAATAAGAAAACCAAAACACTGCTAAAAGAACATGACAGGAATAATCCAAAGGGGAAAAAAATAAGAATAATAATCAGGACTAACCTGTAAGGTTGACATCTTTCTTTTTTTTAATCAGAACGAAGAGAGGACATTCCTGTCCTACTCAGTATTTTGAAAATATAATATTAAAGGCACAAAACTTAGTCAAAAATGTTGACAAAATGGATGAATGCTGAGAATTGCCATTACCAGGTCCCAAACTATGAACTCTAACTCAGAAAATACAAGGGGTATCAATATGATATTTGCTCTGTAGGTAGCAGAAAGCTTCGGTCAATAATCATAATGTGTTTCATTATGATTAAACTCCAGATTAAACTCCAAGCACTTACTCAAAGTAAGTGCTTGGAGTTTAATCTGGATGAAACACCATTGAAAGTCTCACAAAATGTCTAATAATACCAAAATTTCTAAGAGTGAATTAAAAGTAGCTCTGTTTAGCCCACTTTAATTCATTTGTCTAGAAAGTTCCGTTCATTTGGGAAGCTGTGAATGCGTAATCAAACTCTGACGCCAACCAAAAAAGTGAACTTTTGAAGTGAACTCTGGCGCAGTTCAAATGCATATGTGGATGCATTTGGACCGGAGACCAAATGCATCCACATTTAGTCTGCTTTGAAGCAGACCTGCTTCCTGCTCTAGAAGCAGGAAGCGGACCATAGTGCAGGGCATTCTGCAAATGCAACTAAAACAAATACAAGAGTCGAGCGCTAAGGGGCGAAATGGATTATGGCTTTTTACCAAAGCCAAATGGCACCAAATGACTGGATTTTTGACACGTAGAAGTAAACGTACTCATTAATTTTGCTTGTATATCAATTATGACAAACTATGAATATAAAAGTGAACATTCCGAGACATAAACATGATTTCTCAAGGCGGCACAGATAAAAAGGTCAACTGAAGTTCAGCTGTACCACAAACTGAGTCATTAAATTCTGTGTGCCAGTAGATTATCTCGCAAACCCCATTGCTTTAATTTAAAGAGGACCAGCAGCAGTGTATCTTTCCCTGAATCACTCTTCTTTTCTTTGAGAGTAAAATAACATTTGGCTTCCACCGGGGCAATTGAGATCAGAGCCCCCGACAAAGATCCACTAATGGCACTGGAAGCCCAGATCTAATCTGAAAGGAGCACTGCGACGGCCCCCGAGATGCACTGGAAGTTTCCTTCTTCCCCTTTCTGTCTGGGATCGATTGTGTTATCTCCTCGTGCTGACCTTGGGGTGACTTCAGCATTAGGGTGGTTAGCTTTGGTCAGCTCAGCTTCTGTTACAATTAGGAGGAAGCTTTATCCTACGTTGGCATAACCGCCCTGGCTCCCTTGCATGGGCCCAAAGGGCTCATATTACACACAGCCTTTTACCTTCGCGCAGCTACACAGGAATTCACTGAAACTCAGGTGGAAATTCGCTTCTTGCTTATGAGTGCTTCCTGACCGGAGGTGACATGACGGGTGACTGAGGAGAAAAAAGGTCAATAAAACGGAGGAAGACGAGATAAGGCTTGGGTGAGCTGGGGGTGAGAAAGGTGAAGTGTGTGTTACCTCAATCTCACACATCTCTGCTGACCTTTGCTTCAACCTGGGGGACTGTCATCAGAGCTGGCCCTCTGCATAAGTGTGTGTTTGTCTGTCTTCCAGTGTTTGTACATCATTAGAACCTTGGCTGTAACAATCATCGACTTTGTGAGGACCGGTAGTCTTCAGGGGGACCAAGAGCATGTCGTGTGGAAGGAGATCGTGTCTTTGATCCGGGTTAGGGGTTAGGTTTGGATTTAACATGGGTTATGGCTAGGGTTTGATTCAGGCTCTGTACAAATATGTAAATCAAAGATACCTGTACAAACCCGCTTGCAAGTTGTGTGCGAAGGTGTTTGGTTTACCTTTTCTTCAGGACACTTCACATTAGGGAGAATGATTTACGCTCTATAGACATGCAGGCTACTGTTTCTGCTCTTATGGCACAACACCATTTATCAATACATTATTGACTCTGAGGTACAGGCACAGATTTGACTTACTGTGTTACTTGAAAGAAGTCACAATGAAATATAATCTTGTAAAAAAAACACTCATTTACTTTCTTTGGCCTGGGGTTTGTTGGTATTATTTGTGGGCCTGGTTTATCTCTATATCTCTATATGCTCTATATGTGTATGTAAAAAAATCTGAGCTGATTTTTTCTTCTTTTCAAATTCAGTTGCTCTAGTGGAACATTTCCATAGATCCTCCTGTGAGATCTAAAAATCACACCTATATGTTGACGACCTTGTTCTGCTACGCAAAACACATTCTTGTGTTCTTGTGCTTGAACAATAGATTGTAATTAGCGTCCAAATCGGAGAAGATTACAAATCTGCTAGTAAATAAATTACTAGCGGCCAGTGCGAAAGCATTTTCTGATGGTATGACGTGGGACCTCTTGCCAATGCGTACCTCAAAGCGTTGTTAATCCTCTAGGTGATCAAGCGACAGATGTGATGTCGCGTAGACTATCACTTATGTCCGTGCTGGGGTTCAGGTGCTAGCTACTCGCCGTGTCACTGTACTGTACTGATGGTGATCACCATAAGGCCCAGACGGGTGGAGCTATCCAGCCCTCATTAAGGCCCTCCCCTGGGGCTTTGGAAACCAAAAGTGCAGGGTGTGGGGGTGTATATTGGGGGCCCCTGTATGATGGATGTCTCCTGGAAGTGGACAGGGCACAGCCACAATGGACTGATTCCTTAATAGTCCCCCATACAGAGGAAACGGATGAGTGGTTCTCCCCGTAACACACACTCATGCAAATGTATGAAAAAAAGGAAACAAACGCAAATCTCATAATCTGCTCAGAAACCAGCGGTCGGGTGTGGAGAATAAATGTAATTTGATTGGCTGCTATTTCATTCCTGACACAGATATCGGCGATAAACTGAATCCCACACCCGCCTCCAACTACGCCCTAACGGACTTAGTGATGGACAAAGTAATTGCTTCACATTTTTTAACAGATGCAGATGCGGCACACATCACATGACACAGCATGCCACTGATGGGGCTCCGGAGGGATCTGGCTAACCTCAGCCTCCACCTGCCACTCTCCGGTCCCAGCTGAGCCCCCGCCGCCGCTACACCTCCATCATCACTAACACCTCCTCGCTTCATACGCCCCATCATAACGCTCCCAGTATAAACATATGTAATCCCACCCAGCTCCACGACTACACTCGGGACCCCCACCCCGCAGGATCAATAGCCCGTGGCCTTGGCCGGCTCGAGGTAACTCACAAGGGAGGTTCGCCGCGATATTGGAAAATGAACGACAAAAAGAGAGGTTCCTCAAAGGCAAGCAGAGGCTTAATGTAAGCTGCTGGATAATCCCTCTGCCCATCATGTTGTACGTTTGATCTCGCACTAAGCAGTAAACGAGGAGCACGGAGATGGGGCTGAAGCTGGAATTTAAACTGCCAATTAATTTGGCTGCCCTGTTTTGGGAGTTGACTTTCTCTGACACATGGTGCCTCCAGATGATCTGCTAGTGTGTTGGCCGAAACACAGCGGAGGCTTTACCTCCTACTTTACAGACGAAGTCCAGGAGAGGTCACTGCTGTGGCAAAACCACAAGATCTGATGTTAAACTGACATTTTGTGTTTCATCACCTCCTGTATCGGGTAATGTTGTGTTTTCAGCTGTGTGAAAAAAAAGTATGCCAACAAAGTGACAATTCATATAACCGAGTAGATTTTAAAAACTTCTACCTTAAGTAAAAACTATTGATTTAATAATGATTGTGTGGCAATTCCTGGGGCGGAAGTGTAGGGCAATTAAAGTTCCCGTTGGGGAGAATCGATTGCTCATTCAATACTGATAAAATATAATTAAATTCTGCTTAGTCATTTTGAGAAATCAACAACAACATAGCAACCTACACAGTCATTTTTAATTAAAAAAAAATATGCTACTAGTTTTTATTTTGCAAATTTTTACCCTCTTCTGAGTGAAGTGTCATATTTATTGTGTTCCTTTTTGATGGTATATGACGTAAGATCATAATGAAACACGTTGGAAGTTTATGGCTGTAGGCGAACAAGAGTATGTTATGAATGTTTTTGCTAAGGCGCTGCAAAGCCACCCACAAGGCAGGTGATTTTAGGAGCTGCTCCGGTGACACGCAGCCGACACACGAATAACAAACTGCATTGTGTTGCTGAGTAAACGTTACGCAACACAGTGTTTTCATTTGAATGGATTTGAAGTCACAGACGTGTCCTCAAGCTTGGAGTGGGAGACGCGTTTTTGTTGCTCGACAAGCTAACGGCTATTTTGTCCGTCAATTAGCGCGGCCTGCGTGAGCTAAGCTCATAGCAGAAACATATTTATAAGAGACATTTTCTTTTGATGGTGCTCTTAGGGGGGCGGTAATTATCTCTTTGTGCTTAGGTAATGGTATGGGGGCTCTCGGCTCTGAGGCTGTTCGCAAACAGATTGCTAATGGAGGCGCGTTTGCGTCCACTGCCATCATTCCTTCATCAGTCATCCACCCCTTTCATTTGAAACACTCACAGATCTGAGACACACACACACACACACATATACATAAACACACGCAGACGGGCTCCCTTTAAAGGCTGTGGTAAAACTCCATCACACCCACCTCTTAAGTCTGCCGATTGTCTGTGTGTGATTTTAAAAAATGCCTCTCGTTATGTGTGTGTGTGTGTCCACTAGAAATGGGTCCACGGGGAGAGCCAAGGGAAGATAGTGAGCAATTGACTAATGAGTGAATAATGAATGTATATTTGTGTTTTTGCATTGTGTGTGTGTGTGTGTGTGTGTGTGTATACCTTGCACATGCCAGGTCTTTGTGTATGTGTGTGTGTGGGTGTGTGTGTGTGTGTGTGTGTGTAACAGACTGCGTGGCTCCTCCTGCTCTGGGTTATTAGAGTTAAAAGGGAAGTCTTCAGGCTAAGCGGCAGTGAAAACTGCCTCACACTCATCTGATCAAATGGAATCGCTGTGTGCGTGCATGCGTGTGTGTGTGTGAGTGTTTGTCAGATTTGAAGGGAGAAGATATTGATGGGAGGTTTATGTTTCAGGAGCACCTGAAACCTGAGCCAACAGCAGAACGCTGCTAGAGCTTCCTGTCATGGCTCTTATCAGCTGTGTGTGTGCGTGTGTGCGTGTGCGTGTGTGTGTGTGCTCTCTGCTTGTCCTTCTTTTATTAATGCCACATTCAATACTCATTGAAAACTTTTTCTTTCAAATATGTAAAACAGTACTGTGTTTTTTTTTAAATCAAAGTAGGACAAAGTGACAAAAACCAAAGATTCCTGCAAAAAAAAAAAATGTCACAGGGTCACACACTGAATCCTAACATCAGCGCAGTTTTATGACCTCGTCTTATTTTTTTTAGCTTTGTTAGAGCAAATCTGCCAGTAGAGGACATGAAAAACGCCCTTACTAAATCATTTACAATGCTGTGGAAAATGTTTTCCCCTCAGTCAGACAAAAATAACCTGAAAAATTATTCAAACCAACACATTTCTACGTTGGAAAAAAGTAATTTCCCCCCCTAAACTTAATAACTAGTGGTGCTTCCCTGGGCTGAATTGTTCTAATTGCGTCTCCCTGGAGGTTTTTCAAACATGACAAAAAAAACAAAAGCCTGTCTGAATTTATGTCACAGCATCTCCAGACTTTGACTATACCACTCCATAGTAGTCATTGCGAGCCATTCTGTGGACTTCCTGTTGTGTTCTGGATCGTTTTCCTGAAGTCAAAAGAATTTTCTGTAGCAGAACAAAATTCATGGTTCTGCTACAGAACCATGAATTTCTGTAGCAGAAATTCATGCTACAGAAATTAGCATGAATTTCTGTAGCATTCAGAAATTTATTACCTATTATCCAGGTAATAAAGATGATCCAGGTCATCTTTATTACCTGGATTACTCCAGGTAATAAAGAGGCTAAACAGCAACAGACTATCACACGACAACCATCATTATTAAAATTCAGTTTGATGCTCTTTTCCTAAATGCTGGGCTAGTTTTACCCCAGATACAATGGGATGGACAGAGTTAAATAAAGTAAGAAGTAAGTTAAGACTTAATGACCATGAAGATGTTTTTTTTTTTTTTTTTGGCTTATGTGAAATGTTTTATTTTGTCATTGTTGGTTTTTGCCTTAAAAATCTTCCAAGAATAAAATTTTTGCCCATTCTCTGCAATATTGTTCAAACGACTTCTTTGGAAAAGGTTTGAAAGCTACATCCAGCAGTCCAGGTTATGTAAGGCGGGCCTACCGTTCGTACGAGCTGAGATGCTGAATCAGACTTGTGCGTGTTCGGCCGGCCGACCAGGTGTATGGCAGGTGTGCTGGCAGATGTCCCCGAGCCTCCAGCCGGTCCTGCAGGGCCTCTGGAGTCATTTACTGCTAAATGAATCCCATCTGCTGGGCTTTGGCGTGGAGACAGAGGAGCGCAGCGCTGGACGGGATCAGGGAGAGACTCTTTGTATTTGTGTTGCGCTGCTTTCATCTGGATGTCGGTCAGGGTTATGATGCCCTGTCACGGCTCATGCTGTCATGTGTTTTGTATGATGAATGTCAGAGTGAATAATGGGGTGTGGGCTTGTATGAGGCAGACCGTGTGTGCGTGTGCGTGGGGATGGGTGTACGCTCTGACAAGAGGGTGATCTCACTGTTGACTAAGGATATTACTACATACTGAACAAATTTACAACAGAAAAAACTTGTATCATCTTTATCCACACTCCGGTTCTGTGAGATGGTAAATATAACTTAATCAAATGAGGTAAAGCCAGATTTAATAGTGCTATGCTTTATTTCAAAATACAAGGGCAAATGTGAAATTTTTTGCCCTTGCAAAATTCACGTTTAATTTGAAAATGTTAATTTTACATTAACATTTACATTGTTAATGTAAATGTTAATTTTATATTAACCTTTACAATGTTAATGTAAAATTTGTGTAAATAAATTGACATAAATAATATGCAGAGGTATTCATCAGGAACAAAAACTAAAAAGATAGTAGCACTAACCTGAACGCACTGCTCATAAACATTAGCTCCACTAATGATAAAAACATGCTATTTAGTGGAAGCTAATGCTAATAGGCTAAATTCAACAACGCTGATACTCATTATGTGTCAGTAATACTAGTGTTGCTACATTGTATATCACCCTCAACAGTGCCAGATTTGCTTTCTGGAACAGACATTTCACTCATGGTTTCAGTTTGAAGGTATTTTGCTAACTGATTTTTCCTAGTTGGCTTCGTTCAGAAAGCCTAATTGCTTGACTCAAACTTTAAACTGAGTTAAGTAATTAGGTCATTAGGAAGACTTTGGAGAGCTTCACTGCATGTTTAGGAAGTAATTCAGCCATGTCATTCAAGACCAGGAACACATCTTAAAGTTGTGGGAAACTCGAGACTTCGATTTGAACATATCCAGACTAAATGACCGAAGAATTATTAATAGTCAATAACCAAAACTTCAACACAGATGTCAAACTTTACTCAGCTGAAAATTTACAAGACAGCTAAGTAAATTAGCGTTAAGATAAAATAATTTAGGGGAAGCTAAGTTAGCAAAAACACTAACATGCTAAACAAAATGTTATATTGAAATTCTTAATTTTCTCAACCCTTTGGTTTCAAAAACCTGTTATTTTAGTGGAGGTGGGTGTACAGGCTTTTGAAAGCAGTCGTCTAACCTAAATTATTTTGTCTTCTACCTCCAGAAGTATGATGCCCAAAGCCCTTGATGGGCAAATAGTCATGGAGAAGACGCCCCGGTACTTCGTCACAGTGGACACGCCAGCGCGGGTCCATGCCATGTCGCAGGATGTGAAGCTGATAGTGGTCGTTCGCGACCCTGTGACGCGAGCCATATCAGATTATACGCAGATCATCTCCAAGACCCCCGGCATCCCGTCCTTTGAGAGCCTGGCTTTCAAGAACCGCACCACAGGTACGCTTTGGGAAATTACATTTCATCATTAAAAGTATTACCAAGACCTTAGCTTTGACCATGGTATGTTCTGGAGGTGATGTGAAGTAAATGAAATCACCTGAGAAATCATCCATCACTTTGAGTTCTCGTGTACTCAAAGCAACCAAAAATCAGAGACTGTTTGATATTTTTTGCGTGTTTGTATAAAAAAACTAAAATTTCAACAGTATCAACAAAATTGTAACATCTACAGGAGGATCACTCATTGTCAAGAAGCTCACATGCATCCAACTAGGTGTCTGTCTCTCTACTCAGTTAACCATTAGCTGTCTTTAGAATTAGCATTACGAACTTTTTATCCATAGAAAAATGAAGATGCAAACATATTTATCTGATCCAAGTCAGCTATGAATGCTCATAAACTTTCACGAAAACCACATTAAAAAAAAAAACTTAAGGTCAATCCATGCTGTTTATTAAGTCAAATCTTCTTACGATCCCTGGATATAACGCTAACAGGTCCTTAGAATGCTACCAAAAGAAGCTACTATATTGCAAAGTACAAGACCACTCCATGGTTGTATATTGAATCCAACATTTTCAACACCTTCATTTTACACTCTGAATCATTTAATACTGTCTGGATTAGTTTGCCTGGGAGCAATTGTAGAAGTCAAATACTTTGACCTTGGCCACACCGTTGACTAGAACCGAATGTTTCCGTGTCCAGACCCCAACCTAAAAACATTTCCACATAATAACCAATCCCTTTTCTCCCTACCTGTATCTCTAGGTCAGATTGACTCTCTGTGGAGCCCACTGTGGATCGGCCTCTATGCACAACACATGGAGCGTTGGCTGGCTTGGTTCCCCAGGAATCAGATCCATCTGGTCAGCGGGGAGAGGCTCATCTCTGACCCGGCTGGAGAACTGGGCAAAGTCCAGGACTTTCTGGGCCTGCAGAGGATAGTCACAGACAAGCACTTCTACTTCAACAAAACAAAAGGATTTCCCTGCCTAAAGAAGCCAGAGGGCAGCAGTAAACCCCACTGTCTGGGTAAGACAAAAGGGAGGACACACGTCTCCATAGACCCAGAGGTGATCCAGAAACTGAGGGATTTCTACAAGCCTCACAACCAGCGCTTCTACCAGCTCGCGGGGCAAAACTTCGGATGGCACTGATCCGTAACCTGCATGGAACGAGACGCCTCTGTTAACGCTGGTCCGGCGCAAATCTACTGCCTGACGGAGGCAGACGAAACGACTCGCAGAGCGCAAAACAGAGTCAACAATGTCTTCAGACAGCCAGGCAGCATCTCAGCAGACTGCACTCCGAAATCCCAGTGTCAATATGTTCCGTCTGGATCAATCAGTCGTGTTGACATCTTTATATGTCAGTGGTAGACTCTTTGTGCTTTTGAGGAAGATGCAGTGAGACCGTGGTGGCTGTAAGATGCGGTTTTACGCCAAGCGGGGGAAAGCTGAACGGCTTTTAGGGTCTGACTCACAATCAGTTGTAGTCGTACAAGGAAGTGAAGAACTCAGGGTCCCTACACGTTGTCCCCTAAATATTCCACACGTTTCAGGACTCAAATTTTAGTCATGCAGTTTTATATTTCATTTTTAAATTATTTACTTTAAACCAGCCTATTCTTGTCAGCTGTAGGTTTTTCAAAAAAAAAAGTTTCATCAAAATCACTGGAACTGGAACTGCAATTTTGTCTTTCCGACATTGACAATAAAATTCTTCTGATTTTGATTCTGAAAAACAAAACAGGACATGGCTTTTGGTTTTCAGAGTGTGAATTTGGACCATTTCTCTGCTTTTGAAGATTCGAAAGTCTTTAAATCTTGGACATGTCAGATTAGTAATGGAATATTCTAGAACGGGGGTCGGCAACGTACGGCTCCACAATAACTCGGCTAATGTTTTTAACTACAGATGTAACAGCAACTGCAAGTTTTAAGTTTTTCATGGAATAACTGCATTGAATTTTCACTAGTACCAGTAACATATATTTGTTTAATCAATTTTTCTTGTAATAAGTTTGAAAATTTGCTTCTTTTTTTCCCCACAAATAACAACATCCTATAGAAGAAAATTTATTTATCCTCTTTTTGGAAAATGACGTTTTTTATTATTTGAAAACTTTAAAGAAATAAAATGTTGAATCTTTTAACACACTTTCTTTAGTATAAAATTATAAGTTGTCTTTTTCAAGAAGTCATGTAACGTTTGGAGTTCTAAGTGAGCGCTATGTCGAAAATAAATGCCTCTGTAGACTCTAAAGGTTGCAGACCCCTGTCCTAGACTTAAGCAGGTTCTTTTAAAGACAATTTGTGAGCTTTGGATCCGTTACTTTTGAAAAAAACAACAAAAAAAACAGTTTAGTCTTTTTATTTTTCTGCTGTCATGGCCAGTTTTGCCTGAATTGAAGCTGTGAAGAACAAACATGTAGTGAAATGGCCCCTCATTATTTCTGAATGAGTATGGATTCAGTCATTAAGTCAAACAGCAAAGCTGAAATCAAGGCGTTAGGCAGCAAATCAAAGATGAAGCACAGCCATTTAATTTGAATCAATGTGTCTTTTTGTCTTTAGACATTAGAAGAAGGAAAAATGTCTGGAAAATCAATAATTTTCTCACTTCATTTCTTCTTTCACTATCTATCCAAACCTGACATGTTCCACATTTTTCCAGACTTCTCAAGGCTGTGTAGGAACACTGACAACAAACACATTTTCGTTTCTAGACCCTTTATTTCTCCCCACGTTTCCTCCCCAGACTCAGAATTTAAGGGCAATCGGGCGTACATATTGAAAAAATGTCCTGCACGCATTGTTTCCAAAAAGGTAGGAATGAATCTTTCATGCGGCAAGCAGCAGAGTCGAGGGGCAGGCGGGGCGGAGTGAGGGAATATGTGTATGAGCTCAGATTTGACTGAGTGCTTTTGTATCCTTGAATAATGAATGTGGTTAAATGGATGTAGTGGGAACTGGTATGGATCACTTGGCTCATTTGTATGCTTTGCTTAGGTTAGCGAGTGCGGAACCAGCCTGCTGTGTTCCGCTTTGAGCAAAGCAAACGGACCGGCGGAGGGCAGCGGGGTAGAAAACCGAACATCAACACCGGCAAGTTCGGCGTGCTGCTAGCTAGTTAGCTAACTAGCCAACCGGTGTTTGGACCGAGCCTTCCTCGTCCGCTTACACGGTTTCCCGTTTTCAGTTTGCATGTATTTTGCACTAGTTGTTGTCCAACAGGAAAAAAATAAAAATATTTTTAAGCAAAGACGCTTTATGGACCTCTCTGTGGTTTGTTGGGGTTAGAAAGCCTTAAAAACAAACTGTGTTTTTGGGGCGCCTTTGTGTTGCTCTTTTGAGTTTTTTAGTTTACTCGATGTCAGACAGGTCCTATTTATGGGTATTTATGCTCACGAATTAATCTGTGGCTATGAAACACTAATAAAATATGTGGTTCATTACAGTTAAATAATATCTAATGAGAACCGCAGTTTTATTTTCATGCAGGGCCAGGTTGGTCAAAAATGAAATAATTTGGTTCTGTCTATTTAATTTATTTGGATATCTGAAACATTTACATTAGACAAAAAAAATCAGGAAATCTAGAAACAGTAGTCTAAGTCTCTGAACCTCAGTTGAATGAGTCCATAAAATCCTACTAAAATAATATAAAAAGCCTGATGCTCGCCTTAAAAATGTAAATAAAGATGTTAATTTCGGGACTTACTCGATTTAGCGTATGTTGTTTGATTCTAACTGACTTGATACAATTTTGCTTCTTCGTGGTGGGGAATTGCTCACGACCAATACAAAGGCAACACTGCCACCTTGTGGTCTTTAAATTCAACGTCTGGAAAAAACTGTTTCAAACATGAAATTACATTCTTTATTAAGATATATGCTTTTTTTCCCCATTTATCTTTCAAAAAAATCTGTTCATAAATATTCTCAATTATATTATAATAGCTTGCAAATAATCACACACAAAAGTATAACAAAGAGACACCACACAAAGAGTCTTTAAATACTGTAAGATATGAAACACAAATAAAGACAAAAGATTCATGCTCTAGCCTTATAAACCCAGCTTGCGGAAAAATAATTGAATCTTAGGCTGAATACGTTGGAAAGTCATTGACGTTACACAAAAAATTAAGTCAAAATGCACTTAAAATGCTTCTAGACTAGAAGTATCAAGTTCTGCATCATCGACATAATGTGAAAGTACAAACAGAAAGCTTAGAAAGAGGCGCATTTCTCCAGAGGAAAAGTTTTGGCAATTTGCACGGATGGCTACCCGTTGCTTTGGAATCGGGGTTAGGCAGAGAAACGGCTTTGCCCTTGTTCAGCATGCTGTGTGATCAGAGGGATGCTTCTGGATGTAAAGGCACTCAGCGTTTCCTTTAGGCATCCCATCCACATCCTCGCAGCTTCTCTTTAATCCAGCTTCTCGTGCCTCAGAGAGTGAAAGAGCAGAGTCTTTCAGTTCACTTCTTGGAAATTGCTTATGCCTCCTCAGTCCACAGCCTGTCGGGTGCAACTCTTTTTTTTGTTTCAGACGACTGAATTTGGTTCATTTGAAAAGAAGGCAGTGTTTAGTTTCTCAGATATACGTTAAGTAAGTTGCTGCAAGAAGAGTCAGCAATCGGCATCTACAGTTGTGAAGAGTCACGGACTCACAGTGTTTCATCGATCGGAAAAGTTCAATGATCAGTCAGGTGTCCAAACTATTGAATGTGCTTGCTTTAAATTATGTTGCATTTACTGGGATGGTGATCAAGTCAGTTCATTCGTAGATCTTTCATCCAATTTGTTCCTTCACATGACTTTCGTGCCATAACGTGACAGTTATTAAGCCATATTGCAGAAGTCGTTTTGCTTCTTAGCAACAATGCTTAGTAGAGGTACATCACTAATGAAAAGTGATATGAAGAACTCAGCAACTTGTCAAAAGGTTCAACCAGATTTATGTTGCGTTCCAGACAGCTTAGATACAGTGACGTTAAAAAGGTGTTTGCCCTTTTACAGAGTTCTTCTGTTTTGCTACTTTATCGAACTTCAAAGTTTCAGCTCATCAAAAAACAAAAAAAGTAAATGTTCATTTGCTAGGGGAAAATGCTATCCAAACCAACCAGTTTGGTGCAACTTTTTTTTGTTTCAGACGACTGAATTTGGTTCATTTGAGCCAAATGAACCAAATTCATTACTGCTTGATCTGAGGAATCCATAAATCACTTAAATCCAACCAGTCTGACAGCATGAAGTAGGACAAAAGCTCCCAAAAAGCAACAATTATGCTCTGATGTAGAAACATTTAAAACACATCAGAAAGTCAGTAATAAAGCCATAGATGAGGCTTTGGAACAGCAAATGGAGAAATCCTGGAACACAGGTAAACTTTCGCAGGAAAGGCAGGTCGTTCAAAATTACTCTGACAACGCTTCAGTTACTCATCCAGAAGGTTTCTAATGTAAAACAAAACAAGTCCTGGCTCAAAAGAACACAAATGCTCTCTCACATTTGCTCTCCAAAGAATCTCGACGATGCCAAAGGCTTATGGGAAATTGTTCTGTGGATTTATGAGCCAGAACTTTTGCCACGATGTCTTGGGTCAATCACAGCCTCACATATGGTCAGACTGGTTTAAATTGTATTTTTCCATTTTTAAAATTATTTATCCATCTCTGATTAACCTTGCGTGATATTAACATTTGATCCATCACCTAAAACATCTGATTGTGATGAAAACAAAAGAAATGTGTAATTGGGCAGACACTTTTTCAAAGCACTGATTGACTTTTCAGACTCTATCTAGGAGGGAAGATACTGATTGCTCATAATAAAAAAAAAATTAACTATCAATTTGTTTTCATATGTCAAATTGCATGGAAAATATAGAAACTTTGAACATAAGTTGGTCTTTTGAGACAAAAAAGCATAAACAATAGTCATCAAGGTACATGTTAGCCAGCTAGTTTTTTTGCTAGTTAGCATGAGTATTCACTTCCCTAGGAAGCTAAAGTGAATAAAAAACAAAGACAATCCAAGTTCGACTCTCAAATAAAGGTTATACATCCATATTTAAAAAACTCTAACTTATTGTTTAATTTATGACTCAACTGTTTATTTTTAAAAGGACTTGGGGTGCACCCCTTACCCTGTGTTGCCGTCTTGAAGATTCAGAATAGATTCATTTTGTTGCTGTGCTTCACGTTGACACCAAGTTCAGTAAAGTCTGCTTGGTAAAGCAGATTTACAAAGCGGGGAACAAAAAGAAAAAAAATTAAAGCATCTGTGCGATCCTGGGAACTGCCAAGAATTTGGTACAAATTTGTATCGACTCTCAACTGTTTTATGTTCCACATACATTAGAAAATACAGCATCTCAAAGCATACATTGAAAAACAGAGCTGATGTTTTAATACAAGGAAATAACACAGTCTACGCTGCTGGTGAAATCCACACAGACCCATTGGTCCCACAGTGGCTACCTTGGATTAGCGCCAAGGTTAAATTCAGGTTGACCAGACGGTTGGACCTACCATCTAAACCTTCATTCAAACCAGCAGAATCAGCATGATAAGCATCCATCTTCATATCTTAAGAGCTGGCAGAGAGCAAAGCAGAGCAGGAAGTCGATCGTATAAAGTCGTGTGGAGGAAAAGAAAAGTTTAAACTTTCAGCTAGCCTTTTTACAGTATTCACACTGTACCACGCAGAGCGTAACATCCATGTTGTCGCGTCTCAAGACCCGGTTCCTCTAGCAGTACTCCTCTCCTTGCGGGTCGGGCAGGTCGTTGAGGTCCAGGAAGATGGAGGTGTTGGAGAGTTTGCGGCCGCTCGTCGACAGGTCCAGCAGCTCTTCGGCAGTGCTCGGCACCGAGCTGATATACATGTCCCACACTTGCTCCGGAGAATCCAGCTCCAGCAGCTTCTGCTTGATCTTCAGGTTCTTCTCAATGTTCCTGCGCTTGTGCTTGAACTCCAGGATGGTTTTGGTGTAGCGGTTGATGGTGGTGACCGAGGACGCCATGCAGGCCGTGAAGGAGCTCCACGCCAGTCTACGAAACAGAGAAAAGAGCCTGCTTTAATCTCAGACGATAAGAAACATTAACCACTAAAACGGCTTCAGTTTGTATTTAAGCATATTATTTTATAAATGTAACGTTCAATAATGCTTTCATTCTAGGAAGACCACCACTTTTTTGGTAAACATCCTTAAACAGTTTGATTTAAAATTAACTGATGATGTTGCTTCAGTCAAGGGTTAAAGTGGATCACCAACTTATTGTGGATTCACCTATGCACGAATCAAATATGGAAAATATACAAAAGAAAAAGCAGCTTTGGAAGCTGAAATACCTGACTGTAATGCTACTAGACACACTATTAGCTGGCGTTTGAAAAGCAGCCAATCCATGAACTTCATTCATTTCCCTTTGTGCTAATTGGCTGTACCTCAAAGCGTGGAGACGGTTCCCATTGAGAATATTAATACATCTCATATGGAGAGCCTTTTCACTTCCACTGGAAACTACATCAATAAATAATTCAAATAAATGTTCCCATGAAATAAAAACAAAATAAATATCGAAGAATTTTATTTTATTTTTTAATGGAGAGCTTCTTTTGTCAATCCCAGTTGATCTGTTTATCTCATTCCAGGATTATTTATGCATTTATTTAATTGTTTTCTTCATAATGCCGTTTTACTTTGTGGCACTTTTCTATGTGTTTCATACAACCAGGTAAACTGTACTCACATGTACGACCAGCTGTAGTCCCACGTTTGAGGTTTCCAGTTCTCTGGACCCAGACTGACGGTCAGCTGGAAGGCTGTGGTGAACATCATGTGGGCCACCATACCTAGCAGACCTGCCTCACACACACACACACACACACACACACACAGAGAGAGAGAGAGAGAGAGAGAGAGAGAGAGAGAGAGAGAGAGACAGGGAACATGTGACTCACACACAGAAACTACTGCACTTCCATAATGTCCCCACTTGGTGGCAGCATTGAATAAAGGAAATCTGGGACACATTAATCCAGAGGTTCCCAAACTGTGGGGCGCCATTGCAGGGGGGGACGTGGGAAGGTGTCTGGATGGGGAAGAAAAAAAACAAAAAAACATGAAAGCTGTATGCTCTGGGTTTTTACCTTAGAATGGCCAACTCTCTGTTAGTCCTATGTCAATTTGATACAGTAGGGGCTTCCGCACTTCCCATATCTGTGTCCTCTGTCACTTTTATCAGCAGTCAAAACTGTTTAATCCATTGTTAACATATCGTAACCTGTTTTCCGAGCCGCCTTTAAATGCAACATGAGCGCTACGATGCTCGCGCTGGGTTTACACCTGTGCGGCAGTGAAGGGGACCTGCTGCTGCTGCAGGTGTGTTAGAATCACGGCAGCAAACCAGCAAAACGCAAAGAACTTTTCACAGTTTTTCCCCCAAACTAACAGACTGAGTTGAGTAAAACTGTTGGATGCAGGTAAAGTTAGCTAAGAGATGACTAGCTAATATCAATACAGCACCTTAAGCTTGTTAACAAGTAGTGTGTAGGCTACTGGTGTTGTTCTCTATGTTCAGCTACGATTCATTTTGCCCTGAAAAATGCTTGCTTCTCTTTCATAAACGCAACTACTGAAGACTGAAGTCAGCTGCACTGGACTTTATAGGGGAGTGTCAACTTTAACAGGGGGGCTGAAAATATAAATTAATGTCACGTTTTTTCAGATCGCTTGTGAAATAAATCTGGAAATGTGAGAAAGAAGCCACAAAATGACCTTCTTTCTTTGTGTCATTTGTATTTTTTATTTTTATTTTTTAATTTTCGCTTTCCTTACACGAACCATTGAACGCCTGCGGAGGACAAGTGTGAAAACAACTGGAGCCTCCCAATCCGATTACCGCATAAGCTCCTTCCCCTCCCTCCGCCAAATCCCTCCACTGAACAGATTCAGCAGCAAACACCTACATTCCCATCTCCTGCCTATCAATGCTCATGTTTCATTTTAAAATATCCTGGTACAACGTTGTCATAATGCCATGTAGATGAGGGAAGGCTTTGCCTCGGGATGAATGACACATTTCTTGTCCCTGCATGTGGGGAGGAAGGATGTTTTCTTCACAATCATTCCTTCTGAAGTGGATGACTGTCACTCTGTGTGCGATAAAGCACATACATAACATGCATACATCCAGCGTCAGGTACGTGACACTGCTACTAATTCTCCTTTGCGCCTCCAGAAGACGCCGCTTTAGTTTCCCAGTGTGTTTTTTGTTTTTTTGATCGACCACTAGATGGCAGCAAAGTCAGAACAAATGATTTGACACGATTACCGATTTTGTCTCGAACAAAACAAATGGATTAGATGATTATCTGGAAGGCTGCAGACATTTGGCCAAACTATGAACGCTGACCTGTCTGCCAGTCATACATACTGACAAATTTATACATACACGGAAACAAATTGTGTATTTTCTAAGGTTCAGTCTGCTGGGTAGTAAAAAAAAAACTTCTGTGTCACATTATGGTATCAAATTAAGAGAAATTATGATCTTGTGCTTCCAATTTGTCAAAAATAATGACAGCCTCCATTGTGTTTTATTGAAATTTTGCAGGCTATGACAGCAGAAAGCAATGTGAAATTGTGAACAGGAAGGGAAATGATACACGGCTCTCTTTTTTTATTGCTAAATGAAATCTGAAAAGTGTGGTGTGCATTTGTATTAAATCTGAAGTACCTAACTTTTATGAAAACATATGCTTTTTACATATTTGTTAAAATTATCATTGTGTTGTGACGGTGTAATGAGACTAATAATCTGTGAAAAATAAAAAAATCAAGCTCCTCTGTCTACCTTTTCCCAGTGCTCCCAGTAGTAACTACAGAAATACACCAGTCAGCCAGAAACAACCAATCAGACCCAAGAGGAGGGTCTTAGTGCTGTCAATCACTCATCATCCGGAGTAGAAACACGTCACTGGAAATTATTTGGACTTCCTCATAAAGAGCCTTTAAATAATCTTATTTTTTTCATGATCAGAATAAATTGAGCTGAACTGACCAAACTGTAAAGCTGAAAAACATTTAAGAAACATAGTTTTGGCAGCATCATGCTGTGGGGGTGTTTGTCTTAAACAGCGTCAGAAAACTAGGACTAACACAGTGAGAGCATCTAGTGTCTAAAGCAGAATCCTTCATCATGAGGTAAAATCAGTGGTTTATTGGTCTGTATAGCATTTAGCATGACCGATGACAATTGAATGCTACACCTTTCAGATTTCCAGTTATACCAAAGTTTAAACAGGATTTCTTTTTCCTATTTTTCCATAACTAGGCATTACTTTGTGTGGGTCGTAAAACAAAATACACAAAATACAAAAACATGAATTTAGTGGTTGGAACGTGACAAGATGTGAGAATGTTCAAGGAGTCCTTTTGCAAGACTTCATTTGGAGAATAATTACCTCCAAATCTTCAACACGAGCCGCCCTCTCATGTGCAAGGAGCTCTCCTCGCTGCCTCCATGTGTATTCATGAACGTGGAAGAGTGGCGTCCTCCTGTTATGCTTGGTTGAAGTTAAGTATTTTATATTTAGCAGGTCACAAACCAAAGTGAGTCAAAAACGTGACGAATGGTCTCCGAACTGCAATCGACAGAGCGATCAAAGCAGCAGGCTCCGTTCCAGGCTGAAAACTGATTGGACCTGAGGAACTACTCATCCTGACGCGTGTTGGGAAAGATCTCTCAATTGTATTTTCCCCTTTGCACTTAAGTGAGTCACTTGTATTTGCAGTCTAATCATGGGATTCCCGGAGGTTCATGAGTGGGTGACTCATTTTGCAGAGTGTGGTGGAAAAGCTCTGCAGAGTGTGGTGGAAAAGCTCTGCAGAAGTGTCTCTTTCTCTCTCTGCTGCTACAATACCGTCTTATTTGGGAACGTCCTTTGGGGATACTGTCAAACAGTTGAAACTAGAAAGCACATTAGCTGGTTCAGGGTCTGGGCAGAACCTGTATCAAGTTAGGATACACTTTTCCACCAAAAACCTTAGTTTAGTCGGACTTTAGTGGATGGGAAGACTATGGAAGCACCAATCTACTTTTTCACTTCCGATACCGATATCTGAGGTTCAGTATAGGTCGATACAATCCGATACAGAAAAACAGAGCTGAATTGACTCAAAATGATTCTCAATGATTCTTATAAATCCAGTGAATAACAAAATCTGACAACTCTGCACCAGTACATCACACCAGTAGCTTCACAAGCTCGATCAAACATGGACTTTAATTTGTTCACTCATCGCAATTAGGAGTAGAACATAAATAAGAAACTGATAAAACAAACAGAACAAAAACATGGTCAAACATGTAGAGAATAAACTGCAGCACACTGTTCAAATAGTCCAGAAAGTGTGATTAGGAATTATAAATATAATGTAAAATAAACAATAAAGCATGACGTCGTTCAGAGCGCACGGCATAGATCTAGAATGCATAGATCCGCCCTTATGGATCTGGCACATTGTCACCAAAACCAGATCAAAGAATGGCATGTTGGTCACCAGGTCTCCATAGCAACCATTTATTTTAACGCATTTTACCCGAGATTCTAATAGTCATAGATGGTGGCGTATACTTCCTGCTACTATCACATTTAAATCTTTGTGGTTAAAAAAAACCCAAAACATTGTGCTTTTGTTTGTTCTACCAATATTACATTTTGCTGTTAAAATTAGAACCTGACTCATAGCTCTAATGGGCTCCAGCTTCTACATATCGTAAAAAATGATCTTCTTGTTCCTTTGCCATCGTCACCTCACCAAAAAAGAAAAAAGAAAAGAAAATTCAGATGCCTTCTTATCATATCATGCATGATTGACAACAGCAATAAACTTTAATTTGCGCCCTTGTATTTTTCCTCCAGACCTCATTACCATAGTCTATCTCCTGCTACTCATCCCATTAAAAAAAGGAAACGGCTTCTGGAAGCCTTTGCTTAATTCAAACATTTTACAAGTGCACTAAAGCCTCTGCAATGTTGTCAGCTTAGTCTGGGAAGCTGTTTAGAAGGCAACACACGGTGACAGATCTTAAACAGCGAACCGACAACATGATTTTCGCTCTCCAGCAGGACAGAAACAACACGAACCTTCAGGGGTTTCGCCTCCTCCTTTTCTCCAGACGACTGGCTAGAGCAGCTACAAAACACCAAAGCACAACCATGAGAGTATAACTCAGAGACGCCGAGTTCAAGCCCTGTCAGCTCCGAATGAAAAGACAAATCGTCTTCAAGCACAAGAGTAGGAGTGAAGGATGGCCGACAGCTCTGTTATGATATAATGATATCGAAGACGGCGACAGCTGGCGGAGAAATATCTTGAAGTATTTTATGTTTGACCAGATTGTGATGAAAGTGAGGCGCCATTTGAGCAGCGTAAAGACGTATGTCCAATTTCAAGGCCCAGCTTGATGAGACGGAGGAGACATCTGGCTGTTTGATGAGATACTGTTTAGCTAGCTAGAGAAGCTCTAGCTTCATGTTACAGCGAGCATCCTCCATGCATTTCTGTAAATACTTAGCCCTGTTCGGATTAGCCGCACCTAAGAAAGAGAAACTTCCAGAAAGTTTGTAAACAGCTGAAGCTGGAAAGCTAAAGCTAAATTGACGCACCTGTTTAGAGCTGGCTTTGATTAGCAGTAAACAGAAAGTTGAGCAACATATTTGATGTATAATGGTGATTTTGACAATTTGACACAATGTAATGTTTACTGCTTGCATTCACAATATGCAAAGCAGACAGAAGGCTGCTCTAAAAGCTGAAAACAAACTATGATGCAGGGCATTCTGGGTAAATACAACCAAAACAAACGTGAGCGTGTAGCACTAACGGGAGAAATGGCAAAGGACAAATGAGAAATCATACAACCACTAAAATCTCACGCTACTCCAGTTTTTTACATTTTGCGAAAAAGGAAGTTCCGCTCAGTGTTTTCTTCTGAGGTTTTCATGTTGTTTCCTTAAGTGGTTCTTGGTGCAGCGCCACCACAGGCGAGGAGGGGAACGGGGTTTTTTTTTTACTTAGTTTTTAATTGTTTGACACAGTGCAGCGTGAAAGTGGAAAGAGTAGCTAAAATTTTGGTCCCCAATCGAACCGAGTCTACCAGACTATCAGGTATGAAAACATTAAGTCAGAACGTTATTTTGAAGACGGGTTATAATTTACACTGTTCCAACATTATGAGTGAGTATAATCCTTATTTTTAAGGCCTGGATTTAGCTGGCTTTGAGGACTGACCACAGTGTAAAATGAGAACAGCTCTTCAGAAAATGACTCTTTTTACAGCCTTCCTAAATCTGACCTGTCAAGTGAGTGAAACGCAGCGAGTCGCCGCCGTGGAGCCGCGTATCTTTCACTGCTGATTCACAGCTCAGAGACGGGAGCTCAGCATCACTTTCACAGAGTGGATTAGAGAGAAGGTCATTGTTAATTCCTCCGCTGAGAGGTGGAGGCAGACTGTAAACTAGCGGGAAATCTTCTAAGGGGCTGTGGGGCTGCGGCTGGCCCGACTGTGTGACTGGATCAGCGCCGGCAGGGGAGGCAGAGTTAAACACTCGCTGGTTCTGCAGCAGAACCCAAAACAGATGGAATTGGAACGTGGTTTATTTTTCCCCTGACAAAAGTGTCTGCAGAGATACAGCCATGCTGTGACATGTTCATGTGTTAACTGATTATTGGAAAGAAATCGCAACGCTCTGAATGTCAGTCCTACAGCAATGCTTTTGAAATGCTGATTTTAGTTATTAGAGATTTGACTAAAATGACTTGTGAACATCTCGGAGATCAGCAACAGGTTAAACACTGAGTGCAGTTTAATTCACAGTCGTGTGTCTCATTCCTGAGAAAGCATTACATTTATTCTCATGTGGGTTAAACATGGAGCTAACCAGTATGTTTTAACCATTTCCTCAAACATTTTGCCATAGTTAAGCTATGTTATTGCCATAAAAGTCATTATTCTAACTACCGTTATACAAACTATAATCTAGAAGAAAGCAATCTTCTTATTACTAAGGTATTAAAAGACCAGTGAGCATATGTGTTGTGTGGCAAGTTTGTCAGATTTTACTGTTTCCATGACATGAGAAAAAGTTATTTTATAAATTTATGGAAGGTTCCAGTGGAAAAACAAAAAGGTTTTTAGTAATTTAATAATCATTTTACTGAGTCACATGATTTTCTCGGCCGCATCCTGAGAGTGTTGTGTTGCAACAATTTTCATTCTGCTGGATCAAGGCAACAAATCCGACTTAATTTTGGTTGAGAGGCAAATCAAATCACCTCAACTTGTGTTTACGTCTCATGTGTCCTTAATGCAACTCTTCCTTTTTGAGAGAAATGCAACTCGCTATCATCAGAACACACGAAACGAATGCCAATATAGTTTAGATATTTTTCAGGAATGAAAGAAAAATGTCTATGTTGTGTTTTCTTTCTTAATATGTCGTAATAGGGTGAACATTTATCATATCTTCTATCATTTATCGTGAAAACATTCTTGCCATGATAAGAATTTCAGTTCAACTGACTAAAAATGTTTGTTTTTACTGTTTTCTCGCGTTTTTTTTTCTTCTTTTTGCAAGAGCATCAATGGATATCAGTAAATCAGTGAAGTCTTTATGTGCAGCTTAGAGATATGTCACTTCTTTGAGTATGTGGTGTCTTTAAGAATATTATTTGAAACAGGAATGTTTTTAAAGAGCAGCTTGTGGTGCTATGAATATTACATTACGCAGTTATCTAAAAAAGTGGAAATAAACAGATTTTTTTGTCATCTATTTTCTTGCTATAGCAATCATATTACAAAATATCGTGATAAAATTCTAAGTCCACGTCACCCGTCTCTGATCAGAGTAATACCAAGTTGATTACAGAATGAGTAGATAAACTCATTATTTCAAGCTCAACCGTATCGCAACCGTGACAACCTGGCTACCTGAGAGCACGGTGAAGATGGCAGCGAAGGCGTTGAGCTTCAGGCCGTCGATGACGTTGCCGATGTGACAAACTTCTAAAGACATGAGGATGCCCCCGGTGGCCAGCAGCAGGATGTACAGGCACTCTGCAACGATGCACAGCCACAGCACTCCTATGGAGACAGGAGGTTAGTACGAAGGAACCACAAAGACAAATAACAAGCCCACATCCACATGGTGGGGGATTGAGTGGGTGGTGGGAGGGTGAGGAAGAGGGAGGCAGGGGGTGAGGGAAAACATCCTCAAACACGGATGAAGACAGGGGACAGGGAAGGATGTGAGGATGGATGAGGAGAAGTGATGAGAGGAGAAAGGTGGATCAGTGACCCCCTTCGCCCATATCATTAACCTTCACAGACAGAGGGAGGACACTCAGAGCGATGTGTAAGGAAACGCAGCCCGTCCTGAGTCTGGCTGGATCAGTAGGGGTGGGCGATTAAAGTTTTATCACCATATTTTGTGGTGCTGTTGTGATAACGGTAAAAGTTACAACAAGATCTATTTACAGCTTTTTATTTTTTTAGGTAACTGTATGGCTGTGATTGAGAGGCACAGCAATCACAGCTCCACAAATACTGCTCTTTAAAAACGCACCCGTTTGTAAATACGACTCTTTAGGATGCCAGTTGCAAAATGTTATATATAAAAAGTATGATTTTTAACACTAAACTCCAGAATAAGTTAAAAAAAAGAAGAAAAAAAACAACGGAGAAACTCGTAAAGCTGACAGATTTTAATTGGTTTTAAGACTCTAACTAGAATTCGTTGTCACACTGATAAATCAAAACTTTTTATAATGTTAAGAAATTTATCAAGATAAATGATACGATAAATGCGAGGAGATATTAGCAGGTAAATAGAAACAAAAAGCCTGTTGCCATAAACATCCCAGAAAGTTCTACACAAGTGATTTTATAGTATTTTATAAAATAAATACCTGTAAAACGGACAAATAGAAAGTATTAAGTGCGGTTACCGCAGCATATTCAAAGACATTCCACAAAATCTATCTGCAATCAAAAGCATTTAATTAAGTGCCCTCCATCAACATGTACCATGATATGTAAATGTAATCACAACTAGAGACTTTAGCACTCAGATGTACAACAAGTGCTCTACCACTGATTGGGCTTTTCACCCAAACTGTTGTTTCATAGAGCTCTCGGTTTGAGCCAGTTTATGCTGCAGAGAGACGTAAACCGTTAGTTGCCTGGTTACAGATTTTCAAGTTGTTTAGAAATTTAGTGATTTTCTTCTTGCAGCAGGGAAACCGTGTTTGTTTTTGGCTCCAATCAGTTGTGATGTTTAGTTTTATTTGGTGGAGGGAGGCGATGGAAATAGCAGTAACCTTTACAGATGCATTAAGTGTTGGGTGTTTGAAGAGCGGAGCAGGATCAGTTCATCGGAAATTTCAGTGTCAAAGTTGGTTCACTTCGCACCTGACTCCATCACAATGCTAATTTACAATGGATCTAGAGCAGATTATTTGTCTGGATTAAGACTATGAAAAGCTGTAATACTTCTGTCTGTAACAATCTCTTTATCATAAGCACGAAGCTCTTCATGGCCTTCAAAATGCAACATGTTGTGTCCAAACATTTACGTTTTCACTCACTTGTATAGTTTATAAGAGTTCAGTGTTGCACATTCTAACCTTGGCATTTAAGGAATCTACATCTGCTGCATTGAGTCATGTTTACTTTTGCAGATCATTTGGCATAAAGAAGATTGAAAACAGCACAGAGATGCCAGGTTTAAGCTGCTGCTGCTGTCAGGTTTAGTTCAGTCAGATCTCTTTAAGAAAGTCAAAGTAGCTTGAACCCACTTCGTGGTCTTCAGGAAACATGCTTTTCCCCTTGATACACGGATCAATCTTTTGCATCACGCTCACCTACAAAAACTGCCGTGCTTTTGTTTTTGACCAATTCTGAGCAACATGTTGGAGTTCTACGAGGCGTGGTCAACTAGCAGCGATGTAAGCTAGCGTCCAGACAACAGAGCAGTGCGATTTTTTTTTTTTAAAGTGAGGCTAAAAAGCCAGAGGCATTCAGCTGTGAAAAAAGGCAGCGCACAGAGTCTTTCATTAGGATCAATGAGGACAGTATAACTACAGAGGCTAAATTCACATGGTCACATTTTACTGAAAGGCACAGCTATTAAATTTTATCCAAAGCATACACCAGCCTCCTTAAGATGAAAACTATGTTGCTCTTTAGCCTCATCAACTGGGTTCTGTAAAAATTACTATAGCAACAAGCTTCTTCTGTAACTGTGACGTCTATAGTCCTTCTCCCAAAAGATGCTGCTGCGCTGTTTAACACTAAGACTTATTACCTGAAACAATGTTACACCTCCAGCTTTCAGATTTTCTGCCTTAAAGTCCAATTATAATCAACAGTTTGGTGAAGGGAAAGTTACAATTCACATTTTGTCACATCATACCAAAAACCACAATGGATTTTTGTTGGAATTTATACAAGAGTCCAACAAAAACAAGTGTATAATTGTGAGGTTTTTCTACAAAAAAATTGTAGTAAGTGGTTAGCTCCTTTTCGTCCTTTCACCTCTGTATGTGTAGTAATGTCAGTGTAAATCCATGCGTTTTTTTAAGTGCAGAATCTGTGAGAGTAGTTTGAGTAATGCTCATAGATCCTTTTGATAAAAGCTGTCTGAACTCGTGTCATTTAAAGAAGAAGGCGCAATAAATCCAGCCTCTGAATAAAGCCGGCAGAGACATCCTGTGTCTCACCCATTCAAGGTCTTACGCACACATTAACTGGGTCTGAATTTTCCCATCAAACTCAAAATGTGTCTATATATCCTCACCTCTTTCGTTCGCCGGCGCCACATAAATGAAACTCCGGCATTTTTCACCTGAAAAACAATGTAAATGAGACATTTAATTGACACCCGGTGACAGCACAGCCACCTCGGCACCTCTGATAAATAAAAATGGGACCTCATCTGTATTCCAGCATTTTCCCAGACTGCGGCAGAGAGCTACAGGTGGACTTTGAGGGGATAAAACTGTGACATGGAAATAAAAAAAATTAAAAAAAATAAATAAAAAGAAGAAGAAGAAATCTCGGAATTATCCAATTTGTCAAGAGATTTGCTTTCCGCCTCCATCCTCCGTTTTTGAGGAAGTCTGTAGCACAGAAACAGAGTCAGCACACACAAAATGCTCCTATGGTGTTCTGAAGATACAAATGTTTTTTTTTTCTGTAATGTCAGAGTCACAGCTGGAGGTCCAGCACCTCTGAGGAACTGTCCTGTAAGTCATCAGTGGAGGATTTCCACACAATAGGGAAGAAGACAGAAGAAACAGCAGATAACCCACTTTGAAATAGGTGCTGAATAAGAATAAAGAGCCACTTGGCTCTTACATTGATGTGTTTTCTAAAATGTGTCCAATCCTATCACTAAAAACAGATGTAGAGTATACTTTTCAGAAAAAATAAATACATTTCCATGTGAATAAATGTTTTTGTGTGTTTTAAATTGTCTTTCCAGTTTTACAGTGTATTTTTCCAACATAATTTCATGAAAAACAACAAAATAATATTGTTCATTTTCAACTTTCAGTATTTTATATTATGCTTTCTTTTGCCCATTGTCTGTAAAGTGGAAAATCTTGAGCTTCCTTATCAACTTCAACTATTTCAGCTTTCTGTATCTTTACGCTAGAATGGGTTACGTTGATTTTAAAGAACGATGGACCAGTGCTGCATGATATTCTAAGGAGGAGAAGATTAATAGCTATTACACTGTGAGATATTATCAACACCTTGAAAATGAAATAATTATACTAGTTCTTCTCTCATATATCAGAACAGCCAATAAATTCCCAACATGTTATCAGTTCTGATGACCAGCAGCCTTGAATGTCTGGGGTGGTTTTTGTGCACTTACACTGGTTTTCCAATAGGGGGCTTTGTACAGATGGACACTACAATCAAGTGAGGTGGTTTATACCCAGATAACCCACAAATACACACACAGACTCACACGCGCACACACACGTCATAGTGACCACTATGCATGAAGGAGATAAGTAGGTTGTCTCGTTTGCTTGTTTTTTTTTTTTGTTGTTGTTGTTTTTTATAGTTTTATGTTTTCTTTTAAGTTTTATATCAGCTTATTTTATTTTATTCTTTTTAATAAAATTCCAAACAATTTGCTCCGCCACATTTCCGCTGGATGACCCGCAGCACCACACTGAGAAGCAGACTTTAAACTCTAATATTTCCATCTATTTGCAGAGGCATTTTCTCGGATTATTCTCTAAATCCCGTCGGAGGTGTGGCTGATCAAACCTGTTTTGATTAAAATCCTATCTAACAACTCTCACTCCGTCCCCTTCTGCATGTGCCGGGCTCTCCGTGACGCACCGCTCCGCGCGCGCGGTCCCCCTCGCCTTTCCGGCGGAACTCACCGGTCATGTTGATGTTCTGCTCGCAGGAGAACCAGATGCCGGTGTGAAACTTCCTCATCACGTACTTGTCCTCGCCGGTCTCCCATATGTACTGCACCAGCCGCGTGTCGTTGATGTTGGAGCTGTTGAACATGATGCAGAACGCCTGCTTGGTGGTCACCAGACCGGTGCAGAACGGCTTCACCACCTTACGCGTGCCCTCGCACCAGTAGCTGGTGGTGAGAGCCGACACGGCCAGGAACAGCGCCAGGAAGTTCAAGGTGAGAGCCAGGGAGGCTCTCCGCCGCCGGTCGATGCCCATGACAGACCCCCGGAGCGCGGTGAGAGGAGCGACGGCGCCCGGAACTTAATCCTCCCCGCTGTGTGTGTGTTTGACACCGGGTTCAGGCGACTTCTCCTCAAATCCTCATAATCCGGTTATTCCCGTTAACGTCTCCTCCGCTAGTTAACATCTGCTTCCAACAGTTCGGCCGTCACATCTGCTCCTCCAGCGACGTTACTTCTCATACTGTAGCCCCCTCAACTCCCACTTCCACTTAAACACTCCCCCACACACGCGCGCACATGCACACAGTCCTGAGCTTCACACGACTCTGCTGTGTGCCACTGCCGTCTTGGTTATTAGTGTAACGTTGGCAGTACGTTTAATATTTCCTCTAGTCACCAACTAAAAAGCAGCATGAAGCTCATCCAGCGGTGATTTTTTTCAATGTGGGTCACATGGGCAGGTGTCCAGGGCGGCATGAAGGAATGGGGCACAAAAGCAACAGATATGAAAAATAAAATAAAACAGAACTTTAAAGTTTCTTCACATAGTGAATCAAGGTAATTTACAAGATGAGTCAATTCAATACAATTTGATAATGTATACATTCAAATTCAGTTTATTGTCGAGACTGGATATTCATATTTATTTATTTTTTATTTAACCAGGTATAATCCCATTGAAATCCAAATCTCCTTTACAAGAGGGACCTGGGTAGAAAATCTGCACCACACAATCTGATTACACAAAAGTTTAATAAATTAAACCCCAAGTTTAAAAGCAATGACGCTGATTAATGCAGTCACTAAAAAAAATGTTTGTCAACCGAAACCCAACAGTTGACATCGAGTTGTTGATTTAAAGCATTTACTCCCCCTTCATTACAACGGACAGCTAATCTTGAAAAGTTTTCTATTGCTTTACATGCATGCGGTCAATTGGGAGTCAGGATCTTTTGCTATTGGTTAGTATGGCGACTATTTTAAGCGATTGGTGTTGGACTGTAGTGTAATTTAGATATTTGTTAATAGTTGGGGCGGCTCTACAGAAAGGTTGCAGACAGTAGTTTGAACCAAAGAGGTTCCTGTTCTCAACCAGGGCTGGTACAGATTTAGTTCTGAATTGGTTCTGGAAAAGAGCCGGTTTCCTTTCCCTCTTTTATCAGAGTAACTATTAAGTCATTATCAAACTATTATGAAGTCAGAAGCAAACTATTTTGCCAGGATAAAACAAACTCATTGTTGAAATGCACATACACACATTCTTCATTAACTGCAGTTTCCACCTGCAATTAATGAAGAAAAACAGAATGTCAATTTATCAATAATTTTGCAAGATGTTTTAAGCTGAACTTTGCTACTTTTTATACTTTAATAAATAATGTTCCCTTATAGGTATGACAGTATACAGTAAAAACTGAAGTCAGAGTGCAACAAGATACCGTCTGTCTTCACACACATTTCCTGAATGCTGAAATAGAATCAAAAAACTGGACTAAGTCTTAGCTTAGAGGTGTGTACAATCATGAAATACAAGCAGGTTGTCGCAACTTTTTAATATATATTTCCCCTCTAACATTTTTTAAAGCTGAGTTATACAGAATAAATGCCATTAAAAGTGGAAAAATAGTTCTGAAATGATTTATCGTGGTTTCACCTGCACACCCTTTGGAGACGCTGTGCATTTCCCTCCCCAGATTTATGGTTTATTTTTGGATCCATTTCCCCTCCATAGCCGGTCATTCTGTTAAAAGGAGAAAAACTACCTGCTGACAGCAAAAGCTTATCAGTCTGTAAACAGACAGATAGCAGCTTTTTGTAATTGCTACTTGGGAAATTGCAGTGCTGGTATTAAATGTGGGAGGGCAGGACAGTTTTCAGTCTGTCATAGTGATGCACAGGAAGGAAACTGTGTGTGTAGGTGAAAATATGCATTGTCCTGTTTGGGATAATTTTTCATACTTCGATGTATCATGTAAATGTTCCTTTATTTCAATAATCCTGGTCAAAACTTTAAAAATAATATGTTAAATACAGAGGATTCATTGCAGTAAGGGATGCTTATTTCTGCTAATATTGATTATTATCACTGACATTTAATGGAAACCTAAAAATATACTTCTCAGGAAATTAAAATATTACCCAAGACCAACAAAAAATATATATAGAAATAAATGAAATTTTCAATAATGTTTGAATTGATAAAATATGACTTTCTTTGAGGACATTCTTGTCTGGAAGGTTCAAGCGTCTTGCTCATAGGGACCATAACCCTAATCCTTCCCAGAGTTTATTTCTCAACCCAAATCCCACTCTGTGTTCCAGTTGCACTCAGAACTGGGAAATTCTGATTTCTACGTCTGAAAAATCAATTTGATCGCCCTCCAAAGTCAGATTTCCCGCTAGGAAAGAGAGACCAGCTCAGACTACCTCCACTTACGACTTTCAAAATGGCCGTTCCTGCATCGATAGCAGTAAAACGTGGTGGAAAGATTTTTACTTTACAAGATACACGTGTAAGCGTGTCGTTAAAATCAATGTGGCGCCTGCAACTTTAAACTGAACAAATTAAAAGTGGGGTTTGCCAATGGTAAGTAAATGATGTTTGTAAGAGGCAGTGCAAACAATGTTTATGAGTGCCACCATATTTTAAATTCCAGCTTCTTAACTTGATTGCTGTTACCTTGGATGTGACTGGAAGACATCAGTCCTACAAATTTCCCTCCTGACCTGTGATCACTGCAGCTTCACCTTTACAAGTATTCAAGTTGGTCTTATTGAACATCAAAATACAGAAACGCACCAACAGAGTGTAAATGAGTAACAGCAGCCTTTTCAAGCTGCTGCAGCCCTGTGAGCCTTATAATGTCTTCCAGTTTCAGCTCCCCATCATATTTTTCTTTCCCAGTGTTCAGCTTTTATCATTGTAATTAATAAGAGTGATTTATGCACTGCTGCAGCTTCCCGTAACATTCCTCATAACCTCGCCTGCTGGGTGTGCGTGCGCACATTTTTATGTCTCCCAGGGGCAAAGATGCAATCGATTCAGGGCGGCTCTGTCCACAGATCATGGATGTGACACACAGTTTGGTGCGGCGTGCATCCCCAGGCCTTGTTATCCCCATACAAGGCTCTCTGTCACCTTCAGGATGATCTACGCTGTTGCCGTGGGAAGGAAGCAGGAGGATTCGCTCCGTGCGGAATGCCTCGTTGAGAGGGGCCAACCCGTCCCGCCTTGAAGCTCGAGAAGGATAAACTCCAAGGGCGTGCAAAGAAGCACAATCCCATCAAACGCAATGACCTTGAGACCTGAGCAACTCGCGCTTGAGAATCATATTGGGAGAAGCAACAGAGGCAAAGAGGTGAGACCTGGACAGGCGCCATCGTCCCTGGTTTGCATAGTCAGCATGCGAGTGAGGAAGGGTGACATTCCTGGCGCAGGTCATATGCAGATGTGGACAACATGAGAATTTTACATTTGTAATGCATCTTGGATAACTTGACAGCAACATCCCACCAGATATACACTGCCTGGCCAAAAGAAAAGAGAAAGAAAGGTCATGCTCTAATATTTCATTTAACATTGTTTCAATAAGTTTCTGCAATGTCACAAGATTTATTTCCATCCAGTGTTGCATTAATTTTTCTTGTATTGATGATGGGAGAGACTAACCGTCGAGCAAAGTTTCTCCAGAACGTCACAAAGATTCTCTATGGACTTCACGTCTAAACTTTTGCTCACACTTTCAGCCAATTGAAACTGCATCGTCATCCTGGAAAATCCCCGTGTCATCAGAGAAGAAACAGCCTATTGATGAAATAACCTGATCATTCAAGTCAGTGATCTTACAGTGTGGCTGAACCAAAAGCAGCAACGGCAGATCGTATAGCTGCTGCAGTAGAAATTATGCATGATGGATTCATCACTTCATCTGCCTGTCTTGGATACCCTGATGAGCCAGGTACTATGCAAGAGGGTAAATCTGGGCTCATTAGATCACCTGACCCTTCTTCCATCTCTCTAGAGTCCAATTTTTACGCTGCTTTGCAAATTAAAGGTTTTTTTCTTCTGGTTCGCCTGACTGATTGGTGGTTTTATGACTACACATCTGTTCAGTCATAAACCCTCGAGTTCCACTCACATTGTGGAAGTGCTCCTTCTTTCACTATTAAACATAACTGACTGCTACCATTGTTGTTCTTTAACAACGTTAGAAACAGTTACTTTTAAATGGCGCCAAATGTTCATGTGAAAACCTATTGTGGTCATTTAGGAGTTTGTTTCCTCCCACATTTCTGCAGAAGAAATGTGGTTTTCCTTAAGGACCGTTTTTATATTACTAAAAATGGTCCTTCCAGTTTTTAGTAATATATTGAACGGGTCTCAACTCAATGTTAGTTGTTTTAACAATATCCTTAGACGTTTTCTCTGCTTGGCACCAATAACATGACCCTTCTTTGGTATGGAAAGACAAGTCAGTCGATCTCAGCTGTACAGCAAATAAAGATGGTTTATTAAGTCTAGTGCAACACAGTAGATTTACCAAATGGCAGCCATCAGTTTTATACTGTTTAAACCCCGCCTAATCAATTTACATCGGCCAATCACCTCAGCCTTCCAGAGTGAGGAAAAAAGAGGAAACAAAGTTAACTTTCACATACACAATGTAAACACTAGCAATTATTTATCAATAGTAAAATAGCAGGCAGATGTTTTCTGTATGCAAATGCACAATTTAGAAAACACTTCATTCTTTTAACTACTTTAAGCTCCAACCAATTAAACTCCAGCTCTTTCTATAAAACAGCTGGGTTTGAGCAGGGTTCCAAGATGGCTGCCACAACCGACACACCCACAAGGTAACAAACATTTCAACCACACGCATTAGGAACCTACCATCCCTTTGCATAGCTGCATGGTAGTAACTCAATCTTTCATGTACTTTACTCCTTTAGTTTAAATTTAGCTTTTATACGCCAACATTATTAGCTTAATTATTGGACAAGTTACAAGAAAGAGCGAACCTGCCAAATTCAGAAGGTTCTGTCGTTACAAGTGGTAAAACAACTCCTGGATTAAGTGTTGGAACTAAATTAAGTCTAATTTCAAAAACAAACCTCTCACGTCGTCGTTAGCTTTTGTTTCTGTGTTTGAAATGGCGAGACAGTTGTAGTCCTGCCAGCCTTTTGCGGTGAGCTTTCATTCACACTGTACTGCTGAATTCATGAAAACAGATCAGCAGATTCTGTTTTATTTCAAAGCAGAAGCCGATCTGATTGTCCTTTGTAGCCTCTGTGTCTCAGATCTCATAAATCCCAGCCTGCGGGTCGGATGTTTAATAATTCATTTGAGAAATAACACCTTCCTCCTTTCAAATGAAGACACCTGTGTATAGAAAGTATCCCACCTCTATCGTTTCTCTACGACCTGAAATACCTGGAATGAATAAACCTATGTTTCTGTTTCAAAATTAGATAATTTCCAGAGCTATGAAAAAGTTTTTGCTTTTTTTGGGCTGAACTGAAATATTTCAGATCCTCAATTTAGTTTAATACCAAGGACAACACAAGGACAGCAGTAATCAGATGATTATATCATTTAGTAAGGGAAGAAATTATATCCTAACTAACCTACTGTTGTGCGAATTTGTGAAAATATAACCATTGCCATTGTGGATGTTGTTCAGTTTTCATTTCCACACACAGGCCTGGTCACTGCCAGAACCTAGGCAGACAGAAATAACTTTAATAAAATCTGACGAAATGAAGAAGGCGGACAGATCTCACAACAGAAAACATTCAAGAAACGACAATGAAGTCACCAACATCTATCAGTCTGGAAAGGACTACAAAGAAGTTTCTAAGATTTTGGGACTTGAGCAAACCACAGTTGCGGTCACTAAACAACAATATGCAATAATAGAGAAAACAATCCGAGGAGAAACCAGTTTACCCAAACTACTCCAATCAAAGGAGACCAGAACATCATCTAAAAACTTTGGTTGCCTCAGTAGCTGAGATTCCATTACAAATATGTGTAAAACTTTACCAAAATTATCCTAATGTCAAACAAAACAAACAAACAAAAAAACACAGAATTTCTCAATTATGCTTTTACCATTAAATAAGAAATGCAATTAAAATCACACATGAATAAGTTTGTTCATGCAATAAGTCATTAAACAAAAAACACACCATGCCATCATGCTCCTACCACTTCCTGTCGTCTTCTTTGTCTTTTCCTCCAGTAGCAACATTTAGATGTTAATCACGTCACTCTTGTGATGAGAGAAAAGTGATTCCTTTGCAATTTTGTGAAATACATTAATTTTAATATGGCTGAAAAATCGCCTCATCCTAAAGCAAAAACTACTATCGAAAAATGTGTTTTTCTTTTCAAAATTGGCGTATATATATATATATATATATATATATATATATATATATATATATATATATATATATATATATATATATAAAACCAAAAAACTCCAGCTATATTGATGGCATGACTTCCACGTTTCCTGTTTCTTGCCGTGATTCGCTGCTGCTCTGCTTCTCCTCCCTCACCTGCTAATTAGCTCATTGCTTTTCACCTGCGCTGCTGCCGATATAAACCGCTCAGTAGGTGAGAGGTTATCTGTTGTCATTTCCTGTCAGACCTTCAGTGAAAAAAAACTACACAACCACTTTTTGTTGTGAGAGAAGGCTCAATTCTTTTTGTCTCAACATTTACATGAGGTCAGAATTAAGAAAAAAAAAGTATTAAAGTATAGACCCTTCCTGCCTTGAATCAATAATGTCAGAGATGTGATAGTTTAGGGGATATTTTCTGGTAAATGTGAATCCTCTGAGGCTTTAAATAATAAATTCAACACTCCGATACCTTCCATTATCAACCACACTGGGACAAATGTGACGGTCATGTGAAATGTCCCGGGTTGTGGCTACCACGAAGAACGCTGGCCTGTCTATTCTACATCGACAAATTGGAATAATAAAGGAAATGGGAGAGGACTGGGGACATCTACATTTTATTGTAGGTTAATTCAAACTTTACCACAGCCTCTAATTTCAACTGGATTGTAAAAGCAGCAGCTAGAGTTGCATAATGAAATCATTACCAGGGAAAGCAATAGCCTTTCGTAGTGGGGGGGGGGGGTATAGATTTATTCCAGACAAATTTTTCCTCAATTATCTAAGAGCCTCTTTTAAATAAGTCCATAACGACGTGAATACCTTTACCTTCACTGAGTTGATTGAATTCTGCTGTTATGACTAATTTATCTGCAAGCCAAAGGCTTGATATGAAGAGGACTTTCCCACTATAAATACAAATAAGCACGAAGAGGGATTTCTTCTTTCTTCTTGATTAAAAAGCTGGGAGGCCTTTACAAGAAATGAATTATGCCCCTGCACTTAACCAAGGAAGGCAGATGAGTCATTTCCTGTCCTTGGTATCGTCTCCTGCTGACTTTCACCGCCTCTGTGCGTCATGTAACACACAGAAACAAACATGTGCGCACACACACACTCGCGCTTATTGTTCTGTCCTTCCAATGTTGCCTTGTTAATGGATATTTTTGACCAAAAGTTTCTTAAATCCTGTTTTACTGCTCCCCTGAAACGCAACTTTTTGTTTAATGTTTCGAATATAAAACGCATCATTGCTATTGCACTAAGTACAGTTCTAATGTGTCTCAGAGGTTGCTGTCTGCAGGTGGCGCTCTCCTGGTGTTAGGGTGGCGTGTGGAGAAGTGTGCTGATCATAACAGATTTGCACATTCTGCTAAAACACACATCTTCCTGGATTTCTGCCTCTTTATTTTTTCAAAAGGATTAGACACAGATGGAAACGACAAGAAAAAGGGGAAATAAATGGAGCAGAGAAAGTCTGCCTCTAAACCTGCAGAAAGAGAGAAAACAAAACCGAGAAACTACGACAAAGAATCAATGAAAATCTGATAACTATTCTAAAATCACTGCAAGTTAACACAAGATGCATTCAGTGGCAGTCACTTACTTCCTTGAGTTTCTGGTGCTTGCCTACTTCAGAATATCTCCCTGACAGGTTGTTATTTGTGTTTTTTCCCAAAAGTTGTCAAGAGAAAGTTAATAGCTCCTCTTCATTCTCCCAGAGCTGTGACAAAAAAAAACAGAAAAGAAGAAAAAAGTCAGAAGTAAACACCCACTGGCTAAAAGTCAAACACTGACAGGTTTATCAAATTTTCCATCTAAATTTGCTCATTTTGGTTAATGGGCTTTAGATTGCACTGCCTAACACATCATACTCTATATGTTGAAGTGCTTTTTGCAGATGGAACAGAAACTCAGAAGTGTTTGTGAAGTTGTCACAGCGGAGACGTCCAGGGTTCAAATCCTGACCAGTCTGTAAGCTCTCTCTATGCTCGCCCAGGGTTTTCCTCGGTCTCCATGTTGGGTTAAATTGTCATTCTAAACAGAGTCTGATTCAGTGATGCATCATCTGCTCAACCGAAATGAGTTCATGTGGCTGTGAAGCAGCAGAAAGTTACGCCACCTTGATAAAAGCCCTCTAAAACTCTTTGAATTCGTTCAAGGAAAAACTCTGAAGTCAAAGGAAGACGAGATGAAACGCTGAAACTCAAAAGTTAATGCATTGTGATGAATATGCCAAACTTGTTAAGAGGCTTTATTCTGACACGAGAGGCAGGAAAAAGCCAACAAGTTCCCCTGGAAAAATGGAGGTTTCTGTCTTGTGCAGAATCATTTGTTTGGAAAAATATCCAATTATCTTTATTTCAGTGAACCAATAATAAGTTTCCACTCCTGTAAAACAGGTGGGACGACACCTGAGTGCTCTGCAACCTGCTCATGTTAATTATCCCACGTATGCACTTTATAGTAAACAGAGCTACAATCTTTTCCATTGACTTCAGCGTTTGGCTACCGTTCTAAGCTTTAAACATCCTGACTGATTCTGGACAAATGTCTTTTTGTTTAAATATTTAAAAAAACAACCTTGCTTGAATGAAAATGCCTTTAAATCTAAATCCGCCAGCGTGTGCATCTTGGACTTAACTGAATGTAATACAGACGCAACATGTGGTTAATACAGACTAAAATAACGTTACTTTACTGTCTGCAGCCACACCGTTTGCATACGGAAGCAAAATTAGTCATTTTTATTGAAATCCTTTCCATCGTCACCTGAACTGTGCTAAGGAAGAGCAGGGAAAAAAAGACACTTTATATCTGATTTAAGGATTATGTTTCTGTATGTTGTTAAACTATGCTGACAGATGGCGTATTATTAGTGACATTCCTCAGATGTTTTTAATCTATTAAATTAGTCCCTCAGTGTTTGCCAGGCCTCAGGTTCCCACTGAACGTCGAGGTTTTCAGGAACGTTGCCAAATGATACCATTTTCAGATGATAATGGAAGCTTTAAAACAATAGACTGCAAATCTCTGAAACGTTAAACAAAAATAACCGTCCCAAACTGCTGAGAAAAATGCTGATCTCTGCAATATCTCTACAGGCGCTTCTCCCCAACAAATCCAGCCTGCATGCACTAAAAGAAGGTTTTTTTTTTTTTTTATTTCAACCAGAAAAATCCATTTTCTAAGTTTAACTTGCAGTTTTTCCTCACTCGGCACATTCCCTTCTCCTGCCCCAGTATTTATCCATCGGTGAGCGCCGTAGCAGTTCTGTTTCAATATGTCTGCAACATGTAAAAAGAATTATATTTGATTGGAAATACAGTGGTTGAGTCTGTGTCATTTCGTGGCAATTTAAAACCTTATTCGATACCAAAAATGTACTGAAAAATGCTATTTGTCTAGTGCCACACATCTGTTTACCAATATGGTGACTTCCTAAGGTAGCTGGTCTGCATTGGATTTTATTTAGGGGTATCAGACAGTTTGATTCCATTTGTCTTGTAAATGTTTAAGATTATTTGCTCAAAATGTTGAAAGAAGATAATGAGATGTTTCATATTTAGGATCTCTACATTAGGCGACGTCAGTTTGTTTGCTAATTTGCATATCTGGATATATTTCAGGATGTTGTGCCTCCGTTCAAACGATCAGAGATTCTTATGAAGCTGATGGACTAAGTTCACTTGTAAGGAGTGGAAAAATGTTGAATGCCGTTGGAGTTTAGATTGACAGACTTTACCTCCAAGACCGTCAAAATCCTTTCAAAGAACATTCTGCGTTTATGGAATCTGACCGTTTTCCTCGTGCGAAATCGGTAAAGCCATTTTTCTGCTCGCCCAAACATGGATGGGAACTCGGGGAGAAAATCCGAGCATCCCTTTGACCGAGGCGCCCCGCTCATCGGACAGGATGCAGCTCATCACACCCAGTTCGTGTGACCCGTTGGTTGCTACGGCGAACCCTCTGAGGTCATTCTCTTATCGCCGTTTCCCTCCAGACCCTCATTAACTCTCTCGTGTGTGTGTGTGTGTGTGTGTGTGTGTGTGTGTGTGTGTGTGTGTGTGTGTGTGCAGTTCCTCCCCCCCTCCTCTTCTGTCTGATGATACCGACGCACTCTGGCTGATTACACGCACCTGTAATGACTCACGACTCTAATGTGTCTCATTTGGCGAAATGGACAATCGGTGTCAAGGTTGAGAAGGTTTGGTTCGGATTGTAAGCGAGCCCCGTGCGTGGACGCACGTCAGCCATTTTGATAAATCTTACCGGGAGAACATGTCGCGAGTGGCTGCATCTCGAGCCGTGTGTCATTCTTTCACTGTCATTGCTGAATGTCAAAGCTGCTTCTTTAATAAACTAACTATAAATGAAGCAGAAACCCATCCCCCCCCCCCCTTTCTCCTCCCTCTTGTCCCCCTTAAATGTGATTTACTGCTGGCAATAATGTTCAAAGTGCATCACTGACTGCTTCGTCCCCAGCTAATGGAGACACTTGCTGCCATCTTCCAGTGAGCCAGCATTACTCCTTTTGCCCCTGCTCAGGCTTGTGGAGCTCCAGTTCAACAAATACCATTAATCAACTCTAAACGCGCCGTACGAGCCGCCGCTGCAGAGGCGGAGGACGGGGACTGCATGAAGAAACCTTCAACAGTTGGACAAGTTGGAGGCTTGAGAATCTTGAGGGTGTTTTCACACCTGAAAGGCTGATGGACTCGGCTCGATTGGGGAGTTTGTTTCATTTTTCAGCTGGTGCGGTTCGCTTTCACACCGCATTGAAAACGACAACAAAAAAAACGTTTCACCCCCTCGCCTGTGGAGGCACTGCATCAACAATTACAGATGGAATCGGCACGGAAACCTCTGAAGAAGACTCATCTTTCCACAATGGGCCTAATTAGCCTTTTCTGTTACAAAATTGAGTAAATAAAGCAGTCGTAAAACAAACTGAGCTGAAGCAGCATATCGTCCAGGTGAGTCAGGACCTGAGCCCTTTTTTTTTTTTTTTTTTTTTTGGGTTCTCGAGTCTCAATCACCTTGTGATGATTACCAAGCATCCGGTGATTAATGTTTCCCACACTCATTATGTCTTCACTACGCCACTTCAGTGTCGTTCTCGTCTAGAAGCCCTAATTATATCCATAACCTTGAAATTGTGAAGGCTCAGTCGGGCTTTCACTGATCCTCAAATCCAACTTTTTTCACTGTTACCAGTAAGTTCAGAACTGATCCCATCAGAAAGCTCTTTTTGGTCAGTTAAATCATGCTTTTCCTTTTCACAATAACTCAATAATGAATTTTGACTAAGAGGTGTAAACTCCAAGGCGCGCGCTTTCAATATGTCGTACATTAAGGCCTAACATGGTGGAAAATAAGGAGACGTATCTATGCTACGACATTTCACTCTAGACAGTGAATTTCTGAATTATGGATGGTCTTTAAATAATTCCCTTATATTTTAATATCATGATTGTTGAAAAATGTGCCATTCTGTATAAATAGGCTTGTCATAACAAATTCTGCTGGACGATGAATTGTTCCAGAGGTTATCGCGATAAACGATATGTTTTTCTGAGACCATTTTCAAGGAATATAATGGCAATGGCACAAACACAAGAACCCATTCTCAAAGATCAGTAAACTTTAAATTGAACATTTAAAACTGCAACTGGAAGACATTTTAAATAAGCAAAATAATTAAACAAAATGACAAAAGTTTTTGTAAGCAAAATTGTCCTTCAAAAAAAAGACCTAATTGAGACCAAATCACCAAACTGAAGACTTTTGTCATCCACTTTTTGGTACAAAGAGAGAAAAAAAAGAGATAAAGGATAAATCACACTAATGGAAATGATTGGGTTTATTTTAATTTATTGTGCAATTAATTGATTTATTGATTATTGTGACATGCCTATGTGTAAGCAAGCATTACCTTGTGATTTGGTGGCTGAATAGATTCCATTATTTACCAGCTGGCTCAGTGGCCTACTTGTCTATGTGCTGATTTTGTTAAAAAAATAAATAAAATAAAATAAATCCCATCCCCCTGCCTTCACTCTTGTCTTGTTTTTTTGGGAGGTAAAGGGAGTCTCAGGTGGCTGGGCTCAGACTGCAATTACACTTTAGATAGAAACGTAACAGGAAAACAAGGACAGCTACAGGACTGGGAGGAAATATTCAAGACGGGGAGCAAGGCCAAAGTCACCTGGACAAACGGGGATTACTCCAGAATTTACCTGCAAAACATTACCGAACTTCAGAGTTTGATCCATTTTTAATTTAAATCTCTGGTGGTGGAATTAGTTAGCTGTATTATTTAAACAGATATAGACATTTACACCTACAATCCACCGGTCTTTATTTTTTCATTTTGGTTTGTTTGCTGATATTTCTGGGTTTATCATGAGTCCATTTCTCTGTGTTCACTGTTGCTATGGTATTATCACATGGGTTAATTCCTATGTGTTTATTTTCTTATTTCCTATTCCTCCCTTTGTGTAGTTAGTTTTTTTTTCCAATGTTGGTTTTGGACTTTTTTCCGCCCTCATTTGTATTAGAAGGGTGCGATACGCATATTTTGTTACTGAGTTCATACCAATTAAATACAGGGCCAGTATATACCAATATCAGAACAGATTTTTGTGCATTGTTTTCTAAATAAAGTGCAAAAAAAATATAATTTGAGATTCAAAGTAAAATCTTATTTATTGCAGAGTTGGGAAAACTACATTACAAAATTTCATGAGGGAATCTGAAACTAATTAAATGTCTTTATTCATGATTCATTGTTGACAAAACATCATTTTTAACATTTAGCAGAATTTTAACATTGTATTGTGTGAAAAGCATCAAAGTCTAAAAGGTAAACTTTTCATTTTTTTGTTGCCGTAATAATATTAAGTAACTGCACTTCTATTAAATCCATTAAGTGATTTACTACTTTAAGCCTGTTTTTGAGTTGGACGTTTTCATGCTCATGCAGGTCAAAAGGTCAACTCTCCGTGACGACGTGTTTTTGAGGTTATTTTTGCCAAGGAAGCAGCAGAATCTGAGCCAAAGCAGCAGGACAGTATTTGCCTTCTCACTCAAACTAAACTAGCGCTTCTGAATCAGTCTTCTTTCTGATTGGTGCTTCACTAATTCAATTAACCCCAGCCGACTGATTTTTTTTTTTCCCCTTTGGGGAATGAAAGGCTGAAGAAATAATGAACATGTTAACTCTTGCAGAAGCAGCAATTGGTGTTATTTCTGTCTGAAAATGGGATTCTCTTGGTGATTTACCCAAAATTATTTTTACTCCCCGGGGGAGATTAGAGCAGGACTGCTCACCATCTTCCAACTAATTAGTCAGGTGACGTTTTCGTAGAGAGAAAATGTAATAAAAACAGAAAGAGGGAAAAAAAGAGAATATTATTGTGAATACAGATGAAAGCTACATGAAAATGGTTGTTTTGTTGCCAGTTTTTAAGCATTTTTATGCGTTTCATGCTTAGTTTACGTCCATTGATGCATGAAGTGCTCGACTCCTGTATGAGCGGGAGAAAATAACAAACTGAAAGTAAAATGGCCAATAACTTGAACCCAATTAGAGCTCTTTTTGGTCTGGGACAAATAAAGTTTGAAGACTACCACTTCCTGTTTGCTTATAGTGAATGCAAAGGATAAAAAAGGAAAGACTTTTTTATTATTCTCTAGCATGTTCTGGAAATATACAAAGCATTTGGCTACGTTTCTAAACGGCTCTGGGCATGCACAGGAGAAAACATTATGAAATCCTGGAGGTTTCAATTACTTGGACGCATTTTACCAGAACTATTAAAGCTTAGTGGATCTGTACTGAAAACCAGTCATTCCATCAATTTATCTTGTGTGTGTGAGATTTGGAAGCATCTTCTTATTTATTCCAGTCATTTTTAAGCTTTGCGTATACATAAAGCTTAAAATTCTGTAAAAGAACGGCAATGAAAAAAAAAGAAAAAGCAAAACGAGACAAAACTAGTTCAGAAATATATATTTTAATTCCATTGAATGGCAAGAACACAAAGTGTAGACTGGGAAAAATATAGGTGGAAGAAGATTTTTGCATATAGCACCATCAAAACAGCAGAATATATCATGTAAATTTTTCTAAAACATCTCCAAGGAATTCCAGCTGAGTCTGTAGACAAACTCATAAAAGAATACAAGTATTTGTTTAGCAATTGATTCTAAATAATTCACATTTTAAAAACTGCAGTTTTTCTTTAAACTTCCTGCTGAGAACAGGTTCAGTGCAAAGTTTGAACTTCAAATCTACAGAATAACTTGCCCAAATTCTTTAACTTGCCCCAAAATCAACATGGTTGAAACGTTGCACCAGACGCTCATCAACGTCCTACAATAAGAACATTTATGCTAGGACGTTGTCAGTGGCTCCAAACAGTGTGTGGGTTTCTTTGCAGGTCACTAAAGAACCCGTTTGTGAAGGTGTGTGTTCATAGCCTGTGGGCATAATTCTGACCCTGAATAGATGAGAAAACTTCACAGTAAATTCAGGCTTGTCCATTACATTTTAATTTTAAAGTTTGACTGGTCTACAATCACTCACTCTTCAATTTTTAAAAGTCGTTCATTAATATGCCCTTCATGCAATTGATGAAGGTATGAAAACTTCAAACTGTGCTGAGGGTATGCTCACATACAGTCAACTCCTTTCAAAAATTAAATCGATTAAACTTTAAACCAGTACTCTGTAAACCATCATCTCTCTGTGGTTGAAGAAGAAATGCTAATTAGAAGAGATTCTAGATGTAACAAGCTGTCTCTTTGAGCTGAAACTCTGTTATAATTGGGCTCAATTTGATGAGATGAGATCAGAGACGAGTTCCTAAGAAATAAACACAGCGCAAACAAAGTTCAGAGATCTGTCAAAATTGATGGGAAAAAACTTTTCAGCTTCTATTTTTAAGGCAAAAAGTGCAGATGTACATCAGTAATCAAGCTGGAAACCAATACTTACACTAAGGCCACTAAGACTGCCTGTAGGGAGAGTTTCAGTGCAAACAGGAAGTCATTCAGTGTACGTCTTTGTCCTGTTAGCACTAGCATCAGAAGCAAGTTGCTTGGCATGGCAGCAAACATGGCCCCCATGTCAAAGATAAATAGTCTTGAACTCTCTTTTGCTTTACCTTGATGGGGAAAGTTTAGTTTGCACATTAGGGTTAGGATTAGCTACCAACATATTCATCTCTATTAAAAGTTTTTTACACCTATGCTCAGGGCACAAACGTAACTGGCAGAAGATCAATGTTCTTGTCAAGGAGGGACAGTCCCTCCGCTCCTCCAGACCGACGCTTCGTCACTGTCCCATTTGTTGGATGTGTCTGGACGCCTTTCCTTGTCTCTTTCTAATTATCCCCAAATTTCCAGACACTGTCTGCAAGTTGTCAGACAAGGACGGGGACAAGTTATGTCTCCCTGCTTTCAGTGTGGTATACCTGACAAAGACAGAGTGACATCTGGGGGGGGGGGGAATGATGGCTTTAGCTGGCTTTGATGTAAGAAAACAGTCTGTTTCAGAGCTGGATGCAATGTTAATACCAAATGTGTAAGATAAGGTAAAACAGTTGTGATAAAATTGTAGGAAGCTAAACTGAAGGAGTCATTCCAGTGATGAAGAAGCAAATATAGTCACTGCAGAATAATAAAGACAGAAATGACAGGATGTGACACGGGAGACTCATCAGCTGTGGAATCACTCAGAAGCTTTTACACAAACGTTTAACTCAAGGTGGCTGTGGTTGTCCTGAAGGCCAGACCCATGGGCGGATCTCAGGGGGTGGCAGCTGCCGCCCCAAACAAAAGCCTTGCCACCCCTTTCTAACAATCTGTAAACTGCATTTAATAAGCTATTGAACAAGTTATTTTTCTTCCTTAAATAAAAATTCTCCATTAAAATAATTTGGACTAATGAACAACAATTAAGATTGAGAACAATTCCTCTTTGTTAATGCTAAACCATTGGCAGACTACTATATACAGTGCAGTAAAATCTACAAAATTTGGACCAGCTGAAATTCTACAACAGAAATCCAAAACAAGGGGAAAATGTCCCTTGTTTTCTTGATACTGTGCTATCAAGAAATATTGTAATCCATTTAAATTAATCAGAAATACAAAAACCAAGATACCATAATGAGGTAAACAGTATATATTCCATGAATCACAACAGCAAAGCTACAAGTATGTTACATGAACAGATACCCTCAATAAAATACAAAATAATATTGAATAGTAAAAAAGGCAGTGGAGCTTGGACACTCAACCTTGACCCAGTATGTTGCTGCCTTCAACTGATTTTCTCCCATGATTACCGTTTATTTGGCTCCAGCCTCCTCTCTATCAACTCCAGCTTCCCTGTTCATGCTAAAAAAAAAGTATACCCAAAGCATAATGCCAAAACTACCATGTTTCACTAATGGGAAATTTTTATTAGTCTTCAGCCACTTTTCCCCAGTTCTGCATGTAGACCAGAAAGTTTAGTTTCAATTTAATTTGGACTGAAAACTTCCTTGTTCCACATGATTTTTATGGCTTTGGGAAACTACCTTGTAAATCTAAGATATAGCTTGTATAAATACTTTGTCATTATTTAATTTTATGTATTGAGGTACATTCTGTCCTTTTCTTACCTTGATAATACCTCAATCATTTAAAGTATCGTATTAATGCTGTTAAATAAAAATGAAAAAGCCTTAACATTTCTGTAACTAAGACACTGAATCACAAAATTATCCTTCACATGGTTCACACTAGTTGCTATGAGAACATGCTGGTTTAGCCAGGGTTTCCAGCTGCACTGTTTAGACTAAACATTTCTGATGGCTTAGCATGAACAGCTCTTGTTAAACTTGTAAAGGTTTGTTTGAGCTTTTTCTGGTACAATTGTTGCTCAGCTGAGTTAGCATCAGTGTGAGGACCCCTCTCTGACCTCAAACCCTCACACCAGTCAGGTCTCATTTTCACGCTCCAAAGCTGGACAAACATTTCATGACCTCCCTCATGACCCTCTGAGTAGCCGAGATGTAAAATCAGGTCAAAAATCTGTGCAGTTAATGAAGCTCTGCTACATATGCAGGCATGCATCGTGGCAGATAAATGAGCTGGAATCCATCCCAGAAAGAAAGGACCCTGATGGGAGTGTTTCACCGGCAACAGGAGGAGAGGTCAGGCCAGGGGGATTAATGTTAGTGTGTCAGTCAGAGAAACACAGCTCAGATTGGCAACTGATTTAAATTAGACAGAAGCGCTCTTGCCTTCCTTTTGGTTTGAATTTTATGTAAAACTTGGAAATGTTTCACTACTTACAATATTTTATTTTTTAAAGGGCATTAATACTTTGGTTTATAAGGTTAAAAATAAAAGAAGAGAAGCAGCTTAATGAGATGCAACAAATGCAAATAACCAGATGAACACGTTTTCCATCAGCGCTGTGGGAGTGACAAGGCTGAGCGCCAAGATGATTGGGCGTAGACGAGAGCGAGAAAGCAATCAGGCCGGGCCGACAGAGGGGTGAAAGCTCAGCGACCACGTTGGAATGAGAGCGCTTGCTTGGACCCGGTGGGCATGCTGATCCTTAAGGATGAGGGTCTTGTGCCAGTTCTTCAGCTGCTTACCTACAGTCTCAGAAGGCATTAAACCTGGTGAACTGACCTCTCAGGAAAAGGGTTTGTCCAATCTCTGCTTAGCAATTGTAACTAAGCAAGGCATAGCTGTCACGCAAGGGGCTGGTCTGTGTGGGTTGAGGTGCCTGGGCAGGATGCCGATGCACCTTGCTGGTATGTCTGATTCTGAAAATTACATTCGTATTACATTAGGTAGATAGAGCCGCTGTGCGTGTTTGTGTGTTAGCATATTTACTTCTGAAGACCGATGTGGACTTTATTCAGATTTTTCTGTGATGTCCCACAAGGAGGCCGTGTGTTAGGGGTGTTGCCATAAAGGGGCAGTATTATGTGAAATCTACTTATTTGAGCTTTACATCATGTTATGTTATTCCCTCATCAAAAACATACCTGGAATCATGTCTGGAATATATATATATATATATATATATATATATATATATATATATATATATAAAAACAGGTGATAATATAGTTACTTGATTATGCTATAAAAACGGGACCATGTGCCTGGAAAATACGTAATACTGTCCCTTTAGCTAAATGGTTGTGAATTAACCAAATCATTCAATTGGACTTTCCCAAACTCCTTTATTTTTTTTGTTTCAAACTTGGTGTGATTTCTCAATTTAACCCTCGCATGCGACAGCGGGGTCTCTATCAGACCCCGCTCAGTGAAGCACGGCCTGCTGTCATGTGACGATAAGGACCGTCAGACCCTGCTTTGTGCAATACGGCCTGCTGGCAGACTGTTATGCACTTGTGGGGAGCATTGCCGTGAGTTGTTGTGCATCTCATTTACCATTTTGTACAGCACCTAGTCTCTGTGTGTGTGTGTGTGTACATAAAAACCATAATAAACCATCCTTTTGTCACACAGCTAATCTGTAAATTATTTATCCTGTACATAAAAACAGGGTCAGGTCTGATATGTCTGCTCCAAAGTACACTTGTGGTTTTCCATTGCTAGCACTAAATAGCATTAGCTATAATGTATGGCTAATGTTAAGTAGCAATAACTTTCTGTTAGGTCACGACGACACGCTGTGAGATGCGTGTTGGTAGGAAGGATACATCAAAGAACAAATGATGTGCGAGATTCTCATTTATTACGAACTCGCAGCACAACGTACGATGCAACAGTTGGTGAACATGACAACAATAGCCGTGCATTCTACATGTCATGATATGAATTATCAAGTGATGTTACACCATAGTGACCAAAGTCACGTAGCTTGTAAAGAAGCTGCCAATTCTACCAAGTCGCTAAGGTTGAATCTCTACAAAGCTTAACGTGTCAAACACCACTCTCTTCACGTGTTCGCCATAATGTGGTGGGAGAAGAACGAGTGTTATTCAGGGTGAGACAACATGTCACAAAACAGCACAATGACTATTTCTCACGTAATTCAAGTAGACATGCCGAGCAGGAACGGATGTCTGACCAAGTGCATGAAAATTTAGAGTTCAATATTTTTGCCATGGCGTAGATGAGTTGTATTCTGCGTTCACAGACACGATGGAGTGTCTTGCTTGCATACACATCGATGCTCTTTCTACGTTGTACGGTTCTTCTACACATTGGGGTGTAGCTGAAGATGCCGCTGGGGTTGAGCACTCTGGCTGGTTTAACAACAGTCCAACGTTCAACCCCGTAATAAAATCACTGTTTTTGTAACGGGGTTGAACATTACGTGGTTGAAGATTTTCACTAAAAGTTGCCATAAGTCCAGATCAGCTTAGGGTATGGAGCAACATATGAAGAAAACAAGAATTCAATGTGTTTCAAAGACCATTCTTTACTTTTTCCCAAACAACAATAAAAATCATTTACGTGTGCAACAGGGTTGAAAGGTTGAGCTTGACGATGACGATATTTGGGTAAAAAAAAAAAATCAAATATAGGTAAGAAACTCTCCTAACACTTAAATCTCTTTACAGTGTGAGCAGGAAAATTCTTAAGTGATGTCACTTCCAGGGTGCTGAGGAAATTGGACTGAACCATTATTTATAAAAAGGAGGAATTAGTATGCTGTTACTGGGTTGAACAAAACTTGAGGGACAGGATTAAAAAGTGCTATTTTATATATAATTCATGTATTTTTCTCATATTTCTTTTATTTAGGTTAAAGTATACCTAAAAATGTTTATAATGGTACAAATAACTTGCAGTTACTGGCTATTTTTATTTGTTTTATATTAATTGAAAAATGAACATTGGTCAGTGGGGACATGCTCATTTGGCTGATTTCTACACTTCCAACAACCCATAAAATTTTTCAAAACATGATTTTTAAAATATATTTGCATGTGACATTACCAAAATACATGGACATTTCCATTTCTTGATTTTCTCAACAAAAAAAAAAAATTGTTTGCATTATATGAACATCTTTTAGATAAACCTGTGGGACACAAAAGGCACCGAATTCGGAGAATCACCCAAAACAGGCCATCTGGCCACGAGTCTCTTCCTGGGTGAAGCGGCACGAGGCGAAAACGATGCATTAGATGTTGACGTCGGTTGGTCCCAGTGGGCGGGTACGTGTGGTCGGTCGAGAAAAGGAGAATTTTCTTTATGAGCTTCATGCCGAAGATCAACAAAACCCAGCATTGTTACGCGGCAACACAGGAGTTCAAAGAACTACATCGTGGTGTAGATGAGTTGTACTCTGCGTTCAAGGAGACGATGGTAAATAACCTTAGCTTGAGGGGCTCCGCGGCTCAACCATCACAATTGTTCCCATTTCACTTCGTCAAAAACACACAACATAACCGGGGCACTTTTTTTCGAGGGTTAAAAAGTGTTAGTTTAGCTTTGTTCGCTTGATTCCAAAGAATGAAAATGGCTTTTCGGGTAATGCTTCGTACGGACTCGTTACTCGGGCTTGGAAAAACAGCACGTCGACATTTACTCACCACTTGCAATCCAAGTTCGAGGGCCTTCTATGAGGTCCACATTTCTGCAAAGTCATAAACATGATTGAATACTGAATTCAAACTTCGTTTTGTCTCCTTGTTTGTTTTTGGATAATTAAAAAACAAACAAATGAAATGAAAATATGTAAATTGTCAGGAACGGCTTTTTCTTGGTAGGAAACAAACCAGAAGGCACACGGCGTCGAGGCATCATGTATTTATTCCTCATTTAAACCAAAAATGCACAGGTCACAACTCGGAGTCATGCACGCACGACAGAAACCCAGACAAGACTCCAGCACACCACCATGGTGCACTCAGACTTAAATCACAGGGAGAACAGATGCAGGAAATAACTAATCAGCGGCTGATGGGAGACAAACGAGGAACTACGTGAAGCAAAATAAACCCTGACCACAGAAAGAAACACACAGAAAACCCCCACAAAAATAAATGAGTAAAAACAGTTAATAGCGCACCTTGCAGAAATGCGTAATCAATGCACCGACTTGCAATAAACTAATAAAAACAACGCCACGCACCATGCTTTTCAAGCCTCGAAAGCCGGCTTAAGTAAAGGACCAGAAGGGAAGGAGTGCAATAAATACAGAATTGTTTTATTAGCAGAAGACAAAACAAGCAAGAAAAATAACTTGAAAATGAATCACAAGACACTTAAAAGTTGCAATACATTTTGACTAGAATAAAAACAAAGCAGCAATTGCAACACCAAAAAAGATACCCTGAACTATTTACAAGAAATAAATAAATACACTAAGCGATAAACTCTTGCTGAAATAAAAACAAAGCAGCTATTGCAACACTATAAAAGATAGTGTGCCAACTTAAGTTAGCACAGTAATTTAATTTATTTGACGAGCAGCGTGTGCATCATGATATTGGCCTCTTGAAATCTGGTAATGGTAACTGACAGCCATTTTGTTGCGGGAAAGCTTTAGAAGTAGAACAGACTTTTTTAATCCAACATCAATGATTGCTGTCGAAGACATACTCTTCTTCACCTTATTTGGTTGCTTTGCACCGGCCTTCTTGGTGAGGGGATCTGAGAGGCTAGAGGCAACGAGCGGCTCGTGTTTGTTTCTATAAAACACAGAACACAAGTAAATGTCCACATCTTTGAAATGAAATGAAATGAAATGAAATGGACTGGAAACACAGCCAAAGGCCCAAGATGGAACAGGAACCTGACCACAGTGAGGATGATGCATCCAGATGAAACTTTAAGTCAAGGACCAGCAACTCCTGTTTTTTAGAGCTTGCTACAGCACACTGTATTCAAATCAAATGGTTCTCCAATAGCTTGCTATCCAGCATTGTGTTAAAAGAGCCATTCATTTGATTCAATGTGTGGTGGAGCAGGGAAACGTGTAAAATGTGCAGGACTTTTCTGGTCATCAGTATCCATAATCTCACTTGTGTCAGTATCTTTGGAGTATTCCTCACTACATTTAGGCACATACTCTTCTCCTCTCTCATCTGATGAAGGGTCAAACAGCTCATCGGACCAAAAACTATCAAGTTTGTCCATCTAAAACAAAAATATGTAGGAAGAAAAAATAAATATTACATGATCACTATGTGAACTTAAAAAACCCTTTGGGTCCTACCATTATAAAGGTTCGCCTGAGATTATTTCTACACTTTTAGATGCTGCAGAGCCATTATTTGGAGCATTTCAATGTTCAATATATCAATAAAATCCTTTTTTTCCCCCTTAAATTTGTATGCCATTAATCCATAATTAAATAAAAGGTTTAAATGTACAAAAAGTCACAAAAAATTAAATTCGTTTTATGATTTTTAAAAAATATTTTTGTAAATGTATAAATTTCATAACCTTATCCATCAAAACTGTCAATACAAAAAAGTTGCAGTCAAGTTACATCCAATTTTGTAATATTAAAAATAAATAGAAATCTTAATCAGTAAAGTAAAAATGTGCCTAAGGAACTTTGCACATTGTGCATTAATAGTAAAAGTGGAAAATGGTCCTCAAGGCACACTGCCCTGCATGTGTTGATGAAGGCCACAGGCACAGTCGTTGTCAGGACTGATTGTGACACTTCTCCACAAAGCTCCGTCGTCAGCTGCTCCTGGAAGACCTGGTGTGTCAGAGCCTGCTGCTCCAGCTGGCCACACGGCTCTCTGCGAAGCAGACAGCTGTTTGCAACATCCATCCATTTGATGAAAAGGTCCTTCTCTTATCCATCTAATAGACCCTCGTGGCAATTTTGTTTGTCAAGGCATTCACATTTGTTTTTGGGACACCTACTCTTGTGCTTCTAAATGTCCCACATGGTCCAAACCCAAGCTGGTGAAGGTGACTGAACAGTGTTGGGCTGGTGTAAAAGTTATCACAATAAATGTGAAACCCGGATCCCAGGTAGGCTTTATTGATGAGTGACATCACAGAATCAAAGGACAGCCCCTTTCCAGATTTCTGAGAGGACCTCCCAGTATGAATCTGAAAATTAACAGTGTAGCCCATGGCGTCAGACACCACTTTGTTTTGTGTTTTTTATGTACTGCTTGGGACCAAATTTTTTGCTTTAGTAGCTACCATCCGTTCAACACAGTGGTTTCGCTGGGGGTGGTACACAGATTTGCAGGCAACCTGGAAACTGTATGACAGTCTGTGCAGACAGTCATACTCAGGTGTGCCTTTCTTTCTGTCATTGACTGCGTCATCCTCGGGGTCACTCGTGAATGTCGGCATCGATGTTGAAGAATTGATCTCTGGACATCACTTTGCAGGGATGTGAAAGCTGAAATATGGTGGTGGTTCTCCAGAAATCTCTCATTTTTGGCCATTTCAGAAGTCCCATGTACAGTGTGAGCCCAATATACTGATGCTTTTCATCTGCTGTGACATCAGTCCATTAAAATTTTTTACCGGCAGCTACTTTTTTTTTTTTGGGATTTTTGTTGGCGTTGGCACACATAATTTTGATGGCAGCCTGGTCGAAATACATTTTGAATAAATCTAATGGACAAGGAATACTGTTACTAATTGAAAGTGGTGGCTGCACACACCTGGCTTTCTTTTTGGAAGGAAATGGAGTGGGGAGAGGGGTGGGAAATGATCAGGCTCCTTTTCTGTTTTCCAGCTAACTTGATGACTGGCGACAATGTCTGACCTTTCTTTTAGTGCTTTCTTCTATGTGCTGGAAGCTGACTCTTCAGACTTCTTTTTCAGAAGAACACACAGAGCTTTTCATCCTCGTCAGCTTGATAAACTCCAGAGCTTCGGACAAAGAATAAAATCTCTTCACTCTGTTTTTTTTTTTTTTTTTGATCTATAAATGTGACTGTATGAGTGTATGCGATGCTTGGTGTGTGTGTTGGCTGCGTGTATCTATATATTTTAGCGAAAATGACTGAGAGCAAGTTTGTGGAAAGCGAGCAGAAAAACTACAAGTCGTGGGAAAAGTTCGCCATTTTCCTCTGTCCTGGATCAAGTATTTTTGTCATTGGTGGTTGAAATTAAAAAATAAAAAATAAAGTTAATACCACCTTTAAAACATGTCAGAGGTTCTACATCTCCCCGATTAGGTATTTTCAAAATGGATTTTTCTGGGCCTTATCACTAGGTTACAAATATTAGATTTTTGATCAGAACCGCATAAGATAGAGCAATAATCCCCCCCACCCCATAAAACTGTAAGGGTGACACTTTTCCGACAATCAACATCTCCTCCAATTAGAGGAACACAAAGATGCAAGACAAACCCAGACACTGCGTCCATCCCTATAATTTATAGATCGGTGGTAGCTTTTAGCACGCTAGCGCTCATTCTTTTTAGGTAAAATAGTTAGATACACGCAGCCAACACAAACCAACATCACATAGACTCATACAGGCACATTTGTGGATCCAGAAAGACCCAGAGTTTAGAGTTTTTATTCTTTGGGCGAAGCTCCAGAGCTTACTACCTCACCACACCAGCTGTTGAAAACGAAACCTCAGGATGACCCGGATACGACAGTGGAGATGAAGCTTTCTAATGGTCGGGTGTAAAGGGTTAAACAGCATTTAAAAGTATATCTCACTGGCTCCTATGTTAGATAATAACTTGAAGTCCATTAAAATAATAAGAGTCTTACCATTTTCATCAGCTTCTCTGCTCCTTGTCCCTCGTTCTTCATCAATGGATGCTGTGGGAATGTGCAGAACAGGTCTCAACATATCTGACTGAAATTTGACTACGGTGAACCACGTGTTGATCTGCTTATTCACACATCCAGATGTCAACATGTCTTACTCAGATTTTGCTCCCATGAAGCACATGTGTTGATCTTCCAAATGACACATCCAGATATCAAGCTCAACGGGACAACATTGGCTGTGCGGCATCACACTGAATGTTGTCCCAGTTAGCAGAACCAGATCACATTTTCTCTCCTTAATTACCTGATGTTGGACTCTTTGGTTGTGTCTTTGGAAGATGCATAAGCCCCCATGCCAAGGCAGAGTCCTTGTGGAGGATTTTTTTTTGTTTATTTATTTTAAGTTTTTCTTTGTTTTTCTTCTTCTTATTATTATTATTTATTTATTTTTTTTACAATTTCCTAACAGTTTATCAGAAAAAGCTAACATATGAAACATCACCATGAAAATACACACAATGTTTACAGTTTACAAATTACAACTGTTTGAACATTGAATGTTTGAAAGGCAGAATGAGAGAAAATGTGCCATTGCAAAATGTGAGGCCAGCATTAAATGCTTGCAGAAACTGAATGGATGGATGTAAGTGTAACTCTGGATGTCTATTTCAGACTGTTCATGCTGCTACTGTTTGACTGAATGACTGACTAGTTCAGAGTGAATGTTTATATAGATTATATTGTTACTGAATAAATGCATAGAGTCCACATAATATATGCATGACACACCATATATGTGGACACACACTCTTACATGTGGACATGTGTTGATCATCATGAGGAGCATGCATTAATGAAAATGTATAACTGTGTTCCAAAAAAGCATAAGTACTAGTTTAAAACTAGTTACAGAGTTTTTAGGGAGTGAACTTCATTCTTACCAGCAGCAAAATAGGTTCTTTGTGTAGAATTTTTCATTTCTCACTTCAAAACTTGAAGGAAACCAAGAAAGAAGCATTGAACATTCTTCACCCCGGTCTTGGATTGCACAGAGCCGCCTTGGTTGAACACCTGCAGCACAGGACGGGGCGGCCCGCTCCCGCCTAGAGGTGCAGTCAATCACAGATCGCTGTGTGTGGGAGCATCGGGGGGTATTACAGCCACAGCGCCGGGCTTGGCAGGCTGGGTTTATGAGTGTGGTCGCTTGCCTCCTCATCCTGGCCCACAGCGAATTGCCCAGCTGAATGAGCCGAGTACGGCTGCTGCATGATTGCCTGGGACCTTTCAATTTACCACTCTTCACACCTGATCCCATGGGGCGCTTAGGTTTCGGGGGTGTGGGAGTGTGTGTGTGGGGGGGGAGGAGGCACTGAAGGGAAGAAAAGCCGAGACTCATAACCAAGCGCATAAAACTGAGGGATAGCGAATTGAGTTTTAAGGGGCTTTCGTATCAGATGTAGCTCCACAGAGTTCCAGAAAGCGTTAATCAGTCGCAGCCTGCAGCACCTCTCAGGAGAGTCCAGCGATTGATACGTTTTATTTCACATGCTTCGTAAAAATGTAGAGGCTTTTGGTAGATAATGGCCCTGTTAGGTATTTAATAGCTGATTACAGTACACGGCTGTCGGCTGTGGCGTTTGGAAGCAGTAAAACATAAAGGGGATGGGTGTATAATTATTAAAACGCCCCGACTCGCTGAAAGCATTAGGCGGAACGTATGAGGCTCGCTGCTGCTCTGACCTACATACGCCGAGCACAGGAGCAACGGGGCAATAACTATAAAGAAGACGCTATGGCCACAATGCTTTAATTAGAGTTTGAGTGCGGGGATAAATTAATGGGAATGAATATAAACATGGAGGCTGGGAAGAAAAGTAGTAAAAGAGGCAGGGGGAAAAAGTGATGATATAATGATGTTAGCACTATTAAACAGAAGCATATGCTTCTTTTTAACAGAAGCATTTACATTGCCTTTTTACATTGACTTAAAAAAGTGTTTACACCCTGGAACCACTTTGTCATCATTCTTGGGTAATCTTTGGCTTGTGGTTTTTGTAAAAGGTTATTTATGTTGAATAGTTTTGCCAATATCGGTTCTTCCTGTTTGGTCTGTTTTTTATAAGGTGTTCTGATGTTCTCCTTCCTGAATAGTTTCTCTAGGTTCTTCCTGTTGTTAGATTCAGTTTCTTTTCCTTTCTTTTAGTCGTGGTGATTTATGTCTAGTTTCATACCCAGATAGCACATGATGTTAAATCAACGTTGAAAAATAGTTAGAATCGTTGATTTTTGGTTGAAGTCGACAAATGACGGTGGATCAACCATCAAACAACCATCCAATCAAACCGTTGAAACTGTGACATTGAATCAACGTTGTTTTGTGGTTGAAATCTGATCACTGAAATGCTGAAGTCTGATTAATGGTTGATTTTAGGTTGAAGACGACAAATGACGGTGGATCAACCATCAAACAACCATCCAATCAAACCGTTGAAACTGTGACATTGAATCAACGTTGTTTTGTGGTTGAAATCTGATCACTGAAATGCTGAAGTCTGATTAATGGTTGATTTTTGGTTGAAGACGACAAATGACGGTGGATCAACCATCAACCATCCACCTCTAGCCAAGTAACCAATGTTGAAACTGTGTCATTGAATCAATGTTGTTTTGTGGTTGAAATCTAATGACTGAAATGCTGATGTCTGATCAACATCTGATCAATATTGAATCAATGTCAGATGTATTGCCGCACCCCTTCCCCTCCTCTCCTCCTCATCAGCGCTCTGGGTCAGAGCATTTTATTACTGAGCGGGGGTTATCACATTTAAATTAACCACTGCAGAGGATAGTCGGTGGTGATTCCTTTCTGTACATTTTCTTACTTGTTCATAACAATTCTCACTGACTGTGTGTGTGTGATATATTGACACAAAAACATCTACAACTTACTACAAGGAGTGGAGGGATCCACCCCCACCGTTTACATGAGTGGGATGTCCCAAACACACAGCTGCTTTGCTGTTGGCTTGTTGGAAAATATGTTAATTCAATGTTGAATTATCATCACAAAGGTTGCATGTTTGGTTGAGGTCGACAACTGATGGTGGATCAACTATAAAACAACCATTCAATTCTAGCCAATTAACTAATGTTGAAACTGTGTCATTGAATCAATGTTGTTTTGTGGTTGACATCAAATAAATGAAATGCCAACGTCGAATCCAGTGTGTTTCAGCACTGGTCCTCCAGCCCCTACAAGTTTTAGGCATTTCCCTAATTCAACACACATGTTATTAATTGATGTCTGATTAACGGGGTTTTGCTGAACTGAAAAAACGCAGGTCCGTTTGATTGACGTCAAGGTTTGGGGAAGAACTACCAAGATAGCACACAATGTTAATTCAATGTTGAATTATGATCATAAAGGCTGCATGTATGGTTCAGGTCAACGACAGAAGCTGGATCAACCATCAAACAACCATTCAATTCTAGCCAATTAACATTCATTGATTGAAATGCCACATCGAATCCAGTGTTTTTCAGCACCGGCACCAGGCACACTGCCCTGCAAGTTTTAGCCATTTCCCTAATTCAGCACACATGATTTTAATTAACATTTGATTAACAAGGTTTTGCTGAACTGAAAGCATGCAGGTCAGTTTGCCTTGAGGATAAGGTTTGGGGAAAAACTAGTAATCAAAGTGTTCAGGTGTTTTTTGCACCCCTCACCACCGCCTGCCATTCAAGTGCCCAACCCCCTTCCCTCCACCCGCCAAAAACACACACACACCTCTTTCCCCCCACCTGGGCCCATCTACCCCTCAATCGGGTGAAACAACTTTAATTTTAAGTGAGGGTTTTTCATTTTTCACATTTTAAAAGATTGTTTTGGCTAGTGGCCTTTATTTGATAGTTAATTGACAGGAAAGTGGGTAATGAGAGAAGGGGGTTAATGCAGCAAAGGTTGCCAAGGTCAGGAATTGAACCTGTGACAGCTGTGTTGAGGACTGAGTCCTTGATTGTGGTTTGTGCTTAACCCCTGCGCCACCACTGCACAACCCCTTTTAGGTGAGGGTTAATCACGTTTTAACTTAAGCACTATGTGTTGACAACAGTTGTGATTCCGTTCTGTACCCAGATTCACTAGCGGAACAAGTCAGCGTTGGGCCGGGGGGCGGGGCTAATTACCGGACCCCTAACCAATCACCAGGCCCCTGACGTTTATCGCCTGCGCTACCAGAAACTGTTGAGCGAGGGGCGGGGAGGTTGGTCTGCGTTTTTTGGTTGATCTTTACCCAGGAAACACATCGGCTAAACCGTGAGTGAAACGGTCACTGGGACTGACTAGTATATATTCCATTGAGGGAAAGTAACTTTAACATTAAATAGACCTTTCTCAACAGGCGGTAGACTTTCTCAGTCTATAATCAGATATTTAAGCACCCCCCATAGCTCTGCGCCTGCCCAGATTGCACATGATGGCAATTCAACATTGAATTAACATCTTTTGCCAACAAGCCAACAGCGAAGTGGCTGTGTGTTTGGGACATCCCACTCATGTAAATGGTGGGGGTGGACCGCTCCACTCCTTGTAGTAAGTTGTAGATGTTTTTGTGTCAATATATCACACACAAATGGTCAGTAGGACTTTTTTATGAAAAAGAAAGAAAATGTACAGAAATGAATCTTCACCCACTATCCTTTACAGAGGTTAATTTAGAATGTAATACCCCCCAATAAAAAGCTCTGACCCAGAGCTCTGATGAGGAGGAGAGGAGGGGAAGGGGTGTGGCAAAAGAGCTGACATTGATTCAACATTGATTCAACATTGATCAGTCGTTGATCAGACATTAGCATTTCATTCATTAGATTTCAACCACAAAACAACATTGACTCAATGACACAGTTTCAACATTGGTTACTTGGCTGGAGGTGGATGGTTGATGGTTGATCCACCGTCAGTTGTTGACCTCAACCAAAAATCAACCATTCTGACTATAATTCAACGTTGATTTACCATTGTGTGCAATCTGGGCAGTTTGTTGCAGCCTTCATCACCTCCTCATCTCCCCCTACTCCCTCCCAAACCTCCCCCACCCAGCCGCTCCTCCCAACCTTCTCCTCTTTACCCCCTCTCATTCCTTCTTCCCTCCCCCTCCTTGAGCTCTGGGTCAGAACATTTTATTACTAGGTGGGGGTTAATCATGTTTCAAATTAAGCACTACATGTTGAGAACAGTGGGTTGTGATTCCTTTCTGTACATTTTCTTACTTGTCTGTAAATATTATTACTGACTGTGCATAATGTGTTGACACAAAAACATCTACAAGTCTGTACTAGGAGTTGTACAGTCCACCTCCCCAATTTTACACTTGTGGTTTGTCCCAACCAAAAAGCCACTTTGCTGCTGGCTTGTTTGCTACCGGCTTCTGAATTGAATTCTCCGCTGAGCACTTTTATGGTAAGTTTTTCAATATTACTTTGATCTTAAATGTGTTTATTGAAAAATAAGGGCATTGTTTTGTGCCCATAGTAATCCTGGTTATTTTGGGGCAAAACGGATATTTTTAATAATTGAGGTCATGTCTCCTTTTGTATTATTTTCATCCTACCCACCACTCCAGGCCTAAGTATGAAATCCTGCGAGATTTTGTGGGATTTGAGTTTTTAAAATAGGGCGGGGCCTATTGTTTGGTCTGGGAGAGCATGTGGCGGACAAGGAAGTGTAAGGCTGGCTGGTCCAGGTGGGCTTTAAATTGTTGTGATAGTAATCACTTGTTTTTAACTTTTTATTATGATATGCTTAGGGTCGTGCTTAAATGAGCCTCTGTACCAGAACAGCTGAGTTGGATGATTACATGACCGTCTGCAGCCATCAAGAAGTGCAGAAGGTTAATCATCCACAGATTCAATCCAGGTGAGGCAGAAGGGAAACACTTAACATGTAAGGCAGGTGAAACACTGAACTAAACCTGCTAATGACTGATTCAGTATGTTGATCCTTGGATTGGTAACTGGTTAAATTGAACTGGACTATTGTTACTTGTGTGGGATCTTTATTAGCATATAGACACTTTTTAAGGAATTTAATCAACTTATTTGGAAATATTTGTAGTTGATGGAAGATTGAACCAGCTATTTGATGGAAGTTTATTCTGTATAAATTATAATTTTTCCAACTACACTATAAATCACCTTTTGTTCGATTTATTTGTCTCTGGTGTGTTAAATAAACCTGATCCTCCCTGAGTTTTATTGTTAGGTTTTCTGATAAACAGCCCTTTATTTTAAATATTGATTTAATATCAATATCATAAATCCTACACTATACTGCAGCTTGATGGGTAAATGTAGTTGTATATGTAAACATTAAGATAAATATTAATGAAAGATTAAGATATTAATTTAACAGTGAGTGCACATGGGGAACTATATGGTTTGTATTTGTTCTCAGACCTGTAACCAGTACAGTGTTTAATCTTTCATTGTGTTTCAGAACTTTTCAAATGTTTATCATATTTCTAACTGGCACCTTCCTCACTTTTATTTTTTTCAGCTGTTGCTCTGCAGTTTGACCGAAAGCTGACTCTTGAGGACTGCAGCAAAATTGTCAAGAAGTGGCTTCATTACGCACCAGAACGAGAGGAAGACATCGCAAGGAATCAAAGTGACGCCAACCAGAGTCAAACTGGGGTTACCACAACTTGTACTGTTTCCCTACTTCATACAGTACAAAGCTTAACTTCATGGACTCTGTTCTTCTGTGGACAACAGACTGTTGTTTTGACAGTGAAAAAGGAATCAAATATGTTTAAAGATCTGTCCCTCTTTTCTTAAATAAAATGTTAAATCAAACCCATGTTGTCATTTTTAAACTTTTGTACACAGTTTACGCATCATCTGCCAATAATACAGTGTTTAACACCAGTGAAGAAACTTTTAGTGGCATGTTATGATGTAGACCTATCAGACGTAAAATGTACATAAGTCCTTAGCTTTCATTCAATATAAAAACAACCCAAATCTGCATGTACATCCACAGTCAAATGAGTGTTGAATCAACATTGATTCAATGTAGAATTAACACAAATCTGCATGCAGATCCACGTTCAGCTGATGGTTGAATAAACGTTGATTCCTAACTGATTCAATGTAGAATCAACACAGATATGCATGCAGATCCACAGTCAAATGAGTGTTGAATCAACATTGATTCAATGTAGAATCAACACAAATATGCATGCAGATCCACGTTCAGATGATGGTTGAATCACCATTGATTCCTAACTTATTCAATGTAGAATCAACACAAATATGCATGCAGATCCACAGTCAAATGAGTGTTGAATCAACATTGATTCAATGTAGAATCAACACAAATATGCATGCAGATCCACAGTCAAATGAGTGTTGAATCAACATTGATTCAATGTAGAATCAACCGAAATCCGGATGCAGATCCACGTTCAGATGATGGTTGACTCAACATTGATATAATGTAGAATCAACATTGATTCATAACTGATTCAATGTACTATCAACACAAATATGCATACAAGTTGACATACAGATGATGGTTGAATCAACATTGATATAATGTCAGTTATGGTTGAAACCCTAACGTTGATTCAACATACAAGTCACCGACCACTTTCAATGTTGTTTCAATGTCAGCGTTCAACGTTGATTCAATGTTTCTGGCTGACATTGATTCAATGTTGTTTCAATCATTCTGTGCTATCTGGGAAGCTTGTTCTTAAACGGGCAGTATTAAGTAAAATCAATCTCTTTGATCTTTACGTCATATTGTAATGTTATTCCCTCATCAAAAATATACCTGGAGTGTTGCCTTGATTATTTTATGCATGTTTGAGAAATCCTTAAATCTCCATGGCAACCATTTAGGTGTGCAAAACGCTCAGGGGGGGTCCGACAAAGCTGCAGTTTCCAACCGAGCTTATGCTTTACAGAGCACCTCTACCGTGTGACTCCTCCACTGAGCTCCTTCAGACTAGCCATCAGCAATTAGCAAACACGTGGTGGATCTTTGCATCAGCTGAGCTCATTTTACGAGCCACTTCTCAGTGAACCGCTGGTAAAAACGTTGTTAAAGGGTCGATAAAGGAGCAATGTGATGACTTCCTGAAGGCGGAGTGTCGGAGAAGAAGTTTCTTAAAGAGACAAACCCAATATCAATGCATTACATTAGAAAGTAATTTTTTAAAATCATATTTGATACAAATAGTATTTTTATAACAACTCATGGTAACATAGTTATTTGATTGTGTTATATTTGATGCCAAGGTTTTCCTGGCAGAATTTTAGAAGAACATGACTCCGGTCATCTTCTAACTGCAAAGAGCAGTGTGTGAAATCTCAGACTTGCACTTTTGCAGTTGCTCTGACGACTGAAAGGAAGTGATGTGCGTCCGTGTTTTCCTAAATAAAAAACCAGCTGTGATTTATTGGCTCTTTCCGCCTCACACTGCCGTCAGTCAGGTTATCAAAAATGGATTACTTCTCTTTTTCTGCCCCTTCACTCCTGCTGTTTTTAACTCTGATCAATCAGACGGAGAGGAAAAAAAACAACACACAACAAGTGTTTATGTGAGCCAGAAATAGGTCAAGATGGCTGTCTTTGCCGTCTAGAGCCATTCATCTTTTTATATTAGTCCACTTCTTTTGCTGTGAGCTGTTCACTCCAGTAAGGCAGAGAAGTGGAAAGGAAAATGGGTTCTGTTTGACTAGATAGAGTTAGAGATATTTACGGAAGTGAAACATGTGGAGAGAGGAGAGGACAGTCTGTTCAAGTCAACTGTTGTATTATTGAGCTATTTCCTGAATAAGTGTAGTGTACCACAAGCTGAAGGAGCAATCACTCAAGGGTTTGTACAGATTCAGGCGCAGATATATTTATGGGAAGCCCTGAGAAAAGTGTTGCACCATCAAGGTTTAGAAAGACCAATCCTGACTACATGTATTCATGCAAAGAAGTTTTATTTATAAGTAAATAAAATCTATTTATTTACTTATAAATAAATAGATTTTATTGGTGGAAAAACCACCAATAAAATGGTGGAAAAGTTGAGCGAACTTCCTACTGTTAATACTTTTTGCCATCACTTTTTTGTCCATAGGAGGGAAACTATTCTTTCACAAAGTTGGAGCATCCAGAGAGAAGGATCTGTGATTTTATGTTCAGGTCACCCTAAAGGTTAGGATGTAGGTCAAAGGACTGAGATGCTAATGGAAGACGGTAGAGTTTGTGTCTGAAGCTTTTCTGTATTGATTTAGTCAAATGCTTTTGGGTTATTACCTTGATGAAAGACCAATTTTCCGTTTTCAGTCCAGTAGATATCATTAAAAATCTTCAGGCTTTTCAAAAAGTCCATGATGTCATGCACACGTCGCAGTGTTTGACGCTGAAAAGGCTAATCTTTGGTGTTGTAAGACACGGTACCATTAGAAATGTATCATCCCAGGAAATGCAATGCCTCCATTTGTCATTCTTACACAGCTAGCATGATTTGATTCCCCAGCTGTATCAGACTTGACACTTTTTGTTTTTAGACATGTAAAAAAAATCCACTGCATGACGGCTGCTGCTCTGGCATTAAATATGCACATGTGCACCACTTAATCTCATGTGACACTGTGGCTCTCTTTACTTACCGTACTACAGTGGTTTCTGGAACTGATGCCACCTGACCTGCTTTTACATTATTATGGGCAATAACTACCTGACTCTTGTAGGGACACTTGTGAAGTGTTAAAATTTAATTTCCACATGGTCAGCTGATTGCCTAATATGAAGATAAATAAATAAAAGTAATGTACCCGGCCATGACGCAGCTGAACACTGTGAATTCCAGAACGTTGGATACAACTTGACGACGTATTTTGTTTGGTCTGATCACACATGTAATGAAAGTCCCAGTAAAATTTAGGAGAATTAACTAATCTCATTATTTGTTTTACATTGATGCTAAACAACTAAGTGTTATACTAAAATGATCAAATGGTTACTATGGGAACTCGTAGATCACAAGATGACAGTCATTTCTCAAATTTAAGTTTTGGAGGTTAATTTTTACAACCATTGCCATCCTGTTCACTCAAAATATGATAAAAGGGGAAAAATAAGATAATAAATTTCTGTACTTGAGAATTTCAAATCATTTTGTTTCCAAGCAAAGTGAGTCGAGTAGAAGAAGTGACATGGTCAGAGTCCGACTGCCAAAGATCTCTGCTATGCAGAACACACCGGGCGATACCAGAACACTGTCCTTTAATATGATAATTCACTTACAGCTGACGTCATTTTACTAAAAGGTCAGGGACAGCTGCTGTGGTTATTTATGAGGACCTGAGTTAGACTGAGGATAATCGATGCTGGACCTTATTGCAGAGGCAGAATGAGTCATGATATAAAAAATGCGACTGACCCCTCATTGACCTGGTGTTTGTTTGGAAATAATGTTTGGGTTTCACCATTTACTTTGTGCTTGAACAAAAACAAAATCTATTCGAAGACTAATCTTTCCGGAAGTTGCGGGAAATCTAGAAATTTTCCTTAAACATGGAACATTTCCAATCCTCTACTAAATATAGACGTTTGGTTCTCAGTAGTCTTTGATAGATAAGCGATTCCGACGTAAAGCAGCAGCTTATCTAGACGGTCCTTCCTGAAGACAGACATGTCAAAGACGCTTCTATTGAGCGACGCTACAACAGTACTTCCTGTCTGGATGCGTAGAGGTACATCCACGGCTTCATCCGCGTGTCTCTTTGTGCTCGGCTTCTGGAGAGGGATCAGACAAAGTAGCGAACAGGTGTGAGCAGGTGCGCCGAAAAGGTTTGATCTCTGCTTCTGTGGCCTCATTCATCTCTCTCCGTCACATCCACCTGCGGCTCCTTGTCAACAACTCATTGTCATTCTAGAAACACGACTGTCCTCCATACTGTTTTTGTAGCGGAGCCGAGCTCTTAACGGTTATTATGCGCACAGAACAAAGGGGCTGCTCCACCTCAGATGCTACCTATGAAAAATGGATTTTGTCAGCTAATCATGTGAATCTGAAACTTTATACAACTTGTGGCCGAAAAAGCCTCTTAAAAAAAAACCCAAGATAAAATAAGTGTTCTTTGGAAATCCTCTTTAATCTTGATTTAAATACATTTATTGCAAAGAAATCGGCTTCAGAAGGGAAGTGTAAATTTCATTTGGCAAAACTGAAAAAATAAGTGCTCACATTCACATCCTTCATTCAGATTTTCTCTCTCAAAAGGTTGGGATTTTTTTGTGTTTAACGTGGCATAAAAAAAAAGATTCAGTATACAGTATGTCTGTTTTATGCAGGAGCTCTGAAGCTCGAACCTTGAGTAAAGCTTTTTCTTTTTTCATTTGCTGGTTTTTACTGTCTCTGCTCTGCGCTGGTTCAACAAGTTGTTTTTAATAACATTAGTTTGATTTAGATGAAAATGGATCCTTGACATGATGTTTTTACAGGTGGAGAATTTTAGTGCAAAAATAAATAAATAAATAAATAAGAGCAGGTGAACTGCATGGTTTATCATGACCGTCCTTTCAATAGTATCTCTGAGGGGAAAGCAAGACGGCTTTTACCCAGTAAGGCAAAAATGATTAATCAAATTAGTCGTGATTAATCAATTATTGAAACTCTTCCAGCCGGACTCTTTAGAGGGATCGTCTTAAATAACAAAGAAAACTGAATTGGAATCAACAGTCCAGTTTATTAAATCAATATAGGTAATAATAATAACCTGTAGAACAATAGGATTGTTGTATACAGACTTAAAAAATACATTTGTTAGAAGGACAATATACTGCGAGCAGTAATTCAGCCAAAACTGTACAAAAACATATTTATATTGAGGACTAAAGCAAATCTGTTAATCGTCTTTGCTATGTAATTATTAATAAGAAAGCAGAAATTAATCAATCAATCCATAAATGGTCAAGCATACACTAACAGAATGCTAAGTTGCTGCATTTTAGGCAATAAAATATTTACTTCTTTAAAAACAGGAATCAAATTATTGACTATTTGCATCTTTTAATGTATTTCTAATATTGTAAATAAGAAAATTCTGACGGTTAAAATCTGCAGAATGTGCCAATTTTTTTTTACCTAATTAAATGATTGTCAGAATAATTGATTGCTAAAACATTTATCAAACGGTTTTGAGTTTCTCTCTGAAACTCTCTGCCTAACACAAAGACATTATTGAACATTTAAGCTGAGCTCCTCATTAAAGTGGGCCTGGACTTCAGAGGACAGGAGACACTTTTGAGATGAATCATTTCATTTGGACATAAGATGGACTACGCTGTCAACAGCCCAACTAAAGTCTTTATTTCAAAGCACATTCAGTGAGACACTGTGATTTAAGTATTGATGGTTTTCAGCGGCCCCACAGACAACATATCTAAAGACCAAGTGTCTGTTTCTTTACTGAGAAAGTCAGCGAGTTTTAAATTGCTCCTTTTTCTCAGAGGAATCATTGCCAGTTTTGTCAATTATGCATCTTTCCAGGTTTGTTGCCATGAGCGGTCAGTGCTTTGATGAGAGAAAACTAGAAGCCACTTTTATGGCACTCTGGGGCATTTTGCTTCCCATCTGATTTTTTTTTTCCATACCCCTTTATTCAATTTGAAACTAGTTTAACTTTTGGATTGTATTTTTGGGTGCAAGTTGCCAGTCCAGTCATGATTAATCCATTATCTTATCCTTATCATCTCTTTTCATTCTTCTTGATTGACTTCACTAAACATGTTCCAAGGATCTAAAATAACTGGGAAAACTATTAACACAATTATAAAGCAATTTAACACAATTCAACCTCTCTTGCTTTGTCTGAAACTCCAGAGGACACAGGCGGAGGCCTCACCAATTACAGGTGGTCAGTAGCATGGGAGTGCCACAGGGCTCTGTACTCTCACCATTTCTTTTCATTCTTTTCACCTCAAACTTCCAGTATAAAACAATCTTATCAGCTACACTCCAGTAAAAAAAATCACCTGAAGAGGCATTTGAATGAGAGAAATCCTCATAATCTGAGAGATCTGGACAATTTCAGGAAGTTAAGATGTGGACAGATGCCTATCAACGAAAGCTGAAAGAAGAAAAGCGGATTTGCAGAATTACGCATTCAGGATGTTCCTGTTTTTTTACATTCTCTTTCCACATTTCCACCATCAAGTGATTTGTAGATAAATGTCACATTAAAGTTGGAAAATGTTTAAAAAAATAGACTCAGGATCAGCTCTACCACGTAGGACAAAGGATGACATCACTGGCAACTCTGTCTTTTATTGACACGTCTTTGATCACGTTCTTTCTTCTTCGTTGATGTGACCTGAGAGCTCCTTGACGATGCCATCGTCTCAAATCAGAGTAAGAAAACTAAACCTGGCTGTGCTTTGTGGGTTATTGCATGTTTTTTTTTCTGTACGTGAGAAATAAGAAGTGAGCCTTCAAGAAAGCGAAAGAAAACAAGACATGCTACTAAAGAGTGTTTCAGAGAGATTTTGTGCAGTAAATTATTAAGAAGTTGTTGAAAGAACGACCGGGGACTCATAAACTATTGATTCGTTTGGTGATAAGCGCTGGTAAGTTTTCACACATCTTTCATCACCATCAGACACAGCAGCAGACAGAGTTCTTAGCTCTGACTGTTCAGGTGGTCACCTCCTTTAAGGTTGTTTTTAAGATGCATAGTGCCATAAGCTGCTGTTTTTTTTAATTAACAAATGACTAATATAACTTCTACAAGAGTTAGATATCATGTAATACTGAGTAGTATGCTTTAATTTGTATAGAGACGCTGACGTGGCACTGAAGTTCCTCCATTCAAAGGCAGGACAAGAAATTTCTTTCAGTCATTGTCGGCTTTGTGAAGCAGCTTCCATGTAAGCTGGAGCTCAACAATGGAGTGGAAGTCACCCCGATACATTTTAATGACGTACACTTAGGAAAGAGAAAAATCATCTCAAGAAGTAGGACAAGCACATGGCATTTCATAGAGGTCAATCAATATGAGATTTTAAATTGTATCCAGCTTCCTCTCGGCAGACGTATCCGGACAGAGACGGAGGAAGAAAATAGCACTAGGTAAAGAAACCAGCTTTGTAAAGAGAACAAATAGATAAACATTCATATTTTTCTCCCTAACTTTGATTCTAACTACATTTTTTAGAGTTTAGGTCTGTTAAGCTCACCAAAAAGATTTCTGTTTGGCTGTCATGTGTGGCTGGTGTTCTGTCAGATCAGCATGCTGTCAGATTGTCATAGCACAAACTGTCAACTGTGTCAGACAAGTACATTAGCACATGCTTTCATTTAATCAGCAACATAACATCATGGTGTAGCAGGCAGATCGTCATACACTCTGTTATTAACAGGTGTATGGCATCCAACTTAGTGTTAGCTAGTCAGGCCACCATCAAGGAACAGGAAGGCGAGTTTTATGCAGCGCGTGTTAAATACACTTTGAAACCATGACAATGCATGTATGTCCATCTACTTATCATTGAAAACAATTTATTGGCTCATTTTTGTCGTATCTTGTCGCGACAGCTCCTCTAAATGTCGCGGACCTCTTAAAGCGCATGCGTACTCACTGACAGCGTATGCTGATTTGGCGGAACACCCGTTCGACGCTGGAAGCTTACCGGAAATAAAAATAAAAAAGCTTACCGGAAATTGCCTGCGCTGTCAACAACGAAGCTCCACTGCGAAGAGAGAGAGGCGTCGAGCCGAACAAAATGGCTGTTAATGTAAGTTCAACACTTGGAGGCGTAGCCATCACGGACTGAACGGCTTCGGTCACTTCTTCCGCTGCCATTTCTACGATTATTAAAACGCAGAAAGTTGATGTCATCGTTCAGGACTTCTCCGCTGATTGGTCCAGATGAAATTGTACCGGAGGAAATCCAGGTAAGACTCTAAACATAACTACATTTATGTGTGGATTATTTTATTTTATTTTTTTAATTAAGGTTGTGGAAACACCAACCCATATCCTCTGGTTCCTGTCTGCTTATTTAGAACAGATATTGGATGTCTTCTTATATAATTTTTCTTTTACACATTTCTTCAGTTTTTTGATGATTTTTATTGCTTCCGTTTAGAGAGAAATTCCATTCCATTCCAGCCAATGGGTTCTGGCTTCATGTCCAAAATTGTTTCATTTTCTTTAGACATGACGGGCTTTAAAGTGTCAGGATTTCATTTTACAGACAGAAAATAACCAGACAAGTTAAGGTGCACTGAGCCCAATAAGACAAAGAAAATCCTTTTCAAGACTCTTCCTTGGGCCTCATTGTTCCTCCTTTCTCTTTCAGCACATTGAAAGACATTTTGAGAGTCCCTTAGGTCAACCAAAACATGAAGGAGAAAGAGGGAAGTGCAAGTTAGTAAGTAAGCATCCTTATTGAACCGTATAAATCCCACCTGTCACACACATTTCACATCGTCTAAAAGCGACTGCTCTTTGTTCAGCTTTAGTTTCTCTATTTTGATTTCATCTCACCCAGCCGCACATATACACCATATACACCATGAGGTGGAACAGAGACGACACAATGTTTCACATTTTTCTCTTAAACCTAATTTTAGATTGAAAATACTTAGAGAGCTCAACCTCCTGTATCTCTAAATGCAATGGTAGATTATATATGGGAGTTTCAGACATTTCTTAGGTGCAACAAAAGGATTGTTAAAAAAATGGAGTGTCTGTGAAGATCAATTTATAATTCTTGTTTTGGGTTCTCAACCGGACTTTGCTCTTGGCAGATGTTGAATTAACAATGCTTAGCATGTCGCTACATTTAAATGACTTTTTTGACTTTGAAAGTAATGTTAAAATTAATGTTGGGATTCAATCCTAGCATTTTTATTCACAGCAACTCAAAAAGTTACTGTGAGGTGAATGAGAATTAAGAAAAACACAGACTTAAAATAGTTTCCTAAGCCAGTCTGATGATCCATTGAAATTTGTAACACTTAATAAATGTCATCACTTTACTTGAAATCGATTTGGGGTCATAAAAAAAAAAAATGCTCAAAGCGGATTCCCGGCTGTGTACGCTCCTCATCCCAGAGATCTAATAGAATGATAAATATCGGAGAGCAGAAATGAGAGGCCCACAGAAGCATTTCTTAAGGCTAAGACCTCAATCAGTCAGCGCTCAGTCAGAAAAATGAAACGGGGGGGGGGGGATGAAACGTGGCGGGTTTGCTTTACTCCAAAGAGAGGTTGCACCGCTACGTTTACAGACACACTGATGTCAAAGCTCAGCGCCGCTACACCTGCTTTCTTAAAATAACCAAAGACGGGTCGAGGATATAAACGGCTCCTGACCATTGACTGAAATGATATAGCCATTCATGCATAAATATCTCAGAGCATGTCCTTTAGTTTGGCTACATCGCAAAAACACAAGATCTTACCAGGTATTAGTGGAAATCTCTTTAAAATAAGACAAAACAAGTAACTTGTTGGCAAGATATGCGAGCTTGTTTTACATCAATAATTCTTGAACGTTGACAAGAAAGCTAGTTTCATTGGCAGGTTTTTTTTTTTTTTCAATTACAACAAACATTTCAACCTCATGTTAGTTTTAGTGGGGGGAAAAAATCTGCCAGTGAAACTAGAACTTTTTAAACTAAATATTCAAGAGTTATTGACTTAAAACAAGCTCCTAGATGTTGCAGAAAATTTCCTTGTGAGCTAATTTAGTCTTATTTAAAATGCACAAAAGCTGTTTCCACCAGAAACCGGACAAAAATACTTGGTAAGATTTGGCGCTTTTCCTCTCACCATAGCAACGCAGGCTGACCATAATGTCACTGATGGTTTGTTTCTGGTGGCTTTACTCCCTGGTTTTGTTCTGCATGCTTTAAGTCAGACCTTTGGGAAATTGCAGAACAAAGCTGTGCTGCATTATGTTTAAGACCAGATTGCTCTCTGTGTCGCTGAATCTAATTACTTTGTATGATTGCATTTAACTGTATATAAATCAGATCTGCTCATTTTTAAATTGCATTGAGATTATTTGTGTTTTAACTTGGCATGGTAAAAATAAACTGAACATAATTAAACCTTTTTTTTTTTTGGTTATCTTCTATGACCTGTATAAAACCTGCCAAATAACACAAAGGAATATTTAAGAAAAGTTATTTGGGATTCTTTTCAAAATCTTAGACATCAACCATCAATCACACACAGACATGTAGGTGTAAAAACATTTGTCATTTCATAAAGTGAAACTCGTATGTATTGAGAATCTATCAAACAGATCGAAACATGTCAAGCCTGTCTTTCCTGCGAAGTTGATGATTATGGCTTCAAGGTGATGAAAACCCAAATTTCCGTGTTCCTGAAAGTTTGAATGTTACAAAAAGCACAAGCTCAACAAACTTTTTTGTTTTTTTATTGAGATTCAGATCTGAGCACAGAGTTACTAAACACATCAGAGAGAACACGATGGAGATTTATCAACATTTATCGATCACGTTCCCTTTAATGCCAGCTTCTGTCAGCAACAGCTTCTGAAGTTAGAATGTTTTAGTACCAAGTCATGTCCAGTAACTTGGTTGAAGACTTGTGAATTTAGTTACTTTATTCAGTCTTTTCATGGCTATTTGACAACCAACTCAATGAGTGTCTTGGACTCTTAACTGCAAAATAAATCTACAACATCCTTTCCTTTTTCCACCACTGCTTTTGACTACTTATGATACTTTTACTGTATGTGGTTATCATTTGCCATGCTGCCTTGCTTTATGACCTTTAGCAACTTTAGCAAATTGTATTTCACACAGTGACTTTGATTTCAAAGGTTTGTTTACCCATTGCTGCGAGATTATTTTGACGTAGAATTGATCTTCAACTTCTGGCAGTATTAACCTGCTTTTCCTTCAGTCCTCCCTGTGTTGCATTATCCACATTATAATCAAGAAGGCGTTGGTTACCCACAACAAAGTAATCACTCTCCCTATTCCCCCAGAGGCACCAAAGGTACCATTCAAGTGATTGGCCGAGTTGGAAAGGCAGGAATGATTTCTTAAAGTGGTTACATCAAATGATGACAATCATGAGAGATTTCTGTTACTCTCTCTGTTCTCTTTTTGTCTCCCCCCTTATTTTCTTGGTCCAAAATGTAGCTGTTGGGGTTGTTCTTTCTGCCCTTCCTGCTGACAAAGACAAAGAAGTTGCTGTAATGCCTCCTGTCACACCGCAGCACAGACGACTCTGTCCTCTGTGGCTTTCTTCAAGGTAGTTTGTTCCAGAGGTGTTAACACACTACAGCCTTTTACCCATCTGTTGAAGAGACGAGAGTTCTCCTTCAACTGCTTTTCTTTAACTTTTTCCTGCTACAGGGATTTACAGACCTGGTCAGAAGTTTACATACACTAATCATTATTAGCATGTCACGTCAATTTGGAGCTTTTAAAAGCTCTAAATTTACACTTTTTGTCATGTACTGACAATGAACCGGGCTACTAGCATATGGATACAGCATCACTTAAATTTGGTGAGGAAAACTCCCTTAGCAACATCCAACACATTTTTCCTCTCCAACACCCAACTTCTGACATAATTATGGCTCAATATTTTACTTCTCTTACAGTCAAGATTTGAAAAGCTAAATTAAACCAATTGACTCGCCACCTAAGATCCGACTTTAAAGCATAGCCTATATACCTCCAGTAGAGCTGGGGGTAACTTCATGATGGTGTTTGCTCCCCAATATTCTCTGAACCAACATCTGAGTTGTTTCACAGAGCAGCTGTGTTCGTACTGAGGTTAGAGTTCGTACGGATGGACTCTGCTTAGTCACTAGCAGTCATCTGGCAACTTCTAAAGGCAATTGGTTGCTCTCTGAGAAAAGGGGAAAAAGCAATACTTTTGCACACTGCACTTTTCAATTTTGTATTTGCAAAAAAATGTTTTGAACCTTGTATAATTTTCTGTCTACTTCACAATCGTATACCACTAGTTGTTAGCTAGCTGGCTAACATTTAGTTATATGTTAGCTAGCTAACATTTAGTGTTAGCTAGCTAACATGTAAATGTAGCTAACTAACATTTAGTTATATGTTAGCTAGCTAACTTATGTGTTGGCTACATTTAGTTAGCTAGCCAACATGTAAATGTAGCTAACTAACTAAATGTCTTTCCCTTTAAGTTCCAATTTAAAGGACCGCAGAAAAAAATTGCTTACTAAAAATGTCAGATTAATGTAAAGTCAATTGCTGAATGATATTGATTCATGTATTGATTCGGAGCAGATTTTTGCTGTTTTGTTTATTCATCATGACAAACTGCAGTGTAAGCAGAATAATCAGTTTCTATTCTCATTTTGGATCAGAGCCCATCCCACAACAACACGCTAGCGTGACCTTCAACCTTGTGACTGCATGGAGCCTAGCAGCAGTGCGAGATCCTGGTGTCAAGGAGACAGAAGTTGAGCAACAATTGGAGGCGACAGCTCATTCATCATGGCCAAGGTATCCGTTCCACTGAGTAGAGCACATTCTCCACCCTACACTGCATCTGGCTTGCTTAATTAAAAATGGGAGCGCAGTAAACAACTTCAATAATTTATTCTCCCTTTTTTTTTTTTTTTTTTCTTCAAGGGCTACATCATTAAAAAGCATACTTTTGATGTTCAGCGCTGTAATGCTTTTTTTCCCCCTGTGAATGAAGCGTTGAATTGAGTTGTTCATTTAGAGGACATGCTTTATGATTTGCTTTCTTCTGCTGTTTTGTTTTTCATTGCTGTGTGTGGTGCTGTTAAGTGTGTTTGTGTTTGGCTGAGATACTGCCCTACTGCTCCTAATAGAAGGAAGAAAGTGAGCGGGTAAGAAAATTTACGCTCACACCTGGAGCTGGCTGCTGGAGGACGGAACTACGTGACTTAAACGCAGCACAGCAAATATTCAAAGACATATGAGATAAAATCAGGCTTATCGAAAAGACAAACTATTTTCATTACTTATAGCTGATTCATATAACAAGGATCTATTTTTATTAGAGTAACACTACTTCTTGTGAAATAATGTGTAGACTACAAGTTTACATACACTTATCATCAGCAGGTCACATTAATTAATCTTAGTCTGTTTTTTTTGGGTGTACATACAGCAAACGATGAATAAGATCACTAGTTGGAATTGATTAAGGCTTTTCTCTAATCTAATTGCCTCAAAATTGTACACCAGATTCAGATACAGAGCCAAACTATCAGTGGAAGAAGTTGAGCATGACACATCATGGGTTAAATAAGCCAATTGATGTGTGTTTAGACTTTATACACTTCTGTTTGTAAAGTTATACAGTAAAAAATTAACAGCAGTATTTTTGGTTAGAATGTCATGGAGAGAAAAAATATTTAGTTACGAAGTAAATATTTATTTTCCAAAGTAAATACTTAGCTCAGACCTAAATATCTAACTTGCTAACCAATATTTATTTTACTAGCTAAATATTTAGACTGCTAACCAAATATTTAGCTAGCTAAATGTTTAGCTTACCAACTAAATATTTAGGTTGCTAGCTAAATATTTAACTTTCTAACTAAATATTTAGGTTGGTAACTTATGTCTAACTTTATAACTAAATGTTATAGCATGCTAGCTAAATATTTAGGATGCTAACCAAACATTTAAGTTGCTAGCTAATATTTGGCTTACTAACTGAATATTTAAGTTGCTAGCTAAATATTTTGCTTGCTTGCTAAATATTTAGGTTGCTAGCTAAATAATTAGCTTGGTAACTAAACATTTTGGTCACATCTGAGGATATTGGCAGCTATTTTTAAACAGCTTAATCTTCTATCTTGAAGGTTCGGACAGTCAGGAGAACACCAAACACAAAGCCTGAGGTTTTCAGTATTACAAGTAGGATGTTCTAGCTTTTTTGGATAATTATGTTTTGCTGATAAAATTAAATTTCAGTTTGTAACTGGAACATATACCCTAATGGAATTGTAATTGGAATTGTAATACTTCTTGTAATTGCCCTGAAAAGTGATTCTATAAAGTAAAGTAGTTGTACAAGGGGGTGGATATGGTTGTGTGGAACAGGAGTTCAGATCTTTTGAAGAAACTTTTACCTAAAACTCCAGTAAAATATGAATTGGCTTGTAATTAGATGAAATATAAAAAGTTAAAAGAATCCTAATTTTATTTGAAGGAGCTCTGTTTCATTTTTAATGGTTTTAGAGAGAAAGTGGTGGATTTCAGACTTAATCTTGGTTAGATGGATGAAACATGTCCAACCAGCTCTTTGTCATGTTTGATGTTTCTCAGAACAGAAACTTCATAACAATCGTTTTAAACAGCCACCACATCTTTGTGAAAGCCTGAGAGTAGAAAGTGCCCCACCATAACTACTTCTTGATTCCAAATTACCCTCAGTGCAGTCTGTCTTGCTCTGTGTGTTGTCTGGTTACCGCCTTTTTCTCGGCTCCTTGAAAGCACCTCCACCTCTAGCCCTCTCCCAGGTTTCGAATCAATTGTTTGTCCCTGTTTCCAATTTCTTTTGGGCGTTTTTCTATAGCGGTCTGCTCTCCGGCCCATCTGTATTGTGTCTCTCCCTGGACCTGAAATGGTGCAGACTAAGCCAGCCAAGGCCTCCTAATCTTAGGTAATGGAGGAAATTGAGTTTCATCCCGCTTCCCTCCATCACCCTGAGTTTTATACTCCCAGGTAAGCCTATCTCACATTTGACCGAAATGCTCTTTCTAAAAAAGAAAAAAAGATGCAATTAAGTCCTGTAATCCATTCCCCGCTCAGCTTGCACCTCAAAGCATTTTTAGCTTTCCAATTTTCAGAAATAATTTATTTTCTCATCCAGATGAACTTTATTCATTCTCTATTTTTAAAATATCATTTAATTCCATGATAAACATCTGGATATAAATCATATTTTGACTTTTTCTTGTGGCTGGCGAACCTTTTTCTGTGCTAATTTCAACATGTGTGTTGGATCATCATCCTGCTAAACAACTGTTTTTCTATACAGTCCTTTACATTTTTAATTTGCAACAATGAAGTCTAAGTAATACAAGAATAATGTCACGGTCTGGTAAGGTACAAGAAAAAAGTCGCAATATCAGCAGAATGAAGTGATCATTTTATAACTCCTAGGTGAAAAAACAATAAGTTAAACCGAGGAACATGGAGGATCTTGTGAATTCTTTGGTAATAGTTTTACAAACAGGGACATATTTAATCTTTTAGCACATTAGCATCAAATTAGCATCAGTAGCAGGTCTATAAAAGGATTTTACAAACGACTGAGTTTATTTCAAAGAAAGAATCACACGTATGAGACAACGGAGTCAAAATTTGCAACTTTTTTCTTGTAATTTTGACTTTCTCCTAGTAATATTGTCTTTATTCTCCTAACCCAAAAACAATATATATATATATATATATCTAATACTCGGTCGTATTTTTCCCTACTGAGCAAACGCTCAAACGTAAAGGTTGGATTCTTCAACTTATTTCCTCCTTCTGTGATAAAATCTGAGTTTATTTCAGGATCTTTACACATCTGCTTCAGAGGTACCAACAAAATAATCCATAATGTAATGGGGGGAAAAACTGATTTATGTGTGTGTTGTGTGAGTTTAAAACCATTTAATTGACCACTGGGCGTGATGCAGCTGTGAATGCGTTCCTGCTGTGCTGCATTTGGACGTGGATTCCCTGAAGGCAGACATGTTGCGTCTCAGTGGGATCCTCCTCGTTGTACATAGAGCAACAAAAAACACAACAAAATAACTGTGATCTGACTGCCGCAGCTTCCATTTAAGATTTAATTCAGTTTCAATTAAACAGAACGTCTCTGAGATTTACTGGACTCAGTTTTGGTGACAAGTTTTGAAGCTCTGAATTAAACTTGCTGCTTGAAACCTCTTTAAAGTGCTTTGGGAGGGACAGCCTGGACCGAGACGCTGTTTGAATTCAGCCACAGCGTGCGAGGTCGACCATCTGAGATATACTAAACACAAACTATTGGGCTGTTGACGTCCAAGTACGTCGGTCGGACAGGCGGAGCTGTTCTGTAATTGGGCAGCTCGTTAAAGACTGTCCTCCAAGCCGTCTGGGTGTTAATATGCCTTCTGAACGCCCGGAAGCTGCCATCATCCAGACCACTTCCCACCAACGCTGAAAAAACCCAGACCCATGACTGTGCAGCAATTAGTGCCCATCAGCCTGTAAACAAACTGTTGTGATAAATGACGTTTTTAACAATTTGTATTCAGAGGAAAGGACATTCAAATCTCACAAATTTTACTATAAATTGAAGCAATTTAAATAGACTAGAGAGAGAGAACATCAAACAGAATACAAATGTAACGCGACGACATTGAGAATAAACTTTAAAATATTCTGGCCCTGTGGCCTTTTTCTTGATTTATTGCTTTAAAAGCTTGCCTGCTTTGCTTTTTCCTCTTTGAGGAGTGATGCAGCAGGGGGATCAGCACAACATGTAAAGCATTTATAATTAGAGCACAAACAAGGAATATGACAAGCAGCCTTCCAACTTGTGCGTACGTTGGTGTTTTGTTTTCTCAAATCAACAGTTTGCAGAGTTTATTATTTATTAAGACACAACATCTCCATCACATCTCAAGGTTTCCCCCAGAAAACTTGCTCAGCCTGGTGGTTGGGTGCCATGGCAGTCAGTCATCCAGTGGCCCACCATGTTTGGAGTTATAAAACGTTTAAAGTTGGCAGGAAATTTTAAAGTATCACTCAATAATTTTATGCTATTGAAAAATTTGAAGGTAAATATGTGAACACCAACTGTAAAAAATTGAAAATTGCTATAACATTTTAAAAAGACTAAGCAATGCTAAGCCTGGCGGGGGGATAAGTAAAGCCTGGTGGCCTGCCAGACTTATGATGCACTGGGGGAAACCCTGCGATTTAGTAAATAATTTTAGTTGCATTTTTCACAGCAACTAACTGTCAAACATCTGTCAGTCAAAAACTTTTTGTCGCCCACATGAAAAACATCCACACAACATGACAGTTCCACCACCATGCTTCAATGGGAAGATAATTTCTAACTGTTTCCTGATTAATGCGACTTTGGGCTTTCCAAAACTAATTGATCTGTCTCACCCTCATTAAGACAAAGACTATTTTACCTTTTTTTGAGATTCCTAACTGGCTATGTAACGTACATAGCCAGTCCAGCAGTAAACAACAGTTTCATCTTTTATCCACCGTTTTTTTTTTTTTCTCCCTGCATCCCGTCCCATGAATGACACTTCTCCACCCGCTCCATCTTTAGCCGGCACCTGACAAACTCGGTGAAAGGCAGCTGGCAGCAATGTATTGAAGAATGTGAAGGTGAATAATTTATCTGAGCATATGGACTCATGCGTCTCATTCATCTCTGCCCCCCTTTCCCATATCCTCTTCATCTCGGCCCCATCGCTCTTTCGCCTTCCACCGATGCATCCATCAGAACTTGCTTTTCTCCCTCTTAAGGACCAAGCATGTCGAGGCTCTGCTGCTGCTTTTCCTTAGAAGTGTCATTATTTTCCTCCCTTCCTTTTGGTTTTTGTCTTGAGTCAGAAATTGTTTGGTCAAACATTCAGAATAGGCAAAACCCTAAAACTAAAAGACTTTTCTCATTTAAAATGATTTTACTTTCACAGTGATTTGTCGATTGGAGAGATTAGTAAGTACAGCAAAATTTAAAATCTTAAACATAGTAAAAAATATAAGTTGTCACTATGTAAGACACTGAATTTAATAGTCGATATTAGTGTTGTAGTCAAGACCAAGACTGGCGCCCGACACACAACACGACACAATAAAATGTGAAATATGATCAAAATTGCTTCTTAAATTGATCTGAAAGATTCACATTCCCATTAAAAACACCTAATATTAAATGCTTAGCACTTAAATAAATTTTACCAATATTAATCAATACCATCTATGTGCCACAATCCGCCGAGGTCTCGTGCCATCCCTAAAAACATAATGCCCTGGGCGTTTGCCCATATCTCCCATGTCAGAAGCCACCATTGTCTGCACAGCCGTGTGAGCAGATAAAACGGAGAAAAGACAAAGTCCTTTTGTCCATAACAGAGTGTTCTTTATGAATTTCTCGTAACATTTTTTGTCTATAAAATCACAAGATTCATAGTTTCTTTTTTGAAGGACATTTTAGTTTCATTAGTCTTTTTGTTTTTCACAATGTAGCATCAGGGCTTTTTTCTATCTCTTTGCATATGCCCTGTTTGTCCCTGACTTGATCTTTTTTAGCACATTAGATCCACTTTACACCAAACTAACTTTTAGTCACATAAGAGATGTTGCTTTGTTTTCGATTAGCAGATGAATATGTAATCCCATCTCTAATTAGTCTTAGTCTAAATATTCTTTTTGATTCTTCTCTTCCTCTCTATATGAGCCTTAATGGAGTGTATCTGACCTTTGACCTCAACGCTTCACACCTGTCCTGCCATGGACCAGATGATGTCGCTCCCACACCACCGGCTGATGAAGGAGGTCGAGAAGACACCAAGACTCGGTATGAAAAACATAAAACTTGACAAAATGCTGGCAATTTAGTGACATTTTTACAGTTGTGGTCTTCAATGGTCTTGAAATAAAATCCAGAGTCCTCAATGCCTGAGACTCAGACAAGACCGAGAACATCAAAAAGTGATCTCGAGACCAAGACCGACCGGTCTCAAGTCCTACAACGCTAGTCGATATTGTCCCATAAAGGTGAAGCAGAGTGTGTGTCCTCTATCTGGTTAATGTAAAATTAGCTTGGTGGTATTTTTAAAAAAGTAAAAGAACCTTCCCCTAATAAATGTCCTCATGACGTCTGTGAGGGATGCAGCTCTATCTGATCTACTCCTTTGTTTGGAGCCTAATTTAGCTGCTGTCGAGACCAGAGGTTAGTCACACTGAGTATTTATAGGTGGGAAGGCTAAAATAAATAACAGAAACTGAAGGGTGAGGCAGCAGGCAGAGATAGAGAAGTTTCAGGGGGAAAAACAGCAGCATATTCACAACTTGGCGAGTTATGGAGGCTTGCATTCAATCCCTGTGAACGCAAGGGCTTCATTAGAGCAAGCCGTCATTCGTCATCGATCACTGGTTGTCATGGAGGATATGTGGAGCCTTGAGCCCATCAGCTGTGTTTCATTCTACAACATGCTGGGATCCTAATGGAATCATTCAGAGGAGCGGGGAGTTGGGAAGGAGAGAGATGTAGAGAAAGAGAGAGAGTCTCATGGACAGAAAATGGTCGATGGACCGCTTGACACCTCTGGCGAAAAGCAAGAAAAGTAAGATCTGTGCGTGGCATCCAGCATAACATCAAATGTTATGGGACACATGGTGAGTTGAGTACAGTGAGGTCAGCGGTGAAGAAATGCAATTGTTTCAGGCATCCTCATGCTTTCCTAGTGTCTTGCAGCTTACAGGGATTGCGCAGATGCATTTGAAGAGCTGTTGAACCGATTAACGCTTAAAACAAGAAATGCTTGGTAAGTCTCTTTGTTTCTCTAGACCTAGACTTCCCTCTCCACAGCCACTTGGCCCAGCTCCTCTGAGGGAGTCCTAAGGCATTCAAAGTTCAGCCGAGAAACATGGTGGGTGGATCTCCTCCTGGTGTGAGGTGTCTCAAACACCTCACCAAGAAGACATCCAGTAGACATCCGAAAGGCACCCAAATACTTGGGTGTGCTGTGTGTACTTTGTGAGCTGCATAGACTCTGCATGCCTGTCTGCACATGGCTGGGATTTCATAGTCAAGCATACCAATTGCCAACATTTCTCGTGACAAATCCCTTCATTTCCCACAGTCGTAATGGACACTAACAAGTTTGATGCACTAGTTTGGCGCCTCGCCTTGGTGTTTTCTGGGCAGCCTCCTGTCAGTGCTGACCAGAAAATGGACGCACAGTCTGACTGTTTGATGTGAACTTTGTTTCCTGCTGAGCAGTGAACTGTACAACACCGAGTACAGTCATAAAAATTGACCTTAGCGCAGGCATGTCCGGTGGACGTCCTCTTTAAGTCTGCATAGACCTCCACCGGGTACATTGGGCCCCATCAGTCACCTTAGTCATGGCACCGTTGGTTGCACTGCTACATTTCAGGAAGAAGTCCTGGGTTTGAATCGTGAACTGGGGTTTTTCTGCATGGAGTTTGTACATTCTCCCCATGTAGCTGCGGGATCTCTCCAGGTACTCTCAGTCCCAAAAAAATTGTGTAAATTGGTCTCTTGAAATTGCCCTAAGGTATGAGGGGCATACCAACGGGTTGTGTCTCTTTGTTTGCCTTGTAATGGATTAGTTACGTTTGCAGGGTATTCCCCTTTTCCCAGTGACAGCTCGAGTTAGCCCTCTTGCGACCAAAGAGTGTATAGACAATGGATGGATTGGATTTCTTATGTAAAAGTAACTGAACTGTGAGGAAAGTAGATATCTTTCACAGTTTTGTCTCTACCAGTTTTGCAAAGCAAGACACTAATATTTTTGTCCAGTTTAAAATTCTCAATTTGAGCCAGATTGGCTCAAGAGCCTCTGTAAACAGAGTTTTAACAAAAAATCTCAACTTTGGACCATAATGCCAGGCTTTTACCAAGTATCACTGATGTTTGATTTAAAAAAAAAGAGATTTTCTAATGTAACCCAGCCTTTTCCATACATCCAGAGGACTTTGAGCATGTGAAATTGCACAAATCAAAATTCTGTTGCCTGCTATAGCTTTAGTTTGGGATTCTGGACACATTGCTCAAACATGTATATGTGTTTTTAATTCACATAGACTTAATATAATACATTAAAGTTGTTTTTAGTGTAGTGCAACATGTAATATTGTGCAAATATTCAAGGTGTGCAAATATTTTTGCGAGGCGCTGCAAGTGTAATCAAAATTCCAATAACATTAATGTGCTGTTCTCTTGTCCTCAATTATTTTCTTAGTGGTAAACTAAAAATGTGAATCCTTCCACTTCGTTGGCGTTGATGTGACACAAGCACAGCAACCCCAGGGAACGATGCTGGAGGGATCTAGATTGGAGCGGGAAAACAGGGGGAGTTTGACAGAATGAGTCAAAGCGGTAGGATGAGATGCTGAAAGCTTGGATATTCAATCCCTCACAGTGAGACAAATTGTTCCATTAGCGACTCGCTGTCCTTTCAATTTCTCAGCTTGTTGATTAATAGCTAAAGAGCACTGTCTGTCACAACGGGAGTCGAACGTAGCACGTGGTCCCCTGGTACTCCTCAGCCCAGGCCCCCTCCTAATGAGCCTTTGCTCTCGGCGCCCTACGCAGGAAAGCAGAAAAACGCCCCTCACTCGCCCCTCCGCCCGGAAATTAGAAAGGTGCACTCTTGTTAATGGAAAAAAATGAGACGGCGCAATTTTTCCTCCACTGCAAATGAAAATCAGCTTGGTGTCGTCGCTCGCTCTAATGTCATTCAGAGAGACGTCGCTTTTCCAATTTCCATCACCTTCCCGGTCGGTTTTGCTCGTTCGCCTCCACTCAGCTCATCAACGGCTCATAGTTAGTAGATGGGTGAATACACGGAGCTGCAGATTTCACCTCTGAGGATGATATAAGGGAGCAGCAGCAGAAATCAATTGGCTCTGCCTTGGACATCCAGTAATGCCTCAGTGTCGGGCTGGAATGCTAATGTTGTTCCAGCTCTGATCGATGCCCTGTGGAGACGGACAGTCGGCACGTACCGGCTCACTTAGCCTCTCTTTTTTTTTTTTTAACTGCTTTTGTTCTCAGTGAGGCACCTTATGAGGTTTAAGTGGAATAAATCTCGGTCAGAGATCAAATCTTTTGTTGCTATGCCCATAAAACTCATTTCATATTTTTACAGGCAATAAAACTCGATGCCGACAATAACCAGACAAAGATAATGCCTGTGCCTGACGTGAATGTGTGAGGATGTGCATTTTTAAATTCATTTCTCTTTAACCCTCTGGGATCAATCCTAGAAACTGTCAAGTTTAAATTTTACCTTTATATTTCTCAATAGAAACCATTAATATTGCCTTAAGTGACATCATTTTTTTCAGCACAATCTGAACTTTGTGAATTTACACTTTTCTTTTTTTTATAAACTGCTATTGCATGTTAGATTTTATAAAAACATAAAATCCAAGTTGGAAAAATTGAATTTTTTTTCACAGTGAAACCACCAAATATTCACAATAAATGTTTTGTATAACTTAGAATGTATACTAAAACTGATGTAAAAATACTGCAAGCAACAAAGTTTTAAAAAATTATTAGCGTGAAAATGAAGGCAATTCCTCACTCATTTGGATCTTTTACCTATTTTATTGGTCGATGGAATCTGTTTAATTTTGTTGTTCATGTGACGATGACAAAAAAGTCCTTATTCTATTATATATTGATAAGTTGTATAATAAGCAAAAAATTATTTCAACCAGCAAATTTATTTCACTTGATTTATACAGAACGCATGTCGCATTATATGAGCAAAAGTCTCATTTTTGACATCACAAATTCCCGACATTCTAACAGGGATGGAAACTTTTTTCGAGTCGTCGTATTTGCGTTTTATGCGACACTGTGGAAAAAACCCTGAAATGAAGGTTCACCTTTCTGCAGAATACTCGCCCTACACAGCCAAAATGAGGAACATCCTATGTTGAATGAAATCAAAGTCTGCCAAAAAAAAAAAATTACTAAACAATACGTCCCTTTGCTACTAAATGATTTCCTGCGACTTTGCTTGTTGTTCTGCAGACAAAAATCAGAAGAGACAAAAAGTTTTCTCCCTCAAAACGTGCAACTCATGACAGCTGTGTAGCACACATTCATAAAATTAATGAATCTATAACTCACTATAGCTCATCAGGGGCAAAAAAAAAGAAAGTGGGATTATTAATCACCGTGTTCTACCGAGATCATTCGAGGAAACGTGTCGATGGGGAGTCTAAGAATAGCTCGCCACTTCCTGTGTCCAGTGTCACTTTGAAGCATTAGTCTCTGCTTCTAATTCACAGAAAACACGGAGCGCTCGCTGACAGAATAATCCGTCATAGCAGAGAGACGAACAATACGTGGATTGCGTGGCCCCATGTCGCTCTGACAACCCGCCCGGTTGCGCCTGACTCTGCAAATGTTGACGGCGACAGAACGCACCCCAACGGCAATCCGTGTTTCGGATGTTCTCGTTGTGTTGCTGATTTTACAGTCTCCCTCAACAGATAAGGTCTTTTTTTTTTGCCCTCCCTGAATTCTGCCACTAAATAGAATAAACTTTCCAGATTGATTGCAGTAAAATTCAGCTACTTATAGGCTGCAGCGAGCCTGTCCCCTGTAGATAAACTGCCCCGACTCACCTGAAATGAAAATCTCCCTCACTCGCGTCGGCCGCCTTCCCGGGACATTTCAGTGGCTTTTCGAAAGCCTTTTAAAAATAGATTAAAAACTGCAGACATTCTCCCGAGCGCAGGCAGCTCCAGTCACAGCACGGCTGGCAATCAACTCAACCAGGAGGGTTCCTCTCGTTTTTATGGCCCGAAAATGAGATCCAAAGGGCTGCAATGAAATACGGATAAAAAAAGTTAAAAGGGAGAGACTTTTATGAAGATTCGGCAAAGTAAGAGAGTTAAAGAAAACTCTTAGTGAGTAAAGAGGTTCAGTTACCGAGGCATCTGGCCTGTGTTAATCATCATATTAATACGGACAGATGGCGCACCCATTATGGGTAACGTCTGGGGAGACCGAGGCCGGTACCTGCTAAGCAACATTGACACTGTGAGCCGATCAAATTCAGTTTGGTAAATGGAAAATGTTGCCTTTTGAAATTAAAATAGTAAAACTGTAAGGGTGTGAGTTGTTGTGGGCAAAGCCGAGAACGACGAAACAAACATTTTAATCGACAGAATGGACAGCAGGAGGATCTGACACTGTGTTACTGAACTGAAGGAGAATATATACTGGGGATTTGATAACTGGACGCAACACAAGTGAGTAAGTGAGCAGATGGAAAGCAGGAATATAAGAGTGAAAAACTGAGGCACTGAGGTTAAAGTGCCAATAGTGTCCAAGAACAGAGGAATAAAATAAAGCATACAAATGGAACAACACGACCAAAATAAAACTAAACTCAAAGGTCAACACCTCCTAATTTTCAATGTCAAATTTCTTTCAAGTGATGTTTAATACATAGAGCAATTTTAGAACAACTGAAGTAACAGTTACTTTATTGTGGCGTAAAATGACATTGTATGCCTGAAAAATACATAAAACTGCCCCTTTTAATGCAGTTTCTAGCAAATAGCAAATTGTCATAAGGTTTTTAGACTGTAGAGAATAAAAATAAATTAATTATTTGCTTGATTTTTTAGTTAAAACAAGAAAAACTAAATATAAAGTAAACGTGATGTAAGCTACTTATTATTTGAGGTATTATCATCCATTACTGGCCACTTTAAGGTTTCCATACAGGGTTGTTTAATGCAAACATATTTAAATAATAATAATGAAAAGGACAGTTCGGTTTAACCTGCAGTATCTCTTAAATGTACACGCACTCCTGCTAATTATCCAGCGATTTGACACCTAAAGAAACCAGACCATCACTCTCAACTCCTTCCTCCCTCCATGTGACACATCTACTGACAAACTCACTTCCAACTTTGTCGAAGTCATTTTGGATTTATTATGGCACTCTGTCATCGAATGCAGTGGTAAACAAACATGTCAGTAAAGAGAAAAGTTGAAAAATATGAAAACATTAACACAGTGATATAATAAAGACAGTCATCAGTTGGAGAAGCAACAATGGCAGAAACGGGTCAGGGTTACTGCCGAAAGCCAGACAGAGACACTGAAAGAGCTGAAGGGAGTTCTGATTCGTATTCACTGTTAGTTACTTGTGACAACTATATCATGTGTTCTACAGATTACCAATCAATCAGTCAATCAACAATAAATATCAATAGAGTGATTTCATTGAAGCAAAATGAAGGTTTGGAAATGCAAAGCCAAATTTCAGAATGAAATCTGACAAAAAAAATTGGTGGGGTAACATAAAAGGATATAGACTAAAACTGTGTGTGTTCTCAAACCTGGTTCAACAAAATGTTTAAGAGTTTGCACTCTTATGTGCTTGCAGCTCGTTTCCCTAACAAATGGTTTTATGGGTTTTTTTTTCTAAGTTTAATTCTCCAGGACTAAAGTCACATTAAACATTAGAAAAGCTCTAAAGTTATTTTTCATGATCTGATTTTTCTCTACTGCAAAAACTGGCATTTAACCAGCCTGGTAAAAACCAGCCCCTTGTTCTCTGTCTGCGCCTTCGGCTGTGGAGAAATGATTGCTTGCTGCAGGCGCCTTCCAATGCAGAAGCTTCGCAAAGCGGCCGCAGGTTACTGCAGAGCAACAAATGATCTGGAGGGCAGCCTGGGGGCGGGAGAAGCTGATGAGGTGGTTTGGAAGGGCGGCTCAAACCCGCCGGCCATTCTCTGGTGAATCCGGTTCATCTTTGCTAACCTGAGGAAGGACAAGAACCTGCAGGTTGGACTAGACTTCCACAGGATATGTGGAACCAGTACAGAGACATAAGTCATTCTCAGTTTGGTGGAGGCCGGCCCTCCTCATCTGTGTCTGAATCAGACCTCTGCCTCTTCCTGCAGTAAAAACTTCTGCTTCAAAGATTGTTGTAGTCATGGCGATGTGGTAGTACTTACAGGAGTGGAACCGTGGATCTGAAAAAGATCCAGTCACATGATTACGGTCGCTTGGGGATTTATTGGTGCATCTCTAACTATCAACAAACTGGGCTGTCAAAGCGCCTCCTTTTCTTAGCACCACTACAATTAACAAATGAGCTTTTTCTAAACACTTTGACAACTGGTGATATTTGTATGAATTTATTGAACTCTAGTTTGTTTGCCCAGAAAGTCCGGTTCATTTTAGTAGGTGTGAATGTGCAATCAAACTCTTATGTGGACCAAAAATGTGAATTTGGGTCCCACTAAAAACCTAGGTCTCGGTTCGTTTGAAGTGAGCTCTAGTGTGGTTCGGACAGCTGTACGGAAGGCAAGTGGACCGGAAACCGCTCCAAAAGCACGAAGCTGACTATAGCACATGGCATTCTGGGTAAATGCAACCAAAACAAACACGCAAGTCAAGTTTTGGAGGGAAGAATGGCTTGTGGTCTTTTATCAAAGACAGAAAAGAAATCTACAATTGCTAAAATCTGGCGCCACTTCAGTTTTGATTACATGTTGTGAAGAAAGAAGTTGCGGCCATGTCTTCTTCATAGGTTTTTGTCTTGTTTCCTTCAGTGGGTCACCACAGGCGAGGGCAGGAACAGGTTCTTTAGAGGCTTTGGGTCATTTGACAGTTGCAATTTTGGTCCCCAGTCGATCCAAGTCTACCAGACCATCAGGTGTGAAAACACACCACGTCTATCGATATCGAACATTTCTACTTTTTCACTATTCCATCCCAAAAGAACTTGTAAGAAATGACACATAAAAAACAAATTGACTTGGAATAAATGTGAAAGCGCTGCACTGGGCCCTGTAAGTGGCTCTGGTTTTGGGTCAGACTCCGGGGACGGCCTTAATTCAGCACCTCGGAGTCCCGCTTTACTCCGAGTGTCCGACTGTCTCGGCTTCATTAATCCACCAGCAGATGGAGAGGTCATGTTTACCGCTGCCTGCCGGAAGACGCCGGTGTCAGCAGCAAGTCGGCCTCTGCGCCGCTCTCACCAGGTTAACAGATTTAACGGGAGAAGTCAGTAGATTTAAACTCTTCATCCGTCTGACGAGAGGAGACCAGCAGCCTGGTCACTGGGGGAGGAAGTTGTTTAGCAGGATTAAGCGACTGATTAAGACCTTGACTTTAATTTAACAATGCTAACCGGTGATTAATTGTTTCCCAAATATCCGTTTTCTATTCCCATAGGGGTTCTTTTGTGTGGCGATTTTAATTAGATTTTATATTGACTGATGCAGCTATGGGCTTTTTAGCTGAACATGCGGGCAACTTGTAGCGCGTCCAGATATAAACTGATCAGGTCCTTTGAGAATGCCGTGCCAGTCTAATTGCACCTCGCCCTTAAAGCCACTCTGTGTCAAAGCTGTGTGGATTAGTTTGCTGTCACTTCCTGTCTGGAAAGCCTTCCTTCGTGGTTAAGGGGATTAGGAACCGACAGACCCTAAGAACAATTGTATATTAATATAAATACATGTCGCTACGGCTCCGGCTCCGTCAGGGTCCGTTGTGCCAACCGAAACATAACCGTGTGCGAGCAAAGTGAGGCAGGTTGCAGGAGACGCGTTGCTTGGTTCAGCATTAATCCAACCCAGGACACCTAAGAAGCGAAGCGTCTCTGGGCTCTCTGCACACGCATCCTAATGAGCATCCCGACGTCGCCGATAGCTGAACAGAAAGCACCAAAAGCTGCTGCTGGATCCACATTAAGTATGCATCAGAAGGTTCTTTTTTTTCAGTTCTTTAGAGATGACTTTCCCTTTGAGTTAAGCTCCTTGCATTTTGACAACTTCTGTCTTTTTCTGGAGGGTAATCTGCTTCTGTTTGTGGATAAAGTTTGGGGTTAGAGGTGAATCCTGTCATTACGCTTTTGTTCGACTTTTGATTCGTTTTTCTTAGGTTCGATAGTTGGTGCTCTCACAGAGTTGAACTTTTTCACATCTCAGTGTATTTTAGGAATCTTTCAGTGGATGGACAACGTAAAGCGACGCGTCATGAGACGGAAGAATTGTTTTTGTTTGATGGTTTTGAAAATTACTTAATCATATTTGGTATCTGATACTGATAACAATGCTATAAAAAAGAATTAGAATCGAATAATTGGTGATTAGATTTCAGGTGTGTGATCATGATTATGATAAAATACAAGACAAACATTTGAGTTGTGTTTTTTATTAACCAGCTGTAATAGAAAATATTGTAACATCATAGAAATAACTATATTAGAAACTTCCTACCATACGGTTGTTTATTAGGTCAGCCATGTTTATATTTCAAGTTTGAGGTATATTTCTTTTCAGGAGTGAATATTTTTGAGTTCTGATACAATTTATTTATTCATTTATTTATTTATTTGCAGCTGCCTGAATAGAAAATAATAAGCTTATGGCGAATATCAGAAAGTAAACATTGTGAGTGCAAACATGGTATGCTCTCAATTTGAAAACAGAAGCTCTTGATGTTTTAACATTTGACATTTTAATTGGACAATGTGAGAAAATCTGAGTAATTTGCTGGACACATAGAAGAGAAACTAAGTGTCAATGTTATCATGCTAGTACTGATCCGATACTCACATCGGGTGTCGATATTATCGACATGTAGGTCGATACGCCGGGTGCCCAGCAGCGTCATGATTGGTGGGTTTCTTGGAAAATATGGTCATTTTTTGCTTAAATTGGATTTCTTCATTCATTAAAATATTCCTTGTTTAGTTTACTGTTGAACACGTAAAAAAAAAAAAAAAACATAAAATGAACTCAATAAAATTGTTTTTATTTGAAAGTCAAGTGTTGTGGGGCAAAAATAATTTCCACTTTGCAGTATTGGCCCATGAGGCAAAAAGTTTGGAAACCTTCTGCTTTAGATCGTCAGAGACATTTCAGTACCAAAGAGTGATAACCTACAAAATGGAGCGTTTAAATGATGGCTTCATTTATTAAAGGACTTGTGACCACTCTACCTGAAGTGCAGGAAAGTTGATTTTCTGTTCTTTGTTTTGAGTGTGTGCGCGTCTGATTCGTCTGCAGTCATTTAAAAACAGCGTGACTGTCGGCACAGAAGCTTAACCAACTGTGAGTAATGCACTGACGCACCATCTGGTAACAATATCACTGACTGAAGAAAAATCTTTTTTAAATCTTAGCAGGATTCACCTCGTCTTTACTAGAAATCAATAATCTGAATGTTTAAAATAAACATCTCATTATGTTCAAGCTAAAAAGATGTAAATGTTTTTTTTTTATATATATACTGAGAGACGATCGGTCTGTAGCTGCTCCTGCTGCATCTGACTCTAGACAAAGATTTCAGAGTTTCCTGTCTATTCTTCTTTTTTTTTTCTACATATTTGAGTGAACTCCGCTGAGGAACTTCAACTTTAAAGCCACAAAGCCCCCTGTGGGCGTGCTCAGAAAGACTAGCGCCGCTTCAAACAACGAGTTCAGTAAAGAACTCGGAGAAAGGAAAAGAAGAAGAAGAAGAGAAAAAAAAACATTCAAATTCCCAACACAAAAGCCGGCGTGTCCTTGTGCTTTTACTGTAATGATCACCGCGCCTCCACATGACTCAGAGCTGTTCTTCAAACCGTGAATTCACTTTCATCTGAAATTTCCCACAGACTTTGGTGCCTTAGAAAGGTGGACTGTCGGTTTTACGCAGGCTTACAAATTGCACAATGAGGGACTCTGAGAAGTTTTGGTTGCAAAATCCCCCTGAAAACTTGAGTGAAATAATCTCCCAGAAGAACTAGAATTATTGACTTTAAACAAGCTCCTGTTCCCTGCTCAAAAGTTACCTGTAAGTCATTTTTGTCTTAGTGTATTGAGATATTTGCACTACAAAAAATAGGCCAAAAATTCTTTGTGTTTCCATTGTAACCTCACTGCAAACTATAGTTTTAGCCAAAAGATGAAAGTGAACAGATGTCGTGAAAATCTTGCTAGCTTTATTTAAAGTAAATCAGACTGTCTACAACATAAACTTCAGGTGTGTAGAGGAAGACTGAATGCTAAAGGCGATGTTTTAAAGGGACAGTATTATATAAAATCGACTTTTTTTTTTTTGAGCTTCACATCATGTTATAACGTCATTCCCTAATCGAAAACATACCTGGAGTGTTAATTGATTCTTTCATGCATGTTTGAGAAATCCTTGAATCTCCATGGCAACCATTCAGCTATGCAAAACGCCTGGGTGGACTTTGCTCCGCCTTCGAGGCGCAGCTCCTCCTCAGAGCTGCAGCTTTCAAGCTTCAGAGCTTCCCTAATCCAGCTCCTTCAGACTAGCCAGCAGCAAATAGCAAACACCTGGTGGAGCTGCATCTGCTGAGCTCATTGTAGGAGCTCGGCTTTAAACACACTGGTAAAAACATTAAAGGGTTAATAGAGGAGCGATGGTTTGATGACTTCCTGTTTCAGAAAGAACAGGAGTTTTTAAAGAGACAGAGGCCCAATTTAAAGGTGTTAAATCACAAAGTCATGTTTCTTTTAAGCCTTATGACATTTCTATAACAACTGAAGCTAACATAGTTACTTGATTATGCTATAAAATTCCAGGAAAACACATTTATGCAAGCAGGTTTTTACAACTTTACATTCACTCTCTGAGACATATTATTGATTTTTTTAATGATAAATGTGACATCACAGGTGGAGAAGGATTTGAAATCCTTTATCTTGCTCTCATTTTTTAACACCACAAAAACCTGGCATGTTACGACATCGTGAGTGTGACATCAATGCCATTTATAGTGTGCTTCCATATACAAAAACAAGCATTTTGTCCTTCTGTGAAGTAGATTACAACATAAAGAGATCTAGCCGTCAGATGAGAGAACTGATTAAATGGAGAGCACCTAAAAGGAGGTGTAGGTGTGTTACAGGAGCATTTCTGAATGCCTCAGCTGCTTATCTGACTGAAAGGCTTTTATATATGTGACACTCCAGAGAGTGTTATTAATCCTCTTATATGCGAAGTCATAAAAACATTCGGTCTTTACTGCCTGAACGGGTTTACTCGAACACAGGGCTTGTAAAGCTCTGACACAGTTGGCGGCTGATGTTTTGCTAATGATTCCCCGAACACAAAGACTGTGTGTGTGTGTGTGTGTGGGGGGGGGGGGAAACAGAGCGATGGCTGCCTGCCCAAACCTCAACTTTAAAAAACGAAACCATATTCATCTTGCCTCCAAACACTGTAAGGTAAGCGAGGCACAAAATAAATCTCAAAAAGGTCAGAGAGAAATAAGTGACAGAAGATTTCCATAGCAACCATTGGGTGGTATTTTCTATCCTACGTCTAGAAACGTAAACTTTGTGGAAGTAGTTTTGGTATACTTTGGAGTCTCTGGTTCACAAGACCAAATGTGAGAAACTTTAGGTGATATAAATACTTTTGTACTGCTTTGCTGGTGGGGGTTTTTCTGCAAGCTTACCACATTGAGGGGAAAATCAGTGTTGTAACAGTTTTAGGCTTTTCATTATAGTTTGGTTTTATTTCGTTGTGACTTTTTGTCTAATTCAGTCAGCTTTAATTAGTTTTTAAAATGTGCTTTGCAGTTCTTATCAGTTATTATGAGTTAAATATAATTTAGTTTAGTTTTAATTAATTACAGTAGCAGCCTGGTTTAGCTCCAGAATTAAAAAGTCAAAGTAATGTAATAATGTACATATCGATTGGGTAATGAATACTCAACAGAAGATGCCACTAAAAAATATTTATTTAATTATTTTTGGACAACCAACTGACTGCTGTTTTCTCCCAAATTTTCTTGTCGCCATTTTGCAGACTAGCGTTAGTAGGGTTGCCACCCGTCCCGTAAAATACAGAATCGTCCCGTATTTGGCTGATATACGGCCAAATACGTATACGTGATGGGCTTTGATTAAACTAATTTATCTTTGGTGTAATTCCAGTAATGAAAAATTAACTTTATACCAGGCGAGTCTCTCTCACCTGAGAATGTGAACCTGTACTGGGCTGATTCTGTGCCTTCAAATAATTTTAACAGCTCCTGGAGAAGTTTCATAACTTATAAGTTACAGGTTCCTGTAACTTATAAGGAACAGGTTTGAAACAAACTGTGTGTTACACTCAAGAGAGAGATTCCTTTGATGTATCAAAGAGTGATGTCATCACTGCTGATATCATTGTTACCATAGGAACTGAACATTCTAATGGTGCATTCACACCAAATACGTTTTGAGCGTCAGGCGAGTCTGGTTTACATTCAAAGTCTATGTGGAGCGTCCAACGTTGCGCTAGACGCTCTAAAGGCGCCGCAACTTCCCTCGACGCGCCTCCACATAGACTTTGAATGTAAACCAGATGCGCCTGACGGTCAAAACGCATTTGGTGAACGCACCATTATATGTCCAGTGTCATATCAGGTCCATCATATTAGGACCAGAGCCTGGTCCTAATATGATGGATTCATTGCTTTGGGTCAGGGGTAATGTTTAGAGGTAAAATGCAAATTAAGTTTTAGTTAATGTTTGGATTAGGCAAATTCGCAGCTACTAATATGAAGGGAAATCAATGCAAAGTTCTAATATGGGTCGAAATAGTTTTGACAAACCTGTATAGAATTTTGTTTTCTAAATCATTCTATAAATAATGATGATAATAATGTTAGGTTGTTTTTCTGCCAATTGCATAGATGCAGTACACTAGTAGTCTAATGCAGTGTTTCCCAACCCTGGTCCTCAAGGCACACTGCCCTGCATGTTTTAGGTATTTCCTTCCTTCAGCCCAGCTGATTTCAGTCGATTACTGATTAACAGGCGTTTGTTGAACTGCAATCAGCTGAATCAGGCACATTAAAGCAGGGAAACCTCTAAAATATGTAGGACAGTGTGCCTTGTGGACCAGGGTTGGGAATCACTGGTCTAATGTGTTGAATGTGACACATTCAACGCATTAAAAATCAATCAGAACCAAAAGTCTGCCTTTTGGTTCTGATTTGTTGTTTCTGGACAGCAGCAGAGCCAGATGAATTTTCACAGATTCTCTGTTTCATATTTTACTGTCATGGATGGATGAATATTTGTTTATGTTAAATATTCATCCATCCATAGTCTAACACACTTATCCTTGCACACATACATTCATACCTTGGGACAATTTAGAGAGACCAATTCATCAATTAATTTTTGAGAAATTTTACATGCTTATAGGAAGGTTTTAATAATGTTTCTTCTGCTGTTTTGAACTCTGAAACTGATCTTGTTTTTTCTCCATTGATTTTGGAGTCAGGGATTGTATTTGCGTCGAGGCTTGTGTCTGTTTTTATTTCCTAAATTTGTGTAAAGCCTCAAATTTACATAATGCCCAGTGTTGGCAAAACCTGGGTTTGAATAGTGATCTAGGTTAGTGCCACCTGGGTGTGGGTCGGTGTAAAGGTCGAGCCGGGCTTAGATTGGCCTTCATGCCATTGCCAGCATGAAGGCCCTCCATGCAACCAGTGGAAGTTGGTCGCATAGAGGTGTGCCTTTCCTCAGACCTCCCTGATTGACTGGAGGTCCATCTTTCCTCAGACCTCCCTGTGTGATTGGAGGTCCGTCTTTCCTCAGACCTCCCTGGTTGGTTGAAGTTCTGTCTTTCCTCAGACCTCCCTGTGTGACTGGAGGTCCATCTTTCTTCGGACCTCCCTGTGTGATTGAAGGTCCATCTTCCCTCAGACCTCCCTGGTTGGTTGAAGGTCCATCTTTCCTCGGACCTCCCTGGTTGGTTGGAGGTCCATTTTTCTTCAGACCTCCCTGTGTGATTGGAGGTCCGTCTTTCCTCAGACCTCCCTGGTTGACTGGAGGTCTGTCTTTCCTTGGTCTCCTCTGCTTGTCGGGAGCCTTCAGTTTGCAGGTGGACCTCTGGTTGGGTGGAGACTCTATGATGGTTGTTTTCCAGAGCAAGCTTCAACTTCTCCTTCAGGTCCGCAACCTGACCCTGCAGAGATTTTACAGTTTCCTCCTGCTTTTTGAATTTGGAAGCTTGCTCCGAGAAACTTTTGAGCTGCTCCTCGTATTTAAGTCTCACTCTATATTCTTCAATCATTACGTCTATGAGACCTTTATTGCGGGAGGCATATTTTTCAGCCTCCCACTTGAAGTGCTCCAGCTGTTGAAGAACAGTCTTGTCGGCTGTAACTTTAGAAGAGCTAATAACCTGTTCACGTTTGACTTGCAGTTGACGTTCTTTTTCCAACAGTTTTTGCAGTTTCTTGATCTCCTCCTGCTGGGATTTGACTTGAGCCTGGTATGAAATCCTTTGGTCTCTTTCCTCATGGAGATCAAAAATTGAACTCTGCAGTTCCATTTTGAGATCGTCAACCTGCTTAGTCAGATCTCTGACGTGTTGGTTTGTCTCTTCCACTAAGGGGGTGATCTTGAAGTCAGCAGATGGAGATGTTTCCTGCTTGACTTCCAATGATCTTGGAATCTCCAAGTCGCTGGAAGGACTTGATTCCCCCTGGATCTCTGCTGACTGATCTTCCGACTCAGAAGATGAATCAACAGATTCAACAAAATCGCTATCGTCTCCTAAAGGGAAAACGATAGCGTCGTAGTCAACTTGGATGTTGAGCTCCATCATTTCGACCCATGAAAGCTCTGCTGGAAAAGCTTCATGTTCACATCCAATCTGTTGTTGCTTCATGTTTAAACTCTGGTAAATTCTTGCTTCTTTGAAAGGCGTGAGAAATCGATATCTCGCTCTTTCCGATAAACTTCGAACGTGCTCTGAAGAGTGATCTGCCGCAATAGAACTGTGGAACAGGTCTGAGAAAACGCTGTCTGTGAGCTACATTCAAGAGAGAGATTCCCTTGTGATATCATAGAGTGATGACATCAATTCTGATGTCATTGATGCCATTGGAACTGAACATTCTATTGCAGCCTGATGTCAAAACATTTTGCTAGACAATGTCTAACATTGAGAAGTTAAAATTTTTGTTATCAAACATTATGAAGCTAAAAGAAAAAAATCTCAGAAATTGCCACCCGTCCTGTGAAATACGAAATCCTCCCGTATTTGGCTGATAAATGTTGAACCGTATTGGTTCAATACGGGACAGAATGGATCAGGAGAGAAACTGAAGACCCATTAGCGTCTCTTTATCGCTCAAACATATCCTGAGACTGATACGGTGCAGAACTTTTCATTATTGATTCAGTTTCTTATTGCACTTTTAAAAGACTATGATAAATTGATTATTTGCTTAGGATGTTGAGTTTGGATGATAATTGATTTAATATACTATTATATATTAAATCAATTAATATATAATATCAGCCAAAGTAATATGAATATCAGCCAAAGTAATATGAATGGCAACTTAAAGAACAAATTGTGCTAATAGATTAACAGTACACACCTAAATATGTCTTACTTTAAAACGGTTTGTTAGGACTTTCTGTATGTTTTATTTAGAAGTGTTGATACATTTTATGAATAACTGTTCAGTGGTCATTTAATGTATTATTTAACTATTATGTTGTTAAGATGGATAACTTGACTTCCTATCAATGAAGAAAAAACATGCTAACCAAGAATACACCAGACACAGACCTGCAGTCCAGGGGCAGTTCTAGACGGGGGCCAACAGGGGAACTGAAAAAATTATACTCAATAAATGCCTTTTTTAATATTCAGTGGTAGATATTTTTAACCCTCACAATTTTACTTTAGCAATTGCCAGTAATAAAAAAATTAGAATTTTGCCCTTTTAGCTGCTGTATGTGGAGGTAGGATCAGATTTTCCATTTGCTAGATCAGGATCTGCAACCTGAGTCTGGAGACACAAGTGGCTCTTTGGCTCAGAATATTAAATGATGAAATCTATTGCTCGATTTTTTGTTTTATTCTTTTTTAAGTTTCCCCACAAAAGAAAAAAAAAAAAAAAACACTGACTACATACTGGCCCTCATGGTACATTTATTGCACTTTTAAAAGCGCCTCCAAACCTAACTCCTTATTAGTATAAATATTTTGGTAATATTTTTAATACCAGAATGTTCACTTAACTTTTATATTTTGGGCTGTCTGAGGACACATTTTGAATATTAAATCAGGTGTTATGATCAGTTACTCAGCACTTGAGTAGATTTTTACCAAATACATTTTACACCTACTTCATTAAAGCTTAAGTAAATCTTTTTGAGTATAAACATGTTGAAGGTTTGCTACTATGATTGGAGTACAATTTTGGTGGGCGTCTCTTATTTTGATTTCTGAGCAACCCTAAGTGTTAGCGCCCCCAAGAGGACCATGGAGTGACATAATTTGCCGACAGTTGACGTAAACTGTGTGGGAGGGGGGGAAAAAATCAATTTCATATCAGTTCGAAAGGCTAATAAATAGATTCATGAACACTAAAACGAAGGATATGTTATTTATAATTTCATTATGTTTTAGTTTTATAAATGCACAATGTAGTGTGAGTTGATTATAGTTTTTCCCTATTAATTACCGTTTGTATTCATTTCAGTTGTCTGTTATATTACACTTACAAATAACTTTTCAGCAAGACATATAATCTTATTTAGAGTCAATAATTCCTTAATTTTCTTGACAAAGTGCTAGTTCCTCTGGCTGATTATTTCACCTATAACATTGGAAAATATCTTGTTATAAGTGAAACTAGCACTTTGTCATCAATATTAAGGAATTATTATTAACTTAAAACAAGATCTTTTTTTTTTTTACTGACGTTACTTGTAACTTATTTCAAGTTTACGCGGATATTTCCACTAGAAACTGGGCCACATGTATTTAGTAAGATTTTGTGTTTTTACAAAATGTCACTTAGTCACATTCAGATCAGTTTGTTTTGTCGACATTCTGCTTCCTCACATTAAAATGTGGGAGAATCCGATTTAGAGGTTGTTTTTAGTTTTTGTTTGTGAGTAAAATGTTTTTAAAAATACTTTTTTTCCTCCACTGTACCATCTAACAAGGTGATGCAAGGTGAAAAGAAAATCCTGCAATAGGTTGGGGGCTTAACGTTGACTACCCCAGTCAAATAAGAAACCACACTTCAGGCGGAAGACATTTCCAACAGCGCTTTAGGAAATATGGATCATAATTTCATGTTTAAGAAAGGCAGATCTGCCACATTTGATCGTATCTTCTCAGCCAAACTTCCCACCTATTAGATTTCTGACATTTATTGCCATAAGGCGTCCATTAGCAGCGCCGCTCGGCCCGGTGCTGCTGCGCGTTAACATCTCTGCCGCGCGTCTTCAGAATACCAATTTGCCCAGACTGCTTTCAGGGGGAAAAACACACCCGCACACACAAAACAACGTAAGCGCAAACACATTACAGAAATAATGCAATTTGTTGGGGTTCGATTTAACGTGTATCCCAGAGGAAAAACCGCGTTACATTTGAAGCGTCTTGGTCCACGTGAGAGCTCATGAGAACAGGCTCCGGGTTCGTGTTGTTGTCCTGCTGCGAGGGAAAATAATCACAAATCAACGTATTAGTCATTTTGAGAGAAAATAGGCCTGGTGTGATCAGGTCACTCAGAAAGTGAAGCACAGCAAGGCAGGCGTGTGTGTGCGTGCGTGCGTGCGTGCGTGCGTGCGTGCGTGCGTGCGTGTGTGTGTGGTGTCTAAAAGTAAATAATAAAGGCGCCTGATTGGCCAGTCATTACATTTCTTGCAGCGGCATTTTTGTTCTGAGCACCTTTTCAGGAAGATTATGAAATGGTAAAACTGGAAAACACGGTGCGGGAAGGACAATGGATCTCGTTTTTCAAAGGATGTTTGTGTGAACTGATGACCCACATTGGAAAAGGCCAAAAAAAAAAAACAGCAACCACTCAGCTGATGCAATGTAGGGGTAAGGAGATCCCAGAATGATGAATTTCTTTAAAAAAAAAAAACATTAAGCAAAATACAGCTCATTAAAAAAAATATTAGCTACTTTAAATGTATTCACATTCTGTCACAGTATTACCAATAACCTCAGTATTCCTTAATTATTATTTTTTTCTTTGTAAATCTCTTTGACACTTTGTACACTGCAAAAACTCAAAATCTCACCAAGTTTTTTTGGCCCAGTTTCTAAAGCAAACATCTTTGTACGTTTGAAATGAGATGAAATGAACTTATAAGCAACTTTCCAGGAAAATGTAAGAGCTTGTTTTGCGTTTACAATTCCTTAATATTTGTTAAAAAGTATTAGTTGCACTGGCAGATTACTTAATTTAAAACATGTTAAGAATGTCTTGTTATAAGTCAAATAATCTCCCAATGGAACTAGCACTCTTTTTTTATTATCAATATCAAGGAATTGTTGACTTAAACAAGCTCCCATATATTCCCGAAAAGTTACTTGTAAATGAGTTTTGTCTTATTTTAGGTGTACTAAGGTATTTTGCACTAGAAACTAGACTAAAAGGAACCTGGCAAGGTTCTGTGTTTTTGCAGTGTAAGTGTTTTTCTGTGAATCCATAGAGCAAAACACTCCCAAGATCATCAGAAAGGACAAAGCACTCACACACAGGAACGCACACCGACTCTAAAACATTGAAATCTTATAAATTGTATACACTTCTCAGGCTTTCCACTAGCAGAAACGCTCGATTTTGAACGTGTGCGACGAGGAAACCTTGTGTTTCTGTTTTGAGCAGAGCCTGCTTGCAGAGAGTGAAATTGTTTTTGTGATAAACTTCTCACCTCTGTGATTCCCACCTCTTCAGATAAAAGCCTCTGCTTGTTGAAGCAGTTCCCACTTGTTTCTGTGAGGCTAGGCTAGCCTCCCCTTAGCCTTGTCTATAGGCTAACAAAGCTGCTCTCGTGCTGCAGCTCCATGCCTGCTAAATGATAAATTGCAGCGGTAAAGTTAGCGCGTTAGGTTCTGCAGGTTGTCTGCAGCAACAGATTTTGCTTGCTGGTTCCCTTATTTGCTTCTCCATATTTCATGTGTTTTGATTCTCTCGTGTCATTTCTGGTATTCTCTTTGTCCCTTTTGTTTTTTTTCCTCTCCACTCTGCTATTCCCCTCCGACGCCCCATGACAGTAACTCCATCAGCTGGTGATGAAACACATGGCAAGATACTCAGAGATAGATGTGATTTAGAAAGCGATGTCCCAAGATTAAGTTTTCCTTCAGCTACTGGGAGAGTCGAACAGAAAACCACACAAACGAGCTACAGTGTATTTTCTGGAAAAAAAAACATTTTTAAATCAGTATTTTAGCACACAGGCTTTTAACGTTCAATCCTACTGATGGTATTGAAGCTTATATATAGCTATATCAACAAGTGACAGTAACAATGATGTAAAACTTTACATTTTATTTAATTTGTCTTTCACTTAACAAACCCAATGTTTTAAGGAGAGTTCAAGATCAGAAATTGTTATTTAAAGGTTCTAACAATATCCTTACCTGCAGTAAATAACTATCTAGGCATCTTATTTTAATTTAAGCCTAGATTAGTTGATTTTAGCATTAGGATGCTAACAGCTGGTTAGCATCCTAATGCTAACTAGGCAAGTCCAATTTGTGTTTCTACTATTTTAAACTGTTTCATGAGAAGCTGGTATTTATTTACTCAGGAAGTGGAGGTTAGTGGTTGGTGCCCCACCAGGAATCTTCCTGTGAGAAACACGAACTGAGAATGGAGAATGTTTTCCGCCACTGCAGCTGTCCAATAGAAAAGTAATGAGCCAAGTCTAATGTTGCGTTCATACCAAACGTGTTGCATGCGTCCAAAACGCAGCCGATGCTTCAAGTTTGAAGGGTGTGCACTTTAAATGCCTACACTTGACCTTTTGCTCTACGCGTAGCGTCAGGCCCGTCTGGTTTCAAAGTCTATGTGGAGGCGCGTCAGACGCGTCAAAATCGCTCTAGCCGTTGTTTTGCTTTGCTGGCCTATTTATCGGACTCTCAAAATGCTCCAAACGCTTCAAATCGCATCACAACGGCCCTCATCGCGCCTCCAAATAGACTTTGAATGTAAACCAGATGCGTAAAGTGGGTTTGGTGTGAACTCGCCATATGAGAAAAGTATGTTTTAGCCATCTACGTAAACTCTTTTATTGTCTTTTTTCCCTTCACTTCCTGTCTCCACTTCTCATGTAAATAAAGCAGTTCCACTTTAAAATGTTGGCAGATGATAATGCAAGAAATAATAAGAAAAAAATTTAAGAATGTAAGAAAACTGAACCTAAAGCAACAGCAGACAGTTCCCTCCAACACACTTCCAGGATACACAAAGGCCTTAGAGATGAAGTTATTTAAATAAACTCTTTACTGGAGTTTCTGTGCGTTCAGATAACTTTTATTTTTGTTTGTTCTGAGGTTCTTTTTATCACAAGTTTTATTTCAGTCCCAGTGGCTCATGCAGCAGCCCTCAAACATCCAGAGATCAGAAAATTACAGACCCAGATCACTTGGAACTGTTTCTCTTAAAGCCAGTGGTTAATTTAATTGCGGCGACATTAAGGTTTTTTTTTTTTTTGGTTTTTTTTTATCTCTCCGAATGCCCCAGAGTCCAACTATATGCAAATCTGCTTTTGTAATGTCTTCAGCATCTTCAGTACAAGGGGTGGTTTGATCCCACCTGCCTGTGTTATAAGGCTCTTAAATCTTGTCAGAATGTAATTGAAAAAAGTTTCTACGGACGAAGAGCAGCTCGTATATACTTCAGCAAAATAGCAATAGATTATTTTATTGAGTTTTGAGGATGGGAGCAGCACCGTGCAGAGCTTTTATTGATCCTTTATCGACACGGCGGAAGAAATGACAGAAAAACAAAACGTTTTTCAGTGTTGTGACATGGCTTGAAACCATGTACGTGCGTAGAGTTTTATATACAATGCAGTAATAAAGAATTTACTGCGTAACAGTAAGAGACGTTTTTCCGCTCTTAGCATTCAGACGTGAATCTCTGCTTCACGTCTGGCGAAATTTAGAAACTGATATTCTATTTCTTAAATCTTTGTCTTTTCCCAAATTTTGTCTCAACATCCATCACAAAAAATCGAAAGTTTCTTTTTCTTTTGACCACTGTAGCAATAAATGCTGAACTGAAGAGTTTTCTTAAAAGAACAATGAATGAAAGAAGCACTAAATTACTTGAAATAAAAAAAACTTACTCCAAATTATACAGTTGGCCAAAATATAACTAGTTTAACTGCTTTTATTAATTGTGTGGTCATGTCATTTTTCATCTCATTTTCTGATTTTGATATAGCAAAAGAAAAAAGTGTTCAACAACAACAACAAAAAGAACATTTTAAATGTGCCTCTAATGTCTGTTTTATGTCACCAATTGTATGGCTTAAGTTGTAATTATTTGTAAGTAATTATATACAGAAGCATTCAATAAAGTATTGAAAAGTTCATATGTTTCAGTAACTCAGTTCACGAAGTGAAACATTATATGGAATAATTCCATCCATACAGACATGACACTTAAAATTAGAATAATGCATTAAACCAATAAAAAAAAACATTTTTAATACAGAAATAGTAAATGAAAACTTTGCTTGATACCTGCTTAAAGGTATCACAGCATCATGCGACGCTGCAAGCGCGGCACCGCGCTAAGCTAACAGACCAATTACTAACGCAAAATGAAATGGAGTCTTCCAACAACTTTGAGGGAAGCCGTTCCTGATCTCTCAAACACTTTTCAAATTCACATTCAAAGGCCACAGCTGACAAGAATGTTTTCATCACATGAAGCGTCCCGAAACACGTCAGGATTTTCTGTGTGGGGGTGTCACCAGTGATGAGCGCTCGGCTCAGGGACGTCTTGTCTTATTCATAAAGCCACTGGCATCCGTCAGAAAGCTTGAAGAAATGAAGGCGGGCGCTGGTTAGTCCCACATAAAACTGGATAACAAACGCGTGACCCATTTTCCAGCCTTATAACCTCACTGAGTCAGAGTTCCCTGATTGTCTCTGTACCTCCAAGCACAAACTGCAGACTGATTTCATTCCCCGCCCGGCGTGTCGCGGGATAATGAAGAAGGAGACACCTGTAATCAACAGTGTTTTCAGTGACAAGAAATGAGTGTGTGACAGGATTTATTTCCTCCCAGCTGCGATTGTGTCGGTGGTTAGGTGAGGACTCTTTACCTCAGTTCAACTGTAATGTCGATCTGACACTAACAATCCAGAGGTACAATATGGGGGAATTTTTCTGCCATAATTCGAGACCACACATTTTCAGTCTGAAAGCAGGATTTCATGTCTTTAGTTCTCAAAACTTTTAATACTGTTGCTTACATTTTTCATTTTGAAAGCAGGACTTCATGTCTTCTTGTTACGTCTTTTATCTCTTAAAATGAGTCCACAAACTGTCACTATTGCTTCTACATCGTCATCCGTGTTTGGTTATTCTAAATTCCTGTATGCTATGTTGGGGGTTTTGTGGATTTTCTTCTGGAATCGCGATGTTTGTGACTGGAATCGGTTCGTGTGGTTTGTTGCTTCTGCCTTGTGGCTGAACACGAACCGATCGAACCTGTTGTACTTTTATCAGCTCTGTGGTCACAGAGGTTTGGAAAATCGGCCGACAATCCTTAAATCTTGCCATCTAAACCAGACTTAAGACTCACAAGCTCTACTCATCTCCTGTCGACCACTGCCCAAACGCTCTGACTCTGGTCGCTATGGTAACGTTTACATATCCCTTCAAAATAAGATACAGATGCGCCACAAAAATGAACATTTTACTTTCGTGAAAATTTTAACTCACGATAATGACTAACGGGAGCCCTGAGCTTGTTTCTCTGCAACGAGACGGTCCCACCAGGGAGTGATGGGAGACAATGACACCCGAAGTGTTGCTTATATCCACAGCCTGCTTGGTCTCTACGTGGCGAAGCAGTTGGAAGCTTCATTGCCTCATTAGCAGCCGGTCGCCGCATGTTACACAGAGCGGCTTAATGTGGGACTCACCTACCGGTCCGGGATAAATCCATCCTCCTGTCTCTTCTCTGGGCCTTTTCCCCTTTGCAAAGAAACTTTCCAAAGACACCTGATCTGTTTCTTACTCATTTTGCTGCTTGTGGGCTCAGTGTTGGCGCGCAAGTAACTGAGAGAATCCGGTTAAAGAATTTTCAAAATAAAAGATCCTCCAGACTCAAATAATACATAAAACGGAAATATTTAATTATTTCTTGCACGGACCGGTACCAATCGGTCCACGGACCGGGGGTTGGAGACCACTGATTTAAAGGACCCTTCTGGTGATCGTGGTCGGTAACCAATAGGAAAATTTGAATGCAGTAGCCACTCTTTAATCTAAAGAGGGCAGCACTGAGACAGTTTTAGACAAAATATTGCAGGTTTACATAAAAATATCACAATTTGCACAGAAACAAAAAGGTAACCCATTTAAGGACCATGTTATACCGTTTATCTGATATAGATATATATATTTGGGTGTTAGTTGCCCTTTAAGAAAAGTAGAACTTTTAATCTTAACTTTCTTTGTCTTGCAGTAGCATAAGCCTAGAATTTTAATACCCATCCTGAAGCAACAAGAACTCTGAGTTCTCAACAGCTTGTTATATCCTCTCTTCTACATAAATGAAGGACCAGAAACAATTAATTTGGTGTTTTTCAGTGTGGGGAAAAAAAGAACCCAAGTTCTCTGTTGTTGTTCTTTTGTTATCCCCGCGGCCATAGAGAGAGATTTAGAATTAACACCTTAAGGCAAATAAGATAAAAACAGTCTCTCATGTCGTACCTCTGCCTTATTTATTCACCCAGAATAATTCTGTAGATGTACTTTCAGATCCAACACCGTCACACGAAAGGTTCTTATGAACAGGCAGACACAACTTCCTCCATATTTCTCTGTATTTACCTCACCAGCCGCCGAACAAGATCTGCGTTTTGGAGACGTTTATAGGATGAGTGCTTTGCTGCTAATTATAATAATAAGCGCAATTAAAGCAGCTGGGAAGGATTTTTAACTCCCAGCATGTGCGGGACCAATGACATTGCCTTTGATACCTCTCAGAATTAGTGTATAATTACTCATTAGGATGGTAATTAGGACATAATCAAGTGATGACCATTTATGTGTCTGTAATGGAGAGCAGAGGAGGAAATGGTTCTGTTCCCGTTCGGTAAGAGCGCCACATGGATGTCAAAGTTGTGGCAACACTGCCCCCCAGTGGTTGAATTTGGGTTTACTATCTGACAGCAGGAACACCAAATGATAAATTCTATTATTTATTCGTCTTTACCGCAGTCAGAGGCAGCGGAACCGTCGAGGGGAACAGGACAAAATGGAGCTAAATTATTAAAAAGGCATCTTAGTTTTTCAGATGATGCTAAAATTAATCTGTTTGGCTGTAATCCCTTCCGTTACGTTAGGCAGGAAAAAGGATGGGAGAGTGTTAAAAGCGACAACACAATCTCAGTTATAAAGCATGGAGGTGGCAGAGTCATGTTCTGGGAATGTTTTTGCTGCATCTTTTAAATTAGATCATGAAAAAAGGAGCAATGTGTGCAAATATTGCGGCAATGTAGCAGGAAATCCAGTGCAAGCTAGTGCACTAATGGGTACCTGCATGTCGCTGCAGGCATATAAACACAAATACTGCTGTTAAACCATAATAATACAGGTGGCAATAGGACGCCAGTTACATCAAGAAGTGTTATTTAACAGCACAAAGTAATTGAAATTAATCGTATTTTCAAATATACATATATTTTTTTGGTCTCTTGGAAACACCAGTGGACAAATGTCAAAAATATGTTGAGTTTATTTTATTAATGGATTTATTGTGATTTTTTTTTAATAATAAATGATAAAATGATAAATGTTTGTGGAAGTAGAAATGTTTTGACTTAATTTGCTTTTAAGGCAATTCCACTCAGGACTAATGAAATTTCTACATTTCAGATTTTGAAGCTAATTTTCTGGAAATTCTTTCATTGTTTTGGCATTTTGCAAATAGAAATACTTTTTATAACCTCCACTGACCTGAAACGTGTGAAGTTTAGCCTGATTTAGTGTCAGAAAGAGTGAAAGAGTTTCTAAAAGTCTTTTCATGGAGTCTCTGCTGAACGTGACTCATGGGGGCGCTCCCTCTGGAAACTATTCAGACCCAAACCTTTCACTTTACAGCTCTAATATGGCGAATTTCAATCTTTCTCTCTTTGCATCTCCTTCTTTGTGTTACGCTGGTGTAAAAACTCAAAAATAAAAATTTTAAAAAGTCAGCATCAATGAGGTCCCCATATCTTCATTCACCATAGCAACTGCTAAGGGAAACATAGTTGTATATTGTCTGATGCTACTGGAGCAGGAAGTCTAATTTAAAAATGCATGTTAAATAGAAAGGGGCTGTATGGAAGAAAATTGTTGCCCAGCTGCATGTTTAACTTTGACTACACCGTCATCCACACTAGCAATTAATGTATATGGAAACAAATAGGTGAAAATGTGGTGGTCATAGTCCCATGAAACCTGAAACTCCACTCCAATTCTAAGTGTTCTTCAGCCTGTAATAGATTTTCTTCACGGATTGTCCTACATTCCCACAGCCTGATGCTGCCACCACCATGTTTTACAATGAGGATGCAATTTTTTTTTTTCCCTCACTCAGTTTGTTAAAATTCTAAGTTTATCTGTGAGGCGTAAGTGAAAAACGCCGGTGAATACAAATTACATTTAGTGCCGAGATGAACAGAAGCCTGAAAACTCTCACCTAAAATAACTCCTGTGACATATGAACTGTGGAAAAGCGGGATTTGCTTTGGACACGAGCGTCTGCGGAACGTCACATCAGACGAATTTTCCATCTTGTCACAAACGAGACTTCGGCCAGGAGGAGGTGGTCTAAGCAGTAACAGTAGGGGGCGCCGTTACACCTCAGACGACTAAGACAAACCTCTTCAAAAAATTTACGTTCCACATATACAAAGTCGCCCTGCTGACCTTTAGCTGATGCCATTGGAGGATCTTTAAAGTCGCCAGCTTCCGATTTAGTTCTTTGGTTTCCAGTCAGCAGCAGTTCTCAAACCGAGATGATGCGTTTAAAAAAAAAAAAAAAAAAACGAAGGATCTGGGTGATGCAGGTGCACGGTACCGTTTGCGAGGGTTGAACTCCTGACATATGACACTGATCTGCAGTCTGTCTCTGCGAACATGACCGTGAGGCTGGAAACCAGTTGTCTCCCATTATGTAATGGGAAACCGCCTGTCAGCAGCCTCTGCAATCCTTCTGGAAACGAGAGTCCGGCGCTCGGTCCCACCTTCCAAACCTAAACCAAGGGATTCCTGGGAGTAAACACATCCTCAGTCACGTCTTTGGTCGGGGTCAAACCGAGCTCGCTGCAGCAGGGAGGGGGGGGAGAAGGGAGGGAGAAAAATGAAGTTTTCCTGTTTCTGAGTGGGAGACACTTGTAGCCAAATCTGGGCAGGATGGGAGAAGCGGCGCAAGCAGAATCGGAGCCTGGGGCCTGGATCTGGGCCGAGAGGAGAGGGGAAAATTGATGGTGTTTACCTTTGGGAATTCACTGCTGAGGAATTCCGAAGGGATGCTGGATTTCTATCAGGAACCATCATCGACTAATCAAAGCTTGAAACACTAACATGGACCGTGCCCAAGGTCATGCCAACCTCTTTTTCTTACATTACTCAACGGTGCACATGTAAACCTAAAGGATTGATTTGGATTCTTTTTTAAGCTATATTCTGTGAAGTTATTATTTGTAATAGTTCCTCCACCTGTTGTAGAAAGATGTCATATCTCTGTCTCTGTGTTGAAAAGTAAATAAAACCTCAAAGTGGTGTAAGCTAACAAGCTAGTAGGACACCCATTTATTTTAGCTAACGCCAAAACATCTCGAATTGAAAGTGTCCCAGATCAGTGGCATACAATGCAATATTAGCAGATGGCAGCACTCAAGAATTTTACAAAATCAGCTGTAATTCATCACTTCCAAACCTGGAGAAGCACAGGTAGTAGAAGGAATCAAGTATTCGTAGATATTAGCGATCCCTAACCCCAGTGAATACTGGAGTTCTCATGCTGTGAAACTGGGCTAACATTGCTCAAGGTTAATGTATTGTGTGTCCGAATCTCATCCCAGCTGATGAAACTGTGAAACACAAGATCAACTCATTTTCATACAACAATGACCCATTGGTCCTAGGAAAACACTCTGGCCCTTTGTGTGGTCTACTTCATGTTGTCATTCGGTTCCTATGTAAATAACTTATCGATTCTAAAAAAACAGGCCTGAATGTAGCTTGTCAAATTGGACCAAAAAAAAAGGTAAACCACAGTTAAATTATGATTTATCATGAGGGGGAAAGCTATTTTCTACTCAAGACCAAGTTGGTTTGGATAAAGTTTTTCCCTTCATAAATTAAATCTACATCAGCTCATTTATTGAAACATTGAAGGTTAACAGAAAAGCAGAACCGTAAATAACGTGGTTGGGGATAAGTAGTTTTTTTTGGTTTTTTTGTTTTGTTTGTTTTTTTTTTCAGTGCTGCAGGCCTAGTCAAAACCTCCGACATATTACTCTCTTTAGCGGTATTAACACTTTTGCGACATAACAGAATTATCTCTTTAAACTAAAGACTAATTATTTTTACTTTACACATCAAACACGTGTTTATACATGTACTGTAAGTTTGCCTGAACTCCTTATCTTCACCCAGAAAAATGTAGGGGCAGGATTTACACTGAGCGAACGCTTCGCTGCATTCTGCTTCTGTTTGCTGTTCCAGAAACACGTCCGTGTTTGTCTGGACATTCTGCAGACCTCCCTGGAAAAAAAGCTTTTATTGGAACAACTTTCCTCTTAAAAAATTGTCCCTTTCAAAAAATTTGACAGCTAAATTAAGCAGAAGGCTTTTTGCAAGAAGAAAGCAATTTAACACGTTCAGCAGCACAAACAAGAGCCCTCTTCAACTGGATCTGAAGAGAGCGGAGCAGAGAGGGATCTTAGAAGTTGTCACATCAATCCCGTCCGTGCTGCTCTCGAAATCCAATTTGAACTTTTTGTGGTTTATGTGCATTTTTCAGATGAAACGGAAGATCACTAGAAGCCGACATTTGAGTAAGATCGTGTTTAAACAATGTAAATTTGTCTTACAGATTTCCTTCTGTAGCATATAATCGCTGTAGCTTTTGCAGCTATTATTCCAACAGCCAGCATTTTTGACCGACTACGATTGTCAAGAGTATTTTAATGATGGTCAAAAATGCCGAAATTTTACATAAATATTGTTTTTTGGTAGAGAAAGTAGGAAGACGTTTTACCTAATCAAACGACGCTTTATTTTCTTTGCCACTCACGTATCTACAGCAACCATTTCTTCTTCGACTTATATATGTTCTAGCTTCACCGTGTGACCAAGAATATTACTGACACCTAGTGGCTACAACTGATATCAGTACAGATATAAAGAAAGAGACAAAAAAAAAACACGTTTGCATAGAATATGTGACTAATAACAAATTAAACATACATATGAATAGAAACGTTCAAAAAATTATTTTTAATTCAATTTGATAATAAATTAAGTGGTGGTGTGACTTGATTAAAATTTTTTAATGTTTAAAGCAGCAACATTTTCAATTCAAAAACCAGTTTTGCTGCTAAATTCTTGTAGAGATAGACATATGAGCACAACAAAAAATATACTTAATGTTTTAATCTGTTGTTTAGGTTATTCACCCATCGGATTGGTTCAAAGTGCTGTTATGCCCAGTGAGCTTTTAAATGTTTCAGGTGCTCTTGATCATTTATGGAACTTTTTAGAGAAACTTTTCTTCGTGTGCTGCTGCAACGTGTTTAGCATTGAAACGCTAACGTAGCCTTGATTAGCTTCGGTGAGGCTAACTCCATTTATTGGAGTCTTTTCCAGCAACCCATCAGATCATGGTTTTTAAAGCAAAAATTAACCCCCATTGTACCAAGAAAAGCGTCTTTGTCGTCCATCGTTTTTGTTTTGAGGATGTCGCTTGTGCATCAGATTCACAGGGTGTACCAGAAATGCACAAATACAAAGGTTCCGGCCGGATTTGCAGCATCAAATTTGCACTAAAGGTTGCACTAAAAGTCCATTAAAAGTGAAAACTTTGCATTATTCAGTCAATAATGACCCTTTTAATGCAAAGTTCTACTAAAAAAAATGCTTAAGTCCATTAAAAATGTCATTATTTACCGAATGACACTTCAGGACAACAGTCATAAACATTCATGAAAACTCCTTCATGTTCATAACAGATGTTATGTCAGTCTTATCAACACCCCTTCAAATAAAGTGCAACCAAAACTTGTTCTCTAAAGCCACACTGAGCTTTAGAGAACAAGGTTTTACATTTTTGACAGAAAAGGACCAGAATTAGCCTGTAACTGGGTAAATCATAGCAATATTGTTGCTTCATTTAGACTCAAAGCCCATGAGTTGAATTTAAAACAGCCTGCATCACTTCACTGTGAAATAATTAACCTGGTAAGTTAATTAAATGTGGTAAGCCAATATCACTCTGCACCTTTACTCAGATCTCTGTCACATATATTCCTGCTGCAGGAATGTAATGAATCAGAGAAAACCTGAGTGGAAGCGGTGCTGCAGCTTCCCTGCATGCCTGTTGACGCTGTGGCTGCTGCTGCTCTCTGATCCCTCTGTTTGCCTCTGCTCTGTCTCCGCGGGCGGACCCTCCGCCATCACTAACCCGACTGGAGACGACGCGCTCTCCAGGCTTTCAGAGTTCATTGGCCGTGGACGACGAAGCTGGAATGCTTTTAATCACGGCTGTATATGCAATTCTTAATCCTGCTGGAGGCTGGATGCAGCACCAGGCCAGAGCTGCACTCCGGCGACCCAACGCGCTGAGCGAAAGAGGGCAGGCTGTGTCTTTCTTCCATATTTGTGTGCGCAAAGGCAGAAGGGACATTTTTAAGTGCTGATCTCACCGATGCTTGAGCTGTTGTCGTTGGCTTCCTTTTGCTTTTCGTTTCTTTTTTTTCCCCCTTTTTTTTGTGAAAGACACTAAAGGCGGTGAGAAGATCATCTTATCAATAAGTGGCAACCGCCTTCATTTTGTTTTGGTTAAACTTTCATATTTATTTTAAACTCAAATTTCCTTTTTTTTTTTTTTTTTTTTTTTTAGTCAGGAGTTTTTCACATTCTGAATATTTTGAGCACAATCTATTCAGTTTGAAATACTTCTATAATACATTTTTATAGGTTTCACACATCACAAAACAAATTCATACAAAATGCTGAAAATCTAGCAAAAAATTCACAGTCAGGACCAACTTAGTCCAGCTTTATTTAAAATTCTGTAATTCTTGTATTTGCACCCATTGATTATAGGGATGTAATATTTTCATGTAATAAATTCATTAAAACACAATTTGTGTCTTTATTTTGTTAGAAGTCCAAAATGCAGCAGCTCCACCCTGTTGCTTTGACTAGACCCAGTCTAAGAACCACAGGTTCACTTCAGCCTCAGACTTAAATTATTTACAGTCCAAACAGTAGTGAAATTGCTTTTTTATTTTTTTAAAAATCAGTTTACAATTATTTAATCAAAACCTATAAAAAAAAAAAACCGCTAATCAAACGTGAAGTGGCAAATCAAAAATAATGTAATGTAAATATAAATCAACATTAAACCTGCTGCATTTAGTAAATTTCCTCCACAGATTAATACCTGGCTTCATAAACCTGGAAAGCTGAGACACAATTATTATTAAAGCTCACATCAGTGAAGCGCCGGGACCAATCACAGCCTAATGATTTGTTTAACGCGCGTGTCGGACGCGTCGCCCACGGACGCGGCCTCTCGTTGCGTTCTGGTCTGTCGTTTTCCTCCGCGTGAGCCTGAGGGACAAACATAACGCAGCAAGCGTATCTGGGCTGAAGCGGCGCGCGCCAACAAAACGTCCGGCAGCGTGGAGTGTGTGTGTACGCCGAGTTGCCACAGTGGAAGCAGATAAATGTTTGAAATATGAATTATTTGATCGTTATCTGCCAGGCTTAGCAAAAACAAAACTGAAGCTTGAAAGGACGAAATGTTCTGGTTTTGAATTTGAGAAACGCTGAAGAAAAAAAAAACAGCATAGGGATCATGTTTTTCATTAGAATTGATATTTCGTGGATCTCTCTTTGCATGCTGAACTGAACTTCCCACCTTCTCTTGCACATCCTGTTGATTACAGTCAACATTCTGCAAAACATTTGTTGATAGCTGTTGATGCAACAGCTTTTTTTTTTTTTTTTTGGTGCGTCCCAAGAGTCTGGTCTTTCTGGAAAAGTTCAGAAAAGAATGCTGTTGTTGAAAAATGGCCATAAACACAGCACCACCAATCAGAAGACACTAAAGTTGAACCCATGTAGCCCAGATGCAAAACGATACCAGAGAGCTGACACCCCTAACATGGCGGTGGCCTACAAACCTGACCAAGACTGGACCAGAACTCCAGCAAACTATTGTGAGAAACTTGTGAAAAAAGTTCTAGGCCCAAGTCATACAATAAAAAAAATATATATATTCTGTCCTTAAACTAAGCAAACATATGTAAACTTCTGAATCAAAATAAAAAAAACAACAAAAAATTGTTCTGGCTAAGTTTTCTGGCAATCGGCAAATATGAATAATTTTGATAATTCTGTCTAACCTAAACTCTTCAGTCTGTTCACGTTCAAAGTTGATAGAGACGTATCCCAAAAAAAATCAGGGTATAATCATCGCTAAAGGTGGTGGAAGGGAAATGTTACTTCAGAATCATGTTGCTTAAAATGCCCCAAAAATACATCGAAGATTGTGGTTGAAATGTGACCAAAGGAGAAGTTCAAGAAAGGGTGTCTTTACTTTTGCACATATCGCAGTGAGACATTTTCCAACCTGCCTCCCAAACATAAACAACAAAAATGATTGATCGGAATCGCTTTCAATACTACTGAAAAAAAAAAAAAAAAGATCCATGCCGATCGGTAACAAATCGTCTCGAACGTCAGTGAGCTCATAAACGACGCCGGTCTGTGTTTTGCTTGCGGATTAATAATATGCAACGATAATAACGCACCTAAAAATAATCAGTGGAATGCTTCCATGTTCTTGCATGTGGGGTTATTTAGGAGTCTTTTGCCCCTGTGTTTACACTGCCGTGCTGAGTGTGTGTTTGGGAGAATGTAAATGGGCGATAAATCTGCGCTGACATCCCTCTCCCTCGCCCCCGTGCCTCCCCTTCGTCTTCTCTACTTCCACCCCTGTTACTCCTCCCCCCCTTCCATCTCCAGCATCGGCCTCTTCTCACATGTTACCAGTATGAATCTGGGATTACATGTGACTGCTGCATATTTAGGAAAAAGTGGCGGTGGTGTTGCGGATGCCAGGTTGGACGGATGAGAGGCATCGATCACCGCGTCAGCCCCGAGGACACACTGCCGAAAGAGTATTAGAGGGTTGAACCGTGTGTCACAGCCCTGTTAACGGCTTCATTGGCCAATGTTGTGTCCAGCAGCGGCCGTTGAAAAGTGCCCTCAGCTATTTATGGAAAAGGTGTGTGGAAAATATACCAGCAACACCCTACAGTATGATAGCGAGACCCAGCGGCGTAGGAAAAGTACCAGGCGTATATTTTTAACTCCCCCCTCCTTTATTTCCCCTCCTGCAATATCCTAGCTTCATATTTACCTTCCTTGTGTCACTAATGAGTCACACCAGGAAATGTGGTGTCATGGCTACCAAAGTTGCTGATTTCTATGTTGGCTTAGACGTTTATCTCCATCAGGTCCTTCGGGTCAAATTCACTCCGGTTGGTGTTTGTGTGGCTACCGTGTTTCTACAGGGCGTAGCTAAAGCATTCGATGCAAACCAAGCCAAAACCGACAAGACTACCAGAGAAACGTGAAGGAACTTTCTGTCACTTTTTTTACAAGGTTTTTCTTGTATTTTCTTGTTACAAAAAAGTGGAAAATTTATGTTGTTTAAATAAAAAAAATGTGTCAATGTACCAAGATATATATGGTAAAAGAAAAAATGTGGAAAATTTACCAAGAGATATATGGTAAAAAAAAAATACTTTCTTTCTTCCAGTTTGTAAATAAAGTTGTCACACAACTGGTGCTGCCAATTCCTGTCTATGCACATGTTTATGACAAAATCCACAGAAACTAATCTTTGTTCCCTTGGCACAGGAAAAGTTAATTATCTATTTTAATTTTCCTCCATAATTAAAACCATACTTAAATCCCATTCAGTTTACAACATAGCTACATTTTGACATTATGGCAGAAATATTCATTTTTATCAGGACCGGGCTGTATGTGAATAAGGCCTCAGAGTGATTTAGGTGACATTTTTCCCCACTTAATAAAATGAAAATAAAGAAAGTCATCATTTGAAAATGTTTTCATTAAAATTTGTTTGCTCCACAAACCTTTCAGTGTGCATCTTACAAGAAGACCTGCTAATTAGCGTCAGTTTTACACTAACAACCACCAAGAAAAAAAACAAAAACCATCTTCACATTAGTCACATACACACCAGGCAGTTGCCAGAACCCAACTTCCAGGAAAGCAGACAAAGAAATCAGCTGATATTTAATTATCAATGATGCCACTTTGATGTGTTTCTGTCCGCGGAATCAGACATCAATTTCCTCCGCGCACAGCCCTGATGCGGCCCTGATGCTGTTATTTGGCTACGGAGCGATGTGATGCCTGGAGCTGTTGTCTGCTATTGACTGAAGCCGTCCGGTGGACAGGATGTTCCTGAGTGTCCTCAGGCTCCAGGTGGGCTCCTTTTCTCCCTCTCTCTCTCTTTCTCTGATTCTCCGCGGACCTACAGGCTGTTTGTTTTTCCGGCTGAAAGCCGCCATTTGCCCTCCTGCGATCCCAACCCACCTCCTCTCTCCGCCTGGGGAAGAATGTAAACACAACGCGAAGACGTTAGCATGTGCTGCTGTATGTGTTTGTTCATGTGCAGACAGAGTTTAGAGGATAGTGTCCACCGCTAAATATGGAAAAATAAAATCTTATCAAAGTATTTTTTTGGTCTAGTTTCTAATAAAAAATATCTTAGTAGACTTGAAATAAAGCTAAGCTAACTTACAAGGTACTTTTCAGCAAGATATCAGAGCTTGTTTTAAGCTAACAATAGCCAACAAATCCTGATTATTCCAGTTTTGATTGTTTGGTCTCGTTTTTATTTTTGTTTTTGTTGTATTGTTTTCTTTATTTTGTCTACCTTGATTGTTTAACTCTGAAAAATTATAAATATAATTTATAAAAAATAAATTTATATAATTTATAAAAAAGTCTTACTTATTTCTCTTATAACATGGGGAAAATATTGTATTTTTCACCAATATTAAGGAATTATTGACTTAAAACAAGCTCTTATTTCTTGGTGAAAAGTTACTTAAGTTAGTTTTAGCTTTCAAGTTTCCTAAGATATTTGTACTAGCAACTAGACCAAAAATACTTGGTGAGATTTCGTGTTTTTGCAGCGCAGGAACCAATTTGGGTTATCTTCCTCCTGCACCTAAAAATGGACTCGGGTTTCATTTTTCTGGCTGCTGTTTACCGAGATATTTAGGCATATGCGCGCAGATTAATTACTCCTTTCCTCCTTCTGCTTCACTACAACACAGCAGCCTAATGTCTTCACACCATGCAGCCTCTTTACCGAGAAATGTTTGCGCTGTGGACGTGAGAAATGGCCGCGGCTCTCCCGCCAGAGCAGAGCGCGGCAGGCCTGCAGGCATCAGAGACCCAAACAGTTTACACACTGGAACCGCAACATCTTAAACTTCGCACATAGCACCTGTCGTGTCTGCTAAACACTTTCTAACCCATTTAGAGCGGATCGTAAACATTAGCCGGGCCGTCGCTTGCCTAATACGCGTTTCGAGCAGCATCTCTCGGCGTCAGCTCAAGCGGGCGACTAGCACTGAGCCGGTGGTGCAACGGGGCGAAATGCGCCTGACCTTTTTTTTTTTTTTTTTTTTTTTTTTTTACAACTTTCACTTAAAATTCACTCCCTGATTTCCAGGCTGTTTGTTTGGGTCTGAGGCTCGATTTACGTAACCGTGTTCATAACAGAGAGTCAGTTTGATTAGTGGGAAGAGAGGCTAAGTTATTTAATAATATTTCAAGCAGATTAACAGTTCCATCTGTCTGTCCAAAAGCGAGATCACACCCATATTCCAGTCAGTTCCAGATTTTTTTTAAAACGAAGATATTTTAACATCAAAATGACCAAAATGTAATATGTGTTGAAATAAGTGATAATCAAGAACAAAGAGAAAAATTTTATACGTTTTCTTTTTTTTTTTCTTCTTTTTTTTTCTGGTCGCATGTATCTAAATGTGATGTGATTGTTTAATTTCTCTTGTTTCTTATTTTGTTCAGCCCAGGACACAATTTGAAATAAGGTTTTTAATAGCAACTTTTTATCTCATAAAGATCCGTTGCCAGAGTTCAAAAGCTTGGATAACTAACAAACCGGCACCATACCCAGAGATTTAAAAGCCCACTGCACTGCAATTACTTCATGAAAGCATGAAGTTGTGCACATAAGAGTCACAAACCTTATGTGCACAAGAATTGATTGTAGGATTAGTTCTCTTCTGTTGTACTTTACATTCTGTTGCACTACAAAGGTGCATAGAAGGAAAGACAAAATACTGAGATGCATGTAGATTGCAGAACACTATTAGGCTACGTTTACACAGCAGGTTTTGATGCTCGATTCTGATTTGTTTATTTTTCATTAAATCAGTTTTTGTTGTTTTTTCTTTTTTCTTTTTTTTTTTTTGGTCATTCATACTACTTAATACTGCAACCAAAATCAGACTTATGTGTGAACGATTTACGAGCCTGAAGTCCTCTGCATGTGCAGAAGAACTGGATACACGGAGCACTGTTTACAGAAGTAATAATGGATGCTGCTGTTTTTGTAAACACAAAAACTGCTAAATCATGTTGGAAAGCTGTTCAAAGTTTTGGGGAAGATTGAGATAAAAACTGTGAAATTCTGGCAGAAATCTTGCTGGAAACTTGAGACCAGTGTGGAAGTTCATCTTTCAGCAGCACAACTACACAGAATGTCACATTGTGTTAGAACGGTCCAGTCAAAGTACCTTATCACTCTTAAAAGATAACTCAGAGACTGGATCAACTTTTAGCTACTGCCTCATAAAAGCAGTTAAATTAAGTGCTTTGTATATGTAAAAAAAAAACAAACAAAAAAACAGTTGGATTGTTTGGCAAGAAGCCACAGAAAAATTGTTTCCTTATTAAAGAATGACGTGTTTATGTTTTAGCCTGCTGCAGTCTGGTTCCGGGTTCTCAACCCGACGCCTCTAACATGCTCCAAGGAAAAATCCTGGCTCATCTCACTGATGAATTCTCTAATAACCTTTGTTTGCTACATACAGTAAATGCTGAACTATCATTTAGATGTAGCCATCTTATTTAATTATTCAGCTACATACACTTATATAGTTATGCCAGTTTAAGGTACAGATAAATTTTGGATTACTGCATCTTAACCACTCGATTGGCTGTAGACTCTTAACCATGAGTCCATAGCATCTTGGTTAGCTTTTACTGCAGGTAAACGCACATCAATCTTTCTTTTCAGATCTGTAAGCCTTTATTTAAATTTGCTAGCTACCTCTTAGATACTTCTAGATAAATTCAGTTGCATTACTGTTGCTGAAAATTGGGGTAACAATGTCGATTTTCGAAAGACTTGCCATGCAATTTATTTTCTCAGATACTTAGGAAATTTCCCTAGATCCCTAGATTGTGTGTTAAGAGAAGCTAAAATCCATCTACCAAATCTAGTTTCCAGTCAGTCCTTTGTGATTATAGCCCAAAGGACTTGTGTGGTACATCCTCAAACAAGGACCAGTCTCAGGCAGAAATACATTACAATTGACGTCAACAAGGTAATTGTGTCTCAGTAGTTAGCATGACATAGTTCTTTTCTTGCTCTAAATAGACACATATGCATTACATAAAACCTATAAGATGACATAATTGGTCTGCAGCCCCAACTGATACTCCATTGACGCACTTCATTATCAATCATGATTATCCGGACAAATGCACCTGGAGAACCGTCCTCTCTGCAACTGTGCCTGTGTGTGAGTCAGAACAGATGAGCAGACCAGACTGCCTTGTCTGCTGAATGCCCCATCCAGTCAAGTCTGTCCCAACTGGCTGTATTTCACTAAAAACACTGGGTCACAGCTGATTTTTTTTTTCCCCCCACATATTCCCTTTCCCTTAAACTGGCACTTGGAAAAGTATTCATATCCTTCTCGTGTTGGAACAGGAAGGGGCCTTTTCCCAAACTGTTCCCACAGAGAGGAAAGCATGAAGTTGTCCAAAATGTCTTGCATTGAGAGATCTCTTCAGCTGGAACTACGGGATCTAAGCTCAACTCCTGAACAACGGCTCCACAACATAACCCCCTCTGCACTAAACGTTACACTTGACACAAACCAAACAATTACCGTTCTCCTAGAAACTGACAAACTCTAAACTCAACCATTGGATTTCCAGACAGCCTGGCATGACTAATCACTCCAGAGTCTTTGGTGAAGCGAGGTTTGAATGAAGTTGAACCCATTACATGAATCTCTCTACGCACAGCTAATCTAACGGCAACATGAAGTTTGGAGGTCTGGTGACTCGACAGAAAGTTGGCAACCTCTGCACATCAGCATTGGTTTTGCTTGGCCTACCACCGAATTGCTTCCACTTTTAATTTATCCATGCCAAAACCATCAAATTGAACTGAACAGTATTACCGTTGTACATAAACATCTGATCTGTGATCTGTGTTGAAATTCAAGGATTTTCAGGATGCCTCTTCTGGTTTGGGGGCCCCATGCCGCATCCTAATTCACTTTTACCTTGGGCTGATTCTGCCTTGACAGCAGAAGAGATTGGAATTGTTATTAATTAAATTTAGATGAGTGAACAAATACTTTTAAATGGAAAATTTTGTCATCTGAAAAACGTGAAGGAAATCCACACCGTTACTAAAACAAAGTCACCACCTGGACATTCATATATCTTACTACGTTATGACGCACATCAACATCAATGGCTGTGAGAGCTTGACGTATAAATTTGTTTCACGGCTTAGTTTTTCACAACTTCATCGAACTAATCTTTGACCACGAGATTTATGAACCCCAGAAATGAGCATAAAAAGGATCTTAAACTCGTCTTCCTCACGCTGAACGCGTCTGTCGCCACGCCCTACACCCGTGGCTATACCTGAAACCGATTCTCTATTATCTAAAATGTTCCGATTTATGAGGTTTTTGATCTATGTTCAGTATTTTCTCTGTAACCTGAACCTCATTTTCAACCTCTGCTATTCAGCCACACAGCGAGGATATATGACCCAATCAGTGCTCTATATTGTCTTGCTTCCAGAGCCGAAGAAATGTAATTTCAACACTACGTTACTCCAGAGTAATTGCCATATATATTACCATATCTTTTTTTTTTTTTTCTGGAAGTGGATGTTGTCACATTCATTCCACAAGAAACTTTTAAACGCTTTATCACCGGGGAATAAAAGCTAAATTACCGTTCCACATGATGCATCGCTGAGGTTTATCCCTTCACTTTAAAACAGATAAGTATCTTTTTTTCGGTTCACACACCTCAGGCATATTGCCTTTGCTTTTGAATCGCCTTGCTTCTTCATTTTCACCTGCAGTCATAAGTATTTGTTATGTTTGTCTCTGATATCATGAACTGAGCTTAGCTAGTGCCACAGACAGGAACAGTTTGAGGAGCTGATGAAGAAGCTTGACCCTCAAACTTTTCTTTCTTCCCCTTATCACTGGTTGTTGTTCATATAATCAGAAGGGTTTTCACAAAACTTACGGTTAACATAATCTGGCAAATATTGACATTTTTAGGAGAAAATTAATAATTTTAATTTAGGTTTTATAGGTCAGTAGTTGTATGAAGCCCTTTTATATCCACTGTTTTTGTTCTTTTTCAATCTTATTGACAAGAGAAACTTTCCACATGACTGATAAAAGGTTACATAACCTAGATGTTGAACTGTGCATTGCCCCTTTGACATCAACAGCAACTTGAAGTTTCTTGTGATAGTTGAGGATGAGGCACTTCATTTTTTCAGTAAATCCTCCCATTCTTGGCAAAAAGCTTCCAGTTCCTGTAACTTCTTGGGCTGTTTTGCACAAACTGCACGTTTGAGATCTTCCCCAAAGTGCCTCATTGATACTGAGTTTAGAAAACCTCAATGTTTTTTGCCAATGACGACTTGGTCCTATGTTCTGAATTATTGTTATAGTAGGAAGTCCAACAACATCATATGCAGCTTTTATCCGGTTGACAAAAACCAATTTTTCTCCAATGTTTTCTGGTAACTTTCTGTCTCCATCTTGCCATCAGTTTTGACCAAGTTCCTTGTGCCTGTGTCACTCACACACCCTAAAATAATCATTGACCCACCTCTATGATTTACAGTGGGAATGGTTTTAAAAATAGGATTTTGTTGTCCTTAATCATCTTGAAGAGCTACAGAAGGCTGTTTTTAGAGAATCCCTGGTGTCAGCTAACGTTACTTTGGGTTCTTTTTTCCATCCCAAACATTCTGTCATGTGAACACACATTTTTTCTTAATAATTTACAAAGATATACCTTGCTGGTCTCTGTGTGTACAGGGCCACTGAAGCCTTGGACATTTCTTGATAACTTGTGAGTATGTTAGCAAGGAAGATTAGAAGTGCTCGTCAACAAAAGATGGCGTAATCCAAGACATGACGTGAATCGTGGTCTTAACAGTCAATATATTAAGCTGTTAACTTTAAGTATTCATATTATCTACAGTAGGAGTCGATAAGTGCTATGTTAGCAACAGGAGTTGTGGTCAAAGTACGTGACATGCCAATGAGTGAGTGGCAAGTTGTGGAGATTTTAACAACACCTCAGTCTTTGCATTTACATTTTAACAGTTTTCAGCTGCTTTATGAAAGAAGACTTGCTCTTGGAAAAACAGATCTTGTTTTTGGTTTTAAAATAATGTGGAAAAACACCTCATCCCCTCCAGAATAGTGGAATACTTCTCCAATAATAAACCATGGATAACCAGTGATCTGGAAGACTTGTTGGACAACAAAAAGGTGTTCCAAAAGGGAGACGGACTATGCGAAAGCAAGCTAAACTCAAGATTAGATTGCAGTCGACACAATTTGGTCTGATATTTTATGCCAGAAACTACAGTTTCATAGGCGGTTGGCTCAACAATTTCCTGATGAAAATGAGACATTTTGGAAGATTAAAAGATAGTTTCTGAACAAACGATCACCACAGGAGACTGTACACTCTCTATTCCTTTTCACTTTGTAGATACAAGGTTCATAGTACAAGTCAAACTCCTGGATGACTCTACATCGCAGATGTAGAGTCATCTACATCCAGTTGTGGCTTGTGTTTGAGATGGACAACAGGCTTTGGAAAGAGAGCTGGTGGACCACTTTGTGGCCTGGTGTAAGACTAAAAGTCTTGCGTTAAGTGTGAACAAAAGGATACGATTGTAGATTTCATAAGAGAGAGGGATATATCAACTACTATTTCCATCATGTTAGAAATTGTAGTTGTGATGGATAAATTAAAGTTTTTGTTTGTCCACCGAAGACGCCAGGCCAAACTGGAGAGGCAACAGTGAAGCTGTATACATAAAGTTATAGAGCAGAATCTTTGGTTCTTCAGTATTTATATTTCAAAAAACAGAACAGTCTCACTGATTTCATCCCAAACTAGCGGAGTGAGATTCATTATCAGGGCTAGAGTGTCCTCAGTCTAAAAAAAACCAAAAAAAATATTTTTGTTGACATTTTTTTGTTTAATGGAAACAAAGTCAAATTTTGTTGTGCACCTGCAATTGAAACAAAAAGATTAGTTTAGACATCAGTATGCAAACATTTACACCAAAAAACAACCCAAAAAAATAGTTAGTACACCTTATTCCTCGGAAACAATCTTACATATACTGTTGTATAATTAATAAAGGCTTCTGCTTGTAAAAGAAGTTTAATGCACGACATCCGGCCCTGCGCTGGCACCTCTGGCGCTCTGCTCCTCCATTTTCTCCCCTGTGTTTGGCTTCAGTGCACTTGGTTTAAACAAAGATCCCCATTAGTGTCAGAGATGCTGTTTGATGCCCCTTAACTAAGTGGGATAGTTAAACAGAAGGAAAGGCTCAGTGTATTCCCCGTCTCTCCAGAGTACAGGTGGTATTTACTGGTGCTTGCATGGCTGTATTATGATTTTTTTTTTTTTTATAGTTGGTAGTTCTGGGAATGATAAACCTTTAATCGTAGGTTTTATAGGTGATCATTTGCTTCTGTGTGATCAGTTTTCCTGGACAGCAGCGAGTACAGTTATACAGGCAGCTCCCTCAGGAACTTGTCTTGATTGGTTAGGGGCTGACGGGGTGGGAGAGGCGCTCCGTCTGCTCCCAGCTGAGCCGAGTCTATAGGGAGTACAGCCTTCACAGCCTCTTCCTCATGGAAAGATGAGGTCTTCATCACCGATAACCCTCTTGCTCTGCGACCAGCCGCTTTCAGATGTCCTTCAAACACTCCCTCCACGGATTTTTGGATCCAGAAGACATTTTTAATACCTAAAGCTGGAAACCCGGTTGAGTGAGCACCACACCATGGTTTTCGATGATCACCCTCCAACCAAAACCCCCACTGGTTCTTAAAAGGATTTTACGTAAAAGAACAAGCGAGTTCAACCACACCTTGACCTTCCACTGTGCCGGGAGGAAGTTGGAATGAGCAAAGGGCCCTGAGGAGTCGGTGGAGGAGGTATGAGGCGTGGGATCAGCGAAGACAGCAAGAATCAGCTGCTTTCCATGTGAACTTCCAGCACCATGCCAAACCTGCTGGCAGCCCAGCACAAGAGGATCAAACTCCTGCTTCCTCTACTTCTAATGGTCGTCAGCAAGCAGGTAGTGTGCCAGCGAGGCGTTTAAAACTGGATTATGAGACATAAAACACCAAAGAATCATCTTTAACTCCTTTTGTTAACTCTGTTGGTTCTTTTCAAATGATAGAATAAATTTTTTTTAGGTGAAAGAGCTCCCATTATACTATATATTGATGTGCAAGTTTAATCTCCTATTGGAATACCAGACTGAAAGGTCTTGGTTATTTTTTCCTTCTGAATGGTTTTTGTCAGTGAGTTTTGGATCAGGCTGCGCTCTATCAATCAGCTCACACATGAACTTTCTAGCAGAACAGAGATCCGAGTGAGCCTCAGCGTTTGAGGTTTAGATGCTGCCTTTGCGCTAACCTCACAAGAAACAGAAAATCAGGACTGCCTGGTCATAATACGAGAGGAACTTTGATTTTTAATCAAACCAGGTCAAACACAACAAGCCAGAATTATAATGAATGTCATTTACACAAATAGTATGAGAAAAAATAAATGTTGGCATTCATCTTTAAGTGAGATCATTTGGTAAATGGTCTGATTATTGGTCTCAGTTTTCGCGTTGCCACTGAAATCCATCCTGATCAAACACTGCCACCTAGTGGACCAATTTAGATACTGCAGAATCAATTTATATGAGATCAGTCAATGAAAACAAAACACAGAAATGTCCCATCAAGACAAAAACATGTTTTTTGATCTGTTGGGAATTAGTAACACCTATTTATTTGAAGTTTTTTGCAGATTTTTTACATACACTTTTTATGTTAAATAATATACATCTGTAAGGACTTTTGTCCAGGTTTTGATACAAAAATCTACTGGAAAAACCCACCATTTTGTTTCGAGTGTTTTTCACCAAGATGTAACCTTTACTGATGCCAGCAAAGAAAAACTATCTAATTAAAAAAAAAAAAAAATTATATATATATATATATATATATATATATATATATATATATATATATATATATATATATATATATATATATATATATATATTTAAATTTGAACATTTATTTCATAACCATTTGTTAAATATTCAATAGCATCAACACTTTACAGTACAAGTAATCATAAATATGAAAGTATATATAAAGAAAGTTTTAAATGAGTTTGCTATTGATCGTTGCCTGTAGATAACATGTTACACCTTTACAAGACAACCGACTGGAATTAATGTCTTTTCACGTTTTATATATTGCTTTGATCTTCACAAGTAAATTAAGGTAAATTAGATGTTGGCTGCAGGAAGGTTTCAGCCTTTAATACTAGAATATGTGACACAGGGGTTAATTGTGCTTCATTTCCACACTTGAAGAATAAATTCAATTCACCTGAATTTATTTAAAAATGCTGAATAAACACCTGATAAGTTTAGAGTTTTCATTAACCTATTGCATATATTATTGAATATATTTTACCTCTTTACAATTCAAGTCTTTGTAGCGTAAGAATAATAAATCAAGCTGGAATTATCTGGTCAAAAAGTCAGACCATCTGCTTTTGCTATCGGTCAGCTGCTTAACTGGCACCTTATTCACTGTAAGTGATTATTGGTTCCTTTTATTTTCATACTTCCAAACAGGGATTCTGATTATTTTTATGTAAGTCAGTAAGGAATTTGTTATTTCAGATGCATTGGGGAATATAAAATGTCGGACCAATCAATTTATTCCTCCTGGTATCCTGAGCTCAAACACCATCTGTCCCGTCTCTGAACCTCGTGTTTACCGAACTATGCACTGTCAATACCTAATTCATGTAAATGCTGCTTAAATGTCCAGGCAACAACTGAATTACAACGTTAGCTAATCTCAAGTCAAATTAAAGCTATTCTGAATCAGCTGGTAAATATTTGACCATTTGAGAATATAAGCTCTTTTTGATGGTCTGGGATGATCAGTCCATCATGCAATTTGGAAAAATTTAAAAATGAAGGAGAATTGAAGTTAAAGTAACTCTGCCTGTAATTCTGTCGTGACGCAGGGGGGAACTATACATTTTACACGCTTATTTGTGTGCAAAATGCTTCCCAATTATAATCAACAGCCACACTTCTCGCTTTTCAAGGTTTTGATTTTCATTTCTTCACGTTTAGAACCATTTAAGACCTTTTCAAAAGCGTCACAATAAAAACTCCAACTGCCTTAGTGGAAAACAAAAAGCTTTCCACAAAAAGTTTCATGTTGTATTTCGATCCCTTCTAATTAATCATCATCACTGTCGATGCTTTCAGTGGATTTTTGCCAGAAAAATAAAAACACCCGTCATGAGTGCATATTACTGTTACCTTAGGAAGTGGAAAGTAAAGGCATATTTATTTTATCCAATTCCTGGAAATTGTTTTCCAATAAAACATTGAGAAACCCAGCTTTATGAGTTTTCTCTTCTTTTGCTGTGACTGCAGAAAGCGACAGCCTCGTTGCTCGAAAGCCTCATTTCTAAACGCACGGAGTACTGGGAAAACTGCAACAGCACCCTGACTTCTGCTCCTTTTCCAGCAAATGGTGAGCAAACGGTGGTGATTTATGCATCTCAGACGGACTTCCTATACATAATGTTCCTTTTCTTTTTTTAGGCAACTACTGTAAAGGAAGTTTCGATATGTTTGTGTGCTGGCCCCATTCATCTCCGGGGAATGTGTCTGTCCCCTGTCCTCCCTTCTTACCGTGGATCACCGAGGGTAACGTGTTTAACACCTAATCTGATCTATGAGGATGAATCTGTTAGTCTGAGTTCCCATGCTTCCTTTCACCGTTGATTCGTTTTGAACGGGTGTCGCCGTTTATCACCATGCTTTCTCCTCTCAGGAACGAGTGTCTTTAGTGCAGATGGATGTTTAAAACTTTTAAAAATATTACTTTCAAATCTACGTTTGCCTTAGGTTGGCTAATGTTCAGGGTTTCCTACACCTAAAATTTATTACGCTTAAATGTTAACACTGAAAAAAGTGGTCTGTACTCTATTTCCAACCTCTTTGGTTTTTTCTTTTCAACATTTTAAACTCCGTTACCCGATAAAACTTGTGTAAATACCCATCAGAAGCTAAAGAGCTCATTGAAATGCATTGAAAGTTTTTTCCTCTCATCGATTTGTTGTGTCAAAAATGACATTGACCGTTTTTGTTGCGCTTTTTCTCGTGTTGCTTCAGACGGTAAAAGGAGGGCGTATCGGGAATGCTTGGAGAACGGCAGCTGGAGAAAGATGGAGAACTCCTCAGATCCCTGGCGAGATGATTCTGAATGTAAGGAGGACCAATACTTTAAAGACAAGGTAGTGGGATTTTCCTTTGTTTTAAGAACCGTTACTCTTTCAAATTTCACTTTGTCTTTACAAATGAATCTACAAGCCAATTTCATGACAATTAGATTATTGTTAGCGTGTTAAATCTCTTGTATTTTGCATCCAGGAGGACGAATTGCTGCGCCATTCCGCCCTCCGGCTCATCTCAGTCATTGGCTATTCCCTGTCGCTGTTCTCCCTCATTCTGGCCACTCTCCTCATGGGCATGCTGAGGTCAGTAGGTATTGGAGGGTGACTCCGTTAGTCATATAGATAAAGTTAGCACTTTCATTGGACAAGTCGGTGCTTTAGCTCAACTTTGAATGTTTGGAAGACAAACTCTGGGTCAGAAACACCAGCCGTCTTTCTCACCGCGGTCATTTTAAGGGAAAATGGATTTTGGCCTTTTCGAAGAAGCCTGTCCATGTGTGGAAGTTGTAATTTTCATCTGTGTTTTAGCGGGGCCATGCTGCGCATTCACTCGCTTCAAACATATGGAGAGCGACAGCAGCGAGTGATTAACAAGACCATTGAGCTGATCAGTCATCACTAACAACGTTACAAACCACGAGGCAGTCTTACCTGTAGCTCCATTATTTCCATTTCCTCCTACACTACGGCCAGCGCCCTGGTTAATGCTGTTAGAGTTGCGCAGGAAGTTCCGATCAATGCTCCCGTATCTGCTTACCAGGAAGCTCCACTGCACCAGAAACTACATCCACATGAACCTGTTTGTGTCATTCATCCTGCGGGCGGCCGCCGTCATTTCGAAGGAAATCATCTTCCATCTCATGTACTCCAACCTGCCCAAGGACGACCCCGGGTGGAACTCCTACTCCAGCTCTGCGGTACTCTTTGCACTGCCTTGTTTTTCATGTAGAAGCAAGTTTGACTCGAACAACTTTTGCCTCATTCGTCCAAAACGTACCGCTTCAGCTCGATCTTCTCTCTCAACAGATAGTGCTGCTGTGCAAGTTCTCCAAAGTGTGCATGGAGTACTTTGTGGCATGTAATTATTTCTGGCTCTTGGTGGAGGCCATTTTCCTTCACACGCTGCTCTTCACTGCAGTGCTGACCAAGAGGTGCCTGTTGAAGAAATACATTCTGCTAGGATGGGGTAAGTCATGGGCGCGTGCATGCTTTGTTACGGGGAAGCAAGGCTTTAAAAATGTTAGTCTATACTTTTATAATTACTATGTAGAATTGGTGTCATTGGGCTCTTTAAATCACCATCAATTGTGCGTTGTTGGACAGTCCGTTGGTTAAACACCCAAAGAGCCTTCCTGAATTTACACCCTGTTACGCCTGGAAGAACTCATGATTATGAGACATTTTCTTACTTTTTATTACCTTTGTATCACTGAATAAAATCATTTAAAAGTAAACGCATAACAACTAAAAACAAAAATATTTGCACTGTAACAGAATTGACATATCTAAAGCCTCTAAGATCCAACTCTAAGCTGATGTACTCTGGGAAATCAGCATATCTTGCTTCTGTCATGTTCCAGGGACTCCCGTCCTATTCGTGACGCCGTGGACCGTGGTTAAGATTCTGTATGAAAACACAGGGTGAGTGTTTGAACGCATGGAGTCCAAGATTCTCCTTGAAATGATTACCATGCCCTCCGTTCACACTTGGCGCTTCTTTCTCTCTCAAGGTGCTGGTCAATCATGAACAGATGGTTCTGGTGGATAATAAGAGGCCCGATTACTCTGTCAGTGCTGGTAAGGGATGTTCCTCAGGCCACTCTGTGGTCAAGTTGACTTCAGAAACTAACTAGATTTCTGTTTGATTGAACAATGCTTAGCTTAATCTGGATGATTGCTGTAAAGGAGAATCATGTGACGATGTGGTGATGCAGCTATAATCACAAGCATATTTGATATTTACTATTTTATTGCTAATAAAGGCGTCCTAACTGTCATGTTTGACGTTATTGGTCATTTTACACTCTAGTCCAATGCAATGCGTTTAAATATACCATTAATATGTTTTTGCAGGTCATTTTCTTCATATTCATCAAAATTCTGATGCTGTTGTTGTCGAAGCTGAAAGCCGATCAGGTGAAATTCACCGACTACAGATACAGGTACTCAAGCCACTGAAGCCAACTCTCGGAAAACAAGTTTGACGTTGACATTTAGCTCCAATGTATATAAGGTTCCTGATTTAAATATGGTGGTAAAGTGTTAATCCCACATCACAAATTTAAATGTCACACCCATAAACTGTGGGTGTAAATGTCACCAAGGGAACAAAACCAGTGTACATACTTCAGAAACTTCTTTCCTTTTTCTACTGCAGTATATTCTGCCTAGCTAAATTATAATGAATCTGATCGGCCTGTTTGTACTCTGCAGTTTGGCAAGGGCAACGTTGGTGCTGATTCCCCTGCTGGGAATCCATGAAGTGGTCTTCACAGTGCTGATAGACGAATGTATGGAGGGCAGCAGCCGCTATGCCCGGAACTTCATTAACCTCACCCTCAGTTCCTTCCAGGTAGTACAAAAACAATCATTTTTGTACACAGAGAGTTCATTTTGGTTTTGTTCACCAACATCATCCTACTCTAAAATTTGCCCCATGCATTTTTCAGGGATTCTTGGTTGCTGTCCTGTACTGTTTTGCTAATGGAGAGGTATGGTTTTGGTCACAGTATCGTTCTATATGAGGAAGGTGTAGTTAGGTTGGGTGTAGCAGTACATGTATCAATCTATGCCATCACAGTTTGGTGGACGCAAATTATATGGAAAAAAATATCGGCAATAAACATTTTTTTTTTTTAAATAGATCAAATTTTCTTTTATTTTGGTATCCGCCATGATAGATGGTAATGTTCCCACACTAAAGCTAATAATAATAATGACAGACATGAGGTTAGAACCAACCAAACAGTTTGTAATCAATAGTCTGAAAGCGGTTCTGGATTGTGATCAGTGGTTTCAGTGGAGTGCAAGGGGTAGACATACGGGAAGCCAAATGTGTCGTAACTCTCCCGGACATTTAAGATGTCCTGTTACAGCTCTAAAAACTTTAAGTTACTTGTAGCTTACTGCTAATGTGAGAGGGAGGGCTACTCTCTAAAGAGAAATGTCATTTGTACAAGCACACAGCTACAAAACTGTAATCAAACTTACTACTGAGAAATTTAGCTGCTTATGTAAAAAGTTACAGAAAAAGACTCAAACTTGCAGCGAATACCATGGTGTAGTAATGTACCAAAAATGCTGTTTTCTTGTAGGTCCAAACTGAGCTGAAAAAGCGCTGGCAACTGTTTTTGTTCACAAACCACTTCAAGGTCCGGACCTGTTTTCGAGGAGCAAATCTCAAGCACCTTTGGAAGTGCACCCGGCGGCAGCACAGGAAGCGTTCTCGGCAGTTTGACTCCTATGGCGAAGGCGCCGCTTCGACGGCTCGCCCACACCTCCTCCAAGTGGCAGTGCAAGGGGGAAGTAGGCCTCTTGGACTCGGGCCACTTAAAGGCCAGGGACTTGAGGGCTACGACTCAGCAGGGCTCGACTTTCTTACCAGGAAGAGTCTTTCCAGTAGTGATGGTGAGATGACGCTGGGGGAGACGATGGAGGAGATCCTGGAAGAGAGCCAGTTCTGAACTCAGTTGGTAAAATCCAAACAAATTGGAGTTCAGACAATGAATGTATTTTCCAAGTAGAATGAGCCAACTTCAGGGGATGGGAAAATGGTTTTAGAAATGCAGTTTGTTCTACTGAGACTTGTATTACCTGTACAGAAAAAAGAAATTCCAGTTTATGTGGCAAGGATTTAGTTGCCTATATCTCTCTGGGGGTTGTGGTAAAGACTCTAACCCTAGCTTTAATTCTGTGCACAAAACGGTTATGTGATGCAGCCACAAAGACTTTTACTCACGAGCCACTCGAGCCAACCACTTACTGTGACACTTACCTTAAAGAAGCTGGCATTGCCAAACCAGCAACAGACATTTGTATCACTGGTTACGATGGAACGCTGCTCCAAACCCCAACCTCCATCGCATTTTTACCGCAAACTCGGCTCTCCGACTACCTCCATTATCGGCTTTAAGGAGCAACAGCAGCAGGTCTCCAATGCTGCTATGGTCTTTCCCAAGGTCACACAGAGACAGTATAAAAAGCATCTCAGCCTTGGCTCGTGATAAGTGCTTTTGAATCCTTCTCAATTTCTGCAAAAATACTGATTTCAACATAAGGAGTGAAGGAAATGAAAGCGGAACTTAGAACTTAACTTCATGGTAACATGGAAGACAGCCTATCTGTGAAAAACGTGGAGTTCATTGGCTCCTTCTAGTGATTCACTCAAAGCCTCATGTAGTGTCCGCCCAGAACCAATCACTGCAACCTCTATATCTGCCGCATCCATCATCTTCTGTGAAAAGACAGACTTGTAATTTGCCTTTTTTTATCTTTGATAATGTGAAGATAATTCACATTTTCCTGTGAATTATCTTCACATTATAATTTACAATATCTCTTATGTGTGAAATTGTTTCATAGCCTCCTGTACTTTGGAACATTGCTGCCTTCTTTGGCACTTTTATGTCTATATGAAAAAACATAGAGGTTCCTCACAACCACAAGCCAAACTATTCTGCCTTCACATAATTTAAAGGCAGAATTCTCCGTGAATTTAATCTGTGCGTTCTTGTGATAAAATGGACTCTAGACATTCCTTCAAATTGTGACTGTAAAAGTGAAGTGATGCAGAATTAAAGTGTTTTTCTTTATAATCTCCAAACTACCATAGTACTTTTGATGCAAGGAATGAAAACTTATTAGAAGTACTGAACTGTAATCAGTTGCTGCTTCCTGACTTTTTTTATTATCTCGTGCCAATGTGTGGGTGTGTTTGCTCATTGTGAAACATGGGGTAGTGTGCAGGACAGATTACTGAAAGAAGTCCTTATGGGTCCAGGAACAATTATTTTTCTCTATTAAGAGGGAATTATGGAAGTACAGGATGTAGTCAGCATATTTAGCACTATGCAGATGTTAAGAAAATACCAGAATTTTTTGTAAAAAGTTTACCTTTTTAAAATCTTCCTACCATTTATGAGTATGGTTACAGTTAAATTCCACAGGAACTGTAAAGGGTTAGCTTAGAGTTTTATTAATTAAGGTTCTTTGAAGTTAATTGCTTTTTAATCCCTTGTGAGCACGTGGAAAAATGAAATGCATCGAAGCTAACAAGCTAGTCGTAACTTGTTAGCTTGTTAGCTTCGACCGCTGATGTGGGGGAACAGCAGATGGAAAAGCCCGGGGTAATTTCCAAACAAGTATAAAACCCTGAAAGCACAAAAACAAACATCTTGGTACATGTAAATGTTTATTCCCGATGGAGTTAGACTGCACTGGAGGGGTGTAGCGGAGTTGGTAAGGTACTGCAGCCGCCACGTTCAGTCAGCGTTAATACACGGACGTAGCAAGTGTTTGATGTGAAACGTCGAGACTGTTAATATTCCCTAATTAGCGCTGTATTCTAGCGATATAAATATTTTTATTTCGAGATAATTTAAGTTGCTAAAATCTGCTTAAAAAGGAGGTGGTATACATCTAGCTTGTGGACTTATTGACATAATTTGAACAAGATAAGTTGACATAATGTCATTTTAATATAGGTAAGGGAATTACTCCATTTGGTTCACTTGTCGTCCTGGTGTTTCCTTACATTGAACCTAATCTGAAGGTGTCACAAAACACATTATACTGTATTTATATTTTTAGGGTTTTATTCTATTTCTCAGCTATTAAAAAAATAGTTCTGTGTCATGTTTTCGTTGGCAAAAAAAGAAACATCTTCAAAGAGCAATTTCATATATTTAGCCAAATATAATGTTAATGTCAATGTATGTAAGCTTATACAACAAACTTTCCTATCTCTCACAAAAGTTATAGCAGTATTAATCTCTTTTTATACCGATTTTGGTGATTTATTGTGTAAACTATGATATGGCAGGCCAGTGAAATATATCCAAATGTCACATCATCTGGATTGAAGTGTGCATATAAATACAATGTATTTGTTTTTTGAATGTGAATAATGCTGGGTCTAAAGTATATGTAGCAGGCTTTAACTTGCTTTGTATTCATGTGATGCTTCAGTGATTACTGTACATATGGAACTATGAAATGTTTGTACATACGAACACTCTGTGATGTATGTGCACAAATAAAAACAGGTGAATTGTCATGAAATACCACGTTTTGTTTTTCCTTCTGTTTCTTAGAAGATGACAGTCTCTACATTTTTGTGCAAATTAAGAAAAACAAAAGTAGGGTTTTTTTTGGGGGGGGGGGTTAAGTGAATGTCTGGCTATTGAACTGGGTAGTTCCCTACAGTTTTTGACAGAATCTCTCTGCCAAAGAGAAAAACTGAGCAAACACTTGGTGATTTCTACAATAAAAAATAAAAAGGTGTTTCATTTGGAAAGGTGTCAAAAGAAAGACAATCCCAACCTTATACATTATAAAACTGTTTTTCATCTCAAGGTCCTCTATCACCATCTAGTGCCCAGATGAGTAAACTTCACTCGTCCTGCGTTTTTTTTTTTTTTTTTTTGCTTAATTTTGAAGATTTATGATTTTTTTTATATGGTATTATATGGCAATGTATATTTCAAAATATCAAAAACATTCTTATTTATAATATATCAAAATATCTTTTTTTAAGGTGGCACCATAAAGTCTATAATTTTAAAAACATTTAAAATTTTAAATATTTTGTATCATATTTAAAGGAATATGAAACTGAAGGGACAATTATTTCTCAACGTTGCCATGGCAAAAAAAACAGCGTTGTCACAATGAAATATGAACTCATGGGCTTCTATTCAGGGACACATTCTTTTTTTCTGCTATTAGGAAACATAAACTAAAGCTCCTAAGGGGTCAAAGAACAGTCCTGTTAGTGTCTTGCAGCATTCTGGTAAATTACAGATGGAAGGATAAAAAAAAAATACAGATGGCTTTGTTTAATCTAATAAGATATAATAATATAATAAGATTTATGGACAAGGATGAACCGGGTAAAAAATGCATGAATGAAAGGAGTAATTCTAAATCTGAGCGGAAACCATCTGGTGACTCTCATATGACGACTGTAGAGCTTTAAGAGCCAGCATGTGAACTTAAAGAGTGAAACAAGTGTGAAAATGTTGTTAGAAACAGTTATTACGGTGATAAGGTCAAAGTCATTTTTAAATTGAAGTTATGGTCATGATCAAACACTAAATCCGACTTGGTAGAAACTGAAAGACTTAATTGTGACTCTCTTTTTTTACCCTCATAATCAGGACTTTTTAGTCTCCGTTCCGACACAATGTATCGGTTTGTTTTTCTTTCAAGTAGCGGAAAATGCCTCCGCAGAAATACCACGGAGGAAACATTTCGAACAAAGATTTCTTTACGACTCAGTAAACAGCCCGTATGTGGTTCGCTGTGCTTCCATCACGTTCGGCTCCAGGTTTGACACTCATGCGGCCACGTGAGCCGTATTTACGCCCTGAAATGAGCCAATCACGGGCGGCGTGAGTCACGGTGGGGACAGCCGGCTGGAACTCCTCTCTGTTCGGTATCAGCGGTTAGTCTCGATCCTCCACTTCTGCCAAACATGGCCGAATCCTCCGGGAATCCTCCAGCGGAGCGCATAGGATACATCACCCGAGTCCAGAGCTTCAGTGCCTGCCACCGGCTCCACAGGTACCCCAGCTACTACCGCTGTGTCTGAAGGGATACGAAGTAGGAGAAACCCATAGTGGACACGTAACGAAGGTTAAAGTGACAGAATAGAAAGAGTTTGGATGAAACAAGACTGGTGGTTTTCCTGATAAGCGATAGAATATGCGGAAAATCCCGTCTAACTACATAGAAACTCGCGATGCTTTGGCTGTGACAGCACAAGTCGGCGTATTTCAATAAACAGAGCTTATATAAAACAGGGACACAAAATGAACTATGGAGGAGTTTATACTTTCACTACTTTAAAGAAAACGCAGGTAGGAACAAGTCATTTCGGAATTGTCGTCTTTCAGATAAACGTGCAAAGCTTTAATGATGCATTTAGGTGCAGTCGATAGCGTCGTAAAATATAAACCCTCTTCAATAAATTATTACAGCCATTAAACAAATAAAATTTAAAGCAAATATGTACATTTTTTGCAAACTATTTTTAATAACGTCATCAGCCACTATATAATAGCTTTATGATAGGTCATAACAGTTTAAGATGATATTTTTAGCCTTATTGTATTAAAAAGAAATTAATCTTTTACATGTATTAGACGTACAAATACGTTTACATGAATTGCATCATTCCAGTTTTTTTTTTAATCAAAAATTTATTTTGTTCAAAGCAAAGTAAGAATAACAATTATTAGTCATGTAAAACTACGATTGATTTCATTTGTATTATTTGATTTAAATGATCACCTTTAACCTTTTTAAATTAGCACAATTTTTTTTAAAGAAGTACAGTTCTAAATCATATATAAATCTATTAAGTTGTAATATATGAAATGTTCTTAAATGCAACATATGTCAATAACCCCTTGCCACATTTTTTTCTTATTTGACCTGCACTAACAGGGTACAAAATCTCTAACCCCTCCCTCGCCTTAAAAACTGCAAAAACAAAACCAAAACAAATCTGACTCCAGGAGTTTTAATTCAGATATTCTCTGCAACCTCTTGTAGTCTTCACCTGACTGACGAGGAGAATAAAGAAGTCTACGGAAAGTGCAACAATCCCTACGGTCATGGACACAACTACAAGGGTTTGTCCTGCTGTTAAACCAAATATAGTCTCAAATAAAGCACGGATTCTGTTCCCGTTTCTACCGATTCACCTGCTTGCTCTCATTTTACTCCACAGTAGAGGTGACTGTACGTGGAAAAGTGAGTATCACGCAAATATTTCTGATAAAAGGTCGTAGTTCCACTGAAGGAACAACTATGTAATCACAACCAGGTAGATAAAACCGTCTTTATATGCGACACGTGTTCCCAGATTGATCCCGTCACCGGCATGGTCATGAATCTGACGGACCTGAAGAGGTGTATTGAGGTAAGGTCACTGTAAACACAACATCTTGAGCTGAAGAAAATTAACACATTAAATGGCAACTAGTTTTTCTGAAATTAACGTTATACAGAAAATCTGCATTTTTCTCTTCATAATTCACTTACGTTTAAATCATTATGACCAGCGTTACTTGCTAGATTTTGCCGCTAACAATCCTCACATCTGATGTAAATCTCCATGACTGAGATGCTAAAGCTAAAGCTAATGGTGTAAGACTTCGACTCGGACTTATAACTAACTTTTTTAACAGACAGAAGCCAAGAATGATAGTCAAGTGTCTTTAAGTGGTCTTTGGCAGAAATGTCTTAATAAAAGACAACAAAACTTGTTTTATTGTGTAACACGGTTAGTAGTGGGATAGTGCTAAGCTTTTAGCATTTGGTATTTGGATTATTGGTACTCTTTGTTGACTTTTCTTGCCTGCCGCAAAGTTAAATCAGGATCTACATAAAGTTTATCATCAGATATAAATGCTTTAAAATGTTACTACCAAACAGCTGTGCTAGTGTTAATCACTGACCGTAGAAATTTCCCTTGAGTCCTCAGGAAACTTGTGGTCAGACTCTAGAACCTTGATTCACAAATTAAATTTAAATTTTACTTTAATCTGAAAAGAGAACTTTGGACCATCAAACAAGGAACTTCCATTCAGCTCTTGAATCTTATCCTTGTTCCTTGTAAGCTTTTTCCTACTTTTCCTTTTTTTTTTGTTGTGATTTTGCTGTGGTACGGAAATCTGGCTGACACCGCCCTGTTCATCCAACAGGAAGTCATCATGATTCCTCTGGACCACAAAAACCTGGATAAGGACGTTCCGTACTTTGCCGACGTTGTGAGGTCTGTAACCTTCCCTGACAGTCTCTCTTGACTGCAGATACACATGTTTCACCAGACATTTCTCCTCTCGCTCACCAGCACCACGGAAAACCTTGCCATTTACATCTGGGACAACATGGCGAAGGCTCTTCCCGCCAGCTTGCTCTACGAGATCCGGATTCACGAGACGGATAAGAACATCGTAGTATACCGAGGAGAGTAAGCCGCAGGAGCTTTAAGTCAGTTCTGATTCTGTTCCTCACCTGACGCGAGGCTCAAATAATGTGATCCAAAGTACGTTTGGCAGAGTATGAAGGTTTTTCCATTTAATTTTATCCTTAATTGCCATTTAATGATCAGAGCCACACATTTGACCACCGGTTGGACGGTGAGAGTCATCAGCTTTATGTTTATTTTGAAAGTTTTATTCTATTTACCATTTTATGATTGTTGGTGTTATTGTGAAGCACTTCTATCCACTGCTGTTGTTTTTAAATGTGCTGTATAAATAAAGTCGACATTCAGCTGAAGTTTTTACTGTGTTTAGAGTCAAATGCAGTGAGAGGAACCTCAGGACGGTGCTGGTCATTTCCTACTTTTCTAGTCTTGGTTGGGTCATATAGACAGAGTTGTCTCAAAGAATGTCACTGGACACATCATACTCTAAAATATGTTTTCCTTTTGTGTTTGAATGCATGAGAAATATCTAATAAATAAACAAGTGGCGCACATTAATCGAATAACTAGTATGAATGAAAATATACTTAATAATTTGAACTTTTATATACTTAGTGCAATAATATTTTACTGAATAATACTTCCAAATACATCACACAAGGATTTTTTTGTCTTGTAAAAATATAAACGTAAGAAGATTTGATGTTTCTTTTTTCCACTTCTTGAGGAGTAAACACTGGCATGTATCAACCATACATCATATGTGTTGGCAGAACATTTGAAATTAAGAGTTATTTATTCGTATATTTGACTAACAATGACCACTGGAAGTTAGACATTGCGTTAGTTCTGCCATTTTAAACACTGATATTCAGATTTTACTCCTTTTGATTGAAGGTTTCCCTTTGTCCTGCTGATGGGTTGAAGCGCAAAGGATGATGGGAACTGGGATTTAACCTCATACATGCACCGTGTAAATAAAGCTAGCTTGACTAATAGTACCCCTCAGCCTAATGCATTTATTTCTTTTTTATAAGGCTTTTTTCACATAGAGGATCTTTATAGGCTCAGCCAGTTGATTATCTTGACCTGAAAAGTTAAAGTGAACTGTGCTGAGACTTTTTAACCTTTAGAGGGCGCCAAATCGTTTTCTGAGAAGCACTTCTTTGCTGTTGGTGACGGAAAAACCAATGAGGTTTGTAATGCGAGGAGATTTTAACTATCAGAACAGCTCAGCAAAACGGCATTGTTAATATTTCTGTTCCTCATCAAACGTCCCAGCGGGTTCCACATAAATTCCGTCGTGCGGAAACGTATCCCTGTGATACGCTGAATTAGGGCGTTTAGTAATTCCTCTGCATTAACGGGAGGGAGTCATCTGTCACGCTGACACAAAATAACACACGCCATACCATTTTTTACAATTCATTAGACAGCGTTCAGCGCGGAATGCGTGCAGCCGTAGTGTCGTCTCGGTGGAGTTGGAAGAGCTCCAATGACAAATCACAATGTAAATACAGGTGGAGGTTTACTCTCAGCAGTCGTTACTCAACTTTTCTATCATGTCAAATATTTGTTTTTCTTTATTTTCCTCCCCCGCCAAATCGTGTCAAAATCCTTCTGCATCCTTTCTCCCCATTTATATTATCATAGGAAACTCACAGACAACTTTTGTGAAGTAAAACAGAAGAACAGGAGGAATAATTTCTAAACTTTTCGCACGTATAGTGTGAGATTTAGCTTTTAAAGTTCGAAGCAGCTTTAACCAGGTTGCATCAATATGACCATCCTTAAAGAAGTACCTTGAAGTGTGTGTTTAAATGGTTAAATTATAAGTAAAAGTGCCTCTGTATTTTCATCTTTTAAATATCTTTGCTACATCTCAATTATGCAGGAGATTTAGGACTAGTGTGTCAACAGGCTGTTTAAGCGCTAGGTGAAAACCCTGCTAGGAAGCGTACCGCGGGGTTCCTTCCTGTTTTGTGGCAGCTGGAACCTCGTCATTATAGTTTCAGCAAAAAGGATTTGTAATTTGATGTTGCTGGGATCAACCATTACCGTTTTGAAGCGTGTTGAGCCATTTCAACATCCTGCAGAGCGAGTTCAGACAGTAAAATATATTTATATTTTTATTCCACCCTGAGAAATATGGAATTTTTAATTTTTTTTTTTTGCTTTTGTTTTAGCAGGTCCTCATCCCAAGACTTAATTGAAGACTTTACAGTTTCACATGATCCCAAAGTTTTCAGGTTTTGTATTCAGAGGCAGAAATTAGTACTTTTTGCCAAACATCCAAAAGGTCCTGGGATCAAAGTGTCAATGTTTAGTACTTAGACACATTATCATTTATGATATGTAAAGCAAAAAAAATTAGGACCAAGAATCCACCCTTGTGGTACTCCACTTGTGTCGTGTCTTTGTGCTAAGCTAATTTTACAGCACCTGCGTGACCAGGAAGAAATTAATATTACAAAAACGAATTTGTTCATTTTGGTAGATGACAACCTTATTTTTATAGGACCCAATAGACAGAAAATGTCACTGTAACAAAGCCCCAGGGCCGGCCCAAGCCTTCATGGGGCCCCTGAGCGAAATTTGGCTTTGGGGGGGGCCTCTATTTCTGCTAATAATGTGGATTGTTGCACTCAAAACTCAGACGATTTGATCCTTCGCACACCTGCTATAAACTTATTGCAACTTGAAGTTGCAATAAGTTTATAGGGCCAACACCAGGGGGCACCCAAGAACAATTAGTTTTTTTATTTTACCCCTTTAAAAAATTATTTCTACATGATCATTGTTTTAAAAAAATCACAATTTTATAATGAAATTGTGTGTTTTTGTTAAAATGATCACATAGAAATGATTACTTAAGGAAAAAAGCATCACTTCCATTTAGGAGTCCTCTTAGTGGCCCCGGAACCCAAAGCAACCGGCTTAGTTCGCTTATGCCTTCGGCCGACCCTGCAAGCCCACTTCTTTTTTTTAGCTGTTCTTATAATTGTCAAGATTGAGCTGCCAGCTCAAACCTTTAATTAATCAAATTCCATAAACATGCGTCACGCTCAGGCAGACAACCTTCATCGGACAAGCTGGAGCAAGACAGCAGGAGAACCGCTTCCTGACTGAAATGCCCCTTTTTTCGATTCTTTATCTCCTGTTTAGATTCCAGAACCGTAGAGCTGATCCCCGGTCGGCGAGGAATCCAGCCAGACGGCAGAGTCCTCTTACAGCGGTGGGTTGATACGCAACAAATCACAGTGTTAATTATACACTGGCAGAAACAAGATGGATGACTACTATTAACAAATAAAAGCCATTCATTATCTTGATGCCTCATGGAAAAATATTTTTTTGACATCCTTTTATGAGCCAGAATTGTTAGTTTAATGATTATTTACCTCTATCCCTCAGCAGGAGCAGTTTGCTTCTCAATTTCATCCAGTTGGTTTCAGATTACGTCCACTAACGGTCCAAATTTACAGTATGTTGATTTCAATTGATAGTTGTTCTCTCTGGGCTCTTTCATTCTCTGAAAGACTGGACTGCAAAACATTCAACCCACAAAGACATATCCATTCCTGTTAAATCTGGAATGCTCTCATAAAAACAAACGACCTGTGAGGAAGAAATCTCAGAATGATACGATGAGTGGATTTTTTCCCCCTCCTTCAGGTCATCAGTTGTTGGGAAACTGGTGTTATCCTAAGATAGGAGGCTGTAGGAATTGTACCTTTTCCAAATAATAATATTCCAAAGGTTCCAGCTGTTTTACGGCATTTGAAATTTTAAATGTTTACCTATTGATCCAAAAAAAAAGCTTTTTTTGGTCAAATTCAAACCAATTAAGTGCTATACCAGAGAGTCCAACCAGCTCTCTAAATGTTGCACTAAGTTCAAACAGAACTAACAAAAAATTAGGTGACAAATTATGACCTTTCCTAGGAACGGTGCAATACGAAGAATATGAAGATATTTGACTCAAACTGACTGATGTGCAGCACATTTCCCTTGCGCAGGAAACTCTGCACAACCTTACTCGCGCAAAACTTGGCGCTCTGGGCAGCATCAGCCTCTACGATCTGATCCCATCAGAAAATAAGCCTGTAAAAAGTTTCCACTGTCTGCCTCATTAAAACCTTCAGCGTCCTCAAGACGAAACAAGATCAATAACCCCCTCCTGTCGTTTTTTTCCCCTCCCATCTTTTCCAAGGCAAACACATCACTGTGAAGGTTTTTTTTCTCTCCAATCCTCCCTGCAGCCTGGGGATGTCACAGATCTTTAGCGAATAGATGAGTGACAGATGTATTGGCACGTCAAGCGAGACAAGCAGAGAAATTAGGTCCAATGGGAGGGATTATGCCCTCATTATTTGATGTAACCTTCGTAAGACCTGCTAATCCCCCGTGAATAACAGCTGCTCAGAGAGTTCGACAAAAACACAGACTTGCAAACAGATTTTTCATACTTTTTGATCGTGTACACTTTCTCTCTTCGATGAGGTTTAAAAAGTTCATCAAACGAGACGATCTGATCTGATCGCCCCTCACACTTGTTGGTTTGAGAAATCCCTTAAGTAGAAACCGTCTTCATTAAAAAAAAAGGCAACATCGTGTTTGGATCAGAAGGAACTGCAGAACAGACAAAACAAAGCTTTGAAATGGTTACAAAGCCACAGGCTTTGGGACTCCATAGCGAATATTTAATCTACAAATAAATGATGGGAGGAAGCCAAACTCCTTGCAGAAAGACCCCAGGCTCCAGTCCCCCGTTGTTGTCTCTCTCCAGTGTTCATGATTCAAAGATAATAGAGAGACTTGGCAAAGTTGGCATTCGTGGAAGAGGGCCGAGGAAAAAAAAAGCACAGCTTCATCAAAAGGGATACAACAGGCCATTCTCATTTTCAGAAAAGCATCTCGATGATTGAAGACTTTTGAGAATCTATTCTGTGGAGTGACAAAACAAAAGTTGAGCTTTTCAGAAGATGTGCATCCTATGAAATGTAATCTGGTGTAAAACGAACAACATTTCAGCCAAGCAGACCAGAGACCGCTCCAAAAGCAGGACGTGGACTACAGCACTGGACGTTCTTGGTGAATACAACCACAACTAGGCCTGTCACAATAATCAATAAATCAATTGACTGCACAATAAATTAAAACAAACTCAGTAATTTCTATTGGCATGATTTATCATATTTATGTTTATTATAAAAGTCTTCAGTTTGGTGCTTTGGTCTCAACTAGCTATTTTTTGAAGGACAATTTTGTTTACAAAGACATCATAATTCATTTTATTAGTTATTATGTTTATTTATTTTGGATGTTTAAATTGTCTTCCAGTTCCAGTTTTAAATGTTCATTAAAATGTAAAGTTTACGGATCTTTTAGAATGTGTTCTTGCATTATTATTTTGCCATTACCGTTATATTATTTAAAAACTGTGTCAAAACGATATTATCGTTTATCATAATAACTTCTGGAACAATTTATCGTCCTGCAAAATTTGTTATCGTGACAGGCCTAAACACAACAAACGTGCAAGTCTAGCGCTCGCGGTAGAAATAGCTCGTAGTGTTTCACCAAAGACAAAAGAAAAATCCTACAAATGTTGAAATCTGAATTTTTGGTTACATTTCGTGGAGAAGGAAGTTGTGCTCAGTGTCTTCTTCAGATGTTTACCTGTCACTTCCTGCAGTGGTTCGTGGTGCAGCGCCCCCACAGACAAGGAGGGGAACAGGTTTTTCACACCGTGCAGCGTGAAAAACCTGCACGGTGAAAATGTAACAAATGTTGCACATTTGCTCCCCGATCGAGCCGAGTCTACCAAACTATCAGGCGTAAAATTCTGTTTTTCCCAGCAACTCTCAGGGAAAAGCACTGGGACGGCCCAGCGGTGTCTGTAGAAGAATGCGCTGCTCAGAAAAAGATAACAAAGACACCAACTTTATGTTTCAGTTTTCTCAGGGGAGAAGAAGAAACACATTGTTGCGGTGGAGGCTGACAATCTGTCTCCATGTGTTTCCCTGCTGTCACAAGGTGGTTTGGCTTCAGGCAGGGAGATGGGAAGAGATGTACCTGTGTGTGTCTGTGCGTGTGTGTGTGTGTGTGTGTGTTTGCAAGTTTACGTGTGTGTGTGTACGGAAGGAGTTGTGTGTGGGGGGGTTGACACCTACCTCCATCTCTCCATTCCTTCCACACACCCTCCCTCTAAGGGTCAGGTAGCAGGCACGGCGCACCCCCCTCACACACACACACACACTCCCACTGACTTGGAGCAGCCTCCAGGGAGCACACATGTGCTTCACTCCCTCCCCGGACTGCGCTCAGGCGAAGACAGCATGGGAGGCTGCGAGCCGTGAGGATGGAAAAGAGAGTGTGTGTGATCCAGACCGACTTCCACCAGTACAGACCCACCGTCGGCCTGCACGGCAGACCCCTGGCACATGTAAGGAACCTGCTATTAGTCCTCTGACGGCGTGCTCCTTTTGGCTTTTATCTTCCTGTAATCTTCTCAATCTATTCATCATCTCTCTTTTTTTTTGGCTCAGTGTTTAATTTTCACCTCTGTCAGAGTTTGTTTTCACTGAACTCTAAGCCTGCCTGACGAGCGGCTCCTCCTCTCAGGATGCCCCACGCCTTCACAGGACGGGGTTTCTCTCATTAGCAGGGGCCGATAGAGAGTGAGTGAGGATGATTCTTAAGGGTTTATTTTTCTAGATTATAGTAAATCCCTCATTGTAAATCCATTTTAAGCCATTTCTAATGTATCTTCTCCTTCTCTGTTGTTTCTCTTTTTCACACACACACTCACACACATGTGGTACACACAAACCGCTAAGGAATGCAAACATAGATAAGCAGACCCTGAAGGCACTTCCTTTGCATATTGGATTAACTACAAACCAGATTTGAGGTTTAGATGAGAAATCTCTCAAACCTTGAAACAGATTGTCGGTTTCTCAATGCTAACATTTTTGTGCGTTTTGCTGATGGACACGCATATTGCACGTAATTGATGATCCCAACATGTTTTCTATCCAAGTTAAGCTTGTACTGTTGCTGCAAATTTCACTCAAACCACTTTTGGTCTTAAGAGTTTTTATTTTCAGCCCTATCTTCTCATGCCTCACATGGTCATAGAAATGTTTAAATTAAGGAACATTATGTTGTATGCTGCAATGCCGCACAATCCATTGACTTGATTGGACAAGTCTTTCTTTACCTGTTTCATCATCCTCATGGACATTACTGACCATGAATTTGTTTTTGTGGAAAAAGTTGCCGATTTTAGGACATTCAGCTGCATCTGTTTCCACAGCTTCCTCTTTTCGATTCTACCCTTCACCACACCATCCTTGCTCTTCCTACTTTCCATCTGCAGCGACCTACTGGTTCTCCCTGGGTACTCCAGTTTCCTTCCATCGTCCATAAACATGACTGGTTCATTGGTCTCTCTAAATTGCCCTTGTGTGTGTGTGTGTGTGTGTGTGTACATGGTGGTTTATCCTGAGTGTCTCTGTGTTGCCCTCTCATGGACGGGAGGATATTCAGAATGTTCTCGTTTCTCCTTTTCATTTTGCCAACCACAGATGTTTTACCTGAACTAGAGTTTCTGCAGAACAGCTGTAATATGATGCTAACGGGTTTAGAAAACCTGCTCTGACAATGTGTTGCTGTGAATCTTCATAGCTTCATCCATTGACGCACTCTGACGTCTCCTGTCTGCTTCTCTAAAATTAAGTTGTAAGGGTAAACAGTCTACAAGGGAGATCCAGATCATCTCAGGGCCTGGATTTATTTTCTGTTTTACAAAAGCTGCTAAAAGTTGTCTAGCATGTGAAAACACGCTGTTACCTGGAAATCAGCTTTTTGGCTGACTAAATCTTGCTGCATGGTTTGTGTTGTACTCTACATCGAATGTCACGATTTTGATCACATGTTGGTAATGTCTTCTTAAAGGGGCAGTATTTTGTTTTCCAGGCACACAGTGGCAATTTATATCAGAATCAAGTAACTATGTTGACCTCAGTTGATATAAAAATGCTATATATGTCAAATATGACATAAACGAAAATTCACTTTGTAATTTAACACCTTGAAATCAGGTCTCTGTCTCTTTACAAACTCCCTCTCTTTCTGAAATTCCGCCTTCAGGAAGTCATCACAACAGTATTTTTACCAGCATTTCACTAGAAGTAGCTTGCATAATGAGCTCAGCTGATGCACAGTTCCACCAGCTGTTTGCTAATTGCTGCTGGCTAGTCTGCAGGAGCTAGCTGAGTTGGGCTTCTCCATGAGGCAGAAAGTTGGAAGTTTGGGAAACTAAAGTTCCAGGAAGGGCTGCATCTCAGAAGCGGTGGTACGTCCAACTAGGCGGGAGATTACAGGATTTTATTTTATGTAATAGTGTCCCCTAATGGAAAGTTTGTTTTCCACAGATTTTAATCACCCCATCATTTGAAGCCTGAAGTACTCTTCCTAGCATCTGGCCAAGTCCTGCGTCCATGTTATCTCTCTATGTAATTTCTCAGTATCACACTTACAGCTGGATTCAAGAAGAAAGGCTTTAAAAGTCCTTCATGTGGGTCATCAGGGTCTGATAGAAAACTCAACTCAGGTGTTTTTTTTTTTTAATTCCACTTCTCCTTAGCAGAATCCTGTTGATCTTTAGATCGTTTTCTTATGGAAGCTGTAGTAAATGCCGTCTTTCATTTGCCTGAGCTGCAGGTCAGCTTTCTCAGTTATTTCAGCCTAAACAGGCCAATAATAATTGACAAGAAAGAAAGAAAAAAAAGAGAGAGAGAGGGAGAGAGAGGCTCTCTGTGCTCTCTAATGTCAATAGCTATCTGCTCGGTATAATTACCGGCAACAGTCCCGTCACAGATATGATTTAGAAGCTGGTAATAACGTACCTGACCTGGAGTCAGTTGACCGTGAAGGTAAGTGAACTGCGAGGTGCCGGGGTGATCAAAGGCTGCCTGTGCGTGGCTCCGTGACCCGGATCCAGAGTTCAGCCAGAGGCCAGCTTTTAGAACCACCGGCGCTCCGTTCATCCGGGAACCGTCTACGTGCTGGAGCCTTTTACCAAAACAAACGCTTTTCTCCTTACAACAGAAAGCAATGCAGCGAGTGACGCGAAGCAGGGAGAATGTGCTCTATATGCGGCTTATAAGCGACAACCAGCACCAGCAGCCAGGTGTAATTAAGTCCTTGCTGGGAGAGTTGCAGGGTCTGCCGCCTCACATGTTAACATTTAAACCCGAGCAGTGATGGAAAGGACAAGTGAGAGCAGCTGTCGGGACAGACTCTTTGGTGTTCACAGATATGGAAGTGTTGCTGTAGCTTCCTTTTTTATCACCTGCGTCACGTATTTCGTGCGAAACGTATAACGACGGCAAATTCCAACTAACTCCAAAAATACATCAACATTTTCACTCTTGGGCGATTCTTCTAACGCCCAAAGAGCATGAAGGTTTTCTAAGATACTGTCAGATTCAATACAAGGTATTTAAGGTGGTGTGAATGGTGCTAAAAATGCATTTTCAAATTCAAAACCTCTAACTTGATTTTATACAACTGTTATAATAACAACTGCATGCTGTTTTTCTTGAGCTGAGGGTTTAGATGAAGTTTCAAATGTAAGAGAACAAACAGGTTTTGTCATTTAATGTTGAAGAAGCTGGAGGGAAATTTTTTTTATGAGTATAAATTATGCCATACATCATCATAATGTGTATGCTGTAGTGCTAAATGCTTGAAAAAGTGTCGTTGGAAAGGAGTTCCCTAATCCCAATAAGGAATTAAAGCTAAAAATAAGATTTTTAATTCTTATCCTACAACAATGTAATGCTTCAGGCCAACTACAATATTTATTTCATTCTTTGGAGACTTGAGATTTGTCTTGGGGGTTGACTTACAATGACTTTATGCTTGTGTTGGACACTGCAAACATCCGCGCAGACATTTTTAAGACATCATGATTAATAAACGTTTATGACAAACAGACTTTACACATCCGTTCATCAATTTGACACTTTTTACATCTGTTGTACTGGACTGAAAAAGGCTGAAACTCAGCCGAGCTTCAAGTCAAAACAGGAAAAACTTCGCTCATGGGTGACATCCGCTCATTGAGCAAATATGGATTAGACTTTGACAAAGAACACTTAATATGGTCATGGCTTACAACGCGAGATGGCTTACAACGCAGAGCCCCTCTGAATGGGCTAAAGGTGAAGCCATTGATGTGTTACATTTATCTTCTTTTGGTGTCCTTTCCCTTTCCCTTGGCATCAGTCGTGAGATTGATGTCGAATGTAGTCTCGTAGCCCCTTCCCCCCCAGTCAACTAAGTCCGTTGTACGTTCAAACCGTCTACAGGCAAAGGAAGTTCAAGTGTGTCAGGTGGCTAATCCTTGTGACACCTGCGGACTTAATCTTATTTAGACAACACGGCAATTACTGAAGCACATTTGAGAAAGATGATACTGTGTCTCCCTGTCTGCTTCGCTCACTGAGCTCCGCGGTTTGAGATAAATTGGCTGTCAGGTCTCAGAAAGCAGAGCTAATGACAGCTCTTTTCCAGCACTCCAAACTCAAGCAGCGACAGGTTTTCCTACTCTCTGCCTCGTCTTCATGTGTCCCTTTGAAAATTAGACGGAACCCATTCTTTGCTTTGAGTGCCGCTCCAAAACTACTTGTAGACGCTTGTTGGCACTTAAACCTCGAAATGTAAATAGCAGTTTGTCTGCGAGGGACAGGGTTTGCTGAGAGTCTTTTTGTGAAAATGGGCTTGGATCTGGGTTATCTGCTGCTATGAAGAAGCCAAAAAAATGTTGCTATGAAGCAAGAGCGATGCTTTGGTGAGGTATGTTGAGCTCTGTCCGTAATGCCAAAAAGATGGAGAACTTTAAATCCGGCTTGATCAATATCAGCTGGAAGGATAACCTGCTTACAGATGACAGCAAAGCACACAGGAAGACACATTTACAAACAGAAAACCAATTTTAAGGCTCAGGATTATAAGATGATGTACTTTTACATTTGTTAATAGTGTGTTTTTGATTTCTCTGAATACATACATTGCTTGGTGAACTTTAATTTTGGCTATTGTTAGTGAACAATGTAAAAGCAGTATCACAGACGTAAACAATTACCATATGCACTCATATAATACGTATTTGGCCAAATGGTTGCCACGTGGAAAAAAGTAATACATAGATTCAATTTCACAATGGCTTTTTGGAATTATAGTGCATTCCTGTCTGAATTTATATACATTTATACATGTACAAAAATAAAAGTAATTAAGTAGCAATTGTTCTTTTACGTTTAGCACATAAAATCTGCATACATTTATATTTAAATTCAGACATACCTCAAATCACCAACATAATTTATATTTATTCAACAGTGATCAAAACAATGCATTTAATTACTAAATAGGGTCTTGAAATTTAATTGCGACATAAGTTTCTGTAATCCATCCTGGTGCATAATCAATGAATTTTAAATCCAAGTTAAAGCAAATAAAATTACATTCAGATGTTGTTTACACTCTTACCACCAGATGGCAGTAACGTGCTTCCACATTGACGCTAAATGTGTGTTAGTTATGCATCAAACTGCATCTTAACTGCATCAAGACCAGAAGCGGTTTGAGGTGTAGCAGTCTAAAAGAGTTTAAATTGCTTATTTTCTAACTTTCTGTATCGGCTGTCCTTGCTGCAATGCTAACTTTAGCTTGTATGTTTTGCAAACAAGATGGACAGGTAGTCACGGTGAAGTTAGCTGTGTTACTTTCAATTACATTATTTGCTACAATCAGAACGCCCGCTAACAATACGCTTCCTTATGAAAGAAATGACGTTCTGCTGCTTGTATAAATTTGCTGTTAAACCGTTATACCCTTCAGTTACCACTATGAGGCACCGACAACCCCCAAATGCAACCTTATGATTCATGCTATTTGCTTTGGACGTTTGAAATCATTGGAACGATGTCATGCACATCTTAGATGCATTCACCATAACAAAACAAGTCAATACAAAATGTTACCGTAGTAACAAAAATGGTCCAGTAATACAATACCAAATGGTTTATTGAAATACAAACTGTCAAAAGTGTGCCATAAATTCTAGCTTTATAAATGTGGCAGACATATTGAAGTCCAAGTTCAGAGAAAGTTCCAGATGATTTTAACTTGTAAATTCTCACTTTTTAAGATAAATGGAGTTTTAATGGTGGGTTTTTCACAAAGGCTACTTAATGGAATAATTTCAAATGAAACTGACCCATTTGTTCCAGTTCAGTCACATCATGTTTAACTCTAAAAGGAATGTTTCATTCATCGCTTCTGTTCCTAAATCAAACGTTCTCAGCTAACTAACAGGCTATATTTAGTCTGGAATTGTAACAGTTATTTACCTTCAAATGTTTGCTGTGATCTTATTATTCTTGGTCTCTTCCTCTGGTGAAGAACCTAAGGGAAAACTTGCCATCAGATGTAGAGTGGAACATCATGAACCTGCAGCATTAGCACATCTGTGACTCCCTGATGTTTTGTGTTGGAGTAAAGCTGATAAGGAAAAAAGAATCCACATTTGTTCTCCGCTGACACAAATCCCAGCACACCCAGCAGCAGCACGTTATCATCTGGCTGAGCTCGACCTTTGACCCGCCTCGGCCCCTGTACCATGTTGGTGATCAGGTCTGGGTGAAAGAATGCCTTCTGGAGCTTGCATGTGCGCCGAGGCTGGCTGCAGGAGGATGAGTTATACAGCTGTGAGCAGACAGATTGAGTTTTAAAGGAACTAAAAGAGAGTAAGAATTGGGTTATACGAACTGGAACATACATTTTAACCAGTGATGTTATATCTGGAAAGAAGACAACTATCTACAGTAGATGTCCATCTCTGAGGGAAGATCCCTGATATTTTAGCAGTTCAGTAGACCATTAATTTTTTTTTATTTTGTGGAATTTATATGAAAAAAACACATTTTTTGCTAGAATTTGTTTAATAAATGACTTTTTAAACACGTTCTAAAATATTTCTTACCACTATTTAACAGCAGGCTGAATCAGTCACCTTACAGCAAGAAGGTCCTGGATTCGAGTCTCAGCTTTGGGGTCTTTCTGCTTGGAGTTTGCATGTTCTCCCTGTGCAGGCGTGGTTTCTCTCTAGGTACTCTGGCTCTCCCCCACAGAATGTTAGGTTTACTGGTCTATCTAAATTTCTGAGATGGACTGGCAACCTAAATGAGCCAAATGAAAATCGGCTCCCTTAAATTCAAGTGTATCCATTGATATTTACGGCACATTTCCTATCCCAGATTTTTGTAAAGCTTTGATAGGCAGACTGAGATCATTTTTTGTTTGTTGCCCCTAACATCAATAATGTAAAAAAAAAAATTGGAAAAGTATTTGACACATTTGCTTGTCGCTGTCCTGCATTTATCAGCCTAATAGTTTATATTGTGATCAGAAGCGACAAGTAGTTATCTTAAAAATATCTACGGTGACTTTCAGATAGTTTAGCATAAAATTGAACCTCAGGCAGTGAAGATACATCACAATACAGCTTTCATTTGTCCATTTTTGACTTCTATGTTTTCTCAAATGTCAACAAAGTATCAGTTGATTATGTTTAAATTTGGATCTACAAAGTTAATTGAAAAAAAACAACAACTTTTTTTTCTTTCTTTTTTTTACAGGCAATTTTGTGATAAAATGTAACAATACCAGGAACTGCAGCACTAAAACCTGGATCTCCTCTGAGTCTCTGTTGTGGGAAACATTCAAAAAGTCGAACTTGTTAATTGACTTTTCATCCTTAAAGTCAATTAACTTGACTATTTTTTTATCTTGTTGATGCAATGGAAAGCCGGTAGGAGGCCAGTCAATTAAGAGGCAACGATAAGCGGTCACACACACATAAGTCTGTGTGTTTGTGCTCATGCATGCATGTGGATGTATTTTAGAGGGTAAAATGAGCACAAGTGAATGAGGGAGGGAGCGAGAGAGAGAGAGAGAGAGAGAGAGACGGTGGTGGGGGGTAGACCCTCTAACTCCAGACAGATGTAAACCAAAGTCAGGGAGTTTCAGTCAAAGAGCCGGTCGGCCGAGCCGGACCGTCGAGTCCGGTGTGTGTGAATCCGCGTGAGAGTCTCTGGGTGCTGCGTCAGTTTCTTTCTTTTTTTTTTTTTTAATTATCACTCCTGCATGCTCATTCAGACGAGGAAGGGATGAGGGAGAGAGAAGAGCTCAAGCAAGCCAAGGAGCAGAGCGAGTTGCTCCTGTCCAGAATCCATGAACTTGAGGAGGAGAACAATCAACTTAACAAGGAAAAGAATGAGGTGATCACCAAATGCCAAGTCGTAAGTCTCCGCTGCATCGTTGTTGTTTTTCTTCTTCTTCTCATTATCTCTAAACGATTTCCCGAGGGGGGATTAAACTGACGATACTTTAGGAGTCATTATTTGTGATTACATCTAGGTTTTCCGCTTGATAAAGAGTTTTCGACATGATCATTGGAGCAACTATTAGGAAGGTAATGATACCCTGAGAGGGATGCTGCTGCCATGGCAGTGACTATGAATCTCTTAATGCTGTGGTTGTTACCACTTGCTTTCACCATTTTCCATCACCTAATTGTGAGAGCAGGAAGAGAAAGTATTTTTCTAACAGCAGTGCATTAAAGCGTCGTGCTGTTTCCTGGCCTTAAGCTTAGCTAGTTTGTGAATATTTTATTTACTGTGCGGTAGATGCTTTACCACAATGTCGATAGAAGAAAAAAAAAAAAAAACACCTCACCATAAATGCTGTAAATGTAACTTAATCACCCTAAAACACAAGGATCGATTACAAACTGTGTCCGTACCTTTATATTTGTATTTAGTGATGGTCTCCATGACGTTAATGGAGTCTTTGCATCCTCTTTGGGTGGCATTCTCTTTGAAAAGAAGGTAGGAAGTAAATGCTGTGCAGCAGCGGTAGTAGTAGTGCGAGGCATCTGTTTTCTTTTAAGCCAGCACAGCATCAACACTGAATCCATCAAATGTTGCTGAACAGGAGCTGTGGATGAACACGAGATGATTCCATCTCTAGAAACATGTAATTAAAGCAGATCTAACACCGAGTGAACGATTTAAAATAATTAAATTCAGGTGTTCCAAACAAATCAGCGGTGTAATGTAGCAAGTTAGCTGGTGAGATTCCCTCACTTCTAACCATTCAATGCAAAGCGTTGGTGGTATTATGACACATTTTAAGCTATTGGAAACAATTGGAGAACTTCACTGTAAAGATTTCCATGATAAACCTGCCGCATCCAAATCTTAGATAAACTAGTATGCAAAGTGTTGGATGTCGAAGTGTAAACCACATCGCCTCTGGACCGTGTGTTCCTCCCAGTGAACCAGTCTGGGGTTGACAGTTTCCATTAGAGTGGCACTGGTCTCACTATGTTTCTGTGTCAAGTGTAAAGGCTGGTGCAGAGGTGTTTATAGTGTGGCGCCGGTTTTCGGTACTTGGACTTTCCCCATTAGTTCAATTGAAAGGAACTCTAAGTGTCTCGGCACATAAAGATGTTTTGGACAACTTCATGCAACCAATTCTGAGGGGAACAGCTTGGGGGTGATGCCAGCATGGCTGCACCAGTACGTCAGTGGATTGGCCTTGACATAGCACCTTCTGGATTCAAGTTTGTTTGGCAGCAAATATGGATTGTGGTTTCGTTTACAAAGACCCAGTCAATCATGACTACTCAACTGCCTTTACACTTTGACTCACATTCATAGTCATTTGTACCCCCGTGAAGAGGTCGGTAGGCAACGTGTTGTTTTGCCAATGAAAACGGTGGAAAGGAGCTGCAACCAAACTCACATTCCCTCCCTCTCTTGGTGCAAATAACATTTTAAAGGTTTGTGGTCAGTACCTTTCCAGCTTCTGTGGTTTTCCAGTAGTCCCACTGTAGGTTGTAAAATCTAAAAAAGGTATTCAACTTTCATACTTTAGAAAAAAAAAAGCGTTACAAGTTTCTGGACCTAAAGATTCACATGCTAAGTTTTCTTTAATCACACAACCTTTGAGCAATCGGAGCTCTACAAACGAAAAATGGGACGGATTTCGGTTTCCAAAGTTAGAATTGACTCAACCACCGAAGTAAAGCTTTTCTTCTGCTTTCTAGAGCATTTTGATTATTTATTCACAGGTAATAATTGTTTCATAGTCAACTACTGAACCAACGATGAATGAAACTGACTACAGCGAACCATTGAATGTGTTTCTAACAGGTCTGAACCAAGCATGGAAAATCAATCATTCTGTTCAAAATAAAAAATACTTCATTAGGTAGATTATTTGCTCTTCCAAAATGAAGCCCAAAGTTAATTTTCATAATAAAAGTCTCAATTTCTAAAACTGTAGATCGCTGTCAAAGTATTAACTAAACAATGACCAATTGAAAAAAAATTTTTGTCATCACTTGAAAATAAACCTCAAATTCGTTTCAAAATAAAAGTAAAACTGCAGGATCCACACATTAACTGGTCTACACCAAGAACAATAAAATCTGTTAAAAATGAATGCTAATACTTTGACATATTGGTTCAATGCAGTGAATTAAATACATGTTGAATATTCCCAATAGACTTTTTCAGAAATTATTTTTATTGGTATTACTATTATTATTATTGTAGTATTTTTATTTATCTTGATCTCTTTATAAACTCTTACAGTATAAATACAAGTTTGTTTCCCCCCCCCGAATTTAGACACAATCAGTAGAAATATTGACCTCAAATTAGGTTCAGATGCCATGTAATTTCTTTCCTCTTGCATTTTTTATGCAAACTCCAAATGAACATTATTTTTCTGCTCCGTCACATAAAATATCCAGGAGTTTATGCTTGTAATTTGACAAAATGTCAGATAAATAAATAAAATCAAGGGTTGCAAATACTTTTGATGATCAGCATAACCTGCAATTTTTTTTTTTGCTTTTTTGTTGACAAATTGGGCTGAACTATTCAAAGAGAAAAGCATCCAGATAAATTAAAAATCTTTGTTTCTTTTTTTTCTACCAACCGCAATATCGTTAAAGATTTAGAAACTGAAAACCTATTAAAAAGTTATTTATTAGGAAAATAACGAGAGTGTCTCCAGAGAGAGTCTGCTGTAATGGCATAGTGGTCCGTCTGAGTGTGACAGAGCGGATTTCGTTGGGATTCTGAAGATTTAGTGTGAAAGTATGGATCATCCGTGCTGCTGTTGCCAGTGTTTGTGGAAAAGGCTCCCGGCTCACGGGATTTCATCTTTACTCCTCCAGCTGAACTGCTTAGCAGACGCCGATTTAACACAGCATCAGCTGAATCAAGGAGGAGCTGGGCCTCAGATTTAGGATTTTACTTCTGTCTGTGTCTGGGTTTGAAAACTGGGTTGGTGCTCTTTTGTGTCTTTAATATATATATATATATATATATATATATATATATATATATATATATATATATATATATATATATATATATATATATATATATATATAAAACAAAACAAATACTAGACAATGTCTGTAAAGTCAATTTGTTCATTAAGTCACGGTTGGTTAATCTGCAATGGACAGAAATAGTTTTGTTTTGGGGTTTTTTCCCCCATATGTAGCTTTTTCTATTGCAACTAGCCAGGTGTGCGCTGGCTCCCAGCATGTTTTTCCTCTCTGCTTAGATTAGCCAGCCGTAAATAATGACATTAATCTGCGGAGGAGACAGATCAGCCAGCATAATTCATATCACGCAGCCCTCCGATCTTACTGACTGCAATGAGAAATGTGACCCCATGTCAGAGCTATTTAGTGCCGCTGTGGTGTGTAAGGAAGCCTTCCAGTTTTCCATTGGAAATCTATCCTGCTCTTCATTAGTCTTCACCCGCCGAGGTTGCAGGGACACCTCAGACGTTTTTCATCTGGGACAGGAGAAATTCCTCCCTTTTAATCAACCTTGATGTACGTGTGCCCCGTTAGGTCAGCGCCGCGCCGACAGACTTGACATTCCTTTGATTTGCTTTTTTGCAGGTATGCTAAATGTACGGCTAACTCCTGGTGACGTAAACTAAAGAGTTCTCCTTTCAAACACCTGTATGTCTGAGGCTTTCCCCAGAACTCTGCTGTGGTTTTCTTCCAGAACGCTCTGATCGCTGGTCCAGCTACAAATAGGATTAAAGCTAACACTACGAGCTGAAAATCTTTTGAACAAAACGCTAACTTCCTTTTCTCGAATTAGCATATCTCGCGAATCAGATAACCTTTCCATGACTCCAGAGTTATATTTCAGCTGACGCAGACATACATTGAAATTTACTGAAAAGTTTGATATAGCTCATAAAACCTAAAAATCACAAGTTTTTGACAATTAGCTTACGGTTGGTGAAGCTAACATCGCAGATTTGCAAGAAATTAAGCAAAGTGTAAATATGCAAAAACGATAGTTCAACATAATTTCAGCCATTATGTTAGCATAATAGTTTCCAATCTTTTTGGAAGAATGAGCAGCTTGTTCTTATGAATGGCTCTAGAGAAAAACGTGCATATCTGAGTGGACAATGTTTCTTTAGCTAAGCTAAAAATGGTACAATTAAGGCGGTAGTTGTTGTTTGCGAGGTCCAAATGGCTCACATTCCAGAATTTCTCCTAGAAAACCCACCAAGGCCAATGATAGTGGGCCACTGGTGAATTACCCTATGTTTTTGTGTTAAAAAATTGTAAAAGTCACAAAAAATTAAGAGGTGCGTGGGCAGGTGCAGGGATGATGCCACCAGTTTAACGCACCAACTATAAACTTAGCTTAATCTGTCCTTACCTGGTGTATAAAAACCCTATTTAAAAAAACATTAAAAATTTGTTAAAGGTACAATCTTAAGATTTTGTACGTGCTACGGTTTTATATCTTCATTGTCATTGTGTATTTAAAGCTTTAAATAAAGTCAGCCTTAATTGTTTGTGTTACAATGGGGTTTAGGCACTTTCACAAAGCGCTTCCATGTCATCAAATGAAGGCATCTGACAGCTAAACCAACGTTAGCCTCCGGGTTCATCACTCATCTGCTGTGAGGATGTTGAAAGGCTACAAGCAGTTAAATTCCAGGCTTTCTGCTTCATGGAGACGATATTTCAAAATCCTGACACACTACATGAATATGGGCTGGATGAGGCGCCGCTGAGCCAAACGTAGTAATTAAACGCATAACAGGGGCTTCGTTCTTCCACCATGTAATTCTGTAATGAACAGGTAGTGGGATTTTCTGATTAAAGAATGACGAGGGCTGAAAGACTGTCGCGCATGCTACAAGGAAAATGGACTTAGTGTCTCAGGCTCGCAGACTTGACTTGGGCGCATTCTTTTACATGATTCATTGCCAGGCTGCTTGTCAGATATGTTGGTGTTGGACATGAGGGCTTCTTTCTGGGCCACGGCCCGAGCAAGACCGGAGTCTTCAGATATAGTGGGAGTAAAGGACAAGAGGCGAGGCCGCATAATTGCAGAAAGCAAAATGCATTCTTAGAAAAGCATTTTTGTTTCTATTGTTTGGTCCCATTGGGTTGGATAAAGGTTCTCTTGGTATTGGCAGCATCTTTAGATTCATTCATTTGAGTAGAGTTAGATTTTTCTGCATCCGGACGAATTGAATTTCTTTAACTCCTGTTAAGAATTTTATTTTGAATTTTCAAAGCACTCTATTTCACACTTACAGTATTAGCTTGTATTTCTTTGATCTGGCCTGAGCAAACCTCATAAGTTTACTAGAAATTGTCGGGGCTACCGGCAGCATTCATCGTCATCTCATGACCCTGGGCTGATGTTGACGTAGATAGATAAACACTTTTGAGAGTCTCTGTGACTTCATACAAAAAAAAAAAAAGGAGCCACGCTTGGGTTGAGGCACAATACGCCTTGTTGTTCTTGCTCAGATGAAGCCGTGGCATTGTGGGCGACCGTGTGGGCGTGTGCCCAGAAGACATTTATGTCAATTATAACCGGGGGAAGAAGGAAAAAAATGCATTCTTACTCTGCATTCGTATTCTGCTCTTGTGTTCCTGGCTTTTACGGTGAGTGCAGAGTTCCTGTGGTCGCATAGCTTTTCCTCTGACCAGCCACTCCCATTCAGAGGGACACCTGCGGACCCCCACCCGTCCGTCCTTCCTCCCTCCCTTCCCAGCAAGCCGGAGAAAGCCACCTGTTTCTGGAGGAGGAGACAGTAGAAGAAGACAGAGAAAGGCATGATGCAGTGAAACATTGTAAGGGTGGTCTGCACAAAGGCTACTTTCAGTGGAGAACCGACGACGGGATTCAGAGGAAAGTCGGGATTCCAGCGCATTCTGAAACGAAACACAAACATTTGATTTTGAGTTAAATAAGACTTTGCAGAAGAAGAGGAACAAAGCAAAGAAAGAGTGAAGTGAGAAAGAGGATCTACTGGCAGCACCTCAAGGGACTGAAAGTGATCCAACTCAAACCCACCTGGAAGACTCAGAGCAGCTGCACATGAGTCAGGAGGAAGAGGAGGGAAAGTGATTCTGTCAGACAAGTTCCAGCACCGAACGAGTAAAATCTCCAAAAAAAGAAAAAGGACGAGATACCGCGTGACGGTTTGCTGAGATGATGTCTACAGGGAAAAGTAAGAAATGCCACTCCCTCCTTAATGACTTTGAGGAAGCCAATGGTACTAAAGTGGATCCTGGAGCAGAACCAGAACCTGATGACCTGGATTGGGACGGTTACAGCACCACCCTGGAGCACAGACTGGCAACTGTGGGTATCACACACTATATTATGGATTGTTGAGAATATCCCAACAACCCTAACCCTAACCCGGGCATATGGACTTACTTAAAGGAATTATTGTGGTAGAAAAAGTAGTAATTTCTCGTTTTAAAGTTGCAGTACGATGTAGAATTGACTACATGTTATGATGTTATTCGCTCATCATAAACATATTTGGAGTGTTGCTTTGATTCTTTCACGCATGTCTGAGAAGTCCTTTAATCTCCCGTGGCAACCGTTCGGCTGTGTAAAAACACCTGGGTGGACCTAGCTCCGCCTTTGAGACTCAGCTCCTCCTTGGAGCTGCAGTTTCTAAGCTCAGAGGCAGCTGGACTGACTCTGAAAAGAGACCGAATAGACGTAGAAATCGGTGAAATTCAGAAATTCAGAAATTTGGAGAAGCTAAGGTAGAGATTTAACGGTGGTAAGGCTTTTCTGATTACACTGATTCTAGAACGAATGCACAGCTCGTGCGTTCGTTGGCAAAATCAATCTTTAATTGTCGGTTCAATATTATTTAGAAATTCCACCACTTTGTTCATTTCATGAGCTTATTGCATGTTTAGTTTAATAACTAAAGAAAAAAATACAATAAATTTACTTTTGAAAAAAGGACCATAAAATTGATTTTTATGGCCCTTTACTACTTCCAACTTGACCATTTTTGTCCACACGGCAAACAGTTTGTACATCTCTACACTGTAGTAGAACAACATTTTCATTCTACACACGCTGACCGTGATGACAGGTCCATAATGAAGCCCAGTTCAGTGAGTACACTCTCACTTCTGGACCTTTTCACCCATATGGCAGCTGGTGTTCAGAAAAACTTGCTGATCCGGTCAGATCTGGCGGCCATTGTCCTGCCTTTTACCTTTCTAACTATGCGAAAAGCAAAATAACAAAGGGAAGTTTTCTTCTGACTTGAAGGTGGATATGTTTAGTCTTGTGCCATAACCTGCGGTGAGAGCTTTGTCTGAAATAAATCTGTTGGTGTTTGCCTGACTCTCCTTTATGTCCCTAATCCTCTCATATTAACCGTTAATCTCTTGTGCTTTTTATTAATTGAGACATTTTTTTTTCTTCCCATGGACCTCCCTCATTCTCCTCAACCGGTTCATCAGCTTTTAGGGCTTTTGTGGAACAAAAGAAAGTTTACAAAGACAGTAGAGACAGTGGACAAGAATTTCATACAAAACCACGCTGTATGATTCCCAGGCTGAATCGATGTTTGTCCGGCTGTAGGAACAGGAGAACGTCCAGGCGTCCGAGCAGCGCTGCACCCAGCTGGAGAAGGCCCGGCGGGAGCTGGAGCGGCAGCTGTCGGGCCTTTCGGAGCGCCTGGAGGAGGAGGAGGCCTGTTCGGCAACGCTGGTCCTCCACCGGGACAGGCTGGAGGCGGAGTGCGGCAGCCTCAGACGAGACCTGGACGATCTGGAGAGCGCCCTGACCGCGGCCGAGCGGGACAAACAGGTAGGGCATCAGCGCCAGAAGCAGCTTACTTTTTTTGGTTTATCTTTTTGTTCCACCTATAATACCCATTTGGAATCAATTAGTGGTATTAATGATGACGAATAGAGTTTGTATTTACTTAAAGCTGCAGGATTACATTTAGCTGAGGTTGATTGACAGCGCTAAGACCCGCCTAAGGCTCTGATTGGTTGATTTTGGTCGGGAGCGGTGCAACCCATTGAGGAGGAGGAGGAATATTGATCTTTTCAAAGGTTACCTGTCTCATATTAAACTGTTACAATATGGTGACAGTTTGAACAAATATGTAAAAAAAATATATTTTTTTTAAAATGAATGTTACATGCTGTAGTTTAAGTAATATTAAAAACAAAGACATACAGAGCGTTTTAGGCAGATCCTAAATACATTTTCTTATATCCTGGTGCCAAAAATCCTGATTCTTGACATTTCTAATATTAATAATGAACCACTTTTGGTTTTTCCAATTCATTTTAAGCATAAAGGTCATTTTAAAATAACTTCATGACACCAAAGGAGCCTGTTGAGGCAGTTTTTTTATGAAACAGGATCTGCTCTACCTTAGTTTATGTGATAGACCAAAACTAAGCATCATTTTTAAACACATTCAAGTGCAACACAAGTAATACATGATTTTCTAAACATGTAGAAAAAAAAGTGGTGTTTGTATCTTTTGAGTCCTCTGGGAGCAGCGACTCTAGAAGAGCTGCAGAGTTTCACAGCCTCAAAGGGAAATGCAGTTATGCTTTTTCACAAATCACCAAATGTATGTAAATCATCAGAATATCTGAAGAAACTCTTTCAAACAACTCTTAAGAAATTATAAGAATGGTAGCTTTTTTTGCTAGTTTTTTTTTGTGTAATCCAAGTTTTTCCATTGCTTACTGAGACGTATTATTATTGATAAAATGTAAATAAAATGATGTAATCATTTCAAAACTGATACGCCTTTCTACACAGTTTTATTATCTTGCAAGAGACACGTCTCACTATCTATTAGAAAAAATATAACTGGCTGGATCAACATAATTTTAAATCTAAATGTGATTCGTTTTGGATGGAAAACATCGGTGAAACATGACAGTTGCATCACCATCCACCCAGCTGACGCACTGAATCCCAACAAAGCACATTAAAGTTTGCGGCTGAAGCATGTCAAGCATGGAAAAGGGATAAAAAAACATAAAAAGGGATAAACTCCTGCTCCAAGGAGAAAACACGCAAGACGAAACACAAACTCAGACTCACTCAGACCGCAAAAGACGCAAAGATCCTCAAACGTATAACTTTATGCGACCACGTTTGATAAACACATGTTGGGCTTTTTTATAACCAATTACACCGCAGATATTCATGCCACAGCCTGTCCCTCTTTAACCTACAGCTGTGCTGTAAATTTCAGATCACAATAAAAACTTACATCGCTTTCCTCGAAGTTGGCAAGTTTCTAAAGGCCGTAACCAAATCCCGTCTCCTGTGCTCAGACGCCGCTGCCAGAGGCTACTCTGCCATCTCTGTTACGGCCCTCTCACCGAAGCCTTAATCTGTTTATTTGAGGCGTATTAAGGGATTAAGATGCTATCTTTTGTTCAGGTATGCCGGTGCATTCTCAAACCGTGTGTGAAGGTGGTTGGGGTGGTCGCTGTAGAGCTGCTGGAATCTGCTTAGATCAATTCAGTTCGGGGTTTAAGAAGATTTTTCCTCCTTAGATTGGTGAGGATTACCAAAATTATTCCTACTTGCTGTGAAAAGGAAAAGCTAATTCTGACTTAATCTCAGAGATTATTTCGTACAGCATCTGTAATCATCTGGGTTCATCAGTGAATCACTTAAATCTGATGTAGTGATGGGCGATTAAAGTGGAGTACATGGACAAGTTTTATCACGATACTTTGTGGTAATATTGCGATACGGACGATACGAACTATTTATTTCTTCTTTTGTAGTTTACTATACAACTGTGACTGAATCATACAGCAATGATAGCTGTAAAATAAGCTTCCTTTCACCAGTCACATGAAGAAGTGTGATTTGTATCGCTAAAATACACAGTTACTGCATTTAATCATATTTTCAAATGTATTGATATTTATTGATACTCTTGTGAAACAAACAGTGAAGAAAACATTAAAAGTAACAATCCAGACAATATGGACAGTGTTTTTTGTTTTGTTTTAAACATTATTTGGAATTTATCGTGAAAGCAAATAAATCAAAATTCTTATGACAAGAAATTTATCGCGATAAATTAAAAGCAGTGCAATTTTTTTCACTTATTGCTGAATGTGTTTGATCCAGTTGAGAGAAAGATCAAACGCTTCTGTTTTGTAGGTAATAGTAAAACATATCTCTTCTTTACCAGTATTTATCTCAGCCTACATGTGTGTCTTCAGCGAGAATCGGTGTCTAATCCTCTGAGAGGAAACTTCAATGTCTGTTGGAAAAACTGCAAAACTACTGAGATTGGTTTCCCCGATGAAACAGAATACTTACTGGTTTCACAGTTCAGCAGCAGAAACTGAAGGTGAAACTGACTTCACGGCATAAAAGTGGAGTAGATCGCGAATTTTAATCAAACTAAATCATGCTTTGACACCTAAATGACCCGTTTGTTTTCTTTAAAGATGAATTATGACTTTGAATTTGTCGTTTTGTTTGTAGCTGTCAGACGGCGAGGTGAAGAAGCTGACCGAGCAGCTGCTGCAGAGGGACGAAGCCGTGCAGAAGCTCCAGAGGGAGAAGGAACATTTGGTGGAGCTGAGCCAGGTGAGGATGGAGGAGGCGCATTTTATGCTTTGTGTGTATCAGGTGTTGCCATAGCTTTCAACTCTTGTGGATTCAAGAAATATTTACCCTCAGTGAGAGTCCCTGAGACTGACGCATGTCTTGTGTTTGAAGATCTGGGCCGTGGTCTAGCTCTAGTATAATCTTACATTTCAACAGGTAACTGGCTCTAAACACACACCTGACTGGTTTATCATGGATCAGACTCTTTACATTCATCAAATTCACAAACTGAACTAAAAACTGAAGCCGTTCTTCAGGTCAGGCCTGGGAAAATGACCCAACACGGTTCTCAGAGCCCTTCGTTCTAAGAACCTGCCACTCTCAGGTCTGCTTTGGTTCATTGTGTGCCTGTAAATGTTAGCTGTCACACCCTGTCTTCTAACCCTGACCCCACAGCCAAATCAATAACACTGAATGTGACACGAGGAGAAGATGTTCAAACAGGTTTTCCCCCTCTGGACGACGTACTTTTGAAGGATCATGAGGGCAGTGGGCTTCAAAGCATTGGCAGGGCTTGAGAGTTGAGAGTTCGCCGCCATATTATCGGGGTCAGCTATTGACTTTTAATAAAATCTGACTCGGCATCTTGGCCCCGTCTTTTTTAATGCGAGTGGAGAGAACTTTTCAGTAGCCTTGGTACTTTGCTCTATTGTACCTTGCATGTTTTTGTGTGTTTGTTCTGCTCTCTACCACCACTCTTGGCTCACTTTTACTCCGACAGTCATCTCGGAGCTAATGGCCATTTTGTCACTGAAATCTTGACTGGTGGGATTTAACGAAGATGCGGGCGGAGTAAATAGGTGTATCAGTACACCTCGATAACAAAAAATGGACAAACTCCTTCTTTCCACCTCCTCAAACTTGGACTTACGCAGATCTGTGGCTTTCTGCTTTATTTAAACTTTGCAGTGTGAGCACACCCTGTAATCAGTGAAACCACGGATCCTGCTCTCTAATGGAAACTCCTGAGGTAGAATGTCTGGTCATCAGTTTTGGATTTTAGTTTCAACCTGAAACTATCATTAAAAAGTGCATTTTCAATTAGCTGAAGTTGTCTTTGCCTTAAATTAGCATTTGCTTGAATATGCGAAACATTAATGTGACACAAGAAATCTGCAATGGGAAAATTGCTTCTTCACGCCAATGCACACCTTCTGACAATTTCAGGGCTTTGGCGAATAATGACTTCATGTAACAAGATAAAAAGAAATCAGATGGCTGTAGATCAAACAGGAAATTACCACATTTGACGTGTTCTTTGCAAAGAAGCTACTCCAGTGTTTGCGAGGCTCCGGCAATGCCGTCAGACGGATGTGAAGCCATGTGATGAATTAAAGGTTTAGGAACATGTGCAGCCCAGGCTCAGACATCTTGTTTCTATCTAACAGCAAGCGATTGAGGATCTGCAGATGGAGGAGGACAAAGTGAACCTGCTGACCAAAGAGAAAACCAAGCTGCAGTTGCAAGCCGAAGATGTGAGTCTACATTTTCTGACATCCAACATCTCGGGGTGGAGTGACATATTCAGCTCCTGAGACCAAACAATATACGACAGTTCAGCGGTCGGCTTTCATTTCTATCAGCATCAGCTTCAGCATCTTGGTCACAAAGACCTAGATGAGATATGTGCAGGAAGACTGACCTAAAATCTTATTAGAAATATTAATTATCAAGACAAACCCCAATGCAAACAGCATTTTTCAACAGCAATAACATCAAGCTAAAATAAAAATCACTGGCAGTGGAGGTAAAACAACCAAAACCCAAATTCAGCTGCCTGCAGTGTTCAACACCAGCCCCTTAAAGAGAATCAACTTTAAAACCAAAAGTACAAAGTGAACCATGATTGTTGTGTACACTTGTGTCTCCAGTGACCATGTCGTCTTCTTGTCTGTTTCCCAGTTGGAGTTCCAGCTGGAGCGGCTCCAGCGTGGCGAGCCTGAGAAGGCCAGGAGGAAGCTGGACGCTGACAGCAGATCTACTAAGGACAGCTTAGGAGAGGTGGAGAAGATGAGGAGTGGTTTGGAAGATCTTATCAAAAGGTCAGTGTGTTTTATTTTCTGATATAAAAACAAATTCATAGCAGAAGCAGCGGGCTGTCATGGCCTCCTACAGAAACCTGAGCATCTTCAGTACTGACAACAGGGAGAAAGAAAAATGTCTCAATGCTTTTTGAAACGGTATTCCAAAACGCCTTCATGTTAACATGTAAGATTTAGCCCAGAAGGGTCAATAGAAGCCATGCTACAATAGCTATGCTAGCTTGCTAGCATAACTTCCGTTTTAGCATAACTCCTATTGTGGCTTTTTCATTTTGTTGACTGTTCTAGGAAACCATAAACATTAGCTAGTTAGCTACAGATGTCCCTTCCTGCCTCTGAGTGGCCCGTTTCCACCTTTTCAGTATTCTACATAAGCTTTCTCTTATGTAGAATTGTACAAAAATGTTAGCAAAGTAGCACAGAACATATTTTAATAACTTGACCCTGTGTAAGTAGCATTACAACCAAAGTAACAGTAAAATGAGGCAGAGATGAAGCACCCAGCAGTCTGTCATCTTGAACTGTATCCCAACATTAGCTCCATGGTTTGGAATACAGACCATTCAACAAATTAGGACAGTATTAAGTCCATTTATTTTATACTTAATAAAAAGAAAGTTTAATACCTGCCTAAAGGTTGTCAATTGTTAAAATTGTCAACCTGACAAATCAGCCTCATCTGAACACATTTTCTAATTTACTGAATATGACTGTACCAGGTTGGGTTAAATCAAACCATTTCTTTGGGATGCTTGCTTTGGTGCCGTCGTGTCGCTTTTGTATGCATCTCAAAAAGTTTTGAAGACTGGATGCTGTCATTTCAGTAAGGAAATACAGTATAAGACAGCTTATAAAGCAAAGCAGAGAGCTTATACCTACCGTAGTTTAGCAGCTGCAGTTGAAATGCTTTTGACTCTTTTGATGCTCACCTTTCAGTCTGTCTTTTCTGAGTAATTTCTCATATAAGGTTCTCAGTCATGTTTAGTCCTTTAATTGTATTCCTGTTTAATGACAGCAGAGAAGTTGGTTGAATAAGTACCTGCTTTGACCCGTTTCCTAAGCCACGATAGGATTTGTCTCTTTAATCTCTGTGGAATGCTTGATAATATGTAATTAGCCGTGAAAAGCTCAAAGACAGGTAAGAAAAAGAGAAAAATTCCAGATACTGTTCATATTTTAAACCCTACCACAATCATAAACATTGACAGAGCATTAAATCCAGCTCTCATATAAGCCGCAACCATACATCATAAAAAACGCAAGCGAGCATGGGGAGGGTTACTTATAGGACCTACTCTGAATCGAGAGCCGTTACGGCGCGTTTCGAGCGTCTAGCGCAGCGAGATTTGAACCGTTTAGAGCGTTTGAAGTGGCTAGAGCGTCCAATGGCAAAGAACGGCTAGAGCTGACGCTCGACGCTCCCTCAACGCGCCTCCACACTGACTTTGAACGTAAACCAGACGCGTGAAACGTTAGGTGTAGAGCAACATGTCAAGCGTTTGCATTCAAAGTGCAAACGCGCCGAACTTGAAGCGTCAGATGCGTTTTTGACTCGCGTAACGCTTTTGTTGTGAACGCACCATAACTCACTTGCTCTATGGTTACCTAGCAACAAGCTGTTGAGTAACTGGCGCAGCAGCAGTTTCAGGTTTTGCCACCGAGCCTCAGAGCTACTTAAAATTAAACAATGGTGAAAACTGTGGATAAAACAGGAAAAGGTCACGCCATCAGTTTGGCTGAATTTCAGATATTTCATATTCACTGATATGAAACGCTTATATTGTGATACGTTTTTCCAGCCATATCGTCCAGCCCGACTGAAAAATACAACCAGCGCTTCAATAGAACAATTTATATTACAGTATATTAATTTGTTTCAATGGCCTACCTCAAGTCCCAAACTAAATCCAGATAAGATTTTATGTTGGCTCGGCCCTTCCACAAGATGGACACTTGTGAAAGCGTCCACTTCAGATTTATGCTCTACTTTGTGTTGGTTTTTTTCATAAAACTCCCCAAAAACACCTTGCAGTTTGCAGTGGTAACTTAGCAACGTCGGGTGGGGGGGAAAAATCTCCCTGGAAACCAAAGAATACCTTCCCCACAGGTGAAGCATTCACCAAGATCCCAACATGTTGCTATCTGCCCTCCGTAGTGTGACAGCAGAGAGACGTATTTGCTGTACCTCGCAGCTACAATCAAAAGAAGAAAAGAGCCAGGTGTCGGGGGAAGACGCAGACTACACACACCAACTCGGCTTGACCCCGCTCAGCATTAATAAAGCCAATGAGTCACCTCGTTTCTAGTCCTTCCCGGGATATGAAATCTGTCAATTCAGCTCTGCTCACGGTTCGGTGGAGCGTTATTGGATGTTGTTGCAATAAAAAAATGACACGTTGAGAAGCTCATCAGTCACCTGTACGCTGCGTCGGCAGAGATCGTTTCTGGTCGTCTGAAGGTTGTATTTTTTTTGTTTGCTCTCCTCCGGTGTGAAGGAAGGACTTGGAGATCAGCAGTGCCAGCACCAAACTGGAAGCAGAGGAGGCCCTCAACATGGATCTGCAGAGGAGGAGCAAGGAGCTGCAGGTCAGGAGCGATACGGGTTTACAGTTAGCAGCTGGAAAGGTCACCAGGTCAAAAACTGAGAATAGAAACGCATCACGTGGATCGACTTGTTTCCTTTGTTAAAGATGCTGTGTTGTGTGCTACACTGCAAAAAAATCTAAATCTTACAAAGTATTTGTCAAGTTTCTAGTGCACATGTGTCAAACTCAAGGCCCGGGGGCCAAATCTGGCCCGCCATAGCGTTTTATGTGGTCCTCTAGACCCCAAATTACCTTCCCCAGTTTTTCACAAAATCAACAAATTTCCACATTTCTTTCTGATTTTACTGCAGGTTTTCTCAAGATTGGTCAAAAACTTTCAGTTTAAGTGAAGCTGCCTCAGCCTTACTTGATGTTAAGTTATAGGCCGTAATCAATACGGCGAGTAATAAAACGTCACCGTTAAAATCAGGCAATAGTGCAAATATTGTAAAAATTTCTTACAAACCTTTCTAAATTTTCACGACAAAATCTGTAAAAAAAAACCAAAACAAAACACAAAAACAATCACACAATCTTGGAGGATCAGATATTTATTGATATTTTAACAATCCAATTGGTTTTGTCAATACATTCTGGCACAACCGGCCCTTTAAGAACATTCAGATGGCCCAAAATGAACAAGAACATTTTCCAAGTGAAATAATCTACCAATGGAACTAGTAACTTTTTCATCAATATTAAGGAATTATTGACTTCAAACAAGCTGCTTTGCCTTGTGGAAAAGTTATTTGTAAAGTAGTTTTGTCTCATTTCAAGTTTTCTAAGATATTTTCACTTGAAACTTGACTAAAAACGCTTGGTAAGATGTTTTTGTTGTTGGATTTTTTGTTGCTGAAGTTGATGGGTAACAAGTACAGGCTAATTAATTAATCCGTCCCTCGTTTAATTTCTGTAAAATATGTCAAACATAAAAATACCACTCAAATTTACCATGCCAGTTTTCATTTGCTTTTAAGTTTGTTTGTTTTTGTCAAACTTACTCCATATGTTTCAGGTTATCAAACATATTTTAAGACCTTATTTATTCATTAATGGGGAAATGGCTATCCAAACCAAACTGGTCTTATGAGCAAAAAGTAACTAATGGTCAGACATTCTCATAACAAATCATTTTTGAGATGCCAATCTTGTTCAAATGTAAATAAAAACAGACTTTTTTTTAATGATCCTCTAAAGTCGTTTTATTGTCCTTTCAGAGATTTTTGACGTAGATATTTATAAACCTTTATTCCTTTGTGTGAAACATGAGAAACAAGCTGTTTTTATTTATTTATTTATTCTTAATGGGCCACGTTTAACATAGACAAGCATAAAACTTGCAATATATGACCTAGTTAAAACATGGACTGTTTCACTCCACATCTCTTATGTATCCTTTTAAAGCCCCATCTTTGGTTTTGTGAAGCCTTGATTTGTCTGAAAACAAGCTGATTCTTAGTTTCTCCCCCCCAAAGTCTTGCTCAGGTCTTGTTTTCATTAAGCCGTGTGTGGTGTGTGTGTGTGTTGTGAGCTGGATTTTACGGTTTCACTGCCAGGCCCAAGCACGAGCTCTCAGCTCCTTACTAACTCGGTCGGTGCTGAGTAGAAGCTGACGACTCGGTGGACAGACGCATTCCTGGCTTTCAGCAGAGCCGCTGCCGTCCGCTTGGTGATTGGATCAATCGCTTTCCTGCTCCCAGGACGTCAGGATACGGTTTGGAACCGCGGCCTGCAGGAATCCGCCTGGATCTCCTACCTCCATCTGATGCTGTGACTGTGTACGGTTAGAAACGCGCTCTTGTTTTGACTCCGCTTCGTCAGTGTCGTTTATGGGGAAGCGAGGCGGTATAAAACGAACCGGGCTCTTGTTTCATTACATTGCTGAGTGATCTGCTCGAGCTTTGGCCAGCTGGCTAACAGATCAGCTCAGATCCTGACCTTGCTGTCTGTTTTATCAAAAGCTGTTTCTGATAATAGCCTTAAATCTTAGCTGGAGGCCAAACATGCTAAATGTTTTTATTATTATTGCTATTTATTGTCAGTTGGAAGAGCTAACAGAGTTTTTGTGGGAGAGTTAAACTGAACGGACACAGTGGGTTGAAATATCGCAACAAATCAAACGTTGGATTTCGATCCGATGTTTACTGTGGAAAAACCTGGGCAGTGAATGTTTATTGATGCGGACGTATTTTCAGTACCTACTAGGACATGACTGTGTTCTTTGGCTGGACTAAACACCATTTTTAAAGTTTTTTCAATCACTACATTGGAGATTAAAGGTTAAGTAGGGGAACCCAGATGTTCCTCTCTGAGTACTGCTACAAGGAAATACTCTTCCAGTTTTTCAAAATAAAACCCTTTCTTGTTTTTTTGTTTTTACTTTGAGATTTGACATTTTCTCCAAATTTTTTCCACTAAATTACACCTTTTTATTTTGTAATTTATAGAATACCTTGAAACATTTGCAGTATTCAGAATAGCCAAGGAAGGTTTTCAATACAGATTTGGTCAAACTATCAAATTCCCGGACTTGAAAAGCCTCCAAGCCCGTCTTTGAGTCCAACCAAGCTCCGAGTCAGCACAAAAATCTATGGGATCAAAAACAGTCTACATATGTCCATTTTCCAGCAAGGGAAGCTCGTTCAATTGATTATCTAGGAAAGAGAGAGCTGAATACAGAAAGACATTGTCAAGTGCATCATCTATAGAAAGAGAACCCTCGATGGGCCCCTTCATGAAGGTGTAAAAGTTATACAGTAACACCTGGTCAGGTGTAATTCCTATGAAGAAAACGTCAGGAGGTTATCAAGGTTCTGTTTCACTTGGCTTTTGGAAGCATGTGTTTACGCAGGATATCAGCAGCTTCAAGGGTGACGAATGAACGACCAGAGGATGCCAATGGAGGACTTGTCTTTGCAGGTTGACTTCAGAACTATCCTTAGCATAGCACAACATTTTGTTAAATATGTTAAGAAATTAGTGCAGCATCTTTTGTTTGGATTACACTGCTGATTGTTTGGTGCAACCTTTTGTAAACTTTGTCCTGTAAACTTTGTGGATCTTGGTGTGTCATCCAGATAGCATCATTTCCGATAGCATGCATCTCTGTCACTGGCGTGTGTTTAGTCTATGTCTGTCGCTCACTTGTAGAGATAAGGACGTCTGGGTTTAGGTGTAGATGCAGGTGGACAGGCCAGTCAGCTGTCTCCTGACCTCCATCGTCTGTTATCCTTTGACAAAATGGTCGCGCAAATGCGTCTGTGGACTTGCCTGGATTCAAAAAAAGAATGCTTTGTCTGTCATGAAAAATGAAGCTCCCTCCTCATCCCATAATTCAAAGCAGTTGGCTTAAAGGGCGGCCCGCATGCTTCATTCCTCTCCACAGAGCCAGGCTCTTTAGTAGTTTTATTGCGTGGCCATAAAGCAGTTACCCTCAGCCGGAGTGCTTTGGGGTCATCTGTGTCTGAAGAGATAAGAATCGTTTTGGTTGTGCAGCAGATGTTTAGCTCAAGGTGTTCATCCTGTGCCGCACAACAAGAAAGCTGGGCATGAGTAAATGTTTTTCATTTTGGAGTGAAAGATGTACCCGAAAGATGGTTGTAGCATAGATTCAGGTAACAATTGAGGCGCCTTTGTGATACTACATATTTTTAATTGAACCTGAAGTTTTGTACTTTCTACTTTTGCAGTAGAAGTTTATGATTTAGGAGTCATTAGCTTAGGAGTCAGGTTTAATGGCATTGTTTTCAGAGATGAGGAGCCTAGAAACTGAATGTTGTTTTGAGTTAATTTACTTCTCTTCCTGGGAGTAAAGATGTCTCTGATAACCTGATTCACATGATGGTCGATACTACGAAAGCTACCTGGTTTCCTATGGACCAGGAAGGGTTTACGCCGAGTCAAGGAAGTGCGTGATATGATCAGTTTGCCTGTTTCTGGTCTAGACTTATCAACACAAACTCCATTACAAATATCTGCTCTGAAAGAAATCTGTTAATTCTTTTAAAGTTGAAGCTGATTGAGAGACTTTTTGTGGCTATTGATATTTAAGTACATAAATTCTGTTAAGGTTTTTACAACGCTCTGTAGATTTTAGCCTGTCAATGCTAAATAGACTGAGTTTTCATACACACCTATGTAGATTGGACGACAGATTGAGGAAGGAAGTGAAAACTGAACTCAACTTTTCAGATTGCAAGGCAACTGGTCTTGAGAAACTTTTGTCTTTCATGCGTTAACGTGGGACCTGCTGGCCCATCCACCCATTGATAGCCTGGACAAACTCACTCAGCAAATATGAGTGACTGCGATCATGTGGTGAAACAGAAATATAAAGCTGTGCGTCATCAGCATAAGCATGATTTAGAGATGTTGTAATTTACTATAAACTGAGTCTGAAGGGGATAAATGAGAGTGACTAGAGAATGGAGCCTTAAGAAAACTTATAAACAATGTTTGTTTGCTCAGGTTTTTGAATGTCAAAGGACACAAAAAGGGCGTGGCTTACGACTCCCAGCTGTCACCTTTGATGGATTTCCCCAGTGCCGAGGTTTCACCGCCCAAAGGCACCCAGTGCTTTAAGCGCGAGCAAAGTTGTTGATTGTTCCCATCTGCGTCAGATTGTACTTATTCCACAATTGGGTTGGGGTTAGAATTTCAATCACAAAAGGAATGGGTGATAAGATATTTCAAATATAAGTATATAAATATAAGATATTTGGTGCCCAATGGTAACTTGTGCATTTGAAATAAATAGCACTATTTAAATGCTCCCCTTAATTTGTGCTTATTTGCTAAAAACACACCCAAAATATGCCTTAAAGGACTTCATCCTAACCTGTTTCATCACCTTCACTGCCTGTCTTTGACCAGGTGTACAGGGCCTGTCGTCGCGTTCCAAGTCAAATCAATCAGACAACACGTTTACTGCACGGTTCCAAACGTCCACAGGCACTTTGAAGAACCAACATGTAGGGTCTTGTAATGAATTACAGTATTTTAACATGAGTATTTTACAACAGCACAGAGTCTGAAATGTTTTTGTTTTTTTTGTTTTATTTTTTTTCCTGGTGAACATGCGGGGGTTTAAAAATGTTCTGTTGAGAGTGGATCCTACAGGAAATAACAACCCACGCTGCTGTGGATCCCCTTTGACCCAAGTGAGGAGACGTCGACTCTGAGGCCACATCTGATTCCAGTTTATGGACAATTATTATCATATCAAAGAGCAGCAGAAAAAACGAAGAAGAAGAAAAAAGCCAAGCTCATGCAAATTTGAAGATTGAACCCTGCAATCAAATCGAGCAGCTTTTTGTTTTTCTTTTTTTTTTTTGACTTTCTGATGTTATCTCCACTACATTTCCGAGGGATGTGAGCAGTCATTTAGTCTGGAGCCAATTTTATGTAAATCTCCACAGCAAACGCTGCTACGCTACACATTTTCTACAATTGTTTCTGGACCACTCGATGCATTTTGAGGCAGCTGAAGGTGGGAATTTAATGAGAACCAGATATGTGAGAGGGGAACTGACGGGAAGACGGAGAGAGGCTGTGCATGCATAAGGGGGTGTGGACAGCAACATGCCGGAGGGGATCAGCAGCAAGGTGTGTGTGCGTGTGTGTGTGTGTGTGTGTGTGTGCACATGTTTGGGACAGTAAGTCTCTCATTCAGTCAGTCAGTCAGTCGGACTGCTGCTGCCTCGCCATGGCTGTTCTCTCCACAGATGTCCTCCGCTGGCATGTAAGTCAAACATTTCTTTGAGTCTATGTAAACTCTTAAGAGAGCAAATGATGAGTTATTACGTATGAGTAATTGCTGGCAACAAGAGATTTTTGCTGGATCAAAGGCAGCACGGGTTGCCCTGAATGGTTACTTTCGTCAGAGTCCGAGTCGTCCGGTGCTTTGGGAGGTTTTGCGTGGCGTGTTGCCGACAGGCGGCTTTCACCGCCATCGGTGAGCCGCGGGCGGCCCCCGGGCTACGCGCCATGTCAGACACAACTTCCTGACACCGAGACAACGATAGAAACCGAAGATAACACCGAACATGACACAACACGGCAGGCTGTGGAAGGGGGCAATAAATTTTTATCAGCAGTAGAAAACACAGCGTTGGCAGGAGATGAGTGCAGCAGAAACGTGCTGTGAGTGATTTATGTTTGCAAAAGCATTTTGATTGTTTATGGTGGAGAGAGGAGGGGGAAGCACTTCAGGTTCACTTAGTTTGAAAGAATACCTCTGGACTGAAAGTATTGATCAATTAGAATTATTTTTACCATTGATTGTACGATACAGTTTTGTGTTGTAAATAGCACTGCAACGTCTTCTGTGTTGAGTTCAAGTTAGTAATTGTTACTTTTGTAACATTATACCTTATCATCATTGTTAAACCTTGACATTTTTGTACTTCATCATAATTAATAAAGCAGAATATCTTTATATTGTAGGTGTTTACACACAAGAACAGCATTGAATTGACCAACCCACTTGACCAGAGCAGGATCTTTTGCATCTTGGGATCTTGGCATGGCGTTGACGCAATGGCAAGAAGGAACAGAAAGAACAGTGACCTTAGAGAAGCAACTGTTGCTTTTGGTCAATCTGAGAAGGGCTATGAGGCCAGTTCTAAGCAATCTGAAGTTTCATTTTTCTAAGAAGGGAAACATTGTTCACAAGGCGGAGACTCTTTTTCCCAGGAATCGACAATCCAAACTCATCCCAAGGACAGGCAATGTGCAATTGCAAAAAAAAAAAAAAAATCCTCAGTGGTCGCGTTAGATTTTAATCAGTCAATCAAATTTATTTGCATGGCACATTTCAGCAGCAAGGCAGTTCAGAGTGCTTTACATTATAAAAACATAAAACCATACAAGCCTTACATTTTGTCGAGTGTCATCATCAAAATCTTCAATCCACATACAATATGTTGGCTAATGTTCATGATTCAGAACCAACTCTAACATGTGGGTCCTGATTTAAAGGAAGTCAGTGTTCCAGCTGTGTTGCAGTTTGTCCGAGATTTGTGGTGCACAGAAGTTGAATCTTCTCCAGGTTTGGTTCTGGGAAGCATTGAACTAAACATTCGGCTTGGTGATTAAATATTTAGTTTGTAACTGTATAAATGAATAAATAACATGGTGGAAATAAGACTCTGGAAAATAAACACCCATTTGTTTTCTCTTGCTTCAAAGGCTAAATGGCTAAAATAATTGCTGTTCATTTTTATCTATGTAACATTACAAACAGCACCCCATAGTGGTCAACATGGGTAATAACAATAAGCTCATTTAGTCAGATACAAACTAACCATTGATGTTCTTGACATGACAGTCTCTCCTAGTCCTCTTCTATTCTTTCATTTTCTTCTGCTGGACTCGTTTTCATGCTGAGCAGTGTGCTTTAATGCTAGGCTAACGTTAGCATGTCTTCTTTGTTTTTATATGACCTGTTGATAATAGTTCAATACGGTTCTAGTTCTGTGCAGACAAACTACAAAATATTAATTTAGGTGCCTTATTGGTTTTGATTGGCAGTGCATTTAATGTTTACTCACTGCATAATTTATCCAAGGACAAAAATAGTAAAATTTCCAATTTTTATTTTTTTTTATTGCATTGTTTTCAGTGGATATTGTTGCCTTTAATGAGTTGAAAGGGTTATAAATGAAGCTGATCCCTGAGGGTTAAAAATCCATCAATCAGGATCCCAAGCTGATGGCTGGGATTTCTTCAGGTGTTTATGATCTCTGGTTGTGTTTTTGGTCTTTTTTTTTACTCTTATCTGCTCTGTAATTAACCTTGACTCGCCGTGGTTCTGACTTTTAGCCAGGGTTGTAAAACGTAAATGTAAAAAAAAAAAATCTCCAGCCAAATTCCTCAAATGTCAGACAAATGGCATCGGTGCTTTTTGGTCTCGCTGACCAAACACAGCTCGGCCAGTCCGGGGTCATGCTGAAGATAATCACTGGTGGCTGCAGGACATTCTTTCTCTAAATTAGTACCTGAGGAAAAGACAAAAAAAAAAAAAAGCCAGAAGCGTGCCAAATCTCTGGAGAAAGCAAAGGGCACGAGGCGGGACCAACCGCACAGAAGTGCTGGCCTGAAATAGCGAAATGTTGTTTTTTTTCTTTTCTGCTGTTGTAGTGACACAGTCTATAGTTGGAGCACGTTGTAATGTTCTTGTCATATTTTACAGTTCAGTAAAAGCAGGTTTTTTGCTTCTTGCTCATGGAAGTGACTCTCCTGTGTGTCTCTTTAGGCCCGCATCGAGGAGCTGGAGGAGGAGCTGGAAGCAGAACGAGCCATGAGAGCGAAGGTAGAAGATAAAAACTGTCAGGTTTTCTATCCCCACTCTCTCCTCTATAAATGATGCAAACGCAGATCGGCTGGAGAGACGATAAGCTGAACGGCTCTGTGATCAGATTAACTCTGATTACGCTCATGAGGTGGACAACAGGCTAGTAGATTAGAGACTCTAGCTGCATATTCAGCTAATGAAGAGCCCACTGCTCTGAACCCCATTCAAAACCTCCTGGTTATTCCAACAAATATTGATTTCTGATAAAAACATGAACATTGTTATTCTTAAATGAACATTAACTTGTTTTCTTTGCATTATTTGAGGTCTAAAAGCACCACATCTTTTTCATGAATTTGACCATTTCTAATTTTTTTGCAAATAAAAACTAAATATTTGCTTCAATTTTCAGAGGCATGTTGTCAGTAGTTCACAGAATAAAAGAACAAGGTTCATTTTACTCAAACCAATAAAGAGTAAAATCAGAGAAAGAGTTTTATTCCAGAGCTGAATATATAATATATAAATACGCAAATTGGAATTACGAACATAGATTTGATTAGTGGAAACACGGTCATTTTGAAAAAAGTCGGTAAAACGTTTCTGAGCTAGGACGAAGTATTTTATTTTATTTTTTTGTCTGTATGGAAATCAATGTATTTCGTGAAACTACATTGGAAACATTTTTTCACGTCACCACGAGTCGTGATCGACAACCGGATGTTGCCACTGACGGAAAAGACAGAAGGCAACAGGAAGTGGGGGGAGGAGATTGACGGAGCGCAGTGTTTTTAAAAGACTTATTGTGTGAAGAAACGTTTTCACATCAGATTTTAATCGTGGCTTCATATTCAGTGGCCACGCCGCAATTGCGAAGCCGTGTGTGTTTTTATCGACAATAGCGGAAAATCGCAGGCGTTTTGTAATTGAAATTCATCTACTGTAAGAAAGAAGGGAAGGAGAAGCTGTAGCAGGTTGACTTGCTACCGCTCCGCTCTGGTCAGCCCAAACCATCTGCACCTGTGATAACAATCCGGTTTGGGTCAGTCCTTGTGTTTCTGATTAGCACACAGGGGCAACCCCCAGAGCTTTTTCCTCTGTCTGATGTTTCCCATCACACACCACTGAGTGTTCCTAGGAATCCCCAAACCTCGGGCCTACAGGCAAAATAAACACCGAGACCTTCTGCCTCTCCACCACAAACAGTCCAACACATCCTCGCTGCTACGTGAAGCTTTCTGAAAAAACCCACGTCTGCTTCATATAAAGCTAATCTGCTGAGGAGCTTCAAGTGTATGTTAGTTCAAACAAGTCCCCTCTTAAAGCCCGTGTGCGTTTAAGCCCTCATACAGAAGGTACTTCACCCGGAGTGTTGAACGGAGTGACAGCGGGCCCGAGGGCGTGTTGTCCGCACCTCTCTCCACTCTGGGTGGTATCCTGTTAACGGCGCTAGCCGGGAGCCCCTCCGGCCCCCGAAAAGCCGCAGAGCGGAGCCAGAGGCACGTGGAGGCTTGCAGGTCTTTATCTGTTCGGCAGCCTCCGTCTTCGGAGCGGCTCAATTACAACATACCTCGGCTGCAGACAGGCTCGCCATTGTTAGACTCTGCTCCTCGGGTCGCACTCAGCCTGATAGCATCAGGAGAGGCAGAGCGACAGACGGCGCTCTTTTTTTTTCCAGTGGATCCTCTCCCGGGTGGAATGCCAGGCAGACACACACACACACACACACACACACGGTTTCATACAGAGGCATATACGCTCTACGGATGCGCTGACACCAACCCTGTTTAGTCCTCAACTCTGGTCCGCCTGAAAACCTCAGTATCAGTTTGGTTGAAGTGAACTCTGGCGCAGTTCGAATGCACATGTGGATTCAAGCAGACTGGACTTCCCTCCAAAAGCAGGAACTGGACTATAGTGCAGGGCATTCTGGGTAAATACAACCAAAACAAACAAGTCTGAAGAGCCCAGTTTGGTCAGACCAAGTCAAACTGTTCACCAGCTGAAAATAGAACAAATGCTGCAACTTTAGTCCCTAAAATCTACTGGACTGTGAGGTGTGAGAACATCCCAACACTCACAGCTCACACAAACATACGAATTCATGAGCAGCATTCAGCTAATGTTGTAAATACATTTATATCCATCGTTATTTTATCATTTATTTTATAAACACAGATTATAAATTGAAGCAAAATCAACAGATTCCTGCATTATTTCGTGGCAATGCATAATTGTCCCTTTATCGCAAACTTTCCACAAAAAACGGTATTTAATCGACTGCTGACTCCCACCTGCAGGTGGCAGTATTTGTTTTACTTCTGCTGCACTGCTGCTTCAGCTTTACTTGATTATAAATTCGTAGTCCGTGATCGATGTGGCGAGTAACAAGAATCGAGCTATCTAAGTTCTTGAAAGAGAAAAAATGTCTTTGTTTCCAATCTGTTTGCTTTATATTTTATTTTCTTTGTGTATTTTGTATGTAGATTCTAGAATGAGGTTGAATGAGGATAAACATTGCAAAATTTCTTGCAAATATTTCTAAAGTAGTGTCACAAAATTTTAGTTTTTGATTATTTTTATTGTAAAAAAAAAAGAATATATACACAAAAACAATTGCAAAAGGGATTTTTTTTGGACGTGTTTTCAGAAGTTTTTTAAAAGACTAAATGTAAATCCAGGTTGAACTCAGATGAGCAAACCTACACACACACACACACACACACACACACACACACACACACACACACACACACACACACACATGCTCCTGTATGAAAAAATAATCTGACACTCGGATAATGTCAGTTGAACTTTTACCGTCTCCATGACAACACTAACGAGGTTCTTAAAGACATAAGTACAAATTGACTCTGGGATATTTTGAGTCATGTCTGTGTTTTTCCATTGCCTGTTGTTGAAAGAAGCCTCACTGCGGTGAGTTTGGAGAGAAGAAATTAAATCCTCAGAGCAGTGGGAGGCTCGTGGCTAATCAGACGGACTCTCCCGTCAAACTTGTAAAACTCTGTGTGCTGCAGTTTTTTTTCTACCTTAACATTCCTGTTTTGTTTTTTGCTGATTTAACAGTTTGAAACAACTTGGATACGGTGGTGCATGGAACAATATTGCATCCCTATAATTTGTCAAGAAAACGTTGATAAGGTCTTTCAGAGACGAATAACAATTTGCGACTAAGTTGAATAATAACGTGAACCAAACAGTGTTTCACACAGACTCTAGCCGTGTTTCCATCAAAGGTTTTTCTTAATGCAGAGTTTGAGGAACTGCATTAGAAAAGAAAAGATTCAAAATAACTGCGTCATTTTCGCTTGCTTCACATGGTTTTTGGATCTGTGCTTTATAGAAGATACGAAACTCTAAAAGAAGGTCAGATGGGAGGACAGTCTCAGATTTCTGAGGCGTGTGATCCATTCTAGTTTTCAACTTCTACGTCTTGTTTGCTACTGATGAACATCCGACAAAATGACACTTTTGCTTTTGCTGATTGATTCCCTCCAAACCAGTAGATGAAAATGAGTTTCCTGAGTGGACTCTCCCACTCAGCTCCTGCAGACTAGCAAGCAGCAATCAGCGAACACCTGGTGGAGGTGTGCATCTAATGAGCTCGTTATAGGAGCCACTTCACAGTGAAGCGCTGGTAAAAACCTTGTTAAAGAGGTAATAGAGGAGCCATGTTGTGATGACTTCCTGAAGGCGGAGTTTCAGAAAGAGCAGGAGTTTCTTAAAGAGACAGAGGCCCAATTCAAAGGCGTTAAAGTACAAAGTCAGATTTCTTCTAAGTCATATTTGATTTATATAGCAACTGAAGGTAACATAGTTACTTGATATAAAATGGCACTACGTCCATGGAAAACACATTTAAAATCGATTTGTATTTATACAAAACAAAGATGTTAGGAAACAGCAGGAAAGGTATTAACTACTCATAACTTCCCAGCAGAACCCCACTTAGGGAAAAAAAACGTACTCTGTTTATTTCTGCTATACTTTAAGCTGTGCTCGGGATTTGTTTTGTTTCTTTTTTATGTAGCTTAGCCTAGCGAGGCTTGTGCTGTTTTAATCCAGAAAGGTATAAAGGAACGGAACATTGGACATCTTTAAAGTTTCTTTAGCGGGATGGATGAGCACCGCAAAGCTTTTCTGCAAACGCGCCTTTGTGTGTATGCGTGTGTGTGTGTGCACGGAGACAAACAACTCCTCCACGCTCTTGTTCAAACGGAGGGATGACTCTGCCCTCTGCAGCAGCAGCAGGGCGCTCAGTGGGGGGTCCTTCCAGCTCATGAATGGAGGGAGCGGTGTCGGGTGGTGTTGACTCAGCCAGCGGAGCGGTCCGGGCCGATGAGTGAGCCCAGTGTTCGCCGTTTCAGGGTACAGGTGGACGGTAGGGAGCGTGGGGGGAGCCGGGGGGGTTTATAACGAAGGCCTCCGGTGTGAGGCAGCTGTTTTCCGTTGCCCGGCCAGAGGTGTGCAGGCGGCTGCGGCTCATTGTTGCGGTCCGGGGGGCTGAAACTCACGGCGAACTAGTCTCAACATCTACGCCTGCCTTTAAACCAGCTGTTAAAAAAAAAAACAGGGGCACCTTAAAAACAACAAGTATGTCTGCTTCGCTCATAAAGAAAAAGTTTTACCTCAACGGCGCTTTAGAGAGTTTCAAAAAAAAAAACCTTACATTTTTAATTTAATAATTCTTGCAACGTGAAGTTCAAAATGTCAGAGTATTAACTTTTCTTGTTATTAGTGTTGTTTGTTCACCTCGGTGGAATCATTCAGTCAAAAGGTGTCGTTGTCGTTATTTGGTATTTTTGTGGCTGAAACTGAAGAAACACAAACTACTAAAGTTGCGTCATCAGACCGTGACATGCAATAATTTTAAGCTTGTGTGCAGAATTTTATGAGGTTGCCACGTCTCCAACATTTAAGATAATAACAAAAGTCCTGCAGCATTTTAATACATGTCAAAGTGAGATATTCCAGTCATAGTCTGTAAATCAGAATATGTTTCCAGTGAGGCTCAGATTCAAAGGACCTTTTGAAAATAACTTTACTTAAGCAGATATTAAAATTAACAACGGCTCTTTGCTCAAGAATGTTAACGAAGAACATCAGCAGTAAAACACAGAGTATCAGTTAGCCTCAACAGGAAACAGGAGCTCCACGCCTGCGTCGTTCTGATTGGATGCCACCCTACTGACCTCTGACCTCAGCGGAGGCTACTGTCAGTCATGCTGGACCCCTGCAGGTTAAAGATCCCGCCCCGTCAGGTGGTGACTGATTCAGATTTACTTTGTGAATTCCAGCAGATGTTTCTTTTCTCTCTGTTCGTTTAAATGTGCGCTCGCTCGTCACCCTGAAGATGCTTTCTGACCGGAGTGCGTTTGGCAGGTGGAGAAGCAGAGAGCCGACCTCACCAGAGAACTCGATGAACTCACCGACCGGCTGGAGGAGGCAGGAGGCGTCACGGCTTCACAGGTTCGCCAGAGCAGGACCCTCTGAAAAAGGATGGAAATAAAAAAACGTTTCTCTATAACGCTACATCCTTTACGTATTCTGTATTTTGTTGGGATTTGATGAGGAAAAAAAATGACACACAAAGCAACACACAACCTCGGAGTGAAAGGGAGGAATTTATGCCTCGTTTCATCTGACGCACCAAAATGAAATCATCTGCAACCATTTGACGTTTTGGTGAAATCGCAGTAGAAATCCAGCTGGTCTATCAAGGCCTCAAATTTATTTTAGAGGACATTAAGGAAGAGCAAAAAAAATCCATGGTGGAGAAGTTTAAACAGGGAGTCCATTAAAAAGCCTTAAATTCATGCATTTTAAAATAAGACCTTAAATGTCTTAGATTCATTTAAAAATGTTCATTGGCATTAAATACACTAATCACAGGTCTTAAAATTTGTTGTGCCAGGATGATTTCGTCTCATATGTCGTGTTTTTTTTGGTCTCAGGATTTTTCTGTCAGGCAGAAGGTTTGTTTCTACCAATAAGTAGCTGTCAATACATGCTAGCTAGCCAGCATACATCATGGATGAGTCCAGATATATTCCCAGTTGGCGGGCGGGCGAAGTTCATTTTTACCATGCGCTCATTTCTGTTGCCAACACATGCTAGGCTCGGTGCGATCTGTGCAGAAAAGCTTTTAAGCTAAGCACAAACCCACTGCGCCACGCAGCAGGACACCAAGCAAATATTATTTATGTATTTATTTTAAAAGGATAATTACAATTCAGTCTGTAGAAGTGGAAAGGTAATATTCCCAAAGTGTTTTTAATCTAAGAAAAAAAAAAAAAAGAAAGAAATAAATCCCAATAAAATGCACTGAGGTTTGTGGCTGTACTAGAATATATATATATATATATATATATATATATATATATATATAAAAAAAACACACCTCAGTTTGGGACGATTGGAGCCAAACTTTCACGATGAGTTTGTGTCACAAACAGATGGAGGCGAACAAGAAGCGGGAGGCTGAACTCCAGCGTCTGAGGAGAGAGCTGGACGAGTCGTCGCTCCAGTCCGAGGCGCTGGCCGCGTCCCTGCGGAAGCGGCACGGCGAGGCCGTGGCGGAGCTGAGCGAGCAGTGCGAGGCTCTGCAGCGGACCAGAGCCAAGCTGGAGAAGGACAAACAGAACCTGAGGATGGAGGTGGACGACCTGGCCGCGTCGGTGGACAGCCTGCAGAAAGCCAAGGTCGGGACGTTAGCAGGAGTGTCTGGTTGGTGCGGTTTAAAGCAGGTGGGTGATTTTCGCTGCTTTGGTCTCACGTTTGCGTTGCGATGCAGATGTCGTCAGACGGCCAGGTGAAGAAGCTGGAGGAGCAGCTGTCTGAGGCCAACAGGAGAGGAGACGAGCTGCAGAGGACGCTGTCCGAGCTCAGTGTGGCCAAGAACAGGCTGTCAGGTACACCCACTGCAAGTCAGAGTCAGTTCAGTCAGTAAATCCGGTGAGAATAAAGGCCTTATTCTGAGTCCCCCTCAAAAGTCATGGAGCAGTTAGAAGCACCAACTCAGAAAACCTGGGCTGCAACTAACAATTATTTTAGTAACGATTAATCTGTTTGTTCTATTAATCACTTCATCAGATAATAAAGTTGGCACATTCTGCAGATTTTTCATTTAACCATTTAAGCCTTTTTTTTAAATACAATATTACAAATCTATTATTAGATGCAAATAGTCAAATAATTGGATTGCTTTTATAGATAAGAAAACAAACATTGTATTTTGACGATTATTCTAGTAATTAATCGATTAATCGATTAATTGGGTAATAAAAACATTGTATTGTAAAGATTTTTCTAGTAATCTATTGATTATTCAGATGATTAATTGATTAATTTGGAAAAAAAAATAGGAAAAGTTGAAAACATTGTCTTGCAACAATTAGTCTAGTAATCTATCAATTATTCTGACGATTAATCGGTTAACTGGATTAAATAAATTGGCACATTCTGCAGATTTTTAATTTAACCACTTAACCCTTTTTTTTCATACAATAATACATGAAAATATCCATATAATTGGACGAGATGAGAAAACAAATATTGTATCATGTTTTAGTAATCGATTGATTTATTGTTCTGACAAATAATTGGACAGAAAAATTCTCAAAAGCTGCAAGTTTATTTAACCACATTAGTCTTCTTTATGCAATGTTAGAAATACATTCATTGATGCAAATACTTACCTAATTCAATTCCTTTTTAAAATAAGAAATCAGATGGAACATCTTCATATTTCTGCACCGTTTTGGCTTCATTACTATTATGACTGGGACGTTCTATCAGAAAGTGGCATGTTGATGAGCCCGAATGCTCCAGTTAATGACTAATGAATTACTAAACTAGTTGACGATTATTTCCATAATCGATTCCAGACGTACAACAAATATTAAAGTTTTAAGTACTGGAATTTAATGTCCACTAATTTAGTTCCAAACACAAACTCAGACCCGTGTGTTTGGACCTTCTTCACAGTCAGATCATCTCACTGTCTTCTTGTTTTGTGCGTCCAGGTTGAATTAACCTTGCTTAGTCGTCAATAATCACGTCTTCTGCTTCCCGCCAGCCGATAACGTCGACGTAAGCCGACAAGTGGAGGAGGCGGAGAGCAGGGCGAGTCAGCTGACCCGCTGCAAGTCTCTGCTCCAGTCGCAGCTGGAGGAGCTGAAGAAGCAGCTGGACGAGGAGGTCAAGGTTCGTGTGTCTCAGAAAACGCCTGGACGGGTTGGCAGCAAACGTCCGACGACCGTCCACGTCTCTGTCGTCAGTCTAAGCAGGCGGTTGGCGGCAGCCTGAGCTCGGCGCGGCAGGAGTGCGAGGTGCTGAGGGAGCAGCTGGAGGAGGAGCAGGAGAGCAAGCAGGAGATGCAGCGCCTCGTCTCCAAGCTCAACGGCGAGCTGACGCACTGGAGGACCAAGCACGAGGCCGACGCCATCCAGCACGCCGACGAGCTGGAGGAGACCAAGTGTGTGGTGCTGCCGTCGGCTAACGCGCCGCGCTGCGTGGGTTCTGTAACGTACGACCACAACAGTAATGTGGGATTTATCGCAGGAAGAAGCTCGCAGCCAGGCTTCAGGAGGCCGAGGAAGTGGTGGAGGCCACCCAGGCGAAATGCTCCTCACTAGAAAAGACTAAGCAGAGGCTGCAGGGAGAGGTGGAGGAGCTCTGCATGGACCTGGAGAAGGTAAAAACAAAGACAAACGACCCACATTAAGGCCCAGTTTACACAGAACCACCCTTCAGTTAAACCGTAACATTTCTGTTGCGTTCCAGCCGCTCGTCTACCGAGTCTCTGGCTGCGTCTACGTTACAAACGTGCCCAAAACTTTGTCCGCCAATGTCAAAAACACACAACTTAGAAACTGTGCAATTAAAATCACACACAAGTTTGCTTACATCATAAGTCAATAAAAACATGATGCGCCATCATCCTCCTACCACTTCCTGTCGTCTTCTTCGTCTGTGCCGTGTAGACGTTTCCAGGCTGTGATCTCGTGTAAACTTAGCCTAAAAGTTGCAGCAGCAAACCTTTTCAGTGCAGTCACAGCATACCACCTGACCTCAGGCCAGCAGCTGCGGTCAGGCGCTGGACAAGAAGCAGCGTGTCCTGGAGAAGCAGCTCGGCGACTGGAAGCAGAAGTGTGAGGAGCTGGTGGCTGAGGTGGAGGGTTGCCAGAAGGAGAGCAGGCAGCACGCCGCCGAGCTCTTCAAGGTCAAGACGGCTCACGAAGAATGTCTGGAGCAGCTGGAGGCTGTACGCAGGGAGAACAAGGCCTTCCAGGGTAAGAATGACAACGTATTGTCAACGTTTTCACCGTAGGACTTAGACGTACTATCTACGATGCAGGTTGAAGCAGAATCAGTTGCAATGCACACGTCTTCCATCCAGAATATCAGATGCTCACAAAGCTTTAATCCAGCAGGAAATTTAAGCTCATTGTAACAACATCTGAGTTTTTTTGCTGTTGATTGCACAGAGGAGATAGCTGACCTAACAGACCAGCTGTCAGATGGAGGTAAGAGTGTCCATGAGCTCCAGAAATCCAAGAAGAAGATTGAGATGGAGAAAGAAGAGCTGCAGGCCTCACTCGAGGAATTGGAGGCAGCTTTGGAGGTTTGGGACGACATCGGAAATGTCATTTTTGAAGCAAAATGTGCGATTGTTGTCGTGGTAAACCATGTTTTTTTTTCCCCCTTTGTTTTCTCCAGGTGGAGGAGACCAAGGTGTTGAGGCTTCAGTTGGAGTTGTCCCAGGCTAAAGGAGACTTGGAGCGCCGACTGCAGGAGAAGGAGGAGGAGGCTGAGGCGGCGAGGTGAGTTTCTCCTGAATCAGGGTGTCTGCACGTCCTTAAAAAGCCTTAAATTCATGGATCTGAAAAAGAGGACTTGGATTGATTTGAAAATGCGTGTTGTCCTTAAATATGTTAATCACAGGTTTTATATATTTATTTAATCCCATACATTCTTGTACATATTGTGTTTTCTTTATTTGTTGCGAGACTTTTCTGTCAGCCAAACGTTTGAGCCACTCATCTCGTTCTATGACTCGAGGCGGTTGAGGAAACGACCTGCTAATTTACACTTGCAAGCTAGCGAGAGTAAATTAGCTAGTTAGCTAGCTGTTCTTAAGTTTGACTCGAACTGTGTCTTATTATTATTATGCATTAATATTTAATGCTGCGGGCCAATAACGTCGCTGTGCGAACTCTAGAGGTAAGTAAGCCTGAGGCCGTTTCGACTTTCTGAACGAGCTTTACTGCCCGTTTTGAGCTACACTCTGAAAAGCGACTGCCGTCTTCTCAGAAAAAGCCACCAGAGGGCGCTGGAGTCCCTGCAGGCCAGTCTGGACGTGGAGGTGAAGGGCAGAACGGAGGCGCTGAAGCTGAGGAAGAAACTGGAGGCGGACATAAACGAGCTGGAGGTGCAGCTGGACCTGCTCACCAAGAGCAACGCGGAGCTCAACAAGAACAGCAAGAAGATGCAGCAGCAGATCAAGGTCCGCTCACTTTTTTTAACGTCTTGTAAACTGGTGGATTATCCAGCAACAAAAGCGTCTTTGTTTTCGACTTGGGTTTTACGTGATGGAACAACACAAAGCAATGCGCAGCTGTGAAATTAAGGAATATTGTTTAGTTGTTTTTCAGATTTTTGACCAACTCAAAAAGCTGTCCACCTTGACCGGTCAAAAAATAAAAAACAAAAGGATTTTGGATATTCAGCACTGATACAGGATATTGTGCTTTTTCTTTTTCTTCCAATATTCACAATTTTCTGAGGAATAGAAAAAATTCAGTCGCTCCATTGCATAGAGTTGGTGTATTTATGTCCACCCATTTCAAAGTAATTGCTGGTTCTTCCCGTAACCATTTTTTTATTTATTTATTTTTTGCTGTTATTTGTAACAGTTATCTGTCTTGTGTCTTCAGTCCGGTTAGGATACAGTGAGGTTCTCCTTCTGTCCAGTAGGGGGAGACATTAAATAATGGAACCATTTCCTGCATGTTTGCCTTTTTTTTTTTTTCTCTCCGGAAATCTTCTAGGTTCTCAACATTTTTCCAACTAAATTTCCTACATAAATCAGAACTTGAAGTGGTTACTGCAGTTTTCCAAATGTTTCATAAATCTTCTAGGCCGGTCACAATAAGACTTTTTTTTTTGTCCCAGAAGTTATTGAGATAAACAATAATATTATTTTGAGATCATTTTAATTCAATATAATGTTAATTACATAATAATACAAGAACACATTCTTAAATATCAATTTTAAATTCTAATGATTATTTAACACTGGAAATGGAAGACATTTTAAATATCCAAAATAAATTAACAAAACAACTTAAAAAAAATCCCAAACAAATAAAATGAATTATAGAGTCTCTAAACTAAAATGGGTCTATTTGAGACCCGAGCACCAGACTGAAGACTTTTATCATCCAATTTTAGGTAACAAAAAGAGAAAAACGAATCTTGCAGATGGAAATTATTGAGCTTTGTTATAATTTATCACACATTAATTGATTTATTGTTCATTGCGACAACCCAAGACACCGGTTAGGACCTTCTTAAGACTTGTGCAGAGGTTGACCTTCCAGCAGGGCAACAAACCTAAACCTACAGCCAGATGTTCTCCATCCAGTCTGACTGAACCTGGGTCATTTAGCTTAGCTTGTTGAAATGTGCAAACCGTGCAGGCTTACGAAACTCTCCAAGGTCAGGGTCGGTGTACGGACACTTCCTGGAGGCCTCGTTGTTCTGTTTCCGCCGCAGGAGCTGCAGGCTCAGCTGGAGGAGGAGGTGCGGAGCCACGAGGAGCAGCGGGAGGAGCAGGCGGCCCTGGAGCGGCGCTGCGCCCTGCTGGTCAGCGAAGGCGAGGAGACGCGCGCGGCCCTGGAGAGCGCCGACAGGGCCCGGAAAGTCCTGGAGACGGAGCTGCAGGAGGCCAACGAGAAGCACAGCGACCTCAGCGGACAGGTCGACACCGGCTTTCTGTTCCCGTGACACCCATTTGACATCAGTCAGACAGTTTGATCCTTCTTTTTTATTTTTATTTATTTATCTTTTTGCTGCGTACAGTTTCAGTCCGCTCTGACCGGGCGGAGGAAGCTGGAGGTGGACCTGCAGGCTCTGCAGCAGGAACACGAGGAGCTGCAGACGGAGATGAGAGGCTGCGCCGACAAGGTCAAGAAGGCCGGCTGCGAGGTAAGACTCAGGACGCCGCCGCACGCCGCTCACGTTTAAACACATCCGCACGCCACAAAACGCTCTGCTCCGTCAGCTGGCGCGAGTCGGAGAGGAGCTGCGGCTGGAGCAGGAGCACACGCTTCATCTGGAGAGGGTGAAGAAAAGTCTGGAGGGCCAGCTGAAAGACATGAGCGGCAGGCTGGACGAGGCCGAGCAGATGGCTCTGAAAGGAGGGAAGAAGATCATCCAGAAGCTGGAGGGGAAGGTCAGTTCCAGAAACACTGATGGTCCACGGCACAGGTGGGCCGGGCGGCACCAAGTCGGTGTCGGTACTTAAAGAAACTTCAGGTGTAACAGAATAAAGACGCAATTATAGAAGAACGAATTAAAATTATGAGAAAAAAGTTGTTTTAACAAGAAAGAAATCTAGTATCATTAAATTTATTTTTTTTTTATCTCTGACTTCGCATAAAATTACTACTTCATTTTCCTAATATTACGGCTGATTATGTCTGACTTTGTTCTCGTATTATTTTGACTTTGTCAGATGACTTCCTATCATGTCTTCTTATGATTGTTAAAATGAAAAAAGAAAACAAAAATCTGGATCTTTAATATTTTGTCACACAGTTGAATTATATTCAAAGAGAAACAAGATGGCCGGCCTTGGGACATGCTGAAAGTCCAGATTAAAAAATAAACCATGTAATTTCCAATAACCATAAATTCGACAGCCCTACCTGTCCTCTCTTTACGTGTATCTGTGTAGCCCACGATCAGGCCGAAAACATGACTCTGTGCAGGTCAAGGAGCTGGAGCTGGAGTTGGACTCGGAGCAGAAGCGTCACGCCGAGACGGTGAAGACGCTGCGGAAGAACGAGCGGCGCCTGAAGGAGCTGCTGTTCCAGTCCGAGGAGGACCAGAAGAACCAGCAGCGGATGCAGGAGCTGGTGGAGCGGCTGCAGAACAAGATGAAGGCCTACAAGAGACAAGTGGAGGAGGCGGTAAGCCGCGCCGCCGCTCTGGATTCTCTGGGTGGGTTTGTGCTTGTCTGCGTCTCACCATGTGCTGTCGCCCCGCCAGGAGGAGCAGGCCAACATGAACCTGGCGAAGTACAGGAAGACCGTCCACGAGCTGGACGACGCGGAGGAGCGGGCCGACATCGCAGAGTCGGCGCTGACTAAGATCAGGACCAAGAACAGGGGCAGCTTCGGCAAGGGATACTCCTCTGTAAGGGAACAGAAACCGTCTGTTTCTGACAAACATGGAACTCCATTTGTTTCACTGGGATTTTATGTGATAAACCAACAAAAGGTTTTACATAATTGGAAGAAATTGAGTTTTGCTAAAACTGTCTTACACATGAAAATAGTCAAAACTGTCGCATAAATTCTCATTTAACCCTGCCTTACGCAGGAAAAAAAAATAAACTAAAAGTAAACATCTCAACCTTCAGTAGTTTATATCAAAGCTTATTCATGTGTTAGACTGGCCTAGTCAAAGTCCAGATCTAAATCCTTCTGAGAATCTAAATCAATAGCAATATATATCGGGATACACACCTGATCGACTAAAACTAAATTAACCTGATAGAAAGTTCAACATTCAATACATAGAATATTCAATGAACTCTGATGTCGAACCACACAGCATTCTGGGAGATGTAGGCAGAGGAAAGGCTTTAGCTGCTCAACCTCTCACGGCCAGCTGAGCCAGGTTGGGGGCACCAACTAACTTGCTCGCTCTTTGGCTGCCCAGCAACAACCTGTTGAGTTACATGCACAGCAGTTTCACCTCTGCTCCTCATAACTGTTTAAAAATAAAAAACACAACGGCGTAGAGAGAAAGCTGTGGATAAAACAGGAAAATTACACCAGCAATTTGGCTGAATTTCAAATATTAAAAAAAAAAAAAAAAAATTCTTGATATCCACTGATATGAAAGGCTTTTATTGTGATCAGTTTTACCGCCTTATTGTTCCATCCTGGCTATTGTTGCTGTGAAGAACGGAGGAAAGCAGAGGCACAAACCCCAAAAGTCTTCCTGCTGGTATTTGATCCTACAAACTCAGGAATACCAATAATGACCCACACTTTAATGTTATTTTTCTTCATTTCTTTGTTGGGCTGTCACATAATATTTCATTAAAACTCATTGAAGTTTACGGCGGTAATATGGCAAAACGCAACAACGTTCAAGCTACTATAACACTGTTTAATGTTTAAGGGAAAGCTTATGGATTGACCCTGTAGGTGTGTTTGCAGTGCGTTTCTGTTCTGAAAGCAGGCCGTTTTCTCCGGCAGGGTTACAGCACTCCGTACCCGGGCCTGGTCCGGTCGCCCAGCTCTGTGGGCTCCGAGGGGAGAGGGGAGAAGATCCTGAATGACGACGAGTCGGTCAGCTCCCTCATTCCAGCTTACCTCAACTCCCTGAAGAAGCTCATGATCGATTAGCCGGACTTTACAGCGCTGCAGCGTCAGCGTGGGAACATCAGCAATACGTCACCAGGACTTTATGTTGGGAGTCACCGTCCTGTCCGGTTTCCTGTTGTCCTTCGCCGCCACTGACATGTTCCAGCTTTAATCATTTCTGCTTTTAAACACAACAGAGCTGATTTTTCTTAATGCAAATGCTAACTTCCTGTTTCCTGTTCTCTGCTAAACTCTTTAAAAAAAAACAGGTCATCTGTCTTTCCAACAAGTTAGTTCTGATTTAAAATGCTTTCAGGGAGCTTTGGTTGCTTGAGTTGGTAACTCAGACGCTGATATGGGAATGGTTTCAAGATCAACAAGCGATAATTCAATCAATAATCAATGCCCTGTTTCCTATCAATGTTAAGTGTGTTTTCAGTGTATTTTATCTAAAAGTGTAACTCTGTCCAAACCTGTACCTAAAGCTTTTTATCTAATGATGAAAGGCCTGACCAAATCATTTACTGTTTTAATGTGAAAGTGGCTTCTTTTATAAAATACTTTTCATTTTTTTTGTCTTTTCCTTTTATTTCCAACATAAAACAAATGTTTTGACATTAGATGTAGTTTTAATTATCCATAGCAAACTGACCAACCCTTAATTACCCATTAAAAAAAATACATATTTAATTTCTTCTTACGGGATAAGAAAGGGATTAGAAATAATAAAAATTGTACAACTTTTATCTTGGGACAACAAATCCATCCAAAGGAACTTCCTTCATTTTTGTTGTGCATTGTATTTTACGTAATACTTTTATATATCTTTAAATCCTAATAGTGTCTTTCTTTCTATTTCACATTCTTTAGTGACTCTTTTAAATGGAAAACGCATTTTAATATTTACAATGGGGCACCAGAACATTATTAAAATAGATTGACTTTGATAAGTAACTGACTTTAATCTTTCAGCTCTAAAGTGCAAATTCCTGACTGTAAGCCTGCATGGGGAAAACTCATCAGTACATCCTGTAACCATAAACGTAGGATTTATATTATAGATTTTATAGATCACACAAATCCTGACTGGGTCTCGCATGGCATTCTCCTTTCTTTCATGTGGGAAATTATCGAGATTATTTTATTTGTTTTTATTTTTTATTACAGCCGATAGTGACGCAGTGTGGGAATATCTAAAATTACACCAGTCAAACGCAATATGATAAACAAGAACTCGGGTAAAGTTAGCCTTCCTGTTTACTCTGTAGACTCCGGTACAGAATGGACCTGATGACGTCATCAACCCTTCGGTGAAAAAATGGCGACCTCCGTGGGTGAAAAGTATAACAAAAGATGGACAATTTATAAAGTAATTATGAGTTTTGGCGTATCACAAACTATTTTTTTTAGGTAATAGGAAAATTGCAACATATTTAAGCCAACATGCTCAACTAGTCGTAGATCCTTTTAACAGAGCTAATCGGCATTAGCTCGTGTCATTTTCTTCCTTTCTGTTCTCTACAAATGACTGTTAGCCAGAGTCTTTAACCATGTAGTCTTTGAGTAAATTTATTAGTTTTATTACCATCTTTTCATATAAACAAACTGTAAACATAAAGTTGGCAAATCCAAGCTTTAACGTTAGCTCACGTTAGCTAGGTCTCCTTTTTTAATGGATTACAACAGTTTTTCTCCCAGAAATATATTTACCAGCCCATTCGTGATTAATTCTCAGTAAAAGAGGCATGTTTAATTTATCGTTTTCTTATTTTAGAAGTCAATTCATTTTCAATCATACATTAATAATTCCAGAGGGAAATCACATGTTGTAACTCATATTATCCAAGGTTCTTCAAAGAGTTCGTAGATGCTGATGGCTGTGGGCAAGAAAGATCTCCTGTAGCAGTCTGTATTACAGCAGTTCTACAGAAGCCTCTGACTGAAGACAACAGTCTCATGAAGAAGATGCTCTGGGTTGTCCATAATTTTCTTGATTTTTTTTTGAAGAATCCTTTGCAAAATAATCAGCAGATAATCACCTTCTCCATCAGGTTGTTCAGCCATTTTAAGACGGTAAATCTATCATTTGTTGAAATTTAACAAGCCATGAGCTTCAACAGAACATTATAGCAACAGTAAAATTCGCGGCTCCACTAAGTCACATAGATGTTACCATTACTGAATTATAACCTCATCGGGCTTAACTGCATTTAGTTTTAGCAGCATCTGTTAAGTCATGGCAGTTGTCATGAATTAGCATTACACTGTTGCGCGACGTAAAGGCTTCTCAACATTTACAAAATGTACAAGTCGGTGCTACTTCATCATTCACCTCACCTGAGTATCCATTAGGAAACAAATTCCCACTCACAGTTGCTATTTTCCCGTTCAAAGAATCAGTGTAAGTTAAAACAAAACTCTGCCGCCGCATCTCAAACACCTCGGCGTTGTTCGGAACTTTTCACTCGAATATGTCGTCTTCGTCGGTGGTGGGGGGAGAGGATCAGCTGATGGGTGAAGGTCCGGCGAGCTCATCCTCGCTTGCTGCGACGTGTGAATGAGTGGGAAAAACAGAGGTACAGATCCCGTCTCAGAGCTCCCAGTCACGTCCTCAGGCAGAGAGCCGTCCTCACCGAGTTCAGATCTCTATGTCGACAGGCCTGATTTCCCCCGTCTTATTCTCCCGCACCCACACCTCTCTGTCCTTGATGGGGTCCACACACTGCAGGAGCTTATCCACCGGCTCCATAGTCTGCAAAGAAAGCAGTTTTTAACTGAGAACAGGGAATACGAAGCTCCTCTGTGAGGAGATGGCTTTATTTATTTTTTTAAGTACTGTGAAATAGCTCTTTGCTTTTTTTTTTTTTTTTTTTTTTTTTTTTTTTTTTTTTACTTTTATTTGATAGGGACAGACACACATCGACACAGACAAACTGAATAAAACAGCTGTCCCATGTTTGCATCATGGTGCAATAGCACCAGCTAATTCGCAGCACTTGTCCCTAGTTGGGCTTTTTAAAAAATAACTCTAAAAATTGAAGTGATAATCATTTAAAATAGCACAACATAATGTATACAAACAGAAAAATGTAAAACATCAAAAATGGGTACGGTTCTGTTTTTGACATAACCAGAGTTTTGTTTGATTTTTGAACATACTAAAACTGGTTACAGACTTTAAATGAACAGGAAGTGAGTTCCAAACCGCAGATCCTCTCACAGACAGAGCACTTTACCTCTGCTGAAGATAATTATATAACGCAGGGAGTCACTTCCATAAAAGTTTAAAAATCAGCATAAGATACTTTGAGAAAAACCTTAAAGGGTATGAAAAAGGAATGCAAGTTATGAATTAGTGAGTTAATCCAAAGTTAACTGGACACTTTCTTAATAACCCCAGTTTTCTCTTGTATCAAGAGTCTGACCGTCTTTCCATAACATTAAAGGCTAAATCTTTAAAAAGAGGAACCTCATCATATTTGAACATTTCTTTGTGTGAAGTGTGTTAAATACAGACTGAACAAACAGAAAATTGTAGTCAAAATCAACCGTGTTTATTGGCATTGTGTCTTTTTCGATCGTGTTAAACATTTTTCTCTGTTATCCTCGTCTTCGCAGCACAACAGAAATTTTTGGATGAGAAGTCGACGCTGTAGCACTGCTGAATGAAGTGCTAGTAAGTTGATAACTCAAGGAAATTGTCGAGTGTTTATAACTCGAAACAGAAACGTCCCGCACCGGACTCTACTTGAATCGTTTCTCTTTCCTGCTCCGGGACGCTCCGCCATCTTTAATTCTGTCTTTGCTTAAGGATAACCGGTGGTGCAGTCTTCTGGAGTAAACTCTTGGCAGATGTTACTAGTTAATCGAATAAAACTAATTTTAATCTAATAAACCATCAAACTTATGTTAATCAATTGTCTGGAGTTTTGCGGGCCACTGTGTTCTGCACTCACACTTTGGTTGAACATGTCCGTCTCGTGGCGTAGAGTTGTGTACTGACAGAGGTGCTGCCTGATCATCTCCACCCGCTCCACCTCCAGTCTCTCCAGCTCCTGTTGAGGTCGGGACCAAAACACTTAAACCTCTGTTTCAAACAGCCCCACTTCACACACACACACACACACACACACACACACGCACACGCACACGCACACACACACTCATCCCAAACTGGTGTGTCCTTACCAGGCTGGTAGTGACCATCTCCTCAAACCACTTGGACTGAGACTGGTTATACAGGTCGACACAGCGCATCAGATCATCCCCTGTTGGAGGAGGGGAAAAAAAAACAATCATACATATAGGAGTTCATTCAAGAAATACTACTGGGAGTACTGGGAGTGGTCTATGTAACACAAAACATCCAGCAGGTGGAGTCACAAGACAAGTTATCCCTCCAGGTGTCTGTCACACTTGCAGACTGTAGCACAGAACCTGCAGCTCAAACTGTTATTCCAACGCTGGGCAGAGGATCTGGGATGATAATGGATTTCATTACGATAGAGTATAAAAAGGGGTGATGACACATCCTGCATCCTGTTGACAACAGAAATAAACACTCATCGTGAGGGAGATAAGATCAGGGAGGAAGTGATGCTGGTCAGAATCTTCTGTCTTCAGCGTTAGCTTGCGTTGTCTATAAATGAAAGCTTGCTAAAAACAAACACAGTGAGGGCACCATGGTAACTGACTTCAAACACGTCCACAACAAGCTGCTTTTCAGAATGCGTTTAAACCTCGATACAGATCTTATTTAACTTGCTGTAAGAAGGTTTGTGTAGCCATTTGAGTTTTAATGGTGTTCAGATCATGAATTAGAAGGAAAAAAGTCAGATAAGCAACAAAACATGACGTGTTGCACACAGAAATCGCTGGAGGCACCATGCATAAATACAAGGAGGTCATTGGCAACAACAATCTTCAGTGTGGACGCTGTTACTGATAGAAGATGACTCAAATGGTACTTTCCCAGTAGTACCTAGTAACAACTCGGCTCAACTTTACACAGGTTGAGGAGTGGGTGGGGTCATCATGTAGTTGGGCTGCCTCAGAGTCCGAAAAGTAGAGAGACGAATCCCGTACGAACACAATTAAACAACGGAGGACATAGAAGCCATATTGGACATTCGGCCCAGTCTGTGGCTTTTTGTCCCACTCAGTCGCTGTTGTGAATTTCTACAGACGGCTGGTTGTGACTCCAGCTGTGACTCCTCCCACTAGCACAGGAAAATAGTATTTCATGGCCCAGTCAAAGTCCAGAGACAAAGCAGATTGAAAGACTGTTCAAACAGATGCCAGCAAAGCAGAACAGAGTAATGTTCTAAAGGTTCTTGGTTCCGTCTTTTTCAAGTTTGTGTTCTGGTTCCTGGAACATAATAGTTTGCAGTCAACGAGGTCTTCTGACAGCTTAGCTAAGAATGTTCTCGTGTTAAAAGACACAAAAACAATAAACTCAAAGAAGCTACTAACATTTGTTTATCCACTTACCGTTAATACAATGGTAAGATTATGTAATAAAGCATGAAAATCTAAGCGCAAATGACTATTATGAGAGAACAGATGCTATGATTTAGTTGTTTTGGTCGGAGTCTCCTCTCTGGCTTCTACATTCCGTTTTCTCCATGTTGCATAAGGAGCAGGCAGCAGGGCTGGTTCTGTGTGAGACTGCGCTGGGATGGAGCGTTCCTTCTTCCATGTGACAGCATGTGGTTGTGCCTGCTCGACTCATAACGTCACTGTCTGCCTGAGAGTTTGCCTCTTAACCATGGACATTCCTGAGGTATTGCACCTATTAAACATGAACAACCACGAGGCCGTCTAGGCTTTTACTTTTGTGATTTCACCTGCACAGAGTCCAGCTGAAATCACCGTTTATCTGAAGGGCAGACAAGTTTCCAGCCGTCGTTATTTCGCTTTACAATGACAGGTACAATGAAGAAGGTTTCAGCATGTTTCCAGCTGTCCAGGTTCTGACGTGGTTAGGTACCGTTTCATTTTCTGCTTTACTCTCAGGCTCTGTGGTGCTCAGTAGGTTGTAAAGGCATGGCGTGACCCGGGATCTCCTAAGCAGCATCAGGCAATGCGTGTAAAGGATCTGGGAGAAACATGCCGTCACTGCCAGTGGGTCAACAAGATATGGTATATCTAAACGCTCGTCTTATAAATTGGTGCCCATTGAGTCTCCTATGTATTTCCTTGCCTTTCAGTGATTCCTGAGTTTGCTCTACCTTGAGAAGATTGCCGAGTCACTGTCCGAACAGAGAGACTGCAAATATCCATCTAGAGAACACCTTCTCGTTGCAAATTTTCTGTACAGATCACTTCTCTCTTGCCCGTTCTCCCATCTAAAGCCTTCAGACATCACAGACATAATCCACCAGCCACAGGATCCTAAGGATCCTCAGTGCCCCCCCTCTAGTCAGCCATCTCCAAATTCTCTAGCAAGCCACTGCAACCTTTCATCTCATTCAACTTGATAACATCTCACTAATTCATGGTCTTCATAGAACTTCAACCGATTGCAAATTCATGATTTTCTGCATTGCACAATAAAACTGTGATGCCTGATTTTGCTTTCTCATGGTGTATTCGTATGTGGACTAAAAACCTTAACCCAAACATGACACCAAAAAGCTCCACTGTGTTGCCACCAGTCCAGAACTTGTGCTGGTGGCAGGTGGCTCCACGTGCATTTCCATGCAAATAAAGGGAAAGACTTTTGGACAATGGCCTTCTGACAAGAAGGGTATCAAATACATTGCGCATGTCCAAGATCACTTGTTGACTGAACTGTGTCAGGCAGCGTCACCAAGGCTCTGAAGGGTGAAACACATCATTTTGTCTGGAACATAAAACTGGTAACTGTTTCCATTAGGTGATACGATTCAGAGATCCCTCTCCTTGTGCAACGGCTTAACCCTTGTCACTTCATGACAGTATCAGGTTGCAAAGGTTCCTTTATATACCACAATAAGTAATACTATCTGATAGCAATAATCAGATAGTATTGTTGCTTATTCATTACGCCTACAATGACAGTTCACTCATGACGAATGCTTGAAGTGGCTCACAGTGAGGGAGATCTCTTTGGAGTAATCCATGTAATAATCAAGTTGCCACTAGAGGGAGCTCAAACACTAAGTGGAAAGAATTCAACTTTTATCCCCCAAAACGCCCTAACGCAGTGGTTCACTGTACATTTAACGCTTTATTCCGAAACCCACGAAGCCTTGAATTAACTTAGTGGGCGGGATGTTTTTGGCCATCAGATAATTAATGGTTGTGTATTTGTACAGCATGTGGGAGTGCACCACCCCCCTTTCCCTTCCTCTCCTGGGGTAATAAAGCCAGTTTGCACCCACACCTCTCAGTCTGGTGCGAACAGACTGATGGAGCAGGAAATGTTTCTGTTTCTAGTCTTCATCTTGCCTCTGTAACACTCCGGCTTTAAAAATAAGGTGTTTTTTTTTAATCCCATTGTGGCTCTCAGCCCTGATAAAGTGCATGACTGGTTCAAAAACAGACCAACACAGCAAGTCGGTTCACAGACGGCCTCAAGTGGCCGATCCAATGAAGGGCCTGAAAAGAACTGCGGAGGAGGATTCAGATGCAATTTCCTTTAACATAATTATTAACAGTGATTAACTGGAACTCTTATATGGTTTACTTCACCATGATTCGGTTAACAATTATAGGAAGATCCAAGAGAAGAGAAATCATTCAAAAATAATGAGTGTACTCCGTAAAACTAATTACTGGAGATGCACGTTTAGCTGGATTAGCCATGACAGCAAATGCAAACACATCATGCTACCATCAACACTCTTCAGTGTGGAAGTCCTATCAGCGGGGTGTTGAAAATGAAGTTAGAAGACAGGAGAAGGTATTCAAAAGGCAACTATTTATTACACACACACATATCTGCTGTTCTGTTGTTAAAGTAGAAAGCTTCTGCAGACAGGAAGTCACTCTTCTATCCCATAGCCGGCGTGTCCCCAGAACAACACCAGTCAGTCAGGATTAACCAGCCTCAGTGATCACAGCAGACGTGCGGCATAAATAAGCAGGAGGCGCTCTGGCCGAGCTAAAACAACAAACACAGACGTGGGACCCATGACCCCAGGATGACCTCTGCTCTGACCTGCTTGTGTGGATTTCCTGCGAGCCTTCTTGATCTCCTCCTCGGTCTTGCTGGTGAGCTTGCTCTCCAGCTGCTGGGTCTTTAACTCCAGCTCCTTCTGTCTGTCAGCCAGAGCTTTACGGGCCTGAACGAGATAAAAAAGCTCCAATGTGAAACGGATAAAACAAAGAACGCTTACTTTGAGAGAAACAAGTCCTGTTGGCTAGGTCTTTCCTTATACTGATGAAAAAAGATGCTTCTCATGGAAGATGTGTGGAGATCTTTTTTTAGCAGTAGGCTAAAAATGAGTCTGGTCTCACCTTGTCCACGGCTGCGTAACGGCCGACGAGCTGCTTCCGCAGGTTGGCGATGTGGTGGTCGAACCTCTTCATGTCCTTCTTGAAGTTCTCTCTGAACGTCAGGAAAGGTTTCTCCACTTCGCTCTGGAGCTGCTCACAAAACAAACCAGAGATCAGCGCACCCAAAGGACAAACCAAAGAATGTTTGCCCCGTTTCTTCAGAAAGGGTAGAGCAGGAGAACCGTCACATGTGGACCAGTCAAACCTGGACTGAATTGTTCTACATTTAAGTTTTACTTCAGTCTAAAAACACCGTTCACTGATAGATTTGCATATGTTTTCAGCTTTTATTTAACGTGGGAACGAGTTTCTATCACTAGTTTTTATCTGGATTAAACTGATGCATCGCTTTTTGACATTCTTATCTGCTGATGCTTTTCCTCAGAGAATTATAAGCTTAGGCTTTGAATCACAAGAGGATACGATTTCAACCCGTTTGCATACGAATATAAACCAAAAGCCTTAATTAGCCGCGTGCTCTTGAGTAGCTTTCCACATTATGTCATCATCTTCTCTCTCACCGAGCTTGTGAGGATGATAAATCCGAAACTACGGACTTATCCAAACCGCTCGGCTTCCTTTTCCTGATTCCTGAGCGTGTGGAGAGTTTAAGTAAACAGAGGCGCTTCCAGCAAAACGAATGTGACAAGATCATGTTGGTTTTTAGTGTTTTGCAGCGAGCGCGTCGCCGGTTTAATGATCCTAATAAGCGACGTGGCGTTCTGCCCCAGCTGTCAGCCGTGAATAAGGAGTGCAGCTCCTTCCTGTAGTCAACAGCGCAGCCCATCACTCAAAGATCATTCCCACTCCAATCCTTCCTGTCTCTCCTCTGAGAATCTGGAAGAATGCCGCACATCTGTGCATCTCTGGAGCATAACATCACCGAGGACGGGTTTCTGCCTCGCTCTCCTCTCCCCTGCTTCATCTTCAACTAATCAAACGTGAAAAGTTAATTGGGACGTGTGTTTCTCACACTTGGAGGCCTTTCAACTGACTGTCGGTGGCATGCTTTCTGAGATGATCGCCTCTTATTTGCAGAGCTGCGTGCTCAAATGTTGGAAAGTTGGGCCGGACAAAACACAAACACAATCCGGACTCATTTGCACAGTCAGCAATAAGTCTGTTTCCATGGTCACAGACAAAGGAGGACGTCGCACCACCAGACAGTAGAGACGGTGATGAGCGGGTGGGTTAGCGTGCGTCTTCAAACGAGGGAACGTGATTCGCTGATTGCAGGACATGTTGGTTTTTTCTCTAAATGTACGGTATTTAAGATTTTATGTGATGGACCAGCACAAAGTAGTGCAGCCGTTGTGACATGGAGATAAATGGTTTTCAACGGTTTATTTTTTACAAATGAAAATCTAAAAAGTTGGGTGTAAATTAATATTCAGCCACATTTTATGTAGTATTCTGAAAACAAATCTAACTGCCTTCAAAACCTGCCTAATCAGTAACTAGACCCCACCTGAGTCTGACACAACCTCAGTGTGAATACAGGTCATTTGTGAAAGATGCAACAGTTTGGTCTCATGTTTTTAAAGGTGCACTATTATGTGTTTTCTGGTCACATGGTGCCACTTTGTAGCACAATAAAGTAACTATGTTACCTTCAGTTGTTATAAATATGCTGTATGAATATGACTAAAAAGAAATTTTAAAGCCTTGAAATTGGGCGTCTGTGTCTTTAAGAAACTCCTGCTCTTTCTGAAACTCCGCCTTCAGGAAGTCATCACAACAGGGCTCCTCTATTAATCCTTTAATGTTTGAAGTGGCTTGAGAAGTGGCTCGTATAATGAGCTCAGCAGATGCACCAGGTATTTGCTACTTGCTGCTGGCTAGTCTGAAGGAGCTGGGTGAAGGAGTCGCAGAGGAGAGATGCTCTGTGCGGTGGAAGCTTTGAAACTGCAGCTCCAGGGAGGAGCTTCATCGTCGAAGGTGGAGCTCGAGCTTGAATGATATAATCAAGGCAACAGGTGGTGTGTTTTGGATGAGTGAATAACATTACGTCATGCAGTGCCAATGCTCTTCAAAATAACTGGTAATCCTAGAAAAAGAACCGAAGACTTGAGATTGGAGGAGACCCTTCAAATACAGCTAGAGCTGCTGTGAAATGGTTAAATCAAAACATATCAAGTTGTTGAAATGGCCTGGTCAAAGTCCAAATCTAAATCTATTGAGTATCTGCTGCAAATTTTGGGTACTCCGTCAAATCTGACAGACCAGAATAAAAGAATAAAAATGCAACTCTGTAGCTTTAGATTTCCAAAGATGGTGGAGTATTCTGGCATTACACAACAATAATATAGTTCTACAAAGTACGGACTCAGGTGAGGACCCCACACTTCCTGTTCAGAGCACTGATCTGTCGGAAACGAAACCGGCTGCAGGCAACAGATTTAGTGATGTTGCCTTAGCTCATTCTTAGCCTCAGATCTAAACATCGTGAAGTGAAACGGATTACCTTTGAAGAGAACTTCAGATGAACCTCGGCTTCATCTGCCAGGCTCTTCTTCAGCTGGGCCCACGCCTCTCCCAGAGTCCTGGGAACAGATAAGACGGGCAGAGTTAGGAGACCACAAGCTGCAAATGCCTTCATCAAAACGACGCCACGTGATTTATTAGATGAGATGTAACAGGGGGGAGATCTGCCATGACGATAGGAGCAGGTATGAGGAGACAAGCTCGTGACACACACACACGCAGACTGTCAACCGCACACAGATGGGGTCCAGGAGCCGCCAGTGCAAAAGTTCATTCACACACAAGCAGCCGATGAATCAAGCGAGCTAAGCCACAGCGAGTTCAACGGGCCATTAGGACGTAAGAGACATCAGATATCCGAGTCTCCTCACAGCCATGAGCTCAACACAGCCGGGAGACACTCATCGTTTGTCTCTTTAATAATCCAGACGTTGGGTTTCTCTGAGAGAAAGAGAAAACACAGGCTGGCTGGATGACCCTTTTGTTTTTCATTAAACTGAGGACTGTAAAAGCATCAGCCAGCGGGTGGATAGTCAAGAGGCACGAGGCCACTGGGATCCAGGACCGACGGTCTTTACGGGCGAGCGGCTCGCTTCAAAGCCTTGCTGTGAATGGAAGACATGCGCGGAATTCCCTCTCTCTGGCATCCAACGCATTCCTGACGCCGGCCGGGGCAAAGCTTGGCACCTGCGGAGCCGCGGCCTCCAACACATCCAGAGCTGCGAAAAACCCATTTCACAGCGAATGCCTTCGAGTTGTTACAAAAAAAAAAAGAAAGCAATGACTGGATTTGTGTCTCAAATTTAAGGCAACTCTCCATAATAAAAGCCGACCAACAATCAACTCAAAAGGAGGCGGAATTATAAAAATACTTCATAATCTTCTAGGTCCAACCAAATGTTAGAGTAAAGATTTCCAGCAACATTGAAAACCCACAAGAAATAGTAATCACGATCAAAGATGAGCATTTTTTTAATTTAAATACATTTAACCCTCTAAATGTGGAGATCACAAAATAAATTCTACAATTTGGAGTTTTGGTTCTCCCTCCTGTAAGGATGCACAGATATGAAAATTTGAGGCAATATCCACATCCGATATTAGGACTGGACGACATGACTGAAAAACGCATCACAATATAAGCGCTTCACGTCAATCGATATTGATAATTACAGATACAACCAAGCTGGTGGTGTGACATTTTCTCGCCGTTTTCTTTTACTTTAAGCATTTATGAGGCTCGGTGGCAAAACCTTAAACCGCTGCTGCACAAGTTACGCAACGAGTTGTTGCTAGGTAACCAAAAAGCAAGTGAGTTAGTTGGTACCACCAACCTTGCATAGCTGGCTGTGAGAGGTTGAGCGGATAAAGCATTGAGCCTCTCTCTCTCCGTCTGTGCTGACTGTGTGGCTTTGTGTAGATAAAAATACGGTGATATTTGCCGTCAGTGAATCTGACAGAACGCAGAGAAGATGTACAAAAACTGAGCTATTACCACCGGAATGTCGACCCAGGAATCCCACTCCCACCGCTGTTATGATCCATGTTTACACAGCATATTTACAGTCAGATGAACATTTGGTTGTATAAACAGCAAGCTAAAAGTGAAAGATGATACGGCTTTAACTGATGGTTTTTACAGCGGTTTGCTTTAAACCAAAACAGCATGTTAAGACACAGCCGCCATGGTGGAACAATGAACATGACCAAAGGAACCTTCTTTGTGAACAAGCAACACTCTGAAACTTTCTCAGCAAACCTTCAAATAACTCACAGCTGGTGAAAGGAAGAGTGGGAAGGATTAAACAAGATACAAGATTACTTCATTAGTCTCTGAAAATATGGCAAAAAGACCCAATTAGAGTCTAGAGAAGGCGTCTACGATTCACTTTGAATCTACCACTGCATTAGACCCTCCATTGTGGCTTAATAATTACCAATACATTCTGACATGATAAAGAACTGAGCAATCCTGGGAGCAGCATTTCTTTGTGTTTTCACAGAAACTGACTGAAACTAGAAATGTTTCTTTTCATGAACAGTTTTGAACAGTACACTGCAAGTTATGTGCTTTTTGACGTGTTATGTTCAATTTTTCTGTACTCTAAAACCTTCTAGAAATAAAACTAAAAATTTCCTGATGTTCTGCTTTTTACAGCTCTAAACTAACAATCTTTAGCTTTTTGGATGGCAAAGTTTATTAACCTTGTTGCAGAGTCTACAGTGTGATTATGTACAACTGCTTTTTTACTGATGTTTCTGTGAGCGTCAACAACCATACTGCTAAAATCTTTTTTGCATTAAACCAATGAGTAAAACAGAATCTTCATCATTCATTAATTTCAGTATTCTATAACTGCGCCCTTTTTTGGCAATTTTGTGTCCTAAAATTATAATTTATCAATGATGTCCAGGAGAAAACATTTTTTTCAGCTTGAAATTTGATCTTGAATGCACCATACATCACAACAGCTCTCATTAACAAACCCTCTTCAGTGTGAATGTTGTTACCGAGCAATGACTCACAGTTAGCTATGATGCCGTTTGAGTGGGATGGTTAAGATTGAAGACTGAGGGAGCTCAGAGATGTAAAAAGCTATTCAACAGGAAAGTGTTGAATTCTTTCAGGCTAAATACTTTAACAAGACATGGTGAAAATGAGTGAAAAGACAGTTTAAAGAAATGACAAAGCCCTTTGATGGGGACATGAGGTTTTGCTCCAGTTTTTGTTTAAAATTGTAAAACTGCACTTAAACTGCATGTCATGGCTGTGAAGAGACCATTTTATTTACTGAAGCAAGTCCAGGGTTAACGAATAAATGTGCTGACGTTCACATGAAAATGATGGAGAAGAATACAAAGAAACTAACAGAAAAACACATAATTTTTGTGTCTTCTGATTCAAAGCTGTAGAAGCTTAGTGCCACTTCAAATATTATTCGGACTCGGTAAAGTGGATCCGTCAAACGTCCGCAGCCTTACATGAACCTCTGACAGGCAATCGTTCCCAACAACATATTGGATTTCGGAGGGAAAGTGATCTCCCGCTGTAGACCCTCTTTTATTTGACAAATCTGATACGGAGTAGAATCTGCAATTTAAGAAAAAAAAAAAATGTCACATGCCTCACAGCCGCATCTCGACCAAACAAATGGTAAATTCAGGAATAAACAGACGGCTGGTTCTGGTCGGATCGGAGGAACCGAGCAACAAAACGCTGATTGTCCCATCCAACAACAGAGCCAGCCTGAAGCGAATCATAATGAAAGTATTGTGCTGCACTTTTGTGGGTGTGGGCAGACCGAACAGGCTGGCATAATCTGGATTCTGTTAAGGACGGCTCCGACCCACTCTCTGTCACCGTGTTAATATGATGGAACTAGCTTACATGTATGTTCGCTAAACCCTGCAGGGGAGGGTTAGCCTCATTAAACATTGCTAAATTAAGCACTCATCTCCAATTCCCCTCCTTTCCTCTGACACCACGCTAAGAATGTAAAATTAAATCTATAAATTCAGCGAGGTACGAACAAAAACAACATCTGTAAAATTCACCGACTAGCAGTTAGCAAGCTAGCTACCTGGTAGCAACTCTATCCAGTAGCCAGGAAGCGTATTTCACTGGGTAAGTTTTTCTTTATCATGACTTTAAATAATTTGCATCTAAGAAATAAAAACATGAACAAAAAAGACAACTGTCTTACTGGCAACAAATTAGCATCACTTTACTAAATATGTAGTGTACTACACGGCTGTAATTTCTCGTAAGAGTTCAGACAGAGTAGCCTTTGATTAATACCATGCTGATTTTTCCAAAATATCACTTGAAATGTCATATCCTACCAAAAACTGCACCCAACACTGAACACATTTTATTTTTTTTGCAGGCAAAGTGTCTGAATTACGAATTTCCCCAGCTGCCCTAGAACCATAAAACACCAAAAATGAAATTTATGAGTTGTTCAGTTAAAAGAGGCTGGTTTTTCACTTGTGCATCTGCAAAACATACACACACACAAAAACAAGTTGTCATGTTGCTATGCAGGGTCACCGTTTCCTTCTGGAATTTCTTAATAAGACGAGCTAAATAGCAAGTGTCACAGTCAGAGTCCACAGCTTCTCATCTTCTGCGAGCCGTGTCTCGCTCCGCTTCCTGTTACTTTTCCATTCTCCGTGCTCCTTCAGCAGACCGGACAAAGAGCTGCTCTCAGCACGAACCCCCCCACCCCTCTGCTGTCAGACGGCGGAGAAGAAGAGCGGCTGAAAACTTTCTTACACTCTGCAGGAGCCTCACGGAGGCTCCCCCCCCACCCCGTCCATCGCCACCGCGTCACACCTCCTTCCTCACTCCCTCCTTCCCATTCGTGGGTTTTTGCCCTTCTCTCCTCTGCTCATCTGTAACAGCCGTCACAGGTTGCAGTTCTGCACCGTAGCGGCACCAAAATGTCCTCCGCACCCCGACTCACAGCGGGACGCCTCGACTGGTCGGTTATTTGCCGTGAAGCAACCTGAATGTCTGATTAATTTAACTTCACTGCAAATTTACACCAAACAGAACTACTTGAAGCTGAGGTGAAACATTGGTTGACCTCTTGAATGTTTTTTTAACAGTGATGTGGAAAAAATGTTTGCTCATTAATTTAACTTTAAATGGTAAACATATGATTGTAACCTTGACACAGCTTGGTATTTGAGTAACACTATTTGAAGGGGTGTGAATAAGACTGATATAACACTGTCATAAACAAGGCAAGTCTGAATATTTGAGATTGTTGTCATGAGGTGTCATTTGGTCAATTGTGACACTTACTGCAAAGTTGCTTTAAAAGTTGCATTAAAAGTCATTTAAAAGTGCCAACTTTGCATTAAAGTGTCATTATTTACCAAACAATGCAAATAAAAATTGACTTATAAAGCAACTTTGCATTAAAAATCTCATTATTTTCCGAATGACACTTCACAACAACAGTCATAATCATTTATGTTCATAACAGGTGTTATGTTATGTTGATGTCAGTCTTATGAACACCCCTTCAAATAAAGTGTTACCGGTATGGGTAAGCAGGCCACACTGCAAAAACACAAAATATTACCACATATCTTTAACTTATTACATCTTGTTCCACTGACTTATAACCAGTACTGTTCCCTCAATATTAAGGAGTTCTTGACTTCAAACAAGCTTCAAAGTTACTTCTAAGTTAGTTTTATCTTATTTCAAAGTGTACGTAGATATTTACACTAACAATTGGACAAAAAATACTTGGTAAGATTTTGTACTTTGGCAGTGCATGCTTATATGAAGTGCTTTAAGTGAAAATATGAATTATTGCACAATTAAACACACCCCTATGTTTAATAGCGACGACACCCGCTCTCTTTAAGATTTTATGTTAATAAGAAAAAAGCTGTAAGGAGGCCCAAACCACAGATTACATTGCTAAATAGCAGTGTGCCTTCTATTTTTGGGGTTTTGTTAAGCTTCCTCTTTTGAATAACACCAAAAAAGTGTTTTTTTATTATTATTTGTGAAAATGTAAAGCGAAATAGAAAATAGCAACAAATGGACGAGAGATGCTAGAGGCACTGCTGATCTTTGAGCAACAAACTTCTTTTATATTATTATTATTATTATTATTAATTTCAAATATGCACATGATGCCTTATTAAAAATATATGCTATTTTACAAAATAACATGTTTCACAATATCAAATAAAACTTAAAGAAGCACAATAAACAAAGAAAATAGAATATTCAAAAAGGAGTGAGAAGAAGCAAAGTTAAACTAAATTTATCTTTCTTTGACCTGCTTGAATATCATTTCTTGATTTATAAATATTTCAGGAAAATATTCTGACCTACTCTAACTATTCCTTTCTTTCAACGGAGTAAATTATGAAGATATTGCTGCAAATTACAGACCCTAAAAGTGTGGACCTCAAAATCTGCGCATGCTTAAAGCGGTAAACTAAGCAGGCCAGGCAGGCGTACCGTTCCTACAGTTCTGACATGTGTTTCTTTAGAAAATATTCACTTATGCAGCCATGTGTGCGACAGCCTCCTCTGAGACCGATAGGTGGGTGTAGAGATTTAGATTTTTTTTTTTTTCCCCCACTGTCACTCACCCTTCTTCCTGGCTTGCTAGAGGGATCTGCGAGAGCTTCGAGAGATTCTTGGCGTACTCTTCTTCTATCTTTATCCTGAGAGGGATGGAGAGAACTCGATTACAACACAGCTTTTATGAAACTTGGTTTCCATCTGCGTTTCCTCTGTTGTGCAATAAACGGAGTGATATGCGTAAATGAGCAGAAGAAGGAGGAAGGAAAAAAGGCAAAACAAAACAGGAGGAAATGGTTTTGTTTAATGACAGCTGCTTGGTTTTCATGGTAACGTGATAAAAAACAACCCAGTGCCGAAGATCATAAAAGCTGATACCTTTCTCGTATGAACTCGGCCATCTCTTTCTGCATCTGTTTACCCTTGAGCTGTTTCTGCAACAGAACCTCGAATCCAGTGATGCAACCGTTGCCCTGGGGATCCTTCCTGTCAGCCTGTGAGATAAACACAGCAAGTGCACAAGAAATGCATTGAGGAAAAAGAACCAATGAGATCAGAACTACGGTACATTAAAATGCAGCCGAGGTACGTCTCCGCCAGTTTTGCACATCGACAGATTGACATTTCTGCCTGTTCTTCTCAGCAGAGTGTGGACAGAAGATGTTGGTCGTTTCCAGCAGGCATGCACAGATTGCAGTTTTCCAAACAATCACCAATCTCTAAAAAGCTTGACCTGCCAATTCTGATTTTGACCAATGCCGATTAATATTTTTCGTCTCAAAAAGTTGCAAAATGTAGCAATAAAGTTCCTCAGTTGACAAAAGTGGGGGGACTGTTACCAACCGCGCACGTACAGATTTCATGTACGAGTATCGACCGGCAACCAATCTCACAAATTTAAGGAAATCTGGGACGATTTATCGGTGCAAGTCATCTGGATTGAAAAATAAGCACAAAATTAAGGCTGCAAAAGGGAAACATCCTCACTTCCGTCAGAACAGACAATTTAAACTCGTGTTCCGGACACAAAACGCAGAAAATGGGGTGAATATCTGTGAGCAAACTGCAGAAAATCATCTGAAAGAAATGGGATTAACGTCTAGAAAAGCTAAACTAGAACCACCAGAAGGACATGAGGACGGTGGCTCCAAAGGTGGATGTGTCGGGGATCTCTTTGATCGTGTAATCGGTTAGAGACGATGCGGTTCCAGCACAATAAAACACATGGAGGTTCTTCTTACACATCTTTACAGTCAGTGATGATATGTGGGTACATCGGAGGAGGGTAAATGGAAACCTTTATTTTTACAAGTTTGCATTGGTGGGCATTTCAGGGTGCATCATTCACACCAGTCCTGCTTAGTGCGGTTTAAGTGAACTCTAGTTTATTTGCCAAGAAACTCCGGTTGGTTTAGGAAGGTGTGAATGCGTCATCTAACTATGAGGCGGCCCAAAAATAGAGAACTCTGGTCCACCTAAACACCCAGGTCTAATTTTGGTTGAAGTAAATTCTGGTGCAGTTTGAATGCCCATGTGAATGGCAATCAGACCAGAGGTCACCCCAAAAGCAGGAAGTGTATTTTAGTGCAGGGCATCGTGGGTAAATACAACAAAAACAAACGCCTGTGCCTAGTGATAGCAGGAGAAATGGTTTGTGTCTTTTTTTTTTTTTTTTTAACTAAAAACAAAATCCTTCAACTGCTAAAATCTGACACCTCTATTTCTTGTTTCACATTTTGTGAAGAAGGAAGTTGCGCTCATGTCTTCTTCAGAGCTTTTCATATTGTTTCATTCAGAGGTTCGTGACGCAGCGCCACCACAGGTGAGGAGGGGAAAAGGTTTTCCGACAGGTTTGGTTTGTTTGACGCAGTGTGACGTGAAATCGGACCGAAATTTTGGTCCGAGTCTACCAAACTTTCCTAACTTCAATATTCATTCAGAGAAGAAGCAATTTTAAGGATTGTGATGATGAATCTTGTGACACAAAAATAAATTCTACTAATTCTCAAAAGCATTTTGCTTTTCCTTTACAGAGAGAAATCTTTTTCCAAAACATTCTTGAAGAACATCCCCCCCTCTGGAAGTGACTGCAGCGTGTCAGAGTGCTGCAGGCGCGGCATGCACCTGGTAGAGATTACACTGCAGGGGTGGGAGATGTCCAAACAGAGCAGCAGAGGCCCGCTGGCTCGCTGCGTTCCAGCCCGTTACTTGGTACCGTGTCATCCCACTGTGCCGTGTTCTGTATCACAGAACAGCCCGGCGCTGACTCTCTGTCTGCAGAGTGGACTCATGTCGAAAGATGAAAAGGATCTGGTGTTATTTTTGTTTGTTTGGGTTTTTTTTTGTTCTCACTGACTCGTTTGGAGCTTGGAGATTTTCCACCCTCAGGAAGGACTTTGTCAGCAGAGTCTGAGTCTATAATTTCTCCTCCATCACAACTCGTTTCCCCTCGTAGAGTATCTCCAACTTCGCTCCATAATTTTCTCTGTATTTCAGAATTAAAAAAAATGTTGAGAGAAATAATCCAGAGATGGAAACAAATAGAAGGGAAACCAACGTGTGAAGCCTTTTTATTCACTTTAGAGGTTCAGATGGTGATTTGATGATGGCTTTTTAAACATGTCTCTGCAAAACCTCATGCAGCTTTTTGTTGGAACTAGAATCTGATGGATAATCTGTGAGGTAAGACAAAGATTAAGGTGATGACATGGAGTTGCTCCAACCTGATGTAATCTCTAAATTGAGATGAACTTCTTGGTTGGATAAAAATAATTTTAAATCATTAAAATGACTTAAAATTATAACTATATTTTTGAGTTTATCTGCAGGTTTTCATCAGCCTACTGTTACTCCTTCACCAGACATTCCTGCTGCTAAAGGCTAATGCTAATGCTACAATTCATTTTGCTCAATTCGTTTCAAATAGATGCTTGAATTAGTGTTTTTCTCTTTTTGCCATCTGCGCCTTTGAACTGAGGTTTTTTAAACTGTAGAGACCCCCAGACGGCCGTTCACGCTGTCATCAGTTCCAGAATTGACTATTGTATCCAACATGTTTAGCATGTAGCGGCTCGACGCTAACCTCCAGTCCCAAACGAAAACATATCACACCTGCTTCTATTTTCTCCATGTTGACTAATCGTGGATTTTAAGAGTTTCTTATTTCTTTTTAAAGCTTGTAACAGTCTTGTTGTTGAGTTACTGAGATTTTCTATTCAACATTTACAACCAAGAGTTTTCTCTGGCCGCACCTCAACTGTGAAATCAGACCTTCGATCTTGTCCTTTTTAAGTCAAGACTTTTCTTTCTTATTATTCAGGCTTTTATTGCCTAAAAATGTGATGGCACTTTTGATTTTATCTACCTTGTTTGTTCTGTTTTGTTTCCTCTGCTATTTTAAATTTTACTTTTTATATTGATTTTGTGACACAGTTTGGTCACCAATGTGTAAAGGTCTACATGAAGAAACAAATTAATGAATGTTACCTATTTATTTAGTTATATTAGCAGTTATGCAGTAATTCTTACTAAAAAAAAGTCTCTGTGTATATTTCAAAGACTGTACATCCTTACATTTTTTTCAAAAGACAGCCAATATTCTCTTCTGTAGAGCATCAACTTACATCTAGAAGTGACGCAACTCTGCATCCACACAGTGAGCGTATGATCAAGAGCTTGTGTCCTAAACAATATGACAGTGGATCATGGAGGGGTAACTCTTGCACGTCTTATGGCATGTTTGAAGGAAGAACAGCAAAGTAAAACAGCGGAGAGCTGTAACCATCCCTATTTTGTTCAGAATGCTATGAAAACTGAAATGCAGAAAATGAACATAGAGGACATTGAGGAAAACGTACCCAGAAGTAGTCACAGTAGCTCCACTCGTCGGGTTTCAGCAGCTGCTGTTCGGCCATAAAGATTGGAGACGGAAACGTCACACAGTTGATCTGTGGGATGGAGACAGAGATGATGGATCCGTACTGGAGTGTTGGAGCTATTAAGAATAGCGACAGAGAAGGAATTGGAAAATTACATCTGCGTCTCCATAAAGCTCGTCAGCAGAGGCGCTTTCCTCAAGCAGCTCAGATGTTTCCACCACACATTTGTTTTATTATATAACACTTTGTTGCGTTTTGACCAATGACCTCTGACCCGTAGATAAAGTTTAATTATTTACTCACTTAATAAACTTTACATCAACATGCCTGTATGCAGCACTCTGCGAAAAGCCAGTTTCTTTAAACTCGTCTTTCAGCCGAAGAACCGTCAAGTCAGCAGTTTCCCCATGATTACGGTCAAAACACAGCAGTCTATAACTTTATAAAAATATTTCCTTTTTAATGTGGAGGTTTTACAGGGAAACTGAATTTTGAGTTTTTATGAGCTGTAAACCCAAATTCTAAACACTAATAGAAATAAATGCCTGGAAAATACAACTTTAAGTATTATTAATCTATACAACATTTTAACTTCACTATTTTAAAGTTTAATTTCAGAAAGAAAGTAACTTTTTGAAGATATTCTGACTGACTGAGATGAATGCATTTGCATGCATACATGCGTCTTTAGTTTTCACTCTCTCTCTGCAACCAGGACACGGCAAACCAAAGAGACTGATTTAAATACGACACAGCTCACTTATGCTTCCCGTTCTTATTAATCTTAGGGAAGGTATTTTCAGTACGTGTCGCGCTGGTGTTCTGACACAACACTGCAAATTTATCAACCAACATCCTGGATTACCTAATATTGCTTTTTAAATTGTCCTGCAAAAGTTAACAGCAGTTTGTCTGTTTTCTTCCCCAGAGTCACCAATGTTATACGTCTGATCAAAATGTGGTTGCGATGATTCGCTCTATCACACGCAAAAAGCATAAATAGCTGCTTTTAATTAAACCACGTTTAAGGAGAAGGAGAAATAAGTTTCAGTAAACTGCAAGGGTACCAAAAATATCCCTAAAGTTGTTTTTCTCTTTACATCTTTTTACATCGGAGGCGTCCAATGAAATATCCCCCAGAAAAAAAAAGAAAAAAAAACAAAACAGAAAATGCATCTTCATAATCATATCTTCCGTCTTCCTCAGCCTGCAGGGAAGATGCACAGCTTTGTTTCAACAAAACGTCAGTGGCAGTCCGTTGGCACAGCCTGTGTTTGCAGAGGAAGCTGGTAAGCAGCAGAGGTCTGCTGATGACTTTTCCAGAAGCAATATTCAAACTGCCATGAGAAAAAAAGGAGTAAAAAGCCTCTTTTCCAAGTTTACTTTGGAATATGTGTTATAATTTCTCAGAGGGAAACACCTCCTCAGTAGAGGTAACGGGCTAAAGGGGCTTTAAACAAAACCCCAGCTTCCTTTTGTAAAGATCTCCAATGACAGAAGGAGATGGGATACATTTGTTTGACACATATTCCTTGATAGACGAAGAGTGAGAGTCATTGATATGAATTATGCCCAAATTTCTAACACCCATTTCCGTTGTGACAATTAAACTACAAACGTAAATGCACCTTATTGATATTTTATACAACAGAAAATAAAAAGTACTGCATAATCTTAAATTTAGATATATTTTTAGTTTATTTTTCTAAACTAAATCTGAAAGGTGTGGGGTGCCCCGGTGCCAAGACAATTTATTCGGTGTATGTGAACTTCCGGTTTCAAATGTAACTAATTTATAAATCTCGGTTTGACGAATTCAGGTTGTTTTTTTAACACCTAAACGTGTTCATATTGGGTTGAAGAATAAACTTTTCAAAATTCTCACTCCTTATCCACCTGTGTAATCTTTACATACATATAATAATTACACCTACCAATATAGTATTAATATACTATATATATATTACTATTGATATATATTCAACTTAAATAGTTAAACTATTTAAGTTTAGCTACAGTGGATGAACAATTCTTTCAATTTCACCAAGAAACAAAACAAGCATCGATACAAAAACCACAAACAGTAATTGTCTAATAATATTATATGTTACATCCAGCAATAATCATTTGTCTATATGATCATTTGAACAGTTTATGCTCAATATTCAAATGATTCCTTACTCTGACTCAACTTACTGATACACAAAGTAAGTGGAGACGATACTCAACAAAATACCAGCGTCTTGCAGAATTAGCCAAAACAGATTTATAATTACAGCAGGTCAACAGACTCATTCTTCATTTCTTGTAAACAACAATAAGATACAGCCAAAGTCACAAAGCTGCTGCTATCGTTTGCACTTCGTGAGATGTGTTATGCTGATTGCGCCTCTCAGATATATTTAGAACTTAAAGTCTTACAATGAACATGCTCTAAAGCCGATGTGAAGAACTGTAATTACCACTTCATGATTAAACTGCTAAATAAGCATCCACTGTGAAAAGTGTGATTGTCAGTCATTTTCCACAGTCACGTGTTGCTAGAGTGGGGCCTTGGTTATTAACAGGACAATTGGCAGTGATTTTCCAACTGCATGCTTGTTTAAAATGCCCGTCCCCTCCGTCTTAGGTCTGCAGTGGCTGCATGTTCCAGTTGTCCACATGGGAAAGTTTCAGAAAGCCACCACCAGTTTCTCACCAGACGCTTCACTGAACCAGCTGTGTGTGCATCTACAGCTGTGCAGCTACTTTTTTTTGTTTGTTTGTTTTGTGCATTTGCAATTAGCACAAACAGAAGTGGCCTAAGATGTTTTATGGCTCATGAAAATACAATACAGTGAGACTTTCATCCTTTTGGTCTTGCTGGAAAGAGCTTTCCTTTGCACCTACCTCACATGTGAAAAACAAACTAGACGTGGGTGAAGCACAGCTTCAGCCAAGACTGCTGTGTGTACGTTACAGGAGCTGGTGCTAATTCGCTAACACAGGAGATCAAAATGAAAAAGACAACATTCCACATAGAAAATGCACGTGTTGTGGCAGCAGAGTGACTCCCATCACTCCGAACAGAACTCCCAAGGAGTTCCTTTAAAATAGCTAAATGAACCTTGTTGCTGAAATCCCAAACTAATTTGGTAATGTTAGTAATTTTTATCAGCCCACATGCCCAGACAGAATTTGGCAGGGGGAATCAGACATCTCGAACGGACTAAAACGTTGTCAGCTGTTAAGCGGTATGTGCGAACTGACTGCTGCCAAGGGTCATGCGATGACTGTGAGATTCACACAGCTGGGCCGTTTCAGCATACCACATGTTGATGTTTAAAGATTCCAAACAGAGTCGGAAGGCTGACAGCTCAAGTGTGAAAAAAAAATGTGAAGTGCTCAAAATGTTCTGTTAAAACAACAAACTGTTGCTTAGACAAAGCAAATGTGCCACCATGAAACAAGGCTTTACAAGGCAACGGTGGACGTGAACGTTTAAACTCAAGGTGCATTCACACCAGCCCCGTTTACTCCACTTGAACCAAACTCTAGTTTGTTTGCCTAGAAAGCCTAGTTGTTTGAGGTGTGAATACGCATTTGAAGTCTGATGTGGATCAAGAAAGCCTAAAAACCTAAGTCTCAGTTCAGTTAAAGTAAACTCTGGTGCGGTTCGAATGGTGAATGCCAAGCAGACCGGAGATCGCTCCGAAAGCAGGAAGCGAACTATAGGGCATTCTGGGTTCTGGGTTCATACCAAACTCTTTCCGAAGAGAAGAAGAAAAAATCTACAAATGCTAAAATCTTACACTACTCCATTTTTGTTTGTATTTTATGGAAACAGAAGTTGCACTCATGTCTTCTTCAGTAGTTCTTGGTGCATCATCGCCACAGGCTACAGGAGGAACAAGTTTTGGTTCGTTTGAGACAATGCGGTGTGAAAGTGAACTGCACCAGATGAAAATGTAACAAATGTTGCACTTTTCATCTCCACTCGAACGGCCTCTACCATACTACAAGCTGTGAAAACACCTTTACACTAATTTTGTCAAAACTATTGGGTCACCCTTTCAAATTATTGAATTTGGGTAATCCAATCACTTTCATTGCCACATATGTAATAAATAAAGCACCTAGATTCTTCTACAACCATCTCATGGGTCGTTCTCAGGAGATCAGTGAACTCCAGCGTGGAACTTTGATAGGATGCCACCTGCAGAGCAAGTCCTGTTCACTACTAAATAATCTACAGTCAACTGTTAGAGAGATAAATGCAAGGTGGAACTCAGGTAAGACGTGTAACATCATGGAGGATGCTGAGATTCATTGTTTGCAAATATTACCAACTTTCTGCAGTCAATAGCTACAGACTTCCAACTTCATGTAGCCTTGAAATTAACCGAAAAACAGCTTCATTGAATCGGTTACCATGACCAGGTAGCTGTACATAAGCCTTACATCGCCAAAGTGTTCGATGCAGACATGTTTGTCTGACTGATTAACTATCCCACTTTGTCTGGCAAACCAATAGATGAGTTTGGGTTTGGGAGTTTTCAGGAAAAAAACTCAGTCCATTGTGCCAAGTGTAAAGTTTGGTACAAAGGGAATAAAGGTGCAGAGCTGCTTTTCAGGAGTTGCTCAGTTAGCCATTTTTTCCAACCATCAAAACTCACCGTAACTGTTGTCTCCTTGTTCTGTTTCCTGGTCGGTGATGTTGATCCCGGGCTCTGCAAAGAGAAGAGGAACACTCCGTCAAAGCTCCGGTCCTCTGCGTCAGACATGACCGCGCGACACCAACACTCTGTCACTCCCAACAAACATGCAATGTGATCAAAGTTGTTTTCTATGCGGTGGCCGAATGAGTCCGACTAGTGCATTCTGTTCTTGTGCTGCCGATGTTTGTGTGTGTGTGGAGATAGTTCTGCAGAGCAAAGCAAAGAATGATTGCTCTCTCTCGCTCTCTTTTGTGCGGGAGTATGCATATCTGTGTGTGTGTGTGTGGGGGTGTGTGTGTGTGTGTGTGTGTGTGTGTGTGTGTGTGTGTGTGTGTGTGTGTGTGTGTGTGTGTGTCTGTCATTTCAATCACTTCGGTAGAGAACTGAAATAAAGTATCTAGGTGCGAGTTCAAATGCAACAGAGATGTATCTTTATAAGGGCATATTTCAATACTTAGTCTGTAATACCAGAAAAAGCTGTCCGACATAAACCACTGATTCACCAACATGGTGTACTGTGGTAAATGGGTGCTGCTGAAATCAATTATGGATATTGAAGCAATAAAAAGGTGGACTTTGAGGTTCTTCTCAAACCAGCTGATACAGCTTTCAGTTGGTAAAAGATAGAGAAACTTGAGGGACAGACCCATCACTGGTGGCGAGTCAGTGACTTCATTAGAAAACACCATGGTGAAAGACCCTGGGGATCCAAAAAGAACATTAAGGGCTTTCCTCAAGGAGTCCCATGGCAGCTGAATCTTTAATTTCAGGAGAACCAGTTGAGTTTGTGTCTGTGGAACATTGGAGGATACAAGGACCTTTAAGGATGCCTGGTTTGTTGACTTGGAAAGGAGTCGAGAGCATGTCTTTTGTAGAGTCTTGCAGGATACTTTGGGAGTAGCATTTGGTTTACATTGGCCATAATAAGCCAGACTTGTTCAAACTAAATCAAATTTAGGTTTATCATTTGGTCCAAATTCTGTTAATGAACAGAATTTCCAGGCAAAGACACTGAGCAGAAACTCTCAGACTTCTGATCTTTGCTTTTTTTAAAATGATAAGGTCCTGCTGGCCTTCCTGACTTTTATTTGTAACAATCAGTGGATTCTCCTGGTTGAGGATTAGCACCTCCAAATCTAAAGGCGTAGTTTTAAGTTAGAAAAAGGTGGATTACTGCCTCTGCTTTCGGATTAGGTTACTGCCTCATGTGGAGGAGGTTAAGTTTGTTTTGGTAGTACTGAGTGAGAGCCTAACATCGCAAAGCTACCAGCAGGTCTACTTTGAAACTAACAGCTACAGGCATGAGCGTTGTGGAGTGACGCTGCAGCTTTTCCAAATATTACAGGAGTCGCTTTTGGTCGGGACGCTCTCTAGATGGGTTACTAAGAACGTGTCTTAAACATCTCCTTGAGAGGCAGACCCAGGACTCACTGGAGAGATCTTTTTAGATCTGCTCCCTATAATTGAATGTATGACTATAAAGTAAGAGGAGTATGGAGACATTGACTGTGGGCGGATGGTGTGTAATATCTCCATGACTACTAGGCTAATTATGATCAAGGGAAAAGATACTGTAGGAGGGTTTAATCAGCTTCTACGGTCATCAGCTTATTTAATGAGGGGAAAGAGAGAGGCGGTTTAATCCTGACCAAAAAGAAAATCAAAGATTTAACAAGAGTGGACTTACAGAAAAGATTCCTGGACATAGTGGGTTTTAATCGCTGAGATGATACAGATTTCAAGGAAGTAGCTTAAAATGATTCAAATCTGTCTTGAATTGTTACCAAATTGAAAAAAAAATCAAACAAAACAAAGAAAACAAAGAAATGCCAAACACAAAATAACAAAAGCGATGAGGGTTTACCTGGGGCTCAGTGCTGCTCTTCCTAACCAGGCTGTTGTGTGAATGGTCACCGTGATGCATGGGGCTGCTGCCCGAGTGGAAACCATTCACTGCACGAATAAATGAGACAGAAAAACGTTTTCCACACTGGTTTTAGTTATCAAGGTGCAATCCTAAAGATAATGACTGTGAAACTCCAACTCTCACAGTCAGAATTAATTCTGACTTGTTGTTTGTGATGTTTCAACGCAGAGTTAAGCTGAAGCCACAGAAACCTGCTATATAAACAATTATGGACAAGCAAAACATTTACAAGCTACTACAATGTAGCTGTTTAGCTAGAAGCTAACATAGCCTTAACCAAACAACCCATAAGAATATTAGCTACTTTTCCAGAAGCAAATGCATTAAGCTAAAAGTGTGCTGAAACAGTATGAAGTCATTTCTGCCTACATCCCCCAGAATGCTGTGCAGTTCTGGATCGGAGTGGTAAAATATTCTATCAGATGTGTTAATATCGATTGCAGTATATCAGTATATGTTATTGATTTATTGTCCCACTTCCTCATGGGGTCAAATTCGATCTTTCACTCATCACGCTGTCCTTCTCTAAGCATTACTCCCGAAAGTAAATCTTCGAAACTTTACCGTTCAGACTGCGGTGCTCTGGCTATTTCTTCCTAACAAGGGAGCTGAATGAGTGAATGAAGTTTGTTTCCGTATGTGGAAACATCCAGAGAACCTTCCTGCCTCTTTCTGCCCGTTCGCCTTTAGGAGCAGGGCCAAAGCGGGAGACAGAGGACTCCTCAGTTCCTCAGTTTGCGGCTGCAGATAAAGTTAGTCACAGGAAGCGTCTGTGTGTGGCGAGCATGAGCCGGGGCTTTGTGCCACCGTGGAATCTTAGGAGAATTCCCAGCCCCGGGGCACTGACACTTGAGGAAGTTGAAGTGAAAGAAACGGAGTAGAAGAGAGCGCAGTTAAAGCACCTGCTGGCAGAGAGTTCTTGTGTCGGATGGAGCTCTTGGGGGTCCCGGGGACGCTGGACGGCCTCTCCCATGTGGTCTCTGAAGGAAGGAGGTGGGGAGGGGGAAGAGAGTATAGGAAGCATTAGGAAACAGTTGCAACTATTAGTGGGAAGGAATAAGAAGAAGTGATTCCATCTACAGATGCAAACTTGGCATTTCTTGCAGATGGTAATAAAAAAAAAAAACACACTCAGACTTTTCTAACTTCGATTTCTAAATTCAATTCAATTCACTTCAAACATCCTTTAGTAATCCCAGAGGAAAATTAACTCTTCTAATTTGTATTATCCAAGTTTCTTCAGAGATGGTATGAGCTGGAAGGAGCTCCTGTAGCAGTCAGTATTACAGTGTATTTCAAGAAGCCTCTGACTGAAGACGCTCTTGTTGTTGTTCATCCTCTCATTAAGAGGATGTTTAGAGTTTCATGTTCATCATAAAATTACAAAAAAAAACAAAACTTCAGTTTACTGTTTCACTGTCGTTTATGTGACAGACGAACACAATAAGTGTAACATTTTAGGGTGTTTTCACACCCGATAATGTGATAGACTCGGTCCGAGTGGGGAAAGCTGGTGCATTTCGCTTTCACACTGCGAAGTGTCAAACAATCCAAACTCTTTGAGAAACAAGTTCACCCCCTCGCCTGTGGTGGCGCTGCACCTAGAACCACTGAAGGAAACAACATGAAAACCTCTGAAGAAGACTTCAGCGCAACGTCCTTCTTTACGAAACGTAAACAAAATAAAACTTTGTCAAATTTTATTGTAGAATTTCTTTTTTGTCTTCACCATTTCTACTACTAGTGCTCGACTCACGGTTATATTTACCCAGAATGCCCTGCGCTTTGATCCACCTCCAGCTGTTGGAAGAGTCTCCAGTCTGCTTGGCGTTCACATATTCATTCAAACCACAGCAAAGTTCACTTCAACCGAACCGAGGTTTGAAGGCGGCGCTTCAGAGTTTGATTACGCATTTCTCTCCAAATGAACTCTAGTCGACTACAAGTTGTTTTCCTGACTTTATTTTTGTGTTTCTACAGTGTAAAGCACTTTGAACTGCCATGCTGTTGAAATGTGCTATACAAATAAACTTGACTGATCAATTGAATAAAGCGGAATAAACAAGGCTGGTGTGAATGTTTCTTAAAATCCACATTCGTTTGGTATCAGATACATTCATTTTCCTGTTTATTCTGACTGGCTCCATTGGCCCCACTAAGAGAAAAGCCTGATGTATAATATATATCACCATGCATGTTTATGGTGATATACAGAATTTTTTTTTTTGTATTTGGCCACACACGCCATGTTGAATATAAGCCAAAATGTTTTGTTTTATTTGCATCGGACCAGAACAGCCGTCTCCAACATGTCTGCTGTGTGTCAAACATGTTCTCTTCTAGCAAGTCCTCTGCTTCTCTGACCAACTCTCTTAATAAACCACCTGTCAACTTAGGTTTACAGCCACGTAAACCGGAATGGTGCCAGTAGAGATATTCATAACCTAACCTATAACTTAAGTCTGCTTCAGAAATCCAAGCATGACATTTTTAGATTTGGATTTGTGGGGAAAATGTTTATTTTTTTCCCTCCTCTGCTTCACAGTTTTGAGCAACTCTTGTGTTCACGTGACACATGGAATGTGAGTGGCTTTAAAAAGAAAGCGAAAAAGACAAAGTACGAATGTGATGAGAGCTCTATAGCTGCTCTCATCAGATATACAGATGAGAGCAGATATACAAATTGATGATAAATAAAGGCAGAAGAACGAGATAAGTTACTGGATGACCTTTGCAGAAATGGAAACCCTAAATAGCTCCAAGTCTTAAATAAACAGACTAGATCATAATGAAACTCCTGCTGTTACAGGAAGCTGGACATACGTCGCTTTTAGTGCAAGATCTCATTTCCTTGGCTCTATTTCACCTCCCAATTAATCAACCGAAGCCTGTGAAGCCATTTGTGGGTACTGTAACTCAAATCTGTGCTTTGTGTCAAAGTTCCAGCTGAAAAAGGCTCATAAAAGACAAGAGCTCTCTTTTATTTACTTCTCTCTGGCTATTCTTGCTTTGACTAGGGCTGGGGAAGACATGCGAGGAGCTTTTATTGAATTAGAGCCTTTCGGCTACTCTGCTCTATTTATCCCCGCTTAGCAGAGAAAGGAAGCAGCTGAGCCAAGCCCATCAGCTCAAATGACACAGGCGGAGAGGGTATAACCGGCAGCAGGCTGTGACTTCAGGCGGGATGAGCAGCATTAGGCCGGAGCCTCTCCTCACAGGCCACATGTGTATCAGTTACTCCTCTCTCTTCTCATAAACCCCGATCGATACTGAAGGAAACACCGGATAATACTGCTGAAATATATTGTATCTTATTGGATAAAGGGAATTGCTTTATTAAAATATTTTCCCTGTACACTGGATGGTGGGGCTTCATGAAGAGCCTGTCTGAATGGAAGATTTCATTCTAGAGGCTTTGCATTCAAATTTGTAGGCCTGTCGCAATAAGTAATAAATCAATTAATCGCACGATAAATTAAAACGACATTGATCATTTCCATTTGTGTGATTTGAAAGATTTTCTCTTTCCTCTCTCTTGCTATTAAAAATGATTTGGATGACGAGACGGACTCTCTGCTCGCTTACGAAACGTTCTCTGCTTGCTGCTGGAAAAAAAAGGCACCGTCGCCTGGCAACCTCTCAGCCAATAGAATGAAAAGTGTTGTACTGGGTGCGCTTGTTTCCTTCTAGCGGGTGTGCCTGTGTGGCTACTATCAATTGTATCAACCTGCGCCACCCACTGGATGCAGGGAGAAGCAACGGCCTCAGCGTTTTTGTTCCAGAAGCAAGCAGAATGTTTTGTAGTGCGAGCAGAGACTATGTCTGAGCGGGAGGAGAAGTTTTGAGTACAAGCATTACAAGTTCTGAGAGGAATGACATGAAGTCCTGCTTTCAAAATAAAAATGTAAGCAAACATATTAAAAATTTTGAGAACTAAAGACATGAAATCCTGCTTTCAGACTGAAAACGTGTGCTTTTGGATTATGGCAGAAAAAGTCCCCCACACTTTTATGGAGAAATTACTGAAAAAAAAAATGTATGAATAAAGGAAATCTAAACCAGAATATGCCTATTATATGTGACTTAAATTATATGAATTCATAATAAAGATAATAAAATTTGAATTTTGAATTCGCCTTTTACTCTTTAGAGGCACGGATTTATTTTCTAAGTCCAAAATTTCCTCATTTTGCAAACATGATTTTTTTACACCGAACGGCCGACTGAAGAAGACTCGATCTCCACTCACCTACCGCATCGACTTATTGTCCGCGGCACAGCCTGAGTAACGGGAGGCATCCCTTATTTAGGATTCAAGAAGCAGGGGAAAAAAATGACCCAGTTAGCTCTATCTGAGCTATATTTTATTCATAACCATATGACAGAGGTCTCTGATGCTGCCTCCTGTTGCTCGTAGTGACAGAAACCCATCTACTGTGGCAAGGAAACAGGAAAAAGACTCAAATTTACACTTTGGATGTTTAAGATAAATACACCTCAGCACCTTTCCTGATCAGTTTGTCAAATACACCATGAAAGATTGTCCAAGTTTTTGAATAAACATGAAATTGGATGGATTTGGCAAGGTGTGCACACACCGCACTCTCACCCAAACACCATCACAATCAGACTGGGACAAGCGGAGACTGTGAGCAAACCGCAGCACCCCGCAACACAGGAAGGAAAAAGTCAAAGAAAGAAAGAAAGACAAAGACACGCAACCCTCACCCACCCATGCTGCTTTGTTACCATGGCACTGTCATAACACAACACACTAATAAAACTGAACTTTAGAGTAACAATGGCAAAGACAGGTAAAAATAAAAAAAAATGATTACAGTTGCTATAAATAACTGTTTGAGGGAAAAGGTTATCAGGGTTTGCTAAAATAAGCGTTCTGAATGTACTTGAGCTTGGCTCACCATCTTGCAATGGCAACAGAAGGAGAGAGAAAAAGCTTCACTCCATCTTTCTGACAGAACCTCGGAGCCACCTAACCATATCCTCAAATACGAGGAGGAAGACGAGGAGGGAGTCCCCCTCGCTCTCGTGCCTGGGTGGAGCGCCGAGCCAATTTTAAACCTCCTCTCTCATCTTTCAAGGCCGCAACCCCGACCACTGTCACCACAAAGAGAAACGTACAAGATGTGAACATCCCAGACGGGGAAATGGTTACGGTCTTTAAAGAGCTCTTTGCCATAATCCCAGCTAAAGAGGGTGGACAGGTGCAATGAGATGCTGCGTAAACAAGCCACGCTGGTCCCTTTTTCATTGCTCCTGAGAGACAAGGACTCAGTCGGAAAAGAGACCAATGCACTTCCTCTACATTTCTAAATTCAAATTAAACAGAAACGGACTGACTGGGAAAGTGTTGACGTGAAAATTGGCGACTTTAGGACACCGAGTATGAAGCACTTAAAAGTGAGTCAGACACAGCGTCCTGCAAAAGCACTTTGCCTTTTCCTGAAACCTCGTCGCAAACTGTTTAGTCCATGATCAAAAAAATGCACTAAAACTGCTCCTTCTGTTATTTCTAACCAGTAAAATAAAGGATGACGCCTTCGCAGAACAGCTTTAAAGAATTAGCAGTTTTGTGCAGGACACTTCCTTCCTGCAGACTTTGAAACAGAGTTGATCCAAGTTAAGGCCACACGCCAAAGAAGAAAACACTGAAATGAGCAATTACCACACCAATTTCAAAACATTGTTCTTTGGTAACCTTCAAAACAAAAATCGGATTCATTTAGATTTAGGTTCTGTTAAATGAACTGAATGTGTGAAGACCTTTCAAAGTAGTTGAGCCACATCCCACTCTCAAGCATTCATTCAAACATTCAGAATATTAATGAACAAACAGCATCATGAAGACCAACAAACACAGGACACAGGTTGGGATTTTTATTAGTTGTACACTCTACAAATCTGTCCTTTGTGGGTGATTAGTACGAAAAACGCCATAAAAAGTTCAATTTCATGTTCACCACATGAACCATAAAGGAGACAGGAACTGTGTTATGTGGAAGAAGTTGCTCTATTCAGATCAGATCTACTTCAAACATAGTGGCAGCCAAATCATAACGTGACGGCAAATCTAGGAGCTTTGACACGGAGGGGCGGTAACGGAGTGGCAAGAGGTCTTGGTGGGGTGAAGTATCCTCAGTGAAGGATGGGAAAGTATGTGGAAATAATCCACAAATCACAAAATTTGGAAGAAAACAAAGACAATCATTGTCATTTAGTTAATTTGTTATTGTATCATTTATTTGCATAATTTTGGTCTTTAAATAACCAGAATTTGCACTTAAATTTCTGCTTTTGTTAGTCTGATGACATAATTTCTAAATATCACATCAGGTGTTATGACTGTACAGTTACTCAGTACTTGAGTGGTCTCTTTCTAACATTTAAAGGAATTTATTGGATAGCTACTATTTAATTTTACTTGAGTAAAAAAATATGTTGAAGTATTGCTACTTTTACCTAAGAAAATGTAGGGGTGAATTAATATTTAATTTGAAGGCTATACGAGGCTTCTGGACATAAGTATGTTTTTAAGGAAGTGAAATTTGAGGGGGCAGTTGCCCCCTTCTTCCCTCCCTGTAGCGCCGCTCCTGGCAGTAATGCTTGTTATCAGCAGGGATGGAAAATATGGTTGATAGGAAGATGGATGGAGGTTTTGGCAAAACCCAAAGAAAACCTTTTATAGGTTCTAAAAGACCAAAGACAGATGCTCACTTTTCAGCAGGCCAGTGACCCCAAACATAAATTCAGATCTACCGCAGAACGGTTCAGATCAAAGCATATTTAGTCACTGACAACTTTCTGTCTGATCTGACCACGATTGGGGGGGAAAAAAAAATATTTGCAATAATTCACTTTCTAGAGAAAGAAAGATGGTAGATTTCTATCAAGGGTTTTCCCACAACGAAACGTGGCATTTCATTAGCAAAAGAATCGCTGAAAGTAAGATATTCTTAGCTTCCTCCTCTGCAGTCATGCACTACTTGGTGACAGTCAATCAGATAAAATCCCAATATAGCACATTGAAGTTTGTGGTTGTTGTATGAGAAAAGGTGTAAAAAGGGGAGGAAATATTTTTACAGTCCACTGAAGGGCCATCATTCTACAACTCTCATTTTTAGGAGGTGGCCTGTCATCACCTTGGGACTGGTAACACTGCATTCTCGCTCGTTCTAACAAGAGCTGCCAAGTCAAGAAATGACTGCCATCAGTCAGCTTTTACAACACGGCCACGCAAGGATAGTAAAGGCAGACGATAAAACAGGGAATTCTGCAATGGCGGTGGACTGAGGAGGGAATTAAACCGTCTCCTTGCTAATATGTCTGTGAATGTTGCGTTCAGGGACACAATGACTGCTGATCATGAAGAAAGAAACAAGCAGCAGTACTGGCAGTCTGACAGACAGAGAGCAAAGAACCTAAATGCAAAAAATATATTGCAGGAGTCACAATATAGCAGTCAGAAGATGTTAAAACTCAAAGAAAGGGTGGAGGTGAACTACTTAAATGAATCAGTTTATTTTAATATGACTGAACGTTACAGAGTTCAGAAAAAGCTCTTGTTAAGGACGGACTGGAACAGAAAACATGTTTAAGAACTGTGACTTGAACTGGGGAGGAAATGTTCTAAAGTGATGAGATTTAATTAAAAATATTTGATTTTTGAAATTCTTCCTCTTATTTTTAAACAAATTCAGAATAAAACACAATATACCTTGAAAACGATGTGCTTTAAGAGCCGAAACACAGAATGCCATCCCACTATTACTGATTTTGCTTGGGTTAGAAAAGTATGCGCTCGTTGATTTAATCAGCTGATCCTTGGTATGCAGGTATGATGTGGATAAGATCAAAACCCAGAGTTCTGGTCATAACATTCGCAGCGTTTACACTGTGAGACTGAATTAAAAACCATCCAAAGTCAAAGGAAGTTTGTCACGCGCTCCGTTTCCATTGACCTTAAAACTCCGCAAAAATAAAAATGCTTAATGGGAACACGTCATTTTATTAAAAAAAAACAAAACAAAAAAAAAAAAAAAACTCAGGCGTGTTGTTGAGAAAGATCATCAGCACCGGTGATGGTTTTCTAATCAGTCGCCCTGATCTCGATCAGTAGCAGTGCGCTGAGGCCTTAAGGGAGCGTGACAAAACTCTCGTTGTTCACACCTCGACACCACAGTCACACACACACACAAATCTATAATAGTCTGAGGGGACCTCAAACCACACAACATGCACAGAGCAGCAGAGGCATCTTTAGAAAATAAACTAATCACAGTAGTTGTAGTTTAAAATACTGCAATCCATTCACTGAGGGATTTACAAGGCAAATCTAAAACAAATAAAATTTGAATTTTGTTGACATTTTCTAATTGTGAGGGGAGATGGGGTGAGAGATGTTTCCAGGAAGCTTTGGAGTAGGAATGTGATGTTTTACAATGTAATGTTTCCTTTCTGAGATAATAAAAATTGTGTTGCAAAAAAGTGAATTTTGTAAAAAACAAAGTTCGAAATTTTTTGGCACTCATTTCAGAAAGTGAAGCTCATATGACAAGCAGAGTCTTTACACACATAGCAAAAATATTTCAAGCCTTTGTTTCATATAATTTTGATAAGGGATTATTTGTACTGAAGCTAATGAATTGAGTGACAAAATATGTTGAACATTTTCATGATATTAAGTTTGTTTTAGCTGTAACTGGAGTATTTACCCTGGTGAGAGGCAGTGGGAGGCAATAATTGCCCCATGAAAGCTACCCCGGTGCATCCACTTTGTCCCAAGGCATTTTGAGGTTTGTAGTTTTAGTAATGCATGCAATGTATAGCAACACTACTTATAGTGTCTCCTTCCTAGAATAATGGCTAGGTGTTTTTTTTGCCAAAAGTGATTTTTTTTTTTTTTTTTTTACCTAAATCATTTTTTGGCAGGAAAGAAGTGATTTTGTCAAAGTCAACAAAACAAGTAAAAGAACAATTGAAAGAAAGGCAACAATTTTAGGAAGGTGACGAAATGTGAAAAATACGTTTAAGTGCAACTATGAGGCCAATAAACGCAGTGCAGCATCAGTTTCTCTCACCATTGTTTGCTGTGTTGACATAGTACTTTTTCCCTTGTGGAGACATGTAGCATTTCCAGTGAGGAGGCAGAGGCTCTCTGATGTCCTCGACAGGCAGCTGACTCAGAGACGCTGTCCTCTGTTGACAGAGAGAAGCAATAAATGTTAATAATCAGGAAAAGGGCTCATCAGCAGCATGCTAGCTGGGAGGAAAAACATTTATTTCCCAAGTGTGTTTCATCACTGACATGAACCGCCACAGACAACGACGTGAAAGAAATGAAAGAAACAAACGTCGGTAAGGATCCTGCGCAAAATGTGCAGCCAGTATCTCATTTCCTCAAGTATTTCTAAACTAAAATGACATCATGGTGCAGCGGGCTCTGCCACAAAAAGAACAACAGGCAGGAGGACTGAGACCGGCCGCGGCGCAGTTAGCATATGTGCACACGGTGAGCAGCTGAGCGCAACATGAGAGCGTGTATAGGCAAACTACACACATCTGCTGCTGATTAGCAGGAAAACTATGGGTTGGAACCAAGGAACGCAGCGAGGGGATGCTGTTTGGAGGCCTGAGAGAGTCGGGATAACTTCCAGCTTCTGTCCAGCGCGCAGTGTTCATGTCTGGCGCGACAGGGTTAGTTTTAGGAGGTGCAAGTAAAATGTAAGCAGCCATTTAAATATAGATGGTGCTTCCCAATGTAGCACTTGGAGAAATACTCTTTTTCTCATTACTATGTTCAGACCTACCATGTAGAATGTGTTGCAGGGATAATAAGCAGGTTGGTACCGACCATGTGTCAGTTCTTACACACTTTGGTTATGTTTTGTACTCAGTTGTTGATTTAAAGTCATAATCAAGTCATAGTCTCTTGTGAAATGAACAACAGAATGAAAGCAAAAAGGTTTTATCACCCACAGTGAAGCTAGTCCTGTACCACATGAGTTGAAGTGCCACTGAGCAAGAAAGAAGTCATGACTCCAAAAGCAACATAGTCAAATTTTCTGCATTTTTTTGCTGCTGTTGTTTTTGTAATTTTTGGAGAGATGTCCTTTGCTATATTTTTTCATGGATCCAATATTGTTCAACGTTGATCTATTGTTAACACTACCAACGTTAGCCCAGTTTCTGTTTGGTTGCAAAAAACAAATGATTTTCTAGACTTTTTTTTAAAACTAACATCAGTTTTAGCTACATTACATTGGAAGCAATGGGGGATGCTGGGGTTGTGTTTGGCAGTTTCTACTGAAATGAGCAACCTTTCTCGAGAGAAACCTTCACCAACCAGTTGAAATTATTATTATTTTTTTACAATACAAGAAAAACAGAGGGGTATGAACAAAAGTCTATGTAGCTGTACCATTGTTAGACAAGATGATAAAAAAATGGGACAACATGTCTGAAACTTAATCTCCTATTATCACTGTTAACAGATAAGCTAGGTTTAGCACTGCAAACAGCTAGCCTCTTGACAAAGTTAGAAAAGTAGCCAGCTAGCTAGCTGCTAGTATTAATTTGAGAAATTATAGAACTGAATGTGCCCATAGCCTTGCTCATTGACTCAAATAAAGTCACATTTTCTAAGTTACCTGTGAGAAACGCAACAAAATCCTTTGGAGCCAGATTTCAAGTTGGCAAAGTCCAAGCTTGTCGAGCAGATCCAAAATTAGCATTCAATATGGATGCTTCTAGTGAAAGACGCCTGTATGAACTTTTTAGCACTTCTCGTTTCTTATTAAAACATCGCAACGTTCTGTAAAATATCTATCAAACATGTCCCTTTTTGTGTTTGAATATATACAATGGAGACACCTATATAGATTTCCTTGTAATGCTATTAGTACTTATTGACGAAAAGCTAGGAAATGTCTTGGCTAATTTTGCTAAAAGAGTTATAAGCTGAAATTTGGAATGAGATGTCAAACATCCAAGATTTTACTTTCAAAACAAAGAAAGAAGTACTTTTTTTTGGTGTTCACAAAAAAAACCGATTAGAACTGAATTCAATAAGCAAACCCGTTATCAGGGTAAATTACAGCTTCAGACGACCTCTGCTGTAACATGGGATCATTGAAACAGCACAGCAGCTTAATTTCATTAGATAACACAGCCCTTAGCCGTTGAACACATATCATTACTTCATCATCGTGTTTCTGTTGTAACCAAACACCATTATGTGCCGAGTTCAACCCAATCTGTCCCTGAGAAAGAGCTTTTAGAACCACAGAGACTGAAGCCACAACATGCTGTTGAGGCCAGGATGATACCCAACCCTCTCTGGACCCACAGGATGAGAGAGCAAGAAGATGTGTGGGCTAAGACTGCGTGTAATTACACAGCATCCAACAACATCGCAGCAATGTTTCCTCTTTGATGGTCCCGGGGGCTGATGTTATATTTGTCAGCGGTCTGTTTTGGAAAAGAGGAACTACTCAAACCATCCACTAAAGTCCCTCCGCTGAAAACAATGGCTATGAATGAAACAATGAACAAACAACAAGTCGTTAAAATAAATTTAAAAAAGCTATTTTCACTCAGGGAAGGTCATTGGATGAGATGAATGTGCTCTGGAAAAAAATAAAAGGATGAAACAAGGTTTTTGTAACTTTCAAACCAGTTAAAAGACTTTTATTTGCAACATTTGTAATTCAGACACTTCTAAGAATGCATGCAGAGAATCAGCTGGAGACCAGAATAGGCTGGTAAATCAGGATAATGTGGATATTGAAAATTGATAGACAGAAGAACAATATATATAAGATGCTGAACACTAATGTCAGGGGGGCCCCAAAAAGGACATTGTATGTTGTACCAAAAATACACTTCTGTTCATTAACACAGGAAAAAAGCAGAGACGAAAACGTTGAGGAAGCACTGTTTTTAAAAAGTTGGGTCGTAGTTAATAATTTTCTGAATTATAACATGTTGGGGAATTAAAAAAAACAAACTTGCAAGTTCATTTGAGTGAAAAACAAAATGTTCTTACAGAAAACAATAATAAAAAAAACATGCTTTAGAGGGGAGGGAGCTAGAACTTATTTTCTCCTTGAGAGCTATCAGACACCAGGCTGTTGGAAACTACAAAAACTTGACTTTTTCTGGTCAGTGAACACATCACAGCGACTTTGTACCAGAATGAAATGAAAACGCTCTTCTCTGCGGATGCTGCTGCTGAGTGAAGTGAAGTTAATGAAAGCAAAGAGTCATAAGTTCTCTGGAAAATAAATTTTACATTCTTCTGACATGCTGAGACATGTCTCAGATTAATTTAGGCTGAGAAAGTGTCAGATGTTTTACATCAAAGTCGTGAGATTTCAACACCTGTCTGTTGTGGAACCTGCTGATTTGAAAATGATGACAGATATCTAAACTTCTCAGAGTGAAGATGAACACTCTCTACAGAAGGTAGATAGACGGTGCTGCTTTAGTAATGCTAGTTCTGCTAATCGCTAACATAAAGCTAGTTAAAAATGTCTATTCATTTTGACCGTTTTTAAAAAACAAGACCATTTCTTTCAATGCCATCTCTCTCACATACAGTGTGACGTTGCCTGAGCTCAAAATACAAATACTTAGTGAGCGCCAACAAGAGGAGGGTTAAAAAAATTTTGAATGCTGTTCTTTTATACCTTCATATATTATGTCGAAATAAGGTCAAATTTGACCATAATCGGTGCATCTCTGAATCCAAGATTTTGCTTCAAGTATTTCTTTAAATATTCATTTTACGTCACTTTCAGAAGACACATTGCCAGGATCTAGACTTGTTTTTTTCATATCTTTGTGAAATGAAATGTAAAGCTGACAGGCTGAAGCCTCTCACCCAAAGAAAGCAGGAGGAAGAGCTGACTTGACAAGGAATTCCAGAAAAAGACATGCAGTTATTTATATTTTATGCAATATAGCACATAAAGACGAAATGAAATGTCATGATGATACATTGTTGGTGATACATTCAGCTAATGAGTGGTTTTTGATTCAGAAGGGTAACAGGAAACAGGAAGATTATGTCACTATAAAATGATGATCAAATAAATTCCACTTCTCCAAACCTCCTTTCCAGACATATTCACCAAACAAGTGGTGCATTTATGTGTAATTTAGTATGACAGGGCATTATGTAATAGGATGCTGCATTCACACTGAGGAACCTTCCAGTACTAACTTGGTTTTGTGTGTTTTGTCCTTTTTTTCTGGTGGAATGTAAGAAATACGTTCATTGATTGATTCCCACATTGATTTTGTTTTGTGAGCTCTGGCAACTTTCAGACTGATCTCTGGAGATCCTCCATCACTGGCTCCCGTGACCTCTGAGCTGACCTCTGACATAGTTTATGTGGCCTACAGGCAAGCCTCACAAACTCTTTGCTTCTTAGCCAGTATTTGTTGGACTTTGGTTTTATGAAGTCCTTCCAAACTGTCCAAGAAGAACAAACTTTGCTTCTTGGACAGTTTGGAAGGAGTTCTCATTTTATTCTTTGGACTTTTTAAGAACTCCCTCCAAAGCCCTCACTGGTTCAGGACGTTTTAGGTGTTATGGACTGATCAAGGGATCTGGAGTCTACCCTTTGGGAAAAGGGGTCTGTCATGTCCCGTGGTACTTTGAGTTTGTGTTGAAATTATTTTGGCTTGCAAGGCATTGGGGTTCCATAGGTATCTCATTTCTCCATTTGAAACCCAGTTTTCTGGTCACTTAGGGGTTTTCACACTGGATTATCTGGCAGACTCGGTTTGATTGGGGACTGGAATCGCAGTCTGCTGGTGGTTTTAGCGGTTGTAGGATTTCTCTCTTGTCTATGGAAAAAGATCATGAGCCATTTCTCCAGCTAATGTTGGAGTCTTGTGTTTGTTTTGGTTGTATACATTTACCCAGCGCTACATAGTCCAATTCCCCCAGAAGCAGGAAGGCTTGCATCCGCATATGCATTCGAACCGCACCAGAGTTAGCATCAAAAGAACCAAGACCAGAATTCGTTCTTTTGGCCCATATCAGCATTCGATTGCGCATCCACACCTTCCCAACCAAACTAGACTTTCTAGGCAAACAGACTAAACAGGGCTGGTGTGAATGCAGCCTTAGCGTTTCCCTGATCTTCAGATTCAGTGTTCTCTCTGTTGTCTTTTGATTACCATTCATTCTAGTGTTGTGTTGTGTTCTGTGTGTACTATTCACTGTCCCTCAGTCGTCTATCCCTGCCATTAATTCTATGAATCAACTCACCTTGATGAGAATTACTGTCTATATTTGGATTATGAAGTAACAGAACTCATGACATGGGGCTGACTAAGAGTTTTTACCAGTCCATATTTTTGTAAAGAAATAGGAAGAACTAAACAACGGGGTGGAGAAGAAAATGTTCAGGATCAAGGCAATAAAAGACTCTTGATTGTCTTTCTCTTCTTGGCTATTTCCCAGCTGGCATGTTTCTGGGCACTTGTTTGTCATCAGTGAACTGATACCAAAGTATTTCTTTTTCTCTGAGCTGAGCAGAAGCAGGCGGAGGCAGATGGCAGTGGGCTGCTTGAGTTCAGCATTGCTGGAGAACATAAAGAAAATCTGGGACATGGAGGCAGTTTATAATTACTTCTGCACTGCAACAGCAGCAACAAAAAAAAAAGGAAAAAAAAAAAAAAGAGGAATCCGAAATGAAACCCTCCTCAACATAATCAAAACCTGCGCCTGGCATGAGTGAGAGAATGGGAACACCTTGCGGTGTGAAGTGAGAGGGAACTTGCAGGCGCTTCTTTTCCCTCACATATGCGACGGTAAATAATGCACCGTTCCAGATGGTTCGCATTCCGGACCGCAGACTGCCTTCGGCTGCACATTCGCAGCCCGGCTGAATCGCCGCTGGCACGGAACGCGGCGACTCACGTCGACCGCAACAAACACTGCTGCCGCACCCGCGTTACCGTTCGACGGATGAACTTTTAATTGAACATGCATCAGTCATTACTGCTGTCAACTTAAAGACAGGACATCGTGAAACCTAAGAAGCCTTTTATCTGAGCAAGAAGATTACAAGCTGTTTTAATTAAGTTATTTCCAGACATAACAAATGAGCAGTTATATTCCCTTCATTAGTCAATAGTCATCTACTTTGTTGCTTTTCCTCTGAAGACTTTTTAGGTCACCATGGTAACACATTAAGCTTTACACATTTGGAACAAGGTTCTCTGGTCAATTTTATGACGGAGTATAAGGATCGTTCTAAGGAAAAAAATGAATGAAAAAATAAAATTACCAGAATAAAATCATGAAATTACAAGAATAAAGCCAAATATTACGATAATAAACTCAGATTATTAACAAGCATATTATCGAGAACAGTGCTGTTATGATTACAGTAATATTCTCACAATATTATGAGAATAAAGTCATAATATTTCAAGAAGACATACAAAAATAAAATCATAGTATCTTGAGAATGAGGTCATATTATGAGAATAAAGTTGAAACAATATAAACAAAAATAAAGTCGTAATATTACAAAAATGAAGATTACAGGAATAAAGTTATACGAGAACAAAGTTGAAATAATACAAAAATAAAGTCGTAGCATTATGACTTTATTCTCATATTTATTTCTGTTTTATTCTTGTAATTGTATCACTTTATTTTCTTAGCGTGCTCCTAAAACTCCGTTGACCAAAGTTAATGCTGATGAATTTTTGGTTACAAAATTCGCTCTCTAGAAGTGCAAAGTTGATAAAGACACCCCAAAATTCCTGCAGCTTTTACTTCTACAAAAGAAGTACTAAATACAAATACACACCACATTTTTTTCCTATGTCCAACTGTAAAAATTTCAAAACTCCTGTACAATTTTCCTTCCGCAGCACAATTAGGCGCTACTTTGGATTGATCCGTCAGATAAAAATCCAACACGACACACTGACGTTTGTTTGCAACGTGACAAAGGCTGAAGGGACATGAATACTTCTGCTGTGTGTCAACAGTAATAAAAGGCAGTGAAAGGGATCATTAGTGCCTCGTTTTCTGGACAAGCTTGAAAGCCTTCATTAGAGCGTCTGAAGTCAAAAGGCGAGGAAACGCTTCAGCCTTCCACGTGTCAACCGGTCCAGTCTGACAAAGTCATGATGATGAATTCCTACATGCAGACCCAGACCTTTCTGACTCAGACCACTTTTGTTCTTCTGTTAGTTTCAAAAACATCTCATCCAGATATCCTCCTGTCTGGAGCAAAAAAATACATAATCAATCTGTTGTACTTCTATCTTCTTACCTTTGATGTTTTTTGTATATGCAGTCATGTTCAATAAGTTTGAATACCATTAAACAGCTCAAGAACTCAATGCACTAAGTAACAAACTCATAACAAACTCATGTTTTGAAACCATTTACAATGAGTTTTAAAGTTTTAAACTGGTGAATAAAACAATAAAGATCAGAATGTGATATCGGAGTAATAAATTTTTTTTTTTAATATGTGGGCTTAAGTGTTTTTAATACCTGCTAAAAGATTATCTTCAAATGGTACATTCACTCTCTGACAAATGAGCCCATTTGGATCGCATATTGTAATTTATTGAACTCAACTGGATATTAACGAGACTTGACTGTAAATTATAAACAAAGTCAAAACTGTTTTGATGTTATTTGTTTGCAATATTGCACATTTTTCTTCTACATTAACAGTAAAAAATTAATTTAGGACAGCATTGCTAGAAAAAAATAACTCATGATGATTTTAATATTTTTCTCTCAAACTAAAAGTTGAGAATTTCAGACTTTCTACTAAAAACCAAATGCAGCATTAATAACAGGTGCCGCAAGATGCACCTGCATAAATCTTGAAATAATTTCTACCAGACTCGCATACAGATCTGCAGCTGAAGAGTATCTGTAATATTCACGATGCCTAACAGAAGCGGCCCGATGCATTCCTCATCGTCCTGGGATTGTAAACAGAGGCGGGGACTTTCTTCCCTAAATAACAGACATTTCCCACATGTTAAAAAAAAAAAAGGAAAAAAACATGCAACATCGCTTATTATGGAAAACAAAATATCTCGTGGTCTGTCTGTTTCAGTGACGCTGGCTCTCCGCCTGGAAAACTGAGCGCAATTTGTTAAATTCCCTCAGAATATGGATTCAAGCAGACAGCTGGCTTCGCGCTGAGGCTGGAGGAGGAAGGAGCCGGTGTTGAAGTAAAGCACCCACTTCACCTTTTACCTGGACTCTGACACTCAGCTGCAGCCTACGGGAAGTACTCCGCTTGTTCCCACTTCACAGTCATTAAAGGGAAGTTCAAACCTAACCGGATGAGCTACACTGTAACCCGATTACCAAAGAGTCAAAAAAAGAAGCGTTTGACTCCAGATTGTGTATTTGATGAATCCAGGCGGTGGGGGTTTCATTGGACTGATCGCTGGACGGGCTGAAACGGTGACTCACTGTCGCCATGGACGCCGTCTGAGATCACATGGTTGTTGTAATTCGCCCACTCACTTTCTTGTGTAGGGGCGGCCAGAGTTTCATCAGGATTACTGAACAGGATTTAGGACCCGAGTGACTCAGTGCCTCCTGACTCTTGGCGAAATGAGTGCATCATTCGTGATGGGAACTTGTGAAAAAAGAGGGGTTTTTTTGTTTTCATTTTTCGTAACAGGTGAATGACACAGAGAGACAATGAAAAGTCAGAAATTTAAACACTGCAAAATATGCACCAAAAAATAACCTAAAACAAAACGGTTTAATTGTTTTCTGTACTATCTCATATTGGCACACACAGCCAGCTGAGGCACCAACTACAAAAAGGCTTTTATTATTTGCAAGTGGAGCACAAAACTAAAGCGAGGGTGTCAAAAGTGCAGCGTGAGGAGCAATCGCGGCTCCTGGACTGATTTCGTGGGCTCCTCCAACTACAATTCAGCACAGGCAGTTGATACAAATGGAGACTTAGAGTAAAATTGTGCTCAGAAACTGATAAAAAAAAGAAAAAGCTTTATCTTATGCTGCACATTGGTCCTGGAATAATTTGCAATAAGTCACAAATACTCCAACAAATTGAAATCTGAAACTCTTCTTGGAAAGCTGTTAAACTGAAGAGTGTAAATACTATTCCTAAAATATTTTATGAGGTATTAATATATTTAGCAGTTTTTATTTTGTGTGCATTTGTAGTGGATTGTATGATACTTTAATTGTCTGTACCTATTAATTATTGTTCTGTGTACTGAACAAGCGCTTGCCTCTTAGGCAGGTCGCCCTCGAAAAAGAGACTTCATCTCAAACAAACTACCTGGTAAAATAATGATTAAATAAATAAAAATGAAAAACAATGTAGTCTCTTCTCCATTAATCCCATAGTGAATAAGACCTGAGTTTTTAAATGAAAAGCTACCCAACTCCTGTTCTTATTGTTGCAAAAACAAAAGACTATTTTTCAATCAAGACCAAAAAGATTTGCAAACCGGATGTCTTTCTTTTAATAAGGAAAGGAAAAACATTTTTATGTTTTGGATCAACATTGATTTACACGTAGTGATGGATGCAGCACTACTAAACCTGGTCAAAAGTAGACGAATGGAGGTATAAATAGGGTATAAAAGACTTGAAAATGAGGCAAAGAATCCTAAAGAAACAGCCGGTGATCAGACTGTTCGATCAAAATCGAACAGTCCGAGTCAAGAGTTGAAGGCTGATGTTCGCAGCCAAGTGATGTTTTATTGTTCTCCACCAGCGACAACAGATAAAGTTCCAGAGAAGGCAACAAAAGATGCAAACCTGATACCGTACACTCCCACAACAATAGTTGGATGGCATGTTGCTTGCTGTGAGTTTGAACAGAATCTCTGGCTGTGCCTTTTGCTACAGAGATCAGAGGTCTTACGCTGTAAACTGAGGGGCAGATCCTGAGGAAAAGGCAAACAAACGTCCAGCTGTATACATACTGGAGCGGAGCTGTAAACAGCCGCAAGCAAGCGCACAGAAGCCTGTTCCACGGTGAGACATAAACAGAGGGTGGGAGGGCATCTGTAGTTGGGGGTTTCGAAAGAAACAGCAGCAGAACACCAGGTGGCTCCTTCTCCCAGTTTAACATGTCAGAGGGTTCTGGAAACAGAGGTATGACAGACACAGGAAGTGTCTGTTTCCTATTATTCTCCAGTAAATACCTCCACCTTCCCTTTCTGGGACACACGGTGTCACGTCCTGGGTTACTGGATACTCACACGCATGCTGCTGATGCTGCACAAATGTTGATTCGACACCATCACCCAAAGGTTAGGGCCGGGTCACAGCTTACAGAGCTCTGATGGATGGGTTATTTGATCAAAAGATACCCTTTAAATCTAGATTGCCAAATGAAGTTCTTGAAGAAAAAGTCAATGAGTTCAAGCAATGAAGACTCTCCATTATGTCTCTTTCAGAAAGGAAATGTGTTTTGTATTGGCAAAATGATCAATCCATTAGGAGATGGCATTCAAAAAATGACCCCCAGGGCAAGATCCTCCAGAATATTTAAGCAATCATGAACCTCAAAAATGTGATCTTTGTCCAATCAGTAACACACCATCATGCACTTATGCAAAGCCAGGGCAGCCTAAAAATGGCTTTTCTTTGCAGCCATATTTAAGAACCGTCTCATTTGAATCATATCCATCACTTTAACATCGCTGTTTCTATGCAAGAAGCAAAATGTAGCATGACAAGGCATGAGAAAGCAGCCAAGATGAAAAGAACCACGCTCTGACAGGGTCAAGAGCATTTGCTTCATACCACCTAAAAAAGAACAAGACATTGGGAACTTCCAATCAAAAAACAAAACGTGGCACAACAGATTATTCTTTTACATCTCCAAGAGTTGTAAAGGTCATAAGAAATGTCCTCATAGAGTCCCAAAAATGAGACAAAATGTCTCATTTTGTGACATTTCTTCATATTTCCAGAGCTTTATCAAACTTTTCTTTAACTCCCACTGAAAAAAAAAAATGCACCGGCATCAGCAGAAAACGTGTTAAATCTCTCGATAAACAAAAGATGTGCTCACACAAGGATTTGCCAACAAATTCTTTGGACCAACGGTTCGTATCGCTGCTGTTATCAATCTTCCTCAGGGCGAGACTGTAACACTGACCTCCTAACCCCACTCTGAGGGGAGATGTTTCTCACATGTACTGTTGGAGCACGGTGGAAAAATGCGCCTGGGATACAGCCGGAGCGACAAGCGGAGGAGGAGGAGGAGTGAGAGAGCGAGACATTCCTCAAGTGAAGGACGGAGTCAGGCAGAGGGACGGGGAGCGTATCTTTATCGAGGAGATGTTGTTTTGGTTCAGGGGCAAATGTGGGAGCCTGAACCAGAGCCGCATTCTCCAGACCTAGACACTTCAGGCACTCACAGAGCAGAAAGGATGCACATGCATGTTCAGGCATGCACTCAGCCACACATGGATACTGTACATATGCTCGCACAAACTGTCATTGTTGACTATGAGTGTGTGTGTGTGTGTTTAAATGTTTGACTGCAGCTAACAAAGCTTGCTCTGTCTCATCCCACCCCCTCAGAGTTTATGTGAATCTCACAAGCCTTGCCAGTCTCTCTGAGACTCCTTTGCGCGTCCGCCGTACATAACGTGACCGGCGCTGACCTAGGGTCGCACGCACACAGGGCGCTCTCCTGAGAACGAAACCTTATCTGGATCAGATATGTTCCCAGGATCAGATATGGTAGCATGTCAGCCCAGTTCTGCTCTCCACTGGAATTGTGGAACCTCATCTGCCACTGCACAGCAAACAACAGATTTCCCAATGGACACAAGGATATCCTAAGTGTTTCACATGTCTAGTCAGAAGGAATTTTGCTAATCTAGCTGCTCAGAAGTTTCTATGAGTCAGTTTGACTCTAAGCTACAGGTGTGATTTATTCTTCTCCAAACAGGCCTGATGAAACGGATGAAAACACATGCCGGTGGTTGGGACTGTATATACTCAGTTGGGAAATGTCGGAAGGTAGATTTATACCACTTTACAAAGAACAATACGACTGATTGTGTTTTTATTCCCAACTAACTTGGAGTTCCCCAACCTAAATCAATTGGTCTCTTGCTATTAAGCTTGTGGAAAGTTCTGAAGTTTCAAATATTCCACCAATAGGAGGCAGTTTGGCAGATGAACGGCAGCATCCGGAGCAAACAAGGGTCAGCTACTCAAATAAAGATATGCATAAGTTTTAAAAGGTCTGGTAAAACTCAACTCTTTGTTCTAAGTTTTTAATTACTTTTGGGAGATGAGGACTCTGTGGAAGTTTTAAACAGTTGGATTTAATTTTACCCAACCACTAATGCTTGCCCGTGATGAATGTAATTGACCTGGTCGGTTGCGAAGGAAGCTATGCACTACGAACAACCATCCCCCACTGCAAAGAGAGAAGTGCCAGCTAAACGAAATGTTTTTCAGCAATAAAATCTTCCTCCTGCTCCATCTTTAATTGCTCAATATTTGGAAGCGTGACCAACATGGACTAAATGGCTTTATTCGCTTCCTACGCTACCACTGGCAATCTACGACCACAGGCAGACTACCGTTCAAAAACATCGCAAGACAATCAACGTCATCATTCACAACTCTTCCTTCTGTTTGCTGACAGGCCGGGTTGAAATTCATTGTGAGAAATCAAGTTCAAAGGGAGAAATCCCAGGTGAAGAAATGAGGTTAGATGAGAATTGAGCGGAATTGCGTAGGAAGGCAATGGCCAAGCTGAAAAATTATAGCTGAGACGCACAGATCAATCACAACCCCCTCCCCAAATACACAGAGAGTCAGCATGTGGAAACTAAAGGAGTGCCACCCATCGGTCTTAAGATAGCTCTGTTTGGAAACCTTACTTTGCAAGCTATTGGCTGATCTCCAAAGTAACTAAACACAGATTACTTGAGACAACAATGGTTCTGTCTGTAGCATTAATAGGGAATTAACAGATTATGACAAGTTGTGTTTAAATTTCTTTCCCCCCTCAGTCATAAAAACAAACATGAACTTTCTTTGCCAACACCCCAGCAAGGTTAGGGCATATGGTCTCCCTTCCAGAGGCTGATTCTGTGGCGGTGTTTAAAGGAAGTTGGACTCTCCACTATCATCTGCAGTCCCATGACTCTTCAAGACAGAGTTTTTTCTCAAAGTGAGCAGCTGATGCAACCTTTCTGAACAAGACAAGGACTTCACAAACTGGCATTTTATAAATGATTATCTACTGTCTCTGAGTCTTGTTTTCTTGTGAGACTAAGACAGCATGAGATGGATGAACTGGGGCATCATCTGCAGGATTGTGGGTGCTGCTTTCAACTGTCTTGGTGAAAAAACACCGAACACCAGAGCTCTCAATTCACCAGTGAATCGCAACACTTTGCTATTCCTATGTCAAAAGGGGCGGGACCCAGAATATACATCGGTAAAGTATAGATGGTTCTAAGCCAGGCTCAGCCTTAGAGACAGAGAGTAAAACAAGTTCCTTCAGCATAGTTTTAAGAGAGGAGTCAGCCTTGAAAACCTTTGGGAGGTTTTCAAGGTAAATCCCATTAGGGGAATACGCTAATGCAGAAAACAAAGCACAGTGGAGATTCTACATTTCCCTTATGATCAAGATACTCTCTTGAATTGTTGGGAGCAATGAGGGAGTGTTGTGGAGGAAAGGGATATTGGGGGAAATGTGTTCTTTATTTTCTGTACAACACATTTCCAATCCTAAATTTCCTCTGCAAAATTCTGAGCAATGCAATTATGCATAGATTAAAAAATATGAATTCATAACAGAGACATCGAGAGGGATGGATGAATAAACTGATGGACGGATGGACAACAGGAAAGGGAATGAAGTCTCAAAATACACGTCTGTATTTTTCTGTATTGTTTTTCATTCTTCCCTATAACTCACAACTCCCTTTAAATTTTCCGTACTTTCCAGATTGTGCTTGAATTCACGAATCAATATCAGAAACTTTTTCCTTGTTTCTTGAAAATTATTCATATTTTTTCTGTCTGTGTAACTTAACGCTTAACTTTCATACTTTTGACAGTTTCTGTTCACAGATTTTATTCCTGCTCTTTCCTTCAGCAAAAAAACAAAGAGCTAATCATCTGGTTTGGCTCTTGTGGTTTACTCATAATTCAAGTCACTTAATGGACGTTCATAGAAATAAAAACACTTCTATTTAAAGAACTGAACTTAGCACACAAGCATTACAAGAGGATTTAAAAAAGGAACCACAGTATTTTCGTTTGGACCGTTCTCATGAATCCCTGCAGACTGCAAGAATCAACAGAGGAGTAATTCAGAGGATTTTGGCTGAACTCTTTCGGTTATGGTGACTAAAACCTGGAAGAAGCCAGAGTTAAAAATAACAGTAATTACTCTGAATGTATTCTGGTGTACAGTCAAGCTGCAGTGATGAAGGCTTAAATTAGCCCTCAAATTCTGCCTCGTTATCTCAATAGTTTCTTTCTAAGCTGCAGGGACAACCAGCGGTCGTGTTGAACAAGCTGTCTGTTTTGACCGTTGCTATGTAGCAAAGCTTTATTTCTGCACTACCTGGCGGTTCCACGAATAGATGGAATAGACGTGCAAAAATCCACAAATCTATTTCTCCTCGTGAAAACAAACACCAGATTGTGGTTTATCTGGGCCTCACAGTCAGCACTTCACAACCATTAAAGCTGATATTTCACACTTCCACTCCGAATATGTTCCGCGAAACCAAATGACTGCGTTTCTGGATGACATCAGCACGGTGGGATGGTGGCGGTGGTGGTGTTAGTTTTCCAGCATGGAGGGGAAACACCTGGCTGTGTGCTGGAGGCTGCGCAGCAGTGATGTGACCTCAGGCGTTCCTCTGCAGGGATGAAACCCAGAGCCATCCAAACCCCCGCTACAAGCCTGACGCCGCCCGCTGTTTCATAACGGCTGACTCTCCAGCGGGAGAGCCACTAGAGAGACGGAAAGGGCTCGCAAATTTGCCACTTGTTGCAGAGTGCTTATTGTAGTTCCCTTGGCTACAGGTAACATAATGAGAAAGGAATTCAAAGAGAACAGAAGCAGTGATGCTGCAATAAAAGATGCCAGTTAAATTTAGAGATTTAGAGGCAAACAAAAATCTAGGATAAGATCTAGATTGGAGAAAACAAGATACGCAAAAGCTTTAAAACGGTTTTGCTTTCAAACCTGCTAAAATATTCTGATACATTCTATTATTATACTCTGCAATTTTGTTATTTGGGTTTAAAGTTGAAGGAATGAAGTGGGTTTCTGTTGATAATAATGCATGTACACAGAAATCATTTGTGTGAAATTCACAGTGTTCTGCTGAGTCATGACAGGGAACTTTACTTTTTCGTGGCATTGCTGTCTCATGTAGAGAATACCACATGAAATACATTTCAATGCTCCATGGTGGAAAAAAAAATCTGAATTAATCAGACAGCAAGTGGTGCTGTTAGTATTACTGTGAGTTTTAAGCATCCAGCATCCCGAAGTGAGAACTGCAATATTTTGGTCATGGTGGTGTTGATTCTGTATCCTTAGCGGCTTTTTAGAGCTGCTTTGTTGAGAAGTCGGAAAATTCTGTGGAATCCTGGATTGCCTAGTGATTAAATCACGAGTGCTACAGTGTGAGAGGGGGGTTATTTCGCTGTGGCATCATCCCTTCCTATGTCACTGAAACAAAAGTCAGATGCTTTAGTACAATTAAGAGAAATTTGGCTGTGATGGACAATCAAGGTGCTTCAGGTTTCTGTGTTACTTCTGTGAACATGAAGGGATCTCATCGCAGGCCATTCCTGGTTACAACACCAACAAACTGACTTTGAATTCAGAAATGATGGAAACTCCAACAGTAAGAAACAAGCACTAAGACTCTCAGCCAAATGAAGGCATTGCTGTGGTGAAGCGGGGGAGGAAGGATCCCCCTCCAGATGGCTTCCATTACATGTTAACTGCTCATGTTGATACGGCAACAACATTTCTTAGGGAGCCCTGGTTTCTTATGGAAATGTCATGTTGTGGCCCCAGAGCTCTGAAAGAATGTAATACAATTGTTAAAGCCAGCGACCCGGTGACAGTCATTTTGCGGATGGCCTCAAACACAGACCTCTGCAGGGCGTCCCGTCACTCCCCTTTTTAAAAAGACACTCCCAAGCCAGAATCTACTGTAGATATGGGCTGCAATCCTTGGTAAGTGCTGCGTTCAGACTGCAGTATGACTCTACACTTAATACATTTGGAAAAATCCAATTTTTAATTTGGGTAGCTTTATTCAGGCATGGGAAACATAACTTATATTATGTTAATTTAAAACATCAGAAATAAAAATAAAAAAAAAGTAATAATAATTACATGTCAACCATTTGATGGAGAAGAAAATTACTTTCTGTGCTACGATTACAAACAAAGATGTGTGGAATTTGAAATGCATTACTTAACTCATTGTAGCAATGAGTTTTGGTAGCAAATAGCATTCCAGACAATGGGTAAAACAATGGATGAATGGGTCAATTGCCTTACAGGTTTAGCCCTTAAAAGCCTTTTTAGAATGAAGGCCATCACAAATTTTTTAGTGGTTTTAGCATACTGCTGTCACTGGCTGGACCTGCTTCACCCATTAGCACTTACTATGGTGGAACAGCAACTACATCTGGTTGAGTGTACCGTGCCCAAGGCAGTTTGTAAGCAGATCAAGTCTTTGTATCACCTTACATACATTCGACTTTTCATTCCATGACCAACCCTTTACTTGATCTAAAATCTGTTCACCTAGACACTAGGGCACTATTTTCCCACCTAGACACTGGGAAAATATTCTTACAGCGCTTCAATTAAGTTCAACTTCATTGCTATGATTGGGATGGATTTGTCAAGGTGCCAAAAAAAAAAAAAAAAAAAAAAAGAGTAATTCTTAAGAAACTTCTGTCTATACAGACTTAACACACTTTGTTGCGTTATAAGACAGGTTAAATATGCTCTAGTGAAAACACATCAGACACTGGTAGTGATTTAAGGGTCACCGAAGCAGATTAACATGAAGACAAAACGCAGTTATAGGACATCACTCCTGAGGCCGACGCACAAACAACAACACGGTTAGAGAGAGGCTTGAAATAGTCCTGACAGGTCCAATCACCGCAGGGAGGCTGGCAAATTACCTGCAGCCGAGCAGGTTGACTGAGTGATTAAATAAAGAGTGTGTGTCTGCTGATAAAAGCGCTCTCTCTGTTTTGGATGAAACCTTCAGGAAGTTATTAGGCATAAAAACATAAGTCATCATTACTGTTTCAACTCATTTCGGGGTTTTTTTTTTTTTTCCTTCTTCCTCATTAGATGAGCTGTGGACCGTAATAAGCAAAGCTCTGGAATGAATCACTGTCATATGGCTCTGGATGCTTGGTGTCACCGTCTCCTAAGAAACATAATATCCTCCTGGCCTCCTTCTGACCCTGCTGGTCACACTGGGTTTCATTTCAGGCCTCTTATCAAATAATAATAAAAAAAAAGCAAACAAGATCCATGAACTTTGTATCCCTCCTCTGAAATTATATTTTAACAATTATAAGATTCTGTCAAAAAATAAGAGGGTACAAAAAACAACACCACAATATAAACATGATGAAAGTAGGCTACTAGTTACTACTACCCCAAGAATACTGGATTGAAACACTTTATTACTACGCAAACATCCAGTGTATTAATATCAAATCACTTGAGCTTGAACCCAATATTAAACAATATCGTAGTATTATTCAAGCTCTTCATTACACTGGCAATTAAATGGACAATGGTTTGTTTTGCTTGGAACAATGAAGTTGGTTGTAGGAAACCACAAACCTAAAGGTTGACAACTGACACATCACACACGCCCTCCTCTCCCCTCCGCTGGGTGTCCCAGCCATGCCAGCCTTCATCTGTGTGAGTGACGCACATCAAGCCAACGATCAACTGCAATTGTGAAAGTACTACAGAAACCTGAAGCAGCAGTAGGGATGAGAAACGAAAATACCCCGCCACGGGGAAAAGCAGAAGTGGCTTTTGGTTCCACCATTAGTCATTTCTCTGTGCCATCCTGCAGTTTCCACAACACGGAACTTTTAGACGCACTCCAGACCGCGAAACTTTTCAGCTAACATTGAAATTTATCTCATTTTGATCCACCGAAGTCGCTCTCATTCACCACTGCCCTGGTAAAAAGCAGCTGATATCGATCGTTTTCCCTGCTTTGTCCTGTTCACTTCAAACAGAAAGTAGAGCAGGAAACCGCTGAGGTAGAGGTGAGGTTAAGGTTTGCAGTGACAGAACTGTAAACGTCCAGCCTGGCTGGGCTGCATGACTGGACTTTTCATTTGACTCGAATAAAAAACAAAAAAAGTGAAGAAAGTGTGTGATAAGTTCACCACAGACTGAGATATGTGCAACAGTGTGTTAGACTGGCTGTAGATGAAAGAAAAAAATATAATACTGTGGCTGCAGAAGAGTAGATTTCTACCATAAAAAACAAAAACACATTTTCTATATTTCTAGATTAATTTCACAGTTAGTGGGGGAAATAAAACATGTACATTTGTAAGAAAAATAAGGTTCATTTTCCACAATTAAAAGGAATGAAATGTAAAAATTTAGGGTGTTTGCCCCAACACTCCCTCATACGTTTGCATGAATGAATCAAGGTTAGGGATGTACGCTTGAATGGATAAAGGCGGATAATCTCATTATTGCTTCATAATTGCAGGACAGTTTTATTTTCTTTGTTTAATTAGTGTTAATTAAAATTAATCAAAATGGGAACGGGAAGGTCAGGCTTCGAAGGAAGAAAAAAAAAAGAATTTGGCATCATAAGAAAAGTCTAATCAGTGCATCTTTACAAGTAAGAGTTGGTCATAATTTAGCACTAAATTTGGTGAAGATGGATCCAGCTTCCCTCTATAACTCTACTTGCTCGTTACTGTCATTATACGAGCCCCAGATGTCTTCCATTTGCAGCTTTTGTAAACTAAGAGGGAGACTTCAGAAGGGTCTGGGTCGAATGGCTTAGACCAACAAATATTTGCTTTTTTTTTTTTTTTTTTTTTTTTTAACTCCAACTTGGACATGCCAGAGCTCCAGCCTGACCACAAAGAGAGACACGCAATGCCATGAAAGAAAAGTTACCAAGAAAGCCATTCAAAACGCTCCCAGTCAGATGCACGTGAAACGACGACGACGGGAGCGTTTATTGTCAACACGTTGAGTATGGAGTCCAGTTCCTCTAATACCAGGGGCTCATAAGGAACCACTTCAATATGTTCTGTGCAGCTTTTTTTTTTTTTTCTTTCTTTCTTCCCCGATGCAAGTACACAGATAATCAGTCAAATTCAGAAATGATCAGAGAGAGAACAGAGAACTAGCTCCAAACTTCAAAGCATCAGTCCAGTCCCAGATGACTTCAAGCTGATCCTGCACAGGTCGGGGAATGCCGTGTATCTTAACACTTTAGGGAAAACCCTCTCTGCCCCCGTCCCGTTTGGCTCCATTCAGCAAATGATAAGATAAGGATTTTGTTTTGTCTGCATACGAGCGAGCCCAGGAGAACGCAGTCAGGCAGGAGAATGTGATAAAGTTATAGCAAACTGTCAGAGTGAAGGGTGGCGTCACTGGCTCCTCCACTGTTATCATCCAAAACAAAAAAACTAATCCAAAGTAGACACAAGGTGGCCAGCAGTGGTGACCTTGAGGGGGGCCCAGAGGGGGCTATGGCTCCACTGTTAAATTTGTGGTTTTAACGCAGATTAAGTAGGGGACCTGACAAATTTTAATAAGTAAAAACATAAGTAAATGTATTTATTTATGTTATGTAGTAATTTTTTGTCACAAAAAATTTTAATGGACAATAAATAGTCCCAGAAGTCATTGCGATAAATGATAATATTCTTTTGTTGAGGTCATTTTCAAGTAATGTACTGCTAAAATCATCACGATAATAATAATAAAAGAACAGAAATAAGATGAGTTATGAAGTCATGCAAATGAAAATTATTGAGCTTGTTTTCATTTATCACGTGACTTATTGATTTATTGCTTACTGTGACAGGCCTGCTTGCCATAGCCAGCAATGGAGAGCAGTGCATCACACGTTTACAATTTTCTGACTGCAGACAGAACGGCTGTATCTTCAGAAGCGAAAGCTCATGATCACAAATTTCGTTTTTTGGTACTTCTTGTAAGAAAGTGTTTCTACGTCCGTTACGGCTGCAGGAATTACGATTTTCTTCCCAATTCTTTCGAAACACAGAGCAACACCACACTTTTAACCACTGACTGCAAAGTAAGGACAGCGGGTATAGAAGGACAGACGAACAAAAGGACAAAGGGACGTTCTACAGACAGAAGAATGTATGCAAGGAAGGAAACAAAATGTAAACAGTGGAATATTGAGTGCCATATCCACAATTGGAAAGTACTGAAATCCAATGTTAGAATTTTCCAGACTACATCTTTGATGGTAAAGTTCAAACACACTGTTAAAAATAAAAGCCTCCCAACGTTACATGTGATGAAAATTCAGAAAAAAAAAAAAATCCAGTTCTTCAAACTGTCTTCAAGGAACTGAACAAATTATTTCAATGGTCTGTGATGGAATAACATTTCCCTTTATTCTTCTATTTTACTTACTTGTATGTCATTTTTTGCCCCATATAGCCAGGTTTTAATATCCCTTTCATCCTATGAGAAAAATAATAAATAAAGCTTCTAAAATGTTGCTGTGACTTTTTGGTTTTGGGTTTTACTACTCCAGGATTGGAAGTAGCCCCCCTCTCTCTTCCCTCGGTTGCAGCAGATCCCCACAAACCTTCCTGGGGGATCAGATCGGGTGTGAGGGGTGGGGACAGCAGGGGTTATTGGGGGGCATTCAGAGAGAGAGAAAAGACCTGAGCACATCCCTGGAATGTGTTTGGAATGGGGAAGTGGCCTAGCCTGCAGATTGTTGGAAAGGTTGGAGTTAATTTGATAAGAGAGAGAGAGAGAGAGAGAGAGAGAGAGAGAGAGAGAGAGAGAGAGAGAGACCACGGGAAAACAATTTACCAGCGCTTCAGTCTGTGAGACAAGTTTTTGTGTCGCTGGATTTGCAATACTGAGCTCGTTTTCATTAATAAGAAAAGCACAAATGAAACAAATTCCAAAAGATAAAGTGCTTACCTCCAGAACCTGCACATAACTAGAGGGGAACCATCCCCTGGCTCCATCCTTCTCCCCTTCCCACCATCCTCCGGGCAGAGCCTGGGTCACCTTAATAATCTCCCCGGCCTCGAAACTCAGTCCCTGCTGGTGCTGCTCCCCGCTGAACGGGTACAAAGTTTTGCAGAATGAGCCCGACATCTCCGGAGCAAAACTTCCCACTTAAACAGCGGTGCTGTGGCCAGTGATGAACTCTCTCCACCCCTCCAGGTTCGCTCCGAAGAACACAAACTTAAATGTTCAGAAAGACGTGCGGGTGGCTACGCTATCCAATGATGTCCTCGACATGTGAGTGAAGCTGGTGGGAAGAAGGTGAGCAGGGTTTTCTCCTCCAGCTGCTCCTGTCAGAACGCCCCTCGATTATCGCTCTGTTGCTCCAGCTGCCCGTCTGCCAGCCCCGTTAAGACTCGCGCGCGCCGCTGTGAAGCTGCCGGTAGCGTGAAAGCAAACGACCGGAAGTTAGCGTGGCTTGCTTTCAAAATAAAATCTGCAATTGTTTCGTAGACAAACAGCGAAGTAACCGACTATGTTTGCCAACGTAGTCGCAGAGTAATGTCCATATCTGACCTGACCAAATTTAACCGTTTTTCGCGTTTTTTCTGAAGACAGTGTCCTCTTTCAGGTGTATAGATACCTATACATCTGAAAACGATTGAGAAAAAAGATGTGTATTTCTATTCAGTCCAGGTTTGCTACAACTCGAGTGGACACAGGCTAAATCTCAAACAAGCTTCTTGAGTCAGATAAGAGAAAAAATGAACTTTTGGACTCAGTGTAAAATGTAGCGACATCATTCTCCGGGTCACTTTTCTTCATTGTGGACAGTAAAACCAATATTCTGTCCTTCTGGAAAGGAGAAATTACGAAAATGCCAAATGTCTTGTTTCATCAAACTTCAAAGATCCAATCCAATAAACAACACCAAACAAGAGTCAGTAGCAGAAAAAGCTGTTTCATGTTTGCAGAAATGATTTGACAAGTTTTTCATGGGCTCTCTGCTACTCAACCCACAATTGCATTGACCTAAGAAAAATACATCCTGGTAAATTTCCTTTTAATGATGCAGAAATAGCCTTTTACTGTTCACAAAGGACTACCTTATGGCTGACCTAGGTTATAGTGCCAGATTTTATTTTGGAAGATGTAACAGGAAATTGTATGGTAAACTGGATGGTATACACGTCCAACTCAATAGATAGTTTTTAACAGAACTCTTATCTAAACCCACTTCTGACTTATTTGAATATTTGATTCAGTGTATGTACATATTTGTTTTTCTGTATTACACATTTTGCTGCATATTTAATTCAGTAAAAAAAACGAAGGGACTTACCAGTGTCTTATATGGTAAAATGTGAAATATGTGGTAAAAAGGGGAGATTATCAATTAATCAAGTTTATTCGTATTGCACATTTCACCAACAAGGCAGTTCAAAGTTAGCCATTGGGACCCCAACTCTGACCTGATATATATAAATGGCTTATGAGAACCTACATAACACCAATTAGGTTTCATTATATGTCCAGTGATATTCCAGATGCTTGCACAAAATGCTTATTGGTAAAAAGGAACTCTTCTCCATTGTCTGTGGGCGTGTCTTAAAATACAGAAATCTTTGAAGGATGTTATCGGGTGTCTATCTGAATTGTTTAATGTGAAAGTCCCTTTAGAGATTAAACTCTCTGTACTTGGACTATACCCAATGGGATTTAAACAATCGTAGAAGACTAAGTTGATAGACTATGGACTTCTTCAAGCCAGGAGATCTATTGGAATCTACTGGAAAAACTAACATAGATCGGCAACTTTGAGAACCTCTGGGAGCCATATATAAGCGTCATAGGGACTGAAGGCGGAGCTTATTAATGGGTGTCCTGAATGGATGCCTTGACTACAGCTTCTATTTATACATTGTCTTTTCATTTTCTCTTTCTTAATCTGAAGGGTTTTGTATATTTTTGGAACTAAATATGATGTATGCAAGTTTGAATGGTGGGTGTGTGAGTGAATGTGAGTGTGTATAAGTGCAAGTTTGCAATTTCAAGTTTGTTGTTTGTAAGTTCGTTGTGTCCTAAAAGAGAAAATTCTATAAAATATATGGGAAACTCTCTCAACCCCCGCCCCAAAAAACTATGACCTGATAAAAAAGACTGGTTCTGTTCTTGGGAACTCTGGTGACTATTGTGCAAGGAATAATTTTTCATAAAATGAAGAACATTGCAGACTTCACCAAGCATCCTCTTCATGAAGCTGTCATATAACAACAATGTGTCTTCAGTCAGAAGCTTCTTCAGTTATGCTGTAGTACAGACTGCTGCAGGTGATCCATCCTGCCCACAGCCATCGGCATCTAATAACTCTTTGAAGAACCTAATAATATGAGTTACAACAGCATTGATTTTCCATTTGGATTAAGAAAGTACTTTTGAACTGACTTGAGTTATGTTAGGAGTCATTGCCTGCCTCTGTAAAAACAGACATTTAGCATGAAAAGTCAACAAGTGTGTCTTCAAGTTCCTCATTTGTGTTGTTCCTCCGTACCACTGTGTGACACATCGCATTTATTTTTAGTCATAAAATAACACACTGGCATATGACGCACAGAGTCAACCATCTGGAGTTTTTTTTTTTTCTTTAATATTATTATTTGTGATGAATGAGCAAAACCTCTGCTGACACAAGGAACAGAAGGTACTCAGAAGCTTGAGTTCTGCTTCAGGCAAGCAGAGCTGATAACAAGATGAAGCTATCAGCTTGACTGCAGTCACCTGAATATTAAAAATGTTAAAGGTAGTTAATTTAAAGTCAGCTCTTCACAGGAAACTGAAGATAACCTAAGTAGAGATAAAATCGTTTAAAAAGGCTCTCTGCTGCACCCTGCTGGTGAGAGAGCAAAAGTGCAGATTGTGAAGAAAGGGAAATTCCATATTTTCGTGATAGAAATTAGTCAGTAGACTCGCACTAAATCCACATTAATATTGTGAGGTTCATTGTTAACATGGGAACTCAAACACCAGGTGCCTTTCCCTGGTGAACAGCTGGAACTAGTTATTCTGATGGGTGAGAAAAGCGTGTGAGAGGAAGGGTGCACCCTGGTCAGGTCATCACTGAGCATATCTATTAAAGAAAAATACTCGGAAATGTTTTTCCTTTCCTTCCTTTCCTACTAAACCCACAATTCCTACTTTTACCGAATCTTATCCGTGGAAAAAAATGGTAAATAAGATGGAGAAGACAGGGCTGTGTAGATAGTCACGTGCGACTGTTGGTTGTCATGACAACGGCAAACTAACAAAAAAAAAACTCCGTTTTTTAAAGCTAGGTTTCAAGCCTTTCCATCTCCTCTCAGACTAAATAGCTAATTTTGAAGACATTCACAATAATGTCGGATGAAAGCTCTGAGGAATTCGAGGACGACCACAATAAACTCGGGGTGAGATAAAGCAATTTGTGTGTTTACTTTGTAGCTTTGTAGCTGTAAGTTAAAATAAAAGGCTAACTAGCATAGAGTGTACAGACTGAAATAAGGCTGTTGCCTTGGCTTTCCCTGTGTTATTTTGTGTGTGTGTGTGTGTGTGTGTGTGTGTGTGTATGTGTGTGTGTGTGTGTGTGTGCGCGTGCGTGTATGTGTGTGTCCGACTGGTGCAGGAATATGACGGGGGGAGAAATGAAATAGGGGAGAGACACGGATTCGGGAAGGCTCTTCTACCCAATGGTGACATCTACCAAGGAATGTATGAGAACGGACAGCGGCACGGAAGCGTGGGTTGTATATGGATATTGTTGGGGGGAATGGGGGCATTAAATTGTCATGTGTTGTTTCTGGAAGCTTTTTGACAGTTTTATCCAACAGGGGACATACCGCTTCAGGAACGGGGCAAGGTATGTTGGAGATTATGTCCAGAACAAGAAACATGGGCAGGGAACGTTCTACTATCCTGATGGATCCAAATACGAAGGTAAGGCCTACCTGCTTTTAGAAAAGGGGTTGCGATGAACAATGTTACAAAGGAGAGCAAAACAAAATAAATTAATAATAAAAAAAATAATAAAATAAAAAACCCGCCACTTTAACTTTTAAAATCTATCTTAAACGAGCAAAGTAGGTATGTGGTGTGTAAGATAAAATAAAATAACTAATTGAGTTGTATCATGAGAAAAAAAATCAGAAAGACATTATAACTACACCCTTCTTGAAGTTAGAAATGTACTGCTATGTAGATTTTTGGACCATTTTTCTTGATGGAAAATCAATAGACAAAATCTTTAGGAAAAGTTTGAATGATTATAATTTTCTTTTTTTTTTTTTTGCTCTGCTCTTAAAATATAAACTATCTTTGAAAAGTACCATAGAATATCAGATGTAAATGTTGTGGTTTGCAACAGGTATTTATATATTTATGGGGATAAACTTATATTTAAACATCAGAATACAAAGAAATTAGTCAAATGGAAATTCACCTTGGGTTTTTTTTTTAGTTCCTACATACCATTGAACTAATCCTAGAAGTTGCTTTATAAAACAACTTAGGTGTATACTATAGGTGTATACAGATAGCCCCAAAACTGATCACGTTTTTCTGACTTAAAGTAATAATACTGTTTTGGAGTAGCCCAACATTTATTTCTGTTAAACTGGTCTTTTGGTTATACGCCATATGACTGCAAGACAGCAACAGTCATGTGGATTTGTGAAAAATGATTGCAGTTTTTCTCCAATCCACAGATCTTATATTTACTTATATACTAGGTCATATTTGTCATAGGACACTTCTATCCTTAGAAAGGGCTTCGTGACATCATACAGTGACTGATGGCTGTCTTTTACCTAACAGGAACTTGGGTAGAAGACCAGAGAGAAGGCCATGGTGTTTACACCTACCCCAATGGAGACACTTATGATGGAGAATGGCTGCAGCATATGAGGTATATTTATGCACTCAATAACCATAACATTATGATTGCCTACCAATAAAGTATTGGCCCACCTTTTGCTGTGCAAACAGCGCTGCCCCAGTGAGGCTTATAGACTCCTTTAGACCACTCAAGCTCTGCATTGATATCTGGAACCTAGAGGCTACAAGGAGATCCCATAAGTCCTGCAAAACTGGGGAAACACTGCACTACATTTTCAGTGGTATTCTACTCCTGTTCTAATGTTCTCACATCTTGCGACATGACTGCTAACACTGTAGGTGCGATACGTTGGACTCCTAAATACGGATATGCAAAGAAGAAGGCGAACAGAAACCCAGAAGTGTGGGGACGCTAATCCAAAAATGAGAGAATGGTCAACAAAAACGAATATTCTTCCTTGGAAAACGTTGCCATTCTGTAGAAAGTATACAAAGTGTGAAAAAAGCACTTTTTTCACTTGCATTCCAATGTTAAAATCAGCCAAAACTTACACAGTGCAAAACTAGCTTAATGTGCAGGCCAGCTGCATCGTGGATCAGACTAATTTCTCCATCACATTCTACTGATGCCATTTGTAAAAGGATGACCCACTGTTTGGGTAATTTTATTTAACCAAGTTTCAACCCTACAAAGTTGTGAGTTTGGATGAGTGACAATGAACTTGAAACCTCTAAAGTCAGTGGTGTTGTGTGATTTCCAGACATGGTCAGGGCACTTACCTCTACAAGGACACCGGTGCAAAGTACAAGGGCACATGGGAGAACGGCAATATGAATTCATCTGGGCAATACATCTACGCTAACCACAGATACGAGGGCAACTTCGTCAAGAACTGTGTAAGTTTGGATTCACAAACTGATCAACCAGTTTCATGTTTCATATGCTTGCATGGTAGACTGAGTATGTTTTTAATGGTGCAGAGATATGCACAGTAGTGCAGCGGTGACCTAATGTTTGGTTTTACAAGTGTGAAAATCACAGTCCAATTTGCAATAGAGGAACCAATATTCTTACTTTAACTGGTGGTTTATCCTGGGTAGGTAGTGTTGACTGGTGACATAATTTGATAAATTAGGCGTCTTTGCCGATTTATGGAATCTTGTTTTGCAGCCTCAAGGACTTGGAAAGTACGTCTTTGACATTGGCTGTGAGCAACATGGAGAATACCTCAAACCAGATCAGGTAAATCAACACTTATTTTTAACTTATGGAAATCAATTAAATATATCAGTACTATAGACATAATAAATGTTTTTTGACATTTTAAAAAAATCATTGCCATCAACACAATCCCCCTGCATTTATCTATCAATGAAAGCACATGTTGAGTTTACTGGCTGCTGGTAATGTTGTAAAAATGAATGAATGCACACACAGACACACTGCCACCTGACACAACATTGACTGTGCCAACTCTAAACCTTCAGCCCACGGGCTCTAAACCCCTTCTGCTGATCTAAACCTTCAGCCCATAGGCTGAAGGTTTATATCAGAAGGGTGAAAATATTTTCTCTGGGAAGTCAGAGGCCATGGAGAATTCTTCTTGAGTCAATCCTGTGACTTCTGTCTGTAGCATAGATGATTCAGCCACATCGATGGGTTGCATGCTGGGGATCTTTTGAAACCTTTTCCAACCTTGGAATCCCTTAGAGCATATTTAGTGCTTGATATTTTTCCAACTTACTCATTTTGCTCCAAATAGTATATTTTGCTTCATGACACTCTTGTGATTTGTTCCATACACACTAATCAGATATAACATTACAACCACTTTAATAACTCTTCAACATGGCTCCTGAATGTGGGTGGCACACATGACACTTCCAGTATACCATTTTGGTGTTATAATTTTGTCTCCAAAACTGTAGCTCTTATTTACACCATTGAGAATGTGGTCATAATTTTCTGCCTGATTTATATGTGTGAAATAAGTTGCTGCAATATCTTACGGTTCATTTTCTAGCATTTCTTCTTGATTGGTCTGTGTCTCCCTCTGTTTGTAGGATCAACCTGAGGAAACGATAGCCTCTGATGGTGGCCCCAAGTGGTCTCCTGAGTGTATTACTAGCCTGTCACCAGTCGTTCCCCCTGCAAAGGAAAATGAAGAGGAACAGCAGTAATCACATTTCCGAAATTGCCATTTTGCAGCAGAAACATACTTTACAAAAAAAAAAAAAAAAAAAAAAAAAAAACAACAACTTGTAGACCTAATTCAATATTCAGAAATAAAAAGTTTGAATGAAAACTAAAAACTGTATTTTTTTTTACAATACTGGAAGTAAATCTATTAAACTTATTAAACTTTTATGGGTTAGTAATACCATTTTACAATAAAATTCAATTATTAGTTTACATGACAACGCTAATAAATAGTGTTGTAACCGAGGCATTTCAACTGTCAAAAGCGACAAAGTGTTCCAAAATTATTGTATTTTGGATTTAATGGCGGAGTAGTGAATTTTTCTGGAGATATTTTTCGTATATTGGTACCTTGGTGTTCATATATGCATTTCCATGGGTATGTAGCTTTTATTTTGAACGATTGCGGCACCGGAAGTAGTTTTATTGTGCCGTACTGTAGTACACCGTAAAGCCTGGGCGTTAAGGTGTGCTAACGGTGTCATAACATGGGATTGATCCGAAAACTGAACGGCATGTAAAGGTAATCCGGGAAGCTGGGTCTCGGGTCAGTGTCGTCGCTCCCTCGGTGGACACAGGAGTCCCGCTCTTTGGCAGAGAAACTCTGGTATGGACCTCTGTCCACAACAACCGGCGCCGCTGTTTACATTCGGCGTAATCGCGGACATTCAGTACGCGGACATTGATGACGGATTCAATTTCTCCCGGACAAGAAAGCGGTACTACCGGAGCAGCCTGAAGCTGCTGCAGAACGCCTTGGAAAGTTGGTCCGACTCGGCTGTCAAGCCCGATTTCATCCTCCAGCTCGGGGACGTGATCGACGGCTTCAACAAGCCCAACGGCGCCTCGCAGCGAGCGCTGGACACGGTGATGCGGGAGTTCGCCTCCTGCCCGGTCAAGGTGCACCACGTGTGGGGCAACCATGAGTTTTATAACTTTAGCAGGAGCCAGCTGATGGGGTCGCCACTGGACAGCAGCCTGAACGCGGACTGGAGACCCAAGCAGAGTGACATCTATGCCTACAAGTTTAGCCCGTTCCCCGGGTTTGTATTTGTTGTTCTGGATGCCTATGACGTGAGCCTGCTGGGTATACCGGAGTCCAGTGAACGGTATAACAAGGCCATGAATCTGATTAAGCTGCACAACAACAACGAGGATCTCAACTGTCCGCCAGGTATATAGAAAAATATAATGTACATTTTGGACAAATGTACATCAAAAGTGAAAGCAAGACTGTTATCTTTCTTTACAAAACTATTTTAAGCTGAACTTTTTTCACATTAGCGGCGTTTGCATTAACCATAGAACTGCGCAAATTGAAATTACGAAAAATAAATTTGCTTAATGGAAACATGCAAATATGACAGAAAAAAAAATCTACCTTTTTTTCGAGGTGGTGTTTCAAGGATGTCGAAATATATGTATTTCGCAAAACTGTCGGAAACACTTTTTTCGCGCCACATGAATCACGTGATAAACTTCCGGATGTTACTACTGGTGAAAACCATGAAGAAGATGACATGAAATAGTAGGAGGAGGATGTTTTTTGTTTGTTTGTTTGTTTGTTTGTTTCTTGACACTGTGCAGCTGGCTCCACTGGAGCTTTCACAGCATCACACTTGTGTGTCATTTCAGCGTGTTGAATCCATAGCGCTTCTGTAAAATCGCTGACTACAGCATCCCCAAAACGCCTCATAGTAGACGCTCCCAAGTATAGGGAAGTAAAGCGGCTTGTTGCTCCTACACCTGATGGCGTTAGCATTAGAGCAATGGCTGAATTATGGATACATATATCTCATTTAACCGTTTACATCCATCACTGCCATTATTTTTAATGACTTATTGCGTAAACAGGCTTATTCACGTGTGATTTTAATTTAATTTCTTAATTAAAAGGAAACACCGCAATTGCGAAATTGTGCTTTTTCGACATTAGCAGAATATCGACAAGGACTTGCGCATATCTGTAATGGAAACGCAGCTATTGTCACATTATACAACCACCAACTGCAATATTTTAGATTTTTTTATTTGACAGACTCACACAAAGTTGTGTATAATTATGGCGTGGAAGAAAAAAAAGATGGCTGATGGATAGTTCCATCCATCTTGACAAAAACCTGTTCCACAGCATTATGCAGCCACCACCATGTTTCGTTGTTATTTTGGTGTACAGGCCGATGTGCGGTGTTAGCTTTCCTCCACCCACAGCATTTCGCGATAGAGGTTAAAGTTCAATTTTTATCTCTGCTAGCGGGACATTCTTACGCATGTTTGCTATATGCTCTACATTTCACCATTTTCCTTCTGTGCTACTTTGTGTGGTATAAAATCCTCAGAAAGTTGTGGTTGTAACGTAGCAAAATGAAAAAACATTAAAAAGATATCAAATCAGCCTAGCCAAGTGATTCGTGGACTTCAACATTTGCTGTGCCTTTTCGCAGAGTTGCAGTCCCACAGTCGGTTTACGATGTTCAACGGCGGGTTCAGTCAGGAACAGCTGGACTGGCTGGACTTGGTGCTGTCTGTGGCGGATGAGAAACAAGAAAAAGTTACTCTTGTCAGTAAGTGAAACCTGTTTCTAAGCGATGCACACGTATTTCCCTTAACTAACAAGCCACTGAGAAGCTAGGGCTTATGTATTGTCACTTCACAGTTTCGCTTATTGTTGGCTTAATTTGAACCAGGCTTCAGTGGCAGTAGTGTAAAGTTGCATATAAGTAGAGATTAAATGGATAGTTTATGAGATAAATTATTTAGAGATCATTCTAGATAACAGTTCCCCATTTGTCACATTGCTCAGAAATATCGAGAAATTCAAATAAAAATAACATATTGACATATAAGCCAAATTACAAAATATGCTGTTTTTGCTTATGAATAAAGTCAGTTATTGTGAACTGATGAACATTTTATCAAAGCAATACTTTTCAACACTTAGTGTATATAAAAATGTTGGAAGTACTGTAAAAAGTATTGAACAAAAGTCTTCCTTCTGGAATTCAGAAATTATTTAAATTAACAGAGAGTAAATATAATTTGCGAGGTTTGTTAATATTTGAACATGCTAAAGAGAAAAGTCAAGTAAAATCTACAGGTTTTTCAGTTAGCATGAATAAATAATTGAATAATAATTAAATTTTTTGTGAGATTCTTTTACAGAGCCTTAAAATGTAAAATGATAAAAGCTTGTATGTATTGTGGAAACATGTATGCATGTAATGTGACTATGTGTTGCAATACATTCATATTCAAATATAAATGTGTTTATGCGTTCTTATGTATATGGACATTACGGTTATCTTTCATTACTGTAGGTTGCTGAGTTTATGAATAGGTAGCCCACCTATCATAAGGTGATAGGTGGGCTACCTATCAGCCCACCTATAGGTAGGTAGTAGCCCACTACCTATAAGTAGGTAGTGGGCTACCTACTTATAGGTAGCCCACCATAAGTAGGTGGGCTACCTATTTATGAATAGGTAGCCCACCTATTCATAAACTCAGCAATGTATATTCCTATTTTGTTTTGTTTTCTTTCTCTTTTTTTTCCTTTTTTTGTAATGCTGCTAATTTACCAAAAAATAAAATAAATCTGGGATTTGTGCCATCTGGCTACTAAGAAATTAACATTTTGACTGGGTCACCTTCCTCATTTATTTATTTATTTATGTATTTATTTATTTATTTATTTAAAAAATAACTTTTAAAAGTCTTTTTTCCTCAGGCAGATTGAAAGGCAGCTAAAATACGGTCAGCTAAAAGTCACGGAAGACAGAACCAAGTAGCAGGTGATTCCAGATGCTTTATATCTCTTGTGTCTTTACTTAGGTCACATTCCAGTGCACCCCGGTACCACGGATTATGTCTGCCTTGCGTGGAACCAAGAGGAACTCCTGGCCATCATTCGCTCCCACAGCTGCGTGGTGTGTTATATGGCTGGCCACGCCCATGACGGCGGCTACTACCTGGACACAGGCGCGCACCACCTGACGCTGGACGGGGTGATCGAGACCCGACCCGACAGCGACGCCTACGCCACGGTCTCCGTCTACCCGGACAGGATGGAGCTGACGGGGAGCGGCAGGGTCATGGACCGGGTGTTTCTGTTTTCCTGATGACTCGGCCTATATGGGAGGAACTGTGACGTCATTAAAATGTTCCGCACATTTTCTGACGGATTTTCTGGGTCACTTTAATTGACGAGATGTACGTCTCATAGCGGAAGACAGACAAATGAAGTAGAAATGAAGCAGTGTCTCCCAAAATGTCTTGTACTTGAATTTGAATCTTAAATAATTATGTTTGGACATTTATTTATATAGGAATATTTTTAAGAAATTCATGATGGTTGCTGCTGTTGGTTTGTATCCCTCTTTACAGAACTGAGGTTCTACTAATGAGTTGTTATTCACTGACTTAAACTCAGATCTCTTCGAATTTACTCTGGAAATCCATGACTATAATAATAAACAAAAAACATTTATATAATAATAAGTGTTCAGTTGAATGGAAGCAGTGTGTGATGCATTCTCTTGAATTTGCTTGCATAACTTTTTTTATGAGTGGGAGGTTGAGGTGTGCATCAACAGTGTGTTTATGTATTTTGTATTTCCTTTCTTTGCATTTGTGGGTGTAAAAAGAGTGACTTTTTAAATGTAACTTTAAAACATGGATTAATTCACTTTAAGTGGTGGGCTTCAGTAATTTGATGGAGGTAAAAAAAAATTCACACTATGTTTGCAGTTTATTACAAGTATGTATTAGAGTAACTCAAATAACTTTTGCTAAGAAATTTACATTTAAAAAACTATGCATGTTATTTTCACATTTTAGAAGGAAACTTGTGGAGCTTCTACATACTCAAAGGTTATAAATAGTTTTTCCAGAACTTCTAAGTGGCATAATGAATTGTTTTGGGGTATATATTGGGGGGGAAAAAAACGTTAACTCCCAACTTTTTTTCTTTGTGTGCCATAATGTGCATATGGAAATAAAAGGAAAATTCTGGGTGTTGTTTTACATGAAGTTAACCCAAACAGACTGATTTAGCGCAGATTTACCACTTGTCGTGACACATCCACCCAGAGAAGACCGAAAGACTCCTGTGTGATAACCCATGCAAGTCTATTCTTGCATTTTGGAGGTCATGATTCGACTTGCACAGTCTTTTTAAATGCTGACAACCCAACATTAAAAACACAACTATAGTGCATATGTATAAATAAAAAGCTCTGGTCATTCTTCTGTTTGGATAAAATAAACCAGAAGATACAAAGATTAGTACAGCAAATTTTAAATAAAGGCATCCACATTTATTCAAAAAGAAGTTAATTTTATACAGAGAGAGTACAAGACTTGTGTCAAAAAGTATTCATGTTTCAGTCTAAGTTGGTGTTCACTAGGATTTCCGACCGTCCTTAAAGGCAGCAGCGGCCCAGACGTGGCCGTGGTACAGCTGTTGCGTTCAAGTGACGCAGTGTCCCGTCTGGAGGCAGGGCAGCCAGGGGAGGGCGAAGTTTCACTCTCTGCATTGCAGCCCGAGCGCTGGCTGCAAGCCGGAACACAACAATGGCGACTCCCAGTCCGAACGGCAACTCCACGGGCTCCGGCAATATTCTGGGGGCCACGTCGCATCACCTTCACCAACAGACACAGAGCAGCAGCATGCAAGGTAGGCGCTGACGGCTACTCTCTCGGTCTTTAACCGTATCCAGCGTAGATAGCCAACTTAGTCGGAAAAGATAGCTTGTGGCTTCCCTGAAGCTAACCCCCCTCCCCACCGTGGTCAAATAGGACTTATGTACATTTATGTTTCCGGTGATAACGTTCAAAATAAAATACGTATACGTATCTTGTCATGAGAAATGTAGAGGACTTGTATGACAAATGAAATAAAAATGTACAGGGTGGGTGACAGAGCACTGTTATTTCTTTGCAAAATCGCCAAACACCTCAAAATGTAGCATAGATACATAGATGTAGCCAAAAGTGTTTGAACTGTGAAAACTGCACAATATCAATATGCAGAGTGCAAAGACTTTGTAATATTCAGTACGCTATATTTCAGATGCTGTGCATTAAAACTCTTTGCAGTGCCATGCTTAAAAGTATCACCACTAGTTAGAATGTTATAGCAGTATATCATAACATTCAAAAAATATATCAGAATTTTTTTTTCTGTTAAAAATAAAAGCAAGTTGAACATTGTGTATATTGGTGTTTATTTGAGAGACGTTATCAAAGAACGCCTTTAACGGCGGCTTTTATTTTGAATGTCTATTTGCGTAGTTTCCGCTTACGCTCTGGCTGATTGGGTTAGCTTGAAGTGGCTCAAATACTAACACGACTACTGTTTTAGCAACTGATGTTGAAGGGTCAACTGAGTTTTAAAGCAAACAGTCCTGTTCGGATATATTGAAATGTTTCTATACTGTAAGATACTAGTCGTTTGTATTCAGAAGTTTTCAGTGTAAAGATGAACTCAGCCCAGTTCTGACGTTAACTCCAATGTTGTTAGCACACTGTTGCTACAACAAGCACAAGGCCCTACTGTGAAATGAATTTCTCTTCCCAGGCAGGCCACCGTGACATTACAGCCCTGTCAGTGTCCGAGTCTTACGTCCAGGCTTGGCAAACACTAAACGTATTGCTCGTAGCTAGTTATTTTTCACTGAGTCATAACTCTTGTTTAAATGCTACTAGTCACGAACGACCTGAGCGTTTGTGTTGCTAACCCAACTTGGAGTTATCGAAATTAAACGCACTAACATAACTCGCATTATAAATGTTCTCAAACGGTGTGTTCATTGTTGCTTATAAGCGTGCTTTGCTGCTAATTGATGAAACAGTGGGTTTAGACGCGGCCAAGCTCACGAGCTAACCAAGTGAGCAAGCAAGTTCCATTATCGGACAGGAAGCATACCATGGGTTGGTAAAAGTTGCAACCAGCTAGTCTTATTCATTTGTCATGGTTGGCTCTTCTTATTCTCCCCCCCATTCCACCCCGCAAAACTGAGAAATAGATTTCTATTTAGAAGTTCACATGCATTAATCAACGGGCAGTTATTCATTTCATGCTTAAAATTATTGGTTTTTAAGCGAGTATTAAAAAGCACAAGTTTGAAGGCAATTTTTATTTTCCCTGATTCACCCAGGTTACAGAGTATACATACATATGCTATTCTTAGTATATTCACCTCCATCACACACGTTTTGTAGCTGTCTGCAAACTTTTGGCCTAATTCTGGCTGGATATTTGACCATAAATGAGTTTCTCTGCACCGACTTGGTGGATTTGGGATTTGTTTAGCCTTCCTGTTATCTGCAGCTCTCTCTAAGTAGCAGGATTAACAAAATGAAATCTTTCAAATTGAATGCAGTTTCCAATCTAAAATCTTCCTTCACCGTTTTTAAATAGCCACAGCCTTTCTATTAATGTGATTATTGGTAAATCACAAGAAGTCTTTCAATTTGTTTGAAAGATCAGTTCAAATAAATTGTTAAAGGCAGAAAATATTATTGCATCCATGCCCTTGATTAGTTTATGCAAACTTCTGACCATAATTCCATAAAAAGACCCCCTGTCCCATAATGGACGCGTTTATGGCAGCTGCTGATGCAGTCTTGTGATGAACAGATCTAAGTTGCATGTCCTTACTCTGTGACCGATGTCTAGTGTGAAATGTTTTATCTAAACCTTGCAGAAACCAACACCTGCTGGAGATGTCAAAATGAAACAGGTATTCACTTTTATTTTCCAAGGATTTAGCCTTCTTTTAGAGGATCTGTGTTTGTTATTTTTGTGTTTGTTGGCCATTTGTTGGCCAAGACACTCCTTCAGCTTTTCCTTATCCATCCTCTGTCATTAATTTTCCCTTTTCTTCCACTTTTTATTTGTGAAAAAATTAATCTCCATCTTATCATCCTGTCTGCATGTTGCCGAGTTTTATTTATGGATGTTTTTGCGTCCCTTATCCGGAGTTTGAAAAAAAAAAAAAATTATTGTACACGTCAGATAGCAACAATGTCTGCTTCAGAGACACTCTGCATTTTTCTAGTGTCTGTTGGAGAGAACCGTCTCTTCCCAGCATACAGACTCCCAGTCTGGTTCCATTGGCAACCAGACTGCCAACCTTGTGAACCAACCTAGTTCACAAACTTTGAACTAGGTTCCTGCACAGTCTGGAAAAGTCTGAGAGATTTTATTGTTTTCCAGGTCTGGATAAGTATGGAAAAATAAATTACTCTGACTTTTTTCTTTTCACCCTATCTATTATTTTAAAAATATGTTTCTCCTTCCTTGTGTTTTTCTCTATTTCTGTTATTCTTTTTTGTCCTTCCCTCCTTCCGTCTGTTCTTGTATCCTTCCTTTGTGCCTCTCTTCCTTCTTTGTATCCTTCCTTCAATTTTTCTTTGTTTCCTTCCTTCCTTGCTTTCTTCATTGTATATCTTCTTTCTTTTTTCATTATTTCCACTCTGAGATTTCCAAAAGGATGCCGACATCACCAAATGCATCATGACCCATAACAGAAGGGTAGAAAACTCATCAGCATAAAATATATTAATGTGTTTTGTAACACATTCAGCATTCTACACATAAATATCTCACACCAACCATTTGGAAATATCCTAAAAATATGAGGTTTTCTCACCAAAAACTGACTTTGCTTATGAGTGGGAGATCCAACCAGAATAAAATATTAGTATGTATTAACAAAATATTCCAAAATATATCTATGTTGATATAGGGAACCTGAGGCAGTTGCCCAGGGCGACAACAAAATAGGGGTGCACAAGCTCCGATTGTGTTAAATTAGCAAAATTCTGTTGCTTTTCTGTTTCTTTTGGAAAAATCTGCTTCCTGCTTTCTTTTATTACTTCAGAATAAGAGTCTCAAACATGGACATATGTCAAGCAAACGGGGTAATTTTTAGCAGAAACATTTTATTTAGCAGAAAGTCATCTGCCAGTGGAACGTGACAAATGCTTCATTTTTGGTCTGAAGCTGACAAAAAAAAAATATTTCAAAACTAGCATCTGTTCTCTGTTTTCTCTGGTCCCACACACGTATATAGCAGACCCACTGTAACCTGCCCTATATTCCACTTCCAGCACCCAGATTTGCTGAAAAACAACCCACTTAGGCTGACGTAGGCCCTGAGAAAATGTAGTAAAAACACTGCCTTTTTCCCCCCCTTTTACTTCAGGGTTTCAGATAAGCCTGTCCGGAGTGCCCCAAAGTAAGCACTAAGAGTTTCACTCAAAGCACACCGACTTCTACTCTATGTTGGAACACGTCAGTAGTCTAAAGTGGTTTCCACCCTGTCCAGTGAGCCAAACTCAGTATTAGATGCTTCTGATGCCAACATCCAAACATCCGGGTTCAGAAGGGACCACTGTATACTACTGAAGGAGCCTGTGTGGTGTTCTGGTAGTCGGGTGGGAAGCTAGTGGTGGGGTGGGAAGTCTCTCAACACGGCCACCAAACATTCCTTTTGCACTGGGGGCTTAAAGGTTAAGGGATCCGTTTGCGCTCTAGCTGGTCGGACACGGCATGGCAAAGAGGACCCAGCACTTAACCTCAGCACCTGAAAGCGACACCTTCATCCCGGCGGTGTTAAAATTCACCCGAGTCCAGTCAAAGTGTCGAGTCATCGGTGCTGTTTGAGTGGTGGGAACGCTTTGGTAGAAGGAAAAAAAAAAAAACGGGAGCTGTTTGGGGGTTCTTGCATATTTTAATCGAACAGGGATTTCCAATGTCACCCCAGTGTTTTTCCAATAACATGAACACACACTGCATGCCATTTGTTTGAGTTTTCATAGAAGTTTGTGAACATTGGGAACCTCTGTACACAGGGACATTCTGCTTCTGTTCCTTCTTCTGGTCTCATGAGGAGCTTCAGATAACCCCAAATATTTGTTTCTTTATATATTGCTTATTGGGCATTTGGTTATTTGGGCTCATCTCAAGTCAAGACACGCATTATGCTGCACTTTGTACACAGATACATCTCAATACATTAGAATATCCTCAATAGACTTGTCACAATAAAAAATTTTGCCGGGCGATAAAGTGCCCCAGAAAATATTGCGATAAACGATAATATTGTTGATTTGAGACAATTTTCAAGTGATAAAACTGTTAAAGTCTTATAAAGAAACCTTCATATTGGAGTTGGAAAAGATAAAACACAACCAAAAACAACGAATAAAAAGGAAATAAAGTCGACAGACTCCCGAAACCATAACTGTGAATTCCAGGTAAACAAAATTGGCCTTGAAAAAATATGAATCGATAGAATGAAAATAATCTAGCTCACTTCACTATATCATGCGATTAATCAGTTGCTTAATCATCTAACATTTCATTTCATTTTAATAACTCATGTACATGACTTCATTGCACACAGATCAATCATTTCTATTCATTTTCATAATTACAGTTCACAGTTGATGGAAAGCGAAACGTTTTGTTTCTCTGAATACTGCAGAAACCTAAAATTTTATGATTTTTATGACAGACATGTTATCTTAAGACCCTCCCAATTCTGAGTAAGACTAAAGACTAAAGGAGAGCATTGAATTGTATTGAAAATACATTTTGTGTAATATAACGGCTACTTTTCATGAGTTGTGAGCCTTAATCACCAAAAAGAACAGCAATAAAGTAATTCAAACTGTGTGCAATGAAGAGTTTCATGTTTTATTTAAATCACTGGTTCTGCTCTAATGTATTGAGACGTGCCTGTTTCGGCTGTTGGTATCATCTGGGTGACCTCCCTCCCACTCTGTGTGGCGTGCATGTTGTGGCAATCTGGATGTGTTTCTCTCTCTCTCTCTCTGCCAACCAGGCAAACGTAAAGCTCTAAAGTTAAATTTCGCCAACCCTCCGGTGAAGCCGACCTCCAGGCTCCCGCTTCATCCCACGGCTCCATCGTTCCAGAATCCTCACATGTAAGTAAAGGCTGGGAAGCCATGGAGGCTTTTAAAATAATAAAAAAAAAAAAAAAAAAAAAAAAAAAAATATATATATATATATATATATATATATATATATATATATATATATGTATATATATACTTCCTTTTACTTAATTACAGTTTGTTTTAAATATACTGTGACAGAGGTGCCCTCTAGTGGTAGCTTTTGTGCCAATGCCAATCTCAGCCTGAGAAATTCACTATGAAGAGACACTTTCTGAAGATAACTCTTTATTTGTTTTCCATTGGCCAAAGCAATGCTAATAACTTAATTATTGTTTAGCAGTTTTTGCCCACAAAGTATTTTTTTTAATTATTTTACCTAATTGGTTTTAGTACTAAATCCTGAACTCGCTTAATGATAATTTGGCTAAAAAAAAAGTTCAGAACCAACTTTTTTTTTAAATACAGATATAACAAATGCAAATTTTAGTAGCTTTTCTGGCTGTTTAGGACAGAATGATCTGACATATCGGTTATGTTTTTTCTCATTGTGTCGTTTTTTTTAGTGGTTTTTGCTTCCATAATTTCCTACAAACGTCAACATCCCATAGAAGAAAATGTATCAATCCTCTTTTTGGTAAATGTTTGATGTTTTTCTTTGTTTTAAAACCTAAAAACAGGAATATAATGGCCTTTTAAAAAATTACCACAAATTTCATATAGTAGATATCCATTAAAATTTTTTGAAGTTGTTTTTCCACTAAAAGTTATGCAACGAGTTTTAATTAGCTGGACTGGGGGCAAAAACCAGCTTTTTGCTTTGTAAATGTTGCAGATCCCTGATCTAGACCATACAAGTGAATATTTTATGGTATTCTCTGCCAGAATGAAAAAAATGTTTTTTAACAGATTCTGATTAAAGTCTTTCAAATAATTAGCTTAAAGTCCCTGCATTTATACCTTAAGATCATAAAAATACAAAGGTTCAACAAAAAAGTTGGTCTCAATGTTGGACCAATGTTCCACTGGTGTCTTTTTGTTGCTTTCAGCTGAATTTATAAACTCAGACGGCGGCTTAATGTCATAAAAACTAAAGTCTTTAATCAGGATCTGGTAAAAAGGCTTCACGTACACAGCGGCTGTTTAAAACAGAGTTTATAAATAAAGTTTGTGACTTTACAATAAAGCAAATGCTGATGACATCATGATCAGACTCCAAACTGTTAAAACTAAGTGAGTTCGACTACGGCAACGGATCTGGTTTTTCAGTATTGGCTTTTTTTGAATTTTTTTAATTCTTCTAATTTCTTCCTCCTTCGTCATCGTCTGGCCTCTGTTTTCTTGTGTTCTGTGCTTGGTGGCTAACCGCGCCCGCCTCCGTTCGTGCAGAGAACGCCTGCGGACACACAGCATCGAGTCGTCTGGGAAGCTGAAGATCTCCCCGGAGCAGCACTGCGACTTCACCGCGGAGGACCTGAGGGACCTCGGGGAGATCGGCCGCGGCGCCTATGGCTCCGTCAACAAGATGGTCCACAAACCGACGGGCCAGATCATGGCAGTCAAGGTGATTCACGCCGACCGCGGCAAGACGTCCGTGTGATGTGATCTGGACGTTTTCGGTTCGTATAGCTGACCGCGTGCGGCGCGTCTGTGTGAATTTCCCCTCAGAGGATTCGCTCCACTGTGGACGAGAAGGAGCAGAAGCAGCTGCTGATGGACCTGGACGTGGTGATGAGGAGTAGCGACTGTGCCTACATCGTCCAGTTCTACGGCGCCCTCTTCAGAGAGGTCTGGGAAATCCACTGTGATCTCACTTAAAGGGGCAGTATCACGTAAAATCGACTATTTTTTTTTTAGCTTTACATCATGTTATAATATTATTCCCTCATCAAAGACACACCTGGAGTGTTGCCTTGATACTTTCATTAATGTTTGAGAAATTCTTTAATCTCCATGGCAACGCCTGAGTGGACCTAGCCCCGCCTTTGAGTCGCAGCTCCTCCTCAGAGCTGCAGCTTCGAAGATTGTTGTGATCTTCCAACATTTTTTTTTTTTTTGTGATCTTCCAAGCTTGTTTCCAAGCTTGACATGTTGTGATGACTTCCTGGAGGCGGAGTTTCATAAAGAGCAGGAGTTCTTAAAGAGACAGAGGCCTAATTCAAGGCATTAAATGATGTAAAATTTCTTTTGTCATAGTTGACATAAAGAGGACTTTTTTTTAACGTCTTAACACAGTTACTTGATTATGTTATAAAATGGCACTATATTCCTGTAAGACACATAATACTGCCCCTTTAATCTTTAAAATACACTTTGCTAAAAAAGTTAACGTTCGTATATTTCCTGCTGTTGTAAAATTTCTTCTCTTCTTGTTTTTTTTCAGGGGGACTGTTGGATTTGCATGGAGCTTATGTCTACCTCATTAGACAAATTCTACAAATATGTATATTGCGTATTAGATGATGTCATTCCAGAGGAAATATTAGGCAAAATAACATTAGCTGTAAGCAACCGTATCACGTTTTTCTCCTTACAATTTACACAGAACAATTCATGAAGAAAATGACCTGAAGGTTTGATTTTTTTTCCTTTTTTTTTTTACAGACCGTTAAAGCACTGAATCACTTAAAAGAAAACTTGAAAATAATTCACAGAGGTAAGAGTTGTGTTTAGTTTTTAGCTCCAGTACCTGACGTTTGCTTTAATTTCTATCAAATTGACTCATTTTCTCCGTCTTGGCAGACATCAAACCTTCCAACATTCTGATGGACAGAAGGGGAAATATCAAACTGTGTGACTTCGGCATCAGCGGCCAGCTGGTGGATTCCATAGCCAAGACGAGAGATGCAGGCTGCAGGCCTTACATGGCAGTAAGTGCCAACCCCTTAACCTTCAACTAAATTTGTGGCTTGTTTAATGTGCGTAAATAAAAGTTGGGCCCGTTTATTCAGCAATAAACACACCTTAGAGATTTTCAGACGAGGAGAGATTAAATTTTTTAAGCTTTTTAATGTGTTTTACTATCAAAACTATAAGGAAAAATAATACATTGTAACAGGTGTAATTTGCTTTGGCCTAATTTAATAGTTTCCCTGGCCTTAACTAGTGTTTATCTGAAATTAGTCAGTTGTTCTTGTTCAGTGAATTGACTGAAAAACCTTACAATCTGGAACACAAGATCAAATCTACATATTTAAACCAAATTCTCTACTGAGGAAAGTGTTAAGTGTCAAAATGTGATTATTTTCTCTTACAATTGCAATGTTTTTGAATTCACAACTGATCTAGCTATCGAGTAATTAAGCTAAAATAAAAACCTAAAGAAAACCGCCCTATCTAACCTGTTTTGTGTGAATGTTTGCCTTTTTTTTTGCCAGCCTGAAAGGATAGACCCCAGTGCTTCCAGGCAGGGCTACGACGTCCGCTCCGACGTTTGGAGCTTGGGAATCACCTTGGTAACCGATAAGATCTCCAGATCTGACTTTAAACTGCAGCTCAAACGAGGCCGGGGAGTGTTGCTCATACTGTTTTTTTTTTCTTCCAGTATGAGTTAGCCACAGGGAGATTCCCGTACCCCAAGTGGAATAGTGTTTTTGATCAGCTGACACAAGTGGTGAAAGGAGAGCCTCCACAGCTCAGTAACTCAGAGGAGAGGCAGTTCTCCCCGAAGTTCATCAACTTCGTTAACCTATGGTGGGTGTCACTGCAGGAAACAGTTTTGCCTCGTTTTGTTTTTAGCTCCCCCAGAACAAAAAAATGGATGCCGGTGATTTTAGGGTCAGATTTTTTTTCCCGGAAACGCCTCCCGCTTTCCTTCCGTGCCTTTTCAGTTTCCGGCATGTGAAATCTGACCTGAGCTCTGCTTACGGTGATGGATAATCAGCTCTTTTTTTTTTCTTTTTTTTGTGCAGCCTTACTAAAGACGAGTCAAAGAGGCCAAAGTACCGGGAGCTTCTGGTGAGTGCCCTTTCATTAGCTTTGTTAGGTTTGTTCAGGAGCTGGATTGAAAAGTGTTTGGTCATAAATTGAAATATTTTCTGTTGTTAAAGGCTAAACTGACTCGTTTCTTTAGTTCAACTCGTGAACTTGAAGATGTCACAAATATTTGGTAAAACTTGTGAGTTGAAGAAGTGATAGAAAAGGAAGGCTGTGCAGTGTGAGGGGGAAAACCAGGAACTTAAGTAGTTTTGTGGTCATTTTTGACCCAGCCTAGCACTCCTTTAGCCATTCTCAGGAACTTCTTTTGAATTTTTTTTTAGGTTATTATTGTTGAATTATCACCACCTGCTGGTACAATCATGTAGAACAATAGTTTTTCTTCTCATAAACAAAGGAATAAATATCCAAAATAGAGAAACTGGGGCACAATTACAAACACTTACACCTTCAATGACTTTCTGTAGGCATTTAGGCCATATTTAACCCAAAATTCACTCACCAAACCTGGAGCCGTTTTGACCTCAGCGACAGCCAAACGAGCCTGAAGCTTCTTGCCTCTTCTCTCCCAGAAACATCCGTTTATTCTGATTTACGAGGAGCGCTTCGTGGATGTGGCCAGCTACGTGTGTCGCATCCTGGATCAGATCCCCGCCTCGCCCGTCTCCCCTATGTACGTCGACTGATGCCAAGAAGAGCGTTCCCATCGGCGGAGGATGGAGGGGTCCCTTAACGTCCAGCGGGGTGGTACACTAAGCTTTGTGATGTGGCGCTTGTCAACTTAGCCTTCAGTTATGTAGGATCACATGTTTGTTCACACGTTCCAAAGAACAAAGGAATTAAATCCAAACTTCCCAGTGCAATGAGATGAAAATCCCCCCCACAAAAGAAGAAACATTTCCCAGTCATTTTAAGATCCCAAAATAATCTCTTCCACATTAAAGCAGAGAAACTTGAAGCAGCAACTTTGTCTTAGTAAAGCGCAATGCATCTTTTTATGTGACACAAAGAATAGAGTATACATACATGGAAATATATATATATATATATATATATATATATATATATATATATATATATATATATATATATATATATATATATATATATATATATACTTGAACTTGTTCACAAAAATCTACCAAATGAAATTGTGTGGAGCTTATGATGTATGAACAAAACAGCAACTTAACAGATTGTACGTTGTCTGCATATTTGTCTTTGCCTAAAATGACAACTTGTATGGATTATTGCTGATAGACCTTCTGTCTAAAAATCACACACGTTTTGCTGTGAGCACCTTCACACACAGTCAATGAATGGGTATGCAAATGTTTCTTTTCTGAAAGCTTATGGTAGCGTGGCTTTACTTTTTTTTTTTCCAATATGCAATCTGTGACGGCTTGTCTTAAATGTTTTATCTTCTTACACCTACTGCAATGCTGGGCTCAGTGTGTGAGCTTTGACCTTTTTGTTTAAGTCACTTAACTAGGTATGTACTATTCCAGAAGAACATTTTCAGTTAGCTATTGATGCTAAGCGCTCAAAACAAGGTGCACACAGTCGGGTAAGCTGAATTACCGGGTGAGAGACAGAAAAGAAACAGCATTGTCGTACAAGAAACTTTACCAAAAAGAGAAGGAGTTTATTATAAAAGACTTTTGTGTAAGATAAATTCAGCTAATGTTGAAATTAGGAGCTTTCTGCGATGTTAATCCTTTTATACAACATGTTGCTAAATCCTATTTCTTCATAAACTTTTCGTAAAGGAAAGCGCCTAACAGTTGACACATGATTTAATGTTTAGGTTTGTTACATGTAAAGCTGTTAATCTCTGGATCTTTGATTGATATTTTTTCAAACTGATTAAATAGGTGACCTGCAATTGTTACTTTTTATCCAAAGAAACTTGCAAAGCATTGAAAACCAAACATTTAACCAAAAAAAAAAAAAAAAAACCAAAGGCCTGTTTTCTCTGAGAACAGGTGCTACTTGCACATTGACATGGAATATATACATTAATAATTTAAAACTACCAAAAGTTGTTAGCTTGCCAGTGTTATATAAATTCCTTTTTAAACAGATTTACATTTGACTGGCAATCAAAAATGCTATAAGTTACAGTTTAAGACATACTTGCGTCATGGAGTACCAGACAAAGAAAAAATTATGTTTACTGTTTTTATATAAATATAGTTCAAAGGAAAATAATCCATACTAATAGTGCTTTTGTTTATTTTGTCACAGCTAGCTAAAAAGCAGCCTAACTAGCTGTAGCAAACGGCTAGCTAACAAAAGGCCTAACTAGCTGTAGCAAACAGCTAGCTAACAAGAGGTCTAACTAGCTCTAGCAAACGGCTAGCTAACCTAGATCCAAGTTCTAGCTAACAGAAATTTTAGCTAACTGTTAGCTAGCTAAAGCTGTCACACCTAACAGATAAATACATTTTAAACTGATATGTTTAGCTAATTTAGCAAAAATCATACAGTTTCCTCCTTGTTAGACCACAAACTCTGTTCTATAAATATTAGTGCATTTTTTGGACATAAATGAGGTTCTATTTGAGAGACATGCTCATATATCTTCACGAACATTATCACCAGCTGATTTCTGAAACAGGAAGACGCTTAGTTCTGTGACTAAAACAATAAGGCAACACACACAGAGAATCAAACCTGAAGTTAATCCAATGCTACAATGCCTGGTGTAACGTTACTTTCGGATGTTGTTTTCACTGATGTAAATAGATATGTATATAGCCATCCTCACCTGCTGTTCTTGGCAGGTTCTGCTCAGATCTTTTAAGGTTCTTTCCGAAAACATGGTCATCATGTCAGACAGGAGAGGAGATGTGGCTTTGTACTGAGAAATGTTACCATATAGACTGTTTTTTTTTGTTTTGTTTGTTTGTTGTTTCTCCTCTACAGCCTGTCTTAGCACTGTACAGTCAAACTCACACATCATGATCACAGATCCTCCATGCTGCCACCCACAGGCATGCAGTAGTAACTACAGCTCTACATGTTCTGACAGCTTCTTTTTGTCAAATTAAAGAAATAGACGGAACAACGGTAAAATGCTGCTAATCACATGCTACCAACTTCCATACCACAACTGTTGAGAGGAGGAAAGACCCTCCTCGCTTCGTCTCCCGCCCTTTGACCCCTCAGGTCACCCTGGAGCCTGCATGTCCTCCAGTGATTCAGCATGCGTCGGGGCTGAACCCCATCGTGCCATTTCCTCGCCTATCTATCGATTTGTTTGACCCAATCGTGTCGTGGTGTCCCAGGACAGGTCTGACTACGGAGACCCGAGAAGAACAGTCAGACTTCAAGGAGGTAGCTTCTTAACAAAACACTTCACGCAACACTGTAGAGATCCATCATCCAATAAATTTAAATGTGTAAGAAAATATATAAATAATAGTAAAATTCTCATTGTGTCAAATCTAGAGTGAAATTCACTGGTTTTATCGCCAAATCAGGAAGTGATTTGGTGACATTGTAAAGTATTGTAATACTGCAGTTTCCTAAAAGCTGCCATTGCGGCTCAAATCCAAAAGGAAATTGTGTTCTTAATGAGGTTATTTTATTGTTTTGGGAGTTTATCTGAGTCACATCTGGGTTTTTTTCAGTGGCGTTGAGCCAAAAGAAATGTTTCAAATACTTTAATGGTGCTTTAATAGTAAGAATGTAGTGGATAAAACCATACCAGCACCCTGCATGATGTTAGAAATGGGCTGTATGCTCAGTTAAATGGTTGTACAATTCAACTATAACAGTTTACAAGATATTTTCAGTCTGTTTAGTGTCGTTACATTATGATAGTCAATGAAAATGCATACATCTGGTATATTATGGGTCTCTACAGCTGTTAGCTGTGCCATACCTCCCATTGGGTGTACATCGGGTCATTTCGTTAGGAACAGAGAACGGTCTTTTTTTTTTTTTTTTTACCTGTTCGGGAAAGCAAAACATTACAACCACCAGATTAAATTCTGTCATAAGGAGTTCTTGTCAGGCCTTGTACTCCTGTCTCCTTCCGGAGTGGCAGTAGATGGCGCCGTTTTCCCTGCAGATCTGCGGGGTTTGTCACGGGATGATGCGTTTCCAGGAAGCTCGCTTGCCACTGGGGAATATGAGTCTCCAGGGTACATGTTGTACAAATTGCAATTTACCAGAATGTTCATATTAGAATATAAGATGATATTAAGGGCAATGAATATTATAATGTATGTTTATCGAGGGTTACAATAAAAGTTCCCCATGAAAAAGACTGAAAATGTGTCTGTCTTGTGTGCTGCTTAGGAACACGAATTAAAAAAAAAAACTGAAAATACTTAGCTGTGTTCATTTTTATTGCTCTTTCAGCTGTATACAGAAATAAATCCACAATACCCTTTTTTTTTATAACAATAGACAAAAGGCAAGTTGGTGGCCAAGCAACATGGAAGCTTCTGTCAGATGTGTTTTTTTTTTTTGTTTTTTTTTTTTGCTTTCTGGCCTTGAATAAGGGGAATTATTGCGAATAAGGCCAGATGGGTGAACAGGACTGGAAAACATATTTAAGACAGAACGTGAGAACAACTTTGAATGTGATGGAATCAAACCGTGTAAACCATTAAACATGTCCATAGGTAAAGCGTAAAACGGTCAAAAATGATAAAGTCAAACCGGATTTTACAGAGTAGACTTGTCATACACATATTTTCACTTTCATTTCCACTTCGTATTTATGGCAGCAACAGTTCAATATCCGACTCGAGGATAATGCTATATTCTAATTACTCGACTCTTAGTTTGGATCTCAGGATTAACAGTTTTCAAAAATCAGACAATAAAGGCACATGTTCATAAATACATGTCTGACTGAATTATTGACACTGAAAGCCATCAGAAAGGCAAACAAACATCTTAAGAGTAAGCAACTTTCTTACTCAGGTCAGCCATATTGGATATGTTTTGGAGTTTCGAGGTCATTACAGTAGGGAACCCCGCCTCCAGCTTGGAACCTGAAAATTCATCTTTCAGGACGCACCTTTGGCCGTCACTCTGATTACATCTATAATGTTCTTTTCCATTCATGAGGCTCTGGAATGGAAAAGAAAAGCAGCTCCAATACTGTTTCTTCATCCATTTACCAAAAAATGCATGGAGAACTATACAGAACTATGTCAAAGTGGCAACGACTGCAGATACAGGATGTTATGGATAACAAAAATAAATCCTGTCAGTTTCTCGCCCAAATTCAAACATCTTAAATAATACACTTTTACTAAAGTTATACCTTTATATTGAGTCATACTTGTTTGGAAAAAAAATCAAGAATGGGACAGATTTCCTAGCAAGGATAGTTTTGGCAAATAAAACAGAGGGTAATGGTGAATTGGATTTAATTTGGAATGTTAAATGGAAAGGTCTGATGAGTGCAAAAAGTAGATTAAATTTAGCCCCATCAAAGTCAACATATTTGGGGATTATTTGCTGTGTCTTCTCCAACAAAAAGAGAAGAGACACCTGTGCTAGCTGCTTTAGGAATGCTAATTCCTAGCTAATTGCTAATTAGCATTCCTAAAGCAGCCAGGACGGGTTTACCTACAAGTCCCAGATCTTTATATTTTCAAATATACAATATAAATGAGAGCTTAGCTTAGCGGATGTCTAAATCAAGTTTCAAACCTATAATTTACATCTATATTTAACCTTATATTAGCATTTTAATAATGTCAGGTCAAATTAATTCACTCCTTGTTAAAGCTAAAAGCTAAGAAGTCAGATAAAATGTGATAGCAGTTTAAGTTCAAGAGCATTTATGGCTTGAATTTCCAGCCAGCAGTTCTGTCTGGAATTTATGATTCACACTGAATTATTACAATTTTTCCATCGCAAATGTTCTACATGTATTTTCCATCATCCAAACAACCAAACTTGCCCAAAATTTCCCTTTTGGCTCTAAACCAATGCTTCCCACACATTGATATAACATTGTGTCAAATTTCTATAAAATAGTTTATAGAAATTATGACTAGAAATTTGTCAAGCTGCATTTTAATTTCGGTTAGTGCTTTTTTTTTTGGCCACCTCGTGATTTACAGACCTTGGTTATGCCTTCTAGGGGTTTTCATCAGATATACAGTGTTGAAACCAGAGATATGCACATTGTATAAAAAGGAAAACAATTCTCTGACATTCAATACAACTGAACCTTTAAGGTAAGTTAGGATTACAATTATTTATATTAGCTAAATGCAATAATGATGACTTTTGGGATTTTATTTTATCACTTTCATCAAATTCAGAGGTTTATGCACACCAAGGTTATTATTTTATTTACTTTAAAAAAGTCCAGATGGTAATGTCAAGGCTTTATGAGCTTCAGATATGTTCATATTCAATTGAATGCAGTTTAAGCCAATCCCTAAAAGAACATTACTCCCTTGTGTGACATTATGAAAAAGAAACTAAAGAAATCAGCCAAGATACCTAGAAGAGAGTTATGGACCTCTACAAGAAAGGTTAATTTTTGGGTAACATGAGCCTGACTTTTAACAAAAGTTAAAAAAAATAAATAAATAAAATAAAAGAAATACATTGTGAAGATGCTGTCTGAATCTGGTGAGATGTTATTCACATCGAAAGGTTTTGAAAGGCCACTCAGAGTCACTGTTCCAAAAAGGAGATTAAAGAAAAACACTACAATTTGTAAAGGCCTTAACTTTTGGAGACATGCCATGGACTCAGGAGAAACTAAAATCGAAAAGTTGGCCATAACGATCTTTTGTTACATTTGTGGGAAGAAGAGGGAATCGAACATAAAGTATAAGGTGGACATCTGGTATTTGTAGGGGTTAGGGACCACAGCTGCCTAACCCCTGTAGCTGTAGCTGGACCCCAGGAAAATCAGACTCCTTATAAAACATATTTGCATATTTTAATAGTTCACACACCAAATATACCATAATATTCATTACCAGGCACAGAAGTTAATATTTATTCTTCATTATTTCAGCTCTTGTGGGTACAACCAATCAGCACAGAGGAAAAATAAACGCTCCTTCCTGTATTAACTGCTTTGCAAACAATAGCAATAGCAGCGGTGGGCCGACAGAGCCAATAAAGCCTTCTCTTCAGGCCTATCAGAATCCCTAAGATGTTTACAACCCAAATTCTAACTTTTGTTCAGTTAAGTTTTATTAACTTACTTCCAAAAAATTAATAAAACTTATTTAAGTGAGACGTTTTTTGTTGTTTTTTTTTTTTGTTTGTTTGTTTTTTAACAACGTCTCACTTGGCTGCACGGCTTCCCATACAAGTCGGCATGGATGATCGGTGTTGCGTCCAATCAGAATCTGTACAACAGGCTTACGTTCAGTAAACGAACAGAACGGTTCTTTTAACCAATCAGCTTTCAGGTTCGCTGATTCACAACACTCGCTCGAAGTGGTGTCAGAGGTTTTCCGCCGTCTGATTGGACGGTCAGAGTGAAGCTGTAGCAAAATCGTTAAGTTTTGCTAACAAAGCACATCGCCAGGAAACTGTTGCTCTTGTTAATGTGTGTGAAATTATTTTTTATTTTGTATCCAATGTCTTAAGAAGATGCAGAAGCTCATCTGCTCTCATGATAAAAGAAGAAATATAAATTTTCATGGCACTTTTTCTGAACAACTTGATATCGCGAAGACCGGGAAGTCTCAGGCGTGAGCGGTAACACTTTATTAAATGGCTAGGATTTGTCAAAAATACAAGGCCATAGAGAAGGACTTGTTGATGGAACTGAAACGTGATTGAGGTTTGTCTTCGCAAAAAGAAGAAGATGGATTTTGTCTGTGAAGAAATAATCTGCAACTGAGTGAGTATTATGTGCTTTATTTTTGTTCTTTTTTGGGACAATTGGATGTAGTGCAGATGTTTGGAGGTGTCTAAATTAGATTTTTTTTGTTATAACAATAGTATTCACTCACAAAAGGTGAAAAACTCATAATTAATTATTAGGCTAATTGATAAACAAACGGTGCTGCAAATTATGTCGACCCACTTATATCTATATATCTTCTCTCTATATTTAATTGGATAGGGCTCAGGTACGGTATTTAGGATTCACGTGGTCACTCAGGACGCATTTAAATACGTGGTTTGGATGTTGCATTTAGACCAGGATACTTGAAATCCGAAAACCCAATACTAACGTTTATGTAAGGACTGAACAAACCTTTGTAATACCTGAACCCTGTTATATTGCGTTTTTTGTTTTCTATACTATAGTGTTGGTGGTTTGTATACTTGTAAGGCCATAGTGGTGGATTAAATCAGCAAAGTCCCTATGAAGGCCCAGGTACCAAATGCATGGCCTGCCACTGGTGTAAGTGGCATTGCTTCTAGGTATTTCGGCTTCCCCAGCTGAAAAGGTGTGCGTGAGCAAGTTCTGTCAGGAGGAATGGGCCATGATTTCAGCAAACTAGTGTGAGAAACTTGTCAGGACGCCCAAAAATATCAATTCAAGTTTGAAGGCAGTTTAAAGGTAATTCTATCAAATCCTCTCTCACCCCTCAAACATTATATAATCTTCTGACATAAAAGTAGCATAAATGTCAGACAATAGAAATAAAAATTATTGTATTTTTATCCAATATGTGTAAAAATTTGCTTTCTGCTGCAAGAACTTTGGAATATTATGGGATTGACAATGTTGTATAGCCTAGACATTGCTTTGTGGATGATGCTACATATTTATAACACATACAGGTGTCTTCGTGTATTTTCTTTCAATACATTCAGAAGATACTATAGAAATTCAAACTCTTACTTTTTAGAGTGTTCAGAACATTACTGATCTGAGTCATGTTGAGCAGACCTGCTCAACATGGCTGCTGCTGCTGGCTGTAGGGGGAGTTTTTAGAAATATTCACAGTTAAGATTTGAATATATTACATTTTTTTTCTATTCACAAGTGCTTACAATGGACGGTTCACACAATCGATAATTGTCATTTGAGATAACGCGGCTTTTTAGGTCGGCTTCTTCGCTTTTCCTCACATTTTGAAACTGCTTAGCCTAAAAGAGTCAGTGGTCCAAAAAATATATATAATTTTTGGTTACATCAAGAAAGTATCAAAGGAATGTCAGCATAAATACAACATCAAGTATAAATACAAAATCACAAAATAAATAAATGTGATCAACTTTGAAATAGAGATGTTGCAATTTAAGAGGACAAAAATTACATATAAAATTATCTGTTTTTTTTTTTAGATTACTTTTTGTAGCTTTTAAAATGCCTCTTAGCTTTTGTAGAGTCATCAGTACAAAGCTGGGAATTTTTATTCATAAGCATGTTTTGCAGGTAAGGCACAGTTTGTCTCTTGGTTTAAACTGATAAGACCAAAGATTCCTCAGACATCGCTTTCCCCTTTATGTCTTCCTGAACATAAATATGTCAGAAACTGTAGATATGTATAAAAAACAACAACAACCATTCCTATATTCAAAGCTCAAGCAAACTGTGACAAATGTGTATTAAGCAAGAGGTGCTCTGTGAGGTTTTATATATATATATATATATGTACCATATTTACATCAAAGGTTGTATTATACACTTCATTTTTGGGTTGTACTTTCTCCCACACCTTTGACAACAGCATGTAGATGTGAGATTTTCCAAAACTGTTGTGATATTTACAATTTGGCCGCTTCTATGAAATCCAGATATTCTTGTTAGTCTTTTGGGGGGATTTTTCTTTCTTTTTTTCCAGTAACACAAATATTCACTCTGTAGGTATGCAGTGATTGGCAAATTCCGTCTTCAAGTCTAGGTGGTGTAACACTGATGGTGCGTACAGAAAGTACTACACGTGTCCACTGTCAGTCCTCAACTCAGTGACAGTTGTGCGCATCAATGTTCAAAATGGACACAAATTGTATCAAAAAGCACCTGGGTTTTTTCTTTTTGGTTACGATGACATTGGTGGAAAATAAGTTCAGTAAAGTTAAGATTCAAGATAAAATGTCATAACATCTCTTTAGGCTGTCAAACTTCAGACGACTAAACAAAATAATATTCCACTGTACGACAGCAAAGAGGAACTTCTCACACTTAGATTAAAGCCATCTAGGGAAGAATTCAATAGTTCTTTGGTATTAATGTTGGCATTATTGCTTTCACCAATGCTCCAGTTGAAGGTCCATGGCAGAGTTCAAGTTAATGTCCGTCACATCCAGGAACTCTGTGTTAAAGATACTGGGTGCACTGGGCTGAGCAGCGCCGCCGAAAGCAGTCGCGGAACTGGGAGGCGTCAGGTCCAGCCACTCCATGGTTTCCCACGGCGTCTCGCTAAAGGCCATGCTGACCATCCCCTGGACCTCAGGGACGGCGAACACCTTACTGCTACCAGGCGACAGAGGCGTGTCTAGCCGATCTCTGTTGGTCTGGAGTTTGTCCTGCTGGGAATGTTGGGGGCGGCAGTGGTGGCTGTGGAGGCTGCTGTACTCTTCGGCATCTCTGTTCCCTTCCTCTTCCTGGTGTCCGTCCTCGGTGGCCATTTTAAGGAGCCCCATCTCCCCTCCCCGTCCCATAGGGTTACCCAGCAGAGTCTGCAGGTGGCTCTCGGTGGCGTGATTGGCAGCATGGTCGTAGGGTATCTGGTTGGGGGACAGGTGCTCGTAGTGCCAGTGGAACCTTGGGATGAGGAGGCCGGGACACCCTGGGGACACAGTAATGTGAGGCACAACTTGTGTTACAGAGGACCTCTCCCTCTCTTCTCTTGCGTTAGCTGGCATCTCTTAAGGAGAAAGGAAAGGATGGATTGTCTTAGCATTTCGAGGAAGTGGATGCCAACATTTCCCATAAAACTCAGATTTTATTTTTTTGTCTGGTGTTTTACATCAGATTTACAAGCTGTTTTTACTCCCAGGACTAATTTTGGGGGCGACTAGACTTTATAAAAGCTACACAGACATTCTGCTTACCTCCACTTTCTATGAGCACGTCCAACAGTTCATCCATCTGCTGACTCCGGGTCATTTGCTGAAAGTGCAATAGAGAGAAATTCTTATCAATCAGCTGTTTGGATCACTCAGCTTTGACGTGAGTGCATTCAATAATTTCCCATTATAAGCTCCAGAAGTCCCTTAAACCTTCAGAGGGGAAGCATGAAAATTAAGGAAGCATGATATATCGGCATCAACAATGTTATCAACTGATTTTTAGTAATTTTTTTAACTTATCGGTATCGGTTTAAGTAAAACTGGGCTGATATTTTCAACCAACTTTTATTTCCTTCTGGTTGATATTTGTGTGTGTATCAGTCCAAATTTTTTATACATGTATCCCTAATGAAAATGGTTGTAAATTGGACCTCAGTACAAGTCAAAATAAATTCTTGAAGCAGGTTCTGATGGTTTCCACTGGAAATACATTAAACAATGTCTCTTTGTGAAGCATGCTACTGGTAACCAATGATCTAGTACTGGAGTCTTCAAATCCAGTGCTCAAGGACTGGTGTGTTCTCTGCTTCAACACATCTGTGTCAAATAACCACGTCATTAGCAGGTCTTTGGAGAACTTGCCTGGATACAAAGGAGGTAAATCTTCCATTTGATTCAGGTGCGTTTGACAAGGGACATCTGTAAAAGTTACATGGTACCGGCCGTTGGCGACTAGGTTTGAAGATTCCTGGTTTACTAGTGCTGGGTGTTGGTGCCTTTCTCCACGGGCAAGAGGGGTTGTACACCCTGGCAGGTCACCAGTATTTAGTGAATCTAGTGCAAGTAAAATAAATATCCCAAATGTTGTAGGGACATATGTCCACATATTTCAGTGCCCTGTATAGTGGAACCCCGCCTATTTGCAGATCTGTATCTGATGTCTATGTCTGTAGAACGAAACTCAAAATTATTTGTGGATTTTTACGGAGAGCTCATCTAAAATATTTGAAATTAAATGCAGCATGGGAAGCTGAATTACCAAGGTGTGATGTTACTTCACATGCTATTGGCTGGAGTTTTTCAAAGCAGCAAATCCAGAAGCTCCATTTATTTTCTTTGGCACTCATTGAATGTAGCTCCAAGAGTGTAAATGAGTAAGACTTTATTTTTTCTTATTTGGTATTTTTGATAAGACAACTAAAGAGAATTTACACAAAAACATGCATGTTTCCTGGCAACTTTGCAAACTCAATCTTTAGGAAAAATCTTGTTTCAGACTTGTCAGAAGGGTTTGAATGTTCATGCAGTGATAGAAGCAATGATTGGGACAAACAGGTGAGACAAAAGTGATGGATTGTCTGAGACACAAAAACAAGAAAAGAGAGAAGAAAACTGTAATTGGAACCGCACAAATTTAAATGAATTCCCTGGCCAGCAAACTCCACTAATTTTCTTTTAGCATAGAATTGAGTTTACCTGCTTCACTGCATCCTCATAGCATGGGGGCTGTCTTAAGTCAGATGCATCTGAATCTGAGCTACTGAAGGCAGGGGGGGAGACCTGGCACTTTTGGCCAACATGCCGGGAAGATGGCAATGCTGACATCTATATGAGAAATAAGTGAAAAGTGTCATTAGCATGTGGTAGGGGAGCTCACGAAGTTAGAGATGCAGAAGAAACACCAGAAATTAGGGCTCCACGTCTGAGTAACCTCGTCACAGTTGTTATGTAAAGATTAATTGGCGTTTCAAATGGGTTTACTCGTGTAAAAGAGTGTGATAACATGTAACAGATATGAGAAGAGGGACAATGAGCCTCATACCAAGGAGACAATTCAGAGACAGGTCAGAAATGAACAAAGAGAAGGAGGAAACGGCATGGATGGGAGGTGATTCAGTTAGATAACACAACCTGACAAATGTTACAACAAGACAAACATTCAGATCTTTTACACCTTTACCTTTGGTTGCATATTCTGACTCTCGGCCTTGATGGGGCCGCTGTGGTTAAGACCACAGTCAGGTGAGCTGGGAAATGCAGCCTGAAGGCTTCTTTGGTCCGAAGGATAAGAGCAGTTTAACGGCTGGCTACCAGTCCTCTGCTGCACCTGCAGCAGGCAGGATGTAACGTCAATCAATTAGATCAATCAAAGATTTAGAGTTCATAGAAGAAAGGCTCATAAATGGAAACAACCATTCTGTAAAATTATTTGTTGAAGTTTAAAAAGTATATCACTTTCCAGATTTTGTCATGTTTCAACAAACTTCCAAGAATTTTGGAGTATTTCATGTGAAAGATTAACACAAAGAAGCACTTCACTGAAGTGAAAGTTAAGATTATACATGGTTCCTAAAATGTTTTACAGATAAAGATTTCTTTGGGTCTCTTTAGCTCCCCTGTAACGTCCTTCACGTTTTGTGAATGATTTTCTCATGGCGATCACTGAATGAGCCATTCTGATTCATGAATGTGCTTTGAGTACACCCTAAACATAGCTTTATGTTTAGGGTGTACTTTGTACCTGCATGTTGTGACCTCTGCCTTGTCCATGGGGGTGTCCACAACTGTCTCTCCCCAGCAGAGGAGACAGCAGGTAGGGGCTATTAGGCGACGGAGGCTGGGAGCTGCTGGTGGGTTTTCCGACAGGAGAATCTTGCGGAGAACACTGGGGACTCAGAAAGGCTGACATGGTGGAGGGGCTGGCAGAGGAAGGGTCTGTGTCCATGCATTGTGGCCCACCAGGACCACCCCCTAGATTTGGTATGGGATTGTTGCAGCACCCCATATCGTCCATGCAGCTGCCAGGAGGGCTCTTGAGCTGCTTGGATGAAGACAAGGGACAACTAGAGGACAAGGACATAGGCTCTTGCTTGATTGTCACCCCCAGAAAATGCTGGCCCATCATAGGTGTGGCCTGCTGTTGGTGAAGCATTGAGGAGTGAGGCAGTGGAGGGATGGTGTCCTCAGTCGCTCCAAAGGAGCGTTTCCTCTTGTGAAGTTGCATTTTCAGTTCTTCAACCTAGCAAGTATGATCAGAGGTGGATTGGTCAAAGTGCGACTGGCTAATATCGGTATTGGTAAAGTACAACATCTCATTAGGGAGTTCCTCACCTGTCTTTGCTCCTGGTGCAATTTCCACGTCAGCTCCTCGATGACCCTCTGCTTCTCCACCAGCATCTTATCTTTTTCGGCTTCCAGACTTCCATCATTCCTTTCGTCCTCTCCCACTCTCTGGTTCCCTCCACACACCCTGGAACCTCCTCCTCCTGCACCCAGGCCATCCTCTATGGCAGTTTGGGTCGGGGATGGCTGCAGGTTGAACTGGTTTGGAGAGGACATTGGCACATCACTGAAGCTGTCTGGGAGGGAGCCACTGAGAGACAGATCAGAGGAGGCCGGAGAGATGGGCGGCGTGGAAGAGGTACTTGGGAAGGGAAAGTATCCTCCCTGCGACAGATTGCTGGAGGAAGATGGGGACTGGTAGGAAGACAGGGAACCAGTGGGTGTGACTGGAAAAGTTAAAGTTGTGATGTCGGAGGACCCTGACGGTGAGGAGTCCGCGTTGGAGTCCCTAAAGGGCCGGAGTCGTTCGATGAGGGCCTGTTTGGTCCCTGAAACAGGCATGCCGCGAATGCGCAAGTGTTGCCTGAGCTCGGAAACCTTACAAGACAAAATATAGAAACAATATAAATACAGAATAACTGTTAAAATTAAAGCATGTAACTTTGACTTTTAATTGCTAATAAGGCTTACTTTAAGGTCATCCAGATTAGCAGGTAGTGGACCAACTTTGACAGGTGAAACGTTGTTTTGATTGGGAAATGTGTTCTTGATGGGAGAAGAGGAGTTGCTGTTCGAGTTGCTGGCAGGACCACTAGAGGCGCAAGATGGCACCTGCTCACTGTTGCCCCTGGAAACAGAACATTGAAACAGATCAATCTCTGGGAAAAACATAAGGTTTCCTTATGAACAACAAAATAGCCAGTCTTCTGTAGCTAGTCTTTATTGGACATCATCTCCAATCTGACGTCTTTCAATGGCAGAGGTCAATTTTGTAAGTGGTGTGACTTACTTCTGGGTGCTGGCTGGCAGCTGAGGCTGGTAGCTGAAGGTGGGCTGTCTCTGCTGGGCATGGGCCTGCATGGAGTGTATGTGCTGCTGTTGTGGCTGCTGCATCTGTGAATGTGTGTGAGTATGTTTCTGCTGGCTGAGGATCTGAAGCTGCAGGAACAGCTGCTGCTGCTGCAGGAGTCGGGCATAGGCTGAGTCCATGGGCGGAGGAGACTTCTCCACCTTTTGGTCTGGAGGAATGTACTGGTGGTACTTGAGCTTCTTTACTTTTGGCTTCACATCTTTGGGCTTCTTATGTCGGTTCTTGTCCGACGTCTTGGACTGTTCAGAAAAGGGAAGCGAAACTGGTCGGTTGGCACGTCAAAAGGACGATGACAACAAGATTCAAAGATTGCTAACCTTGACTATTGCAGGAACCGGTATTGGTGGAGCTACCTGGTTGGTGTTAGGGGAAGACAGACCTTCTTCCTGGCTTTGGTCTGGCGGGCCTCTGGTTGCACTACCCTGTGAAAATACCACACCCATCTATATGTATTGATATTGCAATGACAAATGTGATTTGACATATTGTGCAGCTCTACTCTTTGGATTAATAAAATACCTCCATGAATAATTTTTTTGTAGAAAACACATAAAGCTCGACATGGGACTAAGATAAAATTAGAAATCATTCATTTATATTTCATCAAAGACGTTTAGAATAATCAGTCGGGCTTTTATTGAGTATTTAGGAGACAGGAATTAAGTGGGAAAAAACCCCAACAACAAGCGGCAGAAATCTACTGAGCAGAACTAATGACACCAATATATATTTTGGAAAAAGATCACTAGTAAGCACCTGTTTTTATACATCTTCACTTCTATGTAAGCACTGTAAAAGTATTCAGAAGTATTTTTCAACATGAATCAGCCATAAGTGTAACTCCTTGATTGCAAGTTTCACATAAAGTATCCTAGTCAGCTACATTTCTTATTTCTTGTTACCATTGTTGGCATCAATACATCGAAATCCAGTTTAACAGTTAGGGTAGTGGACTTCACTCTGTCACCACAGGAGGGCAGTAGAGGCACGAATGTGAGAAGGTACTGGCAAGAGACTGACAGAAGGATGAAAAAAGACAGGCAAAGCGATGGGTTGTACCTGTCGTGGGCTGGTGAGGGCAGGTGAGGAGGAGGAGGAGGCCGTACTGCCGACGGCGTCAGATGAAGGGCAGGCTGAGCCCTGTGACTCATCACTGTGGTTCTGCTCCGGAGACAGACTCTCGCTGCTGCTGTCCTCCTCAAAGGCATACGAGTCCTCCTGCTTGGGGAACTTGCCATGGTTCACTGTGGGAGGAACAAAAATAGAGCGATCAGTTAGCACGTGAAGATTACATCTGCATCCATGACACAACATTTTTGGTTAGGGTTAAACAATGTCAGTACTAACTCACCAGGGAGAAAAGAAATTGCGTGACTCCAGGATCAGATTAATTGTAAACGACCACATTATCAGAAGTGAGACGGACCACAGGAATACTCCACAGATCTGAGCTATAAAATTTGTCTAACCCTTAACATTTGTTTTCTCTGTCAAGTGAGCCGGAAACTAGAGCAACTCTATTGGCAACAGCTCCAATAATGAGAGGAGAGCCAGTTAATTTCAGTTTAACTCTGAACAGGTGGAGAAGTAAAGGCCCTCCAGGGACTGAGGGGAGTGTAATTGTCACAAAGTAATTATGGCAGAATGTTTATTTGTACTTTATACTGCTCTAGAGTACAGTAGAAGCTGAAATGATAGTTGTACAAAGGCGACTACTGAGATTTTGTTAAAACTGCTTCCATTACACTTAAATGATACAATTACTCTTACACTAGCTGTAAATCTGGCATCTGGAGAAAAGTAAACAAAGGTTGTCGTGTTTTAAGTATTGTTTTTGAAGCTTTTTATACATTTATGAACCATAACAGTAAACATTCTGGCTTAAACATAGATGTATTAAATGTAATAGAGCAGTTTTCAGCAATGTTCTGTGTGCACATTTTATGTTTCCCTGTACAAACATCTTTTAGGTTAAGGAAAAGTGTAGGAAATTTCTTTCAGGTAACTAACTGGAAGTGTAGAACAATGGCAGTTGGGAGCTTGTTGCCACATTAAGGGCCCAGCATAGTCGGACTCAGCACACCCAAGAAATTCTGACCTATCACCAATAAGTTTCATATGGACCAGGGGATGAAAAGGTTCCCAGGGGGAGAGAGCGGATTGATGGACCAAATATGTATTGCTTTAGCTTCCTGATTGCTGTTAAGTCTTAACAAGCCACTCTTTGGTACCCTTAAAGTTACAACCTTCAAAACCGTTTCTGGGTTGAAACTCTAACCTAGCATGCTGTGTCAAATCCATACCTCAACCCTGTTGTCTTAAATCAACCCAGCAAAGTAAGAGTGCAACAGTCACCTTAAGATGTTAATGATTTGGGTGTAAAATGAGAATCGTTGCAGAGCCAATATTTTCCTCAAGCATGTAATCGAGAGTATATTTTAGGGAAAACAAGATGTACGGTCTTCCAGCACAGGGGCCCAGTATTCTAATCGTTCTACATCACAACCAGCATATCTGGCTGGTTTAAGTCTGTCACTGACACCTACTACCACACGTCAGACTCGAGGTGTTACGTTGCCCGGATGTGGGATCAACACAACCTACTTTAGTTCTGCCATGAAGCTGATTGGCCCATCAGATAAGGAGCAGAGCTTTGATTGGAGCTGGCAGCAGCTATCAGACAGAGCTGAAGGCACAAAGCCAGAAGAAGGGAAATGGTACAGGTTGTCCTGTATGTGTATGTGTGTGTGAGTGCCTGTGTAAAGGGGTACAAGATTGTCTTTTTGTATCCAAACATGTGACAAGGCTGGAACAGACCCTGGTTTCAGTCACAGCACCAGGCCCACTCTGTGCAACTCGATGACCTTGTAGTAGACACACACCAATACACACAAAGCTGAATACACTGCTCAGTACATAGCATTGTACTTACGGCTATTTCCTCCCACCTGTTCACGTTTAACTCTCAGCACTCAGACACACTGTTGTCCCCGCCTCTGTGACTGTTTAACGTAATTTTCATGTCACCGGGAGATTGAGTTGGCAGAATTACAGGAAACCGGTACGCTGCTGACACTTCCACTTTTTAAGTGACCGGCTTAGCGCTTGCGCCGTTTCTAAATCTGTCGGACAGAGGTCAAACCAATGGGTGGGAGTGTTGGCTATGAAGACAGAGAGCTTTTAGGTGAAAGGTTCATCCTGCGGGCGCAACAGCCCGTCTCTGTCATGTGCCTTAATTGTAGGTGCATTTCTGGAACCAGAGAAAGCTGAAGTTTGGCCAAGGTCATACGTAAACACACACGCAGGTATGTCGGCACAAGTACGTACTCAAGCTTGAGAACACTTCTTCAGAAAAAGACTGGAAGCAAATACAGCTGCTGCCCGTCTTAGTAAAGGCAGCTCTCCTCCTCCTCCACTGTCCTCCAGCTGCCTGCAGCACTTTGGCTCCTTTGTGCAACGTGCTGTGGTGTTAGGAGGACCAGAGCCAAGCAATGTGATGACTAAGACTCAAGGTTCCGGACAAAACTCAGTGGTGATGCCATTAAAATTTACAGATGGTGTCTTTTCCCTGTGACTGCCTATTTTAATAGTTCAAACACAAATATACTTTAATGTGAATTGATAAACAAGTGGAAGCCATCTTAGCACAAATACAGAAGTTAACATCTACAGGTGAATCTGCAAATACTGACGATTTAACCTGAACTGGAAATAATTCCTGTTTTGAACAGTTTTCTCTGTCCTAAAAATAGGGAAGAAAACAGAAATGGGTAAAACCAATAAAGGATGCACTACTGGGCGAATCTTTTGAATATTTTACCCAATAGCTACAACAGATTACGTCACTCATCTAATACGGTATCAAAGGAAAATAAAAGATCTCCTTCTTATATGCTTTATAGTTAATCTAGTGTGCTTCTAAAACCTGCATCTATCTTGTAGTCTGTACAATGACAGCAGTACGCTGTTGTTCCGACGAAGGTCTTTTACAGAGGGAGATGAACTCGAAAGATGCCCGACACCCAACTGTGGAGTCACAAACATCATAAGTTAGCTCATATGCTAGAGCCCACAGCAATACCTTTCTCGACTGAAGGTATAATGTTTATTTCTGCCTGCTGTGGGGACCCACGCCCAAAGGCCATTTCTTAGTAATTTCCTCAGCAAACTTAATTTGATTTAGTCTAACTAGAGTTTCCAGAGAGGAGCTGTCAAAGGGGAGATCAAGATAACGCAGAGTAAGACATCAAGATCATATGAATGAACATAAAAATAATGAGTCTTCTTCCAATGTCTTCGTCATATCATGGACGCCTGGGACAATAACTCTGGAGTAGCTGACTGGGTAGTGTTCATGCTTTGAGACTCCTTTGGAAAGTTTGCTTTGCGTTTTGACCAGTCCATCTACGGCTGTGAATAAGAAAACCCACAAATTAGCCTTTTATTGTCTTTTTTTTTTTAACACCCAAAGCAAGAGTTTCTCATCGCAAAGTCCAGTCTATTCCTTCTGTTTGTCTCCAGTCTGGTTTGGTTTGGCATTCAAGGATAGGAGCTCAAGGCAGTCAAGATGAGGTATATGTCTGATCTGGGAACCTCAGCGCCTCCTTTGAGCTCAGGTACAAAAAAAGTCATCAATAATTTAAGAAAACATGGAAGAACAGCGACAGTACTGAAACTGGAGGAAGAAAAGGAAAACACTCAACGAGGCTACAAATAGGATGTCAGCAACACTTCCTAATAATAGCAAGCATAAATCCAAATCAACATATTGATTGACCTAGCCAAAGTTCAGAAGTATATCTGACAGCAAATTTGTGGGGTTGCCTGAAGAGGGTTGTGGACAAGAGATGTTCTCTCAATTCGAAAGGTTTGAGGAATGTTAGCGGGCAGAGTGGGAAGATGTTGTGAAATGCGGATAGACTTCTATCAAAGAAGAATGAATGCCGAAATTAAGCTAATGCTAATTTTTAATAAACATTGTAGTATACTGCAGAATGTCAAACAGAATCCCAAAAATGTTTTGTAGTGTACAAAAAATGTCATATTAAAGAAAAGGTCATTTTATGCACTCGTCAGTTTACACACTCCACACGTCCAGTCCTTTGATTCCCCCAACAATCAATGTTCCTGTGCTGGATCAGTTCTAATGTGAGTCCTTCAAACACTTTGAGTGGTAGAAAAATAAATGGAGAGGTGGTAATTAAAGGGTTGAGGTTGGTGAGATTCTGAATCTTCCACAGACTCCCTCTCTCTCGTTAAATCCAAGGTAAATAATCAGGGCCAGCGAGAACCTGGCATGGCCTCCGTTCAATCTGCGGCATTCGCCAGGCTGAGTGATTATTCAGCAGAGAGCTGAGAAACTAAATCAGTTTGATTATCCGAGTGCATAAAAGAACAAACGCACTTATTTGGTCAAATATGATTTTAGTTGGAGATTTCAGAGGGATGAGACGGGATTGTGGGCCAAGAAGAAATGAGAGATATGGAGCTTCTGGACATCTAAGGTGGAATATTACTGTTTAATGAAAACTTCATCAGGTATGAAATACTTTATTTGAAAGTAACACACACACACACAAAAAATCATCTAAAATAAGAATGGCGTGTGATAAGAATGATTAAACTTCAGATAAAGCAAATATTGTACTTTATGTCTCACTCAGATCAGACATTTACAATTTCCAGGAGATCAACAGTCCAGGCTTTTCTCCACAGCATGCTTGTGTCTCTAACCACTGGTCTATGGTTGTTTCCAGAGAGTGGAGTGTGAAGTAACCACATCTGGGTCCAGCATTTAACCTCAGTATAACTGGAGATTTTTAGAAAACCATGGCTAATTTTGTTCTGTTAACCACTTCTCTACAATGCTGTCTGTGTGCTATGCATGTAAAACCTAATTAATCACAACAAAAAAGCTAAACCCATTTAATAAAAGTATCAAATAAAGTTAGCGACATTGGCTAATAGTGCCAATTTGTGATGTGCAATTAAACCTGCTTTGCTTTGCCTTCTACAAAGACAGCTAGAAAATAGAATGATGACAGAAATGAATGCAGACCTATGGCAAACCGACAGCTATGTGAAGATTTTTTTCAGATCTAAAACCAGATTTATTATTTGACAGGAAACAATTATATGTCAGGACAGACCATTGAAAAATGTAAAAAGATGCATCAATGATATGAAAGAAGTAGAGACAACAAGGAAGTGGACATACAAAAATATGAATGTATTGGGAAAAGGGAAACAATACAAAGGATCATTGTACTGCAGAATAATTTGTGAAATGTTTTAAAAAGAAAAAGCAATATTATTCAAAACAATTTAGAATTCAGTTCAAATCATGAAAGGAGGAAAAACAAATTTCCTATAACGCATAATGAGCTCAAATGAAGCAGATAATGCAAGTTTAAATTGCAGAAATTAGCAGCAGCATTCAAACATGTAAAATTTTACAATTAAGCATGAATAATAATTCAAGTTGCTTTGCAAGATGTACAAAAGTCTCCGAAAGTTATAACGCACATCTGCTGACAGAGCTGAATGCTGTAAAGGTTGAAAGGTTAAAATAGAACAAGGTCTGCAGCAGGCATTGGTGACCAAACAATTGATCGAAAGAATGTGAATGCTATTTCTTCTGAAATTAGTGAGTGAGGCACTGGTTAAAAGTTGATTAACAGTGGTCAGTTTGTGACCTTAATCTTAGAAAGCCCAAAGCGCATGAACAAGTCCACCTCAGAAACTGAGATTGAAAGGAAAAAGAAGAAGTTGGAGAGGTGTAGTCAAAGTCTTTCATTAAATATGACTGAGATGTTGTGGCATGGCATATCAGGCAGTTAATTCCAGAAAGCCCTTAAATGTGTCCGAGTTAAAATATTTCTATAACAAAGAGTGGATCTAAATTCCTTTAGAACTTCTCACTGTTTATCAGAAGTGTCATGAAGGGCCTGGTTTTCCCGTAATAATTTATTTATGTTTTTGGTGATCTGAAAAATGTTGTCATGACAAACAAAAGCAACGGCAGAAGAAATCTGTGAGGGGGCAAATACGTTTTCGCAGCACTGTATGCCTGCCGAATGACAGTGAGAGGGAAGCTGGATGGGCGAAAAGTGTCTCCATCCAGGTTTAAAGCATCCCCGCCGTGGAGACGAGGATCTTAAGGCACAAGCAGGAAAAAGCACCGTAAACCTGCAGCCAGCTACGGCTCTATTATCTTTATGAGGAAATATTAGATTGGATGTGTGTGTGGAGTCAGACCTGAGGCCAGCAGGGAGACAGTGTGCTCCTATGCAGGCCACACGCCGGTCAGGCCTGAGAGGCTGGGGCGGATTCTTGAATAGTCTAATAAACACCAGATGTTCCCTGGGTAATGTATACACAGACCCTGTGCCGTGTCCATCTTCCCCAGCAGGAATAACACAGCTAGGCCGAGGCAGCCAGCGTTTGAAGATTCACATCTACAGAAGCGGCAACAGGAGGAGGACCGTACCGCCGTCGCCTTTCGGAACGTCTTACTTTCGGTGCCGTTGACAGAATTCTGTAGGAACGGGCGATAAGGAATCCACGGCCTGAGTGAAAAGAAAGTACAAACAGCGCCAACTCACTTCCCTGCAACCGAGAGAGATAAACAGCCAATTGAAATTTCTTTTTTAAAAGAGAGCTCGGGTTCCCGTCGACCAATTGCGTTTCCCCTTGTTGCCTTATCTGTGACAGACTCCTAGAAACTGATAGGGCCTAGCCGGACCTCTGGATTCCGTTCCCCCGCACACTTACTAGGGCTTTATCTGGAGGTTGGAGCCTCTGTGAAATGGCAAACGGTGCCAGAGATATCATTCAACAAATCCCTGGTCTGCTACCCATGTCCCCCAGTCACCTTGTTGATTCTGTATGGGAGGAAAGAAAGGTCTAATGCACTGGCCTTTCTCATCGCTGCTGCCATGTTTGCAAATACAAGATTTTGTTGCTTTAGAGTAACATTGACAAATAGAATACTTCTTTACATTTGCTTGAAAAAGTACCATGAAGTTTGTGTCACGACAAAATGTGAGACAGTTCAAGAGGCTTGAATTCTGCTTCAAGGCGATAGTACATGCAGTTCCCTGCCGTGTCATGTCTCGGTCTGCTTTCTCATGAATATTAAAGAAAAATCCACGTTTTCATTCGCCTGGTTGCTGGCAGTCAAAACTAAACAGAATACCTGTGAACACTGCGGTGTCTCAGTGATCTGAGGATTACGAGGCCCCATAAATCGCAGGAACTGCGAGGATTTAGGAGAATACTCGGAGCACGCAGGCCTGCATGTCATCATAGCTGGGACTTATGTGACATTAAAAGAACAAAGCCTTCGCCTTGTAAATGGCAGCTCTCTCTGCACGTTGTCGTGCTCGGGCGTGCCTTCTCTTTGATGGCGCGCGGCCCTGTAAACAGGTTCTCTCCCGCTCTCTGAATTGAGCCCCTAACGGTTGCAGCCTCTCCTGATGCAGAGAGATTCTTCCATCACGAGAGCATTCCTCGGCGGTCACTCACCGACCTGCCTGCTTGCAGCCCGTCAGGATGAATACATCCACCTGCTTTATCTGTAGCCATCAATAGTCCTGTCACCTGGTAAATTTTGCTTAAATGTACCAGTTATTCTGAAAATGAACATCAACAACGTCACTTACCTCCCCTAATTCTGCAGTGAATGTCTTTTGACAACATCAGCTTTGCTGAGACTCATGTAACTTGCCTAGTTTTTAGTTTCAATGTATTCCAAAGATGTGAGGTATATGATTATCCTGACTTGGAAATTACAGAAGTGCCTCCCATTAAATTTTAAGGGTAACACTGTTTAGCAACACAAGTACCTGGCCACCAGCATGTATAACTTGGCCAAATCCAATTCACAAGTTGGCTTAATGTTGGTCTGAATCATTTGAGATCAGCTTCCAGATCAGCTGTAGTGTCATTCAATGGATGGTTGAGACTTAAATTGCCTAAGCCTAAATACAAAAAGAGCTCACCATCCAACCTAGAACTTCAAAGTTTTGGCTCAGATTTTTCTTCAATAACATTAACCTGTTATTGAAACACCTGAGTTACTGCACACAAAGCTTTAATCCATCTATCCACACCAAGCTCCATTCTAACAGGACACCAATATTCATTCACTTCTTTGTTTGTGGAAGAGACTCCTAGAGGGAGCAGTCCCCCTTGATTTGGTTGACAATAGCCTCAGACTCAAAAGGTCCTGATTATCATCAGGGCTGTTCCTCACTTGGGTGCATATGCTGCAATGTTCACTGTAGATTATGACTTAAAGACACCAATGGAACCAAATGCTTCTTTAAAAAGTATATATTACCAACTAAACTCCACAACCACTTCCATGAAGATAAAGGTCATCCTAGTTCCTCACCTTTCGGTTGAAAGCCAAACCATCATCCTGAATCAAAGGTTAAACAGTCAGATTCCAAACAATGTTGAGTAAACGTTACCAGCAGTGTTGTGGTACTCGAGATCGGTCTTGGTCTCGAGTCCGGTCTTAAGACCGTTTTCTGATGGTCTCGGTCTCGTCTCGGACTCGACCGCATTTGGTCTCGATCTTGTCTCGGTCTCGGGCGCTGAGGACTCGGGATTTTATTTCAAGACCAGTCGAGACCGCAACTGTGAAAATATCACTAAACGTACAGCATTCTGTCCAGTTTATTTGTTAACATCTTTGTTTTCAGCGGATGCAAAACGCACCGATTAAAATCCAAGCAACTACGTGTTTCTGTTATTCCCCCCTCCTGCTCCCCTCCCCACCTTTCACTCGCGGGCGGCGCTACTCCCTCCTCCCTCCTCCCCCTCCCCACCTTTCACTCGCGCGTGGCGCTCCAGGACATGCGGAATTGTTTCCTCTCAGCGGCAGAAAATGTTTGTCTAATCGTCAGTAATATAATAGCGCTGCATAAATAGTAAGAAATCCGATGGCCACAGCTAACTCAGCAGCGCTTCGCTTTCACAGACGGTGGGGACAACGTCTAACTATTTTCGTCACTTAGAAAAGTAGCTCAAAGAAGGTAAGCTCCGTTAACGTGATGTTAGCAAAGCTAGCTGCAGAGACACATAAGCATTGTAATGAAAAAAAGTCACTCACTGTCTGAGTTATTGTGCGGAGATGTTGACTGTCTTGTCGCATATATGGGACAACGCTATGTCCAAAAGTCTGCAATATAGTGATGTGACATTCAGAAACAGTCGATTCTTCTCCACGGCTCTTTACTTATAGATAGGACTGGAGTGTCACTCACTGAGAGCCGTTGTTCTATCAGATAGCCATACGCTGTCAGAATAGCATACATGCAGTGAGTACCATGCCTGCGCATGCGCATTAAGAAGTCCGACCGTCAGAGGAGTTGTCAGTTCACCACATGCAACAAGTTATGACGAAAATAAGTCATTAAATTGTTTTCAATGATAACTATATAGATATACATGTGTTGTCATGGTTTCAAAGTGTATTTAAAGCAGGTCTGGCTGCAGCTGGAGTAAGCTACAACACAGGCCCGTGTAAAACTCACTTAACCGCTAAGTCAGGACTCCATACAACCGTTAATAACAAAGTGTATGACGATCTACGTCATGATTCTATGTTGCTAGCATACATGCAGTGAGTACCACGCCAACGCATGCGCCTTAAGAAGTTCGACCGTCAGTGGAGTTGTCAGTTCAGTATACGCAACAAGTTATGACAAAAATAAGTCATTAAATTGTTTATAATATGACATAATATGATAACTAGATAGATATACATGCGTTGTCATGGTTTCAAAGTGTATTTAAAGCAGGTCTGGCTGCAGCTGGATGCCATACAACTGTTAATAACTGTTAATAATGATCTACGTCATGATTCTATGTTGCTGATTAAATAAAATCATATGGTAATGACAGCGTATCCATGTCTGAGCTAAACGTACGACTATCTGACAACGTATGCTGATCTGACAGAACACCGTGAGTTTGTGCTAAGCATATGACGATCTGACCTGACAGAACACCCGTTCCTTGTTCTTGTAATGCTCTGTGTACACTGCATCATTATTTTATTTAATTATGTACGTTGATATTTAAATTAACAAATAACTAAAACACAAGAAAGAAAGGGCATTCACTCTTTGATTGTTTTTGTTCAAAGTGGCAGCTGTAATGTCTGCCATGGTGTCAGACTACCTGGCTTCATGTACTGGGATAGAGAGTGAAAACAGACACGGTGAGCGCCTTCTGTTTGGTTACTTCTTGCTTGTTGCTCCTTGGTCAGTGTTGGTAGTTGAGCGTTATTTACCGTCAGGGCATTGCCTCAATTGCTATGTTTAATGGTGCAGACAGTGGTGGTTTCTTACATGAGCAATATGGGCAAATGCCCAGGGTGTTATGTTTTTAGCGATGGCACGAGACCATCACACATTTTAGCACAGAAATGGAATATTTAATATTGGTAAAATGTATTAAGTATTTAATATCTAGGTGTTTTTTATGGGAATATGGATCTTTCAGATTATTTTGAGAAGCAATTTCGATCATATTTTACATTTTATTGTATCATGTAGCGTGGACCGCTGGTCTTGGTCTTGACTCGGTCTCGACTTTCATCGGTCTTGGTCTTGACTTGGTCTCGGACCCTAAAAGTCTTGGTCTTGTCTCGGTCTCGATACACTCTGGTCTTGGTCTTGTCTTGGTCTCGGGTTAGGTGGTCTTGAACACAACACTGGTTACCAGAATAGCTGAGTAGCTTGATTTGTCAGTGAACACCCTCTGTTTTGGGAATTGAAGAACAATCTCTGGACATCTTTATCTAGACCACAACTGCAGTCCGCCACTTCAGAGATGTCCTGGTACTTCATGTGAGACTGAAGACGCATGTCATTCGCAACATCTCCTCCCTGGGACATTACCTACCTACCAACCCTTACTCTTATGATCGTGAGGTATGGGTTATAAATTAAAGAACAAGGTCTTGGATAGAAAACGGCTGAGAGTAACTTTAGACCAGACTCTGTCTTAGAGTTAAGGTAAGGAGCTCCATCAGCCATGTCTTGAAATGGAGCAGCTGCTCCTGTAAAGATGCCATCTGAACAGCATGCAAACTGCATGCCTTGCTTTGGAGGTCTATGGAGTTAGATTTGTTTCACAGTTATTCAATCAAATAAAAAAAAAAATCATGTCAAACAAAAAAAGTAGTATTCAATAAAAAAAAAAACCTTTTTTTTTGTTGAGTTTTTTTTTTATTTTTGGTTGAAACTTTTTTTTTTGGTTGAACTCGTTTTCTTGCTTATACAACTTTGGCGAAGCTTACATGAACATTCTGGGCGGGGGCTTAAGGACGAGCGTGACTGAAGCGACAGACTCTGAGCTTTCCCTTCCCAGAACTTCTCTGCCATTTGCTTGCCGCTGTAGCAGAAAGCAAATTGTAAGTAATCTTCACAGTATTACATTGATTTACAGCTACTAAGTGCCCATGCTTTATTCAGAGAATAACATCTTATGCAGCTTATGAGGACAGTTGCTATATCTTGTGTGCCGCGCTCCCGGTTTAGTATATCAGGCTAGCTAATGTTAGCATCAGCTGAAGTGCTATAGGGTTGCCACCCAACCCGTATTTGGCTGTTTAAATGTTGTGTCCCGTATTGAACCGGTACGGGACGTGATTTGTTCCATATTTCTCTAAATCCCATATAGACATGCTTTATTCCCTGTAATGTTAACGTTATTTCTCCTTTTTTTACCAGATAAAAAGTTTCAACCAAAAAAAAAAGTTTCAATCAAAAAATTTGTGACTTCAATCAAAAAAAATCTTTAAATATTTTTTGTAAAAAATTATTTTTATGATTAAAAAGTTTACGTATTTTTGTTCTACATGATTTTTTTTGTAGATTGAATACTACTTGTTTTGTTTGACATGATTTTTTTTTTATTGAATAATTGTGAAACAAATCTAACTCCATAGAGGTCTTCCAGGCACATCTTACTACGAGGAGACTCCAGAGGCAACCCAGAACACACTAGAGAGACTATGTGTGCCTTCTGGTCAGGAATCAAGTAGGAATACATCAGAATGGCCTGTGAAGTGTCGCTGAGGTTAAGTGTGGAGTGAAGGTTCCCTACTTCTTTCTCCGTTACTACTTAGAGACAACAAAAGCATGGGGGCAGAAAGGTGTGTGTGCATGTGTTCATGAGTGCGAGGCAGCTCAGAGTTGGAAAACGTTACTCACGAGGCATGATGCCCTGGTCTGCCAGCTGCTCTCGCGTCCTCCTCTGCTGAAGTCTTAACTGTAGCACTGATGAAAGGAGAACAGAAGGAGCACAGGAAAGAGGAAAAGAGATGTGAGGAGACAAGTGAGGGACAGAGCAAAAATCAAAAGAAGAAGCCGTTTCAGAAAAGCTTGGGTTTAATTAACCTGCAGGTGGCTCGTCAGAAGTAGGACGTGCACGTCAAGAAAGAAAAAGAAAATACAACATTACAGGTCAATTTTAAATAAATCCCTCATGAATATTTCAAATCCCTGACTGAACTCTACAGTGTACTGTGCACACCACTGATAACCAAAATGAAAACAGATTGAAAGCCATTCACTCTTCATTTTGAACTCCGCTATAGAAGACTATTCATTACAGCTTAAAAACGCTGGAGATGGCCACCAGCCTCTTTTCTGACCCCGTAAGGATAAGTATAGAATCGTAATAAACTGAACTTGTCAATATGATTAAGAAGATTGGTGTCCCTCCCTTATAGAGGAGATGTTTTGGGTAGGCGGTATGCTGTTGCTACTTCTTAGTCATGTCTGCTTCTGTTTATTTTCTAATAGTCCAAAAGATCAATATGGACAGTTTGGCAAGAGACAACTGCATTTGTTGCATTTTGAGTCCTGACTGTATTATTTGACAGTATAAGTCAAGAAACACTTATACCCCTGGGAGATTTAGATTTAATTGTTTTCATTCAACTAAGTTGGCTTCTGATAACGCTCTTTGCCGTCACCCTAATCTTTAGGTTTCTTTCTTCAGGAAACCTGACTGGGTCATTTAAAAATATTTTAAAATATTATTTTCAGTCAGTGGAAACATGGCACGGATGTTAAAAGTTCCAAATAAATATACTCTTCTTAAATGTACTTTTTCAAACTTCTGGTGATGTTTTCTGTAGAATTTAATTGTTTGTACTTTAGCAACAACTGTCTTTTCATGGCAGATATGCTGGTTTTACCTAAAGTGGTGTCCACTGGAGCTTGGCCTGAGTTCCACACAGAACTTGACAAAATGCTTCGTTTAAAGCTAAGACGAGGCCAGAGTTCCCAGGTTTCCAATGTTTCCAATTTTCCAAATTGGAAAATTCAATTGGAGCAAAATGAAGCCAGCCACACTGGATTTCGTGGTGAATGTAGTGACGGTAAAAAGCTGCTCCTCTGCACTTCTGACTGTTTGCACCTCATTACTGCAGTTAGTAAACCTGTTGCTATGGCTTTATCGGCCATTCTGATGCTGCTAAAGTCTAACATGGACACTGTGCAACAACAATCATTACATCTCACTGGTTTTCCGTGCTACAACCGAAACACCTTGTGCTTTGTTTTCTGTCTCAAAGAGTTAAAACCACAGTACTGTATTGTATAGAAAACTTTTGAAAACTAACATAGCTCAAGTGGGGTGTGATATCATTTCTAGATTGGAGTTCTAACTTCAGAGACCAGCTGGATGCAAAAATACGTTTTGTGTTAAAGGTGTCCTCTTCTTCAGGGCCAACAGCAGGACCAAAAATATTTCAGCCCGTTCCTGAATTAATGCTCCAACTGCTTTCATTTCCTTCTTCTCCTTCTACTTGGCACCGCTCTCAATGTTGCAGCAACTCATTACATTTAGCTGGTAAATAAAAGCCATATTACCAGCGCACTTGGCTTGAACTGATCAGATTCATTAAACGCAACAATGAAAGTCAAGAACTCGAGCCTGTCTGCAATCGCAGGGTGTCGTACAACATGAGGCAATAGTTCATGAATAGCTCTTCATTCTTTTGATATTGTAGTAGTGCAATTCTGTGACATGTCGAGGCTAAAAATATACATCACAGCATTCAGTCCAAGTGTGAAACCACGCTCAGTTTTTACTCATTAAGGTGAACCCATTTGGCGCCAGAAAAGTTTTTAGAGCTTGAATAAAGAGTAATTTAGCAAATAAGATGATGTGAACTGAATATACAGTATGGGTATTGTCTGAATTATACTGTTTAAAATGTACTCAGAAGGCTGATTATAAAACCTAATTTCCTAAAAAATATCTAAGCACTGACTGAGCCAAATCAGCTGTATCCTGGCCAAGGAAGTGCACAGACAGTCACTAGGTGGTGCTAGAGCACCTGCCCTTTTTGCTTTTTGGGAAGGGGGAAAGTGCCCTTTTAAAATATATATTTATTTTAAGCAGTGAGGTGTGTGGCTCACGGTAGCATTTCTGGAATTAAAAGCTGATAAGCTGACCCTGTAGTGCCCAGAAGACGTCTGCAGGTATGGTGTATGCGTCGTTCACATTAGTGTATTTGGACAATCTATTTTTTAAAATAAAAGATAAAATCAAAGACAAAGGTATGTATTTTTTGTGTGAGTATATAAATTCTGCTGTGAGATATTGAAAATTGTGTAGGAAAAATCTAATATTGTTGACAAGGTTCTCCTTCCCCCCACCACCCAACTTGAGCACCTAACCCCCAAAATATCTACGCACGCCATTGACCCAAGTTCTTGTGAACCCTATCAGTATTATGCATGTCCACATATGCATAAAAAAAAAAACACACACGCACACACGCATACAAAACAACGCTGCTTTCTCGCAAATATTTCTGCGAGCAGGATGTAGGGAAAGATAAACACAGCTCCTGGCTTTTAAACAGATCTGCTAGGCAGTGTGTGGTCCACGGCATGTGTGTGTGATTCTCCCCGCTGTGTCCGTGTGCATGCATGTGTGTGTATGTGCGCAGTAGTGGCCTAGGTGGGACTCTAGGTCATAAACATGAGCCTCCTCTGCGTCTGTTGGTCTGCTCGCGTCCGTTCCTTTCGTCTCTTTTGTCTGCGTGTGCTTTTCCTCCTGGCCGTTATCTGGAGGGTCTCCTGGTCTGATCCTGGATCTGACACACAAGTATGAAATGTTCCCGCTCCGCCTGATCACGTTCTGTTCGTCTCTCCGAATGTTTATCATCTCACTCAGGTGGTTTCAATTCGCTCTCCTCTGGCCACAGCCGTGTGCGTCAAGAACAGAATAGAACCTACGACGACTTTTCTTGATGCTCATCTGCCACACCGGCCCTCTCTATCGCTGCGGAGCACCTACGTTACGTAACGCCGGGCCGTTCCCCTTCTCCTGCCTTCATCTGACATCTGCTTTCGTTTGCAGCAAGAGGGAGGGGTCACGACCCCGAAGCTCGCTACATCACAGAGCAAACGCAGGCATTAGTGACTGACTGGAAGCTGACCAAAACATGCAACTGAAACAACCACTGTCAAGGATTTTTTTTTTTTTTATGGACGCCTGATTGGTGTGCAGATTAGTTCATAAGTGGTTTGGTAAAAGCAAGGTGACAAACTGCAACGTAAATGTTGTAGGAAGCTAATTCTGTTCAGCTTTTTTTTTGTCTTTTCATTCCTCAAAGGGATAGTTTGAGATTTTTGAAGCGAGGTTCTGGAACATGTTTATGAGCACTTTATAGCTGTGGATGACAGTCTTCATTTAGCATGAATCCACATCAGCTGAACCTGGTTGCTGAAGCTAACAGCTACTTTGTGATCAGCCAGGTCCAAAACAGACATCTTAAAGTTTAACAGCTATATCTAAAATAATAAATTGGTATTTTATAACTCTTTAAGCCAGGCATCTCATGTCATGACCCAGTTCTTGAGGCTCAGCGTCCTGCAACCTTTAGATGCGTGAATCCAAAGCTCCAGTTCTACAGAAACCAGCGAATCACGTGATCATGTAATTTAGGCGTGTTGATGGGAAGACACGAGGAATGACTGACAAAGCAAAGCAAATGGAGGTTTGCTTTGCTTAAAGAGCAAAGCAAATTATACCCACCCATTATAGGTGGGACACATTATAGGTGTCCCACCTATAATTTTCCTATGTGAAGCACATGCTGAGAGCTGAGCACAGAACATTGTTAAACAGATATAAAAGTAAAGATTATATTATGGTAGCCTACAATAAAAGCTTTTTACGCCACTTTATTTTGTCAGGCACATACAGAAAGAACATTGTTGGCGCACTGCCTCCCTTACTCCATTTACTGTTTAAATAATTTTTTTTCTAAACAAACAAAAAAAAACTTTTATATTATATCTCCCAGGAACAACAATGTCCACAATGCTCTAAGCATTCAGAATGTTGTGGTGCTACGAGCCTCTCCTTGTGAACTTCTAAAGGTCGTCGTCTTGGTCCAGTCACTAACGTGACTCTGTTAGACATCTGCTTTCAATCCGTGTTGGGACTCTATTATTATTGTGGTTGTCCAGTTGAATATAAGCACACCACTGGCTATGGTGGCGGTTGGCTAATCTGGCAACAAATGGAAACACGGAAACTATTTGGGTTAAAACTTAAGTTAGCATTGCTAGCTGCTAGCTTTTGCTAGTGGACACTTAGGCAGGTGTTAGCTGCCTAGGTCTTGACTAGCTTTTACTAGGCAGCTAGCACCTGCCATGCATTTATCTACGACCAGTGACTCTTTTAGCCCAACTGTATTAGGTATATTAAGTTGAGGGGAAAAGAGGAACACAAAGATGATTTGTGTATGTAAAAGCATAGAAATCTGCCTTGTAGATGATGCTACAATCTCTCATCTTTGGCCAATTGTCAGCACATTCTAATGACTCAGAATCTAATATTGTTGTATTGTCTGCCCCTGCTTGATGCTTGATGTGGACTTTGGGGGGAAAAAAAGAAAAAGAATTTCCTACAATCTCTGAAACCAAGAAAGTCTCTTCTGTGAGTAAGAAAATAAATTCTTGTTGCTTCAGCAGATACTTACTTTAAGAAATCTTAACTACAACTTCAAGATGCAGATCTCGAGTGTCACAGTTAGGTTGACAAAGATAACAGTAAATTCAACAGTGTACTCCCACATGTCCTCGAGCCAAATCCTGAAAACTGAGCCCTTCTTTCTGATCACTTCGGTGCTGCCTGCAAGCTGATAAAACAAGTTCATATTTCAGCCAGGTGACAGGCTTAATCTCACCCATACATGCAGGTTTTATGTCTTATTTTCTTGGCGAAGGCAACGCTTGAAGTCAAGGCGCACTGCTCTGTGCTGAGCGTACTGACAGGTTATCAATAACTGTGCCTAAGAAAGCACAGCAGCTGCCATACAGTCTGCTCTTTCTCCAAAGCGTTGCCTTGTCCTGCCTGCGGAGCCGAGCCGAGCCGAGCCGAGCCGCGTAATCACAGATAGTTGAAACACACTGTTGACTTTGAAACCAAAGACATTTGTTTCAGCCTGGGGTGCCTTGACAACAAAGGACATACAAATCGACAGCCGCATTTACAAGTGCTCAGATTTATAATGTAAATAAACCGCGTTTCGAGGGGGTTTTGTGTGACTGAAGTGGAGATAATTAAACAAGCTAGCCGAGAGATTTTGCTATTTATCATCCGTTTGTGTGCCTCGCACAGGAGAACAGCACTAACATCACACTTTTGCACCAGAACTCCAACAATCTAAGGAGAGGACACATTCGTCACTCGAATCTCCCCCTAAACTTTCATCGACACGGACAGGAATGTGTTGGCAACAGATGTACGAGCGTCGCTGTCTACCATCTCGTAAACAGGTGTTCCCAAATGAAGCATAAGGTTTATTTTACTCTAATACCCTAGTACGAAGTGAAACTCCACCTTAAGACGGAACGCGCATATGTTACTCCCAACGCTTTTGGCCACTTAAGAGTCAGACTTATGAACGAGAGCCAGAGCCTGACTGCAGGGGAGACAACACTCCACCATAAATGTTTCTGGAGAGGTTCCACTGCCTGTGACTTATGGTCAACAGTGGTAGGCTGAAAACAAGTGGAAAGGAAAAAAAAAATGAAGGAAACTGTTAATTTTTTTTATTTTTTTTTATGTGCAGCCAGAATGCCATTCATTGTCAGAACGTTGGAGTATACTTTCCCTGGTCTCGCAAACTATTTCAGTCCAGTTAGTGTAAAATTATTGAGGCTGCATCAAAGAAATGTAATCCAATTTACTGCTGCAATAAGCTGAATTATTTGACATTGTTTCTTACAGAGTGCCTCCCAAACCTTTTCTAAATGAGCAGCTGACACAACCACATTAAAGGGAAAGGGAAGTAAATCACATCCATATGAAAGGGAATCATTTCGTCATTTTACGCCTTCTTTTTTTTCCTTTTTTTTTTTTTTTTTTTCCACCAGTATAAATTAGCGATCCATGTTATTCTGGTTTTGCGGATATTTGAGAAAAATCATCTAGAGTTTAACTGGCATCCACTTTTCTGAAAAATAGTTGGGTTTCTAGGAGAACTGGTTTGATTTTGGCACAGTTGGTCCCTGTGGAGACCAGTGATAAGTATGTAGATGATTAGATTTACAAGGAGCTGCTATGTCTAGATTAGGCACCAGGGGGCGTAGGCAGCGGCGTTACAAATAAAATGAAGGACTTATCAGTCGGTTACCGAAGCATTTGATTTTCAGTTGCACTCATACTTGATAGACGTTGAGGAAGCTTCTATTGGCTCCACATCAGGTCAAGTGGAAATGCCAGGCAACTGTTCAGCAATGTCGAGGATGACTACCCACTGGGTTCAACCTCTGATATCCGTGGATCCCTACACCTCACTTCCACCCGGCCGCATTCATGATCCACACAGAACTCTGTCAAAAATGGATTCTGCTGCTCACTGCATCTAAAAGGCATGAAGCTGTCACAAACTATTGTAACTGCCTGGACTCTTCAACTCAGTGTCCCACCTGTTGTATCCCCCTCTGCCAGTTCTTGACGTGCTCTTTCCTTGCCAATCAAATCATTCACACACCCAACATGAGCATAAGCACTGGGTATCAAATTATGTCCAAATTGGGAGTAATTTCTCCTCATGGCCTACATTTTTTTGTTGGTACAAGTAGAATCTGTAAATCTACTCGTACCGTAACTGATGAAATGTACTTCTTGGGGTGGGGGAGGAAAACAAAATTTATGCTTAAGATTTAGTTGTTTTTTTAATTTTAAATTTGTCTGCATGTTGGTGCCAATTAAACCAATATTTGCATCTTTTTAGTAGATATAAATACTGTGGTTACTTGAGAGAAGGTTTCGTATGAAGACATGCTCATTTGCTATTCTGAATACAGCAGACCCCTCAAGATCTGGCATTTACCTCAAGTTGGACCCCTCGCTCACACCCTAAAGTCACAGTGTGCGTCTCAAGAACGTCGTCCACTACTGTTTGAGCCGTTAATCAAATCAACATGAGCATTAGTGAGTGACACACTTGAAGAACATTGTGTAATCTCTGGGGAGCTCATAAATGAGATCTTTATCTTTCCCTTTAGCCTCCACAAAGCGGAGGCAGTTCCCATGGCTTCGGCAGCGCAGCCGCAGCGGGTTGTATGCAGAAGCGGCGACGACTGGCAGTTTTCACATAGAGCTAAACGCTCCCTTAGGCTATGGGGGAGCAGCAGCGGTTCCCATGGCTGGGATCATGTAGTTCAAGCGTGGTGGAAAAGTATCAACAATCGTTGGTTTTCACTGGCCGCTGAATGTCACTCAGAGTGCTGCAGCTTAAAGAAAACTGTAAATTCTCCACAGGCTGAATTGTCTCAGACTCCCTCCTGTCTTCAGCAGTTAGCACATAGAGATTTACAGGCTGTCTTCCTTCTGTAGGCTCACTCAGGCACTCGTAAATTAGCTCCAACAGTCATGTCGGTTGTTATACGTTTCACCAAGTATTAACTCCTCTGACTGCAACATCAAGCGGACTCGAGCTTAGAGTCGGTATCTCTACATCTGTGCCGCATTATCCTTTCAGAGCGCTCGAGTTAGAGCAACACAGTCCTTCTAGCAGAAAGGATTTGTTACTGGAATCCTTAAAAATTCCCCACAGCACAGAAGTTCCATCGCCATTTGGAGCACAGGAGCTCCGAATGGCTCAAAGGAAAAGGATATTTGGCCCACAATCTCCAGAATGCAATCACATCTGACCGGCAGAGCGGACGCATGGACGAGAGAAACCGCTCACCGAAATTCACCTGCTCACCGTTCAGTGACCTACATGGAGCCTCACAGCTGATTCTCACCCCAATCAATTACATTTTCCTCAGGGAGGTGGCAGTGTTGGTCAGATAACACACACTATAGTGGTACAGCACAAACACACACGCACACGCACACACACACACAGGATCACAGATGGTACCTTTAAAACTAGAACAAGTGTCTGAATAAGAAATGCACTGTTTTGGAATGACCTGCCAGGGGTCCACACCACCTCTTGTCTACTGACCGCTGAAGATGGGCACCCTCTGCTGTGACTCTGTGTTGCAAATGGATGGACAGAGATATTAATGGAATTGAATGTGTGCATACAGGAGGAGGGAAGAATAAAAGGTACACAGAGTCTTGTGCCCCATGAGCCATATTTAGTTGACCTCTGACACGTCTTCAACATCTAATCACTCTTATCAGACAGGGGAAACCTGGACAAGCTCCCTCAGCAGCACCACCACCACCAGGGAACAAGTGCGCCAACCTGCATGAGGCATCACAAGCACGTGGGTACATCTACAAGGAAGCAGACAGACCTCGAGGAATCCTTCCAGCTGTAAATTCATCATGGTGAGACAAGGCATGCCGCTAGTCTCAGCTCTCTGGAGACAGACTCTGGTGTCAACTGTACCTACACATGACAGCAGTACAGCTGCGCACACCTGTTGCCGGCTGCCGTGACAACACCTCAATGCAGAAGGGAGTTAAATGCAATGATGTGTAAGAGATTTCATGCAAGTCCCAAGTGTTGGCTGACAAGGTGTTGCAGGATAACCGAGCAAAAGAGTTTGCTAGTAAACGGAGAGCATACAGTCAGAAGCAATCCAAAAATGAACTTACCTGATCTAAACTTGCTTCGTATCAGAATGGAGTGCTCGGAGCCCAGAAGAGTCATAATGATTTCAGTACAGTTCCAGCGTTCAAAGGTTTCAAAAACAAGCCGCAAACGTTCAAGAAGTCGTACACACTTCGAGCCCTCGGGCGACCTCTGGACCACAGACTCATGGGAGACAAAGTTGGCTCTGGCCGCCTCATCAACAGCTTAAGAAGAAGCACTAACTGGCAAAAGTGTGTGAGAACAAACTAAATCGTTCTAGTTTTGTGGCGCTCAGCTGGTGTGGAATCTAGCTCTCCTCCGTCTGCCGCTGCTCTCCTTTCCTCCGCTCTCACCCCACAGCAGCTGATGTGGGAGTGTGTGATTTTTGCGGGCCGACGAGGCTTTGGTCCCTTCTGGCTGAGAGCTCTGAGCTGGGGCCGGGGACAACACGCAGAGATATGCCCTGCTCAGGGAGGGGCCGAGCTGGGGCCAGGGTTTCCTCCAAGCCCCGCCTGCTGCAACCCAGAGGCACAACAGGGTTTGGCTGATGACTTCTTCCTCCCTTGCCACCAGTGTAAATATATCTGCCTATCAGCCCAGCTGACTGTCATTAGTGGGGAGAAAGGCAGATCGAGATAGAGACTAAGAGGAAGACAGTGGAGCCGTGACACAGGCAGAACGGAAGATGTCCAGTTTCACTTCTTCACTTGAGTCTAAAAGTCTGAGTAGAGGTAAAACTTTGGCCAAAAAGTCTGATCCTAAAGTTCTTTATTCCAAAGTGAAATAGTACTAGATTTTAGAATGGGGTGGGAGGTTGCTTTTACAAAAATCCAAGAGATTTGAACTCTCTGATAAGCTTGTTAAGGAAGGAAAATCCAAACCGTTGTCTGACGTCAAAATACCATCAGCAAGATTTAACAGATGCTGAAGAACCAGAGCCCTAAAGGACCCAAAGGCCAGTTTCTCGCAGAAAACAATGCAACGAAGATGAGAGTTTGGAACCTTTGGTCCATTTTTGACAGTTGCCGCGTCACTGCAAAGCAAAGAAGGTCCGACACATAAAATCTTCAAAATCTTCATACTGTAAAACATGCTTGTCTTTTTGTTGTTGCCCAGCATAACAACAGAACAGAATGTTGTCCTGCAGCCAGATCAGACAGTAAATGTCATCTACCCATATTTGGTGGACCCCTCCTCCAGTTTCCACACACCAACTAGATATTTGTCCAAAGGAACTAAGCTCTGAACTTTGTTTCTTGAGTGTAATATTTTCCATCTCCTCCAACTAATCTGATAGGGACTTTTTGTTATGAACCAACAATTGGGGGAAAAAAAAGGGTGCATTGTTTTCAAATTTCTGCCACAAATTTCCTCTTTACTGTGATGCACCAAAAGAGAAATTACTTTCATGAACTATGAAAGTAGTTGAGGTGAACTACTTTCATGTTTCACCTCAACACAACAGTGGCGGAAGGAGAGCTATAGATTGTGAAAGTTATTTCTTATAGAAAGCCCGACCTCAAGCCATTTGGGGCAAACCTGGGGAGGAATTCTCTTGTCAAGAGACACCAAAGTGTTACTTTTTGACCTACATGTAAAATGCAATGAATATCAAAAGAATCATAACAGAACATCACTCTGAAAACACCATTTCCACACTGCAACAAAGATGCTGAGAGGTTTTTACTGTGGGAACAAGGAAGCTGGTCAGATTTGGTGGGATGGAGATAAATACAGGACTAGACTTGAGACTGAGGTGGAACGTCACTTTTCAGCAGGACGTTCAGCCTGAGCTACATTGGAATGATTTAGGTCAGAGCATAATAATATATTTGAATGGTCCAGTCAAAGTCCAGACCTAATTCCAATGCAAATCTATGGTAAGAGTTGAAAACTGACATACAGTCAATTCAGTCTGAGTGAGTTGCAGCTATCAAATGGGCAAAAATCTTTAGATGTGCTAAGCTCATAGACCTACTCTACTTCTTGCAGCTGAAGGAGTCTCTACAAAATATTTTAAACCACATATTATTTCCTTTCCTCTGTACAGTTATTAATTAATTTTTCTTGGTTTGTCACATTGTAAAAAATACTTAAAAAGATCATTTCTTTTGGATGATACTTTATTCCAAGGGTCAATCCTCTGACTGATAAATCTACAAAAACCCATTGAGCAAATAAACAAATTACATTCATAAAATGCTTAAATATTGCTGATTCCTTTCATATATTTGCACTGCTATTGAAAAGTAATTGCACTTTGAGATATTTACTTCAAGTTAATGAAAGTCATTAGGTTTTATCCTTTAAAGTTGAAAACTTGTAATACAACTAAACTTCACCACAGAACATACACGATCAACAAAGATAATGTAGTTTTATAATAACATCCTCATAGTTGTCTGAATATAATTTCAAATAAAATAATGCATCTTAATCTGTGTGATGACAGTTTTTTTCTTTTTTTCTTTTTTTGGATTGCACATTTACTAGCGTGACTGATTCCATATGCATTCAATGACATAATGTTCACATATCTCATGTCTGGTATTGTTTAGACATCAGGAACGACTGAGATTTTACTAACAAGATTGCTGCAGCTATAAACTCCGTATATGTTAAACTGTTAAACAGCCAAATAGATATGATGCGAAACAGTCTAAAATAATGTGAGTATTTACCAAACCATCAGCACACAAAGATTTTCACGCAGTAAAACAGCCGATGGCTCACTCGCACGACATTGTGATGCGTAAAAATGGGAGAACATTTCGCTTATAAAGAGATTTGGTTGCAGGTTCAAAATGGTTCAAAATATGCAAAGATTCAGGTACTAATACAGCATTTTAAAATTCATTGCTCAACATAATCCTGGCAGTATTTCAGGAAATAAAATCTTTAAACAGAATATAAAAATAAAACACCTTTTTCTACAAACTCTGGTGTTCCCTTCAGGGGCTTCTGACAAACTGGAAACATGGCTTTTCCTGGCTTTCCTCAAAGGACACATTTTTGAAAAGCGTGAAAGGCTTCATTCCTTGGTCTTCATGTTTTATTCACCAATGTTCTCTAACAAACCTCCAAGGCATCAAGGAACAGCAGCATTTATACAGGTGGACATTTGAAGGGATGCTATACAAATGACAGTTGAATTAGTCAAAAACGGATTATGACAGTTGTATAATGTAGTTGTACAATACGTAAAAACAAATTGGTCCTTCGGAGCTTCGATCGGCACCAACCGACTTCGCAGCTGTCCGTTTTAATCTCTTCACACCGTAAGACACGACGCCGCTTTTGTAGCAGAGGATCTCCTCCACGCGCCACTGAGATGCTCGCACCGAAACGTGGAATATTTTAACGTAACAAATGACATGCCTTATCTGTTTGCCGTAAGTCTGTGCCGAGTCTGACGTGTGCTGGAGCGAGCTCCAAGAAGCCGCACAATACTCCAGTCAAATATTTACATTAAAGCTTCTCGGTCTGCAAATCTGTCCTTGACATTTGCAAGTGAATTTGTCTCTGCGCATAAACACACACACACACACACACACACACACACACACACACACACACACACACACACACAGATGCGCACGCACACAAATCACACAGGTGCACACACGCATGCACACACATGCCACTCCGGTGTCTTAATTAGCAGGTGAAAGTGCTTAAAGGGAAGGTTTGACAGTGTACACACAGTGTCTCGAACAGATTCCTGAGGAGGTCACCCAGCCCCGGCTTAATCCTCCCCTTTAATTGGGCCCCATGTCAACGAATGTGACATGTCTCATCTGAACTGTCTGGAGCCACATGTGCGTGTGTGTCTTTCAGTATGTGTCTGCGATAAAACCACAGAGGAGACTCAAAGATCACACTCGTATACCAATTAGACAGATCTGACTGCACAGCTCTAGACACTATATTTACAGCTTAGCGCGCAGATGTGCGACCCGCGATGGTCAGGCAGTTGTTGATTGGCCGGCGATGCAAATGGCTTAATCGTTTTCGTCTAGACCGCTGTGTTCAAACCTCGCGTTGCGTAATGCAACCGTGCGTGTTTATTGGCAAACCGTGTGGGCTTGTAAATCAAAACATAACTGTATAATTTCTTTTGTTTTAGATGGAACAGATGTGTGAAGCTAAAAGTAGCTAAACTGCAGAAAATTTCATAAAAATGGTGTCCGAGCTCAGCAGGAGATGTATACAGTGGAATATACTGTGGCGAGATGTTTTATCGTCCTATTTTCTTGACAAGACTAGCATGTTGCCGTTGCTATCAGTTCCAGTAAAAGATGGCTCAGCACAACATGGAAACTTTTGCTACTAACTTGAACAGTCACATATTTTAAATGCCTCAAATAGTGTACTTCATCCGTGGACTCCAGCTGTCCTTCAGCCATTTGATGAGGTTTACAGGCTCACACTGCTGGGTGTTGAAGTAAGGGTACAGTCACTGGACCCCTTCATTGAGCCATGAAACTTTGAAATAGTGGTGTAGCAATACATAAATGTCATGAGACAGTGGTCTCATGATATCGACTTCACAAGAACAAGACGGGACGAGATTTTATTACTTTCAAGAAAACTTCAAAGATCAACTTTATGCTTAAAAAAAGGACTTTATTCTGAAACTTTATACAGTTTACCACGAAAATCAGCAAACTGATCTTTCATTTTTCAATTTGTTTTCATCTCCTCAGACTTCAGACCTCAGTTATTTCACTATGCATGGTCTACTGTATGACCTTTCTCAATTGCTATTGATAAAGTGGGCTGTGATTGTTACGTAGCTTAACATGCCCTTAGATCTGGCAGCAAAGTAGAGTATTTGACTATTTTTCTCTTATTTTGTAAATTTGAGTATCTTATTTTTATTTTTATCTTTGTTTTACCTTTGTGTGGATATGCATGTTCCCGCTTACATCAACTTGAAAAGTAAAGATTATTTCTATTCTGCCCAATACTATCTATGGGATCCAAACAATTAGAGGTCCTACCTCACATCTTATGGTACTTGAAAGCTCTGCTGATAACATCTTGGTGCCATTTGACCTTCAAAGGTCAAAAGGGGTCCACAACTAAACAGGTCAGGGATGCAATAAAATGGGGACCAAAGAACGATTAGGCTGTTCTTCATAATGTTATGCCTGACCATTGTACATTAAATGAGTTATGCATCTTCTGATAAGCAGGTACAACATTTTGACAGCAGTACTAAGCACAAATCAAACCTCAGTTTTAAAGTGAGTGGTGTCATAATGTGCCTTTAGGATCTGTTTTATGTGGTCTGAACTCACAGACTGCTCATCTTCGCCTTAGCTGTTCTGAGGTAAACGACGCATGTTGTGGGTTTAGATTTTTCAATCCCAAAAGCAGGCTGACTCTGGTGTTAGTTATTGAGTCAGTAGTGAAATCGCTTTTGTGGTTGTTGAATAAAACACTGTTCTCTGCCAGACTCAGAAATCTTATCTCAAATAATGAGAAGTGCTGACAACGTTGATTAATTATGAGGTGATCAATTTCAAATGATCGCTCAGTCACTACATTACTCTAAACTTATTTCTTATGTCGACTTCAGCCTTTGGATGCACCCATGACTCTTGAGATGCATTTTTGTTTCTTTTTGGTCTCCTTGTGGTATTTAGTGCTATTAAATCTACAACACTGCATATCTTCTGTTGCAATTACTTCAATATTTTAAGCTTAGCTTCACTGTGATCCAGTTGTGAATCTGGTTGAAGCTGTTTGTGCCACTGGAGCAACTCAGTCTCTAGACATACAGATTTCTAATATCCCCTGCTTAAATTTACCGTCTTGCACCCCAAAGATCCAATGCTTGTACTGAAACAAAAGCTTGTGCCAAATGACCTCGCACACCCTCCACTCAATTCTTTTAGGATAAAGATCTAGTCCCATTTTCCATGGGCAGGAAAGAAGATAGACTGCGAGCCTGCAGGTTCGACAATTGGTTGGACCCTCCCTACCAACTCTACTGAACACTTAGCTGTTCCAAGGATTTTGAAAAGTTTGATCCCTCAATAGCTGGATGAGAAATCAGTACTGAGGTCTGGTATCTATTTAATGGCACAGTATATAACATCTTTTTTTGTCTTCAATAGAAATTGTGTGCAGTTCTTTACTTACAGCTGAAGTTCTGGCTTCATCCTGACATTTTTTGCACATTACAAATGTGCAAAAAATGTCAATATTCAGATAATGTGGGAGGGAAAAATACGCAATTTTGCAGCTGAGGTGTTTCTGTTTAAATAAGAGCAATTAAAATCACACGTGATCAATTTGTAGAAGTGATAAGCCATTAAAAACATGCTGCGCCATCATCCTCTCAACTACTTCCTGTCGTCTTCTTCATGATTTGCACCAGTGGCAGCATCTGGTTGTGGATCATGTGACTTGTGTGATGCAGAAAAAGTGTTTCCATTCCAGTTTTATGAAATAATCCAATTTCGATAAAACCAAAATAAACAAACAAATGCACACACAAAAAAGCACCTTATCATAAAGCAAAATCTTTTTATGGAAAAATTAGGGTTTTTTCCAAATTGGCATTCTTATAAAGCAAATTCATTTTGAAATGTTGATTTGCACAGTTATAGGTCAATGGAAATGCAGCTACTGTTGGTGTTGCCTTTGGTAATTATGGTAATTATGTGAATTCCTTAGTACTACATAAAAAAATAATAAAAAGCCTGTTGTGGACATGATGATAACCAGCATGGTGGTATGAACTACATAAGGATGGGGCTGAAGTTTAAGAACGGTGTGCTCAACTCAGGATACATCAGAACAACTGTAGATTAACATATACTAATCCTAATATATGTTAAGGATTAGTGGCCTAATCCTTAACATATAAAACACTGTAACAAACTGGACTTGAAGGCTGATAGTCTTCTGATGAGGGATCTTAGATAAAGACACTGTTAGGGGAGAGGGACAGGAGATAAGACGGACGGAGAAGAGCTTCTTTGAGGACAAGAGATGAGGCCGTCAGGAGTAGACAGGATATGGGTAGGGGGTGAGGGGTGTTTAGGAGGGTACATTGTGTGGATGTTTGTTAAGGCAGCAGACGTAGTGGCCTCTGTGGCCCCCGCTGAAACAGCTGTGTTGTATCAGTCTAAGTGTGCGTAGTGCTGCTCTGTCTCAGAGAGCCGCTCCAGTCTCAGGTAAACACCGACCTTTAATTCTGTTGCCTTTGTGGGATTACAAGTATTTATTTAAGTTTTTCTACAATATTAGTATTAGAATACATTATGTCTATGTTGTGAAGTTTTTTTTGTTTTTTTTTTAGGGAAATGGGTTGATATGAGGTCGGGTAATGGCACTTGGAGTAACAGAGAGACTTTTATCAACGCCCAATCAGCCTTATCAGTAAACTAAGGGTTTTCTCACGACACAAGTTGGCTGAAAACAAAAATGTGTCAGAGAAAATTGGAGGTTGTGGAATGCAAACGGAGTGAGTAAATTTTGAAGAACAAAAATAAAGAAAAAGGCCATGGTCACAAAAAGAGTTTGGAGGGGACCGAATTGCTTTGTTGCAGGAGAAGAAGAGGTGAGGGAGGGTGGGAAATGAAAAATGAGAAGCGGCCGGAGCCAGACGCAGAGTCAGGTTCAGCTTTTCTCCCTCAAGTCTCTGAGCCGCGGTTTATAATGAAGACGTTCCAGTGGGAGCATGTTGAATCCAAACCAGAAGTGACAGAAAGACGAGCCCAAGCCAGCAGCCCCTTCTTCTTGTTTCCCCCCCCAAACCTACAGTCTATCTACGTCTGCTCCGAGGCTCGGTAACCTTCACTCTGCATCCCCCGCCTCAGACCCCAGTGGCGTCTGAGCCGCGCATGTCTGCCGCCAGGTTGGAAACGTCAACATGCTCGGGAGACTCTGCTGCTGGAATCAATCTGGGAAGAATCCCAAAGCACAACAAGGGTGCATGGGGGCTGCGCAGTCTCTATAACATGAAACGCCAAAGGGAGATAGTATTTGGTGTTTTTGTGGCTGTTTGGATGATCGGCTTTGCCTCTGGTGCAGTCTGCAGGCGCTGGCAGGCGGCCACAGGAGCGTGGACAGGGAGGAGGAGGAGGAAGAGGAGGTGGAGGGTGTATCTCTGTGAGGCCTGAGCTCAGAGCCGGGCCTGCATCACCACAGCTTAACTCTTAACTCCTGCCTTTTAACAAGAGCTATACCCTGGCTTTATGTGGTATTCCTAAACCCTCACTATCAGAAATTTAATAACTCGGAGTCTGCCTTGTTTTTGTTAATGTCTGTCTTTGTGCTGAACAGTTAAAAAGGAGATATCACAAAGAAACCTGCGTCAGTGCCAAGTTTCACCTTACTTGAGTGAGTTCAAAACAGACAAAATAAAAGTGCATTGTCTGATTTAAGTCACCGATTCCAGACACAGGAGTGAAAATATCCCGTCAGCCCTTTCAGTCTTCATTTTATTTTATGTTCATTTCAGGTGGATTTAGAGTTGTAACCAGATATTTGCATTCACTGTATAAAAGGCTTGTAATATGCTTAGTCCTTTTAGACAATTATATGCAACTATCAAATACCAGGGAATGCTCCGAGACAGGATCCGTCAGAAATCAACATGATTTGGTTCAAAATCTGTCGCAAAAGCAAGGGAGCTTGTGAAGATTCTGTTCACCTTTTTGTAAACTGCTTTGAGATTATGTGTGTTGTGAATTGGCGCTATATAATATAAATTGAAGAAGAGGCCATTGAGTGTCACGATAAAGTATAAATCGAGTCCTGTATAGGTCATGAGCTCAAGTTATGACAAATGAAGTTAGATCACAGTTTGCAAATGCGCTCATGGACAAAGGTCTTTGTTTTTGGAGACATGTTTTTGATCTGATGAAACTAACTTGATGCGTCTTCCCATAATGACAATTGTTACATTTGGAGGATGATTCTCAAGTGGTACAGTACTACCTACATGAAGTACGGGCCTGGTAGATTCATGCTTTGGTGACACCCAAAACAACTAACTGGTGCACTTCATAAAACAGAAGAAAGGACATAACAAAAGTACTGCAGCATAGTAGAAACATTGTACCAACATCTCAAGATATCAGCCAGGAAGTTAAATCTCAGGCACAAATGGGGTGTCCAAAATTGTCAATGACCCTGAGTTACATTGCTTCGGTTCCTTTCAAGCTAAAAAATGCATCAGTTCTGAAACTTTTTCCAGTTTCAGAACTGAAAAAAGTTCTGAAACTAAGATTGAAACATGATTGAAAACTGTTACTTCCTCCCACTAAACGCCTTCATCCTGGATTAAACTGAGTTCGCACTAGAGACTGCCACGATTAAACTGAGTTTAATCCAGGATGACCTGACATTTTAAGGCATTGAATCCCCTTTACCTGTCGGCTCGTTGTATCAGAGACTGATTGGCTTTCTCCTTTCTCAGTTAAAGAAACCACTACAATGCAATGAAATACAAAAAAAACCAAACACAAACACCTGTACAGCTCTAAGCAGAATGTGCTCACAGTCTCTTTTCACAAAAAAAAAAAAAAAAAAAAACTTCATGTAAACCAAAACCTGCCACTGCAAACCATGCAAGAACGTTCAGACAGTTTATTGATCAGATGTGTTTGACTCCCAAATTCAGAAAGCACATCCTGTGTCCCAAACTGATCGAAACATTGTAAAGATGTAATCATCTTTTCAGTAGTTATTTTTTTTCCCGGGTACTATAACAGACCAAGTTATCTGACAAGTATATCAAATGGATTATGCAACATGCTGGGCTACGTGCTAGCAACCAGTGTACAATTAAGCAAGGCAGTGTTTTTCTAGCCATGCTTGACTGCACTTCAGAAAAAAGGCAATGACATATTTGACCCAATCATGAACTGAAAACAGAGCTGTGACTGTGGTCATTTTAGCCTTTATTGTTTAAATTGCAAAAAAAACCCTGAGAACTTTCAAGGAATTGTGGCCTGCTGTCAACAAACACCAGGAAGGTTAAGGTTAGAGATGACCATGAAATTGCCTGATTGTTTTTACATGAATTACTATGATTTGAGCCAAAGATATAAAGACTTCATGTGATGTCCTATTTATTTGTTGAATTAATTATGTACATTTATGTGCATGCAACATTTTTTTAACTTTTTCACATAATCAGTGTGACTGACACATATTTACTCAAGCATTTTTTTTAAACAAAAACATTCTAACAATGTTTTGTCTCATTTCAAGAATCTCTTACGTATTCAGCCTCTGTGGGGAGAGTTTGAGAGTCTCTCTAGCACTTCCTAAATGACCCCATTCAAACGGTTTTGTCGTCCCCACAACCCTGTCAGCCATCACTTCCCCTACTGACGTCTGTTTGACAGCGTAAAACATGTTTGCAAACATACGGACGCGAGGTCATATTTCTGTTCTCGCACAAAAACATAAAACAAACACGAGTGAAATTTAGCTGCTGTGTGAGCTGATCTGGGAACAGCAGTTGAGGTGGCTGACAGACGGAGAGCAGAAACAGGCTGCCGCAGGCCACAGACTAATCCATGAGTACAGAGCTGGTATCTGCTGGTCTGGACTCCACTTGACCCTTCAGAATTGAGATTTATTTTTAGAACTTCATGTGTGTGTGTGTGTGTGTGTGTGTGTGTGTGTGTGTGCGCGCGTACGCGCGCGCATTTATCTGCCCATGTGTGCACGTCATGTGTGCATGTTCTCTCAAAGGGGAGCACGCCTTATCAGCGCTACGGAGTATTCATCAGGGGTGACATTTTCTGCCACTCTACGTTCAAGCCAAACACATGGCTGCGTGTTCCATCGTCTCTCCGCGGGATGCGGAGAGGCCTGACTTATGCGAGTTGTCAGTGAGACATTATGCTATCGTCACTTTGCCCCATTGATTTGGTGCTTTGCCCGTTTTTATTATTTTTCCCGTGATTGGTAATTCTTTTGGACAAATGCTCCTTTCTTCCTTGCCCCAGACCAAAAGCTGAATCAACAAAGGGGCACCAACAGCTACGAGGTTCTGCTTGCTTTTAACGCTACAGGGAACCTCAGTGGGTCATGATCAAATGTTGTTCCAAGGTTCTGAAAGGAGCTACATGTATGTTTTTGTTGTCCTTTTCCTAGCTTGTGTGTGTGCGTGCACTTCAGCTCCATTGAGTCTTATGATTTGCTACACTTGGATACTGCCACGATTGATTGATTAATCACGTAAAGCGAGACTGATGCTGTTGAGCCGTTTAACAGAAGTGTGAACTGTGGAACACCATTGTCTTTTCAGGCAGGGGAAGCACCCTTAGAGGAAAATAAGGTGGGTGGTCTTCACGGAGGGCCAGCCGGTAAATGGAAGGCACAACTAAAACACTGCGATGGTAGATACAACAATTGCTGACAGTTGGTCAACTTTGTAAAGTGAATTATGAACTGAAGTTAGGACCAACGCCATAACAATCCAACATACAGGTTCCGATCTGGCTTGTCTTCTTAAGGTATCGGGCAAGAAAAGCAACTTCTTTTGAAGACAGACAAGTCGTTGGGACATTGAGTTCAAAAGTAAAATGAAACAAAATAGCATTTTTAAAAACCATCTGAAGAGGAAAAGTTAAATGCCACCATTGCTATATGCCCTCTGATGGATGGGCAAGTCATCCATGTTGCCCCCGTGACTGTTTGAAATAGGCAATATATCCTAACATGTGTAGAGAGTGGGTGGATTGATGAAGACCATTTTCTTGTTTAATACTGATTAGGAAGCATCGACCATTTGTGTGTGAGGTTCCTGCACTGACAGTTTTAGCTAAAAGCACAGCTTTAAGTAGAGCAGGATAAAAAAAAATCAAAGGATAACTTTGCCAGAAACATTTTGGTTCTGAATGTGTAGGACCATGTCTAAAGGCAAAAGGGATGGCTTATCAGAAAAAAGTATTGTTGGTCTACTTTCGCAGTACACTTGAAATGAAACAAAACTAATTTATAAGTAACTTTTCAGCAAGATGTAGGAGCTTGCTAATGGTTGATGAAAAGGTACTTTAGGCAGATTATTTCATAATGTGGGAAGATGTCTTGTTGTGAGATAATCTGCCAATGTAAAGTACTTTCTCATCAACAATAAAGAATTATTTTCTTAAAGCTCCTACCTCTTGCTGAATGGTTACTTCTAAGTTAGTTTTGTTTTATTTCAAGTGTACTAAGACATTTACAGTAGAAATTCTTGGTAATATTTTATATTTTTGCAGTTAAAGAAGTGTGTTGGGGGCTGAGATTCGCACTAGAGATCTTGTTGCTGTGAGGTGATAATGCAGAAAACAAAATCTCATGAGGCTGCATCCACGGTTATTCTACGCATATTAGAGTAACAAAACCAAAATCCTGCAAGCCGGTTTAACTGAGGCTGAAATGAGCCCCCTTTATTACAGTGTAATCTCCATGAAAATTGTTTGACAGGCGTAGTAAAAGTAACAAAGTTGCTTTGGAAGAGGCACAAACCTGAACGTCTCCAATAATTTACTGGTGTCACCATGAACAGCAAAAGCACCATTTGCACCTAGCTTTGGCAGGTATTTTTATGGGATCAGAAATTATTGTTTAAGATTGTACGCTGACATGAATAAATAATGTTGCTGTTTGCCATTATGATCACAGTGTGTTCGGTCACAGCGTCCACAGTGCCTGAAGAGATAGCTGTCTATGGATATCTTGTGTTAAAAAAGCTGTAAATTATTGAACTAACTTTAACATCCGCACTTTACCATGCTCAATGATTAAGATCTATAATTATGACAATTATACTTTCACCATTAGCAAAGTGAGTCTGGACCAGTCTTTCTCAAACTGTGGTCCCTGGACCAACAAGGTACTGAACGTAAACAATGGTTTATTAGCCGTGACATGAGCCGGGTTACTAAAAAGAAAGCCTGAAAGTTTCTCTGGGTGAGTTACAAAACTTTTGTTTTTGAACACTATGACAATACATACCAGAGATTTAAATCTGTGGCTGTGCTGAATGCGATACGCCAGTGACGAAGCGGTGAACAACGCTGCGCCCCACGCTGACTAACTGCATCTTAACACTTAAAATAAAATTATTTATGTTGGGCTGAAAGAAATGTTTGCTTTTGCCAGCACAACTTTTCTTTTATTATTCTTCTAAATTACAAATAGCCCTAAAATATTTAGTGCACACAACACTTGTAGTAAAAAAGATTTTTGATTTGAAAGCTTAGTATCCACACTTTCAGAATCCGTAAATAACTCAAAACTCCCCGAGTTGACTTGTTCATGGTCTTATTGTGACCGGTCACATTTAAAAACAGCTCCACCCTTCACATTCAGAGGAACAAAGGCACAAAGATAACGAGTAAAGAAACTAATATTTTAATTTCAGATTGTACATATTAAGATGTGTTATTGCAGGGGCAAGTTCAAGTTGCTTGGTCCGTGAGTGTTTGTTAAATGTTTGGGGAGTTCCCAAACTTCCTCGGCCTGAGAAAGTTTGGGAAACACTGGGCTAGACCTACAGAAACTGTCAATAAAAATCATGGAAACCTTCAAGGTCTTGCCACTCTCTTTGGGATACCAACAGAAACACCACACTCACGACTACAATTAGATCTGAGTCGGAGTGGGTGAGACATCTATTGTGTCACGGCGACCAAATGTGTCACTTTCTGTCTCCCACATATCCATGATGTCACTGGTTGGCCATCCGTTGAGTTGTGGATCAGCGCCATGAGCGCAGGCCCGAAGACTCAATGGCTCCACGTGAGCCGGAAGCAAGGATGTGAGGCTGAAGAAGGGAGGAGTAAACAGTAGGAAAAGGAGGAAAACCACTCCAAAAGTGTTGATTACACAGAAATGATTCATCTGTCTGAGAGGCTGCAACTGATTTATTGGTAGCATGCTGTTGGATATCATGTCCAGGCCTTGTATCATCAGATATGTATACACTGTAAGGCGCCAGAAAATTGAGATTTTCTTTCCTTATCGTTTTGAACGCCTTTTAAATTATCTTAGAAAACAAATTCTTTCATAAAGATGGTTGTTGTCAATAATTCAAGTCATGACTGTCAAAAATACTCCTTGTAGATTTAGTTAAATTTTTTTTTTTGAAAATCAGAGAGGCATTAGTCAACATCTAGTAATGTAATAACTGAGATTATGTAGGGCCATAAAAGGCTAGTAGCCACAGTCAGGAACCGATGCCTTTGTTGCGTCATTATCAAATACTGAACAGTCCTGTTCCAGTCATCAGTCGGCTGGAATATTTCTCAAGTATATTTCCAAGGTTAGCTTAGTCATCTTATGTTATGATATTTATTGCTGACCTTAGTCACTTCAGATCCATCCAAGCAAAACATCCTTACTTTCCCCAATCCACATCTTACACACACACAATCTGGAATTATGCAAAATCTACTTCCCCTTCAGTCTGGTTCATCGTTTCAGAATTCACATCAGTCCAAGGCTTGATGCACAATTCATACTTTTTGCTGAAATCCAATTTTTATTTTCTTTTTACATGATTGTTTATATTACTAATCAAACCAGACCACAAATGTACTTTTGTGTGAATGGTTTACGTCCTCTAACGACTCGCATGCGCAGAAGAAGAACATTGACGTCAAACTGAAGCCCATCGTTTACGGAAGAAATAATGGATCCTGCCATCTAAAGTTTATTCAGCAATGAGAGTCGACAGTATCATAACGACATGAAGAAAGCTAATAAAGAAGTGCAACTAATTGCAACGGCTTTTTATGGAGCACTGACTGCAATTTCTGTAGGGAAGTCGGTTTGGATGTGTGGGCAGAGCCAAGAGTGGTGGGACTGTGCCGTTGACATTATTAGCTATGTTGGTCATGGCTAATTGGTCAAATAAAGACACCTCAAATTCTTTATTTTGTTTATTTGGGCATTGATGATCCCTGTGAGTGGTATGCATGATAACCTGATTGCCATAGCAACATTCAAACATTAATGCGACAACCGTCACTTCCGGTCGGTTGTGTGGCTGTCTGTCCTCTGAGTGTTGGCTTGCTGATGGTTTGGGAATTTGTCCCGGGTCTACACTGACGGTTACTCCTAAAGAGCTCGAGATTTTCTGTACTACAAGTAAGATGTTTTTACAGTTTTCTGGTAAGAAAGCATTATTGTGATGGATGCAAAAGTGAGATTAAAAAAAAGGACTAGAATATCGAGTCCCGTTCTCTGATAGTGTAGTTATTGGTAGGAGTTAGTAGAAGAGCCTCTGTTCAAGGGACAAACACACCGAAACTATGACATGAACACGAGTCTCTTCCTGCCGTTCACTGAGACTCACACACACACAAATTGCCAGACATGCCGATCCTCATCAGGGGACAGGAGACACCTTGCTGCCCTGCTGACAAGGAGGACTTTCACTCTGTGTACTTCACACAGGCCTGTAAACTGTCCACTTAAAGTCTCCGTCAGGTTGACTGACAGTTAGGAAATGTCTGGGCTTCTCGGCACGTCCGAGGGCGCGATTTGTCAAATAAACATCCTCTCAGAACCAGACAGCAGCAGGCGCGTTGAGCAACAAGGAGCAACCCCGGAAAGCGGAGACGGGCCGCTCGTTTGGTCTGCGTCAGCAGGTCAAGCCTCTTCACTTTTCCTTTCCTATGGGTAAAGCGGCGCCCCCAATCAAAGCCGGCCTTACAGCTTCAGAGTTGAACTTGGAGGAGTGCTGGACACACTAAGTGTTCAGCAGGAGAGAAAGGAACAGTCCAAGTATAAACAAAACGTGCGACCTTGCAGAATACTCCGAGCTCTGAGAATGTGCTGCCTGGTGACTCTTATCACCGCCGTCTGTCAGACACGAGAACATTCGCGGACTTTAGGGGTTGGCTGTCTGAAAATTCCCTGCACAGCTTTTCCGTTAGCTCAGACTCTGCAGGTCAGAGGTCGCACAGGTCACCGCTAGCACGTCTCTGACGCAGCGGGAGTGACGGCAAAGCTTGCAGAACAACTGCTGCGCTACTGTATTTTGGATTGAAAGGAAAGGATGAACGGTGAGTGATTAATCATGGCAGATGGATTTTATTGTTTTAAATCCAGTAGAAAAATAAATAAATAAAAGCTTACCCAAATGTTTGCTACTGTGGTCCAGGAATGAGATGGTGTGAGATTCTTGTGGTACAATTTGAACACTTTCACCAAGAATGTAGACATGTATGAAAAAGGATACAGCTGCTTTCACTCAAATGTTGTCACTGCTGCTTAAATAAAGCACATAAAACAGTTATATCTACATCATTTGTTTTGATTTTAATACACTCAGAAAATTAGAATGTCATAAAAAAATTTATATTTTTCGTCACTCATTTCAGAAAGTGAAACTCAGCGCAAACCGTTTTAAACTTTTATTTCTGGACATTTTGAGGATTATGGCTGACAAATAACGAGCATCCAAACTCAGAATATTACAGTGTCACATATCAGTACAATAGTCTTATATATATATATATATAAGACTTCTGACACGACGGCGATGATGCCAGTCCATCCCACCTAGCTGAGTTTGAGTAATGTTGCTGCGCGATGAGAAATGTGCTGGTTTGAATCCAGAGTTTTCCGATCATGCGCTGGTTTTCAGCAGATACAAGGATTTTCTTCTGCAGTCCAAAAAACATGAAAGTTAGCTTAACTGCAGATTTTCTGTTTCGGCTGTGTAACGGATTGGCTACGTGTCTGGACTCCTACAGGGGAACTTCTAATCCCTCTGTGGTCTTGAGCTGCACCGGTACAGCAGATGAGTGAGCACCGGAGCTATTTATTAGCTTATTTCCTCCATTTCAAACCAGTTATAATCAGGGATCATTTGGGAAAAAAAGAAAAAAAATTATATATATATATATATATATATATATATATATATATATATATATATATATATATATATAATTTATATATGTTCTAGCCCAACTAATACAGGCCTCAAAAAGGAAAGGCAGTCTTTCCCCAAACAGACTCCATAAAAAGGCATAATGTCAGATCAGATATATTTTTACATATTGGAGGATATAGATAAACAACTTTCATGCCACTATTCACCTTCTAATCGTTTACAAAATCTCTTTTAGCCTTGTCTTTGCAGGTCATAATTTCACAGTAAAGCCAACTACGACCAGGTCTGATGGAGAAGCTTCTCCATCAAACCAAAGTAAACAGTGTCCACGGCCTGATCCCTCTCCGTTTTAATTAAATTTCTATGCTGTGAAGAACGATTTCCATAAACATAGAATGATCAGAATTAGGCCAAACTGTAAAGAACACATGCTTTACCATCTCGGTGTGGTGTGAAAGGTACTGTTCATGATTCGATTCTCTAATTTGGTATAAAGTACCAAGAAACAGCAATCATGGATTCAACTTTCTTATTTGGAAAACACCTGAAGTGATCTACTGATAAAATATCTACAAAATATCTACTATTAACCTTTTTTTTGGTCAAGTTGCAATCTTAGTTTCTTCCTTCTTTGAAGCATGTTCATTTATCTGTGTGCACTAGATTTTCTATGTAACATGCACACAGTGCCTCTTTTTTTTCAAAGTAAAAAGGACTAAATGTATTATTTTGTGTTTTTTCTTTTGAAAATTGTAACACAACTCAAAACTTTATCCGCTCTTTGTTTCCCCTGCTAGATGCCTAACATGCTGACCTGCTTTATGCACAGAGTCCTTTTATGTGCTTTGCAGGCACATAGTGCTGTTTTATAGAACAATCAAGTAACTATGTTAACTGCAGTTGTTATAAAAATGCAATCAAATATGACTTGAAAGAAATTTGACTTTGTAATTTAACGCCTTGAAATTAGGCCTCTGTCTCTTTAAGAAGCTCCCGCTCTTTCTGAAACTCCGCCTTCAGGAAGTCATCACAACATGGCTCCTCTGTTAACCACTTAACGTTTTTACCAGCGTTTCACTGAGAAATGGCTCTGTAATGAGCTCAGCAAATGCACAGTTCCATCAGATCTTTGCTAATTGCTGCTGGCTAGTCTGCAGGAGCCGAGTGGAGGAGGGCTGCTCTGTGAGGCGGAAGCTTGGAAACTGCACCTCCAGGGCGGAGATTAAAGGATTTCTCAAACATGCGTGAAAGAATCAAGGCAACACTCCAGGTATGTTTTTGATTAGAAAAACATGAAGTAAAGCTAAAAAATAGCAACTTTTCCATAATATTGCCCATTTAAGAACTAAAATGAGTAACCAGCTAACCGCTGGAATGCTATCAGCGGTTAGCTGATAACACATTAACTTGTGTGTTTCTTCTGCTTCATGTCTGTTTTAGTGTTTTTCTTTTCAAGCATTAAACTAAGTAGATATCTGAAGCAACTGGTCAGTGGAGCCTATATATATATATATATATATATATATATATATATATATATATATATATATATATATATATATATATATATATAAGGCAAAATGTGTAGAATAGTAGTCTCTAAAATAATGTTGCATTGATCTAGAAAGAGTCCACAAAAAAAACAAACAAAAAAAAAACACTGTTGGTTTGTTTCCCTCCACTTTTAATCAGATTCTAGCTCAGAGTTTTTGCTCTCAGGGCATTAAATAAAATGTAGACCTAAATCACACAGATTAAACTTTAAAGTCTATGCTGCTCGCATGCTTTTCTTGTCAATTTTTTTGAACAATTCAAGATGAGTTTTGGAATAGTAAAGTGGTGTCCACATCCAACACTGGCATGCACAAGCCAAACGCATTACTGCAGAGTAATTTACCATGGCAGAGGCCTTTCTTAGAGCCTCCTTTGTTTTTTTATAGTTAGTTTGCTTGATCACTTTAATTATTTATCATTTCTATTCATCTCCGCCAAGAACATTTTTCTGGACAATTTGTGGCTTTGTCGTCCTTCAGCCTTAATTTATTGCCGTAGTCGTCCTTCTTCACCCCATTGTTTAGACTCGCAGAATAAGTCTTGGAGAAACGTTATTTTGTCGTCAGCTTTCTACCAAGTTTTATTTCTAACACCTGTTTGAGATTTGGCTCAGAAAGACAAAAACCCCCAAAACAAAACAAACAAACAAAAACAAAAAAAACGGAACAACACCCGAGTCAAGAAAGAACTCGGCGTTCGAATGAGCCCACATGCTGAGAGGGAAGCAGTAAAGCAAATTGCAGACCAATTTGTAGAACTTGAGCTTTTTATCTGGAGATTCTAGGACCTGATCGCAGCTTAATGCGCTCTCAGTAAGTCTGTCAATCAGTCGGTTTCAAGCGAAGCCTCAAGATATCTTTGTATTTATTATTATTTGAATAGACTCGTTGCTGTAGACTGCACTGCGATCTCCAAGAATGCGGCTCGGTGTGTGTTTCTGTCATCCGGCCCTAATCACAACCAGGTGCCTCCGATTCAAATTAACATATGGTTCTAACTTTCCTCCTACTTTGACAAATGCATACCTGGGTTGCTGACTAGTAAAACCATAAAATGAATTCTTCAGTTTTTCTCTTTTTTTATATTATTTACAACATGAGGATGTAAGGGAGGGCGAGGTGGGGCAGAGCTGAGAATGATTTCACCTTGCATGCAACCCTCGTCTTGCCCGCGTTGCGCACCTTGACACACGACTGCGATCGCAGTTATTAGAAGCAGGACTTGTTGCACTCGCTCTTTTTTGTTCACGTGTTCTTTATTTGGGTTATTGGTGAGTTCGCAGAGGGCAATAAAAACCAAAAAGAAAGGCTTTAATATAATATTTTCAGGATCTGATGTTTTTGGTTCGGCAGACATGTGCCTGAAAGAAACGTAAGAGAGAGAAAATCTGCACTCTGCAGTTTCGCATATTTCCATTTATAAACATTACGGCGGGTTAAAAAAATTCTGCAAGGAAACAGAGAAATGGTACGAGATCACAGCGATGCACATAGTACGATTCTTTCTCCATCTTGGATATCTAACCGAAGCGATTAATCGGAATAATCGTGATGAATCGATTATCGGAATAACCGTCAACTAATTTAGTAATCAGTTAATTAACTGGAGTGCATCGTTACCGACTTAAAAAAAAAAAAAAATTAAAATAGGCCAATTGCTATTACAACATATTCACAGCTATAATTTCACAAAAACTGCCCAAAGACTGTATAGATTTTTTTTAATGTAAGATGAAAAGAAAAAAAACTGTAAATATGTTCTACCCAGAACTCAAGAGGCATAGCTTAGCTTCACCTCGTTCAAATTCCTTAAAAAAAAAAAAATCTATTAAGGGCCTTCTGATATCCAATTACTAATTGATTAATCCGCAAAAAAACCCCAGATCTGTTCTGATGTTGAGTCAGAAATGATAACGCGCTCACAAAAGGAATGCATACATAAACACATATGGAGTCATTTTAAATTTCCGCTAGGCTGTTACTCCCAGATAGAAGCTGGTGAAAAGACAAGACTGCAGTAACACAAAATCTTACCAAGTACGTCTGTCTAGTTTATGGAAATCTCTTTACACACTTGAAATAAAACTACCTTGTTTTGTCATGTTGCTAACAATTAGCTTGTTAGCGAGATAGGAGCTTGTTTTAAGTAAATATTTCTTGAATATAGATCAAATATTACTAATTCCACTGGCAGATTCTCCCCCCCCCCACTTATAACAAGCATTTTTCTGTGTTATAAGTGGAAAAAATCTGCCAGTGGAATAAGAACTTTATCAATATTCTGGAATGACTGATATAAAACAAGCTCCTATATCTTGCAGAAAATTTACTTGCAAGTTGATTTGGTCTTATTTCAAGTGTACTACAATATTTGCACTAGAAATTAGGTAAAATTAGGTAAAAATACTTAGTAAGATTTTGTGTTTTTGCAGTGAAGGAGCACAACAGTGGTTTAAACTGCGTCAGCATAGATCCGGGAATTATCTGCACATCTTTACCAATGTGGAATTACCAGACTTTTTGTTTTGTAGATGCACATTTTATACAAAGTAGAGGTAAATAAACCTTAGTGTGATTCTCCTTGCCTCTTAAAATGCAACTTATTGGATGAATGGATGCTCAAACAGACTGATGATACTGATCCTGGTATAAATTATCGGTTTATACCAGTTTATATTTTACACAATGCACATCTTTTGCATTGTGTAAAAAAAAAAATCTGGTATTTTAATTTCCATTTTATTACATTAGCATCGCACTGCTTCAATAAATTGGAATATTATTGAAAAATTCCACTCATTTCACAAAGCGAAACATTATATGGATTAACTACGCACGGATGGCCATTTGAAAGCCTTTATTTCTGTCAATTATGACGGTTTTCTGCTTACAGTTACTGAAAACATGACATTTCAATTAGGATATTATATCAGAGCAATAAAAGCCATTTTTAACAACAGAAATCTGGACGTAATGAAAAAGTATGTTTAATACCTGCTTAAAGGTTACTTTCGAAATGCACTTTTAATCTGACAAATGATACTCATGGAGATGCTCAAAATGGAATAAGAGCTCACTCGACTTTATTAATATCAACTATAAATATATGAAACTGTAGAACCGGTTTATATGTTGGGCACATTGTGTTCCAAGATGTTCTTTCATAGTTCTAACAATAAAGAATATGAGTGCCGAGGAGCAAAGACAGAAGTAAAACGTCAAACAGCGCGAGGTTGTACGAAGACAATTGGGATGACAAACAATATGGAAAAGTCATTCTTTAAGGCAGTTATTTAAAAATTAGTAAGGGGGGGGTGGATAAGGCTGCAAAGTTCGTTGTCAAATCTCGTTAAAGGTAGTTTTGGTTTAAGTGCAACGTCAAGACAGCTGAAGAGAAAGTTAATTCCCAAAATTAAATATACAGCTATTTGTCTGGCCAGAGGTGCTTTTTAGCCATAACTACTTTGGTTTGAGTTACCCAGGTTTGGAAATCTGGAGCTTAAATGTCTAACTGCTCCCCAAAAACAACAAACTGAGACGGCGTGAGGGTTATGAGCCGAGCTGCAGCAGAATAAAATATATATTTAATGTTTTATAGACTTATAATCAAGATTTCGACTGTTGTCATCTAATTTATTCATATTTATTCATCTATTTATTTATTTGAAACCCTAACCAGATTACTCCTTAAGATCTTTCTCGTGCAATTCTTTATGCTCATGAATTGTAATCAAAAGTTAAAGGTGCAGTATGTAACTTATTAAAAGATATTTGTCACAACAAAATTATCATTATGTTGTGACAGTATAACATAATGTGGATGATCTGTGGAAAAAAAGAAACAAAACAAAATCCCTACCTTCTCCCTGTGCTCCCAGCAACAACTACAGAAACAACCAATCAGAGGCAGGGGGAGGGTATTAGCGCTGTCAATCACCCTCTCTCGCTTGCTCTTTGCTAAGCTACAGCTAGTTGGATTGAACTGAATTGTAAACATTTTGATATTAGTCGTCTTATTTTTAAAGTGAACAAGTGCGCTTTGTGTTTACACAAATACACCAAACTAAAAATGAATAATGGTGAATTTATCCAAGCTGACTGCGATGCCAAAACCTCAGCTGTAAAGGTTTAGGGTTTGCAGTAATTTCTTTTGCAATGGCACATTTTTGTTGCCGTCCGAAAGCAAAGCCGACACATTTTGTGTTTTACTCCTAATCTAAAACCCATGTTGCAGCTTCGGACCGGGCCAACAAAAGCAATAGAACATGACAAACAGTCTCAAGAAGTGCTGAAAACGACAGAACGATATGTAAAAAACGACAGAACGGATTAAGGTGGGACTTTTCCCCGTATTTATTTTCATCAGGGTGTAAGATAGCGGAAATACAAGGCTGGAAAGGGATGCGAAAACTTCGGAGATGTTCCCCGTTCTCCCGTTCCAGAGACCCGGACAGAAGTGTGCGGCGTGTGATTGATATCCGAGAATGATCCCGAGCTGTCTCTCCTGCTCTTCTTTTAGGCCTGGAATGTGCTCGCATCTAAGCCACAGCCTGGATCAGGTCTGTGTTACTGTTTTCATTTCTACTGTGAAGAAGAAGAAGAAGAAAAAAAAATAGCCTGCTGCCCAAAAAGCTCTTGTATCCACAATACAACACCTGGAAAAAGAAACTCTTCATTAATCCCGGCAGCCCCTGAGAATCTGTGGTTCTAAGCGCCGCTCTTCCCCCAAACCACATGTGAGGCGGCACGGTGGCTGGCCGGCAGAGCCTTTGTTTTAGAGTAACTCCGGGTTATTGTCGGGTCACCGTGGCTGAGTGGTTCCTTAATTGAATTTCGAAGCGTTTTGTTTTAGTACGCCACCGTCAGAGCTCCCCAGCCCCCTAAAAATATCCAAGTGGATCCGATGACCTCATCTTTTCCGGAGTTTTGGAGAAAGATAATCCGACATGGTCTTTATCACTCTGACTAACAGCTGATGAAGGAATAATTACAGGCGACCACAGATTAGACCGCCGTCCGTGTAACTTTAGAGTGCTAAATCGCACGGCAATGACCTGATTCGCTGATCTCTCTGAGGAGAGATAGCGCCGCTGTTTTCTTTCCCATCCTGTCTTTTAACGGTTTGTTTAAATTATTCAAGCTTTTTTTTCACCTAATAGCCTAATAATTTAATGTATTTTGGGGGGATTTTATGGTTTAAACCAACATGTAGTAGAGCATTGTTGTGGAGTAGTTTTAAAAAATAATTATTTTCCTTGCAAATAAAAATTTGTAAAGTTTGCATCTATTGCAAGCCCCTTTAGTCATACACCCCTAAATAAAACCCAGTTCAACCACTTACATTCAGAAGTCACCAAGTTAGTATACAGAATCTGTGTGTTATTTAATCTCAGGATAAATCCAAGTTTGTTAGAGATCAGTGAACAAACACCAAACGGATATCGGCAGCAATGTTTTGCAAAAGTTTAAAGGAAAGTTAGGATACAGACCAGTTAGTTTAAAAAAAGTTAGGTTAGTAGATCCATAGGAAGGTAGTGTTGGGTCTTATAATAAGACTGTAGGTGTTCCAAACATCCTCTGACCCCTACTGTCACAAAAAAAAAGAGAAAAAACTGTCTACAACTTTTGGCAAAAGAATCATTGCTCTTTTATGACAGATTATTAAGGCCTCACTAAGAAAATGAAAATAAAATTACAAGAAGCTGTGCAAGAATAAAGTCAAATAAAATCGTAACATTATGACTTAATTCTTCTACGACTTCTCGTAATATTCCGACTTTATTCTTGAACAACTTCTTGGGACTTTATTCTTTATCTCATGATATTATGGCTACTCTCGTAATAATTTTTTATACATTTTTATTATTTCCTAGTATTGCTCTAATAGTTTGTCGTACACTTGTGCCATACATTTTTAAAATAAATGTTGATTAGACACTTGATTAATACTGACACTCAAGTCATTCCATCCTTAAACCTGAATTTCCCAACAGAGGAACAAGTATTTAAATTTAAAACAATTTGTTTTTCCATTTCAGTGGTGTTTTAGGGTAGCATTTTTAACGTTTGGGGCACACATGCCGTCGCTGATCATGATACACTCCTGCAGGTGACTTCATCTTTTTAATCGCTTGTCGGTAATGGAGGACAGCAGCAGAATATGCAAACCCAGGAACGTATCAACACAACACGAGCGTGTTTTTACTTCCCTGGAAGAAGCGGTGACTAAGACCTGCTCTCCTGCTGCAACAGCCCTGTTCTGTATTTATATTAGCTGCAAAGCAATTTTTAACTGTACATTCCAGTTAGGTGAACAGATCTTGGCCTCTGCAGACGGATTTTTCAAAGCTTTGAGAGGGAAAAAAAAAAGAAGTAAAAATTAAAATAAAAGAATAAAAAAAAAAAAAGATGTCCAGTCAGTTGGCAGGAGCAGCTGTGCAGCATTTTTGCAGCAAAGGCAACAGAATCATTTATTTGTCTGACTTTGCAGTACCCCTGTATAGCTGTCAGTAGGTCTTTACTGTAGCAAGCCTAAATATGAAACCAATTACAATCTTGGGTCAGCACTCCAAACACAGCCCGCATATTTTTTTTGTTGTTGTTCTCCTCTGAAATACAAGCAACTATTTCATGCCTTACCACCCCCTCCACCCCACCTTTTTTTTGCGTTTTTCATCACCTTACGCGGTGTGGTTTGGATAAATAATAAATGTGTTTACCGCTCATGCGCTCTGAGGTAATAATCGCCTTCAGAAACGTCCTATCTATCAACTGAATCTGGTCCGTGTGTCTGCCGCTCTCGGCTTCGCTCGGGTGATGAATGAACATCTGAGTAATTTCATGGATGAATTAGGAGCTAAAAACAACAGTGGACTGGGGAAAAAAAAAAAAAAAAAAGCATCTGCAGATATTCCACCTGTTGCCTTACACTAACAGAATAGTACGATTTTTCTTTGTTATGGCATTGATGCTTCAGGCAGATAGTGGTTCAGACAGAACTCCTGGCAGCTCTGTTGAAAATGCTTTTTTGGTCATTTAGACGGCAAAGCAAACAAGAACACGCAGCACTTATCGTATCTGGAGTAATATCTGTTCATTACATTCATTTCGGTTCTTTTTCATGCTGTTCTCAAAGTCTGAATCTTAACCGCAGCCATGAAAGCCATTACACCGACACACAATCTCTAATAAGAGAGCAAAGTTAATTATCTGTGATGGGGATACATCAGTCAGCTTAAGGACACAGCGCTACATAAACAACAAGACTGCAGAGGTTGATGTTAAACTACATGAAAAGATCAAGCGTCGGGGCTGATCACGTCCATCAGCGTCGCTGGCTAATATCCTCCAGATGAGCGTAGTCTTCCCCCCCCCCGCTCCCCGTACGTTCAATCAGCGTGGAATCCACCCAGCTCGCGGGGTGAAGCTGGTGCAGGAAAGAGTCCAGGCTCTTTTAACGCTACGTGTTGGAGAGCCGTCAGCTGCCAAACAGGCATCGCGTTCGTCTCGCTGAGCGCTGCTGAGTTTTATGTCAGGTGAATGTGGGTTGCAACGCTGAAGTCAGTGAAAGGTTAGCAAGAGACATCTCTGGTTCCTGGCTGCTTATTTACGACCTCAAGAGTCATTTGAAGCTTTTTTTTTAACTGAAACGTGCTGGCTGGTCAATCCCCTACTCAGCCCAGAAAAAAAGATGGAAAAAAAGATGGAAGTTCTGTCCATTCACACCCCTTTGACTTTCACATGTTTTATCAACCTACAACCGTAAACTTAAGCGAGTTTTACTAAGATTTAGAAAGGCAGACTCGATGTTTTCTTTACAAAATCATCTTAAAACGTGTAGCATGCATTTGTATTCAGCTCTCTTTACTCCAATACCCCAATGTTGTTCATTTCCTTTGGAAATAGAGTGAACAAACGGCTTTAAAAAGACAAAGGAACACAGCAGACCAGTCAGGGAGAGCGTTGTGGAGAAGCTTAAAGCAGGGTTAGGCTGTAGTAAAATACTTCAAAACTAAAACCTTGAACAACTCACCAAGATGTCCGTCCACCTGAAAGGACAGGACAAGGATTGAGGTTATTAATCAGAGGCGGGCAGCCAAGAGATCCATGATAACTCTGGAGGAGCTGCAGAGAAACGGTCAGTAGGATAACTGTTTGAGGTCCACTGAAAAAAAGCTGGAGTAGTGGCAAGAGAAAAGTCTTGAAATGTGTATTGTTTGCAAGTGGTCACTCTTCCAAAAAGCTTTTAATAGCTTGTCTAGAATGACTAATTCACACATCTGGTGTCATTTCAAATGTGTGGCTAAGCTAGGCAAAGCTAAGCTAACATAGGTTTCCTCAAATCATGCAATAAGAAAATGCAGGCAGGAGTTCTGGTTAGATGGTAATACTTTTTTTCCTTCCAGATTTTTGGGCTACATGTAAAACTACTAAACACATCGGACACATTGGGTAGTGACACACATGTTATGGAGATGCATTTCTTAAGCTGGGAGAGGGAGATGATGGCAAGATGAATGGAACAAAACATGGTCAACAAAACCTGATAAAGTCCTCAGAGCTCATTGTGCTGTTGGGTGATTCTTAAGTGTATCGCCACAGGTACGATGGAAGGGTTTACATAAATATAAATATGTGTTAGAATGAAAAGGTTTTTCTCCAGCTCTGTGATGGACTGGCAGCCTTTCCGTTGTTTACCACGCCTCTCGCCCAATGACGGCTGGAGAAAGGCATCAGCCTCCCCAATGACTTTGCGAGGATAGGCAGGTGGATGGATTTTTATCCAGTTACACTGAGCTTCTGCAATTTTGCAAAGAATGAATAAAATTTAGTCTCTAAATGGCCAAAACTGTTAGATATAATCCAAAGATTTACAGCTGTAATTGCAGCAAAAAGTGTTTCTAGACACTATTCCACTCCTGAGTTTTGACTCAGCATAAGAGAGGTTATGGAAGTACACCAAAATTTGTAATTATTGTATGTAAAAATGTGACAAATTTCAATGGGCATGAATTCCTTTGTGAGGCATTGGACAGGACAGAACTGAGTAAACATTGCCATCAAGACTGAACTCGATGCTGGAGAAGAATCTTAACCCTCCTACACGGCACACCAATGTGAAACCATAAACTAGAAAGTAGCAGATTTATTAGAAACCCGTCTCCACTCCACAAAAATAGGCTAAGTGGGCAGCGATTCAGCAGCAACACCTCTGATGGCAAAATTGTGTTAATGATGCCATCGTGTGGTCTCTCTCAACGGAGACGCTTTCTTCTAATGTGCATTCGTAAATCAAGAAGTTGATCCAAAAGAGAGAGAAAAAAAGTGTTTTACATTTTTATACGAAGCAGTTTATTATCAGACCATGGTAACCACGGAGATTTCTGAAGAACGAGCGGGAGGAAACATCATCACCTTGGTGGGATCCTGGGTACTGACGTTGGGCGTTAGGCCAAACCTGCCACTCCTCTGCATTGCCCAGACTGTAAACCAGCGTTAGATGGATTGTGGTCTTAAGCGTCTCAAGCTGAACGGCGATGCAAACACACTGGGTTGTGTTGTGGAAATAAATTCACACTGGAACACTTTTTGAAAGCCGCTGTTCATCATGGCACCAACAAATGTTGTATAGAAAAATAATCTTCCAAATAAAGAAACACCTGACAACTGTCCAGCAGCGTGACAAATCAAATCTTCAGAACACCTTCGCACCACATGCAGGAAGCCATGTACAACATTTTTATTTCTCCTCATCTACTAAAAGTACTTTGCTTTTTTGCACCAAGATTCTAAAAAAAAAAGAAAATCTATACGCCTCGTTCTACGTGGAGGAAGAACCCAAAGAGTGGGGGATGAGGACACTCTACAGTTCATGCCTTAATGATGATAGATCGTTCAATCAGTCAAACCATGGAGGTGACAGACTTGTTTATGCTGTCATATAGCACATAGCATAACTTTATGCTATGTTTGTGAGCATAAAGTTACCCAAATTTTAAAATGTATTATTTTAGCTTGATTTTTGCCTTTTAATTATCCCTATCACTGCAAAACGTCCACTGACAACTAAAGAGGTAAAGTTCTAATTCCTACAGATGTATATCAACAATTTACTAAAAGATAACCCATTTCTTTCTCAGGGTCTGACATTAAATCAAAGTTTTCTGATTTAGCTCAGTCAAGATTGCCAAAATAATTTCTCTTTGCAAAATACCAGAATAATCCAAGATAATCTTTTTAGATATTTTTTCTTACTTTCTTTAAATTTAGTTTACATACACTGATAATACTTTGCCTCTAAACAATTTGGGAAAGCCGTGATTATGATTTAAACTCTGCAAGCTTAAGTGTCTCACAAACCCAACAAAAAATTATGATATAATATCTGAATAACTTACTACCTACTGCAAACACTTCTACTTTGATCGCTTACTTGCCTTGCTGCATTTGGGTCTTCACAATTTATATTATTTGAAACCTCAAACTTTTCAAATTTCAGTGAATACGACTCTTAATTTGAAAAAGATAAACGATTGTGTTTGTTCTGAAATGTAACAAATACAAATGTTGTTGGCGATAATCACATGTGAGCTAAAGCAGGAAAAATTTAGAACTACTTAATACCAGACAAAAATGTTGTATTTGTTATATAGTGTATGCAAACATCTGGATTTTAACTATATATGTATGATATGTATAGTATATAAGAAATTTGGATTAGCTTAAAGTTTGTCGGGTCAAACAGAATATTTTAGTATTTTAATTTTAAAAGTATTTTGACAACTACTACACCATTTTTCAGGTAAACCTTCTCAAGTAAAACTCATGTGACTTTGTGCAAAAAAAAGAAAAAAAAAGTGAGACTTCCAACTGCTTCCATTCACCAATGTAATGTTTAGCGTAATGTAAGCCAGCTATACTTTAGAAGGGGGAAAAATACAATTCCTCTTTCCGTTTTTAGATTTTTCTCTTTAAATATAGATATTTGATTTTAAACTTAATATCTTCTTGTTCCTTAAAACATAAAATATTTGCATTAGAAAACAAAAGCATCAACCGTGTAGTGGATTTGAACTTTAATAATTTACACAGTAAGAAAAAGCAAAACTCCCCCAGGAGTTGTGTCACAAATGTCTTTTTTATATTATACAGTATTTACTTATTTTAAATTGAAAATCACAGGATGTATAGCCTTCCGCTATCGACTGATAAAAGACACACTAATGTATAAAATCCCAGGCTCTGGTGGACGAGATGACGACATTAAACAGGATAATGACCATTAGGTTTGCTCAAAATGCTGCATTCTGCAACTAATGATGAGGAGGTCACCACGTCAGTAAGAGTTCTCATTTACTGCTGTTTGGAGACTGTTGTGTTGTCATCTTTAACGCACCCCTTCTCTTGTTTGTTTCTCTTACGCCCTCCCACCTCTGAACCACTGGATAAAAAGACTGGATGAAATTGAGGAGATTACAACACTTTATGTCCATCGCTGTCTTCTGTTACCCTTACTCCCTCGCCACACATGACATCATGGAAAACTTTGTAGGGCTTCAGCTGCAGTAAAGAAACCCTCTGTTGTTTCAGCTATTTTGAGAGCCAGTGTGCATACACGGGGCTAAAAATATCGATTCAAAACACAGGATTCCGCAAATGTTTCCACCTTCGGCGCTGTCATGCGAGTGGCATTTGAGTCAGGTTGAATTGGGCTGTGATGCTGAAAAGGAGATATTTCAGCGTGGATTAGTCTTCAGAGGGATTCAATGGAAAAAAAATGTTCCGAGGTACGTAAACGGGATTTGGAAAACGAGCGCGACTTAAATCCTTTCCGCACTAATTGTGGCACTTCCGACTCTTTCATTCATTTCCAAAGGTAAACAAGCAGATGTTGTTGAATCAAACTGAGAAATCTTCAGCCTCCTTATGTTTTGGGTAGGACATTTTGATTTTACAAGATACATGAACTCAACACGGCTTCCTCTTAACGAGGCAAAGTAAGGTGACGGCGTTCTGCACGCATCCTACTGTTGCAAACCCGTTCACCTATGTATACTCAGTAGAAGTGGTGCAATATGAACACTATCTGATTATTCAACTCTGTCTCATTTTAGAAAATGTAATTATGCATTTGTCAAGAGTGAGAAACAACTCAGGTTTGGGTTTAAGTTCACGTTTTCAACTAAGTGACACAAGACTCAGGCAACCATCACGTCTGTCTCATATTGTACCAAGGTATATGCTATTGTCAGTTGTTTGTCATGTGGTATTCCTACTGGATAGGTTCCTCTAATTGTTTTCTAAGATAAGATTTTATTTTGCAGTAGCAATATGTTTGAACTCATTTGTCTTTGTTTGAGGCTAACTAGCATTAGCGCGGTAAGTGGCTCGTGTTGAGCCACTAAACTCCACTCCATTTTGTTTCCATTTCGTGAAGAAAGAAGTTGTGCTCATGTCTTCTTCAGATGTTTTTATGTTGTTTCCTTCAGCTGCTCTTAGCGCAGCGCCTCCACAGGAGAGAAGGTGAACAGCTTGCTCAAAGGGTTTGGCTTGTCTTACACAGTGCAGTGTGAAAGCAAAACGCAGCAGCTGAAAATGCAACAAATGTTGCAATTTTCCTCCCCAATCAAACTGAGTCTACCAGACTATCACGTACGAAAGCACCCTTTGAAGAAGCAAGTTAGTCAAAGTGGAGTTATCTTCTACTCGACCCAACTTCATGTTAGCATATCTCAGAAAAGCTAAAAAAAAAACAAAACAAAAAAATCCATCACAAATGCTTGAACTTTAGAAAAAATTTTAAATATAATTGAACTCACCATTTTTGCCTTCACTTGTCTGTTTCCTGGGTCTGTGGCTTGACCTGTCTGTCTGCCGTCCAGCTTCTCTGCCAGCATGTGTGGCCCTCTGTGGGAGACCGGGATGCCGTCTGTCCCGAAGAGCGTCGTTGCAGACCTCTGCGCATTTCACAGCGTTCATGGCTCCCCCTTCACTCCCCAGCGGATGACATTTCTTCTTGGGTCACCTCCCTTCAGCAGAGAGAAAGATACCGTGAAAGTGAACGCTCGGCAGACCGGGGGCCACGTAGGAGCGACTCTTAACCACGGCCTTGGTTAACGGTTACAGTTAAACAACAAGATTAAATAAGCGCAAAAACGTCACAAGTACGCGAATGGGTAAATGTGAAAACTCTGTCTTTGACACTAAAAGCTGGAATGAAGCCAAGTCAGTGTTTACAGAACACAACATGTCTTCCACATTTTGTGTTTCGGAGGCCAGTCTCGGCTCAGGCAGACGGCTGGCGTGTGGCTGGTTGTTTATGATCCCAGTTCAAACTCACGATCAGCCATATGTGTGCATCTCTTAACCAGCTGGAGTTGAAGAGAGCGAACATTTTGAGTACAAGCATTACAAATTTTAAGTCCTGAAGTCTTGCTTTCAAAAATAAAAATGTAAGCACAAGTATTAAAAGTTTTGAGAATAAAAGACGCTTTCAGACTGAAAATGTGTGCTCTCAAATTATGGCACAAAAATAGCCCCATACCTTCAGGATTCTGGTTTGTGAGTGTTTGGGTGAGATTTTGTAGAACAGTTGAGTGCTACAAAATCTCACTCAATGAGATTTTACCTTTAGTTGTTATGAAAATGTTGCATATATCAGACATAACTTAAAAGTCTTCTGACTTCGGATTATAGCCGTAACTGACGTCTTAAAATTAGCCTCTGTCTCTTTAAGAATCTCCTACCTTTCCGACACTCCCTCTCAGGCACGTCATTACAACATGCTTCATGGCGTCGGCCATTGATGCCATATTATGTCTATGATTGATGCCGTTTACCTGCTGAGTAGAGGTGCGGTCAGTTCCAACAGGTGTTTGCTAATTGCTGCTACCGCTAGTTAGCAGGTGGAGTTGTGTGGGAGAAGGACGGGGAGATGCTTCAAAATGGCCGCCACAGGAGATTCAAGGATTCCTCAAACACGCACAAATGAGTCACAGCAGCACTCTAGGTATGTTTTTATGAAAAAAAAGGCATTATAATTGTCTCTAAAGCTCAAAAAAGTGAAAAAAGTTTATTTTACATCAAAGAAGACCTCAGTCTCTTATTCAGGTGCGAACTGCCTTTTGTACTTGGGAGCATGTAAATATATGCCATTTTGGAGGAAATTGTAGTAAGTAAAACAACTTTTTATAAACTGTGTGATGCTGTGAGAGCTCTGGTGGAGACAGCTGCACATTATCCAAAAAACAAAACAAAAACTACTTCCTGTAATCTTCTTAGTCTCTTCGGCAGTAATAACATCGGACTGTTGAACACGTACGTTTGAAAAAAAAAAAAAAAAAAATCAATAAATAAAAATAATCGTAGAGCAAGACATTTTTGATAACTTTTTTTTTCGACATTGGGGTGTTTCCATTAAGCAAATGTATTTTCGTAATTTCAGTTTGTGCAGCTTTTTATGATTAATAAACACAGCTGTTGCTAATTGTTAAGAGGCCTTTACCTTTCCACATCTTCATTCATCTCTTGGCCGATTTTGCATGTTGGAGTGGAAGCTACAGCACAAACATTATTTACATGGCAATCCACACATGGAGGGACATTTACCAGTATGGACAATCAGCTTAAAATAACATAAAATAACATTTTTTTTTTTTTTTTTTTAGAGATTTAAACTTGTCTTATTAAATGTTGCTTCTCAGAAGATCATGTCCCGGTTAGGCCTCTGGGATTGGACTCACATCTTCGGGGAAACGTCCCTGAATGCACTGCGTCTACTCACACGATATCTTGACACATAGATTACATGCTGTATGCCTGAAAGAACAAAACCTTGTTCCACAGCATACTGTACATAAACACTCGGCTGGGCAAAAAATAACAAACCCATGCATTTACCGCCGAATGCAGACAACAGTTACAGTAAATCAGCCTGTTAAAAGGCCAGAAACGACTGGGACTCTTCCTCACAGCATCAGGAGGAACCTCTTTACTGAAGCCTTAACTGATGGGCTGGCTTTGAAAGCCCACCCAGAGACAGATAGGGTCCCCTCCGACAATTTATACCACAGGGGACTTGAAATAGGCAAAGAGATAGGCGAAGGAAAACATTGCCTCAAAGACACCCAAGTTCAGCTTGGTGTTTCACATTAGCTCAGAGCACAACAAGTTATCAGTGAATCTCCTCTTTTTATGTGACACTAGACTGACCGAGGGGGGAAAAAAAAGTTTCTTCGTTGGGTGACTCAGAGGCAGAAGCGTGCATCTGAGGAGGGAGGGAAAAAAAAGACAGGAAAAAGTAACCTAGCCTGTCTTCAAAAGAGTCAGGTTTATAATCTGATCCTATCTTGTGAATGGTGCTCTGCGTTTCAGAGTCAACACAATGCGAGCCAAGACACGTGGACATGTGGCATTAGGAGCTCCATCAAGATGAGCTGATAGCAGATTCCTATAAAGAGTTGTCCTCCCGTTGATTCTCTCCGATTGGCCTGAATGCTTTCTGCATTATCTGCCTGCGTCTCTAATGACTCGCAGATTAAGGGGTGGCTGGGAGAACAGGCAGTCGCTTATCTGGTTGAGTTCACAACCTGCCCTATATTTTCTTCATGATGGGGATGTTAATCTTTATTACGCGGCAGAGTTTAAATAATTGCTCCCAGATCTTGCTAGTGGAATGTCACAAAAGCATGAATTTTGGCACGTCGGTCATGGCGGTACTTGAATCCACGGCCATGGTGCCTCCTTTTTGTATTTTTGATGATGTTTCGGTTAATAACACGGAATTAACATGTTATCGCATTTTTATTTTTATTTTTTTACAAAAAAAGATCTGAGCAGGAATCTTTGCACTGCGTTTCTGGTACGTCTGTAAATTTGACACACAAGCAACATCCGCAAACAACAGCGATGGTCGACAAAACCGCTTCTCTCGGCCCGCTGGGGGTTAATTTTGTTTTGTTATGTTGGGACGCTGGAAAAGATGAGTGTTGTGTTCAAGTTGTACTAAAAGTTGGCGTATCGCCGAAACTATTCAGGCCAAAAATAGGACATTAGCATAAAAAGTGTTGCAGCAGCACAGATGTCTCCGTTGCTAATGCTAGCGTTCAGTTCAGTCGTGAAAAGGTATTTTTCAAAATAAGTTACATGGATGATCAGGTGTTCCTGAAACACTTGAAAGATGAAGCTGTGTAATAGCACTTTGTTTCAATCTGATGACTGAGTAACTGAGTTTTCTTTTTCTTTTTTTTTTTTTAATTGTTCGTAAATATCAATAAATATCTTCGTTCAATAATGCTAGCATCCACAGTGGAGAATAACCAGGGTTTCCTGAAAAACTTGAAAGGTCAATAAGCATAATTGCACTTTGGACATAACTTTTTGTTGAAATACAATTAATGAACCCTGTGGTTAAACATTTCAGCCGTGTCCCACCACCAATTTAAATACAGCTTTTTAATTCTCCCTGCTAATAGACTTTTTTGATACTTGTCTACAGAAATGAGGCCATGATTTTGTCTGCTTGCCACCGGCCTACAGACATCCCAGAGTTCGTCACTAGCATCACACGGACGTGAGGCGCTATGAAAAGGTCAGTCGGACTCTTCCGCCACGCAATTATAGAACAAAATGAGATTAAAAGCATTTCTGGAGCCATAAACACCGAGGTTATCTCATTGTATTCTTCTGACAGTTACATACTGTCTGAAATATGCAAAAAGTGCTTTTAAATTACGAAGCCCCAGAGGCAGGCTGTAGTAGTCTACTTCCTATTATAGAAGGCTTGTGTGTTCACAGTGGCATTACATAATTCATAAGCAGGATACTTTAATCTAGCTTTTTGTTTCATGTCGCGACTAGTGAAGGCTACATTTCACACTGAATGACAAAGCGCTGTCTGTTTGTAGGTCCGAACATTTAACCTTTAGCTGATCTCCTCCTCTGCCCTGCACTCTTTCATTGACAATTTATTCATTCGAGTAGTCACATCTGGTATGTTTTCTTTCCGTTTTGTATCTTTTCCTCTGCCTTCACACTTTTCAGCTGTTTTTTTTTTTTTTTTTTTTTTTTTTAATTGTTCGAAAGTGGCCACCAGCTGAGTTGACGCTAAGCCAAAGGTACAAGGCCTGTAATATTTAACTTGGGGTTGGTCCAGGATTTCCAACGGAAGATTGTGAATTTATGTTGCAATCAGTCCGGTAAAGTAAAGCCTCCAGCTGAGCTCATTATGATAACTCCTCCTTGTTTTCTGCTTAATAACATTTGATTTTACTCATCTGAATGAGAGCGTCGTAGCAGGTTGTTTTTAACAGTTGACCTTCATAAAGTATTCACGTCTCTTGCACTTTTTTAGGTTTTGTCACATTACAGCACCAACACAAATTACCCCAATATTGTCAGATTTTTCACTTTTAAAAGTAAACATGTGAAAAGTGTGGTTTGCATATTAATACAGCTTCCATTTACTTTGCAATCCCTAAATAAAACCAACCCCATCCATATGTGACGGAGTTGAAAACTACAATCCACCTTTGCATCACCTTAGTGCAAATCCCACAAATTAAGTTCTTTATGAAAAGGCAGAAAGAAGAAAGTTATTGTTTACATAAAGCCATAATAAGACCAGTATACATTTTTACCCCATGTTAAAAATGTGAAACACGGTGAATGGAGCTAAATTGGTGCCATAAAGTTTGTTCATAAGAAAAAGAAATTGAAACTAAAATAAAGATTTGAAATTGAAAAACTGGGAAAAAAAACTTTTTTTCAGTTTCAAATCTTTCAGTTTAATTTTTCTTTTCTTTTTGAACAACTTTATGGCCCCAGTTTAGCTCCATAAAGGTGCTTTAGTCTGATGATTTTGACAGTTTTTGGCCTACGGACAAATTCAAAATGCTGCACATCGTTAGGCTGCCACATAAAGAGATAAAACAAGTAAGAAGTTGTAGAAGTGATATGACTAGAAACAATTATGTTCGTAAACCTATCACAATAAGTGTAAAATGAATTAATCACATGATGAATTAAAACAAGCTCAATTTCCATTTGTATGATTTATCATCTTTCTCTCTTGATTTAGTTCACAGAGACTTCATTTTATTTGTTGCTTCGGTTGTTCTGTTCATTCTTTTTGGACATTTAAAAGGTTCTAATGTTAAATATTCATTTGAAGTTAAAGTTTATTAATTTTTGAGAGGGTGTACTTACGTTATTCTGCCGTTACCAATATATGACTTGAAAATGGTCTCCAGACAACATTGTCATCATTTATTGCAATAACTTTTGGGGTAATTTAAAGCCTAGCACAATTTGTTATTGTGACAGGCCTACATATTGTACCCTTACGTAAATGCATCTATAATAGTGTAGAACATGCAGTAGCTGATGAAAACAGTCTGCACTTTACACAAAACTGAAAATGATCAACTGGGTCTCAAGGAAAAGGCCATTTCATGCCGTATCTCATTTGTCCTCGCTCATATCTACAGTTCACATCATGACAATAATGGAAAGATTAATGAACTCCCAGATCAGTTTCCATTTCCAGCGGACGGTAGCCTCAGATCTGGAAATTCTTCCCACAACAGAACGAGCCAAGAAATCCCAACAAATCCCATTGGATAGTTCTGCATTTGGATGCAGAACTATCTAAATGTGAGCCGGTCCCTGTGAGGTTCTACAGTGTCACTTCTCCCGTTTCCTGAATCAGATGGGGTTATTAAATTGGACGGGGCAGATCTCACAGAACGCCGTTCAGTTTATTATCTGAAAATGAGAAGATTATGACTCCTATAAGACACGGCTATCAACATAGACTAAATTCCCAGGCAAGGAGAGCATTAATTGTCACATCAGATGTCTGTCAACAAACCTGCTGTTGCTTTTACACTTCACAAGTCTGGCTTTAGAAGGAGAGTGATGAGGCAAAAAACACTTTATTAATTAACTTCACACACAAGGAGAAGCAGCATTCAGCTTCTATGTAGCACAAATCTGAACAAACAGATTTCTGCTATGTAGCAGAAAACTGCAAAACAGCTGAAACACCGAGTGACTGTTTAGAGTTCTTTTTGATTCTTAATAACCAGAACATTGATTGAAATATTTGATTTGCTTTATGATTTTGATGGTGACATTTGACAAAATGTAATGTTACTTTATTAGGTTTTTATGATGTAAAGCAGGTTGAACTGCCTTGATGTTGAAATGTGCTACGCAAATAAACTTGACAAACTTATCACGAGTCACTCTTTTGGTCCATAGCATAAAAACCTGAAAAATACATATAGTTTTGCGGCTGTAATGTTACATAATGCAAAAAAAAAAAAAAACAGGCCCACTCATGTATTACTACTTGAGGTTTAACTGACCGATGCTCTTTACTGGAATGCTTTTATCTCAGGAGCTTTTCCCCAAGACTGAACCTGCCTTCACACCATTATGGTGGTAATCTCCAGTAATTTCAGCATCCAACACCGGCCGCTGCATCCTCGCATCTCATGCTGCTTTAATCTAGCGGCGTGATAATACTTAGCAGAGGGGAATGTGAGGCCGTAGCTGTAATAGATGACATGGCATTTGTTTTTTTCCCCCAACAAGACAATGTGCCTGTCATGGTCTTCTGACTTCTAGATGAAGTCTTTACTCACTTTGATGTTTCTGGATTCGTTTAAAATGACTTGCAAGTCGGGCAGCTGCACATTCAGGTGACTACTTTAGTACAGTTGGTTATTTAAGAACCGCCATCTCTAGTTTTATGTTTTTTTTAAGGGTGACTAAACAGCAAAACAAAATCATGCTTTTCAGCTTCCAGCAAAATGGCATGAATCATACTCTGAGATGAAAAGGAGCTCATGACATCAAATTATATTCAGGTGGTCCAGTCAAAGTCCTGGCCAAAAGTCAGAATCTGAGAATCTGTGCTATGATTCTGCGTGTTGTAACTGCAGCAAAATGTGGCTCAGCCAAATCTCGAGGAATCTGAACATACCTCAAAAATCACACTTTTCAAATATGTACTTTAAGCAACTTTACATTTTTATTTTCCTTTTATAGTTGAAAATGGTGAACTACTTCCTGTCGGTTTAGAAAATCCCATTAAAATCTATTGCAGCTTGCAGTTTTAACATAACAGAATGTGTGAATAGTTGTGCGTCCTCTTGCATTCCCTACTCCCTTTCTCTTGCTCTCTCAAGTTTCTATGAAATTATTTTTTTTTAAACAAGGATCTGGCAAGATCTCAAAGTTTTGCCATTCTATAATAAACAATGACATGACTATCAGGAAAATATTTACTTCAATCTTTAAAGTGACTTATGGCAACGTTGGCCGCTAAACAGAGTGTCATGAGTGTTATGCTGTCAGGTGGCACAGTCTGTATAAATACTCTCTGTGCACTTGTTTATAGGAAATCCCCCATCTGGTTTCAGCTGAACACAGTCCGGCACACTGGTGACCCCATGAGTTTTTGTTTTTTTTCTTCTTCTTTTTTTTTCTAATGGAAAATATAACGGTGCTGGAATAGCTGGTCTCAAGTGACAGACAAGACAACAATTTAAAAGAGTGCAGGCTCCACATCCCTGAGTCCAGCCCTTTCCTGACTTGTAAACACAGAGCCCGGCTTTTGAAGAACTATCCAGAAAAGCCCAGTGGCCTTTATGTCATCCCGCTTTTATGGGATATAAAGGATAACACTGTTGTCATCCCTCACAAACTTCAAAGTACGAATGAAGAGTTTAGCAGATATATCTGGAAAAAAATCACACAGCAACGGTGAAGATGTGATAAAACGCGCCGACAGAATCCTGAAGAACTTAAACAGAACCATAAGGACCTTGAAGAGGAACGGGATTATAAGATTTCCACACCTTCACAGCTTCACCTCATTCTGGGATTTATTGTGATCCGCGTTCATTTGAAACCGCCTAAAGCAAGTCTATATTTTTTGTGTTACTTTTACCTATTTTATGGCCAATTTGGTTTAGTCTAGAAGGGCCCTAAAAGCAGAGGGTGACGGCTGATGCTTACACAAAGCTGCCGTGACGTACGGCTGAAAAAGCGTTGAACAAAGTCAAAAAGATAATTGTTCTAAAACATGCAAAAGAGACGTTACAACAACTGGCTTTGTGGAAAACCCCCAAAAAGATACAGGTTATTTGGTTTAGGTTTTGTATTTGTCAGAACTTCTTTTTATCTCAGCTGGGATGAACAAACAGAAATAAGTGCATATGGAAGCCCAGGAGTGCCAATATTTCACTATATGCTTCAAAGATTTGTTAGGTTTATCTTTAGTTTTAGGGGGTGCCAGAATCTGAATATTATTTTTAGGATCAGACTATAGACAAAGTAAACTCAAATCCATTTATGTATGACCCAATAAAGTTTTTATAAGGCACTAAACAGCACAAATAAGAATTTTGTGGTCCTTAATCGGTTACACATGTGATGTTTTGCAAATGAACCCCTCAGAAAAGAGCTATCTGTGATAAACAAATGTAATCAGTGACAAACAAATGACAATAATATACAATAGTCTGTAAAGTTTAAGCCCATACGAAGACATAAAATCACTAAAGTCAAAGAAAACAGTTAAACGCCAATTCTTCATTAGGTCCTTTAGGGTTTACATCCATTCTTTTCAGACAGTAAACCTTTTAGAGCGTGATGAAGGACTGTTTAACTCTTTTCTTTGAGTTTTGTCAAACAAAAGTTATAATTCAGCCAAACGACCAGACCTTTTAGACAAGTTGAAAAATGTTGTAGTAGGTGTTAAACCGTAAAAATTACATGTTTACCTCACAAATACGCTGTTGCTACAAGATTTATGCTAATAAATTCAACTCCTGCCACAATGACTCAAAAATGTTGCTTTATAAGTCCCTGGTACGTTTTAGCAAAACCTGGGTTCGAATGGTGACCTAGGTTAGGGCCACCTGGGTGTGGGTCGGTGTAAAGGCCGAGCCGGGCATGGATTGGCCTTCATGCCAATGGTAACATGAAGGCCCTCCATGCAACCAGCAACCAGCTTAGGTTGGTCTCATGGAGGTCTGTCTTTCCTCGGACCTCCTGCTGACCCACTCCCTTTGTGCCCTGACTCGGCGCAAAGCCCGAGTCAGGCTATGAAACCAGGCATGTAGACCCTTGATTGATTGGAGGTCTGTCAAAGCCTGGTCCTAATATGGTGGACTCTTTGCTTTGGGTCAGGGGTAACGTTTAGAACAGTAGTGCCCAAAGTCGGTCCTCGAGGGTTGGCATCCTGCATGTTTTAGTTCTCCCTGGTTTAACGCACCTGGATTCAATGATGACTCAATAGGAGGCCTAAGAAGAACACTGACATGCTTAGGAGGTTGTTTCTACCACCAGGGAGATAACTAAAACGTGCAGGATGCTGACCCTCAAAGACCAACTTTGGGCACCCCTGGTTTAGAGGTAAGATGCAAATTAAGTGTTAGTTAATGTTGGGGTTAGGAATAGACTATTATTGGTTAGGGTTAGGGAAAATGTTTGGGTTAGGCAAAATCGCAGCTACTAAAATGAAGGGAAATCAATACAAAGTTCCAATATGGGTCAAAATAGTTTTGACAAACCTGTATAGCATTTTGTTTTCTAAATCATTCTGTAAATAATGATGATATAATGTTAGGTTGTTTTTCTGCCAATTGCATAGCTGCAGTACACAAGTAGTCTAATGCGTTGAATGTGGTCAGACACATTCAACTCATTAGAAACCAATCAGAACCAAAAGGCAAACATATACAGGCCCAAGCTCGATAATCAACTAAAACTCAGTTTCACACAAATACAAGGATGCTAGCATAAATGTTTGAACGGGACCTTCAAGGTCGCTATTAAGCTAATTTTCTTTTAACTAGTTTTCTTGTCTCTTCCACCAAGAGACATGCAAATGTACCTTTATCTTGGCTTTGTTCTATTCTTCCTCTTTTTCTTTGTCCCTGAAGAAGTTATTTTTTGTCAGTCTGCCACCTGCAAGCACCAACATAGCTGTGTACAACGGTAAGAAATGTGGTTTTGTTAATTTAAGCCAAGTCTATAATATAAGCTAGCATAGTATACAGTAATCAATTTGGCATACTGATGACAGTATCTAATCTTGAAGATGGCTTAAGAAGATGCATTCATATCTTTGAAGTTAATGTTTTCTGTTTCTTTACTTTGTCAGTCCACAACTGACTTTCTGGTAACTGTAGTTCATATCTGAGGATTACGTGATACTTTTATTTTCTGTAATGACGCATGTTCAGTTTACCGCAAAGCTGTGGTGTAATAACTGGTGAGTAGTTCGTAGATGCTGCCTCTCGCTTCCAAACCACTGCGACACCAAAACGATACCACTAAGCCTTTGTATTTTTAAAAAAAAGTTACATTAAAATATGTCACGGCATTTTATGTTAAGTACTTTCTCTCTCTCTATCTTCACATAGAAAAAATGGATGGAGGCGAGTACAAGGGAATACTGTAGTAAAGTCTGTTGGTGTGCAAAATCCATGAGACTGAGCAAAATTTTAACTTCCAGGGGGACAGCAGTCACAAATCCCCAATGTAATAGTTTAGATCAACGCACATTCATGTCTTAGAATGGTCTGGTCAAAGTCCAAACATAAATCCACTTGAAATTTGGTGGTCATAGTCACTCAGTTTGACTGAGCTTGAGGCAGACGTATGACCCTGTCTGCAAAGTTCAGTGTGTCTATTTTTATGAACAGTAAGCTTGCGTAATGTGACTTAAAAACACCCTTCAAACTTGTGGAAGGGAAAGGGTAAATGAGAAGGATTCGGCACAGCACAATTGAATTGTTACCAATGCAGCTGGGCTCCTAATATTCCCCCTTCTTCAAACTGTTTAGGCTTATAGCATTTATCCACATTACTCACATAAAGATGTCTTGGGCGTATCATCAACAGTTTGCACAGGGAAACTGTGGAAGACGTCCCAAGCCCCACTTACGCACACATACAACAGGAATTAACTGAACTAGCGAGGCAGCAGAAGGGTCTTAGACCGCGTCTCGTCTGCTTTCACGTGCCAAGAAACAAGATATTCCAGAGAAACCAATCTGCTTATGCATTTCAGTTCACCAGATGGACATAATGTTATGAAAAACATGCTTTCTATGAATCCATCATCAGGTACAAGTTTCTGGACCTTGCAACTCAACAAATTTGTTAGAAGCAACAGCACGTGGTGCGTCTAACAACATAAGATCTACTTGAGTCTCTGGTTTCTCTGTTACCCAAAGCAGAATGACTTTCCGAGCAGCTGTAGAACCCAAACTGTCCTAGATGACAGTTTTAAGCAGGCACCTAAACAAACATCCTGGGAAATTAAAGGGCCTGTGTCAGGCCTCTGCTGCTGTGCGCGGTAATTTGCATGATTTTCTACAGCCTGACAACAATCAGGTCTCATCTTGCTGCCCATCTTAAGAGGATTTACTACCAAAAGGAGTAGGAGTACAAATTTTTTATGGTACCACTAAAAAAAATGAAGGAAATAAAAGATAATTCTTGTAACATTCCTCATCACAAATAAAAGCTAACCGAAGGCCACACAATGGAAAACACTGAGACGCACAAATCGGGAGTGACCATGACTTCTCCTGAACTGGGCTAAAACTCATCCAACTCATAGGAACACGGAGGCCCAATTTAAAGAGCTTTGGGTTTTTTTGAGGAAGTAAACAAGAAAAAAAAAATGAAGGTTTCTTAGCGAGACTGCAATTATTCAAGGTAATTGCAATGTTAAGCAGAAACTGGAACTTGTCATTAATAAAATTCATTGTTCAGTTAATATGGTGGTCTGCTGTCTGGACTGCTCAGGATAAATATTAGGACTTTTTTGTAGACAGCTCACGTGGCCTTGCAGAGGGTCAACACTACTTAATGGACTGGTTTGTCTTTTACCTCACAGGATGGTACAATAGCACAGTTTTATTCCATTGCTTTGAGGTTGGATATGTTCAGATGGTTAACAAGCTATAATGGTCTTCAATGTTTGATGACTCTGTGGCTCATGACTGCTCTGTGCCTGAAGTGCACTCTTATCTGAAAAAGAAAAAAAAAAAACATACCCTACAATATTAAACATTTCTACAGTTAGTGGTTAGGTCCTTTCTAGAGATATACCTCACATAACGGGGAAAAAAGAACATTTCTATGACTGTCATTGCGTTTTGTGAGAAGATCAAGCAAATCCCAACATTCAGTAGCTTATAGAATCACCTTTTCAAAACAATAACCTCAAGACATCATTGTGGAAGCGATCATCTCTTCTTTATAACATTACTTCATTTCAAGTCAACGTGCATTTTGCCCAGATCCTGTAGCTTGAAAGCTGGTTTGAGATGTTGGTGCCATTGCTCTGTGTTGGGGTTTGCTTGCCATTGTGCATCGTGTTCGAAGATCTCTCCTCTGGTCTCGTCTGTCTGAAAGACGTTGTGCTTGAAATATGTATTGTGGTTTATTCCAATGTAACCTGCCAGAGATAGACTTTTTTTTTTAGAGTAAATTCTCTTTCCGTGTTTAGACTGTTGCAACAATTCTTGAGTTTTGTTGGAACAATACTTATCTAACCTTAGGGGGAATGGGTTGGGACATCAGTACTGGGACGATTTGGCCACTGTCTCCCATTGGGAAATGTTCTAACCATGAATATTTTTTTTCTCTGATGAATGATAGACTTCATTTCTTTGGAAATGGTCTTATAACACTTTTCAGTTTGAGGTATCAACATTTACCTCTTTTGGGTCTTTGATAAAGTCTTATTTCAAAGGGAATTTGTGGAAATACACCAGATTAATCTTTTTAGCATAGAAGTGGTCACTCCTGATGATGATCAGTTAATCAAATGGATTTGCAAAACCCGCAGTTGCTGCTACCTTCCTTTTTAAATCCCGCTGAAGCAGCAAAGATGTACATAGTTTTTCATGTCACTGACAGTTATGGAAACTTTACTCATGACTTTACTTATCTTTGGAAGAAAATAAATTTTAGTGCTTACACATGAGTGGCTGTTGAGCTGCAGTCCAAAAGAATTTAATTTTACAGCTTATACAGTTCAGCTATGCAATTGTGAAAGATTTTTTTATTTGAGTGCTCCATCTGACCCCATTTGAATGTATAACAGATAAAAAGAATATGTTTCCTCATTGGTAAAGCTTATGTGAAGTAGTTTCAGCCCCCTCTGTAAAACTTAATGGGATTAAGACTAGCAATGGTTATTCCAAAACTGAAGCAGTGTGTCTGAGATAAAGTTATAAAGCAATGCCTTGGATAAACCTTGTCTGCTGGATAACCCCTGCTTCATTATTTAACATCATCTTATTAGAAAAACTCTAACCTGCAGAAACGGTATGATGGTAAAATGTGTAGTTTTGAAAGTCTAACATTTTGGGAAATAGATGATTGTCAAACTTAAGCTATAGAATAAAGAAACTGGTTTAGACTAAATCAGTGATCATTTTATATTTACATGACTTGTTAAATCTGTTGTTCCGTATTTATCCAGTGAGGTTACTAAACATAAGGTTAATGAATGAAAACTTGTTCCTGTAGTATACAGCTGAAATTAGATATTTATATCAGCTGTATAAAATGACAGATCATCTTTTTATTTTCACTGTATTAGAATTCAGACTAAATTTTTCTTGTTTTAGGTTAGGATTATTAAAATTCTCTATTAGATAAATGTCATAATAATGGGAGATGATTTTATTAGTAGATTTTATCTTATTTACTAAGACATGAAGTAACTTAACACTTTAGGGGGAGAGAGAGATTTAATTCTAAACGGTTAAATAAAAGTTTCTTTTTTTACAATGGTCGTATATGTTTGACAGGATTTGTGATTGGACTAGGGAAAAACACATTAATAATTAGCTTCTGTAGTACCTCTCAACTATAAAAAAGCCTTTTTTGTTAACTACTCTGCATATAAACACTGAGCAGAAATAGACATAGTTTTTATCTGCATCACTATTTGTTTAGAGTGCTGAAGGAAGAGCAGTTGGGATTGTTGGTGAGTGAATGGCTGTAAGCTGATAAGTCTGCTACTACTCTACCTGTCCTGCACTAACCCCTCTGACGTCACGGCGCTTTGGCCCAGCAGCCTTTGCGCATCAGGACAGACTCCTTGCTGGCAACAAGAATGATGACTTGTGTGTTTATCTTGCTCAATACAAAGAGGCCATGTAATCTAAATACATAAGGTAATATAAATACAAAGGTACCATATAATGGCATCCATTGTGGCCGCGGCCCCAGGAGTGTGTGCGGACGGGGACATCTTGGCTATGCCTCCTGGCCCCGGCTCTGGTCGGGCATGCTGGCACCCTTTGTGTTTAAAAAAACTCCCGGAAAGTTTACAGTGAGTGTACTTCTGCTGCGCTTTGTGTGACAAGATTTAACGCACCATACCCATCAGCGGCAAAACAGCCACAGACCTCCCTGGAATCCACTCTGCCACTTTCCATTCATGCATTTCCACGCATTCCCCGGCTTCCTTCAAATGTCCCGTCGCAGCAAACCTCTGTTGACAATTAATATCGGCTCTGTTTGTCAGGCCGCAAGCTCAGAGGCTACTGTGTGTTTACTGCACTTTTGTTCTGTCGTGTGTCACCCTTTGGAGCAATGCAAGTTGGAGAAGCGCACAATTTCCAATTTATCTGCTGAAGAAAGACACTGTGTACGTGAATAGCAATTCAGTGCAGCAGTGCTACCTCAGGCTCTCATTTTTTAGACAATTACTTAATTTAAAGCAATATATTATGTTAAATACATTTTTATTGTATAGCTGCACAACATGATGAGCTACAGTATCACCAGTAAGTGTTTATACCTCGGCGTTTGGTTATGTTCAATATTACAAAAGGGATTTTGTGCAATTGTTTTAAAGGCATTCTTTGCAAAATAACCCATAGTAGTCAAAAGTTTACAGATTTATTTTTAATTCATACAGAATGTAAAAATATAAAGGTCTTAACACCCATAGCTTAATATTTTGTTGAAGCACCCTTAGCCACAGTCTCAGGGAGGTATGACTCTAAAAACATGATCCACCTGTTTTTTTTTGTGTTTTTCTTACTTTTCTCTTCAGACCGTCTCAAGCTGAGTAAGTCTGGTGCTGCATCCTCAGTAGAGAAACATTTCTGGGTCACTTCCGGAAATATTTCATTCGATTTAAATCCAGATCTGTCTGTATCACTATAAGACAGTTCCTACAGTCACTCTCTGGATCATTGTCATACTGGAAGATGAAGCGTCATCTTAGTTTGGAGCTCCAAAGCACTATGAGGTACATTTTCTGAAAGAATATCTCCACGTTCGGTTGCTATCGCTTCAATTTCTAAAGCAGAGCTCTGTAACTGCAGTCCTCACATGCCACTGACCTACAACTTTTGGATCCCAGCTCCAACACACCTGAATTGTAGGGATGGTGTTTAGCCAGGTCATGACCGGTTCCTATTTATTAGAATTCAGGGCAAAAACTTGTTTTGTTGTTTCATCTGACCAGAGAATCTTGCTTCACCTTGTCTGGCGATCGCTAACGTGGGTTTTTGCCGTATTGAAACAAGCTGCAATCTTTATATTATAAACCAAAGGTCTCATTGGTGAATAGTTGATCTTTGAGACACTTTTCTAATCCCCACCAGTGAAGTACTAAAGCTCCTTGTAAGTAACCATTGGTTGCCTCTCTGACCCTTCCTTCCTGACCTTTACTTTAGTCGTGAAGGCAGAAGTAGGGAGGGTTCTGGTCGTGGTTCCATTTCCAATTATTAGAGACAACATTGCTTTTACAGGCCACTCAATGCTGCCAAAACCATTTTTTCTATGTTTCCCCAGATTTTTCATTTTACATAATCTTGGGCTTTCCACAAACAAATACTCTGACTTGATTGCATAGTTTCTGCTCTGACATGTACTGCCAACAGTGAAACCTTGTGTATACAACAGTGTTCCATTGAAAATCATGTTTAATCAACTAAATTTATTGCAGATGGACTACGATCAGGTTGCAGGAACTTCTCAAAGATGATCCGTGGAAATCCAATGTATCCAAAGTCAATTTTTAGGATCAAAGCAAAAAGTGTAAATATGTACAATGCTCCCCCCCATTTTTTTTACACTTTTACAAAATGTCTCACTTTGTCCTGCCAAAGAAAAGCATCCCCACAACTATCACACACAAAATCAGAATAAAATACATTTAAAATGTTGCTTTAATGTGACAAAATGTGAGGAAGTTTAAGGTATGAGGTAATAAAAGCACTTTGACATTGGAAACAGATCCACGCCTGGTCCCAGCTTTATTGTAAATGTTATATTAAAGCTACTCCCTGGTTTATCTATGCTATCTGTTTTGTTATTGTAACTGAAACAACTGCAACTGTAAAACAGAATGACTAAAAAGCTCGGCGTTATATATGTCAAACAACTTACATTATAATCCAACAGCAGTGCCTAGAACATTCCTCTCAGGACTCTTGGTTTTCTTTAGCGTGTGCGTGCTCCCGTTGCTCGAACACTAGAAACTTGTGACGAAGAAACGCTCCACCTGTGAGAGATGGAAAGACGAGGTAGAACATCATTGATCTGTTATTGTAACCTGCAGCAGATATTGCTAATAATAACACGCCTCCATGATGTCAGCATTCCTGTGGAGTAAAATTTACACCATGTTTTGTGCTTAGCAATCAAACGGTAGTCGGGGTAATGCTGGCAGCAGGAGAGGCATGGAAATCTCACTGCATCAATCTTATCCACGAGGAAACGTTGATTCAAATAACATTTTTCATAAAAATAAAATGAAATGTGCAACCGCTTTTACTACTGGAGCATTTTTTTTCCTTCTGAGTCAAATTTTTTTTGGGGGAAAAAGGTGAGTTTTGGAGAAACGTGCGGTGACCTCTTCCATGTCGCGCTCAGATGCGGCCTTTATGTATGGAAAGAAATGAAAAGCCTTGAAATCCCAGACATAATGTAAACATCTGCTTTATTTCAGCCATAGTCCTCAACAGACACTCTACTAAATGCACATACCAAACATGACAGCAAGGGGGTTATGAGGAAGAAGGATCCTCTCTTTCATGATGACTGCTGATATCCATTGCAAATATGAATTGTCACCCTGATCTTTTCTGCTTTGATCCAATCTTTTCACCGAAATGAAAGGCATGTTTCTTTTGGTACTCCTCTGAAACGCTTTGACTCCAGCAAGCAAACCAAGGTGTTGCACAACGCGCCATCATCAGGGTGATAGTAATCCCGAGTGGCAGCAGGCACACTTACTGGCTGCGCAGATCGCCTCAAATTAGGACCCAGCTCCATTGTGAGCTCAGGAATCAGAGTTGGCAACTTCATGGAAGCTCCCCTGCTATTACCACACTGCTCTCTGACGTCCCAGCGAAGACAGTCCTGTAGTCATAACATTCATGTTGGGGTTGGTCCGCTCTCAGATGACTGACCTCGACTTAAACCCACAACAGCAACACTATGACTGTGATTTTTAATAATGTTTGAGATTCGGGAGAGTCTTACTAATGCTACAGTGCCCTGCATGTAATGTGTCCATGGACCCCTTGAACTTTTCACTTTTTTCTGCCGCTGTACAACCGCAAACCTCATTGGTGTTGTACAGAATAGAACCATGGTCCATAATAATAAAGTAAGCATGATTTGTGGTTGATCAAAATGGGGGTCCTCCCATATTATCATCGTCTGTATCCGCCTATCCTTGCAGGGGCGATGTCACCCGTTTCCAGCGGTTATGGGATGTGAGGTGTGGCACACCCTGGATCATTACAGGGCAACACAGAACAAACAATCACGCAGAGACACACATTCATACCCAAGAGAGCAGTTTAGAGTAACCAATTAACCTAAAAGCCATGTTTTTGCACTGCAGGAGGAAGCCAGAGTACCTGGAGAGAAGCCATGTATTGTTAAAGCTTTTCATTTTTTTTCATGCATAGACCTCAATATGGAAGAGATTACTCCTTGTTCTTTAAAATTGCTGATTTTTCAGCTGAAAATAATGTAGCTCTAGTGCTAGAAGTGCTACCCCATTTCTCATTTTATTGTGCAAACTACATGCAAGTGTGGCTGTATTAAAAGTATTTAGTGGAATGAATACTGAAAAAAGCAAATGGAAAGGAGGTGTTCAAGTGTTTGCTGTAGACTGAGTGAAGAAAAGATTTCAAAGGCTTTTGTTCCTACATGGCAATTCAAGCAAAAACAGTTCTGACTATTACGCCCAAATTTGCACATTATTATTGGATTGCAGGATTATTGTCTATTCTGGCAGACATTCATGGTTTGTGTAAAACAATGTTTCCTGTCTTGATGTGTTCTGCTGTTTTAATAGAGGAATCCTGTATAGGTCTAAACATCTGTAAACGGAGGGGATTTTATGAAACATCAAATCCTGACATCTTTGAAATGTTGCATAGTTTTGACTATTCAACACTTCTCTGTGATGTCAAAGTCTTATTTGTAATGAACGATCACCTCACCATTTGGGGATAACATTCCAGTTGTCTCAGGGCCCAAAGTGGTCAGATAATTCTCAAATCACACAGTCAATGCAATGATGACATAAGTGCCACTTTCATTTTCAAGCATCCAGCATCCTGTAGTGAGTGAAGTGTGTCTGTAGAAGCTTTACACAAGACAAAATGATGTGTGTATGTGTGTGAATCTTTGATGATTATGCAGCAAACGTGTGGAGGAAGGTCTGATGGTCAGGTCAGAAGAAAGTGTAACCTTTTTGGCCTTTATGTAAGGCAAAGAAAAACGCAAAACTTAAAAATGGTGGTGGTGGAATTGTGCTAAAGGTTATTCTCCTAAGAAAGGGTAGTATTTCAACTTACCCTGAATGGTAAGAAGTAAAGAAAAAACCCGCTAACATTGTGTACAAATCTTCAGAGGGATTCTGCAAGATGAATTCAAGGGTAGCAGGGCCCTGGCTGGAGGTTGGCTGGTGAATTAGCAGAATCACCAGATTAGCCAGGACAATGTAAGCTTTGATGATGAGTACATTAAGGCCCAAATGGGAGATTCGTGGAACCAAAACTGGGGTGGACCATTGACAACACCAGAAACATTTCTCGACACTATTAAGAAGCATTTCTTGAGTGAAAAACATCCAAGATCCCTGCCTCTGTTAACAAGCTTAGCTCACAATTGCCAGTATTCTGCTCAGCCTTTGTGGTGGCCATCCAATGGACTAAAAACCTTCCATCCATCCTCTACAGCGACATCCTACGCTGTTCTAAAAGACGCCGTTACATGACAGAGCTTCTCATCAGCGAATCGGTAGACAGACAGAAAACTGGAGACACACAGCAGCACCTCCCTCCACCCAAACATCAGAACGTGACATGCTGCAGGTGCGTCTCTCTGACACGACTTCAAGACGAGGTCCATGTGTGGAATTTTTTCCTTTTTTTCTGCCAAGTGTCCATTTTTCCAGGAGACTATGAATAGCTGTATATCTGCAGAAGGTAAAGAATTGATGGGTGTGTTTGTTTCCAGCGAGCAGCACGTCTCGAGATCTGAGCTTCTGCCGGCCTCTTCAGACACAGAGAGCGCTGCAGATACTCGCAAGATGCAGCTCTTGTTTAATAAATGTCGCTTCGTCTTTAAAACACTAAAAAGAGACAGCCAAAAGCTTTTCTTTTTTCCACTCTCGAGGCTTCAGATCAATGCGGCCTGCGTACTTTCACAGTTTCATAAAAGCACACGGAATACAGCCAATGTCTTTGGTTAAAGATGAGGCGTTTGAGTGTTTCTAAATCTCTGGCCATTTAGTGTTTACTGCATGTGCTCCCAGATCCAAGAAAATGTTCAAACTCTCTGATTTTCTTTGTTATATTTATTCATGCCGATGAATAATTCAGCATTTTGAGTGTTTAGAGAAATCTACTGCAGATAAGTGCAAAAGAAATTTTGAATGCATGATGTCATCTAAATTGAAGTCTGCTGTATGTTATAACTGTTATAAATAAAAGTGCTTTGGACAGAGTAGAAATGATACACTTGTGCAATGAGTGGAGATGTGAGTGGACTAATATGGTGGTTATGTTTGGTCTAATTGGCAAGTTTGAAAGATTTGCAAATCTGCTTGTTTTGACTCTGCTGGCCACTTCAGAAAAATCTTTACTATCTGGTTGGAGAATGCCCACCAATCAGTTTGTGATGCTAAGCTAGGTAATGCAGAAGAACAATGATCCAAATTAATCCAACAAAAAATATTTCTGGGAAAATCTGATTAAGATTTTGTGGCAAGATCTTAAATAAAACGGTCTTCCACCGTTAAAGACTATCAACGTTGACAAATTTGGTTGAGGAGGCAATTTGCCACATTTTACATCTACTCGGTTTAAGGTTCGTTTGATTATTTCAAACATCCGAATGTCACAAAAAAGCAATGACGGAAGAAATGTGCTACAGCATTCCTTGTCCTACACAATCTTGCTGTATAGAAAGCATATTCGGATGCATCTACCGTAACGCCTTATCGCTTCTGCATTTTTTTTTCTTTTTTCTTTTTGGTGATTCATGCTATTTTTCCAAGACAAGCAAAGTAAATGCCAGCAGTTTTTGAGGGCCAGATGAAGCCTCAGAGGTTGAGGTGGCAGGAGTCTCGCTTTGAAAGGGGAGGGAGACAAGAAAGAAGAAAGGAAGGGAGTAGTGATGAAATGTGGTGATGATATTTGGGTTGAGAGAAGGTAATTTTCCTGTGCGAGAGGGGAAAAATACATGCTTTAAAAAGAGACCAAAGCTCTCAGCACAAATGACAAATTACCATCTTACACTTCAAAAAATGAAGCCGGTAGTTCAGAAGATATTTGCTTTTTATGGTCTGAAAGTGTAAAAGTAGATAGCATGTCTCTTTTAGGAAATAAAACAAATCAGACTTTTTTTTATTAATTATAACCCTAGGCTGTAAATTGTTGCTTGTTGGGCCTCTTTTTGCATGATCCTATACAGCAATGTGATGTGGCAAACAGATGATCAACCTGTGGCTAAAGGTTGCTTTGATTGTTGGGTCTGGAGCGTCACCTTCCTCTTGACGACACTCCATAGTTTCTCTGTCAGATTCAAGTCAGACGAGTTTTCTGGCCAATCAGAACCAGCTTTTGGTACCTTGACAAATTCTGGACAAGGAACAAGGTTCCTTGTTGTTGGAACACTTTTATCTATCACACATTTTCCTTTAACTGTACTCTGACTATGCCTGAGTGTGGCAACATGAGTTTAAATTTTTTTTTTCCCTTAAAATTTCACAAACACTGAATTTTAGATTTTCCGTATATAAGAAATAAAGGCTTGACGTATTTCACTTTGTTCATGAGTATATAATTGATTTTTCATTTTTAATGATTTATTTTGTGGCAATGTGGCAATATGTCTCATGATGTAGCTTCAAATCGTGTGTAAAGCTGCAGATACAGACTAATTGGTACAAGCTGCTGAAAAAAACAAGTACTTAACTGATGGTGACAATATTTGGTAGTCTAATTCAGCTTCCATGTGAAATAATCAAATTATGGACAGAAAAACGTCATGGAATCTGTTGAATCTAAGCTTTTGTGTTGGATTCCCACTTGAAGCCCGTGGGCATATTAAGCTACAGGACTTTAGTGTGTGTGTGTCATGTGAAGGCCGTGTGTGTGTTTACAGGGCCGGTGAGCAGCGATCCGCATCATAACCATGGAGATTGTCACAGGGTCAGCTCTGTGCCGCGCTCTCCCCAGTGGGAAACAAACACTGGCGCGTCACGCTGAAACCTCAGCTTTCTAATTGGCTGCTAATTAGAAATGAGTGTGACCCGCAGGTTTTTATTCACAGCCCTGAGTACCTGAAATGTAAGTAAGCATCAAAGTGCAGGAGGAGCTGGACTAAGTCAGCGGATTAGGGATGAAATCTCTGATTACTGAAGTGAAAAAAATCTGCCTTTAAAGAAGCATGAAAATAAATCCCTGTAGCGTACCGCACGCTTCTGCTTACATTTTATAATGCTAAGGTTCTCAAACAGTGGTACGAGTAATGTTACAATTGATATGATGTTTTATGCATTTTTTTTTCTTTTTGCTTCATTTTTGTAAAAGAGAAACTAAATGAACTAAGGACTCAACGACAGGGTTAATTCATCCCATGCAAGTTATGACCAGTTATCCACTGGTGCGGTTTAGTATGATTTCTAGAAGAAATAGTGTTAAAATATAGGAGCTACATTTCAAAATTATTGAAAAACAAAATCTAAAAATTTTGGAAAACGTATTTGAAGACTTTCCCGTGGCTGCTTGGTATTGGAATAGCTAGTTAAACAAATAATTTTTTCTTTATATTAATTAACATTATTCTGTGTAACCTGTCGTGGAGCAGCTTGATCTGCTGTAGGTTCTGGGACAGTGAAAGTAAAAAGAAACTGTTCTGTCTTTGATTAATGTGCTGTTTAAATGTTTGTTTTCTCTTTCTCTTTGCCTCATGAGAACCGTGTAATTTTATAGCAAAAAATAAACCGGGTCATCACAAACAAGAGGCTTGATTTATTATGTCGTTCACAAATTACTAGCTTCTTATCAGATCACAGATCAAATTTCTGTAAGGAAATGTTGATGTGTGCATAGGTCAGTTCAGATAGATAGATAGATACCACTAATTATGTCCTGTTTTTTGAGTTCAGCAGCAAAAGTCCAACACTGCTCTACAGCACTTTGTAGACCAGAATCTGAACAAACAGAATAAAGATTTTCAGTGGTTGCCTCTTTCGTCTTTGACAAGAGACCATGTGCCATTTCTCCCACAATCACCAGACTTGCGCATTTGTTTTGGTTATATTTACCCAGAATGCCCGGCGCTACAGTCTGCTTCCTGCTTTTGGTCCACTTGCATCCACATACCCATTCGAACCACGCCAGAGTTCACTTCAACCAAACCGAGACCAAGGTTTGTAGGCGGACCAGAGTTCCCTTCTTTTGGTCCGCATCAGACCAATTGCACATTCACTCTTAACCAAACAAACTGGACTTTCTAGGCAAACGTACCAGAGTAAACAGAGGTGTGAATGCACCTTTAGTGTATACCTAAAAAATTAGCAGTGCAATAAAGTTTGACACAGTACTTCGTTATATTTCGGTGGAAACTAAGTCCGTATTGCTTTGACTAAATCTGTGACCGTCTGTCTCGACTGTATACAGTGTATTGTGTGTGTTGCATGTTTATTTTCCTCAGGCATTTTACACAGTTTCTGTCCCGTTATTGAAAAATGATCGTGCGACATTTGTGTTTTGACAAAGCACACCGAACCCTACTGCCTCCATAATCCCACACTTCCTACGACGCGGTGCCCAGTTTACAGCCGAGGGCTTCACTAATAACTTTCTTTTCAAATGATCGCTTTGCTACACGACTTCAGAAGAAAGCAGCGAGCATGAAATTTAATTACGGCGCACACGCTCTGCAGCGCTGTCCAGAGCTGTCCGTTTTAATCTCTTCTTTGCCCCCTCAAAGATTCTCTTGAGTCTTTTAGCTAGACTTCTGCTTTCTGCTGTCTCTTTTTGGGTTGTTTCTCAATTTTCCAGGCTTATTGTAGACTGTCAATCTGACCTCTTTTTCCCTCTGTACATAAGTAATAACTCTCCAAAGAAGATTGGATCAGAAGCAGCATGGTGCATGTTTTATCTGTGCTTTCTTACAGCATGCTGCCTCTGCTGAGTTACAGTCATGACGTAGTTATTTGAGAGCCGAGTTGATGTCCAACTGGGCCGACTCTCCCCTACAGTCTGATGGTGATTTAGCTTTGAAACTGCTGCTGTCAGCCTAGGAAAGTAAAAACACTTTCCATCTTTGTCAATGCTGTCCACTGAATGACTCCTGTTCAGCTCAAGAATCCGTCCATAATATCCTCGGTATGAGCAGAAATCGTATCAAACCCGTTATTATGTTTTAAAAGACAGTACAGACCCCATTCAATAAATTAGGCGATTGCTGATAAGCCCATTTATTTCAGGAACTTTATCACTAAGGGAAACACATTATACAGATTAATTACACAGATGGATGTCTGAAACCTTTGTGTTGATTGTGATGATTTTCCTTCTACAGGTAATGAAAACATGACATTTAGAATTAGAATATTACATCAGACCAATAAAGAAAACAATTTTGAAAACAGAAATGTGGACTTAATGTAACATATGTTTAGTTTAAAATGTTATTTTAAAAGGTAATGCAATGTTTTGCGGAAGTATTCACACCCTTGCACTTTGGATTTTTCCATTGGACCATTCAAACACATCTGATGCGATTGCTATCGTTCTGCAACACAAATCGTTTTGGACGTAGACCAAAAAGGTCAATTTTTGACCTTATTTGAACAGACCACCCTCTTGCCATGCTTTCATAAAGACCAGATCTAAATGTTGGTGTGCTGTTGTTTCCTACTTCTGATTTGTCCGTCTGAACTGTGGACGCCTAAAACTCCTTCATGGGCCTCTTTTTTTGTCAAATTAAGTGGATGGACATGTATCGGTAGGTTTGCAGTTGTGCCATACTCTTCAATTTTGGAGTCATGGGTTGAACAGAACTCTGAGATGAGTTTAAAACTTGGGACACCTTCCTGCTGTGCTCCTTGTACTTGTACTGAATTTTATTTATGGATATCAGATTAATAGAAGGGCACAAATTGATATGGATGCTGCACTTTTTGGATTGGAAAGACATGTAAAATTTTCATTACACTTGACAATGCATGGATTTGTATTGGTCTATGTTGAAGTTTGTGGTTTCCCAGTCACTGTCTTTCTTTTCCTTTAAGGCAAAGCAATAATAATGTCTTCATTGACTCGTCATACCAGATTAGCTTAGCCAACAACAAGCAGTTATTGCTCATTAAATTTTCCCATTGAACTTTCTTCGTTTTCCTGTCCTGCTCTTGGGTTCATCTGCATTTATTTCTGTTACTATCAGCAAAGGTCAGCTGCTCAATAGCAAAGACAAGACAGGCTGTAGTGTCTAGGTCTGGGGACTGTGGGGGTGGCTTGTGGTTCCAAGGAACACCAATTCCAGACACACTCGCTGTGTGGCAGGAACCGCCAAGAAACGCAGGGGAGGTTTCCTGCCCCGGATCCTGGGCTGGGAACATAGTATACTGTATCCCACTCCCATCACCAGACCCCCTAGGGGTCCAAAGACGGAGGGGAGAATCACGTTCTGTTCCTATACTAAAAATACTTCCAATTCGCTCTGTTGGCATCCCTCCTGAACCTGGGAGCTGCATGATCTGGCTCCGCTCCTTAGTCACTGCCTTGGACTTTCACTCTGACTTCAGCTCTTCCTTCTGCCTTGTCCTCATTATGTTCCCTAGCTGTGAGTCCGTTTCTCTGGTCCTCTGTGTGTGGTTGTGAGAAAATAAATATCAGAAGGGGTCGACTGGAAGCGAAGCTGTGGTCTGGCCTGTGGTCAGGCACTGATTCACAGATTTGCAGATCTCTGTGACATCGTGTTATGATTTCTTTTACAAATTGTTATATGGCAATACTTGCACGCTTGAGAGACGACTTTAATTCTGATATATGTCACAGTGTGAGATCCAGAGTCATCACACAAGTTTTAGCCAAAGACTCGACAGAGGAACGGAATCGGTTTGTGGTCTAATAAAGTCAACGGGAACCAACATACGCAGCACTCTGTGCCAAAGTCTGGGTATCATCAATCCTTGTCCAGAGTTGTGCACACTGTTGTTTTTTGAAAGAAAGTTAAATATAGTTTTCACAGGTTTCCACAAGAATATGAAGAGTGTGTTGTATATATGAAACTCTCCTTCACACTTGGTAGAGCTACCTTTCACTGCAGTTACACCACCAGGTCTTGGAGGGTATGTCTCTATCTGCTTTAAAAATCCTCAGTTAAACTAATTTGTTTTGGACAGTCGCATCAAATTAAGTGGAATAGATTAACAGCCTGATGAAGGCAGTTCATGCACAAAATTAAAAAACAAAGATGAAAAAAATAAACAGGCACTTTAGAGTGAATAAGATGATGATTCCTAAATTTAGTTGGCTGCTAACATAGCTAACAAAGAATCTATGGGAAATAATTTCATTCTTCAGACAGTGATTGTGTCAAGAGGCCAAGAGGCTGGGGACCCACAAATCACAGTTGGTGAGTATCATGCTTCTAAACCCAATATAATATTCAACAGCTCCAAGTAACCTACTGCACTGTCTGTTTACTTGGCTGGAGAAGTTCTGCGCTCATCCAATTATCTTGTTAAAGTGAAGACTTAAAAAAAAAAACAGAAAAGGAGGAGGAAGAGGAGCCTTAACAAAATGGCTCTGGGCTTTTGCCAAGACGAAGGGGTCTCCCATGGGGACCGCTAGTGTGCCATTTAGAGGAGAGCGGACAAAAATAGGTCCCCGGATCGCAGGGAAAGCCCCTGCAAAATTCTGGGATAGTGACCACAGGCCTGCTTGCTGGACAGCCAGCTGTAGTCACAGCAGTTGTTGCTGAGGAGTGACGTTAAGTGATGGTCCTTTCTGGCCGCGTCGCTCAACATATTTTGTCTGATTCTGTTTGTGTTCCTTGCAGATGGGAAACAAGCCGGGTCCCTGTTCTCGAGAGTTCCTGGGGGAGCGCAGGACTAGAGGGAGGCGACACTGCCAACATTCCATGTAAGCCTGGCATTACCACGGTGACGACACTAAACGGGAATGGCGGCAGGAGGGACATGAAGTATTTAATCCTGAAGGCTTGTTCACACAATTACGCACTTTTGAGTTCAAAGTTCAGATAAATAACTCTCATATCTTAGTGGAAAGCAAAGTAGTTTACTGCAATTAAATGGCTCATTTACTCTAAACATTTAACCAGAAGATATCTCTTCCTAGTTATCGGATCTGGGTATTTACATCATTTGTGTTTATATCAGTTGTGGTTACAGTTTGTGTTTTTAAACACAGTGTTTAAGCTAACGCTGTCGAATGTTCTTGGTCTGCTATGTTGGCCCGCAACCAGTTGCTTGTGATATTTATATATTCTACTTCATTTTGGAGGAGCAGGTGGATTATGATGCATTTTTAAGTATTTGATTGGAATCAAAATGTGCAGAGAGGGATTATCTTAGACCATTGGTTTCAAACATAGTTTTAGACTTCGGTAATATAGCCCTGAAAACAACTCTACTGTTCATTTTCATCAGACAAAGATTAATTTCTCAAATCCCAGATAAAAATGTCAAATCAAATTCAAATTACGCATTTTATTTGTGGTGGTATTTTGTGTTTGGAAAACAGCATATCTGGAAGAAAACATTACAAACATAAATTCACAAATGTGAATATAAATATGCAAAACAGATGTTGTGGTTATCTTATAAATGTTGCATTACATTGGTGTACAAATTGAGCCTGGTCCTCAGAGGACTTGGTAAAAATCGAAATGGGTGACGAGAGAGAGAGAGGCAGTTCCTCACTCCTGACCTAGAAGGTTCAGGTCACCTAGACAGGCCACACTGAAGATGGTATCATTGTTTGTTTACTAGTCATAAAAGATCCACATGACCTGTGTCTGGCATCCACCACAGGCCTCGAACCAATTCCACGTATCAGACTGCACCCTGTCTCAATGGTTGCAGTAAAGTCACATGACCTTTCAGTGCACCCAGTTTGTTTCTATTTCTGTCACTCTGAGTGCTTCATTCTTTAGTCAATGAACGTACCATAAACTGCTACTTACGATAATAAGGGTTCATTCTGATAACATCTTAAAAACAAGCCAAATTTAAAAGATAAACCCAAGGGACTTCCAAGTCCTAGCTAGCCGCAATGCTAACCCCGGCCCCATCGTCAACGTGTGTCAGCTTGTTAATAAAGCGGCTCTCATTATGATCGTTGGATTTACACATCATGGTAACAACATATAAAGAACGTAGTGGTCTTTTCATAAGACCATGTTATTTGATCATTCCCACTGTGTCTCATATGCAGTGCAGCCTATAGAGAGCATCTATCGAGCAAAACTAACATTCATGACTGATGGAAAGTGATTTTCTGACCCATAACTGTGGAGGACCTAAAGAGAATTGAAGTGTCTTCATCATTTTGAGATGGACGGGGGATAAAAGAAGAGGCTGACCGATCAGATTGAGCAGCTTTCATGGTGGATATCATGTGCGGCCGGCAGCAGCATAAACAAACATGGTGCCCTTGTTCACGGGGGCATGAATCATAAGCAGGAGGGAAGTTCGCAGACAGTGGCCTTTGTGAATGTGATGGTGTGGATATAGCTCCGGTCATGTCAGACTGTGTGGGAAACACAAAGAGGGGCCGGCCGAGTCACATGGGTCGTCCTGCTCCCAAAGACACAACTCTCTCCCCGTCCCTTCAGCCCTTCACTCATTCCTTCTTCCCGCTCGACAAGCCCACCCTCGTGTTTCTCTCAAACGCATTAGTGCGTCCTCTGTTTATTGCAGTAGTCAACATGCTGTTTATTCAGACCACATCTTCCTTATATGTTTATCCCATCGGCTCAGATTTTTATGGAGGCTTGGCATTCTGATTGTTTTGTTGGCTTAAAATAAGTTAGGTAAGAAACTGGTGGGAGTTTTTTTCACATCATTTCAGAAGAAGGAACCATGTAATGCTATCTTTTACTGATATGGTCTTAGAGGTATTGATAAAATACCTGGATGATGCATGGTGTGATCACTTGAATACTGACACCAGTTTTGCACAAAGGCAAAGCGACATTCATCATGACTGCTATTGCAATCTGTACTGTTTATATCTATAGAAGCGCCAATGTTTAAAAAGCGCCAAAGACATTCATGACATTAGATTATCTGCCTAAAGGGTTGTTGGACAAAATGTATTAAATTAAAAGCAATGTTATGTTGTTTCATCAAAAACACGCGGTCTTACCCATAGTGTAAGTGTAGTGCTCCTTCAGACTAGCCAGGAGCAATTAGCAAACACGTGGTGGAACTGGGAGTCTGCTGAGCTCATTATGCGGGCCACAATTTGAAGTGTGTGATGCGCCAAGTGAGTCCGACGCTCGCCGGCGACGGAAAACAAAGGCTAGAGCGATTTTGACTCATCTGACGTGCCTCCACGTAGACTTTGAATGTAAACCAGATGTGCGAAACGCTCAGTGTAGAGCAAAAATGTCAAGAGCCTCTATTCAACGTGCACACATGTCGAACTTGAAACGTCGAACGCTCTTGGTGTGAACGCACCATAAGAGCAGGGGCTTCTTTTAAAAAGACAGAGACCCGATTTCAAGGCACTGAATCAGGAAGTAGAATTTATTTCTTTTTTTTTTTAAAGCTGTCATTGGCTCTAGTGGCCTTTATTTAATAGTGAATTGACAGGAAAGAGGGTAATGAGAGAAGGGGAAGACATACGGCATAGGTCGCCAGGCCGGGAATCGAACCTGCGACGGCCACGTCGAGGTCTAGGGCCTCCACATGTGGCCTGTGCTCAACCCCCTCGCCACCCCAGCACCCCATAGAATTTCTTTTAAGTCATATTTGACGCACATAGCATTTTTATAACACCTGAAGGTAACCTAGTTACTTGATTGTGCTGTAAAATGGCGCTATGTGCTTGGAAAATGCATAATACAGCACCTTTAAGCTAACATGCGTGATTTTGGTCTAAGGGAACAAGCCGAAATGCCTGTTCTGAATCCGTGCAGCCAGCATGCCAGTCCTATTATACAGTTGATGGAAAGAAGTGTTGAAATTGAAAGATTGATGCAAGTCCTGTAAAATCCCTACATGTGAATGCAATTTTTTTCATTGAGAAAACTTCAGAACCGCCATCCTCGGTGCTACACGCACCTCCGAAAACCCAAACAAACAGAGGGTTATATTAAGCTGCTGGGTAAAAACAAAGCTATTAAAAAAATTCTGCAAGTCTCATATTGCACCTGTTAACAAACTGCTGCCGCTGTTCACTGAGGGCGACAGGAAAAAAGGTCTGGAAATAACTTTCCCATGAGCCCCTGGTCCAAAATAAAATAAAGGGGGCTGGCAGGAACCGCCCATTGATCTGCTGCAATCCAGCCATGGGAACCGTGCAGAACTGTCTGTGGAGATTTGAGCTGAATAAATGAGTAAAACAGCCGACCCAGAGTGCGTCTCTCTATTTGCATCTCCGATTCGGTCGCTCATTTATCATTAGCAAATGTGGGTGCAAACTGCGTGAGTTCCTGTATTCCTTACAGATGTTCAGGGCACTTGTCCTGCAGACGCCTTATTGATATCCATGAAACACAATGAGCGGAATGAGGAATAAGTAAATGGCAGCTGAAGTGTGGGAGTGAAGAGCCAATAATACTTGTAAACAAACAAAAAAAAAAGAAGTAGCACGCTAGCCACTACGGCCAAAGTAAACACACTCACACGCAGCACGCCTCAGTGAAAACATTTACATTCAACATCTCACAAAAGGCCGTTTATTAAAAGAAAACAGTAATGCCTCAGCGACTCGCAAAGCCGCAACGTCTCTTAGAACCCAGACCGGCTTTATCCACCAAAGACGAATCCGGATTTCAGCGGGATGAATCACTGAATATTTTGGGGGCATAGGCGGCTTAACCGTAGCACACCAACCGGCTCTGTTCACCTTTCCGTGCTCCATTCTCAGACTGCCCTGCTATTTTAGGGACCTCTGATGATGACTCTGTCTTGGCCACATCTCGCTTTTTCCACTGAAGAAGAAGAAGAAAAAGAAAAAAAAAAAAAAAACTTATTCATAATCCTCCCAATAACTCAACGCTGTTTGTCCAGCATTGATAAAAGTGAAGGGAGCTCTTTTAATCTACATTTTGAATTCTTTAGAAGTGAACAGCTTCGTCGGCGAGGGCGACTCCGTTTGCTGCAGGGAGGCTGTTTACATGGGGTGAGGAGGGGGGGAGCTGCAGAGATTCAGCGACCAGACAAGACAATGAAAAGGCCTCTGTGGGTGGGCAGCGGTCACTCCCCAGATCATCAGCACGATGCATAAAGCTCTCAGAAAAATGTACATATTTTGTGCCAAACAGTTTGTTTTATGACATATTCATGGCAGCGGCACTATCTGGACTTTAAAGCGCGTCGCTTTAAAAGGAAAAAGGCTGAGGAGCACGCAAAGATTGCTGTCAGAGTAACAACAAGGAAGAAACTGATCCAGGGAATCCCCTAAATCCAGCTTTAGGATGCTCAGGGGCGAAGGTGGGACCGAGAGGTCAAAGGTCGTAGGTGATGCAAAGCTTTTGTGGCTTACAGGGTGACATAGCGTTTTTTAAAAGGCTGGAAATGTAAAAAATTGACGTCATAAAAGTTTGAGTTTCAGGTTAGATTTGAATTCACTTTGTAAAAGATAAAAATGGAAACAACGAAGGGATTTTTTTTATTCGTTTAGTTGATCTTTATTTTTGATTTGGAATGTCAAAACTTCAGTTTGTACCCAATCCTCGGATCATTTTGTGTTTTTGAGTTATGAACAGATAAAACAGACACTGATTCAAAAGTCAGATTTTGAAAAAAGACATTTCACAGTTTTATTGGTCTCTAGATCTTCTTACTTTTGGGTTTAAAGCTGGATGTGCTTATTGAACTAGGTTTGGTTTAGCAGTGAAATTCCTGGTTTTTTGTTGTTTTTTATTTTATGTTGTGAAGTAAAGAGGAATACTATTAGCAAACTGGCTTAAAATGTCTATTTTTAATCAAAAACATGTAATCCAGGTTAGATTTTCAGAATTAATGTAATTAAGCTCAAAAGGCCAAACCAATGGAGAAATAACCTTTTACTGTGCTGTCAAATCAGGAAAACATGTAGTGTTATAACTTGTAGAAAAAAACAACCCCAGCTAAATTCTAAAAATAATTTACATTCAAATGTCAATGTCATATATTTAGTGTAGAAAAATTTGCAATCTTCAAATATAATCCTTGGCTTTCAATCTAAAACGTCTCATCAATCGTTATTATTTAGTTTGGTTTTTGTATTTTACTTTTATTTATTTGCTGAGTTTCACATTCACATCTTGATTGAAGACATGAATCAAACACAGTGAACACAATTATGCAACAGAGATCTTCGGTGTAAAGAAAAAACCTTTTTTTACCGTCAACGACCGGCTGGATCAGAGAAACGGCCTTGTAAAACAGACTCCTGTAAATTTCAGTGATCTCTCCGATTTTTCTGTCCTTTTTCCGCTGATGTTTTACAGCGTAATCTGAGATTTACCTCAGCAGACGGACAGTTTCTGACTTTCCCTGCCATCAATCCAGGACAGCAGAACATTAACGGCTCCGCTGGCTCTGAATGGAAGACAACCTGACATCACACCGTTCCTCAACCTTGACTAACTTGCACCGCACAGCGTCTTCTTTCAGCAGGGAATTTATGAGCATCAAAGTGAAACAGTTTGTTGGAGAAAGCAAATGGAAAGCTACGCACGGAGAAAGAACCTGGTGGCACCTGCAGCTCATTACCCTGCTGGTGTCTGACTAGCTGCAATTTTTTCGCTCTCGTTTTTTTCTTTTGAGCTAACTCGCGGATCGGAGAGTGGATGCGAACACACGCTTCCTGCAAGACTCGGACTCACTCTGGTTCCGTTTTAGTTTACAGGGAAAAATACATTTCATCAGTGCATTTGTGACTCCATAAGCATGAGTCATCACATACCGCAATGAAACGTGTCCGGGCCTTTCTTTGATAATGAAAAAATTCTGTGAACTTTAATTGATTCTGATCCAACATCTTTACGGTTTAAGTAACTTCACTCAAGCTCCAGTTATTTGTTCTTCTACCATTTTGCTTTCCAAAACAAAATAAAATTCTGACAAGTGATGTGGAGCCCCCTTTACTCAGACTCCCCTAAATATAAACCTCCGCTAACTAGTTGGCTCCAGGATTGAGCTTAACCAAAACGTCCATAGGTGCTACCACCGTGTTCGGTGCTACCACCACCACGTTTGCTTTCCTTCAACAGAGTCGGGGAAGCAAGTCAGAGTTGATTTTTGGAGATGGATGGAGCTCAATTGAAGGTACAAAAAGGCTGCAAAAGACTTGGAAACCATGGCAACGGTTCATCTTCCAGCTGGATGTAGACTCTAATGCTTTAGGGTCTAGTTTTAGAAGGTTTTCGGTTCTATGTTGTTTTTTTATTTCTAGCTTAACTGTCCCTTACCTATTGGGGAAAAAAATTAAAATTTCTCCTTTCAATTGACATGAAATTGCACAAAATTGTAGGCAAATCCAATTGGAACCTGAATATTTCTCATCCTCACCCTATAACCCACATATTGCATGTAAACAACTTCTAATAATCCTCATGTGCATGGTACTAAAACCCACCATGCACATGCTCAACACCGACACTTCTCTCTTTTGCCCGCCTCCAAATTAACTCAAGCAGAGGAAATAAAACGCAAGCACGACACCTGACCCATTTCGTTCACCTCTGACCTCAGAGGGGGGGGCGGGGAAGCATTAAAACGAACAAGCTGCTGTCAATAAAGAGCGTTAACTCATCTGGTCAAAGGTCACCCAAAAGATGCTGGCACGAGATTGGGAGCAAATTCAACAGATGGCATCGAGGCGAGATAAGAAAAACAAAAAACGGGTGGGTCGTCCATCTGCGGCCAAAGCCGATCGTTTATCTGCGCGGCTACAAAAAGTCACGCGTACAGAAACCGCCGAGGGATGCTTCAGTGACGCTTTTGATGAAGCTGCTTGGAAATGAGCTCCTCTTCTGCCGAGGCGTGACTGTGAAGAAGTGTGTGCTTTTTTTCTTCTTTTTTTTCCGCTGACAAGCTCCAATAAATGTCACAGCCGCGGTGTCGTGTCGACGCTGACAAAAGGCACACCATCACGCAGGTGAGGCGCACAGTAGGCCTGCAGAATGGCTACTAGAAATAAAACCTAAACAAAGCTCCTCGTGCAGATTGATATGTACTATGGTATTCTTGGAAGTTGAGTACATGCAGAGGAAAAATAGTAAAGTTTTTTTTTTTTTTTTTTTTTTTCCCTCCTGCCAGAAATGTCTACTAATAATAAAGTATCAATCAGTGACATTGTTAGGACGTTTTTGGTGTTAGACTTAACGGCTCTTGAAGGAATAAGTCAAATAAGAACCTCATGGATATTTTGTCCATTCGACTATTTAAGCACTTTTTCCGATAGAAATTCACAGTGTTGTGTTTACGGTTAGTTTCTTTGAAGTCTGAATAAAAATAATTGATGTCAACTTAAATAATACAGGTATTAATAGTATTTACTTATTTTTCTTCTTTTGGGGTTATTTAAAGGTTTTTACCTGCTTCCTGACCAAATGTAAGAGTGAATTTTCTGACATACTGATAAATAAATAAATAAATAAATAAATAAATGGGAGATAAAAGAACCTAACTGTTAATTTTTTTTGAGTAAATGTGAAAAACCTACATGGATGTATCCATCCTTTGGTGGGGAAGCTGCAGAAGTTAAAGGAGAATTTTGACATTATTATTGGAGCCTGCCAAAGCAATGCATAGTACACAATGACAAAAAAATAAATATTTTCACTTTTCTGCCAAATTATCCAAATGCACAATTCTTGTTAAGTAGTAAGTAGTATTTCAAAAGAGCAGAAGAAATCTTATGTTTTTTGAACAATAACAATATTTGTTGTTTATCTGTTGCTAAGAGATGAGAGCGTTTTCTGGTAACGAAGTGCCACGAAGCTGACTTTGACTTTTGCACAAGTAAAAATCAGAAGGCAGTGCATTAATATTAGCACAAACATTAGCAGTGCACTGACTCTCACTAGCAGTAGTCTTTTCCCTAAAATAACCTTTTTAGCTATTATTTCATTTATCAGCCATGTTTAATACACTGAATGGAGGAAGTCAATGTAAGACAACATGCTAGTGATGCCCCACATGTCACTGGTTGCATTTAGGCTAACATTAACATTTTTGGCAAATTTTAGCTTATACACTAATTTTACTCAACATGCTTGTGACTCTCCACATTGTATTGAGTACATTTAGCTTACTTTAGCACTGGTGCTAATTTTTAGCATCAGAACACTGCGTTCCAACCAATGGGCACGCTTTGGCAGGCCCCATGTAAGAAAGCCAGAAATTTTCTAGTTATTTATTTTTATGTGTTTGATTTTTGCTCAAAATAATTTACATACTTTTCAAACAATAAAGTCAGAAGTATGTTCAAGAAACAAACCCCCCTGTTGCCACCCACTCACAGCCATTTCTTGGAATAATTTTGGTTTTGGAACTTAGAAGGTCATGACAATGTGTGTGTATGTAGACAATTTATTTCAAGTGAGTATATCAGCGTATCTTAATGTATATTTTATTTCTGTATGAGAAATGACGACCCTTAACAAAGCAAAAATTCAGGTGTGATTTTTCAAAGTTGTCTGATGTACTAAAGTGCAGCAGACACTTTTTTTGGTAACACTTTATTTGAAGGGGGTTGAATACAACTGTCATGACACTTTTCATAAACACCTGTCATGAACATGAATAAGCCTTCATGAATATTTATGACTGTTGTCATAAAGCGTCATTTGGTAAATTATGACACTTTTAATACAAAGTTGACATTATTCAAAATGTCGTCATGACAACTTGACATGAACCAAGAAGTCATTACTGATATAAATTGTTATAAAAGAATTACTGATTGCACTTTAAAAATTAGGTAACTTTATGTTATTAAAGGTAAAGTTTAAACAGTAATGATTTCCTGGTTAATGTCAAGTTGTCATAACAAATACATTTTTAATAATGTCAACTTTGTATTAAAAGTGTCATAATTTACCGAATGACGCTTTATGACAACAGTCATAAATATTCATGAAGGCTTATTCATGTTCATGACAGGTGTCATGTCAGTCTTATTCACCCCCTTCAAATAGTGTTACCCTTTTTTTTTTTTTTTTTTTTTGCACTGATGAGACAAAACTGTAAGGTGTGCACTATTACATCTGCTTACAGCTAACAAATTTTGATATTTTTATAACAAAGAGCTTTGTATCAACAATCAAACATGGTGGTGGTAGTGTGATTCTCTGGGCCTGCTTTGCTGGGGACCTGACTGACCTCCTGTAAATGATAAAATGATAAAACCATAAATTCTGTTATCTTGCAGAAAATCATCCGAGTGGCTCAAGAACAACTGGAGGTTTTGGAGTGGTGTAGTCAAAGCTGGACTTAAATCTGACTTTGTTTATGTGGCATGGCCTTAAGAAGGCTGTTTGTTTATGCTGGAAAATCCCCCAATGTGTGTGAATGAAAACATCTCTCCTAAAAAAAAATGTTGGCCAATATCTTTTTGCAAGTTGACTCACTTGCCAACTAAGACAAGTCCAGTTTATTTGTGTAGCACATTTCAACAAAAAGGCAGTTTAGTTTAGTTATTGCCTTATTTTGAGCCATATAAAAGAAACATATTGCATATTTTACCCCTTATAGAACAAACAAAACACATACACGCACACACACATATATATATATATATATATATATATATATATATATATATATATATATGTACACACACCACACACACAGTCTTGTGCAGTTAGTGAAGACAGAACATTGGCTGAGTTTTCCAATTCATGTTTTATATAATGATGTATTTAGACAAATAAGAATGCATTTAGCTTGAAAAGGAGTAGATGAACTTATTAAATCCCTCTCACTATTCATATTTGCCTTTTTGTGATTGCCACTGTAAATTTAGATTTAGTCATTTGTAATATTTTCATGATGCATTGTCTTGTCAATACAATTGAAGTCACCAAGCATCTTAATTATACATCATCCATGATTTAGAAATTATATAGTATATCTATGGATACATTTCAATTTTGATTCTAGTTAATTCTACTAAGGTGTTGGTGCTGACAGTAGTCAGAATAGATTTGAGTTGTGAATATTGTGTAATGAAAAGCCAAAACATTACATTACAATGGCAATGATCCAGTAATCATTAGTCAGAGGCAACTCCTAAACAAATGGGATTTTAGTCTTTAGTGTTTCAGCAGCTTTGCAGATTTCTGGAAGTTTTGTTCCAGATTAGAAGAGCCTAAAAACCCAGTTCTGGTTCTCCATGAACGGGTTCCAAGATCCAGGTCACCACACCCAGGTTTCATTCCTGATTGTCAACAACTGAAGCTGAGCGCCGACTCTGGGTCATTCCTCTTTAGGTCCAAAGAATAATAATTTAATCTGAGCTAGGTAGGAAAGGGTTATCAGTAACACCTGATTGCAGGTGTTGCAGTCAAGAGTGGCAACAACCAGACGTCAGATTTAGGGAGTGATTACTTTAATTTACTCAGATTACTATTGTCTGGAATACCACTAGTTAGTTTGATGATCACAAAAAATGCGAAATCGGAAGAAATACTTCATCCTCAGTGTCATTATTTCCTGTTGCACATTTGAAAGCGCCCTCTGTCCGTCACGCCGCTGCCTGTTACAGTCGGCTCGTCAAAGCTGGACCCCCAGAAGCTCCAGCGTTTCCCAGCGGAGCACAATGCTCATCTTCCTCTTCTTCTCCAGCGGGTCAACAAGTCTGCCAAGTAAACGCACATCTAATCAAGCAGCCAATAAACTGAGCAGAGCAGCTGCTGCAGGAATGTTCACACAGTTAAAAGCGGATCTCGTCGAGCGGCAGCAGCTCTGCCAGTCCCAGCGGGTGCAACAGGGAAGTGGCCTCGCTCCAGGTAATTGAAGAAGACTCTCCGTCTTGCTCCTTGAAGCCAGAGAGTTCTGAACTCGTTATGCAACCGTGCGGATGCAGCGCTTGAAGACTGATGTGAAACAATTAAGAAGAGGAAACAAAGGAGGATCTTTCTCGCCTCATCCCTGTTTCTTTGTTGTTGTTTTGCAGTGGTCTGCACGTTGGTTGCTTTGGAGCATTTCCACGTATCTTGTTTCACTTTCTTACACAAGCAAACATTAAGTCATAAAAACACATTCACACACGCATGCACTGACACACAACACTGATCCTTATATGTATTTTGGAAGTGTGATAAAAAGGTCATCAGATTTCAATCTTTTAATAAGCCGAGAAACTGAGATGAACTGGGATCTGTTTGTCGTCCTCTTCATGCTGGTTTCAGACCAAAACTCACTGAGCGGTGCAGCTCTGATCTCAACGCCAAAGACGTTTCTACTTAATTTGGTTTCCTAAACAACATATTTAAAATTTCCTTTACAGTTGGTAAGAATGCCTGAAATTAACAAATCTAATTGTTAAATTTGAATGCGTCATATCTAAAGTGTTGTATTTTTGGTAAAAAAAAAAAAAACGAAAAACAAAAACTTGACATGCACAGCATTCCGTAGGTTACTCAGCTTTACGTTGTTGCTGAGCTTTTCTTGTTTTGGACGGCTTTGTTTCTAAAATTAGTGCTGCCTCTAATATACCGTTTAGTTAATGCACATTCCTTGAAGCAACCGGGATCTGGCAGTGCAACCGGCTCTTGGAAATGTACGCTACATTGCTAAAATATTTGCTCCTCTGCCTGCAAAAACACAGGTACAGCTACAAAAATTATTAATTAATATTACACAGATGTTTTCTAACATGTGAGCCGCATAAACAGCGGTCCACCCCGGCATTCCAGATGCTTGTCTGAAATGTTTTGGATGTAAAGACTTGTTTTTACTGTGTCCGGGGCTGCCCTGAACTCTAGAATTACTGGAAGATGGTGGTGCGCACGTTGACGTGATGCAAACTCTGTCTGCTGGTTATCTACTCAGAAAAATCTTGGCCCCTAAATATTAATTAACTCTTGCATGCAAAAGGAATCATTAACGTGAAGAAAAACGGATCAAGTATCGGCAAAGGCGCGTGAAGGAAATGTCACCCTTGGCTATATTTGGAGAAATCACCTGTATTGTCAAAGGAAAGAGTTTAAAATGTTTGGATACCTTTACTGGATTTCTTGAGACACAATAGCTCAAACTTTATCAGAAATCATCAGGCTCTACTACTTTTTTTATTTCATTTTATTTTTTATATATGTTTATTTACAAAAGAAGGCCAAAAACAATGTAGTTAATAGAAAACAAACATAGTTTACAGAAATTCAGGATTTCTTTCATACTTGTCTACCAACCCTGAAGTTTATTTACTGTACTTTGGATCAACATTAACTTTTTCTTCTTTTTCTCTTTCTTTTGGTTTATTTTGTTTGTATTTCCTTTTAAATCATGTAAAGCACTTTGTGTTGCCTTGTTGCTGAAAATGTGCTATATAAATAAAATTACCTTTACCTTTACTCTTTTTTTTTTTTTTTTCAGAATCCCATTCATGAGGTCAGACACCGATGTTGGACAAGGAGGCCAGGCTCACATTTTCAGCTCTGATTCGTGTCAAAGGTACTTCAGATTCACACAGACATTTTAGGACTGGAAAGGGGATATTAACCAAACTGTTTCCAGAAAGCTGGGAGCATGAAGTTGCCCCTGACACGTCGTCCTTTCACTTGAACAAACTGCTGTTCTGCACCACACGTTAAAATGTGCAAAGTAAAACTTTCACAAATTGTCCCAGAAATTATTGCGATAAATTATGTCATCTTGAGTCTGTTTTTCAAGTGACATATTGATAATGGCAAAAATAATGCCAGTTTCTGTTCTCAAAAACTAATAAACTTTAAAGAAAGTTTGTAAAGAAAACGTCACACTGGAACTGGACGATATTTTAAATATCCAAAATAAAGCACAAATATATATAAGTGATCAAAATGGAAATTATCAAGCTCATTTGCAATTAATTAATTGGTTATTGCAACCAGTAACTTCACTGTCCCAGAGGCAAATGCGGTGTGTCAAGAGCCTTTTAAGATATTCTTTTAAATTTTTAAGACGTTACAAAACAGTTGACTCATCTCAATCTTTTGCTTTACGACAGACCTATTTTAAAAGCTATGAAACTTCCACGTCTCGGGAGTGTGAGCTATCATACCTCATTAAACTGCTGAAGCAAGAATTTAAGCCTTTGTGGTCAGTGAGATCCAGTAAACATAATTCTTTCCCATGTGATAAGAAAACTACAAAACCTTTCCAAGGAAATGATGCTGACATGAAGTCATGGCATTTCTCTCAGCTACTCTAATGACAACATCAAGTTTTCTCGTGCGGGAAGCAGCCAACAACAACAAGGGCAGCCATAACTTCTACTTTTTTTATTATCTCTTTAAACTCGGAGAGTTTGCCGTCGGTCGCAAGGCGAGCGGTACAACACGGCTCTCCTCCTTTCATTGTCATTACTCACCGGAAGGAGCGCAAACACGCATTTATCGAGCTTTAGAAGACTACATTAAGTGCTTTTAGGAGTCGGATAAATCATTTTTTTCCTGTTTGAGTGACGTATGCCGTGAAAAGTCCGACGGAACACGGCAACGAGGCCGTAACTCCAGTGGAAGAATTTACAGCCCTGACCATTCGTCCAGACCGATGCCCGTTCTTGACAGGTTTACTTTGGTCCTTTTCGGGCCTGTTATTTTGATCTACAGTACGTACGCTCGAGGCAAGAGTCAGAGCGAGAGGACTGAAACAAAAAGAAACACAACCTCTTTGTACTTGGATTGTTAATAGAAGCACATCATGTACCCAAATATCACAGCTCTCCCATTTCAACAGAGCAATCTTTTTCTGGTACTTTGACTCAGGGGATTTTTGGTATGGTACTTATGTGAGCTGAGTAGATGTCACTTTCACATCACATCGGGCTTTAATCATATCGACAGATACCAAAAGCGGAGGATTACATCAGAGCTCGTTTTGCTGCGGTGCACCTTCCGCGTTTCCTTTTGATTCCCTCGGATCAGATCAAGTTCTGAAGACGGAGCCAATTCACTTTTCTGGAATTTGTCAGCAAATATTTACTTTTTTGGATATTCCAGCACTGAATAGGCAAAAAGCAACGTTCTGGAATGGCATCTGCTCCATCGCAGTGCCAGCTATGAGCATACATACACACGCGCACGCACACACACACAGAGTAAATGCCAAGGGTATATCAGAGTCCTCAATTCACCTGACAAGCATGATTATAAACTCTGGGATGTAAGGTCAGGCTGAAGTTACTCCAGAAAATCATTGCAGTGACATTACATGCAGCTCCACTTTAAAAAGAGCCCAACAGTGGAAACTATTAGAGCCAGAAAGCAGCCCAGTAGGAGAACAGAAAGTATAAAAATCCGTTGTTAAACAGGGAAATAAGGTGGAATATGGCCCTGCCTTTCATCTTAGTCAGCACATAGATGCTATATCAGACAAAAGTAATCTAATTACATCCAAAATGTAGATTTCAGACTGAAAATGTTAATATTTGTAGGATACAGGTGCTACGTAAGTGGATATTCACAGTTTACGGTTTGGTGGTGTTCTTTTAGGCTTAACATCACTCCAGTGTAGTTCTGCCAGAGACGGAGTAAACCTCAGTACAGCTGTTTCGGTGTAAAAATTATTTGTCCTGAGGATCTCAGTTATTTGTTTTGTTTGTTTTAATCTGACACTGGAAGTCGATGCTGCTGCCAATCACTGACCCAATTCACGTCCCAATAATATTTTAGTATATTATTGTCCTAAAATGCTGTTAGTGTTTTACCAAATGTACCAAGACACAAACATTTTCTATCAAGCACATTTATTTTTCACTTTTCACCTGAACATATTTTCCCCAAAGGTCTTTGGGTTCATTGAGGACGTAATGGCAGCAACTGCAGGCTGCAGGAGTCGAAAGGTTTTTGAAAGGACTTTGTAACATTTTCCCTCCAGATCAATTGATGTCAATGTCTTTTTTTTTTCTTTAAATTTATGTATGTTGTGTCAGATTGTTTTGCTGTTTGAGAACTTGTAGCCTCATATTTTCATGCACGTTCTGTTGAAGTGATTTTGTAATACAGCATGTCTGGCAATAATCAGGTCTTTGTAGTTAATCACAGTTTAGGCATCGTGTAACATCGTCAACACTTAACTTTAACTTTGGGCCCGGTTGTTTGGGATGTTTCCTTTAATAAATGAAGGTATTTTTTGAAAACTGTCCTTTTTGTATTTACTCAATTTATCCTGGATATTTAAATTTAAAAAGGATAAGCAGAACAAACCTTTAAAGGGGCTAATACCTTTGTCAGCAGCACATTATTTAAATCTTATGATTTATATTGTTATCTTGTACTGTATCGTTTCACCCCTTCTGAAAGAGTTATCTTCTGTCCATAAGTTACCGACTGACCAGACCTGGACGGTCTATTTAAAGCTCTCTCGTTAAACAACAGGCAACATAAAACACTGTAATGTTGTATTTTCTGTGTCTTTGTTGTGACATTTTCAAGTGAGCTGCTGCGTTACATGTTTGTTATGAAACTGAACAGCATCTCTTGGCGGTTCTGGACTGACGTGAAACGGCTCATCTCGTCGCAATTAAAAAATTGGTAAAGCAATCCCCCCGACCTTTGGCTTTTTCTCCGCTGTCGTTTGGAGGAAATGTACAGCGATTTCCTCGTAACGGTTCATGAGAGGTGTCATAAAGTTGGAACTCAATTACCAGGCCTCCATAGCAACGCGAGCGGCCAACCGTGGAGGTGTCCACAAAGGAACCTAGTCCCACTGAAGAGGAAACATCTCTTCAGCCAATTACCCGTGAGCTTATATGTTGCCAAAACAGCCAATAATCCGAGCGGTGAGCGCACAGAAAGCTAGAGCAGCTTCCGAAGCCTCATCAAGACTCGGATGACTCATGAGACAAAAGAGAGACTGCGTGGTATTAAGAGCAGATGAATCATGCACGTTTATGTCTAGCAATAAGAGATCATACTTGAAACCACGTTTCTTCATTTAAGGTTTGTCAGGCTACTTAGAAGTAACAATTGATTAAATCCAGGTTCCAGACTTTAAGCGGACCGTCCAGGACATTCTCTCCCCGTCTGTCTGCGAACGGTTGTCAAGTTGGGACCCGAGTAATGGAAAACGGTTGCTGGACCTTAGCGGAGCGTGACATCTAGCATGTGTTGTTCTCTCTGCAAACTAGCTAACGGTGTGTGTGAGACGATGTACAGTGAAACACTGCACATAAAAAGTGAGCGGCGTACACAAGTGAAACCAGAGTTGGACCTCTGGTGGGTAAACAAAGCAACATTAAAGCACCACATATCTCAGCCACATGACCCAAAGACGGCACATCAGCAGAGGTCAGAACTGACAGAGCACAGATAACGAGCACTGATCAAAAATATTGGTCAGATGGAAGAATTAGTAAGTCGGTGGGGATTTGAAGGTATAGTTTTTTTTAAATCGTATCAGTTTTGTATTTATGCTTTGTTCCTGCTTTTGCATAAAAATGTGCAAAAACTATGACGTAGAGTCGGAGCCACGCTAAGAAAATACAAAAATATTATGAGAAAATTAAGTCATAAAATGACAAGAATAAAGTCGTATTGAATAACATTCATTCTGGTAATATTATGACTTTATTCTCATATTTTTTGGCTTATTCCTGCAATACTTCGACTTGTATTATTTGTATGAGTTTATTTTTGTATAATGACTTTGTTCTCATAGTTTTATGACTTTATACTCGTAAGTTTGCTTTATTTTTCCTTGGTATGGCTGCAGTACTCCACTGTACCAAGCCTTCTATTGGTTGCGATTCAAACTGTTTCCCCTATTGAGAATTTGCCTAATTTACCTTTCAGCATAACGCAAATTTGGCTTCCTTGCTTGGCTCTGAAAGAACAACAGTCCTCTTTAAGCCGCTAAAGGCTAGCTCTGAGTTAAGGCTTTAATGATGGGAAAAATGCAAAATATATTTTGTCCATTTTACAGGTGTAGCCTGTTTAAAAAGTGTATTTTTCCTTCATTTACATGTCACTGCAAGAGTTCAGAAGAAAAATAAGTTGAAGGTAATGTGGGACCTGGAGCTGTCACACCTTGGTAGAGTATTTCAGTTTGTAGACGTTCCACCTGGGTCTTTTCTCCACGCATATACTAGAACGTCCTTTAGGGGAAGGCGGCCTGAGCCTCTGTGTCATCATTTAAATACATTTTGAAGATTTTGAAATTTAGCACAAATCTCAAATAGAACTCCAAAGGAAGGCTTTTGAAATACCATTTAAGCTAACACCAGCCGAACATTTGTTTCTGATTTGTAACCAGACATCATGAATGTCTTACCATTAATTTTACATCCAAAGTCCACATTTTTATCAAGTTTGTTCTCCTGCTATAGTGTGCTTTTAAAATAATATATAAAAAACTTCCACTCTGTTGATGGAAACTAGCTAGAGCAATGCTATACTTGTAATGCCAGTGGCCATTAGCCAAAGAAGCTGGGAGCATTTTGTACAAGTTAGCCTATTACAATTTAGGGTACTGTGTTGCTATGCATCTTCCTGCCACATGGTGGTGTTCCCCTGGACAAGGTACTCAGCTAAATGTTGCCTATCGATCTGTGTCGGTGTGTAAATGTGTGCGCCTTTATGAATGTAATTGGATGTAATCGAAGTACCTTGAGTGGACCAGAAAACATTTGTATGTTAGAATTTAAGGTTGTATGATAGCAGCTACCAATTGTTAAAAGATAGCTAAATTTCTTGAGAAGAAATTTGGGCCAGAATGAGGTTATCAAGTTATGACAAACTTGAGCACAACTACCATGTTTCCACTGTATTTTCTAAAAATGCAAATGTGTGAATAGACGTAAACCAAAATGCAGAAGAAACAGTCTTGAAGATTAGCAAACGTTTTTAAGCTCCTATTTCACAAATATTTAGACTTTATTTATCTTCTCCTCTCAACTCAGTTATAACAAGCTGATATGACCTTTCAGCCAACTGACCAGCAGCATGCAGCAACAGGTCGGGGAGGGGTAGTTCATACAGTCAGAGAAACCTTCCGTTACTTTAAAGTGTGGGAACAGCGTGATGTAACATTTTGGCAGTTTTGAAACTTAACTTTTTAAAACCTTGGCACCTCCACCTTGATACTGGTAACCAGTATTTCTTTTTGCGCTGTTATAAAGAATGTCTCATGCATTCGGATGTGAACTGGTCTAATGATGTGTAGAAGATGATGGCTTATTGCAGAAAAAGAGGCATGACTCACTCCCCAGTGGAGCTAATGAGAATGAAAGGAATGCAGGAAACAGCACTGCTTTGCCCCTTGAATAACAGGATGGACTGTTTACAGTTCCCAATGATATTATTATATTTTAAAATATTCTAACATTTTGGATCGTGACCATTTCCCTAGCAACATCTGATTCTAGCTGGATGCATTAGAAGGCGGTTAATGTCTTTCAGATTGGATAAACGTTGCAGCTATCCACAGGAAAGCCTCTTTCTGACGACTGAGTTTAGCAAGTAAATGCCCTGTCACAAAGCTCTCATCATCACAAACTGTTTTCTTAAAAATAACAATAGGTTCGCTGTTCTCTAGTGACATCCACTGTCAGATCCACTTTTGGTATCTGGTGGATCAGGAGATTGACATCACGGATATGCAGCATTTGTGTATTGCTGTCTTCTTATTACAAAAAACAAAACCTGACAGCAACGTCCTTAGCACCTTGTTGAATCTCTCCAGGGACGATATAAGGCAGACTTCATGCATAAATTGTAAAGCTAAACAGCCGGTCGAGGTAAACACCAATGATCTCTCTACCTACCACTGTTAGCTAGCTACAACTGATCGGTTGATGAGTTTTAATTTATTTGATTCAAACTCATTACACTACATCGCCCTCATTTAAGATATATGTGTAAGCATAGCGGTACAAAGAAGGCGATTACAGGTTCCCACAATGCACACAGCCATACTGGTGTCCTCTATTAGATGTTCTTTGCTGCTATTTCAACAGTTAATTTATTTTCCGGCTCTCCCTATGAAAGCTAGCCAAACCACAGAAATCCTAATACTCTAAACTGTGAGCACCTATGTGTCTGGAAGGAGAAAAATCCTCTTAGCATGTCCAAATCATACTTCTTGTTAAACACAGTTCAATAGCCTGTTTACATCAGGCGAGGCCGTCCACCAAACAAGCGGCACCGCTGCACTTTTGCTCTGCCAGAGGAGCAGATAAATGTTTGTTTACCGTGGGCTAGTCATCGATGCGGAATGCGAGATGTTTAAGGTGGGATGCTGCTGATGTTTTGTTTGCATACGTACGGTTGTCTGTGTGTGTACACGTGTGCGTGTCCGTGTTGTTTCATCTGCCAAACAGTAATCACAGCAAACATGTGCAAACACTCGAGGGCCACTGTAGGTAAACTCTGTATAAAAACCAATTTAGCGTAGTAAATATGAAACGGAGAAAAGTTTATGCAAATGCAGTTAGAAAACTAATGGGATTTCGCATCAACAAATATTGATTGAGAACAGCTGTCTGATGTGTGAGCTCATTACATTCTTTAGAAAAGGTTGCATAAAAACAGAGACTCTAATCAGGCTTGTTGAGCAATGTTCTGCCACAGCATGAAACAAACAAAAAAAAAAGTTACAGGGGAAAAGAAAGTGCTTGTAGTTGTTGTCTTCATGTTTCCTAATCTGATCTAAGCACCATATCCAATTGTAATCTGTATATATATATTTGTAACATATGTGATAGAGATCATTGTAACTATGGCCAGATGGTTGGGCACATTCCCATGACAGCACATTGGAACCAATTACAAGAACAAGTGCATTAGAGTGAAACGTCAACAACATCACATTGATTTACCGTTACGTAAAGACAAAAGCAATGTTAGGGCCATTTAATCATTACGCTAAATATGCCTTTAGTTACATAAATCAGCCTGGCTGTCTGATTCTGCGTTGCTGAGAGAGGCAGTACAAATTGAAAAAGTGGCTCAGCTGTTAGTTCAAAGGGAAACAACATTGGATATTTCATTGTAATTGAGAAAAGAGCAGAAATAAAGCCGGGAGACTGGAAGTCGGTGTCTGCATTAGAGCTTTCCATTGGTCTTGGTCTGTCAGTACTGTGCTACCTACGATGGTTCTAGATTGTTGGTACGCGCCAAATCAAAATTCCTTCGTTTCTGTCTCGTAAAAACATCTTCACTTCTGCAGTAGACATGCACAAATCCTTGGGAAACTCAGGTTCCATATAGCCCAACAATTCAAGCCACAATCTATCAAGACTCCCACAAGCTGGGACGAAGAAACGCGCTAAAACAACATGTTTCAGGGCGCATCATCACCAGAATGATGATGCTGTTGTGACAGGAACATAGCCCAACACATCGCCACGTTGCCTCAGCAATAACCATCTCTGTTTTGGCCATTTTTCCATTGCAGGTCCCCTGATACAGCATGAAGGCATCGATACTAAAAATAAACGCTCAGTGAAATGAATCTCAATGGAGTCAGTTGATTAAGCTCATTAACTTCCCGTGTCATTTTGAACCTTTATTCCTTACCGTACTGATTTATTTATTCTTCCCTTAAACTGCTTCAAGTACCTTGTGTTATATGAAAGTTGTCATAAGGTGTGGTTGGTAGTGGTGAGGAGAGAACGCAGAGACCCAGGTATAGAGATGATAATGATGGTTTTAATAATGATGTTGCTCAAAAACAGTCCAAGGCAGGCAGCACGGCAGGAACAAGCACGCAGCTAATAGCCGGTAGCAACTGACTAACAGGAACATACGGGAGCTAGCACTAACCAGGACTTATCAGTTCTACTGGCGAGTGCCGACAACGTACAATAGACAACGACAAGGACCCGACGAGGAACACAGACAACAGGTGGGTTTAAATACACACGGGGTAATTAAGGGAATGAGACACACCTGGGGAGCAATCAACGGGGAGGACAGGACAGAGACTCACAGGAAACAGGGCTGAACACAGAAAAACTCAAAAATAAACACGGAACCTAACAAAAGTTGTGTAAGTCGGCAAGGTCTTCTACAACGGGTTGAGTGTCACTCAGCGGTGCAGCCAATCTTGATACTTTTAAATTGAAATCCAGCTATACTTCAACATCTCTTCCTTAGCTTTGTTGAAACTGGAAGACAGATCCGAACAGGATGCAACCTCGGTCCACTTCTCTGGAGGTTTTCCAGGATTGTCCCACTTGGAGGAGAACCTGGGGTTGACCCAGAGAACGCTGGAAGGGAAACACATTCCTTCTGGCTGGAATATGCCAGGAGATGTTGCTGGGGAAAGAGATGGCTGGGATTCCCTTCCCAGACCTGTTATTCCCACGACTGGTCTTGGTTAGAAAGAGATGATGGATGGAAGGAGATTATGTCTGGAGACGCACAGAGAAATCGGCTGATTGGAGTCAAACTATTTCCAGCTTGACAAATAATCAGCTGGTTAGAAACACGGTGACAACAACGCTCTTCAGTGTGGATACTGTTACTCAGAGAGGTTATTTATGTTCATTATCAGTGAGGTGAATGAAAAATGAAGTCAGAGGAGGCTCTGAGGTGTAGGCAGTTTTTTTATACCAAATCTATGACATGTTAGGTGATGAGATGGCGAGAAGACGAAATTCTCAGGAGATGATGGACAATAATGTTTCATCATTTTGAGCTTCTAAAGTGCATCTTTGTCTCATGGAAAAAATGAAGTTGAAAATGTTGGCAGCCTTTTTGGAAACAGGGCCAAGAGGAGGATTTACATTCTTTAGGAAATATGCACAAGGACTACAGTTTTAGTAAAGCTAGCCACACTTACTGAGCTAATTTCGAATAAAAGAAACTATCCTGAAACATTTTGTTTATTTTTAAATATTAGTAAAACTACACATGGCTTCATCGGCTTCTTAAGATGGCAGAAATGGAAGGTAGAAACTTTACAAAACAGCTGAATCTAAATCGAATTTAACGTGCAACTTAAAGGAGTGTGTGCACAAACGTTGTGATATTTACGGTCAAATAAGATCAACCAAACCAGAGGAGCATCGTCATGTTTGCTGAATTTGTTGTCCATTCAAAGGGAATTGAAGATTCTTCAGTTTTCTTCCTTTTATTTTCATTTCTTTGACATAACTAGGGTAAGAACATTTTCTCATGATAGCACTTAGCATATCGCGTCATGTAAAGCTGAAATTCCTTGATAAGGTTCTGAGTCAATAAGAGTCACGTCTCGCTTAACAACTTTTCAGCTAATAAACTGCACAATGCTGCTACTGTTTCACTTCTGCCAGCTGCTGCCTGCTTTACATCGGACAATGCATTTTCATTGCGCTTTGAATTTATAATATGTATGGCAGAAGGAAGAGAGACGTGACTCTGTGTGTGTGAGTGAGTGCTCTCCAAGCCCAACATTTACATGAAAGATAATGACGGAGCTTGACAGCAGCAGGTCTTAGAAAACCATGCAAAGCAAGAGGAGGGAGAGCCGAGAGATCAAAACACATGCTCCGCATCTGGACTTATTTCTGACTAATCTAAACACATTACTTATTATTGTAATTGCCTTTGTCTTAGAATGTAATTAGACATCATGAGAGGCCCATATGTTGCATCTCAGCAGCACAAATGATGCAGGGCGTGTGTGCCAGCTCGCCTAGCTGGAAGTCTAATTAGACCCATGTGGGAACTAATAACGCACGAACGCGTTAGAGACACGCCAGCCAGTGCGTGTGGCATCCTGTCACCGAGAGGAGAAACGGAGGGCGGGGAACTCGCTGAAGCCCAATTACCTCTGTTTGACTGAGAAAAGCACTTTGTGCTAACGCAGTTCTCTGCAAAGTCACAGCAAGATTGTTTAATTCTTTAGCTTTCCGTGTACGTCGTTTGGAAGAAGGAAGCTTCTGCAACTGGGCTTAGGTCTGAGAAGATGGTCAAATCTTTCCAAGTTACAAGCAAACCTAATGTTTACCTAATTATACTGATAATTACTCGTCGGCTGGCTAAAAAGCAATGCTGCTGAATTGTCACTGTTCATATTTCTGCTTTATGCAAGCAATAGAAAACAGTTTGGTGATTTCCGATCTCCCTTCTTAGACCCAAGTCATTATCGCTTATTCCTGAGTGACACAACAGAAAGTTAGACGTTAGAGACACAATCAACAGCAGTTCACACCGAAGCGATGCAAGATTAGCTGTTGTGGATGTGGAAGAGGTTGGCAGGGATCTTTGTGACCAGTTGGGGTTGAGTGTTGGATGTATGGAAAGCAAAAAAAAAAAAAAAAAAGAAAGGGACAGAATTTGTATGATTTGAATCGCTTGGCAGGAAATCAGCCAGGAATTTCAAAAGAAATATTAGACTTTTGTTTGGAATGAGGCCTTAATGACATCGTTTACAGCAAATGACCAGTAGACCAATCATGCCTTGCTGTCCATAACATAAATCCTCTGCAATAGAAAGAATGATTTGATGATTGGATCTAGCATAATTGGTTGAGAAGAATCGTTGTCCTTTGTCAATTTTCGTATCGCTAAATAACTGAAATAAATAGCAGGAAAACATATTTGTAATGCTGTCCTAGCTCGGTTTAAGTGAGTGTTGTTGGTTTAAGTCAAACTTTGCTTTGAACTTCTCCACAAACTTCTCCCCCTGATCTGTCCTGCTGTGTTGCTCGGTTTCCATGCTGCAGTTTGCTCTCTAATGTTCTCTGAAACCTCTACATCAGATTTGTTCTGAGATTAAATTACCTACAGGTGGACTCTGCCCTAATTAAGTGATTTTTCAAGTCGGTGTTTATTTTTGCGTATGCTTCATTTTCCCTGTAATTCGCAATTACACTCTGCTTTGTGTTGGTCTATCACGAAAAATCATAAAAACAAAGGAGAAAAATAGACAGAAGTTTCTGGTTGCAACATGAGTTGATTTGTTAGGCTTATTCTACTCAGTTCATTTGTAATCACCTCATTGGCATATGGCCCACTTTACTGTTGTGCACCAATTTGATGTTGTGTGATAGTAAAACAAGCATCTAGAAATGTAATAAAGTAACAATTTGCGAAGTTGAGAGCCTTTCATGCTTGCAAAATAATCAAAGGTCAACGTGAATTGACAAAAATACATAGATGCTGATGAAAAGTTGACGTAGTAGCACTTAAAAAAATTTTTAGAAGTCCTTAACCCTTTCATGCATAGCGGCCACTGCAGTGGACAGCTATCTAAAGGCCTTTTTTGTGCGTTTCTTGTGGATTTTTATGTTATAAATGCACTCCACTGCAGTGGACACTAATGCGTCAAACAATATACTGCCAACTACTGGCCATCCACTGCAAGTGCAAGAAAATGTTTGTTAAATCCAATATGGCTGACAGACCAAAAAAAAAAAAAAAAAGTAACTCCTGAATAACAATACCACTGATGTATTTTCCAAAAGACATTTTGTATTTGTAGAAAATTACAATTGATCACCAGAAAAAAAATTTTTACAACTATTTTTTCCCCCACCTTTTTTTTTTTTTTTTTTTTTACACCTTATGAAATTCAAAAATACTTTGGAAAAAAATCCTGAGACAGGATCATAATCCATGCATGAAAAGGTTAAAAAAAACAACAACTAAAAAGTAGAAAAAAGTTTGTTTTTTTGGAAGCAAAACTAAATTAGGGGATAACTGATATTTATAAACTTCTTATTGCTTAATTTTTTTTCTTTTTATTTCAAATTTGTTGTATGAATAGTGAGTTTTGCATTGTGTGTCTTTGTCTGTGTTTTGACAAGCCCGTCCGTAAAGCTGCAGCATGTCGTTTGCATGCCGCTGTGCTTATCTGTGACACAGAACGCTGGACAGGCTGCTGCCAGGGAAAAGCAGAGAGGAAGCATCGGCACACACCGGTGTTAAGAGAATAGGAGAAACCAGAAAGATTTATTAGTGCGAGATAACGAGACACTCCTCTTTTTAGTAAACAGAAACCAAATGTTAGAGCAAATATGACTCAGCAATTACATTACATTGCATGAGGTAAAGATCGATGAGCGAATAAACGGCACAATAAATAAAGATGCTGATGTTAGGCGAGCGAGCAGGTTAAGATGACCAACGAAGCCACATAGACGCCAATCAAAGGAAGTCTTTGTAGTATGAGCACAGCACTCAGCTGACAGTGCATCCAAGTCTTTAAATGATGCCTGCTGTGATGTGAATCATCCGCCTGCTAGTGAAACTCGACACGGTGATGCTTTTATCTTGGCTTTTTCACCACAGATTTGGGGAGGAAAAAGCAGGCTTATTTACCAGAAGTACGACACGCAAACGTGACAGTGCTGCTCGTAAATCGTTAGCAAAGTTTGAACAGAGAGTCTGTCCGTGTGACAAAAGCACAGCGAGCAGAGCTGCTCCTGAAAAAAATAATGGAGAGACGATAAAAACAAATATATTTGGCACTGGAAATCAGAAAAGACAGTAAACTCATGTTTATATAGTTCAGTCTAAGCAGAGTGAAACACAGTTGAGCTTTGACAGGAACAACACAAGTAGTAATCAGCACAGAGACTCGATGTAGGTAAAAGTTGGACCCAGAATGTCGACATCTTTGTAAAAAGGAGGGAAAATTATACAAGATTTTGAAAATGTACCAAAGAGTCTAAAAGAAACGGGGCATGTGTTTTAATTTCAACCCCCGTTTAGTCGGATACCTCTAAAGGAAATCCAGTTAAACCTTCAGAAGTCATCTAATGAGCCCATAGAGACTACCTGTATGATTTACTGCAAGGAATAAAGACGGCTTTGTTTGATTTTGCTGGAGAACAACAGAGAAAAATCTGCGTCATAAAGCATAGCAGAAAGCACAGCATTCAAACCGACAGGCAGGGTAAGGAGAGCAGTAAAAGAGTCTGCTCTTTTACTGCAAAGATCAGAGAAGCACCCAAAAGGTCCATTATAACTTTGGAGCAGCTGAAGAGATCCACAGCTCAGGTGGGCAAATCCAAATCTGGTCTGTATGGACGACTTGTAACAACGATGGTTCAAAGAAAGCCAGAAAAAGTCAGTTCCAAGCCAGATACATCAAAAGATGAGCCTAAAGCTGAAGTTTTATGTGCAAGGTGTTGTGCTGAACTAAACACCATTACCAAAGCCTCATGCCATGGGGAATACTTTTCTTTAACAGGAAAAGGGAAGGAGGTCAGAGCTGATGAGTTGACAGGATGGGACTCTGGTGGTTTACCTTCCAGAACAACCATAACCCTAAACACACAGCCACAAAATAGGTCACATCAAAGCATAGTCTGTTACACTTTTTCTAGTCAATCTAATAGAAAAGCTGCGGTAAGACTTGGAAACTGATGCTCACAGACTCTCTTCAACTGATCGGACTGAGTTTGAGCTGCTTTTGCAACGAACGGGTCAAAAAACGAAGCCGGTAGAAAGATGTGCAAAACCGGTAGAGAGAAAGTCAAGCAAGGTAAGGATAATAATTTGAAAGTGACCGTGTAGGATGAGAGAAACGCTTCTCCAAGCAACCAAAACCGGCTGCAGTCGTCTTTATTAATAGCACATCTGCCTCTCTGTTGCTTATCTGTGGAGCGACACCCTGCTGTGGTCCTACGTTTCCTCCATGTGCAGGATTACAGCTATCAGTGACACAATGAGCTCCGTCCAGTTTCCTTTTGCTCATTTCGACTGTGCTGCCATGCAAACAACAGACGATACTTGATATGTGGGAAAGTCACACGGGCCTTATTTGTGTTTTTAGCTGTAATCCTGCAGGCTGTGGAAGCAGGACGTTTCCTCGCCAAGATCCCTTTAAAACTCCGGAAAATAAACTGTCATTACTCTAAACTGGGTTTTGCCCAATGCCCATAATAGTAAGCGCGCAAGGCCCAAATCCGTGAAACTGCATGAAAAATGAAAAGAAAAAGACATGGCTTCGGCTGGGCCTACGACGCTGCAATCATGTTATTAATGGGAGAAAGCAGATTGTTTGGATATCATATCCCCATGATAATTAAATCCAAATGTTTTGAGACGAAAGCTTATCCAGTACATGACTGCTGGCCGTAACGCGGATGAATCGACTCGGTGTGCGTAAATAAACACGGATAAACGGGGTTTGTGCTCGACTGGAGGCAAATCTTAAGCTTGTTTTTGTGTAAACCCATAGAGACGAGTTATCGTTTCGTCATGACGTCGCAACGTGAAGGGAAAGTGAATTAACCACTGACAACCGACGTCCAAATCTCTGACCTCAGTATACAGAACCTCCAACTTCTGCCAAAAACGAGACACAGCAACAGCTTTCTAGAACACATCTCGACTCGCCACTTCGAGCGTGAAGAAAACACTCAAACGGAGCTCTGGTGTTTTGCAGGGCTTTAAAACTTTTAACGCAAGCCTCGGAGTTCCACTCACCAACACACGCAGCTCAAGACAGCTGCGTTCCATAAACAGTAATTGGAATCACTTGCTGCAATTTGCCTCACTGCTGTCGGCTCCATCTACACTTTAGATCCATGATTACGCGAAGATTTCATGTCCAATTTCCTGCACGATAATTACCCATATGGGGGAACACTGAGTGTCCTCGCGCTCGCCTTGGCTTCCAACTACTGGAAAAAGGATGCAAAGCACATGCAGCCTGCTGCCACCACGCTGGTTTGCATAATGCAGATCTGACAGCCGGTTCCTTCCTGCTGCAATCATCACTGTCAGTGGCAATAACTGCACGTCTCGCAAATTGCTGATAATGACCTACTGGGAGCTTGGAGGCTTTCTATGCAAAGTGTGGGTATGCTTCAGGTACTTGGATCTCTCCCCACCTAAAAAACAACAAACATGCATATTAGGTTATATTAGGGAATTTGAATTGCCCTTAGATGTGTGTATGCATGGTTATTTGTCTTGTGTTTCTAAGATTTTAATTCTGTGAAGCAACGCTTTAAACACGTTGCTTCTTGTGTGGCCATGATTGGAATCTGCCTGAAGATCCGATGTCCATCTGATGCCTGCAAATATAAACACAAAGGGAATGTCCAGCCATTAAGCCATTCCTGAAGGTAACAGGTTCCTTGCCTCAGACATTAACTTGTTTTTGGTACAAATCAACCCTAGACCCGTTGTTCAGGCGCTGGCTGAAATGTGGTCTAGAGCGTCCTCATTCGCATCAAGACCAGTCATAGTTTGAAAGGCCACTTGGAAATGAGGAAGCCAATATTCTATAAGCATCACTACAAAGTCCAACTACAGTTTGAAAATGTATGCAGAGACAAAGAAATGTTAGAGAGGAAAACTGGGGGGGTTTACAGTCTGCCCAGTTTCCCAACCCAACTTGGACGTATTGGAGTTGCAACGATATTTTGTGTAGGAGTTTTTCAAATGGACAATGACCCCAAGTAATTAACCCAGTTACGCAATGACAAATTAGTGGTCAGTCTTTAGTAGAGGCCATTACAAAGCAACAATCATAAAACTTTGTCAACGCTGGCTGTTATTGGGTGTCATCATTCACAGTGAAACCAGTCGTATGTTGAAACGCCCCTCAGAGACGAAGAAGTCATTATTCCAAACCCGACATCACAAAGGAAAAACTGGGAAGGCTTTCCGGCCTGAGAATACCGACCCTACATGGCAGTATGGGAGTTGCAGCAGTATTCTGTGCTGGAGTTTTGCTGCAAGAAGGCCTCCAAATACAAATATTTGGTCATTTTCTTTGAATTAACGGGGCAAAACTACAAACTAGGTGAGAGACACAAAAACATGTTTATATTGATAATGCCTCTTCCCAATTAAAAAAAAAAAAAATCCAACATGAAACGGTCGTCTTCATCAGAACTGCTGGCAACAATAAAAATAACGGATTTTGGAGTGAAAAGATTTGAGGCTGGTTAAATTAATGATTATAGTGCCATTTCAGATGTAGACTACACAAACAAAACTCATAATGTTGCACATTTCCCACCGTTGTATGTTTTGTACATTATTACTCCTTACAGCTCTGTTTGCACTCTGGACTCCTGTAAGCCCTACTGTGTCTTAGATAAGCTTAGAGGCTCTTCAGAATGACATTTAACTCATCGCCCACATCCAATATGAACAAAGGGCTACAACTTCAGTGAAACATTGTCTGATTTTTTTTCCTTTTCCCTCCCTTTGAATGAGCCAAGTTGCGCTTAAATTAACTGCATGGTCATTTGTCATTTAAACGTTTACTATTTGGGTTGGCTGGAAAACAGATAGTTTATCACTCTCAACTGCTGTCATAATAGTTTTAGTCATAACTATTATGTTAAAAGTCACAGCAAAATCAGTGGTTTAATAAAAAGAAGGGTTTATTTTTTGTTTTTGACAAGGTTTGGTTAGGATCTCAGAACCGACCAAAGTGGAACATTCACAGCGAATTCAACATGTAGTAAGAAATCCACCAGTACGCTTTGGACGACATGCCCATTCTGAAGCAGAGTGGCGGTGGCATCATGCTGTGAGATTTGTTTCATGCTACTGCAAGACAACTAGATCTGAATGTGATGGAAAATCTGGGGGAAGATTTGAAATTAGCTGTTTGTTGGTGTTTTCTGTCCAATCCGACTGAGATGCAGCCATTTTGCAAAGAAGAACGGACAAAGTTTTAGACAGATGCGCAAAACTGGCAGAGATTTACCTCAAAAGTATCTGAGAGTGTAAATACAGCAGAAGGTCACTAAAGTAATTGTCTCAGGAGGTTTTTTAAATCATCCAGAGAGCAGAAATGTGGTCATGGTTCTCCTAAAGCCATGTTGTTAAAATGTCTAAGAAAATGTTCCGTCTTCAGGTTCCATCACCGACCGACCAAATGAGAGCCAAATATGGGTGACGATGAAACCGGCGCAACTTCCAAACGGGCTGGTGAAGGGAAAGCGGAGAATGGTTTATTACTTTTACACCCCCCACTTTTCAGTCACTTTTTTTTATTGTTTTGACTGTAATATCTTGACCCGTTTGCATTAGCGTATTACCTAACAGGCTATTCTATTTCACATCCCTCGTTTTGCTGTTCTCCCACTTACTTGTACAGATTTATGATTTCCTGTCGAACCTCTTGTGTTAGCCTCAATCTGAAGGATATCTCACTTAAATAAAATCTTCCTACGGAGGAAAAAAAAAAAAAAGACATGGCAGTAATGATCCTTGGTGGTCTTGTTGTTTCTGTTGTCGATTAGCAGAGCCAGACTACAGATTACCTATCTTTTCATTCTGAACTACATCACTGCTTGGAAGAAACACTAAAGTGAGTTGGAAATTGAAAGCATCTGCGTATTTTTTATTTTTTTATTTTTTTATTTTTCATCCCCCCTTTTTGTATTATTCATTATGCCTTCGGCCTGGCATACCAACAGCAGCATTATCCTATTACAGGTTTGCGTTGCGTTTCATTGACGTGCTGTAAACAAACGTTATGACGAGCTGTCAAACGCAACAAGGACCTGACGGCGGTGGCCCATAATAGGCGAACGCAGAGCGAGCCAGCGTGCGCAGCCTGCTCTCTACCTGCATGAAGAAAGCATCAAAGTATTGCTTAGTGAAACCAGATCGCAGCGAGTAGCACGAGTTAGCCCGGTTTTGATTGAATCAACTTGCTGAGGTTGAATATCAATTTTTGTATTTTTTTTTTCTAATTTTTCTGATCAGGACCTGGGATTGTATAGCTCAGGGTAACGTCACCGCATACTTTGCAGTGAGTCATGGATTTGGAGGCAAGAGGTCTACAGAAAAAAGAAAAAAAAAAAGGGGGGGTGGGTGTATTGAGTGACCTTATGATGTTGCAATTCAATGTTACATGTCACTTTTTTCTAAAAATAACACCCAGTTCAGACTGAAATAGCAGCTCTATTTCTGTTCGGTGTTTCTGTTGGACGCCGGCGGTCCAGCGTCTCCGGGGGGAACGCGCGCTAGCAAGTCGGACAGGGAGGAAGGGAGAGAATGTGTTGTTTTGTTTTTCATTCTTTTCCCCGTGTAGGGAAAAAAAAATGGGGGGGAATAAAAAAAGACAGACACAGAGGGCAGTGAAGGGAGGGACAGCTGGGATCTCTCCAGTCATCCCAGCAAACCATCGTGCTCCCAGTCTGCCAGAGCATTCTTCGGCGGGGGGAAGCTGGTCATTTGATTTGGGTCTGTGGTCCGAGAAATCTTTTTTTTTCTTTCTGCAGCATTTCGTCTGAGATGCAGTGAGCTTTAATAACCGGATGTGGTTCTGGTGAGCTCTCGCTGGCCTGAAGCAAGCCGGTCGAGTTTTAAAGTAAATCTTGGTTCACGGGGGAATGTTGAGCACATAATGTTGAATTTTCTTTATTTTTCCATTTCTTTTATGCGTCATATTTACAGTTGATGAGCTGTAAATGATCACACTGTTGGTTTTTCTCCCAGACTCGCCCTTGGTTTTCAATAGAAAATCCTGACTTGAACATACAAGAAGTGTTACTTTGACACTAAAATATGAATATTTTACTTTTATTATTAAAATATATATTTTTTTTCTTTTAAAGTTTACTTGAATACATCTGGATCTTTAGTCTTGGAGTTGAGGCCACTTCTGGTGTTTTTGTGACGAGGAAGTCATAAAAATAGGTCAAATAAGAGGTATTTATTGAAATAAATTCAAAAAAGCTTTTTTCTTTTATTTTGATGTTTCACCTATTATAAACTGTAAACATGATATGTGGCTTTTTTTGTATTATTGGAGAATTTTACGTTAAAATTGCTTTGCTGGAAAATCATTGCCAGACATCAGGAATATTTTGAGGCAAACTTGTCATGTTGTAGTTTGTCAACATGACAGACGGATATGGTAAAAACAAAACAGTTTATTTAATAATGACGGAGGATAAATTACAGGAGAATCGCTGACAGAGCAAAGGAAAAAAAAAAACAGAAGCAGAAGAACCCAGCAATGAAGAATGAAAAACCAGAAGCCTAAATACTGAGGCGAGGGTGGAAAACGGCAAAGAACCAATCAGAGAGGAGGAGAGGAACTGAACGGATCTAAGAGAAATAACCCGAGCGCACGAAGAGAGCAACACAAGAATAAACTAAGACATTAAACTCAACGAACCAATATGGCTGCACTTTAACAACAATAATGAACTCGGAGAAACAAACTGAATATGGCAAGACCAATTGAACATAAATGAGGAATAACAACAACAACAAAAAATACAGAAACATACTGAAACACCCCAGGATCAGAACAGCTTCGTTTTTAAGATCTGTGATCAGTAAAATATTTCCGCCGAGGTTTGATGAGTGATTAGCTGGCAGCCCTTAAATCCCACAAGAGCCATTTTTGGACGTCTGCCCTTAAGAGTGAAACTCAACAAGGAGAAAGCTCGTGAACTCGGGAACAAAGCTGGTCTATTGTTTTATGTTTGTTTTATGGTTAAATCAAAGAGCCAGAAATTAATTTCAAACTTGAGCCTGTGGAATAAAGAAAAAAACAACTTTTCTTTTTTTAGGAGTTGTTAAACATGTTGTATATTAAAAAAAAAACACACACACATGGCTAGCAATGTAATGAAAATAAAAAAACAGGGAACAACAACAAAAGCTTGCACCACTATTTAAATTTTCAGAGACATTTTATGTAGAGATTATAATAAAACTCCTAAAACTAGAAATGCTCTAGTTGATATTTTAATAAATTAATCTGAGTTTCTGTGGTGGGCACAGGTTGCACGTCCTTGAGTTAGAACTTATATTGAGATTTTGACAACTATCTGGATCCAAGACGGTCCCGATGCCCCAAAAGCACTTAAAAACATTTTCTAAACTTCAAACCAAACCGGAAAAAAGCTTTCCTAAATCAACCTGCGTTTTATGGAGAATTAAGTCTTCTTTTTGCCTTTCAACTTGGGATCTCTCCAGAACTACAAAGAAAACTAAAATATTTTTTGTATTGAGTGCTGTTACACACAAAGATAATTTCACTCCCACCATCGTCGGCGCTGATGGTGGTGCAATTTCCAGCGCTCCTCAGTGCAATTTTTAGCTGATCTGTTTCACATTTACCTCTGCTTCTTGTTTCAGGAGCCAAAATAAATTTGCTCTTTAGGAGAATATGGCAGACCGTGCCTCTGTCGCTTTATTTTCACTGCGCAGATTCATCTAACATAACCACCAAATTGCTTAAACTGCTGTTCCACTTTATCTTCTTTGTCTTTCCTTTGGCTGTGCAGAACTGCTACATGTGTCGCGCAGCTGGACTTCTGTTTAGCTCTAATGTTAATCAGCTGCTTGTGTCCAAACATGCCAGAAATTGAATTTGTTTGCTCTGCGACCGCCATCAAGTCAGTATTCATATCGGCTCTGTTTCTGCAATCTTTTCACACGAGTCCGGTTAACGTATACATCACGCAAAGAAAAATAAAAAATAGAAAAATAAAAATGTGCAGTGCATTACAGTGTCTTGCTAACATTTTCATCTCCTTTGACGCTTTTCACAATTTGTCACACTACATCACTGTTTTGTTTTTGTTTTTTTTAATTCAGTCTGTTTAGTTAGTGTCTACTGGCTTTATATTTTAGCGCCCAACCCCCACTTTTTTATTTTTTATTTACTTTTTTTTATTTACATTTAGTTATACATTATTGAGTGGGGACTTGAGTTTGAGGTGAAGAGAAGCATGATTCTGCCACCACCATGCTTCACTGTGGGGCTAATATGTTAGCAGCATAGTGTTAGCTTTTTTTTTTTTTTTACAAAATGTACCTTTTTTTTGTGCAGACCAAAAAGTAAAGTGTTTACTTTTTTTTTCCACTCGTCGGTTGGAGAGAGAATTCTGGAATCCACAACTAACGGTTGCCATGCCAACAGATTCTCATCTCACCTCATGTAATAATCTGTGAATGGTTGTTGCCCTCCTTGCTCGGCCTGTCGGTTTAGCCAGGTGACTGTTGTCGCTGTTTTCCCGCATACAGAGGAGCAACATGGACTTCGAATTTGATCAGGATTGTTTGTGCCACTTAATGAGACAGTAAAAAATGAGAGTAAGATATATTTTAAAATATTTACTGCCGTTTTTACATTTCACTGCACACTGTAAGAGTCCACCAAAGGCAGCTCAAAAGTAAAATGTATAAATTGTTTGGTTACACTGTATGTGAAGGGGTGTGCATTAGACTGATAAATGTGATATAACATGTTATGGACATGAAGGAGTCTTCATGAATGTTTATTACTGTTGTCATAATTACACTTTTCGCGCAAGGTTGACACTTAATTGACTTTTAATGCAACTTTTAGTACAACTTTGCATTAAAAGTGTAATTATTTACCAGATTACAAAACATATAACTGCATGAAATCATTTTTTCAATTATTTTCACAGAATAGGAGGTTTTATGAAACCATCATTGGGGGGAAAAAATAACAATGCAAACCAAAAGGTCATATTTTGGGGTGTGCAAACTTTATCAAATAGTTCACTGTTATGACGAAGCATCAATTTTATTTTTAAGCGATGGATTAAGGAGTTTTTGTGCGACATTCCTTATAAATAAATTGGTAATAGTAGATGACTTCACTAGATTTTAGTTTGTGGTACGAGTAAAATCACCTTAACAGCTTTTTATTCATAGTAATTATTCAGATTCTGTCACGTTTATAATTATCCACTGTTGAAGATACTTTCAACATGGTATCCATCTCTTCTCGGAGCAGATGGAATGTTTTGGAAAATGATTAAAAATAAAACAAAATCCAGGGATTACTGTTACATCGTCGGATTAGTTCTGCAGTGACCATTGATGGTTTATTTTTGTCTTCTCCTTGATTTGTTTCATTTTAATAATAGGATAAGCGCCTCATCCGAGGCTTAAGCTGCACTCAGGTCTTCCACCGTTATCCACTGCGTATGTATCATAAACAGTGTCAGCCCTCATAATCTCACTACATCTCCAACTAAATTATACCGCAGAACTCGCTCAAATTCTACATCAACATTTTTCCTATCAGATATCGCCCCAATAATAAAGCTTTCCGGCAAAAAAACAAAGCTGTTTTTTTTTTTCTAACCTAGAAAATCATGTACAGTGTAAAAAAAAAATTGCAAAGATAAGTGGAATCTGTGATTATTTAGTCTAGATTATGAGTAATACTGTTTTGCTATGAAACTCCATCACCTGGTTCAAATATGAGAGCTCGCCCGCTGCCAGTGCTCATTTAAAAGAGAACATTCGGATGCCAGTCGAATGAGGAACTTCGTGTTCAGATGGTCTGATGACAGGATAAGGCCGACCTGAAAACTCGGAGGGGTTCACGTCTGGGGTGCGCTCGTGCCAAGAAGCGATGCTGCCAGACGTGCAATCACCGCCGCAGACATCGCACCGTGACGGGGGAGAAAACGTCGTACAGAAACGCCGGAGCTGGACCCCGAGCGGCTCGTCGGCGATGCTCCTTCCTGTTTGAGCGTGAGCTCATTCGGTGAGCACTCCAAATGGCAGCGGAGTGAGAGATTAAAGCGGCACGAAGCACCTACAGTGAGGCTACAGTAAAACAAAGGCTCATGATGTAATGTTTCTCAAAGGCAACAGGGCGAGGTCTAAACACATAAAAGTCCCAGAGCCGATTGGAAACAGATTGGACCTGACGTGTGTGATTGCAGCATGTTGATTCAAGACGTGACCTGTGTGTGTGTGTGTGTGCGTGTGTGTGTGTGTGTGCAAACGCAGCTGAGGCCAGATATTTACATACGGCGCAAAAGAAGGCGAGCATTTATTCTCACTGCCCGACATAAAATCTGAGTAATCAATTACAGTTGGTTATCGTTGCCAAAATAATTTCCATTATTATAGAGAAAGAATCCTGGTACTTGTTTGTAGCTTTCATTGAAGTAAGACATACATTTCTATAGTATTTGGCAGACTTGGCTTTAAACTGTGTAACTTGGGTTAAACTTTCTGAATATTCTTTCACGCGTTTTTCACAATAATCTTCTGGGATTTTGGCCCACTGCTCATGGCATGACTCTGTAACTGAGTCAAGTTCCAAGGCAATCTTAATGCAAACTGGTTTAAGAACTTTGTTGTTCTTAAACCAGTTTGCAACTAATTTGTTGTATCTTTTAGGCTCATTCTGCGTGATGTCTTGAGATGTTGCTTCAATATTTCCACATGATGTTCCATGTTGCCTTTGCCTTACAATGCAATTTGACTCAATTCTCATGCGTCTTCACTGCTTGGTCTTGGCTTTCTCCCATTTAAGTGGATTTCTCCTGTGGAATTTCAACCGGACCAGTCGGCGAACAGAAGAAGTCGTGAACTATGACATCGATTTTCTGCATAGTTTTAGAATTGTAGTGTAAACGTAGTTAAGCAATGTCCTTGGAGGAAGTGACCAAAGTTGTTCGGTCCATGTTGGCCACGCTTAAAATTAATGAGTTAATATAAACAGCCATGTTGATTGGCTCTGCACCTCTCTATTAGCAGTGGAGGATGGTTGTTTACTGCGCAGGCAATTTCCGGTAAGCTTCATAGCCTCGAACTGATGCATTGCATAAGTTAACGATTGGGTAAAGTTTAAAATTTCAACAAAGTCCACGCCTCCAGGAAGAAAGCAATCGTTTCTCAGTAGAGTCCAGACCCTCTGTGTGGAGCAAAGGGGCTGCTTTTTTACCAGGCTATCATTCCCAGTCATAGCCTGGGACAAATGGGACAAACGTTTCAATTTAAGTCCCCAATCAAAGCAAATCGAACAAACTAATAGATGTGAAAACATCCTGTAACTCCTCCGCTTGAGGAAGTTAGACCAGCATGTTTCAGGTTTTGCCTTTGGATAATACATCCACGATGTGTCTCAAATATACTCAGAGTTTTCGAGTTAACCAATCAGAACTTTGTCATGAAGTAGGCGTTCTCAGATTGCTTAAAAGTAGAAACCTTTAGTGTATGTAAGCTTTTTAATCTGAAGAAAGTAATAAAAAAAACGACTCCTTATTGATCTAAAGAAGAAAAAAAAATTGTAGTACAACGTAAGTAAATATCTATTTGAACTCTGTGTGTGTGTGTGTGTGTGTGTGTGTGCGTGTGTGTGTGTGTGTGTGTGCGTGTGTGTGTGTGTGTAAGAGAAGAGATAACACTGGGGAGTTAAGTGGCAGGCCCAAAGTTTCTTTTTACCCTCCGTGAAATCCACAAACATCAGGCAGCCAGGGGAGTCTTATGAGATGGAGATGAGCCTGGAGGTGCAGCTGATGAACGCTCAGAAGCAGCCAAGCAACATAAAAAGAGAGATCTGCAGAGCCATTGAAGTGAATTTCGACCAGTTGTTTCTAATTAGGCGCGGCTCCTGGGATCAGCCCGGGAGATACGTTCCTCCTGAACGTCTCTGCTTCTATAAACAACCTTCTCCTGGTTCCTGAGCCGACCCCCCCTCCCCCCCCCCGACTTGGCCCTCCGAGGTTCCCCAATGCCAAGACGTTTACACGGGCTCGCTTCGTGACGCGGCTCAAACTTAAAAAGAATCGTTTCTGGCAAATCTGCTGACGACATTTCAGACAAAAATCCTCACATTTGAGCCGTTTTGCCTCGGCAGATCAGCTTTCATTTTGGCAGCTAAATTTGATTTAGGTTTTTACATCTAAAGGCCTATTTAGACAGCATTACCTCACCTGGCCAGCAATTTCTAATCCAATTTGGGGTTTATGCACGTCTACAGTGCATGTTCTTAGGCAAAATCTCTCTGTCCACTCTGTAATTTAAATTCCTCATCCGTCTTTTAGAAATTATGAGATGTTTTTTCTTTTTTTTTCCTCATGAAAGAGAACTGTTCTTCCTTATCAGTGTGGAAATTTGGGTTTGGTTTGGAGCTGGTTTTATAAAACTGGTATTTTTATTTTAGTTTTTTTCATTTATACGTCAACAGAAATTCTTAAAATCTGTTTTGCTCTGATACTGAATTTTAAGTTGTGATTTTAACTAGAGGAGTTCAGCCTCATCATACAGTCCAGTCATTGTTTTTAGCATAGAAGCTGTTAAAGCCGACATACATAAACACTGCTTATTTTGTGTAATTAGTTAAAATTATGAGAATTACAGCAGTATTCAGTCAGCCAGGTAAATTTTTTCTTTTTCTTGGGCTCTTATTTGAGAATGACGTCAGAAAATGTTCTGAACGCTGACGTAGTTCTTTCTGAAAATTAAAGTGAAACGAGTCATTCCAAACAAAGCTCACACACGAACCCGCTTTGATCGAAATGTTGACCGGAGAGGAAAAAACATATCAAGAAATGACTAAAAATGACAAGGCGGTAAAATGATCTCACGCGCTTTAGGCTGAAACCAAAACCAGATGACGAGCGGAAAACTGAAAATGAATTGAAAAATAGCCAAAGTGCCTAGAAATATACCTGTGGATGAATACTGTAACAATTAGAAGACAATTATCTGAAGTCAATGATCCAGTGCTGAACAAAACACGGATCAAATAGGTCACAGTTTGCCAACGGACATACTGAGTAACCTAAAGTGAAATGGCTCAATGTGTAATCGATGGATTAAAGCAATATTGATTATTTTTGTTTTGGTTTATCAGATTATTTCTGAATCAAGTCACAATGGACTGCATAGCATGGTGAGTCAGGCATGCTTCCCTCACACTGCAGTTGGGCTTTATGATAAACATTAATGATCATAAGTACAATAAAAATTCCTCAGAATGTAATGTTGAACAGGAAATGTGCTAGAAACCCATGTTACCATCCAATGGAAATGTAGGGCAAGTCAAAAGCTGATTTTCGGACTATAAACCGCTACTTTATTTCTAGGCTTTGAACCATGTGGCTTGTAGCCTGGTGTGGCTTTTCTGTGGATTTTTCTTCAACCACCAGGGGGCTCTTTAGCAGGAAGTGAATCATTGGAAGTCAAACTTGGAAATCAAAACAACAGGAAGAAGTTCATATGATGCAGCTTTTAAGTTGAGGAGTATCAGTCTGACAGTACAGGAGGGAAACAGAGCCGCTGCACGTAAACTTGGCATGAACGAATTCATGGTTCGGCATTGGAGACGGAGGGCTGCGTCAGATTTATTGGGACGCAGCCCTCTGCTGCCCTCTGCTAGGTCCTTGTGGAGAACAGAGCGGCGGAGATACCAGCGGCTTACAGCCCGGTGCGGCTTATATATGTACGTTTCCAGTTTTTTTAAAAACTTTGTAGATGCAGCTTATAGTGAGGTGTGCTCTATAGTCCGGAAAATACGGTAATTTGCTTCACATAGGAATGTTCTGTAAGAAGCTCAAAATAATGGGGAAACAAATCTATTTTGTAAAAAATGGGGACAACTTACGCTGCAAGCATGTTTATTTACTAGTTACTGCCTAGATGCATTTAAGACATTCTGATCTGCATTGCAGCCGTCGCTGTCACAGACCACAGGCTGCCACAGTCTTTGCTTGATAATCACTGAAAACTTCCACATAAATAATGGTGCAGTGAAAATGCAAATGTGTGATGTTTGCATGTTAGATTTGTTGTCCATAAACCAGCAGCAAAGTGGGAGGGAAAATGGAAGCTTGCAGATTCACACAAAGGTGAAAAAAAGCAACATCTCCTAAAAACAAGATTTAAGCCAATGGGACATTTTGGAGAAGATATTTTTACATGATGGCAGTATTTTCCTCACAAGCTCAAAGAGGTTCCTTCAGATTGCATAACCTGACCTGCTATTGAAACTGCGTTTTGTTGCTGAGTTTATACGACACTTGAGGGACATTTTACGGCTCACGACACTTCCACAGTCAAGAATTCAAGGAACTGTTTGTTAAATTTGAGGTGCTTATTTGTGCTACTTTTTAACGAGCAGCTAACTCATGCCAGTAGGCTGCTGGGTAAGCGGTGCCCTGAAAATAGGCGAGATAAGTGGGCTGGGAGAAAGGGCTTATCCTAAAATTTGTACTTACTTGCCTGATCTGATGAAGCTTATGAATATTTTCTGGGAGCTGGGCAAAGAATTTTACAAATGTTGAAATTACAGATCCTAAAATTTTCATTTTGATGGGACACATATCTATGGTATTCTATTCTATTCTGAAATTTATTTTCATTCACAGATGAAACAAGAAGCTACGTGTTAGCTTAGCTCCAGTCGGAAAAGCTTTGCAAGTGTCCAGATTGAAAGCACACTGATGGTGTTTTACAGCAGGGAAGACACTGACTGCTCTTAAGTACTTCTCACAAACCCATTTGAAACAAAACAAAACTGTCAGTCCAGTTGTTTTAGAAAAATACCAGAATGACTTCTGAAAGAGGATCAGTTTCTTCAGTTAAACTTTACACCGGTTGTCACTTTTATTTCCACTGACAAATTTGAAAATAATCAACGGTTGAAACTGGAATGCTTCTTTTTTTTCCCCCCCACTTGCAATTCCTGTCTTCTGCAATCACTTATCACTTACATTCTCCCTCCAAAAATAGACTATTATCTGTCTTTATGCATTGGAAATCAAGTTTGCATTATCGCCCCGAATGTCAGCTCCGACTATCATCATCCTCTTGCCAAAAGCTTACAGTTATGAATCTTAGTGCTGCATGCCTTTGAAGCCAGCCTGAAAACACACACATACCTTTTAGTGAAATATCCTTAACCTTTCCTACTACACTTTGATCACCTCTGTAGGAGGAGGAATGGCACAAAAACCGTTACAAGAAATCAAAACCGGACGAGTCGGCTGGAGGACGGCGATAGATTCGCAATCATTTATGAGTGACATAGCACAATATTATTCCTCTGTTATTTATGCGCCCGGCTCTGTTTTTCCAGATTGCTTCACTTTCTGAAGGGTTCACTTCTGAGCGTGGAAATTCTTTTACAAATTAGCCGCAGTTTGCACCTGACGGTGGAGGGAAAAGATCAGAGAAAACGCGTTGCATAACTCACACTGACTCGCTGCTGACTGCTGGATGCAGAGGCAGGTTATCCGGATCCAGCGGAGGGGGTGTCCTCGCCCGGCCCGGCTGCTGCTACTGAGCCTCCACATGTGCTCTCACAAGTGTGTGTTTGTGTGTGTAAGACAACACGTTCTCTCCTCCCAGAGGTTCTGAAACGGCCTTTCCGGCTATTTATAATTTGTTTACAGACTCAGTTGTTACCTTCACTCGCTTATCTGTGGCTTGTACTGTACTGGAATAATGAGGTCTTTTTTTTCTCTTTTTTTTAGTGAAAAGTAAACTGCAGTGATGGGTTCCAGTGGCTAAAATAGGTCTGTCACTCAGATTTGACCACTCCTTCCATTTTCCTTTCTGGTTTCATTGCCAACTGTTCCTGCTGCAACTTGGAAAAAGTAGAAAAATCTGTGATGCACTGAAAGAAGAAAACCTGAGTTAATTTATTGCAAGCAATCAAATGAAGTTCATCCAAATAAATAAGTTTAAGTTGTTATGCTAAGCAAACATAAAGTTTGACATACTTATTTCAATTTCACGTAACATGTCAACTCATTTCTTGTTTCTTTTTTAAAGTTGGAGCTCCATTCTGTTTTCTTTTTCAGTATAAATATTCGACTCTTGTTTTATTTTATTTTATTTTTTTTAAGTTTTATTAAAGCACTGTTGTGTGTTGACCTCTTTGGTAATTATTAAAATGAAATAATTCATCATGCACCATAATGTGTAACACCAACAATAACCATTCCGCATGGCTACTCGTATAAAAACTGATGGAAAAAGTGTTAAAAATCCTCAAATTCTCAGTCTGTTTTATGATATGCCAGGCCAGTTCATCTGAAAAATAAACTTATTTAACTTTTTTTTTTTTTTTTACCTTAATCACAAATAATAAATATTATGGATAATTTTATAACGACCGGAATAACTAATGTTATACTAGCAGCAGTAGAAATCGACTCTTTTGTATTTCTTTTGTGTACTGAAACTCTGTGACCTTTTAAATGTCAAAACTGTACAATTCACGTTCAGAACAGGAAAACATCAACTTCCACACAACATTCAAAAAATGTTTTGTGACTCAGAGAGCTGTTCTAATTTAAGAGGACATTTTGAAAAACAATACAGCAGAAGAACCAAAAAGAGTTTGTGCGGATTAAACTACAAATATAAATCAGCTTAAATAAACTGTAGAAAAATGATAACTGATTGTTATGTTGTGTATTGGATCGGTGTCTCAAAAGCCAAAATTACTATTGTTATTGGCGTAAGTCTTCGTCTTAAGATTTTTTTCAGTTTTTACTTTTTATTGTATGAAATATATGAAAAAAGAAACTAAAATAAAAAGCAATTCCATGATCTTATGTCATCTAATGTAAATCTAAATCCCTTCAAACTGGACTATTTTCATTTTCTACTTCCCTCAGTCAGTAGATTTTTGCCACACAACTAAAACAGCATTAAAAAGCTGAAATAACTTCACAATATTGGAAACAAAAGGTAGAGCTTGTGAATTTGTCCTTTTCTACTATTTTATATCTTTCAAGTTGTACCTACCACACGGACATTTTGTACCCACTTTAACAACCCATGATTTAAACTCATTATCCATGCTTTTAGTATCTGCTGACAAGCGAAAGCGTTTTACTCCAGCAGGAGGTCACTTGTGGGTCGACTCGGTGGGATCCGAGGTTGTAGTCTGCCATATTTTACCAGTCAACTGGACAAGAAAGATCAGAACTGAAATAAATTGGAATAGGGTGTAATAAGCGCTTAGATAAAATTTCATGACTGAGCAGAATCCCATGTGGGTTCTAAGCATTTCTGTGACAATTTATCACCACAATTTATGTAACATTCTTGACTACAATAAAAAAAATAGAATGACACCATTGTTTAAATTCATGAGTAAGAAACGTTTTACTACAAAATAGCAGTGGGATGTTGTAAAGAATTAAACCATCGGCCCCTTCTTGTGTGTCCTGTGTAACTTTTATTTTGTGTCAAAAACAGTGGACTGTTTCACATTGTGAAAATATATCGCATTATTTTCTGCAAGACATGATGACTACGACCAAGCACTGAACTTGTGCAAGATATTTCTGATTCCTTAACCGAATCAGCTGAGGTTCAATCGGTGTTAGTTCAGATAATTAACAGATATTTTAAGGTCACTCATCACTGTTTCCTTAAGCTTTTGGTAGCGAAACCCAAGAACCTTTAAGTGTCACGATAACAAATTTTACTGGACGATAAATTGTCCCAGGAGTTATTGCGATAAACGACAATATTGTTGCTTTGAGGCAATTTTCAAGCCATATAACGGTAAAGGCACAACAATGCAAGAGCACATTCTCATAGATGATTAAACTGTAAATTTTAGTGAACATTTAACTGAACTGGAAGATATTTTAAATATCCAAAACAACAGAAATAGAAATCAGATGAATTGTGAAGTCTTTTTAAACAAAATTGTTCAATCAAAAAAAGGGACTTCTTTAGACCAAAGCATCAGACTGAAGATTTTTATCATCCAGTTTTTGGTAGAAAGAGAAGAAAACCCGATGAATCATGCAAATTAAAATGATTGAACTGGTTTTAATTTATCATGCGATTAATTAATTTATTGTGACAGACCTAGAAACAAGAGTCAGAAGCTTCAACTTAAGGAATGCATTTAAAATGAAGAACCTGAAACTCTTTTACAGGACAGACAGTCTATGCTAGGAGGACTCAGTCAACCACAGTATAGAGGAAGACATGGTGAATCAAATGTTGCCGCATATAAAGCTACATGTTGGCGTAGCTCAACAGCTACATGGTATGTTGCTGGCTGACTTAATTTTTAAATTAAAACTTCATTACCTGAATATAAACTGGTACAAAGAGAAAAGAAGCCACAGTGCTAATCCAGTTTCCTGTAAAGTTCAAATTCTTATTTTCAATTCAGGATTGAGAAAAGGTCAAAAGGTTCTTCTTAGTAGCAGTCGTGCAAATAGATTATCTTTGTTGTAGAAGCAAAAAAAAGACCAAAGAAAGGTTTGATTCAAACATGTCAGGTGACGATTTAACCCTTCCAGACCCAACGGCTTGGCAGCAATCCAGGAAAATTCGCAGTACCGTAATTCTGCTACACTTTGCGCTGTCTGAAAAATTCCAAAATTCCTGTCTGAAAGGGGAGACGTTGCGTTTCCAGCCAATATCAGGTTATTATGGTAATTTCTCCCGCGCTGAACAGGGAGTGAAATTAATTTGAGGGTCTACTCTTTTAATAGACAGTAAATTGCGAAAATAACTTGCTAGATATTTAAAGTTCCAGTTGTTATGGATAAATGGATAAATATTTACTTACAGGACATTTGGAGAACTGCGTACAATTAAAATAAGCAAAAACATCCATCCTGCAGCTTTCACCTTCCATACCCACATCAGATTTTAAGAAACCTTCAGCTCTGAATTCTGACTTGAGGGTCTGTCCCAGTTCATCTTTTCCAAAACCATTATGCAGATCATAATAAAGGATAAATTAAATGACCTAACTTTTGTTTTTAATCAGGAAGGAAGTCGTGATACAGATCTTGCTTATGCCAAAAGCTCTTTAAATAGTTCAAGTTTTCATCTGACAGACAAGATGTTCAGCTCCGAAACAAATTATGACAACAATGATTTATTATGAGCCTGTAAATTTGATACAGATGCTGTTAGAAAAAAAACAAAAAAAACCCTCCCCGTCTACATTTCAATAGGCATGGAGCGGCACCATAACTTTTTATGTGGACTCGTGTTTGAGGAAGCTTTACGAATCCATTGGCTGTGACTGTTAAAAACTGAGTCTGTGGCTAGCAGGCGGATTAATAGAGAGTTAAATCTAAAACGTTGCTCCATGGATACGTTGTGTCCAGTACTTCCGTCTTTGAAAGAAAGTCCAACGTTTCAACGTTTCCTTTCCAAAGTTGTATTTGCTCGCATGATATTTGGGTGTGTTAGCATTTTTAAGTCACGCGGCTGAACGAATGCTAACACGAATCTGGCGTAAGACCCTGGCTAAAACTGGATAATAATAAACTAAACTCAGCAAAACATCTGTCAGTTTGCGATAACGTCGCTGGTAAACACATCCCGATTTCCTACCGCATGCGGGAGAAAAAAAACCCTGTTTGTTCTAACTTCCTGGCTTTGCACATACGACTCGAGATTATCGCGGACGTAGCGTGCGCGGCGCAGCCAAGTTTCCTCTGGCTCGGCTGTTTTTCTCCACAGTTTGACGGACAGTCCGGCTCCTGGGAAAAGTGGCACTGGACCGGGATGGAAAGCATTAAGAGCTTTCAGCGACGCCCCGAGGCCGGCTCATGTGATACCCTCTGAGAGAAGGGCTAATATTTTACAGTCGACCAGGTATTTACCAGAAGCTCGCGTCGTTCACCTCAGATCAGGGCCGAGGTATCAAAACATCGAGAGGATGAGCAACGGACCCGTCGCTGAGCTCTCTTCCGAAGGACGGCGGCCTATCACTGTACCGGAGCGGGGTTCAGCTGTTGGTCAGGTCCTGGGTAAAGAGGGAGAGAGAGAGAGAGAGAAAAAAAAAACCCGCACGCCAAGCCTGACGTCCAAAACAGGCCTCTACGGTTTGACACCGAAGAGCTGCGTGACGTAAGCCATGATGCATGGCTGTAAAATGCAGAAAATCCTCTTTTTGCAGAACACGAGAGGGAGAAGTCGGCCCCCCGCTTGATTGATGGAATTGTTTCAGAGTCCACTTAACAATCCTCTAAATTTAGATGTGATTTCGTATCCCTGTTCTGAGTGTGGGTTTCTGGCCCGGGACCCAGGCATTACCTCAGCTCGCAGAGCTCCGAGTGAGCGCGGCGGACGCGGAGGCAGAGCAGAGGGCCGGCTGTCATCCAGCCGTAATCGTAACTATCGCCCCATTTAACCGGGCCCGGCACAGAGCGCCGTGGCGAAACAAGTGTGGTTGTTCAACTTCGGCGTATATATTACTCTCGCAAACTGGAAACATGCCGGAGTTTGTGCCGGCCGGTTCAGGCAGGGAGGTAAAGAAGGAGAAGGGAGATGGGGGGGGGAGGTCCGGAGGGGTTCTGGTTTTCCTCAAAGACTTTCGCTCGTATAGCTTTATTTGCATTTTGACAAATGTTCCTGTTGTGAATAATCACAGAACATCAGGTCCACCTTATGAGCTGCCGGCTGATGTAAGGGGTAGGAGGGAAACGGAGAGATGATGACATGCACCTTCACCGAGCTCTGCGCTCTTCCAAATTAAATGAGAGTTTTATCCGAGCGCAAATGTGTGGCCAAGAGAATTAGTTCACATCTAGCATGGACAAATTTGGTGTGTGTGAATAGAATAGCACATCTGAAGCTGGATAGAAAAAAGTGTGGAAAAGCTTTCTGTCAGTGTGATTTTTCACTGTGACGTAGTAAAAAGTTTCTCGGAGAATGTAAACGAATTGGCCAGATTTTGCTTAAAAACCAGTAAAACTTGGATAACGAATAGCTTCAGCCGCAGTTTTAACTGGTGTAGAGACACAAGAAAGTTGAAAAATGCTAAACGTTTTACCCTGTCGCCGGTTTCATCCCACATGATGACTGCTTTCACCTGTCACTGTTGCCACTCCACATGTGTTGAGCACATCACCCATTATAGAAACCACAAACCTAGCTAGCTGCTAGCTAGGTTGCAAAAGGTACTAGCAGCTAGTTACCAGTAGTCTCCACAGCTTCAAGTGAGTCACAAAACACTGAGAAAACATTTGCAGGCGACTCAAAGTTTTGCCTGACAAAAAAGTCCTGTCAAGATAAAATTTAAGATCTGTGATTAATGTATTTAAGGCGAACCTAATTTGTTTTAAGGATTTGAGGCTTTGCTGACACCGTCTATATACGCAGCTGTTTTTTTGTCATCAGCAGACATACATGTGATGTTTTCTATTCAAACATTATTACCATACATCAAATATGTTTACAGTTTCCATTTAGGATTTATGTTTTAAAAAAAAACAAACTATAATTAGAACCACTGTTAATCCTCATCCCTGGTTAATTTAAATGTTAGGTTTATTGGAGTAATAATCTATTAACCCTTTAACAATAATCATTGTTAACAATAATCATTGTTAAAGGGTTAGTAACCTTTAACAATAACAATTGTTAAAGGGTTAATAGTGATGATGTGCCGACTTCCTGAAGGCAGAGTGTCAGAGGAGGAGTTTCTTAAAGAGACAGAGGCCCAATTTCAAGGCGTTAAATTACAAAGTAAAGTTTCTTTTGAAGTCTTATTGAATATACACACACATTTTTATAACTGAACATAGCTCCTTGATTGGACTATAAAATCACACTGTGTGGCTGGAAAACACATAATACTGCCCCTTTTACCTTCATTCTTCTACTATGGTTTTTATTTGTTTTTCATTTGGCTGCATCAGACTCCCTACGTGGGGTGTTGACATCACTGGATAGTTCCTAGATAAATTTGTTTTTATCACACCTGTACAGTTGTTGAAGAAGAAATGGACCACTGGTAATTTCCATTAAGGGTTGCTTCTTTTTTTTATTTTTTGCTGCTATCCACCGATTGTTGATCACCATTGTAAGACCTGCAGCGTGGTAGGTAGTGCACTGAGGTATGTTACGGATCATTATCTCGTTGTAGAGGCCAAACTCCCATAATCTTCAGCTGCCTCGCAGATGGCACAGTGTTTATTCAAATCTGTTTTTCACCGCGGCGAGTTAAAATGTACCCTGTGTCGGAGGCTACAGAACAAGCCCAGAGCAATATTGAACTCATCCCCGCGCTTAACAGCTTCGGAGCTGCTCATCTGATGAAATTCTTCACCTCCTTCTTCTCCAAGCATACTCGGATAATCACATCCAAGTAGTTCTATTTTAACCAGATGAGGTTCTGTTGGACTTTTCCACAATTGCTTCAGGTTATTTGGATAACAACTAATGCTGTTTTTTTTTTCTTTTTTTTGTTACAAAGACGCAGAATGTTTTTGGGGGTTTTTTCTCCTCTGATTTCCAATGACTTGATTTGACTTGACAAGGTCGGTTCACGTTAATAGACAAACCAAAGATGGGAGGGATACTTTTCATTTTTCCACAAGCAAAATAAAACTTTAACAGAAATGTTGTACATAGCTGTATGGTACAAGGAAAGCAAAACAGCAAACGTGACTGTTAACCAGGGAAGACAAAGTAAAGCCAGGCTAGTTTCCAAAAATGAATAAAGGGAAAACAAAGTCTTGTGCAATAAATCATATGCAGTCAGTCTCAGACCTTAAGATAGATATTAAGCTCAGAAAAAACAAGAGTGCAGGACATTAGATTGCAGTGCCTCTCGTTTTGACTGAGGAGCTTCCAGCTCTTTAGATCAGGGGTGTCAAACTCAATTTCACTGAGGGCCACTTCAGCATATTGGCCACCGTCAAAGGGCCACATTGACGGTACAAATCAGGAGTGCCCAGCTGCAGTCCTTCAGACTGCAACTTTTAGATGCATCCCTGCTAAAACACACCCCAGGCAAAAGGTTGACTTCCCTCATTCAGTTCTGTAGAGGCTTATAATGAGTAAATGATCCAGGTGTGTTAGAGAAGGAACGCATCTAAGGTTGCAGATGGTAGCTCTGGAAAACTAGACTTGGGCACCCCTAGCATAAAATGTATGAAAATACAATGTTAAAAATAAATTGAACACCTCATATTGTTTGTTAAACAACTCTTTGGAGCTTCTGGTTAGGAAGCGCATTCAAAACCTTTGTTTGAAATGGCGCGTTAAATTCAAGTCTCCATTACAGACCAGAGAAAACTAAAGAGAATGCAACTTTGTGTTAATCCATTTGAGGAGCCGGCAGATTATCTTGAGGAAATAAATGACGATGCAAAAGTTAATTAGATTGTAACATGCGCAGTGCGCTGCTCAACCACTGCGGAGGCAGTTACGTTACGCCACTGCGAAGAATTAAAAACCGCTGGGAGAAACTCATCCAGCGGATTTAACAAATGGAGCCTTCTGGGTTCACGTTACCCAGGAGAGCGGCGCTCTGGAGGAGCTGCAGACGTGACATCTGTCCGTTTCGGAGAAGCGAAAAAAAAAAAAAAAAAATCCTTAAAGCGCACACCGGACCTCGCAGGGTAAAACACTCAGAGTTCAGTTGATCTGTTTGGATCAGACAGATCCAACTGACTGATGAATTAGCGCAGATTTTTCTGCAGATGGGAACCAGGAGGAAGTGCGTTCAGACCCCAGCAGGTGAAGTGATGCTAATTTAAGTGAAGTCGCTTAATTTAATTTATTAAAAGTTATTGGGGCCTCAGTCAGTGGTTTTTTTGTCACTACGGAGAAAAATGTAGATGCATTTATCTGCTTAATTTGTGATGGGATCAGGATTCACGGTGAATATTCACTAAACCGCATAAAATGCGGCTAAATATCCGATGTTAATATGATTGTAATTTCACGGATAAAAATAGTACAGGGCCAATTTTTTTTTATTTTTTTTATGTTGTCGGTCAAGATAACGGATAACAAAAAAAGTCTAGCGCGACCTGCCGCCCTGACACCAACTCACACATCTTCATTCACAGTCTTACTTGTAGATCGATTTTTCTTTTCTTGGACGTTTTGATGTTAGCTTGTCGACGTCTCAGTTTTATTCGCTGGTAAAATCAATAAGCAGCTTAAGGTGACTCTGCTGCTCTCTAGTGGCGAGAAGCCGTAATGTTGGCTGGTAACAATCGGAATGCATTATGGGAGATGTAGTTTGTCGTCAATTTGTGCTCAAAACCTATTTTAAGTCAATCATGGACCTATAAAACGCTGGGGGGCCACATAAAATGACATGGCGGGCCACATGTGGCCCGCGGGCCTTGAGTTTGACACATGTGCTTTAGATGTTCCTATCAGTTGCATTGTCCTCTTGCTCATTGACATCCATCCACTCTTTGCCTCTCTACGTCGTCAACCCAGCTATTTCGTGTCTTAGACCAGGGAACTTTGTAAGATCTTGTTCCTTTGACACATGCAGTCATGCCAGCTCAAACGCTGCCCTGTTGAACATGATTTGCATCAGATGTCGGAGAACCGGCATATGCTAATGAGAAGCGGGCTACTAAAACAAGACATTAATGGAAGACAGAGCACCTCATCGTGCTGTTTTGAGTGTTGCTACATAAGCAAAGGATTTTACTGTGGGTATGCCAGCTTGTTTGCCTCTGTGTGCCTCTGTGTTTGCTAGGTGAGGTAAGCTGCACAAGGTGTGCTCTGATTCTCATCAACAGGCTGATTAAATCGGCCCCAGATCCCCCAATGCATGTGCATGTCTACTTCATAATTGTGCCCTCTGCTGGCTAGAGTGGCGGTGCGTTGAATGATACTCTGGACGAGCCCCCAACCTCCACATACAAGCCACAGAGTAATTTGCACCTAACTCCACATGCAGAGTTTGATCTTCCTGTTCTTGGCAGTAAGCAGGGGCATCTACTCGGTTCACTGGGGTGCCAAAAACATAAAAGCAATGTAGAACTTGTTCTGGTCCCAGAACGACGGATAAAAACATTTTAATTGTTTTAATATAGTGCTATCTAATGCCACAGTTGCCCGTTTGGCCTGTATCACGTGTCAAACTTGAGGCCCGTGAGCCAAACCCGGCCCGCCATAGCTTTTTATGTGGCCCTAGAGATTTTAGACTAAACACTAAGTGTGCTTAAATATTGTGTTATCAGTCAAATCCATGCAGTTTTTATCTGTTTATTACCAAATTATATCAATCAGCCCCACCAGTTTTTTGAGAATTATCATGGAAATTCACTCAAAATCAACAACTTCCCCACATTTTTTTACGCTATTAATTGGGAGTTTATTGAAGATTTTTCTCAAAAACTGTCTTCCTTGTACTAAACAGCCTCAGCCTTAATAGATGTCAGATTATAGTCCACGATCTACACAGCGAGTAATAAAAAGTCACATTTACTATCATAAATAGGCACAAATATTTCCTAATTAGCATCACAAATGCTTTTATTTTTGTTGCAAAAAATCACCAAAAGAATTACAAAATCCTGGAGGGACTGAACTGATGTTCAATAGTATTTAATTGAAAGAATTCATTGGTATTTTAACAGCTTGTGAACAGGTTTTCAATACAATACAATTCAATACAATCAATACATTCTGGCACAACCGGCCCTTTAAGAGCATTCATGATCTTGATTTGTCCCAAAATGTAAATGAGTTTGATGGCAACTAGCGTCAATATTTAAGGGACAATCTCTTATGCCTTTGAATAGATTATGCAAAACGACAATCGGTTTGAGACGAAGCGCTTGATGAAGGCTGAATATTAGCCAATGGCAGAAGGAGCTGAACTTTTCACTGGGAGACGATGCTGTGGTATAAAACAATCACATATTTGAACTGCTGGTAGACACTTGGAAGGCGTCGGGCACAGATAGATCTGACAGCAGCTCAGCCCAGACATGTTTTCACTTTAAAAACCAAGCAAACACAAAATAGCTCTCGTATTGATTCACTAAAACGACTCGCATTCCATTCAATCCTATTTTATCTCTTTGCTTATCGATTACAAACTCCTTCCCGTCCCTGTTTTCCTCCATAAAACATAAGACCGTTTTACTCGTAGCAGTGTTCTTGGATTTCCATAAAAAATGAACAGCAGCTGAAGTACAAACGAGGGCCAGACTGAAAATCCCCCAAAGTATTCATTGTCTAATAGTATATTTCATTTATTCTGCCAACTGTTAAATTACGCCTCTAATGGTGTGTTGTAAATATTATTCACCGCTCAGAGTGTGCTTTCCAGGTTCAGCTTTGAACTCTGGTGCTTACTATGGCTGTTTGCGGGCACACAGTGAGCATTAAGGGCAAATTAAGTGGTTTGGATTATTTGTTTAAATGAATATGGTCCGTGGGACCGCTTGGTGTTTTGCCCCGAAAGAATTTAGGAGCGTATTCCGCTGCATTCCCACATCTCAGCGGTTGCTTTCAAGAGCACAGATCTGTAATGGCTGATGGAAATGATGGCCAAAAGTATGTAAATGAGACTAAAGTTTGTCATAAATCTGAATTTTATTCCAACCATGTGGATTTGGACCCCTGTGCTGCACTGACCGGAGCGCGCTGCTTTCCATAAACCCGACCCAAAGCCACTAACCAGACACACATGCCAGACGCCCTCCTCGGAGTGTTTTAGTATCTTCAGCAGAGATTGTTTCATGTTTTAGGGGTTATGTGAATGACAGCAAACATGCCTTTCCTTTTAAAACATCCAGTGCAGATTTCAGCGTTTGTAGGTGACGCCACGCCGACTTTTGGAGTACATCCATTCACTTAAAACGAAGGAAATGTCGTTTGGAAACATGTTTTCAAGTTAAGGACTTTGTTAGGCCAATGTGAGATTCAGACAAGAACATATTTTTTGCAAATCTGACATATTTACAGGTTTAATATGGGGTGCTCAGTCAGAGCGCTGGTAAAGTTATAGATATTGTCAGCGCATCTTTGCTTTTGCATTCGTCTCGTCTGTGCAGTGCTGCATTAAAAGTTTGGATCACTTCCTCGCTGAGTTCTCCTGCCGTTCCAGGCGCTCTGTTAGTTTTATCTGATCTGTACAATCACTGTATAATTTCAGTTTACGAGGGCTGCTCCGTAAACAGCTACAACTCCACTCTGTCGGAACCGTATTTGCTTGAACTGTAATGTGATTAATCAACCTTTTATTTTAGAATATTCATTCAGTGGGTGAGGGATGTCTGCTCCAAAAAACAGGTCTAATTTTCACTGAAAATCCCTGCTGGCACGCTAAGCAGCAGCTCTAACCATGGATGTATGATCAAACAATCTGAATGCTATTGTTTGATCTTTACTTTCTTTTGTGTCGATCAAAGTCCCATGAGACTTTAAACGACTGATCATCCAAGACAGAAAATTTGGCATACATGGAGGCCAATGAGAAACCTCTCAGCTGCTTTTCAAAATAAGAGAAGACATCATGTCATTCAACTAATCCAGATGTATGTTGGTATTTATAAGAATTTACAAGAAATGAGCTGCTAAACTAAATTCCTACATAAACGCTGTTTATCAGATGGAATCTAGTGGTTGTTCTCAATGCTTTTCTCTGTTGCCATTACAAATGTAAATGTGTGAAATTGCACAAATTTTGGTTACTAAGAGTCTACCCTAGATCTAAACCGAATTTGCAAAGATCTGTCTTTCTAGATCTGTTAGATAGAAACAAGTATATATTATTAATGATATTATTATCTTGTAGCTTAACCAGTTAAGATCAGGGGATGCAAGAGATTGCCAACTTTCCGAATCCAAACCATGTCTGAAGGTGTGTGAGCCAGAAGGGGGCGCCATTTCTTTTGAAGCCATTTCTTTTGACGTCGTGGACACGTCGTGTCCATCGTGTCCATGACGATGGACACGACAGCATCATCGTGTCCATCGACAGCATCGTCGATGGACACGAGTCAAGTTTAATCAGGTTAAGTTTATTTGTACCAGAACATTTCATTAGCAACGCAGGTCAAAATGCTTTGTTATTAAAACGCCATACAGCCATCGATTATGAAACAAGTGATGAGCATTACATTTGGTCAAACACCAAACACACATCAAGCATGTTGATCGATGTTTCACTTGCTACTAAACAAAGGTAAGTCTACATTTGGTTAAGTCTCATTTCAAGGAACGCTGTGTTACAGCATTTTTGCAGTTTTCTGAACGTTCGTTCCAGATTTGTGGCGCGTAGAAGCTGAATGCTGCTTCTCCATGTTTGGGATGCAGAGCAGAACAAGAACCTGAAGACCTGAGAGAGCGCGGTCTGGAACAGCGTTCAAGAAATGGAAACGAAAAGCGTTTGGGGTGAACCACCGAGGATATCGCTACACAACTGAACCTTAAAAGAAAGTGACAAAGCCATCACCGGTGCCGAACGATTGTATTTAAACAATCCATCAATGTCATGTTTTTGCTTCTAGGATTCCTTTAACAGCCTGGATTAAAACATTTGTTTTTGCCTGTTTCCTATCAGGACAGAGAAAGTTCTTGCATGTGGTTTCAGGAAAAACAAAGGATGGATTTTTAATAAAAAAAAAATAAAAAAAAATTAATCATCAGAACACAACACACATTCTGCAAATTACATGAATATTTCATGATTTAAGTGCCGTGGAGAGAGCTTTCTAAGTGTGTTTCATCGCAACTCGTGGCTGGATCCATGCGTGAATTGGAGGAGACGTCGTGCTTTCCGCTTCTCCCTTCAGACCTCGCTGAAAACAAGCGCGCGCTCGTTTCCCACGACGTGAGTCCGAGGCCTTGAACAGCTCAAAAGGCCCGCGCCCGCAGAGAAGGGATCTCGGCTGGGTTATCTATCAGCATCCTGCGCCAAAAGATTACTCACAAGAACGTCATTCGTTCCAGAAATCTGAAATCTGCGACAGATTATAGTAAATTACAATTAAATTGAATCATGTTTTTGCTGAGAATTAAAAAGGATATAGTCCAAGTAATTTTTCAGTCTAAAGAAAGAGCCGAATATGAGTGTGAACGTTTTGAATGAATTCAGAGCCTCGAGGGAAATCAAAGGCCAAGCTGGTATGAATTCATTTACATGCTATCAGGCCGTTAACGCCGGTTTTCCGCCGTAATATCCAAAATACATCAAAAAAAAAAAAAGAAAGAAAATGCGCCTACAAACCCGCAACCCCTCACTCCTATCTCGAAGCGAGATTAATTTTTGCCTTTCAAGTGCTGACATCAAACGGAGAGAAAGTCGGATTTCATCTGCCGAGCGTTCACCTGCATGCGCAAACGACATCCAGAGGTGCCTTTAATGCATCAAATGAAGTTTGATGCATCGCGCGCTCGCAGGCCAACATAAACACGCCGCTGTTTGCTTTTAAATCTGGGATGAAACCTCGGGACAGCCGGCCAGGGCGTAGACGTTACAGGGGGAGCTAATTTATGATTTCATTCTCTCCCTCGCTTTGTAGTTTCTGAAGTGAGGAGAAACACGGCAGAGCTCCCGACGTTTCAGCCAGCAGGTAGTTAAAGTTGCGTTTCATTTAGAGCCAAATATATGGTGGTTTGTATGAATTAATATTGATGCATTGCATGATAATGATACAGAAATTTATGATTACTATGTGCAGGATTATATTAGAATTCACTATTCCAACCAATGAAAGAGTGCTATTTTACATTTATTTCCCAAAATTACGCCAAGGTAAACCTTTCAGCAGCGTTTAAGGCTTATTGATCACTACTTTATTTTAAGGAGTGTGATGAAGGTAATGCAGAATAGAATAGAATAGAGTAGAAATAGAATAAAATGACCTTTATTGTCCCTCAGGGGGGAGAATTCAGGCAGCAAAGTGACAATTTCAATATGCAGATTCACACAAATGTAGAAATATAAAAAACAGAATTCTCTGATTCAAAGAAATTTGCAACTGAGGTGACAATATGCACGTTTGGAGTCATAACAACTACAGATATCTGACCTTTTTTTTTATTTGGAAAACTGTAAGATTCAGTGCTATATTCAGAAATGATGACGGTTTCACAGACCACAGTGTTTTAAAGAGCCTCTAATTGGAAATTTCACCCCAAAGTTTGAGCGTTTGTTAACGATACGAACGCTCAGACTTATGTGAAGGAGATCTTTACGGCAGAAAAGTGGAAAAAAATATATTATATTGGTTGTGTTTCACAAACGAAGTCTATAAGAGAACAAACACCCCTTTCATCGGACTGTAGCTGTGGAGTATAAGGACAGATGTCTCAAAATAAAAATTTGACCTATCTAGAGGGAATTATTTTCTTCAGTTTTTGACAGGAATAACCATATTTTTCTTCTGCAATAAAAGATAATAAAAAAATAACTACTAGTTACAGTTTGCTTTTGGCCAAGTCTTTTCCTCTAGACTTGTATCTGGAGTCTCTCATAACGGGACCAGTAAGTTCTATGGAACATCAAATATCTTCAAAGAACAAAATCCTCCAGTGACGACTATCCGCTACTTAAACTGACTAATAATTTGCTCAGCGCAGTGAGCAAATTATAACAAATAAGTGAACGTTTCATACTCTGAACGAGTGAAATTCAGCGCTGAGGTGTCTTTAAGTTCAGTCCTCGTTTATTTTAGAGGCTAATATGCGTTTGGCGTGATGAAACAAAACATCTGCTGTACGCCCTGGATGCCGCTACCTCCGCTCACAAACACGTATTCTGCGCCTTTCGGACAAGTGTAGGTTTTAAAGTAAGTGAAGAGGAGCGAAGGAAATGATCCATCACTCCGGGTAAACTCTAAACAGCCTAATGACACGTGGCAATATAAAATGGAAAACTCAAATAAACACAGGTGCGTCTGTTTGGAGGGACTCCTGGTACAATAGCCCAAACACTGGGCATTTGAGTAATCATTACCAGTCATAACTCAGCATGCTGGGGATGTTAAATAAACAGTATACTTCTGTAAGGCATATACAACAAGGCCCAAATTTACTTTAGCTCTATCACTGGAATCTGTGAGGTAAAGGACACTCACCAGCCACGCCAGACGATCTCTTTTAATGTCATGTCACGTCTTTTCATCAACAGTAGAGCTTTTCTGTTAGCTCGTTGCAAAAACTTACTACTGTACGCGTTGGTGGCCCGAGAGCTGATTTGTGGCCTCCATATGGCATAAAGACAAACCCAAGCTGTTTTGAGACCTTTGCACTCACTCTGTGCATAGAGTGTTTGATTTACACTGCATATATGCCTCCGAGAGGCACCAGTGGAGACTTTGTGTCTCTGTTGTGTTCTCATTCTACTGGAAATAGTTTGATGTAGCAGAAAATGTGATTTTCACTGTTAGAAATTGGATAATTAAATGAAAAAGACTTACCTTATCAGGTGTACAAATGGTCATTAATGACACTCTTGTGTCCTTTAGCCAACGTTGATTGACCCAGTTATGTTGTTGTCACAGTTGATAGTTCGGTAGACTCTGTTCCACTGGGGACCAAAATGGCAACATTTGCTACATTTTAAACCAATGCGGTACACTTTCAAACTGCACCGTGTCAGACGATCCAAACTATTGTAAAACCCATTCAACCCCCTCACCTGTGGGGGCGCTGCACCAAGAACTAACGAAGGAAACGACAGGAAAACCTCAGCAGAAGAGATGAGTGCAACTTGCATCTTTACAAAATGTAAGCTAAAATGGAGTAGCGTCAGATTGCAGCGGTTGTAGGGTTTCTCTTATGTCTTTGATAAAACATCACAAGCTATTTCTCCCACTTGCCCTTGAGTTGAGCATTTTCTTTGGTTGTATTTACCCAGAATACCCTACGCTACGGTCTGCTTCCTGGTTTTGGAGCAGTCTCCAATCCGCTGTTTTGTGACGATGCCCTGATTTACCCTAACAGATAATCAATGAAACTAGATAATCTGACAGACATTGTTTTAAAAACTGAATGCCCAGGTTTAGTAACCTCATTCTTGTTCACTCATAGTGAAACACATGTATATTTTTTATTCTAAATAAACATTCTCCTTTCCTTTGAGTCTTTAGGAGTCACGTCAAATAATCGGCTAGGAACTTTGGAGTCCTGTGTGATTATCATCTTAAATTTGACTTATGATTTTGCAATTAGTCTGTCTGTACGGTAAATAGAGATGTTTGTTGCTCAATACAGTAACTTTCACCTATGAAATTTTGCTCAAACCTTTCATGTCCCATGCAGAAAACCATAAACGTATGTCAGTAATATTATCACTTCACTATGTCCTCTCTGAACTCCAAGGGCCTCCAGTTATTCCTTGCTGCAGAATGAAACCTCAAGTTCACGGTGCTTTTTGTTTTCCTGGGCCCCAGATAATTAATACACCTGTTTTTTCGACATCAAACTCTTTTGAATGCTTTAAATTACAATGTAGACGCTGCTGCTTTTCATATCGAAGTGATTTGCTGTACTGATTTAATCTGATTGTTTTTGATGCTGTTTTTTTTTTGTTTTTTTTCTTGTGAGCCACTTTACAACCCTGGTTTTGAACTTTCCTAATTACTTTCTAAGCATGCTTATTTTCGAAGACAAAATATTTATGAAACGGTAACATCCAGAAACGATGTGGATGCCGGTCTTACAGGTTAGACTGCGAGTCCTAATAGGTTCCCAATTGGATTTGATTACACGGCAATTATAAAGACTTCTGTGAACCGTACCGGGTCGAGCCGAGCAGCGAGAGCGAACGTTGTTAAAGGACACGTTTGTGGAGCCCAGGTAAGGCGTCAACAGAAGGCTAAGCCCAACAGGGAGCTGAAATTGAGGCTATTACATTATTTGACTGTTGTTCTTGAGTGTAATTTTGTGCAATTTAATGAAATACAAATAACAGAAAAATCGCTTATTAAATAAAAGATTAGAAAAGAATTGCAGAATAACCATTTCAAAAAGGTTGACTCACGTTTTTAGCCTCGCACAAAGTTCTGCTGAACGCCGAGGGCTTCTTCTCAGCTTGGAGCCACTCGGCTACCCAACGTACCGACGCTCCTGTCCTCATCTCCTCGAAGGCAATGCTTGAAATTTATGTTTTTGATGAATTTATCCAATGCCTGACCTCACGGCGTCCCAGTTTTCCCTTTTCACCCAAGGTATCCTTCCCATTTTTCATCTTTCACTGAGATTCTTCCAATTCCAGTCCAATCTAATTTAATTATGAAGCACATTTTTAAAACATTAAGAAAACAGCTAAATAAAGTAAAGAAAAAAAAGAAACACAATTCGATCAATAATACACAACTTATAACTTAAGGGCAGCTACCACAAAAGCCCGATCACCTCTTAGCTTCAGCCTCGTCTTTGGATGAAATGTAGAAACACAGAGACCTTGGGGCCGTTGAGACATTTAAAAGAAACGAAAGACTGAAAGAAGACAAAATGGTCTTGATTTTAGCAATTTGCAACAGCTGGAAAAAAGCTTGTATAGATTTGTGCTTGTACTACAGATTTGACTTGATTTCGTTTAGGCATTGTTACAAAGGATGAACGGAGTGAGCATCGTGTTTTTACTTTTTTCACGGGAATGTAGACTTGACAGTCCTCAGCATAACAATTGAATGGAATCCAATTTCCCCAAAATGGAGCACGACGGTGAGAGACGCATGGAGTAAAGAACTGGTTCCAGTAAAACATTCTGAGGCCAAATTGCCACGAGAGATTAATGCCCTTCCCCCAGATTAATCAAGAATTTTTTTTTATTTTTCTTCTCTCCCTTCTTTATGATTATTTGTGTAAGATTTGCTGTGAGAAAAGCTCAGAAAATGTGGATGATGTAAAATTACATTTTCACTAGATTAATGATGGCTTCCTGTTTCTGCCACCAGGTTCCATAGCTACTGTTCAATAACTAACTAATCCTCCAGCTGGATTTCTCAGACCCTTGCTGTGTTTTTGTCCCATTTTTCTTGTTTGAGCTAATTATCTCTTCTTTGAATATTATTATTTTGCCATATTTCCAACATGTAACAGTCCAGGTACTCGAGGGGTTCAATCTCAAGCACACTTAAAGTATCTGAATGAAGTTTTTGATTGGTTGCATCATGTGTCTTTATAACTCCTCTCTTGGTTTGCAAAAGTGTGCTCAGTGTTTCTTTTTCTTTTCTTTTTTTTTGTTTTGTTTTGAATTTTGCCAGCAGCACGTCATTCGCTGGCTTGGGATTGAACAATTTCATCTGCAACCGTACACGTAATTGACACCTGCATCCATTTGCACTCGATCTCTTCAATGTTTTTGCTAGCTTTCAAATTCAAAATAAATGTCTTACAAGATGTCTCTTGGCCCCTCAGTATGTGTGAAAACAAGCCTTCCATTTCTTTCTTTCTTTCTGCCGGGTCCCCGACAGACATTACTGACCCAATATCCTGTTTCAGAGAGAGCAAGCCTCTATCGTGTTGCTTTTGGCCCCTAACCAAATCGGAAAAAATATGAAAATTACCCCTTCAGTCGTGGCCTGCAGCTCTTTAGAAAAGCCATCAGTGCTCATTTACACAAACCTCCACATGGCTCAGAGGCTAGACTTTACCGGGGCGCGGTACAGGGGGGCGCTACACTGCCCGCCGCTTGCCGTCGACCTCCAAACCTCTCACCTCCTTCCATTTGGAGGGACTAAATAATCAGAGTTGTTTTGAGCTGTTTGTTTCGGCCCCATAACTCAGTGGCCACATGGTGCTGCAGCAATGCAGAGAGCCCAGATAAAAAGCGTAGGCTTCCTCTCAGCTCGTTATCAGCTTTCTCATACTCTCGCTGGCCTTCGCTTTTGCCCTCTCGTCGCTTAACGTGTCACATCCCTCTTGTCCCTAAAATAACTTGACGTGCCTCCGGGTTGCTCTCCTTCTCAACAGAGACTAGTTCACTGTGCTGTCTTCCAAGATGAAGACAATGCAGAGAGAGAGAGAGAGAGAGACAGAGAGAGAGAGAGAGAGAGAGAGAGAGCCACTTGTGCTTTGAGAGCTGCAATAATATGTCAGTGAAGTTGATGGCGCTTTCAAAAACGGCATCATTGCCTCATCACTGATAAATACCGGAGAATATTGCCAAATTATGAGTAAAACATTCGGGGGATATGAATAGCTCTTCCTCAGATCTCGCTTGAACTGATAAATTCCCTTTTGGTGAGTCCGCGTCAAGTATGATTAATGCCACTGCTTTTGATATGAAGCGAGCAAATGAATCAAGCTCCGTCCAGGCCGAGGAGGAAAAGCGCCGTTTAGAAGAGGTCGGGATTACCAGCATTCCCAAGACGCTGAGATATTCAACAGATTCCTCAAACACATTCATGCACAAACAGAATCAGGTGTCAGGTGCTGCGCTCGGCCCTGCCAGCGTCGGGTTGTGATCATTAAGAACATCGGACGGGCTTGGCAGCGTGAGCGATCTGAGCAGCAACCGACCTGCTCGCCAGAGACCGGGCTTTTATTCAAACAGATGCCTGCCTTTATGAATCGTGGCATATCCTCGGGAAGCGGCCCTTGCATCACATTTCCCGGGTAGCCGGTTTTCAGCAGGAATTCTTTGGAAGCGGAGCCCTAAAAGCCATCCTGCGTCACGGCTCGAATAAACCCGAGACGCGTGCTTGCGTCTGCGAGTCGCATAAAGAGGGAAAGCGGATCCAAAAAAGGCCCAGATGTGGCCCTCGGTGTGATTTTTGGTGTTCGACAGCCAGTCAATCAAGCGTCCCGTGATGTCAAATAGTCCCCCAGTTGTGAGTGCGTTGCCATCACTTCTGAAAGTTTAGCTTGGCACTTCATGGCAATGTGCGCAGCATGAGGTCACCGACGAGGGTTTAGGGTTTTATCTCGCAGACGTGTGAAGAGGTTTTGGAGGGACATGTAGGTACTGAAAGGAGCTGTCGCTGGGTTATGTTGCAGCGCCCTCCTGTGGTAACTTTTACTGTTAATAGTTTCCTACCAGCTACATGTTCATGGAGAACCAAATCTGTGACGGTTGTATGCTAAACTTTGTCTAAAGTTTAACACGGAAACTGGGTAAAACCTAGATGTGGGTTTTCTGATTGTCCCACTTGATAAGTATTATTTTTCCTCAGTTCCCAGGATTTACCACATTTGTTTGTCATAATTATGTTTGGTTGGAATAATAACACATGGAAAGCAAAGCAGTATTGGATGAGACAGATCAGCAAATCAGACATCTTGTTATCAAAGCATCTGTTGTTGATTGATAGCTTAGAGAAAGCTAATGGATCCGTCCCAATCCTTTCCTACATTATGGGAAAGCTTTGTATCATTTTCTTCTCTTTTTTTTTTTTTTTTTTACTACTAAGTAAAAGAAGCAGCATTAAGTTTCTTTTTTTGTTCCCATGTATTGCTTTTGGGTAGGTTTTGTTGCTTTGTTGACGAGGTCGGTGCTGTATGTGTTTACTGGAATAAATCCACGTCTCTCCTGCAAACTGTGCCATATGATAACATTTGGAGTGTGAGAAAAATTCCCCTGGCTTTTAAATATTTATCCTCTCAGCACTTAAAATAACAAAAAATAAATAAATAAAAGATTTGCATATTTGCAATGAAGCTCATTAACAAATGGGCCTAAATAGGCAATGTTTTTTGAATCATTACACCACTATTTGCTCAAGGGCAACAAGATTCAGACAACTGTTTTTTGGCAGGAAGCATCGTTGTTGTCTGGGGTTCGAACTTCATTACCAGGATGAAAAGCTAATTTACAAGGCCTGAGAAAAGGTTAGGGTTTGTTTTTCTAAAATTGGTTTTGCAAGGGTTTACTTTTTAAAGGGGGGCACTGTTATGTAAAATTTACTTTTTTGAGCTTTACGTCATGTTTTAATGTTATTCCCGGATCAAAAACATACCTGGAGTTTTGCTTTGATTCTTTCATGCATGTTTGAGAAACCATCGAATCTCCCGTGGCAACCATTCTGGGGTTCCTAAACGCTTGCTCATCCAAAGCAGCATCCATTTACCCAAACCTCCCCCTTGGAGCTGCAGTCTCCAGCCGAGCTGCCGCCTCACTGAGCGCCTCTCCCTCACTCAGCACCTCTAGACTAGCAGCAGCAATTACCAAACACCTGGTGGAACTGGGTGTCGACTGAGCTTCTCATACGGACTACTTTTCTTTCCAACACTCCTTTAAAAGACTGTTATAAACAACATAATCGAGTTGCATTGTTGTGATATGCAGAGTGTCGGAAAGAGCAGGAGCTTCTTAAAGAGACAGAGGCCAATTTCAGGGTTTGGAGTTGTAGTCATATTTCTTTTATGGTATGTTGGACATAACATATTTATAACGACTAGAGTTAACATAGTTACTTGATTGTGCTTTAAAATGGCAGTATGTACCTGGAAAACACATAATACTGCACCTTTAGAGTCTTTGTTTCTGCTGTTCCTTATTGAATTGTTTATTTCTGATTTTTAAATATCTTTAATTCCAGGTTCAATAGAATTTGTTTTGGGACAATTTCAAAATTTCTTATAACTTTAATTTCAACTTTAACCCAGTCACTTTTCAAAGGGGAAAAAAAACTTGCATAAAGTCTGTAGCACTAACTAGTCAAAGAAGATGTACAACACACTCTGACCCCAGACATGACATTTCCCGACTCTGCTTCTTAGATTTTTCTGCTTCCTCTGACTAAATTTTTTATATTACTCACCAAGATAAACAAAAAGAAAAAAAAAAGTTCCTGAGTCTCTTCGCAGTAACGGTCTCCATGGTTCAGTCCGAGTGTTACCAGTGCCCCTTAAGTCCATTTCTCAGAGACGCACCATCAAAATGTACATCAAACTGACCTTCTGTTAGTTTTTCACCACATGTCTTATAAGGAAGTTCTACATTAAAGGAAACCAAAACACTCCCACCACTGGTTTAAATTCACCAGCTGCTTCATGTGTCTGTTTTGGACTGTCAACACGTGGTATTACATGTTGACTATCAAGATTTTTCCTGAGAATTTAATAAAAACAAAAAAAAAAAAACAAGAGGTAAAAGTCAAACAAGGTTTCTTCACCAGGTGTATCTGGAGTCAGAAGCAGACATCTTGGACGCAGATCAAGAACAAGTCGCTCAGAGAGTTATGCTGGAATGTCTGCAGAGTCCCACGCTGTTGATGTTGTATGAGTAAGCTGACATGCGTGGCGGTACACAGTTTTCTGCATGTTTTCTCTTCTAATACTTGATCACATTCCAGACAGTGAGTTCAGTCTAGTTTTACTTTGGAGGAATGAGGACGGTTCAGTGGGAAGATTAGAATGAATACCAACACTGTTATTTCTCCTGATTTTTATCCAACCGCCTTCTTTTTTTTTTTTCTTTGTACCAATGCTGATACACATCTGAAAGCAATAAGGCAACCAGAAAACTGTGTCGGTTGATGAAAGAAGTAAATAATAACCTTTTTTTATAATGTCCAGTTGAATAACTGCAATGAAATTAACTTAAGACAGTGCAAAATAACTTTTATTTAGTCTGAATTTACTCTTGAAACATTTAAGACAACAATTTGTTGAAGTATGATTTATTTAGGAATCATTCTTCAACTTCAACTCGTGTTTATTGAAGAAATCTCTGAACATCCTTTGAATTTAGATTAAATTTAAGTTTAATGTAGATTAAAGGAATTTAATCTTAATTCCTTTGAATTTAGATTAAATTTAAGTTTAATGTAGATTAAAGGAGTTTAATCTGAATTCCTTTGAATTTAGATTAAACTTAAAATTCTTAATAAATTCAGAATTTAGATAATTGTCAATAATCAATGTATAAATAAAATGATGTTACCAAATATACTCAGCGTTGTGATGTAGGTGCATCCTCAGTTCAAACCGCTTTATGGAATTATTTTTGGACATTTGCTGACCTCTTCTGGTGAATATGGGAACTGCTGGCTCACTAAACATAAGCGGACAGTTTGTAGAGAACTCAAATAGCTAATACAGAATTTCTTATATTTTTTTTACAATAAAAGACACCGGAGAACGTCAACAACTTCAATTATATAGAAGGAGGAGGATATATATTTTTATTCAGCCAAAAACTTTATTTTATGACATTACTGAGGTGTGAATGAGATTTAGGAGAAAAAAAGAAGTGAGGCGTTGTGAGTCATCATGACTGTGTAAAATTTATACAGATAATCAACGTCACACTTTCCCTTTAAGAGCATAATGTAAAGCCTTTCTACTTAGATCCAGTCCACTATGTACCCATATATATATGTGTGTGTGTGTGTGTATACTGGATAAATCTGTGAAGGTTCCCCTCAACAAATTTGGCGTCAATCAACTGTGCTGTGTTTGTGCTGCTAAAATTCTGCTGCACCGACGTATAACAGACGTTTAACACTAATTTTGTTTGCTTTGGGTAATGTGGAGGGGCCAGTTGAACTTTTGACCTTTTAAACTAAACTTTCAATAATGTCTTGAAAACAAAAGCAGGACAAAAAGAGAAATTTAGCAGCACATACGTTGGACAATTGATTGACACCAAATTTCTTTGATTTCATAAATGTGGGAAGAGCTGGTTGACCTTCTAAGACCTCTGGAAACTTTTTTTTTTATTTAGCATCTTAAAAATGATGGCAGCACAAAGCAACATTTTTGCGTTTGACACCAACTTCACTAGGGTCTCCAACCAACTTTGACTACACCTTTGTTATTAATCAACAAGATGTCACTTTGACCCCCCAACATCAAACTGCGTTTGAACAACATCCTCTGAGTTTGTCACTCTAATTGTCTGAGTTGAGCTAAAGATTGTGGCTAAGCAAACATTACTGGTTTATGTATTCCTGCGTCCAGCCACCCAGCTGGAAGCAGCTCCGTCATATCAGCGACCAGACAAACTCTTTTGATTCTGAAATGGAAAGTCTGGCTGCGATGGTTCTCTTCGCTCTGTCATCTTAATCTTCAAAGATATTCCGAGAAACTGAACCTCCTCAGTAGTTGCTGCCGGACATTCTGAATGACCTCCACTTACGCACACATAGGAACACACACACACACACACACACACACACACACACACACACACACACACACACACACACACACACACACTTCCTTCTTGGCGGTGCCCCTCTATCATTTGGATCTCCATGAGACAAAAGGGAACAAAGCCAGTTGTTTGATGCCATTTTTGCTGATAATCCTACCCAGTCTAGTGACAGAATACTAAACAGAGAACAAACTCCTTCCTTTTTTTTTTTTTTTTTTTGCTTTGTTTTGTCTGGTGCCACAAATTGAAATCAAACAGCTGCATAATGTTTCAGTGCTCGTTGTTTGTGGTTTGATCCTCACTCGGAGGAGAAAAGGAGCGCACAGACCGAGCGCTACCAGGACTCACAAGATTTCTCTTTAACTTTATATTTCAGCTTCTTGTCACAAGCTGAGTTTGCTTTGTTGTCTAACGTTTTATAATTCAATCTAAGCCTTGAAGTTCTCCATCTCTGTTTCATTTTCAACGGTCTCGTGTTGAACGAGACAGCCGAATGCTCCGTGAAGAACAGAGCAGTGTTGCCATCTAGTGGACAACACATAGACCTACATGTAATCTCAGAAAACATTTTTTATCTTACACCATTTTTCAATGACAGAGAATGTATGTGGTAGAATACTTATAGATAGTGAATCAATACATTGGTTGAAAACAAATAATGTTTATTTATAGAAAACTCTCTGAGGTCAGTGTGTTATAGATTCAAAGAATAATTGCATAAAAGAGCAAAAGCTTTAATTTATGCCATTATGGCTGTTGCTTTTAAAAGGAGGCAGATTTCCACTTCAGATGCTAATATGTGCTGGATGTGACTCTACTACAAATGTTGCTTACTAAACATCTCCAAAGAGTGTGCAGACTTTATCCCTAATGGAAATATCCGTAATATTTAAAGGAAAAAAAAAAAAAAAAGCCCATCGCTTTTGCCTCCAGTATCCTTAAAAGTATGCAGTGACTTATTATTTTTCTTATTTTGTGGTCTCACAACCTCAAAAGTAAGTACTCGGGTAAGTGTGTTCTGCCTGTTTCCTGTCTACTAATCAAAAAAAGTCATGGTCTGTTAACCAATTAAGTAAAACGAATAAAACCAATGAGAAGAATTAGTTTTTATTTCTTCTTGTTGTTTTATTTGCAGATTCATATTTTGTGCACTATTAAGTTTTAGTTAAAGTATATGAAGTCACTAGAACCTTTATAAATCAGCAACATAAAAATAAACTTGCTCAACCTTCTTGAAGCAGAATGAAAATGGTTGAACGTCAATCCTGACATGTTTCTCAATTTTCAAGAAATTTCAAGAAATTTCCTGTAATACATGAAATCGCATGTATTACAATGGCCTAGCCAAAGCCCAGACATGAATCCAATTGACAATGTGTGGCGAGTCTTAAAAAAGAAGAAATGTCAAAGACGTCTGTAGATATGCTAAACTGGTAGGAACACTTTAAAGATTATTCTGCAACATTTGTATTCATTCCGAAACATTTCGGGATATTGTGAGGTAGTTTTTAATTGTTCTTACTGTATGTGAAACATGAGGGGCTTAAACTTCTCCTCACTTCTCACAGTACCCCTGTGTTTACATAAAGGCCCTTTATCACCTGAAGTGTTGTTCTTCAGAGGGCCACACTGTCATTGCAACTTTCCGTCCCACTCCCAACAAAGGCCTGACGGAGAACAATAGCTGTCATTCAGGATTCCTGTCAGCAGGACGGGTGTCCTTGTCCCGGGGTCAGGTCTGGGGTCAGAAGTGTCCCCTAAGCAACGGCCAGATTAATGCAAACACATCGTTGCCATGGTGGCAGAGACACAAATCAGTTCAAAACACTCGCCGGGGCCCACCCCAGGGGACAGCAGAGGGAAACCAGCCGACATGGAGGAGTCACCCGCCGCCGAGGACAAAAGACTGGATTTTATAGCCGACTGCGTGCTGAGAACTCTCAAAGTGAGGCCGGACAGATGGGAAAAATGCGTGTCCGACAAGGACAGCAGGCAGGTGCTGCAGGACTTCCTGGACACGGCGGAGCAGAGGACTCTGATGGTGTCCGTGAGCGCAGCCGGACTGCTGGAGCCCGCAACCTCGTTCGCCGGCAGTCGTAAAAACAAGGCAGTGTACTTTATGAAAAGAGAAAAAGCCGCGCTGAGTCCAGAGTCCATCAAAGACAGATTGGTCTACGGAGACCTGTCTTCCGCTCCACTGGACCAGTTTTCTGCTCTAGTTGGGGAGGTAAGTGAGCAGCAGAGCAGAATGTAGTAATGATTACACGAGGCTCAGGATAAGCAGATGGATTTCTGCTCATCCACTTTGAGGCTGGATCTCTGATTACGAAGGTGTGCCATTACACAGATAGATGATTCTCAGGTATATTTACTCAAGATTTATCAGCTTTACACCAAGGCAATTAGAAAGCAGGGGGATTTGTTTCACTTAAAGTAGAGGCACATTATTAGACTGCTCTGGAAAAGCAGGAACTTCTGAATGTAAAGTACCTAAAAGTGTTGAAAAATACACAGAAAGTTGAATTCCGTATGCGGCACACCATCAGATCTTATTATTGAGAGAGCAGAGAGAGTGCATTCCAATGGGGTTTATCAGTCACACTGAAAATAACAACCTTTAAACAGGTTTAACACTAAATGTTGTGTTTTCTGTCAGCATTGAGCAGAAAATTGTTGAATTTAACAATACGAAGGGCTTGAAAACATCCATCTGTGTGTCATTAATCTATGTATCATGCTTCACTTAAGTCAACAAGTCAAGTTACTGGAATAAATAAACTTTTTGATAATGTGCAAGTTTATTGAAAAGCACCAGTATGTCAGTTTGTTTACTTGATTACTGTTCTTATAGGCCTTTTTCAGAATGGCCTAGTCAAAGTCATGAATTTTACTGTATGGTTAAAGTTGCCTTTATTTCAAAATGTTTAAGCTCTTCACTGCTAATTGGTTGGATAGTCATAATTAAAGGGGTGGCAGTATGTATTTTCCAGTCATTTCATAATACAATCAAGTAAATATGTTGCCTCCAGTTAAGAAAATGCTGAATTTCTAAAATATTCTCTTGATAAATAAGGTTTTTTAAGTCATTTGAAAGTCAAATGTTAAATTTTAAATGACTAAAAACACATTTGACTCTGTAATTTGAAATTTAAAATTGCGCCTCTGTCTCTTTAAGAAGCTCCTGCTCTTTCTGAGACTCCGCCTTCAGGAAGTCATCACAACAATGCTTCTTATTACGCTAGTGTGAGGAGCGTCGGACTGATTAGGAGTTCAGAGCTTTATGAAAACTGATGTTTTTGCAAACAGACTGGTTGCCGTGGGAGATTAAAGGATTTCTCAAACATGCGGGAAAGAATCAAAGCAACACTCCATGTATGTTTTTGATGAGGGAATACATGACAAACAGTTTTTTTTAAAAAAAGGTCTCACCCTGTTTGATGCCTTTTTTACATGAACATACTGCTGTCAGAACTTGTAATGGCTTCGCGAAATCAATCTCTTACCCTCTAAGACTTCTTTTCCCTACACCCGTTTAGGTTGTAGCTCCACTGCTCTCCAACAGGAAGAACCACATTAATTGGCCCCACGTTGTGTCTCAGGACATTAAGCACCATGTCCACTCTCTCAAAACCGGCGTGCTGGTCTTGTCAGGCCGAGTCCAAGGCAAGACCCTGCTTCCTCTCCCAGCGGGCTTCGAGAAAGTGGAACAAATTGCCCTGGAGGCAGACCAAAGGTAAGAATGGAGCGCCGACTCTCAGCATCATACCAAGCCATCGTTCGTCCTTCATGTTTGCCCGTGTTGCACGTTAGCGGGGCGGCGGCGGACAGGAGCATCATCCACTCTTTGGAATCCGCGGTGATCGAGTGGAGCCATCAGATCCACACTGTCCTCAAGAAAGACTCCTCTGAGGCCGTGCTGGGAGGAAAGCATCCTACGCCCCACGCCGAGCTGCTCTTCTGGAACAACAGGTCAGGACCTCCAATCTTTACAGAGTAGCCACCGGCTGCTTTTTGGTAAGCACTGCCGTTGGCTGTTGTAGCCCATCCCCTCAGGATCGATGCCGAATTATTTCGTCAGCTCTTGCTGTTGCTGCTGAATTATCAGGTTTCAGAACATCCGTGCAGTGGAGTAAAAAATGGAAATTTTTGGCCCAGTGCTCCGTTCTTTTCTCCAATTGTAGGAAATCTGCTTTCCTAGCAGAATTATTGCTAAATTACAGCAAACTGCACCTCAGGTATTAGATCTTGCAGCAGTGAACTGCAGCTAATTATTGCATGACTGGATGAGAAACCTGGTAATAAAAAAAGGACATTCCAGCAGATATACAGCAGTTAGACGTTCCATCTGCTTTCCGACGGATCACAAAGAGAACTTAGTTTTGTTCTGATGCTTCAAAGGATTCGTTTTGACTGTCATTCAAAAATTAATCTATCAGTTCATCAACGTCCCCTTTGAAAGACAGAGATAGAATCATGTTGCTATGGTGTTTTTTACTTGATTTCTCCATTTCAGCAGGCTAAGCAAACTGGAGGTTCATGTTAATCATGACAAAAAAATATTCCATATGCACCAGGGCTTGGCAAAAATACTAAAAATGTTACATGTTACAACAATAAACTTTATTTGTATCATCAACAAGGCACTTCAAAGTGCTTTACATCATTACAACACAAGAATACAGAGTCATAGATGTCAACAACTGAAACCTTTAAACAAGTGCCAGTTCATTTTTTTGAAAAACAACAGATGTGTTTTTAGTCTAGATTTAAAGGCAATCAGTGTTTCAGCTGTTCTGCAGTTTTCTGGACGTTTCCTCCTGATTTGTGATGCATGGAAGCTGAATGCTTTAAGACATTTGGGATCGTATGTGATGGATGTAAAGAAGTAGTTTGTTCTTTACTTCAACGAAAGAAAATACGAGAACACGACTTTCAAAGGAAGTGATTGTCCTAAAATTCAAAGTACTTTATGGGGAACCCGGCAGAAACTCTCAGTAATGGACTCCCAGTGTGATTCTGGGTATTTGTGAAGATTTGACTGAAACATTTTGGGATTTGTTTTCTTTTCTCCCCCTGTAAGATATGCAGATTTGGAGTGCATCCACTCTCAGCTGAACTCCTGCAAAGTGAAAAAGATGGAGGCATTGATGGAGGCTGTGGAGAGCAGCTATTATCCTGCTTTGGTTAACATGCAGCGAGACGTCCTTGCAGGTGAAATCGTTGCTTCGTTTATGATGAGAAGTTTATTTATTTATTTTTTACAAGCAATAAGTAAAACAAACGGATTATTATCATTTGGCAGCTCTGGAGGAAGCCCAGGACATTTGTACCTACCTGACGCCGCTGCAGCGTCTGTTTGAGGAAGTGGAAAACATGGAGTTCCCTGATGTCAAAGGTCAAATTAAAGCTCTTATGCACATGGTGTGCCTGGTGTGGGCCAACTCCAGATACTACAACACACCAGGACGCCTCATCGTCCTGCTGCAGGAGACCTGCAACCTCCTCATACAGCAGGTTGGCTCAGATTCTCTCATTATTAATTTTATTTTTATTGTTTTTTTTACAACGCAGGATTCTGGGCAAAGTTTAGTAATATCTTTCTAGGCAATTTTTTTTTGCTTTTTCTTCATCGTGAAATCTCTCACTGTTCCATAGGAGGTGCATTCTAAGGTTTTTGTTGATTTGTTGTGGCCCTTTTTTTTGGGGGGGGGAGGGGGATAAAATTTCTCCCCAAATAATAACAGCTTCAGAAATCCTCTCAGAGGAAGGTCCTGTCAGTCACCAGGGCAAGATGGGGGGGGGATAAAAAAAAGCTCAGCAGGCCCAGGGCAGAACTGAGCTGCAGGTTGATTTATCTCCTGTGGAAAATAAGCACAGCGAACACAGAGGTTTGAGTTTAGAAAACAGCCGGTGTTCTGATGTGTAAAAAAAAAACAAAAAAAAACTCCCTGTTTATTGTGTCAGTTTGGAATATTTGCATTATTCATCCCAGAGGCCATGTTTACCCCATGAGCAGAATATAAAGTGAACTGATAAATACATTACATCTAAGTTTTGACATGGAGCTCTACTGAACAACACAGCCTTATGATCGCAATAATAAAAAACAATACAATGAAAAGTAACAAATCAACCGGGGAGAGACTTATACAGTGCCAGGCAAAATTATTCACACCCTTGGAAAGTTTCTAAACTTAAAGCCCAAAGTGTTTTAGTGGGATTTTAACAGAGAAATTGTGCAGAGATCCTCAACTTAGGTGGGTTAAACCCGTCGACAGGACAACTGTTAGCTGTGTAGTCCACAAACTTGGCCTTCAGGGGAATCTTGTTTTAAGATCGGCTGAGGCAAATCTATGGCCAACGGCAAACATTATGGAAAATAAGGTCAGATGAGACCAAATTTTGAGTTTTTGCTTTACAGTTTTCATCTGTTGGTTTATTTTTCTGTCAGGAGTACCTCCAAATTATTCATGGACTACTCACCTATTCATGAATTTTTTGCATCAACTTTATTTCAAATATATATTTATATGTTTTTAAAATGCAGATTGGGGAGCTTTTGTGCAATGCTACTTGATAATACGCTACTGGCTGGTGTTTGAGAAGCAGCCAATCGAGGAGTGCCATTTATTTTCCTTGGCAGTGATTGGCTGCAGGAAAGAGGAGCGATAAGGAAGACGGTGGATGTTAGCCTTTAGTTGTAAGACAATTTCCACTGTTTATGCATATTAGGGTATATTAATATGAAATATTAAAAACTTAGTTATAAGCATATTGATTCTTATAGATATAAAACAAAATGTTTAATATCCAAGTGTAGACTTATAGCAGTAAAGACCTGGAAAAAGTTTAGACTTGAGTTTACTATAAAATGAACATCATGTATCATTTTACTATGATTATTACTCAGTACTTGTGACTGTAAGACTTTCACACAAACACCCAATAAAATACACTGAACTATGCTACTGAACAGGTAGGAAATATGTGAAAATGTGCAAAGGGTTTCGTAAACCAGCACATTTGTTTTCCGTCAAAGTTTGATCAGTTGTGGCATTGCTGCAGGAAACTCGGGGTGGGAGGTAAAAAAACAAAACACTTCCTGCTTTCTTTGCAGAAAACCCTGCAGTTAGATGTGAGCATTTCATCTTAGATCTGTAATCCTTTTCAACTGATAGAGCAGAAGGTTTCCACAGTCTGCCATGAGACTGCACGGCTCAAACAGCTGAAGATTTGTTTCAACCCTCTGCTCTCCAAATGCCAAAGTCACGCGGAGTTTGTCGTCGCAGGAGGTTCTGAGCTCAGTCTCAGTGCTGACAGAGTATCTACATGAAGAAGCATTATGGTTGCTTCTTCATGTAAACTCATCTAAACTCACCGATCGGATCAACGGATTTGAACACTGTCAGACTGCGCTTAATCTTAGGCAGTCCTCGGAAAATGTGGTTTTATTTCTAAATCTAAAAAACAAACATTATGAAACCTCCATGATTGTAGATGTTGAGCCTCATGTTGTTTGACGATCAGTAACATGCACAAACATTTTGGGTGGCAGGTGTTTAAGCGGGGAAAAAAAAGAGCACCTTGTGTGGCACATGGAGCCCCGGCTGCCTTAGTTGTGAGATTATCTCACAGTCACAGCTAGAACATCATGTGTGTATACGTAGTTCACATCGAACTACGTAATGGTCCAAGATGTTATAATCATCTTGGACCATAACAGTAATTCAGTTGTTCAGTTAATTCGGTAATTCAGTTAAGAGAACACTTAAAACTAGAACATTTCTGAAGAAATTTAAATGGGGCCTGCCAAAGTGTGTAACTCAGCATTCTGATGCTAAAAATGAAGTAAGGTAGAATATACTCAATAGCACGTGGAGAGTCACAAGCATGTTGAGTAACATGAACTTACTCCACTAAGTATGTTAAAATTGGTGTATAAGCTAAATTTAAACGAAATGTTAATGTTAGCCTAAATGCAACCAGTGACATGTGGGGCATCACTAGCATGTTGTCTTACATTGACTTCCTCCATTCAGTGTATTAAACATGGCTAATAAATGAAATAATAGCTAAAAAGCTTATTTTAAAGAAAAGACTACTGCTAGACTGCTAGTGAGAGTCAGTGCACTGCTAATGTTTGTGCTAATATTAATGCACTGCCTTCTGATTTCTACTTGTGCGAAAGTCAAAGTCAGCTTCGTGGCACTTCGTTACCAGAAAACGCTCTCATCTCTTAGCAACAGATAAACAAGAAATATTGTTATTGTTCAAAAAACATAAGATTTCTTCTGCTCTTTTAAATACTACTTATCTTACACCACTTACTACTTAAGAAGAATTGAGCATTTTGGTGAATTTGGCAGAAAAGTGAAAAGCTTTTTTTTGTCATTGGTGGTAAATATATTATAAAACAGACATTCATCACAAGAGTAAAAATCGGATGTTTGCTTTGTGGCAGTTAGCCACCAGAAAAAAAAACACGCTCATCTCTTAACACCAAATTAATAAGTAATATTTTTGTTTAAAGAACATAAGGTTTTTTGAAATACTGCATAGACACAAAAAATTTACAGTTTGTAAATTTTGCAAAAGTAAAAATCAGATGTTTACTTCGTGGCACTTCCGTTACCAGAAAACGAGCTCATCTCTTAGCAACAGATAAACAACAAATATTGCTATTGTTCATAAAACATAAGATTTCTTCTGCTCTTTTGAAATACTACTTATACTACTTAACAAGAATTGTGCATTTGGTGAATTTTGCAAAAAAATGAAAATGTTTTTGTTTTTTTGTCACTGGTGGTAAATATATTATAAAAGTAAAAATCTGTTTTATACTTCGTGGCAGTTCGTTATCTGAAAAAAAAGACACTCATCTCTTAACACCAAATTAATAACTAATATTATTGTTTATAAAACAGAAGCTCTTTTGAAATACTGTTTATTTGAAATTTACAGTTTTAAACTTTACGCAAGAAAAATCTGATGTTTACTTCGTGGCACTGCCATTACCAGAAAACATGCTTATCTCTTAGCAACAGATTAAGTACAAATACTGTTATTGTTAAAAAAAAGTTATTTTGAAATACTATTTATCTTACACTACCGAGAAAGAGTCACACGCTGTTAGACAAAGGGCCCATAGTAAAGAGTTACATTTTTGATTCTGTTAGACACCAAGCATATTTCTCACGAGAAACAGAAACTTATCAGGCCACAGAGACATGGTGTGATTTCAGGGAGTGTCTTCAGTTCATATAATCAGCTGCCCTCCTCTTTCTCCTCAGACGCTGCACAGACTTTTTTAGAAACTCTTCTCGGATGTAATGGTAAAGCGTCTCCTTTCAGCGCTGAAAGTTAATAAAATAAGTAAAGTCTGAATGCTTTCCTTGGCTGATTTTATGCTCCGTGTGTCAATACAAATTATGATTCATCGATTGAGACTCTCGTTCTCAACACTACTTAACAAGAATTGCACATTTGGTGAATTTGGCAGAAAAGTGGAAAAAAAAAGAAATTGTCATGGTGGTAAATGTATTACATAAGTAAAAATTTGATTTATACTTCGTGATAGTTCACTACCAGAAAAAAAAACGCTCATCTCTTAACGCCAAATTAATAACTAATATCATTGTAAATAAAACAAGCTCATTTGAAATACTGCTTACCTGCTTTGACAAAAGAAATTTACAGGTAAATTTTGCAAAAGTAAGAATTAGATGTTTACTTCGTGGCACTTCCGTTACCAGAAAACGAGCTCATCTCTTAGCAACAGATTAACAACAAATATTGTTATTGTTCAAAAAGCATAAACATTTTAGCCTTGCTTTACAACTGACCTGAGAGAAATATTGAGGCTTTTATTTTGATATTTTCAGTAAGCAGCTTCATTTTAAAAGTCCTCACTAATCCCTTGTGTAACAGTGGTTGAATTAAACCAGCAAATACCTGCTGTGAAAAATGTGAAGACTTTTATTTTGTTGGGTATGCGTTGCTGTTATTTTGACAGTCCAAAGTGGTTAACAAGAATTGTGCATTTGGTGAATTTTGCAGAATTTTGCAGTTTATGGGCATCGAGTTTCATGAGTCACATGGAACTTAATTCCTTTGCTCTGCTGCCATTTTGTTTGTAGTAGCTAACTGGAAGCTCCGCCCTCCTCTGTAGGAACTGAGCATTCCACCATCTTTGTAGTTCTCTACATCTCTGCTCGCCTCAGTGTAACTGACACAAAACATGGCAGTTATAATTTGTTTTGATTTGAATTTGGCTAATTTTCCGCTAATTACGTCGCCATGGTTACTCAAAATGCCAACAAAAGTAATAACACCCATCATGGGATAGAGCCACACTATTTGAGATATATATATATATATATATATATATATATATATATATATATATATTATATATATATAGTTTTACTTGTATTTGCTTGGATATTTGTATGGGAGTAGCTTGTAGCTTGTCAACAAAATAAGAAATTTCCCATTGGGGATCAATAAATCAGTATATTCTGATTCTTATTATGTGATTATGACATTATGGCACATTCTGTTGTAAAATGTAAGGAGATTATAATGGACCACCTACAGGGGGAGCATAGATGCAAACGTAAGCTCTTTCAGAGACAATGGCTTTAGAACAGGGGTCCCCATACTACGGCCCGCGGGCCGGATCCGGCCCGCCTCCTCATTTGGTCCGGCCCCCTGAACAATACCGGATCCGGCCCGCCTCCTCATTTGGTCCGGCCCCCTGAACAATACCAGAGAGCATTTAGTGTTTTTTTTTCATATATATGTGGATTTTTCTTCAACCACCAGGAGGGCTCTTGAGCAGATATGAAACTTAGTTTTCCTCAATGGAATATATACTAGTCAGTACCAGTCACCGTTTCTCTCACGTTTTTTTTCCATTTGCATTCTGGGTAAAAATCTATCTACAAACGCTAATATGTCGTCGGCAGTAATCCGGTCCCCTCCCGGTCCACTCTCCCCCCCCTCCCACGTCCACAGTTTCACTGTCTCCCCCCAACCCCACCCAATCCCCCCCCCCAATCCCCCCCGTCACAAAACTTTTCTAAGGTTTCTTTCTCGAAAAACTAAGACCGGCCCCCAGCCAGAAATGGGAACAGTCATGTGGCCCTCGCAGGAAAAAGTTTGGGGACCCCTGCTTTAGAAGAAACTCAAGAGTTTTTCACATCTGATAAAAATAGTAGGTAGAGTTTCCATCAACCATGAAGAATGAGGGGGGTAAAAACTTTCATCTGGTAATGACACCAACCACAATCTAACTGTGTTCCAGTTTTGGTTTAAAACAGGAGTGTCCAACTTTTTACAGGACACTTTAGGATCATGAATGTCCTCAGAAGGCCGATTGTGGCAATTGAAATTTGAAAGTTCAGCGAGTAGACATAATCACACTACTTCAGCCCATCCAGCTGTTACTACAGCAAATGTACTGTGGATCACAAGCCTAGCAAAGCCAAGCTAACATGTTATTGATCTCCAACAATCAGGCCAGGGTGTATCTAGTTCCAGAGGAGGTTCTGACAGGAGAACCCGCCGAGAGTCTTGTGAGGGTCCAGACGAGCCTGGAGGTCCTGCGGCTCTTCAGGAGCACCTATGAGGACCACAGGGCCAACCTGAGGAAGTACCAGAAGAATGGTATCATGGTTAGGCCTTGGGATTTTTCCCCAATGCTGGTTTTCTCAAGGTTGGATCAATTTATCAGCACACTGGAAAATATAAAGGTAAACATGGGAGGGCTTTCACAGATAAAAAAGCAGCAAAATCTTTGTTTCTGGAACTTATTTGACGACTGAGATCCCGATGTTGTGTTTGATTGTGACGTGCTTCCCTATGTTGTTTCATCACAGGATGTCCTGTCAACGTATTTGGACCTGATGAAGCTTGAGAAACTGGAGATTGGAGGCATCCGAGGAAGAGCTCTTAGCCTTCAGATCCAGTTGCTCTATCAAGAGTTCCTGGACTCCTACAGGGTCTTCACAGAAAAGCCGTATGACTGCTTAGACGCCACCAACACGGTATGTATCACAGCTATGGATTGTGGTGCTCTTTCGATGAGGGTTGTGTATCCGTAGCAACTCTATGGTCAACTTATTTATTTGAGAACAGCAAGGCTTCTCCAGAATAACCTACCGCCACAGCTGCCTGGTCACTCGGCTTTTTGCTAAACAAGTCGTGTTCCTGCCAAACCCCTTGCTCTCTATCCCCCACCCCCTCTATTTTAAATGCCAAGTAAGTTGCAGATTTTCCTCTCTTCACATCGGGACAAGGCAATTTATTTTGCTTGTAAGGAGCAGTCAGTCTTAGCCGAATAACTTTGGGAGTCAGTCAGACGTAAAAAGCAATATGCTATGCTGGCTTTGGGTTACATCGGCCCCGCGGTGTGATGCTGTGGCCACCGTTCCCGCTGAGCAGTTTGCCTTGCAGGAATTCGAAGGAGATGTGAGGGACTTTAAGCTGAAGGTGGATGACGCAGATCGCCGCCTAGGGGCAATCTTCTGTCAGGCTTTTGATGACGCCTCAGGACTGGAGCACACCTTTAAGGTCTCGTAGCACAATCTCCCTTCCGTACGTGAACAAATCCGTGGGCACACGCCTATGTAAAGATTTCAATCTCTCTCTTTTTTTTTTTTTTCTTTTTTAATTTCTCTGACTTTTCAGGTCCTGGAAATGTTTGGCGGCCTGACAGAGCGTCCGCTGATCGCCGTCGATGTCGTGGGAAAATATCCCCTCCTTTTGTCCCTGTTTGACAAAGAGCTAGACTCCTGTAAACAGCTTTACAACAAACAGATGAAAGCCATGAAGGAGCTGGGTGAGATTCAAAGCGATATCTGTAATAACATTAGATCTTTACCTCAGTTTATGAGATGAGGCTTAGGAAAAGACTCAAAGCCTTACTTTATGCTTCAGAGCAATTTGTGTGTTTTGGTGAGCTGGCTTTTAATGTTTGAATAGGAAGGGCGTCTTTGATGCAACTTCCTTACAAGCCTCCATCAGAAAGAAAGGGGGGAAAAAAGCTGAATAATAGTTAAGGAAATAATTTTGTGCTCAGTGAACAGTGAGGTCCACTGGAACGCTTCAAGGACACCCTGAAATTTATGAAACTTTGAATAGTCTTGACATTAAAACTTATTAATTTAGAAGAACACAATCACCGGAAACTTGCTGACTTCGCAAGTCTTGAACGCAGCACCCCCCCCTTGTCAAAGCGCATTTCGAAGCCTCCCTCGTATCACGCTATGTGACTGGACTGCTTGACTGCGTGGAAATGATTCTCATTCGCCACGTTCAGGTTGTTCCGCTTCTTTCCCCTAAAGAACAGTTATGCCGTCTAAAGAGGAAAACGGCGCCTCTCGTAATCTGGGGAAGAAAGTTTAGTCAGGCAGGTTCTGTGAAATGGAAGTTGGACTGTAAAGAAACTTGACAAAAATACAAATTTGACACAGATTTCTTCATCTGGAGTTTTGGTTGCTTTTACATGGAAGATTTTCTGCCACCGTTAGATATCATAGAACCTGACAGGGCGACATATACTAAAAGCAAAACAGAGATGTTGCAATAAGAAATCTGCAGAGAAGAGTGGACCAGAATCAGCAATGATGGAAAAATGTATTGCCAATTATTTCAAATGTTATTTTCTGCCTTAGGTGTTCAAACCAATTATCAGATTTAGGGTTACCAATTAAATCTGTCTAGAACTTATTTAACATATGTACACTGACACCCCAGAAGGGTATAACAACTTAGTAAGAACATTAAGCAACATTTTGAAGACCAGGACATTTTTAGCTAATATTTATTAGCTACACATTGCATGAAAACTCCATGTCTGTGTAATTCTGTGCAATGTTTGTCCTCCTCAGGCTCAGCACCAACCAATAAGAACATGCCAGAGGTATCTGGAGGGTTGAGATGGGCTCACGAGCTGCAGCAGCGCATCCGGGTCCCCTTCACCAAACTGAGGCTCCTCTTCCCCTCGTGAGTTGCTCCTCAACATAGATGAATAAAACAACAACAAAAAAATCAAACTTGATGTTTTCCCTCTTTTCTGAGGGTCTCAGAATGAAGTCACCACTTTTAAAAGCCTCTTAAAAAGTGCTGTAATAAATCGACATGAACTTTATTGTAAACTTTCATCAGGTGCTTGGAGTCTGCGGAAGGAGCCAGGGTTATCCAGAATTATGAGGAGATGACGCAACTGTTGGACAGGTGTGTGTGTGTGTGTGTGTGTGGGCATTATCTCATCTTACAGTGTGTGTCATCATATATGTGTCACTGAATAAAACAACAGGACAGAAAGGGTGAGCAGGAAGACTTCGCTTTACTTGCTCTGTAAGTTAACAGTAGAAAAAAAGAAGAAGCTTAAAACAGGAAGCGTGTTTGTTAAATAATAACCGTTAATGACATTTTCCTTCCCCTACATGATGCTGTGTTTTTTTTGTTTTTTGTAAAGTGAGCATTTGTAATTTTGTTAGTTTACTGCCTAGCATTCATGAAGCGGTCTCTTGTGGATCAGCGTGTCGGCATGCAGTTCTGGCCATGATTTATGTTCTCATTACTTCGGTGCTGCTCTGCAGATCATTCCGCAGGACTCCCATAATCCCATATGCACTGTCGCTGCTCGCTGATGCCAAGTGAGCAATGGACTCATACAACACACACACACGCACACACACACACACACACACACACACAAATAAACCTTCCTGTGGTCAATGAAAAAAAAAGTGTTCATTTAGTATGACATGTTTTGTGTTAGTAAACATCCGAGGGAATATTTCAACACATCCTATGAATATATCTAGCCTTTCTGTTTCTTTTTTTGCTGCTTTCGCCGGGTGAGTTAAATATCATATTAGAATCAAAACTAATTTAACGTTAGCCGCGACACGGAATGGTTTCTTTATCTTTCGCATTTCCAAACAGGCGCAGGGTGAAGCCCAATGTTCTGTTTTTGCTCTCCGAACTGATAAAAATCACCCAGAAGTGTCTTATTGGCAGCCATGATAAGAGATTAAAAAGTATTTAAAAGTTTAGCGAGCCTTTATGTTTTTCTTCATAAGCTCCCTGACTGGAATATTCCTCGTGGAAACACTTTTTTGATGCATCTTTTTTCGTACAAGGAGTTATTTTTTTATGTTCTTTGCTAAGAGGTTGCAGTTCAGCCCGGAGTTATTCATACTCCTATTAGATTTAGGTTTTAAAGCAATCATTTATTTCGTTTTTCTGACTATTAGTAGTATTAATGTTTTGGAATCCGACAGAATCTGTGAAGAAAGTCAGAAATCGATTTGACCGTCCAATCGTGGAATTGCAACTCGTAACCGAAGATAAATCCTTGGAACAGCAGGTGAAACGTGCAAAAAACCTGTCAGCAAATATGAGGATTTGACTGCTGTGTGTTTTCGGAAACCATTTGGAAATGTTTAGGTGTTAGCGTAAATGACGCACTCTCTGTCGGGTGTTATTTTCTGAGAGATTCACGTCTTGTTTCCTGTCAGATACAAACTTCTTGGATGACTGAATATAAGTTTGACAGAGGTTTTAATTTCCAATAATGACAGGTTATCTACCAGAAATGGAACATTGAGAGCAAAACAGCTGCTGGGAGGAAGGACCTGCCATAATTACATTTTGAATAATAGTTTTGTTTTTTTTTTGTAATGTTTACTAAACTTTTAATAAACTTTTAATAAAACTTAGCGCAGATTAAAAGCTCTTCACTAATGACGTTCAGTAGTAGTGATGATGATGATGATGATGATGGTCCTCCATGTTTCAGACATGTTTCTGCTCCAGGACAGCAGAATGAAACGACTGCATTACCTCCCCGGCATCATGCCATCAGTTCCTGCAGAAGCCTCTTATCCAGCCATTCGTTTAAATTAGCCGTGTGCCAACAGAGACCAGTGTTTTAAACCGTCTCTCCTTGTAGATGCAGATTAATTCATGCAGAGCGGTACCTGTCAGTGAGGCCAAAATGAACCCACACATATTGTAGCTGTAAACGAGGACTGATTACCGTAACTGGAACATCTGTTTTGTCCGTATAGAGCTCGGTATTGTAGCAGTACAGATCAATGTACACTTCAGAGGAACAGAGAAGTTTCTTCTCCCATTGGCTGCAAGAACAAAATCAAATCATCCAGCCCTGGTTTGGGGCTTCGTGCTCTTTGTTGTTGATGCATATTCTGAGCAGAACTTTTTTTTTTTGTCTTTTGAAGTGTCTGCAACAGCAGCAGAGACTTACGGATGAATTCTGCAATTGATTTCTTGTCAAGTAGGACAGATTCTGGCTAGAAAGTACATTGTTCTTGTTCTTACTAGAGTAGAGAGCAAGTCCTTATGTTCTTGGAGAGAAGGTATTGACCTCAATTCAGGTTTTTTTTGTGCTATTATTATTAGTGTTTATTGTAAATTTATTCAGGTTTGCTCAGGGCTGAAACGATTAATCGGACGAATGGTGATGAATCGATTATTAAAATAGTCGTCAGTCATTTAGTAATTGATTAATCGGTAACTGGTCACCTCAAAAATGGAGTATGTTGAGAGAACAACATATTCAGAGCAGAAATTAAGTCAAAAATAAACATACATTTCTCATTTAAGATACAAACACGTTTATTTGTAAGCATATTTTACCCTAAACTCCTCAAGTGGTCTAGTCAAAGCATTCAAATGAATGCTGTATTTTTGCACATTAGCGGAAATAAAAAAAGTATTTTTCTTGCTTACAGAAGGAATTGAATTATTTGTTTATTTGCATATTTTAATGTATTTCTAATAGTCAGTTAGTATAAAAAAAGGCTTAAGTGGTTAAATGAAAAGTGTGTAGAACATTGCGATTTTTAAAAATCTGATTTATCAATTAATCACAAAGAATAATCGATTACTAAAATGATCATCATAAGTTAACTGTTTTTAGGATTTTATATGCTCACCCAGAGACTTGACCTTCATCAACTCATTAGTTATGGAGTCGCTGCTATTGTGCCTCATGTGATAGGAAGTTTTTTTTTAAAAAAAGGTCAGTTCATGTTTTTTCTTCATTGTCTTCTTAAAGTATTCATGTATAAAGTTTATGCCATCACTAATGTACAATTTATGCCCAGTTTGTTGCAGAAATAGAAGATGCAATCTTTTGACATTGTACTTCTTTTCCTTTAATTTCTTACTAAACAGTTTTTACCAAGATTAGGGGAAAAAAAATTTCTTCAGCATCTACATTCTAAACTACCTGGATTTGTCAGCTTGTTTAGGGTTTTATTTAGTAAAAGAACGATTGGTTCTAAAAGAACCATTTGGCTCTTAAATTTAGGCTTTAGCCCAAAAGGCTATTCGTAGATAACTAGCTATCAGCAGCTTCCCTGTGCAACCAAAAATGGACTGTATTTTAATGCTTAATTTAAAAGTAAATTATGAATACAGATTTGATAACAGAAAGTTGAATTCATGCTCAACTTTTTGTTTGTAACATTTTAAGGCAATCTGCCCGTCCTCAGTTTACCAAAAGTTATCTTTTTGTTTTTTTTTTTTTTTTTTACAAAAATGCACAAATGTGTGCGCCAATAGTCCTGGATTTAAAGGCAGATCTGCTTCAAAAATCCCTTTGCTAAGCATTTTTCTTTGATAACGGAGTTTACCCACATTTATCTGGATGCTTTTATATTCATGTACATTTGTGTAATTCACAGATTGTGCAGAAGAAATATGTTCTGCCAGAAGAACAGGTCAGGAACGATACAGACAATTGAAAGGGAATGTAATTGATATTACGTTGTGTTGTTTGTTGTTTAAAGCTTTTGTTTTGGTCTTATGTTCTAACAGACGCTTTATATTTATGTAGTTCATTGAACAAATACCATAGTGCGCTCTGACCCAAACAACGATGCCGTACCACAATAGTACAAATCAAACGTTTTTTTAAGTTTCATTGATGACGTGGAAGTTACCCAGATGAAAACAGGGAAATGTATTTCACCTCTGATATGCCCTTACATTATGAATATTCCTATTGGTGTAAAATGTTTTCAAAACTAATTGACAAAAAAATAAATACTGCAACTAGGGGACGCACCGATCCCCTTTCTTCACTACCGAAGCCGATGTCTGAGGTTTAGTACGGACACAGAAAAGCACCACTGAATTGGCTTAAAATGTTTTTCCTTTAATACACAGGCATAAAGGTACTGAATTACTAATCTATTTGATATCTCTGCACCGGTGCAGAGATATCATAAAACATAAATACACCAATAGCTTCACAAGTTTGTTCAAACATGTGAAAACAACACAACTTTAATTTGTTCAGTCAGTGCAATGAGAAGTAGAGCAACCAATGTAAAAATAATAATAATAATAAAGAAACTGAACCAGATAAAAAGAATAGGTTCACTACTCTGCTCAAAACTGCGATTTTAAAGAAAATCCAAAATGTTTTTAGCTAAACTTAAAATTCTGGGGCGGGGGGGGGGAGTAATGAGTTACACATTCTCAAAATGTAGTGTGTGATATAAGTCCTTGTGCTTCTACACTACCCAGATCGAAGGTGCTGCTTCTTTGGCGCTTCACAAGCTTACAATTACTCCTTCACTCCGTGTCCCCCAGAACGGAGTAATGGGATGATGAACACGGCGAGTTCTTTGCCCACAATTTACTCCCCGTCAGAAATTAGAGCCCTTCTTCCTCGGTAATAATCGTCTCAGCTGCCTCCGATGAATGCCACTATTATTATTATACATATTCTGTTTAGGAGCAGGACTGGCATCCTCACTCATTTACCCCCGCAGACGAAATGCGGTGTGATTTATGGCCGTGACCGAGGCATTTGATTGCCTCTGTGTCTGCGGTGCCACTATCAGGAAATGAAGCTCACAGCAGAGATTCAATAAGGCGCACGCGGCGCGCGGCCGACCGAGTCCTCATCATAAATGTGGCTATTTACAGATTGATATAGACGTAGAGAGCCCTGACATCTTGTCTGTTTGCCGCCTCTCGCAGATGAATCAGCGTTTATCCCCATATTACACCCCACACTCCACACACACACCTAACACTCCCTCTGCCCTTTATTGTCTGCTAGACGCGGACAGGCGGATCACGCCCCTCGTTCTATTTACAACCTCCGAGGGTTGACAAAACGCCTCAATCATACGCCTTTTAGCTGCTTGTTTCGTCGCTTATGCTAATTTCCACGGGGGCCCCGTGTACTCATCTGCCGCTGTGGAAATTAAAGCCGAGCTCTTTAAGTGGGAATGTGAAGCATTGTGGATGCTAACGTTGCAGATTGTTTTTTTTTTGGTTTTTTTGCCGTCTAGAGGAACTCGTGCCCGATAGTGATCACAGCTCGTTCTCTCTGTGTTTGGTATTCCAGATACTCGGCCGGCGCGTACATGACGTGGACGGAGGCCGTGGGCGAGAGCTCGCAGCACAGCCTCAGCTCGCCGTTAATCAGCCGAGACTTGGACACTCATCTGATCTCTGTCAATTTCAACCCGCAGGTTCTTATGCTAACCTCACACGCCGTTGAGAATGAGCTCGGGCCGTGATGACGCTCTTATTTATGGCATGACCTTGAGCAGGAATAGGAAAAGGTTTCACAGGATTTACACAAGCAGGCAAAATAAAGATGTGTGGTGTGATTTTGCTGCTTTTATTTAAGGGAAAGAAGCAATAATTATTCCTGATTCCTGAAGTACTATAGTGTATGTTGCAATTCTGTTGGCAATACAATAAGCAGGCATTTCTACATTAACTGTAGAACGAGTTGCATAACCTTATTTCCCCCCACAGGCTGCTTCAGGTCAATTAGGATAACAAAAATATTTTTTTTTACTTTCCAAAAATCCTAAAATATTTAGAGACTTTTTCTGGAGATGATTTGATTAGTTTCCTTAAAGCTGGAGTATGTACATTTTATTAAAGAAAAATGTATGTACCGCGCCTGGTCAAAAACAACCAATCAGAGCCAGGAGGAGGGTCTTGGCGCTGCCAATCAGCGTCGTGTACTCGTTGCTAAATGTTCTAACGGCGGCGACACAACTTCCTGTTACAGGAAACAGGGGAGAGTTATTAATGTACATGAGCGGATTCTTACAGATAAGACCCTCCTCCTGACTGTGACAGTTTTTTTTTTTCCTGACTGAGCTGTGGATTTCTATAGCTTGTGGATTATTATTTTTTTTTGTCAGGCAACACCCCAAACATGACAGACAAATCTGGGAAAAGGATAAATTGTGGTTCAGCTTTGATCATAATTGTATGAAGCCTGGAAGTGCGAGCTCCTCTGCACGTACGAAAACCAGCATTCATTCATTTAGTAAGACTGAGTCATTAATTACTTTCAAAATGTGTCCTTTGCTGACGTGCTGAAAAGCCACTCAGCCGGAAAGAAGCCACAGCTCCAAACAGAGAATACAAACCAACTGACAGAGTCCAAGTCCAATCAGGGACTTAATCTTTTGTCCATTATGATCCTCATTACTTTTGGAGTAAAAAGCAGGCCTGAGAACACCCTTCCAGCAGAGTAATAGGGTTGGCAGGTTCCGGTTGTGCATGTGTTGAATCTACATTTCAAGATATCAACTAGGAAGCAAACGCTTGGGCACAAGTGGGCCCTGCAAACGGACAGGGAATTTAATCACACCACCCAAATTAGCTGCAAAGTGGCATAAGGGAAAGTAATGTTTCAGGAAAAAGACCTGACCTCAGTCAGATAATTGGTGAGCAGAGCTGAAGAGATGTGTGTGAAGAAGCAGCCTAGAGATTCGACTCAGTCCTGACTGCTTCTGTCCAGGACAGGACCGGGCCGAAGCGTTTGTTGCTGGGCTTCAACCTCGACTGTTTTGGACTCTTTTTGTTTCTTCCTAGCTGGCAGCCGTGCTCAGAGAAGTGAAGTACTTGATGCGTCGACCAACTGAGGCCATACCGGAGGCTGCCGTTCAGCTCTACGCGGCCAGGGAGCGGCTGTGGCAGTACGTGGCCAACCTGGAGCTCGCTGCAGTCCGATACAACAAGGTCAGGAAGGATGAGAGCGAGCGATTCTCAGATTATTGAGTGTGTGAGGAGGCTGCGCTTGCTAACCGACACACTCAGGAGACGGCTACGGCAACAGAAGCAAGCAACAACAAAAAAAACAAAAGCACATTTTAAACGTTTGCAGGAATCTGTCACTCTTTTTTCCTTTTCCAGTGAACCGAAATCCACAGTTTGAAGAACTATATATATATAGAAGCTGCTGAAGCTGAGATACAGAGAAATAAAGAGCTGGAGGTGGAGGGAAAAGGGTGACGTCGTCGACTTCAGAGCAGAGTTATCATCTAAAGATGCTGCTGCTGTCAACTCTGTGGCTTGCGGGTGTCAAACGCTGATAAAACGTCTGAAAAGCCACCGGCTCCATCAAAAAACATGGTGACAGAGTAGTTAAAGCAGCCGATTCACTATTTATGGTCATTAATATTTAAAGAGGAGCGGCGGCTTCACACTGAGTGTACATGAAAGAAGTAGCGCTTATACAGTAGCGAAGCCAAGGTGAAAACATTGAACACGGTTGACACTTGTAACGGTTTTTATGCTAATTGTTAGCAAAATTAGCATTTGCGGCTTTAGCAGCAATCTCCCGTGTTTCTAAGTCACATATAATCCTATTTTATGCCTGAGTCTACCACAGAATGTCAAACACTTCCAAAGAATGTGTGGTAGACTGATTAAACACACCTTCTGTCATCCAGTTCCTGTTGTCTTGTAGCTCCGTGTCGCGCCGCATGTAAAACCAAGTGTTGCTCATAGAGCTTCAAAATATATCAACTCACAGTCGTCCACAATTACTCAGAGGCCCCGTCTGAAAACACTTATTTTGTAGCACCAAATATACCTTAATAGTCCGCCTGCCGCGATAAACAATAAATCAGTTAGTCGCATGATAAATTAAAAGAAATAATTCTCAGTTGTTTGATTTATCGTTTTTCTCGACTCTCTTTCCTTTTACCAAAAACTCAGTGACAAAAGTCTTCAGTCTGGTCCCTTTTTATGAAAGATACTTTTTGCTTACAAAGACTTCATATTTCACTTTATTTGTTGTTTCTGTTGTTTTCTTTATTTATTTTGGATATTTCAAATGTCTTCCAGTTCCAGTGTTTAAATGTTCATTAGAATTTAAAGTTTATTGATCCTTCAGAATGTCTTTATTACTACTTTATTACTCAAAAGCGGTCTCAAAACAACAATGTTATCGTTTTATTGCAATAACTGCTGGGACAATTTATCGTCCAGCAAAATCTGTTATCATGATAGACCATATTTTAAACTAGCTTAGCACTACAGTAGAAGTAGACATTTACGGTTTTCCTTACATCCACTCTTGGAGGTACGGTACAGGAAAGTCCTGGATTAATGTCTTTGCAAATGCCAGTGAGTGGCGTCTCATATTTGCATTTTCTTTCAAATATCTTATTTATTATTATGGAGTTACGTTCCACAGAAACGTGGAACGTAACTCCATAATAAACTGTGGATGGGTTGGGGTCCACTGTATGTCGACATTGTAATCATGACAGACTGCTCGGATGAAGCATCATATTTCCGGTCCCCTGCTTTCACACCAGTGCATGACATAATGTATTCAGACAGTAGCAAGGTTTCCAATGCCTGTGTTATAGGTTAAGATTTGACTAAGGCTCACATAAATTATAATAATTGGAAAAGAAGGAAAGAGTCATTAAAATGAAGGACGTCACCATCAGACTAATCCTGGATCAGAATGGGCCCATCATTCATTACATTCGAAAAAAAAACAAAAAAAACTTGACCAGATCCACCTTTCTAAGATGTTCTCAGTGAAAGATGGATGTACATTCATGTGAAACATAAATCATGATGTAAACCAGCTGCTCTGTGATAAATTATCTACCGAGAGAGATGGTGACTTATGTAAATTTAATTCCTGAATTTTACAGACATTAGCATAGTTTTTTTTTCTGTTTTTTTGTTTTTGTTCACCCGTTTGAAAAATGAATTTGTACGTACAATACGCCCGTCTTTACCCAAGACACTTTTCCCATTGTCGGCCTTAATGGGAACTAAACAGAGGGGCAATGCAGTGTCAATAATGAATAATAGAACAATATGCAAGAAATCACTTGCGTAATTAACGCAGCGACACAGCAAACGGCTCCTATTATCCTCGGCCGCATTCATCATACATTCCCCCAATTAAGCCCGTTTATAATGCGAACGTACAGCAACGCACAGATTCCAGCTATTTCGGTCCAGTCGGCTTGTAACGCCAGAGAAACAGGCAAACGATGCTGAAACTGTGAGTTTGGAAATGCGAACACCCCATTAATATTAATATTTCATGACAGATTTACATGTATTTTTTATTTATTTATTTTTCCTTCCCTTCCCTTTTGCTTGAACACAGGTGATGCTGTCTGTGCTGGACGTGGAGCGTCCTCTGATTCAGGGTCAGCTCGGAGACGTCGACGCTCGGCTGTGGGAGGCAGAGGAGAGCCTGAGCTGGAACAGCAGAGGTCAGCGGATGAAGTCACACGTACAGCAGCGACGCTTCTAAACGGCTCGTGTTTTTTCATACCGTCGCGCTCGGTGCAGCGGTATTCAGTCGTTGCCATGTTTGTTTTCCCTCCCCCCCCCGTTCTGCCTGCGCCCCGTAACACAAATGAGAAATACGGCACAAACACGCAGACTCCTTTTGCTTGCTGTTGCTCGCAGCACTTAAAAGTTTCATTACAATTGCAAAACGAAATATCTTCAAAATGAGTGTCGTGCTGAATAATTTACAGACTTGGGCAGATAAATAATTAATAGGAAAAACAACGACCAAAAAAAAACAAAAAACAAAGCTCACGTCCTCAAAGAGAATTGTTGTTTCATGGAGGAGTCGGTCGATTATTGATGGTGGAGCTAACATAATTTGCAATTTCTTTACACAACGTCTTGTTGCTTTTGCTGCCGCCCGTACGGCTCGGGGTGTAGCCGTACGGCCAGCTCACAAGTCAAAATGTTAGATTACGCTAATTTCACCAGGAAGACGTGGAACTAATTTTCAGGAAAACTAAAAATCACATTTTTTTTCTTTGTTATTCTTACAAATAGTTTCTTAAATCAGAAACTGCTTCATAGAATCAGTGATAACCGTCATGATTCGACTAGTCCACATATTGCAGTTTTTGTGCTCGTCTAAGTTTAAAGCGGTTCTCCTGCCAAAAACTTTTGACGACGCTCTTTTCTGTTTCCACAAACTGCAGGCAGGGTTTTGCAAATCTTCAAACAATCTTCGTGTTTCAAAGACTCCGTTCGGTGTGGAGTTGTCTTGTCTGGCCGTTTAAGATTTTAAGATTTTATTTTTTTGACAGGAAGTGCTCCAGCAGAAGCTAACTTCGGTGTGTTCTGCAGCTAAAGGTTATCCAGTCACGGTGTACTCACACAGTGGTACTTTCATCTCTGTCTCGTCTGTCGTGGTTTCTTCTTTTTTACTTTTTTTTTTCTTCCCCCCCCAAACCATGTACTCTAAATGTTGTCACACAAAAGATTTGAAAAGTGGTGACGGCCTCTTCAGTGCTCAGACATACAAACTGTCAAGCTGAAAGCACAAACCTTCATATCTGAGGCTTTTCTGCTGTTTTGACTTGGACTTGAAGGCTCTCAGCCACTTTGCACTTGACGACAAACTGCTCCTTTTCAAGTGGAAAGTCACAGAGGTAGACACCAGCAGAGCCTCGTCATCTGGAAAACAACGGGCCTCTGAGTTACCCAAAGCTAAACAGAAGACTGCTCCTCCTAACCCCAGGGATTGTCGTCCAATCAAACCTCCATGAATGGACTTTTACAGGGAGGCTTTGAGCAAAGTATGGAAAGCCAAACATGACAAGTCTTAATGTTTGTTTCTGGTACGTCTTCCTAATGGAGATTTGGCAACAATGGTACAAGTGATGCAAGTATTTTTATTTTTATCAGTTGAAATTGCACGTACAGTTAAGCCAGAACAAATTCATACAGTCAGTTAGAGGAGATTATTTTGTTTAAACAAACCTTGAGACTTCATTTTTGTTATAACCAACCCTCTGGTATCCATGCGTTTACGCTCGACAACCTCTTTTCTACAGGAAACGCTGCATGTATTCCAGAAAAATAATGGCAATAACCTGTTGGATAACAGTTTCTAGTATGTTATTTATTTATTTTTTCAATTTCGTGTGTTGCTGATTCAATAGAGTTGCTATGTTGTTGGCCACCATGACAGTACAAAGAGCTACTGCTAACTGGTGGCTCTGATGTCGGTTGCTAAGCAGTTGAGGAAATCCCAACTCCAGCTTGTGTCTTCCTGTCCTAGTGATGAAGCAGGAAGATGGGATTTTTTTTTTTTTACCTCCAGAGTTGACTTTTTCAGGAATCATATCGGACTTTTTGCTGTCATTTTCTTTGCATTTACTGTGATATATTAGAATTTGAGAATACAGATTTAAAAAAGGACGTAAGGACATTAAGACTTGTTAGAAAACGACTCCTGCCCCTCTCTCCTCTCCCGTTTGCCTCCATCCTTGTCAGTTCGAGGGCACAGCGGCTTGCTTGAGAATCTAACACGAACTGAAAGGCTTTGCTTATAAAATAAGAATAAAGGAGCTGTTTAATCATTGATAAGGGATGATTGACGCACAGCAGCAGGACGTGTTGTTGGTTTTTCCGGCTCTGGGACTTCTGGCAGAACGGGGCAGAAATAAGAGGAGTGTTTATGGTACAAGCCAGTGCACTCAGCTGTCTGTGGGGACTGTCTCACTGTTTCTCTGCAGGAACACACAGCAGCTACACACTTATGTGCTGCATGCTGAGCTGGGGGCATATATCTCAGTATGCTGTATGATTTCCAAAGGCAAAGTGTGGGGATGTTGGAAAACCCAATATGTAGTGTACATTGAGTGCCAGGCTGGTAAGGCAAGGCTCTCCTTGGCTGGCGTGTAGGTAGATTTGTACTTTTTCCATTTACTGACAATGGATGCTTTCCAAGCTTTGGATGTCGTTTTTGATGCATTTAGAAATGTCACAGTTCCAAGCAAAAAATATGTAATTAGCAAGTGGAAAATTTAGGTTGTAAAGTAAATATTTGTCTCAAAACAACAACAACAAAAAAATATTTAGCTCCAAACAAAAATATTTAGGTCATAGCTAAATATTCTTCCCAATAAGCCGAGGTGGACTATCAAAATAAAAGCTCGATCTTGCTAATCTTTCGTAAACTCCGGCTGACATGAGCAACAGTTGATGGGATTCAGTCTTGCCAGCGGGACTTCTGCAGTGATCTAAAAGTACAGTCCACAAAGGTCGGTGTCCTGCAACTTTAAGATGTCTGTCTGCTTCAGCACACCTGTCTCCAATTTTAGCTAATTAGCAGAGCTCCGTAGAGTTTGGCTGCTTGTTAGTGAGGCAGCTTCGCTGTTAATGTCAAATGTGTAGTGGGAAAAGGGACATTTCAAAAAAGTTGTAGGACTACGGACCTAAAAGTTGAGAACAGAGAGATTTGCGGGACCAGGCTTTTGTTTTGGTAGTCCATTTCCGCTTGTCGGTGAGTTAATTAGCAACATAAACCTAAATATTTAGCTCTGACCTTCTCGTTGAACTTGCAATGAGACGTTTAATTTGTAACTTATATATTTAGTTCAGAGCTAAATGTTTCATTTGGAGCTAGATATTTAGCTGCCATACTAAGTATTTAGTTTATAGCTGTGAACTAGCATACTAAGTAAATATCTTATTTTGAGCTAAACAGTTAGCTTGCTAAGTAAATATTTAGTTTGGAATTGTGACATTTATTAAACAATGAATAACATGGTAAAAAATATTACTTTAAAAAAATACACCCCTTTTTCTCTCTTACGACGGGCTAAATAGCCCAAATTATTACTGTCTAGTTGGTAGATTCAAATTACAAATTTCACAATTTCAAATGGATAGTGAATACAAATACGGCCCACTGTTCATGTCTGTGTAAAATTCTAATTTCTATTAGATATCACAACTTTGAAAACTCTGTTTTTTTTTGTTTTTTTTGCACACCTTACAGTTACATTCTACTGTGTTGGTCTGTCAAATACGACCCCAACAAAAATTGAAGTTTTTGGTTGTAATGTCACAAAATGTGGGAGGGTTCAAGGATACTGAATGTTTTTTGTGAGTCCCACGCGATAACTAAGTGATGCATAAAATGTATAAAGCTTATTTTGGACCCCTTAAAATCCTAAAATGCGCACACGTCTTTCAGGTGTTTGGCAGTACATCCAAGACATCCGAGACGCTGTCTGTGACTTGGAGAGCCGACTTCAAAAGACCAAGGAGAATGTGGAGGAGATGCAGAGGTACATGAAGTCGTGGGCCGTCCCCATGTTTGACAGAAAAGACAGCAGAAAGGACGCTCTGCTTTGCCTTGAGGACCGCGCTGAAAGGGTGGAGCGGTTTCACAATGTGGTGCGGTCCTCTGGGGGGAAAATCCACTTCCTGCTAGAGGTACTTTTCTGATGATTGAGACATCTCCAATTCTCTTTAGGTTTCACTAACGTTTCATCATTTTAAAAGACATTTTCAAGCAGGGATTTGGAATTCCCTTTGAACTACATTTTAATGTAATTTCTAAATGATTTACTGAGATTGTCCTGCTTTTTATGTCTTAGAGCAATCAGGCACTGTTCAGAGCCGAGTCGTCCTCGGAGGAGTGGAAGGCCTATGTGGAATACATTGACGACATGATTATAGATGGATTCTTCAGCTGTATTGAGTGCTCTCTCAAGTTCTTCCTGGACAACACCGGTAGGGTAATGAACCGCAAACAGTACAATAGAGCTGCAGTTCAAGCCAGATAAGTTTATACACTATTAGAGGCACATAGCCTGTTTTTCTCACTGCCTGACAATAAATACATCAGACAATTTTTTTAGATCAGTTAAGATTATTTAAATTATTCATATTTGCTAAATGCTAGAATAATTATGTGATTTTTTTTTTTGTGAGGCTTTTTTTCACTCTCTTCAAAGTTCAAAGTATTTGACAGAATTGCTCTTTGTGCTGAATAACTTGGGCCAAACATCCCTGACTCTTTTCAGAAGCTGATTAAACATTGTTCTCTGAATTTTTATTTTTCCAGTTTCCACTTAGAGAACTGCCATATAGGCCATCTTGTACACACACACTCACACTCACAGCTTTTCAACTTTGCCCACAGACTGACATGAGGACTCGGTTACAGTCATGCCAAAACACTGACTTTTTCATCCTTAAGTGACTTTGTGAAAGACTTAGCTGTAAGTTTAGAGTTATTGTCCAGTTCCAAAATCCTATTTTGTGCCCAAGCTTTAAATTCCTGGGTGATGTCTTGAGATAATGCTTTTAATGTTTCCATTTTTTTTCCTTTCCTCATAATTCTATCTATTTTGTGAAGTGCTCAGTCCCTCCTGCAATAAAACACCAACACAAAATGATAAAACCACCAGTGTACTTATTAGTTGAAATGGTGTTTTGGAAAAAAAAATGTCTTCACCTAAAGTGACGACGGTCATCAAGACCAAATACCAAATGACTTGTGGAAACTGTAAACACGTACTAAGCTTATGACTGTCTTTACAGACACATTTCTCAGTAGATACTGACTCTCTTAAACTTTTGACTTTGAAGGCAGCAAATGGTAAATAGCCCACAGCTATATAGCATTTCATCATGTTCAAGGACTCCAAAGCTCTATACGCTTCAGTCAGTTATTCACCTGTTCACACACACACAGACAGAGATGCCACTTGGCCCTGTGGCCACCACCAGCAGGCAAGACGCCGGGTGAAGTATCTTGCCCAAGGACACAACGACTGAGACCATTTGCATTTAGGGAAATGAAAGCAAAAAACCGAAACCCTAACTGACCAAAAACAAGGTAGACTTTAGTCTGGCATGATGTCAGATAGCAATTTATGACAGCCTGTGTTTTTTTTTCTTTTTCATAAGCTTTATGTAAAAAAAAATAAAAAATCTTGCTTCAAACGTAGATCTAAAAAGTCTGTATTTGTTATTAAAAGTGCCACAGCCATGTAGGGGCTGTTACTACTCCCGTCTCGATGCCAGCAGAATGCTGCAGCCAATTCTAATATTAATGGGAGAAAATTCAGAGCTGCTCATTACTCTGATTCTGCAGCGTCTCTCAGCCAGCACTCACTTGGACAGCTCTTTTGCAACATGTCCTCAAGGGCTTTGATGTCAGTCGGGTGTCCGCCTTTATTGGCTGGATTATGGACACAGAAAACTAGCGAACATGCTTGTTGGCATGGGTCTTGTCAGCCAGTTTAGATGCGGTTCAAGATGAGCAGGAGTGTTTACAAATTGCCGCCGTGTCCAACCCTCTCTCCCTCGTGTGCTCTCTTTGCCTTCAATGTCTTTAAAAATCAAGAAGTCTCTGAAGTACGGATACAGACAAATTTGTTGGCAGCCCTGTTGAAGATGTGTGGAGAGCCTTAAAATGTATGCTTCAGCTATTGCACATAATCTCATCCCGAAAAAAAATATTAAGGTTTAGTATATTTATTCGGTGGGGGGAAAAACCCATCAGGAGAAATTGTTTTTAACAAAATCACTGGCGGCGCAGCACAATTGGTGGCATTCCTTCTGCTTTATGGGATACACTTTCGCAAATAGGACAGCACTTGGTTGTCTGCTGCAACACTACACAACATTGGAGAGTACTGAAAAAGTTGTATATAATTTACACCTTAGAAACTAAACTTAAAAGTAAAAAAAACCCGAAAAAACAACATATTGAGTGTAGCTCCAGTTGGCAGTTTGAGATTTTCGCTCCATTTTGTTTGTTCTTCAAACCGGCCAAACAGTAGCTGTAAAAAAAAAAAAAGAAATCTCAAATTTGACTCTGGGGTGTAAAATTTTTTTTCTTGCATCTTAAATTTAATTAGATTTTTCTGTCATGAGCCTGGTTTCCACTGTGGAACCAGATTATCAATCACCAAGAGTGGAGGCTTTTTCTTGTTGCAAAAGCTAAATCTGCTGTCACTTTGTGAAGAAATTCTTTATCTTGTTGACAGTCTAATTGAAAACTATGTACATAGCAGGGATACATTTTCCGCTGTGTTAATTTGTCTTTACCATGGTAACCACAGTGGAAAAAGAGTATTACTAATAATATTCCCCAAAATCTTCAGAGTCCCTGGAAATGTTCTGTAGTAGAACGATGCCTTACATGAAAAAGCACTTTAAGGTCTCCGTTTAGTTTGGTGGAAAATCCGAGATGCTGTGGGCCTTTTCCAATTCCAAAAGTCCTGGAAACCTTAGTAGTGAATGCCAGGAGTTTTTAAATTTTGACTGAAATAGCTCAAATCTGATGCTCTCCACTGGTAAGCTGATAATGGGTGTCATTCAAAACATAGGCATAAATTAAGATACAAATGGCTCATCAGACACAAAAGCAAAAATTTTAGACGGCATTTTCACTTCCAAGGCATGGATCATATGAAAAACCACTCTAAGGAAGAGAGGATAAAAGAAAACCAAGCTCTTGGTGTGAGGTTGTTCCATTATGAGATCAATTCTTTTAGTTTTATTGTTATACATCTGAAATGGGAGTCAGCACTGTCTGCATCTGTAAATGATCTAACCATTAAACTTCTGTAATAACAGCAGGTTGGATTTTAAACCTGATTTTAAGTATTACTACTCAAACTGTTCTTATGCTCCATGTTTTCCTCTCTCCACAGATCAAAGAACTGTCACGGCCCCTCTGCTCGAGGCCCGTCTGGATCTGCAGGCCCCGAACATGGTCTTCTCTCCCTCTCTGGAGCTGGGGGCTCCAGATAGTTTGTTTGAGACAGTGGAGAGCCTCATCAACGATGTGTTCAAGATGTCCTCGTTGGTGCCGCGGCTCGCCCAGCACAGCCCCTTTCCCCACTACCAGGTAAAGCAGGTTTGATGCAGCCTTAACAAAAACACACACACGCATCTCTTGGGTTTCTACTCCTCTTTTTCTGTCAGGCTGACATGGAAAGCATGACTGACCTGGCAGACACGCGACACCTCCTGATGGAGCGTGTGAAGGCCGCCATGACGGCGTGCTGCAGCTTCCGTAACTCTCTGGAGCGTTACAGCTACTTGTACGTGGACGACAGGAAGGAGTTCATGCGTCAGTTCCTCGACTATGGCCAAAATCCCGCAAGCCCTGATGTAGAGGTTTTCTCTGATAGTGGGATCCATGAGAGCACACCAACTCTGGACAGCTTTAGAGAACAGATAGACGGGTAGGTGTGAAGGACTACTGCAGTAATATTATTTCTTCTGTCTTAACAATATGCATTAGCAGGTTCTGGCATTTAACTACAAATTAAATGCAATCTGTTTGACTCTGTGCTGCAGTTATGAGAAGCTTTATGAGGAGGTCCAGCACCTGGAGGTGGTGCATGTCTTCCATGGTTGGATGAGGGTGGATGGCAGGCGGATGAAGAGTGCTCTGCTCAATGTCATCAAAAAGTGGAGCTTCATGTTCAAACAGCACCTCATCGATCATGTAACCAACAGGTATGAAATGCGTTTTTTGTTTTTCATTTTACATGAGAAAGAAATGGCCACAGATTCATTTCAAAATCTGTGTTCAGTCTCTGAGTCATTTTAACATATTTGGCCTGTGACACGATGCTCCATGATGCTGGAAAAGCCACTAATTTGTCCCTGGATTGTTGGAAAACTGCTCTTGGAAAAATTCCTCTGTATCCATAGTTTGGTTCTCTAGGGATGATACAAAACAAGCTTTTCTTCTCCAGCGGTCAGAAAAAAAACATTTTGACCTGGCCAGGCCTGGTGAAAAGGGGTTCAGTCATCTCTAACTATAAACTAAAGTTAAGCTAACCAGGGTGTCCGTGCATTCTTAAAAACTCTTAATTTATCCAAAGTTAAGGCCTTAAGATGTCTTAAATTCATTTTGAAAAGTAAGTTGGCCATAAATATGTAAATGGCTTGGTAGAACTATTTAACCCATAAGATGCTACATTCATTCTGTAGGGGTTAAGGCTATAAGGAGCCATATGCAGTGTAAGAAGCACAAAGCTGCTGCCAAGAGCCATAAAGAGAGCCCAGAAATTTCACAGTTTTTGCTGTAGTGCAGCATCATTCCCTTGATTTATTGTTTTTCTGTCTTAAATTTAATCCAAGGCTAATAAAAATGTCTTAACAAGTCTTAAATTTGATATGTTGAAATCCGCAGACGCCCTGATGATAAACTGTAGCTTTAAGTCTTTTGTTTTTACCTAAACAATGTGCATGTCTGCCTCAGTCTGTTTGATCTAGAGAGGTTCATCTGTGTAACTGAGGCTGGCCTGAGCCAGCAGGTGCAGGAGGGCGACTACAGAGGTCTGGTTGAGGTCATGGGTCACTTGCTGGCGGTTAAAGAGAGACAAGCCTCTACAGACACCATGTTTGAGCCTCTGCAACAAACCATTGCTCTGCTGAAAATGTATGAACAGGATCTCCCAGAAGTGGTGTACAAACACTTAGTGGTAAGAACTGATATTTTGATATTCATTCCCATCGTTTGGTTTTCTATCAAAGACTCTTTGCTTTGATTTTTTTCCCAGGTGAGGTAGAATCCTTTCTCTAATGGTTCTGTTGCGTTTTCTGAATGCTAATCTCTGATCTCTTCCTCCCAGCAAGTCATGAAATATCACCACAGCTTTCTTTGCTTACAGTGTTGTTGTTGTTCTGATCGTCTTTTTTCTGCAGGAGTTGCCAGAAAAGTGGCTCAATCTAAAAAAACAGGCAGTCTTGGTTAAACAGCAGGTGGCGCCGCTGCAGGCCATAGAGGTGGTCAGCCTACGTAGAAAATGTGCTTCATTTGATGTTGACCAGCATGCCTTCAGGGAGCACTTTCGCAGCAATGGGCCTTTCAGGTAAAATAACTCTGATATCCAGAAATAGACAGGAAACACTTTAAGTTAAGTTCATGATGCTTGATTATAGGTAAACATCAGACAAATGTCTGCATTAAAATAAGAATTTTATGCACGCATTTTTATTGTAGTACATACACTTGTTATACATGCACCCTTAACTATAAGATCTTTGAAAGATTGTAGTGACCATCAGTTGAAACCATTGAATATAAATACAATTAACTTCTACAAAAGATACTTTTGAAATTTGTGGGCGACGATCTATGCTAGAAACCAAAAAGTTAAAGCAAATTGTGAACTTCGGTTAATTTCTCTTAAGTTAACATGCAGTTATTTAGAGTCAGGGGTATTAAATAGTTATTTAAAGGTGAGCAAACTGGCATTAGTATGAACTGAAAGTATAAATTGGTGAAAGGGAGGATTGACAATTATTCATGTTGTTTACACTCTTCCAGCTTACGCTGAAAATAAAAGTTTGAGGACATGGTTATTGGAATATTTAATGCAGACAAGTGTTTAGTGCTGAAGTCTTTTAATGAAGATCCCAAGAATGATGCACCAGTGTTAATTTTTACCCACAGTTGACTTGTTAGAAACATTAGTCAACATTACAGCCTTTTAAAACTGACATCAACAAACATTTACTGGCTCCAAAAATGTAAAGGTGTTATTGTTAAGCTCTTGTAACTAGGCCTGTCATAATCAACAATAAATCAATTAATTGCATGATAAACTAAAACAAACTCAGTCATTTGCATTTGCTTGATTAATTGTTTTTCTTTTTTCTCTCTCTTTCTACCAAAACTGGTCTTCAGTCTGCTGCTTTGGAAAGACTATTTTGTCTACACAGACTTCACAATTCATTTTACTTGTTGTTTCTGTTATTTTGTTTATTTATTTTGGATATTTAAAATGTCTTCCAGTTTCAGTGTTTAAATGTTAATCAGAATTTAAAGTTTGGTGATCTTTGAGAAAGTGTTCTTCCATTATTACCATTATATTACTTGAAAATTGTCTCAAAACAACAATTTTATCGTTTATCGCAATAAGTTCTGGGACAGCTTATAGCCTGGCAAAATTTGTTATTGTGACAGACCTACTTGTAACAGCATTTATTGTTTCACTTTTCCTTCGAAGCTCCACATTTTGGTATGAGTACATTGGAAAGATTAAAATGTCACCTGAGCTCTCCTCCCCACTTGACACCACAGCAATGTTATCTTAAAGTTCGCCTGTCTGACAACACTAATTGAATCTTAACATGATGCTAATTCATTCATACGAAAATATTCTTTGTCATATCTTTTAATTGTCAGATTAGTTATGTGTGTAATTGGTCTCTTAATAACCTGGTGATTATTTCCCCATTAGTGTCATGGAAGTCACTAGTAATTTGTGCAGTATGCGTTAGCGCTGTAGACTCCAGAATGGTTAGACTTGCAGCCAGATCAAATTTGGCAGTCCTACAGTCTGTCATTACCCAAACACTGCCTGCTTGATGCTGAGCCTGTGATAGCGTGGGTTTTGATTGGTACATGTGCGTCCTGATGCCATCCTCAGGTTTGACAGCCAGAAGCCGTACCAGATGTTAAGTAAGTTTCACCAGATGATCCGGGAACATGAGAAGACGATGGCCTCCCTGATGGAGTCGGCGAGTCTGTTTGAGGTCACGGTCTCGGAGTACAAACAGCTCCGACAATGCAGGTGAAGAGAGCGCCTCCGCCGCAAGCCGAGTTTTTAACTAACAACCCCTCATTACGGTCATTGGCTTCTTGGATTTGTTCATTTTATTTGCATCTTCCCACAGGCGTGAGGTGGGCCTGTTGAAAGAGCTGTGGGATATGATTACATTAGTGGAGTCCAGCGTGGCAGCTTGGAGGACGACTCCCTGGAGAGAGATCAACGTGGAGGACATGGAACACGAATGCAAGCGCTTCTCTAAAGACATACGAGGGCTGGACAAGGAGGTGAGAAGCTCACTTTCACAAGTAGACAGTTTTAGCATCACAAGAAGCTGGCTTTAAACACCCTGCTTAAATGTCCCTTGAATATGTCACAGGCTCTTGAACAGATCACTGTCTGTGTTTTGTAGGTAAGAGCATGGGAGGCCTTCACATGTCTGGACAGTAGGGTGAAGAACATCCTCACCTCCCTAAGGGCAGTAGCAGAGCTCCAAAGCCCCGCGATACGACCCAGACACTGGCATCAGCTGATGGCTGCTACTGGAGTTCACTTCACAATGGACCAGGTCAGAGATTTATTTAAACATTACTTGAAGTTTTGATTTGAAGTTTCCATCCTGTTTGATCATTTATGTAGTTCAAGCTAGATTTTGACATTGAAAGCACAAAAAAATCTACTGAATCATATTTTTTGTCACTTTCTAAAATCAAGTCAAACTAAAATGTTTCCTGTTTTGGTCATTTACGATTGCCAAAATTATTTGTTGTTTGCACAATGCCAGAATAATGACATGTACAGTACATATAGTCAAAAGTACTTAAATTGAGATTTTTTTTTAACTCTATAACTTTTGTCAAACGTTTTTGGATTTCCTTCTATGATTTTTGCATTATAGTTTCTGGGATTCTGGTCCATTCCTCCTGACAGAAGTAGCTTAACCAGGTCTTTAGGCCACTTTACTCCCACTCGCATTTTTAGCTGTGCAAGCTAAAAATGGGCATGATTTTAGACCTTTATATTAGTCGCTCCAAAACATTGACATTGTTTCATTTAAGCCACTTAGTAAGTGCTTCACCATTTTCAAATTTTGATATTATGTCATCATGCTTGCAACCTTTCATTTTTTTCCATTAAATGTCACTATTGGCAAACTATTAAATGTTAGTTTCATCAAACCCCTGAATATATCTCCAAAAAGGGTACATGAGTGTATTTGTAGCTGTTATCTGACTTTCTATGTTGTATTAAGAGGCGTGGCTTCATTCTTACTGAGTGGACTTTTAGCTGATCTTTGTGCAGGACTTATTTCACTGTCCATATTCATTCTCACCACTTTAATACAGCATCTTTAGTTCTTTGCCTTTTTTTCTTAGGTTCTTTGTTATATTTTGCACCAACAGAACCTCTTTTCTACCTGATCGGTATAATGCCTAGGCATCTCCAGTGTGTTTATATTTGCGTATCACTATCTGAACAGATAAATGTTGCACCTTCAGGCATCTGGAAACGACTAATAGAAATAATGTTAGCATTCCTAACATTATTTAATGTCAGACAGTGATAATAAAAACTACCTCCTTTTGCAGTGAGAAAACCAGCAAAGAAGAAGCATATATTCTACATATTTAAACTTGATGCTGTTTTTATAGAGACGAACACAGCTCTGCTTAGTGTAAATCAATAAAAGAAGTCTTTAGGTTTCTGCTGTTGTGCTTAAGCCAGCATTTTTCCAAAGTTAAGTCAGCAGTTGTCTAGCATAATGAGAGCAAGCTGCAGAGACGTGTTATCACTCTGTTCAGATAGAACTCTGAACACTTCAAGCTAATCATCTTTGGATATTAATGGTTTCTCTGTGTGGCCTGGCAGTCTTTGAACCTCAAGCTGCTCTAGTTCTTTGGTATCAGCTGGTTGTCAGCCTCTTCCACCACAGCTCGCTATTATCTGCCTTTATGTTAATATGACCAGTTTCACTTCCCAGAAGGCTAAAATTACTCTGATTTTTTGTCTAGGGACACTGACTACACAAGGGAGTCTCCTTATTTCCCCAGATACCAGAAAACAGCAAAAATAAAGATCTGCTACAGAAGCAAATGATGGGGAACATTTTTAAAATTAATCAAAATAATGGATGTTAAGAAGTGATGAATTTGCATTGTTGTTTTTGTTTTATATAAACATCCTGTCATGCCTGATGTTATGCCACACATTACAGTAATATTCACCTTTTTGTCATGTTTCAACTGCAAACTTCAATGAATTCATTGAGATTTTATCTAATAAACCAGATAAAGTATTGCATCTATCACTGTCTAATGACGTTCCCTATGTCCTTCTACAGAGCAACACAGTGACAAATAACCATGTGCACACACATACCACATACCCTGAATACACATAAAGTTTATAATGGTAACAGTAATTGATGAATTAACAAAGTATTAAGACATTAAATTGCACTATTTTGTCTTAGTCTGTGTCATGAATTCCAACGAGAATATGTTTGTGATTAAAATGTGACAAAAACATAAAAAAAATAGTATTTTTATAAATTGTTGTAAATATTGGGAGCACACCAACATAACTCTGCTGTGAGCAGGAAACGACATTGGCTGACCTGCTGCAGCTCAACCTGCACTGCTTTGAGGAGAAAGTCAGAGAGATTGTGGACAAGGCTGTTAAAGAAATGGGGATGGAGAAAGTCCTGTCTGAGCTCAACTCCACATGGACAGGTAGAATTAGCAGCTATTCCAGTTTAGCCATTCTGTTCCGTATTGGCAGTTTCCGGATCTTTTCACGTATTTCCGCATTGTCCAGGCATGCGCTTCCAGTACGAGCCCCACCACAGGACCCAGGTGCCTCTGCTCCGCACAGACGAGGAGCTAATCGAAACCTTGGAAGACAACCAGGTTCAGCTCCAGAACCTCATGTCTTCAAAGTACATAGCCCACTTCCTGGATGAAGTGTCCACATGGCAGAGCAAGCTTTCTGTGGCAGACTCTGTCATCTCCATCTGGTTTGAGGTGCAGCGGACCTGGACCCACCTGGAGAGCATCTTCATCGGCTCCGAGGACATTCGTTCTCAGCTGCCTGAGGTGAGAAGCTGAACATGTCTGCACACATGGAGAGTAACCTGCAACTTTGCATGTGTTGGCTACAGTTTTTCGCAAAATTATTCACAATCTGCAAACGTAATCAAAATGAATAATTTAAAACTGAGAATGCATTATTCAATTCCATGTTTGTGGATTTTAAATGTTAAGGAAAGAAACACTTTATTTGGACACATTTCTGTATAGTGCCCTGCAAAATAGTGTATAGTTATCAAATCAAAATAAGTAATTCTGGGGTTTTTAACTTTATTTATGAATAAGAATCTAAAAAGAGTGATATGTATTTCAGCACAGTTTACTTTAATACCAGTAAATGCAATGCAATGCAATCAGAAGCATTAAGAAATCTGATAATTAGTGAACAAAGTTGATCTCGGTATAAGTCCAGGTGTTATGTGAAAGCTTCTGAAGGTTGTTGGAGAGCATTAGTGTCATTTGTAAGTGGAGAGAAGGAAGCCATTTTTAAAAGAACAAGGATGCAGCTGTAATGTGGAGGATGCTGCTTTGGTCAGATAAGAGCAAAACTAAATGGTCTGACCTCCATAGAAAAACCTTTGTGTGACAAAAACTAATCATCCCTCTAGACACGCGATCATGACATTCAGTTGATAGAAAGCTGAAGGTAAATACCGAGTAAACCTGTCAGAGACTATACAACTTGAGTCTCTGGGATGGAAGCTCATTTATTAACAAGACACAACCTAAAATAGAAGTTGGTTAAATAGCCTAAATGAAACATATTCACGTGTTAGAATTAGACGAGAAACATAAAAGTCCTGAAGGTTGCATTTCAGACGCTCTCCATCTAATCCAACTGAGTTTGAGCCATTTTACAAAGAATTGGCAAAATGTTTGTCTTTAATCTGTTTAAAAACCGTTGTAAAGAGTAAATACATGTAAGTTGTAATGTGACAATTTGTGAAAAGTCCTAGGGGTATGGACACTTAAGCAAGGTTCTTTACATCTTTTTTAAGCTCTTGTGTGTTAGCTTGCAGCTTTTGCCATCACAGTATGATCCAAGAGAGCCCTCATTAGATCACCTTTCGTCTTAGTTTAGGAGCTCAGATTACACAACGTTTTAGTTGCCACCGGTGCGGAGATCATTTCAACCCAGATTTTTGCTTCTTGAGGTTCCCTTGTCTTTGTTTTGGGCCTGAAATCCTTCTGCCTTGTTCTCTGGTGAAATCTGTTGCAGGACTCCAAGCGCTTTGAAGGGATTGATGCTGATTTCAAAGAGCTGGCAAACTCAGTGCGTCAGACGCCTAATGTGGTGGAGGCCACCAATAAGCCTGGGCTGTTTGGTAAACTGGAGGACATTCAGAGCAGGTGAGGGAGACGAAGGAATCTTTGAAAATGTGTATACATGGCTGCCATACTCTCCTTGCACAAACATTGACTTGAGAACCTTGTCTTTTTTTTTTTTAATCTTCAGGCTCTCTCTGTGTGAAAAAGCTCTGGCAGAGTATCTGGACACCAAGCGACTTGCTTTTCCAAGATTCTACTTCATTTCTTCTGCTGATTTGTTGGACATCCTGTCTAATGGGACCAATCCTCACCAGGTTGCTTGTTTAAAAAAGAAAAAAAAAACTGCTTTCATGTCTTCATGGCACTCTTTAGAACCTGTATCAACTCCTGCTGGTACTTGTAAATGCACCCAGTGTCCACACAGGGGCAATGTTGCTCACAGGTGTGCAGATTGCTTCCACCATCCACATCTGGACATTATATATTTTCACCTCACAGGGAAAACAAAAGTGGCTAAGAACGTGGCCGTAGTTTTCTCTTAGAGAAACTAAGCAGGCATGGAGCAGAATATGGGCTGTGCCCTTCCCTTACCTTCGCTGAACCGATGCATTTATACATGAGGCTGCAATGAATAAACAGAGTGTGAGTTGGGTGTAAATCAAGCCGGAGTTTATTGTGTCGGTGTGTTTGCTCAGGTCCAGAAGCATCTATCTAAGCTGTTTGACAACATGGCTAAGATGCAGTTTGAAGCAGATAAAGAGGGAAATCCTTCTAAGGCTGCCGTGGGCATGTACAGCAAAGAAGACGAGTATGTCCCTTTTAATCAGGCCTGCGACTGCTCCGGACAGGTAAAATAGTTCAGCTATCTTTTATTCATGCTACTGAAATCATGGTGCCATCACTTGTGTATTTATCTAAGTGCTGAAGACATTTATTGTCTGTATTCATTACGCTGATTGTGACACCAGAGCTGTCGAGGATAAATGTAATGGATGGGGGAAATTCACTTACCTGCCATTTCCTCTGAAGAGAACAGAGGAAACATACAGATATCAGAGACTGATATCACTGCATGTAATAAAGCAGACAAATGAAACTGATTCTTTCTTTGGCCCTGAGGTTTTGCATATCAAAACACATGACATCATTAATTTTCCATTACATGCTACAGTAGCTGCCTGATCCTATGTCCACTTGAACGCTTATAAATGACCTCATTAGGGTGCCAGTGACAAGACAGTCTCATTTTATTAATTTAACAAACGTGTTAATGTTTGAATTTGTGGACCGGTTTGTTCTTCTGTCTCATTTTAGGTGGAAATATGGTTGAACCGTGTGCTGGATACCATGCGCTCAACTGTTCGCCATGAAATGACCGAGGCAGTGGCGGCTTATGAGGACAAACCCAGAGAGCAATGGTTGTTTGACTACCCAGCTCAGGTGAACAGGCTCAGTAGATGAACAAATAAATAATACTGATCACAGCAATTGCTTGGATAAAGCACTTGGAAGGCGATAAAATTTCAGGTGCATTAGATTAAAATGCAATGAAGCCTAGAGAGAGAGGGGTTTGGACTTTGTGATGAAAAAGTGAGGACAATATGCACCATCAACAGATGACATTGTTATAACTTTATTGACGGTTATATCAGAGTGTCAAGTTTTTATAATAATGCACACCCCTGAGACTGACAGCAGTTAACAGTGATGTATACAAGGACGTTGTAAGCAAGACAGTCGGGGTAAAGTCCTGGTTCCATGGCTGTGACATTCCCTCAGGCTGCAGCGTCTGAAAGCAGCTATCTGGCACAAAACACAGTCCCAACTCACAAGTCGGCCTCCAGGTGTTGGAACTGGCCTTTGAGATCTGGCAAAACAACTACGGGTGACACTTGATGAATGAACTGATTTCCCGTCGCTTAACTTGGCAAACATAAAAGAGAACTGGGTTGACTGCAACATAAGGCAGGGTTTAGACAGATGGACACAAGACGTCACTGTTGAGTCCACCCAACTCATTACCAGTGCTGTCCTGCAGTCATACCCCATGCTGTGAAGCCTGGATTCATTTTTGTGCCTTTAAAACATTGGCAAGATTAATTTTACATTCTACGTCAGTGCTGCCCTCCATGGATCTCGTAATCATCAGTGGCGCTGCGTCTGCCAGTCATCGGTTCATGCCTCCATATCTAGCGGCCTTTGGCAGCATACGATACCATGTGGAACTGGTAGCCATTGAGAAACATTGCTGAACAACATGTTGAAAACGGTCCAATCACTGTGTCTGAATGGCAAATGCCTACTTCATGTGGATAGATAATTAGTTGATCTTCCTATGCTGTTGTCTGTCTTACAATATATGTGTGAACCTTAGTTGTTAACTGCTTCCACCATTGGATCACTGTGACATCTTTAAGGCCCTCCTCCAAACTGTAACGCCTCTCTAACTCCTTCAGATGCCGGTAATAAAGTCTAGTGCATTTTTGCCGAACCTCCTGTGTCCTTCAATCACTGTTTTAGTTGTCCAAGGTGACCCACGGTGCAACCACTCATGCCCTCTAGGGGGAGCTCTAGACATTCCAGCTTCTTGAAAATGCTTTCATTAACACGTCATCATATGCACCAAATTATTTCTAAATCACACCATTCCTCCTGAGTCTTTAACACTTTTTATGTCAGAGTGCATTTTCCTTTATCTCAAGAATGATTTACAAACACGGTTAATAAAATCTGCTGACTTTTTTTTTTTTTTTTTTTTTTCCAGCTGAGTTAAAGTGATGAGTCAAAATTAAATATATGGTGTGTTTAGGACATCTGTACTCTTAGGACTTTTTCAATAACAAGTATGTGCTTTGGTGATAAAGCATTTAGATACATACACTTAAAAAAAGGTGTGGTTTTTATTTTATGGTTGCTTAAATATTTAAACCCATGCAGAACAGCAATTAAAAATATTGTTTTTGTTTAGACAATCTATTCCCCAATTCCCATAAACTCATTAGGCTCAATGGTATTTATTTTTAGATGCAATTAAGTTGTTTTGATCCCTTTAGTCTATTATTCCCCAAAGCTTCTTGCAAGCCCAACAGAGCTATTCAAAAGTGTCCTTTAGAAAATTAAAAACTTTACAGACACAAAACATGTTTGATACTTTTCTTGCAATTTTGCAGGCTGGAACCACAGGGGGTATGAACAGAGCATTGCCTGATTCATGTTTGTTTTTACCTGAAAATTACACGTTATACTGAAACTCTGTCAGGTTTTACACTTTGGACAGCCTTTTCTGTCCAATATGTAAAATGCCTATTCAAGGCATGGAAAATGGGAACTGTTTTTGTTTCTGTACTCAAGGATTCAGTATGGAATATGATTTTGTGTTTTCTGTCAAAACTAAGGTTTCTTAAAACTTTTACACCCCGTCATTTGGGATCACAAAGGAAGTATGAGGCTTCTGCACCAATTATATAATCACCAGGTTTATTTCTCAGATTGCAGCCACAGTACAGATTCACTCCATTCATTTTCAGATGCAACAGTACCTTACGCAATTTTTTGTCAAAATGGGGCCATCAAACTACCATGGAAAAGTGTTTGACAATGAAAATGCAGAAGGAACTGTCAAAAAGCATTTATACCAAGAGACTAAATGGAGTTTAAAAATGAGAAAAAAGAGACTAGAAGTCAATGTTGCTTTACATATTTTATGATGTCTGTGGATTTGCAATGAGGGTCCCCAGCCAGAAGCTAATGCTATTTGGGGAGATCCATGGCATGGAAATGTTTGTGAACCCCTGGCTTACATCTTAGTCCAAACATTACAGCTTTTGGTGTATTATATCACAATTCTGAAGCATTTCTTCACATGAAATATGGGAATACTGGATTGTCTAAGTTTGTTTTTCCTCTTTGGGAATCAGTATGAACCCTAGTGGATAAATGCATGTACATAAATCTGACTTAATCTGCTTAATATCCTCTCCTCTGATTCCTCCAATGTCTTAAAATCTCCATTCAGGTTGCACTGACCTGCACCCAGATCTGGTGGACTTCCGATGTGAACATGGCTTTTGCCCGTCTCGAGGAAGGTTATGACAACTCCATGAAGGAGTACTACAGGAAGCAAGTATCCCAGCTCAACGCCCTGATCTCCATGCTGATTGGCCAGCTAACACCAGGTGACAGGCAGAAAGTTATGACCATCTGCACCATCGACGTCCACGCCAGAGATGTGGTGGCCAAGATGATCAGTCAGAAGGTGAGAACAGCCCGGGGCATAAATCTGACAAGCACACGTTGCTGTATGCTGCTGCGCTTTTTATTTTTTTATTTTTTGAGAGGCTATTACTAGTAAGTAATGTATTCAAGATATTCAGACAAGACATTAGCATAATTAGAGGGTGGAAATGCACAGATTATTTTGGGCTCATCTCAAGTCTTGGCAGCTTCTAGAAACTTTCTTCTTCTTGTCTCCTCTTTGAAGGTGGAGAATTCCCAGGCCTTTGTGTGGCTTTCTCAGCTGAGACATCGCTGGGACGAGAGGGACAGGCACTGCTTTGCCAACATCTGTGATGCCCAGTTTCTCTACTCGTATGAATATCTGGGCAACACGCCACGACTGGTCATTACTCCTCTGACAGACAGGTATAGCCCCCCGTCCTTACCCATCCTTGGCAAATCACAATGCTTTTGTTTCTTTTCTCTGTTTATGACTGCAGTTCACAATGAGAAAAGTGTTAGAATTGCAGTACAGCTGAAGATCTCAGCCTTGCTCTGAACTTTAGATGGATTCACTGTTGATGGGCATATTGCTATAAGAGACAAAAAAGATAAATCTTTTGATGATTAGATTGCTTGTTTTTTTTTTTTTGTTGTTTTATCAGAAAAGGTAGTTCATACACACTGACATAGCCTGGTAGAAACTAGCCCCTTGTTCTAAGTTTTGCTTCGTACAGAGAGTCTGGACTCTAGGCTGTTGAGGAATAACTGCTTGCTGGAGGCAAGGACTTTGCTGAAGTTTCAAAGTGTACCTAATCGCTAATGTTTGGCCGTAACGTATGCAATGTGCCAGTTTGATGCGTTGACACTTACTGGAACTTGCCTGCACTGTAAACAAACACCCCCCACTGTGAAGACAGAAGAGCAGAGCCAAACAAGATGGCTGTTAACGTTAACTCAACATGTGGAACCGTGGCCAACGTGGACCGACTGGCTTTGTTCACTTCCTCTCCTGCCATTGCTAAACTACATTCAGAATACAATTCTAAAATGGCGTAAAAAAATCGACGTCGTCATTCATAAATTCTACAGGAACAATCCAGCTCTATGGGAGAAAGCCCAGGCGGATCACTGAGGGGAGATTATTGTGTAGGAATGCAACACTGACACCGATATCCTGTTGAGTAGCATCTTTTTTTTTTTTTTAATAAATAAATGCAACAAATTTGTTTTTCACTACATGGTTTTCAAATTTATGCAACAAATAAGAAAAATCAGTTTGACCTCTGGAGATGACTTTATTTTTATGCCGTTCAGTTCCAATCAATGATTTAGATTTAGATTTTGAACTGAAGATGGCTGACCGTCTGCACCATCTGACTCAACCGATTACATATTCCAACAGATTACTTCAAATACTTGTATTTAATAACAAGATGTTGCCCCACGAGGTCTTGTTAAACTCTTGTCTATTAAACATTTAAGTATGCAGCCAACGTTTCTGTCAGGCATTAAAATAGGCAGCTGTCAGAAAATGTTAAGTTTCTAATCCGATAACGTCTCTGAGCATCTTTGCTCAAAGTTAAATCTGTATGCACCAAACCACTCAGAGCAAGTCGCAGTGGGCACGTAGCCAACAGCTTGTTTGTTCACACGCACACTTCTCCAGGAGGTCCAGTAAACTACACAGAGATGAATACCCGTCTCCCGGACATCTTTGGCAAACTGTGGCGTTTGAATTTGTTTCCTGGCTGGCCAGTGGTCCCTTTAAAGCCTGAACAAAGCGGAAACAATGGACTTTGATGGTCACTTCAGCAGACGAGTAGCAGGACGTCACCATATGGTGCATGCCCTCACTGCACTTCAAAATTTGCTGCTGGGTTTTGTTGCAACAATGCACCAGGAACAAGGAAGCTGGGTGTCAAATCCTTTAGTCCCTGCTTTGAGAAACGGATAGAGAAGGATTTGGTGAATGATATTGCTATGCAACTTTCGTCATGCAGTCACTAGGAAAAAAGAAAACCTAATTCCGTTTGAAATCAGTGAACGTCGCTTTGATTGAAATTTGAAATGTTCTCAGCTTTTTGGTGTGCATGATTTGTAAACCTGAATTGAACAATTGTTGTTATAGTTTGTAGTTGTTTTTTCAAACACATATCTACTTTGTAAAACTCAAATAGAAGCATTGAAGACTTTGGGAGGGAATGGGGGGAATCATACTATAGCGTTGTTATGATTATCTTTTGCTTAAAATAAAATAAAATATTAAACTAAGCTCATTTATGAGCTTGGTTTAATATTTCCAGTTTTTCCCTAGCTTCAACAAGGCGTATGTAGCCAGCGTATTACTCTGTGGAAGGATAATTAGGGCGAAAATAATTTAAGCTAATCTTTAACGGAGCGTAATTCTATTGGCATAACGTCAGCCTTCAACTCGATGCTTGCTGCATCATCTGCAGATCAGTGCCATTTTTCAAAATGTCTGAAATGTTTCCATTTCCAGCTCATACGCGCAGAGTGACAAAGAGGAATGCAAGAAGAATGAGTCCAGCCAGAATACTGATTTATCGCAGTTACTTTTAAAGGCACTGTAATAAAACAAGTCACCTTGTCACAGCCTAGTTAAGTTTCACTGTCACATATCCAATCTGGCTTCACTTACTCTGCACAGCACATCCTCATCCAGCCCTCCTGACAGCTCATTGTGAGGTTTTTGGACAGATTTCAGTGGATGCCCATAAAGCCTCTTGGCACTGGTATCTGGATGATACACTGTATACAGATGGGATCATTTGTCTTCTCTGAGCTTCTGTCTCTTGTTATGCTTTCCAATATTTCCCTCTCCCATACATCATCCATTAACAGGGGGGTTAGTAAAAGCATGACTCTATTGATATTAGAGGAAAACCATTGTGTTTATTGGTCTGATCAATAAAGGTCTCATTGTCCCCGTCACCTCACTGCTGCTTTTCGATGAGAGTAAATGGACACTCTGCTCGCTTTTGGTTCTGACAGATTCTGCGGGTGAAGCGCTCAGTGGTTGTATTAATCACAGGATGATAAAATCACAGGAGCAGATTTTATTTTCATATAATGGTGATTGTGCTGACCCAAAGACGATGTGGGACCTGATTACGAGACCGTGTGAGCCCTGGACCTGGCAACGCACTGAAAATGCAGACGTACAGTAATATCTGCCAGGTTGTAGAATACAATATATTTTAATTAAATCAAAAATGGACCACAGCATCTCTCCTTCATTCCTTCATTTGAGACATTGCAACACTCATTTTTTATTTGTTTGTATTGTTTTCTTTAAAAATGTTTTGTCTGAACAGGATGTTTTTCTGTCAAATCATCTCAATTAAATGGACACGGTTTAAGAGTTATAATAAACTATTTCCTATTTTAAAGGCAGGAGTCTTTAAACAAAACAAAACAAACAAACCAAAGAATAAAGAAAAAACAGGTGTCCAAATCCCCGTTCTTTGTTAAAATGTCAAATCTTTCTGAATTACAGACACTTCTGAATCTGTAATTGTCCAAGAGGTAGGGCAAGAGACTCCTTGAGTTTGGTGAACATGCAGACTTTTAAAAGTGGTTTATCAGTGTTGTGAGAGGAGAGTCATCTTGGCAGTGCTGTTGGTCTTTGGTAGTCTTGTATTTGAGATGTGAAAACGGGGTAACCAGGTAAACTCATACCAGCATGGTGTAAAATTCTAGCGCACAGCGGCGTCCTGATACAATCCATGGTTTGTGTACAGGACACATTCTATGGTAGATGTTACTTAATACGTTAGACACCGAGCTAGTTTAGCCAACGTTCCATATTTTAAGTATTGGAAAAAGGAGGAAGCTGCTGCTTGGCTGAACACACCATCTGATTTCAGATGAGACTTATTTGAGTGTTTGTATGACTGCGAAGATGGGCAAAGTGAAACACAGGACCCAACACCTCTTGTCAATCAATTGTAGGCAGAGCCCAGAGGGCCGTCCTCCTGTAAGCTTCCATCAGCTGTTTCTGAGTGAGCAGTGAGTCCTGGGGGGTCTCAGTCCAGGTAGCTCTGACGTTTGCTCTGCACCGGGACAGCTCTCCCATGAGGGTGAACTGCATAACAGATGCAACACATTCGACTTGGCTTTAAACATCTCCACAACCAGATCTCTCAAAGCCCAGATGGAGGAAGAAGCTGCTCCTAACTCAGGTTGTTATTGCCAAGTTGTTAGTTGATGCTTCATGAATGGGTAACAGTCAAAATTCAGAAATATTCCATATGGACCTTCAGCCATTAGTCCACGGGAATGTGGATAAAAGCTTGGAAACCATTGTTTGTCGAGTATTAAGAGTGATGTCTTCAAAATGAAGAATGTTTTCCAGTTTCGCCTCAGTTCAGTCACTTTCAAATGGATCAGTTAGATTGTAGAGAGCAACAAGTGTTTCAATTTTTTTATTAAGTGGGAAGGGCCTCCTACTGGCACAGTGCTTGTTTCTATTCCTTTACAGTTTAAGGTATCTAAAAAAAAACAATTGTGCATCAAAGAGTAACTATCAAGGAGTTCCCTTTAGATCAACCCTGACCAGCTTCCCCTGTCCCTCTGGAAGAAGAGCATCTCAACAACATGATGCTGCCACTACCATGTTTCAAAATGGGGGTGAAGTTCTGTGTGTCTCTTCTCGAAGTTACGTTTTGTTTTCAGAACAGCTTTTTGTAGATTTGTTGTGCCGCCTACATGGCTGGTGCTAAACTTGTAAATGTGATTTCTAATGGCTTTCTTTCAACACCTGCTTTCTTCTTGCCAGTTTTCCATTCAGGTTAGATTTCTGGAGTGTTTCTATCGTTGTCTTATTTAAAGCCTCACTTTTCAGATTTTTATTTGTAGAAAAGCTTAGACGCTACGTGTTTTTTTAATTTGTTCTTTGAATCTTTACGCCCTTCTTTAAGTTGCCCAAGCACATAAAACATCAGTACAAAATGTGAATACTTTCAGACTTCTAAAGAAATCTCAACTGAATGAGTAGCATTTCTACGTACGTCTCTGAGTTTGGGATGATTCACTTATCAGTCACGGTTTTGCATGCATCTCCTCTAAATTTAGATGTTACATCACTTTGACTCAGTCCCTCCACCTGACCATGAGCGGAGCACCAGCTGGGCCTGCAGGCACAGGGAAGACTGAGACGACCAAAGATTTGGGACGGGCCCTCGGCGTCATGGTGTACGTGTTCAACTGCTCTGAGCAGATGGACTACAAGGTGAGCAAACACAAGCCATGGATTTGCATTTCTTGTGCACGTGCATTCACAGGAGCACCTGCTATGCATGTTGATTTGCTTCCTGGCTATTGTCAGCGAAATGCTATGCATTTGTGATTAAAGTTATCGTTTGACCTTCACACCCTTTTTCTAAATCCTTTATTACAGTTTAGTTGCTGCCTTCTTAGGAGGTATCATGAATTGCACCATGCTATGATTTCTTTGCAAAAAGCTTCATGTATGCCCAGCCTTCTCTGGCTTTTATTACATCTTTAATGTGTTTTATTGCACACCCACCACAGATTGAATGGCTAGGGAAGACGGATATGCTCCGACCTCCCTCAGAGGGGGGGGATCGTAGCAGTGCAGAGGCACATACCACCCCGAGCTGCACATTGTACAGCAGGTTGTCGGTGGAGAGAAGTGCTAATGTACTCCAGGAAGACCACACGAGAAGCTGGACTCAGAGCCTCACACTGTTTGTTGTTTTTAGTTATGCACAGACACACAGCAGTTAGATTAGTCCTACAGTCGACTCCGGTTTGCATCACAAGCTAAGCTTTGCTCTGTAATCAAAGACAACAGTCGGCTGCATGCTCCTTCTAAGTCCAGCTGCTCTCTGAAGGATTGTTCACTTGGTCTCATGTTGAAATCAGAGGCAAGAGAAAATGTGAGTGGTAGACATTTTTAGTTATCGTTTTTGCTTTCAGTGTCTGGTTTTATTATTGTGAGGTGTTTTTATATGGATCAGCCTTCCTTTCACGCTGCTGTGTGGATGGTTTGCTACACATCCTTGGTTGAATTATAAATGTTTCTCTGTCCACCTCACCACAGGTCTTATCAGTCAAAGGTCTGGCCAAAAGTGTTTTGGAGTCTCCAAGCTGAGTGAAATTACCCAATTTATCTCCAGGGCTGCTATGAAAACAAGCAAGCAAAAATAAACTACAGATTTTAAGAAAATACCCCTAGGTTAGCACAAGACAAATATAGCACATGAAATATATTCCTACTTCTTCGACTAGTGGACAAACAGAATTACTAAAACCAGGTCAAGAGTAAAGTTTTGGACTAACTTAAAGCAATTTAAAGAAATGTGCATTTCTGAAACTTAACAATAATATTTCTTTCAGTCTCATTTACTATTCCACCAAGATCAAAACAGACTGCTCACAAAGATTTTTTTTTTCCTTCAGCCTTTTCCCCAAAGTCTTATATGCCTTATGAGTCTGCGAATGGCTCACTCGCTTACTCGACATGTCCATCTTACTCGTGTCTCTGTCTGTCCACCAGTCCTGTGGGAACATCTACAAAGGCCTGGCTCAGACGGGGGCATGGGGCTGCTTTGACGAGTTTAACAGGATCTCTGTGGAGGTGCTGTCTGTTGTAGCAGTACAGGTAAGAACAACACTACCTCGTTTCACCTTGGGTTACTTTTACATGAGGTAAAAATATGGCACGTGCAGCACATTTAAAGTAATTTAAAAATATACTGACAAAGTGTAGTAACTTTGAAGGAGCTGCAGAGAGCCACAGCTCAGGTGGGAGAACATGTTAGCAAGTCTTTTAGTTAAACATGGAAGACTTTGCTGTGGTCAAAACAGATCAACGTTTTTAATTTGGTCAGCATAAAAAGGCCTGCTACTTCTGGAATTAACTGACTCCTCAAATCACCCTGAACACCCCATTCCTAAACAATGGGACAATCCAGAAAGAAAACCTTTTAGAGGCTGTGTTAGACCTCAAGCTCGTGTCAAGGTTCGCCTTCCAACCAAATAACCTTAAACATGCAGCCATATTTATGTGTTACAGTGGCCAGTTGAAGTCCAGATCTAATCTGTTACATAACTTAAAACTGATTCACAGACGGTAAAATGAATGATTAGAAATCTAAGTCTTTAGATGTGCAAAACTGTGAGATAAATGCCCACTTATCTTCATACTTTTTAAAAGGAGCTTTTATAAAGTATTTACTTGGCTGGTTGGAAGGGCTGAATATAAGTGTAAACTACATTGTGCAGATTTTTATTTGTGAAATTATATAAAATTCTTCTTTACTTTTAGTCTAACAATCAAGCACCGCTTTGCACCATTTTTTTTTTTTTTTTTTTAATAAAGATCCAATAAAAACATTGATGTTTGTGGCTGCAATGGGGCAAGAAGCTGAAACAAGAGTTAGGACTTTTACCAGACACTGTATTCCTTCAACATCAGCAATTGGAGCAAAATTCCTTCAAAGCAATCAGGGCTTAATGGTAAAATACACAAACTAACAGCTGTACTCGATAACCAAATTAAGCAAGAACAATTTACATAGTGCAATACAACTAATATTACAAGGGCTTCATTAAATGAAGCACAGAATGCTGCTGCATACTTGCAAAATAAAGACTCTCAGGCAGAGTGCTGGATTTTCTGCATGACCTCTGGAGATTTTTGCAATCGGCCACCTTTTGTGTTTTTCAGCAGAAGTTAGCTTCTTCGTTATCTTCCAATGCATCGACCAGATCGCCCCTGTGGCTTCATGAGGTTCTCTGGGGTTTTCAAATCAAGCATGCAGTTGCCTTCGACGCTATCTGTAAATATGTGCAGCACCGTCACAGCAAACAATGTACAGTTGATAATGTTGATTGCGATCATAATAGCGCAGATAATGGAGATGGCTTCCTAAAGCATTGCTATTCACCGCCAGACCCAACAGTCACTTCTTTGCCCTTCTCTCCGTCTCTCTTAAGCAGAGATGAAAGTCAAGCAGTCTTTCTCCGTAAACTGGGGAAGTCCACAGTACTTAGAGAATTTTAAAGTGCCAGAAGAATGAATAGGTGTTGCAGGGTACAATAAATAATAAATCACGTTGGCTTAGACGTGGAAGAGCAGACCTTGAGAACAGAGGAGCATCAAATTCGCGCTGTGACAGCTGGCGGCCCGTTCCGGCACTCAGCCTTCCTCGGTGGAGCCAACGCAGAGTCATTTCTCCTCGGCGAGCACACACCTCATCCATCGCTTGAAAATGGGGGGCAGTGAATATTGCACGGGGCCAAACGCCGCTGCTGCTCGGGACGTCTGGAACAGGTGGTGGGGCCGCTTCGACGTCAGACCAACACAGGCAAACAGAAGGCAGCCAGACATGACTTCATGAAGATAAATTGGAGAGGTTCTGCCTCTTTTAGCAATCTACACAAACCTGGACTGCTGATTGTGACTTACACAAATCTTACATACGACTAGGTCATAACACCTAGTTGGTGGGATATATTAGGCAGCAAGAAAACTTTTGCTGTCAAAGGAAAATAGGCGAGTCTTATAAAAGATACACTATAATGGCTGGGTGACTGAATCAGAGCCTCTCCTAACTGCAGCTCTATTGGGACGTCGTTACCTCCCATGGCTTGGTCTAGGGGACATAAGAGACCAACATAAATCTAGACAGTGAATGAGGAGTCAGGGTGGCATTTAAGGTGTTTATTTCCCGCCAAGTTTTTAAATTCTTTTCTGTACTGACCGATCGAAAGCTTCGGGGAGAACTCAAGCCAACATAATAAAACAAAACAACCCTGAAAGAAAAATAAAGAAACTTGCCTAACTCCAATAAAAAAAAATACAATCCTACAAATGTAACCTACCTAACAAGCACATAAATAGGAGAAAACTAAGGCTAAACAAAAAGGCAACTCTCCTGTACAAAAGCAGTCCGACCAAAGTTACATCATTCAGTTCAAGAACAAAGAGGCAATGAAGCCTGTACAACGACAGGGGTGTATGGCAGTCAAATGGCCAAGAGGCCCTGAAGTCCAGCTTCACAGCCATTAAATAGTTCTCAAGTGATTGATTGGATTGAGACCCAGGAAGATGCGCCGGAGCCTAGGAGAAGACACAAGGCAATACTTTAATGAAAAAGCAGGAGTCAGTATGTTAAATAAGAAGTTGAAAGTAAGAACAGAGGTACATCACCAACGTGGTAATCAATGCTCATAGGGAGCAAAGTCTGGTTAAAGTGATCAGAGCCAACAGATGAACGACTCTACCCTAAATTCCTGAAGATGTTAATGCTGCTTCAATAAGCAACATATTCAACACAGCACAGTTTTTTTTTTCGTAATAGTGCAGATAATAAGTGTCAGAACTGAACTATGAAGCTGTTGAGGTAGGTAGTCTTGTCTGATGAATCACTCTCACATCTAGTGTCTCTCACATCTGGAACTGACCGTTCCAGGATGCACTATGGGAAGAAGGCAAGCCTATGATCTGAGAAATATTCTGGTGGGAAACCTTGGTGCTGCTGCCATTCACCTGAATGTTGTTCAGCAGTGTAGTGTGCCCTGCCGCGAGTACAATTAGAAATCTGAGCTGCTGACCTCTCTTGCAAATTACCCTGATCACAATCCAGCTGACAATCTGTAAGATGTGCCGTAGAAACCACTTCAATCCATGGAGGTCCTACTTAGCACCTTGCAGGACTTAAATAAAATCCTGCCATACTCTTGATGCCAAATTTATCGCTGTGCCTTCAGAGGTCTTTTGAGACTCTAAGTGACTTAAACAAATCAGTCAAAGATGTTCTTAAGTTTACAAAAGAGGACCAAACACTATCAGACAGACAGGCATAATGTCATTTCTGCTCAGTGTACATTTGATAAGTTAAATCAGGGAGCAAACCCCACAAGATCAAACATTTTCAGTTTGTTTTCTTAAACTTCTTGCAAGCGTATTTGGGATTTTAAAAAAATCTTTCACCTCTGTTGAGTTTATGTCCTGTCATTTGACATAAACTCACAAACGTTTTGCTTGTGTGTGTGTGTGTGTGTGTGTGTGTGTGTGTGTGTGTGTGTGTGTGTGTGTGTATGCACGTGTGCCACAGCTGCCCTGTTTGTTTTTTGCATCCCCCTCCCTCCCTTTCTCTGTTGTGTTGGTATGACTGAACGATCTGTAGTCGACTACTCATCCATGAAGAGATGTTCCTTCTCTTTCCAGCTGTCAACTCGCTATGCTCTTTAACCACTCGCATGTTAAATTCATAAGCAGGGATTCACAGTTTTAGGCGCGGACATAGAGAAAGTTCAGCCTGATGACTCATTTAGTCATGATTTAGATTTAGACTGGATGGATGAGCCTCTGGAGCTCATCCATCCAGAAAGCCCTGCTTGATAGGACGTTCATATTTGTGATAAAATAGTGAACATTCATATACATAAAAAATAAGGTCGTGCAGCATAATGATTGGACGTGCTGTAACAGACTGACTGTGGGACATGCTAATATTAATGCGATGCTAATAAGTGGGAACTGAGAGCAGTTTTTACTGTATTAATTAATATCTTATTTCAATCAACGTGTGAGTTGCTTCCATAATGAATCATCAGCGTCAGACGGGTTGCTCCATAAATTGAATTCACTGCAAATGTTCCCAGCAGGTCCTAACATGAACTTCCCAGTGTTTTGTGCACCAGTTTTGGTTCCTGTTCTCTCCTTCTACACATCAGACTGGAGATGTTGGCTAAGATGACTGAGGGTTTGGTGTTAAAGATGGCTAGCTTATCTGACGTGGATATGCAGCACTTTACAAAAGTAATCACACAAAATGCGAGCGTTTGGATACTTTTGTAAGTCACTGCACATCTAAAACGGAGATGTGCAGTTTTATTTTTAGTAACAGATTTAGAGACACATGTCATTCCATGCACATTGGTTAGAAAAACTAAGAAAGTTGATGACAAAGGATTCCAGAAGTATCTGGAATATTTCTTATAAAGTACCTTGCAAGTTCCCCACAATTACCTTGAAAGTAACTTTTAGGTGTAAAAATACATTACTGTTATTTTATAACCTGTAGTAGGAGTGTCTGGTCTACAAGGCCGCCTTCTGCTCAACCATCCTTTTCGAACCCATTCCATTTAAAAATGTATCCCTCTTTCATTAAAACCATCACTGTTTGCAGACTATCTGGTATGTCTCTCTAGCACAATGTGTTTGCATTAAATGTGATAACTGAGCTTATGATGTGTTTTACTCTGAAAAGTACCCTGCTACAACTCCTTAAGCATGTACAGGTGTCCATACAACAAAACTGTGGTGGGACATGAACCAGAGAAAGGGCAGATCTGCTTCTGCCCCCTTCAGAGCCTGAGGTCCCTTAATGAAATGTTGTGTGATAAATGTTGCAAACATTTCATCACACTGTGGTGGCAAGTGGTGATCTTTTACCTCTTGCCACCACTGCTGTGTTTTGGGGCTTTTGCCTCATGGATAGAAGTGCCAAATGACTGGACAAGGTGCTAAAATAAGCCAGTTTGGTTCTCAGCAAGAGACTCGACTCTCTGTAAACTGTAACAGGGACACATTGAGTAAGCTGGAAGTTTATTCTTGACAGGCCACTGACTAGACCAGGTGACAGCACTGCCAGGGCGCTCCGTTTAGTTTTGAGAGTAGCTAAAGATGCGTTTTATTCCAAGAGAAGTAGGACTATCCCCCGGTACTGTGAAGAAGTACTCACCCTCTGTGTTAAGTTTAAGATGGCTCAGATTGTCAAATAATTGAAAATTGCAAACACATAACTGGTTCAATAATACAATAAGCAATTTTCAAATTATGGTGACATTTATTCAGAGTAAATAGCGTGAAAATAAATATGTGAAATATAATTGCTTGCCTTGACCAATCATGAGTCAACCATGATTAAGCAAATACTCAGATTAATGCCAGATCTGTAGAATCCTGAAATTGCTTGAATAGAATCAAATATGTGAACATGCAGTTGGCTGATAAATCTAAACAAGTGATGTTTGTCACCGACATTTATCAGTCTGGAAAGGGTTACAAGGCAGCACACACATAGTATGTCTTTCTATCTTTGTATTGACTTTGTATTGACTTCTCTTCTTTTTGTCATTAGTTGCTGTAGACTAACCCTGATACTTATCCTAAACCTAACTATTACCAGTGCATGCCTAAACCTAACCTAAACTTGATTCATTCTTTAGTCCTAAATTTCATCCATAAATCAAAAACAGCACTTTCTTTTTGACGAGGAAGGCCCAACAAAGACTCTTCTTCCTCGGCGAACTGTAAAGGGCTGGGCTCCCTTCTCAAGCAGTTCTATAGAGCTGTGATTGAGCACATCCTCTGCCTCAGTATGACTGTCGTCTGGCACAGTCCAGGACAAAAAGGACATGGTCAGGGTGGTGGCCAGTGGATCGTGGGGAGTCAGTTACCGAACCTTGACCTACTACATACTGGCAGAGGCCAAAGGAAGGCCAGTTGTGTTGCCACTGACCCCATCCATCCAGGACATAAACTGTTTGTACCTCTACTGTCTGGGAAACGGTACAGATATGAAAAGACAATAACAGTTTGGCAAAGGAAAAGCTTTTTCTCAAGAACTGTGAAATCAATCTGTCCACCTTCCATCCTGCCCCCCTTCATACATACTCACACCCATTTGCTGCACCCCAAGGACTGATTATGACCACTTATTTATCCATTTATCACTGCGAGTACTGCTCCAATTTGGTTATGTTGTAGAAACATGACGACAAATAAAAATCTTATGTTTTATGTCTTCTCATGAGCCTGAGATTTGGACCTCATAAGGAGAAGTCAGCTCCCAGAACGTAGTATTTGTTGGGGAAAAACGATTCTTACAACGTATCAAATACAAGGACATAAACTTAAAAGGAACGACAATCTCCAGTTAGACCATCATGCACTGAATTGGACTGCGGGAAGAAATCTGAGCACTTGAAAACAAGCCACACAGGGACAGTTTAAAGTTTACATGCAAACTGTACACAGAAACAACCTCAGCTTAGATTTGAGTTTCTATTGTAAGACAGCAGCACAGGTTCATCCTTTTACACCTTCATTTTGTTGATGGGTTTCCACCCCACAATAAATGTGACTGATATTATAGACAGAGTTGTTTAGTGATGAAAAAAATGGCATGTTTTGTTTTTTTACCCTTTGCGTCGGCTGTGCATGCAGGTTAAAAGCATCCAAGATGCCATCCGTTATAACAAGCAACGATTTAACTTCATGGGAGAGGAGGTGAATCTTTGTCCTTCAGTGGGGATCTTCATCACAATGAATCCTGGTTACGCCGGTAGAACGGAGCTTCCAGAGAACCTCAAGGCTCTTTTCAGGTAAGTCTAAACCTGGACTTAGGATCCTAAATCCTGGACTTAGGATTGGTCTAAACCAATCCTAAGTCCACCCATTCCCTATGGGTAACATCCATAAGATCAGATTGTTTATCCTACCTGGTTACTGATGCTTCCTGGTTACTGAAGCCGTTAATGCAATTCTGGATAGTTTGAATAGTGAAATAGGAGCTGAAAGACCAAAACTTAAAGCGAAGTGCCTTTTTTTGTGTCTGTCCACAGACCTTGTGCTATGGTGGTTCCAGACTTTGAGCTCATCTGCGAGATCATGTTGATGGCTGAAGGCTTTGTGAATGCCCGGATCCTCGCCAGAAAGTTCATCACCCTCTACACTCTGTGCAAAGAGCTGTTGTCCAAGCAGGTAGTTCCTTCTGCCCTCAGTGTTTGGCTTGAAGACATCAGAACCTCTTAACATTGTTACTGCATGTACAATTTAATTTAAGTGAATAAATATCTTCTTCAGTAATTCTTAGATTTTTTTCAGGCTGCCCCACAGAAAAAGTATGAATATTTACATATTAAAAATTATACTTTTGTGCAAAATCCTGAAATTTTTAATTAGAAAGTTATCTGCAGCTTTATATATTTCACCATTTTGTACAGTACAATCTTTGGAAATTCAACATTAGAAATAGGATTTTGTTAATCTTGCCTAAGCAAAGGCAAGATTATGTATTCATGTACATATTTAATGTACGTTATTCAGGTAAAACGTACATTTACTCATAAACTTAGCTATTCTTCAGAAATGGGACACTAAAATACTTGCCTTTTTGAGCGGGAGAAACAAGATGATTTACAGAAGGCCAGAAGTGGCTTTCAAGTAAATGTTTCCTGTTAATTAGAATACAGTTTTCTACCCTTTATGCTTTTTAAATAGCCACACTGGGAGGTTAACAAGCTGCTATTACCTAGGTAATAAGCGGGGCTAGCTAGCTGCAGTCAGCTAATTAACAGACATGCAGCTCATAGCTTGTCAACTCCACATTACCGTGATGAAAGGTGAGCGGTCGGTGCTGCTTCGGTTTGCACACCACGTCGTTGTGTGTTTTTGATTTCTTTTCTCCCAATAAAACCTTTCCAAAAAATTGAATTTGTCTTGTAAACTAGAAAAACAAGCTCTCTAGCGTTCTAAAAGTTGACTGGGGGAGAGTGAAAGTTGTGTTATACTATGGCCACTTTCTCTCTCAATAAAACTATTTTTGAATGTAGGAACAGAATAAGGCATAAGTTTTAACACCTTGGTGTATCCTGATACCACTCCCCACCTTGTACCTCCATCTCATCCATACATCTTCCTCTACTTACACCATTCCCCTGACCTTTCCTGCAGGACCACTACGACTGGGGCCTCCGAGCCATCAAGTCAGTGTTGGTGGTGGCTGGCTCTCTGAAAAGGGGAGACCCAGCACGAGCTGAGGACCAAGTTCTCATGCGAGCTCTGAGAGATTTCAACATCCCAAAGATCGTGACTGAGGACATGCCCGTTTTCTTGGGGCTGATCGGAGACCTTTTTCCTTCCCTGGAAGTCCCCAGGAAGACAGACCTGGACTTTGAAAAGCATGTGAAGCAATCCATTCTGGACCTGAAGCTGCAGCCTGATGACAGCTTCGTTCTCAAGGTACACAGTTGAAACGGCCATGATGGTGTATGCTGCTGTTGCTTCCATTTTAATTACACCTAAAAGAAAATGTTGGTCTTTGGGAAGTTTGACACTAAATCATATGTGAAGGTAAATGTAATTAGACGCTGTCCGAGATGTACAAACATGGTTCCCAAATGTAAGTTTCATCTTTAACAATTTGACAGATATTACACTTGCAGTGCTTTCATTTAGATTTATCCTGGTTCTCTCCAAAAGCTATTTTCCTCATGTCATAATGTTCCACTGAGAAATACACATTAGTGTCAAACAAGACTGCAGCATCGGGATGAATTGGGCAAATATTGCCGAAAGCCGGTTGTTAGCTGCAACGAGAGTTCAGGTGCCGGAGCTGACGACCTAATTCCAGTCATTATGTCACACACACACACACACACACGCACACACACACACACACACACACACACACAATGGAAGGAGCTATGTGTCAGAAACAAGACTGCACCGGACCAAGGGAAATAAGTGCAATCTGCCGCAGGTCAAATAGACACGGGAATCACATAATAACACTCTATCAATGGAGGCTGCCGCTGCACCACGCCACTTAACCCTGACTCTGAGAGATGGCACAGAAATAAACAAAGAGCAGAGAGACAGAGAGAGAATGGCAGAGTGGTCAATAACAAGCTTCCACCCTCAGAGCTTGAACTTTTCCTGTCTTTGTTTGGATGCCCAACCTTTTGATTTCAGTCTAAGCAGGAGAGACGCAGTGTCTTTAGCATTAGCCTGGGCTAGCATAAGGCCTCCCCAGATCAAAGCGTTAATCAGGCCAGGCCTTTGAGAGTGCCGAGCCGCCTGCGTTCCAGTTGAATGGACGGAGAGGAGGAACCGGGTCGATGGCATTGATCATGTAGAGCCATCTGTGTGTTTGAGAGAAAGTGGGGAAAGAAACCATCCTGTCTTTCATTTTCTCGCCTGCAGTCATTGTTCCTCTCCCTGTGGTGTCACCGAAAATGCTAGATTGAATGAACTCCAGTCACTGGGGTGAAAGAAAGGAGACGGACTAACAAATCTCGGATGGATTGATGGATTGCATTTTGGCTAACATAGACCATTTTAATAAAGTACAGAATACTGTCCACCATCCAACCAAACTTGTTTAATTTGGAGCCTTGTTATCAACACCTGTTAGACAGGAAACAAAATCTTTGTGATTCTTCTCAGACTAAATATTGGCTACATACAGACTTAATTGTATATTATGTAGCATTTAGTATTCAGTAGTTATCAGGAACACAGCTGAGTGTGTGCATCATGTATAGATCTCAGTCTTTGTGGTGGATGATTGTTTTCGTGACCAAGATATTCTGGCATCATCTTCTGTTCCAAATTGTCTCCCAGCTGTTGGAAGTTTCAGGATTTCAGGCAAACAGGTTTAATGTGTTTGGTTGTCTTTACTGCATTATATTTGCTCTACAAATAGAAAAGACTGGCATGTATCACTGTTGCACAATTAAATTCATGAAGTCAAAGATGCATCTTTTTAAAGGAGAGAGGAAAGACTTTAGTGGAACTGTAAAACGCTGATGATGCCCATTACATCCACAAAGCACTCTCTGGCTGGTGACCTTCAGCTACTGTTTTGACAGTCACTCACAATGCCAACTTGCTGGACTATACGTGCCAGCTGCTGCCATATCAATCATTTACATACCTATTATTTCTCTCCATGTGCACAAAACAACATCCATATTTAACAATTCTTCCCGAGGATTGGCCTGTTTTTTTTTGTTTTGTTTTTTTTTTGTTCTTTTTGGCAGCCGGGTGACTTGTACGGTTTTTTAATGAGTCTTTCTTGTAAATTTGGAACTTTGAATTGTAAAATGTTGTGTTTTGGTTTGATAGGATATCTTTTCGTATGCAGTGTGTGCTGCTAATTATGGTAATCTACTTGTATCCGTGTGTATTATGTTAATATACCAGGCCTGATTCAGTCAGTGCCCTTTCAACGAGTGACTTTCCATGTCACTTCCAGATACAGACATGAATGACACATTAATTACACAGTAATGTGAGTTTTGACATTTGATGTTTTTAGAAGTCCCCCTGCTGTCATTTAGTCTGCTTCATGTTCAGAGGAAGAAGGCGCTCGGCTGTACCTCGCTGCCGGATTTGCAGTGAGGCACACGCTGCTTAATTGTGAGATTAAGCAGCATGAACACCATGCTCTTAATAAAATGCTGGATTATTGTTGAAAATGATTGCTTGGTAATAGGCATTCATTGTAATCTCTCTCTCTCTCTCTGTGTGTGTCTGTGTGTTAAGGTGGTGCAGCTCGAGGAACTGCTGGCCGTCCGCCACTCTGTGTTTGTGGTCGGGAGCGCGGGCACCGGGAAGAGTCAGGTGATGAGATCGCTCCAGCGGACCTATCAGAACACGAAGCGTCGGCCCGTGTGGGCAGACCTCAACCCCAAGGCCGTGACCAATGACGAGCTCTTCGGAATCATCAACCCGGCAACCAGAGAGTGGAAAGACGGTGATTACCACGTCCTTCAGAAAGAGGATTTGATTAGCGCTAAGTGTTTAATGACGTGCCTCGAATACCCTGAATGTGAACTCATCTTCTCGCAGGGCTCTTCTCCAGCGTAATGCGTGAACTGGCCAACATTAGTCACAGTGGGCCTAAGTGGATTGTTCTGGATGGAGACATTGATCCAATGTGGATTGAGTCACTCAACACGGTTATGGATGACAACAAGGTGTGAGGAAATTATGTGTCTTTAAAAAGGCTGAATTTTCTGTTTTGTGTTGACTCAAAATGAGTCATCACCTGCAGAAATTAGAGTTGAGTCAACAGACAGCTGCTTGTTCTGAGCGGATCTAACAATAGACAGAACTTTACACCGTGATTACACGCTGTGTGACAGAACCTCTTCTCTGTCTGTTAGGTGCTGACTCTGGCCAGTAATGAGCGCATCCCTCTGAACCCCACCATGAGGCTGGTGTTTGAGATTAGCCACCTTCGCACTGCGACTCCTGCTACTGTATCCAGGGCAGGTACGGCAGCTTGTGAATGCCTTTCCATGTTTGCTTCTCTCCACCTTTTCCAGTTAAATTTCTTATTGAATCCAAAAACTTAATGAGCTGAAAATACTGTGCCTTGCAAAAGTTTTATAACCTTCAAACTTTTTCACATTACCATTCAATATAACCAAATCTAGGTGTACTTCTTAAATATTTCAGGGCACTATGGGACTTAATTTAAGAAATGGGAATATAGTTTATAGAAAGCCTGCTCTACCACCGTACCACACTGGAACCAAATTTAAGTGTATTTTGTGAAGTGTTTGTAAAGTAGAAGAAAAAGAACACATGCTTTAACCCTTTCATGCATAAATTATGATCCTTTGTGTCAGAATTATCTTCCAATTTCTTTTTCTTAAGGCATAAAAAAAGGTAGGAAAAAAATTGTAAAACAATATATTTTTTTTTAGGTGATCAATTGTAATTTTCTCCAAATACAAATTTGTTATTTGAAAAATTAATCAGTAGTAGTATTCTTTATCTGATGTCACAATATTATTTTTACCTGCAAAAGTCGTCAACAGTAGAAGGAGGGACTGGGTCGGTTGGTGTGGTTTTTTTGTCCGTCGGCCATATTGGATTTAGCAAAAATCATTTCTTGCATTTGCAGCTGATGGCCAGTAGTTGATGGTGTATTTTATGATGCATTAGGGTCCACTTCAGTGGTCTGTGTGCATTTATAACACAAAAATCCACAAGAAGCACAAAAAATGGCTTTAAGAAAGCTGTCCACTGTAGTGACCACTATACATGAAAGGGTTAAGTTTCTTTTTTCAATCAAGACCTTAAAAAGGGGGCAATGCTTTTATATTTAGCAATTCTAACTCATCAAATATGCTTAGAATCCATTTTATTATTAATTCTGAATACTTTCTCTGCCTTTTCTGTAGAAAAGCATCCCCACAGTATGATCCCACCACTACCATATTTCAAGCTTAACATTTTTTTTGTTTAACAGCATTAAATTTGAGCACAGATGGACTATATGTACTCATTATATGACTTCTCAAGGTAGTAGATTGGACTAGATTTTATTGAGGGCTGTTGATGTAAAGCTACCTTTGATTTTCTATTTGGGGGGAAAAAATCCATTTCACAATTATCCACCAATTATATAAAATCACCCTCAGAGACTTTGAATGTTGTGGTTATCTGAAATCTGAAAACTAATGATACTTTTGCAAGGCGCTATATATTTATCCATACATTTTAATCACAACATGTGGCACTACTTGCCCACTCCTCCACCCAGGCATTCTGTACATAAATCCAGCAGACCTTGGGTGGAGCCCACAGGTGTCCAGCTGGATCGACAAGAGGGAAGTCCAATCCGAGAAGGCAAACCTGACCATCTTATTCGACAAGTATCTCCCATCTTGCCTGGAGGTCCTCAAATCAAGGTACCGTGGTTTTCCTGAAGCGATGGGAAGTGCTCACTGTCATGTTGACACATTTGTTTCCTGTGTGACACTGAAAACGGAGGAGGGGTGTGTGAAGTGGGCATCTGGGATGGGGGGAGCAAACGGGGAGTGACTCAGAAAGAACTGGATGTGATTCCACGTTCTGTACGAGGACCATTTGCATCCGCTGACACCCTCATCTTCGTTGCTGCCGGAGCAAACAACAGGAAGTAGGGGAGGGATGAATGCATTGTACTCACAAAGATTTCTAAATATGCACCACAGCTCATAAATTTGTCATCTGGTGTTTCGGAAGTACATGATTAAAATTCTTGGGTTCTCAGAGCTTTTGTTCATTTTGTGAATTCTGTAAAAAAATAGACACAGTTCTAGGCAAAAGTTTCCATAATCTTAAGTTTGGTGTGTGACTGTCATAATTTGGGCTGGTGGTATATCTAAGGTGAAAGAATGTTTTCTTTTTTTTTAACAAGTACTTAATGCAGAGGTTTATGAAGTCTTAATTTTACAAACAAGATGCAGTTTAAACATATATTCACCTTAGCCTTTTGTTTGGTATTTGCTTAAGTCTCTAATATACGTTTTAACTTGACAAGGCCAATGCCTATGTGCCTTTGGATTGCAGCTGAATAAATTTTATTTCTTTGAAAGCTCTTATTGGGTTAATTCGTTCTCAGAAGAATAGCAAAGTCCAAGAAATTCTGTGACAATCTAAGAAAGAGAAGTGTGGACTTCAACAAATTGAGTCTTTTGGAGCTGTCTGAAGACATGGAGATCATCATTTTAAAAAATGTTACCAAAGTTTTTCTTTCACACTCTGGTATTTCTTTTACCACCCATGTCACATTCTGCTGTAAATTTCTTTTCTTTTACCATTGACTGAGAGATTGTCGACATGGAAGAAAGGCAGAGCTTCAAAATCAACACCTTCAAACTCAACCAAATGTTTCGGCTACCCTCATGGACAAGCTAAACTCCTTCTACAGTCATTTTTAATGGGCAGACGAGAGAAATTTTCAGCTATTTTGCCACAGTCACAAGAAGCATATTGCCACCTTCCTCAAATAATGGCCTTTAAGCAAAAAAACCCCAAAACAAAACACTTTTGGACTTTATTTTAGGAGGGCTACAATATTTAGGATTCAAGGTGAGGCTCCTTGGCCCTCGAACACTAACTACTGTTCAGCACGGTGGCAGTAGCTTCATGTCCAACAGTTGACTTGATTCATTTCAAGTTTAACTGAAAATGATTGCTGAATGTTGGACTTTTTTTTTAAAGGTACTTTATAACTTGACTTGTATTGTGTTGTGATTTTAACCAAATTAACACACAGTGACTTTAAAACCCAAGAATATTTGAGACGATTAACTTATTTATCAAGGAACTTTAAAAAGTGTATGGTTGGATTGCAACTTTCCTAATGGACTTGGAAATAAATATTAGTTTGGGTGTATGTTATTAAATTCAGCGCAGTTTGTTGTACTGTCACTTTACCTTAGAAAGAATCAAACTAAAGGGCTTCCAAATTAACTAGATAGTAACTAATCTTGTAAGAAGGTCATGTTTAATTTACCTTTTCGTTTTCCCCTGTTTGCCAGAGGGTCACAGCAAGAGTTTTGACTTGATGTGTCTGTTTTTGGTCAGGTTCAAAAAGATCATCCCCATCCCTGAGCAGAGCCTTGTCCAGATGCTGTGCTACCTGCTGGAGTGTCTGCTGACTCCAGAAAACACACCACCAGACTCTTCCAAAGACATTTATGAGCTCTACTTCGTCTTTGCTGCGATCTGGGCCTTTGGGGGAGCGTTGTTCCAGGACCAGGTACTGCTAAGACCTCTTGGCATGTGAGATGCTTCCTAAGTGGAAAAAACAAAGAAAAAACCAGAGCTGCTGAAGGGTTTTTCCTTTCTTTCTTTTTGTTACCCATCACAACTCAAAATAGTTTCTTGGAATATTGTGTAAGGATCTTTGGCTTTTATGGAACTCAACATTGTCTCCATTTATGAAAAGTCATTTGAATGTTATTTTCTTTTGAAGGAATAATAGTTTTTCCATAAAGGCAGAGATCTCCATCTGAAAATGAAATGGACTGCGTTCCTGCTCAGAAACACCCAGGCTGGCTGAATTTAAATCAGCAGGAGAGCCATGGCAAGCAGTTGCTTAGCAATCCAGTTAGTTCGGTACAGTAAGTGTGTCCATCTAAGTTATGGGATAAAACTGCTTTCCCCTCGGTACAAATGTACTCCACTTTATTTTCCCATCACAGATGCATTTAAATGCTAAGTGGTTTTATTGACTGGAGAGGCAGTGGTGAATGGAGGAGACAGGTATCAAGGGTTGGGAAGAAAGAGAGGAAGGCAGGGAAGTGCCAGCCAGCAGGTGATGAGACTTCTTCACCGGCCGAATCACATGGATGGATAGATGGGTCTGCCATCTCTCATTTTCTACCCTTCAGCTGCTGCAACTCCATTTATGCATTGGGGCCATTTATTCGTCCTTTGGTTTGTGTTCACACCAGTGTAAATCAAATGCACGGATCCATAGCTGCTGTATGGAGGAGAAAAAGCAGAGAGGAAGTCATTTTACAATATTGACCGCGTTGCCTACCCTCTGTGTCTCTCTGTGTGAGTGCAGCTGGTCGACTACAGAGTGGAGTTCAGCAAGTGGTGGGTTGCTGAGTTCAAAACCATCAAGTTCCCATCGCAGGGCACCGTGTTCGATTACTACATCGACCCGGAGAGCAAAAAATTTGAACCATGGTCCAAGATGGTCACCAAGTTTGAGATGGATCCAGATGTACCTCTTCAGGTAAATCTTAAACCAGGTAGCTCTGTGCCTAGACTCTGGATGTATGTACTTTTTTTTTTCTTTCTCCCAGACTGTATGGATAATTCTTACTAAGTGTGTTGCTTATCACAAGGTCCCATGTAGTCGGCGGAGAGGAGACCACCGAATGTCCCTCATAACTTTTATTTCTTCCAGAGGCAGTGAATAATACATTTTCCACTTTTTCCTCATCTTGTATACTCATGGGTGCTATATGCTACCAAAACAATAAGTGGTAAAAGAACCACTAATAACAGTTCCTGGCAAAAAGTTTTCAAATTAATTGAGGTTTTCTACATTTTGTCAAATTGCAACCACAAACTCCAGGGCATTTTACATGATAGACCAGCATGAAGTAGTACATAATGGTGAAGTGAAAAGAAAAGTAAATTTAATGTATTGTTTATCGCTATACACATGTACAATGACATTAAAAACAGTTTTAAAAAATTAAAAGTATAATATTAATGTCCCATTACTATGATATTCCTAAATAAATCCAGTGCAACACATTTTTTATAACTGTTTAGCAACTATGGCTCAACTGTGAGTAACTTCATCTCCAACTTCAAGTGTCAAAGGTTTATTAGTGAACAAATATGATATAAATTATAGATGGGGTCAGGGAAAATGCTATAGAGAAGTTTGAAGCTTGGTTAAGGGATTAATAATAACACTGACAATCTGGTCATGAAAATACGGTAATCCTGGAAGAAAACCCTTTTAAATCTGCAACAAACAACAACAACCCCAAACGTATAAAACAAACTGCTCAACGCAGGTTCATGACTCAGTGAATATAAATCTGACTTTGTCACAAGATTTGAAAATTGCTTTTTGGACATTATCAATCCACTGCACCAAGATTGGGTTGTTTCACAAAGAAGAAATGTGGACATACCTCAATATCGCTTTACCATCATCATAATCAAGTTTATTTTTATAGCATATTTCAGCAACTGTCTTGTTTCAGCATTGTTGCAGTTTTTTGGACGTTTGTTCCAGATCTAGAGGAGCATAAAATCTGAAGCCTGCTTCTTCATATTGCATGTGCATCACGAACAAAAATGTTTTTCTTTGTTTATTCACACCCATATATAAAGTTTCACAATGTTAACTAGATTTTTAGGCTTTTGAATTCCTCCTGTCTGCAGGCATGTCTGGTTCCCACCACTGAGACGGTTCGAGTGCGTTACTTCATGGACCGCCTCCTGGAGCACTCCAGGCCGGTCATGGTGGTTGGGAACGCCGGCACTGGGAAGTCTGTCCTAATCGGGGATAAACTCGAATCATTGGATGCTGAGAAATACATGGTCAGAAACGTCCCGTTTAACTATTACACCACGTCCGCCATGCTGCAAGGTAGGTGTAAGTGGGTCTGTTTTGCTTCCAGTTAGTTGTACAGTTGAAAGGGTAACAAACTGAATTATTTAAAATTAGGTCAAACCAACATCTAGATGCTTTCCAAAAGCTTTTACCTCAACTGGATTGGACTTTTGTGTTCTATGCTTAAAAGTATCATGCCATACTCCTGATAATGGCTCGAAAAAGCATGATAGAGGTGCAGCTTGCTAAGGAACTAATATCTGAATATTACCAGAGGTGGAAAGTGTATATTTGAGACTGTGGAGATTAGAGAAAAGCCACAATCAATTCAAACTTTTGTAGTATGTATGTAATCATTTCACACTGGATTAATGGTTAAACTAAATACTTATGAGATAAAAAAAAAAACAAAAAAAACAAAAACAAAACATTATTCATGTCCCTGATGAGTTTATGTAAATCTCTGACTGGATTTGTTTGCTGTGATGGTTGATCTGGAAATATGCTAAATTGAAAATCAGTCAGGAAACGGAGCTTAACATGGCATGAAGAAGACTAACAAATGCAAACAACGAGCCGATAATGAACAAATGCAACAAAACAGCCTATGAACTGACGGGGGTAATCAGAGGGGGAACAGTGTGCAGATAACAAAAGCAGGAGGGCAAGTAACTGGGGCTGAACAAGGAAAAACAATATCAGTAAAACATTCAAAGCGAAGAAGATACAAATAACGGGAAGTAAATAATAGCAAAATAAAAGAAACGAAATGCAGAAACGGACCAAAACCAGGGATAATCCAACAGCAAGCAACACTCATCAATCAGCCATTATTTATTGATCCTGTTGCATCATATGTTTTTCAAAAGCAGTTAAAAGTGTTGCGTTGATTTTGAAGCAGGTTAGCTGTGACTGAAATTCCCTTTTTAATGCCTTAGTTACCATTTAATGTTCAGAGAAGTGCTCAGATGTGTTGCTATCAATACCAGAACATCTAGAACTGCATCTGGTCTGGTTTTGGTTGAAAAGCTACAGTTTAAAACAGTTTTTCTTTTTGTTTTTTTTTTTTTAATCACTTGATCTTCTCTACATATATTATTATTTATCTGAAGTGTGCACTGTTTAATGCGTGTGAATCATGTTTGAGAAGCCATAAAAGGTAAAGCCAAAAGACAAAAAAAGAGAAGGGCATTCTGTAAAGTCTTGATCTCCCACGCAGCTGTGCTGGAAAAGCCCCTAGAGAAAAAAGCAGGGCGCAACTACGGCCCTCCTGGCAGCAGAAGACTGATCTACTTCATAGATGACATGAATATGCCTGAGGTAGATGCATATGGCACGGTGCAACCTCACACACTCATCCGCCAACACATGGACTACAAGCATTGGTAAGACCAAGTCATTTGCAATTCATCACACGCATAGGCAAGCTCAAGTACACACTAATGTTTGAAAAAGAGATATTTAACCTGGTAAATGTCACGGTAAACAGAAAGTACACCTTCTGTTAATTGTTGGGCCTTGTGCATCAGTAAACAGAAATTACATGTGGTATTAATCAGATTTTATAATTGTTTAAGTCTGACCTGAAGTGTAAATAAATGCATAACAAATTCTGGTAACTCTTCATTTGAAGGTGTGTGCATAAGACTGACATAATACTGTCATAAACGTAACGTAACGCGTGTTGTGAACATGAAGGAGTCTTCATGAATGTTTGACTGTTGTCATAAAGTGTCGTTTGGTAAATAATGACACTTTTAATACAAAATTGCACTAAAAGTTGCATTAAAAGTCCACTAAATGTGTCAGCTTTGCATTAAAAGTGTCATTATTTGCCAAATGACATTTCAGGACAACAGTCAAACATTCATGAAGACTCCTACATGTTCATAACACATTTATATAATGTTTATGACAGTGTCATGCACACCCCTTCAAATATAGTGTTGTCCATTTTATTAGTAATAATTTTAAAACATAGGGAAGGACAATTAAATCTGTTTTTGATGCACTGGAACCATCACAGCTGACCCTATTATGTCAGTCTCATTCACACCCCTTCAAATAAAGTGTCACCCAAATTCCACCTTTATTCTACACAACAGTTCAAGTCATGCGGTTATAAAAAATACCCCCCAAATCAGCACCTTTCATTACCAGTTTGACATTATTTTATAATAATAATTATTATTATTATTATTGAAATCAACTAATATGAAACATTTGTGAAGAATTTTTCTGTTTTAACAAAATGTTAATGTAATGCAAAGGCGTTTTATATTAGAGGAAAATGATTTTCTTTTATTTCTAGCAGCTAGATAGCTTTATAGTATTTGTAAATTACCCCCCTCTTTCAGTATTCAGAGCTCCCTGCATCAGTATGCATATTCTGCAACTTTTATGAGTATCAGAAGTTATACGTGAAAGCTGGCCTGTGTGATTCCCTGTAAAAAGGATTTTGTTGCTCATCTCTCTGACACAGTGAGGCCATTCTGAACATGGTTCCACTGCGTCAGACACTGGCTGACTGGATTAGACACGGTCAGCCCATTAGAGATATGCTTGGAGGACTTCAGGTATGAAATTGAGAGGGAAGGAGGTTGCTTCCAAGACACGCCAGCTTAAGCGGGAGCCGAGGCGTCCGTATCAGGAAGAAGCACAGGGAGAGAAGTCTGTGTGTGAGCTCTGGCTGATGTTGGTGTTTATTTGCCTGCAAAGCAGTTGAATAATGATTTTTTTTTCTTTCTCTTTTCTCCCTCTGTGTGTTCTGCAGGTATGACCGTCATAAACTGCTTTTGAAAGAAATACACAACGTTCAATACGTTTCCTGCATGAACCCCACGGCTGGCAGCTTCACCATTAATCCCAGGCTGCAGGTAAACTAACACATCCAGGATATTTTCCCAGAGCATGGCGTACCACTGGTTACACAATGAACTGGCTGGGGGAGACATTTGCTCCTTTTCTGCTTCCACATGCATCATGGTAGACATGGCAAAACTGTAAGTAGCTCAGAGAAAAATTATGACATTATAAATTGTAGAAGAATTAATATTATTATTCATTTTTGTGAATTCAGTAAAAGCATGTACAAGGATACATGTACATGCTAAAACTATGTTTTTGCGACTCCTAATGAGCATCACTGCAGACTTGATGAGAAATCCTCCATTTTACAGGTTCATAGATCATGTTCAGAAAAAGAGGAATCATCCTCTGGGAACAGTTGAATGAAAATGGTATACACAGGCTTGATTGACAGCGCTAAGCCCTTCCTCCTGACTCTTGTTGTTTTTTCTTACTGGGAGCTGTCTGTTTTTTGTAAGACGAAATTATCACACATTATTTGTCTTATGTTTTAATGTAAGGACATAGACAATTTTAACAAACATGTAAAAAAACATATTTTCATATAAGCTGCAGCTTTAGGGACCAATTTTTACAGCTTGAGTGTGCTAGAAAAAAAATAGGAGGAAAATCACTCCAAATATTTAGTGTTCATATTATTTGCTTTTGAGATGTCATTTATTTTGAGCATAACTTAAAAATTTTGAAGTTTTTAAATAAATGTTAATGCCACCAAACAAAAGATTTGTTGTTGGCCTTGCCTGTGTGTACAGTAAGAGGTATGAGACTGGATATTTTAACGAGAGGAATTTGTTGTAGACATGAAGAAACGGTAGGAGACATTAAGAGGGGAATGTGTGTGACGGAGCATGCTGGATGCATTCCAGTGAGCCTTGCTTCTTTCTGATGGTGTCGCACATCAAAGCAACTTTTTCTGAACAAAATGGCAAGAAGGAGGTTGGGGTGTAAAGGTGACAAAGCAGGCAGCAGACAGACGGCAAAGAACAGGCTCACATGTGGAATGTTTCACTGCAGAGACTATAGGCTCTCCTCAGACTCACACTTGTTCTCCTCTGAATAACAAAGAAGAATGTTTTTTTTATCCTATGCAAGAACAGAATACTATCCTCAGTGACTCTCAGGTCATGAGTGGATTTTGAGGGAACAGAAAAATGTCTGCACATCAAATGTTTTCTTTTGAAAAAAGAAAATAAAAACCCAGCATTTAACTGAACCAAAGTAACACATGAACATGAAATTCTACCTTTGCAGAAAGACTGGATTCATTTGAGAATCTTCAAATAGAAACATGAAATGGTCATTTTTTTTATTTGAAAGGGTTTGATTTTAATACTGTCCTTATTTTTTTACTTTTCCAGTTGTAAAAATGCCACACATGCCTGCTAAAAGCAACACCTAGACAAAGAGAGATCAATGAGACATTATCTCTGCCCATCAGTCTGGGAGAGGCTAGAAGGCAATTTCCAAACTACACCTAAAAAAAATTAGAATTTTGTGAAACAGTTCAATATACTTTGCCACTCAGTCCATAAAGTGAAACTCATATTTTACAGATTACACATCGAGTGCAATATTTCAAGCCTTTTACTGTTTCTCTTAATTTAAATGATTACGGCACACAGATGATGAAAACCCAAAATTACATTTCAAGATCATTTCTAAGCAATAAAGCAAAGGTGAGAAAGAGCAGTGTCCTCACATTCCTTCACAGAAAAAAATAAAAGTTTACTTCAAGTCATGTTTGCTAAAGGCACATTAAACTATTGATGCTGCTGTTCTTTTTCCACACCGCTTTTCCATTTTAGCTTAGTTTAAATAAAAAGACTCATTGAAATTAGTGTAAAAAGCAAGATTCAGCCATTCATGTCCTGACTGTTAAAACCACATAATAACACGAGAGTGCACTTTCCTCTGTTGAGCTTTATTCTTTATGCATTAAGGTAATAAAGTCTTGAATTGGGTATACACTGGTTCTGTGTTTTTGAAAAATTCCCCACATTCAGGCTTATGTAACCATTCTGCTGTTAGAGGAGTTATCCATTCACCTGCAGGGGATGGGAACATGTTTTGGACTTGAAGGGGTCTTTAAAGTCTGCTGTGTGTGTGTGTGTGTGTGTGTGTGTGTGTGTGTGTGCGTGTGTGTGCGTGTGTGTGTGTGTGTGTGTGTGTGTGTGTGTGTGTGTGTGTGTGTGCGTGTGCGTGCGTGTGCGTGTGTGTGTGTGCGTGTGTGTGCGTGTGTGTGTGTGTGTGCGGGTGTGTCAGCGAAGTAACACATGTGATGCTGCAGGGAATTTATAAAATGCAGCTGAAGTCACACACTCTGCTGTGTGGATCTATTAGCATGTAGAAAGTTACGCTACACATTTTTACAACACACAAATAACTTTTTATTAAGTCCCACAAAAAGAACTTTAAAAAGTCAAACTTGGTTGATATTGTGGTGCGATTTTGCCGACATTAGCACGGAGCAGGTCTGTCTCATTTACTCTGTCTCTTTCCGCAGCGGCACTTCTGCGTCTTCGCCCTGTCCTTTCCCGGAGCAGAAGCCCTGAGCACCATCTACAGCTCCATCTTGTCTCAGCATCTGAGAGGGGAAGGATTTGGCTCGGCCCTGCAGAAGAGCAGCTCCACCCTGGTCCAGTTGGCTCTGGCCCTCCATCAACGCGTCTCCTCCACCTTCCTCCCCACAGCGGTCAAGTTCCACTACGTCTTTAATCTGCGGGACCTCTCCAACATATTCCAGGTGACCAAATGCATCAGGGAAGGTTGACCTTGGGTTAATGTTCCCTGGAGGAGAAGTCAAAAGTTGCCTCCTTAAAGTTGGCTTCTTTTCGCCGACACCACCCACTCCTCCATTTCAGACAAGCGTATCCATATTTTACCTTAATTCTTTCTTCTTCTGCGGCTCTGCTTCCCTGGGCCTCTGTCACTAATTTCTCGCTAAATGATTATTGATTTAAGAGGCAGCACTGAAAGCTGGAAATGAGTCTGAAATAAGTGGAACAGAGAATACAATGGATTTGCTTTTCCATGGGTGCATAAATGTATTTAAATGAATATAATATCAGAGTGTTAACGCTATCAAGGGAGAGGCTTTCGGGGCAATATTTCTGTCAAAATCCTCCACGGTTTTAATGGAGGGCAGGCTCTTTCATTTAACACACTCTGTTGTATAATTAATGCTTTGAGCCACTCAGCTATAGGAAGTTAAATTTTCATTATTCTTTCCAGGAGTTTACAGATGGAGCCCACAGGTCTCACTATTTTCACTATACGGAGCTTATATAGGTGTGTAGATTTTACACACTTTCCTTTCACTCTTAAAGGTACAGCTTCTGTGTGTTTGTACCTACCTGGTAATGTCCAGCTTCTACCGAATTATATTAACAGGCACAATAAACTTAAAACGTTGTAATTAGCTAATGCTCGGCAGGGTTTAAAGAAATGCCACTTTGGTTGTTGTTATGTGCTTCGAGCACATTATGATGATTCTTGTTTATTTTTTCCTTTGTTTTCTTATAGACTTTAGTTGAATGACCTGTTGTTAATATATTTTGGAGTTTGGATAATTTTTTATTTTTGGTCATTTGATTACATTATTTTGTGGCGCTGTTGGTCCACCTATAAACAGGCTGGGTTTTGGCATGTTGGTGATCTCCGTCTTTCCGCTCGCTCCACCAGCACCGGGGACGCGTCTTGACGCGGTGCCCGCACGTCCAGTCGCTGTCAGCCGCAGCTGATGTTTCCAGCCTGCCATGCGGTATTTCTGTTAGCCTTTGTTTGTTTTTTCATTGTGATTTTGGCCTGGTGGGACCGGTTGTCCTGGTTTTGATCTTTCTTTTGCATTAGGTTGTTTTTGGCTTTAGTCCGGTACTAGTAGGGGCTTCGACGGCCCTGTACAGGGTTGGCCCCCTGCTGTACCATTTTGTTCTGTTTTATCGACTCACCAGGTCCAACTTTCTGTTAATACTTTTGGGGTTTTGTTTTTCTTTTTTTGGGACACGGGAAACTGAGGGCATTTAACTCTCTTTTTCTTCACAGAAAATCCGAAGGAGTTGAACAAAATAAAAACCAAAGTTCAAGAGAGTTTAAGAATAAAATATTTTGTTGAACCTTCATTCTTGTCTCGTGTCCTCAAATATGTTGTGCCCTTAGTGGATGTAACAATCGTAAATGTTTCTGTAAGTTTAACTGGCAAAGTATTTCATACCTTGCAGTAGTGTTAAGTACGCATGGGTGGGTGTTGCTACAAGTTTGAGAAAAACAATCACAACCTTGTGGGAGATTACATGGTCATTTAAATAAATTAAAATGGTAGAAACCTCCATCGTCTTGTAACTGGTGGGTTGGGAGTTCAAAACCCCAAATTGTTGTTCTCTGGCAAGACGCTTTACCCGCCTGACCCGAGTGACGGCCTCACTTCTGTTAGTCTGTCCTTATCAACTCTGGCCACAGTGTAGTTTACCATCATCAGCGTGTGAATGTGTGCATGAATGATTTTGGTGTGAAGCACTTTAGAATCCTTGATAAAACGATGTGCTCATTTATCATCTCAACCATTTAGCACAGCATTTCTTAAAAGAACATCATTCAGACAGTCAAACACGGTGGTGGTAGTGTGATGATTTGGGCCTCATCCGCTGCTGTAAGTTTATGATTTGGCATTCGTTGCTATTTGTTCTATTCATGGGTCAACGATCAGAAACACACCAGTAAATCCACCTCTTCGCTGCTCGAGCTTTTTCGTGCAACCTGCTCAGTTCATGACTTACGTTCACTGAAGATGCTGAGACATGAATTTCAATGAGCTGCTGAGGTTAAAAAATCCTTCATAGTACTTAACCAAAAAAAAAGAGTCATTAGCAGTTATAACATGTGGATTGTGTTTAGAAAGCAGTTACTTTTTCACACAGGACCAGGCTGATTTGTATGTCTGTTTTCTCACAATTAATTAATCAGCTAAAAACAGTTTTTTGTGTTTCCTCAGGTCACCTTCGTTCGATATTGAAATTAGCTTCAGGGTCTGAAAGCATTTTGACAAAAAAGCAAAAGCTGTGGAAACCTATAGGGTGGCAAATACAGTTTCATCATGATGGTGCACGTTACTTCTTAATGTGATTGTTTATGCTGGTTATCATTGAAAAGTCGTAAGACGTTGTTAAACCCTCCAACGATCTCTTGGTACTAACCAATCGGAGGCATTTGTTGCTGGTTTGAAAGCCTGTGGATTTAAACGGTGAAACCTGCTTGCCATTCAGCAGCTCATGCCCTGCAGACCTCAGGGCTTAGCTCCCACGGCCTTGATCACACACATCACCGGCTTCAAACAGATGTGATTTTACGTGAAGACTTTGAAACCAGTGTTTGAAGACACCATTCAGACCAGTTTGACAAAGTCTTTGTGTTTTTCTTTAATTGGCCTGAACAGACATTTGGCAACCGTCCTGAAGAAATGGTGTCAAAACTGTCTGCTTGGACCAGTCCACCTATAGAAATATGTAAAGAGCTAGAAAAAAAAAGCTCCCATTTGAAGTTTTTCTTCCTCGCGTACTCGAGTCGTGGCTGTAACACTTCAGGACAGGTGGGAAGAGGTGAGCCGCCTCACAGCGTGCGCCTGGGCCTCAGTCGAAATACTCCAATCAGGCCTCTGGTTTTCCGCACCTCCAGATGTGGGGAAGGGTTTGTTGGGTTTGTTGTGACAGTACAAACACTTCCTCTAATTCTGAGCCGCAGCCCTAAACGGTTGTCAGTCCGTGTTTTCTATCTGGACGTTTGAGAAGTTTGCCTCAGCTGAAATAATTGGGGGGACTTTATGTGATTCTTTGTATTTGTGTGTGTGTGTGTGTGTGTGTGTGTGTGTGTGTGTGTGTGTGTGTGTGTGTGTGTGTGTGTGTGTGTGTTTTTATAACTTTTGGAACTCTGGGATGCAGCCAACAGAAAGTGTCTCATTATGATGAACCCTAATGAGCCAGAAAGCTGGGCTCAAAGGCTCTGCATGAAGCTTGCACTAGTCTGTGTAAAGGTGTTTACAAATGTGACAAAAAAAAGATGAAGGTCCAGTTGAGAATCAAGAACGAGTCTTTAGGGTATTGTTCCCAAATAACTTGCCTTTTTTTTTTCTTTTTTTTTCAGTTTAGTGAAGAAGTAAGCATGAGCTATTCCTAGCTATTTTTCTTCTTTTACCCCTAAGCTTTTTTTTTTTATCCTCAGTGCATTTTTTTTTTTTGTCATAATCTCTCCTTTGAAACTCGACTCGCTTTGAGCTTTCAAGTTGATCGATAAGGTCAGCTTATAAGTGGGCATGTTGTGAGTGAGGAACAGCAACTAAATTCTTCTAACAGGCCAAGACAAACAGTTTGGAGACCAACAGGGAATGTTGTCGAGTAGCTCCGTTTGCCAATGTTCGTCAACTGTAATGACCGACGGGCATATCCACCGGCCTGTCTTCTCCACGTCAACCTAAACGAGCTCCTTGACGCTGGAGAGCTGCAGGGGGGGCGGAGGAGGAGGGGGGGTTGAAAGCGGATGGAGAAGACGGAATCAGAAGAGAGTACATGAGACTCGTGGTGCAATGAGACCGGCGCCAAACTGTACTGACTGCTCTATATGTCTGTATGATTTTCGGTGGATAGTCAGCTGGGTGCATTTGTCAGTTGTTTGGGGCTCAGAGCAGCTGTCAGGCATAGAGGAGAGCGAGTCCATGGAAACAGACAGCCCTGTACGGAAGATGCATGTCGACACCCGGAGCTCTAATCCCTCTCCTCTGAGTTGAACGGAGCGAGAAGATGTCGGAGGGGGGCAAGGGGGGAGATTCTGTGAGATAGTCGGCCAAAGTCAGCGGGATGTAGTGGGGGGAACAAAGTTCTCTCTCCTCTTGGTTTGTGAGGAGTTTTTGCTGTATCTTTATCTTGCAAATAGCTAAAGGTTAAAAGTATTGGCGCTCCAGAGAATTGCAGCGTCTTGCAAAAGCAATCCCATTCCTTAAAGTCAAAGTTTATAGTATTCTATTGGGATTTTATGTGATGGAACAACCCAGAGTAATGCATCACTGAAAAGTAGAGGAAAAAGGGTAAATACTGAAATTTTCAAAGATAATTCAGCATCGTTATTGACGCAACAATCATGACATTTGGTAATCATGTATTTTGGTTAAGCATTCCATATTTGGACAATTGTTCCCTCTGGTTTTGGTTGCTGTGCAGCTGGAAGGATTTTTGCTTTTACTTAATTTACTTTTGTAGTGTTATGATGCATAACCGTGACAACAAGGTTTAGTTTTTGCAACTTGAGCTGAGCAGCTGGTTAGTATCTCAAAAGCTCAGATATCACTGGACTTACAACCCCAAATTCCTTTTTCAATAATTTGAAAAGAGAAGCTTAATGTATGAAAAGGACCAAAAAGATTTTAGTTGTCAAATATATAATGTTCTAAGAAACTCCAAAAGATGCTATTTGTGATCAGTTATTTCTGTGGAAAGTGGATCATTTTTCTTCCACTAAATGCTCTGCTTTGCACCACTCTACCACAAAAAAAAAGAAAACATGAAAGTTTGTGACAAAATATGGAAAAGTTTTGAGTGTATGACTACTTTGGCAAGTCACAGTATAGACCCATATGGTGTTTTGTTTTCTTCAGCTGTACTTGCGCAGGGTGTCAAGATTGATGCAAATAAACACAGAAACGAAGTAGAACGGCGCAGATCCGGGGACATTTTAGAGATTCTCCACTTCCATAGATCTTAAAGAGTGTCTGTTTAAAATCCTCGCGCACACGTCCACACGCCCACATGCACGCCGCATCTCCCCATCTGCACAATTACACAGTGGATTTAGCAGCCAATTGTCACGTTCAGCAGCATCCGTAGGCAGATCGGGTTCAGCTGGCTTCACCTCCAGTGATGATTCTGCTGATGAGAATAGGTTCTGGGACGGGAGACGCAACACATCTGCTTGGCTGCGTCTCCTGGGTGACGGTACGCAGGGCGCCTCGCTGTCCTCTCCCTCATCCTATGCAGCACCTATTATAGGATGCACATACCCCGTGGTTCTGCCTGAGTGCATCATCCGTGCCTCTGTGGGAAATCGGCCACGTCACACTGTCCTCCACCACAGACACATTTATCACCAGTCACCCACTGAACACTCGTTTAGGCTCGTGACTCGTTTTAAGAGGGAAGAAAATGTAAAACGGGGTCAAGAACCATTCTGTTTTCATCTGTATTGCTTTTGCATTGCGGTTCGGTCATCAGTCAGTCGGATCAACGTTTTAGTCCAAACTAAAGCATCGTTGAATAAACTGGGCTCAAGTAGATTTGAATTCACCTGAAGAGCGCCATTTTTCCTATTAGATTTGTTTCAACATCGCCTCATTGTTAACCTTTTTGGTAAACAATAGGAGAGAGAAATGTTGTCTTTATTTATACTGTCAATAAATAAAGGTAAATTTGCCTCACCGTTTTATGGTTCCTTGGGGGGGGGCGGAGAACTGAACCTTCAACCTGCTGGACATTAACTGCAAACTTTAGCACGATGACTCACCTCAAGGATTAGGTGGACATAACTAGCTTTTTGAATTTATGGCTGAAACTGATTTTTGATACAATAATTCAGAGTTTTCTATAATTTTATTAGATTTCGCCAAAAAATATTTTGCCATGAGAATAGGTTCTGGGGCGGGGAAATCAGTGATTTGCAGCATCAGAGCAAATCACTGATGCTGCAAAGGTGACCATATTGAAATAAAAATGTTTAATGTAATATTATAAAAAGCCTTTAGAAAGTAACTTCATATTGCACACTCGTACTTTTTCAGACTGATTTAAATGAAGAGCCCACTGCACTGAACCCCATTGAAAATCTCCTGGTTATTCCACCAAATATTAATTTCTGATAAAACATCAGTATTGATGTGTCTAAATGAATATGAACTTGTTTTCTCTGCATTATTTGAGGTCTGAAAGCACTGCATCTTTTCTCATTTTCTGCAAATAAATACTAAATTTCTGCTTGTAATTTCAGAGACGTGTTGTCAGTAGTTCATAGAATAAAAGAACAACGTTCAGTTTACTCAAACATATATCTATAAAACGTAAAATCAGAGAAACCGATAACGTTAAGTGATCTCTTAATTGTTTCAGAGCTGCATTTACTAAAGAACTCAGACATTTTTTGACCGGTCTGGACTCTCAGATTCATCTACTACATGATGGTTGTTGCCATGTTGCTCATGATTATTTTGTCATGTTTGCTTTGCTTATTTGTTCACAACTTGTAAAATTTTATGCATCCCACTGGATGGATAAAATTGTCCTGGATATGTCCTGTTTTGTCTAAATGAAGAAAATTACTTCATTTGCTAATATAAAAATGTGCCTTTGTTTGACCTCGAATCGGTCCTACAATTGTAAATTTAGATTAAAAAATAGTTGCGATCTTAAAGTATGGGAAAAAAAAATATTTCAAACAATTTATGCAATTTTGTTAAAAAATATATTTCTGTTGCTGTTAAAATTATGCAGCAACACATTCAGCCAGACAACTCCTGTGTAAATGTTGAAATACACAAAAACACAGAGCGAGGTTTGGTTTGGCACTCTGGCTCCTCCATGTCTGTGTTGGACTAATGCGTCTCTTCACCCTGAACGTTTCTCCTTCGACTGCCAGGGAATCAGGAGAGTCTCTGAACTTGGAGTTCATGGTTGGGAACTAGGATAATTAAAGGGGCTGAAAAGCAGTAAAACAGCAGGAAGTGGCAAGATTCAGAACGATGTGGGAAACTCGCAGCTTAAATAAACCGCCCATAATGGTGAGGTATTGAAATGTTCTGTAGATCATCTGCTGAGTAGCAGCACAGCTTGATTAGAGTGCCTGGAACCAGCTTTTATAGTAACATGACATACATTTAATATCTTAAATTTGAAACATTAAATCTAAGCAAAGAAAAAGAAGAAATGGATAAAAATGATATTGTTTTCTTATTTACTGCACAGAATATTGTCCATATTTGCTCTTTTTTTAATTCAAGTAATTGTCTAAGGTAGTTATCCAGTAAAAGGCTGCTTCAAGCTGCAGCATGAAGCTTTTATAAACATGTTTCATACATATTTGTTCAAATTATCATTATGTCATGAAAGTATAACATGAAAAACACAATATGTGGGGGGAAGAAAAACATCTCTGCCTTCTTCTTCTTCTACTATTGTCATGTGCAGAAATCCTCCAGTCAGAAATAACCAATCAGAGGCAAAAGGAAGGCCATAAGGCTGAAAATCATGCTTGTGTACGCGTTGATAAATTTGCTAATGATGGAGAAACAACTTACTGCTACAGAAAAGCTGTTTATGTGCCATCATTTAACTAACCTGTTTGATCTAGTGATGCATTTCTGCAGATGGCAGTAGAATCACAGGGAGCTTCATGGGTAAAAAAACATTTTTTTATAAATGTTACATAATGCATCTTCAGTAGAAATGCCACTTAGAACTTGTCAAGTGTGATGATAAACTGTTACATTAATAAAAACGATAGGTGGCACTTCTTTATTCTTTAGTTTACACACCATAAATGTCTGGTTTTTGAGACCCGACTTATTTCTGAAGAGTCTAACTTCTGTTTCTGCCAGCCAGCTGACTGCCAGTGTGCAGGAACAGACTGGGGAGAGGCCCCACTACATAGTAAAGTATGTTAGCTCTCTGAGAGCTCACAGACGGAGCTTAGTTTTGCCTGTTTAGGAAAGTCCTACTGTGTAATCCAGACTCTTTTCATTTAAATCAGATAATTAAACGCCTGCCCACTGAACCTGGCCCACTTTACATAAAACAATACTTCAACAATTGGATAGCAGAAAAGTGCAGCTATTATTTCACCGAGTTTCCCTGTCACACCTCCCAGCAACTGGCCCACTCAGAGCATCTAGTGACTTACCCACAGTCGCTTTGCTCTGTTTCCCAGCTTGTTCTGCTGTAAATGGGCCCAATCAGCCTCTGAAATAAAACCCAAAGCCCTGCTCCTTCCCTGCTTTTTCTGCTCAGGGCATTCTCTTCAGTACCGGCGAGTGCATGAAAAGCCCCGCGGACCTGCTGAAAATCTACCTGCATGAGTCCAGCCGGGTCTACAGGGACAAGCTGGTGGAGGAGCAGGACATCCAGGCCTTTGATAAGCTACAGACGGACACACTGAAAAAGTTCTATGAGGTGAGAGTTTTTTTTTTTTTTTTTTTTTTCCTAGAGTTCAGCGGGGGCAGACCAGAGCGGGGAGTGAATCATTAGGCTGCCTGTTCTGTATCTGGACTTGGACATCACTGGGCCAACACAGCGAGGAGGAGGAGGAGGGGAAAAAATAAAAAGAATTTTAGGGGAAGAGCGAATGTAGGGCCTGGAGAGACTTAGGGGAGAATATTAATCAGTGAGGTACGGGGTCCGGCTGTCAGGGTCTGCACTGCCAGGCCAGCAAATTGGAAAACATTTTAATGGTTTCCTCTCCGCTGCTTCCTTCCTCCATACCCTTTCCTGCCCTGTGTCATGCCACTGAGAAGAACCTGACACACATGCACATGCACTCAGATAAATGAGAAGAGAGACCATGCAACAATATATTATCAACTCCTTGCATATAATGCAAACTTACAGCTTCCCTCTACTTCCATGAAAACCAGTAGAATGTTTTCTGTCAGATACCAAATCACTGATTTTCTTTATCTTGCGTCCGTGTGAGGACATTAACAGGATAAATGCTGCCGGTTCTGTGATGAAGTCATTCTGAAACCAACAAAATGGTCCATCATAATGTAGTACAGCTTATTTCTCTGTCCATTCATCCATATGTCTGTCACTAACCGTAATCTGAGTTTGAATCAACTCAACAAACCTGCAGCTCATTTTCTTAGTTGATGTGTGTGTAGACTAAACATAAGCTCTTAGTTTTGATACATTTAATAACTAGAGGAAAAAAAAGATCAAGAGAACATTGATATTTTAGTTACTTGGTGCACCTCAAATAAAAATATACAGCGCTGTATGTTTTCTCCCCAGTTACACCTGCAAGCACGTTAAAAACATTTAGAGTTTTTAACGAACTTGTGTCTCTAAAAAGGAACTTTCAAAATGAAAGTTTTGTGTCCAATAATTTCCAGTTTTCAGGGTTTTGTAAAGCTTTCACCTTCTCATACAAGTTTTGGTCAATTATGAAATATAAGAAGAGCTAAGAACCAAATTCTATATCAGCAGCAGAGGAAACGCAGTAAGATTTTACTTGTATTAAAAAAATCTCAAAATGATTAAAGGTCACATTTGTAACTGTCTTTAGCATCTTGTTAGCTAGTAGCAACACTAGCGCTACTGAGACATCAATCTCTGTGTTTGGATAAGAGAATTTGTATCCTTATTTTAACTCTGAGTTTGCCAACATTTCCAACTCGACCTCGTTCTTTGACAGAAGTTGACATCTTAAAGGGATCAAACAGGGCAACTTTGATGGAGTATCTTCAATCTTCCTGTTATCTACTGAAAGTCTTCCTCTCTCACTCTATTTTTTTTATTTAGCTTTCTATCCTTTTAATTGAAAATAGTTTCCTTTAGATAGCTGGTTACAGCTATGAGGTTCTGCATGTCGTTACTTTGTTCTTTACTGACAAGAAAAAAAAGTAGATTTCTGAGTTTCTGACCAGTTAGATTCAATCAAGTTGAAAATGGACAGATTGCTGTCAGAAGTCAAATTTTTCAGAACAACGTCTCTCATACGCGAGTCACTTTTCTTTTTTCCTCACAAACGTCTTTCCTTAGCAGACAAAATACACGGCTGAACATTTCGGGGCCAGCATGGATGAGAATTAACTGGGTCAGGCTCTGCGCAGCAAAGACATTTAGCCGTGTCCCTGTCCACACTGTTTAGGCCCAACAGCAATGTTCTGCTGGCAAACGAACTGTGTTCCCCTCACTGTTTACCGCTGCTGTGTGTGTGTCTATGAATCTTCCCCCCCGAGGACGTGGAGGAGGAGCCGCAGCGGACCCGGGAGATGAACCTGTATTGCCACTTTGCCCGCGGGCCCGGGGAGCCCAGGTACATGTCAGTGGAGTCCTGGAGCAGCCTCAGTAAAATCCTGCTGGACGTTCTGGACAGCTACAATGAGGTCAACGCCACCCTGAACCTGGTGCTGTTTGAAGATGCCATGGCTCACATGTGAGTACAGGAAGTGAATGTTTTTTGTCTTCAAAGTATTTTAAGATTCAATGTTAAAACCAGGCAGCAATGAAGTAAATACAATCTGTATGCAGCTTAAATATAATCTAAGTCTCATTTCACTGACGTTTCATCTAGGAGTCAAATTGAATATGAGAAAACTTTTTGAATATGAGATTCATGCTTCTAATTCTGTAAAAAGATTATTTTCCAAAGGGTTCAACATTGTCAAAAAAACAAGCTAGGCACTCTATGCATCGCACAACACAAACAAGCTGCTCACTTCTTACTAACCGATTGAAAAGCAACAAGTTAAGTCATAAGGCATCTTGGAGCCTGCTGTTATCACAGCTTGAGCATTCAAAAGTCAGTATGCTACCTTTCATCCTGTCTTTCGCTCGCCAAAGTTCTTTGAACACAGGAAACGGGTCAACATATGTTTTTGAGCAGTCGCACTTTCTGAACAATTTCAGATTAGTTCTACTTGTCTTGAACAAAGAAGACTCTACTGACACCCAACAAAACCCAGTCCAAGTTGTAGTTCCAATGACAACCCTCAATGTGAATAGTTCCTCCTTTAAATCTAATTTTGCAAAAATATGGTTGAAAACATTTCTTTGTTTTCATGGGGCTTTTTTTCTGTTTCTCGTTGATATTAAAATTATATTTTAGCTTCAGAATCAGAAGTCTGACAGCAATATTCAGAGGCTTTCCCGATAAATTTTCCAGCCGATAAATCGACCCAAATTTCCTTAATTTTGGAAGATTGGTTGATTAAAACACGTGAAGCTGATTTTATGCACCGATTTTTATCTGCCTCGGCACAGGTCTACAAATCGACCACATTCCTCTTTTGCTCTGCTGTGAGAGAGGTTTGACCCTCCCACCTCGTCATGTCTACACCTTTCAATGTTTGGAAAGTACAACAGTTTGAGCAAATAAAGTCCTGGATAAAGAAAGCATATAATGGAGAAAACAGAGTGCAATTCAAGAAAGCGAAGGGAGTCAAAATTTGTCTTCAATTGTTGAGCTATAGTACCAGTTGGTGTGTAAGAAGTTTAAATGTCATCTTATGTATAATCACTGAAAGTAGCTGAAACATTATTGGAAATGCAAGAAAATGCAAAGCAGCTAAACTATCATCAGGAAGAGATGAAATTTAAATGTCAGCGCAACTGGAAGCGTGGAAACAACAGAGATTTGTCACTGTGCATGTAAAACATGGCAGCAGTTAAAATGAGAGTTGTGTTTATAAGCCGCTCCTTTCCTTAACGCAAACTGGATTCATAATGAAATCAGGCCATCTATTAAAAATGAAGAGACACGAGAGTATTTTTTTACATCCTGTTTAGGAGATTAAAGTGTTCTGGAGGCCGGCTCAGTCTGGAGCAGAGGTTCCCAAACTGTGAGGCGCGCCCCCTAGGGGGGGCGCCGTGTCATTGCAGGGGGGGCGCGGGAAGCCGTCTGGATGAAAACAAAACAAAACATGAACACTGTATGCTCTGGGTTTTTACCTTAGAATGGCCAACTCTCTGTTATTCCTATGTCAATTTGATAGAGTAGAGGCTTCCACACTTCCCATATTTATGTCCTCTGTCACTTTTATCAGCAGTTAAAACGGTTTAATCCGTTGTTAACATGTTGTAACCTGTTTTTCCGAGCCGCCTTTAAACGCAACATGAGCGCTACGACGCTCGCGCTGGGTTTACACCTGTGAAGGAGACCTGCTGCTGCTGTGCGGAGCTACGTAGGTTTTGTTAGAATCACGGCAGCAAACCAGCAAAACGCAAAGAACTTTTCACAGTTTTTCCCTCCAAACTAACCGACTGAGTTGAGTAAAGCTGTTGGATGCAGGTAATGTTAGCTAAAAGATGACTAGCTAATATCAATACAGAACCTTAAGCTTAACAAGTACCTTGTAGGCTACCGATGTTGGTGTCTATTTTCAGCTACGTACATTCATTTTGCCCCCCAAAAAGTCGATGCCCCCCTCCCCTCCCCCTCCACATGCGTCGTTTCAACCAGACAGCCATTTGTAATCCATAGGGGGGTGCAGAAAAAGTTTGGAAACCACTAGAAAAAAAACTACCAGTTTTAATTGGAAACTGTGATCATACGGAGAGCTGTGGTGTTCTGCATGAAAACGGACACAAACAACCACAAAGCGAAGCTCCCGGTGTTTGTTTTTGTTGGATGAGTCAGGTGCCGTGTTCAGCCAGCGTTTCCTCCCTCTACCTTTTCCCTTACCCATCCCTTTCCACCAATTCCTCCCTCCCCCGAATGTCTGCTCTCTGCACGCAGCTGCCGAATAAACCGAATCCTGGAGTCTCCACGGGGCAACGCGCTGCTGGTCGGAGTGGGCGGCAGCGGCAAGCAGAGCCTGACCCGACTGGCTGCCTTCATCTCCAATCTGGAGGTTTTTCAGATCACCTTGAGAAAAAGCTACAGTCTCGCAGACCTAAAGGTTAGGAAAGGATACCAGACAGCTCTTTTTTTTTTTTTTTTTTCTTATTTTGTCACTTTATTTATGTCTGGACATCACCTATGCAGTTCTAACACATGGATATGCGTTAGAATATTCAAATATAGCTGTAGCTTTATGTTTAGGATCGCTGGCCTGCTGCAAAGGGAGCCTCTATCTAGGTGTCAAGTTTTCTAACATGTATTTTTACAACAGTGCCCTGTATTTATGTCCATCCATCATGTCACCAAAGCTGAACAGCAACACGCACCAGGGGAGGCACATTTCAGCACCTCTTCTGACAGGCAAATGACGCCTTGAGCAGACCTGAGGCATGCCACACTGGATTTCACAAGAAATGGCCATGTCTGTGGATTTTAGCTACATGCAGATATGTAGTTATGCCAGCAGGTGGCACAGCTTGCCACTAGAAACGTAAAGCGTTACTTGAAGCAATGAAATGAATTTGTCATACAATAAAATGCTCACTGTGTAAATCTTTTAAACTTAAGGATATTAGCTTAGCAATCTTCTCCTCAACAGCTTTCTTGAGAGAAATCTGTCACCAGCTTTTTGCCGTTGTTTTCGTGTTGACGAATCGTGGGTCGTACATTTCTGGGTATTTTTCAACCTCAGTCAATAATCTTTGCTCGTTCATATTTATATATTGTTTCCAGAAATAAACAGCACTTAAAAAAAGCATAGAAGAAGAAATAACTGGCATATTTTTTTCTGCACATCTGATGCTGCCGGTCTTTGCTGAAGACAAGCCTTGCCTCAGCATGCTGCTGCCACCACCATGTTTCAAAAGGGGAAATTATGCGGCACACATTTTTTTGTACAGTTTTGCCATCGACCAGACTTCAAAATCCAAATTTTGTAGTATAAGACTACAGCGCCTTCTTGATATTTGTGTTGATAGTTTTTTTTTGTCGTCACAGTTAGTATTTTTAGATGAGGCTCAATAAGATTTTCAAAGCATGAGTCATTGTTTTCTACACCAACCCAACTTTTAACTTCTTACGTTTTGACCCTAACCTGTCAAGATAAAAAAAAAACTTGCGGATTTTTATTGAGATTAAGTTACTCAAAAGACTCAGAGTCCACCAATAGGACTTTTAGAGTAAAAAGGGGTCGATGTCGTGATTATTGTGCACATCACTAAATAATATGGCGTGCACAGGTCAACAAAATGTTGAATATCAGTTTCCTTCAATTTCACTACTAGGCACTACTTTGTATATATCTATCATAAGAAAATTAATAGGTTGAAGTTTGTGGTTGAAGTGCAACAAATTATGAAGTTCAAAGAATATAAATCTTGTTTATTGACTTCAAACAGGATGAGGTTGTTTGAATGTCAGATGCTTTTGGGTGCTAAAAATTCATTTTATCATACAAATCTACAGTTCAACTCTAACAGCTTCAATTTCTTATGTTTATATCCCTCCTTGTCCTCCTCTTCCTCTCTCCTTCCCACCCAGACTGACCTGGCATCCCTCTACATCAAAGCTGGTGTGAAGAATGTTGGCACAGTGTTCCTAATGACTGACGGCCAAGTGGCAGATGAAAAGTTCCTCGTTCTGGTCAATGATCTTTTGGCATCGGGTAACAGCAAGCCTTTTCTGACTACTGGTTCCTATGGTTTCCAGGAAAAAAAAAGATTTTATGTTTTATTTCTTAATTGTTACAAATAACAGAGATGTCTCTACTCCTCAATATGGATATAACATTGTGAGGAAATGGAAGGGTTCCTCTTGTTTAAGCTCTGACGTTTTAAGAGTCCAGTCCATCCAAGTCTTTTCTGTTCTTTGTAATAATTTTGAATTTATTGTGGAATTTATTAATTTTAATGTGATAAAATTGTCCATGGACAATGAAAACTACTTGCTGAACGCATAAAAATGCAAAACAGTTGTGTCTAAAGGGCAAAACATTTTCAGTTATATTCTCAGGAATTTCATTACTTCACTTCTTTGGCTTTGTTCTGATGTGACCTTTACCAAAATTTAGCACACTAACATACACAGTGGATGCAGAGTTATTTTAGAGCTTGACTTCCTTTCTCTCACTCCAAGTACAATGAATATCTCCAGTATTACCTTTTAAAATTGTGCAATCCAAAGCCCTGGAACTTGGACAATTCCTGAGCTGGTCAACCAGGTGGATCAAAGAGTGTTTCATGTGCACCAAGCAAACCAAACTAAACCTTTGCATATTCATAGCCATGTCACCCCATGCATACTTTTAGCCTTAACTATGGGACTACAATGTCTGTTTTTTAAGATAGATTTTTTTTTTCCTAAAAATGTTTGCTCTCAGTTTGAAATTAGAACTAGCCAATAAAATTTCATCCACCCACTTTGTATATCTTTAATAGCCAATTGGCATCCTCGACAGAGCCCTAGATCATCACAGGGTGTCACAGGGACTGATGAGACAAAATAACCATTCAAGCAAACACTCATACATAAGCGCCATTGAGTGTCGTAATTATTCTAACACGCGTGTTTTTGCGCTGTGGAAGAAAACGGGAATAGGTGAAAGCATGCAGAACAGTAATGGCTGAGTTTGATAATCCAGACTTTGTTGTTGTGTGACAGAAGTACTTCCTCAATCCCGGACATTCAGCTTGGTTGTGGCTACAGCTAACAGCTAAATTCAACTCACAGATGGGCAAAGAAAACTGGTTTTAAAGCATAAGAATCTGTAATAAAAAGCTCTGAGAACAGACAGTGTTGTTTCTCTCAAAAGTCGAGCTCAGCGGTGAGATGTCCTGAAGACATACTTCCCACAACGTGGTGTAGAGCCGCATCATTTCACTGGGACATGTACAGCCTTTATAGCCCATAGAAATGTTTATTTTTTCCTCTCACATCAGTAAACAATACAACATGTTGTACAGTATCCTTTTCTTTATTTTCCAACTCTGACTTTTCTCTGGTCACTTTCACCACTCCTGGCACTCTAACACCGCTCTTAAGTACGTCACAGAGTACAAACGTAACACAACAGGATACCAAACTCATTCAGCAGCAGAAAAGGCACTAACATGTTACTGATTGTCCCTCGTTTCTAAGAATTGGGATAACAGCCTTTCAGATCAGGGTCTTTGGAGGAAAGAAGCTGTTATTGATTCAGTTTTTATTAGCCTTTCAAGCTTTTTGAATGAGCTGGTGGAGACCACTGCTCAAGAAAATATAGTAACATTTTACAGGAAATGGAAAATATGTTTGGAAAAAATCTTAGCTGCTGAAAAGCTGGAAACCTGAGTATATTGAGATCCCTACATTGTATTCCCAGACAGTGCAGGCATCTGCCAGCAAACACGCCAGCAGGCTGTGGTTTTTGGAAACAAGCCTTTGCCTTGCAGGTCTTTGTTCTCTCTCCAAGAATCTCTTTTTCATCTGCTGCCCTCACTTTGCCAGAAGATGATGTCTTTAACCTAGACTAGGTGATGTTGAAAATATAATCGGTTGCAAATATTAACCTCCTCACTTCCTTGGATTTGTGTTCTTACAACCTCAAATTTCTATGTCATGTTTTAGCTTTCACAGCTGATGAAGCTATATAAAAACACAGGCTGTGATAAATAGCAAAGTAATCGGTTTTACACATTTAAAAATATACATCAAAATATAAAATTGATCAACATGTTTCGATAGCAATCAGACTCAACATCAGTGCAATGCTGGAAATCAAGTTTCAAAAGAACAAAAATATAAAAACACACCACTAATGACTGACCAGATAGGTATAATAAAGATTTAATAAACTCTACCTTAACTCCAAACCTGGAAAGAGATGGAAGTTAAACTCACAGTCCAGGTGAGGAAGGCTAGAGTCAAATAAGCAACTAAGAGTCCAAAGATACACTTTATGGAACCACACAGATCTTCTGTAGAGATGGTAGTATCTGTCAACAGGCCATTATAACCCACACATCACAGAGCTAGGTATTCATAGTCGCCAAGAAAAAGCAAGCACTAACGCAGAACTTTGTCAGAAAGCTTGGATTCAACCAAGAGGCATGTGGGGAAAAAATGCCGCTGTCAGATGAGTCGTATGCAAAAGCAACACAATGTCTGGTGCAATCCTAGTCTTCCAGAAAAAGGACAGAATGTAGGTTTTCCTTCCAGCTGAGCAATTACCCTCAACAGATTGCTAAAACAACACCAGCGGAGGCTTAGGGGGTGAGCTTTTTGGGATGTGGAGGAACGCCAAGACCTCAACCCAAGATTTTAGAGCGTAGATGTGCCAACCCTGTCGAAATGTAGAGACTCGATGCTTGATTGCTGCTGGAAGTCTTAAGCTCATATTCTCCAAGTGTGTGCTCAGAAAGAATACATTTATTATAAAAACGGGTTAAGCTGCTGCTGCTGTGATGACATCATAGGCTAACTAAATTGATCTTAGTTGCATTAAAACTAAATGGATATAGCTGCTTGAAAGGGTTTTGTTCTGCCTAAACATCAATCATAAGCTTGAAGCGGGGAGCAGCTGGAGTTATGTTGTTAAATAATGATTCAGAAACCTTAGGTTACATGGGCTGAAGTTTCTTTGACTCATTATAGACTCATACATCCATCTGCACATTCCACGCTCATCAGTTACTCGAGTGGAGTTGTGACTTAAAGCAGATATCTGCATTAGCATAAGTCCTCTGCATGATCTCCTGCAGTCTCCACCTCTATTACCACAGCAAGATTTGATTTAAGAGTCTCTGTGCTCAGTGTCAGCTCCGATCCCAACAAGATAAGAAACTTTTCCAGAGTTTTCAGACAGCTAAAGCTCGCATTAAGAAGAAGAGGTCTGCAGGCACGGCAATAATGTGATTCATTTTATTCATTCCAGGAGAGATTCCCGACCTGTTCCCAGACGATGAGGTTGAGAACATCATTGGCAGCATGAGGCCAGAGGTCCGTAGCTTGGGATTGATGGATACGAGAGAAAACTGCTGGAAGTTCTTCATCGACCGCGTTCGCAGGCAGCTCAAGGTGAAGCAGACAGATAGGACAAAGGCTCGGTTGTTTTGTTTTTTTTATTTTTTATTTTCCCCACTACTGTGAATTTCTAAAGTAATCATCCAGAAACAACCGTTCTCAGTGGCTCCCTTCCAGGGGAGAGAGTTACGCATTAATCTTCTTCGCTGAGTTTCGCCCATGTTTGATCTCCATCCTTTCCTAATATCGCAAAAGCTTGCCACCTCACACTCTAATTTACCATTCCTAAATAAAAAAAGAACCTCTCAAACTTAGATAAACATCTGGCTTTATGAAGGAGCTTCTCCCCAGACAATTTTCTTCCCTGACACTTTCAGATGAACTTGAATACATTGGGAGGCGGCGGACGTCATTATAAATCACCAGCATGAGCAGAAAAGCTGCCGTTTAGCTGCAGATAATTTCACCGACGTGTAGTCGCTTTGTTCCCCCTGGGGAGGGAGAGCTTCCAGAGGGCTGCTTATCCTGTCATTATTATAGCATACCCCAGCACATCCCCCACCCCCAGCACCAACCTCTCTAGATTGGGGAGTGAATAAATAAAGAAGGCATTCCCATGGGCAATCTTCTAAAGAGTGGATTTCTGACTGTTTAGTTATTTCTGTTTAAACTGCTTGTCTGGGTGGAAAGGGCACTTTCCCAGAAATGTTGGCAAGCTTCAATCATTGCATGAAATGTGCTGAGGGTGTGTTTCAGCATGTCACGCGGGGTGTTGAGCATAAATTGCCAAACTAGGACACAATTTAACATGCTTTGGGAAGTTTTTTGATGAGTTGCTCCCAGTGTATGGGGATGGGTTTGAGGGGTCAACAAGGGAAATGGGGTAGCAGGATCCTCGGTACTAATTGGCGGTCAATCCCTTCGCCACACACTCGGTGACAAATATGCCCAGAAGAAATGATTCACATCTTATTTGGACCTAATTTGGTACACATGCAGACCAGCAATGGTTATGTAAATGATTCAATTGTGTGTGGGTGCTCTCACATACCTACTGATTCCTACATAGGGCGACTGTGCCATCTGCACACTCCACATGCTGACAAATTTCACAATATGACCTGTCTTGCAAACCAACAAAATGGATCCCTATCAACCATTGCTGTGTTGGTAACATTGTCCAACTCCTCAAGGGGACTTCTTCTGTGTCTACTAACCTTCACTTAGGCGTTTCACTAACTTTCAGACAATCTGTGTATTGGCTCGTAACACCGTCCCTCTACTTGTGATGCCACCTTTCAGTCTCTCAGAAGTAGTGTTCATTGTTGTTTTTCTATATTGAATATTTTATATGTAATGTAGTAAAGCAGGGTCTGTGATGACCTGTCCAGGGTGCATCGCACATTTCGCCTAATGACTCTGAAAATGGGCATTAGACCATCGTAACGCTGCAAGGATAAGCGGGTATCGACGATAGATGGATGGTAATAAAATGGGAAATATGCCGATTAGGGATGCAAGTTATCAATTAATGGGTTAATCTAAAGTTGATGAACCTTATCGATCGACTAGTGATTAATTGATAAGTGGATATTTTCTTAAAAACCTGAATTTTCTCTTGTATGAAAAGAGCTGACCATCTTTTTATTTACATTCCATAACAAAGAGGGGTAAATTTTTCATATGCTTCTATTAAAGAAATTAATAAAATCCTTACATTTAAACTTTTTTGTGTCAGTTCTGTTAAAGACTGACTGACTAAACACATTTTCTCACAATATTAAAGTTGGACATATTTATAAAATATATTAAAACAAGAGCCTCTTAAGTTGCTGAACATAAAAAGAAAAGATGAAACTTAAGTGTGAGAGTTTATATTTCAAAACAGTAGACCGTTTCTCTTTCCCATTCTTGTATGGTCCTGCCATCTTTTTTCCTGCGTCAACTGGCTCCACTTAAAGATGACCAGCGACTCCCTCTTCTGGATGGTGGCTGAACTACAACACTGAAAGAAGGTTTAAACGGATGTTATTAATCGATTGGAATACATTTTAATCTAATAAACCTTTAATTGACAATTAGTAGTAAGTTGATTAAATGTCTATTAAGAAACACTGAAAAACGTACACAGTTTTATAACATTATACAACAAATATGATTTCTTTTCTCTGTGGTTTGTGGAATAGTGTACAAATTGATTACATATTTGAAAGTACACAATATGATGTAAAATAAGTGTAATAATCAAAACTGCATAATATTAAGACCAAAATCTGTGTAGCAGACAGTCCTGTATTTTTGTTGCTAAGGTCGTCGAACTGTTTAAAAGGTTCATGGTCAGAGTGTGATGAACTTCTGCTGAAAGAGAGAACAAATATTTTTCCTTGGGCCTTTGAATCTCACCTCCTGATTAATAATTTAGTCTAAAATTAAACTTCACCCTGATCCCACAGATACTTTTATAAATGGGTTCACTGAATATTCCATGAGGGTTGATTAAACTTTTCACCAGGCACCTCCACTTTTTCTTCTTCCTTTCCAGCCAGAAGAAGATAATACAAAGACTACAGATGAACTCTTGTTTAAGATGTTATAGAAAAGCCTTGAATTAAACTCCACATTCACTGCTTTTTTCTCTCTCTCCTCTTCCTCTGAGCTGAGTGATTACCATCAGCAGTGTCTCTGGGTGTGCCTTCTGCTTGTTTGTTTCTTCAGTTTGAATTTGTCGAGCATCTGGCTGAGTGTCTCAACAAGCCAGCTGTTAGTCTCCAGCAGTGAAAATCAGTCTGACATATCCCACAGCTCTACACACCCCTTTAATCCACATACTTGATGGAAGCTTTATTTGCCTAATGATGGAGAAGCAGATAATTAATTCACAGTTCTCCATCACCCCTCTTGACCGTGAAGGCGTTATTAGTCTGAGCGCGCCTTTCTTCTGTAAGTCTTCTGTGAATCTACATGTATCCCACCTAAATAACTCAGTGACTGTAATCTATTTGTGTGTCGGAGTTCAACCTGTGATGTCTGCTGCCGTCACTTCCAGGTGGCCCTGTGCTTCTCTCCGGTCGGCAGTAAACTGAGGGATCGGAGCAGGAAGTTCCCGGCCGTGGTCAACTGCACGGCGATCGACTGGTTCCATGAGTGGCCACGGGAGGCGTTGGAGTCGGTCAGCCTCAGGTTTCTGCAGGAGGTGGAGAACATCGAAGTGAGAGAAACTCCCGGTTAAATATACGCAGTACACACAGGAAGGAAGTCACCCACAAAAAAAAAAAAAAAAAAGAAAGTTCTCCCTCTGAAAATGTAATTTAGAGTGTCAGCCACCGTGACGCAACAAATGCGATGTTATTTTCAAATGCAGACCGAAGGCCACAAAATTAAATTCCACGCCTCAGCCTGAGGAAGTGCAGGCCCTCGCTGCAATCTGCACGGTCCCCCCCCTGCTTCCAGTGTGAAATAACCGCTGACTTTTAAATCACGCAGCCCCAGGTGAAGGAATCGGTGAGCAGGTTCATGGCTTACGTCCACACCAGCGTCAATCAAACATCCAAGGAGTACCTGGCTAATGAGCGGCGCTACAACTACACCACGCCTAAGTCTTTCCTGGAGCAGATCAAGCTGTATCGCAGTCTGCTGGGCCAGAAGAGCAAAGATCTCACCGCCAAGATGGAGAGGCTGGAAAACGGCTTGCAGAAGCTCAGCAGCACATCTGATCAGGTATTTGCATCTTTAATGGAACCTCTGTTGAAAAATTCATCCCTGCAACTAGACATTTAATTACTTAGAGAATTTTAATTGATACACGTGCAGACAAGTGATTGGTGGAGAAATGCTATACCTGGAAGGAGCTGGCATGCCTAGAATGTAGCATTAGAAGTGGTAAGAAGTGACAGTCAGTCTTCTTAGAGTCAGAATAATGACTGAAGGTCCTCACATCTTTAATACAGACTTTAACCAGCAGGAGGCAGAACAGGATGCTGTGGTATTAGAAGAGCTTGAAATGTCTCATCAAAGTTAGACGCGTTTTACTTAATTTGTATTGTCATAACTTTGTTTGGTGATACAAGTGGAAGCCCATGCTTCTCATTAAGTGATACAAAGTGCCATTGCTAATATTTAGTCTGTATTAATGCTAATTATGGAGCATTCCTAAGTAGCATAATTAGTTTCTGACGATGTTTCTGTGTTCCAGTTGAAAGTCAGAGGGATATGGTAATGGATTTGTTCAACCAGGCTAACTAATTAGCAACTCAAGCATTTAACACAAACACAAACATTTTTGGTTTATTTTTCAAAATTACCTTTAAAATGTTTTTTTTTTTCTTAATCAATATTAAAACCATTCAAGGAAATAATTTTTGTTTTCATGACACACCAAAGCAAGTTGAAAATCTCTGTTGCAATGTCGTTTTAAAATACCCACTGCATTGCTGCAACCTCCACACTCTCACCAAACGCTCCACCCCCAATCCATCCTACAACCCTGGTGTCAGGAATAAAGAGGATTAAGAGTGCACTTTTCATTCATCAGTGTGGGATACAGTGATGCCTGAATGCATTGCAGAGCTGAAGGCAATAGAAACACTTTCCGATTTGTGCCGCATAACTACAACGGCTCTAAAATCCTTTTGTAGGGGAACTGATGTCACATATTAAGATAACATTTCTTAAGAAACATCTAAAAACAATTTGAACAATACAAATAAATACAGGACCACACAATAGTTACTTATTCATTTAATTTTTTTAATCGTACAGAGATGTGAAATATTCTACAAGTTTGTGACAACCATTGAACAACCTTGTCCCTAAATTATAATTTGGGATTAAAACGAGCTGCAAGCTGTACGTGAGTGCTCTAAAAGGCACTCATACACAAGACGGGAATATGACAATCATATAGAAGCTTTAATAATGATTAAACTTTAAACAGAATAGCAGCTGTCAAAAATCATTCATATTCCTGGTTACGCTGTTTCTTCTGAGTAAACTGGTAAAATATGTCCATCACTTGCCAGTAAAAGTTGTTATGGCTGTTTTGTTGCAGGAAGATCATTAAAAGTTGTCTGGTATGTTTTCCAGAAGAAGGCACTAATGGACCATCCATCCATTTTCTTTACACCCTTGTCCCTCAGTGGGGTCGGGAGGGGTGCTGGTGCCTATCTCCAGCTAACGTTCGCCAGTCTGTCGCAGGGCAACACAGACTGCCATGCACACACACTCACACCTAGGGACAATTTGGAGAGACCAATTAACCTGACATGTTTTTGGACTGTGGGAGGAAACCAGAGTACCTGGAGAAAACCCACACATGCACAGGGAGAACATGCAAACTCCATGCAGAAAGACCAGGAATTGAACCCAGGACCTTCTTGCTGCAAGGCAACAGCTCTACAAACTGCGCCACGGTGCAGCACGGTGCAGCACGGTGCAGCCCCTGCACTAATGGACCTCCATACTATTACAGATGCTGGCATTTGAAGAAGAATTACACCTATCCAAATTAACAATTAGTCACATAATGTATTTATTTCATCTCTTGACTATATAGTTGCCTTTATTCACTCACATGTCAATAACTGAACAGCTACATTTTGAGGACTAATCCCACCATGTCATCAGTTAAATTGATAGTGGAATCATAAAGACCCTTTAACTTGTATTTTCTACTACATTTCCCATATAAATGCCCAATTAATCTTGTTTATTTTTTAAACCCAATACAATCAACCAGTAAAACCTTCAAATAAATCCCAATACTAAATTATTAAAAAGACAAATAATACCTTACAAAAGCATTTGGACCTCCTGGTATTTTACACATTTGTTCTTGTTAGAACCCAAATTTAATGTTGTTATTTTGGGATTTGGTTTGTGATAAACAAACAAAAACAAATTGTGAAGTGACTGAAAGATAACATATTGTTTGCTTTCAAATAAAAATCTGAAAAGTGTGTTGTGCTGCCCTGACAAAGCCGTCCACATCTGGAGACGTGCAGTGTTAGGTTTGTCTCCCACCCGAGCTGTGGGTCACTGCCACTCCTCCAGAGTTACTAGAGCCTTTTATGTGCCTTGTGAAGATGACTCAGTTGATTAAATTTCATTTTGGGGTTTAAGTGAAAAGAGAGCTGGATGGAAATACTTGTCACACCTTTCAGATTTATATTTGCAAAACAAATCAAGAACTACGTATGATCTTTAACAGCTATCATGTGATATTTAGGGTCACGTCAAAGCCTGAGAAAATTAATTTAGATGCGTGGTCACAATTTGACTAAATTTATATATAAAAAAAAAAACAATCAAGGGGTGTAAATACTTAACGAAGGCATAACATTTTCCATCTTACATTTGCGTATGACTTGACGGCACATAGATTTGCAAAGCTGTTTGCAATGAAGAGAGCAAGATTAGTTGTATGAAATTATGATTTGCATAAGGTAATGTTTCCATCTTTAATATCCACACCTGGATCCATTTGTTCTAATGTTTACCATCTCTGCTGTTTGCCAGAAGAGGACTATATGAATAATGGAATGCAAAGTCTGAGTGTGAAGCAGTCCTAATTATAGTGGGCCCGCTATCCTCTGTGAGTTAATGCAGAACCAACTACACAAACACAGTTTCACTTTGGCATAACATGCATCTCTGCTGCTTTGCATAAACAGGCCCACACATTCCCACCCGCACAAAATCACACATGCATAAACACCCATTGCGCATAAGTGACGTCGGTGCTGAAAACCACAGAGTGTCCTGTTTTCTGTTTCCCCCCCCCCCCATCTCCCATTTACTGTGGAACTCAGCTACCACATATACATTATATATATATAGGGATTATTATGCTAACTGGGGAGCTATTTTAATTAGAGAGCGCACCCTTTACAGCAGCAGGCCACCATTAATGCAGCCTGTGTCTGTTAGTGCATCCACACCAATGCCTGGCCTATTTGAAGTATTGTTGTTTAACATTCTGCACAAGAGGATCTGTTGATCACCAGGGGCTGCCTTGGTCATGGTAAACAAAGACCAAGAGGGTTAAAGCAAGCCCTCTATATGTGTGTGTGTGTGTGTGAGTGTGTGTAGGGCACTGTGAACGATCCTGTAGCTGTTTATGAGTCATGAGCTCCCTTGGGAAAACATTAGTTTATTTATTTTTTCCTCCTCTTTGTGCAGATACTGTCCTGCCCTCGGCTGCTTTAATTTTGATTTATGTTTGGATTTGGTAGTCTTACCACAAACGGCTATAAAAGATGGAGTGTTATAAGTCATCAAAGTGAGTTGCAAGAAATTTAATAAGGAAGAAAAGGTATTACCAGTATTGTTAACCCTTCGCAAGGACTTCAGATTGTTCTAAATCCCATTCAGATTAAGAGCTCATCATTTCACACACCCTAATATAAACCACCTCATGTTAATCTGTATAGCCTATGAAATGGTGTTAAATGTTGGAAGGTAAAAATAATGCTCTATTCTACGCTACATCAGGCAACTTTTTTGTTCCACCTTTCTAACCACATATGCTATCAATTAATATGGCTACATTTACAAAACTGCTTGCATTCATATACTCACCAGCCACTTTATTATGCCTGTTTAGTTGCTTGCTAACAGAAACAACAAATCCATCAATCCCTTAGCCGCTTCCTATTGCTTAAAAAAAGCCTTGATGAAGTTCAAAGGGAGCATCGGAAAAGTGAAGAAAGGGAATTTAGTGACTGTTACGTGACACTGTTGATCCCAGACAAACGGGCTTTATAATTTCATGAACTGAAATCAGCTGAAATGTTCATGCAAAATCATGTCAAGTCAAATATATACTTTGGGAACAGAAATGCCTTGTCGATGTGGAAGTTAGAGGAGATTGGGTAGACTGGTGCAAAATAATAAAAGAACAAATACTAATTTCAACCAAGGTATGTAAACTCTCAGGTTGAACCTTGAATGAACCTTGAAGATTGGCTTTTGTCTGTCTACAATTTACGAAAGTCTCACCAAAGTTGGACAGTAACAGGTTGCAACAACATTGAGCGTTCAAGTGGATCTTTAATCCATCTGTGACATTCAGACTGCAGGGTCAGTTTGGTTTAATCAACAAGGAAACATGAATCATTAGTGATTTTGGTGGTGGTTTAATGATATGTAGGATATATTTTTGGCACACTTCTGACTTCCAAAACCAAGTCTACCTGAGTGACGTTCCTGACCTTCTACATTACTTTTATGACACTTTGTTCACATCACACTCCATCCTGTCATTGCTTGGTAGGGTTTCCCATGGCAAATTTACCTGGGTCAGAGGTCACATGCACACCAATTTAAAGACCTCAAAGGCACACCACCACCAAATCTTCTGCATGTGTTCAAACAGAGCTGTATCTGTTTGGTACGAATTGAATATTGGTCACTGAAAGCAGTTTAATTAAATCTTTCTAAGTACAAAGTTGGATCGGGTAACTACGGTTTGTGGCTGTTTCCAGCACTTGCATCAATTTATGAGAGAAGAACTCTTAATACTTCAGCCCAGCAAAGCATTTCAATTTCATTATACCAATTTTCCGAAACATTTTGAGATGGTCCCTCCCAGTTCCATCATGACTATCTACCAGTGAACAAATCAAACTCTATAAAGACATAAAAGAAGTGAGCTTAGACTTTCAGAACTTGATTTGCCTGGACAGAAACCTGACCTTAACCTGACAGAACAGAGAACAAAGCTTCTCTAAGGGCTTTGTAGAGCAGAGGCTGTTTTACCTTAACGGGGTGTTGGGATAACAACTGTTAAACTCTAAAGATTAGGAATTAGATGCGACTTGGGTTCATATATGTGTGAAAACAGACTTTTTTCAACAACTTTTTGTTTTTTAATAAGCCCATATGTATATTTGATCCAACTAATCTGACTCTTATAATGAAAATATAATTTCCGTGAGCTTCGTAAGCTCCCCTGCAGACGTTTGTGTGATATTGTGGTTTCTGTTGTGAAAACAAAGGAAGTAATATCTTTTCTAATGGTATTATTTTTCTCAATATAGAGGGATGTGTAGCACCTCAAACAAAGAGTTGCAGAAACGGCAGTCCTGGTGGGTCTTTACAGACGGTAAAGCTTTACCCTAACGGGTCAGAAACAGGAAGCAGCCAGATGTTTCTTTGTTTCATGAATGAAGCTATAGATACAATGTGAGCCACTCGGTGAAATCTCCAACTCTGCCCATAAGCTATCTCATGCATGGATGAATTCGTACAGTCTGTTGCCGTGGTATCAAATATCTTGCCCTAAGAAACAGTTGTTCCAATTTACATTTACAGCAACAGGGACTGAGTGTGGGTTGTCTCATAAAGACAGTCGGGAGCAGAGAGACTTTTTTTTGTTTTGTTTTTGTTTTCCTCTGCTTGGATATCCATCTGCAGCAGATAAACAGAGAAACGGCTCAGATGTACTGAATATCACCCATGTCCTCCACCAATTAGTGTGTCCCTGTTTCCCCTATCCACCTCCTTCCTTTCTCCCCCACTGCCTATTCATCATGTTGATGGCTCACTTGGTGATGGTCTCATATTCAACCAATTCTGTTTTGCATGGAACTGTAGCAAGCCGAAACGGCCGTCTTCCCCCCGGCCTTATTTCCAGTTGGTTAATTAGCTGAAAGACAAGCTGGAAAAACAGTTTGTTTTTATTTCCCCCGTGCAACGGTTTTGATGGAGTCGGACAGCGATGCCGAGCCCCATTTGTTTGGGAGTTATAGGGAATTTGTAACAGCTTTAATTTCTCTTTATGACCGTCCTTGGTCTCTGTTAGTGTGTGTATTTGTGTACATGTGTGCCGATAGCAGCTCTTGATCCTGAAGCTTTTTTTTATTTTTTTTTTACTCCCCCTCCCCAGAAATCCATGCCATTCATCTTTTCTGTGGCTTTATCTGCGTGGACAGGGAAAGATTTTCTCTACATAATGGATTAAAGGTCACATGGCACAATGCAGCACGGCACAACGTCTTATCATCAAAAGGTTTAGGGCACTTTGTGGGGCTTATTTGTTAGGCTTTCCCAGTCACAGAGTCATATCCATGGCTTTGAACGACTAAGGAGATGTTTAGATTTCAGTTAAATGGTTGCTGAGCTTTGTCAGCAGTTGTATTCTCCACACGGCCCAGTGATGATACAATCACCGACAATAAACCACCAGTCCCTCTAAAGCATGTGAGTCTTTAAATGAGATAACAGAATCATTTGCTACGATGAGTTACAAGAGGATTTCCACAATAACAAAAATAGTTTGTTGCTACGTTTTGTGGATTACAACCCTTATATTTAGTGCTGATATTCACTGTGCCTTTTTGACAAAGACACTAATATGAACCCCATGCTCGTTTTTTGTTTTCCCCCATGTCTGTACTTCATGCATAAGTACGCAATATGTTTTTTTCCCCTTCTGCATCTACAATCAATCAATCAAATTTTCAAATTTTATTTGTATAGCACATTTCAGCAGCAAGGCATTTCAAAGTGCTTTACATAATTTTAAACAGTGAGAAAGAAAAAGAAAGTAATAAAAAGATAAAAAGAAAAGATAAAATCACAGCCTAACAGGACAAGGCCTCCAGCCTTGCAGCACCAGGCTCCGTCCGCCTGTTTCGCGAAAATTTTGCGCTAGGACTTTCGCTGTCCTACGCGGATTTTGTGCATTAATTGGTTACCTGTTAGTCTAGAATTTACAGGGTTAAACAGTGAGAAAGAAAAAGAAAGTAATAAAAAGATAATAAAATCACAGCCTAACAGGACAAGGCCTCCAGCCTTGCAGCACCAGGCTCCGTCCGCCTGTTTCGCAAAATTTTGCGCTAGGACTTTCGCTGTCCTACGCGGATTTTGTGCATTAATTGGTTACCTGTTAGTCTAGAATTTACAGGGTTTTATATACGCGCAATGACTCCCAGTCACTCGCAAATACATAGAAGGCATCAATTGCCATAAGCAACTGTAAACAGGTGGGTTTTAAGTTGAGATTTAAAGGCACCCAGTGTTTCAGCTGTTTTACAGTTTTCTGGAAGTTTGTTCCAAATCCGTGGTGCATAGAAACTGAATGCTGCTTCTCCTCGTTTGGTTCTGGTTCTGGGGATGCAGAGCAGACCAGAACCAGAAGATCTGAGGGGTCTAGATGGTTGGTACAGCAATAACAGATCTTTAATGTATTGTGGTGCTAAACCGTTCAGTGATTTATAAACTAACAACAGTATTTTAAAGTCTATTCTTTGAGCTACAGGGAGCCAGTGTAGGGACTTTAGAACTGGTGTTATGTGCTCTATCTTCCTGGTTCTAGTGAGAACGCGAGCAGCAGCGTTCTGGATCAGCTGCAGCTGTTTGATTGATTTATTAGTCAGACCTGTGAAGACGCTGTTGCAGTAATCAATGCGGCTAAAGATAAACGCATGGATGAGTTTCTCTAAATCGTGCTGAGACATTAGTCCTCTAATCCTGGAGATGTTCTTCAGGTGATAGAAGGCCGACTTTGTGACTGTCTTTATGTGGCTCTGAAGGTTCAAGTCAGAGTCCATCACTACTCCCAGGTTTCGGGCCTGATCCCTGGTTTTCAGTTGTAATAACTGAAGCTGAGCATTGATTCTAGTTCGTTCCTCTTTAGGCCCAAAGATAATAACTTCAGTTTTGTTTCTGTTCAGCTGGAGAAAGTTTTGGCCCATCCACACATTTATCTGATCTAAGCATCTGTTCAGTGATTGGATGGGTTCAGAGTCACCTGGTGACATCGTGATGTAGAGCTGTGTATCATCCGCATAGTTATGGTAGCTAATCCTATTTCCTGTTATAACCTGAGCCAGTGGGAGCATATAAATATTGAAAAGAAGGGGTCCTAGGATTGAGCCTTGGGGTACCCCACATGTGACCTTTGACCTCTCTGATGAGAAGTTTCCAATTGAAACAAAGAAATTCCTGTTCTTTATGTAAGATTCAAACCAGTTGAGCACTGGACCAGAGAGTCCGACCCAACTCTCCAGTCGATTCAGTAAAATGTCATGGTCAACAGTGTCGAAAGCTGCACTGAGGTCCAACAGAACCAGCACTGTGGTTCTCCCACTGTCTGTGTTTATATGGATGTCATTGAACACTTTTACAAGGGCCGTCTCCGTGCTGTGGTGAGCACGAAAACCAGACTGGAAGGAGTCAAAGCGATTCATTATTGTTAAGAAGTTATTTAATTGTTTAAAAACTGCTTTTTCAATAACTTTGCTGATGAATGGGAGGTTGGAGATCGGCCTGTAATTCTGCAGTAGTGATTTGTCTAGATTGTTCTTTTTTATCAGTGGTTTGATAACTGCTGTTTTCAAAGTCTGGGGGAAAACACCTGAAGACAACGATGTGTTTACTATATGGAGCAGATCATTAGCAACGACAGGCAGGACTTTCTTAAAGAAATGTGTGGGTAGGACATCCAGACAGCAGGAACTGGAGCTTAATTGACTTATAATTTCTTCTAGGGTTTTATAATGAAGTAGTTGAAATTGGGTCATTTTTACTGCCTTTGTTTTGTTTGGGCACAGCATTGGTACTGGCTTTGGAGTGGATGTGCAGATTAATCCTCTGATCTTTTGAATTTTCTCTGAAAAGAAACTGGAAAACTTGTTGCAGGCGGCATTAGATTGAAGTTCAGGTGGCAGCATCACAGGAGGATTTGTGAGCCTGTCAACAGTAGCAAATAAAGCTCGGGCGTTGTTAGTGTTTTTGTTTATGACATCTGCAAAGAAAGCCTCTCTTGCATGTTTTAGTGTTGTGTGATAGTTACGTAGTCTTTCTTTGTAGATGTCATAATAAACGTGTAGTTGAGTTTTACGCCATTTCCGTTCGGCTCTACGGCAGAGTTGTCTTGCAGACAGAACTGTTTGTGCATTTCTCCATGGAGATTTCTTCCTACCAGACACAACCTTCACTTTAATGGGTGCAATGTAATCAATGATATCTGAAAGTTTGCACTGAAAATCATCTACCAATTTATCTACGTCATTATAGATTAAGGGTGAGGAAGCAGAGTAGATTTGATTAAATGTTTCTGCTGTGTTTTCTGTGAAAGTACGTTTTGTGATAGTAGCTGTTTGTCCAAGTGGGTTAATGGATAAAGAACATTCAAAGATAACAGCAAAGTGGTCCGACAGGGCGACATCAGTTACAGAGACATTGGAAATATTCACACCCTTACTGATAACCAGGTCCAGTGTGTGTCCATGAGTGTGTGTTGCTTGTTTGACATGTTGTGTGTGTTGTGTCAACCAAGCCCTGCTCTCTACTCAGATTTTTCTCACAGCTCTGTAGATTAACTATAGAAGGTAGTTTTCAAACAGTGATTTATTAAAAGAAAAGAAGTGATCAAAACCAACCATGATTTGTATCGCTAAAGCTAAAGGCACAGGCCATTTCCAATGTGCCATGACGACATTTAAATCTTTTGTGACCAATGCCTCAATTTTCTACAACAGTTCAGCCTAAACAGCCAGAGACCTTATCTTCTCTCTGAGCAATGCACCACACCAGAGAGCTACGTTTGTGTGGAATATCCATAAAAAGGCGTGTAGTGTAGAAACTGTTGCTAATATTGGAGCCCTTTTCAAACAGACATTGGAAAAATGTTTTTTCCTAGTCACCCGTAAGGGAAAATGATCACTAATATTATATCAAGGCTACACATGGACAAGCATTTAGTCATACAGAGAGAATCCAAGTCAACTATTTACAATCCAATTGATCCTCATTACCAAAGAATAATGTCAAATTCTCTATGTTATTAAAAAGGGCTAAATTCTTTAAGTTTCCGGTACTTGAAGCTACTATCCTGCAGGTTTTAGATGCATCCCTGCTCCAACACACCTGAATCAAATGAACGTCTCGTTACCAGGCCTCCACCAGATTTCACAGCATCCTGAAGAGGTAATTCAATCATTTGTGTTGCTGTGTTGGAGCAGGGATCTATCTAAAATATGTAGTTCAGTCACTCTCGAGGCCTGAAGTTGGTGATCCAGCAGATTGAACCGAGTCATTGACTTGCAGGCAGTATAGCCTCCTGTAGTTTTCTGATCTAGGAAAGAAACCCAGCTAAACGGATAAACTCTGAGCCAGTTTTCAGGTCTGTAAGATGAAAAGGAAGCACATACAGTTAGTAAAAACTCAAAGGATTGCCTACACCTTGAGCCATTAGTCTCTTTTCTCACTCTCTGACCTCCTGAGTCTCCTCCTCTGATAGGTGGATGACCTCAAGGCCAAGCTGGCTGCTCAGGAAGTGGAACTCAAGCAGAAGAATGAAGACGCTGACAAGCTGATTCAAGTAAGAGCAAGTTGAATGCCATTTAAAAATCATTCAGTGGTGATTTCTTACTTTGCTAGCCAGTAGGACTCGTAGATTTAGATCTTTTTTTTACCAAGCTCATTATTTCTTACATAAAAGTTGCAGTTTTGACCTGCCTTTCTGTTATATTATACCAAACTGACTATATTTACCAAATCCGGCTAATTCTCTGACTAAGCTCTTTGTGCTGCCCGCAGGAGGTTGGGATAGAAACAGAGAAGGTCACAAAAGAGAAGGCTGTGGCTGATGAGGAAGAACAAAAGGTGGCGGCCATTGCTGTAGTGGTCAGCGGTAAGCAGAGAGACTGTGAGGAGGACTTGGCCAAGGCTGAGCCAGCTCTGCAAGCAGCTCAGGACGCCCTCAACACCCTCAACAAAGTCAGTTCCTCTCTTATCTCACTCTCCGCCATGTTTGGTTCGTCCCATCACTCTTTATCTGTATCTTAATTTTTCGTTTCATTTAAAAAGAAGAAGATGATGTTCTTTGATCTTTTTTGTGGACTTGACTAGTGAGAAACGATTATTAAATCACAGGGTTTAGACGGGCCTTCACTGGAATAATGTTGTCTTTATGTTTCGTCGACATTTTACTTTATCCTCGCATCCCATGCAGGTTTAAGAGCTGGCTGGGGGATTTTCGAAAACACCCTCTGTGTTTAAAAGGTGTTCTCTGTTCAAACAAGCAGAACAGACAGTTCAATCACTGCTCAGAGCTCTCCCCAGATTCCTTAATTAGAATTCTCTGTTGTCGTCTCAAAGTCAGCACAGGTTCTTCTTCCTTTACTCTAATCCCCTCCTTTTTTCACCCCCACTTTTTTCTTTTTTTCCCCCCCTCCGCTCAGAAGACCAGAGAGATTGCGCAGTTGCTCAAACTCAATTAAATCACACACGCCTTCTTCTTAACTTTTAAAAATCCCCTCCTCGTTTTCCTCTTCAGAACAACCTGACCGAGCTGAAGTCGTTCGGTTCTCCCGTGGCAGCGGTGACCAACGTCACGGCGGCGGTCATGGTCCTGATGGCACCCGGAGGCAAAGTCCCGAAGGATCGCAGCTGGAAGGCAGCCAAGGTGATGATGGCCAAGGTGGACTCCTTCCTGGACTCTCTGATAAACTTCAACAAGGAAAACATCCCAGAGGCCTGCCTGAAAGCCATCCGGCCTTACCTGCAGGTGAGCCTTCCTGGTGGCTGGTGGGTCGCCAGGCACTCTGCTCCAACTACTGCTAATAAATCCTAATTTTAGCAGGCCGTGATTATAATGACAGAGGCACATTATGGCTGTCAAGCATTAAAATGACAGCCAGAGAAAATCAAGGAGTAAATTAAGTGTTGCAAATTTAACAGCTGCCCTGATTATGAGGTTCAATGAAGCAGACACGAGGCATGGCAGTGCAGCAGATAACACACACTTCTGTTTCTTCACAACGCTTATATAAAAACGTTCATCTTTTCCACTTGGCGATGTTACCTCAACATAGCTGTGTGGAAAACTTTGGACATCCTATAACTGGGCTTTACATGCAAAAAAACCCTCTAAAACGCCTCAAGGCTGAAAGTGAGGAGTTGAGCAAATGGTCTTCAATCCAATGTTGGAAACATCTACAGCTACGAGAAACGTCTTGCTAATGCTATTTAAACCAAAAAGAGTCAGACCAAGGATTACAGGGCATGGTGCCCCAACCTTTTAATATCTTCTGTTCAATAAGTTTAATTATTGTTCATTAGATTTTTTTTTCTTATCTAAAATAATAATCAGTTGAGCTGAATATTAACATTGTGTCCTAATTTTTTCTCATTTTATTTTTACTTAAGCTTCCATTGTGACTACCTTCAGCTAATGTTAACCTATTCAAGCAAATTTTACTGGCAGATATCTGTAGGATTATTGAATATTTTATACGCCGTATTTGCTCGACATCTGAAGCCCCTTTGGGACGCCCTTTCAATTAATCTGACAGCAGCAAAATGTGGCGAATAAAGTCTTAATGAGCACCCCAGTCAGTCTTCCTCCAAAGTCCCAGCTGAATTCTTACCAACTCGGGTCTTGTAACATTTAAATGTCACTTTTTACCTCGTCACATATCTGCCCTGCCTCTATTCACTCACAGTAATAGATTAGTTGCAGCATTCCAGGGTGGCTCACATGTTTTGTTTTTGCTCTTTATGTTGAGCTTAAAAATATTCCGAGCATCAATTTGTTGTGGCACAAATAGACACTGCTAGTCAATCCCCCAGCCTCACATTGTTTGTGTGTTTGGCCAAATTGTAATTGCGTGACGTTTTATCATTTTGTCAATGTTACAATAATGAAAAAAACAGATCAAAATATCCACCAAGTAAAAACACAAGACAATGAGTCGACAAAATAAAATGCTAGATGTGCAATTTTTTTGCTTATTTAAAGTTAATTATCTAGCTTAACTTTACAAAGTTATGAGAATAGGAAATAATACACTATATATATTTTATGTGTTTTTAGTTGTTACACTTTGTCTTGGCATTTTGATTTCTCCAGTTATCTAACTCTGTGCTGTCCAGTAATCCTCCTTTTGCTAACTAACACCTTTTCTATCATCTTTAAAAGGCAAAAATTATTTTAATGGTGATCTGACCATCCAGCTTTGATCTGAGTACTTGTGTTCATCATAAATTTATGAAAGAACCTCTATAGATATCTTCACCTTTTTATGTGTGTTAGAGATTTGTTCGTTTTGCAGTTAGCAAATTACAAAAATGACCTTCACAGCACAGCAGGGGGAGCAAGTTATTGGACTGTAAATAAATTTCATAAGGGGACTTCTAATGCTGAAGAGAAAACTAAGATTCCACAAATAAAGTTGTTGTTTTTTTTTTAATTCAAATACATCTATATAAAGTTACACATAACTTTTCATTAATTAATTTCGCAGCCAGGGGTTAGTATGCATGTCATAAGGTTGTAATGTTGGGTCCCCTTCTAATCCAAATAGCTAAGTGTCCATGGACAAGACATTTAGCCTCACGTTCCCGCTTATGTCCTCACCATAAGGATATTTCACTAAACTGTTGGATGTAATGGATGCACATAAATCTACTCTTTAAGCTGCTTCTGCTTGTTTACACATCACCAATGGATCCCGCCATGTTCTACACAGATTAAGACACCTTTCCTGAACAGCACCGAATGTTCAGCTGGGTAAACATAAAGCACTTTGCATAAAATGCATATCATATATCTCCTATTCTGTTTGAGGTGGGCTTTTTTAATGCATTAATGAATATACCAGCATTATTTTTTGATTTATAATCCCCCAACACCAGAGGCATCTGGCTGAAATCCAATGGTGTTCTGTATTAATATACTTCACAAAAGTCTATTAAAGGTGAGAATTAACAAACTATCAGGTGACACAAGGCAAAGTGCTGAGTTGTGTTTTAGCCTCAAGACCTGCGACCGATTGTCTCATTAGCCTTCTGTCAACCCTACATCATAACACTCGGCCTAGAGCGGCTTTACTTTTACATGAGTCACTACCTATCTTGGTGGCTTGGAGCTGTAATCACAGTGGGTTGACTTCAACCCCCCCTTGCTGCCTCAGGCCTTTTAGATATTGGCCTGAAGGCATCAAGTCCCAGCTTGAAGTGTGAAAGAAACATTATCCCAATTGTAGAAAAAAAAGAAAAAAAAACAGCTTCTTTGTGGTTATGGATAAATCCAAGTAACATCATGGATTTAAAATAGGATGCATCATCCTGGGCAAAATAGAGAAAAGGAATCCTGGTCATGAAAATAAAAAGATCTTTTATTTAGCAAAACATCTTTAATTGATTGTATCTCAGTGATTACACTTTATAACTCATATAAAGTCACTCCAGACTTTAAGCAACAGTGCTGCACATTATAAATGTTTTTTTTTTCTGGTTCAGGTTTGGAGGAGAGCATTGGACCACCTGGTCCTCTAACAAATTGTAATTCTTACACCAGTTACCCCCATGACATGGCGCATGTTTTACCTCGTACCACTCGACTGTAAGCCTGTCAATTTTACTGGATGATAAATTGTCCCAATAATTATTGTGAAGATTATAAAGATTAATTATTGTTTTTGTGAGACCATTTTCAAGTAATGGCATAACAATAGAAGTTTGGCTTCTCAACGATCAATAAACATTCATTTTGTACTTAACACTGGAGCTGGAAGATATTTTAGATATCCAAATCAAATTAAAACACGACAACCAATAACAATAAATTAAGCTGGAGAAAAAATATTAATCAGAAAGAAAATTATCAAGCTCATTTGACTTTCTTGTGATTAATTGCTTATTTACACTTGATTAGAATAAAAGTTAAAGTCCAAGTTTGAGTTATTCTATGTACTTAATATTTCCATTGAGTTTAACTGATTTTATTAATGCATGTCTTTATAAGTTCTTTAAGGAGTTATTTTTACCGTAAGTGACGGGGTTTAAATACCACCAGCAAACTAATGAATAAGTCCTGTTGGATAAAGTTAACACTTTGATTTGTCTCTATTGCTCTATAGGAAACAACGGGAGGAGAATATTTTCCCCAGAAACCTACTTTGGTTCCTGCAAATGATTCTTATGTAACAAATGACATGCTTACCAATCCTGACCAAGGTGGAACGTCGTTTCAAACCGTTCTTCGTCCGTTTCGGTTCCCTCCAGGATCCAGAGTTTCAGCCAGACCTGGTGGCCTCCAAGTCTTACGCAGCCGCTGGTTTGTGTTCCTGGGTTCTAAACATTGTCAAGTTCTACGAGGTTTATTGTGAGGTGGATCCCAAACGCCAAGCTCTACGCAAGGCCAACGCTGAACTGGCTGCTGCGCAGGAGAAGCTAACGGCCATCAAGAGGAAGATCAACGTAAGTTGGATTAATGTCGGGAATAATAAAGTTGATTTTCACGGCGGTACGTTGTGATTAAATTTCTATGGAGTTTAGAGAAACATGTTTTTCTTTATCCCTTTTTTCAGTTCTTTCTGTCCTCTGTGTCTTAAGTTCGACCTCCTTCTCTTTCATTGTCTTTTCTTCATTTATTTATTAGACTTTCTCTTCTTCCTTCAATTTCTTTTCTTTATTGAATCTTTCCCTTCACATATCCTTACTTCTGACTCAGTGTCCTTACCTATGTCCTTACATTTTTTCTTTTCTTCAACCAATTATTCCTGATGACTTCAATCCCTTCCTATTCTTCATTTCTTAAATTCTGGCTTTCCTTCTTTGTTTTTCTTTTTCATTCCTGTGTCCTTCTTCCATGTTTGTCAAGTCTTGGGTTCTTGCTGGTTCTATTTCTAAAGTCTGGCTTGTATAGAAATGTCTACTATAAATGTTTGGCGTCTTTGGAACTTAAAAATGGAAAAATAAACTACCAACTCTTTTAATTTGATTCTGAAAAAGTCAAAAGTCTGTTTCAGAACACTGACTTAAAACAGACCTCTTTTTTTTTTTAAAGAAAGTTTTGGTATTAATGTTGCAAATCGTTGCTGTGATCCTTGAAGGTATACTTTTATTTATGTTTTCCATATCATCACTCCTACGAGTCAATATCCAGTGACAGCCGTTAAAAAAAATCTCTCAACTTTAGTTTTGGGCTGACTGAGAGTTGAATAATGACTTGTGAAAGGTAGACAACGCTGCCTGATTTGCGAGACATCAGCGAGGATCAACAACTCCATCAAACCCCGAAGATACGCAGTATATTAAGAATCTGATGGCGCACAGATAAAATGGAAACAACCACAGGCTGTGTGAGCGGCGGCAGAAAGTCAGGATATGAATTATTTTATCAGCCTTTGAGTGACAGTTGACACACAAGCTCTTCCAGTAATTATACACCGCCAGCTTTCCATCAATACAAAGCTGGTGTAAGTGCTTTAAAAGGCTTTTGCTGTTCATTAATCTAAAACCAAATCCATCACTCCCCCCCTCGCCGTAGAAAAGGCAGCTGTAAATAATTGTTGCTCAGTGGTATTTGACATTCAGCTCATCAGAGGTCCGGAGAGTCTCTCAGCGGAAAGTGACGCCTGTGACTCTTCGGCAGATGTGGCCGCTTACATCAAAACCCGCGGAGTGCGGCGCGTCGGCTGTTAATAAGATCCAGCATGACTTCTCGCTGTCATTTTTCAGCCTTCAGTCAGATCGCCTGAGCAGAGAGTGGCTTTCGGAGCCAAGGGGAATTAGCAACCCTCAAGCTAATCTACTGAACCTGTGCTTCTCCGCCGATTAATCCTGTTTGTCCTTGTTATAATTGCTTCCATATGCCAATAAATCCAACAAAAGAGGAAAGTTTTATCCAACTTGTCTCCTCCCTCCCCACATCCAAAGCTACTTTTATAAGCCCTTATGTTTTACTTGACTTCATCAACAAATTAATAAGTGCCTAATATGTTTTCTTCTCTCTCCTATTCTTTGTGTGTGTGTGTGTGTGTGTGTGTGTGTGTGTGTGTGTGTGTGTGTGTGTGTGTGTGTGTGTGTGTGTGTGTGTGTGTGTGTGTGTGTGTGTGTGTGTGTGTGTGTGTTTTTAAGCACCTTAATGAGAACCTAGCCAAGCTCACGACAAAGTTTGAGAAAGCCACTGCGGACAAAGTGAAGTGCCAACGGGAAGCAGAATCAACGGCTCGCACCATTTCACTGGCCAACCGCCTGGTGAGGAGGACAAATGCAGGATAACGTAGAGCACAGGCTAACAACGAACACACCAAAAACACTGTTTCCTGTTTAATTTACAGACATTGCATATCGTAAAGGTATTCACTCCCCTAAACTATTTCACATTTCATTCCATTACGACCAGAAATTTTGATGTATTTTAAAGAAATTGTAATTGATAGACCAACAAAGTAACAAGTAAAAGAAAAAAAAATAACTATATATATATATATATATATATATATATATATATATATATATAAGATCCCCTTCTCACCCTCTGCGAGTGGTCTCTCTCTCTCTCTCTCTCTCTCTCTCTCTCTCTCTCTCTCTCTCTTTCATCCTCTGAGCTCGGGTCCTCTACCAGAGGCCTGGGAGCTTGAGGGTTCTGCGCAGTATCTTGGCTGTGCCTAGAACTGCACATTTCTGGACTGAGATGTCTGATGTTGTTCCTGGGATCTGTTTGAGCCACTGCTCCAGTTTGGGGGTGACTGCCCCGAGGGCCCCGATGACCACAGGCACCACTGTGGTCTTCACCTTCCAGGCCTTCTCCAGTTCCTCTCTGAGGCCCTGGTATTTCTCCAGTTTCTTGTGCTCCTTTTTCCTGATGTTGTGGTCACTTGGTATTGCTACATCCACCACAACGGCTTTCCTCTGTTCTTTATCCACCACCACAATGTCCGGTTGGTTCGCCATTACCATCTTGTCTGTTTGGATCTGGAAGTCCCACAGGATCTTAGCTTGGTCATTCTCCACCACCTTTGGGGGTGTTCCCCACTTTGACCTCGGGGCTTCCAGTCCATATTCGGCACAGATGTTCCTGTACACTATGCCCGCCACTTGGTTATGTCGTTCCATGTACGCTTTCCCTGCCAGCATCTTGCACCCTGCTGTTATGTGCTGGACTGTCTCAGAGGCCTCCTTGCACAACCTACACCTTGGGTCTTGTCTGGTGTGGTAGATCTGAGCCTCTATTGTTCGCTCTGGTGTTTAGGGCCTGTTCCTGTGCAGCCAGGATGAGGGCCTCTGTGCTGTCCTTGAGTCCAGCTTTCTCCAGCCATTGGTAGGATTTCCTGATATCAGCCACTTCAGTTATTTGTTGGTGGTACATCCCATGTAGGGGCTTGTCCTCCCATGATGGTTCCTCCAGCACCTCGTCTTCTGTTCCCCATTGTCTGAGACATTCGCTGAGCACATCGTCTGTTGAGGCTTTGTCCTTGATGTATTTATGGATCTTGGATGTTTCATCCTGGACAGTGGCTCTCACACTCACTAGTCCTCTGCCTCCTTCCTTACGGCTTGTGTACAGTCTCAGGGTGCTGGATTTGAAGTGTGTGGCATTGAGTCATGGGCTTTCTTATAATCAATCCAAGCCGTGCACAGGTTGGTGTGTCGGGTTTTGCAGTCTCTGGCGACTGTGTGGTCTTCAAGGAGTTGGTGTTTGGCTCCTCTGCTATTTATGCCTGTGCCCTTCTGTGCTGTGCTCTTCTATTTATCCATGTGTCCGCTTATCTTAGCCGCTATGATGCCTGACATGAGCTTCCATGTTATAGAGAAACAGGTTATCGGCCGATAGTTAGATGGGACTGAACCCTTTGAGGGATCCTTCTGGATCAGGATTGTGCGCCCTTCAGTTAACCATTCAGGGTGAGTCCCATTTTCTAGCAGCTGGTTCAGTTGAGTTGCCAGCCGCTCAAGGAGGGCAGTGAGTTTCTTCAGCCAAAGAATGAAAATATATATATATATATATATATATATATATATATATATATATATATATATATATATATATATATATATATATATATATATATATATATATATATATATATATATATAAAAGCGTCATACATTTGAATGCATCCCTTGAGTTCTTCTCTGCACCACCAACTTTTCCGATTTTCTTCTGGGACATTTCTCTACCACCTTCACGTATCTAGAGACTAAAATATTTACGGCTTTTCTTTCTCTCTCCTTTTTTTCATTTGTCAAAAAAAGCTCCCACTGTGGATGGGCAGCATGTGTGAACACATTTCAGGTCTTGTCGCAGGCTTTCAGTTGGACGTAGATCTGGACTCTGAGGCGTTGTTTTGCTGGGAGGAGAACCTCTAGTCCTCTTTCGAGTATTTTTCGGATTTCAACTCGCTTCCGTCTCGGGTTTCCCTGTATTTAGCTCCTGTCCTCTCACTGACTTTCCTCCCACTCATGAAGAAAAGTATCCTCACATCAAGATATTAACACCATGTTTCCCCAAAGGATGATGTGTCCATGGTGATATCCCCCCCCCTACACATGATGTTTTGTATAAAGACCAGAAACGTCAGTCTCACCCTCACCTGACCAGAGGATTCTCTTACATTTTTGTGTGTTTTTAGCAGTGGCTTTCTTTTTGTGCTGTTCCATAAAGATGATATTTATGGAGTAAATGATTTACAGTCTTCATGTCTTTCACCTGATCTGTAAATCTCAAACTCCTCCTGCATAATGACCCCATGCCTCTCGCTTCTCTGTAGGTTTAAGGAAATGGCCGTGTCTTTGTGGATTTACAGTTGTTCAAAGCTTGAGCTATTGTTTTATAACCTAACCCACTTTTAAGCTTCCTCACATCTTTACCCCTGACCTGCTTGTTATTTATTCAGTATTTTTTTTTAATACTGAATGAATAACAAGTCTGTCCTGAGGGCTTCTCAGGACAGGTGTTTAGTAGAACTACGTGTCTCAGTAAAATACATCAAAGATTTCTGGTTCTAACGTGATAAAATGTTTCAATGGTTCTTTTAAGGTCTTGTACAGTGTTTCTGCTCTTCCTGCAGGGTCATATTGTTTTTATGAAAATGTTTATTATACAAGGGAATGAATGAAACACTTTATTCTAGTTTTGTTCACATTTTCTGTTGTGTCATACTTTGTTTTATGTCTTGTAAATGTTATCATAATGGCTTACTGATGATGAAAAGTGTGCACCTCAGAAAATGTCATTAAAGTAAAAAAAAGTTGTAGCGCATTTATAGGAAGGGAAAAGTGTGGTAGGAAAATGCACACCAAGCTGGTTCAGTGACCGTGGTGTTTCTTAATCAAATGTTTCTAGACTTTGAACTTGGCGTATTCATTATTTGTAAGTCATAATCATTAAAATTACAAGAAAGGAAAACTTGCAACATTTCACTCTTTATCTAATGAATCTATATAATGTTGAAGTTTAACTTTCTGAAATGAGAATATTGAACATTTCCAATTAAAAACTTTTTGAGCTTTACTCGTAACACTCCTTTTCTAACGCCTATTAAAGTCCCTGATACTTTTATTAACATGCAAATGGACCTCATTCTGTCTATGTAGCATGTAGCAGTTCCATGCACCGGTCCATGCAGTGTCTTTTTGTTCACACTCTCTTTAAAAACAGAACCTAACATTAGCACAGAGACGTGAGATAGTGACTCATTCAGCTGCTAAGTCCCTCACTTGTTGACTGAAATCCTGCTTACTGTCTTTGCTTTGTTTAAAAATGAGGAACTGGTACATTAATCCAGTGTTCTGTGACTGTAATCTTGTGACACACTCTCTGATTTTTGTTGTTTTTTGTTTTTAATAGAAGCATACAGTACAACATACAGCAGATCCATGAGATTCATTTGCCTCTTGATTGGAAGCCTGACTGAGGGAGGATCCGCCTCAGTAGTCAAGGGCACTTGTCAGACGTAAAACCCTCTGTAGAGAAAAGGAAAGAATCAAATAGGAAGAATATTTAGAATGGATGTTGATCAGTGAGGATAGTATTTTAAATTTTAATTTAGGTGTAAAATTAAAGTAGAATACTTACTGTGACTGATTAGACTGAGGGCTGCATGGTGGCACATTTATTAACAGCGCTGCCTTGCAGCGAGGGGGTTTGATTCCCCCGCCTTAGTCATTCTGCACAGAGTTTGCATATTTCCCTCCTGCTTGCTTGGGTTCTCTCCAGGTACTTCTGGTTCATCTTACAGTCCAAAAAAATACTCATTTTTGGACACCCACACAAGGCATCCCAACCATGAAAGAACAACTTACTTTATCCTCTCAAAGCAGAGGAGCAGCGGCTCTGCCGATGATGCAGATTCTCACGAATAATCTCATTTCCATCTCATTTGTTGTTTCTCACCTTCACAAACACAAAATCTTTCCAAGTATTTTTGTTCTAGTTGCTAGTGCAAACTTGAACTTTGACTTTTCATCAAAACACAGAAGTTTATTTTTAAGTCAGCAATTATTAATATTGATGAAAACGTAGTGCATACTACATTTTCATCAATATTAAGGAGTCTTGCCATTATACAAGCTCCTATTTCTTGCTGAAAAGGTACTTATAACTTCGTTTTGTCGTATATTTGCTCTAGAAACTAGACCAAAAACACTTGGGAAGATTTTGTGTTTTCTGCAGTTCAGTCATGACCCCGTATCTCCTCCTCACCATGAATGAGAGCTATAATTGCCTCCTGACTTTTAGCTTTAGAATCTGTTCCACTGAACACTTGGCAGGTGGTGGAGTCAGAAACACAGGTCTAATCATTCAGACCAGTGACAGCTGAGTGCTTTGCTACAGAACACAATTAGCTTTATAAATGTTAGCCTGACTTTTCTGGTTCGTCTCAGCTGCTCCAGTGCCTCCTGTCAAAACTAATGGGCTCTGGACGGCTTTAATCAATAAAGATGAATGCTTAATGATCACTTTTGGATATTAAATGGATCTTTATGTATTGCTAATATACTCAAGATCATATTCTTTAGTCACATGGCATTTTACTTACAAGGTTTTTACGACTAAAGATTTCTCAGATAGCAGTTTTTGACTGATTAATTCATAACATGTCGGGTATCAGTTTAACTTTCAAGATGTAGTGTACAGTTAAATTATCCGCTGTCCAGATATGTCAATATGTACATAAGTGATTCTAAATAATAAATGCCGTCAAAATGTCTTTCTAGGATTAGCATTAGTGGAAGGAATGCAGAGCACAAGTTTGCAATTATAAGCGTTTACACTCAGGTATTTCTAAAGCTGTCAGCTGGCGGGACTTTCTCTCTCTCGTGGCCGACGGTGTGTACGCTGCACACAGGCACACCGTTTCCTTAAACCCCGCCATCACCACCCAGCTACCTGTGCATCCACTGCTGACGACAGCGAAACAAAAAGATGAGTGTTGACAGTGTTAGCACGATAATCTAAATTATTCAGAGAAGGCTTTCAAAAGGTCTGACAGGAGCAACAAAATGCAGGAGAGGTTGTGCTAATCTGCCAGTCAGTCCTGAATATCAATGCAAATGCACCTTGCGAGCGTACATTGTTTCCGCGACGGGTGCCGAGCTCCCGGTATATGCGTAAAAGCGTCCGGCCTCTCGAGCTTGGCAGAGATAAGACATTAGCGTGAGCCGTATTCATCAGCGGAGGGAAATTGGATCACTCCAGCGGTAAAAAGTGGAGGTGTTGGAACACGAGCCGAGATGTTATAAAGGAGATGAAAATCTAATAAAAAAAGGACTTGGAGGTTGCAAATCATTGTTGTGGTTGGGCGTTCGTGGGTTGGGTGCATCAGCAGCGGCATCCATAGATTAATTTAAGTTTGATTCGACGGAAATCTCTTTAGGGGGATGAGGCGGGGGGGTGAGGGTATGCTGAGGAAGGAGAAGTTGCAGTGGGAGTAAAAAAAGGAAATGCATTTTCTGGTCTCGGCTTGTATTCAGGTGGGAGGTCTCGTGGCTGAAAATGTTCGGTGGGCGGAAGCGATAGAAAACTTTAGAAGACAGGAGAGGACATTGTGTGGGGATGTCCTCCTCATCACCGCCTTCATCTCCTACCTGGGCTACTTCACCAAACGCTACAGGCGACATCTGATGGAGAACTGCTGGAGGCCTTTCCTCAGTCAGCTGAAGGTATGTGGATCACATATACAGATGCTATGCAAAACCTTTATCAAAAGTGCACAGCAGTATCAGCAAATACACTCATTTTCATTGGGAAAGTGTATTGCTATTTCATTAAACGGAGCAAAACTGAAGACGTGGTTCTAGTAAGTGACAGTGTTTTATTTAATTAAACTCACATTTTTAGCATACATGTTAAAACCTGTAACTGGAGCTATTTAGTAAGATTCTACTTTTATTAAAGTAAGTTGAAGAAATGGGCATAAATCAGTTTAACTCCTACAAATATTGAGATTGCATTGATCTGCAGCTAAAATGCTCAAGCTGTAATTTATTTTTCTGCAAAACAGGGAAGTCAAAAGTCTAAATGTTTACTGTAGACTAGAAGTTCAATAAATGCTTACAATATTTTACCTACCAAGTGTTTTACGTTAAGACAGATACAGAGTATCTGTGCATCCTGAAAAAATCTTAAATTCATCTACCTAAAATTAAGGTCTTAAATATCTTAAATTCTTCTTATAAAGGTTAATCCCACAACTTAAATTTTGACTATTTAATGTCACATATGCAACTTCCTGTCAGGCAGAAGCTTGAGTCAAGTCTAGACATCTTCCTTGCATTCTGTGACTTGAGGTAGTTGAGGCTACCGCTAACTAGTTGCTAATAAATCCTTGCTTGCTAGCTATCTAACTTTGTGTTGCATAAAAATGTATTGCCAGTTGGCTGGATTACATTTGTTTTAATCGCTGGCTCACTTCTGTAGCCAACTCATACAATGCTAGGTGCATTTCGTCCAAAAAAACAAAAAAACCTCGGCACTCTGAGGGTTAAGGCTGTTGAGAGCTGAAAGCACAAACAGGATTCCCGAACCATCCCCTATATTTAGAGTCCTTCTGGTCTTAAATTGCTTTCAAGGTTTTCTTAAAAAAGGTGACTTGCTGAAACCTGTGGATAAATTGCTGCTTCTTTCTATGGAATCAGGTTCCCATCCCAGTGACTGCAGACCTGGTACCTCTGACCATGCTCACTGACGACGCCGACATCGCTGCATGGCAGAACGAGGGCCTGCCGGCTGACGGGATGTCCACGGAGAATGCTACCATTTTAACTTCCTGCCAGCGCTGGCCCCTCATGGTGGACCCCCAGCTACAGGGCATCAAATGGATCAAAAACAGATACGGTGATCAGCTGCGGGTGATCCGCTTTGAACAACGAGGGTAAGATGTGTGGGGACGGAGCTTGGCCAGGGATTTTGCAGTTGATGCGGCTCAATTAATTTTTTCAGAGATTCCCTCCTTTTTGTCTTGAAAGGTATCTGGATGCAGTGGAGAGAGCGCTGGCAGCTGGTGATGTGGTTGTGATAGAAAATCTGGGAGAAACTTTGGATCCTGTTCTGGGGCCGTTGCTGGGGAGAGAAACCATCAAGAAGGGCAGGTGAGACTTAAAGACAGGCATCCGACTTCACTGATATGTCACCAAATAGAAATGATTGGCGAGATCGGCTCACTGTGATTCAAAACCAGGTTGATGTTTACTTTGATATCTCTCAAAATGAAACTAATTCAGCTTTTCAACGGATTATTTTAACCTGATGAGTGAGAAATGTCTTCTACTTTCATACAAATACAGTCTTCAATATCTATGAATTTTTATCTAAATTGTTGAACACTTTAACTGTGTGAGTCTAATAAAGTACACAAGAGTTTGGTTTCTAAGCAGAAAGTGAATTAATCTTTTCAGTTCAATTTAACTTTTTGATGCTGTCTATATCCTGAAATCCTCCACAAAAAAACATTTCAGGTATATAAAGGTTGGAGACAAGGAGTGCGAGTACAGCCCCAATTTCCGTCTCATCCTGCACACCAAGCTGGCCAACCCTCATTACCAGCCGGAGCTGCAGGCGCAGTGCACCCTGATAAATTTTACAGTGACCAGAGACGGACTGGAGGACCAGCTGCTGGCGGCAGTGGTCAGTATGGAGAGACCTGACCTGGAGCAGCTGAAGGTAAGAAGAGGCAGACGAGGAATAATATCTGAATCCGTTGGGCAACATGGATGTTTTTCCATAAATGTCAAAAGATGTAAATGTGAACGTGAGCAGACCTGAAAGGAGAACATGACCCACTAGTCGGCTTTCATCAGAGGATAAACAACGATTCGCGTTATACTGCTTGAGTTTTACGCCTAACATCTCCTCTGAGCAGGTGTAATTAAAAGAAACAGACAGAGAAGTGCGAGGCCTCCACAAAATGGGCTTAGCACTCCCGCTTGTCATTATCCATCTTTAACACAACATGTCAGCGAGAAAACGTCTGTCTCGAAACATCACAGGAGGCTGAGTCTGGGCTCTTTGATTCAAAGACAATCAGCCAGCGCCTTTGATTAACGCCTGGTGGATGTCTGATAATTATGAGGCTTACTGTAGGGTGCCTACTTAGGGAAACTGCTCAGCCGGATGCATATGTGTGTGTGTATTTGCGTGGGAGTGCATGCATTGTATTGTGTGCATAAAAAGTTGTGTGTGCTAACATGGCTTGTACATGAATATGGAGTTAACCAAAAATTAGATCCACTTTAAATGTGCAAAGCGTTCCTATATTAGAAGCATATTATGATTATTATTTTTCATGTATTGCATCCACTTTTATAGGAGTTTCACAGTTTTAGCTAGTGATACATGCAAGCATTAAAACTAAAGCAGCAACAGATTTAATACTAGAGCTGCAACAATACATTCACTCAAGACATGCTTCCTTTTTTACTTCTACTCGTGTACCTACAACATAATGTATAGCAACTACTTCCTGATTGTTCGTGTCAAATCAACAGGCAGGAGAACACAAATGGGTGTTTCAAAAATACAGTGATGCTTAAAACAGAAAGTAAAACTGATTTTTGGGATGAATAAAGCAAAATAGAATAATTATTGAAAGTTCCTTTGAAATAAATTACATCAACTCTATCGGGAGTACGTGGTCTGCACTTAAAGTCTCAGCTGTGCCTGGAAACCAACCAATCTAACGAACTATGACAATTCAGCCAAGAAGAGTGCTCATATATCATCGCATAAGCTTATTGACAGCTACAGAAAACATGCGGTTCAAGTGAAACTTTCCAACAAATATTTGTGTTGTAGCACTTGAAATAGTTTTAACTATGTGAACTGTAAGGAAAAACAGCTATGTCTAACAGTGGCTAGTGTTTTTACTGACACAGTAAAGGCAGTTTAATCACTTCGTCAGTGTCAAGAAGAAGAAAACGACGATCATTTTAACTGTCAGTGTAAAATGATCTGTAAATCTTCTGGATATGTATTTAAGGGGGTGTTTCTGATCAAATCCAAAATGTTTTCTTCATTCAACTCAAAATTTGCCACTCACATGGCAATGAAATATCTTTACCGGAGTCAGCTGATCAAAGAGAGAGAGAGAAAAAAAAGGTAACTCCACATCAAATACATTTCATATCCTGATGCAGCAGGTTGCTCAATTCCACACCATTGATCCCAGTATACATTTTTGGAATGGGAGAAATTTAAAAGCAATGTCTTTACTTTAAACATGCCGCAGGGCTGGATTTTTGAACAAATCTCTCTTATTACCACGTGTTTCAGTTTGCCAGGGTCGGACAGGCGCTTTAATACGTAGCAGCATCCAAACCCACTTCACAACTTTTTCAAGTCTCTGACGTCCTAACTTAGTGAGTCGGTGGTGTAGCTGTGGTGGGTCGGTTTTTATCCCCTGGTTTTTTATAAAACTGTCCCAGAATGCATCTCAAGCTTTGATTCATTGTGACTTTTAAAAGGAACTGCTGACGATGACGGGGGTAATTATGTTATTCAACTCTGATAATGAGTGTGACAAACTCTGCACACTGTGTACTATAGACCACATTTCTGGGCAACTTTTAAAAAAAAAGTAATGAGCACCACGTAGTTATGATATACACAGTATGTGCCACTGTGTGAATGTAAATGGTGGTAATTAAAGGAAAACTCTCTTGATCAAAGCACCAGTGCCTAACGATGCCTCCATGCCTTCTTATCCGCAATCTGCTCGTTTCATGCGAATTGTTTGAAAATGGATTGGCCAATGGCGCTACTGTATCACAGCAATTAGTCAACACATTGACACACTTTCTATGTCCCTGAAATGCGGCCCTTGTTAGTTGAATGGGAAGTCAGAAATCCCCTCCTTACTCGGAACACGTCTGGCTGCCGGCGGTGTCGCGTAGAGATTAGAGTGGAAGAAATCACAGGAACCCTGTTAGCGGGCCGGGCAGATTTACTCGAAGAAAATCCTCTTTTGCATATTGATGTTTTTTTATTTTTTATTTTCTTGAGTCGCCCTCGTTTTCATCTGGACTTCCTGGGCAGTTCTTCGTCCAGACCCGTCGCTGTTGGGTCACCGTCCGTGGTCAAATCCTCATTCTTGATGAAGGGGAGAGACACAGAGTTAGTGGGGAGAAATGGCAGAATGCCAGAGATATTTTCAGCCTTGTGTCCTCTCAGCAAAATATCCAATGGAGTGAAATGTGATTTAATGACGCTTGTTTAATTAGCATTTCTCTCAGATCAGATACAGAAAAAAACAAAAAAAAAAAGATCTGGAACTCGCTTATCATTTTAATTAACGCTGAAACTTTGAGGGGGTGTCGGGATGTCTGTGCACTCCCAGGCCTCCTTATATCTGAACACGGCTCGTACAATGAAGCTCTGAATGGCTTTTTGTTGTCTGTAAACAACCCAGAGTGATAACAATCAGCACAATGATAGAGGAGGGCAAATTGCCTGTACCTGTTTATATTCCTCCAATATCTCAGTGCTATATTACCTTTAATGAGGTTAGCGTTGCTGCTCAGGCATAAGATGATTGCTAGGCGAAGGAACTACTTTTTAACCAAGCCAAATAATGTACGGCAGGCTTAAAATGTCAAAATGCCTTTTTTCTTTGGATCTGCACAAGGCCGGTGTTTGGAGGGAGGATTAAGTCTACAACCTTTTTCCACCAAAGTTACCCCCATCTTTTTTTTGTCACAGTGAACTTGTGCATGCTGTGTCGGGTGTTTGCACCAGACTAGCTTTTCCACAAACCTCCTTCGTTAATGAGAGAAGTGTAATGCTCCGCTTCCTAAATTACCTTAACAGGGCCGCATCGTGGCACCCAGTAATCATTTGCCAAAAGAAATGATAGATGTAATATCTCATTTTAATACCAATTAGGGTGTTCTGCTGACTGGTTAATTGTTTGTTTTTCCCCAAGCTGGGGTAATTACAAGTACAATGTGCCAGAGGAAAGCTAATCGTTAAAAACTGACTCATTACTGCATCCAGTTGGGAATGTTTTCGTGCCGAAAGCTTTTCCCCCTCAAGAGCAGTGAGTGCAAGCATGTAGAAGGTCACAGTTGACTCCGTCCACCACATAAATAAAAGCCCAATGTGATCATTTCTGACTCCTGCAGAAACATACTTAGCATTCAAAAATAATACCAAAACCCCGAGGCTATTACAGCACCTTTCAACTCCAACCTGGTTATTAACAACAGATTTAGAGCATGTAATATTAACAACCCAGAGGCACAATCAATTTTTAAAAAGTGAAATGAATTTGCTTTCATGCAAGTAAAATGAAATATTGTTGCAAAGATGGATCTCTTAATTCAACTCCTCCTTCTGCGTGATATAATTGCAGGGGAGGAAAACGATGTAATATTCTCTAGTGATTTTTCTAAAGTTTGCTCATTTAAAAAGAAATGATACGTCTTGCTTGTAATGATAGTTCAGTATTAATGAAAAACCAAGAAATGTGAATGATGTAAAAAATGAAAAGAAATGAATAGTGGGTGCAAGTCCATCCCAGCTTTCAGTGTTCTTGAAGAATAAGCAGATGTTTCTCATTCAAGGTTTTATAGGGCTTAGCCCCGCCCTCTAATCACCACAATGCAACAGTCATCCTTTCCCTCACTGTAGTACAGGTCAGGCATCACTGACAAAAAAATCTTAGCAAGGAACACTATATCATTTGAGGCGGCTCAGAAGACTTAAGTTCTGATTGTGACCAGCAGAGCGACAAAAGGTCTTGGGGGGCCGAGTTTCGGTAACAATCACTTAAAAATGCTGCGATCGGAAACCTGACCTGATATCCTGAATCAGAGTGAGACATCTTTAGTAATGTATTATTTTTTTATTTTTTATGTAATTTTGGACATTCAGAAGTACATTTGACTGCACTGTTATATGTAGAAATATTCAAACCATTTGATGAGAATCTAACTCTCCCCAAACTGTCTCCCTCCTTATAATGAAAGAACCGTAATTCAAAGGTTACAGAAGAAGGTTTTAAGGGAAACGTCAGCAAAGCCATTATTAAAAGCAGAAACATGAAGTGTCTATATGCTGAAATGAAGGACAAAGCAGGATGAAACGACGAAATACTTTGCCCCGTCGACTTTGTTCTCACAACGCCACTCAAACACAATTCTTTGAGAAAAAGTTTAAGTTTCTCCCCTGACACTATTGTGTTTTTAAGCAAGAACAAAGAGAAAAGACTTTCGGAGTCGAGGCTGTTTTTAGACGGCATGGTATGTTAATCCATATGATGTGAAATTCTATGTCCACCTCCTGCCCCGCGCCTGTAGTGGTCCATAATTAAAAACCTTGTGTTTTGCAAGAGATTAGTCATTATCGACGTGGGTGGGTGTGTGGTTGTTTGGGTAGTTCCCCATCAAAGCTCCCTTCCCTCCTGTTTGAATCGATGGCTTCCCCACGCTGAGGTCGGCTGGCAGGAGTTAGAGGTGGGCAACCATACGAAAGCGAGTTAATCCATCTCTGAGCTCTGCTTCATGTGTCCTTATGGCAATGCAGAGCGCATCGACCGCTTCTGCCTTTGAGGCGCCCTTCAGTATAAATGTCTCGGTATTGACCTAGCATGTGTACAATTCCTCACATTCAAATGAGAAACCTGCTAACATGCCGAAGCTTTTTACACCAAGTATTTCCTCCTTTCTTAGTCCGACTTGACGAAGGAGCAGAATGGTTTTAAGATCACCCTGAAGACGCTGGAGGACAACCTGCTCTCCCGTTTGTCCTCGGCTTCCGGAAACTTCCTTGGAGACACGGAGCTCGTGGAAAATTTGGAAACAACCAAACGCACCGCTGCCGAGATAGAACAGAAGGTTTGATATGTCTGTATATATTAATGAAATATGTTGCTGATAGATTTACAATCTGATGTTTAGTCCCATTGAGCCCTCTTTGTTAGGAATCTTTACATTTCTTTTCTTGACGTTAGATGTCCAGTCCACCCAGTAAAACATCCACAAGTCCATCAGATTAGGGGGACATTTCTTGTCCACAGCTCTCTTAGATGAACTTGTGCTTTTCTGGCTAGCAATTACACTTTAACTTTGGTCACATAAATTATTTATTTTGTTTATTTGGATCACTGCACTCACTGTAATGTCAACAAATCAACTCCCTTTTCATTCTTAGCTCTCCAGCTGACAAATGGACAAAACTAACATTTTCTGGAAGTATTCATAAGTTTATCTGCCTTGACAAAAACTTCAATTTGATCTAAAGAAAAGCAATCCAAGGCCTTGTCCTGCCACCACCATGTTCGCTTATGGATGTTGTGGTTTTTTTGTTTTAGGAATTTGTGGAATATGCAAGACATTTGAAAACTGTAGGGCAAAAATGCATGTTTGTTTTCATCAGACCATTGTTTTTCTTTGGAACAAAGCAATTCTGTCTTGAAATCCCATTATGGAGAATACAGAAAATTGTACAACATGGGCAAGGCAACCAGCACTTGTTGGAAATTGCCGCAGCTCTTTCAATATTGCTATCGGCCTCTTAGGAGCTTTCTTGGCAAGCAATAGATTTTGTAGCTACTTTTCCACCATAATGCAGCAGTAATAGTAATTTTTTTACCAAGTTCAGTTCCAAAATAATGCAGTAGTTTGGCTGCACGTTTTCAAAAAGTACACTAGGTGAACATATCTGAAGAAAAAAAGGAATAACCATGATGAGAAACTAATAAAAATCTCCCCAACCGATAATCAAATTGGTCGCTAAACAATGACCACATCATAAAACGATCTTCAAAACCCACAAATAACTAAAGAAGAACCTGTGGAAACAGTATGAAAGCACACACAGCAGCCAGGTATCAAATAATCAGACCAGTGTTCAGGGACCAGCAGCTGGAAGAGCTGACCTTTACAGCCAAATTACGCTGCCTTTGAAGAAGACAGCAGTCATAAAGTTCATAATCCCTCAGTCAAATTAGCTGCCAAATGATATCATGAACATGATCAGTTTTGATGGGGATGATCTAAAATATCTTTTCCACACTGTCTTCACACTAAACCAGTCCCGTTTGTTTTACATCTCTTCATTATCGCCGCTCTTTTATCCAGAGCTGTTTTCCCTAATGTCTTCGAGCATAATTGGGGGGAAAAAATATTGCTTCTTGCTGTTTTGCTCCTACAAAGTAACACTGTGACTCTAACAAGCTAATAAAAGGAAGCGGCGACTGCTTTCCGCCGTTTCCAAACCCATTATGGTGTATGCTTTGCAAGACAGAAGAGCCCATCGTACTGCTGAGATTTTGTTGTCCATCCTTCTCCTCATCTCTGAACCAGGCGCTAACAGCAAGATTGCATTTCGCACCATCTGTGGTACTCTAGCCTCGTAGCCTAAGTAGTACTTTAAAAATAATAACAATACATCCCTTCAGTTTCCACACTATGACTTTCTAAACAGGCGAATTAATGTAAAGGATCTAAATTCTTGTCCATACTCCCCAAAAAAACAAACAAAAAACACAGTTCTTTCTGTCTAGTCTACCCAGTGCTATATTAAAAAAAAAAAATCATCGTACCACTTCAAAATTTTAACCAATCACACAAAAGCTTTAGGACGCCACACGTGAAGAATGTTCTGCTCAGAATATGTCAAGAACAAGCAGCAAGGATTCCTACAGGAGCTTCCAGAGCAGAATGATGTCGCTGTATTGTTGCATCCTTAGGAGAAGGAACCAATTTCTTTCTTCTTGCAATGAAGGTAGTAGGGAGAAAACACTTCTCCTTCCAGAACTTTCTCTGATATCTTATTAAAGGTGCAAATAAAATAATGAGATCAGGGTAATTTAGTTTAGTGAAATGACAAGACTTTGACTTGGTCTTAAGGAAAGGTAAGCTAGGAGATTTTTTGTTGTTGTTGTGATCTGGGACTACATAGAAAATTAAATTAGCTCGAAACTACAAGACAGTTGTTGTTTCCTCCCAGTATAATGAAAAAAAAAATGAAACACTGACAGGAACAAATGTTGCATCACTGAAATACAAAAGTTTACTCCGCTTCTGCCAGAGCTAGAGAAACTGATGAGTCACAGCTGAGCAGGTGGTTTTAATCAACCCACAGGCTGAGATAATGTAAAACTCACATGGGAACTTGGAAAAAAAAAGGGGGAAAGAGCACCAAACTACAGTTTCTTTAGACATTTTGGACTTTTCAATCTGCTTACTTAGCATTCTATCCCACTGATGAGAGCATTTTTAGTTTGAGTTGTTTTAAATCTCTAAAGCTGGCTATGATAGACATAGGTCAAGCTAGTTTAACTTCCGACACATTTCTTTGTTTTCCATCAGGCTCACAGGGATATGTCTTCTTCCTACTGAAAACTATTTATAAAAATAACTTTCCAGAACTTCACCTCAAGAAATGCAAACAAACCCTTTGATGGTCTGTTTATGCGTCAAGGTTACTGCAGTTTATTATTTTTCTTCTTGAAGATTTTCCACCAATAAACGTTTGTTTTGCACTTGAATTGTGCAGGGCAAATCTAAGATTACACATGGAGAAATTATTAAATGATTCATCTTGGTCTCTTTTATTTTTACATTACAAAAGCCTGGCATTCGAAAGAAAGGGTTTGTAGTCGTTTAAGAGCGACTTTTTATCATTACCTCTTAGTAAGAGATTAAAGGCTCACAGTAAAAGTTAACAGACTCACATTTCATTGGAAGATTCTTCTCTCTTTTCCCTCCTAATTGGCCAACAGTAACTTGGGGCTAGTGTCGGCACAAACAACTTATCAGAACTGCAAGCTTGAAAATTTCTAGTGTGGACTTACTCTACATAACACACAATGTAAAAACCTCCCACTCCTAGGTCAATAGCTCACTTTGTCATCTAGTGTCTGAAATATTTATACTGCAGAAAGTTTGTCCCAGTATAGGGCTAATAGCCTGTGCTCCCCCCGTCTTCGTCTTGTAATAATTTAAATAAGTATTAGGTAGTTAAAGTTTATTACTTGGTCCCACCTAAACAAAAGTTTCATTCCAGAAATTCTTTTTTTCCCAGAGGTTGTACCTCAGAGTAAATGCTGAATCATCTGCATGCAGAGCCATTCCCTCTGGGTTTGCTCTCTTTGACTTACTGCCCCCAAGTTTCTCTTTTCGTTGTCAGAAGATCCGATCACGTCAGCTTTGTTTCTCGCCTCTGCTAGATGTTTACTGATGTCGCCGACATTTTCTTAGAGCACGCTTGGAAGAAGAAAAAAAATCTACTTGTGATGCTCTCAGTGTGCCTGTGAGAGAATGATCACTGCTTATGCAGATGTTCACTTCTAGGCGTAATTGCACATTCAGTGGCTGAGAAAAATCTCGACATAATGCACGTATTCCATGCGATGTGAGCCGGTCCGTACAAATCTGCTCTTCACCCGAGGTTGAATTTTTGTCCCTCTGCACAAGTCAGTGGGTGCACTTCTTCATTTTTCTGTAGACTGTCTCTTTGTGTTTAAGCTGTGATATCTTTACTGCAGGTGAAGGAAGCCAAGGTGACAGAGGCCAAAATCAATGAGGCTCGGGAGCACTACCGGCCAGCAGCGGCGCGGGCTTCCTTATTGTACTTCATAATGAACGATCTCAATAAAATCCACCCCATGTACCAGTTCTCACTCAAGGTAGCCTCTCTATTGACCCACTATGTTTCCTACCCACCTCAAGGGCTCCCAGAGAGGCCCGTCTTTACACTCCCCGCTTCTCTTCTCTCTTCCTCCTGCTTCCATTTGCTCATCATGTTTTATGCTCTTTGGCCTGCTTTTATTGTGTTTGTGGCTCCCTAATGTGGTTATGTAGAGCGTAATGTCTCTCATATTGTCAGCCAGCGAGCCTGAGAGAAGGCAGCCTGAGATATGGTTTGCAATCACTCCCGACTCTTCAGGTAGCTGCCTCCGCACAACTTATTTCCCAGCGTAATCAAATGAAAACACATTCAGTTTTTATACCTTTGACCTTACATGAAATAATGCACGTTATAAGATTTTTTTTTTTTATGTACACGGGTTTAAAGAAAAGTAGGAATATGATGAACTGAAATTGTACCACGTTTCAGGGAGTTCAGAATAAGGCCAATCATTTCACAGTACATCAGCATGTTTGTTTTTTTTCTTTGACGAGTGAGTAAATAGTGCAATTCTTGGCAGAAATAAGGAATTACTGCTCTTGGAAACAACTATAACTACTAGTTAAAAAGTTTTGCTTCTTAATACGTACTATTAAAAATGTACTTTTTTTTAGCTTTATATCATTTTATTATGTCATTCCATCATCAAAAACATACCTGGAGTGTTGCTTTCACTCACTCATGCACGTTTGAGGAATCCTTGGCAGCCATTTGGATTTGCTTTAACACCTGTTTATGCAAAGCTTCGCCCATTTCCGTAAAGCTCTGTCTTGGAGCTTCAGTCCCCAACATACCATCTGCACCCACATGCTAAAGAGGGAATGTTGTAAAAGGTAGGAGCTTCTTAAAGAGACAGATTCAGCTCTGATGCAAAAATGAAATCTCTTTGAAGTCATGTTTGATATATACATTTTCAAAATACAAGGTAACATAGTTGTCAGAAACACACATAGTTCAGTTCATATTCTGGATACATCATTCAATCAGTGCATAGCTCCTTCTCTATGCACTGATGGAGGAGCTATCAGTGTATAGTCCTGATAGCTGTGCACTGTAAACCTTCTGTGACAGATGTGATGATGGTTTTAGTTTAGCTTTTCATTGTTTATATTCAGGTACCTTCCTGTGATGGTTCATAAAAACCTAATCATCTGAATTTCGTGTTCAAGTTTAGCCCTCTTTTTTCTTACTGTGCTTCGTGCATTACATTAAAAACAAGTAACGAAGTAACATCCAGGAAATCCTAGTTTGCTTCACCCTGCCCGTTTTTAGTTCCTCCATTTGGGCAAAATCCCCTTGAACAGCAGCGACTCTGAACTCGTCTTCCATCATGTACTTCTTGTGGCTCTCGGCTGTTGACTTTCACCTGCTGCTACGCCTGAGGATGGTGGAGATGACGAGAGGCATGGGTGCAGGCTATTCAATGAATCTTTAAGCTGAAATATGCAGCCATTGAAAAGCAGTGGAATGCATCTGTTCTGTCCCATTGCATGTTAAGCAAGTCAGATTAGGATTACACCTAAAATTGAGTTCCACAAAGTGCTGGACATCCCTAAGGGGGTAAAGTTTTAAGGTATTTCTTACTAACCCTAAATAAAATACTTTGATTTATGACTTGACTGAGGATCCTTCAAAAGTGAAGGTCATATGTTTCATTTGTATTTATAGAATTGTCAGCTGCATTGTTTATTTTTTCTACACAGCGACTCATTCAACAAAGTTCATGAAAAATTTAATGAAACCCTTCTGAAGGCCCGTTTTGTGCTGGAAGTCCTCTTACAGAGATGTCTCTTTTTGTTGTGTCTCTTTAGTGATTTTACAAGAACACCGATGCCGATTTGTAGCCCTCTTGAGGACAAAATTACCACCATAAAACGAATCCTTCCACACCCATTAAAGTGCATACAAACATTTTAATTTCTCCCCTTTAAACAAGATGTAAGCCAACTCTGAAACTGTTTCAGCGTCTTTCTGATGTAAAACCGACTGTGTTCTCCCTGCTCCTGTGCGTCTCCAGGCATTCGGTGTGGTCTTCCAGAAAGCGGTTCTGAAGGCCGACCCGGATGAGACTCTCAGGCATCGGGTGTCCAATCTAATTGACAGCATCACCTTCTCAGCGTTCCAGTACACCACTAGAGGCCTGTTTGAGTGTGACAAGCTCACGTACACAGCTCAGCTCGTCTTCCAGGTAGGAAGGGGAGCTGCTTTCATCTTCTGCACGGTTTGTTTCAAAACCACGCGTGCTGTACAATCAGCGGCTCTCGAGACTGTGAGCCCTGTCTGAATCTAATCAAGCAGAAAGAAGTTGCGGTTTGTGTGGGAAATCCAACATTGGCCTCCTGTTTGTTGTGTCCCCAGATACTCCTGATGAATAATGAAATAAGCCCCACAGAGCTGGACTTCCTGCTGAGATATCCTGTCCAACCAGGTGTAACTTCACCAGTGGATTTCCTATCGAGCCACTCCTGGGGAGGGATCAAGGTACGGAAAAAGGGATGAAAAAGCTACCCCATTAAAACTTTTTCACAACAGAGTCAAAGTTATGTTTTGAAATGCAAAGTGGCACCATCAAATATTTTGTTTTGTCAGTTCATGAGCAAAGGATAAAAGGAAATACCACAACTTAAATGAGTTTGTGGGTGGATGCATATGATGCATTTTGTTAAAACGAGAAACTAGGAAAAAAAGCTCCATGTGTAACTCATGGATTGCTCTCCCGAAATGAGTCACTACTTAAAGAACCGTCTTTGAGTTTGCTTGTGACCTCCTGCATGAGTTGTCTTGTGTAGTTTTTAGTAGGCCAGGCAGTCCTTGGAAACTTCTCTCCTGATCTATGTTTTCTTCCATTTGCGGATAATGACTCCAACTGTGGTTCACTGAAGTCCCAAAGTGCTGATTCTAATGGTCTGGCAGTAATCAGGTCAGGATGTGACAAGTGAAATTGAACTCAGCTTTTAGGATTAATCACCGTTAATTTTCCTCTCCATGGGCTGCCACCTCATCGTGGTGTAGTTGAGAGTCCCAATGATCCTAGGAACTAGGTTGTCGGGGGCCTTATGCCCATGGTAGTTTCATACATAAGACACACAGGCCCTTAGTGAGAGAGCAGACAGACTGCAGTCTAAAGACTTCTCCTGATAAAGAACAGAAATGGAAACTGTCCTCTCTTCCTATGCACTCATCAGTTATGGGAGGTGGCAACGGGGTTGGGTGCTATGTAGAATGGGCGGTGGTCAGAGGAATGGACCTTGGCCACAGGAACTGGCTCTGACGATGTTAAATATCACCTCAAGGTCTTGTTCACAAATGAAGGAAAAACGGGGTGGGAGAAGTGTGGACTGGTGCTGCTTCTCATGTGAATGCTTTACCAATCCATCATGGTGAAGAAAGAGCTGACCGATTGTTCTGCGTTTCTATCCTCATCTGTGGTCACGAGCTGTGGGTAGTGGTCAAAAGAAAGGGATTGTGGATGCAAGCAGCCACAATGAGTTTCCTCTTCAGGGTGTCTGGGTTCGTCCTCCCTTGGCGATGGGGTGAAAAGTTTGGTCATCCAGTTCAGAGTTAAGCTGCTACTTCTCCACGTTGGGAGGAGCCAGTCGAGGTGGCTCAGGCATCTGGATGCATGGACTTAGGCACCAGTGAGGTGTTCCGGTGCCTCCGGGATACCTCACGTTCCGAACATGTCCCTCTGGGAGGCGACCCAGAGGAAGACCCAAGGTTCAGTGGAGGTTCTAGGAAGGCCTTGGGATTCTCCTAAAGGAGCTGGACCAAGTGGCTAGGGAGAGGGAAGTCTGGGCTTCTTTACCCTGAAACCCGACCTCAGACTAATTGAAAGATTGTGAACGACTGGAAGGAATTTTTGATTTTGCAAAGAAAGGAATTTCATTTTTCCAAATCGTTTGATTTAGATGGCTTTTTTTTCTTGCGTTACTTGAGAACTAAAATATAGAATACTGTATAAATCCAAACACTTTCCCTGCACAGTATCTGAAATTACCCTCAACATCTTTTGACTTACAGTTTGTGGAATTGCTTCATGTGATGCAATCTGTATGCTCTTCCAGCAACAACTCTCTGAGAACAGACAGCTCTTAAAGACGCCTGCAGATTTATAACATATACCCCAGTTTCACCTGGATCTCTCTCCTGATAGCATGTGATGCCGCATAGAGCTGCTCTACATGTGACGCCGAAGCATCATAACGGCGAACAAAGCAGTTACGGCTTCTCCTGAAGAAACATCCGTCTTCCTACCCACCGTTTCCTTCTCTTGTCAAATCAGTTTAGCAGCAAACCGAAGCCTAACAGCAGTAAGTCTGTCTGTTCGCTTCTTCTGTTCATAAATGTTTCAGCCCGTTCCGCCTACAATATTAACTTAACCTAAACCCCTCCGCGGGTTCTGAGAGAGCCCATCCTCGCTGCACTCGGCGCACTGCAGATGTTTAAGGTCCCGGCTAATCAAATTCTGTCACTTGATTTTCTTATCGCAGCGGGAAACATAATCAGTCGGAAAGCTTTAAAGGACGATAAGATCCTCTGATTGCTCGGCTCTCTTGACGGTATTACCAGAGGAGGAATCCCTCGGGACTGAGTGCGTTCTTCTGAGCAGGACTAAGAGGTTGCCACCCACCTGGGATAATTAAACAAGTGAAGTCAGAGTGAAGAACTGTTTGCTGAGAGCCACCTTGTCTCATCTCCCTTCACCTCACCAACTCTGACGGTGTGGAGTTCTTTTATTTCTTGACACCTTGTCTTCTTTGCACATTGGGGGTGTGTGGGGATGATTTCAGTAGCCTCCTGGTAGTTTATGCAGTGTGAAACATGGCATACACTCTTGCAGTGTGTGTGTGTGCTTGTCATAAAGTGACTACCTGCTCAAGGCAGCACTGTGACACTGCTGTTTCCCACAGATGAGATAAGATGTCTGTCAGCTAGGGGCTCACAATGGAACCCCACTGTTTGTGCTGTGGATGCATATTTAGACTTCCTTTACCCCCATGCTGTTACAAAAGCGACTGTGTTTACTCAGCATTTTCTTTTGAATAAATGTTATTTAAATAAGCACGAGAGAAAGATAAGCAATCGGGGGGTTTTTTCCTCCCCCTCTCTTTCAATTTTTGCAAACAAAGTTAGTGCTTTTGCTGAGAAATCTTTTCGAAGTGGTCAAAAACTTTCATGTTGATGAGCAGAACTTTTGCGATTTAAATCATGTTTTCTTTTCTCTCTCTCAAATACGACAGTCCCTGTGCTCCATGGATGAGTTCAAGCACCTGGACAGAGACATCCAGGGTTCACCCAAACGCTGGAAGAAGTTTGTCGAGTCCGAGTGTCCGGAGAAAGAGAAATTCCCACAGGACTGGAAGAGCAAAACCTCTCTCCAGAGGCTTTGCATGATGAGGACCCTGAGGCCCGACCGCATGACATACGCCGTCAGGTGAGCAGTGGGATCATTGCTTGACCTTTGTTCTCTGGTCTGTGAAGGATCTCTCTGACCTGTTGTTGAAAGGGAAAAGGTTAAAGATTAAACATTTGGCTTTTGTGACGAGCTATCAGGGTGCATGTTTTCATTTCTTCTAGTTCGTAGTAATTGCAGCTTCAAGCTACTTGGTACCCTAAACTGTTTTATTTCCCACATTCATACAATTTTCTTGAACAAGAAACCCTTTTCTTAAAATTATAATTCATCATTATTTATGCAATTAAAAGGCTCAGTCAGTCATCATCTCATCAAAGTAAAAGTCTTATTTGAGGACTTTTAATAAATCATTTGTACCCTACACAGAGTTACATCATCACAGAACATGAACTTATATTTATACGAAAAGGTAGAGAAGAAAAGTTCTTGAATCTTTAATTTGACATGGTCTTTACTAAACAGGGTGATTAATGTATTTTTGATGTTTTTGAAAGCATATATACTTAGAACAATGTAAAAATCCAAATAACTCAATGAAGATCTCAGATGAATTAAAAAAATGTAATTTTTAGAAGTAGAGAAAATATTTGGAATAATTTAATAATGATCCAGAATAATGATAAAAAGTTCTTCAAATTCAACTTAAAAATCTTGTTTCAACAAAGAACTAATCTCGAATAACAAAAACAATTTTTTTAAATATTAAAGCCAAATAATATTATCTGTCTGGAATTGCATGAAAACACTCAACCATACTACCCGTTTGGTAGTTTGTATGCTAAAATTTACAAATTTAACCAAATTTTTGTCGATTGGTGAAACATAATGCGATATCATGGCATGATGCTGCCTTGAGCCAGTGGTTCAGGCTGGTTTCATGAACAGTCCTGTGATCCACTTTCCACCACAGTGACCAGATCGAAGTATGTTGGACATTTGGGATTTGGTGCAACAGGAGATTTGAATCAAATCTGCAGAAACTATGTGGTACAGCTTTAAGTGGAAACTAACCATGAGAAATGTTTCCAACACCTTTTCTAATGCTTGCTTTAAGAATTAAGGCAGTTGTTAAGTCAATGGTTTGTCCAAACTGACATTGCTAGATAAATAAAGTGGTTTGTGTTTGAGCATATATGTATAATTTTGACCATGTATGGATAAAAGAAAACCTTACATTAATTCAAGCTTAACAAAGCAGTTATTGTCTTTAAAACTCAGTGGTTTGTTTACTGAACAACCATTCTGTTAATTTTTATATATCTTATATATATATATATATATATATATATATATATATATATATATATATATATATATATTTCTTTTTGTTTGTCCAAAGCCTGTGAATTTCAGAAGCACTTCATGTTAAATGTCAAAAGTCTGTTTTAAGCCTGAACTTTGTTCTCCTCCCTTTCCAACTGCGCAGTTTCTTCTGTTATTCAGAACCTTTCACAACAGGTCAAGAGATGTCAAGTCTCAAGCCAGAGCAAAATAAAATCTAACTGTGTTGTATTTGTTTTTTTTTTTTTTGCTTACAATTTCTGCTATTTTGGTCTTCAGAGTATTGTGAAATATTCCAGAATTACATTAATATTTTTAATAATTAACATACATCCAGCTGATGTGTTGCCACTGTTTTAAATAAATTCTTTAAAAGGTCAAGCATGAGTACTCACTCTTTACACTCCATGACGGAGCCGTCCTTGGTTCAAATCCAAAACTTGGAACCTTTGCTGAACATCTTTCTCCTTCTGTCTGTGTTTTCTGTTTACTGTTGACAAAGTTCACTACCGTCACAAAATGTTAAATAAATATGGGAATACCTGGATTAACCAAGATAGTTGCAGTAATGCTCTGTAAAAATTCAGATAGCATATATAATGTTTACCTTTTAGGTAGGATCTGTATTATGCTCTTATCATTCATTTACAAGTGAAACAAAACCAAGCTCACCAGAACACTCACTTCCAAATATCAAATCTAAAAACTGCACCAAGGTGCAAACTCCTAATCTATTTAAAGCATTCCCATTCTTATCAGCAAACTGTGTTTGAGACAGAAAGCATTTCTCTTGATTTGCTGATTTTAAACAGCTGTCTCTGCACTATAAGAGGATTCAGATTCTTCAAGGTCTGCACTTTGTCGGTCAAAGATGAAACAAAACAAGCTGAAAAGAACTAAGCCTTGTCCCCTCCTGCAGAGACTTTGTAGATGAGAAACTGGGAGGCGAGTACGTGATGGGCAGACCACTGGACTTCGCCGTCTCCTTTGAAGAGTCCAGTCCAGCTACTCCCATGTTCTTCATCCTGTCTCCTGGAGTGGATCCTTTGAAGGACGTAGAGAAACATGGTAATACCACTGCTTGATGTAAGCCTTAAAATTTCACTCTAAAGTTCAGCACAAACTAGCATGTGACCAATTTATCGTTTTGTATTTTATAAAGAAGCTGGAGTTGAAGCTTTGTAAAAGTGTTTATGTCCCTTGAAGCTTTGCTTTAGTGTGACAGAGTATTAGTGGTATTATTTGAAAATACCGGATTGAAAACGAACGATTTTCAAATTTTGCCCCTCCCCTCTCTTGCAGAAAACTCACCTGACCAATCAGAACTAAGAATCAAAGCAGTGATTCTGAGGGCGGCTTAAAAACTCTAACAACATGACAGGCATGTCCAGAGATTAGCTTTTTTAGTTTAAACAAACAGGAAAAGTCAAAGCTTTCAGAGTTGAACCAGTGCAACCATCTTAGTAAATAGCGGCTATCATGGCTAATAATAAAATATGTGGACCCCCAAGCTGCACCCAAATGTAGCATTTCCAGAAACAGAAATTGAAGAACTGCTGCTGAACACAGTTTCACAGAGCAGATCTTTGCTTACACTGTAAAAAAAACCTTTTCATGAACCTGATCCCTGTTTACACTGAAAGACCATCTGCTTTCCAATAAACCCCACAGCTGAGTCCAAGGTGTATACTTCCATAAAGGATATTGATACTTCTACTAAATGTTTCTTGTTCTGTTTTGCTATGCAGAAAAAACACTTTAAACATTTTTTTTTACATTTCTTTTTCCTGACTAGGTGCTAAAATGACTACTACTTAATGGTTTAGTACCAATTATTATAAATGCAGTAACAAGGTGACTTTCTCACCTTTGTTACAAAGAGCCCTAAGCCTTTAAAAAACTGCCATGCTATCAAATAGCAAGTATCGAACAGTTTTCTAAATATTGGTACAAAGGGGATCTGCTATGCAATATTCATATCTTGCATGATTTTGTACTTCCATTTGTGCATTCATTACTTCTAAAAACAGGCAAAAAACACAATCCATAATTTTTTGGGGTAATAAGTTGACATTTTTTAGTGTCTGGAAAATGAGCCGTTTCAAAAACCTCTTGTTTAAGTCACGCAGTGTGACTCAATCCCGGCAAACCAAGCTGAGCTCCAGAACGTTTGGTGAGATGGTTTTAACGCTGAATGCGCTGTACAATGGCTGCTAGAAACTGCAAGTGTAGGGAGATGAAGTTAAGTGCAGGGGAGACGATCTGAAGAGTCATCCTTCAGGATGGTTCAATCTCTAGATTCCAGATGGTATTTTCCGATAAAAATATTTAGGAACAATTCATAATTTTTCCACAACTTGCTAACTGTCTACTTCTTTCTATGAATTCCATTGAAACACATTGAAATTTTTGATTGAGAGAAAACGTGGCACAGTTCGACTGGAATGAGTACTGTTCTGGGGAAATCTAGTCTCACTTGTAGTTTTCTGTGATTACAACATCAAAGGTGTATCAGACAGAACAGCAGTCTGTGCTGTGATGCCAGCCGTCCCTACCACTGCACAGCAGTATCTGGGTAGATTAAGCGGATTATGCTAAAGGTCATAAATATATGAGGCGACACCACTGGTGTATTAGGGGCAGCGGAAAGTAAATGTCACCGGTTTGAGTTATTTTACATTCCTGTTTGAATACTGTGTATCCCAACCCACACGACGCCACGGTTCTGTTTCTTTGACCAAAAAGAAAAAGAAAAAAAACCTCTAAAAATGGGAGCTTTTCCACTGACCTGGAAAAGGAGGTCTCTCACTGCCTGATATCTTTTTAATCTGCTGCCAAACTATTCCGTCTGTGGGTATTTAGAGTTGGCTCCATGAAATATTCAGGCAGCAGAGATTGTTTCAGCTAACCGTAGCAAAGCAATATCCACAGTGTGTCGGCGCAACCCGGTCCCCCGTGCAAATTCACGAGTCAGTACTTTGGCATTAATGCGCTCCATCATCATGCGTCATATTGCTTGTGTGTTACATTCTGTTTCTATAGCTTATGTACTCTTTTGATTGATTTAATGATGGCGGTTAGATGCCTTTATTACCTGGAGAGAACTGTTATTGGTGAGATTTTTATTGGCGTCTCTCTTTCTCTCTCTCTCTCTTTCTCACGGAGAGAAGCCTGGGTACCGTGTGAAATGCACCAGTCTCTCCTAATGTGATAAGGGGGAGCAATGCTTCTGAAACTCCCCAAAAGAAGCGTCGTTATTGATTATCAACAGTTTTATTTTTCAGCAGCCAGTAAAATCAAAGGCAAAAGTAACCAGTTTCTGCTGCAGAAAACGCTGATGAGCTGCTGCTGCCTGAACAAAAAAAGGGGGAATTTTTTTTTTTTTTTTTTTTTTTTATCATGTGAAAATTGGGTTTCGTCATCTGTATTAGGATCTAATTAGATTTTTATTAGATAGGTGATGTGATTTTGAATGCTCTGCAGGGGACTAATGGCAGTCTGAAAGAGACTGAAACTTCACTTAGTTTTAAATTGAGAACAAGAACCCGAAAAAATGTCTGAATGCACTCAGTTTTAAAAGGTGGAAACTTTACTGACATATGATATAACTGGATTTTAACACTTAAAGTGATATTTATTTCAAGGGGGGTTTCTGTGAAGAGGCTATTAGTTAGTAATTATCTTACCTGCATTCTTCATTTTCTCTAAATATATATTGTTTTCTTTTGTTTTTCCACAGGCTGAAGTTAATGGCTTTTCATATTGGCATAGAAGTCAAATTTGACCATATTAATATGATATCATACCATATCATAAACTTTAAACCACAGTTAGATTTGCAATAGACGGTTATTTATAGTTGATGTTTTAATACAACAAAAATTATACAAAAATATACATATACCTTCAAATTTGTGGTTGTCAATAAATGCAGAGGCCTTTTACAGTTTTAACATTTTAGTCTGAAGTTTTACTGGACTTTGATTGGGGCGATGCATTTTACTTTTTAGAGCTGTGCTTGGAATTATTGTCATGTTGCAAGACCATATTTTCACCAGTGTTCAAGTTTTTAACAGATGGGCCTTACATTTGACTCTAGGACACTTTGGACTCGTGAACTGCATGGTGTCCAGATCCCAAAGCTTTAAATCAAGCCCCGATCAGCAGGCCTTCCCCACTGCATCTGACAGCTGAATACTGTCAGGCAGAGAGAAACACGGTCAGGGAAATCTGGAATTAACAATAAACCGCCCCAAAACAATCCACCTCCGTTGGCCCCATTGTGCACACCAGAAGTCTTGTATTGTCTACAGAGAGAAAATGTTTGCTGGGGTCCACAGATGGTAATAAAATAACTTACCAGAAGTAGTAAGGATGCTATTCTATAGGTGTTCTGTATTGTTTGCATAATGCTATCTTTGTGATGCACCTTCTAGCCATAATTCTTAGAGAAGCTTAGCACTAGTCAATGTTAATCAATTCTGTTTAACTTGGTTTTTGTGTGTAAATCATATTAAATGTGTCTGTTATCCTCTAGGGAAGAAGATGGGCTACACATTCGACAACAACAACTTCCACAATGTGTCTTTGGGTCAAGGCCAAGAGGTCATAGCTGAACAAGCCCTGGATCTGGCCGCTAGGGAAGGCCATTGGGTCATCTTGCAGGTAAAGCAAACGCTCACGTATTTCACACAGCCGGGCTGGGAATCTAAGTACTAAATGATTCATCATGATGCTAGGCTTGTAGATGTCTAGGCTGCTGTGTCTGTTGGTTTCTGATCAGATAGATTTAAATGTCTGAATTAGATTTTTCAAGTATTTCAAGAAATATGCAGCCAAGCATCAATTAATCAGTGATGCATGATCAATTAAATTAAGCTCAGTAATTTTTGTTCTGGTGATGAATATTCTTTGAAGGGCAATTTTCTTTGGAGTCATCATAAACAACATTTGTTATGGTTTCGTGTGTTGTGCGGTTTTTATTTCCATTTTATTTATTGCTTGTGATTTTTTTTTTTTTGGATATTTTAAATATTTTCCATTTCTAATGTTGAGTTCCTTACACAATTAAAATTTATTGCTCTTTGAGACGTTAAATTTGCATTTTTATGCCATTATCAATATATTTATTTAACATGGTCTCAAAACATTTAACAATAAACATTATTGTTTATCGCAACGATTACTGGGACAATTTATTATCCAGTAAAAGTTATTAGCGTGACAATTACAGGGAAGAAAGAAAAAAAAAAACTTTACTTAGTTAATTGATTCCAGTTATCAAACTGTGCAGTAAGCTCAGTTTATCATTCAAATTAGTTGAAAAGGTTCCTATCTAAGGAAACCCAGCAGATTTCATCTGATTGTGTCATCGACTTTACAGCAGTCTCTCATATCGAGCATGCATACAGTGACAGTGAAGAAAAAAAACCTCCCCTGTAACAAGAAGAAACCTCCAGCAGAACCAGAACCTGGCTCAGTACAAGCGGTCGGATGCCTCAGCCGAACAGAGGTCTGAAAAGACAGAACAGAATGCACAAAAAGAAACAGACGAACTCATGTAGGAATATTTTTTATGGTCATGAAAGTGAAAGGTTAACGGCAGGAAAGGGAGAACAATTAGTTGACATTTTCTCGGCCGATGTTCTTCCGAAAGAGAACACCAGATCAGGCGCAGCTTCTATGCAGAGAAAAACGGTTCTTGCATGCTCATCTGGATGTCTGTTTCCCTCTACGGTTTGTCTGCATAGAAAATTTTTCTTTGGTGCATTTTTTCTCTAACTGAATGGGTCGTTGTATTATACAGTAGAATATCTGAAGCTGCTGTCTGTTCTTATCCGGAGGGACAGGCAGGCTTTTGCATTTTAAGTGAAAACCTTGGAGGAATTCCAATGGGACGTATTGACAGATATGAACCGCAGACCAGGCATGGTGGGACATCCTTTTCTTTTAATTCACACAGTTGGTAGAAACACACAGGGGAGAAAGAGAAAGAGAACCAGTGTTGGGATGGCATTGCTGTCTTCTCGAAGACCCAGGATAGCAGACAAAAGTTGCGTAATTACCTTAGCATAAGAATGCCGATCGATGAGGATTAAGAAGTTCTCGTCCCCCTAGCAACAAACCTCCTACTCACTTTTTCATCGACTGTCTGTGGCTCTGCCTGCCAAGAGCCACCCCCATGACAGTGAGAAAAAAAGGATAAAGAAAAAAGGACTGGGAGGAGTCGTGTTCACGCTGAATTTTACCAACAACATACTGTATTCTCCGTCTTACCTGCCGATTCCGCCATGTTGCTTTCCCTGTCTTGTAATATTTTATGCATCGACTTGCATCCTCTGCCTTTCCCACACTCTTCTGCTCTCATCGTCCACATTTTCCTCTGCCGCTGCATCAGTGGAAAGCCAGGTCAATGGCAGGTTCCCCCTTACTCGACAGGTAATTATACGTCTGAACAGCAGCTTCTGCTCAGATGGGGCTGAGAGAGGGAAATGCAGAAACTTTGAAGCAGCCCATCAGAAAGGTGGTGGGGGCAGATTGAGAGGCAATCAATCGGGCAGATTGGAGCTGAATATCCCACATTGGCCACGCAGTCAGGATGGAGTGGCCTCGACTCGCCATCCTTTTTGCAAATTTACTATTAAAGCCTCCTGGCCATTTGAGGGAAAACGTCTCATGCCAGTGTCCTGTCGTCATTTCTTTTTCCTAGAGCCAGGTAGGTTCGATTGTATTTGGAAACAAAGATGTTTTGGAAATTCAAAATCACTCACTTATTTGAGGTTTTGATATAAAGTGGACCAATCTGTCTCTGCAACTGCCAGTCACCACAGCTGGCACTGCTGATTACTGCAGAAACTCTCCCATGTCGCCTCCTTAGGAACCTGCCACCAGCATCAGTCACAGTGACCTTGAATATATATATATATATATATATATATATATATATATATATATATATATATATATATATATATATATATATATATATATATATATATATATATATATATATAATCCTAACACCACTACTGTTCATGCACTTTCAAAAGCTTTATTTTATTGCGTGCTGGTAGACAAGACATACAGGGATTTGTAAAAGAAGGCAGCATAGTGCATGTCTACTTGCTTTGCTAGGAACCACGGCAAAAATAGTTCTGCAACGCTCTGGAAATTCTTTATGTAAATAAACATAATTTAACATGTCAGAGACAAACAGGTAGTCTGTGTCACATAGATTTTGTCGTCTATAAAATCAAGGAGGGGGTGGATCCCCAGTAGTAATCTGAGACGTGGTTCACACTGAACAGATTACACTCCATCACAGAGTAGTACAAAACTATGAATACACTCGTACCTAAGAACAATTGTTGAGAGACTTTTTCTTTTTTTAAATAACCTAACTAAGAATTGGTTTTAGAGTTTTTGCTTCCTGTGGGAGTAGAAATGTCTAAGAGGTCAATTAAAGAAGAACATTAATCCAAGCAACAAGAGGAAGGTCAAGGCTTTTTTGCTTTATTAGACATTCAAACACACACACCTGCACTGCAAAAACACAAAACCTTACCAAGCAGTTTTGGTCTAGTAGTTTCTAGTTCAAATATCTCAGTATTTTCAGTACTTGTTCCTTTGGCAGATTATTTAACACATAAGACATTTTCCCATGTTGGAAGTTAATTTATCTGCCAATAGAGTAAGTACTTTTTCATCAGTATTAAGGGATTATTGACTTAAGACGAGCCTCTCAAGCTTTCTGAAAAGTTACTTTTAAGTTAGTTTGATTTATTTCAATTGTAATAAGATATTTGCACTAGAAGCAAGACCAAAATTACTTTGTAAGATTTTGTGTTTTTGCAGTGTAAGCTTCTTATTTGCATAGACCTAAAGTTATATCATTTCCCTACACACTATTTGAACTATTTGAAAAGACCTTCATTTACATATAAGGATGTTCCTTTTGTTTTTGTGCGTCCTGCATTTAAAGCCTAAACAGTCACGCTGATAATTGCACAACATGAAACATTTCTAAACATTGAAACCCATGCCAAGACACCTTCTGCAGCTGTATTCTCCACATTTGTGAATTTATCCTCAGCGTGCCGAGCTGTGAGTGCCTTCATTGTGTCGGCGGAGCAGGTTTGATTTTATTTTTTATATTTTTCCCTCTTCTGCCCTGTTTGCTGCTTTCCTACGTCACTGTGGAGTCTGAGAGACTCTGAGCTGCGGGGCCGCCTCATCAGTGCAGGAGCCCAGCTGTGCAGCTGTCCTCGTCCACGCTGCTCCCCGACCAATTCCTCTGCGAAGGAGAAATACTGTGTGCGGTCGCCTGCGTGTGTTTCTGCTTGCTCGATGGAGACGCTTATGGTGCAGTCGAACGTGCCATCGTGCCTTCCCTCGGGTCGCGTGTGACAGCAATGCATCAAAGACCTTGCCAGTGGTGTGTTCTAATGGCTTTTAGATTCAACTCTCATATTATTATGTAAATAGAGGACTCCTTGATGTGGTATCATTGCAGCCATCGAAGAAGCTGGGAGGCCCTTATTGGGAAGACGTTGAGGGAAGGAAGGAAAAAAAACCTGAAGAACACGGCACCTGAAAGTTAATTAAAAAACCATATAAAACAGGAGCTCTCTGCTGTCGTGTTTGTTTGTCTGTTGGCCTGCTGGTTTGTCTTTCTCCATTCCTCTCGTCTCCTCTCCCTGCAGCCAGACGATGAATGCTTTCATTACAGTGACAAGTTCTCAGGCAGTCTCTCACTTCTACTGTTGGCTCGCTTTATAGCCAAACTATTTACATGCCAAGAGGAAGAGTTGTGCTGTGGCTTGATGAAAAAGCGTTTGAATTTAGACTTTTAATTTGTATACCGTTCATTACTCTCTAAGGCACCGGCAGGCGAAGAACTAACTTACGTCCTCCTCTGTTCCCGAACTTCTTCGTCGGTGGATTGACTTTACTTTTTCCTCTTCTGAGTCCCACAAAACTGACGTCCCAACCCTCATCTGTTGTTGCCTGTCATTCGTTAAAGAGTTCTTACTCCAGTCATCATAAGGAAGATTAAATACTGAGAGCAAAGGGAAATGAGAAAGTAAAGCGGCTTATGAATCAATGACTGCAGTTATTAGTGCTGTAATTAGATTTAGGGAGTGGGCAGTGCTGCATGGTGAGACGTGTGGGGGGGCTGGGCACACTCCTTATCAGTCATCGGATATCCTGTTCTCGTCAGGACGGTTGAGATGGAAAATTGAAGTCGTCCGCAGCTCGTGTGATGGCTCCGCAGCTTGTGTAACACCAAGATGAATATGTATAAAAGTCTTAAAAATCCTCCACTGGAAAATGGTCACTTCACTCTGTCAACCCAAAAAAAAGCGTTTCAGGCGCTATGTACCATTTAATTTAGTACCACATCAAAGTCACAGTAAAGAACAGGAGATGTGTAGCGTTTTAATTGCTCCTTTTTTCTTGTTGTCATCACAGGACGGAATTATATTGGCAATTCCAGCTCCTTATTATGGCACTTTGTGTTATCCGTTTAAGCCCAGACATTTACAGAAAAGTCGAAGTGCAGTCAGAGCAGATTAGAGTCGAGAAGTGCACCGATCAGAAATTAGTGGCTGATTTGTGATCTTTGGTTCATGTTTTAACCGATTTGGTTTTCTCTTTCGGGACGAAGATAGAAGACATGAGAGCAGGAGTCGAAATGTTTTGTTTCCACACTTCCTAACCTGAATGGTTGTTAATGTTTAATAGGCCATGTTGCAAGGAGCACTGAGCATCTTATCTTGGCAACATGCACAATAGTGCAATTACTGCAGCAGTAAACATTAGGGCTGTTCTACAAAGGTTGACAATTTCCCTTGAAAATGCACCCAACATTTCTAAATCCAGCATATCTTTTGTTATAAAAAATATGGATATAATATAAATATAATATAAAGCCTTCTGGCTTTGAACTGAACCAGATTGATAAAATGTAAAAACTTTGACAATATGGCTTTGGATTTCTGTTAAGTCTCTGATTTTCAACTGACTGACGCACATCGTGTTGATACAGAAAATATCTAAGATTGAGTTTTATTTATTCAGCAACAGCTTCCACACCGAAGAGTGTTCAGAGTAAACAGATCGGAATGAAGCTCATAGATTTTGACTGACTGAATATTGACAGATTCTGGTCACCAGCCAATTCAGCCTTGCATCTCTTTAAAGTTGACTACGCTCTCTCAAGAAATAATTTAGCCCAACTAATACTTAGGCTGAACTTCATCTTTACCGTCATTCACTCCACTTGACACAAGAACCAAGCACTCTGATGTTATTGTGTGCAGTAATGAATAAATTAAATTATTATAGGATAGGCTAACCTTGCAATAAATTCCACTATTGGATAATAAATAGTCAAACTATTGATTTAAACTATTATTTTTCTGTCTTTTTGCTCGTTTTCTCCTCTGTAAGAACATCCACCTGGTTGCTCGCTGGCTGGGCACGCTGGAGAAACTTCTCGAGCAGTATGCCGAGGGAAGCCACGAGAACTTCAGAGTGTTTGTCAGCGCTGAGCCGTCCTCCACCCGCGACAGCCACTTCATCCCTCAGGGGATCCTGGAGAACTCCATCAAGATTACGAATGAACCACCTACCGGCATGCATGCCAACCTGCACAAAGCCCTGGACAACTTCAACCAGGTAACACTGTCAAGGTTGTGGAGATCAATTTGCTTTGTAAGGAGTAATAAGCTTTACTTCAATGCTTATTTCTAGATGATAGACGATAATGGCTTCACGAGAACTAGAAATGTTTCAACAATCCGGCTGAGGTTTGATCAGAATAAATGCCAAAATACATATTGATAAAAATAAATATCTACTAAACAACCCACAACGATAATCTCTGGTCAGTGAGCGTGACACAATGGTGTCAGTATGCCATTTTGTCCTTTTTGTGTTGTTTCTGATCAACCTGTAGTCTAATAAAAAAAAAAGTGACATCTTGATGGACCTTTACAAAACTAATCTATCAGTATTTTCTTTACACCCACTTACCCTAACAGGGTCATAGGCCTGGTTCCTCCACCCAGCCGTCCCTGGGAAAGAGGTAGGGTACACGCTGGACATGTTGCCAGTCCACATGCTAGGGGTGTTTTCATACCCGATAGTCTGGTGGACTCTGTTCGACTCTGGGTTGAAAATTGCAACTTTTGTAACATTTTCAGCTGGTGCGGTTTGCTTTCATAACCTCATTGTGTCAAACTATCCAAAAACCTGTTCCCTCCCTTGCTTGTGGTGGCGCTGCACTGGAAGAAACACCACCAAAACCCTCAGAAGAAGACACCGAGCACAACTTCCTCCTTCAAACAATGTAAACAAAAATTAAGTGGTGTTAGATTTTAGCGATTGCAAGTTTTATCTTTTGTCTTTGGCAAAAGCTATTTCTCCCTACAGTATTAGACTCTTGTTTTACTTTTATTGACCCAAAATGTCATTCTTTATAGTCCACTTCCTGCTTTTGGAGCGCTCTCCAGTCTGTTTGCATCCACATACGAGTTTGAACCATATCAGAGTTTGCTGTACTTGAAAATACAGTCTCAATGCAAACAGACTTCATGAACCCAGGCATCAGTGCCAACAACCTTGACACCTCTCCAGACTCCTTTAAAAATAGTGAAATCGACATTACCACCTTTGTAGATAGGAATCTACAAAATAATTGAAAGGGTTTCTAGTTATCCAGGATGCACATTTACTTCTTGTTACTCCATTACTTTAAAATATTTTTTCTTTTACATAGCAAAAAAGCTGGGATGCGATTACTTACAACTGGTGGAGGCTTCTTCAATGTTTTAACTGTCTTGGGATGCAATTCATGTCTGAGTTTCATATTAATACCTCCAGACAATGCTCAGAGGAACTTATTAGCGCTTTGAGACAGACTTCCCTTTGACCAGAAATATTGTAGGGCTTTTAATATTGCAAGTTCTCATAACACTAGATCTCATTAAACTCCCCATATTTATACATTTGACGTATACACTTGTCAAAAATATGTATGAATATTTATGGATCTACCCATTTGGATTATTAAACTATGCAAATAACAATAAAAAAAGAATACTTTCAATTACTACTTCCTCCTTTTTTTTAATATTACACAAAAAGCCTTTTGCACAAGCCCTGCACAGACACACTCACACACACACAAACACGTCAATTCTTGGTTTTCTCCCATTTTTTTGGAGCATTTTTTACTATTTATTTGACTATATTTAGTTACTCTCATGGAGTTACGGTGACTTGGGAAGGTATAGACCCAGAGCACCAGATTTCCCAGAACAATACGAGTGTCCATTGTGTGGGATCAAAATATCTGAAGGCAGTTGTTTTTTATTTATTGTTGAAGAGGTTTTGTTCTTCTCTTAGTTCTGAGTCATAGCTGAGACAATACAATGTTCACTGTCATGAAGCTGCCAAATTACAATTGTTACAACAAACAAAAAGTACAGTCGTCTCCTGGCTGCTCAGTTTCCTGTGACCTACGCAGGGCATAAATATAGGCATTGCTGAAGTGAAGCTTGGTGTGGTGAACACCGGCGGGGGCGGAAGGATTACCTGAGGACAGACGTCTGAACAAGGCCAATTTGCAGCTGTGTTATCAGGGAAAAGCTAGACGATATTATGCTCCTGGTTCATTCTGCGGGCTCCATGGTTAGAATGGATCTGTGTGCCACAGTGGCCTCCTCAAGTGTTTCTCTACCTTATCGGTTCTTTGTCTGTTTCTAAGCCTTACCATTACCTCAGTGCTTTGCTGCCAATGCATCTTCGCCCGCACCATTACCTGACCTCTCGGCTACGTCCCGATCCATTTCCACAATCCTTAGTTTGCTGATGTGTATCTTGCCTGATAAGTGCGACTTGTTTGTGAGCCCGGCCTTATGCAGAGGCATGGGGAGGTCTGCCGAGGTTAGGCTCGGAGAATATTCTGGTCATGTGTTGTCGGTGAGACTTAATCAATGGCCGCCTGATTCTCTGTTATGGACCACCGCAAGGCCAAAGCCAGAGCTAAGCCAGAGAAATAACATTCTTTTTTCTTTGGTTTTTCTGCAATTCACTGACCTGCCTCTTGTTGCAGACCACTGTCAAAAAAAGATACAACTTGCATCACTAAAAGCTAAACCCTAGAGAGTGCCTATGGATTTCCAATTCCTTATTGGTTTGTTGAGCCAATCATTCTTTGTGGGTAATCAGACACCAAAGATGGTTAACTCTGGCAGTTCATTGATATGGAAATGTCCTTTCAGTTCGTGTTTGTGAATGCAGGGTATGAGTGCATGTGCGTGTTTGTACCAACAATCTTGCAGCATTTTGTTTCTCTCCAGTCCACAGGTCATGGATAGGGAGGTTATGCATCTCTTTCAGCTGGGTTGAGCAGAGGAGCGCCGTGCAGAATATTAACTAAACCTCAAACAACGACCGTGTGTGTGTGTGGCAGTAAGCCTGCACTCTACTTATTCACTCTGTGTGCACATCGTAGCAGTCAGCTCCCCAGGGCACTGCAGCAGGGGGGAAATGTGGGGCCTTTACTATGATACACAGCTTGCTACATGCTAAAGTAAAGAGACTCCACTCTTCTGGTTTCCATAAGGGTTGTCGGGATGCTTATTTAACCGACTCCCCCGCCCCTCTGGAGATTACAGTGCCATTTACGTTTCTTTTCTTTTTTTTTTTTTTCTTTATTTGCCTGTCTAGAATAATGAGCCCAGGAGACAGTTGGAAGCTGAAAGCGCCTGACAAGTTGTGACAATTAAAAATGAATCTCATGGTTGGCTTTATTGCAATCCAGTCACCTTCTTGTCTCTGTTACTGTGCTGCATCAGGGAAGATTTGACAAAATGAAACTGTTCACAGAGCCGTCTGCCACAACTCTGTACCTCTTACAATGGGGTGTGGAAACAATTATTGGTAAGGCTGCAATGTTGCATTCAGAGACTATACAGTCTTTGTATAGTCTTGTTGTTGCTGTATCACTTTAAGGTATTATTATGAGCCCCTGATATTGAGGTGGATGCAGGGTATCAAGCTGCATAAAACCTTGGTAGAAGACTGATTTGGAAGTAACAACTTAAATTGTGTGTTGAGTCGCCTTATTGAGTTGAGTTCATTTTAAATGGCATTTATACCTCATCTAACTGGTTAGGCTAATGGTTAGCCGGTTATTTTCTTTCAGTACTTAGAAAGTAGTTTGTAAAGGCTTGTACATTCTCCACAAGAACAGATAAATGGGTTCCTTTACTCAAGGTTGCAGTCACAAGAACTAAGAGATATTTCCTACTTCACAACGACTCAAATGTATATCTGGTGAGTCTTAATAAGTCTCTCCAGTCGCAGGGTTTGTCACTGTAGTACCCGTGGTCACTTAGATTTCTGTTCAGTCACACAATACTTGCTGGACACCACAAGAAAATTATGTTCTGCTGAGAACAAGCTGCAAGCATTCCCAAACCAGTTATCCAATGATAGAAAATCCTCTGTTCCTGGAAGGTATCGACTGGTTTTATAGTTTCACTCAGAAAATGCAGTAAAAACAAGCTGCAAAAACAGAGTGAGCTCATTTGGTTCTTACAGTCCTAGGAGGAAAAACAGATTTTGCTCTTATTTGGAGATATGTACACCTTGATAGTCTTTTTCAAAGTGTCATCATGACTGATTTAAAAGGAGTTTGAACTTTTTCAGTGTTTATATATCAAAATACCGTCAGCCAGTCCAACAAAGTCTTTGTTCTTCATGTCTGTCAACATAAAAAGGAAATTCAAAAATGACTATCTTTCATTTGTCAAAAACGTGTCAAATGTGTATTAAAAATTACTCACCTTTTTTGGGGGTGAGGGGGTGGGGGGGTGGCTTGTAGCCCTAACAGTAACTGGACTGAGTTTTGTGGAAATCAACTCTCTTACACGAAACATATCTACATGGAAATATTGTAATTTCTTGTGCCAGAAGATCTCCTTCTGCAGTTTGTCCTTTGGTTTAACAGGAGTCTCTGGACATGTGTGCACGGGAGAATGAGTTCAAAAGCATCTGGTTCTCCCTCTGCTACTTCCACGCGGTGGTCGCTGAGAGAAGAAAATTTGGTCCTCAAGGTTGGAACAGATCGTATCCCTTTAACACCGGAGACCTGACCATTTCTATCAACGTCCTCTACAACTACCTGGAGGCCAATCTGAAGGTACATTACGCCCCCGCCCCCCTCTCTTTTCTTTCCATTCTTGTGCAGGTGGTTTGCAAAGAATACTGTTTGGAGTCTTAATTGGAAATGTGAACTCGTGTGACACCCTGAGGCGCTTTTGGCGGAGCAACATCGTCTCTCTTTGTAATTGCCAGGTGCCGTACGACGACCTGCGCTACCTGTTTGGCGAGATCATGTACGGGGGTCACATCACCGACGACTGGGATCGACATCTGTGTCGAACTTACCTGGAGGAGTTTATTAAGCCTGAGATGATGGAGGGGGAGTTATTTCTGGCGCCTGGTTTCCCCTTGCCTGGCAACATGGATTACAACAGCTACCACCAGGTGAGGGAAACGTTGCCACCAATTGGACAACATGAAACCATTTAGTAAAACCATTCCCACCACCAAAACCACAAGAAAGAAAAGGAAGAGAATGTTTTGTACAGTTGGATCAGACATTGTGTAAATGGTAAGTGATCCAGAAGAAAGTTCAGGTCCCTCCACCTACTTGTTCCCAGGGGGCTTTTCTGTGCCCTCTGCAAATTAATGATCGCTTCAAACGGCTCTGACCGAACAGCTATAATTAATAGGTCTTTCTCCATCATTCTTCCCTGGGCACTGTGTGGACGTATACAGTTCAATGCTAAATCAATACCAATAAAACTATGTGTGGGTCCCTGGGAAATTACAGATTGTAGTTTAGTTATATTAATATGTCTCACAGGCAGAGTTGTTCTGTGGGTGGAAGAAGTTTCTCTGTTGGTATAAAGTAATCTATCCTAAAAGGCAAGATGCATCGCCTTTTATAAGTTCACAGTAAGACGATGCAGAAATGATATTTTGTCTAATTATTGTGGTAGTGTTTTATAGACTGTAATTCAAGTACAAAAACAACAACATCAAAGATTTTGATGTTGTTTCTGTACAAACATGTTTGACGAATGGTGACTGTTGCATTTTATTGCTGTCAGGCATTTAACCATACATCTGAATTTTTACTCATTTTTGTTTTCTTGTAAGAATCAATGGTATTGATCAGACTTGATGCTTGTCTGTTGATAAACATTCAGTTAAAGTATTAAAAAAAGTGAATGTGATTGATCAGTGTGAGTTTACATTCAAAAAAAATTTTTGCTTACAAGCTTTTGTTTCAGAGAGATAGAAAACTGCCTGCAATAACATCTGTACTGTTATTTCACCCAATTATAAAAACTCTGTCCATGTATACTGGAGTATTTCCCCAAACCAAAAGCCTATTCTGCATTTGTTTTTCATTTAGATGTCAACAATATCTGCAATACAGTCGTCACAGTAGGCAGATTTAGAAACAAACCAAAATAGTACAGTAATATTTATAAAAATGAAACATTCCGTAAATATTACTATTTAATTTAGCTTTCAGTGATTTCCACGTTCACTGTCCATTTCAAACCTTATATTTGTACTGTTACTTATTTGTTCACCTGTCATTTATTGGTTTATTTGTATTTGGACAATTATTAAATGTTAACAAATACCAAGGTAATTTGCAATATCTACAAGGGGAAAAAATACATTTTAATACAATGTTTAAAATAAAAAATGCCAAACAGAGTTAAAACACTACTCATTAAAAGATAAAAATTCAAAATTGAAAATGATTGTTCTCGTCATGAAAACAAATGTTTGTTTTGATTATATTTTAAGCTAATGCAGAACAATAAAATAAATAAACATTGTATTGGAAGAACCAAAAAAGAGTTTTTGTTTATCAGTGTGTGGAGTAGATTTATGCAATGGATTTTGAATGATGAGTTACAAAAAAGTACAAATATAAACCAGCTTAAAAACTGTTTAAAATGGAGCTTATTGGGAAATATGTAGTATAAGAAGAATGTTTCAGATGGATATTTAAATGTACAATTTTAATCATATCTGAACTGGATTTAAGTAAAACCAACAAATTTGAACCAGCATTTTTTTATGCTGGTTCAAATAACATTTCTTGAAAGTGTCCTTTGACTTTTAAACCTGCTTAGCCAACTTTAGGGAATCGTGCTATTGTCTGGCTGCTGCTTCACCTCAACATGCCGTCACTTTTTCCTGCCCCTCACCTTCATTTATCACTGAACACAAACCCTAATTGACTGGATTAAATCAGCAGCGATTAAAGTTTGTGTGTGCTGTGGCCCACGGTGATGTAATATGTGAGCAATAATCGGTTCAGATTCCTCCCATACGTTTTCCAGTGGAACCAAAGAGGAGTGGGATGTTTGATTTGGATTTAATTTCCCCTTAGTCTGTGGACTGCTCAGTGAGCACATATAGATGTATTAAGTAGCTCTGGAGGGAGAAACTGCAGCTTTTTACTCTTCGCTGTCACAACACGGCCAGGCTGAGCCAGGAAGGAGTTTGACCGGAGAGCCGGGGCTTTTAAATGCCCTCTGGGTACCAGAAGGCCATCACTTCCACTGTAACCATCCGGGTGGAATTTCGCACACATCCACCCGAAACATTTTTGTTCCTTCAACATTAAACACATGCTATCAGTAAAAGTTCGACAGGAAGGATTAAAGAGATCAAAGAAGCGACTACAAAGAGATCCTGTACTAAAAGCCAGGTTGTTTCTAAAACTTTCATCCTGACATCAGAGGAACTTTTTTTTTTTTTTTTAATGCAACTCACCAAATAAGCACTTTTTTATTTCTATTTGATTTTTATTTTGCACTCAGTTTAGAAGCATGTGTTTTCATTATGGAGTAGCAGATGCAAAATGCAGCATTTCCATCTTCTTTGTGCCGTCATCTGTTATCAGTTTAATTGTTTGAATAAAACTCCTTCAACTCTGTGGTGGTTCTTCTCTTTTTTTGTCAGCAGTTCTATTGAAGAAAAACCAGACATGAGATTTAAAAAGCTGCTTATCACATTATTGAATACGTTGTCTTGCTGTGCTGCTCGGTGATGTGCAGACCTGTGAAAAAGTAAGAACAGAAAAAGAAAGGTATCAATTTCTGTAAAAGAGAATCTCTTATAGATTACCTCTGATTTAGCTTTTTTTTGTCGTTCACTCTGAAGGAATCTTGGCCCACTCTTCTTTGCAGCAATGTTTTAATGCAGCTACATTGAAGAGTTTTTTTGGCATAATCAACGTCTCTGAGATCATTCCGGGCTTTGAATAGACCACCTCAAAACTCTACTTTTGTTTTTTTTTTGTTTTTTTGCCATGCAGAGGTCAAACTGTTGGTGAGCTTTGGATTATTGTCCTGCTGGCTGAACAGAGCAACTGAGTCACTGAGAGCCAGATATTCTCCCTCAGTCTATTATCACCTGTAATCACCCTAACTTGTGTTGAAAATTGGTTAGATATAAATAGAATAGAGTAGAATTACATTACCATCACCCTATTTACTGAAAGTTCTTCTGTAATCTGTTAGTTCTATGCCTAATGCAGTTGGACGGACAAGTTCAAAAAATGGATACTTGCCAGTTCTTGGCAATTGTGAGACAAGACAAAATTATATATATAATTTTTGGTTGGTTGTGTTGTTGCTTTGGTATTCTCTAATGGACACCGATTTTTACCCACTGTCTTTCTTATTGTTACTTCCATGTTGTTCTGGGTTTTTTGACCTCCTGGATGAGTCATCAAGATGCTGTTTCTGTAATTTTGTTTTTGAACTATTCCTTGTTTTCTCTGTTTTTGGATAGTGACTCACTGTCCCAAAATCTTCAAAGTGGGGCTACAATTCATTCTCCACTGATAGATTTCAATAGATTTATTTATCTCCCCTTGTTGAATTTCTTTAGCTCATGGCATAATGTGCCACTTTTTTAAAGATGTTGTTTTTATTATAAATTTTTCAAACTATTTCCATCAGGCTAGCAGATTCATGACATTTCTTGATTTTACAGATATAACAATAACCATGCTAGAGTTTAGGTAGGGAATATGACTTTCCAAACAATGTTATTAAACAGCGTTTAATAACATTGTTGCATCATAAACTTATGATTCATGATGCAACATGAACGAAATCATATTTTTCACCTAACGGCAGAGAGATGCTAATGGTGTCTTTCCCCTGATAAGTCAAACAACTATCTTAAAACTATTTGTTTTGTGTTACTTAAGTTTCTTAATATTTGTTTCATGTTCCGAAACACTTAACTGACATAAAAAATCAAAATAAAATAGTCATGGTGTACAAATGAGAACAGAACCATCTGTTTGATTCCATCTCTGTCTGTCATTTCTCCTTCCTCAGTACGTTGACGACACGCTGCCTGCAGAGTCGCCTTACCTGTACGGCCTTCATCCCAACGCAGAGATCGGCGTCCTCACGCAGACGTCAGAGAAGCTTTTCCGCACCGTGCTGGAGATGCAGCCCAGAGACGGAGGAGTCGGAGAGGGAGGAGGAATGACGAGCGAGGAGAAGGTAAAAGTCCTTGAAACTCAATCTCGTGCAGAAACGAGAGAAAAATCGACTCGACGATTATGCTTGAAGTTTGTTGCGTAGTCGGCGATGGAATATCTGCTGGCTTGTTTGGTGTCTTTATATGCACAGCTTTCAGATACAGCTTTAGGTCAGCTTTGAAATGTATTTGGATTATTATCCTTATCAAGTTTGTAAAACATCTTCCTACCTGTTCTTCCTTCTTTTCACATTCTTCTGTCCTTCTTTTATTTTTTTTTACACTTTTCGAGACGTTCCAAGTAAATGCCGACAGGTGCAATTACAACATTTTATATAACAAATTCCGTCTCCTGTTCAGCATATCTCATTGCCCCCGCTCAGCACTGAACAAAATCTGAGCATCTAGAATCAAAGAAAGACTTGCATATAAGGGTAGCCCTTATTTAAAGACGATAACCTCCAGCAGTCTGTCAGCTGTTTGCCTTGCGTGAGGCTAACCATCTTACAAAACCCCCGGAGCACCGAATCTGAAATAGATGATGACAGAAGGTGACATTTTCTATGCTTCCTGCACAATGAATTGAAACTAATTTTCAAACCAACTGTTTGGGGCCTGGGAAAGCTCAAAGGGAGAATTGTACAGAGATGACATTTTCTGGTGTGTTTTCTGCTCGAATCCACCCTGAAATGAAGCTCATTTGAGTGTAAAAGTTGAAATAAATATTGTGTCACAGAGGCCGTGGTGTTGCATAGGGGCTTCGTAAAGAGACTGTCACTTTGTTAATAATAACAAAGAAGGGTCTTGGTTGCCTGACAGTTCTCTTTGTTGAAGTCATTACATCTGCTGCTGTGGGCTGTAAAATAATGTGATGGTTCTCTGTATTTCTGGGGATTTTTTTGCGAGTGGATGATGATTTTATTCTCAAACAATATATTATGATTTTTCTAAAAATTCTGTCTCACATTTAGATTTGCAGATGTAAGAGGTGGAGCAGAAAGATGTCAAAAAAATAAAGGATCACAACTCTCTGAGGATGTTCGGTTAGTTATTTTGCCTTTGTCTTTGCAGTTTTTATTCAGCTTAAAAAACTGAATATCATGAATAAACTTTTTCTCAAATCAAGTATTGTGAAAAAAATGGTGGAATAATGAACTAAGACAAAAGAAATCCAATTAGTGCGATTAGTGGCTCTGTTCTGTCGCCTTTCTGACAACTTGAATTCTCCAAATTTAAGCAAAACTTAAGCTTTCTGTCAGAGAAGCATTTGTTTTAGAGTCTAAGATCTGTGCTACTCAAACAAAAAGACATAATTCTTCATTAGAGTAGTTAACACAGGATGTTTGTAGGATAATTTTTCTTTGATTTCCGACATAGTTGGATGTCTATGGATGCAGTTGGATTCAGATTGTTTCCTGGCTACATCACTGAGTGAATTTCTTTCTCTCTCATAAACAGAAGTTATGTCTGTCTTTGCTTGGTTGTCAATTGTCATATTTGGCATGTATTTACATTTTGTAGGAAGTTGACCTCAACCCTTTCATGCATGAATTATGATCCTTTGTGTCTGGATTTTTTTCCCAGTTTTTAAGGCATAAAAAACGTAGGAAAAAAATGTGTAAAAATAAAAAAATAAAAAATATATTATTTGTTTAGATGATCAATTGTAATTTTCTCCAAATACAAAGTTATTTGAAAAATTCATCAGTAGTATTGTTCTTTAGGGGTTATCTGATGTCACAATGTATTTTTTTTTACCTGCCAGAGTCGTCTTCAGTAGAAGGAGGGACCAGGTCGGTCGGCATGCTTTATTGTCTGTCGGCCATATTGGATTTAACAAAAATAATTTCTTGCATTTGCAACTGATGGCCAGTAGTTGATGGTGTATTTTATGATGCACTAGTGTCCACTTCAGTGGTCTGTGTGCATTTATAACATAAAAATTCACAAGAAGCACAAGAAAAAGGCTTTTAGACAGCTATCCACTGTAGCGACCATTATGCATGAAAGGGTTAACTTATGTAATGCTCACTCCACCATTTTAAATGGTCAAATGTAAAATGGCCAGTACTTGTCTTTATCTAAAGCTCTTCACTCTACATGCAGTCATCAAGTTGAGTCAAGTTCCCTACTGCTAAAATGTTTCACTGAAAAAAAATAATTGAAATAACTGCGACCCTTCTGTTCATGCTGACACATTTATAGTAGTAGTTATAGATTCTTGACATCAAACATAAAACAGTCTCATAGGTCAATACAGACTGACTCATAACTGTATGAATGCCATAATAATGTCTAAATGTTAATGATTTCCTGTTCTTTTCCCTCATTATTGAAACCATCGACTGAACTTGCTCTAGTCCACACAGGTTCTAGTTGGGATCCTAACTAGATTTCCCTCATCTGTAACTTATGACTTGGGTCCTTTTTCAGACAACGGCGAAGCATCGACAAATTGAGAAACCGAATGACTGTCCCCATCTTTTGTAAATATTTAGCTTTCTTTCTTAGATCTCCATCATGTTCTTTGAAGTTTATATGTAAGTTTATTCAGTCAGTGAAGCAACCAGCCATGAACAAGAAGTTAACCAGCCTTAACCTGGTGAAGTTCAAGAACATCAGAACTAAGTGAACACAGGTTTTAGGATGGGTGGAGACAGTTAACAATAAATTAAATATATATATATATATATATATATATATATATATATATATATATATATATATATATATATATATAAAATTGAAGCTGTTTAATCTGAAAAGAAAAAAATATTTAAATGAACCATTAAAGCCTCCTGATGAATGTAAATCATCCCAGAGATGGGTGAACCTTAATCTCACACAGCGACTGTATTGTCAGCTGTGACTCACTCGCTCTGTCAGTATAATTATGGACCAGACTTGTATATAAAACTAATAAAGAATCTGGTCAAATATCTGCTCTGTCATAACACTTTCCAAACACGGTCTCTTAAAATGTCACTGAAATCCAATCTGTCAGTGATATCCCTGAGGAGCAGTAAGCTTAGGTGATGCTATTAGGACAGCATTTCCACCAGATGGATGCTGCTATGCTGCTTACATAAGCATTACAGCAAAATCTCACTGCTTTTAATTCCTACACACTTGCTCTGTCCACGTAAGGCATAATGACAAAAGCAGATTTTTATTTATTTATTTTGTTAGTATACACTATGGACCAAAATAATAACTTCATCTAACGCAGGACTTCAGAAAAATTGGTTCAAATTGGCTGTTTTAGTTTACCTCTGCTTCTACGGAAACTCCTAAATGCAAAATATATGACTCTGCAGCTCCTAATGAGCTCTTAAACACTAAAGCTGTTCATATACGGCCCATATTATCTTTCTACTGTACGCCTTCAAAGTAAGCGTGTGAATCAGCATACTCGCTAACTTTGTGCAGATTATGCCAGAAAGCTCCATATGGACTCATCTGAATTTTTAAAGCCACATTAACTCTATTACTGAGTCAGCCTAATTAAATTTTATTGCAAAACTTAAGGAAACCATACTATCCAAACAGCTCACAGGAAAAAAAAAAAAAACGATGCTTGTGTTTTGAGTAAGTTAGATGATCAGTTCTTTAAAAATGCTGCTGCGTTGACCAGCATAAGGAAAATGGACCATAAATCACTGCACTGGCTAACCTGATTGTGAAGGGATCTTAAACAATTCCCGGTAAACAGACGTTTTCCCGTCTATTTCTCCTAAAACTTCATCTATTCCAACGAAGCACGTCCAAGTCGGGAAAGTCCGGGAAACCTTGTCTTTCTGTTTGAGCTGTTCTTCCTAATTGCCTTATCCATCACTCCTCATCCTGTCTTTTGCAGAATCTGACCTGAACGTCGACCCCAAGAGGCAGGCCCTGTTCCTGCTCGCACAGTATTTTAATTCTCAGTAAAGACGGTTTGACCTTTTCTGGGCTCATGGTTTCCATTATGGGTTCAGAATGTACAAAAAATTACTCTTTTGTTGTTTATCTTATGTCAGTTTATTTACCACTTTCCACTTCCTTTCCATAAAGATTTTGTTTTGCTGTATGTATTTCTATACTAATAATTCTTTGTGTTGTTTTTTCCTCTAATCCATTTTCTAGAGGGAAGTCTGACTTTGTGTTTTTATTTGATTTTTGTTCCTTTTTTACAGGGTGTATATATAGTGAAAAAGCACATTGGCTGTACTCTTGGATTATTTATTAAAGTGATTTTTTTTGTTTTGTAATCATATTGTTTTTTATTTTTTAATATAAATCCAAAGACTGATATACTGGACTGGCTGAGTTATTGGCTTGCTTCGTCACACGGCCCTGTGGGATCAAACATTTTACCGCTAAATGTTCTGTGGAGCCCTGGTGTGTATCCATCCGTCGATGTGTTATGATGTGACCTTTCTCGCCGAGAAGACGAAGAACTCCTGTCTTAACAAACAGCCATGCGGAGAGTATCAATGAGCCCCACTCGGTATTCAGAGTACTCGCTGGCTGCCAGACCCAAAATCAGCTATTCTATCAGAAAATTCCAATAAATATGATGACCTCGTATCCTTTGTTCAGCACCTAATCCACTGATTGATCGCTCGCGCTGCTTGTTCTCAGAAACTGTTGACGAAGTCATTATCTTTCCTGACTTACCCACAAAAATGACGTGAGCATCGATTTTGTAGAGAGATTAAACTGTAGAAATTAAAATTTGTTGGAAAAAGAGATGGCACTGCAGAATATATCCTCATGAATATTTATAGTATTGTCTGTCTGAAACTAACTTTCAGGCTGCCTGTGTTGGCAAGTGTGAGTTTATCCGACTCAGACAGTTCATCTCTCTCTTTTTTCTTTTTGTCAAATTCTTAAAGAGACATTCACCTCCCTTTTGTTTTCCTTTCTCTCCCTCTTTATCAGGTGCGCTCGGTCCTGGAAGACATTTTGGAGAGGCTGCCAGAACAGTTTGACATGGCGGAGCTGCTAGGGAAGGCCGAGGAGAGGACTCCATACCAGGTGGTGGCGCTGCAGGAGTGTGAGCGAATGAACGTCCTCACCCAGGAGATCAGACTTTCTCTGAACGCTCTGAACCTCGGACTAAAGGTCAGAACGGTTTTATCTAAGCAGAGAAGAGGGGGGGTATTAAAGCCCACTGGGTTTTCCATGACGAGCTCAATTTTGTGTCGACCTTTGTGTGGCTGTAAAGTGACCATGTTTTTTTCAGGTGAACTAATTTAATCTGTATCCTTCAATCTTTAAACTCGCTCTGTCAAAGTAACTTAAAAACAAAAGTTAAATCAGAAAGACGCAAGCAGAAAACTTGTGAAGTGTCGGAGAATTATCCTTCCTCCGTTTAGGTTCTGGATGAGGTTGAAGAAGAGTCAGTGAGTTTAATTCATGAATTTCATTTATCAAGACTAAAATACAGCTGGTCCATTATTTGTTCATGCTATCCTTAGCGGCTAACAGCAAAATGGCACATAACAATAGTTTCTAGTTTTCTTTGTTGGGTTGTCTCTAAGCTACGCCCTGAAGAGGACATCCCCCAACGTGTCATTTCCTTTAACCTTAGCTTTGCTCTTGTGTGCTCTGTGTTTGTGCATGAGTGTATAAACGAGCGTGCAAATAATTGTTTATTCTCAACAGAACTTAAAAACATTTAAAGTTAACAAGCAAAATTTTTGACATAATGAAACAGACTTGGGCATTGATACCACTTTATTTTTTGTCAGTAAGAAAATAAAGACTTAATCAGGAGTTTCTGTCATGTACAGGCCAAAGAAGGAGCCAACATTAACTTTGGAGGAGCTGCAGAGATCAACAGCTCAGGTGGAGGATCTGCTCCAACTATTAATGGTGCACCCACAAATCTGGCCAATGTTGAAGAACTGCAAAAAGAATATAATTCTTGAAATAAAGCCACTAATTTCAAGTGGCTTTATTGAAATTAAAGCCATTTAATGGAATCTGACATTAAATGGCAAAGGGGTTCTGGTGAGAGATTTTGAACATTTTGCATCCTTTCCTTACTGGCCATCAGCTGCAAAGGCAAGAAATTATTCTTGTTAAATCCAATATGGCTGACAGACAAAAAAGCAGGCCAATCCCTCCTTCTGCTGTAGACGACTCTTGCTGGTAAAAATATTGTGACATCACATAACCCCTAAAGAACAATACTACTGATGAATTTTTCAAATAACTTTGTATTTGGAGAAAATTACAATTGATCACCTAAAAAAAAAATTATACATTTATTTTTCCTACTTTTTTATGCCTTAAGAAAATAAAAAAATGAAAAAAAATCCTGACAAAGAATCATAATTGATGCATGAAAGGGTTAATACCTATTCACTACGTTGTGTACATTTGTCGAGTAAGTCTCCAGTTAAATACAATGAAGTTGAAAGTTGTAGCCCATGTGGAAACTGCTACAAGCCAGAGTTTTGGGATATGTGGCTTGAGATGACTAAAAACCAAGGAGACATCTGTGTCAATGTGTCATACATGGCTGACTCATCTGTTAACACCGAACAGAAAAAGTAAGACGGACGGGGGGGGGGGAAATGTGTCAACGTGTTTCTCAGGAGTTATGAGTCTTCGATCTCCCGGCTCTACAAGCTTCAATAAACTGCTTCAGTGATTTAAAAGTCGTGTCGACTATTGTAGCAGAAAATGGAATCATGTTTTGCCTGCATGGTGGAATAAGTAGGAGCCATCAGGGTGTTAGCCTTGATGCTCTCTCTGTTGCATATTGTTTCAATCGGACGGTCATAACTGGTCAGGATTTTCGAGCTGTGCGGGACGCTGGGATGAATTGGTGATCCTATGAAAGTCACACACACGTTAACTATGCGTCAGGCAGAGTATCATACATTTTATCATGGCGTTTTCCTTTAGTGTCAGCTAGGTTTTTGGTGACCTTGTGTCATTCGTCCTTTATCTTTTATGTTCAACTCTTTTGAGACTTATTTCCAATTAGCAGCTGACGAGAAGTCAGATGGGGAACTCCTGGTTGCTTCCTGGAGGCGAGAACAGGATCACAGTCAATCACGTCTTTAAGAGGTTTTTAGCTTTTTTTCAATAACAATCGAAAACAAAGAGCCAGTTACACATTAGATTTTTCACATGACAGCAACCAGCCTCAATATGAGCTAGAATGACAGCAGTGTGTGACTAACTGTAATGAAAACACTCGTCTTTTCCCGCTGCATCAAACCACAAATACAACTTCATGCCATTTGCTCTTTATTTTTTAAGCAATTAGTAAATAACCAGAGTTAGTTTGTTTTTATGGATTTCAAATGAGTTTCTATGAGATCTGCGACATTTTAGAGTGAAAAATCATGAAGTGGATGATTGAAAACACGGATAAAAAAGTACAGTATAAAATAAGTGAATTAATGTGAAGTGCATATTATTGCCAGTAGTTCAGCATGTGAACAACTTGAAGTAGAAAGCTGTGTAGCAGTTTTGATCTCATTACCTTTTGTCTGATGGCAGCAGTTTAATAAAATGTTAATGGGGGAGGTTTTGAAGAGTCCCTGAAAATGTCCAGATTTCCTGCAGCTGCCCTGAAACAGAACCGGGAGAGCAGGTAGGAACACGGCAACGACCTTCCCAGCTCCTCTCCGTACGGTCCTCTTTGTTTACCAGTAGCAGCATCCCGGTGGTGTTCCAAATGGGGGATAGCTTAATGCTATCCACTTTCTCTGCTGCAGGAATCTGTGCTCAGGTCATGGCCTTCTGAAGTCGATGATCATCTGATTTGTTTTATTTGCGCCGAACACCAGATTGTTTTCTCTGCACAAGGCCTCCAGGTGTTTGGCCTCCTTCCTGTAAATTGATTTCCCCCCGATGAATCAGTCCAGCTATTGTAGTTTCATTCACCGAATGTCCAGATTCTCCTGTTGTGTGATTGCACAGCTATAGTCTAAACTCAATTGTGAAGTCTAAGTCCTACTTCCATGTATGATTAATTGATGTTCTTCTACACAGAGCTCTGTAAAATAAGAGTACAAATCAGGACTTGATACATAAAAAAGAAATATTTTGTTGATTTGTACACAACTGTTCGCCTCAGAACAAAGAACATCTTCAGAAAGTTATTTTCCAGTAGTTTTGCTACATTTAAATCCTACATTTGGCACATCTTGATGATGTGAACGTTGAGGCAACAAAACGCCAATGTCTCAAAAATACGAGGGAACGTTGTTGGACCGCGAGCTTCACTGGACGGGTCAACATCGACCCCATCCTGGTTTTGACAAGAACTAACTAGTGCGTGGTTGATGTGTCCTTCTAGAGCTGTTTTCTGTTTTTTTTAAAAAAACAAAGGTAAAAGATTTTAGCTCATCTGTCTTGCGCTGTTCGCCGATCAGGGAGAGCTGACCATGACCAGCGAAATGGAGAATCTACAGAACGCCATCTTCCTGGACGCCGTTCCAGACAGCTGGACTGGACGAGCGTATCCCTCCACGGCCGGTTTGGCTCTGTGGTTCAACGACCTCCTGGCCAGGGTCAAGGAGCTCGAAGCCTGGTCGGCGGACTTCATCTTACCCCCTGCAGTGTGGCTGGCTGGCTTCTTCAACCCCCAGTCTTTCCTCACAGCCATCATGCAGGCCATGGCCAGGAGGTAGAGTCGGTCAGGATGTTAAACAAACAGCCTCTAGCTTTAGCAGAATAACTGGTTTTTGTTACCTTCCCGACAGGAACGAGTGGCCTCTCGACAGCATGTGCCTGCAGTGTGATGTCACAAAGAAGAACCGGGAGGACTTCAGCTCTCCTCCTCGTGAAGGAGCGTACGTCCACGGACTGTTCATGGAAGGAGCACGGTGGGACTCACAGGTATCACACAGGAGATACTCAGACAGCTCTCGTTTCTGATTTATTTAGAATTTGACAGCCAATCTTTATTCAGTTTTTAACTGAAAAAGGAGCAACAAACTTTAACAAGTGATTTATAGTCACCACAAATCATTGGACTTTTTGTTTTGCATTTATTAATTAATTTATGACTTGTGCATGTGCAGTTCATTCTTTCGTTTAACTACCCACAATGCATTTGTGCACTTTAAATATTTTAAGTGCAACTATATCCCGATGCGAGTTGCAGAAGTTTTTTCTCTCTCGTAGCTTGATTTATTTTGAAACCTGCCTGACCTGGAGGTTTGTGTCATTCTTTTGTTTTGTGTTGCGTTGTTTCTGGTTTGTACACTTTTCCAGTTTCCTGCTGCGTTTCCACTGACCACATAATTGTGCCATATTTACAAAGAAAAAAAAAATACATTTTGGCCCTGGGATGAGGTGATGATTTTTTTTTTCGCCATATCTAAATTTATTTATTTTTCCAAAATTGCAATGAAAACTATTTTTTCGCATCTCACGAGTCACATGATCAGCAGCCTGATGTTGCCACTGGTGCAAACCACAAAGAAGAAAGCGACAGGAAGTAGCTGGAAGATCATGGCATGTTTTTTTTAATGACGTGTCACATGAACAAACTTTAGTGTGATTTTGATTGCATCTCTTATTTAATGGAAACATTGCAATCACAAAATTGTTTTGTTTTTTTTGACATTAGCAGAATATTGACAGTTTTGTGCACAGTTGTAATTGTGTCTTTGTTTCCCTGGTTTCCTCTGCATGTTTTCTGTTCAGTTTTCTTCTCACAACTGCACTCCATCAGAAAATCACCTAAAATGTCTTCGCTCTTTATATATTTTCTCCCTCGACTTTTTAGTTCTTGGGCAAAAGATTAGTCCATGTCAAGTCGCTCCTTGTTTTGTGACGTAGGAGCTGGGATTCAAACACCAACTGTATACAAAAATTTCTGCAGTCGCATATGAGCGTGTCTGTCTGAAGCTAAAGTTTGACCCAAAGTTTGACCCAAAGTAACCTTTCCTCTGTCATCAACAGAGGAAAGATTCCAAACACAGCTACACATGAACAATCAAATGGTTGATAAAGAAAACAATCAATGTGTTGCAAACGTATCCAGACCTCAGTCTTATAAAACTCAATGACCTGGAGAAACTTTCTAAGGAAAAGTTTAACAGAACTCCCTCATAATGATGTGAGTCTGATGAAGTCAAACAGACAAGGATTCCTAAAAATTATTGATAATAAAGTTTTTTCTCTTTAGTTTATTCTTGTTTTAAAAAAAGACCAAATGGATTCTGTGGTGTATTTTTTGTGCACTCGAGGATAAATTGCACCTGAAGTTTACCTGATAAACCCGGTAAAAACCAGATCATAGCTCCTACGTTCTGATTTATAAGACTCCAGGATTGAAACAGGGCCCACTTTCTTTTTACAACGTTTTGTATGAGGCATAAGTTAGATCGCAGCATAAGTACCTGCACTGTACTTTTCGATGATGCAGCACAGACACTGGGAACACAAGGTGAGTTAACTTCAAAACGCCCCTTTAAACAGAGTCAAATAAATTAACTTTGGGATGAACCCCAAGGCGAGTCTCGGCGTTCCCTCTGTGGCTCCAGTTTCTGCTTTAAATCCTGCTTGTGTTCAGCTGGTGGAGTGCAGTGCATTACTCAGCTTCCCAGGACTCCATCTATCTACATACACTCAACCACTGTATATGCACCAAGCTTTCAAGGAGTATCCCTGTAGACTTCTTAATTAGGGAATGTGCAGAGTGTGCACTCGAACACTTAGATCACATTTTAGAGGAGTGTTTCTTTTTTTTTTTCTTCTTCTTCATTAAAGTTGGAGCCGCGCTCAAATAGACAGGCGGAGAGACGGGGCCGGTCTCGCGCTCCAACACCCTCCACTCGTCTCCTCCTCTCCTCTGCGCACATCTTCTGCTCGGCCCCGAAGGCCGGCTCTGAGCCGCTGGCGAAGAGAGCGAGCAGAACTCCATCTGGACACAGTTCTATGAAGCAATAAAAGTCAAAGATTTATGATAAACCTACTCATCTATATTAATGAGCCGTGCGTCTCATTCATTGGGGGTTATGCATCAAAGATGGCCAAATGCTGCACCTTGCACAGAAAGACGCAGGCATTACACTGCGGAACAATATGTATTTATGTAAATGGGCCACTTTTATTGGTCCCGAGTACTTCAGCTTTGTAATAAATACTTTGCTCCACCAGTATGTCGGGAGACCAGACAATATAATTTTTTTTTTTGTTTGCTTTTTAAACGGTCATTAAATAATTTTATAGTGCGTCACAAGGAGCCCAAATAACTTCCTTTCATTGGCCCAAACAAACACGGAAGTTTTGTGGTACAGTGTTTAACACATCTTTTAAAGTTTGAGAGCAACTGCAGAAGCAATTAAAGCTTTGTCCTCTCGGCTTTTACCAAAGTCATCGGGATTTATATTCCTCCCTAAAAGTCGCTGCGCATTCATGGAGAAACTTGTGTTTGTCAGGCGCTAAGTGTGGAAGGATTAATTAATGAGACAGACCACTTAGACTCGATGTGTTTAGCGAGGATGTTGTGGGAGCAGGCCGACTTTGAATCGAACTCTCGCAGCTTTTCCAGGGCTGCCGCAGCGCTGCCTTCTGAAACGCAAAGTCAAAAATCGCTCGGGTTAATCGCTGTTAGTTATAAGCACCTTGTGGAAGTATTCACTCCCTTTTTTCTCCAGACTTTGTGGAGTTACAGCTGCAGACGTCAGTGTATTTATTAGGACTTCCTGTGATTGACCAAAACAAAGTTGTGCATTGTTTTGAACTTAAAGGAAAACGATGCATGGTTTTCAAAACCTTTATGTACCAATAAAGACCTAAGAATGTGACATGCATGTGGATTCATCCCCCTTTTACTTTGATACCCTGCTATAAAATCCAGTGAAAGTCATCTCCAAATTATCATCGTTTGGCATGTCTGATATTGAGTTAGTAAAAAAAAAAGGACAATAACATTTACAGAAGTTCCATGTGCTAATAATAAAAAATACAAATAACTGGAAAATAAAATGAATTGAGTAAATCGAAGCTGTTCAGACAGAATTAAGTCTTTCAGAAAGGAAATTTGTGAAAAGAAAAAAGTGAAATATGTCAGATATTCTTGATTACAGAGCAGGAATTACCAAAGAAAAGTTTATCTGTTGCAAAGAAAGCCAATGTTTTTGACACTGGCTTGGACAAACATGGAGCTGATTTAGTGAATCAGAAATTAATGAATCTAATCCTGATATCTGTTTCTTGAAGCCTCACCCTTGTGTTCCGAAGACTGGAAACTTCCTACAGTTTTCTGGCCGTTTCTGTTTGCCGTGATAACAAGCCTGCATCCTCACCTCACATCTCCTCCCTTCTCTGTTTGTTTCAGACTGGCCTGGTCGTCGATGCGCGTCTGAAAGAGCTCACCCCGGCCATGCCGGTCATCTTCATCAGGGCCGTTCCAGTGGACAAACAGGAGAGCAGAAACGTCTACCAGTGTCCCGTCTATAAAACCCGTCAGAGGGGGCCCACATATGTGTGGACCTTTAACCTCAGGACCAAAGAAAAGCCCTCCAAGTGGACGCTAGCTGGTGTGGCGCTGCTTCTGCAAACATAAGCTGCTTTTAGGGACGCCACACTGAGGGAGCCGACCGGGTGAACAACTGAATCATTTTATTTGGTTACAGTAAAAAGAGAAGTGAATTAAAGTGATAGCAGGATTTTCTATTCTATTTCTATTACTAGTGTCACTAGTGAATCAATACTACCAGTTCTAGAAAATATTTTGTTGATTGACATCTGTGATAGGCAAACATTGAATAATAGAAATATTTTTTTTCTGATTTATTAACTGCATTATGATGTATAAATCTCATCATGGTCTGTCTATGAACTCTTTAACTGACATTGCGTACTTTGAGGCATTATTTCATATGCAGAAATGGTGATATTCTTTTAATTACTCTATTTTCTGTTAAATTTAAAACCACGTCAATCAAAGAACCTCAGGCACGTTTTTGTTGTCTTTCATGTATTAAATTATCTAGAAGTAAAAAAAGATTAATTGCAAACTGCATGTCAGACCTCAAGGAAAACTGGAAATCAGGCCTGAATGAAACTCGTCTTTGAAGATAATCCAGTTTTCATTTTAACAAACCAAAGTATTCTTGGAAATGGAGCTTTAACTTTAAAGATTTTGTGCTTAACAAACTGTGAATTAGAGGTCACCTTCAGCACGGTGCTGTTTTATGACTTCTTTTTTCCCCACGGCGTACAGATCAATAATAAAACAAGATAAATGAGTTTTGCACAGATTTCTAACATGAGAAGATAAGTCAACAAATCTGCCATTTTGATGGCTTGAATATCCTGTCAGCTCTGATTCTGCTCTCTCTTCTTTAGTGTAATTCACTGTCTGCCCCATACCGTTTTATGAATGTAAGCTGCACAAATTCAGCCTTTTTTCTAGTTTTATTCTGCAGAACATCCTTCTGCTCAGCTTGCTACAAGATTTCAGCCAAGTGTCAGAACATGAACTTAAACAAAAAAATCCATACCATGCGACTGGAAACAAGCAACTAATCTGAATATTAATTACACTTTCTAGTCAAGATCATGCTTTTATAAAAATACACAATATTTCTCCATAAAACCTGTTAAAGTTTCAGAAAACTGGGATGTAAAAAAAAAAAAGACCATTTTAAATCATTTTTGATATTAACCCAATGTAGCTCAAGTGGAAAAGCAAGTAATTCTGATAGAGGGAAAATAATAATAATAAAAAAACCAGTTGCATACATGTCTACAATTGGCAACTAATTGAACCAACTTTTTTTAGGGAATGCCATAAAACCATTTGTGGAATGTATTTTCATTGAGAAGCACAAGATTTCTTTTCTATAATCGGCTCTTTTGATCTCTTAATATGCCCACATGTATTTCACAATTACTACTCTCACTTTCAAAAAGTTTTAAAATAAAGATTCTTCATCATGCCATTCCAGATTGTACTTGTGCTTTTATTTTCATATACTATATCCAGTTTTAGTACCAATGTGCTTTTTTTCCTCCCCTATCTCCCGTTTCCAGTTCCCTCCTTCCCGCTTCTTCCTCCTCTTAAGTCTTCAGACCGACTCTTTTCCTTGCTCTCCTCCTCCTTCCAGTCCTCTCTTTGTCCTCTCTCCTTCCTGTTCAAGATAAAGCAAACTCTCCAAAGCAGAAAGTATGGAGCCTCAAAGATATATCCTCATGTAGAGCAGAGACATGCACACATGCTACAGTACGTCCCCGGCTTAAAACTCCCCCTCTATCTGCTTCCTGTCTTTCTTGTTCTCCCAGTGCCTGAGCCCAGGTTCCCTGGCGACTTCTCTTATCTGGTTACTGGAGAGTCTTAACAATGTGCTCAGAGACACATGAGGAGGAAGAGGAGAGCAGTGATGCAGAGTGACACAATTTATGTGGATCTTCCGAACAGCGGCTTCAGGTGCCACTGTGGAAATAGATCCTGCAACGATTGCAGGTAAGATATTTTCAAATTACCCCGAGATTACAGTGGTTTTAAAAACACTACTTACAGATTTGTCTCACACGTCACTAAGCATATTTTGATATTATAGACGGAGAACGTGTCGAATAAAAAGTGGTCTTATTATCCTTGTTTAATCACCATGTTTTGCTTCACTATTCAGTTTTTCTTGTCACGTTGAGGCATCATTTCTGTCTGATCTGTAGAATACAAAAAACTTTAAATAGAAACTCTTACAAACTTAAGAAGATGAAACAATCTGTTTTAAGACGCATCATGCCCCAATCTGAAGAAATTTAAGAGCAGATGAGGAAAAATAATCAAAAGACATTTCTAACAAAGCAACACACCACATTTAAAGTTGCTGTTTACAAAGAGTGAAATTATGAAAAACAGTGTTGAACCTTCTCGGGTATTCCTGGCCTTTGGAGATTATTTTTAAGAGCAGTTCTGCATCTCAACCAAGAGTTCACAACCCAGAGCAAGAACTGCAGGCCTGCAGTTCGCCCAGTGAATAGTTATGCACCGAGCAGAAGTGGCATCCTTTGTCGAGTTGCAAGAAGAGAATAATTCCTGACCAAAGAGAACACAAAGTCCTGTCTGACATTTGAAGATTAAAAATTGAACTTTTTGGAAGGTTTTTGTCCTTTTACAAGTGTCAAGAAGACAGCATTTCAGAAAAAACAACACTCATGCCAACAACCAAACATGTGTCTTTTGCATTCTTTGTTCATGTCTGCCATTTTATACTGCTATCATGCTCAAAATAAATACATTTTAAAAATAAAAAAGGGGGTTTGAAGTAAACGTGTCAAATTCTGGACTTAAATCCAACTGAAACTCTGAGGTTTGACCCTAATCTTGCTTGAAAATCCTCGAATTTTGGAAGAACATGAACAATTTACTAAATTACTACTAAAAAGACTAGAAGTTAGTAGAAATCTTATAATGAGTCTTTTATAAATGATATAAATAAAACTAATTGTCTGTTATTGCAAATACTTGATTTTTGTTCAACAACTAGCGACATGACTTATATTGAGATTTGGAGGAAGTTGGTTCCTCACATGGGGCCAATAGGCTCACTATCTGAAAACAATAGTTTGTTTAAACTCAGATTATATTTATGTGCCTGTAGGATTTTTTAGTCCGACACATTTAAACAAAGAAAAAGGCAGAAATCGGGGGCTCTAGGCGTCTCCATGGCGCCTCGAGCAGAGGCTGTAGTTTTCACGTGTCCTAGGTTTGACTCCCCGGTTCAGTTTGCCCTTTTCTATCCTCCCCACTTACAGAAAATCTTTTTTAAAAACCCCAGAATAAACAAGAAATCCGTGAAGGGGCAAATACCCTTTTCCCGTCACCATTAGTAACTATATTTTGACCAGGAGGTCCTCCAGCCACTCCAGCAGACATGCTTCCATCCTGGCGAGAGAGATAAAGGCCAGATTCGTAAGAGCTGCAAAAAGCCACTAATTATGGGCTGTTTAGAAGTTTAACCGTATGAATCCCCTTCCTGCAAAGGTTCACAAACGGTGATGATTCACGTTTTCTGCTGGAGGATCATTTTGTGCGTTGCCGGGTGGATGCTGGTGGAGTGAAACGGGGAGGGAGAGGACAGATCTACCAAAGTGTTCATGCTCGGAATGAAAAAGTGGCTTTCTTTAATGGCCTGCTTGTGTGAGATATAAGATATCAAGCAGTTGCTAGGTTACAGGTCAGTCCGGCACGGCTAATGCGAAAGGTATAGAGATTTCACGGTGCGTATGATATCGAAGCAAGCAGAGTTCTAACTTTGGACAAAATGTGATAACGTGCTAGCAAGGCTCAGCAGCAACAATAACCATGGCGATGACTCAAACGCAGCTTTACTGTCTGGATATGTGCCATTCACCATAAAGCAAATGCATGACATTTTCAAGCTCACTTGGAGACCTGTAAATGTGTCTTGCGATGGCAGCAGTAACTATCCCAGCGGTGGTCATTTGAAGGATAGCCTGCAGGCCATTAGCGCAGGATGCAGGAACCCCTCCTCTCGCCCTCTCAGCCCTTTTCACTTGCTGTCAACTAACAGGTTTCTACAAAAGCTGGTTTTCCCCTTTCACAATCCGGTTGTAACGACGGTCATGTTGGACAAACGCTTTGGATTTTTCACTGTCGCTCTCCTGCCAACCTCAGTCAACATCCTGGAAAGAGCTTCTCCTTTTTTTCTGGAGATTATTTTTTGAATTTCTGAGACACAGAACCCATTTCCTTCATAAACGGCACAAGAACTGGACATTCCCATGATATTTACCTTCATATGTAATTGCTGACACCAAAGGATGAACCAGAGTGGTGAGGGATTCGGGACCTGGCTTGGTTCTTTTGATTTCTCCTTTACGTTACTTGAGAAAGCACCGTGCCTTTAACTCGGATGTCATGACATTATCGATTGGAAGAATGCAAAGCTGTGACATACTCACTTTCAGATGATCCAACCTTTAAGTTTATGGCATTTAATGGGCAAAAGTCATGTGTTAAGAAATAATTGTTTTCAACAAACCCAATGAAACATCTTCCACTTATCCCAAATCCTGCAGCGCCGCGGGAAATGACTGGAAACGTCATATTTGTCCAATATTTGCTTGTCTGCACAGTTAAATCATACATATAAATTAAACATATAAATCCTTGTCTAATCACTCTCATTCTCTGATAAAAGAAGTGTAGATTCCTTAAAGGAGACTCCTGCTTTTAGACTGCTGGTTCACTGGTAGTTCATGCTGTCTGAATGTAACTGGAGGCGTTCCCCTTACAAAACTCTTCTCTCAATGTTTGTCTCTGCCTTTAAGACCAGGCTTAAAACTTTCCTTTTTGATGAAGCTTTTGGTTCGAGCTGCTCTCGTTATCCTGCGGTGTAGTTATGTAGCTACAGGCTTAAGTCTGTACTCTGCAAGAGCAAAGAAAATGTTCAGTCTCCCAGGGAATGACGTCATTCTGGTCTCTTGCATTCTGTCCAACAGCTGCCCTCTGGTCACCCCGTTACCGTAGCCACCCTCACTATTCGTCAGCAAAATCCCATTAGATAAAAGAAGTCCAGTTTTCTAGTTTATGTGCACAAACATTCCTGATGGAAGCGGGAATCACTAAATAAAATCGCTGGTGTCTCATATCAATGTTGTAGGACTCTTTGTTTCAGTACTGAGACTCTTGAGTTTTAGTTCTAGTGAAATATTTTCCAAGCAGCAAATTTTGCAGAGTTAAATCAACACTATGCCGAGTCTATTTGGTCCTTTTCAGAATTGGCATTAATTTACCTCGTAGTTTGAGTAGTTTTAACCCTTTCAAGTGTTAAAATGACTCAATTTCTTGTTGAAACAACTCTGAACGAGTTAAATGAACACCAGTTCTGATAAGGACCAAATAGACTCGGCATAGTGTTGATTTAACTCTGCAGAATTTGCTGCACCTGTAAACTGCAAAATATGGAAGATTTTCTAGATTTTTGTATGATGGCATATTTTTTAATCATCTCCGATCCCTTTAAACTAAACTGAGCAATCTGTGTCTCTGTATGTTTTTCACCATTAATTCACATTTTAAAAAAGTACAAATCTTGACATGTTTTTTTTTTCCTGTATTCTTTTATTTACCCAAACGTAGAGCTTGAACCCTATTGGTCAGTCTTGGATCCAAAATTTGCTTACAAGTGTTTTTTTGTCTTTCCAAAAGTTTGTATTGATTGTTACAACGTCTAATTACATTTAATAACTTTTCTCAAAACTTTACATAAGCATTAAAACAATTTGAAAACATCCTACTTTGATCTCCAAAATACTCCTAGAAAATGACCTACAAGGTTGAATTATTGCTTTTTAAAAACTATTTTTCATGTTTTCTAATCCTGTGTTTTCCTTAAAGTCGTTCTCTTGTTTTCCACTCGGTGTAGATATTCTAATATTTACCTTTATGTGTTGGGAATCAGATTTATGTTTTTCTTTTTTTCTTTTTTTTTTGCTTAAGCATGAGACTTTTGTCACTAAAAATGGCATCTACGGGGTTCAAATCTCATGAATATTTTTGTGTAGAAGGAATAAATGACATTCATAGAAAATGCTGCGGAGCCATGCTCATACATAATATTTGTGTGGCAGTCCTTGAAAGAGCGCGTTTTAGTGTCCAAGGAACACAGATGGAGCACAAAATGAAGGGACCCCAGAGGGTTAATGCTGGTTAATAATAACGTCCATCAGCAGCACATGTGCAAATTGGTGTGATGCAGAACAACATTACCTCTCAAAGCCCCCGTCCACTGAAAAAGTTATTTTTTTTCTTTTGGTCCCGTCATCCATTACCTGTGTACCAGCAGAGGCCTTTGTTACTGTTTTTGCCCCACACCTTCCAGTAGCGACTTGACAACCAGACAGTGTTTGCACTACCCGCCCCTAAGATCCCCATCACGCTCCTGACGGAGAGAGCTCTGCTGCCGTGACAACCAAAGTGCTGCTAGCATTAATTTTCACAACAGATGTGCTGACAAATTGCACTGTGGTGTCTCAGCCTGTAATTGTGCCCGACTCGTACTCCTCAGCTCGCTCAGACTGTACGCAGCGTCAGAGTGTTTGGGCCGGACCTTACCTTACGTCACCCCCCCACCCTCGCTGCCTCCAGCGCCCCCCCCGTCTCTGCAGCAGCCAGCAGACTCGAGCCGCCAACCAGGACGGCTGTGAGAAGAGCGAGTCGGGTTTTGGCTCTGGCTGGAGGACGGAGTAATTAGCTTTGACACAGCTGATGAGTTGCTAATTAAATGTTTATCTGACTCTGGCATCTGTCATAAAACAAATGTCTGCTAGCTGCCTACAATCTGTGGATTATCCCAAATAACTGGGGTCAGGTCCCACTCGCTGGGCGCAGGGCGCACTCTGAGCAGCCAGCCGTAGAAATAGCAGCTTCTGTCTGCTTTTTAGAAGCTCACTGCACTCACAGTGGCAATAATTATCTCTGTTCACACTCAAGTTGCACTCATTTATTTCATGTTTAGAAATGTAATCTTTAAGATCCTTATTTGAAGCCATGTAATTAAAATTCTCTCTCTCTTTCCCCTCAGCCCCACGTTTCCTTGAGAAATCTGCTCACCACTCATTACAACAGAAGGAATTTAATGGCTCCTGTTACGATAGGAGAACGTTGTTATTTGAGTTTGTGGATGATAATTTTAAAGAATTGTGCACAAAAGTCTGCCCAGCAGGTGAGGATTTTCCCTCCTCACCTGTTAGAAATCCCAAATTTGTTGTTAATTTGTTGACTGGACTGTTTCATTAATATTTTGTTATTTTACTCATTATGTTGTTTAGTATCTCTAATCTGGTTCTTAGTTTAAATCTTTCTTAGTTCTACGTTTTGTCTTGTGCATCCAAAGAGGGAGTTCATCATTTTAAAATAAAGGAAATTTAAAACTTTTACAATGTGTGTAACGAGGCTAGAAAACACAATGTTCTTCCATTTATTTATTTTTTTTTATATTTAAATGATCACTCAAAGGAGCTGCTTCCCTCTGTAAGAGCGCTTTACATATGAAAGAGAATCATTTAAAAACTCAACAGCTGGCTTTTCCAAATAGAAGTAGACAAACATTCCACATTGTTCATGTTTTTATTTATATTTACCTTTATTCATACTTATATTTGTTATGTAGACAACTATTATTTCTATTACTATTATTAAGGGCAATTGAAAGCTAGAATGAATGAAATTTTGTGGATTACACCTCAGTCCAGTTGATGGCGGTGATGCATTGTAAGCTGCCTATAAATGTTGTAGAAGAAGAACAATGATCCTGATTCAAATAATTAGGTAATTAGAAATATTTTTGCACAATTTGACACTTGTTTGTTGGACCAGAGAAACAAAGTGAAAGATACCATCCCTCAGCACCCTTTCATTGAAACAGCATGACAAAGTAGTGTACTGCAATACAAAAATGATTTGGAAGTAGTTTGAAGAGCACAATGAGTTTGAGGTGTTGATTTATCCTCCAAATCTTCCAGATCCCAACTCAGTCGGGACTCTGTGGGTTACACTGGAAAAATAAGTTGGAACTGGCTCTTCTCACCCTACAGCTTGTAAATGATGCGTTTCACATGCTCTTTAAATGAGAAATTAAATTAAAATCACACGTGAATAATTCATGCGATGAGCTCTTAACACTCATGGCAGCGACCGATGTAAACTGTTACATGAGAGAGATTCATAATTCTGGTGGCGCTCATCATTTGTCAGCCATCAGAGAAGACGTCGGCGTCTTGTTCAGGCGTTGGAGCGACGAGCCCCTGATGCTCATGAGTGAACATGTGCGACGTTTTGGGAAAATTATTGTCGGCTGTAGATTCAACACGTTCAAATCGCACATTTTTCTGAACCGTGCAATACTGAGTCTTCTTGAGGAGCGAGCTGCATTGTCTGAAAACAAAAATGTTTAAAAAAACCAAAAACATCATCCTTGTTCTACTTCCTGTCATCGTCATCTTCGTTGTTTTATCCAGTAGTAACTTCCGGCTGTTGAGCAAGTGACTCGTGTGGGGGAAACGTGTCTCAATTGCAGTTTTCTGAAATAAATCTATTTTCATGCAGCCAAAAAAAAACAAACACTTTTTATCAAAAACATGAATTTGTTTCCATTAAATAAATTGTTTCCTCATAATTCCAGTTTGTACAATTTTATGGTTAAAGTAAATACAGCTGTGAGAATTGCGCCGCAGTCCAGTTCACAAGTTCTGTTTTGTTTTTTTCCTGCCATAAATAAGACCAACACACGACTGAACATGATGCGTTCATGTTTTCCGTTGACCACCGGTAGAGAAACGGTGCGTTCCTGCCACATGGGGTTCTGATCGCTCCGCTGGTTCCAGTGAGCTGGACAGAGGTTGAGGCTGAAGCAGACAAGAGGCAAACGAGGTGACTGCCCAGAAGTTGAACTTCATGGATCGAGAGATTTAAATAAAATGCAGACAAGTTCCCCAGTGTTCCTCTGTCCAACACATTGGACATGTGGGTAGACATAGAACCAATGTCGTGTCCTGACCTATAAAGTAAGAAACCCACAACAGGGTACATTTAACAGAAGGAGAACAAAAGAGAAACATATAAATATCTGCTCCATGTTTGGCTCTACTTTCTGTTAAGAACTGAAGAATAAGCTGAGTCTTTTGTCTTTTAAACAAAATGTCTGGACTACGCTCTTTGTGCGCCGCTGCTGAAGTCTGAAATGAAAACGTCTGTTTAACATTCAGACATGACGATCTGAGTGTTCTCACTGACGGCTCCGTCTAGCCACAGCAACAAAACATCCCAAATTAAGGCTTCCCAGCCTCGGTTGTTTGCTAGAAAACGCAGCGCCGACAGGTAATAAAGTAATGTTTGTGCATCTTAAGTCGTTTGAGAAACAACTCATTATTTTCCTGGTCAACGTCTTCAATCCGACTTGGAGTATCACATCTATCCTCTGACACTTTAAGCTGCTCTCATTCATATTATTCAGTTTGATTGGAGTCGCATATTTTCATTTAAATGCTGATGGGCTCAAACATCAGTGTAAATTGAAAAGCCAAACTTATTACTGTGGTTTCTTTTCCATTCCTTGGTATGTTTGGATACGGCGGGGGCGGAGGGGATTGAAGCCGTCTTTGTTTGTCATGCAGATTCAAACCCATGGATTTCTATGAATGTAAAAAAGGCTCCAAGCTGCACTGACCTGCATTAAAATCCTCCGTTTTTTAAATTCAGATGTCAAACTGAGTCACAGCTCAGGGCAGCGGGTGCCTGGCATCCTGCTGAAAGAGCGAGTTGGCATGTGAGCGATCGGTTCACGACGCACCTCAGGTTCATGACCCTCCAACTGCTTCTCTCTTTAAAGCTGGCAGCCTGGACCGTAAACGATACCAACCTTTAGCAGAAGCAGTTCCAGAAGTACAGAAACTCTTGTGTTAGGAGTTGCTGCAGCTTAGAGAACAGAGACAAAGAGGTTTTCACTCCCAGCAAAGGCACAAAGACGGGGCAGCACAATGCAGCCTTCTCTGCCAGCCTGCAGGGATGTTTTCTTAAAGCTAAGGTTCTGTGAAGTGACGATCTGCAGTTGTTTGTTTTACCTGTGGACAAACATGTAGAAACCTTACAAAATAATTGCATTAGGTTTTAAACTCTGTTCTGTGGCCACAGGTGTGTAACAAGATCAACCCTGCCATCGCTAATGGTCCAGTCATTAAATCTGCTCGTCTCTAAATGCTCCACAGTGAGCCATTTGAGGCATTATGACCAAATGGAAGTGATTCAGAATGACAGCAACTCAACCACGAAGTGGTAGACGACATAAACTCCAGGTGGAGTGAATGCTGCAAGTCAATGACTCAACGCAATCTGCTGGGTTTCCTTGGAGAGAAACTTTGAAACTACTCTGAATAACTAATTGAGCTTATTGCACTGTTTGATGACTGGAATCGATTTGAGTGTATGTATGATTAAACTGAAATTACTTTGTTTTTTGTAAAGTGTCTCAAGACGACATTTGTTGTGAATTGGTGCTTTATAAATGAACTGAATTGAATTAAATCAATTCACAAACCACAGTCACCAGATGCTGAGGTACTGAAACTTTCTGCAGACTTAGTAGCGGGAACCTATTCTTGCTGCCTGAACCTTAGTAGCTGCTGAGACAGTGGCACTTTCCTCAATTGCATTGTGTGAAGTGTTAAATTTTGTGCAGAGTTGATTCTAACTTGAGGCTGTTTTTAGTGAGTTGCGTTTTCCCCTCTTACTTCAAGTGGAAAGATCTTTTAATTGTCCATCATAGCCAGACATTTTGGAAAATTTAATTCGCTCAACTATCTGGGAAGTGCTACTGGACGGCTCCTTCCACATTTCTGTACTCTGGTGCACAACGCAAGGCTCATAGAGGCGAGGATGGTGAAGGTAGCTGTGGAAGAACTTGACTGGCCAGCAGAGAGTCCAGATCTTGATCCAATTGGAATGAATTAGAGTGGAGTCCTTCTTGTCCAACATCAGTGTCTGACCTCACAAATGGTCAAAAATGACTACCAACTTACTCATGAACTTTGCAGAATCGCAGGTAGAGTTCAGCTTTTAGAACGTAAAATATCATTTAAAAAAAATTAAATCCTGTGGATGGCTTGGAGAGAGCAGTTAAATAGACGAGAAGAGATTCTGCAGATGAAGACATCAGGAGTGAAATGATGAAAATCCACTGTGTAAACAGTCCTTTATGAAACCTTTGTCATTTGTTCCTCAAATTGTACAATCAGTGGTATCCACAGGGGAGAGCATCTGACCTTTGGTGTTCTAATGTTTAATTTGCATTTCTGATGTCTTGCATTTCACCCATGTTGCTGACCTTTTTTAATAAACTATCTTTGAATTTTTTATTTTTAAAGGTTTTGTTGGCTCGAGTGGCCTTTATTTGAAAGTAGTTTGACAGGAAAGAAGGCAATGAGAGAGGGGGATTGCAGAGACAGATTTACTCTGCATTTTGTAATCATTGTTATACCTGAACTCTTTAAAAAAACAAATATATATATATATATCTTCTTTTGGCAGTTCCGAAGAGAGAATAAGGATATCAATAGAAAAATGGCAAAAATGTATTTCCTGTTTAAAGTATCAGCTCAGGCTCCTACTCCAGGCTTGTAAACTTGATTCCTTGAGGAAACCTGTTGGAGGCCCAGTTTGTGAGTTTTGTTGTCGGCTTTTTTGCATTGTGAGTTTTCAGAAATTGTTCTTGATGGTCTACCAACCTCTTCAGGGTTTAATCTGCCATCTGCTTAATGGCTGCTGGTAATAGACACCAGCAAACCTAATATAGACAGTAGATGGATGGATTGTATATCTAAATTATTGTTTTCAAGAGTTAATAAAGATTTATGTAAAATTTTACATTTTGGCTTGATCTTTACTTAGTACAAAATTACTTGAACTTTGTGGTTTTGTACAATTTAGGTTAGATTTCAACAATTTTTACTTTCAAAACATGACACAGGTGGGATGTAATGACAAAGAACAGACAGCTGCCAGATTTGCTAAAATACCCATATGGGATGTTTCCTCTGCTTTTAATTAAGGAGACGTTAGTTAGAAATTAACTGTCAATAACACCTACTCACAATGGTACTTTGTGTGTCAGTCATAAATTTATCGTTGCTAAACAGCTCTACTAACACAATTTTCAAGGGGCCTTCATTTTCCCTAAAGGTGCGTTCACTCCAAACGCATTTTGAGCATCGGGTGCGTCTGGTTTACATTCAAAGTATGTGGAGGCGCGTTTTGAGCATCTAGCATGGAGTAATTTGAACCGTTTGCAGCGGAAAATGACGGCTAGAGCTGGTGCGTCTGACGCTCCCTCGATGCACCTCCACATAGACTTTTTATGTAAACTAGACGCGCGAAACATGAGGTGTAAAGCAAAATGTCAAGCATCTGCATTCAAAGTGCACATGTGTCGAACTTGAAGCGTCGGACGTGTTTTTTTGACGCGCATAACGTGTGAACGCACCATAACATGGAATTTAGAATTTCCAGATTCTAAAAACATGTCTGCAAAAGGCAGTTACGTGTTTAGCTGATATTTGTAAAACAAACAAAAAAACGTTCAAAGCGATTCAAATCTTAAAAGTTAAAAATTCTTCAATTTGTATCAATTCAGATTAGTTGGACCTGGCAGCCAATTGTACTGGCTTGGTTCAGAGAAGTCGAGACCCAGGTGGACTCTACTGTCATCAAACAAGCTTTAGTGTGTTTGTCAGACAATTGACAAAAAAGTTAACTGGTGCAAAACGTCCCAAGATATTGCATGTACTGGAAAAATGTGTTCAACTCCAACTAGAGAACGTTTGCATGTTCTCAATGCATGTTTACAAGGAGACGACCTTTAAGTAGTTCATTGCTTCCAACATCAATTTTCCAAGTAAATTTTAATTGGTTTCTGTATAATTAACCATCCAATGCAAATGGTACCTTGGTTCTAGTCTTTTAATTTCGTACAAGTCCACAATGGCCTTGACCCCTCTCCAACTAGCCTTGAGTTAATAAAGATTTATGAAAAATGAAAATAGTATGAAGGTTATCTACTACAAGAACGTTTTAAATTTTAATAGCACCTCACCTTAACTCCTACAGACGCTGTTTTACTTCTATCCGCTCTTCTTGTGGCCAATTTTTCACATTTGCAAACCAAATAGCTAATTTTAATTATATTACATACCATTATTATTCAATTGAACAATCTCAACTTAGCATCTACATGAGGTTGTATTTTGTTAATACAATTGTAAATAAATTCAGATAATTAGTTTTAAATGAAGAAATATCGCTTTTAACAGATTTCTATAAATTTAGACTTTATTGATTTTTTTATATATATCTGGGCAGTCAGTGTTGTTCCAGTGACTGAATATGTTTATGATGATAAAATTGAAGGTACATGGTGAAAGACCTCCTCCCCCCTTGCTGGGATTAAACTTCACAACAAAGGCTACCTATATTTAATTTTCACAACTCGCCTGCAGAGCTAATAAAATGTAATCAGCGTGTTCTAGGTGAGTAGGAAAACTTCTAATAAAGGAAAAGCAAATAACACAAAGACCTCACCGAGCCATGTTGCATGTTTAGAAAAATATGGATGATTTATTTGACCCTACTTTGACAAGCCTTGGACTCCATACCCGAGAAATTTCAGTCTTCCAATGTCAGTGGAATACAGTCTACATCCAAACATGAATGTGGTACATTTGTTGTTAGCAGCACATTCATTCACTTCTCGTCCAAGCATGTTTGCAAAGAAACACAATAATTATCCTTTCAGATACTTGGTTAAGTGGGTTTCTATCTTGAACTCACAAAACAGTGATGAGTTATAGTTGTTTAGAATCTATTTAAAACAGACAGTCTAATACAAAGTTCATCCAGTACAGACTTGTCCATAATACTGCTTCTAGGATAGCTTATTTACAATTATCTACTGGAAGCAAAAAATGAAAAACAAAAACAAAATAAAAAAGAACAAGATTGCCATTGTTTTAAGAACAAAACAAACTAGCCATCACTATTCAAAGTCAAAGATAAACCAAAACTGAATATTTTCTATTGATTGTGCTTTGTAACCCACAAAACCACTTGATATTCAGAAATGGAACATCTGTCAGAGGCACCAAATACGAGTGCAGATAACATCCATTTCAGTTTCTCTCTTGAGATTCTCTAGAGCTATGAGTTAGATGGGGCGTAAAAATATTCTTTTTATTCCTTTATTTTATTTATTTATTTATTTATATATTTATAAAGATACTACAGGCTCCCTCTTGTTCATCGCCTGTGATGGTGCTGCTTTGCACAACAGAAGTCACAGAGGAATCACTTTTTGTCTATAACCATGCAAAGCCCTTAAGATTTGCCAGAAAAGGTCACAGATTGTTGGGACAAAGGGGACTGATAAAGGCTTAAACAGACACAATCAGTGTTTTCCACTAAAACATACACAGATGCAGGCCGTTAAGACTGTGGACAAATAGGATTATCCCAAAAACTGGAAGTTGTATTAGGCAGGTTAACTTGACAATGCCCAACCTCACCCCTTCCACAACCCAATCTGGCTTTAAATCTTGCTGGGCATGTTTATGCAGTGTACAGTGTAGTTCTTTGTTCCGGTCTCACAGTAAGCTAGCGGATGATCTTGGTCCTGGAATCTTCAGTTAAGGAAAATGTAGTCACTACTTCCTACTCTACAAGGTGGCAAGTGTAACCATGTTCTGCAATCGAGCCCACCGCCTGGTACAGCAGTGGTTCTTCTGGCACAGTTTAGGTTTGGGTTGCTGTTACACAGTCACTTCAGTCTTGCTGCCTGTGCGGTAGTGCTGTGGCTGTTGTTGCTGCTGCTGCTGCTGCTGCTGGTGGTGCTGTGGGATATAGTGGAGCTGCTCCACAGTGTGAGTTCGTCTGGAGGCAAACACTTGCCTTTTATTTGCTGTCTGGTTCATGGCTAACGTGTTGGAATGCACAGCCACCCCTGTCCCCGGTGCCCCGCTGCTGCCACCGCCACCGCCACTACCACCATTGTTCGAGGCACTGGGATGGGAGTGCATTTTGGTCATCTTGTAACGATCCATGAGCGGAGTGGTCGGTGTGAACACGTCAGTGTGTGAAATGGCGCGGGAAATTGACTTGTCACTGCCATAGAAGCCTCCAGAAATGCTGCTGACCATGTCACGCTTCAAGGACATCATCAGCTTGTCCGGCGACAGAAGAGGATCTTGGGACAGGAGGCGATCTTGCGAGTACAAGCGGTCCTGCGAATAGAGGCGCTCTTGAGAGTAATGGCGGTCTTTCGAATACAAGTGCTCCTGGGACAAGAGTCGGTCCTTGGAGTACATGCGGTCCTTAGAGTACAGGCGATCTTGCGAGGTGTGACGGTCCTGTGGCAGAAGACGCTCCTGGGAACGAAGACGTTCAGCAGACAGAAGCTGCTCATCTGAGAGGATTCGGCCTCCGTAGGGAGACATGCCCTCAGAAGACATGTTGTAGTCCTGGTGGGGACCACTTTGTGGGACCAGAACGCGGTCCTGGGACATGGCCCTCTGGACACGGCGAGGCCTCTGCCTTTGCTGCGACTGTTGCTGTGAAGACTGCGACTGAGGAGGGGCCTGGGAGATACCAGGAGGTGGAGGTTGGCTTTGGAGTTGCTGCTGCTGCTGTTCCCGATGCTGGAGAGCAAAAACAGAGATGGGGTAAGTTTACTCACAATCTGAGGCAGTTTAGTAGGAATCTAGTGGATGATCATATATAGCTTTGAAGACCCTGAAGTCTGGAGGCTTACAGCCGGCACTTATACTTCACGCTTCAGAGAACATGGCCTCATTTTAAAGACTGCTCACTCAAATCTAACCCTTGTGCACCCACCTGTTCTTGACTCATTTTGAGAACATGCAAAGGAAGAGTGCCTCTTGCTGCCAGGTCAGGCAGGTGCCGCTTACGGGTGTAGTAGTCATCAACTTCTTTATCTGCTACAGAGGAAATGATAATTAGGAAAAGAAAAGGAGGCGAGCGACGAAAAGAGAGATCCAGGATGTGAAGGAACAAGAAAACACATAGGAAGATGTTTAAACGGGAAGGGAAAAATTGGATCAAGAGGAAGTGTAGAACATTGCACACATGGCAGAGAGCGATGTTGACAGACCCATCTGTGTTTCACCTTTCCAAGCACATGAAGGGGAATAGAAAGTAGAGGAATTGCATATTACATGCCAGGCACACAACATCCACATATCCTTGCTTCATCAGGAATGCTACGGTCAGCCCTGGCTGTGTAGGGGGAAACTTTTCAAAGGTCATGTGAAAATCTATAAACAGGAAAGCTCATTTCACAGACATGGAGGGAAACATACAGGCACTTTATACACACATGCTGGAATGCTACTGGTTCCCAGGCAAAAACAGGTCATCCTTGAGAGCTGCAAGAGGTTTCATATTACTGAGTGGGTGCCTCTTTACTTACGTCAGCAGACAAGAAAACATGCATTTAGAGGCAGATCAAAGTGACAAGAAGACTTTCGCAGATGATCAATTGTAGGGAAGAACATAGAATCAAGGTCATGCCACACAACACAAACACATGCATAAAGACTCATCACTGAATTACAAACATGGTGGCACACATACAAAAGTCGGGCCAGACGTCTGGTCAAAGCAACACGGAATCGGCGTCCGTGAATGTCGGTGAATAACTGGTCCGCCGCTGTACTAAATTAGGAATGAACGCAAGCGGAAATAATTTATGGAGAGCTCCTAAATGACTTTTGTGTGTGATACTATCTTCTTCTGTAATGAGTGCAAAAGTGTTCATGCCACCTGTCCATATTTGATTCAGCCAAAATCCCCTTTGGCAAGCCACGGGCGCTCGCTGCAAATCGATTCATTATGAGAGATAATAAAAACAAGATGTTCCTATCTCAAGCATAATAGTCAGCGCGATCTGGGCAGGGCACTGCAAGCTCATCAGCCATATTATCATGGAGTGAATTAACGTGAGATGTATACTGTCCTACATGGCAACAGTCTGTTTTTTTTCTTCAGTTTGATAGCAATTTGCATTAATAAGCAGAATCATTATTCTCTTTTATTATCTCAACAATGAAACCACTGCTCTATCTTCCCTCTCACACAATCCTGCATGATCCGTCAGCATGCCCACAGTAGTTAGACGACAAAAAGAAACAGCAGAGCCTTTTGGCTGTTTGCTGCAACAAATAATTTGCTTTGGAAGCAGAAAGAAAGTTAGCGAGACTGAAGGACACAACCTGGGGATATTTGTACTGCTTTGTACACCAGCTCTGTGGTCGGCTTCTGTTGTGACAATTGAATTCGTTTGTTTCTGATTTAATGCCCATCAAAAGCTGTTGTCTTAATTTTTTCCCAAGCATTCTTCACATGAAGGGATAACAACTAGCCCTGCATGCTGCAAAGCCATTTCACACTTTGTCCAGAAACGGTTGCTGGCAGCAGCCGCCCCATGCGCCAGTGTGGCGTGAACCCTGACCGGAGGAGCCGCAGATCGTTATCCTTCACTTTGAGCGCGTGCCTGCAGTGTGAGGTCGGGCAATCTTGATGAGATTACGCAGGCCTCAAGGAATATTTGCGTTTCCTTTAAACAATATCAGGAGAGGAGACCTCATTACGCAGCAGAAATACAGCGTAGTGCCACTAAATCAATATGAAACCAAGCCGCGTCGGGCCGGGCTCAACACTCCACTTAATGCTGTGCTTCTCTGCTCTGAGAGAATAGGTGGCTGCAGTCTTTAAGTGGAGAGGAGAAAAAGCAACGAATATCAATGACTCATAGTATCTGTGAGATGACTTCACTGATTTCCTGATGGATCAGAGCTGAGAAATGAATACCTCAATTAGATTCGAAACTCTCTTGATTCCCTTTTATATTTGCTCGGATTGGAGTAGTGTGAATGAGTACTTTTGCTAGATAACCTCAAAACAGCAGGACAATCTAATTCTTCTTGCTTCCAGTAAGGAGTCATGGAAGCACACATGATGATGCGTTTCTGTTTGTCTTTTTTTTTTTTTCTTTCTATTTTTTGGGGGTGGTTATCATGCAGGCACCAGGACCGGGATCCTTCTCTTGCATTAGTGCAGTGAACTTGGACCTACTGAGTTTCTTCAGGGATGAGAACCGGCTTAGGTCGGCCTTGACGGCCGCCTCGTAGGAGGGCGGCAGGTGTGACAGGCTCTGGAAGGAGCGCGAGAAAGACAGGTCGTATGGCTCCGTCTGCGAGGTCAGGATGCTGCTTATCCGATTGTTCTCTGGAGACACATACGTACATATACAGACACAGAAGAAGAAATAATGGGCTTCCCAACCCTAACTCCTTCAAAAGACACCGAGCACGGACGAGAGCTCAGGCGATCAGCGCAGACGACCACCTGCTGAAGTGGAGGGAAACAAGAGTAGCCTGATGGAGAAGCTGAAGTCTTAGTTGTACAAATATTTCCTGGGTGCTCTAAAGGTGCTCTGAGAACATCGTCTTACGGAGGAATAGTTCGTGGTTGAATCCGTTCCTTTTGGTGCAGGTAAACTAAGTTAACAAAAGACACATCTTCACATTTTTTCACATTAAAGCCATCATTTGAAATGTGTTTCATTGGGGTGTTATGGGATGGACCAACACAAAGTGTTGTCTTTCACATTGGGAGAATTCTGTATTTTTAGTTCTTTACAAATAAAATTGTTTTCAGACCCCTTTACTTTGATACACCTACATAAAGTCACGTGTAAACAGAAGTCATCAGATTTGTTTCATAAATGGAGATCTCCTGTATGTATATCATCTGTCCTGTGAAGGCAGTTTGTCTGCAAAATGTTGCTGTTGGTCTAAAGATCTAAAGACTTTTGAAATGCTAGCTGCATGAACAGTCCCATATAAATAAATCTGCCTTGACCTTCCTGGCCAGAATAGTAGAATTGCTTACTGTAATCAAGTCTTAAAATGGTCTAGTCAAAGGCTCAGTGGTAAAGCAGGCACACCATATGGAGAGGCTACAATCGTCATGTCCCTGGTTTAATTCCCGACCTCAGGACATTTGCTGCATGTCTTCCCCATCTCTTTTTTGTTGCTGTGGAATAAATCCCACTAGTACTACAAAAACCTTTAAAACAACAGTTAGTGTTCAGACATGAATCCAACCAAGGATCTGTTTCATTAATTTAGAACGTCTGCTCACAGAAACTCCCTGTCAATCAGACTGAGCTGGAGCATTTACTCAGTTTTAGTCTGTAGATGTGCAAAGCTAGCCAACAGATACCCCAACAGAAACTCCTGTCAAGTATCAACTGAGCGAAGCTGAACATGCACATACTCCACACTGAAGATTTTTATTTGTAGAGTTATGAAAATCATTGCTATGCCCACTATGTCCACTTTTATTCTCCACTTTGTGTTGGTCCATCTCATAAAATGTCAAGATAAGATACACTGGAGCCTGTGGTTCAAAATGTGAAGAAGTTGGAGGGTTACTGATAGATTTGGAAGCCAGCATATAAATGAAATGAGGAATAAAGCATTTTTTACAGCTGGCTGTACTTAATGAATCTTCAAAACCTCCAAACACTCTCCTGGCTGTTAGCTTTGCAAAGAACTCCAATCGTTGTTCTTTCACAAATCTTGCCTTTGAAGTTCTATTTCTGTCAAAAAAAAAAAAAAAAACCTTCAACATCCCAGTACCTGCTTCTCAGAAACGGTTGCGCATCTAAAACTCCAGCTTTCTGTCGGTGGCAGTGGGGTAGTGGGGTGGGTGGGGGGCAGTATAGGTGGAAACATCACATAACTGAGCGAGCGTTTGCTGTGGGACTGACTCGACAGGTGAGGCGGTGGTTTGACGTGAGGAAACGGTGCTCTGAGAAGGAAACGAGTGGAAGAAAACAAGACAATACACGGAACGGGCGCTGTGTGCTGGAGAGTGACCCTGCTCATGACAGCGTTGTGATGTGATCTGGGACCAGGCAGGGGAGCAATGCCCGGACCGACTGTTGTTGAAACAACGTGATATGGCTTCAGGAAGACACCCGGGGTGGGTTTCTGCCGAGAGGCATGTCTCAAGGACCTAAATCCTCTGTTATTCTCACTCTACTTTTTTTTCTTTTTTTTTTTTTATCTCTCATTCACACGCATGCATGCGCGCAAGCATCCGGAGTCTGTCCCATTTACCTCCGTCTTCCTCACTCTGTCAATCTTATCTATCCCGCCATGCTGCCACCCACTTTTCTCCGCTTCTTAATTCTTTCTTGTCCATCCAGTATTCCCTTCTCTCTCATTTTCTCTCTGGCTGCTTCTCTATCTCACTTCCCCTGTGAGCCTCGAGTCTGTCACAGTGCAGAGCAGCAGCCTGGGCGCGGCTCTAAAGCAGCCTCCATTGAACAGATTTAAAAAAAAAATGGGGCTTTAGTAAATTTCTGCAAGATGGAGAGCATGAGACTGAAACGCAGCAAAGATGTAGATGTGACCATCTGAAAGGGACAAAAAAAAAAAAGTTGACTATAGTATAAGAAGGAGAGAAAACTGGACGGGAAGCTGGACGAAGTAGGGCAGAAGGGCGTCGAACTGCTGGGGGTCCCGGGAAGCTGCAGGGAATGGGGACTGAAGGATGTGAATGATTCGTAAGTGGAGAGTTCGGCAATCCTGCATCAACAAGGAAGAACCGACTCAGAATGTGGCATGCTGTTAGCGTTCAATAGAGCAAACACGTTTTTACCCCTTCATCAAGACGGACACTACAACCACACAGACCTGGCTCAAATAGTCCCAGGCTTCTGGGAGTTATCAATTTCACACAAAGCTTTGCACCATAGAACTTGAAATTATTCGTTACTGCCAACAAATTCAATGAAAATGTCCAAAACTAAAAATCGAGTATGAATACTGTGGAGAGAAACCTGGATAATGGCTGAAATTGGTTGCCTGAGATTCTGGAGTCTCTAAGCAGATAAAACTGGATCACGATATATAAAAAAATAACAAATTATTATATTGTTTATGGTGCTTAAACTGAGTGAGTAAGAGTGATGAGCTCGATGATATAAAAATTTGGCTTGTCCATTGAAGTTGCAAGAAATTTTAATTCAATTAGTGTTGCATCACTCCATTCAGTTAGTCACTGTGATGGCTAGTCACCAGAACATTAACAATCAATTGTCCATCATCATTTACTGAATTATTTATTCCTAATTCAGTAAATGATTGTTTGAACATCGATTGTAGCAACTGTTGTTTTTTTAGTTTTTAAAGCTAACTTGTCATAAACCTCAGTTTCTGACACATTCATATCACCGTTACTAACCATTATCAGTGGTGGTTATGGTAACCATCACTAATCATTTCACTAGTTAGTGACCGTTGAGTTTTCTTTGCTCCTTTCTACTATTTTTCTGTCATTTATTTGCATTCCTTGAATGTTACTGGCCTAGCTATGAAGAGTTTCTTGAAAACTGGAAGTCGAGGTATTTTTGTTCATAAATGTTCATCTTTAGGAGAAAAGCTGTTTGCTGTTTTTTTATTCTGTTTATGTGTAGGGCTTTCTGTTTGAGAGACATAGTGCAAAAATTCACTCCTTCAGCCATTGTTCTATAAAACCACACCTCACCACATGGGTATTGATAAAACAATAATTGACTGTTTGGCTAAAGATAGTTAATACGGAGGTGTCCAGAGTCAATGTGATCTAAATGACCAACTTTATTAACATCTTCCCTTGGCACTTATTAATAGTTAAAAACCAAACCTATCGTCAGAGAACATCAGTTTCAAACCTGGCTACTGCAGTGCTTTGCTTGCGTTGGTTTTCAGGCTAGGAGTTAAACCATCTAGTCGTTATTATCTTTTGACTTTTTTTATTCTTTATGTGAAGTTACTGGGTTTGTATAAATATATATTTATTTCCACTTTGGGTCTCTTACTTTAGCGGTAAGTTTTAATACTTAGAATATCTCTGATCCTGAAAAACAAAACAGTCAGAAACTAATAATCAATGTCGTCACAGCAGTTCCTGCCGTTTTTGGCCAAGTTTTATGTTTTTTCTTAGATTTTAGCATAAGTATGAAACTGTAGTATTTTGACCTGTTGTGGCTTTGTCCACAAAAATGACAAACTCAGTCTTAGAATTTGTTGGCAGTAAGAAAGATTTAAGTCGCAACTGAAAAGCTCGTTTTGGGTTGCGCATTTGCAATCGCGTGAAATCTAATAATAGTTTGAACCCAGTATTTGAAACCACATGGCAAAACCCTGAAAGTTTCCCGTCGGAGCGGGAACAAACAGGCTTTTTCTAATCTACTTAAATCAGGTCTGAAAGAAAAAAACAAAACACACCAGCCGATGTGGAAGAAAGGACAGAAACGCGAGGGTGGGTTTGTGGAGGACGTACAGTATGCGTGATCAAATGGCGTGAAGAAACACTTATATCAAATCAAATATGTATGTATGACTTACCACGTCTCAATGATCGGTGAGCTACCAAACCCAAGTAAAAACAACAACAACAACAAAAAAAAACAACAGTAGTGTTTTCAGAAACATGTCGATGGCAAGAGGGGGCAGAAAACACACCGCACACAAACCTTCTCCACATTCAGCATGACCAGTGCAGAAAATCCTCCCACAAACAATTATTCTGATGAATTCAGCCTTCGCCTCCGGAGGCTCCGGTTCCGGAGTCTGTGCCCGATTTGCCATTTTGTGCGTGTGATGTAGAGCGGCGTGCTCCGGTTGTGTCAGTAGTGGGCCGCAGAGAGGCTCAGAACATTGGGTTCTATCTGGGAAACACACTGCATGCTGAAATGCGAAAGGATTTTAGCCAGACTGTGATCAAAGTGGCTGTGTTAGATATGTTGTTGAAATGGATTTTTCATGTTTCCCACAGATCTCCAGGCATTTGTTCCCAGTGTGTGGCTTGCTTATCTGGGTGAGTGTGTCTACGCCATATGGTCAATTATGTCCACAAAAGGAAAGAGCCGCTCCGACTGCAAGACGTCAGACGCGTTTCCTGCATACTTGAAATACTTTTTTCTTGTTTTCTACTTTTAATGAAATGCATAAGAAGAAAATGAAACAAACCAAATCTACACGTCTGGGGTTTGTATTCAGATCGGTGACTCTTTGCTGTTCGATCTGGGCTTTTCTGCTACGTCTTTAAACGTGGGAGTCTGCAGCCCCGGACCAGACTCGGCAAGCCTCACAAGAACAATTTAGACCTGACAGCTGAATGACATCAGTAATAACAAAAAAGAATCTGTGGTGTTGTTTGTCTTGGGCATTATCGAGTTTTGGTGATAACTTTTGTTACTTGGGATCACAGTGAGTTACAGTGAGGCTGCTTCACAGCCCATCACCACAGGACGACCTGGAAGGAACGTCGAGTCCAATCCCGGCCAGCTGTGTTTTGTTTGAAAGACAGAAGAAGAACTGGAGACTGTGACACTCCCAAGGTTCAGTCTCCACAGGAAAAAGAGCCTCCTTTTTTATTTTTACAGTGCTTTGGGAAAGTATTCACACTCCGTTCGACTTGAACATGTCGTCACATTTTGTAGAACCAAATTGAACCGAATTGGAAAAAAAGTGAAAAGACTTTTTTGTGCAAGCAGTTCAAAAAAGTCAGAGTTTATAGAAAACATTACAAAAATAAATAAAATAAATGAATTATGAAATCACACATAAGCTATAAAATGCTTAGACACTTTTTTTATCTTAACATGGCAACACTAAATGAGTAAGTGTTGGCTTATACACATCTCAATGATGGACAATATTTCCAAAATAACTTCAAATTCTGTCACTGGAAATACTTGGAGCAATTTTATTAGCCTTCCATGAACTTTATATTTTTGATACAAAATAGACACTCGCTGCTCCCCTTCTGTAAATTCAGAGCAATGTTTGTCTTGTCTAATGCATGAAGCTAAGATTTAGACCTTCATTGCCATAAATCAATAATAAACTGCTCAGTGAATCATTCAACTCTTTTGTTCTGGCTTAAACCCAGAAATCAATCATGTCCATTCCAGTGGACGTGAAGTCTGACGGGGTTTTATCCGAGTTTTTATCTGTCAAAATAATATCTAGACACACAATTGTTTTCTTGAAAGTTCTAGTTATGTATTTTTGTGACTCTCTAGAGTTTAGAGGGCCACATAAAACCTCATGGCGGGTTGAATTTGGCCCCTCAGGGCCTTGAGTTTGACAAATGAGGTCTATAGGCTAAATCTGTGCAAAGTATGACTAACAGTTGTCCTGACAACTGATTCTCCCGCCTGAGCTGTAGGTTTCTGCTGCTCCTCCAGAGTTACTTTCTTAGCTTTCTGGCGGTTTCTCTGGCCATGTTTTTTTCTGGTTTTCCCAGTAAAGTTTAATTTTTGTAAAGTTTCCTAGTGGTAGGGGTCTTAAAGCTTGGCTAATTCCTTCATAACCTAAGCCCTGCTTTCTGCCTGACCTGTCTGCTGCGTTCCTTGGTCCTCATAATCCTGTTTGCAATATTCTCCGGCAAATTTCTGAAGCCTTTACTGCACAGCTGCATTTATACTGCGATTTAATGACCCACAGGTGGGATCTACTGCTTATTATGCACCAGTTTTCCCATATGTCTGCTTCATAAAACCCCAATAAAGTACGTCGCAGCTTGCCACTGTAATGTGACAAAAAGCTGGAAAAACCCCAAGGGATATGAATACTTTTGCATATGGAGTGAAACTGAAAGGGAGGAGCGTGTCATCGGGTTTCCCCGCCCGTCTTTTTCCAAGAGCCGCCTCTCGAACACAGAGCTGAGCCAAGAAGTCACTTCAGTCACTTGTTCTTACCATTCTTAGGTGTGCGTGTGGGGCTACCTAGAGCCACATGGTTATAGCTGTGCTGATGGGTACCTGCAATGACAAAAAGCAGTGAAAGATCTGTTGAATGTCCAGGAGGAGCTCCAGGTGTCAGAGTGCAAACACAGTGGTGTGAAGGAGAGGCATTTAAAGGGATATTCCACTGAAGTCATCTTAAACGGGTTTCAATGGCACCTATGTTTTTATTGTATTTTTTGACGGCGAAAAACCTTAGGCTCTGTAGTGGACTTGTGATCGGAAGGTTGTAGGTTCGATTCCAGCTTCCTCCTGCCATATGTCAATGTGCCCCTGGGCAAAGCACTCAACCCCAAATTGCCTACTGATCTGCGTATTGGTGTATAAATGTGTGAGCATTTGTGTGGTCAAAATGGTTGGAAAAACACTATATAAGTTCAGTCCAGTTACCATTTGAGTTGGATGCAAAAGTATGATTTTGTTTTTTTTATTAAAACAAAAAATGGAACTGAAGTCCCATTTTTTTTTTTTTTTTTTTTTTTAAGTAGGTGAAATATCCCTTTATTTTTGCTAAAGTAGCACAGTGGACATGAAAACAAGAGGAGAGTGAGAATTGGGAATGAATGAAGCCTGCTTAGACTTCAGCTCTACCCAACAAACCTGTTTACTTCAAACAGCATCCAGAGAAGAAGAGCCAACAGCAAATGCATTAGAGAAGCAATATATATATATATATATATAAAGCAGGGTCAGTATGCAATATTTATTACATCCTGTCCTGGAACACACAGGCAAATTGTATTATTTAAGAGTAAGTCATACACAGCGACCACTTGAATCGATGTGGTCCTATTAAAAACGATAATATATATGCAGAGCAGCCGGCGCAAGAAGCTGCTGGAAGATTAATGAAACAGGAGTACTTGCTGACCAGACTGAGAAAGGGAGACACTGTGTTTTATAAGGCACAGCTAACCACCGAGGAACACACAGCCATTTACTGCAGCTTCATATTGCATAAGCAACATCCATTTTGAGGTAAACCTGGTTCGAATCCATCTCAGGCCAAAATAAATAAATACATCTTCTAGAAAAAATGAAAAAAAAAAAAAAATTGCAGCCCCATTTCTAAACTACCTTTTCTCCCCGGGGCTTTAGGAGAAGTGGGGGTGGAGAAACGCCTTCCTTCAGCTCCGACTGCTTGTGGCCAGATCCAGTCCACAGAAACTCATTTGCTTAGTTATTGTGAGTGCTGTGGGGACGTTACAGCTCTGGTTTTTAATGCCACATCTCTCATTTAGTGGGGATTTCATGAGCTGCTTTAGACAGGTTCAAATTGTCTAGATTATATAACCTCAAGTAAAATGCGGCAACAACTTGGTTTGGATAGATTATTTTCCTTGAATAAAATGATTTCATCATTTGAAAATTCAAATAGCATAAGTTTCTTAATTAATGGAGAGAGGCACCTTCAATTAAACTATAAAAACACTGGGTGTTATTTCTCCTGATAAGTAGGCTACTGACCGGCCAGTAAGACTCCACTGTTCAGGCAAGCCTGAGAAAATGTTGTTTCGACTTTGACCAAGTCACTAAACTCCTGATCTAAAACTTTTTCTTACCCAAGAATCATTTTTAAATCAGATCCGATACCAAATCCTGAACCATAGATAATTATATGTGTTTTTAAATCCTCTCGTTTAGATAATTGGGATGCTCCTTCTTACTTGTGTTAACAGCAGAAAAGCCTTTGATCGTCTCCAGATAGCTCTACACAGCTCAAGGCGCTTCTGCAAAGTGCAATTGTCTCACATGGTTTAGCCGTGAACTCATCAAAAATTCAAACCGTTTTATTTTTTAATCCAACAAGTAGAGATAATAATAGGTAGCGGCCGACGTACATTCAAAAAAAACAAAAAAAAGACCGAAATAGAAACGTCGGCTTCGTGCGTGTAACGCTGCAGTGACATTTAAAAGCTTCAGCAACAAAAACCAGTAAACATAATGCGGCAGATAAAGGAGAAACATAAAACACAGAAGCACTGCGTGGAGCCCAGCAGCCCTCCAAAGTGACATCTTTTCGAATTTTTATGACAGACGGCTATTTTCAACACAGGCTGTCACTATCACACCATCAGGCTTCGTGCGGTAACCCTGTGAGCCACATTGTTCTGCTATGTATTGTGATGGAAATACGCGCCAAGCTTGGACTCACAGAATCACACTTACGAAGTCAGAGGAAATGATTGAGGAAATTTCATTTAACACGACAGCTTCCTCCGCCCTGGAGACAGCAGGCTCACACAGAGAAGTAGCATACCTTTAACACACACAGGAATGGTCTACCGTCCTGGAGCTGCTACAGAATCCCATTCGCAAAACTACACATTTTTGTCCAGAATAAACGAATCTTACATGTTTGTAGGTGCATCAATGATCCTGAGTGTGAGAGTTGACAATGATGATCTGAGAGGTTTCTGACATAGCTGGGTAGTCCTGCTGCGACAATTTAGTTTTTTTTACTACATGCTTTTAATGGTTCACTAAAAGAAAAGAAGTCAAACCACGCATCTAACACTGTTTCCACTACATTTATCAGGGTAAAAACAGATGAACAGAGTAATAATAGTAAACATTTCCCCCTAAATATCTTACATAACATTTGGCTAAAACTTTGGGTCATAATAACCATTGGTGTCTTCCTTATATTCTCCAAAGCACTTTACAATACAATCAGTCACCCATTCATGCACACATTCACACACAGATGGTGGTAAACTACCTTGTATCCAAGGATACACTAAACGTTTCAATTAACCTTTTTAATGCGTATTTTGAAGTATTTCAAAAATAAAAATGATGTAATTCATCAATTTTGCAAAAAAACGTTTTTATGCCCGCTTGAGGTAATTTTCGCCTTTTCTAAAAATAATAATAATAATAATTAAAATGTGTTAAAACTAATTTCTCAAGTTATGACAAAGTGAACACCTCCATCCTCTCGTAGGCACAAACCACTAGCTTGGAGGAGGAGTGGCGTCTTTCTGTTTTTCTGCTAGTTTGCAACTTCTAGATCTTGCTTATTACAGCGGTATTATACAGCTACACATAGCTTATGAAATTATGCTGGATTGGCTGTTTCCCTGCAAACCAAGAAATGTGGCTAATTCCACTGAACGCTGGATCTCATCGACCGAACATCCCTTCTGTGTCCTAACCATACAACTGCTCAAGTATTTTATCACAGCTTCAGTAGGATAGGTTGTTCTAAACTCAAATTACAGTGGATACGTAAAAAAGAAATCATTTTCTACATCAACTTCATCAGTCTAATGAGAAGCTAGAAAAATAAGTGGAAGATGGAGGACGCCTCAGACAGATTGCCAGTCCATTAGTGGGCAACAGAAAGACACACACAAAAAACTATCCACAACCAAGATCTGTGATACGGCTCAGGGAATACAATTTCCTGCTAACGCTTCCGCCAGATGATGCTAAAGAAATCTCCAGACTACTTTACTCTAGATTTGAAGGTATTCAGCGTTAACGAGCGGCAATTTTTTTTTTTTTTTTTTTTTGCTTGTCACCTGCCGCCTCAATCGGGAGAGTGGTTTTAATTTCAAGCCACAGAATCAAGAGTTTCAGCCAATCATCCACCCTCCCCGCTGGGTAAGGAGTGTTTTGCAGATGACAGGAGACGTGATGCAGTGTTGCGGTGCTCGGCTGGGCACTGCACTGTGGAGGTGCTTTAGTTGAAAGATGGGACCTTTACTGAGCCCATTGTACTGGGAAAGATGATGAATGACAGCCATTCTCAGCAGTGTGCATGTGTGTGCGTGTGTGTATGTATAAGTAGCTTTTGCGTGTCACGTGTACGGAGGAGGCGGCATAGTAATGCCGTCGCGACACGTTCTTATGCTGTCTGCTGCTGTGCCTGTTTAAAAATGCATTAGAGCCAACTGGTGAAACATCAATTTACATCTGTCACAGAAGTGAAGGAGGAGAGCGAGGCTCGACGCTCTCACATCATAGCTCTCGATATTTGCTCAGGCTATGAAGATAGATGGCATGTGTCTTGTCTGTGTTCCTCCTTTCTCTTTACTCATATCTCTGCTTAACAGAGACTCTAACTACAAATATTGCTCAAACGGCGGTAAATCCACACACATCCGAGGCCCTCTCTGCCGAACATATTAAACAGTCATGATAAAAAAACGTCTGCCCGTTTAGTGTCGGAGCTGGAGGAATCCAAGCTGCGGTTGGAGATTTTGAAGCGATAGTCGTCGCTGCTTTTGGATGGGCAGTGTTGATGTTTTCAAAAAGTGCCAAAAAAATAGCTTTTTTATATTTTCTGGAGTTACAAAATTAGTTTGATTATTTGAGTCTGACAGAGAGGTGATACAGAGATGGTACTTTCTGACCGTACTTAACAGTGTCGAGCTTTTTAGCTGGATTGTCCATTAGTTTAGTCAAATAATTCACCTCTCACAGGTGAGAGTTGGCCAACCAATTGAATCCAACACAGACTTTGGGTAACCTGCGAACCGACTCGTCTATTTGTCTCTCTGCAGAGATTATTTTCCCTTCTGTATCGCAAAAACTTGGCTGATTTCCAGAAAATGTGACTTTAGCCACAATAATAATAATAATTATGGATATTTAATTCCACACTCAATCTGTAAATCCAAGCGCTATCCTGTCTTAAACCGGAGAAATATTCACATGTCAGATACTCAGTAAGGCTGCAGACTCCGTATATATTGAGGTTCCACTAGAACCTGCATGAAGAGTTTGCTTTGACGAATTCTACAATCCCGCAAAACCATTTGATGTGGACGGCTCGCATCCCAGGCGTGTGTGGTTTGTTTTAATGTTAATGTTTTAGAAAAAGAAAAGCAGTGGAGTGGCACAGTACTGTCGGGCTTCAGATTGTTGGAATACATCACCATCAGAACTAAGAAACATTACATCACTTTACTCTTTCAGGAAAACCCTGGAGCAATGCTTACTAGATAAACTGTACTCATGTCTCGAATCATTTTTAAATGATCTGATATGCTTTTACATGTTTTCTTATGGATGTGACTTGTTTTTTCTGTAAATTACAGTAGCTATACACTGAAATCTGTCATAAACCATAAGTCATGTATGTTGTTAATCTCTTCCATCAACCTGCTAGAGGAGTACTGAAAAAAAATAGCTTCTTTGGCTAAATCTGGCATATTTCTGTGATGTATTCCTGTTGATGTACAGTCATTGTTCCCTTCATGCACAAAAAAAAAACAATCCAACATCCATTAAACTTGCTAAATTAGCCCTAATAAGAAGTTGTGCTGAACTCCTGGGCTGAATCCCACTCTGGGATCTTTTTACATTGACTTTGACTGTTTCCCCATCCATACGTGGGTTCTCCCAACTTTCACAGTCCATAAACACCAATGTTGGCTTAAATTGTCTCTTTTAAATTGCCCTTAGGTGTGTGTGTGTGCGTGTGTGTGTGTGCGTGTGTGTGTGTGTGTGTGTGTGTGTGTGTGTGTGTGTGTGTGTGTGTGTGCATGGTTGTCTGTCCTGTATGTCTCAGTGATGGACTGGCAACTAGTTCAGGGCACATCCTGCCAATCGCCCAATGACTGCTGGAAACAGGCACCAGCCCCCCAGCCGCCCTGCAAGGACAACTGGGTAGAGACGATGGGTGGAGGAAGTTGGAGTTGACTTGATGATGAATTAATGTAAGAAAGATCAGAATAACCATTTACTTAAAAAAAAAAGTGGAGAAATGCTTTAAGGTGTCTAGGTAAGGGGTGGCCAGGAACCCAAAAAAACGAGGGAAATGAAAGAAAGAGGGAAATAGAAGTAACTTTTTCTTTAATGCTTTTGCAGTGGGAGCCCTAATGACCAGCCTCTGATTAATTTAAGCAGCTGCCTAGCACTAGAAGAAAAAAAAATTAATAGAGCTAATCAGCACCAAACAGGAGCAGGCTGAGCCGTAATGAGGACATGACAGTTAAATTCTTAGTGAGACAGAAATGAATACCTGCTCTGAGTTTTGCCACATTATGGATATTGTGCTAATGAGAATTCAGGCAACCATAAATATTAAAAACAATTTTAAAATCTACACAAACGGCTCGAAAGACACACAACGGGGGGGAATATAGCGCTGACTGAGATACGGCTGGCGCTTCCCATACAGGCAGCCATTTGTCTGTTTCAGACTGAAATGGACCCGGCTAATTGGACTGAACGAATCACTTCTACTGTGTTGAAATGGCAAATTTTTCCTCACAGTAAACTGTGAACTGAATGCAGCAGAAGAAAACCTCGAGCTCCTGAGAACGGAGTCGTTTATTATTTATGTTATTTTCATCCCAGCTCCTCAGCCTGTTTTGTTTCACGCGTTTGCAGATGCAGCAGAGGTCGGGTTCACTCCGCAGCGATCCGGCTGACCCCTCCAAAAGTGCTGGTAAGCGTGTGAAATGAAACGCTAAATAAAGTTTTAACATGCCGGCGTGGCGGTGCTCTGATCGACCGAGCTGCTACAGACATGACCTTCATGGTAAAAACATCAACAGCAGCTACCCGTCCTGCACAAACCAATGCCTGAGGTATAGAGAGACGGCTATGAGGACTGATGACGCAGAATTTTATTATTTTAAACTTGGGCTGTTTTTTATTTATTAAATCTGAATTATTTAATGTGAATTAGAGGTGAATGTAGTTTTTATACTCAACCTTGAGGTGAACTCGTGGATTTTGTGTCGAATTTCTAATCTCTGGATGGTGCAAAGTTTTGAACTGTGATGCCAACTTGGACCAACTCTGATTTCTCTTAAAGAGCTGGAACTTAAGAAGACATAAACCAGCACTGAAAATATGAATGCTCTAAGCGATCTTCAATGATTGATGCAAGAATCAAAGTTGACATTTTCATAATATCTTAAAACAAGAGCAGTTGATGGAGGAACCATCCTGGCTTCAGCATTGTTACAACAGTTGCCTCTGTATGTATTTCATAGACAATGCAAATCTTCATCAAACGCTAACACATCTTGGATGCTGCCAACATCTTCAAAGCCAAGATTTTTGACGACAGACAGATGTTTAAAGTTTAACTGGATAAAAATATATACTGTATATATATATATATGCTATATTGTTCTCTTCTCACTGTCTGTCATCTTCTGACAGGGTTTCACTTTCTTTTATAATCAGAATGAACCACAGAGCTTCTTAAATCTTTTTACTGTATTTAAAAAAAAACCTCATTAACAAGATATCAAACTCTGAGTCTTTTTCACTGAGTAAATGTAATAAATTTGGTCCCCAATCAAACAGAATCTCCAGGACTACCAGGTCTGAAAACATCGTAAGAATGAAAGAAGAGCTTTTTCAACTGATCTGACAGACGAGATCAAACAGTAAGATAAAAGCACATATTGATTAAAAGTGACTTTCATATTCAGTTTTTAGGCCCTAAGGATTTTCTCTACAAGTCATTATTAATACCCAGGAGAATTCGAGGAAAACAGCCTGTTTCACAAATGTACCTGGCAAAGAGGTAAACAAAACTGTATTCCAGGAAGTTTGGCAATACAGATGTAATGTTCAGTTCCTCTGCAGCCGTGAGTTTAATGTTCACAGGAATGAAGTTGGGACTTTTAATACAACTTCCTGCACTGCTTCGCCGCAACTCTGCAGTAAGCCCCCCATCGCCCATTTGAACACACAGCTAAAAAAACCAAATGTAAACCAATACAAGGCAATTTTCTCAAATTCTGATCTCACTCTGGCAATTTCCACTCCAAGCCCCGGTCCAAGGGGCTTTGAGGAGACGGGCCTGAGCTTCACAAACCAGCCGAGCAGAATCAGAGAAGGGCCAAGGCTCATTAAGACCCCGGGCGGCTTCGTTCAGTGATCCCATCATAATCTGGAGACCAATTAAATTCATTCAAGAAACTCCAGCACAGTTAGCCTCCCACCAAAACTCTCCTTCCGCTTATCAGCTCCTGACACCCCGCAGCCTCGTCACCTTCATGGCCTCCTTAAGCTTATGTCAGAAAATAACCTCCACACACACCGTTCCTCTGAGGCAACCCCAGGAACCTATTAGTGATTAAAGTTTCCTGATGAGACGCGGGGGCCTCCCGCGGACCTTCATGTCTGTTGGCTCTTGCGTTTACCTCCCTAGCTTGTCGTGCTAAAGCGCATCCGAAGCCAGCAGTGCCGTTTAATAACACGATGACAAAATCCTTTGTGACTGACATGCCCCCTTCTGATTACCGGAGCTAAATCGCTAAATGGCTGTTTGTGCTGCCAGCGTGAGGATGACGCGGCAGTGTGTTTTTAACTTAACGATTAAATCGGCCTCAAACGCATCTACGATCAGTGAGCTGCAGAGGCCGGTCGCACACGCATTCCTCTGGATACAGTCGCCTGCAACTCCACAAGAGGATTAATCACATTAAATTTCCCTTTGCTTACACAGTAAGGGTTCTCTGGAGAATACCTCCTTGGCGAGTTTGCATAATTAACATCCAGATGGCGGGCAAGTGAGTCAGTAATATGACATTTGGTGTGGCATTTTGTTTCACATCACACTTCCAAGCATCGCATCCATATAAAGCACTCAGGGGAGGCATGCCAAGGGAGTGTGAGCCAACTGGAAAGCACCTTGAAACCCCCTGCCAAGGTTAGATAAGCAATCGCGGAGCTAATTGTAGTTACACACTCGTACCCGTATTTCTGTCTCTGCCATTGATTTCTGCATTCTTTGATGTCACGGCATCCAGGCGGGAATCCCGCCTGTTTTTCATGAGAAGAAATGTTGCGGTGTCTTGCAAAATGTGTCCACACCCCTTGAGCCAAATGGCCAGAATAATTAATTGCAGCTTAAAAGTGAAAGAAAAGAAATGTACAACTTTAAACTTTACAGAAACAAAAATGCGAAAAAGTTGACATGATTTTGTGTTCAACGTCCTTTACATTGATGTCCTGAAATAAAATTCCAAACAGCAAGCGATTAACTTTTAAATGTCACCTAATTACTACTAAAGTCCACATTTGATTTTTCTAATGTAAGGGGAAGAAATTACTTGTTGCCCACATGCAAAATTCTTGTGTGTCAGAAAATCTGCAAAACAAGGTAGTGGCTGCATTATGCTGTGTGATATTATTTGCAGCAAGAATAGGACAGCTTTCCAGAATTAAAGGTAAAATGGATTATATTTATTAATGTGCATTCAACCTGTTAGAGATTCCACATCAACAGGATGACTATAACACAATTACATCTGGAGATACATTACATTAAAGCAGAATGCCCTAGTCAAAGTCCACACTAAATCCAATTGAGAATCAGACTTCTGTATAAATGCTTTCAACCACATCTGACAGAGTTTCAGCTATTTTCAAGCAGAGTTACAGACTGTAGATGTGGGAAGCTGGAAGAGACATGTAGTCACTAAAGGGAAAATGATCAATGGGGATGAAAACTTTTACAAGACTCTGTGCTTATAAAAGAGAAGGAGAGGAAAGAAAGGTGATGCACTGCCAGGACTTTGACTGCTAAGGCACAGCAACTCATTTATGCACGCAGACAAACACGGTCATCAGGGTGTTTGACTTGGCACCCGTGGATTGCCAAAAGTCAACTTCATTATGTCAAGTAAAAGCAATTTGCAGGAAAACAAACTCGCAAATTCCCAGAATCCTCAACTCTTCCACTTCCCACAGGAGGTAAAAGTAAGAAGCCAGGATCTGGGTAAAGAGCAACAACAGGAAACTATTCCACCGGGTACTGGTGTGTGATAAGTGTTGACGGGGGTGGGAGAGGAGATAGCATTGTGACGAGACAGTGAAAAGATGTTGGTCTGAGTCGTTTATTTTATTTTATTTTTTTTAAGTTTAAACAAATATCTGTTTAGTATAATCTCATTCAGAACCAAAAGAAGTCCATACAACGATTTAAAAGGTCATCCTTTCCTCCCATGAGGGTGTTTACATTCATACAGGAGTATTCTGGCCTCAGGTACATCATTAAAGGTCAACTTTATATCACACAGACATTGGTGAATTAACTCCATTGTACTGCAGCGCACAATGGAAACCAAGACATTAAAACTGGATGAACAACATTTTCTTTAAAGTTACCCTGGATACAAAGATCATACTCTAATGTCCATGCAATGAAAGCTAATTTGATGGACAACATATCAGCATTACAGAGGATAAACTGGCCTACTGGGGTTCGTACAGGGCTCTGAACACGCTCAGAGACTCTTCACGCTTTCTCCAAGAACTTTCCAAACAGCTGCCATGAGGCCAATGGTGGCACAACATCAAAAGCACAATCAAGAGATTGCCACACAGCTTTCTGCCTTGAGTTGTTAATTACGTCCCGCATGCGGTACTCTACCTGCTTTCAGGTCAAACTGCAGGAATTTTAAAGGAGCTAAAATACCGTCGTGCTGCTGTCAAGATTATGACCTTCATGTCATTGTAGAAATTTTACGTTGTATTCATTTGTGTTTGTTTAGATGCTTTGGGTTTTTTGTCATAATGTATTGAAGATCAAAGAGAAACATTCACATTTTGCAAACTCTTTGCTTTACGGTGCTGATGGAGTCGTAACAAAACTGATTGGATTTTCCTTTGCTATGGCAGACGCATGTTTTTCAGGGTGTTTTCTCACCTGATGGTCTGGTAGACTTGGTGTGTTTGGGGACAAAAATTGCAACATTTGTTATATTTTCACCTGGTCATACGGTTCAAACTCATCTTAAACCTGAACCTAGAACCTTCTTGCAGCAATATCCTGATCAGAACAAAATGAGAAAACTCTAATTTGAAAAGGTGATTATTTAGCCTGCCAACAAAAGTTGTCTGACACCCTTAAAAGAATCAATTAATACTTCAGGCAAAAAGGTTTGTGTGGTATACCTTTACCCAAAGTCCAAATAATGGATTGGTCCACACCAGAATGTCAGGAAAATGAGTCCTGAAAGTTACAGCTTTCAACTCTTCCAAGATCTTCAAACTGCACGTAGCACGGTGGCCTCAGACAGACCAGAATACACTGCAGACAGATAAACACAACCTAATGAAAAGCCTAAAGGCTTTATATCACTCAACAACACACAAGAGCAGACAGAGGAGCAGTGGGGGAGAGAACGAGGGGCTATGGAGACAGAAATACACTGGACACTGGATAAAGTGAGACAGAAAGCAGATAAGAGAAAAAAAACATAAGGATTTGGTGGAGTGCTGCAATAAAAAGTGGAGAGAACCATCAACATGGGCGAGTGATCACAAGCCCTCACAGCGCTCCCTCTGCCCCTCACCTCTGCACCACCCACCGCAGATTCATAAGAAAGTCATCGTCTGCTCTGTGCTCTGCTCCCCTCATGGCATCCCTCTCTAAAACCAGCAGCCATTCTGCTCTTTTAGCCATGCCAAGGAACATGCTGGAGCTATGACAGCCCCAAAAAGGAGCTTGCACTGCCACAAGGGCTTCAGAGTGCACACGCACACATCCTTTATGTTTGTGTGTGGAAATCCATGTGACAGGTATGAATACAGATAGTGGAGTCCCGCCGGCTCAGTTGTCAGCGTGCTGTGCTGTTAGTAACACCTCCTTGCCTTCCTCTCGCCGCCGAGGACGTGGAGGAAACGGAAGCCACCGTGGGCCTGACATTTAACAACTGACAAAGAGTGTTCACATTTAATAGCTAAATGTTAACTGCCATAATAGCCCCACTTCACTCGATTAGTGGGGACAAAGCTTCAGGCCCCTGGATAGAAGTAGCTTCCACCTCTCCATTGATTTCCTCGGCAGAGCAGGAAGCTTAACGCTGACCCAATTGCAGCATTTGATGATAAAGCTTCGGAGTTTTGTTAATAGAACTTGCTGCTCTGCTAATTTTGGCTTAACTGAGTGGCTACTGTGGGTAATGCTTTGTAATTAACTAAAATGACCATTTGAACTTAAAGCTTAACTTTTATCCAAAGGTATTTGTCACATTCGGCCAAAACTATAAGAACCAGTGAGTATATAGTTTCTGCACTAACTTCTGTCTTTAATTTCTTTGATCTCTGCGTTGCTGATGAATCAATCCTCTTACACGTATAGAGCCTTACAAAGGTGTTTCTGCCCTTTCAACCTTTTTTTCACACATGCGAGATGGAGGCAAGATGCATAGTTTTCAACAGAAGTGTGCGATACTGCACATTTTGATTTCAATCCGATATCAAGTAAATTACAGGGCCAGTATCGCTGATACCGATACCCAAGTATCGGTATATCATTTTTGTGGTTTTTCCTTATTTCCTTAATTTGTTAAAACTTTGGACAGACTTTAGGTAAAGTCTGCAGGTGTCTACAAAATATTTGAATAACATCTTCACACGACAAACGGAAACAATAGAAAAACAAATTTGTGTGGATTGTTTACTACATAAACTGCAAAAATTGAGATCTTATCAAAGCAAAATCTTTTTTACTCTGAAGTTGAGAAACTAAAATACAAAAATAATTTTAAAGAAATCCAAGAGGAAATCTGAAACTAAAATATCAATCTTATCACGCTATTGATCCGATACTAATACTGATGTGTGGATCGATCTGTCCACCTGTAGTTTTCAAGGTTGCCACATATGAAAAGGTGAATAACACTAAATATGCAGCCACAGCCCAGTAGAATATATCGGAAGCCTTTCTGTTTGACTCCTGCTAAATCTTTTGTAAGTATCCACTTAAAAAAAAGCGTAATAGAAAAGATAACATATATTCCAGGTTTATATGGACAGATCTATGCAGTTTGAATGTTTATGTCAAACATGTATGTTTATTATCTTTCAAATGCATTTCCCTGTTATATTGGTGGTGCGCTGTAGGGTTGGTATTTTCTGAGGTGGTAAACAGTTTGAAATATTTGTGTATTCATGCTCTAGAAAATCCCAGTCAGAAGTCCAGATTAGAAATGTGCTGTTCACAGACGTACTCCATCCAGTCCGGCTGAGCAAAAAAGAATGGGCAAAATGTTCAATATTAATGTGCAAACCTAGTAAACACGTGCAGCTGGAACTGCAGTGGATGGTGGTTCTAAAAAGCATAAGGACACTGGATAAAAATACACATAAAAATGTTCATATTTTTATTTGTATGAAGTTTAGTCTATTAAAACATTTGCAAGGCGCTGTAATAAGCTATCTCTTCACCCACTGTTTTTAACCAAAGCACAATTTACGTGGAGCTAAGACGGAATAAATATTAACATGTATGCCAGCCTAATTGGTTGACACATCAGTGTGGTTTCTGAAACTTGAATGCGCTCCACGAAGGCAGTGAGTGACAGCTCCGCCTAGGCATCAAGGCAGGAGGCAGAGAATTTATTGTGATTTCAGTGCCTCCTGCAGACTCACTCGTTGATTCCTGACTTTAAAATGCTGCTGGCAGTTGCACTGTAGCTCCATCAGTCTCTTTGCACCCTCATTTTTAATTCATCACGCTGCAGCTAATGCTCTGCGAGTGTTACATATTAAAAGTTTTCTGCTGTCGCTCGGTCAAAGTCGAGTGCTCAAACTTCATTGCATTGAGCCAGCAGGACCTTCAGAAAGCTGTGCATCAGTAAAATACCTGCAGACCTAAATGGACTGAAGCTCTGTTGGGAAGGAGTGTGGGTCAGACTCAGAATTCCTCTAACAATGTGACAGACAAACAATTACGTCAAATTCTTAATCCTACTTTTTTTTTATTTTTTATTTTTTTTTGATGTGACCCCATTTTGAATACCTTGTGTTAAGTTAGTTTAAATATGCAATGCTATAAAAATGTTCCCCAGTGTTCAGGAATTATGAGCTGAAAATAAAAGGTAGATATAGCTGCCAGTAGTTGGAGGGTGTGAATATTCATCAGTGCAAAGTGTTTGCATATTATATATGATGAAGCAACGTTGTTTCTATTCGTTGCTGCAGCACTTGGGTAGCAAATCTTTAAATTGCGTAGTAGTGTTGTAAATGTGTGGCATACTGTGTATGGCATTTCAGTTTTGAGGAAGTAATGTAATGTAATGCTGTGGACTGTAATGACATATCAAAATTGCGGAAGCTATCATATGTGTTTGAGAAAGGAATAGTGAGGCTTTATTTATCCCCCTATGTCATTAAAATGCAAGGAAAGGGAACCAGATTCCTTTTGAAAGGGGGAACTGGTTCTACTCTTAGTGGTAAAACATTGCAAATGGGTCACAAGCTGGACCCTGAAGTATGAGAGGTCTAAGACAAATTTAATCTAAGTCTGGTCAGAAATCCTATGGTTTTTAGTCTATATCTATTTCTGGGTATCTTTTCAGTAAGTGACTTAATCAGTGAGCAGTAATATTAGCACAACAAAAAAGCTGCTTTATTTTGACTGTCTGCCTACAAATGGTTTAATCATTTGAACCGTCTTTGTATTTAATTAGTTACGTCTCGACGCAAACATACCCATCAAGTCCAGCAGATCTGGAAAATTTCAACTTCTTTTGGGATATAATGTGGAAGTGAGGCTAATGTGCAATAACAGACCAGAATGATTAACTCCCAGATAAAAACTAGTTAACCTAAATATCTATCAGTTTGTCTGTACTGATATTTGGTGTAATGGATCCCTTTGATTGGCTTGAATTTACATAAATATACCCATTTAACTGCAGATTTTATCCCCAAGTGAACTTTCAATATAATTTTGTGTCATTAAGAGTTATGGCAGCACACTTTTTAGAAGCATTCATTCTGGTGTCTGCACTTTGAAATTTGAGAATCTATTTGAACAATTTGCTTCACGAACAACTAATAGCTTATTTGAAGTTTAGCCCAATTGTCAAAAAATGTCAGACGTCACATATGTTTACTATATTGAAATCTTAAGTTGCTGTACTGTTTCTTACAGTATTTTTGCTATTGTTTTGTAAAACAAAGTGAGGAAGGAAGGTTTTGCTAAGTCAGTCGTGTCGTGCTTCTAAATAGTTGTTTTGTTTTTGATGCATTTCTCTTTTGAATAATGTGTGTACTAGGATCAGTGGGGTGGAGTCCACAATATTCAGCTTTATAAATGTAAAGAAAAAAACAAACTGGCCCTGTCTTGTTTCGACTCATAATAGAGCAGAAGAGTCAATCCTCTGCACATCGTTTCCATTACGCACCCTCATCTCATGTGGTATTTAACAGAATTAGCTTTAAATACTGCAGCGCATGTTTGTTTCATATCAGTAAAAAGCACAAAAAAAAAAAAAAAATACTAAAATGATTTAATTCCTTGAACTGAGTTGGGAAATCTCTTGAAGAAGTCCTAAAACAAACAAACGATACGACTGTATCAGTGTTCTCAGCTGTAATGAGCCATCGCCATTAATTTAATAAGAGCATCCATTTCCATGCACACGGAGACAATCCTCTTTATGAATCAGTTTTGCCATCATAGTCATTTGTACTTTGTTAAGACGGCCGTGCTTGTTGAGTTATCCATATTTCACATCGGATAATGACTAAATCTAAATGAATGTGTTTTGAATTGGTTGAAATGAATAGCTCTGATTAAAAAAAAAAAATTCAATATCACTCTAATGCTCTAAACGTGTGGAACAACCCCTGTCCAGATTGCTTCCATCCAGTACGCTGGTAAGTATCGCTCTTTATCTCATAACTCACAATCAAACCCCCAGACAGCAAAGGCCAAGTTGTTACTTGACGTGTCATCGCCTCTCCCGTTTGACAAATGTGCCGGGATAGTGTCAGTGGTTGTGGGGAAACAAGCGCAAGACGTTGAGATGGACTCCGTGACCGGCTCGTTGTGGAAAACAATGGACGGGTGAACTCTTGTGACCCCTGTGAAGGCAATAAAGTAACCATTCTATTGGGAGAGCGGAGTTGTTGTGTCATAGACATAATTAACCCAGGTTTTTCTCCCTGAAAAACCAAAGTCGGCATTTGCATGGTAAGTTACAGCGAATGAATAAGTATAACAACAAAGGCCGTTTCTTTTGTTTTCTTCTCAGCAGTCGACGGAGATACCAACCAAGTCCACTTGCAGGCTGTTGAAAAGCAGACTTCCTTTTGAGAGGAGGTGGAGGGCGAGGAACAGGCAGAGGAGGAAGAGGAGGGTCCGTATATCGTAAGCAAGGATAAGCACAGATTTATCTGATGTCTTCTTAAGATAAAAGAAGTAACATCATCAAAACTGCGTTTATCCGTGCCTTTATAGACCAGCCCTCCTCTCCACTGAGACGGACAGAGCCAGAGAGCACACGCACGGCAGAGGTTAGCACATCAACTCCAGCGTCAGGACATCACAGAGAAAGTGAAGCAAGTTTTTAAAAAGAAAAACAAACGTACATTTCAGAGGGCACAGAGTAGAACAGAGGAGTGAAATGAGGCCGACCAGTCAGGTTCTAAGGCACAGCACAATAAAGAGACTAAACACGATGTGGGCCGGCTGCAACAAACACCAGGAGCGCCTCTTTACTTACAGTACAGTTTTGGCTTTTTCATGTTTTCCACAACTTTCATCCAATCTGTGCTCAAGGAGTGTCCAATTCAGTTAATAAATGTAAAACAGAGCAGGAGAGGCAGCAGCTGTACGGTGTTGAAGGCAGGCCCACATTAGCACACAGGAGTTCAGAGCAAAACCAAGAAAGGGTGTCACGGTACCAGGTTAGTAATTCACAGCCACTACAGGTTTCTGCACTTTTAATCGACTTTACAGATCATGTTAGCGAGAGAGACAAGGGAGGAAGTGACATCACTGAAGCTACTGGCTACAAACACAGTTACTGTCTATGCATTTTTTCTCATATGAAATAAGAACAATGGAAATGATTTTTTTTTCAGTAAATAACTGATTTATATTTAGTTTGATGGGATATTAGGGCCACGCTAACACAATAAAGAGAATTAAATTACAAGAATAAAATTATTATATTACAAGAATAAGCTTGCATAAGAACAAAGTAATTAGTGAATAAAGTCATAAAATAAAAATTTTATTCTCGTAATATGACTTTATTCTCATCTTATTATGAATTTATTATGTTTTGAATATCTTGTAATATGTTTTTTCTCATATAATTGATTTTTTGTTATTTAGAATTTTGTTATTTTCATATTATTATGAGTTTATTATATTTTAAATTAATTCTTGTAATATTACAATGTTATTCTCACCAATACTTTGTCATGATTTAGAACGTATAATCAAATGTAGATTTTTAACTCAGGAACAAACTCAGGTTTATTGTGAAAGTTAGAAAAAAAATCAGTTCTCAGGAAAACTTAGCAGTTAATAAATGTGACTGTTTTGCTATTTGCTAAAGTTGATTAGCATTTAGCTGCAAAAACCAGCTCTAAACTGCTCAAATTCTTAACATTTTTCTTAAATTAAAAGAATACTGTATGTGTGTTTCAGGTGTATTTATAGGTGAGCTAAGATCCTCCAGAACCAGTTTTAACACGGTAACTGGTTGTTTGGAAAACTCCTCAATCACATGTCCAACTACTTCATGGAACTACAGTAACCGACTGAACACTGTCCGTGTTTTAATTTCAGTTGAATTAATATTCATTTAGGAGGAAAGCATTCATCTGGTCAAGCAGCCAAATGTGTGAAAAAATATGGTGGACAAAAGTTGCTCAGTATGAGGGATTGCTGCAAAGTCAGAGACACAACTGAATTGGTTGTGTACTTTCATTACCTGCCCTTGTAGGCGGAGTGAACGCCGCAAATCAATCACTTTTTGACTTTTTAGCCAATTTGACAAATAAACCCTACTTTACCTCATTGTTTGATAATCAGGAATAATTGGATGTGTGTATGAAGTTTTTGTAAAGCGAGAAAAAATGTGTTGCATCACGTTAGCGCTATATAAACTGAATTGAATTCAGAACTATCTAAAAAGAAGGTTTAGCTAACCAAATGGTAAATACAGTATGTGTCTCTTTTCCAGCTTTTATGTAGTCTTTACATCAAATCAATCATTTCCTTTGCACTTTGGCTGCTTTATAAGAAAAAAAAAGTATTATAAAATATCTGACATGCAACTTTTTTTGTTTCTATTTTGCATTTTCGGAGAAAAAAAAAAGGAAAACAAAAAAAGATCTGCAAGTAATATCTTGAAGTCTCTCTTGAGAGAATACCAAAATGAACAAAACCAGTGAACGTAAAGCAGAACAGTTTGTGGACAGTAAATAAATTCTGCTTAAAAATCCTCTTGTACCGTTACACCCCCTGAATCTAGCACATACAAAAACCAGACTGTAACACATGTAGTTCATCACACAGACAGGAGAGCTAAACGTTACAGGTCGAATACACAGGTTAGATAAATAGATAGAGGTCAATGGGAGGGCACTGCACCATGATTAACACTCCAGGTATGAGCTGCCTCCAAACACTGTCTCTGCTGCTGCTGAACATTAACAGGCTCACAGAGCAAATCCAAACAACAGGAAGTGGTTTGAGGCAACTTTGACCCTTAAACAGAAAACAGCCATCCCTACCATGGTGACTCTGGGAGCGGACCGGCCAATGTTTTTCCCCTAGAAAACAGAACCCAGTGGTTATTGATCAGACTGAGCATCAGCCACAGAATGTAATCACACTGAGCTAGTAGTTAGCAGAAGTCACTGCGGGTTGAATTGCATAGCAAGAAAAAGAAAAAAAAAAAAAGGTTTTATTCAAGACATCAGTCTGGTTGACATGGTCGATATGTGTGAACATTCCAACATTAGATAATAAAACAGCACAAGAGCATAATGTCATTATAATTAACCCTTATAAATCTTTAACGGGTGCCCGGGGGCCACAGCAGCAGATTTCTGGACAGGCCGAGTGCGGGAGGCAGCGGGGAGATGAGCACAATTTTAGCGGTTTGATATTGATTCTGTGGCATTTTATCTTCCCATCAACTACTGGCAGATCCCATCTGACACCATGACACAAGGTATCAGCTATTACTGCTAAGGCGTGGGTGGAGGGGCGGAGGGATGACAGAGAGGAGTCGGGATTTTGAGATGAAAAGAGAGAAACGGGGCGAGAGGAGAGGTGGGGAGAGGATAATGAGAAGAAGAAAGGCGAGGAGTCACTGCTGTTCCCCCCCGCTCCCCAACTCCACACACACACACACACACACACACACACACACACCCCGACACCACGGGGCTCCAGCCATGCAGCACTTTGATCCATCACTATTGATTTACCATCAGCGTCTCATCGCCACTGCCTCCCACACAGCAACCAGGATGCGTTCCTGAGAGGTGGCTCAGGACGACGAGCACACCGGTTTAGGCCTTAAACCTATCAACTAAATGAACCAATATAGCGCAGTTTACATCTGAGAAGTCTTGCTGGAGATGCACTGTGAAATGAAAATAACAGGGTTTTTTTTGTTTTTTTTTTTCATTTCAGCAAACTGACAGGGCCTTAAAGGGGCAGTATTATGTGTTTTCCGTGCACCTAGTGCCATTTTTACAGCATTATCAAGTAACTGTGTTACCTTCAGATGTTATCAAAAAGAAAAAAATCTTTACTTCCTGATTTAACACTTTGAAATTGGGCCTCTGTCTCCTTAAAAAACGCCTGCTCTTTCTGAAACTCCGCCTTCAGGAAGTAATCACGACATCAATCCTCCATAATTAACCATTTAACTTTACCTGAGAAGTAGCTCCTATAATGAGCTTAGCTGAGCCACAGTTCCACCAGGCGGTGTGGTAATTGCTGATGACTAGTCTGAAGGAGTAGGAGAATCATGGTGGAGGGCTGCTCTGTGAGGATGAGCTGCACCTTAAAGGTGGGGCTAAGCCCAACCAGGCGTTTTGTATGGCTCAGTGGTTGCCATGGAGATGAAAGGATTTCTCAAATATGCATGAAGGAATCACGGCAACACTCCTTGTATGTTTTTGATGAGTGAATAACATTATAACATGATGTAAAGCTCCAAAAAGTTGACTTGACATAACACTGCCCCTTTAATAAAAGTTGCTCTGACATGTAGACATATTTAGAAAACAGAAATAACCTGGACAGTTCAAAAACATTGCATGACTGTTGCTATAAATGTCTGCACAGGTCAACACAAAACACTGTATTAGTCCAGAAATCCAAACAGATCTAAGTCCACTCTAGTTCCTAAACATCGTTTTAAGAATCGTCTTTGTACATGAAGACTCTCAACCTTCCTGCTCTTCTGATCTACTTAACAGTTACACACATTGTTTTAAGCAAACATTTATACTGCTGTTTCTCTTGATAAAAGTGAAAATTTACTCATTTTATGGTTTAAATATGCATCAAATGCATCCAGCTCTTAGAAATGATTTTTATTTGAGTTAAAAAAAAGGGATTAAGGATACTTGTTTTGAAGTCTAACCGGGGATCTCCTTGATTTTATTCTTTGTTGGATTCAAAGATCTTACAGCAAACCAGGAATCTACAGCACAGTTTTCTTTTCTTTTATACCATTTAATTATGAAATTATAATACATTTTACACACACAGAGGTTAAGACTTCAGGGAAAACTGCAACTTGGTATTGGCCAGTAAATCCCAGTCTGTAGCAGGGACATTCTTATTTCTAGTCAATTAGAAAAACTATAAAAGTAGTGAAGATATTAATAGCTGACATATTCAAAGGAGAGTGATTTATCTCTGGGAGTGTTTTCTGCAGAGAAGAGACTCTCCTGTCCTTGGCTCGGTGTTCAGCTTAAGCCTCGTGCTGTATGACTACAGCGAAGGAACCCGGCGAACTCCCAACATTTTTTGAAGTGAGAAACGGGATAGCTGTAAATCATCAACTTTAAACAGACGCAGAATACGTCCCTTGAAATTTATTTGTGATATTTCAGCGGATTCTCTCTCTGAACCAGCTGGAGAAGCAAAAACAAAATAAAACCTTCAAACTTTTGAGATCCATCAAACAGGGATCTCCCAGTCTTATTGTTTTTTTTTAGAGGGGGGGAGAGGGTTTAGGAAGAAAAATCTGATAAATTTTCAAGCCCAAGCTTTGCTGACTTAACATTTCTTTTTTTCTTTTTGAAGGGCACTACCTAGACTTTTTTAGCCAGAAACGCGAGCAAAAGATTCAAAACTTCCCGTCAGCAAATAAGCAAATGATAGTTTTGATTCACTGTGTCGCCATCTAATGTCAGGCAGCCTTCTCGATGTTTAGTGTTTTGTTTCGCTTTTTGCCCGGGGAGTAGTATAAGTCGAAGGCTTCAAAAACAACTGTCAGCCGAGGGACAACACGTTTCATAAAAGACGAAACCTTAACGCCGGTTACAAATAAAAGGGCACCTGGCAGCTCAGCGGGGCGCGCTCGTGCTTCCTCGCTGGAATGACACTACGTTTTCAAGTGCCATTCTCACACCTCCACTTATTCAGCGAGAGCAGTTCTGACAACGAAAGAAGGGAAGAAATTTTTGAATTTCAGATAATGCACCATTTTAAACTCCAAGCCTAAAAAAATAATAAACTGAGAAGAAGAGAATCCTTTCCCATGGCAGGGCCAATCAACCTGCCAGCATTCCCACCTGCAGCTTTTTCCAGTATTTGCTTGGCTTTTCAACCCAAGATTTCTTCTTCTTGGATTTTTCCGTGGCATATTAGCAAAATTATTTCACTGGAATCAGCGATGTGGCGCTTGCTTATATAAGAGGCTGGGACTGTCGCAATAAACAATAAATCAATTAATCAATTAATTAGTGTGATTTATCGTCTTTCTCTTTTTTCTACCTCTCTTCCTACCAAAAACTAGACGACAAAAGTCCTCAGTCTGGTGCTTCGGTGTCAACCAGCCAATTTTTTGAAGGACAATTTTGTTTACAGAGACATCATAATTCATTTGATTTGTTGTTTTGTTTATTTATTTTGGACATTTAAAACGTCGTCCAGTTTCAATGTTGATAAACGTTCATTAGAACTTAAAGTATATTGATATTTGAGAAGGTGTACCTGGATTGTTATGCCATTACCAATATATTAAAACAAAGATATTATTGTTCATTGCGATAATTTCTGAGACTATTTATCGTCCAGCAAAATTTATCGTGACAAAAATCGATAAACCAAAGGTGAGTCTTCAAGAGTCGAGTTCAGAACTACGAACGTTTTCACAACTTCACTTTTTGCTTCCACTGATAATCTTAAATAAGTACAGAAAGCAGAAATTACACACATAAAAGTGAACGCCTTTTGCTAAATCTCTTGATCTAGTGTCAATGTTTGAGTTTCATTGATAATAATGAGTATTTCAGTGACATAACGGCTTACATGATGGTAATACTGACTCCAGGGGCTGCTGCCAGACTGTGATGTATGTTGCAATAAAGCTAAATGTTTTTTTATGACTGCGAGACTTCACATAGTCTTGCGTTTCATATTAACACACAATGTAGCGCATGTAGCTCTCATAAATCTAATAAAAATAAAAAATAAAAAACTCTCACTCGCTAATGATGCGGGTGCAGCCTGGGAGCCGAAACCACATTCAAACCAAATGTTCATTAATTCATCGCTGCAAATGGATCATCGTAATGTGATAACTCCAAGCTTTCAGCATAGCATGGAAAAGAGCTGTTAGGGTTCTGAGTTCACTGTTTTACAGCTTTGTTCCTCAGCAGAAAGAGATGAAGGAATCCAGTGGTGTATTGTTGTCAGGCTCTTAATGTCTGGTTTAGTCATTTCAGCTTTATTTTCACAACCTCATGCCACTGATGTGTAGTATGTTAGAGAGCACTGACAGGAAACAGTGGTTAGACTTTTAACAAAGTTGTAAAAAAATGTGTGATCACATGCCACAGATTTACAGAAACAACACTAACGTGTTTTAAGAGAAGAGCATGTGTTGGTGTACGTTTAGGTTTTTCGTAAACGGTTTTCTGATTTCACTTTCAAGCAACTGCTGCTACATTACAACTCTCACTTGGAGACTCGTCTAAGTTGGCTTTGCATTTCCTGTACGCACAATACCCGGACATCAGAGAGGTCTTTTTTTTTTTTCTCTGTTAAATATAGCTATTGCTTCTTCCTGGTCAGCCATGTTTGTTTACGTTGAACTCACGTTTAGTCTCGAGAGGTTCTCTGGGATTCTCCCAATCCCAGAGAACCTCTCTGGGATTGAGGACAGAGACGTCAGATTGCTTCTTACACTCTAGATCACGAATCCGCAACAGAGTGTCAGTGACTTGGGCACAAAGCAAGCGAGGCAGAGATCCACAACATCATCTGCTTGGAAAGTGAAAACATCACCCACAGCACGGTGAGCATCTTTTGGTTTCTTTGTACATAATTGTTGTGAGATTTCCCTGAATGTTGTTCGTGTGTGCTGTGTTGCTCAACGCCACACCTTAAAAGTGCACAATTTTAAAATCTTGCTATGAGGCAGGGGTAATAATGTTACTGTCAGTATGTTGTGTTAATGAGTTTGACGCTGGTGAACCAGTTTGTTCACTTAGGATGACTTTTGACTTTTAATAGGTTTTCACTTTGACCAAAAAATTGCTCATAAAGTCAGTATAAGCAATCTAGATATCTACCAGTACAGACAGGGGGTTTTTCGGACACTGCTAACTGCTAAGCATTAGCATATTAACAAATTAACATGTCAGAGACCCAAACTGCTCTGTAATTGTGACAAAACGTCAAGCACCGTTATTGTGCAGTAGACTGAAGGTGTAATTTATGTTGCACACACACACACTTAACACCGGGGACACACGCTGACAAACTCACAGCTGCTCCCCTGCTGGGCGTGTTGGAATTGCTATCAGTCCCTCAGAACCCTGCTTGTATAACCCACGCTGCCAGCTCCAGCCCACGTCAGCCTCCGCGTTAGGGGATAGCATCTTAAACAGCTTTTTTTTTTTTTTTTTTTTTTGACAGTGTCGTACCTCGCTTCACTTCATGGAGACGAGAACACGTGCAAACAAACATAAGAATGATGTGCGCACGATATGAAACACAAAAGCGCGTAGGGAAAGATTGAATTTGTTGTTTGTCGGAAGAGGAATGAATCCTCTCAGCCCGCTTTAGAAGACCCGCTTAGAGCAGCTTGTGCGGCTGGTTGGGGTTTGCTCCCTCTATATTTAAAAGTAACGACGTGAAATTTTTCATGCCCAACTGGTTCAGGGGTTGAGACCATAAAGCAAGAAAGCCGATCGTGACGTGATTAACAAAAGAGGAGTACAAAGTTGCTGCAGTTTACCAGTCTTCTAGCAGGGGAGAGAAAAAGGCTTTCTTCATTAACTCTCCATCTCATCCAGCAATCCCCTAAGCTCAGATAGAGCAGGGCAAGCGAGCAAGGGGAAGATTAAGAGAGAGAGAGCAAGGACTCGATAAAGAGGAGCCTCTTATTTCATCGCTTCACACACTGCTGGATGATCAAAGTACAAAATGCTGTTTTAATTCCAAGAATCATATCTCATCTTCTGTCCACATACTCATTTTAGAGAATTATGCTGCAGGACGGCAGGGGAGAGAAGACACAGCACACAAATTAAGCTTCCAAACTTCAGCTCGACTGCTACAAAATGTTTCACGCAAACGATTTTTGACCCACGATGGAACCTGCAAGCGGGTGAGGAGACCTTAGCATCTGCCCCGAGGTGTTTCCAAATTACATACCTTCCAATAGTCAAGTTTCCAAAGACGCTAAACAGAAATGATTCTTAAAAAAAAAATTATTAAGACATCATGACTGCTATCAAAAGGTAACTTAGACATGCCGACTCAAACGGTTCCTGAACCACCAGTGTTAAAGAATTATGTCTTTAAATAGAAATTATTTGTGGAAATCTTTCTATTTGTGGATTTTTCTTAGTGATTTCAAAAAACTGATCTAAATTATTCTAAGGAAAATTCAACTGGTGAAGCTGAAATACCTGGCTGCAAGACTTTATGTGCAATTGGCTGACATTTACAAACCAACCAATTCATTTCCTTAGTGCTGATTGGTTGTTTCTCTTGCAGCACAGTTAAGGAAGGCCGTGAGTTTTAGCTTCCTTGGTATTAACAAGACAGTTTCCACTGTGTATATTGTTGCACAATAAGGTGTATTTGGTGTAATAAATAGTTAGTTAATGTGGTCCCTAAGCTGAAAGTCCACTGCACAAATATGTAATTATGTCCTTGTGTTTACCATCAATGTCCCAGTCAGCACTCTGCAAAGTTTTGCAAATTTTTTACTTCTATTTGCTGTATTGCAGGAGCAGCTCCACCCATGACGGTTTCAAACCACAAGTTCTTTCTTCAGCTGCAGACAAGGTGGATGTAGAAATGATCGTAGAAATAGAGCAAAGTGTTTTACTTTCCCATGCTACAAGTAGTACAGCATTAATACAGCATTCCTCAAACCTTTCAGTTCACCTCCTCCTGTATGTGGTGGTGAACTGTGTGCCCTCTAAATGCCCTACCCCAAATGCATTCATAATTGCTTATTTAAATGTGGGGGTGAAATGCATGAGCGCCGATACGTCGCTTGCTAATTTATGAGCAGATCTATTGCTTCTAGTTTCGAACCTAGAAGCATGCACAAACTCTGGTTCGGCACCCGCAGAACCTCACTTTAAAGACTGTGCTCAAAAAAACACCACATTTTCACTTAAATTATCACAGTATCATAAATAGAATCTTAGTTTTGTCTTCAATCAATGCAATTACTGGGAAAGTAGAAATTCACTGCATATATATATATATACAGCTCTGGAAGAACTTAAGAGACCACTTAAAATGATCAGTTTATCTGATTTTACTCTTTATAGGTTTATGTTTGAGTAAAATGAACATTGTTCTTTTACTCTATGACCTACTGATGCCATGTCTCTGAAATTCCAAGCAAAAATTTTGTATTTATTTGCAGAAAATGAGTAATGGTCAAATTAACGATAAAGATGCAGTGCTTTCAGACCTCAAATAATGCAAAGAAAACAAGTTAATGTTAATTTTATCGGAAATCAATATTTGGTGGAATAACCATGAGATTTTCAATGGGGTTCGATGTAGTGGGCTCTTAACTTTTTCCAGAGCTGAACATGAATAAGCTCAAGAGACGGCCAACTGGATGAGTTTGAGAACTGAACGAGGTCACAGCTTTAGGAGTCAACGCCTGCTTAACAGTAACTTTCACAATAAAAACCAATCAGCTAAAGTAGATGACACCTGGTGCCGCTGCAGCGGAACCGCGCGGCGAGGCGTGACCCTCCTAAAAGCGATCCTCCTAGGCTCTGCTGATGCAGACCGGCGCGCTGCGGCGGCGGCCCCCCACACACACCTGCACGACGATGTGCACCGACGCAGCGCGCTGCTTCCAGCTCCCAATTCAACAGCACAATCAGGCTCGACAGGGGCTCCAGTCTCCACTCATTACAGCCAGTTAAACCTAAACTCATTAACAATGAAGCCACAACAATAGTGAGCACAAAGGCAGAAGGTGTGGGAGGACTGCCTTCACACGGGGGGGAGGATATAAAAGACAGAAATGTAAGAGTTTTTTTTTATTTTTTTATAATCAACTGTCAGTCATTTTCTAAGATAAAGGCTTCTTTATTACTGCATAGGGGGACAGGAGCTCAGTGTTGCATTTTAATTACCATATTGCTTGAATTTTTACAAAGTGAACATAAGTATGCGGTGCCATGACTGTAACGGCTTGGCCTTGTGAATAGAAATGTGTTCCACAAAAGACACCAGAGAGCAGAATTAAAGCCTTGACATACTCATTGAAATTGTCCATTTTTCCCCCTCCATCTCCTCTGGCCTCCTGCTTGAATTGGGACTAAAATGACAAAAAGGTTTGGCTGAATATTAACAATTCCTCTCTGCATTAGAGGGAATATTGGTCACCTTTCCGACCATCTGTGATTTCACTTTTGATCCTGTTTTTCCCCCCTGGCTCTGTACGTCAAAAGTGTAATTCCTTTTTTTGGGGGAGTTTAACCAAAACCTTCAAAAGGTGTGCCAGTCTCCCCAGATACAGCGGAACATGTGTATCCTGCTTGAACAGCTGCCAAAAAGCACAAAAAGCTGATAGCACTTGACAAGGTGTGCTCAATTTGTTCCTGACGCCGGGCGTGAGTGAGACGCATCTGAATATTGGCTGAAGCCGTTTAGTCCACCCGGGTCCCTATTGATACGTCAATCATCCTGCTAAAATCCAGCGAGTCTCGAGAGCAGAACCGTGGACCCAAGGACGCCGCTCTTCTCTGTTGTGTTTTAATTGCTGCTGGCACGGCACGCCATGAATCATGGTAATGAGTTAATGAAGTCGTTGAGATTTAGTGAGCAGCCACAGGCAAAGGACTTCCAGCCGAGAATAATGCACCGTTCAACGTGGCTTTATTAACATTTCCAAAAAAAAAAAAAGAAAGGAAAAAAAAGTGCCAGTGGTCACATCAGCCGAACAATCACAGCTATTGTGATTAATTTCCTGTGTGTTCAATAGAGAGGGCATCGCGAGGTGGACTTTGTTGGAGAAGGTTTATGGCGCCGTACGGTTGGCATTTTAATATTTGATGGTGATTGGAAGGAGAGTAAATTGTTTTCTCGTTGGGACGACTTTTCTTTGGCGACATGCAATAATATCCAAGGATGGTAGAAACCATCCCGCACTCCCGAGTGCTAATAACGCCGAACTAATGCCGCTTTTCAGTCATGCTACCAGAAAGCTGTAGTTATTACACAGGGAGTCTGTCAGTCACACACTTAATCCTCCTGTTTGCTCCAAAAGGAAGGGGGTTTCTGCTGCCACGTCTCCGCACGAATGTGCATTAACAAGTCTGACTTTAATGCAGCTCTAAAGATATTCTTATTGCCTGAACCGGTGACATAGGATATGATAGAATCAGTACAATTATTTTTTATTAACCCTTTACTGCTTAAACTTTTGTAAGATCTTATAAAAATACATTGTGTTTTTGTTGTGGGATAAATGCTAAATTAAGCAGAGATTGCTCATTTGAATATATGATAGGTATCATGCAAATTAAATCACATTACACATAACTCAGTACAATACAAATTTGTTGTAGTCTCAGGTGTTTTTACTAAAGATGCTATTGTTAAACAATGGTGTTGAAACTGCAACGCAGATTTCTATGCAATCCATTCTGATTGCATAGTGACAGTATTTTTAATACAGCTTATTACAATTTGATATTGCCAAAACTTTGACCCTTAGATTTTTTTGGGTTGGAGGGTTTTTATCAAAAAGGCGGGAGGGGGGGGGAGTGTTTTTTTTTTTTTTTTTTTGGCAAAAAATAAAATAAAATAAAAAATTACGTTTGGTGAAAAGTGATTGGAAAAAAATATCTTTCTTTCCAAAAGATGCTTTAGGAAAGCAACAAAAAAATCACTTGCTTAAAAAATGGCAGGCCACTATTTTAGTAAAGTGAAAAAAAAAGATTTGTATCAATAGGAGTCTTGACTAAATTAAGACCAGAAGAAATTGGGAAAACTGTGAGACAGTCAACAACTCACAACATTAGGTTAAGCAATACTGTTCTAAACTCTTCTCTTTAGAATCATTGTGTTTCTGGTAAAACTACCCACGGCTAAAGTCCAGTAAGCTGTTCTGCTGCAGCAGAGTTCACCGACGCACATCCACCGACTGCCAAATGTACCAGCTGATGCACTTCAGCTTCGGTAATGATGGGTGGATACCATGGTTTAATTTTTTATGTCACAAAGACTCTTAAGCGTATCTACACTTTAATTTAAAAAGTTACAAATGATAAATGTTAGAACAAAGATGTTTATGTTGTTTACTAGCAAATCTATGAAAGAAATCGAACAAGTCTTTAAGTTTTAGTAATGTAAATCTTTGCCAGTTTGGATAGTGAAGCAACACTGAAGGCTTAAACCTGTCAGTTCTCATAAAGTGGCTTGAGAAGCCATGCAGAATGATTTAACCCCAGATTTACAAAGAGACAATTTTTCAGTCTGTACGTGTTGAGATGTCTGTTAGCAAAGCAGGACAAATCCCAGAATAACCACCAGAACGATGTGGAAGAAACACACCTTCACCCACAAAGATTTCTTTTCCACTTGTTACTAGCTTCTATCTGTTTTGGGGGAAACTGAAAACTCTGAGATAAAAATGCGCCTGTACTTGTGTGGCACAGCATTCGTGCTCAGCTAAGTCTCCAGTGTACGCCGCTGCTTCTGTGCAAACACAGGGTCATTGTTGTTTGGCATCGATGAGCCAACGTAAAAGCAGATGTAGTTACTCTTCTACCCCTATGTTTCGACAGGACACATCCTTTTTATTCCAGGTCAACAACTATAAAAGGTCTAAGCGTTTTAGCTACCAACAGTTTAATGAATCATACCGCAGAGACAGGAGAAGTTTAAAAACTCTCTCACCGTCAGTATTCGTGCTGAGGGTTTTAGAAAACCAGTGGACTAAATGCTGTCCTCAGTGAACAGGCCATGTAGGCCAATAACGTGAAACATTTCAGCAGTTTTTAATTATAAATTGGTCAGCTCTAGTATTAATTTACCTTAATAAACATTGATATTGTAATACACTTTATTTACTTTGAATGACAGAGAAAGTTTGCCAGAACCAGTAGCAAGTAAAAAAAAATCTGATGGATTACCTAATTATTGTGCTATTAGCTGAAAGAAATAACCCAACCTAATCTCAATATATACATTGAGTAACATGCTTATTAATGGAGGTTGATCGTCAGCTCTAACATGAATTGCACCAAATTCCAAACAAGGTGGATTGTATTTTTGGCGTGAGCACTTGAAAGGCAACCAGCTTTCATTTTAAGAATTAATTAATTAGATTAATTAGAAAATCCAAATGGTTTAATCGGGTTTGATGGACATGGTAAGATCAGAGTTCTGGCTGCCATGGCAACTGGAGCAGATTAAAGCTTAAAATTTTCATCAAGTTGAATCAACACCTCTACGTAATAATCTGAAACAGATTATTACATTTCAGACTACATCAGCTGGTATAATTGTACTGTTTTGGTAAAGCAGATACTCTGGAACAGAAAGCAGAGAGGGAAGGTACAGCACCCCCTTCTGGTGGCTAGGAGACATAGCAAACTTTTAAATAAGCCGTAGAAAGGAGGGAAATGTTCAAAAGCTTAGATAAGAGCTGGAGCTGAACAACATGTTTAATCACAATCATCATCACAGTTTCAGTGTGTGCAACATTGTGACCACAAAAAACTCAAAATAGATGCAACATTTGTTAGCATGTATTTTTAGTATCAGCCATTCAGGCTGCATATTGCTGTATTATGCAGGTAAAATAAGTGTAAAATGTCAACATTTTTCACAGTAAATTTATTTTTACTTTCTTTTGACAAACAATTCAAGGTGCCTGGCAACAAACCAAGTAATTCACCCCTTTAGTCTACAAAGATGTTATGGTTTAAAAAATATAGAGTGACACAAGGATGAATCATTGAACATTCATAAAGCGACAGTCCATAGTATTGCACTATTGGTAAAAGCAAAGAGACCTTTACAGAAGAAAGTCTCCAAGCTGCAAAACATACTTTTGAACATTTGGAACCTTTCAGTTCCAGTGAAGACTGTTGGAGCTACAATCCTGAGTTGGAAAGAACATAATTTCACCACAAACCAGCTGCGAGAGAGTCATAAAATTTCTGACTGAAAAGTCAAAATAATAATCCAAAGAATCATGGAAGAGCTGCAGAGCACTGACATGGACAGCCTTCCCCATGAAACCTCAGCAACCTTAATGCCTACTCACTTTACAAGATGCTTCTTGCTCAAAGAAAATGATTAATGCAGCTGGTTCAAAGCTTTCTGCAGAACATTTGATGCAGCCAGTGAAACATTGGTAGAGTACAGTCTGCTCAGATGAGGCAAAAGCTGGCTCAACTCTGGTCACTGCAAAAAAAAAAAAAAAAAAAAAAAAAAATGTTTGGAGGAATATTGCCTCACCAAAAACACCACAACGCTAAAAGTGAAGATTGCCGATAGAAACATCATGGTGAGAGCTTTCTTACGGCATAATCTACTGGCAAAATCCATGTTATTGATGGAAGGACGAATGGAGAGCTGTACCAGAATATTCTTGATAAGAATCTGAAAATTAAATGAGTATGAATCTCCAGACAAGAAACAATAAACAAGACAGCAGCCTTAAACACACACATCTTATTACAGGCCTTTCCACAAAACCTTTAATGCATTTCGGTGCATATGTTGATGTGTTCAATACTTATTTTACTTATTTTACTTATTGCATTTGTGCAATAACAGCAGACTCAATTCAGTTCATTAATAAAGCACCAACTCATAACAGAAATCATCTCAAAGCACTTTGTAAGATACACACACCCAATTTATATCCACATTACATTATATTACACTATAAAACCAATTCAGAGTTACTGCAGTGAGTAAGTTTGATGGTTTCAAGGCTGACAATACGGAAGATGTTTATATTTCCAATAGCCACAAGAAGCAATGAGTCATTTTCTGCCAGTGTTCATAGCAATATATGGATGCTAAAGTAAATAGTTCTCTGTGAAAGCAGATGCATAATAAGTTCTATATGCCAGAAGTGAGGAGGTAATGGGATCAAAACATCTCCACAGTTCTCCCTGAAGAAGAGACAGACAAGTCTTCTCCTCCTACAAACTGCCCGACGACACCCTGCTGAGAAAAGGTTTTCGCTTCCGCAGACTTTTCTTCAATCGTTTATTCTTTGTCACACTGAAATGCTTCAGATCATCAAACAAAGATAACCTGAGTAAATACAAAGTTAGTGTTTAACTGATTTAATTTATTATTAATTTATTAATTTCCTCAAAGTCTCACAGATGATCAAGATGGTTTTTGGCTGACGTTCTGTGGTCTGTTTTGATCAGAAGTGCCTTTGGCCTTTGAACTCTCCCACTATTATTTTATTTTTTTTTCATATTACTACTTCATATTCCCAAACAGGTTGTATTTCAGCGAGTTGTAGAGTCCACAGGGTTGAAACTGATGTCAGCTATCCAGAAAGTCTCGTTAGTCATTGTTGATTCACATTTCATGGATTTACTTTATACTACAAAGTACCAGGTTGGTTTAATTAGCTTTTTTACCTCTTGCTAAAAAATATTTGAAAAGGGTTTTGTATTTGCTCAGGTCAGATTGGAGTAATAAAAAATTTGAGGCAGGCTTTTTTTTTTTTTTTTACTAATTATTTCATCACTTAATAAGCTACAACAATTGAGTTGAACCTATCATTAAAGTTTTATGGATGATTGCTGCCAATTTCAAGCCAGTGAAATTAGTGATGAATTGAGGAAAATCTGCTCCAGGTATTATCTTAATTTAATTTCAAGCACCAAGCTCTGAGTTGGTTCTGACAGAATTGTTACCTGGGAAATAATTTGATTTATATCAGAAGAATTAGGTAATACTTTTGAAGACATAATATTGTGAGATTTGAAAAAAAAAAAAACTTTGATAGAGCCCACAAATTACTTATAAGCTCACATAATGAAAAAACTCTAAATGTCATGGAGCCATAATGTGTTTTTAATTCTGTTGTTTATGTTTTCTAATGAGAAGTGGAAGGTGGAGAGGAATATTTACTGAAAATGGTCCCTCACCCCACTGAAAAAGAGCAGAAAGACAGAAAGTGTAGAAAAGCATAGTTTTTGTTAGCTTAAATTTTACATCTGGCTGATAATTCAAAGGACTTGCTGAGCAATCAGTATTCAACGAGCACGTAAGGCGAGGTCTCGGCTGGGGGTACGGGAGATGTCTGACTGCGACTTTCTGTGATCTAATTAAGTAATAACCCTCACTGAGCTCAGAGGAAAATCTATACAACTCATTTCCAGAGACACAGCAATCATTTCTCTCCAAATGAATACTACTGCACGTGTTAGATGACCGACATCTTATTTTCTGAACGGAAGTAATTATTTTTACTGGCTACAAACCAGTTTCTGTCCACATCAACTCTGCCCAGCTTGCCCTAGTGTCTGTTTTCCTCCTGAGCTATCAAGTCGAGGTTCTGTGCAAAAACCTGAGGTACCTATTGAAACGAACAACATGCTGCATAATGCAGAGGCACTTTGGGGAGGCATGCAAGTGCAGACAAGAGAGCAGATTGCAAGGTGGTATAATAAGCGCAAAATAAAATCTGCCTGACAAACATCTTTGAAAGTGCAAGATTTGTAAAAAAAAAAAAAAAAAAAAAGAAAAAAGAGAGAGCTGCTCTTTTGTCTCTGCATAATGCAAACCATTAAAAAGATTGGTTAGTCAAGGATTTCTGCTTGTGGCATTTGTTTGCTCAAAATACATCAAATTTCTAGACAAATGGTTATTTGATGGCTTGCAAGTGAGGGATTTCTTCCCCCTTTTTGACACTGCTCCAGTGATATCATGTGGAGAAATTAATTGAAAGACGACTGAAGTGGAAAATGACTGTTAGTGTATTGTAAGTCCATAAACTAGGGACGGATTGTAATTAAGCTCTGGAGCCGGGCATGAAATGTTTACCCAGGGACCTGCTTTGAAAATGCGTACCACGTACATGTCATTGGATGAAATACAATGGGTCTTTATGGGTGTGTTTAATTATTACATTCTGCAGCTCAGGAGCCAATGTGCTCCCTTTGCCTTTGACAAAGCATCATATTTCATGTTGGCACGCGTTTCAGTCAAATGAGGGCGAGTCAGGTTGATAGATCGGGGGTCTGCAGAGATGATGCATTTCCACTGTGATTGCTTTCATAGCCATTACTCACAGTATAGAGTGATTAGTGGGCACTGGCTGACACCCATGCTTGCTCCTGTATGACAAAACCCTCTCCGAGGAGGGTCCGGCTGCCCCTGCCACCAACCTGATCTTTAACTATGGGGCTCAATTAATGGGCTAAAATAATGGATTATGCGCATGGCGATGAATTGAGCTGTCAGGGGCAAGACATCTTGAAGGACAGACAGCAGCCATCATGGAACAGGTTGGAGAATTTAGAAATGTCTCTCTGCTGCTGTCTCTTTCCCAGAAGTCATTGTGCTACAGGTGTTTTGGGAGCAACATGTCTGTAAATATCCTGAGAGGAAATTTGCCCTGTTCTGACGAGGAGCGTTTGAAATCAGCCTGCATGACAACAAAAATTCAATAAAATATAGCATTTTACATAAAATAACAAGAACTCTACACCGCTAAAGCCTGCATTAGGATCAATATTTCACTTCCAAAAATCAGCTAAATATTTAAAAGACAGCAAGTAGTCCCAATTTGTGAGTATTTTTTTAAATAACTGCTTGGGCACATTTGTATGCCTTTTGATATCTGTGGGGTATCAAATTTAAGACCAATGAATAGAAACTTTAATTCAAGGTGAAATGTTCTACAACTTTTTTGGTTAAAAATGTTTAACTGGATAGCATGAGCTGTGTGATATCCATGTATTTAAAAAGCTAATATTTTCCAAGATCAGAACTAATGAGAAAAACTTGAGAAAAAAAAAAAGAGGAGACAACTTTGGCTTAATATGACCCCGGACGAGCCCCCAATTTAGGTTAAAATTTAAAACCAAGCAAAAAATCAAAAAGTATGTTGCTAAAGATGACTGACAGTAAATATTGATAAACTAACATTAATAATAATCAATAATAGCTGATAGGAAGTTAACAGTTAAGTAAAGTGGAGCCATTCACAGCAGCCAACAAAGGTGACATCTCTCTGGCCGAAATAAGAAGCCTAACCCTAACCACTGACACTTTTAGGAAAAAATAAATGCAAAAACATAAAGATATAATATTAAAAATCCTCAAGAAACAACTGCACTACAGATACTTAAAGAACAAATGTGAACCAAGGCTCTTCTTTAATCTGGCTTCACCAGAGGAAGAAAAAAAAATTAACACATAAGGCAAGATCCGGTTGGGCTGGAGTGTTTGAGTCAGAACTATTGAAGGATACCAGAAATGATTGAAGTGAAATACAATAAAAGGCGTTTTTGTTTCCAAATAGTGGATTATATGAGATCAACTTTAAACTCCCATCACTAAACTAATATCCATGACAGACAAAACATGACAGACATAAAATGATTGTCATTCATCAGAAGTTTGGTTCCTGATGAAAAATGTGATAAGCATCTTTCAAAAGATAATAATCTAAAAGCAGCATCAATTTTGAAAGGAAAAAAAGTTTCTATTCACATCTAAGAAAAATAACAGCATGCCAATTATTCAGTACTCATTTGTTCCTGGTTCGATGTCTGGCTCTGGTCTATTTGCTGCATGTCTTCCTCCTCTACCTCCACCCTTCTTTCTTTCAAAGTTTAATAAATGTCATTTGTGCCACAAAAATCCTTAAAAAGACACCCTACATTTGTTATGTTTGATATACGGCATGAAATTGATGGTTTTTTTATGCATGGTTTCTTTTTAAAGTAATTTCTTCCTTGATCTTAACTCATAGATTTTATGATGAGTAAAAAAGAAATTAATTTGCTTCCATAATTGTATTTTCAGTGAGATGACTAAACCTAAAAATATAAGAAAAAAAAACCTATAAAAAATCTAATCAATTCTAATACTGAAGAATTATGTGCATTTAGCAAACGTTTGTGTAGCGATACATTCTAATGTCCATAGCTGCATTAAAACAGCCCAATGAAATCCAAACAAATCAGGATCCATTAGTCGTGCTTTGTTAAGTGATTAGTAGTGCAGGAGTTTCTCACAGAACTCATTCAAAAGAGCTGCTTTTGCAATCTGCATTTATATCACTCTGGCACATGCCTTAGCTTAGACCAAACAAATGTGCTACTAGTGAAAACTGAAACATTTCTCTTCAAGCAGCTGAAAAAATGATCCCTACTCAAACGAAGACCTAAAAATAGAGTCTGAGGTCACTGCACTGGAAGAGAAGATTAGCTGCTCCAGCTTTGAATGAAGACACTGCCATTGAGTTCCTTTTTTTCTTGTTCAGTTGGCTCTGACGTCATAGCCCGTGTCGTCAAACACCAACTATTCTCATAATCGTCGTTCAATTATTAGACGCCACAGGCTTCCCAATCATGCCAAGCAGTTAGTTTAGAAGCCATGCCATGAATTGAAGGCAAGGTAGAACTGCACCAGCACCACTAGAGTTGGTAGAGTCACTTATACTGAAATAGTCAGTGAGCTAGCTTAAAGACTTGAAGTCAATGAGCCACCAACAGAGTAGACATCCTCCTCCTGGAAACATTTTTCATTTTTCTCTATATTTCCCAAAGGAGCTTTGAGGCAGCTGCGTGGCTTCTATTTAATATCTCCACACTTCTGCAGGTTCGCCATGTCTGCAAAACGCACGCCACCGTGGTCGGAAACAGGAAAGAAGCGCGATGTGCAGGCGAATCTCCTCCGACAGTGCTGGACGGCGTCAATTCCCTGCGTCGCCAGGTGAGTTTGAGCGCTCCGGGGGTAATTCTTTAGACAATTCTTTCAATTAGTCACAAGCAAATATTGACTCGCTCTTTTGCAAACATTTAATCTCCTCTGAGGAGGCGATTCAAGGTGATGAAAGGACCAAATGCTAATTACAGGGGAGCGCTAATTAATATTTGAGCCGAATAATAATGTAGGAACTAATTTTTTTTTCCTCCTTTACATTCAAACCTAACCTCTTGGTATGTGTGCATGTGTGGGTGTGTGGAGGGAAGAGGGCTGTAAGTTATTCTGCCCTCACTTGTACAAAATAAAGCAAAAGGTTGAGCTTTGGTGAAATGTGATTCTCCTCGCCCAGGGAATGAAGACAGGCAGGAATTTTATTACATTTCCCTGGACGGACTGCAAGGAGTTCTGGGCTGTTTTCACTGAATGTGATGCAATATTGATGGTGCTTGGTCAGGTTGGCTCTAACAATGCTTTGAGAAGACAGATCAATGCCACATCAAGGGAACAGAGGCAGTTTAGCAAGGAGAGATGAAGGAAGCGGGGGAGAGAAGAAGGGAGGTATCTCATTCGGTTTAAAATGGGCAGGAATTGAGCTTTGTGCCTTGAAGAGCAATGACACTGTGAGGACGAAATCCTAAGCACTTCTTACTTTGCTGCATTTCCATTGACCATGTAATCGCAAAATTTGGCATTTTGAAAATAAGTGGAAACACTTTTTTCTGCATTGCACGAGTCACATGATCAACAACCGGACGTTACTACTGGTGGAGAAGATAAAAAAGATGACAGGCAGGAAGTAGTTGGAGGATGATGGCGTGGCGTGATTTTTTAATGACTTATCACATGAACAATTTCAGTCACATATGATTTTAATTGCGCTTCTTATTTAATGGAAGCAACGCAATTCTGAAATTGTGGTTTTTCGACAGTGCAGTACTGACAAAGTTTTGTGCATATTTGTCATGGAAATGCAGCCTTTGTCAAACTACATCCTATCTTTCTATGCGTGCTGGGGTACTGAAAAAGTCATGCGAAGAAACAAATCACATTTTTGCTTTTGATTATGGTCTTGTTTTATATGGTGCATGTACATTAGGAATAAGAAGGTGGAATTCAGTATTGTGCTGGATCAAGAAAAGCTTCGTCACTTTTACATTGATGTGACGCATCTCATTTTATTTCATTTTCATATTATTGATTAATTTGTTTATATCAGCTGACTGTCTGGGATTGAAACTGCACGATTAAACAGTCAGATTATTAAACGAAGTAGGGTAAACTGTAAGAGTCCCTTTGAGTGTCAACCATCCAGCATGCTGAGGGGAGTGAAACATCATTCATGCAGACAGGACTATGCAGTGTGAGCTTAAGTAATGCTATCATTGGGTAATTGTTGCAACATTTGACTCATCTTTCCATAGATTTTGTAACGAATCTGTAAAGCTCTGGTATACCTAACCTGTGAGGTAGTCATGTGACAAAATTTTTTTGACATCTCTGAAAAAGTATGTTCCTTCCTGGCTTAAGGTACAAATTGTTAAATGCTTAGTAAGGCAATGTTAGAGTGTTGGCTTCCTTTCGTATTGTCTTTCTACACAATGAAACACAATGCACATATGCAGTGGTGTGATGGGAGTGATACATCCAACAGAAGTCCAAGTTTAGATGTGGTTTAGATGTGGACCGTTGTGTTTCGTAATGCCTCACATCTGCATCATATTTCCATGCATGCTTTGCTCACAATCAGCTGACTATTAGGATTAAAAAGACTGAGCAAGCAAGCAAGCACGGGTTCGGGTGGCAGAGTGTTTCGTAGCACAGATACAGGCACAGATTTTACATCAACACCACCAGTGCTTCGCTGTCAGCCTTTGCAGTTCATTGCCCACGGCTGCAGGCTTCTATTTTCACAGCAGGCTCCTTTTGTGCTTTTCCAATATCAACCAACTGAGAAAAAAAAAAAACACTGTCTGGAAATTGCTTGGGTATACAACCAGCAGTCTTTTATGTCTCGCTATCTAAATGGATTTGAGTGTAATGGAAGATTTCCACTAGCTGATTTGATTGTAAATAATGATTAAATTGAAACAAAACTAAAGTGTCCGTGAAAGATTTCCGCATCCCGGAGTGTCTTGCCATCTTTTAGCAAAACTTTAATTCAGCCATTTGGATGGCTTCGTTGTTGATGGCTACAACCTAAATGTCCTGGTGTTCAAAATCAAGTAAACAAAAAGACAGCGTTGCGTAGAATATAACGACAGGTGAGTCTCTGTTTTGTCTGTAGTAAATTCAACTCAATTATTTCTACAGGGCCAAATCGCAGCCAGATGTAATTTAGTTTGATATAATCAAATTGAGAACTTAATTCAATGACAAATTAAAAATCACTAACAGCTCAGTCTAATTATAATTATTAATAATTTGATCCGTTGCGTAATAAGATCTCTGGCTCATGAGACGTTAACGGTACTTGAGACTGACCTCACCAGGACAAGAAGAGACGAAATTTTAACGATAGTTTTAGGAAACTCTGACTCCCTGTTAAACCCATGAGACGAGACCTGGTAATATAAAAATACCACAATATTTCCAGTCAAAATCTGTCTCACAGAATGCCGTGCAGTTGCTGTGAGGATGTCACCTCTAGTGCAGTAATGTCCAAGCAAAGTGGATTAATATGGATGTGTTTTACGAAGGTGTGTGCTGCAGGCTTGACGGTCGCTACCTCCCTACGAAGAAGATCCAGTCACTCTAAATTTTTTATGTGGCCACATTTTGGATACCCTGTGGAATAAAAAAATAAGTGATAAAAATGATAAAACATATAAATATTTTGTAAGTACCAGCAGAATACTGCAATTGGTCAATTTAGTTGCCAACTACTGCACTAATTCTGTTACCTGCTTTGGATGTAGCTTCATGTTAACACAACTTCTTTTTGTTTGTGTAGGAACTTAATTTACTTAGTGGTAGTCTAATTATGCTTCACACTAGAGCCACATTCACCAATTTAACTCACAAGTCCACATAAATTTGTGAATCAAACTGGGGATGTACCAATATGAAAATTTGGGCCGATACTGATATATGATATAAATTTATGACCGATAACCGATATTTACCGATATTATAAATTTCACTACTTCTTTGACACCTTGAATAAAACGACTACCCAGCTGACTTCGCCACAGCGTCAGATAAACTCTCCACAATCCCTGTGCTGCATGACCAAACATCAACCTTAATTCCAATGTCATTGCAGAAATATCGCGCATCTCTTAGTAGAGATCTTCCAACTGCAAGACCACGACTCTACCTACTGAGCAGTCACTCGTAAAATATACTAACACTGATTTTATTTTAACTCAGGCACTCATTAAGATTAATTTAGTTTCAATTTATGAAAACAGAAGATGGGTTTTTCCAAGGATATTGCTTCAAAACGTCTCATTCTCTAATATTGTGTGTCCTCTAATCTTGTGTACTGTTGCACCTCCCTTTAAACAAAATTATTAAATGATCGTCAACAAGATACAGCATTACATGATTCACTGTTGAGATTCACAAAATATTGCAACTGTTAATGTTTCATAACATTTTGTCAGAAGCTTACCTTGTTTTTTTTTTGGGAGCTTTTGCAGAAAAATGGATCTTAGAGACGAGGTTTAAGGAGAGAACCTTCAAGTGTGAGCACAAATTTAAATCTGAGTACACTTCGCTCATGTAACAACGCTAACTCATTTAACTTTTCCTGTGTCGCTGCTAGTCTGTCTTAAACAAGCAGAGTCTGATGAAACGACACTGTGGCGTCAGTATAATTTGAGTGTTTCTCTTAGTTTTTCTTCTTGTAACACCCTTATCTTCCTTTTACCGCCATCAGCATTCCTTCAAGGGTTTTGATTTGTGTGCAAAATGAAAGGAACCAGACAGTACATGGCATCTCCAAAGCGGAAAGAACAAGTGACTGAGAGTGTTGACACACTCAATATCTTCTCTTTCAAGACGGCATATGGATGTTTCAATCCCACCATATGCGCCTGAGGGGATTTCTCCCTAAAGCGAGCTCTTCCTCTTTCTTCTCGCTTCTCCTCGGGGATCTCGGGGCCCCCTCCACCGCAGCTTCTGTCATCCCAGGCATGATAGCTGGGAGCCTTTTCTCTGCTGCGTCCTCCCTTGGCTTCTGTCACCAACCGCTGTCTGCGCGTCTCGGCTGAGTCCCTAACTCCCCGTGGCCCCCGGTAGCGCTGCAGCTCACTGTGCCAAATGTGAGGTAATTAAGACACAGAAAACTCCAGCACTCGGTTGGAGGGAGGACTGAAACGCTCGTATCTGTCAGATGCTGCAGCATGTGGCTAATTTTTTGCTGATTTGAAGGCGGCCAGCTTTCAATCTGGACATACCGCAGGCAGCGACTTTTGACCGAGCAGAAAACAAAGTTTGCCTGCTTTGCAACAAAGCAGTGTGTACTCTACATATTCATAGGTACACAAAGGGAGACGGTTGTAGTTTTTTTTTTCTTGTTTTGATAGTGAATCTAAATTATTAAAAATACTGAAGATACTTATGTCTTACATTCACTCTTTAAAACAACTCCAACATGCAATGTAAGCTAAAAGCAAAATTTGTATTTTTGCACATGGAAGTTTAGAAAATAGATGGATTTGGACATTTTTAATGTATGATACAAATGACCACATGATCAGTGTGGCACATAAACACATTCCAATGGGTATGTTAATTAGTGTGAGAAACAACCAACCAGTATTTGAACTTAAGATTGTTTTTACCTAAGCAAATTGCACTTAATGCAAACCGTTTTAGCAACATTAAACTATGTTATTTTGTGGAATGAAGACTTTGAGACTTTACAGACTTGGGACAAAATGTTTAAATACAATTTTTTTTTAAATCTCAGTATTGCTTTAAAATTAATTTACTAGTGTTGTAGTCGAGGCAAAGATGAGATCCTGAGAGATTTGGAACCAAAGTCAAGTCTAAGGAGAAGAAGACCAACCAAAAGACATACTAAACTAGTGAGAGACTGGTTGTAAAAATAACTTTGTAGTTGTTACATTGCATTTGCAGTCAGATGTTTTAGCACCGAGTTGCACCAGAAAAATTTATTTTCAGCTGTGGTTCTGACTGGTCTTCAGAAAACATGCTGGGTTTAGCGCAGAATATTCAGCAAATCTTCACAATAAGAGGCTTGAGTGTAAATATTCTTCACTTTGAACTTAACAAAAAACATCTTCAAGACAATTACTTACAGTGTTTTGTTTCCTTTTTTGCTTTTACAAGTGTGGATGCTGAGTGTTCAATGGCTGTAGTCTGCAGATTGCAGACATCACCCGTTATGTCTCACTTATTAAGCAAACTCACTATACCATTGTTTTTACCAATTACATTTATGAATCTTCCTATAGTGTGATCACATCCCAAATTATACTTTTTGCTTATTTTAGAAACATTGAAGCAAAACCTGGATAATATTAAAAACAGCGATACATTTGCCCTCCTTATTCATGACGTTAAATTTTCATTTTACTCAATGTTAAATTCAGACAAAGATCCACTATACGTTTTGTTTTTTGTTTGAGTGGAGGATTAAGTGGTTTGCTCTTCAGTGAGGCTTTCGCGCACACTTCTGTTGCCGTAAGGGTTTTTTTAGGCCATAATTCTATCTGCAAGAATTAGCTTTTCCCCTCTGTTCGTTATTTGTGTGAAATAATATATCTGATGGGAGGTTTTCTTCTCTGATCTTGCATTTGAAGATTTTCTGTGAATAATGCGTGAATGAGAGCTTTGCATATGCTGCCTTATTAGAATACAGTATATGGGAGGACAGAGAACCACAACCACAAACGCGACGTGTTTGATGCCATTCATAGACTAAATGACTCATAAAGTCCTTTGTGCAGATTTACCATTTGTTTGGAAGAGTCGACTGCTCAGATTTTGATTGAGAATAAAATGCTCTATGTGTGGAGTGTGAATTCAGCTCAGAGTTTCTAAGTGGATAAATATGAGCACTTAGTTGGAATTTGAAAGTGTGAATGTGAAAGTAATTCTTGCACACCTGGTGAACAATATGACTTACCCTGATTATAATATCAAGGAAAGCGTCAGTAATTATATTAAATATTCAGTCAAAAATCGACATATTTGAGATAGCAGACCGTTTTTTTTTTTTTTCAAACGACATGTGTTTTCATGCACGCGTGTCAGTAAACAATTTTCCTTCACAAGACGTGTTTTCCGCTTGACACATCCGAGCTCTTCCCCATCTTTAGACAGTTTGTCTGTGATCAGTTTTTTTGATTATAATGGCATTCTTTGAAGCCACATTAACACTCTGCAAAACAAGCTACAAAACTACAATATGCCTGCACAACTGTCACTACATTGTTAGACGTGCGCGACCAGCTTTGACAGCAGATAAGACATCTTTTCAGAGGAAGCCGAGCAACCGGGATGCACACGGCTCTCCTCCATTCACGAAACAAAACAGCTACATGTAAATTCACACAGCCGCCAAGCTTGTAACTGTTGAACATGGACAAGTTATTTCTGCTCAACCCAATTCTTTTGTTACATGCCTATATATGTAACAATTTTTTTTCTGTGTGAAGGTTAAGAAATATGCTATGGTATGCAGTTAGAATTTCTTGAGCCAATCAGCTGTCAATTGACATTTCATGTCGCTTTTTAGTGTCAGCTAGGTATGGAGTAGTTTCCATAATCAAGGTAATCAGTACAATCCTTGTCACATCTCTCTTAAAACTGTCTATTGTAGACCAGATTACTTGGATGTTCCAAGAGGACAAACATGCGTCAAAACCAGTTTTAGAAAGATTAAGTCAGACTAAAATGCAGCTTTTGGAAAGTTCAAATGTCAGCAACACTGAAAATGTCTGAACTGGGTTTGTACCAGGTAACCAACATAAAACAAAATCTACCAATTCTTTCAAGATGAATGGTCAAATATCCAGTCAGAGTTGAACCAGAAGGTTGTTAAAATAATGATAAGTGTTGTCAAGGTGATGTTGTTTGTTAAATATTACTGGCTGAAACAAGTATGACTCAAAGCATTAGAAGCCCAAAATTAATCGATCTGTCCCCATCTTGAGTGGACTTAAGCTTCTGACTGACAATTAACATGACAAATAAATTTATCTGTTATACCTGGAGCTACAAATTCAGATTTGGCCAAAAACCTGAACAAAGGAGAGTAAAAATACCTAAAACTCATGAAACAAGATGAGACATGATTTTGATATTAATTTCAAGAAAAGTTCAAAGATCAATTTATGCTTTAAAACGGACATTATTTTGCATTTTTATAGATTTTGCCACAAATTAAAAAAAAAAAAAACAATGTTTAATTTTTTGATTTGTTTTCTTCTCCTCAGACCTTAAAACATTTCTTTCACTATGTATGGTCTGCTGTACAACATTTCCCAGTTACTATTGATACTATAAACACATAGTGACAGCAACTAGCGAGAGCTCACAAGATGGCATTTACCTCAACAAGAAATATTATATTTAAATATCATGAGATTTTGTTACACCACCAGTAGAAGATACGATACTTCTACAGGTTATTTTATCGGGTATCAGGAATTGAAAAGTCAGCAAATGGTACCTGAGATATCATCAGCATTACACCATGTATGGACCTGTTCCGGTCGATGCGTAATGAAGCAGTGAGAGTGACCCCCGCCCCACCCCTCCTGAGTTTTCACACCCGCATCATATTCCCTCAGTGCCTCACTCAGTGGGGGGTTAACAGGCACACTCGATGTGTGTGTGAGAACACCCTCCTCAATATGACACACTCCTTCCCCCGCCCTTAATGGCCTCTAGGGAAACTTCATTATTTATCGCTGTAGAAGGGGCCTTTCAATTATAATACCTCTGCACACCCTCCTGCCTCCCCTCGTCCATTACCCTCACAGTCTGAACTAGCAGATTGAATACCTGTAGCGTCTATCGGCGGTAATTCAAGCGCCCACCTAGTTCACAGAACCTGCCATGGCGACAAGGTGGAGGCAATTTGCCATTCTGGTGGAGGAGAGGGCCGGGGAATGGTGTGCCGTAATGTGCAGTGAGGGAATGGAGTAAGTGACAGCTATGAGATGTAGACATGGCCGTGCTTTCTCTCTCTCTCTTTAACTACCAGGTCCTGAAGAGCCTTCATCGGCCCACAGAGCTCCGCTCAGCATGTCAAGTCTCTCATGTATTGTGTGTGCGTGTGTCTGTGTGTGTTTTTGCTTAAAATTAGTACCTCACGCCAAACTTGACAGGGCATTAATCCCTCATCGTTCAGCCGACGTGTTGCATGAAAAAAAAAGAAAGGAAAAAAAACAGCGTGAGGTGGTTAAGGCGAGGCGCGGCGTGTCGGCATTCCTGCTAAATATGTGGCAGAGATAATGAAACGGCGAGTTTAAAGTTCCAGACTGGATTCTATTATTCACCGAGAGCAACAAGAAAAGGGTGCCCCGTAATGGTTTATCGTCTGTGAATGCGAAATTAGCAAATTGTTTAGGTGTGCAGTAAACAATTGCCCAATGCAAATTGATAATGATTACTTATTACCAAGGAAACAAGACTCATTTATCAGCCTCCGCATTGGAAGCTGAGCTGCTAGATCTTGACGTGTCTGGGTTTTTATTGGAATAAGTGCTTGTGCACACATGGGTTATTAATGTTGTACTGTAAGCAAAAAACTGAAAACCGAGTCCTGACATCAACTCGGATGGCCGGGTGTGCTGGGTGTCCACGCTGTCCTTGTTTTGCGCTCGCTTGCATTTAACAATAAAGCATTTAAAATGTGCATGTATTAACTCGAGACGAAATCGACATTAAAAAAAACTCTTCCTCAGTCCGAACAGGGTAACAACAAACACATTTTGGAGTTCGCCTTGAACAAAAAATAAAAATCAATGAAAAGAATCTAGAAGGAACGATGGTGCAAATTAGCGCTGTTCTAGAGACGCGCACTCCCCTTTTGCCTTTTCAATTTTTCATCGGCTGGAAATGGATTTTGAGATGGATGCCAACCCGGAGCTGATAAATTTTAATTTGATCCCTCCCGTGCATCGGTATTTGCACAATGCAACCGGCAGCCGCAACTCGTGTGCTCTGAATGGCAAGTCTACGTTCAGACTCTGCACAGAATATGAAGTCTCCCCTTCTCTTGTACAACAAAAGGCAATCGTTCCATTTGTTTTCCCCACACAATGGCCTCTGGACAATAGCGATTGGCGGGTGGGGGCGGGCGGCGGAAGATGCAACCAAGTTATCTGCCTTTCCCAGTTTCTGTCTCTGCCTCCTCGTAATGAATAATAGATTACAGATGAGTGTGTGACTTGTTTTTTTTTTTGCTGTAGGGAAGCGGGTATAGAGCCGATCGAGGTCAACATACCAGTGCCATGATCGGTGCTTCACCAGGTTGGTCTAGAAGTACTTGGGAAATTGCTCTCAGCGAAAGACTTTTCATGTCTCATCCTTCTATCACTCAAGGCATCTCTGTGAAGGACACAGCTTTTCAGAGGGCAATGTCAAGCTTCTCAACACAATTGTAGGCAAAGGTCAACTATTTTTGTCGCTAAATCTTTGTCTGTTAGGTATTTCGCTGGTGTGTCTGTAAGACGTTTCCCTCCCTTGTGTCGGGCTTAGCCGTCTTTATGCTCTCTCAGTTGGATTCTCAGTTGGTGGGGAGCGACACCAGCTGAGAACCGCAGGTTAAAGGTATTTAGAGAGGACAGGAATCCAAGCAGCTGCAGCTGTGTAAATTAAATGCGTAGCCGGGACTTAAAGGCATTTTAAATAGGGGTGGTTGGAAGAAAAAAAAAGGACTTTTTCGTTCAAAGCCTCGACGCTGTCCTTTTAGCAACGGATTAGCAACTCTCAGATCTGCTGTCGTGTGTTTAATGAGAGAGGGTGCTCACTGCTCACATTCGGTCATAGCAAAAAAAGAAAAAAAAATCAATTAAAGGCACACACTGGATTCAAATCCCATCACTTACGCAGAAAAGAGGAGGAAAAATGCTCTGTGTGAAAAGGCTTGAAATTCAAAGGGCCGAAACAAATTTCAACCGCTACAGCCATCCTCCTTTCATCTGCGAGAAAATGTGCAGGAAAGAGGCAAACGGTCCACAGGGATTGATATTCAGGCTAAAAGTTCACAAGTTCATTTGATTTCTGAGCAGAGCATAATAGCGTTTCGAGTCACTTTTATTATGGATTTCCCCAAGTGAAGGTTAAGACGGCGACGAAGGAGGTGGAAGGAATTAAAGGTGCTAAAAGTTATTTTCATCCAGGAATCGCTACCAGGAGAAGAGTTGAAGGACAAGAAAAGAAAATTTCCAGACTTTGCAGAGAGTTTAGTTTGAAGGACGATAAAGTAGTCATGGTATCAACGTGCAAAATCTGTCCATTTTCTCTATATGCTTATTCCTTGCAGGGTCTCACTTCCCTGTCAATAGTTGATAGCGCGTTAGCTTACCTTACCTAACAAGTATCTGAAGAGAAAAAACACCTTCACAAGGATTTGCAAACGTTCTTGAGCTGAAAGTTCTTTGAGACCCTGCAGAGCCAAAATATATCAAGGCTTCTAAAAGTCATTTCAAAACTGAATGATTACGACTTCTGTTGTTGAAAACTTTTAAAATTAGTTGCCACAGGAGGTACCAGAAGAATCAGTGTTTTCCTCAGCTTTATCTAGTGTAACGTAACACAGTTCTGTAATTTCTCCCCCTTTTGTAGGTTGAAGAAAACCTACACCTTCACCTAAGAAAAACATAAAGACTTGTAAATATATGCAGTCACAAAATAATTTTATCTTCAAGATTCTCATGTGGAAGCAAGTTTCTTAACTAAAAATAATAGACACTCCCACACACACCTCTCCTGAAAATGCACTTAAAATCATATTTTTCAGCATTACATAAACCCTTATGTTAACATTGCTAGAAGGATTGTAGAGTGTAATAGTTATAAAACAACACAGTTTTCCCTGGGATACCTATATATCCGAACTAAATGGGCTTATTGAAAAGTGGAAGAGAAAACATCGTACACTTATGGTATTTTATCATTGAATGACTTTCACCTGAAAGGTCCAACACTGAGAAACTAACTCCTGCAGTTTTGCCAGATCATACAAAACTGCCTAGCAACACTTTCTCCAGGCTCCCAAAACAAAATAAAAGGTTTCCTAGACATCTGTTTCCGCCTGGGCTTCACGATGTTAGGAAAAGTACCATATCACTGTTAATGTGCATAAACAACAATAGCTCGGCTTGAGTGTTTAGGTAATGTTGGGCATAGAAACTCTAAACTTTTCCCAACATTGCACTTCTACTGTCTGCTTTTTCGGGACAGGCACCAAAAACAACACAAGAGAAACAATGTTAGCATACAACGAGAATGCCAAACCGGCCCTACTTTCTACTGGCATAGCTACATGTTAGCATAAAAGAGCTAGCCGCTCTTCCCTTCAGCTGGAGGATTGTTCAATGCTTTACACAGTGACATTAAACAAGAATGAAACTCCTGACCTTGCTAAGTAAGCTTGAGCAAACAAAACAATCCACCGGCATGATGCTTCAGCACATGACTGATTTCAGTCCGATCTGGTGCTTTATTTGTGTGTAGAGCCCCGCTGATCAAAAATGATGAATGCCGATTCGGAAGGAGGGAAATTAGCATGAAAAAGTCCTTGCATTCCAACCGATGCATAAAATATCTGTGCTTACTTTAATGAGCGCCGATAAGAGTCGCCGTGCTGTGCAGCGGGCAGCGTCTTGATTGATGCGGCGCATTAAGATGATGTTACTGTGCCCAAGCAAACGTCACAGCAGCATTGTCTGCCTATCAACCCACCAAACCTGCTTGTTTGCAGTCTGTGCTCAGCAAACATATTCTCTTGAATTAATCCGACTTTTTAAGTTTGCTATTTTCTTTTTGACGTGTTTTTTTTATTATTCTTTCTTCCCTTGTCTTTTCCTTAAGAGATAAAAGCCGACTTTCTTTTCCCCTCCAGGATAGCACATTGCCAGACAAATAGCTTCACTTGCTCTAAAGTGGCCCCAACAGAAGGACAATGATAAGAGAGCCGTCTTCCAGCTGTCATTTTCTCTGTCTGCTGCCACATCTCACATCACCGTAATTGACTGCTATCTGAGAGTGCTATTGTTCCTCAAGACTCCCAAGGGTCTTGTCAGAAAATCTGGGGAGTTTTGTCATTCACTGACCTCAACATATTTGTTCTCTGGTGGTAATTTCAATAGCTACAAGGAGCTTGGAAAAGTGTTAATTCTGTAAAAGCCAATGAGAGCTATTATCTCATTTTCCACTAAATGAACATGGGGGTTTGCTGCTGAGTTGAGTAAATAAAGGTAAAATAATAGCCAATGTTTATTATTCCCTAATAGTCATAAACGTAGGAAGTTGTGCACACCTGTGCGTGTCTGAAGAATGAACTTAGGGTTCTTGTGGGACCTTAAACCAAATGATTAGCCACGGTTGGCGGCATATAAAATCACTCAGATACTGCACATTGTGGAAAACCGATATGTTAAACCTAGAATTGACTGGAAGGCCCCCACAGATGCATATGCAATCCAATATGCATATCTATGGAAGTCTACCAGAAGACAGTTTTTCAGTCAAACCCTTTAATAAATGTGAAAACTTTCCTTCAGTTTTAGTCATTACAACCTTTGATTCCTGGAAAAAATAAGGTCCTTTGAGTAACTTTAATGAAACATTGCACTGACATTCACTAGCTGCAAGAAATGGCAAAAAGGATAAATCAAGGTTTGGACAATCATGCTAAAAAGTTCAAAATACTGTACAGTCGCAGGTGAAGAATCAACCTTTCCCATCGGATCTTTTGAGAAAAATTCCATCAACAACTTTTATGAGTCATAGAACTTTCAGTATTTATTAATGTATTATTTGTGTAATGCAACTATTGTTTTGAAAGTGCCCCGTCTTCCCCTAACTGGTCCCTGAGAGTAACACCCTGCTGGAGGACATGTCCTCAGATTTGGCTTTTAGAGGCCATAAAGCAGACCAAAGTGAAAGGCTCAGCAAGTGACTTTCTTCCACGCAGTGACTTCCTCTTCAAGGTGAATTTTATAACAGACATCTAACACAAGATACCTAGAAATACCCGGTGAGCCCCTAATGGAAAACGACAAGGAAACAGTGCTCTTTTGAACAATAGCCACAATTATTCAACTCCGTCCTGGTTTTAAACACTCCTCGGTATTCAAGGGAAGACGCGTGGGAGATGAGACGAGGCATGGGGCAAAGATGCCCGGTCATTTCCCCCACCTCGTGAATACAATAATTCTTCCGTTCCCTCCCTCGCTCTGCTAATGAGTGCCATGGCCCAGGCTCTGCTCTCCAGGACCTTATTAACACTTTCTTATTGGTTATTCTGTAAGAGTGCTTAGCCAGCAGGTCAGCCGTGCCACCTCCCCAGAACCTGACCATCAATTTGTATGAGCCGTAATGCCTCCCTCCAGTACGGCGGGCGCTGTCAATCAAAAACTCACACAGGACACTCAAGCCGCATTTTAAGCCATGGAAAACAGATTTGGGGGTAAAGATTGCTCCCTGAAGTGCGGGCTGGCTTTTTCAAAGCATTCTAACTGGAATTTATATCGGTGAGGCTAGTAAAAGAAGTTGCTCTGGTTAAAGCGAGCTGTAACACCCTTCAGCTGTCAGAGAATAGAACTGTAATCTATAGAATGGTTGTGCTTTCAGCAGCTCCTTTAGGGCATTCTGTGGCATGCAATTCAAATACTGACAGTAAAGGACCTCTGGACAAAAAAAAGGGAAAAACTGGCACTGATTTAACAGATAGTTGGGGGTTTTTTTCTGCAAACGTGAAAAGAATTGATGTGGGCTTCGTCACAGGGCTGAGTTGGAGAGCGGATGTGAAGTGGGGGAGAAAGAGTAGTTCTCTATTTCAGCCAGCAACTTCACTGAACATCTAAAATGGTTAGTTAAACATTTCCAAAAGTTGATTGTGGGAAAACTTTGTTTAGAAAGATTTTATTCAAACGCATTTATCTATTATGTTAAATAAACTGACGTGGCTTATGATGTGAACAATTTTCTACACTTGCAGGGTGTATTTTTGTGTCAAAGACCATTCCTTGGGACAACACAGCAGAGTTATATGACATCAATCACTGATTATCATTGTTAATAACAAAAGCCAAGCAACGGGAGAGAGTTTAGAGAATGACAACACCTTTCCACAGACTACTGAGACCAGCTAGGTACGTAGATATGATTTCACATTGCTTTGTTTGTTTAGCATAAAAATCAGTCACATTGAAATTGTACCATGAAATGTGTTGTGTCATTGTCCAATAGGCTACTTTACAACACTGATAGTTAGGTGGCAGTTCAGAGTCTATCAGGGTCATTTCTCTTATTTCCAGATGTTGGACTCAAATCCGTCAACTCCAGGACCAAGCTTTATTGGGAAACCCACAAAAGGTACTTAGTCTCACACAGTGAATTATCTACGTCAGATCTCAGCAATAAAACTCGTTGAGACCTACTCATGGGTACTTATTTTGCAAAAAATACTGTCATTTTGAGTCTGTTCCTCCAGGACTTGGAGTGACAGAGAGGGAGAATCAGTTGATGCCAAATCTAGTCAGTAGAAAACTGAGCCAGACATTGAAGAGTGGATCAAAAAGGATTATAAAAACCAATAGACTTCATAAATCTGATTATTCACGGACTGTGATGTTGCACAACCACAAAGTGTGAACCCATTTACACATCATTTGATAGTTGCATACATTGTTGTGCTCCACCCACACATCAGGATGTATTAGTTGAGCGAGTTAAGATTCCTCGGTATCTCATAAACATTCCCACATGAAAGAATTTTCAAACTTAATCAATAAAGGTGCGAATTGATCGGAACAATCCAGAAGACCATGGCGAGTGTGTAAAATTCTAGACGGTGAAGATTGGAGTGTGTATCAGTGGGTTTATTATTAGTTTATGGATATGTTGTATATTTATTTTAAATGCCTCATTTGTTCAGATAAAATTCAATCATAATATATGGTAACTATTTATAAGCTCCTCCTATCCTCAAACAATGTCTAAAAATAAAAATGCTACACTAGCTAACTCATCTTGCACAGTCAGTTTGGTTGAACGGAGCAAGCTTTAGTTTACTTAACATCAATTTAGCATTTAAACACTGCAGGGCCTGTTCAAGTTTTTTACTTTTTGTTTGTGAACTCCTGGTCCTTAGGGAACACTGGCCTTTATGTTTTGCTCCAACACACCTGAACAAATTAAGAAGAACAGAAGTTTTTGGCAGCTTTTTGTCCGGTTGGCTGAGGATGAATCTTCCAACAAAAAGTTATTAAAAAAAAAACAAAAAACACAGAAGGCAATTTGCATGTACAATACATACCATTAACAGTTTAATTAATGACTTACAGAGATGCCATCTATAGCTGTTCATTAACGATGCCCTGCGTAAGCAGATCTAAAAAGAAAAAAAAGCATGCGATACAAACATTTGGCAACTTTTTTTTTTTTTTTCAAAATCAGCACAGATGCTCAGAAAAGTTTGACAAGTGCATCGGTTATTTCTCGCAGGATAAGAGCATGGAGGAGGAAAGTTTGAACAGAGCTGTAGTTGTTGATTTAGTATCGATCCACCCGATAAACCTGAATCCCTTATGTCAAACAATCAGCGGTTCAGGTTTGTACTCCACCCCATCTGCTTGCTACCTTTATTGAAGACGTTTTAGGGCGTAAAATTCAAAAACCTTCTAAAATGCACAGAAATTTGACTCAGAGCGCTTCAATTCTGAATTATTTCAAAACAATCCTTTAGAGGTTTAGACCCAGTAGCATTCAATCTATACTGTAGCTGATTCTGATGTTATCCAAAAAAAAAAAGCTGTTGTTACAAAATAAGCTAACATTGGTAGCACTGCAGCACGATTAGCTGCTATAGGAAGTTAGAAAAGCAGCAGTATAAGTTTTTCAATATCAGTGCTTGTTCAAAAAGGTGGGGAAAGCAGTCTATATAGTGCACAAAAGGTATCTAAATTAGATAATTTTGCAATATGGGCGTATAGGTACATGTTTTAGGCCTGCATTACAAAATTAAACAACAGAAATAAAACACCTTAGGGCTCGACCACATTAGGAGAGCTTGTTTTCTATGTAAGGTGCTTACAGCTATATGCCTTTTTTATATATATCCCTCATTATATTGAAATTAAACTCAATGTTTTGAGGGAAGATGATACAGAAACAAAATGATGAACTTCCATTAAAACCTTCAAGCTCACAGAATACAAAAAACAGCCTCCGTAATTTATTTACTTCAGAGTAACTTAAGTTTGACAACGCTTCTTATAACTGTAGCATGGATAGCAGTCTCTTTACTGCGGCCTTTAAATGATCATCAATCATAGATGGCAGTGCAGTGCAGCTTGGCTGCCTCGTTCTAAGCTTCAAACTATTAAGGAGGGAGTTTTAAATTAAAATGATGCAGCTCCAAAAATCAAATTAAAAATGCATGTGTGATCCGCATGGTTACCAAATTCAACCAGCCTTTGATGTAAATTTCAATTTGTAAAGATTTCTTTTCCCCGACTTCTAAATGACCTAAATGAGACTTTTTCTTGTTTAACTGAAGAGAATTTATAAGGAAATTCATAAGAGAGTTTTGAGCAGAAATCTGAGCAGAACAATGTTAGAGATGCACTTTTGCAAATAAATAAAATAAAAATCATACTGCATTTCCTCTCTGTCTGAATGATAAGTGAATGAAAATGCCACATTATTTTTTACAGATTTAGCCAGGGCATTTCTGAACACCTGCAGCTTCAGTTTAGAAATGAGACTCTCTGCGAGCTTTAATGCGAAGAGTTCCAACTCGATGTTGATGAATTAACACACCTATCAATACAGCATTCCCTGAAAATAAACAAAAAATACTGCATTCTCTGTGATTTGTCAGCAACAGGAAATAGAGCGTTCACTCAAACTAATACATGTTTCACAGGGCTATATAAAAGTTGACCAGTAAAAGACGAAGTGGTTTTTCTCTTTTTCTGTCTTTGTCAGAACTGAAGCCTGTCTATGCAGTCATGCAGGATACTAGACAAACACCAATTCACACACAAACATACACCTCAGTCCAACATCAGTCCTCCAATCAATCCAACATTCATTGAATTTGGAGTACATGGAGAAAATCCAGTCTTGGTTGAGCCCTACACATGCCACACAGAAGTCAACATTTTAGTAAAACACATCTCAGGAATAAGAATGTTCTGATTTCTGCCCAGGCTCAATCTAAGGGACCCTATAAATCCAGACCTCGTCTCACATCTCTAGTGGCTGAAAACAACATTTTCCCTTTAGGTTCATGTTGGCTTACAGTATTATCATCTTTATTAATCATTTTAAAAACTGATGAGCAATTTTAGTTTAAAAAAAATAGAAATGGGATACGCATGTGTTAATGTAGGATTTATAAAATGAATCAAGCAGGAAGAGCTTTTATTGTGAAGGACTATTACTGTCTCTGGAAGGATGCGAGCTTAACATCGAGAGATAAAGATGTCAGGGTAAAGTTAAGTGTTTTTTTTTTCTATTTTCAAATCTTAAAAGATTATTTAATGCAAAGTTCAGTTTGAGATAAATCTTCATGGTCATCAAGATGCTACAACACATATTAACCTTTTGTTGACCCATTCAACAATAATTAATAAACCAACTGCACAATTTAACTGCAGAATATGGGTTGAAGGTTAGGACTTTGTTTATTTACTGCAGCAGATTTCTTGATGCTTAATAAAAACAGATCAACTGGAAACTTCAATAGACTCCTTACACTGGTATATATCATTAAGAGTTACTGAAGACAACCAACATATAGTGTGTAATGTTACAATCAAAGCCAGAGATGTTTACACCCTTCTGTAAGTTTACCGACTTGCATTCACACAAGAAACTCATTTCTTATGAGACTTAAATCCAAGACATATGTTTTGAGTTAGTTTTGTAAGTATTTAGAGTTTTATTCTCACTCATTTCTTTTCTTAAGTTTGCAAAGTTTTGCTTAAATCTAAGTTGTAGACTCTAGTTCTTCTCTGTACAACTTTACATGTCTTAGTCAAACTATTCAAGGTCAGTTTAAAAGTAATAGAGTCCTTGATTGCTTAATTGCTACTTCTGGAAAATATGACATTACCCCAACCTTGGCCCAGTGCATTATTATGTCTGCTGAAGGCAGTCTGACACCTGACGGAGTAACACCACCCATATCTGATTGGCCTGGACATGTGAGTGCTCCATCACAAATCTCTTCCTCTGTCTCTTGTTTGATGATTTGTGGTCATAGGTGAACCACTTCAGCTCTAGTTGTTTCTCCTCCTTAAAAAAAACCAAAAAACTCTTTCATGGGCGGATGCTTTCATCATGAAGGGTGGGTGTTGATTACATGGATGGGAGAGGATGCTGCTGCCCGTGGGCTTTTTCTTCCATGGCATTTGATTTATTCAAAAAGCAGGAAATGACTCTCTCTCTCTCTCTCTCTCTCTCTCTCTCACACTCTCTCTTGCTCTCTCTCTCTAGCACTGAATTTTCTGACTAATGGTTGACAAAAAGAGGAGAATTAGCAGGCAGCAGCTGTTCTGTTATCTACAGCTAATACAACGTACAAAAAGACACAAACTTAAGCACACGGTGATATCCTGGAAAAATGAAGATGAATCAGACAAGATATCGGGAAGAGAACTGTGTGCTGCCTCAAGTCTGGCTCATCCTTGGGTACAATTTCCAGATGCCTGAAGGTGCCACGTTCATCTGTTCAAACAACTGTATGCAAATGAAGCCACCATGGGAGAATCCAGACAACTGTTTGGGAATTTCTGTTTAGCAGGGATGAACAACACATAACCGGGTCTTTATAATCATGAAGACCTCCGCCACGTTGTTTAACCCTTTATGACCCAAGTCTCAAATGTCCGCCTGGATATTTTTGCTTATTTTAATAGTATGCAGTCAATTAAACGTCATGTGAGTAAATATATTTGTTCATTTATCTATGACAACTGGAACTAGCAAGTTTTTACAATTTACCATCTATTAAAAGAGTCGCCCCTCAGATTAATTTCACTTCCTGCTCAGCGGGGGTGAAATTACCGTAGTAACTCGACATTGGCTGGAAAGCGCAACATCTCTCAAATGAGTTACCAATGCCATAAGTGGCAGCAAAGTGAGTATTTTTGGAGTGGCCATCAAAACTCCATGACTTTTGCTACATGGGAAATCTGTGGGCTGATAAGGTCAAGATGGTCTAAATAACTGACTTAGTTACAGCAGTTCTGCCAGGAAGGATGGACCAAAATATTCCAGCAAACTCTTGTGGAAAAACGATTCAGTAAGTAGAAATATTTTTGTAAAACCTATAACAGAAAAAGTTAGTCTGATTTAATGTCAGTCAGGGAAAAAAAAGTTGTCTTTTTCTGAAGTGTACGTACAAACCGGGCCTGAACCTGCCTTCTCTTAGTAATGTGTTGTTTTGCCACATAAAAACACCAATTAGCACCTCCTGCACTCCCTAATTCCCTGAAATTACATTGTAAATAAAAGTTCTGTGATAACATCCCTCACTAATGCCGCTCGTACATCTCCAATTCCGCCATCCCAGGCACATTATATTCATAAAAAAAAGAAAAAAGAAGTAATTGCCTGCCATGAAAACCAATTTGACTTCCTCCACAGGGCAGAATTAAAAGTTGGGCTTAGCAAGGTAATGAAGTATTGCACATGCTAAGTCAAGAATGGAGGCTTTGTCTGGAGTAATCACTTCCTCCGGTTTCTACGGCTTGGCTGTGTTTTATACCAACAAGAGTGACATACGGGAAAATAATTAAAACTGACGCATTCAACCAATAACAGCTTGCAAGCTGCATATTTACATTATGCAATCAAATTTGCATACGGGCTGTCAATCTTCAGTCCGACGCCGAAAATTCAAGTCAATCAAGGTGTTGCATTGTAATCTAGCCGCCCAAAAGACGGGGATCCTTGATCCGGACGCCGCGCCTTTTTCCTGAGCGGGAGTTTACAGATTTGCGGTTTTGGCCTGGCGACTGAGAGCCAATGGAAACCCACGCTGCAGCTCTCCCGTGACAAGAACAATTAACATAAACTGTCGATCGGGCTGCATTAGCTGGAAGCGATGATGTGTTGCGGCGTTGCATCACTACTGCCAGCACACACACACACACACACACACACACACACACACACACACACACACACACAGAGGAAGCAAAGTTGCTCCGGCTCCCTTCTTATCTATCTTCTGAGATTATGTTCCCAGTGAACTTTTATACAATTTCTGGCATCTCTGACGCTTCAAACTGAGTTCTGCAGTTTTCGCACCCAAGGCGGTGTAACAGTGCGGTCCCATCTGACAGCGGCACACACATAGACACACGCATACACACACACAGGCACGCAGACAACAGATCAGTGAGCAAGCTCATTAGTTTGGCTCAGTTTGACAGAAGCCTCCACCTCGCTGCCTCCTAATTTTGGACAAGAGGACAAGAGAATACGCAGAAACAAAGGAATGTGTGAGGCAGTGCATCGATCTGGACAGATGGCCGTGGGGACGGGAGCAAGGTTAGCAGCTGTGCATACTAAATAAAGTTTAGCACAAGTAAAACTCTGTCACCCAGGGAAAACACTTAGATGTGTAAAAGAAAATAAACTTTTAAACTAAATAGGTTGTTGTTTTTTTGTTGTTTTTTGGGGGGGAAGGTTGCTAATCAATGGAACGCAATTAGCTAATAAGTCTCGGAGGGTGCCAAAGAGAAAACACTTCTGTGTCAAGATAAGATCCTGAGTACTTGGAGTTCATGTCGGTAGAAGATGGAGATCAGACCACTTGTAACAACACACAGCCTAGAAAAAAAACTATTGAAAAATCCTTAGATTTTACTCATGTTGCATCCATAAACTGAAATCTTTATGGATATACAATAAATAAATAAGTAAATAATGGACGTTTACATGGTGAACCATCGCAAAGCATTTCTTAAACATGTAGTGGAACAACCTGGTTGTTAGGGGGCGCTTTTCTTAAGGCAGCTGGTTAGAGTTGATGTGAAGATGGGTGGAGCCAAATACAGAGCAGTCCTTGAATAAAACCTCTTAGAGGATGCAAACGATGTGAAAGTGGTTCACCTTTCATCGGGAAAACAGCCCTCAATATAGAGGGAGAGGTCAATTCGATTGGTTTAGCTCAATAATGTGCTGTTAGAATGGCTCAGTCAAAGGACACACACTGGGCCAATTGAGAATCTGAAGTAAGAGTTAAAATTTGATGTTCAATCCAATGTGACTGAGTTGGAGCTTCTTTTATAAAGAGGAATAGACAAAAATCTTCATCTTATGATGTGTAAAGTTGGTGTGAAACACCCTAAAGGACATGCAGTTGCACTTTCAGAAAGAGGTGTCTCTAAATATGAATACCAAATGTCTATTTGTGACAAAAATGTTAAAAGAAAATAATATTGTTCTCTGATTACGAACAATTTGTGTTATTCTGTAACATTAAAGCCCAGTACTAAATATGGGTTTGTGGCTGTAATGTGTAAAAAGTCAAGGAGGAGTTTGCCCTCCACGTGACTGGATATAAACTGGACCTGTGTGCCTTGTAAAGCGTGTCGCAATGACATTTGTTGCGAATTGGTGCTAAATAAATGATCTGTATTTAATTGTAATACTTTAACAAGCCACTATAAATCCTAAGACTTCTCGGGCCACGCTGCAATAAACAGCCTTACCCTCGTTAACGTAATTGTTCAGGAAACGGCAGATGCTCTGCTTATTATGATTGCATACAGAGTCACAGATTAGGGAATGGAAAAGCACTGAAATAAATACGTCAAAGCAACCTTTTAAACAACAATCAACATTAAATTGGAACATTGTTTATTTCATAAATCCACTTTGTTGTTGTCCACAACTCACAATCACTTAATTTTTTTTTTCTGATAGTAAACTATGTGGTTAGAAGTAAGTCTTTGTGAAAAGTTTCCAAACCTTCAGTGACAAAGAATGATCCACAGAGAAAAACAGAATAAAATCTAAAGAATGGAAATCAGTTAAATGACATAAATACAACGGTTCTTCATATTTTACTCCAGGTACTTATTTCAAAAATCCAAGACATGCAAGTTTTATTGGAAACTCTTAACTTCCCTAAAAATGGATTTCATGTAAGCATTAGTCTCTGTCTGTGTTGGTCCATTTGTTGATTAGATTTCTGTTATAGAAAAAAAACAACCTTAAACATTATTTCATAATAGGACAGGTATTTCTTGTCACTTCTTTCATTCTTGGTGAATGACCAATGTTCGAAATTTTTAATTAAAACATTATATTTAGAAAATTCTGTTTCCTTCCTTTAATCCACAATTGCCAATTCTTTAGCTGCTCACCAGCTGTACTAAATCATTTAATTACACCTCCGACCATGTCTACGTTACAAATTAGTTGCACACATATGTTTCATTTAAGAAATGGCTTGTTTGCTTATAATAATTATCCTTATTTAACTATCATTAGGAATATCTGTGTTTTGCTATTCATTCTGATTTCCAACATAAATGGAACATGACAGAAGACAGAGACCATGGCTAACAGAGAAAAATGTCTCTTCTTATTACAATTTGCATACATAAGAGTAAAAAAATACTTTTATTGTAAAGGATTGGAATCATTTTTCTAAATCATTTTGAATCCATCTGGTCTGCTAACACCATTAATGCTTTGCGAACACAACACACACACCCCTTACAGGATTTCACACTTTGTCATGTTGCATTAAAGTATTTTATTGTGCTGTTCTAACACCTTAACACGCTTCAAACTAGACTAGTCCACAGTAGCTTCAATTTATTTAGTAATTATAAAATATTCTATTGGTAAATTGGCAAAATATAACGACCCATTTCAATTACATGCAAAAAAAATATATCAGACTGAAAGATGGAAACCTGCCTAATGAAGACCTGAAACCAAAACCAGAAAAGGTGAGGGGATGGAGAGAGGGAAAAAACTTTTTGAGAAAATATGGAAAACCAATTATGCGAGTTCCCCCTGGAGCCTGCAGCTGATCTTATTTAGCGCGTAGCTGTGATGTGAAGTATCCAGCTGCTCCGACGCTCGCCGACACCCCCTGAACTCTCCTGCCACTCCCGCCCCGCTCCCCAAAGGGAACGGCTTTGCAATGTACAGACAAAACTTGCCGTAATTAACAATCAAACACACCTACTGCGTGTATAATTAGGCACGATAACAGACGGCGAGCTTATCTACGCCAGAGGACCACAATCATGACTCCTGAACCTCGTTCAGTCATTGTAAGATAAAGTTGTTTTTTTTTAAAAAAAGATCCAGTGAAAAATACAAACATCTGTTACTGGATTTATTTTCCCACCGACAGCCCTGAGTCTGTGCTTGTGTATTCTCTCTCTTTTTTTTTCCCCCTCTCCTGCCATGTTGTCTTTAGCCAAATTAAACTAAGCTGAGCAAACCTCATCAAAAAATAATGAAACTCTGTATGATTGTAATTCAGACGGAGTGTTTACACGCTGCGAACCTTAATGTGACTCATCAGAGTTCACATCAGCCGCACACAAGGCTTTAACGACGGACAAATTTGAGATAATTCCAAAAAAACCGGAGCAAGACGAAACATTAGCAGGTTCATGGAAGAATTTCCAAATCATTATGCAGCGAGTGAAATAATTACTTTTTACAAGTAAATCTATTTCTGTTAAGGCTGTTTTACATCAAATCCACACCAAAAGGTGGCAACAAATCAAGTGATCCTGACATTCAGAGAATAAAGTTCATAACTTAATCTTTTTTTGGGGTGGGGGGAGGTTTAAGTGGAATGACATTGGGAATAGGTGTTATATGAAGCTAAAGAAACTTCCAAAAAGAATGGAAACCCGAGAAAAACTATCAGCATAAAAGAAAAATCCTGCTTCTTTTCAGTAGCAGCTGATTTACTCCCAACAATTGGCCTATTTAAAGGTTTATCGCATAAGAAGCATCTAATAATGGGTAAAAACAAACCAAGCAAAGCCATTGACCCACAACATTCTGATGCCACTCGTTACAGAAACATTTGTAAACTTCCAAATACTCAAATGAGGACTGGTTGGGCTCATAATAAAAAAAATTATTAATTAATTTGTCATAAACCAGACACAACCATGTCCTCTTCACAAAATTACTGACAAAGGAGCCAAAAGAATAATCAAAATATTTGTTTGTTTTTTTTATTAAACCAATGCTGCGCAAGACTCCACCAGTGAAGAAAAAGCATATTTTGGCTTATTTAAAGTTGACTTTGAAACACAAGGATAAGCCAGTGAAATACTGGGAAAATACGGTTCAACTGAGTTAAAACAGACTAACTTTTTGGATGTTCTTTCAAGTAGAAGTAGATTTGGATCTGCACATCAACTAATACTAATATAGAAATTTGGAGTTGGTTTCATTATGGTGTAGGAATGTCTTTCATTTTATGTTACACCAGCAGTCTTCCCATAACACAAGAAATAGCTTAATTGAGAAAAACAACAAAATATTCTAAATGAGAATGTGAAAATACACCAGGAAATGATTCCAAACACAGCCATAAAAACTCTCTTTTGGTTTCAGAGATAGAAAGAAATTCTGCCAGAAGAGCCCAGTCAGCCACTCGGCTTGAATTGAAGTGAAAATCTAGAGAAAGAAGTGAAAAACAGAGCGAGCCAAGAGCATTTAAGATTTTTATGGGGAAAAAAATCCACCTGAGAAATCCATGTGACAGTTTCTCCATACAGAACATGTTATGAAATTGTGTTAAAAATGCGATTCTACAACGTGTAACCTGTGTAATCCCGCTTTGCTTCATACAACTTAGGTTATTAAGTAATTTTCCCACAAATATTTGGTTAATTACCAACATCTGGTGCCTCATTCAAAGTATATTTACTTAGAAAAACATTCATTTGCTCAATACTTGTTTCCCCTGCTGTGTGTTGGCTGCCTCGACAATGCAGCAGGAGGACAGCACAGCAACACATTTGTGGATATAGAAGAAACCAATCTGCATTTGTAGATGAGAAAAGAAGCGGCTTGCGGGAGAGACGGGGAGCGGGGGAGGCATTAGCAGAAACTGCTCGTTTCGTTCTGTTGCCCCCGGAGTTATTGTACAGTGGTGAAGATGCTGAAGATAATTCCGAGAGGCAACAATATCCAAGCGAAATTTCATAACAGAGCTTCATTGATTTTAAGGATTCAGTCTGCAGTAACACCTGCCTCCGGGCGCCGCGCAGCCAAACAGAGATGCTGCCAAAAAAGAGAAAACTGTTTAAAGATTCCATGTGCTTTACTTATTTCTCTTTTCTATTCTGTTTTTTTTTTTTTTTTAAAGAGGAGGGGAGGGTGTTTTAGCATCAGCACGCCGTCCCAGTCTCACAATCTGTCATTTGTTTTTGCCCAACAGTAGTCAGAAGCAAGCCGCTGCGAGGAAAAGCACAGAATTACTGCAGAATTACCAGCACAGATGCTGAAAGCTAAAGCACACCCCATACTGTCACAGGGGGTTCACTGCCAGCCGTGTGGGAGGCCCGCTATTGTCATGTTTGCACAAAAGCAAAAATCTATTTAAACAAATTAGGGACTGTAAAATTCGCAAGATTCATAAAACCCTAATAACTTTTTCCCACATTACTCATCTCTTGTAGAGAAATTGGGAGGGGACCATTGTGGGAGAAGGGGGTTTCAACGTCTGATTTTTTTTTTCCCAAATCTAGCGGCATGAGATTGTGAAACAGATCAAAACCTGGAGGATTTAGTATGCATGTCTGTGTGTGTGAGTGTATAAGTATGTATATAATACGGATATTTTAAGGTTTTTGAAGGTACAGGATTTAACTTCTGAATTACATCTCTGTTCAGTTGATGGCGGTAATACATCAAGTATGTAAACTGCCAGTAAACGCCATAGAAGAAGAAGAAGTCATCAAAATAAAAACACGAAGTTTGCTCGTTAAGCGCGTTAAGGACATGGGGGAAACTTCTCCCCCCACCAACACCCCAGGCAATTCAACGTAGTTGAAGACAAAACCCGCGACGCGTGGCGGCCAAAACAAGGCGTGAAATCAAACCAAGCGGACACCACAGCTACAGCAGGTCAGGACGACGAACCGGAAACCAGCAAGCTCTGACGGCGATACGAAGGGAGCGGAGGAGTGATAACGACGCACACAGCAGCGGAAGTCAAATTATATTTAAACCATGTAGACTTGTCACTAGAGCAATTATTTACAATGCAGCAGAACAAGCGTTCAATTAAATATTCAAAAAGATGTTATCAGGTGAAAGGGGGGTTGCGTGCTCCCGTGAACTGCATCTGGTATAGCGGAACAAAAAATAAATAAATAAAAATTAAACGGAATAAATCACAACGTCTTAGCTGCATACTAATTAGTGTTTTACCCATGGGAAAACTTTGCCCCCTGCAAAACCCCCAACTAATGGCATGTGGTCATGACTGTGTATGAGTTGGAAGTCACCTTCTCCGCCCCTGCGTCACCCACCAGTGGAGGCTGGCACACGCGCGAGCTTGTACTTAATTGCAAAAATGCAGAGGCAGGAGTCCATGTGAATTACCCGGGGAGGGAAATTGAATCTGAAAACATTTCACCTTCATCGAGTGTCTTGTTGTTGATCACCAGTGTTGCAAGTGGAACATTAGAGGGTGGGAATTAGCATTCAGCGGGGTGTATGCAGCACGGTGTGTCGATATGGATGAGAGAGGAGGCCGCCTGCGTGAGGAAAAGAGAAGGAAATGCGGAGCAAAGGTGGCGCTCTACCTTTCTGGTGGCCTCGACCGAGCGTCACGAAGCCAGAGGAGATGAAGTTGTGAAGGTCGCCGCCGCCGCTGCTCCGGATGCTCTCTTTCCCGTAGTGGAGACCTGGTGGCGCGAGCACCACCGCACCACATTAGCACGTTGATTCATTCAGGTGGACACAGCACACGCAGACACATGAATGCAGAGAGAAAAAAGGTTTTGTTAGTATTCTGACTATTAAACGTGGATTTTTAATTGAGCTAGAGCAGTGCTTTGCTTGTTTTTGTTGTTTCTTCCAAGGTCATAATCAAACTCAGAAGGGTTAGCAAATCATTGAAACCCAGGCTCCAGATGAGTTTAACAGAGGGGGGCAAAATTAATATACATAGCAATAATAATATTACTCAAGTTAAAGAAAAAGGTACAGTGTAGTAAAACTACTCTTAAAAGTACCTTTCAAAAAAAGTTACTCAAATGAATGTAACATGAACATAGACAACAACACCAGTAGTCTGTAGGCTACTCCTTAAGGAGCTGTATTGGTATTAGCTAATTAATCATCATTTAGCTAACATTACCTGCATCCAACAGCTTTACTCAACTCAGTCGGTTATTTGCGGGGTGGGGGGGCTGTGCCAAGGTTTTTGCGTTTTGCTGGTTTGCTGCCATGATTCTAACACACCTGCACAGTTCAGCGTTCACTGCTGCACAGATGTAAACCCAGCGCAAGCGTCTTAGTGCTCATGTTGCGTTTAAGGGTGGCTCAGGTTACGACGTCCCAAAACAATCCCAAAACAGTTTCCAGTCCGGGGGGCAATGTGGGCCGTTGTAGTGTGATGTATGTGTGACATCTGATTTTTGGCATTCCTTCCATTCATCCATGGGGTCTACACACAGGGAGCAACAAACGAAAGCTAAAGGGGTGAGTCCAACGGGCCCATGTGTCAACGTCTACATACAAGCTTGAAATTTTACATGTTCGAATTTTGCCGGTTGCTTGGCAGCAATTGTCCTCATCGTACACGTACCATAGAAAATGGACGGAGAGTGAGCGACTTCACTCCCCGTGTGTCAAGCCCATTAGGCTGGAAGGCTTTGAAAATGCCTCCAAATGTTTCAGGGTCGGCCTTCTGAGAGGGACATACAAAGAAAATGTCCAAATGGATTCCTTAGCCAGGCATACATCCACCTCTGCTGACCTCTTTTGGTCACGGATTGGCAACAATACTCAGGCTCTCCCCAAAGCCCTTCTGCTTAAAAAGGGTAGTTTCATTTTAGTAATTTGTATTGCGGGTATCATTCTGTAGGTTGACTTGAATGAGGTTTTATTTTTTTGTCTTAGGTCTTTCTTTATTCCAACAGATGGAAGCTGAATACATCCTAAAGTTCATGCTCCATCCAGCCGTGTCTCATCAATAAGACACTAAGGACATTAAAGTCAGCCAGAAACCTTTCACTAATTCGAAGGTGACATTTTTCTAGTTTTGAACCATCAGGCTTAGAGCAGAATGCTCTCTCGTAATTTGGCTTCCTGAACGCACATTAACACAGGTCATTAACATGATATATATATACATATATGCACATGACACAAGTGGGCACACCAATGTCACCTCTGCTTATGTACAGCTAATTGCACTTCCTAACAAGTAACAAATTACACAGGAAAACATTTTTATCACGTACAGCCACAGGATTGGCCATTGGTGCGAGTGTTTTAAATACCTCCCAATCGGAGACGAGGAGGGGTTTCATGATTGCTTGAAACACATTGAGAGTTTTGCTGGTGACCAGAAATGGCCAATCAAAGCTCAGATTGCTTACTAATTAGTAAACCGAGCCTCTTTTCAGGGTAAAAGCTGCTGTTGGAATAAGTAAACGAAAGTTGACGATTTTTCGGTAACTATGTCTCCAGTGGAGTCGTGCCAATTCAACCAGCCTCCACTAAAGTTGTTACAACAGAACCAGACTTTGATGGGTCGCTGGTCATTTTCACTCCATCTCCATTTTGTACTTTTGCAGTTTTATACCCAAAAAGGAGCAGAGCATCAAAGGATATAAATCTGTACCAGCCTTGGGGACATTTTATTGAATTGCTGAAGCAGCGAACTGATCCAGAACTAACTTCAGCAGACACCGGCAAGGCTGAATGCTTTTACAAAAAAGTTGCTTTGTTTTGTTTTTTTGGGTTATTTTTATTATTTCTTCTCAGCTTTCAAACTTTGTTTGTTACAGAAACTAAAAATTAAAAGTGGTGGAAATCGTTAAGTGAATGTACTGGGATGAATTTTCTACAGAATACGAGCAGAAATCAATGTTTACGACTCCTGACTAATGTGAGGCGCTTAAGAAGCTACTCTGAATTATTTTCTTTGTTTTAAAGAAATAAATCTCTGCTTTACTGCAACTGTTCTCAATGAACCAGGGTGGAAAGTTGCCTCAGCTACTAATTTAATAAATTAATGACCACTAATGACAGGAGGGGTCTAAAGAGAAGTTACCTAAAAACAAATAAGAAGCAAATCCCAGCTTCTTGAAAATCAGAAATCCAAATCAAATCCATTATAAGTACATCTCTGAACAGCATAGCTACCCTTTTAATATAGACCAGGATTCTAAAACATCACATCCCCACCACTGAAAGCAATTATTATACAATCTTATGTTTGAGGAGCTTAACAAAGCAGATATGTTTAGCAGTTCAAGTTTTGCCGGTGACCTGTTAAAATTGTCAAATATTTGGCTATTTTAACTCTCTTACCCAGATATCAAGAAGACAATTTCTGCATGGTGTCATTTCTGTTAGACACAAATAAAGGAGGAAAGGCTGATCTGTGAACCGTACAGACAAACACTCTGGAACGTTTGAGAGAGGAAAAGAAAGAAAGGTGGGGGAAAAAAAAGGTCTGAAAAGCAATATATTTCCACCGCCCACATACCGATGCACTTTGAACTCAATCACACCTCTCAGCACATTGCTTTTATGGCTGCAGATAGAGTATCTGCTGGGGTTATTTTTCCCATTCAATCATACAAGCAATTTTGTGTCTGACACAAACACATGCCATTGTTGTTTCCCTCCGTCACCTTTGTCACTGATAGGCCGCCCCGCAACCAAATGCGACAACCCCTTCCATCTGAAAGACCCCCTCAAGAGCCGTCATCCCGCTCGTTTCGCCAACCCGCTCCCATCTCCCGCTCATTAAGCCGACGTTTGTCGCGAAGGGTCCGCAGGGCAATGGCCGCGCATTATGAATTTATCGTCCCTGATACAAAGGAAATGGTGACTTCGTATACGCCTGGCACACCGTGGCTAGGAGGGGCTGAGAATCCACAAGGTAATCATTCTTTAATCAGCCATTACTGGACACTTACACTTTCTGAATTACCTCCAGGAGAGGATGAATTTGAATATTTAGATAATTGCATCTTGAATGGAGCAGAGTGCGATGCTGCGTTGCTGAGACGAGAGAGGGTGTGCGAATTCAAAGTCAGCCAACCCGTACTAGAGCCAGGCAGAGGGAATCTTAATTATCCAGTATATCCTAAAACAGTCTCCATCTATGTACCTTTTTGTTTTATATGCTGAGACATTTTGAGATTTGTTTAATGCCATTTTGGCAAAGTACCAAAATGCCACTTTTTGATGCCATTAACACAAGCCCTCTTGTGTTAATACTGGCGAATTGCAGGAGTCCCGATTTCATTGTACGTCATAATTAACCATACACTACAAAGAGATGCTGATGAATCTCTGCCTTCACACCTGAATCCCACCTCTGATGAACATGTATACACTTTGTGGGGCCAAAGGTCCATCTGCATAATAAGGGGTAATAATGAGACGAAGGCCAGGAGACAATTAGCTTGGGTCTCTGAGACGCTGAGGTTTAACACAGGTGCACTCTGGGAGAAGCCTCAATTAAATATGTTGATGCAGTCAGCACGGAAACGTTATTTATAATACTGGGTTGAAGCTCATCCGGCCAATCAGGAGCCGGAGAGGTCACAGTCAGCACAGCAGAGATGTTATGGCAGGATTAATTGGCGGGAAGGAGAAAGAGGTGTGGGGGGCAAAATGAGTTTGTGCACGTGTGTGTGTGTGTGTGTGTGTGTGTGCGTGGGTGTGTGTGTGTGTGTGTGTGTGTGTGTGCGTGTGTGTGTGTGTGTGTGTGTGTGTGTGTGCACGTGTTTGGGTGTGAGTGTGCACGTGTTTGGGTGTGTGGCTGGGACAGGACAGCTCACTGAATATAATGCTAAAAGAACCTTTTGGCAAACAATGACACTAATTATTGTCTGTACATATACTGTCTGGGTAAATAAAGGGAGCTGGAGTGCCTTGCAAAGCTGTTTAACTTTTTCCAAATGTTGTTCTGCTGTGACCACAAACTTAAATATGTTGTATTGGGTGTTTATTTGGACCAATCAACACAGAGTAGCACAGAATTTCAAAATGGAAGGGAAATTGTGCATGGTTCTTTTTCTTTTTGTACAAATAAGAATGTGAAAAGTGAGGCATGCAACCTCAAGTTTCACATTAGCATCTACCCCTAAATAACCCCTAAATAAAGGGGTTATAACTGCAACTGATCTCATAAGTCACTTTAGTAGTGGATAATCAAAATAATATAAGCAATGTGGGGGACACAGCACACATGTGGAAGACTGCGCTGGCAAGATGAAACATGCAAAATGCTACTTGTGCAGGACAATAGTCACTGAACCATTTAACAAGAATGTTTTTTTCAGTAGCAATATGGAAATTGTAGGGTATATTCAGCAAGCCAATGACCTCAGACGTCCAGCTAGTGCCATAAAATAATTCTTCAGTTCAGTGTTTCTCTCTTAAGCAATTTAGAAAATGTTAAGTCTACCAAGTACCACCATCTTTGCATACTTTTTTAAATAAGATCGACACATTGTTAAGTGGGCTCTTACCTATGGAACGGCTGGTTTTATTGTGAATTCTATTTTTTACATGGAAGTTGAAGTTTCCCATTTTAGATTAGAAAACTTTACATAATGTTTCCCATAAATTTGGAACATCATGTAGGAAATCTGTTGAGTTCTCACTAAAAACTTGATCTCAACATCCAATATGGCTTCTTTGGACTTAAGGCCTAGTGAGAACTACTGGGATCTCTGTTGAAAATGCTGCTATTGTGTTTTAATGGGAGCAGTCAGTCTGGTCACTGAGTATACATGAAAGCAGACCTCAGTGGTTTACTAATAATCAACAGTGAAGTCAGGTCTGATGTCAGTCCCATACTTTAATCTCTCTTGAGATTAAAGCAAAGATAAATGTGCTTGAACCTTTCATCTCGTTAGCTGCAGATCAAACTTGAAATCTTTATAAATAATCCCTATAAAACTTTATTGTAAATACCACCAAAGATATAACACCAAAGTATTTCTCGCAATACTTGCACCACCAGGGTCTAGACGTAAAAAACCTGTAGACATACCCCAGAAACTTGCAGATGTTATCGCCCTATTTTTATTAGCAAAAATGATTCACACCTTAGATCTTTTTTCTTCCACTTCACTATTATTGACTATTTTGTGTTGCTCTACTAGTTTAAAAATTCCAACACTGCAAAAGCACAAAATCTAGTATTTTTGGTCTAGTTTCAAGTACACTTGAAACAAGAAGAAACTAGCTTATAAGTAACGTTTCAGTACGAATTATGAGCTTGTTTTAAGTCAATAATTCCTTAATATTGGTAAAAAAAAAAAAGTACTAGTTTCACCAGTAGATTGTTTCACTCATAATAAGAGAAAAATGTCTTGCCTCACTGACAGATAATTTCACCAATAACTACTAATTTTTCATCAGTATTAAGGAATTATTGACTTAAAACAGTCCCTTATATCTTATTTCAAGTGTGCTACGATATTTGCCCTCGAAATTAGACCAAAAAATACTTAGCAAGTTTTAGCAGTGAATAAAACACATATAAATGTGTGGCCGCATGCAGTAGCATTTGAGGACTGTGAATACTTTCTCATGGTGCTATAGGCACTGTGGCGCTTTAAAAATATCTGAAGGTCATGTCAAAGCAGCTTAAACGGCTGGAATGATTACTCGATCATGAGGACCTCTCATGGTCCACCACTGCTGACCTTTAAGCTCCAAAGTTTGCCCATCTCAAACGAAATTAGCCGATTGCCCAAAACCCCCCCCGGCGTTCCCCACGCTGGAGGCGCTGAGGCAGATACAGACAGCTGCTGACGGCTTCTCAGCCGCCATGGGGGCAAGTGCTCTAAGATGGTGATTCTGCTTACTCTCATAGCTGTGATGCCGGGAACATAGCCTCATAACTCATAATCCAATTTGCTTTTTTTTTTTTTTTTTTTTTTTTTTGCGGAACTGCTCTACGGGAGTGATTGTTTTCTTCTCTTTTTTTTCCCCGCCGTTGAACAAAGCGAGGCGGAGGAGAACAGCAACTCTCCGCACTACCTGGAAACTATATTTCATCATTCTGCGCATTAGGAAAATGTCAGAGAGGAAACCAAGCAACACATTTTGTATTTTTCTGCTTTTTTTCTTTCTTATTTTTTTTAAGACAAAAAAGAAAGAGCAGATCTGTGTCTCCGGTGTGCGGCAGATAAATCAACTTCATCTGAGGAAAGCCGTGAGCCAAACTGCATTACTCAGTGAGCGGTTATTGTTTACTTTAACCAAAGGCGAACCACTGTTAAGTTATCTGCTCCTCCCCTCTCAAGGACTGCGTCTTGTTGTGGCTGCAGGGCGCTCTGTGTTTACACCCCGGCCTAAAAGAGAATCTGAGCCCGACAATAACGCAGAGGGGATTCAAATAAAAATAGCTGCACTTTGCGCTGGTATCATATTATGCTGTCTGCACTATTTTTATTTATTTTTTGCTATGGGCCCCAATTTTTTTTCTCTCTTTAAACCCGAATATATAGCCCTGAAAAAGCAAGAAAGTTTGTCATGCACCAAGGGTGCCATGTCACATAAGGCCTGTGAAGGTGGAAAAAAGAAATCAGCTTGTATTTTTAGAGTCTCCAAGAAAAAAGAAGTTCCAAAACGACAAGAAAGGAATAAAAAAAAAATACTTTGGCAAGGATGTGATTACTGCTGAGAGCGACAGAGCATCTTCACATGCCGCGGATCAAAGGAAAAATGGATGTTATTCCCGCTCCAAACTGAAGCTGATAGGATCCTCCTGGGCCCTTTAGCCACTTGCTTTATGAGGTCTCTCTACCTGATTTAAAAGCGTCTCGAAAAAGCCTCTGGATGTGAAGTGCCAAACTCATCAGCGATGACTCCATCTGAGGACCCTCTTCTTAAGAGGCCCGCCTCCTCTGTGTGTGCCAAATGCCCATTTAAACGCGCATGAATATGCATTCTCTTTCAAGAGCGGGTGTGTACAGTGGGGCTCCCGATTATTATGCGCACATCAAGCATGCTCTCGCCTGCGCTGCCACTGCCTTTCATGTCCAAGTGCCATCAGGACCGCCTGTTCCTCCTGACGTGAGGGTTGGGAAGGGTTTGGTCTGGCTAGCTTTAGCAAGCAGGCAGAATTCTCCCGGGCCAAGCAAAGCCACGGATAGACGAATCGAGCAATGCCTGACCTTTGCTGACAATAAGTACAAGCAAGGTTGAACAAAAGGCAGCCTGCCACGTGCAGCTCCATGTCAGCCTTCTCTCGCTCCAAGGCCGCCTGGCGAACATTAGGCGGAGAGTGATGTGGCGACGGAATGGACTGAGACACTTAGTGAATGAATGCAGACTGCAGTCATAATAGAGAAATGTAAAAAAAGTCCCCCATGTACCCACTGGATGGATATGAATAGGAATCCTTTATTTAGCTGCCACTATGCCAAGTGGCTGCTGTCCTGTGGCACAAGTGGACTCTAAAAAGTACACGGTGTATTGGGTGAAAGAACACAGGTTGAGCTTCGCCATAACTAGCAAAAGTAAAAAAAAAAGTACAGATTTCAGCATCATCTTTAAAAAAAAAGTATAGGCGCGGTGATGGTGAAGTGGTAAAACATGCGATCCACATACAGTCTTAGTCTTCGATGCGGTCGTCACAGGTTCTAGTTCCGTCCCTTGACCTCTGCCGCATGACTTGCTTCTCTCTCACAATCCACCACTACAGCTGTAGCAATATCTTTAAATATATGTATTCAAAACCATTATCAGATTTTTTTTTTGTTCCTTTTTGGTTTGGCACCATCTGTGGGTCTATTTACACCGTCCTCTGGGATCGAGATCCATTCTCATAAAAACCAATCACATGGTGGGGTTTGGCTTTCTAGACGTTACAGCCTTTAGAGTCCTCAAACCCTAAATCCTTCTTAATCTGGATACTGCAACTTTTTTCCAAATGTGAAAGTAAAATATGAGACGGATTAAGGCAAGAAGTACACACTAAAAAAAATTACTTGTTGGTTATGTTCCAACATCCAAGTACCCTAAGGAATTTGGATGCACTGTGGTACACATGCTAATCAGCTATGGATCTGGAAAGGATTCAAGTTGTGAAGAGCCTGCATGACCAAAAGGGCACCATGCAAAGAAGTGGTGCCATCACAAGTCAAAATATTACGCTATGAGGCAATTCCTGGGATTTCTTACTGTCAGGCGGTTAAACACACAGGATGCTTTGTAGAGTAGACAGCAATACCAGCACTATTAAACCATGAGTTTAATAGGGGTTATACTGTGGGCTTGCTAAGTCCAAGTGGTTGTATTATGTATGATTATGTGAGTAGTACTCTTTATGACATGGCACAGAATGATGTAGTATTTATGGGTGTAACCACTGTCACCAAAATACAGCAAGTCTGTAATCTGCTACTTCGCTTGAATCAAACTCCTTAGCTGTCTCCTTCAGCAAAGATTCAAGAGAGCAAGTAATTTAAGTGATTCTTTAATTAATTTTGTCAGTCCAGTGTAAAAAAAATACAAGTCACTAAGTTCAAAGGTTATCTATACACAGGTTATGACTAGTGTTTAAAGCTCTTTTACTGTTTGAATGTATTCTTCACAACTGGAGTTATTTCGGATCTAAGCAAGGTGCAAAAATATGTCAAAGTTTCAAAGATTTTCTTTGTCACAGCACTGCTGTGAGAGTGAGCCCATTCCTGTGGTTTAATAAGGATATCCGGATCCAATCCTATAAGCATTGGCTCAGGTCTCCAATCACCATGTTTTTAGTGATTAGCGCCTGGAGTCCCTCGTGAAACTTAGTTTCGGATATCTGTTAAAGAACTGCTGTCTGTGATTATGTCAGTCGCTCCCTCAGCAACACAAGAAGAGTTTAGAGTTTTTTCTGTCGACTGCTGCACTTTGTCCGTGTTTGTGTGTGACCTGCTACCCCCACCCCACCCACCACCACCACACACACACCGAGCTCAGATGTGCTCAAGACAGCTCCCATTGTTGGGGGGAGTCACTGGTCACTCACTTTGACAACATACAGGAAACGAAAAGTTTCTAACCTAGGAGAGTACATTTCTCTAAACCCCTCTATCCTTCCTGTTTTTAACAACGCGTTGGATGGTTCTTAGCCCAATATCAGTAGCTTCTACTATCTCCTTAGATGTTTTTTCTGCTTAATGCTAATGACATGACCCTTCTTAAAGATTAACATCTGTTCCTTGACCACAGGATTTGTCTTTCCACATGGTTGTTTAAGAAATGATAAGTTACTCGTTGCATCAGCTGGGGTTAAATAACGTCTTGCCAGCTGACAGTACCTACCCAGTAGGAAGCTCATGCCTATTTTTTCAAGTAAATTCAGATGACAACTTTTTCTTTGGCCAGGCAATGTACAGCTACACTTTAGTAAGCTGCCTCAGATGTAATCATCTTCAGAAGTGACCAGACTTAGATTTTAACACAAAGTCACATAAATCCATATCACCAGCTGGAAGACTACAGTGTCCAGGCTGTCCAGAAATGAAGCAAAGCGACACTGAAATGAACTATAAAGCTATCAACTTTTCATCCGGTCCATAAATTTCAAGACATTTAATTTTTCAGAAGTATCAGGCTGTGACTCGGGATCAGAACGTGGCTATTCTTAAAGGACAAAATGAAACACTGATCAGGACATTCCTATTTTAAAGTCCTTTCACTGAGATGCCAGAAAAAGAGTCAAAGGAACCAGAGTTTTCCCAGGCTGTATGGTTTTCCTCCCCTACACTAGTTCCTGCAAACTCCCAGCTTACAAAAAAAAAAAAAAAAAAAAAAACTATCAGCTGTTTGGAAGTATTTCCACTTACAAAAACGAGAGCGTTTCTCTCTTTTGTTGTTTTAGCCTCAATAGGAGTAATTGTTTTCTCTTTTCTATAAAAACAACTGAATGATGTCATGCGTTTCACTTCTAGGTCTCTGTGTGAACACCATGTTGTCATTAATCAAGTAGCTCATGCCTTCTCTTAACTCAACACACTGAAGTTACGTAGGTTTGGAAATACCTTCTTCAGGCTCAGAATACTCCATCTTTATCTCCACCAAACTCCAGCTTCCATCCAGCAGGTCAAAACACACAGACTTGCTCTTTTGCTTCATTATTAACTGCAGTTTCTCCAGTGCAGAAGTGAATCTCACTTTACATCTGAAATTAATGAGCTAAAAATAATGCTCTGTTGGCACATTGGAGTTTTATGTCCAACTTATCTGACTTTTGATTGGCTATGTTCAGTTTTATTGCACCGGGAAAACAGAAACGTCATTACCTGGATCATCAATCGCAATATCACTAAAAAAAAAAAAAAACATCAAAGAAAAGTTGCCAACATAAGCAACAGTTCCTACCATTAGCTTCAACAAAGAAGCACTATGGGGAGGAGTGCCAACGAGTGCCGGGTTCAGGGAGCAGCTTATATATTCACCCAAATATGCAATTTGTTTAGTTTTCCAATGCCTTACTTCCAAGTTCAATCAGTTGGGATGGGATGCCACAGACAAACAGAGGATCTGAGCTGCAAACCGTCTTCAAAACTACAAACTGAAGCCAGCACTGATGTCAGAAAAGTCAGTATCTCAGGGGAACTGTGCAAAACAGTAGCTCCATTACAAAATGTGCACATAGCTTTGACGATATTCTTCGACTAATGAATATAAATAAGAAACACAATTACAATTCCATGTGAATAAGTTTAATGCAATAAGTCGTTAATAAACATGAGGTGCCATCATCCTTCTACGACTTCCTGTCTTGTTCTTTGTCATTTTCGCCAGTAGTAACATCAGGCATTTGATCACATGACTCGTGTTGCTAAAAAAGTTTTTCCATTGCAGTTTTGCAAAAAACATTCATTCCGACACAGCCAAGAAAACCACCTCACCCTTGCGAAACAACTTTTCATCCAGTTATCCAGTTTTTTTTTTTTTTTTTTTTTTTAATTAGCAGGTTCCATTAAGCAAATTTAATTTTGTAATTCCAATTTGCGAAACTTCATGGTCAGTGGAAACGCAGCTTGCAACAAAAATGATCCAACACACAAAAATTGAATCTTTTTTTTTGTCAGTTATCTGGATCAGATATGGGAAGGACAACGAGACGAATTTGTTCCAAATGCCAGTTAATCACTGTCAGTGTGTTTACTTTAACAGCTGCAAAATCAACCCCTCTAGTTTCTCTCATTCTGCACATTGAAGCCTCCCGCATCCCTGTTTTTCTTTCCATCTCACTGGCTGCTTTGTAATATCTCATTATTCTCCATCTGTGTGTTTGCCTCTCTTCATCTGATAACACCTGCCTCGCCTAAGAACCTGCCGCCTCCGCCGCCAATGACGCCTAGCTTCCTGGACCTTATGTGTTCTCCATACTGAGTTCTTTTTTTTTTCGTTGGGGCTGGGGGGAGATTTAGAGGGTGGCGTTTTAGCGATTGATGCTCCCCCTCTGCTCTCTGAATTGCGAGGTTAAATCACGCCGAGCAGCCTGGCTCCGATTCACCCACTGACTGAGCGAGAGAGGTCGTCACTTCCAGCCTGTCAGAGTCTGTGAAGTCCTCACTGCCCCGCCAGCCTGTCATTATCTCCACTAAAGGGGCCGCTACTTCCCCCCCCCCATCTCTTTCTCTCTTTCCACCCCCTCTCTGCTGCTGTATCTTTCTCTCTCTCTAATCGGATGATTACAGGATGTTTCTGTCGGAAATTATACCACCGAACAGGTGAGGAAAGTTTCTCCGAATTCTACATGAGAACAATAAGCAGGCTTCACAGTGAAAGACACAGAGTTAACTTCATACAGGTATAACACCTCAGCAGATGCGTGTGGGGAAAGCTGCGGTGCTTTCAGAGCAAAGTGAAGATGCGCAGAGAAATCGGCGGATGACCAGAATCAGGCTATTTTCTGCTTGATCAGCCAGTCGGAAACTCTGAAATGTAATCTTTTTCCAGTTAGTGAATGCATCATACACAGAGCCGCTAGGTTGCACGGAACAAAAAAAAAAAGCTGAGTGGAGTACAGGAGAATTGCTCTGCTTTATCCTTTGTTTTTGTTTTTTAGCACTTCTAACCTCTGACTACATTTTGGAACATGGTGGAAATGATAGTTGTGCTAAATGCTAACATAACACACTAAAGAGTTTGAAGAAAAACCACATTATCAGTTCCAGCACATCAGTCCTCTTGCAAAAAATCAGAGATCAGAAGCTATCTTTAAGTTTCTGATCCGTGTATTTCTAACATGCGTCGCAGACGAGGGTCCAAGGGGGGGCTCACCGTGGTTGGATTTGGAGGAATGCACGGGGGTGTAGTGATTCTTCGACGAGGTTCTGATCGGCGTGTTGTCTTTTGGCGAGCCGTTCATCGCTGCAAAATTCTCACAGTCGTATTGGGAGATGGGGATGGGCCCCTGTTGCATTAGAATGTCTGCAAGGGCCCTGGAGAAGGCAACACAGGAACAACAGTTACACACGAGATTAAAGGAACGAGAGGGTACAGGTGTTTGAAAACTGCTCTGATACATTTACTCTTTTCCTCTTTTCCCACGTCTGGGAACGTGACGAAAAGTTAATTTGCAAGAGGAACAAACACTGGATGCTGCGCACATCCAGACTAATTGGGTTGAATTTGGATGTTTTTCAGACGGCACCAGGTGCATATGGAGGGCTGAAGCCCTCAAGGGGGGGAAGAGGGTGGGAATCTGAGAGGGGTAGAAGGAACGGGGAGAGAAGCAATCATGATGAAAGAAAGTTTGAAAAAATTTTTGTTTGCTTGTTCTGGCATGGCTTCTGGAAGAGAGAGGACGGGGAGAGGTGAAAAACAAAAAACGGAAGGAAATCTAATTACATCTGCAGAGCCACGGCTCAAAGCTTTTGTACGACAAAATGTATGAGCCGTGTAACCTTTTGCTTTGAAATTAATATTTCACCCCTCCCTCTCCCTGTGCATGCCCGCACACTCGTCCTCCTGCGCTTTATTGGACGTGCAGCAGTGCATGCATGTCACACACTCTTGATGGGGCCCTGTGACATTATTCACAGACTGAAGGATGCTCAGGTGCTGAATAATGCACCGTTCACCATCGGCGCTGTTTCTAGGATGCGGCCGCAGTACGGGAGGAGGGGTGAAGCGGCCTGTCACTATGGCAAGTGTTCATTGTGGGGGGGATTGGTGTGTCAAGATGCCCACATGAAGCCCACAGACAGAGGGCGGGGTCAGTGGGAGGGGTAGGGGGTGGTGCGGTTATGGTGTTGGAGCTAACCGCTCTGACTTATCTGCCTCACTAGCTAAAGTATCTGGGATGGAGGCAATGTGAGACACAACATGCAATATGAATGTTGGGTATTAATCTCTTCAGGATGGATGTGCACTTTCACGAAGATCTCTTTCAACTCATGCAATTATTTCAGGCTTTTGACTCTTTTGGGGGTTTAACGCCTGCTTCAGATAACCATCACCCTTAACAGCAGATTAACTGTCAGCTTCTCTTTCACGTTTCTAACGCGGCTCTCCATTAACACGTGACACCATCATCCTCCTGACTTTTGCTCTCCAGGCAGAAATGACGGTACTAAATGGTTTGCAATGTTTTCACTCACTTCCGTCCTGGATGATGGACTCACCTGTGTATGTTCATTTCCTGAGGCGGACCCGTAGCCTTGTCGTAAGCCACTTTGACCGACACCCCCACCACTATGATGAAGGCTATGACCCCTCCGGTGATGTACACCGCCGTGTTGGTGTGATCCATGCTCAGCTCGTTGATGGTCGGGATGGGCGTCGAGGTGGAGGTCGCATCCGGGACCGGCGTGACGAATTTGCAGCCCGCCTGGTTCAGCCGGTCCTTCTTGTGCTCGCAGCAGAAGCGCATGGAGCACGTCCCGCAGCAGTAGCGGTGGTACGTGTTGTTGCACTCGAACGACATGTCGAACTGGCCGCTCACGTCGTAGTAGCCCTGGCAGGTGTCGTGGTCCTTGGCGGGCGCCGGCTTCGGGGTCCTCTGCGGGACGACCGTGGGCACCACCGTGGCTTTGGGGGCTTTCCTGGGAGCTTGCTTGGGCTTTTTGCCCCCCGTGGCTGCGCTCAGGACGCAGAGGGGGTCCAGGTATATGAGCAGCAGGAGAATGTGCCTTATCCCCATGGCAGCGCGAAAAAAACTCTTCAAGTTCTAGACGTGTTGGCGAAAGACACTTTTAACTCTGGTCAAGCATTAAAAAACGGGCTTCTTAATCACAGTCTTGCCCTTGTTCGCGCAGTTTCCCGTGCAATCATTGCGAGTACGGCTGGGCGCAAAGCGGTCGTCAAGGGCATTCTCTGCTTTTATTATGCAATGAACGCTCTAAAGCCCATTGCGGCGCAAGAGAGAGAGGTAGAGAAGGAGAGAAAGAAAGAGAGAGAGAGAGAGAGAGAGAGAGAGAGAGCGGTGACAACAGAACGCCCGATCCCGGCAGGGACAGGAGCTGAGGGGGAAGCCCCGGCTCCGCGCGCTCTCCTCCCCGGCTGAGCTGCGGCGCGGGTCGCTGTCCAAGGTGCTGATACCCGGAGACCCAGCCACTTCTCCTGGAGGGAAACTTAATCTGAAGGGAACACAAGTATACACCAGACGACTTCATTAGGATTTCCGTCACGTAACAAACCCCGTCGTTAATTAATAACAATGCTTTCAGCTTGAGCCCTAATAACTTAGCGTGTTTCTTTTTTTGTTTGTTTGTTTGTTTTTTTTCACGCATGCTGGTCAGCTCGGTTTTTTTCTTTCTTTCTTTTTTCTCAACTGGGTAATAACACGACACCCACACAGAGAAAATGTAATCGAAAACATTGATGATATTTCAGTTGACAGAAGAAAAACTGCGCAAAACTAAACCGGATGACATCTTTTAAGGCTTTTCGGCGATTCAAGTTCGGCTCAGCTGGTGTTTTTTCGGAGTGGGAGGATGAAAAACGACCTACCTCTGGTTGGATCCCCGCTAGGGACTCGCTCTATGTCTGGGTCTCCGAAAGTGAGGAGCGCATCAGAGCTCCTAGCGGCTCTGTCACTCTCTCTCCCTTCTCTCCGCACTTCTTCTCTTCTCCCTCCCTGCGTCTCTTACATCACTTCGGTGCTGACGTCAGAACTCAGCCAAGTATCGGTAAATTGGACCTCCTTCCCTCCCTTCTTTTTTTCCTCCCTGCCTCCGCCGCCTCCTGTTTTATGAAAGTTAAGCCCCGCTTATTGGCATTAACACGTCTAAATTAAAGGGCGGTTCGCAGGTCTGTGTTTGCAGAACACGGTGGCCTCTCTCTCTCTCTCTCTCTCTCTCTCCCCGTGCTTGTTTATTTGCCCACACAGTCCTCTAGGCAGCTGCATATTCCATATAATTATGGGGGATTCGATTTGTGTTTAGTTTGAAGTTCGGACAAATCAGCTGCAAAGCCCAATAAGAGCAATTTTTTTTCTGATTGGGAAAAGCAGGATGTTTTCCCGAAGCCACCTTTAGAAAATCCAATATGGCTGCGAATATCGTTAAAAAATGACTAATTTGAAGTAAGAAAGTTTTTATTTACACCTAAATCAACAGCAAACACCTGCAATCATATATCTATTTGTTAAAAAACGAAGAAAAGGAGAAAAAAGAAAAAAAAACATATCGATTTGTTTTTGCATGTTTTCTCTGCATCACGACATTTGAAGTTTGGCTAAGTGACGTAAAATTAAGCACGACAAAATAGCTAATGGCATTTGTTCCGCGACTTGTAACCTCAAAATTGTTAATGGCTTCTTCTTTTTTTTTTTTTTTTATTTAGAAGTCAAACTTTCCACATTACAATTGAGGAAAAAAATAGTTAATTTTCTGTTCAAGTTGAATTTCCAACTTTTAGAAAGCAAGCGGGCTGCACAGTTGGTAGAGCTGTTGCCTTGCACCAAGAAGGTTCTGGGTTCGGAGTTTGCATGTTCTCCCTGTGCATTTTCTCCGGGTACTCCGGTCCAAAACCACAGTCCAAAGCCATAGGTTAATTGGCCTCTGTGTGCATGGTTGTTTGTCCTGTCTGTCTCTGTGTTGCCCTGCGACAGACTGGCGACCTGTCCAGGGTGACCCCGCCTCTCGCCCAGAACATTAGCTGGAGATAGGCACCAGCAACCCTCCCGACCCCAAGGCTGTAAAGAAAATGGGTGGATGGATAGAAAGCAAGCTAATCCGATTTCAAATCCAACATGGCGGCCGCGTCTTTAAAACTTTGCGACAGCTGGAGTAATAAACAGTTTTCTGCTCTAGTTGTGAACATGATTAGTTAGTTTTAGTGCCTAACTGCAGAGTAATACTGATGCTAGCTTATATTGCTAATAACTAGTCACTGAGAAAAACATAAGAAAATCCCACGTCTTCTGAGTTCCAACTGGAGTACTATTGGTCCTGTCACATTTTTATTGGAAGTAAACAATGTAATCAACTTGGACAAACCTCGGGGTGATATTGTCATGGAAAAACAGGAAGCAGCTCACAAGCTCCCACCACAAAACCCAATACGTGTAATAGCACACATCCAGTTGAAACCACAAGTATACACTAAATAGACTAAATACATTTTTCTGTCTGAAGTTAAATCAGACCAAACGTTTTGTGCTTTTGACCAATCAGAATTACCAAAATCATTCCTATCTAACTGCTACAATAATGAGAACAAAAAAACAAAAAACAAAAAAAGTGTCAGATTTATTTAAAAATGTATTCAAAATCAGGAGTTTACATACAGAATGATTACCTCTTTAAACAATGAGGGAAAGCCCAGATTACGTAGCTTCAGAAACATCTGACAGGTTAACAGGCACGTTTGAGTTAATCGGAGGCACGTCTGTGGATGTGTTTTTGGGACACACTGCCTTCTCACTTGAAGTCAAAAGAAAACACCAAAGATGACAGGAACAGAATGGCAGAGCTGCAACAGCCTGGTTCAAACCCGGAAACAACTTCCAGACGGTTGAAGGTGTCTGTTCAAACAATGTATCCATGTTTTAGTCAAAGTGGGAATGTCTGGCTATCATATTGCTCAGGGAGAAGACAGGTTCTGTGTACCAGAGAACATGTTTTTGTCCGAAATGTTTGACCCTAGTCATACAATTCAAAGACGATTCTACCAAATACTAAGGAAGTGTGTTTAAAATGTTGACTTTGAAGACAATACTAAATAAATATCTAACATATTATGTCATTATTGTGGTATTTAGCAAAATAAAAATACTTTTGGTAAGTCTAACCAACCTAAAGATTAGTCCAATTTAACTTCAGAGCAAAAAAGCAAAAAAAAAACAAAAAAAAAACCCTGTGTGTCTTTTTATTTGGTATTTCTGAACTTCAGATTTCAACTGTATAAAAAGTACAGAACGATTGAGAAACGAATCATCTCTAAGTCAGTGGAACACACTTTCTGTCCAAAATCTAGTGAACACGTTTTACTGCATAGAATAAAGAGAACTGGATTGTAACAAGCTTTTTTTTTGTTGTTTTTGTTTTGTTTTACTAATTAAGTACTTACTAAGCCCAACTGGACATTATGTGTTCATGTAATACCTGGGATATGTAACACTTTATTCTGAGAAAATATCAGAAATTTCCTCTTTGAACCAGAACTTTGACATGGAAACTCTGAATCCCCTTTCAAATGCTCACTTTAAATCCTATAACCCAAACATACAAAACCTACCTCCGGCTACACTGCCAATTTACATTTAAATCTCCAGCTACACCTACATCTCTATGTGTATATATTTTATTTGTTTGTTTCTGGAGATACAGAGAAATTAATTGCTACTACTACCACTATTTGCCTACTGCTATTAGGATGCTGATGTTAAATCTGCTTTTTGGGCAGACGTGCCATTCAATTAGGAAGCAGAATTTTAATACGCGGCTCCTGAAATATTATAGCATACCATTCGTCTTTTACGATTGCAATATTCCACAAATGAATGTTGCAAAGACTAAGTGATTTGACATATAGTGCACCTCTTCGAATTAGCTAAAATGATTAACAGACACTGGCGCTTCTCCAACTTGTATCAGGAACATTATTAACAGTGCCTTTTAATTTGTACTCAAGTCAGAATTTTTCAGATGCAACCAGAGAAAGTCGGCTGCCTCATGTAATCACAACGCCACGTTCCTATTCATTAAATTGGAGTGTGTTCTAAAATTGTTCCTTTGTCAGATTAAATGTTCATTTTTCAGATTTGTAACCGTCATCTTTACAAAAACAAAGAGATTTCAATAAAATCATACGTACTTTCTAATTTATCCTAGTTATCAAGCAGAACAGTCAAGTTCAGTTTGTTATTCAAATTGGTTTAAAGGGGCAGTGCTGTGTAAAATTGACTTTTTTTGAGCCTTACATCATGTTGTAATGCCATTTCCTCAGTGTTGCTTTGATTCTTTTATGCATCTTTGAGAAATCCTTTAATCTCCTGTGACAACCATTCAGGTGTCCAAAACACTTGGGGGAAGACAAAAGAAGTTCCTCCTCTGACCTGCAGTTCCCAAGTTTCCGGACTTCCGCCTCATACATGTGAGCCGTCCTCTGCGACTCCTCCCCTTCAGCTCCTTCAGACTAGCCAGCAGCAATTAGCAAACACCTGGAGGAACTGCGTGTGTGCTGAGCTCATTATACAAGCTACTCTTAAGTGCAACGCTGCTAAAACACATTGTTAAAACATTAATAGAGGAGCGATGTTACGATGACTTCCTGATTTAGAATGTCAGCAAGAGCAGGGGTTTCTTAAAGAGACAGAGACCCATTTTTGAGACATTAAGTTACAAAGTCAAATTTCTTTTTGACTTCGTGTTGTTTTTAATAACAACTGAAGGTAACATAGCTCCTTACTCGTGCAATAAAATGGCACTTATGTGGTTAGAAAATATAAAACACTGTCCCTTTAAAATAATCTTTTCTTTCACCAGGCACTTTCTACCTGGCAAACAAAACTCATCAGGACCTATATTGTAATTTATCGAATATGACCGTACTTGAAAGCAACAAGAAACTCAAATTTACAAAAGTCCAAAGTGTACAGCACACGGGGGAAAAAGGTTGGTCAACATAACCAAGAGTTTTCTGACTGAGAGGTAGGGTTAGGGTTAGGAGAGTTGACTGGTGAACCAGGATTGGGTGGTTGAGTAGAAACGGGGTGCAGCTGTGTGGGAAGGCAAGTAATCCAATTTGATTGAGGAAATTGGACAAGTAGCTATTAGAATGTGGGAAACAAGGAAACAAGCCAAACACACACACAGAGAGATGCATCTTAAAACCCAAACAACCGCAGATTTCGTGACACACCTGCATGAAAGCCAGCGAAAGCTGGAGAAATAAATAAACCGTTTGTTATTTCGTTTCCAAGCTGCTTTGCACCTCGTTAAACCATCACTGCGCACTGATTGTACTGTTGCGCTTCCAACAGAAGGTACCCTTGGCGTTGCGGATAACAGTGAAACTGTCTCCTCTGGTTTTCAGATTTTGCGCGACTCTGGAGGTGAATGGAGCGCCTTCCACCGCACCGCAGTCGTACCTCGGTGCAGAACTGCCTTAATGTGCTCATTATTGCAGATAAGGTCACTCATGTGGGGTCTGTAGGCAGGCCAAAGGCACCTGGGGGATGGTGGTGGAAACCGATGGGGGTAAATTACAAGCGAAGAGTATGCCAAGACGAGCCAAAGCCGCGAGGCACACTCCTCCACACGGCTTTGTTTTGTTTTTCTTCGACAAAGAAAAAAAGAAAATCCATGGTCACCGGTTTTGGGGGGGAGAGAAAGAAAAAAGAAATGATAATATGAAGGTTTCTAAATAAAGACGCTCACTAATTACACGTTAAAGCAGCCCAAACATGGCAGGAGGAGCAGGGCTCGATAATGATGGTATGAGACCTGCACACACATCTCTCGGTGTCACTTGGTTGGAGCGTCAGATTTGCACCCCAGACACTTCTCTGATCACGACGGTGCGGGTGTCTTGACAACAGCAGCTAAGAGCGAGGTGTGGAAGCTGCAGGGTAGGAGCGGGACCTTAAATCGCAGCTATATCCTCCTCCTCCTCTTCGTCTTCCTCCCCCTCGGATGGGAATGCGAGCGACGTGACAAGCATGCAGCACATTGTTAATGGGGAAGTGTTCCGGGGCTGTAATGATGTGGGGCCAAAGGAGCGCAAGTAAAGATCAGAGGGGAGAGAGTGTTGGAGTGGAAGAGCCTGCAGAGAGAGCCGGGAGGGGAAAAACAGAAGAACAGCTGGAAGAAGCTGGGTGGAGATTTTGAGTTTTTTTTTATTTTTTATTTGGTACTGTAAATATCTGATTACAGATTTTAGCAGATACGTACGGTTAAATGTTTGTGGCTCTGATTTCTTGGAAAATATCTGAAGTCGATACAAGCCCAGAGTACTGCGGAAGGATTTGATTCTGTTTGGTTTTCTACATTTATCGCCACTGCTTTTACTGTTTCTGCTCCCACCGCAGAGGAAGCTGTGCACCGGTGGGAAGAAACTTCTCCTCCACTTCTGAACTCCTCACCTTCAGGTTCTGAAGAAGGAAGTTGGTTTTGCAAGATGAAAAAAAAAACAAATGAGTAAAAACTGTTAGTAAAATTAAAAGCTTGGACTTCACAGCTCTTTACTTCGAAAACGATGACATGACACGGGAGAAGAACATGAAGAATTTAGGAAAAATAACACAAAATAAACATTCAATTTCATAAGTACAGGGAGATTCAGGAAGTAAAAATATTCTAATTTACATTTTTTTTCCTTTTACGGAAACAAATTTGATTAATGAAATTGAACAGATAACGAAAAATTGCCCGTCAATTGGGCACAATAACTTGTTTGAACTTTTTAAAAATTGTTTTTACTTTTTGTCGGTTCGAAATAAATAAATGAATAAATATGTTTACAACAAAACACACGTATGAAATAAAATAGGCATTGTGAGCCACACTCCATACCAGTATAGGTGGCAGTAATGGGTGCCATATGTTTCTTAAAAATAGGCAAAAAAACAACAAATAAATAAATAAAAAACAAGAAGCAGATGCTAGATTGTTTTTCTCCAGGAGGGATAATCAGGCCTGCTATATTTCATCTCCTGCATTCTGTGGTCTTCCGATTTTTTATTTTTTGCTGTTTTTCCCCCAGGAAACCAGTTTCCCAGTTCATGCTGTGTTCCTGGTCTCTACTGTGTCCCTCTCTGCTTGTCGAGGATCTCTCCTCTGCAGCTCTCGCTCCTTTTGGTTCACGCGGTCAGGCCTCCTCTACAGCACCGTCCATCCTGACTCGGGTGTCCGTCCACCTTCCGACGCTCCTCCGTCTCTCACCCCTCCTCCTGGAAGAAATGACACAAAAAACCATTACTGACAAGCACCACTCACCACCTCCTGGTGATCTCAGGCTCACACCTTCCTCCTTCTAACCATCTCGTTCATCATATCCCAAACATATCCCACCTCTTATAACAACCGCTTACCTCTGCTCCTCAGTGCCGTCCTTGATTTCTCTCTTTCATCCATTTGTGTCAAGGAAAAACTTCAACTTCTCTTTGGTGTCTCTTTCAGGTGAACTATTGGAAAATATTTTGCACAAAATCGGTCTTAGGTGATGAGATTTCAGTCTGCTCAGTCCTGCCTATTTCAATATCCTTTTCAGAATGAGCTGTTTTAGGGCGTCTTGTCACTTTAAATCAAAGCAAGCAGCTGCTGGCCACGGCCTCACCAATTCAATGGCTGCAAACAGGTGTGCAATTGTACAAACGTACATCTGCAACAAGTAGAAGTAGAGTCTTCTGCGCGACCAACGAGAATGCAGGAAGCGGTTTCTGGATGGGAAGACAGCAACAAAAGCTTTTGTCTTTTTCCAGCAGCCATTGTACAATGCAAATCTGGATTTAATGGAAGAATGAGGAGGGTAGGGGGGAAATGGCTGCAAACATGTGTGCAATAGTACAACCATACATCTGCGAAAAGCAGAAGTGGAGCCTCCTGCAAAACCAACAAGAATGCAGGAAGAGGTTTCTGGATGGTATATGACAACAACAAAACTTTTCTTTTTCCACCAGCCATTGGTGGATCTGACATGTATGGAAGAGTGTGGGCACAAAAAGCATGTAGAAGACAGTGATCTGGACAGATGCGACCAAAATGGAACTTTTTATGGGTGCTTTAATAACAAATATGATCATCATGGAGTCTTATTCTCTCATGTGAAATCTCATTAAAAATACAGTTGTTTAAGGGATGTCACAGACTCAATGCTACTTTCACATATAGATGCGATAAAGAACCTTTTTATCATATAATGGAGTGTGATATGAGTTCCGGTCGATTCCTTTTACAAAACACCACGAAACCATCAGCATGGGGATATTTTTGCTGGTCAGCCAGTAATTTTTATTGTCCAAAAATAGGTTTAAATATTCCTCCAGTGTTGTTCCACAGCTGATTCTGCTACCCTCAGGTGCCTGGGGAAAAAAAACCTTTAATTGGTCCGTTTTCTGCGGTTACAACGGCTTTAGACAAATATTTGGGGCAATAAAGCCACAGGAGCAGATTAAAGCAAGATATAAAGCAAGCAAGTTTTATACTCATGTGAACCATTCCAGGGTGTGCAGTTGCGTGATTTACAGGCCAACTAGGCTGGAATTTCACATCACTGCTGAATTGAGCATGATCTATGTGTGCATGGAGTGTGTGTGTGTGTGGGTGTGCGTGTGTGTGTGTGTGTGTGTGTGTATGTGTGCGTGTGTTGGCACAAGAGAAGGTGCTGGATTTGGACTGGAAGCACTGCATTCAGCACATCAGGAGGCAAAAACAGGCTAATTAAAGCTGCTCTTTGCCACATGTCACCGACGACGTGCTCTGTGTGCAAATGAAAGCAGATTTGCTAAAGCGTCCATGCTGCGGATTGGCCAAATTAGAGATTAAGCGAAGATTTAAACCGTCTGCATCTCCTTTCTCAGCCTGTGCGCCTCGAAGATCTTAGTGAGTTATACTCATTTTAACGTCTTTCTTGAAGATCCTTGTGATGTGTGAATGCCTCTGCTCACAGTCAGTGTGAAATGATGCATGTTGGTTGTGCAAATATTCAGGGAAAAAAAGAAAAGAGAAAAAAAGTTGGGTCTTCTGTTCTTGTGAGCGTTTCCGTGCCTGGTCTCAAGTCCTGATATCGCAGCGTGTCACGGTTTCAGATAAGAGCAGAATTATTCAGTCTTCACATCAGCCGCTGCATCACTGATCCTCGGATTAAAGCAGAGCTGAAACTCTAAAAGCGGTTTTTGTTTTATGCCTAACATTACAGCCTCGTGTGTAGCTTGAAAGCGCTCCGTCCGCTCCAATTTTCATTAATTATTGATCAGATGTGGCCATAAACCTGATTTTGGCCTGGATCTCATGGAACAGACCAAAAATAAATAAATAAAAAAAGTTTCAGAACTGTAGAGTGAACGGGGGAGATGTTGGGAATATTTCCGACTTCAGTGTAGACTGTTCGCGGTTCCTAACTGACCTGCATGCGCAAAAGAACACAAACTATGATGTCAACTATGAAGTTGTCCCCTCCCCCACCTTCTTCAAATCAGACAAAAATTGTGACAAACGTTTGTGCTACGTTTGTCCTGGTTTGTGCCGCTGTCATTTTGAAGATATTAAAAAAATCTTTCCAGAGGTCACTAAAGGTCAGCTGGCCCTCACCAACCTTCTTCAACTCAGACAAAATCGTTGTAAATCAACTCGACCATGTTTGTGCTGGTTTGTGCAGCAAAACATTTTTTTTTTTTGTTTGTGCTGCTTTGGCTTTGAAGATATTAATGACATTTTAAAAGTCATTTTGATTTTGTAAAAGTGGGAGGGGGAGGCTGGTTCTTTAAATTTTCATAAATATCTTTGCACAAGCAAAACATTTTGTTGCACAAACGTAGTCGAGTTGAAATAAAACCCATCTTGCTGCATGATGCTGCCATCACTATCTTAAGTTGGGATGGTGTATTCAGGATGATTTAATTGTATCTTTGAAAGAGCTAATTACAAATGCATGCTGGGCTTTTTTTATTTGTGCTTTCTTTCTTTTATTCATCCTTTCTTTCTTTTTTTGTTTCTTTAAATGTGCGTTTTTAAGATTCTAAGAACATTACCTGGATGCACTTGGTTACTCTAGATCTCCGTTTAGAGAGGACTCAGTAGAAAATCACGCCGTAACTTCCGGATTCTGTTTTTCAAACAGCTGTGTACGGCCGCTTTTTCTTTCCTTCCCACTTCAAAATTAGCCATTGGTCTATGAAATAAAAGCCCCGGTAAAATCATTGCGGTTATAAAATGACGATGGGTAAAAGAAAAAAAAAAACACTTTGGGGTCATAAATATTTTTACAGGGTGCTGTCGTGAAACTGTCACGTTTGTTATCTGCTGCCGCGTCGGCTTGTAAAAGTGTTAACGACGGAGCCAGAAATTAACTCGGTCTGTCAAAAAATGCCTGAAAATGAGAGGCCTTTAGAGCTCATTCATTTTTCATGCTGACTCTTCCCATCGATGCCACGTGGCAGCCGAGGCTGATGGCTGCTGTCATCAAGGGAGAGGTGAGCTGCACCCTGAAACAGGCACTGCTAGGTTACATGGGAGACTTTACATTTAAATGAACTTAGGGTGACTGGAAACAAAAGAGACTCTAATCTCAGAATTTTGACTTTAAATTGAGAATTCTGAGTTCCTGAATTTTTTTTTTATCCAAATTTGGACATTTTCCTCAGAATTTTGGCTTTATTAATATCTAACCTTTATCATAATATCCAATTTTTATTTTGACTTTATAAGGATTCTGACTTGATTCTCTCCTTAGTGGCCTTTTTCCCTTTTTGTAAACTACTAGGGTTTCAAGTGAGAAAAAGAGAGTAGTTTGGTAGTATTTTTGCTTGTATGTCTGCTTCCTTTTAAACTCTGTATTTATGAGCTCCAACCACCAGCAGTGACCCTGAACCAGCTCCACTAACTGAATGAAAACGGACAGACTGAACATGATAAAAACAAAATGAATCTGGCTGAAATAGACAAAATTACAGGAAAAAACCCCACAATAATCCAAAGGAGAAGAAAAAAAGAATATCTAACCTTAAAAATCTGCTAAGAAACTGAGTTTCCTTCTTCAGAGAGTGAGCATAACAGTTCCACTGTGATCTTTCTCAGAGAAGTTGTGAAGACCTGTCTTGGAAAAACTGTAAGAACAAAGCAGTTGCTTTAGAAAGGTGGCAAAGAACAAGCCTGTTAATGATGTTTTCACCATCATTAAAAACTCAATCCTAAACGTTTACCTTGGTGAATCTGTAGATTTACTGAATATTAGACGAAATGCGCACACGTTGTGGTGCGGAAGTGTGCACATACGTTCATTAATAGGGAATTAAAGAACTGGGTGCGTAAGTTTGACCTCATTGTGGAATTTCTTCCAATCCACAGAGTTAAAAAAAATTATGTTGTATATTTTATTCATAAATCGCCACTCATTCTTTTCGAAAATCTTTGTCAAACTGTCACAGTTGTGTGATAATGTGTATCTGTAAAGTCCCAAAGCTCCAGTTTGTAGAACAGCTTTAGCTGCAAATGATTTGTTATCTGAACATGTGTGTTACTTTTAACAAACGTGGATCTATCAGTTTACAACTAGCAGCTGAAGCGCCGAGGCTTCCCATGGACCCGGTTTTTATGTTGGACCTTTGGGGAGCTTTGGTATTAGCCGCGTGTTGCTCTGCAAAAATATGTTCCCTTTTGTCAAACAGCATATACAAAACTGACAAAAGTTTGAAGAGCCAAAAAAAAAAAAAAAGATAATTCCTGATGGACCATAAACTGTGAAAACATATCATGTAGAAGATGGGTCCACTGAAGAATGAGATGAAAAGACTGGAGATTTTCCATCTCGCTGAAGCACCGAAGAGGAATGAAAAGGCGGACAAAATTCAAAGAAGACCTTTGAAAGGCTTGTGGAAAACAGGCAGTGAAAGTTCAAGCTTGAAATGGCTACACCGGTTGTAAACTCCGCACTTACCTTAGCAATAAATATTTTACAGTTGGAGAGTGTTTATTTCCCTTCGTACGATGCCTCGTTTGAAAGGAAACGCAGAGTGGGCTGAGCAGCAAAACCAAGTATACAGGTCGTGGCTGTGAAAAAAAGTTGGAAAAGCAAATCCGCTCTTCAGACACCGAGGTTATTCCTCAGTCAAACATTGTTTGGTGTCAGCAAAAAAACTCACGTTGGCGATTTAAGGATGTTTTAATTTAACTAAGAGGGAACTCTGTGATGCTACAGAGAACAGTGTCTAAACACAACAGGCTGAAACGGACATAGACGGCTTTCCAGTAGATGACTGAGCGTGAGAGCGGAGCAGAAATTTATACAGGCAGCAGCGAATGTGGGAGCAATCAGCAGCAAGCAGGAGGAGCAGTGTGTTAGAACAGGATGTAACCTGTCATTGACAGGGATATTTAGACACATACATGTTATTATTATTATTATTATTATTATTATTATTATTATTTTATTTCTTTTTTTTTACCAGAAGTTACTGTCCAGAACTGTCTGGGGACCTTACTTTTGTAGAGGTTTCTATCTAGCTTCTTTCCTGAAACTTTAACTGGCCCTTGTGATTACTAAATGACTCCACTAAAATGACTAAACCTGTCTAAAATTGATAGCTTATAAGACAACACGGTTTTTAAAATATCACTTTGCTAAGACTTTAATGGGATCTTATATCCTATTTTTTCAAAAACTTGCTACATTGTTTCTCCAGAACTTACCAGGTACTTTCGAGAACCTTACTTGAGTTTCTACATGCACCACAAATCTGGAACAAACTTCCCAGAAAACTGCAAAATGGCTGAAACACGGAGTGCCTTTAAACCTAGACTAAAAGCCCAAAGGTTTGGAGTCACTTATGAAGCACAATCAATTAAGATTTTGACAATAACACTTGAATAAATGTAATGTTTCAATTGTTGATTCTACATTGCATGACTTTGTGTTTTTATTATGTAAAGCACTTTGAAATGCCTTGCAGCTGAAATTATGATTGATTGATTGATTGATTGATTGATTGATTGACTGATTGATTGGAGCTTATTATGTTCTCACCTGGCTTGTTCATAATTTACAGACTTTATTGGTTACATTTCCAGAACTTTCTGGTTACTTTCTTGAAAATGTGTAAAATTCTCTGGAAAGTATTCTTGGAAAATATCTAGAAAGTTAGACAAAGAAACCATTTGATATTGGGAAAATAAAAGAAGTATTATGTAATGCTACTTTTATTTATTGATTTTTTTCAGATAACCTTGGTTGTAGCTCTGTATAGTTAAGTCACTTAAAAAAAACCAATACCACTAAAAACAGGGTAAACCAAATGTAATGCTGCAGAAAAACAAACATTTAATATTACACTCGAAAAGTAGGCATCATCAATCACGTTCATCGTTCCAAAAAAAAAAGGCGGGGGGGGGGGGTGAAAAGCGGAAATGAAAGAACCCCCTTGGTCACAAACTGGAGAGCTTAAACGCTGAAGAAGCTGTAAGTAAAACAATAACTTCTGTCTATCAACTTTGGCGGCAAACGAAGCGGCTTCGAGCTGTTCGACCATCTGGTGGAGATGCAGTAAAAAAAAGGATGGCTGATGGAGGAGCGGCGCGGCGCGTTCAGCTCCGCCGTGCGCTTCTCATCCGCCTGCTCGTCTTCCCGGCTCTGATCCGAGAAAGCATCCGCGCCTCATCTCACGGTCCCCGAGACGAGTTCGGCGTCGGGGAGTTTAAATTTTTCATTGCAACAACTATGGCTGGCATCGTAAAACGTGGTTACCAGGCAACTGCTGCTCTGCCTCCCAATCAGGGCGCGGAGTTGGTTTTGGAATTCAGATTCAAACATCATCACACTCTTTTTTTTTTTTCCTCTTCAGCGTGTCATTCATTGTGTACAAAAAAAAATAAATAAAAGAAAAAAAAGAGGAATAAAACTGTTCTGATAAGAAAAAAAAAAGAAATGTTTCTTGCTGAGGTACAAATCAATCAGGCTGAGGTTTTATAAACCATTCAGGAGATACTGTAAGTTTTATAGAAGCCGCTTAGACTTTAAATTAGAATCTTCGGCTGCTTTAACCTGCTGCTAGTCACACCCACGATGGCAGTAGGAGGTGGTGGAGGGGGGTAAAAAAAAGAAAAAGAAAAAAAAGATGCTTATGCAAAGCTTTTTTTCCCCCTAGTGTTCCTGTCAGGGAGCTTTTGAAATCCCTTTTCTAATGGGAGCTGGCATTCCACCTTCTTTCAGTATTTTCTCTGGAGGACGTGCAGGGAGGGTAAAGAGTAAAGAAAGAAAGAAAGAAAGAAAGAAGGAAAGATGACAGCAGTGCCACCGTCCGGAAAAGTCGTTTTGTACAGAAGCTGCAGGAGAGTTGTCTCTTGTTGTTTTTGGTTTTTTAAACAGCGTCACCGATCTGCGAGGCAGTGGTCAGCCAGGTGACCTCTTCCTCCTCATCCTCCATCGTCCGGATCCAACACCACCGGCTGCTCCTCAGACAGCCCTCTGCTGATGGAGCTCCATTCATGCAACATTTATTTCCTCCTTTTGCTCTTCAGTTATGTCACAGCAAAGAGGAGGAGGTGAGGGGGGAAACACAGGCTGTGTTATTTATGTATCTATATGTGTTACAAAATGAACATATTTAAAGAAGGATGTCAGCTGTTCAAATATAAATGACTGAGCCAGAAATTGTTGGATGGCTTGTAAATTCCTGATGTGGACGAATCACACTTTAACAACAAAAAGACTCATTTATGTGCCTGCGTGGGCTTAAGACGGCTACATCATGAATAGCAAAACACCTGAACGATTAAAAAAAAAAAAAAACTAAAACAGAAAACGATATGTGGGTGGCTTTTAGTTTGTAATCAGCACTTCTTGGATATGTTTCAGGTTTTGACTTTGTTTAGTATGTTGTTTTTTGCATCATCCTGTTGATCTGCGAGTTGATTTGCGTCACTTCATTCATCTGTGTCAAGTGGCGTTTATGTCCTGCCGGATTCCCTGATTTTGTTTCGTTCTCATTCTTGTTTTCCCCCCTTAAACCACACTGATCCATTTCTCTTTGTCCCTCACTGAGTGGCTTGGCTCATATACAAAAAACCACACAGGAGCAGACTTAGATAAACAATCAGGTCTGTAGAGGAGATAAACGGGGCTCACTTTCCCTCCGTCCAGGAAATGAGCAGTTAGCATCTTTGCAGACCACACACATCCTGGACACAAACTGCTTAACTTCTGGATTTTGTTTGCAAAAACCAGCAGTCACAGAGGCAGTTTCTTCCCCCGGGCTGTCTGATGAGCACAGTGAACATTTTACAACCAGAGTAAGTCAGCTCCACTGCTGCGAAACAAAATAAGTATTTCTGCACTGTCACATCAAGCCTTATTCCCCCATATCTATAAGATTTGGCTGCAGATATAGTAGTATGTACATATAGTTCCTTTATCTTTATTTTATTCCCTATAAAGCATGTTCACTGTGAAACCAAAGTTAGATCCTTCTATTCATACTTTACGTTTTAGCACATAAACAGCCAGTCAGAAATACATAGTTTTCACTACAGGTTCATAATGTTCAGTTTTACCGTCTTCACAGAAAGAAAAAAAAAAAAGAATTGAAATGTAAGAAACAACGCATTTCTCGATTATCCCCGCTGGGAGAAAAAACAAAACAAAAACAAAAAAAAAACAGCAGAAGGAGAAATGTAGGCTTACACAAAATGACGACATCCCTAAAGACCAGCAGACTCCAAGGAGGAATTCAAGCAATTGTAATTAAGTACAAATTGCTCTGATGATTCACTTTGCAAAGAAGAGCCAAATTATTCTAGTTTAGAGGTTCAGGAACCACACAGGAGCAGGGCTGTATAATGTTAGCAAATCTTATGTTGATTAGTTTTAATATTTGTGATAATGACAAAAATTGGAATATTCAACTATGCCTACTTCTTTTTTTTCCTCATCTGTGCTTCCAACATTCAGTGACCTTTAGCTTTTGTAAGCAAAGCCATTTGTGTCCAGAAGTATTAGACTCTATCCAACTGTACGAAGTACAAAATTGGTACCAATGAAAGAAGAGTTAAATATACACCAGGTAGCATTAGATCACTGAACAATAACTTTGGTTTGACAGAAAGCGGAGTTAAAACGAAGCTAATGAGCAGTTTCTAAATGAAAATGTGACAACTTCCCTGTGGAATCCCAACTCTGATTATTCATCCAATCAAACAACGTTAAAAATGACGTGATTGAGACGAACGATGGATGTTTCTCCATTACTACATGGTCCATAGCTGCTCAAAAACATCTACCGACTTCTATTCTCTTTCACAGTTAAGATATGTTTGTTTTCCTGAAATACTGTACTTTCCTGCAAAAAGAAAAGTTTGTGGTTGAAATTTGAGGCGGAGCAAAAAGCCATGGAAAAGCTTGGGAATTTGCGCCTGTGTGGTCATAAGAGCCGGTTTAAAACTTCACAGAGAGCAGCCGAGCAGAATAAAGGCTTCCTAACTGATTTCTGAGTGCCTCAGATCGCCCCCCCTCTGGCCCCCCGCCCCCCACACTGTAATTTTAAACTTGCAATTAAAACTAGCCATGCAGAATAAAGACTCCAGACAAGTTTTCCAAAGGTGTTAGATTTACTCCTTTCTGTTTCCACCAAAAAAAGCACTTTTTATGCAAAAAATAACAATAAAAAAGGCATTAAGCCTCTAAATGTAAGCATAATTTAACGCTCAGAAGCCCTCTAAGCTTCTTATGTGTTTATGAAATGAACTCCCCCACCCTTCCCTACCTCCTGCGTCCCGGACTAGCCCCCCCTTTCTGCTGCCTTCAGGTGATGCGTGCTCCCTCCGGTTGGAGTTCACTTTTTCCAGCGCTGTGGAGTTTGCTGGTACAGCACTGACAAAGCAGTGGAGCACGTCCCGGGTCTGAGAGCGGCTCTGCCATTGTTCCCCTCTCCTCTCTGTCTTTCTCCCTCCCTCTCTCTCTCCGGGGGCCAATCCTTTATACATGCCATGTTCTTCTGCCATTACCATGACCCAATTCCTTTTGAAAACTGCGTTTTTCAACTTGCAGAAAGAGGCAAAGCCGGTGGAGGAGCTTTTAAGAGAAAACTGTCCCCTTGAGTTTAACTATGCATGCTGCTGAGTCCGACTCCAGAATGTGCTGTGTCAAGATTTTTTGCTAATGCCTCATTTTTTTTTTTTGTGCCCATGAGGCTACAAGCTTAAGCCATAGGTTTGGAGACGGTGGGTTGTCAAGATACGCAGTGATTTAAAACAGACTTTTTTTTTTGTTTCATGAGAAAAGTGAACAGATGTGCCAGTGCTTCCTGTAATGCTGCGCTGATTCTTAATAAAAAAAATCAAGCCACACACCCCTGAGATGATGTCATACAAATTTAGATGAATACGTCACATCATTTTTTTTTTTTTTTTTTGTGTTTGTTTTGTTTTTGCAAGGAGCTCTCAGCCGTTTGCCAGTGTGTGGAGTTGAGAGTACTGACATTCGCCAGCATGTCATCATCGCCTTCTCCTGTCTTGTTAATCTAAACTGCTGCCCCGGCTCCGGCTCCGGCTGCTGGCACCAGAGATGCCACGTTGTAATGTCTCACTGAATTACCGGCAGACTTACAACTGAATGGGCCCGTTTGATGTTCACTGCTGGCTTTTGATCAGGCCCATATATTCAGCCACACACTCAGTCGTTGAGGTCGTAAATGATTAGCACCGAGGTGGGACTTAGCGGGATGTAATGAATGGGAGCTGATGGGATGGTTGTAGAGCTTGGGGGAATGGGAGCCATTTTTATTTATTTTTTTCAGTTTGGAACTTTGTGCCAAACTGTGTTCAGCCGCAGGTTAAGGTCATCAATTGGGGCGAAGGTCATGAAATCGGGCTTCAGATTTAGTTAAAAAAAAAAAGAAGTTATTATTAGACAAGAAAGAATTAGAAATAAGATTGGTGAAATATTTATGATTTATGCTCTAGTACCATAGCACATATCCCAGATATTTAAACTAGTAGCTTCAATCAGTTTGATTTTGTTACTGTTTTTCAAAAAAAGATCCAAATTAAAGTCGCAAGGCCAGTTTATTTGCATCACACGTTTCAGCAACAAGCCAGTTCAAAGTGGTTGACGTCATAAAAACATAATACAGTGACCAAATACGAAACAAGCAAACTTTGCATTTTGTCAAATGCCATCATCAAAATAATCATATGTACATCAAATATACTGATCGATGTTCCATTTACTACTAATCAAAAACAACTCTTAACAGGCGAGGTTGTAGCCTAGATTTAAAGGAAATCTGTGTTTCAGCTGTTTTGCAGTTTTCTGGAAGTTTGTTCCAGATTTGTGGTGCATAGAAGCTGAATGCTGCTTCTCCTCGTTTGGTTCTGATTCTGGGGATGCAGAGGAAAACCAGAACCAGAAGATCTGATGGGTCTGGAAGGTCGATACAACAACAGCATACAACAGACAGTGCAAGGCTCCATGTGCTCCCTGGTTTTAGTGAGAACGTGAGCAGCAGCGTTATGGATCAGTTGCAGCTGAATGATTTTTTTAGTCAGACCTGTGAAGATACTAATCAATGTAAATAAAGATAAACACATGGATGAGTTTCTATAGATCTTGCTGAGACATTAGTCCTCTAATCGTGGAAATGTTCTTCAGGCGATAGAAGGCCGACTTTGTAGCTGTCTTTATGTGACTTTGAATGTTCAGGTCTGAGTCCATTGCTGCAGCCAGATGTCAAGCCTGATCATTAGTTTCTAGCTGTAAACTAGCTGTCCTAGTTGCACTCTCTCTGTTTATGAGTCTCATTTTTCATCCTTCAATCCCATAAAAAACATCACCTTCCAAACAGAAAGAGAGGAAAATCACAAACTGCTGTCGGACAGTTTTAGGATTGATAATCATGTTTTCGGAAGAACAGAGAAAGCTTTCGAATCAACATGATGGATACTTTCAAATCTGTAAATTATTACAGATTTGTCCTTCATTCTTCATTCTTCGAGAGTGAAGAATGAAGGAAAAGGCTTTGGCTGCACCGTAGTCACACTGTCCGTGTTCAAATTGTCTTACAAAAGTAATTGCTGACAGTCGCCTGGAGCTGCAAGTAATTTAGTAAGACCGACAAATATATCCTCTGAATATCAGAGCAAATAAAGCTGAGCACAAGAAAGACATAATGAATATGTATATAGTCTAGAGTAGCATGTAGTGGCACAAAACAAACAAATTTGTGGGATTTTGTTGTGGGTGATTCATCTCCTTATCCACATCTCTTGATTATTCTAAAACAGTCTTTACCTTTCTAGAACATAAATAGAACCTTCTAGAACAGGGGTGTCAAACTCAATTTCACAGAGGGCCACTTCAGTATATTGGGCACCCTCAACGGGCCACATTGACGGTACAAATCAGGAGTGCATCCCTGCTAAAACACACCCCAGACAAAAGGTTGACTTCCCTCATTCAGTTCTGTAGAGGCTTATAATGAGTCAATGATCCAGGTTTGTTAGAGAAGGAACGCATCTAAAGTTGCAGATGGTAGCTCTGGAAAACTAGATTTGGGCACCCCTAGCATAAATGTATAAAAATACAATGTTAAATATAAATTAAACACCACCTCATATTGTTAAATAACTGATTTTATGTATTGAAGTTTTAAATGTTACATTTGAGTTTCCATGGATGTAAAATTACTGCTCAGTTTAAAAATTACAATATTTAAATAAGTGTTTAAAGGTAAGCAAACAAATAATAAAAACAAGTCACATAGGCAGACATTATATACTTTTACGCAAAGACTTTTTAGTCTCAGAGGCAACTGAAATCAATTAATTTAAAAAAATCCTTTCTGAATATCATCTCATGGTCTCTGAATTAAATGCGTCTTTCTGACCGGGAGCTGACAGCGTGTTGAAGAGCTATGGACCGGACGCTTTGGAGCTTCTGGTTAGGAAGCGCATTACAAACCTTTGGTTGAAATGGCGCGTTAAATTCAAGTCTCCATTACAGACCAGAGAAAACTAAAGAGAATGCAACGTTGTGTTAATCCATTTGAGGAGCCGGCAGTTTATCTTGAGGAAATAAATGACGATGCAAAAGTTAATTAGACTGTAACATGCGCAGTCCGTTGCTCTCTAGTGACGAGAAGCCGTACTGTTGGCTGGTAACAATCGGAATGCATTGTGGGAGATGTAGTTTGTAGTCAATTCGTGCTCAAAACCTATTTTAAGTCAATCATCGGGGGGGGGCATATAAAATGACATTGCGGGCCACGTGTGTTCTAGAACATTATATAACCATATAGAACCTTCTAGAACATTTTATACATCGTCTGCTGTATTTTCCAGTTAGTTCTAAGCTTTTCTAGAAGTTACTAGCATTTTCCAAAGTTCTAGAATATTCTATGTAAACAACCTCAGCAGTATTGACCTTTTGCACGTCACATCACGCTCTTCAAAACTCCCCCCACTCCGCCATGACGGACGTCATAACAACCTATGCGCTCCAGTAAAGCCTGTCAAAAAAACAACAAAAAAACAGACATCTGTTACCTAATATTGCTTTTATTTAGTTGATTTCACTTTAGAAATGGTAGTAGGGTGCTGCGCGGTCGGCTGCACAAATAGACAGGGCGTCTGCCTAAATAAACCTTCCTTATTTTAATTGTAAGTAGTTCTTTCAATGTCCTGTGAGATGATATACTTACCCATTTATCGATAACAACTGGAACTTTCAATATCCATGCCGTCTATTAAACGAGTGCCGCTGCAGCTGTGAAGTTGCCGTATTAACCCGATACTTGCTGGAATGTGCAACGTCTCCCCTTTCAGAAACCGTTGGAATTTTTCAGATAGCGCTACGTGTGGCCGAATTACGGTACTGCAAATTTGGATGTGTCGCCGGCGACACGTCCCCGCGTAAAAGGGGGCAGTCGTCGATCACAAATGACTAGCAGCCCGGAGAAATCGCGGATTTGCAGCGAACACTTTTTACAAGGTAAGAAGATTAACGTTCATGTACTCTATAAGTATCAAGTATGGCATTATGGAGAAGTCTAACCATTAGTAACCATGGAGACAATGCCGCACCATCATGTTAGCCTAGCATGTATGAAAAAAAACGGTTAGCATCTCGTGTTTTGTACTTTTAATGTTGCTCCGGTGTAAGCGGAAACGCTATTTATGACGTAGTGACATATATCATGTGGTGTGAATTTACTCGAAGTCGGTAATTTGATAAACACATCAGGAGGGAAGAGTATGGGTCGGTTTCTAAGCTAGCTATTTCCAACTTTTGTAAATACCGCCGTCTACCCCAAGCAAGTGTGCTACCTTCACAGACAAATCAGTTTGACTCGAACAAGTAGAAGCCATGGTTAAACTGGCAAAAACATCTTGGGAAAACAATTTCAGTCGCTCTGTTCAATACTCCCATCCCTCACTTCCAACGTCTGTAATAGCGCCGCAAGTGACGTAGTTGCAAAGGGTCAATACAAGGCAGACTGGTGGGTTTCTGGTCCCAGCACTTGTCATTTTAACTTTTCTTGTAAATAGCTGGTCTTTTTTTATAAAGTATTTGTTATTGAGGAACAGGTCTCTCTGTAGAATACAACAGATATTAATACTTGTTTCTGTATTTTGTTGAACAGTAAATCACATTTTCCCAGCCACCACCTTCCCTTTATTAGCCTCTTTTTTTTCAACCTCTTTCAAGCCTCAAGGTGCTTCTGCTGTAAATCCTCTTTTCTGCAGGACAAGTCCAAACCACCTTTTATTGTGAAATCTTTTCCTCATCATCACATGTCCTATTGGCAGGTACTTTTTAAAATCCAACTGCACGTGTTTTTTTTTTTTTTTTTTTTTACATTTTTTTATTCCAATGACTGCAACCTGGGCCTCAGTGATGCGTTTGGAAATTCAAAACAAGTCAAGACCGTCACATTCAACGAAAAAAAAAAAAATACAAAAAACATTTGTCAATTCAGCTTCTTCCGAGCAGCAGGGAGCTGAAAACGCTTCCCATTCCTTCTGAGTGAGCGCATAAAGTCGAGTTAAACATTGATGTGCAATTATTTATACATCTTGTGGTCTCACATGCCTCCTCACGGTGCTTCGCCTCCCTTCCTGTCAGGAGCGTGCTAATGTGGGTTACCAGATAGTTGAGCAGCCATTATCAGATGCCACAGCGTGTGCTCTGGGAAGTCACCCGGTGAGGCGCTTCGCTACCAAAGTTATGGCAAACGCAACGAGCCCCCGCAAATCTCGTCGACAGCTCCCACAGGACGATTTTTTTCCAGATGCGTTCGCTTTCCCCTTCACTGACGCGCTGCAGCGTGTGTACGAGCATGAGGAAGTGTGTGTGTGTGTGCCATAGCTAGAGCATGTATGGGTAAAAGTGGGTCACAGCTGCCAATATAATATTTTTTTTCCCAAGCAGGGGCTTTCCTTGAGCATTGAAGAGAAATGAAAGAACATGAGCTTGGTCCTTTTTTTTGCCCTCACTCACACTTTCACCCGTCATCATGAAAGGGTGAGCAACAGCGAGGTGAATCCGGTGCCTGTGTTTTCTAAATGGGCTATCTCCCTCCATCTTTGGAATCCGTCAGCCATTTTTCTGTCCCTCTTTGGTATCAGCCATGTCTCCCAAAACTGGAGTGAAGCTTGCTTCTCTGGCTGGTCTTATTTTTGTTGATGGGAGGGAAAAAACCCCCATCAATTTTAGAGGCTTGCATCTTCAATTTCTGTCTACTATTAGCTAAGGAGATTCTCTGAGCATTCCAGTTGGTCTAACAATAAATATTAAACCATGTTTTTTTGTTCTAGTTTGTCTTTAAAGGTGTTTTTACACCTGATAGTCCGGTAGACTCGGTTCGATTGGAGACTGAAATTGTAACATTTGTTAGATTTTCAGCTGGTGTGGTTCGCTTTCACACCTCATTGTGTCAAACGATCCAAACACTTTGAAAATCTTGTTCCTCCCCTCGCCTGTGGTGGCGCTGCACCAAGAACCACTGAAGGAAACAGCATAAAAACCTCAGAAGAAGACGTGGGCACAACTTCCACCATCACAAAATGTGAACAAAAATGGAGTGGCATGAGATTTTAGTGACTGTAAGATTTCTTTTTTTTTGTTGTTGTTGTTGGTGGAAGACCACAAGCCATTTTTCCTCTAGCGCTACAAACAATTGTGTGTTTGGATTGTATTTATCCAGAATGCCCTGCGCTGTAGCCTGCTTCCTGCTTTTGGAGTGGTCTCCAGTCCGCTTGATTGCGCATGTGCACTTGAACCACTCAGAGTTCACTTCAGCCAAACCGGCTGAAGAGGATTAGAGTTCGCTTTCTGGTTGGCATCGGAGTCTGATTGCGCGTTCACTCCTCCCCAAACGAACCAAACTTTCCAGACAAACGAAATGGAGTTCAATTAAAGTGAACTAATAAACAGGGCTGGTGTGAATGCACCCTAAACGATTTCACAAATTTCCACGAGTAAATAAAGTAATCCTCTTGTGTTTCCCCTATTTGCCTCCCCCCACCTATAGGCTTGCATAATTAAACAGCCTCCTTCAGATAGAGAATAGTAAAAGGGCTTTTCGAGAAATTGAGACCACACCTTGCACATTATTTATCGATCCTGACACAACCACATCAGACCTGCCGATGATGGTCTCCACTACAAATGCCTTTTTTTCCAGCTCATTATCCAGAAAACCAGTGTGTGTTGGATCTCTCCCTGGAGAGGTGTTTCCATGTACTGGAGGGCAGCGAGGGTTAGGGTTGGGGGAGGGGGGAGTTATCTCACAGAAAGAAAGCAGCCCATGAATTTGGTAACAACGCACACTCCGATAATTGCACATCGAGAAAACAAACCGGAGCTGATGCTAACGGCTTTCACGATTTGTAGAACACCAAAAGGGAAGTTCTGCGTCATCCTTTTGTCCGGTGCCGCATTCACGTGACGTAAACGGCTGTGGCTGTAGTCTCTGCTGGCCGTCAGCTGTTCGTTACGGCGCCGTGGGGATTGAGGGAGGCCTCGTGGCTTACATAAAAATAAATGACTGCTCTTCATCTGCTCTGTGAAGGACACATTTTTAGAGATTTTCCTGAGCTTCAGTATTCCTTCCGACAAAAAGACAATGTGTATTTTATGGGAAAATAAAGCTCTGTGTAAAATGAGTTTGGAAGCGTCTGTGTGGACAAATAACGGTCACGTTATTGTGTTTGGGTTGTGACTATCTATATACGTTTATATCTCGTAATTTTGTTTTTGTCGTAGTTGTTTGCTCTCACTGCACTAACTTAAAATGTTTACACAATCCCAGGGCCAGTCCACATGGAAAGCCTTAGGAGTACAGAGGATTTCTTGAAGATGATTAACGAGGTTCCTCGATTGAAACGTCATTTAATATTTAAAAATAACATTATCAGATGGACCAAATTTAGGTATTTTCAGAACCAAAATGAAACCAGTTAATATAAGTAGCATTTCAAAATTAACAAAATCCACATGCGTATCTGGTGAATTTTGGGTTACAAGAAGTTTGTTTTTCATTCAGTGAAATTACTCACAGTGGGTAGAGCATCCAGACATTTTCCTCGAGTAAGAGCAGCGATACGTCCTCATAAAATTACTCAAGTAAAAGTAAAAATTCTCAGAAAAGTACATCATTTTCAAAATTTCACACAAGGTAACTAGTTACTAGAGCAGGTCATTCACAAGCAATCTTGCTATTCATTACTCACTCGGTATCTTTGATGTTTCACAGAATGTGAGAAAAAAGGGGATCAGGGAAAAAACAGACTGAGAGAGAAACCGATAAAGAGATAAAAGGTCGTACCCATGAACAATGTTGCGAAATGAACCGCTCTGCCTGGATGGCTCAGATTTTTGCCTCAGCTGTGCTCAGACGGCTTTGTGTGGATGCAACTGAAAGTTTGCCAGCATTCTTTCATATGTAGTGGGGGAAATCTATTTGTGAATGTGTGTGTGTGTGTGTGTGTGTGTGTGTGTGTGTGTTGAGGATACAGAGTTGCTCCCCCGCTGAGGGCTTGAGAGACTGACGACCTCGGGCTGACCTTCATTATAAGCCCGTGTTAAGAAGCTGTCTGCTTGCTGACATCGCCCCATACGGGGCAAACAATGGAACAACAGCCGTGCTGCAGCGTGGCGCCGCAAACTGTTTTTCCGATGCACACTGACGTGCTCAGCGCTGAATTGCCTGGAAGATTTTGACACATTATGTAAACGCAGTAAGTCACTCAGCTTCTGGCTTTCAGTAATTTACACTGCTCCTAATCTGAAGGCCCCCACATGTATCACAAACAAGCAGGCTTAAAAAGCAGTTAACATGAATAACTACATCACTGACACTGATCAAATACAAGAGTGCTTCCTGAACAGTACAGCTTCTTTTCATCATTTATTATTAAGCACTGTAGGGGGCGGGGGACAAGTATGCAAATCTTTCCCGGTTCTTTCTCTGAGGAAATTTACTTTAATGATTTGCTAACAAGTTTGTTAAACTAAAAAAAAAAAAAAATTAAAAAAATCCTCAGTTCATCCCCAGCTCCTTTAAGATTGATGGATGGCGCTTCTGTGCCAAATTATGATTTCAAATCGCAGCCCGACTTTACTTGTCAGCAATATTATTCCGGTATAATTACCAGCCCCTTAATTGCCGTCGCCACAAGTTTAATTTTGTTATGCGGCCCGTTCAGAATTTGCAAGAAACCACTATTGGCATGTTACCCGATGAGGGGAAAAAAATAAAATAAAATAAATAAATATAAATATATATATATATATATATATATATATATCTCTGCACAAAAGACTCCGATTTAGCCATGGAATCAATAATACTTTGCTCACGTGTAAACAACAGCTGTTCAGCTGCAGCTTTCTCGAAAATACTTTTTACTTTGACGGTTAATAGACAGTTTTTTTTTTTTTTATATGTTTTGCTTTTTTACTTTGGCTTTATATAGAAAATCAATTTACATGTTGTTTTATCATCCTTGATGAAGAAATCGTTTACTTGACTGCAGTTCAGTATGTGTCTACATGCACACTGAAAATACTTTGCATGCATATTATTTTTAGTTTCAGTTTATTTATATATATATATATATATATATATATATATATATATTCTTTTTTTTTTTTTTTTTTTTTTTTTTAGGGAAAACAGAGTATTGCAGTGCAATCCACTCTTATTGCTACTTCTGGTAAAGCCATGTAAAAACCTTTAAAAATAAGTTTATCTTTCTTTGCAGTCACCCAGCCTTACATTAACATCAATGCAGAACCTAAAATTGGATTATATTTGGCCCCTGTAGTGACTACTCTACACATTTTTAATAATTATCTTTTTTTTCATCTGTGTGTGTTTGCAGCTCCTGAAATGATTTTGTACAGCCCCTTGATTTTATGAGTGAAATAAATTTGACCCCCTCTCCTCCAGCACAGGAAAGTATTAGCTACAACACAAATGAGATCTCTTAATAGCTACACTTTTTGTATTCTCTTTAGTTTCATAGAAAAAAAAAGCCCACATCTACCCACAGTCTTTTACTCAAAGGAAGACTTTGATTCACCCAAATCCTCTTTTAATTAATTTAAATATTTAAACTTAACTAAATACAGCAATTGGCAAAGAGCGGTCGGCTCAGAAGGCATCGTCATCACACACTAATCTATGTCTTCTCTTGTTTTGAACATGTACAAAGCTTTCCCAATGAAGTTGTGGTAATTTTACATCAAGCTGGGATGTTGGGATCATGGTCTTTCAGAACATTAATCAGGAGTGTAAATGCGACACGTGCGGCCGTAGAGTCCGACTCATGCCAGTACACACCCTGGAGTGGGGTACAATCGTGAGTGTAAAGTTGCTGTGGGAAGATGCTACTGGTATATCAAGCATAGTGGAGCCACAAGTATACATTCAAGGGCAAGGAAAGTTGGCAGCTATTTAATGAGGACTGATTACCTTCACACTGAAGGATGTTTTCCAAAATCGGCCAAGGTGTTGATGCAGTTTGAAAGTAGTCCTCAGTCACGCTACAAAGCAAGGTAATTCTAGGTGCTTGTACGCTTTTGTTCATTACGTACAAGTTGGTGAGGGTTTCAATTTAACTCAACTGGTCAAACACTCAGTTCTCTGCTCACCACAACAGACCAGGGTAGCATCCACATCATGCTGAGTGCACACACACTATCCATTTATTGATCTACCGCCATGTTGGGCAGTAAATCCTTGGGTGGTAGATCCGAAGGTGACCACAGCTAGCTTTATATCCTGAATTTAAATTGCAGTTGTCTAAGAGTACATTCATATTTAAAGAAGGGAAGCAAAGACTTCTGATGAGGGCTGATTTAAGGGGAGGGGAGTATCAGGTCTGTGTTACCTTTACAGGTGATACTTTTGAATCCCTTTATCCTGGAAAACAGCAGATGGTTTATTATCTCAACGCTACAGTCGGTCCACTTTTAGAAGTGCGTGTTACTGGCAGATACTGAATGAAATCATTCTGTTTCAGATAATTTAAAAGAAATTCTTCTAGTGAGAAGCACAATCTTTCTCTCTGAAGATTGTCCCCTCATAAGCGCTTTTACTATTATCTTGCTTAGAATATGAGGTTTTGATTGCTGTTGGCTTTCCTGGCTGTTATGACTTGGGCAAGAGAAAGTGTGACCATTGCTGCCAAACATTGCCTGGATTGAATTTAACACCCAGTGTCTACCTTTTGGCCTGAAATAGCTTGTTGTAATGCATCCTGTCCTTCTTGCCGTCCCCTCACTGCAGATATTCTCCATTCTGTGGACTGAAAAACAAAGAGGCTAAAATAGTTCATTGTCACAATAGGTCATTCAGTGACTTTGTGTGGGAAACAGACACCACATCACATACTCACCAACACTGATTCATTAACTGTCTCTAAGAGACTCAGAGGTCTAACAACAGCTCTGGCAACCTTTAATTTGGTTATAGCACACAGAGGTATGAGGAACATGCATAGATTTTGGCACTAAGATGCTTTTTCTAGAAGAGGCTGTTGTGCTGACAGACATGGACTCTCCAGGAAGTGCCTCTGGTTTCAGTTTGGGATGTGCCAGCTCTCAATAGAAAAACATTTGTAACCTTAGTGCTTGTTTACATGGGCATCAAATGACTTCCAACTCTGTCCAGAGCCTCTGAGTACTTAAAGCTGAAGTATGTAATGTTTACAGAACTATGTTTTTTTTTTTTTTTTCTTTTTACATATTTGTTAAAACGTTGTGACAGTTTGGCATGAGACAGAAAAAAAATCAAGATTGTCCACCTCTTCCCAAAGGTACTTTCACCATCTGCTGAAATGCACAGCTCAGTCAGAAACATCCATTCAGAGCCAGGAGGAGGGTCTTAGCACTGTCAATCAAGCTTGTGTATGCAGTGCTTAATGTGCTAATGGAGGAGAAACAACTTACTGTTGCAGGATGACCATTTAGCCGCCGTCTTTGGTGGCTATAATAACTAGCCGTCGCACTCATGCAGACTCTGCAGTCGGGAAGAAGATAAGCATAGCAGAGTGCAAGGGGGATGCAAACACATATATCAGCATAATTGACAGCTCTAAGACCCGCCTCTTGGCTCTGATTGGTTGGTTGTTTCTCACCAAGCTGTATATTTCTGCGGCTATCACTGGGAGAAGGCAGAGTAGATAGAATTTTTTCACAGATTATCAGTCTCATACTATACTGTGTACACTGGCAGTTTTAACAAATATGTGGAAAACATATATATATATATATATATATATATATATATAAAAGATACATACTGCAGCTTTAGCTTTTTTTTTTTTTTTTCATATTGCCAAGCTTAGGTCAACCTAAAGTGAACTTGACATGCAGAGTACTGATTGTTCTGGTTGTAAAACAACAGTTATAGTAAAACACAATCACAACAAAGCTAAATATTTAAACTGGCTGTTTTGTTTAATCACACTCAGCAAAACTCTTCAAAAAATAACTAGCCTTCATTAAAGTTTCATTTTTACAGACGAAGCAAAATACACTTCACATACCCACCCCATCTTTCTTCATGCCCCAGCTTCACCTGAACATCATTGTCCGCACATAAAACCACAACGGTCATGGTTAGTCAGAGCCGTGTTTGCATGCAGCACACCAAGCGGGCCATAAATACTGCATCAGCCAAGAGAAAGGGTATAATTCAGTCGAATGAAATATTAACGCCTGCTCACACACATATATGTAGAGCAGAGTAGCGTGAGCGGATTTCACAATAATACTGCGGGTGTTCGGAGCTTGATGGTTCCCGGTGGTGAGAGTAGCTGTACATTGCGATTCAAGGCCTGGTGAGGAACATTGCACCCACGAGGGTCTTGTTGGGCGGGTGCCTGGGAGTCGGGAAAGGGTCTCCCATTTGGATCATTGCTACTTAACACAATAAAGAACGCTCTCTTTGGTCTGCAGCCTGTTCTGCTGCTGCCGCCGTTAAAACTGAAGGACACAGAAACGTCTCGCCCATTCTAAACAGAGCATGGCCTCATCAAAACAGCCGGGAGACATCATGATGTGGGAGCACAGGCGCACTTTTCTTAGCAGAATGAAAAAGGATTTAAGCATATCTCAGCAATCTCACATGCCCCGCTCAAGGATGTGTGTCATTTGTATGTATGGGCTCGTGTTGGTGGCCCCTCCCCTCTCAGCCTGTCTGCTCCGTAAACCTCAAAGGTTCGTCTTCAGCACTTTTCATCAGAAATAAAAATGGATTCCAAGTGGGTTTTTTTAATTTAATCTTTGTGGGTTTTTTTGTTTTCTTTTTTGCCTAAAGAGACTCAATGAGTAGTTTAATCTTGCCTCCTCGTTATTTTAACCAGCCTCATGCACTCAGATAATAAAGGGTGTGAATGTTAAGTATCTGTGTAATAGATAATGCACCAGCTCTGTTTATAGCGGAGGACACCTTCAGCAGAGCTTCCTGTTCACAGATTAACTGTATTATCCTTTCCCTAAATTATCCCGCTAAAAGCGCTGATGCGGGACTTGAACAAGGATGAGGCTTTTTTTTATTTTTTATTTTAAGTGTAATTGCTTCTGTGGCACACAGAAAATTGCCCTGGGTCTCTTGGCAGCATAAAACACAGACGAAAAGAACTAAACTGAAAAACAAATTTTCTGCAGATAAAAATGTGCGAACTCTCTGGATGTTTTTTTTTCTTCTGCAGCAAATTCAGCTTATTCATCAAACCTGAAGTACCAGAGGCTTTTCATGTCACCAGTCTGAAAAGGCTGAAAAGGTGACCCACTCAGAGGATGAGTTGATGTGTGATCTCCTGAGATCTGTGTATTACCAATTTTTAAAAGAAAAAATCTGTTCTGTAAACTACTGGTTCTTGGAAAGTATTCAGACCGCTTGGAATTTTTCACACTTTTTACAGCAACAGATTGTGAAGTCTTTGTCTTTTCCGCCAGTAGCAACATCTGCTTGTTGATCTCGACTCGTGTAATGCCAAAAAACTGTTTTGCGAAATACACAAATTTCAGTGTGCAACCGGAAAGGCAACACTTCATGCTAGTGCAAAAACTTATCAAAAAATGTGATTTTGTATTTTGAAAATTGCTGTGTTTGCAGTAAGCAAATTTATTTTCAAAATTTTACGGTCAATGGATAACAATACATAGTTTCCAAGTCTTTTCATAAATGAAACTGTGAAATGGTATGTATTAATTTTCAGTTGAAACTTTGTTGATGTAAACCTTTACCACCAGTAATCATCCTGAAACCTGATTGTTTGTTGTTGTTTTTTTTTGGTTTTTTTCTCCACAAAATTTCTCAGATTCATGTCTATCATGAGTAACGGGAAAACAAATATGCTTTTATTTTAACCTTTACATTGTAGCTCACGTTAATTATGCGAACCTCTAGCCAAGTCTCAGTTCCAGCGAAGCCTCAGTTTCAAATTAAAAGGGGCTAAATCCACAATTATCAGTTTTTTGGCCATGTATTCTTGTGTTTTGTTACAGTCTATGCCAACAAGACACAAAACCGTGGCTGTAAAGTGACAACACATGGAACAGTTTAAGGAGTGTGAATACTTTTGCATGTGTTGTATTGATACCCAGAACGCATCGTCACTCCTCCCTTATCTGTTGGCTCTGAGTATATCTGTGCATAACAATCAAAGTACAGTTAAAGCTGCCCTAATCAATATTCATTTGGGTCAATAATTAATCAAACAACAACGTAACTTGAAAGCGGTTATCCGCAGTGGTGGGAACGCTTTGGTCCCCGTCCTTTTAATATCTCTCTGTTTGTTGTTTTAGTAAGGCTTGCACCTTTACAGAGGTTATAGTTTGACTTTAGCGGTTTTCTTTCCCTATTACCCTGAAGTGTTAAGCTGTTTTTTGGGGGGGGTTTGTGTGTACGTAAACATTTTTTAAGAAATTTAAAAAAAGACAAAAGCGTCTGGAGAAAAGAGTGACCAGTGTTTGTATGATGTCACTGCTGTGTAACGTTAAACTACATCATTTGTGCCAGCGTAGGTTATTGCTAAGTTGTCCACTGTCCTTAACATTTTACATAATCATTTTTTTCTAGCCTTTCTGTCTTTTATCTAAAGGGCATTTTCAATTTCATAAGGTATTACTGTAATGCATATTCAATAGTTTTGTCAAATGCCAGAAAAACAACCCTGCTACAGTCTTTCTGTTTATGTTGGCACGTCACAACTTTACTGCCTCTTTTTCTTTCACGACGTGAGATCTTTGTACATTTTATGACCAGAAAATATTCTCTTTTCTGCCTTCGCACACACATGAACTTGAGTAGCGTGCTGTGGACCTTAAAATAATCTTTTCTTTGTACTACTTGCATCTCCATCTATTCTGTGAAGGGTTTCCAAAGCGTTAAGACGAGTGGTTTTTAGCGTCTTTGACTTTCAGAAGTGTCTCCAAACTGTCCCCACAAAGTTTGGAGCTTCAACTTGTTCAAAATTGCTGTAGCATCCTCTACCACTGCGCCGTGTGGTTGGCTTCTCATACGGTGATGTAAGTAAGGCCTGAATGCAGCTGCTCGGCCGTGAAGTTCTTCCACACATTGTTGTCGAGCTCATCTTGAAAGCAACGTTGAAATTATGTGGAGGTTTCTAGCTATCGACTCAGCAGAACGTTGACGTCTAGTTAGCACACTGATTTTTACACGTTTTAACGATAACGCTAATAGTTGTCTGTTGAATATTTAGAAGAAAATTGCACAAATAAACTTGCTGCACAGGTAAATAACCCATTGCGGTACACTGTGTGGTGCATTTACCTTGTCAATGTTTGTAAAGGAATGTGCATTCCTAAGTACTGAATTTTCCACACGTCTCAGCCGAAGAGATTGAAACCATTGAATTCAAAGATTCAGAATTCGGAATTTGGATGTAAACTACCATGAGCAACCCAAGACACACTAGACAAAAGACAAAAGTCTGAGAGCTCACTTTGAAACAAACTAAACTACAAACTGAAATAATTGTAAAATGGAAACCAGTTGAATTATGTAATGAGCTACACAGTAGATGGGACTGGCTCTATCTCCGTTGACCATAAAACTGCACAAATTAGAATTACAAAAGTAAATTTGCTTAATGGAAACATGCCAATTTTGAAAAATATTCTCATTTTTCACCAAAAAAAATGTTTGCACTACAAGGTGGTTTTTCAACCAGATCAATAATTGTGTATTTTTTGCAAAAATGCAACAGAAACGCAGTTGTTATGGAACAGCAACATGCCTATTTGTAGACACTGGCTTCCTTGGACAATGTGCAGCTTGCTCCACTAGAGGTCTCACAACTTTTGGCAGATCATTAAAAGTTAAGTTTGTCATCCCCAAGTGTTGAATCTATAGCTCTTCTCTAAAAATGTCCACTACAAATTTCCTAAAACGCTGCATAGATGTAGCCATTCCCAATAACAAAGGGCTTGTTGCTCTAATGCCGGAATAAGATGCCAATTCTCCTCTGATGGCTTATGAGTGTTAGTGCTGTGGCTGAAATATCAATATATCTTGGTTAAGTTTTGCTCCCATGAGTTATAATGACTTATTGCATGAACAAACTTACTGTGGTTTGAATTGTATTTCTCATTTAATGGAAACAGCGCAATTGAAAAGTTGTGCTTTGTAGACATTAGCAGAATACCAAAAAAGTTTTGAGCAGATTTGTAAAAAGTAGAATGTTTCAGGATCTATTCACAGGATAGGCAGTTCTGTATACATCTGCATGCATAGGTTTTCTTTGGTGCTTTGGTTTACGCACCGCAGTAAAAACAGACATAAATGATGACCATAAATCAGAATATGACTCAGTTGAACATATTGTAAATCACAAGAGAAAAGGTGTTTTGAGTCCCAGAAGTCTACCAGGAGATATATATAATATAGAAAACTGGATACAAAACTGGCACACTGCAGGAATCCACTGATGAATAATTTATCCAGCTAAGTTGATGATTCAAGGAATCAGCTGTTCAACAGATTGAGAGTGGTTTCCTCCATATGAAATGGATTAAATCACCCAAAAAAAACTTCATAAAAAAAGTTATTGGACCCTTCTCAATATTAAAAAGCAAATATGCTGTGTTTTGAAGAGATTACTGTTTTTAAGATTCTTTTAAAACATAAGACATCAAGTAATTAATATAATCTGTTACAACAGTTAATACTGTTTGTGTCTTTTATTTGAAGGACTGAAACTTCACATTGGAATATGGGAAAGATTTGGTATGATTTTCTTAGACGACTGGTTTTTGGGATTTGAATAAATTAATCTGATTGTTCTGCGTGGCACAACAATTTGACTTAGAGATCTGTGCTTAAAGCCATGAGAGGACCCTTGTTTTATGGATTGTCTTTTCGTGAACAACCTTGAAGCTGAAGATGGTAATATCTGGGATTGTGGAACTGATCCACTTTTTAGAGGGGGGAAAAAAAATGAAACAATTGCCTCTCCCTGCCATCATCCCAAACTACATTTATGGCGCTGTGTTTGGGAGTGAGCCAGTTGGGCCTTTCAAAGCGGCTGCTTTCACTACCGCAGTAACAATGTTTTACTGCATATTAAAATCTTGTTCCATTTTTTTTTATTCAGGAAATTTAAAATCCCATCCAAAAAACTACTTTGGGTCCTGTTTTGAATTAGGCCCACGTCACATTAATTACCGGCTAACCATTAATCTTTGCATTTGGTAGCCTTTGCAGTCATCACCTGCAAATTTTTCTTAAACAAAAAGCAAGACCCTCATACTAACATTAATTTGGTAAAGGTTGACGGTGAACAGCTTGATCTTGAGTCATATCAAGTGCAGAAGTCTAATATTTTGGCTGTTAAAGCACCTAGACCCAGGTGATATGGTCAAAAATGCACCTGATGTGGAGTAAACAGAAATGTATCAGTTTTTCTTTATCTTATTAATTCAATTCAAGAGTTATTCCTATTCCCAACCAGCTGTCCTGAGCATCAGTTTCTTCTTTTAGGTAGGATATATTGAAATTGTCATCAAGATTTCAAGACGCTTCATCTCTAATCCAAAAAGAGTTCCCCAGTTCTGTAGAAACAGGCATCTAAGTTGTAGTCAGAACAATCAGGCTAATGGGGCCATCGAAGACTCTAATGGGGCAGTTGGGACACATGAGTCATTGACCCAACCGTCCATTTGGCTCCAGTTTGTGCTGTTGCTTAACGACCCAAACGTGCATAATGACTCGCCTGAGGAGGCGAGTCGGGGGTTGCAGAGTAGGTGTTAGAAAGATGAAATCGGAGCAAAGCTCCTCCCTCTATTGTTGGTTTTTCCATGTTTAATGAATTGGCTCTTTTCTCTCTCACACCACATGTTTTGCTTGTCCATTACGTAAATATTCAGCTTTTAAAAGTTATCAATTTAATCCTAGTAGGGTCGTGTGTTTTTCTTTGCGATCACATGATTGAGACGACAGAATGTTTGTCTTGTAAAGCACCTAGGGGGAAAAAAATGCATATTTATATTTCCTTTGAGAAGGTATTAGATATTCATATCTGTGTAGTTTTTACATAGATAGGAAAAGGTTGCAGTAACATATCTTTTCAAAAAAGAAATTTGGTTGTATCTTTGTAAACAAAGCAAATATAGTGTAAGAACATGTTTTAAAGAAACGGTTGCTTGTAATCATTTTTAAGTGGTAAGTACAAATTTCGGTTACTGCTTCAGGTTTTAACTCCAATATCTAATATTATTCCTGCACGATGAAATGTTATCTCAATTTTATTCTAAAAACAAAATGCCTGCATTAGCTGATGGGGCCAAAAACAAACTTATTTTTCATCGGCCCAATCCAGGAGTCGTCGTTTAGCCCCTACTGGAACTTAATTCTAATATGTTAATAAAAGTAACCACATTTATTTTTCTAAAAGTACATTTTCCTACAAGCACATTAGAGTTAGTCTACTCTTAGCTGCTAGTTTCCAATTTTATCAACCTACATAAATGGCATTGATTGAATTAATTGTATTATAGTAATTCAATTGACCTTTCTTTTTTTTTATCCTTATGTGAGAAATTTAATCTACAAACGCAGCAGGGAACATATTGGAGATAAACAGTGCTCTCGCTGAATTTATTTCCTGTCCATCTGAGCTCCAATGCCAACATGCCCTCAGAGGTTCAGCCCCCAGCCCTCGAGAGCCACGGGAGGCATGTTGGCTCACTGGCTCTTTTTTTTTTTTTTTTTTTTTCCGTATTCGCGTTTTACTCGCTTTTCCTCTGAGGGCGAATCCAACAACAGTGATCTCACACTCGAGATGGGATGCAATCTGTCTTCTCCCAGGGCTCTTTGTCTAATACAGCTAATTAGAGAAAGAAAGAGAAGGGTTAGTCCTCTCTGTGTGTTCTCCGTAAACACCCTCTCCTATTCTCCCGCTCACTTTCCCGCTTATTCGCTACACCAATTACCGGATTAGAAGATACTCTTAGGAGTCGCTTGAGAAACCCGGGGCTTGCATGCGCTGTCACTACCAATATAAGGCAAATAGTGACTGTAACGCAGGCTTAAAGTGGCTGGGAGCGGGTGACAAAAGTTGGCCATTAGTTGATTACTGCGGTTAATGAAGAAGGCCTGGCAAATGGAAACGTTTAATCTTTATTGAGATTTTTTTTATTTTTTAGATTTTTTTCTCAAAAACTCAAATGTCACCAAGCTAGAAACAGAGGGGGAACAGTTCTTGTTCCAAAGACGTGACTTCACTCCCCGACGTGGAGCTTTCTTGGAAATGTAGTGAAACCTGAACTACCAAAATGCACCAACCAGATGGTCTATAAGACTTTGCATACATAGCAAGACATAATTTGGCTCTGCTTCAGTTCTTTTTTTATGTGCACTGTTTGCTCTCTGTGCATAATTTTTTTTTTTTTTAGACATGTAAAAGAATGGGCATCTCAATCAAAAGGGTGTTTTTCCAGCCAATGAAATGCTGCCAGAACCCACCATCTGTTCCTTCTTGGAAGCGGGAGGTAGTCGAATTGTGTGTTAAAGCTGGTAGTCGTTGGAGGGGTGGGAGGGAAGCTGCTCCTGACCAACTGATCATTTAAATGTCCTTCATACCTTGAGCTGACCTTCTATGCAGGAAATGAATGGCCAGTTGAATTGTTCAGAGATTAGCGAGCGCTCTACTGGGATATGGAAAACACCTACAGGTGACAGATGGTTGGAAAACTTCAAAGAGGCTGACAGTTTAGCTGCAGCGTGACTCCTGTTTAGTGTGTTGAAACTGTTTGATAACCTCGTATTCAATGCATCACTGAAGTCAACTCCTACACCAGACAACCAGGTCTCGCTCAACTTCTAGCTTCACAGTGCAGCGTTTAGTAGTTGTTGATCTCAAACACCAGGCAAAAAAATACAGCAGTTAGCCATGGCGCTATTACCAGTGTTCCAAGGTTTTACAAAAAAAATTATGTTCAAATTTCCCATCACTCCTCTCCTTTTAATGAGATACCATTAAAAGGTATCTGCCCTGGATTGACCAAAGTTTTGGTACAACTTGATGGAACATGAATTAATGCAGTAATGCTAACTCAACTGTTGCTATGCTAACTCAATTAGCTGGCCAAACAAAAGCTGCTTTACCTTTTTCCTCACTCACTACAAAGACAAATTCTGCATCTTTGAAAAAGTTTTCGTCTTGAAAGACAAAGTCAGCATGTGAAAGGAAACAAACAGAGAAAGGCCCAACCATCACACTTTTAAGCTGAGACTACAGCTAACCGTCTAATGGTGCTTTCACACCAACCGCGTTATGCGTGTCAAAAATGTGTATGACGTTTCGAGTCCGACGCGTGTGCACTTTTGGTGTGTTCACACCAAATGCATTTTGAGCATCAGCCGCGTCTGGTTTACATTTAAAGTCTATGTGGAGTGTCGGACACGTTGAATGTGCTCTCCGCGTCAAACGCTCCAAACGGTTCAAATCGCGCTGCTTGAAACACCACAATGGGCTCTAGACACGCCTCCATATATACTTTGAATGTAAACCAGACGCACCTGACGCTCAAAACACATTTGGTGTGAACGCACCATCAGATCAGCCAGCCAAGGGGTTAACCTGACTAAATGACTAACTTACATTAGCTACAGAGCAGGAGTTGCGTTATTGGAATATTTCCCAACTTTGACCTTTTTTTCTCTTTTTAAATCTGAAAGCCATCTGTCATTTTTATAGAGTACAATTCACACCACTTGATGCGGACATTTTGAATTTTACACAAAGTGGAGAAAAAGTGAATTCATCAGCTTGACGTGTGATGGGCTTGACGTGTGATGGCATGGTATGGATTCTCTGCTCACCTTCTTGAATATTAACTGAACAAGATGAAAATGAAGTGGAATTAAATGTGCCATAATCCTTTTTAAAAATGATGGATGAAAATAGATTATGATGGATTTTTTTTTAACCTTGTCATTCAAACTGACAAACAACAACAAAAAAAGGCCTGGCTTCACTTGTGCTTTAGAGGGATTTTAGATCATTCTTTAGAATTTCTATAAAAAAAATAACAAGATATACATTTTATACCCAATATCCATCCATCTAGTGTCTAATTCCACTTGTCTATGTAGGGTCTTGGAGGTTAATGCCCATCTCCAGGAGTCATTGAGTGAGAGGCAGAGTGCACCCAGACTGTCACATTGCTAAATAACAATTATTATAACCATTTATCCACATTTTAGATGAGACTTCATTGCACCATAAAAGATTGGTTTTAATTTTCACGTAGATACTGCAACACTGAGACAGTCATGGCATTTTTTTTACTCAAAGCAACAAGACAGCAACAAAATCTCTGCTGATTTCTAGGCATTTTATGTGTTCAAACATAGGAGATATTCACTGACAGATTGAGTACAGTAACTGTGTAATGAGATACAAACCACCAGAACTGGAAATGATAAGTATGCTGTCGCAATTCTTGTTGCATTCTATGTCCGTAACAGCCATATTGAATATTTTTTTAGGTCATTTCTACAGTTTCACTCGGAAATCCAACTTTTTTCAGTCCACCCTCCTGAACGAGCAAAACAGTGGGGCAGTTGACTGCATCAAGTGGTTAACTTTGAATAAATTGATCATACCACGCATGATTTGAAGCGGTACAGAGGCTGAATTTTGCAATAACAATAATGTTACGTATGTTCTCCGGAGCCCTTATTAATTTCAATTTTAAAAGGAGCAACACATGCACACACACAACAAAAAATTAAATCATTTTTCTTTCAGGCTTTTTAAGTGCACCTCCCCTGCAGCGGGTCCCTGAGTGAACAGTACAACTCAAGCCTAATCAGGATTAATGCACAAGTGAAAATGCCAAGAGAGACATATCTGTTGCATTACCTGCTTTTAGCATCTCAACAGAACCTTCCATTACAAAATACCAAACTAACCCCTGAAAGTTAAACAGGCGATGTGATCACACTGAGCTCATTGTTACAAAAACCTCAGTGTAAGATAAATTTGTAATTTAGGGCTCGGAAAGCCACAAAACCTGAGGATGATTTCTGCACCTTAGTGGAAACCGACGATTTCTAGCTAGCTGCACCTCAGTGGCTTGGATCGCTCGGACATATTGTGCGTATTTTTTTTTTTTTTTTGTAAACTAAAGACTGGTTTTATCTTTATCTCTTCCTAAAGGAGATGTGAGTTGGGACCAATCCGATGCGTTCCTTTATGTCGCTTACGTGGTAATTTGAGGGTTCATTACTCTGAGATGCATCTGGAGGCATCATTACTCGTTAAAGAGGTGACTTGTAATCGAAACGTGAGCCAAGTAAAGATCCACAGCTAATCATAATGCCACCCGCTGATTCTATAAAAGATTTTCCATCCTGAACCATTAGGCGCTGGAAAGAAAAAAAAAAAGAAAAGGGGTTTGGGGGGAGAAGTATTTCCCTCGGCAACAATCAGAACCTGCCGAGAAACAAGGTAGGCCAGAACCCAGCGTGGCGGCACAGACGTTCCCTGATGGCTGCGGCTATAGTTATGCAAATTCCCCAACATGTGAGTAAAGGCATGATGACTCACAAACGAGGGGGGACAATTTTCACCCGAGATGGATCACTGCAAGGTCCTTCAATAGAGAGATGCATTGATTTTTTTTTTTTTTAGCCCCTAAGCTTTTTGATGTCATTTTCCCTTCACTTTTTCAGCACGGCAAAGCGCAGAATTTCCCACAGATCTCGAAAAACGCACTCTAACTTCTGCCTGAAAAAGTTGAGAAACCCAATTCACAGCAAATCAAGCCTCTTTTGAAGAGGAAAGGCATATCCCTGTAAACGACTTGCCCTCCTCCCCTGCTCCCCCCTCCAGCCCTTCAGCTTGTTAGCCCGCCTGAGCTTTGACAGCATTTAATTGATTAAACTATAAATGCCTTCAAAGTCTCAGTTGCAGCAAGCGATGCGGTGCAGAGACGCCATATGGACGGCAAGCAGCAGCGGTAAGCCAAGACACTCCGAAATGACTCACGAGTGCAAAAGAATATGGCGTTGATTAGATAATTGTGTACATGTTTACTCCAGAAACTCTCACCGACTTCAGCTGAGATGCGGCATGTCTGTCGTTAGAAGCACATTTGCGTCTCCACTTTGTGTATGTACATATAATTTATGGGTCTTTCAAACTTCCTTCGGAAAAAAGAAAAAAAAAAGTCCCTCTCTTTGATCTGCCAACATTGTCATGTTTTTTCCTGTTTTTTTCCCCCTTCACAATGCCAAAGGATGCTTGTTAGCTGTGATAGTTTATTGGTCTTTGAGGTCCATTTTGGATGTCGTGTGTCATGACAGCCCATCCACTGAGGGGCAGCGTCTCTATAAATTGACCTAAATTATGCATGGCTTTCTCAGCTCATGGAGGGATGTACAAGCCACAATGAGCCTCCAAAAATGATTTAAGGGTTTCATGACTTTTTTTTTACTGATTTACAGTGCATGTAATGTGCTGTTTTTCTGACTCTAGCCTGTTGAAGAAAAGAAGTTGCAACGTGTATGTCCTTTGAGTAAACCGACTCCAATTATTGATTAACAATGTCTACATTTAGAGCTGTTAAAAAAATAATGTAGCCCATTAAGGCGTCAACACACCTCTTCACTCATTTGTTCCTTTGAAGCTTTGGATCTCTCTCCTATGGATGCAATTTTTCCCCAGTCTACGTATAATTAGCTGTGTTTCTATTACAAATGTGCACAAATCTTTGTCTATTTTCTACTAACGTCAAAGAAGCACAATTTCGCAATTGTGATGTTTCATTTAGATAAATAAATGAAGATAAAAACCCATGTGAATAAGCTAGTTCACATGATATGTCATAAAAAATCATGGCAGCAATGGATGTAAACAGTTACATGAGATATATTCAGAATTCAGCGCTCGTCATCTATCAGCCATTAGATGAGACTTTGGGTCTTATCCAGACACTGGAACAACAAACCCCTTATACATAGGAGCGACTACAGATGTGCCGTTTTGTAGAAATTGGCCATTTTACGAAGCCATTTAAAAAAAAAAACATCGGGAGGTACCATCTCATTATAATGAGATACTACAATATTGTATCATTATATCTCATATCTATGAGATATAGTATATCTCATTATAACAATGATATAATCCTATCTCATTATAATGAAATGCTATATTGTAGTATCTTATTATATCATTACTATATAATGAGATAATATTACATTTCATTGTTATGAGATGTAACAATGAGATATGAGATGCCGTCTCATATTGAGATATTCTCAATATAATGAGATAGCATCTCATATATATATATATATATATATATATATATATATATATATATATATATATATATATATATATATATATATATATATAAAATATACACAAAATAATGATATATATTATATTTCATTTTTATAATGAGATATAATACTATCTCATTAAAATGAGGTAGTTATCACATTAAGATAATTATCTCATTATATTGAGATTATCTAAATATAATGAGATTGTTATAACTATCATTATGAGATAGATACTATCTATCTCAGTTATCACATACTATATCATCATAGATACTATATATGATGATATAGTATTATGTGCATTATAACAATGAGATACTATCATTATAATGACGTAGTATAGGACTATAGGACTACTCTGCTCTACTCCTACTACTCTGGACTTGCATAGTTTTGAAATAATAATTTAAAGTGTTCCATAAACACTTTGGCCACATAAATTAATAATGTTTGTTATGCTGTTATTAATTCTGAAATGTATCTCGTTTTGTTAGTTTTTGTTTGCTTTGTGTTTTCTCCATTGATTTTGGAGTTAGGAATTTTATATGTGTCACGGCCTGTGCCCGTTTTTATTTTATAGATTTGTGTAAAGCCCTATATTTCCATAATGCCCAGTGTTAGCAAAACCTGGGTTTGTGTCATGACCTAGGTTAGTGCCACCTGGGTTTGGGTCATCATAAAGGCAGACAGAGGCTATGCATGGTTGATTGGAAGTCTGTCTTTCCTCAGACCTTTGGTTGGAGGTCTGTCTTTGCATGGACTCCTTGGTTTGTAGGGAGCCTTCTCTTTGCAACCTAGATTTGGGTTGGCATAAAGGCTGAGCCAGGCTATGCATGGAGACCCCTGGTTGCATGGAGGTCTGTCTTTCCTTAGACCTCCATGGTTGATTGGAGGTCCGTCTTTCCTCTGACCTCCGTGGTTTATTGGAGGTTTTTCTGTCCTCCGACCTCCATGGTTGATTGGAGGTCTATCTGTCCTCCGACCTCCATGGTTTATTGAAGGTCTGTCTGTCTTCTGACCTCCATGGTTGATTGGAGGTCTGTCTTTCCTCAGACCTCCCTGGTTGATTGAAGGTCAACCAGGGAAGGTCAACCTGGTTGATTGAAGGTCTCTCAACATGAAAGCTCTGCTGGAAAAGCTTCATGTTCACAAGCAATCTGTTGTTGCTTCATATCGATATTCTGGTAAATTCTTGCTTCTCTGAAAGGCTCGTAATATCTGAAATCGATATCTGGCTTGTTTCGATTAATTTCGAACATGCTCTGAAGACTGATCTGTCGCGATAGAACTGTGGAACAGGTCTGAGAAAATTCTGTCTGTGAGCTTCATTCAAGAGAGAGATTCCTTTGTTGTATCATAGAGAGATGTCATAACTGCTGATCTCATTGTTATTGGAACTGAACATGCTAATTCAACCTGCTGTTTGAAAAACGCCACACAGTAGCACTAATGACATTCTGAACTATGCAGATAAAAACATTAAATAAGACCTAGAGGAGGTGACCAATCCTGGGCATTAAATTGGCAACATGTTGAAGTTTGAAGGCTCTTATGTGTTTACTGTGCTGTTTACTGACAGCACAGTAAACAGACACAATTTAAATGGCATAGGAGCAGGTATTGGAATGGAAATCAACATGCACACGGACCTCGAAATGCTAACTGCAGTGCTAACTGCTTGTGCGGGTTTCATCCTGGACAGGTCACCGGTCCATCACAGGGCCCTGAAAGCTAACAATGAATAAAATGTATTAAAGAGAAATGGTAGCTTAATAAATGGAATAAATTCTGTCCAATTTAGCACTTAGTGTTGGAAACACACCAGTTTTTGTTGTTGTTTAAAAATGTAGCCAGCTGCCCGGTAAAACAATAAAATTAAAAACACGCTTTACACCATGAAGACATTGTAGAGATTCATCCTATGAACTGGTTTGGTGATCTTGTGGGGCTAGGTCCCCTTCAGAGAAAGTCTTTTAAGTTTTCTAATACCTGATCCCTCCAAGATGTCAATGTTTTCTCCAACAGAGCAGAATTTTTATGAGACTACCTCCAGAATTTGATCAAATAAATTAGTAAGTTTCTGGTATTTCTTGATTCTTCAAACTTTAATCACTGTATCCAATAAAACAAAAAACACCGAACAGGAGGACTTCTGCGGTTATATTTCAGGTTTCATTATTGAGCAAAGTGGGCGCCAATAGCTTTAGAATTGCTTGGAAATCGTTTTATTCCTTCAGTGCCTTCACTTTATTACATGCCGTTGCCCATGGAGTTCTCTACAGCTACAGCCACTTAGAGACTTTCTCAATCCAGCTATATATTTTTATTTTTTTCCCACAGCACACTTGAACTCTCCTACTGGACACAGCTGATCTCAGTTTAACTTATTAAACCTCTAAAACCAATTTACTGAACTGGTGGAATTAAGTGCGACTTAATATAGAGAAGATCACACAGTTTCTCCGCTGACTGATGTCAAATGCACTCATTAAATCCACTTTGCTTTATTGTAATAACATTAAGGTGGTTCTCCTCAGAGATCCTCTATTTAAAAGACTCGGCTGGAGAGACACAAACACAGTCGATGGCAACCGGGACAATTAGGATTTGACAAAGTATACATGCAGAACATTTGTTTCCACCTCGCCAAAAAGACTGCAGGGGCGAGAGTTGGAAACACGCCGCTGCAGACAGCCTTTAGACAGATTACCCAACAGTGCTTAATAAAGAATATGGATAATTAGTTTCAAAAGCAAGACTTGCCAATTGTTATTTATATAACTCCTAACGACAGTCTTTGTTAAGAGATGCTAAATGCCCTACAGTGCGTGCCTACGTACAGAAGCCAGACGGTTCTTGGGCTCCCGTTGGCATTTGGATGCCCCGCTTTACGTTTCCAATCATATCAGCGGAGCTCATTTCTCAAAGAATTCACGGAGGAGTCGACCCTCCTGACAAAGCTGTCAAACAATTTTTCACATCGGGCTCGTTTCTCGGGATACATCTTGCCACCAATTAAACTCGAGCGGTGTTTATGCACAAATTCAAAAGCACACATTAATCTGGTGTGTGTTTCTAGCTCATTTATTTTCATTCCCCCCACCCTTTTTTCCGCACCCAGTTTCGGCTGTCAAAGTTTATGTTACATGGCTGAGAGGTTTTCTATTAGCCAGCACGTCTTGCAGATTTATCCCGTTCAGGTTCGAGCAAACAAAAAAAAAAAGAGGATTTGTTAAAGAGCCGAAAGAGAGCTTTTTTTTCTTCTTTTTTCTTTTCATGCTACAGCAGCATGTCAAGGAGAGCGAATCAAGTGCAGGTCAGGGTGAAACATCTTGAAAGTGCATTCACACCTACAATTTGTTCTCCTCGGAACGAACAGGAGTGAAAAAAAGAAAAAGAGAGACAGCCTGTAACTCAGTCGATTCAGTTTCTTCTCCATTATCTCTAAAAATCCCCCAACTTTGCCACTCAAACATAAACCATGAATACAGATCTCTTATCTGTCTATGCTACACAATTCCTTGTGACTTATGTGAGTAATACAGACAATACAGGTGAAAAACAAAGTTTCGAGAACCACAGTGAGAGGAAATAACTTAAAGTTGTCATTTTATGTTTTGATTGAATAGTCTCTTAGATTCTTATGGAGACATTTTGGACCATTTTTCTTTATAATGATGGTTCAGTTCAGTGAGATTCTGCATATCTCTTTTAAAGTTTACCACTGCCTTTCTATCTGGTTGAGATCTGGACTTTGACTGGGCCATTGTAGATTATTTTCTTTGTCAAGCCACTTTTTGAAGATTTGCTGCTTTTCTCACAATTATTGTTGAGTTGTAAGACCCAGTTTGTGCCAGGCTTTAATGGTTGGATAGATTGCCTCACATTTCTTATGTGTGACATATCACATTAAGAGTCCTTTAGTTAGGAGCATTGCAGCAGTCAGTCTTTTTCCAAATTGTTAGCCTCATAGCATAATTGCCTAAGCCATATTTTAAAGGGGCAGTATCACATGAAATTAAATTTTTTGAGCTGTACATCATGTCATAATGTTATTCCCTCAACAAAAACATACCTGTAGTGTTGCCATAATTCGTTCATTCATGTTTGAGAAATCCTTTAAACTCCCGTGGCAACCATTCGGCTGTGCCAAACTCCTTCTCAGAGTTGCAGCTCTGAGAAGGAGGTCCAGCTCCTTCTCAGAGCTGCAACTTCCTAATTTCCGATTCACAGAGCAGCCCTCCCCCATGACTCCCTCACTCAGCTCCTTCAGACTAGCCAGCAGCAATTAGCAAACCACCTGGTGGAACTGTGAGTTTGCTGAGCTCGTTATATGAGCTACTTCTCAGCACAACGCTGGTAACATAGTTACTTGATTATGTCTGGAAAACCCGTAATACTTCCGCTTTTAATGATTTTGGAAAACAAGACAAGACATGAATAAAATGGGATTTTTTATTTTTTTTTTTAAATACAGCAAAAATATAGATTTTGGACTGTTGTGAGTGTTCTGAAAGGCTGAGGAGATAGGCAATCAGACAGGGTAGAAATGTAAGGAAATCAAAGCAGATATCTAAATTTGGCCTAAATATGACTTAGGTAATTATGCTATGAGGCTATCAAAATGCACTGCCATGAATTTTAGCATTTAAAACACTAACTGAGGCTTGTACAGTTTGACACTTTGTTCTTGTTTTACAGTTTCTCTAAATATTGCATATGGTCTTGACTGTATGACAACCATATTAAATGTTTCCCACCTTTAAATAACGTTAAATGTTTTGGAAGTGGCCCTTTAAACCCTCCCATATAGACAACAGTAACACAGTCACATATCAAACCAAACTGCTGATTTCTTTCCCCCCTTGGCATTGTATTAACACACAACTGTATGCAACCAACTACTAAAGCTGCATTGTTCACAGTGCTGGTCACCCCAACTGAGTTAACTCAGTAGCTTCATTTACCAACAGCCGGCTGCTACTTTCCCCTCCAAATCCCGTAGAAGCAGAGAGGATGTATATGACATGTATTTCTCAAGAGTGCATGCCATTTACTCCATCTGAGCCACAAGCTTCGCATTCATACCGCCTCACACCGAACACTTGGTTTCCAACATTTTCTTCCACTTCTGCAATGAGCTGACATCAGCTCATCACAGATGTATTCTCATCATCTCCTTCAGGCACAGCAAAAGCGATACTTTCTTGAAGCAGACATTCTGCACTTCAGTCAGCAGTTTAGGACATTTTCCACACAGACGCCTCCTAACGCGGTGGTATATAGCATAAAGTCGTCATCCAATATGCAATAGCAGACACATATTTCCCCTCAGAGGTTGCCACAGCCTTTGCTTTCTCCTGCTGAGACTGTTAAGACCTACCTACTCTGATAAAAGTCAGGCTGCTGCTGCTGTGTATGTACCTCTGCTGTGGATAAAAGAAAACAGACTGTCTTGGAGGTTTTCTGATGTGCCTCTTCTCTTACATACCACATTCAAAGACACTGTCATTTCCCAGATTGTACGATGATGGAAAAAAAAATAAATAAAAAAGTCATTGGTGTGTTGGATCCTTTACACTTACTGAAATTCAGCCTTCTACCCCAGTCGCACGTTAGAGATCTGCTTTGAGTTCCTATAGCGTTTCAAGACATGCAGCTGCAAGAAAAAAGACTTTAAAGCACCGTCTTTTCACGTATCAGACACACTAGCGTATGCAGTGGGATCTTCAGCGGTGCCAGGCTGCCATAAATTTGTTAGTCATGTTGAATAATTCTATAGCATGAAATCTCTTGAAATCTCCCATGTATCAAATGGGGCTGGGCAGCTGTCTCGCTCAATCTAAAATAATTTAACGTGGAAAAAAGACCACTGTGGGAAAACCTTCACCCGTGTTATAATGCTCCACTTCATACCAAACTTAGTTAGAAGTAGCTTTAGGTTTGTTTTTTTTTTGTTTTTTTAATGTATTGGAGAAGAAGGTGGAAAGAAATGGGGAAAAAGAAAGAGGACAAGGAAAGAAGGAGACAAGAGTAGAGGACAGAAAGAAGAGAGAATACAAGATAACTGTAGAAGTCTGGTTATACACCTGCAGAAAGAGAAAAACACAGAACAGAGAAACGGTGACATATAATACTTGCATGAATAATATCTACAAGATGACTGAAAATTACACGCTAACAAGTTAATACAAGATGTATTTAATTGCAACCGCAGTTCAACAGAGTGCATCTTGAAACACCAGAATCTAAACAACTGATCAGATCAGAGAGAATTGTGCACCTGAAAACAAAACAATCTGCTTGTTTTTGCAAAATTGTTACTCCAAGACTAAGTAGCCTGAAGTTGCTCTGCAAGCAATACCCTGTCCCACTGTGTTTGACATGGTCAGAGACGGGGAATGCATATAAACACAATATTGTTGCTTGTATTTCATTGTGACAGTTGTGACTAACTCACATATTTCCTTAGCTGTCAACTTTGTTTTCCATCAGCAGAAATGACCCACTGTTTTAGTGAGCTCCGGCATCTTAATCTCCAACAGCAGGTTCGGACATCAAGGGCAGAAAAATGTTGATCCAGCTGGACAAACACAACAGAGACATTTGGTATGTCACTGGAAACATAATAGCACAATATAATATACACATTTGATCATTCTTTTGTGGTTGAGATAATGCCAACATTTTTTGCAATGATGATTTGATATATTTTGTAGCTGCAGTTGGATTAGTTGCAGTCATTGTTGAGGCCCATCAGATGACCAGGCTGCTATTCTCTGATTTCTAACAGTATTTTCAACTCCTATGAGACACTCAGTTTACAGTAGAACAAGGGGAAAACAGTACATGCTCCATTCAAACTGCAGATCGAAGAACTCATCCTTTTTTTGGGGTTTCTCAGCTAAAACTTGGTGCAATTTGGAGGTGTGTGCACTTCTGTGTCACAGACTCATACACCCTTATGTCAGATGTTCAGGGTGCTGATGTTTCGGTGTTAGGTCCATGTATTGATGTAAGGTTAGATTTGCATACCAACAACACCACACATATGCCATGTAACTGGAAATAATGAGAAAATGTATCAACCTAGCTTTTTTCAGTTTTCAAAAAAGCAACATGATTTACGTGGAATAATAAGAATACATCAAGAACATTTGACATATGTCTCATGAGAAATTCTCAACATGCTCTTTATTTGTTCACGTTTTAGCCCAAAAAGCATTTCTATACCGGCTGAGATATGTGGGTAAGACTCCAAGCAGTGTGTCAGTCAGTGGCTTTATTTCTCCTAGGGGGTCGCTTCTGTCTTCTTCACTTTTAATTATTGCCACTAAGGCTCAGTTGTTGGGTGAGGAGAAAACCTTCCTTAACTGTCCACTTTTACAGAAAGCTTTGGTAGGATCTAGAATTGAACCGCTGTTTGCTGAACAAGCCGGCCGGGTCTGCAGTGAAGGAGGTAAACACTCCGGCAATTGAACACGATTGTGCTGTAAGTGCCATGGATTTCAGCATGACACAATGCACAAGTAACCGCTCTGCTGATGAAAATGGTCTGTAGATAAATACAGTTCCAATTCAGTGAAACACTGAAGACAGCGAGTCATTTCCTTCTTTTTTTTTCTTTTTTTAAAATGTATTTATTTATTTATTATTTTTTTGCTTTAGAGCTGACTCAGTGGAGCAGATGAGAGTTGGGGCTTGTAGAAAAGAGTTAGATTCCTCTCGGAGAAAAGGTAGCCCTGGAGACTTAAGGGCGAGAATTTGCTGCACGCATCGTTTGCTTCTTTAATTTGAGGATCCTAACAGGAAGAGTGTTGCTGTATGGCTGAGCGGTTCCATCCCTCATTATAGAATGGCTGCTTGTCTCAGTCCATAGGCTCAGTCCTATTACTTCCACTGTTGCAGCACAGGTTATTATGAAGGCCCCACAACTTATTCACAACAGCAGTGTTGATTGGGAGGGGCTTCTACTTTTAGCATCAGAGAAGTTTGACACAGAGTTTGGGTTTGAGTTGGCGAGAGCATCACATTTCGATGTGCTATTGTTGTTCTTCATCAAATATAGACACCTTTGCTCCTTTGCTCTGTTCAGTGACTCTTTTGGCTTTTTGGCTACTTTGATGGGAAATGGGAAATATATGTAACTAAAAAAAACCCACCAAGATGTGCTGCGAGTTTCCATCCAAACTGATAGGTCTTGGTTAGGGGAGCAGTAAGGAGGAGAGCCACAGTAACTCTGGAGGAGCTACTGCAGCTCACAGTTCAGGTGGAATAATTTGTTGGTGCAACAGTTCTTCACAAATCTGATTTTAATGGAAGTGTGACAATCACAATGTTGTCGCTGAAGCAAAACAAACATGAGCCTTGTTTTAAAATTTGCCACAAGCTTGTTAAGGACATGGTAAACATGTTAATTTACTAGCCTGATAAGAATAAAAATTTAAAATGTTAATTAATTTCCACACAGTCTCTAGAACACACAATCCCTGTAATAAAACATCCACAAAGCATTATGGCTACATTAGAGGCTGAAAATGTCTTGAGACTAGAATAGAGGATCGCCTTTGAGCAGAAAAGACATTATCATGCAACGGAGAGACAATGCAGAGGTTTCAATCATTTTTGTCCATTCAAATGGACCAGTCAAAGTCCAGACTGAAATCCAGCTGAGAATTTATGGCAAGACTCAAAAGTGGCTGTTTGCACATTCTCCCCCATCCAGTCTGATTTAACAAATGTTCAGACTCAAACCAGGTTGAGGCATATCCCCCCCCAAAAAAAAATGTAGCTGAAACTGCAGTAAGAGGGATTCTACAAATCATTGAGTCAGGTCGGTCGAAGACAAGTGCACACCACACTTTTCAGGACGTTTTCCTTTTTCCTTCACTTTCCAGTTGTGTAATGCTTTCTGTTGGTATAAATTCCAACCAAATACATAACTAGTTATAATGCAACAAGGCTTGAAAATAGTCAATGTAGATGAATAATTTTTAAGTTGTCGTATCTATATCCTTATTCAAAAGCGGATAAATTACCCAGAACCATTCAGCCTGCTACACTGACGGCATGCCATAGCAACGTGCGATAGATTTCCGACCAGTATAAACCTCTGATTTGCTCAACTTTTTGTATTTATAGCAGGAGCACAATCACAGCAAAAACAGGAGGAATGGCATCTATGCGTCCTAAAAACCAGAAGCAAGAGCTTCTGGTTTTCTTTCCAATCTGCTGGAGATCCAACTGCTTCTGTTTCTGCCTGTTTTCATCAGCCTCACAGTACAGTGATGAAACTGCCATCCTGACATTCCTGCTTCTGTCCAGCAGTCACGATCCAGCATCATTTTCCTCAGCTCACTCTGTTCATTTTTTTTTATTTCTGGATGGCCACATTTTCATTAGTTTCCACTCATTTTTCTTGCATCTGCTCTCTTTCTTTTTTTCCCCTCTCTATTCTCGCTCCCAGAAGTACTCCATGTGAGATGTAATATTAAAATGTACAATACGTGTCGGGGAGGAGACAAACAAAAACGATTAAAGCAAACAACACCATCAGTGAAGACTTGTGGCACTACCGGGTCTGGATTAAGAATTGTTCCGCACGTTTAAAAAAAAAAAAAAAAGAGAGACAATAGTAAACTGTCCGCATCCTCATGTCTTTAGCTACAAACATAAACACTTACTTTTTTTTTCCGTGTGTACAGATAAACCCACGCAACGTATAATGCAGAAAGAATGTACTTCTGCTGTTGCTAATCAGTTAGTTTAATTGCAAATTTGCACAAATGACAGGATTTGCATTTTGTTTCTGTTCCAGTTTAACTTCTGAAAACCTCCACTTCTCCTTTCAACTGCTTTTGACTTTCCTTCCTCTTCTGGAAGGAAGAAAGAAAAATCTTTGCTGCTTTTTTTTGCTTTTTTTTTTACCTATGGGAGTTTGACTGTCCACTGCCCATGGGCTTTATGGACTTAGAGAAGGCTTAGGGCCATATTGCCCAGGGGAGGGAGTGGTGGGAGGATCCGGAGCTGTAGTTACTTCTACAGCTCTCTTTTATCCAAAGTGAAAGTTGCATCTGTGTTCTCGGAGCAAAGAGCTGCTCTCTCTGTCCCCATGGGAGAGCTAGTCCTTCTCACTGCCTCCATTTACAGTGGCGGTAATGGTGCGCCCTTCATATTTAAAATTTAGCGGATGACCTTGTTCTCATAGTGGTCTTCAAGCCATAACCTTTGGCACACAGCAGCTACACAGACAAGGATCTTCAAGTCTGGATATGTGGTTTTTCAACTCAAGAACAGCCTCGTCTTCACTGAGGATAAAATTTTCTCCAACTGGAGTTATGCACATCGATTTGCTGCAATTTTAAGCACTGCAATTTTTCTAAAAAATAAAAATCAGCTGAAAGAAAAGTTTTAAAATTTTCTTCAGAGCTGTCAAAATGTAAAAATATATCTACTCAAGCCATAAATGTAGTAAGATACACCTTGTTGGTACCTGCTAAGACGTTCTCCACTGTGTGTATTAATGCACATTTAGGTAGCTATAAGTATTTTCAGAGTGTATTCATATATGGTTCTGGTTGTAAAAAGTGGTTACTTGAGCTACTGTTCCGTCTCCATTAAGTCAAACTGATCAGCCTCTTTGCCTTTGACCTTTGACAACAACAAGGGGTCTTTATCCGCAGAATTGCCACTTCATTGACACCAGTTTTTTTTATGTTATTATTGCAATATTTTACTATCTTATTACTTTTTCATGTACCATTTGTCTTTTCGATTATATGATTGATCTAATGGTGTCATATGACTGCTTGTATTTACTTTGTGTTCAGCACTTTGTGTACAGCCAAGCTGCGTTCAAAGTCACTTAAATTTTTATTCTGGAATTTGTGTAAACAAGCAATTAAACAAGTGGCCAGTGATTGGATCAAAATCCAGATTCAAGGAGCTATTTTCCTCCAGGTGTTGTTTTGTGAATATTTTCCAGAAGATTTGTGTGTTTTGTTTAACAAAAGATACCCATGAAGGCTAAATTGACCCAATTTACATGAATGCACCCAAAAACCAACACAAGCAAAACATGGAAGCATAATACCAAAACATGTACCTCTTATTACCAAGTAAAGTTTCAGCTGTGTTGAGGAAGCTCAATCAAAGAAAGCCCAATTCTGCCCAATTCTTTGACAGTGTTTGTTTTCACCACTGAAGTCCTTTCCCTGTCTGCACATTCTTGTCATTCTTTCATTCCAGTTTTGTAGTTTTGTGTTCCTCCTGACTTCCTGCCCAGCGGCCTCTTTTGTTTGGTCTTAACAGATTGATAATTAAAACACACCTTCCGTTCTTTTCTCTTTTTTTTTTTTACATGTCTTCCCTCGAGTTCTGCATTTGGCTGTTGTACTATCATCACTGCCCACCGTTGCAGATTTGATTATGCATCCAGATCCCCTCCCTCTAGTCAGTATTCTGCACAGGGTAGATGCACACACGGCACTAACCACTACATAACACTGCCCTGAAGAACAATTTTGCGTGAGGACATCTGTAGATATAGAAACCAGCATCTACAGTCTTAGGAAGAAGAAAGCACACCCTCTCTTAATTCTAGGGTTTTGGGTATATGGAGTTATTAAAATGGAAGTAATGACCAAGATGAAGCCAGAATAGAAAGTCTGTGTTCCAAGACTCAGTAGAGCCTTGTTGCAGCCATAGGTTTTTAAATGGAAAGCAGTCACAGTATGGAATGTGCTCTTTGAAAGTTTTCAATCTAAGAAAGGAATGGAAAGACATTCTCCAAAGAAGAATGGGCTCGATTTCCTCCACAGCAGTGTAAAATACTCATTGCTGTTTATCACAAGCACTTGATGGTTGTTGTTGCAGATTACTTTCACATACAGTTTTAACTGGATTGGTTTAAATAGCTTTTTTTTCTCTCTCCCTTAATCAATGCAATTATTTCAAAGTTGTATTTTGTATACTCAGGTTATATTAGTCTGATATTATTCTGACATCTGGGAACATGTATTTTTCAATCATTCACTTTATTGCTGAAAACAACGTTCACCTACAAAGTGAACATTTCAAAGTAGATTTCATAGAACCACAGGAAATAGATGCTGGACAGCTTGGCTTTAAAAAGAATGCACTCAAGAACAGCGTTATATAGTTCTGGAGAGTCACAAAGCGTTTTCCAGCCCTTCTGCGATTTTTCCGCCCTCTAGTTGCCACCAGCAACCTGCGCTGTCAAAGGCCAGAGAGAAGAGATCCCTTTTTCATATTTCCCGTACCAGACACAGACCGGAGTGAGTGACCTCTTTAAAATGGAGTCTGGGCTGACTCCATTCACTTGTCTTCACTCTTGCTGCTTTTACCCTTCCTGTTACTGTCATTTGTAATTAAGGGCACTGATGGAGGGCGGGCAGCTTATGTTGTGTAGGTGCACCGAACATGAGGGGAACACACTGGGCTTCACAGACAACAATGCACTGCAGACGACATGACCAAGCTGACCGTCAGCATGCATGATTAATAAGATTTGTGTCTCATTTCCCTAACTGTGCACCTTTCCGTCCGTCAATCCATTGTCTACACTGGCTTATCCTTGTTGGACTGTTGCTTATCTCCAGTAGGTTGCTAGTCCATTACAGAGCAACACCAACACACATAGAAATTACAACCATGGCCACACACAATCTCTACTAAGAACAATTTAGAAGACCTAACATTCATGTTTTAGAACTGTGGGATAAAGCCACAGAACATGCTAACTCCTTGCATAAAGACCCCAGGTAATGATTGCAACCCAGGACTTTGTTGCTGCAAAGGAGTAGTGATAGTAACTCTAAATGAGTTACTTGTGCAAATTCCTTATTTCAAACTAAGAAACACAGTACACAAGCAGCTCAAACATTCAACCTGCTATCCACACAAATCATAATGACCAAAGGCCCATCTGTACGTGTATCCATCCTGATCCTCTTACCTGTCAGGCTCCAGTTCCCATCTTAGAAACAGACCTCCCCATAAGGTACGTCAGCTCAGATTTCCCAACCAGCTTGTTTGCCTGAAGCAAACTTACTCTGATTTCCTCTCTTGGGTTATTAAATGTTTCCCTTTCCACCTTCCTGTGAGCCTACAGGAGTATCACAACATTTGTATTATTGCTGTGTCGTTCACTACTCTCAGTTCCTGACCAAAAGAGGTTACGTCTTTATGTCTCCTTAACACAAACTGAGAGCGTTTGTGTTTTGTAGAAATGTACGATGTGCTCACATTCCAGAGGTTCAAGCTGAACCATATGTGGAGATGGGTTTTGATAAAGAGCAGCTTCAAAGTTTCATGTACACAAGAGATGGTTAAACATAAGTAACTCTAGTTTTGGGAGTAACTCTAGTTTTGGGAAGGAGGGATGTTTATTGACTTTGTCCCTCCAGACCAGTCTAAATTTTGGCTTGCTAAAGAGTCTTTAATTATAAGTCTTGCAGAAATATATATTGTATACAACCCCAATGTACTTCACTTGTTTAAATTGCTTGTGCTTGTGAGTGTGTATGCCTGGGATGTTTGGCTGAGACCATTAAAACTTCCCCAGCTCAGTTCTCAGTGTCCTGAGTGTTTGGGTCGTCTCCATTAAGATGTAAAGAGGCTTTAGGATAACTAAGATAATGTTGACCAATACAAATCATTTGGGAGCAAGTTGGCCTACAAACCTGACTCTGTTTTTGTTTCCGATTTCTTTTCATAAGATGTGTGTTTTTGTTGTATATTTCGTTACTGACATCCTAATTATTTTCTGCTGTGAGAAGCTTGTAACCTCACTGAACCTGATGTGCCATGACTCTGTAAATAGGGATTGAACCCTGAGTGATCGCAACTACTTAAGAGTCAAGCACTGGCCTCTCCGTCACATTGTTTATGTCAGCACTCCGCCTGCACCAGTGTGTCAAATGTTCATGCGGTTCCCGGCTAATTGATATGTGTTAGAGAGTAGGATATGGTGATGTGCCAAGGTCGTTAACTGAAATGTGAGGAATAATCATTTTTGTTTCAGGGCCGTGAGCCAACGCATGGCACAGAGAGTAAGAGAGCGAGAGACAGCTGATTCCGATTGTCCGGCCAACTCAGCCACAATGTGAAGTAAACTCATCTGGAGAAGATCCAAAAGTTGTTCTTGGAAGTCAAGCTCTCCTTAGTTTATCGGAGAGGCATCAATAACCCGGAGGCTGATTTTAGTAGGTACAAAGATCATTAAGCAGGGTCCCAAGAGAAACTTCAAATAAATCTGAAATCAGAGAGATAAACAGCTTGAAAAGTACATTTCTGTCCAGCCATCTGTTTTGCTCTGTGTTCTCTCAGCATTCAAATTTCTTCTGGCTCTCATAAGTTTACTTTCGAATATCCTTGTAATGCGCCCACTCACGCAAAACAGCGTTTCGGTCCCCTACAATTTTACTTTGCTGATCACTTTATCTTATCTTGACTCATTAAGTGCGAGTTAATGTGACTTTCCATCCAAGAGTCTACAATACCTGAGCCGAAGTGGATTACCATAATCATCTCCACACAATTGTGTGATACAACCAGATTGAATTCATGCAGCACTGGTGATTATATTACAGCATTCTGTGACACTTTTTTTTCCCCATTTGCGCAATTTGTCCCGTATGAAAAAGACTCTAAGCCCTGTGAAAAATTGCCTTTGTGCCTCGTCTTTTTATGCTGCCTTAGCCAGGGAAATTGGGTCGCAGGAAAAATGTGAATGAAACACGGAAAGAGAGCTCGTTTGGTTTCCAAGGAGTCTCTGTGACGTGGCAGCCGTGAGAGGAAAGCGACAGAAGGCCTTACATGAATTTAGGGGAGCAATCACAAGCGTCATATCTGCTTCTTACTTGTGAATCATTGCTGGAGAGAGACTTCTTGTTCTGCAGAAGTAAGTTTTGGCTGTCTTGCCTTTGTTCATAGCAAATGGCAAAGATGAAAGCAGAGGGCTATAGAGAACACTGAGTCCATTTGTTTAGTCAGCAGAGGTTACTAAGAATAACAGGAAATGGGTCTCAGCTTGTTGCTTTCTGTGTAGAGTTTGCTTGTTCTCCTTGTGCAGGCGACAGTTTTCTCTGGCAACCCCAGAGAAACCAGAGTTCTCTGGGGACTCTGGTTTCTTCCCACAAAATGCCTTTTTTTTTTGTCTGGTAACTCTGAATAGTCAATAAATGTGTGTATGTGTCCACAGATCTTTGTCTTGTGTGTCTTTGTTTTAGTTCTGTGATTCACTGACAGTTTGTCCGGGGTGTATTCAGCCTCTCACCCTGTTGACTGCAGACCATAAACACGATTAGAAGTGTATTAAAAACAGGAGCTGTAACCATGTTCACAAGTGAAACGCATAGTACACAAAGCACCTCAAGTGTATTTAACAAGTGGTACCAGTTTTATTCCCCCCCTCCAGAATCTAGAATATACTTTCCTGAAACTTGCTAGCCATTTTATGGGAAATTAGAGATTGCTGTTCAAAACTTACAAGAAGATTTTTGGAATTCGCTAGGTAGTTTGCTGGAACTTCCTTTGAATTACCTGGTTAATGTGCTAGTTACCTTCATGGACCTTTCTGGGTGCTTTCCTGGATCTTTGCCATAACTTATAGACTATGTTCAGGAACATTATTAGACGAGTCCTGTCAAGGATTTTGCAAAGGGCATTTGAAAATTTAGAGCTTACTTTTAAGACCTTACGTCCTGTAATTTTTATGGAACTTAGTGGAAACATTTCTTATCTTAATTGTTGCTGTCATGGAACTCAACAGACTCTCTCCCAGGACTTCCCATGAACTGACGTTACTTTTTGGAACTTACTTGTCAGAACTTTATTGAACCTTTTGATTGCTTCCAATGAATGTACTGATTACTTTTATTTAAACATTTCCAAGACTAACTGGTAACTATTAAGTTTCCTGAAATTTAGCAGTGACTTTCATGGAACCTACAGGTTACTTTCTGACACAATCATATCAGGTATGATTGTGTCATCTTTACACAACCATAGTTGCCTGTACTTGTAAATGCTAAATGAGGACATTCTTTTGTTGTTTTAGCATAAACTGAAAGTAAAGTTGGATGGGCTTTCCTTTGCAAATAAATAAATAGAACGGGATCCTTGGACTGCCAAAGATTAGAACGACAGAATCCAAACTTTGGCATTGAAAACTGGTGCCCAAAGTTAGTTGTTGCTCCTATCTAAGCCCACCAAGATGAAACAAAACAATTAACTCAATTAGTAAAGAATACAGGGGGGTAGCAGTAAAACTTAATAATTAGTTTAGATGTTTACATCCCTAGAGATCTGGTGTATACTGACACAGGACGCAAAATGACTCAGCAACTTTGAATTTTTGTTTCTTTAGTGAATTTTTGTAACTTTTACACCACTTTCCAAAATTGGCAGCAGCTCCTTGCCAATGTATTCATACTGCTTAAACTTTTTATACATTTAAACTTTATTCATTCTTATTATTAAACTAAATCTCCAGCATGGGGAAGTGGGATGATCTCGACTTTTCTCGACAGTTGCTTCTTGACCTCATATGACAATGCACTTTCTCGTGATTTTATGTGATGGGTCAACACAAAGTAGCATGTGATTGTGAAAGAAAAGGATATATCAATTTAAGAATCTTAAATCTTGTTTGGCATGCCAGTGTTCAGCCTACTTTACTATGTTACCACTGGATGAATTTTGTGTGGATGAGGCTAAGAGCACTTCAGTTTGTCGTGGCTAGTACCGCAAGCGATTTTTTTGTCAGTCCTACCTCAGCAAAAGTTACAAGTAAACTGAGCAGATGGTGAATCCAAGCATAAAAACTTTTCTTTTTTTTCCCCAAAAGTCAACAAGGTTGCAACATCACACGTGATTTAAAATGCATGCTCAATGAAAGAACAGGACTGCAGCTATTATTTATACCGCAATGTCTGGAATCAAAGTGTATCATATTTTTACTTTGCACAAAAGGAAGCAGTACTTTCACTCATGCAGAGTTAAAGTCCAGCACTTTATCAATAATCCTCTTCTCTAGTTTAATTAAATCTGTAGTACAGTTGTAGTGTCCAAATACAGCTTACACACTCGGGTGATGGGCAACATACTGGCTGTGGTCTTCTTCACTGAATGGCCCCGCTATCACTTAGCAGAGATGGTCTGCAGTAGCTTGATAACTGGATGATTCCCTTTAATCTATTTTCATATCCTGCTGATCCTCTCACTCCGCGCTCCCACTTTGCCACAACTACACAACACATGTACACATGTTCTGATCCTTTTAGCAGCACATAACAAAGAGAGGCCATAATTGTACTTCATGTGTAGAGGAAAGATGAGAACCTGTGGCCGGTTTTCAATAGATACCAGAGCTCCGACAGTAGAACCTGTGCGAGTACTTATGTTTAGAGCCTGTATTTTGTTATTTCACACCTTGTCCAGAGACGGAGCAACACTCATCCCCACCTAAAACTTTATAAGAAAAACCTTCAAGTAACCTACAAAACTTTGCCAGAAGCGAAACGCTGTTTTTATTCGTTATTCCTCGCCTTAAGATCATGTTATTTATGACTCACTGGTAAAGAGGAAAGGTATCATTCACATAAAACATAACACCGAGATTGATCTGTTTGTTGACTTATTTGTTTTGTTTAGCCAAGCATAAAAACTCCCTCGCCGGGGAACATCAAAAGTAAAAGAGATCTGCAATGAAAAGGTGCTTTATGCATCCAAATACTTTGAAATGGACGTCTAATGGCCTGCACTGCCTGTTATAGGTGAGCTGGTCAGGCGGCACAGCGCAGAGCTCGATACAGGGCTGGTTTTCACAGCACGTACCCCACAAACTCTTTCCTGTGCATCGACTCTGCTACAAGGGAAAAGAAGGTGAAGAAAAACTGCTGCATTTTTGCATCAATTTGGACCGCTTTACACATACCCAAATAACAAACTTGCAGTCTTTATTTCAACGACATTGAAAGCCAGGACACTGTAGAAAAAGTAGCTCTTGAGAATTACATGCATGCATTTGAGATTGTAGCATGATATATATATGCATATATATATATATATATATATATGGGTTGCATGAAAAGGGTTCGACGTGCTTCAAACACATCACAGGACTTAATATTCAAGATAATCTCTTGTTTACTCATGTTTTGGCACACAACAGCTGATTTCCAACACATCAGCATGCATGACAAAATGCGAAACAGTGTTTAAAATATACATGTGCTACTGTGACTTGTTGAAAGACATTTCAGTTATTATTGAGCTACTTAAATGTTCAGAAATTGAGTTTTTTCAATATTTTTCTGATTATAAATTTGCAATGTCACACATTGGCTTTTTAAACTTCAGTGAAGAACCATTGCTACAGTAAGCACTCTGAAAAGAACTGAACATTTAGCATTACAAGAATCCTTTCCTGTAGTTTTAAAATAAGGATTCTATCCAAAATATGAATAAAATCACAACTAAACTAACAGCAACTAATGAGCCCCAATCATTTAGTTCAAATAGTTGCAGCTGAAAATGTGCTTTGCCTGGAACACAGTCGCCTATGAGTGAGGCCGTAACAGCCAGAGGAGAAAACAAAGGAGCACACCTCCGCTTGCATTGTCGGGTTCTCAAGGAAGAGAACGCGACAAGGTAATGTTAGACAGAAGCCTGCTGCTTTCCCAACATCTCAAAAGAAAAAAAAAGTCCTCACATATCCTCCTGTCCAAGCTGAGAAATGACTTTGCTGCGAAAGCAAGACAGTGATAAATAGAAGCGTTCAGCAGACTCCTAGGGAAGCCGCTAACAGCTTAGAACGGGGTGGAAGTAGCACAACCGCTTTTAAGAGCCTCCCTTTTGTTGGTCTGGGTTTGTTGTGTGTCTCTAGGGTTTGTGGGTGTTTCTGAGTCATCCCATCGTCGGACGGAGCCTTTGATAAATGCTTCCGAATGAGTACAGATCTCCAAGAAACCCACCTTTGTTCTTACCAGGCACCAACTTGTGAAGACTGCTATGTAAGAGGTTGGTTATTATGAGTCGTTTTATGTAAGAAAAAGTCAAACAATCTATCTTTTACTTGTGATGAAAACTCATTGAAATCTAAAGAATTTATTTTGTTGTCTGTCGAATAAGAGTTTATATTTTGGTTAAGAAAATGAAAAGATTGGCATATTTTGATGTAATCTATGTGGGATTTCATGATGCAGCTGTTCAGAGCAACAAAAAAGAATTTCAATAAAATCAGGGTTTTGTTGATTTAGTTTCCAACAGAAGATGTCTTTCCTCCTCAAGAGGACAGACAAAACAACTTCTTTAGAGGTTGGATCAACTACCAAATACCAAATTGAATTGACCAATACCTTGCCAAGGTATTCAGTACCTTGACTAATTTTGAACTTATTTTATTGTTTAACAACAGCAAAATCCAGTTTGTTATATTTGGGTCGAAAAATGTTTCTTCAGCCTTATACACTGTTTGATGTGGTTGTCCTGCCAGAAGACGAGACTGCGCCATTTTCTGGCCCAGATCCAATTAAACTAGCAACACTACAGATGTGATTTAATAGATTGATTAAAAATCATTAACTGTTCTAGAGGTCTTGCCTGTGTCTATTAATCTCTTGTTTCAGTTTGCCGTCTGGGAGGCGGAGTAAGAGGTTGTCATGGAAACATTTATCTTTAAACATTTTCTTGCCAACTGCGACCAACTTCCTTTTTCTCAGTTGGTGACTAAGTTTTTTGTGTGCGTGCTGTACATTTAAACCTGATTGATTGATTGATTCTCACTGAAGAAAAGCATCCCCAGTCATAATGCATGTAAGGATATTGTTTTCATGGTGATGTCTTCCACACATGCTGTGGAGCATGACGACGTATGGGTGTCATGACAATAGGTTGGCTTATCTGACTACGTATGTTTGCATCTCTTGTACACACAACTGTCTTAATGATGCATAGAAAGACATGGATTTAAAAATCTGTGGTTTTCTACTAAATCATTATTTATCACAAAACTTAGAATTATTTATATGACCTGACCTGTTCCTACAAATGTCTTAATCATGAATTCAGTTTGACGATTATTAGATTATTTAAATCTCAGGAATGAGACATGTGAAGGTGAGTCACAGTAGGCAGAGGCATGACTAAGATTGCCCAGCAACAATCCCACATCTTAATCAAAAATTGGCAGTGACTAAGAAAAGCAAAAAAAAAAAAAAAAAAAAAAACAACAACAAAAGCTGGAAGAAAAAAAAAAGCTGAAAAATACAAGAATTTCAGTTAAATTTAGTTTGGTTAAATCAATGCACTTTAGAGAACACAGGTCCAGTTCCTATCAAAGCTCATTTAAATTCATCCACCACAGTTAGAACCATATTTAAATCCAGTTACATTCAGCCAAGTATAGTAGATCATCTGATATTGTTCAGCAAAGCTTGAACTGCCTTTCTTCTACTCTTCCCCATGCTTTCACTATGTGTATTTCTGTCAATACATGCTTAAGGTCACTGAACATTTGGAAAACCCATTTGTGTGTAAGCTTTAACTTCCCCTCTGATGTCTTGAGATGATACTTCAGTATTTCCACATAATGTTCTTTGTGATGCAGCAAAATATTCAAAAGCATGAATATGCCACTGCCAAACCTCTGAGTGGAAAGGTTTCCCTCAAACAAATGATCAAATTTAGTTTCTCCAGACACCAGGCCTTATCTTAAAAATTAAAGTCACTGACTAAACTCTCCCAAAGAGGAGAAAACTGTCCTGCCAACGGCAGTAACCGTTTTACCAGGATGCCTCAGTAGTCTTCAGACTTCATTTATGTCTAAAATCCAAGCGCTGAGTTTGTCCATGTTATTTCAGAATATCTAGTTAAAATGAAGAAATCAATTGTTTTTGCAATCTGATTGGTTTACCTACAGTTAAGTTTGTGAACATGCATTAGATAATTGCTTTGAACTCAATCAATTCTCACGTGAAATGAAGCGTTCCAAGGAACTGTCAGAGCTGCAACAAATTGTTAGCATCTGTATACCCAGACGCTGCTGTGGAGGAAGAATATTCTCTGGGTTCATGAACCATTTCCCAAGCTTTATGGTCCCAGGATGCAGCTTTTTAAACTGGTGCTCACTCATGTGTAAACAGCAGGTCAATTAACCTTGTATCTTTGCTGTGCCCTCCCATTTATTCAGCTCATGCTGTATTTCTATTGGTGGTTCCATTTCTACCTTGCTGTCCCACTCTAGATTCTGTCACTCATAATTGGTCATCTGTTTGTTTAGTGCGCCTTATTATGGAGATTGTTTTTATCTCGAAGCTGCAAAGAAAGGGTTTAGTGCTTTTACATGTTACTCTTTCATCTAGTGCTTAATTTAGCTCGCGTTTTCATTACACCAGTCGCAGAGTCGAACTGCGTGTTAGTGGTTAATCTGAAAAGCAAACGTGTCAGCGGGTAGGAGAGCAGATAATAAGAAAATCAAGCTTATTGTTGCTGTTTGTAATAAGCAAAAGCCTGCTTTAACCTCTTGCATTAGTACTTGGCGCTGACTCATTTCACCTGTGACAGGCTCGGTAAATGTCAAAGTTTAAATCAATTTCTTTGCAAAGCTGTACATCCTTGAGGCACTTTTGCTCTGCATTCAAGGGCTCCTTCTGTTCTTATTCAGATCACAATTCTGCGAAAATCCTGTACATTAATTGCATCCAGTAAGTTCTACAAACATGTTTAATTAGGGAACATGCCTATGAAAGATTCTTAAATGGAAATTAGCAGGAAAACCAAAAATTTCAAAAGCAGCGCAGGAAATATACACTGGATATATGTACTGCTACAGAATTGAAACACCTGTGACAGAATTCCATCAAAGACCCACTTATTCCCATTCTGCACTATGCAGATGTGTCACTCACTTCGGCATGCTGGATGCTTGAATTTGAAAGGGAAATTGGTGACAATTTTCTGATTTATTCAGCTAAAAAAATAATCTGACAATGGGGAAAACCAAAAAAGCAATGCAATTTCATTGTGACATCAAAAAAAGTAATATGCTACAGCAGTAAGCAGTGATTTCAACACCTTTCATTCTGGTATACACACACTATTCAGAGTGTGACTGCACTTATTGACTGCTGCAACTGAAAGATCCTAATACACTCCTGATCAAAATCTTAAAACCAGTCAAAAAATTGCAAGAATTTGCATTTTGCACTATTGGATCTTAAGAAGGTTCTAAGTAGAGCTTCACAATGTTAAAGGAAAAAATCAGTGCAAGAGACAAGAACTTTTGAGGGGGGAATTTTCTGAAAACTGCATTTACACTCAAACATGATTTTTTCAGCTGACCAAAAGTTTAAGACCATAGTCTTTAAAAGCCAAAAGCTGGATTCCATGTCATTTTCTGTCAAGTCTTTACACTGTCAAGACCTCCTGGTGGCAAAAGCAAAAAAGCTCACTGACTTTGAACGTGGTAGGATTGTTGAGCTGCATAAGCAAGGTCTCTCACAACGTGCCATTGCTGCTGAGGTTGGATGCAGTAAGACAGTCATTTTGCATTTTTTAAATGATCCTGAGGGTTATGGAACAAAAAAGTCGAGTGGTAGACCCAAAAAAAATTTCACCAGCTCTGAGCCGCAGGATCCGACTGGCTGTCCGACAAGACACGGGACGATCCTCTACCCAAATTAAGGCCATTACTGGTGCTGACTGCAGCCCAATAACCATCATATGGCATCTGCGAGAGAAGGGCTTCAGAAACAAAAAACGTCTTCAAAGGCCACGTCACAAAATTGCCCGTTTGGAATTTGCAAGGGTGCACCAAACATGGGACATTGAAATGTGGAAGAAAGTTGTCTTCTCTGATGAGAAAAAATTTAACCTTGATGGTCCTGATGGCTTCCAATGTTACTGGGATGACAAGGAGACAACGTTCTTAAGATCCAATCGTGCAAAATGCAAATTCTTGCAATTTTTTGACTGGTCTTAAGATTTTGATCAGGAGTACAACAGCTGTACGCAAAATTAACTCCCCAGGCAGATTTTGGTTTAAAGATATTTTTATTCAACCAACAAGTTTGTTCCTGATTGGAAATAATGACTAAATAATGTAAAAAGATGATCAATTAAAAAAAACAGCCTTCTAATAGCTATATCTTATTATAAGCTATTAGAAGCTTACAAGATTTTCAAAAATTTGTGGAAAAAAAAACTGTTGTTGTGACCCTTTTGCTCCCACCATCAATTCTATATCAGTTTCTAGATCTAACTCTTCTTGGGCTAACCTCAATTATTTTCTGTCATGCCCCCCCCACCCCCAGGGATCATATTTTTTTGCTCCCCTCCACTCAGTGCCCTTCCCTCCCCAGAATTTAAATACTATTTCGAATCTCTTCATATTTAATAATTTATCGTACAAACCAAACCGCTGTTTTATTGTTCTAAGCCTCAAAATAATTTCCAAAATCAGTTTATTGAGAGAATCACTAACATTTAATCAAGATTACTCAGTTTGAAAAAGAAAAAGTGCACTGGGATGTGCATTTTTAGTCTTGATATAGTAAAACTTTTTACAACTATAAGCACTGGTTACTTATCAGTTTCTTCAGTTTTCTGTTTTCAACATACTGCACTAAATTGTAGAATACTAGTTGGCACTAGTTTAACAAATGAGTAAGTACTAAATTCTTTAGCACATCTGAAGCAGATTTCAGCCCCAGGACTTTGAAACGATTTTTTAAACAACTTAGAAAAAACTAGACTTGCTGAGCTATTCACGTTACATATCACTCTATCAAAGCTTTTTAATTTAACGACTTTCTTCCGGCAATATTGTGTGCTTACTCTGCCCATATTTAAATTACTCTGCTAATAGAACTAGGCTTTAATGGTATTATTATTGTATTTGAAAATGAAAATTTCTTAGCCTGGACATAAAACGCCGTCTTATGATTAGTTTGAACACTGCTGCCACCTAGTGACCGGAGGCTAGTTTATCAGTTAACATGAATAGACAATTATAAAGTCCTGCATGTCGCGAGCCCCCGACAAGCATCCCACTATTTGAGAAGTACCGCTTTAACCGCTCAGCCACAACAACCCATGTACGTGAACAGTTTAGACACCAGGAGACAGTTATAGATTTATAGGAAAAAAGTATAAAAATTGCTCTCTTTATTATCTGATTGAAGGACCATTTGACTCTCTGCGCTCTCTAAAACATAGACTGGCATATATTTTACCCATCAAAACATTATGAAAGCACTCAAAATTGGGGACAGGATACGAACCTGTGCAGGGAGATCCCAGTGGATTTGTATTCCATCACCTTCACCACTCGGCCATAAAAACTCACATACATGAAGAGTTAAGACACCAGGAGACAGGAATGGAAAAATTGCTCCCTTCTTCAATATATGACTGAAGGATCTTTTTACTCTATGTTCTCAAGAACATAGACTAGCATAAATTTGGCCGATTGAACAATGATCGTGACCATAGAACTTAACGTTGTTGGCAGGATTCAAACCTGTGCGGGGAGACCACAATGGACTTCTAGTCCATCACCTGAACCAATCGGCCACAACAACCCACATAGTAACATAATAACGACACCAGGAGACACACCAATGGATTTATAAATAAAAAGCCTAGGACTTGCTGTCTTCTTCAATCTCTGATTGGAGGAACTTTTTACCCCTTGCGCTCTCTAAAGTGTAGACTGGCATATATATTGCCAATCAAACATAGGACTGCACGTTGTTGGCAGGATTTCACCCTGCAAGGGGAGACCGAATGGATTTCTAGTCCATCGTCTAAACCTCTCGGCCACAACAACCCATGTACTGGTTACATTAGGACACAAGGAGACACCAATGGATTCATAGGATAAAAGCTGCACTATGTGATTACAGGAACTTTTTACTCTGTGCTCTCTGGAAAGTAGACTGGCATAATTATTATCAATTAAATATTACCAATTCACTCAATGTTGTTGGCAGGATTTGAACCTGTGTGGGGAGACCCCAATGGATTTCTAGTCCATCGCCTTAACCACTCGGCCACAACAACCCATGTACTACATATGTCTGGACACCAGGAGACACCAATGGATTCAAAGGACAAAGCCTTAAACTTGCACTCTTGATCAATATCTGATTCCATGACCTTTTTGTTCTCTGTGCACTCTGGAAAGTAGACTGGCATAAGTATTATCAATCAAATATTACCAATTCACTCAACGTTGTTGACAGGACTAGAACCTGCGCAGGGAGACCCCAATGGATTTCAAGTCCATCGCCTCAACCTCTCGGCCACAACAATCCACATACTAGTTAAGTTAGGACACACCAATGGAATCATATCACAAAGCCTGAAAATTGCACTATTTTTCAGTATCTGATTCCAGGAACTTTTTATTCTCTGTGTAATCTGGAAAGTAGACTGGCAGAAGTATTATCAATTAAATGTTACCAATTCACTCAACATTGTTGGCAGGATTCGAACCTTCGCAGGGAGACCCCAATGGCTTTCTAGTCCATCGCCTTAACCACTCGGCCACAACAACCCATGTACCATACAGGTCCTGACACCAGCAGACACCAATGGACTTATAGGACAAAAGCATAAGAAGTGGCCTGTTCCTCAATCTATGATTGCAGAAACTTTTTACCTCCTACGCTCTCTGTAGTGTAAACTGGCACATATAAAACATAAGACTAAGCGTTGTTGGCAGGATTCGAACCTGCGCAGGGAGACCCTAATGGATTTCAAGTCCATCGCCTTAACCACTCGGCCAAAACAACCCATGTACTAGATATGTCTGGACACAAGGAGACACCAATGGATTCAAAGGACAAAGCCTTAAAATTGCAATCTTGTTCAACATCTGATTACAGGACCTTTTTGTTCTCTGTGAACTCTGGAAAGTAGACTGGCATAAGTATTTTCAATCAAATATTACCAATTCACTCAAGGTTGTTGGCAGGACTAGAACCTGTGTGGGGAGACCCCAATGGATTTCAAGTCCATCGCCTTAACCACTTGGCCACAACAACCCATGTACCATACATGTCCTGACACCAGCAGACACCAATGGACTTATAGGACAAAAGCATAAGAACTGGCCTCTTCCTCAATCTATGATTGCAGAAACTTTTTACCTCCTACGCTCTCTGTATTGCAAACTGGCACATATGAAACATAAGACTAAACGTTGTTGGCAGGATTCGAACCTGCGCGGGGAGACCCCAATGGATTTCTAGTCCATCGCCTTAACTACTCGGCCACAACAACCTACATACTAGTTAAGTTAGGACACCAGGAGACACCAATGGATTCATATCACAAAGCCTTAAAATTGCACTCTTGATCAATATCTGATTCCAGGACCTTTTTATTCTCATTGCACTCTGGAAAGTAGACTGGCATAAGTATTATCAATCAAATATTACCAATTCACTCAACGTTGTTGGCAGGATTTGAACCTGGGCGGAGAGACCCCAATGGATTTCAAGTCCATCGCCTTAACCACTCGGCCACAACAACCCACATACTAGTTATGTTAGGACACAAGAAGACACCAATGGATTCATAGGACAAAAGACTAAAAATTGCACTGTTCTTCAGTCTCTGATTCCATGACCTTTTTATTCTCTGTGCTCTCTGGAAAGTAGACTGGCATAAGTATTATCAATTAAATATCACCAATTCACTCAACGTTGTTGGCAGGATTTGAACCTGCGCGGGGAGACCCCAATGGATTTCAAGTCTATCGCCTTAACCACTCGGCCACAACAACCCACATACTAGTTATGTTAGGACACAAGAACACACCAATGGATTCATAGGACAAAAGCCTAAAAATTGCACTGTTCTTCAGTCTCTGATTCCATGACCTTTTTATTCTCTGTGCTCTCTGGAAAGTAGACTGGCATAAGTATTATCAAGTAAATATCACCAATTCACTCAACGTTGTTGGCAGGATTCGAACCTGCGCGGGGAGACCCCAATGGATTTCTAGTCCATCGCCTTAACCACTCGGCCACAACAACCCATGTACCATGCATGTCCTGACACCAGCAGACACCAATGGACTTATAGGACAAACGCATAAGTGGCCTCTTCCTCAATCTATGATTGCAGAAACTTTTTACCTCCTATGCTCTGTTGTGTAAACTTGCACATATGAAACATAAGACTAAGCGTTGTTGGCAGGATTCGAACCTGCGTGGGGAGACCCCAATGGATTTCTAGTCCATCGCCTTAACCACTCGGCCACAACAACCCATGTACCATGCATGTCCTGACACCAGCAGACACCAATGGACTTATAGGACAAACGCATAAGAAGTGGCCTCTTCCTCAATCTATGATTGCAGAAACTTTTTACCTCCTACGCTCTCTGTAGTGTAAACTGGCACATATACAACATAAGACCAAGCGTTGTTGGCAGGATTCGAACCTGCGCAGGGAGACCCTAATGGATTTCAAGTCCATCGCCTTAACCACTCGGCCACAACAACCCATGTACTACATATGTCTGGACACCAGGAGACACCAATGGATTCAAAGGACAAAGCCTTAAACTTGCACTCTTGATCAATATCTGATTCCATGACCTTTTTGTTCTCTGTGCACTCTGGAAAGTAGACTGGCATAAGTATTATCAATCAAATATTACCAATTCACTCAACGTTGTTGACAGGACTAGAACCTGCGCAGGGAGACCCCAATGGATTTCAAGTCCATCGCCTCAACCTCTCGGCCACAACAATCCACATACTAGTTAAGTTAGGACACACCAATGGAATCATATCACAAAGCCTGAAAATTGCACTATTTTTCAGTATCTGATTCCAGGAACTTTTTATTCTCTGTGTAATCTGGAAAGTAGACTGGCAGAAGTATTATCAATTAAATGTTACCAATTCACTCAACATTGTTGGCAGGACTCGAACCTTCGCAGGGAGACCCCAATGGCTTTCTAGTCCATCGCCTTAACCACTCGGCCACAACAACCCATGTACCATACAGGTCCTGACACCAGCAGACACCAATGGACTTATAGGACAAAAGCATAAGAAGTGGCCTGTTCCTCAATCTATGATTGCAGAAACTTTTTACCTCCTACGCTCTCTGTAGTGTAAACTGGCACATATAAAACATAAGACTAAGCGTTGTTGGCAGGATTCGAACCTGCGCAGGGAGACCCTAATGGATTTCAAGTCCATCGCCTTAACCACTCGGCCAAAACAACCCATGTACTAGATATGTCTGGACACAAGGAGACACCAATGGATTCAAAGGACAAAGCCTTAAAATTGCAATCTTGTTCAACATCTGATTACAGGACCTTTTTGTTCTCTGTGAACTCTGGAAAGTAGACTGGCATAAGTATTTTCAATCAAATATTACCAATTCACTCAAGGTTGTTGGCAGGACTAGAACCTGTGTGGGGAGACCCCAATGGATTTCAAGTCCATCGCCTTAACCACTTGGCCACAACAACCCATGTACCATACATGTCCTGACACCAGCAGACACCAATGGACTTATAGGACAAAAGCATAAGAACTGGCCTCTTCCTCAATCTATGATTGCAGAAACTTTTTACCTCCTACGCTCTCTGTATTGCAAACTGGCACATATGAAACATAAGACTAAACGTTGTTGGCAGGATTCGAACCTGCGCGGGGAGACCCCAATGGATTTCTAGTCCATCGCCTTAACTACTCGGCCACAACAACCTACATACTAGTTAAGTTAGGACACCAGGAGACACCAATGGATTCATATCACAAAGCCTTAAAATTGCACTCTTGATCAATATCTGATTCCAGGACCTTTTTATTCTCATTGCACTCTGGAAAGTAGACTGGCATAAGTATTATCAATCAAATATTACCAATTCACTCAACGTTGTTGGCAGGATTTGAACCTGGGCGGAGAGACCCCAATGGATTTCAAGTCCATCGCCTTAACCACTCGGCCACAACAACCCACATACTAGTTATGTTAGGACACAAGAAGACACCAATGGATTCATAGGACAAAAGACTAAAAATTGCACTGTTCTTCAGTCTCTGATTCCATGACCTTTTTATTCTCTGTGCTCTCTGGAAAGTAGACTGGCATAAGTATTATCAATTAAATATCACCAATTCACTCAACGTTGTTGGCAGGATTTGAACCTGCGCGGGGAGACCCCAATGGATTTCAAGTCTATCGCCTTAACCACTCGGCCACAACAACCCACATACTAGTTATGTTAGGACACAAGAACACACCAATGGATTCATAGGACAAAAGCCTAAAAATTGCACTGTTCTTCAGTCTCTGATTCCATGACCTTTTTATTCTCTGTGCTCTCTGGAAAGTAGACTGGCATAAGTATTATCAAGTAAATATCACCAATTCACTCAACGTTGTTGGCAGGATTCGAACCTGCGCGGGGAGACCCCAATGGATTTCTAGTCCATCGCCTTAACCACTCGGCCACAACAACCCATGTACCATGCATGTCCTGACACCAGCAGACACCAATGGACTTATAGGACAAACGCATAAGTGGCCTCTTCCTCAATCTATGATTGCAGAAACTTTTTACCTCCTATGCTCTGTTGTGTAAACTTGCACATATGAAACATAAGACTAAGCGTTGTTGGCAGGATTCGAACCTGCGTGGGGAGACCCCAATGGATTTCTAGTCCATCGCCTTAACCACTCGGCCACAACAACCCTAGTACTGCATATGTCTGGACACCAGGAGACACCAATGGATTCAAAGGACAAAACCTTAAAATTGCACTTTTGTTCAATATCTGATTGCAGGACCTTTTTCTTCTCTGCACTTTGGAAAGTAGACTGGCATAAGAATTATCAATGAAATATTACCAATTCACTCTACGTTGTTGGCAGGATTCGAACCTGCGCGGGGAGACCCCAATGGATTTCTAGTCCATCGCCTTAACCACTCGGCCACAACAACCCATGTACCATGCATGTCCTGACACCAGCAGACACCAATGGACTTATAGGACAAACGCATAAGAAGTGGCCTCTTCCTCAATCTATGATTGCAGAAACTTTTTACCTCCTACGCTCTCTGTAGTGTAAACTGGCACATATACAACATAAGACCAAGCGTTGTTGGCAGGATTCGAACCTGCGCAGGGAGACCCTAATGGATTTCAAGTCCATCGCCTTAACCACTCGGCCACAACAACCCATGTACTAGATATGTCTGGACACAAGGAGACACCAATGGATTCAAAGGACAAAGCCTTAAAATTGCACTCTTTTTCAACATCTGATTACAGGACCTTTTTGTTCTCTGTGAACTCTGGAAAGTAGACTGGCATAAGTATTATCAATTAAATATCACCAATTCACTCAACGTTGTTGGCAGGACTCGAACCTGCGCAGGGAGAGCCCAATGGATTTCAAGTCCATCGCCTTAAACACTCGGCCACAACCACCCACATACTAGTTATGTTAGGACACCAGCAGACACCAATGGACTTATAGGACAAAAGCATAAGAAGTGGCCTGTTCCTCAATCTATGATTGCAGAAACATTTTACCTCCTACGCTCTCTGTAGTGTAAACTGGCACATATGAAACATAAGACTAAATGTTGTTGGCAGGATTCGAACCTGCGTGGGGAGACCCCAATGGATTTCTAGTCCATCGCCTTAACTACTCGGCCACAACACCCCAAGTACTGCATATGTCTGGACACCAGGAGACACCAATGGATTCAAAGGACAAAGCCTTAAAATTGCACTTTTGTTCAATATCTGATTGCAGGACCTTTTTCTTCTCTGCACTCTGGAAAGTAGACTGGCATAAGTATTATCAATTAAATATTACCAATTCACTCAACGTTGTTGGTAGGATTCGAACCTGCGCGGGGAGTCCCCAATGGATTTCTAGTCCATCGCCTTAACCACTCGGCCACAACAACCCACATACTAGTTATGTTAGGACACCAGCAGACACCAATGGATTCATATCACAAAGCATTAAAATTGCACTGTTCTTCAATATCTGATTCCAGGACCTTTTTATTCTCATTGCACTGTGGAAAGTAGGCTGGCATAAGTATTATCAATTAAATATCACCAATTTACTCAACGTTGTTGGCAGGATTCGAACCTGCGCGGGGAGACCCCAATGGATTTCTAGTCCATCGCCTTAACCACTCGGCCACAACAACCCACATACTAGTTATGTTAGGACACCAGCAGACACCAATGGATTCATATCACAAAGCATTAAAATTGCACTGTTCTTCAATATGTGATTCCAGGACCTTTTTATTCTCATTGCACTGTGGAAAGTAGGCTGGCATAAGTATTATCAATTAAATATCACCAATTTACTCAACGTTGTTGGCAGGATTCGAACCTGTGTGGGGAGACCCCAATGGATTTCTAGTCCATCGCCTTAACCACTCGGCCACAACAACCCATGTACCATGCATGTCCTGACACCAGCAGACACCAATGGACTTATAGGACAAACGCATAAGTGGCCTCTTCCTCAATCTATGATTGCAGAAACTTTTAACCTCCTATGCTCTCTGTAGTGTCAACTGGCACATATAAAACATAAGACCAAGCGTTGTTGGCAGGATTCGAACCTGCGCAGGGAGACCCTAATGGATTTCAAGTCCATCGCCTTAACCACTCGGCCACAACAACCCATGTACTAGATATGTCTGGACACAAGGAGACACCAATGGATTCAAAGGACAAAGCCTTAAAATTGCACTCTTTTTCAACATCTGATTACAGGACCTTTTTGTTCTCTGTGAACTCTGGAAAGTAGACTGGCATAAGTATTATCAATTAAATATCACCAATTCACTCAACGTTGTTGGCAGGACTCGAACCTGCGCAGGGAGAGCCCAATGGATTTCAAGTCCATCGCCTTAACCACTCGGCCACAACCACCCACATACTAGTTATGTTAGGACACCAGCAGACACCAATGGACTTATAGGACAAAAGCATAAGAAGTGGCCTGTTCCTCAATCTATGATTGCAGAAACATTTTACCTCCTACGCTCTCTGTAGTGTAAACTGGCACATATGAAACATAAGACTAAATGTTGTTGGCAGGATTCGAACCTGCGTGGGGAGACCCCAATGGATTTCTAGTCCATCGCCTTAACTACTCGGCCACAACACCCCAAGTACTGCATATGTCTGGACACCAGGAGACACCAATGGATTCAAAGGACAAAGCCTTAAAATTGCACTTTTGTTCAATATCTGATTGCAGGACCTTTTTCTTCTCTGCACTCTGGAAAGTAGACTGGCATAAGTATTATCAATGAAATATTACCAATTCACTCAATGTTGTTGGCAGGATTCGAACCTGCGCAGGGAGACCCCAATGGATTTCTAGTCCATCGCCTTAACCACTCGGCCACAACAACCCAAGTACTATGTATGTCTGGACACCAGGAGACACCAATGGATTCAAAGGACAAAACCTTAAAATTGCACTTTTGTTCAATATCTGATTGCAGGACCTTTTTCTTCTCTGCACTGTGGAAAGTAGGCTGGCATAAGTATTATCAATTAAATATCACCAATTCACTCAACGTTGTTGGCAGGATTCGAACCTGCGCGGGGAGTCCCCAATGGATTTCTAGTCCATCGCCTTAACCACTCGGCCACAACAACCCATGTACCATACTTGTCCTGACACCAGCAGACACCAATGGACTTATAGGACAAAAGCATAAGAACTGGCCTCTTCCTCAATCTATGATTGCAGAAACCTTTTACCTCCTACGCTCTCTGTAGTGTAAACTGGCACATATGAAACATAAGACTAAGCGTTGTTGGCAGGATTCGAACCTGCACGGGGAGACCCCAATGCATTTGAAATCCATCGCCTTAACCACTCGGCCACAACAACCCAAGTACTACATATGTCTGGACACCAGGAGACACCTATGGATTCAAAGGACAAAACCTTAAAATTGCACTTTTGTTCAATATCTGATTGCAGGACCTTTTTCTTCTCTGCACTCTGGAAAGTAGACTGGCATAAGTATTATCAATTAAATATTACCAATTCACTCAACGTTGTTGGTAGGATTCGAACCTGCGCGGGGAGTCCCCAATGGATTTCTAGTCCATCGCCTTAACCACTCGGCCACAACAACCCACATACTAGTTATGTTAGGACACCAGCAGACACCAATGGATTCATATCACAAAGCATTAAAATTGCACTGTTCTTCAATATCTGATTCCAGGACCTTTTTATTCTCATTGCACTGTGGAAAGTAGGCTGGCATAAGTATTATCAATTAAATATCACCAATTTACTCAACGTTGTTGGCAGGATTCGAACCTGCGCGGGGAGACCCCAATGGATTTCTAGTCCATCGCCTTAACCACTCGGCCACAACAAGCCACATACTAGATATGTTAGGACACCAGCAGACACCAATGGATTCATATCACAAAGCATTAAAATTGCACTGTTCTTCAATATGTGATTCCAGGACCTTTTTATTCTCATTGCACTGTGGAAAGTAGGCTGGCATAAGTATTATCAATTAAATATCACCAATTTACTCAACGTTGTTGGCAGGATTCGAACCTGTGTGGGGAGACCCCAATGGATTTCTAGTCCATCGCCTTAACCACTCGGCCACAACAACCCATGTACCATGCATGTCCTGACACCAGCAGACACCAATGGACTTATAGGACAAACGCATAAGTGGCCTCTTCCTCAATCTATGATTGCAGAAACTTTTAACCTCCTATGCTCTCTGTAGTGTCAACTGGCACATATAAAACATAAGACCAAGCGTTGTTGGCAGGATTCGAACCTGCGCAGGGAGACCCTAATGGATTTCAAGTCCATCGCCTTAACCACTCGGCCACAACAACCCATGTACTAGATATGTCTGGACACAAGGAGACACCAATGGATTCAAAGGACAAAGCCTTAAAATTGCACTCTTTTTCAACATCTGATTACAGGACCTTTTTGTTCTCTGTGAACTCTGGAAAGTAGACTGGCATAAGTATTATCAATTAAATATCACCAATTCACTCAACGTTGTTGGCAGGACTCGAACCTGCGCAGGGAGAGCCCAATGGATTTCAAGTCCATCGCCTTAACCACTCGGCCACAACCACCCACATACTAGTTATGTTAGGACACCAGCAGACACCAATGGACTTATAGGACAAAAGCATAAGAAGTGGCCTGTTCCTCAATCTATGATTGCAGAAACATTTTACCTCCTACGCTCTCTGTAGTGTAAACTGGCACATATGAAACATAAGACTAAATGTTGTTGGCAGGATTCGAACCTGCGTGGGGAGACCCCAATGGATTTCTAGTCCATCGCCTTAACTACTCGGCCACAACACCCCAAGTACTGCATATGTCTGGACACCAGGAGACACCAATGGATTCAAAGGACAAAGCCTTAAAATTGCACTTTTGTTCAATATCTGATTGCAGGACCTTTTTCTTCTCTGCACTCTGGAAAGTAGACTGGCATAAGTATTATCAATGAAATATTACCAATTCACTCAATGTTGTTGGCAGGATTCGAACCTGCGCAGGGAGACCCCAATGGATTTCTAGTCCATCGCCTTAACCACTCGGCCACAACAACCCAAGTACTATGTATGTCTGGACACCAGGAGACACCAATGGATTCAAAGGACAAAACCTTAAAATTGCACTTTTGTTCAATATCTGATTGCAGGACCTTTTTCTTCTCTGCACTGTGGAAAGTAGGCTGGCATAAGTATTATCAATTAAATATCACCAATTCACTCAACGTTGTTGGCAGGATTCGAACCTGCGCGCGGAGTCCCCAATGGATTTCTAGTCCATCGCCTTAACCACTCAGCCACAACAACCCACATACTAGTTATGTTAGGACACCAGCAGACACCAATGAATTCATATCACAAAGCATTAAAATTGCACTGTTCTTCAATATCTGATTCCAGGACCTTTTTATTCTCATTGCACTGTGGAAAGTAGGCTGGCATAAGTATTATCAATTAAATATCACCAATTCACTCAACGTTGTTGGCAGGATTCGAACCTGCGCGGGGAGTCCCCAATGGATTTCTAGTCCATCGCCTTAACCACTCGGCCACAACAACCCACATACTAGTTATGTTAGGACACCAGCAGACACCAATGGACTTATAGGACAAAAGCATAAGAAGTGGCCTCTTCCTCAATCTATGATTGCAGAAACTTTTAACCTCCTATGCTCTCTGTAGTGTCAACTGGCACATATAAAACATAAGACCAAGCGTTGTTGGCAGGATTCGAACCTGCGCAGGGAGACCCTAATGGATTTCAAGTCCATCGCCTTAACCACTCGGCCACAACAACCCATGTACTAGATATGTCTGGACACAAGGAGACACCAATGGATTCAAAGGACAAAGCCTTAAAATTGCACTCTTTTTCAACATCCGATTACAGGACCTTTTTGTTCTCTGTGAACTCTGGAAAGTAGACTGGCATAAGTATTTTCAATCAAATATTACTAATTCACTCAAGGTTGTTGGCAGGACTAGAACCTGCGTGGGGAGAGCCCAATGGATTTCTAGTCCATCGCCTTAACCACTCGGCCACAACAACCCATGTACCATACTTGTCCTGACACCAGCAGACACCAATGGACTTATAGGACAAAAGCATAAGAACTGGCCTCTTCCTCAATCTATGATTGCAGAAACCTTTTACCTCCTACGCTCTCTGTAGTGTAAACTGGCACATATGAAACATAAGACTAAGCGTTGTTGGCAGGATTCGAACCTGCACGGGGAGACCCCAATGCATTTCAAATCCATCGCCTTAACCACTCGGCCACAACAACCCAAGTACTACATATGTCTGGACACCAGGAGACACCTATGGATTCAAAGGACAAAACCTTAAAATTGCACTTTTGTTCAATATCTGATTGCAGGACCTTTTTCTTCTCTGCACTCTGGAAAGTAGACTGGCATAAGTATTATCAATTAAATATTACCAATTCACTCAACGTTGTTGGTAGGATTCGAACCTGCGCGGGGAGTCCCCAATGGATTTCTAGTCCATCGCCTTAACCACTCGGCCACAACAACCCACATACTAGTTATGTTAGGACACCAGCAGACACCAATGGATTCATATCACAAAGCATTAAAATTGCACTGTTCTTCAATATCTGATTCCAGGACCTTTTTATTCTCATTGCACTGTGGAAAGTAGGCTGGCATAAGTATTATCAATTAAATATCACTAATTTACTCAACGTTGTTGGCAGGATTCGAACCTGCGCGGGGAGACCCCAATGGATTTCTAGTCCATCGCCTTAACCACTCGGCCACAACAACCCACATACTAGTTATGTTAGGACACCAGCAGACACCAATGGACTTATAGGACAAAAGCATAAGAAGTGGCCTCTTCCTCAATCTATGATTGCAGAAACTTTTCACCTCCTATGCTCTCTGTAGTGTCAACTGGCACATATAAAACATAAGACTAAGCGTTGTTGGCAGGATTCGAACCTGCGCAGGGAGACCCTAATGGATTTCAAGTCCATCGCCTTAACCACTCGGCCACAACAACCCATGTACTAGATATGTCTGGACACAAGGAGACACCAATGGATTCAAAGGACAAAGCCTTAAAATTGCACTTTTGTTCAACATCTGATTCCAGGACCTTTTTATTCTCATTGCACTGTGGAAAGTAGGCTGGCATAAGTATTATCAATTAAATATCACCAATTCACTCAACGTTGTTGGCAGGATTCGAACCTGCGCAGGGAGACCCCAATGGATTTCTAGTCCATCGCCTTAACCACTCGGCCACAACAACCCAAGTACTATGTATGTCTGGACACCAGGAGACACCAATGGATTCAAAGGACAAAACCTTAAAATTGCACTTTTGTTCAATATCTGATTGCAGGACCTTTTTCTTCTCTGCACTCTGGAAAGTAGACTGGCATAAGTATTATCAATTAAATATTACCAATTCACTCAACGTTGTTGGCAGGATTCGAACCTGCGCGGGGAGTCCCCAATGGATTTCTAGTCCATCGCCTTAACCACTCGGCCACAACAACCCACATACTAGTTATGTTAGGACACCAGCAGACACCAATGGATTCATATCACAAAGCATTAAAATTGCACTGTTCTTCAATATCTGATTCCAGGACCTTTTTATTCTCATTGCACTGTGGAAAGTAGGCTGGCATAAGTATTATCAATTAAATTAACCACTAAATTAACCACTCGGCCAAAAATGGGGCAAAAGGGACTGCTAGAAGTGGGGGAAAAGGGAAAGGAGGGGGAAAGAAGGGAGGGGGAAAAAGGGAGGAAAAATCTGAAGCTTCTACACAAGTACACGTTTCAACAACATTCATGTCATTGTAGTGATACCTGTTTTATGCTCCTCTATGCATTTTTACACTAATTTCAAGTTCAATATAGAATAACATCCCATCCAAATACTGTTATTTTTGAATTACTGAATTACTAGACTGTTGATAATATCACTTTTGAGAGGGCCAACAAAATTATAAAAGACACAAATAAATGATCAGTGATATTTATTCACTTTTACACAACATTCACAGAGGGCTAACAATATACCTCGACATGTAAAGCAGCACCTACAGGCTGACTAAAAACATACAAATATCAGAGAGAACTTCAGATCACACATTTTTTAATCTGTCAGCCATAAACTCAGCATATACAAGTGCAAACCGAAATGATAAAGTGTCAAATTCTTCCATTAATTTTCTTTTGTATTAGGTTTTTGCAGTGTTTATTATTAATCTACTTCAAAACTGTTCTCCCTCATAATATATTATAGATACAGAATATAAAACTATCAGTGAGCAAGGCAAGAACATCCTTCAAAATTCTTAGTGCAACCTCATATTGCACTGATAAAAATAGCTGGGAAAAATAAATCCAACTGCTTGGATTTCTATCCGCTAAAAACTGAAAACTAAAAAGAAAATCTTTCAAACAGTCATTGCTTCCCAAGAGACTCTTTCCATTCCAAAATAGTTTGTCCAGAGGCTGGACAGTACCATTTTCCCTTAATCTGCGTATGGCCAGTGCTTTTGTTTTTTGCCTGACCACAAACTGAACACTGATAATGGTAGTCCTGCTTCCATTGGCGCTTTTTGGGAGGCTCCCCTCTTGCCAGCCGTTCCTGGTCTTCTAATTCTGCCCTATTCTGTCTCCACTTCCTGTAGCGATTCATGTTGGCTGGAGCCTGATCTGATGGTGATGATGATGCTGAACCAGCAGCAGCTGCAGGAGTTGATGAGTGAAGTGGTGGTGTATAGTACCTATAAAATGGAGCCATAGGAGATGGCAGGGGTGGGAACTGTCCTTGTCCAAATGAGGTCAAAACTGGAGCTGGTGGACCGTAGCAGAAACCCAAAGAACCGGATGGCGCTTGTGGCACCTGGTTCTGCTCACAGTAGGACCAAGCAGATGATGGTGGCTGATCAGTCTGTGGATACAGGAAGCTGGCAGGAACGGGGGCCTGTGAAAAGTGTCCTGGCTGGTATGATGGAGGATAATGCTGTGTGAAGCCAGCTTTACCACCAACCCGTTGACGGATCAGTGCCTCGCCTTCTCTGTTTTCAGGTTCCTTAAACTCCATGCTTTTATGTCCGTGTTCCACAGGAATGGAGGGGAGCTGTCTCGCTTCTGGGAAGGAGGCGTCAGCCACGGACACCTTCGGAGGAAGCTTCACACCTTGGAGAAGAGTGTCCCTGTCTGTTCTCTTCTGCCGCTCATGTAGCCTGAAAGAAGAAAAACATAAATTGTTTTCTTTCAAAGTCAAGCCATCTTTAAAGTGCAATATCTGTTGAAAACAAAGGACTTCTTACCAAGCACACACAGTGGTATTGTTGATGGTGACTAACAACAAATTGGTCTTGTCCTGTATGGGCTGGGAGTCCTCAAGCAGTTGTTTAATGTGGCAGTATGTTTGAACAATAGACTGCGGGATGGGTAAAATCTTCCCCTTGCTGTCTTTTGGCCGGTTTCTTGCTTGCTGATATTCTTTCAACAGCTTGAGGCAAATGCACTCAGACACTCTGTTTGAGTCAGGTCTCTGAGCAGCCTGGCCATGGGTCATGAAGAGTCTGTGTGACAAACGAGTCATTCAAATAGTAGAAAAACACAAGTTTATTAACACTGATTTGATTGGAGCAATAATGAAGTGCAGTAGAAAAGTTCTTCTCATTTTGATGAGCTCAGCAAACCCATATTAAAACTAAACTTAAAACTTTACAATGCTGAGAAAAAAAATTTATTTGCAACACATGACTTGGCTTCCATCAGTGAATATGCAAACAAGTTATCCATTGTGTCAAATATTAGACAGGTTACCTTTCAGCTGCTTGCTGACCAAGTGCAGAGCCACTTCGTTTAAGGGAAGCTCTCCATGGTCCTGGTAATGTGCTCTTCTTGTTTTTTAAGGTGTATTTGGGGGGCTGCTTGTCCATAGCATGCAGGTTAGAATACAGCTGCAAGACATTTTCTACCTCTGTTGTTGACAATGCAGTTATTGTTCTGTTGAGGCTCAAAAGGTACTCTGCCAAGCTGTCAACTGCCTCCCATCCAGGAAAACCTCTGTAGTCACACCGGGTCTCCTTCAAAAAAAAAAAAAAAAAAACGGAACATAGGTACAGATATACACACAGTCATCTCAATTGGAAGGAAATTGTCATCTCAAACAATTTCCTGGAACTGCTGGTTGATCGGACTGTATAATCCATATTTGTACTAAAGGAAAAGGCCAACATGCCACAGAAGAAAAAGAGAGAAATTAAAGCTCCGCGGAGCCTCAAGCGGCCCTCGCAGCCATCGCCGCTCGAGCCTATAGCCACCGCGGATGTTCCAGCACCGCCTCACGCCAGCCACCGCCGACGCTCGCGCGCCGTGCTCCACGCGATCTGCTTTGATGCCTTTGGCAGAGCTCCCTGGCGATGAACCAAAAATCTGGAGCACATCGGGCCATGTAGAGAGGAGATACAGCTGTTTGATTAACCTAGGGGGCGCAGTGGAGTCAAATCACAATTAAACTCTATTGGGCTCCTTAGAGGTTCACAAGTGTCACTCATACAATGTCTGGTGCAAATCGGATGATGCGTTTGTGAATACGAGACGAACGTATGCATATTACGAGGGACAGCCATTTTGCCACGCCCCCACGGGTCAGTAGAGTTCATCACGGCAGAGTTCATCATCATTTAATTTCATGTCAGTCAGCACAGGATGAAACCCATAAGAATTAGAGAGAAAAAGTAAGACATACAGTAGAAAAAACAGGTGACTTCCTGTCGGAAGTGGGCGGGGCTAAGGTGACGTCATCAATCGACCACCTAACTGTGATGATTGCTGATCTATAATGAGACACAGAAAGTCTGATGCAGCTGTGACCTGGCATTTGGAAGTTATTTCACATTCATGTTTCATGGTGTATAGTCAAAGTTTGGGACTTAGCCACGCCCCCACGGGTCAGTAGAGTTCATCATGGGAGAGTTCATCATCATTTAATTTCATGTCAGTCAGGACAGGATGAAACCCATAAGAATTAGAGAGAAAAAGTAAGACATACAGTAGAAAAAACAGGTGACTTCCTGTCGGAAGTGGGCGGGGTTAAGGTGATGTCATCAACTGACCATCTCAATGTGATGAGGGGTGGTCTGTAGTCAGATATAGGAAGTCTGATGCAGCTGTGACCTTCTATGTGGAAGTTATTGCATCTTCATGTTTCATGGCGAATAGTCAAAGTTTGGGACTTAGCCACGCCCACATGCTTTGACATACCAAAATTCCTGTGATAACTTCTGACCTTTAATGTCTCAACTCTCTGCTGACTGAGTTTGAAGTCTCTATCTCAAAAGCTGTAGGAGGAGATAGATCAGATGCGATGTCTATGAAAAAGAGGAAATGGCTGATTTTGATCCAAAATGGCCGACTTCCTGTTGGGTTTGCACCATGGCTCCAAGAGACTTTTTTGTAGGTCCTGACATGATACACATGTGTACCAAGTTTCATAATTCTAGGTTAAAGCATGGCTTGGGGCTGATCATTTTAAAATTTCTAGGGGGCGCTGTAGAGAAATTAGGCCACGCCCATCAACGACTGTTATGGATTCCTGTTCGGGGATGGATAAGGATGCATCCTAGTGAGTTTGGTGCAGCTGGGCTGAACGATGTGGAATCTAGAGCCAAACGTATGGCGGCGGCGTTACCTCTGCTTCGCCGCGGTCCCACGGCCACGCCCTCTACAGAAGACTCTTGGCGCTTTAAAGCAAGTGAGACTAACATGTTATCTGTCATCCAACACAGAATCATGTTGATTAGGTGCAGTGAGCCAGAAAGGCAGCTTTCCATGGAAAAAAAAGCACTTCCTGTTCTGAGGGGGCGGGGCTTAGATGACGTCAGACTATGACAACATAGGATGGTAGGGGACCCTACCAGGATCACTCATGTCAAGTTTGGTGCAGCTGGCCTCAAAATTGTGGAATCCACAGCCAAACGTAAGGACACGGCGTTTAGGGTCACTTCGCCACGCCGCCACGCCCACCTGCTGGATTCAAATGAGCTTGGCTTGGAATCCTCAACACACCAACATGTTTTCTGTCTGTGGACACAGTTTCACCTCGATTAGGTCAAAGGGGTCAGATAGCGACCGTTCAGCGTAAAAAATGACACTTCCTGTTCTCAGGGGGCGTGGCCTAAGTGACGTCATCATTTGACCGTTGGGTATTGTAGAGCATCCCATGATGATCAATCACTGAAAGTTTGGTGCTTCTATGAGTTTTTTTCAAAGAGTTATAACAGTTTGATGTTTCATGGCGAATCGGTGACCTTTGACCCCCGGAAAGACCCCTTCAGCAAGCCCGAAAACGCAAACCTACGATAACTTTGGATCGGCCATGCCTTTTGAACGATCTGACCGAGTTTCAAGCCGATCGATCGAAATCCCTAGGACAAGTTCGCTCAAATGCGAACCCTGTAAACGGCCAAAATCGGGTCAAAATCGGAACTTCAATCCAAAATGGCCGACAATCTGTGATACTTGCACTATGACATTAATTGTAAATTCAGAGTGTCTTGGGGAGCTCTACAAGTGTACCAAGTTTCAAGTCTCTACGATAAAGTAAGTGAATAGGAAAGGGTCTTTTGAAAGTTGCTAGGTGGCGCCCTTGAGCCGTTTCTTGTGCGATTTTTCTGGGGACCTTAAAATACGTAAATTTTACACGGGCTCTATGCCCCCGCCAAGTTTGGTGAGTTTTTGAATATGAGAAAGCCCCCAAAAAGCCAATTCATTTGGGAGAATAAAAAAAATAATAAACAGTACAGTTTCAATAGGCTCTCGCAGCGATAGCTGCTCGGGCCTAATTAAAGCTCCGCGGAGCCTCAAGCGGCCCTCGCAGCCAAGCGCCGCTCAAGCCTATAGCCACCGCGGATGTTCCAGCACCGCCTCCCGCCGGCCACCGCCGACGCTCGCGCGCCGTCCTCCACGCGATCCGCTTTTATGCCTTCGGCAGCGTTCCCTGGCCATGCACCAAAAATCTGGAGCAGATTGGGCCATGTGGCAAGGAGATACAGCAGTTTGATTAACCTAGGGGGCGCAGTGGAGCCAAATTGCAATTAAACTCTATTGGGCTCCTCAGAGGTTCACAAGTCTCACTCATAAAAAGTCTGGTGCAAATAGGATGATGCGTTTGTGAATAAGAGACGATCGTATGCATATGGCGAGGGACAGCCATTTTGCCACTCCCCCACGGGTCAGTAGGCATTGACAGAGTTCATCATCATCTCATGTTATGTCAGTCTGCACAGGGTTGGAATCCATGACACACCAACATGTTTTAGAGTGTAAAAGTAAGACATACAGTAGAAAAAACAGGTGACTTCCTGTCGGAAGTGGGCGGGGCTAATGTTATGTCATCAATCGACTACCTAACTGTCATCAGGGCTGGTCTATAATGAGACATAGAAAGTCTGATGCAGCTGTGACCTGGCATTTGGAAGTTATTTCACATTCATGTTAAATGGTGAATAGTCAAAGTTTGGGACTAAGCCATGCTTAGTCACAAATTTAGCAGTAGGCATTTACAGAGTTCATCATCATCTCATTTTATGTCAGCCTGCACAGGGTTGGAATCCATGACACACCAACATAACTTAGAGAGTAAAAGTCAGACATACAGTAGAAAAAAGAGGTGACTTCCTGTCGGAAGTGGGCGGGGCTAAGGTGATGTCATCAATCGACCACCTAACTGTGATGAGGGCTGGTCTATAATGAGACATAGAAAGTCTGATGCATCTGTGACCTTCTATGTGGAAGTTATTGCATCTTGATGTTTCATGGCGAATAGTCAAAGTTTGGGACTTAGCCACGCCCACATGCTTTGACATAGAAAAATTCCTACGATAACTTTTCATCTTTAATGTCTCAAGTCTCTGCTGACTGAGTTTGAAGTCTCTATCTCAAAAGCTGCAGGAGGAGATAGATCAGATGCGATGTCTATGAAAAAGAGGAAATGGCTGATTTTGATCCAAAATGGCCGACTTCCTGTTGGGTTTGCACCATGGCTCCAAGAGACTTTTTTGTAGGTCCTGACATGATACACATGTGTACCAAGTTTCATAATTCTAGGTTAAAGCATGGCTTGGGGCTGATCATTTAAAAATTTCTAGGGGGCGCTGTAGAGAAATTAGGCCACGCCCATCAACGACTGTTATGGATTCCTGTTCGGGGATGGATAAAGATGCATCCTAGTGAGTTTGGTGCAGCTGGGCTGAACGATGTGGAATCTAGAGCCAAACGTATGGCGGCGGCGTTACCTCTGCTTCGCCGCGGTCCCACGGCCACGCCCTCTACAGAAGACTCTTGGCGCTTTAAAGCAAGTGAGACTAACATGTCATCTGTCATCCAACACAGAATCATGTTGATTAGGTGCAGTGAGCCAGAAAGGCAGCTTTCCATGGAAAAAAAAGCACTTCCTGTTCTGAGGGGGCGGGGCTTAGATGACGTCAGACTATGACAACATAGGATCGTAGGGGACCCTACCAGGATCACTCATGTCAAGTTTGGTGCAGCTGGCCTCAAAATTGTGGAATCCACAGCCAAACGTAAGGACACGGCGTTTAGGGTCACTTCGCCACGCCGCCACGCCCACCTGCTGGATTCAAATGAGCTTGGCTTGGAATCCTCAACACACCAACATGTTTTCTGTCTGTGGACACAGTTTCACCTCGATTAGGTCAAAGAGGTCAGATAGCGACCGTTCAGCGTAAAAAATGACACTTCCTGTTCTCAGGGGGCGTGGCCTAAGTGACGTCATCATTTGACCGTTGGGTATTGTAGAGCATCCCATGATGATCAATCACTGAAAGTTTGGTGCTTCTATGAGTTTTTTTCAAAGAGTTATAACAGTTTGATGTTTCATGGCGAATCGGTGACCTTTGACCCCCGGAAAGACCCCTTCAGCAAGCCCGAAAACGCAAACCTACGATAACTTTGGATCGGCCATGCCTTATGAACGATCTGACCTAGTTTCAAGCCGATCGATCGAAATCCCTAGGACAAGTTCGATCAAATGCGAACCCTGCAAACGCCCAAAATCGGGTCAAAATCGGAACTTTAATCCAAAATGGCCGACAATCTGTGATACTTGCACTATGACATTAATTGTAAATTCTGAGTGTTTTGGGGAGCTCTACAAGGGTACCAAGTTTCAAGTCTGTACGATAAAGTAAGTGAATAGGAAAGGGTCCTTTGAAATTTGCCAGGTGGCGCCCTTGAGCCGTTTCTGTTGTGATTTTTCCACGGACCTTAAAATACGTAAATTTTACACGGGCTCTATGCCCCCGCCAAGTTTGGTGAGTTTTTGAATATGAGAAAGCCCCCAAAAAGCCAATTCTTTTGGCACAATAAAAATAATTAAAGCTCCGCGGAGCCTCAAGCGGCCCTCGCAGCCAAGCGCCGCTCAAGCCTATAGCCACCGCGGATGTTCCAGCACCGCCTCCCGCCAGCCACCGCCGACGCTCGCGCGCCGTCCTCCACGCGATCCGCTTCGATACATTCGGCAGCATTTCCTGGCCATGCACCCAAAATCTGGAGCAGATTGGGCCATGTGGCAAGGAGATACAGCTGTTTGATTAACCTAGGGGGCGCAGTGGAGTCAAATTGCAATTAAACTCTATTGGGCTCCTTAGAGGTTAACAAGTGTCACTCATAAAAAGTCTGGTGCAAATCGGATGATGCGTCTGTGAATAAGAGACGATCGTATGCATATGGCGAGGGACAGCCATTTTGTCACGCCCCCACGGGTCAGCAGGCATTTACAGAGTTCATCATCATCTCATTTTATGTCAGTCTGCACAGGGTTGGAATCCATGACACACCAACATGTTTTAGAGTGTAAAAGTAAGACATACAGTAGAAAAAACAGGTGACTTCCTGTCGGAAGTGGGCGGGGCTAACGTGATGTCATCAATCGACCACCTAACTGTTATGAGGACTGGTCTATAATGAGACATAGAAAGTGTTATGCAGCTCTGACCTGGCATTTGGAAGTTATTTCACATTCATGTTTCATGGTGATTAGTCAAAGTTTGGGACTTAGCCACGCCCCCACGGGTCAGTAGAGTTCATCATGGGAGAGGTCATCATCATTTAATTTCATGTCAGTCAGGACAGGATGAAACCCATAAGAATTAGAGAGTAAAAGTAAGACATACAATTGAAGAAAGAGGTTACTTCCTGTCGGAAGTGGGCGGGGCTAGGGTGATGTCATCAATCGACCACCTAACTATGATGAAGGCTGGTCTATAATGAGACATAGAAAGTCTGATGCAGCTGTGACCTGGCATTTGGAAGGTATTTCACATTCATGTTTCATGCTGTATAGTCAAAGTTTGGGACTTAGCCACGCCCCCACGGGTCAGTCGAGTTCATCATGGGAGAGTTCATCATCATATCATGTCATGTCAGCCTACACCGGATGAAACCCATATGACTTAGAGAGTAAAAGTAAGACATACAATAGAAAAAACAGGTGACTTCCTGTCGGAAGTGGGCGGGGTTAAGGTGATGTCATCAACTGACCATCTCAATGTGATGAGGGGTGGTCTGTAGTCAGATATAGGAAGTCTGATGCAGCTGTGACCTTCTATGTGGAAGTTATTGCATCTTGATGTTTCATGGCGAATAGTCAAAGTTTGGGACTTAGCCACGCCCACATGCTTTGACATAGAAAAATTCCTACGATAACTTTTCATCTTTAATGTCTCAAGTCTCTGCTGACTGAGTTTGAAGTCTCTATCTCAAAAGCTGCAGGAGGAGATAGATCAGATGCGATGTCTATGAAAAAGAGGAAATGGCTGATTTTGATCCAAAATGGCCGACTTCCTGTTGGGTTTGCACCATGGCTCCAAGAGACTTTTTTGTAGGTCCTGACATGATACACATGTGTACTAAGTTTCATAATTGTAGGTTAAAGCATGGCTTGGGGCTGATCATTTAAAAATTTCTAGGGGGCGCTGTAGAGAAATTAGGCCACGCCCATCAACGACTGTTATGGATTCCTGTTCGGGGATGGATAAGGATGCATCCTAGTGAGTTTGGTGCAGCTGGGCTGAACGATGTGGAATCTAGAGCCAAACGTATGGCGGCGGCGTTACCTCTGCTTCGCCGCGGTCCCACGGCCACGCCCTCTACAGAAGACTGTTGGCGCTTTAAAGCAAGTGAGACTAACATGTTATCTGTCATCCAACACAGAATCATGTTGATTAGGTGCAGTGAGCCAGAAAGGCAGCTTTCCATGGAAAAAAAAGCACTTCCTGTTCTGAGGGGGCGGGGCTTAGATGACGTCAGACTATGACAACATAGGATCGTAGGGGACCCTACCAGGATCACTCATGTCAAGTTTGGTGCAGCTGGCCTCAAAATTGTGGAATCCACAGCCAAACGTAAGGACACGGCGTTTAGGGTCACTTCGCCACGCCGCCACGCCCACCTGCTGGATTCAAATGAGCTTGGCTTGGAATCCTCAACACACCAACATGTTTTCTGTCTGTGGACACAGTTTCACCTCGATTAGGTCAAAGGGGTCAGATAGCGACCGTTCAGCGTAAAAAATGACACTTCCTGTTCTCAGGGGGCGTGGCCTAAGTGACGTCATCATTTGACCGTTGGGTATTGTAGAGCATCCCATGATGATCAATCACTGAAAGTTTGGTGCTTCTATGAGTTTTTTTCAAAGAGTTATAACAGTTTGATGTTTCATGGCGAATCGGTGACCTTTGACCCCCGGAAAGACCCCTTCAGCAAGCCCGAAAACGCAAACCTACGATAACTTTGGATCGGCCATGCCTTTTGAACGATCTGACCGAGTTTCAAGCCGATCGATCGAAATCCCTAGGACAAGTTCGATCAAATGCGAACCCTGTAAACGCCCAAAATCGGGTCAAAATCGGAACTTTAATCCAAAATGGCCGACAATCTGTGATACTTGCACTATGACATTAATTGTAAATTCAGAGTGTTTTGGGGAGCTCTACAAGTGTACCAAGTTTCAAGTCTCTACGATAAAGTAAGTGAATAGGAAAGGGTCTTTTGAAAGTTGCTAGGTGGCGCCCTTGAGCCGTTTCTTTTGCGATTTTTGCAACCACCATAAAATACAAAATTTTTCACCGGGCTCTATGCCCCCGCCACGTTTGGTGAGTTTTTGAATATGATAAAGCCCCCAAAAAGCCCCCCAAAGAAGGTGGCAGAAAAATAATAATAATTAAAGCTCCGCGGAGCCTCAAGCGGCCCTCGCAGCCAAGCGCCGCTCAAGCCTATAGCCACCGCGGATGTTCCAGCACCGCCTCCCGCCGGCCACCGCCGACGCTCGCGCGCCGTCCTCCATGCGATCCGCTTCGATGTCTTCGGCAGCGTTCACTGGCCATGCACCCAAAATCTGGAGCAGATTGGGCCATGTGGCAAGGAGATACAGCTGTTTGATTAACCTAGGGGGCGCAGTGGAGTCAAATTGCAATTAAACTGTATTGGGCTCCTCAGAGGTTCACAAGTTTCACTCATAAAAAGTCTGGTGCAAATAGGATGATGCGTTTGTGAATAAGAGACGATCATATGCATATGGCGAGGGACAGCCATTTTTCCAAGCCCCCACGGGTCAGTAGGCATTTACAGAGTTCATCGTCATCTCATTTCATGTCAGTCTGCACAGGGTTTGAATCCATGACACACCAACATCTTTTAGAGTGTAAAAGTAAGACATACAGTAGAAAAAACAGGTGACTTCCTTTTGGAAGTGGGCGGGGCTAAGGTGATGTCATCAATCGACCACCTAACTGTGATGAGGGCTGGTCTATAATGAGACATAGAAAGTCTGATGCATCTGTGACCTGGCATTAGGAAGAAATTTCACATTCATGTTTCATGATGTATATTCAAAGTTTGGGACTTAGCCACGCCCCCACGGGTCAGTAGAGTTCATCACGGCAGAGTTCATCATCATTTCATTTCATGTCAGTCTGCACAGGATGAAACCCATAAGAATTAGAGAGAAAAAGTAAGACATACAATTGAAGAAAGAGGTTACTTCCTGTCGGAAGTGGGCGGGGCTAGGGTGATGTCATCAATCGACCACCTAACTATGATGAAGGCTGGTCTATAATGAGACATAGAAAGTCTGATGCAGCTGTGACCTGGCATTTGGAAGTTATTTCACATTCATGTTTCATGCTGTATAGTCAAAGTTTGGGACTTAGCCACGCCCCCACGGGTCAGTCGAGTTCATCATGGGAGAGTTCATCATCATATCATGTCATGTCAGCCTACACCGGATGAAACCCATATGACTTAGAGAGTAAAAGTAAGACATACAATAGAAAAAACAGGTGACTTCCTGTCGGAAGTGGGCGGGGTTAAGGTGATGTCATCAACTGACCATCTCAATGTGATGAGGGGTGGTCTGTAGTCAGATATAGGAAGTCTGATGCAGCTGTGACCTTCTATGTGGAAGTTATTGCATCTTGATGTTTCATGGCGAATAGTCAAAGTTTGGGACTTAGCCACGCCCACATGCTTTGACATAGAAAAATTCCTACGATAACTTTTCATCTTTAATGTCTCAAGTCTCTGCTGACTGAGTTTGAAGTCTCTATCTCAAAAGCTGCAGGAGGAGATAGATCAGATGCGATGTCTATGAAAAAGAGGAAATGGCTGATTTTGATCCAAAATGGCCGACTTCCTGTTGGGTTTGCACCATGGCTCCAAGAGACTTTTTTGTAGGTCCTGACATGATACACATGTGTACCAAGTTTCATAATTCTAGGTTAAAGCATGGCTTGGGGCTGATCATTTAAAAATTTCTAGGGGGCGCTGTAGAGAAATTAGGCCACGCCCATCAACGACTGTTATGTATTCCTGTTCGGGGATGGATAAGGATGCATCCTAGTGAGTTTGGTGCAGCTGGGCTGAACGATGTGGAATCTAGAGCCAAACGTATGGCGGCGGCGTTACCTCTGCTTCGCCGCGGTCCCACGGCCACGCCCTCTACAGAAGACTCTTGGCGCTTTAAAGCAAGTGACACTAACATGTTATCTGTCATCCAACACAGAATCATGTTGATTAGGTGCAGTGAGCCAGAAAGGCAGCTTTCCATGGAAAAAAAAGCACTTCCTGTTCTGAGGGGGCGGGGCTTAGATGACGTCAGACTATGACAACATAGGATCGTAGGGGACCCTACCAGGATCACTCATGTCAAGTTTGGTGCAGCTGGCCTCAAAATTGTGGAATCCACAGCCAAACGTAAGGACACGGCGTTTAGGGTCACTTCGCCACGCCGCCACGCCCACCTGCTGGATTCAAATGAGCTTGGCTTGGAATCCTCAACACACCAACATGTTTTCTGTCTGTGGACACAGTTTCACCTCGATTAGGTCAAAGGGGTCAGATAGCGACCGTTCAGCGTAAAAAATGACACTTCCTGTTCTCAGGGGGCGTGGCCTAAGTGACGTCATCATTTGACCGTTGGGTATTGTAGAGCATCCCATGATGATCAATCACTGAAAGTTTGGTTCTTCTATGAGTTTTTTTCAAAGAGTTATAACAGTTTGATGTTTCATGGCGAATCGGTGACCTTTGACCCCCGGAAAGACCCCTTCAGCAAGCCCGAAAACGCAAACCTACGATAACTTTGGATCGGCCATGCCTTATGAACGATCTGACCGAGTTTGAAGCCGATCGATCGAAATCCCTAGGACAAGTTCGATCAAATGCGAACCCTGCAAACGCCCAAAATCGGGTCAAAATCGGAACTTTAATCCAAAATGGCCGACAATCTGTGATACTTGCACTATGACATTAATTGTAAATTCTGAGTGTCTTGGGGAGCTCTACAAGTGTACCAAGTTTCAAGTCTCTACGATAAAGTAAGTGAATAGGAAAGGGTCTTTTGAAAGTTGCTAGGTGGCGCCCTTGAGCCGTTTCTTGTGCGATTTTTCTGGGGACCTTAAAATACGTAAATTTTACACGGGCTCTATGCCCCCGCCAAGTTTGGTGAGTTTTTGAATATGAGAAAGCCCCCAAAAAGCCAATTCTTTTGGCACAATAAAAATAATAATAATTAAAGCTCCGCGGAGCCTCAAGCGGCCCTCGCAGCCAAGCGCCGCTCAAGCCTAGCCACCGCGGATGTTCCAGCACCGCCTCCCCCCAGCCACCGCCTCCCCTCAGCACCACCTCCCCCCAGCCACTGCCTCCCCTCAGCACCATGTCACCCCAGCCACCGCCTACCCCCAGCCACTTCCTTGCTCTCACGGAGCTGCCAAACCCGCCCTGAAGATAGTCACCCTGTCATGTTCGACATTGCTCCCAGACAATGCACAAAAATCTGGTGTAGATCAGCTAATATCGCAAGGAGACACAGGTGTTTGATTAACCTAGGGGGCGCAGTGGAGTCAAATCACAATTAAAGTCTATTGGGCTCCTTAGAGGTTCACAAGTGTCACTCATACAATGTCTGGTGCAAATCGGATGATGCGTTTGTGAATATGAGACGAACGTATGCATATGGCGAGGGACAGCCATTTTGCCACGACCCCACGGGTCAGTAGAGTACATCATCAATGAGTTCATCATCAATAAGTTCATCATCATTTCATTTTATGTCAGTCAGGACAGGATGAAACCCATAAGAATTAGAGAGAAAAAGTAAGACATACAGTAGAAAAAACAGGTGACTTCCTGTCGGAAGTGGGCGGGGCTAATGTTATGTCATCAATCGACCACCTAACTGTCATGATGGCTGGTCTATAATGACACATAGAAAGTCTGATGCATCTGTGACCTGGCATTAGGAAGTAATTTCACATTCATGTTTCATGATGTATATTCAAAGTTTGGGACTTAGCCACGCCCCCACGGGTCAGTAGAGTTCATCACGGCAGAGTTCATCATCATTTCATTTCATGTCAGTCAGCACAGGATGAAACCCATAAGAATTAGAGAGAAAAAGTAAGACATACAGTAGAAAAAACAGGTCACTTCCTGTCGGAAGTGGGCGGGGCAAGGGTGATGTCATCAATCGACCACATAACTGTGATGAGGGCTTATCTATAATGAGACATAGAAAGTCTGATGCAGCTCTGACCTGGCATTTGGAAGTTATTTCACATTCATGTTTCATGGTGTATAGTCAAAGTTTGGGACTTAGCCACGCCCCCACGGGTCAGTAGAGTTCATCATGGGAGAGTTCATCATCATGTCATTTCATGTCAGCCTGCACAGGATGAAACCCATAAGAATTAGAGAGTAAAAGTAAGACATACAATTGAAGAAAGAGGTTACTTCCTGTCGGAAGTGGGCGGGGCTAGGGTGATGTCATCAATCGACCACCTAACTATGATGAAGGCTGGTCTATAATGAGACATAGAAAGTCTGATGCAGCTGTGACCTGGCATTTGGAAGTTATTTCACATTCATGTTTCATGCTGTATAGTCAAAGTTTGGGACTTAGCCACGCCCCCACGGGTCAGTCGAGTTCATCATGGGAGAGTTCATCATCATGTAATTTCATGTCAGCCTGCACAGGATGAATCCCATATGATTTAGAGAGTAAAAGTAAGACATACAATAGAAAAAACAGGTGATTTCCTGTCGGAAGTGGGCGGGGTTAAGGTGATGTCATCAACTGACCATCTCAATGTGATGAGGGGTGGTCTGTAGTCAGATATAGGAAGTCTGATGCAGCTGTGACCTTCTATGTGGAAGTTATTGTATCTTGATGTTTCATGGCGAATAGTCAAAGTTTGGGACTTAGCCACGCCCACATGCTTTGACATAGAAAAATTCCTACGATAACTTTTCATCTTTAATGTCTCAAGTCTCTGCTGACTGAGTTTGAAGTCTCTATCTCAAAAGCTGCAGGAGGAGATAGATCAGATGCGATGTCTATGAAAAAGAGGAAATGGCTGATTTTGATCCAAAATGGCCGACTTCCTGTTGGGTTTGCACCATGGCTCCAAGAGACTTTTTTGTAGGTCCTGACATGATACACATGTGTACCAAGTTTCATAATTCTAGGTTAAAGCATGGCTTGGGGCTGATCATTTAAAAATTTCTAGGGGGCGCTGTAGAGAAATTAGGCCACGCCCATCAACGACTGTTATGGATTCCTGTTCGGGGATGGATAAGGATGCATCCTAGTGAGTTTGGTGCAGCTGGGCTGAACGATGTGGAATCTAGAGCCAAACGTATGGCGGCAGCGTTACCTCTGCTTCGCCGCGGTCCCACGGCCACGCCCTCTACAGAAGACTCTTGGCGCTTTAAAGCAAGTGAGACTAACATGTTATCTGTCATCCAACACAGAATCATGTTGATTAGGTGCAGTGAGCCAGAAAGGCAGCTTTCCATGGAAAAAAAAGCACTTCCTGTTCTGAGGGGGCGGGGCTTAGATGACGTCAGACTATGACAACATAGGATCGTAGGGGACCCTACCAGGATCACTCATGTCAAGTTTGGTGCAGCTGGCCTCAAAGTTGTGGAATCCACAGCCAAACGTAAGGACACGGCGTTTAGGGTCACTTCGCCACGCCGCCACGCCCACCTGCTGGATTCAAATGAGCTTGGCTTGGAATCCTCAACACACCAACATGTTTTCTGTCTGTGGACACAGTTTCACCTCGATTAGGTCAAAGGGGTCAGATAGCGACCGTTCAGCGTAAAAAATGACACTTCCTGTTCTCAGGGGGCGTGGCCTAAGTGACGTCATCATTTGACCGTTGGGTATTGTAGAGCATCCCATGATGATCAATCACTGAAAGTTTGGTGCTTCTATGAGTTTTTTTCAAAGAGTTATAACAGTTTGATGTTTCATGGCGAATCGGTGACCTTTGACCCCGGGAAAGACCCCTTCAGCAAGCCCGAAAACGCAAACCTACGATAACTTTGGATCGGCCATGCCTTATGAACGATCTGACCGAGTTTGAAGCCGATCGATCGAAATCCCTAGGACAAGTTCGATCAAATGCGAACCCTGCAAACGCCCAAAATCGGGTCAAAATCGGAACTTTAATCCAAAATGGCCGACAATCTGTGATACTTGCACTATGACATTAATTGTAAATTCTGAGTGTCTTGGGGAGCTCTACAAGTGTACCAAATTTCAAGTCTCTACTATAAAGTAAGTGAATAGGAAAGGGTCTTTCGAAAGTTGCTAGGTGGCGCCCTTGAGCCGTTTCTTGTGCGATTTTTGCAGGTACCTTAAAATACGTAAATTTTACACGGGCTCTATGCCCCCGCCAAGTTTGGTGAGTTTTTGAATATGATAAAGCCCCCAAAAAGCCAATTCATTTGGCTGAAGAACTATAATAATAAGAAACAGCAAGGTTTCAATAGGCTCTCGCAGCGCTTAGCTGCTCGGGCCTAATAAACAGCACAGTTTCAATAGGCTCTCGCAGCGCTTAGCTGCTCGGGCCTAATTAAAGCTCCGCGGAGCCTCAAGCGGCCCTCGCAGCCAAGCGCCGCTCAAGCCTATAGCCACCGCGGATGTTCCAGCACCGCCTCCCGCCGGCCACCGCCGACGCTCGCGCGCCGTCCTCCATGCGATCCGCTTCGATGTCTTCGGCAGCGTTCACTGGCCATGCACCCAAAATCTGGAGCAGATTGGGCCATGTGGCAAGGAGATACAGCTGTTTGATTAACCTAGGGGGCGCAGTGGAGTCAAATTGCAATTAAACTGTATTGGGCTCCTCAGAGGTTCACAAGTTTCACTCATAAAACGTCTGGTGCAAATAGGATGATGCGTTTGTGAATAAGAGACGATCATATGCATATGGCGAGGGACAGCCATTTTGCCACTCCCCCACGGGTCTGTAGGCATTGACAGAGTTCATCATCATGTCATGTTATGTCAGTCTGCACAGGGTTGGAATCCATGACACACCAACATGTTTTACAGTGTAAAAGTAAGACATACAGTATAAAAAACAGGTGACTTCCTGTCGGAAGTGGGCGGGGCTAAGGTGATGTCATCAATCGACCACCTAACTGTGATGAGGGCTGGTCTATAATGAGACATAGAAAGTCTGATGCATCTGTGACCTGGCATTAGGAAGTAATTTCACATTCATGTTTCATGATGTATATTCAAAGTTTGGGACTTAGCCACGCCCCCACGGGTCAGTAGAGTTCATCACGGCAGAGTTCATCATCATTTCATTTCATGTCAGTCTGCACAGGATGAAACCCATAAGAATTAGAGAGAAAAAGTAAGACATACAGTAGAAAAAACAGGTCACTTCCTGTCGGAAGTGGGCGGGGCAAGGGTGATGTCATCAATCGACCACATAACTGTGATGAGGGCTTATCTATAATGAGACATAGAAAGTCTGATGCAGCTCTGACCTGGCATTTGGAAGTTATTTCACATTCATGTTTCATGGTGTATAGTCAAAGTTTGGGACTTAGCCACGCCCCCACGGGTCAGTAGAGTTCATCATGGGAGAGTTCATCATCATGTCATTTCATGTCAGCCTGCACCGGATGAAACCCATAAGAATTAGAGAGTAAAAGTAAGACATACAATTGAAGAAAGAGGTTACTTCCTGTCGGAAGTGGGCGGGGCTAGGGTGATGTCATCAATCGACCACCTAACTATGATGAAGGCTGGTCTATAATGAGACATAGAAAGTCTGATGCAGCTGTGACCTGGCATTTGGAAGTTATTTTACATTCATGTTTCATGCTGTATAGTCAAAGTTTGGGACTTAGCCACGCCCCCACGGGTCAGTCGAGTTCATCATGGGAGAGTTCATCATCATATCATGTCATGTCAGCCTACACCGGATGAAACCCATATGACTTAGAGAGTAAAAGTAAGACATACAATAGAAAAAACAGGTGACTTCCTGTCGGAAGTGGGCGGGGTTAAGGTGATGTCATCAACTGACCATCTCAATGTGATGAGGGGTGGTCTGTAGTCAGATATAGGAAGTCTGATGCAGCTGTGACCTTCTATGTGGAAGTTATTGCATCTTGATGTTTCATGGCGAATAGTCAAAGTTTGGGACTTAGCCACGCCCACATGCTTTGACATAGAAAAATTCCTACGATAACTTTTCATCTTTAATGTCTCAAGTCTCTGCTGACTGAGTTTGAAGTCTCTATCTCAAAAGCTGCAGGAGGAGATAGATCAGATGCGATGTCTATGAAAAAGAGGAAATGGCTGATTTTGATCCAAAATGGCCGACTTCCTGTTGGGTTTGCACCATGGCTCCAAGAGACTTTTTTGTAGGTCCTGACATGATACACATGTGTACCAAGTTTCATAATTCTAGGTTAAAGCATGGCTTGGGGCTGATTATTTAAAAATTTCTAGGGGGCGCTGTAGAGAAATTAGGCCACGCCCATCAACGACTGTTATGGATTCCTGTTCGGGGATGGATAAGGATGCATCCTAGTGAGTTTGGTGCAGCTGGGCTGAACGATGTGGAATCTAGAGCCAAACGTATGGCGGCGGCGTTACCTCTGCTTCGACGCGGTCCCACGGCCACGCCCTCTACAGAAGACTCTTGGCGCTTTAAAGCAAGTGAGACTAACATGTTATCTGTCATCCAACACAGAATCATGTTGATTAGGTGCAGTGAGCCAGAAAGGCAGCTTTCCATGGAAAAAAAAGCACTTCCTGTTCTGAGGGGGCGGGGCTTAGATGACGTCAGACTATGACAACATAGGATCGTAGGGGACCCTACCAGGATCACTCATGTCAAGTTTGGTGCAGCTGGCCTCAAAATTGTGGAATCCACAGCCAAACGTAAGGACACGGCGTTTAGGGTCACTTCGCCACGCCGCCACGCCCACCTGCTGGATTCAAATGAGCTTGGCTTGGAATCCTCAACACACCAACATGTTTTCTGTCTGTGGACACAGTTTCACCTCGATTAGGTCAAAGGGGTCAGATAGCGACCGTTCAGCGTAAAAAATGACACTTCCTGTTCTCAGGGGGCGTGGCCTAAGTGACGTCATCATTTGACCGTTGGGTATTGTAGAGCATCCCATGATGATCAATCACTGAAAGTTTGGTGCTTCTATGAGTTTTTTTCAAAGAGTTATAACAGTTTGATGTTTCATGGCGAATCGGTGACCTTTGACCCCCGGAAAGACCCCTTCAGCAAGCCCGAAAACGCAAACCTACGATAACTTTGGATCGGCCATGCCTTATGAACGATCTGACCGAGTTTGAAGCCGATCGATCGAAATCCCTAGGACAAGTTTGATCAAATGCGAACCCTGCAAACGCCCAAAATCGGGTCAAAATCGGAACTTCAATCCAAAATGGCCGACATTCTGTGATACTTGCACTATGACATTAATTGTAAATTCTGAGTGTTTTGGGGAGCTCTACAAGTGTACCAAGTTTCAAGTCTCTACGATAAAGTAAGTGAATAGGAAAGGGTCCTTTGAAAGTTGCTAGGTGGCGCCCTTGAGCCGTTTCTTTAGCGATTTTTCTGGGGACCTTAAAATACGTAAATTTTACACGGGCTCTATGCCCCCGCCACGTTTGGTGAGTTTTTGAGTATGATAAAGCCCCCAAAAAGCCAATTCATTTGGCTGAAGAACTATAATAATAAGAAACAGCAAGGTTTCAATAGGCTCTCGCAGCGCTTAGCTGCTCGGGCCTAATAAACAGCAAGGTTTCAATAGGCTCTCGCAGCGATAGCTGCTCGGGCCTAATAAAGTAGTCTAAACCAGTGGTTCCCAACAAGTGCTGCAGAAGCCTTTTAATCATTTAAGTAAGCTGTTTGCAAGCAGGACACTTAAAACATGCAGTGGAGGGGTACATGAGGACCAGACTAGGGAACTACTGGTTTAAATAAAGTAGATTAAAATATAAAATCAAGTACTGTTTCAGATTTATTAATTTAAAAAATGTTTAGATGCTGAGAAAGATGGAAAAGCGCCTGTAAATAAAGCTAAGCCAAAGCCTAATCTGGAAATATTTTGAAAGTTTGAAATTTTATGATTTTATAACAACAACTACATCCCAAAATTGTCTATAGAAGATAATCCAGCAACCAAACAAAGTGTGCCATGCTGTAATGAAACAAAATGAACCCACATAGGTCTCACTTTACCTGGGATAAACCGCTACTTGGTCCACTAAAGGAGAGGTCATCAGTAAGCTGACCTCTGACTGGAGCAGCAGCATGAGTGGGAGAGGTAGGGCTTGAGTCGATACTGGTTTCCTGTAAACACACAGAAGCGACAGCAAATGTTCCTTATTGCCAAAAAACAACATTTTCTCTGCATTCAAGATGGCAAGGGTATTTTAAAGTTTGAAATGTATTTTTTTTGCTCTTGTTCATCTCATTTACATGATCATCACCAAACTATTCAATAACAGTCATCTTCAGTGCCTGATGATAATCTCATAAATTATAACAATAGATTGGAGATGCCAATGTAGAAGCATTGAACACATGAGGGTAATTGGCTCTGTTAAGAGAAATTTCTCAATAAATATAAGTGTAATTAAGACATTACCTGAGATGACAAGGGAGAAGACTCTGCCTGGGAAAAAAGAATGTCAGGGGATGGCATTTCCAACTGGCTTTCACACTGTAGCATGTCGTGGGGGCTCTCTGAGAGAATGTCAGTGACATCACTGATGGTGACATCAGGACTGTCCTCCTCCTGAACATTAGCTTGCATCTCTGGCAAAATAACTCCCAGTTCGCTGTCCTGTTGAGGACCCAAGAGGTCTCCTCTGTCCGACTGAGCAAGAAGATACTCCACAGCAATCCGCTCACCTTCAAGGATAATAAAGGACATTCAACAATTGTATTGAAAGTGACAAATTTGCTGTACAAAAATGAGCATTTTTGTGGAATTTGTTAGGTAAATTAAATTATTGTTAGGTCCAATACCTGTGGGACAGCCTGGGGGAACAAACTCTGGCAAGAGGGCATGACCCAGCACTTTGCTGCTCAGAGTGTTGAGATTGGACATCAGACGAACGTCATAGAGTTTGGTGTGTGATCTGCGACTCGTATCCAAAGCTTCTTGGGCTCTTTTCATGTTCCATCTGGATCCACCCTCAAGCATATACATTTGAGTATGCATGGCATTGCTTCTCCATCCTTAAAAAACAGAGTTGCAAAGATTGGCAGCAGTTATGAAATAACTTATTTGCATTTCTTTTCAGAAATTCTGCTGATTAACATTTTTAGATGTACGGTTAAAATTCTGACAGGTGTTACAAAAATTAATGACATCAAATATACCAATTCACAGTTTACCTGGTATGAAGGAGCACTGGTGTCGATGAAAGCTTTCAACTGAAGACGAGCCCCTGCCACATCTGAAGGTTGGAACTTCTTTGTCTCCCTTTTGTGTTGAGCGAAGCTTGGTGTACAGTTCAACACCAGGTGGATCTTGGATGCATGGCAGATGTTTCTGCTGCACTTGCTACACATGAGACATGCTCTCAGGGTTGATCAGGCGGAGACCTGAGGTGTCAGTCAGTTCCCACATGGAGTCTAATAATTCCTGGATGAGGTTCCGGGTTTCTTCTACCCCTCTTGTCCTTCTTCTGCAATGTTTTGCAAGCTCACTGGAGCTAATGTTGGCCAAAACTTGGGCGTCTGTGGGAGGATGACCAGCATATTTTTTCTTCAGCTCTGACCTCTTTGCTTCTTTAAGGCAGTTGACATCATCTTGATCCCATTCAAAAATGCAGCAGGACAACTTGGAGCAGAAAGTTCCATAAAGAGGATGATGTTCTGTGGTGAGACCGCTTGTGAATCGTCTCATGTAGTGAAAGATGTCAAGCCTCACTTTAGTGTTCCATGGTCGAAACCACTCGAGCACCGGAGGCAAACCTGTTTAAGCAAAATTAAATATATAAATAAAACACAAATTAATAAATTCTACAGCATTTATCTGATGACTCACAGCTGATGGTATTAATGTTGCCACATGAAACATAACTGCTACACAGATCAAAATCTCTTGTTCAAAATACATTTCTTTTACATTGGGTTTTCAATAATTAAAGTGATCATGAAATATTTTAAAATGGACTTTAAACAAATGTTATAATGAATTACAACAAAGTCTGAAAATCACAAACCTGATTCACTACAGCAGTCTCTGTCGACATAGAGGATATGTGGCTCTGGTTCCCTAGCATTCTGGAAGCGCTTCACAATCCCCTGGCACAGTTCCTCCAACCCTGCTCCTTCACCTGTGGTCAGCACACAGTTCAGGACCTGCCCATACTCATTGGTGATGTTGGTCATCCAGGTTGCGGTCTCAGAAATTCCACCAGCTAGTTTCTTGGTGATCTGTTTGGTAAAAAAAAGAAAGAAAAATAGACCATTATAACCTGATTAGAATTTGGATTGCAAATTCTAATCAGAATTGAGAAATTTTTTAGAGGTGTTTTACTATACCTTTTTGGTTGAGTTGAGCTTTAGAATCCTTCCATATGTCGACGTTATGACACCCTTCATCTCGGACAAGTGGCAGAGTATTTCATTTGCATGCACAGTCTCAAACCACTGTGCAAGAGGAAGGGGAATAAACTCTGGTGGATTCTGGTAGACCACTTCATGGCTCTGAGTTAGGGCGCTCTTCTTCTTGTGAAGCTCACAGTCAGAGTGATATTCGATGGTGCGTTTCTCCCACTCCTCACTGTGCAGCTCTTCTAGTGCTTGCTGTATATAACTGGAGCTGTTTCCGACAGTCCGTGGCTTCAGCAGAGTCACACACCTTTTGTCAAGAGCCAATTGTGTGGTGAGAATGGCTGGAAACTTGTTTCTATGGGCAGGATCTAACTGATTTAGCACCTCAGTGCTCCATGGACAAACAGGTATCATGCATTTACTGCACCGTGGATAGTCTCCCCCAATCAAATAATACCTTGAGTCCAGGTCGATAACTTCTCTGATCTTTGTGTAGATTCCAGAGTGATGCATTTTGGTGTTGCACTGATGACACTTTAAAGGAATTCCCCACATCCGCATCGGTGCCCATAAAAACATCCGCTGCCTGAAGTAGGTTGTTGGATCTGGAGGTGCAGTAATTATCTTTGGTAGACTGGTAAGCTGTCCGGTAGGGTGGTAAAGGGACTGTGCAATCCACTCCTGGTCTGCTGGCTTGATGACATGCACAAACTGTTTTGGAAGAAAGGTAACCCAATTCACCTGTGGAGGCCTAAGATGGGGAATAGGTGAAGAAGCCACTGAAGGAGTTGGCTGGGGGTGTTTCACAGGTTCAACACACTGTTGTGGCTGAGGTGCTGGTTTCCGGAGAGGTGTTGCTGGTTTAAGGGGTGAAGTTGCTGGTATCCCATGTTGCGGTTTGAAAGCTGGAAATTGGACTGGCAAAGATGTTGATGTTTGGTGTAGTGGAACATGGCCTTCTTCAATGTGATGAAGTAACCCAACTGCACCCTGGACCTTTTTCCCACAATGTTCACAACATTGCTCTGCATGAAAGTCAGACAAATGTTCAGAAAAAAGTTCCACGTTGATGTCTTCACTACACAATGCACACTTTATCTGATTTGGAGTTTGACTGACTGACATGGTTGGAAGTTTGCAGCTCCCTGAACTTGAACTCCTCTGTGCTGTCTCTTCAGTTGGAACTGTGCCTAGACTTGGACTGTTCTGTGTGGCTGTATCTTCTGCAGCTTCGACTATGCTTGAGCTCCTGTGCAAGCCAGAATTAACTGTGTTTAAAGCTGAACTGCTCTGTAGGCTTGGATCTGCAGTAGCCCTCGATACACCTGTGCTGCTCCCTGCACCTGGCATGCTTTCAGCTGACTGTGGGAAACAGCATTGAATAAACTTGTGTGATAAATCTAGGGCTGAAACGATTCCTCGAATGATTCGAGTACCTCGAATACTAAAATTCCTCGAGGAAAATTTACCTGCCTCGAAGCTTCGTTAATTTATGTTTTATTAGTTAGCGCACCGTGTTCCGGCCGGGACTTCATTTGCGTTGCGCGGAGCTCTCACTTCCGCCTCTGAGTTGGTGACAAAAGCTAAGTCTCAGCGGCATAAAGTCCAATCTTCAAGATTGGCCCGTGGGGATTTTATTGATTGATGATAATGCCCGACTTTTTATCGTTTTTGGGGAACCAATAAGCATCCTTAAAATGACTGGGGGAATGCCTGGAGTACGGCAGCATTTCTCCTCCGGGGCTGCTGGTTGAAAGCGAACGGCGGGAAGAGCGCTGAGGTGAGCGGATAGACTGAACAGGGCGGGGGGCTGAGTAGCTGATGCTTACCGTGTAAATGTAGCTTTGCCGACGAACCGCACAATAAATTTCATATCCTGGTCTGAAGAAACGGGTGGCGGAGCGCATCGTATATGGCTGGTAGATGAGTTTCTGAGTGTGACCAGTGAAGGTGTCGTAAATATCCCGTATTGCTTCCCCCCGTGTTCGTCCCCCGGTCTAACGGTTCGTCAGTCCGCTGGTCTATTTCCTCCCCTCCACCCCATCTTACGTTCGTTCATTCGCCCTCTCCTCCCACTCCAGGCGGCATTTCCCGTATTTTCAAACCCAAAGCGTGACAGGTTAGGTGGCAAGGTGAGTTTAATTAACCTATTAAACTCACTGAAGATGAACACATAAACTAAAAGCTGAATTGTAGACATTTTTTATAAGCATATTTGTGAGCCTGCCTCTTTGTTATTAAATTCAATATAATTTCAGATTTTTCTATAACTTTTCTTCTGGTTAACTTAGAACGTGAGCTATTATTGTTACAGGTTAGTTTTCTAAACTACAAAAAAAGCAACTGTTAGGGATGCTCAAATATTAAAAATTGGACTGATATTGATATCTGATAGTAACACCGGTATTATGCCAGATTTACCAATATTTCATTTTATAATTTTTTATCCGATTACTCGATTAATCGTAAGAATAATCGATAGATTACTCGATTACTAAAATATTCGTTTACAACAGCCCTAAATAAATCATTAAATTCTGTCTAGTGTTCTATAACCATTTCAAGTTATTGTCTGCTTTTGTCTTACAAATTAAGATAGGTAACAAAATAATAATAAAAAAAACTTACGTGAAACACTTAAAAATGTCAACAGTCACTGGTATGAAACAGCCTTTTTATCATCTATTGTAAAAGAAATTCACTTACCGTATGATAGCCACAGTTGCAGGGGATTTTTTTCCCAAATATGTCGATCGTCCGGACTTTTTGGTTGAAGGCCGGAGTCAATGGACATGAGTCTATCCGCTGGATAACAGACTTCCACCTTCTTGCTCTAGGTCTCTTCCCTGTGGTGAACTTAAACTTGCCCTGAGCATAGAGCTGCATGACACCAGCCCAGTAAGAGTCCGGTTTTCCTGTCTTCGTCATCTTTAAAAACTGTACAAGTTACAGCACATGTTAGAATAATAATTCAAGCAACAGTGTCTCTTTATGGTGGACAGTAACTAGTCACCATATAAATAAAATATCCACCATAAATACTAATTTTACCTCAGTTAAACAGGTGTCAAACAGTAGGAGACGGAGGAGCAACATTCGTTTTTTCCGCGTACTTCACTGCGCATGACATATGTGATGACGTAGTACGCAAAATACTAGGACTTTGTTAGGATTGGTTACGTCTTTGTTAGGAACTTGTTAGGAACTTGTTAGGACTTTTAGGAATTTGTTAGGATCGTTAGAAATTCGTTAGGAACTAGATTGACGGCCAGTCGTCAGCGGGTGCGGCCTCAACAACCCACATACTAGTTCAGTTAGGACACAAGAAGACACCAATGGATTCATAGGACAAAAGCCTAAAAATTGCACTATTCTTCAATATCTGATTCCAGGACCTTTTTATTCTCTGTGAACTTCCACAGCAATAACGGAAAGTCTCTGTTACAATTTGTCGCAAGAGAAACATCTGAAGAAGAAGAAGCAAAATTGGAAGGCAATTTTCCTTCAAGCCATGAAAACTTTGTTTTTTGTTTGAAGCATTAAAGGTATTCGGAGGGCCAGGAAGGATACTCTGACACCCAGCTTTGTTACTTTTATTGTTTTTGCAAAGAATGGTAAGGGGAAGACGACAGACACAGATTTATGTGGGGTGTTTGGCATTCAGTGCTGCTCATTTATACATCAGCTCTTCACTGGTTCTATAAAGTTGGCTTCACTCTGTAAGCACACCGTGTCACGACTAGAGGCACCCTGAACGAGGGCTTGTTTTTGTCGCCATATACCTGAAATGTTTTTCATATATCCAGCAGGACCTTTATTACAAAATACGAATGTTACTGAGATTTTCTTCTGTTTGTCAGGAACAATTGAATCCACTTCAAGCCTTTGAGTAACTCCACTGTTATGGAACTTTATTCATAATCTCTCTTCTACTGGAGTCCCTGAACAAATATCAAACAAAATAGAGGGAATTAAGGTTTCACCAAAAACAAAAAAATAAATACCCTAGCTTATTTTCTAAATTAAAACCCGGATGTGCAGTGAGGGGAGGTAAAAATAAGGCCATGAGAAGTAAAATAGATGCTAATAATTATGAAAGAAAATCAATTTGTCCACTTGAATTTTCTGTAATTTTTTTAATTATTATTATTGATAATTTCAACATCAAAATCGGTGGATTTACACATTGCCTGTTGAAATGCATGAAAGACTGGGGCGAGACAGTGCAGTGTTGTGCCTCACCTTTGGGGGCGCTGTATCACACAAGTGAATGAAGCAGACAATTGGGACACACCCATTGCTGTCAGTTTATTACCAATGTACTTGTTTAATTAAATATTTTCTACATATATTGACGTTCCAAATCCTGTTTGACATATTCAATGAATGTGCATCACTGATAGGGGGCAGTGATGAGCCTCACAGACACAATGAGCAACAAGGAAAAATATAGACAGAGAGAAAACATACAGATGGAACAAATCATTCTTTTTGGCTGGAAGATTTTTGAAAATTAAAGGAAAATAAAGGACGATTTTAATTTTTTTATTTATTTATTTATTTTACAACAGCATGACAAATATTTGTGGAGAAGGAAAATAGCATATATAAAATAAAGGTAAGATCATACCTGATTTTCAGTTTTAATCAGAACAGAAAGGTCAGCCAAAGAACACATTCAAATAATTAAAAAACTGTTTTTAGATTCTGTTGTGACTGATGTCCAAAAGTCATGTTGGAATGTTGGAGCTACTCTACCTGCTGCTAGTAATTATTGTACATTGTTTTGGTCTCAAAGTGTGTGAGGATCGCTGAGTCAGTGAAATATTCTTAGAAAGAGAGGTTATATATTATACGTATATACAAAGGCTCATCCAATTTAGAAATCTCAACGCAGTATGTAACACTTTCAAGAAAGCAATGTACGACAGGATGTCATAGTAACAAACATCGCCATGCATCCCCTTTCTTGAGCTTCACTTCCTTCCTACCCACCTCCAACCCCACCGACCCGCCGCTAACATATTTGCTGCCGGAGACAGTCGCAGGGGTGTATGCTCACCTGAGTGCATGACCATGCGTTTGAGTTAAATGTGACAACCCTTCAGACGGTTGGGGGGCCACCAACTACAGGGTTTTAACTCTGAAAGCCGCGAGACGTGGAACGCGCTAATGGATCCCAACAAAACCGCTTTTTCAGAGCGGCCTTTCAAACAATGCCGTCTGAGGACTGAAAAGCGCCCGGTGGCCTTTTTTGCAGCGCTGTAATAGGCAGTGAACTTTCCCCCTCACCAGCATCATGCTGGTACGAACAGTATAAATATATAAAGGGCACTCAAAATATAGAAAATGAATGAATTATTTTATTTTATTTTTTTCTTTCCTATGTCTAAACGTAGGAAAGGCTGCCTCAGTGAAGTACTAGCTAAACACATTTTGTTGTATTCCGCGTGATGTGCTCCTGATCCAATGTGATGTATAATGTCAGTGTTTCATTGGCTGGTCGAAGCAGACGCTCGTGTGTGTGTGTGTGTGTGTGTGTGCGCGTGTGTGTGTGTGCTGCTAATGGCGTTTTGTAGATGCTGCTGCTGGCTGCGCTCAGATGATGCTCTCGCAAATGCATGCATGATTTGAAGCTGTGATAATATCAAATTGTGTATTCGGCAGGTGAAACAGTGCAGTAAAAAGAACAAACTGACAGACTTTTTACTTTGATTTCTGCGCCTAACACGCTCAGCGTTCGAGCATTGTTTGATTTATTGCTGTGTTACACCCAAGATCCTCGTGCGGGAACCGCTGGAGTCTTTATTTGCATGGGAATGATCGTTTCCTTTTTCTTCTTTTTTTAAAATTTTATTACTACTGGGATCAGTGACGGCTTATGAATTATTTAGTCAGCTTTTCTACTTCGCCTCCAGGGTCACACTGAAGGTCCGCTGCCCCAAAACCTCCTATTATCTCCAGCTGACTGCATTAGTTCCTCCACACTGGAATCCCAAGCTGAGAGCCTCCTGACCTTGCTGATGAAGGAGTTCTAGGGAGCGGGAGCGATGTGACATCATCAAGCAAAAGACAGACTTCAGGTTTTGCTTACCGGCAGCACTATCAAAAGACAGAAAATGCAAACACATCTGTTTTTTTTTTTCTTCTTCTTTTCACTACAAGTGGGAAATAGCTGTGTGCCATTCACATTACGTTCCAAAAGGAAAAGATTTGTCTCATTTTCAATTTTTATTAAGAACTGAACATTTTTCTCTGGATGGAGGAGATGAATGAATCTTTCATGTCTTTGTGTTTAATGAAACCTTGTCTCTTTCTCACAGACTGTGTACTTTATCTGCTTTATCGTGCTCGCTTGTTTTTAGATTCCAGTTAGTTTTGCATGTCAACGCTGAGAAAAAGCATTGGCTCTCTTACTGCATTCTGGGGGGCGGGGGGGGGGGGGGGGGGGTTCTCCATTTTAACACTCCAGCATTTCAGAACTAATGTTACCATTAAATCAAGTTTTTACTCCTACTTGCTGAGTAAAAACAGCAAATATGATATAATTATTATGGCGTATTTTCCATTGTACATAGGAATTCGTACACAGCAAATTCGGAAGTGTCAGATTTCCAGTGCAAGTGTTGTATGTTAAAAATACAGTGTTAATTCAACAACATGAGTGTTAGTGAGTGTTAGTTTCCCTAACATTAACTAAAGAGTTCCAAAGAGTTAAACAAAAAGCATTCCAGTCCAGTGTTGATTTCTGAATTAACTCCAACAGTCTAACTCAACACTCAGTCTGCTGTTGATTTAGAAATTAACATCAGTCAGTTCCTCCCACAATTGTAACATATTTGTGACATCACATCAGGGAAGGAGCAACAGATAGGGTAGGAGTCACAGCAGGCCACCAGCCTGGACCTAAAGGGGGCCACATGGGAGGCAGAAAATGCCTTCTGGGATCCAAATTTTTTTTATAACATCTGATGAGAACTGTAAAGGAGAACCCTCTCCTGACAAAAACTATGTATAGTAGGGTGCCCCATTGTTGACTCATGGTTGCTAAAAACCTTACCAGACTGACTGATTTAGTGACATAGTAGGTGTAAAATATTGAATAAAATGTTGTGCCACATGACTGGGTTTATTTTCACTCTTATATTTAACTTTATGACACACAAAACTGGGTAAAGTTTGTCAACAACGTCATCATCAGTCACTTGACAACAAATGGCAAACTAGCTAGAGCATTTCTACGGATTACGTTAACATGTTTTGAATTTGTGTTGTTTCATCATTAGTGACCAGTAGCCTGATGTTTCTGTTCTTCTCTTTGTTTGTTGTACTTCATCATCAAAATAACATAGTCACTCTCTCTGATGATGAAACTTGTTAGCTCCACTGTTGCGGGCATGTCTATGTTGTAAAGTTAAATTATCATGAGCTTTATTATTTGGACCCAGTCATTAGCCCCACCCCCCGCCCCACACCGTCTTGTTCCACTGCTGCGTCACATGTTTGCCTGAGGAGCGGAGGCAGCAGTACGGCGTCTTGTGTGGAGCTTATTATAACAAGGTAAGTTCCATGTTAAAATGACCATGTTTTAGACTATTTTTTATGGAGGCATTATTTTTCCGTTTACACAAGAGTATCGATTCATATACATAATTCACTTAACGTACGTTTATTTGTTTGGATATCACAATATATACGGCTGTTTATTATCTTAACCAAACATCGAAACTGTCAGAAAAATCTGGAGGCCATTTGAGTTAACATTATTTAGCTGCGGAGGTCGTTTTCTTTAAGTTTTTGGCTGTAGACTGCAAAACGGGGGCTGTGCTGGACCATTGGCTTGATCTATGCCACAGGTGTCAAACTACAGTCCTGGAGGGCCACTGCCCTGCAACATTTAGATGTGCCGCTGCTGCACCACACCTGAATACAATAATTAGGTGATTAGCAGGACTCTGGAACATATCTACACAATGAGGAGGCAATTGAGCCATTTGACTCTGGTGTTTTGTACCTGTGGCACATCTAAAAACTGCCAAAATCTTTTTTCTTTGTTGGTGTGTCATGTTGGTGACTGAAGCCTGTTATGACGACTCCAACACATTTCTTCAGGCAGGTTGGCATGACTTTTAATGCTGTCCAAAATTTTTTCTATAAGCTGACTAATCTCTTTAGTAATTATTTCTGACTTTTTAATGCTTTATCTTGTAAACCAGGTGGGCAGAGTAATTTGAATGAATATGATGGTGACACACACAGGTGAGTCTGATCAGTTTTACTACCACTACTTTTTAAAATATTTATTTATTATCCCAATGTTTCTTCTATATTTTTTGTTTCTCCTTCCAGGCTGGAAGTCTTCCTCCTTCATGTTGGCAAAAACAAGAGCAGCACCAAAGACACTTCACCATCAGTGATCACAAGACCATCCATGGTTGTTTCCAATGAACTTTCAAATAGAGGTGTGCCGATTGATCGGTCACCGATCATAATCGGGCCGATTTCCGTGAAAAAGTGTATGATCGGTGATCGGCGATCATTTGCTCTTGTTGCCGATACCGATCACCTGCTTCTCATTTCGCAGCCTGCCTGTGCAGCTGGTCTCCTCTTTCCTTCACTGCGCAAACACGCAGCAACAAATCCTAAGCGATGTGGAACTATATCGCACTGAGTGAAAGGGGAAGTTTGCGTGTTGCGGCGGAAAATTGAAGCATGTGGGGTGAAAGCATGTCAAAATGCATCAACACGACGAATCTAATATGGCATAAAAACAATGCCAGACTTGACGGAGTTTGGCTACATCGAGGCTCACTGCAGTAAAAAAGACATACGGAGCGATCAGATAGCAGGTAAAGCAGCGCACAGCTACAAACACTCACCCGGATTAGCATGACGGTCAGAAAGCTAAACAAATAACCTGGAAAATTATTTAAGTCTTCGAGCTGCGATGTAAGACGCTGGTTCTGCTCTCGCTGTTCAACCGCTGCTACGCTACAGGTAGTAATATTTCACAGACGTAGCGCCGCTTCTGCTCGACCTGGTAGTGACTCTCACACCGAACCTGTTTAAAGCTGCAGCATCTAACTTAAAAAAATACATTTTACATACGTATTAAAACTTTCGCTGACCTAACATGAGACAGATAATCTCTGAAAAAATAATCAATCTCCTCCCTGTTCTGCATAATTACTCCACTCAGTCAGAAACAGCCAATCAGAGCTAGCAGTAATCAGCTAGCCGCCATGCTATCAGGAAGTTTTCATTCAGTAACTCTGGATTGTTTATTGTAATGGAACCTGTTTTTGCCTTTGAATGTTAAGTTTTATACTTGAACTTCTTGGCAATGTTGAGAGGTTTTATTTTGGCTCTTTGCATTATTTAGCCTCTTCAGAGCCTTCATATGTTATCAGTCTGTTAATATAGTATTATCAATAGCAGTACAATTTGCACAATGTCTGTTTTGTTTAGTTTTCTTCTCGGAAAAAGTTGTTAAAAACAAGTTTTTGTCTAAATTAAGGTGAATTCATGGTTCCTTTTTCCATATAATGTAACCAGTAGTGTTTATGATAAAAAATAAATTAATAATAATTATGTGATCGGTATCGGTGATCGGTATCGGTGATCGGCCCTCATGGGTGATCGGTATCGGTAGGAAAAAACCTGATCGGCACATCTCTACTTTCAAAGCATACTTCACCTTCAGTGCAAAGTACCATGAATGTATGACCTTTGTTGTATATTGCTGTCAGTGCTGTTTGATGTTTTGAAATAAAAGTAGATTATATACTGCAACTGGTGTTGGTGTTTTTGTAGCATCTAATGTGGCATCTAATGTCTTTTAAAATGAATTTGGGGATTATTGATGGCCAGTAGTTTCTGGAGGAAAAAAGGTTTTAATTGCTCTAGTGGCATTTATTTGGTAGTAAATTGACAAAAAAAAGTGAGTAATGAGAGAAGGGAAAGACTGAGAAGCGAAGCCACGACAGCCGCATTGAAAACTAGAACCTCCATATGTGAGTTGTGCTTAACCCCTGCGCCACCACAGCACACCATGCCAGCAGTATTTCAAAACTCAGATTTCTATGTTAATATATACTTTACACTGTTCTGTGTTAGATTGACAATATACACTAGTGTTGGGTAGATTAACACTGAAGTGTGTTTGATTTCAACTACTGTGAGTGTTGATTCAACTCTATCACAAATAACACTTTCAAAAGTGTAACTTCTACACCATCCAGAGTGGACCAATATAGACACTTTCAAAGTGTTGAATTTAACTCTGTAGGAGTTGATGAAACACTTCTAAATTTGCCGTGTAGTTTCAACAAAATGAGAACATTGCCCATGTGCTTCAGCAGTAAAGCAGCCTCAGATCATCACACCACCACCATGTTGGAGTATTGGCGAAGTGTTTTTTTTTTTTTTTGATACACTCCTAAAAGTTCAAATGTTGCCTCATCAGTTTGTAGAATAAACAATCTTTTCCTCCAGACATGAACTAGTGTTCATGTCTGGTGTTTTCAGCTATTTCCCCATTGTGTTTACTTAGTCTTTTTCCCTCTGGTTATTTTTCCTCGGTGTAAATCACTCGTCTGTTTTCCATTCAATGAATTCTGTTTTGGTTTTCTTTGGCTTTTCAGAGCATAAAACGCTGACCTACCCCTACCTTTGGCTGAACGCTGTTGGTCAGCTGTCTAAAAGGATCAAACTTAGATTTGTTGTTGTTGTGTATTAGAAAGATGTTTGGAATTGCTCTGTAGACAAATATGAGCAAATATGGCCAATCATGTTTCAGCTGGTTTGTCAGCCTTTAGCTTTGAAGAAATGACACAATGTACAGGAGCATTTGTTTGGACTGACTTTTTTTTTTTTAATTATATGTTGGAAACCAATTATTGTATTTCACAAAAAATGACAACAAAATGTTTGCTAGTTAGAGATATTGTTCCAGTCCTCACAGAACAACAAAAGGGTTTTGAAGCCAGTGCACTCTACAATAATCTAGAATGAGCCTCCTTTCTGTAAAAAAAAAAAAAAGGAAAACACAAGGTTATAGAACTGATTGTTCCGAACAAAGCAACAAAGCAATTTTGTGGCTTTAACACAGGAAATAAAATATAATTAGCTGGCTGTACAAAACACAAAATAGTACTAATTCTTACCTCACCAGTAGCTGGCATGCACTGCAGCAATGCAGCAACAGTCACGGAGAAAAGCACATGGACTCTGCGCGCAATGATAATTCATAAATAAAATAGCAGCTGAACTCCTACTTTTTTTTTTTACTGCTAATGAGACAAGTTTTACTCTGAATCTGCCTTCATCAGGGCCGGTGCTGGTATTCTCCACTCTGCAGAGGATAACTTCCTGCCAGTGAGGTTATCGACTTTAAATGAGCCTTTCACGCAGATCAATCACAAGCCACAAGAGGAGCCTTGAATAAGACAGTAATTAGGCTCGTAATTTTAAAACAACTCAATAACCTTTCAACGGCTCAAATTTCATTGAGTTAAATGGCACTCCAGACCACAAATTTAAAATTTAGGCTTGTGAAGTTTTTTTTTTTTTTTATTACTGTTATTTTCAAATAGAGTTGTACTTATCCCAGTAAGTAAAGATGAGGTGGGTTGTGTAGTCCGTGCCCCCCTTTTTTGGGGTAATGTTTGTTGTTGCAGTAAATTTAACAAAGACTTATCTGACTTTTAGTTTCTTGATTACAATTCAAGCAAAAAGCACATTTATGTAAGGACTAGACAGGAAGTTACTATATAACTTTGACTTTAGCATGCCAAATGATTCAAGACAAAACTCACATCAATGAGAGTCTAGTGAAAAGCAGACAGATATTTTTCATGTCTTAGTTTTTTTCCCCATTGACTGAAGAAAACAGACTGTATCGTATAAGAAGCTCTGAATGACCAAAAGAGCTCATAGTTCTGGATTTTGCGAACAGAGCGCTTCTCTCTCAAAAGGCAGATTTTCCTGTTTCCTAGAGTTCCTAGAAGTAGGATAGGAGGCAGATTATTTCATTATCAGGATCCACTCCAGCAGAACCAGTTTTTACCCATAAGCCAGAGAGCACAGTTACTTTTAAGACCATGCATAAACCGCAGCTATAGTGAGGCAGGTTGTCTTTGAACTATATTTATATTGCTATGGGCAATGTTGCTGGGTAGCAAGCTACACGTAATTAAGTTGCATCATTTAATTATAAGATAAAAGTAACTGTACTTCATTAATTGCTGAGGAAAAATGTGCGATTAATTTACAGTTAGTTTTTCTAGCGTTGTAATAAATTGTTCTTAGATGTGAGGGTGTCTGATGGACTGGCAACCTGTCCCTGCCTACTGCCCAATGATTGTTGGAGAGGAAGGCACCAGTGCCCCTTCAAGGACAAGTGGATTCACACAGTGCATAGATAGATTTGTAGTGTTTGACAAGCTTAGAGTGAAGATGGGCCCAAGCAAATGCAAGAGGAAGGTAGTTTCATCAGTACGGCAATCTGCTGACAGTAACAACGAAATTAAGGCTCTTTTCCACCAACAACTAGCACTTTATCTAAACTTGTTGGGCCGGTTCCAGAGTTCGAAAAGTGGCACAATGCGATTAGTACAGGACGCCATCACAACGCAACAATGGACAACATGAAAGCTATGTTGATTTTCAGCTTGACTCCACACGCTTAGTACCGTAACAGAAAGGGCGGGTACTACGTAACTGTTACTATAGGAAAACCAAGAAAGACAACATTGAGTAGGCACTAGTAACCAACCAGTAGGTGGAACCAACCACCTTCTGGCACTGGTGGAAGTGAAGTTCCACTGGTGGAACCAACCATTGTTGGTTTGGGTTTCAAACCAACAATGAACATCAGAGAAGTACAGATACAAAACTAGACAGTTAGATAACAGAGAGATCTGACAAAGAGGGATTGAAAATTGGAGGCAAGGGAGGTGATTATTGGAATACGAAACAGATAAACGATTACCAACAGATTTTAGCGTATCGCTCGGGTGAACAGTTGACTAAACACAAATGAGCACTAAGAAACCAGAGATGAGCATCAAAACGAACAGGACTCCGACACAATTAAGTGTCTCAGTATAACTGCTAATTTTCATGACAATTCTTTCTTTCTTAACTCTTTTTGGTATTTTCATTATACGAAACTTTGACTTCAGTCCCACTTATAAAATCAGCTCTATTCAATATGCATCCTCTGGATAAATTAAAACAAAGTTGTTGTTTTCTGGAAAAGAGCCAAATTTTCATCAGCACGTTGTTATCACATGGGAGGGTTACGGCGTAACACTTCAATTTGGCTGCGAGTTTAGTGAAATTTACTTTTGCTTTCGTCGTGTTTTTGTCCTTCCCATGTGGCCATTAGGGCTGCTGCTTAGTACTCGGTGTACAGCATGGAACTCTGTGTGTGTGTGTGTGTGTGTGTGTGTGTGTGTGTGTGTGTGTGTGTGTGTGTGTGTGTGTGTGTGTGTGTGCGTGTGTGTGTGTGCGTGTGATGTCAAGAGAGGGGGAGTGTGTAGGAGCACGGGGCTCAGCTCTCCATTATAGCTGTGATTAATGGCCTAAATGAAACACAGTTCAGACGCGAGGCTAAATGATTTCTCACACAGCCCGTCTGCAATCCAGAGAATCTATTTCATGTTTACTCTTTCTCAGCTTTACTTGTCTTTCTCTGCCTCTCACTCTTTCATCATTCGCTTTTTTTATGTCATTTATGAACTGGCATGTTTCCGCCTTAAAGCGTATCCCATCAGCCTCGTTGTTCTGGGGGATTTTTTGGTTGTTTTTCTTTCAGTCCATCAATCTATATTTTACTCAATGTCTGTATTTTTTTTTTTTTTTTACCTCTGGCAGTCTACCAGTGTATGTATCTGAATTCTCAATTCTCATCCTGTCCAAACCTATTTACTTCCCCTTATCATGTCTCTACACACACTGTTCAACCCTATCTCTTCCATCCCCGCCCTCCGCTGTTACTTCTGACATTTGCACGCCATTATCCATTGTGCTAAAGTTTCATCTGGCCTTTTTCTTTCTCACTTCAGCAATTTTACTTTTACGAAGAATTTTAAAAAAAAAAAAGCAATAAATGACTTGCATTGAGGCTTTGGAAAGAAAAGGTGCCCTGGAAAATTATTTCTTATCATAGAACTTTTTCATATGTCCTGTTAGCTTAAATATGTTCAATTGAGAATTTAAGTTCTACATCCATTTAAAAAATAGTCGATGCGTAATAGAAGCTTTTTTTTGTCACTCTCAGTTAGATGTAGTCTGGACTTTGACTGGACCATTCTAACACTTGAACATGTGTTTAGGGTGATAAGTCTCGTCTGACTTGTTCTCTTCATCAGTTGAGGGAAACTTTACTTCTTGTGGCTCCACAACTTTATCCTCGACCTGTTGGCTGTACTCCTCAGTCTTCCGTTTCTTCTTAAATGTTCTCTAACAAACCTCTGAGGCCTTCCCTGAACACCTGTATTTGTACTTTGATGAAATCTTACACAGAGGTATTCTGTTAGCTAATTGCGTGACTCCTGAGGTTACATAATTGCGAGGAATTATATCTGTGGAGAATTGCCTGCCACCCTTTTCGTTAAACAAAAATAAAATCTATATATCTCTTCTTCTCCAAGATGCTGTGTCTTGATATAACCTTCCTGGTTGAATAAAACATAAACTTCACAACAGGGACGAAATAAACACTTTTCTTTGTCCGGAAAGTAATTAACAAGTCGGTGAGTGCAGCGCCTTGGGCAGAAGCAGCACACTTTATTTATGGATAAGAAAAGTACAAAACCCACTTCCATCAAGATCCCCAAAAATTGAGGATATGTCTGGCAATAGGAAATGTGCTCCAAAATGGTGCATTCATTTTAATTTATTTATTTTTTAGCAAGATGGGAATGCCTATTAAATCATTTGGCCTCCAGAGATTTGACAAATGTTTCATGAATATTTACTGTATCTAAAATTGCACTGAGAAGATATTCCCAATAGCTTGAGAAAGTTCAAGAGTTCTGAAGTGTACTCACTACAATAAAAAAAAAATCTCTCACAACGTTCAGTATCCAAAATAATTAAATGCATAGTGATTTCAACCACTTTATAATAACAGCCTACGCATAAAAACTTAATCTTGCTATAATTGATGTTTTCTGTTTCCCCTTTACTTCCTGTGCTGTTCTTTTGAGGTAAAGACTTCCCTTGCCGTGATGCTAACTCTCTCACTAAGAATGAGGACCAGTGAGACTCAACAATGGTGCAAAATTGTTTAGTTTTAGTAATCTAGCCCTTTAAGCTAATGTAGAATACTTCACTAAGGTAAGGTAATTTTATTTATATAGCACATTTTCAGCAACAAGGCAATTCAAAGTGCTTTACGTGAATTAAAAGGAAATACAACCAAAATAACAAACCAAAGGAAAGAAAAAGAAGTAAAAAAAAAAAGCAAAATGACTACTCTAAATACTTTTTCTGGTGTAAAGTGAGTAGTTACAGTTTCTAAAAGTAGTAATATAAAAGTAATTAAGTAGTGACTGTTAAGCCCAAGCATCAATTTAGTTACCAAAGTTCACTCGCATGTCCAGATATTTGAAAACCTGATAAAAGCAAACCGGATCAAAACTTTCCATAACTTGCCATCGCCTGATTCAGCCACCCTGGAATTAGACCTTCCTCTGCCCTGGCGATCATCATGAAACAAGTAATGTTAAAACAGAGCGTTAAGGTGAATGCACACTGGGAGTGCCTTGTTGTTTTTAAACTAATTTAAAACAGTTTGTTCTGAATCACTGTGAGAAAGAACAGGCTGTACAGTACCCCATTTTAGTCGTAAGTACTATTATCGGAAGTAGCGCTGACCTTTCTGAACTGACCGGAACCGGAAAAAAATAAAAATAAAAAATCTGTATGCGCTGCCTTGGAGCAACAACCACTGACCATTTCACAACACAACACATCTCACAACCATTTCACTGATAGTTGGGTATTACATGCTTCAGTGGCCTACTCAAAGGAAACCTTGGCTGTTATTATTGGAAAGGTAGGGAGTTAAACAGACTAATACCAGTACACAAAGACCAGAAAACAAGAAAAACTCATATATTTTACAAGAAATGTTTATAATCACAGCACAAATGAATAAACAGTGTTTTGAATACCGTTATGATCTAAATAGAGTTGATTATGACAGGGAGAATTTGTCATGGAGAGAACAACTACTAAAATCCAAAATATGGATCCAATTTATTTACAAAGCACATTCAAAAACTGAAAGTTTGCCCAAGGTGTTGTATAAAAACAAGACAAAGAATGGAAATAAAAATGAAGACATGAAACAAATATTAAAGCACTCATAAAATAGAACAGAGTCAATAAAAAGAGCATGTCAATCCACTGTGGGCCAAACGCTATTAAAAAATTATATGCTGTTAAAAGAGACTCCGAACCATAAAACGAAGATGCCCGTCTGTTGTGGAACCCAATGTTTGGGTTCCACAACAGAAAAAGCTCAATCTTCTTTGAGTTTCCAGTTACTCATCTTTGAAAAGGCTGGAGGAAATCAGAAAGGTACAGAGGAGCAAGAGGATTCAAGCGTTTGCAAGCCAACATTAGGATTTTGAAATTAAATCTGTAATGCAAAGGAACCAAATAAAGGGAGGATAGAACAAGCGAGACGTGCTCATGTCTGTGTACCTCTTAAGAGACAGCCAGCAGGATTTTGAACAAGCTGAGGACGTAACTATTAACTGTCAAGTCCATAAATGTGGTCCTTGTGGTGGTGTGGCAAGAAGAAACCCTTAAGAAATCAAAGTCAAAAGAAGCTGGTTAGAGTTAGTAACTGCGTTTCCATTGCAAATGTACGCGAAACTTTGTCTATATTCCGCTATCATAGAAAAAAAAAACAATTTCCCAATTGAGGTGTTTTCCGTAAATAAGAAAAGCAATTAAAATCAAACATGAATAAGTCTTAGTCAAAAAGATGCTCCTGCCACTTCCTTTTGTCTTTGTTTTCTTTTCCACCATTAGTAACATCCGGTTGTTGATCACACGACTCATGAGATGTGAAAAAAGTGTCTCCATGGCAGTTTTGTGAAACATACAAATTTTGATGGGGCTGAAAAAACCACCCCATCCTAGCAGAAAAACATCGAAAACAGTGTTTTGTTTAGTCTTTTTCCAAAAGTGGCGTGTCCTCTTCCTTTTATTTCCATATTTTGAATTTGCACAATTTTATGGTCAATGGAAATGCAAATTCTATCAATGAGCAGAACTAGGAGATTCACCTTCAAGCTGGACGCTCCATCCAAACTTACTACTACCGATTTCGCGGGCAAAATTAGCAAAGAATTTCAACCTGTGAATGTGCAACACGGATAATCAAAAACTGTCTTGTAGTTCTCCCCGTAATTTAAAGTGTTTCTACACTGACTCAGGTGGGCTGGAAGCAAATGCACACCGTACTTTTCAAATGCGATTAGTTTTGATTTACTTCTTCTCTCGCATGTGCTGTGAGGGCTCTTATTATTATTAATTGGCACCACATATATCAACAGAACAGAAATTAAATTGGATTAAACTAAATTCAATTAGTATGATGTTACTTAGCAAATTGATCTGTCCAATCCAGCCAATGTAATTATTACATATGACACCCAACTTCTCACTGCAGTGATAACAGCCTTCCTGCGGTGAAGGTAAAACGGCTGACGGCTGCGTAAAATGCGCCCGCTGTGCAAACTGACACATTTGAGAGGTCCCCTCGTACCCCTCCGCCCATTCCGCCAATCCTTTCCTATACCCTGGTTGGACCGGAGAAGCTTGGGAGTAGTGCAGGAAGGAGGCGGCGGCGAGGCTGGGCATGGAGGCAATGCATCAAACTGCCTTTTGCGGTTGCCACTGATAACACAACACTGCCTGAGGAATAATAGACTTGATTGAATTAGCCATCCATTTTTCTCCGCACTCATACATCTCACGGTGGCTTGATCTCACTGGCAGCAACAGCTGAGGCTGAGGAGTCAGAAGAATGCGTGGGGGTCACAGGGGCGGGGTAGGAACAGGCTGAAAAACAGAGAGTGTGAAGGTGTGAGAACACGCCTGAGAAAGGAAGGAACCCTATTAGGAAAGATCCTGGTTCACATTTAGGACCTTGCGTTTGAATGCGTCTGAGCTCGGGGGTCACTATGAATGCCGAAGCCCTTTCTTTCGTCAGCCGTCCTTCAGATGTTGTCCTTCAATTATCGCAACGAAAGCAGAACGGTGCCCAACAGGAGCACTCGGTGGAGGTAAAAAAAATGCGTGAAAGAGCTCGTAGAAACAAGCCACGGTGTACCTTCGTATTCAGTCCATCCAACACATACTCCTAAGTGGAGAATATGAAACGTAAAACAGTAGACCTAACGCTTTGACAAAATAAATAAATGGGAAGAGGCGTCACTCTGAATCACGTAGGAACCCACTGGCCCGGACTGTGAGCCACGGGGCTCCTTATTAATATTCCTGTCTCAGTGCGTGCTTTCGAGGAGGCTGAGATGGGATTGCAGAGATAACTGGAGTACATGGCGATGGATGCAATCCGTTGAATTACCTGGGACCTGACCGGCAAGCTAAGCCAGCCATAAGGCAGCCTGGAAGTAAATCAATGCCTGTAATTGGTTTGTTTCCCCCCCTCCCTCTATCCCCCACCACGCTGTCCTTCTTTCCTGCCCAACCGCTCGCGATCGCAGCTGACAGACTCCCAATTTGTTTTCTTAATTGGTGTCTATAAAGGGATAGGAAACAAAAGATGGCAACACAGAAGGAGAACGCAAGAACCTGAATTAAGCAGCTCATCTTTTTTTTTTTTACTACCTTCTCCAGAAGTGATTTATTTGTTGTTGGTTTTGAGTCCCTATTGTCATTAACTGTAATACCCAAATACAACAAAGAAAATGAATGTACTTTAGTTTTTATTCAACTTATAAACAGAAATATTTATATATATTCTGTTAAATTTTTTACAGAGTAACAATTTTATTTCATCTTCAGTTATGTCATAAAAAAATACAAGCATTGTTGCTACCCAACACTTGGGAGACAAATATGTACCTGTCATAGCCTCTTATGGCCACTAGGTGTCACAGTTAAAAATGTCAATCTAATTTTTAAGCTTATTTTGATAGAAGGTGAGACAGAGCAATAGCATAGGCAATAAACAAATAAAATAAATATTTAGTTGTGCTATAAATCTTCACAGGTCTTCATATTTTTCATCCTCCTTATTCCTCATTCAAACATTTTAAAAAAGCAAATATCCAACAACTAAAATAATGAACTCAACAACTTTTTCTTGCACTTCAGAAGCTGTATAAAGTTTCTTTACACTTGTTATTTTACGTCAGATTCTTATGTTGGTAAATCTTTAATGGAGCAACATTTAATGGAGCAACAATGGAGCGAGGCATTCAGAACCACTGATTAGAGGAGCCTGCCTTTTGCGTTGTCTCTTTGTAATTATTGTAATCATAGATTAAAACCGTGGTCTAGACTCTACGGCACTAGCTAACATAAAAAACATTTAACATTTGAGCCAATCGGAGACAAGGAGAGACCCGCCTTCCTCTGTCCCTGATTGTCCTTTATATACTTGGCCAAACATTTTTGGTAAACAGGTAGAAAGACCAGCCCATAACTTTATATAACCCTAATATGTAAAACGCAAAAGCACAGAAACACACACATACACAAGTGTCTGAGTACAAATGTCTCCTTTCATATTCCAGCTAACTTTATACCAAGCAGAATTTGATCTACTCTTATAGTGTTTTCTGCAAATAGTGTTCATATCCTTTTAACTTTCTAATGTTCTGGTGTTACAACCAAACTTTTGGGTATTATATTGGAGAGTTATTTATTCCTACCAACTCAACACATCCAGAGACCTTCACAGCCATTCACACTTTTTCACACCTACCCTGCATTTAGCTCAATCTTTCTTCTTTTTTTTTTTTTTAACTCAGATCAGCTTCCCTGTCCCTGCTGAAGATAAGAATCCCCACAGCACAATGCTACCACCACCACATGTCACTGCGGCGACTACCGTTTCGCCCATATTTATTGTGTCCCCTAAATGGCTTGTGGTAAACTTTTAATGGGATTTCTTCAAGTCTTTTATCACGTTGCGGTTTTGTAGAGGAACCAATTGCAGAGAGTATGGCGGAACAAAGTTTCTTTAATGATGAAATAAAAGGGAAACCTACATGGAAATCGCATGGAAAAGCATGAGCGTGAGCTGATTGGGCCAAGCTGGTACAAACGCACCGAATCATTCAAACAGTAGCATTCCTCTCAAGGATGTACAGTCTTCACTTTCGTCTCTAAGGGGGGCAATAATGTGGTGGTTTATACACTATCTACAAGGGAAAAGAAAATAAATGAGCAATACTGGGACTTTTACCATTTTTACTGCCTGTTAAGGGATCACACTTTCTTATGACAGTGTATTAGGGACATTGTAGAAAGATGGAGGAAGTTTTTTGCCTAAAAAAACTAAAATTTTCTAGAAGAAAACAGGAAATTTCTGATTTTCAGATGTCCAAAGTGAAAAGTCTTCTTCAAAAGTCGAACACGCTTAATTTTTGAAGTTGGAAAATTCCTTGTTTTTTCTAGAAATTTTCTGAGATTAATCACCAAATTTCTGAGTTTTTTGGTAGAAATTTATTATTTTCTATCTAAAATGGCATCATACTTTATTCCTTTTCTCCCCCACCCCCACAATAAAATCCAAGTGACTGATACTGAACTCAGTTTTTTTTTAATGTCGTAAGAGTTGAATTTTGTTTCTATTATTATTACTAACTAATAATTAACTAACAACTGGTTGTTTGTTAAAGAATCCCTAAAACTGGTACTCCTCTTGAAGTCCTTTTCGCCTGCGTTCAACCACAGGCGACTCAACAAGCTGTTCGAGGTTTTATGGCAACTGCTGGGTATGAAACTGCAGATTGAACACCATCTTTTCACTGTCTGACCTCTGACCTTTATTCATTCTGAGACACATCTGACCTTAGATCGGGGATCACAGAGCCTCACATCTGCCCTCTGCAGGTCTGTGCAGAAATATGGCTCCGTCTCTTTCCAGCCACCTGAGGTTAAACTCGGGGTGTGGAGAATATACTCCAAGATGAAACAGAAGGAGCATTCCTTCACCTCTTACACTCGTCATTCCTGTGTGTGTGACACACACTCCTCCTTTTCTATTCACTCTGCGTGGCTCGTGCTCTTTTTCCCGCACTTTTTTTTTTTTTTTGCTGCCTCTCTTGATTCATCACCTGCGTACGCCGTCGAACAGAGGGGAGAAAGCGACGCCTCGATTCTGAATGAGGTGACACCCACCTTGGCGTAGCTGACTCGGGGTCAGACGGAGTAGAATGAGACGCTGCGCTCGTGTCAGTCTGCCGATATAACACGTGGCAGAGGTGAGGCGCGCGGCCACATCACTGTCTTCTTGATTACCAGCCGCTGCGTGGGGCTACGCCTGCACGTGGTGGGAGATGTGTGCTTCCCTTCAATCCCGTTTCAGTAGCAAGAGGAAAATAAAACAGGCTTGTTCAAATTCATATATATATATATATATATATATATATATATAGTATTATTATTATTTTTTTTTAATTATGCGAAATTTGGAACCAAGTCAAAGAGACATCGACACAATTCGTCAAGCCTGTGTTTTTCTAGCTTTTCTAACTCAATTTGATTAGACACTGGGAAAAAAAAACAACACAATTCCCCATGTTTTATGTGCAATATTTTACAATAAGCTGGAACTCATTATGAGGTTCAGTATGTAAAGCCTACAGCTAAGTAGCACTCTAGAGTGTTTCCAAGGAAACATTTAAAGGCTCATTCATATAGTATGGTGAAAAAGTATTCCCCCTCTCTTCACATTTCTTATGGTTTATCACTCTATGCTTTGGTTTATGATGTAGCCCGTATGAATACAAAATGTAGCCATCAAATGGTAAGGTGTCCAACTCAAACAAACCTGTCCACATGTGAAAATGTAATTTGCCTCTTAAAACATCTCAGAAGGCAACATATCATGCCATGATTTAAAAAATATTCAAAAAAACAGAATTAGAAACTTTGTATATATCAAAACATTACAAAGCCATTTCTAACACGTTGCGAGTGCAATGAACCACCACAGCTGCGTTTCCATTCACCGTGAAACTGCATAAATCGGAATTACGAAAATCAATTTGCTTAATGGAAATACAGCAATTTTGGAAAAGCATATGTTTTTTGATAGAAATGTTTGCACTAGGAATAGGTGCTTTTTCGGCAATATCAAAATTAGCGTAGTTTGCAAAATTGCAATGGAAAGACTTTTTTTTCCCACATCACACAAGTCGCTGTCGGAAAAGATGACGACGACAGGAAGTGGTAGGAACCAAACGATGGCAGTAACGCACCAGTTTGGTTGTTTGCCAACCGCCAAAAAACATTAAAGAAGTGGAAGGAGAATGATGATTTGTATGGTAATGCTTGCTCAGTCTTGACGCAGTCAGAGGCACAACCAGTTCTTATTTTCTCATATTGGCTTCAGGTCGTTTTGGCTGGCGTTTTATTCTAATAAATGACAACATAATTTGAAATAAACTTTTTGTATTTGCTCAGATTGTCTTTGTCTAATATTGACATGTTTGATTACCTGAAATTTTAAGTGTGACAAAAAAGCAAAGACAGAAGAAATCTATTAAGAGGAAAACACTTTATATTAATTTGGAAGATCTGAATGATTACAGATTCTGAGATTTCATTAACATTTCTAATGTAGAGAATAATGAGCATTTTATAAAAGACAGATCATATCAGCACAGACTTAGAATTAAAAACAGCACCCTGTGTTGTGGTATTTTTAGTTACTGCAAAACATAAATGCATTTCTTCTCCAAAAGGAATTATTATGGGGATTGTATGTCTTGTTTTTCTCTTGTACTTGACAGAAAACAGGGAACAGATTACATTTTTTTCCAGAAAGGGACCAAAACAATGCACCAAGCATCTCTTCTAGAATTTTTAATCACTCTCTGAGGACCAAAATACAGGTTGGGCTGGCACAAGTCAGATGGTAAAGAATCAAAAGGAATTTAATTTAAGGAAAACTTAAAAAAAAGTTTAAAAAAATATCCCACAGGTGTTCCATCCAAAAGAAAAGTTTAGAGTGGAAAATGGACTGAAATTGGCTGGGGATTCAATGGCAAGCCACAAACTTTGACGTAAAACATAACAATAGAAGCTAAAGATTATTGTTGCTGGTAAAATCTATTTCCTACAGAGCAGCTAAGCAAGTTGAGCAGACAGCTAAAGTATAGTGGAACCCAAAAGTGTTTACACCACAATATATCATCACCCAGTCTACAAACAGTACCTCTGGGTTTTCCCCAGAAAACTTGCTAAGCCCGGTGGTCGGGGTGCAAGCGCAGGAAATTTGAAAATATCACTTGATAATTATGTGTGATTGGAAGATTGGAAGACTAATACCTAAACACATACTATAAAGTCCCTAAGAAATACAAACATAAACAATTAAAATAAATAAACTACTATACTATAAATAAATTACTTGTGCCGGTGGTACCCTGGTGATTCATGGACCATCTAATTTTGCAGTTTGACATTTTGAAAATAAATTTGCTTAATGGAAACACTCTGATTTCCATTAAAACCAAAAAGCTTTTGGTGCTAGGATGAGGATTTTGGGCTGTATCAAAATTGGTTTATTTCATAAAACTGTAGTGGAAACACGGGAGTCACATGATCAACACCCGGATGTTGCCACTTGCCCAATCCATGAAGAAAATGACGACAGGAAGTAGTTGGAGGATCATGGCGTGGCATGTTAACGGCTTACTGTGTGAACAGATTTATTCACATGTGATTGTAATTGTGCTTCTCATTTAATGGAAACACTCTAATTGCGAAATTGTGTTTTTTCTACATTAACAGAACATAGACAAAGTTTATAATGAAACCGCAGCTTCCGAGTGCCTAGCTCTATACTAACACTTTGTTTAAGCACCTTTTGACTGAATTTCACCATTCATTTGTCTTTAGCAACAATCTATTAGCATGACACGTCTTGACATTGACCAAAAGGTTCAGGCTGGAGAAGGAGCAAGTGTATTTCTGGTCCACAAATTTAAGTGTATTTCTGGTCCACGGCCAAATCACTGATGATGGATATATGCAAAACTTGATATGTGATAATGTTGGCTGTGTCATTGAAGGATCCAATAGCAGTGCTGGATGGAGTTTGACCGCTGTTTTTCCGCCAAGTATGTAGAGGCTACAAATGTCACAGTGCCCTGAGGTGGAATGAAAGGGTTGTGAGCAAATAAAAACTTCCCAACATGTGTAGCGCATGTTAGAAAAGTGGCAAAGATACTAAGCTTTGCCACTTTGAAGTGTTGAATTTATTCTGATTATATCTATGCTTTTAGTATTTTATACTTTTAATATATGTGTAGTGTTTTGGCAAATGTTATCATCCCAAGAAACTAAATTACAGAATTATCACTACCTTTCCCCCCGCCCCCCTTCGTTTTAATATATAGATAGTATCTTCACAGGCTGAAAACTAATCCTTACCTTACTGACTAAAAGCCCTGTGGTGTGATTCATTGCACAGGATTTATATGTATAAATATAAAACTGATGGAACTTTACAGTCCTTTATTTCGTATGAACATAAAAGTTTTCTTCAAGTTTATCTTCTGCTTTTCTAATCTGGCTTCCTTAGGGCCAGATTTGGTTGCCCAGGGAACTCTGCTGACCAATGGAGAGGAGCGAAGCTAAAATCTCTGCTCTGGGCTTTCTGTGGAGTTTGTGGTTAATCACACTTACTTTAGTTTAATATCCTGCTGCCGTCATTTACACTGACCAGCCTAACTGTTGGGCTCATTTGACATCTGTTTGACCACCTGAATGCCCCCCACCTCTCCTCCCCTATTAATACAAACTCTAAGCAGCTGTCTGAAAAGAATGGTGCACTCTAAGGCAATAAAACGGACTCAACACCTGTACAGAGTCTGCTTCCAAGTCAAAGACACTTAAATGTTTCAGACCATTAAGCTAATTTTGACTGCCTGAGGAAATACAAAAAGCAGTCTCCAATGATGGTTGAGCATTAACAGTTTGTTAAAGGTCAGGCAAAAGCATTTCAGTGGGCCCAGACTTTCACTAGACTACACCGTGATCTGCAGTTTCTTTGACTCGTTCAGAGGTGGACTTGCTGGTACGCTTTCGATCACCCAGGGTTCCTTTGTGATCTCATAGATGAGTTGTTGATGTGCCAATTTCGGCGGGCAGATCTCTCCTGGAGAGGTTAATCAGTGGTTGATGTTTTCTTCATTTGTGGATAATAGCTCTCTGTGGTTTCCTGGACTACAAAATGGCTTTGTTGCCTTTTCCAGACTGATGGACCTCAGTGACTTCCAATACAATTAAGGGATCACTTGATTTTATGTGTCTGAGAGTAATCAGTCCTGGTTGATCAAGCCGAGTGAAGTGCAAATATAATTAAACAGCGTTAGGTTGTTTTCATGTCTGGTGGTCTGATAGACTCGGTTCGATTGGGAACCAAAATTTCACACTGGACAGTGTGAAATGAACAAAACCCTTTGAAGAAGGGTTTCGTTCATTTCGTTCATTTTTGTTCATTTCTGAAACCTCTTCAGAGGCTCAGGAAACCTCTGAAGAGGAATGCAACTTCCTTCTTCACAAAATGTAATCAAAAATGGAGTGTCGTCAGATTTTAGCAGTAGAATTTGCCCTGTCTTTGCCAAAAGACCATAAGCTGTTTCTTCAACTAGCAAAAACATGCAAGTTTGTCATGGTTGTTTTTATCCAGGATTCCCTGTGCTATAGTGGTCTCCAGACTGTTTGGCATCCACATATGCATTTGAACCGTGCAAGAGTTCACTTCAATGGAACCGAGTCCTAGGTTTCTAGGCAGACCAAGAGTTTGCTTTAGAGTTCAATTATGTATTCACATCTTCCCAATCAAACTGGGCTTTCTAAGCTAACAAACTAGAGTTCAGTTAAAGCGAACTAAACAGGGAAGGTGTGAATGGTTGCATGATTTATGAATTCACAATAGAGCCAGATTTGATTGAATACTGTTTATCTTTCATGTGAAACTATACATGAAAAGTAAGACATTCATAAGACGGACAATACCTTTTCATAGCACTTTATAGTCACGACACAAACTGCTCTTTGGCGACTTAGAAGTGGACAAGATGACACGTAGCTCTGCTCATGACAATTTGAACTCGTGTATTGATGAGTTTGTTTCCCAATTCCTCAGGCACAAGTGACGTTTCTTTTCTTTCATTTTAGAAAATATGACAACTGCATCAAGGGTATGGCTCTAAGCCTTGGGCCTCTGTCACCCACGGGAATAGAGGTGCAGTGTGAGGAGGACTTTTCAGACACCTGTCGTTACACACATGCACGCACGCACTCACACATATAACAGAGTCACATGAGGTCTGGCCTCTGCGTTCCACTCAAGTCGTTCCATTTGCTTTGATCGATACGAGGAGAGTGATCTGAGACTGGTCCAGTGCCTTGTACTGACAAACAAGAGGTCCAGAGAATGTCAATGCAGAATCCTGCACTCCATTTTATTCCTGCCGCCACTGGTTGAACTCAATGGCTCTCGCTGCCCGCTAATCAAACCACCACAAACACACACGCACGAGTGCACACATGCGTCATATTGAGCTTTTCCCATAACAGCTTCTTCCTTGATGATTTAAAGACATGCAAACATGCACAGGCATAAATTATCGTGCCGACGCTTAGCGGGAGAGTGCCCGTCTGTGCAGAGCTTAGCGTGATAGCTACAGCCAGCAGCAGTGATACTGAGAGCGTAAACATGCTCAGCAACACCCCGGCGATAGCACGAACGCAAGGACTCGTCACCATCGCCGCCAGCCAATTTTCATATTACGTTTGGCGAATCTTCGTTGCCAGGCAATGGCATATTGATGCTTTGCTTTAATTAATTAATTTATTTATTCTTTTGCCAGTCCGCATTCCACTGCAGGTTCAACTGCAGCGTGAAATGGCCTGGTCGGTCGCTCCGAGACAGCCTCAGTGGTTTGTAATGGTCAGCGCATCCCTGAGAACTGTCTCCTGAGGGGGATGGAGAAATGATATTTGTGTTCCCACGGTGATAAAAAATAAAAAAACAAAACACAAACGAATAAAGCCACCTAGTTTGTTCCAGCACAGACTAATTAAAAATCAATCTGAGAAAATTTCAACTCTAGCAGTTAGGAAACTTAGGATGTTTTTTTTTTTTTGTGGTTCATTGTATATGAATATCAATAAATGAGTTGAAGAGAGGAACTTTTTTTCCCCCCCACTTTGGTGTGTATTTAGATGAGAAATTACTCCAGGCACACAATCAGAAATAAACACCGCCATCTAGTGTTAGTAGCTCTCAAGAAGAGCCAAACTGCATGAGCCTTTGACGAGAAACGCCCTCGGTCGGTGTGCTCGCCGCGGCGCTTCCTTATCTGGTCCGGTGCCAGACAAACGGCCGCACACGAGCAAAGCGGAAAGTCAGCAGACAGACCCCATAGCTTGGAACGTAGAAGATCAATGGCGTTCTGGGACGGCAGCCAAAAATGCTTGTTTCCTCCCCGCGAGTCTGCACTCACAACCTGTGACACTTGACTCGTGTTTAACAGAAGGGCTCAGAACCAGGTTAGGCTGCGTTTTCTTATTAGACGGCAGGATTCGTCACAGTGCAAACACTCCCACCCGGCTTTGAGGTGTCAGTCAGCTTCAAGTAAATCCCTGCTTGTCCCTCCCTCCATTCAACCTCCCTAGGTTCCAGAAACATGGATTTTCTATGTTATTTTTGTGCAGCCAGCATAAGCCTCTGCAGCAGAGATTCCCCCCCTGATAGACAGACGGACAGCATGGGAGAGGAAAAAAAAAGAAAGAATAAAATGCCCCCAGCACTGAAATCGCTGAGGCATTTTTGTTGCTTGTGAGGATAATGATATGGTCTTTGTCGCAGAGAAGGGGCAGAGAAGGTGGAGTCTGAGCTGAGAAAACATGTCTGTAGTTTATTACTGCCTGCGGGTGCAGCAAATCTGAAGGACCAGAGACGGCTCTTCGCATTCTGGCCCAAAGAAGAGAAAAAAAAAAACAGGAGGAAAGGAAAAAAAAACAGCACAAATAGCCCAGTTGATATGAGAATACATTTCAGGAGAAGGATAGTTTCTATCCACTCCCCAAACACGTAAGCTGCTGTCTAATACAGCTTGTGTTTTCCTTGACAAGATCCTCTGTGAAAACATGGTTCTGCCAAGAATAATAAACTCTAGAGAACTATGGAGGATAGGCAAGGTTGTAGTCTAATGTATTGCACTTTTAAATTTGAGAGGCTATCTTTATACCAATGCTTTCAATTTGTATCCATCTCTGAGGTGCTATCGCCTGTACCAGCAGAGTGGGTGTAAAAGGAAATCATCTGCTAACGGTTTTAGAGGAAATATCAAGAAAACATAACTTTTGTAATTTGTTCAGGGGCCAGCAAAGTATAAAATCCATTAAGGTATTTGACATGTCTTAAGTAATCAGTTGTTAAGTACACAAATAATTTAGCATTTAAGAAAGTCACCTCTGTAGGAAATTGGACGTGACTCGGTATCCATACCGACTGGTGGTGGGTAGAGCAATGATTTGATTTGCATAGAGAACAAACCGTACATATCGCTTTAGAGGTTGCATGACAAGAGCAATAATCTTGCAGGTAGGCAGTTACTGGCGGTCAGAACCATAAACGAAGGTCACCAGACATGGTGGTCTAATGATGGAAGTAAATTATTTGTAAAGGCAAATACACCTGCATCATTCTGCATACAGAATAATATCCTAGTTACCAACTGCCTGGCCTCGCTGGAAGGAGAAGTTGTTGACAATGACTTTGGTTTTCTGTACTGTTTTAGAATTGTTGTCCCCTTGTAGTTTTAGCAATGGCTGCAGGGGAAGCTCTCTTGCCAGTGGAGGACAGTTGTTTACAGAACAGGCAAGTTTCTGGTAAGCTTCATAGCGTCGAACTGCTGGATTACATACGTCATGGCAAATTGTAGCGATTGGGTAAAATCTGGGACTTCAACAGAGTCCACGCCTCCGTGAAGCAATCGTTTCTCAATAGCCGAATGTCCAGACGAGAATAATAGTGTAGGACAAGGGATTGGTTTCCACCAGGCTGTATGTCCATATCATACACACCGACACTGGGGCCCCTAGGAAATGCCATCAAGAACTTGCAATGCTATCTATTGCATCTACATAGTTGTACAGCACATTGAGTCGGGTTGCCTTTATGCACTGTTCTGTTCAGAAAAACCGTCTGTAAAAGCTCTCCTTAAATAATAGCCATGCATGAGCATCTAAAACGCAAATATCATGGAGCCGTGTGCTAACTCTCAGCCTGGAACAGTGAAGTCAAATATACGCCAAGATGGAGAACAGACGATGCACCCACAGAAAGTACAACCAGATACAAAATACCTGCTGGCTCATTTACTATTTATGAAAAACATTGATAGTGGTTGTTGATTAGTAGTTTAAACCAAAGGGTTGAGATTTAACGTGACAGGAACCTTGCAAACGGAAAGAAGAGTTAGTTACTGAGTATTCCTTAATTGTTTTTACAGGTCCATTTGGCAGACTTCCTACAACCTGCTTTATGTCACCAAAGATAATTAGATCAGCACTATGTTATGTGACGGCTCTGAAAAATTTCTTGCACTTGCAAAGTGGGCTATAGAGTGAAGAAGCTCCTGCCTGGAAGGGAAGCTATGAAGACTGACGAAGGAAAAGAGTGAAAAATAGGTGCCGGTGGCAGGTTCATGGGAGAAAAAGATCTGAAAGAGATGATATTCCTCCTTATCTTCCACTGCAGTTACACTTTACTGATTTTTATCTCGGCTGGCAGAGAGGCATGCGAGCCTAGCTTCGCCTAGCCTCTAACCGGTTATCTATTTGTCAACATTTCTCACAATTTCCCCCCCCCCTTTTTTTTTTTGAAGCCCAGGGGACGTGTGGGAATATTGACTTCCACTCCTACAGAAATGTAACGACAGAATCCGATTTCAGGTCAGAGCCTCCTTTGCTACCAGGCATACTTTACGCAGTGCCCCGGTGAACGCCGGCGCTCTAAATCAGCTGAGTATTTAGAGATCGATTTCGCCCAGAACAACAGCATGTCGGTTTTCCAGGCACTTCACGTGTGCCTCGCAGAGAGCAGCTGAGTGATTGAAGAGAAATCCCGGAAGCAGGAGGCCAGAAGCCCGGGCAGCCTGAGCCGAGCTCGCTTCTAATTTTTTGCTCATAACTTATTAACCGAAGTATCATTTGTCTGTTGTTCCCGAGACCATATAGGCAATTTGAAACAAGAGATTGAACAAGTTGAAAGGCTTAACCTGATTTAAAAACTATCAGTTACGTAAGTGGCAGGAGCTAGAGCCCATAAATTAGATTATAAATGGGAGAAGTCAAATGAATAGTGGTCGGGAGGTGGAGGCTGAGATGCGGACAGACCTGAATAAACTTTGATTTTTGGTCTGACGCTACGAGCATATTCTGCTGGGGGAAAAAAATAAGCGCCATAAATCATGTCATTGTCCCAGCTGTAAGGAGTCATTAAATTTTTCAACTGAGTGAATTTCAGATAACCTCGGTGCATGCTGCCCCAGTAATGAAATCCAGGACAAAGACACATGTCATTAATTTGATAAAAATGAATTATTTTCCGGAGTGGGGCTGCTCATTGCTGTTGCCATAGCAATAGCAGTAGCGGGTCAGTGTCGGATGAATTAAAATGCGACACAGGTTTTTTGATGTTCAAGAGACGATAACGTGCCGCGCAAGTTTCTGACTCTCAGGTGAGTCTGTAAGCGAGCCTGTAATTAAGGTGTTTTCAATCAGCTGAGAGTTAACGCAATTAGCCGTATTTTCCTCCTTCAAGGATGCAAATGTTGACATTCGAGGCGCATTTACTTATGGAAATCTCAAAGGCTTTCAGATTTGGAAAGTAATGACACAAACACACGTTGATGCCTCTGGCATAATGCGCATTTCAAAGGCTGCCAAATGCTACCTTGTCTGAGAGAAACGGTATATTAAGTACAAATGTCCTTGGCAATAAAGGTAAACAAGTTATTAGGCTAACCTTTAGAAAACACAGTGATCGATGTAAAAATATATTTGTGTTACATTTGGACCTGTAAAGTCAGAACTTCCAACTTCCAAGTCGGAACAACCAAATGGAATGGTCCTTGAAATCTTTTCCAGCTATCCCGTCCTCAAATTCAAAATAGTTGCCTTTCATTTTAAGCTGCAATAATAAACAGTTTGACATATTTTATGTTGATGAATTATTCAAATACTTACTGCGCTATGAACTCAGCCGGTGAAAATGAAACTTTTGTGCCTGGATACAGCTGCTCGATAGATAACGATGTACCAAATTATTAGATCGACTTGATTTTATATTCATATTTTAGAAATTGCTGTTTTGCATTTTCTGGACTGTAAGTTGTTCCAGAGTACAAGTTGCATCTGTCAAAAAAATGCATCATGAAGAGGAAATAAACATATATATGTCACAGCTATTGGAGAGTTAAAGGTTTGCTACGAACAAAACAAATCATCACACTGTCATCCATTTATGTCTATTTTATTTGGGCCAACGTTGGAGGGTTCTGGGCACTCCTGCATTACACAAATGACATTCTCAATATTCTCACAGAAACCCAGAACTCTTGCAGAGAGCAGGGCATACTTATACTCACATCTGTCCATGTACGTGTATGTAGCGTTCTTAACCAATCCAGTTCCTTCTTTGCTGAGATGCTGTCAGAGTTTTCCGGAATCGTCCACAGCTGGGACATTTCAACGTTTGACTAGATGGGTGTTTACAACAGTCTAGTGATTGTTATTCCACATCTCTCCAAATCTGAATTCCTTCCTGACTTCCAGGTCAGAATGACCCAGTCCAAACATACCTTTGTGCAAACCAGCCAAACAACATAATTTTTTAACTATTCACAGAATTGTATTCTTCTACACAGCTTACTATATATATATATCGCAGGACCAACGCAACTATTTAAAAAGTGAGTTATAGTCTGTAAAATAAAGTATATATGATATGTATTTAAATGAAATGTCAAGGCAATTTCATTTACAAACGCCTACTATAATCATAAATTATTTCCTTTGATGTTTATATTTTAAAAGTGCATCATGAAATCTGACATTGTTTTCCTGCAATGTAATATTTACAATATCCAGCATTGTTTGCCTGTTTTAAAGTTGGTTCATGCATATATACACAGAAAGATCCACTGAAACCTACAGTAAACAGGAGGTGGTGCATATTAAAGGTGTGGAAAGCAAAGCTGAAGTGTCTTTTCAGATTTTTTAGAAATGTTGTAAAAGTCTTAGTTTTGCTTTACCAGCTTGTAAATGTGGCACAAAACCACTCAAAGTGATTAAACACTGAAATAAAGAAAAAGCTCGCTCATGTAGATTTCGCGATAAAAATCCTGATGCGTTGCGATTCTTTTTATGTCATTTAAGAGCTATAAGAAAATAAGAATCCACTTAGGTGAAAGTGAAGGGAGACATTCTGCCGTCTCATTTCCCTTGGTCTCATCCTCCTCGCAACAATCCAATCACCATGACGACCTTGAGGAAGACACTTCGGCCGTAAGGCCCATTTCTCTTTTTCCTCCTCCGTTCCCTCCCGCCCTGCTCTGGTTTTAATCCTCCCGCAGCTCTCGCGCGGCAGCGGCGTCTGATTTATATGACCGGGGTGTAGACAATAGCCACTCAAAGTGGAGGGTGGCAGTTGAGGAGGAGACATTTTAGTAGCGTCACTGCTCTATGTCAAATTCCTTGGCTGTGGTAAAAGTGGAGTGGATGCAAGAGGACGACAGTCACACACGCTTCGACTGTCCTTGTGGAGCGGATCTCTCAGGACAGCAGCTGATGGAGGACGACCTTTGACCTCTGGGAGATGAATGAATGTTTGGAATGACGAAGTTTATTCCTATATTTAGTCACAGTTATAAATCAGAGCAATGGCTTTCAGTTTGAAAGTTTTGCACTTTGAGACATGATTCAAATGCTGGTTTCTTAAATATGTGGGGGTAGGGGGATTATGTTTTTTTATTTTTTATAGAAATAAAAAAAATTTCAACTGAACATTTTTATAATTTTTAATTAAATCTTTAAATGTAATTTTACCTTTTATTTTAAATCTAAAGAGTGTGGAAAATATAGCAAAAGGTATTAAAAAAGTTGGGGTTTCTTTGTGGCGTGGGGGACCTGTAAAAAAGAGTTTACGATGTCTGTTTTTGACTTTTGGTCACTTAAATGTTTCAGAATAAAACCAGTTTTAATAGCCAACAATAAGAAAGTGAGTAAAAACAGTTTTTAAATGATGATTTTACTTATAAAGCAGGGAAAATGATGTGGAAATTGCCATCTTTATTTATTTATGAATTTACTGTAATTAACAAAAGTTTTGAGACTTGCACACCCAGGCGTAATTACTAGAAAGCATTTAGAACCAAGAAATATCTTAAATAGAACCTGTTAGAGCTCCACAAGCAACACCTGTTTTGCCAAAAGATTTTGAAGCAAAGTCATTGATTTTTATTCGTTGGAAAAGAGTCAAAAACACACGAGGCCGTATTTAAGGTCAGAGCTCATGATTTTAAAAGGTAAGAGACTGGGTTAAAATGGAACCAGTGGGAAAGGTTTAAGGAGAAAATCACTGCTATCTAAAAAAAAAAAAAGACAAAGATCTGCTGTGCAAAAACACAAAATCTTACCAAGTATTTTTGGTCTAGTTTCTAGTATAAACATCTTCACACACTTGGTCTACGACAAACTAACTCACAAATCGCTTTTCAGCAAGGTATTGGACCTTGTTTTTATCCATGAGCATGAATAAAAACGTGCTAGGTCGGCTGCATGTTATGTCACTTGTATCAAGACATTTTTCCCACATTGCAAATGAAATAATCTCCCAGTGGAACCAGTACTTTTTCATCAATTCAAATGAATTATTGAGTTAAAACAAACTTCTTCCTAAAAAGTTACTTTGAAGTTAGTTTTGTCTTATTTTGAGTGTATCACCAGAAGCTCTACCAAAAAAGAATACTTGGTAAGATTTAGTGTTTTTACAGTGCGTCTCACATTTCACACAAACAAAACAAAACATTGTAATCTAACATCTAAAGCTCAGCTGGAATTTGGTCATGCTGTTGCACAATGATTCTCAAACACATCTGCTAATCTACGCAACACAGCCTGAAATGGAAAATTATAAAGAAAAAGCTCCTAAAGAAATGCCATAAAAAATGCAAGAAAAATATCTTAGCACAGACATTTGAGGGATTGATACAGCATCAAATTGATTTAAAGTATTACAGATGAATTAAGGAATGGAATTCTGGTTGTACTGATAAGGATGGATGAACGTTTTCAACATGCCTCAGCATTATGGTTTAGCTGACTATAAATAAAAAAAAATCTAACATGTCATTCATCTGGTTTCAATGTAGTTTCTGGAATGAAATAATGTCAGTTGTCTTAACCTTGATCCTAAAGCTGAGTAAATAATAATTTCCTTAAAAGCACCAGGCTTCACTCGCTAACCAGTATCAAAACGACTTTTACAAACACTCCAGAACAGCTATTTTAACAATAAACCATGTCTACTGTCACTTCCTGAATGCTCCAGCTAATTAAAAGTCCGAAGCAAGCCTACATCGTTGTCCCACTCACACAGTGGCATATTTACTGCTGCTGATTCAACAGTGCTTTTACAGCAGTTTGCATAAAGGATTGTGGCTTGAGCACCATCATCACAAACGCTGTTCCCTATTGAGAAACCTGGTTCACATATACACACACAACTCAAATTCCAAGTCTGTGATCAGTTTATGAGTGTGATTCCTGTGTTTGTACACAGCTTCACTATTATTCTGTGGACTGACGAGTTACAAACAAAGGCTAATTAGATAATACCGGCTAGCTTCACTTTTATGACCGTTCTCAGACTCTAATTTACAACAAATAAAGGTTATTGCTGGTATTCGTGAATAAGGGCTAGTTAAACTTTCACAGCACTCTGACTCAGTTCTACAGAAATTCTGAGCATATTTTAGCCAATAACATTGGATTGTTTTGGTTAGCTTTTTACTGATTTCAGTGATCTCATTATGCAGGTTTAGTTGACACTTGCTTTCATCCAAGTGGTTTTAACCCAATTATAGATCCGACTTCACTGCAGCTTTAAGGGTCTTGGAAAAATCTGCAGAAAATTAGTTTAGATTTGACCATCGGGGGGGTTTAATCCTGGAATAAAATCTTAATGCATCAAACAGCACTGGGGCATTGTTTTTCTTCCTGTTCTCCTCTGTGACAAAGTTAGTTAGGTCCAGTTTTCTCAGTCTCTTCACTTACAAAAAAAACATTCTGCATTATATTTTTCTTTATGTAAGGTTTTTGTTGAGGTATACTCCTACCTGCTCATGCTCATTAGTACAACTAAGCTTGCTATAAAGACATACAGACTTGTAACAGTTTTTGCAGACCATTTGCAATGTTTTCTTTTTCTGTCAGCACATGGCAAAAAAAAAAAAAACAGTTACAGTGGAAAACAAGATTTCTCCTACAAACTAAATAACTTATGTTAAACATTTTGCAGTTTGCCAGGATTTTTCCCCATTCCTCCTGACAGAACTGGAGTATCTGAGACTCCTACTTTCTACTTGAGTACAATTTTTGGGTGCTCTACCCACCTCTGCTCACACACACCTTTTTTGTGGCATGATTTGGATCATAGACTTATTTAACTTTGTGTTTTTGCATTGTATCTCTGGCAGCTGTCTGCAGCAAGTAATACTCCACACAGATTCCTTTTAAAATGAAAGAGAAAATTATGAAATAATGTTTTAATTTGAATGGAAAGGAATAACACTGAAGAAGGAAGAGACTAACACACTATTTTCAGATGTACCTGTATACAGCACGGCTGGATGGATGGAGACACACCCAGATAGCACAGAATGATTGAAACAACATTGAATCAATGTCAGCCAGAAACATTGAATCAACGTTGAACGCTGACATTGAAACAACATTGAAAGTGGTCGGTGACTTGTATGTTGAATCAACGTTAGGGTTTCAACCATAACTGACATTATATCAATGTTGATTCAACCATCATCTGTATGTCAACTTGTATGCATACTTGTGTTGATAGTACATTGAATCAGTTATGAATCAATGTTGATTCTACATTATATCAATGTTGAGTCAGCCATCATCTGAACGTGGATCTGCATCCGGATTTCGGTTGATTCTACATTGAATCAATGTTGATTCAACACTCATTTGACTGTGGATCTGCATGCATATTTGTGTTGATTCTACATTGAATAAGTTAGGAATCAATGGTGATTCAACCATCATCTGAACGTGGATCTGCATGCATATTTGTGTTGATTCTACATTGAATCAATGTTGATTCAACACTCATTTGACTGTGGATCTGCATGCATATTTGTGTTGATTCTACATTGAATAAGTTAGGAATCAATGGTGATTCAACCATCATCTGAACGTGGATCTGCATGCATATTTGTGTTGATTCTACATTGAATCAATGTTGATTCAACACTCATTTGACTGTGGATCTGCATGCATATTTGTGTTGATTCTACATTGAATAAGTTAGGAATCAATGGTGATTCAACCATCATCTGAACGTGGATCTGCATGCATATTTGTGTTGATTCTACATTGAATCAATGTTGATTCAACACTCATTTGACTATGGATCTGCATGCATATCTGTGTTGATTCTACATTGAATCAGTTAGGAATCAACGTTCATTCAACCATCATCTGAACGTGGATCTGCATGCAGATTTGTGTTAATTCTACATTGAATCAATGTTGATTCAACACTCATTTGACTGTGGATGTACATGCAGATTTGGGTTGTTTTTATATTGAATGAAAGCTAAGGATTTATGTACATTTTACGTCTGATAGGTCTACATCATAACATGCCACTAAAAGTTTCTTCACTGGTGTTAAACACTGTATTATTGGCAGATGATGCGTAAACTGTGTACAAAGGTTTAAAAATGACAACATGGGTTTGATTTAACATTTTATTTAAGAAAAGAGGGACAGATCTTTAAACATATTTGATTCCTTTTTGACTGTCAAAACAACAGTATGTTGTCCACAGAAGAACAGAGTCCATGAAGTTAAGCTTTGTACTGTATGAAGTAGGGAAACAGTACAAGTTGTGGTAACCCCAGTTTGACTCTGGTTGGCGTCACTTTGATTCCTTGCGATGTCTTCCTCTCGTTCTGGTGCGTAATGAAGCCACTTCTTGACAGTTTTGCTGCAGTCCTCAAGAGTCAGCTTTCGGTCAAACTGCAGAGCAACAGCTGAAAAAAATAAAAGTGAGGAAGGTGCCAGTTAGAAATATGATAAACATTTGAAAAGTTCTGAAACACAATGAAAGATTAAACACTGTACTGGTTACAGGTCTGAGAACAAATACAAACCATATAGTTCCCCTTGTACACTCACTGTTAAATTAATATCTTAATCTTTCATTAATATTTATCTTAATGTTTACATATACAACTGCATTTACCCATCAAGCTGCAGTATAGTGTAGGATTTATGATATTGATATTAAATCAATATTTAAAATAAAGGGCTGTTTATCAGAAAACCTAACAATAAAACTCAGGGAGGATCAGGTTTATTTAACACACCAGAGACAAATAAATCGAACAAAAGGTGATTTATAGTGTAGTTGGAAAAATTATAATTTATACAGAATAAACTTCCATCAAATAGCTGGTTCAATCTTCCATCAACTACAAATATTTCCAAATAAGTTGATTAAATTCCTTAAAAAGTGTCTATATGCTAATAAAGATCCCACACAAGTAACAATAGTCCAGTTCAATTTAACCAGTTACCAATCCAAGGATCAACAGACTGAATCAGTCATTAGCAGGTTTAGTTCAGTGTTTCACCTGCCTTACATGTTAAGTGTTTCCCTTCTGCCTCACCTGGATTGAATCTGTGGATGATTAACAACCTTCTGCACTTCTTGATGGCTGCAGACGGTCATGTAATCATCCAACTCAGCTGTTCTGGTACAGAGGCTCATTTAAGCACGACCCTAAGCATATCATAATAAAAAGTTAAAAACAAGTGATTACTATCACAACAATTTAAAGCCCACCTGGACCAGCCAGCCTTACACTTCCTTGTCCACCACATGTTCTCCAAGACCAAACAATAGGCCCCGCCCTATTTTAAAAACTCAAATCCCACAAAATCTCGCAGGATTTCATACTTAGGCATGGAGTGGTGGGTAGGATGAAAATAATACAAAAGGAGACATGACCTCAATTATTAAAAATATCCGTTTTGCCCCAAAATAACCAGGATTACTATGGGCACAAAACAATGCCCTTATTTTTCAATAAACACATTTAAGATCAAAGTAATATTGAAAAACTTACCATAAAAGTGCTCAGCGGAGAATTCAATTCAGAAGCCGGTAGCAAACAAGCCAGCAGCAAAGTGGCTTTTTGGTTGGGACAAACCACAAGTGTAAAATTGGGGAGGTGGACTGTACAACTCCTAGTACAGACTTGTAGATGTTTTTGTGTCAACACATTATGCACAGTCAGTAATAATATTTACAGACAAGTAAGAAAATGTACAGAAAGGAATCACAACCCACTGTTCTCAACATGTAATGCTTAATGTGAAACATGATTAACCCCCACCTAGTAATAAAATGTTCTGACCCAGAGCTCAAGGAGGGGGAGGGAAGAAGGAATGAGAGGGGGTAAAGAGGAGAAGGTTGGGAGGAGCGGCTGGGTGGGGGAGGCTTGGGAGGGAGTAGGGGGAGATGAGGAGGTGATGAGGGCTGCAACAAACTGCCCAGATTGCACACAACGGTAAATAAACGTTGAATTATAGTTAGAATGGTTGATTTTTGGTTGAGGTCAACAACTGACGGTTGATCAACCATCAAACAACCATCCACCTCCAGCCAAGTAACCAATGTTGAAACTGTGTCATTGAGTCAATGTTGTTTTGTGGTTGAAATCTAATGAATGAAATGCTAATGTCTGATCAACGACTGATCAATGCTGAATCAATGTTGAATCAATGTCAGCTCTTTTGCCACACCCCTTCCCCTCCTCTCCTCCTCATCAGAGCTCTGGGTCAGAGCATTTTATTAGTGAGTGGGGGGTATTACATTCTAAATTAACCTCTGTAAAGGACAGTGGGTGAAGATTCATTTCTGTACATTTTCTTTCTTTTTCATAAAAAAGTCCTACTGACCATTTGTGTGTGATATATTGACACAAAAACATCTACAACTTACTACAAGGAGTAAGGAGTGGAGCGGTCCACCCCCACTATTTACATGAGTGGGATGTCCCAAACACACAGCCACTTCGCTGTTGGCTTGTTGGCAAAAGATGTTAATTCAATGTTGAATTGCCATCATGTGCAATCTGGGCAGGCGCAGAGCTATGGGGGGGGGGCTTAAATAGCTGATTATAGACTGAGAAAGTCTACCGCCTGTTGAGAAAGGTCTATTTAATGTTAAAGTTACTTTCCCTCAATGGAATATATACTAGTCAGTCCCAGTGACCGTTTCACTCACGGTTTAGCCGATGTGTGTCCTGGGTAAAGATCAACCAAAAAACGCAGACCAACCTCCCCGCCCCTCGCTCAACAGTTTCTGGTAGCGCAGGCGATAAACGTCAGGGGCCTGGTGATTGGTTAGGGGTCCGGTAATTAGCCCCGCCCCCCGGCCCAACGCTGACTTGTTCCGCTAGTGAATCTGGGTACAGAACGGAATCACAACTGTTGTCAACACATAGTGCTTAAGTTAAAATGTGATTAACCCTCACCTAAAAGGGGTTGTGCTGTGGTGGTGCAGGGGTTAAGCACAAACCACAATCAAGGCCTCAGTCCTCAACACAGCTGTCACAGGTTCAATTCCTGACCTTGGCAACCTTTGCTGCATTACCCCCCTTCTCTCATTACCCACCTTCCTGTCAATTAACCATCAAATAAAGGCCACTAGCCAAAACAATCTTTTAAAAAATAAAATGTTAAAAATGAAAAACCCTCACTTAAAATTAAAGTTGTTTCACCCAATTGAGGGGTAGATGGGCCCAGGTGGGGGGAAAGAGGTGTGTGTGTGTTTTTGGCGGGTGGAGGGAAGGGGGTTGGGCGTTTGAATGGCAGGCGGTGGTGAGGGGTGCAAAAAACACCTGAACACTTTGATTACTAGTTTTTCCCCAAACCTTGTCCTCAAGGCAAACTGACCTGCATGCTTCAGCAAAACCTTGTTAATCAAATGTTAATTAAAATCATGTGTGCTGAATTAGGGAAATGGCTAAAACTTGCAGGGCAGTGTGCCTGGTGCCAGTGCTGAAAAACACTGGATTCGATGTGGCATTTCAATCAATGAATGTTAATTGGCTAGAATTGAATGGTTGTTTGATGGTTGATCCAGCTTCTGTCGTTGACCTGAACCATACATGCAGCCTTTGTGATCATTATTCAACATTAAATTAACATCGTGTGCTATCTGGGTAGTTCTTCCCCAAACCTTGACGTCAATCAAACTGACCTGCGTTTTTTCAGTTCAGCAAAACCCCGTTAATCAGACGTCAATTAATATCATGTGTGTTGAATTAGGGAAATGCCTAAAACTTGTAGGGCCTGGAGGACCAGTGCTGAAACACACTGGATTCGACGTTGGCATTTCATTTATTTGATGTCAACCACAAAACAACATTGATTCAATGACACAGTTTCAACATTAGTTAATTGGCTAGAATTGAATGGTTGTTTTATAGTTGATCCACCATCAGTTGTCGACCTCAACCAAACATGCAACCTTTGTGATGATAATTCAACATTGAATTAACATATTTTCCAACAAGCCAACAGCAAAGCAGCAGTGTGTTTGGGACATCCCACTCATGTAAACGGTGGGGGTGGACCCCTCCACTCCTTGTAGTAAGTTGTAGATGTTTTTGTGTCAATATATCACACACACAGTCAGTGAGAATTGTTATGAACAAGTAAGAAAATGTACAGAAAGGAATCACCACCGACTATCCTCTGCAGTGCTTAATTTAAATGTGATAACCCCCGCTCAGTAATAAAATGCTCTGACCCAGAGCGCTGATGAGGAGGAGAGGAGGGGAAGGGGTGCGGCAATACAGCTGACATTGATTCAATATTGATCAGATGTTGATCAGACATCAGCATTTCAGTCATTAGATTTCAACCACAAAACAACATTGATTCAATGACACAGTTTCAACATTGGTTACTTGGCTAGAGGTGGATGGTTGTTTGATGGTTGATCCACCGTCATTTGTCGTCTTCAACCAAAAATCAACCATTAATCAGACTTCGGCATTTCAGTGATCAGATTTCAACCACAAAACAACGTTGATTCAATGTCACAGTTTCAACGGTTTGATTGGATGATTGTTTGATGGTTGATCCACCGTCATTTGTCGACTTCAACCAAAAATCAACGATTCTAACTATTTTTCAACGTTGATTTAACATCATGTGCTATCTGGGACAGTTTGTAAAGTTTAAAAAAAAAAACATTACCAAAAATTTAATTGGTATTTTAAATAAACATCGGTAGTTTCAAATGTTTGCTCAGTAGCGTGTATGTGTGGATGAACAGAGGCAGCGGCCCCCATCTCTCCACACTGAACCCCTCAGGGATAAACAGGCAGGAAAAGTAAGCGCTCCCCTGAAACACACTCGATCAGGTTTAATGCAGCCCTCCAATTTTCACCCCAGGTGGCGAAGAGATACCGTCTTTGATTCGAAACGCCAGCATCATCCAGTTGTGGCTTGGGGAATGCGTAAACATTTAATGAAAATGACTCGGTTTAATCCCGCGACTTTCTCAAAAAGTCTGGTGAATTCCTTTTTACGTCGCAGGCAGGTGATTGAGGCAGAAACAAAGCGTGGCTGATGGAGGAGGATAGGCGCCGAATAGAGGATAGAAGAGGCTTTAATAGGGAGCGGGGTGCAGTTTTGGAGGAACGACGGGTAGTGAGTGGTGGGAGACGGGCGGGGCGACTGTTTAAAAGCTCAGAGACACCCATGCGTGTCGAGACTGCCAATCCGCTGGGAAATCAGGGCCCGGGAAGCCTTCAGACTCCCACGGAAAGATCCCTGTTTCTAAGCACAGTGATCTGACGTTTTGAAAAGTGAGGCGGCCAAAGCACCTGCCACATCCTGAGGTTGGATAAGAGGCTCTGATGAGACAGACAGGGGTAGGAAATGGGTCTCATTTGTAAAATTTTTAGATCTCGCTGCTCTCTTCCTCCTCCTCCCTCCCGTTCTCTCTCAGCCATTCTCTCCAGATTCATCATCATTGAGCTATAACTTTTGGATGTGTCTCGGTATCACTGTAATGAGAACAACCCCCTAGATATTATTGATCTATGTCCTCAATTATCTTCCAACTCTCAATTATTTAATACAGCTCCGGCTTCTTTTCTTCCAGAAGCATATTCAAAGGGAAGAAGGGTTAACTCGCCCATCTTGCCTCATCCGCCGCACAGAAACGCTCTCAGCTCTACCCGTCTTTGCTGATTTCACTCTTCGCCACTAGGCAGACACCCCCAGAGTGTTGCTTCGCAAAGCAGTGCGTTTCTTGACTTGGCCCGTTCTTCGTTAAGGCAACCTGGGGCCTCGTTGCAAAGGCTGCCTACAGACAAAAAAAATGCAAAAAATCCAGCTGTATCGATAATGAGCTGACTGTGGGAAACGACGTGGTTACACGACTGAAGTCGTTGGCTTTATTGGCGGCACTTTGAGGGGTATGCTGGGAAACCACTGAAGATGTGAGAACAGCTGGTACACGAATGATGAAGCAGTAAGGCATTTATGTGTTTCTGATTTTGTTAATGACGATAAAAGCACTCCTTTGCCTTTAGAGAAGGGTATCCCAGTTTGGTGTCAATCCTGTTGGCAAGCATTGTGACAGTGTCAGAGATTGATATTATTAATCAGGGCTTCATGTTTGCTTCGGTTTTACTCTTTGTTCTCCTGCATTCATTTGTAGGATTACTCCCAGATGAGCCTGGCAGGCCACCAGGCTTTACTTGTCCCCCCACCAGGCTAAGTGTTATTTATTTTATGTGATGTTTTTATATATATGTATACACCACTTAGCACTGATAACAAAGACAGGTTAAGGTAAGTTAATATATAATAAAACATCAGTAATCTTCAACAGACAATTCAAAATAATTATGGCATTTAATTATGCATATTCAACCTATAGAAAGACCAGTTTTATGCAACCCACTGCAGTTTTTTCTTTGATGTTTTATTTACTAGATTTCCGGCAACTCTTGACATTTTTAACACAAAAAACATGGTGGGGAAACTCGTGAACTGTCCTTACCAGAGGGCTTAGCTAGATTGTGGGGGGAAACTGTGTATTGTATAAGTAATCCATGTAAATAGTGGTGTATAGCATGAGAATTAGATTTCGCATATAAAATACAACAATTTGTATTCAACAACTTTTGGAGACTTTTCTTCCCGCTTGCAAACACCAATTTCAATCATGTGGTGACGAGGCCAATTTAATACTATTTATCACTCCCTCATCTGCACTTCAGTTCGCTTTGTTTTGGTTGTACAAAGAAAACTCGCTTGGTTTTATGTATGCGTGCAGTTTCATTGTCTAGATCTGTTTGTGCATGCTCATTTTCTGGATTTAAGTGTAATTTATTTGGAAATGCCTACAAATTTTTTAAAAAATTTATTATTATTCTTATACACGAGTACCCTCATATTTACAACCGGCAATGCTTCTGCAGTGTCTTTCAAGAAAAGGATGTTCATTTGAGCTCCGAACGGATTTACACTAAGAGATTTAACTGGGTCTGTGTAGCGGAAAGCGGGCCGAAGATCACAAGGATATATGGGGTGGAGGTGATGCGAGCTGTAACCTCTGCCAAATGCCCCAGAGCCGAGAGGGGAAAACAGCACTGGAAGTCTGAGGTAATCAGTCAGCATTTATCACAACGCTCGACTTCATGGAAAACCTTTTGCAGGCTAAACACCAACTAAGTGAACTTCTGAAGCGACCCTGCAGCTCCGATAAGCAGTCAATCAAAATGCCACTCAGCGGAGGGGAGGCTAAGCATGGGATGCCTTCACAGAGTCTTCGCACGCAGACTGCAGAAAAACAAGTTGGGGGTGTTTGGAGTGCAAATGTCTCTCAGGCATCATTTAAAAACGCACTTATATGGCTTGTTTTCATCTCTTTTTTTTACTACCTTGCAGCTGAATATATCGTGTTGCATCTTAAAGCAGCCTTTTTATGCATTTGAACTTTAATATCAGTGCAAAAGTTTCCAACTGCTCAAAAAAAGCATGTCGAGAGGAAAGCCAGTGTTGAAAGACAGCAAATCACAAGTCCTGTCAGAAACTCTGACCCTATAAGAAACAACGCCATGTTGAAACATGGCGGTGGCAGCATATTACTGTTTTTCAGCACAGACAGGGAAGATGGCCCTTGCTGTCCATCCATTCATCAATTTTTCCTCCTTATCCTCCCTCTATCCAAACATTCTTTTCAACTTCAAGCTTCATCCTGCTTTCCTATCCACCATCTCTGTCGCCTACGCACCAATCCAACCTCCCCCCCTCGTCTTCCCATCCAAGCTTTTTTTCTCCCATCCTTCCACCCATCTGGTTCCTTCTCATCTTTCTCCTCATCCCTACAGTCCTTTTAACTTTTTCTGTCCTTTTACCCTCTCTTCCATCCATCCTTCCTTTGTTTTAATCTCTTTTTCTAGAGAAAGGGGATGTGGGGGTGTTGTGGGGTTCCTCTGCCAGCTTGGGATAACAGTCTTCCGAGACAAAGCCCCCTCTCCGGGTATCACAAGCCTCCAGTCACGACACGTCCCAGATAAGCCTAATCAGAGGACCATCACATCCGTCCATACCTTCGTCACTAATTCCTCCCCCTTATTAGCTCACACTTTCCTCCTCATGAACTCAGCAAACTTAAAACAAGCCGTGCCTTTGCTCATACAGAGTAGTAATGTTTTCACCTGGTGGAGGGGGTGCACTCTTTTCTTACCAGCACTCAACTCTTTGGATGTTGTCTGGAATGATGATACAACCTGAGCTACAGCAGAGAAGTACTTAGAAATGATGAAATCTGATGTGAAATCAAACCGATAATTAAAATCCTGCGAGACGTTCCGTGTGTGAGCACCAGGAGGCTCACTGTGACAAGTCCTGCGCACGTTGGTTCCTCACATGGAGTCTTGCCTCAGAGTTTCAGCTTAAATAGGCTGCTCTCTCCAAGTAAACCACATTGTTTTTGCTCACAATAATCGAGTGAAAATGTTGTCACTGCTGCTCAGGCAACGCAGCGTGCATCCAATGCACTCTGCCCAAGGCGGGTTCAGCTTGGTTCCGTAGATGACTGGCGCCCTCTAGCAGTCATATCTATGCACGCTTAAGCAGCAACATTTGGCAGCCTTTCCCTACACCCCCTCCACCCCCACCCCGCACCCATCCCTTTCCCAAATACACTGTAGATCATTACAAGCTGTCACTCTTAAAGATAAACTCACGGGTTCAGTTTCGGATTTGTCCTCTAGCCACTGACTGAGATTTCATCTCTCTCTCTCTGAGCTGACGGGCACCATGATCACCCACCGCTTCATTCCTATTTCTTTGTAATTTTCTGCAGCAGATGCCCTGCATATGGGGAAGAAATCACTTTGGGCCATGAAGGACTTTACTGAAGGAAATCCATGTAATCTGCCACGTCTTTCAGTTAATCAGGAGACTTAATAAGTCATGAAATCGTTCAAAGTGTGACTGGGTTGCAGATTTAATGAGCACTGTGCCTAGATGAACAGCCGAGGTGTCTGGGTTGCTGGGGAAACTCTCATGTGCCTTTCAGAATGGTATGGGGGAAGAGGATGCCTTCGAGGACCATTGGAAATTTTAAAGTTGCCTATTGACTGAGTGGTAAATGAGTCAGAAAAGGAGATGCATTCTTCCAGAGGAAGAGGAATCTGTATTCGCCACACTTTATGTGATTTGGACAGTTTCTTCACTGGTAGTGGTAGGTTTTCTATGGGCAGTTGCCCAGGGCAGCCTTAGAAGAAGGGTTGTTATTTGCACATTTATCCTGCTACACAATTTAGATCATTTGATCAATTTATCCTTACTCTTTCAGCTGAATTTGTGATTTTTTTTAAACATTATTTTTATTTGAAATTTTATATGAACCATTCATACATTTGTTGTATTCTTAATAACCCTAGAGATATAATTCACACACATTTCAGTTTGCATGCGCTCCAGTAACACACACGTATTGAATAAACATGTGATTTAAACATTTAGGTCAGGAACAAATGACCAAACAGAAAACAAACAATCAACCATAAGAAAACAGACAAAAGAAGAAGGAAAAAGAAACCACATAGAGGCTCTCAGACAGATACAGTAGAAACCAATTACATTTCCACACACCAACAATTTTCTTCAATCTTATTCACCAGGGTCATACATATCTTATATTAATTTTCTTCAACTACGAGTTTTGCATCTTTAACAAATGAATAAAGTGAAGACCAAAACCTCTTCAAATTTTCCTTGCTTCCCTTTTTGTATACAAGTCCTTCTTTCCAAGGGAAAAGTTTCTAACATTTGTCTAATCCAAAATGTGATACTATCTACTACCTGCTCCTTTCCAAAAGAGTGCGATAGATTTTTTTGGAGACACATATCTGACAAAATACACTCGTTCTGGCCGTATCTATGACCACTGGGACAAAGTCCCAAGATAAACAGAGCAGGATCCATTAAAACATCTTTTTGGAATGAATTTGTGAATTTTTATTTATTTTATAAAGAAATAGATGTATTTATGCATATTATTCCTGACAACATGGGGACAATGCATAGTAATCAACATGAATACATCATGCAAATATGCTAGATTGAGCCTAAAAGGCTCATTTTCATCTAGCAGGTTGATGGAGGGGATTAAAAAGAATCATAATCAACACACATGACGACCTATTCTTATTCTGCTTAGCAACCTGCAACAGAAACATTTAGTTTATACACTTTTGATCAACATTTAGCTTTTCTTTGTTTTTGTAAACTTTAACTAAACTGCACTGGGTTCTTTAGTGTCACTATTGTTTTTGTAGCCACAAAACACTAAATTCTGACTGAATATTCAGTCCTTGACAGAATTAGTAAAACTAATTTCAATTTGATGATTTCCTGACGGTTTTTAAACACAGTCAAAAAAAAAGTAAGGTTTTGGCAAAGCTATTCAACCGTTTAAAGGCCAGTTTGTCCTGCTAGAACAACCATCATCAGTGCACCTTTTGGTATAGTTTTTTTTTAATATGTTAATATGAACACATACATCTGGGCAAAATAGCTTTTAGCCGGGCGCAGTTACTGACATTGTTCTTGTTGCTGTGCTGGATGTTTCCCAGTCACAAAGTCCATTAAACCAAATTTGAGCCTTTTAGAGTCCACACAGATCTGAGGAGACAGAAACCACGTCCATTGAGTGAAAAGAGATAAAATATTTACCGGCCAGTCTCGGACACGTTTAAGGATAAGTAAATTATATTTTGGCTCATTCTACCTTCAGGGCAAGAGTATAAAATAACCAAAAGGCCTGAGGTGTTATGAATTCCTGATATCACGTATAAATGCTTTATGGACAAAAGCAGCATTTTAAACTGTCGCACTGGGAAATCAACGGCTAATGTAGTGAGCACAATCCTATTATCTGTCGATTATTTGGATGAAAAGTCCAAATTAGAGAGCTGCCACATCTGGCCATAGGCAAAGTGAACACAACAACAGCCTCCATGACACAAACGTACAAAGGAACGGTTTACAAATGTGCAACTTTGTACAAGATATGGGAAACCCAGAACAAATGATGCAATGTTTGGGTCCATCGATGATCCAATCATCCTGTTCCACAACATAAAGATTTTTTTTGAGCTGGGATCTGGCAATTGATCTTAACTAATATTTATGACAGTGTATATATTTTTACATTTCTTCTTAGGAAGTCGTGACATTAACAATTCATCGCGAACATTGTGTGTTTTTCCACAACTCAGCTCAAATTGCTTTCTAGAGGATTTTTTTCCCCTACATTGTAGTTTTACTTTGATTGGCCTAAGTTGTAGGTTTTGAAAAAGAAAAAAGATCATCAAATGCAATCCAGAATCATTACAGTGCTTATATAGTGGAAAATAAAAAGACTGGAAATACCAAAAAGCAATACAGAAATAAGTGACAACTTTATTTTTGACACTGCTTTTGCCCCAGAGAAAATGGTGCCCATGGCAAAAAGCCCTATGGCTGTTTTTAAAAAAAATATATACCATTGTCATAACTATTAGTAAGGTTAATGAATGCTATTAATTTTTCTTGAGGGAATAAAAAGAAAAAAAAAACATTGCCCAAGGCTCTCCAACTCTCACATACGTGTAATTATTGAGATGGACTGATCAGTAAGTGGGTACCAAATTCAATTTTGCTTATGACCTTATTCAATCTGGCGTGATCACAATAAAATGCTGTGCGGTTTATACGTGACCTGCGTGTAAATGTCTTTCAAGGCTCGGAGCGTGACAGTTATATCACTTCGTTTGAGGTTGCAGGGAGACAACCCCTTACGTTGATACAGGTAACCGAGGCGTGGCCAGGCGCACAGGTGGAAAAAAAAAAAAAGCAAGCTCACCACCTGGCAGCCGTTATTTCTCTTCCCGTCCTGCACTGCAGCGCTGTGCTCCGGTTATGGCCTCGAGTGGCGTGGGGAAGTGCTTGCTGTTCTTCTTCCTCGCCTTGGCGTTCGACGCCGGCGGCCTGGCGATGCTCCTCGTCGGCATTTTCGGCAACCTGACTGCAGACGGCCGCTTCTACGGGGACTTCCTCATCTACACGGGCTCCATCATCATTTTCTTCAGCCTGATGTGGTGGGTGTTGTGGTACACGGGGAACGTGCACCTGTACGCGCCGGGATACAGGAGGGACTCTCTGGACGCCAGCATCACGCAGTGGGCCAGGAAGTTGTCCGAGAGGTTCTCCAAGGGCGGCGGCGGCAAGAAGCCCCTGGAAGCGGCGGAGGGTGAGCAGGAGATGAAGAAAAAGAAGATACGTGGAGAGGTGGTGGAGGCGAAGGGGACCGTGCGCTTCTCTGCGCCGCCTCGGATTACATGGGAAGCCGGCGGCGGAGGTCAGGATAACGGGGGCTTTGACGGATGGAGCGAGTGCGCATCTCCGACTGATAAAAACGTGGAGCTGGGAGTCCCGACGGTGGCGGAGGCGGTTCTGCAGGCGGGAGACACTAAAGCAGAGAGGCTCCTCTGACAGCATGGTGCGTATTTGTCTCACCTGTAAGGCCGCGAGGACCTCTGGAGGTCTGGGCCGAACGGTTCCAACTAGGACTGCATCGATTGTAGTTTTCTGGACGATTACCGAAACGGATAAATTATAAAAAGTCTGACCTGCCGATTCTTAGCGATACCCCCGCACCCCCATGAAATGTTGCTAAATATAGCAAGAAAGTCCACTGACTAAAACTTTTACCCATTCTTCTTTACAAAATATCTCAATTTCTGAAATTTGATGGCAATCGTCTATAAAGTCATTCTAAACTTTTGCTGCTGATTCTCAGTTGGATTTGGGTTTGAACTTTTACTGGGCCATTCTAGCACATGACTGAGTTTTGATCTAAATCCTTTGACCATATCACTCACTGTATGTCTATAGGGTCTTTGTCCTGCTTGAAGGTGAACTTCTCGACCACTCTGAAGTCTTTGGTAACTTTTAACTGGCTTTCAGGATATTTATCTCTACTGATATTGCTCATCAACTCCAATCAGTTTCTTTGACTGTTGACAAAAATACAGCATTTTCCATAGGGCTGCATAATTTCAGGAAAGCATGCAATTAGCCATAATAATTTTACTTGAAATGAATAATCAAATGCTCAGAAGTCCAAATGTTGTTCTGCTTGTAGGTTGACAAAATGCATAACAGTGTTAACGACGTTGCTAGCATGGAGAGCCTTAAGTTGCCTTTTTCTTGCCACTCTTGCATAAATTCCAGATTTGTGGAATCCATGGCTAATAGTTGTCAGATTTTTCCACCTGAGCTGTTTGCTTGTGCTTCTCCTCCAAAGTTCCCTGCTTTAAACTTCTCCACAGCTCTGTCCCTGCTGTTTTCCGTCATTTCCATGATGCTGTTTGTTTTAGCTAATGCTCTCTAATGAACCTTTTGAGGTTTTCACAGAACTGGATTTCTTCAGATTAAATTGGTCATTATTGCTTATTAATTGAGTAACTTCTGGAAGCAATTGGTGTGTTTTTTGGATAACGTTTGGAAAGCTATGTATTTTTTCTTCCTTCGCAGTTATATACTGCTTTGCGTTAGTCGGTCACATAAAATCCCAATAAAACACACTGAAAGAAAGTCGTGCTTGACAAAGTGTGAACTTTCAAGGGGTGTGAATACCTTTGCAAGGGGGTAAATAATCCTCGTTAGCGGCCTGCCGTCACTTTGCTTAGCATGAGTTTTTCAGCTACATCTAACTCTGGCTTTTTTTTTTTTTTTTCCCGTCACCGCTGCCATCCCCGTCCTCTCACAGGTTGTCATGGCAGCCCTCCTCAGGCTCGCCCCGGTCTTAATAAGGGAAATATCTCACATTATTGGCAGGGATTAGATGAAACTCATAGTGAAGCTGGTCCTGAGAAGTAATCAACCACCCACCCATAGGTACATGCACCTCTCCCACCCCCCCATCAGCCCTCCAAGGGGGCTGCCCAGCTCTATGCTCATGAATATCTGTAATAGTCTTTTTTTTTTTTCTCTTCCTTCTGCACCCTCTCCACCCGAGTTGAGAGATCTTCAGTGACCCATGGCAGTTTTTAATTAATGAGCCTGACCGTTTGTGCTCACCTTCACACTTCAGCAGTATTTTAGCCGTCAGTTTGCTTGTAAGTGGCCGGCCAGTCAGACACCCTGTGGGCATAAAGGCACAATTGCATTTTAATGGAACTCTGCAGCACTTATTGATCCGGTGGAATGGAGTGCGATGGGTACGGCGATTGGGTTTTAGCCGCGGCTTCGCCGCCGAAGGAATGCGAGGATCTTATCTTATTCTGCTTAATGCCCACTGATGCCATCCCACTAGCTATAAATGGGTGTGGTCTTTTTATCTTCTTCTTTTTTTAAAGTTACAAAGAAAAAAAAAGGTGCCAATCCACAAAATAACAGCGCCTCGCATTTGGTTCCCTGGGGGATCTGCCGAAGACATCATCCAGATGGTGACGCTGTTACTTTGTAAGCTGTGATCACAATGTTTCAGTAAAGTGGAGGATAACCTATGAGTGTATCATTATCCAGAATAAAATTATTCCTATACTGATGTTGGGTAATGTGACAGACAGAGTCGAGAAGAAGCCATTAATCCAAACACAACATAAAAAGCCAGATTAGTTTGCACTCCATTGACCTCCATTTTTGTAGCTTTTATTTTTTTTTAAACTATAAATCAAAAACAATATATGTCACAATAGAGGCGTTATCAATATCAGTAGATAATGCATCAGATTCAGTAATTTCACTGACTGCATAGCATTCTGGGAGATATAGGTAAAGAAAAGGCTTTAGTCGCTCAACCTCTCGCGGCTGGCTAAGCAACTTTGGTGGCATCAAGTAACTGGCTCCCTCTTTGGTTTCCTAGCAACAACCTGCTGAGTAGCTTGCGCAGCAGCAGTTTCATGTTTCACCACCATGCCTCTTAACAGCTTAAAAATAAACAACAACTGTGAGAAGTGAGGGTAAAACAGGAAAGGTCACTTCACTAGTTTGACAGTATTTCATATATTTAAAACTACAATTGTAGAGAGAAACATGGGGGGAGGGAAACGGGGTAAGATCTTTACAGTTTATAAGGCTTTATTATTATTATTATTACTATTTGACGGCATCTTTCAAGTCTTGTTTAGGCTTCATAATCCTGTGTATTTGTTTTTAAGGGTGTCGAGTTTGAAAGAGATTAAACTTTCAGATTTGTGATGTAGACGGCTACTTCCTCCCATTGGGTCAAATATTATCACAGAGTATCAGTGTACACTTCTTTTCATAACCCAGGTCCCCGCCTTAGAAAAACACTGCTTATGTAGCATCAACTTACCCTTTTTTTTTTTTTTTTTTCCCCTGAATGAGAACGTATTAGAGGTTTGGCAAAGCTGGTTAATCAGTATGTGTAATTTATCATTGCCAAACACAGAGAGAGGGATTGGTCAGGATTAGATGCTGATTGCTTCATGCTTGCATGTTCACATGTTCTGAGCTGCCTGTGTGGTGGTGTGAAATTACTCAATGTTTCTGTGAAGCCATGCCGTACCATGTTGACTCGTTTACCTGTTCTGGGGATGTAAACATCAAGACTGTCTGAAACAAACATTTTAAATATATATATAGTTTTCTTGGATATTCATCTTGAGATCTGGAAAGCAAGCTAGAACAGCATTATACTAAGTTGTTTTTTTTAAAGTGATATTGCATTGATATTGTGATTAGGATGGTGGTTGTGATTAGCCCACATTTTTCTCAATCTTCCTTTTAATATTTTAAAATTGTTATTGTTAAACCTAAATGTTGAGAACAGGGTGGCACATGCAGATGTCTAAATATTAAACCAAATGTGCTTATTTTTTTGTATATCGAAAGCCTCATTTGATAATGCAAAGTATTTGTCAATCATTCAAAATTAAGGACCAAGGTTGCTTGTTTTTAGAAATAAAGGTTGCAGATATGTTGAGGATTTGTAGTGTAATACTGTTTATCCAGGACAATATCCAAAATTAAAACCTACATCTAAAATGTGCAAAATATTTCAAATCTGTGCAATTCTCACATTGGTATACAGATGAGGCCAAAGGCTTACATACACTGAATAGAAAGACATGAGTAGACATTAATAAATGTCTGACATGTTTTCTCTTATTATTATTGTGACATTCAGTAAATAGATAAAGAAAGTTGACCTAAAATAAGAGACATTTCACCTGACCACCTGCGTAAAGTTAGTTTTCTCTTGACCTGTTGGGTCACTGAAGCTGTTTCTTTTCTTTTTTTTCCTGTGTGATACAGCATGTAGCCAAAATGAAGCACACAAAGAGAAACCACCGCAAAGCTATTCTCAAACAACCTCTTTTATTGCTACCAATAGTCTGAAAATTTTCATGAATTTGCATACAGATCATCTTTGAAAAACAGTTGCGTAGCACACAACCTTTAGCTTATCTAGATTTAGACTTTCAACTAGTGGCGAGAAGTCATAACCTGTTACAGTAACTCACAGTAATTATTTTTTGTGTACCCAATTTTTCCATCAAAAGTGACTGTATTTTTATTTTTCCTCCATTACCTTTACAGATGGTGTAGTCGGTGCTCCTGGACATGAGCTACTTCCTGTTTTTGTTGGGGTTTTTTTTGTTTGTTTGTTTGTTTTCCTTCTCCCCTGAGATTTCAACAGACTTTAACATTTAAACTTGTGAGCTAAAAGTCACGTTTATGAGAACATCTTGCTTGGTGTAAAGCTCTCTAAAATAAGGAAAGCTAAACAGTGAAGAAAATGTACATTTCATTTTCATGTTTTTTGTGTAACTATATGTATATTTGTGTCTAAATTATTTTTGGGAATAAAGTGCAAAGATATTTAAATGTGGTTGTGTGACTCTCCGAGCAGTGGATGCTGTCTGCTTTACTGAAAGAGGCTACGTTTCAAAGATAATCCTCAACAAAGTGTCACCTTTTGAATGTCTACAATTACAAACAAATGTTTGGGATTTAACACACATGGATAATTTCTTCCTACTTTATCCAAACCTCAGCTCAGCTGCAGCTGGGTCTGTAAGGAAAGGAAAGCAAATTCGTCAACAACCAGAATATCTCTTATCATTAAGGAAACGCATTTGTCTGGTGCCAGCGGGTGGTTTAAAAAAAAAAAAAGATGTAGATATAGGAGGAATGTGACCTGAATGTTTAAGCTCTTTCCGTGTCATCTGTCACACCGCTTCACTCCTCGTGAGGTGCCGTGCAAACAATGGAAAGAATAAAACTAAGTTTCACGAGTTACAGCTCTTGGATCGGCCGCTGCGTAGTGTTTTTCTTCGTTGCCGTCCTCCTTGATGCGGTCGGCCTCGTCGTCTTCATCACTGGGATCGCCTCGCCCGTCAGCTACTGGGACTTCCTCGTCCTTTCTGGGCCGCTAATCATGTTCCTCAGCCTGGTGTTTTGGATTTTGTGGTACATTGGAAACGTAGAGGTGCCGATCGAGGAGCTGACTCAAGTTTGAGGCTCCTCGTCAGCAACCGTTTATCACCTTTTGCTGGATGAGGAAACTAAGGCAGCTACAGGTTCAAATCTTCTGCTGTAAAATAAACGTACGTGGAGAAAGTAATGTTTGTTAAAAGTTTTGTTGCTTTCCTTTGTTCAGTTTCAGGTGGTTTTTGTGCTTGGACTCTTATCTCGAAGGACAAATTTATGGAGCCGTACTCCCAAAAGACATCTGACTGCTGAGAAGGAAAAGTTCTGAAGATCGCTTCAGACCAAGGAAAGTGCAATCATTAAGACTCTTTTGTATTTTGACAAATAGGCCTGGATGATGTTTACTCCAACTTGCCCCCAGAAAAGCCAAGATGAAAAGGAACAGACAATAGCAAATTGCTGTAGTTATTTTTAATTGGCATTATTTTTGAGCATTTTGTCCCCAACTAATATTATGTTATAACCATTTAGGTCTCTTTTGTGTTCGTATTCCATCTTTTGTGTCCTTTTTAAATTCACATTGTGCCTGTTTGATTCATCCTTTAGCTTTTTATCTCAAACTTGCCTTCTTTGTAAGCATTTCCTTTGTTTGGCGTCTTGTGCATAATTTTTTGTTAGTTCCATCCCTAAGCTGCGCTTTTGTATCTCTGTTGCTACGCTGAGGCTCTTTGCTGTCCTTTTGTGATGAACATATTTCCCAAATTGTCCTGATTACTGTAATGTTGCTTTTGTGCAAATATTTGATGCGTTTCTCAAATCTAAAAGTGAGTCAAATAAGTTTTTGATTACTACACAACTTCTTTTTTGTTTTCTCATGCAGTCTGACCATATTCTGTTTCAAATGGAAACATAAAAACAATTCAGATTAGTTTATTACTTTGCTGCACTTTTTTAAAACTTGGACAACCTTTTGGATTTAGGTAATGCAGTCAAAAGATGTACACCAAACTCAACTATGAACTTTATTGAAAAGAAGAACCCAAACGAATAATTACATCAATACATAATGCCAAAACAATGTTGTGTAGATTTAAAGTTCCATTGTAACCTAGAAAGCGTCATGCTTTCTAGGTTACAGGACAAACTCCGAGGTAAGGGCAGGGAATAAAGCTGAAGGCCAGACCTTCAAATTTCACAGCCGCTCACTTCTGGTCTTTGCAGTTGACAAAGAACCTGATCTACCTTTGTAGTCCTTCGTGGACGAAGCACCAGGTCCTTTGAGGAGGACAACCCCTCCATTTGGACACACCCTGTCTGTTACAAAATGTATGTAATGTGGAAAAAAAAAAGTTTATCGAATCAAGGATGCTTTTACACTTTTCTGTCATGTATCATTGTGTTCTGTGTAAATAAATGTCTAATCCCATACTTCAGTCCAAAGATGATAGAAATGTTCTATAATCTTGTTCCAACACTGACTAGCTGATAGTTTACCATCCTAGTTGATAATATCCTCTTGATGACTTTCAGATAAAAATCGTTTTCTACTAAAGGGACTTACTACTCTCATCTCCGCTACATAGCACCCCTTCTCCCCCGTCTAATAAGTCCTTCCTTTGTTTCTCCTTCCTGCATGTCGGCAACACGTGGTCATTTATCATGTCTGTTTTGCTGATTTTGTGCTTAAGGCTGTTCTCGATCAGTCTCTGTGGTGATTTTAGAGTTGTGAAATCTGAGTATTGGTCGCTCAGACCGTTCAAAAGGAACCAGTCAAACTGGGTCCTTCAGTTACAGACCACCGAGCAGTGTCGTTTGTGAAAAAGACAAAATGGTAACTGATTTTTTTTCAATGGTGGAATCAAACTTTGTGGGTTTGTTTATTGAGCTACTCATGTGCTCAGGTGTTATCTTTATCTCAGGTATGTCATACAACTTGTTTTTCACCAGTCCAAACACACACCCTATGTACAGGGCAACTGATATCTGAGCTCAGCACCACAATAATCCCCTGATCATCCATTGTTTGGCACAAGAGTGAAGCTACAATAACAAACTAACAGGAAGACTCGGGACAAAATACACATGGGTTTACTATTAACTTGAATTTTATGTTCAAGTTAACAATTTTGTGTAACTGCTTTTAGTTCCAAGTCCTCTTTTGAGAAACATTTGGGTTTCAAACACCATGTTATTTATCCTCGCACAAATGAGTGTTTGGGAATGTGTCAACACTGCATTACTAATTCAAAACCTCACCCGGCAAAGCGGATCGAGAAAGAGTTCCTTTGAACCGGTCGTCACAAGCCTCCAGGAGGTGTTACAATCCCCACAGCCCGGCCCGTCTGTAGGTGTTCAGGTTGGTCCTCACACCCTTCCTTCTGTCTCTGCTGACTCGCGCGGAGGAGACGCGCCTATGCCTTGCACTGGCTGAACATGACACCGTCTAGTGACAAAGGCGGCAGAGATTAGGTTCCGCGAGGGCAGTCGGTGTAGTGTTGAGACTCTTGTCACGGCTGCCAGCACTTCACACTGGAGCAACACCACCGTGGTGGCATGTGGTGTGATGGAGTTTCAGCTGCCAAAGCTGGTGGAGCAATGCTAAAATGTGTTAAAGTTTGGAAATTAATCTTTCAGTCTGATGCTGAAAAAGACATTTTGGAAGAAGTGAATCTGTCCTTTTTATTGAGTCATCGGTACAAAGGAGTTTTATGTATCTTTCTCAGTATTAGAAATGCATTTAAAACTGAATGTCTTTGTTCTTTTTGCTTGGTATGAATATCAACTTATCTACAAGCTACTAACCAAATCAGAAATAAAGTCTATAAAATAAATTGATTCTAATATTATTAGACTGGTCAAGAATGTAAAAGTTGCAGCCTCTCTGTCAAGACTAAAGGAACAGGTACTAAATGGGCTAGGTCTAAGTTCTAAGTGAACTTTAGAGAGAAGATGGGTTAATTTTAGGGCTACACAGAACCATCAACACCAGAACTGCTAAGAGTGCCTTATTTTGGGCTGCATGCCTTACTTTTTATTACACAGCGAGTAATAAAAAGTCACATTTTTGATTATGATAGTGCTTATTTACTGTCATAAATAAGCACAATTGCAAATATTTCCCAGTTAGTACCACAAACACTTTTATTATTACCAAAAATCACAAAAAGAATCACAAAATCCTGGAGGGGTTGAAAAGATGTTTGATAATATTATTTAATTTTAAGAATTCATTGATATTTTTACAGTTTGTGAACAGGTTTTATCAATACAACCAGCCTTTTAAGAGCACTCATGATCTTGATTTGGCCCAAAACAGAAATGAGTTTGACCCTCCTGTTTTAGAGGGTGGACTGTTGGGTCACTGCTGGACAAAGAGCTGGTTACTTTGTCCTAAATGAAATGGGTTTGTTTCAGCACCATGCTTTGGATGTTTTTATGATTTCCCAACTTTGGATCACCATAAACTACATCGTTGGTTGCCGTTTCTTTGTTTTGTTTTGTTTTTTTTACAGAACATAATTTATCAATGGTGAAAATTAAAAAAGGCGATTTAACAAAACCAAATCTCAAAAAGAGGGTGATTTCTCATTTCTGAATTGGTCAGGCAAATTTTCTTGGTGGATCGTCATGTGACGTTATGTTTGTGCCACTCAACCCAACTCCTCAAAAACTAAAGTTATGAAGGTAACAAATTAATTCCCAGCTAACACACACAAACACAGGAGAACGTGACGTCAACTTAACACTTATCCCACCTTTCGCCTCTCCATGTTTTCGTTTTGAGGACTTACTTTTGTCCCTTTCTACCGTCGAGGAGGTTGCGTACAGCAGGCGTGATTCAGCGTAGGAGCACACAAACACACACCTTGAGCACACCAATAAACTCTTCGGGTGAGGCAGGAACCTGCGACTACATTGGCTTGTCACGGTTCGTGGTTTTAATGCAAACTTTTAAAGTCCAAATATAGGCAAGAATGTTCTAGGGAGAAAATCCAATTACATGTCCAGGATCAACTTTTTTTTTTTTTTTTTTAACAATTGTATTCTTTAATAAATATTAGGTGGCAGTAATTTATTTCCTAATTACGGCTCAGTAAATGTACTTGGTAAAGCTTGATATGGATGTCCATTTCCTCCGCACGTTCCAAATTAATTACGGAACTGTTCAGCCGCACTTCCTGGAAATTAACTTCCCATTTAAGGATCTAATTTATCCCCGAGTTTCCTTTTCACTGAGCGGACGCTGGTTCCTCAATACGGTAATGAGGTGCTACCTCGCTTAAAAGCATTTCATTAGGCCGGTTTCCATGGAGACCTGCTGTTTTTAGAGACAGCCCTCCCTGGTGAGCAGAAATGAAAAGCAGCTGAGGCGGAGATGATTCTGTGGCACAAATGCAGAACCGGCTGGGATAGGAACTTTGTGACATGAGGCAGAACAAAGATGCTTGTTGAGGTCAGCAGTTCAACAGGCTTACTAGCATTTATTAGTTTTCTATGTAAAGCTACCTTATGTTTCATTTTAGTGGGATATAACTGGAGTGAATGTTTAAAAAAATATATATATATATACTGCTCAAAAAAATAAAGGGAACATTTCACTTTAATTTTGTGTGTGGCTCCAAATCCAGGCCTCCATTGGTTAATAAATTTGATTTCCGTTGATGATTTTTGTGTAATTTTGTTGTCAGCACATTCAACTTTGTACAGAACAAAGTATTCAATGAGAATATTTCATTCATTTCGATCTAGGATGTGTTATTTGAGTGTTCCCTTTATTTTTTTGAGCAGGTTATATATATAATATATTTCATTAAATAGATCAAATTGAAGTTTTGGACTTCTTGCCTTTATAATTTGATTAATAACTCATGCTACAGTGCATATATAAGGCTGGTAAATCCTCTCACTGCATTCTTGTATATGAGTGAATCGGTGCACTTGTTCACCTCTTCAAATGTGCATCAGCTGGTGCCGAATTGCCAGCAATGAACCCACAGAGACCCCCATACATACCGAGTAAAACCAGCAGAGGGCAGCACTCGACCATCGTTTCAACACCGGCTTTCTCAAAAGTAAAGTCCTTGGTATCACTTGGCTATTTAACACAAAACGGTTTGTTGATGCGTGCAGTCTTTAAGGAAGACGTATCTGTTATGTAAAAAGAGTCAACTGGTCAATGGTTTCAGTATACAGGTAGGGAATGATTTGTTGAAAGACGAAATGGTCACATATGGGTAAAAAGAAAAAAGTTAAGGAAGACGTTGGAGGGGCGAACTGACCCTAAGCTGCAACTCTTTGACAATAACGATAAAAGGAATAATGCAGCAATCCATGCAACTTGGAAGATTGGATCTAGGAATAACGCAACACTCAACTTCACTATTGTCTTGCAAGGTGGAAGGCCAGACCACTACATGAGAAATTAAAGCCAATCATTTATTCTGGTGCAGTCAAGCACTAAAGGAAGATGTTCACAAATTAATGTTGAACAATGAAATAATAAACACTCGGGAGTGCAAGTAAGATTTTAAATGCCCAGCAGTCCTATGGGATTTTGAGGTAAGTATTGAGTAGTTGTCGGTTTGTACAATGTTAAATCAGCTTTGTATGTTGCATTGCTCATGATTTTGTTGCTAAACATGCTGCAACTATGTTCAAATAGATTTTTAACCCATGGGAATAATCGGATGCATCCTATATGGGCTAAGGAGAAAAAGAACTATGCTGTTGCTCGGTGGTCCAAACTCCTCTTTTCAAATGTAAAGTTTGTATTTCATTTGGAAATCAAAAGCACAGAGTATTTGAAGGAATAGCGGGAAGAAACAGAACCCATGTTGCTTGAAATCCAGTGTGAAGTTTTCACATTTAGTGATGGTTTGGAGCCCATATCATCCACTGCTGAGAAGATTTATGGGTATGCTGATTTCATTTTCCAGCGGAACCTGCCAAGTCACTGCCAAACGGAAGCAAACGCTGACTTGTGGTGTTACCAGCAAACTGGCCCGATGTAGACCTCATAGAAAACCTATGAGGTGTTGTCCAGAGGAAGATGAAAGACACCAAACCCAATACAAATGGTGTGAAGGTCGTTGTCAAAGCAACCTGGGCTTCCTTTACACCTCAGCTGTGCCACATTGTGCTTGTCTCCAAGTCACCCAGCATTGATGCAGTAATAAATCACAGCCAAGCACTGAGTGCATAGAAGTGAACATACTTTTCAGAAACTATCCTTTTTTTAAAAAAAAAGAAAAAAAAAAAGTTGACATATTTAACTAGCTGTGTAACGAATTTATGTCATATATCAGCCCCATTTTATGAATTGAGTGACAAAAAATATTGACATTTTTTTCACGACATTCTAATTTTCAGAGCTGTTACTAATACATCCTTGGACAAAGCAGGCATTACGTCATTTAGAGAACACGTGCGGCTCAAAGCCGTGACAGTGCGCGCGCGGCTTTCTTTGAGTAGCACGTTCACTTAAATATTAAAGCCGTGTCTAAGAACATGGTGTGCTGTCTGAGAAGGAAAATGGTTAGGGGGGCTCTGACAGAGGCGGCACGGCTCCATGGAGCTCTCAAGCCTCTCCGTAGTTCTCTCGACACGACCTACATCCACTGGCGCTGTGCTCACAGCGTGGTGCCTCATGGCATTTCTACTAGAAATAAATAAATAAACCCGCAGCTAGGAAACCCCGGCTTCCTGGATGGAAGTGGGGAACCGAACTTTGGGCTGCAGCCAATAGGCGTAGATGGCTAATGAATGGAAATAAAAACGTTTTTTAACATGGAAAAAAAAAAAATCTTTAAATTACAAAATATTTTATGATGCTTGACTTTTAAAGCCATCTGGCGCAACATAAAACACCCCAAAAGTGGGTACACTGAGAACAGACATTAATAACAAAGCACTTTGTTTAATTAGACTTACTGAACACTCTACATCGAAGTTGAGGTCTTATTGGCTTGCCAACTTGACTTTTCTAATCAGCGCCTTTGCCATAACTCTTTGAACCTTTTCACATTTTGTCCTGTCTTTAAAAACTGCAAAGTATGATAGACCAACAAAACAAGGTCAAGGATGCATGATTTTAAATTTGTAGTTTTTGTTAAATCTTTTATTTCTACGGGTATAACTCACTGAGACGCAGGGTCTCATTAAACAATCGTGCATGACAAGATGTAGTCTGTACAGGTCATGAAACAAATGAACTTAAAGTAAATCAGAAAATGAAATAAAATGGTGGAATGGTTGCCATGGGAGATTTAAAGGATTTCACCTGAAAGAATCAGGGCAAAACTCCAGGTATGTTTTTGATGAGGAAATAAGATTATAACATGATGTAAACCTCAAAAAAGAGATTTTTACATAATATTGCCCCTTTAACACAAATGAACTTAAATAACATCCCATTCTTCTCCATAAGATTTAACATGATGTCGGCCCACCCATTGCAGCTACACACCTTCAGGTCTTTTTGTGAGTCTCTCCATGAAATTGAGGGTGTGTTAGTCCTGTTTTTATCTTTTGTAGACTTTTGTTCACAGTTTTTTTTCTTCTTGTAGAGGTATTGCATGTTTGGACAGTTACCCCCTCTGGATGCTGTTCAGCTGGAAGGATTTTTGCTCTTATTTACTTTTAGTCAGCTGTTACGTCCCATAGCCATGGCAACAAGCGGGAGAAGCTGACTGGCGTCCCCAAAGCTCAAATAATACCCCAATTACAACCCCCAAATCCCAGAGAATCACCAGTGGTCAAGGATTATGTCCTCAACTCCAGCATCTCTCTGCCCGGCTTTCTAACCATACGACCAGACAAAGAAAGACGGGAAAGTAGATGAGGTAGATTGCAAGTACTTGCCAACAATTGATAAGAGTTATCTAGGACATGTTACTGCAGAGTATCATCACTGCTGCCTAGATATTGAGTGACCAACCTAAAACTGTGAAAGTTGTGATTATGGAGTGGTCCAAAATGTCTTGGTATGCTGCAGATTTCCTTTCACTGGAACTGAGAAGCCAAAGACAACTGCTAGCAAAACATTCCCACACCATAATCACCTCTGCACAAAACTACAGTTGACAGAGTGCAGTCAGGCCAGTGCTGTTGTCCTGGAAACTGCCAGACAGGACACGTTAAAAACACTTTTGGAAAAAGGCTCATCCGCTGGATTGTCAGCCAGCCAGGCATGATTTGTACACTTCCTAGTTTGAGTGGTGAATGAGTGTGCTTAGCAATTGAAAATCCCTTCTGTGACGCCCTCTACACACTGTTCTTGAGTTGATCTGCAGGCGGCTTGAATGCTGGAGGTCTGCAATGAACTTTGCAGAAAGTTGGCAACCTGCACACCATGTTCCTTAGCAACCTCTGACACTGCTTTGTGATTGTACCTAACCAACTGCTTGGTGTCTGAGTTCCATTCACTCACTTTGTTGCAATACCCCTACGACATATCACAACTAGGCTGACTGCACAGGTGGCATCCTCTTATAGAATTCACTAAGCTCCTAAGAAATCTCAACCTTTCAGAAATATTTGTGGAAGCAGTCTGCATGCCTTGATGCTGGGACTGTTGTCATGGAAGTGACTGAAACTTGTCAATGCAATGATTTGCATGTTTGACTGAATACTAGTGGTAAATGACTGTATGCTTAAATTCCTTCAGTTCAGTTAAGTTGTTCAGCTTCAGGTCCAGATGTATTTTGCTCCAAGTAAGGGAAGCATAACAGGAAAATACCATTTATTGAATGTAGAGAAGCAATTGTTGCTGCTTATCAATCTAGGAAGGACTATAAAGCCACTTCCAAACAATTTAATATATCCATCACTCCCCAGAGAGAAACAAATATTCACAAATGAAACACATTTTTGAGCTTCATGGGAGTGGCTGCAACAGCTAAAAATACAAAATCTCAGAGGAAACCACTGCCTTTGTTAGCAATTTATATGTCTAACTTCATATGGGAATTTACTGAAAGCATGGCTTCTCATTAGGAGTTGCTAGAAGAAAAGACTCCAGAAAGGAGACCAAGCCGGAGATGTTTAACCATAACATGCAGCACAATGTTTGGAAAAACAAAAAAACAATACATCTGCACAAAACCCTCATGTTAACAGTCAAGCATAGTAGTGGAGGAGTGAGGACTTGCATGGAACTTCCTTCATGCCAAAGTGGTTTATGCCATGTGTGTATTTAAGGTGTAAAACGTTTTTCTGTTGCTGTTAAAATGTAATTACTGAAATACATTAACATGTTATGATATTCTAATTCACTGAGATGCTCTTGGAATGTTTAACAATAATGTTCCATGTCTACTTAAATTTTAATGTCTAAAAAACTGTTCATGAGCAGATGATGCCTCCTCTCGTGAGGTGAATATAAGGAAGAAAAGGCGGGTCACGTGTTCCTCTCGATTTTTTTTTTGTCTGTTAAATTCCTCTGTTTAAAATAATTTTGCCGGGTTTTACACCTTTCCTCCATCTGCGTGTCAGACTGCAATGCAACCCATGCTGCAGCCGACCTAACCTTCCTACGGCTATTTTTATTGTTGTTGTCATTGGTAAACATCACTCATCTGCGTGCCCTAACCGGTTTTTCATTGGCGGAAACAATTGTCTCTTGCAGTACTTCCGCCCGTTTGTCGGCTTTTGATTGGTCTGCGACTCGTTCTGGCCCCGCCCTCCTCTTCACCGTGGTGAGTCTGAGCGGTTGTGTCCCCGGTCTGGCACGTTCCTGGCTAAATCCTCCACAGTGCAAAATTGGAGCCCCCTTTCATTAAACCAGGCCAGAAAACGAACCCTTTTAATTTATCACATTCGCCACTAAATTACTGCTCCTTCCACACCTCAAAATCTGCACCAGACACCTTGGACTGGAAGATGGCGGTGGTAAGCGGGATGTTGGGGTCGGCTATAGCCCGGCTGGAGGGCCGAGAGTTCGAGTATCTCATGAAGAAAAGGTCGGTGACTATCGGCCGGAACTCTTCCCAGGGCTCAGTGGACGTCAGCATGGGCCACTCGAGCTTCATATCCCGGCGGCACCTCGAAATCTTCACCGCCGGGGAGGATGGCTCAGGCACGAGGGAATTCTACCTCCGGTGCCTTGGAAAAAACGGGGTGTTTGTTGATGGGGTGTTCCAGAGAAGAGGGGCTCCACCTCTTCAGCTTCCACGAATGTAAGTGTTGAGGGCGAGTGGCGTGAAGTGTTGCCCGTGGATTAACCTACTCGTGTTTTTTGTGTGTATTGTTATTGTTGTGTTAGCCTGCAGCAGTGATGCACGTGCTGTGTCGAGTCTGTTAGGTGCTCTTCGTGTGTACAGCAGCTACGTCACACGAAATCTCCATGTCAGACATGCTAATGTGACAATATTACTGCTTCCCCCTCCAAAAAATACAAAACCTATATTAATAACCCCTCATTAATGTTTTCGGCCACACATTTTCCCAGCCTTTGTGTTGTCATTTATCCTTTTGCTAAGGTTATTTGCTCTGTTTTCTACAATGTTCTACATGTGGAAGCTAGCTTGTAACGTGAAAGGGGACATTAGCTGGTTTTATTTCCTCACTTCCGTTGTTTTACATGTGCCACATTGATGAGTGGCTGTGAATAGTTACAGTCATCTTTTAAAAACGTTTCTGAAAATAAATCCAATGCCGAAACGAGGAATTTCACTGTTTGAAGAGTTAATTTCCCACTGCTATTGGTAAAACGCACTATATTGCTACCAACATCACACTTTGTTGAGCCAAGATAGGTGTTGTCGTTTTCCTGCCTGACTATAATAGACTCAAAGTAGCTGGTGATAAACCTAATTTCGAGTAGTAGGAAGCATATTTTAATTTTGGAGTTTACATATCAGAACCTAATTAAAAACAAACTCGTGTTTACTAGAGTCAAAAGTTATTTAAATCCAATTTAGACTTCCTTTATTTTAAGCAGCAGTCCCAAAACGCCAAAACTATGTTTTATGTTATTTACACTGGCATAACTTTTACTTTGGACAAATGTTGATGGTTACTTACACAAGGAAAGGGAAATGAGGTTGTGTTAACCATATGACCTTTATTTTTGGAACAGATTTTGAGAATGGAACAAGTAAAATATTTCTGATTATCTAAAATAGACATAATCTCACTGGACATGTCACCCAATGGAAACGTAATCCACGTTTACGTTGGAAAGCTATTAGCTTTAGCCTTTAGAATTCACCAATTTATCCTGAACAAAGACACAAAGAGTTGTCTGCCACAGGTAAAATATAAACTGCTTCTAAATGTTTACATGGCCTTCATAAACATTGTTTTCCCCTATAAAGTCTCTTGAGAGTTGAATATTATAGAGGTTCACCAATACATCAGTCAGCTGATGTATGAAGATATTTTTTTCCCAAACATTGACCACTTACTTCCACTACTGCTACTACTACTAATAATAATAATATGAATGAACCATTATTTTATTGAGGTTGGTTAACCAGGAAATGCACAGGCCTCAGTTATCATATTAAATGTTTACATTCATTGCAGCACAGTTGGAAGAAGACTGAACAGATATATTTTGTCTTTTCTCTTAAGTGAATATGGCAGAATTTACCAGCTTGAATCTAGTTGTACTACAACAATGGAACAATGTCCTTCAGACATCAGACAAAACTAGAGGTGTTTAGAGAAAGCTAAATACAACATAACGCCCCCTGATAGATGTCAAGCACGATGGCAGAGGTGTGATAAGCTGGGCTTGTTTCACAAAGCCGAAGTATTTTGTAGTTATGAACTCAACTATTCACTCCTCCTCATACCAGCGTGTTCTAGGGTCAAATGAGAGGAAAACAGGATACGGCAACAAATCCGGAACAGACTGGCCAAAACAAATCTCCAAAAAGATCGAAGGTGTTGTGAATGACCCAGTCAGTATCCAGATCTCAGCCTGAGTGAAAACACTGTGGTGGGTCCACCACAGGGCGTTGTGCAGAAAACCAAAGGGAACTTTAAGAACCTGGTAAAGACCAGATGAATTTTTCATCGTCAAATGTAAAGCCATTAAACGAAAAGCGGACCCATTTTAATTTCGTCAAGACTGCATGGAAGGAATGATGATATAATATACACATACACACACAAAAAAATCTAATTTTGCCTCTAGTTTTGTTCCATTCTCAGTATATTTTCTTACCCATAACTTCATTGGACAGATTATTTTTATTTCCATTTAATCTACGCAAGATCTGTTGAGATTGTCACGTTTAGTTGTGTGCAACTGGTCTAAATATAGCCAAGCCCATTAATAGAAAATTAGACATTTTAAGCAGGATCTGTTATATAACGGTCTTGGTTCATGCCCATATTAGATTGTTGTGAAGTCTCTGTGTTCCTCTCCGGTCTTCATTTGGAGCGCCTCGGCATGCTTGTTGCCTGGCAGAGGGGCTTGTCCGCACGCTAACATTGTGACATTGCGGTGTCGTTTCACCGCTCGGGTCCGTGTCATCCCGCAGGTGTTGCTTCCGCTTCCCCAGCACGAGTATAAAGATCACGTTCACCGCCCTGTCCAGCGACAAGAAGGAGCCAAGGAACGTGCCGGAATCACCGGTCAAACCCGTCCAGCCCCAAATCTCACCTCTGACCATCAACATTCCCGACAACATCGCCCACCTCATGAGCCCGCTGCCCTCGCCCACCGGCACCATCAGGTAGGACGATGAGCGTGCTGTTCGAGTTTGAGTTGCAATCGCAACCACATTTCTAAACATGGAGGACTCTGACCCAACAGATCCATTTTTTTTTTTATAGCGCTGCAAACTCGTGTCCGTCAAGTCCGAGGGGAGCAGGACTCTCTAGCTACAGAACGAGCCGGGTTCTCACCTCGGAAATAATAGGAGACAACTCGCAATCGGAAAACGACAAGGAGGCCTCCGGTGAAGACAGCCCAAAGGTGAGAGGTCACGGAACAGGAAGTAGGTCTGACGGGACACAGAATGTTTTGCCTGTCTTTATGGGTCTGAGCATGTTTGTACAGTCATAGTAATGAATAATAATGATAATAATAATAATAAAAAATATAAATCCTTTTGTATTTGTTCTGCTCAGCGTCCCCCTTATGAGTGCTTTCAGTCAGAGGATTCTTCAGATCTGCTGTAATACAGACTGCTACAGGAGATTCTTCACAGTCATCACCATTAGGGCTGCAACTAATGATTATTAATCAGATAAAAAGAAAGGGTCCTTTTTATATTAGAAGATAGATGCTAATAAGCAAATAATTTAATCACTTATTTAGATGAGAAAATAAATATTTTATTGCCTAAACTGCAATAACATGGCATTCCTTTGCAGGGGTGTCAAACTCCAGTCCTCGAGGGCCGGTGTCCTGCAGTTTTTAGATGTACCACAGGTACAAAACACTGGAATGAAATGGCTTAATTACCTCCTCCTTGTGTAGATCAGTTCACCAGAGTCCTGCTAATGACCTAATTATTCTATTCAGGTGTGGTGCAGCAGAGGCACATCTAAAAGTTGCAGGACAGCGGCCCTCGAGGACTGGAGTTTGACACCTGTGCTTTAGTGGATTTGAAGTGGAGCTCAAACTATACCACTGGAGGAGTTTTTACTAAAACATATTGACAGACAAAGATGTTTTCATCTTAAATGTAAAATTTCTATATGTTTTGTAGTTTTTACTTAATTACTGCTCTGAATATCTCGTTTGTTTTCAGCAAAAAGCCTTTTTTGAGTTTGAATACTCCAGGTATCGCTAAATGAACTGATGGATTATTTCAATAATCGATTAATCCAAATAATCATTATCACCATCTATAATGGCTATTTGAAGTAACTACCTCAATTTGAGTTTATCGCTGTTAAACAACAGTGAAGAAAGACATTTACACTCCCTCTAGAGAAGTAGCTGTTTCCTCTCATTAATCTGAGTTATAAGACTAATTCCAAACAACTCAAAGTCCATCATTCTACAAGAACATAGATTATTCATGAGTTTAAATTGTTTCACACTTGCTTCTCATTCTAGAAGTAGATATCTCAGCAAATTGGTTTCCCAAGTGAGACCGTACCAGAAAGTCTCAGGAGTTTCATGGGCTGTACTCAGTTCTTCCACCAGCTATGGAACTATTTATTTACCATTAAAAACAGTAATATGCTACTAGTTGTTTATCAGTTTGTATTTCATGTCTTTAGTAAAATACTTCAGTAAGAAGTTGTCTGATTTTTCTGTTGTTTCTGTTCCACTTTGATACTGGTAAATAACTTTTTTTTCAGGTCTTAATTGTACAAGACTGAGAAATAAACTTTTATTACAAAGCACATTCATTTTGCTCTCCGTTGTTGTTTGTTTGTTTCCACAGGACGACTCCAAACCTCCATATTCCTATGCACAACTAATAGTCCAAGCGATCACCATGGCTCCAGATAAACAGCTAACTCTGAATGGAATATACACCCACATCACCAAGAACTACCCCTACTACAGAACAGCTGACAAAGGCTGGCAGGTCAGTGCCTCCACCGCGTCCTCCAGGGGACTTCTGGGAAGTGGGTGTGAACAACTTCCCAAACTTAGTTTTTTTAAATGCGTCAATTACAGAAAACCTCATCCTGATTTCAAGTTACTGCAATACTTAGGCTTGGTTATTGAGCTGGAGTTCCTCAGCACTTTATTTGTTAGACTGAGTCTAACAAACCTCAGTCATCCAAAGTCGTATCTCCCTGAAAAGCTTAGTTTGTTGGAACTGCACCTTATGTGGAGAAGTGTGTACTAATACTAGTTCTCCTATATTTGTATTTAAGCCAGTATGTATAGCTGTGTAGGTGACACTACTGGATCCCAGGTTATGACTAGAAGAAGGTTTAACTGTATCAGAAAATGGATCAGACTCCAAGACCTGTCTCATTTGATGTCTAAAGGGAACTAAATTACCCTTTAAAAGTTAGAAAGAGTAGAATGAGCTCATTGTAATTTATCATGTGATTATTTGATTAATTGCTTATTGCCACAGGCTTACTGACATCCTTTTTTAAAAACCTCCAATAACTTATTCTTTTCTACTTTGTTTTATTTAAATAACACATAATGCTACTAGTGCGGTGTTGGTGTTGTGCAGCACTGTTTTTGTAGTTGCATTCTGATGTTGCCTAGTGAAATTGTGTTTATTATTCAATTCAACATATTTCTATAACACCAAATGACCAACATGACTGATTCACCTCAGTGAAATCCATAATAAATCAAATTCCAATCCCATAAAATCACATGGATTGGTTGTCGTGGAGGCTAGCTTTAACAGAAACAGTCACGTGCAGCAACATAAAATATTTCCCTCCTTTCGTCCAGAACTCGATCCGCCACAACCTGTCCCTGAACCGCTACTTCATCAAAGTGGCCCGGTCCCAGGAGGAGCCCGGCAAGGGTTCGTTCTGGAGGATCGACCCCGCCTCAGAGGGCAAGCTCATCGAGCAGGCCTTCAGAAAGCGCCGGCCCCGGGGAGTGCCCTGCTTCCGGACCCCAGTGGGGCCGCTCTCCTCCAGGTACGGCTTGCCTCCCCGCTCGCCGCCTCACCCGACGTGCTCGCCGCTCCATGTCGGTGTTTACTCTCCTCGTCGTTTCAGGAGCGCCCCTGCCTCTCCCAACCACATGGGGGTGCTGTCCGCCCACTCCAGTGGAGTCCAGACCCCAGACAGCCTGTCCAGGGAGGGATCGCCAGTGCCCATGGAGGCAGAGGCCCCCCCGGCAGCACCCACCCAGACGGCAGCAGTCCAGCCCAAGCTGGCTGTCATCCAGGAGGCTCGCTTCGCACAGAACTCCCCAGGTAAAACCTCAGATTTAACACGAACAGATCCAGCTGTTTGCTGTGTTACTAACAATTGTTTTAGTCATTGATTAATCTGTTATTTTTGATGATTAATCAATTATTTTGCCGACTAGTCGGTTAATTATTTTTATGAGTAATAGATTAGTTGACTATTTTGATGATTAATCGATTAATCTGTCAGTTATATTTATTAACTTGAAAAAAATTGGCCCTTTCTGCAGATTTTTCATTTCAGTCTTTTTAGTACAATATTAGAAATAAACTTGGAAAAATGCAATTCCTTTTTTAAATAATAAAATAAGCATTAATTACCTGAAATGCAATAACACGATGGCATTCCTTTAGTTGATCATTTTTAGCTTCTGAAGTAATAAAAATACACAATGTGAGAATCTAAGGCTTTCCACTTGACTCGACATCAATATAACGTAGGGCTGATCTGTTGATTATTTCTTTTGATGAACTGATTAATAATTGGATAGGAAAAGGTGATAGATTTTGATCAGAGTTGAACTTGGTGAAGCCACTTGAGTTTTGGGTAGAAGATGTTTACAAAGTTTTGTTAATTTAAGATTAAACACAAAACATACATCCTTTTTGCACAGTTTTGACTTAATCACGGCTCTGAATCTGTTGTTCTTATAATACACGTCCTTTTTTTTTAAGAGTCTGTTAACAATTAATCAATTATTACCTTAGTTGGCGATTAAATCAATGATGGATTCATCACGATTAATCCGACTCATCGTTTTCAGCCCTTAGGCATGCTTGTTGCTGAACTCATTTCCTGTTTCCTGTCCAGGCTCCCCCCTCAACAGCCAGCCGGTTCTGATCGCCGTGCAGCGCCAGATGCCTCAGACCACCATGAAGCCTGTGACCTACGCCATGGCGACCCCGGCCATGGTAACGACACCGGTGAGCTCCGCTCCCGTCATGCAGACCGTGCACGTGGTCCACCAGATCCCGGCGGTCACCATGGCGACCGTCGGAGGGCAGCCCGCCTCGATGGAGAGCCCCGAGCCTCAGGAGAACGGAGGAGGTGGAGGAGAACGCCAGGAGGTCAAAGGTGAACTTCGTTTGGAGCGTTCTCGTCAGGTGTTAGCCGAAGGCGTCGCTCGTCAACTCACACTCCTCTCCCATTATGCTTTGCAGTCAAAGTGGAGCCAGTCCCGTCCATCACGGCTTCCTCTATAGGCGGAGTCGGCCGCATCATCCAGAGCTCACAGGCTGCTCCCTTGACAACCGTCACCATAGTGCAGCAAGCCCCGCTCGGCCAGCACCAGCTTCCTATCAAGGCCATCACGCAGAACGGGACTCACCTGGTGCCCATCAGCACCGCTGCTAGTTCAGGTGAGTTGAAGCTATTTTGAGGAAGATGAATAGTGAAATACCTTCCAAACAAGAGTCGGCTGTTGTCAGATCATTTCATGGTACTTCACAATTATCCAATATTTAACAGTAAATAATTTAATAAACTGCAACAATAAAATAAAATGCAGTTGTAACATAAAATAAATCTGGAAATTGTTACCTTTATTCTTGTAATGAGAAAAGGAATAAAAATTTAGCTTGACCCTTATATTTCTTTATGCAGTTGACCTGAATTAAAAGTAAAGATAAATAAAACACACCTGTAAAACAAGATGGTGGCTTCAGGCGTGCTGACATCACTCTGAACTATGGAAATCCAAGGAGAAAATCCAGATTTTCCAAAAATTTGATTAGTCGATTTATCACCTAAAAATTGAGCATTTCTCTGTTTCCTCAGACTCAGAAAGTCTCTTGTGTGGTAGAAGAAGAAAATTATCATCAAATGCTGAGACAGAACAAAGATGTTGCTTGATAAGTGTTCTAAGCCTATAAAGACATAAAGCTGAGATGCCATGTGTTGCCTTGTGTTTAATACTCTGTGCAATGAGGTCGAGTTAAAAGAGCCAGTTTAGTTCACCATGATGTCAGCGTGTCACCGCAGCAACAGCCTGCCGTGCACGAAGCAGCCTCTCTCTGGCGTTTTAACGAACCCCCCACCCCCGTCCTCCGTCTCTGCAGCAAACCCTCTCCATCTCCTGGCAACGCACGCCTCGGCCTCGGCCTCCCTCCCCACCAAGAGGCAGAATGGAGAGCTGCAGGACCCGCCCGAATCCAAGAGGGCGAAAACCGACGAGGAGAACGGCCCTGCCGCCGCCGTCGGCAACAACAACGGCACCACAGACAGCGGCGGAGAGGCTGACGACAAGTAGCGCCGTCCACCTCCTACTCCGCCCCTCCACCCTTCCATCCCACCCTCCTTCACCATCCTCAAGGTGCCAAAAAGAAAAGCACTACCGATTGTGCGAACCCCGCCTGTCCGCCCCCTATCTGCCACGTATTTAATAGCAGAAAACACGATGCAAAAAAAAAAAAAGCAAAAAAATACAAAAACAAAAAACTAGAGACCAAACTGAAAATGAAACAGAAGCGTAGCTGATGACTGTGAATTCCCCCTTCCACTCCCGTCACTCTCAAGTTTGAGACCCAGAGAGCAAGAAGAAGCAGAGACAGAAAGAAAGGAAAGTCCAGAACAAAAAGTTTATCCATGCAACTTGCCCCGCCCTCCTCGCCCCCCAGCCACCCAAAGACAAACAGGAGTCTCTCCTCCTGGTAGCATTACAGAAAAATCAAAGCGTTCAACCAGTAGGCAGGCTTGTGGACATGTGGACATTCCCATCTTCGGCAGCTAGCCTCCACGTCGACCTACCTAACCGAGTCGCGAGTAGAAATGCAGTATTCCGTCGTATCTTCGGTGCGCCACGGAGCAGTTAGTTAGTTTTTTTTTTTGTGTCCGTTTTCTTTTCCTGAGGCACCCGTAATAATCCGGAGCAGCGAGCGCCGCCTCTTTAAGAAACATCCAAACATTTAAATTCTGGGAATCTTTTCTGTTGTTTTTATTTTTATTTTTATTGTTGTATGTGGACTGTTCGGTGACATGAATGTAGTCTTACTTTTTTGTTTTGCTTTTGTTATAAATATATAAATATATATTTTAGGTTTTTTTGTCATTTAAAGAAAACACTATGGAGTGGATGCTCTTTCTGTTTCTGCGAATGAAACGTGGTTCTCACTGTACATCAACAGATCTTTTGTCATATTTTCCAGATATCCTACGAATTAAAACGTATATTCCCGTGTATATTTGAGCATACGTGTCATTGAGCTTGCATGTTACAGATGTAGAAACAAAAAGTACCAGAGCAGATCATTTGAATATGGAACTGAAGAAAACTTAGACTGAATCTACGCTATACGATTCTGACCTGTGCTGCACTTAACCTCTTAGTTTTTTTAATTATTATTATTATATTGTTTTGTATTTGCTCACTTGTTTTCCCCGTCATCATCGGCTGTGTTTATCTTTGTGTTGAAGCTGATTTGCTTGGTTTTCTTTCCTTTATTGTTTTTTATTTTTAATTTCAGGCGACAAAGTAAGGCTTTTCAGCTTGTATTCTATGTTCTATGAGCTAAAGCAAGTGATAATTGTTCGTTCTGCTTCAGTGGAAAAATGCTTTTTTTTTTTTTTTTATAAATTTATTTAAACACAGATTCTCTCTGTATTTCTTTGAGTAAACCCTCTCAGTTGAGCAAATGCAGAGTCTATATATTTATTTCTTTGTGTGGAAATGAAGGGGTTGGGTTTTAGTTCAAATGTTGCCAAAGATTAACAGTCTGGTTTGTAATGGGATAAAATCAAAATGGCTCCTATAAAAGTGTTAATGTTTGCAAAAACACTAAAAAAGGAGTACAACGCATCAGGGTTCCATACTTTCCTAGAGTCTAATTGCCATTTTATTTAGTCTGTGTGCATTTTGAAGGAAGGTCTGAATGAAAAAAAATCCTTTCATAATATACAGTAAACACAACACTTTGCAAAAGTATTCATCCAACCCCTTTAATGTTTTTATCCTGCTTCCTGTTAAAACCACAAAACTCATTGGGTTTTCTTGTGACTTTGATAAACACAATTGTGAGGCAAAAGGAGAGCCCTGCAAAGTTTTTCATATTTTTATTCGCCTTTTAAGATCTGGAAAGTGTGGCATGTTTGCATTTAGTCCCTGCTTGGAAATTTCTACCACTAGCTCATCAAACTGTTTGTTTTCATAGTAATTACAATGAGAATTACTAACATTAAAGTTCCCAACATGCCTACAGGATGAAATTAGCATTTGATCCTCTAGCAAAACAGGATTTCGAACCGGAAAAACCTTATTTAAAATTTTTGGTCATTGACTTTAAGGAAATGCAATCCATGAGTCATCTTCAGTGTTCCCACCAAACGAAACAAGTCATCCAAGAGGTGGTATGAAAACTTTAGAGGGCCACTGTTTGCCTCTTTCTAGCTGGATTATTCCTATTATTTGTCAAACAATTAGCAGTATATTAGGCTGCTCCTCTAATTTGATCTTTCAGCACAGCAACATTAAAATCGGTTATCAAACTGGGAAATGTTCTTCTGCATTATCAGAACTAGTACATCTGTCAGATTTTTAAAATAATTTAAAATTGGTCTGTTCTTTGACATAAACTTAAACGGGGCACTCTTGAAAGCTGCAGTACATGTTATTTTTACATATTTGTTTAAACTATCACGATGTAATAGCGCAGAATGAGAAAAAAAAATAGTGGAAATACAACCAACCAATCAGAGCCAGGATGGTCTTAGCACGGTCACTCACGCTCGTGCGCGCACTCTCAAAAGTGTTAATGGTGGAAAAACAACTTGCAGCTCCAGAAAATCCGTCTATCCGCCATTATCGGTGGCCATACTAACTATCCTGAACGTTCATGGCAGGCTATGTTATGGGGAAACTAGCTGTAATGTGGGAAACCAGCTGCAGCTTAGCTAAGAGCAAAGGGGACGGAGAAACAACGTGAATGAGTGTGTTCACGTAAACAAACTTGTGATTGGATGTTTCTGACCAAGTGGCGCATTTCTTCAGATAGCACTGGGAGATGGCAGAGGAGCTAGATTTATTCAAAATTAAATTCCTTAGCAACAGCAACAACGTAGCAACAGTTTTAACAAATACGTTAAAAGTTACATACTCTTGGGGGCCCCCTACTGGCGACATAGGCCTATTTCAGGGATTTTCCTTTACCTGCCTCATTGCAGTAATTTGACAGCGAAAGTAAGAGTTCATCAAACCTATCTGGAAAAGCAGATGTTAAATTTTATTCACATATTTAAATGCACATTTTACAATCATTAAGTGTATCAGAAACTGGTTGGCTGAGATCTCAGTTTACTCAGCATCCCCCTCTAGTGGTCTGCGACTTCCGAGCGCTGCAAATGCACGTTCGGATGCAAGAAGAAGCCACAAAAATGAAATGTGTTTTTGCAACAAATCAACTGAAGGCTGTGACAATTAAAACAAAACAAAAGATTGTCACTAGTTTCATTGCGGTGGATGCAGACAGACTTCTCCAGAGGTTGCTGACGGATCAGCTCAAATGGCAAAAACAAAAACAAGTGTAGTGAGGAAGGTGCAAAGTGACCAATAACACGAGGCAGAATCAAAATATAAATTATGAATGCAGTCAAGAAATATCTTTCTATTTTTTGTTTTGGAGGTGGCTCTCACAAAGAAATCTGATTGAAATCGATTTAACTAAGACTTAACATGCAAACTTTTTCTCGGTGTAATTACTTCCTCCATGAAGCCAATCTGTTGAAAGAACTTCTCTCTCAAAATATAAATCTTCCAGCTTTTCTCACAAATTTCAGACTAAACGGAGTATTGCACAACAAATAAAGTGAAAAACAAAAACAAACAAAAATACAGGTTAATTTTTTTGTTTTTTTAAGCTACTGTTCTGTACAGCTCTATGTGGTTAGTTCAGTCAGGTGTGTATATACAAGCAAAGAAAAACCTATGAACACTAAGGTGATGCCTAACAAAGCGGGATCCCCTCACACACCTAATAATGTTATACACTTGGTATACTTGGTGTGTGTGTGTGTGCGTGCGTGTGTTTTTTATCTGCGATAATATGTGTGCACACACTCTCTTCAGTTTCAGAGGCACTCTACCTGTAGTTTGGGGTTAGGCGGTGTTAGTTATCCAAGCCATCTTAACTATCGGGACGGGAATAAAAATAGCCATCGGAAGACATCGTAAAACTGTTTGTATTTCAGAAAAAAAAAAAACAAAAACAAAAAAAAACTTTCCCTCATCGCCGTGGATTTGGTTTGGGAGTAAAGGCGGCGCACGTCACATTTCCTCAAGTCTCCCACTAATCCTCCAAAAAAAACAAAAAACAAATCTGTGCTTTGTTGTTTTCTTTGTCCTCTCCATCTGATGCTCTGATGATCCAGAGTCTCTGCAGATAAGATGAAGTGCAAAGTAGAACTTCTAATTCCTCAGAAACAAACAAAAACAAAAAGGGAAAGGACAAAAAAAAATGTGTTGCTCAGCAGGAAGTCACGAGGGTCATATTTTCTCGTCAGTCATCTCCAGGAACTGAGCGTACACGTCTCTGGAACACTCCCCCTTTTGGTTAAACAGAAACTTGTAGTAGCTGCCGTCAGCACAAATGGCTGCAGAAAGAGAGAGAGAGAGAGAAGAAGACCTGAGCAGGAGCAGATAGAAGAATCTGTTTTCTAGGTCGGTGACTTCCTTGGTCCCGAGTCTGATAGATGTGTGACACAATGAGTCATCCTTTTCCCAACAGGCGTCCCGCTGCTAGCTCACCTATGACGGCGTTGGGCTCCGTTCCGAAGGCACATACGCAGGGGGAGCCCGACGGCACCTGGAACTTGGAGAAGCTCCACTTGGAGCTGAAGTATTTGGGGAGGAAGCTGGCGGATGCCAAACTGCAGAGGAGAAAGGCGAAGTTACAACTGGTTCTAAGAGTTACTGCAAAACCATTGACTTCCTCTGAAATGTTCCACATTTTGTCACATGACAAAAGAACAAACCAATATGTTTTTTCTTTCTTTCTTTCTTTGTTTTATGTAACAGAGCAGCACAAGCTAGTTAGTTGTGAAGTTGAAAAAAAGATGATAAGCGGTTTCCAGAACTTTCTACAAAGTCTTAGGTCTTCAGCATCGCTTTAGAGCCGATGACTACGGTGGTCGGAAGTTGCAAAAACACAAGGCAAACTGAGCTACAAGCACATGAACGATGGAAACGGCAAAACACAAAACAAACAAAAACAGAAAATGTGGCGACAAAACAAAAAAAGAAAAAAAGCAACAAGAATCCAGGAAGAAGAAGTGAAGGGAGAAAATGCCATGATTATAATAAAAACGGCAAGTATGAAATGCTGCAGGCAGTAGAACAGACGTGCTCCAGACCACTAGGGGGAGTCAGTCAATAAATCATGTGGGACCAGATGGTCAGTAAAGACCTGATATTGTATTTTATGATTTAATGGGAAATTCAGAAGAACGATTGACGAAGGAAGACAAATGGTGTTATACTTTATGGCTTTTTACAAACATGCAGTCTTTTACAGAACAGCTCCAGATTCCACCTACTGGTCTGGAGGACTTCCATCGGCATCAAATTATTATTAGTAGGATTTTGAAATGATTGTGAAAACAGTCATTTTGAATAAAGATCTACATGAACTTAATCTAAGATTTTTTTCTCATTAAAATGATGATTTGCTCATAATTTTAAGACATTTTCTTATAAAATTATTATAGTTCTGATAAAACTCTGACTATATTCTAATTAAACAAAAGTTCAATCATCTACACTGAATGACTGAAATATAAGCCACTTTCAGAAGAAATTTAGATTAAAATCATAAGTTGGATATGACATAAAAAACAAACAAAAATCTGATTTTATTTTGATTTTTTATATTGCCCAAAACTATCATCTTTGTTTTTCGTCAACTTTACAATTGTGCTGATCTAATCACATAAAATCGTTGAACGTTTGTGCTTACAATGCAACAAAATGTGAAAATCGTTAAGACTGCGTGCGTCCTCCGGCCTCAGGGGCCATGAGAACACAGACCTCGACTGTTTGTTCCTTTTGGGGTCTTCCGCAGCGAAGATGTGTACGGTGCCGTGGTCGCTGGACACGCAGATCAGAGACGCGTCCTGATTGAAGTTGATGCTGGAAGCCACAAATAAAACAAAACAACAACAAAAAAAAAACAACACATAAGCAGATTTCCTATCAGAGTTTTTCCTTTTAAAAAAATACAAGATAAATATCCAAGGTTCTTTCCCTCACCAGTAAATGTTGGCCGTCTGCGAGCCTCGCCGCAGCTCCTGGATGAGTTGCCCCGCCGACGTGTCGAAGATCCTGATCAGAGTCCCCTGCGGAAACGTGACGGGAATTAAGTCGCGGGAGGTCAGAGGTTGCCAACCCCCCCCTTCCAAACCAACATCCAACAAAAAATTAACAAACTCTCCGCACTTTCTCCGACGCCGTGGCTATCCTGGTTCCCTGCAGGTTGAGTGCGATGCAGCACAGCGCCCCCTCGTGGGCGGGGATGTCGACGGGCGGCTTCTCGGTGTTGGCCAGGTCCACGATCTGCACGTGGCCCGAGTGCGTTCCCGGGAACGCCAGCAGGGAGTTGTTGCTGTTGGGACACAGCACACACAGACCTGGAACAAACGAGACGGCGGCGGCTTAGAAACAACGAGACGACTGCTGTGATGACTAACGAGTCGGCCGGTCCGGACCGGACGGGCGTCGGCACCGACCTTTGGGGTTGTAGCAGGTCTCGAACACGTGCAGCTGATGCGGGTTGTGCGTGAAGGTGAACACTTTGATCATGGAGTCTAGGACTACCACAATCCTGAAAGAAAAAAAAAAAAAAAAAACCCACACACATATGCAGTAGTCGAATGTTTCCAAAGGGAAAATGGAGGCTTCCGCGGGCGGGAGCCCATCCGTACCTGTCCCGCCGAAGCTTCACCGCTTTCACCTCTGTGGAGAACTCGATTTCGATCACCGTCTTCTTCTTCAGGTCGTCCCAGATCATCACTAGAACGTCAACCAATCACACGAATCAAGAGCGTCGCGACGCAACATGAAGGAAAATTAAAATACGGCATCCAAGTTGTAGCTCAGAAAGGCTGAGCGGAGGATGGGAATAACACGCTTCCCCTGAGATGACAGGAGCTTTTTTTTTTTTTTTTTTAATAGTTTCCAACTGCAGGAGGCTTTCAGTCAAAAGAGCTCAAAATGACGGTTACAACTTACCGGTTATGTTAGTAATCGACTATTATAACGATTAATCAGATTTTAATAAATTATTTTAAATCTACGTCTGCAAACAAAATGCCTTCAACAGTTATTTCTGTTTGACTTAATAGCGATCTTATAGGGCTGATCTGTTGATTTTATTTTTTGTCTTTTAACTGATTAATAATCGGACAGAAAAAGGTGCCTAATAGGAGATTTATTTATTTATTTATTTTTATTTTACAAAATGTCATCTGAGTGAAGCTAAAACTGCCACTCAAGGAGTTCTGGGTAAAACATATTTACAGACAAAGAAGTTTTTTTTAATTATGTTTTTTGTAAAGTTTTGGCTCACTTACGGTTCAGACTATGTTGGTCTTTCAGCATCTGACCTTTTTTTTTTTAAGTCTGTGCACTCCAGTCAACTATTAAATGCTTGCTAATTACTTGACGATTATTTCAATAATTGATTCATCGTGATTCATCCGACTAATATTGTAACATTAAAACACAACTACTGTGAAAACCTAAAGTTTTTCCCAAAAAGAAAAAAAAAGTACAAGATGGAGTGCTGTAAAAAATAAGAAGAGCTTCTTCATACAACTCCACCTTGTAGATCTGCAGACAAGAAATAGGGATGGAAATAAACTGCTGGAATCCTTAATATGAAGACTGAAACAAGAAATTAGAATACTTAAAATTAATTTTGTGGGAATTTTAAAGATAAACTAAGAAGACTAAGAAAGCTTCAGAGTTTGCTGCTCACTCACATAAAATGCCACTGAAAGTTATTGAGGTTTGTGGTTCCACACCGCAAAGGCAAACTGCATTTTAAGCTTTATGAAAACTTCTGCAAACGAAACCTGCAGACATTTTCTCATCTTCATTTTTTTTCAGTAGGAATGTGGCAAACATACCTTTATTAGTTGGGTACTTGGGTTTCTTCCCTCCTCCCACCAGCGCCAGGTAGTTACACCTAAACAGCATCTCCACATGGCCAACGCCTCCCTCTAGGAACTCTGAAATACAAACACAGGGATATTTCCAATCTCTGTAACAGATCTGTGAATACAAGAGAGCGTGACACAAACGGTCCTGCACTGTGGTGTGATGTAAATTCAGACAAAGGAGAAACAGAATGCTTTTTAGGAAACCGTACAAATTTGCATCCTAAATTATATGCCTTGCTTACTCAAATTTAAGGCGTTACATTCAAGTAAAAGTGTGGTACATTTCCAAGAGTGAGAAAAACAAAAAAAAGATTTTGCACTTATCTTATACTCATTGATATGATATCGTCTGGTTACCTTGCTTTTCCTTTTCTTTGAGAGGATCTGTGTTGTAGACACGAAATCCATTCTCCATTCCACAAGCAAAGCATCCTGGACAAGAACACAAAGACCCAACAAATACAACAAAATTCTCTTTCTCTATATATGTGTATATATTTTATAATCATTCCCAAAGAGTCAAGGTAACAGGAAGTAGAAAAATAAATGTTGAAGATGGAACCACTGACCACAGATTGAAACAAACCATTAACCTCCACTGTTATTTATAGAGAACTGGCACTTCGTGGTAGAGATTGCACTGGTCCGTTCTGGGTTCATTTAACAATTTAGTTCCAGTTATGTCAAAGTTTTATACCTTGGCTTAAAAAAAGGGTAACGAGGTATAAAAGAAGAAATTTAAAGACACTTCACGGCCCGTACAGTGTCTTTATGAAGAACTTAGGGAAAAAATACGTTGCTAAATCACGTCTTATACGGTAACTTATTCTGAAAAGTACTGACGAGAAAGTACTGTGGAAATAAATAACTTGTGGGAATTCAGAACAGCCCTGAGCTAACCTTAGTACTGTTGACATAGCTGCTTTTAGCGGATAGCCGCTATGTTCGAAGGATTTTTCTGCTAGCAGTAGCATTAATGCTAAGTTAGCATACAACACCCATTACACATAACCCTTTTTTCCCACCTTGTGTTTATCTATATTTTCTATTGCTGGGTTCCCGAGTCATTATTTTGTCAGTCAGAATATTTGTAAGCAATAAACTAAAGTGGCAGCTGCAATTTTAGTTGGCCAAATTCAAGTGTACGAGCTAATGCTAATGTTAACTTTGTCGGTAATTTAACCTGGCAGTTCAAAGGTAACGCAGCGCTTTTAGAAAATATTTGTTAATGTAAAAAAATGAATGCGGAATTTAAGAAACAAGGACTGACGTGTCACACTGAGACAACTAACACGCAACGAATTGTGTATCTATGACGTTTCTCAATTTTATTAGACGGGGGGGAAATAATGATCATTACGACTATGATTCTTACCGTGATCCTGGTTAAATCCAGCATAAAGAAGCCCATTTCCATGTGGATTGGACGGTAGTAAATTCATCGTTATAACAAAGTAACCAGCGATGTTAAACGAGTAAAAACCCAACAGTTTTTGTCCGTTAGCTAACTGGCTACCATTCCTCCACCAGAGTCGGGCTTTTGCTGGACAGAGCGAAGAAGAAGAAAACAAAAAACAAAAAACAAAACCGGGGCTGTCTCTCGCTGTCAGGATCGAAGGGAATTCACTTGTCTCCAGTGGATGTCGTAAATGCGTGTCAACATAACGTCATCATCAAATAGTTTGAGTTAAATGTAGACGCCTTTCAACAATTCCAGGGCAGATAAATTACAATCCTATACCCAATTAAGTAATTTCATTTTACTTAAAATCTGTATTTTTCCTTTTTTCAAAGATAGTTTTTATTCGGGAGTAACCCTGTTAAAGCAAGCCCAAGGTAAATAACCACTAGGGTGTCGTCAGACATTGCATCTCTCAGTTAGGAAACCATGTACAAAAATACATAAAAAGCGTGCACAGAAGGCTGATGATGTCTTACCTGCCACCAATGCCGCAAAAGCCCCAGTGGCCTAATGGATAAGGCACTGGCCTCCTAAGCCAGGGATTGTGGGTTCGAGTCCCATCTGGGGTGGTACTTCATTTTTTATTACCACTTCCTCACATTTCACAAATACTCCTTTTTCAGTCAATAACACCATGAAGAATTAAAACACCATCTTACTGATCTGACAAGACAACCATTTTCAATAGAGGGTGCTGTATTAAAGCCTTTTTAAATTATTTGAAATTTGTATTAAAAAGCTACACTGCTAATAAAGGTATGTTCCCTACCAACTAAAATGAAATTAAGTATTTCTTCTGAAATTTTAGGTAAATACTATTAAAAAAAGATTACCACACCAAATCACATCACATCACTCAAAGCAAGTGACACTAAGAATTTTTATTTAAGGAAGAAAAACCAAATTTCTAAAGGTAATTAAATTTTAAATCACATACATACAAATTATATGCAGAAGTGCAGCAAACATGTCTGTAAAAAATACAAAGATACATTTTTATAATTCAGTATTATTATACATTTCTGACAACGCAGGTCTGTGGCAACCACGTAATATATGGACAATGTCACAGAAGAGGAAAACTTGGTTTCAAGTCTCCATATCTAACCAGCACCCAGACAACCAAAGTGAGATTTATAATCATAAGCAATCCGTTTTTATTTTCTGGCACAACGCTGAAGCTAAACTAACCTCCTTCATAAGGGACATAGTAAACTGACAGTTAAAGTCTGCATTAAGATTAATATAATGTTAATAGAAACTAGGAATGGACAAGTCTCCTGTGTCGTTTGAGGCCATGCAAACTTGAAAAGCCCTTGTTACAAACTGCGCATACGTATGGTCTCTCTCCTGTATGCGTTCGCATGTGCAAAGTAAGAAAACAGGATTGGACAAAACCCTTTTCACATATGGTGCACTTGAACGGTCTTTCTCCAGTATGGTACCGCCTGTGAATCTTCAGTTCTGCTGCGGATCTAAAAGACTTCTCACAGTCATCGCACTTGAAAGGCCTTTCGCCGGTGTGGATCAAAGTGTGCCTCACCAACGCGTCCTTCCCAAAGAATCCCTTTCCGCAGTGCTCACATGGGAAGCGCATCCCTTTGTGGTGGAAGTTATCATGTTTTAGAAGGCACCTTCTAGATGTGAAGGTCTTATCACACTGAGTACAAGGGAAGATCGTGGTAGGTTTTTCGTCTACGGGTTCTCCGGCGTGATGCACGCGCTCCACGTGCCTCGTCAGTGTGACGCCGTGCCTGAACTTCTTGCCGCACTCCCAGCAAAGATACGGATACGCCTTTGTGTGCTTTTTCTGGTGCTCCACAAGATCAGAGTATGAGCGGAACCTTTTAGCACAGTGAGTGCACTGGAAAGGCTGGTAACCGGTGTGTTTCCACTCGTGTCTGATGAAACGCTTCAAACTGGAAAAGGTCGTTTCACAGTACGGACAAGTGAAAGGCTCAGTGGGGTTGTGGGCATCGATGTAATGCTTATGAAGGGCCTTGAATACGGGGAAGTGCTCTTCACACCGATTACACTGGAACGGCGTGTGGGATTCTTTGTGCATGGCCAGAGCCTCCGAGTCACGTACTAGTTTCATGCAGACCTCGCAGTAGAGTGGGTTGTGAGTCTGCTTGTGGGAATCCAACGTTGACTTGTACTTAAAAGCCTTGTCACATTCGTCACATCTGAAACAATGTTTCACATCATCTGGATTCTCGGGATCCACTTGCTGCTCAGTGTAGCAAATGTTCCTCATGTGGAACCTAAACGTTTGTCTGCATTTGAATTCGACGCTGCAGTGAGGACAGTAGAACGGACCTTCCATGCCACTCTTACTTCCGTCTGGGCTTCTTTCTCCTAATTCCCCGGAGGACTTCTCCGACATGATATAGTCAGGATCTTGGGCGGTGCTGTCTGGAGGATGATCGTCAATAAATGCCTCACAAATGACCCCACTGGATGACTGTTCACCAGCATCTGATGCGGTTTCTTGTCCTTGTGTATCTTTATCAGGATTTACTTTAGTTGAAGTAGTACATTTGTGCTGCTGCAAGAAGCGTAAACTCTTATAAAACTTTTTGCACACGGAACAAGCAATGGGCAGCTCCTCTGTGTGCTGATTCATATGTCTCTGCAGGAACTTGGCCTGGGTCACCACTTTGCCACACACCTTGCACGTTCTCTCATCCAAATCATTTTTTGCTGAACTCTGGGAAACTGTGGTACCGCCCAAAGTCTTGCCTGATTTTCTCCACTGCGACAGGTACCGTTTCATCTTAAGTCCTCGATTCTTTCTCACTGGTCTTTCCCACAAGGGGTCTGCATCCAGGTCTTCCTTAAAGCCCCTTGCTTTACTTTCCACTTTGTAATCTTTATCGTCGTCGTCTGGGCATTTCCTTCTCCCCCCATGTCTCTTTGGCTTCTTCTCCACGCCATCTAGCAGTGTCACTTGGCCATCCTCCCCAATGATCAGAGTCCCAGCATGGTCATCGTGCCTGTCATCTACCATTTCCCCCTCGCTGGCCTCAGTGCCTTCGGTGGGATCCGAGACCACAATACTGTCCATTTCAGTCTTCACCTCTCCACTGATGCCAAACCACTGTGGCTCTGCACACTCCGCTGTGCTCCCAGGTACTTCGACATACACTTCTTTGTTCTCAGATTCCACCTCCATCTCTGAACAGACTGTGTACACGAGGCTACTCTCTGCGTCGGTTCCTGGCTGCTCGTTGACAATCACGACTCTTTCCACAGGAGGAAGACAAAGGGCTGATAAGATGCCGCTGTCAACAACATAAGACTCTGAAAAGAAACACAATAGATCAGTTCAGGTAGAACATACAGAGAACTTTCTGACAGAACTGCTAAATGGCAATGAACCTGTATATCAGAGAAAGATCTCCTTACCAATATCTTCAAGATGGGTGAGATTTTTCTGTGTGTCCAACAATACTTTTAGATCTTCAGGTTGAACTAAAGTCTCCATGGATTCATTCAGAAAAGAGGTGGTGTCACTCATCAGGGAAACAACCTGATAAAAAAAAACAAAAATTAAATGTTTTTAAAATTATATTCTATTCAAACACATTTTTTGAGTACAACAAAAAGCTAAGATGTTTTCCTCTTGAGATTATGCGTTTACCTGCTGGAGACTTTGAGCAGGAAGGAGCTTTTCAAGTCTGGACAGAAACAGCCACATCAGAGTCTGAATAGCTTTGTCGTATGTGGGCCCAAAGTCTCCAGGGAAAACATCCTGAAACACCAACAAATCCAGTAAATATGGTGGGTGACCACCAACAACTTTAACAAGAGCTGAAGATACAGAGCTGTTTGTCTAAGTAGGCTTACCTGGAAAAAAGTCATTCTTTCATCAGGATCTCTGAGCAAATTTTGAACAAGGCCCACGAAATGAGAGTCAGACACTTCTGTTGACTGTAGGCAGAAGCAGAATCAATTGGTTTTGCAAACTGATAGTAAATGACAAGCAAAGTAACTACATTCACCAGAAACAACAAAACCCAGCATGCAAGAGGTAAGAGAGTTTACCTCTATTTTCCACAGAGACCTGAGGCTCTGCATTCGGTCGAGGTGTGGCTGAATAATCTGCAGGTCGGCCGTTTCATCGGAACGACACAGTTCCAGGATCAGCTGCAATTTAAAAGGCCAAAATAAATAAACCAGTAAAATAAAAATTGTTTACAAAGCTGCTCAGATGCCCCTTCTGCGTTGTTTGCATTTGCTTTAGAGCTGATCCCTTTAGAAAACAGCAGTTTGTTGATTAACATTAGGAGTGCTGTGTATCCATCTTTGAGACACCAATTCGAAAAGTGCAGTTGTGTTGTCAATATATCATTACGTTTATTTTGGTGACAGAAAAAACTGCTTTCTAAACACCAAACAATGCACCCTTAATGTTGAAATAAGCCTCTTGTGGCACTATACTGATCACTACTCCCCAACAAGGCCTGGACTCTTTCAGGTCATGATTAATGTAAAAACTCCAATCAGAAATCAATGTTATCAAACAAAACCTGACTCACTCGTGCTCTGAGGCCCAAAATGAGTTCGGCTCGCTGCCTTGTAGAAAGAAGCTGAGGAACAATCTCTGTAACCATGAACACAAACTCCTCCAGCAGGCCATAGTCGGACACAATCTTCTGTTCCACTGTGTGCCAGATCGCAGCAGACACCAAGCGGATGGGGGAAACCAGGAGGCGCAGGGCGGAGAGGGGAAGAGTGGGACCTGCAAAACAAGGAAACAGTCAGTAATTGCTTGAAAAGGCAGGTGTACGTTTTAGAGCAAGTCTGGGATGAAACATAAAAGTGAAACATCTTGCTTTGCAAAAATTTTTTTTTTGAAACTCAAACATCTCGTCTGCATTAATATACCCCAGCAGATGATTCTAGACCTGTGATTCTAGAAGAGTGAAACAGTCAATCATATGGCACCAATACAAGCGATTTAAGAGTCTAGGCATAGTTTTTGTTGTCAAAATAAATAGCTACCCCTTATTATACTAGGCATGTTCTTAAAAATAGGCAAGTGTCTTCATTCCAGATATTTGGAATCTGAATAAAAAGACGCATACAAAATGTTTGACCCATGTCATACAGTTTAAAAGGCAGTTATCGATGATCCTACCCAAACACAAAGAAATTTCTGAATTCGAAGCAAGTTCCAAAAAATAAAAATATAATAATCTCTAAAAAAAATTTCTTGCCAGATTACCTTCATTTAGCAAATAGAAATAAACTTGGTCATTCTAACTCGGCTAAAACAGGAAAAGTAAGGTCTGATTTAACTTCAGACAGAGAGAAAAAAATAGGCTTACATGTGTTTTTACTCATTGTATGCAAATATCTGGTGTCAGCTGTAGCTAGGGATCATTGTAAAGCTTAGATTCTACAAAACAGTGATTGAAGACAAGTAGATTTTTTTAAAGTCAATGTAATAGACCATTACGCCATGTAAATGCCCTGAAAGTACATAGAAGCTTGTTTCTATGAGGAGACGGGAACAATAATGCAATTGAAAGTCCCTCCTACTACACTTCTTAATTTGGTAACTGGTTCATGCCTGTGTCAAATTTCTGTCCAGCCCTCAAGAAAAAAAAAAAAAGGAAAAATTTACTCATACTTATAAACAAGGTCCAAAAAATCCAAAACCATGGATACATGTGATGATGGCTGATGAGTGTAGTGGTGATTGAACCCCTCCATACACTTCAGTTTTACTTTATCTATGTTATGAAACTTTTAAACTGAGCTGCTGCGTTTGTGTTCTACAAGTAGACCTAATCTTCACAAAGTAAAGTGATTTGACATGCAAATACATGCTTATCTGGCCCAGGCAAAGTCTGCATATAATATTTTTAGATTATAAGAATTGATTGGAAAAATAGTCGGATTCTTTCAATATTCGCAGACGTAGCTGTTAAGGTTAATAATGGCTGGATACAAGGATTCTTACAAGTCACTTGATCTACATTTATTTTCGCCATTCAAATGGAATAAAACGGCAATTCGTTTTCTTTTTAGTAAAAAATAAAAATAATTTTTAAAAAAGTTGTGATTTGGTGACAACCTTTCGAGTGTTTTAGGGAACACAAATTAGCAAGGGAAGCTGTTTAAATGTTGCACACCTCTTGTGTTTTAACGTACAAACATTATTGTGTTATTGAAATGTTTTTAACGGTCTTTCAGATGAAAACGTTTGACTTGACAGAACTCTTTACAATATTACACAAAGATATTTATTTTACCTGAACATTTAAAGTAAACGTTTTTGAAAGTTTAAAACTTGCCCTTCACAAAAGGAAAAAAAAATTCAGGGCCAAACTCCGGTTATGTCGGATCTTCCTGGTTTTATTTGCATTCTCCGGACTTGGTCAAATATGTTAATGTATCGTGAAGGATTTATATTCAGTTTAAATAAATTATATAAGCACATAATTTAGGAAACGTTTGTTTAAGAAATATTAGAGTGAACTGTAAAAACCACCGGAGTCATTTCAGAAGCTAACTCTAGCCTAGCATAGCATTAACTGAGTTAGCTCCAATGCTTCTCAGCTAGCTAGGTTGGCACTGTGGCAGAACACCTTTAGCATCAGCTATATCTACCTGACTCGCAAGGCTTGTAAATAAGCACCTCTGGCGGCGTCTAAGAAAATCGTTAGTCCGATTTCAATAAAATAATATGGACACTATGACGAAAACCGTCAGTTTTAACATGTTATTAGGATGCTATTCCCGCGCGCGCGCTGCGGCCTAGCTAAACAAATCTGCCAGTTGGTGTTTTTACTCACCAGGTAACTCGGAACTTCCTCCTTCCATCTTAGACAGTCACTGTAGTAACATTACAATGAGAACAACTACTGTCCGGGACTCTACCACAGTCAAAGAGATTCCTTTAACAGCGGCTTTGTTCAATACCAAAGTCTTCCAGGCGCTTTTTCTGCGTCAACGGTTGCTCTGCGTTCCGTCTGAAACAGTCCGGACGAAACAGTCCGGACTCAAGTTAGTTAGCTCTGTTTCGTTCCGCTTCATGACGACCTGTTGCATAGTCAAATGTGTTACATATTTAGGAATAATTGCTCTTAAATTACTCAAAGCTCGGTTATGCTGAATAATTATAGTGTAATTATTAACCTTCTAGATGTTTCAGCTCAGTGGAAACCACTATTATTATTTGCCAAACTATCTCAAGTGTTGACACAACTGATTTGTTCCTCATGTATAGGGGCCGTTTCATGCCTTAACGATCCATAAGGTTTAAGTTACAGTAAATCTCAAAAGTTTACCACCCTTGTTAAAATGAATGCCGAGATGTAAAATAAAAAATATGTTCATACTATTTCAAGACTTTTAAAACATATGTGAAATATACACAACTGAACTGAGAAAAATAAGCTATAAAAATGAAATAAAACCAAATAAAAAGATGCATATGCATAAACCAACATGTATTCACTTTTTTGATTGTATTTCCTCTTAACATTTTCTTGAATTCACACTCAAGTTTAATTTTTTTCACACAGCACATTTACCGCAAGACAGAAATTCTTTTCAGTCTCACAATCATCCAAAACCAGGACAAAAAAAAAAAAAACAATGAAATTGAATCTTAAAAGTTTTAGGCCACAATTTAAAAATGTAGCATTAATACAAAAGTAACCTCATAATCTTTCCATGGAGAACATGCCTTCAAAGCAAATCAGACTTTTTGGCCCAAAATTCCAATTTTATGTTTGAGATTGCATATTATATATTACATTAATGGATGTTTTTTGTAATTAGACTGACGAACAAAAATATATATTCTGCTCTAACGGTCACAGACACAACACTGATTAAGATATTTTGCTTTAGAAAAAAGAACACAACTGACTGGGTGCACACAATTTGTCCACTGATATCGATTTAAGGTGTTCCTCAAAACACATTCAAATCTCTCCCTATGTCAATCGCATGGCCAGATAACTTTGGTAATCCTAAAAGCAGAAAATGTTTGGTTCGATTTAATGTCAGAAAATAAGATTAAGGGTCTCTTTTTAAATGGTATTTCACCCTTAAGAACGAAGTTCAAACCCCTTTGCTAGAAAATGTTACAAACCTTAAACCAAAGGTGACATTTGTAAGATGTTTGTACTAATCCTCTTTCATATATATATATCAGCCAAGCAGGAAGTCAAAATTGACATACCACTGACAATTTCTTGAACAATTATTGCTTTATTTCTCAGCAAAGGCATGTCAAGAAATTTCAATGCCAATTGCAATCTCCTTAGAGTGGAGAATGAGTTCCAATCCTCATCAACCTGCCCAAAAGGAGTTTCACCATCTAACACCAGTTTGTGTAACAAAATGTTGCCAGTCATTGGTCCAGTACTAATTACTGCAGAGCCTCGTATGTAGTACTACAAAAGGTTCATCTCCAAAACATTATGATCCATCTGACAACGGTACACCTGCTGTTGGGTACACAAATTTTTCTCAACATTTGTATTTGCTTTATGACATTTATTCACTGATTTCATTTAAACATTTAAACATTTCTACAATTATTTTACTCTAATCTGGCACAGACGAGTGTAGAAGCCTTTTATGTCTAAACATGCTGTAGGATTTGAGAAAAGCCTTGCCGCAGATGTGGCAAACAAACGGTCTTTCTTTAGTGTGGATTTTTGCGTGCAAGTTGAGATCGCCGAGTCGTACGAAGCCCTTTCCACAGACATCGCATTTGTGAGGTCGCTCAGTGGTGTGGTGTAAAAGCACGTGTCTCTTCAGCTCTGAAGCAGTTCTGTAGGCACTCTCGCAATCAGGGGTGGTGCATTTGAAGGGGCTCTGTCCCATGTGCATCATTTTATGCCTTGCCAATGTCGACGGAGCGACCATCTTACTACAGTAGGGGCACTCCCTGCGGAACAGTTGCTGGAGGTGCTTGGTCCTCTGATGTCTTATCAGGGTGGCCTTTTCTTTAAAGACCTTCTCGCACTGGGAACAAGAATAATTCTTCTCATTTCTAGAAGCACTGTGGATGAGTCTAATGTGGCGGTACAGGTTGGATCTGTGGGCAAAAGTCTTTCCACATTCCGAGCACAGGCAGGGTTTCTCCCCTTTGTGGACCTTTTCATGGGACAAAAGATATGAGAATGACTTGAACTTTAAACTGCACTGACCACACTGAAAGGGTAGATGACCTGTGTGCTGCCATTCGTGTCTGATTAAAGCATTGAGCTTAGGTGAAATCTTTGGACAGTGATTGCATTTGAAGGGTTTGCTAATTCCGTGGGTGTTTTCGAAATGCCTAACCAAGTGCTTAAAAACGGTGAAGGTCTGGTCACAGCGGGTGCACTGAAATGGCGTGTGTGCGGTTTTATGGCGGGCCAATGTTTCTGCGTCTCGCAGCACCGTCCGACACACGCTGCAGTACAGCTCATGGTGTGTGAGCAGGTGCTTTTGTAAGGAAATCTTGTACTGAAATGCATCTCCACATTTGTCGCATTTGGAAAGGTTCTGGGTTTCTTCCGGCTTGGTGGGATCTACGTTCTTGAGGTGGTACTCGAAGCAGGTCTTTTTCAAGTGTCTCTCAAGCGAAGAGAGGAGTTTATACTTGGTCCCACACTGGGGGCAGGCGTAGTCTTTGTTGGGAAAGTGGCTTTTTATGTGAGCTCGCAGATTTTTGCTTACCTGCTCTTTGCAAATAAAACACAAGAAATTCCGGGTCTTTTTTGGAGTGCTGGCTTTTGTATTGGACCGTTTTGCTTTTGGGGACGGAGTGAACTTATTTTCAGGAGTGTTTGCATTAGAGCAGCTGGAAAATGAATCACTTTCAGCGGGACTACTGGCAGGTGTTGCAAATGAACCATCGTCGTCAGAGTAGTAAGACCAGGAATCTGCATTACTGAGATCGTCTTGGCAAGACTTCTCCGAGTAGTAAGACCAGGAGTCATCCTCACTGCATGTGGCTGCAGGAGGCTTATGCGAAGACAATTTGCTGGAGCGAGCAGACTCTTCCTTATCAGTCACTGAAGCGGGAGTCTTGCTGGATTGTCTGGTTTTCCTGGAAGCAGGGTTTTTGGCCGGTAGGGTTTTATCACGTAGCTCCTTTTTCTCCTTCTCAAGAATCTTCTTCATCAACATTCCCCTGTTAGCCCTCACGGGTCGAGAAACTGTGATCGCTGGTTTCTCAAGTTTTTTCCCAGGAACTTTACGCTTCTTCGCGATGCGAGACGCAGCCTTCCCTTGACCTTCAAAGACGTCACTCACATTTTTCTCAGTTTGATTTTCATTCTTGGAAAGCTGTGTTCCATTATCCAAGTTAGTCGCGTCAACAGTTAAAGGTCCTGAAGCAGAATGAGGTTTTATCTGGGATGCTTCAAGCAATGGTGAAGAGTCTTCTTCCATAGGTGATGGGCATGATGGGACACAGCCCAAAATATTGACTTCTGTTTGACTTTCAGATGTCTTGCTTGACTTTGGAGAAGGAAGTTTGAGGGCAGAGATGATGCAGGAACCATCAAGAGAAATATCTGGAAAAGAAAAGAAAAAGATCAGCTCTTACATAAGACTAAAGTGGCTTACAATACATTTTATGAAGGCTAGCAAGAAAGTCAAACTCATATTGTACAAATTTATTAAAACAGTAGATTATTTCAAGCTTTTATTTCCAGAAATTGTGATTAAATTTCTGGAAAAGAAATGAATCATCCAACTTACAGATGATTAAAAACCTGACAATCAGTGTCTTGGCTTGTGGTCGAAATGAGTTGCTCTTTTAAAGCTCTTTTAGTAGTATGTCAAGTGTTGCTGGGGTATTCACTTCCTGTTTGGAAATCTCCGGATTTGTTCAATCAGATGCACAAATTACTAGTTCTCTGTGTTTACGACTTACTATTCTGAGTTCCCATCAAAAATTTGAGGGCTACATTTTTGCAGCTTTAAAAGCAGCCAACGTTTTTCAGTCTTTAAGCAACCAACATAGCCAACCCTGGGTACAACTTGGAGGTGTGCATCCTTCTCCACAACTGGGAGCCCTAAGCATGCTGCATATCGCTTCCTAAGCGCAAGGGGCCTGCATGTGAAGTGTTTATTTCTTGACATATAAAGAGCTCAACATAACAAGACTAACCACGTTCTAGTCAACTTTTAACATTGCTATCCTAACCCTTGACGTCTTTAGAAAGTAACTTTTTTTTTTGCCACTTGGAAACATTTGGAAAACTATGCTGCTTTTTGTGAATTTTAAATTTGATTGAAAAGCATCAGTTTTACTCTCACCAGGTTTTCCAAGACAGTCACACAGTTCTCTGATTACTGTAACTTACCATTGTGATCCAGCTGACTGAGGTCTTTGTGATGTTGCAGAAGGTTTTTAAGCTCGTCACACTGAGTCACAGACTGCACATATTCTGCCAAGACACACGAAACCTCCCCGAACACGGATGCGACCTGTACATAGAAAATGGTAAGGACGCTTTAATGTCTGCTAATTTAAAGAGAAGACAGAAACTGGGATTTATTCATGTACCTGATGGAAAGTTTGAATAGGAAGGATGTTTTCAAGTCTAGACAAAAACAACCACATCAGGGCATCGACAGCTTTGTCATATTTTGCACCAAAATCTTCACGGAAACCCCGCTGGGAATAAAATATAGAAAGTATATTTTATTTATAATTAAATAAATAAATAAATACAGACAAAAAAATATCAAGATTTTTCCTTGAGTAATAATTAAAAATGGTTCTATAGGTGGCTTAACTGTTCGCAGATGTTATTTTTAAGCACAATCCTAGATATTGAGAGCCTGATGTGTTGCTTAATAAACTATCTCAGCCCTAGAATTAGGCGATAAATGATAATGATTACAGCAAACTAAAAGCGGATCAACAAGCCTAACCTGAAAGAAGAGTTCTCTCTCATCAGGGCTTCCCAGTAGTTTCTTAACCAGATCCACAAAGTCCAAGTGGGACACCTCTGGATTTGGACCACCGGCCTGTAAGATAAGCCACTGATAAACATTCAAGCAGTGAAAAGGAGCTATGTAGATTAAGAAATTAAAGACTAAATATTGAGACAAAAAGCCCTTGCAGAATGCAGTTTAACAACCAACTCCCAAGGTGGATCAAGGATGCCTTATTGATGGTTGGACTTCAACCCCTGTGCCTGATTTGTGACGGGACATTTCAGTTGACTGCAAGAAACATGTAGGTTGCTCAACAAAAGTATGACGTCAGAGGAGTTTCAGTCACCTCTTCAAGCCATGACCTGATGAGCATTTCCATCCTGTTCAAATGCGGTTCAACAAGCTCGCAGTCAGGAGCAGCTTCCCGCTGGCATAAATCCAAGATCAACTGAAAGAACCCCAAAGAACAACAACACATTTTTTTTACTTCTAAATAACAGTTGTGACATTATGCTTAGCTGTGTTAATTACATCAAAACTACAGGCAGTGTTTGAATCTGGACGACACCTTACCCGTGCTCTCAGACCCAGGGTGAGTTGGACCCTCTGCCGACTGGTAAGCAGCTCTGGAATCGTGTCGGTAACCATAGAAACAAATTCCTCCAGGATGCCGTAGTCAGCCACCACCTTCTGCTGGACGGTCTGCCAGATTGCTGCAGAGGCCAGCCGTAGTGGCGGCACCACGAGATGCAGAGCGGAGAGAGAAAAAGGCGCACCTGAAGGTAAACATACTACGTTAACATGGAGGATCATTGGTTTTATTTCATGTTTTGTTAAGAACAAGCATGCAATTCCTCTCATTTTTAAGCTTGTACAAGCAGAAACCATGTGCCAATTTATCTGTTGAGTATGAACGATACAATAACCCCAAACCACTCCAAGGATGCAGCTGGTTGATGGACTCTGATCTCCATGCCCATTAATGTAATTTGTGCTTTTTTTCAAAGAATCTAATCTCCACCCAATCAGTAATGAAAGGGATCCAATGGCTATTAAATAAGTCTTCCTAACATCTATTTAAATTTAACAATAATGTCCTTTGGATAGTTGAGAGTAAAGTAGATAAGTGTGGTACACAGTAATGTTTGTGAAGTCAAACACAGGATATCTCCAGAAAACCCTCATGCCCTCTGTCAAACTTGTTATTTAGGGTCGTTTTGCAGCTTACAACAATCTAATTACGTAATTTCTCATTAAAATCAATACCATTTTCCAGTATGCATTATTCTAGCCTTTATTTTTCCATAAATTTGGATGGCTTTATCCAAATAAATTCTATTCATTAATAAGTCCTTTAAAATGATGTTCAACCTATACAGAGAACTGTACAATTTCTGACATTGGCAACTTTTTCTAATGTCTTTACACAAAAGAAAAACATGTATCACACATTACAAAGGATATAAATAAGATTTTTCAGTAACAAAATACAGCGTCCGAAAGGGTTATAAAAATATGAGAAAAATCATACTAACGTTTATTTTTGCTCCATGTTAATTTTAAAAAGATATACTCTTTTAGATGTGGAGCTTAGCGCTCACCAACATTAGCGTGCAGCTAAGCCAAGTTAGCTAGCTACACTATGCGTTTAGGCAGCCAGTGACAGTAACTCACCTGAAGAACGTTCCTGAGAAATATCTTCCATATCGCAGTTGATCTAACACTTAGTTTAACGAAAACCAGACATAACTGAATAAAAAGGGTTCTCTCGGTTACTTCCTTTTAGCATCTACAAAGGCTTTGTCCGACGTCTTTTCTGTTCCGGCGTTGCATCGTTCGTGGTAGCAGTGTTCCGAGTTTACAGGTGTCAGATATTTAAAATATTTCTCACTTTTACTGAATTACAGCTAAATAATTTTAACTTTAGTTTAGACGGTTTTTATTTAGAAATATATTAAACTCATGAGCAGTCCGTACTAACAGTGTTAGTTTTTTTCCACCAGGTGTTACATCGATTCGTGTCTCTCCATCAGATAGTTCCCCCAGTGTCTCCTCGCCGCTTTACACCGCCCGGGCGGCAAAATACGCGCGCGCTTGTTCAGCGCCCTTATCGAGAGAACTACGGACACCGTGAAAGCTCAAACAACGTGTTTCGGCGAAGATAACTGCACTCTCAAAACACAAACACAAAATTTCATATATATAGACTTTCAACTTGAATCTTAGAATTAAAGAGTGACGGCAAACAGGCCTTCCAACAGTAAAGCTTGGAGCTCATCACCAAAGCCGAATGGTCAAGAATACCTGTGAATACACTGTCGTGCGGAAAATAAATAGAGGACACTTAAACCATTCTCCGGACTCTGTTTATTGGAATCAGCGAGAAAAAAAATAAATACATCTGCACCTAAAAGATGAAAACTTTCTGTAGTGAGGCTTCGACTACAGCACATAAGCTTCAGTTTATGCATTTTAGATGTTAAAAAGAATCTTTTCTGAAATGAACAAGCTTGGCAATAATGTGTAATTACAAGTGATGTGTACTTACTGAGCAGGAGCTCATGTAAAAAGTCATTTACAGAAATGAGTTTACTGGCTTGTTTTCTTACACCTGTGCTTTTCGAGTTTACTCTTCATAGGCCTTTAAATATGAACAGTTAAAATACACTGAAAAAACAAAATCAGTTCTGATGGCATCTGAACAAATATAACTTGAGTTGTGTCCAACTTGCTTTTTTTTGTTTGTTTTTTTACCTTGGATAGAGAATGGTATATGTACTGCATTTTTACTCCAGAAGAAACTTTACAAGTGGGAATGTAAAATAGTCAAATAAATGTAGGGGGAAACATGAATAATTTGTCCGTCATTTTTAAAACGATTTAACAAATGTCCTTATTTTTACGAAAGAACATTTGTTTTGATTGCAAATATTACAAACTCAACATTCTCCCAGCACAAAAAGTCCAACTCTAATATTATACACTGCCAAATCTCAGGCATCTTCAACCGTTACATGCCAATGATCCTCCTTTTTTATGTAGAAAACCTGCAGTGTTTTGCTTCCTTTATACAGAGCAATAAAAAAAGTTAAGGCAAGATGCATCAAACAGAAATCCGAATGCAGGCGTTCCGAATCCAACGGTTCTGGATCAGTCGGCAGCTCCAGAGTTGCTCTGTCTCAGGCATCTTACGCTGGTTGGAGGGGAAGAGGAGAAGGCCGTGGTGGAGGAGGAAGGGACGTGATTCCATTGTAATTCTTTTTTTTTTGGGATATTTTGAAAAAGGTGTCCACTGCTGTTCCTGTTCCCCTCCGATCGCTCCCAATTTGCCAATTCGCTTCTCTTTGGCACTTAGGCTGGCAGACTCAGCTTCTTTCCTTTGAGTACTGAAACCAGGCAGAGCAGAAACAGCAATAAGACACAGCAAGACGGTCTGACATGAGAGCAAATACAAGGACACAAAATCCATAAAGTGACAAAGTGCCTAAAGAATAACCTTACAACAGTTGAAATTACTTTAGAGCAAGGGTTTACCATTGTAAATCAAAGAGAAAATATTTCAACATGACAATTTAAGCAAATGGGTACATTGCAAAATGGGTACGATAACACCAGTTCATTTAGCCTGTTTTCTTCTGCAGTCCAAATGAACAGCTAACACACAGAAAGCAACTTCCTGTCAAATAGCTGCTCACACCTGTTGCGCTTACTCTGACTTCCTTTTTAAAACTATACTGAAAAATAAAAATATTTGAGCAACCACATTTTTCCATCAATAAGGTTGAAAATGGACACGATTAGAAACTAATCATAAAGCCCAGGCTGAGCAGTGTGTGGATCAAAGAGTAGAGAAGTTGTGTAGTGGAGGCAGAGAGAACATTTGTTTTTTTTTACCATCATAAAGCTAATATGCATCTCAATTATTGCCAACTCTTGTACACATAAAGGTGCCATGTGGTATTCAGCATAAAAATGTCAACAGCTTATCCTTCAAATCCCAAGTCTGAAAATTCCTCCATCTCCAGCCTCGTTGTCTCCATTGTCCCAACTTTAATACTTCTATCCAGGGCCGGATTTACAAGGATTTGGGCCCCTGGGCTGCAGCCAGTTTGGTGCTATACCCACGACAGAAAAAAATATTCTACTAAAGCAAATTACAATACATTAATAGATAGACCTATACATGAATTGATGCATGGTAGGTTGAATGCGAACCCTGAGCAGTAGCTCCATATTGTTTTTAAAAAATAACTATAACTTTGTATTTTAAAATGCTTAGATATTATTTATATTAATAAAAATCCCAAAATATTAACATAATTCATCTGATATGGACCTATAAGTTTTATATAAAGAACAATTCAAAGCAAGCATTTGTTTAAAAAATAAATCTTTGGGGTCCCCCATGTAAGCCCTTTCTAAAGTCTGACCCAGCCTCTACCTGCCCTAATGGGACGGACTCTCTTTCAGTATGTGGTTGTCACAAATGTTCCTTTGCAACCTGAAACACTCCCAACAGCGAGTTTGGTCACACGAGAAGCCCGACCTTTACAAACAGAGCGAGGTTCTGTGCTTTGTGGCCGAGGAGAAACTGGCTACATAAGACCACACAAGATACATGTTTCACATTTATCACCTAAATGCTTTAGAAAAGGTTACGCCTTCTTTGTAAAAATTAAATGCGTTTAAAAATAAAAAGTAAAGCTCTCACCTTTTGTTACATACAAATAGAAGAAATCGCAGTATAGGATGGTCTGCACCACTCCTGCCACAATGGCGATCATATCAAAGAATCCTTCAAAGTAGAACCTCCATATCCAGTTGATGAGGTAGAGGGCCCTGTAGAGTCCTAGAAAGAACAGGTAGTGGGTGGTGATGGTCTCAGCCTCTCCCGTTTTGCTGATCATGAAGAGCTGCGGGAGGATGGCCACAGACTCCAAGTAGATGGAAAATGTCCACAGGATCTGCGGGATAAACAATTCCAGCATGTTTTCGACTGAACTGGCTAAAAGATCTGCTTTAAAATTGGTGTAGATTACTGACCTCCAGAGGGGAGAAGTCATGATTGACCAAGAAAGCCAGCCCGCCCACTGGGACCACCAGGAACTCCACTCTGAACGTGTCATGGTTCCCATCGTAGGTCGCCTTGAACTTCATGTAGATCAGGTAGACGGTGGCGTAAGCGCATCCAATGTAGATAATCTATAGGACGACAACAAGCACGCTAGCTTAACTCAAACAGAATCAGGGCAGGAGGATGCGGCTCATCCTTCAGCAAACACAAGCGTGTTAGTTCAAGGGTAAGCTCCACCTCAGCAATGTGTGCTCACGTTTCCTTGCGGGAAACGCTCATCGCAATGCGATTTACCTTCATTGTGGTGTTGTAGAGGGAGATGAAGGACGTAAGCAGGTCCAGGTAGCGAGTGGTGAACACCAAGGCAAACAGGACCTGACTCTTTCCAGAAATACCTGCAAGGAGACAGCAGATGGCAGAAACAGGAAGTTAAAGAGTGCATTCTTCTCACAGGATCAGGTAGGAGGAATGCTGCTGCAGTCTGGCACAGACTTTTACTGCCAAACCATCAGTATCAAGTGATTTTTATTAGTGTTGTGTGTGACTAACAGTTTTCTTGTCAACAAATTACCCTTCATAATTGTTATGGAAGGTAATATGATCATAATATGGGCAATATGATCTTCACTGATTTATAACGTCCTTGATCAGGTAATCAGGTAAAAAGGTATGTGGGTTGGTCTAGTTGTATCATGCTCGTCATGTTCACATGACTTAAATTATTAATATCTATCAGAGAGAGGCAATTTCCATTCGAATGAATGGAAATAAAAGCCTCTAAAAATCACACATTTAATTTTAACTCAGACACGAGTTATTTTTAATACCTGACCATCAGGATACACAATTAATACAGGAACATGAGAGCAGTGAAGCAGAGACACTTCCAACTCTGGATCCAAGTAAATAAAATAAGTGTACAGTACGTTTAATCATTTTTGACAAAACTCTTAAAAACTTGTGTTTTGGGAAATTATTGATTAAGAAGTATAACTGTCTAATCAACAGATTAGTGCCAACACTCGTAGAGTATCTTTACAATAATACTAACTAATCAGAACTCAACTGTGATGCATTATTAGTGAGGCAAAAACTGGGTATGCACCCCTAGGGGCGCCACGCTAGAGGGGGCGCCAAAACAATGGCGGAACAATTGTTTCTAGTCGGCATTTTCTGTATTTAGCAACTGTGTGTCCATGCAAAACCTCCAGGGGAGTGCCTATAATGTGCTTGCATACATCTCAGAAAGTACTTGGATGTATCCCTGTGCACTAGTTTTGTTTTAATAGTCAGCTCGTAGGACGGGGATACCGATACTGAAACGGGTCTCTGGAGGTTCGATACGACAGGGAGAGCTAACGGTGTGACTCAATCTCCTGCAAGCAGCAGTGATAACTCAGGGAGCTGACTGATGCACAGCTGTAACCTTTGATCCAAACAAAAGAGAAGAAAAAAATAACTGAAAACACAGCAAACTGCCTCCTGCATCTCTCCAGGACACAGCCAAAGTGTGGACACTGTGACTGTTAACTTCTGGATGGGCCACTGCCACGTCACAGATCACACAAACCGAACTGTGGTGGAAGAAGCACTAAAAACGTGGAAATAACTCATTGTAGGTGAATAATAGAAATTTTGAAGGGCCTAACATGTCAAACTAAGAGCAAACTATGCACGGTCAGCTGACAACACTTAAGAATCCAGTCGCCACTAAAGCCACCTGCAGGCGTCCATTGCAGCGTCGCATTGTTCTTCGTAGTAGCAGTGTGGGTATGAAACGTCATATTTTCTGACAGAAATGGTAGCTTTACTACACCGGGTACTACTAGCAAGTTATAGCTAACGTTAGCTTGGAGCTAATAAGTGAGGTTCAACTAGGAAACCGAGATGAATACTTACGTTTTGAACTGACATTTTTAAAACAGAGATTTGTATGAAAGAAAGAAAGAAAGAAGGGGTGTACTCACCGGCACAGGACCTGCTTTTCCATATTTTTAGCAACAAAATGATGATGGCTGCTAGGTGGGACAAGTCGCCGGTTAGCCTGAAAATGTTCATGTTTGAGGAAGCCCCCTCAGTCACCAACCTATCTCAAAGCTCTTCGGTGAATTCCGTTCCTCTCCGGTAACACTCCCTTTTCCACCCAGCCCAACTGTAAAGCTGAACACAAACGCGACGCCAGAAAAAACTACGGTATTTAGCTCAGGGGGAACGGGGAAAATGGCGAGTGGAGAGCGACGTGGCTGGGAGACGTGGCCAACATAGCAGCATCCAATGACAAGCGAGAAACGAACGACCAGTAGCCAATCAAAAAGGCGCACTGCCTCATTTGCATAATTTATGTCAAGCCAAGCCTGCCTTCCGTTTCAGAAGAAAAGCTCCGAGTTTTCCTTTATTGGTTCGTACTAGTTGATAATTTCAAGATGACAGCACATTCAGTTGAACTGTATGGAGGATATATTTGACGTGTCATTAGGATACGTGTTGAAGTTGTTTATCAGGAGATACCAGTGAGAGCTGTAGTAAAATCGGCCATCATGTGCAAAAGTTTTGATAGTGACAATTTATGTGGCTTAGACTATTTTAGATACGTTGCTCATATTTTCTTGACATATTTAAAGTAAATCATACGTTTCAATGTATATTACCGAATACATTCGTTAGTATGCACCTGACGAGTCTGCACAACAATCACAAAATCAATGTGATATGTCATGAGAAAAACTGGAGCTTCATACTTTGCTAAAAAAAAAATTTTTTTTAATTAAATTGTCATTATAAAAACTTCTTGGTTTGACAGATCACCTTTTTTTTGGCAAAAATACTTACTTGGAAGCTTTACCACAAACTAAAAATTGTCTGATTTGAATATAATGTCATTTAATGACACTGGATGAAAACAAAACAACAACAAAAAAAACACAAAAGACAAATCATCTAAAAATTGTTAGTTTTTATTCAGGAACACAACTTTTACTCATAAAAACATCATGGCACATTTCTGAATTGTCATTTGGCACCATCAACTGGAACACAAACCTTATTTTATGGTCAAATGGTTGGGGACAAAAACACACTTAAAAAAAATAGATTCCACATTATTAAATTCAAAACCAACCGATGACACCATCATATGTCAGAGCTAATAATGTCATATTTATGTGCGTAATATGACATTAAATCTTTCAAGACCAAGTGGCCCATTTAAAATTAACACTGCAGAAATCTAAGTTACCGATTCCAGCCATGAGCAAGAAAAAAATAAAAATCAACTGCTAAAAGCATTTTGTCCCAGAAGGCAACATCCACAGATACAGATAAAATTAATCAAGATCTTACTGAGTCTGAAACAATTATACAATACTAAACCGCTCGCAGCAGTAAAAACAGCAGGAAACTGCAAGTAGTTCTTAGACAACAAAAAGAGTATCAGAAAACTGAATGGTTAAAAAAAAGGAGGGTTCTTGTCTTTAATTTTGCCCCAGGCCCTAAAATGATTCAGTCTGCCTCCGTTTTCATAGGTTCACTCCTATGCATGTCAGATTTACAGGTTAGTGAGAAAATTTGAGAGCTTTTACTAATAAATTTGATAGAAAGCACAAAAGGCAGTGTTATAAGTTCACGTTTTGCTGAACTTTTACTCAGTAACCAGGAAATGTAAGGAATATTCTACTTTTTCCTTTAGTATTTACAGCTGTTGTAATGTACTAAAAGTAACCAAATTAAAAAAACAAAATGTTTGTCTTCACTGGTGAAGTCAACATTTAAATCTTAACACAAAACACAAGTACAAGACTTTACAGATTAACACTTACAGCACGGTGATGATGTGTTAGACAAACCAAATCTTTAGTGGCTGTCCCAATAGCCTCTCTCTTTTTGTTTTTTTTTTCCTTTATTGCTTAAATAGTTGAGGTATCTCTGGATCCAAAAGTTCCAGACCGCAGCACCTGAGCTTCACGTGCGACTCCCCATTTCCACCCAAGTCGGAAACGGATGACTGCAAGAACGACACGTTTTACATTGCACTAACACTCATGAAGAAAAAAAAGAAACTCCTAAAACATTTGGAGCGCATCCCCCACCCCGACAATCAGTTCCATTCTCACTGAGGAGAATCTCCAGTGTCCTCTGATGCCTTGAGAACAAAAACCGCATCATCCAGTACATAGTAGTCATTATACATGTCGCCTTCGCAGAGGTACGGCAGTCGGGTCACGGCCTCCAACTCAAAACCCGCCCGCTTGAAAACCTCACTGCACAGATTCGTGACTTGCTCCTCCCACGTCTTTCCCGCGATTTTAAGGTGCTCTTTTGGACGCTCCCACTTCCCTCCTAGGAGATGAGGAGAAAAAAAAAAGTACTTCTATTTTATTTAGATTGAAAATAAAATCAAAACCATAACTTTGTTGTTTCCCCACTGACCGACTTCAATGTAAGGTTGGAAGGGAAGCACAGCAGCCAAGACGAGTCTTCCTGTCTTGGGGACCAGGGAGCTCCTGATGTCCCGCAGGAGATGCAGAGGGTCGTCGCAGCGGTCCAGCAGGTTCAGGCAGCTGATTACGTCATACTGGAAACCAGTGTGCTGCCACTCATCTATACCCAGCAGCCTATGCACAACAGAAGGACACATAAACCCTACTGTCACTCTCTAACTGAAAATAACTATTTCATTGGGATTGAATTAATAGATAAAATTGCAGAAAGTAATGACATGCTGAAAAAAAAAAAATTGCATCCTCTTTTTCAGAACATAATAAATAGGATCTACTCTTTCACAGGTTCCAAAATTAGTTGAATATGACTATCCACAATGCCATTTTTTAATAATATTATCTTATGGAGGGTAACTTGAAGGGAAATTGCTGTAAATTAAGACTTGTCAAATGCAAGAAACAAAATGCAGTTAATGCACACAAACAGCAAATTCACAAAAATTGGAGCAACCATTAGCAACCCCTTCCATATCGCTACAGTTTTAATCGACTCATCCTATAAAATGGTGCTGTCGACTGGGGAGCGTTTGGTACCGATCGTCATTCAGCTTAACGCACCTTGGGTACATTTTATACCCAGGTCACGTACCATATTTGAGCTGGGATCATAATTTTCCATTTTTTTTAGGAGTAAAATGGAGAAAAATGGGAATGAGAACAAAATTGGAAACAGAGTAGCAAAACGTTTTGGGTTGAATGAAATTACACAGCAAATTTTGGCATTTTTAAGGATATTTAACACCATAAATCATAAAAATGCTTAACCACAACAACAATAATAGAAAAAACTGAAACAGAAGTAGGAGCGGACAAAATGGCAATGCACACATACAAACTGGCTAAAGAGTCAACTGACCTGAGGTGCATGAAAACAGTAGATCATTTTTGAAATTATTGATCCCACATATATGACTGTGTTTTAATGACTTAAACAGGTTCAAAAACATTTCAAAACTTGCGTCTCTCATCCCAGTAAGTGAACCATTTTTCCCCCCACTCACGTGTAATTCCTCCTCTGGAGATGCCACTTCATTGGTGGCGAGACCTCAGTAGCGTAGACCTGCTTGAAGTGGACTCCCATGACCTCCGTAACTCCTCCGTCCCCGGCTCCGAGATCCAGCAGCCTGTTGGCCTCCCAGTCCGGGCCGATCCGTAGCAACTGCTGGAACTGATCGGCGGAAAAGACGAACATGGAGCCCCGGCCCAGAAAGCTGAGGCAGGCGACAGATCAGAGAGACGGAAGGCCTCGGTTTGAAACACAAGACAGCCGGTAACACTCACCCGTTGATGGAGGTGCGCGACACCATGGGACTGAGGACAGTTGATACCAGAGAGTGATAGAGCTGTGTGAAAAGCCAGCCGGACTTCTCCTGGCTGTGCTTGAGAAACGCCTTGGTGTCAGTGTCCATGTGGCTCTGGACAAACAGGGGGCGCACCGATTCTCCCAGCAGGTCCGGACAGCACCGGTACCACTAAACGCGGGCAGGGCAAAGTAGAAGAAAACAAGGCAACAACAAATGACTTCAACTGTTTTGATATAGCTAATGGCAAAAATAGTTTTCCACATTAGATAGTCAGAATTTAAAAATGGATAATGTGTGTGTAGAGATCCAAAATCTCTGATTTGAGACTCTTAAGATTTGTAACAAGAAAATCATAAGACATCTTGTTTATAATTTTCCATAAACAATGTAGAGGTTTCCTTTTCTGCATTTGATTTGCCTATGTTTGGATTTTATAAAATGGTTTTTACTTCTTTACAGCTTCTAGCTCTGTATTGGTTATAACTGTACTCTGTTTGATTTGAAATTTTAAAAGTAACAATGGGTTAAACAAGTAAAGAATTTGTCATGCTACACCAGGTTTTATTTGACCAAACTACCTGACCCCTGAGAGATGTTTTTGGTTTACTACTAAAACTGTTTCAGAAAATCAAACTTACTTTAGTATTTGACAAAGATAACCTGAGTAAATACATAAAACAGTTTCTAATGCCGATTTTATCCACTTATGGGAAAAGGTAATCGAAATTGTAACTAAGGGAAAAAATATGTCCTTTTGTTTTTTACAGTACAATCAACAAGTCATATGGATAGAGCTTAAATGACGAAAAGAAGAAGTCAGGGCATATAATGCACTTATCTATGAAAAACTGAGAAACAAAGCCATTGACATCCATCAGTCTGGAAAGCAAAGTTATTTATAAGGATTGAGGATGTAAGAGAACCACCATCTCTTACATTTGGGAAAACATGGAGAAAGGTGTAACTATTCTCGGGAGTGGCGGGTGTTACCAACATAAGAGCGCATTAATGACTCATATAGGAGGGCTTTGGTACATAAAATTGGTGTGACAGCATGGCAAAAATCTTTTTCATGACAGTGTGAAGCTCCCACCCCAGCCATGTATTCACATCCTTACCTCCAGCTGGTCAGCTGTTCCCGCCTCACCCTCGGTCACCATACTCATAAAGAGAGAGCGGACCAGCGGACTTCGGATGTGTTTCCCTGTCCACATCCTCTTGAAGGAGAGCAGGAAGGCCACGTAGCCCAGCACCCAGGCTACAAAAATCAGTGTCCTCAGCTGCACATGACACATAATGGAAGAAAAAAAAGAAGTCTGAGCCGTGAAAGCTGACAGAAAGCAGCTGAGAAGTCGGTACAGCGGCCACAGAGAGAGAGAGAGAGAGATGTGCTTAATAATGAATGGTGACAGAACAGAAGGAGGTGCAAATCGTCGTCTCCAATTTCAAAGCGACAACCAAACAAACCTGAGGAGGGCGCGGTGGGTTTAAGGACACCTGCTACTGTTTAAATCTTCTTAATCTTCAGGGGTGAAAAAACAATATTGTCTACTGGGGTAGAACTAACAACGTCCAGTTAGGTTTAAAGCCGTGTGAGTCTCTGCCCTGATACAACAAAAACAAGAAGTTACTTCCGCATAATGCACTTCCTTATTTGCGCAATGCGGCCCTGCGCAGCTTCTGTGTGGTTGACTTGAAGCGAGCAAGCAAACCTAAAAACTGGCTTTTGACCCTTCCTCCCCAAAATGCAACCATATACAACAGTTTTACAAGCAAAAAGAGCAGAAAAAGGACAATCTAATACAAAACAAACAACATAGTTTGAGAAAATAGTTTTTGACTTGTTTGTCCTAGGACGGTCACACAGACACCCCGAAATGAACTTTTTTTTTTTTTTTTTTTTTACAAATAATTTTCAAAGGTAAAGCCCACATACCTTTTCTTTCAAATTAGTCGTCGCATATCAAAATTAATAGTAAAAATAAAACTTTAATGACCTCTGGTGGGGGTAATCCGTATCTCGTTCACATGCTCACTTACAAAAAACTCGAAATCTTATGGTGGTTTAATTTCAATACAGACAAACAGAATACCAATCATAAGTTCGAATTTATTAACCCTCTATGGCATGACTTTTTATTTTTTTGGGGGAAAAAAATATTTTCCTGCATTCTTTGGGAGCTTGTTGGTCCCTAATTACATATCAATCATAAAATCGGACCCTAACACCTCCCGGAACTGGATTTGGGTTTGTTGCCTCAGGGCAACATTGCGCTACAAGGGGTCTAAAACGCCAAGTTTTCTACAGTGATTATGAGAACTGGAATACAAATCAAACAAAAACTATATTCATAAAAAAACTTTTTTTTTGACAAAAAATAAATCAGACATGGTTCCAACTCACCAAATATAAAATAAACAACTAACTTTCATTAATGAATGGTACATTTACGCAAATTACTAAAACAAGCATTTGTGTGTTTGTATGTGTGATGTTTGGCAGGGCTAGAATCACTAAGGATGTTGAAATCAATCTTTTTCCCTATAATATGTTAAAAATCAGGAAGGAATTGCTTGCTAAAGTGAAAAAAAGTGTGTATCACATTTTTGGCACTTGATTATTGACGTACCTGGGAATCACCATCTGTTTCTGATTATCTATGGGTTGTAGCGACCAAATTCACATCAGTGACTATAGTTAGGGCTGCAGGTTCTTTTTTTAAGAGTTTGCAGTTCTGATTTTTTTGGTAGAATTTGAGCCAAGCAAAGGATAACATTTCCACCAGCTCCCGGTAGATTTGGTGGTTGCACGGCTCGCCCTGTGTAGATTTTCAAGTTGTAAGGAACACCATCTGCACCAGCCATATGAAGTACCCTGCAGACCCGTATATTTGGGTTTAGCAGGTATTGCTTCAGTCTTTGCCTGCCTCGGAATGGGGCCATTTGTTCATTGATGACCAGCTCATCACCCCTTGGGACTGAAGTTAGCTTTGAGGATAAACAAACAATGAAATAATGATTGTACAGTGGATCCTCATGTTTTCATCTGGAATGACCCCAACTTATGAACCTTTTGTCCATGAAATGATCTTGCATCCATCTCCTGTTGCTGTTAGTCAATAATAAAGTAAAAAAATTGTCTTTGATAATTATTTTGTAATCAATTGCATATCATCGTATTAGAATAATATTTTCTGAGCAAAAGGGCCCTAACTGCGCAATATTGCCCTGAGGCAACAAACAAAAAAACACAGTTTTAGCATATAAATTATTAAAAAAAATTGTCTTGAAATGATCTATAATGCTTCTTTACATAATCACAGATATTAAAATATTTTAGTTGGAGTGACCCAAATTTAAACATGAAGAAAATTGATGTATAACTTACAAGTAGGAGGCAAGGTGTAGCAGGCACCTCTGCTTCATAAAAAGGACTGCTCCTCTTCTAAGTAAAAGGTCACATGAACCTCAATACCTCTTTTATTTTATTTGGACAAAAACATGTCTAGAGGTATTTTAAATCATTCCCCCCCAAAAATAAAATAAAGGAGCAACGTGAGGAACAGAAATGTGGTTTGTTGCCCGAGGGCAACGCCATGCCATAGAGGGTTAAAATGTATTTATTTGACCAAATACATATTTCCTATTTCAGTCATACCAAGGATATTACGAAAAAAGATTTTCTTTTTGAGCGGTTTCCTATTTTCTTCTGCTTCATTATTTATTAATTTATTTGACTTTGTTCGCCGCCAGAGAACCTCAGCAAGGGCCTGACTCTTCCAAATATTGTTTTCTGAAACAGCTGAAGTGTGACGCCAGCAGATGTCGCTGCCACACTACACCTACTGTAAAGCAGCGGTGTAAGCTAAAATGCTCAAAATAGTAGCATTTTTCGGCGTCACTCTCATCATACTGATTGTTTAAATATAATAAATAAACTCTTATTTTTCAGCATGCCTCGACACAGGCAGTGCTTGTAGTTTGATCCACTTTGTATTTAAGTGCTATAGGCTGAACGGTACTGTAAAGTTAGGAAAGTTATAGCCATGACAGGAAACAGATTACAGACATTACAGTTTGCTTTTAGAATTAATCTACAAATATATGAAGACTAAAGATTTAAAACACTTAGTTGATTCACAGGTACCCCAATACGCGTGCATCAGAGACACTTTGTGGAAAACAACGCTATCGTTAAAAAATTATAACAAGAAAACGGGGTTTTAAACTTCTTTAGACGTGTCAATCACGAGCATTATTTTCAAAGCAAAGCGGAAGTAGCTCGTGTCGTTTTTTTTCCCGCTTGACGCTCCACAGTCTCGTGCGGCTCAGTGAGTTGCGCTCCTCGGCTGCGTGTCCACATCAGGTGAGAACTCTGCTTTACTTTCTATTATTGTCCTGCTAAAATCGGCACCGACTTCATTAGAGAACAGCGGCGTTCGGGAATGGCAGTAGAGTTTGACTTATCCAGTCGGAACTGGAAACATCTTGACAGTAAAGGACAGTAAGTGAGGGGGACCACTGGCTGAGGTGCTGCCGAGAATCCTTCACAAATGTACTGGTTTCCTCGTGCGACATGTGGGACTTATAAGATAACTTTTAAATCACACATTACGTATTTATGTAGTTATTGTTTTATGACTTTAGAATACACACATTACGAACACACACATTTATATATGAATATCAGGAGTCAACACTTGGATGAATCTTTGTTGCGACTCTGAAGTTGTTCTAGAGTAGATTACGTGTTTTATCATGTATCAGTGCAGTTCCGCTGTAGCTTCCCAGGGATAACAAGCCAGATTTGGAGCCCTTGTTTACATTCTGGCCCATGTTAAGCAGGATCTGTGCAGTTGTTTACGGCCTGGCAAGGTGCCTGACTGCTTTTAGATCATGTGTCAGTGCAGAGACATGCATTGGCATCTGCTGCAGGGCCACAGTGCTGGACCATCATCTGATGTGATACTAACTAAACCATGCTTCTTGGCCATCACCAGCCGGCTCTGCTCTACTGTGTCGTTCTTCTTCTTCTTCTTCTTCTTCTTCTTCTTTTTGTTTACCATTCCGCACCTCAGGTTTGTTTTTAATTCCAGCCTGATCTTCTGTCAAAGGCAGAAGAAGACAAATCCCCAGAGAAAGCGTTTATGCCCTCACTTCTTTTGGTTTGGTTAGTTTCCTTTTGTCATGGTTTTGCACAGAAGATTTTCGTTGGTTTTAAGCAGCAGTTGACTCATTATGTCACTATTATAGCTTAAGCCTCTTTGTCAGACTTCACAAACTAGCAAAATGCCTCACAATACAAAAGAAGATTCTCTAGCAAAGTTGTTATCAATGGAGCAAGACCTTGTTGCCGCAGAGGAAGAGGAAGAAAATTAGTTTTATGCTTGTGACAGAGCAAGTTTCCTGCATTTCTGAAAACAAAGGCTGTGTCAAGTTAATCTATCATTGTTTACTCATATTTTTTTTTATGCTTAAAATGTATAATTGGCAGTAAGGAAAAAAAATCTTTCATTCGATTCAGGTATACTTCTTCCACCAATAATAATTGACTGAACATTAAAAGTAGCTGTTGCTCTTATTCACTGTGGGAGATTTGTCCTATTGGAACGTCAGAAGGACAGTTAGCGGTATAAAAGTACACTGAGGTGATAAAAGTTCCTGTTTCAAAGCCGCTAAAATTATCCAGGGCTCAGCTCATGCCGTTTAATGTCCTTTTTATTAGATAAGAGAAAAATTGGTGGAGTGGCTGGAAGTTTATCCTGCTGCATGGAGAATAATACTGAATTGTTCCTCACCCACCTGTTGCTGCACACTGCCTCTCAGCTGGTTGAAAAATGGCTCCTATTTTCACCCTGCTGTTGAGGAATATTTCCATTTGCCATAGTATATGGGGTGCCTGCTTTAATGCTTCACCACTGAAAGAATTTATTTAAAATATATAAAAAAAATGTCACCTAAACAACATAAGCACAGCAAACTACAGTAACTAAAGTAGCAACTACAGTTCTTTTGATTTTTAAGTAAATAAACCTTATTTATAAAGAGCCACACAAAGTCACATGCAACAACATAAATCGCGCTGACATTACAGATCAAAATGGTTTTCAGTCCGCAGAGTTAGTAAAACAAAGCTACAAGGTGCTAACTGCTCTCCATGAAGCCACAGATCACATTCTGGGATCACGGGTTGAAGCAGAAGAGTGTTTGCATAAAAGCTGTCTCGAACTTGGCCACTTAGTGAGAATAAGTGTCCTCAACTGATTTCCAAAATCCACCGGATGCCAGTCAGGAAAGTATAACGCCTGGAGTGATATGAGTTTGTTTGTTGGATTTAGTACGGAGTCTGGCTGCTGCCTTCTGAGTAGCTTGCAGAAGTGAAATTAATCATCTGTCTAGACTGGCAAAAAGAGAATTGCAGGAGTGTACGGTAAACGCGACGACCCAAAGGCATGTTCTCTTGAACTGCTCCGGAGACTATGACGTGTATTTTTTAGAAATGATTCTTAAATGGAAAATACAAAAGTGAGGAATAGATTTCAAGTGCAAGCCAAAGTCTAGCAAGGAGTCAAACGAACCTGAAGCTGTGCAGCTTAGTTAAACTGAAGGGTTTAAAACATGTTCAAATGACAACCCAGAAAGCATACAGTGTTTTTAATGTCACTGTATTTTTGGTTTATTTACAGTTTCACCTTTCACTTAGCTGAAATGACTGTTTAAAATGGGTCCCTCTGGAAACTGAGACATCATGTCTCAGTCAGAGCTGCCTGTATAAATAAAGGTGAGATTAATAAAAGAAATCTTAATAATGCTGTTGAACATCAGATACAGACTTGCTTATTTTTCTGTGAACCTGTACCTAGCCCTGAAAAAGACATTAAATAGACCCAATAAATGCATTTATTCAAGGTTTTTTTGTAGTTGCAAACATGAGTTCCTCACAAACTTCTCATAAAGGAAAATTTGCTCCACAGATTTTACAGCTGAACAATTTTATTTTGTCTGCAGTAATGCGGCTTGCCCATGTTTAAGTTCTGTGTTAAGCATAAATATATTAATAAAAAGTGACTTATTTATACATTTTTATGTAAATTACCTTTAGATTTAAAGTGTCCCATTCTCACAGACCAGCTGTTTGTCCCGTGCAATTAGTGGGAAATTGTTTCCAGGCTCCAATAACTCTGTGGTAATTTCAATTATTGACATCACCCTTCAAAGTTTTTGTTTTAGAAGTAACTATGTTATTGATTATGTATTTTTAAAGAGACTGACTGTCTCCATGTTGTATTTCAGCTGGCCATGTGCAATGTAATGCCAGGTGGGGCTACTGCTGCCACCTTCATGCTAACAGAGATGGATTATGAACATCATCTCAGCTCTGCAGAAAACTAAGCCATCATCACTGAGCAGAGATAATGGACCCAAACTTCAGCTCCAAGAGGAAGGATACATTCTTGACCAATCAACGTGGTCTTAGATGAAACTAAACCGCTGACGTCGACCGTATTAATTCAACAGCTACCTGCTAATATGCTGACAGAAGTTTGCTGAATACCTTTGCCTGGAGAACTGTTGGAGCGGCAGAGGAACAAACTGCTTTGCCGCTCTCCAGTGAAGAAGCTGCGCATCTATGGTTTCATCTGCAGCCATGGGGAAGGAACAGGACCTGCTGGTGGCGGTGAAGAACGGAGATCTTCTGCAGGCTCACAAGCTCCTCTCTAAAGTCAAGTGCAACAAAACCAGTGAGTATGAAGCCCGAAGAGGCAGATTATGCTCTGGTGTGTACAGTTATTGTTCCCACTTGGAAATGCTACCGCTGTTGTGGTTATTTTTTTCTTTTTGAATAACCACAGTAGCAGGTTTGGCTGTGGACTGCAAAATGAAAGCCACAAACATGATTTAAACGAATTACACTGTCAAACTCCTTCATCCAGATTCTGCATCTTGTGAGGTTTAAAAGGATTTTTTTTTTCCTCCACATTTTCCAACTTAGGCAACAAGCACGTTTTCTTTTACCATTGCATTGTTATAAGTGACAGAGCACGTCCTTGTCTGCAGCCAGGGGAAGCTAAGGGTGCCTCGGCTGGGAAGCAGGAGCGGCGTCTCTTTGTGGCGTTATCTGCTTTGGGTTTTAACAGGACGGTCGACTGCTCAGTGACAAGCTCTGGGAACAAAGGAGTGGCTGTCAGAAAAACACACATTGGAGTCAGTGAGCGGGCACTACTTGGCAGGGAATATTAAAAGTGGTTCTGCTTGGTTTGGGACTTCTCTGTGTATCCGTTGCAGATACGATGCTGCAGGCAACAATACAGGGGATGAAGAAAGTTTCCAGCTATTTTACGGAGCTGAATACAAAAGGTGTCCTTTTCCAGGCCAAAATTATAGGCTTTGGGATGTTGATTATTTTAAGGAAAGAAAAGCTGCATTATGTCACACTTATGGATGTCAGTCTTTTTGTGCCGTGTCTCGGCCGCAGGTTTTGAGTTCTAATGTTTAATGAGTTCTAATCATTAAAAACCCATCGGTTTTTAATGATTGTCAGGAATCATGAAGGCAAAGGCTTAATTCCCAATAACTCTGATGCAGTTTTTACTGAAATGTATTCCTGCATTTGGTGGTAACTCCTTTCAAGTATGACCAATTTTCCAGGTCTATCATAGTAAAACATTCTTATAGTCAAGGAGGTTTTGGAGTTCCTTCATAAAAACTTTGGCTCGTTTCTTCTCTTATATTGTCCTTATCCTACTTAGGGTGTAAATCTTATGAAAAGCACATAGTTCCTTCTCAATCTGGAAGACACTCCTCTCTCCAGAATTTGGTTTTCTTGGTTTTGAAGTGTGCACAAAATCAAAACAACTTCCTTTTTTTAACTTTTTATTTTTTTTTTTACTTTTGTCTTGTTGGAGGTGGCACAATAGTCAAAGTTTTTGTTTACATTTTAGTTTGTTGTTCGCAATAAATTGATAGTAAATATTATTGAAATTAGGTTTCATTTAATTTTTGGAAGAAAGATAATCATTTAGAAGAACTGATTGATCCAAAAGTCAAAGGACTAACAGAAGTTACCAGTGGTCACCCTACTTTATCAGGTTCGTCGCATACCACATCTTCATTTACATTAGCTGCAAATAATAGCCAACATTGATGCATACCATTGGTATTTTTAGTTTTTAAACAGCAATTAGATGGAGCTGTGTGTTTTAAACTTTTGTTCGAAGTCCTCGTCAAGATCTCCTTGAGAAGCCGTTGTATTTTCCTGTCTGGCATTGTCTCAGTCCTGCTCTCACTTGGACCTGCAGCTTTCAGCTGATTCTGGAGAACTGTCACAGGGCAGAATCAATGGCATGCTCATTTGTCAACTTGGACGGAGCGACGAATGTCCAACAGCAGCAGCAGCAGATCAGATGCTGCAGCTGCCAGTGAGGGCTTCGCCAGTGACCCTCGCTCTCTCCTATTTACAGAACCCTGTCGATGAGTAAGGATTGACTGGCCTGTGGCGATGACCTCCTATGAAAGGCTGCAGTAACACCCTTTCCAAAAATAAAGTTATACTGAGTGCCATGGCTAGCTGCTGCTCAGTAATTTAAACATCATCCTAATATTGTTCTGTGAACCTTCTTTTACTCTGATAACCTCATCTTACCTGACAAGTCCATCAGAATCCCATAAATGCTGTTTTTAAGGGCGACGGTGGTAGGAGTTCATCCTGTAACCGGTGGATGTTCGGCTTGAACCACTAGTCTGTCTGTCATAGTCGTGTCCTTGAGCAGGAGATTTCAGCCGCCGTCCCTGCTGGAGGTGGTCGGAGGGCCCGGTGGCGCCGGTTCATGGTAGCTCACAGACAGCCTCAGGGCAGCTAGCTGAAATGTGCTAGATAACCACCATCAGCGTTTGAAATTGTGCGTGAATGGGTGAATAACTGAAGCATTTTGCGGTTAATAAATGCTATACAATTACAGGCCATTTGCCATTTACCATACTGGAACTTGTGATGAATGTGGCAAGATTGTTGCTAACTGAGAACGTTACCTTTATTACTTATGTTGTCGAGTCCCACTTAATTGGTTCATAAATATTGTTTAGATTGACATCAAAACTCCTCATGTGGACACCTGTTGTAAGCTACCCCTCCATTTTTCTGTTGTTTCCCCCCCCCCCACTTTTATTTGCCTCATTACCCAAGTAAAAGAAAATAAATTGAGGTCAAGCCCAGTAATTAAAACAAAACCCTAATAAAAAAAAATGGCAACTGCTTGACCTCATTGTAAATTTAATTGTGGGTCTGATGGCAAAAGCCTGTCAATTAGTGTAAATCCTTTGGAGAGGTCAGGTAGTTTTTAGTTTTTATGGAGCTGTTAGGCAGACCCAACATTCCCAAACCTTCAGGAAAAACCTTGGGCAGGGTGTAGGGTGCATAAGAAGAGAGAAGCACATGCTCATGCTCTAAATGTCTTTGGGTAGAGGGCCTCACTGATGGCTAAGGAATGAGCAGGCAGTAGATCAGTACTTCCTGGTACTGTGTTAGGTCTACCTCTGATGTTGCTTGTGACGCTGTTAGTGAAACTTAAACAAAATGGCATTGTTATTTGTAAAATAAGTGTAAATAAATAAACATAAGTAAAACGAATAAGCAGATAAAGCCAGACACATAAACTGTTCAAGAACAAACCAGTGTGAGTCGGTTTGCTCTGTGACCAGCTACCATTAACAATAAAAGCTGACCACAGTGTGTTTCTTTGCATTTTGCACTTTCAGTCTTTTTATAAGCAATATGTTCACTAAAATATGCTATATAATACTTTATGTTCAAAAGATTGGCGATACAAACATTCAGAAGCACAAATAAACTTTTTATTGGAGCGATCACAAGTTTCATATTGGATTGTGGGCTGCCTAACTCCCAGAGAACTTTATGATCATTTTTGCACTCCAAACCAGAAAATGTAAACTTTTAAGTAAAAAAATATTACAAATAATTAAACTGCATCCTTCAACTAAACCCACTGTGAACTTATGGGACGTAGTTTTTATTATTTTCTCCTCTTAGTTTTTATGGCATAACAATGACTGAAAAAGTCCAGGTCTTCTTGTTGTTTCAGAAAGTCTGAAAAGATGGTGATACTTTGAAAACTTGGCATTTACTTGGATCGCACTTGTTGGAAAGATTTGGGAGCTACTGCCCTACATATGTGATCTTCAGTGAAACAAAGAAATTATAAAATATTAAAACTTCTAGATGTATGGGGATTTAGCCAAACTCTAGTCTTTTTGACAACTAAACAGGCGTGAGAATGTAGGATACAAAACTGAGTCTTTTTTTTTTTTACGGTGCGTCCAACAAAGGGCTTTAAATGACAAGATATTTGTGCTCTCAGCTCCTGTAATGTTGGTTGCATAGACCTCACTGTAAAGCTGGCTGGGAGCTGCCAGAAGGGGATTACCTTCACCACCGAGGGTGACTTGATGCACATGCAGCTGAGACGGGAGGTTTCTTTTTCAATCAGCCATCTGCTGACATCAGGTCAGGGCTCAGTCAATACAAGTGGACTTACTGCCTCTTTCTGCTTAGCATATGCAAGCACAGTTTGTATATATAGTCACAGTGAAAAGTTAGTACATGCTTTTATTGGTTTCAGGGTTTAGTGTGTTGAATTTTAAAACAAATAAACAGGTTCCAGTTATTAAAATAGAATATAACATGGCTTTTTTGGCATTGTGCATGGAAATACCACATTCAAATTAAATATAATCATTTGAGGTTCTTCAAAGAATAAAACAAATATGTCTATAAACACCCACAATGTAAAAATCTGACATTGCAAAGAGTTTGGTTTTTAGGTGATTTTTTTATTCTTGTTAAAGCAAGCAAATGGTTGCTTTAACAACCATTATTTTTTATCAAACCTTATTTAGTTTTAAACAGCGCTCCAACTTGAATTGGATTCTAAGCTGACTGCATGTTTTTTATACTGATGTTTCTAATCCACGAAACATTTACTCTCTTAATTAAAACAGAAAACAAGGATTGGAAATTGCTTATACCCCTTCTCGTGATTCTCATGAGATGGACATATGGATGCACCCCTAGTTTTGAGAAGAGAAGACTTAATCCTGCTGCAGCCAAGGTTGCCATTTTATGGCAATTAATCCTGATATCAAGTCATTTTTGCTTTAATAAACTCCTGAAGTCTGCAGGAGATGACACCTATTGTCCAGCGCTTCTCACTATTCCGCTTAAAGTGAGTAAAACCAAAGAGCCTGCCCTCTCCAGACAGGGAGTGGAGTTTTGACTGTTGTGCAACCCTCCATGAATGGGGGCCATTGAAGATGAACGTCTTTTTTCTTTTTCAAACATTTCCATGATCGCAATGTGTTTTTGTTTGGACAGGCAGATGACCCAACCCTTTCTTCTGTCATGCCAAATATGAAGCCTGCTGGCACTTCAGCTGTTCAAAGCATCTCATTTGACTACAGTGTTGTGATCTATTGAATGATGTGGGCATCCTTTTGATATTAACTGGACACACCAGCTGATGACATTTTGTTATTTATTAAGAAATGTTAGCAGTTTATGTCTTAGTGATTATTTTATAGTTTTTGTTAATGGATTTGGATTACTTTTTTCATCTACCGTGAATCGACCGTCTGTCCAAAGGTGTGACTGGGGAATGGAGAACTTTACCAAAACAAGAACATTTAACATGAAACTAACATGTTTTTTTTTTTTGTTTTTTTTTTTGGAAAAATGTGTTCAGATTGTAGAATCACTTGGATTTTACTCTAATAATCTTCAAAAATATCCAAAAATCCAACATCTGAAAACCTGTTTTAATGGCACTTAGGCTACTGACCAAGCAGCGCAAGAGTCAGACCAAGAATAACTCATCTTGGACCCTTTTTAATTGCAACTTAAAACATTGACATACTCCATCGCACCCTCAGGGGAGTTTTAATTCAGGTTGAGACTGGGTTGCTTACATGTGAGGATGTTTAAACCACGCCTCCATCTCCTCTCTCCCAAAGTGTCCTGAGGCAAAAGACTGAAGGACTTCTTGCCTCCAATTGCAAATGATTACAGGTCAGCTCTTCCAGTAATGATCTCTGATTGTGAATCAGAGGCGAGACATGTAAACTGCAGAGGCAAAAGGTCGAGAGGAGTGGTTATGGTTTAACAAACCAGGTACAAAGGAATACTACTGTTTTCTTAATTTTTGCCTCATTATTTACACAAAGCGTGCCACTTTTTTGACAGCTGTATTCCACTCTACCTATTCATGTGAGCCAGCCTTCTGCCAGATAAAGATGATAAACTCCTCTCACAGCACCACCTTGGCTAATTGTCATTTGGAGGCCTTCTCCAAGCTGACTAGCAACAACTACTCTCTACACCTGGTAAAACAACTTTCTCGGGGATTTAAAATGGTGTGAAAACGTTCAATGCATATATAATAGAACCCACAAGCAGAAAGACACACAAACCAAGTGCAGTAATGTAACGTAACGTTAACCTCAATTCAGCTTTTGATGTTGTAGCGCTGATGGCAGCAGTTTAAAAGATACATGGAGAGAGTGTGAGGGTTCTCTGCCAATGATTGGTGTCACCACTGTTCTTTTCATGCTCCCTCACCAGCCTCAGAGAAAGTTAGGGCATTATCAGTATACTTCCAAAGCGCTATTTGCCAGTTTTTGTTGCAGGCATTCTGTTTTTTTGACACCTATTTCTTGAGTTGCTAATAAATGCGCGCTGTTGATTCAAGCGTCACGAGCTACAGAGGTGTTGGACTGTACTCATACTCTCCGGTAGACTCAGAAATGGAGCTTGGGCGACAGATGGTGTTGTTTGTGCCCACAATGGTCCGTCAACTCCTACAGACAACCATGTGGAGCCCATATTTTTCCTGATGGCAGTGATTTTGCACGTCTGCACCAAACATAAATCTGCTGTTCAAAAGTTGGTGTTAAAACACACAATAAACAAAAAAAGACTGATAGTCAGTAGATGACTGGCTTGAGTAGATTACGGCTGCACACATTTATTTCTATTAAACCCCAGGATCCGATTGTGTTGACCTTCCAGTGAGAAATTGCTTACTTTGAAAAGCTTTCCTTGCTCTTTTTCTTCTAGGTCTCTTTTGAATAGAGGACAACATCAGAATCCATAAGCGATTACGAAAATCTGAAGACCCAGTTTTTATACCTCATGAAGACTCAATTAGTTGAAAATAACAAAAATAAGATGAATAAAATTTTGTCCCCATCATCGTGATCCCAGCGACTTGGAAGCATGGCTACAGAGGAGCATCTGTTCAGACCTTGTATTTTTAGTCTAAAATGTTTGCTGTTTAGCTGGAAGCTTCCCTGTGGTGCATCTTGAATTTTTTTTTTTTTTTTTACAGCCTTAAGCTCTTTTCTCAGTTGAGCAGAAATGTAATGCATGTCTACAGACCCATGATTTACGAGTGGATATATGCGCTTCAAAAGTGTTGGTGTCATTTTTCACTTTACACAGTGCTAGTTTAGCCGCTTACCCCTGCATCCAATTAGTAGTAACTCAGACACACCCAGGTTCTTTCTCCTGCCTCTTGCAACCCCACCCCCCACCCTTTAGTCTTCTGCTTTGAATTAGGAACTACCCATCTGTCCTAATGTCAGATTAGAAGTCTGTTTCTCTTAAGAACACCAAAGAAGAGGCATGGTAGGTATGGTTGCATTCAAACTTAAAATAGAGTTGTTGTCACTTGCACACGTATAATTTTGTTGTTTATTCACCCCTTCCTTCCATTTCATGTGGAGTACAGGGGTGGTGTAGTTCGCCCATTAGCTCACCAGCTAACTTGGATAAACAGTATTGACTGGCAGCCATGCAGTCTGTGAAAGGCTTTGGTTTTACCTGCTCTTGCTTTGTATCGCACTCCAGATACTCTCTCTCTCTCTCTCTCTCTCTCTCTCTCTCTCTCTCTCTCTCTCTCTCACACACACACACACACACACACACACACACACACACACACACACACAAACACACACGCCAATCCTGAACCTGAACCTTTACCTTCCGTGACAGATGGGGTAGCCTGTCTAGGATTGCTCGGGAATTTACCAAAGGAATTACCTTGTGTGTCAGAGGATTTGTGTGTGTGTGCATGTGTGTGTGTAGGTTTTCAGTCGAAAGCATCATTTAATTTAGCATTACCAACCTTTCATTGCTGCCTTTAGGCTACACATAGCTCAGTCTGGAACTTGGCTTCTTCTGGTTCTTCTCTTTTCTTTTGAAACTAAAAAAAAAAAAAGGAATAAAAGAAAAAAGTTGTCAGTCAGGTAGGGGTTGGAAAATAGTGTTTGCTCTGCTGTTGCTAAAAAAAGCCTGTCATAATTTTTATGTGCATCCTCTGATGTCGCTAATGCAAAGACGTCAGACTCTCTGTGGGGTTGCTTTTGCGACAAAGCCATTATAATTGTCTTACAAAAAGTTTTTTGTCTCGCGTGTGTGTACTTGGGGCGGAACATATTCTGGTTGCAGGGGGTGGAGGGGATGTCTACCATCTGGGGATTGAGCCGTCTCAGTCTCTGGCAGGGTTAATAGGAATCAGCAATAGAAAATCCTGTTTTGCTATTCTACTTCTTTTTTTTCTTTTCTTTTCTTGTTTTGCTTTCTGTCTTCATAACACTGTAACGAGAAGTATCGGAATAACAGCGTAGTCGTTCCAAATATATTTTAAATATGATAGGAACAAGTGAAATTTATTCTCTTGGTTGTTGTGAGAATCTTATTAATCTTGTATATGGGTTATGCAAATGATCAAATTATATCTTATTTTAAAATTATACCATGGTGTCAGAATTTCTCATGTTCATCCAGGACACTAATATCATTGTAGACACATGAATTTATGCAAACAATAAGGCATTTTATGAGATGATGTTTGATTATTTGATATGAGGCATTTCTCTGACTGGTGATCGGCAGTTTATGGTACTTTGAAAGAAAAATGTAAGTTGTCAAAGCAGGAATTGGGAATCCACATTGCCCAGAAAAAAAGCTGATTATGCATCTCTGTACAGATAAGACTAAAAATAAAAACATTTTCACTCAGGAATATACAACTATCTGTGAACAGCAACAGATAAAAGACAACTACTATTTCCTTCCCTTCCCTTTCCTCTAAGTGTTAGAAGCAGGCACACGGCCAATCTCTATCCACAGGGTGTAATGAGAGGAAAATACAAGTCAGGTTCATGAAGAGTTTACCTGCTTCTTCAGTGTATTTGTTGCACTACTTATTCTGCCTCATTACCACTGCGACTTTGGAGATGCAGTGTTGTCTTTAGTATCTGCTGTGTGCTGTGGTTTTGCCATCATCACTTTATATTATAAACACATTCTTCACAATGCCAAAAGCCCATCTCAGTCATAGCTGCTTAATGTTTTTGGTTGCTTTTCTTTTAATCAGTGACTGAGGTGAAAACAGTCACCTCAGTCATTTGTTGGACGTTCTCTGGCTGTCTAATTTGGCAGTGTGAGTTGATCCCTAAAGAAGCTTTAAAACCAATTGAAAGCATTTGCTTCAACCAACTGTTCACACGTTCTAATTTGAAAGCAAGTGTTAAAGCCTTGAGGCCTTTTCCAATTATGCTGCTATGGTCTAATAAATAACCATTGATTAGACTTGGGCTGCTTTGGTTTGTGACCTACTCTGGCTAATTAACAATCGTGTGAATATGGAACTTTTACCGACCACCAGCACAAGTTCACACTCTGTCCTCAATGGAATCCTGAATTTTATAAGCAATTATATCAAGTCTCTACATGAATCATAGAAACGTACACAGCTGTCTTACTCTTTTTGTTGGAAGGTATTTTTTAGTGTTGTGTAAATTTTGAAATCCTGCCACTGGCTAACCACCAAAACCATATGTCATCACTATGTCGCTTTTTTCTAGCTCACAAAAGCGTCTTGTTCTTACGCAAGACAGATGATGCAGCGCTGTGACTTGGTTGCTTGGAAGTGTTTTGTAAAAGGGGCTTGTGTTACTTTTGCTATGACGTCACCATCTCAATGTTTGTTTTAATATTTAAGGTGTAATTGACAATCCCACATTTTATTTTCAATGCTTCATGAGTGGCCCTATCAGGCCACATTTCTATATGCTGAAATAATCAGAAAGCAGCTTTTGTATTCAGTTTTGCTTTCTGGTTTTAAGCATCCAGCATCCTGAGGTGAGTGAATCTCCAGCAGCACGTACAAAGCTTCTGTCTGGTTAGATTGAGGGTGCAGTGTTTGAGTAGTAGCTATGTTTCTACAATATCAGTGGGCTTGCTTATTACCTAGACAGCTTATAAATATTAGTTTTATTGCTTTTTAACACACTACTCCTCCAATCTGCCTTATGTTTTTGCTAAAAACTATATTAAAAACTATATTTTCCTCATTATAAGATCTAACAAATATTTGTTACAAATTCAAAATAGCATTTACTTGCATTTATTTGACTGTTTAAGAAGTTCTATTGCATTGGATATAGTGGCTTGCAAATGTGCATTATCCTAAATCTAATAAATGTTGGTAAGTGGATATACCCAGCAAACCATCTCCTTCAAAGCCAGTGTTTTTAGAGAGCAGAAGCAGTTCTGCACCGAGCCTGAGGTCTCCCAGTTGTTGGAAGAGCATGCAGAAATAAAGGAGGGGCTGCACAGTGCATTGGGTAAAGCAGAGTAAACAGATGATTTGAATGGTATGTAAAATGTTCAGTCCCTAAGGTGCAGAGTTGAGATGTGTTATGTAAGACAAGACCTGCAGGTGTGCTTATGCTCATTTTAATGCGCCTCTTTTTCAGGGTAAATAAACAGATGTAGCAAGCCTGGTTCACACACACACATGCCTTCACAAAGGCAGCAGATGATCTGTTTAATTTCCCCATTGGCTCATTTTCAGCTTATATTGAATGCGTCTGACCTAGTTGCCAGCTTCACCAAGGGAGATTAGTCTCTATGTTTTTAACAATGCAGTAAGTTATTCGATGTGGCAACCTGGAAATGTTTGGACTTTGAAGAGGGGGTTCTTAAGAACATCTTGCCTTGTTTACACAATGCGGTGCTGGTCTAATTAATGAAGGGGCGATTATATATATATATATATATATATATATATATATATATATATGGAGTTTAACTCTGTAGCTTTAGGAAACAATAAAACTCCCATCAGTTAAGTTCCCTGCATAGTGTCTGAATACAACACTTTCTTTTTCTTTTTTTTTTCTAATTTATGTGCATCATATTTTATGTCTCACAGCTAAATCAACTGTTAAGAAACCCCAAATGACTTCCACTTAAAATAACTTCTTAAATTGTGATGACTAGAGGGGATATTTGTCTTTGCAAACACAGTACAGAAAATGCCTCCGCAGCATGCAACAACACTAGAATAAACTCTAAATACTAGAGATGAAAAGCTCCTTGAACTTTTGCACATTTTGTTTCAAAAGTCAATGCATTTTATTGGCGTTTTATGTGACTGTGACATGCAGAGTCCAACTTAAAGTAATCCAAAGTTGTGCAGTGAAAAAAAAGATATGTCACTTACAAAATCTTTTACAAATAAAAAATTGAAAACTGTGACGGATGTTTGATCCATTAGGATCTAGAAGTTTCAACGAAATTATACAGTAATCTTTTCGGGTTTGCCTCAACCAGCATACACAAATTTACACAAATTAAAAAAGAAAAAAAGTAAATTATTTTGTAAAATTTACACAAAACTTTACAAGAATAAGCACATAACTACTGTTTTTAGTCAGTAGTTTTAAATACATTGTTTTACATTTCTTTTTGACCTTTTTATTGCATTTACTGTTCATCTTAACTTTTCATTTAAACCAACTTTTAAAAGTGCTTCCAGGACAATTCACTGTGATGCAGGATTTTATTGTTTTGATCGAAGTTTCTTGCATTTGTCCCTCATAAAATTTTAAATGATAAACTCAGTTGGATGTCACTGGATATTCATTTTTAATTGGATTTGGACGAGTAGACTCAGTAGACTCAGACTGGGACATTTTAATCGATGCACTTGCTCTGATTGAAACCATTTAATTGCTGCTTTGGCTTCATGTTTGGGGTTGTCCTCCTTCTCAACAACCTCTCAAGCCTCAAGTTTTTTGCAACTTCAAACAAGTTTTCTTCCAGCATTGCCCTTCACTTAGCTCCGTCTCTTCATAAATTTAGCTGAAGCTCAAAATAACATGAAAACAGTAAAAAAAATTAAAATACTGGAAAATCATGGAACTAACTCAGAAAAAGTTTCTGGAAAAGACTTTCCTTTGGAACTTGTTGCATTATGGTGAAGGGTGCAAATAATATAGCTGTCAGATTCACCAAGTAGAAGAACTGGACTGGATTAGAGTTAAAAAGCAGCCAAAGTAAATACAAAACTTTCTTTGAAAAGTTTCTTAAAGAAAGGAAAAAAATGGACTCCAGACTTTGGCAAAGTACTGCAGAACAATTATTGCATTGTTTCCACCCTACTGGTTTTGTTTTACTTCTATGTCCGTTTTAGGGAGGAAACGATCATAACTGCAGGCCAAGCTGATGCATGCTGAGGCCTGGACGATGACTTCTTGGTGAGACTCCTCATCTCACCATGTAATCACATTGTTTTAAACTCCTGGACACCCTCCTAAAGGGATTTGGAGATCACCTGCACAGAACATTAGCGCAACAAAGGGTGCTGAGTGTCACCAGAGACTTTGAAGTCAATTACCTGCAACATCAAGGAGTGGAAAACTCATTCTTAGCTCTTTGTGATGTACATGTGTTTTCTGTTTTTTTGTTTTTTTGTTTTTTTATTGCATCCAGTAACAATTCGACGGAGTTTTTTAAAACTATTTAGAAGTGCTTTGGGACAACTGGAGTAAATTCAAGCCCACGCTCTGCCTCAGTGGTTTGGTTTGAGGGACTGTGTTTACACTCTCAGTAATCAGTGCAGCAAGATAGATGTGTTCCTCAGATAAGTGTTTCCCTTGATGAGGCCCCTACCTAACCACAAAGCTTTTATTGCCAGAGATGGATGATGACCTGTAATTACCTCTTTTCTCACTCCTATGTATTTAGGTCCTTCCCCAGGCACTTGTGGTCTTGCTGTTTACCTTTTTTTCTCATTGCTTTGTGGGGGTTTGACCCAACCTTCAACAGCAAGTGCACTTTTTTTTGTTGTTCTTGTTTGTTCATAGGAAGCTGGTATGAGTGGAAGTTGGTTTGCATTTCCGGTTGAAAGGAAAGGTATATTTGTAATTGTGTTTAAAGAATAAAAAAAATCCACAAAACTTTTGCTTAAGATATTGACAGTTGGCAGTTTTGGGATACGGCAATATTGGCAAATGTTTTTTTCTTACACTCGCTTCACATTTCTTTATGACCTTCATTCTCAAAAGCCTACAATTTGGAGTCAAAAGTAGCAGCTACATGTTCTCTTACATGAATACACTAACAATTAATTCACAATCACACTCTAAAGTTAAGATTTCCATTGCGTTAAGTCATGTTTTACTACAAAGGACGGGTACAGGTGACTTCATAGTCAAAGAATCCCCTGCCTGATAGGTATTTTCAGGGTCTTGGTGAGAGATTTTGGGATGTGTGAAGAATTCATGGTCTCCCCATAGTGATTGTGACAAGGTGATACATCATGAAAGGTTTTGACCGTGGATAAAATGTCCACAGTATGATCCTAGTGGTTTAATACTGTGCTGATGGCAGTAGAAGTATATCCTTGACTTGGGATTTGTGAGCAGCGGTCCTCCACGTTCCCAGTTGTGGCAATGGTACACCTAAATGATTGTAGACCATTTAGAGTTGATGTGATCATTCATTGCAATTTGTAAAACCTTTAAATGGAATAAAAAGGAAATTCATAGCTTATGGCCGAAATCTAAACCCCTGTCATATAAGCATGGTGTGTAGAAATCTTAACTTTACGCACTACTCTCCAGTGTTTCTAGTTATTTTTAAGCCTTTAGTTTTTTCTTTTTTTTTTTTAGATCATGTTCAAAAGCGTTTCAGAACAGCCATGCAAACCGAAGCAACAAAAGCCCCCAGCCAGCTACAAGGCCTGTTGAATGAGACAAAAAGACAAGCAAACCAAGTTTTCTTTGTTGTCTGTTGTTTTTATTTTATTATTGACTTTGCCATGCTGATGTTCCTATATGCTGAAGAGCTTCATAGCCTTCTGAAAGCCTGTCTCATCTTGAAGCATGTTTTCTTTTTGCTCTGTTCTCCTGTTTGTAGTCTGATGTGCCAAAAAAAAAAAAAAACCCAACCCTGTTCCCTCATGTCACCTGAACAGAGGGATGGATTCATGTTTATCTCTCTATGACGTCTCCTCCTCTTTTACTCAGTTCATATTTACTCTTCTCCTCAACATCAAAGCCTCCCTCTCTCCTGTCTGCAAAGCTTAAACCCCTTTCAGAAAGGTTCTAATGAGGCTGTTTTCTTTCGCTTTGTTTATTGTTGTGAGCAGAAAGAACAATGGAAGGACTCCACGCTGACAACTAAAGCTCCAAGTGTTGAATAATTTATCCTTCCATGGATGGTGGGCTTCTACAGAAAAGCAAACCTCATAATTTCCCTGTCTCAAAAAAAAAAAAAACAACTAAATATATCTATATAAATCACAATACCTATGATTTACTGTTCCAACCCTCCAGGGTGCTGCTAATTTATCTGCAGCCGACGTAAGGAGGAGGTTCTCCCTCCCTCTGTGGGGCACAAGGAAGAACATGGAACATGTAGGATAGCATGGTGGGCACGCTATGCGAGGAATGTGAGGCTCATGTTGGAACTGGAACTCCTGAAAGGCCCTGTTCTTTCCATGCTTCTGAGACAGCTCAGACCCCACTTTGGCGTGGCGCCCAACGCCCAGCCCCATCCATATCTGCCTCTTGATCAATGTGCCTCCTTGTGCCTTCAAGCTCTTGTGTTCAGGAACATGAGTCACCAGCAGCATGTGCTCAACAAAAGCTCCTGAGCTTCTCTGGGGCCTTCTGCAGAACGACCAATGCGAACGCAAAGCATGACTGCGCCCATTCTTTACACACTGATATCTGCATCTCCTGCTGGATTGCATGCACAGCACTTGGGATGGATTTCCAAACCACTAAAACTAAGAATCTTAATCCTCTGACTCCCTTCATAATACATATGAAGCAAATTGTGGATATAGCTGTAAATGTTAGGAGAGTGTAAAACATGAATTACCAGCCTCAAAACTGGTTACAGAAAGAAATGTTTTCTCTCATGTGTTTTATTGATGGTTTCATAAGACACTCAGAAAACGCAGCTGCAAGGAGAATTGGGCAAATTTTTGTTTGCCGACTTCTCTGAGCTGAATAATAGCATCAATAAACCAAAAAAGGAGGACAGAACAGAATATTGGATCATGGCTTCAGTGGGAGCTCAGTCAGAAATCCTCTAATTTCTTCACATTCTAATATTCTTCTCATGTATTGTACAGTATGATGTCTGATTTATCTTTCCTCCAGACTTGCATTTTTAAGTATTTACTTCTGATTATGTAATCCATGTTTCCCTCCCCATAGATTTTATTCACATTTTTGTGTTTTATCACAGCGTTGGTCTTAATTTTACTACTTCTCTTTCATGGACAGTAAAATTTAATATCTGGCTGTATGGGAGAATAACATTGCTAGGGGAAGACAACAAATGAAAAAAGAATAACATTAGGACTTTAAAAACAGTTTAAGTTAAATAGTGAAATTACTTTGGAAATACAAATTGCGTTAAAAGCAGTGGAATCCATATTTACCAGTTAAAAACACATTAAATAGGCATGTCTTTAATGTATTTTGTTGCTATTATTATAATTTTAGCACAATGTCCTACATGAAAGCACATATTTTAAAGAAAACAATATAACAGAATAATTTTGCCCAATTTCACCAGCTTGTTTTAAGGACAATTGAGATTCATTAAATTTGTTGGTGCATTTCAGACTTCAAGTAAACTGTTTCCCATCTACATTTAGATTGATACAAATAAGATAAAGAGCACAACTGCTACAAAATTGGTATGTAATAGTAGGAAATGCCTTTATTATGAATATTATGTGCAAATTCATCAGAGTTGATCTCCTGTTTTCTGTCTTACTTTAGCCTAGTGTTTTAAAAATGCTTGTTGACAGAGTCCAAAATTATGATCAGATTTTTCAGGAAAATCAAGTCCTCCCATATCATTAAAGTGTTTTTTGCTTCTGATTCACTTCTATTGATACAAGTTTGTGTAGACAGAGGGGGTGGCATCAGATTTTATATTTCTAGCACTTCCTCTGCAGCCCTGACTTAAAACCAAAACAACCCATAAGGCCTTGTTAGGGACATGTTTGGATGGTTAGGCAACAGCGACCCAAACATTTAGCTGGATAGATGGTAGGATCAGTGACTCGTGTGCTAATTACACCATTAGGGACTTTTAATGGCCCTATTAGTGTGATTGTTCTGACTACAATTTATAAGTTACTTCCAGCCATTTTCAGAACTGAAGAAGCTTTTTGTATGAGAGGCGAAGAAGTATCTTCAAGAAATAAGAGAAAAAGTTTTGTTTCATTCTGCTTAAGCAATTAGGATTACCATGCTAATAATAAAAACCATAAATCCTACATAAAAAGTTATCAGGGCGAAAGAAGACAGGGAAAACAAAACTGATTCATCCAAGCAACAACTTTACATTGGTGTAGCTTCATACAAGACATGACTATCCTAATTGCTTAAATGGGAAGCAGCTGGACTTCTCTTGTTTCTTAATGACGTTCCACCTCGTAACCGAAAGGCTTTTTCAGTTCTGAACATGGTTCGGGAGAATCAGATATGGTTTGTAGTCAGCACAATCACACTAATAGGGCTGGGAATGTCTCATAATTGGGTAACCTTACCCTCAATTTGTATGGCCATACAGTTTAGAAAGAATGCCATAGATTGATGTATGAGAAAATATCATGGAAGTTTGCACAGAAACCATCTTGATTTACACTTTGGATGCAGAAAGTACTTTTGCGTTTCTCCTTGACTTTCTTACTTTCTAAAGCTAACTTACCCTAATCTTTTTTCCTTTCCTTGTTTTCCATCATCTTATTGTGTTAAATTAACTGTGTCATTACAATACATGTTCCTCTTATCAAAATAAAAGGATTTCCTGTTTGGTTCGTGCAAATCATTCCTTCAGCTCTTAAGATTCCCTCTCAGTTACTGACTACACTACACTTGATTCTTGATTTTGTCATTTTTAAACATTCCTTGGGACGTGTTTACTCTTTGTGCTTTTTAGTTTCCTAGAAATGTCCACACGATGAGTGGACATTTCTCCAAATATAGCAGAATATGGTGACAGAGCAGATAAACATAATTAATTAACTGATCAGTGTTAAGTCCTTAAAAACTACCGTATTTTCCGCACTATAAGGCGCACCGGATTATAAGGCGCACCTTCAATGAATGGCCTATTTTAGGACTTTTTTCATACATTAGGCGCACCGCATTATAAGGCGCATAGAATAGACGCTTCATACTCTATTATTACACATCCACATTAATAAAGAAATGGTCCCCGAGTACTTTATATAGTAGGCTGGCCCAGTCGTTGTTTCACTCACGGTGTTGGTGTTGCGATATTATGCCCAACTGCTTTCTGGGTAACACAGACCAACCGACACGCTGCCGCTGCAGTCTCTGTCTCTCTTCCCCTGCCCCTCCCCCCCTTTAAATGTATTATCAAACTTTATTAACAAACCAGTGTTCTGACAACTATCCCAGCATGCACCGCGCACTACTTCTTCTACGGGGGAAAAAGAAGTTGGCGGCTGCTTACAGTAGTGGACCAACTACGTACGCAGCCTACTGCATGTCTGTGTAAACATGACGTCTTTCATTTCGATCTGAGTTAATTAGCGTAGCATTTCTGCCGGATTTTCACAACATATCAGCCACGACAATGGACAGGGGAACCAACAAGTTCATGTCATCTTTTTTGGACGACATCAAGGTGTTTGAGCCACTGGATGCCTCCAACATTGTGCGCGTCACAGCTAAAAGCTACCGATAGTTGAGGAAAACAGCAGATCCTCACACCCTCAGCATAAATATAGCTGTGGACAAGATCACTGATGCCTATTGTTCTTGCAAGGCTGGGTAAGTCGGCATTCATGGTTTTGATGGTCCACAATGTACATTAGCATATGTTTACTACTGTAGCTTGTGTTTGTGAGACGGTCACGCACGTGGTAGCTGCACTGTGACCTAAAATGAGCATTAGCCAATGAAACGCGGCCCCTGTGGTAAGGTCCGTTGCTGGACCTGTTGTGGCTCAATATTGGTCCATATATAAGGCGCACCGGATTATAAGGCGCACTGTCGGCTTTTGAGGAAATTGAAGGTTTTTAGGTGCGTCTTATAGTGCGGAAAATACGGTAAATAAAAAGCTTTTGCATTCATTTGTGAATTCAACATTAACAGGTCTTTGTTAGTTATCTTGAAACGTAAATATATGTTTATTTTTAATATTTGTAATCTTTTTGATCAATTTTCAAACTTTTAAACTTGAAACAACTAATAACAGTTTTTGTATGCTAAATTGAATGTTACCAAACACATTTTGAACATCCATGTGTTAGATTAGGCTAAAATTCAAACTTTTACTTCAATGCAGTGCAGACATATTATTTGGCATGCATTTGATAATAAAAGATTTATTTATGTGGTCATGGGAGGCTCCAAACCTGACTTGGACTTGGGGCAAGAGACTTGATTCTTCAATTGGACTTTGGATAAATGACTTGTGAACATTTCTGATGCATTTATTGTTCACCCAACAAAACAGTTGGTTACTGATTCTGCGATATTCTTACGTAAGTCTCAATGTTATCTGACAAATTACAGCAGCTGGCAAGTTTCTCTCTTTGTTAAATTATTCAGTGACACTGTGCTGTTTAGGGTCTGTTCACTCGTACAGGTTTGGGTTTAATTAAAATTAACTGTGAGCCAACTGGTCTCTCAAATGAGCACTTTTTTCTAACAAGATAAATTTTAAGGTTGATTCTACTTTTTTCAGTGTAGAACCGATGTAAGCTGCTACAGCGTGGAAAAGGTTCAGGAGCCACAGGTTCCTACTAGCATATTCACTTGTGTTTGCAATACAAAATCAACTGGTTTTGTTTAATTTTTTCTGTACAATTCCAGCATGTTCCAAAACAGAGGTTGATTGTTGAAAAGGACAGAAAGCACCTTTGCTATGTTCTGTCTAGTCTTCCTGTTATCTGCAGAAAATCTTGCTCTCTCTTGTTTCCAACCTGAATGAACTCCAGTAACCAGTTTTAAAAATGTACTTTTTTAATAATTTCTTACATCCCTGAGCTTCACTTGAGTTTATTTCTAAAAACTTTAACGATTCTGAAAACAGCCAACTTTGAGTTTTCTTCCCAGAATAACAAGTTCAACATTAAAGAGTAGGACTGAGAGATTTTTGTTTGTTTTGAAGTTTTAATTTTTGGAAAATCTGGATTTCTTGTCATCAGTGCACCCATTGGGTTTCCATAGCAGAGAGTGATGTTGGCCATCTCAAGATCTACCACCTTGCTTGAGAAGTGAGTTTAACAGCTTCTTTTTTTTCCCCCAGACTTTGAATTCAGGTAAACTCACAGAAAGTGTGATGTAATTTTTCTTTAAGGAAAAATAATCTGATATTTTATTTTTAAGCCACATCACCCAGCCCCACTAAAGAGTTTTGTCAGCACCACCTGGTTGTTCATATATCAACATTTTTCAGTTTCCGACTAGCCGCTCACCGGTCAAGGCCTCTCAGGCTAAAACTTGTACATTTTTGGCTCCATTATAATGGAAACTGATATCTCCCAACTCCCACTGTCCAGCTCTATCTCTTCCTCTTCCCGTCTCGCTCCGTGTGTGCTGTCCAAACACACATGGCTGTGCGGTATTCCGCACCTCCGTGGGAGAAAACAATGGGGGTAATTTGCGGCCGTGAATGGCGCTGTATCTAGAGTATTTGGCAGTCTGGTTCCTGTGTGGGTCTCGGCGAACAGTCAGGCCTTTGGAGCGGACATCAGCTGTAGGACGTCAGAGGATATTTATCTGGGTGAGAGGAGAGGTTGCAGTCAAGAGTCGTCGTTTGAGACAGGAGGATTAGATGAATGAGATTGAGAAAGATGTTTGTTATTTGAAGCTTGGACATCTAAAATGTTTAGCAATGAGGCTTTTAAGGGTTAAGCAGAATTGGGCGAGTTGCCTTGTTTGATTTTAGGTAGTACCTAAAGATGAAAAGAGGATTAAGTATGTAAGAAAAGGAAGTTTGTGTTTTGCAAGTAAAGATCTGTTTTTGATACCTTGGATTAAGAAAATTATACAAGAGTGCTTACACTGCACACACTGAGCAGCTTTATTGAGGATACAGTCTTTGGTGTACTATTTGTTGACATCGTGAACAGCTTGGCAAAGAGCTAAAGTAGGAAACGGTTTTAGTTGTCAGCTCATTCGTGATCTTGGCTTGGAACGGTGGCACTCGGAGGGGTTAACAGCTGAATAAATGAAGACATGGGACAAATAGCAGTGTGTCGCTTTCAAGGTGAGTGGAAAATAAGCGTGTTCAGTCGTGCTGACTGATGTAGACTGTGATGCTGTTGGAAGGAGAGACATGCAGATGCTTTCTCCTGGCATACCTTCTTGTTTTCATGGTTGTCAGTTCGAATACCAAAGAGCCGTGAGACGCTAACATTGCAAATGAGGTGGAATATTTTGTTTCTGTGAGGCAGAGTCATTTGTTTAAGGAATCATTTGGCTGTCATGATGGAGTCAGACGCACCGAGAGAGGGGAAGGGTGAGGAAAGCTCTCCATCCTGTCAGGGCTGTCATGATAAGAAGTGATGATGAGGAGGGGGGGAGACTTAAGGGAAAAAGAAACACACACACACACACACACACACACACACACAGACATGAGGTTGGAAGGATTTCTGGTGAGCTCAGGTGAAATAACAAACTTTGTACCAAAAACACTTATTGTCTTTTTCTGTACCCCCTTTCTCCCTCCACATCCCTTTCTCTGTCATTTTTCCAGAGTTGCTGGGCTCCAACAAGAGACTCAACATCAATTACCAGGACTCAGACGGGTAAGAGAAAAGTTCCAGTTGTTGTGTAGATAAGGCAGGCAAAAGAAAGAAAATACTACTCTACATGTGACCGCCTGCTGTTTGTTTGCAGTCTTCAATCCGTGACTCACGAAGCGCACACAAGTACTGACATAGATTGCTGCTCAGAGTCATTACTGTAACCCCAGGGGAGGAAATTACTAGGTACTGACTTGTGTGTAGCTCACCACATCTGTCAAATATTTAGAAGTGACTGAAATGTACTGTTTCTGGTCCTACATAATGTACAGTAAGTGGAAAGTTGCATTAACTTGCAAATGAAAAAAAAAGAGAAGCTGAGCAGGAAGTTTATAGAAAAACAGTAGGATGGTAAAGGTAACTTCACAAAGGGCATCCACAGTCTCATTTGTTTTTGCCATTTGTTCTTTGGGTGCAGTGATCTGTATAGTTGGTCCTCTTCAATATGGCCATAAACCGCTGCAGTGTTGATTAATATGCACTATTTTGATAAGGTACCCCAACCCTGTCCAGTGGGATGTTCTTGTCATACTACTAGCCTTCAGGGTGGTTTAGGTTGATTTTTTTTTCTCATCAGTATTAAACTTTTCTGTGTTTTTACCCCCTACTAAGTTGAAATCGGCAGGTTCGTGGCATTGAACGAAACACGGCCTTTGAAGATTTTCTTTGTTCTCTAAGCCTCTCTCTCACAGATGTGCTTCGGTTCTGCAGTCAGCGTCATTAAGATCCGCATGTGTCTTCTAGGACAGCATTTTGGACCCTCAAGCTCAGCCCACGCAAAGTCTCTCTGGGTCTAACATTTGACACTATTCGTCTCAAACCCCCCCCTCAAGATCTTTTCAGAAATTGAAATGGCTCTTACTGCGTACAGCCGTTGCAGAGACGGAGCACAGCAAGACGCCATGTGTTCAGTCCAGCAAACCTGAAAAGACAGAAAGCCTTTATGCCTTTGCCATCAGTGGGTGATCACAGTGTGAAAGCCTGACAGAAAAGGTTTTTATTTATTTATTTCAAATTTATTGGAGCTGAGAAAAGACATAAAAGAATGTTACATTCATAAGAAACCATTGTTCTGCCTATAGGCCTTTCCACCAAGGGTTAATTTGCAGACTCAGTACCTGGTTAGGCTTTTAGAAGTAAACCTCTAAAACTAGAAACGACACAAATAAGCAATTTTATGCAGAGGTTTTGACTTTATATAGCTAAAAATGTTAAACATTTGACAAAATGAACAACAACCTGTTTAAGTTTCAATACAGTTTTTGATTTATTATTGTGCTCTTGCTCCTATTTCCTCTGTTTATATTCTTAAATCCTGGTTTCCGTCCACCAGCATGAATGTGAATCATTGTAACTTCTTCTCTCTTTAAACGTCATTATTCGTCCTGAATGCACTGAGTGTCTTGATCTTTAGTGTTAATTCTGTATTACAAATTCAGGACGTTTCCTTAGGGACTAGAAAGGAACTCTGAAATCACCAAACATGCCAAAATGGCTCAGTTGGGAAGTGGTAGCTTTATTAGTGCTTATGAATTCAGAATGGATCCTGCACTCCTTGTTTTTACACAATAGTATTTTTGGAAACATATTTTCGAATTTCAGCTCTCTTAGTAAGAAATAAGAAAATCTGTGTCGAGGAAGAAGGTTATCTAATAAGACAATCCATCTCAAATGCAAGCCATGGGCCGATTTGTTTTGGATTTTGTACAATGTAACTATGTTGACTGATAACTCCTGCATGTGTCTGCATGCAGCGTGCACATAGCGTGTGGGAGGTGGCACACAATGGAGGTGTTGACATCAAGCTGTCCATCAGCGAAGGAACTGCTGTGTGGTTGGGTGGTAGGTAGGAAGGAAGGGACTACCTGTGAAAGATGAGATCACTGGTAAGGCGAGAAGAGGATTGTGAAGCGTGAGTAAACAGCTGGCTGTCACTAAGTCAACGCCATCACAGTGACACGTATTCAGCACATGTCAGTGAGAAGTTTCGGTAACAGGTGGTGAGATGTGGTTGACGTGTATTTGAGAGAAGAGAGAAAGCAGAAAAAGTAAGCACTAAACTCATCAGTTCCTCAATTTTCATGGATGTTCAAGTGGATATAAGTTTTATCTGTCTGAAACCAATAGAAGGTTTCCTTGGCTGTGTGTTTGGGATCAATATCCCACTGAAAAATCTATTTTATGCTATTTTTCTGCAGTTTGCTAGTGCCAAAGCCTCGAATAGTCATTTACTGTAAAGTTCCTGGTTCTTTGAGAGTCATGAGCAGTTCCATTTCTGCTGTATAATGTGTGCAATGACATCCAAAGAGTTAAAAGTTTTTTGTGTACAACATCACGCTTCACAAGCTTCAACATGTTCTTTCTTCAGCAGTGAAGTTTTGTGCTGAGCCTGCTAACTCTGTGTGTTTTTGAGAATCTTTGAGTGGTTCTTGGTTCTAGAGGGAAAAAAATGCTAAGAAATCTCAAGTGATTTACACAGCATCAAAGAGGCTGAAAGGCACATTAGATTGTAGATTAATTTTAGTAGAACGATGGTCTTTCTCCTTTTGCTGCATGAACCCAACAGTAATCATCATAAAATTCACGTCTTCTGTAATAAATGTCATCAGTATGTTTTGAACAGGTCTTGACAGAGCTATTTGTACTTACCGGACTTGGTAAAAACAAACATTTCTGGGCCATGAATAAGATGAATCAGCTGATATTTTTTGACACTCTTATGGATTTGCACATACTTTTGTAAATACTGATTACAGTTTCCTGGGTTTCTAGAGCCTTTATGCTTTCTGAGGTCATCCCCATTTTTTCACATGTTTAAGTCTTTTTCTTCGTACATTTTAATTTCTTATACGTAACTTAATTTGTCATAAATTTTGTTGTAACAAACATGTGGAGAGAATCGTTTCTTATCAAAAGCCCAACTGGAAATATAATTATCAAGACAATGTTGATGTGTTACTTGCTTTCTTTCTCACGCTGCAAGTGATGTGAGAGGACTCATCCATGTAGCCAGTTTGCTGGAGACAATGTTTCCAAAATGTTAAGCCAGCTGGCAGTCTTTCAGATCAACAGAGTATCAGAATCTGTAGCTTGTTCAGTTCAGCTCAACATCAGAAAGACTAGAAAAGGGGAAGTGTTCATGGACAAAAGAAACTTGCAAATGGTGAGTCTTGGCGGCTTTCGTATGCAATGAAACCAGTTTTACTTTTGGAGCTGAATGATGGGGTGCAGTTGTTGCCATAAGTGTGTTGCAACAAGTAGATTCTAGGTTTGAATCTTGGGCATTTTTGGTTGGAGTTTCTATGCTTGCCCCAATGCAAGCATGGGTTATCTCATCTGTAACTTTCTCTCACAGTAGAGAGTAATGCATGTAAAATGAATTAGTCTCTCTAAATTGGCACATCTTGAGGGGTGAGTGTTTGTTCATGCCTCCAAAACAAATCCAGCAAACATTAAAAGTTGAAAGTGGACGGTTGGATTAGTTAGTTGGAGTTTGTCTGGCAGGCCCAATCTACGTCTAGGCTGATCTTTTGTTCCCACAGGGGAAAACTAGCCTTCCTACTCCCTCCTGCTCTCTCAAGCAACTGTCTCTGAAATAACTTTTGTCTGTCTTCCTTTAGAGGAGGATCTTACAACTCCATAAAGGTTTAGCCAGAATAATGGTAAAGCGCAAATTCCTTTTCTGTTCGACCTCTTCTAAAGATGAGGACATACACTCTTGGAAGACACATTCTTCAAAACTGCCTCTGCATTTAGATCCATTCAGTGTAATTTACAAATTCTCTCATCTCCTATTTCTCTCCTCCTTCTGTCTGCTCTTTTTGTTTGTTACCCACAGCTTCTCTGCGCTGCACCATGCTGCTCTGACGGGCACCACCGAGCTGCTGTCGCTGCTGTTGGACTCCCAAGCCACAGTGGACATCAAGGACATCAACGGTATAAAAACGACAGAACAACCTCGCCGGCCAACAAGTCACCGATTTTAGAGAGACATCCGTTTAAATACATAAAGTTCAGTTTTTCAAAGTCAGAGGGGGATTAAGCTGAGCCTGAAACTTCTTCATCAGCTCTGAGGCTCTGCTGAAAGTGTGTTTAACTGAAATGAAAAAAAAAAAATTTAAATCTTAATCGCTTTGAAGTTTGCGTCCCACAAAGTGACAGCAGATTCACGGTAAGTATTCTCTCACTTCCAAGAAGAAGCGATACAGTGGGATTTAGAGCTGCAGCCCTGAAGCATGTAAGGCTCATGAGAACGAGCGTGTCGCCTCTCAGGTCAGCTATATATTCCTGAAGAACTCTGTGAAATGTTGAATTTAACTTCCAGCGCCTGCAGTGTTGGGCATCCTGAATGTAATTGATATTCAATACATGGAAGCCCGTCTGCGATCAAAAGTGAGGCCTTACGAAAGAGTTATGGGGGATTAGAGGTTGAGACTCCATTCCAAAGACTGCTTGATTTGTAAATTTTGATGTTCAAATCCTCTATTTATGGCATGAACAGAATGATCAGGCATTTATTGCAGTTCCAACATCTTAGAAGCTGCAGCCATGCACTGTGATCAGAATTCGTATTACTTGCGAGGAAACGGACGCCGTTTCCTCTGAATCTAAAGAGAAAAAGGATCGTCCAGACGATCAAGAAGCCAGATACTTGTCATTTGTATGGGTTTCTCTGTGTGACCTTGATAAAACTCATTTCCACTTCAGTGGAAGTTGATGCAAAAAGAGAAGAATACAGAGCAACGTGTTCTACCTCAGAGATTGCATATTTTGCCAAAGGAGCCGTACGTTTCTCCCAAATTACTGTGCACTTCTTGCTGTAAAGTGTAAGAATGATTTCTACGTGTTATTGCTTTTTAAAGCAGAAGTGGATTCATCTAAACAATAAAATGGTGCTTAAGACATAAAATACCTTCATTTATTCCACTTTCCAAATGAGAATTTTTAAATTTTGTGGATAAAAGCAATTTTTTAAAATGATATTCGCCGCTGTCGTCCACAGGCATGCGTCCGCTCCACTATGCAGCGTGGCAGGGAAAGCCCGACTCTGTTTTACTGCTGCTGAGAGGAGCGGCTTCAGTCAACGCTCCTTCCCATGACGGGCAGATACCCTTACATCTCTCTGCGCAGTACGGACACTACGAGGTGGTGAGTTCAAAAGACACACACACACATACGCACGCAAACACACACACACACACACACCCCTACACACACACACACACACACACACACACACACACACACACACACACACTGGTTCAAGGCATTACCAGTCATCCCATTTCGCTGAAACTTAAACCCATTGTGTCTTTGGCTGGTATTGTTCAACAACAATACTAGTAACTCCATTGTTGCACACAATGACTACACACATTTCTTTCTTTCAGTGACATATGTTTTCCTCCCACAACACACACACACATGATTTCATATTCCTAACCCTTATTGTATTGACTTCTTATTATCTCTATGCCAAAGCTGTCGACTTTCCTTCAATTTTGGATTCTTGGTTTTTTCATTGTACTTTTTTTCATAATTCTTTCACTTTTATGAACACTCAGCATATCTGTCTATTTCCTGTTGAGTTATTCTAGTTTCTAAACTATAAGGCCTTCCTTGGCCACCAACCTGGATATGATGCACCTTTCCAGACAAAACACCAAATATGACAAATATGATTACAGACCCTTCGTATAACTTTAGGTAATACTTTTAGGTTTTCTATTCCCAAAATATTTTTCATAATCATTTTTAATCTTATTCTTCTAAATTTTTGTATCTTTTATCTCCATTTCTATCTAATATCCTACATTCTGATTATTCGTATTTTTAATTTACTTTTAATGCTCTGTAGATTTTTGCATCTTTATTAGGTCAAATTTTGATATTATCTATTTTTTTTAATCCGTCTTTAATTTTTCAGTTTTTTACATTTCTTTTGTGTGGCACCTTGGGATCAGATCCCAACAAGACCTTTCAAACCAAACAAAATAATTATCTGCTTTCCATTCTGCTAAAATTAATAGACCTACAGTGCAGTACCAGGATGCATCAAAATCTTCATTCACATATTAGCTCTAATACTTGTCCCTTACCTAAAAATAACATTCCACCTTTATTAGGACCAGGTGTTGGTTCTCATGAGGAATAGTCCAATGAAGCCAGGTGATTATACCAGAAAGGTTCAAAGAGGTAACTCGGACCATATGTGCAAACACTTGTCCACCTGTAACTCGACCCCCTTTGAGATACGACCTCGTTAGCAGAGCAGCACAAAACTGACAATCCATCTCAGGATCCACACAGCAGCTATCATATGTTCCTCCCCTCTTGGTGGAAGGCGAAGCATGTAGAGGACGACTGGTGTGTGAGTGTGTATTTTACATGAGGTGCTGTACTGCTCACAGGGTGTTGCGCTCTCTCCCTTTCGCCCTCAGTCTGAGATGCTGCTGCAGCACCAATCTAATCCCTGCCTCATGAACAAGGCGAAGAAGACTCCTCTGGATTTGGCCTGCGAGTTTGGCCGACTCAAGGTACCGGACTATTTGTGTCGTTTTCCTTATCTGTCTCTGGCGACCACTTTGGTCGTTGGATTAAAACACATCACTCCACTTGGTGATAGCGTCACAGATTGACATCAAGTTGGTTCCCAACCCAGCCCTTTGCATCGTCACGCTTCTTGACCTCGTTTGAAGAGATTTAGACTCTTAATCCAGTTATCTGCTTGTGAAAACACTCTTTTCTCCTTATGTATGAATGAGGGCGCCTTATGTCTAACATGAGCCAGAGGTTAGAATGAAGTGACTCTGGTCAGCTAAGCCTGTTTGAGTGAAAGGGCCTTAGTGGCTCTTTTGTACATTGTAATGTTCAGAAAGTTGCACTTTGGGGCATAATTTACTGTTTCTCTGCCACATCCGCCAAATAAACCAGCCTATGAGATGTTTTGCTTGCACTAAAAGTCAAAATTAGACACACTTTTTATGCCTGTTTAATGCTCTCTCAACTAGCCTAAGTTTGCAGTTAAGCTGTGAAAGAAAAGAGGGCTTTGGGCTGTTTTTACCACATACATACCGTCTTGTGACAGCTGCTGGGCAGTGGATAAGCCCCAATGTGCAAGTTAATCTCTTTCTATATAAGTTGTCATTTACAGTGATGTACACGGGGACGCATGGGTTTTCATATATGTACATCATTTATGCATTGCTTATGTCATAATTCCTTTCCTAAATCTGCTGGTAAGAACGTCATCTTCAGACTGATTTCTGTTTAGGTGGCTCAGCTGCTGCTCAGCAGTAACATGGTGTCAGCGCTCTTAGAAGGAGAGCGAGGGAACGACAGTCTGGATTCCCCCTCCACCACTCCCCTCCACCTGGCAGCCAGGAACGGACACAAAGACGTCATCAAGTGAGAGAAGCACATTTTCTGTAGCAGCTCTGTCCTTGGCAGAGTCGAGGGGGCTGCTGTCTTTCTCTTGGTGGTCTTTAGGCAAGAGGCAGGGTACACCCTTCAATTTAAAGTGGTCAATTTAAACCAACCCACCCAGTGAACCAATATGCGTGCACCATTGTGTGGCCCATAATTCAGGGATGTTCTCCGCTTTATGTTTCTGTTTGGGTCATAAATATATGGACCCTGCCAGGCTTGAAAGGAGGGAAAAGGCAACTTTAGGGTTCAGGGTGCATTCACACCAACCCTGTTTAGTTCACTTTATTTTAGTCTGTTTGTCAAGAAAGCCTCTTTCAACAAGCCTTACATGTTCAGTATGTTTCTACTTGCACTTTCGTGACCATAACATTAAACATGTCAGTTTGCGTCTCATTCATTTTTTTTTGGATAAGAGGCAAAATGTCTTCAAGCAACAAGAAAAAAAAATCAGGTTCCTTCAACTGAAGCACTTAGGACTGGAATGCCCCGGTTTACTGAAAATACACACCAGTTTATTAATTTTTGCAATCCGACAAGATTGAGCAAGCATTTGCCGGAATGACAGAGTTGTTTTTTATTGTACCTTGTAAATCAGTAAGAATGTTTGTGCAATGAGGGTTCGGGGTGTTTGCTTGTGTAGTGGGCGATGCCCTCATCTGTTTTAGATTCTTCCCAGATCTAATGTACAGTGTAAATCAGTGATTTCTGACATTAATTGCAGTTAACGTTCAGAGTATTGGACTGCATGCAGTTTGATTTAGGATCCTTCAAATCTTGTTACTGCATGGCACACTGTGGGGAGTGAACATCTCCTTGAGTTATGACTATTTTTATCTAGACTCTATGAAAAGCCAACTGTAAAGTGCAGTCCTTCAACCTTGAAGTGCGTAAGCAGTGACTGATTAACTTTTTTTTCTGCATTCTCTATCAATTCACTGTTTCTGCATTGACTAAGCATTCTGTTTTTGAAAGCAGGGTGCCAGCCTTACACAATATACAACCCAGGAGTCTGTTTTGTTGTTTGCAATTGCCTCCACTAACTATGAGAAACAAGATTATGGTTTTCCTTGGTTTTTTGGGAGCAAATACCAACTCTAGGTTTGTGCTTAGGGTCAATGGGTCTTGGGGTGCTGCAGACAGTGGATCACAGAGTTCAGTCTTGGGCCACTCCAGATTCTGGTTGGCGTGCGGCTTGGGGTGTCCTCTTATTTCTGATGGGGGGTCGCCTCATGGGAGCCCTCGGCTCAACAGGTGGACTGGTGACCGAGGTGGCTGATAGGAGGTACAGGTGGGGTAGAATAGGGTTCAAGTTTAGGAGGGAGTCAAGGGATTTGGGAAGCTTTTTCATCCCCCCTCTGTTACCCTGAAATGAATTGACTGCTTGCAAAAACATGAACGAGTTTAACAGTAAATAAAGATTTGGCTCATTGTAAATCTTCTGCTATTTGTTCATGGCAGTCTGATGTCACCTCATGCCAAATCTAAAGCTGCACACCCTCATGTTCTGTTTTTCTCAGCTGACTTTACACTTTCTTTTTTAAACATATGCTTGTTTGTGTGTAAATATGTAGAATATGTATTCAGTTTGCCAAGTAACCCCACCCTGTCTGTTAGACAGTCTGCTGATGGCTCTCATCCTTCCTACATAAGCAAATGTTTTTGCAACACCATCTCCACTCTGACTCTCCTGGAAAGGAAAGTTCAGTAGCTGGGAATGAAAACAGAAAACCATCCATGAACTCTCTTAGTTGAGGGCAGATATAAATTCCTAATCAGGGTTCTGTGACAATTAGGTGATTCAACGCTCTCGTTGAATCACCTAATTGTTATCAGCTTTCTGCATCTGTTTAGAACCTAAGCTGAAGGTGGAACTCCTTTAAAGATCAATTACGCGTAGTGATGTATTTCAAATGTTTATTTCTGTTAGTTTTGATGACTATGTTTTACAACTAATACAGTAATCTTCACTGAAAAATCTGTATTACAGAAGCTGCCTTGGATACAGTACATAGTGCTGTATGCACTGGAAAGTTAAGTGGAAGCAACAAGTGTCGTAGAAAAACATGCACAAGAAAAAAAGGGATGGCCACAGTTTTGAGAGGCTTGTGAAGAAAAACTCATGTATCTTTTCCACAGGCGCAACAGTATGTATGTAACTGTAAAGACAATTCAAGGGCTTTAAGCAAGGTGATGCATCCGCCAGACAAGCTCAGTCAACAGAATAAGACATGCAGTTAATATATGATAAAAAGAGGTTCCAGATTTTTTTCTAATTTGTTCCCAGCACCATATAAGGTCAGTCTGATCTCTATTTTCACTTGCTGGATCACTTCCTTAATCTAGTCCGTACGAGAAGGTGGAGCTGAAGACTTATATAACAAAATCAGCGTCCTGGCCAACAGAGTTAAGAATGCTGTTAAGTCTTTATGAGCCACAGATAGATTAAGCAAAGCTGATGGTACCGCAAATAATTCAGAGCATTTGAAACAATTTGTTTTCCCAGTTACAGTGGACAGGGTATGTTATGTTTTTCAAACACCATGGCACAATACGGTATCCTGCAGTCTAACATAAAATCCTTTAGCAAAACTTTAAAACCTGCCTCGTCCTCCTTCTGCATCACTACCACCAGAATACCTACATTTGGACTTGAATGCGATGCTGTAAACGCTTGCAGCAGTCGAATGAATGATGTTTGCCTGCAGTCTCACGGTGACCGTTTCTGATTTCATTTCCCAGGTTGCTGCTTAAAGCCGGCATCGACATCAACAGAGCCACCAAAGCGGGGACCGCTCTGCATGAGGCCGCCCTCTACGGCAAGACGGAAGTAGTGCGGCTGCTGCTCGATGTAATGACTGTTAGAAGTCTCTGTCCACCTAACTTTGTGATTTGAAGAGGTAGACCGTTTGTTGCTCGGGAGAATAAAGTGGGTCTGACTTTGTTTGTGCGCAGGCAGGGATCAACGTGAACCTGCGCAATACGTACAACCAGACAGCTCTGGATATCGTCAACCAGTTCACCACTTCCACAGCCAGCAGAGACATCAAGCAGCTGCTTAGAGGTTTGTTTCTGCAAGGTCAACCTCCTGAGATGTCGCGCAGGGGGAATCACTGTAGTTCTGGTCCCTGCAGAAGCGTCCAGTTCTCTCCAAGTCCGAGCGGTGAAGGACTACTGGAACCTCCACGACCCCACTGCGCTCAACCTGCGTGCTGGAGACCTTATTATGGTAACTTTTTTTGCGTGTCTTTCGGTTGTGAAAATGGTCCGTGCGTAGCCGTCGCCTTGCAGCAATTTGTTTCCCACGCCGGGTTAAAGCCATAGCATGTCATTACATCATATTTGGGATACTTGCTGTGTTTTTATGACCACCAGGGTGGGGCCAAAGTTGAATTTAAAAATAATTCTGTTGACTTTTTAGCTTCCTCATCCCTCACTATTAGACTTTAGGTTCGTCACAGCTCAAACTACCTACATGCAAGTGGTAGCAGAAAGTCATGGCTAGAAGTTTCGACAGTGATAAAAACGTTTAGGCTTCACTTTTTTTTGTAAACTTGTTTTTTCATTATTGTGCCTTGTGATCAGATACATATTAATCCATTTCAAAGAGTTTTTATTTTCTTGAAAAGGGCAATGGTTACCTCCAAAGAAAAGCATGCAGGTATCATGGCTTTTTCCAAAACCATACCTGTTACTAATGTTGCAGCTGAATGAACTTTTTTTTTTGAATAATCAGGAACTATGACATTTCATGAGGAGCCAAGGGCATATTTTCCTCAAGAATGTTCCTGCAGAATAATGTTACCATAAGTGCAGAGCTTTGTCAGCATCAACATAAAGTTGAAGACAAGAGCAGCAGCACATAAATCACTTATGTCCAAGTAAACAAAAAAAACTGAAATTTTGCAGGAAGTACAAAGATGTTAGTTTCTTTCATAAACGCTCGTTATGTTTCTTTGTGAAATCATTTTTCTTGAGAAAACAAACAAGAGTGAGTGGTATCACAAGTCCTGACTTGTTCTTATAGGGAAGCGTTTTGATTCAATGTATGTGTCAGTGAGAGATCTGGAAAATTGTACATAGAGAAGCAAAAGAGAGGCAAAAGGTTTGGCTGGACCTCTCGGCGAAGTACGTCACAGTCCATATGTAAATCAAGTTAGCAAAATATCCACAAAAACACACAAAAAAATATATTTGTTTACCTCTGCCTTTTCTTAAAAAAAAAAGACGTGAAGTTAACTTTTTTAAAAAGCAGCTGGAGAAACAAACTAACAAACTGAAATCAACTCTGACTGAAAAAAATCAGTCAGGATCTGGTCCAGAAGTTGAGATCCAATGTTATGGAAAAGAATGGATGACAATGTAATAAATAGGATAGGAAAGTCATGAAATTGGTTTAATTGTTCTTAAGTGTACAAGAGAAACACAAAAGAACTCAAATTGTCACACAACAGTGTTTGTGTCTCTGCCAGAACCTCCGGCCTCGTCTGTAGTCAGGAGAAACTAGCGCCTGACAAATCAGAGTCCAAAATTTACAAAAGCAGCATTTTAAATAGTAACGGTGAGTTATCTATGAACTTTCCTTTCTAACCCTGGACATTCTAGACATGGTGTAGCTTTTCTCCTGCTGCTCTGCTCTGTGCTCTTGTAATCGGGGGGTGAAGGCCCTTGTTAGAACAGTTGTGTTTTTGGGATTTGTGTGGGATGTTTTGGGATAATTAAGTGAACTTTGAACAGGAGACCACAGCAGAGAGATGGGCTCAAACATGTCTAATTACCAGCTTGTTTCCCCCCCCAACACCTCCTACCGGGCCCCCACCTATATACAAAGACACTCACACACTCTCAACTCATGCATATGTGTGTTTATCTCGTTCTCGTTCTACGTATCGTTCTACTCCCCCGGTCGTGTTTGAACTAGACTGCAGCCGCCGACTGCCATGTAGGTTTGTTTTTGTTCCTTCCAGGTATGTTGTTGGCACTCTTGATGAATAGATTGTGTTTTTGCAGCTGACTGGCTTTCTCTTATTATCGCCTTAAGTGTTTTAGTGGAAGAGTCAGATGTTAATTCGAGCTGATGGAGTGCTGGCAGCGAATTGGATTCTTCTGACGCTTGAATCAATCAAGACGGGATACTTTGGCTCGTTCTTCTGTAATTTCTTTGTGAGCTGTTGTGCGACTAATGGCTGTTCTCAGAGACAGACTTGTCTTCTAACCGAAGCGTGCTGTCATTTGTTGCCGCCAGGTCCTGGAGCAGCACTCAGACGGCCGCTGGAAAGGCCACATCCATGACAGCCAGCGGGGGACCGACAGGGTGGGCTTCTTCCCGCCTTCGGTGGTGGAGGTCCTCAGCAGGAGAGCAGGTAGACAAGCATGTAGTGTGTACATGAATAAAGGTTTTGTAGATGTAATCCCATTAAGTATTCATACATGAGCTTTTTAACATAACAGCTGTCGTGAAGATGAAGTTTTCATGAATGTTTACGACTGTTGTCATGAAGTGTCATTCGGTAAATAATGACACTTTTAATGCAAAGTTTCATTAAAACTTGCATTAAAAGTGTCATTATTTACCAAATGACACTTCATGACAACAGTCGTATATATTCATGAAAAATTATGTTATATTTATGACAGTGTCATGTCAGTCTTATGAACATCCCGTCAAATAAAGTGTTACAGATTTTCCCCCCTTTTTCTTTTCTTAAAATAAAATTCTAACTGACAGAAAATATTTTCAAAAACTTGCTTTCATTTCAGTCATACCTTCTGGTTCTTGGTCTGACTACCAAGAACCATATAAATACGTTTGAAAAACAGCATGGTAGACCCTCAGTGGACAGATGTCACTCTCAACTATGGAAACCCCAGGAGTGCATTGGTGAAAAATAAAATACAGATTTCCCAAAAATTAACACTTCATAAACAAAAAATTTGATTAATCATTAAAATCACCTCAATTTGCATCCGACCCCCTTTAAAATCTAAGAAGTAACCTAATTAATCACCAGAGTTCACTTGTGTAATTTAATGTCAGTACAACTCTGGTGGCTGCTGTGAAGCCACCGATATTCATAAGTTGAGAGGTCGAGCGACCGCAACAGGCGCAGACGCACAGTTGCATATGCGCGAGCCGAAGCGATCCGACTCACACAGACACACATTGGTAGGATTACTGCTTCCCAGACAGCAAAGTGTCAGCTCAGTGCTAAAGCTCTCCCTCCCCCCCGCAGTCTCTGCTTGGAGATTGTGTGTGCAGTCGCTGTGCATACATCGCTCACACGTGAGGGGGGGAAGACATGAAAGTTCGACTCAGAAAAAGTCTTACAGGCACTTTGCATTTAGAGCAAACTCAGCTGAGTGTGTGAGCCCTGTGATGTTGGCGGGATCAGCACAAAAAGAGTCAGCGAGCTCCGTCTCTTTCTCTGCAACTTGTGATCTTACATTCCTATTCAGCGGCTTGTTATGTAACCCCAGAGAGGATTTGTCCTGATTTATGCTGTTGCATATACATGAGGAAATGTTCGAGCTCCAAACCTTTTCCCCCATGCACGCATTTCGTTCAGACCCGACCCCTCAACCTGCACGTGTCTCCCCTGTCCCTAGGGGGCGCTCTCTCCCGCCAAGGCTCAATGCCATCCCAGAGACCGCATCCTGCATCCAGACCTCCTCCCTCAGGCCCCGCCCCTCAGACTGACGACTCATACATCCTCGGCTATGATCCCGCAGGTACACACGTATATCGACAAGGCCTCTGAATGAGGGCGAATAATCAATAGACCACAATAAGGGGTCAGTTTGTTGCCTTTGCTGCTATTACACTGCCATATAAAATGTAACAATCTACCCACTTGAAATTAATAGATATGTAGAATTACATGTTTGCCTTTAGTGTAGGCCAAATTAAGTGTGGTGCAATGTGCTTTTTTGGTAATAATGTATCTATATTTTATAACACCTGGCTGCCATAAAAAATAAACAGATACAAAATGATAGCATAAAATACAAACACCTGGTGACCAAGAGAAATAACAAAATAGGGGTTTGAGGTAAACTATAAGGCCACTAAAGGTTGTTAACGGTTAACAATAACCTTTAGTGACATATTTTAAAATTTAGTTACATATACAAAAATTGCCCAGCATATTGAGTAAATCCTTTCATTCTGTTGGATTCAGATGTATTGTTTTTTATCAGGAATGGCCAGAAGGTGTTTTTGCTTTTATGGTTTTTCTTTGTTTTCTAAAAATTCATTCAGTTAAAATAATGAAACGCAGTATAAAGTTTTATTATACACATAAGATATTTCAAGCTTTCAAACTTAAAATACAGTATTTTATATCAGACCAATAAACAAAAAGGGTTTTTTATTACAGACATGTCAGCATGTTGAAAAGCACATCCGTGTACTGTATATACTCAATACCAGGGTTTCCCCCAGAGTTTTATAAGCCTGGCGGGCCACCAGGCTTGACTTGTGCCCCCACCAGGCTAAGAATTGTTTGTTTATTTGTTGTAGGGGTTTTTTTATACACCGGTTTCTGTAACCATTGATGATCTTTACTAGTCTACATGCTAACAACTTCAGCAAATAAAGTGATAAGTCACAAATAAAGGACCAACAAATTTTGGACACTTTAATTAGGACAAAATGCCTGAAACAGTTTTTTGTTTGCCTTTTTTAAGACTTTACAGTTGGTGTTTAGGTATTTCTAATAATATATTCCATTAACACATAATCATCTAGTAATATTTTCAAATTTCCTGTCAACTAACAAATTTTTAAGTCAAAAACATGGTGGGCTGCACGATGACTGCCCTGGCACTCATACCACCAGGCTTAGCAAGTCTTCTGTAGGAAACCCTGCATTACTGTATATATACTGTTTATACTGTTGGTGCTCCTTTTACATGAATTACTGGTTAAGTAACTGATTTCCATGTCCTGGATACATGAGAGGTTGGTGGCTTTTAACGCTCTGACTCCAGCTGCAGTCTGCACACTGAAAGATTCTCCTAACCCTTCAGTTCACTTTGCCTCCTAGACCTCTCAAAGCTTGTGCACCTTTTTTGCATCACACTGTTTCCTTACACACAACTTTCCATTATCATGTTTATGTGCAGACCTCTGATGACAACCAGCTTCTTTAGCAATTAACTATTGAGACTTACTTGTGGGAGATCTCAGTGTCTCCTTAAGTAAGACCACGGGGGGTCTGTTTCTCGCATGGGAAAGCTCAGAGGTTTAGTGGCTGAATTTTTCCTAGGGAAGGTCATTACATCTTCATAACACAACAAATCAATTTTTATTGGTCTGATGTAATGTTGCAATCCACAGTGAAAATTAATTTGAGGTTTTATGAGCTGCATTCCACAATCATCAAATGAAACTTTTTAAAATACTGGAACAAAGAAATGTTCAGATATTTCCTGACTTACTAGTATGGAACGGTAAGGTCCATCCAGGTCAGGTTTCTCTCATTACACAAAGTAAATCATATATTTAAAGACTACTTTTGAGTTGATTATGAGTAGATTATACCTGATTACTCTGGAGGCAAAAGCAGGCGTAACCAGGACAACAAAAAGAAACAAAAATAAAAACAAGCCAGATGAAGAGATGCCTCTTCATTTTGTCCTTTTCAAGTTCTGGGCATTTTGGAGCAAATACTTTTTGGTTTACTTTATACAAACATAGGCCACAATGTGTGTAAAAATGTTTGTTATAGGAATCTTCAGAAAATAATGTATGATCAATTTAAAGTCGCACAAAAATTTACAATTTTTACAACAATTTATGTCCACAATTAAATAAAATGGGACACTTCTAGAAAATAAAACTGATACATGGTGGCTCAGTACACCAGTGCAAAACAAAGATGTTACAAATTTAACACCAATGACAGAAACACAAAACCCGCATTCACCCTTTCACAAACACATTTATACACCGATACACACGCAGACCAGTAGGCAACTTGGAGGTAAGTGCCTTGCCCAGAAATACATCAACATGTGATGAGAAGAAGCTGGACTTGAACCTACAACTCTCCAGCTGCAAGATGACTACTCTACCCAGTACCCACTGATCCACTGTCGCCCTTTAAAATGATACCAGAGCTGCAAAAGACATCCAAACCGTCTTTATTTTAAAACTTTTTTTTGCTTTTATGACAGAAAGCTGTGTTTCATGTCTCTGTCCACCAGTCTCCAGTCCCACTCCCCTCCCTAACTCAGCCCTCCTCTGGTGACCAGTGGCAACTCCATAGGTCCAGCTCCACCCCTGCAAGATGCAGGGAGTGCACGTAGCGTGTGTCTAAAGTGTGTGTGTTTGTTAGGTGCTTCACCGGCCAGTCAGTTCTCAGCCCCAGCAACCCCCCCTCAGGACATTTGGGTCCTAAGGAGCTCTCCCACTGGTAAGAGTGTGTGACCCCCAAATCACCTGTCAACCATCTAACGCCTCAAACTACCCAACCTCCTAACCTGTTGTGAGCCTTCAGACATCCACCAGTCCCACCATTTAACCAGACTTCTGTACCAGCTTACTTCTGTGTGTACCACTTTCAACCCCAATGTCCTAGCCTTACACTAACCATCCCGTAAAATCCCTGGCTCCCTCCCGTTTGTCCCAGTAATCCTCTAACCACGACCAGAATTGTCTTGCAGGAGAACGTAATGGTAAGTGGTCAGCACAGCAGGTGCTGTGTCTGAGTTGTCTGCCTGGTCATTTGTTGATTTATTGCTGATTAACTAATACTTAAAAAATAATCTGGATTCTGGGATTAATAAAACCAAGTTTAAGAGCTTCACCTTGACTCCTCCATTTGCGCTTCTTGTTCACCAGGGCCAAACAGTTCATTCTGCAGCTGTCCAGCTGGGTCACTGAAGAATTCAGTCAAGTTTAAGGTGCTGATTTTGGAGCAGGGGCTTATTTTACGGATACCATGATAATGTGGACAGCCACACCTGTGTTTGAAAAGTTTGCAGCTCACTGCAGGCTTTCGGTTTCTGGATTATTCCTAAACATCTTAGATGGGTTGTCGCCTTCCAGACTTTGGAACACCTGAATAACTTGGACTTACATATAATTGTTTAACCTCATGACCTTGGGATCTATAGGTGTTTAAAAATGAATGAAAAAACGTCTCGCAACTCATGTACGTCTGTAATACTTCTTCAGATTTCATGACTCCCCTTGGATCTTCATACTTTTCTGACTACTTTTCTGAATAATTTAAAGTGAACGCTGTTAAAGAAATCCTATATGCTACCATAGAGTCACAACCAGCTGCAGTCATGGTCTCTTGCCAAGTTGAAATACATCCTAGAACCTTCAGTGCCTCTTATGTGAATATCTAGATGAATTTATATGCATATGTAAGAGCCTATATGTAAAATTTTTAATAACTGTACATTAGAGGAAATCTCCCATACACTGTACAGTTCCTGTTTTAGAAAAAAAAAATCATTTCAGTTGTAGGTTGTATCAACAGTCCTCCCTGGGTAAACACTCGGAATAACTCCATCCTATGTTTAACCATCAGGACAGGTAAATGAACATGTGTCTGGTTTGATCATTTTGAATCTTTGAGACAGACATGTTGAGAGATGTCGAGAAAACGACTACAGCCGAAGCAGCACAAACCGGAGAAGATGTCTGTGCAACACAGACCTTTCAAGAAGAAAAACTTTATCACCACTTTTGATTTTTCAGCTTTCATCCCGAGCATTTTCTTGCCAGCTGGACTTGACATGTGAAAATAATTTATAAGAAACCCCCCGCTCAGTTCGTCAGTGCTCACATTCCCCCACTCCCGCAGCTTTTACTTTTACACTTAGGTCATTTTTGCGTTGTTGCATCGTCTTTCGTCAGGCGACAGGAACAGCGTTGGCAGCACAGGCAGTGTGGGCAGCAGCCGCAGCGCCGGCAGCGGCCAGAGCTCGGAGAGCGGCCGCAAGCAGAACGGGACTCACATCCGCCACCACGCCGACGCTGGCAAGGTGAGGCGGAAACCTTTCTGTCTGTCTTCTGCTGCACAGCATTTAAAAGTAAGAAAACCAAAGTGGCCAAGACGCTCAGTGACATCTTTGTGTGTGCAGGTGGCTCCCTCTGCAGGTGAAACTGGAGAACAGGTCCACAGTACAGCAGCTGACCAAAGCAATGGTGAGTCGCACAGTTGTTTTCCTCATCCCAGTTCTAGTTACGGATTTAGACTTTGAATCTGAAAAATTGTTTTCTTTCATTTTCTGAGGCGAAATTAACCCTTAACAACTCTTTTTTTACTAACTTCTTGAACATTTGTCATTTCCTCCAATGGTTTCGTTTTATTCTGAAAGCATAAGCTGAATTGTTGGAGTCTCTAACAGTTTAATCCTCCTGTCAGACTCCCATTAAACAGATAAAAAAAAAATCTGTCCTGGATGGAGGTACAAATAAACTTCTTTTCTTAAACAAAAGAGGTCATTGGCAACTTGAGTTCAGTTGTTTTGAAAACAATGGACATGTCTGCTTCGTGGGTCAGTTACGAGATCAGGACATTCGTTTCCGTACACGAAAAACTGAGCAAAAAGAAAAATACCTAACGTGACATAAACTCTCCCTGTAATCTGATCAGCTTATTCTTTTCTTATTGCAAAATGACTGCAATCACTAATCCATGTTTGTTTTCCACTGGCAAATTACACAGAAGAATTCCTCTGACCTTTTCAAATAAATATAAAAAATATGACATAAACATTACCAGGTTTTTTTTTTTGGGCATGTTGTGATGCATTCAAGGCCTTTGGTTTGTTTATCACTTTTAGAAAAACAATTTTTCTGCATAAAACTTTTAAATATTTTCACTGTAACATGCTGTTTTTAGAAAACTACTTTACTTTTGAAATCTCCAATAAAAACATTCCTCCTCGTCTCAATCGCAACAATTCAAGAACAAAAGCTAGGGAAACTTAACTGAAAAGAGTACTTGGACCACGATGTAAGGCAAATGTGATGGTCAATGCTGTCAAATCTGAAGATAATATGATAGCTACACCTCCAGGATCTCTTGGTTTTTCTTCTACCTCAGGAATGTGACCACAATACACAGGAGCGCGGTCAGCTGTTATTACTGTCAGTCGGAAAGGAAATGAAACAGAGGGAATAAAGTCTTACCTCAGCTCACGTCTAAAACCTACAAAACCGTCTTATTCTCTCAGCCTGCAAACCTTACATAACTCTCTGCAGATAGATTGGGGGGGAAAAAAATGCTGTGCCATCATCACCAGAGTTCGATGGGGTTGGAGTCAAGCCTCTTTGCAAAACGTTCAGGTGTTTCACTTTGAAGCCGGGGAGGATTTCCGTGAACCGACGGCTGAGAAGCCAGGAGGGTGAAGTGAGGGAGCAGGGAGATGAGGAGCAGGAGGGAGGGATCGGAGATAAGAGACAGGAGCTAAAAGCAGAGGGAGCAAAACATATCCGTCCGATGAAGGAGAAGGAGGGTAAAAGTGAGGGCGGGAATCGAGCAACGCTGTTAGTTTACAGAGATGGCTGTGCAGCAGAAGCAAGGATGAAGAGCCAGACGGCAGGGTTGTTGCAGCTTCCTGTTCTCCTCAAGGGTAAGAAGTCAGATTTGGATTTAACGTGGTCTCTGATTTCGTTATTCCTTTCAACTCAGGTTGTGCATGAGCAGCAAAAGAAATAACTGGTGTTAGATGGTCCTAGAGGACAATTAGACATAAAAACAAGGGAGAAAAAAATACAATGTGGCATAGAGCAAGCGTGATGGTTTTGTCTTTCTCTTTCTTGCTTACAAAAACTCAGTTTTAGTTAGTTTTTGTAGAGAGTTAAAACTGAGGAGGACATTTTGACTCAATCTAAAGGCCAATTATATGTTCTGTAGGTGCTGTTTACCTCCCTGTGTGGTCAGGGGTCCTGACGCCCATACCAAAGTAAAGAAAACCACCCAAAAACCATTAGCCATCACTCTTAGGTCATTTTAGCTGCTTCTCTGATTAATTATCTCCTTGCTTATTCTGTTTTCAGTTATGTCATACTATTTCTGTTTTTTTGAACAACACTTTGTGAAGACGTTCAAAGCCTAGGGTGTTGTTTCATGCCCTAACTCTGCTTTAAACTTCTGGCCAACTACATCTCTGAGCCTGCCTGCTCTTTTCCCTGGTCGTCATGGTGCTGCTTGTTCACCGATGTTCGCTGACACGCCTCATACAAAAACAGTTGGATTTATGCAAAGGTTTACTCATGCACAGGTGAACTCTCTCTGTTGATTAGGTGACTTCTGAAGACATTCAGTTATGCTGGTAACAAGAACACAGCATAGATAGTGGCATGTATTTAATCTGATTTTCATTTCTCTGGGAAGTAAAAATAGCTGCAGAAGAAGGTTGCTAATTGGTTGCACCTGCAGAACTTGACAAGCGTGTTTGCGGCTGCATATTGGTGCTATTTGCTTTGGGAATCAGACGGTGGGGAAAAAAAAGCAGGCAAGTGCAAATATTGAGCTAAGCTCAGTGTTAGTGGATCCAGACCGCAGTCTTTTATGGATGAAGAATGCAGCATAATGTTGGAAGGATCATTTATTTCAGGAACTTCATCTCTACATGAAACTCGTGTAGAAACTCATGTAGATTAATTACACAGAGATGGATATTTTGAAGACTTTATTTCTGCTAATTATGACAACTTTCCACTTAGATGTAAATAAAATATGACATTTAAAGTTAGAAAATCACACCAGACCAATGAAAAAACACATGGGCCTAATTAAACAATATGTCATTTCAAAAGGTACTTTTAATCTGACAAATGGGCGTCATCTGAACACATATTCTACTTTGCTGACTGTGACTACGTATGTTGGGAATATTGCTGTGTGGTTAGTCCAAACTATAAATGTGGATACTGACAGGTGGGCTGACTAACTAAAAACAGAAAAAAACGGTGGAATGATTAAACCTGAACGGGTTGACCTCAAGCCACAACAAGAGCTAAAAGTGAAGAAATTGCCCGGAAAGGGTGCATTCCTCGGATATTTCTGGGAATGTGTGAAAGACGGGTCAGGAGTTTCCTTAGATCAGATAAGAAGCCTTTACACACCTGGAAAGACCCAACAACACTCAGCAGCGTTGCTTAAATCAGCTTAAGCTGATCGCTTCTTGTCTTTAGCAGCAATGCATACAAAACACTAAGCAAGTTTGAATCTTTTGTTATGATGGATTTTTTTCCCCTCTGTCTTTTTTTAGTCTCTTCAGTTGAACCTGGTAATATTTGTCTTCCCCCAGGATTGATGATGTGTGTTTTGTAGGTGGTTCTCGCCGACAGGCCAACAGCACTCCTCAGAAAGGCTTTATCAGACCAGAACAGCTTCTGGAGGGCAAGGTGAGGGTTTTTTTTAACATTTGACTCCTTTTACTATGTCTTTCTTTTTTTTTTTAAAAAAAGGACCAGAAAAATTGCCTTTGTGCGCCATTAGGACTCTGAAGCCATCTACCAGTGGTTGTGTGAGTTCCAGTTGGAGCAGTACACTTCCAACTTCCTCAGAGCGGGATACGATGTACCTACCATCAGCAGGATGACTCCTGAGGTGGGCTAACGTTTCAGTGTTCATAGGTTACTGTCAACTTTTTTCTAACAGTAGTTACTGCTTTGGAAAATAAATTTGATTCGTCAGGTCCCTGGTGGGATGCTGGAATTAAAATGAAACAGGATAAGTGCAAAAAGTGATGGAAATGTTGACATGGCTAGCTTAGCAACCCGTTTAGGGTGGAGGCTAACAACAGAGTACATGAGCCACATGTAACAAGACTCATTGCAAGACCATTGCTACTTACAAATTCTATAATTCATTAATTTCTGCTGTATATGTTCTTACTCGCTTTACTTAAATCCCTACTTCATATCATGTAATCCATTTTTATTCCATTGCAATTGACGAGAAGAAAAAAACAGTAAATGAACATCAACAAATGAGTAAAATGTCTTTAACTTACCAGGTATGGATTATTTTTGCTGTAACATCCATGTACTTTTTTTTTTTTTTTTTTCAAAATTTGACCTCAGGATCTCACTGCTATCGGCGTGACCAAGCCAGGCCACAGGAAGAAGATCTCATCAGAGATCAGCAAGCTGAGCATCCCCGAGTGGCTCCCAGATTACATTCCCGTGAGATATATATATATATATATATATATATATATATATATATATATATATATATATATATATATATATATATATATATATATATATAATTTAAAACCACACAAATTCTTCACCGCTCTTAAGACGCTGTATTTTCTTTACGAGTCAGTGTAATAAATTGAAAGTCTTGTCCTCTCTTTCTGCTGCTCCCTCTGTGTGTTTGTTGATGTAGTCGGACTTGGGAGAGTGGCTAAGCGTGATTGGGCTGCCTCAGTACCAAAAGAGATTGTGTGACAATGGCTACGACTCCATTGCAATCGTTAAGGACATCACCTGGGAGGACCTACAAGAAATAGGAATCACCAAACTGGGTGAGAAAATTAATCTGATTTCTTTCATTTATGGACCTTTGCCATGACTGAAAAAAATCCTCCTTTGAGTTAAGCTCAGCATAAGATGAATCATCAGGGCTAAAGAATGCCTCTCTCCACCTCAGGTCATCAGAAGAAGCTAATGTTGGCTGTGAAACGACTCTGTGACCTGCAGCGCTCTTGTAATCAGATTGACAGGACGGGAGAGGGAACTCTCAGGAGAAAGCCACCGGCTGCGCTAGAGCTGGTGGCTATTGAACACACACCAACGCACATCGTCCACTCTCATGGACACTCTGATGCTCCATCTGAAAACTGCTGCCCTTCCCCTCGCACCCCCAGGGCTCTCCTCTCCTTTCAGGACTGTGAGCTGAGTGCAGAGCTGCAGAACGCTATGATGGGCAAGGTGGGGGGATCGGTGTCGGAGGCTTTCGGCATGAGAGGAGTTCCCCCCTCTGCTGTTATAGCTGCCATGTCTGTCAGTCAAGAAAGCATAAGCAGGCGTTCGCGTGGCTCAGGGAGGTCGGGAAATTCAAATTCGGGAAATTCCCACGATCACCAAACGACACCGTGTTCTAGCAGAACGTCTAGTCGGCCTGAGGAGAAACTGGGTACTGGGGGAGTGGAGGAGGCCAAGAACAGCCAAAGCAGCCCTGGAGGTAGAAGTAAGCAGATGTCTGCTGAGATGTGGGACCATCAGAGTTGGTCCAGAGCCTCAGAGAAACACCCTTTCTCCACCGTAACACCTCCGCTAACCCCAAGCAAGATGCCTCGCTTTGCTTGCCCCGCAGTTCCACCTAAGTCCAAACACCTGCAGTCCCCCAACCGCCTCTATCAACCTCAGTATCACTCCCACCACCAGCCCCCCTCTTCTCCATCATTGCCATCCCCACAACCCTCTCCCACAAAGAAATACTTCAATCACCTACAGGCTCAGGCAGCAGCTGTCAACGGCCCCCCACGAGTGCTTTCTAAACCCCTGCCTGGAGCCATCCCTGTGCTTAGACCCCCACCCACCCAGGTCCAAGGGGACAACATTCAGAGAGGGTCACAAAATAAGCGCAGCCAAAGTTTGACTCGCTACGCTCTGTCCGACGGAGAGCCCGACGAAGACGATGACCTCCCTCTTCCCTCTTCCTCCGCTTCTTCCGTAACCATACCACCCTACGCCACGCTATCTCGCAGGCCGGGACGTGCCTCAGGACCCCCACGTCAAGTCAACCGCAGCCACTCCTTCGCTGTGCGCTCTCGACACAAAGGTCCACCTCCCCCACCACCCAAGAGGATGAGCTCAGTCAGTGGCAGTCCCACAAGACAGCACAGTGAGTCAGACAGCAAGGCGGTAGAGCCAGAGTTGAAGGCTGGGGTAGAGACAGACAGTGCAGGCAGTGTGAGGAGCATCGCTGCCAAGCTAGAAGGCAGCAGCAGTTGCAGCAGCCCATCGAGGAGGATAGACATACCACCGACCTATGTTCACATTTCACCTGTTCCCAGCACAGTTTCCTCACCAATCTCTTATGGATTATCATCACATATTATTCTACAGCATTCCAAACCTGTCCCTGCTCTGGGTTTGGGAGGCTTAAGGAGGTTAGGAAGTGAGAGGACAGAAGGAGATACTGACAGACACCGAAGTGGAAATACAGAGGAAACAACTGAAGAGAAACTGAAAGCAAGAAAAAGTGAAAAATTATCTAGTTCTTCTGTGTCACCAAAGACCAATTCCGGGAACCATCTACCTTTCGCTGAAGAAGGCAACCTTACTATCAAACAACGACCCAGGATAGCCATTGTTACCCAGGCAGACACCGACACTAGGTCTCCAACAGATGGTCCAGTTCAGACCCAAAACAGCTTGGAGCCTCTAGAGTTCAACCTGAAAGAGTCTGATACTGTAAAAAGACGGCACAAACCCAAAGACAAAGGTGCTTCCACACCAGAAGAGGCTACTACTCCCAACCAAGAGGAAAACCGCCTGCTGGTTACCAGTCCACACTCACACGTTGAAGTCAGAGGTGTAAATAAAGGAGAGGCAGAGACACCGGGGAATGCTTTCCTTAGAGTTGGCTCTGTGGGCAAAGGTTCAAAACCTCCTGTATCCTCAAAACCTTCCACTCCTCTAAAACAAAACCCCAATGGCAGTCTAATGAGCCCTCAAAAAATTGATCCGACGGCACGGGTTACTGCGCAAACAGCCATTCCAAATTTGACCAGTGTGCAGATACACACAGTCTCTCCAAAACTGAGCGGCAGCTTTCACATCCAGACAGGCATGCAGAGCCCTAAGCCCAGTACGCCTTTACAGACAGTTGGGTCCAAGCCGGAGAGTCCGCAGAAAGCAACTGCATCAAGGCTCTCTCCGTCCAACGCATCGCCCATTTCAACAGGAGGTAACTGTCACACTTCTGTCGCATCTTTACAGTTTGGGTATTTTGGATGTGACAGTAGAACTTCTTGTTTTCTCAGGAACAAATCTCCAGATAATCCAAAGCGTCTGTTTTCCTGCTCCATCCTCCATGACGCTGAGCTCCTACTCCCCTAACTCGGCCTCGTCAGGTCAGTCAAGGAAATCAGGGGGATCTCTGTCTGGTGTAGCAGGTCTGGAGGTTCTGGCCCAGAAGAGACTGGAGCAAACCAGTACGTCACTGGAGGCTGCTCTCAAAGTGGTGGAAAACGAACTCGCACATGGCAGCAGTGCGGATGGGTAAGAAGTTTCAGTTTCTGTACTGGGTCGCAGCTAATGTGGGAGGACATAAACAGGTTCAAAGTTTGTCATTAAAATTTGATCTGAAGCTAAAAAGACTCCATTTAGGTCTGGATCTGAACCACGGACCACCATTTGGATACTTGGAGTCTCAACAGTACAGACATGCTCTCTCAAGCAGAACTTTCTTGAAAGAGCTTTTCTGAACTCAGTCATGAACAATGTTTAAAAATGTAGGTACAAGCACCAGTTGTTAGAGCTGCTACATTATGTTGACCTACATTCCTGCCTTCAAAGGCCATTTGTACGCTACTTCTTGAGGAGTTGAAACTCAGATCAAACTCAGTTTATTAAAGTTCCAGTTAAAATTCTGAAAACCAGTGGGAGTTGGGAATCTGCAACAGCATCAATGACAAAATTTACATACCTGAGACTGGAAAAGGTCTTTTCCAGGTACAATTAAGCCCAATTATGCCAAATGTCCCCAAATTTCTAATGTCTTGTATTTTCTATGAAACAAATGAACAATCTCCACTTGTTTTAGCATCCTGCAGACCAAAAAACAATTATTTTTACTTGAACTAATGTCACTTTAAAGTCAGGCAGTGTAATGATTTATAAGTAAATCTTCCTGACAGTCTGCTGCCTGTTTCCTAGCTGCAGCAGCAGCAGCAGTTCGGTGAAGGCAGCTGGGAATATTCTGGACGACATCGGCAACATGTTTGACGACCTGGCGGTCCAGCTGGATGCCATGTTGGAGTGACGCCCCGGCCCACAGATGGAACGGCTGAAAATCGACACCTGTGGCGCACCTTGGACGTACAGACTCCTCCTCAGGCCCTCTGGATGGATCAGTGAGGGGCACAACTGAGGATTTTCCAGCGCAATATTGTCCTGTTTTTTTTTTTTTTTTTTACTTTTTATTTTTAAACCCAAGCACTTGGCCTCAGGACACACACCTGGGAATGTTCCTGGATGGACAACAAACAGTAGCATGAAAGATCAGCCTGCAGATATCTGCTCAGTGTGCGATGACTTGAGGAAAAAGCGGGTCCATCGTACGTATAAATACAGAGAAAAATCCGATGGCGGCGCTCCGTCACATCTCTTTATATGGAATATTTTAACCTAGAGTTATATTTATACTGTTAACGTTTTTTTTTTTGACAATAATGACTGAATTAGTGTACATAGTTCTATGTATATTTTGCAGCTTTATGTCAGTAACAAGTTCGATGCATTGAAAGAAACTAGTTCTAACATGTTTTTACCAAACTGTCGGTGAACAAATCACTGGACTCCTCTGAACCGACAGCTGGGATTAGTCACAGCTCGCTTCAGGGTGCTAAGATGAGAACACACTGTTAACCAAAAAAAAACAAAAAAAAAAAAAAACGGGTAACACCCATGTGTTACTTCTTCTTACATTTCAGCCGAGGTCAGTGTGTTTCTCGGCAGGCAGCAAATGTTCTGCGTTTAACGAAAACAGCACACTGGGAGTCTGTGTACCTGTGGGTGCCTGGTTTGTGACTAAATTATTTTAATAGAGAAAAACGTTTTGTTTTCTTATGAGTTAGGTGTTCAGTTTTGTGTATTCTGAGATTCTTCCAAGTCTTCTGATGAGAATAGTTTCCTCAAACTGATGTGCTTCACGCTGTTTCAGTCCCACAAGATGAATTTCTCGCTTTCAACGTTTGAAGGTTTTTGTCACGCCGCAGTTTACATTCCAGCCAACATGTGGCGCCGAAGCTGCACATACCTTTGAGTTGGAGTAGTTCTTAAAATGTCAGAGAGAGCAGAATAACTCTTCTCATGCAAAATGATTAGCTTCTTTTATTGTGACTGAGACTAACAGGGATGTAATTCAGATTTCAGCACCATAATTCTTCACCGTGGGAAAGGTACCTGTTGCTACTACCATTAAAATCAACAATCTCCATTCAAGACACACCATCCAAAAATTAGTCGCTACCCTTTCTGACAACTCGTCCACTTTGCTGTTAATATTCATTGGGACTGGTTTTATCAACCATTTCAGGTTGAGCTTTCTTGTGTGTTTGCAGAGCAGAAAGGCAGATTAAAGAGTATTTATTTTCATTTTTGTACCATATTTTTTTTAGTTTGTTTTCAGCAAAGTTTTGTGGTTCTATATAGTTACATTTTTTCATAAGTCTGAAAACAATTAAAACATGTTACAGGTTAATAGCGTTATTTCACAATTACTTCAATGTGTCAATATGTAAATCCTGTGACATGCTGGATATTGATTTGTCTCCCGTTTCTCCATCTTCTGACAAAAGATTCTCAGTTTTGATTTTGCTCCATTATTATGGCAAGTATCCCGATCATCACCAAATATACCTGGATTCATAGAAGACATTGTGTCAGGAGGACGCTTTGTTCATGGCAGTGTTCTTTATGCAGCCTCTGGGCCAAAAGATGAAAGATGACTTTGTGCATTTTCTAAAAAAACAAAAAACTAAAAAACATCAGAAGCTGCAAAGTTTGCACACCAGTAATGGTTTAGTCTGTAATTTGAAAACCCCAAATTTCCAATTCATGTTAAAAATTTGGAGGGTTTTCTTTAAAGCCTAAATGTTTGGCAGTAAAATACAATAATTGTTATATTTATAAGAACTTCTCCCAGTTGTGGAGATTTCATTATTCTAATCCAGAGATTGACAATCAGGAATATATTTTTTTGCACTGTTTGATTTCTTTGTTTAGTTGTCTTTATTTATGTTTCCTGCTGAATTCTGTATCATCCTGGAAAGAAATGAGACCAATAGTAGAATCCTGTTGTAGTCCACCTACAAACAGTGTGTCTCTTTATAAAAAAAAGTTAATAAAAAATATTTTGATATTTTTTTTGTAAGTGTTTAATCTCTGGTTTTCTAAAACCAATTAGATTTTACAGTCATCCTGGAAATTTCTGCTGTGAAACACAAGGAACCCACTGACTCTGGGATCACTAATGGACATCACAACACAGACTCAACTGTTTGATCCAAATGCTATATTTTGTTTATCATTACATTTTACAGCACAGAACATACATTGTTTTGTTTTTTAATCGGACCAGCAGGTGCAGCTTTAAAAATGGAACCGATTTCATCAGAATCAACAGAATAAGCAGGAACATCTCAGACTTTTACCTCAACAGTTTGGCCAAAACATCCTTTTAATCCCATCATTCATGTATGTACACAGACAACAAAAACAATCAAGACATCAGAACATTAAAACATGAAGGTCCCAGCAGTTACTGGCTGGAAGGAAATGTATGTTGATTCACCCACTTAAGATTTTGAATTGTATTTCCCTCGCTCTCGTCATGAGAAACCGAAAGCGACTACTTCTACTCTTCATAAAATATATACATTCATTTCTGCGTGAGATGCTGGCTCTCCGACCGTCATTAAAACACCGAAAGAAAGAAACAAAAGTGGCAAATCTCTAAATTAAAACAATAAAATCATGACATAATACTGTTAAAACGTGGGTTTAAGATGGGTTGCGACCGTCAGATGCGCGCAGAACGAGAGGCTGATTGTCTCTAGATTCTCCACCGGAGGGCAGCAGAGAGCCCTCCCGTGGAGTTTATAAGTTGCTGAACAGTTCGTTCCTCTTGCTCCAGTCCATTGGCGGGGCTTTCTTCGCGGCTCGCTTCTGATGGGCTCGTTCTTTGGCCTGGGCCAGGGACAAGCTCAGGCCTATGGCGTCACCTGACGGGGACGGCTCGGGCTCCGGGGTCCTCTCGCTCTGCGCACAGGAATTTAAACTGAGCGCTCGCTCTGGTGCGGAGCTGCGGTAATATACTTCGCAGGTTTCCGGCGAATCCTACCTGTGGCGGGGATGGGCTGCGATCTGCTGCTGGCTGGGAGGCGTTGGACGAAGCACTGGAAGCCTGGGAGCTCACAGACAGTTTGGACTTCAACTGGGAGGAAACCTGTCAAACGCAAGATTACATTTGAATCGGCGAAATCTAAAGAAGCCTCAACGGCATGCAGGAGCTAAGCGGCTAGGCTAGTTCATATTTGAAAGTTTTCATGCTTAAAACTTTCGCTGGAAATTAATTGGAACCGATTGTCCTCGTAAGTGTAAAGAGATGAAAGTTGCTGTAAAGCTGTAGGTAAATAAACTGAATTAAATAGTCTGGCTGTTCAGGAATCATAATTTCCCCACGTGCGTTTGTGATGAGCACCACCTGTTGATCGCAGGGGGCAGTAAAGATCTACAAAACCTCTAAACCCCCCAGCTTTAATCACCTTCTCATGACTGACTAATTAAAGCACATATGCTGCTCCTGTGCTGCCCTGCAGAACCTGAACCAGAACTTCCAAGTTGGACGCAGCTGCTCTCCTATAAATAACCCGGAGCTCCTGTTGATGGTCAAACACCGCTGTTTGCTGCACAACACAGCGGCAACGCCATGCCAATCCAAAAGTATCCGTGCACACAGAGCTCAGCTCCAGGCCTCTGCAGATGTAAGCATATGCGAGTCGTATGGTGAAAAAAACTTGTGTTTGGCAGGAGAGGTCAAAGGTAACTGCATGGCTGCGTTATGTAACGGGGCTGCTGCTGAATGAGGGATTGTTTTGCTGCATGTGAGAGAGTTGTGAGCGGCCTCTGCTAGTTGCCCCCATTAGCATAATCCTCAAGTTAAAGCCGGCACAATCCCATGATCCTCCAGGACACGGAGAGAGCTGAGGTGGGGTGAGGGGGGCATAGAGTGGTGAGCTGCTGTTGCCATGGTGAGAGGTCATCTACGGTGTCAGCAGAGAAGCCAATCAGCTGCTCCTGTGTCGATTGTGTGAGCGGGGACGTGAGAAACTTCCACACTGCCTCCATCCTCTAACACACGCCGACCCTTCACACTGATGGGAACGCTGGCCAGGACATCTAATCTGCTCCCAGGATCATCGGGGGTCAGGTGGCTCTTCCCGGCCCACTATCTGTAGGAATGTCCACAAAGCCGTCTGGGAGAAAGTATTTACCCCCTTAAAGACCTATGGTTGTGTGTGCGTGTTTTTTTTCTGTTTTTTTTTCTTTCTTTTTTTTAAAATCGGGTATCAAACTCGTTTTAATTTCTGGCCACATCAAGATTATGAACGTGCTCAAAGGAACGTATTAGGGCAGAACGATTAATTGGACTAATTGTGATTAATATAGTAATCGATTAATCGTTGACTGGGGGAAACAATGCAATCTGCTGAAATAAAGTCAGAGCAGTAACTCTGCCAAAACTGCACAAAAAATATATACATGTTGAATTTTGTACTAATCTAGTAAAAAAAAATCTGCAGAAGGTGCCAATTTTTTAATCCGATTAATCGATTAATCATCAGATCGAATTGATTGCTGAAATAATTTAGTTGCAGCCCTAAAACGTAGGAATAAAAGTAACTAATAACAGAAATATTATAACTTTCTCTGGATTCTATGAGTGCTTCTAAAAATTAAATATTTAATACTGAAGTAATTTGGCTCTGTACACATAAAAATTGGGGTTGGGGAGGCGTAAGCTTGACACATGTGATTTAAATGTTTCAGATAATCAAAGCAATTTTAGATCACACAAGGATCGCCTGAACAAATATCTTTTGCAAGATTACCCCTGAATGGTTCAAGGAAAAGTCAGACTGAGAAAAAAACTTAAACACTTTTGTTTTGTTTCCCCACTCTGTGTTTCCTTTACCTCCTCATCTGATCCTCTCTCTGACACCGGCTCAGGAAGCGGTCCTGTGGAGACAGAGGTCATAAAATTTTCCGTTAGTCACCTCTAGCTCCATGCTCGCCCTCAGGACACCGCACAGGGCGTGGGCTGGTCTTACCGGTGACGTGCTCCTCGCCGGGCTGGACGTTGCATTTCTTGAAGAACTCCTCGGCCTCGGCGTCCACCACCAGCAGGGTGGTCTCATCTCCGTTGGCTTTGATGGCTGCCACCACCTCTGTGTGCTGCAAGCCGATCACAGACACGCCGTTGACCTGATGTGGGGGAGAAGAAACACACGGGACCGTTAGCTAAAATTAGCGGCAAAGTCGCTAAAGATTTTTGGTCAACCGTTCTAGCTGTAACGCTGGATCTCAACTCCTGGACCAAATCCTGACCCGAGAGAGTGTTAGTGGATCTGGGGAAATTTCTGACCATGGATCAGAAACTTTAATGTCCTGATCTCCAAATCAGGACAATTAAATGGAGGTGAGCCAGGTCTTCACAAGCAACAAAGAAAAGAAATCTTCACACGTGGATCACGATGCTCGAGTTTAGGAACATCTTCCCCTCTTTCACAGTAGGTCAGATATAAAAGAAAGAAAGCTACAACTGATTAACTTATTGCTGATTTCAAGCTGAAAGTGGTGTTATATTTCCATTGAAAAAACATGAAGCATGTTGGGTGTACAGCTAAAAGTATAGTGTAAGGCCTTCTGTACCTTGAATCCATTGGAAAGTAACAGGAAATCAAGATTTCGTTTAGATTTTTATTTTTCATTTCTCCCCTCATTCACTTTGTCTTCCATCTTATGGCAACCTTCCAATTGCGTCTCAGTGTGTGAAGATGTTGCCCAGGACATGACACACACTTTCCCTGTTTACATTCCTACACTTGTACTTAAACTCCCAAACGCAGACGCTGTAATATCTACCTGATGCCAAAAATACAACACTTCTAGTTTAACTACTTTGCCGTCAGTCGCTTTTGCTGATCTAAGCCCGTTTTCAACTGAGCGACATGCCTGAACGTGTCGCGCTGGCGTGCACAGGCGACACAGACGGACAAAAAAGCTGCAGCAAAACCGCTGCAACAGGGAAGTTAAAAAGTTTCTCAGGATTTAAGGTTTTACTGCTGGTTTCTAGAGTCAATGAAGGTAGAATGGGAGGCAAATCATTCAGTTATCAGGCTCAGTTTTTCTCTAGCAGGCAGACAGTCTCTTTAATTTTCAAGACTGAATTTTAATAGAAAAAGATACAAGTTAGTTAGAATGGCTCTCTGTAGTACTGACCGCTTTCCTCACCCTGTTACGTTCTCCTACTACTCGCCATTTATGCATCACCTAGTTGCTACAGAACAATTAGGCGTTCAGCTCTTTTCTGGACGAACCCACTGATGGCGAGATTGCAGTAATTGACTGGATGTGATCTGACTTTCACTACTGACTCAGCAATAATCCATTAGTTGTGTTTCAAAGTCGAAACTTGATGTAATTATCTGGAATTGCTTAGATACCATTTTACAAGCTCGCATGTCTGAGAATATTTATCGTATAAATGTAATCAACTGGATACTTCTGGGGAATTTCAGCTAAGCTTAGCTTGGAGCCTCAACTAACACGAGTGCAAAAACAAAAAAAAGAGATTTCGATATCAGTTCTTAAACTGGTAGTGGAGATGCAAAATTTATAGCGTAACCCAACGTTTGTTAACAATAGTGAAAGTAATTTTAAAAAAGAGTGTTGAATGGAAAGGATGTGTCCCTGAAACCGACAGATCATGGTGACAAGAGACCCAGTATCTGCAAAGGCCTTGATACTGGGTTGTGTTTGGCATTTGGTCAATGTTTAACATGTTGGGAAATGCATAACAGGGGCAGTAAATAAATATAACATCCAAATGAAGAGATAAATGGTGTAACAAAGTCATAAAAAGACACGGCAATAAAATACAGGTTTGTTGCACAAAATCGCATCGTGGCTGGTCTCTGCTTGGACATCGAGAGCAGAGCTTGCTCAACCGTCAACAGTGACTGGTTTGAAGACATCGGCACCACGGGTATCTGCAGCACAGCTGAAGACAGCATTTGGGGGAGAAAGCAGGAACATCCTGCAACGTGTGCTCCACTACACATTTAACCGCTTGGCTCAATAAACGCCTGCACTTTGTACCAGATAAAGTCCACGCTGTATCCTGTCTGAACGCTAACATAACAGCGAGATTACTCTGTAACCAATATCCAAAACATTAGTTAGAGGAGTTTGTTTTACTAATCCATGTAAAGAACTCTAGTGTGTTATAGGGTGATACACAAAGCAAGTAAACGTGTCAAGAAAAGAGTTCTCAACAACCTAAAACCAAAAGTTTTAGTGAGTTGCGTTCACTAAAACTTTAACCAGAAATTGTTGAACCATTTGGAGTTGGATATTTTTAAATGAATCCATTGGCTAACAAAGATTTTGAATGAATGCAGATGAGTTATCTGGGTTTAGTTAAAACCCAGATACTTTTAGTCTTGCAAAAAGTACTGGGCCACCTCTTCAGATCACCAAACTCAGATTTCCCAACCACTCACATGGCCACAGTTGTATGAAGTTAAGCACCAAGGCATGCAAAATGCTCCAACAATCATTGGTGAAAACAAGAATGGGTCACCCTATGGACTTTAATGAATTAACAGCTGGGTAGGCTGTTAAGATGTCAACTGTGCGATAAGTCCAGTTGAGAAATTTTCTCTTCAGTTGTTAGAAGGGTCATAAAGAGGAAGTGATTGGGAAAGACAGAAACTGAGCTGTAAGGTGGAAAGCCATATAGAAATCACAGGGTGGGGTCAGCAGATGTTTAGCTGCGCAGTGAACAGTCAATATCTACAGACTTCCAAACCTAAAGATTATCTTAAGAGCAGTGAGCAGAAACGTTCATGAAATGGATTCCCATCACCAACCAGATTATCACCATGTAGAGAACAAAGCATAAAATACAATGGTATAAAGTGTGCTGCCACTAGATTCTAGAGAGGTAAAGTGATGAGTCGTGTATGTCAGGTAACCAGTCGAACGCTGCTTGCCCGATTAAACAGTTTTACATGTTAAGTTGTATGTAGGTGGGATTATGGTGAGGGTCTGTTTTTCAGAAGTTGGATCCAATCTTCTGCTACCATTGAAAAGAACGTTTAATGCTTCAGCATACCAAGAGATTTATTTTTAAATTGCCATCCTCCCAACTCAGTGGGAGGATGGCTCTCAGTTTAGAGATGGCTCCTTCTTGTCGGATTAATAGTCTGTAAGTCCAAAGACGTGAATGAGCAAGTTTGGGTGTGGTACAACTTGACTGGCCTCCATAGTCTTGACCTCAACCCAAAAGAACACCTTTGACATGAATCTGATCAGCAACTGTTCGCCTCAACCTTGTAGAAGGTCTTTCCAGAAGAGCTGAAGCTGTAAAAGTTGGGAAAAAAAGGCGAACCAACATCGCAAATAAACTATTTACTAAGAATGGGATATGACTCAAGTTCATAATGTGTGTGAGAGACGGATGAGCCAATACTTTCACCAAGGACTGACGCAAGAGGAAGGGCAACGCTGATGGAGAGTGCTGGGCGGTGGTGCTGTGATTATGGAGAGTGGTGCAAAAAAACACACTCCCATAGCTAAGATGAATCAAGTACCCAGAGAGATAAGGGCGAGAGGAATTCTGGTGGGAGTGAGGTCGGAGGTGGGAATATGTGCAGGACATCTTTCAGTCTCACCCGCTCCCACACGGACTGTGAACATCAGCAGGTGGTACAGAACATTCTGCTGGCAATAAACTCCCAGTCTGTACACAATAATCAGCACATTCCTCACTATTAGCACATGAATCTTGGATGCAGGGTCGTGAGGTTAAAATCCATCTCTGGCTGATTATGTGAAAGCGGTCCGTAATGTAGTCCAGAGATACGCAGTAAGTGTTTCACACACGCTCCATCTGCTTAAAGTGGGATTTCCCATTTCTCCACTGATGTAATAATAGGATTACAGCTGACACACATGCAGCACAAACACGGTAAAACCCCCGAACGACGAGCGCGAGGCGGACCTGGATGATCTTGTCCTGCGGTCGGAGGCCGGCTCTCTGTGCTGGGGAGTCATCGTCCACCGCTCGGATGAACTGGCCTGGCTTGTTCTTCTCACTGTGCAGGTTGAAGCCGTAGCCGCCGGAGCCCTTCTTCATGTGGCAGAGGCGAGGCCGTGGCCCGTCCCTCTCAACCTGCAAACATACACACATCAGAGGTCAGCACCGCAAAACGGTTTCTTTAAACATCAAGGCTTTTTTCACAAACTGTTTTCTGACAGTTGCCAGCAGAAGACCTTGTTTCCTTCTAAAAAATCAAAAGGCAGTGTCACCATTTTCCTGGAAAGATTCATCCTGACATTGGGGTGGAGCAGCACGCAAACTCAAACCTGTTCCGTACATAATTACGTATCTCACAATTGTGTTCTTCCTATCCAATCTGATTCAGTTTTCACAGTCTGGTGCATGAATAACTTAGCTAAAGGCAATGATAAATCTCATCCAGGAGGTACTGTTTTTTTGTTACTTTTTGTAGATTGCCAAAGCAAAACATTTTATACGCCATCTACAGCACTCCACACCAAAAAATAATTGGCCCCCAGGGTGAGTGACCACCAACCTAACTAATCATTTTCTTCCAATCGGGACCTTTAGCCTGAAACCTCAATGTCTGTGAACCTAAAATTCAAATTTTGACACTTTGTTGATTGAATCTGTCTTGTGGTCAAACACCCACTTTTAAGTCTCTGTTAATGAGTAAATCTATTACAAAACGTTCACTTGAACAGGAGCAGCCTTATAAACACAAAGTCTAGTTCAAAATAGATTGAACAAGCCCAACAAGAACAACAAGCCGGTGCAACTCCAGCTACTAATTAAATACCTGGCATGATTTATTATTAACTTCTACTTACACTAATCGTTTTATGATCACCATATGTACTGGGAACACTTGACCATAATGATTGAAACAAGAAAAAGGGTCCACACCTTCTTCTTGTACTTGATAAACCTGTCACTATCGATGCAACCATCGGCTATCTGCACCCATCTGTAAATGATTCCCTCTCAACTGACCATTTAAGATCAACCACTGCAACCTCAGCATAGCCTCAGGTTAAATTCCCCCTGCGGGTGGCTCATAACAAGGATTATGTATTGATCCACAGGTTTATATAAGAGAAATGTTGGCTGATGATTGCTGGAACATGTGGACTGAGTCACTGGGTGATCTCGGGAGAACCCGAGGGTGTGGCGACAGCTGAGACTTTGGTTAAAATTACGCTTTTATGACAAGGTTGACAAAGTTCTTTGCAGAGATAAGAATTGCGTGACGAGGTAATTATTACCGTGCATGCCAAGATTATTTCATCCCACACGTATGTTCCTCCGAACATGGGTTAATCAGGCATAATGTGATCACAGACACGTGAAGTGAACGACGCCATCTTGGTGTCACTTGTTAGTGGTTGGGTGGAAGTAGACATTTTGACATCAAAGGTTATCTGTTGTAAGCAAGAAAAAAATGGCAATTTGTTCTACATACCAAAATGAAAATTACTAGATTACCATTTTTATTTTAAAAACAAATTCATACTAGAAGTTTATTCTTGGTGCTTGTAAGAAAAAAAACAAGCAGAAAATGCATATTTAAGCAGAGGATATCGTTGAGGTTGCACGGTGGCTCCTGTGGTTAGCAACTGTTGCCTCACAGGTTAGATGTCTGCTGGGTCAAATCTCAGCTGGGATTTTTCTGAGTGGAGTTTGCATGTTGTTGCATGCATGGGTTATTCTTTGAGTACTCCCATTTTCTTACAGTCAAAAAACATGCATTCTAGGCTAACCTGTAGATCTCAGCTGTGTTGCAGAACATCTAATAATTTAAAAATAAAAGTAAAAAATGTACAGTGACTGGCTAATGAGTAACTACTGCTAACAATGCTGAAGTTGCTACCCGCTTTATAGTTCGCGAGTCATAAACTAAAACTAGAAAACTAAACTGAAGACCTATTTGCAGTCAGAATTGTGTTTAATGATTTCTATCTCAACATTTAAAATATTCAAGACCGAAACCTAAATTTATGGACCAGTCCAATCTAGACTTGAATATTCTAGTGTAATTAAAGGTTTTGGTCTTGTCTCTTTCTTAATAAGCCAATGTCGTGCATCGACTCATTTATCTTTATAGAAGCACTGACTGTGTGAATGATTGTCAGTCTATCTTGACTGTGTGATGAAATGAAGGAGAGAATCAAATGTAAGATTTTTCTATTAGCCATTCCTTTGCTAAACAATAAGCCAATTACAAAAACTGAAATCGTTCCGCTCACAGCCACTGCGTGGTGCTCGCATAGAGTGTTGACAACTTTTTAAATCCACTTAAATCTTCAGTCCCCCAGCTGGTAATGAGATTTCTTCTCTGTATAAGTAAGCCTTGCAGACCTCAGGGCTCAGACAGATCAGCAATAAACACTTTCTAGTTGCTGATGAGTATGTCATCCAAGTTCAGCTGGCAGATGATCATCCACTTACTTCTCACCAGGGGAGCTGTGGCTCAGGAGGAGACCAGGACTATCTGGCAACATCTCCACCAATACATTTCCATATGCAAAAGAAACATCATGGAGGACAGAGGATGTGTTTTATAGCATCTCCAACTCCTTCTTTATGCCACAGGCACCATTTATAGCTATACTCTCCTCAAAGTGTTGTATGATCAAGATAAAGCCTGTTATTTTGAGTGAAATTTAACTTCAAGATCCATAAGACAGTCTCCCCTGCGAACATACACCATGTTCTGATCATCTGGTTTTCAACAACTCCTTCGAACAGGTTACTAAATGTGCCAATCTGACTGCACTTCAACACGGCTCACTGCAGTACTTCCTGCGTGCTATATTAGAAGTCTTCATGACCAAGTTACTTGGTGAAAAGAGTAACTTTGTGAAAGCTGACAGCAGAATCCTTTTTTTAGCAATTCAACTGAAGAATAAACATGCAGTGAATATGCTCTTTTATTATAATCGCAAGGTCCTTGGAGCTACATGGTGCTGCAATTTGAGATCTGGTCATACAAATGGTGAACAGGAAAACCACAATATCAGCAGAGCCGCCTACACGTAGCAATGTTGTGAAGGTTTGTACTGAAATACAGCACCATTCAGGGTTAAAGTCCAAGACTGTTTGTTGCTAAAGCAACTAGGGCTCCATTTTCAACATCGAATCGGTTAGTCAATAGACATTGGAATAATTTGCTTCATAGGGTTTCAGTGGAATTATTCTGTCAATTTTACGGCAATCTCATGATATTAAATTTGGTCAACTTTCCATTTAAGCACTTCAAATGTACTATTATCAAAGATGAACAGCAATAAGTAATCCAATTGATTTCAGTTAGATACTGTCAGACCAAAATCTTTACAGCAGGGGCGTCTAAGTCCTGTCCTCAACAGCTACCATCCTGCAACTTATGACTGCAGATGAGGGAATTTAGCCTTCTGGTTCAGGTGTGCTGGAGTAGGGATGCATGTAAAAGTTGCAGGATGGTAGATCTCCAGGACTGAACTTGGGTATCCAATGATACCCAATGAATTAAGTCAAATAAAAACACATTTTTAAATTTCTGTATTTGAGATAACAGCCTTCTGCAACAAAACCTGGAACATATTTCTATAATTTTTCCTCAAAAGTGAGAACTATTACAATCCACAGAACAAAGACAACATCTTCATTGATGTTTTCAATAAACATCGAGCCTCGTTAAGGCAGGATCCTTCTCGCTTCGGTGTCGTAGTAAAAGCAGCAGCCAACGACCGCTGTAAACGTTCTCCGTGTTTGCACGGTATCAAAGGTTAATGGTTTTACAGCTCGTTATGGTTAAACATCACATCTTGTGTTTCTACCTTGCCTTTCATAATAAGGTCCAACTTCTATAGCTGATCTTTTTTTTTTAAATAAATAAATAAAATAAGAGGATTGTCTGAAATAGTTCTGCTCATCCTCTCTCACAGATTGGAAGACACTTTCCAAAAGCCATCTTGCACCAATGTCTTGAAATGATTAGCTTAAGCTAAGTCCCGATAGCATTACAGTTCACAGTATGCCACCACAGCAAGAACTCTGTAAATATGACTCAGTCGCCCAATGAATTAAGCAGAACAGCCACATAGCCACTGAATGCCATGTTCAGATTGTGGCTTTAGTCGTCAGTTCTCTAAAAATAATGGGTCAGATTTATGTTTTCCATCTTTCACTACATAATTGTTACTTAGGAATTACTTTTCCTCTCCTTTTAATGTTGGCATGAACTTCTAAATCTGGTTTTAAAAATATCCGTCTTACTGTCACAACTCAAAAGACCTGGAATGTTAAGAGGTTACATTGGCTGATTGTAATAAGTAATACCAGACTGTGGCACAGCTGACTAACCACTACACATGATTCTCTTTCAGAAAACCTAACATAGTCTTTGCTTTAAGTTTTCATATCTATGGCATTTTTTTTGTGCAATGGTTATTATAACAATAACAGAAACAGTCGCATGCTAAAATGCTAATGCCTTTGCTGGAGGTAACAAAACAAATGTGAAAAGACTGAATAAACCAAGGAGCTTCAGCATAAATCAACAAGCTGAATGAACAGGAAGTGGTTTCGTCACCAGTTCCACCCCATCACTCTGTTGACAGAGGAAACTGCTGGTTATGAGAGTGTAAGTGTGCAAGTGTGCTCTGTCAGGTTAGGCCATTAGTGCCTCTTAATCTTTTGATCTTTTCAGCACCAAACTAAGGTGCTGCGTTAATCTAGCCACCGCTGCAGTTTTTATTGTTTATAATAGGTGCCAGATGGAGCAGAAAGTTTCTTACAGATGAGAAACCAATTAATTGATGCCAGAACAATGTTTCGTACAACATTAATATAATAAAAAATGGTTATATGACTCCAATAAATAATATCTACCAGCAGGTGGTGGATTAACTTTATTCTGGATTTATTACGGGTCACCATCTGTTATAATTTAGTCAACTAGTCCAAAAGGGGATCAGCAGTTAATGGGACTGGGAATGAGTAAGTTAGTTTATCTTGTTAAAACTTAATATCATTATGTGAACATCAGGCTTTTTTAAGAGAATTTATCTCCATTATTTAAGAAAACCTAATGATTATACTAAATAAAGAAAAAACAACAACTAAAAAACAACTTCCTCCAAAGAGAAAAACTTTTTCTTAAAAAAAAAGTGTTTCCTGTACATATAAGAAAGGGTTTGGTTGCATAATCACTTAAATGTCCATATACTTAATAAATAAGGACCTGATGTCCCATTTTGTAACAGAGGTGGCTCCTTTTGTCACATTATGGAGGTAGAAAGGACCAAAACTGCAAAGGTATGAAAGTGATCAAAAACTGTTTTTTATGCCTCAACCGTGGTAAGTTGACTGTCAGCTCAAAATGTCATTACTTCCTGGGGTAAGACATACATACAGGCAGATATGAGTGGAAAGATCTTTTTTGCTGCACCTCTTGTTATTTCAAGGCAATAATTTTGTTTTTTTATGAATCGGTGAACTCACAATGCCTGCTGTACAATGGGCAAACAGCCGATATTTGTAACCTTACCCTTTATCATAAGGATGTTTTATTGACTTGTCGGCAAAAGACACTAGAACATTCCTGACTCTGTGACAGATAGTGTGGAAAGCCCAAACTGACAAAGGAGCTCACTTCATTGTCAAATTCTTTCCTACACACTTTTATGTGAACAAATGGGCGCATCAATCACTTTAGTCACGCTGAATTTTCAGCCTAGATCCAAAAGCACACTTCAGAGACGCGTTCCTAAATACAGCGACAAATAAAGTTATAATCCTTTTTGCCATGCTAAATTTCCTGATTGCATCCTGATGGATTTACAGCTCACGTTCAGTTAGAGCTATAAGAGTTACAGTGTTTAAAACGAGATAGATCGACACGGACTAAGATCGTAAACTCTACTCGGTCAAGAGGATGTCTTTCATCTCTTCGCCGGCTATATGAACCGAGTCACTGAGAGAGCACAGCAGAGTGACGCCAACAGAACCTTTATGGTGTTTATTTTGGACAGCAGCCCACATAAAGACTCATCAGATGGAAAACTGCTCCCTTATGCAACATCATCGAGATTAGCGTCGGTTGCTACACGTGTTTAAAACCCGCATGTGCAAGAAAAACAGCAACTCCGACTCAGTGGGGGCATTAAGATTTTTCATATCTGTTAAGACTGGTTCACATTTGGCAAGAGAGACAATCATCCTGTGACGACGAAGATAAGAGAGATTACGAAGTGCTAAGAAATATGGAATGTTCAGATATGCCTCAAGGCCTTTGCTGAGTGTGGGGATCAAAGTTGTTTTTTAATCACATGCAGTTGGATTTGATCTTTGAGTCTTTGCCAGTGGAAGTTCAAAGATCTCAAAAAGGAGGAAAAATTAGAACTTATACACACCAACTTAGCAGCAAGTCTCCTTCTGTTATGCTATTGAAAAATGCTGATGGTTCCAAGTTAACAGGAACTTCACTCCAAAAGCTGTCCTCCAAGAACGGGCAGCTACTTCTGCTTTGGGTTTCGCAGCAGTGACCTCTGTGACCCAATCTAACACCTACTGTCCCTCAGTGTAGCAAGTGATAAACTGTACATGCATAATTATGCACACCATAGTTAGAAATGTGTAAAAGGCTTCTTAATTAATGTAGTTCTGTTTTTTTATTTTGCAGAAGCTTGATGACTACATTTTTCAAAATTAGTCATCTTCAGGGAGCTCAGTGTGTTGCGATGCAGATTACCCATAACTGTTCCATTAATAAATAATACTAAATTCATTTCTATACATCTGTACTTTTTCAGGTTGAATTTTTGGGACTACGTACAACTAATACTCAATGATTTTAATATGATATCACAATGGAGTTTTTACATGGTAATGTTTCCAAAAGCGTTTCTTGATGTTTTCCTCCCAAAAAAACTGCATTTATGAAAGTGCGCTGCACACAAATAGCACTGGAAAAAATGTTGTACATATGCCAGACCTGTAGGAGGCAGTGCAACTTTGTGAACATTCAGATCAAGAGTTGTTTCCGTAACCATTTGCGTGTACAGAGTAAAGCGTATCTATGCGTCTTTGCTGACAACATACGTTTTCCACAATGAGCAGATTTGTTTTAAACGACAGACCAAAATGTAACAAAAGTTTCCTGTCCTGATGTTGTCATGTATGTACAGAGCTTGGAATGTCGGACAAGTGCCAGTCAATTCTCTTGGCTCAACACACCAGGAGATAAAAAATATATCTCCAATGCAGCAAAGGGTGAGATGTAGCGATGTGACAGCCTCTTTGGGAACCACTCATGTTGCCTTACATCAACCGGTTGTTGGGAATGAATCCTGAAAAAAGCCTTCTTTGTTCTACCATCACAGACATAAATGTGGCATTAGTTAAACTTTAACAGGACTTTTAGATGTTTGAAATAGCTGGTCAATTTTCAATAAAAGCCTGACGGACTCTACCAGTAAATTGAAAATCTGTCCTCGTCTGACCTTTCACCATCAAAACATATGGCTAAATCAACACCAAAATAGTTCCCTATACACAAAATCCACCTTGGTTCATAACTACCTCAGTCCCAACACATAAATCCTTTACTAAACCTGCGGAGTGTGAGTAGAACGGAAGAGCAAATAGGAAAAGGCCACAGGATTGTGGATGATCAAGAGAGATTATGCAAGTCTATTTACCAGCACTGACATTACCTCTAAGGCATTTTGCGCTGCCATGTGAAAGAAAGAGAGATACGCTTGTATTGATGTGAAACTATGAAGACGGCGGCAGAGAATCTGACAGGACAGGCCAAACATGCCGAATCCACTCAACACTGCACAGAATGTTAAGATATGTATGCCTCAGACAGATCAGCCAGGGAATTTCCCTTAGGGCAAAAGGGCTAAGAATCTGCACTTGCCAAAACACCTTTCTGTTGTTGTGTAAAGCGCCTTAGCCGTCAAGCTAAGTGTATGCAGTTGAATTCTGCTGCAACGGCAGGAAAGAAATAAATGGTTTAATTTTAATCAAGCTGATCAGAGCCAACAGAAAGGAAGCATGCACAAACTTTGATGGCTGGAGGCAATAAAGATTTGCATTCTTTATCAGCCGCGTTCTACGATAATCTGCCAAAAGTTTAATCTAGATGGCATAATATCAACATCAGATGCTGGGAATGTGCTGGCATTTCTTCTACATTCTGCAATATCCGCAGAGGTCGTGATAAGATACAAGGAGAAGGGGAGAGCTCAACGAGTGGTGTCATGACCACAGCAATAACGACACTGACGTTTCACATCTGCAAATCAAGACCAGACTCCTTTCTACAAAACGACTCCCAGTTCACTCCAGTCTCACTCCCAGTGTGTGTTGGGGCGGCGTGGATGTATTTCAGGGTCATCATGGCCTCCTCTCAGAGGCGTGAGAGTGCTCTCTCTTTTCCTTTCTGGCCCACAAGCCTTTCTCCACAGGCAAACACTGTGGACAAAGCCTCTTTCTGCCACTTGGGATCTCTATGGTGACCCACAGCCAGCTCTCAGTGTGGCGGTGGAGTCAGTCTTTGGAGCCCAGGATGGGCAGCAAAACGCACTGAAACGTCCTGGTTCGGCTAAGTTTCTGAGATAAAAACAAAACAAAACAAAACAAAAAAAAAAGATCAGTCTTGGGGTCTTTTAATTTTTGAAGAAAGGAAAAGCTTAGCTGCTTTCCTTCTGCTACTTGTAACTTTATCATCAAGTTAAAGGGACTATTGTTTAACTACAAGCAGGGATAGTTTCACGTCATTATCGGTCAGCCCACTCAAGTTTAGTCAGAGTGGTGTGGGGATGGGGGGGCTGCCACTGGGATCAGTGGCCAGTATCACACCACTACTCAGAAACTCTGGCTGTGCCAAGTTCCCCAACAGCCAGGAATTTTGCTGAATGTCTACATCGTTGCCCTGAGCCAACTTAGTCTTCACACTTCAACCAGAAAAACAAAGTGAAGAATCAAAACAAACTTCAAAAGAAAAGGACAGAACCCATCTTGTTGTTTGGCAACCAACGTTATGCTTTTAATTGGTAGGGCTACTAATGCTAGTACAACACCTATAAAAAATATGTCCCATGTTTGTGTTTTGCCATTATAGTTTAGGCTTCAAGGTTTTAAAGTGGAAAATCTACGGTTAGATGAGCTACAATTTCCACCAGAATGCAGTCCCATCTCTCCACTTTAGTACAGCAGACTAATAAAAATCAATGAATTAGCAAAAGAACGACAGACCTATAAGAAGAGAGATGGCTTCAATGAATATGCTTTTTGAAACAAGAACGTAGAACTAATGAAGTTCTAAATCCTACAGTTTCTGCTACTATTAGCTGCTGTTAATATGTACAGCAAAAAAATAATATTCATATCAGTAGAATATGGTTGCAATAGCTGCTTTTCAAATCATTTTACAACGCAAAAAAAATTATTATTGTACTGCTGTTGTTATCATAGCATGACACCAACAGCAATAACATGTTTATCTGCACTTCTGCCAGCTTCTATAAAATGAAGTCACTTCTGTTAGTGAAGTTGTTACTAAATTCATTGTGCAGGCATAAAATCCTAGCACAACACATTGGTTTTCTGAACCTGATACTTGGTTAAGTTAGTGTTTAGATCATTAGTAAGATTTCAATTGTACATTTTGTGCGTTTGAAAAAAAAAAATCTAAATCAATCGTACATATTTCTGTCTGCTTCATATGCAGTTCTACATTTTGTGTATTTTACTGGCTCGCTCAATACAAAACTCTCATTTGGCCATCAGCTCTAATTAAATGAGCGGCAGGCTAAAAATAACCATTATCCTATTGTTTCATGAATAAAAACAACTTGCAATTTGGAGAGCTGCGTAGGGCCAAAACGCCTCCACAATGAGACTATTCTGCAGACCTCTTACATAACCTTTAAAACCAGGGGCCCAGACTTTGCACTTACTGAAGAAGTTCCACAGCCAACAAAACCGTGGAAGGTTGTTAACCCTCTCAAAGATTAACCAAAATTAAAGAATTCGATATCCAACTATAGAAACCTTCAGAAGCAAATTTATATGAAGACACAAGAGTTCAAGGAAGGCTCTATTTACAAAAGGAGGAATGCCTTTTTGACGTTCTTCCTCATATAACCTCAAGGAACTAGCTACAAAAAGAAAAAGCTAGACATAAAGAAACTGCACTCGGGTTGCCCCAATGACCTCAACTCAGTTCTATAAAAAAATCATTCAGATGACAAAGGAAAGCAGATGCTGAAGACGCCTGTCAGTCTTGGGGTGTGACAAATGATCTCATCAGACAGGCCAAACCTGATAAAGAATTCTAGACAGGAGGCAAGGGGCAATAACAGAGATTTGGGAAACAAAGACTCTGTTGAACAGAACCACAAGCAGAAAGAAGCCGAGAATGTTTCCCCCAGGGGCGTTGCATCTCTGTAAGTCCTTTCCGGCTCCGGATGTGACTGCCTAGCTCAGTATCTGTTTCAGTAAAACCTTTAGGTGACAATCACAAGGCTGGGTGACAGGTTGCTTTAAATATGAGCATCTTTGTCCCTGAATACAGTCATGGGAAAAAACAGTTTTCAATTATGGCAAAAACTGGAAAAAATACTTAATGCTTTAACAACACTTTCTTCTTGTACTTTTCTTGGGTGTGTTTTAAATCATTTTCCCCTGGATGGTCAAATTTTTGGAAAGGATTAGATATCAGATGGACATTGGATTATGGCCAAATGTCTAAACTTTGCATTCCGAAAACGCTCCAAAACCCCTGTACTTCATTCAGATAAAACTTTACAAACCTTAAGTCACATTTCTTACATGATTACCGATATGTGTTCTCTTGATCTGGGCTTCAACTAGTTTGGAATTCAATCCATAAACTTTCCCAGTTTGATCAGAAACAACTATTCCTGATGTTCCTCCACCCTTTGAGCTTACTTCAGACCAGCCAGTGGTCGAAACTCCCATGTTTCATGGAAGTGACCATGCTTGCTGATGAACAATTACTAAAGAATTTGTTCAGCACCCTTAAAATCAAGCAGCAAGGGTGTATTCAGTTTTACCCATCACTGATTTGTCATAGTAATGTTAGCTACAAATAGACCTTACTCAGCGAATATTTTGCTAAAGAGTTATGTCCTAGCTTGAAAGTGAGATGACATAATATTGCCGTAAGCTAAAAATGCAAGTGTGCTCAGTAATATAATATAATATAATATAACATATTTCTATACTCTTAAGCTGTACCTTCGTGCTGGAGCTCACACTCCCCGAGCTCACCGAGGACGTGTCCCCATTCTCGCGCGGGACAGGGGTGCCGTTGCTTCTCTTGTCCTCGTGCTCCGAGTCGCTGTCCCCGCCGGGCAGGGGAATGCCCTCCGTCACGTATTCTTTCCGGCACCGCAGGTCGTGTTTGCTCAGCAGCTCCGCCGTTTCGGGGTCCACTACGATAAGCTCCAGAGCCCCCGTGGTTGCCCGTATCCTCGCCACCACCTGTTGATGGCTCTCGCCCTCCACATTCTCCCCGTTCACGAACATCAGTCGGTCTCTCGCGAGCAGCCCGGACGCGGAGGCAGGGGAGTCGGGCTCCACGAGCCGAATGAACTGCCCGGTTCTGCCCTTCTCTGCGTGCAAGTGGAACCCATACCCAGTGGGCGATTTCTCCAGCACACAAAGCCTGGGTCTAAGATGAGACATTTTGTTTGCTAAATTTGACAACTTTTCTTTTGTTTCTCTTCTTCACCCGCAAGTAAAACAAGTTGGGAGCTTTCACGCAACGACCATATGGAAAGAAGTGACACCTGTTGCCCGCAGACTTTACTCGAGATAAACTTCCGCAGAAAAGCGTGAGGGGAACGTTTCCGCCGCTAAAAAAGTTGTGCCTTCTCCTTTATAGACTTCCTGAGATCCACCCCTCTGCTTTGTGTTGCAATGTGTTGATCACCTCCAATCCGTTGACACTGTTGGCTCCGTCGTGGAAGGGTCTCTGTCAAGCTAAACAATTTAGAGGAGGCCGTGCAGGGACATTTTCAAAATAAGAGCTAACAAGCTAACAAAAAAACAAAAAACAAAAACAAATGGTCCTTGTCTTATATTGCTAATATTCTCCTACAGTATATAGCAGATTTAGATTTTAAATGATGTGCATTCAAACAGTGGATATATAGCTTATAGGAAATGCACTGTTAAATGAGTTATTGAAAAAAATAACCTATGTTCTTATTTACATTTTTGACTCTCTCAATAATTAATTTTCTAGCCTTACATCCAGGCTGTTCTACAATTACAGAGCAGCCTTTTGCATGTTTTTACTGATATTTCGATGATTTATTTTCATTTTTCAACTCCAGTTCTTTGACGCTGGAAAACCTCCCTGCCGTCGCCATGATCTTTAGCTACCTCCACAGATTCTCTACAAGATTCAAGAGCAAACTCTTTCTGGTCTGTCCAAAACACTAATATTACATCCATTCAGAAGAAACGTTAAATATTTTTAAATTAGCATAAGTCGGTATAATTTTGGGCTTAATTCTATATGCCCATATTGTTAATGTCAAATTAATAAGCTAATTTGCTTGCTTAACAAAGCAACGCTGCATTTTGTTAAAGTTACCGACTAATATATTTTGAATGGAGTATCATATTATTTCCACAAGTAATAATTAATCTCCTCCCATTTAGTATTCACAGATTCATCCAATCACAGAGTTTTCTGTTTTCTGTGGATCCAATTTATTTGTGGAAATATGGTCTATTTACAAGAGGTTTTTCATTGAGGATATCCAAAGTATTTGAAAGAAAATGCAGTTTGGAAAGTTGAAAACCCAAGTCACAATCCTACTTGACTCGCTGCGCATTTGGACTACAACATGAATATAAACGAACATATGTGCAGCTAAACTAAATTTAAGGATCCCATTTTCAACACATTCACAACAGATATGAATTTCTATGACAACACCACCAATTATGTTGGGTCTCCAAATAACCAAACATATTTTTTTCTAAAAAAAAAATGTTTAGAGATACCATCAGATGGAGTTGTATTAGAAAATAAAGTTTTAATTATAAAGTGCATGTAAAAAAAAAAAAAAAGCACTTCAATGAAGAATGTTGATCTTGGTTGCACAGCAAAAACCTAATTCATTTTGAAAGATATTTACCAAAAGAAGTTGTGTTCTCCCAGGCCAAACTTTTATCTTGAAGGCTCGGCTGATAAACAGGAAGTTTTGTTCTTCTTTCGTTCCTGCTCACCTTTCTGGCTGTGTCTCAATTCAGAGGTATAGTTTTCTTGGCTGTACTCTGCTGCTTTTGATTTTGAACTGAGGTTGCTGCCCTCAGGATACTTTAAAGAAAATATGATTGAGCAACAGTTCTGCTGCTTGATCCGAAACAAACCACGACTCTTACCAAGGGCGTAGGTTCGGTCTAAGTTTTGGTGGGGACCTTGACACCCCCCCAGCAGCACAGTGAAATGCCCAAGAGCACCGAACATTTTTGAGAAGAGGGGGGAAACCACATTGGCTTAATGACCCCCTCCCCCCAACTATAACTATATCATACATCTTGTGTATACAACCAGATACAGTCATACTCAGCAGATCAGTTCAAGAACACTTTACTTTTTCCTTTACCAAATTCAGCAAACGTTACAAGTAAGATCAAAAGAAATCCTCTGGATACTCCCTGGTCACTGGCACTCACACTGACTGCCTCCTATAGAGCAAACAAAGCGTAACCTGGTTTGTATTCACACTAGCTTAACTTAATTTAAGACTAACACTTCAAATGCCATATTTACTGAGATAATTTCACAGTATATTTCATATTTGAGAACTAACACCTCACCTGGAGCCCTGAAGCTCCAGCCACCTCTCCATCGTTCTGCTCTGCCCCTTGCTCTGCTGTCTGAGCATCCTATGTGAAAAAATATTACATAATTAACAGACCTATTCTACCTCACATTCAGTGCTGACCTTACTAAACACCGGACTTTACAACAAATGCGTTGCATGATAGATATCTAACTTATGGGTCCACTCACTGTACTTACAGCCGACGTAGCGAAATAACTTCTAATGTCTGTCCTTTTCTTTTTTGGTGGCGACATGGTCTCGGAGACTCAGAAGGAGACGCGTGTGCCCAGCTAGCCGCCGCCTTTTGCAGCTAATCAAAGAACGTCCGACGATTCAACTGACTCCCCCTCCCCCCACCCCCCCCACAGCACCGTTCCGACACGGTCTCGGAGGCTCATAATAAATGTCAAACTAAGAAGCTTCCGTTCCGCGCACCGCCTGTTGCTGCTAATCAAAGATCGTAGATCCACGTTCTTTGAGCCAATATGGCAAAAATTGGTCGGGACTTTTTCATATCCCGTGAATATTGGTCGGGACATGTCCCTACCGTCCCTACCCAAACCTACGCCCATGACTCTTACCCTGGTTTGTCTTTAACTCACAGGAATGCTTCCTTGGTAACAGTTGTCAATCACATCTTAAAAGACTATTGGAAAGATGGAAGTTTGGTTAAAAATAATTTATTTATTTTTTAATTCAGCAAATAACACGTCAAACACATGCTAGACCATCATAAAGCATCCACGAAGCATTCAGATGTTCACTGTCTAATTTGAAATACAGAGGGAATTGATTTGCATATTGTCGCAGAAGGGAGAAAAAAAAATTGCATAAACTTTGGTGATGTTTTGACATCACTGTTTATTTAAGGCTTCACTAATCATCACATTAAAATATGAGGTTGGTGCAAAGATATTTGTGTAGCAGCTTAGCTCCTGTCAGCTCATTGGTTTAGTTGCTAAATTTAAATATTTTGACTCTAATGGGTCCTAATAAACCAACAGGTAGTTCTATTAAAAACAAATAACTATTTCAGCTAATTAGAAAATGCAAAAGTTGGTTAGGTTGCTTAACATCTCTGCTAGATCATTGCATTAGTAAGAACAAGTTATATATTCGTTCTTCTTACTGTGTCTGTGCGTAATTATAATTAAACAATGCACTTTGCAACACGACTTTACCCTGAGCTTTGACTCGAAACTTTAACAGGTATGTTAATTATCTATCGTTTTCTTATTTCCAACTTAAAAGAATTTGGCTTAGATATATTTCTAAGTGGAACCGCACAGATATGGCACATGCAATCCAGCCTTACATGCAAAAAGAACCAAACCTCAGAATTAGCAATAAAAGTAAAATGCATGAGCTTTGAGGAAGTTCAATGTTAGCGTCAGTGGGGTTTTTTTTAGGTTTGTTGCAGTTGCTATGTCCAGAGAGCATTTTTAGAAGTACGTCCGCTGCATTTCTAGAACAAATAAGTACAGTATATACAAAAGGAGACTCAAAATAAATTCCAGTAGCTGATCGATGTAAAGAGCCCGGAGTGTTTTGGCTCGTTAGTTTGAATTTTTATGCAGCAGTGCAATCCCATATTTCCTCAGCTCTTCCAGCTGGTTTTAGGAAACTAATGTCTTTGCAACCAAATGGATTTAAATAACACATTGATATGAATAAAAAAAAAAGAAAGAAAAACTTCAATTAGATAATTTAACTTCTTTAAATTCAATAGGATATATATATTTCTTTACATTTATGTTCATAAATGATTTCTGCAAATATTTTACACATTTACCATGTCCCTGTCTTGAGATTTCATTTCTTTGTGTCTTACATTCGTAGTAAGAAGCTGGTTTGTCTCTGTTTTTTTTTTGTTTTGTTTTTTTTAGCATATTTGCATTTTTCAACACACGCAAAATAACAAAGTTGGCAAAAGGAGTCTCGCTGACAGAGCCTTGGGACGCAATTAGCTGCATTTGAAACAACATCGAAACAAAAATACACCAAAACATTGTCCACGCAGACAACCGTCATAAAGTAAGACGCCTGTAAACCAGCTATATTACAAATGTCTAACCCATGGTAATCCATGGTAATATTAGCATCACAATAATTTGCAAGTACATACAAACTGAGTGTCGTTTGTGTCATGGCTTCTCAATAAAAGGGACTTATTTGGTAAGCTAGAGGCTAGACTTTAGTCTATGACCCTGTTATTACGGTATCCAGGGGAGGATATCCACACAGGCTGGAGTTACTGTACATCCTCCCAGCAGAAAATGCTGTGCCTAAAGTTTCATTTTCATGTTTCATGTTTTACTTTATGCAGTGAGTCAAATAAAACAAGCAAGAAATTCCGAAGTGGACGGAAAACAATGCATTCAAAAAAAATCTGAAAAGTATGCCGCACGTTTGAACTTGGACCCCTTTACTCTGTTGTGACTAAAAATTTCAATGCAATCAACTGTCTTCAGAAACCACCCTAATGTTTCACCATCAATCAGGACAATAACTCTAAACACATGATATTTATGTGTTAGAGTGGCCCAGTCAAAGCCCAGTGCACACTTTCAAGACTTTTTGGATTTTTACTAGTAAAGGTTTCATTATTTTTTCTCCATATGGCAATTAAGTACATCTTGTGTTGGTCTGCCGCCAAAAGCGTGAATAAAATACACAGACGATTTTGGCTGTAAGGGGTACGGATACTTTTGCATAGCATTGCACACGATGTGAGTTTTGCAGCTGTTTAAAGGCATACCTTCAACAATTTGGCTAGAGTTGTGCTCACGATCTGAAAGTCAGCCGCTAGCTAAGTACAGAAATTCATAAGGCAATGTTCCCTTAGATTAAAAATGCGGTTTGTACATCGCGAAGCATGAGCTTCTGATGACAAGAGTTTGGAGAATCTCTTCTTGGCAGAAGTTAAACTGTGGATCGTCCACGTTGATACCTGGCTCCATGTTCTCCTCAACTCTTCCGAGGACGTACTTGTGAATTTTTATATCCCATGAATGGCAGCGAAAATTTTTGGGAGCGGCAGGGAGGTTCCTCCCACTCAGCGGCTCTCTGCGTACCCTGTGTTTGGAGGGGAGACTCAGAAGTAGCTGCAGCAGCCGGACTTCTCCTTCTGTGACTCGATGTATTCGTGAATTTGGAACTTGGGCTCATTGGGGTGCTGGATGGCCCGGTGCTTCAGCTCCCTGACGGACAGAACAAAAACAACTGCTGTAAAAAAAACAATGACAAATATTGGAAACGCTCATGTCCCAGGTAAAAAAAACAAACAAACTATGAATTGGAAAAATCTTAAAATAAAACAAAATACATGTTTTTAAATAATTACTCCACAAATCCTTCCCCCAGCACTGTGAGAAATACAAAGGAAGGCTGCCACCACAGTTTACCTTTATCTGACATTCAAATTTGTTTGCTGATCTGGGGTGGAAGCAAAAGCGAAATAAACTTATTAAAAGAAGGTGAACACTTCCCCCCCCCCCCACCATCAACCCGTATCAACTGCCTCATACTTGGCTACGGCTGTGAAGGCGAGTTCTACGTTGACTCCCGTCTTGGCGCTCGTCTCCATGAAAGGGACCGAATACTCCTGGATGAACGAAGGGGAGCAAACAGCGTTAAGAGGCAGAACCAGTGGTGTCAGTGGTGTGTTTTGTGTAGCTGTGCGGAGACTCACTCTGGCCAGCCTCTCTCCTTCGTCTCTCCTGATCGCCCGTTCGCCGCTCATGTCGGCCTGAAACATGGACGCAGCACAGAGATGCTCAGATTAGATTAAATGTAGTGAGCAGATTTTCCTGTGCAGCGTAGCTTTGTTAGATCACTGCTTTTGAAATCAGCTTTCATACGGCATGTATTTGAACACGTTTTAATGTATTTGTATTCCCATGGATCACATGTAAGAACACAATTGGAAAAAAAAAAAATGTGTGGAGTTTGTGGATGTTCAACTTCTGAGCTTTCCGAACTTGACTGCTTGAGACTTGTTTCCTCCCGCAAATCTCCTTCTCATATTTCAAAAATGTATTCCTAAGTCGACTCTGTAAGTAAGACATCTCTTCAGTTATGGGGTTATGTGCAACATAAAACATATCTGTTATTTCACTATATGCTGATTTATATTTCTGAATAAAATGATGTAAATGATGCCCGAATTGTTCAATATTTTTCTACCTAGAGGTCAATAAAGTGACATAAAAAACAGAAAAATCAGTGTGTATTTACATGATATTACAATTGGAAAGTCAAAAATGACCAGCTTGCTAATTGTTTCTACTGCACTGTAAAACGAAACCATGTCTAATTTACAGAACATACGGAGAGCTGTAATTCTAACAACTGCTAGTATCTTACCACAAATTACCACAAATTAGAGACACTTTTTTTTTTTTTACAGTGTGGTATTTTGACAATAACGTTAAGCTCTGCATCTTGAAGGTTGGAATGCCTCTACGCTACCATCCTGATCTCTGGCTTGCTATTAACATATCTGAACACCACATCCAAACTTAGCAACTTAGCAACTTCCGCTCTGTTTCACCGAAGCTCACAACCTTCTGCGTGTACTCCCATTACATACCGAGCTCCGCAAACATCGCCTTCTCACCTTGTTGCCCAGCAACATGATGACTACGTCGGTCTGTGCATACTCATGGATTTCTGTTAACCACGCCTGGACGGAGAGAAAACGAAACAAACACACAGAGAAGGTGGTTAGCGGTGTGTTACAGTGTTCCCGCAGGTAGACTCTCACACAGATGTTTGACAACGACCCGCGCTGCACATGTGACCGTAGGGTGGGAAAATGTGCAAATATTTGCTCTAATAACGTGGCGTTTTACGTTGACCTACGCACGAACAGGTCTTACTAGTTTCCAGGCCCCCTGGTTACTTTATGTTTTCGTCGCTGGCGAGTGTGAGACTCACCCTGATGTTGTCGAACGACGATTTGTTGGTGATGTCATACAGAAGCAGCAAAGCTTTGGAAAAGAAAGAAAGAGAAAGAAAGAAAGAAAGAAAGAAAGAAAGAAAGAAAGAAAGAAAGAAAGAAAGAAAGAAAGAAAGAAAGAAAGAAAAAAGGAGCAAATCACGGGTCCGCATGTATGCCTGCGTACAAAGCGCGAGCAGAACTTTGTAATTCACGTTGTGATTCATTCATTCTCACCATGTGCGTCTCTGTAATATGCGTGAGTCACACTTCTGAAGCGTTCCTGTCCTGCTGTGTCCCAAATCTGAAACAGAAACCCAGCAGGTTGTCTTCACGTACATAGCAAAGGAAGTTGAAATAAATAAATAAAACAAAAACAAAAAAATCAGCTAATGTAGGAAGACTCTATTACTCGTGAAGTAAATTCATTGCCTGTTAAAAGCGGATGTGAACACTGACCTGTAGTTTGACTTTTACGTTGTCAACAGTTACCTCTTTATTCTGAGGGGGAAAAAAGGGACAAATGAGAAGGGCAAGAATAAATAATATGATTAGAGAGGAGCTGACACTTAGAAAAAAACAAAAAACAGACAAAACAAAAACAAAACAAGTTTCTTAGGAACATGAGTGATGGCATCGAGATGGGAGAAAGTTTTCGGTCTCCAGTTTGTGGATCCCAAACGTACCGTGAATCCAATTCCAACTGTGGCAGAAAAGGAGCCTGGGATGAATTTGCCCTGGTCAAACTGAACCAGAAGAGAGGTCTTCCCTACGCCGCTGTCCCCGACCAAGATTGTCTGGAAGAAATCATAAACAAAACACAATATTTTTTTTTACAACCATCAGTAACACACCTTCACCCCATGCTTGCTCAGGAGGAAGAACGTGCTGAAAACAACGCAATCCACACGTTTTCCTTCAGTGGGTAAGATTTTAATAAATGGCGTTATATAATAACATATTCTGACTTTGGTTGTACTCTAATTTAGAAGGTATTCCATATTTCCATATTACAAGTAAATATATTCTTGGTGACAATACTTTTCTCTGCTTTAACTTCTTAAAATCTATTAAAACTTCAGCTTCGAACAAAGATCTGCGTCATCCAAGAAATTTATTTCTTTTTTTTCTCTTCCCTCCTCCGAGCTCCTCGAATAATGATAATAATAATTTTTCTAGGAGTTCCGCCGTGCACCGCTCTCGCAGCGTGACTCATAAGCTGGAGAATGTAACCTTCAAGGCAATAAAAAAATAAGAAAATAAATAAAAATCACTGAAAGACAGCTTTCAGAAGCACCCAAGTCAGTCGCCAGGGACACCAATCAATTCGTCATCTTTGTTTGAGCTGCTTTTCATTTATGGAGTCTCACCGAGGTCCCGCTCCCTCCCCCACAGACGTAACGCTGTCCAACTGAGTCACTGACGGCAAGTGAAGTGAAGCTGCTCTGGCATCTGGGCTTAGAATTAGACAACGAGGGTAAATACTTACTTTTATTATTTTAATAATGCCATTACAGTGTTCAATTGGCATCTTGAAATTAGCCCGCTAGCTAGATACACAGCTTTTCATTTTCGTTTTGAGACGTTAGCATCGTTTCAGACGTTAGCAAACTTCAAGTTCTAGTTCTAAAGATAAATATTCATGAGTTCAAACCCCACTATTTTATCACCGTGTCTTTGTTGGGTTTTCTTTTTTTTTTTTTTCTTTCTCCGAACTCCACTTCAGAATTCATAATCTAAAATCTTCCAAACATCACATGAATCTGTACAGAAGAAAGCCGTTTAATGTTTATGACTGTGCTAATAGACAGTAGATGGGGGAAAATGAGTCTGTATCATCAAACCCCTCTGGGGACTGGAAGCAATTAGGCCGAAGTTGCACAGACTTTCTGGAAGAGGATTTTACTTTCATGTGTCAGAGAGGAAGAAAGAGAGTTGTATTGTAGGGTTTTTACTCTGCCCCAGGGTTTCCTTTTTATTATTATGATTATTTCTGAGTCTTTCTCTTGTTCATGCAACTGGACATGGCTTCCTTCTTGGCTGCCTTAGTTTGGCAAAATTAGAGAATTGAAATCGTCGCCGCCTCTCAGGACAACAGTTTCCATATTGCTTCTATTTCTCGCTGCGGATAAGCAATTAAAAGATGAGAATTTGAAACCAGAGGATATTGCAACCTGGCATCTGTCAAACACACAGATGTGCATATGCATTTTTGTTGTTGTTGTTGTTGTTTTATTAGTTTTTTTTAATCAATCAACGACATACTATGTGCTGTTTCACAGAAATCAGACCCAAAATATGAAGACAAAGGTTCGTTCTGGTGTCTTTCGTCTCATCGTTGACAAAACTCCAGAGATTCAATGTGGCGTTTGGGTCAGGTTTGTTTCCAGGCCGATAAAAACAAAGTGACACCGCGGTTATTAAAACAGGTGCTTGTACGTATGGGCAGAGTAAAGTATGAAGCGCTCTAAAGTTTCCAGCATTGATTTCGGACTCCGTAAAAAACACAGCGAACCTACACCAGCAGCACACGGAAACGTTGGACTACACTTCTCACAATTGTTGGCAGTGGGAGACAAATGTGGAAAGATTAGAAACAGAGAGACGGAGTGGGAAGATTTAGAAACCAGAGGGATGCAGAACAGCTGGGCAAGATTGAAGAGCAAGGAGACCGATGGCAGGTCGCTAATTAACAGATGAAACACGGATACACATGAAAAGTGTGTATCTGTCAGTGACCCAGAAGGCAGACGGACAAACGGAGGCGGGCCAAGATGGCAGACAGAAGCATCTGTGCTGCTCACATGTATAATTACTGTCTCTGTCTCTTCAGAGAAAGAATGACTTGATTTTACCCTAGTTTGCCATGAAATGCACCTGCTGCTGTTGCAGAGGAAATGAGTGTGGCTATTTTATTTGTGCACAATTTATTTTGAAGAACAAAAAACAAAAAGAAAAGATTACAATATAATCCAATAAAGAAAAAAAACCCTTACAACCAAAGTCCGTTTGAGTGGTATATTTTTGTCTAACTTATGGATTCTCTTACAACCTGCCAGCCTTTCAAGTGAATAGCGCTTAATGCGTTTAATGACTTAAAGTAGACGCGATTAATCTCTTTGACTTCCTCCAGCCCACACATTTGGGCTTTCGATGTGGAAATCCTGATCCAGTTTCTCCCACTTTTTCCTCCTCCTCAGCTGCTACTTCAGTAATGAGCCCTTCGTTACGTTTCTGCCGCCTCTTCTCGTGTTTCAGAAACTTCGATAGGGAATTGTCTACCAACAGGCCTTTCATGTTCTGAAAAAGACCTCCAAATAAGCACCTAATGCAACCCTGAAACCAGTCCAGTAATTCGGCATGAAATGCAACAGGATGTGGCGATAGATTGTTTTTCGTCTGTGACGTTTTGTAATGCTTGGTAGAGAGTAAAATGGCAATAAATCGATTTAAGTATGATTACACACTCCGTAAGTTTAAAAGATTTATAACTCATTTATAATTAGCCCAGAATGGCTGGAAATTGGTCAAAATTCAGTCAGCAAGTCTTGCCAGTCTTGTAGCATATGCTTAAAACATTTCTCTTTTTAGTCATTGCTGGCTCTTGTGCTGTCGTGCCAGTTGACTGCGAAGCACTTTGTGATTTTTTTTTAAATATAAATAACGTCCTGCTTACTTGCCTGCTCTGAGAGGCTTATTGTCACCCCTTGAAACCAAATCCTGCCACATTTTGACTCATTATGGTCTCATTAGTGCTTGGAGTTGATCTCAAATAGTTAGCCTCCTGTGACATGGTGCTCCATCTCGTTTTTGTTCCTTTTTTTTGATACATACACAATCCTCAAATTGTGGCCCGGACTGTTGGAAGCAGTTGCTCTCGAAGGGCATTGTGACCCCGCTCTGTTTACTGCCGTCTTGTTTGGCAGAGCCGGGAATTTAATGGATGAGAAGCAAATCCACAAACAGATTGAATCAGTGTTTCGCTGTTAGCACAATGCAGGGGTCCAGTGTAGCTTTTAGCATATAAAAAAGCCCGAGGGTAGCTTTTTCACCTATATTCTGTCCGTTCTTGTACTTCATTTTATTTTATTTTGTCTCTATTTTTGGAAAGAAGTGGCTTATTTGGTGCTTTTCTCGACAAACGGTGGTTGCCTGAATGTCTTTAGCTCACCGGTGGTGACATTTCTCAGGAAGGAACAATACATGCCCTTCCTGGACACCCCTGGATGTTGTTCTCAAAACTTCCTAAATGCATCCAAATCTCTCACTTTGTGGTTCTGGACGATCAAGAAAACTGATCCTTTAATCAATATCAGTAACAGGGAGATAGGTGCAGAACAACGATAGCTGTATCATGTTTATTTCTAACACAAGAAGCAGCAGCAGTCAGTTTGCTGATTGGTGAAATAAAAAATGATTTCAGCCAATTTTTTCTTTTTTTTTTCACAGCTTCATTTCTGTTGATAAATTACTGTCGTTCAGTTAACCGTGAATCATGCTCAAACGCACTCCCACACACACACGTCTTCTGGGGTCGTCAAAGTGCTTTTGGTTAACATACAATCAGGTCCATTTCATGTCCAATCTGACCGCCGGCTTTTAAGACAGTCGGTCTCCTCATCTTGTCTCAGAGAGACACACCGCATCCACTCAGAGAGAGTTGAGGGGGCTTATCTCGTTGGGTGCTGGGCGGTGAAAGAGGGGTGTAGTGTGCTGCGGACTGAAGCCAGCTGAAGGCTTTTTGAGTTTAAGCTCATGGAGAGCTTGGTAACTCGATGTGACATTTGACTGAAGCCTAAAGGGACTGTTTTTTTTTCCCCTCTCTCTTTCTCCCGCTGCCTCAGAAGCCTCTGAGGCAGCGGGAGGGAAGAGATTCAATGTACTGTTGCACTTTATAAACCACAGACTAACACAGCTAACACAGTCCTATAGGAACTTAAATGGGGAGAAGAATGGGAATATTACATTTAACCTAATTGTGCAGATTTTTATCATTTCTTTCCCCTACGTTTTGGTGGTTTGTGTGAAATATTCCTCCTGTGGGGAGAATAAAAACAACAGCTAATCCTCGGAAGTAATTTTTTAAATTATTTTTAATAGAATTGGCCTCTTTTAAAGCCTTCTTTTGTTCTCCGGCAGAGTGGAACATTAAGCTGACAGCATCACCCCCCAGAAGGAGAGGGTATGGTCGGTGCTGGGAGTTGATCGGATGCCTGAGTGAGTCTGGAAGGAGACCAACTCCAGAGAAAACTGCATCAAAGTCCGGATCAGCACCACGGACAGCGCCGAGCTACAACCGGAGCCGATGACAAATTAGCCAAAAATAAATAAATAAATGTTGAAAACACAAACAAATAAACAATAATAATAGCTAAAAAAAAAAAAAAAGATTTTAAAAAAGGAGAAATCTTGCCTCCAGCAGCTTTGTTTACCTTATGCACCAGGTCTTCGTCGTAGCTCGGGGCTGGCGGGGTCTTCGCCTGGTTCTCCGTGTTCTCTCCGGAGCCGTAGCCGCTGTCGGGGTTGATCTCCGGGTATGCCGTCTTGTAGCACGCCGAGATCGGCTCCATTGACTCCATCCGCTCCATCCCGGACGTGCTCTCCCACAGCGCGCCGCTGAAACGACAGATCCGCGGAAAACCCGGAGAGGAGAGGGAGACAGAAAGAGCTGAGAAACTACGCACCGACCAGAACCTCCCCCACGCAGCACCGCGGTCTCACTGCTGTCCTCCTCCTTCTCCTTCTCCTCCTCCGGGTTCTCCGCGCTCCTAAATAAGCTCCTCCTTGGGGGTGAATCACTTTCTACATCACTTAACATTAAAAAGAAAAAAAAAGAAAAAAAGAAAAGACGCGTCGTGATGGTTAACACGCACGACGCCGATGTAACAGCTGGGCGGAGGATGGAGAGAGCAACACACTGAGTTGGAAATTGTGTGGATGATTTGGACGTTAGCATGAATGGAGGAGCAGAAGCTATGGAAACACGTTTGAGGATTTATTTGTATTTTCTTAATCAGTAGTTCCCTTGTATTTCGACTTGAGGACAACAAAATGACATTGAAAGGGACTCGTGGAAGTTACTGAAATGCTGTTTAACACAGCGATAAATAATTTGTTTGTGCCTGAAAACCATCAAACATTGACAGCTTAGTCACAGCAAAAATATTACTGGTCCTTAACAATAAATGTAGCAGATAACTTCAGTTTTACATCTCTGAATATGATCTGTTTTTTTAACTGAAGCTTGTCTTTACCCTGTCCAGTTTTAGATGAATAACTTAAGATCCATCAGTGAGCAGCATTAGCTCACACTCCAGAGAACGGCATCACTGATAGAGAGATAGTATCTCATATTGAGATAACTATCTCATAATGAAATACTATTTTGTAGTATCTCATTATATCTCATTACTATATAATGAGATATAGTATTATATTTCATATAGTAATGAGATATAATACTATCTCAATATAATAAGGTAGTTATCTCATTATAACCATCATGAGATAGATACTGTCTCAATACAATGAGAAAACATCTCGTTATATTGAGATAGTATTATATCTCATTGTTAAAATAAGATGTAATAATATTTCATTATACAATAATGAGACATAATGAGATACTACAATATAGTGTTTCATTATAATGAGTGAATGGGAATGTTCTGTCGTTGATCCTCGCTGTTCTTAGGAATGAGATCTGTTAGTTTGTCTGAGGTAATACTGGAATGCTGGGACATTGAATGAAAGCAATACTCTGTCCTTGGTGAAATATTTTTCACATTTCCTCTAAAATGTACCTTTTTTTTTTTTTTAAATTGTACTAATGTTCATAAAGTGTACTTCATTAGCAATTAAACCAAACCAAAAGATTAATTGGAACATACTTTGATCACAGTACTAATATATAAAATATATGATGCTTATATATTTAGAAAACATTCTAAATATATATGTAATTTGATAAAAAAAAAAAAAAAAGAGGTACTCTTAAGATATACACTGACAAAAGTGATAATAAACAAAGATTACTTTTGAAATATGGTTCAGCAGTTTTAACTGCTAAACTAATGAAACATTCCTGGACCAAAAAGATGTTACCTCTAGAAAAGACTGAAAAATAACGTGAGCACAGGGACATGTTTAACTTTTAGGCGTGTCCTCTAATCAGCATTACCAGTATTTTCAAGTGAATGAACAAATTACTGCTCCATATTGAACTGGTTGAACTAGTTTCACATTTTTGCCCAGTTAGTTGAATAAAAAGTTTGACACCACATTTGTTGAATAGCGGTGCCACTTTTGTCAGCCAGCTGCTACTGAACACAGCATACTGTATTGTGAGGTAATCAAAAAATACAAAAAAACACATCCCATGTTACTCGTTGTGCCTTTCTGAAGTAATTCAAAAGTTATGTGCGATCTGTTTCGTTGGTCATTACTATACCTCCCTCTGTCTGTGTGCACTTCCAGCAGCTTCCACTAGAGTTTGCAAAAGACTCAGCTTCAAAGTACCCATGTTTTATGTGTTTTGCCCCCAGAATGGGGGCAGGAGACGCACCCTCTCTCTCTCTCCCTCTCTCTGTCTCTCTCTCTCTACACAGCGTTAATATTTACTCACTGGCTCAGGACGGATAGTTAAAAAAAAACCAAACATAAAGACTGTTCCCTTGTAGTTCAAGTGGAAAGCAAGGACTCATTTGAAAGAGACGTTTATGTATGCAGAGACTGAGAATATATATATTTTTAATTTTTCTAACTTCTGGCTCCACCAGGGTCTCCTGCCATGGATCCGTTCTTGCTGACTGTCATCTTGGGTTCAGGTAAATCATTTGTCTTTGACTTGTTTCTGCGGACAGGATTGAACTTTGAGGAGAAAACAGTGTCACGTATGAATTCGCCGGATCGTTCTGTACGCCGTTTTAGACCGTCTTGCCGTGAGCTAGAAAACGTCAACGAGACTTGTTTGAGTCTGATCAACGACTTGAACAAGTTTGCATGTGGATCTGTTTATCTGCCATAAACATTTTTGCGTTCAAGCAGTTATTTTAAAAAAAAGTTGCAGCCTCATTTAATTGAAATTAGTTTCCATACATGTTCTAGTAGTTGACAGAAATTACTCTGTATTCTTTACTTTTTCCTTATTTTTGTTGCCTTAGTTTACAAAATTTTGCTCTGAAATTCCTTCAAACCATGGAAGCAATTTTCTTCCCCACGATAGACTTTACTGAAGTGTTTGCAAACTATTAAAGTGAGACAGTCTTTCCTTCAAGTCCAATGCTTCTACAATAAGGAATTTTGTATTTCAATACTTTTAATATTACAAAAATTGTATTATTGCTGCAGACTGACTCTGGGGAGGTAAAAGTGATGCACTGTGAAAATGTAAAATATTGCAGTGGAGCCTTTTTTAAACTGACTATCACTGACAACGATCTACAAAGTGTCACTTCCCATGTGATACGTAACCACAGACTTCCACTGTTCACACGAATCTTTAAAAATGAGTCACAGCCACTTTAAGATGCCTTTCCTCGACCCTGCACGGACCAGCAGTGTGTTGTACGGCGGTTTAATTATCGACCTGGCCGCAAAAACAGACCTGCTCATTACAAGACTCAGAAATAACAAAATGAAAGCACTCAGAGTTTAGTACTGTCACATGTGCGATCGAAATGTGACAAATTGACACAGAGACACAAAGGCACTGAGCTAAAAAAAACAAAACAAAAACAAAAAAAAAAACAAACCAAATGCAAACAGCCTAACACTAACATGAATCTCAACCAAAAATAGAAAAAGAACAGAAACTTATTTGGCAAGACCTGAGCAGCAACAATAATAATAAACAAACTCAGCAGAAAGAAAACACAAGTGAGAGCCAAAACACAAACACAAGAGCTGTTTGCACAATGCAGATTGAGAGGTCGTTTTGAAGACGGACAAGAAAAAGGAATGACGACAAATGCAATTGACAAAAATCCCAGAAGGATTTTTCTTTCTTTCACCGATTTCTCCACACAAATAAGTGATCTAAACTGTCTTATCATAACGATGCTTAAACAAATAAAGCTCAATACAAGCCTTTTAATAACTCTTTATCTGTGCTTTATGTGCAGATGTTAATGAACAAGATTCATATTAACGACGTCTATTTAAAAAGTCTTGTCCTTGTAACCTAATGTGGCTAAATTACATGGAGGGAATATTTTCCCGTAAACGTAGAAGCATGTAATTGTAATAAGATCTCATAAATTCGCTCAGAATTGACCTGTAACTTTTTAAAGTTTAATAAACTTTAACCAGTTGAAGGGATGAATGATTCTGCCATCTTTAAGAATCCGCAGCGGTGCTGTGGACATTTAAAGAAAGCCATTCAAAGTGTTTTTAAAGGGTGACTTTATTCATTTAGCTTCATATTTGAAAACATCTTAATCCCATCTGCATTTGCTGTCCTTGTGGATAAGAAAAACACAACTCCGACCTGCACCTGCTGCGTCGACACGTATTCCGTGCTGTTTGAGTTGTGAACACGGTGCAGAAATGACGCACATAGAATATTAAAAAACCTGACAGCTGAAATCTAAGAAAAACAAGGCTGAGCGTAGGCTCACCCTCGTCCCGTGGCTGAGCCACATTGCTGCCTTCTCTATGCCGATTGTGCTTTCCTCATCTTTCTGTCTTTCTGCTGAAGCTGTTTCATTGCGTTTCTCCTTAACCTCAGGGTCATGTGCAGTCTTCTGTTTAGTGATACTCTTGCTGGTGGTGGTGCTCTACAGAAAGGACCTGCTTTGCTGCAGACTGGGGCCCTACAGGACACAGGAATATGCAGTAAGAAGGAACATCGGTTCCACATGTTCCAATATCCTAACACTGACTTTGGTTGTAGAATAAGATATAAAGTGAAATCAAGCTGAGGGATGGGGGGCATTAAACTTACATAGTAAAGTGTAAGCGGTTTAATACCATGGAAACAGGGTTTTAGCCCGTCATGCTGACATGCTTTTTAAACATGGTCTGAAAAAGCTGTGCCATAAACCGTGACTCAGTTTATTGGTGGCAAAATCTAGCACTAAGAGCAAAGTGGTCATAACTGTCTTCATGCTGTAGGATTTTTTTTTTCCAGTTTGCGTCAATATCAAATGTGAAATGAATGTCAACACATTTTTCTTTTAGTTTAAAATATATTTAAAACTAAAAGAAATATAGTTTGAAAGGTAGTTAATAAAGGTTAATAAGTAACCTTTATTACAATGAAGGTTATTACATCTCATTGTAATGACCTTGATTTTTTTTCATAAATAGATGTCAGGTGTGACCTTACATATTTTCATATTGCAGTAGTATTTACAAAAAAAAAACTATTTTTAGTTCTTCCTTATGAGAATGTCATTCAAATCTTTCTTTAGAGCCAGAATTTGGACCAAGAGTCCAAGAGTAATGACTGTTTTAATCTAAAAATTAAAATCATAGCAGATGAGATATGCAATTCTGTAATAATTACAGTTAATAAGAGTTGTGTTCTATCAGTAAGACTTTTTAAATGTATTACAATATCAGGCACCAGTGTCCAGCACTCCTGAACACTTAAGAGTAGTTCAGGAGTGCAAAAAGTATTTATATTTACAGAAAATGATTAAAAAGAAGCAAGAATTCTGAGTTTTTAGTACAATTTTGACTTTACAGTGAGAAAAAAAAGCAATGTATGTGTGTCTTTTTGTTCTTATGTATGTAAACCTTTGCTTTCAACTGCACTTAGAGCACAAATGTATCTAATCTCGCTGTGGGTTTGAACTTCATTCCCAGAATGAGCTGCCCCAGTACAGCAGCAGACATTCTCTCATCGGCATCGCCCACGGTGGGCACAGCGCCGCCTTGAATCAGCGAGCGACAGGATCACAGGTAAGAAGTGTCACTTAGGATTCTTAAAAAAAAAAAAAAACCTAACGCTGTGCATGAGAGCTGAAAATGAAAATGCCTCGTTTGGCTTCTTCTCTATTCGTTCCTCAGCTTCCTGGAACGCTGTTTATCATCGGAAAACCAAACGACTACCACCTCCCCGGCCCGCAGCCACGACTGCCGTCTTACGAAAGCGTGCGGAAGAAGGACCGCCAAAGACAGATCCACAGCATGATTGCTCAGCGCTTTGGCCTGGGTGGCAGCCATGATGAGGTAAAGTCCTTCAGTTGTCCACTTTTAAAGAATCAGCGGTCACTTTTCCCACAGGCGCGCCAGTGGGAAAAGGCCTTTTTATGGAGCAGCTTTAATGCTGTACACATCGGCAACAGGTCTGGTTGTTAAGGAGATTCTCTCCCCAGCAGAACTAGCAGAGTGCGTGACACAGTGGAGTCTGTTATCACCAGGAAATGTGACCACGATAGGAGGAGTGGCTGCGACATACAAGTCCAAATTTACACCTGTAACCGTAAGGAAACGATTCTGAGAGTGATGAACGGACAGCAGTCAAATCCAATTGGATATAAGTAACTTTGTTGAAGTAAAATTGAAGAACACTGTACGCATTTACAGTTTTACACAAACGGCTGATATGTTGGGGGGTTTTACACACAAAAATCTCTCAGTTCTGCAGAGAATTGGTAGAGAAAGAGGCAATATCATCAATTTATTTGAATGATAGTTGTGTGTGATGAAGATGTCTTCTTGATGTCAGAGGACAGACCAGAAGAATAACCACTGGTTAATACTAAGACATGCAGAATCATAACTCTGATTGCACAACGCAAGAAGCCTTGAAGCACCACAGCTACTGCCACCCTGATTAGCTAAAAACAGGAAGTTGAGGCCATATCAACTCTCTGTGGTCTGCTTTAAAGGAACCAGAGTTCGCTTAATCAGATCGTTTGCTCAGATGTAAAAGCTCATCGGAGCCGAACACGCAAACTCAAGTCCACCTGAAAATGTGTCCCCACTTTCAAAATGAAAATGGATTATGAAGCACACCAAAGAGAACAGAAAATAGTGAATTCTCTAGTCCAATCAAACTGAGTCTTCCAGATAGTAGAGTCAGAATTTGGCATGAACAACACGATGGACTCATCCTGTCTTGCATCAGGTTGGTTGAAATGGTGTGATAGCTTTGTGGATTTTTTTCTTGTAATTCTTAGATTTAGACCCCTTTGTTTAAACCCCACAGTCTGCCAGAGTATCAACTATGTCCGTCCCTTTAAGGCGACAGTGTGGCGTCGTAATGCGTAAAGTCACAAAGCTCAAATCATTACCATGAGCTTTTGAGGGTACGATGAATTATGAAAATAAACAGCAGTTTAAAAAAAAAAAAAAAAAAAACTAACATTTTTCAAAAATAAGTTTTTGGTGTTTATTCGTCTGTATCACAATTTTGTAAAACTGCAAAGGGAACACTTTCTTTGCATCGCACGGGTCACATGATCAACAATCGGATGTCACTGCTGGCGGAAGAGACGAAGCGGATGGCAGGAAGTGGTAGGATGATGATGGCGTGGCATGTTTTTTAATGACTTATCACGTGAACAAATTTGCAAACGCGTTATTCTAATTGCGTTTCTTATTTAACGGAAACGCCGCAGTTGTGAAATTGTGTTTTTTTACCCCCGACACTAGTGGAATATCGACAACATCTTGCGCACATTTGCAGTTGAAACGCAGCTGCAAATGTGCAGCCAGCGAATCTGCAGCAACTGACCAAACTGTCTTTTTTTTATTTTTACTGCGTTGAATGTGTGATATGATAAATTCAGATTGTTCTGCAGGCAAAATCTACTACGTGCGTTGTGTACCTAATAAGGTGGCCACTGGTTGTATAACATATATTTTTGCTCTGATGTTTCGTTAAACCAATTTAAGCATCAAATTCTTTCACAATATCTGATCTGTTGGTTTGTAGACATCACATACATATATATTTTTTTGTTGTCTTATTTCGTTCCAGCCGCCACCAACATACGAGGAAATATTTTCTTCTAATCCACAAGCTTCTCCAAGCAACGATCAATCTTTGGACGTTCACCTGTCCATAAACACCTCACACTCGTGTGAAGAAACACGTGGCACAGCGGCGCAGAGTTAAGCTTCTGTCTCCCCGACGGGCAGAGAAGACCCCCGCTGCCAAGACATTTCTACTGTTTCTGTTGACTGAACGGCCGTTTGAGTCAGAGCTGATGAATCTGTTCAATTCTTGGGGGTTATTCACGTGTTAATGACTCTGACTCAAGCTGTGCACTCCTCCAGCCTGAGTCGAGTATGACTGTGCTGCCTTCTCGCTTTTTCAAAGGGTGGCTCAAAACGAGCCTGACAGACATACGATGATTAGCAAAGAGGGCACAAGTCGTTGTTGAAGGTGCCAGGTTTGTCTAAAGTAAAAAAGTAAAATAATTACTTGTGGCACTGAAATTTCAGTGCCACAGACTCACAAAGATTTTTCACAATTCAACTAAAAAGAAACAATTTTGTCAGATGAACCAAAAAAAGAAAAATAAAAAAATAAAAATCTGCATCAATTTGTTGTTATTAGTGCATATGGAGAATATTTGATTTCACGTGCCTTTTCAACATTCACTCTTCTTGGTTGCTGTATTAACATTAATCATAGCAAATCTGATTATGAATTTAGCAGTGCATGCTGGATTTTCTCAACTTCGTTTGTAAATTGTTGTTAATAAACGCACTTGGTTTATTTGGGACTTCAACATCCCAAAAGCACATCAGCAGGTCCTCCTCTGAAAAGCTAATAAAAACCCAAATGAATGTGTGGCAGTGGACTAGTTGAATCCAACTATGATGCTGTGGAGTGACCTTAAACAGGGCGTTAATGGAAAACCTTCCAGAGTGACTGAACTGAAAGCAATAACGAGTGAACTAAATTCCTGAGCAGTGACTTATTACCAGTTATTACAAATGCGCTACGTCCAAGAAGATGACAAATAGCTAAATTGTGTGTTTTTCACAGCACTCAATGTTGGATCAAGCATAGAAATACTGCAAACTCTGTTATTAAGTTGCTCTGATATTATAGTGGAGTGTGCTTCAACTCATGCAGTTTTATGCAATTTTCATCGCTGCAACTACATGCTTCTTTTTTCCATCCACAAGTGTTAAAGTTCCCCTTTCAGCTCCTTCAGACTTCCTAATTGTTGCTTCTGCAACAATTAGCAAACACCTGGTGAAACTGCACATAAGTTGAGCTCATTATTAGAGCTGCTTCTCAGTGAAACAATGGTAAAAACGCTGTTAAAGGGTTAATAGAGGAGCACTGTTGTGGCGACTTCCTGAAGGCGGAGTTTCAGAAAGAGCGGGAGTTTTTAAAGAGACAGAGGCCCAATTTCAAGGCGTTAAATTACGAAGTCAAATTTTATATAAATATATAGCATTTTTATAACAACTGAAGGGAACATAGTTACCTGACTGTGCTATGAAATGGCACTAGGGTGAAAAAAATGAACTAATCTAATAATCTAATCTGATCTTTCACCAGGAGTTTATCCAAGAGTGAATATCAAAAAGCATTTTGATATTCAAACAGGTTGCTTTATGGTAAATCATCAGTGGTGCAAGGTGAAAGATGTTCTGTTATTGATCTACTCTTAAGATTCTTAGCAAAGATGCCAAGTGTAGGGAGCTTTGTATCACCTGAGCTGAGTCCGGCTTGATACCAGTAATGCCGCGAGTTATGTATGTGCCTGTCATAAACTCTGTTGTCAAAGCATGTAGACTTGGGGGTTTTTATGGAAATGCATCATGAAAAAAAAGCCAGTCTGGTAGGGTCTTGTTTGCCGAAACTTTAACACGGTTGGATTCATTGGTCACTGTTAAAATAGGGAAAGTATGGCAGGACAGAGTTACTCTTTAACCGGGGTCAAACATTCACCAAATGAAACCACAAACCACACACCGACTGAAGGTACATATGATGCCTTGCCATGGCAAACATACCGGCCTTTTATATTTTGTTCAATTGTAACCACAACGTCCAATGTATGTTACTGGTAAAACATAGGTCAGAGTTCTGATTTGATTTTCTGGATTGTTTTAAATTTTTTTTTACAGATAATCTGAAACGCGTGGCACACATTTGCATGTGTCAATACTTGGTAGAAGCACATATTGCAGCAAAGACAGCTGCAAGTCTTCTTTGAGTATATCTCTACCAGCTTCTTACATATTGGGAAACAAAAATCTTGTACGTTCTCTCCATATTTTGCCACAGATTTTCAACTTGATTTAGGTCTGAACTTTGATTGTGCCATTCTAGCAAATGAAAATCCACTCATGCAGCTCAGGTTGTATTTTCAGTGTCTTCCTTCTGCTACAAACTGAATTTATACCCCAGTCTCTTGTCAGCCTCTAACAGATTTTCCCCAGGATTGTTGTGTGTTTACGTTAAATCCGTCTTCCCGCTAGTTTTCATCAACTTCTTTGCCCCTTGCAGGAGAAAAGGACACCGCCATGTTTCACTGCTGGAATGCCGTTTTCAGGGTGATACACATGATTAGTTTCCTTTCAAGAAATGGTTATTGTGAAACTTTAACTGGAACTTTTTATGGCTTTCTTGCCACTCAACTGTGAAGGTCATATTTGTGGAGTCCACAACTAGTAGATGTCCATTTGACTGATTCTCTTACATGAGCCTCGAGTCTCTGCAGCGCCACAAGTTTGCAGTCGTGACCAAACTTTTTCCATTTTCCAGATAATGGTTTGAACAAAACTGTCATGTTTAAATATAACCAAACCCTGCTTTAAACTTCTAGTTCATTTTAGAATTTTGTTTCAGACTTGTGTGGCTCCACCATAGAAAAAACACCTTGATTTTATGGTTATAAAGCGAGACAGTTCCAAGGGTAAATAATTTTATAAGGCATTGAACCTAGAAAAAGGTTTATATTACTTCCAGTCAGAAGAAACATGTTGGTTAAATTTTTAAAAATCTACTTTCAAGAGCTGTACGAAACAGCAAAAAAGTTAATTTAAAAGAAATTCAGGTTCTTATGTACGGATATTTTCAGTGAATACTGTGGGACACAAAGTGACCTACAAGTTTCCAAAACAGAACATGAAAACAATACGTGGGATACTCCTCTAATCAATCATTCCTCTTTTTTTCACTTAACGATGGCATTCAACCTCCCTACTTTACACCAAGCCTCACCCACACTCCCTCTGCATACCACCGACTTCAGATAACTGCTACTTTTTTTTTTTCTTCTCCAGCTTCTGGTGAAAGCTTGCTCAGAGACAAAATACCATTTGGTCAATCAGCTGTTACGGTTTTCGCTCAGTTTCGGAAGAAAGTAAAGATTAAAGCCTGAAAAACGGCGTCAAACTCTCAACTTTATAAACCCGCGTCCAGTTAGCTGTGAAGTGGTGAATGTGTGACACCTGCTGGCCAGTGTAGGGAGTGCAGCTTTTGGAGAACGGCAATATTTGGGTGAGGATTACTGGAAACAAACAAGAATCAAGACGAAAAACACACCCTTAAATCAACTTATAATGAATGAAATACTGATGCAAAGAGAAAGAGGGTGTGATTTAACATAAACAGTAGCAAAATTCTAAAAATCACCAGCTTTTGGTCTCTGAACAGGCTGAATATTACTAAAAGTATACTTACAACATATCTGTTTGCAGTTTGCAACAGTAAGAGTGGAGGTTAAAGGAAAAATGATTACGTTATGAATTAAAGATTGTGCGACACCTGGTGGTCAAATGAAAGAATGCAAAAAAAAAGTACAGGTGTTCCTTAAAATCAAACTCCTGACTTTAACAGCCACCAGAGAAAACCTGCAGTGACTAAAAAAAAATAAATAAAAAAATCATGCCATCCAGAAAAAAAAGCAAACTCATTCAGCATTAAGACTTTTACTTATAAAACTTTATTACAGACGATGATCAGCTGTGTCATCTAACTAATCTATCTCATGCACAACAATCTGTGCATCAGGAACTATTATAAATACATAAGTGACAGACTAATTTAATTTTCTTAAATGAGAATTAGTTCTGAATGCAACAGGAAATATATCAAAGCAACACTGAAGAAGGGTCTGTTAATTATGTTCAGCTCTATGAGAAGTCAGGATTGAGCTGTCAGTGTAATCAGCAGCCAGACTAAGAGTCAGTTCAGTCCACTGACTTTTCTGTAGCTCTACCGAAAAGAAAAATACAAAGTCCTTGGTTGCACTCCAGCTCTTTCAGACCAGGTCCACCAGTTTGAATTTGCCCTCCTGTTTCACTGGCATCACATTGATGAAGGTCTTGTAGAGCACAGCTCCTTTGGGCAGCTTGGTGATGACGCGGGTGACCTCGGGGTCTCGGGGCGCTGGGATGTAGACCTCCTTGGTGAACCTGACGTGGCCGTCCTCCAGTGCAAAGAGAGTGTTGTTGGTTCCCAGGCCAACCTGCAGGACAATCATAAAACTACCAACGATACATCAAAACTCCCCAACTGAATGCAAACTGCATGTCACTGTTACATTTAACGTCATAATAAACAACTTCTTGCACAGCATACGATATTAGTTCTCAGAGCAAAACAAGGCACTGTGACAGTAAGGTTTCTGTAAGATTTTTTAATGCTAATATGATTTAATCCGTTTAAAGCCCAAGTCAGTTAACGACATATTTGCGAACTTCTACAGCAAGGTTATTGCAGCATACAGTAAATTAATAAGTACCTGCTTTATTTAACTATCAAATCTCTCTCAAGCTGAATTAGCATTGAAATTTCATCTCTACATCCCTGGATAGAAAAAAAGGGTTACTCACATGTGCTCCAGGGTGATACCTTAACTTCCTCTGTGTTGCAAGGATGTTCCCAGCATGTACAAAGCTGCCTTAAGAACATAACATAACAAAATAATGATCAGCACAATGTGGAATACATGCTTTGTAGATCATTTCAGAGCTTCCAGAGGTGTTCAGATGGGGGCAAATATTACCATCCACTTTCTTAAAGCCAAACCTCCGGCCAGGGCTCCTGCCTCCGAGGTTTTTTGAGCTGCCTCCGGCCTTCTTGGAAGCAAACCTCACCGAGTCCAGCAGGTAGGACTCACTGGAAACCAGAAGACCTAAAACCAACACAACACAGCTGAATGCTGCAAACACTGCTGAACTGGTTTGAGTGACGTTTCCAATGTGTTTAATTGAAAGCAGAGGGCTAACTAGGTAGGTTAGCAAACAAAACGCTGTGCTAACAGAGAAAAGCTAACACCAGCGAACAGAACTACAAAATGTTCGCTTTTTATTGCATTAAAATGCGCGTAAGGAGTTATAATTAACGTTAAGTTGTTTCATACCTGCTCTGGACTTCAGCATCAAGGACGCCAGCGCCGCCATTTTGAATTGTGTCATCAATACGCTATATCCTACGCGTCATATCCGTATCCTTCTGCTGAGTTCAGGTACCTCGTACAACGTGCGAAACAGAACTCTCTATTATATCAAACGAGTGTCCAGATGGTCTTATGTTCATGCTATCACATTACTTTATCTGCTCGAGTTACATCCGCCTTCTAAATCATTAAATTTGTTGCGACTACTTTGAAATTGTGTGTATAACTCAGAATCTGAATTTAATCTCCATTATTAACTGTAGTGTAACTGGTGCTCCGTTCACAATAACACTCCACAGGTTCATATTATATTAATCATAAACATAATATGAACATTATATATCGTCTTGGAAATTACTATCTATAAATCACTCAAATAATAATTTTAAATTCTATATAATCTAGTCAAGCTAGGTGGAATGCTGTCAGTTTGTATCTTTATGATTTTGGTCAAGCAAAATGATAAGACTGGTCGTTTTGTAGGCAATCCTGTCTTCTAAGATATCAAATGCTTGTCACGAGTAATATTCCTTCTTGTCATGCCTTACTGAGGAAATACATTTATTGTAATAACTCAAATAATGCAAAAGTAAAAACTGTCTGTTGTAACAGACAGTGACACGAGTTACAGCTCAAGTTTTCATAAACACCGGAACAAGTGTATGTTTTTTTTCTTGATGGGTTCGTTCTATAAATAAATAAATAAATAAATAAATAAATAAATAAATAGCCAAGTTGAGCCAAACAATTCGGATCTAAAAAAACATGAGCGCAATTCCATCATTAAAAGCTCTGTAGTCCGACTGTCCGTGAATGCAACAAAACCCGGGGAAAATCAAACAACGCGTCACGCGCCTCCCAGCACACGATGATGTAAGTAGCTACAAAAACAAATAGCATTTTGTAGTTAGAAGTTTGTTCATTTGTTCAGTATGTAGTGAAATCCTCCTGTCTTGGAAGTTGTCAGCAGCGCAGCCACGTCCTACTATCTGACGTCTGCGTGCGTGACGCTGGCTGCCTTTTTGTCGTGTAAATTGAACTTGGCTTTCCGTGTGTTATCTATCGTTTGTCTTTCTAAGGAAATTTTTAATGCTGCGCCAAACTCAATTTAAGAAGTAATTTCTTTCTTTATTGTGAGCTCTTTTTAGGTGCCTGGAATATGTAGCTGGAAGTTAGGAATCCAATTATTTCTGCAGCAACAGATAACGTCACACCAAGAGACTTGTGTAATGGTTCCCCCTTATCTTCCAACGCCAGAACAGGCTGCTAGCAAAGCTCTGTCTGAAACCAAAATTGTGTTCCCGTTGTTGCCGAATTTACCAGCACGCTCAGAACATGTTGCTTGTTTGAATTATTTGTTTGTTAGGGGATCCATTCACGCCTTTTTGTCTGGTAAACACTAAATCTGACAATTTTTCAAAGAAGTCTGGCGAGGGGTTTAAATCAAAGACAAAAACCCCCACACTTTACTAACTGATGATGCTGACAGTTTGTGTTTTCTACCACCATGTGTAGTGATTCACTTCAACGCGAGGATCTGAGAAGCAGCAGTGACTCAGATGAGGAGCTGCCTGTGTTTGATTTCCTCCAGCCTCGTCCAAGCACCGACGTAGCCTCGCAGAAAGCCCCAAAGAAACCAGCCAGTTCGGTTCTCTGTAGTGTTGGATCGGCTGATGTCATGATGATAAGCAGCGATTCTGAGGACGACGTCCCCCTGGCGCAGAGGGTAAAACTGAGACAGGACAGTGCTGTCCTCACTGAAGGAAACCGAAAAGGCTCTTCAGAGTCAGAGCATCTCCTCACCACATTGGACAAGGAGAGAAGGTCGACCCCAGAGGAAGCGGATGACCTCCCCCACAGGCATCTCTCCGCATCCGAGACCGGAGACGCGACCAAAGCCATAAAAAGGTCGGTGGAGGAGATTCGGGCCTCCAGGGAGGAGGCTCTGAGGAGACGGCAGGCCAGAGAGAGACGGCAGCAGGACAGGGAGGCGCTCAAGCAGGAACAAGAGAGGCAGAAAGCAGAGAGAAGAGCTCTGGCTGAGGCTTCCAAGGCCCTGAGGCCAGAGGAGTGCATCAAGCATATGGTTGTAGCTGTTGATCCAGGTGAAAGAAGAAAGACAACTAAAAAAAAAAAAAAAGCTACACGTTTATTAGAAAGCAGCTCAGCTAAGTCATTTTTCTATTTTGCAGCTCTGTTGCAGCTGGAAGGAGGGGGAACTCTGCTGGCGTCTGTGCAGGCTCTGGGTTGTAGCTGCGCCATAGAGAAACAGCCGCTGCCCCGCAGCGTGACCTGGGCCAGGCAGGCTCCAAGCGCACAGGTTAAAAAAAAAACGACCTCCAGTTTAGTTACGAAAATGCAACACAATCCCAGCTAGGGCTACAACTATTTAGTTATCGATTATTCTGATTTGTTAATCGGATAAAAAAAAACAACAAAAAAAAAAAAACGGGCACAATCTGGAAGTGCTTTGCTTTTAACCACTTGTTTTATACATGATCAAAAGTATATGAAAATGCTGATAAATAATATTCCTTTTGTGTTTGCTTGATTATTTCTAACATTTAATGCATTTGCAGCTTAAGAAATGCTCTTAACATCAACATCCCAAAATATTTAGCTTTTTCTGCTTGACTTAATATCAACGCAGTGTAGGGCTGATCCGTTGATTATTTGTTGAATTAACTGATTAATAACTGGATGCAAGAGGTGTTCAATAGGAGATTTGTTTTACAAAAATCTATCCAGCTAAAACAAGGCCACATGAGGAGTTCTCTGTAGAAAATATTTACAAATTAAAATTTTTTTATCCTAATTTTTTGGTACACTTTTGATTTAATTAGTGTTTTAAATATGTTGTTCATTCAGCAAATGGCCTTGTTTTGAGTCTTTATTTTTTTCTCTCTCTCTCTCTCTCTCAAGTTAACGATTAATTGATTACTAAACTAGTTGGCAATTATTTGAATAATCAATTCATCACGATTATTCGTTTCAGCCCTGTAGTCTCAGCTCAGCTTGCAACTTGTCAGGGTGCAGCAGTGCAGCTGCCGGGTACATCTAATCAAATGGTGACATTTATGTTTTAGTTATCCGTTGTCCAGTTTTGAATAAAGTTTATTATTAAAATATATGTGCTGCCACTGTTTCAGCAGAACGGTGCGGCGCGTGTCCCAGAGCCCCACGTGGTGATGCAGATGACGGTGGAAGACTTCATCACTCTGATCCACAACTACATCCAAGTGAGTCGGCGTGCGACATTTCTAAAAACTTTCCAGAAACCTTCAGCTGGAAGCCAAGCAGGAGAATTGTTTTGAAAATATTCTGAGATTATTACACAAAATAAACCCTTCAAAACGAGCTTTAGCATTCCAAGCGAGGCCGTAAGCTCGCCGGTAGAAACTGTAAATATATCCCAAGAGCAGCCATTTTTCTAGATAAGCCTGGGTTCTATCTGTTTTTATCTGTTTGGAGAAGCTTGACCTGAAACGAGTATCTCCCTCTGCCCTCTACCCAGGAGGAGAGGCACAGCGGGTCAGCCTGCAGTCCCACCCTCACATCGTGGGTCCGGGAGCGGCAGAGGCGTCACCCGGACAAACGGCTCAGCCTGGCAGTCATCGAGCTGGAGAGCTATTTCAGGTGAGAGTCTCATTAAACCAGAGGCGTGACGGTCATGGATTGTTTTTATTCATTCAAGCTCAGTGGATTGCTTCAAGGAGATTCACATTTTCTCCGTTTGTCCAGTTTATTAGCCAGTTTTCTGTAAACTAAAAGCAGCCAGACGGCGTCCAGAGTGATCCACCACACTGGAGAATCAGAAAGACATTCTCGTTTCGGCAAAACGGCACCTGGCACAGAAACGAAAGACAAGTGGAAAAAACTTTCACTTATAAGAAATGGATAAAACAATCCTGCCAGTTTTGTGCTGAGGCATTGATGGCCAGTTCACTTTACTCTAAAAATGTGGTTTTAAATTCGCCTAAGCTGTTGTTTTCCTTGGAGTGCAAAAGTTACCGTCTGACTTGCAGTCTATCATTTAGCAATCTGTAAAAGCTAATTTCATTACTTCATTTATTTAGTTTTTTTTTAATGATCTAGTATCTAAAATGCATTCTTCAAAAATATTTGTCTGACCTCAGCAAGATTATCCTACGTTGAATTGAAAGTGAAACTCACCAAAATGTATATGGATTTGCATTTTCACCCATTGTAGTTTTAAATAAAACTAAACCTAGCAAGAATTGTATTTTTATTTTTTATGTTTTTTTAGCTGGATCTGAACATAGTCGATCTAAATTAGATTGAAACGACTGAAACGGCCTTTGCTAATTTATCAGCAAAGTAGGGTTTTGTACAAGTTTAACTATTTAATGCTAAATAGCCATACCTTAACCTTTACCTTCTGAATCAGCAGCTTTTCATTAGATGCTAACATCTGTCATGTTTTCCATACAAAAGACTTTAGAGTTACTGACTACAGTATAGTGATCTACTAGTGAAGTAACAACTGATTGAAATGTGCCATGAAATGCATCAAAACTGAAAGCCCCCACATTTTTTTGGGTCTGTAAATGCATCACCAAATAACTTGACATTAGAGGAGAAAATAATTAAATGACTAGTTGAGTTTGATTCTTCAATTGTAATCCCTTCATTTATGTAGCTGTTAACTTAAAACAAAGGCAAATGAGTTTCTTTATATTAGGATTATTTGAAGAAAATAATTAAAAACAGCGGAGGTCAAAAGCAGAATCAACAGGCACCTTTTAGGAAAATCCGAAATCGATGCTGGCTCTCTTGTTTGGCTACTCGCACCACTACATCAGTGTTGCTATGAATGATTTACAGAAAGCTGGCTGCTTAGGGTATCCTGTCAGTCATAAAAATAAAGCTCACCTTGATGTTCTCAGGGCCCGAAAGTCTCAGAGCCAGAAGAGGCTCAGAGCGGCTGTGGCTGGGGAAGAGGCAGGAGGAGGAAAAGAGAAGAAGAAACGGAGGAGCGGTCACGCCGAGAAGCTACCGGAGGTGTCCAGAGTTGAAGTGGAGGAGGTAGGTTGGTCATCCGTTTCCCCTCCCGATGGGATACACTGAATAATAACGATGCATAAATTGTGACGAGAAGAAAAAACTAAAACAGGTTTTTTAAAAAAAATGTATTTATCTTGAAAACAAATGCAGCACTAAAAGTCTTAAATAACCCATTATTAAGACAAGCTAGTCAATGAAGCTAGTCCTTCCCCCTTTTGAAGTTGCATGGTTTTGAAGTTTGTTGAGTAGTACCTGCATTGCTTTTGCGTCATCCAGCTATTTATTTATTTATACATTTTTGTCAGTCAGCTGCAGATATCTGTGTTGCTGCACACCATTGCATGGTTTATTATACAACCTGCTCCAGGAGAGAAAAAAAACAGGTGGACAGAAACAGTAAAAAGAAAGAGTTAACACTGGAGTTAATCATGACATTTAAAGTTTAATACAGTAAAAAAAAAACCTCCATCCTACAGGGTTTAGTTAAGTTTAATTTTAAATATGGTTATTTTGCTATGTAGTATATATCAACTTATATACGTATATAAAAAAAAATAATTTTTCACTGTCATAAAAAATTAATTCAATATGTCTATTTGAGAAGGCTCTAGCAAAAAATATCTTATTGTTCTATTTCTAATCTGTGTTTTAACTTTTATGTAAATGAGTGGTATTCATTGTATGTTTTATTTCAGTGTTTTTTTTATTGCAGAACCTTGAAAAATAAATGAGAGTTCACAATATAAATGTTATTCTCATCAATTTAATATGCACTTTAATAATGCATCAACAGCAGAAATAAATTTCAATTTAACCAAAAGACACAGAAATCCCCCCCTGTGGTTTAAATCAGTTGAACATCTTAATTGATGCTACTTTACGAAAGCATTTACGCTCAGAAATTAATACATTTATTTATTAAAATTGGTCAAATGAATCGCATTGTTTCTTTTAATTAAAACGCAGGCCCACGTCTCCCTTACATGTAATGACTTCTGCATTTTTTCAACACTTTACACTTGTGGGATGTTTTTGGTTTATTAATATAACACAACAGTGGAAAGTGTTCCACACTATGTAGCTGATTTTATTTAATCAATCTTCTGATCTTCAGGGGGTTAACAAATGAAGGCACTCATTTGATGGTGATTAGATAATCACATTTGCTGGCTGGGGTGAGGAGAAAAATAATCAAAAAGTGTTAAATTGGTCCCAGTAAACACAAGCCACAATCATATCGACTCAAGGGTAAAATTAGCCACACGATTGTTTAAACGTCCCTCAGTAGGACGCCCGCAAAAGTAGTTTTTGTGATCCAAGCTTCTGATGTTGTAAATCCAGCGTCACGCATAAACTGCATAAACATCTAATCTTAACACTTCCTGTTGCAGTGGAATCATCACAAACATTGACCAGGGATGTCTGTTTAACTTTCCATGACCTTGTCATAACGTACCTCCATTTTGTAGCTCATAGCTACATTTATTTTGTTTACAATTACCTGAACAGAATTTTGGTTTGTAAGGTTTTTTTTTCTGACATTTCTGGATGATCTTGCATCAAAAATTCAGGAAATAGTGTGATTCAATTCAACAAAATGTACAAGCACTGCAAATTTCCTTTAAAAACATATTGCTTCAGGTAGCACATAAAGTTTTCTATGTGTTGCTTTCCTGGACGAGCCCCCAACTTATGTTATCGTACATCATACAGAGATTAGCATTTTGTCCACACTGCAAGTCAGTTCATAACAAAACTCTCCTTTTGTTCTTTTACAACTATCAATAAATCATTTTGTGTTATTTCAAGTTTATTTTTACACAATGGGACCTCTCTGTTTATGTAAATATGTGAGATTATAGCCATGTAGCTAATTTTCATCCCTTGTCCCCACTGGCAGGTTGATGTTTAATAATAAGAAAAACTAGCATCAGATTACAGTATAAAGGAGAATCAGGGTAATTAAACAGTTGTTTGCCATTTGTAGTCTATAATCATTAAGTTGAACAGAGTTAGCATAACAGTCCTAAAAATAGAGTTTTTAAGACTCTAACTCTAGCTTAGTTAAGCTACACTAAGCTAAATAGGCTAATGGTGTGATTAGTAAAATTAGCCTGTGTCCTCTGCCACTGTAACAAACAAATCTACTGCACAGTTTTCTCATGCTAAACAGATCCATATGTTTTATTTGGGTAAATAAATATATTTGTTATCCAAATTTTGGCTCATTGGTCATTGTAATTTAAACCTTAAATACATTTAGGTGAAATTGTAATTTTGGTGTGCCACCCTTCTACAGTTTGTGCCCTGGTACAAAAAATAAAAATCCAGACGCACCCCTGCAGAAGAGCGTAAACTGTCCTCTGTTTGCCTTTGTCGAGAATAATTTACATCACTAATATGGAAATCTACCAATGTTATTTTTTCAAATTATGATATTTATATGAAGTTTTGTTCTGAAGAAGGAAATTAGGCATTCGTTATATCTTCACCGATCCTCGTTCAAAACCCCGTCAGGCCGTGGTCCACCTCCAGCTTCACACCGGCGTCTCTGTCCGCTTCTTATCTACCTGGAAGGAGTTCTCCGACCACATCACCATGACGACCAAAGCGGTAGCTGAGGCCCCTTTCAAGTGAGCAATCCGGAGCCCTGTTTTTTGCTCATCGCATCTCGGCTCGGCGCCGCCTCTGCTGGATCACACGGTCACTTCCCACACTCCTCTCGGTTGTTTTCAGGAGAGCGCGAGAGCAGACCGGCTTCTCCTTTTACCTGGAGAGCGAGTGGGCGGGAGGCCAGCGGGTGGACAAAGCCGGGAAGGGCCTGCTGCAGGCGTGGAAGAGACAGATCCAGCAGTTCAACAGAGTGAGCTCAGACGTGGCGGCTGCCATCTTGGCAGCTTATCCTTCCCCGCAGCTGCTCAAGAAGGTACGCATTCACCTCTCGAGCATTTCAACAGGCTCAGATTCAGTCTTTGCAGCCATTGCTAATATTAATTAAATCTTCCTCTGGTTTTTATACTGAGAAGAGTTAAACATTTTTTTTTGTAATTTAGGAAGATATAATCTAGACATCCTTCCTGTCTGTTACAGTTTGGGATTAACAAAAAAAAAATGCAGATATGAAGCTTTTCCACAACAAATCTGTAGGTAATTTGCTTGAAATGAGCAGATATGTAAATGTTTTTCAACAAACAAAAGCATTCTGCCAAATGATACTTATTATCTGCTACAGTGGGCATTCAGTTTAGCAATTAGAGCAGATAAAACATTCCCAGGTTGCCAATTCTTGTTTTTTTTTCTCAATGCAATCAATAGCTGAATTAAGAAGTTTATAAAAAGTAGGACAATATTGAAATGAAAGTTGACTCTCATTACTGTATAGTTCAGATTTTTTTGTGTTGGGTTCTTTTAAGTAGTTGTTAGGAGTCAGTATCTTACCAGGCTAGGTAGAGCTAATGTCTGCAATGTGAAGCAACTTGGAAAAGCAGTAATGTTAAATTGCTTCAGTGGAAAGACTTTTTACATTTTAATTCATTTACATCTGCTGGCACCACATGGAGGCTGTTCAGTCAACAAAACATAAATGGGACGCATAATTATTTTATGAAATACCTGAAGATATTTTGTAAAAAAAAATTAAGAATTTTGTTTTTATTGGTGGATTTCATTCTGTGAAGTCAAAGTTCTGTTTCAAAAATAACGATTTGGAGGTTTTATGGCTCCACAGCTCACTCTGCATTTCCTTCAGCTGATTGGAAAAATATTAAAAAAATATTTTTATAGTTTAACATCCTTGAGCTATGAAATAAAAAAAATGTTTTGTGTCATATTTGTGATCTTTATTTTTCTTGTGACAATGTAAAATTGCCCATGTGACCTTTATGAAACTATAACCTCCAAGATATCCTTTCAGAACGCCAATAATCTCCCCGTGTGTTCGCAGGCTTACAGCCAGTGCAGGACCGAGAACGAGAAGCTCTCTCTTCTGTCTGACCTTCTGATCCGCAGAGGAGAAGGCGTCACCTCCACAACCCGACGGGTCGGTCCGGAGCTTTCTAAACGTCTTTTCCTCCTGATGCATTCCCGTGATCCCGAGCAGAATCTGGACGCCAGCCTTTAAACTCTTTGAACCGAAACGTTGCTATAGCCCAAATCAAAAGTTCAAGGTTCGACTAGTTGATTTACTCATGCAGATTTTGATGCTGTTCAATAAAGTTTTTATACAACTACAGCTTTGGGCTACCTTCACTCCTTTTTATTTATTTATTTTTTTAAAATGCTGCTCCATCCCGAAACAGTTCTTTTTATTATTATTTTTTTTTTTTTTCATCAGATTATCTAATCACAATCTCTGTTAGAAATGATGCAAAATGACAAAACATTAAGTTATGTGGAAATTTTGATATTTTAAAGATCAAAATGAAGATGATTGATACAAGTCACATATTGACAAAATCAGGAAAAGGAAATATTTAGCAAAATCAATTTCTTTTAATATGAAACTAAAAAACCCTTCAGGTTTGTGTCTGGTGAATTTCTGGTTTAAACAAGCTTGATCTACCTTCATTGAAGTTGGTAGAGAATCCAGAAATCCACTTTACTCGAGTAGCAATGCCTCATAATAAAATTACTCAAGTAAAATTATAAAGTACAGTATAGTAAAAAAGAACTCAAGTATTTTCCCCCCCATTACGTTACTCGATTAAATACAACTGAGTAAATGTAACGCAACTCTGTAGCCGAAAATTGATCAAGGTGTTGTGAAGGTCCAGTCAAAGTCTAGACCTTAACCTTATAGAAACACCAACAAACCAATTGAAACAAAAACAATCCATGTCCTCTATTCTTCAATCTTGTCCTCCTCGGTGTTTAGGTTCCACCCAGACGCTGGCAGTCATAAAGACGTCGTGCCCTCCTTCCCGATTTAATCAGGTGCTGTGTGCAGTGAAACACATCCCTCCCCATGTGTCCAACTGATCTGCCTGTGTCAATGAACCCGTCCCCCTTCTCCAGTGCCTGCTACCAGCTTGTGTCGAGCCTTGTTTGCGTTGTGTGGGGGTAAAAAGCCGCCACTGATCCGCTCCACTTTGTTTCGCGATGCCCCACGGCTCATTTCCACTGCATTAGCAAAAATGGAACCTGACCAAGGAGTGACTCGAGCCTGGAACAGAGGGGGGGGAAGGATATAAAAAGAGGGGGAGAGACACGGATGGGTAACGAGCTGTTAAATGGGCTTAAAGAGATGAGCAACATGCCTCACACACCGCAGACACACACTGTGGTACAGCAGCCGATGAGTCAGGTGGTTCATATTGAAGGAAGGACCACGATGCAGGGGGAAGTGGTAGACTGATTAAGACTTGATTATTTATCCCATCACAAGAATACTTTGATCATAATTATGTGTATGTGGTAAGGTAATGACACTCACGAGAAAAAAACTGAAAACAAGCTGGCGATGAATGTAAAGGAACTTCTTACTTACTTTTTAAAATTCCGGTCTACGAGAATGTGACGCTCACGCAGTCCAGAAATACACATGTCACGTTATCTGGTTTTCTCTAAATTGCTAGTAGGACCGGGTGTGTGCATGCATAGATGTTTGCCTCTGGGTCGTATTGTGATTGACTGGAGACTGGTCCAGTGTGCATACTGACTCTAAGCCAGCGAGTGTTTGAGACACTCACCAGCCCATGTGATCCTGCCAAGATAAGCAGACAGAGAGAGCGGATGGATGAAGAAGCCGATGTGTCTAATCATTAATGTGTCCTTTTTTGGTTAGGAAAACCATCAAAGTCTTTTAACTAACTCATTGAACAGTTGGCTTGTATTCTAGAAAGATAGATCCACAATCTGCTGAATCTATTTTTTGACTATTGGACACTGGCGACAGTTCCTGACGCCATCACTCTACCACTTAGGGTTTCTGGAGTTGCTCTTGGTACATCAGTTTCTATCAAATCAAGTCATTTACATTCCAGTCATTTGTCTGTATGAGTGCCAAATTATACTCAACAACCTCGCAAAACTAGCACATCTGCTTTACACATGTACAATCTCTGTTCCAGTAGTCCCTTTGCTATCCCACAAAAATAATCAAATGATTTTTAAACCTGGGTCTTTCTGGGTATTTGGGGTTGAAATGGATCCTCGAGTTGACTGCTGTGGGAATCTAACCTTCTTTTCTGTTCTAAAAATCAAACAACTTGTCATGTTCAGAAAAAAAACAAGGGTAGTGGCAGTGATAAAAACTTTGTTATTTTGGAGCAAATTCTTAGGGTTCAAAAGTAGGCAGGAATAATGAAGATGTGTTAGGTTCATTTCTCTGGCGTTTATGTTGTAAAATTCAGTGAATAACTCCAGTACAGAAGAGTCCTGGTACAACTATTTAATGCACTCAAACGCATCAGCTTTGATCATTCATTTCTGCTGTAGTATCAAACAGAGATTACCAACTTTCTGCAGTCAGGAGATCCAGACTTCCAGACTTCATGGGTCCATCGTATAACCTCAGCACATAGACAGCTTTATAAATGCTTCCACGGCATTTATAAAGAGAGAAGAATCATAGCTCCATGTCTGGAGATGTAATTGTCATGTGTGGTGTAGATGGTGTTGTATTCCTTGGGCTGTTTGGACGGAGTTGGGTCCTTGGTTTCACTGGAATAAACCATTAATGTTTTGCCATTTTGAACAACTTAATATGACAGTAGTAGTTCTTGTCTTTGTACCAGGGCACAATTGTTTGTCATAAAGACATAAATGAGTGAGTTTGGTGTGTAAGAACTTTACTGACCTGCGCAGAGTTTTGACTTCAATCCACCGGAGAACCTTTTGGATGAATTATCTCGAACACTTTGATGGCCAAAGTGTTCTTCCGACTTTGATATGTGTGGTGATGTTGAATCCTGAAGTTCATGTAAATACTGGACTGTTTAGAGAGCCAAAGATTATTGCCCTGCGGGGTTTAAGCTCAGTGTATTTACCACTAATTTCCTGCTGGGTTGGGTGGGCGGTGAGAGCGTGGACGCCAAAGATCCATAAAATCCCCATCGTCTGCACATAACCAGGAAAATAAGTACATTCACTTTGGTATATCTGGGTTAACTGACTCATCACTGAGTCTGCAGGCTCTCCGTACCTGACTTCTACGAAGAGCAGAAAGAAGACTGTGTGCTTTACCACATGCTGTGGCTGGGATGTGTAATTAGTTGCAGCATCATTGCCCCGAAGCTGATGTTACATCAGTCATACAGGAGTAGCAGCAGTCCTCCTGGAGATACCAGAGTCTGCATTCAAGTTCAAAAATAAACAAAGCAGAAGCTTTATGGCAGCTATGCTTCCCTGAACGGGTGGGGGTTTCACATGGAGCATCTGTTTGCTTATGAACATGTCTGCAGGATAAATGAAAGAAAATGAAGTGTGAATAAATATCTCAGCCGCAGTAAAATTGTTTTCCTCACTCGGTCTGTTTGATGTTATATAAAGGAAGAGACTCCTGCTATGAACAGAAGAGTAATCGGTTCCCTTCACCACTTGTCAGAGCTCTTAATTAAAAAAAAATACTGAGCTATCCAGCCCGAAAGTTTATTGTAACGGCTTAATCTGTAATGATAACATTTTAACAAAGCTTCATAAAACCTTCACCTTTTTAATGAATGTGATAAAAAAAAACGAAGTGAAAAGCAGTGACATCCTCCAAGAAACGCTGGGCAGCGTTATTGTGCCACTAGGGGGCAGAAATGCACCGCATCCAAACAGACGCGGTCTGAAAACGGAGTCAGATGGCGGATGATAGAAAAACACGAGTCTGTGACAGGATTTTGGAGACTGGATAAATGATCAGGCAGGCGGAAAATGTATCATGTAAACCAAAGGACTGGAGAAGGATAAATATTCAGAGATAAGAGTGCTGGAGAATTTGATAAATGGCGCTGATAAGTTTGGTAGGATTTCCTTCTTGCTGAGATAAGATTTCAAAGTGAAGGGCGTGTCAGCCGGTGTTTTGTTTCCATGTGGGGGACGTCTAATGTCTGGCGACTTGGCTGCCTTTTAGCTGTGTGGAGTGTGGCAGAAGAGGGAGGTGTCGGCATGGATTATCATGAAACAGATCCTTCAGAACCTGCTGTCTGCCCCATTAATAATGTATCACCATCAAGTGTGATAGAATTTCACAATATCAGAAGGGAATAGGTTCGCTCCGTGTGTCGGTGCAGGAGGTCAGTCTATCTGTGTTCTGTGTACCAAGATAACCAGATAAAAGACAGAAGTTTGTCATCCATGTTTCTCTCTCTCCTTTCGTTCAAATAGATTTATGGCATTTTAAGCCTTCTGCCATGGAGAGGAATACATTATACAGCAATTACAATGAATGTCAGTCAGTTTTAGAAATTAGTTTTATGTCTGTCTAAGTATTTGCCTTCCATCGAACTGATCAAAACTGCATAATACAAAACAATCTGTCAGCTGTACTTGGTACAGATGTATTGGAATATCCATAGTGTGATGATATTATCAGGATATGGAGCCTGCCTTCCACAAAAGACATGGCAATGACGAAAAACTATTAGCCTACAGCATCAGGAAAAGGTAGAGGCTGTTTTCACTACCAGTAGTTCATTAGACAGTTCGACTGGGGATCAAAATTGCAACATTTCTTCAGCTGGTATGGTTCACTTCCATACTGCACTGTGTCTACCGATCCAAACCCTTTGGAAAACCCGTCCTCCCCCCACTGTGCCTGTGGTGGCGCTGCACCATGAACCACTGATGGAAGCAACACAAAAACCTCTGAAGAAGACATATGAAAAAGTTCCTTCTTCACAAAATGTAAACAAAAATGGAGCAGTATCAGACTTTAGCACTTGTAGGATTTCTTTTTTGTCTTTGGTATAAGACCATGAAGCAGTTCTCCCACCAGCGTTGGGCTCTCGTGTTTGTTTAGGCTTCGTTTGGCTAGAATACCCTGCGTTGTAGTTCGCTTCGAGCTTTTGGAGGGGTCTACATCCACATATGCATTCGAACCGCAAGTACGGTTAGACGTAGGTTTGTAGGTGGAGCAGATTTCCATTTTTCGGTCCGTATCAGAGTTCAATTGCGCATTTGCACCTTCCTGAAAAACCAAACCCTTCTAGACGAGCAAACAATAGTTTTCTTAAAATTGATTCAACACCCTGAAACGGATTCAAATCAGAGGGCAGGATGGATAAGTTTTGAGGCGCAGTTGCCAAGGTCATGAGGAAGTACGTACGGTTGGAGTAAAACGCTGAACGTCCATCCGTTGGGATTTCTGGACCCACCATGCCAACGTTCAAAAGAAAAGATCCATAAGGGGGGAAAAAGGAAGGAAATGTGAGAAATCTAAAAAAAAAACTAAATGCTAATGCTATTGAGCATTTAAACCCAAGTAGCAAACAGTGAAATAAATGAAGCTGATAGGAAACAGCAACACCCATATCAATGACTTTCAGACAGCCATAGACTCAGCGATAAACATTTCTTTATCTGCAAATGAGTTTGAGCCAAGTTAAAGAGGATTTATTTAAATAAAAATAGATAAGTGGAAAATAAGTAATGATATGCAGATGGATCATGCCTACTAAATGGCAGCAATTTAGCAAATAATGGAACAAATGATGTATAAGTATAAAGTGCCTGAAGAAAGAGAGATTATGCAATATAATGAACATAATAATGTGAAATTTCTAACAGATAATGCTCATAATTAATTACAACACAAATATAATTAACATTCAAGCGAGAAGGCGTGCAAATATTCTACGTATATTTTAAAAAAACAATTTTTAAAGCACAAGAGCGAGTAAACAGGACATGTTTTTGAACACGCTGACCTGGAAGCAGCCTTTTGGCTCTCCAGGGATCCCATCAGCGTCCTGCTCCAGATGTTGATGTTGAAACTGCGCTGACTCTCCGCCTCTGCTGGCCTGCAGTGCAGCGTTGCCAAAGCCACAATTGGCAGAATAGTTGATGCGCTTAGTGAAAGAGATGATTGCAGCCTCTTATAGGAAGAATAATTCCCACCAAGTAGCCAGAGGCAGGTTAGGCTTTGCTGGCCTGGAGGGTTTTCTTTTGCTGGGCTGCTGGTGCAACAGAGGTGTCATAAAAGGAGTCCAGCTGAAACCGAAAACAAGATCCAGTTTAAGGTTGTAACTATATTTCTCAGAAAAGCAAAAAAAAAAAAAAAAAAAGTCTTTTTATATAGATTTTGCACAGTGTTTTTATTCAGACAAAAGCTCAAATTGATACAAAACTCTGTCTTCATGCCACGTCAATAAGTGGCGGTACCGAGAACATCGACATACAGAGCAAGACTGTTTGGAGCATTGCATGAACCAAGCTGTGTATCCTACAACAATGTTTAGCATTTCGTTTCAATCACTGATTTTTAACAAATGATACTGATGGTAATAAAATCAGCCATTGAATGTTTGCCATAACTGTCAGTGAGACTATGGGATCCTTATTTCTTTTCAGAAGTGTTTTGATTGGACTGATTTTGAGCACCACCACCATGTTCGACTGTCAGTATGATATAGCTGGACTCGCTTCTCTAAGAAGTTCTGCTTTTGTCTCATCACGCTACCGAATGTTTTCACCGAAGGCCTTGGGTATTGTGAAGATGTAGATGTTCCTTTTCGAATTGAACAGCCAACTGTTGCCAAATCTCTACTTTAAAAGAATCAAATTGATATTATTTATAAAAGCTAGCCTCTAACCAGTAAACTAGTGATTTGACACCAGTTGAGGAAAGGGTAACCATTACTTGGTAAATAAATACTTCATTCATGCAACGTGACCCTATTAGACAAGACAATTATCAAATGAATGCAACTGTGGACTTAATTTTCCCTTTATATGCTTAACTTTTACTGTTCTACTGCCCCTAGTGCTTCTGCAGTTCATGCTCCAAGTTTTTCACCTGCTTCTTCAAGCGTCATTTCTTGAACTCCTTCGACAAAAAGGTCAAAGACAATGTTTGCTCCATGTGTTTTCTGTGCTTTCACGTTACATTTTACCCGATTTCCAACAGTTCCAAAAGAATTATTGTACTGGCTTTTACTCTTGGTTTTATTTCTCCAGCATAGCAAAGAAATATAACTAACAGATCCACACGCAATATTTTGTGACAGCTGAACCTAACTAGTGCGGAGGGAGACTAAAACAAAACAAGAAAAAAAAAGACTTTAGGCTAAACTTTTATTTTTATCTCTGACAATAAAACTTTTGATAAAAAAACTTTTTTTTTCTGCTTAGCTTTTGCATTAGCATCTTTGTATCCCAAAAGTTACTTCACGCATGTCTCAAAGACGCTGCTGCCTTTAACCAACCAGTGGATTATGCATCCCAGGGAACGAGTGACGGCTCATCCGACGCTGACCTAACTGCAGCGTCCTGACTCGACCGTTGAGAGACGGCAGAGAGAAGGAGAAATTACATTTAATATTTGGTTAATATTAACTAAATCGGTGAGTAAATGGAACCGAACCTTTAGAATCTTTTGGTTTCTGACCAGGGCTTGTTTACTTTACGAGATACCATGCGGTTTAGCTCCCTGGCCGCTTTAACAATTTATGGCTTGTGATGAAACACCCCAAATGTGATCTTCTACAACTAGAGGCTTGTAAATAAAACATTGCTGGTCAAAATTGCATACTCCGCTGACATTATTTTCCCCGTGTGCTAAAAACCCCATTAAGTGAGACAAAACTAGCAACAACAAAAAAATAAAAATAGCGCAAGAAAAACAGGATGTTTGATTTTTATGATGCAAAAATAAAACAGTGGACCTTACCTTTTCTATGAATACTATATTAGATATGAGTCAAAACAATGTTTCTGTATAAAAATTTCAAGCTCTGGATTTATTTATTTTTTTCCAGATGACAGTAGGGGAATGTGAAACATCCCGGCTCTCAAAATGTCATGGCAGTTCAAGCAAATGGCACATTGACAGGCAAAGCGACGACTGCAGCTCAGGTCAAGAACCTCATTGAGGAAAGAGTAGATTTACTAAACTGGGCCAACGGCTTCTTTAAAAAGCACAGATTCCTGATTAGCATGTTTATTGCCACCATTAGACATTCTAAAATGCAAACAGGCCAGCGTTTAATTACTTATGAAACTAACAGCACTGCAGTATTTTGAGATTTTTGCTTTTTGCCACACTTAAATGCGTCGCGTAGCCAAATAAATTTGATCTCGCAATAAGATCGTTTAAGTAAATGCAAAAAAAGTTTTCAAATAATTATTTCAAACAACACATCGAAGCCACAGGACGTAGCTTTTGTAAAAAAAAATAAAAAATAAAAAAATAAAAAAAATCTGCCTTTTACTTATTTGTTAAAACTGTCACTTTGTTGTGACTGTAAAGTTTCAGACAGATAATCTATGAAAAAAAAAAATATTTAAAATGCACCGTTTCCGGTCATAAACAACCAATCAGATCCAGGAGGAAGGCCTTAGCGATGTCAATCACTCTCATGGAAACGCTGCTCAACGTGCTAATGGTGGAGAAACAGCTTAGAGTTCCAGGAAAACCATTTGTCCACTGTCATCGGTGCTAACTAGTCATGCTAACTTGCCTGATTGTTCATGGCAGGCTGATGGGGAAGAAGCCGTAGAGCAGGGGTGGAGAGTGTGAGTACAGGAGCATGATTGACAGCATTAGGCTCCTCCTCCTGGCTCTGATTGGTTGTTTCTGTCCAAGCAGTGTATTTCTGCAGTTAGCGCTGGGAGGATGCAGAGGACCTCAATTTTTTTTTCTGAGACTATATATCTCATACTGTAGTGACAAAGTGATAGCTTTGAAAAAAAAATATAAAAGCATACTTAAATGAGGGCGGCATACCAGCTGTGAAGTTTAAATGTGGCCAAAAAAAAAAATAAATAAATAAATAAAAAAAAAACACTATTTCCACACCACTAATCATATGACTTAATTTCAAACTGGGCAAGCCAGGCAGCACTGACCCAAAATAGTCTCTCTAAGCCTCTCTTTAAAGGTACGGGACCCTTACACCGAACAACAACCCCGTAATGACAGCTGTATTCAAACTCTTAGGCAGCCGCATTCAAACGGAGCCAAGAAACTGTGTGCAGATTATATTTGGGCAGACACATGTAAACAAATGGAAACAAACACAAAGACGCGCGCCTTTAACATGCACGCACCCCGGCGCTGAGCGCTTTCAATCCCCTGACATTTGATTGCCACTACGCTGTCTTTACTGTGTCAACTCCTGGCTCGCCTTCAGCAGAATGAGTGCCTTTCCCACATTCCCTTTCAAACGAGACACAGCAGCTCCTCGGATCTGAAGTGGCTCGCTCCCCACAGTCCTCGAGAAGCATGGCAGAGTGTGACGTGTCCTTGAAGTGATGTGTACGGCCTCCTCTGTAGCCGTCTGCAAGCTGTTCCGCTGCTGGACACCGTTCCCCTCTTTATGCGAGCGCACAGCCGCGCACGACAAACGGGGGAGGGGGGCAAACAAGTGGCTCTGCCCTAACAGGGAGATGAAGACGTACAACAAAAGAAAGTCGAGGTGACAGTAGAAACGGAGAGGAAAAAGGGGAGTTTTGCCTTGTGTCGTCTTCCCTCTGCCTCTTGTCAGCCCGACATTCCTCCTCAGAGAACCACGGGTGGGTAAGGCGCGGAAAATGAGGGGCAGAACGTGACGGAGAATTGCAGAAACGACAGCAGGAACTGGTGTTGCTCCACTCCCTCCGTCATCAGCTCCCACTTGTGGTTTGCAATCTGCATCCTATCGCCTCGTTCTGCGTGCCACACACGGGTGAGCCGGAGTTCCGGCGGCGCTGACGGAAGCTTTTAAAGAAAGTTTCTTTATTTCCCCTTAATAGCAGATTTTACTTATTCATATTCGTTCCCCTTTGATTAGCGGAGACAAGGGAGAGCTCGTAAGGAACTCCGTTATTGTCCTCCTTTGCTCAAACAGACCTGATGTGACTCTTGGCTCGACGTTCTGTCGAGGCACCGACATTGTTCCCAGGACGATCTCCTCCAGCGGCCGACGCTTTGATTTGTCTGCCAGTGGAATCCTTGGAAGCCCTGATGTGGCCTTAAATCTGAGCTGCCCTTAATAATTGATTAGCGAATAACCGTCAGCCCATGATGTTCTACTCTCAGGCAGAAGACTCTCTTCGGTCTAATCCCATTTCATTTATGTCCCCTCCTCTGTAGTTGTGAGCCAACCCTCCTGTGGCCCTCTGGAGCTTTAAGCACAGAGTTTTTTAAGGGCCACATTTGAAATAAGAAGGCAGAAGGTGCGAACTGCATGTGCAAATATACTCATAAACGTAAGTTTTTGGCCATTTGAAAGGCTGGTGTGGACATAAAAATTATATTTATCACAGACTGATCCAAACAGCTGCGTTTTCTGATGTTATCGTTGAAAAAGTAAAACAAGAGTGATGCTTAGCTTGTTAGTTTTTAATGTATCACTTTTAAGCATACATACCATTGTACATCAATGTTTTTTTTAGCATGCTTGATGATGCTTACGAGCCATGCATTTGCACCGTCTGTTTTTATTCAGAAAACTAGTGACAGACCATCTTTTTGAAGGAGCTTTGCTGTGGAATATTTAAATAACTCCTATTGGCTGAATGAAAGCTGGGGTTAGGTAATAAGGAAATATGATTTTTTGTTTTACCTTAGTCTTCTGTTTCATGGTAATATGTCATTAGTAAAAAAATAAAAAGTCTACAAAAACAATCTCACAAAAGTGATTCATCCTGTTGTAAATGTTCCATAACCTACAAGCTAGTAGGTTGTTGCTTTTTTACGTTAAGAGTTCGAACATTGTAATAGTAACATATTCCAACAGGTGTTTCCTGCAGCCAGGATGAAATAATTCTTCTTTACTTTGTGAGGAGAGAACAACTGAAGACCTGCTGCACCTCATAAGTTTCCATCAGGTTTCTCTCATTTCGAAGTCTTGCATCAGAAAATCCAGATGGAAATGGCAAAATTCAAAATAACTCCCTCAATTTCACAAAAAGGTTTTTACGCTCGCTCGAGGCGGGTTTTGGACTTTCCCAAGAAAAGACTTGATGCGCTAAACGGGAGATGGAAATGTGTTTGCCGAATAAGCCCTAACGTTGCGATCGTTCCCGTCCGCGGGCGGTGGGTCTGTGCCTTAATAGAGGCACAAAACTCAAAAACATGTCGAAGTCCAAACTTTCAAAATGAAAGGGAAGACTCTCCCCATTTTTCTGATCTGAGCTGTTTGATCCATCCCTTGTCTTGTTTATTACAGCTACGCGTAATGTCAACATCTGACAAAATCATGCTGAGCAAAGAGGAGTTGATTCGCTTCCAAACCCGTAGATGGAAAAACGCCTAATTCGCTTTTTCTTTTTCTTCTTTTTTTTACGACATTTTTACAGGTTCGCTCAAAATTCACAAAACAATTGGATGGAAACATAACTATAGATGAGCTACTGCCTCCATATAATCATTGCTATTTGCTTTGTGAGTTAGAGCCGCCGCCACATCCTGTGTGGCGTAATACGGTTAAGGTCAGAGAGTACCCTCCCCTTTTATGTAAAGTGCTTTGGGGCTTTTAATAATAGAACTCCTCAATTTAAATTAGAAAAAAAAAAGGTGCAAATGAATTAAACCGATGGGGGAGTGTTTGGTGGCAGAACTGCTACTTTCAGGATTGCTCTGTGTGTGTGGGGAGGGGAAAAACGATCACAAAAGAGAAAGGGAACGACGCTCTATAAATGTGTGACAGTGACTCCGTCCACTTATTAACAGCTGTACAGCTACTTAGGTTAAGCTAATGATGGGATATTTCTTTTAAGATTTACAGCCTCCGCTTGCACCAGTCCCCGGTGATTGAACACTACACGAGGCGAAAGGAGTCAACAGCTCCCGTCTAACACCTTCCGACGAGGTTTTACGCTTCATAAAAGCTTGAACAAATGGTACGGAGAGTAGCCTTGGCCACTGGTGTTACTCTATTAGCAGTCGCTTTGCCTCAGCCCCTGTTTACTCCTCATTACCCATATAGTACATTAAGATCCGTCTCTCCGGCTGACTTCTCATTTCAGCCGTCGCCCAATGACAGCTGGCAAACAATAGAAAATAAAACAACGAAAACAAAAAGGGGGGCATGGAGGGGGAACTCGCAACGCCAGTAATCGGCGAGGGAATTTTTTTTACAGTTCTCGACCACACTTCGATGTCGACTGAAAGAAAAGTAATGAGATGATTATCAAACACAAATTTGCGTGTATCGCTGCCATTAAGTTGGGTAATGTTGCCGTTTTCCCTACAGCGTTGGACGGCTAATTTTTATAGAAAGCACAAAGTGTATGTGAAAAAAAAAAAAAAAAAAAGAAATCAAAATGAAAAGTCATTTTCCCTCTGCCAGCCAGCACTGGCTTCTACGTGTGACAAGAGTGAGTGTAGGAGAGTGATGCGGGCTGCCATATGACTTCAGGCTTCAGTACCACTTTTGAAATGACCCTGATAGAAAAGAAATAGCAATCAGTTGTGGAGAGGCTACCTCAGCTCAGGTGTGACTGAATGGAGTCTTTAGCTCCAATGATTTCTTGTTCCTTTCCGGCTGCTCTTCATAGCCAGAGAGCCACAGGAAATGATTTTAAAGTGAAACCGGTAATGAAATTCACTTTTGCACAGAGACCTCAAATTTGAGTTTCGAGTTTGATCTGTGGCCTTATTTTCTTTCAGCCTGTATCAACAAACCTAAGTGGTCTTCAAGGATGGTGAATCTTAGAAATCGGCTGATAATATCGGTTCTAGTGTGATCGCGTTATCACGAGAGTGACTGAGTATTTAGATCCATATGACAAAGTTAACGAGGTCTTCAGGCCTGTTTACAGTTCACCAGTTACCCCACTAGTTCCAGTTGAACAAAATACCTTTTCTGATCAACTGGAACAAAAGGTCGTCCCAGTTTTATCAGGCTGTAGAAAAGTTGTGAGGAGACGGAGCTAACTGACCCTAAAAGTCTTGGTTTCTGAAGAAGAAGCTATGCAAATGGAGCGGGGTAACAAATTGATGTAAGAAAACTCCTTATCCTCACCATAGATGACGGTTGTTGCCGGTTCAAGTCCCCACTTGTGTCCACTTCATGCTCCTTACCTGCTGGTGCATGGCAGCCTCACTTCTGTCATCCTACCGCAGGGCAGTTGAGGCTACAATGTAGCTTACCACAATCAGTGAGTGAATTTGGTAATTAAATTGCACCAGTCCCTCCTACAGAAAAGAAACCTACACAGCATAATTGCACCGACCCCCAAACTTTACGGCTCGGATGATGACCGGTTAGCTTCCGGATTTTTCCTCCATGTTGGTGAAAGACTTATTTCTTCGTGGATAATGATTCTCTCTTGCTGCTTTTGCTTGTGTTCTGGGGTTGACATGTACGTCTTGCAGAACTTGTCTCGTTTGTAATCAGTGTGACGGCTGGATGTTCCCCTTATATGATGGTTTGAACAAATGAAAGTGGCACCTGGTAGTTATCATCATAGATAAACCAGGCTTTTTTTTTACTATACCAACCTATGAGACGCCAACAAATTAATGACATTGTCATCATCCCAATTTTGTACAAAGGCTTGGCAATATTTGCAGATGTAAACTTAAAGATTCTTAGATTTAGCAAACAGTAGAAATCTTGGAAAAAAAAACAACTGCAGCACACTATACAATATTTGGTTTCAACTTTGTAAATGCATCAAAAGTAACGTCGCTGCTGTCTTAATTTATTTTATACTTTTTTTTTTTGACCCATGCCGCTGAAAGCTTTACAGAAACGTCCATGTTTTATAAAAACGTCCTTTACATGCTGCATCAAAGCGATGCCTTCGGTTCGTGTGTCTGCCTGAAAGAGGTCACGTTCTCTCTTTCAGTCACTGGCAAGAGGGCAGACTAACCTTTTGCAAATAAAGGGGAAAAAAAAAAAGTTAGCAATGCAAAGTTCATATTCATCATCATCATCATCATCAGCGAGAACTGTTTCGGTGAATCACGTCGACCCCCAAAGACAAAAGGAGCCGCTAATTCCATCTGCTGTTAAAGCTAATGGAGTTCTAAAACTATGATTAATCACACCTGAAGAGCTTAGTGGACAAAAAATAAATAAAATAAAAAAAATAAAATAACCAGAAGTACGTTTGATGAAATGACATAAAAGCCAAACGCTTTTCTTCTGTTCTAACCTAAGCATTTATGCATGAGCTGTCATGTTTGTGCACCTGCTGCCTTGGCATTGGTACAAACACTGCACTTTTCTTTCATCTGTATACATTCGCAAAGCAACTTTCAATAGCTTGTACAACAAGAGTGCTCAGCGGTGATAAGAATGAATTTGCCTTGAGTGGATCTCTCCCCGGCAACAGTAACGATATGTTTGCTGAAATCAATCAAGAGCTCGGAGTCCAAGGTCTCTGTGGTTTACAATTTCTCTTTGATTTGATTTCTTTTATGTTTCCTTTTGAAGAGGAAGCCAGAGCTTGTCTATATTTGGGGGGAAATTATTGCAAGCCATCTAGAGGAGGTACCGTGCACTCTGTCTGCGCACCGTGTTTCTCTAAAACAGCTCCCCACGTCAGATTGCAGCCAGCGTAGCTTTTGTATGTGGATTAACTAAATTGCGTACGTCATGGACATAATTATTGACATGACATATGAAGAGGTACGGCCACTTTTAAGACTTAAAAAGCAAAGTCAGAGAGACAAAGTAGTAAGTTTTCAACCAGGCACTTTTTTACCTCAGCCTCAATCTTGTGCAATTTGTTCTAAATCTAGTGGATGTCATTAACTGGACTTTTCTGTTTATGGTTTATTAAAAAAAATTGCATATATAGTTTGTGGAGTCTATGTGAACCAGCAGGTGGCGATAACATTGACTGTAATGTCAAAATTCAAAAGAATAAGACCACTGCTAAACGGTGCTTTGCTGAAAATTTGTCTGGAAAAAAAAAAAAAAGTTTGGATTTTCATTAGTTTATTTAACTTATTCAGTTTGTATCAGATGTGCAGTCACAAAAAATAAATAAATACATAAAAAAGATACTTCTTTAATAAAACAAGCTTGTCATAAAATAGTCCTCCAACACAACATTCATTCTCATTCATTCATCCTGCTGTACATCGGCTGTATAATATCACATTTCCGACATGTTATTTAAAACACTTGGCAGTGATTGGTTGACCTCAATGTTGGTTTATTCAAAAACAAATAGATAGGACAAAGTTTTAGAGACCTGGAGTAGTCAGGAGCCACCATGACTTAATCATTCTTTGTAGCTATTGCCACAAGGATTTATTTATTTATTTTCAAACCTGAGAAGAGCGCAACTTTTTATGTGCATCTATGAATTAATTACCATGTTGAATCCAACAGACGCGTGGTACTGTGAGAAAATCTAACTGGATCCTCTGAGGATTTGTCACATTAAAAATATGAAATGTCTTTTCAAATTTCTCATACTAGACCTGTAATTAGTCTAGGAATATATCCTGCAACTCTAAATGAGAGCATCAAAAAAACCATCCTCCTTTCAACATCCGAGAACCAAACAGGCTCTTGATAACTTTTAGGTCTTTAAACGTCTTAGTTATTGTAGAAATAACTCACATTTCATTCTAAACCTCAGTGGACAAAGTGAATGTAGCTTAACAGCAGGAGGATTTGACTTGCAGATAGTAATTTTACACATAACTGTATATCTGTCTTTATTTCTTTAGTTTAGTTTATGAGTAGCAAGTAAATGTTGTTTGGTATTAGATTGTTTTTCGTAATATAAGTTTTTTTTTTCCTGTAAATTGTAGCTTTACAATTTGTGTTGTTTCAGTGAATGTTAAGTATTAAAAAGAAATCTACTCGTTGCGGCAAAGTTAACGACTCGAAGCAATTGCTGTCCTCCGTCACCACAGGCTCACTCTGGAGGAAGGATTGCTGTAAAGTCAATGACTTTATGCAATCAAATGAGCTTCCTTAGATTAAAACAAAAGCTTTATTATTATTATTTTACCTTCTGGCATAAACCCGCCCCCTGCAGAATTTTATCAGCATCAAACCATAACTCGGATGAAAGTGGAATGTAAGTTTTTAAATTTTAAATTACTGTCAGACAAAAACAAAAATGAAGGGAAATGAGGAAGAAAAATGTTCTTTTCTAAATGTAAATTTATAGTCACAGGCTGTTTTTTGAGACTTTTCGATGTATTTTCACAACATTTTTGTCTGAATGTATTTAGTTGACTATTTGTGAATTAATGTTTTGTGCATTAGTCTCGTGTAAAGCCTTCAAATGGCGTTTATTGTGATTTGTGGCCACACAAACTGAGTTGTTTCTCTTTATGAATTGTTTGGCTCAAGTTATAAAATTTTATTGGATGTTGGTTGATTAAAAAAAAAAAAACAGTTCAAAGATGTGGCAGAAGTTTGTTTTAAACATTGCTCTTCGTTTCTCAGTGCCCGCTACACCCACATAGTGCGCTTTTGTTTAAAGATACCCAGAAGTAAGTGAGTTCCTCAAATTGGCTCGGAACAAAGAAGAATAAAGAATTAATAGCGCGGGTCAAAAATGATCTGGGAAAACCGCGTTTCAGGAAATTTATTACGCAAGAGATGAAAACCTCTGGCCACAGGGCAAATAATTAGAACGTTTTTGGAGGCAAAATAGGGTGAGTGGTCAGACATAAAAGAAGCTGACATTAAAACAAGCCGAAGAGATAGGCGGACAAAGTAATGGTGTATGGAAATTACTGTCACGCTTCCTTTCTTTTATTACAACCAAACGATTATTGGCTGGTGTCAGGATGGCAATTTAGTAAGTGTGGGAGATTAGCAACAACAACCAAGGGGGAAACACTTTCACAATTGCTCCAGATCACAACCCTGGAGAGAGATTTGGGCAGAATACTGAAACCATTGTTGACATTTTATAGGCTTGAGCGTTCGTTTTAAATTTCTTTTTTTTTTTTTTTTTTGCCAGGTCATTTCGACAGAACTGAATTAACTTTTTAAGTCAGGAAGCCTTAGGAGCGTTAACAGCACCTCATGTATTTCTACCATGACAGTTTGGTGCTACCCTTCTGGTAAAACAACTACAGATTCACTTTAACCCTATACACATTATGGCCGAAACTGAAAGGATGGACTTCCACATCCTAAGATATCACTTTAAGAAGTGACACCAAAATGCAGCAGTCACTAAAGTCTGCTTTTTGGGAAGACGACAATTTCTTTCTAGCAAACTGTGATGAGGGAGGAAAGAAAATTGGACGAAAGCAAAAACGTTATGTCAGCATTTTTCTTTACATGGTGCCAAGCTGTGTATTTTGTAGTAAACTGTGAATAAATATTCCCCTGCCAAATGTAGACATATCTCATTCTAACGTACCAAAAACGTATCAAACTATAACATCAACACCTATCAAACAGTGATGCTGCGTTTTGCCGTGTCCTTAATAAACACTGAGTTCAATCCGATAAAGGGGAATAACAGTCCAAGGGAAATATTTATGGTGTGAGTTGCATCATTTTGAAGCACATCATTAGTGCTCTGTTTGTAGGAACATTCACTTCAGGAAAAGCTATAGCTACACTCAGCTCTCACGCTGTGAGAGACCCTTGTGAACTATTATTTAAGGTAGCATTGACGCAATACAAGAATGTCTGGTTATCATAAAAAAAAGATAAGTGGCCTTATTCACACTTTTCCAAGAACCACATCAGAGGTGAGTTTGTTATTGATAATAAACTAGTTTCAATGAAGCTCATGGGGCCACAAAATATTCCATTTTTTAATTGATCCCAAGTTTGGAAGATGGCTGTGGAGGAAATGCGATGATTGGCGAGCATCCGGTGTGGTTCGCTAGTGGGACTGTTTTTCCCTTGAGGTCGACAGCGGCGCATACAGAACAACCGACGTTTACGGCCGTCTTCATTTCCCAAAAGCCAGAACGTGTGTCAACGGTGAATTCGGCAGCGACAGACTTAAGCGGACAAACGGCGCAGAAGGCCGCGAGGCAAGGAGGGAGCAACCGATGCGTTCAAGGTGAAGGTGGAGTTGCATCAAAGGTCAGCGCAGAGCTGCGTCTGATTTGCAATCGACAAGCTGATGGATGAGACCAGACAACGGTCTCTGTAGAATATGACATTCGGTGGGCGACATTGGAGATTGTCGTTAAAAGAGGTGACCCGGGGAGGAGAGGTGGCGGCGAGTTCTGCCGACAGGAATAAAAGTCAGAGGAAGGAAATGAGTGGATGAACATGGATGAGGAGGCGGCTCGCAAAATAGTGGACCTGAAAGGGAGCGGAGTAGTGAAGATGAATGTTATATACGTTGGGTCAACTGCGCTGAACAGCCGAGGACGGGTCAGAGAGAATGCAGGCAGGCAGGGGAAAGTGAGAGGAAGAAAATGTCAGGCGTGATTTGTTGCCAACAACAGACAAACCGATTATCTGGCAGAGCTGCAGCAATCTCAGTAGATTTGCAAAAATCAAACCCAAGAGAGATGTAAGCCGTCGCTGCGTGGCCAGTTTGTTTTCTGGTCACATTTATTTGTCTGCTGGGTTTATTTATTGGACTATCATGACTCAACTAGTTTATTAAAGCGCCATTCAACAGGTTTTGAGTAAGCTGATGCCTACCCTCTGGTACATTAACCGGTTAGCATTCCAAGAAGTGTGGCATCTATTGGCATATTATAAATGCTAAAAGTGAATTCTTAATTTTCTAGGTGGAGCAAAATAAAATATGTCCTCCTGCCTAGATGTAGAAATGAAAATGTCTTAGGCCTGAATATAAAATACGGGTCAAAATACATATGAGTGAATATATATCAGTGAACAGAGCGAATTACAAAAAGCTGAAACAATCAGGTAAGGGGAATTGTGTAAATTGTTTATGTTAAAAACCATTGTGTACATGGAATAGTTCTCTTAGAGACACCATAGACGACATGTTGTATTAGTAGCCAAAGGAGAAGATTATGGGATTTGGGTGCTAACTGAGTTGGAAAGTTGGAGCAATGCATGTTGAAAAAGAGCAGATTGAGGAGGAGACACAGAAAACTCAAGCAAGGAGTCAAGGTCACAGTGATGCAAGCAGAATCAATGAGAGGTGAGGCCACATACAGACTGTTAACTACAGCGTGTTTGTGGGGAGTTGAAGGTGAGCGACCTCGAAAAGCGAGACATTTTCACGTGTCTGCTTCAGCTTGGCTTTTCCCGATGGAAGCTGTCTATGTCTGTTTTAACAATGGCAGTTCAGCTTAGTAAGAGCCAAACTGAACTTTCATCAAAGAAAGCAGATTTCTCTAAATAAAGGATGTCCAACTACAGCCTTCGAGAGCTACTGCCCTGTAACTTCTATGTAGGTTTCTGCTGCAAAACACCTGAATCAAATGATTGAATTACCTCTGAAATGACTGAGTACAAAGACCAAAGAAAGAAGAGTGAAGAAAAACGGTCAGGAGCGAGAAATTTTAAGCAATTCGCATGACAATTTTTACTGTTTCCATTAACGTTTTCTAATGCGATATTTCAAAGTATGCTTAGAAAAATGCCGACAGAAATGCGGCTGGTGAGTTCTTCAGCCAACGCTTGTAGCAGCAGAACTCCAAAGACAGTTATGCCGCTGTAGGACAACCAAAATCTACAATAAACTGTGTCAAAAAGAAAAGTTTTACACCTAGTCTTACCTTGCTGACACTGAGCTGGTTCCACATCACAGAAGTACAACAGTATCAGCTTCCCACTTTAGAAACTCAAGGAGCGACCAATGAAACTGCAGTCTGAGACCAAAGTGCTCCATTAAAAACATGCATAACAATCAGATCTTACATGTAGGAGGGAGCTTGTTTGTTTTGTATTCTTGAAAAGAGGGTTTTTGCATGTTCTAGAATCAACAGGGAACAAATCAAGAGAAACTAAACAGAGAAATAAGATCCACCCTTCTGTCATCACAACCCTCGTAGCAACATTTTGCTTCTGCTGAGAGCTTCTTGGATTTTATTGAACATCCTGTTACTAAAGAACCACAGTGGCCCAGCCAGGGGATTTACATGGGATTTAAAGGTCGTGTCCCGATTAAAGATAACACCAAGTTTCGTTACATTAGAGCAAGAGGACGTGCAGGTGATTGCCATGATGGAGAATTATGCAAAGCTCAAGAACAGATACCCAGATCCGTGTTACACTTATGCATGTCTCTTTCCTTTCAATGGTGTTAGAAGACGCGATGTCATAGGAAAATAACATTTCTGGATTGGATTTGACGCCTTGGATCGTTTGGATCTTTGGAAGAAACACTTTCTCCGTATATGCAAACACTTCTGTCCAAACATGGCAATTGTGACTCAAATTCTGCTGCAGGTGGCTGCATTATAACAGACTGTATGCTGGTGATCCATCAGTACAACACCGATTAACCATTTTTACTGGAGCGGTTGGATTGTTTGACTCTTGGAATAGTTAGAGATGGTTTGTCTGTTAACTTCAGATCAGGGTCCTAGAAAGGCTTTTGCCAACTACATAGATTAACGTAGGCCTGGACGAAATCACTGGAAAATGTCACAATATGAGCGTTTTATATCAGTTGATACTGACAATAATTGATTTGATTTTTTTGTTGTTGTTTAGAATATCTTGCCAAACTGGTAAGATGGCCGTTCCTGTTTTATCCGCAGTTTCTTCCCCAGCCGTTGTGCTCGTTATCGCCGTTCGCTCCACGCTGTTTGTTTTTCGATCTCTAAGCAGTCATGAGGCGTGGTGGTGAAATCTGGCAGGTTGCTACTCAACAGGTGGTTGCTAGGTAACTGAAGAGCGAGTGAGTTAGCCGATTGCACCAACGTTACCTAGCTCGCCGTCAGAGGTTGAACAGCTACAGGATTTCCTACATCTCCCAGAATGCTGTGCGGTTCGGGATGAGAGTCCAGTGACATTATTGAAGATTATATCGGATGTATTATCTATTGATATTGATTATACACATCTATTGCAATTTCTATTATCGATTCATTGCCCAGCACTAACTTAGCAGTAATGTTTTTGGGATTTGAACCGGTGCTTAGATCTTCAGCTCCAACAGAGCCACATGAACATATTGCTTTAAAATGTCCCCACTTGAGTAGACATTTCATGATTAATATTGATGCACCACATCTGAGCAAATTGCTTCTACAGCCCTTGTCTGCAGCGGTGATACTGTACATGTCACAATTAGAGCTTTAATATATCCCCATTCTTGTTTCCGAGGTCGACCACACTGCCTTGTTTGCTCGGCTGCGGCGTCTACAAAAGTCTGCAGAGTCGGATAACAAATTCCGACACTTTTAAGCAATTTTGAATCCTTGTTCTCAGTCGTTATCTGCATTACTCCACAAGACATATGGCACTCCAACCATAAAAAAGCTTCCTGGTAGCCCAGGAGATCAATCAAAGTAATAGAATGAGTAAATGTAAATGTGCAGCTCCATTTCCCATAACTGTAGCTGCTGCGGCTATCAGAGGCGGCTTCAATCTGTTCCTGTCACACTGAGGCAGAGGGAGAGGACCACGGTAATGTATGCAGGCTGGGGAATGGGATATAGGTGCCGGTTTCCATCCATGTGGGAATATGTGTGTGTGTAGCGTGTGATGTGTGCCTGTGTACGTGCAAAACCCAGAAATCATGGATCTTGCAGGTATTTTATCTGCTGTGTCGAGAGAAACGTAGACACCACGAGAGAAAACGGCAAAAAGAACCAATGGATGGCTGTTTCAGCAATAAAAAAAAAAAAAAAAAAAACAGGACAGAAAATAGAAGCCAAAGCTGCTCAGACGTTGTCGTGTGTGCGCGCGCGTGCATGCTTTAAACCTGAGTCATAAATTCAAACAAAATGAGAGCAAAGCCACATCAAACATATTCTAAATGCCATGCCTATGAAATATCACCTGTGTTGTAAACAGCTTGTGAGGTTATCATTCAGAGCAGGCGCGTTCACCCCGAGACCGAACTTCATTTGCAAACCTTTAAATGTGTGCATTAAAGGAAGGAAAGCACAAGGCTGACCGCCGGTACTCAGAAGTCATTCAGCCCTGGAAACGGCGCGGCGGGGCTGAGAGCAGAGCATAAACATAAACCGCACTCACTGTAGTTCAGCTTCAGCTACATTAAAAACAATTAAAAACAATTAAAAAAAGAAGAAAAGATCCTGTATGCGTAACAGTATCGGCGGTTGATCAGTTTTGATCAAGCAACACGTGGTGATCTGTTCTTCTGTTTCCAGAGGCGAAGTCGCAGCAGCAATACGTTTTTGAAAATGGGTTATTTATTGCAGCATTAAAAAGAAAAAACAAAAGGTTTTTATCATGGCCATAAAATGAAGGTAATACACTCAGCAGTGTCCTGGACTGCATGAAATAAGATAGGAGCACAGAACAAAGAGGGTTTAAAATGTTTATTGCAAACACGTTGACATAATGAATCAATGCTCTGGTGAGAGACTTGGTATTCAAGCTAGTTGTGTTCTGGGCTATCCTGTGATGTGAGCTGGTGTTTTGGTGAGATATTTGTGATGCTATAGGTGCGTTCCGTTACGCAAAACTTTAATGTTCCGCTAATGTTGGAAAAAAAAAGAAAACACAATTTCACAATTGTGCTTCCGTTGCATAAGAAACGCAATTAAAATCACATGTAAATAAGTTGGTTCATGCAATAAGTCATTAAAAAACATGTGGCGCCATCATCTGCCTACCACTTCCTGTCATCTTTTTCGTCTTTTACCCTGGTTGTTGATCACATAACTCGTTTTAATATTATTTTAGTATTATTAATGTTTCCATTGCAGTTTTGTGGAATAAACTACTTTTGAAACAGCCAAAAATATCACCTCATCCTTTTATTGAAAAGCTAGTTTTTTTTTTTTTTTTTTTTTAAATTAGAGTATTGCCATTAAGCAACTTTATTTTTGTAATCCTAGTTTCCACAATTTTAAGACCCAATGGAAATGCAGCTTATATTATGTAACCCATTATAACCGGAGCTCCCATTCCATTTTGAGGAAGTGGGAAGCTAAATATCAGGTGTAATTACGCAAAATAATGGAGCGACTCTGATGTACACACCACATATTTGTGAAATTCTTACTGTCCCCTGTTGTCAAACAAAAATAACTGGCAACCTATTGAAGTTAAGTTGGAGAGAGTTCATAAGCACTTAGAATAAAGACGTAGCATAACATGACCCTCAAATTATTAGTCGTATTATCTTGTAACATTTTTCATCATTTTTCACCCTTGTCATGGTCTGAGCACTCTTCATTGTGCCTTCAATGTGCATAGCTATTCACCTAGCGTGTGTGAGTCTTATTGTTGGGCTTAACAATTTCACATCTGAATGTTTTGTTTGATGTAAAATTTGGTAGGCTGCATTTGGAGTTTATCTTTCCAGATGGCCAGAATCTGCTTCGATGAGTGAAAAGGAATCATTCCGTCCCAAAATGTTGTCTCAGGGATTTCTTTCTCTTGTCCTGAAATCTGACACTGGAATCGGCCATTTTTTGTCCATCCATTTTCTGATGGGGGGATTATGGGTAGAGGGGTAAGACTAGCATTAGGAAAGAGGGCACACGAACACCTGATAAGCAACACATAACTCTTATTTTCACCTCGAACAAGAGGGTGTTGTTGCCCCAGTATGTTGAGTACAGACCCCCTGAGGAAACTAGGTTATGCTAACGCTGCACTTAATCTTCAGACAGGGTTGAGTGCTTTGGTTGGTTGGCAGGCTAACCCTGTGTGCCATTCATACAAGAACTGCAAAGGTTGGAGACTTTGTAGACGATCGTTAAAATGTGCTGCCGTTCTTTTTAGTACACCTCGGTCGTAGCCTGGTTGTAACTCAACACTTTCAGGGATATCTTTCAGTTTCAATTGGGGACTTTCAAACTCTTCGTGCAATTATGTGCCGGATGGTCTCACATGGACCTCTTAATAGAGAGAGACCTTTCTCATGCGGTGGACTGCTGCCTCTATTTATCTAATGCCAAGACCTCGGTTTTGTGGAGCCATGATTATTAGTGCAGATAGTGAGGGTAGGCATTTTTCAGTGGCTATTTAGTCGTCTTTCAGACTAAACATCCATCAGTGGCCTATGCCTGATTGTCTGTGTGGGGTCGCCGGGGAGCTGGTGCCTATCTCCATCGATCATTGGGCGAGAGGTGGGGTACACCCTGGACAGGTTGCCAGTTCGTCACAGGGCAACACAGACACGCACAGGACAGACGACCACGTAAAACACACACACACACACACACACACACACACACACACACACATGCACGCACAATTAACTTCACAGTCATTTTTTTAACTGCCTCATGCATGAGGGCAACATGCAAACTCCCAGACTTGGATTCAAACCCAGGACCATCTTGTTGCAACTGCTCCAGCCCACAGACAGAACAATATGAATTTAATTCCCCCGGATTTAGCATTGAGGGAAAAGGAGTCATATTTGAAATTAAATCTCTTAAGAGATTCTTCAGAATCACCGACAGGAATCTCCGAGGGTTTTTCTTGGCTGTAGCAGTCCGATGGATGCGAGCCAAAGACATGCCACATGTAGATGCATTTTTCCTGAAGAGCATTGGCTTACTCAATAACAGCAAGGTGGTTGAGAAGCTATATTGTAATAGGCAAGTGTGCCCACCTGCCTGCCAAAACTGCTCGTTCCTAATCAACATAATCTGCTTTATTGCTTTGGTAACGGTTTCCAGCATGTCTCTTATTCTCACAAAGTTGCTGTAAATTTAATATGGTCTACAACATACATAATGAATTGTACTAAAGGATCAAACCCTCAGCAGAATGAGATCAAAGCGATGTTTCCCAAAAACAAGCGTACGCCCTGTGAGAATCGTGTTACAAATCAAATTGAATCACCTCATTACATTTCAGATTCTCTTTGGTGGTTGTGATTGCCTCTTGGTGGAGCAGAGCACGGAGAGAGGAGAGCAGAGAGGCCAGGTGAAGACGAGGTGGGCTGAAAGATGGCTGTAACGTCAGTGCGGTTTCTACTTCGTCCCACAATGATTAGCAAAGCAGGATGCTGAAATAGTGGCGATGACTGTTGAAATAATAAAACTGTTCGATTCTGTTTTCATCCAGGGACAGAAAGAAGAGAGTAAAATAAAAAAATAGAGGAAAAAAAATTACATCTACAATACTAAAGAGTTGTTTTCCTCTTTTTACTTCATCAATCTTACTCCCACCAATTCACTTTTTTTGTGTGTGTGTGTGTGTGCATTCATTCACTTTACTTACTCTCTCCTTCATTTCCAATCTATAAATGACAGTAATCTGCTTACTTTCGCCCAAACGCTGCGGCCGCCAAGCGTTAATCCTCTGTGGAACCCATTAAGTTAATACGAGTTTCTGTGCGTAAACCATTCGCATAATAAGCCAAGCTCTTCTTACTAAATGACACTTTCACTCGCGTCCAAACCCGCTGAATCCACACTGCACGCACACGAGCGAGCGAAGCCCATCAGGATATTAAATTATAATAAAAAATATTTTAAAAATTAAAGGCCAGTGACCGAGTGAACTGTCAGTGTAATTGTTAAATTGAGCTGCGGCGCTAAAACCCACCAAGGAAGCTTTGGTGGTGACACTGTTGCAGAAAAAAAAAAAAAAAAAAAGATGGCACAAGTTCAGAAACGTATTGAATATCGATATGTATTGACAATTTGACAAAAATAACTAGAGTAAATACACAAACCAGATTTCAAATAGTTTATTTTTTATTAGAAGAAAAAAGAATTTTATCCAACCTGACCTGGTTTGTAAAGTAATTACCTCCTAAACCCAGATAAGTTGTTTCACCTTCGGAGGCAACATTTTTTCACTTTTTACTTTTTCTTGATTGTTTGGCATTGTGTGTGTATTTTATTTATTTATTTTTTTTAACTAAATAAATAAAGATTTTTTGTTAAAGTAGAAATGAATCTTTTACCTTCCTGTGCAGAAATTTTGGTCCACTGTCTACATTTTAATTCTGCCACAGTGGACATGAGAGATGTCCACAGCATATATTCCACTGCATCTTAGCTGTGCAGAGCCCCAGACTTTGACTAGGTCATGCTGAAAACCCTTCATTTTGTATTTCCAGGCGTCTGGACACACACAGATTGTCAGATAGAGCAGAATGATTTAATTTTTTTATTTTTTACCCACGATTGCAGTAAGTTGTCCAGGTTGTTGTATAGCAGAGGAACACCAACCCCAACATGTTTGACTGTAGGTTTAGTTTGATTTCCTGTAATACTAGGTACTATGAAACATCAAGAGAGCCAAAGATTATGTGGGAAACTGTGCAGTATGACTGTTACCATGGTCATCCATCCATCCATCCATCCATCCATCCATCCAGTTTAAGTCCATGTGATTCGATCGTGCATGAATACTGCTGGCAACACATTCACTGAAATTAGAAACGTTTTCTTACTCTGACCGAGTTTCTCCTAAAATCTTTTGAGTATAGGGTAAGAATTTTTTATTTTTTTTTTAATTCATTGTTAAATTTATGAAAGGTTTTCACTCATTATTTACTGTGAGTGTGCACATTGTTTTTGCTTTAGGGCAATTGGGGGGAAAAAATAAAAAATTGGTGCATTTGAATATTGCATGCCTGGCTTTAACCTGCACATTCATCGCACCGTCCACATTTATGTTTTTTTTTTTTTTTTTTTTTTTGCAGCTGAATCGTTTGGTGATGTAAATCCATGTTGCGGTAGTGTTAGCCTAAGGAAGGATGTACCTGCAGCTATCTTTTTCTTTTTTTTTTTTTTTTTTTGCTTTGTGGCTTTTATACTTCATTTAAGGATGCGGCAGAACGTGTTCGGTGTCTGTGATTTTCAGATGTTATTCAGAGCCAGCACACTGATATCCAGAGCAGATCTGCATCTATTTTTAATGCAGTCATGCCTCAGGGCCAAACACTGAATTTCAACCTTCTGACTGTTTAATATGGAGCTGTTTTTGGACTTACTGAGTTGCTAAATGGAATAACGCACTGTGTACAATGGAATCAGAATATTTCTAATTTTACACCGCAAGATTTCTGTTTTAAATTGGTGACCAGAATAAAATTAAAGAATGAGAAACAGTGCAGGCCTCATAGTTCCTGAAGGGATTTCTTGCTAACGGGACTCTGCTTTGCCTGTGTCCTAGGAGTTTTGAAGGGGTATCTGGGATGGCAAGGTTGAGACGGGACACAGGTATTTAACTTTAATGATAGACTTATGCTGAACTTGAAGACCACAGTACTCCTTAGGTTCCCGGTTAACCCGGGTCACCATGGAAATACAAACTGGGGAAGCTATAAAGTTCGTTTTCTAAAAAGCTGTTAGTTTTTCACCACATGCCTGATTTAAAAGTCTTGGGGACCTTCGAGATGTTTTTAAGTCAATGTGATGTGAAAATGTTCAGCTGATTTAGCCTTTGAATTCTCTCATTACTATTGTTGGATCATCACTGACCTTGAATGCTGCCAGGTTCCTTTTTGACCTCCTGGATGAGTCGTGAATGTGTTCTTTGAGTTATTTTGATAGGCTGGTTCCTCTTGAGGAGTTTCCTTGTTATTTCCATTCCATTGACATTAGACGTTAATGGTGAAGTGTCCGCAAGATGGCGAACATTGCACTCTCCTCTGCGGCTCCCGTTTGCCGCCATGCTTGTTGTTTCTTTGTCTTCAGTTTAACTGGTTCACGGTGTGATGCTACAATTTGCTCTGTTTTACCTGGTTTTCAGTGGTGCCTGAACCAGATCTGGCACTCGGCAACCTCGATCTTCCAGTTAAAACTCAATACTAGTTCAAAATAACATTGGGGCTCGTGGTGGAAAAAGCTCTAAATATGGTTCACTGGAGGCCCCAAAGCCTTAGAAGCGGCTTTGTAAATATTTCCAGTGACTTATATCAGCGATCTTATCTCTCATATGTTCTTGAATTTCTTTGAATCTGGACATGATGTGTTGCTTTTTAAGACGTTAGCCCTCTTCACATTATTGGCCAGATTCTATTTAGGTGATTTCTTGCCTTTGCATGCCAGACTGCAGGTCTAGCGAGGAAAAATTGAATATGTAGTTAGTCTCTTCATTTACGGCGGGGGAAAGTTTTCCATACAGTGCCAATTTCTCAGGTTTCTCTGCTTTAAAACAATGGAGAGGTGTGTATTTTTTACCAACTGTGGGAGACAGAATCTTAAAAAAAAATATATATATATATATATTTTCCCCACTTATTTGCTGGGAAATGATATTTTGACATAAAGCCAGATTGTCATTCTCAGGCAATAAAGTCACCATCTGAAAAGCGCACTTAGTATTTAGTAAGCTATCTCTGGTATAATTTGTTTAATGATCTGAAACATTTACGACCAAATCGTAAGAAATCTGAGGGTGAAAATGCATTTCCATCGGCATATACTGATGAAGAATTTCCTTTTTTTTTTTTTTTTTTTTTTAGGATATTTTGGTATCATTTGACCCACTTTGGGATAGATAGAAGTTGAAGGGAAGCGAGACCAGACTGAAAACAAAGTTCTTTTTTTTTTTACACACACACACACACACACACACACACACAACCCACTGCAGTCTTGTAATTTGGGTTTTTCCAGCAGGGTGGCTGCTTGATGATCTTTTATTGCGACCCGTCTGTTGTTCCGCTCTCACACATCGTCACTGTTGTGGATACATTTAAATGCATGTGGTGCTGATATAAACATAAAAAAAAAAAAAGCCTGTCATCAAGGAGCCTCATCTGCCACTCTCAGGATGCTGTAAACAAAACACAGTGATTTCAACAGTGGAGCGTTTTGCATCAGGCGCCCCCTTCCCTCACACTTCCAGCTGCGTGAGCACATCTCCAGCTGAACCTCTCGCTGTGAGGTGCAGGTGTAAACAGCAACAGTGGAGGAAAATCTGCACCAGATTGCCTGACAGTCTCCTGGAAATCTCTGGTGTTCGTCTGAATAAACAGCTGTACTGTATATTTATATAAATACACACAAAGTACACAAATTCATGCAGTGAGTCGGTGATAACGGTTATGTTTAAGTCCAATCTTTACTGGTGTTCTCGCTCGTCTCGTCTTTTTTAAGACGCAGGCTTCTGTTTCTCCACCTGTACTTTTTTTTCTTTTCTTTAGCAGAACTGAGCAGCGGCTTTCAGTGGAGTTTCATCGCTCTGTTCTTCTAACCACTTGCTTGGTCATCATCATTATCTTTGGACACGGTGCTCTGTCCCGCTGGGTAATATTCAGATCATCACCAAATTGTTCCTGGATTATTGCTGGAAGCAGTGGCTCTCGGAGGACATCTTGATCCCCCTGCCCAGCGGATCTTGGGCAGGAACTGGGGGGAAACCCGTCCCAGGGTTCCGACGCGTTACTTATGGAAAAGGCACAGATCTTCGAGACTGAACTTTACAGCCCGGATTGAGTTGTTCAGGTTTTTTTTTTTTTTTTGAATGGAAAATCTAAAAAGTTGAAAATTGATTTCCGGCAGATATTTCTACGGTGGGAAGGCTTTGAATACATAAACTGCACAACAAAGAAGGCGAGGAAGAAAAGAATGGCAGACAAGAGGTAAAGAAAGGATAAAACAGAGGGCAATAGCAAAGGAAAACTGAGGGTGAGATGCATCTCTGCACCAGAATCATTTTGGTAGATAAATTTCTTCATCAGAGAAAACAGAAGTTATTGTAAAATCCTCTAGACAACCAAAATCTTTGAAGTAAACAATTATATAACAATATGTACACATCCACCACAAAAAAAACAAACAAAAAAAAACTGCAAATTAACAAAACATTTGTATCACTGCAAGCATTTTTGGACACAATTACAACTGAACTGCAGTAACTTTTACAAGGCCGAGCATTGTTGAAGTAAATGGGGAAATTAGCATCGGGTAAACGTGATGAGTATAAGAAAAAACATTGGTAAAATAGAGGGGTAAAAAAAACCCCATAATTTTCTCTTTGGTTTTATTTCTTAAAGTCTGTAGTTTAAAAACAAGCGGATTCGGCCGTGTACCCACGCAACAGATGAGTAAACAGAATTTGAAATATTAAAAACGCAGCAAAGGACCTGAAGCGGAGCGAGAGGGGGGAAAAAAAAAACAGCGTGAAGGGTCAGGGAGGGGTAACCGCAAACACACAAAGAGTTTCTCCAAACACTTTCATCGCAACAAAGACTTGCGAGTATTTACCCAAAATTACATTCTTTACTTAAGAATCCTTTCTCTCTTTTTTCCTACTTCACTTTGCGCCTTTTGAAGTGTCTGGGAACAACTTTCAGGGAGACGGGCTCCATTCACACTTTCCGTGGGCAAGAGGCGTCTGGAACATTTTGCCATCTCGTCGTCGTTTGAGGAAGAGCAACCCCTCAGGTCTTCACTCACCATCACTTCAATTACCTCCTCAGTGGGACACGCGGCGCGGGAACAAGGAAGCTCTCGCAGCACTACGACAGGAAATCACACATTTTGGAATTGCGCTACGGAGGGCGCGCGCCGCTTCGCCCTTTTTTCATCCCCCTTCTCCTCCCCGCCCCTCGTTTCCTCGCCTCTGATGTTTGCTCGCTGTATATTTGAGCTGATGTTTACATGTCTCTGGGAAGCCAATTAAAAGCTTCCCCGTGGCTAGGCTGCACATGATAAAAGTGGATAACGTGACACTTTCGGAATATATTCATCCTCACAACTCACCTGTGGAAGTCGGGATGATCAAAAGGTTGCCAGGCCTTGAACGGGGTTCACTTGTGGATGAGCTGCAGAACAAATAATGTCTCAAGAACAGGGAAGCGGGTGCTTAATGTGGACATTTTTCAACAGAGATCTGTCAAGTCCAATGGATTTAGATACTTTCATTTTTAGACCCTTTCTACTAAAAGAATGCTTTATCTCGGGTGGAACTTGGTGAATTAACAAGAATGTTAATGATTGGATCGCACCAGAGGGCAGAGCTAGTAAGGGAGCTTCGGCGTACAAATGCGTGTTAGGGTCATTGTAGATTAAAATGAAACGAAAAGAGGAGTAAATTTGCACCAAAAAAACCCTCATAAATTTTGAGATTAAATTTGGAAACGTTTTAGTAAAAAAAAAAAAAAAGTGAACATTTCTGAGTTTCAAAAGTTGATAATTTGCTAGAAAACACTCCGAAACATTTTGAGTACAATCTCAGAAATTTTCTGGAATACTTGGAAATTTCTGAATTTCAAATGTCGCCAATTGTTGACTTTTGCCAAACTTTTTTGAGTTTAATCTACAAATTTCTGAGCTTTTTGGCAGAAATGTACTCCTTTTTTTTCCATCTATGGCCGTTTTACCTATAAAAACAGTGACTGTAGCTCACAAGACACAACCATTAGACAACCCTCCCATCACTAGATACAGTTTGACACGTGTTACATGGTGTCTATGCATGATGGTTGCATGTCTGCACAATGTTTTATGGGGTTGCTTACAAACCCATTGCATCTAACAACATTACCACCAACAGCCTTTATGTCAGGGACAGTCTCACATTATGCTACCCCAGTTTCACTACATGAACAGAAAAACATTTTGTATTAAAGCAGGAAACAATTATTGGCATTGCTGCAGCTCAAATAATATAATATATAGAGTCAAATGTTTTTTTGTGACTGTTGTTTTTGAAATTGACATTGTTGACAAGATGAGAGCGATCAAGTCAGTGTCAGTTGAAAGTAGTTTTCTTGAAAAATATTTACATGTATGAAGTCCTTTTCTCAGCAACCATCAAATGAATAAAGATTTCATTTCCTTTGGAGCAGGTGGGAGATAACAAGGGTCCGATTGTGGAGTAACTATGCTCCAAAGAACTCAAAGAAAACTCTGGTTACTCCAGAACTTTCTCTGGCATCCTCTTAAAATGACTTTAAACTAAAGGAACAGTAATTCCTACTGCTGTTAAGATTCTTAAAATCTGTAGTAAACCATGATGTAAATCCTGCTTGGCAGCCACATATGTAAGTCAAGTTGAAGAGTTCTCACAATAAACCCCTGTGACATGAACTCCTCATGTCAGTGAGATGTTCATGTTCCTCCTAAACTATTTCTGATTTTTCATGTGGCATAAAATCCTACTTTTTCTCATCTTTTAGGGAATATGTATAGAAGACTGTGCTGAGATTCAGTAAAACTGTTCCTGGTATCTGTCTAGACCAGTCTTATTTTTTTTGTTTTTCCCAATTTCTACATAAAAAAAAAAAAAAAAAAAAAAAGCTTTCAGCTACATCCTCAACTGGGACTCTGTGTACAGCTTTTTACATTAGCAGACCTTGTGTGAAAGAAATCGTTAGACGTGTTAAATAAATGCTGGAGGTCTCAATCTGAGCAAGTGAGAAAAAGGAATGAGGAAAATAAAATTATTTAAAAAAAAAAAAGGTTCCCGTCTTAAGAATTAAGACAGGAAGGAGCTTTCAGTTGAGAAACTATTTTCGTGTTTACAACCAATAACTGCTGCTTTGGCATTTTGCTTCATGGAGATTCCAGTGAGAACAGACGTAGTGGCGTAGGTGTTCCAGGACCTTTAGAGGAGGCAGTAGTCACACAGGTGAACTTTTACATTTTGGAGGAAAGATTGAGTCACCACAAGCCTCGGTGGATGAAAGCTAAGCCGTCACCAGGACAGTATTGTTCAGGAAATGAGTGCTAGCTTGAACTATATTTCTTTCTTTCTGTGATTAAGTTTTGTTGACGAAGTGTAAGTCATTACCAAAGTTGGAAAGATTTGGAATGAACCATTAGCTTTAAAAGAAATCTAAAATACGCTTTAATACTTTTTGCTTCATATTAAATATAACAGACAAAAAATGCATTAACTCTCAGCAGCCTAATTGGTGTACAGGGATATGAACAATAGAACTAATGCTTCTTGTCTTAGCTTAAAGCAGAGAAAATTTAGTCTAATTCAGGCGATATGGACTTAAAGTTTTATCACAATAGTTTGTGGTTCTGTTGTGATAATGATACTGTTTACTGCTTCTTTTTTAGGTAACTGTTTGGCTGCAACTTCGTGTCACAGCAACTATGGCCCCACAAACACAAATACTTAAAAACATTCCCACTTGTGGTGGACGTCTTGAGGTCACCAGTCACATGACGAAGTGTGATTTATATCACTAGACTGCACAAACATTTAATCATATTTCCAAATGCACTGGTATTTATTGATGTTCTCTCATTGAACAAACAGTGAAGAAAATATTAAACATCACAACCGTGACAATACGGTCAGTAACTGGAATTTATCATGACAATGACGAATCAAAATTCTCATAAAAGTTTATCACGATAAAGGATAAACAGTACGATAAATGCCCGTACCTGGTCCAAAAAAGATGCTTTTTTTTTTTTTTTACATAATGTATGTAAATATCTGTTTTAAGGTTTAAATGCCAACAACAAGAATGAAGAGATAGCTCTAAAAGGCATTTAACATTTCAAATAATTTTGGTTTTGACCATCTCCTATATAAAAGACACCAAAATGTGTCACAACGCAACCGTACAGTAAAGCGATGCACTCAGACATAATTAACTCCAAGAGTCCTGCCACCGTTTGCTGAATCCCAACTTAAAAACATACTCACCCGCTCTGTAGTTGCTCGGAAATTCTTTATTTACTCCGCGGCGGGAATAGTCGACATGCATGACAAAACCTCGAACAATAACCGCACTCTCGGAGGCGTGAGAGATTGCTGCTACAAGTTCCACAAATCTGAGCCGCCTGGAAAAAAAAAGCTACACATTTATCAGTGGTGGGAGATGAAAGATGATTTTGACGTTTTTGTAGAGCAGGAGGAGAGGCGGGAAGGTACTCCGATAAAGGATGTTTTTTTTTTTCCCCCTCAACTCCAAACTTAAAAGAGGTTGTGGGGGTTCATAGCCAAGGGGGGATTTACAGGAGATAAAATGAGAGCAAGCTGGGGAAAGAGACATAGCCTGAGTTTGGTCCAAATCTTTGGGGGTTAGGGTACTGCTTGATTCCTATTCATGCTGGGGTCTGCTCTCCTTTGATTTTTGTATCTCTTTTTTTCTAAACCTACTCGTATTTTGTCCTTGGCCTAGAGAGAAGATGAGTGATGCTGTACAGGAAACAAGTTAAAGGCGGAAAAAAAAAAAAAAAAAAAAAAAGCTCTGTTCCCAAACTGTTCAGATAAACGTCCATCTTGCATTAGAAAAGGCGTCTGCCGTCTCCGAGAAAGTCGCAATCGTCAATAAAACGGAATAAATGGGACGTCGAGGTAGCCGAGAGCAATATGTTAAGTGTCATCCCTCTGCTCTTGTAACTGCTGGAAGAGGGCAAGTGATAAACTCTTCAGCCTTCAGTGAGCTAACAGTTTTCAACAGATCAGTGAATAATCCTTGAAGCATGTTATTACTGGACTGGAGAGCAGGGAAGTGCCGAACCCGAGAGCTCACACAGGCGCACAGCAACCTCGAGAAAAAAAAACAACTTGAGTGGCAATTTCATTCCCAAATACATTTCCATCATTTATAGTCTGACCATCAAGATTCGGCACTGATTCCTCTTTTTGCACATAATCTCGTGGTCAACTGTGCATTTAAGTGTCTCGAGTTTCACGGGGAAACGGCACCACGCAGATAGGAACGCTTGGCTGGTCGGGAGTCACAGACCATGGAAATCACTCCGGTTCCTCCTACACATAATGGACGATAAACCACTGGACTTCACTGCGAGTTTATTCCCAGGTATATCAAGATTTTAAAAAAAGACTAATGTAGAAGGGTTAGTTCAAAATATTGTTGTAGCTCATTTAATTAAAGAGATATTGTAGATAAGGGTCATTATGTCCATCTAAATTCTTCCACTACGACAGTGTTGGCCAACGTCTAGTTTAGTCACTAATAAAAGTGTAAAAGGATTTCCCAGATGTGGACCTCTTTGTTCTCTCTCTTGGCATAAGAGGATGAAGATGAAGAAGAAAGGAAATAATGTTCAGGATTAAAACTAATGTTTTAGCCATAGCTCGGCAAAAAGCAGCTCCTAGGCCTATGCTTTGCTTAATACAAAGCACCTGGAAACTCAGTTATTGAGAAAAAAGATTGCTTGCTGGGGCTGAACAAGATATTTGGAAGCGTGTCCAACACGGACTAAACGGCTGCATTCACTTCCTCCGCTGCCATTGCTAAAACTACAGAAAATGTTTGTAAACATCGACAATTTCTTCTGTTCGCTGGTTGAAATTGTACTGGAGAAATCCACTTCAATTGGAGAAACCCCAGACGGAGCGCCGGAAGGAGATGAAAATCGAGCGGAATTGAGTGGGAAGGCAATAGCCAGGATGCATATCTTGTGACCATTTCACAATGTTTACGCTGTAAAACTGAACTAAAATCACTTACGATGCTTTACCGTGTGCAGATAATAAATAGTCAATCTCTGAAAGAAGTTTAACACCCAGAGGAGTGTTAACCGCACACGCAGTTTCACTTTTTATGGTAAAATCTACTAAAAAACAATTGCAGGGGGTTTGGTTGCGTATACTTATAAATGGACTGGTTAAATGTCTTATATTTCCAACGCTCAGATCCTCTCTTTGACAAAGATCTGATATTACCATTAATAGCTGATAAAGTGGAAAATTGGAGACCGATTTACAAAGCATAAACCGTAAAACGAGTCTGTTTTATTACTAGTTGGCTGAGAAAAATAAGCGCCATTGCTCGTTTTAGCCGGTTCAACGCTGGTACCGCAAACGACAAAGACCCGGTTCCACAAAAAAATATTCAACGCACTTCTTCGAACCCGGCTGCTGTCTTTAGCACAAAAACTGACATTACTTGCTCGACAAGTGGCGTCAGTCTCATCAGAGATTCAGCGGCAGTGTTCGACTTGATCTGCATCATTAAAATGGTGGGATTTAAATGATCTTCACAGCTCCGTCATGTGGACAACTCTGTTCCAGGTGTAAGACGAAGCAAGTGCCCATTTTCGTCTTCAAAGACACAGAAGCGCTCTTATCTGCTAAACGAACAAGCAAGTGCAGATTGGCTGTCATGTATTGTTCGCAGTAAAGGCCACTCAGCTGAGAAGAAAAAAAAATCCACGGCAGCTCTGGACCATCTATTTGCGCTGGATTCGCTCGGAGAAGGACGACCGCCGCATCGAGGAGCAAAAGGGAGTTGTTTAATTCATCTACAAGAATCCCTATGAATACACTTGGACCAAAAAAAAAAAAAAGAGAAAAGAACAAATTAGTACAAAACAGACTAATTCTCAGATTTTTAAATAAAGATTGAAAACAGAAAAATGTTGACTCTCTTTGCTCTGTCCTGTTCTCCGACAGTTCTGACCGTACCGAAAGCGCGCTGGGAAAACTTTACAGAGAAGCAACAAGACACATCAACAGACTCTCGCAGTAATTCCCTGTAGTAAGGGAGTGTATGAAGTCTATGCTCATGCCTGAGACTAAATCACATCTTTTTAGTATGCAGACAAGTGGGGCCTTTCAGCCCATGAATAATGCCTTTTGAATCATCAGCTTTCTTTGCTTGATGTGTAAGGGCCTTCTGGGAATGTGCGGACCCTGTTGGATCTGACTGCTGGAATGTACTGGTGGTGACATGACCTCCTTCTCCAGATTTTAATTTTACTCCGAGCTGCTTACAAATCCAAACTTTCCACAGAGTCGAGGAGAGTTACACATTTCTTATGTCGGTGAGTCGCATGATGCTGCGAGGATGCTAACTCTGCTTTTAATCGACTGTCAGAGGTGGTTCTGAGTGAATGTGGTGAAGGAACAGACTTTGTCTTTCTTCAGCTCGTCCTTGTAAGTGAGGCATGCGAATGAAGGAGTAGAGTTGGCAGGATTTACAGTTCAGGTTAATCACTGCTTTGGCTTTTTAAAATATTTGTTCCAGGCTAAATGTAGACAAAGCGTAACCTTCCAGTTTACTGTCCCACGTGATGCTCAGGAGGAGAGCGGCAGATGTCACGGTCGGACAGCGGAGAAGCGACGGGGTTGTCCCATTAGAACGTCAGTTTCCAGAACCACACAAACACACAAAGAAAACTTTGTAAAAGCGCATGCAGGGTCAGTGACCATGCTGGACAGCAAAAATCTAGTGGTATCCAAATGACCTCATTTCTTAAGGTTGAGAGACAGTTATTGCAATCATGCACGTTTTTATAGATTTTTAAAAATAAATTCAACAATTGTCCAATAAAAAAACACTTTTTCCGTCAGAGCAAAAGATAATTGTTGAGACGAGAGTGTTACATTGTTGTGATTATTGATTATTGTGAGTTCCTAAAGGGTCCATTCTCAGCCCACTTTTATTCAACATTTAAATACCCTTTGCAGCTCAGAAGATCAAGCATTAAAACGTATTTTACAAGTTGATTTAATTTCTAGAACCATATCTGCAACCATATATCCATAATGTCCTAGAGTCACTAAACAAGTGAATTAGAACAGAGGAAAAGCCTTCCCAGAAGATGTGAGGTTAGGTAGACAGCATATAAGAGTGGATTTCACTCAAGTTCATGCTTATGCAAACACAGATGAGCGAATGGGTTTGGCAACACAGTGCGGCAGCAGCCCCCAATTACCAGGATAAGAGTGAATGCATTTCGGACTTTTTTTTTTTTTTTTTTTTACAAAGCCTCTTTATGTTCAATCTACACAGGTAGAATGGGGACACACACAGTAGCCATCATGCAGAACTGCTGTGGGACGCCTTTAGCAAAACCGATGACAGAGAAAGTGAGGAAGAAAAAAAAAAAAGCGAGTGTGAGCAACAACAATCACTGTACAAGCACAGGCAAGATAACACAGATCTGACAAGAAGCCACTGGGAAAAGAACGAGGAATGAGAGAGTGACAAGGGACAGGTGTGATGATTAGAAATCAGAGCCTGGTGAGAAAGGTGGACAAAGAACAAGAGTGACAGAAGCCTCCCCTTTGCAGACTGGATTAAATATTGAGAACACTGAACATTAATAATTCTTGTGCGGTGTTTTCTTACCCTGTCGCCCGTGTCCTTTTGGGAAAAGCGAGTCGCCTCTGTTGAAAACAATTCACCCTGCGAAAAGTGTGGATATGACTAATTTTAATTTAATGAGCAAAACCAAGCGTTGACACGTCTGCTTAAAATTCATTACACTACGTAGTGGCAAAGATTAATGGAACCTGAACACGAACTGAAACAACTGTTCATGGGTACCAACCAACCTCTAAGCTATATTTTAGACTTAAATATTAAAAGAATATTTACAGTTGTGTTTTGTCACTGAACAAAATACAACATTCCTGTTTTGGAGACTTTCCAAACAAGACTTGAGAGAGCAGGCTGATAAAGGCTGTCAGTGTTATTTCATCCTATCAAAACCCTCCATCGTTGCATTCTGCTTGATGAATCATTGTCGAGAGCCAAAACGAACAGGAATACATAAACATCTCACTCCTACATGTTATCCTGGAAATGGGGGCTACGGCGTTCTGCTCTCTCTTTCCTGGTCTGATGTTCTTCCCGTTGCGTATTCCGTTTCATAATTTTCTTAAGGCCTCGACAGAATTCCTAATATTTACCTCTGTGCCTGTGTGTGGAGAGCGCAGAGCTCTTGGCCTTCAAGTGTGGCACCTTAATGTGACTGTCAGCCTTTAATTATTGCTCACTCAAATTGTCACGCGGAATAATTGACTAATATGCAGTCTGAAGGGCATTGTGGGTCTCATTAACTGATGCCTTTAACACACAGGGAGGGGCGGACCAGATTCGGCTGCACACGGTTCTGTCGGAACCATCCTGAAAATAAACTGGTAAAAAAAAAAAAAAAAAAAAAGATTGCTGGAAAGCAGGCCTCGGAGAGAAGGCTGCTGACCAGACCCTACAGGTGTGGGTTGTTGAGCAGCAGCGAAAGCGTAGTGTTTTTGATGTCTTTTGTGCCGCTCCTGTCTGCTGCACTCATGAGAACATGAAAGGGGGGTTTATGTTGGTTTCATCTGTCATTACCTCCTCTAACTCACCGCCTTCCTCTCTGTCACTCATCGCATTCTTTCCCACTGAGAGCTGCATGACAAGCTGCCTGAAATCGGCCGTTTGGCATCGACCCAATCCGACGAGTGACGATTTACAGTATAACTTTCTGCAATGTGCTCAATGTGCTGTAAAGGGGTTTGCGCATACAACAACAGGTGCAAATTTGATAGCACGTGCAAATTTTGTCTACAAAATTACCAGCATGGCAGGTGCAATTTATTTAGTGGGTCTTTCCTTCGTGAATGTGCATCAGGAAGTTACATACCACCTGTGATGCGATTTATGAAACCTGATCCGGATTGCGGCTGCAATTTTTCCGTCTATATTTAGCACGTTTGAAAGGTTTGTGCAAACCGGCACGTAAAAATGTCTGCGGTCGCTGTGGGGGGAGGAAGGAGGCGTGTAGGTGCAATGACAGGAGACGTTGCTTCTCAAATATTTGGAAACATTTAAAAGTATGAGAAAAATAATTGATGAGTGGCGACAAATTTGGAGGATTACCAAACAATCCCAGTGCATGAACGTTTGGCAGCACGAAACCGTTTTGCCTGGATTCCCTGCAGGAGTGCGCTTATGGAGCCCAGAAAAGAAAAGGTGGTGCAGGTTGTGTTTATCTGCTGCATGTTTGATAAATTGTACAATCAAAAGATGTCTGTGTGGGACAGATTAATGTAGCAGGACTGCTGACATTTATGCAATCAAACCAAAGTGAAAACCACCCCGACCAAACTTTATATTTGTTCATAATTTTCAACAGTACCCATTTAACATTATCACTTTTATTTTTCATTTTATGTGCAATCTTATTGCTGTATTAGTTTCTTACGCGTTCTCATTTTTAATATTGTGTATTTACTTAATATGATTACTAAATTTACTGAAAACATTTTTATTTTTTCCATTTGTCCCATATTGAGAGTTTAATATTATCTTGTTTACTGTCACATTGATTTATTTTCCTCCTCAAAATTTGCATCTTTCTATTTTTTTCCCTTCCTGTTTTCTCTTTAGTCCATTTACTTTCAGATTTCTTATTTTGTTTTCCTCATATTCCCTTTTCCTTTTTTTCTTCTGATTGTTTCTGACAATGTAATAATGTGTGACAATTTGGAAAAGGGGAAGAAAGGATGAGAGGAGCCTAGTGGGCGGGGCCTCAGAATCAGCTCCTCTCCTATTGGTCAACGTCGAGATCCGTATGTTGCAAAACTCACTTTCCGTTTACTCTTCCAATCTGTTGTCCTAATGATAACAAAACCCTGTGACACAGGCAACTACTGCATAAATAATAATAATAATAATAATAATACATTTTATTTCTAAGGCGCCTTTCTGGCACTCAAGGACACCGTACAAAGAGCGAAAAGTAACAGCAACAATAAAAATGTAGCAATTAAAAATAGATCAGATAAATACACAACAATGTATCTATATGAAATCTATATATAAATCTATGTAAAAAATCTATATAAAAATCAAGCAAACCAATTGTGTCATATTGAAAAGGCAGATCTAAAAAGGTGTGTTTTAAGTTCGGTTTTAAATTTAGGGAGTGACTTTATGTTTCTAAGGTGAGGTGGTAATGAGTTCCAGAGTTGGGGAGCAGAGCGACTGAAAGCTCTGCTCCCCATGGTAGTAAGACGAACAGAGGGGACAGACAAATGGATGGAGGAGGATGATCTGAGGGAACGAGAGGGAGTGGCAATATGAATAAGATTGGAAAGATATAGTGGGGAAAAATTGTGAAGAGCCTTAAAAGTATACAGAAGAATTTTGTATTCTATACGGAACTTGGTAGGCAGCCAATGAAGTCTTTGCAAGATAGGAGTGATGTGGTGCATGGATGGGGTTTTAGTAATGATACGGGCAGCTGAGTTCTGGACCAGTTGAAGTTTATGAAGAGATTTCTGGGTGAGACCAAACAGAAGGGAGTTGCAATAGTCCAGGCGTGATGTCACAAGACAGTAAACAAGAATAGCAGCGGAATGGGAAGAAAGGGAGGGGCGAAGACGGTTGATGTTGCGTAGTTGAAAATAAGCTGAGCGGGTAATATTGTTAATATGAGACTGGAAAGAAAGAGTGCTGTCAAGAATAACACCCAGACTCTTTACCTGAGGGGAGGGGGAAACAGAACAGTTATCAATTTCAAGACTAAAGTTTTTGATTTTGGCCAGATTAGATTTAGTACCAATGAGAAGGACCTCCGTTTTATCACTATTAAGCTTAAGTAGATTAGAGGAGAACCAGGATTTAATTTCAGTCAAGCAGTCAGTAAGCGAGGCTGGTGGAAGGTTGGAGGAGGGCTTACTGGAAACATAAAGCTGGGTGTCATCTGCATAACAGTGAAAATCAATGTTATATCTACGAAAGATATTACCCAGGGGAAGGAGATAAATAATAAAAAGAAGGGGCCCCAAGACAGAGCCCTGGGGAACTCCTGATGTAACAGAGGAAGGTTGGGAAGAAAAGGTTTTGATCCGAACGAACTGAGTGCGGCAGGAAAGATATGATTTAAACCAGTTTAGAGGAGTCTGAGTGATACCAATGGAAGACAGTCTATTAAGTAGGGTGTCATGACAAATAGTGTCAAACGCTGCACTCAAATCAAGTAGGATAAGAATGGACAGTAAGCCAGAGTCAGCTGCCATAAGGAGGTCATTAGTGATTTTTATAAGAGCTGTTTCTGTACTATGGAGGGGACGAAAACCAGACTGAAACAGTTCATAGAGGTTATAGTTGGATAAATAAGTATGAAGTTGCGATGCTACTATCTTCTCAAGAATTTTAGAGATGAAAGGCAAGTTGGAGATAGGACGGAAATTATTCAGATTGTAGCAATCAGCACCAGGTTTTTTTAAGATAGGAGTTATGGCAGCAATTTTAAATGATGCGGGAACTGTTCCAGTGGAAAGAGAGGAGTGAATAATGGTAGAAATAAGATAAGAATAAATATGAGTATCCATGTGTCTTGACAACTGGCGTCAGCCGGACAAGGGGTTTAGCTGTCCATATATTAGCTTGTTATTAAAATCAGACAAAACTTTGTCCCATCTATTCAGTTGCACTAATGGTGTGCCATCTTTTCTCGTTATAAGTAGGAATGTCGTTATTTAAGCTTAGTTGGACACCGCACCGAAAGAAAACAAAAAGAGACGGATGTTGGACTGTGTGCAAATCAGAGCTTAGTGACTCAGTAGATGCACATACTTGTTCCTCAGTCTGTGAAGCGTAGCAAATTTAGGGACGGAATATAAATGTTGGTGATGTAGAATTGGTGGGAGGTTTATGTAAACCGCTGAAAAAAGAAAAAACAAAATAAAAAAGAAACAGAGCAGTGAATGTTCACTTGAAAAGCAGTGAAGGCCTTTTATTTTCTTGGACAAGGCGTGTTCTACTACTTCTGCTACAGCACATCCTTCTACAATAGAGTAATAGAGCAGGAACCTGACTGTAGCACAGGGCATTCTGGGTAAATACAACAAAAACAAACGTGTGAGTCTAATGACCATGGAAGAAATGGCTTGTGGTCTTTCACCAAAGACAAAAGGGAAACCCTACAATCACTAAAACCTGACACCACTCCATTTCTGTTCACATTTTGCGAAGAAGGGTGAACGGGTGTTTCTAAAGGGGTTTGAATCACTGGAAACAGGGCAGCGCACCAGCTGAAAACGTAACAAACGTTGCAATTTTGGTCCCGAATGGAACCAAGTCTTACCACAAAAACACCCAAAAGAAAGCACACACACACACGCACACACAAGTTTTTGAGGCCTCTGAAGGGAGGCTCTGAGATGCTTTGGTCTCCAGAGAAGCATCAGAGAGAATCCTCCTGGCTCGTATGAAAGGAGCGTCCACAAACCGAATTATTCACGTTATGTCTCGACAACAGCATCGCCGAAGACAGCTCAGAATTAAGTCGCACGTACGACAAAAAAAAAAAAGGCGCCGTTACCTCGACGGGGTGTGCTCACAAATGTGCCCTGCACGTCTGCAGAGGGCGAGGTTTGCGTTCTGCTCGGGTAACGGCGGCGAGAAGTAAACAGAGACAGACTAAGCCAGACAGTTTGGAATGAATTCAATGAAATATGCAGGCGAGGAGACTTGAGAGGCAGAGAGCACCTGTACCCGCTTTCATTTTCCTCCTGTCGTCTGGGGGGACCAGAGACACAGATAAAAACAGGAAGCGCAGAGGATGAGAGAGCGAAAAGGCTATGAAGTCTCGTCCCTGGGTGGAGGCAGCTGGAGATTAGTGAGAATACAGAAGAATTGGCTCAAGCCGGCTCTCTGGCCACCCATGGCCTTTAGAGCGGCACAGCTTGCTTCTTTGTCTTCTGCTGTTTGATTCCTTCCTGCCAGCTAACTTGTGTTCACTCTCTACCCTCTTATTAGGAAAGCTTTAAACATGAAGAGAAGAAGAAATATTAGTCCGTTCATGAAGCAGCTTTGTTCACTCGCCAAATAATATAGATCCTCCATATTCTGTTTGTGTTTGATTGCTTGTTCTACCAGCAACAGCGCCTTCCAAAAATCTTCACACACTTTTTTTTTTTTGCTGTGTAACAATCACAAAACTGTATTTCATGCAGATTTACCAATTCTTTTTACAAACCTCCGCTGCAGTTACGACTCTGGGTCTTTTGCGTCGCGTGTTCTCCACCAACTTCGCACGTCAACAGGCTGTGAAATTGTCTGTTGTTTTTCTTTTCTTTTTTTTTTTTTGGTAGAATAGCTCAAGCTCAGTCGGAGTGGATGGAGAGCATCTGTAAACAACAATTTTCCAGCCTAGTCCGCAGATTCTCAACTTGTTTTGATTTGACTGGGCCGCTCTGAAACACCGGGACGACGACGACGTGCGGCGAGGCAGCGGCAGATACAGAGAGAGAGGAAAAAGAATCATATTTTGGCTCATGTTTATATTTATTAATCTCAACGAAATGAACCACTTGACTACATCTAGGAATATCGTTAGAAGGGGCGGGGGGGGAAAAGCTCAGCGGTCTGAGTGAGCCAATAGAAATCCAGCCTGCAGCGCTCCGTGTAAATATGCAACACCTCTTCCTATTAGCTGACACCAAATACATGTTTATTTTCTTGATATTAGGTTTAACTGCTGAATTCAAATCAGCACGTTCACAGAAACACGTGCAGATTATTAAAGGACCTAAGGAGATTTTATGAAAGATGCCTATTTTTTTCTACTCCTTCCCTCCATGTTACGCTGTAGATGATCAGAGCAAATTGTCCGGTGGCAGAATGCAACAATTTCCCTCCTGTATTAGGATAAGTTCAGGCTTCTGGCGGACGGTTAGACTTCTGACATCTGGCCAACGCGCTACCACTTCACAGCCAAGTGGCAGCCGTTCAGAATCGCTTACACTTTGCCACGACGCCACAAAAAAAAAAAAAAGTAGCATATGAACAGTTTAGAAACAGGGACACTTTAGGAGTAGGATGAATTACCACGCTGGAAATGAGCGCGACCCGTTCGGTCGAAATATTGAGGTGTTCCTCACGCCTCACGCGTTGGATTTTATCACGCTTTGGGCCAATGGAGGCGATCAGAAAACGAGAGTTTGTTGATATATAAAAAAAAAACAAAAAACAACAGCTTAGACGGCAACCAATCTCAATCTGTTTTAAAAAGTTTCACATCCTTTGTAACCCTTTCATGCACAGTGGTCACTACAGTGGACAGCTTTCTTAAAGCCTTTTTCTTGTGCTTCTTGTGGATTTTTATGTTATAAATGCACACAGACCACTGAAGTGGACACTAGTGCATCATAAAATACACCATCAACTACTGGCCATCAGCTGCAAATGCAATAAATTATTCTTGTTAAATCCAATATGGCCGACAGACAATAAAGCATGCCGACCGACCCGGTCCCTCCTTTGGGCCAACACGTGCAAGACGACTCTTGCAGGTGAAAAAAAAAAAAAAAATTGTGACATCAGATAACCCCTAAAGAACAATACTACTGATGTATTTTTTGGAGAAAATTACAATTGATCACCTAAAAAAAAATTTTTTTACAAAAAAATTTTTCCTACCTTTTTTTATACCTTAAGAAAATAAAAAAAAAAATATGGAAAAAATTCCTGACACAAAGGATCATAATTCATGCATGAAAGGGCTAATGTGCTTCTTCTCTTGATTATTGTAATGGAAATGACACACTAAGGCTGCACCCAGGGAGTCGTTTGTTTGTCGGTATCACATATAAAAGGTTTCCTAAAGAGGTCGACATGTGGGTTGTGTAACTCTGGGGTCCTAAAACTTTTCAATGCTTTCAATGCTCAAATTTTATTTCATCTGTACAGTTCTTTTTTTTTATTTTTTTTATTTTATTTTTTTTTTTTATTGTAGCAGCAGCGTCCACTTTAGGGCTGCTGGACAGTCGCTTTGCTCTTTTTCTCGACAGAAACTTGAGGAGCAAAGCAGCTCGATAGAACCAACCAATCAGAAACATAAGCATGACCAATAACGTTTTAGTACGTTCTTTTATATATGTTATGTGTTGTTATAATGATTGAAGGACACATTGTATTTCATAAATAAAGTAAAATGTAGGATTTAAAAGTGTATTAGATTTTTTTTTCATATTTTCTTTAACATTTTTGCTTTTTAAATGTGTGATTTAAAACTGTATTAGATATTTTTTATTTTTTAAATGCGATTTAAAAATGTACTAGATTATTTTTTTAATCCTTCCTCCCCCCTGCCCCCCTCATCATCTTGCATGTCTAATAGTACGAGTGACTACAAAGCTGCCTGGGGAGACGAGTCAAGGTCGCACTGTAGGTGTTAGAAAGATGGAACCCAAGGCCACTTCCTTCTCATTTTTAATGGCTTCATCTACTTCCCCCTCACACCCCTTTCATCCCCATCTACAGGAGATTCTTTTAAAGAATATTATCATTCAAAAAAAAATCTCCCTTGACCTTGACATGTATTAGGAAGGTGCACAAAGAAAGTAAACAGGTCCAATTAAAATCCAGGACAAGCAGCAGCAGCAGCAGCAGCAAACTCAAGTTAGGCAATGAGCTGCTTTTTACGGGGAGGTCAAAAGGTCAAGGGATGGAGACAAAACGAATAAGTGGCAGGGTAGTGAAATGTAATACTGAGAAGGAAAAAATTAATACTTTAGGGTTTGATGGTAATTGTCTTTTTTTTGTGTTTTTTTTTTACAGTGAATGACCAACCAGCCAATCTCCAAATCAGATTCCAAGCTGCAAAACTTTAAAATGAATCTCCTCGTTCTTTCCTTTGTGCACAAAATTGGTCGGATAAGTGACACGTTGTGGGCACCACTTCCTGTGTTTTCAGGAGGAAAAACTCATCATTATCGCAGCAAAAAGCCATCCCGCCATGTTCAGTGAGCTACGGCCTAACCGCAGCGAAAAGCCGCCTGTGGCGAAACACCCCCAACCTTCCCTCCCTCCGGGGCCTGAAACACAACGTTGCACTTATGAAACAAAATTAATTTCCAAATACAGATGATCAGCAGCAAATCCCCAGACAGACAGTCTGCCTCAGCACTATTATATTGGATTTGCTGTCTCAGATTTAACAGGAAGGCGTGCTGATGTGTTTGTGAGTTTGATGCCTTCCTTCCAGTAAACATAAAGCTGCTTTTCATACGTATGGATCGCTGGGGTTAGGGGGGCTTCGATATTTATTCGAGCCCCGATCGGTCGCGTTTCCATCAAGATCTGAGGTTTAGGGTAGATTAGACAAATTAATCTTCTCCACTGCTGGAAACGTTGCTGCTCAAAACCTAGTAACAACAGCCGCAGTACGTCGTCTTTACTTTAACCGCCAGCTGGGAAACTGTGGCTATTGTATGCAAACTTTTCACTTATTCATTGGCACAGTTTGCCTGCAGGAGGAAAAAAAAACAAAGAAACACACAAAAAAAAAGCAACTACAGATGCGGCAGAATTTTGTGGAAAATTTCAGATTTTATGTTTCTGTAAAGCATTGGCCTGCAATAACCACTCTTAGCTGAGTTTGATTTCCAGAATGTAGCAACATTTAAGAAAAGTGAATTTTTTTTTTGTCACCCTGCCACTGAGAGTGGTCATTAATTATTCATATTAGGAACAGAGGTGATGTCCCGCTGCTGTGAACTGAGACATTTATTACAGGATCCAGTCGTACCGTCTTTGTCTTGGCTCAAAAGGAGCAACAACAAAACCTTACTTCTCTCTGGAATGAGCCGACGGAAGGAATATGGTCTGAAGTCACTGTTATTTTAAAATAACGAGTCGAGTTCAAGTGGGGAACCTGGAGTCTCCAACTCTGATCAGCGTCTTCTGTCTTTTTGTTTTTGTTAAGCTTATATGTTCTGCATCGTTAAACAAATTTTCACATTGAAGATAGAAAAAAAAAAAAGATTTCATGATTGAGAAAAAGTCAGCGATAAATAAAGTTTTTCGTTTTGTTTTGATTTAACTAGTCACACAAAAGTCTGGATCAAGAGGTCGCTCACCCGCGCCACACTATAAGCCACACCTACTAAGTTGTTTTGTTTTTTTTAAACTGGAAACATACATATATAAGCTGCACTGGGCTATAAACCGCGTGGTTCAAATCGTGGGAAAAACGTAGCAGCTTATAGTCCGAAAAATACGATGCATAAAATCTATCTGACAACATGAAGTAGGATAGAATTTTTTATTTTCTTTTTAAAGCGCCAGGTCACAACCCGGATATGGAGAAATTCGAGAACAGATGAGAAGTGAAGTCGTTGACATGTGTTAGTCTGGGAAATGATTTAAAAGCAATTTCCAAAGCTTTTGGACTCTGGGTGAACTGAGCCATCATCTACAAATGGAGAAAGCATGGGACAATAAAACATCATCTGTTGGACGCCTCGTCTTGCAGTCTGGTGTGTAACGCTGCGTGTCTTGTGTATTTACAGCGTGATGTGATGTTGGCTTTCTGCAGAACTGTGTCCTGCTGTACAACAGCCATTATGCTGGTAAAGGCCTGATTTTTTTTTATTCTCTTCCTTTAAAAAAATCAAATCAAATCAAAAAAATATCTCATCCATGAGGTCACAGAAGACTCCGGGACAACTTCTAAAGCACTGCAGGTATCCTCTGCCTCAGTTCACATCAGTGTTTTGTTGATCAACAATAATAAAGAGCAAAAAAAAAAAAAAATGGCAGCAGCAGTGGGAGAGTTCAACGTCCAAACTTCTACAGACCAAAATGAACTAACATGAAAATCCAGCCAAAAAACACTGGGGGGGAAAAATATTCTCTGGACTGATTAAAGAAACATGAACCTTTTATTTATTTATTTTTTTTTTTTTAATGAAAAAAGTAACCTAGCATTCCAGTAAAAGAACATCCTACCAACAATTAGCCATGATGGCGGGAACTGTGACTGAGACAACTTGCAGCAATCGCCGCAACCACAAAACCTATTCTGTAGCAGAAAATCCCGGCGGAGGGTTTGTGAATATGATGCTTACGTATCTTGGTGCATTTGCATTTTTTTTTTTTGCCATTAGTTTCGGCTTAATCCACTTCGGATGAACTTTTGCTGCTCCTTTAATAAGCTCTCTTCATTGGTTTCAGGTCATTAATGCATCGTAGGAGGATCTCATCCCGTCTCTCTCCCTCTTGCCACAAACTCAACCGCTATTGTCAGACCCGGATAAATAACACCTAGGTTGGAATTAGTTTCACACTCAAGTGCTTCAATTTCATTCAACGGCAGTCTCCTGATAACAAGCGTTACTGTATGCCACAGACGGCAAGTGTTATCTCGAGCCCGGCTCGGGTAATTGATTTCGCGGCTGCGGCGGTGCTGCAGAATATCTGATATTTGGGCATTTGGAAGGAAAAACACGGGGAATGTTGTTTCCTGCTTAACATCCACGGCTCGTGACAGAAACAACGTGGAAATCTGATTCGTGTGAATGAAATTGTAGCGCGTTTTTGGCGCCCGTCGCCTAGCTGACTGCGATCAGCCGCCCTGTCGACGTGGCAGGAAACGTGCTTTTGTTCTGGAAATACGGTGAGAAAATAATACAGCTTTGACTGTGTGCTTTTTTTCTTTTCTTTTCCTTTGAAGCTTTCAGCTTCTTCCCCAGCACAAAGCAGATGGGGTAAAAAATATACTATAGATCCTCCTTTTCACCCATTTCTCCTTTTATCAGCAAATTGTTTCATGACAAACGGACAGACGACTGAGCATCCTGTCAGCACGCGCATACACAAATGGAGAGGGGAAGAGAAAAAACACACCTTCTAGTTCATAACCTCTACAGTCTCTCTTTCTCCTTCCCAAATCCTCTTTTCTGCTCACCTCTCAGAAGTGTTTCCTTTTGTTGCACGTTCTATTCACACAGTGAGCACCTCGGAGGAACTATACAAGTTATCTTTTTTTTTTTTTTTTTTTTTTTTTTTTACAAAAGGCACAAGTCATCACAATGGAAAGGGAAAGAATTTAAACGTCCTTGAGAATAGCATGCATTTTTCAAACTTTTCATTTACTCCACTCCCCCCTCACAGTGCCATCTCTGATGCAGTAAGTGGTTCATGCAGGTCTGGTGTTTTGATCCAAGAGACTGAACAGCTGTACGGCAGAATGAAGCTGAAAACATTCAGAAAGAGGCAAAAGGAAGCTACTGCTTTTCACCGTCAGGCTCCAACATCTTGTGTTAATGGATAAATGGCAAAATTAAGGACGGACCGATATGACATTTTGGACCAGTATCGATATCTGATACTAATATCACTGCTTTTTACCGATATTACATATGTTTTGCTATCATTTCGACAGGCCACACCGCTGCCTTCACCACCGCTTCTCTGCCTCAGTTAAACGTCCCACAATCCCGCGCTGCGTCACCGTCACAGTTACTGTTTGGCTTTTTGCATAATTAACGTTTGAAGGATGGTGGATGGAATAATTCTGACAGGTGGTTAATTTCATCTGAGGATAGAAGAAACAAAAAAAGTTTCCTTCCACTCTTCATCTCGCTGTTTGAACACGTTTGCTTTTAATGCAGCGCCGACGATCCGGCCAAATTCCCAATACCGTAATTCCGCCACACTTTGGCAGAAACTGTTGAAAAAATTCCAACAGTTTCTGAAAGGCAGAGACGTTGTGCTTTCCAGCCAATATCAGGTTATTACGGTAATTTCACCTTCACCGTAGCAGGGAGTGAAATTGATCTGAGAGGCGACGCTTTTAATAGACGGTAAATTGCGAAAATAACTTGATATTGAAAGTTCCAGTTGTTATGGATAAAAGGGCAAATATATTTACGCTCAGGGCAATTAAAGAGCTGCGTACAATTAAAATAAGCAAAAACGTCCAGGCAGACATTTGAAACTTGGGTCTGAAAGGATCAAATCATTCTGAAATCCAGATTCCATCTTCAGGCTTGCGCTCACTAAAAACTCTCTGGGCTTTCCAATAAATTATACACTTAAAAAAAAGAAATGAGACGGCTTGTCTGCTTCGACTTGTCACTGGATTTTTTAGTTGGAAGAAATCCGACAACCGCACTCCACTTTTTTTTTTCTTTTAAACATGCGCAGTGGAAAACTACGCCGAAGCTCGGTCTTTAACGTCAAACCGTTTCCTAAAGAGCTCTCCAAACACATGCGTGTACAAATGGCCCCGCTACTTGATCCAATTTGACATTTGCGTCTGAGGAATGTTGAAACCTTTCCTCCCAGCTCACGCCGGTTCGCCGTCGACCCAGATGAGTTGCTGTGATCCAGCGCTGAAAGAAAGCGGGCCACGAGGCCATGAAACATGAATCGCATCGTGATGCAGCCGTTGCACCTTTTCGTTCAAAGACTTGAGTGAAAAGTCAGGAGAAGGTCCAGAGATTTTGTCACATTTTCACTCTGATTCCTGAACAAAACAGTGAATCTTGTCAAGCCTGAGACACGAGAACATGACATCTGGATGCCAGAGTGGGATTAACACACTCCGTGACCCCTGGATGTTGAAGCCTAAGAGCCCCACGGCAGTACTTCCCCAAGTCTTTTTCTCTTTCTTCATGCATTTCTGATTCATTTTCTCTATCCTTTTGCTGCCCCGTCTTTCAGCCTTTTTGCAAACAGGTGAAACAAAGAGAAGCTCGCTCTGTTTCACCTGTTAGTGTAACCCAAGTTACATTTATTCCTAAAGGATTAGGAATAATCCAAATTAAAGTCAATCCAAGTGATTTCTTAAAAAACTAGGTTCGTCTGCTGGAGGAGGTGGCAAATTGTAAAAACACAGAGACAGCTTGATGGTGCAAAATTGGTGAGTTGTATTAATATTTACAATATATACAAGTTAGTCCACAATTTAAAGTCCAAATGGGTTCCTTAAACCAAGGAACTCAATCGGTCTTTGTTGATGATGAAAGGGAAAAAAAAACAAAAAAAATAATAATCCAGTTCCTTCAGTGAAGACTTGTTGGGCTGAATCTCCAACCAGTTCGGAAGAGTTTCCTCAGATAATGGGCACTGTATTTCCGGATCCACTAACGGTTAGCTCGCCAGTCTGGTCAGCATGAAGCCAGACAATCCTTGCTGTATCCTAGACCCTTCAGCCACTCCTTGAGCAGGGTATCTGCAATATACCTGGCCTGTGTAAACAGGCCTAAATAATCAATTTACATGTACATGTATTTTCTTATAATTGCAGGAGTTTACATAATTAAATGCAACTTCTGCAAAACAGTATTTCTACACAACCGTAGTTACGGTAAGCATTTCGATTTGAATTTGCTTTAGATTGGTGTATAACTACAACAGGCTGGGGAGGCTAGTGCTAGCATACTAGCTCCCGAGCAAACACTCACCAGTTCCCTCTTGACCAACCGTGATCTTTACAACGTTCGGTAGTGATGGGTCCGGCAACACCGATGCGTCGGCGCATGTGTCAAGCCCATAGACCAAAACCCGTGTCGGTGCGCGTATTGGTTTCAGCAAGTCACGTGACCGATACAGGAACTGTTTTGAAATGACATTAACGCGCCAAACTGTTAATAAGGAACCGAATCTGTCAAAAGCATTTGCCAAGCATCACCTATGCAGCAGCTTCAAAGAAAAGGTTTCCGCAGTGTGGGACCATTTTGAACTTATATTGGAAAATAAATTTGTTTTCATTTTTGTTGTTTCATCCGGTTCTTGTCAGTTTCTACTTATCTATCTGAATCCAAATTCAGCTGAAATTGACTCTTAGTTTATTTAATATTATGTTCTGCAGGTTAAGTGTCGCATATGTTTGACTAAACTGTCTTATTTAAATAAATCCACCTCCTCAATGCTGAGGCATTATGAAGTCAGGCATGAGAATGAAGTCCCAGATAAACTCGGATATGCAGCCATTCTACAAATTACTCAGTTGCTTTTGATACATTATTTCATATACAGTGATCCCTCGCTATAACGTGGTTCACCTTTCACGGTATCGCTACTTCTCAGATTTTTTTGTGCAGTTTTTTTCCACAGTGTTCTGCGTCCTGATTGACCGTATGATTGGTAAAAACAGTCTCCGCGCGTGCCAATAAAGTTACGGTATTTAATACAGATTGGCCATTCAGGAGATGGAAACAGAAACTTAGAATGCCTGCTGGAAAAAAAAAAACTGTGGCCAGAGGCAGCGCAACACCCGACCGGAGGCTCGGTTGATGAGATCCATCACTCTGCCGTAGATACAGCTGTGAATCTCCCGAGGCAGCTTGGAGGAGACCCTTTAATGACATTACTCCGGATCACATTAAGGCCCGATTGATGAACACGCACATTCGCATACCTGAAAACAGGTTTTGTTATTTAGTTTAAATGTAGAGTATGTATTTATGCTGTGTAATAACTGTAAAAAATAAAGGTAACTACTTAACGGATTTCGCCTATTTTCAGAACACAACCGCTAAGAAAAACAAAGCTTCACTGTAAATGTAGCATTTACTTCATTTTTTTCTACAGCAAAAGTTTTGTTAAAAAAGCGTAAAAGGCTAAATTTCAAAATGTAAAAACTTTTTTTTAATTTTTTTTTTTATAAAAATCTGTGGGGGGCGGGGGGAAACTGTCCACAAGAATCCTCATTCCAAACACATTCACTTAAATTTTCACTTTATGGTACATGTTCACATTTTTTATTGGCTGTATATCAAATATATTTTAAATTTAACTGAAGATATGACATAATACAATATATAATATTCAATAAAATACGAAGACTTAAATCTTATTGTATAGACTAGGTCATCAAATCACTACTTTGCCTGTAGGAATTTTTAATGTCCAGCAGGTGTCAGTATTGAGTGACACAGTATCGAGACAGAATCGACACCGTTTTGCTATGTGTCGAAACGATACATGACGCCTCATCTACCCATCACTAACGTTCGGTTGATTGATCACACGTCTGCAAGTTAACAGAGGCACACGATTGAAGGATGTACAATAGATATCTGAAAACCGCTTTGGGAACAGACCAGAAGCCTACCTGTACGTCAGGGTCCAACAGCGTTTCCTACCTAAGGTGCGATTAGCAGCCATATAAGCCGTAGCAGTCAATTTAGGACGCTGACGTGCAGCTGTCACATGACGTCGAAACCGCGCCAGAACAATGATGTTCTCGCCTGGTTGGTGTTGAATAAATTAAGGAAAGGAGGATTTTAATTAACCTTTAAATATAAATAAATAAAATTAGATCTAACAAAATGGAAAAATAAAATAAACTGAATCTAATATAGAAAAATTATCCTGGTTACATTAGCAAAAAAACAAACAAAAAAAAAACATTGATGCAATAAAATATCTTTTCTTCAGATACTGATTTTTTTTCTAAGCTTACATTTATTTAATTTGTCATAAATACTCCCTTTAAATTGAGCGTGGTGAAAAAAGGGCCAATCAAACTGATGCAGTTCAACATAAAACTTTAATATTTTCTCATTCTTAGGTGTGGAGACTCGTTGATGTGATCACACTTCAGATAGTCGTATGAGAATGAGAATTATAAATGGTAATGTAACACGCCTTGTGGGAATGGAAAATAAGATATCCCATCTTTGAAAGCAAAAGGTGCTTTTATTTCTGTAAATTGCAGTTTAACAGGAACAGCTCGAGGAAAAAAACCATGAAATAAGGAATCAGAATGAGTACAGAGAAACTTTAAATGGTCAGCAAAAACATACGAGTACTAAGTTATAATTATGAGTTATCTTCAACAGGATTGATTTCCTACTGCTGAGAAAAAGCATGAACCATTATCAAAGATAATAGCAGTTCATATCAAAGATATAACCAGCGCATTACCATGCATGCTGCTGGTGGTTTGTTTTGCTCTGCAGCCACCTAAAACTGTTCATTAGACTTTCAGCGTGGTTCCCAGAGAGGCCGATCCAGGCTTAGGGGAAGAAAAAGTGAACTTTGGTAAAGTTTGGAGAATATTTCGGACCTTCACTTCATGCCGCCTATCCCGGTTAACTCCTCTCTCCAAAACGAGGAACAAGAGGTGACAAATACAAACCACCTCCTGGAAACACCCGGTCTGCAGCCGCCTGCTATTACAAAAGCTGATATTTATTGCATGTAAGTCATAATTTGCACACATTTTTGCATGTTTGTTTAGTCGGACTGTTATTTGTCATCTGCGCAGCAGCTCTTCCTACAATTATGTTTTTACTGTTTGTGTAGATGACAGGTGCGGTTGCCGTAATTACGATCATTATGGTCTTTGCGGTGAGAATATTTATGCAAAGGCAGTTTGGCTCACGGAGGAGAACCGACGCAGCTTTGGTACTGGATATTGTTTTACTTTAACTCTTTGTCGCCACCCTCCTCAGCTCGTCTCATACCCACAGTGTCATTTTCAACCTTACAATCAGTCAACATGGCTCCATTTCATTGTAGCAGGAAATGAAATTAGATGGTGAAGAATCTCGAGTTTACTTCCATTTACCACTTGGATATTGCTTTATGTATTTATATATGTTTATGTATATGTAAATTGGTCACCCTGCAAGTTATTCAATGATTTTTTTTTTTCTGATACAAAGACTGAAAAAGTTCCAAATTAGCAATGATGTCAATCATAACACCATTAAGTAAACTCCAAAAACATCTTAACTTATGCTGTGTGGTCAAAATAAAAGGTCAATATGAAAGATATTTTACCAAATATTTTAGACCATTTACAACAGTAATCAGTTGTAAACTACACACTTTAAATTATTCCGCACAGAGATAAAGCTAGTAGAGAAAACGACGTTGGCCTCACTGAACACTCGTCCTACATTTGAGCTCACATTTTGTATCACTCCCACCTCTTCTTGGCGTCAATAAAGACTTGGTTACTGCTGGTGTTAAGTCAACTTTAATGCAAGTCTTCTTATAATACTTAACTTTTGTTGCCACTGACACCAACACCACCATCGAACTAAAAATACAACAAAAACATAAATGAGACGGTGTCACGAATACAATGACGACATAAAAAATATGACATATAAACATACCTCGCTGGCTGACCGTTCCTCTTAAGGTAGAAATGGAAGAAAAAAATAATTCTTAAACTTAAATTACTTTTAACAACTACTTGCTAATGTCATATCTTCATACCATGTGCCTCTTCTTTCTTTAGAGCCCCAGCGAACATTCTGGATTGCACTTCCTACTTAAGCTTTTCAAAATAAGAGTCACAATAACAAAAAATGTGCATAATACAAAATAAAACGTATAAACTAAAGTTATGGCAGTAAATTTTTGCTTCAACTTTTATTATGCTGGAAGCGTAACGATCTGGGTCAGCGTGAAAGGCAACGCGACAAGCCGCCTGCTTTGCGTACATGTAGAACAGCTTTCGGCTGCTCAAAACAAATCAGTGGTACAACCCGAATGTGGAGGTAGAGCGAAGCTTGGAAGAGTGATGTGAAATCACCGGGTTATTTCTGATTTATGGCTTTCAAACTGAGCTTAAATTTTCTTGCTTTCATGTCTTAAAGTGGTTCCATTTTTCCAGCATGTCCTAAATAATATAAGCAGACATGCTTTGATGTTGAAAATTACTGTTTTTAATAGCCTCGGGCAGCGATGTCCAAAATCTTTGCCCCGAGGACCAAAATTGTCGAGTCGAAAGCAGCGGAGGGCCGAGCTGACTTTGAGTGAGATGATGGATGTTTGTGGTTTTATTTGCTCCAAAAATCCGATTAATGCAGAAACTTAATTGATAAAAAAAAAAAAACAATTTCCAATTCACCCAATTTTTTGTTAAAGAAGATTTTATTGGTCTGTAAAAATAAAAATAAATAAATAAAAAAACTCACCCTAAAAGATAAACAATCAGTTCTGACCAAACTTAGCCAGTTTTCACCATTTAGGATTCATAGTGTACACTTTACTTAAATTAATAATGCCTATTTAAGTTTTCATTGGCTTGACAGTAAACACACAGATAGATTTGTCTTTCATAACTCAAGTCAAGTCAAATTTATTTGTACGGCTCATTTCAGCAACAAGGCAGTTCAAAGTGCTTGAAGACGTCATCAGTCATGAAACAAGCAATAAACGTTACATTTTGTTAAAATCACTGAGCAGATACACATCAGATATGTTGACCAATGTTTCACTTACGATTAATCAAAAGCAGCTCTTAACAGGTGTGTTTTTAGAACTAGGCGTTTCGACTGTTTTGCAGCTTTCTAGAACCTAGCTCCAGATTTGTGGTGCATAGAAACCGAATGATGCTTCTGGAAGTAAATCCGTACTCTGAGGGGTTACTGCTCATTCACTGTGTTCTTGAGCTATAAGTACACACACACACACACACACACACACACACACATATATATATATGTATATATATAATCTGCTTTCATTCTCATTTAACCATCTGAAAAGTTCCCGCGCTGATGAAAGGCTACTCCAGTGGCTGAATCACACCGAGTACTCAACCGGTAAGAGAGCATCATTAGCAGGGCTTGTCCGTGTCCAGACACCGCTGATAAATGACCTCTGTTTTAGCATTTTGACTATTTTGCAGTCGGCGTGCACTGGCTTAACCCCATATCCATTTCTGATTTGAGCTCCCACTTAGTCTTCCACTCCAATCATCCCTTTGCTGGAACGTGGGGTTAGAAGAAGCTGTCCTGCTATACGCTATAATTCGAAGTGACAGAAAAGAGAACTTGCTCGGGTGCGTGTGTGTGTGTGTGTTTTCTGCAGGATCTGCGTGGGAATAATTGAACAGACACCCAGAAATATGCTATCATCTTCCCGATACATTAGGCTTTTTTAAAAAAAATTTTTTATTGCTATTCATAATTCTGGTCAAGGGCGTAGGTTCGGTCTAAGTTTTGGTGGGGACCTTGACACCCCCCCCCGCACCCCCCCTCCCGGCAGCACAGTGAAATGCCCAAGAGCACCGAACATTTTTGAGAAGGGGGGGGGGGGGAAACCACCCTTGGCTTAATAACCCCCTCCCCCCAAACATAACCATATCATACATCTTGTGTATACAACCAGATACAGTCATACTCAGCAGATCAGTTCAAGAACACTTTACTTTTTCCTTTACAAAATTCAACAAACGTTACAAGTAAGATCAAAAGAAATATCCTCTGGATACAGCAAACACAATTGCAGATAAGAAGAAATCAATAATAAAATAAAATAATATATTGCACTAACAAAAAAAATAAACATGAATAAAATTCTCTGTATTATTGCAATGTTTGTTGTCACTCACATTCAGTGCTGACCTTACTAAACACCGGACTTTACAACAAATGCGTTGCGTGATAGATATCTAACTTATGGGTCCACTCACTGTACTTACAGCCGACGTAGCGAAATAACTTCTAATGTCTGTCCTTTTCTTTTTTGGTGGCGACATGGTCTCGGAGACTCAGAAGGAGACGCGTGTGCCCAGCTAGCCGCCGCCTTTTGCAGCTAATCAAAGAACGTCCGACGATTCAACTGACTCCCCCTCCCCCCATCCCCCCACAGCACCGTTCCGACACGGTCTCGGAGGCTCATAATAAATGTCAAACTAAGAAGCTTCCGTTCCGCGCACCGCCTGTTGCTGCTAATCAAAGATCGTAGATCCACGTTCTTTGAGCCAATATGGCAAAAATTGGTCGGGACTTTTTCATATCCCGTGAATATTGGTCGGGACATGTCCCTACCGTCCCTACCCAAACCTACGCCCATGATTCTGGTGATATTGACATAGTGATAAGCTGAATTGGGTTTATGAGGCTTTTCCTCTGAGAGGTGATGCTGGCATGCACATCTTGTCTCAGTCAGCAGAAAAACATCAAAACTAATCACAATGTAATGGCTGTACGAGTTCCAAGGTCACGGCGATGTGAATAAACCATAGCCTGGAGCGCGCTCACGCACAGCACAGCTCACTAACCTCTCATATATATATATATATATATATATATATATATATATATATATATATATATATATATATATATATAATATTCCGAATGTGTGGTTCTGAGGAGGCCAACTGTACTAAAGAAGGTTTGGTGAGATGGGACGCGATATTTCCTCTATCACATGTTTCATCCTCGCAGCGGGATCGACCTCCTCTGTTATTAAGTAAAAACCGACACTTTTGACACCTATGGGTCCTCCATACAGCAAATGTGTTGGGCTTGATGAAGCTCGTCCTTCTAAGACATTCTTTTTTTTTTTTTTTTTTTTTTCCCGGTCTCCGCAAAACACCATTTATCACCTTCCATGTGTGCAAGCGAGTGTGGCACGACGAGAAATAAATGCGTCCAACACCCATTTAAACAATTACTGCATTGCATCGCGCTCTTCTATTACGGAAGGCATTCTTGCACTCAAGTGTGATCATTTTTAATAACCTTGAGGCGCTGTTGGATAAGACATTGTACCATCTATATGTTTAATTTTTCCCTCCAAGCACACCCCTGGTTTAAAGCTTATCCGAAAATAAGCTTCTTTTTTTTTTCCCCCCGCTCTTTTTGTTTTAAGTCCAGTGATCCAATTTGCAGCGAAAACCCCAGGCTTCTCAATCAAACAGAAAGAGTGCAGCCTTAATTGTTTTGTACTTACGACAGCTTCAATTATTGATGGTCAAAGCCAGTGTTTTCTCTCATGGAGACCAGCCCCGCCGCAAGAAAAATACATTAAAGTTATTAGAGTTGCCTTGGCTGGTGTGAAGTCAAATTATCTGCTGGAAGTATTGGAATAATTCTGTTTTTCTTCCTGGCTTTGGATTCTCCCCCTTATTATTGGCTGAATTCGCAAGACATTTTTACAGAGCTCACACAGCGTGAGATTTCAGAACAACCCATCTTTTGAATAATTGAGACACCTCGACTCTGTATTATCATACAGAAAGACGGGCGGCTTTGATATCGCCTGTGCAGAAAGAGCCGCTCCTTATATAACTCCTCTGTCAAAGACAAAGCATGCCCAGTAGGCCCGGTGACACCCGGCATGAGATGATTAATTAAGAAACACACCGTTCGGTGACAGACATTTCAATTATTGTGTTTGCAAACTGAAAACGTTGAGGGGGAGCACGGTGCAGCGAGCCGCGATCTCAGTTGAAGAAGTTGGTATAAAACTTCAGTGAGCGCTGCCTTCCTCCCCGTTTCTGAGTCTTTCAGCTGCTGCTTGAGTTTTATCAAACATTTACATTCTCTTTTTAAAGCGTCCGACGTCAAGCCGCCTTCAGAGGAGGGAGAGCACTTGATGTAGATGTAGAAATGTTTCAATTTCTCTTTTTTTACATCAACTGTCGATGAACTGTGTAGTTTAAAATATAGATAACATGAAAGGTGGCACACCTTTTATTATTATTTTTGGTTTGTTTATGTTTTTTTGTTTTTTTCAGATTGTAAATCTAGGAAATCCAACACCGCTGAATCAAAATCAAAAATACTCAAACTATTCCTTTCTGTGATTAAGTTGCCTTTCTGAGAATTACAGCGAATAATTCGTTATGCTGCCTCGTTAAAAGGGGCTTCTGCAAGTTTGCAAGACTTTGTATGACCATGAGGGAAAAAAAAATATTCAAGTCCTACAGTGACTTGTGAAAGTAAAATCTAAAATTAAAATGGATTATTTTGGGGGTTTTCCATTATTCACAGATCGTGCATACAACTTTGAATGTTTCACTTTATCAATATTGCGAAGCAAACAACAAATAGGACTAAATAAAGATAAAAACTTCACTGAGCAGCGAACATTACCTTGATGTGATTCAACAGATATGATCATCAGCTGCTGGATTCAAATGCAACTTTTCCCATATTAGCAATCAGCCATCCCCCCCCCAGCTACATTCGGTTACAGCTCAGTTGCATTTGTACCCATGTGACTCATCCCCTCCTCTGGTTTACGGCGGCCGGTTAAGATGAGCTGGGGTTTTTTTTTTCTGAAATTCCCCTCAAAAAAAAAAAAAAAAAAAAAAAGCCATCTTGGTTTTCTTCTCTGTGTCTTCACTCCACCAGGAGTTGCTTCTTATTTTCTTAAGTTGGTAAAAGTTCTAAAGCAAAGTAAAAGAGAGCTGCCGGTTCTTAAAATGTTATGGTTTCATTTAAAGTTTTAAGTACTTTTATTGAGACAAGAATTGGCCGGTATCGCCAATATCAATACTACGTCCGATACCAATACTTTTAATCTAAATTTGATACATCATGAAACTTCTGATCATTTGGTGTTTTTGTGGTTTTTCTTTTGATTTGTTTTGCTCAAACCTAAGACAGAATTTGGACAAAATACATAGGCATCTAAAGAAATACTTGAAATGTTAACGTGAATAAACAAAATAAATAAAGCACAAAAGATTATAATTTGAGAGCAAATCCAATCAAAATCTGTTTTGAAGCAGAGTGGAGAAACTACAGTAGAAAAGTAAAATAAGATATTAAGGGGAATTGATCTGATACTTCATACTGACTTGGTATCGCCATTATAGATATTTTGGATCAATCTGCCCATGTAATGTGAAGAATTTTCAGATAAAACTTTCATATAGCTACTGTGGTAATGCTTGGGTTTCTTTTTCAAATGTTCACAATATAGAAAAAACATCTCAAACAGGCTTATTCTGAGTAAAAACAAAAACAAACTGGAACTTCATGCTTACTAGTTGTAAATCTAATGCCCTGTATGATACAAATTATTTTCAATAACGTTTTACCTTTTAAGCATCGTAGATGACACACAACGTGCACCGTGTCAACATCCTGTCCCCTGAAAAGCAGGAGACGCAGATTGGACCTTTCTCCCAGGTTGTCGGAGACGGATTGATGGATTTTGTCAAAACGTCAAAACGTTACTGTCGCCACCGGAAGAGAGAAAATCAATGCAAAGTTTTTTCTATTGTATTTTATCTGATGCTGCAGTGAAAATATTTAGAAAGCCTCAAGTTTGACCTTATCTGTTCACGGATGTATGTTGTTTGACTGAAGTGATGTGAAAAAAAAAAAAAAAAACTTCTACTTCCAAGATAAGTTGGAAATAAGGTAATGAGCAAATACATTCCCACTAAAAATAACGCAAGTCACATTTGTTCCCTGTGATTAGAGCAGTTTGAGGAAGGCTTTACCTTCATTGAGCTTTTGACTTTTGAAGTAAATCTACTAAATGTGTCTCTAAAGAAACTGAAATCAGTTTTACTGTATGTAAAACAGTTGGCAAGAGAAGGACATTGGAAATTACTGTCCGGGTTTAGCTATTGAAGCAATCTAACCCTGAGAGAAAAACACGGTAAATGAAGTCTAAAAAAAATATTCAATATTCTGGACATGGAAGTGCGTCTCTCTACATGTGGAAACAGACTGTGTGGAAGGACCAAACCTTTGTCCTGTAACAGGGATCGACTGCTGGTCTCCTTACTATTATATAATCCACCTTGAATTCTACTATGTGAATTTCCCTCCATTCATCATTCATTCATTCATTCATTCATACCAAAAACAAGAGAAAAACTCTCCCTAGAGCCTGCCTCAAGATTCACTCTCTTTTGTCCACTGCTATACTCATTCACTACACGTTTCATGTAACCCATTTAAAACAAGATTGTTGTATTTTTTTAAACATTCTTCAATGAACTGTAGTGGGGTTAGGGAGGTCAGATTTTGAAAAGGTATTCCACCAAACATATCTGTCGCCTTGCTCAAATCATTGTGCAAGACCTGTGGTCTTTAAAAGACAAATGTCTGAATGAAAGCCATCGTTGCAGCTCAAAGAGGGTAGAATCTGTTCTCTATCTGATTTTTCCGCAAGAAGAAACATTTTTCCCTCTAGTAGCATTTATTTGTTTGAGTTAAATGACAACAGAACAATCTCTGATAATTAGTGAGTTAAGAAAACAGTTTAAATAGAATGATTTATGGCGGCTCAATGGATGAAGCTGTGTGTGTGTGTGTGTGTGCGTGCGTGCGTGTGTGTATGTGTGTTTTCTTTTTTTCTTTTTTTTAATGGCTTCTGTTCTTTGGAAATATAAAGTATAATCCATAATACTTAAAAATCAAAACAACAGAGAATAGTTCCCACTGGCACATATAATCAGTTAAATTATTCAACACATATTTCCTCTTTGTATGGTCAGAATGGCTTTCCTTCCGTTTGTGTTCTTAGTTTAACAGGGCATGTAAATATTTCTTCAGTTTATCTGTAGCCTAAGTTGTGATAAACTCATCTTGGTACATAAACAACAACAGTCAGAGGTAGAGGCTTCGTCGATCTGATCCACTTTAACTAAAACGTGTTTTAGGGATAGAAGAGTTCCCATTGATTTTCATTCCAACACTAACAGTTTATGAGCTGTGGGATATTTTTAAATGTTCAGTTCAGAAGTTTGTATACATTTGTTCAGTATGTAGTTGATTTGAACCGACTATTTACTTTGTTTTCCTTGAGCCACTGTGTCATTTTTTGGGCGGTCTGCCAATGTCCCTTCGGAAGACGTAAGATGCAACGTCTTTTCAGGTTGCCTATGGTTTTGATCTCTGATCCGCCTAAACTAGCTGGTCTCGGTTTGGTTGAAGTGAACTCTGGTTCAAAAGCATATGTGAATGACTAATGGTCCAAAAGCAGGAAGCAAACTATGGAGTATTGCATTTTGGGTAAATACAACCAAAACACTCTGGAGAGTTTAGCGCTAGTGGGAGAAATGGCTTGTGGTCTTTTACCAACGACAAAAAATAAATCCTAAAATCTGACACCGCTCCATTTCTGTTTCCATTTTGTGTAGAAGGAAGTTGTGCTCACGTTTTCTTTGGAGGTTTTTTATGTGCCATTTCCTTCAGTAGTTCCTGGTGCAGCGCCGCCACAGGCGAGGAGGTCAGCAGGTTTTTACAAAGGTTTGGATCATTTGACGCAGTTCAAGCGAACCACAACGCTAAGGAACATTTATTTTTCTAGATATCGTACATAAAAGTGGTTTCAGCAGTAAATCAGTAGATTTGACATTGTATGTCAAATCTACATACAATGCAGATTGTATGTAGGTTAGGTTTACTTTGGGGACGCAGGTTAGCATTTAGCCACAATTAAGCAACCTAGATATAATAAACCCAGCTGTTTCGTTGTACTTTTAGCACTTTTAGTGTAAAATATTGTTTCAATTGAGCCTCTGGTGAAGTTCAGCTTTTACGAATGGAATTTCTGTAGCAACATTAACCTACCATAAGCTTAAAGTATACCATAAGTAAATGGTATACTACTATGCTAATCATTACTAGCATACACCAAGGTTAACTGTGATTTTCGTTATGCAGTTTTAATGATGCAATAGAAATGTTGTGATTCACTTAATGCCTTCCTCCTCCCTTCCTCTCCCCAGCACAATTCCTTTTACATCTGACATTTAGATGAAATGAAAATTGCTTTCTTAATAGATGTTAGATAACATGTTTTTGAGAGAGAGAGAGAAAAAGAGCGTCTTTCATCTTCACTTGCTTCCGAGCTCCCGCTGGCTTCGCGAGCAACACTCGGCAAGAAATGCGGCCCGGGATGCGTTTAGAGCGCGAGCACCAAGACGCCAGGCCTTCGCCCCGTTTCATTTTTACAAGATCGTTTTTAATATTTTTCATGTCCTCTGCTTGCGTTTTTCCAGATGGCGCAAGCAGAGGATCGTTTTTATTTTTGCTCCTTAATCTAATTTATATTAAGCTGCTTCGCCGTCGTTCCACTCTCATAATGTTCAAACAAAAAAACCTGTTGCTCAGTGGAGTGAACGCTCTCTGGAGGACTCGGCTCTTTGGAAGAGATGCTGACATTTGAAGATGTTTCATCTCGCTGAGAACATTGTGGAACGAAATGCAACTTAGATGCATAAAAAGAACTTCTTTGCGAGAGGATAAAGCCGGCCGCTCAGACAACATCAGCATTATTCGAAAGCTTTCTACACCATTGATGTATAAGATCAGCTGGCACAGGAGCTGGTCTCTGAAATACAGCAAACCTGCAGGAGAAAACTCTGAACATTAGTGGCATTTTTTGTCGGTGTAATTCGCTCTTTATTCTGCGGGAAATGGCTCTTAAAAAGCAGGGGGAAAAAAGCAAAGTGAAACCTTTCGAAATAATGAGTGACACGACGACGTGGGTCAAAAGCTGTTTTAGAATTAATTTAATTACAGTCGGGGGTTTTGAGTCACGGGCGTTAAGTCAACGAAAAGGGTGAAATTTCTCAAACAGCACGAAGCCAGGGGATTTGGGAAAGCACTGCAGTAATTACACAAGATGCTCTGGTTCATAACTTCATATTTTCTGGGCACTGGAAGAAGAGCAGAAGAAAATGAGCCGTTTTATTCAGACGGGCTTAAAGTGTGTTGTGTTGTGGTCAGAGGGGTAACAGGAAGGACCTCGGACTCCTTTAACAAGCTCCTTCCAAAAGCAAACAACTTAAGACCCTTTTTCATCAAATTCGAGCCGTGGCCATATTGGAAATACACCGACATCGATGGCACTGCTTTTCAAGCAAACACATTGATTTGTTTGCAGCGAAGTTCATATTTGCAGTCAAACGAAATGAAAACAGCCGGATACAGAGTTTCCTGCTTAGCCGAAGGCCACGGCATCCTTTTTTTCTTTTCTAATTTAGAACCGCATTTTGTTGTCAAAGAGCATTACTTTGCTGTTTGAACATGATAGAAGAAATCTGTAAAAATAGTCTCTGATTATTTAGAAGTCTATATCAGTAAAAGGTTGATGGGAGAGAGAAAAAAAGTAAACCGAGACGTAGAGTCCCTGTCCAACACACAAACGAAAAATTGCTAAATTGTATCCTCCACTTATAAACAAGGCATTCCTACTAAATGTTTGTATCAGATTTGTCTAATATGTCTATTGAATATTCGTATGTGGAACATTTTTGAAAAACACATCCTTTTGTTGGTTTTCCCTGGTTTTCTTTACATAAGTGTTCCTTTTCTCTGCCTTGATCTGACTGTAAGAGTCTTATTTCTCGTTGGTTCGTGGTGGAAGTGCAGACAGCACATTAATCTCTGCTGCCGACATTGATACAGAGTCGACCTCCGTACTTTAACAAATGACTGAGTTAAAACTGAATCGCACGGTTTTTGACCAAATGGTAGAAAGCAAAACTTGGTACAATAAACTGCTGTTTCTTATTCTCTCTTGGTCACAATTTAAATATTTACATGTTCACTAATAGCACTTTTTTTTATTGTTGTTCTTTGTTCCCTTATGGATCCTTCAGTTACGGTAGTTTTATTTTTGCTCTGTTTGAGAAAGTGTTCACTTATTAATGTCATTGTTTGTGTTCATTTTTATCCTGCCAGTATGTGAAAACACAACACCACCCTCCCATCCCTGCCTCCACCCCTCCCCTCTTTCGGCTCTTGAGGCTTCTAGAGCTCAGCCAAATTGGACCATTCGGTAAACCACTTCCCAGACTTGCAGTAAATCTGCTGCGGGAAGAAACACACATGAGAGACAAACTGGGTGTTTGACTGATAAGTGGTGGAGACTGGAACATTCAGATAAGCCCTTTGTGCCTGCTGCTACGTACAGTCGAGCTTCATATCATAAACTATTTGTGCCAAGGGCACGCGATGAAATCGCAGTGCCATACCTTGGAGATTACCACAACTGTGATGTGTGTTGACCCAAGTTATGATAACCTTGTTATCGGCGCTGAGGTCTATAAACCTTATCTGCGCCATGTTTCATCCAGGCATCGGCGATGCTGGCAGCTAATGGAGATTTAGCCCTTCAGTGATCCCTTATCTGCCAAACGCATCTCGGACCAAACTATTCCCCTGCTGTTCGCTCGATTTGCCGTTTGTTTGAGAACCCACATAATACATAATAACTACAGTGTCTGATCGGACTTGATAGGACTTATTACAGAGGATATCATCGGCTACCGGCGTGTCCTAAAGGAGTGCTTGGGAGACTCGTCACGGCGCTTCGCCGAAAGATAAAACCCGCTCAATAAAACTTGGTGTTTAGCAGTCTACTGTTCTGCAGAGACGGATTAAGTCCTTGTAGGAATTTCATTGCACGCACAATATTATATGGCTCATTTTGTTATAGACTTCTTTATCTTTTTATAATCAATACTAATAAAAACTCTACTCCTTTGGGGAGGTTGCAAACTTTGCTCTTGTATGGAATTCAGATCGTAAAGCGATAGAGCTCGTTGTCAAAACGCCACTCCGAGATTAGTCCCGGCACCTCCGCAGAAGGATGCTGAGAGGATAGCGGGGAGTGTAGTCATGGCAACAGGATGTAGTTCAAAAGTGTGACATGTTGAAATATGCATGTTCTTGTTAAATAAGAGAAAAAAATCAGCACTGTTCATATTAATACATATTAATTAAAGAGTTACTATTCCAATTTTCAGAAAATTTGTAACCTGTTGTTTAGGTGAAAGAAACTTGTAAGCAGTCCACAAGTGGAGATGTCAAGGTGTAGATGTTGTATGTAGGGGTTATGAGGACACAAATGCAGGAAGGAGGCAGATTTTCTTAAGTTTAATTTAATAAATAAGAATTAAAAATCCACAGGAGAGCAACAGTGAAACTGGCAGACTGGGGGTGGGGGGGGTGGAGCTGAAGATGATGCTGGCAGCAGCAGAATCCGACAAAGCATGGCGGAAGCAATAAGGCGTGAAAACAGGGCGACTAATTATTAGATGAAGAACAGCTGAGGGAGAGCAGAGAGCTACAGAAAGGGTAAAACTTGTGAGGTTGAAATCTCAGAGACAGGTGAACCACGGAAAACAGGAAGTAATTGGAACACTGTGCAAAACATATGAATCGGATGAAACGGATCTGTGGATAACAGAACTAAAGCTTGTGTTAAAATTAGCAAAATAGCTCAATAGAAAAAAAGGAAAGCGAACTAGAAGAATAAAATTACAGAATAAGTCGGTATCAAACACAGGATGTATGAAAATCAACTATGATAATTGTCCTATATTAAATATTGTAGAAAAACTTGAGGTACAAAACAAAAGGCTGAACCTGAGTCAGCACAACTCTGAGATCTTCTGAGGGTCAGACAGTGATGATGGACGCCTGGCTCTATTTAATCCCAAAGGTGTTCTGTCAGGTTGAGGCAAGGACTCGGTGCAGATTAGTCGAGATTTTCATGCATGTGTCGCAACATTCAGTAATGTGAAAAAATTGGACTTTAAAATGTACTAGGAATATTACACAACGCGACAGAAAGTATTACAAAATGTGCTCAACTTTGTTACATTTTGCATTTTTACTTAATGCAGTTTTAATGATGTTTTATGACATTTTAAAGCCCGATTTCATTACATTCTTACGTATTGTGGCGTTACCGACCACAGGTCTTGGTTTGGTATTTCATTGGAATCATGTAACTTCCAGAATAAGCTGAAATAATCTTTTACAGCAAGATTCATGGCCTTAAGCCAAGTTAAGTGACAGTAAGCAGTATGTCAATGTGATTATGGAGAATTTGGTTCCCAAATCATGTTTTCTGGCAGCCTTTGTAGCCCTGCTTGTGTCCTTTTTTTTTTTTTTTTTTTTTTTCATACAGATGAATTTACATACAACTTGACAGGTAGAATATCCTTTGCAGCCAGTTGAGCTCAAAGTGAATTAAAAAAAAAAAGAAAAAAAAAAAAGTGGAATAATTTACTGAGAAAGTGAGCGAGCCAGTTCTGGCACACATCTGCTGGGAGTCCATCTTGCTCCCAGTCCTAGCCGTGATTTAGCACGAATCTGCAGGAGGACGATTCCGCCTGAATCCCGGCAGCTCGTTACCTTGGCAAACGAGTTGTTCCACCTTGGAAGCGCCAGGAAATCCTGCAGCGATCGCGCACCGTCGCTAAGGACGTGACTCCCTGTATGAGCAGTCTCTCGCGCGAAGAGCGCCGCTTGACATTAGAGGAAAACCGGTGTCATGAATTTGCCATGACTGATTCAGGAAGAGGACCCACTCCGGTTCCAGCTGTGCTGCAGCTGTGCACCACATAGGAGTGTCATGTCCTACATTCTCTGAACCATGTGACTGCTTTTTTTTTTTTTTTTTTGTGCACCACTGACTCATGAATAAGGATAAACTGGTGTTGTTATGGGGTGTAGTTAGCTACGTTCAGACGCATACATTCAGGAGGATTAACGCCTTGAGCTTCAGCAGCTTCATCTTTCTGCATCTGCAGGTCGGAACGTCTCGGTACCCCAAAGAGGAAGGGCGTTTTTGTGCATTTACTCCCATCAGCGACTCAGAATGAAAATCAGTGGAACTCATGTAACACATAGTTCACCTTCTATAAACTAATAAATTGTTTTCCTGCTTCATGTCCCAATTTATCTGGCAAAAACCCACCCTCCCAAATTCTTGCATTATCAGCAACTGATAAACAGACATCGTAGGAGGTTGCGAGTCTACCGAACAGAGTATTTATTTATTTTTTAATGGGTAATGTGCCGAAAGCATGACTAACTACATGTTTCTTCATATTTTTTTTAAAATCCTCATTTATTCTTCTGTGGGGATTTGGGTTCTGTTCAGCTACAGAAACTCCCCCCTTAAGCCATATGTGTGAGAACGCTGCGTTGCCTTCCAGGTAATTTGGCAAGGAAGACAAAAGAAAAACAAAAAAACATTGAAATGGGACATGAATGGAAGCAGGACACGCTGGAAAGAATAGATTTTATATTCAAGTTAAAACTATACGTCCTGATTGGACTTGTTGCATCGACCGTGACCGATAAGAATGATTGGACTGGGCTGCACACCAAAGCATGACTAGAGGTACGACATGTGTACGACACACACATTGGTGTGTTGTAGCAAACGCAGACTCAGATTCAATTGTGCTCCAGTCACAAAGTCACTTCCTTTACACTTCGTAGAGTTTTAAATGCATTCAACATTGGATCTGAGAATGCTTCAGAATCTACAGCTGTTGGGGGAAAAAAGAAAACGCACCTCTAGCCATTCCCTTTAAGGTTCCTTTCACTTCAACAAGGCAAAACATCGTTTGCTAAATTAGCTTCCAGAGGTGTTGGGAGTCGTAGACGCTGTTATTAAGTGAGATCTTGATAAATCTTTTCCCAGGTTTGTTTGTTACAACTGAAACATATGCTGAGTCAATATGAGATATAAATAAATGGTGCGCAGCATTAAACAAATGCTTCTCTGAAGCATCTCGTTCAGTTGAAGCGCAATATTACATCATACTAATATGTAGTTGATGAACAAATTAATCATGTACTTTACCAACAACTGGGTAGTTGTTGTTTTTTTTTTTTAGCAGTCTGCTAAATTATTTTCCTTTCCAACTCAACAACTAATTATTATACACTTAAACATTCGGTGATATTATCCATTTTCTGTCAGGTGTAATGTCAACGGGGAAAAACTGAATGACTAATTGAGTCTATATATGTATAATGGCATCGATTTATAATAGAAATGTAACTAATAAACTAGACTGAAGGATGGAAAACAGAATAAAAATTATTTCTACTGACAAGAATAACAGACGGATTAAAAAGTAACGAAGGAACATCCAGTGGTCTTATTATACTTACTACTGAACTCACATGTTCAATTGATTGTCAGATTTTCACCAAGAATTGAATGAAAAGAAAAAAAACTCCACTTGGCTGATTGTTATCTTATTTTATACTAGAAAAATGTCCAGTTTTCGTTCTCCTGCATATTATGTTCTGATCCGGTTCTGACTCGGCTCCAGATCTCCGTCTAACAGCCGATAGATAAAAGATTACTTGTTGGATTGAGTAATGGGAGGTTCTCCTAATAGACGATAAACAAACAATCTCCTTAGGGGTCACACAGACACATTCAGTATGAGCTGGTGACGCGTAAAACAACCTCTCAGTTAACTTTAGTAAGAATCAAGATATTTCCAGTCCAAATCACAGGAAAACCCTCTTAACAGTACTAGACTTGAGGTGCTGTGGTGGTGCAGGGGAAAAGCACCACCCACATATGGAGGCCTTAGTCCTCATGCCGGTGGTTGCAGGTTCAATTCCTGGCCTGGCAACATTTGCTGCATGTCTTCCCCCTCTCTCATTACCCTGTTTTCTGTCAAACTACTTTCAAATAAAGGCCTCTAGAGCCAACAAAAAAAAAAAAAAAAATGTTGCTATGCTCATCACAGCTCTTTGAAATACCTTCCGTGTACAAATTATCCTCATAACCATGCCAACATTACAGAATTCATCATCTTTGTTAGCAGCAGTGTATCAGTTTTAGAAGTGTCGCGCAGTCTCTGGTGACGAGCAAGGCCGTTGAATAATGAGAGGAAGTTACTGTAGCGTTCTAATTTTATAAATGAATCTCTTTGTATGGAGACGTTCTAGCAGCCAGCAGCCTTATCTGGGCCTCCGGGCCATCAGCTGTGCGCCTCATTATGAAAACAACACGCTCCCTGCAAGCTGAAATTAGAAATAACAGTCTGAATTGACCTGGGCATGAAAACAGCGTCACGCAAAAAAAAAAAAAAAAATCAACAGACGCAAGACTCAAAAACCAGAAGACGCCTTAGACATCTCAAAGTCCCGCACATCTAATGAACGAATGGTTAAAAAAAAAAAGTGTGTGGCGCTGCAAGGTTTTCAGCACTCAGAGAGGCAATTTTATATTTTCATGTGTTACACTTAAAAAAAATCACCAGAGATGACTTAATAATGTTGAAAGCTGTAGCACAACTGATGGTAACTTATTGCTACTCATCCTTCCGAGTTCACACCTACCGTCTGCTACTCTGAATTTGTTTAACCTATAATTTAAGTTTTTTTTCCCCCCACCACCACATACACCTTCTTTGACATAATTTGCAAAAAGGTCACAAAGGATCAGAAGCATCTTTGAAATTGGGCACCAAAATACCAATGAGCGTTACCAAAACAACGTGGCACCAATAGCGAAATATGGAGCAGTTACTTTCTTTGATGAAACTGAGATTTTTAATGGCAATAAAGGAAGCAGCTCCAAATACCAATAAGCTCTGAACCAAAGCCTGGAGGTTTCTATTAGGTGAAGATGAAAATGGATTGTAGTTTTCAGCGTCACTGAGAACACATCCAAACCGACCAAACGATTCATGTTTTACGATGATCTTGCCAACGTTCAGAATTAAATCTGACAGAAAACATGCGGAGTGCCCCTGAAAATACCGTCACAGTCGGACAGATTTGTCTTTTCAAGGCAGGCGGACTGCAGATGTGGCATGGTGATTGACTCCTACAAACGAAGGTTTAACGTAGAAACTGAAACAGAAGGGATGTTCACACTATGGTACTTTTTCCATTGGACGTATTTGTATGTTTTCAGTTGAGTTTCATTGAATATCTTACCAAGACAAAGGGACTAGACTCCTGTCAGGCAGGATAGAAAACAGTTTTTTCTGTCAGCTTCCTTTCCTCTTCGTATTCCAACCCACACCCATGAACATCATATCTGAAGCTTCTCTCCTGGATTTACTCTGGAGAAGACCAGCAGTCCCAGGTGAATAAACCCCCTACATGTCCCGGATAACATAAAATCCAGCCTGCTGAATTTCTTTTATTCCTTTATTCGTCTATCATTGTGGATTTTACCAAACCCAGTCAGCAGCTGGGAGCCGATTCTGGGAGCAAACCATAAGAGATCTTTTGACTTTGTAATTAATTTGCGTTGATCACAAATCTCAATAAGACATGATTGACGTTTGTAGTTCCTGATGGGACAAATAACAGGTTTTATATGTCTAACCAATTTAGAGGAAGATGGAAAATGAACGTCTAAATCCAGAGGTTGGATAAACTGCCAGAGTTTGTAAACCCAAACAATTAACGCTGGTGATCTAGAAATAACTAACATGGCGCAAGTTGGTGAGATCTTTAATTCATTTCCAACATTTCATTCGAACCTCCCAGTGGTGTTTGGGGGCAGCACAGGGTCAGGTCACAGTCACAGCTGTTAGCAACAGCAGGCGGCTACATAATTCACTGTCCCTATTAATGTTTGTCACACACCAGATAATTCATAAAATCACTTTAATGCAATGCAAGACACTAGAATCATGAGTCACAACCCGTAGTTTGGCGTAGTTGAACAAAAATGACTTGGTAGGTGTAAATTTTCCTCTAGAAAAGTTAAACCACAAGAAGACCTCCAAAATAATAGACCCTCTCCACCACGGAATATGAAATAAACATGGATTCACACCTCTAAGAAAATTCAACAGTATTCCCTTTAAATATGCCGTGCCTTGTCGGGAAACTCTTCTCTATTTTTTTTTTCTTTTTCTTTCATAGCTTACAAAAAAAAAACCCATACGGAAACAACAATGTAAATACACCTCCCAGTCGGGGGAATCGGTATGCAATTTGCAAGTCTGAAGTTGCCTCTTAGCCCTGGCAGTTTATCGCAGCAGACCCGGGTGAAATATTGGGGCGTACAGCTGCTTGGCAGAGGTTGGCGACTCGGAGAGCAAAGCGAAGGGGGGAAGAGAACCGGTTGAATCCCTGAGAGATCCATCAGATGAGAGCGATGTAACACATCTGGTCTGTCGGCATCTCCCAGGTCTTTAATATTCACAGTAACTCCCAGGAATCTGCTGTGGAAAAAAAAAAAAAAAAAAGCCCACAATGAATAATTGATGCAGTGTGGAGCCACAGAGCTCCCTCCTCCTGTTAATTGGATTTCATGAAGAAGAACAGAGGAAGAGGAGTTTTAAAAAAAAGAGAAAATATATATATATATTACAACAATATTATCATGCTGGTTGTTGTTCTACGCCAGTATTATCAGCATAAGGCTCAATTATTTATTCTGTTTAAGATATGCTGTCAACTGAGGAACCAACGATTGGTGTATGGTTCCCTGAGAACTTAAAAATATGATTTTATTATTTAACTATTTACTGCAAATGCAAATTCATTGTATATATTTCCTTTCATATGCATGTTCAAATCAAAGATTTAAAGGTAGACTGCTTAAATATAAGGTTAAGTCAATGAATCATTGCTATTTAAAGCAATGATTCATTGTTTTTGGCTAGTTTTTGCTAGCCAAAAACTAGCTAGTCGCTGTCACAGAGATTAGAGGTAAACAATGATTTAAAATTGTTTTAAACTATTGATCCTTCATGAATAATAGCATTGTTTGGTCATTTTTCTATTAATTGAAAACAGAACTTTTAAACATTGGTCCTGCTTCTGGCTGTGTTTGGCCAGTAAAAGCAGCACTGACTGCCTGAACTCTTTGCACATCAAAGCGTGCGCCATATTGAAAAGGAAAACCATTCAGTTTGGAGAATTTGGTTGTAACAGCATTAAATGTTATTGGAAGTTCACTTTAAGTAAAACATCTAGTTTGTAAGTTTATGTTCTTATTTGTTATGTAAAACCATTTATTACAACTGACTTCATATTAACAGTAAAGTCAGTTGCTCGTACCTAAATACGAGCAAATTTGTCTTTTAATGTAAACCACTTTGTTCTTTTGTTCTATGAACTACTGATGTCTCCAAAATTCCAAGCAAAAATTGAATATTAATTTGCAAAAAATGAGAAATGGTCAAAATAACGATAAAGATGCAGCGCTTTCAGACCTCAAATAATGCAAAGAAAACAAGTTCATGTTTATTTAGAAACAACAATACTGATGTTTTAACTCAGGAAGAGTTCAGAAATCAATATTTGGTGGAATAACCAGGAGGTTTTCAAAGGGGTTCAGTGAAGTGGTCTCAGTTTTTTCCAGAGCTGTATAATCATATTATTTAGGACAGATTTTGTGTTTTTATCCAAGTGCATGTTACAAAGTGCACAATTTTCCAAAGCGAATAAAGGAAGCAAAAACGTCTTTTACATTTTAGTACAATTAAAACACAAATTTGTCAGAGTACGAGAAAGACTTTGGACCAGCAGTACTTCAGCTGCCTTGCAGCTACTTTATACATTACCTGTTTTTCCATGTTTGTTTAGAACACGCAGCCAGAAACCCTGGACAGTAGCCAAAAGCTATTTTATTGATATATCATGCTACCCACTTTTTCTATCACATAATTTCTCTTTCCAGAGGTGTGTCATACATTTTTTGCAGCAAGTTGAAGATTGCAGACACCAACTACTACTGCTGTATTATCCTGACACCTCAAAGAATTTCAAAGTGTGTAAGATTAACATTTTCTATCTAAAGACACTAATAAATATAGCAAAAATAAAATAAAATAAAAAAAGACAGATTGAGCTATGTTATAATTTTGTGGCAGCCTTACTTAAAATTGTATCAAATTAATTTCTTAAAATTTTACACACATATACCCTTTAGTGACAATATTTTACGACACGGTTTTTTTTTTTTGCACATTTATTAAGAATAGCAAACCAAGAAATCATATTTATCCACGTATTCAGCAGTACTACTCATCCTTGAAGACAATTTTTGGCCACTCTACCCATGTCTGCAGCTTGCATTCAGAATTTATTCTAAATCTTTGCGCTTGGATGTTAAAGCTCCCCGTCCTCCAATAAAACACAAAAATGTAAAAATATTTTAAGAGAAAATCAGAGGAACCCCCCTGTTTCTCAGGATACCGATCCATTAAAACCCTTTGTTACTGGTTACGACGCAGTAATGGACTGAAATATTGCGAAATATAACCTGACCCTTTATAACATTAAAAATTAAATGTAGGCTGTCACACCACGGCTCATCATCAATCTCTTTAAAGTACACTGGGGAGCATTCATCCTCATGCCACGAGGAGAAAAAACAGACTCATCAGAAAATTTGATGATGCAATTATTAGGCAGGCTGCTCCTGCATTCATTAGTGGAAGTGTTTAACGACACGCAGAGTCAAAAAAGATTTTTTTACCACACCAAAGGAGAACTATTTCACCTCAGAAGGTTTCCGTTTACTGTCAACCGCTGTGACTAGAAAATATAACAACAAAATCTAAATGATTGCTAGTATTAACCTGAGTGAAGTTGGCCCCCCCACCTTCTTCAAATCAGACAAAATTGGTGTCAAACGTTTGTGCTACGTTTGTGCTGGTTTGTGCAGCAAATTTTTTTGTTTGTGCCGCTATCATTTTAAAGATATAAAGAAATGTTTCCAGAGGTCATCCAAGGTCAACCAACCCCCCACCTTCTTCAAATCAGACAAAATGGGTGTCAATCAACTCGGCTACATTTTATGAAATCCAACTTTCTTTATATCTTTAAAATGATAGCGGCACAAACGAAAATTTTTGCAGCACAAACCAGCACAAACATAGCACTAATGTTTGACACCGATTTTGTTTGTTTTCATAAAAGTGGGGGGGGTGGTTGACCTTTTGACCTTTACACTTTCATTAATATCTTCAAAGCCAAAGCAGCACAAACAAAAATTTTTGCTGCACAAATCAACACAAATGTAACCGAGTTGATTGACACCCATTTTGGGTGACGATGATAAAGAATTAGTCATAAACAAGTTATTGAAATAATCAACTTTTTTTTTTTTATAGATAAAAAAAATAAATGGTAAGAGTTGCAAGTTCTGTGAAGCAGTACAAAATGTCTGACTTTCCAGACAGGATTTCTCAGAACATGCATTTATTAAAAAAAAATAAAAAAGCAAAACAGCAAAAAAAAAAAAAAAAAAAAAGTATGACTAAACAACAATAATCCTGCTGTGGACTCTGAACTGCTGAAGAAGATTTTAAGTTATAGTATATTTTGGGGAAATATCTCTGGCTCAATCTTCTTACGGATCCCAGATTCTCCCGGCGGGCCGTGTGTAGCCACACAGAAAACAACAATGAGTGTAGATTTCAGAGTTTAATCTAATAGAAAACAATTTATGCAAATTACAACAGAAACTGCTGAACAACAGAGATATACATTCATTTACCTGAGACAAATGGAAAAGAAGAAAGAAAGAAAGAAAAGCAAAGATGTCTTTGGAGAACTGCGAGAGCAAATCTAGTTTGTTCCTCACGTGCACACATTTTTATAGTAAAGGCGTATTCTTGTCTTTAATATATTTAATTAAGGCGTACCTTTGCTCATCCAACCAGGAGCTGTCTCGGACCCTCTCTAAAAGTTAGAAACTCCTTGCAATTTGCAAAATCAAAGGCCATTTGTCCCTTTTGTCTAAACAAAGTGAGAGCAGAGCTTCTCCTGAACTCCTGCTGTTTTATGGCTTTTCACAGATCAGTGTGAAAGCTGGAACTTCTCCTGATTGTTTCCCACACAGACAAAGGGCAGTTCAAAAGATCTTAGCAAACCATCTGCTGTAACTACAGGTAACATAAAGATCAATAGGCCAGAATAAGTTATTAATCTGAAAACCATAATTAGGCTATTTCAATCAAGACATGTTAAGTTTTAAAAATAGCATATTTTAAATTCATTTTCTTAACAGAACCCATTTATTTCCAACAATAGCGACGTTTTAGTTAAGAAAAGGTGCTCCATCTTCGTACGCTACGTTTGGACAGGAATATTATTTTGATTATCCATTAGACATGATGGATGGTAATGTACTTTCTACAAAGAACACAGACAGAGCGGAGAACTTACTCACTTTTGTGACTCATCCATAACCGGTTAAAATGTTTAGTACAATAGCAAAAACTTCCTGTCCGCATATTACAGGACATAAAAAGGAACTGATCAATGATCGGACAAATGCTACAAAAACAACAACAAAACATGGAATTCGTGAGGCGTTGTGAACCACAGAGAAAGAATTAACGTTAAACGCGTTATCTTTAGCAGGTCGCCATCACTAATCGTAAAAAGAGTGACGAGTTTTTCAGCACTGATGTCAAACTCGTACACTTGTTTTCCTATTTCATAAAGGGAGGCTGGTTTCTTGTTTTTACTGGTGTCTCCATACCAGTGCTTTGACTAGGCCAATGTCTAAACCTACAGATAAAACTTTTACGGACATGAACTGAATGTCTATTTCTGAAATTTAAACTGCTTGTAAATAATTCCTTGGTCCATGAACAAAATAAAATGACAACAAAAAAAATCAACCCATTAAGCTGTCAAGTTTTACAATTTTAAGCAACTTGCTTTTTTTCAAGTAGCTTTCAGACAAGTTGTAGGCTTTCAAATTAAAATGTAGTGAGTAGCAATTTGCTAATATTTACACATAAAAGTGAAAAGTAGGATAAGCTTACCTTTCCTCCACCGATTGTAAATAAGTTCTCATCCTGACAAACAAACAGCCGTCTTCTTTTTCCTTTTACAGTATTTATGAAAAAGATTGATCGACGGGGAGGTCAAGAATTCATCCTGCGGTTCGATTTTGATTGCTCCATACATTATTAGTCTTATTTGATGCAGGCTGAGAAGACTTACACTTAAGAAGTTTACGCTTTTTTCTCTCTCTTGCTCTCGATGAAGGCGGACGCTTTTTTCCTCTGCTCCCTCCCTGCCCATGCCTGCCCTGCTTGCTCTGTTTTGTCCTGTCTTTTTCTATATTTTTGGAGCCTTTCTTTGCACATCATTCAAATCTACAAATTATGGATCTGGTCAACCGATCTCTCAATGCAATTCATCAAATTTTCGATGAGAACTCTGGGCACAGGAGAGCCCTCTTGTACTGCGGGGACACAACTGGCGAGATTCACCCTGGATTTATTCTTGATAACAGGATTTCTGCTGTTTGGAGCTTGTGGATTCCTGGCTTATCGACAAATTTGTGACGGACTTGGCCGAACTGGCGAACACTCAGACTATTGGTGTGAACAGAGACGAGGACTCTAAAACTCAGTAACGAGTTGGAATTGATCTCGGAAAAGTTGTTAGTTTCGACCAAACTATTTTGGATGATTGGGAACTGAGATGTATTGGAGAGACTTTAGGGAAAATTGAAATTTATAATCTTCCAGACATAAGACATTCTGTTTCTGAATTGGCTTTTCCCGTTTGGCCTTGGAAGGGCTGCATATCTCTAATCTCCTTGAAGATATGAAAACACAACCCTCTTCCCTCCTCACCCCCTCCTGTATCCATGGAGCTGTGGAGCTGAGGGCTCCCAAGGACATTCCTGGATAAACACCTGTATCGGATTTCTGCCAGGAGCCTCAGCCACCTGGTTTCATGGCCCTGTGACGTCACTGCCTTCACTCGTGTCTGTTTTGCCCTTTGTTTTGTCTGAATGTTGGCATTTGCCCTAATGCGTCCTTTCCTCTTTTTTGTTTTAGTTTGTTAGAAATGGTGGAGTACTCCCTATTTAACCCAGAAAAGGATTATTTTAATTTATTAGTAATATCAGAAATTGTGGAGTTTGCACTATTTAGATCAATATTATACAGCCCAGAAATTGAATCAGAATTAGAAAAACTACGAACTTGGAATCCAGAAATACTTAACAGGAACAGTCACTGCTTAGTTTATACTACTTTTAACCCAGAAAAGGCATTAGATCAGTCCTTCTTTGGCTTATTTGATCAGAAACTGTAGAGTACTCACTATTTAGAAATGGTATTAGATACTTAGCAACCCTGAACAGGAGCACTTAGTTTACATACTTTAGAACAACATTAGATTGGTTTTCTTTCCTCTTTTTTCTTTCCTTTGCTTTATTTTGTCTGTATTTCCTTTTAATTGATGTAAAGCACATTGTTGCTGAAAATGCTATATAAATAGAATTACCTTACCTTACCTTAATTTAAGAATCGCTGAGATGACTAAATTTCAAGAAACCAAAGCAGACATTCAGGCGTCCAACGACTCCTCTGTGACAGACGGAAACCTGGTCGCTCTTTACCGTCCTGCTGTTCAGCAGAGGTTGAACAGCACACAGAAGAGCGAACGTTTTCTGCGCGTCTGAGGGTCACGCTGGTGAAAACGACGGAGAGTGGGCAGCCCATCTGTTGGCCAATAAAACCCAAGTTAAAGCAAGCAGCAGGGTCATGATGCAGCCATCAGTCCTTCATGTTTCACTGGCCCTCAGAAGCCCTTGTACCTTTGGTGGCTCGCGGGGCCGGCGACACTCGCTGAGCTGTTAAAGCAGCCGCACAGATTGCCGGAGATTTATGGCTCGCAGTTGTATTATTGGCTGCTTTCAGGAGGCTTTTATCTCTTCGCCGGGATGTGTGTGAAAAAGGCAGAGGGGAAAAAAAAGGACTCGCCGCGGTTACCGGAGCGTGCTCAGCGACGCCGTTTAGCTCCAGAGCCCGTCACAAAGCGTCGAGGTCAAAGCGTCAACGCGTTGTTAATTTGTGCTTAACAAATTAAGCCCCGTTACTGTGGCCGCCAGTCAGTTTCCACTGAAACATATATGTCTGGTTTCACCTGTGCGTGAGACCAGACGTATATGGGTTTTTACCGGGACGTCGTCAGGGCACGCGGTAGTAAAGGAGAATTTTTTATCTTATTTATTTTTTCCTGCGTCTCGGAGGCGGTGCCAGGCGGGACGTCCAGAAATATGTTCGCGACGGGGTCCAAGACGGAAAGCCAAGCTCTGACTTGGAGGAAGCGAGGAGGATGAGTCTGGCTCTGGAATAAGGAAACCAAGTAATTAAAAAGAGGGAGCAGGTGGTGAAAAGGGCCAGCAAGAGGTAAAGTAAGTGTTACTAGAGATATTTAAAAACTGTAACGTCCAACTACGGAGACCAGGACCAGACGGTTAGACACAACACACACAAATGTTATGGGAGGACAGGCTTGTTTTGTAAATTAAATAAAAATGACTAACAAAAAAAAGGGGTAGCTAAATGAAAACACATGAAAGGGGCTCAGTGAGTTGCATAAAAGGAATAGTAACCCAGATGCAGCCATCAGGCAGAACAAATGGAACAAAAACAACAAAAAGGCAACAACAACAACAACAAAAAAAAAACGTACAGAAACACAGAGAGAAAAAATACACTGGAGAACCAGGAACAATGGGAGTAAAGAAAGAGAAGTGACAGAAAGTAAAGTCCTTAAATATTGGTGTTAAGAAGAGATTAATAGAATGCTTTACAGGTGAATTAAGCAGCTAAGTGGATGTCAGCTGGGAGGGGAGCAGGTGTGCATGGCTTCTGCAAAGGGAATGATGAACAGAGAGAATGCACAAGGACACAGAAAAACACAGAATGCACCTACCAGAATGAACAACACATGAACTAACGCCACCCAAAAGGTTGCAACAGAGAAACAGAACCTCGCCATCCCTCTTCTTTTTGAGGCAAAAAAAAAAAAAAAAAAAGAGCCTGAAGCTGTGAGGTCTTTGAAAAATGGCCATTGAAAGCAGGATCCACTTTCTCTGCTGTTCTGTTGAATAATTTCATGTCGGCCTTAGAGAAATTCAAGCATGAGGAACAGACTGATTGTAATCCTAAACTGAATCCCACTTCTCTAAAAATCTTTTTCACAGCATGACATTCAGCTGCAACACATCTACCACTGTAATGAAGATGATTCATCATCTGCCTTCATGGTACAAACTAATTGCAACGTGTGATGCCTCTGTAGCGCTGCATTCTGTGTCATTAGGAACATAAAGAGAGGACATGACGCCTTAAAGGACAACAGCTTCTAACACGCAGCTAATGCCCCAAAATTAATTAGAATCATTGATGACGCCGGCGCGCGTTTGCCGTGGCTCACGCGGCCTTCTCTGGTTCGGAGATCCTCAAAGATGCGATTGATTGGATTTTAATTACACTGCGCGGCTCGTCCACACACACAGCGAGACGAATTCTGAATGGTCTGAAAGCGTCGCTTTTATAACTTTTTTTTTTTTTTTTCGAAAGAGCTGTGTGTGGAAGTAATTTGAACGAGTGAAATGAATTAATTCAATGGTATACTCGTAGAATGTATACAAACACTGTGTAGACAGGTAAAAGCAACAACAACATCAGTGTTACATGTTGAATCTAGTCAGACGACTGTGGTAGACTGAAATGTATATTTTTATTTCCAATTTCCGCCCTTAAATTTCTGCTGGCGGCTGATGCTACACTGAAAAAAAAAAGTCCTTTAAGAATGGAGAAATGTTCAGCTGTTTAGCCTTCATTTCACGATGCTACGCTGCGGTTGAGTCAGCACACTAATCTTTATCGTTACCGTCAGGCCACACAGGAAGCAAAAGTTGAACTGTTTTGTGAATTAAACAGTTGAAAGTGTCGCAAGAGCTCTGCAATGTTGGGTAAACTCCTCAAACCAAATCCAGATGGATCTTATCAGAGTTTTCATCTCCAAAGGAGGAGAATTCATTAAAAAAAAGAGGCAAAATACATTTGTTGTAACGGTCTGAGGCATTTAAGCATCTCGGAAGTCTTGTGTCGTGTCAGCTGAATCTGGGTTTTATGTTTCAGCCCCGCTCTTGCGTTAATCTTCCATTGATGTGTTTTGCAGATATGCGCCATCGATTGAGAGAAGAGAGCTGCCAATGGAAGCCTTTTAGTGCACGGTGGTAACGGATGTAACCTTCTGTTACTTTGGACGTTTAGGGTGTTCAGAAAAGCAACCTTTGTGATTTTTACTAAAGCCCTGAGAGTTTTCCCCTTTGCCTCAAAACAGAAACCAAAAAAAAAGAAGTAAATGGCAGCAGCTTTATTGATAGTTTAGCTTTGGTTAAAAAAAAAAAAAAAAAAAGCACTGTGTGTGAGCACAGAGACAATAGAGGGGAAACAAATGTTCTTTCCTGTTTCAGCATCTAAGTTCAAGCTGCCCTGAACATGACTGTTTAGTCAATCCTGCAAAATAGATTAGATTTTTGCTTAAAGAGAGAGAGATAGAGAAAAAAAGAAAAGTAACCGCAGTCGATATCCTGCTACTTCATTTCCAAATGTACCGCCTTAAGTGTTCCTCTGCCTGAGTCGAAGGGGAGAAGCTCGACTCTCCTGCAGCCGGGCTGATTGAAAGCCCCTCTGCGCCGGCCGCACATCTCCTCAGGTGCGTCTCCCGAGTCGACGCACGAACTTCACATTTTGGATTTTCGGCCTGGCAGCTGTTCCTGCTCTGCCCCGCGCTCCCGGTGTGCCTCCGCCTTATTACGCTCTTATTAATGTAATATCATTAAATGTCCCCCCTGAAAACGTGAGAGCGGCAATTTATACACAGCTCATAACATCCATTCCTTTTTGGCGGGGGCCAGATAGCGGGCGAGTCCGTGGAGATCTACGGCCGAGTCGGGAGGGTAGGACTGATTATTTGGAGAGAAGTGCTGGCGCCAGGCTGGGCTGGAGTGGGTAGCGGGGGCCATTGAATCATCTGGCCTATTTATTATCCATCCTCCAGCTCTGGCTCAATGCTGCATCTTTTAGATCAGGCAAAAAAAAAAAAAGAAAGAGAGAAAATAATAATGGCCTCCATAACCTTGGGCGTTAGTGGGCCTCTAAAAAAAATATAAAAATACCCTCTCTCCACCTCTCCTCTGCTATCTTTTCATTTTATGTGTAATGTACAGGGCATGGATCAAAGAGCAAACAAAAAACAAAAGAGAAAAACCTGTGCATGTGCAAGTTCGCTCACATTTACTTCTAGGCATTATTTATCTCCATATCAGGGCTACAGGAGGAGGCAGCCCGACCTGGATTGGAGAAATTTAATGAGGGCTGGAAGACAGAGGGGCAGAGCAGTTGAGTCCCGCTGATTTAAAACCAGAGAAGACTGGGGGGAAAGAAAATAAAAAACCTGAGCATAATATTTGGACTCTAGAAATGCTACTGGTGGACAGAGCAATGGTTTTAAAAATCATCTAAACCTACAAATCCTATTTTCGATAACTGTACAGTTTCTGAACACTGGAAGTAGTTCAGATAAAAAATATTTAAAGAGGCAGTGTTTTGTAAAATTTACTTTTTTGAGCTTTACATCATGTTATAATGTTATACCTGGAGTGTTGCCTTCACAACATCCATGTTTGAGAAATCCTTTAATCTCCCGTGGCAACCATTCAGCTGTGCAAAATGCTCAGATGGACCGAGCTCCTCCTTGAGGTCAAAGTTCCTCCTCGAAGAGCAGCCTCCTCCTGTGCCTCCCCCGCTCAGCTCCTTCAGACTAGCTAGCAGCAATTAGCAAACACCTGGTGGAACTGCACATCTGCTGAGCTCATTATACGAGCTACTTTTCCGTGCAACACTAGTAAAAATGTTAAGGGTTTAGTAGAGGAGCCATGTTGTGATAACTTCCTGAAGGCAGAGTTTCAGAAAGAGCAGGAGTTTTTAAAGAGACAGAGGCCCAATTTCAAGGCACTAAAATACAAAGTTTGTTTTATAAACAGCTTTTTTTGTAACTTAAGTGAACAGTTAGTCAATTGTGATAACAAAATTGCACTAGTGCCCGGAAAACGTGTAATGCTGCCCCTTTAACGTTTGTAACCTGATGTACAGGTGCTGGTCATAAAATTAGAATATTGTGATAAAGTTCATTATTTTCCATAATGTCATGATAAAAATTAAATTGTCATATATTTTAGATTCATTGCACACCAACTGAAATATTTCAGGTCTTTTATTGTTTTAATTTTGATGATTTTGGCAAACAGCTCATGAAAACCCAAAATCCCTGTCTCAAAAAATTAGAATATTATGAAAAGATTCTCTGAACGAGCAGTAAAAATAATCATCTGAATCAACAAAGTAACTCTAAACACCTGAAAAAGATTCCTGAGGCCTTTAAAAACTCCCAGCCTGGTTCGTTACTCAAAACCGCAATCATGGGTCAGACTGCTGACCTGACTGCTGTCCAGAAGGCCATCACTGACATCCTCAAGCAAGAGGGTGAGAAACAGATAGAAATTTCTGAACGAATCGGCTGTTTGCAGAGTGTTATATCAAGGCACCTCAGTGGGAAGTCAGTAGGAAGGAAAAAGTGTGGCAGAAAACGCTGCACAACGAGAAGAGGTGACCGGACCCTGAGGAAGATTGTGGAGAAGGGCCGATTCCAGACCAAATTAAATTTTCATCTCCATAAAACTTTTCAGCAGATGGAAGCATGAAGTGCTCCAAAATCTTCTGATAGCGGCTGCATTGATCCTGCCCTTGATAAAACCCAGTGGACCAACACCAGCAGCTGACATGGCACCCAGACCATCACTGACTGTGGGTACTTGACACTGGACTTCTGGCATTTTGGCATTTCCTTCTCCCCAGTCTTCCTCCAGAGTCTGGCACTTTGATTTCCGAATGACATGCAAAGTTTGCTTTCATCCGAAAAAAGTACTTTGGACCACTGAACAACAGTGGTCCAAAGTGCTGCTTCTCTGTAGCCCAGGTCAGGCGCTTCTGCCGCTGTTTCTGGTTCAAAAGTGGCTTGACCTTTGACCTGGGGAATGCGGCACCTGTAGCTCATTTCCTGCACACGCCTGTGCACAGTGGCTCTGGATGTTTCTACTCCAGACTCAGTCCACTGCTTCCCCCAAGGTCTGGAATCGGCCCTTCTCCACAATCTTCCTCAGGGTCCGGTCACCTCTTCTCGTTGTGCAGCGTTTTCTGCCACACTTTTTCCTTCCTACTGACTTCCCACTGAGGTGCCTTGATATAACACTCTGCAAACAGCCGATTCGTTCAGAAATTTCTATCTGTTTCTCACCCTCTTGCTTGAGGATGTCAGTGATGGCCTTCTGGACAGCAGTCAGGTCAGCAGTCTGACCCATGATTGCGGTTTTGAGTAACGAACCAGGCTGGGAGTTTTTAAAGGCCTCAGGAATCTTTTTCAGGTGTTTAGAGTTACTTTGTTGATTCAGATGATTATTTTTATTGCTCGTTCAGAGAACCTTTTCATAATATTCTAATTTTTTGAGACAGGGATTTTGGGTTTTCATGAGCTGTTTGCCAAAATCATCAAAATTAAAACAATAAAAGACCTGAAATATTTCAGTTGGTGTGCAATGAATCTAAAATATATGACAATTTAATTTTTATCATGACATTATGGAAAATAATGAACTTTATCACAATATTCTAATTTTATGACCAGCACCTGTACATACAGCTGATCTTCATAGGGCTTGAACAGTGAGCCTGAAACAACTCATGTTTGTATCTTGCATTATGAGTTGTTGCAAGTGCATCATCAAACACACATCATTCTGTAGCTTACGAAGGATTTTATCCACGCATTTCCATAATCCAGACTTGAACTAACGAGTCCAGAAACGGAGGACTCTGTAGGTGAAATCCTTGTAAATATTTCCAGTTTGAGGTCAGTCCCTCTGCCTCCTCCACCTGCAGCCTGTTAGGTAAGCAGTTCCAACGCTTCTCGCTCTACTTAAACACCTCTCCTCCTCTCAATCCTTGCTCGGCTCCCACCATTACATCTCCACTTTTTGCCCTGCGTCCACTTGTATGTTCATCCTGTTTCTGCAAGTTGTCTCTGGACTTTAATGGAAACATTTCATCATATCCACCAAAACTCCAGCATTCATCTGCAGCTTGCAGGTGAACAAAGAAAAGATGTTCACCTTCTCCAAAGACAGAAAATGAATGAATCGGTGGGGGAAAGACCACAAAATATAATCCTAAAAAAAACAAAGAAACAAACAAACATGAAAATACTCCATACTTGACATCTCAAACTTACTTTTGGTAAGCCCCCGGTACTTTAACCTTATTTATTTATTTTTAACCATTTCTAGATTTTTATACAAAAACAAAAAAAAAAGAGCAAGTAAAAACCACCTGACACCAAAATTTACCTCTCTCAGAAAATTCATCTCCACTCCTACTTGAATACTTCACTATGATGCTTTTCTTAGTACAAATAAAGGGCGTCGATGCTTCGCTTATTGTGCAGCGGTGCAGACCAAAGCCAAAACAGTTTTTATTTGGCCTTGTCACTGGGAGTCGGCGATGTTTGTGCATAGCATGACTTCTGGCCCAGAATATACCGACAGCCAAACATCCAAGATACGGGCTCCTCTGGGACAACTGGATCTAATGAGAATGTATTAGCTTTGTTCAGTCTAATGGATGCTGTTTCTCTCCTGATATAGAAAATAATGCCACGTTCTGTGTGTGTGTGTGTGTGTGTGCATGTGTGTGGGAGGCAGAGTGGATACGGGTATGCCCGTCGGCCAGCTGGGTCAGTTAACATGGCAGATGAAAGAATAAATAGACGTCCATTCTTCCTCCGTGCATTGAAATGATAAACAGAAGGTCGCCAGCAATATCAAAAGCAATTTCATGACATCTTCATTACCAAGCAGTGGAGTGTTTATGGAAGTCTTTCACAGCAACTCTATTATCAGGGGGAAAAGGCAACACAGAAAGGATTACATGGAGAAGGCATGCAGGCTTCCCGAGTGTTGTGTTTTTTTTTTTTTTTCCTTGTTGTTTATATAAAGCCGACACAATCTCGGTTGTTGTGATGAATAATTTTCTACGAGACAGTAAACGTAAAGGTCATGCATCTATTTATATGCTAATTTCATTAATTAGAGTGATAAGGAGCCGGTTGCTGATTTTTTTTTTCCCCGTGTATTTTCTAATTTACGACTGACCGTCTTGTTTCTGAGCTTCTGATCCTTTAGCGCGTGGAATAAAGTTGTTTTGCCCTTTTCACCAAAATCTGAACATTAATGACACCGGTCAACAGAAATAAATAAATAAATATATAGTCTGGGGTTTTTCAACTGTTTTTTTAGGGTCATTTTGATGAGTTGAATCCAAAAAGTCACATTGGTTTTGCTCAATCAGGTCAACTTTAGGAACTATGGATGTAACATCTGTTCTCACATCTGCACTGGTTTCCTGAGAATCTGGGATCAATGACGTAGTGTCCAATTCAAAATGTACTCACCCTTATCAGTGTTTTATTATTCAACTTACAGAAATCCCAGTTTGGAACATTTAATTAATACACTCTGTTAGAAAACACATTACTTCTTCTAAAACCTTTTTTGGATGAGAAATATTAACGGACTGATCATGTCAGAAAAACGTGATCAATTTAGTCATTGATTTCTTGAAATCAATGCATATCTCTCTTTAAACTCATCCATCGTCAACGTGTCACAGACTCTCATGTATAGAAACTTTGTGCTTTAAATCGTTTGGTAGAAACTTTGTACATCTCTGACTTCTCCTTGTCGGCACGTCAAAGATTCAAAGAAGAGCTCCAACTCTTGTGATTTCTGTCTCGGTCGTTCGTTTTAACAGACTACTTTTTTCTAAAAACGTTCCATGCTTGTTTAACAGTAGTAATAGCTGTGATGTTTAAATGATTAACACATATCGCACATCGTTTAGTAAGCGACACGCACGTCAACGCACACGCGGTTCAGTCTAATGTAATGTGCTTTAATAAAAACAGTGGTTCGCCTCGTTGCTGTGATTACTCACTACTCAACAAATTAACTGGATCACAACCACGGAACAATTAATCTGCCTGAGTCTTTGTGCCCAGATCCGAGTGTGAGCCTCTCAAAAAATGAAACCAAATGTGAGACATTAAAGGAAACATCGCGTTACATTAACCTGGACCAGCACCTGGACTCCAGAGTTACACTATACCTCCCAAAGCTATTACAGATGACGTTACAGAGAAGATCTTGGGGGAAAATGTTGAGTTTAAAAATTTAAAACGTGGAATTTTCAAACACAATTTCTCTTCATTTTTCACAGAGGGGGAGGATTTCGAACACAAGTTTAAAATGATCAGACTCACAGATACCCTTTTTATTTTTGTTTTAGTTAAGGTCCTGCTTAATCATATGGGTATTATTTACTGTATATGAACAATTCTGGACATAAACTTACAGAGCAGATGTAAGTAAAGTTGGCCACGTTCTGCCGACACAGATCTGAAGTGCAGTGAAAACAAATTACATGGATTAGTCAACCACAGATTGTGTAGCACAAGTCATGCTACAGTGAAACATCATCTCTGCAGCTTTAATAGCAAACTGTAAGCTGAGTTTTCATCCACATTGTTTACCTCAGGGGGTCCGCAGGCGTTATCTTAGCAATGTTAACATATTCCGCCGTCAGCCGTTGCCCACTCTGCATGTGATTTCATCAGCTCAGTTGTAGCTAGGCTATATAGGCAACACAACAATGGCAACATTTAGAGATTTCAACCTATCCACCCCCTCACTCACTCTGTACACTCTTTCCAACATTTTAAAATTTTATTCGTTGCTTCACCAGAGGGGGGGGGAAAGATGGCTTTGCATCATGGAGTCATCACTTCCTCTGTAGAGCAGATCACGATATTTTCTCTCTCTCCTCGATGCCTCGTTTCTGTGGAAGCAATCTCACTTAAAAAGAACTTTTAACAATTGTAACACAATGGGATACAACTCTCCGAGAGCCATGGAAACGGGATCAACCCCACGACTCCGTGCAGATAACACTATCCCCAGCAGAAGAGTTAGCTGCTTCCTTGTTGACGAACGCTCAATCGCCAGCGACTTGCAAAGCGAGGGAAAGAAGCGCCCTCAGGAAGGAGGACAGGAGTTATTGAGTTGTACAGGTGCTGGTCATAAAATTAGAATATTGTGATAAAGTTCATTATTTTCCATAATGTCATGATAAAAATTAAATTGTCATATATTTTAGATTCATTGCACACCAACTGAAATATTTCAGGTCTTTTATTGTTTTAATTTTGATGATTTTGGCAAACAGCTCATGAAAACCCAAAATCCCTGTCTCAAAAAATTAGAATATTATGAAAAGGTTCTCTGAACGAGCAATAAAAATAATCATCTGAATCAACAAAGTAACTCTAAACACCTGAAAAAGATTCCTGAGGCCTTTAAAAACTCCCAGCCTGGTTCGTTACTCAAAACCGCAATCATGGGTCAGACTGCTGACCTGACTGCTGTCCAGAAGGCCATCACTGACATCCTCAAGCAAGAGGGTGAGAAACAGATAGAAATTTCTGAACGAATCGGCTGTTTGCAGAGTGTTATATCAAGGCACCTCAGTGGGAAGTCAGTAGGAAGGAAAAAGTGTGGCAGAAAACGCTGCACAACGAGAAGAGGTGACCGGACCCTGAGGAAGATTGTGGAGAAGGGCCGATTCCAGACCTTGGGGGAAGCAGTGGACTGAGTCTGGAGTAGAAACATCCAGAGCCACTGTGCACAGGCGTGTGCAGGAAATGAGCTACAGGTGCCGCATTCCCCAGGTCAAAGGTCAAGCCACTTTTGAACCAGAAACAGCGGCAGAAGCGCCTGACCTGGGCTACAGAGAAGCAGCACTTTGGACCACTGTTGTTCAGTGGTCCAAAGTACTTTTTTCGGATGAAAGCAAACTTTGCATGTCATTCGGAAATCAAAGTGCCAGACTCTGGAGGAAGACTGGGGAGAAGGAAATGCCAAAATGCCAGAAGTCCAGTGTCAAGTACCCACAGTCAGTGATGGTCTGGGTGCCATGTCAGCTGCTGGTGTTGGTCCACTGGGTTTTATCAAGGGCAGGATCAATGCAGCCGCTATCAGAAGATTTTGGAGCACTTCATGCTTCCATCTGCTGAAAAGTTTTATGGAGATGAAAATTTAATTTGGTCTGGAATCGGCCCTTCTCCACAATCTTCCTCAGGGTCCGGTCACCTCTTCTCGTTGTGCAGCGTTTTCTGCCACACTTTTTCCTTCCTACTGACTTCCCACTGAGGTGCCTTGATATAACACTCTGCAAACAGCCGATTCGTTCAGAAATTTCTATCTGTTTCTCACCCTCTTGCTTGAGGATGTCAGTGATGGCCTTCTGGACAGCAGTCAGGTCAGCAGTCTGACCCATGATTGCGGTTTTGAGTAACGAACCAGGCTGGGAGTTTTTAAAGGCCTCAGGAATCTTTTTCAGGTGTTTAGAGTTACTTTGTTGATTCAGATGATTATTTTTATTGCTCGTTCAGAGAATCTTTTCATAATATTCTAATTTTTTGAGACAGGGATTTTGGGTTTTCATGAGCTGTTTGCCAAAATCATCAAAATTAAAACAATAAAAGACCTGAAATATTTCAGTTGGTGTGCAATGAATCTAAAATATATGACAATTTAATTTTTATCATGACATTATGGAAAATAATGAACTTTATCACAATATTCTAATTTTATGACCAGCACCTGTATACAAAAGCAGCTTAAAGTGAGGATTAGAGGCAGCAAGGAGGTGGAGACTGGAGAGCAAGCTGCAGCATGACAAAGTTAAGAGGTTTGTAATCAGGAATGAAGAGGTTCACAAACTTTCAGGAGAAAAAGGCAATCAGAAGCATGTTAAGTCTGGACAGAGTCAATGAACTGGAGGCAGTTTTCAATAGGTTGAACTTAGCAACAACCTCAGCATCCTCCTTTTCCAACCAGTAGTTCAAGAGATTCCCCGCTTTCTCTCGACTAAAGGGTTTCCTGTCACACACACACACAAAAAAATGGTTCAACTTCAGGATTTCTGCTGCTGCTGAGCCGTCATCTTCGGTCACCACAACTTCCTGTACTCTAACCGTAATATTTTTACTGTACACCTCAGGCTTCCAGCACAAGTTAGAGTCACCTTAAGATATTCTTGTATGATCCTGCAGTTGTTGGGCCTGTAAGAGATACGAAAGAGGCCGAGTCCGGAGAGTTGGTGGACCACTTAGGGTAAAAAACAATATGAACAGGACAGAGGAGGTGATTATCGACTTCAGGAGAAACTGACACAAACCAAAGACTATTTCGGCAAGTGAAGAAGTAGAGTGCTGTAAGTAGCTCTCTTCCTAACCGCAGCCAAGAAAATGTCTCTGGAGAGAAACGTGGTCAGCTCGAGTAACTGCAACATTTCGTTTCCCTTTGGGATTTTGGCAAAGTAATTTTAAACTAAATTGAATTAAACACAATCCTCCCCTGCAGGCCCCAGAATAGAATAGCAGTCAAATATTTCAGTCATTTGGTGCTTTCCACCAAATGACTCCGTACCTTTAAATGTAACCGTAGGATTTGTAATATTGTTCAGTTAACAACATCGCCTTGAAAAGCCAAACTGCTTGACCTTTGATGATCTACTCTTATTAAATATTAGAATTAGTATGTTGTTCATTTTCCAGATTTTTCAGAAAAGTTTCAGAAATTTGCCTTCAGCAAGAAACAACTTACTGGCAACAGGGAAGGCTACGGAGGACATTTAATGCCAGGTGCAAAATGAAAGAATTTAGTAAAAAACCCGCCATCTAAAGCTTGGACAGATTTCTGTCCTGGTGCTACAATCCTTGCTTTGTTAAATGACAAAACGGTATGATTTCTACATAATGGAGTGGAAATCAGTGTCCATAATACCAACGAACGCGAGCGTGTGACTTTTTGTATTCTTGTGTAATCTGTGGCAGCGCACACAGCATTTCACAATAATCTCATAATGGAAAATAAATTGTGAAATAAAAAAAAAAAGCAATTTAATAAGAAAAACACTGTCAAAAGTACAAACAAGCTGTTTATGATTGAACCATCAGTACTGTTTGTACAAGAGCACTCTGGGTTTTAACGTTGGTATTGATGAACGTTCTCCAAATTTGTAAATTCTGACGTCTGCCTTCAGATTGAAAGAATCGTGAGTCAAAGCCAGGTGCTGCAGCATCCTTTGAAAGAATCAGTGACACCAGCCTGAACAGTCAGCTGTGTGTTGACAAAAAGAAAAAGAAAAAAAGTAGTACATATTAATAATCTTTGGATAGTGGTTGTTTCTTCTGCTTAGCCTAGCAACAAATTTTAAAACAATTGCAAATAATCTGGAGATGATCAAACCACAGTGGTTTGATCATCAAAAACGGAACCATGTAAATTTCCTTCACAATTATGGAGACACAACATGAACTCAGTCTTCCTTAAAGACATTTTATGGTCGACATCATCATAGGGAGCATTGTGCTGCAGTTTGAACAATCTTGAATAAATAATGTTGGCGTGAATTAATGCTTTGTAGTTCATCTAACTCACATAGGCTTCATTTTTACACGAGTCATCATCATCATGAGACAAGCTGGATAAATAAAACTCAAAGTAGCACTTTATTTGAAGGGGTGTACATAAGACTGACATGACGCTGTCATAAACGTGATATAACACCTGTAATGAACATGAAGGCGTCTTTATGAATGTCTATGACTGTTGTCATGAAATATGATTCGGTAAATAATGACAATGCAAAAATGACATTTATTGGACTTTAAATACAATTCTGAGTATTACTTGGCATTAAACATGTCATTATTTTGGGAATAATGACATGTTTAATGTGAAGTTGAAACATTTAATGGAATTTTTATGCAAGTTTTAATGCAACTTTGCTTTAAAAGTGTCATTATTTACCAAATAATGCAAAGTTGAGACTTTTAACAACTTTTAGTTCAACTTTACATTACAAGTGTCATTATTTAATGAATGCCACTTCTTGACAACAGTCAAACATTCATAAAGACTCCTCCATGTTCCTATTTGTTATTTCATGTTCATGACAGTCATATCAGTCTTATGTACACCTTATATCAGTCTTATGTTCAAATAAAGTGCAACCAAACACAGTAAAGCAGCTGTGTTGTTATATCTATATCTATAGAAATGTAGCAATCTCAGTCATTTTCAGTTGTCTGAGGTTTTACTCCCACAGCCAGATCTCTCTGCAGAATGTTTCCTCTGTGTGTAGAGCTTTTCTCCAGTTGTTGTTACAGGCCAGTATGTGTGAAATTTTCCATAACAGCAGATCAGTTTTAAAACATTGGAGCAAAAATATTGAGAAAATCAAGGTTTCTGAACAGCTGATGGAGCCACTGCGATCTACTGTCCACATAGTGTCATTTTATATCTTCAGACAAAAAAAAAAAAGTTCTCTCCAGCTTCCTCCCTGACGATTGTTGCCACAGACCAGACCTGTATCATTTGGTGCGTGGAGACTCTTTCCTCCTCCAAACCCCCTGATGCTCGCCGATGCGATCTGAAAGACTCTGACATGTCACTGTAACTCCGACAGAGCCTCCACTGTACGCGTCTAATAAGCTCTAGCTGTGCATGTGATGGTTAAAAAGAAGAAGAAGAAGAAGAAAAAAAGCCAGACCGTAATACCGCATCCGCACTTTCTGCAACAACCCTGTGGTGCCGCTCCAGACGCACCGTCGGGTCTCCGAAGGCGAAATATTGACATACGAACACATTTAATACACGTTTATGTCAAACAGTGTTAACATCCTGTGACAGCCTGTCTGTTTCCTGAACACATTTCGACATACGGATGTGTAGGACGCATCTTAATAATGACATAAAACTGATGCAATGTGCACAACCAATAAAAACGCAAGAAAATACCCTTTAAAAAAAAAAGTCTTTAAAATGTAATAAAAAAAGGAAAAGAATTTTGGTATTTGCTCCCACACAGGAATATCATATGAGCTGCGTATGATTACGTCTGTTTCTCAGACTTTTGATGGAAGCTTACTTTGTTAAAACCTTACAGTCCCCCCGGAGTTTTAAATTGGGAGCAAACATCGTGTGGGGATCCAGAGAGCTCAGGGATTTAAAGAGGCCTGAAGTGAATTTGAAATCAATTATTCCTCTTTTCTGAATGTGGGGAGTTTTAAATAAACTGCCAGCGTGCTAAATAAGTCTGTAGAAACCCTAACATATCATAATGGGGCGTTCAGCATGACTTTACGTTCTGAGAAAGATGAATCCACCTGGATTTCTGCCATATATCAGAGGGGGCTTTGAAGATTATGTCTTGAACGTGTCAAAAAAAACATGACAGTTTTTGTTCAGGTGCAAATAAATCCCTTTTACAGTGAAAAAAAAGAAGATATTACTTGCATATGTGTGAAGTTTTCCCGATATTTAATCCAGATTTGTCTTAAGTTTTTCGTGTGTTTTGAGCAGCACAAAGACAGGAACAGATATAAGGACATCAGGTTTTTTTTTTTTTTTTTTTAACAGACTGAAGCGTTCTCCAGAGTGGACTGTTTAGACACATTTATTGGGCCGATAACATTACTCAAACACAGTGTATGACCATTGTAAACAACAGAAAAAAAAGGCATCAGCTCCCACCGAGAACCGCTCGAGAATTCAAAGTGTGCCAAGCTGTTTAAAATTCATAACTTTTGTATCATTTTTTTTTTCCACTTCAAATCTTCTTTATATATCTTTTTTTTTTTGTTTTTTTTTTGGATTTTATTCTGTAATTCGTCACTTTTTCTTTACATTGTCGTTTTTCTCCGGTATCGATAATAGTAGTAATATGTACAACATGAGGCCCCGGGACGCTCCGCGCCGGATTGCTCGTTTCCTGTAGCATGACTCAGTTTTGGGAAAAAAATAAAAAATAAAAAATGACTTAAGTAAGGCTGTGTCGTCTTTGTAGCTTCCTGCTGATTACATGCCCCGTACGGGTGACCGTGATGAAATGTTCGTGCGAGTCCCGTTGACTGCTTAGCATTGACCGGTGGGTTTGTCGTTGGATGGTACCACTGATGGCAGCATCTTTTTTTTTTTTTATGTACAAAGGCTTTAATGTCCCGCGGTTGTCCTGTTGGCTGGGAGGCAATCAAATCATTTAATTTTTCTTTTTTCTTTCTTTTTTTTAACTTTAAGTGTCTTCTATTTTGATTGCTCCTCCCAAAACAGAAAAAAAAATCATCTGTATCAAAATGTTCATATAGATGTAGTCATACAGTGTAAGAAGGGAAGGAAGGATGTGTTAGATTGAGGGCTATAACAGTTCTCAATGTATGAAAAGAAGAGTCTTTTCATTCGCAAGTTCTCTCGCTCAAGGAAAAAAAAGAAAAGTGATCCGTTTCTTTCTTTGTACAACGTCATGAAAGATTCTCAGATGAGATGAAGCCTTTAGACCGATTCCACATTCCGACGTCCCGACGTCCCGCTCCACCTGCCTCGTTCCCGCTCTCCGTCTCCGACATTCGTTTCTTGTCCTCGCTCATCCGTAGGAAGGGCGGAGAGAGGGGAGGCGCCTACTTTAGCAACCACTCGTTCACTGCAAGAGAGGGGGAGAAAAAAACAACAACAAAAAAAGCAGCAAGAATAATGATTTGTATGTAGACAGAAAAAAAAAAAAAATTGCTGTAAAAGTATGGCACCACGCTCCACAGCGCAGCTGTTTTGCGGCGTTATTCGCCTCCCTCAACCTCCTCCTCCTCTGTGCGGCGGCCATATTTCATCTTTAGCCACGGCGCTCTGTTTCAGAGGGATGTTGCCCGAGTGAGTGGAGTGAATGTAAATGTGTGTGTGTGCGTGTGTGTGTGTGTGTTGACTGCTGGGCTGGAGGTGGAGTTAAGGAGGGGACTGTTATTTTTCAAGTGCCAGCCTTTGTGGAAATGCAACGGCGGTGTGAAAAGCACCGGGCTTATTAAAACGGGAACTGGCACGTTTGTTTAAGGCAGCGGGTTTTTGCAACATAATCAGATGCTTAAAATACATCTAAAATAACTCTTCACTAACTAACTACATTGTCAGTAAAGTGACGTCGACGTGCCCTTTTTGTCCCATCAGGTTTCTCTCTTGCTCACAATACAGATGTGAGTCAATAAACACGGGCCAACTCGGATGCTTTATTGAAATTAGTACCATGTGAAGTGTGCAGCGAATAGTAGTGTGTTAAAAAAATGGAACTGATGCTCGGAATCCCAAGAACAGCTTTTAATCTACTCCACATCATGACATAAAGAGAAGTTTTGTCTTTATTGGTTGTCTAGGAGCGAAAGGAGATGTGAAAATGTTCAAAAAGCCTGTATTGCATTAATATTTTTCTGTAGAAAAATCAACATATAGTGTATGAAGTGAAAAATGCTTTAAGTAGCAAGGTACTTGTGAATCGCTTAGATATTTTATGGTATTCCCACTAGCACTAAGAGCTGATTCATATCTTTGTCGCACCAACTTCCTCATCCCACGTGCTTTCTGTTGGTTTATTCATTTACAGTCTTGCTGGCCTCCAACCAGGCTCTTGCACCCTTACTGGCGTGTTTAAAGTTCTGAACTTGTTCATGAGTGTTTCCACTTCAGCATAAGGCAACTTGACCTTTTCAGGTAATCTGGTGTAAACAGAGAAGAAGCCATCGCGCCATACCTGCGCCACCACATGCATGCTTTATTCAACGTGAGGCGTTGCACGGGCTTCTTCCTGACATTTAGGTGCGTTTGAATTGTTACAGTGCCCACAGGTAACAGCGGAGCTGCTTTGATCACCTTTGTGTGTGGATCATTGGCTTAGTCTTTGCCATTTTGGCTCGTCTTTGATCCGTTCAAGCGATAGTTTTTCCGATTCTTTCATCGTCTTTATGGTTTTGTTTTACATTTCGAACAGATTTAGCCAAGCGGCAGTGTTTTAGCTTGTTTTCCCCGCTAACATTCTGATCAAAGCACATCGGTCTTTTGAACCGTGTCTGGAACGTGTCCACTTTATTTTCCCGGTGAGGCGTACGTAAAAAGGACGGGAGGAATGGAAGAAGGAAGGAAACAGTAGAGTTAAGACAGAAAGAATAGAGGTAGGATGCATGGATTGCAAAGACGGAAGGAATGGAGGGCATGAGGATAGAAAGAGTAAGAGCACAAAGAAAAGAAAATAAGGACATAAAGGAGTGAGGGATAAAAGAGAAATCACAGAAAGAGAGGAAAAAACAAACAATTTCTTTCCCCTGATATTCCTATTTTCTTTTTTATTCTGTCCAGAAAAATAATTAAACCAAATTTCAAACTTTTCCAGATGTAGCAGAAACCCTATGTCTTGTCAGTAGCAGTCCAGAAACATTCTGATCTCCCATTTACTACCTTAGTGCCGTTGTTCATTCCTCAGACCGAGGTGTGGGTCTCGTTGTTCCCTGCCTTTTATTTTCCTCAACTTACCAAAACCTGTTCACGTATTCAAGCTAAAACTAAAGACTTCAGTTCTCAATTTTAGCCTGAAAATGCTCCACTTGCAAAAACAGTTAGCTTAGTAATGCATTAGCTGCGTTTCCTGTACGGCATCGTCTTAGGCGCACGCTTTCTCCCTCACAAACTGTTGCTCAGAAGGAGAGGTTTTATTTTTTTTTTTGGAATGAACAGTGCAGAACAGAGGAAGAATGAGGGAACGAGATACAGAGAAAAATGGTCACGCTTTGGGTGAGCCACGGTACAGTAAACCCCACAATGAGCAGAAGGCGCCGAGGCTACAGCTCACCTTAAACACATTTTACGCTCCAGGAGTGACAATTCAGCAACTTCATATTTGGCCAGAAACAGTGAAGAGGAGATTGGAAGCTGAACTACAGAGTCCAGAGTCATAAGGAGCAGTGACGAGACCGTTTTAAGCCACAACTGAGTCATAACCAAATGTTCTGATTAAAAAAAAAAAAAAATCATTGAGATATTTACTAAATCAGCCAAAGAGAAACTCTACTCAGAATAGAAGACTACAAAAGCAATTTATGAAGTAAGTTTAACATTTCAAAATTAATTCCAGGACAAAGACCTTCATTTTTGGTCCTCAAGTCTAATGAAACAAAAATCTAAGTGTTTGGTCTTGATCACCAAATTCTGCTTATTTGGAAGAATAAGCAGAAGCTACAAGCCTTGGAACGACATCCCAACACTTAAATATGAAGTATATAGTAACAATATAGAAGGCAACACGAGGAAAAAACATCATTTTCATTTATCAAGACCTGAGCTTGGAGACGCTTTGGGCAAAACGTGGTCTTCCATAAAGGAAACAGCATTGAGCATGTAGCCAATTAAGCTGCAAAGTGGCTTTTTAAGGACATCAAAGTCAACATTTTAGAGTAGTTACATTAAGGTCCCAATGTCAGTCTCATGAAATAAAAGGTCAGCGGTGGTGAGAAGGTGTTTGGAAGCAAAGGGCCCTACAAACGAGAGTCGTTCACGTCAACTCTGTCAGGAGGAATGGGGCAATAAGTAACCTGTCTAAACTAGTCAACATGTCCTAATAAAGCAAAAGCCAGTAAAAGTGGCGTTTGTACCCCGGTACTGAAGCTTCTGAGCCCTGTTGTTAGGGCAGTCCTTGCCCTGCATGCTGAAGTTGATGTTGGTGCGGATGCAGCGGTTGTTCAGCGGCTGCACGGGGCGAACGTTGTCGCTCATGCTCAGAAAGATCTGAGACGGCTGGTTCTGGCTCAGCAGCCGCAAGGAGTGCATCTAGGTGGAAAGACAGAGGAAGGCACAGAGACGGAGTGAGAGGCTTACGGAAGCGTTACCGAACTCTTTGTGGCATTACTTTCTGGGGTAGAGGTGAGAATTGGATGCATCCTTTAGTAAGGTGAGATTTTCCTGTAGCCTGGAACGGCGGCTGTGGCTCACCTGCATGCGTGTGAGGTACACCGGCTTGTTCATCAGGATCCATGTGGCCGTTTCAAAGCATGGAGGGATAGTCATCGATCCTTCGTAGGTGATAAAACTATTCGTTTCTGGGTAGATCTCTTCTATGTTGAGGCCGGTCAGAAGATATGCATCATCTGCAGAGGAGGAGATAGAGGAAAAAGATAAAAAGACATAAAAAAACAAAACAACCATGTCTTAACAGAACCCACTGCGCTCCGGTTGTGTGTTTGAACTTTAAATTTGTAGGTTACACAAATACAATTTGCCTGAGTGTTTTTTTTTTTTAAAACAATGACTCACCAGTAGAAATATGTTCCATATTCACAAACTATTTCCCTCTTTTTGTCTCACACAGCTCATCTTTTGATCAAATAGCATTAATATAATCTTAATTTGTGTTGACTGATTTTAACCGCTCGATGCAATATTTAAATCCCTTTCTTTCTTTTTTTCTCCGCCACATTTTAGAACCTGGAGGAAAATCAACAGCACAGTCACGCGGACGTTATTGTTTCTGTGCACGAAAGCGTTTAAAACGGAGTCGCTTATGACAGAATGAGACTGAAGCCTGCTTACACGTCCCAGAAAACGCCTCCAGCAGCAAGTTTTAGTAAGATGAAATAGTTTGATAAATCATCTTGTGCTTTTTTTTTAATGACAATTTATCATGTCACATTCACATGACTGCCATTGCTTATTTGGTCGCTTTCCTTACTGGGTCAACTTAAGCGTATCGTTTGTTTGTTGGGTTAGAAAATTCTGGTCAGGATTGCTTAGCCATGTTAGCTGAACATACACAGCACACCTCCAGACTCAGATAAAATAAATCAGAATTAGGTTGGAGCCCCCCTCCACCGCCCCCCCATCCACAAAAATGTGAAAATAAGTACGTGGCCTCCGTGTTTTTGCACGCTTTCAAACGCCGAGACTCGCCATGTGAAAACAACCCCAGCCGCACATCTCTTGGCTCGTAATAATGTAGCGTTGTGAAATATTTATGACCCTGGACACTGACATGTTGACAAGCGTTGCAGTTGGTTTGAACCCTTCACAACATGCGCTGCAGTTTGACTCTTTCATCACACCCCAGTCTTGTCACCGAGACCTGAGCGGGGGTATTCTGCGGGGGGTTCGGTGGGTACACGCTCCTCGCTGCTCGTCGCGCCTTCAGCTCGTGTTTCAGAGCTAATTTCTCCTCGCCTCGCCTTTCGCGTGGCGTCTGCAGTCGGGTGAGTGGCAGGCTGTTGGTGTTGCACTTCAAAAAGCCGTTTTATCCGAACCGTCTTCACTGTCACAATGCTAATTGGACAGACTATCTCTTGCTCCGTGTTCACACTCCACTAGATTGCTCCCAGTAACTCGTCGTAGTCTGAAGCCTCGGATGACACAATGGACAGCCTGCCGTGATGGGGTCACCGTGGTGGACTGCTGGAAACTTGAGCACTAATTAAACGGCATTAAGGTTTAGTTTGAGATTCTGCCGGTGGGACGGAATTACAATACAAAAAACAAGCATTTCAGACAAAAATGTTCAAATGTTTGACTGGTCTAAGTGCTTTTATTTGCGACAACTGATGGAAACGTAATATCACAAAGGTAACTAGAACGATTACATAAACCAGTTTTTAAATGATGGAGTTATTTATCAGGTGATAAAAGCTATTTCAACTAGCCTGGCTCAATTTAAAGATATAACCTTTGCATTGAGCCATCATCATTTCTTTAAAGGGGCAGTATTATGTATTTTCTTGGCATATACTGTTTCATAGCGCGATCATGGCCTCAGAAAACCGCTCCATGAAATCTGCTCTCTGATTAAAAAAAAAAACTGGTGTTCTAACTATCTGTGCTTCCCGACGATTCGTCCTACCTAGATATTCAGACCAATCACACAATAGTTTTGCATGGAGAAACGTTTGCCAACAGCGTTGTGACTGTAAGGGGCTGACGACATGAGGCCGACAGCAAAATGACGCGGTTTTTCGTCACACAGCTACAACAGCGAGAAATGATTTCAGCAGTTCCGAACCCATCAGACCGCAAGCAACCTCTGGCTGACTGTTTCCCAAATGGCCTTCATGTCTGAGCGCGTCTTAAGAATATTTATGCATTAAATACCAACACAAGGAGTACAACCTGCAAAATTGAATTTGCCAATGCTTTCAAATCTACCAAAAGAAAAAAAAAAGCACTTGTTTGTGGTTTACTTTCACTTTTTGTAACATTTCACAAAATCTTTTAGTCTTATTCTAGTTCTAATAGAATTCTCAGGAGTTCAGTCACTTCCTAAAATAATGACCTAGGTCTTTTTTTGGCCAAGAGATTTTTTTTTTGTTGCAAACAATGACTTAGGCCATTATTCTAGGAAGGTAACAGTATTTGGTGAACGACATTTTGTGAAATCCAGGCAGGCAATGTTTTTTTTTTGGGCAATACATCTTAATTCTGTTCTCTTAATCATGCATGGTGTGAATGCATCATTTTGTTTTCACCAGTGCACATATGTGCATTATGATGCTTTGGGATGGGAGAAACATTGGCTGCAGGACTCAGAAGCATGAGTGGGTGGTGGTGGTGTGTGTGTGTGTGTGTGTGTGTGTGTGTGTGTGTGTGTGTGTGTGTGTGCGTGTGTGTGTGTGAGTCAGCGTGTGTGAGGCGCTGTATCAGACTGAGTTTTTGGACAGCTGTCAGAATCCTCTGCAGCTCCTGTCGTTTGGACAGAAAAAAATTTCCTCTCGCAGCACAACACCCTCCAGCTGCACCCAAATCCCTCTGGGACTCCTCCAAACCACCAGGGGTCAGCACGTGTAATCTGCCACTCACCTCCAACCCATTAATCCAATTATTTGTCTTTTCTTTTAAGTTGGCCTCAGGCAGTCTCTGCAGTGGGATGGAGTGAGAGATCTCTGGAGAACAGCCGTTGACTTCTGCCGCAGCCAAAAGCCCCCTCCAGCTATCAGGAGTATTTTTTTTTTTCCTCCCCCGGCAGGTATCTCAACGTCTAAATCTTCCATCAAAATAATGGTTCTTCCAAAAGATCCTGAACAGCAATGCACTGACTGTCCAATCACACCAGGAGCGAAAGTTACATTTTTCTCAAACTTGGCGACTCTCAAAGCGAGTGCCTGAACATACCGACGTCTTGCAGTAAAAGCAACCGAGACAAATTGGCACCAGATTATTTACATGCCGCATCTGTGGAGTGTCGCACGTTATAATCGGCTCGGTTCAAAATACTTTATTTGTCCCGCAGGGGAAATAAATGCTGACGTAACTCGCTGTGGATGGCGATGCTTCGGACAGGAAGTATCCCCGGTCCTGCAACGAAGCCTCTTGACTGTTATGACATGCAATAAGTAGAAATGTCGCAATAAGCAATAAATCAGTTTATCACGTGATTAATTAAACAAATTCAATATTGCATGATTTATCGTTTTTCTTCTTTCCCTCCGTCTACCAAAATCTGGATGACAAAAGTTTTCAGGCTGGTGTTTTGGTCTTAGCTAATTTTGTTATCGACGACTTTATAATTAATTCTATTTACTGTTTCTATTATTTTTTTATTTTGGATATTTAAAATGTCCTTCAGTTCCTGCGTTAAATGTTTCTTAGAATCTGAAGCTGGTGGATCTGTGAGGCTGTGTTTTTGCGTTATTATGCCATTACCCTTATATTACTGGAAAATGGTCTCAAAAGAACAATATTATCGTTTATCGCAATAACCTCTGGGACAATTTATCGTCCAGCAACAATGTGTTATTGTGACAGGCCTGGCAATAAGCTCGATTTCCAGGCATCAGAGGAGTAGAAATCGACCATCTCGACATTCAGACAGAAGAATGGGTCGTACTGTAATACGAGACCATGTATCTGATAAGGTCCCTCAGGCGGGGGGGGGGGCTTTAAAATGTCATCCCAACTGTAGCACCAAACGGCAACTCCGCCTCGAAGTGGAGGCCGAGTGAAGTCACAGTGAGGTCAGCAGAGGCGCAGAATGTGCAGAGAGTTCAGGAGGCTGTTTGTCAGGAGTTGGGATTTCTCTTAATGCTTCTGCACACCAAAAATATTTTGGACAATTTAATGCTCCCAAAACTTGTTTGAAGACTTTTAGGACTGGTATTGTCTATAAAACATAGATGAACAAGTTTACTACACATGGAGTTTACCTAACTGAACAAATGTGGAATAGATTTGGAGCCAAGAGCTTAAGGTTCAACGTCAGTGTCTGACGTCAGAAAATCAGCTAGTGGTTAAAATTGCATAGAAGCAAAAATATTAACACTCCTAGAAAGACTTCCCACAAGATTTAAAGCTGCTACAGCAGCAAAGAGTTGGACTACACCTAATAAAAAATTTTGGATTGAAAATACAGCGTCACTCAAGCAAGTGCTTTGGGTAATATATTGTTTCTGTCTTCAAAGAGGAAAAGAAAATAAAGACATAATTGTGAGCTTAATAAGATTCATTCATTCATTCATTCATTCCAATGTAGAAACGATGTTTAGCAGTTGAAGATGTAAGGGGGTAAAGTTCATTCAGAGTAATATTTTTAATTCATGGCTCTTAAACATTCACTTACGTCGAGTATTGCAGAGGTTAAGTGGCTATTACATCCAGGAATTTTTTTCCTCCAAATACGTTCTGTGGAGCTCAAAATGTCAAACCTGAAACTCCGTTTAAAGGACGGCCGTAGCAGTGCAGGCGCTCTCTGTGGTGGGGTTTTCTGATAGCTGGGCGTTTCATGAGGGATCGGTAAGGCGTGCGTTCAGAGACCGGACGTTGTGGAGTTCTGCTTTGGGTTATTAAAGCGCAGGTCTGCCCCGGAACAGAGCCGTCTCTGTACTGGACAGGCCAGACAATTTGTTACGGTTCTACACAAGGACACTCTGAAGCCTCATGAACTGATATGGACCTGAACCATGCATGAAAATATAGCTGCCATCTAGAGAGACTAATTAACTTAATATGCATATTTTTAGTAAGGTGCACAGAAGATAAAGGGAACATGTAAGCTCCACGCTGAAACACTCGACAAAAATGACAAAAAGAGATGGAATCTGTAAATGGGCAAATACTTTTTCATATTACTATAAATTGCCACATTGTTTTGGGTGGGGGGTTAATTATCTTAGCATACTTAGCAACAGTCATTTTTTTTTCATTTCAGTGAAGTGCTGCAGACTAAAAGGAACAAGGTGCTTTTTGTTCGCTCCTGCTGAGAATCAAAAACCAGCTGCCTTCAAAATGACGCAGCAGAAGCTACGGCGTACGGCTTAGTGAAACATTTAAAGTTAGAATCTAATCGGTGGAGATGCTCCGTCATGTAGACGACTGCGCAGGCACTTACTTTTATATGTTATTCTTGTGATGGTGTCTCTGTTCAGCATGCGATTCAGGAAAGAGTTTGACGTCTCAGCGATCTGGATGAAAGAGAAGCGGGGAGAGAACATGGGAAGAAAAGGGCGAGGTTAACGTTGGTCAAATATTGAATTGAGCACATCTAAAATTAACCCGGACCCACTCAGTACTTAATCTACTCAGGACGGCGCTCTTAAGTATAGAGCCAATCTTCTTTTTTCAAATCTTATCTTTAATGGCCGTGAAATGCTGAAGCCCACTCATGTATTTTTCTCAGTCAGACGCCCTTACACAATTTTCTACTGCTGTTCTGTCTTTTTGGAGGAAAAACAAAAGCTCCCACTGGTTTCAAGAAAACAGGAAAAAAAAAAAAAAGATCTTATAGACACACACTGCTTTGGACCAAGAACACAATGCATCTTTGTGAATAGGAAATGCAACGTTTTTTTTCTTCATCCTGGCATAATTCTATTATAGATCAAAACGAGTTTAATTTGATCAGAGATGAAAGTAAAAAAAGAGGGTTGTTGAATGTGACTCGGCTTGATTTAACGTTTCCTTTTGAAGCAACAAAACACCCGTCCTCTACCTACAAAGGACGTTTTGCCCGCAACTTTCGGGAAAGACAACCAAAGACACTTTATTCCTGCATTTAAAGCACTTGAAACAACAGGAATCTGGTAAGAAAACAGCATATAAAGCAGCCAAACAATGCTCTTTGATTATATATTGCAACAACAGTCACCGAAATGCATAAATGTACCAGTGAGCCTCCAATAGGCTTGAACCCACAGTGATAGTCACACCAAATTGGTTCCAAAGTCTTTACTGCTTAGCACAAGTTCTTATTTACATCGTCAGTAATCGTGGCGCTAGAGCTGGTTTCACACAGGTAAAATATACCTTAATTCAACTAAACATTAAGAAAATAACATTTTATTAATGAATTAGCATAAGTACATAGTCATGGGAACATATTTCACCTAAAGGATGCTGGAACTGATTAGAGTTCAAGAATTATCGATAGTTATTAACCCCAAAAGTGAGAATAAAATAAAAAATGGCGGCTTTGACATGATTCATCAATGCAGCTTACGAACACTTTGACGTTGAAAACCATTTTGACTGGGTTGATTAAATAGATAAGCTCGGAATTATTTATACCTCTGGCGGATTTATGTTTTCCCACCTGTAATTTTCCATGTTTTCTTCTTCTTCTAACTTCTAAAGCATCATGGGATATATAGTCCATTCCATTAAAGGTACACAAATTGTCGGTTTTGAACCAAACACAAACTATGAAACACTAAATCTATGAAACAACAATTACAACTCAAATAGTTACATATATTAAAATACAATTTAGAAAAAGACACATATTTTACAGCATATTATGTTTTGAGAAATGCTCGTCTCATTCTCTGTCAAAAACCAACTTCTTGGTTGAATTAAACTTGTTTTGAATATAACTCGTCAAGGATTATGAATATTTTTGGGCTCAACTGTAGGTAAAAATCCAAGGTTTAGAAAGACTGCGAACAAAAATGCTACTCTTTAAAATGTCCTCGCTTTAAATTGACTTTAGCTGTAGCATCCAAGAACAACAAATTCACATTTTTTTCAAAAATAACAACGGTAAGCGAGTTATCAACTTTCAGTAATGACAAATTGGTTTAAAAACCTCTCAACAGAACTTCCAGAAGATTATCAATGATTGCCTTTGTATCGACGGGTTGCGGGTGAAGCTCCAACTCTGCACTGAGCGTACAAACATATAAGCAGTAGAAAACTTGCTCGATACCTAGCTAATAGATAAAGAACGCTCCACTTTTAAAATGCTGCCCTCGGCATCTGCATCAGAAATCAGAGTGTTGAACACAGACTGCTGCTTTTTCAGCGCACATCCATCCAGCTTAGACGGTTTCTCTCCTTCCTCAACCAAGTTAAACATTTCAAATTAAATCTGTAAGTCTGGCATAATGCACAGGGTGTGGAAATAACCAAAATCCCTGTAAAAGAACATAAAATCCTATTTAGTGAGTAGTCCTGCGTACTGGATGGCCCTCATTTACGTGGAGGTGCATGCATATGACCATCATGGGATTGTGCTTCCTGCCCTCCTCCAGGCTATGTGCTTCCTTCTTTCTTCCTTTGCCCCCCCCATCCCCCCCGTCTCCATCAGCTCTGTGGACTTAGCAGCTCTAACGGCCGAGGTGTCTTTCGGCGGAGTGATTAAAAAGAGATGTGCCCGTCATCCACCTCTTTTCCTCGCACTATAATTACTCAGTCGCTGCCCTTTCCCATCTTCAGGCGGGCATTATGGCTTAACAGCCCCTCATGCTGCTCTGTGGATTTTCCTGCTCTCCCCCTCCCCCCGCACCCCAACCCATCTCCCTCATTTTTTATCTTTTTTTTTTCTAGGAGCTACCCGAGGGGATCCTTTCATTCCTCAGCAGGAAATGTCTTCACTATAGGTCTGAGTATTAGTGCAGACTGTAAAACATACGACCGAACGTCGCTCTGGCTTAAGACGATCTGTGATGGATTAGGATGGTTTGCATGGTTCGTAATGGAAACAAAAACACTTGGACAGATTGTTCACGGCGCCTTGGAGATTTTTTTCATGTCAAATTACATTTGTCATCTGTTGAGCAGGACGTCGTGCGATGGAGGCAGGGGTTTGCAACCTGCGGCTCCGGAGCCGCAAGTGGCACCTTGGACCTTCCACAGTGGCTCTTGAAGACTTTGGCTGCTAATTTATTATTTATTTATTTTGAATTTATAAATAACACACATAAACCAGGAATACAAGAGATGCATTTTTTTTTACCACAATAATCTCAACATGTTTTAAAAGAAGGAATAAGTAAAAAACAAACAAACAAAAAAAACAACTACTTATGAACTCCTACCCCATAAACTAATGCTCTGTTTTAAGATCAAAAAGGAAAATCTTGACTTCGGTTAATTAATTTTCCAAATGACAACCAACAATAAATGCAAGTTTCAGCAAATAGATGTAAAGATTTGCATTTATTTTTCTTGTCATTAGTTTGGCATATATGAGTTTTTATCTACCTATTTTTTTTGTAGATTTATATTTTCCTACAAACGTCAACATCCGACATCCCATTAAAGACAATGTATCCAGCCTCTTTTTTCACAACTTTTTTGCTACTTTAAAGTAATCTAAAAGAACAACAGAAATAATTTGATGATTCTTGAAAAAAATGACATACATCTTTTTTTTTTTTTTCGCCCCCAAGCGGTCATGTCACGCTTGCGACTCTAAGGAACTTATTTAGTGGGACGGAGGGTAAAAATGTCACAGATTGCTGAGCCCTGTGACAGAACCACCTTCCATTTCTACGCAATTCAATGTGATTCTGAAATGGAAAGAAAACAGGACACAGAATTGCCCATTGTTCTTTTGTAAAACAGCTGAAGCTCGGTCTGATTGGACAGAGAGAACATTAACTGAAGTCTTGCAACAGGTTTTCAGTTTACTAAGATTTCTTTCAACTGGCCACCGTAACATACGGACATGTTTTAATCTAATCCATTCTTTGCAGCCCTTTCCTGCTGGAAGGCAAACTTCTCAGTTCTTTTTTTCTCCATATTCCCCTTCTGGGGTTGATTTTGTTTTAGCTCCATGCATTTCCCCAAAAACTCTGACCAACTTCACTGTCCTACAGCGTCAGTCGAACCCTAATCTTTATCTGAGTGATGGGGACTTAAAACAAATGCGTGCCTCCATTTGAAAACCAGGTATCATTTTGCTCCCGTGTCAAGATCACACCAATTTATATTGGTCTGTTTCATAAAATAAAAAAAATAAAAAATTGTAGTTGTTACACAACAAAATACGAAAGCCTCTCAGCCGCATGAATACTTCTGCAAAAAGGACTGTTCTGGTTTCCTGCTTCGCATTGTGAGGCAATCCTCAGTCATCCTAAGAGGTGCCTCAAAACTGAAAAGAATAGCCGTCCGTCCTGGCACTCTGACTCACAGGGATGAAACTGAAAGTGTGAAAATGCCAAAAAAAAAAAAGAAAAAGAAAAGGAATGATTCATTGGAAAAGTGAGAAAAATGATCCTCCATTTGTCTAATTACCACCTAACTACTGTGTGAAGGAAGTAAGTGGGTGACACATGCTTTAAGACGGTGGGAGTGAAGCAACACTTTGGGGCGAAAAAAGAAAAAAAAAAGAAAAGAGTATCAGGTTTTTAGCAGTGGGTGTCAGGTGGGGGGGGGTAGCATATGACATAACTTTTTTTTTGTGTGGGACAAGACTGTTTTATTCAATGCCCGTTTTCGGAAGGATTGTTTTTTTTTTTTTTTTTGCTGCATGGAAGTATCTGGTGCGTGCGCGCCGCTTTAATAAACCACGACGCGTTTAGCGTCATGTGGCTCTGATTTAATCCGTTACTGTTAATTTCGGTCGGATGTGAATATTTTAAACAGAGAGGCAATTAGTGCTGCCTTAGAAGAAGAAGAAGCGTGCCAGAGGCGAGAATCCACTCAGTCAATTTTCCAAATGTGTTGTTGTAGCAAAGAACAAAACCATTCGATGTTCCTCTGTGTTTGAGAAGTTCTGATCTGAAACTAATCCCGAGCTCAGATGGGGGGAGGAAAGGTGCGCTGGGACTCTTCTGGGTTATGATATCCATTCGTCTTCTATGCAAGTTTAATTCTGCTTCACGGGTCACGAGGAGGCCGGTGGCCGTCTCAGGTGGTCCGCAGCCAAGAGGTGGGGCCTGCCCCAGGACGGGTCACCGGTGCATTACGGGGCCGACGCAGAGAGAAACACAGCCGCTCAGAACAACAATAACGCCTCGGGGCGTTTTGGAAACGCCAACGTGGAAGACGAGCCGAGTTTTCAGAGAAGCCCCACGGACTCACAAGGCGAACATTTTTAAACTTTACATAAAAACGCCCAGAGTCTTTCGTGCTGCACGTATTCTTTGCTCCTAAACGTCTCAGAGAAAAGCTTAGCGTCGCTTCCCGTCTGTTAGGAGAACTAAACTGTTTTCCTATTAGATGTGGAATGGGTATTTACAGCGGTACACCGGTGGCTCATCTAGATTATTTAACGCGGATGTGTTTTTTTTTTTTTTCTCTTAAAAGAACAAGCACGGCTGAACTCTGGGGACAGACATTTAAATTCAAACATTCAATTTGCATTGTTGGATTTTTGGTCCTTTGTTGAGTGAGAGCCCCCTAATGCTTCCTGCATCATGTTTATGCAGAGCCGTGCTTCCACATGGGCTCATTTAAATGTCAGCAGATATTCTAAACATATAGACGGCAGCGGCACTCCGGATTTAATGAGGGATAGAAGAAGCAGCAGCACATTTATGCTACAGCTACTTTGTCCTTTCTGACTGATGGCCCTGCACACCTTTAGTCCACAGCTGCTGGAGCTCTGAGTTAAGCAGATGTGACACTACTTTATTTTCCAACAATGCAATGCATCAATCCACAAATGTAGAGAGATTGTAGTTTTTAATTTTTAAGAAAAAAAAGAAAAAAAAAAAGCTCACATTTAGCTTGTGTTTTTACTTGGTCATTTTTTTTTATACATATGATAAATAAAACAAAGCAAAGTAAGACATAGTGTAGGTGTTTTGTTGAACTTTGCACCTCCTCTTATCAATGGTCAATTAAATCTTATTTTGACTTTGTACTTTATTGCTGCTGAATGCTGTGAGGATTCCAGAACTATGGCATGAATTAAGTAAGAAATCATAAAATCCTGATGAATGACTCTGGTTGTATGACCCTTCTGCGTTTGCATAGCACCTTTATTGTATGAACATAGAATGGAAAACAAGCACTAAACACATTCATGTCTTTTTATATCTTCTAGGAAATGCATTGCTATTGGTGCTGTTGGCATTAAAATCCACACCAGATGTTGGCAACAACCTAAGCAACACATGAAAAACAAATGTAATGACTTGGGGGGGGGGGCGGAAATAACTGAACACGTGAAGAAAAGAAAAAAGCAAAAAGCCTTGGGAATTTGAGAAACCAGCTGCAATCTGTGAGTGTTGGGACGGATATTACGCCCCCTGTATGTGTAGATAAATATCAGCTTCTTAATGTCATTTAAAGACATTAACTCTTGTTGGCAAGTCTAAAACCTGTTGATAGCATTGGCTACAGATGAAAGGTTCCAGTGAGCACCAATGTGGTTACAACTGGGGACAAGAAGGACCGTCGTTTTACCATAAACCGGCCACAACTGAGTGCTTCTTGAAAGCTCGCTGCACAAGACTACACTTGTCAAAGCTATTTTTCAGGTTTTACTGTGAAAATGTGGGTAAATAATCAGATGAGACCATAATGCAACGAAAGCCAATAGTCTTTCTAGAATTATATCTTGTAAGAAAAGTATGTTTTCATTGAAATTATTTAATTTAGGAAAGGCTCCCCCCCCCGTTACAATAACACAACCAATAAAATGTTCATGCTCTTTCCCAGCAACCGAGCGGTGCAGCAACTTTTCCAGCATTTTTTCCCCGAGGCCGTCACACCTGCAGCACCCCCTCGCTCTGGTGATGAAGGAGCCGAGTCAAGGAGGTGCCGACCGAGGTCACCGTTCCCTCCGTCCTCTCAGGACTCGGTGATGGGCCCATTGACATTGGGGAGCTCATTAGCCGTCGGGAGCTGAACTTTCAGCTTCAGTGTGCAGAGCGGCAAAAGGGCATCGGCTGCCTATTTGATCTCCCGGCCCTTCAATCGAGATGGAGACTTCTCAGAAACAACAAAGGGACAACCGAGCGCTGCCATCAGCCTAATAGCGCTGCTCAGCACCGACACAGATCCAGAGAGCATGCCGCTTCGCTCGGCAGGGTAATTAGAGCGATAATTGTTGGTGAGTCGCGAGTTCTTGATTCAGATGAGTCGAGGATTTAGGAGGGAGACGGGCCGTAAATGTGATGTGTTGGGGGGTTTTTCATATCATGATGCATTAAACTGAGTTTGTGGAAATACTGCAAATAAATTATCTTTAATGTTGTCGTCGTCTCACAATTGTCAACCATGAGGAAAGTGTTTTAGCTTGTTTTTTTATTGAGAGCCATGCAGCTTTAGAATGCCATCACTTGGTACATGATTGGGATGATCATTTACATGAATGCTGTACTTCATGGCTGCTTATAGTGAAAAAAAAATATATATATATATATGTATATATATATATATACATATATATATATATATTTTTTTTTTTTTTACATATCCTAGTTTTAGGAATTTCAACCACTAGAATATCTTTTAAACGTCATTCAGAAATGTCTGAAATTTGGTAAAGGTTATTGATAACTGGACAGATTTCAGATTAAATCACTAGATTATAAAGCCTTTTCTCAGTCAATGAACATTTGTCAGGTAACACGGTGGACAATTCACCAATCTCTTTTCCTACCTCTAAATCTCCTGCAGTACTGAACTGCGTGCTTAAAATAAGTACTTTTGTTTCTACCACTGAAAGCAGAGACGGGTACAGATATACTGCTTCTGGTCTTTCTGTTTGCTTTAATATCGTAGATCATTTGGATCAGCGTCCGCATGGAACTGTGGTCACAGTCGCTACTTACGGCTCAATCTGTAAACATTGCTTGTGTCTCTATTTGTTAACGCAGTCGGCCGTTTTTAGCGACACAAATTGTAGCAAGTTCTGCCTGAATCCGTGTGTATGTGTGTGTGTGTGCGTGCATGTGTGTGTGTCGTTCCTGCTTGTAGAAACGCAGACTGGCGTACGCTGTAATTTCTGGATTGCAAGCCGCTTCCTTTTTCACACACTTTGAACTCTGCAATGTGGCTAATGTATGGCGCTTTAGCAACAGGGTTTGACAGGCTGGGCTCGTGATGAAGAGGACGGCACACCAACCCCGAGAGCAAATCAGGACGAAAGTGACACTGAGAGCGACAACAAAAGACGGACTGAGGAAGTGTGAGCGAGTCCGTTCGATCCGACACTGAAGACGACGACTTCAGTGGGTTTAGGAAGATGGAGATAGCGATCGATGACTTTTCCTTCTTTTTTCAAGAAACAATGATACAAACACTGTTTAAATAAAATATGAACCGTAAATTATTTTTCCAAAGTGAAAGAAAAAAAAAAATCTCATGTTAAATGTGGAGCCCTGTGGCCCATATTCAGCTCTGGAAAAAATGAAGAGCCCACTTCATTGAACCCCATTGAAAACCTCCTGGTTATTCCACCAAATATTGATTTCTGAACTCTTCCTGAGTTAAAATATCAGTATTTTTGTTTCTAAATGAACATTAACTTGTTTTCTTTGCATTATTGAGGTCTGAAAGCACTGCATGTCTATTGTTAATTTGACCATTTCTCATTTTCTGCAAATAAATACTAAATTTTTGCTTGGAATTTCAGAGACATGTCATCAGTAGTTCATAGACTAAAAGAACAATGTTAATTTTACTCAAACATAAACCTATAAAGTGTAAAATCAGATAAATTGATAATCTTAAGTGGTCTCTTAAAGCTGTACATACAATTATATTTTCTTTTCAAAGTCGGTGAGTGTGGCTTATATTCAGTTGTGCTCACGAGTCTGGAGTTAGAACGAGTCGAGCTCCATCCATCCGTCTGTAGAGCATTAAATTCCCAACAAATATTAAAACTTCTTTTTGCATTGGGTAAATGAAATCTTCCTCTACTTCTCAGCAATTTGGTTTATAGCAAAGGGAATATCAAACGTATACTTTAATGAGCATTTTCTTGCATATGGTGTTGACCTGATTCTGAGCCGTCGTTCTGGCTGCAGTAAACGGATTAACCGCTGATTTCTTTTATTATTTGGCAAAGCAATTTCATTTATTGACACTAGTAAAGCTGAAAATGTTCTCAAGATATCCACACACAAAATAAGAATGTTTGTCCATGAGAAAATATGTCTGTCTTATAAAGACTGGTCCTTTAAGCCAGTTCTCTTTCTCTCTCTTTTTTTTTTCTTCTTTTGGACTGGATATTCCATTTTAAACCGTCTTGTCATGATTAAACAGCAGATAAAATCAGGTCACGGTTTCTTGTGCAGCTACCGCTTCCTCAAAATCCCTTAACTGTAGAAAACTTATGTCCGAATCAATTCTGCTAAATTTCTAAGAAGTAACTCGGTACAAAATGTCTTGGGAGCCTCGGCTGAGGTTAGCCGAGTCCAGACAAAGTTCATTTCCCTTTCAATGAATAAATCCTCGGTAGGCGGACATCATCAAAGGCTTATCTTTACCTTATCTGACTTACCTTCATGAATATGGACACTATGACCAGTCCGTTGGGGCTTTTCGCCGCTTCCGTGTAATTCGTATACAGCTCATGATTGTAGTGAATCAGTTGAACCTGGAAAATACAGAGGACATTGACAGAGTTACTCAAGAGAAAGTCATCGGCTTGAAACTTTTAGATTGCGAACCGAAAGATTATGAACTTCCTTCCGTGCGAACGGTACAGAGCAAATGGAAACCCTGGAACCAAACATTCGACACTCGCCTGCTATCAGAGCTCCGCTGTACACTTTTCAAGATGATGAGTGAAGGAGGGAAAAAAAAATCAGGGAGGGATCAAATCCTCCTGGGATTTCTCAGATTGTAAATGGAAGGCGCTGATGTTCGGAACATTGTGATCCTCCGTTTCGAACGTGAACGGCACCAAAAACGAGGGACGGGAACGGGGGAGGGGGTAGAGCGCCGTCGACGCCTGATCCGAGGCCGGGCTCACCAAGTCTGGAGCGGGTGGGCCTAAATTTGCAGGACACGGTTAATGTTTCTCTGAGGCAGATGCTTCGACGTCTCCCAGCTGTTCAATGTTCCGGCTTTTTTAATGATGAGGACGTGGGGCATGGGCGCTGCGGCTCAATTTCCACCTCGTAAATGTGGGAAAGCTCTGAGAAAGAAATCCGTGCTTTTAAAGTCTGTCCTAACAAAGAGGGGATTAATGAGCAGCTCTGAGCCAGTGAAAATGAATCCATCTGGAACAGGCACGATTGATCATTAATGTGTGTTTCAGACAGGACTTTTATGCGCTTGTCAAACTTTTATTTGCAAAATGAGGGGGCAGAAATATAAATGAGATATAAATGAATTGAGCGTCCCTCCACTGACATAACTCGCCAACCTTGAGGCTGCTTACTGAACCTGTGCAAGTTCTGGACGTTGTACCTTTTTTGGGGGTCAAACTTATGTAGCAAGATATTTTTCGAACAAAGAAATCAAAGCAAGAATTTGTCAAAAATATTCTTTATTGTCACAGAAAGGGGACATTTTGGTGCAATAGGAGCAAAAAATTAGTCCAGAAAAACAGTTATGAGTAAAATCTTAAAATGTAAGTTAATGAGTATTAAACAGAAGAAAAGGATGTGCAAAAAGGCACAAAAAGCCATAAAAACAGATACAATAGTAGTAGTTGTAGTTCGAAAGCATTCCGGTTGCAAATCAGTATGGTACGAGTGACATAATTGGTACAAACAAATAGACCTTTTCTAAAAAAAACCCATAAAAACAAGGATCTCGTTGTTGCAAAGCATGTCGCCGAGAACTGCAAGAAGCGGAAAGGATGTAATTCAGCTTCAAAGCAACGACGGGAAGGATTTGTGACAGAAAAGTCAAAAGAATCATAAAAGGTTTGTCCAAGAACAAAAGAGCACTAAGATTTTGAAACACCTGGCAAAGACAATGTTGTTTCTTTTCTTCTCATGAAAATAAGAGCTAATGCTGAAGAGAGAAAAAAAAGAACATAGTCTGGGCAGATGAGGCAAAAGCTGAACGTTTTGGATGTCATTGCAGATTTGGTAAAAGGGCTGGACACATCAACATAAAAGCACAATGTTAAAGAGGAAATTTACACACGAGTTACTCCAGACATCTGGTGTGAATTTTTTATGCCAACTGTCCCATTAAAAGAAAAAAAACAACTAAAAACTAACGTGGGGTAAACATTATTATGTTCAACGTAATTAAATGGAAAACGTGGAGCCATTTCTTCCTGTTTTTACCGTTTGGTAAGAAGACGCGTCAACAAAAGAAAACCAAATTCGACTGTTTTTTGTGGCGGTGAAACGTTTTGAAAAGGGAAAAAAAAACCAAACCCCAAAAAACAGAACAACACATGCTAAATGCAAAGGTTCTTTTTGGTTTTTTTGAACAAAAAATTACCCTAAATTAAAAATAGATAGAAAAAGAGCTTTCACAGAAAAAAACCAGGAGGGAATATTTTCCACCCAGATGTAATTTCTTGTACGTGCCGGCTCGCTCTCTGCTGCAAACACACTTGGAAACCTGACTTTTAACTGCTGATTGGGAAAACTACTGGGCCCCTTTGGCTCTCGCGTGCGGCGGTTACCAGCGAATTTGTGGCTCGCTTTGGTGGCGAAAAGCTTCAGATCAGCAACTCTCAAAGTTCAGACTCCAATCTGGACCAAATCCCACGTTAATTCAAATCCTATGATCTCTGGAATACAGAGAATATTGACTAAAACCGGGTCAAGTGAGACTCATCTTTGGTTCAGACCATCGTCTGGGAGAAAGCTGAGTGCAGCCCAGCGTGCTGCTGGAACAACAGCCATTAGCAAAACAAGGCATTTAAAGTAAAGGGCTTCGTTTGAGAGGCAGGATAACAAAACTTTCTAGTTTAATTTTTTTTCTTCCACGTTTGAGTAAGTAGAGCAGCAAAGAAAAAAAAAAATTTTAAAGCTGAATCATCAATAATGAGACATCCAAACAGCGATGGAGAGCTGGCCAGGCACTGTGCAAACATTTCTCCAAGCGCTAGATAGATCCAATAGAGAGGAAGAATCGATAATCAATAGAGGAGAGAAAGAGAGGAAATCGATAAAGAATTGAGAGAGGAGATATGAAGACAGACGAAAAGACCACTGCCTGTTGGAATCTGAGAATATTTTAAGCCCTAAACCAATGGCTGTATGTGTGGTTCAAAAACATAGAATACATATAAATAGAAAAGCACTACTGTGCAATGAACTGTAAATAAAAACTGGATAAAGACAACTTCAATAAGATCTACTTAAGACATCATCTCTGAAGATGCTTTTATAAATCACAGACCATATCCAATATTCCTTTCTTACCTAGAATTCTCGGAAAAACCTTTTCCTATTCTGCCAGCATTTACTATGCAATCACCCGGTAATAACCCGCTTGAGGAGTTCAGAGCCCATCGTAGGACTGAAGAAGCTCTGGCAAAAGTCACTAATGACATTCTCATGGTCTCAGATAATGGACTGGGCTCTGCACTTGTCCTGTTAGATCTCAGTGCTGCATTTGATGCATCGGATCACCGTGTTCTCTTGGAAAGACTTGAATATGGATGTAGGAATGTAGAAAACAGCACCTTATGTAGCATTTTCTTTTGATTGGAAGAGGTAAGCAAAATGTAACACGATGGATTTTCTCATTACTTATTCTGGACCTTCAACGTTGTTTTTTTTTTAGGGGGGCTTTTGGCACAAACACAATTACTGTAAAAGATTAAAGTGTTCACTTCTTTGTTCAAGTTGTCTTATATATATATATATATATATATATATATATATATATATATATATATATATATATATATATATATTGCTTTTGTCGAAAGGTGATATTAAATCTCTGGAAAGCTACAGGAGTTGAAAAGAAATGAGCTTTGTTATGCCTCATTGCCCGAATTTGCAAAACCTGATGTTTAACCCAAGAGCTCCTCCTTCATTGCCCCTTAGCCTGCAGTGGCATGATAGTCTAACAAATAATCGTTTCAAAACACAAAAAGGACGGTAATAATTTTCAGATCTCTCCTAAAAGGCTTCCAGCTTTTTGCTCTTCACCTCCATCATCGTCTCATCCTCCCTTATTGGCAAAGAGCTCGGCACATATTGTACAGGCGGATATAAATAAACAAATGCAAGAGGAGAGTAATTATGAAAAGCTCAACCGGGGGAGTGCAGAACGACAGAACGTCTATAAACGCAATCAAGGCGAACATGGACGTGATTAGGGTCTGATTTGATTTGAGGTTTTAGTTTTATTTATTTATTTTTTAAGGTGAGGACGTCAGAAGCAGCCTAAAGGATCCATGCGCACTAACCTCGGTTACTAATTGCGCCAAAGTTTGCTGCCGGGCAATAAAAAGGCCAGCGTGGGCCATAATAAAGCGAGAACATCTGCCAAATGGAGGGGAAAGAAAAGAGGGAGACGAAGCAGAAAAGGAAGAAAATAGAGGTTGTAATTAGATACAGAAATAGTTAAAGAAAGGGCAGAGGAGGAGAGCTGCAGAGGGCTGGCCAGACCCGTGCTCCTGCAGCACTACATCATTTATCACAGCGTTTCCTCGGCTGCACCAGACTCTCGGAGACTGCTGATCACTAAGATCAGCAGTCGCCTATTTAACAGGTACAGGCACTTCGGATTCAGCATCATCCTGACGTCCGCTGGATACATGCTAAACAATTCCACAGAACAGGATGTGACGGAAATGACAGATTTGGCTCGGATTAAAAGGGTTTATTTAAGTTTTATTGAGCAGAAGTTAAAAAAGAAGCAGAAAAAAATGACGCGCCGCCGTTTTGGAAGGTATGAACTGGAAGATGTTTGATATATAAACACAGAGACGAGATCCACGTTGAACCACGCTCAAATGGGATTCACTGCAATGACTGCGGTTTAGCTAAACTCGCTGCTGGAGCATGAAAATAAATTACATGACTTTTGACTTGCGCAAAAGTCATGAAAGACACATTTAGACACCAAAGACGCCATACTACACAATCGACATGAAGACGTTTTAAACATGTTATCACTCAGCTAACAGAAGTGAAGCAGAATGGGGAACTCATTGGCACCACTCAGCCAAAAACGGCCCAACGGTCGATTCGCAAAGCTTAGTTTCAGACCGTAATTTGGTTTCAGTTTATTCCCACATTTTTTTATTTTTCAAGTACTCTAACAGGTGCAGAATTGTCTGAGTTGCAGGGTGACTAATGGTGTGTTTTGTAGAAATTTGGTCTGTGGAAATTGTTTATTTTACAAGACAAAGTTGAAAGTGTGTGTCTTAGACCAATGTTACATGTAGCAAAGATGAATCTGTAACACTGAAGGGGTGTTAATTAGACTGACATGACACAGTCAAACATCACATAACACCTGTTATGAACATGGAGTCTTCATGAATGTTTGTCATTAAGTGTCATTCGGTAAATAATGACACTTATAATGTAAAGTTGACCATTTTAATGGACTTTAAATACCATTAAAACTTGTTAAAATAAAAGTTTTAATGCAGATTTGCATTAAAAGTGTCATTATTTACCAACTGACACTTTATGACAACATTCAGACATTCATGAAGACTCCTTCATATTCATAACAGGTGTTATGTCACGTTTATGACAGTGTCATGTCAGCCTTATGCACACCCCATCAAACAAAGTGTTACCGATGAATCTAAGCTGAACAAATTAAAAGTGGCGTTTGCATGTGGAGAGTACAGCGACATTTGTAAGAGTGTGAGAAGTCGTTCCCGGCTCCATGTTCTGACTTTGAAGGTAAATGAAACGCAGTATATGTTCTTTTAAGTCCAGAGCCAAATTGGTGACTGGAGACAGACAGCACAGTCCCTGGACCCGGAGAGAATAGATTCCTGCAGCGCGAATTCCTTCCATTCAGGTCAGGCAGAGTAAGCGAGGAAAGCCCGGGGATCCCATCAGGATAAAACCAAGAGGTGGTAATAGTTTGGGAATAAATTTAGTCTGAGTTTTGAGCCAGACGATGCCAAGGAGCAAAACACTCCCAACTACAAGCTTCCGCAGAAGCTAAACAAACAGCTAGCATCTGGTTAGCTCAGACGCCTGCTAGCATCTGGTTAGCTCAGATGCCTGCTAGCATCTGGTTAGCTCAGATGCCTGCTAGCATCTGGTTAGCTCAGATGCCAGTCTCATGAGTCTTTTATGTTGTTGTGGATGATTTCCTAATGAGACCAACATGAGTTTCTTTGGTCACATGTCTGAGGATTTGAATGGTTGTAAAATCGTCAGAAAAAAATGAAGCAATGCGTTTTAAAATAATAGGCGTTAGATAAATGGAAGCTAATACTACCTCCTCTTTTAATTCTTCTTTCAAATCATCTGCCTTCACTCCTAGGTTGTTCTTGAGCTGTAACTGAACCACAGAGGTCTGCTGGCTCTCTCTTTTCCTGCCGTTTTGTTTCACCAATGTATATGTCTGAACTTCCCTTATCGCAATTATTTCTGGTCTTAAACTGAATTTAACCAACAACAGTCTCAGAACTGCCATATATCCTGCATTACTGTATACAAGTATACGACTCATTCAGGTAAATATTATGGCCAACAATATCACGGGATACTGTCCTGATAAAGAGTCAGGGGCTTCTGTTGCAGTAACTTGCCAAGCGTTGGTAAACTGGATGGGCTTTACGATAAAGTTGAATTAGATGTGAAGGGCTCGCTGGGCAGCAATCTCCGAAGTGTGTGGGAGATTTGGAGGTGGGGTGGGGGGTGGAGGAGGGGATTGTTTCTGAGGGTCATGACAGCCTCTTTATGGCATGATGGCTGGCCTGGCCTCCAGGGATACAGAAATATGAAGACAGCAAGTCGATAGCAGAGGGAAGGTGTTCAGTGCTGCGTATAAACGCTGGGCTGGAAATGACGCTCTCCATCCCAGCTTCCATCCATCTGCCCTCCCCCCCCCTCGGATTAACTGGAGCATGGGCCCATAAAGCTAACAAACAGACCTCTGCCGTTCCCACACAGACCGATTACAGTCAGATTATGCATTTTTGCCATCACAACTCGGCTGCTTTTCAGTTGTGCTCCGGCCAGAAATCGTCCTCTTTCAATCCATTAGGATGGGAGAATGTAGTTCACATTTACTGATAATCTTCTCATTTGAATATTTTGTTTTCCATTAATATGTATTTCTGGAAAAATAAATAAATTAATTAATAAAAAAAAAAATTAGCCACACACTGATGTTCTGATCTGATATTAATCCAAGTTTCTCAGAAATTAATACGCCGCAGACCAGACGTGGGCGAAATGTGCTCCATAATAGTGATTAATGATAATTAAGAGGAAGAGAAAAATAAAACAGAGCTAGCTTCCACGGCGACGTCGCTGTGATGATAATCTGCCGCAGCAATATTAGCTCAATGCGATTTTCCATGTGCACGGCTCTGCTAGAAAGAGGACACACAAGAGATGTATCTGTGATTGATGGGGATTTTAAATCTTTGCAGCAGCTGCCTGTGGCGAATCCTTCTGAGACACTTGACAGGATTTGAATTAAATATAGCTGGATTGTTTCTTTAGCAGCATATGGAGTCTCATTCTGTGTGGATACTTAGTTGGATATATTTGATTTTTAAGCAGCGTAGACTTCAATTCGCATGCTCACGCATCTAACAGTTTCCTACATATCGGTTTTATCCATGAACTTTCATGGAAAGGAGACGGCCTCCGACTGTCACGTCATCCCAGGACAACGCAGCAGGGGTAGTATCAATCCAACACCAAGTGAACACAGGGCCCAGATCGCCAATACCATTACTGACAGATACGTTTTTAAACTTCTGACCTTTAGGTGTTTTTGTGGTTTTTCCTGTGAATTATTTTGTTACAATGCAATGGTGCGTTCACATCAAACGCGTTTTGAGCGTCAGGCGCATCTGGTTTACATTCAAAGTCTGTGTGGGGCGTCAAACACTCAAAACGCTCCAGACGGTTCAAATCGCACCGCGCCAGAAGCTGGAGATGCGCCACAACGCGCCTCCACATAGACTTTGATTGTAAACCGGACACACCTGACGCTGAAAACGCGCACACAGCGTTTTGACCTCAACATGGACAGAGCTTCTAGGTGTCTAAAATACTTTATCAGCATTAACGTGGTTTGTGTGCATTTTCTTAAACTGACAAAAATATCGTTTGAGAGCAAATCATTTGAATCAGGTTTTCAATAATAAAGTCATCTGAAACATGGAGGGCAGGGCAGTGTCTACGAGGACACATCTACGTAAAGAAAAACAAACTACATATGTGTTTAAGCCTGCAAGCGGGAAGTCAAGAGTTCACCACAGGGAACCCTCTCTTATGAGTAAAACATAAAAGCTCCACCAGAAAAGCCCTGGCCAGGATTTGAACTCGGCACCTTCATGCATTTAACATTCGCCTGATGCAAATCCTCAGTGACGAATGCTCAAACGGAGGGAAGCAGCCAGAGCGCAGCGGAAATGTTGAGCGCCACCTCCATCACGTTCCCGTCGTACTTCGCAAATCAGATTTCCAACATGTCTGCTTTGCGTCACGTCTGAACGTCACACTCTTTCTGCGATCCGATTTAACCTCCAGATGTCAAATAGTGGTATTTGTTGGCTTTGTGCCTTCCTCCTGAGGTGGATCAGGGGTGTAACACCGGTTTGTTTGACTGTAACAAAGACCACATACAAATTACTTACTTGTAATACATTGTGTCAAGGAGATGCATTACACTGTCGGTTGCAGAAGGTGGTTCTGCTCATACTGAGCCTAGTCCTGCTGAAGGGTTTCTTTGTTTTCAGAGGAAGTCGTTAACTCAATGTCTTGATGTGGCTTCCTTACAAAACTTTTAACTTTTTCTTTTGTAATTGACTGAATCGGAATCTGTTTTACCGAATTTGCGGGGTCTGCCCGTCTCATTTGTGCTGCACTGAATTAATTTGGCTATCGGATTAACTTAAGTATTATCTTTTCAGAAAAGGAATTGGCGATAAAAATTCATTTAAAGTGGTACAAGCAAAAAGCAAATTGGATTAAATTGAATCACTAAAGCAAGAAGACAAGAGCAGGTGAGAGTCGTTGGCCGTATAAAATTTAGTAGCTTATTAATAACTGGAATCCGTCAGGCAGCCGTGATTGCTCATAATTTCCAGATCCAAACACGACGTTGCATTTTTCTTACGAACCAATCAAATTTAGGTGTGAGATCCAGTTTTCAGCAGGTTCTGTAAGATGATAGTTTTGGATTTTCAGCGGCAACAACTTTAACTAGGAACCGTTTGGTGGATAAAATCCAAAGAGTTTTCTTGAAATCAACTCTGACAAACGTCCTTAGACAGCAGGAGTGTGGCTTTGCTTTAACACAGTGTTGACAGAAAAAAAATGAAACGGATGAATTCCTTCCCGTCATCGATCACCTGGTTCAAGATTCCACAAGAGACTGAAATGAACACACTCCAGAAAGGAAAAAAATAATAATACCTGTGGTAAAACAATTAAATGAGTTAAAAGATCACCAGAAGGGTACTGGGATTTTAATACTGCATACAGGAAGACCAAGGTTAAATGTTCAAATCAAATTAAGGTTCTTTACATTACGGTTTTCTTATAAAGAGAAATGCATATTTTAAATTATTCAGAGACTTCCTTACACATTTGCAGGAGGCAGCTTCAACCTTTTTCTCCTTTTTGCTGTCTTCTAACCTGTTTCCTCCAGTTTCTTATATCAGAGGATAATAAAGGCCGCCGAGCGTCGTCTCGCTGTGCAAAAACATAAGTTAGCCTTGTGGAGAAATATTTGGAATATTTTAGCAGGATGAGCAAGGTGTTTCATTTTCAGATTAGACTGTGAAGCTGCTCCAGGGGAGCAGAGCCAAACAAACACACGCACACACACACACACACACACACACACACGAACCAGTTCTTCACTACTACTCCCATAGGTTACCATTTCAGAAGGATATTCAGCTTTAAAAATTTTAAATATCACTCTCTTTGTTCATGTTTCAAGGACATGCATTGCCACCTTTCTCTCCGCAAATGGAGAGAAACGAGGAGCTGGGGGAGCAGGAAGCATCTTATTGGAGCGTGAAGTAACCGAGGCCGGGTGGGGATTTGTGTACGGGGCACCAGGGTGACAGAAGACAAGGAAGTTTTCTATTCGCTGTTACCTCAGGAGGAGTTGTTTCAGAGACGATGTTCTCCTCTTTACTTTAGCTCAAAGTGCAGCTTTCTAAGTGTCGTGTCTTTTCTCGAGCTTTCTACTGACCCGACGTTCTGATGGCTTCTAGTCGTCCGACTCAAAAGAAACTTGCAGACTCCCAGCTAATCTTTAGCAAATAAGCTAAAAAAAAAGAAGAAAGAAATTAGGAGCTGTTATATGGATCAAGAAGCATTAAAGGGAACTAAGACATTGAGGGGAATTTGCGTTAAAAGTGAATATGGCATCAATTTAGACTATTTCACTTTTGATGGATTGTAAAACTTTACAGCTTTTAGCTGAAGTTTATGTTAGTTTTTTTCTGGGCTGGGTGTTGTAGTGCCAATGGTTTAGTTCAGATGACAATCCTCACGTCATGACCAAAAGCTAACTGATTATACATTTTATATTTGTTTCTAGTCATATCTACATGACTAGAAATAAAAAAAAAACCAAGCCAGCAAAAACTTAACACTGCAGTACCAAAGTAAGGGAAAACAATAACAGGTTGGAAGACTGATTAGAGTTTATGATTTTACAATTACTATTAATCAAAGGCGTCTCTAAAATTTATATATATATATATTTTTGTTTGCCTTGAGTTAATGAAACTCAGTGTTTCAGCATTTTTACAGTTTGATAATTTAAGCAACCCTCCTGTTATGTTCACTTTTGAGGTACAGCAATAATGTTCGCGGGTCAATTTGACCCGGGGAGTGTTTAGTCATGCTATAGTGTCAGAAACCAAAAAAATCCTCCAAATCTTTTTTGTGTCTGATTATTAACTCCTATACTAACCATTTCAATCAATATTTGTGCAATTATGTTTTTTATTCCTCACAAATAAAGGATCAATGACGACAATTTACTCATTCGGTAATAAAAAAATGTGATTTACATTTTTTTATGGCCACTGAAAAACCTAAACACAAAATAACACTAAGTATCTTTGAAAATGACTTTTTGTAAAATTTTTTATATTACATTTAGATTTTTTTTTTGAAGGGGTCATCTTTATAATTGAACTTGAGACACTATTCTGCCCTGGGTCAAATTGACCTGCTGACTAAAATCAAGACAAATGAGTCCTGAAGATGATCCTCCAGGTGGATTTCCAGTTTAAACCTGCATGTCCAAAACATAACTGGGTTTTTCATCACATGCTGCCCAGATTTTTATGTCATATTTAGCTGGTGTGGAAGGCATATATTGCGTAAATGAGCAGCGACCTCTGAATGCCAGCGGTGATCTTTATGAATGCCACAAATCTTCCATCTACTGTGACATTGGGGCCTGTTTTATAGGACAGGAGAAATTACAACCCACATGTTCCACACTGATCTATTAGCTGCTAGTTTGTCTTGTCCATCGATTGTCAAATCAGATTACTCTAGAGACAAGTCTCCAGAAACATTATGGCCCATAATATTACCCTGCCTGTCTCTGCATCCCTTAGACTGGCTGTTGATTCATCCTTTGACTTGAAAACTCTGGTCAGAATGAGGACCCCCCTCAAATATGCATGTAAATGCATCTGGTCCAGCTCCTTCCAGTTCTCTCCAAAAACTCGCCTTCCTTTTAGACTTGTCATTTCAACAATGATTTTCTGTATTGCACTAGACATGAGTAGCTCAGACTGACTTGATGTTTGTGATGTGAGTTACTGCCATCCTGGCATGATCATCAAGAAGTTCCAGGGCTTCCAGGGTTGTCATCTTTTTATTTCCCTGCTGCTCATTTCCTGATCTCCAACAGTGACGATATTACATGTACCTTCAGTGTGTAATGCGTTTAGGACTCCCTTGCAGAGAGTATTTATGTCCCCCCCCCCCACTTCTGCTGAGGGTCCACTCAGTGTGGGTGGAGTTTGTCCACAGGAACAGAAAAGGTTCCTGTCAAAAGTTGCATGAACACCTGCTTTCTGGCAGCTTCCTAGTGAAGTAAAGAGAATAGTGAAAGAGTGGGTTTGTGTGCATGTTTAGGTGTGTGTGTGGTGTGTGTGTGTGTTCATGCATGTGTGGTGTGGTGTGTGTGTGTGTGGTGAAATATGTCTCATGGGTGCAAGGAAACAAATAGAATTGGACATTATTTTAATCTTTTTACCCTTCAACTTGTATGGCGGGTCAAATTGACCCGTAACAGTACGTCTGTAACAAATGGACCTAGGGGGGGCTGCAAGTGTGTAAAATGAACCATTTTCATTTTATACACAGAGTGCACCTATTAAGACAAATAGAAAAAGTTTCATGCAGAAAAAATACTTCTAACTATTTTTTTTTTATTTTTAAACTTTGAAACGGGTCAAATTGACCCGGAACATAATAGGAGGGTTAAGCAACAGTTTGGGCATAAAATTATTCATACCCCAGACAGACTTAGCTTTTAAATCATTTTCATTTGAACGTAACTAAAAATGTCTCTGATGATACATAATACAGGCATCTTTAAAAAGGACTATAAAGAAACCTATTGATATCAAAAAGACATATAGCTACTTGTATTATCCATTTTGGCGTTTAGGAAATAATTAATACCAAAAAACTGAAAAAAAAACAAAAAAACAAAAAGCAAACAAAAAAAAAATGTAAATGTATTGCAGCAATCAAGCTGTACTTTTCATTTGACCATCAGGCTTTTGGTTCATCTTTGTTGATGAGCTCCAAGTCTTCACTTTAGTCCTGCATAGAAACATTACAGGTAAAATCCTTTACAACACATGAATAAACAGCTTCTGTTCTGTTCAGGGTTATAGTTTTGCTTTCCTTTTGTGTTTTGTTAAAAGCAAGCAAGCAAACAAACAAAAACAGGAACGTTCTCGACAAGTTCAGATAGGCGAGGCCCAGGGCAAAAAACCGGCAGCCGCATCTTGGTGCTCCTCTTCGAATCCAGGCTGTAATGCCGTTGTAGTAAAACGGAACGGAGTAAATATTTTGAAGGCACAGTTTGTAATACATATCCATTTGGAAATGGAAATCTGCTGTCAACATAACCTTTCCCCCCCTCACCCCGGTACTCCCGCCTGCCTGGAGGACACTGTACAACACCACATTTCAGCTGCACGTCGCATGCGAAGCCTTTTATTCTCTGGCTCTGAACTAGTCCTCAAACACAAAGTTCACCCTCAAAGGGTAAGTCAGCAAGTGAAGGCAGGGGCGAAATAAAACATGAAGGGAGTGAAGGGAAGGTGATGCATCCTTTTAGGCCTGGGATCCAGAGCTCTCCATCCTCCCAAGGACACACAAACATGTTTTGTTAGGATAAGAATATCTCTCTCTCTCTCTTTCTGAGGGAGGATAAATTATTATCATTAATTATAATAAATTTGCCTGTCAAGGCTGCAATTATTTTGTTGCCACACAAATTGCCTATTCGTATAATGATGCCGACGGAATGCAGCGGCGTGAGTGAGTCATGAGTTTGTTGAACAATCAAAAGCCAAGAAAGCTAATTGTTTCACTCGTCAAAAAACAAAAAAAAAGGAAAAAGAGCAAGCCGGAGCTCACAGCAGCGCGGGGTTCAGGTGTGTGCCGAGAGGGAGCTGTGTGTACGCCGTTAAACGCTTAACTGTCATCACCAAGACAACTTTATTTCTGCCCGAAGCACTGATGCAAATTGCTGCCATGATGCGAAAGCTCATTAAGAATGTCATATGGCTCCCTGTAGCCTGTAGGTGTGCAAAAAAAAAAAAAAACCTTCAACAACCAGAATGAGCTCTAACGGAGAACAGTAACAAGTTCCTATTTTGAGAATGTTAAAAATGTACATGACGCGACTGAGAGGCGGTTTGGCACCGGATAAAATTAGATGCGTTTCGAAAGTCAGAGCACAATATGCACAACATCACTGGAGGTTTTAGCTACGGACTTGAGGGACATCCAGTTTAATACGATGCTGACCTACTGTTTGGAGATGCAACAGTTTCTACTCCTCTAGGAAGTCGTCCCACAGCGAGTAAGAGTGTGTTTAAGAGAATTTTCCCCCCACCCCCATTTTCCCTGAAGTGCATGTGTGAAGCGAGACGCTGATGTTGGTTGGGAAGGCATTGCTCACAATCCTCGCTCTGCCGATTCCCAAAGGTCTTTCCGGTTGAGGTCGGCCTCAGTTGCAGGCCAGTTAAGTTAACAGAAGCAACAAATGGCTCAAAGCAAACAGACTCTTGCTTCGCGTTCTACTCAGCAGTCGTGTTGGAAAAGAATCGGGGGGCCTCGCTAAAATGTTCCAAGAAAGTAGGGGGCGTGAAATTGTCCGAAATACGTTCTAAAACTCAAGATTTCCTTGAAAGGAAAGAGTTCAGCGAAACTAAGACGACAAGGCCAACACCTGAAGAACAGCTCCAAACCCCCAGGCTCCTCTGCACCAAACTTTACACTTGACGTGCTGCAATCAGGCAAGCGCCGCTCTCTTGGCGACTGCCAAACCCAGACTCATTAATTGGATTGTCAGAAAGAGAGGCATAATTCATCACTCTGGAGAACAACAATCTCCACTGCTGTAGAATCCGTTGGCAGAACGATTTACACCACTGCATCCAATCTTTTGTGTCTGCACCTGCTGGTGTAGGGCTTTGATGAAGCGGCATAGCCATGACAGCCCTTTTCAAAAGTAACTCTTGCAGCTCTCTTTGCGTAGATCTTGAACTGATCTAAGTGCCGCATGGAGTTTGGAGGTCTGTAGCGACCGCGGCTCAGCATCTGCTGACCCTGATTCATGGCTTCCCGTGAATCAATGTCCTATTCCTTGTTATGGCACCTGTACCATGTTCAGCCACGGACATGGCGTGTTCAGGATATTCAGTTTCCATCTTTCTTTTTTTTTTTACCAAAAATTTGGCATTTTAAAAAAAAGACTGCTCTCTACATGGTTTGTGCAAACTGCAGATGGTACTTCTTAAGGCTTTCAACGATGGCTTTGTTTGCTTTTTCTTTTTGTCTCTTCCATTAATGTCAGAGAAGTGGGGTGTAAAACTAACAGCTGACCTGTCAACATACGCTCCCACATGGACTGGGAATTCTTTAAGCTTTTCTTTTACCCAAATAATGCCACCTTTGCTTGGCCTGTGTGTTCACCTGTGTTTGTGTGGATCCAGGACTACAGAGCGTTTACGGTGTCTGGGTGTTAAGTGCAGTGGACGGCTGCCTATTTGTAAATCAGTGTTTGCAGATTCACCTATTATAAAGTCATTTTCCTGTGGAAAATGACTTTGAATTATTAACGGAAAATCCGTCCATTTGTGTATAGTAACCCTGTTTTACCCCGTGTTCCTTGGTTTTCAAGATGCTTTTGAACAACAATATTTTAAATTAATCACAGGGAAATTCCAATAATTTACATAAATGTTTGTGGTCATAATGTAAAAAATTTGAAAAAAATCCCCAAAATTAAAAAAAATAAATACATTTTCTGGGAGAAATACAAAAATGAATCATTATTTGTCGTTTAAACGAATCTAATGATAGAATTATCCTACTGTTGACTAACATTAAATATAGTGCAGTAAAATACTCATCTGTGCTTTGGAGACTTGGGTATAATTGCCTCCTGAATGGTTAGGAACCTTTCTTTTTGTACTTTTTGTTCTTTTATTGTATTTGTTTTCTTTTTTTTTGCGGTTTGGACTTTGAGTCTGTAATAATAAATCTATTTATCTTTGAATGTGGCCATGTTATATAGAGTATGTGTGAACAGGAGGTCCAGGACAGACGTAAGCGAATGCAGCTATGATCGCAGATTGTAAATGCCAACACGACACACGGCGTGATCCACCAACCTTGAGGAAGTTATTTTAGAAGGCAAAATCTTGTGAACAATTGATAAGGACAGGCGAATGTGGCTCAGAATTTTTTTTAAGTTGTGAACTGCGAACATAAATTATTCCGTCTTAATCTCTGTGAACTGAACTTAAAAATAACATTCAAACGAGCAGCCAGGTTTCCATGTTGAAATGGGGGGATGGAGCGCAGCATGAGAAAACTACTGTTGAGAATTTTACACCTGAATTTATTATTATTATTATTTTTGCCACGACCGTCTGGTGTTTGGTCAATCATACTTGGGAGCAAAAAACAAAATGAAAACGCATAAAGAGTGGGATCGAACTGTGGTGAGGAGACACTTCTATTAGCACATTTTCAGCAGAGTGAAGCAATGCATCACAAGATAACAGATGAAAAATGTTTTGTGGAAATTTTGGACTTTGCAGCTCTTGACCTCACTCAGAAAAATAAAAAATGGTCACCATCAATTACCTATCCTGCATTTCAGAGTAAATTAGAGAATTTACTGTTTTTTTTTTTTTTTACATGCTCCATAGTGCTTAACCGTTGAAGTCCCCCCAAAAAATGTTTGCATATCAAAAACTTCGGGCTCAGAATTGCACAGAATGTTGGTAAAGCAGCGAAATCTTGCTCTGTAAAATTTTGCCATCTCTGCTGTTGGCTCCGTACTGGATTAGGACAGAACAGTCTGGGCATTTAAAAGAGAATCTACACATATTCAGAGGTTAAAAATAAGTTGAATGTATGCTGCACATACATGATGGACCTCAGAAACTCAACTCAACTACCACATCCCGCTGGCTGGACAAAAAAAACCCAAAACAAAACAAAAAAAACAAGAATTTTGTTGTCAAACCCCAGCACAGCAAATATAAATCTACACTGTAGTTATCGCATTAATATTAAAGACTTTTCAACCTCTCCCCAAAGTTTTCATTATCAAACCATGAAGGTGTGTGGAGATGGTACAGAAAGAGCCGCTAGTTTCGCCGCAGCGTGTTTAGTGAACCCCCAGCCAACTCCAAATGACACCTCGCTGTGCTGTTGCCGATATCAAACTCGGTCCAACACGTCTTGGGCTCTCTAATGGTCTCTCTGCATTCCATTCAACTTGACTTCGCTGGTGGTAATTCAAGTTACTGCACAGAGGGGCTTGCCCTTATCATTTAGAGTCGACGGAAATTACATGAAATTGCTCAGAAGTGTGGTAGAAGCAGGGCTGGCGGATGAATAAAATGGACCGTGAGCCACAACTTCCACCGAGGCTCGAGCGCAAGAGAACAAACAAAGCAAACAAAGAAAGAAGAAAAAGAAAAACGCGGAATGCATTCAGTCACGGACAATTACGATCACAGTAGAGCGCTGCGAAAAAAGTCTTTGCTGCCTTATATGTTTTATTCCACTTGTACCATGATTTTTTTTTCACGCTTTAATTTTTCAGGTCAAAAAAAAAAGAAAGAAAGTGAAAAGTAGAGATAACACGAGTAATCCTAACCGACCTCGGCCTATGATGAAAAAGTAATCATTCCCTACACCTAATAACGGGTTGTGCCACTCTTGGTGTCAACAGCTGGCATGAAGCAATTATAATGACTGGCAGATAGTCGAGTATTTGGCTCTTCTCTGCAGAAATGTTTTCATTTAGTCAAATTGGAGGGTTTGTGAGCATGTAAAGTAACTTCACTGGGGTCCAGACTCCGAAACCGCAATTCAGGTTTTTTTTTTGTTTGTTTTTTTAATAAATTTGAGCCATTGCGAGTTTATTGTGGAAACACTAGGTTATTCCCTTCAAATATATATATATATATTTTTTGCAAGACAGAAAAATTCATGAATTCGTCACTTGTGACAAGATATCCAGGTGATGTAATTGAATCCACTTCACTTTAAATGGCACAAGACTGAAGGTTTAGGAAACCTTCATGCTGAAAACGGATAAAACATCGTCTTGATCTTTATAGGAAAATGTTTCCGTTTCAAAAAAATAAAAAAGACTCAAAGTTGTACGGTGATTAAGTACTCCACTTTGTCCGACTGCAGCTTTTATCTCAGTAGTGATGCCATTGACTGCGGTCACAATGGTTATTGGTCAATACCACTTACTTGACATAAAAAAAAAATATCTACGAGCTGTTGGAAGTTATTTTGCTTCTATGTGGTTCATTTCTTCTTCCAAGTTTCTTTTTCAGTTCTCTCCTTCTCACAGCTGGCTAGAGCTAATTGTAATTTTCTTAGGGTTATGGTTAGAATTAAAGTAGACGAGTCGATTCAGACGCATCCTTCATCTGACCTCATTTGAACTGATTCATCATTTCAAATGAGTTCTGTTCAATACGCAAGCCAATGACTGAGCAACGCTTTTGAATCCACACACACACACACACACACCTCTCCAGAGAAGGCCTGTCCGTTCAGCAAGTGTTCAGAGCCCTGGCCGTCCTCACTGCCAAAGTGTAGTCGTATCTCCTCCAGACGATGGCTGTACGTCATCGGGCCCCCGGAGATGTTAACCAGATGCTCCTTGTCCAGTCGCAGGGAGACGTGGCGGCCCGTGTTGTACATGGTCCCTCCCACCTGGGGGGAAAACAAACGCAGGGACACGGATTACAAGGCTAGCACAACAAAGGTCCGTTGTGGTAACGTCCACAGTACGAGTAAAAATAAAACGTCAAAATAAAAATAAAGGAGTTAATATTTTCTATGGCGCATTTTGGAGTTGTGCGTCTTTCTTCTGGGCAAAGCAAAACCTAGACACAATTTGATTTAATCCAGTTTGCAATAAAGCAAATGAATGAATGTTTCTCTTGCCAGTAGAACTAGTACTATTTCATCAATATTAAGGTCTTACATACCTAAAACAAGACTCCATATCTTGCTAAAAAGTTACTTTTTAGTCAGTTGGTCATATTTTAAGTGTAATAAAAATATTTGCACCAGAAACTAGAACAAAAATACTTTGTACGGTTTTGTGTTTTTGCAGTGTAGAGGTAATGTGTCGTTCATGTGACCTTTTGTGTGAACTTTTCTAACATGATTTCGCATCTTCAGAGTTATACAGGAGCAGCACACAGCTCTGAGCTTGTGAACTAGTAAATAAATAAATAAAAACAAAACAAACAACAACAAAAAACCCAGTCAGTCCCAATCAATGCATCAGAAGTGATATTCATCAGTACAGTTCGTGTTTTTATTTATTCATAATCATCGGCAGGTTCAAGGAGGAGGAGGGGGAGCATTGCTATTCAAGTCGCAACTTTTGGGTGGACTTCCAATGCCCTTATCTGCCTCCTTCCATCCCTCTGCTTTTCCTCCCCCTCTGTTCCTTCTCTCCTTGTGCCGCTGCCTTTCAAAGATGATCTCTCCTTCCCTTCTTTAAAGTCCTAGAAGAAGAAGTCTGCCCACACTTTGTAAATATTTTATAGATGCTGTGAAAAATCAATGGTCTGAAAGGATGAAGTGAGAGTAAGAGGGAGTGATGCAAAGAGAGATAAGTGCCGTGCGCAGGAGGAGAAAGGTGTGCCGAGTTTAGTGCCCGACGAGGGAGACGCAGCAGAGGTAGAGAAGACTGAGCCTTTTTATGTTCCCAGGTGAATTAAAAGGAGCGAGGTGAGACCTCTGAAAAGACCAAGAAAATCTAATCTCTCTCTCTCAAAACTCGCTTTCTCTCTCTCTCTCTCTCTCTCTCTCTTTTCTTCATTTTTTTGAGGCCATTATTCATCAGGCAGAAGAAGTGGTTAGTATTTTTGTTTTCCAAATCCTCGGAGACGAAATGTCGAGCAGGCTAGAAACTGAAGGTCTCCAAAAAGAGAAGGCATTAATATTCCACTATGAAACTCCAAATGCGTTACATAACATCTGATTGTTAAAGATCTGATGTGCTGCCACGGTGATTCACTGTTTAAAAAAACTCATTTGGAGTGCATAATTATAGAAATGTTTTGTGTTTTTTATGCAGGAATGATGAATAAAAGTGACAACTCGATGTTTTGACCTCTTTCTGCAGCGCTTTGAGTTCAACATCATCCGTCTGGTTTTGTAGAGCCAGTGAGGGTTTTACAGGTTTCACTGTGGGCGTCCAACCAAGGAAATGGTGCATCCAAATAATTTGTGAACACAGTTCAGCATTTACCAGCTGTTGAACACGGATTAACTAGCAGCAAACTGACTTCATTCCCCCTCTGTAGCCCTGTGGTCTTCCACATCCAGCTGGATGATCCACCAGAGAACTGGGAGGTCCAGGGTTCGATGGAAGGATCTATTTTTATTTTTTTTTGTAAGCTAATACTAGCATGTTTGGGATCTAGTCTGTGGGCCACAGAGTTCGGCTCGTTCGCCATGCTTGTCAGGATGGGCCTGGATGTCCTACAGAGATCTAATTGTCCACCATGCTTATTTTTTTTTAACAATATTTAGAGCATTTGGTTATGGCGTTCTGTGTGCCGCTTTGCCAATGAGCACATCTTCTGCGACATATCTGCAAACCGGAGTACACCGTTAGTGAAAACAGAGTATTTCTGGGTGTGGAAAGGCCGTCGCTCATATTTAGTGTCTCAGCGACTTTCATCCACGGACACAGAGAGGTATGTGAAGACCTCAAGCCAAGCTGAGCTCACCAAACTTTGGCTAAATCGAAAGCAAAAAGTGGTAGAATGTTGATTGCGTCATTAATTAAAAAACAACAAAAGTGATCGATGTCTCCAGTCAAATAGGGACATAAACCAAAAATAACGGTCATTTTTACATATAAATTATTTGAATGTCTGTTAAATACTGCAATGAATTCAAATTCAATTTATATATAAAAAAAACTCTTTAGTGAGCAAAAAGGGAAATTAAATGTTAGCATTTTTTAAAACTTCACTGTACAGTTGCAATATGTATTTTATTTTTCTTCTGGATGGATGCAAACTGCATTTCCTTGTTTTGTACTTGTGACATGTGCAACGACAAGTTTTCGTAGAAGGTGATGGAAGGAAAGTTCTCCTGCTGCAGACTGAACTGTATTATTTTATGTCATGAAGTGACATAGAAGAGCTGAAAACTCAAACTTTTAGTTCATACATTCCCAAACTTTATAGTCTCTAGGTTGCCTATAAGATCTACACTAATTAGAGAAAATAAGAACTGATCTTTGGTAATGTGGCTTTTATTTAAAAAAAAAAAAAAGTGATAACTGCTAAATATCGTAGCCAACAAGCACAGTTCAGTTTCTTTGGTGTAATCCAGTATCCATTATTATGCCAAGTGTCGCTCTTTGATCTGAGGGATTTACCATCAGGCAAGATAAACACCAAAGCATTCCATCCATTTTCTTTCCTCAGTGGGGTCGGAAGGGTTGCTGGTGCCCATCTCCAGCTAACGTTCCAGGTGAGAGGCGGGGTACACCCTGGACAGGTCGCCAGTCTGTCGCAGGGCAACACAGAGACACACAACCACACACACACACACACCTAGGGGCAATTTGGAGAGGCCAATTAACCTGACAGTCATGTTTTTGGACTGTGGGAGGAAGCTGGAGTACCAGGAGAGAACCCACGCATGCACAGGGAGAACATGCAAACTCCATGCAGAAAGACCGGGGCCGGGAATCGAACCCAGAACCTTCTTGCTGCAAGGCAACAGCTCTACCAACTGCGCCACTGTGCAGCCCACTTTGAAATTCCCTGACATGAAAACAAACGAGGACTTAACTATCATATCTTGTTTTCAGTGATCCTCAAAAACACCAAACATTGGAGTTAAAGGTCCGCTTTACTGTAGCTTAATTATACGCCACCTCCCCCCAACAGAACAGAAACAATTAAGTTTAAAGACAGCGATGTAGTATGAGAGACCGCTCACTCTTCTGTAATCCACGACTTACCATCACAGGAACGTTAAGCAGGAAAACATACATCAGAGATGTGATCTAGTGTCGATGGGGAAATCATTTTCCCGACTTGTATGTTGTTTAGTAGGAGAAGCCCAGTTAGGCAGGACAGCTAACAAATGGGAAAGAGTGTTGAACAAAACAAAGGCTTCGAGAATAAATGCATTTAGTGTATAACAGGGAAACTGACATGTGGAACGGCCGCTACAAGAGTGTGATTTGGGGGGGGGGGGGGAAGCTGCACTTTTTTCCTAATTGGCTGCCCACACACCTCCCGGGGATCAATAATCTCCTGGAAAGGTACAACTACCTATAGCTGCCGAGCACAGAGCGCCGTTACGGGGGCGACTCTGCCACTGCTCCGGGGAGCACTTCCCCTCCCGCAGCCTGTCGTGTGCAACGCAATCTTGGGTATGTAAATGATTATTTGGTGATTGAAGATGCAAGCAAAACTCCGCTGGAGCACAAAAGCAATTTCGGAAGAGAGATTGAACTCATAAAAATCCCTTACAATTAAAGTGAAATTTAAAGCGTCACTGTTGGGGCTAAAAGATCACATTTAACTATATTTAGCCAGCTGGTGGCGGCCAAGCTTGGCGGATTAATGAATATGGCTCGACTTAAACTTTGTTTAGCCACGTTTTTTTTTCTTTTCTCCTGCATCGGCAATTATTAGTCGCAGCAGATACGCAAAAGTACTATATCTCAATCAGCCTCGTCTTTATTTGGAGTCTCGGCACTCATGTTGGCAGTAACCTAATTATTTTGCAGCAGTTTTTTGTGGTTAATATTTTCACATTGTGTGCTGAATGTATTTGTGAAAATCACTGGCTTTTGTGCTCTATTCATCAAATACACATCCAGGCCGTCAGACAAACACAGGTCCGTGTTGCTTGCGCACCGGCGTCTGAACCACACGCTTGCATGACAATCGACAAGAACAACATTCCGAGCTCTTGAACTCCCGGCATTACATCGCTACGCTGATTATGCCGTTTTTATGCTAATGACTCGCAAACAACGTTAGCGAGTCATTTTGTTGAGAGTATTGCAATAATCAGCACATTATTTAAATGCTGGCAATCGCACGCCTGAAACCGAGGCTCGTCTGTCTCTCGGTGGCGAGCGAAGAGCTCCATTATCGTCCAAAAACTGTTAAGAAAGAAAAAGAGGCAGAGGCAACTTTTTTTAATTGCGTAAAAACAAAAAGATGGTGTAGTTTGTGTTTAATAAATTCTATATACAATGTGTGTCTACCTTATTTATACTGCCAAGAACCAGTCATACGTCTTAGATGTAGGAAAGCTTGTTCCTCTGGTCTTCAGTTCCGTTTTATCCGGATTCAGCACGGTTTCTGGACTTAGTTATCTTCTTGCATTTGCCTTATGAATTCCTTAATAAATATCTGAGTGTATGAATTACACAACGTAGTGATATGGTGATACCAGATTGCAACAACAAGCAACCAAGAAGTTGCTAATTCGTGGTTTTCTAAATGTCAATTGTTACTAAGACCCGGTAATACAAAGTATAACAAGTATAACATTTTTTTTTTTTTTGGACACAAATTGCCTGCCTCTCTTCGTTTTGCTTTAATGAGGACGCTTGCATCAACACCTCTGTGTGCTTTGGCATTTGAACAGAACATTGTTTCGAACTCGTTTTCTGTTAACGTCCAAGACGTTTGCCAAGTGATTTTATTGTCATTGTTTCGTTTCGTGTGCTGATGCAGACACGGATGAAACACAAACTGTACTTCATCTACAACAATGCAAAAGGAGGCTAAGAAAGGCAACAGAAAAAGGTTTGAATTTTCATATTTGTTTTTTTAGGTTAGCAAGGACTTCATGAAATGCACCTAATTTTGTTTGTTATGGAATCCCTTCAGAGGGAATACATACTCCTTCACTTTTTTCCACATTTTGCTACCTTGTAGACTTATTCTAAAACCATTTTTTTCTTTAAGCATGCTTTTAGACTTTGTAAATTTAGTAAGTTGCAATTTTAAATTATAGCTACATAAACACTTGTGGCCAAGGTTTTAATATTTTGCATAAGGACTTTTGGCAGCTGCCAGCTGTCATCTAAAATCTAATTAATTTGTTAGAAGAAAGGAGGACATTTTTGGCAAATACAATATTCCAGTGAAGAGGACCTCATAACATTTGTGAAGGATACACAGGGAAGTATTGGAGGGTGGAAAAAAAAAAGCTATCCAAACCAACCCTGCAATATATGAAAATGCGATTGCCTCCCATATCGAGTCATGAATTTATTGTGATTAACCTCGTTTTTTTGGTATAATTTCATGACTGGATGGTTGGCTGGCTGTCTGACTGGCTGGAAGGATGGATGACCCGTCTTTAAAAAGCTGCAATTCTCTCTCATCTCTAAACTGGGCATCACATTTTTGGCTTAAAAAAAAGAAAAAGGAGTCTCTCAAAGGTAGCTAAAAAATTGATATCACAGAACCTCTCTCTCTCTCTCTCTCTGCCAAAGTCTATAACCACAATCTCCTTAGCAGACTGCATGCATTATACATAACTTCCTGTACAGTCTAGCCTGTAATGACCTTATCCTATCAGTCTCAATACAGTCTGCAGGAACGCAAACATAAAAGTCACCCACATCTAAATCATGAAAAAGGGACTTTCCACGAAGGCTTTATGAAAGAGAAATGTTACATATTCAGTGACGGAAAAACTCCGGAAACCCGTGGGTTCAGAGGTCGGCTCATGTCCCAAACCAAACGGTTATATTTTTTCTTTCTCCGGCTGATAATTAAAGCTTTACTGCATGCTGTTTTTTTTTTTCTTCATAGAACTCTTAGAACTAAATGAGAACGTTGAGCGCGTCTCACAGAACTTTGAACAACATGGATTCACATTTAGATCGACTCGAAAACATTTACCTGGTGTAAATTACAACTTATTGAAACAAAAACAACAACAACAAAATAAACCATCCTCCATGATCTCCAGAGTAAACACAACACGCCAAAAATAACATTTGAATTTTAGGCCCTGAAGATAAGATTCATAAATCTTCAGTGACTAAATTGGTGAACACTTATCTACATCACAGGACAGGTTAACTAATCTCAACATAACATTTAGGCCCTTTAGCTACTGTCACACTGTTTCTCATCTTGTCATTATGGTTGGCAAATCGTTAAAAAAAAGTGTTTAATGTGGCTAAGAAAAGAAGAAAACGGGGCATATATCAGTGTCTCTTGCATCTCTGCGGCAGGTGTCACAATGCGGTGTTGCACATAAATGTAGTTAAAGCTGTTCTGAGCAGAGCTCGCTTTTGTTTGGGTACTTTGAACTGAATGACACCGTTTTATTACACGTTAAAAAGTGGATGTAATTCTCCCTGACATTTAAACATTCCTCTAATTGGGGGTGAATCCAAGTTATACGTGATGTTTCGTTAAGGTTAGACTCAGGATGTTCCCTGTAAAAACAGGCGCAAAAATAGATGGTGTTTGTGTGTGCGTGTGTGTGTGTGTGTGTGTGTGTTCCAGCATTTCTCACCTTGTTATCAGTTCTTTTTTTTTTAATATCAAACAGTACATTATGAGGCCCAGAGCCCGGGTCCCATAGGGAGAACAGAATTAAGTTTAAGGTTAGCCACATACTGCCAATGGTTAGGGTTGGGTGGTGGTAAGTATCAGGTTTAGGTCAATGAAAGAAAAGTTAATGGAAGTCTATGCAAAGTCCTTGTGAAAATAGAAACGCGTAACGTGTGTGAGCGGCAGAGATGCAGTTCACCTGTCTCATTCACACAAAGGCAATTTTGCACCGATTAGGCCTTTGGTTTGACTTAAACGTAACAACATTGCCTAAAGATTCCTGCCCTGGGCATCAGTACGAATGTGGATCATGCTAATTTATCTGTTACTTTCCGTTTCTGAAGACGTTCACTCTCTGTCTGGACCACAGTCGGTTCTGCTAGTAATTGTCTGATAACACCACTGCTCCACTTAAAATGCCTCTGGTTCCACATGTACTGGCTTCTTTCATAAAGAATCTTTATACACCAATCTCTGGCGTCCAGTCAGTGCTTAGCCTGGTTTTATAGGGTGCTTTCCTCCAGTTAGATGTTTTATTAGTCCTTTTATTTCAAATAATTCATTTATTCTTTTTGCTTTCGTCGCCCCCATGTTTTATATCCTCGTACGAAAACAGGTTTGGCTTTCGTCTCGTTTGCCGTTTTACACAATCCGAGGGAATTTCTCTTCGCTGCCTTCCCTCTGACTTTGGCTCTTGTGCTCACAGGGTTCACTCCAGGGAGATTCGTGAGCAGAAAGAGCCAAATTGAAGGCGCTGGTGTTCCTCACAAGCAGAAGGAGGTTTGAGCACAAGAAGCGGGATCCTAACAGGGCCAGAAGATATTTGCGGCAGAGGCTTTAAATCTGACTGCAGAAACATATTTCCTAGAGGGAACCACTAATTTATTTTGAGTTCTAGAGTGGTGCAACATCCGAGTGTGAAAGTAAATAACTTGCTTTCCGTTTGCGTTGACATTCTAAAAAGATCATTTCCTCCCCAACACAGCTGCACATCAGTCAATCACGGCTGTAAAAAACAGAGCAACCAGCCAATATCATGTGTTCAGAGCTGCAGTGTGTAACTTTTATACATAAAAAAACATTATTTCTTACATATTTGTTAAAACTATCACTATGTTGTGACAGTATAATATGAAAGACATAATTGGAAAAGAGGTTGATCTCTGAGCTGGTTGTCTACAAACACTCGCTGCTCTCGACCAAAAACAACCAATCAGAGGCAGGAGGAAGGTCTTAATGTTGTCAATCAACTTCATGTAGTCGCTGCTCAATGGTGGAGAAACAAGCTACCGTTACAGGAACACCATCTATTCACCGTCATCAGTGGCAATGCTAACTAGCCTTAGCATTCATTACAGACTTCGAAAGAGCGGGATGAGCAGCGTCACATGGAGGATGATTGACAACGCTAAGACCCTCCTCCTCGCTCTGACTGGTTGCTTTCATTTTTGTTGTGAGACGGATCATTGGACATGTGTCTTTGTTTGCTTCAACAAATATTTTTTTATAAAAACTACATCCTGAAACTAAGGCAGAAGCTGCTTAGTTTCAGGATCTAAGCAGTTTCTAACTGTATCGCTCCCAGCTGACACAACAGTTCACACGCCGACACCAGGCCGGATCACAGATCCGCAGATATGTTGCCACCGGTATGCGGTGTGAAGACATCACAGCAGCTGCAGCGCTGTGATCCGACGCTAGGCTTGCGGATTGTTTGTATGTTCCAGGGTTCATTAGCGCACATCACCGACCGCGTCTCCTGCGGCCGCCAGAAACACCACATCTCATTTTGCTCAAGCAGCCCGAGAGAGCTCCCATTATGTTCCTGCTAAACCCGCGTGCCGGTTGCCTCCCTCAAACAGATAGTGATGATGATGATGATGATCAAAGCCCACCCCGAACATTAGAGGCAATAAGTTGGGTGAACATTAACGAGTCGACTTTGCCAAGCGGGCAGGTAGGTGCAGCGATGGCCGCCGCGCACTGCAAGTGAAAAACACCGGGGACATCATCATTGTCTGAGCGTTGCAGATCAATAGGGCAAATTACTCCTTGTTACGAAATGAAGTTCCCCACTAACTGCTACACGTGTTCAGCTATTAGACCGCAGCGGCGCTGCAATTACACAGGACATTTTAAACATAAAAGCCACCAGGAGCAGATGCGGAAAGATTTCTAAAGACGGGCACTAACTGCATGTGCATGTCCGAGTTGACAAATATTAGACCCGATACAAGCAAAACTGCTGGTCCTCTCATTAATGTACGCGCTTACAGAGAATGAGAACGGCACGGCGGATGTGAAAGGCAAGGTGAGGTTGCATAGGAATAAAAAAAAAAAAAAAGCAACAAAAGAAACATAGCGAGGAATTAAACACAAGCGAGGCTGTGTGGGCTGCAGCTCAGCCAAGTTACAGACTCAAATGTCAGTAAAGCAGTTCCAGTAATGCTACATAATGAGAAAGATTCAGCTCAGATCTGTGGCATTAGTGGGAAGATTTTCAGAAGCTGTGCCATGCTCAGTCGGTGGGGAAGAAAAGCACAGCTGCAGCAGTTCAAATCAATTCTGTTAGAAGACAAGGAGCCCGATACTCCGTGATCCTGCTCACTGCCGCTGTATATTCACCAGCAATGTTTCAAGTATCGCTCCCTACGATTCTGTTCGGCGACCGAATACAGCAGGCAGTAGTTTGATCCCTTTCATTTGTAGGAAAACAAGCATAAAACTGGGATTAGTTTGTAGAGAGTGAGGCACAATGCCAAAAAAAAAAAAAAAAAAAAAAATCTTGTGACTGGCTGAAGTGTGAAGTGTATACGAGTGCTGCAGTTGATACTGTAAAAAGGGAGAGCAGCTATATTAGGTATACTTGTTAGACTACTGCAAAAATAAATATATATATATATATATATATATATATATATATATATATATATAGATAACTTCTCAGGAAAAGGCAACACTTGTTATGACAGGATGGCTTGACTGTTTCTCACTGGATCACATCTGTCTTTACTTGTGGAATCAAAAACAAATGTGAGCATTTAACCTGGTGGCTTTTACAAGAGACTGAGAAAACTCCTAAAGGTCTCTGCCTGAGATCGGCAGGAGGGAAAGAAATGTGATATTTAATGGCATTTTTCCAGGGACTCTCTTTTTAAAACAATCGTGACAATGTTTGTGAGGAAGAAAACCTCCAGGAACAAGAATCCAGTGTGACACCGGCTGTTATATATCTATATATATATATATATATATATATATATATATATATATATATATATATATATATATATATCTGGTAGTTCTGGTCTGGACCCAGCTGTGTAGCTGAACATCGCCAAGGAGGAAAATACATCAATAATGACCATTGAGAATCAATATTTGCTGCCCATAAGTTAGTACGGTCATTTCCAATCCATTTTAAAATGATCATCCAACAATCAGCCAAATACTTAAAGCGGAAAACGTCTAGGAGAGTTGACAAACGTCCAAGCAGTGAACTGACCAATAAATTCACCCGAGGTCAAACCAACCAATCATCAGATAAACTGTACAGGTCCCTCTTAGGATGCAAAGGCATTTGGGTTCTCAGTATGCCAATTTTTATATAACAATATAGTAATAATAATAATAATAATAATAAAAATAAACAAATACAGTCTAAAACCCACAAGCCAACTGGGTTTGACACAATGAAATGGATCAAGTTTCCACAATTTGAAGATGACAAAATGTCTACAAAAAATAAAAAGTCAACCAAAGATTGGGGAGAAGGGAATAGCAAAGATTACCAAGGAAGTGATATGTGTGTAAAAACACTTTATCCTAACTTACAAGTTGCTTTGTAGATATAAAAGCTTGTTTTAAGTAAATAATTCCTTAATATTGATGAAGATGTACTTGTTCCACTGACAGATCATGTCACCTATAACGAGACATTTTTACCATGTCTTGTTATAAGTGAAACTGCAATTTTTTCATCAATATTAAGGAATTGCATATTTCTTGCTGAAAAGTTTCCTTTAAGTTAGTTTGTCTTATTCCAAGCGTACCAAGACATCTGCACTAGAAACTAGACCAAAAATACTTGGCCAGAGTTTGTGTTTTTGCAGTGTGGTCCTGATCTCCAGTCACCACCACGCAAGGTCAAACTGCGTGAACTTAGACGAACATCCTGAAGTCCTCCCGGAACATATTATTTTACGGCAAGACAATTGTCGTTTCCATCAAATTCAAAGTTACGCCATGAGATCAACGGATATTAAAAAGATTCATTTAATCCGATCTGCTTTGATCGGTTGCTCACTTAGATTTTTTTCCTTTTTTTTTTTTTTTTTTACGGTAGAAGACTGTTGAAGAAGAGCAAAGCGCGGCCTGTATCGACTCCTCTTGTGTACCGGTGTGCAATCAGAGCACATGTCCGTGCTCCTCTCATCTGAGATTCTTTGAACCGTCGTAATAGGCTGTTAAACTCAGTAGGTGGAGAGAGAAGCAATTAATTAGACCCGGTAAGGCATTAAGAAACCAATCAACCTTCTGTACCCCTGGGAGCTCATTTATAAAAATGTACTTAGATTTCATTTTTAACCTTGTAAAACGGCTTAATGCACACTAATGCACATCGGGCAGTGCTCGTACCTGGTGCACGTTAAATAATAAGGTTATAATTCTATTTCTTTACTACTTTTTAGAGCTTGCGAATTTACATCAGTTAAGTCTGAGCGTTTAACATCCGATATGTAATTAACAGAACATGTGCGGTAAGCCATAAGTAAGCTCTGTAATTAGGTAGCCATTTACATGATCACCGCTCAGCTCTTATTGGCAGTATGAAGGTTGTGGGAGACGAGGACAAGTGTAAAGATCAAACCGAGATTTAAAAAAAAAAATATATATATATATTTTGGGTTGTAATGAATGATACAGGTTCAAATGACTGGATTTAGGCTTCCAGTGATTGTAACACAGGACTCAAAGAAGGACAAAAAAAGACTGAAGACAGAATTTTCTAACAATGGGAAGAAGAAATGAACGGACCAATTTTTCTACTTCCTGTAGAGTTTCAGTCTGTCCTTGATGGGCGTTCATGGATATATGTTGCTTATTTGTCTACTTAGTGTTGCATATTCACACTCATGATCATGTGGAACCAGCCCTGTACAGGCGGCAATGGAAACGCCACATTCATTAGGAGGACACCATCCAGGGAGCTGCTTGATTTCATTGGATGTTCTAAAGCAAAAAAAAAAAAAAAAACCCTCTCACCTTTGTTTCTATATGCGAGGTCAAATTTAATAGAGGTAGTGAAAGCTCCACGCTTCTTTTTTGCATTAACTGACGGAAGAAAAAAGAAGAAGAATTTTAATTTCACCTGCTAATGTCTTTCTGTCTGCAGAGAAATGCAGAGAAGCCAGCTATTTACTGGAATAGCCTTCGTCGGCCCTGGCTGGCGATTGGCTGGTTGGTCAGAAATGAAACAAGCCGATCGTTTTCCCATCATTTACCCATTTGAATGCATCGTACTACGCGCTTCAAGGGCGCACCGACAATAATGACGACAACCCTCTTTGGTGCCTTTACTGAGAAAAAGATGACTCAGTATTAATTTAAGTGTCTGAAATGATGTTTGGAAGGATGTAAAATGAAGCACAGAGACACTAAGCTGCTATTCAAAGGGAAACGGCTTTTTCTGCAACACACCGACAAGTCAGAGAGTCGTGGCAGAGGAAGAGCCAGTGAAACTTTTGGCAAATAAAAAGAAAGCTGAGCTACAGCAAACTTGTTCTAATTTATCAACGTGAGCATTTCTACTTGTCTGCCATGGAACATGTTGGATCCGGAAATGTTTGGAACCTTTCAGAAAAGTCAGAATTAAGATCAGATTCTTACATTCTCCAAAATAAATACACAGAGCTCATAATACATTACAAATACACCTTTTCTGAAATGTCGGATAATCACGTGCTTATCAATGAAATAAGATGTAAAATAGATTTTGAAGGTCAACCCTAAAATAATTTTTGTCAGGGTTTTACATTAGAATAAGCCTGTTTGTCAGTCACTGCTTTCTCACACAGCAGCATCGCTTCTTAATATAAATAAATAAGTAATCAAGCCAGGAAAGTTGGAACACATAATATAGTTTCAGGAGTTTTTCCCTGTATCTTGTGCCATGATCTACTAGCGTTTGTGTTTCGGTTCTCTTTTGTTCAAAATTGGGTTAATTGTTGCCATTTAGGTGTTCATTTCTTTGTGTTCGTAACTATCTTGATGCCGTTTCCTTATGGTTCATTTTGTTTAGTTTTAGTTTATTCTTTGTACATTTGAATTTAGGTTCTTTAGATTAGTGTTAGCCATCTCCCATCGGTTTATTGTCTATGTTAGTCTCTTTCCCTCAGTCTGCCTGTGTGGTCTTCCTTCACAGCTGCACCAGGTTACTAAGCAACCTCCTGTTTCTTGTTCAGTAATCACACCTCCCAGTACTTACACCCTTATATTTCTGTCATTTCCTGTTGGATTCATCCATTCCATGAACCATTATTACTTTCATTCAGTTTCTATTCCTGTTATGATCATCCATGCTCCGTGTGCCATTTAAAACCAGCAAGTTTCTATAAAATTTTAATAACTAACTGCTCCTTTGCTCTGCAAAACTCAATATCATATATTGTATTTAAACCAATATCAAAATTGGCTGAAATTGGCAACTTCATAAATGCAAAGATTAGTCAAATTTTTTTGATTGGTTCATTTCTAAATAACTGAGTGATTCAAGCGTTCCCTTTCACCACTTTACCTGTGTCGATGACCAAATCAGTTTTTTTTTTTTTCCGTCAATTCATGTCAATCTTATCAATGTGCCCAATAATATAACAAGAATGTAAATTGTCAGCTCAAAAACCGAAGCTGAAAAATTTGCTAAACATTTGTGTCACTCTGAGGCCGTACACGTAACTCGACAGTCGCTGCATTACTGAAACTCCAAGTATAGTTGATTTATAGATTTTTAGAATACAACAGGGAGAAGGAAAACTGAACCTCCACCCCCACCGTACACATACAAAGAGCGTAGCTGCCAAAAGGACAAGAAAACATACATAAATCCAAATAACAGATGCCTGCTTTTACTAGTTCTCTAAATCGTTAGCTGTAGGGTGAAGGACTGCTTGTGAATACTGATGCAGTATTCAGTTTGGTTCTTTTAATAGGAAAGCCTAACAGCGCCTTTACAAATGAGGAACTTTGCCTCCCCTTCTAATCCCATAAGCAGATTGCGATCAGGAGAATTTGCTTCTATAGGAACATCGACTTTAAGAAGAATTGTGCATTATTAATCCTCAAAGTAGACTCTGCTGTCATGCAAAGGCACATATGTTTTTTTTAATAGATACAGTTGTCTGGATGAATCGTGTTTTTTTTTTTTGCAATTCTAATAGTCAGCTTCTAACATCATTGGACGCGTTTCTTTGTGGTGGCTATAAGAGTAATGCTTCCAAAACGAGGAACATTTCTATGAATAATACAGAGCTAATTTCTGAAGCTGGGCTCACAGAGGCTGTTTACTAGATTTACTACCTTCTGGATTTTAAATATTCTTTTTCAGCCAAGCCTGTTAGGGGGGAATATTTGTCAGAGTTTATTCTGAACAGCAGGGAGTTATTTTAATAAAGTGCAGTGTTTCTTTCTGAGGTGCCTCTCCTCCCATCTTCCTCTTATAAATTTAGGAGTTATTATTATTATTTTTTTGGACAGTTATTTTTAACTGTTGAGGACTTTTCCCCGTAATTATGCTTCACGCTGACATACGAGACTACAACACGCAGGCAATTAAAATTCAAATAATTTTCTTACACTCTCGTTGACCCAGAGAGTCCGACACCAACACAGACCTCCAGTCTTTTCGTTTGTCCCGTCTGGATTTGCCAGCTCCAGGTTTTTAATATTCCTCCGGTTTCATTAAGCCACCATTGAATCTAAAATACACGATGTGGCGAAGAGCATCACAATTAAGAGTAGACGATGAGTTGAGGCGGAGAGTTTGCAGTCGTGTGGGGAGTTGCCTCTTTTCTTTCATCTATGCTTCTGCTTTCAGTTAACATCAAAATGTTTGTTTTCATGATACGTGATGATTGAAAATGTTTCATTAGCCATTTGAAAAATGAACATTTTATCTGTTCATTTGCCCATTCCCTCTGTTGTAGCTTACATCTGAACAAAGAGTATTTGTCCACATGTTGACCTAATCAGAGTAATTGTATCAACTACTGCATAGAACAAGGTTTGTAAAAAAAAAAAAAAAATCTTTACTTGATATTGACTGAAAAATCTGTAGAAGAGTGATTTATCACTACAGTTAAATCACAGAGACGAGCAAAAAGTTGGTCAGCAAATGTATTATTTTGCTGTTCCATTTTTACCCATGTTGTTAAATTAATTGTCTTATATTACTTTTGTCTTTTGAGAGATGCCTGTCTTGATCCACTTCAAAATCAAACTTCCTGACTGAATGAAAGTCATTTTTCACCAAAGTCTGCCACCAGTGATGATTCAACCATCGCTAACATTTTTTGGAAACATTTTGTTGCTAAAAACACCAAGATGCCTGGCAACGAAACAAAAGTAGCCGTCACTCATACTAATGCAACACTGTTTTACAACCGCAGCTGGAAAAGCTACAAGTGGACTGTTTGTTCGACGTCAGACTGCAGGTTGGCTACCTGAGCAGATTCCTCAACAAGCCAAACAGCTAATATCAAGCTGTCATACTTATGTCGATCTATAAAAACAGAACTAGGCAACACTTTATTTGGAGGGATGTGCATAAGACTGACATAACACTGTCACAAACATGACATAAAACCTGTTATGAACATGGAGTCTTCATGAACGGTAATGACTGCTGTCATGAAGTGTCAATCACACTTTTAATGCACGTTTTAGTACAACTTTGCATTAATGTGTCATTAATGACACTGGATGACACTTCATGACAGCAGTCAACCATTCTTGAAGACTCCATGTTCATAACAGGTGGTGTCATGTTTATGACAGTGTCATGCCAGTCTTGTTCACACCCCTTCATTTAAAGTTTTACCCAGAGGTATAAAAAAGGCCAATCTTATAGTTCTCCAAAGAGAACTATAAGATACTGCAAAGCTGAAGTGTTTGTCCTGTATGTTTGCTTAAGTCTATGTATAAATATCAAACGATGACATTTGCATATGCATCTCTAGCAATAAGTTTGATTTTAAATTTCTTATTGGTATACTGTGGAAGAATTATATTTACTCAAGATAACTCTGATTTTTGTGCTGATTCACAATGCCTCTGTACCTAACTAAATGTTAGGTACAGAGTTCTTATCTGCCTGGAAAAAAAGGATATAAAGTAATAGTTTATGTTTCCTGTAAAACTTGGAAACATAAACTGAACCCACATTCCTAACTGCAATCACTCAAGGACTTTCCTATAAAGAAGCACCAAGAGCAACTCTAGCGAACGGTAAGATTTAATCAAGTGGAAATCCTGCTGAAGTGACCTTGCATTAGTTAGAGAATAAATACCAGATCTCTGCTGCCTTCCAGACTGCAGTTCCCTCTCAATTTGTCTGGATGTAGATGTATAAATACATTCATTTTAATTTGGTATGTGACATTTGTCGACTGTGTTTTTTTCCCTGCTCTTTCACCCTTTTCAACTCACCTGAGATTCCAAATTTCTCTCTTTCTTAGACCCATTTGAGACACACTCACCTCTTTTGCTTCAAGTTTATCAATTTTCACTTTTTATTTTTATTTTTGGCAATTGTCTGGATAACAGCATGTCACACTTTTCTAAATGAAAATAGGGTTCTGGATGTATTCTTTAGATCGGCAAAAATTCAACTTCAAAACGGTATTTGTGTTTGCCTGCGAACATTTGGGATTTGCTTTAAAGCAAATGTAGCTTTTGTGGCTGAATGCACGCTTCCTTGATCTCCCACTGAAAGGTCCCAGTGTCCAACGATGGCAACATGGAAGAGCACCTGTCCTGTTGAGGACTGGGTTCACTTTGGTTCCAAGTTTTGGCAAAATTCCATTAGAACAGGCTTTAGAGCGATCGCCGTGGCAACAGTAATAGCGCCTGTGCACAGTTATGTGAAGAGACATCTCCAGGTGCAAAGTGTTTAATGTCCTTACATGCTGGCTGTCATGATCTTGCAGTGTTTGACGTTTTATCTGAACAGTCAGTGATTAATTACATGCCATGCAGAATACTGTAGAATGATTACAAAAAATATATTTTGTATATCCCAGTATATTCATACAATATATGAATATGTCATACAAGTGTACAAAGGTACAGCATTACTGCTTAAATCTACCACCATGCTAAATCTTATGCAATCAGTTTCTCTGCCTTTAAATTGATTAAAAATATATATTATTCAAATATATTCCAGGATCAGTGTTTCAACTGAAATAATGAAACACTGCAAGGTTATTTGGCATTACATAATATGACCAAAAAGGTTTATTCCCCTTCTGAACCAGGGGAGTAAAAATAAACCAACACTTAACAAGGTTTCCCTACATGGCCTGAGTCATAACAGCCATAATCCTTTGATAATTGTCAACGACTTTTTTCAATGCTGTGGAACGTTTTGATCCACTTTTTTGAAGGTATTTTCCAGTCAGGGTCCATATCTGAGTTGGTTCTTTTAACTGTGTGTTGTTACTTTTGAATCATGAACACGGACATTAACTGAGGAAAGTGAGGCCCGCGGTGCTGTTGTGGATTTGGTTGTGACCCCACCGATGAGTTGTAGAGGCCCGCTTGCAAATTTCACACTTCTCACTTTGAATTGGCATCTGGACTTTAGACATCAATGACACTTCGTGCTATACATCTAAGTCTACTCCATATTGCCATAAATATTTGACTTGAGTGATGTTTTCATTCTGTCTGACCGTAAACAGACAATAAAAAAACAGGCTTTCATGCTGGGCTTATCAACTTGTGTGTGTGTGTTTTTTTTTTTTTTTACTGCAACATCTGCTAACGGCCAGCAGATAAGCCACATGGAGGAGTGAGAAATAGGAATCTGGGCATAATGCTGTGCTGTCCGAACGGCTGATTGCAATCCAAACAGTGGACAAGGGCTCTGTTTTGGAATTCAATGGAGGTACAAGAGCGTTAGGCTTGTTTCTGATTTAAAGTTCTTTCAGCCCCGCCAAGGTCATAAATACAATATGTACGACGCGCATGAAGAAGCCAGAAAGACAGATAAAAAATAATAGACTTTTTCTTCACTCCAACTTTTTCAACAGTGTATTGCTAACCCGAGGGCAAAGACAGGCAAAGGCAGCCAATAGCTTTGATGGAAGACAGGTACAACGATAAATATTTGATGCTACTTACGGGTTGTTGTGCTCAGAATGAGAGAGAACTAGCACGCTCAAACATAACAAAAGGTAGGACTCCTGCCAGCAAACCGACGCTACCCTCCACATCTGTTTGTTCGGCAGTCCTTCCAGAGAGACGATCCAGAGTCTAAAAGCCGATACACCGTCTCAATCTCTGGAAACCTGCTGAGTTGGCCGGCGAAAGGAGGCGTTTTTTTTTTCTGGTGGTGTTTCAGCTCTGAACATCAGAGACAGACTTTCGACAGACGGTGCCCCTGCATTTTTAAGCAAATTGAAAATTTAGCTCAACAACTCTGAGCCGTGGATTTTCGAGAAAGACAAACCCCTAGAATATGACAAACATAAAAACCCCAAAGACGTCTTTCAGGCAAATGGAGCAAAGATAGAATTAAATACGGGAGCGGTTGCTTGACATTCATTTAAAGCATGTTAGAAAGAAATGGAATAGGACGATCAGAGCTCAAATGCTCTGAAACCATCTGTCTTGTTTTCCCCGTGCCGACTCCATTCCCATAAACTTTTCAACGATTCTCCCATCCTCTGAGATGGCACTGTCAGAGAAAAGGAGGGGGGGAGGAGGGAAACAGAGAAGGAGATGAGGCATTGCCTTCTGTTCCTTACATCAACCTCATCTGCATGGGTGCTCTCTGGCTGAGTGACAGAGTGCAGGTGGGAAGTGGCATCCGTCTAGCCCCTGATTAAGACTGAGGCTGTGCCAGCAAGATGACAAGTGAGGCAGGGGCCCGGTAGGAAGGGGCGCTCTGGAGCCCGTCCCATCATGCCATCTGTTATCTCAAGAGGCATGTCAGGGAGCGTAGATGGAAGGAGAGTGGCAGGTTGGAAACGGGAACACAGACGAGCACTCCAAAGGACACAGAACACCAGCATCCAAGGGCCGCCTCCAAGATTGGGAATTCCCGCCAGAGGCTTGTATTGTTTTTTGTTTTTTGTTTTCTTCTTTTTGCGTGTGGTTTGGAGTTCTTGTTTCATCTCGGCTTCAAACGAGGCTCAGAACTTTGCGCTTGGTTTCATCCATATTTGTTGCCCTTTCAATCAAAAAGTCTTGGTGTGGTTTGTTCCCCAGAATCAGAATCAGAACCAGAACCGAAGCAGCATTCAGTTTCTACGCTCCACAAATCTGGAAACAAACTTCCAGAAAACAGCAGAACAGCCGAAGCACCGAGTTCCTTTAAATCAAAGCTAAAACCCCCATCTGTTTAGCGTTGCCTTTGATTAGCAGTAACTGGAGCATTGATCAACGTATTTGATGTGTGTTTGCTGGATGATTTTGATCATGGCATTTGACAAAATGTAATGTTTATCGCTTGTTTTATAATTGGTGACTGTGTGATGTTTTATTGATGTGTAACACATTGAAGTCCCTTGGTTTTGAAATGTGCTGTGCAAATATTCTTGACTTTTTCTAAATTAGACAATTACCACCCTCATTGGGTTGGGCTTCTTTGTCACAAATCATGGCCGGATGGCGCATTGGTTAGACGGAACGGTGGTTCATTCCAAACTAAGTGTGCTGAGGATGGCAGTGTACAATTTTAGACGTTTCTCTGCTTTAACAGTCCTGATTAAAATAATGGCTCATTGGCAGGACTCTGCAAAACACGACTGCATGCCGAGGAGGGAACCAAGTCATTTGTTTTGACATCTAAACGTTGCAAGGCACCAGCCCTCAAAGACGGCAGTTCGGACCTCCTGGGCTAGAGTAACAGCGTTGCATTTCTGGTCTGGTCTCGTTAAAATATTTCATCCACAAGACGCAAACTGTTTAGTTTGTGTTCCAGTCCTTTGCTTTGGCCTTAATTTATGATGCAAAGAACAAAATCCCAGATAGAAGCAGCTGAGCTAACATAATTCCTACGAAGCTTTGAGAAGTCTGGTAAAGGACGGTCTTGGATTTTATTTTCCAAGCCTGAATAATCAAATCAGGGTAAAACCGGATATGGAAACATGACTCCAAAAATTTTTCTTCGATTTGCCACATCACCATTTTAAAGGCACATTTTGACCACGAGACCCAAATAATTCAGTTCTTTCACTTTTCACTTACTCATCTTGTTGTGAGCATTCACACTGTCAGACAGGACTGTTAGGTCAGCAGACAGTAAGCAAGTAATTTCTCCCACTGCAGTGTGTACAGGTTCTCAGTCAGCCACCAAGAGTGGGAGAGACACTTCCATTACCAATTTAAAGTTTTCAGCAACGAAACCATAACCAATGACGCAGCAAAACACTTGTTAACTTAACTTAGATAGACTCCACGGGAAGGTGTAAAGAGAATCCTCTCATCCATGTCAGGAGAGGAAAGAGGAGGAGTGACGACTGCTGAGTGTTGGGATTAACACTCAGTTCTACTGCGTCTTCTGATCATTTCACGGTGTTCACACTCTGGAACTGGGTTTTAATCTTTCCATTCACAGACATTTAATAAATAAAGGAGTGGGACAAGTCCAAAGGAGCATTAATCACACACACAGCAGCAGCGGCAGTAATGCATCGTTTTAAGGATCTGTTAATAATCCACAAACCTGGCCATTGCCTTCCTACGCAATTCTCGTTTCCCTTCAGGACTCCATCTGGGACTCTTCCCATTCAGCTCAGTTTCTCAGGATGCGTTTCATCCTGGGCAAGCAGAAAGATGAGTCGTGAATGATGATGTTTTGTTTCTGCAGCCTGCCATGGTTGTACTTTGGCAGTGGAGGAAATGAACGAAGGCAGTCGGTCCGTCTTGGCCAAGGTTCCAAATATTGAACACGCCACTGATTCTTAAATTTGCCTCGCAAAGCCCACAGCTCTCATCAACAGCCATCTCATTCAGCTCGTTCAGTGTTTCTCTATGCAGTGTTGGGTGGTTGCTTGTATCGCACGTGATTTCAGGTAAGCTTCATGCCGTACCTTCCGTCACGATTGAGGTTTAGATTAGCTAAGTTACGGCCAAGCATCAGTGATTACGTAAAATTGGATCCAGTCGTTTAAAGCTTCAGAGTCCATGCTTCCAGCGAACAATCAAATCTCAATAGCCAAAGATTCAGACCGTCTGTACGAAAAAGGGTCCGATTTTTATCAGGCTAGTGATCCACATTTGTGGTTGCTTTTATTTGGGTCTCAGAAAATAAACTTTTTAAAATAATACATTTAAATTTACCCTCATAAGACCAGTGGACATCAAGGGGGGTAAGTTTGGACCCCAGGAACCAGGTAACCTTAGTTCGTGGAAAAGTGCCTCTTTTAGTGCCTTGGGTTTTGGCCAACACAAACAACATGCATACAACACAGCTCAGAAACTGTGCTTTAAATGCTCTGCATACACCAATAACCCAGTCCAGTCTAAGTTAAGTCTTAAGGCTGAAAGGATGTTGTTTTAAGGCATTTGATCCAGAAGCTTTTCTTCGCAGCTTTCCAGGCATGTCCACCTGAAGCGAAAACCTGGGAAAAACCCAGAACTCACCAGAGGAAACTACATGGACACCACCAGACACTGGAAACTACTCCTGCTGACGGGGACGTCTGGGTTCAGATGAGCCAGCTACCAATATAAACCCGGCTTGCAGAGCAGGAAGACGGAATGCAAGAAACATCGGATTGTTTCTTCCTGTTTAAATTTAACAGAGTTTCCATGAATAATTTACCTTCTGCACCATTTGTTTGTATTTTCTCTTCCCTGCCCTGCCTCTTGCCAACGGTGACCTACATTTGAATGTTACATGCTACACAATTCATTGTCAGAAAACAAACAAAAAAAAAAACAACCCAGCTGAACATCTGCAGTGTTTTAAAACATATTTACACCGCTAGTGTTTGTTCACTAGCGGTGTAAATATCAATCAAAGTTTGCTGGTCAGAACCAGCAAACTTTGATTGACTTTTTTGGGGTGCTATGTCATGTAGGAGACAAGCTAGTGTATTATTGTAAAGTGCAAAGAAATAATAGATGATTTTAATTTTTTCTTCTTTTTTTTCCCAAGAAACACCTTTTGTATGTAATTTACAGCAGAAAGTCTTTTAGGGAACCTTTGCACATTCTTCTTTTGCAAAATAGTTTGAACTCAGTTTAATTTCAGATATTTGTCTGGCCTTTGACTGGGCCATTCTACCATACAAGTCAATTCTTCTTCTTCTTCTTCTTCTTATTATTATTATTATTATTATTGGGATAAAGTAAATTTGAGACCTCTAGCAATTTGAAAAAGGTAACGATGACATAAAAAAAAAACTGCCTTATTTTCATTGAGTATTCAAAGGATACAACATTGATGAGAACATGAAGGTCTACCTTAAACAGTTTTCTGGCCATTTTTGTATTCTACTGCGAGCAAGGAATCAAAGGAGGGGGTGGGGGAGTTACTACTCTCCTCCTGAATTTTCAGCTGACTAATTTGTCTGATCTTCATAAGGCTTTAGCCTCCAGTGGAGGCCGCTGTAACAAAAGGCTAAGGGAACATGTAGTTCTTTGGAAAATTCCCAGGTGATTAGTCTCTGGAACTGGCAGATCTTTAAACAGCGCCTGATGAGAGAGCCAGATACTCGAGGTGAAGAGCCAGATACCGGGGGTGACTGTTCAGCTCATATTTGGAGAGGGAACAGAAACACAACTCCGACTGAATGCTAATATTGTTCTTTGACAGTGCAAATAGGAAACCACTTTCAAATGTAATTGCCTTTATTGGCTGTTAGTCAGAGGAGCAGAAACTCGGTCCAAATAACTCTGATGCAATAATCTGGATCTGTCCGACATGTAATCCATGTTTTGCAAATCCGCTTTATAAAGAGGAAGAGCTCAAATATGCCAATGAACTTGGAATCAGCAAAAATAAGTCATCGGTGAGTCTTTACCTGAAACTGAGCTGCACTTCATTTCCCTGAAGACGAAACTTCACAAATTTTGATAAATTACCAGCAAGGGTTCCAACAGTGGTTCTTCAGTACAGTAGCTTACTCCACAGCTACATTTCCTTGTCTTAATTTGACAAAGTTCATGTCATGACTTGAACCCACTGGATCCATTCAGATGTTAAATAAGCTGAAAGACTTTCTATTTCTGCCGTGATGCTAAAACGGGGGAATCAATGAGTTCCCCTGATTTAGCCAAAGACTGCAATGACGCTGGTGTGGGAACTTTTCACCAGCCTGATACTTTAAAGGCTCGAAGGTCAGTGATTGTATGGAAACTCTGTTGCACGTTCAGCACACACTCAAGCCGCCGTCAGAAAGTTAATAAAACTATCCAACCAACAAGCCCAGTGCTGGCAGCCTCGTCTTCCACCACCGTTCAATGAACTTTCTTCTTTGCTTTCGCTTCTCATTGCGCTAAGGTTCGTTATCGCCTCCTGCCAGGCTGCAAAGTGAAACAGATGCAAATGAGCTTATGCTATAATCTGGTACAGCGCATCAAATTGTGACATTTATGTTTGATCTGTTCACTGTCCGTTCTAAAAATAGTTCATTACCTTAACATGTAAAAAGAGTGGCCAAAATTAGGGCACTTGCACATTTTTTTTTCTTGATTAATCTTTGGAAATTGGCTTGTTGAAAATCGGGCTGTTACACATGCAGGACACTTCTAATAAATGCCTATTTCTACTGGGAGCAATATTGATGTGACCGAAGTAGTATGTAGCAACTTTTAATTTTGTAAAAATGTAAAAAGAAAACAGTTTCCCATGCCACAATCCCCAGTACAAATAAGAACGAAAAAAGAGTCCTATAATAGATGACACCTTTTTGTACCTATAAAAGTAAAGGTAAAAAATTATAAAACAAAATAAATAAAAGCAGAAGCATGGAACAGCAAAGAGACGAAATGACAAAGTTATATCTGGAAGAAACAGAATTACTTACAAGTTAAATAATAATAATAATAAATTCTTTTTTTTTTTTTTTAATCTGGATCCCCTTTCTACTGTCACCCTGGGCAACTGCCCAAATGGTACATATCAAAATCTACCACAGACGATAATTAAATGAAAAAGTCAGCATTGACCGCCTCATCTGCCAGGGGTCATAATGTTATGCTTGATCAGGTGTGTACGCTCAGAACACAGAAAAGACTGATCATTTCATGAGTCCCATTCAAAACGATTCATGCGTACCAATTATGTCTTGTTTTGACACACTGCAGGTCTCTGTGTTACCGAACAGTTCTGGACTCTTTTATTCATGCACCGCCACAGACAGGAGGAGGAGAGAAGGTCAAGATTCAGCTAACTGGTCCAGTTTGGGCTCTCTGCTGGAGCTGCTCTGATTGCACGGCGGCGTCCTCATTAGCATTCAGACAGCGGCGCGCGCTCGCAAAGCTGCTGTCGGCCTACTTATCACAGCGAGGTGGTTAAAACGCAGGGCCATATGTATCCGCCAGCCTGCATGAAATACTGTATCTTATCTCTGTGCGAAGATCTCGGCTCCTACCACCGTTTCCAGCTGTTCCAATAACAGGCGACCGCAGTAAACTGCCAGGGCCATTTTTCAAGCGGAAGGCTCCGTGTTATTTGCGACCCCGCCTGGCCGGGGTCTTGCAGTCCGCCGGCGTGCTTCGGCGGGCGCTCGAGCGGGAACAAGAACCCACGAGAAACTTTTGTCAAGATCCCGACTCGGGAGGCTTTGAATTTAAAATCTTTTTCCGTCGACCCGACGAGCGCGCTTAACGACCGAGAAGAATCAAAGCGAGCAGATAAAGATGCAGACGAGACGCGCCGTTCTCGCGCTTCCCTGGGACTTTAACTTGACAGGCAAGCGGGGAGAGCTTCGGTTATCGCAAATTATAGAAAGAGTTATCGGTTTGCGTTACCGCGTGTTGTTGAGAGACGGGCCGGAGAAATAGAAAAAAAAAAAAAGAGAAAAGGAAACAGCAAAAATAGAAAATATATCTAAAGGAAACGGGAATAAAAACTTCATCCAGATAATGTGACTTCAAAATGGGAGCAGGGCGCCCACTCAGACAGTTTGCTCCTGGGTATTTAGATCTGATTTATTTATTTTGTTTGTAGAACAATCCAGCAGGGATTTATAAGGGGTGGGAACCCTGTGCCTGAACCCTTAGGCTTTATTTATGCGCTAAAGAAGCAGCGCTGCTAAATTTAAACCTCTAATTTTACACATCATTATCACCCTGCTACTTGGCTGGATGCGGTACTCCGAAATGTGCTTTCCTCGTGACTGGACTGTATTTTCTGAGCCCAGGAACAGAGAAACGTCGTGATCCTGAAACGCGCAAAGCCTGGCGGACCCTCTCTGCAGCAAAGCATGTGAAACAGTAAATTTCAGAAGTGATTTGTAACCGATTCACGGTTAGTGCTCACATCTCAGGGCTGCAGCAGAAGAGACAAGCTGGTTGGCAAGGTTAAGACTGTCAACAAGAAGAAACGGGGAGAGAGAGAAAGAGAGGGAAGGCATACTGCCTCCGAGATGACTGTGTACTGTGTGCGGGGAAGAGATGAAAGATGAGGTTCGGGGATGGCTGCTCATCTGCTGGATGCGCAGCCAGGAACACAGAGAAGAAATCAAAGAGTTCGAACTCAGCCACTGAAATAAAGGCTGGAACAAAGTGAGAAATGGACAAGGAGGGGGAAAATACCAAAAAAACAAAAACGAAACAAAACCAAAGTCCTTCTATGGTTTTGAATTGTTAGTAGGAAGTTGAAATGTCTTAACAGTCCTGGACTCATTAAAGCAACAAACAAGAGTAGCTAAGAGTCAGCTAGGTTTTTTTGTTGTTTTTTCCAAGAGTTTGAACGTATACAGAGTTTAAATGTTTCCACTGAGAGAAATTAATACTAAAGAGATTCTAACAGGAGTACTGAAATGCTACTGGCAGAGCAGCAGGTTGTGCTGAAACAGTCATTCTCATTCGCAAAGTCAGACGTCAGTTTCCACCATATTCAGGAAAAAAAGCGGCTTTGAAGTATCGTTCTGTGATGTCGTGGTGATACCTTATCTACAGTAGGTCTCTCTCTTTGCATCTCAATTTGTGTAAATCCAGATCAGTCGGACCCGGCTCCAAGAGGGGCCAAGACCAAAGCAGACATTTACTTTTGCAAAGCAAGTCGAATCTTAAAGAGAGACACAGCAGTTTATGGTGAAGGTAACGCACGGACCTTTAAACCATCTGCACGGTGTATAGCTGGATACACATGATTTATGTATATTTCAGATTACAAATTGGATCATATACAATAATTTGAGATGAACTTGAGTTTACCACCAATAGCCTTCCTGTGTGAAGCAAGTTCTGAAACTACCAACCACAAAAGCAAGACAGTGAGATCCGCAACGATCTATGATAATCAATAATTACTCTTAAAACTTTGTAAATACTTTTACCTTAGTTTGAACAAGGTTTCTGCAGCTTTCACCAACTCAGTGTTAAGACGTTTTAAGAACATTATGTAATTTAAGACCTATATCTCTAAAGAAATGTAGGAACGCTGTCCAGTTGACTGGACATGATGTTTATTATGGCGACATCCATGATAAACATCAAAATTCCAACAAGCTAGCGCTAGTGCTGGCAGTGAGTCAGAATGCAACGAAGATGTTCGAGTGTAACTCAACCTTTGGTCTGACGGAAAAGTAAAAAAAAATACATAGACTACACGATTAAATAGTCTTGCCAAGACAAAGGTTAAAGCCTGTGATATTTAAGGTCAACTTACTTTTATAAAACAAATTTAAGACATTTCAAGGCCCTCACTTTGATCCATGTGGAGAATTATCCGTTCTCCATGCTAAATTCTTGATGTCTGAGGTTGAAGAAGAGTCAGTGAGTTGAATTCATGAATTCCATTTATTAATAATAGAATACAACTGGTTATTTTCTCATGCTACCTTTAGGAGCCATAAAAGAGCATCAAGGAAAAGTTTGTAATTCTATTTGTTAGCCTCTATCTAAGCTACACCCTAAAGAGGGCCTTCCCTAGTGTCTCAAGTCCTTTAACTCTAGCTTTGAGGGTGTTTCCTAACATGTCATTTACTTTAGTTTTAGCTTTGCAACTAGCTAAAAGAGATGAGAGAAAAATTTATTTATTCTCAACATCCACATAATTAGGGTGAAAAAAAATCTGTGGTAAACCGATGGTGGCTTAAAAACTTCCTCCACTCGTTGCGGATCTCTTCCTTGATAACAGGAGCACCAACTTAACACTGGTCCACAATGGGAAAAATAATTTTAAAAAATCAAAAGAAGAAAAGCTTAATAGTAGTTCATTACCAAAACTAATTGAGGACCAAATTATTCTTTCAGAAAGCTTTGGGGTTTACACTTATTGGAACTGTTTTGTCATGTGCAATCTCCCTGAAGCAGTAGAAAAGAATTAAAGTAGGTGTCGAGATCAACCCCCCTTTTTTTTTAGCCCAGTGCAGAGACATAAAAGACCCAAGTTTCTGTTTGAATAAATTTGTGACCTGCCCGGCGTGCGCTGCCATCTTCCCTTTTGCTTTCTGCTTGCCCCAGATGAATGGCTGGCTGATTTTAGCCGGCAAGCTAGACGTGCCAATCCGCTTAAGACAAAGGCAAGACACGGGCCATGAAACCACCTGGGCAGGAGACGCACACAGTGTGTGCTACACTCGGTGAGGATTCCTTAAGAAAGCCTCCGACGAACAAAACAGTGATGGAAACGAGGACTTATCGGGAATGAAATGCCGACAAAGAACGCTTTCTCTGCCGTTCCATTACTCCAACACCATCTCAGTCAATGTCTTTGCCAGTCCACGATAAGTAATTCCCTTTTCAACGCAGCCTCTCATGGACTGGCTGGGATATTTTTGCTAAGCCAGGAAGCTTGGGGGGTAAGGCAGCAGAATCGAGGCTGTGCAAGTCATACACTGCGTGGTTTTTATCCTTAAAAAAAAAAAACAAACAAAAAAAAACAAGAATAATCACACAAATGAATTCCTGGATTTCAGTAATGCAGGCTTTTGTTTTCTAGTTGTTACATAAAAACAATAATAAAACACAGTGGCTCTGGGATATAATGATGACCTGAATTTACAGAGATGTGTAGGCGTCCCTTAAACAACCGCGCAGACTGATGAAGCGGAAATCTGGCTTGCCCCCACTTGAAGCTTGTATTTGCTGCACTAATACAGTCAAAACTCGGAGCCGAGTAAAAAAAAAAAAAAAAAAGGCTTAATGAAATATGTAGCTGTACAGATCGGTATTAATTGCGGTTAAATACTAAATATGCTGCGGAACGCAGGCACAGTGGTGCACTGTAAGTATAGCTCAAGCTCAAGCAGAGACTTCTTGTCCCATTGTGGAAGACGCATCACTTTGACACGTTAGTAACGGATGAGATAGCAGCCTGTTAGACACAGGAAGCATCGTCTGATGCTCATTTACAGTGGAAACCGGATGGTTATATACCATGCATAAAAGAGTTCCCTTTTTTCCTCACTATATAATGTTAAATCAAACTAAACTGTTTATGTTTTAGATCAGCTAGAGTTAGCAAAAGATGCTTTTATTAGGTGAACGCTGATATATTTGTTAATTTTCCTCTAATTCAGAAGTTCTTTAGATGGACTTTGCATTTGATGGGATTTTTCTTGCATGCAGTCTCATTTATGCTCACCTGTTTAGCTCCGTCCACATATTTTATATCTGCCTGATATGAGATCACTGTGATGGCCGCTCTAAAATATTGACTTTGTTGTCCAGTTGGGTGAAACGCTCAGCCAATGACGAACTCATTTGAAGATCTGACTCCCTTCAGATGTTACTTTGATAACTGCACATCATGTTATTTCCTCATGGTGTGATTTATTTTAGGAAGTGCATCAGTCCCCACAACATGATACTGCCACCGCTGTACTTCACAGTTGTTTTGGCCTTTTCAGGTTTGCAAGCTTTCTTCCTCCCTTCAAATGTAACAGTGGTAATTAAACCTTTCAGACCTAAGTTTCAAATCTCCACCTGGATATTTTTGCTTCCTTAAATGTCCTGTGAGTAAATATATTTGCCCATTTATTCATAACAACTGGAACTTTCATTATCTAGCAAGATATTTTTGCAATTTACCGTCTATTAATACAGTGTCCCTCATTAATTTCACTTCCTGCTACGGCGGGGCTGGAAAGCGCAACGTCTCCCCTTTCAGAAACTGTTGGAATTTTTCAAAAACTGGCAGAATTACTGTACTGCAAATTTGGCCGTAAATCGTCGCCGATACGTTCGGGTCTGGAAGGGTTAAGGACTTTGTCCACCTGCAAATGTTAATCTCTTTCTGTTGCTTTTGGAACAGTTGTGGCTTCTTTCCTCTCCGGCACGCCGATTGGGTTTTCTACTTCTGTTCTGCGATTGACATGCACTTTCCATTTCTGGAATAAAGAACCCGTCTTCTCCCCCGAACAGCATGACGGCTGGATATTCCCATAATATGCACTGTAAAGTTGCATATGATTGAGCAGATAAATGTGTCATCTTCAGGCATTTGGAACTTGCACCCACACACCCTTGCAGAACTTCGTGTACCTACCATTTTCCTCCTGGAGCGGAAAAAAAGTAAAGCACTGAAGGAAGTTTTCGCTGTGATTGATGTGCAAATTACAAAATAGTCTCGTCGTCAATTGCATTTCCTCAAATATATCAGTGTCACTTTAAAATGAAAGCGAACTGAAACATCAGCAACCCCCCTCATACTGCATCTCCAGTCCCTCTATCCTCCAACCCTCCTGGGCCCGTTGCCACAAATCCATGTTTTACACTCTGATGATTAGGGTCAATAACTCTTAACGGCCATGCTAATACTGGATCGATGCTGGGTGGCATCCAGAGCCTCCAAGAGAGCTGACGCTAATCGATAGCAGCAATCGAGCCAAGCCGACTGCAGAGCAGATAGGAATATTTGGGTGGGAAGCTCAGGATATCTTTAATGTGGCAATGAGTGATGTCAAAAGGTTCCTGGGAAACGGCCAGATTATGCTGCCAGAATCAAGAGGCAATCATAACGAGATGTGGTCTAAGGCGAGCAGTTACCGAACAGCAGAGGCTAGCTCAAAACGAAGGGCGTCACCGTCTCTACGGCTGGAAGAGATAATGGAACATCACGCCTTAATATTTAGCCAAAGTGAAAAGAAATTCATCTCTCAAAGGGTTTAACTTACATCTCTTTCAATCCTCTCTATCTCCATTAAGGCAGAACGCCTTCCTTCGTTGGACCGACTCACTGAAGTGCGTCACTGCCCTGAAACATCATTTGTTTCTCCCCTTGTTCTCTCAGAAATCAACTGAAACACGGCTGTCATATTAACAGTCTGTAATAAAGGGGTGAACACCTTTCCAAAGGAATCATGAAGAGCTGAAAGCAGGACTGCATTAGGAAAAGTTGGAAATATTACTGTAACATTATTTCCACTATGTCATAGCACTTACTGCTACCAGAAGTTCATTGCAACTGTGATTTGATTTATAGTACATCTCCATTTCAAAGTCATAAGCCGTTTACTGCAGACTATGTCGGGCGATCACTGGCAACATAACTCATTTGCAAATGTACCTTGATGATGTTTTTTTTTTTTTTTAACCAGGGAATGTGTGGTGGCTCATTAATTAACATTTAGAGTTTTTCTTTTAAATTGCTACTTGCTGTAAAAAGGTTAGCTGTGCTGCAGTTTTATGTGACTTAAGAATAAAGATGTTGAGTCAATTTTTGTTTTCTGCCTTCCTCAAAAAGTGTTCAACGTTTAGTCAGCGTCTCCACCTTTCAAAAAAAAATAATCTGATGCCATTTAATAACAACAATAAAAATCATTGCTGTAGCTGTGTGCCACCGCAGTCGAGTAGCCCCTTTCCACCCGTCACATACTGTGCTCAGAGTTGGCTATAAATGTCAGTAGAGGATGTTCTTCAGAAAACAAGAAACCTAATGAATAATAGATATACAGCTATGTTGGCTCACAGAACAAAATGGGCGCAGAAAAGAAGTCCTGGATTCGAAACGTTTGAATCCCGAGTGTTTTGATCAAATGGAACAGGAAGTGCATAGAGTCTGGTCCAAACCGCGGCAGAAGATTGAGAACACACGCTGTGGAAAAAAACAGGAAGGGATGCCTCATCAAGTCAGTGCCTGGAGTTTTTATTCCTTTACTCTGAGCTCCACCTGGGTCCCGTGGACACAACAGAGACTGTTTTAAAGACGAAACACGTCATGAAATAATTTAGGTTGTTTTTTTTTAGATCACCTTCAGTCCTCTGAAGGTACGTTGTTTACGTCTTAAGTGCCAAATCTGACGTGCAATTGAAATACTGAAAGCGCTTAAATAACATGACATGAGCAAAAAGAATAAAATCAAAACAGAAATCCAGTTGGAAAAGCAGCATATTCAAAACATGATTTTTGAGTTTTATAGAGAAAATTTAGTTTCTCTATAAAGAGATAAAAGAAACTAAGAGAACAACAACAAAAAAATCACCCGAAACACATCCTCACCAAATTACATCCCATTTGCGTCAACACTGTTAAAAGAATTTTGAAAATGTGCCAGGCACCATGAGAATTAAATAAAAATAAAAACGAAAAAAAAAAAGTTTTTTTATTCAACATTGCACCCATTGTCTGCGTGACTAATGAGAGAACTGCAATCTGACACAAAATATGTTCAAATTGCATCCATCTGTCTTATTGCACATCGCTAATAGCAATAGCAGGGCAAAGCTAGTAGCAGGAAAAAAAACAACAAAGGGGATTAACGCTTCACAAATGTTCCTGCAAGTGTTTTCATGCACACGCACACTTCAGAGCCTCCGATGTCTCCAGTTTTGCACATACGCACACGCACACACACACACCGCTGCATCATCTGTGTATAAATAGATCTTTGTGCCTAAATTGAAAGCACTTTTGCCCTGAAGTTCCACTGTGCCATATTTCAGCCGCCGCTGCCCCGGGAGAGCCGCGCAGCAGCACATCTGTTCTGCCGCTACTACATCTTGGTGTTTATGAGACAAAAAAAAAAAAAAAAAAAAATGTCTGACAGCGACTGCAGGCAGGTGGAAGAATAAGTGCCTCGCCAATAAGCGCTCAGACACACAAGCACGCATGCACGCGCACACTCTCCAAAGTAGTCGCTTTAATGCTTGCTGCTGTGCGGCAATACAAAGCCGCAGAGACAGATGTGATAATGTGACAGCGAAAGGTGGGAAAATATGCATCTGCGCTTGTGTTAGAAATCAGGAGCGCATACAGATGTAAACAGAGTCAGCAGAGCGAGGAGCTGATCGGTGGATTTTAAATAAATAAATAAAAGAGGAGGAAAGGAAAGAAAGTATGAAGGAGGATGCAGGTGGGAGGGGGGCTTTGGGAGCGACGCGGCCAGATGTACTACTGAATTCTTCTCCTGCTGGTTCTGATCATTACTTTCATTCCTATAGGCGCAGACAAACAGGTCTGAGGCTGACTCTTCTTCTCTGGCGGGAGTTCAAAAGACTTGTCCAATCACATCAGAAAACACACGTACACACACACACATACACGCAGACACACATGCACCAAACAAAGTTTTACCGTATCTCCACAAGATATTAAATCTTCAAACATGTCTTGTATTCGCTCTCAGAGAGCTGCAGTTCACACACGTCTGTGTGCTTCTGATGCTAAAGAGGGCTGTTCAAGGAAGCATATTTTCACTTCCTTCCCCAGACTTGTCGTCCCACTTTATTCATACCCTGACACACTTTACGCAGTGCTGTGGAAAAGTCTTTCCCCTCCTTCACACTTTTCTTCAGTTTTTTTTTTCTTAATGTCACTAATGCAGATTTTTATTTTTATTTTTTAAGTGTTCGGTTTCACTAGTCGCAAATTCTGGCGCACGCTGCCAGAGCCGGTGAAGTCGTGATGGCACCTTTTAACTGAGCCTGTCTGACAACGTGAAGCAGGCTCAAAGATCTTAAAAGAAAAGCCTCCACCAAAAGCAGAGTCACCGACACAAAAGAGCCAAGATCTAAAGCACCGGAGATCTCACTTGCTTTCAGCTTTCATGGTTCAACAGTAAAAAAAAACAAACAACAAATACAAAAACAGAAAAAAACAGGCTATCAAGGGCGACATTTGCGACCCTGGGAGGATTACAGGGTCAAAACCTCCAAAGAATAGACCAGTCTCACGTTTGACAAAAAGCATCTTCATGATCCCCAAGCCTTTTGGACTGACGAAACAAAATATACGTTCTTTGGAAGGCGTGTGTCCAGATAGATTTTGTGTAAAACTAACATCATATCCAAAAAAAAAAAAAAAAAAAAAAGTGTGATGCTCTACAACTGCGGTGCCGCTTCAGGAGCCGAATAACTTGCCAGAACCATGAATCCTGTTCTCTGGAAGAATAAAATACAATCCAGAAGAACAACGTCTGGCGATCAGTGGTGAGGTGAAGCGCATTCGGACAATTTACTCAACGAAGCACGTTAGGCTCAGACCTTCTCTTCATTCTTCAAAGTGGAAGTGGAAGAAAAAAGTTCCAGTAAAAGATGGAGGATATCATATAGATATACTGAGTTAATGATCAATAGTCTTATTGGTAGAGAAATGACAAAGAACAAAGGTGGTTATACATCGAATTCGTTTGAGCCAAAGTCAAAGTGTGATGGAGCCACAACTATTAACTTCAAGTCTTAAAAAGGACATAAAAAAATATAACATTGACAAATAAATATATAAAATAAAAGCTCCTTAAAAACAAAGTCAAAGGACTTGGGACTTCAGTAACTTTATTACTGCTATAGCATCCTTATGCAAGATATATTTCTTCTCCATACAAGGCCTGGCCTCGACTAACATGGCAATTTAGCAATATTACCTTATTATATATATATGTATATATATATATATATATATATATATATATATATATAAAATTCCAGGTACACCAAAGGAGGGAAACTTAAAAGTAAGTGGTTGGCTTACGTACCTGTGCATAACGGCCTACTTAAAGTACTCAGTAGGCCAGAATGTCTTCACAGTGATGTAAGGAAGCGTATCGTCAGTTATGATAAATGCGTGATGACCGTTGTTGCTGACCAGTGTGGAATGATGATACGTTTTGATTTCTTCTTTTTATTGATTAGTAGAAAACCACAAATATCCAACAACTGTAAAGCCAAACCGACCTGGGGGCACAGAACCAAATCTATGTTTTATTGATTTAATTTCGATAAAAGTAAATGTTTTCAAATGAAGAGTGACCCAATTTCTGTTATCGTGGCTGAGAATACACTTTTCATATTTAAAAACTACATTTTGAAGCTGGATGCCTCTACAGTGATGTACAGATACATTTTCCACAACAAAACAAAACAAACAAAAAAAAAAAACAAAGCAAAACAAAAAACAAAAGTATTTTGCTTCAATAAAATATTGCATATTTAAATTACTGCAAAGAAAAAAAAAGATTGTTTTCTGCATCTTGTCAAACTTTTTTTTTGTGTGTGTCCCATTGGCATTTTCAACTTGATGATTTTGGTCAGTATGGCAAAAAAGTTTGGACACGTTTCAGTGGAGCAAAATTAAGCAAAAACAGAAGAAATCTGTACAGAAGCAAACACTTTCTCCCGACGGTGTTTATGTGTCGGTACACGTGCAAAAGCTCTTCAGATGACGCTCTTTTTCCTTCCAGCTCACCGTGTCTTCAACCAAACATGCACACATACGCAGAAACATACGCCGAGCCTCGCGTACAGCAGATGGGCTCTTCAGGGCGTCGCGCGTGAGACGCCTGAAGTGAGACGAGGAGATCTCGTGCTGCGAGCTGTTCGATGATCGGCTAAACGCACGTGGACTTTTTTTCGATCAGGAAGAAGCAAGCCGACGTCCGACTTCAAAGGCTTCAGCAAAATCTGGATCCAAACTGGTCGGATTGGTTCCCTGTATTTAGCTTTCGCTAGTAAAACGTTAACTTTGGAAATGATTTGGAATCTGGGATCAAAGTTGGAAACCTATAAAAGGAGTACGTTTATGACCTTCCATCCATGTTAACCTTTTTTCTTTATTAAGTTACTGAGGCTGCCGTAACTGGTACTTTATGACTTATGTTTAGATTTTAGTGCAAAAACTTTGAAAGAAATAATTTTCTTTAATGGAAAAATTAAAGAAAAGCTTAAACAGGGATTTACAGTACAAGACTTGATACCAAGAGCTCATATCAATAGATCATAACTACAGCAAACTGACTAGAGGAAGTCGGACAGATATCCAGAATGACTAGATAGCACTTTCAGACTTTGCTTTGAACACAAAAAATTACAAAATCAATTAAGTCCAAGTACAATTCAAACACCCTCCTTCTGAAGAGGCATTAGGGTTATAAAAGGTTTTGTAATGCAAAGTAATACACTGTAGGCTGGCTTAAAATGATTTTGTTACAATTACAAAATGGAATTCACTATATTTTTAGTTTTACTCCAACATAATGGGCCCGACAGCAAATATATATATATATAAGAGTTGGACATTCTTAAAAATCTAAAAAAACAAAACACAGTGACAAACAGAGACGGTATTCACACCGAGCATTCCCCTCGGCGCCTGATTCAAGCTGCTGGATAAGATCTTTCTTAAATGTCGCAGCCTTATTCTTTGTAGCCTGCTGAATAATGAGCTGGATAGACAGAACAATTTGTTCTTCATTGATCTGGAAGAAATGATTTTACAAAACAGAGGAGGACATCCGCTTTTGAATGTGGGATCAATTTTGAACGGAGTCCCTGTTGAAAGCTTAAGAGGTTTTTGGTTCTTTTGGACATACTCAGGAGCTCTGGAAGCAGGTTTCTATTAAATTTCAAACAGATAATGAGTCTCATGGGTGGAGTCGTGCTCAGTACACTTTGACAGACCGCGCTGATAGAATATCTAATTTCCTACACTTGACTGGAGCGCGGTAAAAATTGATTTTACTTTAATTCTGGAGTAGAGCTCATCATTTTGTGCTTTCAGAAACACTGAATTTATAATTAAACCAGAACTGGATGTTTGTATTAAAACCCCCACTTCACTGAATGAGGACAATATTTTCATTTTGATTCAAACCACTTTGCACTCAGACCAAGATGCAAAACTAATTGAAAAAGTTTTTTTTGTTTGTTTTTAGACATTTTGACTTTTAAACAGCTTTGCTTTCAGTGACCTCTTGACAAGAATACAGATTATTGGAAGTGCCTACAATTGGTTATCTGTACTGCATTGGAATAAAATTGTTTTTCTTTTTTTTTTCGTTTTTGCTGCTTTTGAAGAACACAAGAAATGCAGTGAGCTTGGAGAAAGATGTCACACTGAACGCAGCGTAACAATAACATGAAAAAAACAATAGCAACACTACATACTCCCACTAATTGTCGGCCCTTAGATAACAGAATAGATTAAAAGCAGCAAGCACACATGCACTATAATAACAATATGTAAGATACAGGTATGTCTTTGCTTTTGACTTTCTCCACATGAATGTTCCAGAACCTGTCTGGGGGTGCGTTCACACTGCAGCCTGAAGTGACTCAATTCCGATTTTTTTGCCGGGCCGTTCACACTGCCAGTAAATGCGACCTGTATGCGTTCTGCAGTCTGAACGGGCAAACGACCTGAAAGTGTCCCGCATGCGCAGTAGAGGGCGCAATAGCGTCAGCATTCTAAGTGTTCTGCCAACCACCATAAAGAAGAAGAAGTGCTCAGTGTTTGCGGAAGTAAACATGGAGGCTAACGGTGGAGCTTAGCTTACATATTTGAAGTTGTTGTCCGGCCGGAGCAGCATATTAACAACTTAATCCTCATATAATCCGTCATGGTTGTTGTGTTTCTTCCCACTTGCACCTATCAGGACGCAGAATAGTGAGATTTGTTGAGAAACAGTGACGTTCAGTTCGGATGAATGCGACCTGGATGTTAGGTCGCATTTGAATCGGATACATATCGGATATGGGTCACATTCGAAAAAAGAATCCTACCTGTGCTGTTCACACTGCCATGAAAAGATCGGATACAGGTCGCATTACGTCAAAAAAATCGGAATTGGGTCGCTTCAGGCTGCAGTGTGAACACACCCATAGTTTGCTAGCAGGCTAACAGCTTGCTAGCAAACATCTGTAAAAATGTTAAAGAGGTAGTTTAGTTGTGAGGCTTGTAATGAACGTCTAACTTAAAAGCAAATACAGCGTTGATATGTTACGCTAACATCTCAGGTAAATGAACCCTACTGCTTGGAATCAATGTAAGTTGAGACAATACAAAAACTTCATTCAGATGCTACCTGGTGTTCAGTCAATCTACGCCTCTTTGTTTAGAGCTACAATGATTTGTTTGGCAAAGCAGAATAGTTTCCTCAGAGGCAAGACAAACACATTTTTTTTTCCCCTTTCGAAGGCACTGCACCTCGGAGCGTCGGAGCAAAGCTTCTGGATAAAACTGCCCTCAGGTGAAGTCCATTAGTCTTTTCCTGTATTGGCCCACTTCTGCAATATCCATTAATTGACGAGACGCGCCACAACCTTTCGGTGTGTGTTGTCATTAGGTTTAGAACTGCTTGTAGTCCGAGGAATTTAGCCGTCCTCACTGTGACGTGATTCTGTTTGTAAGCCTAACAATGAGTTAGACCCATCTATTTAGGTTTAAAATATGCCTTTGACAAAAAAAAAAAAAAAAAAAAAAAAAAAAAAAAAAAAAGAAAGCCAAGGGGTATGAATCAAATCACACGCAAACACTTGCAGCTCATCGAGATAAGATGATGGACTAATGACTTGATTCCCTTGGTACTATATTTGAAAGTTTTCCTTCTACCTCAGCTAAAAGTAGGCGTCTAATCTTATGTTTGGACCCTATATGGGGTAATCTTTTGCTAAACGTCCATGGACGATTTTGATGTTGGTTTTTTTTTCAATTTACTTGAATAAGAATGTCTAAACCTAGACACTGTTGATCGAGCGTCTGGGTGAAGAACCAACCAAAGTAGGAACACCACAAGATCTTTATTAGAACATTTTAACATTTGAGAGAACGCTGCTTTAAGATTCCACTATTTTTTAATTAGCTGAAAGTTTGCCAAAAACTGGGTAAAATATTAGATATGGATAGTTTTGCAAGGTATATATTTTACTCTCAATAAATTGGAATGGGCCTTACAATGTGGTTTGTTTAATTAATAAGAGATTAATAGTACCATGTTAAAATCAAATTTAAATAGGTATTAAACTTATTAACGTCAAATCATTAAGAAAAACAAAGGCTTGAAAATATCAAATCTATGTGTAATTAACCTCTGTGAATTAAGTTACTGAAATAAACCTTCCAGCCATATTGTCATTTATGCAGACGACGCTGTATGTCTGACATTTGATATCAAACATCATAAATTATCTTTGATGCAATTTAGACTCGCAAATTTGAATTCTTTTTCAACATGCACGTTTCCTTTTTCTTGTAATCAAAGTCTCTGTGTATGCCACATTAAACGTTCGTACCGAGGCTGAGTTTCGCTGTTCGTTTCTGTTCTTTTTCTGCCTTGGTGAGGTTGGTCTCCATAGTGGCCCACCATAGATTAGTCTCGTAGCAGGGATTATGGAGTGGGCTGTGAAGATGATTAAAGACTCCTCCAATATTCTGCCTTCGGGGGACAAATGGTGGGAAAGCAAGCCAGTGAGAACGCGGAAGATGGATGGAACACAAAGTCGGAGAATGTTTCAGTGCCACTTGCAGCATGTTTTCATTGTCAAATGCCGCACTGGCCCCGTGTGAGCGAATAAGAAAAAAAAAAAAAAAAATCACTCCATACATGTTCTAATTCAAAGTTATATTTTATGAATTTTCGAAGCTGCTAGCAGGCCTTTATCTCAGCAGTGCAGGTATGGGGGTTATATCTGCACTTTAACTTCCACTGTTTCTGTTCTTTCTTCTGGATTAAAGATTGATTTACTACAGAACACGTCTTTTCGGTGGCGTCTAATCTTTATGATTGTAACTGATAGTGTTTGTAATTTGTGTGGGAGAGAAGAGAAGCAACGTTGAAGAGCCTTCCAAAATCATAGATTAAATATTCTGAAGAAAATCTGGAGTCCACATTTTACAGAAATTGAAAATAAAATTAAAACAATATTTTAGCTTCCTCTTTGGTGTTATAGGTTGTATTTTATACACACTAATGTATGGGACAGTCCGCTGTCTATTCACTGAGGTGACGGACAGATTCCCCCACCTGACTGGAGCTGTAAAAATCTCTATTTCGCCTTCAAGAGTCAACTAGTTCAGTTCCATTGTTGCCACCCTGTTGCATCAGAAATGCAGGAATTTCACACTTATGTTGGACTGATAAACTCAGTAATTCATTAGGTTTAAATCCTCAAGAATCTGGTTTTCATCATTTACAAAGAAATACATTTCAAGTTCATTTGGTCAGACCATGTGACAGAATTTTACTTTGCTTCAGGGATTTCTAAAGTTCAAGTTAAAATACGGTGAGAGCTACTATTGTGTTTTAACTTGCAGTTTAAGTTTTTTTTTTTTTTTTAGACCAACAGTGCTTTTAAGAAGCCTTTGCTGAGACCTTGCAGTTACATAATAGTTTCCGCTGCACAATGCACGACTCAATAACATTACAGCTACTGAATAGTGAGCTTTAGCTATGATTGTCACTTCTGTAGATGTTTTCTCTCTCTTCCCCCCCCTGCCACCCCCCCGGTTCATCCGAAGCTTTTTAAATTATGCAATTCCCCAGGCATTTTTACAGATTTACCTTTAGAAAGAGTCTCAGCTGAAAGGCAGGGTGGGGGAGAAGGGGACACCAAGGTCACCAGTCCATCAGGCTACCAACAGAGAGATACATGACACTCGCTTTTACTCACACTTCTGTAGTTAATTTAGAGTTGCCATTCAACCCAGCCTGTATGGATTTGGACAGTGAGAGTGGGAAAAAAATACCTCATGCCTAAGGTCTCCATGTGTTTGGCTCTCCTTATTTGTTGGAGTGTGAGTTTTGTGTTTTTGTTCATCAATTCATTTTCTTTGCATGCTTAAAAGTGGAAATGAAAGGTAGATATTGTAAAGCAGCTGATGTTATGAACTGCCACAAAGAGCACAAAAAAAATGTACAATCCATGCGTTTCAAAAATGGAATGAAGCATTACTTGTGTTGGTTACACGTACAACAGCATGACAATCAGTTTAAACTTGATTTTATTAAAAACATCAGTCCTCTACTGGTAATGTGGTTAAATAATTTTTATTTTTTAAAATCACAGTTTTCATTTTTCCTTTTCTGGGCTATAAATACCAACTTTTAGCAGGTGGTATTTTATTTTATTTTTTTTTTGTACCATGTACATATAACGCGAGTTGCTCTGGGACGACTGGTTGCAAAGCCAGCAGTGCGGCTCGTCACAGTCTCGCTTTTTCTTCTCCTGTGCGAAAGTTACCACCTGCCTTAATTTGTATTTACTCCATTCAGGGCCGCGAAGCTCAAACTACTTTGGGCTTTCAGGTTGCTGGTTAACTGAAAATGCTTTACATTTTCCCTCCCAGTGTTTTCTTTAGGATTATCTAACATTAAAGAAACTCCAGTTTCAGCTTGATCGTTTTAGTTAATATATAAAACGCTTTACTCCCGTTTCTGCTCCTCCAATTGTCGTCTTTTTTTTTTTTTTTGGCGCTCTCCAGTTTAGTCTATATTTCTTGCCATCAAAAATTACGACTTAAAATACTGCAGACGAAAGTGAATATGCCATTCCCTGCCTCCTCTGTAGCGTTAATCCCATCTGAATGGGACTCAAGTCAGCAGTGTAGAAAATAAGACAGAGCGTTTCGGAGCGTAAGCAGAGGCTCGGCGGGTGGTCCAGCTCACACCTTGGCCGACACGTTGCAGAAATAGCTCCCTCCGAGATGGTGTGACCAGATGGAAAACACAAGCAAACATAATTTAGTGACCACAATCGGGTCCCATTTTCCCTTCCCAATCTGCTTCCATTATGGAGTATTGTTATTCTTTTTTTTTTTTTTCATGAACGTAAACACATCCTGCTTGTGCCAGCAGCATTTTTCTGTGCCTTGGGAAGCTGATGGAAAACCCTGAACCTTGGCCCAGCACAGTGCACCTCGCCGCCACAGGGAAAACCTTGAAGAAAAACCCTAACATAAGCATTAAAATCAAATTGACTCGCATTGTTGTTGCCTCACCGCAGCAAAGCAGATGGCCTTTCTTTTAATGTCTGGCTGATTTTAGTTGCATTAAGGATCTGAGAGGCATCTATTTTTGTCGATATGTGGGTGAAGTTATTCTAGGACACAGCTACCACAGTTCAGTCTCACAGAAAAGGATCTAATAGGGTTTTTTTTATTTTTTTCAAATAAACATTTTCTAGGGCCGTTTTTAAACTAGTTTCATAAAATAACGGACAATTATACCATTTATCTCATTAGAACTGCAAATAGATGCCTTAATTGCAGCACTTTAACTTATTAACACCATTTTGCAATTCCAATTTAGATACGAACCAGCAGTATAGGAAAACCTGAGTTGAATAAACCATTTATAGCAGGTTTTTGCCAACACCACCTGGTGATACTAAGAGATCGAAACGCTTTAGCCACTGATCACATCTTCTTGTCAGTGTCTTCTGTCATTTTAAAAGTATACTTTTTAACATTTGAACAGCTATTGCGCTGTTTTGAAAAGAAAAAATTAAAGGCAAAGACGCGACACGGAAATTCCCAAACCCTCGTCTTAGATCACCGAGGAGCGACGGTATCGCTCTGCCCAGAGGCAAATACGGCAGAATTGCGGCTTCTCGCAACGAACGTAGCGAACAGACGAACACCAGCTGGGTTCACACGAGGACAGAAAAAGGTGCGATGAAAGGAATCCTAATGATATTGTTGGAACACCTGCGGGGAGGCAGTGGTACATGTAGAAACCACAACAAAGGAAATTTAACTCGTCTGCTTGCTCAGCTGCTAACGCATGCCGGGGAAACGCCGCTGGAACATGGACTGGTACGTTTATTTGCTGTGGTTTTTGGTTATCGTGTGACGATGGGTAACCGTTTTGTGGGTGCAGATGTAACATAGTTAAAATGGTTGAGGTTAAATCCTGCTAAAATGCACCATCTGCTGGTAAAAAGTTGTATTGCATTCACCCTAGAAAGAGCGAGGTATTATGGGTAATCCTCAGAGCCATGAGGATCACTGACGAGGTAACGTGTCTCTGTCATGTGTTAAAGAAATATTATTAATGCATTTTGTGAAGTGCGTTTGTGGTTGTCGTTTTTGCATATTGTTGAAATATGTTCGGTCTGGGTCACGCTAGTTCTGTTATTATGCCGTTTTTGTCGTGTTTGAGAATGTTTAGTTCGTGGGAAAGTGCAGTGGGAATTTCCCACGTGGTAACATTATGGCTCCTCCTTGCAGGAGCTTGTTTTATGCCAGAGACTGACCTTACCTCCATGCCCGTTCTGTGAAATGCAGGTATGTTTTACCAAATCTCCTGTAGCAGATGGTTAGCATGACACTGAGTTTTATATTAACAGTTTTATACAATGATGTGGTTAATTTATGTTTCTGCATTGTTCTAAAATGCAAGGTTATATAAACTAAAACATAAAAATGGCATCCAGTAAATAAAATGTCAGCATTTTATTTTATTTTTCAGAACATTTTAATTAGTTACTTTATTTTCTCTAAAAAGGAGACTCACTGGTTGTCCTTTTATTGTAAAACAAAATCCACTATACGATCACTGTAATTTTAAATTATTTTATTGTGGTTATTGTATTATGGGTAATCCTCAGAGCCATGAGGATCACTGACGAGGAGCTTGTTTTATGCCAGAGACTGACCTTACCTCCATGCCCGTTCTGTGAAATGCAGATGGAGAATTAAAGAAACAGCTGATGCCAACTTGAGCAGCTCCTTGTCGTTCATTACCACACCGATAGAAGCCACCAAAACCACATAGGCCACACAGAGGTGAAAGGTCGTCGCTCTGTCCTTCTCTCCTCTCATGCCATCTTCCTCACAAAAGTAAGTGCTGCTTTTTTTCTCTCGGCGGGGAGCAGGAGCACATGAGCTTTGAGTATTCACATGAAGCATATGTCCAAATTAGAGGACAGTTCAGTGTTACCGTCTTTGCTAACTATTTCTTGACCCCCTCAGTTTAAAGAAGATAATTGTCTCCTCAGATCAATAGCCCTGAAATGGCTAACTGCCTTGTTAACTGTAGCTTTAATCTGAATGGGCCATTAAGACGTTGGGTAGGTTTTACATCGGTTTGATAGATGTGAATGTGCTGGTCACACACACACACACCCACACGCACACACTGATGATGTCTAGAGGTTTCTCCCCTGTGCTTCACTTTGCCAAAATCCCAAGTGTCTAATTCCAAGTTTTAGACTTGAATTTGCTGGTAAACCTTTGGAAAACAGCAGATGTGATTTAATTAAGACTCATTTTAATTAAAAAATTGTCACACAAAGTCTAATGAGACTCTCTCCATTAAAATATCGGATTTTTCACCAATTCCAATGATGTTGATGTAGTGAAGGATGAAGTATTTCAAATTATGTAATCATTTTTTTTTCTCACAAAGTTTAAAATATATCCTGCCAATAAGTAAAACTAAGCAATAACTTGTTTTAGGTGGGGTTTTTTCGCCTTTGTCTAATTGTTACAGCAAATTGGTTGTTTTTTAAGTCAGTTTCTGTTTTCACCTCATATTCTTGTCTTCTCTCTGAGATTTTTTCACTGTTTCTTTAAAAGAAAAAAAATAAAAGAACGAAAGTTTCTAGAAATATGTCCTAGAACTGACGCTCTTGATGGTCTGGGGGTTGTGCAGTCTCTATATTCTTTTCTGAATTGAAGAAACAAACAGCTCGTTTCTTCCTAAGTACATCTGGACTACCGTTTCATTTTACGACAGCAGAGATCTCCACGACTGTTTCGTGAAAACATATTTGCCCAAATAAATACTTCTTTTGTATATGCTTTTTTTTTGTGAGACTTTCAATATGAAATTGTGAAATCCTGTGATCTATTTAATTAGTAATTCCACTTTCAAACAAATAAGCTCGGTTCGGATGCTTTTTTTTTTTTTCTTTTAACAGATAAAGTTATCTCTTAAAAATTGGATTCTGTTTTTACACAGTCTCTTTTTATCCGTGATGTTACAGTTTGATTGATGATCTGCATTATTTAAGTGCTACGCAAAATAGAAACACGAGAAATCTGTAAGGATGCAGATAACCTCTCCGTGGCAGCTTGCGTGCCGTCTCTGGGAATCCATGGATTTTCTCTGGGTACTTAGCTTTTATCGACAGTCCTAAAATATTCATACGATTCATGTTTGAGGGATGGTTCTCTAGATACAAGTTGGCAAGAGAAAAATTTTAAAAGCATTTATTTTGTCGTTCTTTTAATGCTCCCTGTATCCTTCTATTCTCGTCTTCTGCCTTAAATACATGAAGTTATCCAATGATGACGGAAGAAAAAGTTGGGATTTTTTTTTTTTTTGCTTTAGCTGGCTTCTATCAAAACTTTAACATAGACAAGAAGCTCAGCAGCTGAAAGAAAAATTCATATCATAAGCTACACAGTCAGCTAATTTGGGTTAATTAGGTAGTTTGATAGCAGGTCAGCTAACTGGTGCTGGCATAAGGTTTATGCCACTGGCTGGCAGGTTTACAGTGACAGATGCTTAATCCTGTTGACAGGAAGGTAAAAATAAAATAAAATAATAAAAAAAGTACTGTTTTCTCTTCAGACAGTAATAAACAGGCTCACATCACTATATGGTCGGATCAGTTTTAATGGACTCAGAAACAGACTAAAAGGTGTTGTGGTATTGAAGGAGTTCCTACTAAACCACCTCTTCTTATTTATTTATTTTTTACCGTTTAATTAAACTTCACCTGTCCTCCTTAAAGTACATGTAGGTCGCTCTCCTTTTTGTCTTGATGTCATGATTCACCGAGGGATAAACTACTTTAGAACTCCTGAAGTCAGTAGAAGTCAGTCAGTGGCAAATCTTTTCATTTGTTTGGCGCGATGTCAGTGTTGCTGCTGCTGTGTGTCAGAAATCGAAGCTCTCAACTACTTGACAGAAAGTATTGATACTTTCTGTCCTCAACTATTGCTGTGAGATACAGATGGAAAGACCGAGGCCAGACATTAGAGACGAAATGAGGATCCCCATCATTTGGGTGGAGTCAGGAGTTGAGTCCCTGATAGTTGAGGTCAGCAATACCTCCTGGTTGGACTTCAGGACAAGCCCAGAACCTTCCGAGTGAAAACTGAAAAATACTATCCTACTTTTGTTTTTCACATTCAACAACATATTCACGAAAGAATCAAGATTTTTTATCCCTTTCTTTGACAACTTTTTATCTATCTTGACCAGTGTAAATGGAAAAAAATTCCCCAATCTACAGAGGTCATGGAGATTGACCCTCACTTAGCCATCACAATTTATGACCTGTGGAAGTTGTTTTGTTTGGCTTTTTTTTTTTTTTTTGGCTTTTGACATCTGAGTTTCAAAGGACGGAGCAAACTACCAGGTAACCTTACAACCTGATGTTACAAACCCGTTCTTTCCCCCCCATTCACCAGGTACTATACTAAATGACCTGGTCAAAGATAAACACCAAATATGTTACACAGGCTGAAAGAACTGCAGACTCAAAATATAATACAGGTCTATATACTTTATTCAGTCACAAACACTGTGTGACATTTGGCACAAATATTCCAACTGAGGTCTTGCAGATGCAGAGTCAAATAAACGTCAAGTATGAATCAACCCACATCGCTCAAATAGTGAAAAAAAAGCACATTTCTGATCAGAGCAACCAGCAGCCCTTCAGTTGCTTCATCATTCCCAGGAAGTGGCACCACACAACACACGGGAAGCGACACGAAGGGAGACCATATGGGCCCTGCGATGATGCAGCGTGACATAACTTGTGACACCCGCCGCTTCCAGGCTGACACCTCATTAAGCCTTTTCCTCCTTTACACAGCGTTCCTTACAGGAGAGGTAACGCCGTCTCGGCGGGCAGAAGGGCCGTAACTCTGTGGGTGTGTGGAAAACGGAGCAAACTGCTCACACGTTACGGCAGCCAAGTATTACTCCAGTAACAGCGCTTTTACTGGACAGTTTACTCACCTATTACACTACGCTGGGCTCATGTCTAGTACATGTTGAAGTAAAACCAAACAACAAAAAAGGACGACTAGAGGCTTCGTTACTTGTGGTGTTAAAGTTGAGGGTGAAAGGATAGAAGTGCCAAATGAATTTAGATGAAGGGGGTGTCGTTAAAGATTAATGCCAGCAAATTACAGATCTGACAACGCAGCCAGTCCCGTCTCATCCATGTTTGATTTTTAACAAATCCTGACAAGCCAGGATCGGGTCTTATTCACTCTGCCTGAAATCCATCCGTTTTCTAACACCCTTGTCCCTAATGGGGTCAGGAGGGGTGCTGGTAGCCATCTCCAGCGAACGTTTTGGGCGAACAGAAAAACAACCATGCACGCACACCTAAGGAACCAATTAACCTTATGTCATGTTTTTGGACTGTGGGAGGAAGCCGGAGTACCCGGAGAGAACCCACGCATGCACAGGGAGAACATGCAAACTCCATGCAGAAAGACCTAGGAACGGGAATCGAACCCTTCTTGCTACAAGGCAACAATGCTACCAACTGTGTCACTGTGCAGTCTGCCTGAAATCCACACTCTTTTCGGTTTTACTTTTACGTAAAACCATTCAGCTGTGTATGAAATCACCACTGCTGAGACAGAGCGTAAAACACAGTAGCATGAAACAGATAAAGGAAATGAATAAAGAATCTGTGAACTATTGGAGTGGTATCCACAGGGGAAAGGGACCACAAATCGCTGAAATCAGGGAGTACTTGTGACGTCCAGGACAGAACAAAAAACGCTTACAGCTGCCTATTTTAATAGCTAAAAGTTTAAATATATCTCAACACACAGTGGAGTGAAGCCATCTTTGCACTAACGTAAAAAAGAAAAAAACCTTGCAAACACCAGACAACAGTGTATCAAGTGGCATCGTGACTTGATATTTCAGTTTCCCAAGTTACATTTTATTTAAAATATCTTAGATATGCTCTACAAAAAATAAAAAAATACATCGTTTTAAATCATTATAAGTCACATTCTGCAGAAAAATGCAAAAACGTAACACAGAACTGCCAATGGGCAGCGCTCCACTGTACATGTTGGCTTTAGAGAGATGTTATTAGAAGCAAAAATCCTGAGGAAATGCATGGTATCTTTTTTAGTGTCGCTTAATTCAAAATAAGGTTTGTTTTGTTAAAAACAAAAGTCTTTAAATTTGTTATGTCTTACTATCATGTAGGCGGTATAACAGCCTCACTTACTTTTTCTTGGTGAATGTGGACAACAACGAACAAAACATGTTTTGTTTATTACAGACATCCTCAAGGTAACATTTAAAATGAGAAATGACTCCCACTGTGCATACTAATCTATTCTAAGTGACATGTGATGTTTAAACAATTAAATTCAGCAGTTAGATTCAAGTGTTTTTATAGGGAGTGATTGCAGTCCCTCAAACTTCCTTGTACACCGAAGGTTCACCGTCTACACCGATCGGAAAATAACAACTTTGACGTGGTGTGAATTTATCGGCATCATCAGACTAATACTAGGGAGTCATGAGTCTGACCACCACAAGAACTGATCATGAGCTGAATCAATGTAGGTCACTACAGTCGTTTACCCAGCCACACTCAAACGCGCCCAAATGACTCCACCGATACCCAGATCGACTGAGGTTAAGTAATCTGAGCAGGAAAAGGGTCACTGGAATCAATCTCACAACATTTCTGACGCAAGATGACAATTCTTCCCCACTGAGCCACCGCCTCCTCTAACACAATCACCAACAATGAAACATCTTTAATCTCCTGTCAAATCTCTGCCTCCTTTTTAATCCCAGCCACACCTTTTAATCCATCGTTACATTCCCAGTTTCTCTCTTACCATTATAGTAGTGAGACGGGAAGGTACTTTGTTTAAAGTTGCCTTCTTGTAGACCAGGTTGTACTCGTTAAGACATTTTATTTACGACTTTAGTGAGATGCCAGGAGAGAAAAAAAACAAAAAACTAAATGAATAAATACATTTCTGGAGTAAACGTTGTGTCTGGGTAGGCAGAGCTCTCCTCCCTGACCTGTTTTGGCATCCTACCAACCAGCCTCTCCGACACACGGCTCACAAGACGTCACAAGTCAGTAAGTGGGCTAATTGTAAAGTCCTGATGTGGACTAAGGAGTGCAGCCAATTAGTAGTTTTAAGTCAATGCTTAATACCAGTCCAGCAAATTAACCAACTAATATAACCTTCTTAAACTTTCAGTGTTTAACACTGAATGATTAGATGTGATTACATTATACTAAGTTAGCCTTATTTTTGTTTTTGTTACTTTAAAAAACATCCACTAAATTAAGCAGGCGTTTATTCCGTATTTTGCTGAGCTGTTCTTCCTCATCTTTACATCTGTCTCCTCAGTAAAAGATTTTTTTTTTTTTTTGCCTTTATGTTTTTTAAATATGCCATCTGTAAGTCATTTCCATGAGACTCTCAACCCTCACAGGAAAAATATGCAAATACTATTTTGTTTGGCTCTCCATGTGCATGGATATTAGAACCTCAAGAACAATCAACTGAGGCCTGCGTAAATATAACATGAGCAACTGCAAGGTAATAATTGTTGCTTTTCTAACTAAAAGCAGCTGCACCTTTTTGTTTTTAACTCCCGTTTTAGCGGTGCGATTCCAGGGATTTTCTGCTGGCTGCAGGAAGATTCTGTCAAAGCGATGAGAAGACATTTTGAACGTGTCGGTAACCCTCCATCCAAATAAAAAGCCTAAAGGGACATCCTGCACCTCTTCTCATAACCAATCGTCCTCCCACTTATCCTCGATACAATCTCTTCTCCCCTCTAATCCTCTTCACTCCTTCGTCTGTTCACTAATCACCTGTTCTTACAGAAGGAACACAAAAAGTGGCCAAATGACCCAAAGTCCTCGAGTGCCGAACCTCGGACCCCACAAGTAATTCTCTGTCCTTAGCTGCCGTGTCGGGTTTATGGCAAAGCGCCCGCTGACGGATACTCGCCTCACACACGTCATTACTTCATGCATTGTCCTCTGTGTCCCTGCCTCATTACTCCTCATCTATTTTTAAAAGGGAATATGCCTTTTTACAATTAGTGTGTTTAGAGGCCAATCTGTCACGCTCATTACAGTAAACTCCCATTCCCTGCCTAATTTACCCTTCTGTCTCTTTTTTCCTACCCTCCTCATTTCTCAAATTCTTCCTGCCTTCCTGCATCTGTTGTGCTTTTGTGTCTAATCTCCCTCTTTGTGATATCGAAAGTGGATGAGAGGAGGCACTTCTGATTTATATTTGGACTCTACAACTGAGGAGACGAGCGCCAAAAAGTAGGGGAAGACAGTCAGATGGCGCCTGACTCACTGAGGGAGACGGTGGGATCTAAATTTCCTTTTTTTTATGATTCAAACAATCAAGCAGGAGTTTGAAGGAATCCAAACTGCTGCTGCTAACGACAGCAACAGAAAACACTTCCTCTCTGACACACACACAGAGGCGAATTAGTTTCCATCCGAGATGGGTCCACGGAGGACCACTGTTTACCAAGTCAGCCGTTTCTTCTCTAATTGTCTGATCTAGTTTCAACCTGAAATGCATTACAGACTGCGGCCTCTGAGGACTCACTCTCTTTGCTTCCTCCATTCTTTTTTTTTTTTTTCTCCACCCCGCTCTCACTCTGCCCCTCTGTGAACAGACAATAAATCCAGCTCCGCTTTCTTTGCTCCATGTGAAAGGCAGAGGAAAAGGCACAGCGGTGAACTTTTTGTTTTTTTTTTTAGCCAGTTTAAATCTGCCAGATGAACTTCACAGCCCTTTCCCACGCCAACCTGTTTCGAGGTAAGAACCACGCGAGGTTGTCTGAGGATGAGCGAGGAGTTTCTCCTCATAAGCGTCTTGTGCTGGATATTTGGATTTAAAAAAGGGCGACTTTTTCCACTTCGTTACTTCCCTGCGTCACTTTATGCCAAACGATTCCTCTGCCTCGCCATGAATGCTTCTAATTGATCATAAAATCTTAATTAGTTGGATGTCTCTCAGTCCACGCAGGCTCAGCAGACAAAGCGTTTCTCGATCACTTATTTATTATGTTCTTAATTGCAATTTCGCAGTGAGTGCCCATGACATTTAGAGACCTTGCAGCAGTGGACAGACTTGATTGAAGAAGAATTTGCTTAGATTCCATCTGCTAATTACTGCAAACAACAACAAACGCAGCCTAGTTTGTCAATGGAAAAAAATAATAAAATAAAATTCAATAATTCAATGTTTGGTAAAACTACTTTGGTAAAACTAATCAAAGAAACTTTTCTGACAAAACGGGCAAATTGGCATTTTATTGCGATGCCATTTTCCAAAGTTCTCTATTTGGCATGGAAAGACAACATTTATGGTAACTGAGTGAATTGATAAATTCAGTTCTTGAGACGACAATACAAAATAGTGAGTTCATGAGGATAAGAGAATATTTTTTGGGAATATTTATAAAGAAGAAACAAGTTTCATAAATCACAACTGATTTAAAGATATGTCAAGATTGAGCAGACGATGTATTGCCCCTTTTTCACTTCCCAAAAAAAGACCAACATAATCAATGAAATTGATCTGTAGTTTACTCCTACAGTAAATGATATGCTAACTGTCCCAGATGTTTCATACTATTTCAAAGTGATGAAGGTTTCTTCAATTTTTATGCAACTGCATTGTCAGGTAAGATATCAATTAGTCTTCATTAGTTGATTCAGTCACAAACACAGTAAACCACCAACTTAAGCTGCCAGATGGAATAATGTGCAGACCAGTGTGGGAGTGCAGATGCTGCAGCTTGGGAGAATGCTGCACGCGAACAGCTGCACTCTGGAGCTTGAGTGGAGATTTCCAATCATCCAGCACATTGCAAAACTTCAAAAGAAGCTGCCTTGACTTCTAAGTGTTCCAGTTTTCAATTTGCCACCTCCTTCACTGATTAAATACTTTAGATTCCCACTTCCTGGTCCGGTCTGGGCCCATCCTTCTGGTGGCATACTTTGGCGTTGTCAATGGTGAATCTCAAATGGTTAAAATCAACATGGTGGACACATGGTCAGATTGTCTATAAATCACATGTAAGACTGTTTGGGGCAATTTCATGTCAACAGTTGACAACAGTGACCAGTTTGGAAGCATATGGTGCATAGTCGCTTCATCTGCCCTGCAGGGTTAACACTGTAAATGTCAAATAGTCTCGGGCACAATTTTTTTTTTTCTTCGAAACAAACGTTTCAATATCTAAGTGTGCCAGAATCTAAAGCGTGGAAAGTAAACTGGCAGATTAGATTAATGAGAGATGGGAACTAATACATGTAAGCAAACCTTAATAAAGATTATTAGATGCCCCGTCTACTTTCATAGTAAAGCAACTAATACTGTCATTTTGTAGAAGCAAGTGGTGGAAGACTTGCAGAGCGGTATCATATGAGGTCGGTATCTGGAAACACAGACCCAGGGAGTATTAAATGCTTCGCAGCATGTGCGTCACATGCACGTTCACTTTTGAACAGATGAAAATGTGCCAAACACTTGGAGGCATGTGGAAGAAAAAGAGATCGCTGAATTCGGAAATAATTTAAAGCAACTCGTTCCGCTGTCTTGACCTTTATTTCTTTTAAAAATTCAATTTGCCTTTAACCCCCAATTTGCACATATAATTACTGCAACCATCAGTCTAAAATGTGTGACAATAGTAATCCAAGACGGGGGGAAAAGCATAAAGTCATCTTTTCAATTGTACGTTCCTCGGTCCTGATTTGGTAGACTTAAAACAGATGAATCTATAACAGCACTTGATTTTGACAAAGCAAAATTGCTTGTTGCTGTGGTAACCTGATACTTAGCGGTAACACTTTACATAAGTCTGACATGACACTGTCATAAACATAACACCTGCTATGAACATGAAGGAGTCTTCATGAATGTTTATGACTGTTGCCATGAAGTGACATCTGGTAAATAATGACAGTCAATGCAAATTTGCATTTGAAGTTGCATTAAAAGTGTCAACTCAGCATTATTTGGTAAATAATTACTTTTCTATGCAAAGTTGCATTAAATACTTACATTAAAAGTCAATTAAACGAGTCAACTTTGCATTAAAAGTGTCATTTATTGAATGACACTTCATGACAACAGTCATGAATGTTCATGAAGACTCCTTCATGTTTACGACAGGTGTCAAGTTTATGACACTGCAATCCGTCTTATGCACATCCCTTTAAATAAAGAGTAAAGTCTACAAAAAAACACACAAATTATTGGCACAGCAGTTGCACGTTATGTTTTTAGGCATCAATAGCTATTTAACGACAGCACTTGATTTTGACAAAGCTAACTTTGACAGTAAGGTGGCAAACTGACAGCAGATTCATCAAATGGTCTGTGCTGTGGCAGTTCAGTACAGGTAAATCACTTTAAGCCACTATTGCTCTGTGAAAATTAGTTTTCTTAGCGCTTTTATGAACTTGGAGACAACTCCAATTCCAATTCCATTTGCTTGCCTCTTCAGGCCCATGAGCTCAGCTGCCACACAAACTCTATGATCAAATACTTTGTAATAGTGCCCTGACACAAGGCAGCTGCTTTTTTTTCTCTCTCTTTTTTTATTTTCTGCATGAATAAATTGTCATGGAGCCACCTTCCCATTTGAGCAGCATCAATTGCTTTCTCTAACTACAAATGAACGGATGCACAAAGCACTTTCTGAGATGCGACGCAAACCAATTTAGCAAGGAGTCGATTCAAAACACAGGAAGCTGTAATAGGAAGACAGAAAGAAAAAGTTAGCTTAGCAGGTTGTCACCAACTGATGATATCCACTGGCTTCACTTAAATGCGGCTGACCGCTTCTGTCAGTTCTTAGCTGACAGACTTTGATAGTGATACGTTATGCAGTCACACCGTTTTGCTTAATGCGTGTGGCTTCCACGGCTATCCAACAGTAAATAGCCTTTGCATGAAAGCAGCAACCATGTATTGTCGAGCACATCGGTGTTGACAGTAACTCACAGCTGAATGTGACATCTTCTCTTACTAACAATAGTGATGTGATGTTTAATGGGAGTTTGAGAGAGAAACTAACAATGCCAGAGATGACACAACCTGCTTCCTGGTTGCAGATACAGTTGGATCATGGTGTGATTTGAAGTGCTTGGCTGCATTTGAGGAAATTCAGCTGTTCAAAAATGTTGGTTTAATCCTTTGGTTCATATTTCTACTGTCAAACTCAGGTATCCTTGTTGGCCAAACATTCCCATCAGTATTTGTGCAAAAGAGCAGAATTCACGGTTCCATTAATTATGGCAAATCAACTAGATCTCATAGACGCGATGAAACTCGGGCAAGTTAAATTAAACCTACATATGCGGTTAGTCATCGCTACTTGAAGACTTGTGGTGCATTTGGTAACATTTGTCTGATCTGAACCATTTCAGTGCAGCAAGGAAAGCAAAGATTAAATGCATTGTATGCTGTACATCTTTAGTACATTCTTCACAGTTACACTTTCATGAAAAACATTGAGGATGTAAGGTACGTTTACTTAACAATGTAAACATTGGTAGAACAGGTCCTAAAAGTTATTTTGTTGCAATACCTCTGCTGTAAAACAAGTTCTTATATGGTACAGTAGGCTGGAAAAACAAGCACAACAACATATGGCTTTTATACCAGCCCACATTTTCTTAATGATCCCAACTGCACAGACATCATCACGATCACACAAAACTCAACAGCTCTCACAGTTCAAAGCCACTCAGAGGTGGAAAATAGCTTTCAAAAAACCACGGCTGAACAGACTGACCGAACAGATGCTAAAGAGAGGCTGCACTCAGCCAGAGAGTGAATAAATGGTCGGACGTTTCCAAAATAAAGCCGAGATTCAACAGATGTTATTCGCCTGGATTTGGCAAATCATTTTTTTTTTCTTTTCTTCTTTTTTATTGCATGATTAGAGATAGCCTCCAGAAAATATGGAGGGCAATCTCTTGTCTGGCCTCTGCCTTGACTCCCCACCAAAAAGAAGAAGAAGAAAAAAAGAGGTTTGATCCACTTATCTTATTCTGACTGGAAAACAGGGAAGGAAAAATGAAGACCCTGAGAGCGTGAAAGGAAGGAAACAGGAGGCCTGGGATTTTACGTACAGGCAGAACAGTACACAAACACACCCGCATCCAATTACACTCACAAACACATCCATCGCTCGCTCATGCAATCATATTCGCCGGGCTTTATCACTGTTTTCTTTTTTGTTTCTGCGCATTGCTCCCCCGCTGGCCACTGTCTTACATAAGCTGACAATGAATGTTGGCTGCGCGTTAACTCCAGGGAGGCAAACGGATCTCTCCTCTGCACTGTCGAATCAAAACGGAAGGCAATCCGACGGCACCGCGGCGAGGAGCTTAAACAATATCTCAGACTGCATTTTATCTTAAACATCTCGAACACTTTCCAAGCACAGCATTTCATGTTCCAAGAGAATAAAGGGAGGCAGAGGTGTAGCTATCACACTCATCTTTTACAGAAGCAACGCCGTGTTTCTTCAGGGTAAGTAAGCGCTCCGTCAACCTTTAAGACGAGGCTTAAAAGTTTCCGTTTCGATGAAACTTACGGCTTAGCAGTGAAAATTGACACGCGCCTCAGCCGTGCTGCTTGCTAGCAGTGTTAGCATGTGGCTCTTATTTCACACAGTGGGGCAAATGCCATCGGTGTAGAGGCTCGTTCAAGAGGGCAACAACCTCAGGTCGGCTCAGGTCGGACTAAATGAAGTAGAATACCAACATTATCCAGGTTACTAACCTTTAAAAGTAACACATTTTGCCCCAGCTGGAGTAGCTTTAGAGTAGTCGAGTCCATTGACGATTCATCCAGGAGGCCAGAAAAGCTCTGTAACATCTAAATTACGGCAGGTGAATGTCTAAAGCTCAACTTTACGCATGCATCTTCGTAGTAATTTTTAAACATCTTCATAAAGACAAGTACCTGTGCACTGTGCAACCCTCAGGGCTTTGGGGTGAGTCGAAGCCAACATCTACGGATCGTCTCCTCGTGCAATTTATGTGTTGTGTTGCGTTACGTTTTCTTCTTTTTTTTTGGGAATAAAAATAAAATTAAAAAGGTTTCCTGAGCAACAGAGGTAATTTAATCTGTTTAAAGACTCACAACATCCTAAATGCGCCCACTCACCTCATTATGTGTTGGAAAGCATCGAAATCTGTCAGAAAGAGTTCACATCAGGGACGCGGAGCTGGCGCCATGACACGCGTCAGAGGTTTGTTTTGGCTCATGCAGGGGAAACCGTTGGTCTGCGCCTTCATAAAGTCTCATGTAACGTGTGTGTAACTCAGGCGGTTTATATATATATATATATATATATATATATATATATATATATATATATATATATATATATATATATATATATATATGAGACAGAGATATTACCAAAAATCATCGCCCCTCTTTTCCCTGCATTAGCCTGACAGCTTTACTCCGGGAGGGGGATCCAACGACGTGCACCTATCTCACTCATTTCCTAAGCCTTGATAAATGCCCCGCTGTCGCACGGCACGATGCCGTAATGTGATTTTGACCTCGAAATGAGAAACTGTGTTGGACAAATACCAAGGATATTGGCTTTCACTGTCAACGCGGGACTATGTCAAGAAAGCTCGTCTGCTGTCACTCTGCTCGCCGCCTCCGATGGGTGTGAACTTCTCCGTCCGCGATAGATTTGCAATAAAATCACCCTGATTAAAAAAAAAAAAAGGAGAGGATCCCGCAAAGCCGTAATCTAACAAAAACCTTATATCTGAAGAGCAGGGCTAAGATCTGTTTAGATAGTATCCATTAAGATATCGTTTGCACCGATACAAAGATTTATTAGTCCTTATGAAAAGGCACGGAAAGAGTAATAATAGCATATGAAGAAAAGAGACCTAATATTTCTATATCAAGCTGAGGTACACTTTCACAGAAATGTTTCTCCCTCAGACATGTAATAGTCATCAAGCTGCTGCAATGATTTTCCCCATTATAACAGCTTCTGGCTTTCATTAAATAAATTATACATCTAATTTGCCTTTGTGTTGATAGAGGAAAGCAATATTCAGTGAAACAACCTGGAAAATGTTTTCTTTTTTCTCTCTCTCCTACAGCCATAGATATTCCTTAAGGTGCAAGTTTCATTAGCTGGTCGGAGTTCTTGAAAGGTTAATATGATTTTCCATAATGAATGAAAACAGAGGTGCAGTTAAAACCAAACTTTGAAAAACAAATATGATTTTTTTTCCTTCCCAGTCCGACATCAAAACCTGTTAAACCTTTCCTGGTTAGGTCACTTAGGAACAGTAAGGAGTAAGGAGAGAGAAATTTTGTTAACTATTTCCAAATAAATGAACAATAACTCTCCACAACATGCGGACAGCCACAAACCATGAAGTTCCCACCACCATGCTTGAATGTAGGCATCTTTATACTCCTCGCCTGGTTGCCTCCACACACACTTGACACCACCTAAACCAAAACACTTCGTCTTAGTTTCATAGTTGTGTAGCTTTACCCTTAGGCTTGTTTGTAACAAAAAAAACACATCAATGTAAGTACCAACGTGAATTAATATCGTCCCATGAGTTTAAAATATGCAAATATCAGCGTTCACTACAATACCCTCAGGTAAATCTGAGCCATGCGAGTAAACTGCCCTCCGTGTTTCAAAAATGTCCTGGGAGACTCTCCACAATTCTTCTCAAACGCTGCTTCATGTGGAGCAGCGATGCTGGCTTTTCTGGTCAGATGCTCAGAAAGTTCTTTGCCATATTGAACTTCCAGTGACCAGCATGAGAGAGGGTGTGAGAGCAATAACACCACATATGAAACACACTTGCTGCCCCGTCTCACCTGAGATCTTCTGACCGTAATAAGTCACATCACACCAGATTTATTGGGCTGAAAAGCTCAGCTGTTTACCTCTGCACAAAAAAACAACATATGTTAGATATAAAAATTTGGGATCATTTATCAGCTGTTTAACACTTCCTGGATGCTTCCAGTAATTGTCCTTTAAACAGAAACAAACACATGAAAAACATCCTTCCCTCTGTTGTTTGAAGCCTTTAGACAACTGCGGTTTACAAAACGGTTTTAGCTCCCACTTCTACACAGGAGCTTTCCTAGGCTGAGGGGAACCATCTGTGACAAAGCTTTATGGTGATTAGCTCTCCGGCTTGAAAGTCGATTACAGTAGCGCGCTCATTTGTTAAACACGTGTCAATGTGTGCTATGACCAAAGTGAAAAAAAAAGAAAAAAGAAATCGGGACATTTCTTTTAATACACGTAGATTCACTCCAAAGATAATGGCTTGATTTATTTGTGAGTTTTACCAAGAATTTTTGGAAATTTATCGAGACAAAAAATAGATAAATTAATTGAATCCTAACTATTTCTGCAGTAGCCCTGTGATGTACTGTTGACCTGGAGCTTGACCACTGAAGACGGGCACCAGGTCATCTATGTGGCTGTAAGGATTAAGCACGGAGATGATGGATGAATCTTTCAAGATGACGAAAACTGGAAATGTAAAATATTATTTCTGTCATGGAAAACACTTTACCAAGTAAAAAATACAGCAACTATATTTTTGGGACTTTTATAGAAGGCCAAACCGATTTGGCATCATATGCACCAGACCTAAGAGGTGCAGGAATAACAGGCAGTTAGATTCTGAAATTTAAATTCATTTGAATGTCATTTAAATGTAAGTGGTTCCTTAGAAATGTAATTCTGCTTCAAGCAGCAAAGAGATGAATGTGTGGTTACATAACACTCCTATGAAAAGCTACAATATTTGGTATTTTTGGGACAGGCGAAGTAGCACGGCTGAAAACAATGATAAGGAGTCAGACAAGAGCACACATTTTAAAACCTATATATATATATATAAAAAAATCTAAATTCATACGGATTAAAGCTTCCTAAAGATAAATCTGTTTCAAAGCAGAGCTTGATGGTTGTGACTTAAAACCACAGAAGAAAACTTAAAAGCAGATTAGAGGAATTTATTTTTAACGGTCTTCCGAGATGCAGCGTTGTTTGGCTCCTCAGCTCACTGACGGAGCGCTCGTCATGCAGCAGCGCTGCATGTCAGTCAAAGTCTTCAGTGTGGGCTGCAAAAAGCAGAGACGAGTTGCTGAAGGACGAGGACGCCGAATGGGAAAGGTGGGTGGGGAGGGGCAGCGGTGGATGCAGAAGCGAGGATGAAATAACTGCACGGCACGGGAGGTGATAGTCCAGAACCGACGTGATGGAAGCTGTGAGACGGGCAGAGAAAGACAAATGGGGGGGAAAAAGAAAAAAAGAAAAAAGAAAAAGTAAGAGGAGGAGCGGGGTGGGGAGGAAGGCGGTGAACTGGGCCAGCCTGTCAGAGATCAACAGGCAGAAACAATCAGCAACTCATCGCTCGCAGCCGTGAAAAATTCTGCGTCTAGTTGGATAAAGTATACGACCCCAGAGCAGATAAATGCAGCCGGTTGTCATGGTTTGTTTGAGGTGAAGATTGAGTCTGTTCTCAGGGTGACCTGTGGACTTGAAAACCTGTTTTTGCAGGAAAAAGGAAAAAAAGAAGACATTTAAGGTCCAACAATCTGCCATTCCTCCCACTTCTGTGTAATTATGGCTGGTAAATAAAAGTGACTGGTAATAATGCCACTTGTCTACTCGGGGAAGAGAAAAGTTCCCTGAGCTTAGTCACTTTTAAAGGGCCCACACATCGACTCTGCCGAGCATTATGAAATCCTCTTTGCACTGAAAGGTGACAGAGACAAACTGGGACACAGCGGGCTCCTGAGAACAGGCTTCTAAAAGGTTCCTGATCACTCCTACACAGCAGCAAGAGACCCAAAGTGAAAACTGCAGGAGACAGCGCAATCACATGCAGCAGTTGTCAACGCGATCCTTCGGCATCTCCGGGCGTCGTCGTTTTGCAGCTGGTGATTGTTTCGTTTCTCTGCCGTTTCCTAGTTTCTTTTTTTCCTGCTTCGTTTCTGTGCATTTGAAGTCACCTTTTCGATCCTTTTGTTTCGGTTCAATGTAAATTTGAGTCTGTTTGCCAGCAAAAGCCGGTTGTGCAATCTTTGAGTCTCATTAGTTACCTCTTCACCTTCTTGCAGCACGCCATCTGCATCCCAACATGCAGACACAACAGCCTCCTCTGCAGTTCACGGACTCCGCGTGTACAATCCAGTAATGCACTGAGGGTTATCCATTATAGAGAAACGCTATTATAAATGTATGACATGTTCAAAGATCTTCTCATAAAACACACATAAAAAAAGGCTTTACTGTTCAGACATACTAATCATAAAGAAAAAAAAAAGTAAAAATTCAAAATCGTGTTCATTTATTGTTTATAAACCATTTTGGTTTTAGGGCAAATTATGGGTTCGTCCTGTATTTTAATCAGCTGGGTTACAGACTCTTCTACCTGAGGGATAGCTGTTTAAAAGCATTAAGAAATGGATGTTTGAATGAGCTGGAATCATTGTCAGTATTTTAGTCAAGATCAGACTAAACCAATGTAAGAAAAAGTTTCCCTGTTTCTGAATGACTTATGTATTGGTCCAACTTCAACCTGTTCAGCAGAACAACCTTCGAGACGCTCTGCAGCCAACGCTACGGGCTGCCCGTTCAGACCGGACGTTTTGCTACGTTGATTGTTTCTAAAATGAGTCAGCATCTGTGGTGGTGAGTCATTTAGAAACTCATCCCACAACAGAAGCATGCTCCTGCTCATTATTTTGAAGGAGGCAGAGCAAGGCTGTATCATCAACAAACTAAATTATGCTCCAACCTAATGGGATACGGCACAATTTTTCGTGAACAGAGGTAACAGCAAGGGGGGAAAACACGCAGCCTTTAGGGGAGTCCATGCAGGCTTTGATGTCATCAAAAATGAAAGTGTACTCTCTGAATAGGAAAGTTGAACAAGCAGCTCGTCATCTTTCATAAGGAAAAATATGCAACGGATTCAAGGAAGTGCCATCAACGCCTCTGTACGCAACTTGCAGGCGGCCCAGGACACTGACTCAAAGCAGAAATGTAAGTCTAACCACCCAACATTTAAAAAGCAGACGCATACAAATCACTCTTCTATCACTTTTTGCGAGTCTATTCATTTGATGCGTATTTTGGACAGACAACAGAAAGCCTGTGGATGATCAACCTAAAGGCCTCAGCAGACTCCAGTGGTCTTCACTTGGTGGAGAAACGTGAGTATTCAAGACGGCTTTAATGCGGACATCCGCCAGACAATTCGGTGCAAGGTTTTCTCCATCTTGGCCACATTTGCTAAATTTGGTAGCTAACTCAGAACTGGCAACAACTGGCTACATCACCTAGGAACCATATCAGCTCCATAAACGCATTGGAAGTATGAGGGCAGTGACACGTAACAACATTAGAAATGGGGAACTAACTAAAACTATGAACCTGCAACACATTAGGTGAATTACATCTCCAGTCATTCTGTGGCAAAATAACTTCACCACCTCATCATGCAAGGATTTTTCAGAGGCTCTGGTGAAGGGAGAGCATTTGGAACCCAGCGCAGTCCCAAAGGTTCGCCCAACTTCTTGAAAAACAAAAACAAATAATACCGCCAACCTTCTAACTCTTAGTGTAAATCCTGTTCTTGTGTTAGAGCAGAGTTACTGCTCAGGTGTTATCAGATGGTGAGGGAAGCAGGCTGTGCCTCCTGTGCCCCTCTGATATAACCTCTACAGACTGAGGGTGATGGAGATTAGGACGCACCATCTACGCCTTTGTTAAAGGTCATGAAGCGATGACGATAAGACTACCGAGTCGCTCACTGGGAACGCTCGTGGCTTTTTTTTTTGGTCATGGTTGATGGGGGCGGAGTAATTACCCACAGGGTACTGCAAAACAAGTTGGGCAGAATAAAAGCCATTTGTTTCTTACCCCACGCACTGCATTAACTCTCGTTTGCTGCATGCTCATAGGAGGTTAGCTAAAGCGGAAATCATACGAGAGGCAACAAGCAGTGGTAAGTCATATGATATGCATCCAGTATACTGATTCAACAAAATGTGATGCATTGTATGAAGCTTACTAAAGCGGTTTCCTATAGTGGGATGAAGCAGTGGTTGGCACTGCTGCCTTGTAACAAGACAATTCATGGATGAAATCTGGTGAAAGCCGACATGAAAGCAAAAGGAAGCTGCTGCAGATGCTAAAATGTTGCAGGCCATCACTTTAGTTGTTCATGTGGGAACCTTGTTCAGGGAACCTCATTTCGCAATTTAAAAAAAATATATAGATACTATGCCCCTTCAGCCATATGTACGATGGATCACTTAATTATCAAGAGTGCAAAGTGAATATGAAAGCTCAGACCGAGTCAAACCATAACCAGTGCACAAATAGATAACAGGAAGGCTGAGTCAGCTAATGTAGCTAATCTTTAAAAGTTATTAGTCAAAGTTAATGCTGAGTTGGTTGGTACGACGAAGTTCCTCTGCACAGCCACGCAGCGGTAAAAGATTTCAAAGGCCTCATATGAACACAGATCCGCAGTGTTAGCTAATGAAATACTTGCAACATTATTAGTCAGTTAGAAACATGATCAGAAAGGTCTGATTAACTAGAAATCAAAAAACACAGAAGCTCAGCCTGCCCGCTGTGAATGTCGAGGAGAAAAAGAAAGCAGCTGCCTGGTAACTCCGACGCTTTCTAGTGTAATCCGGCCCACCGCAAGGCTCATTATGGAGCTCTTAACGTGCAACGCAGCCTTTAAATTGTTTTGAGCACAGAGGAGGATCGCAGGAGGGGTTTTTTTTTTTTTTTAAATAAACAGAGAGGAATTAAACTTCACTAATGCCCAAAACGCAGGTTTTATGTGAGGTCGTAAAACCCCGGATCAGGCTGCTCATCGCCGTTTTATAGTATTTCATAAACGACATCAAGACCGTATTAGCATTGCCGTTATTGTCTCCCTTAACTACCTGAAGAACACATCAGAGGTTCCCCCGATTAATCTGCTAAAGATGTTCATTTGTAACTCCGCTGCTCCCAGTCACGTCGCCTCCCCCGTCGCAGGCTTCATCGGGAGCGACGGGGCAGTGCTTTTGCTCGCACCACTCGAGCAGAGGACAGAACCCATTTCACACGGCGGAGCAGATCCTGGGACATAATTACGACAGCTTATTGGTAAATTAGATTAGGGTATAGAGGGTCTGTGGCGCGTGGGAGATGGAAAGAAAGGCATCAAGACTTTCTCCCGGCCCACCGAGAAGGAACTCGATAACATTTATTAGAAGCTCGCACACTTGGACTGGTCCGTTCGTCTCAAACACTCGACTCTTTCTGCACAGGTCCATAAATGAGATTGCGAAGGTGTGGGATTTCAGTTTTATTTCCTCACACAGAACCTCAGATTTAATCACCTTTTCTGTTATGACGGTTCTGAATGGACAAGTGTGAAAGGAGAAGAAGAGGGAGGAAAAAAACCCAAAAAGAATTCGAGTTGCTCCTTTAATGGTCCTGAAAGCAATTAGTGCAATATGCTTGCTGTATGTTGCCCTTCAACATTTCAATGTACTGAAGCCCCGGAGTGGAAAATGCTGCCGGGCAGCATAAAGAAACACTGTGGAGCCACAACTTGCAAGGAAAGTTCAAAGTAAACTACACAGGAGAAATTTAATGAATAAGCAATTACTTCTGACTCCGTAACTCTCTAAGAAAACTTTACACCAGCCTTTTTTTTTTTATCTTGACCAAACACTACTGCGAATTTCATCTCACTGGAGACAAGAACTTTATCATTAGAACCCAGAGCAAAGATCCAGACAGTCTCCTAAGAGGTAGGAGACTCTGAGTGGAAAGAAGAGAAGTTAAAATGTTTATTTCAAAGAGGAGAATGAGGCTCTGTGACATATATTGACTTTTTAGATGTCTTTCAAGTCTGGCCCGCTTGTTAAAATGTGGAAACGTTTGTTGTCGCTTTAAAATTCTGGAGCGAAATCAGGTAAATCTAAACAATGCGGAAAAAAAAAAAAAACATAAAGAACGAGCTGACGTTTCCTGGCGTCATTATTCTGCTGTAGCGCTAGACACACGAGCTTTGTCCGTTTACGTCATGCAAGGCAATCCAACAGGATCACAGGCTGCGTTAGGATTCAGACCATGTAGCTGGGATTGCTGGATCAAGGGGGAGTGGCTCACGGCTTCCAGTCTCACCTGCAGGGGATTTAACCTCAGGGATTTCATCTGTGACACACTCCCCACGCACACCATCCAAATAGATTCAGTGTTTTAAATCCAAGCAAAGTTGTCGTGTTCCATCCAGTTCAGTAGAGTCTACTAATCGCATGTTTTTCATGCTATAAATATATATTTCAGAGAGAAAGGACATCTGCTTTCTGTTTACACTTATAGATTGAAAAGCTGCTTCTACTGCCTCTGATTTGTACAAAATTATGTACACACTGCCTCTTGCAGTCCAAAGGGACTCCCAGTTTTTTGCGACTTCCTCAGGTGGATAAAGAGAGTAACGTGTGCGAGTCAATTCCATTGCAATCTTTATTGTTGCAGACAAAGCGTCCGCATAGTGTAGCATTTAACTGCGCTTTTTCATAATGTCAGTTCTAAGGCAATATATGAATTACCTAGGTAACAAGATTATATGATCATGCTGCAAACGTTCATCTTGCAGTACTAGAAAAGTAGAGACATTATGGTGGTAAATAAACCTCTGCTGGTGCCGACATACCTTCAGTCTTTCCAGATTCTTCTTCTTTTTTTTTTTTTTCTTCTCTTGCCTCAATTTAATCATAGATTCTCTGCATTCTATTAATATTTATTATACAAAAGCTACAAAGGGTGGAAATGGCTTATTTGTAATGAATGCGCAAGAGTCGGAACGTCTGAGCTGAATGCCTCCTGCACCTACACCTCCTACACCTTTTCGATCAATGCTACGCTTTGTTGTTATATGACTTTGTTTTGAATTTCTTTGATTTGCAGTTGGAATGTTGACTAACAACTATTATAATTATTATTAGTAGTATTATTATGTGTGCCAGAGTGTTTTAGATTTAATAAACTATTAATGGCAAGAATCTGTTTACGTGCAAAAACGATGAACATAACTAACTCAAAGTATCTATTATGGTTCTTAAGTTTTTTTTTTTTTTTTTTTTTTTTTTTTTTACCTTACTAAAGCTTCTGACAAAAATACACCATTATTAAAGTTTGGATTAGGCACTAAAGGAACAACTGGTTTCAACGTCTGCTGTGGGGATTACTGTTGATGGGAAGGAAGGTGTCAGCTTGTTCCCACTTGTGGAGCGAATTCATCTGCACGTCTGTTGGACCAGGTAGTAGGTGGTGTTTCTGGTTGTATAACTCAGGAATGGGATGAGGGAGGGGCCTGCATTTTATTGGGAATGGTGGTGATGGGTGGGTGTTGGAGAGGGGGAGGGGAGTGGTTACAGATCAAGAGTCTGTCAAACTCCCTTGATCTTATGTGAGCAGAAAGTAGAGAAGCAGTGCAGCTGTTGCAGTACCAGCCACCTGGGTACTTCAAAAAAAAAAAAAAAAAAGAAGCTGCCCAGATGTTAAAAAGCACAGCATGCTCTCTCATCACTCCTCCACCATGCCCAGCCCCAACACCTCCACACTCACATAAACACAGACGGCTGGTGAGAATATTACCCACTTGACTTGATACTCCCACTACACTTGACACATCCCCGCCCCTTCTTGTCTGCTCCCGTTTTACATCGGCAGATGTTTGGATATCACACACTGTTTGCTTTTTTTCTTCTTTTTTTCCCCCTCCCCTCGCTGCTGTGTTACGGAAAAAAAAAAAAAGTTGAACGCAGGCCAAGACTTTTTTTTTTTTTTTCTCCTTCAGTTTAAGATCCAGAAAAATCAAATTGCATCAAAGCGGCCGTGTCGGCGCACTGCTCTGCAGGAGGTCGCCGTTCAGCGTGCATCCAGATGTTCTGGCTGATTATGGTATAATGGTGGCATTATCAAAATGGTGGAATTGTCGGCTCTTGTACATCACAGAACTGACTCGTGTGATTGCAGCTTCAAACGATTTGTAAACCGTAAGGAACTATGCAGACAGCGGATTCGGTTTCCCTTTCACACGCGGCTGTGCAGGATTCTAAAGAGCTTCTCTGTGACATTTCTACTTGTCGCAGTTGGGGAAACAGAGGTGAAACTAATGAGGGCTCAGTTGTGTTAGCTATGCCTGGAAGCCGTGACATTGAGGCAGCTTGTACAACTCCGCAGCCTCCTTTAAGTGGATTGCAGCCATCTTCAACATGCTCTGCCTACACACTGCTGTGACAGTCCAAATGTCTTGCGTGACAAATGCGTGTTGGTCCTCCTGGACGATTCAGTGGAGGCTGAGAGGGCACGAGAACAAAAATGGAGTTTGTCTTTAGCTTGGAGATAATAATCCTTCAATTAGACCACTGTACAACACATTTTAACTTTTAGCCTCGCCGCGTATGTATGGCTCAATTTAAACGACGCAATGCAAAAATGTTTGCAAAATGTCACCTCTGAATGGACACCGCAGCAACTCTGGAAGGAGCAACACATTTTATAATTCAGTCAGATTCACCAAAACCGGATGGTATTAGATTAGCAAAACGTATTCTGATTGAATGAACCTCCATTTTAGCCATGAAATTTTTATGGTGGGGTCAGATTTTGATGTAAATATATATCAGTGGTCAAAAAAATACTGTATTTTTATTGCTTTACAATCCAAGTGTCTCCATGGTCTGACGGTTGACCATGATTGGCCATTGGCCAACATGACAATGTTGGCCAATAGTGGAGTGGGAGATTAGCAACTCATACCTTCATGTCACAATGAACAAAAACGTATGTGTATACGCACACAGAATGCCATCAACAACCGAAGGTAACATGGGACGACAACAGCATTAAAACCGCTGCACAATTCTCCAAAACTGATAATAAAGTCTTCAGGGAGACGACAAAATGACCAACAACCACTAAAAAACGGAATGACTTCTGGTTAGGATTGGTTGTTTCCTAAATATGACTCTCCTGAAGTTTCTGTTTAGGCTAACTGGTCAGGTTGCAAGACGGATGCAATTAAAGAAAAATAAAAACACCAATGAAGACCATTCCAGCAGTAAAACACTGAGACACTGGTATGAACAGCTGCAATTTGCAACTTTGGGCACAAAGTGGCTATACAACCACTAAAATACAAACTCAATATAAAGGAGAGAAATTACTTTTTTTTTTTTGTATAACAATAATCCCAAACATGCATCCAAAACTTATTGACTCCAAGAAAGGAAACTAAAAAGTTGTTGTTGTACGCCAACAGACTTCACAGACAATGTGCCTAAAATACAGCTGGAAACTGTTTATATCAACAGTTTCCATTTGACTTAAAACAAATTATAATCCAGGAATTACACCAAAATGAAACCAACTATGGAAGAGGGTGAGCGCTTCCATTTAGATTTCCGGAACGACTTTGCAATTCAAGAAACGTTTCACTGTGTGATATTTTAAGGTGGCCTACTGAGAGCGACGGGACTGTGAGAGAGCTGCTGTGTGAAAAATTATGAAAAGAAATATTGTTTCTATTGCCTTCAAGCCAGACCAGTTACTGCTATTCATTAATCATATGGCACTGATATTTATACAGAATGTTATATATCTAGCTTGGCCTCATTTTCTGCTCTCGCTACAACCTGCAGAGATGAATAAAGAGAAGAAGAAAGTAGGGCCCAAATGATCAAGAGTCCAAGTCGACTTGGACTGTATGAAATGTTGCCCTGACAGAAATGCTATAAAATAAGTCACATGTCATTGTTGGTCAATCATGAATAGTTGGAATAAAATACACAGAGCAGAGCTTAGTTCTAAAGTCTCAGTACCAATAAAAATCTAGAACTGTTCAGTTTGCATATCTAGACATTGAATTGTGAAAATCCATTTTCAAGTTATAGCAAATATTGAGAATTAAATCTAGATCAAGATCACTTGAACATGTTTGTGTTTTCCACACATACATGGATTGAAGGTAAAATTTCACTCCAGTTTGAATCTGAAGCTTCAAACGGACCTTTTTTATAGCACTAGACGGTACTGAGCCAACTTCATCTAGAATCGTGAATCCTAACTTAGCTCAACTATTAGCCATCAGCTGCTAATGCAATAAATTATTCTTGTTAAATCCAATATGGCCGACAGACAATAAAGCATGCCGACCGACCTGGTCCCCCCTTCTACTGTAGACGACTCTTGCAGGTAAAAAAAAAATATTGTGACATCAGATAACCCCTAACGAACAATACTACTGATGTATTTTTCAAATAACTGTATTTGGAGAAAATTACAATTGATCACCTAAAAAAAAAAAAAATATATATATATATTTTGTTTTACAAATTCCCCTGGCTCTGCCAAAGCAAGTGAGTGTGCCACACATGTTGCCTTGTGCTACAGCTTCCTCATGCATCCATGTTTTGTTTTTTTTTCCCAGCAGTCCCTTCCACCAGGGGGAGTCTTGGCACTGAGCAACTGTTGGGCACACAGTTTATGAACAGGCCCGCATCAGTTCATACAGTCGCGCAGGCTGCAGAGACCCACGCCCCGCTCAGCAGGAAGAAAGAGAATGATGCAAACGGAGCCAGCTATTTTTCTACCCCCCTCTTTTTTTTTGTTATATGTATTCTATTTTTCCTTTTTTTTTTTTTTATTCGGCCAGCCAGTTTCAATTTCAACTCTTTGATCTGTGAAAAAGAACGGCAGCAGACTGCAACAGTGTTATTTCCCTCAGGATCAAGAGAAGGAGCTAACGGGTGGTGGTAGTGGTGGTGGAGTGGGAGGTGGAGGGAGGACGCAGCTAATTCCGCTGCGCTGACAGCAAACAGGCGGACTGGAGGCCGGGAGAGGTGGCAGGAAGAGAGGGGGGAGGGGACGGGTGCAGAGGAGGAGGGGGAAGAAGAAGAAGAGAAAGGATTGCGTCAAGAGTTGTGAAGAGGGCGAGATAAAATGAGGAATGGCAGAAAAGAGAGTAGAGAGACAACATATGGTTAGACGGGGACAGAAGGGTGACAGCAGGATGCTAACATGGGAGAGATGACAGAGTAGCTGGTGAGAGGGGGAGCAGACAGTCTGGAGGGGGAGGAGGAGGAGGAGGAGGAAGGAGTGAGGAAGGAGGCAAGAAGAAGAAGGAAAAAAAAGGTTATGGTAACTCCTATCTTCAGACGAGATGAGGGCAGAGACTTCCATTCCATCACAGGACAGACCTGTGGCACCCAGGGGGCTCGGGGGTCTGCTGAATATTACATGAGCCTGTCGGGCTGTGAGATCACACGCACACCCCTGCAGATGCATTAAGTCGAAAACTGGAGCCGGCACATACATTTATCCGCGTCCTGCAGGGGGCAGATGAAGACGGCCGGGTTTGTGGGGAGGAGGGGGAAAAGAGGAGGGGCTGGGGAGGAAACGGGAGATCAAGGATCCGACGGGACGAGACACCAGGATCAGATGTGGGGGAGCTGAGAGAGTGTCAGGGTGTCAGGACGAATTTTTACTGGATCGATGGATGGTCCATAATGCTGACTCAACAGCTGAGTTTTCATTCATAATGCAGAGCACATGCATGGCCAAAGTGAGCTGGGTGTTGCTCTAAAACCTTTCCACAGTGCATTTGTTAAAATAGTTTGATTTAATTTCATTCAGGAACGATGATGACTTCCCAGGACTAATCAGGCAGCAGAGAGAGAAAAAAAAAGATGATGCCAAACATTCATCCAAAATGTGGAAAAGATGCAAAACTATCCTCAATAAATCAGACTGAACTTTTCCTGTGTTATGCAAGTCAAAATGACCTAAACTATCTCCCTTTACTAAACGGCTTCATGTTGAAAGAGATGTTTTTTAATTTTTGAATAACTCCATCTTTCAGTCAGAAATTTACAAAAATGTACATTTTTGTAAATTTTGATGTAAAAAAAGTTGTCACCATAATTTTCTGGAACTTCGACCAACACCAGCCCCGACTTAACAAATGGAACCGATTTAGGATTGTATGATTCATTTACAATCACCAAGTAGTAATTAGCACACACTTTGTTTTCATGTTATTAGAATAACAAAAAGCAGATATTCAACTGACAACTACAGATCAATATTGACAATAAGAGCCCATGATACGTCTCCAACTATGAGGGTCTTTGTACATTTGAAAACTGTTACCTGGTTATTTTTCTTGCTTTTTCAAGTTCGTCTTCCTGTCTGAGTGGGCTTCTAGCCCATGCTGTAGCAGGACTCACTTTACTTTGGACAATATCGCTCTTACTAGCTCCAGATCTTCTTTTGCATTCATTCTGGTGTCGATACCAACATTTCAAATCTCCTCTCTGAATGATTGGAAGGCTGGATAATTTGCACGGTGCACATTATTTGAAAAGACGGATATATCACTTGCACGCCTTTGGAAACGGCACCCAATAATGGTCCATGGAGTTCGTTTGTTATTTTTCTGACATCTTGGCTGATGTCTCTGTTCTCCTGATGCGTCACAAAACAAAGCAGCTCGTCTCAGATGTTTTAAACAACATTTTAACTTAAATGTGAATGAAGAAGACTACAAACCTATATCATCATCCTGTCCTTCATATTTAAAAAAAAAAAAAAAAAAGCATAGTAGTATTTTTTTAAGTAAGAAAAGTTTGAAAAATAATTTATCTTGTTACACAATAAAAAATAATAGTTTTGTACATCGTATTCTCGATTAATGATAATCAAGTGTATGTGCAAAAAAAAATAAAATGCTAAATTACTGGCAATTTGGTTCTCTTATTACTAAAGGAAAATATGATGTATTTCTTATTCTGGCTCATTTCAGGTTGATTATTAAGCTCATTTCTTTGCTAATCACCTTATTTTTAATGTGAAATAAGATTTTTAGTTTTCCTGGATGAAATAATTACCCTTTTTCCTCAAGCTAACAATAATAAGCCAAATGTAATATTTTTCCAACTGAATTATATGATGGTTTATTTCCTTTGTGAGACTTTTAAATTATTATTTTTTTACAACTATTTGTTTAACAACTTTTAATGTTAGTTTTTGTACTGGTTTAATAAAGAAGGAACCTTTTCCTTTCAGTTGCAAGCAGAGACAGTGTGCCGACAATTTAATAAGAGTTCAAGTACAACACAAGTATTCTAGTTTGAAATATTTAATAAAAATGACACTTGAGTTGTGGGTAAGACTCGATAGCTTCATTTGCGGACTGATTGGCTTCGACTGCTTTGCATGAGTGAATTTTCTCGGGTTGTTGCAGACATCCAGTGTGAATTTCATTCGATAAATTATTAAAGATCTACATTTATTGAAATTAAATGAGCTCGATGCTCGTTTTACTCGCTGTACTTCTGCGTTTATGGATTCTTTTCAACTCACCGACGGCGAGTCTGTGCAACACAGTTTTCCTCGTGTGATTCCTGGTTTATGTCTTTGACTAACAATACACTCTTCAGTCCTCGTAGTTATTACACACCTTTGTTCTTCCGCTATTTATCACAAGCAAGACACGCCGATATCAGCTGGCTAATTATATGAGCTAACTGCTCAGTCAGCTGTTTAACAGACATGTTAAAAAACAAAAAAACAACATGTAAGAGTTCAATTTGGAATCTCTTTAGTTTACTTGTCATTAATAGATCTTTCAATTGTAAGTTCAGTACAGCAGAATGAAGCCGAGGTTTTGAAACAAACTTTATAAACGGTCTTTTATATTCGAGCCATTCGGAAACGTCTGTCTGTTGCTGATGTGGTTTGACTACTGAAGCTCTTTTGGATTATTCTACGATCCATCCTGGTACTGCCAAAAGTCAGCAGTAAACTTGAAAGTAGTTGTAGTTCCAATATGACAGATACAGATGGAAACGTACACAAAAAGTTTCCTGTGAAGACAACCCCCCCCCCCACTAATGATCCAAAAAGAAACAGAAAAAAAAATATGAATACAACTTTCACACCTATAGTCGCTTACTGAAGTTTTAAACTGTATATATTTTGGTTCAACTTGATCTCAGTGCTGCGTCTCACAGATTTGTTCATAGCAAACTGGCTGACTGACAGGGAGCGTTAGGTTTTCTGACGCTCTGCTAATCTGGTTCCAATGTTACTTGGCAGAGCAGCATTACTTGGTGCCATCTGGTCATTTTTAGGTTTGCTTGCACCAACATTACATATGTAGTTCTTCAATGCACCATCTTTGGCTCACTTGCTTGCAATATCTACAACCTCCCGCTTGCTCAGATTACAGTATTACAATATGTCACCACATGATAACAGTCAGGAACCAGCGCCTGGTATATCAAATCTAATTGGGAATCTGTAGAAAGACTTAGGAAAATTGATGTTCACAGGCGTTCTTCTTGTGTGACTAGGCCTGAGTCACTTTGCAAAGAAAAATGAACACAGTGTGAACAAGTTAAAGGGGTATGGAAACATTTGCAAGTCACTAAACCCTCTTTAGGTAGGACCTCTTCTGGATCCCTCAGACCATCACAGGTTTGTTTAGAATCATTTAGAATCAGCCTTATAAGCCGAGACTGGGTGAACAAGCCAGTTTGGCTTAACGTTTTTGAATATACAAACTTTAGAGGTAATAAAATAAGAATATTTGCAGAGTGGCTGTAAGATCGTCACTGTGTTCCTCAAAGAGTCTGGGGTACTAAACTGTGTGAAGGCTGCTTAAAACTGTGTTTAAACAGTGTGTATCCAGCATGTGTGGGGTCTGCAAAGACGTTAGTTGCCCTTTATCTTTGTATCTAGAACTAGAGGTTAAAATATTCACTGAGAATCTGATGTGTGCGGAAACTGTTGGCTGCTTACTTATATTATCAATTCATCCATTTGTCTGAAAGTCGCAGCTTAATGTTTTTTCTCTGTTTACAATCCTTCAGTTTTAGCGCTCTTCATTTTAATAGTCTGTTTCTATTGAGTTCATTAGCATAGTTTTTACTCAAATCGTTTAAAAAGAGACTGAATCAATCTGTAAAAAACCTTGTGAGCTCTCATCCTATCTTGAACATGATGCCATTGTTTTAAGGGTAAAACTTTGTTCAAATATATATAGTTGTATCATATATTAAATATTACAGTTTAAGTAATGTGATTCTAAGGTTTAGTTAAAACCTTACTTGGAAAAAAAAAATCAGTATCCATACTTTCTTCTGCGGGGCAAAGATGTGTCCCTGCTGGCAGCTATCTAATCACAGTGATTTGAGGTACAACTGATTTGAAGCCACGCTGAACTATTTCCCGGTCTATCACATAATTTAAAAAATGTATGGCTGTCAGAAGGGCGCAAACTCATGGGCAAACCTCTTTACTCTGCCGTCAGTCAGAGAGGCTACACCACCTAAGATGGGCCTGAAAATCAGGTTCGTCTTTTTGTATATATATATATATATATATATATATATTTTTTTTTTTTTTTTTTTTTGGTCGTCACGGTAGTCATATCTTTGCTCACAACTAAATGAAATTGTTCACCGCTACAGCGGACGGAAGAACTAAACAGTTTTTGAAATTAACATGTGGCAGAGGGCTGTGAAGACACTTTCAGATCTTTAGTCTGGATGCATGTTGCCCTCTCTAACACTAAAATGTTAGGTCTTTGTAATTCAAAGCCCTGAATAGAGTTGAGATAGGGGCCTCCTGCCTCTCTCTTTGTTGCAGGGGAGACTCCGGCTTTATGGATTAAAACCTGTTGACAGCAACGGGATGCTGGTCGGCGGACAGCTTTGATGGTGTCTCCCCCTCCTGCTATTGATTTCCCTTCCGCTGGCCATCACTCAGGCTGGCTGTAAGTGAGTTGTGAAACTCTTTGCGTCTCGGCCCCTCTTTGTTGATCTCCGGCCATTCGGAGAGCACTCTGTGTGCGGATAGAGTTACAAATGCCATTAGGTGTGTTTGTGTGTCTGCAGAAGGGCAGTTTGGAAACAATATGGATCGATAGCTTTCGTGCCGGCCTTAATTGAATTAAAATTGAAAACATGACAGAGGGGGGGAAAAAAACAAAACTTTGCACGTGGAGGTTTATGAAAAGTTTAAGTATTATACTAACTGAATTAAGCACATAAAGTCAAAAACAGCTGCAAGGAACACATCCATATCCCTCGAATGCTTCTTCTGTAAAGCCAGCCACTGTGAATGAAGAGGTTGCCTTTGCACTTTAAGACGTCTAGCATCTGAACAAAATTATTTTCATGGTGTTAGTGAATAGGGGTTTTGGAACAGTAGGTGTTCATGATGAAGAGTGCACCAGTAGCAAGATCTGTAAAAGTACAATGACAATGTGTAGCATTGGCTTTGGCGTTCCCATCTAAAGTTAAAGCATGGCTTCACATGTTGATTGCTTTTCACAAGATCGTTCAAAAATATAAAACACACTGTAAAATCTTAACTGGTTGATTCTACACAAAGAGATTTAATGATGATGGTTTGAGATTTGTAACAAAACTTTATCCTGTTTGGAAAATGATAAAATTGTACGTTACGTTAACAGATTATTTTTTTTAAATTGATGTTTTAAAACCTGAATTCAAAAAAGTGATTTTTACGCTGAATGCAGTTACCAACAACAAAGATCTTTTGAGCTATTGAGTCTTTGAAAAATCTTTTGTGAATTTTGGGATAGTGGTTTTTATTACTAATATTTCAACACTAGAGTAACATATCCCTACCTTAAATGTACAACTCACGCATGGACTCTGCAATGAGAGCGTTCACTGCCTTCACTTATTTCTTTTACTTTCTTATTTCTGCCCAACATTTAGCTTATGATTCAAACTCCATTAGTGCAGACGAAATGTTAAAGAATTTTCCTTTAAGGTCCAGTAAATTTCAGTAAATGTAGTCATGACGGCAGTAATAATATGTTTTTTTTTAGACTGGTCCTCTACATGTGTCAGGTTTTAACATTTTTTTTTAAAAATAAAAATGTCCAGTGATAAAGTAATGAGTGTTAAAGGAGCCTAATGTACTTTAATCATTAGAGATCTCTTAAAGTCTGTTCCCCATTACTTTTTCTTGTCATTTACCCATGTTCAATGACTTTTGAAACTGTAACCTTTAAGCTAAACTCGGAATTTCTATTTCATCAAAAATATGAAACTTCAATCTAAAATCAAATTGCCTTCCAAATAAAACATTCTTTTTGTCGTTGAGGCGGTGCTAGAGGACCGAAGATTACATTTTAACATTTTAAAGGTACTCAGGATTCTACGATGTAAATTTTTTCTGCCAAATGACGTGGTGATGTTTCCGTCTTTGCATCCTTCGGTTCAGGTAATTTCAATCCCAACGTTTTGGGATTTCTGCGCATTGGGATCAAGGCTATCGAGGAGCTTCTGCGATGCTCTGGGAGAAATGCTAACACAAACGTATCCTGCCGAGCCTCATAGCCGTTACTGCCCCAGTGTCACGAGAAGAGTGACAGCTTTGGATTTGAATAATGACTTTTTCTTTTTTTTTCCATCTTGCATTAATCAAATCATTTTGGCTCCTCTGTAATTTCATCCAACCCTCACAAGAGGCTACAGAGTCATTTTCTCAGAATGGAGAATCATTTGGAAAATAACAAAATGATCCCACATTATTCAAGGGGAATGACTGAGGGGAAAAAAAACAAAAAAAACAATGAATTGAATTTACCTCAATAAGCACCTAACACAAGAGCATCAACCACTGTTTGAGTATTTGAGTGTGTTCACTATTTTCCCATTCACCTCAGCACAGAATGCTTCCCATTATTATTTTAATTTCACACACAGGAAAATAACCCTTTTTTTTCCTAGGCTCCTCTAGTAATCATGATGTTTACTGGTAGGATCTCTCTTGGCAAACTGATTCAATGCAGAGCCTGACTAAAGACTGTTCTATAAACTAAAGCGAATGACTGTGATTCCTCCTCTGGACCAGAGATCCTAATGTCTCAACCTGGAGGCAGGCCTGGTTGTTGCTAAACATCCAGTTTTTGGGAATCTTTACTCAAAACATTCGAGAAAAGGACACGAGGCGGCTGCTGTGTTGATCCGTGTCGCAAAAGTCCACCGGCGATTCATCTGTGCTCGGAGACGGAGGTTTCTCTGTGCCTTTGGATGACAAATGAGGTTTTGAATGACACAGCTATTCATAACAGCCAGCCTTCTTGAATTTCTTGGATTGAGTGCTATAAAGTGTGCTGTCTGAGAACTGACTGACTGACTTACTGAAAGACTCAATTGTCCAGACGAACGATGTGTGATCTAGGAATGTCTGATTGGAAGGAGCAAAATGCATAAGCCATGATGGGATTGGTTTCTTTCTTCTTTTCTTCATCCTTATCAAAGACAGAGACTGAGACGTCATTTTTAACCGTCACTCTATTTTAGAAATGAGACTTTGTGTTAATGTAAAAGAACAAACTGATTCAAAACCTAGGTGGTGGAGAGAGTTATCAAATCATTTGAGTTTGGGACTGCATTGAGGAACGATCAGAGCAGTTATACTCAAACGGAGAAAACATTAAATGGCGGTGAACTTTTCCAGGAGTGGTCAGTTTATCAAATCGCTGCAGTAATTAGGACTCTATCAACGAATCCTAAAAGAAGGTCACAAAAGGAGCTAGAGAAGCACTTAAAGCCTCGCAGACTTTACTTGTAGAGTGAAAATCAGTGTTGAGGAATCGATAAAAAAAGGAGACACAAGGCAAAAACAAGTCCGACTGCTCACAAAAAAAAAAAAAAAAAGTACACCTTTACCGGAAACATCTTGGTAAGCAGCCCCCCTAGGGGGCATGGGACATTTTTTTTTTCTTTTGCATTCCCTTGCAATAAATTTGCAAATACACCCTGCTCTATTTTTGCATAAAGTCATGAATCTCAGTTTAAAATTAGAGAGCCTCAGTGAAAACATGTTTATACATTCTCAACTATTTGATGCAAAAAAAAAAAAAAAAAAAAAACTGATGTAAAATCTTTTTATTCGCTAAACCTTTACGTTTGTTTGTGTAAGGTAGAGATGGGACCGCACATGAGAACTGCCTCGAAGCCATTCAAACCACACACAAAAATGAGACCGTCGCAATTGTCAGATGATTTTATTACCCCGTGAAAGAAACTCAGAACTGGTCCAAATAGTTTGGATGTATTTTTACTTTCTTTTCTTTCCGGCGGAAAGTTTCTGTTTAAATCTTAGAAGGGATGGAAAGAGCTGCAAAGCTCATGTCTGACCTGTTTTGCTTTTGTATTTTGCACATAGGTTTGTGGTGCATTTCTATCCTATAAAAAACAAAAAACCAAACTTCAGATATCTCACAAACGAGACATTATGAAACCTTATAGCAGAAAGCACAGTGGCCACCGTAAGAAAGACTTTTACTATTCAGTTACGCCGCATCAACTGATCAGAGAAAACGCAAAAAGTATTGCGAGGGAATGCAAAAGGAAAAATAAAGTCCTCCATGTCCCCTATGGGGCTCCATACCAAAGACATATAAAAAAAAAAAAATCTATTGACTGATGAGAGAAAACTGGATCTTTCCTGGAGGTGTGCTAAGCAAAGTGACTTATAGAACTGATGCAAGAAGTTGAGCTCTTTAAACCGATTATGTTTTATAACTAACACTGTTGCAGGCTGGCTAATAATGGGGAAGGGGAATGTGCCAGGGCAAAGATGAAAGAGTGGGAGATGGCCAGAGGGCAGACGCAAGCAACACAATTCACTCATAATACCATTACAAGGAAACAACTTTTAATAGCTTTAGAACCCTAGAAAAGCGATGGAGAGGCGTCTGGTGCTTCGGCGTGACTGTTCTGAGGGATTAACACGATCCAAACTCTAAAAATCTTTTTGTTGAAAACTCGTCTTTTTTCCAAGAGTGCGCATGCACACGCATTAAAACTGCTGTGATAAATGACCTTATTACAAAACGCCTGCTACGTGGACGTGTGGAAGGGTTTTAATGAAGATATTAAAATTGGGAAAAAAATAATAAAAATTGAAAAAAGTGGAGATAAAGACAGATATTTCAAAGCAGGGGAAAGAAGAAGCAAAACAATTCTAGAGACGGAGCAGTGACATGAGGAAAAAAAAAAAAAGATGATGTGTTTGTACACCTGACTAGCTTGTATGTATCAATCAAACGTGGGGCCTTTCAGTTCTTCACACACACCCCAGTCCTCTCTGGCTCTCTGCGTTATTGTAAGGTGACACTTGCAGTCAGCCAGTCTCCGCCGTCCCATCCCCCAGATGGAAGTTGAGATGTACGAGTAGCATTTAGGCATCAATCAGCGCCGAGAGGCCCCGGTGGCATGCAATAACGCCGTGCCAACGCTCGCCACTTCAGACAATATAGCGCGCGAGGACTGCACGGTGAATGATGGCGGCGCTGGAAAGAGTGGCACAAATATCAATTCGCGAGTCGTCCCGCTTGTTCTCAGAGTTTTCCTCTCGTCTTTATGGGCCGATACGCCGGCTCTGAATTTGCTTTAATAAAGCCCAGAGTTATACCCACAGGAAAGCCGGCGCCCCAGGATGTGCCGCACCTCGCGCACAATAACTTACTGTTATTGTAAGGTAATAAAAGCGGTGATAATTAGACGTATTAAAGTGATTTCCCAGTTACACCAGACTAAACAGCTAGCATTTCTCTTATTTTTAAAGGCCGGGAAATATTCCCTGTGATGGGATTTGGGCCGTTTGATTCACTACATTTCTGTCCGAAGGCTGCCTCGTTACAGTTCGTAGTCAGGGTGTTGCCTATATGAGAAGCTGTTATCCGCAGTATTAATGTCTTGTTTTGCTGAATTTCATTAGCTTATTGACGACAGACACTTTGATTCTGACATCCTTTCCTCTGCTCAGCGCAGTGAAGAGAACCTAAATTAAATCTTTGCCACGGCAAAATTAACTGTGGCAAAGAAATCATGTCTCATCACTGATGATGCATTCTGGAAACAAAAGCCCTCATCATTGTCTTTTTCACGGATCATCAGTCGACGTTGACTTTTTGATTACCGTGGGAGGGGAAATGTAAAATGTGCTTAGTAAATACGCAATGTTTAAATGGCATTCTGATGGCTGAGGCCCTGTTTCTGTATACAGCAGCGCGCCAATGAGCAAGCTGGGTGTTTTCACAAGCTACCCAACAACCACAGAAATCGAAACGACATGTTAACTCAGTCGCCACCTCGGTTCCGATTCACTCCTTCCCCAAAGACCGACAATCTGCTGAAGTGAGAATAACTTACTTGTTTTGTGAGATGTGTTTTACACAGGATACAAAATAATAATAAAAAAGTAGCTTTTTAAAGTATAAAGACAAAGATGAAGCTAAAAATGACCAGCCTATTTAAAATTTATTAGCAAATGTTCCATACAAGTATATACCCTGCATTCCTTTTATTGCATGGTGTGGTTTTGCTTATTTTTACTTTCCACAGAAAAGCTGAGATGTAATAACTTATGCAGTGTGCTATGTTCTGAAAGGATCAGCAAGGATCATATTCGGTATATTCTGATAAGTTTATTTTGTAGCACTGAGAATGAATAGTCAAAAAAACTACAATCAGTCTTCACAGATTTGATGGAGAAGCAGCGGAGCTTGTATTTCTCTTCCACCCTGGTTCCCTGCCCTGCTGTATTTGATCAGTCAGAGCCCATTTCCCCTCTCCCATCTAGACAAACTGGCTACTGTCGACCCATTTGTTCTTAATGCCGCCAACAGCAATTTGATCTTTAGTGTGGTGCCAATCAATTTTAGGCATGCTGCGGCGCAACCACTGTTGAACAAATCTGGGCCTTGATGTGCCTTCCATGTCAACCTTTTAGGCCAATCTCCAGGTTGCTGTTTATGTCTGGATAAAGTTGTTTAACACCAAGATGATCCTGGATACAAACACTTTCATCCAGAGCAGGAAGTCACAGAGAAGCTTTCGGAAGTTTCTGTGTGACGATTGATTATTTTACCTCTGATACCTTATTCTTGGTCCTCTCCTGTTCTTTGCTTTATCTGCTGCCACTGGGTTGCATTTCTTATGACATCCCATTTATCTTATATGCGGATGACCATCAAGTCTACGTCCTTTTAAAACATAACTCAGCTGCTCCTGGGCTGTGTTGATGACATCGGGAGATAGATGGCCCTGAATTTCCTCTGTTTTAATGAACCCGTCCTTTTCAGGCACCACCTAGAGGCAGTATTCTGCGCTTTTATTACTTTACATCTGAATTATCGTAATTTCCTTTTCCAAGCAGGATTCTCACAATTGTGTTATTGTATTATTTTTGCTCTTTATTTAACATTATTGTACAGAACTTTGATCAGATGCTATGTGTTTATTAAGTGCTTTAAAAATAAAGCAGCATGGTAAAAAGAATTAAACGGTATTCAGATCTTTCCAACTAAATCCAATAGATTTTACTAACAGATTTCAAGTGTGTATAACAGCCAGAATAGTCCCTTCAGTGCAGCTCTCAAAAGACACTTTAAAGCACGAATAAGACCCTTATAAGTATGCTTATATATCGCAACGCGTCCTGCTGTGATGTCTTGAATCCAAGATGAGCAGAACTCTCTGCAGATGCAATTTTATGAATTTTATTTAGATCAGATATAACTTTAATGTAAAACATTGATGTTTTTGTTACTTATTCAGTTTGTGCTCTGGAAGTCAATAAGAGGAGAGGGAGTCATCGCACCGCAGGGCTGCAGGCGGAGCTGCGGTCCATGTAATTCTCGCTTTGCATTAGTATGTTTGCTTCTCTTTGGTTGTTTAGTCAGCCTCTCCTCTCGTTGATGGCCTTGTACCGCGAGCCCACGCGCAAACAGATCCACAGTCACAGAAAAATAAATAATTTAAAAAATTGAACGTGCAGACAGCAGCGGAAGACTTCCATGTCGTCCGAGTGCATGTACTTCAACTGATTACTCTCCCATTCCCATAATGCCGTGAGGTTCCTTTCAGAGTCTTACATCAACACCACTAAATCACGCAGCTGTTCAGCGCACGCCCTAACCTGCTTCCTGAGCACTGATTTATTAATAATGTCTTCATTCCAAAGCCAGAGAATGTGAGTAAATGCACAGAGGTGCTTTTAAATGAACTCAAAATGTCCTCTAGTACAACCCTATTAAAATTTTAGCATAATAGTTCATTTGGTTGTGCGTGACATCACCGATTTAGAGCAGTTTGAGGGCTTCCCTGCTGATTGAGACGGAAGAAATGAAACTAAGAGCTTTAGATGGCGTTTTGACTAAAGTCCGATAGGTTAGAGTCCTTGTCAAACGGCATTTTGACTAAAGTCCAAAGGGTTGGAGTCCCAGTTGACGGCGTCTCAACTAAAGTTCTACAGCTTTTTATTTCTCTTTCTCACTGTTTACGTTTTAATTATGTATCTTAAATTTCTTTCTCACATGCTGTTTTTATTTTAATTATGTAAAGCACTTTGAAATGCCTTGCTGCTGAAATGTGCTATACAAATAAAATTTGATTGATTGATTGATTGATTGATTGGACATGCATTTTCAACATTTACCCACTTGGCCTGAAATATTATAAGGGTAATGATTTTTAAACATGTTCATCACGTCTTACCTTTGAAATGTTGGTTGTTTCATTTAACATTTTAGAGCAGGATGTCTCAACAGCCGTTGCCGTCCAGACACGTGGATGTCTCATATCCACTTTGACAGTAAAACTAGTGGCCTATTCAAAGCCTATTGTAAGACAATGTGATTATACGATGGCAATAAATATTGTCTAACAGCAAGAATGAAGAATTGTTTTTGTTTCATCAAAGGTCAATTGATTTGAACACTTTCTACAATTATTTATCATTTGTTTAAAGCCAAAAAACAACAACAATCCATTATACAACCAGCTAAAAAGCAAAGCAGCCAAAGAACAACCAAAACACCAACACAAGCATGAAATCAAAATTAATCTATTTTACTGTCTATGAGTTACACTAAAGAAACAACAAATTGATGATCAGGTTTTTATTTTTTAAGCAGTAACTGGCATATTATTTTATGGATGAAGTGCGACGCACACACACAAAAAAGTAGAAATTATTTCCTGAAAACGTCTTCATTTTGCAGGACAAGTAAAGTAAAAAACCCAAGATAAACGTGAAGATGAAGAGCAACACGGTTCGATGTTGCTGTGGGAGTTGTGTTAACGTCTCGATTTTGTTGTCTAGAGCTGCTTCATCAGCGCTAAAATTAATTACTATTAACGCACAGAAAGAAAGGGACTCTTAAACAACCAAAGCACATGGAACAATAATAAAACAAACAGAAAGCTAAATTATATTATAATGCACAGGGAAAAAAAAGGGGGGGGAAAGAATGAATGATGCATCGGGTTTGCTTCCAAGGCCAATTGGGAAAACTATGTTAGACTTTTAATGAGCTCTAGGTTGGAACACCACATGTGCTCAGAAAGAGAATAGGACATCCAGCTCAGGATGGAGAAAGCTTTGTTTAAATGATTTACATAGAAAGTGGAGACGCAGATAGACGCTGCGCATGGTCTGCCCGTTAGAACGCTGAAAGACTTTGTGGTCCAGGGTTCTGCTGGCCCACGAACAGCACAGCTCATCCAATAGGACGCAAATTAATTATTAAGCGGCTCTTACCCGCCACTCTTCAACGCAACATCGTCTCCACTCACAGGCTCGGCCGCTGGTAGAAATAAAGCGAGGCGTCGTCGCTCAACACCTGCCGGTCGATGAAAGTTTCATCGTTTTTGATGAAAGTGGTTTTATGGCTGCGAGTAAAAAAAAAAACGTCCGTTTGTTGACAGTTTTGTTCTTGGTCGCTGACAGATGGGAGGATGGCGGCAGGCTGGAGACGCTGCAGCTATTTGCGTATGCAGACTGTAAGCGTCCTGAGATTTGACTGTAAATCCATCCTTAGACGAGATTTCATTAGCTGAATAAAAGAAGGAAAAAACAAATAAGCACGGAATTTGTTGCAACATTCCGACGTAGGTTTGGGAAACCTTCGTACCTATATTCAGTTCTTTCTGACCTCATCTGTCATACTTGATCTCCTGAACCTACAAGAGGTTCTCCTAACACTGGATTTGGACTAAAAATGAGCCAGAACCTCGAGCGTCTTTGCAGGGTTTTGGAAGAGTCGTTTGAAATGCTGGTGGGTAACAAAATTTTTTCGATTTGAATGTGTCAGATATCGAACATTTTAGGCATAAAAGGTTCTATTAGGAAGAAATGATCTGTTCCTTCCTTAAAAGACTGAGACCTAAAGAACCTTGAGAACCATCAGAGTGAGTTGATTAACCCACTTTTCCAAGAAAACTTGATAAAACCTATTAGAAAAGTTTAAGATGTGACAGCTAATTCAACTGCACGAAAATTAGTTTCAAGAAAGTGTCGACTCGGCAGGCTAAATACAAATACGCAACACACATTTTAGATACTCATTTAAAAAATATATAGCTAAATAAGTTGAAGCTTTTTCTGAATCACATTGATATTCGTGGCTGTTACTTCAACAAATTGGGAAAGTTCAAGGGGAACCAGTATCACATGTATGATGTTATGTTTGGGATTTGCAGGGAGCTGCAATTTGTGCCATAGAAAATATTTGAAAATGTCTTGGAAAAGAAAAATTGCACTTTCGTGTTTAGAACCACCGTCTTTTCCTCGCGCTGCCGTTTGACTGACATCATATTTTATAGTCGGGTCTAAATTCGCTCGTGCTCTCCGTAATCGCTCCATCACACCCAGGATGGAGAGAAACAAAGCGACGGGAAGTCAGTGAAAGTCATCAAGTCCAAATCAGTCCTTCAAACCTCGGAAAAGGGAATGAATCTCCAGCACACAAAGCTAAACCGTTTACCGGAGCTTCCATTGTTTATGTATTTTATTCAGAAAACCTTTTTAGCCGGCTAAAAAATGAGCTCATACGCAACGTCTTCTCAGATTTACCTCAAAAGGACGCTCATTCGGGTGGAGAGCGTCCCCCGTGGCTTACCCCCGGTCCAGTTTGACCCCCTCCGCTGCAGTGTATTGCATTACTTAGATTTGTGTGGTGATGAGCTGCAATTCCCTCTGGGCCGCGGTGGGATTGTAGGTTGACGAGGTTAGGCAGAAGGATAAAGCAGCAGGGATATAACAGCCTAGACAAGCTTCCCTGGCTGGATCTTCCCAGAATCACACCCAAGATTGGTCATGGATGGAGCAGCTAGGTCGCTCATTGCGACACACCGCACATGTGCGCATGCGTGTGTGTGTGTGTGTGTGTGTGTGTGTGTGTGTGTGTGTGTGTGTGTGATCCTGCAAACTTCACTCCATCTTTGTCACGTACCCAGTGGGGATTGCAGCACTTCCAAGTGTCAGATGGCCTGCCAGGCAATCACAGCTCCAAATGTCATCCTTAGTTGCAGGCCTTCCACGCCCAGGCCAGCCACCAGGAAGACCATCCATTTATCTGTGCCACTCCCCTGCACACAAAACATTCAACCTTTCCAGCTAAATCTGGAAAAGCAGAAAGGAAAAAGAAGAAGATGAATCCAAGGTTGAGGGCAATATTTTACCTTTGCTCTTTTCCAAATTTCCCAGGGAAAATGTATCTTAAAATGAAACGGCCCTGATACAAATCCTCCTTTAGAGTCCAGTTTGTGTTTGGTAAAGCATCTCAGGAGGTCCATAAATTTGCTCAGCTTGCTGCTCAATGAGCCGTCAGCCAGGTATCAGTCATGCGTCCAGTGGAAAAAAAAAAAAGACTTTCACAGTTCACCGGATTATTGAACGTGCTTTCATACCAAATATGAGATAAAAACCTAAAAAGGGGCTATAACGGGGACATTTTTACCCCCCCCCCCCCCCCGCTTTGTATTACTAATCTATAATTGTCAGATGGTAAAACGACACCAGTTTGTATGAGAAAGTCACTTTACAGGGAATGATAAATGGCAAACAACTCAACACAGAAACCGACCATGGGAATAGTTTCACATAAAAGGCTTTTTGGGAATATCTGTAATCTAGTGGGTGGCTCATCTATTATGTATATTCACACATTTTCTTTTGAGTACTGCAGTAAATACACTTACAGAGAATGACTGATTCATTCTTACAAACTTCTTTTTGGCGTATTTGTATTTTTCCAGTCTAAAAAGTAGTCCTGTCACATGGCATGCCCAATATTGCCAAAACTGAGACACCTGAGAAATGATTTTGGTAACTGGGTGTCAAGATGCTTCATTTTACACACCGTCGGATGCAACTGTTTTTCCTATTTTTCCCCAAAATTTACCATATCCGTTTCTGCATGGACTTGGCTGAAAAATTGTTTTCGTTTAGCCGTTGCAAGATTTTATTTGCACCGTACTGTTGCAGGGGAGCGATGCAAATTTGTGGGATACAGGAGGAAATAATATCAATTTCATCAAGATCATTTTTGAACTATGAGGAAAAAAGCTGAGGCCAAAGAAGAGGGAGAAATACAGAGCACCAATATTGAAAAAAATAAAACAAATAAATAAAAAATAAAGTCTGTCAGGGTGTTAATGTCAGATTTGATCCCAGTTGTTAGTTTACTGACATTTCAAATGTGTTTCCAGAGAGATCAACAGATTTTAAAATGCATATAGACATTTTTAACTTACTTTGAGCTACAATTTCTTGTGAGGTTACTTTGATTGACAATAGTGGAACTTAAAGCAGAGACCAAAAAAAAAAAAAAATGTCAGATGTAATGAAAGATGAACTACTGCCACTTTCCACCCAGTACCATTGATTGAGCATAGAAAGACCTGTATGAAGGTAGAATATACAAAAAAATGCTACAACTCCATTTATTACTTTCAACGACATTAACTTGCTTAGAGCTCAACCCTGCAAGGGAAGTCGTAAAGGAGCAGGAAAACATTTTTTGTGTGCCCCCCCCAGGAATTACTCTAAAACATTTTTGTTTTGGTCCTAAAGGAAACTCAAAACTTAGCTGGCGAAGGAGACGGACGCATGCAAAATGATAAATGATTCTCTCTCTCTCTTAATCTAGGAAGGGAATAAGCATATGTTTTTTTTTGTTTTTTTTCTTACAATTTTAGTTAAACTTTGAACACTCGAAGGAGGTGGATTTGGGGACGAGAGAGAGGAGAGAGAGAAAAAAGCCACATTTTCACAAAATATCACTATCACTGTCATTGATCAGTAGAGCTGAAGAGAGAAAGGAGATCAAAGGCAGTGGAGTGATGGCCTCTAGCGATCCAGACTGAGGAGGTGAAGGGCAAACTCTGTCAGAGCCCCCCCCCCCCCCCCTCCTCCCTCCTCTCTTGTTCCAGCTTTTTCTCACTCTGAACCATACCTGGGCTCTGCAAACCTCGCGCGCTTTGAAGCGGATCCCGAACTGCGTGTTCTAATTTTATATGTCCCCGACGCACACTTGGACTGTAAATATTATTTTCCTTCCACCTCCTCCAGTCCTGTCCCGGTTCTGCTGTCAATCTCGGAGACAGTTAGCAGCGGATTGTCAACACAGCATGTTAGTCTATTTGCAGCAGTTGCTGCCTTCAAGCTGGACATGCATCTCGTGTCACCACTTTATTTTTAATAATATATATATATATGAGAAAACGAGAAAGAGAGAGAGAGAGAGAGAGAGATAGGGGGTTTAAAACAGGAAGTCTTTAGCTGAGTCAGTAAAACTTTATTTGTATAGCAACCAAAAAGCTTGACAGGAGCAGGCATTAGATATATAAAAAAGTAAATAAACTGCTGAGTTAAAAAGCTGTTTCCAACTGTTTTTTACGAGTTGAAAAACTTGGAAAACAGTTGGATTAACATCCGTTTGAAGGAGAGCTGATCATGTTTAGTAATTTTATCACTAATAAATGTATCACTACGCTCTGATACAGTTACCAGCTTTGATACAATAGGAGACATTGTGAACGATATCCTTACATGCCTTCATTAACAAAAGAAAAATAAAATAAAAATCATCCTTTCAGTTAACCTGCAGTATGAATCAGTGGAAAATCTACTTTTAGTTCAACCAGGGCTATTTAATCGTTGTCGCTGCAGAAACCTTGGATCTGATCGAGGAAGGAGAAATTAAAGAGAAGAAGCTGCCAGATGAATGTTGAGTCGGCTCAGACAGAACAACCGGAGCCGTGACCCATGGGAGACGAAACGGAAGGAGAAGCTACAACCACATGCGCTCAGAGCGACCACCATGACTCACTCCACCTAATCTCCAGTGGAAGGCACAAGACCTTGAAGTATTATGTTTTCCTCATAACCGGAGCACAATGCTGTGTACACGGAGTCTTTAAGCGGAAGGCGGATGTTGACTGTCTAAATATTTCTAAGGTTATCCTTCACATTAACCTTTTTATGAGGAGGTTTTCATTATCATCCATCTGTTCGACTCTCTGATTTCTCTCCCCCCCCCCCCCACACACACACAGAGTCGGATTTACTCAGCTCTCCAATAAAGTCAGCCCACCTACGCTGGAAGTCAGAGAAGAGAAGACCTTCAGGAGGACTGGGGACCCACGAGCTGCGCTTAGATCTGATCAGAAGACAGGAAATTGCTGAAGGTGTTTGTGTACCGTTTACTGGTGGGGGGGGGGGAGCTAAATATGACAAGAAGTGCACACCTCAATTAAGAACTGGATATTTTTATGTATTCACACTTGGAAAAAAACATGTTGCAGAAAAAATGTTCACCTCTTCTGCTTAAAAATGAATGTTTTCGTGTTATGAACATGAAGGAGTCTTCCTTCATGTTCATGACTGTTAGGAAGTGCCATTCAGTAAATAATGATACTGTTAATACAAGGTTGTACTAAAAGTTGCGTTAAAAGTCCATTAACATTACCAACTTTGCATTATCTGGTAAATAACACTTTTAATGCAAAGTTGTACTAAAAATTGCACTAAAAGTGTCAACTTTGCATTGATTTGCACTAACAGTGTCTTTATATAATAGGTGGTACATCATGTTTGTGACAGTATTATGTCAGTCTGATGCACACCACTTCAAATAAAGTGAAGCCAGGTATGTACATACATGGTTTCAACTGTAGTTAGCCAACCGTTTAAGTGTGTTGTGCATGTCTGCGTGTGTCTGCGCGCGCGCGTGTGTGTGTGTGTGTGTGTGTGTGTGTGTGTGTGTGTGTGTGTGTACGCGCAGCCCTGGGAACGTACAGCAATATTGAGTGAGTTTTAGTGTGAAATCCGTTACCATGTCCCGCCTTGGCAGGGCCCAAACACTTGATTGATGAGAAAACTGCAGGGGATTTAATGCTTCTTCTATTGCACCCCGAGCACCAAATCCGCTCCGTTTCGCAGGACCCACGGAAATATGACCGTAAATTGAAACCAAAGGAGGCGGTGGGACGGTGTGGGGTGGTGGGGAGGGTTCATATGCGATACCCTAGAAGTATACAAAAAAATTATTTTCGAAACAGGGAGTGGGCAAGGATGGCGGGCTATTTGTAGAATGCTTGCATTGCAGAAAGGAATAGGCTCTGGGTGGATAGTGAGAAATGAAAATGAATGAAACCCATTTGATGTTTTTCGGTTGGTGCGCGAGTAAATCCACACAAACTCTTGGCCCCGCCAGCGCGCTCTCTTATGTGGCTGACAAGTTTATTTATCTCAGCAGTGTGAATTAAATCTCGGAGCCGGGTGTCTCTGCACTGTTTACCTGCTCAGAGTTGGCTGCCATGCTTAATGCTATCAAAGCAACGTGTAGATGAAGGAGGCAGCCCAGCCAGTTTTTGATTAGGCATATTCCTCCTATGGAGTGAGCTGAAAAAGAGGTGACAGAATTTTATAATGTATATAAAAAGGCATATATATATATATTTTCTTTTTTTTGCTTTGTTCGTTTCTACTACATCTGCAGTGGAAAATCTGCTTGAGTTTTCATTTCTTTGCAGATTCTCTGGCCTTTCCTCTCTTTCTGTACATTTCTCAAAGATCAGAGTGGATTGGTGCTTCAGGCTCCAAAGTAAAAAAAAAAAAAAAAACAGAAAAAGGAAAGACATGAGACAGGAAGGATGTGATTAAAGGATAGAAAAGTACGGACATATGGAGGAGAAGATGGAGAAAGCCATACATGGGTGGGGAGGGGGATGGATTACGGCCAAGAGCAGCATATAGTTGATAGGTAAACAGGCCTGGCATGCCGGAATAAGGAAGTACCCTCCAGTGGCTGTGACTGTGGAGAGAATAAATGCCAGTGATACAAACAGCCCAAAACGGTATTAATCTCCCCGATAGCCTTCATGCCCGCCGTGCATTAGAGCAAATAGCGCGCTAAGCCACAGACCTATTCAATCTTCCCCCGCGCGCACTCCCTCAGCACCGCCTGCAAAACAGCCAAGGCCCAGCGCAATAAGGCATGATGGAGGAGCCGAGCGCGCGAGCGGCCCCATCCGCTGTTGCGTTTTACATTTTAATCACATCACACAATGAGACAGGTGGAAATCAAGCGCAGGCAGGTGGAGGGGGAAGCAATTAGTGGAGGTAGCGGTTAGCGGGGGGGAGGAGGAGGAAAGATAAAGGTGGGCAGAAAGAAAACTTGGCCAATTCAACTTCCATCAACATTTTACAAAAAAAGAACCAGAGATTATAGCGGGGGTTTGGCTTTCTGGCTCCGACTTGAGGTTGTGACGCGAGCAGGAAAACCAAGCTTTGAAAGTGTCCAAAGCTTTGGAAAACTGAAACCTTGTTTGTTAGGAAATATAAGTCTAGTGTTTTTACCCTCTCATAGTAGCCAACAGTAGCAACAGGAAACTCAGACCCAACAGCACAACAGCATCCGACCAACTGAAATCTTATATTTTACTCTGTTTCTCTGCGATCCAGTCATCAGTCTTTGCTAAGCGTTTGTGTGCGTGTCCGTGTGTGTGTGTGTGTGTGTGTGTGTGTGTGTGTGTGTGTGTGTGTGTGTGTGTGACTCCTGCTTGGCTCCTAAAGCGTGGTGCACTCAAGGTTTCACTTCTAAGTGTGACAAATGAAGAGACCAGAAAGCTCGAGTACGGAACTGCAAACGAAGCATTGAAAACCGAGATACTGGACAAAACACAAACAAACAGAAAGACACTAATGAGCTGAAGTTCTATGGCCGCCTCTAATGGTTGAAATGGTTTCTTTGTGGAAAGACAGTATTTTCAAGGGATGCTCTTAACACCCGCACAGAAAGTAAGCTTTTAAACTCGTAATGCGGCTTTGGGGAAGAACAGTAGAGATCTGAAGTTTGCTGGTTGAATCCCAGTTTCTCAAATCATGTCCAAAGACCTTGAACTCTACATCTCTGTATATGGATTGGTCAATGATCCCTTGTTTTTCAAAAGCTCATAAAGTGGTTGATATGATTAGAAAAACAATACACAATCTCCATATATTAATCATTTAACAGCAGATAAATCATTTCCGCCCATCTCAAGCCATTAGTCTCCTGGAGGGTAAAAGGCAAGACGGCCATCTTGACTTTACAGTGGCCACATGTTGGAAGTTATGGCATTTAAATGCATTGAATCAGTGGCTTATGTAACCACTTTTTATTTCAATTGCAGCAGCTAGTCTAGTATTAAAAAGTATAGTATCTAAAAGTATTCACACTTGAATGCATGTGCGGCGTCTACATCTACATTCACAAAGTCCGTATGGAGATGAGCGAGTTTGGTGAGAAAGAAGACAGCGTTCTGTCAGCCCAATAGAACGACTTCGAGCTCCAATTCTTTGAGGTTAAAAGGTTTCCACGCCATCATCTTAAAATTTGTCCAGCTGCACAGTTTCTATGTCAGATTCAAGTTGGGGACAATGGCTGGGTCAATGCTGAACTACTTCCAGACAGAAGAACCATGATTGGCAAAATGAAATACTACTCCAAACTTAAACCTGCCAGGGTTAAAATATATTTTTTTAAACTTAGCTAAATCCATAGCACACTTTTCAGATTTACATTTTTAACTATCTATCCCAATCTTTCACTTCAGTTAGGTCCAACTTCATGTTAATCTATCGCATAATATCCCAATAAAATATAGAACCGCCCCTACAATGTGTAGGGATCCATACGAAACAAACTTGTTCCAATCAATCCAAATGTGAAACATTTTTAGATTTTCATCTCCCTCGCCTTTTCATTATTTCAACAGCAAATAAGGAACTGTAGCTGCGAAGCCCAACTGAATCTGAGCGTCTTGCAACCAACAAATCCCATATAGCAAACTCAAACAAGGCAGCCCCTCAGCCTTTTCATGAAAAAAAAAAAAAAAAAAAGAAACTCATCCAAGTCACACTCCAGGGTGGTGCGTGTTTGTCCCACAGTTCTGGAAGGGGCCATCTGTGAAATCTACAGTGACACATGTCTTAGCCTGCCTGATGGAGCTGCTTATCCAATAAAACATTTACAATTTACAGGAGACTTCCACTGATGGAGAAAGTCTGAGAAAGTTTTGCTCACCTACAGAAACTGGAATCTGAAGACGACTGCATCTAGGATCTTTGCAGCTGAGGTCATCACTTTGGAACGTATATCATATATATATATATATATATATATCTGTGTGTGTATATATATATATATATATATATATATATATATATCTGTGTGTGTATATATATATATATATATATATATATATATATATATCTGTGTGTGTGTATATATATATATATATATATATATATATATATATATATCTGTGTGTGTATATATATATATATATATATATATATATATATATATATATATATATATATATATAGAGCCCATGAAAATCTTAAAGCATCCACATTTGAACTGAAAAGAAATCAGCTATATCAAACCACAGTAGAAGGCAAAGCTGGAAGTTCTCTGGGCACGGCTGAGGTGATTAAAAAGTAAAGTGCAGAAGGAGGGGGTGTTGGCTCGGAGGCCTCCATGGCTACGACTGAATCTTACCTTTACTGATGAGCAGAGGACAGGCCTGTCATTGCTGCAGGGAGCTCAGCTTGTTAGTACAGGGGTCAGCAGCCCGGGAGTTAACTGGAGAACCAGAGAGGTTGACCGATCGGTCAAGGGTTAAAAGCCGGGTTTGACCCTTCGACATGAGACCACTAATGAGATACTCAGCTTGGCAAAATAAATAAATAAATAAATAAATAAATAAATAAATAAATAAATGCACTCACACAAACAGATGCAGATTGATTATCAATGGTGGGATCTGCAAACACTCATGCAGCCTTTGGATGAATTTTAAGGAAAGACCGCAAACATGTGGCTTCCTAGTGTGAGGTCATTGAAAAAATAATAATAAATACAAAAATCAAGCATGACATCTGGAAAGAGTTCTGGTGGTTAAACAGTTTGAGAACTGCATGATTATCATCAAGAATTTTGATTTTGTAGACATCTTCTGTGGTCTGATAAAAAATAAAATTCAAGTGTTTTGCTTGAATAACAATTAGATCCTTACATTTGGAGGAGAAATAAAGTTCGAAAGCCCTGTACTGCATGCAACGTAAAGAGGTGGCAGCATCATGATGAGAGTATTTTTGCTTTCGGAGGAAATGGTGCTCTTTTCAGTTTCAATGGGATCTCACGAGAAAAGAACTTTTTAAGACATCAGCCAGAAAATTGGAACCTGCGTACGAATAGGTTCTCCGAATGGAAAACAACTAAACGTCCAACAGCTAAATTAAACGCAAAGTGACTTAAAGATAAAGAAAATGTTTGGGAGTGACTGTCACAAAGCTCCGAGCTCTTTGTATATGATGTATATAAATGAATACAGCAGTGCAACTTCTATTATTAGTTTATATAAAGTGCTAAACGAATAAAGTTGCCTTTTTCTCCCGTGCATACAGATGGGTGCGGAGGTGTCTGTGACCTTTAGCGTAGCATTTCCTTACACCTCTCCCATCCCACGTGTTTAACCCCCCAACCTGCAAAAACCTAACCCCCTTAAGAGCACAGCTTGCAAAGGAAGTTTCCAGAGATATTCAGAGATCAAGAGCCAGAAATGGAGAGGGAGGGAGATGGTAAGGAGACGGGATGCTGGTAAAGGTCACATTTGCCTGCCTTCGTGCTGTGACTTCACCCCCCTTGTCTCTCTCATTAGTTCTGCACAGTGGAGAGAAAAGAAATGGAAAGGTAAACAACTTCCTTTAAAGAAGCGTCGAAGCTGATGAGATAGTTACTCCTGATGCGTGTTAAACAGCCTAATGGTGACTTTGTATATCTTAAATCTAAGCATTTAATGTAAGGATGACTTAAGTTTAAACCATGGCAAGATGGGCACCAGAAAAAAAATACTAACAAAGAACTGAGACAAACAACTACAGATTACAAGACGTCTGCATCTGCGGAAAAGAAAAATGTCTTCGTAGCTCTGCAGGATAGCCGACAACTCTGACAGATGTTACTGCAAAAAAAATAAAAAACCATAAATAAACAAGTCAAGGTGGAAAGAGTACACCTGCTGTAGCATATTCTGATTTAATAAGAGCTGGCCAAAGCAGTGAAACAGATGCCTCAAATCAGCATGTTAAAATCCCTTTGAATTTCCTCTCGCACACAAGCGTACGTACACACACTTGTTTTTTTCTTTTTTTCTCTCTCTCTCTTTGTAGCATCCCATTACCAAAACATAGCCTCTCCGACTATTCACCCAGTCGGCCCTCCTCAAAGCTTATGGGCTCCACAAGTACAGCAGGCCTCCATGACTGTGGAAGTACAAAACCACACACACACCGACACACACACACACACACACTTCAGTTTCATATAATTGGGAAGCAAGCTGAATGCTTCACAGCTGACTCTAGCTTTCGGTGTAAGCGAGACAAAACACAGAATGCGTCTACCATCAGTGTTCCCCGCTGCAGATAATCCGGCTAAATGGCTAAAAGCAGTGGAAGAATGCATGTCACGCTCTTTTTCCCTTCCCTTTAGTCCTGTTTTTATTGCTCAAGTGTCAAACCCCCTCTAAGTAATATCAAGTGTGCAGAGCATCAAACTGTTTTTCGTTGCTTTAATGATGCCATAAGCTAAAGTAGGCAAGAATTTCTCACTGTGCGTTCAACATCTGAGAACCCCAGCGATATTCCTGATTTCAGTTTCAGTCTCGCAACATCAAAGCCAAATGTTCAGCCTGGATTTATTCCAATACCACACCAAAAAAAAAAAAGAACATGCTCAAGTACTTGAAATAAATCATAAGGGAAAACATGAAGGTATTTGCTGCTTCACTGCACATTTGTCCATGAAAAACACTTGATAAGAAAATACAGCCAAGGCTTCAGAAGATACAAAACTAGTTTTATTTTCGGTTGGAATTTGGATCAAATTGAACCGAGAATTCAATCAACATCACTGAGATGACACAAATAATGACTCAGTCCGACACTTGGAGCGAGACTTGGACTAACTCCAAGTCTAGACTTGGACTGAGTCACTCCAGAAGAGGCAATGGATCCCCAGACTACTGATGTTTCTTTTTGGCAAGCATCGATCATCGATGCCATTTTTGCTCAGACTCTTTCTTCAATGTTGAATAAGAAACATGGAGCAGATGAGCCCCATCGAGCTCCGAATGTTCTTTTGGGTTCTACATCGTGACGACCTGGATAATTTGTCAGTACTCTTACAGTAACTGGCAGGTTGACCATCCCGGTGAGAGTTACCACAATTTTTCCATTTAGTTATCGACCAGCTATAGTTTAAGATAATTTCTAGTCCTTTGAAACTGCTTTATAACTTAGTCCAAGCTAACAGATTTCGGTATTTTTACTAAATTACCTATAAGTGGGGAAAGATTTGATAAAATGTGTTTAAATATTTAGTCAGGCTATCTGTGGATTTTATTTTATTTTTTTGATCACCGTAAAGATTTAAATGCATCAAAAAAGCACAAGCTAAGGAGATCTTGGTGTGGTAAATACGACCACATTGGGTTTAGCGGGAATGTAGGAGGAAAGCTCAATCTTTCTAGACAACACAGAACGACAACATAATGACAGTCATGAATGCATCAGCGTTCTTTAAGAATTACAGCTAAAGAGGGAAACGGATCGAGGAATTAGTGGGAAACTGTAGTCATGACATTTACGTTTAATTGCATTTTAAAGCAAAACTACACGGTTGTATTTCACAGCAAAGTCAAACTGCAAGAAGAGGAAAACAGACTGCAGTAAACCGAGTGAATGCAGCCAGCTTTATTACTGTGAAAGTAAAAAGAAACGGGGGGAGGAGAGAGGTTTGGGGGGTAGAACTAAGCAAATATTAAAAAGCAAAAAAAAAAAAAACCTCCCTATGATCTTCAAGCCTTTCATTATAGAGGAGCACTTTATATTCTGCAAACTGCTGACACCTCATATGCTGCCTATACAGGAACTTACCAGCGCAGGAAGCCAAACAGAGACACAGTGTTCTTACATTTGCCTAATGCCAGCATTATGGCGTTTTATTTAGTCACATTTTTCTTCCATGTAAAATTAAACCTCACCAACCGGAATATATACATCTGCTTCTTATAGCTGGTTAGCACTCCTGGAGCCAGTAATCCACTTTATGTTGCACTCAAAAGGGAGATGTGAATGGAAGGTGGTATAAAAGAAAGTACACCCTGTTCTGCTGACGGAGATTCAAGGTGTTAAGGAGGAGGAGGAAGACGAGGAGACAACAGTATCCTGCCCCACATTTGACCAGGTTTGCATTTATTTCACCCAGCATCTCGTCAGCGGAGGAGATGACTGCCTTGGATACTTTCTGATCCCAGCAGGTGGTGAAAAACATAAATAAACCTCTGGCTCGATACGTTCTCGAGCGTATTTGCTCCGTGCTTCTTTGCGTCGTGTGCTCTAGCTATATTTATCTTGGTCTATCTATGTGGCCTGATCGCCTGCTGTCCCTGTGTTTGTCTGCTGCCGGGGCCACAAATACTCTCAACAAAATGACAGCGGCGCGGCCCGGCCATGTGTTCTTTTGAAATATGTGGAAAATTGAGTCGAACACGGAGAGCGGGTGCATCTCGATGTGCTTCCACAAACACACCTGACATTTGGAGGCATTTAAGAAAATGGCTGAATCTTCAAACCTGCCGGTTTTTCAAAAGAAACGATAAGAGAGACGTAAATGGACCACAACAGTAAATACATTTTTCTTTTCAAAAATACAAATAAGTTTAATATTTGGTTTGAGGGCTTCAGTATATGAAGGTACCAAAGAAGATTACTGTGACAGCTGCATGTGTCAGCGAACCCAAAAAAGCAAATTGACTAGCACTTATTTTATTTATTTGTTGCTTCTCTTTAGATTTTTGTGTTCGCATAAGTTGAGTCCAGGTCATTTGCACTTTTGACAATCATTTCCGCATCACATCTGCTTTGTCCCTAATCCTTTTCATTTCGCATATAAAACAATTTAATGTACTTAAATGCTGTTTCTTACCACTTTGACAGACTTTTATGAAAAGCTAAGAAATAATAAAAAAAAGAAAACATAAGCAGAAGGCACTCAAGAACACAGCTGAAAATTGCACTGATGCCCATTCACCATACAGTGTCAAAACAAGGCAAAAGTGGTGATAAGTACTGTATCCGGTGATTATGTTTTATGGGAAATATCGATTTTACCATTATTAAATCTGAATTTTTCAAAGGCTTTTTATCCAATTAAGTTCTAGAGTTCCGTCATCACGGCTACTTTCAGCGGATTGAAAGACAGATGATAAAACTGATGAAGCTTGACCTGTGGTATTCTGAACTGCAGCTTTCCATATGCATTACCCACCGTACATTATGCTTTCTTCAGTTCAATTTAATCATCTGTTTTCACTCTACCATACGCTTCCTAGGAGGTTGTGGCTTCTCCTATAAACAAAAGAAATATTTTGTATCCCTTCAGTAGCTAACAGTAGTATGTGGACACACCACCTCTATGTGGTTCCTAACAGCTTTAACAAGCGTTTATATATTTATTTAGAAATGAAAAAAAGTGATGAACACCATATGAGTGCAAAAAAAAAAAAAACACATTTTCAAATCTAACATATACAGAATGGTGATACACTATGTGGAGCCTATTTTATCCCAATTCAACAAGTAATGGTCAATGGGCTGAATCTGTATAGCACTACTCAAAGTGCTCTTAGTTCAAACAAGCACCTTGGGGTTTAATGAATTCTTCAAGTATGGTGGGGGAGAAAGCAAGACTCAATCCCACATCCTTTCGATTGCAAGAGAACAACTCTACTAACTGAACTGCAGACAAATGTTTACCTTAAAACAACTTCTGGTTGTATGGCTGAGCTGGAAGGAGAAGGTTCAGATCATCTATTAAGCTCAAAAAAGGCAACCCGAACCTGCTCTAGAAAAAAAAAAATCCAAGAAAATCAACAATTCTCTAATGGCATCTTAAAGTGTCCCATGGTGTTATATAAAGATGTGCCATTGGAATTTAGTAGATCATTTACAATCTCAATTTTTTTTGAGCAACAGGTCAGAGCCAATCGGGCTAAAACAAAACCATCCAATTCTGATTATCAGCAGAAGTCCTGGTTCATCTCTAGTGTGTTATTATTGTGTTCTTTTATGGCTTAGGTCAAAAATGACATTAAACTTTCAGTGGTCTGAAGAGACCGGGTCAACTGGACCCTGCAAGATTTTTACCCGGTGGGGTTACACTGAGTCTGCTTGAGCTTTTAAATGTTTTTTTTTTGTGTGTGTGTGTGTGTGTTGTTTCGGGAACTGATGCTCTGACTGGACATCCCTCCTGCTTCCTCGCTGTCCGATCGTGACATCTGCCGAACTCCTCCTGAGTAATCGCAGGAGGGTTTATGCTGACCATGCAATACCTTTATAAACTGTATAATACAAGTACAAAAAAGAGCCCAAAATAGACTCTCTGCTATGCCATGTACTTATGGGTTGTTCTGGAATAAATGCCCTTTAAGGTTGTATAAATAGGAGTTATTTGAGAGTTAAACACAGAAGGTGATGCCAGAAAAAAAAAAAAAAAAAAAAGCATTTGTGGGTGGTTTGAGTGTAGGCCAAGAAAGGACAAGAGATGATGATCGACAGGACTGTAGCTCCCAGACCAGTACACCCACCGTCATTAACAGTGGGATCACATTCAGCCCGAGGCTCCTCGCTCTTTCTCCGACCCTGTCCTTCACCTCCTGAGCCTTGAAATGGAGAGCTGGTGGGCTAGCAGTTTTCCACACACACACGAAAACTTCGGAACATCCGCATGGACACACACTGAAGGAGGAGCATTAAATTCAGCCATGGAAGACCTTGGTAGACGGAGTGAGGGCAGCCCTTCCAGACAGGCAAGGTACTTGACTATTGATTGGAAGTCTGCTTTAGTGTGCTGTTATATTAATGTAAAGTTTATCCATAGAGCTCTGAATTGTACCATGCAATGATTGGGTTTCTTTGTTCTGCACAATTTTGTCACGTCAGATTAGAATGATGTAAAAATATCCAAACAGAAGTTGTCGGATTTGGAGAGGATTTAAAAAAGTTATGTAATCCTCTTACATATGCTTTTCTTGTCAACATCTTAAGATTTATTTACCTCCCCAAATTAACAGCTGTTTATTTTTCCCCCACATATGTCTTTTCTAACATTAATTCTCTAACGGTTGCAAAGACTTAAAAAAGAAGCAAAATGTAAAGCACCTCAGTGAAGAATTTAGGCCGTTAACTTTTAAAACTCAAATCCTCAAAGAGAAAAAGAAACAATGTTAAACTGCTCATGACTACATAGATTAACAGGAAGATTTAAAAAGTCCATCTGTGTTTACCACTGCTTCCTTTAGATTCCATAAAATCTACAAAACCAAATCATCAGTAAGATTAAAAAAAATGTGTTTAAGACTTGGATCAGGTGTTTAATTCAAATGTTGCCTACATATGTCAGTTCAGTTCAATTTGACAAGTAAAATATAAAATAGACTGCGCCAATTGCCAGGACACAAAATCAATATTTGCAGATATTAACTTTTACACTCAACACCAAGGAAATGTCAAAATGGCTGCTGAAGATACACATGAGCTATCTTTTCATTCATCGTGATGGACAGTAGAGGTAAAGAGTAAGTTGTGTATATATGGGGGGAAAAAATAAAAATCATAATTTTCTTGCTTAGAATAAGTATAAATCATCTTAAAAACACAGCCAGGCCATTTATGAGGTCCTCTAGAGAACAGAAATGGCTAAAAAAAAAGGAGGATGTTTTGCTCTGTCTTTGTTTTGTACATTTAGATTGGGAGAAATTATTCAGCCTGTATTGCCTTTTCATTTTGCAGATGGTTAAAACAAAACAGACGACCTTAGAATTACTTTTGTTTGTACCATCTTTTTACAGGGGAGACACATTTCAGATTCAAGTTAAGCTTTTTGTTAGATGGATTATGTTTTACATTTCAAAATGAGAAAGACTGACAAATCATTTACCTTCAGTCACCAAAAGGATTTTTTTTTTTTAAATATCTGCCTCCCTTTTTCTGTTTGTACCACAACCTGGTTGGAGTATAAACCAACCCATAGTAAAAGATCTTTATACTACCATCACTACTGCTGCTCAGCTTTTTCCTTAAAGGCCATAAGAAAATATGGTATCCCGTAGCAACAGTTTTAACACCGTCACACACAAACTGATCACCAGCTATGACATGCTGTCATCATTTCTTTTTGACAGATATTTGCATGCTGTGTAAGCATAACAAACATTAGGACTACTGCTTAGAATAATTGCAGCTGTGACTTGAAAATCTCTTGAATGTCATTCTATGCTATGCAGATGGTCTACAAACATAATTTGTCATTTTAAAATAAAGAAGACAGTGATGGAAAACCATATTATACAGCAGAACAGTGAATTCCACATCTGTGATCCCGTTGTGGACACACTATTCAAAGCTTGGGTGAATGAAATGGAATACAAATACATGAGAGAGATGATGGGAATTATATTCAAGAAAACCAGCTTCTTCTTCTCACACTTAGACCCGCATAATGCTTTTTTTTTTTTTTTCTCGAAATAACGAGATGGTAAGCGGTGTGACTGCAGCGTTAGACTCAAAGCAAAATCTAAAAACTCCTTTTTTCACCAGATAATTTCTTTGTAAAGACCAAATGAAAATTCTCCAAGTGCCCATATCAGATTCACTGACTGTCACCTTCAAAGGCTTTTAAATGTTCCAGAAATATTATATGACCGGTGGGAACCTTAAAGCGCTCACAGGCACCAGGAAGTGAGCAGGAGACGGGGAGAGATGGGAGAGAGGTTAGACCTAGATGAAAGCAACCGAATGATAATCGAGCACACGGCAGAGCCAAAGATGATTAATACCATTCTCCGCTCCCATTTGCTCTTCATTAACTCACTGTCTGCCATTAGGGCCTGTGGTCGAATGAAAGGGGAGGAAAGAAGAGTTCAGATTGGGCATCATTAGGATGAACAAAGATGGAGTGAGAGCACAGGAGGAGGCGGAATAGAGGGAGGCTGTAAGGTAGAGTGCTGATTAGTGCGACAGTTAACTACATCTTCATCAAGTCAAGTATTGCTCTCCTGCCCTGGAAAAAAAGAAGAAAAAAAAAAAGGACGCGAGGCGACAAAGAGGAGGACAAATTCAGCACTACAGTCTATCTGCGGGAAAAGTCAATCAGCGCTTCTGCTGGATTTTCAAGCCGCACTTCTGAGTAAATATTAGAGCTGGCATGTTGTTAGAGACCGAGCCAACTGTCAAAAATCCCAGCTGCAGAATAAGGTCTCCAACTTTTCACATAGTTTGTTACTCCCGGAGCTGAGCGTGCCTCGAGGGAGCGGGCAGAGTCAGGCGGGTGGGAGGGGAGAGGGGGGAGAAATGGAGAGATACCACCTGAATGGATTTGCGTTTCGACAAGCACGGCACGTAGCTTTTTAGCAAAAAACATTGGCAGAGATAAAAGAAGGAAACATTATGAATCCCTCTTCAGAGGCTGACAAAAGACGGACACCGTGCAATTGGATTTAGAGAGGTGCTTCGGTGTGTTTCAATCTGCGGCGGTGATAACCTTTTAAAAGCAGGAAAACGATCTTCTCGTGGAGAGGAAGACAAAAAAAAAAGAAAAAAAAGAATGCCAAGCAGGAAGCCGTGAGTGACAGAGAACCTCGGGAAGCCTACAGAGACCGGGCAATTAAAAGGTGAGCGTAAAAATCAGGTGAAGGAGGTGGGTAGAATCAAACGGCAAAGAAAGAAAAACAAACCTCAATCTGCCTCAGTTATACAATGAAAATAACGTTTTATACTGAACTCCTTGAGATCTACCAGATTCTGAGGATAATCAGGGTGGAAAATATGCAGCAGTTGGAACAAGTTCGATAAGAGCCGTATGTTTCCCCAGGCCTGAGCTTGTGCCGATATCTTAGATTATAAATGGAAATGTCATTATTTTTAGCTGTACAGCAGCGTTCATATTTAATACCCTCCTGACTCTGTGTCAGTCCCTTAAGTGCATCCCTACAGCTCCGATAGTGTTGCCCAATGCATCATTATGTCATCAGTGTGGCTAAGTGCAACTCTATAAGACAGGATGGGTGTGGATGGATACCGAGTAGGAGGCAGATGACTTTGTTTAAGGTCACTTTGCACAGTGGGATGCTAAAAAAACCTTCATCTTTGTGCGACTGTTCATCAGCTGTGAATGCAGTCTTCCTAAAGAGCAAATACTGAGGAAGTATTTTTTGTAACAGAGTGAATGTATAGGATTTCAGCTGTTACTGACTAAAATCTACAATGTGTTCCCTATATTTGTAAAAAAAAAAAAGTTCCATATATTTTTACCCCCGAGGATCCCACTGTAATACCACAGGAATATATAAGATTTGGGCTAGTCCATTGTACCTCAGTTTTAAAAAGTAAGCTTCAGCAAGTTTTGAATCCTCTTTACACAAGAAGCCAGATACAGTTCCAGAGGGATAAGCTTTCTACAAACATGTAGAACTATAGCACCTCCTTTTCCCCCAATCCGTTTCTGCTGAATGTCGGAAAACAAAATATGAGCTTTTCTAGTTCCGAAAAATACGGACTGGAATGATTTAGGTAATTCTGTTTTTTAAAAAGCTTTTTGGAATCTCTCAGTGAAAAAAAAAAAGACACATTATGTTCTGGTCCATTAGTTTCAGTCTCCTGGATCTCTCCTATGTGATAAGATGTGTTTGGTCTTTGCGGAGTCTTTTCTTGTGAATGCTGTGAACACACTTCATTCTGCACTTAACACCATGATGCACAAGAGAACCCCAACTGTTTTGATCAAAGCATTTATAGTGAGGGTTGTGGTTGTTTCGTGTTGTCCAAGAAAGTTACTGTGCTGCTGCCTGCATGCCATTTGGCTGCCATTTTAACTTTAACCATAATGATAACCACTACACATGGCAAACCAGATATTAGACAAATTCCAAAGAAAACGACATTGTTATGATGGCAGCCATTACACAATATTTTCAAAAAAAAAAAAAAAAAAAAAAAGCTTCACATTTTAATTTGTTTTTGTTTCAATTTCAAGGCCCCACAATAAGTTTCTTGTTTCCCTACAATTAAAAACGGAAACAATCTCAGAATCAGTAAATTTATTTCAGAGATAATCCAAACTCGAACAGGTGTGTGTCTTCATTGTACATGTTAGATCTTTGTTTAATGTCCTAAAAAAAAAAGTCAATCAAATCTGTTTTGATTAATGTTCCTCTCACATTTTATGTTGATTTTACTACAAACACAACCATTACCATTGGTGTAATGGGTTGGATTTCAGGATATTGCTGTGAAAACTAAAAGAATCTTCTTTCCCATATTTCATCATCCAAGTAGATTGATAGATTATGCAATAGGCAAATTTATTAAATATTACCATAATTTACTGTAGTCTGTTGTACTACAACCTTCCATCTCTCTCCTGATGAAATCCGAGTATTTCTCTGCTCATCAAACCAGATTTTGGGCTTTTCATATGAAAAAAAAAAGACTTTTCAGCCAGTGGTAGCTCTTGAGATGATGATTCATTCACCTGAGGAACTCTGTTAAAAGTGTGCTGTCAGAGTAAATAATATTAGTTTAAAACGGCTGTTCGTGTGTTTTCAGTGAACTGTCACTCACTCCCTACGTTGTGTTCTGGCACAGCTTCCAGTGTTTCCAGGTTTCCATTCAGAGATGTGAACTTTTGGCACAGGAGGATTTATTTAGTTGATCACTTAAAAAAAAACATAAAAAAAAAAAAAAACTGTCTCCGTTATGAATGCACCTGAGCCCCTCGGCGCCTCAGAGGTATATCTTCAGCAAATGCCATCCGAGAGGCTCAGAAGGAATTAGAACATTTTCGAAGTGTCATCATTTTATTGTAACCAAAACGAAACGCGCAATTAATTCTCAGCGCATTCTCGGAAAAGCCAGACCTGCGCATCCCAGCTGGTTTCTCTGCGCGCTGTGCTACCGACGACGACGGCATTTACAAAATGCCAAACGGGCTCGGCAAACTGCGAAACATTAAATCCGCCGTGGTAAAATGTCCGAATGTAAAACGCATGATTCATTTGTTGCTCGTTTCCGGAGGTTCAACCAGGAGGCGGCGCCGCCTTAAGGTAACAGAGACGTCTCCCTTTCGTGCCATCCTTTAGCTCTTCATCCTGAACATAACAGACACTAATCTATCTGGGAACAGGGGACTGAGAGCAGGTTTACATCAGTTTTATAATGCCACCTATTTTACAAATACCCAGAAAAAGATTCAAACACACACACACACAAAAAAACAAAAAAAAAAAAAACAAGTGCCTCTGGGGAAAAATGTCTTCTGAAAGAGCAGACCCATAAAACAGGACTATCATTACTATACTCATCATGAGGTTCGTGAGACCTTTGTTTAATGACTGAGGAGTGTGTATGGGATTATGGAGCAACAAAATAAGGGGGGTGAGGGGGGAAACGAGGGGTGGAGAGGGGTGATGGAGCAGTATATCATCTCGAGGGGCTCTGAGCACGGCTGTCAGCTACTCTGATGGATGAGAGATAAGCTGTGAGAAAACATGTAGATTTCTCTAGGCAGCTATGCACCGGGGACACAAAGGTTGCACGGCGCCGTTCGTCTGGACAGAGCTTACAAAATCCTGCTGTGTGATCTGCAACGTTTAGGTGAAACAAGCCATGTCAGCAAGGAGCATCTGGAGCTGTGGATGCTTTTTTGAGAAGGCAAACGTGTTTTGTAGGTTCTGAGGTCCATTTTTTCCCCCTTTTACGTATTTCAAACAGTGTTGTGCCACACATAGAGGTTTAAAAGATAATCCAACTGCTTTTTACCAATGAAAATAATCATATTCAATTGAAAAAACTATTTAAATGTCATTTATTAAGAGTAAAAAGCTACCCCAAATAACCTGGTCCTACGCCAAGTCATGCCCGTCTCCCTTGTCAAACCATCAGCCATGTTGTTGTGGCTCAGTTTTATTTACCACAGCCAGTCGTGATCAGTCTTTTTGCTCCTTCTTGGAACCAGCATTACCACATGACAGTGTTTATCATGCTGTCTTGATAGACTGCAACGATACAGAAGACTCAGTGACCTAAACGGGTTTAGGGAACGACTCCGGAAGCAGAAAATGAGTGTCCAACAAACTCGACAATCTCTCAACTCTGTCAAGCTTCACAAAATGTTAAATATCAAACACGCAATCAAAGTCAGCAGAGAACAGAAGCAGCTTGAACGACTGATTAGCTCGTTTCTTCTAGGGAATAATCGCTCAGCTTGAAAAGAGGAGAAAACACAAGAACTCTGGACTACCACTGGAGTTGGTCTTTAAAAGGACGACTGTTTACTATGACACTGAACAAACCTACCGGTAATGAATCATACAAATGATTATTACAGCAGGACAATAATCTTGTGCAATGGTCTAATCAAAGTTTAGAATCCAAGTGGCGTGGCATCACTGCAAACAGCATGAAAACTCCCAATGTGAATGAAAACAATCCTGCCAAAAAAAAGAAAGGGCCAAATAAACAGAATTCTTGTTTTGCATTCGATCAAAACATCTTTTATTAAAATGTGTTTGATGATTTGAAACACTGTGACAAAAGAGCAAAATCAGAAGAAATCTAAGGAACCAAAAAGTAATTTCACTCAATTTTACAGTAAAGGTATTTAATCACTTAGGCTTGCTTGTTGTATAAAATACATTTGATATCCCTAGAGAGATTTATGTTACACGCCAAAATGTGACCAAAAAAAAAAAAAAACGGTGATTTGATTTTTATAGAGCAGAAAACAGAACTTAAAGATTTTCATAAATATTTTAGACAGCGATATAATGTAGCTTTTACAGCTTTGGAGTCACTCAATTCAATGGGTTTGGTTTCCTACATGGTCAATATTTAGCAACACCATCCGGAGCATGAATCCACCAGGGACTCGCTTTTCCGGCAAAACAGTATCTATTCTGTAGAAACTGTGCAAATTGCAGCGTTGCAGCTCTTTCTCTTGGGGAAATCAGTAAAAGGTTCAAAATGGTAGCCTGCCGGGTCAAAAAGAAAGACCTTTTACATTTGCTCCTTGTGGTTTCGTTTGCAGGTTAAAGTCAAAGACAGGACGTAACCCTGACAGCTCTTTACTGGATCTTTGCCAGGGGCTCGGATGGAGGAGTTGTCGGCGAGCAGCTCAGGTCTAGTAGGGCAGAGGTTTATAGTTTGGCTCTGGCCAAAAGCAAACTTATCCTACAGACAAAGAACTCGGGCACAACCTGGTCATGTGACCAATCCATCACACGGTAAACATAGAATGATACAAAACCATGCACTTAATGTTACTGTGAGGATTTTGGACTCAAATAGTTTACAGTTTGTTAGTAAAACTCCAGGTTGGATGCCAGGTAGGTAACTCTCTATGATACTGTTTTGCTACTACGGAATTTAGTCTATTAAATATATCTTGTAGTGTACTTTCCTAATATAGAACACAATCATAATAAATATGAATAGTCATAAAATGGACAAAAATTACCCAAAAGACTAGTTGTCCTTTGGCTAGTTGTCCATAGATTAAATGTGTTTGGTTCATTTCAGGGGTAGGGTCACTTTGGAGGCACTTCTTTCCTAAAAATACCATCGTATCCTGTTGTCTCAGAGTCTAGTTGGAAAGCCTTAGGATCTTTATCACATTCTGGAAGTCTTGGCACTTTTTTTGAATGGCACACACCGGCTGTGTTGACAGGGGAAGGATGCTTCAACTGTAGACACTAGTCATCATGTTTTGGTTAATGAAAATCAAAGAAGCAGAAGAACAGCATAGAGTCCTGGTATAACCAGTGGAGGACCCTGTACTTGTCAGATGAACTGGATAAAATGTCAAGGCATAATTCACTCAGCATGATAAGGCATGATTCACTCCGTTTTTTGTTTTTGTTTTTGTTTTTTTACTCCTGCATCTACAAACTCATGCAGACCTGTCTCAGCAGTCCATCAGATCTCCTAAATAAAATTCAAGGTTCACTTACTCAAGCATCTGCTTCTTATTTTGCCTAGCGACCGTCAGAGTGATAGGTTTGTCAGTCTTCCACTGCGTGTCATTTTCTCAGAAGTCTAGTAACCCCGTTAGGTTAAATAATCTGTCTTCATCAGCAACAAAGATGCGCAGAGAGTCCTGGCAGGCGGCGGATTGACTCCATCAATTATCATAACCTGGCTTGGTTAGATTACAGGCACGACACAGGAAGAATTTGGATGAGTCAGTGAGACAGTGAGGGTTGTTTAATAAAGTCTTTAGAGATACAATGATATAATGTAGGGGTTTTGTTTTTGTTAAAAGTACTAAAAGATGAATCAGTCTGTGTTACATTATGAAGTTGCTTCTGCAGACGATAAAGCAAAGAAAACAGATCAATGATGCTTTTATAAGTCAGAAAATCATTATTTTTCATGCAGACATTTTTTTCGGACTATTAGGTTGGACACAGTCACACATAGAATATAGAAAATTCCTAAGATAAATATGTCTAGTCAAGTTAAAGATACAGTTGTTTGGTTCTTCAAAATGAAAAGCTTTCATCCACTACTTGCACAGAAGCTACAAACCAAGTCAGGGATTTCCTAACCAGTAGTGCTGTCTCGTCCTTTCCTTAACCACTTCCAAAGTAGTAGTACCAAAAGACTATTGAAAGTCTTCTGTATCTCTCTGTGCAAGATGCACCAAATCCAGGTAAAATTTCGTTATAGGACTAGAGGAAAATGCAAAACTTCTCTTATGCACCAGCATGTTGGAACTGAAAAGGGATTGAGCAGAATTTGAAAATACCTCTTAAATCAGACAAGTGGACTACTACAGCTGGAAGTTGAAGGTTAATATGAAGAAAGATATCCCATTTTAAATATCTCTGACTGTTTTCCTTACCTTTAATCATCCCAGCATATGCAAACCTCACAGAGTGGACTCTGCTTGCTTTTCATCTTTTATGCTCACCGGCACATTAGGATATTAAAACTAAAGGGCAACTTTTGCATATTTTAGACATAGCCCTTCTGTTGTGGACAAGAAAATAACTGCAGAGTGAATTATTGTGATATTGTTTTGTGAAACACATGCAAACGAAATTACTTCCACCATAAAATAACAATTGAAGACAGAAATTGTAGCATGCAGATCTACGCACGTGACTTTAAAAGGAAACTTGAGTTAACACTACCGTTTGGTTTTCAATTTCGCAATTGCATTTGAGTTTTTGTCCATCATTTATAAGTCATTTTCCATTTTTACCCAACTAAATCCTGGAGGGAAGCCAATCCCTTTTCAGTCCAACACTTTTCAGCTCCTAATGTGAAATCCCTTTGGCATTTCCAGGTCAAACTGAATATATGGTCAATTTGACGAGTGTGCCCCTGAATTATGCCTGGAAAACTTTCACTGGGAGTTTTCTTTACATATTTACCATTAATATGCTGGAATCATCCACCTGTTTAGTTTTGATACAGAGGAGAATTTAGTCTACTTGGTGCTCTCCCTGGATGATAGACAAACTTCCATGCCATGTAGAAGCAACTTCTTCGTGCCCTACAGAAACGGTTCCTTTTGAACGCTTTCACCCTGCATTTTATCTATCTATCTATATATCTATATATATCTATATACATATATATATATATATATATATAAATAAATCAATGATGTTTTTGTGATTGGAGCAAAAATCTAAATTGAAGTATAAACTTGATTAATTTCCATTTCTATGTAGCCACAGGAAAACATTATGTGTCTTAGTACCAGCTGCAAGAATTTTTGGGATATAATAGTCTCTTTTCTTAAGAAAAATTTGTCAGAATACAAAGATACCCCTCAGTTTGTCTTTTACTAATAAAAGTTAGAGATGAAAGCTTACATAAAGTTAACAAGATAAATCCTAATCATGTCTTTAGTAAAAAAAAAAATCCAGATTTTCTGCTTCCAATCTGTTAAAAGTTTCCCACATAACAAAGACGGAGCGCGGCGTAACCCACCTTCCCCTGCCTGCATATTTATGCTGCAGGATTACAGATAACAGTGGAGTATGACCAACTGCTACTGCTCTTTGAGTCATCTTGGCACGTCCTGCTGTGCACATTTAGCACCTTGTATGTGCTCGCTATCTCTCTCTGCCACCATAATACCCCGACAGCACAAGCACAGAGAGCAGGCTCCTCTAATCCGGCACCGGTAACCAGGCTGAGCAAACGGGAACAAATGGAAAGGCCGTAAAAAGCCAACCGCGGGAGCGGAAAACACCAGACGCAAAAAAAAAAAGAAAAATGCATGGGAAGTCGAGTCCAAGATTACACTGGGTAATAGAAATAATGTCCATGGAGTATACCAGAAGAGATCAAAGAGCATCAAATTGATAGTTCAATGCCAATGCAAATGTTCCTCCATGTTCAGCATAAATTCACTTTGTATAGGTTTAGCTCTTCGTAGCATTCTGGAAAGAGTCAAACGAGAGCAATTCACAAACAGACAAACGGTCAAATTGATGACTGGGAAACTAGTAGACAACAAAAACTCTATACTACTGGTCACTAATTGGATGAATGCGGTAAGCATTTTTCAAATTAAAATATTTTATATTGCACTTTTCTTTGTGTTAGTGGGTTTTATGGCAGTAAATCGTTTCATGTGATCTGCTGGTGTGGTTTGTCCTCCATTCATTGTGATGCCAACAGGTGCTGGAGGGATCACAGCCACATGTGGCGCAAGGTTTCACCAACCCTCCCCCACCTATTGCTATGCAGTGCACCGTTTCTTTTTGTCTTTTTTTTTTTTTGCAGTGTCATAACACTTCCGTCTCTAACAATTCAAAGCTTTTACATGCTTTCATTTTACATAATAGTTATGTAATACTTACATTTGTTAAGTCACTGACTGACTTACTCATTTATCTTAGAGAAAAATCATGGTGACCTTCGTCAGTTATGGGATTTACAGGCATTATGGAGTAACAAAATTACAAACCTACCATGAAGCAGAAAAAATATAGATCTATTCCCCGACATTTTGCCTCCCCCAAAAAATCTGTGAAGGATTGTTGCTCATAAAACTGATCTACTGGCCTCAAGTCGTGTTTACATATTGAATTGTAATGTTCTTGTTCCGTTGTCCACTATACTCTACTCTCTGGCTGTTACTTTACAGACAAAATCAAATATCTGATAACCAGTGAAAAGACCTCATACTTTAATTTGGGAATTGGACAACGTTTTACTTTAACTCTGTCCAAAGATTACTCTACTCTGCTGAATGCTTAATTGTTTTTTTGTTGTCCCCCCCCCCCTTAAATCTATATATTTTGTACATATATGGGGGTGTGCTATGTGTCCGGAAAAAGATTTTGGATTTACTTTTTGTCACAACAGCAGCAGCCTATTCCCTGACCTGCTTCACATTCCCCTCCTCTGTCCTCCAGCCTCTCTGCTGTTCAGGTTCTAATTAACATTCAGATGGATGGCTGCTGCTCTGCATGCTGGCTCAAACAGCACCACTCCACATACACCTCGCTGTGAAATGAGCGACACGTGAAGCATCCCTAAGCTCGCAATGGCCCGTGTGTGAGAAGAAATTGCAGTGCGTGAGCGCTGGCCACCATTAGGCGACGCCACGTCTTCCTGTACGGCGGCCCGCTCTCCCTTCTGTAACGCCGCATCGCTTTCACAGATTCAGCGCAACTATCCTTGCGTCCTCTGCAATTTAAATGTTAATTTGCATAGCTGAATATTTGGCTTATTGTAATTCACTCTCCGGAGTTTTAGTGCTGACACAGGCTTTTGTTTGCAGACTAATCAGGCCTTTGACTCTTCCATGTACAACGAGTTAACATTTGTACCTGACAGGAGGGGAAATGTAACCTTGTCACCGTCTCCAAGTTCATGTTTGAAATGTGAAATTTGAGAGAAGAAAGAAAAACACAGCTGAGCTGAAAATAAGACATATTCCACAAAACACTTGATGGACATGTTTAGTTAAAACGAGACAAACCAGCTACTAAAACATTACCTGGGAAGTATTATATGAAGCTGAAATAATAATAATAAAAAACCTTTATGTTGATGATGTTTGGCAGTTGGTCAGCCAAAAGAACTAATGGGATGTGATCATAAAACTGGGTTTATTTAATAATTTCTTAGCAGGTTTGATCATTGCTTTGTGCCACTGAGACCAAACAGACAAGAGTGACCACTGGACAAGTTATTGGCTTACATAATCAGCTTTTGGATTCAGTGTTGTTCCAACTATCATTGAAATTTATGGGGGTTTTTTTTGCTTGTCTTTTTACAACCACCCTACAGCATAAGATGTGCTTGGCAGCTAAAATCAACTACAGTTGGATAAATAAAACCCCCTTCCAAAAACTTAAGATTTCACTTCCTGTCTGCCTCTCACCTAGGTAACTATGGAGTTCCACTAGGTTGTGTACTCGCACTCTTTATTTTTTTTGTATGATTTTCACATGATTTAGCTACAGCAGAGAAATCACTACGCAAATAATATTTAGCTGTCCTCAAGCAAAATGAGATCAACTAGTTAATAACTAAAAGAAAGAACCCTAAACGTTTTTCTAAAAATTCTAACTCAGATGAAGTAACTTTAGGACCATTTGTTGCAATTACAATCTAATAAAAAATTATTTCACTAACATGGTACAACAATTTGGCGTCAACTGGTACAATACAAGCAAAATGAACGGAATATGCCCCATCCTTTCCTGTTTTTCCTCATGGCAGGTTCTCACCGATTTTAACTTATTTCTGCACTACAACAGAAAATTGGGAAGTATTCAGCCTGCTAATATATTCAGCAACTCACAGAGGCAAAGGGGAATAAATAAAACAGTTTGAATGAGACGAAGCGCAGGTGTTGGGATCTGTGCAAACTGGAAAACAAATTATTTTAGCTCAGCTGTGGGTGGTATAACCTGGGGAGATGCTCTTTGACATTCAAGCTTATCTCCACGCCAAAGCGTTGCAGGACTGATTTTTATCTCTGAACTGCCAACACTACCTATGGGGGTGCTGTCCATATCTTCCATCCCTTTCAACTTTGACAAGTATTTGGACAGTATTTTTTTTTTTTTAACAGGAGGACAATTTGAGAAGCTGCAGGGACAGTCATATTTATATTGCTTTACAAGGCAGGGCTGACAGAGCACGACGAAGAAAAAAGAAAAAAAAACCCCATCATTTGTCACATCTGTGTAGCAACATAGCAAACAAAAGAAATCAGGTAATACCCAGTCTAAAAATCTTTAACACAATTTACATTAATGGAATAAAATAAAAAAAATCTCCATGAACACAAGCAGTCCGCACTTTGCGTAGCTTAGCGAGTGTTTTTAGCCTGCTTATGAGCTGAGAGTCATGAAGCGGTTAAGTTGTGAAGTTATTCCAGGTTGACTTGCACAAGTCACTGAAGAGTCTTATAATGGGCCTGGTTGCCACAAAGGATAATAAATGAGTTATGAGTGAAAATCAGTTTATAGCGTCTCATGTTTTTACAGAAGAGCTCCTGCGGTGGGACTTTGGGGGGGGATTATGGTAAATCAAGTCATGTCATTTCACATATCCATGTTGCATTCACTGTATCAAATGCAAAAAAAGGCTTCATCACTGTACACTTCTGTTTTATTGTTGTAAAGAATCTGAAAAAGGCTCTTGAAATCAAAGTTTCTTATCTAGAGTAGTTTTCCACTCTCAGCTTGGACAAATAGAACAAAGTTAAGAGTGCTACGCTACGGCTAGTTAAACAGGGCCTAGAAAACAGCAATCTTACAGTCATATGACATATTTCTACTAGAGGTGAGGGATTTATTACCAATAATAACATCATTAAACTTCACACTTAAACATAATCCTGGCGACACTTTTTTACAAGCCAACTTTGTGGCACCGAAACTCTGCGACGCTTTGCGCTAGCTGAAAAATTCCAATGGTTTCTGAAAGGGGGTATTTCAGAATATTGGATTATTACGGTAATTTTACTCCCGCCGTTGCAGCGACCTTGTTTTTCTTTGGTTTACTCTGATAAAACTCTCTTTCAATAGATGGTAAATTGAGAAAATAACTTGCTAGATACTGAAAGTTCTGGTTGTTATGAAGAAATGCGCAAATATATTCATTCGCATGACATTTAAAGAACTTTGTCCAATTAAAATAAGCAATAAGATATCCACCCAAAGATTTGAAACTAAGACCTTAAAGGGTTAAACGCAATTTTCCCATTCTTCAAAATAATGCTCATATTTCACTTTTTAATGTCTATTTTACCAACTTTTACATAATCAGTCTCGTTTTCACACAGATGTGTCAACCTCATGCGGGGAACCAACTACTGCAATGAATTTATGACACTTACACTTTCCGAAAAATGCTCATTTTATACATTGTGTCGCCAAAACTGGTGTAAAGTTTTCTTCTTTCCATCCATCCAATATCTTGTGAAGAGCACAAGATATTGCATGCGCTCTGCTATTCAAGTTTGGCTGAAAAGATAAGATCACAGGACATGCAGCAGCCAAGCACGTTTCTCACAGAAATCACTCCGGAAGTATTGGAACAACAAGGAACAAACCTGACAACAATCTCTGACCTCAGTCTCTCTGTATCAAACATGCCATCAAATTCAGGATATTAGAGTCATGAACAGACGGAGCTCCAGCAACCAATTAGCTGGTTTCTGGTGATCTTGACAAGAAGGGAAAACACAAGAGCGCGCCGTTACCTCGGTTTAACACTGCAGCTGTTTTTTTTCTTCTTCTTTTTTTAAAGAGCCCGCAGTTTGCTGTTAAACCTGACAGTACCTGTAATCACTCAGACTCACGGCTGACGATCGTGCAGGGAGGCATCGGATCAAACTGTCTGCTTGTGAGATATACTCATCCTGCTGATCAAGGCGGCAGAACAATGTGTTAAACAAGACAGGCGTAGGGAAAGTAAATGCACAGAGAGTAGAAAGGCATGACTCTGCCTGACTGAACGTGGAGTTGTGACAGTTCAGGGAGGATCAGACTCCTTTCTGTGCTGGAGGCAAACCTGGAGATTGTCCCTCTGCGAGGACAATCTTTGCATTTGGAGGGAAAAGGGCAAAACCTCGATCTGGTTTCGCTGGCGCCGAGATTTAACGGAAACACTCGGCAGTTCAAAAGGACCAAGCTCGTCTCTCCCACCAACGAGGCTTCAGAGTGATTAAATTCATTAAAATCTCTTCAAGTAATTGCAGCTCATCTATGGCAGAGTAAATATTCAATTAATAGTGCCTTTTTAATAACTGTGATTCCTTCAATCCGTCGCACAGAGTCCCGCCTATCTCCATGTCGTTAATTAAAATTTCTCTTTGGAGGTCAATTTAATTCCCTTTAACTGTTCATTAGCCATAATACGGAGCGGCACAGAAATCCATTAAGAGCAGTGTTCATCTTCCCTGAGCCGTGTTCATGATTGTGTTGCGTATTGGCGGATGATGGGGTGTGGGGTGGGGAGGGTTAATCTTTCCCTCGGCTTCTTCCCTGGAGCAAAAATAGTGAGCTTAAGCCCTCCATGTGTCGAAGTGGCGAGCTGAGCCACCGCGAACCTGAGCGGAAGCTCTTTACCGGTCTCCGCAGCGTGTTTGGCCAAGGCTGACTGGCTGCCAAACAGCCAGAGACAGAGCGGAGATGAATCAGCACTGACAAGGTGAAGCCGGCTTCGTGTTCGCCGGCTGACAGCTCAGGTGCTCGGAGAGATGGAGACACAACAGATTACATTTAGGCCACTGCAGGGAATGGAGGAGGCGTTGGTGGTGGTGGTGGTGGTGGGGGCGGAGGGGTAAGGGAAAATAGGAAGGATGACACGGTCCAAAACTGGTTTCTAAAACGAAGGCAACGTTTCCTGCAGATAGGTTGTGATATTTGGCCTTTTTCTGTATGTGCGGGCGTTACAGTACGCTGTTGTTCTTGAAGGCCGCTTTGATTTAGTACCACAGGACAACAGTAAATAAATAAGGTTTCAAATTATTTGTGGTGAAACTGTAATTCAGTTGACATGCCTCGTCCATAAAGGAGATACCTAATAAGCCATCATGTGTAAGAAGCTTATTACAACCCACATCAATATTTTACAGATGACCTTCAGCTGTCGTTTCGAACATCCCCGGAAGTGATTTGAAACATAAATCTGGTGACCAATAAAGAGCAATATTTTTCTATCGGGGCATCACATCTGTGTCAGAGATGCATTGTGACACGGGCCAGATTAACTGTTAAGAACGGAGCGGTAAACGTGTTTGTACTAAACTGTAACGGTTCAGGCAGCCTGCTGAATTCACTCAGATACAGAGCGCGTCTGTATCCGTCACAGGCAAATCATCATGTCCATCCTGCGTCATGACAGATGGAAATATCAAAAGCACTCCACACCACAGCCATGCGAGGACGCCTCGCCGTGACGACACAGAAACAGGGGCTGAACAGTTTTTGAAATGATTGCTGTGGTGATATCGTTTGTGACATATTTGTATTTTCTTCTCGCCTCCTGTGCTCTGTGACCCGACGGGTCACTCGCATCCAGAATCAGCTGTCTAAAGAACGATTAGTGTGAAATGTGCCAGTGGCTAACTGGCTAACACTGGAATATATGAGCCAAGAATGATCGCACTCCAAACAATCTAGCAAAAATAATGTTGCATATTGAGGAACTGTATAATGGTGATGCATTACACAGCCTTAAAGAGAAGTACTGACCTGGGATTTACGTGGATTGCTACACCAGTAATGCTAAGCTAAGGCCAACCCAGACCAACGTCGTTGCACAAAATGGTGAAAGTTAATTAGGATATTAAGATTATTCCTGGTGGTGTGGCTGTAGTCCCGATTGTGGGAACAAAGGCAGGTAATGTACATAGAAGCACAGTGGTTTGTGTTGTTGTCCAATCATGTGTTGTAAGTTATATTTCTTTTGAAAGTAAGTGGTTTCCTGTTTAGCTAAATTTATTCATGAACATCTTTCAAAGTTTCGGTTCTTGCTGCAATGTTTACAGCCGCACAGGCGGATCGGATGAATTCCTGTGGAGTAAGAAGGCTCACCAATTCAGATGAATAAATGTGTACAATGCTAAAGTCATATGCATGCTTTAAAGCCTCTCTGCTAAAAAAATAGTTTTATTTATTAAAATGTCAGCCTACAGATAATCACAATACCATTTTGTCTTTTATTGCTTTTATTTTAAGCAATAAAAGATGACAGAAGACTGATTAGACATACTTTAATCTTGGCCTGACTCTTTTTGCGTCGCCTCCAAGTGAACCGGGCCGGGTCCCTGAACCCGCGGTTCTGAACCTCCCGTTGCTCAGCCTACCAATGGGAACGTTTGTTGCATCCCGCTTTAAAGGTCCGCTCTCCAGGGAAATGGTAACAATCCTCAAGGGCAATCTTGCAGATGAGGCAAATCGTCTCATTGAATCAAATTATGCATTTTTTTTTCATTCCATTTCAGCTCAGAGATCAAAGAAATCCATAGATTTATTTGTATTTACTCTGTCACTTCACCATATAAACAAAGGGACCTTTTGTATGCTAGTCAGGAAGTTGCGCAGGTACGTAACCCAATTATGTGTCAGTGGAACAACCAACCATAGAATCAACAAATGTGTTCAATAAGCTCCTAAAAGTTTGTTTCAGCTCAAAAGATTAATAGATAAGAGTCTTAAAAATGAGTTCCGCTGTGCTCTGCTTTCTTTTCAGAAAGAAGGAACAAATAATTGAAATGTTTCAGTTCATAGAACGTATTGTTATGCATCGTCCTCATAGCATCACCAAAGTAGTTCTGAGGCTGCATGGTGGCCTTTTCAAAGACTGAAGAGAAGCAGAGGGAACTGGAAGGTGTTGCACCTTTCTGTACGTGTGCATCACAGTTCCCATTACAAAATGGAAAGGGCAGTGAAATAATCAGTTACAAACCAAAGTGTAGACTAAATAATTTAAACTGTTACATTTTTCATCTCAACTCCTTTCTGTGTTTGTGTTTTTGACTAGAAGTCAACATGAACTTTAGGAATGTCACTCCACTGCTGCTGTGTCTCTGCAGACAACAATACCCGTTCTAATGGCTCCAAGATGTTCCTCCCTGCTGACATCCTTAACAAATCATCAAATTATCTAATTTGATGAGGACACTTTAAAGGTGATTACGTTGAGATGTAAATATTAAATTAGCCTGCTCTCTCATCCTCGTCCTAATGCAGTCAGAAAATCAGAAAACCGTCGCCCTCGACAACACGCATGTCCGCTGCTCTCACAGAACCATAAAGGAGGAAATAGTTTCCTTTTTTTTTTTTTTTTGGATTGTGTAAATGAGAAACTCTTTGTTTGCTATTCTAATTGGCACTTTGCCTCTCAAATTCATTTTAAAAACCAATAAAGTCCTCAATGAGACCGCTCAAACAGCAGCCCAAGGATTCTCCGAGTGTCTGTTTGGAGATCTGCTAAGTGAAGGGAGCTTACAGCTGCAGTGTGCCGCGGGTGGCTATCTGCTATGTGTGCTATGCGTTCCCCATTGTTGCTCAGGGCCAAGCTTGTGCTGGAATACAAACATAACCCCACTCGAAGCATTAATCTCAGCGTGCAAGTGTGCACTTTTGAAGGCAGCCCATCTGTGGAGGCTCCCCAATTAGCTGCTGTCATATGGCCCGCGATGGAACAGATTTCTGTCTTTGGAGTGTCACTATACAGGAGGAAATAATGCGCACTATTCTCAACTAATCTGCTGTTAGGCTGCAGGATTTTACCTGCAAAGCCCTCGGGATCGACTTTAAGCTTTTCTTCAACCGGAGCGCGAATACTGTCTGCTCTTAAGTAGGTGAATTGTGTTGCGCTTTATCTCCGAAGGGAGTACTGTTTACACAAATAGCTCAGATTGTCTGAGATCACAAACAGAAGTCGAGATCATCAATCAGGGCCTCGCAACTGATCAAACCACAATAGCTCGTGAAACGGCAACCGACACCAGTGGCTCGAGAACAGCGGAGCGCCGCGTCCGAGAGGACAAACGACGACAACAACAGAGCGGCCGGCTGCAGAAGGCAGCGCATTCATCAACCGGACAGCGGAGATAACGCCCGGCTTTGCGTCCGAGCGTTTTTACCTTGCGTCCGCCTGTGTTCAGCTTTATGGGGGTGAGGAAGGGGTCGAAGATCATGTGGCTAGTTTCTATGTTGACTGGCGACTGCCTCTTCCCGACGGAGCACAGGTTCCAGGCCGAGTTTACCAATCCCCAGAAGGACGGCACTGCAACACAAACAGATTTACAGAGTGAATGAGAGATGAATTCATACTTGCAACAGTCGATCAAAACAGGACCCGAATCCTCGGTGTGATATTTTTAACCCTTGTGTTTACACATGGGGTCCAACCGACCCCACAGCCGTATCACTTGTATCATTTGCCTCCGTCCTCGCACGCACAAGGGTTAACAATCCCACATCCACTGGCACATGTGGACGTTCTGATCAGTACCTTAGTCTTTAAAAGCTCAATGTATGCATCGTTGTAAAGTGCTTAACCAGTTTTCCTTTTATGCTTTAGCTCATCAATACAAAAAATAAAAAATAAAAAAAATAGACATTGATTAACAGTTGTGGAATAACTTACTAAAGAGGAAAACAAAAAGCTATCCAGTCTAACCCAGGCTCTGTGGAAAAATAAATTATCCACCAACATCCTAACTGTTGACAGGAAAAACCTCCATCAAGCCGATGCAGTAATCTTTTACATCTACATGGCCCATAATTCTGGCCAGCCATTGCTTTAATTCAGTGAGAGCATTTTCCAGCATGAGCTCCCTGTTAAAGGTTATGCCACGCCATCTCCTTTTTTTACTAGGCCAATAAAAAAAAACATTATTTTCTTCCTGAGCTGTTCAGTAGTGGACTTGTTGGTGGCCTTTCAATCATTTCTCAAATTTTAGCTGCAAAACCAAGCCTTGGGAGCATGACTGTGAGTATATATATATATATATATATATTTTATGGATTGTTGGGTATACACTAGACGTAACAACCAATCCATTATTTTCTTCTTCATTATAATTCTTCATTACTTTTGGTCAGGTAGCCTCACAAGCATATACCCCATACATACAGTGTCATAAAACAGAAGCTAAGTGGTTGAAATCCTTGGCACATAATACACAACTTCACACCCAGTGTTCAATATTTTTTATTTTATTTTATTTTTTTTACATATTTTTCACAAACAGTGACAAGAACCCTATAAAAGATGACCTGAATTCACTGTTAGCTCCAGCACACTAGACACACTCCTGACTCTTTGTTTTCATCATCACCTTAAAGGCTATTTTTGTCTTTTTTTTAAATGTGCTACTTGCTTTCATCCGGACTCTTGTCCAAGTCGTTTTTTCAGTGCTAGCTGTCTCTGACTTTCAATGAAAACCGAGAGCTTTAGAAAGGGCATTTGAACCACAATGAGACAGAGATAAGACCATTTCTTAACTACTTTTGCCTTTATTTAGAAAGAAGCATGAAGTGTTTTCATTTAAGCCGACTTCATGTTTTTCAGACAGTCTGAACTGATTTCACTCTGGCCGGATGCAGGCTCAGGCAGGGCTTTTGAAACTCGGTTCAGCTTTCCACATAAAAAAAATATGGACGATCACTGCTAATTCGATGATTAACAAGGCGGAGGTGGAGCAACACACGTTTCACAAAAATGCAGTTTGGTTTGGATAATTTTATTTAATCTTACAAAATCTCATTTGAAAACTAGATTTTGCATGAACTAAGATCTTATTTCTCTTTGTTTGTGAGAATGAAGCATAAACATGATGCTGTAGGAAGTCAATCATTTCAGCCTGCACTGTGTGCTATTGCGATTTAAAAGCAAAAAATAAAAAAATAAAAAAATACACAGGTGCTCTAGTAATCCATATATCTCTCCATCCACTTGTCAGTGCAGTGTGACAGAGGACTGGTGTCTATTTACAGAGATCAATAGGTGAAATTAACAACAACAACAAAAAAAAAACGCTGTCACCGATATGATTCTAGAAGTAAAGTCTAGTTTTAGGTCAAGCACTAAAGACGAAATATCAGATTTGTCATGGTGACCCAATATTGGACATTGAAGATATGTGCTAGATCTCCTCTTAAACTACTAATGGGGTAACAAGTGAGATCATTTTCTTTCCATTCACTGTTGGACCAATGTCTCTGTTACATGTTTAGAAAGTGATTCTGCTGTGAAATCACATTGTGCAGTCTGTCATTTACACCTCACAGTGAAACATATTAAGATTCTACAATGCTGAGCCCATAAAGTGTGATTTTATTTTTCAAACTACAGATTGTGACTGTGTGGGTCTTAAACCAAAAGACTTGTAGAATCATACAAGCCAGAGATTAGGCGAAGAATAACGCAATTCTTTGACGTTAAAATAAGTGCAAAAATGATTCCCAAAAGAAAATAAATGGTAAAAAAGAAAGAAAATGTGAACAGAGAGGAAGTCACAGTGGTAGTTTTTGTAGAAAACAGTCTACAATCAGGTAAAATGTACAGTTAAGTGTAAAGTTGGTAAAACAGGCTGGTTTTGTAAGTGAATGCCAGCCGTGGTGAAGTGACTGACAGGCTGTAATTCCCTTATGTAAGACTTGGCCACCAGGACGGAGGTTTTTCAGGGAGAAAGAATCAGATCCTCATCAACATGAACTACTGCAAAACACAGATTTGAGCTGCAGCTTCTACCGTGGGCCCTCAAGTGCGTCTCCTACCCCCCCTTTAGAAAGACATAATAAGACTGAGATGACTCACTGGAATGCAAATTCCTCTGAGAGTTCCAACAAAAGAAGAGATAATTTCAAAATATGCAAATACACAATGAATCAGAGGGAATCTGACACAGCGCAGCGTGAATTTAGAGCTAAAGGCTCACAAAGTCAACAAGTCCTCCAGATTCCGGTGTTTGTTTGCCGCGCTCGTCGGCGAGCTCTGCAGAGAAAAAAACAAAAACACCAACCCCCTGTTCAGATAAAAGCATGGAGTCAAGAGAAGTGAAGTGCCGGCGTATTCATTTCTCCCTCTGCGAACGCGCCGTTAGCTAGCGGCGGATGCGCATTTAATGGAGTTTCCGCCAAACACAAAACGCTGGCAAAGACCAAAAAACAGGTATTTGTCAAAGGGTGATACGTAGCGTGTTGCCGTGATGCAAAAATTATGGTACTATATATAATTTCTACTTTTCATAAAAAAACATCTTTAATATATAACAGATATATAACATCTTTAATACATATCTGTTGTATAACATTCTGAGTTATACAACAGAAAAACAAGCAAATCCGTTAGAGGGAATCATAAAAGCTGGTTGCATAAATGTGCATGGGCCTAAAATAATGATCTTAGAGTGACAAAATCAAAAAGCCTCTTCTAGAATGGTTCTGTTTGCATTTGTTCAAAGTTAAAAAGATTGTTGAGAGCTTAGAAAGGATCTAAAACTTTCTCTTTTATGAGGAAGGCATGAACAGTTCTTTTAGAGCTCGGTGGACAAAAACTGCAGCTAAGCTCGATTTCTTGATCTTGATTTCAATACTGAAAATGTTTGTTTTTTTTATTGAGTTTTGCGTGGGGAAAAAAGCAATTCATTTATTGCATTTGAAGCAAAAAAACTTGTCTGGAACACTATATTTTCATTATATCTTATTGCTGAATTTTCTAAAATAAGTAAAAAGACGTATTCCCCTTGTCTCTTTTCCTGCTATTCCCTCTATATATATATTTTTTTCCAGTTGACTTGTTTGGCACAATATCTTAAAGGCAAAAAAAAGAAAAAAAAAAGAAGAGTTGACATTTGAAATAAAAAATTATAATGGACTAATTTATATGTCACACAAATATATCATTTTACTACGGGTTTGAAATCCACTATGAGTAGATAATTTAATATTGCAAATAAACTTTGTTTGAACTTATTTTGAATATTTGCTATATTTACTGGTCAAATGTCAATGTCAAAGTGCATTTACCTGGAGCTCTTATGGTGCAATTATTTTATTGAAACAAATAAAGTACCAGAACAGAGTTCAGTTAAGTTTATGGAAGCAAAAAAAAAAAACATTGCTGGATATTTTGTTTCTCTTTTAATAACGTCACAAGCTGACCTTTTTAAACTACATGTTAATTAGCAGCGACCTTTCAAAGCTTATTACATGTTTGCCTGAGGCTTATTTATTATTTATCCAAACTCACTCAAGTAATCATGCCACACACTTAAACTGTGTTTTCATGTGGCATTTAGCACCAAAGTGATTGCTGCAAAGTGCCGATTGTGATTTTATCAAACTGTATGCAGTTTCTCAGAAAACACGACAGACACATAGTTGAGTTTGAACTGTAATTTTAATCGCAATGTTTTGTAGAAAAAAAAAAAATAGTAATAGCAACCACCCTAAAATCAATCCTTCATGGTGTTTAGTCCATTAATTAATTAACATGACGAGAGTAATCCCAGTTTATAACTTTCAGGAATAAAGTTGCAAATTCCTAAAAAAAAACAAAAAAAACATCAACTTTACACTTTATTAGGTAGTTTGACTCTAATTGCCATCCTAAAAGGTCAACATTGAGTAGCTTATTTGGAACAAATAGACTTTATGGAGGTAAATATGTAAGGCTTTAGTGTTGCCATATTCAAGCGGATATCCCAAACTAATCAGTTCAGGTCACATTTTTCATGCATCTTGCAACTTAATTCATTTCATTAAGGTTTAAAAGGGAGACTAAAATCAATCTCTAGATATATAGAGGTACAGATATTTAGATATCTGTAAAGTTTACTCAAGCGTAGAGCAACTAAATGACCTTAAATTTGCACTCAGAGGAATGTTTCGGGAAATTTCATGTCTGAAGTAAAACATGATAGACTGGGACAATTTGTATTTGTACGAAACATTTCAAAAGAGATGTTGCAGAAAACTTGCCGTCACATCATGGTATTATTGAATTTAAACCTACAAAATATCAACGAGTAAATATTTAAATTCATACCCGTCTCGTCAAATCTCCTTAGCAAATCCGTAATGTTTCTACACAGCAGACTTTAACGATGGCTATAATGCGTTATAGCTTTCGTTAGCTGTAGCGATAGGTAACGATAGCCATCGTTTTAGCTAACTTGGTGCTAGTTTTCAAAACGTTTTGCAGGTGAATACAGAGTTCTGCTTTACAAAGAAATGAAACATTCAGATGACTTTATTGTTGACAGTCATTCCTCCATTTTTACGCGCAAGCAAAAATCTGGCAGGAATCCAAGAACAACGAGCAGGACATTGTTAGTTTAGTCTCCTTAAAGCAGCCCGAATGATTCAACAGCGATGTACAGGTTTATATATTCATACGTCGCACTAATACACGAACACGCCGCTGGCAAACCGTGATGTTTAAACACCAGGCTGACGACTCGTCATCAGCAGCCTCAGCAGTTCTGTCATGTATGAACAATCGGCAGCTATTTCACAGAGGCAAATACAGCAAGACAAAATGGAAAAACATCAACATGCTTCGAGTCATGATTTATTAAAAAGCATTAATGAATTAGAGAGTAACATTATTCATCAGGAATGGTGCTTGAGAGAACACAAAGAGAGCGAGAGCGAGAGAGAGAGAGAGAGAGAGAGAGAGAGCAGTCTTCTGAAGCAGAATCCTTCATGAAAATGACAGGAAATCCATGTGCAGAATGGGAATAGGAGTGTGTGTGAATCGATCTATTATACCAGCGCCCCCTTTGGTAAATGTACACATAATTATTAGCCATTGATAGATTCCTGAATGCAGCAATGGCGGCAAGGGATATCACTCACTGCTGGAAAAGGCAAAAGCTGCTCTGTCAATAATCTCCTCCTCCAGAATTGATACAGATATATTTCACTTAGAGCTCCTCACAAGTGTTGGAGCCACTTCCATTTCTTATTTGCACGCAGTAAATGCAGACAGGGATATATGGTGTGGCCTTTTGGAGATGTCACACCGAGCTGATTTATAATGTGCATGAGAAAAGGGCAATTGACGGCGGGAGGCTTTTTTTTTTTTTTGGCTTCCTGGGTGGTGTGAATCCATCTGTTTTCTTTAACCAATTTTGATTCCGTGAATCAAAAAAACATTCTGGACGGATCAAGAATCAATGCAGAACAAGGTTCTCGGTCAATTTCTCTCATAAGGGGCCACACGTCATTTTCAAAGTGGAATTTCCAGCGCAGCAGAGCATAGTGGCTCCGTCTCGGCGGCGACCCGGTTCGGATGTTTTGAGGGCCGTGTTTCTTCAAATCAGTTCTGGTTCAGTTCGCTTCAAACAGTCCCCACTATCTAGTCACATGTTGCCTTTTCATCTATTCCTACTTCCATTTGGCTTTGTTTTGTACCCACAGGCAAACTGTCGCTTTATTTTCTCAAGTATTAACCAGGTTAAGTATCTTCATGTGATATTAGCCATACACCTTTTTTTTCCCACTCACTGTGGTTCTGATTCTTCTTTGGCCCAGTTGCCTCTTATGCAATATGTGGAATAGATTAAGATTTCCACATTCAGCTCAATTTTGCTCATATATATTTATTCTACATTAATAAATCATATAATCTCATATCCTTTGCAGAAAACTATCCAGATCAAAGAAAATTACACAAAGTTTTTGGGTTTCAAAGTGAGTACAAAAACCATCACACCTGATAGCCGGTGTGAAACGGCCTGTGGGCAGATGGTACAAATCAATCAAACTTACCAAAGGTGTCAAAGTGACCAGCTTCACTAAGACCTCACTGCTTTGGTAAATGGTAAATGGCTTGTACTTGCACAGCACTTTATCAAGTCCAGAAGACCCCAAAGAGCTTCATGCTCCATTCAGTCAGCTGATGGTGGAGAGCTACTGGATAGCAGCCACAGCTGCCCTGCCCCGGTGCCCTCTGACCACCATCAGGAGGCAAGGTGGGTAAAGAGTCTTCCTCAAGGACACAGCGACAGAGGTGGACAAAATCCCCTCACCAACGTCGGATTATTTAAAACATGGAGCTTAGATGAACACAAAAAGTCAGAAATTCCACATGAAAGACCTCAGCTGACAGTTCAGGGACCATTTTTGTGTAATTACTAATCATCAAAACCAGTGTCATAGGTTATGCTCTACAATATACATAGGACACTCAAAATGCTTCGTCTACAGTGGGTTTTTTTCCCCAACTTTAAAATTGGTTAACTCATCTTCAGGCTTGTCCTTTGGTCATGTTATGTTTGTCTTCACGTATTTTGCTCGTCTTTTCTCCTCTTGTGTGCACCTGCTTCCTTGAAACAAGTGGGATTTTTTTTAGTCCCAAGGTGAACAGTGATGTACTACATGTACAGTTTTGCACTTGGATCATTGACTAAGTTGCAACATTTTATCTTTGGTTGCATCATGGTTTGCTATGAGGACCTTGTCTTGGTCCCAGCCATTGAATATTTCATGTTTGTAGTCTTGTCTCTTCTTGGGGTATCGACCATAGTTGCTGGGCATTGCTTGAAAAAGGCGGCCATTTCAATTTGCGACATCTGTAAAGTAGCAAACTCTGCTGTCTTCACCGACTCCAACTGAATGGATGTCCTTCACAAAACAACATTGTCAGAGTGCGCCACTGTAGAAGGTGGACCTTGACTTCCCTGTGTGTGTGAGGCCATGTTTGGAGACTAATTATACGACTGCCGTGTCTGGGCGACCCATGTGGCCTTATTAGACTTTGGGGTTGCACAAAAGGCATCCTAGGGGATTCCAGTAGAAGGAGACATGTGCTGGGCAATTAGACCCAACATTAATTACTTCCACAAGTAGAGCATCTTACACATTGTATGCAGGCGAAAAGCTACAGCCACTCAAATAGGATTAGGCAACTTGAAAAGTGCATTAAGATCAGAAATCTGAGGACACAAAAATAAAAACCAAACACATCCTGTTTCCAATTGATGCAAATGAGATTAACATGGAAATGGATACTGCAGAGGTATGCATTTCATTACAAAATGCAGAGAGAGCATGAGCAAAATATCTTTACTTTGTTTTCTAGATGTGGATTAGAAATTTGAAAGAGGATTGCAAGAATTCAGACAGACAGACATGCACACACACAAACACATTTAATCTCATCTTTAATTAGACGCTGTGTTGATTTCTATCCATTCACACAACACTACGAGTGACTAATCTTGAAACCATTAACAGATAACACCTATCCCAAACGTCAACCTAAACTCAACCCATGTCTTAGCTCAAACCATAACCACCATCCACATAAATGATCTAAAAATGTCAAAATATAATGAAAAACTTCAAGATGCCTCCGTCACTCTCTTCAGGAAGTGGGTTTTTGCTCAGCGGTATAAAGTTCTCTTTTCAGATTAAAAAAAAAAAAAATTAAATAAAAAGTTAGCATTTTATTTGGAAGTCAAGGTCCCAGAATCTGACGAAGGAGCGGAGAGGCTTAGAATCCACATTACTTGAAGACGTCCAGGCTGAAGTTTCCACACAGTGATAATTTGGGTTGCCATGTCAGTTGCTGGTCTCGGTCCAGTAAGTTAGAGAGCTTACTTCCCTCTGCTGACAAAATTCATGGAGTTTGCAGGTTTCATTTGTCATCTGTAATTTGCTGCTGCTCGCACTGCCATTGGTACCAAAAGCTGGTTCAGTTACCATGACGTCACTGTGATCGACTGGCCAGCAAACTGACCTGACCCGAGTCCTGTAGCGGAAGATGACAGACGCCGGACCTAACAATGCAGCGACCTGGTCATCCACCACACCACGAGTCAGTCACTTCCATGTCACAATGCATCGCTGCGGTAATTTATGCCCAACCAAGTGTTTCCAAGAATGAGTATTTGTAGTGAATCTATATAGAAGTTTTACCTTCCCACAGACACACTATCACACACTCTATGTCCGTGCCATCTGTCAAAGAGCTAGATTGTGTACAGCATGTTTTTTTTTTTTTTTGAACATGCTGGGAAAAGCATGAGATAAAGTGCATCCTTTTGTAACTGCTGATGCAAAGCTGGCTTGCAAATTGGCCCCGCAGTAGGAGAGAGAGCAAGTATGAGGTACTGGGGACCTAACAGCGTTGGGATAAATGCTTACTTAAGCAGGTATGGAAAGCAACATCTTAAAGATAATGAATGTCTGAGAACGTATTTAAAGAGGCGAAGTCACATTCGGCAAGCTCTCAATTTGAAACGCCGCTGCGGCGCGGTGGGTTCCATCGTGTTGACTCACCGGGGGGCCATTTTATCGGCACTCTGGTGCGTCTCTGAACAGAAGGACATATGCTTGAATGTAAAGGCTCTGGACAGGCAGCAGGTGCAGAACGTTTGCTGAAATATGTCATTAAGGGAGGCAGAACTTATTTCCCCTCATTTTACACAACATGACTGTGATGGTAAAAGATCAACACTTAAATAAAACTCACCAAGGCATTTATGTTATATTACATGAGTCCTTTTATACATTAACTATATTATTGTATTAGGTGCTTAAGTGAAACGTCAAAATCTTTTGGTCTTGATAAAACTAAGTTCTGTTTTGCCAAATGTGTTTTACATGGGAAGGTCAGAGTTGGTATTACTGTAAACTGAGTTGCAGATAATAGTGACTTACAGTGTAAATAACTGTAGACGTCAAAGTCAGTCACCTGACATGCAAGTAAAGATGGCTTACAGCATGTAAGCGATCATCAAAGTATCTGACACTCGTCTACATCATATCATAAAATACAGAAGCCCAAGAAATGTATTTTGTGGTTTAGTTTTTGATAGCCTCTCAAACCTTGTAAAAAATATTTATTTAGGTTTGCTCGTGCTAAGCCTCATACATGGATCAAGTTTTGTTTTTTTTTTAAAAAGTGGGAACCGCCAACAACTGAAAAAAAAATCACTAGGGTCTGCTGAGTTTGACTGAATTTTGTTGAATAGCTGAAAAATGAGGCCTTGCATACAGGAGAGTGACATTATAAAAATGTGCACCTTTCACTTGTCAAAGAAGAAAAACTAAATTAACTGTGTGCCAGAAACATAAAACTTGTCATTTAAAACTTAAGGCAGGACGACGAGCATCGATGACCGATAATTGTTTCCTAAATCCGTTTTTTCAGGATTGGCGAATGTCAACCACAAAATCAGTTTCATCATCATCATCATCATCCTACTAACTTGAAGTTGGTGACATTTAAAGGTTTGCGATCAGATTGTGACAACACATTTTGCCTTCTGTTATGAAAACCAGTTGAGACATCGTGCTTACTTTACATTCTCCATTTCTGACTTGCTTCTGTTCCATCATCATATCCCATTGGCCGAGAACATTTTTTTTGTTCAGGTCAGCTCTAATGGAACGGAATTGAAAGCATGGAAGACTGTAAACGGAGCCAACCGGCCCTCTCAACCTAATGCTAAGTACTCAGCTATTTCCCCACTAATTAATGACTTGCTTTAGAAAGCTTTGTGCCGTCCCACTACTGCTTAGCTAAATCTCCTTTCAAAGTTAACAAATTACTAAAGCATCAACTAATTTTCACAATGCTAATTTTCTTTTTTTCTCTCTCTCTCTCTCTCTTAATTTCCAGCACCACTTGACCGCAGATATTGCAGCTGTGAGGAAATTACTTTAAAGCGATTTGCATTTGCTGCAGATAAATGGATCTAAAATTCATTGCGGTTCTGTGTCACGGTACCGTGAGCATGATGTTTGATTTTGCGAGTGAATCTGGAGATGGCCAGTGACAGTGACTCGTGTTTTGGCTTGTTCCTGTGATGCTGGGCTAATCCTGCTGGCCCAGCACAGTGCAAAGGCCTCATTAGCAGCGCCCAGTACACAGAGCAATAAACATGCCACTCAAGCTAACTCTTTTTGTCAAGTTCTTAATGGTGTGGAATATAAAAGCTGGCGGCCAGCAGAGGGTTTACTCTAGGGGGAGGAATAACAAATACACAGTCCCTGGAGGTGGGTTGAGTTGGAGCTGAAGGAGTGGCGAAGGAAGAGGAAGTGAGCGCTACTCTGGAGGAAGGGAGGTTATTTTTGTTGGGTGTTTTGTTTTGTTTTTTGTCTCTTTTACTGACAGTTTGTGAGCAGGAATTGTGTAGGAATATCATTGGGAGACAAAGACTGACCAAAATATTTCTCAGTAGGTGAATGGGAGCTTAACATTAAAGAAGTCCATTAAAATTCCTGGTAACACTTTATTTGAAGGGGTGTGTATAAGACTGACATAACATTGTCACAAACACAACATGTCACCAGTAATGAACATGAAGCAGTCTCTGTCACAACCATTCATGAAGACTCCTTCATGTTCATAACAGGTGACATGACGGCGTCATGCCAGTCTTATGCACATCCCTTCAAATAAAGTGCTACCAAATTCTTTACGCGAGCTTTTTTGGTTCAGTGATTCTGCATGCCATCCTCGGGAAGGCGGCGATGATCGTCTGTGACTGAAGTGCGTTTTTACCATTATTGCTCCCACTATTCTACTCCATTGTGTCGGTGCTGCCATGTTCCAGGATTCCCAACCGGCGATGAAATCCTCTGTCCAATGAATGAGGATCACAGAATGCTATTATGGTGAGCAGCAAAACGTGTTGTACTACATTAGCAGTTTGCCCTAATCTGTGTCAGTCATAAACTCTGTTAATTACTGGCACGTCCTTTGCTGCAGCAGCAGCAGCAGCAGCACCAGACTCCAGGCTTCATTCACGGGCCAACACCAAAATGATGGAGATCCCCTCGGCTCGCAGCAAACCCACTTCTCGCCTCAGGAGTTCTGCACTCACAGACTTACCCCCAGTGGAGAATAAAGAGACAGGTACAAGCAGAAACTGGGCTGGTAATTACAAACACGAAAATAAAAAAAATAAAAAAAAACCCACAGCTCTGCTAAGTTGTCCTGGGGATAATCTGCTTTTCGAAGATAGATTTGCTGCAGAGTAATCTGCATTAAGACGTGCTAAAAAGTTTTCCGCCATTGTTTTCTTTGTGGAACGAGAGCTTCAGTAACGGGTTTCGAGTCGCAACAAAAGGTTTTTAAACAAGCAGACGAACCGTGTAGCACGTCGCAGTCGGAACAGAATGAGACCGAGCTCCGGCGTTTCTCTTCCGTTTTCCCGCAGCTTTGTGTCTCCATTTCAATCACAGCGGGGCACTCGACAATCCATGTCATTACATTTTATCGTGGTCTGCTCGACTGCGCAGTGGGCATGTCCGAGTTCGTGGGTTTACGCGGCATTAAATCCCTGTGAGAATGAGCGTTCCTAATCTTTGCCTTACTCTCCCCGGTCGGCTCGCAGCCTGAGCAACACTCAGGGAGCCTCTGAGCCTACGCGGATGAACATGATTAAAAATCACAGTGGCAACGAGTCCAAGTCCTCCAGGGGTCAAGATGAAGCGTCACTTCAGAAAGGCGAGAGAGAGAGAGATGGAGAACCCAGGAACAGGACTGGAATCAGTAAACAAATCCTTTCATCCTTACATTCAGGTTAGCCTGGAGGGGGGAAGCGCCACAGCCACCCGCTAGTATGAAGCCTGGATTGTAATTTGGCAACAGCCTGAATGAAACTAATTTCGTCATGCAATTAAGAGGTTGAGGATTTTATTTTATTCTCTTAGGTTTGGTGAAAGATGTTTCCAGCGTGAGACTCTCTTCCAGGAACCGAGTTGATTTTCTCAGGCTATTTTTACCCCTTCCTCCATCCTTCTGTGTCCTGTCCGATTCCCTCTGTGTTCATTTCTGTATTAGTAATAATAGTCACCTTCTCTCCAGTTCCCTGCACATGTTTTTTTTTTTTTTTTTTGAGTAGAATGTACAGCCATTCTACTCACACCAGGATCTCGTGTCAATTATTCACCTTCCCATTAGATGTAATCCTGCAAGATCCTCCATCGAGCTGCATTCGGTTGTCCTCTGCGCCGGTCATCTTGTGCTGCTCCAGCTCTGTCGTTTCCAACCTGATGTCCTCTTGTTGTTCTTGTGGCACAGCTTCATGGGTTGTAGTAAAACTTTTTTTTTTTTTTTCACAGTCTGTGGAGCTTCTCCACAATTTATGATAATTACGAGTCACAGCTGTTTAAAATAGTCTACAGCCAGGTTTTTTTTTTTTCTTAATTTGAACAATAAGAGATTCAGAATTTCTCTAAATAACGTTTACAGTTTTTGTATTGAGGCACAAAACAGACAACACGTGGGGATCTTTCACAGATTTTTGAAGAAATTAGGCATTTTTTTCACAGGCTTTATTTGATTTTTTGTGAATTTTACCGTCTCCCTTTGACTACGAGGTGATTCAAATTCACTTTCATAATGTAAACGCTGTGAAATGACCAATTTATGGCTTGAACACCACATCTAATCCAGGTGGGAGCTGTCTCTGTTCTTCTCAAGCCTTGGAACAGAAGCAGAATTTGGTCACAGTTGCACCTTTGCGAGGTTTACTACCTTCATAGCTTATCTACAAAGTGTAATTACAGTATATTTTAGTTTTTCTACGGGAATTCACAATTTTAATTCCACGATCAGAGTCCAAGAGCTAAGAGTGTAGTAGAGAGAGAGAGAAAAAAAAAAGTGGATTTCTGATGCGGCTGTGACTGAAGGACCAACCTGAAGCTAATGGATCCACTCCTCTTTTTTTATTCACTCATAAGCTTTGCATCGACTTTTTATTGAAAAGAAAAAAAGAGAAACTAAAAAAGAGAGAATTACCTGTGCTAATCTCCCAGGTAAGCGCCTGATAAGGTGCAGTAATAGAAATCATTGTGTCAGCTTTCATGTCCAAAAAAGAAATAAAAAAAAAAAAAAGTGGAGGGTGTGGGAGGGACTTCAATAGCAGGCGGCGACTTCTTCTCAGGCTCATTTCAGAGGGGAAATATTAATAATGGTTTTTCTTCCACTCTGTCTGCCTCTGCGTGGGTTGCTTGAGCCATTATGGCAGCCGAGTTACAGCATCAGTGCTGCTCTTCTCTCCTTATTCTCTACCCCACACCCACTCACAGACACATACATGCATACATGCTGTCCCTGCTAATGAAGCGATGGGAAGTATCAGAGTTAAGGCTCTGGGCTGCGGATGACATTAAAGTATCACACGCCCAATTCCAGTTCAACTTTGCAGGTAACGACGTGATCCGTCAAAGACCGCCGCCGTGTTTGCCTTTGCGAAAGCAGCCCAGAGGCCCCGTGCGGCCGTGGCACCCGTAAGGGGCGAAGGGTATCGCCCAAAGATGCACGAGAACGCCGGTTCGCAACAAGGAACGCTTCGTTTTTCATTCTCCTAAAGACTAAGCCGAAAAACTTTTTTTTTTTGATTCAATCGTTTTGCACTTTTCACAAAATGTGAAAACTGAAGATGTATATGAAAACAAATTAAAAGGTAGATAGATATGTACCTGCCCTTTTCATTTGCATCTGTGGTCTGCTCTGTTGCATTTGAAAAAAAAAAAAAAAAAAGTCTCAAAATTAATTTGCACCGTTTTGCATTTTGATTACAGATAGAGCGCAAAGCTGCATATATAATCAAAACAACCACAGAGGGTCGTCCCGACGGTCAGGGAGATCTGTCACGCCTGAGTAAGCGCACCAGCACGTCGACTGAAAGCATACGTAAAAGTGAAAGTCTGGCTTGAAGACATTCCACATTAATTGGAAACAGTGTAAGGTACTTTGAAATTTAGCAGCACGGACCAAGATAAACACAGAACAGAGGGTAAAACCCGAGGTGCAGCCTTTCAAATACCTTATTGATTTTATCCCTGAGATGTTTCACATTTGGAAATGTTGCTCGAGATATTCTTGAGGAGATGCATATGAAAACACGACTCATTCCCAATTCCCAGATCTTCTAAAGCTTCTCAAACAGTAGAGTCCTTCATAACTACTAACATCCCTGACAAGATGTGTACAAATCTGGAAGAAATGCAAAGATTCAGTAGCATGTTCTCTCTAAAACACCACAATATTTGTCTTTGTCAAAGGCTGGCAGCTAAAGAATTTTTTTAACTGCTAACAAAACCCATTTTTTTTTTTTAAATAATATAATTCTTACATAATTTTTATGAACCACGAAGGTTAGTGCTTTAAGTTCAACATATTTGGGACACTTCTGAAGGTGATTGTTCTCGAGTTGTATTGGCAGAGATGAATAAACTTTTTTTTTATTTGTCCTTCCTGATAACACTCAAATTCTAAAGAGCCTTCAACATTTTGAAATCACGCGGCAACCGTTCCTTTTTTCTTTCTTATTTTTGTTTGTTACTTGCTAGAGGCAAAACAAGATGGCAGAGAAAATACGGTTTGAAAGAACTGGAGATAAAGATGGTGACCAAAGGAGTCTGGATCTATAGTTCAGAATCTAAAACCACGTCAGCATGCCTGTTTGTCCCAGAAGACGCATCGTCATGGCATCACTTTACTAGAAATGTATTTATTTATTTCAAACAGGTTTTTAAAAAAACAGAAATCAGTGGGACAGCAGGACTTTAAGGCATTTAAGTAAATGAAAAAACTATAGAAATTTAACAACCACACAAGCTAACTGCCTACTGGTCCCACAGAAGGCAACATCAACTCAAACATTGCACTAATGAGTAGCAACGTAATCTCACACTTTGCCATCTTAACCCTTCACTCACTTCTGTGTGCAGGACAGTGGAAACTGAAAGTGAGACAGCAGGATTCACTGTGTGATTAGTTCAACCAATAATTATTGAAAACAAGTAAACTGCTTATCTGACCAATGACGGGACAAGTTCATTCTTTTATAAACACAGCAAAACATCACCATTCAGGTAAAAGCAACGTACTTGGTCATGATGCAGCAGGACGCTGAGAATATCGTACAACTCATTTCAAGTAAATATTAGTAGCGTATCGTACGTCAAAGGCAGGGCATGACCTGATGTTTCCCCAAATCTTATTTGTTTAATCTCATTTAAACCCACCTAATGGTTTTTTTCCCCAATTTCCATGCCGTACAGCTATAGTGTTTGCTTACAATGACTCAGCTGTTCTTATTGACACAGAATATGCTTGTTCTGCCCCAGTCCCTCCCATCTTCACTGTGATCCATTACTTACATTTTTTTTTTTTAGTGTGCATTTCATTAAAATTCCTACCTCATCCACTCCAACTGTTGCCTGCTGCTCTATGCATGCGAGTGCTGACAAGAACATGCATCATAAAAGAGAAGTAGGAATTGGCTAAAAGTGATATCGTCAAGTCACGGCTCTGAAACAGCTGGAAATTTTCATTTTTCTGGAAACCGAGGAGCAAAAAAAATGGACAAATTACAGCGTGGTGGACTCAGTTCAGCTGTGGGGGTTTATTAATCGTCTCACAAATACATGGCGATTCCACTGTTGATGTTGGTTGTGACCCCTCCACCACCTGGCTCCTCTCTATTGTTTCTCTGGCGACACTCAGATTAAAGGTGATTTGAAGCAAAGCACCACACTGCCCCCTTGCTCAAATACAGAAAGAAAACTTATTTTTAAATGTCAAGTTGACAATTAAATGCAGTAATGTTGCATATTTTATTCTGCGCACCCCGACTTGGTGAGCAAAAAAATATATATTTACTACATATCAGAGCATTAGATCTGGATTTCTGAATAAAGGCTGCACACACTCAGCCCTCGCTGTGCATCCAGATTTTATCTGTGGATGAAACATTTTGTCAGTAATGTTATCAGACATGCTGCAGGAGCCCTGAGTATACTAATGTACACCCCCATTAGTATAAAAAAAAAGGCACCTCAACAAAGAGATATGAACGGAGGTGAGAGAGTGTTACATCATGTCACATCATCCATGATGTGTTGGAGGCCGTCTCTTCAGGCAGCGTGGGAGTGAGGAGAGGGAGAACAGAGTCTTTTGCTGTTCATTAATTTGGTAACTGTAGTCTGGCTAAAGCAGGCAGGGAAGGGGAACGTTACTCTGATTTGGTTCTCTTAAAAAGTCCGAAAGAAAGCTACAAATGTGGTCAGGGAAGGAGGTTTTTTTTCTTATATATCCAGGAAACTACCAAAGGCTTATTTCTAGCTCACTTTTTTTTCCCTGAATGGTTGGGACAATCCACTAAGGGCTTTCGTGTCAGCTGTCTCTTCCTGCTTGCTAGCAGCTGGAGCTCCTGGCACGTTTCGGATTTTCCCTACAAACAGTAGCATGCTGATCCTTGCGAGTTGCGCCCATACTTCTAGAAACAGACGCAGAGACGGTGACGGGGAAGCGGTTTCCTTTGCAGCTGCAGCATTCCCATGATCGGGCAGTGGCTCTGCCACCGTTCGTGGTGCGAATGAGATGCACGCATGAAAGAACACGGCTTTTCTCTGCTGCCACCAACTCAACGTGAGGGTGAGGACGAATGGTGTGAAGATGAGAACGAGCAGCAAAAAGCTTTTACACAAAAGAGCCATGAAAACATATTCCCTCCCCCTTACGGATTCCTCTGTTTGCCATTTGATCATTTTTAAATATTTCACACACTTCAACAACTTTTTCTGTGTAAAATAAATATAAGCTGGATAAATACAAAATGCAACAATGGAAGAAAAGCTACTTTGGCCAACTGGTACCCATGTGAAAAAGAAATGATCTGTTAAATCTAACAATTCCTTAAGACGGCACTGAATGGAAAAATGTCCTTTAATATCCGAACTGCCAATACGTACTTTAAATAACAGTGAATGAATTCTGGCACTGTATTCTTTGCAAAATTGTTTTAAATTAAATTAGTTATACTACAAGAATTTTGAGGATGAGCAGCGTGTTAAAGGTCATGCCACTGTATGCCAAATGGGCTTTAGTCTAGACTTTGACAAAGCTACTCTCTAAAACCTTCATTTTCTGTGATTTCTTTTATTTTTCTGGATGTATTCAGAAGTAGACTTGTTGCGTAACCCAAGGATATCAGATATCAAGGTTATGAACAGATGGCCGGAAAGTATTCTGGGTCCTGAAGCAGCAAAACATCCCAAGACATCAGGCTGCCACCATGTTTGGATGTATTATGCAGGATGTTATGAGGGAGATTGGTTCAAGAAAAATCTACTTTGGTCTCGCCAGTCCTCTCAGAAAACTTTCCTTTAAGTACTATAAATAATCAAGAATTATTCATTATTTGTGTTCTTTTAGGTCCGCGTTGGTTTGGGAACTGGGAATTTACCGTTTACAAACTCAAACCACAACCGAGTAAGTATTCATCTCTTGGGTATTATCGGCACATAATGACATTGTGTGAAACTTAACCATTTACACATAAACTGAGAAGGAGTTGCGGTTTAAAATGTGTCTTGCTGTAGCTTAACCTAAGATGCTTTTTGTTGAGAAAACTTTTTTCTGACCCGACTGACAAAGTTCCCAAAATTTGGCTCCATTATATTGACTGGATTCTTTTCTGACATTTTGAATCAGTCGCTCTTGGAGTAACTTTGGTCGGCCAGCGACTCCTGGAATGGTGTGTCACTGTCTCACATTTTCAAAACTTATTTTCTCATTTGTTCTTAGATTTATTTAGATATGAATTATTTTGAGATTTCTTAACCTGCCTTCTGTTAGTTTTAGCCAAGAACGTAGTTTTGTGTATTCCGTTATTTGGGGGACGCATTTTTGAATTGGGGGCAGATGTACAATGTAAACAGAACCACATTGAGACGGAGAGGGAAAAAAAAAAAAACCAACAACTTGTGTGTATCAAAAAGTAGACTCAACTCTAAGCCTGATGGCGCAGAGAGGACAGCAGCTGTGCAGATCTGGGTTGTGATTGAAATCCTGGGTGACTTTAATGTTTCGCTGCATGACTGACACCGAGCTCAGCAGCGGACGCCGTAGACGCGTACACACATCCGACGTTGTTGACTCTAGCCTTTTGGTTCGAGGGTTGAGTTCTGGAAATAGAGACCCTGTGCTGAGCTCCCGAGAAAGATGCCTCGCAGACGGTTAGTTGCTCTTTGAAGAAAATCATGTGTGAAGAGAAAAAGGTACCTCTGCCAAATCTCATTAAGGCATCTACAAATCTGTCTGGCCTTAAAACCGCTATTATGCCACCATCACAACGGGGGTCATTCTGTGGAAGGAACTGAAAATGTCCTAATTTTAGCACCGTCACGGGTCATTTAGAGAGTTTTATGAAAAATATCCAGACGCGCTTCGCACGTTCCCAGGTTGTGTCACAGTAAAAGCTACGACTTTAACTTGTTTACCTTGGATTTTGTGTGAGAGGTCGAGGTAAAGTAGTGAATCATTTAAAAATAATTACAAAATAATCCGTGTGTAAATCAAATGATGGTGTGAAACAGAAAAGTCATCGAGCTCGTCAGTACCAGTCCTCTGCCTGTAAATAATCTAAAATATTTTTACTTGGGTGTTTTGTTCTTTTGTTAATCTGGGTTAAGGGCTATAAAAAAAAATTAAAAAAAACTTAATTTGTACACTTACTGAAACACATTTGGTCCAAAATTTTACTCTTAAACCTACAGAAACTACGACTACTCCGTCTCATAAATGGGATCCTCCTCTCATTTCAAATGAAATCTTACGGTTCCATCAAAGCGTTTTTCACTCCTCAGCTTCCAATTTCCTTCCCTCCCTCATAAAAAGGATCAATGAGCCGGATAATCTTTGCTGCTTCTTGCGGTGCTCATTCATATTTTTGTTGGATGTTTACCCCCCTAATTTCTGAATTTTGTGACGCTGGTTATTTTGTCCTTCGGTTTCTGCTTTATTCCTATTTAATACACCGTCTGGAATCCTGCTACAGTTTAGGTACAAATTAATGACATGTATTTTGTGAATAAAGAGAGATGGATCCAATCCACCGATTCACAACCAGGGCATAAAACTGATCAGAAATGTTAAGACTAGAAAGAAAATGAGCGAAAAAGCACTGAAAAATAAACTAATAATAAAAAAAAAAAAAAAAAAAAAAAAAAACAAGAGATAGATGATTGTGAATTTACTCCATGGAAGGACATAAAAAAAATAACCAAAGATGTTTGGAAATTTGAACTTTTTTATGTTTATACAGCTATTTTGCATAATTCAAGACCAGATCTCTACTATTACTGAAATGACAGGAAAAAAAAATCTTTTTTTAAACTCCGCCTGTCCAAACTACCAAGAACTCCAATTGTACACACTGAACAGAAACAGTAGCAACATGTTTTCTTTGTTTTCTTGCTGGTTCATCTATATTGATGGAGTTTGTGCAGTAGACTTCATGTATGAGATCCACACAGAATCCAAACTAATGCATCATTACAGGATCCAATTATAAGTTGGGAGGACAGTGTGGAATGTTATAGATATATACATTATAAATTTGGAACAATGTGCGATGCAGGGTTCAACCCCAGCAGCTATATAACAGTGTCTATAGCTGGAAGTGTGGAGTAGGTTTCTGTGGTAAAGTTCTGGTCAGTCAGTAAGTCACCTCCAGTAAATAAAAATTAATAACTTCAGGTTTGAAAGAAAATGAGCAAGAAACTGGATCAAAACTAGTCCAAGATGTTATAACTTCTGTTTCTTACAATTTTTTGTCGGAAATAGTTACTCCGATCAAGTTTACTTCACTGGATTTGTTATTAATATGCATTTCAGGAGGTTCAATTTAGCCACTGGAATAAATAGATCCAACTTACTACCCAAATAACTATCTGATATAAAAGCCAAGCCAGAGAAAGGATGTGGTGTTCTGGATATCTTAGCCTCAACACTGAAACAATCAGTCGTGGTTCCATTTCAATGCTTCGTGAACATCAGTGCCATGGATATGACTGAAATTTAATTAGTTGTAAAATTCAGTGATCTAAAACACTCATTTTCTTTTGAATTATCTACTCCACACTGAAGCTGAAATTTTTTTTCCTCAAAGTAGTGGCTCAGGTTGACTAATTCGACATCCGCTGGAGGAACTGCTCTCTCAACAGCTCTCCCCTAAAACGAACGCTGCCACGGGCCGACAGGAAGGTCCGGTCTCTCTTTCGCTGCAAACACAATCGAATGAAAAACGCCTAGATTGTGAGAGAAAACGCACACTGCTACGTCAGCGGGTTATTTTCTAAAGAAATAAATGTAATGATATTTCGAAGCGTGGAGCCGTTTGTGGAAAGATAAAAAAAAAAAAGCTTTGTCTGAGATTAAACCTAAAAAGATTGCAATTATAATCTTAATTATGATGGAAAATAACCAAATTTAGACCTCCTTATGCGAGTCATGTTTATAGTATGTACTGCCCCACATGTTTGCATATCTCTGGTTCTCTTCCATCAACTAGCATTGCGGCTTCACAGCCGTGTTCATAAGTGATTCTAACCGTTTCCCCCAAAGTCTCTAAATTGTTCGCTCATTACATGTTCTGCCAGGCATTTTCTGCCCCCGCACCCCCCCGTCCCCCTCTCTAACCCGAGTGTCTGGTGGTAAAAATATCTCCCTTCATAATATCATCACTCAATGTTAAACACACAACATAGGCAGCCAGGTTGGGTTTTCCTGTCTCACCTCCCGCCTTTCTCCCACAACAATAAACAGTCTACAACTTCATTTGTTCCGTACAAATTAAATCTATTCTCGACTCACCTCCAGGGACTATTGAGTGAAATCATACAGTATGGGACGGTGACAAACAACAGCAAGGCTTTATTTGACATGGCTGGGCCTAATTAGAGCCAACTAGGCTGTGACTTAGGACTGAAAGGAGTGTATCACGTCTTTATGTAACGCATCTAGCCTGGCAGGCCAAATCATTTTTGCTTAAAGTGAGTTGAAGAAAGGCTTTTAAAAAGCCTCCTTCACTAAGGATTAGCAGCGTTTTGTTATCTGAAGCACATGTACAGCACATCTGCTTTTCTCATTAACAAAATAAAGAAGAAGGGGGGAGAAAAAAACCGTAGTAGCTTAAAATGCACTTCAAATCTCCTTATGCTGCTGGTGCCTAATTACCAGGCTGGAGCTGGCGTATTAGATTCGTCTGTGATGTATCCATGTTGGCACATGGATATTTTAATTATTGTGAGCTATTTGAGCAGATTATCTGCAGTGTCATGTGCTCCCAAGGCTGCAGGCAGATGAAACGTCAGTGGAACTCTAATCGGAAATCTCTGTCCGGAAAGCCTTTTGCATCATCTGGGCTTTGATACTTTTGTTTATCCTCCTAGCTTACTCATTTCTGCAGCATCTCCAGAACACAGACAGATAAAAACGAAAAAAAAGAAGAAAAGAGAAGAAAGAAAAACAGCCGAGCCAGAACTCAACACGCAGGTCTGTTTCTCCTCGGCTTCCGGTGTCCTAAGAAGAACTTAAGGCACCGGCATCATGCTGTGCATCTGAGGCTGGGGGCAACCCTGGAGGCTGATCCTGAGTAGACACAGAAGGCATTCCCAGTCTTCCCCTCAGGAAGCGAGCCACCCGGTCGCACTCAGGAAGACACGACAAAGCTCTCAGCCAAAAATCGGATGTCATCTTCTCCATCCTCCTGTAATCTCCAGATGAGGTCAACCATAGTTAGGTCTACTTTTGGAGGATTTCTGCAAAGAAGCTAAATCTGTACGGGGTGCACTTTATATCGCTCACGTTTCCAAATCGGAATTGTTCTTCCGCCGGCACTACACCGCTATCAGCATACATGCATAGGCATCAGTTTGCTGCAGTAAAACACTGACTCGGTTTTAGCTTGCCTCGGTCTGACAGAGGACAAACTTTTTCCTGCTCTAGTCGGTCAAATTAGGAGACGCTTTTCATAAATACCGCAGAGATGCTCTTATTTTCCATTGATGTACTGTGTAAAAACACCTGAAAGTAACATATTCACAGTATTTGGCCCCATTTTCTTTCAGAACTGCCTAGCATATGTACAAGAAGGTGTGACATGTATCTTTTTCTGAACCGACAGATGACACAGCAGCAGAGTGAACCTACAGCCTTGTTGACAAAAAAAAAAGAAAGATCAATAATTTGGTCTTTTGTCGTTGGACATTTTCATTTTGGAGGCAGCCATCATCAGAAGACGGAGGCAATGACATCTTAAAGGGGTGGGCACTGGCATTCAGCCTAGTACTAAAGAACCCAGAGAGGGCCAATTAAACACATTCTGACAAATTCTTAGCCTAAATGTTGCTAATGGACTTGAGACAAATCATACCAGGAATCATTTTCCAGTATTACTGAGAAACGATTCGTGAGTCAGTGTGAATTGAACTCTCCAGGCCGACAGGTAGGGCGCCACATGTGGGCCACTGTTTCTAGTAACGACGTGTTGTACATTCATAGCTGATTCTATGGCTGCCATGGGTGTAAGCAGCGGATATTTGAACTACTGCTGCCTATAGCCTGACGTCAGTCTACCTGTTTGTCGATGCAACTCCTGCTCACTACGTCATTTTTTCCCCCAGAACTTTTCTGTTCTCCACAGATCAGAAGATTCTGAAATATACAGACCAGTCCAACTGATATAAGCAGCCACTTACACTTCACCTCAGAGTGTTTGGCAGATTTAATGTGTGCGCCAACAAGCACCTGGACAAATGTGCATATGTGGCATTGAGGGCACATTTTCAGTGCACCTTTCTGCAATTTACAGAAGCCTGGAGGACTCAATTACTCCATGTGCTGTAAATCACCTGCTGTTACATCGGTACCTTTGAGCCATAACCAAGTTGTGTAGATCTTATATTTCCATTCTCTGATTTACATGGACTGGTTAAAGGAGACAGTGGGTGGCTGTCTAAATATTCTGCATGCAAGGTGGTGGCACCTCTCGAAGGGACTTCAAAGAACACTAGTGACAGGATCAAGTGTGCATCGCTGTGCTAAAAGCTGTTCCCGGCTGCACTCGAAATAGTGAGTCCCGACTACTAGACACCGAAGACGCATTGCGGCTCCATTAACGGCCTTACGGGAACCTGAGAGAGTTTTGTTGGGGTCATGTTTGTCTTTTTGTGCAAACACAAAAGTTTGCAGTGTAAAAATGCCCACCCCTTTGGGGTTTAGTGATACCACAGTGACCCAGGGTTGGGACAAATGGGTGCATGAGGATACATGATCGCACTGGGCTTTTCTGCACTGTGTGTAAGAGAAACCTTCAACGTGCCAGACGGATACGTGATCCAAGAACCTGACCTTACAATCCGAGTCCTTAACATTTCAGTTAGGTGCTACTAATTATGTCTACCTAAAGCATCTGTAAGGCTTCATGTTTGTCTTGTTCAAGTTATTTTTAAACAGCACTATTATTATTCTTGTTTGTTCGTTTCTTTTTCTTTTTCCTTTTTTAAAGAAATTTCCTCTGACTTGGCATATATGTGATATGATAGCTGTGATTTGGTTTTAGCCAACACTAAGGCACCTTGCTTTTCATGCCTTTTGTTAACTTGTTCAGCAATGGGAGCGTAGCATACAATTCACATCTACAGGTAAACTGATTGAAATGGTGCATAATCAATAAAAAGTCTAATCTTTCAGTAAATTCATAGAAACCATGAACGTCAACATAGCTTCCAAATGTCTGGCCTGAAATATACATACCCATCTCTGGTCTACACTTTCACCTATCTGCTCTCAAATCAGATCGCTTCTCCTAGGTGCTTGTATCACAATGCTTGTTCAGTGAGAAGTATGTTTATTTTTAGACGGATGCAATGTGCATGAGCAGGGCTTTCTCTGTGGAGATAAGTCTCAGTTTTGATGATGTAGAACAGCTTTTCATGGAGGACAAACTACATGACAAGCTGCTAAGCAGGCAGCCAGCTGGCCTCGCTGCCCAAGTGAGAGTGAACAAAAAGTAGAGGAGGACGCCAAGGTTGGGCAGGAGAGCTGTTGGTTAGAGATACCCTGCCTCAAACTGCTGGCACTGTTGCTTTTTTCACGTTAAGGTTTGTCCCTTGGATAAAAGAATGTTTTTTTATTCACATGATGTTTAATTCACTCCGTTAAGTACATGCACAATGCATCCAGCAGTCAGCTGTCATGGAGACTTAACTCAGCCTATTGAACAGACATCGCTGACCAAAGAGTTGCACATCAGAGGGACTTGCACCGATTTCCTTTGGATGCAACTGCTGGAAATATAAAATGTAACCTTCAAAATTGCTACCATCTTCATCATTTTATAGTTTAAACAGAGGGTTGGTATCCTCCTCTTACTGGGACTGTGTGGGGGATCGACTGACCGCTACTGATCCCCGAATGCATTTTCATCTCAAGCGGGGTGATCCAAACACATCGGTTTACATTATCACAATATGTAATAACGACAGCTGTTAAAAGTCGGTGGGCACGACATAAAATGCTCTGTTTCTCTTGGAAGTGCATGTTTTTAACATGCATTTGCTTAAAAACGACATAAATCTCAGATGCCATCTGCTTTTCACATTACACTTTTTTAATGGACGTACAAGACAACAACTTACACGCACTCCAAAGAAACAACCCAGACCTTGATGCGATTCTCTATTTAGTAGTACAGCAGATTATTTTATTTCTCATAAAGTGAAATATTAGCCTTATAAGAGAGTTCACTGACAATATTTCTATGTTTAGTAGATTAAAATGAACTTCAAGGTCCTGTGCTTCAACTAGTCTTAAAGGTTTCTATAAAACTATATAAAGAAAATGTCTAAAAAAGTTTTTTGTTGGATGTAATTTAAGATATTTCCCCCCCCATTCATCGTAGAAGTTACCATCCTGGCTCATCTTACTTTCCATTGCAGCAACAAGTAGTCATATGGCCTTGAAAACAGAAAAAAGAGGAAGATTTCTTAACAGTATGTTTACATACTTGAAATTGTAGAAAGCATCCAATTATTTCCCCACTGAGGGACTCTTCTTCAAACCTCATGTTTTTTGCATTTTCAGGCTTCAAAGGCTTTTTATGGTAATATGTGTTGTTGAATGGGAGTCGCAGTGAGACGGTCAGGATCGCGGCTCTTTCGTCTGCAGAGCAGTGGGTGTGAACGTCCTCTTTTGGCTGGGAAGTCGCGTTCCTCTCGACCTCTCCCAAAAGCAAATTGAAAATTGGTATTTTGTTTTGAAACCTTTGGCATGGGTCCCTTTTTTAAATTCATCACTGTTGAAGAGGTAGACAGAAATAGGGAGATAAAAATGCGAGTTAAAAGCTTGAGACGAGGCAGTGGTCGGCAACCGAATTCTGATTAATGGCTTTTACGCCAAAACGGTTTCATGTTATCTGCTTCCTCGAAGAGTTTTCCGTCTAGGATGCTGCTGGTAAACTTTACAAATATGATGAAATTGCTTCCAGGTCTATCTAGATCACAACCAGATAGGCTTTGATTTGAATTTCTCAGCAAAAACTGAACTACTTTTCACTTTTTCTTTTTTTTTTTTGGATCACTTGGATGCAGTCAATTATAGCCTCAGACCCACAAGGAGGGTGGTTTGGGTACATTTTGACATAGAAGAAGACTATAGATACAATATTTACTGACCCAAGAAAAAACAAAATGTGTTTTATTTGCTAAATGTTGATTCATTTAATCAACATTTAAAGAATCTGTTGTGCCACCTTTGAACATCAAGCATTTGTTAACTGGCAGTGAGTGTTTTACATCTTTGTGGGGCACTCTTTTGTAGAAACTCTTGAAAAACTGTTCATTTTAGCTCAATTATGAGATTTGGCCAAAAGGCCTTTGGCAGAACCTCAAAGAGAAACAGGAAGAAGCCGTTTACTCCAGGTTGCCAAATCGTAAAAATAGTTACTCTAATGGATAAGAACAGGCTGCATCCTGTCCCTTCTGGGGTAGGAGAGAGCACTTTACAAATGTTTTTAATCCAAATTAATTTCCCTATGTCCATCTCTAATTAGGCAGACCCCACATCCTGATTAAGCCACTTCATATTCTGGTCACATAAAAAAGTAAACATTGCAAGATTGTCTCTGCTTATGTCACAAAGGAACTCATGATTAAGCCATTAGAATGTTGCTATAATTCAGCCATGCAGACTCTAATCAAATAAGAATTAAACAGATGTGAAGTTGATCTGTCTGAAAACTGGTAATCAGACAGGAAGCATGTCCTGGCATACAGCTGATGTCTTAGCGGTGCAGAGAACCTTGTGACAGAACAACTCAATCTTTGAGCTGCTCATAATAGCGCCGGAAGACGTGGTCAAGGATAAAATATGAATACGAAAACTGAAAAAAAAAGAAAAAAGAAAGTAAAATCAGAAAAACCAAGCAAACTGTTGAAATATGAGCCATGTGAAATGGCTTCATTAGAGAAGGATTAAAGAGCTGCATCATTCAGCTGAATCTATCAATCTTGTCTCATGGCACCTTTCTCTCGAGCCGATTGTGATGGATGTCTTGATAATAGTGTGTTCTGACAGATGGTCCCGGCAAGCAGACCGTTAAATAGTGATACGAAAATACTCAGCAAAAAAAAAACAGACTCATGCGCAGTGGTCGCTACAGTGGACAGCTGTCTAAAAGTCATTTTCTTGTGCTTCTTGTGGATTTTTATGTTATAAATGCACACAGACCACTGAAGTGGACACTAATGCATCATAAAATACACCATCAACTATTGGCCATCAGCTGCAAAAGCAATAAATTATTCTTGTTAAATCCAATATGGCCGACAGACAATAAAGCAGGGGTCCCCAAACTTTTTCCTGCGAGGGCCACATAGCTGTTCCTTTCTCTGGTCGGGGGCCGGTCTTAGTTTTTGGAGAAAGAAACCTTAGAAAATTCTTGTCAATGGGGGGGGGGGCGATGACACATTCATTTTTACCCAGAATGCAAATGGAGAAAACCGTCAGTGAAACGGTGACTGGGACTGACTAGTATATACTAGTATATATTCCATTGAGGGAAAGTTAGTTTTACATCTGCTAAAGAGCCCCCTGGTGGTTGAAGAAAAATCCACATATAAACCGGAAAATACAATATATGAAAAAAACACTGAATGCTCTCTGGTATGAGGAGGCGGGCCGGATCCGGCATTGTTCAGGGGGCCGGACCAAATGACGGTCCCTCCTTCTACTGTAGATGACTCTGGCAGGTAAAAAAAATATATATATTGTGACATCAGATAACCCCTAAAGAGAAATACTACTAATGATTTTTTTCAAATAACAACTTTGTATTTAGAGAAAATTACAATTGATCACTGTGACGTCCGTCAGTTATTGTGTTTTGTCCTGAGGCGGAGCAGAAGGGGCGGGACCAGGATTTGCCAGGCCCAGCGCGTCCTGGGGATATAAGCAGCCTGCTTCAGCGCGTGAGAGAGAGAGGACAGGAGCTGAAGCTGGCTTGGAGCTGAGCCGGCTTCTCCACCCAGCTTGATTCTACAGAGGTGGCTCTTCCCCCAGCTGCCTGCCCACCCGGTCCTGGTTTGGATGGTTTGTTTGACCTTTCTTTTCTTTTCGCAGGGCTTATCCGTGGAGCAATGACACCGACCACACGGGGGGGGCACCCGCTTGTCGATGCTGGTCCTGTTTATTTGCTTGGATTGTACAATAAAGACTGTATTCTTTTATTGAGGACCGTGTCTCTCTGGCTTTTTGTCGCGGCTCACGAGCCGGGTCGTAACAAAATGGGGGCTCGTCGTTAGTTGAACCTGGTTGAATAGTGGGGTTTCTCAGTCTGCCTTTTGGGTACACGACTTGGCACTTTTCCCTGGTTACTGTTTGCGTTTCGTTATAAATGATCATGACTTCTCTCTCTGAATTTTTTGATTCTCCCTCAGAGGAGTTTTTGGAAGGTTGCTCAAAAGAGCAATTATTCGAGATTGGAAAACATTACGGTGTGGAAATTGATGGCCGACGGTCTAAAGAGAATGTGACGTCCATTTTGGTCGCAAATTTAGTTGAAAAGGATATTTTGCACAGCTCAGTTGGTGAGATTACAGCTAAACCTGGAGCTAAACCCCACATATCTTGCCTATATACAAAAACTTACCTAACAGCTGATCCCTAGTCTTCACGCTTTTCGGCGGCGGGTTGTTACGCACCTTAAACCAGCGGGCCAGAAAGGAAATCTATACAGATTCCCTGCCTAGAATCCCACGGACGTGCTCCCGAGATAACTGTAAACAGTTAACACTAACCACCTAGAAGCGACACTACAAAGACAACGACCAGATGAAGCCCACTCCTTTATTACCCATCCCTGTTGCAACAGAACCGTTTGAGCACCTAATCATTGATTGTGTGGGTCCCTTGCCAAGGTCGCGATCTGGGGCTTGCTATTTGTTAACTGTTATGTGCCAAAGTACTCGATATCCGGCGGCTTACCCGTTACGCACAATAACAGCAAAATCTGTGGTGCGTGCTCTTTCTCAGTTCATCTCTGTATTTGGCATTCCACAGACTATTCAGTCGGATCAAGGTACAAATTTCTCTTCACGTCTTTTTGGCCAGGTGCTAAAACAGCTTCGTGTTAAACACAACAGATCTACGGCTTACCATGCAGAAAGTCAAGGAGCGTTGGAGCGTTTTCATCAAACTTTAAAGTCATTGCTCCGTGCTTATTGTATAGAACGGGGGAAGGATTGGGAGGATGGGTTACCATGGTTGATGTTGGCTGCTCGGGAGGTTACTCAGGAGAGCATAGGCTTTAGCCCAAATGAGTTGGTGTTTGGACACACCGTTAAGGGTCCCTTAGCAGCTGTGGCAGCGGAGTGGAAAGAACCAGAACCACCCCAAAATCTCATTGACTATGTGAACGGCTTTAGGCATAGACTGTATGCAGCGCGGAATTTGGCTAAAGAAAAATTGTCTGCTAGCCAACATAAAATGAAATCTTTGTTTGATCGTCGAGCAGTGGAACGCTCGTTTTTGCCCGGGGATCAGGTTTTGGCACTGTGTCCCATTATTTCATCTCCTTTTCAAGCGAAGTTTTCCGGCCCGTATACAGTGTTAAAGCGGCTCTCTGATCAGAACTACCTCATTGCAACGCCTGAGCACAGAAAAACCACGCAGTTGTGCCACGTGAATTTGCTAAAACCATACTATGCGCGAGATCAGGTAAAAAAATCTCCCGAGGACATACACCCAGTTTGTGCGGTTAATGAGGTTTCTATGGCCACTTGTTCTAACGAGGAGACTGGTACCTTGGACAGCGCCATGACGCACGGGCGTCTTTCCAACTCGGAGTCACTGCAGAAATTGGATGTGTTATTATCACATCTTTCTGAACATCATTCAAAACAGTTGAGTGAGCTGATTTATAGCTTCCCGGGTTTGTTTTCTGATACTCCTGGGCGTACAACTTGGTTGGAACATGATATTGATGTGGGTCAGGCGAGTCCCATAAAACAACATTTTTATCGGGTAAACATGGAGAAACAAAAATGTCTTGATGCAGAAGTGAAATATATGTTGGATAATGGGATAGCTGAGCCATCTTCGTCTAGTTGGGCATCTCCCTGCATTTTGGTTCCTAAACCGGATAATACATTCCGTTTTTGTTCAGACTATAGAAAATTAAATGCTGTCACAAAGCCCGATTCATTTCCACTTCCTAGAATGGATGATTGTGTGGATCAAGTTGGTTCGGCTAAATTCGTTAGCAGGTTTGACTTGCTTAAAGGGTACTGGCAAGTTCCTCTGACAAAACGTGCGCAGGAGTTAGCTGCGTTTGTTACTCCTTCTGGGTTGTATTCATACACAGTTATGCCGTTTGGAGTTCGGAATGCTCCCGCTACTTTTCAACGATTAATGAATTATGTGGTGGGAGATATGCCAGGTTGCGCGGTGTATTTAGATGACGTAGTGATTTATTCTGATACTTGGGAACAACACATGGAGTGCATTCACGACTTGTTTACTCGCTTGTCGGTGGCAGGACTTACAATTAATCTTGCTAAGTGTGAGTTTGCGAAAGCAACCGTGACATACCTCGGCCATGTAGTTGGGCAGGGTCAAGTGCGCCCAGTCGCAGCCAAGGTGCAAGCAGTACAGAACTTTCCTGTTCCTGTTACAAAAAAGGATCTCATGCGTTTTCTTGGTCTGGTCAGTTATTATCGTTGTTTCTGTAAAAACTTTTCTTCGGTAGTAGCCCCATTAACCAGCTTGCTTTCTAAGGATGCCAAGTTTGACTGGTCTCCTTCTTGTCAGCATGCGTTTGAGCAGGTAAAGCAGCTTCTCTGTTGTGCTCCGGTTTTGGCTGCCCCACGCTTGAATGTTCCTTTTCAGCTCCATGTGGATGCCAGTTATGTGGGTGCAGGTGCAGTTTTGACACAAATAGATGACCAGGGAAATTGCAAGCCAGTCAGTTATTTTTCAAAAAAATTTAACAAACATCAATTAAATTACTCTGTGATCGAAAAGGAGACACTTGCTTTAATCCTGGCTTTGCAGCACTTTGATGTTTACTTGGGGGGTGGTGCTCCTATTGTTGTATATACGGATCATAATCCGCTTACATTTTTGACGACGTTAAAATGTCCTAATCAACGTTTGGTTCGTTGGTTGCTCTTTTTGCAGTCTTTTTCTTTGGATATACGGTACATAAAAGGACGAGATAATGTAGTTGCTGATGCGCTCTCGTGCCCCTGTATTGTAAACGACAATGCATCTTAGATCTGGATGATTTTTATTTATTTATTTATTTATTTTTTTTACTTGGGATTCCCTTGTGGGAACCCATGTTTTGTGGGTGGGGGTGTGACGTCCGTCAGTTATTGTGTTTTGTCCTGAGGCGGAGCAGAAGGGGCGGGACCAGGATTTGCCAGGCCCAGCGCGTCCTGGGGATATAAGCAGCCTGCTTCAGCACGTGAGAGAGGGAGGACAGGAGCGGAAGCTGGCTTGGAGCTGAGCCGGCTTCTCCACCCAGCTTGATTCTACAGAGGTGGCTCTTCCCCCAGCTGCCTGCCCACCCGGTCCTGGTTTGGATGGTTTGTTTGACCTTTCTTTTCTTTTCGCAGGGCTTATCCGTGGAGCAATGACACCGACCACACGGGGGGGGCACCCGCTTGTCGATGCTGGTCCTGTTTATTTGCTTGGATTGTACAATAAAGACTGTATTCTTTTATTGAGGGCCGTGTCTCTCTGGCTTTTTGTCGCGGCTCACGAGCCGGGTCGTAACAATCACCTAAAAAAAATGAAAACTTTTTTACAAATTTTATTTTTATTTATTTGTTATGCCTTAAGAAAATAAATAAAAAAAAGGAAAAAAAAATCCTGAAACAAAGGATCATAATTCATGCATGAAAGGGTTAAGGCTTTCCTTGTCCAGCACAAAACTTAGTTTTTTTGCCTCTAATATTCTTACCAGACTTTTGACAAATAGATTAGTAGACAAGATTGTTAGGTAGAAAAAATTTATATGCAACAACAAAAAAGTCTAAAATATGCATGACTTTTCAGTTGACACTCATTTTCTTTTGTTTCTATCAGATTTGTGTTTAGTCAGTCTGAACAACAACAAGCATAGCATTGTGTGAAACTATAGGCCAACAAAAAGGTAAATTTAATCAGTGACTCTTGTTAATGAAGTATAAACTAAAGTCAGGGAGCATCCGTTCTACGCGAGAAATTCTTGTTAATTTATCACTAACATTATACATTATTTATGGCATAGTTCTACATGGTTCTTTTTAGTTCTACAGACCAGAAACATGGTTTTAATGGTGTTTTCACACCAGACACATTTAGTCCACTTTGAACAGACCAGAGTTTGCTTCCCGTTGGTCCAGACCTTTTGCGCAGGTGTGGCTACAGTCAAGTGAAACAAACAGCTGGATCAAAACCAACTTTTTGAGGTGCTCTTGGTCTGCTTCCAAACAAACTCTGGTGTATGTCTATGTGGATATGTAGTTTTGGACACCATGAAGCATCATTGTTGGGCTTTATGGTAAAATTGAGACCTTCTGTGTTGCTAATGCTACTGCTGCATGTACTGAAATCGCATCAGAGCCACTGTTTTATGCTAATGCTGCTGCTATAGCATGTTGTGGGTCAGGGCATGCAGAGCATCCCATCTCGTCTCGCCAACGCAACTGCGACAAATATATCAGTTTCATAGGAATGATGCTCTTCTACTGTTTTCCGCAATCCGAGTAACAAGATCTACTTATACTTACCTAAAGGTTTATTTTAAAGGTTCTGAGCAATGATCAGAACTAAAAAAGCAACTGTAACAGCTTTTGGTGATCACATTCGGGCACCAAGAGCAAGATTTCCCCTGGCATTGGCATTAATGGAGCTCTTCTCACAGAGCGTGCATTCTCTCAGAGGATTCCCAAGATCCACTGGCCTTTCATCAGCCTCTGGGCTTTCTCGGTTTGGCCCAAGAAATAATTACTAAACAGCTGAAATGCAGGGTTATATTTCCCACCGTCTCTGCTGCGCCCCCACCTTCCTTTTCCCTGCCACCCCAGAGGCCTGATTGCAAAAAATTATTTGAAGTATGATATGAATGAGACAAGAGAAGCAGGGGTATATGCATGAATAACAAATAAGGGCAATAAGTTCAATGTGCACTTTTTAGTTGTCTACTGGCTGTCTCACAGGAAAAAAAAGAAAGATGTGATCAAACATTGTAGACTTCAGTCTTTTAAAAAAAATAGGACAGGGGAAAAAAGCATTCACAAATATTTTATGTTTTAAATAGGACAAATAATTTGGTTTAAAGAGATGTTTGCTAAATTATTTGCAGACTTCGACTCGTTTAGTGCAAGTCGATATTAGTTTAAAAAAAGACCTTTAATCTTTTTTTTTTTATCTAAGATGACGTCTCGGTGTTCTTCCTCCTTCTTTGCAGTTTCTCCATCTTCCTTTCATATCCATAAATTCTTCCCGCTTCCTACTGTTGCCTCCTTCCTGTTCCTACATCTCATTCCGAAGCTCTGCCAGCAAAACTGCCACTCCACAAACTCCTGCAGGCATTTAACAAAATGGACGTCCTGCTGAGAGCAGCCACCACTCCTGGAACAAGTGGTAGATGAAAGGAGCAGTGGAACAGTGGGAAACAAGACGGCAGAAATAAAGAAAAAGGGCATAGACGTACGGTGCTAAATCTTTGCCTGTTATAAGGAACGGGTTTCAAGAGGAAGTGGTTTTTGACATGAAAGAAGAAATAAATCCTAAATTTAATCTGAGTAACTGTTCAGGAGAAAGGGAAAACAACAGTCGGTATGGAATGTTGTAACGTTCTATACAATCTAAAACATCTTGAGAAAGCAAACTCTGAAAAGACAGGTGTGGCAAAAGCTACATCACACTGAAGACAGAAATAGCAGAAAATCTCTGTAAATACCTTAAAAAAAATAACACATTTTACCCACGTCTCTTCTCTTTTTAGCTAGCTAATATTTATTACTACAGACAAAAATAGGCCACAGGTTGAAATGAAAGGTTTCCCATTAACCCCCACAAAAAATCTAGTTATAAAATCTTTGTCTTGCCCTGGAATACACTGTCAAAAAAGTTAAGTGTCCTGATGGAGCCGTGAAACTGATATGAAACTGCATGTATTGAAATATCACAGCCTCTCATCTCTGGGTGCAGAACGGGGGTCATACCTCATCTCCTGCAGCAAATCAGCTCCCGGCTGTTGCAACTCCACAAAGACTGAGAGACAGAAAAGCTCCACCATAACTCAGACGGACTGCAGACAAAGGGCATTTTTGTGGACAGGTGATGTTTCGCTGAAGGGGTTTACCAAGGTGGTGCCTCCGAAGAAATAAAAAATGTTGACATATTTTCTTACTCAAGTAGCGGTAGACGTGTTGTCAGGGTTCTCTGACAGACTACCCGGACTGATACCCTATAGAAATGAGAGTTTCTCGTTTCTCTTCCTCCCTCAGCTGCATCGACTGGGTTTAAATCCCAAAAGGGGTCACTCTGGGTAGTTTGACCTCTGCATGAATATCTGTTTTTTTTTTTTCTCCCTTCTGTATCAGACCTCATTGAGCCGTAACAGATTTGTAAGAACTTCCTAAGGTGGACCAAAAATCGATTAATGGAGACAAAATCCCTCTATAGTTTATATCAACATTGCGCATGCACAACCTTAACCATCTGGCCATAGTCACCAACTGTTTGGATTAACCGCATCCAAGTCTTAAGATACTTGCACAGTATTTACACATCACCTTAAACTGAAATGGACTTAATTCATTTTAGAATCATTTATGTTAGCTTGTGGCTCAATACGTATAGAAATCAGAGTAGAAACTTTAAGAAATGGTTTAAATTTAATAAAAGGGTTTTATGTTCTTCATCCGACTCTACAAGTGGCGAGTGCCTAGATGTTGTACATCTGTCACAAAGCAATTTGGAAAGCACCACTAGCTCGTTTCAGGTTCGACTCTTTCAACTTTGCAAATTGAGGCAAATAATATTCTTGGAATCCTGCAGGCAAAAATGGACAACAACGTTAATTATTGAAGTATGAGATAAACCTTTAGCCAACGCCCGTTTGCTTTCAAAGTCCAGAAATGGCAACACACCCACACAGAACAAAGGTGAAAATGGCATGAGATCGATAGAGAGCAGGGAGTGGGGAAAAAAAAAAAAAGAACAGCTGGTCACAATCAGTCTGGTCCTTATTTGTTACACGGCTCTCTGCAGACACGTCTTTCTGAAATGTTGCAAATTCAAAAGCAGCAGAGGTAATTAGCTTAGGAAGAAAGGCTTTGCGGAGAATTATGAGGGGTTAGTACTAAAACCTCTGTCTCACGAGAGAAATATATTGGATTTCAGCGCTCAGTGCGACACCGTTACTCGACTGAATCAAGATGTCATTTTCTGTTTTCTGTGAAAATTAAGTCATTGCGAGATAGTTGAGGTCCAATGAGTGTTATGACTAGAAATTTACTCACCCTTGGATAATTTTTACGTTTTGGTTGAAAGTCGAACAAACCGTCAAAAGAAAATAGCACAAATACAATCTGTAGGATAAACAAAAAACAGGAAAATTAGTGTCATCAGGTACCTTACCAAGCCATGTTGATAGTATCTTCACTTTGGAAAAACACTATTTACTTTCTCCTATAGCCCTAAAGCATATAAAACAACAGAAGTTTGTCCACTGTTGCCCCCAGAGATGCTCTTGCTGAAAGAACCTTCCCCTTGACCATGCCATCTACTGCTGAACAGATACCAGGACCTGTAGTACCAGAACATAACCAATACTATAAAATGCACATCATGTACCACTGACACTGTCCATGTTCAACCCCTTTCCTTCACTTTGTCTCCACTTTATTTCTTTCAAAAGTGGATAGTGGTGCATATTGTGTTTTCAGTAATGCTGTGACGACAATGTTACACGTTGTTTTTATCTAAACCTCTGTGACCGAATCTGAACCCAACTTTCTGTTTGCTGTGCTACTTAAAGCTACTTCTGAAAAAGATGGGAAAAACAGCTTTAATAACTAATGATCTGCGACTAGGCCTCAAGTTATGAGTTATCATACTACAAGACAAGCCACTAAATGGTTCTGAACTCTGTGGATTAATTAGGTTTAAAAAACAAACAAACATGTTTTTCGTTAGGTGGTGATCACTGCAAATTCAACTGTTGAACGGTTAAAATAATTTTAGCTGAATGTCACAGCTCAAATTTTCCTGTGATTGAATTGTGTTCCGGGTTTATCTTGAAACAATACCATGTAATATTCTGCAGAAAATCCACATACAGACTGTATCAAATATTCTGGGCCTTGATATTTAACCCTTCATATTAAAATGCTCCTGTGCTTAAGAAGTAACCCCAACTCACCACTAACCTCGCCTGTGTTACTGATACAGAGCAGAAGTGCACTTACAGAGTGGTTATATGTCAGTATCTGGGCGTTTGCCACACTCCCACGTTCGAAGCAGAACATCGTCTGACCTCTGTGTGCAGTTCATGTACAGTCTGTGAGAAGTGATATGGATCATAGTTCAGTTCTCATACGGAGAACATGCTTTTATTTATTGACATCAGTGTCAAATTCCACATCATCATTACCGTTCCTCATGTAATCATCCACACACTTTCAACTTTTGCTGTGAACCATGAAAGATACATTTATACAGTCATGTATAAAAACTTACAAATACAAAAAAATTAGGTGAGCAGGATAAGCATTTTGTTATATTACCCTGTATAAACCCGAGATGTGTTGAAGTGAAAGTTACTACTATGGTGAATTGTAGAGGGCTGTCTGAGGACTTCAGAAAAGATTGTTGGATTTAATGAATCTGATGAGGGACTTAAGGAGGTTTCCACGGAAACCTTTGTCTCCAAGAAAAATACCAAGGTAAAGCTGATGTTCTGCAGTGAGAATGTATGTGAAGATGAGAACTTTTGGATAAACATACGAGTTTAAAATAATTTTTAAAAAGTTAGTCACTAGAAAAAAAAGGGCACGTTTTGCTTAAAACAAATAAGCATTCAAGGAAAAGAACGTCAAAACTCAAACACAGTATAACGGTGTGGGTTTCATGGTTTGGGGATCCCTTGATGGCCAGCTGACCATCACAGAATGAATCATTTCTACCACATCCACTATGTGTTGGACAAAAACTAATGGAGGCAGAACTGAGCCCTGCAAAACTACAATGGCTTGAAAGAGAGTTAAAAAAAATAAATCAAGGACTGGCTGAGAATTAACAAAATACAAGCCCTGGACTGAGTCACCCAGATCTGTATCCTGTTGAGATTCTGGAAGGTGGCTTAAAACAGGTTGTACATGAATCCCCCTTTAACATCTCAAGAATAAAAGCGAGGATTGGAGAAACATTTCCTGGGGCTGATGGCACAGAGTGGTGTATCTACAAGACGTGACTCACTTCCCGTAGAAGTGAGTCACCGTTTCTGGTATTTCAACCAAAAACTGTGCTAATTAAAGGTTAGGATTGTCCCTACACATGTCCCATTATGAAAGAGACATTTCTGTTTATATCTTTTGTGTAATGAGTAAAATTAGGGTTCTAATTTTTTAATAAACTGAGAGACTGGAGAAAGGTTGAAATGATCCCATAACTACCAGTTGGTTGTTTTGTTTTACTTCTTGAACTTTGTCACACTTTGTCTAAAAAAGCTGCTACTTTGATAACAAAGCGCTACGACTTTCACCAAGGAAAACATCCTGACAAACAGCAAACCGGCAAAATTATCCAAAGGTCCTTTTCTCTTTTATCTCCGGCACCTTATTCGGTGTGTCAGAGGTTTTAAAACGGAGCGAGGCCGAGTCTGTCTTCTGCCTCGTGGCTGGGGCCGTACAATCACAACCAACATGGCAGAGCGCAGCGTGAGCTCAGACCAAATGAAAAGCCGGGAGACTTGAAAGAGGATTGTCAAAACTAAGTAGGAACGGGAGTGATCGGAGGAGAAAGTAGAATGAAAGACTTTTCACAGAAGTACGGATGAACTAAGAAAGGGGTTGAAATATGCAAGAGTTTTTAAAATGTGACGAAATACCATTCAGAGGTGGAAGTTTACTCCAAGTCCCAAAGTGTTAAAGTGGCTGATTTTTTTTTGTGTGTGGCCATTTTAAAAGTGTGAAAGTATTAGAGACAGTTTTTAATTAGATTAAAACTATTTTTTGCATTGTGTCTATAATGGCTTTTGTTGACTTTATTTAAAACTTTACAGTTTACAGCTTTCTCCCCTCGTATGCCTGTTTTCTGGGTGCTATGTGCAGGTGATGCAGGTTTAAGGATATATTTGACTTTTTTTTTTTTTTTTTTACCATCAACAACACGGCTAATATTTTGCACCTTTTCATAAATGCCCCGGTCGGTTCCAGCAGACGGCCAGTGCAGCTGGCTGACCACCACCCTGCATGCGCTCGACTTTGTAGTATATTCAAAAAAAGTAATGGAGTAACAGGAAGAGCATGGCAACCAGCCTGTGATGGGAGCCATCAATTTGCCTATAGTCATGTGTAACCATGGCTTCAGGACATAAAACATTGGTTAGACTAAAACTCCTCTTAATGCAGTTTTTCAAATGTGGTAGAGCATTCCATCATCAGTTCTCATAAATCATCTTTTTTTCAGTGAAATATGCCCATCACTGCTACATGTGTACTGTGCTTACCTTACCTGCTGCATGTACTTGAAAGAAACACGAACAACTGTGACTTATAACAGCACACAATAAACTGTTTAACGCTCAGACAGATTAGGTTTTATGTACAGATACAGATTAAGTGTTAATTCTAGATTGAAGGAGGGTTTACTACTTGCATGTCAGTGCAAATGAATGGGTGTTAAAAATAGCTGTTCCAATGTTGACTGCAGTCACTGTGATTGTATTTGGCAGGTTTATTTTATGTGCATTCGAAATTGAATTTTACCGAAGGCGCAGCTCGCTCGTGCATACAGCGTTTTCCTCCTTCAAATCCACTCTGTTTACATCAACATGACACAGCCGCCGTAATTAAAGAGATGATGCCATAACCCCAGCACCGATTTAACTTTTCATCAAGCTGCTTCTGCTTCAGTGGGTGATTGTTTTAAACTTCCTTTCAGGTCTCCTCTATAGTCATCATTTTGCCTGTTTTTTTTTCCCTTTTCTTACAAATCCTCTTTCAAGTCTTTATTCCTTTTTTTTTAAGCATCAAAGATCAGAGTGAGCAAAAAGGAGTGTGATTTACCAGAAGAGATGCTGTCTCACTTTCACAGCAGTGGGTTTTTACAACAACGGGATACTTTAAATTGCTCCAAAAAGATCAGTGGAGTTTTTTTTTTTTTTTTTTACTTCATATCTTGACATAAAACCACCGTAAGCATTTTTGCATCGCCGATGGTTGAGAAATCTGCTTTTGTCCAGCCTTCTCCTCCGACTGTGGTCTTTATATACTGGGCTGAAAATGTCCGATTGTTCGTTTTAAGTAAGCCCACCAAGTGCTAACACAAAATGGGGAAAATAGAGCAAATTGGAGGAAAAGAATGGAGATTTAGGACTCCATACTGTAACGCAAGAGTGTCAGATTTTGCTATTTACCCTCCTAAGCTTCTGCAGCTGGTTTGTCCACAGGCAAAAGCAAATAGACATTTTTAATGTTTGTTGGAGCAACAGAAGCGTGTTTGCACTTAATTGAAGAGCAGAGGCAGTCTGGCTGAGCAGTCTACTTTGCTTGATTAGACAAAGAACGGAAAATCTAAAGAAAACAATGAGATTTATCAGTCAGGGGAAAGAGAGGCAACGCCAGAACGAAGAAAACAAATATCTTCTTGGGATTAAGAAGGACTGGGAGAGAGTAAGAAAAACATTAAATGTTTGAAATCAGAATAGTAAGTTTTGTCAGCATTTGGCGACCATATAATTATGTTTCTTTATAACCTAAAATTTAAAGTCCTGTTTTTTTTTTTATGTATGCATTCTTTTTGTAGTTGTTGAACCAAATCAGCATGGTGACTGAGGTCTGTGATCTAGGCTGGAGTTGCACACATGAACAAACCATTTCAAGTAATCACGAGTGAAAATGAGGCAATAAGTGTAGATGGTTTGAGAAAAATAGTTATTGACCCCTGACAGCTACCGTACTGTATACAAAATGGTTATTATGGCAACTAGCAGTAAATGTGGATTGTGTGAATTGTTTCTCAACAGAACAATAAAGAGATAACGCCAGCTTCCAATTTTGTCAGTTTTTTTTTTCATGCTTCCATTAAGCAAGTACTTACGCTGAGTAAGCCACTCTATCGAAATGATACAAATGGTGATTATGGCAACTGCACTCGCAGGAAATGTGGTTCATAATTTCTTGGCGTCGACTGCAGTATCATTTCAGGTGACTTGGGGTGAGTTCAACACAAAACAAAACAAAACAAAAAAGAATCTTAGTATTCTAACTTAAGCTGGTATTACAAAAATAACCAGTTCTTCAGAATAAAAGCACTGCAAAAGTGAATTTTTGCAACTATTACTCCACGTTGCCACTGTACAACACTTGTTTCGTAGCGCGCACGCGCTCATCTGATCCATTGGTACCACAGTTAAGAACAGAAAATGGTGAATACATCTTCGAGTCAACGCATGATTGTATTCACAATGTCTTAAATTAGCGCCTTGTTTGAAGGTGTGGAAGCTGCTGACAGTAATTTAAGACAGTTCCACGGTGATTACTGGTGTGCGCAGTGTAAACAAACACTAAAGCAATTACGGGCTCAAATGGAGGAAAATTAATGTTTACGGAAAACTTCAGGAAGAAACAAAATGGCTTCCTAATGAGGGCTAAAAATGTAGGCGGAGGGTTTAAGTTGATATTTTGGATTTTAAACCAGTTATCAGCTACACAACTCTGCAAGCGACTCCTGTTAAAATTCTTCACAAGTGCCTCCCAAATTAGGGTGCACTGCTTAGCTTGTGCTTTTTCCACCAGCTGCTGTACAAAGAGGCTGACTTGCAGCCATCTGGCTACTGAGAGATTCTGCAAAAAAAAAAAAAAAAAAAAAAACGTTGCTTGTGCACGTGGCAGTGCTGCTGTATTTCTGCCACTGCGCATTGGAAACACTACAATGATCAGAGCCAAAAGAATTAGGTTGGATATAATTGGATGGTCTTTGCAGGGCTTAATTAGAGTAAGTATGGATCCTGAGATTCTAGCCTTCGTTGAAGAGCGCGCTTGGGTTGATATCTGGTTGTAATTGCTCACAGTTGTTCCTGCGACTCAGACGGCGAGTCATAGGGATACAGACAATGGACGGATGTTTAACATGTAAGGCGACTGAAAGAATAGTTTGTTTGTTTTTTCTTTTAGCAAGCAACAAATCTGGCCGGCAGCAGCGTCTTCATTTTGGACAAATGAAGGTCGTTTTCTACTAGCGTTATTTTAACCCTATAGTCACACTTTCCTATCTCGACATGTGTGCTGGGATATTGAAAAATGTGTGACGTGGGTGTGAATGTGAGAGAATGAGTGAGATTTTGAAAATAATCAAGCCCGGTTGTTACTTATAAACCCGTTTGTCATTTTTTTATGCATCTCCATTCTGACAATTGCTTGTCTATTAAGATTTGGGGTGAGCCATGGCATATCAGTCACATTTTATTATTGTCATTTTTTATGTTAATGCCTATGGATCAACTGACCACATGGAAATTACATTTTTATGCTTTATTGAGTTCCCTGTGGTAAAATGACTGTCCCCCAAAGTAATAAGAAAGTAGCCTTTTTTTTGTTTTGTTTTGTTTTGTTCTTTTGGTTCTTTTTAGTTTAATGCATCCAGAATGCTAAGATGTTTGAACTTTTTTTTTTCCAGGGCAGACAGTTAAGATTAAGTAATATTAATGGGTATGCTACGCAAAACGAGTCTTAATTGTGTGGATTTTGTGGCAGTCAGGCGCATTCTGTGTGCCAGCAGAATTACTTGGCAGCCTTGCTCATCTTGTGACATAATTCTGGATGGTAGAGCGTCAAATGCATCAAGGCGACGGATAACAAAAGACCTGCTACGTAATGAAGGGAATTCATTAATATCCAAGTCCAAGATTCCTCATAGTACACTTTTTAAAACGGCAGACATGGTGTTCGTACCGTTGCAGCTTTTAGGTGCAGCTGCTTCAATAAAAGTATCAAACTGTTTCCCTGTAAAAGCTTCAGTTACTGTCCAGCCCTATGAAGCAACAATAAATGTCATTTACTATTTACGATGGTGCTCAAACGTTAACCGTTCCTTTTTACAAAATACCTTCAGGTTCCAATGAGCTGGAGAGAAATCCAGCTGAAGAAATCACCTGCTTCACAGATGTGGCTGCGTCATTTTTATTTTTTTAATAGAAATTGCTTCTGTTGTCAAAATCTTTCAAAATGACTTGAAGCAAAGCAACGCCCTATGCCAAAACGCGAATATTGTTGTCAGGTTGTGTATGAATGCCATGTCGAGGCTTATAATCACAGGGAAAGAAACAAACAAACTAGACAGCAAAGCATTAACATTTTCACCTTACATGGAGGTTTGAGATAATCACTTCCAAGACTGTAATTCAGCTTTAAAACAAAACAATCCTCTATTACCACAAATGTGCCGACATCCATGAGCAAATCGAAAACAAAACCTGGACAATGCTAATGATGCATTACTCTTTATGGCTCCAGGTTGACAGTATGTCAATATAACATGCAAAATATATGGGATGGAAGTTGTAACCCTCGCAGGCAGCTGTAAACGTGCAATTTTACATCCACGCTAGTAATTTGCTCATTTCACAGGCTACAGAAAAAGTGTGCATCACAGCCCATGTGAATTAATTCCTCTAAACGATGCACATTTTGGTATGCAGACATTTCCAGGGACGAACGTATGACTTTGCAGTGCGAGCAGAAATCTTCCAAACATCACAAGCTCCATGAAATCAATGACTGTATAAAACACAGCGGGTCCATTTAAGATTCCAGAGCAGAAAGCAGAGTCTGCTCCATCGAAACGTACGCACGCCTTTGTAATGTACCACACCGTACTCTGTGGCAAGGTAAAAGAGATGCATCCAACACCCTTTTAAAACTCACGAGGGAATAATGTAGGAGTCTTGTGAGTGCAGAGAGGTGATGCGACCGTTCACACATTAAAAACCCAAAACACTTTCACAGCTACCGAGTGAGAATGTTTCATGTTCTAATGAGAAGGTAGTGCTACACGGCGTTCGTCCGACTGGAAATGGTTACTACGTTTCTTTCCTTCTTTCTTTTTAACAAAGAAAAAAAAAATGGTGCTGAATAGCACGACAGCTGTCGATGCTAACTGGCAGAGATAATGTCGCACAATCGTAACTCCTGAGAACATTTTACTGAACATTAATTGTACTTAGGATTTTTTTTAAAAGGGAAATATACGTATTATCTGAAGAACTGTTTGTGAGCATTGATACATCTGTATACTAACAACTAGAGTTTAAAAAAAACCCGTCAGGATATGAAGACCCTTAAAATATGTGGTAAGTGTGATTGACGGGCAAAATTTACATGCTGTAAATGAAATGTTTTTTCTCCCCTTATTGGGAATAATTTTTTAAAATTCATATTAAAAAAATAAAACATTCTTGGCCCAATAGGCAGTACTGGCCCCTTTGGGCCTGGCAGACGCAGCATTCATGTTTCCCCTTAGTATTCCCTAACTGTGATTCTTTTTCATTTTTCCTGATTGATGTTGGTAATTGTTTCAGTTACTGTCTGTAGTTGCCGGTTGACTGCGTTTTCGCATTAATCTTACGTCGGCACTGAAGATTTTTTTATTCCCTGTGGGGGTTAATCGTTTCTTTTTTGTCCGTCTCTGTGTTGTTTCGCTACTCAGGGTGGTAATGTTTTGTCTAAGCTACTCTTCCAGCTTGTTTTCAAGCATTATTGCTTACAATGCCCGGCCAGGGAGAAATATCTGAAAATATTGTGAAGCCAAAACACAAAGCTGAATGTTTCTTTGAATGACTGCTGCGGTCTCAAAACAATTCTCCTAAGCAGATTTTTTTTTTTTAATAAAACCACATATTGATATATCAGGTGTGTTCTTAGGCACAGCGATTCAACCAGAGAAGGTGAAAGAACTTGGAACAAAAGTTCACAAGTTTAAAGGTAAAGGAAACAAGGTTATTTTACTGAAAGTGGCAGCAAAAGACGGCTATCGATGGTTGCCATCAGAAGTCAGGGAGACAGATGGCCAAAAACCGGTGAATGACTTATTGGCATCAGACACAGAGGTTTCATTTTCCCCAATATGCATACTAAAAGTAAGGAAGGGTGCTCCAAGTGGCACACATGCTTTTTGTGAAGGGGATGAATAACTCTGAAACTTCGATCATTAAAAGTAATCTGACGTCAGTGGTCTCTCTTTCAGTACTGCCCAAGATCTTTCGAATTACCAAACTATGTCCGATTCTAAGCTTTCCTTCTTGGAGCCAAATTGATTTCCTCAATGACTGCATAAACGAACAAAAATGTCTCACTTTACTCCTTTATTTATTTTATCTTTGTTCAGGTTTCTGACAAAAAAATCAATAATGAAATTCAGTCTACACTCATCTAAGCTCCCACATGCTTTGAATAATAATTGCGGAGCAACGTTCTAATCAAGAAGATCCTCTTAAGACTTATTTAGGCCAGAAATTTTAATTTTAAATCTGACATTAGGTATGCAACTCTGTCAGCGAAAGGTGATAACACCAGAGAAAAAAAGAATAGAGAAAAGGAAGAGAAAAGAAAAAGTCCTGACGGTCTGCTGTTTCTTTTGGGGTTTTTTTAAGACTTACTCTTTCAAGTCTAAATCAGTTGAGTTGCTGCCTTACAGTAAACATTGGGCAGTGGGGTAAACGGACTTTCATTGGAGTAGAAAGCCTTGAACACATATTAGACATTATTGATCACTTCCAACTACAGTGAAAATTATTCTTGAAGAGTAAAAATGGCACGGCAGAAGATTTGTGAGTGTGGGTTGGAAACGCTGCCAAGAAACACAGAGAGAGAGAGAGAGAGAGAGAGAGAGAGAGAGAGAGAGAGAGAGAGAGAGAGAGACGGCCGAGGCGCCTCTGTCTGATCGGCCATTCCTCTTGTGTGCCCGTCTTTCGGTGCGTGACAAGTCGTCTCGAGGGGTGAGGAGCTCCACCTTGGCAGCCTCTGGTGATCCATGGGTCAACCTATTAAAACACTGACACACATCTAGGATCAAACGCGCGCGCACACACACACTCACGCACACACACTACCATAATAGATTTAGCGGTTTATTCGCTGGGACTCCACAGTGGGCCTAAGGTGATTTATCACTTTCCTCAACAACACACACAAATCTGCCTGTGTATGCACATAAAAATGCACAAACACGCACTCTTCTGGATACATGTCTTCGGACAACCCGCTTTTGTGTACCAACGGAGCCCCTTCGGAAAAAGGAAAAGAAAAAAAAAAGGCAAACGGACAACCTTTATCTTAAATTTCGCTTCTGAAACACCTGCTTCGAGTTGTCCCCGCTCTCCCTCCTTGATTTAAATTACATGCTGTTTATCTGTTTGACTGGGTGGAATTGAGCAAATGGACTCAAATAAAAGCCCCTGAGCCACAGTAATGCGGCGGCGGGCTTACAAAAGGACCAGCCAGCCACCCCGGCAATATTTGTTAGCCGTAAAATGAAACAACACAACATAAAATGGATCTCACCGTCATGCCGCCGAGGAGTGATTTGAATACAAATCTACAGTAATGACAGCACAAGTGGCAGAGCGGCTATCCATCAGCGTGGCTGTGGCGGTGACGTCTGAAGTCTCATTTGGATCCTGTTGGGCGTTCAGTGAAGACCGCTCTCTCTCCCCCCCATCTCTGCTCTACCTCCTGGTTAATGGGCTTATTTGTCATATTTCTTTGGTTTTCTGCCAGGAGCACAAACCTGGGGGGGGGTCAGTGTTTTGGGGTTGTGTTTAACAGAACAATCATAGGGGCCGATGAGGAGTGAGAGGGTGTGTGGGGGGGAACGGGGTTCATCTCTGATGATTATGCAGCCTCCCTTCCCTGTAGGCATGCTGCTGACCCAGACTGAATTGATTAAATATGCCTGCTATGATTTTCAGCATGGCCCAGACATAATCGCTTTGGAATGCCAATAGCATCTCTTCGTCTAGGTCGTTTTTCTTGACCCGAAGTGAGCAGACGCTGCCCAGGAAGCTGAGGTTACATCGATTTCTGTCCAGTAGGGGAGTTTTACTCAAAATGCCAAATGAGCTGTTGAGAAACATTTTTTTGATTTGCGAGAAAGGCCGCATGTAAGTCTATACTTATGGTGTCACTGATTATTGCTGATTGGGGGTCACGAGTGGTAGTTTGGCCTCGCCGCGACTGTGTGAGAAGATACGGCTGTTATTAACTTTTGCAGCATGAAAAATGAACCCTAAAGCCTAATAGCTGGTTGTGTCGTACTCGGCTGCAACAACTGCTATCAAGGCATTTTACAATTACTCCCAATGAATCCCTATGGATGAACTGACCACTCTTTGCGAAACCGTTTCAGTTTAGCTCCTTTGGAGGATTTTCAGATGCTTTGAACTGAATCAAAGCATCTGAATCCTATTTTAATCCAGACTGTGATGAGGCCACTCAAATCCTTCATTTTAGTCTTTAGATTCATTATTTGAGTCTTTTTGACTATGGCTAATTGTCCTTCTAAATAGTTTAAGGTCACAAATTCACAATGTTCTGCTAAAGAGCAAAACTAATGACTCCTTAAGTCAAATTGTACAGGATACTCCAACAGCAGACCACTGCTCTACTATCATTATGTTCCTTTTCTGAAAAGCTGCTGTAGTTTTATGCCAGATGTTACGTGAGCCACAACTTTTGCTTTATGAATATTTTCTTAAATATCTCTATGTTAATTAATTAATCCTTTTTATGTTAGTTTTGGTAAATACTCAGTGACCTTGGAGTATTTTAGATAGACCATCCATTTCTGGAAAGGTCCATCACTGTATCATGATTAATCTGTTTTTGGATAAAGGCTGTTGCTGTGCTCCACCTCAGTGCAAATGCTTTGAAACTTCTGGACACACAAATTTCTGATCTGTCCTTAAATCTCTTTAGGTCAGGGCACAACATGTTGCTTTATGCGCTCTTGTAGCCTACTTTGTTATCAGAGAGGCTTTACTTAGACACTTTGCAATTATGTCAAAGAGGCAAGGTGTATGTTTACATATTGCTAGATTGCTTTGGGCTGCTATTTTGCCTTAATGAATTAAATCCTCCTTTGAAAATTGCTTTTCTGCATTTACTCGGGTTATTTCTGGTGTTCAAATTTTAATTTGACAACCTGAAACCTTTAAGAGTCACACAAAAGCAAAACCAAAAGAAATCTGTGAAGGGGCGTAAATTACAGCAGTTTATGTCCATGAAACATTGTTTAGTAAGCAGAAAACTCTGAAATTGTTTTGCTGGGTTTGAAATGCAGCATTTTGTAAGATTATCCTAGACAAAATACACCATTTGACTGTGCTTACTATTCATGCTGAAACATAAAAAAAAAAAAAGATTTAATTTTGTTGCTGAGATCCAAATAGTTTTGCTTCATAGAAAAACATTCATTTCGTTGATAGGATGATTCAAGGTTGTCATTCCCCCCCCCCCCCCCCCCATTCCAGAGAGCTGGTCATTAGAGACTGGAGTGGGAACAGCCAGGGCTGCAGCCCAGCTTTGTGGAGGCTGAAGGACATGGCAACATAACTCAATAGAAACTTTACAACATCAGCAGCAAACGTCCCAATTTTAAACAAAGGTTCCAACTGAGGCACTGATACAGTAGAGGACAGAAATAAAGAGTGAAAGATGAAATCATTTCAACTTTTTTGTGGATTTAGCTTCATTACTGCAGCACAGCTAAATGCAGTAGGACGTTCTAAAAGCAAGCAATTAAAACTTTTTTTTTTTTTGGCTATTATGTGGGACAGGAAAGGGTGATATAACCCGAAGAAAATCCCCAGAAGCAAAGGAAATAAATCCCAGGCAATGGGGCCTAGCTTGGCAAAACTGTTAACCTATTTTCTGGTTTCATCACAGCAAGAAGTAAATAAAATCTTAAAATAAAAACTAGGAAACGACTGTCCAAAAGAACGTTGGAACCCAAATTTCCAATCCATCTTTCTTTTGTTTTTGCTTTCCTAACCAGCACACCATCCTCCCTGCTCTTACACTGCTCCAAAATCACAACAGAACTTTCATCTGCAATAACAAATTGGGCGACCACTGGCAATGGCCAGAACATAAATCAACGACTAAGTTGAGTGCTGGGTCAGCTTCCTTTTCTACCACGGTAATGCTCCTCCCCTTTTATGTTCACAATATCCTAATGGTTCATCCAGGGAATTACTTCCCATTCCTTAGAAGGCGAGTTCATTTCTTAAATGTGACTCGTGAGTCTCTTCTCCACAGTTCCTCTCAAAAGACCGACATGGAATCGTTCCCTTCTTAGAGGAAGATGTGTTGAAATCTTGTGTAGGAGTTCAGCCGTAGGTTGAATAGTGATTTGGAATATTGACCTCATCTGAAAACAAATAGGAAAGTACCGATCTACCATCTGTAGGATACAGATGGTAGATTTTTTTTTTTTTTTTTTTACACTTCAAATTAGAGTTAAATCCATTTAGGATCCAGTAACTCATGGATTTTTTTTTTAGAATCTAATTTATAAATTAACTCATTAAGTCTTAAAACACAGAAATAAATTCCGTGTTTTATAATCTTATAGCTAATGGAACTTGAAGTGAAGTTTCATGCATTTTTATGCATGACTAATACAAACATTTTCAGGTACAAAAATGCGGGCTTGGTGAAAAGCATGTTGTGAGACACTACAGTACATACTGTATGTGGTTGTGGCTCCTTTTGCTTGATTACAATGGCATTGTGGTGCAGCATGGAGGCAAACAGCTTGTGGCTATCCTGTACAAATCCAAGTCGCCCCTTAGCTCATCCGGTTTGTTGGCTCTGGTGTCTGTTAAATAGCCCTCAGATTTTCTGTGGGATTTAGGTCAGGCCAGTTTGCTGGCCAGTCACGCGCTGTGATATTATGGTCATTAAGAGCAGGTTATCTGGTACTTTGGCCAGTGTGGGCAGGGGAGAGTGAAATGCTCTGAAATTTCCTGGTGGACTCGATTGGACTTAATCTAACACTCCTCAAATCGATGCAGACAGCGGCGTTGGATCCGGAGCCGCTGTTCTTCTTCCAGAGCCTGTGACCTTAATTTCCCCAACTATGATGCAAAAATTACTGTCATCTGAAATGAAATGAGGACTTTGGATCGTTGAAAGACTGTCGGGTTTGGCAGAAGCAGTCCAAGTCATGGATACATCTGTTTGATGGCTCTTAAATCGCTGACTGATCTACACCTTGTGAATCTCCACAGAACTGGTTTTGTTCCACAATCCTCTCAAGGCTGTACTTAGCTCTGTTTTTATCCATTTTCCCTCAAATGTTGCATAATTTGTGTTTGAATACAGCCGTCTAAATAGCCAGCTACTGTAGCAGTTATGTTTTTTGGCTTGGGCACATTTTTGGAGTGCGGCAGTGACTGTCTGATGCACAACTGTGAAGTCAGCAATCTGTTCCATATTAGAGTAAGGCAGGGCAAGTTTATGTTTTTTTGTAGCTATTTCTGTATAGAAGGGGATCCAAAGTGCTTCGGACAAAATCAAATTAAAAACATTAGCATAACAAAAATCTTTCAAGCTTTTACAACCCATTGCAAAAAAAAAAAAAAAAAACTGGAACCAATGATGAAACCCAAGCTTTTTCTTCAATCAGTGTTTGTTTAAAGATGAGGAACGTAGAAAAGTAAATGCAGCCTCACGTTGTTTAGCTGTGATCCAGGCAACACCAAGCAAGCAGGTGACTGAAAACCTGAGGGGTCGACACGACAAGCAACTCCAATGCATCTTAGTCCAACAGCCATTAGAGCTCCATCGACCAAGAGCAGAATTGTGAAGTTTATTCTTTGAAAAACAGGCAGCTAGTGTAGTAATTAAAAAATATAATAAAAATGGCCGTAACATGATGCATTTTTCTGATTTTAGTTACAACTTTTGATCATTTTTTACCAGTAAAAAACAAAGTTGCAGAAACCTAACCATCGAATAATAATAACAATGCACCAGTTTTGTTTTAACAGGAAACCCTTTATTCCGCTATTGCTTTAAAGATCATTTTAAGTTGATCTCATAAAAAACTATGGTTGCCAAAATTTACACCTGAGTCCAAAACAAACAAAAACAGCATTTCTCATATACCTTGATACCTTTTTTTTTTTTTTTTTTTTTTATTATTTCCGTTTACAGTTCATCCGTATCCAAGGTTTGCTTTCAAAGTTAACTGCCAAATGTTTTGTGTACATATCCAGACCATCGTCCCTATATCAAAATGTTACAGAATATTAAAACGTGGTTTATTTTAACGATGACTGAACATAGTTTGCTTTCATATGCCTATTGGAATTACTATTTAAAACGCAAACTGATTAAAAAAAAAATAAAAATACTATCCCTCATGTATTAAAAACATGCAATAAATACGAAAACCCACAGTTGACTGAATTATAACAAAACACTTCACACAGTTGAATGACAACTGTAATCAAGTCTTTTATTGAAGCTAAATACATCTCCCAGTTATGTGCCAGCAGAGATGGCAGAATCATATTTTCAACAGGTTATGATGAACCGTTCCCTCAGATGAGTTTTAAACCAGAAACTATTTATGCCACACTCCATATTATGTTTGCCGATTGTAATATATTCACTTTTAATGCATTTGCAATTTAATGAATTCAGCACATTTATGAAACGCTCTCTGCTCTAATGCACCTAGATAACACAATCTATATAAGTAGATTAAAGGAAAAAAAAAAGTTCCATCTCCGAGACAAAAATAATGTTTTTTTTTAAGCTTACAGTAACTCTTAACATGACATTTTGTTTTTTCTGATCTCTGTGCAAAGATTTTATCTTATGTTTTATAATGATTATTACTATTATTATTATTATGGGTAATTTATAATCAGAAAAGAAAAGGAAAATGAAGTGGCAGCAGAGTTTGCAAAACACTGCAGAGGAGCGTCTGTAAAATAAAGCTGGAGCTTTTGTGGACATTTACAAGGTTGGACTGAGGCATAGAAATTTGATTTTTGATTTGATTTTATATCTAAGAAATTAGATTTTTTTTAATCTATTGTAATAAATAGGGATGCATAAGTGATTGATGAGCATATGCATCCTGTAACACAGACACTTCTAACAATACTTCTTCAATCTCAAGTTTATCAGCATTTGTGACTAGATATTGCATAAAGAACATCGACATTTTGTGTTTTATCAAAACCTTTGTGTGGAAAGTGGCGTATAAACGTTTCAGGCCCCATGACACCCCTGAAGGTTACTGTGGAAAAGAAGATTATTCATAAAAATCAAGAAAATTGTGGACCATACTGAGCACCCTGAGACTGTTTTACAACAGAATCAGAGGTGACCTGCAATAATACAGACTGCTACAGGACACCATTCCTGCCCACAGCCATGAGCATCTATAGCAACTCTTAAGATAATAGTAGTTAAAAACATCATTTCAATTCCCTTTGGGATTACTAAAGTATTTCTGAGCGGAATTGAACGTCGGAAGGAGAAAGCAATTTTGCTTTTGTTCTATGCGAGTGTGAAAACGGCGACGGAGTTTTAAGCTGAAAATATGAACATTTCAGAGAGTTCTGTCTGGACTGCATCACAAAGGCTGGGCAGACTGTTTTGAGTTCTATTGATCGTACATCAAAATATTTGCAAAGAGTCAAAGATGTCTGGGCAGTGTTTTCTCTAAGCTTGTCCAAACTGTTTCTGCTTGGAGAGCCAAGAGTGCAGACTGTGTAGGCGAGAATGTACTCTCCCGTCAAGTCCTCGCATCGGCTCGATCCAAACAGATTAAATGCCGCTTTCTGTAACCTGGACACACACACACACACACACACACGCACACACACACACACACACACGCACGTACGTTAAAAACAAATCACACCGGAGCACCTGCCCGGCCGTGATTTGTTTTCAGACGCCGGTCAAACAGATCCATTTGTCTGGGCCCTTCCAGCAGCAGGACAGCTTAGTCTCCACTGCTCATAAAAATGCCAGCTGAATTTACATCAGGCGGGTTCGGGCGTAAATCCTGCGTCAGTTCTGCGGCCTGACGGGAAGACATGATGGGCCCCCCCTCGATGCTCAGAGGTGAGCAACATGAAATCCAATGAAGCAGCAGAGGTACTGAAACTGATATTAGCCTGGTTAACCTTTCGCCGGGGAGCAGCACCCTGCAGCTGCCTCCTGTGGGCACGGTGAAAAGGTTTAGGAGTCAGGAAATGATGCATGCGCTTATTAGAGGGCAGCGGGGGGTGGGGGGGGTGGGGCGATCATGGAATCAAAAGAGGATAAGACGAACTGCAAAAACTAAAGTATTTTTTGTCTAGTTTCTAGTGTGAATATCTTAGTTCACTTAAGACAAAGATTACTTCAATAATTCCTCAATATTTATGAAAAGAAGTGCTAGTTCCATTGGCAGGATTTGTCCACTTACACCAAGACGTTTTTTTCTACAAGTTTAAAAATCTGCCAGTGGATAAAGTACTTTATTAATATTAAGGAATTACTGACTAAAAACATGCTTCTGTTTGGTGCTGAAAAGTTCACATTATCGTACTAGAATGCAAAAAAATTAAAATAAAAATACTTGGTAAAATTTTGTGTTTTTGTAGTTTCATTACATTCTTCCCATAAAACCATAAAATTGCATCTTTGGTTCTGGGTAGTATCCGTTACTGACGGCTGAGGATCTTCGTCTGCTTCCACAGAGAAGTCTTCAAGAATCCTCCTATTAGAGAAACATCCACAAACACAACCGTTACGTTCCTCTTTGAGAAACTTTTCTATTTCAAAGCCACTTTGTCCTACTGCATTTAAACAGCATTCAACATGAGAACAAAATGAAACTATTGTCAAGGAACGATGAGTTTTACTGATGCAGCAAATGAGATAATTGCTTTAAAAGCTGCATGACTGATGTGGATCTCTACAGCTGCCAGCTAGCAGTTGTAACATCAGCTGTGTCACCGTCTCTTTAAGAAGGTCACAGCAGAACGTAGAGCTTGCACACTGTAGTTTAGGAGTCATAAGTGTGCGAAATAATAAAAACTCTGAAGTTAAATTTAATCTTAGAATGTCATTATCTTTTACTAAAACTATTAGGAAGGTGGGACTTTAAAAGGGTGCAGTAGTATGTAAAGATTGAGCTTTATATCATGTTATAATGTTATTCCCTCATCAAAAACACACCTGAAGTGTTGCTTCAATTCTTGCATGTTTGAAAAATCCTTTAATCTCCCAAGGCAACCATTCAGATGTGCAAAACGCTTGGGGCTACCGAGCGCCGCTTCCCAAGACGAAGCTCCTTCTTGGAGCTGCGGTTTCCAAGCCTCCCCTGGCAGTCATCCACTTGACTCCCACAAACTAGCCAGCAGCAATTTGCAAACACCCGGTGGAACTGAGCATCTGCTGAGCTCATTACATGAGCTACACCTCTGTGCAAAGCTGATTAAAACGTTGAAGGGTTAATAGAGGAGCGCTGTTGTCACGACGTACTGAAGGCGGAGGGCCAAAAAGAGTAGATGTTTTTAAAGAGACAGAAGCCCAATTTCAAGGCATTAAATTACATAGTGAAATTACTTTTAGGTTATTTTGTTATATATAGCATTTTTATAACTGAAGGCAACAGTTACATTAGTGTGCAGTGAAATGACATAAAATGGAAAACACTGCCGCTTTAAAAAACCCGATGAGCAAAAACGATTTTGGATACAGAAGGTAGTGGGTGGCATTGAAACTGGTATTTTTAAGGAGAGTTTGGTTCAGATGAGTTTGGACCCTTCAGAAACTCCAGACACCTCATCGTATGGCATCTCAGCTGAGTCTTTAGGAAGGTATAAAAGCAGGGAGAATAAAAGGCTACTGTATTACATTTATATGCACCCTTCCCCTCCTGTCTCACTGTGACAAGCACTTTACTCCTCACTTTCATCATTATCTCGCAGCAATCCCTCAAAGATTGAGCGTGGTCTCATTCCACGTTTTGCGAAATGTATTTAAAAAAATACTGCTGGGGACGAGTGATGAAAGGAAAGCTAAAGATTTGTGCAAATGAATAGTTATGTCATTATCTACCCATTTCACTCCGTCCCTGCTGTGAAATCCATCTTGATAATCCATCGTTGTGTCCTTGCTCCGATCTGTGAAGCAGATTTGGTAATCAGCGGGGGGTCACCAGCCTCGGGGGCTCTCCTTCCTCATTACAGTTCAGTCTGGTGAGGTGTCCTGGAGGAGCCGGGGTTGAACTGCGGCAGAATCCCACAGAGGAGCTTTGTTCAAACAGCGTTGCGCTGTATTACCCAACTTAATGGAGACTCCATTTCGAGCTCAACCCTCGGCAGCTCGTGTATTTACGGCGGGGTGATCCGATTTCAATGTCACGCGAAGAGCGACACACCCGGGTGGAAATGGGTTAGTGGGGGAAAATTGAACTTGGAAAAGTTGGAAAATTAGATCTCGGAATGTGTAAGGATGTGGAAGAATGGTTATACGACTCCAGCAGAAGCAGAGAGCAACCAACCGATTTATGAGGCCTTTTTAACTGCTGACACTATCGAAGGTCATCCAAACAGGGACGTTTTAAAAAGGGGGGCAAAGTTGTGATCATAATTCAGTCTTTAAAATGATCAGACCAGATATGAAATATAATTACCAGAAGTCTCAGGGGCATGTCTGCAAATGAAGTATGGTTGAAATTTGGTAAGGAATGGTTCATTTTTTAGTCTATTGTAAGTTTAACGGCTTCAGCAGTTGAAGTTTCCACCAAATATTTTTTTGGGGACGTTCAGCTGCTGCTACAGATTTTCCAATTATATTTCATATGCTCCTTTTTTTTTTTTTTCCCCACAGAGAAACAGAAAACATGGAGAAATGTTCAATGTGCAAAGCAGATCCTCCCCATCACTGAACAGTAATTGTATTTTATGAGATGGGAAAACCGTTCAGGAAGAAAGGCTGGGTGAGTAAATTAAACGGTTTCATGGGATCTGAATGGAAATGCTTTAATTCTTAGATTTCAGAAACTTGGATGTCATTTTTTTATTCAATCCTTTTGTTTCGTTTTCTGAGTGTGCGTGTATTTTTTTCGAACTGTTGGCAGCCCCTGAATCCTTCGGGCTCTACTATGGACCCAAATTATCTGAACGCCACATTGTGAGCTGGATCCGAAGCTTTTTCAATTGATTTATCAAACATATGAAAGATACAAAAAAATGAAGTTTCAAATAAAGAACAGACTGTGGTGAGTATTAGGGTTCTATCTACTATCCTATCTACCAGTAAGAGTCCTTTGGTGAGATTTTATAGTTTAATGGTTTTAAAATATAAAGAAACAGATATAGAACTCCTCCATGTAGAAAAATACTTTGATTAATGAAAACAATGTTTTCTATTTCTTTTAGTTATTTAGAACAAACCGAGTCAGTCAGGCATTTCATATACTTACTACATAAAAAAACTAGATATTTACAGATGGACATCAAAAGAAATGCAACTTTATTCACAAGTTGTAAGATCAATTAAAAATCACTTGGCTAAAACAACAGGTCATTTTAAGCCATTTCTTTTAACAGATGTAAACAAAAGTGGAAGATCAGCTGGTTTCCACCTGGTAAAGCAACATTTAAAAGCAAAGTTTCATTGAGGGCTCCAAGAGTTTGTGCAACACAATTGAGAAAGACAGGCTTGCCTAAATGCTTAGGTAAAAGGCAACTTAACTTCTATCAATGCCTCAAGAAAGCTTCTTAAGAAAAACATTTGAACTGAAGCGTACCGAAGAAGTCTATTTGATGAGAAGCAAGACATCTTGACAAAAATCCTCCTCAGAATTCAGGACCGTCATATTCTGCATGGCAGACCTACACCAGAATGATATCTGACTCAGTCGAGTCAGTAATCTCGACTGAGTGACAATGGACATCACACACTGATCTATAAACTGAGATACCAGGAGCATACTAAATAAGAACTTATTTTTACAAAATCCAGAGACGTTTGGAAACTTAGAAAGAAAAAGAAATGCAATTTTATCTGCTCGAAGTCTAAAGACGACCTTTTAGCACTGGCTTCTACCATGTCTGGAGGAAGGGGTGGTGCATGGAGACCGTTCTGTGACTCTTCACCCACACAAGCTGCTTCTCGTTTCTAACCGTCTCTGCTTTTACATTATGAATGCTCTTCAGTTGCCAAATGGGATTCAAATGGACTTCATCTGGCAATTGCACCTTTTCTGACACCGGTGTGTCGTTTGAGGTGTGTTACGTTTGATTATCTAATGGATTCGATGGAGCAGGATGAACTTACAATGTGAGGACGCTTTAATACTACGCTGAGTAATGCTGTGACAGCTTTAAAGCTGAACATATCAGTGTTGGGAATCAATACAACAGTTTATGAACCTTTCTAAATTGTTGACAAGCATGAGTGCATGCCATATCAATAACGTAGGTCAGTGATGTTCATAAGAGCTTTCCATCTACATTAAAGACATTTCCAGGTTCACCTTGTAAAATGACTTCCGTCACTCTTTCAGTAGTCAGCGTAATGAGGATTTTTACACTGGACACCTTTGGCTGGTAATTGCCATGCTGAGGATCATGCTACCTCTGAGTGGCACCTGATTTATAAGGAGGGTTATGTTATTGTCACATGTACAAAACTAACTGAGGCATAAAGAGTCTGCAGTTGTTAAAAGTACGGTGGGGAAACTAAAAAGTAAAGGTAAATATATCCAAAGATTCCTCTCTTAAACAATGTGAGCTACTAGATATAACATTTAAAGCAACGATATGCATCCAAGATGTCATGTCTGCAACACAGAAGCACAAAAGTCCAATTTAGGTTTTCTCAGGTAGGTAGGTAGGTAGGTAGGTAGGTAGGTAGGTAGGTAGGTAGGTAGGTCCGTCGGTCCGTCGGTCCGTCCGTCCGTCCGTCCGTCCGTCCGTCCGTCCGTCGAGTCAATTACACAGACAAAGTCTCAGATTTTCTGCCCCCTTTGTTTTCAGCGTGGGTCTCTAGTTTTCTTCTGTCAAAGCTCCTTCACAGTTTGAGGGCAACATTTGCTCCCTGCCAATATTTGTCTCTTTGTAGGCGTCTTCAAGTCCTTAGGTGTTTTACTAAAGACAACTTAAAAGCTCATTCTCCAACTCTGTCAGAACTTTGAATCAATGATGCTGCTTTCACTTTCTAATCCAATGATGATTTGGCTGGTTTGACTGATTAACTTGTGGGAGGTTTAGGCGACTTAAAGGTGTGGCTGTTCATGAAGACATCTCATTAACAAAAGGAATCATCTTGGCTATGTACTCTAAATGCTCTTGCGACATTTTTTTTTCATTGGAGTCTTTATACCAGACCAACCAAAATAAATTAATTTCAAAACAGTTATTTAAGCAGTGCTTACAAATATCATTTGATTTTCTTTGCATTAGGATACATATTTAACTTAAATATCTTTTAATCTTGTTCTGAAATCCACTATTTTTTTGTTGAACTACATTTTACATGAAGTCATGATTTATGAAAGGAGGAACTACTACTCCCAAGAGACACACTTTTTTTTTTTTTTTTTTTTTAAATTGTCCTGCACTTCAGTCATGTTGCAAGAAATACAGTTCATGAATGAAACAACAAACGCAGTGGAGGCTGATGCTCCAGCCAAGCAACCATTGGATAGCTGGAGCCAAAAGAAATAAATCTACCAGCACAGATTTTACTTCACCATTAGTATATACTGTTAATCTTGCAACAATTCAGCTTATTGTGCACCACGTGCAACTTGTTTCATGTGCTATTACAGCTATTAAAAAAAAAAAATCTAAAATTGACTAAATTATCCAAATGGAGTCCTTGAAGCACTCTACAAACCAGCAGCCCAGAAAAACGTGTCACAGTCATAGCCACTAAAATATTTACTGGCAGTATTTCCTAAAGGTCTCTGCATTTTCGGCTTGAGAGAGCTAAACTTTAAGCTGATATTTTAGCTTTGGTCACAGAACACACATTAAGCATCTGAAGACGATGATTGCCAGGGCTGCTGAGATCACATCAGGCATTATTTTACATTTTGGAAATAATGAGAAACAGTTTTGTTCTAATGTTTGAAAAAAAAAAACAACAAAAGTCCACACAGTCACCTCAGTTTTGATTTTAATTTTAAATGTATTTTATTACTGCAATTCATGAATATTCTTACAGTATTCATATTGTGAAGCATCCACATAATAGCATCGTAGGGTTTTCAAAATGCATTCTGTTATAATGAATCTTTTTGAGTTGGGTTGTTTCCTGATTGGGATGACTAAGTGCTACGGACTTTGAAAGCACAATGTCAGCTCAGCTGGACCAGCTGTGTGTGTGTCGGCAAGAAGGGGGTCAGGCTTAGCTAGCTTATCTGGCCCTTCAGTAGGACTGACGTTTATCTCAACATTACACCCTATTGTGTGTAAATGGACTGACCAAATCGAGTTGAGCTATACTTAGTGGGCCCATCAAGTATTTAGACCATTTTGTACTTATATTGGGGTTAAATAATAACAATAAAAAACACTTTCAAGACTTTTACTATGTTGTGTGTCCCTTTTACTACTTAGTACCTCACACCATCCCTAACTGTATTTCCTATCTACATCACATAATTACAACTTAAAAAATAGTCAAATACACAGCTAACATTACTCAGCAACTTAGAAGCATTGAAACCATAGCTCAATATCAAAATAGTTTTCCCTTGTTTACTGGTCAGTGGCAGTAGAGTTAATGAGGCACATAAATATGGTGAAGTAATCAAAGCCAATTTCTTTAGCTCATCCCCTTCATTTTTTAAATATGAAGCAATATGATTGATATCCTATTCAGCCTGTAAGTATTCATATTCCATCATGTATTTCCTTTGCAAGATACTTTATTTGTGCAAAAATGCTGGTGTAAAAGTCGTGGACCAATTTTACTTGGAAACAATTTTGCAACATCATAGCCAACTTAACCCTATAATCTAAGAAAGTGATTACACATTGCATTTTAAATCTATAACTTTTGCATTCTTTTCGATCTGTTCGACTAGAACCGGCACTCCTATTTCAAACTATAGACCAGCCAGGATGACACTCAGAAGTGGCCAGTGGTTTACAGAAAAGAGAAAAAAATGATACCAAAACATCACAAACTCCATAAAGTTCTACGTAAGATTAATCTATCAGAAAAAATGATGCTGAGCAATATTAGCATGTCATAGGTCTAACTTGACAATGCATTTTGTGTGAATGGATACTGGTAGGCTAGTCATAAGGGATGCGTAGCAACACAGCTTCAGGTAGATCCTGAGCAGGTGGATGTCATTCATAATACCAACATGTTTCAAAGAGTTGCTGGTGATCATCAGTCATTAGGATGTCTAAAAAAATGTGTTAATTTCAGTAATTTTTTCTTTCAAACGCGACTTGATTATCAATGTTTAATTCAAATCATTATATTTATGCAGTGTCAGTTCCCAACAAACCAAATCTCAAGACACTTCTCAAGACAAAAAACAAAAAACAAAAAGACATTTGCATACAAGCAATAAATTGTCAGTTCAGTCCAATCATCCAGAAAAAGTACATTACAAACATTTCAATTAAGAATTTATTATAACACTGCTGTGAAATTCAGTTTACAATGCCAATGTGTGAAATAACTTTTCATCTAAAAGGAAAACACAAAAACAGATTTATTATGATGATCCAATGGGGCTTTGCTTAATTTATCACTGAAAACTATCATGTTTGTGCAAAACTGGTGAAACATAATAACCGAATAAAATGTTGCTTTTAATTAAGATCAAGTCCTGCATGCTTTTGTTGTTCACTAAACACCTGAAGTGCTTAGTGATATGGTTGGTTGGACACCAACCACCACTGATTTCTCTGTCGGAAGCCTTCACAGGGTCTCAATGCAAGCTTGAATGACTTCAAATGTCCTTCGTCTTCCTCTTGCTTGGCACTTAAAATGCACTCTGCGGTTCTGCCTTCATAAGCAGGATGAAGGAAGTGGCAAGCCTGGGGATGCTGCTTAATCTCAGTATCTCACGGAGCACGCTAGTCAATGCAACACAAGTCCCTGATATAGTATTCAGCTTCTGCATTCTGCTGACACAACCCTGCAGATCCTCGAGGACAAAAGCAAGTTTTATCAGCGACGACTACCGCTGTGGTGATTGTTTCATTCACCAGTGCAGATAGACGAAAACTATTTCAGACACAAAGCTGAATCTTCATAAACGGCCGTGTGAAGAACAAAACGTACCGCGGCTGCAGTTAATCTGTCTAAACTGTAAAGTTTGATTAATAAAACGTAACCAGGGCTTAGCTTAAGCAGAAGCCTTGTAAGTGTTCACTTACAAAAGAGTGGATGAACAGATGTTATGTGCGCAGTGTACTTTGACTCTCCCGAATGCCACTTGGAAAAGGAAAAAAAAAAAGAAACATTGCAGAGCCGCTGACAGAGCAGTATATAAGCAGAGCGGGTCGTGAAGGGGAACCAGATGTAATCTTGTGGTTTTTTTCTCCTGTAATCTTCTTTGTACTGCGCCAGGCTCAGATGAACGTGCATTATTTGACTGGTATCAGTTTATAATCCCTTCAGTCTAACGTATCACTATCATTAAAGGCGGTACTCTTTGGCGAGGATATTCATACTTCGGCTTTTGGAGAGATCGTCTTTTTCAGACTTTAATATGTGGGGAGCCTCGCGAGCGTGCTCGGGCTGAATGCTGATACGCATTTGGGTCAAATGCTAACAGCTGAGAGACCGTGATGGTTTGGCAGATGGAATTCACACTGAAGATAAATAACAAGCACAGCATCTCTGGGTGAAGAATGAATAATTAGGACAGACAGATAGGGTGAGCTGTGAATAGAAACAGTGTTTCTGATGATAACGTAACTGGCTTAGACTTGCAGCCAGCAGAAGATGCATTGCTTTTCAAGTAGCTAAAACAACTCAATTGTTTTTGATCATTTTGCTTATATGAGGAGAGGAGATTCTTCTTCCATTCAGTTCCTTAACAATCCAAGTATCTTCAAATCGATGTAAATATCTCACAAGAATCTCTGAAAAATTCACTCGCAAAAAGAAACACAAACCCTCCCCACACACTTATTAATAGTTTCTAATCATTTTATAATACTCCCTCGATTAAATTTTTTTTTCAAGTTTTCAAGATTTTTTTCAAGTCATTGGTCACTTTTGCATGTTGTTGGAAGGCAACTGCTAATGTAACTTTCTCTGTGGCGTCTGCATGCTCTACCCATCCGTATTTGGTTTTCTCTATGTAGTCTAGTTTCCACTAAGAGTGCAAACTCATCTTGTTGGGCCAAGCATACCAAGTTAGATATCCAAATGTTTGACTGCCTGAGTAAATGTTTGATTAATTGACAGCCACACTGATCAGCTGCCATTTGCTGATGTAACCATCAGTCCCTGAACTTACAAGTCAATTGTCTTCCACTGTTGAACTTCCCAATTGAATCAATTGAAGGAAATTGTTAAGATTAGGCATGCATCGGGTCTGGCATTTGGATATTTTTTTTATATTACTATTCTTATTGGGTCATTTTTGCTAATCTTCACTGTTTGATTTTGCAACCTTTGTTACAAAAACAAAACTCTTGGCAAAAAAAAGTTCAAGAAAATTTCAGAGAGATGTTTGATCTGCATCAGTCTCTAATAAATCAACCACCTGAGGGATCTGCTTGTGTGTGTTAACATTCACAAACATGACATTGGAGCAAGTAAAGGCAGCGCACTTGGCTAATTACAAACTTGGCTTCACCTGAAAATGAGTGTGGTACCTAGAATTTGTCATTGGTTTGTCTTTAGGCATCTTAAGTTGATTTACCACAGCAGTTATCCTTACAGCCTGAGAGTTTCCCTTATGCCGGTTATTGAGAACAAGGAGATCTTGCAGAAAGCCTACAACAAGCTGAAAACTTAAGAGCAGAGAACAGTAAGTCCCAACATTTGTAAGAGGAACCTGTCTTTGGAATTTAATGTATTTTTTTTTAAATTATTTTTCTGGGGTTCTGAATTTGTGTGCACTGATTTTCTAAATTGTCTCTGAGGACAGTGTATTGTTTGAGTCTAGTCTTAGTTGTATCATACAACACAACATTATCATATACCGGCACATCCAATGAGCAGCAACAGTATCACTTTAGGCAACATCTTCAAGCAGCTCTGCTATAACCGTTTCGCAACCACAGACGGTACATTCGTGGATAAGTAAAAGTTATGCAGTAACATTTTGAGGAATATTGCAGCCGTCTATTGCCATGCTTGTACCACACCATTTTTTTCTAAGTGTTTAGAAATGAGTAAGTATATAAAAAATCTAAAAACAAAGTTGACTTCAGACCAGACAAATGTTTTTAAGCTTCCGCTCAACCAAGATTGACCACAACATTCTGCCTCATGCAATACAGCAACATCATCTCGGCATCTGTGTCTGTAATCTTAGGGGAGGTGCTGAAGTCTTTATTGCACCATATGCAACGTCTTAATGAATGCACGCAGGCTGTCAACAACAAAAGAGGGGAAAGCTGCTTTAGCAAAGTGGCATAAGGGATGTCACGGACTGATGACATTTATGTGCAACACAAAGGAGGGAGCATTGTCCTGCCAACGTTGCAGGACACTCAATTGGATTATTTGTGGCATCATGGCGTGAGGAGGAAGCCATGAAACTTTACATCACGTACCGATTCAGAGGATCCTGAAGGCGGCATGCGCCACTGACAGGTCTGGCCTTCATTAGGACGTTACCGAGACATCCACAGATAGTACATCTGTCTGTGCACTTCCTATGTAATGTCGAGTTCCTCTATGAGTTATATAAGCAGTCCATTATGCATCCTTTCATCCTCCTTCTCACCCGAGTTAAGTTTGTGTGGCATTGGCTTAGTCATCAACTCCAATGCAATGCAGAACTTTCCAATTACATGAGTCGATTCTGAATGCTTGTTTACACCACAGCAATGACAGCATAGTAGATGCTTAATTGAAAAGAAAGTGCATTAAAAGCTCTCATTTGTGTAAAATTATATGCCTTACTAAGAAAAACCAACAAGTTTTTCTAGGAATGCTATATGACAGAATACCACAGTATAACATAAAGAAGGAAGCCACAACTCGCCTCCATAGTGGTGCAGTTCAATGTGCATTAAAAGTCGATGTGCAAGGCTCTTTTGTGCCCATCAGTATTAGAGGAGCAAGGAGAGAGTGTGCAGTACTTGAGAAACCTTTTATTGATGATATCTGAATTCTAAGCCAAATGGAAGATATGGGAAAAAAAAAAAGGATGTGTTTCAATAGGGATAAAGTGGAGGGGCCAAAGTAACCCACAGAGCGAACACATCTTAAGTGATCATAGGAGATGAAAATGAAACGGTGAGGAGAAAGTTTTCTGTCATTACGGGAAGCAGAAGCCACAGCAGCTGTGATTGACAGATTCACACCGACCCGTGCAATTGAAGGATTTGAAGGAGGTGAGGAGAGCGACTGCACCCATCATCACAGGGTTACGGCCAGCTGAGAGGAATGTTTTTTCAATTTCGCTTCTTTTCTTCCATTTTGCCTGCGCCTTTAAGATCCCCCTGCCCTCATTCCCTCCTTCCAAATTTCAGCTCTATTCATCCCTGGTGCTCTCTTTCTCTTAACCTCCACTCGGCTGCCTCTGCTTTCATCTCGGCGCTTGGTCCAACTCGGACTTGACTTCTCTCCCTCACAACCACCCTCCCCTCTCCTCGCTCTTCAAACCCTCGCAGTCCGTCTACCTGTTCTCTCATCTCCGTTCTTTCATCTTTCCTCCCCAACCTCCCTTTGCACTCTTTTTCCTCTGCTGACATTTCTTCAATTCTCTTCTTCTAACTGCATCTTTCAAACCGTCTCCTTGTTTGAACTATAAAACTTTGCTTGTATTCTCCATCTATTGGTCATCTTCTTATGTCTCCAATTATCTGAACCCTTTGTCTCTTAACACCTTTGGCCTCTTCTCTTTTTTTCTTTTTGCTTTCCTTCTTTCGCTGTCAGTTGCCCGGCTTCCATTTTAAAGCATCATGCACCCACTTTAGTATGATTTCTCTGTAAAAAGGTTAGATGATTCCTCACACAATGTGTTGAAATAGATATAAAAAATGAATTAAAACCCAATTTGATGGTAGCAGATTATACATTCCATGCAAAATATTAAAAGCATTTTTTTCACTATGATTTGCAGTAGAGGCAACATTCAAACAGGTCATATGTTGCTTGACTTTTACTTAACTTTAGTTTGCACATCATCATACTTGTAAGTGTTCCACTTCGAGAAGTTCAGCTAGGAGGTTCTGGATATGTAGTTTGGGTTTTAGTCATGCAACTACTCGGAAGCCTTCTGCTTACTGCTTTCATGTTACTTTTGTTGTCATTTTACATACATTTCTTTTATCAAGTGTCGAACAGCGCGCATCCCTTTGCTACAGGATTCTCCATCCAACGTCCTCTAGAGTGCACAGAGTGAACACCCACCCCATCATCTGGTGCCATGATAATTCCTCTGAGTCTTTCCTTCAACAGAAAAAGTTAGGACTGCTTTTATCCTGTCATGTATTCATCATAAGACATGTAGACATTCAATTTCCAAGCATGCTGCTCCTGGCAGTGTTTTTTTAGTGTGGGTCTGTGTTGGTCTACGGGATTTTTTTTTTTTTTTTTTTTTCTGAAAGGGGTGGGAATCATCATAGCAACCAGAGTCTTTATAATTTATAACTTTTCATTTATTACATTGTTTAGAAGACTTTTTTTTCCCATATAAATCAATCACTGCTGCTTCCCTATGTCTTGTAAAACGTTGGTATTTGTGTGACATCTCGTTACAACTTATTACATTGATCATTTTCTGAGAGGCTGCATTGGCACACCTTAAAGTTTCTTCTGATATGTTCTTGTCTCTCTACTTGTTTTAACTTTTATTTGCCCTACAATCTCTCCTTCCTCCTCCTCTCTCTCCCTGCTCCAAGTCATTGGAGGGTAAATAAAGGGGAGGTTATGAGAGCCTTCCTGTCTGAACCCTATCCATCACACCGCCACTTAATTCTAACAGCTGTCGCTGAGAGCATGTTGGTGTGCGTCCGAGTAAGAACATTTGTGTGGCTACAGGCCCCGAGTGTGTGTACGGATGGGATTTTTTTTTTTCCCCTCCCAAATATGGCAGTGGTAATTGACAGAAGCTTTACAGAAATGTTAATGTGATGCCTGGGCATCAGCACACCATGTTTCTCTCCGCTCTGCTGAAACTGAATTATTTTCTGTGTGTGAGTTCTTTGGGGCATTTCTGACAGCAAGCAGGCTTTTCGCCTCAAAGCCTCTCCGAATGTGAACGAGCAGCGTGTCAGACACACACTTATACAGAAGAGGACAAACCACTACAGCTACTGCTGCTCATACAAGACCGTTATGTTGCGAGACAAGAGGGGTGTCCATCAAGCTCCAAGAGCTGTCACATGCAGGACTTCTGAAACGGAGCTGCCATTCCGGTAGAGATGTTGCCCTAATGCAAAGTGCAAACTGTTCAACCAGTTTTCTGTATGCTGTATTTCTGGATATGTTTTCTCCCTTTTGCTTCTCTATTTCCCATTTCTCTCTGTTACTTCCTCTTATGACTTCTAAACCATTCTGGATTTTGCTTAAAAACAAAATGTTGAGTCTTAAGCAGCAGTGCGCAGTGACTTCTGATGTGTACATAAAAATGTAAAAGATTCTAAAGATTTTGTTGACCTCTGAGGTGTCTCAGCCTTCTTTGACCATTTTGAATTATTTAGATTTTGCCTAAAGACAGTTTTACATCACAGCTGTATGCTTGACCCTGTTGTCCTGCCCCAAAACGGTCCTGGGCTCTTTCTGCCTGCAGTGTGCTTGTTCTGAATAAATGGAATCTGATTAAGTCTTTATGTGCTCCAACTCCCCCGTTACCAACAAGAATAGCAGACATAGAAAATTCAATTCAGTATTAATCTATCTGATTTCCCTTAACAGTCACCCCTAAAATACTTATACTGCAGACAATGGGTCCATGAGGACACCTGCGTCTTCATGAGAGTTGAGTTTTGAATTTGCTCGTTTGTTTTGCATTTGGCCACTTTTAGCCGTCATTTTCTATTTCAGGTTGAAAATGAAGTCATGCGTCTCATAATTTGTTGCCAATTATGAAAGCACATTTTGCACAACATCATTACTCATTTACAAACATGGATGCTAGGCAAATTTACCAATTTGTAAATTATTTTTTTCATACAAGCAATTATATTAAAATGTCCAATTTTTTTGATTACTCTAATGGGCAGCACCAGGAAATGAAATCTCGCCTTAGTCTGATTATTCTGCATGATTTGGAAGAGTAATGGTTCTTATCCTGTAGAAGAAAAATAAGAATTACTATGATTATTCCTTCTGGCAAACTGGAAAAATATTGAAGCCGTTTGAGGACATGAATTTGTAGATTTAACTTTTTTTTTTCGGAAAACAGAAAATATCAGCCGTCAAGCCGGACTAAACTGCTGCCTCTCAGAGAACCTGAAAACCTACAAGAGCTTTCACAATTTACACTTAAAGTACAGCTGAAGAGATCCAGTGTTTTATCCCGACACCTCAACGCTAATAGTTTGGGAAGGTACATCTGTGTCCCAAATTGAAAAAAACGTATCACGGCAGAGTTTCAGTGGCGAAGCTAGTATTTTACTATGATAGGTGGCGGGGTTTCCACTGGGGCCATATCTGTTTTGCTAGATGTTGACTGCCCTTCAAAAAAGTCTCATGTGTGCAATACCAGCTGTCAGAAAGCAGCCCTGTGCACTCTAAAGGCACTCACCTCGCCAGTGAGAGGCCCTTTCTCATCAGACCTGTCTGCAGCATAGTGGCTCCTGCAAATTTCAAAGTTGGATATTTTACCTGCGCAGCAGAGGCCGGCTTCAAAACAAACCGGCAATAGACAGTGGCTAATGGATATCCTTTTTCATCGCACAGATTTGCCAGCGACAAATGGAGCTTCGCCCTGCTGGTGTTTTCTCCGCTTCCTTAATTGGTCTTCGATCACCGATTGCCACCTGAAGACTATCTTGTTACCTCCTAGACATATACAAAGTACTGGCCAATTAGCATCTTCCATTGATTGATAAAAGGAGTTTAGCTGGATAAGTAAAAGGGGAACGAGACAAAAACACTTCAGGGGATTTTTTTGTTCCTCTCTTCTTTTTACAACCCAGATTTTTGACTCTGCAGCTGGAATTCTGTAATTGGTGGTTGGTTATTGTCTCAGTGGGATGTGAAAAATGTTTTTTAATCACCTCACAAGCCTGCAGGAAACACCGCTGCTGCTCGTTTGCTGGTACAAAAAGTGGACATCAAACAAGAAATCCCGGGTAGGAAAACGGCAGATTAAACGGAATTCAAATGAGGAGCTGTGATAAAAATGCACTGATGCCTTTAAAAACAAATCAGATGCAGAGATGAACGATAAGGCCTGATAATTAGATCGACTGCTCACACTTATAAGATCAAGAGCGCGCCTCCATGCTTCGTTAAGACTTAAAGTGCAGCAATTTCCTATCATAATCTGGAGAGCGACTGACACGACGGCAGCGCTGCACATGGTTTCAGTGTGCGCGTGTTTTCAAAGACAACACTCAGAAGAATGACATAAAATGACATTTTTCTAAAAATTCGAAAAGCTATAGATATTTTTTTTTGTTAGAAAGTGTTGTGTTTTCTCTCGTATTGTTTGCCTGTTGGGTACTGAGGAACATCAGAGCGTCAGTACTGTGTCTGAATGCATCACGTCTGACACGAGGAACACTTGTTTCGTTTCGAAGTCGTCTTGTGTGTTATGTTATGTGACAGTTTTCAAAGTGTCACCTCAACGTTCATATGTAGCATTTCACCATACGTTGCCAAAGGGCTAAAACAAAACATTCTGATCAGCCTTTTTATTCACAGAATATCTGAAATTACCAGTGTGTTTATACTGAATTGGTGTATGAAACAGTCAAATGCCACAAAAAAAAAAAATAAATAAATAAATAAATAATAATAAATAATGGTTTTAGGGAAATTAAACTAACATGGCATGCACTGGAATATCAAAATTTGTTGACAACATAGAACAACCTAATACAATAAATTCAAACAAATATCTGTTGAGCAACGATAAAATACCTTTAAGCATTTAATTTGGATGCCATGCACTTGGGAAAAAATAAAATCTACTTAAACCATGTAATTGAATTCATGTAAACCATTTAGATTTATCAAAAGTGGCTAATTATCTTCTACATAAAAACAGAAAAAATAAAGTAAACATAATTTACTGTTTGGTGCCAAGAAGTTGGGTCATTTCAGGAAAATTTGAGTTTAAAGTCCTTTTGAGACCAGTCAGAAGATATTTAGTCTCGCTAAAGAGTTTTACCTGCACCGTGGTTTCAGTGGTTACAATTATAGCCTCACAGCTAGAAGTACGGTCATGATTTAAAGCATTGGCTTTGGACTTCCTGTAGGGTGTTTCTATGTTCCATCACTGTCAACAATGTTGCTGTTGTAGAGTCTTGTATCAGCGTACAAAGAAACTTTTCCACCCATCTGGTAATTCAAGGTTGGCTTTAGGTGTCTATGCATGTTTACATGGCTGTCCTTGTTGACCTTAGAAAGTACTACTGACATTTTTAAGATCTGTGTCCAATTTATTAACAGTTTTATAGTGGATGTGCTGTAGGACAGAGAACAGGCTGCTACTGCGGGAGGAGGGAGTTTTTATGCCATGATTTCACTGTTTTCCCCTCCTGGTCAAATAACTATTGCCTAAATGAATATGAAAGTGCTGCATGTTACAGTGCTGCTAGTTGGAGCCACTAAGCGGCATGACAAGGTAAAATAATCTTCACTGGCACAGACAGAACGTCTGCATAGAATATCATGGCATTTGAGTAACAATTGTACAACATGACATGCACAGAAACCACAGCATATATCACAGCTTTCTTATGATCCACGTTCCCTCTGCAGTATCCTTTCAAAAATGTAATAGCACAATGTCTTGAAGAAAAAGTGGTTTCGCTCAGCGTAAAGCACCCACAGGCGCACTGAAAATAAATATCATTCGCATAAGGAACATCACAAATAAAAAAAAAAAGTCCATTGGAAAGAGGAATTTTCGGTTAAACTACAACAACCATAATCTATTAAAAGAAGATGATGAAATCCATCTCAAAGACAGATGCAGCTACAACAAATGCAACTTCATGAGAAATAAACTTCAAGGTTTAGGAGTGTGTGGCTACGATGTAGCTCACCACCATCAGCGTGCGAATGTGTGCACAAATGGCTGAATGAATGTAGTGTGAAGTGCTTTAGAGTCCTCTGGAGTTAATAAAGTGTTATACAAGTACAGCCCACTTACCATAAGAATGTTTGGCATTCCTCCATCAGGTCAAAGTCAGGGTTGTGTGCAGGGATGCACACAACGCTGAGTTCCTCCACAACAAATTTCACTCATTCCCATCCTTATGGACCTTCTTCTGTTCCCAGGTGCTGAGTCAAAAACGTGGCAACCTTGCCTCACTGTGTGCCTCAGCATGTGCTGTTCCAAACAGGGATGGAAACATGACTGAGATGCTGCTGTTCTTAACTGCTTCCACATTTGTTATGACACTGAGAGGAAGTTTCGATGAACGGACTGAGATCCCATCGCTGTCGCTTCGGCATCCAAAGCGTTTTGGTCACAGACTCATTCTTTCACGTTTGTGCAGGCAGTCTTCATGTCTGTGTGCTGGATTTTATGTCCCTTATACCATGAAAGTGACGGGCAAAACCTAAACCCAATGAATTAGGAGGGCTGACCAACACTTAGTCCGTCTCTTGTGATTTTGAACAGTGCCGTGAAACAGTAGAGACAACATAGGCAACCACATGCAAATTTAATTTCTAGTGTTAAGGCAACAGTGCTTTCAGAAAAAACTGAAAAAGAATGATGGTATAATGAAACAGGAGAATCCTATTAATCACACTGAATACAGGATTTAACTTCTGCTATTTTTGGATTTTTGACATTCTAATGAGCTCAAATAGACTTTTAAGGCACAGGAGGTTTTAAAGTTTTAAGTTGGGGGAGAATTTAATGAGATAAACTCTTGTGTTTTGGCAAAGATATGCTAATTAGAGTTCAGCTGAATTATAAAATAATACATGAGGCACAAATATGCTGTATACTTCAACTCACCAACTTAAAAAAAAAGCACTACTTGGGGATACAGAAGTTGAATAAATGGTTGAATCATTGAGCCTGATTGAAGCTGCAGGAGGAAGCACAACACTGAGGTTGGGAAGCTTTTAAACCCTGATTCAAGAAGTTAAACATTAAGACAAAAGGTGAGAGTGGAAGACGCACTTGGAGCCGTGTGACCTTTAGCAAATTTAAAGCTAATTGAGAGTGCTCAAAAGGATAAGCAAAGGTCATCTTTGATGACACAAGTCGGAGAACGTGATTTCATCTGATTTGCTAATGCCAGGGTGCAAATTTTCCAATATGAAAAGCTGCAGCTCTCGGTCTCCTCGGAGAGACTCATCGGAGAAGCCATATGAGCCATTAACGGGTAGAAAGAGGATCAGAGGTGGCACAGGGTTCCATCTCTGTACAATGACTGCGTCGAGCCTCACAATCGTCTCTCTTCTGGAGACGGAGGAAAAATAATTTCCATTTTTTTATTCCTATAGAGTTTTCCAACTGCCAGTCAAACGGAGAAGAAGCGTTGCAGCTGTTAAGCCTGCAAAATGTTTCATAAAGTATTCAAAAACTAGATGGTGCTAGCGTTTCCAAAAACTAATGCAATGATTCTCTCTCTCCATCTCTCTGGGACGTTTCAGGTACGAGTGGAGGAGGAATAGTTATAAAACTAATTCTTTCAGATTGCAGCTTTAAAGAGTATTTTCATTCCTTTGATATGTCCCAGTGTGCACATCCAACATGAAATCCCACTTCACAGAGAATTCTTTTATCACAAGTCACTGTCCAAGTAGACGAGGTTCAATAGGAATATTTTCCATCAATATTATCCCTCTCTGTGCCAGCAAATTAGGCTCCGTTTGGAGCTAAAAGGCCTCTCTCTCTCTGTCATATCCCGAATGTGAAATCCTGCTGGGTGCAGAACAAGGTAACTAGGGTTGGGAATTCTCTGCAGGGCCACTGGAGAATCTCGAATAATGTTTTCACAGCCTTAGCTGTTGTACCGTAGTTAGGCCAGTAAGTTTGTCAAGGAGAACTGCTGAAAGACATAGTTGTGATATAAAAAGAGCAGTAAAATAACCTTTTTTTTTTCTTGTGGAAACAAGGGGAAGCCTTTACCCACTTTGTGCTCCCAACACTACATCAAATGTTAACCTTTATTTGTGCTCCGGTTCCCTGGGGCCTTGATCCTATAACCGCTGCCTTTAACACAACACGGTTAATCGCCAGCTAAGGTGGAAGCAGTTTAAGTCGTGACCATTGTAGTGGGAAAATGAGCTTAAAAACCACAGATTGTATTTGGTCCTGTGTGCAAACTAAAATCAAGTACTGAGTTATTTAGCCGTCTTAACTTTCCAGTGTAGACGACGATCTTTTTGTTAAATTCAATCCTAATTAGAAAAAAAAAAAAACTTGTGATCATTTTTTTGCACTTAAATGTTTATAATCACATATTTTTAAGGGCAGCCTAAGTAAGCAAAGGCAGTCTTTAAACATTAATTTTATTGATTATGTGAAATAAACTATGAAGACCAACATGGCCGTTTGTGAGACTACACAGGTCTCCTTTTGAGAAGACATAACGCTGACTCAGCACATTAATCTCTCCCAGAAAATCCTGAAGGAAAATATCTGACCAAGCGTTTGTGATCTCATCTCCAAGAACTCTACCTAGTCGACCTTGTAATAGGTAAAAGGAGGATCATGATGAAGGTTTTAAAGTTATACAAGGCATCACGCTTTTCATGTTTATGTCAAATACTGCTGATCTTTTCCAAGGTTGCAACTCAAATCGAGATGAATACCAGGAAACATTTGCCAATCAGCTTTTGTCCAGTTTTGGTGAACCTGTACGGATTGTAGCCCGTTTCAAGTAATCTGCTGCTACATCCAAATATCTTTTTGCAGCTGTAGTCTACATAGCTTGCATGCAATCTTATAACTTTTTGTGTTAACCACAAACATAACGGCATTGATATCGAACTGAGCCAGCGAGTGGATTTCTGCTCTAACATTGATATCACAACACAGAATCAAGCAGAAGTCCTTTAACTGGTAGATCCACAAATGCATTACTTACTTTCACAGTAAAAGTAAGTCTGGCTCAAATTTACAGTAAAAAGAAAATAAAAGAAATCAATTAAAACCGTTTGCCTCAACTTCAAAGTTTGTTTTTTGTTATAAAACCAAGGCTGCCACTGGTGTTAAAGAGGCAGCAGTGCAGAAAAGTACATTTCCCACAGATATTACATTAAAATAAAATCAATGAATTTCATTAAATTTCTCTTTTTTTTATCTGGCCTTTTGGTATTTGTCAGGATTTTTCAGACAACCAGATTGTTTCCCCACTTTTTGGTGGCTGGGCAGGAAAACACTGAAGGGCCCATTTGTGTAACAGAATATGGTATTTACGCACCACAATCCCCTTGCATCCCACACTGTGTGTAATCTGTAGCTCTTGAATTGAAAGCAACGTTAATACTATATTTTACTGACAGTAAAACCTTACTTAAATATTTCCAATTTGCTTCTCACAAAGAGATAAATTGCCTTGCACACACAAATTTGCATACAACTGCAGGCTTTATCAAGAGCCTCTCAGTTCAGAAAAAAAAAAAAACAATCTTAGGAAAACATTAGCCTCACACACACACACACAAGATGGAAAGGTTGGAGGTAAAGGGAGTAGCTGTCAGTCAATCATGTGAAAAAGCGTCAACTGTGTGGGAAGGACAAAGAGGTCTTGTCAGAATAAGAAAATATAACTCTTGCCAACGGCAAGGTGGCTCGATGCTATCTTAAATATGTAATAAGTGGCAACTTCAAGATCAAGCACACTGTGTTTGGAGTGTATGCACACAGAGGGGTGTGTGGGGGGACAGGTGGGGTGGAATGGTGTTCAGTGGGAAAGGCTCCACACATCAAAGTGCAGCATGCTGTTTGAGGCTCACCTGGAACAAAGCTCCCTTGCACCACTTCCTTGTACGCCCACCATCCTTCATGAATTTTCGGTAGGTTTGGTTGAGCTGCGAGGTAAAAAGAAGACAGAAGCAAGGACATCAGCCTTTTATGTATAAAACGCAGAGTACCAAGCAAAAACCATGTCCTAAAGGTTTCACAGACATCCGAATCTTGTTCTGAAGAAAAAGAAAAAAAAAAGAAAACAATTTCAGACACACCAGCTTCTCTCAGAAGAAGACCTCAGCAAACAGAGCTTTAGACATGGCTTAGGACTATGCCGGAGTTCTTTTGTGGAGAATACAAGCTCTTACGCCAAACCAGCTTAGCACTCTTAAGAGACTGTCTCTTGGTGCAGAGTCTTTCACGGCATTATGGAAATGCATTCTGTAATGTTGTGAGCACCAAAAGAAAGCCTTAGATTAGAGCTGGGTGGTGCAGTATAATTGAGGTGATGACATTAAGGTCCAAGGACAAAGAGGCGAGGTTTGACCAAGCGTTACCCACTAAGACTTTGGGATATTGCTTTTTACACCTCTTCCAGTTCATTTCCCATACAGGAAAAAAGCAAAGTTTAATCACAGTGCAGAGGTTGCCCTGCTTGCTTGGCTATAATGGAGGTTGAGGTGACCAAACAACCCTCATCATTTTTGCTATCCCTGTACACCAGCCTCACTGCACCAAAGCTGGATAGCAGGTTCAATTTCAAATGAGTGAACTGGCTGGACCAAGTCCAGAAAGGCTTTCTAAACAATCAGTGCAGCCACAAAACTGGGAAGCAGCAGCTCACATTTGAACTAAATCTACACCGACTAAATGTCTAGGGTCCTACAAGGTTTGAGTTTTTGTCTTTTTACTCAAAATTATCCACAGTTCCTCCAACAAACTGAACAACTCCTTCGAGGCCTAGAAAGAAATTTCCCCAACCGAATAATGAACTGGTTGCTTCCAGGCCAACACTGCTGAGCCACAACAAAGACATTTACTTTTTTCCAAAAAAACACAACATCATTCATGAAATTTAGCTAGAAGGTCTTTGTTGGATCCATTCTTCTGAGGTATACCTTAGTTTACTGCAGCAGCTTGTTTGTGGAAAATAAAAGTCGGGATTTATGGCTACTTAAGTGCAATCTATATTTAGGAACTGCACTTTTACTCTGCTGGTATCTTTGGAAAAGACGTTCAGAAAATTAATATGAGTAAAATAAATTGGTGAGAGGGGCGGGGGGGGGATCTATATTAAAATCATGTATATCAAGACTGTATATTTGCTTGTTTAAACAGTCTTTTCCTGTAACATTGTAGAGTTCTAAAGGACACAGGAGGTATTTGTCCCTTCTTTTGCAGAATTGTGCTTCCTCTCTAGTGTAATATTTTCTTCTGTCCAACCAACATGTTTTCTGTATAGTTAATGGGTCATTAAGCCTCATTTTTGGGTCATTCTCCTGTAAAAGTCCAAATGAAAACTTATTTTAAGTTTTTATTTCAAAGAGTTTATGATGCCACGATGACTAATAAGCTTCGCAGAATCTACAACAGAGAAGTAGATCAAACACATCTCAAATCCTCAACACAGCTACAAAAAGTACTTGTATTTGGTATATATATATATATATATATATATATATATATATATATATATATATATATATATATATACACATACTTTGTAAATAATTTTTATTTCCCTTCCAAATATATCCCCATTCATGAGAATAATGAATGTTTGGAAAGAGTAGCAAAGATGACCATGACTTGCACGAAAAAACCAAATAAAACCACAACAGCCTTGCACCTCTTTCTCAGGCTGGTCACCAGCTTGGTCACACACCGTTTCATTGCATTGCATCACATTCCTCAAATTGCATTGTCACAAGTCAGTTGTGTTGTTCAATCTCCAACACCCACGCATATCCCACAAGCATTTCATGGCGAGTGGTTGTGACTGCAAGATGCCACTGTGTCCTCGCCACTCCATGGTAGTGAAGGTAGTTTCTAATAAACTTTGGTCTGAGCCCACTGCAAGAGTAAAGAAATGGGATCACCGCTGGTTGCAAAATCTCACCTTAGCACACATATGTCAGAGTCAAGGCCCGCGGGCCACATCCGGCCCGCGAGAAGTTTTTTTGCGGCCCCTGGGATGATCTTGATTTATTATTAGAACCGGCCCGCAGACCGCAGCAAGCCGGCACAACGTCTGAAAAAAAAATCTTCCTTATTTGAACTGTAAGTAGTTCTTTAAATGTTCTGTGAGATGATGTACTTACCCATGTATCCATAACAACCGGAACTTTCAATATCCACCAAGTTATTGCCGAAATATACCGTCTATTAAACGAGTGCCCCCCGGATTAATTACATTCTCTGCAGCTGCAGCTGCGAAGTTACCGTATTAACCCGATACTTGCTGGAAAGTGCAACGTCTCCCCTTTCAGAAACCGTTGGAATTTTTCCACTTAGCGCTACGTGTGGCGGAATTACGGTACTGCAAATTTAGATGTGTCGCCAGCGACACATCTAAATTTGCAGTACCGTAATTCGCCGGCGACACATCTAAATGCCTTGACTCTGACATATGTGGATTAATAGATTTTTGCACTTTATTTTATTGTATTTCAATCCAATTATATTTTAAAAATATTTCAGTTGTGTCTGTTGAAAATTAAAGATTACTGACAGAGCCATAAGAAAATATTGCTTTATTTATCTGATCATATTGGAATATATTTGTTAGGTTTTCAGTAGGTTCAATTAGGTTCACTAGACTATATGCGTCATTTAAAAAAATTTCAATGAACATTCGATCAGTCCGGCCCTCGGCTTGTAGCTAAATTTTTTATTTGGCCCTCCGTCCATTTGACTTTGACACCCCTGCCTTAGCACATCTTTGTATTAAGATATATTTTTTCCAGTCACTTTAGCAATCTGGTGATACCAAAAGCTGTTTGGAAAAGAGAATTTGGAACATTTTCCATGGGGAAAACTTTGATTCTGACCTCTGCTGCTCAACCCAACAAATGCATGTGTCTTCGCAATGTGGTCCAATTAAGGAGAAATATACAAGGTTTGCTTATTCCAATTTCCAGACTGCAATCCATTACTTCGTTCACACGCTATGAACACTGCAATGCGGCTAATATATGGGTTTTCACCAACAGGTCTCAGAAGGCTGGACTGCTGTGTGATGAAGAGGACAGCATAATCTCAAGAGCAAATTTCCCCCGTGATGAAAGTGGCAATGAAAGCGACAACGAAAGACACCAAGTGTGTGTGTGTGTGTGTGTGTGTGTGTGCGTTTGTTTGTAATACCTTGTGGGGACGATTTTCCTGACATATGCTACGTTGTGGGGACCAGGCTCAGGTCCCCACAAGGGGAAACCCTGTTTTTGGGTCAGGGGTCAGAGTTAGGGCTAAGGTATGAATTGAGTTTTGGTTAGGGTTAGGTATGTGATGGTTAGGGTTAGGAAAAGGGTAAAGGTAAGGTTTAGGCTGTAGAAATGAGTAGAAATGAATGGAAGTCAATGGAAAGTCCCCACAAAGATAGCAAAACAAACGTGTGTGTGTGTGAGGCTGTTCAATTCAGACACTGACGACTACTTCAGTGGTTTTAGTCCACACAAGGAAAACGAAGATGGCAATCAATGGCTTTCCCTGATAGTCTACTGTATTTTTAAGTAGCTTGTTACAGAAAAAGAAAATGTCATTAAAAGTAAAAATAAAAAGTCTTAGTGTAAATATATCCAGATACAATGTGAACTTGTGTAATATTTTTTCAGTTAGAAGCATATTCAAATGCAGTCAATACTCCAAGTACACTGAGCTTATATCAGGAAATTGGAACCAGCACAGTAGATCTAAAAAAAAAAAAAAAATCACAACCTAGTATTGGCTGCGACAGGCTGCACAGAGGATTACAATTGCACAGTTCTGTCATAAAACATTTGTAAAAACATTTGTTGTGTGCAAACCAATCAGCTTATGAGAATGTCCATTATTTATTTTTACTTGAATGGAGGTTATTTCAATAGTAGCCGTTACATTCACCTATGCATGCATCAAAAACTTACATTTTAATTTCCATCATCTGACACCCTGTAATTTACCTCCGTCTCTTTAAGAACCTAGCTCTGGGGAAATGTATCCAAACGAGAAATATATTATTTCCACAATTTAAGACTACAATCAAAGCATTCTTTGAGAAGTCAAAACCATTTCAGCTGAAAATAACAGGATGTAATTTATGACATTTATTACTTTTAGTATTTCAGATTCAGTGACTCATATTGGGAGATGTTTTGAATGGCTGTCGTTCTACGTTGAGCATATTCTGGTGAGCTACAAAGCAAAGTGATGTACCTGCATTTGGGAGAATCAAAAAATGTTCCCAAAATACTAAAGCCAACGGGGAGTGATGAAGCCATCAACCATTAGGAGGGAAAAAAAATACAATTTTTGCATAATTCTGGAATTCCATGTTTTCTCAATATTGTACCACGGTCGAGTAAAAATGAAAAAAAACATTTGTAACCTAAGTATTAAGTTTCTTCTCAAATAACAGGAGGGAAACAGCCAAAGATCAGGCTCTTGTTCCTTTTGTTTATGTGAACAATCCTCTGTGTAAATGGACTCCATTTATTGAACGAGTTTCTACTCTGACCACTCGAAGCACTTTTACGCTCACGTCTCAATTAGCCATCGACACACACGCTTGCACATCAATTCGCAGACTGGTGGTGTGAGATTCAGTGTATTATCTAAGAACTTTTACAAAACAAGATGGAAGAATAAAATAAAAAGATGATCCCCCCCGATGTTTATGTAAAACACTCCACAGTCATTTCCAACACCATGTTACTTTTAAAACTAAGATGGTAATTAAGATTCTTTAACATACAGCCTTGACAAAAATCTTGTAGCCTGCTGTAATGGCTGCTTGGGGACATGCAGTCAAAAGGTGAGCCACAATCATTTCCTGCAGCTCAGCAGAAGGACTGTGAGGAGAAGTTAGAGCAAAGTGGCACAACACGCCGTGTCCCATTTCTCACAATGACTGGCTGAGGCTTGAAACACGCTTCCTGACATCAGCAAAAAAGAAAATGCTTTCGATCTATAAAAAGGAAATGCAGACTAGATACTGAGGAAGGCGGAGATGCAAGGGGAGGTCTTGATGGATCGCTGTATTTCATTTTACAGGGTCCCAGAGAATGCACGATGCTTAAAATGTCAGCGATGTGGTTTAAGAGAGGTGGGACGGCTGTACGCTGTCCACCGTTTTCCAGGATCCCACACCGTTTCCGTCTCAAGGGCATTCTGGGCCTCGCGGTACGACAGCATTCACATTTTTTTCTTTCTTTCCAGGGACATCATGTTTACAGAACTAAATAGCTCCTGCATATTTCACTTGATCACGGTAGCTAAAAAGTCTCGCTCCTTTTTCAACTTCACAGTCTTGTCTCATGTGAAAACTTAAATTAATTCTGTTTGCTAAATGACACCATAACATTTCTTTTTAGGGTTCTTATTTTATCATTTTTTTCTAATTCAGAGGCTTACATATAGAGATCACTTCAAGCAATTTAGGGAATCCAGAAGAGTTTGTAAGCTTCTGATAAAAAAGATGGTTAACTCACAAGATGAAACTGCTTTGCCAAAAGCATCCATTGACATCATGTCCGATTCTGAAAATGGACAATGTTTCAGCAGTCTTCGATTCCATCAAAAAGATGCGTCTTTTAAAAACACTTCATAGCCTTCTTAAGGGAGGTTCAGAGTTTACTTTTCCAAGGCTTTAGTGTCTGTTTAAAATATGCCTCAGGTTTGTGAGTGTAGACCAATAGAATCTGTTTTAGGTTAATTTTTATTTTTACAAAGTACACAAAAAATTCCTTAGATCTCTTATAAGATGTCCCAATGACCCTAAATACACAGCAAAAATACGGTAGCTTAAGGTTAAAGTCAATGTTGGTTATGACCACTGCCAAAGCTCTAAACTCATCCCATACTGCGTTCGTGAACAGAGTTAAAAACGTTCAGCAACAGTTACATCAGAAATAATGAGCCAAAATTCCAGAAAAATATTGTGAGAAGCTTGTTAGAGGATTCCCCAAAGAACTGACCCAAATCTACAGTTTGAATGACAGTTCTTAGTAAATAAGGAAAATACTGAATTTAAAGAAGTAAAATCTAAAATATCACTTGCATTTTTTTCCTTCGTACATTTAATCCTCACTGATTTAAAACAGGAAAAGTTTAGTCTGATTTAAGTTCTGACCATGAGACAATAAAAGGTTATGCCTCTTAATGCAGTGTATGGAAATAGCTGGTTTTAATTATATATTTAAAAAAAAAAATCATGTTTTATACATGATAGCATAATGATCTGGATGGCCTTTTTTCTTAAATAGGACAAAGTAACTTAGGTTTTAGCAGAAGTGACAAGCTGTGGTAGGCTACATGAAGACGCTGCAGCAGGTATTCCTGTGGACAGATTCCTCCTCTATGCCTTCATGACTTCATCAATGCTGCAGCTAACATCCACCTGACAAAAGGACTTCTTCCTGAAAAATAACTTTTGGAGCATCCTATGTGTTCCTCTGATCTAAATCTCATTAAAAATATCTGGATGTGACTAGAAAGACTTAAAAAATAAAATAATTTGGAGAATGCTCCCACCACCCAACCTGGAAATTTGCAGTCATGTCTAAACTACAGCTGGCTGCTAAGATGATACTAGATTGAGAAGGATTAGAAAATGCTGGCAAAAAAGGAGAAGCAGAGAATCATGGGATAGTCTGAGGCATATTCTATACATTGTACTTCTATGACACCCAGCCACTGGTTAGCTGTCCTTTTCCTGCCATTTCGTAAATGGAGGGAGAAAGAAATAGATTGTGGTTTTACTGAATGCCATGTCTGGGATAGTTTTAGGGTTGTTAGTATTGCATGTAAAAATAAAATCGCCACCTTTTGATGACAAGTTTAATATCAGTTCCTCAAACTCACTTTCGGCGCAGCGCTGCAGATGCCAGCAGTGAAAGCACACTTGGGATATTTTAACCACCATATAGTATTCACTACATTACACTATGGATGTAGAAACTTTTTGAACATGTTTTATCCGCTGAACAAACAAGCAGTCCGCTCTTAACAGCCAGTCGCTACATAGCTAATGCTAATTTGTTTGCTTACCTTGATATCGGCATTGAATCCGTTAGTCTTAGGCATCTGCTTTTTTTGTTTACTTCCTCTCTTTAGTAAGTTGGCACAACTTTTTCAATGCCATCATGTTTGCATAACTTTTACCTTTAATTTGACCTTTTATTCTCTTTTTTCCTCTCTTCTTCAGTGCCATATGCCGTACCATTTCAATGACTTTCGATTTTTCTTGTCATGTTTTTCCCATTTTCTGTCTCCCGTTTGTCTTTCAATCTCCTCTTATCTATACCTTCATTCAACCTTGGAGCTTTTTCTACACCTCTAATGCTTATTTTGTTGTATTTGACTTTAGTCATTTGTCCCGCAATGCTCATCCTGAGTGAAACCAATTTCAGACATTTTATCTCTGCGTTTCATAGCCTTTGAAGAAGCAGCCAAAAATTCAGCTACAAAGAGCATATACCAGTCAGGAGGGGTGTTTATTGTCCACTCAGCTCTTCTGCTCAAACAGTTTCAGCCTTTATGGTGAAAGAACAGAATGCTCCTCTTTAGTTCCATGACAAATTTGGTTGGCCACAGCTTCTGACTGGTAGGAATCCTGTGTAGCACAGCACTGACCCATTTCTTCCCCCATATTTGGGAATCTGCCATCTTCCCATGTGTCTCCCCCGCCAACCTCCCATGAAGCCGAAGGAGAGAGTCATTGTAAATAAACAGTTCATTTTCATGTAATATCTAAACTTCGCCATTAATATTCACCAAGGGACACAAGCAATCTAGAAACCCAGCCACGCAGAAAGAGAGGATGGAGGGGAGTGACAGGGGAGCAGCCAACTTACAGGACGAGCTCAGAGAGACGACTGGAAAGGAGAGGATAAAGAGGAAAGACAGATTGGAGAGGACACGCACAAAACTGAGAGCAGCGATGTGTGTCCATAACTGAAAGCTGACCTTGCCAACAGCTGTGCTTATTGACTTATGAGACAATTATCTCTCACTGAGCTCCTTTCGGTACCCCCCTTTTTAATTGCCAGAGCTGTGTACGTTCGCGTGTGCACGTGTGTGTTTGTGCGCACCTCCGGTGAGCACTGCATCAAAAACCTAATCCAATTAGTTACCCATCAGAGAGATGGCTTGTTGTAGGAATATCACCGATTTCAACTCAAAACGCCAGAAAAAAGCTGCTTCTGCTGGCCTTAAAGTTACACATGTAAAGACTAAAAAAAAAAAAAGATTGTTTTCTTTTCAGCTTATTTCCAGTGAGAAAGAGGAATGGTTTGGTGTTTTATAAAACATTTGTTTTGTTCTTGTTAGTGGATTATTGATTTGTTTAGTCATGGCTAACAGTCAAATTAATCTAGACAATTCCTTGTCACTTTCAAGACACATTTTTAAAAATTATTTTAAGCTATAATAGTACGTCATGGTAATGGAAACTCACTTGAGACCTTTCTGTAGTAATATTCCTAATAACGTCTTCACATTTGATCACTTAAATGGGTTTCATTGGGATTGTATATATGACCAATATCGGTTTAAAATGATATTGGTTTATAATTAACATAAATACCAATTATATAGCGTATATAAAACTGATATTTATACCAATTACATGTTTATAGCTGGTTTAAATACCAATTATGTATTGTAATTGTTACATATGACCAATTATTTACTTCCAATAATTTCGAAGGTGAAGGAAAAGGATCAATTTTTTCGAAAATGAAAATTTGTAACATGTACAGATTGTACAAACATGCATTTATCCCAGCTACGTCAACAGTTTGCGAAACAAGCTTTCAGTGCAATTACAACTCCTACACTTTTTTAAATATTTTGATGTTGAATTTTTTGCCAGTTCTTGATTGGGAAAAAAGTTCAAGTTCAGTCAGATTGGACACAGATAGGAACGGGAATCAAGAACTAGATTTTGAATAATATCCATTCTGGAATAAAAATAATATTTCCTGTCATCAGGTGTGCAATAAAAAAGAACAATGATCCATCTCGTAAAGGTGATATTCACTTACTTTTTTTAGTTGGATTGTATTAAGGATACCTCTGCCCCATAACTTTTAGGATTTTACTGTAATATTTTCAGTGTTTGAGAGATAAATGCTTAATTTCAGGGCCACTTCAATGATTTTACTGTAAACATTTTTTTATATAACACCTTTTGTTCTAAAAGGTAGCAGATGAGAACTTTACAAATTCAGATCAAAAATCAGGGCAAATAACCTGATGACTTTACTTCTAAACAGAAATATTGCAGTTTCACTAAAATTACCCATGAGAGAGAGAACACCTTATAAATACATTCACAGATGCAGCCAGTTTAGACAGTCAAAGAAAGACAATGAGCTACCATTATGTTACAGCTGTGACTGGAGCAGAAATATCCTCTAGGACCATTCAGGAAACCACACAAAGCTCATCTGTGATAGTGTCAATAGTCTTTGAGCTGTAAAACCACAAGATAATGAGGAAAAGGGGGATAGGAGAGAAAGGAATGGCAACCCAGTTCAGGAGATCTCTTACTAAATTACTAAAGGCCACTTTCACACTCTAATCACCTCTTAAGTCTCATAAGCTAATTAAATAAATAGGCTGAAAACCAGCAGGAGGAAACACACAGAAGCACCCTACTACACTACTGCACATGGAGCTTTATCCTTTGCTGTGTAGTCACATGCATTCAGTGATCTAGCTTAAAAGCGCACATGCACCAAAATGGGAATAATAAGCTCTCCAATATTTAAAATAAATAAGTTAATATCCGCAAATGGAAAATGAAGCGTAATATACAAAAAGCCGAATTGATATAAAGTTTGTATTTAAGAGGAAAAGCACAAATTTTGCCAAAATAGATGTGAACACAGAGGAAGTGGTGTGTAATCATTTGTGATATTCAATCTACAATGAAAAATTAGAAGGAAAAAAAGGAGGAGGATGATGGGGGGGAAAGAGAACGTGACTGGGGATTTCATTTGTTTTGGAGTCTTGAAGCAAACCTCATTTTTCATACATTTGGTTTTAGGCTAAGATCAAAAAACAGAAAATGAAAAAAAAAGAAAAACAGGCCAAAGGGTAGAATTTAAATGTACTATTTGATTGATAGGGCTAACATGACCCTGAAGTTATTGTCTTAGAAGCATCACCTCGGCTTTCTAGTGATCCATTACAGTAATGATCCATCAAGTTGTGAAAAGTTGGACATCGATCCAACCGAACACTCACTGAAACGCATCACAACCCCCGTCAGGATCCTGCACTGCCATGGTTCAATCCCACGGTGAAAACAGCAGAGACATGCACAATGATTGTGTGAAATAAACTTATTCCAACATTTTCAGAAGCGGTGACTAATTGTGCCTAATCAGACCATAACTGAGATCAGAGTCTGCATACTGAATAACAGCAGTCTTCCAGCAGTTTCTTTTGAGAGTAACTTTTGGGGATGCTGCTGTCCGTGGTACCGAACTGTGAATTTACAAATAATATTCAAAAATGCTGCTGTAGGAATGTCACACCGTACCATATGTGCAAAGAATATTATCCGATAATAGCATACATTAGTATTCACTATTTTGCAGAATTTTAACAATGTGACCAGTACAGAGGTGTATAATGGCAGATGTTTAGTCTGCCATTATACAATAATAGCTTACTCTAGCGACATTTGAATATCTCATTATTTGGTTGTATAATTGTACATATATGTCAATATAGGCAATTAGTTTAGTTTATTTCTAGCATAATGTACTGCATAAAATATTCTATGTTTGGAAATGTTTGGGGAAACATCTTAATGGTGGAACTGTTTGATAACACTGTCCAAAATTAGTCCATCATCAAATCAGTGTGTAGTTGGAGTAAAAGCACGGTGTCTCGACATTATTAACACTTTCACATAAACCTGATCAGCTAATTTTCTTTTTTTTTTTTTTAAACCAAATCTGGTTCAATGCTTGTCAACTACAAATTTTGGCTTTGAGCCTAAAGTTTAAAGAATAAAACAAGGCTTTTCTCCATATCTAAAGAAAAAACAACAACCAACCAGCTGCTTTATCATTTTTGGATTCTCACTGAAAATGAAAAGACTGGATAGCACACAGGTTGAGTCTTTTGTGATTGTGTTAAATTTGCTTACTTTTATTTTCTGGGATGTCTTCCAGGTTAAAGCGGTGCTTAAACTCACCGTCCCCCTGGATCTAAGTCAGGGCTACATTTTCCAGTTTACCTTTTTCCTCAACAACACTTTAGAAATACTACAAAACTTTAAAAACATTGGTTATTCTCAAGGACATGTCAGATAAAACTTAAAAAACTGGTTTAGTTTGACATTAAGCATGTCACTCTGACAGTCTTAAAGTGGTGATTTCCAAACAATTTTCCAGAAGAAAATAAAAATGGTTTTTATGTAACAACAACAAAAAAACTGGTTTAAAGTTTCCTTAAACTTAAGGTTTGACAGCTAAAAACTGATTTACTGAACACAACTATTTAAATGTGTCTTCTTGTTTCCAAAATGGTTTGCTGCTGAGATTTATTGGTTAAATATATTAAAGTTAGCCTGATAAAAACCAGCCCCTTGTTCTAGGCTTTGCTTCATACAAAGTGTCTGGACTCTCTGCTGTTGAGAAATTACTACTGTACTCATGTACCATGCTAAATCAAACTAATCAACTCTGATTTTTGATAATGGTACAGCACCAGTAAAGTTGACCTTAGCATGATAAAGGAGTGAGCATCACTCCTGAAAGGGGTAAACTTAAAAAAAAAAAAACACACACAAAAAGAAAACTCCTTAGGGCTCACATTACACAAACTACAACAGTTATAAAAAAAGAGAAAAAAAAATTTTACCCTTAGTTTTTTCTTCAAACAAAAACACGAAAAAAAATTCTTTATACACAGGAAAGTAGAATATAGGAAAGCAGCCCTTAATAATTGATTGAGTCTTAAAAAGGAAATTTTGTGCGCGTTAGCCTCTGATCTTCCTGAGCTTAGAGCCATAAAACCCTTTGTAGTCGTGCCAGTGACAAGACAGATTCAAGTGGCAGCATCTCTGCACGCACACCCCGGCTCCAGAGCAGAGGCGCCGGAGCTGTTCTATATATCACGGAGACACAAAGCGGAGCTTTCATTAACATTAACAGTCGATCTGGGTGGTGGTGAATGAATTTAGCTAACTTTGTGTTATGCCACTCTTAAAATCAAGTTTTCTAAAACACAGCACTTTAAAACATGATGTGTCGGAAAATATATTTTCATAAGTCATTGCAACCGTTATCACAATCCCCAAAGGTACATTGGACATGTGGACTTTTAAGATCGTAGTCCGCATTGGCTTAGGCCTTAATCGGAGAATTCGCCAGTTTCATTAGCAGATGAACAGTTTAGGTTTAAATGCTCCTTTACTAATTGGCCTATTATAATGTTTTATGACTGTTTTTTGTATTTTATAGCTCAGCTCATAACCTGGTTATGGTCTACCTGCAGGAAAGGCAAATGCTTGCAACTTCTCTCCCCTTCAAGATTTTGCTCGAGCACCTAGTGCAAACTTGGCACCTTTGTAAAGGTTTTAAAAATAGAATTTTGATGAACAACATTTCTTGCATTAGACTCGTTTATGAAAGCAGAAATTTCTGTGCGTCTGGTCAGCATTCTGACTAACCAGTGGCACAGTAGGGCATTAAAAACTGCTTTATCCATGCAGGTGTCCAACGAGGCATGTACTGCTACGATTCAAACTACTTTTGGCCTCTCCATCAAACACTTCAAACATAGCTAAACTATCCCCATTACAATCTAATATGTTTGGAAAGATTGTCAAAAGAGAACCAGTAGTGATCATGCAATAAAAACACAGCAAATTGAAATCAGCACTACTTATGGAAGATTAAGAAAAATGTTGATATTTTTGAAAACTTCTAAGATTAAAGAATAATTTCGTTGGTTTATGTGCTGTTGACTCAGTCTGGGTTAATACAAATATGTCTAAGCAGTATTGAGCCAACCATCCTTTTTAATCCTGATAGAAATTTTTCAAAGATCATTACTTCATTGGGATGTTTAATTAACTTTACTGGGTTTTCCTTTGGGAACAAAATAAAGATACTAGAATTGTGATATCAAAATGCACTGATATTTCTCAAAGTGCCATTTATGAATATTTATGGAACAGTGAGATACAAATCAATATATCTTTCTGCATTTAAAAGACATTTGAAAATTATGATGAAATGACACAACATTAAATAAGTTATTGGGGTTGATGTTTCATCACACACCTGCAAATTAGACCATTTCCTTTTGTCTTTCACATTATTTTCAACTTGCAGATTTATCCTAACCTTTCTGGCCAATTAGAGGCAAACACATTGAGTAAATAGTGAATAACGTACAAAAACATCAGATAAACCTTCAAGGCTACTTTCATTAACTTTGCAGTGCTTATCTTTAATTTGTTTTTGTTTTTTTTCAGAGTTCATTATTGACATCAAGCGTTTACACTGTCAAAACTTCGCAATTGCGATTCCCTGTATAGATTATTTCAGAGGATGTTCTGACAATGCAATCAACTGACAGAAACACTAGTCTAGCAAGCTGGGTTAGGAACATCTCCCCGTGTTACAGTATCAGTCTCCCTCTTCCTGCAGAAGATACTCCATCTCCGTCACACAGAATTCCATTCCTGCTGCAGGACATCCATCTGCACAGGATTATCAGATTAGCAGCTGGAGATTTGGGTTCCCTAACAGGGCTAGGATGTGCACGAGTTTGTGTGTGATGGAATTGGGGGCGATTAGCTTGTGGCTCTGTATGAAACAGAGGGTAGCTTAAATAAAAAAAAAAAAGAAAACACAAACAAATACCTCTTCCTCCACCTGTAGGGCATCTCTCTGCCACATCACCGCTGACACCACACCCGCTTGCCTTTCCTCTTTTGCATCCTGCTATCTCAGCCACTCATTGCTGACTTGGTTAATCTCGTCCTTGCAAGTTCCATCAATCCCTCGCAAGCAAACATTCACACTCACATATGTATACACTCACCCCCTCCCGTCTCCCGGTGGTAAATTACAGCTGGCATGGAGGTCGTCTCACTCCAGCTGGCTGATAGACTGCAGAATCCCGAGCAGAAAACGTGCAGAGCTGTGGCTGCTTAGGGACAGCCTGCTGGGTGGTCACTGTGTACGCATTGCCATATGCCCGCTTGTGTTGGTATATCTATCATTTTCAACACAGCGTTAAATTTTTTTTTCCCAGGTATACCGTTTGATGTATGCACTCCCTGGGTATGCAAGTACTAGACTTATGTCCAACTCCTTAATCAATCTATGCCTAGATGGCAAAGATTCAACATCGTGTCAAAGATTCTGGTCCATATTGATGTGATGGCATCACAACTGCAACCACATATGTTGGTAGCCAACATCCAGGGGACATTCTCGTGTTCCACCACAAAAAAGGGCTCAACTCTGAGGACTGGTGACTGTGACGAACTTTTGAGAACACTGAACATATCACCATCTTCAAAAAAGAAAAAACTCAGTATGAGCTTAGCAACATGGTATATTATAATGCATCAAAAGATGGGTACACTATGCTACAATTCTGTGGTGTATACAAGATGCACAACTAGGGTTTTAGGGCTCAGTGTATGTCACAAATACCTCCCACACAGTACACCAGCTGCAGCAGCCTGGACCTTTGACACAAGGCAGCAAGGATCCATGTTTTAATGTTTACAGCAAATTCTGACAACCATCTGAATAGTAAAGCTAAAATCAAGAGCCTTAGACCAAACATTTTTCTGATCTCTTGTAGTTCAGTTTCATAGAGCCTGTGGAAATTGTAGAGTGACCTAGAACCAATACAATGATAGGATTGTGAGAGACAGAGTATTACAATAGTTAAGGTAGAGTTTAAAACTCACTAACAAACAAGTGCCTAATCTTTTAGTAAGGGAGCGAGGTCATCATCAATGTAAAAAAAAATTACAAGACATCTCAAGGGATTAATGTTTATTAAACTCTTAGATTATCTGGAAAGTATCAAGTTGTTGTCCCTTTTCCTTGGCACTAGCTTCACATTGCTGTAGATGGCTAACAGGAAGGGCTCCCGGTGCAGTCTTCTGCAGCTGTAGCCCATTTACTTTAAGTCTCTCCATGTTGTGTGAACAGAAACTGGCTACCATTTTTTCCTGAACCGATAAGAAATTCCCAACATAACTGTAGCTCACTGGGTAATTTTTCTAGTAATTTTCTTTAAGACCAAGAAATACTTAATAAATTCCTGTCTCTATGCCTGAAACTCACCAATTCTATTAGTAAGGAATTAGATGTCACTAATACAGACGCTGGTAAATGTACTTTGGACCCCAATAGGTGATTACTAGTTGGTTCTGCCCATTTCCACTGCATAATGGTCATGTTAATGTTTTTTCTTTTAAATCTGGACGGTTCATCAGGTCAAGCTTACAACCTAATATATTAGAGATAAATGTAGCTGATCAGCCATATTCCAGATTTTGTTTAAAACCAGTCAAGTGACCATCTGTAATCTGTATGCTCCCAAATCAATCAGTACTTCAGGAAATGCAGACATGATTTAGAAAATGTCTTCTTTAACATAACGCATTAAGCCATATGACTAGATAACATTTATGGAAACAAATGGTACAGCACTACAACAATGAAACATTTCTATTTCAGTGTGCATCAATCCTCTTCTCAATCTACTTCCATACATTTCTCTCCAAACTTTACAATAACCCATGCTGGGCTATCGCTTATAGCTCAGACATGAACATTTTTCTGCAGCCACACAAAGCCAACTCGCTCCACTGAAGAGCTAATTTGAAAATAAAACATTAAAGTACATAAAACATCAGCTTTAGGGCAGTTAAAACTACCAATTTCTAAGATGGTTGTGTAGTGCAAATCTTAGCCAAATTCATTTTAAAAACTGAATTTGCATTTTGGTCAAATGTTTCCAGTGACTGACAACATTGCAAAAACTGAAAATTCAAGAAGTTTAAAAAAAAAAAAAAAAAAAAAAAAAAAACACGAACACACACAAATAAGCCACAAAAATTGAAAAATTTAACCCTGAGAAAAATGTAACAGATTAAAAATTCTTCAGCACATAAGGAGCGTAATAACTGTGGGTGAAATCAACGTTGATGAAAGCCTGGGAGACAAATGCTGCCAAAACAGTCAAATGAAAAACACAAATTGGCCAAAATTACAGAGATGATCATTCAAGAGTTCTTGATAATTGTAAGTTTGTCACTGTGAGCAACATCTTTTTTTATTTTTCTGCCTCATTTTAGAGGCTGGATCCTTCTTTCTGCAGTTTCCTCTTAAACTGAACTGTCATTATGACAAAAAAAAAAAAGGCCGTTAGGAATCAATATCAGGGTCCTATACCATTTTCATGTCGAACTTTGAGAGTTATCCCAACTCAGCTTTTCAGAACCCTGTGTCCTCATTCTAAAAAATATATGTAGAAAAAGTCAGAAATTTATGGTAGATATTTCTGATTAGCTCTGACTTTATAAGATATGCAAAGTTTGTAGGTAGGAGACGAGGGAAGGGATGAAGAAGACGGAGAATGGAGATCAGACACAAAAAAGAAATGGAATGCAAGAACAGAATATGCATCAAAACCAACAACACTAAAATGCTCCTCCTTGGTTAAAAGTGACTGGAATTTAAATATATTGGCCTAACACTAAATAGAGAATATTTCATTAGCATAGGGCACTAAAATGTGAGTTGTGAGTAATATTCTTACCCACTATAATAAAAAAACACATTTTTTTATTATAGCATTAACATTAGAACTAACATTAAAAAGAGGAACACCAATAGAAGATTAGATCATCAAGAAAGACTAGAAGAACAAGACAGAAGAGAGGAGAGCAAAGAGGAATAAAAAAAGATATGCTAGGATGAAAAGAATGACAAACTTCATTCCAGGACTTTGTGTGCTAAAAAGTATATTTTATAGTGTATGCTTTTTTAATTCTGTTTTTCTTAATGATTTTTTATGTGCACGTAAAAGATTAATAAATTGTTTAATTTATTGGAGTTTTTTTTTTTCATGCATATCCTACATTTAATATATAAATTAAAAGTAATGGGAAGGTTTACTGAAAAGCACAGGGAAATTTAAATTCTGTTTGTCTAAAATCAATGGGTAATTGGCTAAACAACTTCCATTTCAATACTGATCAAAATAATTGTAATTTCCCCCTAATTAATTAAGCAGCCAGTGCTGAACTGGCTGGGCTGAAGAAGTGTCCTGCAGGGCACCGTGATGGTAAAAGTAGCCTACAACATACAATAGCTACAATTGTTGTGTGTGCTAGCTATCATGAAGCTCAGCACTACATACTGACCAAATAAACCTTTAGCAAGTGATAAAAAGTATACAAAATGGTTAAAATACATTTAATTGACATAAACACTATGTTTTTCTTTTTTTAAACATGCCACAGTCTTACCACTCTCATTTACATAATTAGCAGCAGGCAGCTGTTTATATGTAAAACAACACTTAAATCCACTAAAAGGCTCTCTACAGATGAAGCCTGCTCCAAGCTGTGAAACATAGTGAAGCCATTTAGCAGCTAATGAGGTGGATCTAATTGAAGTATCGGTGGAGACCAAATCAGTGCTCAAAGGGGGAAGAGGGCGGAACTGCACTTGGAATCCACAGGTGATGGATATACATTTATTCATATGTGACTGTTTTTACTCCACAGTATGGAAGCCGTGGTTGACTCATTTTAAGTCTTGGCAATAGCTTTTAAAAGAAAATTCTAAATACTGCACAAAAAGAAAAAAAAACAGAAGCATATTTTCAATGAGCAATAAATAACGTCTGCTCTCCCCAGTCGGATTTAACAGCTTATAGAGGGTAGTACGCTTTTCTAAGCAAATTCCAGACTGAATTGAGCTGCAGTGCATTAGCTGTTGGTGTTTAAAGTTAACTGGCTGGTAATCAAAAGGAGCAGAAGGGCAGCAGACGCACGGCGACACTGACCAGACAGAAGCAACGAAGGGAATGGGCAGAGATTCAAGCAGAAACACACTGCGGACACCATATGCCACTGGGGTTTGAAACATGAGCTGCGTTTACTCATAGCGTCAGGAGTGATTGCGAGCGTCCTTGGTAACATGCTTGTTTGGTGGCATATGGTCCGGCTGGTGGAAACACGTGTTATTGTCACCAATACACCAAAGGCCCCTACCCTCTGATTTCATCGCGCCATTTAAAATTTCTAAGCTTCCCTGAGGTCATGTTGTTCTCCAAGGGTAGGCTGTGATTATCTTTAACAGCTAAAATGACAAAAATAAATAAAAAACTGCTGCTTGTAACTTAGCTTTTATTTTGTTCACAAGAATTGTCTCGGGTCCATAGGAATGGGTTGCAAGATAAAGTAGAAAGAACTGCAACTCCAAAAAGGTTACTATTTGAATCAGCCCCATCTTCACCACAACCAACTGGAGCAGAGCATATTGCAGGGATTCTGCACCGATCAAGCCAGTCTGTCCATTCATCTTCTGCTTCATACAGCATTCTACTTGGGACAAAAACTGATTCCCCTAATCAGTGCAAGTAATTGTGGAATTGCCTCTTGGATCAGCCGGTTGAACGTTGTTTTGAGTGAGGAATGTGGAAGTTTATTCCATCTGGAGGGATTGGGTTTTGAACCACAAACTGCTACATTTTCTAGGGACCTAGGGATCACAAATAAGTTTCACATTTACTGAATGGAAATATTTTCATTCACAAAGAGGCATTGACTTCCAGACAGTGCCGTCATACCAACAAGAGTGCAATGGACAGCTCCTCTCACATAAAAACCACAGAAAATTACAATTTAATTTCTGTCTGTTCAGCCACTGTGAGAGAACCTTATGTATCCGAGACCGTTCCATACGGCTGGCACGGCTCGGATGAGGCATTACTGTGATATTCTCGACTGTCAGCCCGCTCCAGCTGCACAGACAATGTACGGCCCCTTCTAGTTTCCCTCTGGAGCGAGCGTGGAGCTCCAGGATGATCGCTCTGGGCAATCTGAAGAATAATAGAACACTCGTCGTCATGTGCCAGCAGATCAATATGATCTCTGAGCACACCCTCCTTCCATCAGAGCCAAAGATGCTATTGTTCCACTTTTGCACAGGTATTCATGCATGATTGTCTAGACCTCGTTCACCTGAAGAATCCTCAAACCTCAACCTGTTTGGAGTTGACTTGTTGCTCTAGCCCCATTTTCTTTTTCAGTGCAGCCTTTAAATTTTAAATGCATTTTCTGCACACAGACCGATGTCCATTTGCATCTACATGTGACAAAGAGAGGAAATTTACAGTTTACATCCGATGGTGCTTTTCCCATCTAATCAGTTATTTTGTATGGGAGTTACATTATTGTATGATGATAGATGCAGCTCCAGTTTATTGTTTAAGTTTAAAGAATCAAATGTTAAAATAATGAAAACATTGGATTCAGTGCTCCTTGGGTTAAATGTCACTGAATGAGTCAGATTTGAATGTATTAATGTGAGATTTTGGTGCCTTGTTTATTGTTTTTAAGAATAGCACCTCCTAAAACAAGACAAAAAAGTGTTCAACTTAGTCAAGATTATAATAGGGTAGAAGAAAATGCATAGCTTTTGAGAGTTTATACCAATTATGTTTTGCCATCTTCATCTCTTAATCATATGCACTGTTCAAACCTTTCATTAAACGTCCCATTTCTTTATTTCTCTCTGAATACTTAATATTTTATTACCATTTTATTTTACTACCTTGACATTGCGTGTGAAAGTCCCTTCCTGGAACTTTCTAAAAATGATAGCAGGATGTGTTTTAATAATAGATAAAGTGAGGTCACGATAGTGAGACCATGACTATGAAGAGGCACATTGCTACAGAGTTCATACCTCGTCTCAAGTCTTGGGGAAAAAATAATGAACCAAAACCACCAGACTTTTAGATCTGAATCTACTTAAAGATAAATGCGTATATTTGACTTTTCTGGTTTCAAGACGGTTTAGAGACTTTTTCATAAAGTTGAAAAATCAAGCTCTTGCAGTAAACATGTTAAAAAGGGTATCATGCATTTTCTTCAAGAAACTACAATCTTTTCCAGTGGATACAATCTTAAACATGCATTCAACCATACATGGTTCAATAAAGTGCACACCCACTAACCAGAAATGAGTTATCAAAACGGAAACAATACACCTTTTACCAATCACATTAAGATCGACTACGTGGTTCCAGCTCGTTTTGGCCTCGGGGAAATGAAACTAAAATTGACAGCTAATCTTTACCCAGGGGTCTTGAGGTTAATTAAGCTGTGGCTGTTGCTGTGTGTCAAACCCCCACACACTCACATACACCTTCAGCCAACAATCATACCACCAATTAACCTTTCTTGTTGGCCCACAGGCTTTGGAGCACAGAGACACAGGTAGAACAAGTAGACCCCTGATAGAAAGGCGTCAGATGAGGTTTGAACCGGAAGCCCACCTGCTGTGAGGCAACACAGTGGAGCAAGGTAAAAAAACAAAACAAAAACCTTAAATTGTTTTTCTTTCTCCACTTTTCTCTGCTGCCAGTGTGCTGTAATACTAAAATGTAAAACTTAATAAAACCATAGCAACAGTTAAAGTAAATACTCTGCGAGTTTAGGGAGAGTAAGATAGTGAGTCTTCACAACCACACCACATAACCCCACAATGTAAAAAGTCTGAGCTCTCTTTTTAATTGCATCATGCATATTTGCCCTATACGCCATTGTAACATTATAGATTTCTGTGCAGGGTTTCTCAGATGCCTTCCACATGAAAGCCAGTTTAAAATACTCAGAGCTTTTCCAGTCAGATAGAAGGAAACTAATTCTGTAGGATAGAAGATACTGTGATAGTTTATGAATGCCTTCTACATCACATCTTATTTGAGTTCTGGCCTTTTGCCATCAAAGAAATAAGCTGTGTAAAAGCACACACAAGTAGTCTCTATAGATCTCACAGGCCGAAGCCTACTAAAAAAAAAAAAAAAAAATCAATATCTTTTTTTTGTTTCTTAAGAATATCTGAAACAGCCAGAGTGTGCTGTAGGGGCAAGCCTATTCTCTTATTCATGCTTAGTCATAATAGCAGAAGAACAGCCTAAAGAAGGTCTGATTATAATAGGGTATAATCAATACTTGAAGTCATTGTATACCTGGGTCCTCAAATGACAAGCCAGAAAAGAAAATAAGCAGGAAGGTTAAATCGCTATAACAATAAAAAGGCAATGCATAATGGCTTTGTCGAATGAATGCGATTGATTGGATAAAACCAGAAGCATCATTTGGCTTGCTTCTTCTCCTTCAACATCACAGTGGGCAGGAGCAGCCAACTGCAACAAGAGGCAAACAATAGGGGTCTTTGAACATCCAATACTTTGATCTGATCCATGAGAGACCCATGGAATACCTACAGGAATAATATCAAATGAATGAGGAACCCATACAGTGAGGGAATTAATGAGAAATGAATAATCTATTTTCAACCATTTCCATCCAGAGCTGCAAAGGCGTTCCAGGATTCTGAGCCATGGGGATGTGGCGAGAATAATCAAAGGATCTGCTGGAAAAGCTAGCAAAACTGTCCAAAATAGGAGGGTGAAAAATGTAGCAAATGAGAACGCCAGAGGTGTTCAACCTCTGATTAAGAAGCCACGGTTCTGTAAAACAAAAAGGTTTTAGCCACAACCACACGGATGTTTGTTTGAGCTGAAACATAACCTGAAAAAGGTGATGTTGCCGTTTCAAGATGCACAATAAGGAGGCAGTTAGAAACCGCCTGTTTAGTTTAGTCCCCAGAAGAGTGAGATTACTATGTCAACAGCACAGCATGAAAAGTTAACCCAAGGGATCTTAAAAACCAAAAGTGAATGCTACATTTGAGAGGAAAGTAGTATAAACTCCTCACTGCTATATACAAATGTGGTCTGCCTACAATATTGCAAAATGTGAGCCACAAAGGTACTGAGAACTTGCTCCAGATTTATACAAGAGAAAAGTTATCAGGGAATATTCCAGAAAATGTTGGAATCAGCAGCCATGAAGCTGCACAAGAGAGAAACCCTGATGTTCCAAAAATGATGATCCAAGTTGAAGGTTCTGGAATGACCATCTCAGTCTCTTTGGGGAAAACTCAAATGTGCAGTGGATTCACTTTGGACTGGAGACTTTTTGGCACAAGTGAAGCCACATGTCTGCATGGCAAAGGGCAATACATGGTCATGATTATTTCAACTTCAGGACTGAGCCAATTGGGTTAACTTATGTTGCCATTATGATTTAAAAGGAACAAACACAATTGTTTGATAATAAATGGCTTCACCCAACCAAATAAAAGAAAATTATTCCATTATTCATATTTTCTTAGGTAAAATAAAATGGAATAAAACAGAAACAATAGATGTGAAATTTTTTTAATGACATTTAAAAAAAATCATATTTAAATTGCATTATAAAAAAAAAAAGATAGCATGCAAACTTGGCTTATTAACATCTGTCAAGTGTTAGTACTTCAGCCCAATTCCTATTTCTCAGTCCACTTGACCTCAAAATGTTGTCATCTGCACCCACCCACTGAGCTCCACAGGGAGTTCCTGTGGATATCTGTATTCAGGTGAGATTTTTGTGACCAAAAATGAATGTGCTTACAGGGACGATATTACTCTGAATCAGTGTGGTGACTAACTCGGAGCAGATAAAGTGATGGGTAAAAGAAAAGCTCCTAGGAGGCTGTAGTAAAATCTGAGTGGAACACAGTTGTTCAGCTCAGCTAAAAAGAGCATGAATAACGGCACATGCTTGTCTGCAAGATCCAAGTGGATGGTTGAGAGGTATATCAAGGCCTTAAAAATCATCAAATGGTGCTTTCACACCACAATAGTTAGGTGTACTCAACTCCATGGTGATAGGCATGAGGAAACATGCCTCAATTGTATTTGGTCTAGTTCATTTTCACACTGCACCTTTAAGAGTCGACCAAGCGCCTGGACAACTATGCAGTTACAGCAGCTGCTCATTTGGGTACCGTTACCAAAAGCTGCCCAGCATGAACTGCCTTGGCATGTTACCATATGTTTCTGATATAAATAACAGAAATAGAGATAGATTAATGATATGGTGTCGTTATTAAACAGACCTTGCACCAGCATTGAAGAGTCTTGGCCTGTCAATTAGTTTGGATTTTCCATGGTAAGCCAATAGCACAAGAGTTACCCTACAAGCAAGGACTTAGATTTATGAGGTTTCTCTGGTCTGTATGAAAATATCTGTATACCAAATTAAGTCTAAAGTGTACCATTCCTTCTGTGGTTTTTTCTCTATTCGTCCTACCATCTGATCGTGGTTTAGAGTGAATGTGCATCTCAAATGTTTCAACAATACTGAAATTTATCTTACGGGATTAGACAGTTGTTGATGTCAAAGCCCACAAGAATCCATACTCAAAGTAAATAAGGGTGGATCTAAAGGTAAAATGTTGTTTACTAATAGAAAAAAATTAACCACTTGTTAGAAACAGAAAAAGAAACGGGGTGAACTGATTGAGTCCTGCTTCATCCCCTGGGACACATTTAACAGTCACACAGGTCTTTCTACAATCCCCAAAATGACACTTGGAAAGCTAATTCTCATGAAGACCAGCTTGCAAATAATGGGGTATTGACTTCAAATTTGATTACATGTGATCCAATGTTTCCCTAATGCGGACAAGAAAACTGGTTCCAAAGGAAGGCAATTAAGCCAACTGATTGATTTATTCATTCAAGTGTCATTCTCTCTCAAACATGCCCAATCTCAACTTTTCTTCATATTACATTATTGAACAGAATGTATTGAGTATTCTAAGCACTTTTGGGGATTTATTATAAAAAAACCCTTTAATTTAAATATTTCTACAAATTATAAACCTAAAGTTAAGCAACCAAAGTTTAGAAGACTGAACACTAATCATAAATCTACTTATCAAAGTGCAGCACAGTCTACTTATCAAACATTATGCACATGTACATTAGAGGCTCTAGAGAGCTGTATGAAGTATCTTGAACATCAAAGCCTTTCAGTCCATTATTCCTGGATTATAATTAGCAATCAATAACAGGAAGATTCCATATTCAAGATAATTATGCTCTTATGCCCGATTTCTTGTAAGAGCGAGAAACTGCAGGGAAAGAAATGTCAGAAGATGGTCCAAATAATACCTAACCCTACGATTTACAGAAGCCTAAGAGGTTCAATCCTGAGTCACCCATAAAGTGCACTAAACAAAACCAAGTGATCATAATCCTCGCTTAAGTTCTTTGGGAGAAGGGAAAATATAACTGGTTGGGTCTTGTGATTTTTATCGTATTATACAAGACTAAGTGTTGAGTATACAGGACAAGTCACAAATTGTCTTAAGTTACACCAATTTAACCTTAATTAAGTTTGCATAAAACAGAAAAAGGGATTACAATATAACTTCAGTTTGTGCTTTTGTGTCATGCTTATATTTCAGGTGACTGCTGTGTAAGGGAGCAACACAATCAAGCTGAAGAAGGTGAATAATGAACACTTTAAGGGCTGAGCATCACTTCATTCCACTAGATTCTCAATTTCCTTCTGTGCTCTATCTGGAATTCCTCCCATTGAGGTGAATTAAATAAAGTGCTCCTTGTGTGTTACACTGAGAAGTTTGAAGGTTTTCAGTTGAGATTCACTTATTCAATTCAATATTTTATTAATGCAATAGGGAAATTAAATGTAATTCATTAATTTAGATTCTTCAAAGAGTTATTGAAGATCCACACAAAAATCCCCAACTAAATTTTCAGAATATGAAAAGTCAATTACAACTGAGAGGCAGGAAAAAGGAAAATGACTGATGTCCATTACTGACCTATTGATATCACCTTAATTTTTTTTTTCACTATAAATGGAATTCAGAAAAAATTAGAGAAAAAAAAAAAGGAAAATCTTTCAAGAGGCCATTAACTGGTGGAGGTCACCGACACGGTCAGTCAGTGACCACCAGGTAAATGATCTAAATTTGCTGGAAAAATGAAGAAAACAGAGACCCTGCATTCTCACCTACTGATCTCTGACCTCTCAAGAGTAAATGCTTTCAACTTCAAAACAAAATGACAGTGGGAGAGTATTTGATAGAGCTGCATGCAATGGAAAACTCTGGACTTTCATTGAAACCATCTTCTGAATTTAGCCAACAAACCTCTTTATCCACCTGTACTCTTCAAGTATAAACTGAAAGGACATATTTGGTCAGAAAAGTTCATATCAGAAAAAAAAAAAGTTTGTCAACGGAATATGAAACCTTTTTAAGTCACGAACATTTGAGAACCATGATAATTTATAACATTTATATTATTATATTTACTTGTGTATTCAGAAACAACACATTAGTTTGTTTGTACTACACAGTCCAAGTCCGTTGGTGATGTCAAAACTTCATGCTGGTATCCCCAGAAACATTGTGGACCTACACTGGAAGCACCAAAGAGATTTGAATTGCACCAAAGTTTAGGGCTCATTCATAAAGTGTCTTCAGGTGACATTTGTTTAATCTGTGAAAAAATATTAGACATGTGGTGAAGTCTGATGGCTCACAGCATTTAGTTAGCTTCTCTTATTCAAACGTTATGGTGGCAGCAGATCTGGCTGTGCATGAGGCTTGAGAACAGAAGGCATGCTTCACTACTTGGCGAATGATGCTTTTTATTTCAACTTCATTTCAAATGCACTGCAGTTCTTAGGTTTCTATGAACACAGGATTTAGATTGGTTTTAGGCATTTACATCCACTTCAGTTCTAGAAGGCATGGATTGGGAGCTGGTAGTGTGACATGAGCACGAGTAGCCGGCTCTTCAGTCTCAGAACCATTCCACCTCGGAGAAGATGGCGCGACTGGATGATGCGACTTCATTTCAAACCTCACACAGTCAGTGCTTCGCTGTGTGACTAATCTTGACAGGATTGTTGTGAATTTCTTTCGGTTTCGTTCGTTACTTTGCATGCTGATCAGATGTGTGTCTGTATTGTGCCTCTCCTGTGAAAACCTCAGCAAGAAGTCACAGGCTTCAGTGTGTAATGTAATCATGTAATCATTACCTCTCTAATTGTTGCCACGGTAATCTGTAGCCATAATTTGTTTTTACTAATACACCAGCTCTTTTGTCACAGCTAAGTGGACATTTTAATTATTTGTTTCCATTGTTACGTTTAAGCATTTCAACTCTATTACAATTATACGAATGATAATGTTTTTTTTTTTATCTCATCTCAAAATTACACATGGAGCTCCATCTTTTCAGAGCCCACCAAGCAAGTCTCCTCCTTGTGAAAGCAGCACCAAGCTCTGGCTCTCGATTGCATCAGATATTTAAGTCTTAGCGCTGATAAGAGTCATGTTCAAATCCCATGCTCAACTGTGCTACATAACAGACATCTTAAGAAATCTGGTTTAACCGGATTTCAAACCATGTACAGCTCAGAAAATACAGCTCCATCCACTGAAGGAGACACCGTTATGAAAAAGAAAGTCCTCCAATTAGTTACAGTCCCAAATAATTATGAAGAGTTTCACCAACCAATTTGAGTCAAATAAGTACGGATGATGCACGGCTGTAAAAGGCTAGCAAACATGCCAGGTCACAAATCAAAGTTTAGATATCCTGGACAAACAAACAGAGCAGTTTTTAGTGTTCACATTCTATCGTGCATACAAGCATTTAGATCTGAACTTTTGCACTTGTTGAATAAGTGACTTTAGATACATTCACATCTTCAAATGAACCTTTTATCCTAAAGATAATGCCGTGAGACCTTCAAGATATGAGTTTTGAAGACCTTGCTGTGCTGTCACAATCAAAAGATGTTTGTTTAAATGGCTGTCAGGATGTCAGTATGTGTCAGACATTTAAAAAAGTCTGACTTTTGAGTTAGAAATTCACAAAGTTTTGAAACCAGTGAATGATAAATTCACAGTCACAACTTTAAAAAGTGAGTGACATGTAAATCTGATAGCAAACCAGCTCCAAGCAGGAGATCTATAAATCATTTACACTGACTATATAGAATGCCAGACAAAAACATTTTTTTGAAATAGCTTGGTAAAGTGATGCGAGGACAAGTACACAAAGCTTTCCTCTGGTCAGACTGATAACACATCAGACCAGAAGCTGCCAGCACAAAGCTGATGACTCAGGCGACAGAACCAACAAGTTTAGTTCAACTGAACTTAAATTAAACCTGATCAGATAGACGAGATTCCGTTGCAGAATTGCTTCTGTGCACCCACTTTGCATTTTTCCATAATTTCCACTAAATTTTCTGCACAGAAATTTGCTTTACCTTACTGAAATGTCTAATGACCATTTGTAAATCTGCAAGTTCCAGTCTGTGTAACCTTTTGACTGAATCAACAGGTGGTGTGCAGAGATTACCCATTCTGCATAGGCAGTGATCCAAATGAGGTAACATGAGATAGATTCTGACCACACAAGGGACTCCTCACACCTGAATGGTGCCGGTTCTGGTGTGAAAAGCTGATGGACCCAAATGTCTACCTGCTTTGAATTACACTTTCCTTTTTCACCTCCTCTATCGCCAACATGCAACCCCATATTTACCGGGTATAATTGAAAAATAGGCTGTGAGCCCTTTGTTCAAATTCAAAATCAGAATCAGTTACATTAGACATTCAATCATATTAAATATAGGATTTTTTTTTATCCCCACAGCAATAAAAAAATATATTTAAAGGGGAATATTATGTAAAATTTAATTTTATATCATGTTTTAGTATAATTCAAAATCATACCTGCAGTGTTGCTTTGATTTCATGCGAGTCTGAAGGATTTCTTAATCTCCCATAGCAGCCATTTTAAATGCTTGCCCTCAAAACAATGCCTCAACTCCACCAGCCTAGTGGTTACACCAATCATCAATCTGGTAAAACTCCTCACCCTCAAACACAAACTACTTCTCATTCAAATGCTCCCAAGAAAAGCTGTATACTGCACTATAACGTACTGAAGGCGGAGCGTCTGAAAGAGCAAGAAGCTTCTTAAAGAGACAGAGGTCAATTTCAAAGCCTCAAATTGCGAAATCAATTTGCTTTTATTTATGTTTGATATATGCAGCATTTTTACAACTGAAGGTAACAGTTACTTGATTGTGATATAAAATGTCTGTGCCTGAAAAATACATAATATTGTCCATTTATGAAATGTAGTTCGTTTTGTTTTGTTTTTTTTTTTTTGTTTCTGGGTTAAAGAAAATAACCCAGTAATTCTCTTTTACTTAAAGAGAACCTAACAGAATTTTTGCATGTAGTCAAACTCAAGAACATATGGTATATATACACACACCATCACTCCCTCCTTTAAAGGGGAAGCATTGTGCATTTTTCAGACAGTGATATTTTATAGCATAATATATTAACTTACTTTCAGTTTTTATGAAAATGCTACATATTCAATAACTGAAAAGAAATTCGACTTTGCAATTTAATGTCTTTAAACTGAGCGTCTGTCTCTTTAAGAAGCTCCTACTCTTTCCCACACTCCGCCATCACCTCCATTAAGCAGTTTACAGCCATTCAGGAGTATGTATGATAAGCTCAACAGATGTGTAATTCCACCATGTGTGTGCCAATTGCTGCTGCCGCTAATCTGGATGAGTAGAATAGGGAAGATTTTATGCAGGAGTGCCTGTGAGCCAGAAGCTCAGCTGGAGACCGCAGCTCCGAAGAAGGGGTGTGTGGAAAACGTGGCGGTTGGTGAGAGCAAGCGTTTAGGCACCCCCAAATGGCTGCTAAAGGGGGAGTATAGGATTTCTCAAACATGCAGAAAAGAATTAAAGCAATGAGGGGAGATGAAAAAGTGATTTTAGCGTCCTTTCATCTGTTTCAGATCTACTGCAGGGACATGGTTCTCATTGTTAAACTCTACACATGCTCCCTATGAACTTGTTGAACTGCTGCCGTCAGACGGAGTACAGCAACATCAAAGGCAACACCACTAACCTGCTTCACAACCTTCTGCCTTAAACTGTTTAACTGTGGAAGTACTGTTAAGATTACGTATTTTACAGCGTGTCACCCATTTTAATTGTTTTATGATTGTCCCTGTTATAGATCAGACATACCATTTGATTGAAACCATGTAGCATTGGAAAAGCTTTCCATTAAATACTGAAAACACATGGTGAGAATTAATTTGTAAGGGTTCCTCCCCTGAAGCTGTATCAGACTTAAACTCCACTATTTATATTTATAACCCAAGAGATCTAACTTAATGTCTTGGCATGAATTTTAGTCCAACTTTATAATTGATAGAAAAAGAAAAAAAAAGAGAGGAAATAGGAAGGCTAAATGGAAGATGGCAAAAGCACTTCTCAAACAAAAAAGGCATTTTGATGAAGTGAAGATAATCAAAGAAACATGGGTGGAGGCAAATCGTGTTTTGTGATCTTCATAACGAAAAAAAAAAAGTCTGTATGAATATTTAAAAATCCCCCTTCACCTGACAAGTGCAGTACGCAGACACAGGAATTTACGCACGAGTTGCCATAAATTCCCAGATTTGCGTCATTTAGAAAGACTGAATACACCACCTGCCGTATATTTCCAGCGTTCCAGTTTCCAACACAAGTCAAAGCTAGAAGTCATCTATGCGACCAGCAATGAACAAACCCAGTAAAAACTACAGAATAATGAAAGAACCGAAAGGCGCGTCAACATGTCCACAGAAAACCGTTAACGCAGGGCGCAATCTACAGCGCGACAACACCGCAGATCGCGCTGCTGCGCACGAAAGCTCCAGTCTCAGAAGTTTCTGGAGCGCCGAGGTTTCATTAATACCAGAGGGGGTAGATGAATAGTAAAAATAATAATAATAATTTTAAAAAAAGCGCCTAAAGCCTGAACGTGTTCTTTGAAGCTGTTAACAGTTTTGAAGCCCCGTTGTGTCCTCCATGCGTCAAGGGCTGCGCATCCAGTCCTGGAAACTGGAGAAAATGTAATATCTGTTTTTAACAAAACAATCACACAGAGAGTGAATGATGCAGTAAGCCAAATAAAACACGATCTAAAAGGTGTCAATACGCATTTTTAGTGGATTCATTTCTATTCATCCACACACACCTCAACACCCAACCCCACCCCGTCACACATCAGTCCCCAAAGTCCCGTACTCTTGCGTTAATCTCAGTCAAACATATTTTATATCTGCCCATATTGATTGCACCTGCCCAGAAAGGCGCAAGCGACGCCCATGACTCACCTGATATGCACACAATAACATTCGCGTGAAGAATGATCAATAGCTCCCAAATTATATCCATCATCTGTCCTCATTCCACGCGCATCACGCACACGATTGGGGGTTTTAAAATAAAAATGGGGCAAAACGAATGGGAAGCGGGGCTTTGGGTTATCAGATGCTGAAGTTGTGTCCTGTCAGGCTGGATCCCGCTGAACACCTTCCGCCAGGTATCATCCACACCAGACGCATAGCAGGTGATCAGATCCTCAGGACGGGGGAGATGGCTTTCACAGATCACGAAGAAAACAATCAAGAACTCCAGAGAGAAAGATCCAAGAGCAGATTCCTCCGAGCAGTTAGTTCATAGTAATATTCCAGTGCATCCATCCATCCGTCCGCTCATCCATCCGGCGCCGTCCTCTTTACGTATCAGCGGACATCCCGTCCTCACAGACGCGTCAAAAAAATCTTTGGGAGGGTTTTCTTTTTTGTTTGTTTTCTTCCACAGGAAGATGTGGGAAAGTAAAAAATAACACCGACAGATTTTTTTGTAACTACTGGGTAAGCTGTGGGGTCCGTCTAACACCTGGACACGAACCCACAACTCGGCAAAACTCGCATCCAGGTGCAAGCCTCCGATCCAGACTTCTCCGCGTCACCGGAACGTGCCAGCGTCAAGCTAGACAATGTGGCAACTAAACTTCCGGGGAGCACTTCAAATTAAGAGTTTTGAGGATTTTTTTTTTTCCTTTTACTTATATTTAGATCTGAAATGTGGCATTTTTCAGATAATTTTTGTCCGGTTTTTTTCTAGTAGGGAGGGCAGAAGTTCTTGCTACCGAAGAGCGGTCTTCAAAATATAATTTAACAAAAAAAAAAAAAACCTGATGCGTGCCCTCGTACAACCTTCAGTCAGTCCGTCATGTACTCCTCCCTAGCCTCCTTTCTGGTTAGTGGTTTGTCTGCGCTTTTATTTTTAATCCACCACCGCTCAGTTTCCGTTTATTCCTCCTCTAAAGTTAGTAAAAGTGATGCAGCTTCGTCTTTCCACCGCGCCCTGTATCCAAGCATCCCGAGTATAAGGCTCAGTGTGCAAGACACCATGCTGAGAGGAGACAAGGGAAACTGTAAATAAACTCCCCGGAGCCATCAGGAGACAACTGCGCCTGTGGGTCCTTCAGAAATCTAAACTGACGACTAAAACTAATTAAAGAGGAAAGTCGATTTTGGTTTAAAAAGTCCTCTGAGAAGTAAATTGTGTTTTTCATCGATTGGCGATAAGATGATGAACGCTTTCCTGCCAAGACTGAGTCTGGCTGATCCTACGCGGTTCATCGAGGCGCCCTCAGTCGGCAGGGACACAGGTGGACGGAACGCGCGCATTGCAGGGAGAAAGAAACGGAGAAGGGGGGGGGGGGGGAGTGGGATATGGTCTGACATGTTTGGGTTTTAAATATTGTCCGTGTCGCAGTAATTAAAGTACTGGTGGCTTCTCACAGATGCGGCTTATTTCAAAGCAGCGCAGAAAGAAGTCAGTGGATTAAAATGGGAACAGAAAAAAAGAGCAGAGAAAAAAATCGAAGTGGTGCACTGTTAAAAAAACGGTTGAACTTAAACAAAAAACTTATAGATTTTATTCATTATAAAAAGACAATGAAGAAAAAATTATAATTACATTTATTACCACATGTAAATCTTAAAATAGAAACATGACATATTCACCATTTTATTTTTGTATTAATTACCCTAAACAGGTTCTGTGCACACTCCACAGCTTAAAACAATAGAAAAAAATACAATATTTAAGATTTCTGACCAAAATCCAACTATAAAAGCTATATGGGGTATACCCCCCACCCCCATCTCCAGGAGTCAATTGGCAAAGTATGGCGACTTTATCCCATTGTCAGGCACCTTGTAGAGAACCTCTATCTGCTCTAATCACAGTGGGAAAAAATACGTTCTCATCTAGGACTGGAAGAGAAAATTATATTTCTGTTCTTGCAAGTGAAGTATGGGAGTTCTCACAGCTTGTTCTTGACGCATCTTAGCAGAACTATTTTCATGAGGTGTCAGATAAGAGTGTGATTGCTCATAAGTATGAGGTGGGTGTGATTACTAAACTGACATATGCTGCAGAGGAAGAGCCATATTAGGACTTTCCAGGAGCTCTGCACTTTACTTGTGAAGCATGACATGTTCTAGCCAGAAAAAAAAAAATCTATTCTTTCCAACTTGAGAAAAAAAAAAGTCTGTTTGAGGAATATATGCCATATACATTTCATAACATAACCTCTACAGTCAGGACAGCTGACAAACCATAATCTTTAAATACCTTCATCAACTAGCACACATGATAATGTTGTTGAAATTGTATTATTTTGTTCACTACCGTACCTATGCACCCACAGGTGTGCTTCCATCCAACAATATGCAAAAACAAACAGAAGCTTAAGAGTCATGACATTATCATTTGACATCACCCAAATTGTCTGAAGGCAAAATGATCTTAATGTAAATGTCTCATTTCAAAATAACACTGAAAAATAATCTGTTATTCTAAAAATAAAAATACATTTGGGGTCAAGAAAAAAGAATCTGAATTTATATTCCTTTCATATTGTGAGTTTGTAGAGAGATCCGTCTCATTTCTTGTCAGCAACAACCTTTGGGGTTGAAAAGATCTAAACTTTAAGTCTACCATACTTAACTATCTTTTAAACTCCATTTAATAAAATAAACTGGGGTATATAGGGTTAAAAATATCAAAAGTTTACTACACTACTTTTTTATTTTTGCCACACTAAAAGTAGCTTCTTGTGATGTTATTTTAGAAAACAATCTTTGAATTTCTGGTATTCAAAAAGTTTTTAGGATTTTACTTTGGTAAGAAAAGTTATTCACAAAGCACCTTAGGCTTTAAGAGAGCTCCTAATGTGACAAATTGTCAGGAGCAGTGAGAAGGACTTTTAGTGAACCTAAGAGCGTCTTAATCGAGGGAAGATGGTGAAGAGAGAGACAGAAAGCAAAGATTAACTGTAAAATGGATAGAGCTGTGCCAGCAGCAGGCACTGCTCCTCTGTCAATGTTTGGTTTTCGACTCCTTTTTGTACTGGCATTTTATGTAGGTCGTTTCACCAGAACAACAACTTTACAAGCAGGCAATCACTGTAAATTGCCTACAGCTGAGCAGCGACATTAAACAGATGAGTAAAATGACCAGGATGGTGAGAATCCATGACAAATCAAAAGTAATGGAGATATAAATAGAGTAGAATCAAACATGTTGATTCTGTTGCTTCATCATCATGACACGCCTTTTGTACCAGTTGTATTATTTAAATTCTACCAACCGATCATTGGAGGTTTTTTGTATCCCTCATGCATCAACCAATCACTGTCACCAGAAGACAGCATCACACCTACTAACAGGATCAACTACCCCTTCTCAATTTATGAATGAGCCCTGAATTTTATTTTTAATACGTTTGGCAATAAAACCAAAACAAACCAACCCCCCCCCCCCCCAAAAAAAAAAAAAAAAAACCAAAAAACATATTGTCTCTATATATTGAGAAATCAGCCAATTAAAGGGTAAAGAGTAAAGGGTAGATGTTAGGTTAAAAGTGTTAATCTCAGGTTGTAGCTAATATAAAAAGGTAGAACTTAATTGAAATTGTTCCCCATCATAACTTTGGGTCTGTCTCAAGTATAAACATGCATCAATAAAATGGGAGAATCAAGTGTTGAGGCACTTTACAAATAAAAGTGTACTTATCCAAGATGGACTGAAAAAGACAAGACATTAGCCAAGACCTGAGTCTTGCCATTAGGTCTTGACACACTGCCTTCAGAACTTCATCACAACACACTTCTTCCATTAAGCCATTTACAACCGGTCTTAGGAGTGTTGGACTAAAGTATGCATGATAATCTCAGCAGTTCCACCAGGTGTTTGCCAAATGCTGCTGCCACTAGTCTGGTGGAGCTGTGTGGGGCTGGAGCTCGGCTGGAGACGGCAGCTCCAAGGAGGAGATTTGTGGAATTAGATTTGTGAGAGCAAGGGTTTAGATAGCGCAAAACGGCTGCCATGACAGATTCAAAATTCCTCAAATATGCAAGAAAGAATCAAAGCAGGGAATGACATGATGCAAACCTCAAACAAGTTAATTATGCTTAATCTCCAAATGCCTTTAAAGTACAAAAATGCTACAGGAATTTATCGACATTTTTCAAGAAAAGAAAAATCCCCAGAGGACTGAATGTACTACCCTCTAAAATAAATAATTCAGGTGCAAGTGAAGAGCGAAACTGTTCGGTCTGTTCTTAAAGAAACAAAGTAAAATCTTTGTCATAGTTAATATACATTGCATGTGACAACAAAGCAGCACAGGACTGTAGGGAGATTAATGTCAAGGTTTTTCTGGTGTGGTGCATAGCAATGAGTCTATGATGATGAAAGCAGGATTCAAAGCCTTTGCAAGTCTTTTCAGCAGAAACCAGCTCACCTAACAAAACATCCCCAGCCCTTAATCATCCCTTACATCTAACATCTACATGTCTAAACGACTGTTGAGATAAAGGTAATATTGTTATTCACGGAGACCTGAAACAATATCTATTGATGCTGTTGAAGAGCTATGTTGTGCAGTTCTTTTCCCCTAGTAGAGAAGTTGGAAGGTATAACTATGCTGTTTATTTTTGATAATTGTTAGCTTTTCATCACACACTGTTTTGACCGTCATCAACATCCCTATGAATGAACACTGAACAAGGTATTGCATCCAAGAACCTATGAAAGAACATGAACCACGAGAAAATAAGACCAACCATTTTTATCAAGTCCAGTATTGACATTTTTGTGTTGATGTACAACACAAAAACAGTGTTAATTCTGCAGTTCTTGATCACTTAAGTGAACATTCAGCTAATTTGCTATGTACCGGATCAAATTCAGACTCTCAGATATCCAAAGGAAAAAAAAAAAAGCCTGCCAAATCATTCTGATTCTATTCGAACGCTCATGAAAAGTGGGAGCTTGAAAAGCAATTCAGTTTCATAAAACACTCTAGCCTCCTTCAGATTCACAGCAGCAGCACAACAAGGAGAGTCCCACCTGAAACATGAGACTCATTCCTCCTTTTCAACAACACAGATGGACAGCTAGTCCAGCCAAGTCTCCCTCTCTGTTGCATGGTCGGCCGGGTGGGGAATTTCGACACGCCGTTCTTTGAGTTGGCCTCGTTGACTCAGAGATGGCGCACGCTGTCATTCTCTCTCGGCACATTCGTTAGGCAGTTCCAGTTTTCTGGGTCACGCTGTGGAAGGTTTCAGTGTGACCGAACAGGCAGGTTCTCTACAGTATAAATAAATAAATAAATGCTGAGAAAGTATTTGAGTTTAAAAAACACACAGGGGGACCATGTGATGTGTCTGAAAGCAGTTGAACAAAGAATATCTCCAAAGAACATTGGCATGGTCTAAAAGACCAATAGCATTTCTAAAGTGTTTCAGCATAAGCATTCCTAGCCCATTTTAAAGAGAGCGTTAATTAGCATGTGTGCATTAACAGTAGTCCATCTCTAAACATCTGACGCCCAGTTAGCAACAACCGCAAAAAGCTTGTATCAGAGTCCAAAGGCAAAGTCAGGTTAAAAAAATAAGTAAAAACAGACATAGCACTTCTAAATAAATAAATATTAAAATCTTTGTTGAGGCCTAATCTATTTTGGTTAGTTTCTAACCAGCCAAAGTATTTATAATTGTGTAAATAACACAGGACTATAGATAATCTCAAATGCAAATTCATAAAGATGAGTTATGGTAATCTTAAAAATGTCTGAAAAATCACTTTCATGTATTCATGTCCTGCTACTCTGTCCCGTTACAGCCAGCTTGTTCCACCTACATAGAAAACAATGCTGCTAAGGCTTTAAAAACTTAACAATGCTATTAGCTGCATTTAACTAAAATGATTAAGGTAAACTCTTACTGAGAAACAAAACGTTTTTGTGTGGTTCACGGTGACAAAGCACATAATACAGGCCTTATAATGCCTTATAATGCCTATAAGAACTGTGTTGGGCAGCCACGTTGTTAAAACAATGAAATTGTTAGCTCACCTGGACCTTTATTTACTAAGCACACCGGAAAGCAGCTTCTCATAGTTTTCCCGACAATTCAGTCGAGTACTTCACATGACAGACAGTCGGGTGACGTTTTCAGATCTATTTCATTTAAAAAGATGACTGCTCTTCATAATAAAAATGTTTCGTTTTGGTAAATGTTTATTTTATTAGAAAGAAACAAAAACAAAAAACCACCGAACTGTACATTACTCTTCACGGACCAAACAGGTGAAACGCATCATCCTGATCACGGTGGTGCATTTGATACCGCAGGACATTCGGCTACCGGATGAGACTGTAGCTTCAGAAACCCTTGGTTAGCAGCCAAAATCAATTCAAAATGTAGAGGAATTTCCTCTTAGCAGATACATATACGGGTAAAACCCTGTTTTGTGGATATCCTGTAGAAAATGATCGATTGGTCTTCTGACGTTCCACACCTTTTCAAACTAATTGAGAATGAGCTATATTTCGCATCACTTAGGAGAGTATTTCACTTGTTTATCAAACAAGTGCATGAAACACTCAGAAAAATCACTGTAAGCAAATATATACAATTTTTATCAGCATGTCTATGGACTCTTTACATTTTGCTAGATTTATATTCAGCAAAGACAAAAAAGGCTCACTTTGTAAGGGTCTTGTTTTGAAGAAGCATTGCTAGCAATAATCTAATTTTGCCACCTTATTATTTATATTACAAACCTGCTAAGGTCTCTATTGATTTATGACATGTAAATCAATAGAAACTCTACACAGTCAATGCAAGATATTCATTTCAAATACAGTGGACTGAAAAGGAAACATATTATTTAAATTTTCAATAAAACTTCAGTAGGTGGTGTAACTCTATGATGTTTATCAAGCTTAGCTGTGTGGAATTGATAAAGTAATAAAAAAAAACCCTGTCAACTACAGTAACCAGAAAACTTCAGAAATTCATTTTGATCCACTAGTTGTCTAAAGGTTAAGGTGGAGCAATAATATGGCCTTATAGACACAAAAACACCCCAGGGAGGGTTTGTTTTGTTTTTTGTCTGACAGGAGCAAGGCTTGAACACAAGCACCAACATGAAAGCAGTCACATAATTTGTAGAAAATCAAACCTTTTTATTCTTGTGGCTCCCACTTCTTGAAACCTCAGAATTTTATCTCAAAGTTTCAGAGGCACAAACCCCCCCCCCCTAATTCTGTGATTTTTCCTCCATCTATCCCACTCAGCTTATTGCCCATGTGATGCTCTAAGTCAGACGAACCAGGCAGGAGGTACAGAATCATGGGCGATCAATATCATACACAGCTTGTGTGTTTTTTTTTCCTCTCTCTCTCTCAAAGTGCTTCTTTTCCGGGTCCCTTTAGGCCACAATGCTTTTACCCATCAACAATCCGTTTGGTGTCTTTTTTGCAGTGTGTGACTTCTCAGAGTAAATCTGCTTCTTTTACAAAGAACATTTAAAAAGTGGTTTTCTCCTGGAAGGTTGGAGTCAATGCTTTGTTCAGCTAGCATTTGGGTTAAAAAAAAAAAAAACTGTAAAATTGCAGCTCTCAACTTTATTCCTCCTTTGACTCTGTGTCGATCTTTGTGTCAATGGGATTGTCATGGTGTCTATTCAGAAATGGTCCATCATGACCCTCTCCATTTAGAGGTGCCAAAAAAGAAAAAAAAAAAGAAAAATTCAACAGGTTTGTAAAATAAGAGCGTGCATTCTTTTCAAATCGTTACCGGTAGGAAAAACGTCAGAAGAGCCACAGGTTTTAGAGTTACAGAAATAAGATATCAAAATGAACTCGTCTACTTTTTATCATTACACTAAAAGTCGCTGAAAGCAAACTGAAATCCTTGCTTCTCTAAAAGCACCAACTGTTTGTCACATTTACATCTTACTCAATTTTTGTGACTATTCATATCCCCAGAAACGATATAATTTAAGAGGATTTCTGTTTATTCGCAAGCGCTGAATGTTTCGTAGCTTGTGAAGGAAAATGAAAAGAGCATCCACTTGGCGACACAAAGTACTGCTTGGATCCAGATGAAAAAAATGAGCCATCAAATCAATCCAGCTATTTTTTTTTTTATATTAACCTGCCCTGCTCAGGGTCACTAGTGACCATCTCCAGCAGTCAGCAGGGTATAGGCTCCAGACAGGTTGCAAGCTAAAACAAGTTTTCATTCTGGAGGCTTTCCCAAGGGCTTCTGCCCACTTTTTTTTTTTTTTTTATGTAAACGTTCTAGATTTTTCCAGACTCAACTTTTAACATACAATTTGCAAAAATATGGCAGACATTTCTCATTAAAATATGTAGGGAAAAAATGGATTTAATAAAAGAGAAAAGGCTTAAAGAAAGGAAGAGTAAACACAGAATAAAGGGAGGTAACATGTACCGAAGGAGTAAATGAAGAGATGGCAAGAGGAAAAAATGTAGGACGAACACAACGAGGCAAGAGAAGAAGGAGAGTCACTGCAAATGGAAGGATGGAAGGAAAGAACTTAGGTAGAAAGAGTCCATCTTTCTGGAAAAAAAAAACAAAACTATTCCATATTTTCCCACTTTCTTTCTCTTCCTTGCTACGCCAGGCTCGTGGAATATTGAACTCCAAATTGTTCCACACACATGAAAAAAAAAAAAAAAATCTGTAAAAAAATCTCTGGAAGATATCCTGCTTATCTTCTGCCAGTACATTTTCTGTTATTCTATGGAATTTCCGTCACAATTTTGTCTGTAATTGAACAAGTTTTTCATGTTAAAACTCCAGTCTTTGAAGTCAGATCAGTAATTCCAGTTAGTTGTTACTACAATATGAAACATGCAACAATTTGCTTTGCAACATTAAAATCATAGCTGTAGACGAGGACCAACATACTTTGGAATAAATGCCCAACAGCCAACCACTACTTTATTAAAGAAATAAAAAAAAAGGTATACATATTTAGTTCAAAACTAAACTGATCATAGCTTAATGCCAACGATTTCAGAAGACACCGGATTTGTGAGTTTTTTCCAGAATGTGAAAGTAACTTTGCCCCTGATGACATGTTGTCACATCACCTAGTCTCATCATTTAAGGTCACACACATTGACAGCATGACACATTCATCCTGAGCTTTGAAATAAATGGCATAATGCCCACCCTGCCCCCCAATAAAGAGTGCAATTTATTCAAATACTCAGGAGAGTACAGTGAAACTGTGTCTCCTCTTTAGCGCAATTAACTTGTCAGCTGACACAGCACAAAGAAGCAAGAGATGTAATTATTATTTTCCCTTACACTGGCCAGGTCAGAAAATGCCAATTTGTAACTAAAAAAAAAATAAAATAAAAATCAACAACAAATGCTAAGCGAACTCTAAAGGGCCAAATGCAAATTGGAGAGAGAGCAGAATTCACTTTGTGAGGAGGCAAATAAAGATACGTCTGCAAGACGGAGCAAGACACGGAGACAGGAGGGGGGGAGAGCTGGGAATAAGACATAACAGTTCACTTCTTTTCTTGGCAAACTCTCCATGCCCAGAGTCCTACACGCAATTAAAAGTTTGAAGAGTTTCCTAATTCCTTCTGCCGACTTCATTCCAGATACTAGAGGGCAGACAGATGTTAGGATCTACTCCAGCATGATCAAGAGTGTATCCTCGCTTGTAATGATGCAATTAAAATGATGATCTCTTTAAACTCTTGGAAACATGTGGCCGTGTCTCCCAGGCCGCACAAGCTCAGCAACGTTGCAAGGTTCAGAGGAGTTAGGATGACGGAAACCAAGTAAATGAGTGCAGGCAGGTCTTTCTTTGCACTGCACAAATTGTTGGTGACACTGGCGGAGAGGTGGACGTTGCTCTTTGGGTGTAAAGAATAAACAATAATCAATAAGGTTCTCCAGTAATAATCTACTTGAAAACATGACAAGACTCCTAAAACTGACTCCTAAAAATTATGTCGAATTCTCCAAATTTAACAAAAAGTGACACTTTTAAATGAGTATCGCAGCTATGACATAATGAAGCCCCTTCATGATAAGCATTTGAAAGCACTCAGTTAACAGAAAATGAATTTGTTGCTACGACCTATTGCACTTCTGAGGAAAGCTGGCCCACTACTCAAGAGGCAGAGGCCTCCAGTTCAGTAATTATCTCGTGTTTGTGTATTGTTTCCACAGATTTTTAGTCGAGTTGTAGTCAAGCAGCTACGATGGCCGCTCACATATCTCCCAGGTTATTTGAGACCAAATTATTTTTGACATTGAGATACGGTCCAGTGTGTTCCATAGTTTATCCTTGCACCAGAGTCTGTTTAAAAACTAACTTTATGATACATATTTGATTGAAATTGAAAGTTTTGAGGAAGGCAAGCAGCAGCCGGGTATCGCTGAGCCAAAACTAACAGGATGTTGGGTTGGCTTTACATCAGTCAAGGAGAAACAAATGGCAGAATAAGTGAAACGTTGTCATCAGACCTGATCCTACCGTTTGATAAAAGCTTTCAGTCTTGATGTTTAGGTCTGAAAACGTAATGAGGATTATGTAAAAATCACATTTTGCAAGTTTTTGCTACTTCCATTTGGTTCTCTAATACTTCTAAAAACAGACCAAGTGCTTAACACCCCCAATCATCTGGTTTTGTGTATGGTTTTGTGCTTTTTTAGTGTATGGAAAATTTGTTGTTTTAAAAACCTTCAATAATGTAACATCATAATTCAGCAGGGACTGGCCTTCACTTAGCAACCCCAGTGTAGCCCAACTCATCACCTAGCAACCCAAGTGGAGCTCCCTGACATTTGGTCAGCTGGGTGTACTGCTGTATGCGGTGTACAATGGCTGCTGGAGAAGACACGTGTTTTGTTGTCGACTTACCATTCAGAAACCACTTGCTGCGTTCTTGTTGGAAGTGAAAGAGGTGCTGCTTCTGTTTGCAGCCATTTTCATGTGCGAATGTGAACATTAAGTTGGAGGACGTGGCCAGCAGCGGCTTATTTAGATTTAAAGTGGCAAAAGGCCCTGAAACAGCTCATTGTGAAATAAGCTCAAAATAGACAGAACTGAGCAGATTAATATCTCATTATCTAAGAACGATAATGGACAGAATAGACGTTTCCTAACCTGTTCAAGGATAGGTCACCTTCAGCTTATTAGGGTTTCGTTTTAAAGCAAAACTGACAGTCATTCTTGGAGAGTAAAGCTCAGGGAGCATAACAACTCTCTGCAAAGACAGGTGTGAACAGATATGTGCCGCCCAGCCACACGACTTTGTTGTGAGATAGAAAAAGCTCAGTGATGCAGCTATCAAGTTAGACCATTAAATTTAATAACTGCCTCACTTCCTCACTGAAATCCACAGTCAGTCTGGGTCAGACAGAACACCTCCTGTGTCATCGCACTTTGCTCAAACCTCCTCTCACAGGTGTGTCTCGAGGCCTCCGCTTTTTTAACTTGATGCGAGCCGACTCTTTCGCCAAGGCCGCCAGAAGAGTGTGGAAAAACAACTATGGTAGGACTTAACAGGGAGGACAAAGACCGGGCTTTTCCGAGAGGCAGCTTTTGATTGAATATGGACAAAACCCGAAGCAACGGCGGACCCGCCAAGTCACGGCTCACTTCTCATTGAGTCGTTTAATCAGTGTGATTCGAAGGCAGGAAGTGAAGTTGCTCACTTTGAAAACGGATTAGCTCCGACCAAAATACTTCTGACCAAAATTCAGACAAAACAGATTGGTCCTACTGACAGCTGGCTCTAAATAGAGTTTGAAAGTGCAACGTTTGCTGTTTTTGGTTGAAAATCTCTGGGCGCATCTGTGAAGTATTTCAAAATGGCAATAAAGTCGTTGAGCTGGCAACAGCTGGACGGTATCGATCGAGGCTAATCGTATACGGTGCATTCTCTTAGGTTCTTCAAGTTCTCCGATTTGAGTTAAAATACCATTCAAAATTGTCTGCGTATTGGTGTGCAAGACTGAAGAAAGCAAGAAAGCGCCCTCCTGGATTTTTTTTTAGTAACTTGACTTTCATTGCGGAGCCAACCGCTTGTCGATGTGGCAGCGTTTAGGAGCTCTGGTGGCTCAGAAACCAAATTTATGCAGATGAAAGACACTAATTATGCTCACATCTACGCGAGGACGAATGACTGGGTTGCTAATGGGAAAAATCAAAACACATTAAGGCCAACCAAATGATTTTATTTTTCTTCAATGACTTCGCCTTATCAGAAACAGATGGAGAATAGAAGGCAAAGAGAGAGAGAGAGAGATTAGAAGTAGAGACGAAAGAACGAAAGAGTGAGAAAAAAGATTTGATTTGAGTTAATTATGATTCATTCAGAATGTCCCTGTTCAAAGATGGACACATCTCATTATTATTCAGTCTGAGTTTTGTTTTTCTCTTGTAATGACAGTCATGTTGCAGCTGCAAGCAGACAGCTTTTCTCAGGCCTCTCGGGAATCCAAAGTGTCCATCAAAGCGAGAATAAATCGGCACAGACTGATAATGGAGGGAAGAAAAACAGATCTCGGGGCACACGCCTCAGCTGGTACTTTCATTAACATGTTACAATTAGACTAAGACTTGGAGACGATGTTGCACATGTTACAGGTGACAAACAATGAAATGTACTTCTTCCGGCTCTAGGTGGATCTGAACAGCCGCCATTCGAACCGACGCTTTGTCTTTACAACACAAAAATAGGAGGAACGTGCCACCCTTGAAATGGGACACAAAGGGCTGTGAGATAGTTAAGCAAACATTTGCAGTTTTAAATATATTTTCGGTAACGCTTTATTTGAAAGGGTGTGCGTAAGACTGACATAATTTCTTTTACTTAGTTTTGATCACCTCCATTTTTCTCCCTTATCTGACACATTGACGTCAGATTTTAAATTTGATTGACATTCCTCCGCTAGCTCCTTTGCACATTTTTTTTTCTTCTTGAGATCATTATTACCATTTCGTACCTTCTTTTTTTGGTGTTTATCTCCATCCTCTCCCTGCGTTTGCTTTACAACACAGAACTGAGAGTCAGATGCCGGCCCAGTTAAGCAATTTATTATTTTTTCGTTTTATCTTTCCTTTCCTTTAGGTTGATCACACGCTGTTGCCTGTTTCAGCTCCAGTGTGTTCTGGAGATGTAGGACAAGAGATAAAGTGGTTGTCTGCCAATTGGAAGGTCAGCGGTTTAATTCTGAGCGTCCACGGTCCGCATGTCAAAGTGTCCTTGGGCAACACGCTGAACCCCATCTTATGTTCAATCAGCTCAATGGCGTGTGAAGGGGTGCAAGCACTCTGCTGCCTGGAAGAGTTTATAGACAAAGAAGTTCCACGAATGTGTGTGCGCGCGCGTGTGTGTGTGTGTGTGTGTGATTGAGTAAATGTAGCTTGTACTGTAAAGTAATATGAGCGGAAAACAAGATAAGAAAAGAAGCCCATTTACTAGCTGTCTTCTGGATAACTTAATACTTAACAAGAAGTTTCAGAACGGTCGTCTTGGAGAACTGCTGCTGCCACTTACATAAGAGAGTCATCACAGAAAATTTTAATAATAAAGAGAAAATTTGACTAAAATAGTGGCTTGTTTGTCACTATTCAAAGGAATATATGCGGACATCTACTGTCGTGTCGACTTTTTTTTTCTTCTTTCCAAAATATGTTTGATTTAACTGGATCGATCCTGTTGGATTATTTAATTTAGTCCGACAGCACGACCGTGTGAGGAAACCTAGTTTCGAAGTTGTCATTTAATATCCTGCCGTCAACATGATATTAAATGGAAATGTGTGCGTCTCCACACAATGAAACATTAGGAGGCTAGAGCTTAGATGAGAACGAATTTAGAAATACTCCAAATATTTGAACTTGTACAGAAATGTGGCCTTCCTACTTACCACAAAGTCTTACAGTCAGTCGTGCAGGATTGAGATATCTCGTTTCGAAGAACAAAAGTGCCTTCATGTGGTATGCCTAAAATGCCAGGTGAAAACTCGTAAAAGAAAAACGTTAGACTTGTGGCTGTGGCGTTATTCCCAACCAGGTCGCCCCTATAAATGAAACTAGGAATTCCAACAGATCTTTTCCAGATGAATAAAAAACAAACTATTGTCCAACCGTGCCTGAATTCAAGGCTGGACAATAGATCAGATGCTCTTTTCCAAATCCCTGCTGCAGTCTGACCTACCGAGGCTGAGAAGTGTGATCCCTTGACAGACAGAAAACACTTTCCAGTCACACTTACCACGGCTGCCTTTGACGTCCCAGACATCAATACTGAGACAATAAGCTGCATTTTATATGAGACTCTTGCACGGCATATTTGGAAAACTATGCTAGAAATGACCTGGCAAATTAAATTCGACACTAATGCATTAATATAAATATCCCAAATGTAGCCGGATTACTGTGAATCCATCAGTCGCTGTTCTTCCATTCTCCCTAAAATCGAATCACATCTTTCTGAATAGAAAACGTCCAACTTTTGTTCTGTTTGACTGGAACAGTCTGAGGCTTGAGTGGTTCAGATCAAGCTGTTCTCACAGTGACACCTCTGTTTAAGCAAGCTGCGAAACGCGACTGACGGCATGATATTAGCGCAGATTATTCTCTGAAGGGTAGGAGACAGCCGCCGTCATTGGTTGATTAAATGAGAGCTTTTCATGGCCAGATTACTGGGACTAATGGAGTGACAGGTAAGGATTTGACAGCAAAAAAAAAAAAAAAAGTTTGTTTTTTCCACTTGTAGCTTTTTTTTCTGTTATTCTATGATTAGAGGATAAGACTCACTGAATAGAACGGTTTATGTAAAGCACTTTCAAGGCTTGTGAAAGTGGAAAAAAAAACCCTCCTTACTTCATGTCTTCACTGCCTGTAAACTGTTTCAAACATTTTTAGAAAAATCTGTGAAAATGTGCTAATATGTTTTGTGACTTAAGATTAAACACCAATGATAAAAAAAAAAAACTAAATATGGGCTAAATAAAAATTAAATATCCTCCTTAGCAGCAATTCTTACATTATTAGTCACTAGTAACGACTTTAAGTTGACATGAATGGGTCCAACTTTAGTTATTAAAATAGTTTAATCTATAACACTTTTCATCAGTAAGAAATGTGTAAAAATTTATAAAGGGTACGGTGTTTCACTTAATGGTTTATGTTTTAGTGACTTGTAAAAAAAAAAAAAAAAAAACTACAAGGATGTCTTTTATTTTCATGCTATCTTGGGTTTTTAAATTGGACTTTGGCTTTTCACAGTGTGCAGAGAAAAAAAAGTATATAAACTTTAGAAGAAATCAAATAAAGAAAAAAAAACATAACATGCACATGTATATATGTCTGTACAGCTATCAAAGAAATGAAAAAGAAAAAAAAACAGAATGGAGTGATTTGGTAGTGCAAATATGCTTGTTTTGTCTCACTGGTGTTTCCAAGTAGCGGCTCTCTGCAGCCTAAAGCTGAAGGTCTAAACTGTTTGTGTCCAGGATGTGTGGGGTCTGCAGGGATGTCAGCAGCTCTTTTTCAGACCCTATAGTGCTGAACGGAGCGAAGGTCAGTCCTGATGACCATCTCCGCAGACTCGTAATCATGAATACGTGGAAGGAGGCGGGGGGGAAGCAAACAACAAATGCAAAGAATGTTGAGTGGAAGGGGAAGAAAAAAATGTCAAATATTTTTTCGTTTTCATCACCTTAGGAAGCGTCTTTGTGTTTGTCTGCCTCTGTTGTGTTCTCTCAGTCTCCAGTTTCTCGAGGCCACCGTCTGTCCTCACTGAGTCTGCTATTGCTGGAGGTCTCCTCCTCTTAAAATAAGTTTTTTTTTTTCCATCTTCCCTCCATTCCTGAAGCGGATGGTGGACTCAGGATGAGCGAGAATTCAATTCAATCATTGAGCTTCCTTCTTTACTGTAGTTTTTTTTTTTTTTTTTACAGATGTAGTTTTAGTAAAAAATTTAATAGACTGAATTGTGTTGGATGTTCTTGAACTTTTAAATCTGTTTGTTTGATTCCCAGGTCACCTCGTAAAGTGGTATCATAAAATGAATCAGATTTTAATTTCAGAGTAACTTTTAATATGAGAATATATTAAAAAGGAACATAAAGGTCACCAGTGGGACCAAAGCATTCTCCAGCCCAAGTCCATGCTTCCCATGTCAACCGGATCCAATCGGTTTTCACTTATCGTCATTATTCTCTGGATGAGCTGCATGTTAAAAAGGTTGGAGCGCTGGCTGCTAATTGATCCCCAGGAAACTGATAAATGTGCCCGGAGTTTCTATTTTGCTTGCCTCATTAACGCCAGATCTACTCACAGGTGGGCTATTCCTGATGTCCGCTTCCTGTCTTGATTGCATGATGCTGCTTTGGAATCAAAATCTCCAAAATAACAACAGAGTTCACAGATATTCTGACTCAAAAAAAAAAAAGACATCGCTTTGAGCTCCATCAAACCAATCTGACCTTTACACACACACACACACACACACACACGCACACACACGCACACACACACACACACACACGTTTGCGTGGCTATCTTTTGGGGACTTTCCATTGACTTCCATTCATTTCTACAGCCTAAACCTTACCTTTACCCTTTTCCTAACCCTAACCATCACATACCTAACCCTAACCCTATCCAAAACTCAATTCACACCTTAGCCCTAACTCTGACCCCTGACCCAAAAACAGGGACCAATTGCTCCCCATGAGGAGCAATTGGTTCCCACAATGTAGTATGTATCAGGAAAATCATCCCCACAAGGTATTACAAACAAACGCACACTCGCACACACACGCACACACACGCACACACACACACACACACACACATACATATATAGGACTGTCTCACGTTTGTCAAAAACATCTCCATGATCTGCAAGCCTTTTGCGTGAAACGAGATTTTCTTGGAAGCTGCGCGTTCTGTTACAGAAAATGATAAATTCTCAAACCAATGATTGGGATGCCGTCCCTTAAACAGGCTGTTAATTTGAATACTTTTTCAAGGCACCTGCCACAGCTGAGTATTAACGCAGACAAGAAACGCATTACAGCCACCGCTAAAAACCCAGCGAGCTCGACGAGCGAGGTTTCCTCGTAGGCAGTTTCGCACCACCAGTGGTGTGTCGCCGTGAATGCGTGTTTGAAAAGCCTTTCCACCCACTCACCATTTGCTTTTAGTAAACTCATTCACAGGTTTATTTTTAAATGAGGCCTCTCCCACTAAAGAACGCTGAGAGTGGAAAGACGCAAGTCCCACGAAATAAAAAGGGTGCAAAAAAAAACAAAACAAAAAACGACTTCTTCAGTCTTCTACATGAAGCTGTGATTTTGTTATCCATTGTTTCATTGTTTGACAAACAGCTTTGGCTTTTTGTTAAAAACAGAAGGTGACATTCAGCGGGATACGGCCAAATGCCTTACATTTGTTGATTAAAAAGAGCAAGCAGCTTACCTGTTCATAACCTCTCATCACTAAAGGTTTATAATCAGGATAAAGAAAAAAAAAAAGCACAGCACATTAGCGACCAACAATAGCTACAAGTCAGCCTTGTTCAAAGTGAACAAGTATATACGGATGTTGTTTTCATTCACTGAAAGGTAGATTAGTTCTAAAATGATCCTGGGAATGTGAAGACCGCTCTGTCCTCTCCACGACCGACACGACCTACTAGAACATGTCAACCATGTCTGAGTCACGATACAATCGCATCTGTGGGATGGTTTCATTTATTTAATACGGGTGACCTTCCAGCTGTAGCTGGATCACACTACGTGTCGCACAATGCACCGAAACAGCTAGTCGTGTCTTAAGACGGTGGGGCAACAAGAAAACTTATTGTAATCGAGTTACCCCTGCTGTCTTTCTTAAGTATTAGGTTGCCAAACCTGCAAAACGTCTACACCAGTCCTGGTGTCCTGCCCGCCCCTGTTCCAACACAGCTGAATCAAACGGCTTAACTCACTCTTTAGTGTGTATTCAAGTTCTCCAGAGTCGTGCTAATGATCTGACTTTAGGTGAATGGAAAAACATTCTGCAGCAGCAGAAGCAAACGGTCAGGGTCAATGTCCTGCAGATAAAAGTTGCAGGGCCACTGGCAGTTGAAGACTGGAGTTAAAGACGCCTGACCCAAAGGGGACTCTGTGGGCCGAACACAGTTTCCCCAAACTCTGCTGCCTGCAAGCCGGGCAGAGAGAAATTCTCAGAGCGTAGATTGGTGACTATGAATGCTGGTGAAAGCACGGTGACAACGCGGTCCAGTCCTTACAGCGGAAACCAAGGCAGCAGCAGGAAGTGCTCCATCAAGAGCTCCGATTTACTTGAAGCATTTGCACCTCGTTTTGGCAAGACGTGCTCATAGATCGGGAATGACGGAAGATTTTATTCCTTTTATGTTTCACCACTGCCACAAAAGTCCTTTCACTCCTTTGCTCCACTTGCACTTTGCTTGGTGGAGAATAACCAGTGGATGATTCTCAGTTCAAAACAAATGGGCAACTTGAAGTCTCCTCTGATCTGAAGATATCAGCATTAAAATCATCATCATCATCATCATCATCATCAATGTCAACTCATGCATGTGCTTGACTGACGCAGTTCTGAAATGTATAGTTTAAGACTTTTAAGAACTTAATTGAACCCAACATTTAGTTTCAATATGGAATAGAATATTCCATGACATGATCAGCTTCTCACTAGACGGTGAAGACAGAATTGTGAGGGCAGAGCGGAAAGTTTAACACATTTAGGTCTTGGGAAGTTGACAACATTAAACCGGCTATACCAGGCTAACCGCTATGCCTCCATCCATCCAAAGACATTTATTGACATGCTCCTCACTCACTGACACACACTCGTCGCACCCCGCCCGGTATGGGGTTGTTTTTGCAGCGGAGTCCACAGATTGAGTGTTCGGTGGTCCTGCTGCGTCATGGATGGGGAGTGGAGTGCAGCGTGCATCTGGACACTTAACCTCCGATAACGGGGATACCAAAGCTTGCAAACACACTGACAGTTAAATGCTCAGCTCCATCCCAGCAGTTGTTCACACGCTGAGGCAAGAAGGGTGGTCTCTCCGCCCTGCAGCACGGACGCAGGGCTTGATTTTTAGGAGGTTTATGTCAAAATCTGAAAGCAGGAGAGGTTGTTTGTGTGCGTGTGTCAGTTGTGAATCAACAAACTTTTTTTTAATGTATATAACAAATGCATGTGATGAAACGCGTGAATTTTAATAAATATGAAAATCAAGTTTCTTTGTGGTTTGAATCAAAAAGGCGTAACAGATAGATTAAACAGATTACTTTCAAGCAGTTGTTTTCTTAATTTTGATGATAACAGCTAATGAAAACCCCTAATGAATATTTAATCAAGACAATTAAACCGAGGATTTTTATGACAGAAATTGGATTTTATGATTGCGCTACGGTCTAGAGTAACCGTTGGGAAGACTGCTGACTCAGCACATGGTCGCCGCCGACCTCTTCCCACAGGAGGGCCTCCAGAGGTCATTTTCTCTATATATATGTATGTATATATATTAGAGATGTGCCGATCAGGTGTTTTCCTCCCGATACCGATACCAATCACCCATGAGGGCCGATCACCGATACCGATCACCGATACCGATCACATAATTATTATTATTTTTTTTTATCATAAACCCTACCGGTTACATTATGTGGAAAAAGGAACCATGAATTCACCTTAATTTAGACAAAAACTTGTTTTTAATAACTTTTTTCAAGAAGAAAACTAAACAAAACAGGCATTGTGCAAATTGTACTGCTATTGATAATACTATCTTTAACAGACTGAAAACATATGAAGGCTCTGAAGAGGCTAAATAATACAAAGAGCCAAAATAAAACCTCTCAACATTGCCAAAAAAATTTAAGTATAAAACTTAACATTCAAAGGCAAAAACAGGTTCCATTACAATAAACAATCCAGAGTTACTGAATGAAAACTTCCTGATAGCATGGCGGCTAGCTGATTACTGCTAGCTCTGATTGGCTGTTTCTGACTGAGCGGAGTAATTATGCAGAACAGGGAGGAGATCTATTATATTTTTAGAGATTATCTGTCTCATGTTAGGACAACTAAAGTTTTAATTCGTATGTAAAATAAATTTTTTTAAGTTAGATGCTGCAGCTTTAAGCAGGTTCGGTGTGAGAGTCACTACCAGGTGGAGCAGAAGCGAAGCTCCGTCTGTGAACTATTACTACCTGTAGCGTAGCAGCGGTTCAACAGGAGAGCAGAACCAGCGTCTTACATCGCAGCTCGAAGACTTAAATAATTTTGCGGGTTATTTGTTTAGCTTTCTGACCGTCATGCTAATCCGGGTGAGTGTTTGTAGCTGTGCGCTGCTTTACCTGCTATCTGATCCTCCGTATGTCGTTTTTACTGCAGTGAGCCTCGATGTAGCCAAACTCCGTCAAGTATGGCACTGTTTTTATGCCATGTTAGATTCGTTGTGTTGATGCATTTTGACCTGCTTCAATTTTCCGCCGCAACACGTAAACTTCCCCATTCACTCAGAGCCTTCCACACCACATCGCTTAGGATTTGTTGCTACGAGTTTGCGCAGAGTGAAGGAAAGAGGAGACCAGCTGCACAGGCAGGTTGGAAATGAGATGCAGGTGATCGGTATCGGCAACAAGAGCCAATGATCGCCGATCACCGATCATGCACTTTTTCATGAAAATTGGCCCGATTATGATCGGTGACCGATCGATCGGCACACCTCTAATGTATATATATATATATATATATATATATATATATATATATATATATATATAAAAGCTGCTGAAAATGAAGTCGTAAGGATACAAAGTGTAATGTGCGAATAAAAGAGACCAAGCAGTCGGGCAGAGACAAGGTGAAGAACAGAGACGATTAGGGACATTTAGATGGAAAAGAGGAAGAAAAAAGAAGCAACAGGGTAGCAGTAATGGTGGTGTGGAAGATCAATATAACCATAAGGAAGATGAAGAGCTGCAGAGCAGCATTACACAGATATGAAGCACAAGGAAAAAGAAAAAAACAAAACATGAAAGGGACTAAACGACATGCATCCCACACAGTGAGGGGGGGGGGAAGCGAGTGAAACAGGTTACCTCCAGCTGTGATGGGATGCAACGCATGTAAATCACTGCTGCATACTTTATTACATAATGAGCACAAACACAACATAAATCACGCTGCCAAACAGTGCAGTGTGCAAAATTTAAAGAACTCAATAGAAAAAAAAAACTTCCTAAGTTTTTGCTGATTTAAAAACATGTTTTTGTCAGTAATTGCTTTTCTATTACAGATGCAGTAGGTAACTAAAAACAAAACACAAAAAAACATCTGTTAAAGCTGTCACAGCATCTTGAAAGTACAATATGAGACGGATCATTTTTGATAAAATGAGTCTCCGGTGCCTCCTACCTGTGGTTCTACTGCCGTCTGCAGAAACAACCAATCAGAGGCAGAAGGAGGGTCTTCGTGCTGACATCCACTCTTGTGTATGCGCTGCTCACACCAGCCCTGTCAGTGTGTTCAAGCTCAAGATTTATAAACCCCTTTTTTTTTTTTAATAACAGTTACCGACTGCAACTTTAACACGTTTTACATATGTGCAATAGGAAACACATGGATACATTTTGTAAAATACTTTCTTAGGGTTATTGACTTAAAAGAAAAAGGTTATTGTGATGGGTCTATTATGTTTGGTTACAACTGACATGTATTTTTGTGAAGCACTAGGCCAGACTATCCAAACAAAGAGAAGAAAATAAAAAGAGGACAACTAGGTGTCCAGTTTGAAATGAGCCGTCTTGTAGAACTTTATTCTAAATTAAATATTCACTGACTCTAACAAATTGCTAAAATGTTTAATATGTGTGTAGCATACACACTTACACACTTACAAAAATTAATAAAGGGACAGTCATTTATTAATGGGAAGCACATTAGGTGACATGTTGTGAGGTCTTGGCAGGTTTGTGAATTTACATGCAACACTATAACCTGTGCATTCTGCTATTTATTTGTGTAACCTTCTTTTGATGCTACATAAGGAATGGCAACCAAAAATTTCTCAAAAAATTGAGTTTAAATTGAAAAGGAAAATAGTTGTGAAACATCTCTAACACTATAATTCATGCCCACTCCTCCACATTCGCTCATCGGTTGTACGAAGAATAAAAAGACATGCATTGCTTTGAAAAAAAAAAACAAACAGCAATAACCTTCACATGGAGCTACCTTTACAATAGTAACAAAAAAGGTGATTATTTACATCTATTTTTATTTTTATGTTTCTGAGAATGTCAATGTTGTACATTAATATCTGCCATGATGCCAAACATAACGTTTGTTTAGCAATGAGTCATAAGATGCTCATGTGTGGAAAAAAAATAATAAAAAAACGCACTTTTGCAGTCGCCTCGTTAGTAAATAGTGTCTCAGCGTGTGTAACTTAATCTCAGCATAAAGCCAGCTGTTCCCTCAAAGCCTCGCAGGTTTGCTGAGAAAATGAACTCAGCAGACAGGTGATGGTTGTGGAAAAGTTTGAATCAGAACCCTGAAGGTCATGGTGTTCTGGGTAGTTTAGATATGCCTGATCATGGAAAAAAAACTGTCCATATATTACCATGACTATTTTTGTTCTATATTTTGTTCAGCGTGTCTCCAGTGTTTTTAGGTAAGAAATGGTGCTACTTGGCATGAAATGCTTTGTTCAGACCGTTTCTTGAGGGGTGGCACTGTGGATTCTTCTCATCTTTCTGCCAGTTTATAGTCATTCTGACTTTCCTAAGCAGGTTATCAGCCTTCTGAAGGAGTTGAAGCATTTAAAAAGTGAGCGTGCTTGCAAAACAGAACATGCCAAGACAATCAAACAGAAAAAGTCCTGCTAGTTGTGTTTTCTTCATGATAGAAACTCGAGAATAAATTTGACTGGCTGCACAGATTTTCTTTAGCGAGGACGGGGAAACGGGTCGGGACGCCGGAGAGCGGAGGGAGCTGTTGGCAAGTCTGCTTTAAACATGCAACCAGAGCTACAGTGGAACGATCTAGGCGTGTTGTACTGAGCCAGTCAAAACCCAGAACCTGAAGCCAAGTGAGTATATGTGAAAAGATTCGGAAAGTCCTGTCCATCCAATATGACTGCGCTCGAACTAAATCCTCTGGACAAGTGGTGCAAAATATGATTCGACAAAAATTTGGAGGCTTAATGTACAAGTACTGTACCAGAAATATTGATTTGAAATGATGAAATGATGTTTCATTCTTCTTCTGCTTTGGAATTGCGCAACACATTCAGTCAGGACCACCGCCATCCACCGCAGAATAGGAATAATTTTGCTCCGCTAGTATTCGATCATCCGCCTGCTGGGGAGCGCATTGACCTCAAATTAGAATGCACAAACGGATCAAGAAAAGAGATCTGACAGTGGTCTGTGAAAGATATGGAGCAATAAATCTATCAAGACGAGGAATTAGGTTACCAAAGGGCATGTAGGCTTGGTAGTTTGTAAGCTAAACGCTTTGTGGGGAACGGAAAGGCAAAAGATGAATGTTGACTCACAGGACTTGAATGAAAAATTGAATAAAAAACAAAAGAGAGCAAGATCTTCATCAATCCCCTGTCTACACACAGCTATCCTTGCAGGCATGCCTGCTGCCCGTCTCCAGTGGTCTTTGGGCGACAGGCGACGTGTACCCTGGACGGATCGTTGGTCTATTTCAAGGCATCCAACTAACATGAAAAGAGACAGTGGACGTGTCTGGAGAAAGATATATTATCTGCGTTCAGCCACAGCTTGGAATTAATATACTGGAGAGAGCCATGTGCTGCACTGCTGCAGAGCAGAAGATGAGCACTGTATCTGAAAGCAAATAAACAGCCTTCCCCCCCTCCACATCTGTGGCCATGGTAACTGAACAAACACAGGAATATAGACAGACTCTAAAGGCTTTGAAGACCACACCTAACAAATTGTTTTTTTGTTGTTTTTTTTAAAATCAGTTGCTACTTATTTTACCATAAAGACATCTTGTACTAATTTTAGAAATTAAAAATCCAAAGCGAGATTGAAAACACACGTCAAAACACAGGATCAGTAAAGGAAAGCGTCTAGGTATCGGACATTTGGAAACGCAAAAATATTTTGTAATTGAAATCAATAGAATACAAATGAATTAATCAATGAAACAATTTCCTTCCTTCTTGACATGTGTGGTTGAATCAATGATAGAGAAAAGGTATAAACATCTACATGGTCAGGTTCATACTTCAGTGTATAGCCACCATCTCCAGGGTTTAGCTGTAGTTGTGAATACGATCTGTGTTTTGTTTTTCCTAGATGGTAAAGTCGACAGCTTTTCTTTGCAAACACTTCCATTTCCTGTAAGTTCTTGGGTTGTCAGTAGTCTATCTCCAGACTAAACGATAACCAAAATCAAAGTGAGGAGACTAGAGCAGCCAATCAGGAAACCTTCAAGCCAGTGACAGGTAAACTTTGCCTCGTATCACATTCTAACATCCAAATGTGACATTTTTATATCCACTCCTAATCGTACACAATCAAATTTGGCCCCAGAACTCTACCTGATAAACTGCCCTTGTTTACTTGTGCCCTAAGAAGTCGACTCTTGTGTTTCCTCTGTCCTCATCAGACTTTCTTGATCCTTGAGGATGAGTAAAAGTTCCTCTGCATCAGACTACTTAAACTCCTAATGGTTCTTACTCGTTGGGTGATGATTGAGTTCGAGTATGCAAGGAATCTCTAGCAGAACGAACTGTCTTTGCGGAGTCTTGGTTTGGTCTTTTGGAGTAGAAGACCAAGCCCAGGGTGTCATGGGGATGAGTTTGGTGGTGGTGAGAATGAGCGTCGAGACCCAGATGATGATGATGATGATAAAGATGATTTAATAAAGAGAGCTCAAACACAGTCCAACACAGGCGGCACGGCAGAGAGTTAGCACACAGCTAATTACCGGTAGCAACTGAAAAACTGAGGACTGAATAAGTGAGCTAAACCAGCACAGGACTTTACAGTTCTACTGTGACGGCAGACAGACGACAAATGACTTTAGACGTACGACGAGGATCTGATGAGGAACACAGACAACAGGTGGGACTAAATACACTGGGAGGGTAATTACAGGAACGAGACACAGCTGGGATCAATCAATGGGGGGAGACGCAGAAACAGAGACTCACAGGACAGGAACTGAACACAGAAAAGCCTTAAAATAAACACACAGAAACACAGATCATGACACAGGGTGGGCTTCTCTCTACACCACATGGTGCCAGAGTTCTCTGAGGATCATGAGCTTTTCTAGCTGGTTGTGCATTACTGTGACAGCAGCAACGTCCTAGTTGAAGTATTGCAGACTGTGACAATGACCACGCCGGCTTCATCCCGACAACATCGACATAACCACAGCCTGTGTAAAGCGCCATAAAAGAGTGAAATGATTCCCACATCCTAACGCGGTGGCCCAGAAAATATTGCAATTGCAGGAACCCATTAAAGGATCTTTGTGGGAAGGTGCTGTTAACGTATGCAGCGAAAGTGCAAGAGAATATGTCAGAAATAAGGAGCCAGCAGTGAAAGAGCTATTCTATAAGAACGGAGAGTTTAGTAGCGTCACAGTTACTTTCGCGCTGAACAGATTTATTTGGGATGCAGCCACAATCTAAAACAGGGTGTTGCTATACTGAGGGAGTAGAAGGGTCTTCTGCTCTCTAATCAGAACCGCACTCATTAGAGTTCACTTCTGTGAAATGATCGCTGGGATTTGACCAAGTCAAAATCGCATCTAAAAAAAAAACAAAACAAAAAACAAACAAAAAAGAAAATAACATTTTTGGTCTTTTAAACACGATATAGAGAGCAGTGAAAAAGCCCACTTACTTGTCAGAGAGCCAGTGACGTGACTAATAGCATCTGCTTTTAGGATACGCTAATGCACAAGCCAGGATGACTCATCATGCACTGGCCTCCGAAGCAAAGAAATAATCTCGAGTTAAAAGGACGGATGAGCCAAACTGCGTTTGCTTCCTTCAGAACGTTCCTTCTCCAGATGATCTGCCGCTGCCCATGTCCTCTTGGTCGAGCTGCTCGTCCCGCACCAGCGAATGTGTCGAATGATTGAACTGTTGGAACATTTATTTAGTTTTATCTTTTATTAGGCTGGATAGGGTTCACCAACGTGATTGGTGCTTTGAAGAGCCTTCATCAATTAAGCACCGTTCATTCCAGGTTTGACCTTTTGACATACCGTACTTTTTCTTTATGCTTGGCTCCATCTAAAGTCGTCTTAAAGCCAGAAAAGAAGAAAAAAAAATATGTTTTTTTGTTGTTGTTTTTTTTGTTGTTGTTGTTGTTGTTTTTACAAGTATTAACATTTTATGATTTGCAAACTGTTGTAAATGTTGAACTGTTGATCCAAGATTCTAAGACATCAGAATCTTGGATCAGTCCAGCATGTTGCTTTCCACAGATCTGTAACTATTTCACACAAACAAAAATATTGCTAAGTTTTTTTTTCCTTGAAGCTTTAAATGCACATTGTCTCCAGGATTACATGTTCTTTCATTTCTGTGTTTTTAACGAAACAAAGAGGAGAGTAATGTGACTCTCTCCAGTAGAAGGTAGTGGATTCCAACCGGGGCTCTTGTGTTTAGAAATTCCTCCAATGTTCCAAAAGTAAAATAGTTAGGTGAAAGGTCAACTGACCTAACTGGCCTAAAAGTCGACATTTCGGTCTCTTAGTGGGCATTTCAAAAAGAGGGGAAGGCTGCAGGCAGCATCATTTTTATGAACCTGATGTATTTCTGCTGGAGGGAATAATACAGTTTGCAATTTTCAAACAATATCTCAAAACATCAGCTGAGGAAGCACAAATTATTATTATTATTATTTTCCAAATGGACAATGACCCTAAGAGTACCACCAAGTGGGAAACAAAATGGCCCAATGTTACAGAAAAATGTTGTGACAAGTTTGTAGGAAGATGCTCCAAATGTTTGTGTTATATACAGTTACTAAATCATCCACATCATAATTATTTATCAGGCGCTTCTTACATATCTGGTTTGCTAAATCAAAGCAGTGACTTTTTTCCTTTTTTTTATTTTTGATGGTGTGCTTGTTTTAAAGTTGCTGTGTGTCAACAAAATGTATATGAAATCCAACTGGAGATATGATTTGGTAATGTACACACACACACATTGCTAATTTTGATTTAACTTATCTCCTGACGCGCCAGCGCTGCATGCGTCAACGCGTCAACTCGTCCGTCCAAATAGAAACTTCCAAACCGAAATTGAGTTGTGCACTGATTTCAGATAGCTCTGCTTATCAGTCTCCTTGCTGCCTCCGGTGCCTTGCAACCCCACTCTGCTGCTTCCAGTCCGTCCTCTCCTCCGCACACACAGGTCTCCCCGCAGCCGAAAACACCATCTGCTCGTGTAGCCCCGCGGAAGCATGTCCCGACCTTTTGGCCCTTCCCCCCCACACCCACCGGAAGTACGTACAGTACACAGCAGCCTTCACCTGGCCTTTAAAGCAGACACCCGTGGAAAAAAAAAAAAAGCTTGATGATCTGTATGCTGCTGGCCTCTGCTGCTCTGCTTCAAGTCAACTCTGCAGAGTGTCGGCCTTCGCAGCTCCCTGAGGTGGAACTGCCTCCCTTCCCACGAGAGTTCAACGCATTATACCCATGTGTGTGTGTGTATGTGTGTGTGACGTGTGCTCGTGAGGCGTTTTCGTAAGTCCCTTTATTCTCAGTTCCACAAGCAAATTCTGTTGTAAAAATCGGGTCCACTGTGGGAGTTCAGGAGGAGCATCATTTGGGCTTTTGTGCCGTGGAATTCTAACATCATCAGGCATGTTTCTGTTTTTCTTTTTTTTTTTCTTTTTTTTTCCGGAAAAGCGTAAGACCTAGAGCGTCATCTTGGAGGAGAGGTAGCGAGTAGAGCAGAGCGGAGTCGAGTGAGCCGGTTTCTAACATTTTTAGGCGAAAACAAATTATACATCTACAGAGAAAAAACTATTCTGGATATTTTAACAGTGGAAATAATAAGAACACATCTTTGATTAAAAAGTGAGTAAAATATGAAATCTTGAGGCTCGTTTTGTCCCACCTCAGGGATAAGCTGAACCAAGTGAAAGGACAAAGTGAGCCTGCTGAGGGTTTTTGAGGTTCTACAGAACTGTGTGAAACTCAGTATCAGTAGGTCTATCAGAAGGGCTGATAAACAGTTAGTATGAATAAGTTTTACTTTATTCCACTTGAATGGAAGTAAGTACATTAAAGCATTTGGGGTTTTATTTGATATTTAAAAAAACAACAAAAAATGGTGGCTGAGGAGTAAAGTGAGCCAAATGGTTTAAGGGACATCGACTCAGCAACCAAATTTACATCACAAATTAAAGAAAACGAAAAGAAAGACCTACTAACTGTGTGGGAACAGTGGGGGGGGGGGGGGAACAACGGAGGGAAAAAAAATCCACTGAAAACTAAAATATAAGAACCATTGGACGTTTCACCGAAAACAACCCAAGAAGAATATCCCTCACATTTAATACCCACCGCTCGTCCCAGCCGGACCTACATCCACGTGTTTGTGGGTCAGCCGCGCTCTCCTCCGCCTCAGCCCCAACGTAAACGAGCCCAGCTCGACGCAGGAAGAAACTTTTCTGCTTCCGATTCTTCAACCTGCCTCTTATGTTAATTAACTTGCAACCACAGGCGTCGTTGCACGCTCCGCTGCTCCTCTGCACCTTTGGGATCCTAAATTTAACGCCGGCTGAAGCGACTACCTCAAATTGCACTGAAGTTTTCCCCATTGTTAAATGGTTCCTCAAGGAGCAGAGTGAGCTTGAGGACAATCCAGCGTTGGTACCGCTGTGGAGCTTCCTTTCCTTTGTTGCTAGTTACCTCAAACCCTGAACACACCCCCACCCCTCCCCCCAAAGTCTACGCTCCATAAATTACATCAGGAGGCATTCCTGTTTGCAGCTGGCCTCATTAGCAGTCTGTCCCAATTTCCCTGTGTTTCCACTTTCTCCTCACTCTTGTGGCTTTCGATCCCTGTTTTCTTTTCTTTCTTTTTTTTTTTCCAAGCATTAATGATGTTCCCGTACACTTGGATTAACTGAGGCACTGTCCCTCAGTCGCAAAATTTTTAATTACAATTACAAAGCCCCAGCGTAAATGGCCCGGTGTTCACCGGGACTGGATGAGGTGAAAACCAGAAAACACAGATGAAGAAGAACGCCAAAAAATAAAACAACAGAATAAGTGGAGAGAGTAAAGTCTGTGATACAAACTTGACACATTGGACGTTTTTCCAAAGATTCCCAGTAAGTCCCGGCCCTTTAATTGTGAGTTTAGTATCGTCAGATCAAAAGTTTCTCATCACTGCTACATTTCAGACAAAGCCAACTGTTTCCAGCAACACGGAGAGATGAGTCATTTCAGAGCGGACAGATAGACGGACAGAAGGGAAGGGAATGAAACGGGCATTTCTCAAAAGACAATAAAACAATCTAACAGTGTGATTTTTGAAAATAAGTCTTTGCATTTCATTTTTAAAAAATGACATGTTGCTAATTATTCATTCCCTTCTCAGTAAAAGCAGATGCAACATATTTATTGGTATTGCGGCGATCAGCCCCGTCTTCTAAAAACAGAACAACTTCTCTTTTTTGTGCAACTTTCTGCTGGTATTTTAATGTTTTATATCAGGTTTTTCTTTGCAGTTGGAGGGGCTCCGTGCCATCACCATAATCGTTTGCCCCCCTCCACATATTGACGTCAATATTCCTTCATCAGAAGAAGCAGTTTGGTAAAATGAAAAATGTCTTTCAATGTGAAACCTAGAAAGAACAAAAAATCTGCAATTTCTTTAGAAGCATTTTTCTGACATCAAACAGTGATGCATTATCTTGGTTTATAAAGGCATATTATACTAATAGTAACACATATAATGACTTTTTTTTTGCATGCTTCTTGGGGATACTTAACCATTAAATGTAATATTTTGGCTTTAGCTTTTTTTGTTTAGCAGCTTTAATGTGTTATAAAATGTATTTTTTTTTTTTTGTATTTGTATGTGTAGCTGCAAACGCAGCTTCCTTTCAAAATGTCTCTCTGAAAAATCTCAGCCTTGAAGAGCCGGGAACTTTTTCCAACTTAAGCCACTGAAAGCAAATCGGGTTCGAGGCTTGGAGTTGCAAGGCAGAGGGTGAAAAGACTGTTTACGAGTGGGCAGTGCGGAAAAAGACGAACAAATAAATGCTACTGGAGCTTTGTCACTACAAGTTACTGCATGGGCTTATCTGTAGTCCTCTCTGGATTAAAAGAAAAATAGAAAAGACATTTTCATGTGGCTGGTAGACATGGACAGGTTAACAGTCCATCCTCCAACGGAAGTGAATCATGTCGTATGAATTCAAGACAAACATGTCTGGTTTTGTAATTGCGTATTAAAGTAGTAACCAAACTGTTCGACGGGTTAATGCTTTCCATGTAAAACAAGAGAAAAAAAAACAACAAACAAACATGTTGACTAATTGATGAATTACCTGCTTTGGATAAAAGAGTGAAACTGCACTGCCTTTTTTGAAAGACCCAGATAACCAGCACAACACACGCCGACTTACCGTACGTGACCTGGAAGACTTGTGAAATCTTTTGATTCTGTCACTATGGAAATAACACTTGCGTTCAACGGGGATTATGACGTCTTTACAAGAAGAAAAAAAAAAAAAAGAGAGAGACTATGTATAGCTCCTTACTGGCATCGGGAGCGATTACGTTGGCTCGTGTTGTTCCGCTGCCTGTGGTTGTGAAAAGCATCCTTTAGCACTTGAAACGTTCGTCGTACCTTTTATTGTGTTGAGCATTTCAACACTGTGCCAGACTCCAGACTCCATCTTGGAGGGCGCTTTATTTTCTCGCACGGATTGCATTCATGCAATGTTTTCCGAAACTAGTAGGCTCTGATTTCAGAAAGAAATTTTGCAGTTTTTTTGTTGTTTTTTTTATATACAGATCAGGCTACTCAGATTATACGAGACATACAAGATGTTAATGGGACTGCAAGTTATGAATGTACTAAACTATTGAGGGATTCAGACTTCCACAACCTTTTATTTACAGTGTAACACATCAGAGAATATGTGTGTGTTATAGAAATTCATGAGACACACTTTCAATCATCTAGTCACGTCAATCAGCAACACTTGTTAGCAATTATCGATGTAAATAAGAACGCCCCAACTACAGGGCTTTGTGCTGGTGCACAACGTTTCTGGTTGAAAGACCTCTGATCCTGAATCCTCTTGGGAACGATTCCTTTCTCTTTTTTTTCACATTTTTTTCATAGCTAAGTGCTGCAGTTTCAGCCATCAAATCGGAGATAATGTGTCAGCAAAGTATTAGGACAAAATCACCATAAGCTATTAATGTAATTAAATTTTAAACGTATTATTTATCCAACTGATGTGTATTGGCACACACACATTTGCTGAAAGTGAAAGAAAAAAAAACTAAAAAAGACACATGATTACGAGGACTAGTGCACATTAAAGAAAGTATAACTAAAATAATGAATTCATGTTTAACAATCTTATTATTCGACTCAGAGTTTTAGTGGTTGTGCAGACTGTTTGCTGTTTGCACAATACAGAAAATGGGACTGTTTAAGTTTGACGTGTCATCAGACTTCTGATATTTAGGTACAAACACAAAAATAAAACCAAATTCCAAGGGAGAATCTGAAACTAAAGTACTGATCGCATCGATCCAGTCCTGATACCGATTCCGAGTTGATCAGACTGATTTTAGAACCAAGACATAAAAACAAAATCACTTGTTGGGTCTGTTACTTTCCATGAACTCGTCTCACAGTTTATCTCCTTTTTTTTTTTTTTTTAAACTGCCACTCTTCTTCTCAGACACTTTTATTCATGTTGTGAAAATTACCCCAAGATCATCCCAGCTCCAGACGATTGGGTTGGAGGAAGAATCTTGGTGTGTGTGCGTGTGTGTGCGTGTGTGTGTGTGTGTGTGTGTGTGTGTGTGAAGGACACATACAGGATGATTAGCTCCACATGGGGATGAATTCACAACTCAGCCAGAGATCCACTGTTGTGTGTTTCAACTCTCACACGTTTTGAATTATTATATATATATGTGTGTGTGTGTGTGTGTGCGTGTGGGCGTGTGTGTGTGTGTGTGTACTCGGTGCCTCAAAACCCTCTCGTTCAGATTGCGTGCACGTTCATCTTTCTGCAGAGAGCAGGAGCCTTTAGAAGAGCAAATGTGTATTTGTGCAGCCTTGTGCTTCAGCGGTGAGCTTCCACAGCTTGTTGCTTCCCACCAAGCCTGTCACCCAGCGCTGCCTGATCAGAAGAAACTGGCTGAGCAATATAAGAGCAGGAAGGCGGTTGATTTTTCCTTCTTTCTTTCTTTCTTCCTTCCCCGGACTTACTCGCACTCTCATCCTTTTCCTGACGCATGTAGTCCTCCCACGTCATCCAGTTCTGAGTCCAATGCCATCCTCCCCGCTGCCTATTATAACCTCAGAGGCAGAAGCTCGCGGCGTGTTTCTTCTCCAAGTGTGCGGGGGAGAGGAGGACACCTCTCGCAGAACGAGCGACGGCGAGCGAGACGACGACGAGGCTCTTTTGAAATCCGCCATTATACATAAAATCGGTGGTTAATTAATCCAGACGGTTCATCAGATCCTTCGGTTCGTGGAATGGAAGGTTTTCTTTCAGGAAGATTTTCTTCTCCGCAGGAGAAAGACGGACGCTGCTTGAATCATGAAGTCACTTTGTGTTTCTGTTCTTCTGTCGGCTTGATGGGCCGGAAAACAGAACTACAAATGTCTTTTTGTCTGTAAAAACATAATACGCATTCATAAATCCTTCATTTAATAGAACAGGCTATTTTGACTCCACGCTTACTTTAAGTTACTAACTTTATTTATTAACTGTGATGACTAAGGACCTACATATCTGCTCAACTTTGTTTAAAAATAATAAAATTTTTGATATTAAATCTGAGCAAGATTAAACACATGTAGAACAACAGAAAGCCAATTGAATTATGGAAGAAGAAATGCAATAAAAACATCAGAAATCTGTTTGCATAAGTGTACACATCCTAAAACTAACACTTTGAAGCACGTTTTTTTTTATTATTATTATTACTATTAACTTTTTTTTTTTACTAAGCAAATACTTGATTTTAAAATTAAAACCTTAGAATAGACATTTCTGTTTACAGACCTACTGAGGTTTAGTTCAAATATTCGACGGCATTAGAAACGAAACAGGTAGTGTCACAGGAAGCCCTCTCACGTTGTTCTTTAATTTATACAATGCCTACATTTAGTATCGATTCTGAAAGTTTTATATTGTGAAAAACATAGATCTGGACCAATGTGCTTCTTCTTCACAAATGTATTATATAATAATGCATTCATTATTTATTTTTGACTAATTTTCTCTGTTTTATTATCGTAAGAATCAGAACCTGTGCAGAATTTGTGTCTGTAGGATTCAAGTACTCAGTACTTTGGTTTGTGTTATATGCTATTCGTTTTAGGCTTACTTGAGTCATTTTTTTTTGGATGAATACTTTTTACTTCTACTTAAAAACAAAAACATTGAAGTAGCGCTACTCGTACCGAGTAGTGTTGCTTGCCGGATTTAGCAGACATGTACAATGTGACCAGAGAGGCCGTGCAGACGGGCTTACTGGTAAACCATTTCACAACTCGGAAAGAAACAGACACTCTCTCTCTCCCCACAGAGCAAAGCAGCTTCTTTATCTTACATGTCTGAGCCAGAAAATGACTGATGATCCAGCCATGGATCACCACCAGCCATGATGGATACGAACATGGAAGCCGAGGCTCAAAATGAATGGTGGAGAAGATAAATATCATGTCCAGAACTCGTACAATTCGGTGCGTATTCCTTCCTGAAAGCGCGCATTCGATTGATTTTTGTTCATATTATCATTCCGTAGCCACGATATTCTGAGCTTTGCTGCTGCCGTGTCGTTTGTGAGACGTACTCAGTCACGTGAAGCCGTCGTTTTACGCATTACGAAGTGCATAACGAGAATGGAAGGCCTAATTTTGCGACCTACATGGCTGCTTTCTGGTGCATCTTCGATATAATACCCCAGAGATATCGATGCAGTCACGGAGGACACAAGGAAATCACAGTGAAAACACAAATAGTCATTCTTTAAGTCACTTTTACAACATCTGACGCTCACGGAGTGTATCTTTAGACTTCTTGTAAAGGTGAATTTTACCCGGTTAAATCAGAATTTACAGCAAGCGCAAAAGTAAATTTGGGGCTTTTAGCCAAAAAGTTTTACTTTTTTTTTTTTTTTTTTTTGCCACTTCTTAACACTCCAATAAGCTTGACTAATCAACCTCTGGTGACGGTTATCTCGTTGCTCTCATTCTGGCAGTTTGATTCTGCTGGAAGCCACCGCACAAAGCAATCAGACGCGGCCACCTCAGTACGTGCAGAACGCCGCAGATTCAAACTGAGTTATGCAAATTCCCTCCTCTGATTAGGTCGGGTGGCTAATTGGTTCTGCACGGAGGCATCAAACTGTGCTCTCCGCATTGTTAAAATAGAGGGAAAGATAGTGTTAATGGGATTTTGGCAAGGGTTATGGGTGTGTAAAATAATAAAGCGCAGAAACGGTCAGTGAACTGAAAGAAAAAAAATGTTACTACATTGGTACTCATAATTTTGTAGCTGAGAACAAAAAGAGAGATTAAAAAAAAAGGGATATAAAGTTCATGGGGTATTTTATTTAATTGACAAAAATGTACATTTAATTTCTCTAACAAAATAGAGTAATAGATTACATTTCTGTTTAAACTGTGATAGACCCACTGATACACAACAAACATCAATTTTTAGCCATGTGAAAATATTGTTTTAGCTGATAATTTCAAAGTTTTGCTCATGTTATGTTTCACGGGACACTTTAAGTGTTTCATGTAAAAGACCTTTACTTTATGAAATGAAAAATTCAGAAAAAAAAAGAAAGTTGAATTTCAGAATGAAAATTATTTCAAAAGGTCCTCACATTAAAAATATTCATTTTAAAAGAAGCAAAAATAATCATTCATAAAATGTCGATCAGTTTCTGATAAACTGACATCGTTCTAGTCACAATCCAAGCTAAGATTTTACCCATGTAGACTCGCTGGGAAACGCGTCACAGTTTAAGTTGTTTTTAATAAACTTGGAATAAAGACATGTCTCGTTAAGATAGATTTGCCCAGCTGACTGAACTGACAGGAAGTTAACAAATATTCTAAAAAATGCTGATTGAGCAGATCGCAGCTGTTAGCGGCTGTTAGCATCCGATCCCCGCCCTGAAGGTTGATATTTGTGAGCAATGTTTACATGTAGGTGGCAAGATGGACGGACTGGTGTACTTTCTGATGCTGTGGAGGGGAGCATTGTGGTTGGTTCTCTGTACAATTATTTTGATTCCCTTTTTACAGAGAACATAATGGGGAAAACCCTAAATAAACTTAGTTAGCCTGATAATCGCCTCACTACGCCTCACTATATGGTGAAGTAATGGGTCAGGTTTGATGAAATGATGAGCAGAAGATACATATCTGCAGTCAATGTGGAACCACCAACATAAAAGAGTGAAAAAAAAAGGCAGAAGAACCAGAAACATTCCAGCAGCCATGATGGTTCCCTGTTGCAGGAAGAACTGCTGGCCAAGTGTGGAGATACTGTTGATCCACACACTGACAATTTAATCTACATTTGCAGTATAGGACCAAAACCAACATGCAAAATGTTTTTTTTTTTAATTCCTGGTTCTTGTTACATTTTCCAATAAGGACAAGCTCCTCTAGTCTTGGAGGTTTTTCTTAATGGTGGTTGGACCAACAGTATTTCCAGGTTCACATCTTTTGTGTTGCGAAACATGACATCCCAAGAATGATGCTGTGACCAGTAAAAACATTTTCTTCTTTTTCTTTTTTCTTTTTTTTTTTTTTTTGGTAAAAGCTTATGTGGGGGCCATAACTCATAACTCATTGTCAGTATTTTTAATGGGTTTGTGCTGCTCTGACAGCGTGAAAAGTGTGATGTCAGAGCTGCTTATCATTTATTCATAAAGTTAGAATTAAAAAGCTCTTGACCTCTGTAAAAAAATAAAATCTGCTTAAAGCTCTTTATTATTGCGATTAGGTGAAAAAGATGGAAAAACGGGTCGAATTTTACATTTCAGAAGGACATACAATGAAAGAGTATAAAAACAAAAAAACTATTTAGTCAAATACGTACACAATAAACATAATTTGTGCAGCGTTTTGATTTACTGATTCATTTGTTTTAAACGAGGCAGCAAGTTAAATATCTTGGACTCAAAGTGAATGTATCACTGAATTGCAAAAATATGATTTCTCTTTTAATATGGGAATTAACAAAATTAGAAACTGAGCTGAATACAGTATCAGAAAAACAAAGGGGCTTTTCCACATTATGAGTAGTTCATACATTTAGAGCAGGGAGACATTCTCACTCTAACACAAACGAGCAGAAATACATTTTCAGGACAATCACTTTCCCAATAGATTAATTAGATTAATTGCGTGCAGCATCATTTATCCCGGTCATAACCGCATTGTTTTATTTTTTTGTTGTTTTTTTTAATTAGGACTTTGATGTTCATATGTATCATTGTCATTTAGGTTCATTGATATCTGATGTCTACAAAAGCAACTTGAATTTTCTTCTGCTGTTTTTTTTTTTTTTTAGAGATCAGCTTTCCTGGAAAGGAAACGATGACTATCAATCTTCTACAGTGTCGGTACAGTTCTGTCATATGCCAACACAGAATATGGATGATTCATCAGTGCAGAATAAATAGAACAAATGCAGAAACTTTACTGTTAGCTATAAAAATGTTATCGCCACATATGCGGTCCACAAAACCTGCTCCTTTCTTGTCTTGTAATATATTTAACTCTGCAGCATTTGATCACAAGATGAACCAGGCTACCATGGACTTCTTGGACATAGAGCATTTTATACAGAATTAGCACCACAGCTAACATGCATTAGAATATAAGGCTTATTTCTTGGATATAAAAAGTGCCTTTTGGTAAAAAGGTATTAAACAAAGTCTACATTTAGCCCACATTTCTACATTCACTTATTTTATTGAGAGTCTGACCCAATATTCTCATCATACCGTCTTTTTGTTGGCTCTAAGAAGAAAATCATCGTACTTACTATGAAACCCTGAAAGCTTCTCTCTGTCACATTCTAATTTAATTACACAGCTGGTACAGAGTCAATGCTGCCGTGAATCAAATATTGATGCAACGAACCAATACCAATAATATATGAACTCATCTCGGTCAGTAGTGAAACTTCGTCAAAAAGTCAAGCCATCATTAAGTGTCTGTAATTTTCAGATTACTAACCCACACAATGGGGTCCAACAAAAGGTTAAATGCATTTATAAGGATAACAGGGCTTAAAAGTTTGATAATTGAAGTTTGAGAAAAGAAGGCATATTGACACTTTTAGACTGTTTATTCATTGAGCAAAATGAGGCCTTACTGGGAGAACACGCTAAGCCAGTTACCAGCTTGGTTACGCACTGTTGTGGGATGACAGTCCATTCAACCAGCGACTGCCGGATCAATGGAAAGCCAGTGCAGTCGTGTTGGTCACTCCCTTAAGTGTTCAATGGGGTTGAAGCCATGGCTGCAGAAAGGCAATCCCATCCTTTCAATTTACAAATTCTAGAGATAACCTTGATATGCAGCTGACATCTAGGAGGATAAAGAGGCATTATGTAAAACTGACTTGTCTTTTATATCATGCTACGTTGTTGTTCCCTCAACAAAACTGTGTTGCTTTGAATCAGTCATGCATGTCCAAGGAATCCTTGATTAAATGCTGAAGGCGGAGTATCGGAAAGAGTAGCAGGCTCTTAAAGAGACCGAGGCAAAGTTCAAGGTGTCAAACTGCAAAGTTACATTTCTTTTAAGTAACGTTTGATACGTATTTTATTAGAACTGAAGGTTATTTGATCATGCTGTAAAATGGCGCTGTGTGTGCCAAGAAAACACGTTACGACCAAAGGAGGCCTCTGTAACGATGTGCAGAACAGGAGCTCCGGCATAATTGGTGAAATCAATGGGGGAAAGGTACTTGTTCTTAAACCCACTAACTCACTGCGTGGAGCAACTGTTGACTCCTGGGAGAAGACACACTTTTCTGGAGGTAAGAGAAATGTAGCCGTGCAAAAGCTTACAGGTTTGTTAGTGCATCACAAATTCTGCGTTTCCCTTTCCCCCGTTGTTTGTTCTGTCTTAACGACCGGGGAGTCGCAGTTTACCAACTGAGGTCATTTTTCAAATCGGTAGCTGGTTAACTCACCCCCTCCTCCTCCCCCGAGTTGTTGCTCGAACAGCTCCGGCGTACGGCGTCTGTCGCCTGTGGTTTGGGAACGCAGGGCTGCGGAAGAACATGAACCCGTGTGAACTCCCTCTCGCTCCCTTGCTTCAAAGGCAGCTGTAATGTTTTTAATCCTTCCTTGTGTGTAGGTGTGACCTCCCAGCTTTTCCTTTTTTGACTGACAGATAACAACGCCGCCGTCGAGATTACTAAGCCGGAGAGCCTTTGATTAGGGGAGTAATGGTGAGGAAAACAATCATTTTCAGAAATCTCTCCCTGTTGTAATTAATTCCCCTGAGGGGCAGGAAGCAGCGAGCTCCTCAGCGAAAGGCTGTTCAGGAGCCTCTCGCGGTGTGTTTTCTTAAAATAGAGCCTGAGAGGGGTATGTTTACCTGGTTGGTTCGTCGCGTTTAGATGAGAGTCTGTAGCCCACACATAAACCTTTGGGCTACGTTGTTGACCGGAGCCGACAGTTAAAAACACCCGAGCTGCAGGATTTGGGACTATGAGCACATAGAGCAGCATGTGAATCCACCCACCAGATGACTTACAGTACCACACATAAACCAGAGGAAAGAAGCGATAAAAAAAGATGCAAAAGAGTCAGCGGTGCAGTACAGAGTTCCACCCCGAAGGCTTTCCCCTGTCAACTGATTAGATGTGTGGCTCATTAGAGCTTCACCTCGGGGCAAACCCTCTTTGAACAGCTACACTGTTATAAATACATTATGCATATTGACTGTACTAAAGTCTGGCCTGCTCTCAGTTTTCAGGGATGTGTTGTGTTGTTGGTCCACAGAAAGGAAAAATGTTTAGTTATTTTTTTGTTTGTTTGTTTTGTTTTATTCCCCCTAAAAACTTTCAATCAGGATTTTCTTTTTTTTTTAAACTATGGATGGTTCAGGCTGAATAGAAAAAAAAAACAACAACAAAAAAAAAAAACAGGTAGTCAATGAACACATGTGCAACAGAGCGGTGTTACCGAATGCACTTTCATCTCATTTCCTTTCTTTTTTTTGTAAAGAATTCTTGAAATATGTAATCAAAAAATGATTATTATTATTAATATTATCCCCATACACGTCTGAAAAGTTTCCGATCACGGCAGCGTTAGTTCGTATATAGGCACTCCAGCTGATTCCTCATGGCATCTCATTAAAAGTCTTTAATGTGGTGATTTTAGCTAAAGCCTAAATTGGAGTGTCATCAAACCTACAAACTCATGAAGTAAAAAAAAAAAAAAAAAACCCTTAAGCTGATAACAAGGTGATTTAACTCTTGGTAATCTCATTTAAGCGTAAAGAAGAAGCTTAATTTCAGCAATGTCGTCTGGGATAATTCATAAAAATTCCTAGATTAGAGAAGCCCTCCTTTTCTGTTCGGTTTGTGTGGGAAGTAATTTGGCAAACTCGGTCAGAACGGCCTTCCACAGATCTGCTTATATTTCATGTACAGCCAAAGGAAGCGCCAGTCACAAACTATTATTAAATAGGGGCTAAGTTGATGATACTGTCTTCCAAAGATCAAATAATCTATTGATGTAATTAGACTACAAAAGCATATATTTGAAAAAAAAAAATGTGCACAAGAGGTTCATGTTTGAAAAGAAACTATCAAAATAAAAGATACTTGAGTGAGTTCTTCAATCCAGGGTTAGCTTCCACATTCCCCACACTCTTTTCCTTATAGGTCAAGGTTTTCCAAGAGGTCTACCTTCTCTGGGCTAGTAATGAACAAATGCAAACGGCGTAAGAGAAAGAGAAAATGTCCTCTGAGATGAAATTGGGACAGTTGGATAAACAAGGTGTAGTCAAGAGCAGGACTGGCCTATTTCCAGCCATTTTGTGGAGGATACAATGGAATAATGACAATACCCCAGTTACCTTTTCATTATTTATTCCTGTTTTCTCCTCTTTTGTCAAGGACAACAGTGATGGGCTGAATGTGCAGCGGGTAGCTGAGCACAAGTTCCACTGACTGTCAGTAAGTTCTCATAACACGTGTGTATTTTCTGGTACTTTGAGGCATTTCATAAAGGACAGCCCCTTTATGAAACGGTAAAATAGAGCTTAATGAACTATACATTTAAATGAGTAAAATTAGTTCTCAATCATTCTGTGCTCTTTAGAGAATCCCACCAAAGACTCTCATTCATGAATGTAGTTCACCAAACCGTTTGTCCGCTGCACGATTAGCCGCTTGTGAAATGTTTCCCTTGAACTGGGAACCTCAGACTGGACACCGTCGTGCATTTTGTGGCAAGCAGGACTCAGTTAAGCGTCCACATCGGGCCAAAGTTGATGACGTTCTCCTGTTTGTGTCACGCGAAAGAAATGCGGCCGAACATATTCTCTTTGCAGAACACAACCTACTTTACGTGAGTGCTATTTAACAGTGACACGAATACAACTTTAAACCCAAAGTGAGATTTTACTTTCTTTACTTTTCAAGAGGCTCGTTGGCCGGCGAGTCATGCGCATTAATCAAACACAAAGAGGGAGAGAGAAAGAGAGTATTTCTGAGTAGTTCGTGTGTCTGAGGAGCGCAGTAAGGCAACGCAAACTTCATTATGCCAACTTTGCCCTAAAACGTCTGCAGACTTCTCCGCCATGATTAATGGAAATGGGGCAGTGTGTCCTTAAGCAGGAACACCCATGTGGATTGTCTGGATTTGCACCATCATACAATCAGCACGCAACGTCTTAAACGTCAGTCTCTCAAATTTAATGATTTTTTTCTTGTATGTTTGTGTGTGTGTTGTTTTTTTTCCTACTTCATAGGCCTGCAAACCAAAGAGCCATTTTTGGAAAAGTTACACGACTCACTCACGCTGGCGTTGTGTCCAGGGTGTGTCCAACCCCTTCACCCATCAGTTACAGCAAAGATACACCATGGGTTGATGGATGAAATAAGCCAAGAAATGCATTTCCACATCTGTATTTAGGGCTACAAATGGATGAACTTAACTATTGTTTAGTGAAATCGTCCATTTGCCAGTTCTGATTGGACTTCTTTCTCTAGCCTCCCAGAATGTGTTGGAAGGCATATAAAAAAAAACAGTTTTTCATCTCCACTTTAATCTAATTACAAGAACTTTACCCTGTTTTCTAAGACAATTACCACAGGGCTAGCACTTATTAATTGTGTCCCACCCACCCTCTGTGGCCTCTAATTACAAAACTTTGATCCGTCCTCATTAGCTTTGTGGAACAATACATGATTATTATGCTTCAGAAATCACAGAGACATGGAGGACGAGAGAGAGAGAGGATACCTTTGTAGCTTTTCGCTCTCAAAGAACGCTTCCCAGAGTTAAAAAAAATTCCTAAGCAATTGCTGGAAAATCAGCTGGAGAAATGAGCGTTTATACTTTCATAAATCTTTTCACTAGCCATAAGATTTATTTTGTCCAAAAGTGTTTTTGTTTATTTCTGTGATGAAAGTGAAAGAACAGTCACTTCCAGTTACAACGTTTCCATTAAGCCGTTGTGTTCCCCTTTATGAACAGTGTACAGCTGAAACTAAATTAATTAATTAATTAATTAACCAAATTTTTTTACATTTTCTTGAGGCATAAAAAAAGATAGGAAAAAAAATTGTTTTTTTCCTTTTTAAGGTGATCAATTGTAATTTTCTCTAAATACAAAGTTGTTATTTGAAAAATACATCAGTAGTATTGTTCTTTAGGGGTTATCTGATGTCACAATATTTTTTTTTACCTGCAGGAGTCGTCTACAGTAGAAGGAGGGACCGGGTGGGTTGGCCTTGCTTTTCTGTCTGTCGGCCATATTGGATTTAACTAAAATAATTTCTTGCATTTGCAGCTGATGGCCAGTAGTTGATGGTGTATTTTATGATGCATTAGTGTCCACTTCAGTGGTCTGTGTGCATTTATAACATAAAAATCCACAAGAAGCAAAAGAGAATGGCTTTTAGACAGCTATCCACTGTTGTTACCACTATGTATGAAAGGGTTAACTTTCCCTGTCGGCATTACCAACATTTTTTTGATCCAACACCAGTAAATCATCAAGAAACTACAACACCTACATGTTTATCATCTGTAGTAAGTGGCCACCACCACTTACTACAAATTATCCCGAGTAATGGAAGATAAACTTTCAAATATTTTACCATATAAAATAAACTAAGACCACTTTTTTTTTTTGCATCCCACCTCCTGCTGCTCCTACTTTCCAGAAGCATCATTGAAGCATCGTTCTCTGCAGCTGTTCCCGTTTCTTCACTCTACTGTCGCCAGTAAGAACAAAACTCATCAGATCTGAACTGGTTCTTCATTCGCGCTCCCATCAGGCCACGGATCCAAAACTCCAACCTGGGAAAAGAAGCCAGTTTTAAAGAAAAGTTTTGCACCCTCTGCCATCGTCGCACTAAACAAACCCCTGTGACAGTCATGCCTTTGTGTTTCCTGTGATGTGATGTCAGGGTGCATAAGGGGGTCGCGTGTAAACCCTGACTTTTTTTTTCCACTTTCTTCAAAATCAAAGGTTTACATAGGATCACTATCCACACGAACAATTTGGAGAAAAAAGAAAAGCCAAACAAATCAGGACAGGAATTGAACTGAACAGGTTGAAACTGCACTCTGGGACAAATACCAGAACTGGTGGAGTCGTCTCCTTTGGCTTGATAAAAGTAAAACTCAGTTGTTTGGCAATATTTATCATTGTTAAATTTCAACCAAAAAAGAAAAAAGAGAAGCTTGCAAACCTGAGATTACCATCCCAACTATCAAAGTCTGGGATGGTGTTTTGCAACGGTGGAGATTGATGCACTTTGTAATATGCAGCTAGCTGTCTTCAATAAATTAAAAATATATTCCAATGAGGCTTGATTTAGTCTAAAAATATCTATAAAAAAATGTTAAAATGTAAGCAGGTTTTCAACACTTTTGTGAACCTCCTCCTGATAGTTTTGGTGACATTCTTTTTGTAAATCCGCCAGTCAGCTGACTCCCCACAGTACTTTCCTTTTAAAATCTCTGGATAACATATTATTGCTACATTTTATTAGCAAGTTCACGACTATAAAAGGAAAAAAAAATACATTCAGGTATGCTGCTCCCACATGTGGATTAAACTGCAAAACTCTGCACTTGTTTGCAGGTCGTTTTGTATATATATATATATATATATATATATATATATACTCTTTGATGCACCATCTTCTATGATCTTTTTTTATGGTTGGAATATCTTGATTTCTACATGTTTGTACAACTGAAACTCTGTTTTTTTTTTTGTTTTTATTTCTTGTGCGTATGTCCATCTTGGCTAGAGTATACCGACAAAAAACAAACAAACATAAAACAACATATTTCAAAATACATCGGCATAATTTGAATATTGCCGTGAACATATTCAAATTATGTTTGAATATGTTTGTGTGCGCGGGCGTCGGTAAAGTTTGACAGCCCACAACCTCTCGCCCCACGCCACCGCTACGTTATCCACAGTGAAGGCACGAGCAGGAGTTTATTTTTTTTTTAAACTAACAGAAACGTTTTTCTGAAAGTGCTGGAAGAAGTCGACACAGTAACTGGAGGGAGCCCACACAGACTCGTCCCACACTCGTCAAAGTCCAACTGGAGTTTTTAATCACAACCCTTTGTGAGGCGGCAATCCAGGCTGCCGCTGTCGCATGCACACCTACTCGTTACTTGTTACAAAAAAAAAATAAAAAATTTTGGGGCTGAACTTTAAAACAAAATCTGATAATAAAATAAAAATACTACAAATGCTTTTAGACCTAATGGAAGCATTATTTAACCTAGGGGTGGAAAATAGAAAATAAGTAAGAATTTATTTTTTTAATCACTGCAGAAAAGCTAACAAACATTTGTTCATTTACTTGTTTTAGAAGAAACGTATCCACTTTACTTCAGCCAATCTGGAATCTTACTTTATGAGAAGTTTCTGTCTCTGTGTGTTATAGGATAAGTCATGGTATGTAACAGGACTGTGTCCCAGTTTCATTTCCTCCTGGGGAAACCTGCTGCACACTATTATGCACATTAGAACACTGCCAGTGCATCTTTGTAGTTATAAATGCACTTATAAACAGAGTAAGAAGAGATGTGAGGCTTTTTCTTTATCTCTATCATGTGGAAAGGTGTCACTGACTGCTATAGTCACTTTATATATTTCTGCAAAAACTGTCAGAATATTTTAAATAGCTCTGCACAAGTCAGTTTGTGGACTTTTTTTTTTTTTTTTTTTCATCCGTTGATCATATATGGATATTTGGTCAGATTTATGCCAAATCTAGCAAGGCCAGAAGTGATTTGAAACAAAAAAAAAAAAAGCCATTCTGGTGAAAAAAACAAATGTTTTTTTTTTTTTTTGTTTTTTTTATGTATTAGTGCTTCAAGCTTGACCTATATGTTGCTCAACCTACCCTAAGCCTGTGAGATAAACTACTTTACAATTCTACAGTGTTTCTCACGAAACCAATCATCACTGACCACTTCGTATTTCTCTGGAAAATTGTAAAAATAACTGACAGCAAAGTTTTAGAGGCAAGATTTGTGCTCTATCTAGTTTTGTTTCCTTTCTTTTTTTTCTTAAAATCAACCTTCCTGTCCATTAGCAGTGCGTGTTTAATTGAGGGAATTGGTTTAAAGTGACAATAATTTCACTGATCCAAATCTGTGAACATTACTATAAACTTTGTCCAGCTATTCTAACCCGTAGTTGAATTTCAGAAGAAAATGTTTCGGCTTTTTTTTTTTTTTTTTTTTTGCTCCATATTTATATCGCAAGTCTATGCTGCTACTTTAGTAATTACTACACTGTCATCCACAACAAATTCACTGGGGTTCTCAAAACTGCTTTATGCTGCAGTACGCTTACCAGTAGTTTTTATTTTGGAGTCACAATAGCTCAGGAATTTTTGTTTTTTTTACTTGGACTTTTAACTTGCTTTTAACTGTCAGGTAAGCTACATAATATGTATGCATTCCAGTTTTCTTCTTTTAAATTCACAGAAGAAGTCATATTTGTACCATAAAAAAAATAAATAAAAATCTGTTTAGTCTGGATGGAATTCAATCGGCCTCCACTAATAAAATGAAGAATGTTCCAATTAGATTTCTTATTTTAAACACATTTTTAGACTTTCTCTCTCTTTTTTTTAACAAAAGAGAAAGGATAGACATATCCTCTCCCAGACTGGTACAAAAAAAAAAAAAACTATCAATGGATTTGTCCCTTCAAGGCTGGATTACGTTCATTTTTCACTAATCAAGAAGTCCAAAACCTCAAAATGTTAGACTGAAAGCGCTAATGAGAATGTAAAAAAAAAAAAAAAAAAGGATTATATATTTTTTTTCTCACTCTGGCATCCTGGAATTTAAAATTCTCCTTTATTCATGTAGTTGTCTTTTTTTAATCTTGTTGCAAATTCCCTCACCCATTTTTTTATTTATTGTCAAACAATGTCTTACATAAGATGTTTTTGGTTTTGAGGGGGAAAAAAATGAATCTGTCTTTGTCTACATAGTGAGGTTGTGGTTGGTAGTGTCAACTTCCACAAAAAAAAAAAAAAAAAAAAAAAAACATTTCAAATTTAGGCTAGGATGTTTTTTTTTTTAATTCAAAGATACTTCTGTTTCCTCTCTCTGCTCTGAAACCCAGATCTAGTCACATGGCTCTTGATTGCTTGGAAGAATCTCTGAGGTAACATTGTTTGCAACATGGCTGCCAATAAGCCACTTTAAAGCAATACAAAAGGAACCTATTCAACTGAGTATATTTTGTGCTTTGATTATACTTTTGGTTTTATTTTTGTTTAACGGTCGGTCATATTACTATTCCAATAGCTAAGCCTAAACCAACTGTGAAGTATCCATTGAAGACAACCTGACACCAGATGGTCTGCTACACAGAACCATCTGGGTATTCTTATAATTGGATTCAAACGGGCACAGCTCAGCAGTATCGCTCCAGCAGGTCAGAGCTGTTCCCGTCATCTATGCAGCTTCATGTCGTACAGGGTGAGTTTCGTAAGAGGTGTTGAACTCAGGCCCCATCAAGACTTGTCCATAATACAAAAGCAGACTACATATAATCATAAAACATGTCCTGCAACAATTATTCTTTCTGGTTTGGATGTTGTGCAGCAGGAATGTTTTTTATTTTTTATTCTTTTTTGGTCAGTTGCAACCGTGGCAACAAGGTATTGTTTGAGCAGCTGATTAGCATCCCGGAAACTCAAATAACACATGAACCACAACCCCAAAACTCAGAGGAGTTGAGACGGAGGCTTCCGTCTCGTCCAGTGATCGTATTGGGCACGAATCATATCCCCAACTTCAACATCCCTTCCTCCTGGATTTCTTGCCATGCAGCCAGACTGACATTTAAAGAGGAGTGACAAAAGCATGACATGGATAATAAGGATATTCCAACATCTGATGATGTCACTTAGGACATATTACAGTGAAATAGAGAAATTGAGCTGTTAGCATGGCACAACAGTACACTTAAATCCAGAAAACCATATCATTGGTTTTTTTATTTCATTTTCTATCATTTTCCATGTTTTTTCCCCCTTTAATTCCATGCATGATCCACTTTTATCTTTTTGTACCATTTGACATGTGGTATAGAGGATTCCCCTATATGTGGTGGGAGCCGTGGTGATGACGTCACGGGGGGTGGGGGGGGGACTTGTAGCAGGGTGAACAGGTTCACACACGCACACACACGCACACACACGCACACACACACACTAATCCGGTGATCAGGTCTCACCACAGGGGAGGAGAGAGTGGCGGCTTTGTCCATAATCTAGAGCTCAGTGGTCAGGTGAACGGTTCAGGTCAGGAAAAGTGAGGGTCGACAGGGCAAAAGAAATCCAGGATCCGTGAGGCAGGCATCAAAATTCAGGTAGAAGAAACAAGCGGCGGGCAAAAAAAAGGCCAGGAGGCCTTCGCCTTTTAGACCCCTACTTCTAATTCTACGAAAACATTTTGAAGCGCATGCAACGTTTTCTCAAACCTCAGATCACGCTGATTTTTCTGTGCAGCTATCAGTAAGGATAAGAATAACAAACGCTGTTGGAATAACTTTTCCATTAACTAGTTAATTTCAGTTACTGTCTCCTTATAAGCCACTGGGAGCCAGGTGGTCCCAACACCGGAGGCAGGCAAACTGAACATTGCACATGGCACAATCGGGGCGGGGGGTGCGTACACGCAAACACAGGTCTTTGCAGAGTCTTCTCTGTAATTAATGAAAGCTGCAGTAATTATGAAACACAGCAAAATAAACCACAAGGCTGAAATGACAAATTGATTTGTTAATAGGATAAAGTCTCTAAATATGGTGTGTTTCTTCCTGCCTGGGAGTTCATTTCTGTAACATTCAGCCAGTTGTAATCTGGTAATCATCTCTCTCAGCTGCAGGCTCGCTGCCGCCTCAGTGGCATGCACAAATTTGGTGTTGACTTTAATTGAATATTGATTTGTTTGTCTCGCCTCCCCTCCTCCCCTTTTTCTTTCCCTCCATCTTACTGCCTCCTTTCCTTTCAAAGTGTGATTAACCACATTCAACATATATGTCTCCATCAATCCATGGTGAGACAATAAATCATGTATTAGCACGACTGAACCAAATTGTTAAGGGTCTGACGAAGAAGTAGACATACATTTTTTTTTTTTTTTAGAACTGTTGGAAAGGGTAGAGAGTTCTTAAAGCAACAGAGGCCAGTTTTAAAGCTCCAGAAGTTACATTTCTTTTATGTTATTCTCAACATGTACAGTTTTTTTTGCATAACAGTTGGCAACAGTTGCTTTATTGTGCTATAAAACCTACCTTAGCTTAACTACAGGCTGAATTAAGCTAAATGTTCTTTTTATGCATTTCCATTATATTTCAGGAAATATTTGGTCTACAAACAACATTAAAGGGCGGGACTGACCGTTTGAACCAAAATATGATTTGCTTTCTAGCCCAAATTTGGATATCTAGAAGATAAATATAAATGCTTGTTGATTTAAAAAAAAAGCAGAGTTTCCATATCCCAACCCAGCAAGTTAATGGCATGTTACTTTGAAAAAAATAAAAATAAATAAATAAATAAATAAATAAATAAATAAATAAATAAATAAACAAACTTAGCTCTTGTGTCTCAGCTGTTTTATGCATTGTGTAAGTACATTGTTCTCACGTTGGCTTTTTTCTAGCAGGTACAACTTCTGCATTGCTCGTCAAAGTAGCAAATCTTCCCACCATCTAGCAGATATACAACATACTACGCAGTACAAGTGTTGGAAAATGTCAAAGAAAGGGGATTTATGATGCTTAAACGTTGTTTGTGCCAGAGTATGTGTGAAACTGCGGGACTTTAGTAGAACAATCTCTCAGGTTTACAGACGATGGTCTGGAATGGAGAAAATATCCAATGAGTGGCAATGGGGGTGCAAGACAACAGGACAATGGACAAACTGCTTTAAGATGATTGAAAGGCAACGCGGCTCAAATAACCAGTGCAAGCATGATCCCATCTGTAAATGAACCAGATGGGCTACACAACCTCTTCTAAGAATCGGAAACAGAGGATAAAGTGGATCAGAATTGGACTATGAGAGCATTAGTAGAAGTTTGTCTGGGCCGATAAGTCATGAAGGCAACTGCAGCATTAATGATACTGAAAGTCAAAACAAATCATGGAAGTGTGGCTTGATATGTGGATTATGTGTCACTGTCCTGAGCGAATGGTCCAAAGGTTTTGCCTCAACTCTCTCTTGCTCTTCAATCTGTTCTCCAACACTAGGCTGGTACATAAAGTACACTTCTCAACACAAAACTCCTCACTGTGCTGAAATGCTGGGAAAGGAATCTTGCAGAGATATGCCACAACATCATCCTTGTCCCTGATGGAAGCAATAGACCGGGCTCCAGTTTCAGCCAATTACACCAACAAACAGGGTCCAGAGCGCTGATGAGTCGCATGTTGCCATCAGAGCCCATGAATTGTTAAACAGCCCCAGCACTTTGTGTCTGAGAGAGCTGACAAATGCAACTGCTGCATCTGCCAGACGTACACTAATTTGAGCAGCCGCAATCAAGGGAGCTCGTATTATTGCCCTATCGATCCGAGTGGGGGGAGAAATGAGCATCTCAGTTAGGCTCAGTTGGCTGGGCCTAACAGGTACGAGGCGCGGCAGAAGAGAAGAGAATCTCGGCTGATGTGGAGGCTCCTTTGGGTGTGACTGACATGACTAGCAGCTGTAATGAAATGGAGTTTAAAAAAGCTTCTTTTTTTTTCATGCAACTATGGTATTTTTTATAGTAATTAAAGGGAACAGATAAACTAAATCAATCCAGTCTTTTTGTTGTATGGGAGTAAAAAAAAAAAAAAGATACAATCACAGGAGCAGAGAGTGGATTATTTACCGATTTGTTTTGGTAAAACTTCTAAAATACAGTTATAAAGCTAGTTATAAAGCCTGGGTGGAGCCTACCCCCACCCCTTTTCTAACAGGGGGGGGGGGGCTCCAACCCACACCTGGATCAGTTGCAGCTGTTTGATTGATTTGTTGGACAGACCTGTGAAGACGCTGTTGCAGTAATAATGCGACTAAAGATAAACGCGACTAAAGATAGATCGCGATCGTGTTTACAATAAACATGATAATTTGTTTAGTATTTCTGACTCATTACATCCTTGCTTACAATAAAACAAAAATGATCTGGCATTGCAATCAGTCACTCAGCACTTAAGCATCCTTTCAAAACAGGTACTTTTTGTTCGTAAGTAATTTTAAAAAAATTCATACTTTCATGCTAATTTCACCCAAGTACAATTTTTAGCTATTCTGCCAACCTCTTGATCGGGCATTGTTGGTGTACTTCTGGATAAGTAAATTGAATTCTTATTTACCTCCGAGACATCTCCACGAGAAGAATACATCAGTATGGAAAGCAGTTCATAAGTACACACTGCCAAAGATATATGGTTCACTATCTGAAGTGGAATGTAAAAAAAAAAAAAGCAAATAAAAAAAGCAAAAATAACATGTACAACTTGAACTTTGTCCTGTTTCATCAGATTCTGCTCCACTAGTTTGAGGTCAACTTCTAAAACCAGCAGTTCGGTCTGTCAGTGGGCTCTAGGCATTTAGTCTTCTTTGTTTTGGCTTCATGATTTGTCTGGGAATTACTGAGAAAGCTGTCAATGGATTAAGACGAGGCCTCTTTGGTTTTCCACCTTACAGGACAATAGATACTGACAATTTCATCCAACTCTGCAGTTCATTGACATGTCAAGACATATTTTACAGTATTGATTATTTAATAAAATTTTTTTTTTGCAATGCAAGTAAAAAAACAAAACATAAATGTGATATTTTTATCAGTAAATATAGCTAAAGTTTTCAGTTTAAGTTGTAAAATAATACTGACGGGAGGCATTGTGAGATCCTGCCGAAGACGTGGATGTCGTAAATACAGACTTTTAGAAAAGTTCATTTAAAAGACACAGAGTGAACCTTGTTTCTCTTGGTCAAAAAAAAAAAATAATAAAAATCAGATCCAGAAATATTTATTTTTGTAATGTATCAAAAATATTGCCATTTAATTTAACAAATGACTTCAAGGAGTTTTCTTGGTTTCACAATAAATGACTGTTGGAGCAAAGACCTGGTACAATCTTCAGTGTTATTTTTGACATTAAATAATGTCCCACTCTCATAATAAAAATGACATTTTAGTAATATTTTTGCATTCATAAATTTCACTGGTAAAGTTAAGTGCCTAAATTCAGTCATCAGACAATGAAAAAAAAAATTATTTATCCTAAATACAGTGCAGAGAGCCATTCAGAAAGTGATTTTGAATACCTGAGATTGTTGATATATTGACATTCTAAGCCGTTTCACCTTTCTGCCTCATACGCTGCCACCTACTGGGCAGTCGATATGAATTCACAAAAATATGTGATTTGTAAGAAGGGCATCTTTACATCTACTTGGATATTCCAAATGGGGCATTTTAAAGGTGCCTTGTATTCCATAATATGCCTCATTATTTGCAAACTAGTGAGTTTCTGTGGCGGATTACAAAGCTGCAGTTCTGATGCTAACATGTATGTAAACAAAACTAAAAAAAAAGGCTTTTTTGTTTCAGCAGATTTATTTTCCTGCTATCCTGCCTGGCGGCAGTGCTACTGCTACTGTCAATCTCCATATCATCTCTGCTTAAGTAGAATAAAAATGAAAGAAATAAAGTTGTTTCTGCTAAGTGAAGCTGCCAAACACGACCAGCACTGCGACTGGCAATGACAAGAGATGGTCCTGCATCATTTATTCCATGTTTACACATTAACAGCTGTTTTTATTAGATATTACCATAAAGTTTGTGCTTTTCTTAAATATTTGAAAAGTTCACCACAGCTTTTACTTCATATGTGATGTCTGTAGGTGAGATCATGCCAAGTTTGCAGAAGTCTGAACAATAAAAACCCCAAACTTCTCCAGAACCACATCCAGGTGAATACGGTGTCTCTCGAGGGTTGAAGCTGTTAGAATTATACTGTTTGTGCTTTTTTTTTTTTTCTTTCTTTTTTGAAAACAGCAACTTCGATTCAAGTCAGTGGTCTTCTTGTCAACTCTGGTTTTTGCTGTTGTTTTGTGGTCTGACACTTTCGGAAGATTATTTTCAAGCCAGAGATCCAAAAATAACATGAATATCTTGCAATATTGCACAACATAATGAAACTCTGTGCCTATCCTCTTGTATTATCCATCTCCTGACTTATGTGCACTGAATCAGATTGAGCCTGTCCTGTACAGATTTTTTTTTATTTATTTTTTTTACTTGCAGCTCTGTGGGAAGGCAGTCACATCATGTAACTCAGATGTACTGCCACCAGCGGTGTAAAAATCCTTTCATAAGACGACAAACATTTCCACTGAGGATAGTGCTGGCTGCTTGCTGTGTATTATTATTAAACAACTGATGCCATAACAAATGGGGACTTGATGACAATGTTTTAGATTTTGGATGAAACGGCTCATTAGGTCTGTCGTGGATTTACTGTGTAATCCAAATGCGACATGTTACATGGAAAATACTCTGATATCCTTGAAAAAGTCTTTAATTGCTTTTTAAACTGCAACCTTGGCAACAGTGAATTTAAAAGGTGTACAAATCTGGATGCTTTATGGAAATTCCAAAATTTAATGCAAGCAGTACAAAACACCTTATTCTTAACCTTATTCTTTAAAAAAAAAAAAAAAAGAATTCGTATTTAACACATGCAGACACATTTTCAACACATTTTCAATGCTTTTTTATTTACATAGATGAGTATAAATACAGTAACATATATTTGCATCTAATAAATTGCTGATATAAATAAAATTGTGAAGAGTCTCATTTATATGGTAGAACAGGTTTCTCACGTTGCGTCATCGGGGATTTCTAAATTCATATTTGTGTTTAGTGATTTTTTTATTATTATTATTATTATTATTTTCCGAGAAAACCCACATGATTCAAAACAGAAGGGCGACTTCTTCCACACCCCTCAGTTGCTTGCGGCACGCCCTTAGGCCAAGTTGCCCCAGGCACTGAGTCATGTTAACAATGTTAACTACGGCCACAGGTAGTTGCAGATTTTAGGCGCTGCAGTCATTACTAACCAGCTTGAAAAAAAAATTACAGGGAACTAAACGTTGTAATTCTGGAACATTTAGTTCAGTTCAATTAAACATTATTGGCCCCAACAGGAAATTTGCAGCACTGTCAGCAGCTACACACACACACACACACACGCCCCCGCACACGCACACACACACACACACACACACACAAACAAAAAACATACAGCAATTTGATCAACAATCTTTCACTGCAGAAAAGGAGGGTCGGTGGAGTCTCCACATACTGGAGTTTATCAATCTGACAGAAGTGGCAATGAAAGATTTCCTCAGTCTATTGGTTTTACAGAGTGTCATTCTATATCTCTGTCATGATTGCAACAGTTGAAATTTGGCCCGTAGTGGTTTGATGGGATCCGATATAACAATCTCATCTTATTTATATTTATATTTATAGATGTTACTAAGATTGTCCAGGCGGAGGGCAGAGATTTTACTTGGTTCTTTAACAAAGTTCTTTTTACTGATAAAACGTGACAAAGATAAGAGAAAAGATAGGAATGGACTAAAAAAAACCCCAAGAAAAAACACTTTCACAAAAACAAGCCATTAAAAGTACAAAAGTTTGCGATAAACGTGCATAAGATGGAGTGCAATCACCATATTGGTGACCATTGACTAGTGGTCACTGCTAGGTCTCTGTCCAAAGAGTAGACAATTCCAAAAACACAGATTCCCAAATTGGAGTCAAAGTCTGGCTGATTGACCAGACTCCCAGTAATATATATGTACATATATGTTACTGGAACCAGGAAACATATACATTTTCCCACCGCCACATCCTTCCTCTCTCCTTAGGGACACGAAAATATCCACCTGGATATTGTTGAGAAAAAATGATTATTTTTAGTGTTTAATACAGTTTAAACTTTTTGAACAAATTTTTAAACTTTGAACAGGTTTCTGTTAGTGATTTAAAATTAAACTATGGCTGGGTAAGTATTCAAAATACCAAGGAAAATGGGGTGATCTGTAGAGCTTCTCCCTGGACCCCTGTGGTTGTAACACATAGGACAGGAGGCCATGGATTAACATATGCAGGAAGGTAGAGGCCAGTATCATTTAAATTACCTTGGGAAACAGGAACTCGCAGAGTTCACAGGAGAACAGAATTCTTCTGTGACCATCTGGGTTGTGTGAAGATTTTGAACCACTAACATTTATTTACAAGATATTTTTCTTAGTTATTGATGGTATGCTCTGACTGAAAATTGTATTATTTAGTTCTAGAATTAATTTAGACGATGATAAATGGATTTGAAAACTGTATTATTTCTGAATGTTAGAATTAAATGAAAACGTTTTGTTTAGTATTAGAAAATTACTCAGGATTTATGTTAAATAGGGTTTTGGAAAATGATTGTGTTAACCTGTATACTTAGGATTGAATATTATGTTTCATAGGTTAGAAAAAGGAATTGTACCTCATTTTGTTCTGTTGATTTTATGTGTTATTTTTGGTTTAAGGCAGGACTCAATCTTTTGGGGTGCTGAGTGCAGAGGAGCAAAACTGGGTTTGTTAACATAAACTTTTCTTAAACTAATTACAGAATTTAAGTTTGTTCCTGAGAATCTATGTAGGGAGAGATAGCGGGAGAGATTCCGGCTTTCACACATATCTGTGAAATCCTTTTCTCTGTATATCTTTTATTTAGATGGTTTTAAAACCGCAGGAGTTCAGGACGAGGCTCTCCTCTTCGTTTGTTAAACAAAAGAGCAAATGGCCTTTGTTCACAGCAGTAAATTAGGGGAAGTTCTAAGTTTTTCTGGGTGTCCAAGGTAGCTTTCAGTTGGTCAAGCGGAGGTACGCCTTAATTGAATATATTAAAAAGAAAGACACACCTACATTATTAAAGTTCGTGCCCAGGGAGTAATGGGTCAGATAGCTGCTACTATTTTGCTTTTTGCACCAGCTCTCTCCAAAGACGCGTCTTTGCCTTATCTTTTCTATCTTTTTGTCTCAGGTAATCAATGTATGTTTCTGTTGTTCTGCAGTTTTGTTGTTAATTCATGAGTTGTCTCTTATTGGATTAAATTCTGTAATTCTGTGACGTCAACACGCATTGTTGTTTTTCCTTGTGGCTACACGTGGCCTGCCGAGAGGACCTGGGATCTAAAGGAAGAGAGAGAGCCAACTTTTTAGAAATTCTTCCTTAACAATATCCAAAGAGGAACCTGCGATGCCCACTCTGGTTGCGTCATGACTGTCTATGTTAGAGAAACTCCTTGTGACACAGAAACTGACACAAGAATGTCAGCAGGAGAATAAGAGGTGTCAAACTTAGGCTGTTCCTCACATTGTTATTCAGTTCAGGGCAGTCTATCAGGGAGCTGGCTATGGCAATCAGGTTTCGAAAGACGTCGAATGTGCAAAACATTCTCTTAAGATCTCAAACAATTGGGTCAAAACAGACAAACTAAGAGACCCTGTTGCGTGTCACCATGCCCAGCCCGATTTTTTTATTTATTTATTTTTTCAGTTCACTGTGTTTGAGTGTACCGTGTTCAGACATGGGCCTTCGTCAGATGAAAATAAGTTTTACAGTAAATGATTGCCGTCTCCAGATGGAAGTCTAAGCACTGACTAAAATGGAAACAGTTGTATTTGCAGTTGAAGAGAAGGAAATTTGCATGAAATTGTGATGGATTATGGAAAAATAACAAAATGGGGATGTCAATGCTGTGCTAAAAAAAAAAGAAAGTCACAGTTAACGTAGAGCTAATGTACAACTTCAAGAATAACTGCAATCAGGCAATTTATCCAGCCGTTTGTTGGTGCTACCTGGTCAGAGTTTGCACGAGCACTCTTAGATGGCTGAGGATTTATTGAGCCACAAAAAGTAATTCATCCGTTAAACAGAGTTAAGAGATTAGAGTCAGTAATTTGAGGGTGCTAGAAACTCTCTTTTTTTACAAAGTATTAAAGACGTGCTTCCCTCTCTCTCGAGCCTCATTATCTTTACGTTTTAAGGGCAGATACAGAATAATTGCATCTTTTCAACTCCACAAATGAATCCTAACTCTGTTAATAAAGAATCAATTTAATTCAATATTACCACTGTTGTCAGTCTTTTTTCTTTTTTTTTGTTGTCTTTCTACATTATATGAAGCATAAACGAGAAGAAAGTATGGTCTAAAAAGTCATCCGAAGTATGTCGGGGTAATAAATATCTAATATTTCTCACCTCAGAGTAAGAGGCTAGTAACATTTCTCATCAGCTAGTGGCACAGACTGCAAAGCCAGCTCGTGAATATGACGCCATGTGCCGATTCACAAAAGCAAAGGGAGGACCTGAGGGGAAGGTGATTGCTTTTGTTAATGGGTGGTCATTAAGCTAAATAAAAGTTGATGTGAAATTGATGAGTTTGTCTTGAGGCGGGTTTGCATATGGAAAACAAATTTGCTGGAATCAAAATTCCCCCCTGCATTCAGCTAGACTCTTAATCACAGGAAAGAAAACCTTTCAGACTAAATCTATTCGTGTCACTTTTTATCTTGGCCAATAAAAGCAGATTTGACTCCGACTGGGCAGCCACTCATCATCCCTGTTTACAAGAGAACAGAAATTTAAAGATAAGAAAGGGTTTCAGCTCGAGTACCATCAATTACACGCGGCCTCATCTGCCTCCCCGATGAGTGTTGCACATAAAAGCAGTTCTAATGTTATCCGGAGATGTACCGTAACATATCAGGACATGTTGAAAGTACAGCCACTTTCTTTGAGTTAGAGGCCCTGTCAAAGCAGACTAAAACTGTGGTGCAATGTTAAAATCTAGCTAAATTGTGAGTAGTATTTCCAAGGTGTGGCTACGACTCACTGAACCTTCCTCAGCATTTAAGATGTGCTGAAAGGTTTCCACTGAGGGGCTGCGTTGGAGGGTTAGGGTTAATACTGTGATGGCAGCATATTGGGTTTTCATGGTAGACATGACCCCCCCAAAGACTAATTGGTAACCATGTAAAAAAAATAAAAATAAAATAAAATAAAATAAAATAAAAGTGCAAAAATACTGAATGATAGGTGGGCCAGCGTTTATCTCCGAACGTCCAGCCAGGCTTGAATGACTCTCACTCACTTCTCTCCTCATTTATTTCCTGCAGACATCCATTAGCTGATGATCGCAGAACTTTGACATGTGTAAATTGATGACTTAATCAGTCTTAATTTGCGAAATGATGGGTCTTGATTAATAAAAAAAAAGCATCACGTCCCAGGGTCTTCTTGACAGATCAATTGGCGTCACATGGAGATAAGACTGAGGGGGTTCCACTAGTTCCTGGCGTGGCTGTGCTTCGCATTTTATTTAGTTTATTTTGCTGTTTGTTTCTTTCTGGAATTGACCTGAAAGTTGTCCTTGTGACTTGTACATAAATCTAGAAGAAATTACGCAACGACATGCTTTACTTAGTAAGTCCATGTTTCAAAAAGGTGGAAGAAGAGTGAATAATACTCTTATACATAATGCATAAAAATACATTTATTTATGTATTTATTTTACCAATGCTTCATGGGAATAATGTTTATTCCCTTAGACAATCTTTCTAATGGCATAAGAACATGACCACCACAATTTGGTTGTGGAAAACGATGCAGTGGCCGAACTACAGGACTAAGCTTGACCTCAACAGTTGTGCACTGCAAAAACACAAAATCTCACCAAGTATTTTTGTTCTAGTTTCTAGTGCAAATATCTTATTACACTTAAAGTAAGACCAACTAACTAAAAAGTAACTCTTTAGCAAGATATAGAGGCTTGTTTTAAGTAAATACGTCCTTAATACTGATGAAAAAACACTAGTTCTATTGGCAGAAAAATTAACTTAAAACATGGGAAAATGTTAAAAACATCTGCCAATGGAATTAGTACTTTTTCATCAAAATTAAGAGATTATTTACTTAAAACAAATCTCTAAATCTTTCTAAGAGTTACCTGCAAGTTAGTTTTGGCTAATTTCAAGTTTGCTAAGATATCTGTGCTACAAACTAGACCAAAAATACTTGGCAAGATTTCGTGTTTCTCCATGGGATCAGCTTGCAGTAATGAAAATAAACATAACAGCTGATCTGCAACAAATGTTAGTTGAATAATGAAATGTCATCCCAAAGCAAGGTGTGTGACTAAATCTGATAATCAGCCTGAGGAAAGTTCCCAGAATATCATGGTTGTGTGTTTCTTCTTTTTTTAACCATACACGACGTTACATTTCAGAAAAATTGTGGAACTCGACGTCCGTAAAAATGAACCTTGGAGTCATCTGGGCTTAATTGAACGCACATGACGAATACTTCTCTTTATTCATTCAGCACGACATTTAATTTGGTTCTGATCGGCGACGACATAACAGGATTTCGTGCGAGCGCGCCGTGCGCCCCTGGACACTCCCACTGAACCACCCAACTCTCTGACACACAGCAGCTTGTCGGCTGTTATTGATTTTGACCCTTGGTTCTGTTGCTCATTGAGTGTGGGGCAACAAATTCAGCAAGTTACACTTCACAAAGATTGCATTTCAGATAAAGACCGTCACTGACGGTAAGGTGAGGTCCAGAACTGATAACGGGAGTGGAGTAAGTAAATACCAAGGGACACGTCTGATTGCATCTTCACAGTGAATTATGGTGGAAAGCTGAAAATTGCCCCACCACCACCACCGGCTGTAGCCACCTTCTTCACATCTTGGAACCATTCTTCATCGGCTGAGGGGTGCAAGCTAAAGATAGGCCTCTTCACGGGAGAAAAACTCAGCCTGCAAAGGAAGGAAGGAAGGGAAGTCCTCTGCAGAACTCGATCCGTCCCGACTTTTGTCATCGCTCTAATCGGTCGCGGCGGTCAATAGATGAACATCAAATCAATCAAGCGATAACTCCTCTGATGCGAGGAGGGATTAATCAACATAAGTGTGCTATTTCATCAAGCCCCCTGTAGACATTCATCAGGATCCGCGTGTTAAACAGCCAGAGAGGAGACTTTCTGAGTCGGTTCTTGGATTGGGAGCTTTCGGTCTTGGCTGTTTTCTTATGAGCGATACAGTGTGGAGACGCAGAAAGAAAAACCCCTTTCAGCCAGTTGTAAAAGTTAAAAACATCTTATACTCTAATGCATGGCAAAAATGTCATCATCACAGGACCAAGTGCTACCTGGTAGCACGACACGCGGTACGATGCGGAAAACCTTCCTCGGAAAAATCACTCTCCCCGGCTGATCCAGAGCAAGCAGATAAACAAGTGTTTAAATTCACATGTTTTATCTTCGCGGTATGTCAATTAGATTCTGCAAAAGCCTCTGAGGGTGAATGCCAGCCTTTCAGATGTTTCTCTGCAGTGTTTTAGCCAGCACTGTTTTCTGTCACAGCGAGCCGACGGTTTGCACGTGACTTGTTGCTTCTGATTCGATCGCAGCATCAAATCTGCTTCCTTTACTTTTGAATCTCTAAATATTTGAAATAAGTTAAAGCCCAAGTTATGCGCTTCATTTCCACACTGCATTCGCGAAGCAGTCTACACTGAACACATGCAGGAGCAATCACAACCCATAAAGTCCAGTCAACGGATGCAATTTTAACCGTTTTTTTTTTTTTTTAATTATTATTTTAAACCTATTCTCGTATCAAAGCTGATAGGATGCGCGGATCTTATTGGTTTGGATCTGGCAGGAAAAGCTCTGCCTCTTTAATATGAATGAAGTTTGTACAGGACAAGAGAATTAAGTGATGATGACTTTGCAGAACATTTGAGTTTGGGGAGTCATTACTCTTCTTTCCTTGTACAAAGCTGTTTGAAGATTGTCAACATGAACTGAGCATATTTCCCTCATTTGTTCATTTAGAGCCATTTAGTGATAAGGTCAGATTTTTCCGTGGCAGTAAAATGGACCCCATTGACTCCAGTGACAAATGAGGAGTACCACGCAGGATAATTATCTCTGAATTGGTATAGATTTAAACTGACACGGTCGTGTCTTGCCAAATATTGCGTCAGAGGCTCAGACAGAGACGTTTTGCTTACTGATCCACTGGATTCGAAAGCTACAGGTATATAATAAACATTTAGAGTTTAACTGTCTGCTCTGTTTTAAGAGATACCTCAGTTCTTGATCAGGCAGGTGGAAGATTTTCAAATTGTGGGACGTGACATGAGGGAAAGGCATAGATAGAAACTGAAAAAAGTAACTGGACATTTACCCAACTTCACCAAGCCTATGCCAGAAACAAAAGATTTTTTTTATATACCTGAATACATGGGCAGTAAGGAAACCGAGCCTGAGTGCAAGTCTGAGTCGTTTTCCAAATACAAAAGAGAAGTCCTGCAGCTAAAATCTGATGCCACTTTGTTTTGCTTTGCTTTTCACGGAGCAGGAAGTTGCCTTCTCAGTGTGTGCTTCAGTGGTTCTTGGTGCAGTGCCACCACAAGTGAAGGGTTAAGCTGATTTTTCAAAGGCTTCGGTTTGTTTTATGGAGTTTGAAAGCGAATTTCACCAACTAGGAGTGGTGACAAATGTTGCAATTTTGCTTCCTAATCATACAGAGTCTACCAGACTATAAAGTGTGAAAATACCCTTTCATAGTTTTACTAGTTGTTGACTGATTCTGCTCTTGTTAAGCCGGATATAAAGAGCGGTATCCTTGATGTCTGCATGCTTAATAACATTAGACCAATTAAACCTTGTTTTTTTTTTGTTTTTTTGTTTTTTTTAGTAGCATGATAGAGAAGCTTGTTATTCAATAACACTCTCAACTCGGATGCATTTGGAACTGGACCTTGTGCTAACAGATCTGCATGTCTGCAGACCAACAAGTTACTAAAACTGTATCTGAAAGAAGAAGTAGAAAGTCTTAATTTTGTTAATCACCTTCAGACAATTTGCGATATTTGATCATTGCGAATTTCATCCGGAAGCATGTTGGAATTATGGGTTATCCACATGTGTTGAACAGTTAATCAATGTATGTAACATAATGCGATTATCACACATTACTATCACGATAACACACATTTTGGTTTTTGGCATTATAGCCAAAAGTTAGTCGCCAACCTGAGCAGAATCATTTCCTGCTTTCCTACTCATCTGTGAGTGGGTGTTATTGTGAAGCAGGGTCAATATTAGTCGTGCTGTTGTGAGAAGACGGGGTCAGAGACGATCTCCAAATTACATTCTGCCTTAGGCCGGTTCTTTGTGAAAGAAATATATCTATTTATTAATCTGTCCTTTAACTTTTAGTTTATCTCGAAAAGGCTAAAGGATAGTTATTTTATATTCAAACCGTACGAAAAGGGAAGAACATGACTAAAGACTTCTTTGTCTGGCTCAAGCTTGCTGCAGTTTGTGTGTGTGTGTGTGTGTGTGTGTGTGTGAGGTGCAGAAGGCGGAGTGTTGAGTTGTAGCTGATCATGAAGCTGCAGTTTGTCTCGTCAGATTTTCTATTTGCGCTTCTAAGATATATTCCTTTTCTCGAGACTGTTTTTAATTTTTCTTTTTTTCAAAGCTGCGCGTCCCCGTAGGATTGTAATTAGTCTTGTGAAATTGACATAAAAGAGTTTCCTAATGTTACAGTGAAAATTATTAAAATAAAAATGAGTGATGCACGAAACACTAAACTATCCGTTTGGAGGATTATATACCAACAGCAACTGAAGCCCAAACTACAATTAAAAAAAAAAATACATTTCAGACTTTGGTGGCAAAATGTGGAGCCTGCATATTATAATTTTTTCTCATGTGCAAGATTAAATAGAATATCAATATTGCACACAGAAATGCTGTGACTGGAAGGAGTTAGATGGAAGTTGGGTTGCATGGCCTGATCTAGGATCACATAGATAGAAAATTCAGTGCTCAGTAAGGAGACCAGAACACCCAGAGGAGGAAGTTTGGTAATGTATGGCAATGGAATTACATGAAACTATCTATCTACAAAAAAAATGTGGGACACAAGTTGAACACGGGACAACTTTGCAAGTTATATTTTGAATTTAGCTCGCCATAGAAGAGCTCCTCACTCCGTCACCGTGCATTCCTACAAAACCTTCTTACGAAAGAAAAAGTGTCCCCGAGCAGCAACCCTGTGTGTTCTTTAAAGTTCCGCATTCTGCTGGAACAAACATAAACTATTAAACTGGGAGTTCAACATTTTACTTCAGCTCTCCTCGCTCACCTATAATTTAATCACATTCTACTAACAGATAAAACTCCAGAGCTTTCAACCGTCCGTTACTTATAAAATGAAACGACAGCAGGACGAAGAGGAAGGCCGAGAGAAGGAGCGATCCAGGAATCCAAGATGAAGAAAGGATAAAAAAAAGAGAGAGGGAGAGAGAGAGAGGTGAAAAGGTGACAGGCATATGCTGGACCAAGAGACAGAGTATGGCTGCGTTATTATATTCCATGTTGAAGTGGGTGAGAGCAGACAACCATGGAGATAATGGCTGTCTCATCCATTAATTCATGATTCACAGACAAGCACAAAATATGAATCGATGCATCAGCAGCCTCTACTAAATCAAGACGGCGTCAGGGTGTTATCTTTCTGCCAACAGATGCTGGACGGTGATAGCCGAGATTGTTGTTGTGTTCTCAGGAACAAAACTCTGTTTTTTTTTTTTTTTTAATTTAAACTTCATTGCTGCACAGTCCAATCAATTAGCTCAGTCCCGTGTCTTTAATGTAAAAATCTTAGGACACTTTTACACTCTTAGAAAGTGTTACACATTAAAGGTTGCATTTAATTTTCAGGAGTTTACATTTATGGGGGTTTTCTGCACCCTAATGGCTCATCCAAAGCACGTGTCAAACTCGAGGTCCGTGGGCCAAATCCAGCCCACCGTGGCATTTTATGTGGCCCTCTAGATTTTAGACTAAACACTAAGTGTGCTTAATGTTATCGATCAAATCAATGGAGTTTTTATCTGTTTATTGCCAAGTTATGTCAATCAGTCTCTCCAGTTTCTTACGCAAAATCAACAAATCCCTGCAATTTTTTTTTTTTTTTGCGCTAATACATAACTGGGAGTTTATTGCAGATTTTTCCTCAAAAATTGTGTATTACTTGCACTAAACAGCTGCCTCTGCCTGAATTAATGTCAGATTATTGTCCATGATCTACACAGCAAGTAATAAAAGAAAGTCACATTTATCATCATAAGCACAAATAACATAAATCTTTCCAAATTAGTACCACAAACACTTTGACTTTTATTGCAAAAAAAAAAAATGGCAATAAGAGTCACAAAATCCTGGATGGGGCTGAAAAGATGTTCAATAATATTAATTAGGTTTAACAAGCCATTTGTATTTTAACGGTAAATAGGTTTTATCAATACGTTCTGGCACAACCGGCCCTTTAATAGTCTTCATTATCTTGATCTGGCCCAAAACAAAAATGAGTTTGACAGCCCTGATCCACAGGGTTGAAGCACCAGATGCAGCTCCTCGGGATTATAACATCTTTCCAGACTTTGCTTCGTCTAGAGTCTGGACTTGGCATTCTGAACACATTAAACTGATTTATTTATGGCTCAAAACTGTCTTCTCGGCTGCCGCGAGTAAATCTACTCCTGCCCAAGACGTTATTCTTTCATTCCACCTTCTCCTGACTTGTTTACACAGGGCAGAACATAAAATCCTCAGCAGTCTAAATGTTAATAAAAGAAAACCTTCCAACTCAATTTGAAAAGGGTTGTGTGTTTTCCTTTAACCCAGTGGCAGGTCTTGGTCTCCTCCTACCCGCTCTGAATATTGACGAATACTTTCCGTGATCATGGAAATGACATCACGCAGTGGACACACACATCTGAGATGGAACAGTTGAAAGTAACAGATTTGCTTTTCCTTGTAGATTTTCTTCCTGAGCTACTTCTTTATTACTCAAACATCTCCACATTGGCATGCAGCACCATTTGTTGCAGCTGGATTGTGACTGCTAAGGTAACCTCATTGTAGCTAATGGTTAATGGTAGCGAAGGTTAAGTCGTATCGTTTATCATCCACAAAAACTCTCTTTCATGCGGACGACACAGAATAAAGCCGTGTTTATGTGCGAGTTTGCAGTTAGCGTGGTTAGCACTGTTAGCAAGTTAGCCATGTCTCTGTCAGGCAGGTCAGGCTGGTTGTTGTGTAGCTTCTTTGTTGGCATGTTAGAGCTGTAATCTCATCCACTTTATTGGGAAGATCTCACATTTTTCGTATTAGCACTTCCAAGCCGGAAGGTAAATCTTGAAATTTCCCTGGAAAGGTAGGACACATGACTGTCCACACAACACTGAGACCAAACCAAGGACACCGAGGACAGTTAACGATGTTGTGTGCCAATCGTTACATGGGAAAATGACATGAAGATATTGGACACTTCATTAAATTTATTTTTATATTTTTCTTTTGCCTATTTTGAATAAAAAGGATCTTAACTCAGGTCGGAACTTCGCCCCTATACAGCACAGTATTATAAAAGCAAATGCAATGAACACAAAAAGTCTTTTTGGTCAGGGTATCAGCTACGATTTGCAAACTTTTTCAAAGAACATAAATGTATTTTGTGTTGCACAAACTTAATGAGACTGCGCCAATTTGAAGGCGAGGTAATATCGGGTGTTTGCCTCCTGGACACTTTTGATGGAATCCTGGAAGCTCTGAGTTAGTCTGCAGTTGTGGTAAACTCAAAAGCCAGACTTGAACTGCTCCATACATACAAAATAACCAACAGAATGGAAATGTCCATGCAGAAACCAATTAAAAATTAGCATTTTGAAAGGAAAACATAGTGGCTGCAAACTCAAGACTGCACTAATGCTGTCATTTGTAATTTTCAGACCTGCATCAGTTCATTCATCTTGTCTCAGTACGTCCTGCTTCCCTGAGCTCATTGTCAGATCCTCATATCGCCATTGGATGGTTTGCTAGTTTTCTCCATTTCCTCCTGTGTTTTCATTGTGTTGGTCAAAGAATCTATTCCAGGGGTGGGCAATCCTGGTCCTGGAGGGCCCATGTCCTGCAACTCTTAGATGTCTCCCTGGTCCAACACACTTGAATCCAACAGCTGAATCACCTCCTCAGTGCAGTCAGGTTCTCCAGGGTCCTGCTAACGACCTCATTATTTGACTCAGGTGTGTTGAAGTTGAGACGCATCTAAAAGTTGCAGGAGGCCGGCCCTCCAGGCCTGGAGTTTCCCACCCCTGGTCTATTCAGTGCATTTGATTAGATTGTTTTATCTTTTTTTTTTTTTTTTTTTTTTTTAATGGTTGACTGCCTTCTATCTGGTGTCTTCACTTGTCTGCCTGTTCTTGTTGCATACTAGAATCTGACCAACCAGACCTCCAGAAATCCTAAAGCATCATCATATTGTGAAAGATGAAGACAGGTTTTGTGTCCCAGAGATGAGCATGTTTTGTTGCAAATATTTGTATTAGCAGCAAAATAGCAAAGAGAGAGAGAGAGAAAAAAAGAAACTTTGTAAAGATGCTGGCTTAAACGGTGAAAAAAATAAATTAACATTGTACCAACATAGCCTGAAAGAGAAGGAAGCAAAAGCACCAAGAAGATCTCTACCTTTTTGTGGTTCATTTTTTGTATTTAGTTTCTTGTGGCTTTTCGTTCATCCTTTGCACATTTTGTTTTTTTTTTATGTTATTGTCTAGTTTTCTTTCCCATTTTTAATTTGTGGGTCCCTTTGTGTCCGAGTTCAGCTCCGTTTGTATTTTTTCCCGTGTTTACTAGTCGCCTTCCCTCAGTCCCCTTCACAGTACTCTCTTCACCTCAATCCCCACCCTTGCCACGTTGTTCTATCTTATTGTTTTGCATTGTTCCTCGCTGGTTTGTTCTGTTTTGCTCCTCTGGTTTCCTTGTGTTAAACCTATATTTTTTAACCTACATTCCCATTTTGGCTGTTAAAGGCTCTGCTCATCTGCATTACCGTTTTGTTACATATTTGGTTCCTCTTCCAAACCTCCCAACAAGACAACAATGGAGGTCATTATAGCCTCCCAAACGGCATCATATGCACACCGCCAAATTAGTTGCAAATTGGCTTAAGGACAACAGAGTCAATGTTTGGGGTAACCAATCGCAATCCTGTCAAAAAATGTGGGCAAAACTGAAAAGGTGCTCACAACCAAGGCTTGATTCAGAGACCCCAGTTCTGTCAGGATGAAATGGATAAAATGTTATGCAATGATACATGACAAAACGTACATATTTACAGAATTTTCAGAAAAGAATACTTTATTATTATTATTGGCAATGTACAGGAAGGACTAACTTGGGAAATATTAGGAAATAAAATAAGTAATGTGAAAATGTACTCACACAACGTAGTTATCATGATTCCGTAAAAGCGTCCTCAGAAGAAGAAGAGTGTATTCGACCCGGGCTTAGGATCTCGTTGAACTTCAGAAAGAATACGCTCAGTTCTATATATCCTTCTTTTTACTTTAAGGCAATAAGGCAAAGCTTGTCGCACTGAGTTTAAAACCTATAAGCCCCATAGAACTACGATGACACTATAATCCCAGCAACTCATTTGAATTTTCATTTCAAGCCCAGGCTGTAGCACGGAACAATATTGAATTATTCAGTCCAGAATCTCATCAGATGCTGCATTAATGTGTATATCATGCGAGTCTGATGCACACTGCCGTGCAGTTTCCCAGTCACCAAAGTAGAAATTAGACTTGACTAATGAGTCAGCCAGAAGCATGTTTGTCTGTCATGCTTTTTTGTTTCCTGGTGATGATTATTATTATTATCATTATTATTATTAATGTCATTTGTTCAAAATTAATCTAACACATTCTGAATGACAGGTTTTGTGTAGCCTGCAGATGTCAGCTCCCCCCCATGCTGTCATTGCTGTCAGGAGAGAGTGTTGTTAGGCATTATTCATAAATCTGATAAACAGAGATGAAGAAAACAGTGTGAAATTAGCAAAATTAATACTTTTTTTGGAATTAAGTTTCCCAAAAAATATGAGTCTGGAGCTATGATTTCATTCATGGTTTTATGCTTCTTTCTTTAAAAAAAAAAAGAAGCTTTAGTTGCTGTTAAAATTAAAACAATTTGGTGATAAAGGGAGCGTAAAGGGTCACAGTTAAAACACGGACGCCTGCGCACCTATCAGTTCTCGCAGATTGTAAAGAGAGAAATGGTTCAAATTTCAAAAAGGTCTGCTTTCTATCTGTTTTACGTGTCATTATTTCTATTTTGATTTTAGCTATTTTGTCTTTTATGCTTTTGTTGTCCTGTAATTCCCGTGGTATAAGTCGAGAGAAGGAAACAATAAGATCCACATCAATATTCAGAGACAATTCAACAATGAAGATGGCTGTCTAGGACAAGTCTGACATTACATAAACTATCTTTAGGAGGGATGGATGTTTGAAAGGATGCTCAGTTGGAACTTAATCTTTTAATAATTTTGCCTTAAAACATTTTTTTTTATTTTGCGATTATCTTTGAACTCCAGGGCCTTTATGTTGCAGATCAGAGTAGAGGTCAACCATCAAAGGAAAATCTAGCAACCATTATTTATATCGTCTTCTTCTGATCTTTCCACTACATTAGATGGCTGTACTCTGTCATTGGCTAACAGAGATATTACATTTTTTCCACCGTAAGTAACTGTAAAAATAATATTTTGATTAAAACTAAAAATAAAAAAAACAAATGAGGTGGTTGAAGGAAAAGAGACGTGGAAACTTGAGTTTCATTTTATTTTCCATCTACCTTCACTCTCTTTGCGACCAAGGGAATACGTTCCAGTAGAACGTTTCCTCGTTTTTTCCTCCCATCAGTCAGCAGACTGGTACACTGGGCCACAAGAGTCGGTCCCTCAGCTCCATTTTTTTTGTCTTAGCATTTGCCAGAAGCGAAGCCCGTCTCCTGAAAATTGGCTCCCTATGATTGTTCTAAAGTGTCCATCGCTGAACTTCGGGAAATGACTAGAGGAAATATTGGTTGTTTCGAAGGTCAAAATAAAGGGATAAACAGAAAATGGGGACATCTTTTGACAAGTTGTAGCTCCTGAAGATTTGGTTTCTGTTTTGCTGAAGTGAATTCTTAAAACTAATGAGTAAAAATAAGGTACAAAAAGACAAAGATGTACTGAAATTTACAGGCAGACACATTCGGCGGGGGGTGACGCTGCTGACCAACAATTCCTAGGCCTAAACAGCTGAATTTTTTTTCACCGCCCCCATAACTTCCTTAATCCTATTTATCGCTACCTCCAATTCCAACCATCAGGAGGCTTGCACTTCTGACTCAGATCTGTTAAAAGAATAAAAAAGCAGGTGCGTGTCAGTGAACTATAATATTGGTGTCAAAGTAACTTAGCTTAGTAATTCAGCTCAAGAGGTGGGTTAGGGTCAGGAGTTATATACTGTATAAAGTATATTATACTAGAAATGTGCACTATTTCTACACATATCTGGTACGTGACAACATTATAGTGCTCCTGCCTTTCTGAGAAAGCCAAACAAAAACAGCTGGATGGAACAGATCTACCTCTAGCGCTATGAACCATGGATGAATTCGTTCTCTTTTAGATGACTTTTCTTCATAGGGAGTCTTAGAGGAACTTTCAAGGAACAGTTAAGGAACTAAAACAGCTTGTTGATCCCGCTTCACGTCTTTTCGCCGAAAACATTTACAGCTAAATCGATCCAATCTGACGAGTGCCACGAGCCAACAGGCTGCCCAACGTAGATGGGCTGCTGAGGGGAAGTGTTTGTTGTGCCGCAGAGCAGTGTCTATGTCAGTCTGATAAAGGCTCTGTGTGTTTACTCACTCAGACTCCTGCTGAGTGCCAACCTGCTACTCAGACAAAGTTTCTCTGTCTCTGCCTTCAGCCGCCGCTGCTGCTGCTGTCACTCCTTCCTCCCGATTTTTTGTCTGTCTCTACTCTTGTTTCTTGTCCTCCCTCTATCCGCCTCACCCCTTTCTGGTGTTTCTTGCAACTTTTGCCTTCCAGCAGTGATAAAGGTGCTCGGCATTTCCACAGTCAAAGCCATAAATGCTTGACAAAAAAAAGAGAAAGCGGTACTGTAGACTTACTTTGTCCCACTATCGTTAATGCATTATTTTTTTCAAGCTGAATATTTGGTATAGTGAAGAAGACCAAATGATTGATGCATAAAGTCTGCGGTGAGTTTCCTATGAAAATGGTGTATGTTTAAGATATGTCGTGTCTTACATGTATGCATGTAATAATCCAACTATGATGTAGCTTTTGGGAGTAACTGGTTCCATTTCCTCAGTTACATTTGCTTGAACAACTTTTTGAGAAATAACAATCGGGGTTGTTTTTTACTGCACATCACATTTTTACGACTTTTTGAGTCGTGTTGTTTTTGAGTAATGATAGACTTACTTGAGTACAATTTCTGGCTGATCCGCCCACCTCAGGTTACATTACTGAATGGAAACAAACAAAGTTTTGACTAAAAATGCTCCAGATACAAACACAAATGTAACAGTTAATGCATAATGTCACCAGTAGTACTTCACGCCGCAGTAACATATAAAAATAGCCTCTTATCACAAACATCAGATTATGAAAAGAGGTATTAGTTTTTGCACGCAACAAAGTTTCAAGTTTGGGACTTTTGCGACCAACTGAATCAAATCATTAAAATGTATCTAATTAATTAATTGAAATGAATGCATCAACGTCTCAGCCCTACTATGATGATTTTGCAACATGAAAGGTCTGTTCCAGAACGCCGTACATCCCGCCGCGGCGATAAGCTGATCGCTTTGTGGCCTGTGAAATTATCTCTGTGTCAAACACCTTTTTTCCTGCAATCTCCTTTTATTGCAATGTTGTGGGGCTCTTTTCTCACCATTACCCTCATTTGTTTCTCCCTCCTGAAAGATTAGGACCAGAGTAATTCTTTGGTCTACTGACTTTGCAAATTGTCCATGTCACCGAGCAGAGACCGCTGAAGGCCATATGACGAAAGGCACCACATAACTCCCTCATGGTTGCGCGGGTGTACAATCATAAAGCAAATCTTGCTCACATTTGTAATACCGAAAGTACATAAACAGCCATCGGACATGCAATTACATACTCAGAAAAAACTGTGTTAGACGAAAGTCTAGCTGAGAAAAAGCTTTAGAGTTTTTTTTTCTTCCTCCCGATATTCCTGTAGGTTTCCACCTTCCTTAATATATCAAAGTGTCAAGAAAGAAATATGTCTGAATTCTTTTTTCAATAAAAAAATAAAAACAAAACAAAAGGAGATGAGAGATAGAGTTCTCACATTTGCTTGTTTTTAGGTTGGCTAAAGCAACATATACACCCATGGCAAAACTAAAACAAAGTCAAATCGACTTTGTGGATTTAGAAACCACAATAAAACTGACATTATCCACAGGCATTTATTTATTTATTTATTTCTTGTTCTTAATTTCTTATAATTCATGGGTTACTTTTTGTCGTAAAAATCTTGCCACATTCAGCCTATATGACAACATGGGCCATGTTAGTCTATCATTGATTTAATTTTTTAGACGTAAAAATTTCAACAGGAAAGCTATTATCCCAATGCATGCTTTGGGATAATATGAGAACAAACCCTGTAAAAACTCTGGACTTATTCAATATTCAGAATTTATTATGCATATTTTCATCAATGCATCAGGTTTTCTGTTAAAACTAACAAAATACAAATAATAATGTAACATGAAAAAGCGTAAATCAGGTGATGAGTAGAAACAGTGAGAGTAATTTCTTATTTACTAATTGATCGAATAGGAAACTTGACTTTTAACGAAAACGCTAAAGAGGCTTCTGGACTGAAACTTGTCAGTGTTTTCATATACAGAATCAAGTTAAGGTAAAAAAAAAAAAAGTACGCTAGGCCTGCTGCTTTAGACAGATATCCTGGAGATCAGGAGTTTGAGTTGAAACGGCTGCTGGACGACTGTTGACCATGTCTCCTAAAAAAACTCAGGCTCTAAAGAATGTCAACACAGAGGGGCAATTTGGCTCACAATACAACATAAAAGAATAGAAGTTGTGATAACTTGTCCGTCACTAAGAATATATTGACGTATATTAAGTTTTAATTTTAAAAAAATGTAGTTGGCTGGGGTAGGGTGTAAAAGCAGATGTCATTAAACGAACATTGAAATATTGAACTGTCCTATTTCAAGTGAAACTGGGCGGTCTTGTAATGAAGACATCCGCCGTCGTTCCACAGAACCTCCAGTGCCCTGTTGCTCATCAGATCAAAGGAGTCATTTCCAAAATTGGCAAAGAACCATATCATGAAATAATAAAAGTGCCCCCCCAGCTTTCTCAGCACTCTATTGCATTGAGGTGTGCATCAGGACGTTGGTTTGCTCCACAAGCTGCCGCGTTACCTGCTGACCAATTTGCAGAATTACATTTGTGCATTAAATTGCTTTAAGAATGCTAATTGACAGTTAATCCAATTATGTTCTACATAATATAAAAAAGATATGGAAAGAACAAGTCATTAAATTTGACATAATGCTCCAAAAATGTATTCCTCTACCATATACAGCCACTCAAAGGGGGCTTGAACCCCAGTTTTGCCCAGTTCTGTAAAAATAATGACAGATAAGGCATTTTCTAACATTTGTTCACACCACATATAGAGATTTTGAGCTCACAATAGATCACAATAGTGTACTACACCAATTAATTCTGTGTTGTTCATGCTTGCATGTCTGGCACAGGGAGCCTTTTCCTGCCAGAAATTGGTTATGAAGGTGAGTCATGATTCATTGGAGACAGGTCACACCAAGCTGCAGGTTTGTTTTGACCCCTCCACCCCCCAGCCCCCCCAAAAAAGAAAAAAAGAAAACAAGGATCCTTTTTTTATTCATTTAGTAAAAAAATAACCCAATGCAATCATGGTCAACTCTATATTTCACAAAGGCAGTGTAGGTAATTAGGACACACATTTTGTAATAGTGTTTTATTGCAGAAAAAGAAAAAAGACATAAAAGAGCTCCAGCTATATTTTTGACTATCACTTCAATAGCAAGGGTTTTGACTGGAGAGGGAAAATGGAGGTTAGAGAATGTGTGAATTTTCAGGGCTTGGTGTCGGCGGAAAGACTGACCCAGTGGAGGCCGTCGGCTGATTGAAATCCGCACGCGGCTTCATGTATTGACGATGACATGCTTCTCACATTTCACGATTAGATACTTTATGTATTCCCCAGAAAAAACCTCCCACATTTCCAATACAATCCAGAAGACTTACAATAGACATCTTTATTTGTTGGAAATAAGTTCCAACAATTGTTAAGCTTTTAAAGATGAAATTGAGTATTTAGATCATATCCTCGTAGATTTCTAAAAATGACCCAGCAGCACTAGTTAGGTTTCATCACCTCTAGATTTCTTTTTAACTTAACTATCAAATGTATTTACTGTAAATTTCTGTAAGACTCTGCATTTATGGTACAGGTTTGCTTCTTTCCAAAAATATTCCATACATTCAATATATGACAGAGCGTTGATCTAGTAAAGGGAGATGAGAACACACTGAATAATTGGTTGTGTTTTGAAAAAGCTAAATGACGAAGGAGGTGCTTTATTAACGATGTGTGAGACATCAGCTGGCTCTAGAGAGCAATGTGACAGTGGCTTAAAGAGCTACTCGCATTCAGTTCTCTGCATCCAGTAAGAATTTTTATTGGCATTGCACCAAGGACAAAAAGCAAACTGATCGGTAGGAAGAAAAAGCAGCACATGAAGGACTATCTAAACAGGATATGGAGTACGTATTTCATACTTCACATGCATATTTTCCCACTGGCCATAAATATGGACGTTCACTGAAGATTTCAAGTGAAGTTTTACAGGAGAAAAGCTGTTAATCACCAATTTGGCTCCCCCAGAAAGGAGTGATCTGACCTAATTTGGCCTCTTTCTGGGTTAAGCGCACACATACTAAAACAAATATCTACCTGCACACCTCTTACCTTGGCCATGGAGCCTGAATATATTGATGTGTGGCAGGGTGTTTGCGCTGCACACAAATAGAAAGCAAACGATTGATTTTGTGTCTCTTGTTTGACGGAGCGATGTACATTAGAGACAACTGAGATGAGAGGAAGGCTTTTAAAGAGGAGGAGGATGAGGAGGTGGAGGCTGCAGCTGGAAATGAAGAAAAACAACAACAACATGGGTTGTTCGTATTAGGTTAAAAATGCACCACGCAGCTAGTGAATTTGTAAAAGCAGACGCCAGCGTCGCTTTAACTGTTTTCAGTGTTTTCTCGTACAGGGAGGGCTGTGACGCTTCTGTTGGTGCAGAAGATCTTGTGTTCAAAGCTCAGTGAAGCCCTTTTTCCCCCGTTTGTTTTTCTTTCTCGGCTAAATGTACTAAATGTACAAATCTGTGAGTACTTTCCAACCTTGCTCTGTTTTCAAATAATACTGTGTTTACACTAAAAGCAGAAAGATTAATCTTGAATAATTTCACAGTGGATGATTTGCAAACCACAAATGTCCGGCTTAAGTTGAGAAACTATCTCTTAATTATTTGTTTGATTGATATGTGGCTCCTATTAGTTGTCCTGTCTGATTTAGTAATAACATTAAGTGTTTGTTGCTTGTTTTCTTTGCCTTAATGTTATTTTATTTCCCATAGATCATAGCGATTTCTCTGCTCATTACACTACAGTTTTTAATCTGTTCAACTTTTTGTGTACAACTCAGAAGAAATACTGAGAATGAAATCGTATTTGTCAACAGTTTTGAACTCGTCACTCCTTCACCCACCCAAGGCGTTGCACGTTTGTATTGCTTTGAGTCTAAACTTGATGCATTTCTGGTGCTGTAACCCTCACTCCACATATGCAACACTATGCTGCCCTCCACAGTCATAAAACTTAGTCTGCACTTCAGCTTCACACTCTCTGGTGATGTTTGCAGCCTCTGACCTTTGCGACACCGGATGGTCTGGGAGGCACAAGGCCAAGGAAGGAAAACACATAGATTGTTTGTTTTTATTGTATTCTGACAAACCAAATGATGACATTTGGCATCTGATTTATTAGACATTTTGTCCTCTTAGTAGTTTACGGAAACCATTTTCTTCCATAGTCTAACTTTAATTGACAGTTTCTGGCTAATATCGGTTCTCTTATAGTCACGGTCAAGACATGAACTCTTTCGCACAAGAGTGATTACAAACTATTTCATTGTTGACTCTGTTTATTTAGTAAATGGTAACATGGTGAAATCTCTAGTGTTGTAGTGTGAAGTTCTGTACATTGCAGGCCTGATACTAGCAAGGGTTTTACTGAAAACAGGTGGCTGATAATGATGGGGATGAGGAACCATAGCAACTGGCTAAGTCTGTGTAGAGAGTAAACACAGATTGAAAACAATGGGACAAAGGAAAAACTAGACAGTGAGCAAAGCTAACAACTAAACACAACAAAGGGCAAGAATACATGTACCACTCAGTAACAGAAACTGAACTGGAATAACCCAAAATCAGGAAAGGTGGTGAGGGCTGGTCAGACACACGTTAAGAATGCAATTCAGCCAGACGACCCAGAGGTGATGCACAGATTTGAGGTGTGTGTCCTGGAGGCCAAGAGAACCACCAGCAGAGCAACCGAGGGAAGCTAGGGAGACAAGACCCAGCAAAAAGGGCAACTTGGAGGCCACAAGGACTAAATAAGACGATCTGGAGGGTAAACAAGGGACCAGAAGGTTCAATGAAAAAGCTAATTCGATCAAGCCACAGTTCACTGGATCTACTGAAGCGGTCACAGGGTCTTGCGATCAGCGGCTGACAGACGGCAATCATACTTAATCGTCTCAGAGAACTCGGAAGGGCTCAGTAATAGACTTTGGTGGAGGTGGATCATATTTGACTCAACTCAAAGGTCACAAGAACAGCCAATGGGTCAATGGTCAGGCTGAAGGACGATGAAATGCAGCTCCTAGGAACGCAGCTCTTTTGCATGCTGCTGCACACGAATGATCGTCAGAGAAAACACGCCACCATCACTTTCCGTTAGAAGTGCTTTATGCACCGGCGTGCTGCAGCAGTATGTTTTAACTTCAAAGAGAATATTACAGCTGATGAAGAGAAAATCTCAAAGTCCGGCTTTTGTAATCCACGTTTCCTGAAGTAGGATTGCGGGGATTCTGTTGACACCAGTGCAGAGCTTGCTCAGGAATGGCACCAAGCAAATGTGAGTGTCTTCTACATCCAGAACAACACAGAACAGATACAAGGACAGCAAAGGGTTTGGTGGGACAATAACAGTTTAGAACTACAAAGGAGTAAGGCGATGTTCTTTTCTCCAGAGAAGTCCCTTTCTGAATATTTGGGCAATTGTCAAGCAATAACTCTATCTTCTCTTAGACCAATGAAGAAAAGGAAAATGCTACTTCAACTCTACCTTGAGCAAAAAAAACTGAATTTAAACATCTTCCAGGAGCAACTTTGGCCAATGAACCAAGAGCAATTTCAATGGTACATCCGGGACGGTACAGCACATTTTCACAAGACTGATGTGATAACTAAGTGATTCAGGAGTAAAACCGGAGAAATTCTTAATCAATGGTTAGGAAAATACTAGGCTCTGAATCCAGTTGGGAAACTCTTTCGTTCTATTTAGCTTTATACACATACATTTTGGCAGATCATTGATGAATTTCACAATATCTCCGATGACTTTTATGCAGATGCCATTCAACTGTAGTGCTTCTTAAAAAAAATCTCTTTGTTTTTTACGCTGTCTGAATTAGTTGAGTGCTTAAAAACATCCAAACTGGTTAAAAACGAACTCACATCAACAACGTGTCAGACCTTTGAGAAAAGAAAGCGTGCGATCGTTGCCCCGGAGACCAGGGAGTTTCTGGAAACAGATAGGATTTCTGAACTCAGCCAACACAACCAAGCTTACACAACATAGATGTTTTTTTGTAATATATATAACTTCTTCCTGAAATTCAGTCAACATTACTTGTCAAAAAGTGTTTTTATATTTGAAATAACTTCCAAACTAAGAAAGTTGGTGTCAAAGCAAGAAATTAAGACTTTTTTGGGGTTCTTATGTGTGAAAGTGTTATGTCACACTTTCACACATTCAACAACAACAAGAAGAAACTTACTTTCATTTAAGACAAAATTCTACAACAAGACTCTTCACTGGAACAAACGAAAGATATCTGTATTGTCTTAATGTCTGTGCACTGATTGCCTGTTTATTTTGGAATAAATTTTTAAACCTTGACTTTGGTTTTCAGGCTAACCTCCTTCCTATATTTTTGATTTGTTACAGCTTCATACACCAACTTGAGCCCTCAGGCCCTTCAACCAAAACCTACTCTTAGTGCCAAGAACAAGATATTAAAACGGAGGGATTGCTCTTTCCAGACTGTTGCACCTAAACTGTGGACCAAGCTGTTTTTAACACTCTCTTCCTATTCTGAAATTCCACACTGAGCCTTTCCGTCAAAAGACTTTAAATCGATCGCGCTTGATCGTGGCACCTTTCCAATCACGTTATTCTAAAGACGAGTCCTTATTATTCACGGTTGTTTAACTAGTTGGGTTTCTGGTGTTTCTGGTATTATTGATGAAAACATCGATGCTGTAAGATCTGCTGCCTGCGTCACTCACACTGGGAGATCAAAAAAGTTCAATTAAATATGAGCAATACAGGCTTACTCTTTGAAAGAGAATCTCATCGATTCTCCCCGAAGCTCAACATAAACCTGTCATTAGTATTTCTAACAGGGCAGGTGTAACAGATTGAATCTCCGGTAGCCTTGACACCAGTCCAACCAGCAGATAAGAGAGCATGCTGAGCCGTGCAAGCAGATACCAACATGTTTGACATTTTGTCAGCTATTGATTTGGAACTTAACAAAAGAGGCAGGAAATATAGTGCTGGTGAGGAATCTGACACGGAGGTTAGAGGAGAGGCCCGTTTAGCACACGGGAAGCCACATGGTGTTTAACTGTGCGCTGCGTGAGCCGTTAGTCAGCAGTGTCAACTGCTGTCAGTCTGCTGCCAGTCGAACGCAGCGTGGATATATTTTAAACTCGCTGAGAAGGACGAGGACGTAACGATGTCTCGGCCACGTTGACAGATTGACAGAACCTCCTATTCAAAACTTCTTGGTTTTTTTTTGTTTTGTTTTGTTTTTCCTGTTGGGTGGACTGATTGGGATGTTGAATAAATCCAGTCACAACGTACCAAACCACAGTTAGCTGAAATGACTAAACTGAACTGAAGTGAGGGATTTAACACCACCGCAGGAAGGATTTTAAGCCAAGTGAAACTATTGCTCTGCCCGTGCGATATGACATTATTTTGTTATTCATAATAAGTTCACAGAACCTCGCCTGAAAAAGTCAAGTCAAAATCACAAACTGATGACTGAACATATTCACTCTTTAAAACAAGTTCCTGGAGCAACAATGCAGCCCCAGACCACCACACTATCGCTACTATGTTTGACGGGTTATGTGATTTATTTTTTATTCTTTATTTTTTTCTGAAATATTGTTAGTTTTATGCTAAACATTTTTTTGGTGAACAGTGGATTTGGGCTTACAACTCTCCAACAGATACCAATATGCCCCAGTCTCTTTCATCTTGACCTCCCAAAAGTTTTGGAGATGCCTAAAAAAAAGTGTCAATCACAGTTATGTTTTAAGGTACGTTTTGTTTTCTTGACTTTTTGATGTGTTTCGGTGTGACAACCTCCTCACAGCTTTAAGTCCTACTCCAACTCATTTCAGACGTCAACATCGCCAAACTAGTGTGAAGGATGTTTTTTTTTGACTGTTAAAAGAAAAGTTGGTAATTTGGCTGTGGCTGCTGCTGGAAGCAGCAACGTCTTACGGTTTCTAAATGTGTCAGTAATAAGCAGTTGGTAATTTATCCCAGCTTTCATGCTTAATTGGCATATCTGTTTCAGCAATGCCACGACATTTATTCATGTTTTGCAGAAGGGATGAGAAAGTAAGACTGTGGTGCAAATTTATTCAAGCACATCCAAAAGATTCGGAATAGCATTAAGTTCTGGGCATTCTGGACAGCAATCCACTTGTGAAAATTGTGCCTCACGTTTATTAAACCAATCGGGCTTAATTTTAGTCTGATGGATCCTGACATTGTCGATTCGGAATATGCCCATGGCAACAGAGAAGAAGAAATGCAATGATGAAATAACCTAATCCCTCAGTAATTGTCCTTTCTTCTTTGGACAAATAAACTTCCAGACTAGACCTGACAAAATCCAACAACCCCAGATCACTGAACTCCAGGTGTATAGTTCAGTAAATTGGGACCTAAATTAAGGTCTTGGTACAAACTCAAAAATTGAAAGAGGATTTCTTTTTATTTATTTCCTTTTTTTTTTTTTTACTAAGACTGGAGTCTTAGACAGGTAAACTAAAAAAAAAAAACAGAATGCACAGATGAGGTGAACCTGACAAGGAATAGGCACAAACGCGCTAAAACTAGAGGTCATGTTCAGTGTCATTATCATCATTTATCTGCCATCTATTCTTGCCATCTGGATCCAATACAGCATGCTGATTGATGAATGCCAAGCAGTCAGTTTTGTTATATTTGCTGACAAAAACGCCTTCGGCTTCATCGTTACATCTCAGTTGACAGAATATGTAAACTTTCATAGGAATACCTTTAAAGGTTCATTTCCCTCAAATGTAGCTTCTTCTCTGCTATGCCTTCTAAGATCTGTTTGTAATCTAAACATTTCGTCTGCAGCCTGCTGTGTGCAACTGTTAAACTATGGAGGAGGTCTGAATTCATGTTACCCACTCTTGCATCACTCTTGCAACTCACTGTGTTCCATAAATAATGAAGCGCGCTGGGCATGCTAATTAAAGTCAAAACAATGACACATCACTCACAATGAACATTTTGTTTTCATGTCTGCATTTGCTTCTTTTGTTTTAACCACATAAAACGTATAAAGAGCTGGGCACTTACACTGTACAACAGACAGATAACCCACTTTGTGTCTCATCGATTATTGATTTGGCAAAACATTCCCTGCTTTAGGTCAGCTAGGATTACCGAAAGGGTTTTAATTTGCTTCATGCCTGAAAAATGTGGCGTTTATATGGTTTTCTTTAGATTTAAAAAGCTAGATGCACTTAGATGCCATTTGTGAAAGCACTGATTAAGATGTCACGGTTGTTTCGGAAGTATTTCACATTTGTTTCAAGTGGCTCGCCTCAGGTTTGAGCAGCCAGAAAGAATAAAGGATGTTGAAATCGTCACTTCTGACAGAAGTGCTCCACACAGGAGCACAGGCAAAGTCTCTCTGGAGGAGATGGTGCAACTTGCATTGTGGCCATGATTGTTTTCATAACTAAATTAATTACAGATTTGCCTAACTAACTCAGAGTAAATTGTCACTCGCCAATCCTTCTGCTCATTTGGGTTCCACCCAATCCTTGCAACCATGAACAGCATTAAAGGTACAGTATTATGTGTCAAGTCAATTTTACACGTTACAGCCCCTTTTAGATAAATGAGGGAGTTGATGGATATTCTCCCATAGTTTTCCCCTGGGCGACATCTTACGAATGCTTACTAAATGCTTAACTAGCATGAAGAAAACATACCGATGTGGTCAAACCATAACCCTATTGGATTTATAAAAGGATTTTATATAGGTGTTGTGTTTACTGCAAAACACAGTCTGTTCTTAGTAATACAAATCTTTTATGAGGCTAAGATCTTCCAAATCTGCTTTCTTGCGTGCATATATTTTCTAAGAAGAACCGCATTTTAAAAGGATTACCTGACTCGTTTTCTAGGAGGATATTTTTAACATTCAAAAGCAGCAATGAGGGACTGAGCGCTGATGTTGTAAATCAAAAATCGGAGAGTTTAATCCTACCTCGGGGCTTATCTTTATGAGTTCCTCGTTATACAGAGTCACGGATTACAGACTTGTGGTACCTTTGTGCAATTTGCTACATACTTCGCAATCTTCCCTGAATAACACATATTGATCGTTTTCTTTTCCTCACTTCTCTGTGATTTTAATTGCCTCATCACCTGCTTCTCCCAGTCCACCGTCGTTTTAGCTCCTGCTTGAAGCGCTTCCTCTTTGGTAAGCCCCTGTCGTCATTAGAACTGTTGTGTTTTCCGATTATTTTGGAGCTGCTGCGTTCAAAGAACATCCAGTCGTTTATTTTAGTTGACTCCAGTGTAGTGGTAATAATTATTTTATGAGTAGAGTCAGGTGGGACCACCTTCAATGGTTTTTGTCACTGCAGAAAAAATGCCGCACGTCTTCTTCTGCTTGATGTGCAGCGGCACGATGAGGATTCTCTGTTCAGTTTGAATATTAATTAAACGAATAAAGATTAAATGCAATTGAATATTTCATTATTTTAAAAATTGACGGGTAAATCCAGATTATGACTGAATTTTTTTGAGTTAAATGACGGACGATGGAAAAGACTAGAGCAACTCTGCTATCAACGCTATTACAGCAACTGGCAACCATGAATACATAGGCACGTCTAAGCTAACGCCTTATGCTTCTTTAAGCAATTATGGTCAATTTTTTGATGAAAATACAGAAGCAAAAGCAATTTTTTTGGTTTATTTTGAAAGGAAACATACACAGCTGGTTGTATATGACTGGGTGAACGGGAAAATTTAATAAATCTCTTTGTGGAAATTTGATACGGCAAAAAAATAAAAAAATAAGAAGAACTGATCTTTGTGATTTTCTTAGCACACAAAATGAGGATCTTTCCCTCAAACAAGACAGCCATGACACAGGATTATTTATTTTCATAACACGTTGCAGGTTTGCTGGGTCACACAAGCCACAGTTGGAGCCTGGCACCTGCAGCTTTTCATCTAACCTTCTGATTGTGACTTTGATAAAAGCTTTTGTATTCAGCAAGGGTACACGGCTCTTAATGTTGAGTCGCTGACAGCTTCGGCAGTCAGTCCTAACCCTGACAACATACATACTGATTTACTTTTTTTTTCTTTTCTTTAGGCATTAGACATTTAACTGATTCAAAAAACATTTCTGAATAGGTCTTCCAGACAGATCATCTGCACTAGCTTTTTTTTTTTTTGAAAATCTTTTGTTAAATAAATCACAATCTATAAATGCTTTGGTTATAGGACCAAGTTTTCAGTGTGAAGCGTTTCTTCAATTTTCTGAACTTCCTGTGGAAAACAACTTTTCTGTGGCCTTGCCCTCTCTAAGCTGCTGGTTAAAACCTCCTTTGAGGAATGGCAGCCTCTAAAATTACTCAGTGTTCTCCTGCAGACTCCTGCTGTTTTCTTCTTGAACTGAAGAGGAATATATCCTCTTTGTAATTGGACCTCAGCTCCAGTCATTTCTTCACAATAAAAGTTCAACACTTGAGACGAAATTCCAATCAGTTTATTAAACAGGGTAACAGAGGCTGGATCATGTCCAACTACAGCACTAATATTATCAGTGAGTCGTATGTTTTTTATTTTTTTATTTTTAAGAATTGACCTTTTTTCTCCACACTTAACTCCAACTGTTTCAATTCATGAGCGTTTTGCATTTTCTAGCCATGTTAGCTATGATGTGCCTATGTGAGTCATAAACAAAATGCTTCTTCTTTTTTCATATTACAACATCAATCAATCAATCAATCAAATTTTATTTGTATAGCACATTTCAGCAGCAAGACATTTCAAAGTGCTTTACATAATTAAAATAAAAACAGCATTTAAAAACCATAATTAAAACGTAAACAGTGAGAAAGAGAAATAAAAAGCTGTAGAACTTTAGTTGAGACGCCGTCAACTGGGACTCCAACCATTTGGACTTTAGTCAAAACGCTGTTTGACAAGGACTCTAACCTATCGGACTTTAGTCATAAACAACTCTGTTCTAAGTTCCTTTAACTTCTGCCAACATGTGTTTTCCTGTATCTGTTGCCCAGCAACCGTGTATGGGCTGAGGGTAATGTGGTAATTTTCTCAGTGTCGTTTCTGTGACACTGTGATAAAAAAAAAGATGAGACACACACATTCAGCTTCCATTAGCATTTAACAGAAAGGTTTATTCTTCTTCTGTGTAATGAACATACTCCATATACAATACTTCATATGCAGTACTTATCAAATTCTTAAGGTATCAAAAACTTCAGATATCACTCAGTAACTGCAATAGTTAAGCCTTCAATTCAGTATCTCAAATGGCCATAATATCCCTTTAAGCCAAACGGAAATTCCTTTAACATGCTTCTTTGTGTTATGAATTTCATTACGTGACAAAATCTACAGATGGCTTTAAGTTCTTTAAACCATATTAGTTTTTTTTAAGTTAGTGCTTTAACTCAAATAGTGTCCCTTTTTCTCAGACCTTTTGCATTATTAACTATCAAAATGAAAATATATGAATTTGCTTTTAATTATTTTAATAGCTATTTCTACTCTGCACAAATAACATATACTTTAATACTAAAGCAGTTTAGCTTTTGTAATGCTCCTTTAATGGTGTCTCTTTACTAAGCTTCACACACAGACAGCCTTACTCACTGAATATCATAACAACATGGCATTCGGTGGGTTTATTGGTTTTTACAATAACCCATAAGAAATGTCAATTTTACAAGAGACCAAAACAATGTCCTTTGTGTTAAGAACCGTTTCTAACTGTTTAAAAATACAGTAATTTCAAAGTGGATTCAGTAGACCTTCAGCTGGTTATCAGCTAGCTCAACACACATAAGTCCGCTAGCATTAGCATTAATTTGTCTGCAGAAATGTGTCCCGTTTTCTACACAATACTAATCACAAATTGCATAACGTGACTAATTTGTTGACTCTCAATTCAACTGTTAAAGGTAAACAATATATGTGCATCAAAATACAGAGAGAGATACAAAAAGGTTGAGACACCCACGTTGGGCTTCTATTAGCATCTAACAGGAAGGTTTATTCTTCTTCTTCTATGTGCCCAACCTTCTCTATGTTACAGGTGCCCCCTAGTGGTTTTATGTGGAATCGCATCGAATAACTGAAATTACACTACAGAACATTTTACAATGAGAAATTAAAGATAGAAAAAGAAAAAAAAATGTTGTGGTGCCTAGTTTTCTTCTTAGTGTTTTTTGTTTACTTATAATTCTACATATACATACCTGGGATATTCATAGGATTAACAACCATAATAATTGCAAAAAGCAGTGCTGATAAAAACATTCTTGTCCCTCACAATCATTTGTTTGGCTACCTTACCTCACTCTGGGAAGGACCTGGTGACTGTTGGGCCAAGCAAATTGTAAATGTTTCTATGGTCCCTGTAGGGTCCGACCAGGTTCTGGCAGAGAGCTATCGAAAATCTGGAGTACACATACACAGGGGGAGTAATTATGAAACAGAACTGAAGCCAAAGCAGGATTAATAGCTTTGTGAGGTAACTTCAGGTGCAGTTCCAAATTTTTCATGTCACAGAGCAGGTTAATTTCTTACATGGATTGATCACCGTCGCACGCTGGACCCCTAACCAGCCACTGTTATGGTTTCAGATATGAGATAGATCAAAATGAAACCATATTCTCCACCAAGAATTCCCCTAAAAGAATGAAGAAATCTTTTCAGTGTTGCCCTAATTACTGTTGTAAAATATTAATGCAATAATTTGTGAATGATAGTGAATTAGAGCCCACTTTATAGACCTGAGACCATAAATCATCATTAACTAGTGTCACCAAAGAAAAAATGTTTGAGTAAATCTGTCAGTGGCTTTCATGCTCTGCAGAGTCGCTTTAGTTCGGATCCCCAGTGTGGATAAGTGATGCTTTGCTTGTTCCTGCGCTGAGGTATTCACACAGGTTAATTCTGAAACTTGAGCTCATTTCCGCGTTCTGCTGATGGACGGCACATCTTTAAAAACCGCTTCTTCTACTACTGAGCTGAAGGGTCACTGTTGAGTTGGAGTGCCCAGGGGCCAAAGATAGTGAGGGCAGTGCAACCGAGACCTGTGATTGAAAAAATACCCGCTCTTTGTAGTTTGCTATAGCTGAGGGGACCTCAGGTCGGGACGAACCTTTGAAAATGGGTCGTGGCTGTTGATGTGCAGCTACAGACAATATTGCCTCCCTGGACATAGAGGGTTTCTTTGCTGCGGTTAAGGTCAGGAGCCGGTCTAGGCAGAAAAAGGAAAATGTCTTCTTCTTTTATGCGATGGCTGACTGACGGATAAAATAGCAACAATATTGTCCCCTGTGACGATTTCAAAGTAGCAGAACCCAACTTGCAGGGATACTGTTAAAGTTAAGAGACTGCTATGTGGGCTTGTGTCCAAGATTGAAAAAGTCCTGCAATATTTGGTAGATCTTTACTGTACTTGTCCTTATTTCAAGTTCTGGCTCACTTCTGGAATCTGTCGCAACCAAAACGAAGTCAGGTTATTTAATCTCTGAATGTAGAGGTTGTAAAATGTTGTTTTAATTGATGGGAGGCCACACTTAGAGTGACATTTTGACAAGTTTGAGAGATTGTTCCTTCATTGTTGAATTATTGGTCTGATTCTTAATACACAGAAACATGTTTACTGCCAACCTGCAACTATGGCAGAGCAGGGGATATGGAGGTTTGTATTAAACATTTGTCAAAGATTTTTGCAATTTGGCATTATGAAAATAGTTGAAATTTATTTTAGAGTTTAACCTTCTGTGTAAGTTAGGCAACATAGCTGACCAGGAGATTACTTCAAAAAAAGGCATGTTTGTTGCTTTCGATAGACTGCAAAGGCAGCATAGACTTTGATGCAAACATTTAAATTGTCATGTCATTATTACGTATTTTTCAAGTACTGTTTCTTGTATCTTTTCAAATGTGGATGCATAAATGTGCCACCCCTACCACCTTCACAGTATTTTTTATTATTTTTTTGCATCTAACGAAAAAAAAAAAAAAAAAATCGACTTAGTCGATCTTCCACTCGGTTTACTTATGACCTTGATGAACACAAAACCCTACCTCACATTTTGCACATTATGACCATGTTATGAGGTACTAAAGTTGAATGACATGATAAAAATGTTCTCATTCGCACATTCTTAGCTTTCAAAGACTAATTTGGACAGTCCCAGTGGACTCAGAAAAGAAAAAGAGAGAAGAGAGTGAAAAGGAGATCGGAGAATACAGGTCAGAAGTTACAGTACGGGAGGGATTTTCACAGACAAGCAGAAATACTAACCGAAAACTCGTACCTACATTTGTGCTTCCATTTCACTCAGTAGTTAATTAACTTATTAAAAGGTTTACAAAGGCATCGCATCATCCGCTGGGCTTTCACAAACTGCTTGAAGGCAAATTTCTGAATTTAGATATCAAATGTTTAACTTAGCAAATAGAAATAAATGTGGTAACCGTTACCACCAGTGTATTTATTGCTGGATTGGACAGCTTGGGCATCCTTGTTGTCGAGCTGCCACGGTGTTGGCAATTAATAGCAAAAGATTGCTTCCCTTTTTCCTATTTTTTGCATGAACATGTCAGATTCCTGACCGCTGATATTCCCCATGCGTAGAAATGACATGCATGTCACATGAATTTCCAAACTGACCTAAAACACGACATGCTCAGTGTGGTTTCAACATGTGGAGTATTGGACCTGTTAACTGTTCCTGCCTGGAAAAAGTCAAGTAATGCTTTTATTTTGTTTTTTTTTAGAGCGTTCTAGCTCCGGACAGAGGGCTTACAGAGCCATAAATTGTACACACACTGGAGGCAGTTCCTCTTTTGAATATACCCCTCAGCTACACTGTTATTCGTGTTTACAGAAAATACCCAACAGTAGTTTTCTATTTAAGGCTGCTTACTCCAGAATGTTTTCAGGCGCATTGGTTATGGACGCCGCTACAATGAAGTGTTGTGGCACTAAACAATCGTAAAATGGTGAAACCCGTAAAACATCCCTAAATAATAAAATGTTTTGTCATGGAAATTGTTGTTGGGAGATGAAAAGTATCTCATGCCATGTTGACCGGAATGAAACTGTTATTTGCTTCATTCAGATCTTTCTGATCTGTTTGAAAGTGCTACCAATTTTCTCTAAAACCATAAGTGACAGGATAATTTAGGGACTTCACATTTCCGTGTGCATTCATCTTTTTTCTTTTTCTCGTGAACACTTTGCTCATGGATGAAGTGCTTAGAGAGACTCTGACAATGCAGCATGGTTTTTGATTCCTTTATCTTGCCAAAAAGTGAGATTAAGTGCTTTCAGTTATAACAATGGTGTTTTTTTTTCTCTTGATGCGTTTTCTTTTCTTTCTTTCTTTTTCAAGGTTCACCAAACGTTAACCAAAAGGAATAGTCACTTAAATGTTATATTTATTATTTATTTTAAGCTGGCTGCCATAAACTCTGTTTGCATCTGCTCCAGTCAGTGAGAAATTATGAAACGGAAAGTTTTGTAAATATATTTAAGAAACTTGTAAGAGTTTTTACAAGCATCACAATTTCGCTTGGAAGATGTAGTTGCTAAAGTTGTGGAAGCATTTTGCTTGGTTGAAGAAGAACATAATACACTGTTGTTTAGATTTTTTTTAAATTTTCCATACAATCCACTACAGATGAATAGTGGATCATCTGGCCTTTCTATTCGTGAAATATAGCCCCTTTTTTTTTTTTTTTTTAAGTTTTGAAACCAAACCGCCTCAGGGTCTGTGCTGAGCTTGGAAGAAATTTAAATGGGTTGCATGCATAATAAGCACCAAACAAGTTTGTGAAATTTCAAAGTTGCTAATTTACTATGTCTCCTCAGTCCCTTGGCTACTCTTGATTGCTGAATTATTCATTTCATGCCGTTCAGGTTGTCCTCCTCTTGATAGTTATCAGGGCATTCCTGAGTGAACAGCTGGATTTTCTTGCTGGAGTCAAAGAAAACCCATTGTGCATGTGTGTGTGTGTGTGTGCGTGTGTGTGTGTGTGTGTGTGTCTCTTTACATACTACATATCAACTTGGAATAATGTTTGCAGATATTGCAGGTATATGAATGAAAACTTTTCTTAATTTATGGTGAGAATATTTCTTTGGTTTTTACAAATGAAAGTGAATCTGCAAATAAATCGGATCTGATATATTTACCAGGATATGCTCTTCCTTCTACCTATTTTTTATTATTCCTAGTATATTGCAGTACAAACTATAGAAAATGACAATAGCATGAACTCAGGCAGAAGTCAGTATCTTTTGCAGGGCTGCAGACGGATGAAATGGGGAAGACTTCAAGACATCGCCATATGTCTATAGAGATGGTAGTCAGTTTGTGGCAAATAGCCTTTGGACCTGTTACCAATATTGTCCATGTCTCACTCACACACACAGGCATGCACACGGTTACGGACAGCAATACATACTAATGCTTTCAGGGAAAGGGTCCAAAACTTTAAGCCGTTTAGGTTTTTGATTTCCTGTAGGGTCAGCACGCCCGGGCCTCCAAACATTTGATGATGAATGACCATCCACTCACATAAAATGGGATTTCTGTTTTTTTTTTTTTTTTTTTTCCCTTCAACGAAATGTGGTAACTGGATCATTTTTCAAAAACTAGTTGAATGAACAGAAGTTTGCTTCTGGAGGGCTGGAAAGGAGTTTCATATGACCTCAGCCTCTTTCCCAGGCGATCTGTCTCTGTAGGTACGACATTAGTTCACCCCTTAACTTTATAAGTATTTTATGGCTGAGTGATTCTTAGTTAAGATCCCTAACGAACACAATGAAACGTTTGAATGGAAGTTGTGATTTAAAAATCTGAACTGTCACAAAGGACAGCGGAGTCTTCATAGAACGTGTAAGCCGTTTGTGGGTGACAGTCAAGGAAGGGAAAATTAATCACAAAGCATTCAGTGGACATAAAATAAAACTTTGAAATATATCCATATGTGGCTCTAACTCAGAGGTCAACAGCCCAGACCTGGACCCAAAAGGGAACCACTTCTGGACCCTGACCGGTAAGATTTCAATGCAGCAATTGAGTTTTAAACTGTACACTTCTAGCATGTTTACAGTTGTTTACTTTGAGTTACTCCTGCCTAGAAGCTATAGTAGATAACCTTTACAAAAATGTTTTTTTGTTTTTTTTAATTATTTGTTAAATCTGATGCCATGCTCTGACAGTATAATATGAGAAAGAGAATCTTTCTTATAAAAAAATTTAGCTCCTCTGTATTTATTGGACGACAAATGGGAAGATACGTTCAGAAACAACCAGTCGGAGTCAGAATAAGTGTTGTAGATTTACAAAGGAGCGTCACATTAAGACATTGAAATTTATTTATTTTTTTTTCTTTACACAATTTTACACTCCAACCTGGAAGAAATTGCCAAACCCCACAGCAAACAAAATAAGTAATAATAAAAATAAATAAATAAAACTCAGTTTTCACCAATCCTTGGGGCGAATATTTTGTGCAGCCTCCTTTTGCAACACTTACATCAGCTCATTTGGTTCAAACAGCCTGTGGCAGACTGTATCTCACTGAGCTTTATGACCATCACCACAAAAGAACCGACCCGGTTCCTTCCGGCTGTGTAGGTTCCACTGCTGCTCGATAATTTCTTCCTGATGCCACAGATTCTTTATCAGACTTTAGTCTGAACTTTCACTTATAGAAGTATAGAGACAGTGCATCCAGAAAGGATCTTTTTATCATTTTACTATGTTACAGCCTTCATTCAAATTGCATTAAATGAGTTTTCCTTAAAATTCAACGCACAAATACCTCCATATGACAATGTGGTAAATTAATGAGTTAATGGCTTATATGCTTTCATAACGTAAACTAACCATATCCTCTCTGTTTTTAAATCGCTTTGAAACAATAAAATATCCCGTTGTGTTGATGGGAGTGGAACATTCCCTATTGATACGCTCCCGGCTGCTACTCTGAGAAAAAATAAACATCCCATAATATGTATTATTAGATCAAATCTTCTTGACATATTAGTAACTGTAGTCTAGCCAGCAGTCATTTTTTGAACTGTTTTCAGCATTGTTTGATAAAGTTGAAGCTGCAACTTTCTCAAATTCTAGAGACATTTGTAGCATTGGGATTTTAACCCAGTTCAATTCAATCCATTCAGTTTCTTTGTATTGACTCAATTTACATAGGGAGTCTATAGCAGAACACCAAGAAAGCCTTCATCAGCCCAAACTCCGAGCTTTAAAAATAGGATTTTTAACAACTCTTCCTCGCTCTTCAAAGTTAACTTTAAAAATGGAGAAATGTATGACTACGAGTGTGCTAAGATTAGACAAACCTTGATCATTTAGAGCTGAGAGTCATTTGCAACACTTTCAGAGTATTTTACATGTCAGAACGTAAAATTGTCTGACGTTTGCCTGGTTAAATCTAAAAAAAAAAAAAAAAAAAAAAGATTAACGGCTCCCTTCGGGTCTGGGGCCGGTACCTATTTCACAAAACGAGCCATAAATACCTTGGTGTCTGGCTTACAACTGATAGCGGGATGGAATGGGTGACTGATAGGCAGAGCGAGGCCTCTTCTGCGGTAATGGAGGTGCTGTTCCTGTCCGTTGTTGAAAAATTACCTAAATTAATGTGCAACGCTTCTGACTTATCAATCCATCTATATTTTGACCGCAACACATGATTACACAATATGGATGATCAGCAAACACCGATGATGTAGCAGTGTTTTTCCCATCAGTTTTTCCCATCTCTATTTATTCCAAAAAATATATATATATAAAAATCTCCACTCAGCTCCACACTTGTTGATGTTGATGTTTAATTGATTATTAAAATAATTTTGTACTGTGTGTGTCTTTGTGTTGCTGAAGGTGTAATGAGTTCTGTAGACACGCACCAGTTCGGTTACACCATTAAGAGGGTATAGCCTTAACCTATTGTTTGGGTTTCACTGAAAAACCTATTTGTTTTACAACACAGACTGATTAAATTTTCTGAAAAACTGAAAAAAAAAACAACCAAAAAACACACACATTGTATGGAGATGATCTTGAGTTACACTGACAAAGGGTTCTACAGGGACGTGAGCAAATCCTGTTATAATTCCACAAATAGTGGAGTAGTTAAAGCTCGTTTCAATGCACAAAGTTATACGCAGCTTTAAGCACAAAAGACGCCGACTGAGCCTCTTTTTTGTCAGTGGTTAGAATGTTAATATTCACATGGTACAGTACTTGCTGTTCTGCTAGGGAGAACAGATTGGGAATACTTCTTTAAGCCTTCTCAGAACAGCTGCACCTAACACACAGTGGGACCTTTCTCTCTGGAAGCCCTGCTGCTTCTTTACTGGAAGTAAGAAATGTGCAAAACAGAGAACATGCCTGTCTGGCAGGAACAAACTAAGGCAAATCTGACGAATAAAGAGAACAAAAACAAAAAAGCCCAACGACAACGAGACGACACGAGGTGGTTTACGGCAAGAAATGTGCAGAACATAAATGGCAAGCAGACTTTAATAGAGCAATACACATATCTGCCCTCATTTTCCTAAGGAGCATTTCCTTCTAACTAGACAAATATGAATAGTGTTTTAACGTAAAAGGATTTGTTGATATCTGTCGAAATCTCAGGCGAGCGCATTACGACGCAAGTCAAGATTTGCATGTGTATCGGCACAGGAAGCTCCCGAGCTTCAGTCTGTGAGATCTCCACGTTCTCTCACACACATGTTGAAGGTTTCAGTGGTCTAAGCCCCCTGAAAGCAGCACGCCTTGGGCTACACTAGCTGAAGAAATCCCTCCTCAGTCCCCGAAGAAGGAAAAAGAAGAAAAAGAAGAAGGAAAAAAAATCACTTGCCTCTAGGCTCCAGAGAAAACAGACACTTGCCAGACTTAGCACCTAGTTTATATTTCTATCCACTTTTATAACAGAACGTTGTTAACTATGTTTCAATCTCATCACTGAAAACTGGATGCTTCAGCGATATGCAAAACTGAGTGACGAATTGCAAAACCACAACAGATCAATCGACTGGTGACCTATCCAAAGAGACAAATTAAGCTACATTTGTAGGGGGGAAATGTAAAATGTAGAGAATAATACTGGGCAAGTATTTACAGCATTTCAAGCTTCATTTTAATATTTAAGAAATAGAAGTAGCTTTTGAAGGATATATATCTGGATGCAATGATTTAACCTAAGATAAGCCATTCTGCTTTGGGTCGAGAGATGAGCAGTATATACAAACACACACGCATGCTGCTTGGACCTCACGAAGAATTATGAGGCTGTATTGTTACTACTATAGCACAAGCTGGAAAACTGTTACTAAAGTCTCAGGCAGTAGGTGCATCGTAATACAGTGATTTTTTTCTTCAGGTAAACAAGAAGAATAGAAGAAAAAAGGGGAAAAAAATAAAGTGTTTTCTCAACTATGTTTCTTCAAAACCTACAGTATGTCCTTGTTGTTTTCATCTTTAGCTGCTGATGTATGTTTGCACAGACAGTGTGGTCACATCCTACACACACGTGCATCTCTCTGCATAAGAAAAGCTGAACGGGCACCGAAAGTTAGCATGCTAGCTGTAACGCTCAAACACAATTCATCTGGTAATGTGTTTGTGTCATCCATATTAAATACAAAATAAACCAATTCTAACACAGAGAGTTAGAAGATGCTGTCTGACACCAGTGAGACGATATCATTGTCCACTCCGCTCACTGAAACTGGTCGCCCTGAAAGGCTACTGAGAGCAAAAGAACCAATAACTCCAAACAAACCCAGAATAATGTTTGCAAATCAAACCGAGGACATACTTTATTGACAGTACAGGCTGTGTTTTGATGAAACCAATATTGACGTGTAATGCAACAACGAGCATGAATTGAAAATGAAATACGCCGATGGCAATATCATGTTGCTGAGGGGTTTCGCCGTAGGAGGTGCCGGACCGCTCAACAGAGCAAATGACATCACGAGGAACGGACAGCGTGTGGAAATACTGAGGGAACGACTCACTACTGTTAGAACCCTTGTTATTATACGACCTTCCAACGTAATCTATGTAGAGTCACTGAATGAGGATCTGTGCTTTGCAAGAACCAGCGCATCTTAAAGCAAGAGACGGCGCAAGGCCAGAACATAAGTGATTATTGTCGCGCTAAACCGAGTCGGTTCAGGACGAGTCTCGTCGGATCTATTAACCTCGGATATTAAAGTTAGTGCAAGGCTCATTAACGTTCTCTGGCAGCAACCAGGGAGGATGTTTGAAAGTAACTCATCTATATTCTTACAGTGAGTTTAACCGAGTAAAAATATTATTTTCAAAGAGTTCATCAGGGCCAAACAAAGGAGCACTTATTGCCTAGAATAAAGTAGAACAGGAATACTTTATCTGCGTAGCCATGGGCGACATTAAATTGATCATGAAGCCTGAAATTCTTATATTTGCAGGCACTTAAAGATTACGACAACATAAAGTAAAATCAAACACGAATGGAAGTGTCAGGGTTAAGCGACCCGCTAAATTTTGCAATCCTGCAACGCAGTGAGATGAGCTTCTCATCAGTGCAGCTGTGAGGAGTTTTTTCTTTATTTTCAGTGCTTGAGCACAACTTCCCTCCTCTGCAGCTCCGTCTCCGTTCTGAGACGCTGCGACCTCCTGCCTTTGACAGAAGTGTCCACTTTTACCCTTTTTGTCGCGGCGCCTACTATAATGGACTGTCAATGCAGACGACGTCAAAGAACAGAGTATTTTCAGCGAGTGCGTGAAACAAGAAACATGCATATTGTGTCTCAGGAAGAAGTGACAAATGTGTCCCCTACTGGGAACGCACAATGTTTATTTTTGGCAGACCTTTCCAGTTTGATCGAGCGGTACCACACTCAGGTTTTTGTTGGACCATCAGACGGTGTTAGCTCTCCTGAAGTCCTTCCCCGAGCTCCATGGATTTTGTGTTGTAAAGATGGAGTGGTCAAAGCCCCTAGACATGCTCACTTGTGATCCCTGTAAAGAGACGTTCTTAAAAACTGAACATCTTCAAGGCAAGAAAGGGTCTGAAGAATCTAGCGTCCGCGCGGTGACTAGTCAACACAGAACATTCATGTTCACTCACTTGTTGTTTCCAATCATTCAAAGGCTGGCCAACAACTAGAGTAAGCGCCGTTCCCAGTTGGGCAGCAAGTCCAACAGAATTATCCTTCTGAGGTCCATCAAGGTCCGCTTTAATGAGCACACACACGCAGCGTCGAGCCGTCCTGATTAACTCCCACTCACACAGCGGCAGCTTTGCTCACAGAGCCTGCTTCTGTCAGACTTAAAATGGCTTCATGATCTACAGATCCTGCGGCGTTTTAACAAAAAACACTGAAAACATGACACTTTACAGGTTTAAATCCCTAAACGATTACTTAGACGAGAACGTGACTCCTTCAGTCCCCGGCAGTGGTCCACACTTTTGTTATTCCATCTAACAATCACTTCCACAAGACTTAACTGATTGTATTCATACATTTTCAAAGTCCTACACACTTCTACACACCTTTTTTTTAATTTGGTTCCTGTGGTGGAAACGTATCAGGAAGGAAACGCTAACCTAGAAAACTGCCATGGCTTCTGGAGGGAAAACAAACATGAAACCACATTTCTCTAACCTGACTCTCAATCTTGTAGATGATATGAGTCTTGGTTAACCCCTTCCTTAATTTGTTGTCTTGGATTGCTAAATTCACTCTTTTTGGTAAAATAGCCATTTGACAAGGTACAGATCTTATATTTGTATAGAAAAGCACTTAAATGTAGAACGGGTTTCATTTAGAGTTCAGTGCTAGGACCAATTCTTACTATCATCTTTACAATACTAAATATGTTGCATTAAATTGCTAAACAGCAAGGGAATCTCATAAGAGCAGTAGAAAAAAAAGACACCACTGTACATATTTGATTGAAACGCTACATAGCAAAAATAGGCATTGAGAAGTATCTTAAACAACTCTAGTTTATGAGAAGTTCTTATATATACAGTTTAAAACCTTATGAACGAGCAATGCAATTTATATTAAAAACAATCAATTGAGTCATGAATGAGAAGCCAGTGGAGTGAGTCCACAACCAAAGTTTAATGGTTCCCTTTAGTAGAAATCCGAACACATTTAAACACGTTTTGGAAACACCCTCAAGATTTTATTATCAAACCACAGAAGTATCTAAACATTGGGGGGGGAAAAAAAAAAAAAAAAAAAAAATGCTTTCCAGTTCAAAGTTAGGTGTCCATGTCAAATGGTTGGAGGTCAGCAAAGAACATTAAGCTGAGTTGTATTGTATTATAATGTGTGTTTGTTATGATAACGGTTCCAATAATCACCCTGACCTGGGGTCAATTCACCCTCTCAGTGAACAGGGTTTGGTTTGGTTCGTTTTGTTTTCTTTAGATCCCAAAAAGCAGCATCCATTGGCTTCCATCACAAATTATTTCACTTCAGTCTCTCTACATAAACCAATCACTGCTAACCTCCCAGCAGCAGTATGTCCTCGTGTGCCCAAATTGAATTTACCCCCATATCAGATATTCTCAGTCAATAAAAAAATGTTCTCCCTCCCCCCTTCGGCTCGCCGAGGTTGTTTTTTTAACGACGGGGTTAAATTGTTTGAGCCACAATTAGGAGAAAGTAATTTCCCTGGTGTGCATCTCTCTTCACCCCTTCTCTTGTTTTTGCAGTCGGATTCACCCTCTCCATGGCTCCTTTGGCCAGTAAATGGAACAAGTAGAAGGGGGAGAAATAGTCTTTTTCTATTTCATACAGATAAATCTCATTTTGTGATGCTAGTCATAGAATCCAATCTCCTTTAGGCCCCCACAGCAAATAATAGACAGACTGAGAGGCACAAGCCATTTTCCAGTTCCTGTACAAGACGGGCCTGATGCATTCAAAGTGATTCAAATTGCATGCTTGTACGTTTCTGTTACTGTTTTCATTCATTTTTTTAGAGGCAGGGGGGTTTGGGCTTGGGTCTTTGTGACTCACTGCTGATATGTGGGGTGTGGATGGACTTATTTAGCCCTTACATATGTGTCTCCCTCAGTCATCCAGAGGTCTGCTAAGCTGGGTCACCAAGACTGAAATAAAGTTAAAAAATAAATAAATAAATGAAATTTAACTTTTAGTTCAATTGGACATAACGAAAGAAATTTCTTTCTCAACGGTGTGAAAAACCTCCAAAATGAATTCAGCTAGTTAAGCAGTCCTAAGTCTTATATAAGCCCACAGACACTGTGGGCTTTGCGAAGCCATGATTGCGGCAGCAGCTAGTTTATCTGCAGAGGGCTTCCACGCAATTGATGAATGTCTTTTATTTGCAATAGACTGATGAAGAAAAATGGAGACAGAGGTCTTGTCCCTCGATAAGACGGAGCATACCTGGAACTGTAACCTTGCCTTCTTCTTCTTCTTCTTCTTCTTCTTCTTCTTCTTCTTCTTCTTCTTCTGTTTGGTATGGATATCTATATTCAGTGGTATGATGAATTTGCCAAAGCTGTGAGGCTCCGCTGGGGAGTCGGATCATTCATCTGCTGCCATGTGAAATTCCATTGAACTGGAGCACTCCCTCAGCAGCAGCAGCCAGGAACACAACTTTAATCAATTTCACTGTCAGTGAGAGGGAGCAGAGAGCAACGTATTTACATATGGATGCCGGGCCTCTTCCACGTATAGCTGAGGCGAATGGGGCCTCATAAACATTTTAATCTGCCACAAGGTGGGTTGGTATTGTCTCACTTTAGCGTTAAGCAGCTCCATTGCGAAAATGCTTGTTGGTTGTGCAGATGCATTATTTCACACTGAAGCATAAACTATAAAAAAAAAAAATCTTGAAAAAGTTGTTTGCAACTAATTTCACTGTTCCTTAAGAGGGACGTGCTGGGCAAAGCGAACAACCGTAAAGTTACCTTGTACAACAAAACAAATCATCAAGCTCATTCTGAAGAATATCTAATAAAAGGCTGGTACTAAGAATGTCGGCATAGCACCTAACAGCTGGGATTTTGAGTGACAAATATATGGAAGTTAGTTTAAGGATGATGCTATTTAATGAGGAAATTGGGGTGCATTTTTCAAAGAAAAAGAATAATGATCAAAACGCAGGCAGAAATGCCCACTGCCTGCGAAAAGAAACAGTTTCACATTCTAGCAGTATTCATTAATATTTGAATATTGTGTGATAAGTTTTCGCTGAAAGTAACAAACTGAAGAAATAAAAAACAAGTATTAAAAAGAATGCCCAGGGGTATAAAATAATGTTTCCAATCAATTTCATTTAACGTTTTTTTGTTTTTTTTTTGTTTTTTTCCTAGTGGGCTCCGACACAGACAACCACATGAGGTAGACTCCTGATCAATGTCTTAACACTGTTCCCGGGAGTGAATCAGTTGAGCTTAAAAAGGATAAAATAATAAAGTAGAGCAAGAGGCCAAACAATTAAACTTGGCAATTTATTGAAATTCATATTTCAAGTCCACCAGTAAAACTGCAAGCAGTTACTAATGGATTCCAAGTCCCAAGTTTTGGCATCAAAATCCAGGTTTTGTTGTTTTTGTGGGAGACCTCCCGCGTTTCAGTGGCAGTGGCATCAAATTTGACGTAGTGTGTTTTAAAGTTGTATAGTTTGATGGTTTGGAAGACGATTATTGTGCAATATGAAACGTTTCCAAGCAGGTGCTGTAACCAGATCATGCTAAGAACTGACAATAACAAATTAAGATTTAAGCACTGCAATTACATTTAAGCACCACATTAGTTGAAATGAACCTAAAACCAGAGTAAGTACAGTAAGAAAATTATTGAAAACGTGTCGTCTTTCATTTGGAATTTTATTCAAAGAAACTGTGATCTGCACGTCACCAGTCAGCCAGTAAGTTAGAAAACATGCATCTCTCTCCTCCCTCCACTGCTTACATTTGTGTCGCTGCGTGGTTTCTCCCAGAGACGGAGTAAAACGACAAAGATGGCAAAACACAGTGACTCGCATAAGTAACTTTAATCTGATTACTGGATTAGAAATAGTAACAGATTAGATTACTCACTACTAACGTCAGTCGAGTCGTCGCGTGGCACAATCCCTCTAAAACAGAGACCTGGAACTAAAATGCATCTTGTGTCAAAGACTGATAAAGTGCAGAAAGTTATGAAAAATGTTTTTTTTTTTAAATATGTATATGTAAAAAAAAAAAAACTAACATAGACCAAAGTGAGGGAAGGAGTGAACTGAGATCTTTCTCCATTCTCTCTATTTTTTTCTCCTTTTTTTGTATTTTCACTGAGCTCCTTTCTTATTGTCCCTGTCCCCGAGGGCAGCTATTAACTCTTTCCACAAGAGAATAAGCACCCAGGAGTGTGGAGGCACCGGGCAGTGGCACCATAGAAAAATGCTGAGCTAGACAAAAGTGTTAGATGAATCCAATCTCAGAGGACAGGAAACAGAACAGGGCTGTAAAAGTTGTGCATCTGTGCTTGCAGTGCAGTGACTTACATACTTGAGAATTTGGGGTTTTTTTCTCCCTGGATGTATGCACTATCTTCCTACAGGTTAATCATGATAATTTTGAGAATGATTTACAACCACAATTCAGTATTTATGCCATTTATTTATATTAATTTTGACAACTATGGGAGACGGCAAATGAAAACAGAGTTTTGATGTTTTCTGACTCAGAATGGTTATTTTAGGGAAGATTACTTACACAACAGATGTCCAGTAAACAGTTAATGATAAACTGATTTCTTTTACTGTTCCCATGACATTAGTGTGTTTGAGGACTTGCCTTAAAATGCACCCACAGCTGTATTCCTATCTAAGTCAGATATAGTGAAATAATCGGAAGTTTTCAAAGTCATGTGAGCTTCATAAAAATACCCGATTTAAAACAGAAAATGTTGAATGTAAATTCAAACAATGAAAAAATGGTTGTGTCTTTTATGTTGCGTATATGTGTACGTATATGATTTCGCTACAACAAGAAAAAAGCTCTGAGTTTTTCCTATAAAAACAAGCATTTTCTTATCAGGCTGAGTTACGATCAGTGTATTTCATTTCATTCAGTCAGATGATTACCGTCATTTTGTCTTTCGTGTTCATCTCGATTCTTTTCCCCCGGCCCTGAAAACCTCTAGCAGGTCAAGACACCTGGAGCTCACTGCCGTGCGTTTGCATGACTTACAGTAGTCCAAGATGTATCAGATAAAGAACCACCGGTGGAGGTGGAGTGTACTGGAACAAATGGGATTCTGTGACCACGGTTTTTTATTTATTTATTTATTTTTTTTGTTTATCTCGCTTGACGTCCTGCCATAATTTTGAAGTACATTTCAAAGAACGCCTTCAGAAAAAGTTTCTTTGTCAGTGTTGTGGGTCTCTAGACTTCAAAAGAAATTCTTGAAAGTAATGGACTTTATCAGCTACTCAGCATTCATGTCACTAACCCTGAGGAACATGAATGGCACAGATGGTAGGAGTAGCAGGCACAGTCCCAGTTCAACATCTTAAAAAACACAAACCGTATTATTATGGTTTGGGTATAATAATATGCATATATATTGTATTGAATACAGCACAGTACATATTCAATACAATATGTACTGTATTGAATTCAATTTATTGAAAATTAGTACAAGCTGCAAACAGCCAACATCCAAAAGCATAAGGGGATACCATGGTGACTTAAAGGACTTTTAATTCTCCTTATTCGTGTATTTATTTATTTATTTTTTTTAAAAAGGATCTATTTTGTGTAGGATTTGGACACTTCCAATAAGAGGCTGCTTTGCATCTGGAAATTCTACATCCAGTATGGAGATGATCATATTTTTTCTACTTTACAGGTAAAAAAAAATTGAACCAGCAAAAAAAAAAAAAAAAACAGCTCTGTGTGAAGAGTGTTAGTGTACATCCATTTTTGAACTTTTCAAAGACTATGATGCTCCACCACCAAGGTTGCACATGAAATATGCACCATTTAATGAATGTTATGTTTTTAATTCCACAGAGACAGAGCTAGATCAGTTTTGAAAATGTTTAGTTTTTTTTTTTTTTTTTTTTTTTTTTAAGACAGATTTCATAGAAATACATTTTTTAAGGTATTTTCACAATATTTTTGCTAGAATTTTAACCAATTCTCCCTGATAAGTTTGGCATTACTAAGTTATGATTGTGGACTGGCCTGCATGCCCAAATTTCCAACTAATGGCTGACAAATCAACCATATCCTCTTTTGCACTCATGCGTGAGCTGAAAACACACCCATATAGTTGTTTCATTTCACTTCTCATTACATGAGATAAAACCTTTTACAAAGACTCAAGTCTCAGACCAGGGGTTCAAGTCATATTTTAGGTTTTTGCGACACAAATCTAAGTCAATTTTAACGTCTTTTATGCAAGTAATGGAGAAATCTCAAACCTGAGATGGCCATTCTTTGATTTTTGGATAACACATACAGTGAAATCATGTCCTGCAAACCCTTCCCATGTTTCTATTGGATTTATTTGAAATGAATGGACATAAATGTCTGTTTCTGTCTGTTGGAGTAATCTCAACACCACTTGAGATCTAAGACAAAGCAGGCAAATGGTGCTGGTACTCACTGAAACAGTTAGTGTGACAAAGGACAGTTTCCAAGACGTTTCTCTAGAAATGCCACCCTTGTGTCTCATCCTATCACTTTAATCAAGAGCATTCTTCTTATCCTCCTCAGGATCTCTCGTGTTGCATTTGCTCAGCAGAGTGTAGAGTGGGCAATTAATGAGAGGAGCTGAGGCAGTTTGACAGACCCCTGTGTTGTTCCTCGTGTTGGTGAACAGGCCCGGCATGTGACCTGGAACAGTTCTCCCGTCTGCACATAATGTGTCCTGTCAATCTACTGCCATGCCGCACACTACCTCCAACTTCATTTCGGTTTTGCAATTCTATTTGCTATTTCTGATATTTTACATCTTACCTCTTGCCTTTTATTTTTCTACTTTTCTGAATTACATCAGATCTTATAGGTTCCGTTATTTCCCACGAGTGACGACAGTGAACGGTTCTTTACATCAAGCAAAGTTTGATATTGATACTTAATATTGAGTATGTATGTGGCAACAGTGGAAAAGAAAGACTCCTTTTAACAGGAGGTGTCTCCAGAAATGCGAGACTCAGTGGATCATAGATGTGTTGGTCCAGAAGTGCTTCCAGAGTTAAATAAACCAGTAGCTATTTCAGTGTTCTCACTCAGGAGAGAAATACTGCTAACAACAAAAGCCCTGAGGACTTGGCAGAAGGTAAGTTGATCACTGTGGCATTGGTCGATGGAGTTTAAAATCTGTACAATCCCAGGATGCCACGAGTGAATGAGATTTGGCCCTATGTTACATGCCTGAGTCAAAAAATCAGCTCAATAGGAGAACTCTAGAGAACGTAACTGCATACCGAGGAATTAATTCAGCCATTTGATTCAGGTGTGCTGAACCGTGAACCCATCTAAAAGCTGCAGAAAGCTGTCTCTTGCTCTCAATTCACTTGTTGATCTATGTTTCACACTCTCACAATCTCTGGATATTGACCAAAAGAAAAAGATAACAAGATACAAGCAGCCAAAATGAGTTTGCTCAGCATGATGTCAGGACTCTCTCTTAGAAATAATGTACAAAGCTTGGCCATGTGGTTTGGGAATCTGGTTTGGGTGCCTTTCTTGTAAGGTTAACCATACATATCTCACAGGTATAGGAGACCCAAAGTAAGACCCAGAAACATTTCTGGAAGCACGCAGTTTCACACATAATGTCAGCATCCTTATAATTTCAGCTTCCATTACCAATATTCTCCTCCTGTTGTTGTTCTATAAGTCCATTTTTGCTTTTGTGTGATTTTCAAATTATGTTTGGTTTTTGCTTTTTATTTTCATGGCATACATAGAACATATCATTCAGAAAACATCTGTACATTTCGATCCTTAAACAAGATTCAGTTAATCACTGATATTTACAGCAATAAAACATGGATCTTTCACACACTGTGAATGATGTTGATTGCTGTAGAACTGAGGTTCTTCCGCTCTATAATTTTTGTTACACTGCCCCCTGGTGGAAATATATGAGAAGTTCTAGTCTCGATTTATTATTATCATTTTTTTCCATTTCCCATCTTTTCAGGCACTGTATTGCAGTGTAAAACAATACCCTGTTAAGTCATGGTTATTTATATTTAAAACAAATTCAGAGACTCTTTGTCTCTCTGACAAAAAAAAAAAAAAAACATCTGGAAGTTTGGAAAAACAAAATAAGTTTCATTTAGGTTCAGGTTGCACAATGTGTCATTTCTTTTATAAAATTGCAATCAAAGTTAAAATGTCAAAGTGACTGGCTCTTATGGTATTTGGTGTTGAGCTGTGTTTTTTAAAGGCCTTGTTTTTCTTTATTTTTCAGTGTGAAGTTTAGCTCAAAGTTACAAACTGATTGTGAGGACACTGTGTTGATGTCATGACATTATCAATGTCAAAGAAGTTTCAAGAAAGCAATGTAGAACTCACGCAAAACCATAACAAACCTAACTTATATGAGATGTATGGCTCGTAGATGAGGTTGATTTTATAGCGTACTTGCATTGTACAGATATCCTGTAGTGATAGTGGAGGTATTTTGACAAGAAGCTTTTTGGTTCAACCATAAAGCCGAAACAATGGTGTGCCTCTGAGCTCTGCTGCCAATCCAACCCACCTGCATGACAAATGCCACTTTGAAATCTTCTCAACAGTTGTAAGCTCTGGAAGGTAATAAAGACAATTAAAGTTAACAAACCTGTCCCACTGGAACATGTTTCAACAGGATAAGTGTAATACTATACATTTCAGTTTAACTCAGCTTTATTTGTTTTCCCCAACAGGTGGCAGTGTTTCACTTATAAACAGATATGAAAGCTCTACTAATTTAAACTTATCTGAATCACATATCAGGAGGAATGCTTACAAATACCTTTTTACAAAATATCAAGACACACATTTTATATAAAATATACAAATTTGCCACAAATTTTATATAAAAATAACTACCAGTTACTATCAATTTAATTTAAAATACAAGTCAAAAGACACATTTTCTACAAAAATTGTACTTGTGCTTTTATTTATCTCAATTTACTTCTTAGATGACAAAATAATTAGATTTTTTTGTTTTGTTTTTGCAGTGTCTTTCAAATTGGTTTAATCACATCTCTTACTAAAGTCAATTTAAAAAAAAAAATAGATAATTCAGCAACTGTGGCGGCTTGTCAAAAATATTTTCAGGTTTTTAAGTAAATATTCCAAGAATTTAATCAGCAAAAGTTTCTCAGTTCTAGGTAAAATTGAAATAGACGTCAAAGTAAACCCAAATTGTAACCTACAACAAAAACTACAAAACTAAATGCCCTGAACACAACATTGAACCAAATCCCTCACGCACAATCAACATTATGACCAGTTTGAGGAGCCGTTGCATCATTTGCTTCTGTTAATTACTCCAGGCTGCACTGTGGCAAGATTACCAGCAGGCGGCAGCCAAATACAACATAACCACCTCAGAGGAGAAGCAGACTGTGGGCGAAGAAGTTCAAACAATGAGCAAAATTAGTCTCATCTAAAGGAATAATTCTTGGTAGTAGCATTGTTGAAGTTAGTCTGAATAGACTTCCATAAATGAATGGGATGCGGCACTCGTGTGAGGTCATGGAGCTCCAAATAGTTCCGAACCACAGCATTTCCACCATTGAACGTAGTTCGTTCTCGGTGTTTCAGAAGTGTTTCTCCGGTAAGTTCATGAAAATATAACATTTTCTCGCTATTGAGAAGCGTTAGCTGACTGCTCTGTACCACAAATTATCAATAGTGATAATTTATGTCCCCAGTTTTCGTTAATTATGTTTTCTTGCAAGTTGTAACTGCAGCTAGCTCATTGCTAAACATGACGGGTTTATTCAAGTATGTCTAATTCAGCGTTGGCTGGAGATAGGCACCAGCAACCCTCCCGGCCCCACTAAGGGACAAGGGTGTAAAGAAAATGGATGGATGGATGGATCGATGGATGGAACATCCATTGCAGCTTAAATTTTTAAAGTTGATAATATTTTCATTTTTGTGGTAATTCCAGTTACGGAAATATTTCAATTAGAACATGTTTAGCCTTTTTGAGAGATTGTGGGTAATTTACTTCAAAATGTGTATCCTTCGTCCACGAGCTGCATGAACCACGTGACCACGTCGGAGTTCAAAGAGTGTCGTAACTGTCTGTGGCGCTGGATCGGACTAACACAAACAGAATGTTATTTAAATCTCAACTGCTTGCTGTTATATTTTAGAATTTACATAATGAAATTTACGGACAAATGTAAAATTTGTGTTTATTATAATGCTTATATAAACACTAATTCCTGTTCTAAGAAATAACATATAAGTGGGTTAGATTGTGTGCTTACTTGCTTATGTTACCTCCTTAGCATGTTTTCTTAAATAATTACCAAGGATTCAGATTGCTTCACTTTTGCCAGGATTGGTTGAGTACCATACGACCAATCTAGGATTACATTTGAAACTGCAGCAAAGCTTTTTTCCATTGGTTTGTTGGGCCTCCAGCTTGTTTAAAACACTGAGATTTCTCTTTTAACTGAAATTCGAAGGCATAAACACATCTTACCAAATCTGTCTCTCCCCATTTAGCTGGTCTTACCAAACCAACAGAAAAGTCTCCCATCAGCTCTGATGCAGATGGTTCCAGATCCTTCAGAGGAGTCAGCCAGACTTTTAATAGGAACTGAATTCTCTCCATTTTTTCCAAGGAGCTCTGGAAGCCTGGAGTACGTCTTGACTGCATCTTGAAAGGTTGCAGGGTTCTTGTCAAGAATTAGGTCTCCGTAGAATTTGCAGGAGAACTTATTAGTTGCAGCTTTTTCTTCATCAGTGAGCTCTACTTTAACAACGTGACCTACCCAGAGCTGGTGCCTCTGTGGACAAGCAAAATTAAATAGTTTGTGTGTTTGAATGTCTTCCTTTGATATGGAGTTGTAGTCAAATAGACCACATGCTATGTGTGATTCTATCTGCTCAGTAGAATCGGTTCTTAAGAAACTAGAAGTTCTAAAGAAGCAACTCTAACAAATTTACCCTGTTGTAAAACTGGGTTTGTGTACTCTAAACAAATCGTGAATCCAGAAAAGCAGAAGACAATTACACAAAATTAGTTCACTATCCCAAGATTTTTTCAGATACTACCAAACAATATGCAAAGGTATCGAACTGAGAACCCAAACTTAAATTTTTGACACAAGCAGTCAAAGTTGAAATATCTTAGTGGATTCAATAAGTCTGTCAGGAACAGGATATGGGACCTCTGGTTTATGGCTATTTGAGAATTCAGATGAATCAAAGAAACTCAAGAAAAAAGTCACTGACCTTTTACCAAGAAGGCATTTGGAAAGCTTTTAAAAAAAAACATGTTCTCACAAGTTTTCCAAAGGACGCATGTTGTATGTTTTAGAATTGATTTGTGTGCATAGAAGCTATGCAAAGGCAGACATGTTTTTTGCGATTACCATTTATTTTGTTTTCATGGACCAGCAGTTTCTTTTCACAGAGGTATGAAATATTTGGTCCCAGAGGGTAAACATTAAGTCCTTATACAAAGAACAATGGGCATGTTCTGCCGTCAGGTACTTGGCAGGAGTTAAGACTTGTCTAGGGGAAAATATCCTAACTCCAAGAAGAATCTTTTTTTCACAGCAGCTGCTTCATGCTGCAATAAAGACTAATATAAACAAACTCTTGCACTCTTTTGATCTAACGAGTTCAACACAAATTTGCTGAGTTTTACAATCAACCTCATTTGACACCGTCAGTCTTCACAAATGTACGCACTCTGTCTGTCCTCAAGTCATTTGAAAAAGATTCCTTTCACCAAGCAGCATCTTGTTCTAATATCAGCTCCTTCATGCTATTGTGATTAGTAATGTGGAAAAATGTTTTCAGTGACAGAAACATCTTTACAGGAACAGGTTCTTGTTGAACTTGGTGCATCTTCACAACATGGTTAGTTTTTTTTCACTTGTTTTTTTTTTGTTTGTTTTTCACTTCTATCTTCACTTGTATGGAAGATATGAAAAAAAATATCTTCCATACAAGATTTTTTTGTATGGAAAACAATCTTGTTTTCTATATTTTTTAATGTGTTTTGGGGAAACTCATCCATTGCCTATAGTCTTACTCTGATGTACTTCTCTCACCTGCTTCTGACTTGGGCTCCTTGTTGGACTCTCACCTCATTTGATCCACTGTATTCGGTTTCTACAAAACCAAGGCACTAATCTAATCACAAGTCCAATTAGAATAAAATTACATCTGTTCCAATTACAGATTACAGACAACAGATCCATCTGTTGTTGAGGCTATGATTATGTTTTTTATGTTTTATAATATCAAAAATATATATTTTTGTTGCCATTAAGATTGTGGTAAAATGTGACTACTCTGTTCAGAATTTCATATTTCCAAACCTAAGAAAAGGGCCTGTCCAGAGAAACGACTCTGGGTATCTAAGGCTAAAGGAGAGATCAGACCTTTTACCATCTTTGCACAGTGAATATACTTTCAAAGTAAATCTCTTTTTTATTTTCGGCAAAGTTATGTTTCCTTTGTTTTTTTTTCATGGAGAATTTAGAGCGAAACGAATCAGCCAAAGCCATAAAAGATCTTAAGCTGAAGATAAAACCCTCAAATTAACATGAATTATTTTGACACCAAATCGTCAGTAATTGTTTTGCAATGTTTTGTCACTTCTATAAGGAAATGTTAAAATTTGACAAAACGATAAAACTGAACGTAGTGTTGGATAATTTCACAGCACTGGAATATAATGCCAACTTTACCAAATTATTTAATAAGGTGCAAATAATCAGTTCAATCAATTCAACTCAGGATCAAGCTTTATTGATTATTTCCACCACGGTGCAGCATTACACACAGTCAAAGCTGGAGAGCCCACATTATGGTTTTAAAACAAAGAATTACTTGATTAACATCAAAACGTCCACCAGAACCTTTTCCTGAGTGGAAAAAGTTCCATTACATTTCTTTAAGGAATAACAAAACTTAAGAAATAAAATAAGAAATTATATTAAACATCGTCAGTATACCTTTGGTTATATACAACCAAACATCCAGTTTCTATTTCAGATGAGCTGCTTAAAAGACAGCATGCAGCACATTTCCTTAAAATACAAAACTAAGCCAAAATATCTAAAAATCCAGCATTAAATGTCAGAAGAACATGAACTGTGGTTTTATCTTACTCACCAGTTTGATTATTCAATCATTTACTTGTAGCTCAATGTTTTACATAATATATAACAAAAACACAAAACTGATAAACACAAAAAGACATGTTAACCTCAACACAAAACTGAATGAGAAATTCTCAAGCTCCACGTCAGCTTTACTCAACAAAACATCTATCGCTTCTATATCCAAAAATAGCGCCTAAGATTTGACTACCTGGTAGATTTAGATAATGAGATAAAACACTATAGCAGGCTAAACATCTCATGTTTTTAATTTGCTTTACTTTGACCTTCACAACAAATCTTGACCAAACCAAGTCCGTCACCAACATCTGATGATCAGTTTATTCAGGTGGGCATAAGGCCGCATAGTTATCTTTAAGTATCATGTAAAGACCTGGGTAAACTGGTTCAGTGAAGTTATATTTAAAGGTGTGCAGGTGATGCAGAATTTTTCCCCATACAGCAAAGAAAGACACAGTACCACCAGGATAGTCCAGAAACACCCCAAACCTGTTGCATCCTTCTGGAGGATTAACATTATAGCTCACAGTTTGGCTTTGGTCTGCCATGTACATTCCGCACAGACAACGCAAAGCATAATATTTGTGATAATGCTCAAATGATGTTTGCTTTCCAGGTTTTCCACCAATGCATGCAAGAACTACGCCAGCGTATGTGGCGCTAGCTGAGCTCCATGTGACCTCAAAGTAATGACGACCGGTCAGGCCTGCTGTGCACAGAACATAAGGAACAGAGCCATCCTGAGGGATCTGCGTAGTCAGCGTTGCCTTCTTGTTTCCCTCGGAAAGTTGGAGAGAGTCAGTGGCTGTGTTTGGGTCCAAGGTAAGATCACAGTAGTCTGATTGACATAGGAAGACAGTTTGTTAAAGTCTGATTATATATTTTTAGTTCATTTTAGAACAGGTTATTATGTAAATATAAATGTACCTCTGCAATAAATAATACGAGATGGCATTAGCTTAATTTAAACACATCTTTTGTTTTAGAATAATATGAATGCTTTTCCTAAAAGTAATGTCTCATTTACAAAATCTTGGCCCAAATTAAAATAACATATTTAAACAGTGTCATGAAAATAATGTACTTACAGTATAAGAGATCTCTTCGATCTAAGTTGGCTGTGATATCAGTAATAACAGGTTTTGAGAAGTCTTCTGTTTTCAGAATGCCGTCCATGTATTGGTAGATGGTTGCTCCTTTGAATTTCTTATTTGGAAGAACTGCTACAAGGAAACGAAATTTACTGCTGCTTTTCAGGTATTTGGCAATGGTGTAGAACTCTTTGGCGTTTTTCCTCATGTTGGTTACAATCTCATTGGAGAAGAACCAGTGATCCTTAGTAGGTGCAGTCACACTGGGTGGGGGTGCTGCCTTATCTCTGCTCAAATATTTGGTCATCTGCTCAGTGAAGGGGTCATGAGTTTCCACAGAGGTGAAAACAAAGCAGAGGGCATTTTCTACACCTGCAGCCAGAGCTTCTCTGTCCAAGTCAGACTCATCTGGGACCGTCTTGATTCCCTCCATAATGTCTGCACATGATTTGATAATGTTGATTTCTCTCTCTCCATTATCTAACCACTTATCTAAGTATTCCTCACTGAATGGAGACTTTTTGTGGTCATCAAGGAGTTTCTCTACAGACTTTTCATCTTCTTTACCTTCACGAATCAGGGGAATCTTCTTCTGCATGGTCTGTCTGAGCATTGTTGTGTAGTCATTACAGAGATCATGAAAGCACTTAAACTTTTTATAAAGCTCTGGAAAACATTCCACCACTTTCTCATCCAGAGCCTCATTGCATCTCATTTCCATTTCTCTGATACTTTCCAGAGTGTCGGTTGCTTTTCTGACCAAACCAACAGAAAAGTCTCCCATCAGCTCTGATGCAGATGGTTCCAGATCCTTCAGAGGAGTCAGCCAGACTTTAATAGGAACTGAATTCTCTCCATTTTTTCCAAGGAGCTCTGGCAGCCTGGAGTACGTCTTGACTGCATCCTCAAAGGTTGCAGGGTTCTTGTCAAGAATTAGGTCTCCGTAGAATTTGCAGGAGAACTTATTAGTTGCAGCTTTTTCTTCATCAGTGAGCTCTACTTTAACTTTCGCCTCAAAACTAAAGCCTGGAATCTTGTTAATTGCAAGTTCTGCGCTGGTCCCGATCTTCTGAAGACTGCTTGAATCTAACTTCTCACTGTCAAACACAAAAAAGGCATTTGCTCCGTAGAGTATGCCTGTCACTACATGTGTGGCACTGAGATTTGGATTAAAACTTTTAGCATCCAGTTCCTTCTTTTCAATGTGAGACAGAGACAGATGTTCATATGTAGTTGTGGCTTTGTACTGAAGCGTGATTCTGCTCTGGTTCTTAAATTTTTTCTTATCATTCAGATAACTGGCAGATCCTCCAACCTCAATCAGACCACCTAGGATACTGGCTTTAAGCGACACATTCACATCCAGCAGAGAAGACTTGGATTCAAGGGTGTCAGATGCAGTAACGTGATAAGAGCTGCTGTTCTGAGCCTTAGTAGAAGTGTTCTTCTTGATTGTTTCTTTGTTGCAAAGCGAGAAACCTGTAAAATCCACAAAAACACATTAGATTAGATTAGATTAGATTAGGTTTTGCATGGAGTTTTCTCTCTGTTGGTTCTCCAGGTACTCCAGCTTCCCAATCTCCAATATGTTTGTGAAACATCAGGCAACTTATCACAAGAACTTTTCATCAACATGGACAAAGTCACCCTCACATTCAATAAGTTCTAAATAAAGACAATTTATAATACTTGGTTTTTTTTTACTCTTCCTGATGCATTATTTGACCTCTGTGCCTTTCATTGCTTCAACGCACCTGATTCAGCTGTTTGCAGTTCAGCAAATGTCTTTGTACCAAAGCAGAGAAACAGCTAAAACATTCAGGACAGTGGACCTTGAGGTCCAGAATTGGGAATCACAGTTTCAAACCACAGCTATCTGCTGTTTGAGTTTGTTTGAGTCCAAACAAACTGCAGAAATGAGCAGGTTTGTTCTCACCCGTTATCAGCTGATCTTTGCGAGCATCATACAGCATTCCCAAGGCAAAAGGCCGGCCGAGGGCAGCAATCTCCACCTGGTTTGAAGACATGTCTCTGATCTACGAGGACAGACAGAAACATCAGGTGGTAAAAACAGAAACAATGCCAGAACTGTGAAATAAATCTATTATGTTGTTGGATAAAATGATGACAAGCTTAATTGCAACTTCTGCAGCTCTTCAGAAACATGAGGGTTTCGCTACCTGATGAAGACGAGTTGTTCAGTTAAGTTGTGTTGAAGCTCTTTTGACTTGTCTGAGTTCTTGACTTGGGGTGTGATCTTATATCTTATAGCTCCTCCCACTGAAGTATCTGGAACACCCACATATCCCATGTAGAACTCTCAAAGCATTATTGAGGATCTATTCAGACGTGCCTAGTGACACAAATGGAAGTTAGTGGAATATACTAACTTTCTTAATTTGTTTGACCTTACGTTTATTTTCAGGGGTTGTTTTTTTTTTTACATCTTGAACTTTGTGTAGAACTCCTCTGTGTAGATATTCAAAACTTTTTTGTATATGTATGTTTTCAGAATGTGTAAGCATTGTTTCTGGATTATAAACTCTTTCATTTTATTCAGCTGTTGTGACATTCAGTTAGAGTTTAACTAGGTGAATCGGTCTCAGGGCAAATGTATTTTCTCCCAACACTTCTGCTCTAATGATAAACTGCGTTCTGACTCCAACACAGCTGGGAAAACTATCTGCTCAGTGCCCTGAGGTTAGCTTAGCAAGTGTTTAAAAAAAACACATAAAAAACTGAAGGTTTGGCGAATTTAACTGAAAGTTTGTTTTAATGATCCTGTCAGGAGACAGGAGAATAGCATTTGATTCCCAGGAAAACTGAAACAGGCTTTTCCTAGACAATATATACAGGAATTCATTCTGGCATCAATGTTCAGCAGGAGTTTGGACTTGTTGCTCTCATAGATCAGCAGATTATTTTCACCCTGTGGTGTTTCAAAGTGTGCGTGTCTTGACTGGGCAGAAGGTTGCACTTTTTCTTAAGATTTACTCAGGGAGCGATCCAACATTGTACATCCCTGCTTACATAAAGAATGATGAACACATCTTACCATCAGGTATTCAAGAGTCTTGACTTGTCTGTGAAAATTCCTCTCACACAGAGACAGATTGTTCACAGCAGCAGCTTCATGTGAAAATGAACATATAGACAAAGGCTCTATGCCTTAATCAAAGTCTCTCACTGACTAATGAGTTTATTCTGAGTAAGTCACATTCATGCAGAGTTAATATTTCCAGCATTGAGTTTCTGGACCAAATTCTGATTGATGGTGACCCTTTCTTGTCTCTTCACTCCATAAAGTTGCTCTTTGGCTGATGGTCTCTGTCTGTGACTATTTCAGGAAACACTTTCCTGCACAACATCTTGGACATCAAATTATCTTATTATGGCTGTTTGCACCGTCTCAACGGGTTGATTGGTGTAAGAGTACAGAAAACTACCGTGTCTCTCCATCATGGTCCTGAGATTGAATTGTTAGTATTTTGCAGGATTAATATATTCGTCCAGATTGCTTGAAGAACGCCCTGTCCAAAGTGGGATGAAAGCCCACTTTGGACAGGGCTTTCCAGATCTGATATATAGTATCAGATCTGGTTTTTCCATATAATATTAGACTGTTATCAACGTAGCCGACATTCTTTTAAGGACATCTAGACAACCTGTGGTTGAATGACAAAATGTAGCTAAACGTCTTGTTAGAGTCCAACATTTTTTTTTTTTGACAAACTTATGTACTATTCTCTTGAACAGTTATTTGTTTTCTCTAATTAATGATATAGTTAAACTGTGTTTTGTATACTTTTTTAAATCGATTTTTGTCTGCTATTCTAGGATTTAATATAAATTTACAGGTTCATTCCTGATATTTGTATCAGTTGGCATGTCTGAATAGATCCTCAATATTGTTTGGTTTCTTTGTTTATACGTGCAGTTCAATCGCTAGGATTAAGATAATTTTGGTGATATCGTTTAGACAGAATCTCGAGGCTCATCGGACATAACTCTGACTTTCAAGATAATGAGGTGTTAGGTTCTGGGCTTTAAGCTAAACTCTTACTGCAGTAAAACAGAACTAACTAAAAATAAGTCTATTGTTGCCAAAAGTTAAATGTAGTTCAGCAAATGTTTATATTGGAAATATTGATATTACTGCCTCCTAAATGTATTTTTATCTACTCTTTATTATTAATATTATTTATTGTTCTTTTATAAGACTTGGACTATGAGTCTGCAATAAAATCTACCTCCTTGACGTCTAAGGTTAGAGTTTTGCAGTAAACAATTTTAATGATCCTCTTGGAAAGCAATCCATTATTTCTTATATAGCTGCTATAGGAATAGCTGCTGTTATCCAGATAAAATGAGACCAGCCTTTTTAACTTGTATTAGAATTTATTTTGGTGCTGGATATTCAGGATTGTGTTTGACTTGTTGCTTTGCCCAAATAACACTAAGGTCTCATGAATTCCAGTAAGGCGCACAGCAAGAAAAGTCTATGCATGTCTCCTCCCATTTTTGATAACACATCATAAAACATGGTAAAAATGAGTAATCTATGAATGCTTGTTAATAATAAATGAATTTGCTGCCTATGTTATGTTACTCCACTTTCTTATTTCCCACCATATATGAGGAAAACCTCACTGCTGGTCAGTAATTTGCTTTCTTTAACAGTCAGCGGTGAATGACTGTTAAGGAAAGAAACCGAAAGTATTTGCTGACCAAGATGCATTTCCTTTCAAAGACCACCGATACCAACGACATATTTCAGAATTAGATAACATACATTTTTTTCCTCAGGATTTCACAACCGCATGAAGTTTCGAAACAGCCTGAAAAGGAAAAAAAACAAAATCTGAACCAGAATTGTAAATAGTTTTTACGTTAAGTGAATCCTGGTCATAATGACCCACAAAAGTGAAAAGATTTGCACAAGACCACAAGGAGCAACAGCAAGCGACGAGGATCAAGGCGCTTTGCTGGATTTGGTAAAAAGGTTCTAAACACCAAAGTTTCACATATTCTAACATGGCGCAGTTTGATTGTGACAGCTGTTCTTGATGTTACACACCAGAGATGTTGAATGTTTTCTGTTCATTCTTAAAATTAGTTTGGGCCATTTAGATTTTCAATTTTCAATATTATTTGTATTAGCTTGACTCCTTAGCTAACTATTTCCAGTACACACATTTAGTTAACTTTATTTGTCAGTTTGCTAAAATTTTGTTATTATGCAACAGATTAATTTCTTCTTGACTTGAGTTGCCAGGCTCCTTTGGAGCTGCTGCTGGAGCGCCACACAGAGGAGCTGCTTTGTTCTCCTTAAATGGTTAGCATAACCTGAGGGGGTTGTACCATTTGCTGCCAAAGGGAGCGGAAATTAGTTTTTTTTTTTTTTTTTTTTTAGTTTTTCTTCTGTTTTTGGCAGCCAGTGCTGTCCAATAGTATTTGCTTAATTTAAAAAGTACTTATTAGTATTGGTTTGACTAGCAGTTTGGGTTTTTTTTATGTTAGTTTCTTAGTTATTCACCTCTTGTATGTCAGCGGTGGTCTGATAAGCCACTATTTAAGTTTCCCTCATGTTTTATTTGTTAGGTCAGTTTTTGAGCTGTCCTTCTTATTTACGAAGAAGAAGCCCGCCACCAGCGGGGCAGATGAGTGGTGGATGTTGCCGGTGGCGATGGATTCATAGATGTATTTTTCCACGGCTTGATGTTCAACAACTAAAGGTTCATGTCCTCAGATTACCCCAGAAAGGGTTTTAGAAATATTTTAAAACAGAAGTATCTTGTATTATTAATTTAATGGTAAAGCTTTTTTCTTTTCTTCTTTTTCTCTTAATGGTCTTCAGTCAGAAGACAGAAATATAGCATTTGTGTTCTAAAACAAATGTAGATACTGTGTGTCCACTATGTCGATACTACAAATAGATTCTGGCATCAATGTTCAATAGGAGTTTGGACTGGTTGCTCTCATAAATCAGCAGCTTATTCTCATTCAGTTGTGTTTCAAAGTGTGTGTGTGTGTTGGCTGGGCAGAGGGTTGCATGTTTTTTTTTCCTCATATTTCCTCAGGGAGTGATCTACCATCATACGGCTCCACTTGTACAAAGAACAATGAACACATCTTGTCATCAGATATTTAGGAAGAGTTTTGACTTGTCTGTGAAGATTCCTCTCACACAGAGACAGATTGTTCCACAGCAGCAGCTTCGTGTGAAAATGAACCCAGATGTAGACAAAGGCTCCCATTGAGATCAGGTAAAACGGGATAAAAAGAAACATTCTTCATTCATCAGATCAGTGTTCCCTCTTGGGTCCTTAATACTCATCGTTATATCTCATCTCATAACTTTACTAATATTTTTGTTTATTGAACATCTGAACCAGTCATCATTGACGCTATAGGGTGATAGATCTGGTACTTAGATCTTGTTCTCTTCCAGAGAGCAAACTCTGAAACAATCCTGGAGAACTGTAAAAACACAACAACCTCATACACAATCTAGCTTTTGTTATCTTAGATTAATTTTTAACTCCACTTTTGGCTAATTGTTACAAACATTTTTGATTGCTACATTGCTTCCTCCTCTTTTTTTTGCTTCCTTTCCATGTAGGCATATCATTTGGTCTGTTTGATTTTTTTTTTAAGGTTTATAAAAATGTTTTAGCAATAGAGTCTCTGCCACAGATATATTTTAGACGTTTGAATTTAAATGATAGCTGACTTGCAACACTTACTCTTAAATTTGTGCAGAAAATATCACCTGCTCTTTGACTCATTTGTCAGCCAATTAAAATATGGATAAAGTGTGCTTTATCTGATCACTAGTTAAATGTTAATCAGACATTGTTCCACTAACCCAGATTTTCATGAATACAATGTCACAAAGTCTAAGGTGTTTTTGGGTATACGATGTCGACCATTTATTAGTCTGTTGGTTATAAAAGTTGCTGAGAAACCAGAGACTGACATCAGATTGCTGTAGCAGAACTCGGAGGAACATTTCCTGACAGTTTTCATCCCTAGTATTCCTGCAGCACAACCAGGAACATGAAGGTGAGTCTACAGCTCTTGTAGGGTTGCATTGGTTATGATGTAGTTAAGGTATATTGAAACTACTTAAAGGATCACATAGCATGTTTTTATTTAATTTACTGCAAAGAAACTAGTGGGGCTTTTTTCAATATTGATGTTTATGTCAATAAAATAACCAATTGAACTGAGCCAATCCAAGAAAAGTGGTCAAAAATTCAGTTGTAAAAATACCAGAAGTTGTTGGTGGCCACATAAAAAAGTATCACTTCTTTGAAACTAAAGGGTACTTATCCAACGACGAGCAGATGTTAATGTACGGATAATTTTGATCTTGTGTCGATTGAAGAATATCTACAATAAGTTGTTATGGCGACAAAACACTTAGATTATTGGAATCTAATGACTTGAAGTTTTTACCCACCTCTCACAAGTGAGTCTATATCTTATATACATTTAATGAAAAGAAGAAAAAAAAAATATATATATATATTTCTCATAAGTGCTTACATAACATTTCTAATAAAGGTTGGCATTTTTTCTTCTGCAGCTGCTGTCAGCTCTTCTGCTCTTCCTGATTCCTCTATGGGTCAGCTGTGCGCCTCTTGTCCTTCCTCTGGACTGCAGTGACATCTATAACCATGATAACAGAAAACCCAGCGGAGTTTACACTATCTATCCTATTGGGGCCACTTCGGCTGTTCAGGTAGAGTAAAAGGAATATTAGAAGACGTTTAAATATTTCACAACTTTAGACTGTTCTCATAGAATAAAATGTACACAAAAAAGACACAGAACAGAATTACCTCTCCTATCACAACCCAAAAAATTCCTAAATCACAATTGTTGATTTGAAGTTTAAGTTTAGGTTGCTTAAACCTAGACATAATAGCTGTGTAAATCACAGCTGGAAACAGGTGTATCTTTGTCTTATGTCCTAACAAGTTTCTTGTATTACTATTGGATCAAATCTATTGTTTAATGAGTTATGGATTTCACAATCTATACTGGAATATTTAATGCATCAGTAACCCAAGGAAAAAGGGACCATAGGAAGGAACGTTACTGTCATATCTTTGATTTTCACATTGTTCTTTAAAGCAATGAGCTGAAGTGAATCTTAGGCTTTGCTTTCTATCGGTTCAATAGAGCTGCAGGCTTGAGCACCTTCCTGTTTGTGTCTCTGCAGGTGTTCTGTGACATGAGCTCTTTGGGAGGACGGTGGACAGTGAGTGTCTGAACTCTTCAGTTTCCTGTCATCTTCAGACAGATTGATCTTCACTGATATGACCAGTTGTTCTGCATTGAGCTTCGTTCAATGCAGAACAATCATTCTCAGTTCAATATTAGATTCAAGAACAGAATTTTCAGTTGTGTTATGGTTTGTGTGGGTTTTTTTTTTAGGTGTTCCAGAGGAGGATGGACGGCTCCGTGAACTTCTACAGGCCTTGGAATTACTACAAGGAGGGCTTTGGGATTGCTGCTGGAGAGTACTGGCTTGGTGAGACCTGAAACTGAAACAGCCGTGAAGTTTAAGAAGAACTAATAAACTATTAAAATATTGGGGGTTTTTTAGGTCTGGAAAGGCTCTTCCACTTAAGTCTCAGGAAAAAGTATGAGCTGCTGGTTGACATGGAGGATTTTGAAGGAAATAAGGCGTACGCTCGTTACTCCTCGTTCTCTGTTGGTCCAGAATCTTATGGATATACTCTGCATGTTTCTGGATTTAGTGACGGAGGTGCAGGTGAGTATGTGTTAGAGACACAGGCTCATTTATCTCTTCTCTGATAAACACAAAATAATTGTGCATAATTATCCATAATTGTACATGATTTACATTTTGTTCACATATAGAAATCTAAAAAGTTTGGTTTCCATCTACTTTGTAGAACTACCTTTCACTTTGTAAGTCTACAGACTGAGTTGTTTAAATATCCCTCTTTTCAAAAATAGCTCAGGATGGAGATCATCAGAAGACATAGATTTTCAAGTTTTGAACTGGAAAATCTAGTTCAAAACTAGATTTGAACTAGTTTTGAACTAGATTTTAACACATCAACATGTCTTGGTTTATTTCTGCCCTGGGTTGTTTTCCTGCTGGAAGGTGAACCTCTGTTCTGATGCTGCCAAAAGCACATTTGTGTTGATGGTTTTTTTAGGACGATGTGCCTCTGAATAAGATGTTTTGGATGTCGAGCAATAAATAAATAAATGTTTGCTGTGTCTGTTTGATGGCTTGTAGCAAGCTAAAAACAAGACTTTTTATGGCTTTATTTCAGTAAAGGTATTCTCTTTGTTACTCTTCCAGAAAGGCAAAATTTGTGTTGACAGATTCTCTTCTCTGAAGCTCCTCAATTAAACCTCACCTTAGCTTTTTCTGTTACCTGTCTGCCACACTCCTTGGTCTTTATGATGTTTTTTTTTCTGTGTGTGTTTTGCTCACTATGTTCACCATCACATCTCTGAGGCCCTTATACTGATATTAAATGGTAAAGGTACTAAATTACATTCAATTACTAATAGAATTGACTCCAATAATTGATTTCTGAAGGCAGTTGGTTGCATTTAGTTTCATTTTAAGACATAAAACTAGAGGGTGAAGGCAAAGACTTAAGTTATTTCTGTATAATATTTAAACTGAAATGTTTATGTGACCTAATTTCATCTCTGTTCTTTCTGCAGGAGACTCTCTAAGTCCTCATAATGGATTCAAATTTTCCACCTTTGACAAAGATCAGGACAGTTCTGAAGCAAATTGTGCTAGAAAATACCTGGGGGGGTTTTGGTACCAAGATTGTCATAAGAACAATCCCAATGGGGTTTACCGCTGGGGGGCTGATGGTACCATCTACGCTGTTGGAGTGGATTGGTCCACATGGAAAGGCTACGACTATTCATTGAAAGCCATCAGCTTTAAGATTCGCCCTGTTCAGTAAAATGGCAGCATAAATGTTTAGCAATGTCATGAGTTGTGGTTTGTGGTGGTGAGAGAGAACGCTGATGACCCAGGTTGTGATGAAGATGATGAATTTAATAATGATTGTGGCTCAGGACTAACCAGTTCAACTGAGAACTACTGACTACAGACATACGAAGACAACTGACAAGGATCTAACGAAGGACAGAGACAACAGGTGGGCTTATATTCACAGTGAGTAATTAGGGGAACTAGACACACCTGGGAAACAATTAGGGAGCAGACAGGACAACACAGAGACTCACAGGGAACAGGATCACAATAAACAGAAAAACCCCCAAAATAATCAGAAAACTTAAATCCTAACAAGCAGAGCATCACATTGTTCATGGGTTTTATTATTTCTGCAACCATCTCCTGTTTTTCATATTAAGATTTCTTTCTGTGGCTCTTATCTCAAAATCTGTGGGTTATTTTTATTGGGTAAACTCTTTTCCAATAGCAGCATCATCATTTTACCATCATAAAAATTATTTAGAGATCTTTAAGTCCTGACAATTTCGCATCTGGTATATTCACCCTAAGTTGTGCAAATGAGGTGATATACTACAAAGGAAATCATGACTCCTTGTGATAAAAGTCTAAAGTAATTATATTTTGTCAAATTAAATATGAGCTTATGTTATGTTGTTGATAGAGATTTTTGGTATTATCATTTTGTTATTACTTTAGTTCATATTCAGTCTAATGTTAATCAGTATTATTGTGATTTTTAGTTTAAAGTGTTCTCTTCCTTACGTGTGTATAAACTGACCTGGAGGTTACGACTGACTGTTTATCTTCATGTGCGATAGTCAAACTTTGTGGTTCTCAGACCTTAAATTCTTCTCGTGTTTATCTACCCATTCCTTAGTTGATAGTTTGACCTAGAGCTGAACCGGGCTCAGACCGTAGATCAGTTATCACACCTGGAACTGAGTTGCTGGTTTGTTTAGGTTAAATGTTTTACGACCTCTGTTGTTTTTCTGGCTGCTCTGCTTGTGACAATAAAACAGGGGCTCACGCGGAAGCAGATCAGAACTCTTGGGTCGGAGTAGGTGAGATTCGAAGCCACGTTGAGATCAACAGATATGAATTACTGCGACTCATCAACAGTACACAGCCAACGGCACTGTGAGAGAGCTGACTGTACTGAGAAAGATGGTTCTGCAAAACCGTGTTGTACTGGACTTCCTCACAGCCTCTCAGGGAGGTGTTTCTAAAATCATTGGCCCAACGTGCTGTACTTTTGTGCCTGATGAAACAGGAACTGGAGGAACTTAAACATTACATAGAAAGTGGAACACAAGGATCATCTCCTTTTGGTTTTCTTTCTTGGCTCACTTCCAGACCATGGTGGAATTTACTGTTGAAGCTTGAAACACCTATTCTGGGTGTTTTGATTCTTTTTTGCCTGTTCACAAGTTGCATTTTTCCTTGTCTACGAAATATGATGTTTAAAACAATTAACACAACTGTTATCAACTATCAGCTGGCAAAGGCATCTTATGAGACAACTGAAGATGACTTGTTTCGAGTTCTGATGGTTTTCTGAACAGTGATGAAGTTCTGTAATCAATAAACAGATGAATTCATTTGCTGAATGACTCCTACAACAAGTGGTTGTAGAGATGAGTAACCTGCATTTGATTTTTTGTTGTTTCTTTTATTTTTCATTTATTTCATTATATTACATTTATTCATTGTGTATTTTCTGTGTTTAGATTAGAAAAAAAAAAAACTTTTGCATTTATTGGTTCTTTTCTTTTATTTTCTATGCTTGGCTTTTGCATAAAAGTTTACACACATAGTAAAATGATAAAAAGGGGGAAATGATAGAGATTTTTGGTATTATCATTTTGTTATTACTTTAGTTCATATTCAGTCTAATGTTAATCAGTATTATTGTGATTTTTAGTTTAAAGTGTTCTCTTCCTTATGTGTGTATAAACTGACCTGGAGGTTACGACTGACTGTTTATCTTCATGTGCGATAGTCAAACTTTGTGGTTCTCAGACCTTAAATTCTTCTCGTGTTTATCTACCCATTCCTTAGTTGATAGTTTGACCTAGAGCTGAACCGGGCTCAGACCGTAGATCAGTTATCACACCTGGAACTGAGTTGCTGGTTTGTTTAGGTTAAATGTTTTACGACCTCTGTTGTTTTTCTGGCTGCTCTGCTTGTGACAATAAAACAGGGGCTCACGCGGAAGCAGATCAGAACTCTCTGTGAACGGCCTGGAGAGGCGGTTGGCGGAGATTTCTCCTTTTGCAAAAGTCTTGCCTTAAAATTCATATATGTTGTCTGTGGTTCTTTATGTAGGTTCAAGAAAAATACCTAACAGTTGTTACTGAAGGCCATGATGTGCTGGCCTTCAGTCAGAAATTAATTTCAATATAAATTCGTAGCTGAAATCATCCGAACATTTCCTTTCACTTTCTAGTCTTTTTATTCTTGGAGAGCTGCATCACAACTTCCTAATTTCAATCAATTGAAACAGTTAAATTACACCTTATTGTCTTTGGCTTTTCAGTTTTTTATAGTTTATTTATTTTCTTTTTCTGTTATCTGTTGTTGTGGAAGTTACCCAACAACACATTGCTTGACTTCCTTAAAATGTGCTATTGGTCAATTAAAAAATAATTTTATCTGCTGTGCTAGCTCTGTGTCGCATACTTTTTAATTAACTGACATAGTCACAAATTCCAGTGAAGGTTAAAAGTTATTTAAACTCTGAAGCTAACTTAAGAAGAACAATTTTACACTTCTATTTTCTGTATGTTTTTGTGGGTTAAAATGAAATATAGCCTCATTGAACACAACAAAGAATGAAAATTAATTCGTTGAGAGTGAACATTTGTGATAGTGAAAATGCTTAATGACAGGAAAGAGCTGCCTTTTCTGTGAAAATATAAGAAGTTGCATGGTTTCAGCTGAGATCATGTTTCTCCTCATTGCTGCTGGAGAATGACATCTCTGTTATATTCAGGAGAAAATGTTTAATATGCTGAATTAGTCACAGTCAGTCAATCAGTCTCATAATGCTAATAATCAGGTTGTGTGTTGCACATTTAAACACTACTGAAGTTGACCAAACCGTTTTACATTTCAGCCAAATCCAAACACAATGTTTCTGAAAATTAGGTGGCTGTGTCGCTGCCTGATCAAAACACTGCTAACCTAAATAAATTGTCTTGAAAAATGTTTAGTTATTAATTAAAATTATCTCCAACCTATATGTAGTCCTTGTATGTGAGAAATATGAAATAATATGTAAAACTGATTGAAAGAGCACAAAAATACACCTCAAAAGTTTTCACTTTGGGTTAGAGAGGATTGACTCAAATAAACATCTTATTGCTTTGTGACAATTGAATTCATCACCAAATTCTATTTACATGTTTTGTAGCCTTTTGTTGCTTTCTCATAAAAATAAAGCATTAAAGCATGGTTCAAACCTGACTGCTTTATGAAACCAGAAGCAAATTATCAGGAGCCTCACAGAGTTCAAATCAGGACACTGCTTTATTAGTTGTTTCCAGTAGGTTGCAGTATTACACAAAGCCAAAACAGAAGAGGCTTCGAGTAAAAACATCAACAATATCATGTTGGCGCCCATGTTGTTGTTCTGAATTAAAAAATAAATTCAGCTAAAGATAAAGATACTTATCAGGGTCAAGTTGTCCACCAGAACATTTTCTGAGTGGCTTCATTTTGTTTAAGGAATAACAAAACTTAAAATAAAATTTAAAAAAAGGCATTGATATAGAAAGATCCTATAATATCACACACACATACACACACACACATACACACACACACACACAAAAATCAACATTAAATGTAGAAACATAAATAGGTTGATGTCTTATTCAGTTTTTCTTACTGGATTACTAAATCACTTTTGCTTAACATAATATTTAGATTTAATTTGTTTTACAGCTATGAATAAAACCACAAAAAAGAAAAACAAAACTAAAGCTCCATCTACATCATTTTTCTAAATGATGTAAAGAAACAGATTGATTTAATGTTCCACCTGCCATACACTAATTTTTGACAAACTGATAGAGAATGAAGAGGCATGAGTCAGTCAGCTGTTACCTCTACAAAATATGATCAGATTGTGAAGTTTAGCATACAGAGATATTTAACAGAAACCGTAAACATGGAAAAGAAAGTAAGATAATAAAAACAGTTTTCCTCCAGTCAAATCAGAACGATGAATGTACTCTGCCCTCTGCTGGTGGAACATTTATTAAAACTAGATCAGTGCAGAGTACTAACACATGTTCACTAAGGATCTTTGACTGTGTACGCATGCAATTTTACATCGTCATTACAAAGTAGACCAGGGTACATCTGCAAATTGATTGCAAGGGAGCTCAAAACCTTTTGTAAGGAAAAATAATATTCACTGTAAATTTATTGGAGAAAGGAGAAAGGTTGATATTTCAGATGAAAATATATAAAAAAATTTTGCAAACATTTTTTTAAGCCTAAAAATAGAAATAAAAATAATGGTTCTTCAAAAATGACAACAAATTTCCCAGAGCTGATATTTATCAAAAATATAAATACACCTGTGTAAATTGCATGACTACTTAAAATAATTGACCTGTCATTTTGGGAAAACTTTGGTTTGTTCCTTTTCAATTAACTTGATCAATAGGCTTTAAGAATTTACCAGAACTAAATATCGTCACCTGCCTATAATAATAGCCTAACTCTTTTTTTTTTTTTTTTTGCCAAAAGTAATTTCAGTCACTGTTTGCCAATGACTGATTGTTTTTTTCAAAAATCATTTTTGACTTATTCCATTATTTCAGACAATACATATTTACAGTGCAAATTCAGCCCATAGTTCTGGTGGTTCAGCTAAATATGGATTTTGATAGCATCTTTATCAGCTGTGCAATTGGTTCTATCTGAAATTAACTATCAGATCTAAGAGCGGTTTGAAGCTCAGCTGTTGACCTTTGAAGTGCGAACCTGCAGATTTGTGGAACAACCTTCAGCAGATAACAGCTGCTGCGTTCAGTGCTGGGAGACTTTCTGAGCCGTAGAGCACCGCTCAGGTCAATAAACAATCACAAACTTTCTCTGCTTGGTGCTGAAGCTTCTCTGTCTAAAGGTGGGTAAAAACTACCTGTGTTCCTAAATATTTTTCTTTTCTTTTCTTTCTCTTCATCAGTAAATCTGTCTGTGCTTCCCAGAAATCTTCAGATCCAAGGCGGAAGACTGATTTCAGATTAGATTTAATGTTCAAAAGGAAGGTTGAATAAGACGAAATATATCTGATGCAAAGTTTCACAGAAACTATCACTTTTCCCATCTGATATTTTCTGACAAAAAACATATTTTTTTATTTTATATTTTACCTTTTCGCCATGTTTTGCAACAATTAGAGATTACTATGCTTACGATTATTTTCTTGGTAACGTGCGACAACAGTGTTTAGATATAAATTATTCCTTAAAGTAATTTATGCTATTTGCTTTCTTTTTAAGTCCAACCACTCTTCTTTACCCGATGCAATAGTTGATACATGGCAATAAATATTTGCAAGGAAATATTAACTTTTTTCAATGTTTTATTTTTTTTAAAACTTTACCAAATTTGCAAGATAAGAAAATACAACATACATGTTGCTTATTTCCTCCTTTTTTATTACTATTTTGTAATATGACTTCCCTACAGACTGCAGCACATTTTGATAATTAAATGAATGATCTGAAGCTACACAGCTGACTGATAATTATTTGTTTTCTCCTGCGATGTAGGCAGCATGGCAGCCAGGAGGTGTTCAGCTCTTCAGGTGGCGCTGATCGTTCTGCTCGTCATCATGACAGCCGTCTGTGTGGCACTGATTGTAGTGCTGACCACTGGCAAAAAAGACGCAGGTAAATACACATGAAGCTGAAACATTTATAATCTGTGTCCAGTTCGCTAAAAACAGCCGAGACATTCAGGGAATTCAACTGTGTCGTGTCGTTATGAGATTTTTTTTAAAAACCTGACGCAGAAACATACAGACATTAACCAGAGAAAACAAAGAAAAATTATTCAATTTAACACATTTAAAAGCCAATATTTACATTTGGCAAAAAATAAAATAATAATTAATACATTTTCTCACTGCGTGATGCTGGTTGTTCTCTGCTGAATGTTTCAGCACATGTATTTGTTGATTTTGAAAATCTAAACCTGACGAATTGCATAAAAATGTATCTGCAGAGTTGAATCTAACTATAAGCTTGACAATAGTCGTTTCGTCTCAGTCTGTATCTCTGTCCTCCAGCCCCAGGGCCTCAGGGCACGCCTTACCTGATTGGAGTAGGACGATCTGACTGCACCGGACCGCCAGCTGAAATCCCTCTGGTCAGTACCAAACCATACCAAATATTTAAAAGTGTTCTGTATGAAATGTTTTGCTCATATTAGTTTACAAAGCTTTGGAAGGAAAGTTCAGAGCTGAACAAAAACCATGCTTCGGTTTCTTTCTTTACATAATAACATTTGCTTTTTAATCTCCATGTTTGGTTTTAGTTACTTTAAGGCAACATTAAGTTCAAAAAGCACATGCAGTTGCTAAACATGTACTGAAAGTTTTATAGTGTTTTTTGGGAACAATTAAAATCTGGAAGTCAATTGCATCTATAGGATCACTGTCATCTACAATCAGCACACTTGCCAGTGTTTTGGTCCTCTATTTGCTGCTGAAACAGCTCTGATTAGGTATAAACTTTTCTGGATTTCTGAAGGGCCGCTGTGGTACCTGCAAATGCTTTTTAATTCCTGGAATGTGTGTGGTCACAGTGGGTCACTCTTCATTGACCACCACATATTGCTTGATTGAACCTGAGGCCCATTCATCACCTCAAACACATTGTTTTGCTTGTCAGATCAGCCTTTTGGCAGGGAGCATTACCCTGCTGAAAGAGGCACCGCCTACCAGAGTGAAGTGTTTGACTGTGGTCTGTGATAGGCGGTCAGGAAAATTTCACGAGTTTCAGGACCAATATTTTGACCTAGAAGCAGGTCACATCCCATTTCATCTACCAACTGCATCTTCTTCAGGATGTGGTTGTTCGACGTTCAAACGGTTTGCCTGATAAGATTGTCTGTCGATACCATCCCTGTTAAATCAAATTGAATACACCCCCAGTCCATTATCACAAGTCTGCTTGTGAACCAGCTTAAATCAAAATCAACCCATCCCAGGTTGCGAATCTTTCATTTTAAATTAGTGCATTTTGCTTCTGGAATCTGTTTATCACAATTATTCCGATACCTTTTCATTTTATAAAGAAATAGTTTCAATAGTTGCTGTTGAGAACCTTTCTATTCATTGCTGGTCTTCTGGTGAGTTTTCTGATTGGTTTCAACACAACATTGGACTAAATGTCTTCGCAGTGGAATCTTTTATGGTTTCCGTTTATGTAATAAGTCCATAAACATCATTATTTACTGGCACTTTGAAATTATAACAGAATTAAAATGTTGCACTGATAATGACATGTTCAATCTCAGATATCCTACAGGATAAGGGCAAAGTCCGAAAAGTTAATCCCTAAACATCCTGAAATTTTCTGTCCAATCCCAGACACCACCAGCGCTGACAAAACAGAAAATCAGATACAGACAATAACAGCAGAGCCTGTCTGAGGTCACAATTTCATTCAGGGTTAATTTCTCAGGGCCATTGGTTGTTGACTTCTTATCTGTTAGTTATCAGCAGTTTATCATTGAAAAACTCCTTTGGCTCTGACGTTTGAATGGTCCACACATCTGAAGCAGGCAAACAACATCATAAGAAGGAAAGTCGGTAGAAGTCAGAACGCCCCTTTAACTGATTGGGTGTGTTAGACTGATATCCTTTATGGTGACGCGTCAGAAATCTTGCACGACACATGTGCTGAGATACCAGAAAACAGGAGAGGAGATGTCGGAGTGTGTTAAAGTGAAGGGGTTGGATCAGAAAGCAACCTGATAAAGACTTTCTAATCTGATTAGAAGACAGCAGACACATGTTTCAGTTCAGATGGAAGCAATCATTAAATCTCATATCCGCAGTTTATTTCAGTTTTAGTTGTCATAATCCAAAAAAATTATACACTCATAAGTGTGAGATTAAACACATTTTGAGTCGTACGCTGTGCTGCAGGATCTGTCTGGAACTGATTCGGGATTCTTTGGAAATTCCAAATTAAAACAGTTTCCGTAACAGATTATCATATTGTATTCCCACATTATGCCACCAGGAATCAAGATACCCAAACCCCCTATTTCACTTGCCCAATCACTGTTCCTTCCTGCAGGCACTGGGCTAAAGCATAGGAGGCTTTTGATAGCTTTTCTGCTGAGCCTGACCAAGCCCCAGGTTTTGACCAACAGGTTCCTGCTGATAGGCCTTTAAGCAGGTGACCTGGTCTACCCTCATCTGGATGGTGTTGACTAATTTTTCCAGCCATTCTTCAAGCTAGCTGAATCTCTTGTAGGTTAGCATTCTACCCTGAGGCTAATTTATCCTCAAGAGATCATATCAGGAGCCTGAGACAGATTCAGAACTCTACAGAAGATTGAAAACAAAACCATGAGGTTTTGGCAGTATCTTTGGATCCTCTATTAGGAGTCGGATAAGTTTGATAATAGCAGGTGAACCGTCCAAAACATTTGTGTTGCTATAGAAACAGGGAAAACCATACAGCTGAATGTTCACCTGTTATTCAACTCCACTCTTAACACTGCGCCAGAGAACACAGACTGAACTTAAAGCTCATCTTTAAGTGCACAAGCGTTGATCACCACTGCCCACAATTCTGTGAGGGTAAATGCTAGAATTATCCTCCTAACATGATCCTCCTCCCAAAACGTGTTTTTTCTGTGTATCTCAGATGGGCTATGCAAACCCTCAACAAACAGCTGCAGGAATACACACACGTCTGTACAGTCGAGCCTTCATCATCGACGACGGGAGTCGAAGAGTTGTGTTCGTCACCGCTGATGTCGGGATGGTTTCTCAGAGGCTGCAGCTGGAGGTAAACAGACACACACACCCACACACACACACACATCTTCTACTTTGTGTACAGAGAAATGATGGACTAAATGCCTTACACAGATTGTGTTGTTATTATCCCCATATTGTGCATACTGTTATTTACTATGTGTGTTTTCTTCAAAATGTCTCTTCTGCTGCTGTAACGCAACAATTTCCCATAGGTAAATACCAAATGACCACTTTTATTCTGCTCCACACACATTCATAGACAAATAAACAATAAAAAAAAATGACATGATTGCAAGCAAAGAGAAGGAATTGAGTGGGTTAGGTTTGTACATCTTACCTACATAAATCATAGTGAAGGCTTACGATGCTGCTTTTACTGTCCAGATTAGTTTGAATTCACAACCTGGTTGATGTCAGGATTATAGTTCCTGTACAAATTTCTGTGTTTTCAGGTTCTTCAGGCACTGAAGGAGAAGTACGGAGACTTGTACAGACATGACAACGTAGTTCTGAGTGGGACACACACCCACTGCGGACCGGCAGGCTATTTCCAGTACACACTTTTTATGCTCACTAGTAAGGGGTACATCAAGGCAGCTGTGGAGCCTCTGGTCAACGGCATCGTTAAGGTTCGTGTGGACCAGAGAGGTCTGGTTCCTGTTACCTAAAATAATGTATTTCAGTTTTGTTTTGTTTTTCTGATATACAACAACAACAAAAAAACATATCATCTGTAACATCTTCATAGTTATTTAACTAATTTAAATCTTATTTCAGAGCATAGACATAGCTCACAGTAACATGAAGCCGGGCAGGATTTACAGGAACAGAGGGGAGCTGGATGACAGCAGCCTGAACAGAAGTCCTCACTCCTACATGAACAACCCAAAGGATGAACGGAAAAGGTATGAATGGATGAAAACAGTAAAAGAGATAGAGATCAACATTTCTTGCCTTTCTCGCCTGGTTTTACGTCTTTTGTTCATCTTGTTTCATTATGACGACACTGGTCGACTGTGTTAATGGGTCTGTCTTGTTGATGTTTAGCTTTTTTTTTTTTCTGTACATTCTCCAAACATTTTTGAAAAAGGTTTGGAGAATGTACTTTATTTTTATTCACATATCAAATTGACCATTAGGTGTTTTAAATTGTTAGCACATGTTAGGTTAAATCATTAGATGAAACCCAGGATATTTAGGGTTAGGACATCTGTCTGCACCAATAAAGAGATGTATCCAGATATTAATGAGTACTAACTTTTCAGGTACGAGTCGAACACAGACAAAGACGTGTTGGTGCTGAAGTTCACAGATCTGGATGGCGACGGGATTGGTATGATTAGGTAAAGATGTTTTTTTTTTTTATTTAGAAGAGCAAATGCATAATTATGTTCCCTTCTAAAGAAAGTATATCTTCAGTTTTAATATTGTGTAAATTATTGATGAGTATATTCATTTTGGATTATCAACCAGGGTTATTGCACTCTTTTGTTTTGACGACAGCCTGAACTGTTACAGATCATTTTTGCACCATAGAAACTGAAGGGGACCTCGTAAACTTTTAGGTTTTTATCGGACTTCTGTCTTTTAGAATCGACCACAAACTAGCATCCAACTTGTGTCTCTAAACGTATATGTCAGATTTTCATATTCTCCATTAGAATCATTCACAAATAAACCTTTCTAAACTTCATCAGTTTAAATTTGATTTCACGTTCCACTCAGCCAACCAGCTTTCTGCAGAGTAAAAATTTCAAATATTTTTCTGTTAATATCTGTTAAGAAAAAATATTGTAAAACAGTTTAAAGTTGAATATGTGCATGTAGATAACAGTTAATTGTGACCTCTCCTAACATGAAGCTTCTATGTCCACAGCTGGTTTGCTGTGCATGCTGTCAGCATGAACTACACCAATCGCATGGTGAGCAGCGATAACATGGGCTATGCTTCCTACCTGCTGGAGGAGGACAAGAACCCTGGAGAGCTGCCTGGACAGGTGCAGGACACACTCATTACTTTGTAATAAATTTATAAGGGAGATTCAAAGACAAGCCCCACTGGTCTGTTTTTCCCCACTGGTTGATTTTACTGATGAGTTGAGCCTCTGTTTGTAACTATTCAACAAGCAGCACATCTGTTCAGACTGGCATTTGAGTCTATTGCATCTCTCCTAACTTGCCTGTTACTTTATTTCAAATAGTCTATTTTCGTGGAAGTTTACACTGCAGCTCTCGTACTTGTATGTTTTCAGGGAGGTTTTGTCGCGGGTTTCTCCTCCAGTAACCTTGGCGACGTCACTCCAAACACCAGAGGACCTTATTGTGTGAACACTGGGCTACCCTGTGACTATCTCAACAGTTCCTGCCCAGTTGGCGGGGTAAAAAAAATACACACCGTATAAAAATACACACAACTGCCATCTTTAAAAGCTGAGCACTAAGTGCGTCTCTTTCAGACTAAAATGTGTCAGGCATTCGGGCCAGGAAAAGACATGTTTGACAGCACAAGGATCATTGGACACAACATCTACTTGAAGGCCAAGGTATATTACAAGGTTTTTGTGAAAGCAGAAGCTCACATTCAAAATGTTCTACAAAAAAAAGTGTCTGATGGTGTGCTGCTGCCCCCTGCAGGAATTGTATGCGAATGCAGTGGAAGAGGTCACAGGTCCAGTTCGGTTTGCTCATCAGTGGGTCAACATGACGGCCGTGACTGTCAAGGTCAACGACACGCACACGGTCAGGAGACACGCATAAAACATATTTAGAATGATCATAATTATTAAATAAAGTTTAGGACCTGATGTATTTATTTTGTACATGGTTTTTTTAATACAACTCAAGCACCCTTTGCATTCAGATTTGTTAAAATATTATATTTGAATTTGTAATTAATTTTTTTTATTAGATAGACTTTTTCAAATCATCCTTTATTGCAAATGCTTCATTTCTGAAAGGAATGTTGTTATTTTGCAAATTGCTTCTATCTGTATTTTTAGTTTTGTGCAACATGTCTTAGATAAATCTGGTGACAGAAGCCGGAGTGATAGGATGTTTAATAGAATAAACTTTTAGTAAAATCATGATTTTATAGATTATTATGAATATATGAGTTTACTAATTCAAACTCTGCCTCCACTAGATTTTTTTCTGCTACCACAAAATATATCGACAGTATGTGTGCTGTTTTTTTTTTTTTAGGTCAGCACATGTAAACCAGCTCTGGGTCACAGTTTTGCAGCAGGAACGATAGACGGGGGAGGAGACTTGAATTTCACTCAAGGTGATTTTATTGTCGTCTTGCTCTCATTTAAATCTCATTATGAAACGTCGCCCTTTCCCCTCATTTGTGACTCTCGCTGCGCGTGAAGGCGCTGTGGAAGGAGACCCCTTCTGGGACGGGATCAGGGATGCTCTGGTGGGGCCGCCGTCCAACCAGACAAAGGAATGTCATCATCCCAAACCCATCCTCTTCAGCACAGGCGAGGTGAAACGTAGCAGAATTCAGATGACCAGACGCAGTATAAACAAATGATATTTGTGATACTCAGTCATTTTGTGAACGCTTGCTCTTCTGTTTACTTAAGAGATCGAAAATGTGAAGCATTCTGAGCGTTTTTGTGTTTTCGTGGCGTTCAGATGAACTGGCCTCTGCCGTGGCATCCTCAGATTGTGGATGTTCAGATCATCACTGTCGGATCCGTGGCCGTTGTCGCCGTCCCTGGAGAAATGACGTAACGATACTTTTACCTCAGTTGACCATAAAGAAGCCGACTGCGAACCGCAAGTTTGTCGGTAGCACTGCTGCTTATATGCTCTTTATTTATGTGGTTGCTTCCACAGCACCATGTCAGGAAGGAGGCTGCGAGAAGCGGTCAAGAAAGTGAGCGCCGACATGGACGCAAATGTTTTTGCAGCTCGTTCTGTGGCTTTATGCTGAGGTCTTAACACACGTTGTTGTTTATCAGGAGCTGACGTCGGTGAGCACCTTCAGGAACTCAGAGGTGGTGATTGCCGGACTTAGTAACGTCTACACTCACTACATAACCACGTACGAGGAGTACCAGGTATTTGATCAGTCGTCAGATGTGTCGTCTTAAAATCAGTCTGCCATGCAGACAAGATCGAGACAAAATGTGAACGATTCATAGCGGGGGGTCTAAATGAACCTAAATCAAGTGTTTAAGACACTAAGTCCTATTACGTCTTACATACGACTTCAGCAAATTTAGTTATCGGTGAGAGTTTTTTTGATTTTCTTCATGGCCTGATAGTTGTCTCTAGTTACTTTCTGATATAGCCCAACAAATTTCCACCCGTGTGTTGCAGGTGCAGCGATATGAAGGAGCGTCCACCATCTACGGTCCACACACACTCACCGCTTACCTGCACAAGTACCGTGAACTGGCCAAAGCCATCGCCCAGGTGTGGTCAGGCAGTGAATACGTTTGATGTGATCTTAAAAAACATTTAAATAAGTTTTTAGTTAGGGATGTTCTTCCTCATCACTGGTCAATTCTAACTGGTGAAGATACTGACGTTTTAAGTGATCAATGTTACAGTTAGGAGGACAGTGTATTTTTTTTTAAACTGGTAAAGGGAAGAAATAAATAAATAAAAAATCACCTCTCTAGACTGGATGTTAGGTTATCAGAAAAAAAGTTGTGTGCAGTTTTTTTTTTTTGAAAGAGTTTTTAAAAACTAAAATTTTGCAAAGAGTTGCTCTGACATCTGGATTTTACCAAGATTTTAGAAAATCATGAATGGTTGAAAATCTCAGATGTTCGACGCTTTAATGACGAATATAAAAAAAAAAATCAAACGCATGAAACTCCCACGACTGCACAGATGTTTTTTGTGTTTTCAGGACAAAGTGTCAGAGCTGCCTGTTGGCCCTGAGCCTCCCTTCTTCACAAGCAACCTCTTTAACTTAATGGCTCCAGCAGCGGTGGACAGGAAGCCTGTGAACAGCAGCTTCGGAGACGTTCTGGAGCAAGTCCTTCCCGTCTACAGGCAGGTAAGAGTCCCTATATGCATATATTTATATGCAGATATATTTTTTTATGTACATATCTAAATTAAACTCTGCATCATTTTTTTTTAGGGTGACATCGTCTCAGTCACATTTGTAGCAGGAAATCCTCGACATTCAGGAGACATTGTAAGGAAAGAGTTTGTTTTTTGTTAGTTTTTTTTCTGCAGCAGACGCTGTTGATTTTTTACCTTTTTTGCAGAACTGTTGTGAGACTGTCTTCATCCTTACTACTTGTTTTTCTTTGTTGCAGAGAGACCAGACGTTTGTCACAGTGGAGATTTACGATAACAGAACAGAAAACTGGGAGGTTGTTTACAATGATGCGTCGTGGGAGACCAGGTAATGTAATATAAAAATAAAAAACATTTCAATGTTCTTAAACATGAAGAGGATACTTAGCCGAAACTTGCGTCAGTGTAGTTTAGTGTGGTTTGTTAGTATTTTTTTTTCCCATTTGTGACTTAATACTATAGGAGGTTTGGAAATGTTCCTTTTCAACAGTTTTGAGTTGGGACCTAGCAATTTCAGGCCACAAATTGCAAGAGAAAACCTTTTTATTTTTTTTGTAGGTGTACAAAGTTTGACCACGGCATGCTCTAAAACCAAACATATTTACTTTAGACCTGAGACTAAAGTTAGCCTCTGCTGTAACTTCTGCAGGTTTCACTGGCTAAAGGGCTCGAATCGACAGAACAACGCCACAGTCGAGTGGTTCATCCCCTCCTCCGCTCCTGCTGGCTCCTACAGGATCAGACACTTCGGACATTACAAAGAGCTGAAAGGCCTGAGTCCCGTCATCACGCCATACGAAGGCTCGTCCGACGTCTTCTCGGTCGGGTCCAGCTACTATCACTCACATGACCAGCCGGTCCACAACCACAACTCTTGATCGCAGAAGAACTTCCTCCATCGGGATCTCAGAAACGTTTGTTTGGATTTAAGGAGTGAGACGCAACACATTTAGAAAAATAATATTTCTAAATAACAAATTATGAAATATAAATTTATTGCTTTGTGTATATTGGTAAGAATATTTTGTTGTCCTTGATTCTGTAGCATTTCCATTAAAACAATTGTAATTTTCTGTTTCTTTTATTTCTCTCCTCACATGTTTGTTCTGTTTGTCTTTGCAGATGTTTTATCCTATTATCTTTTTTTTTTCTTTGTTAAAATCTCTCACTTATTCCTAAACCTCCGCTAAAAGATTTAACTCAAATAAAAATGACAAACTCACGTTTATAGCAAAAATATTTATTTTAAACTTGTCTGTATAGAAACGTCTCAGCCAGGCCAGGGTTATACATTACAGGAACAATAATAATCGTCACAGCAGCATGGATAAGGTCACTACAGCAACACTGACGTGCATTCGGCGGCTTCAGGAAGTCAGCAGACAACTAAACCTCGGTCAGGCAAAACACGTTTCATCAGAGAAGTCGGGGGGGTTACAGGAGACTACCGAGGTTTCTTTGCACATAACGGAACCCACAAGCTCGATTATGATTATTTTACACATGCTTTTCCTCAACAACGGAGCACATTTTCATCGTTAAACGTGATGTTTTGTTTTGTTTTTTCTTTTTAAGTCGGCTGTCGTATGGTTTATCGTCACAAACTGGGGTGGGGGGAAAAAACGGATTTGTTCTCCAGCTTCACTCGGCACGTAACTGTAAAAATGCATCACGGTTCAGTTCGGATCTACCGGCACACAGATGTTACTCGTGTGATGTTTGACATTTGAGCCCGGCAGCCTCTGGAAGCCCTTTTTTTTTTTCTTTCTCTACCTCTCGCACATTCACAGATTATCCGTCGGCACTCTTATCCCGAACGACTGAAACTCCAATCCGTTCAAGATGTGGAAAACTAAATGTCACCGGAGCAACTAAACCCGTTTGCATATTGAGTTTTTGGGGTGAAAATGATTTTTCCCTTTTTTATTTAAAGTGCTTGGATGTATTAAAACATGAATCTCTGTTCATTCAGCAGTCGGATTAAACACTGAGCGATGGACGTCCGTCTGCGATTAAAGTGACGTCACAGGTACATCGATGATGCTGGGGCGGAGGATCCCTCCCATGTTTTCCTCTCAAAACCATTCTGACCCAACAGCGACAAACATTATATTTACATATAACCGAATGGCTAAAAATAATTCTAATATTTTGGTTCTACTTTATCATAGGAAGCAGCTCGTTCGGATTAAAAACAAATCATATTTCCTTCCCTAAACCGGAGCTAAAAAGCGTAACAGATTGTTCTCGTGTTTTGAGTCACAGCTTCATGTCAACGTTGTTAATACCACCGGGATTATTAAAGGCACAAATGTTAAAACTATATTTCAAAAAATATAAATGTAAAAACTATTGTGGCTTCACAGTCAAGCTATTTCTCCAGTCTGTTGGAACGCAAACTGAATTTTGACTATAAACAGTAAATAACCGAAAATAACCTTATACGTTATTTACTGTTTTTAATTTTGAAGCAAAGCTATTAAAAATATATATATGTGTATATTTAAGTTAACACTTTTTTTATATATGTCTTTCTTTTCATTATTAATCTTTGTTTATCTGCTTTGAGGAACTTGCTTTACCGATCCACTTTATTCCTGGATGCTGTGATGCTTTTCATAGATTGTTGAAAACTTCACTCAGTAACACTTTAGCATGTAAACAAGCCGTCTCTGTTAGAGCAAATAGTGATTAAAAACATGTGGGAACGTCAGGCTTTATACGTTAAACGTGATTTTTGAATTTGAATAACATCATCGTGCCAGTACCTTCGGGACTGGGGATGAACTCGAATGTAAAATAAAATTAAACATTTGTCCGTCTCTTCAGATTCTCTGCTACAGACGATCGCAGTGAAGGGAGAAAAAAAAAATTACTTAATATAGAATTCATTTGGTTATTTCAATGTTTTTAAGTGACTTAAGACATCAAGTTGTGCATTAGACTGTTTTTAGAGATCATTTCTAAAATAACCAATATATGGTCAAGCTTCGTCAGATTAAATTTGTAACTATTGCCAAAAGTAGGCATGTTCAGACATGTCTGAGATTCAGTTGAGACGCGCTTGTTGGTGTGTGATTTTTGTTAAAATGTACAAAAATGAAGCATTTTGAAGCAGCTGCCATTATTGTGCCAGAAGTAACTAATGTAGTTAATCCTACAGCCAGGAATAAGGTGGATCTGATGATCTATTTTTTAAAGGTTGGTCGTCTTCATGCGGTAAAACGAAAATGAAAGCATCTCAGCCATCTGTGCAACTTTCCTCACAAATGAAAACGTGCTCAGACCCATTTATTAAAAAAAATGAACGACTGAGACTGAAGGAATGTTTGTTCGTATTAAACTGGGCCTAGACCGGAGCAGAAGTCACTCAGACTGAAGTTTCGGTGTGCGGCCAAAGTCCGGGCGTTTTGACTGATCAGCTTAACGGCAGTTTAAGAGGGAAGAGAGGGGGAGTGGCTCACGCCGGGAACGTCAAACACAAAGTCACACAGTTTCAGACATACGGACACACACAGGCGACACTTCAAACACACAAGAGGACAACCTTTTAAACATACTATGAACACGTTTTCCGTCGATCAAACGACAAACCATATAAACTCTGCGAGTCTCTGACGCATGGAAGTTCTGTTAAGACGCTGTGGGATAAATAACGCCGTAAATGGATTTTGCACTTGTGCGATATGTTGAACTGATACTGAAGACAAATTAGAGTGAATACCTGAAAACATGTTTGAAACACGTCAGAAATGTGTGAGAAACATGTGGAAAACGGGTCAGAATCATTTCAGACGATGTGTCGAAACACTGCTATCTTGAAGATGTATTGTTACGGTCCTGTCTGACATATGGCACTAATTTTCAACATCTGATTCAGTTTTTTTTTTCCTTTTTTTTTTTTTCATAGTTTACATCTGTTGTTTGCCTTCAGGGGGTTTGGGTGACATCCTGTTTGCTGAGCAGAACCTCCAGCAGCCGCAGTTTGGCTTTGAGCTGTTTGTATTCCTGGTATTCCTCCTTTATCGGAGTGCGGTCCTCCTTCTGGCAGACCCTGTTGGGAAAACCAGTCACTTCATAAGTTACACCATGTACGGCTGCTCGTTTCGTCAAAAAAAAATCCCGATCAAATCACTTTTTAATGATTAAAAAGTAAAATTCTGGCAACCACTGCTGCCGGTATTTTACCGTAAATTAGAGACTTTTTCTTTGTTTTTGTTTTTGCAGTGCACACAGGGTTCACGTCACCTCAGCTGAGCTGAAAGGGGGAACTCCATCACTGATGACTCATCACAGACACGTTTACAAAGCTTTTGATTCATTTAGATCACATCCAGAAGTGAACAGAATCCTCAATATTTTGTTTCTTAAAGGGGGATTCTTCCACGTTTTCTGCACTAACAGAAGCTCTAGGACAAACGTTTTGCCAAGTTTCTTGTGACCAATCGATACCGAAACATTGCAAAGTTTAACAATTGCAAATGTGTATTTCCTCATGATTTAGAACTGGTGCTGTTAGCTTAACGTACCGTCCGGTCTGGCGGTAAAACTCGTCCTCGAACTCCCTCAGAACCTTCCTCCTGATCTTCTTCTCAGCTCTGGTTTGCCGCAAACACTCCAACAGCTGAGACCTTAACCAGCGGGAGGACAGAAGGGTTAAAAGGCATTCGACTCTGTTGCAGCGTAAAACATGAAGAACGCAGACGCTGTTGTTAAAGGCACACCTGGACGCTTCATGCAGGTTGGCCGTGGTGAGAGCGCCCTGCTGACGGACGGCTTTCACCTCGTCTATTGGGGACACGAAGGCCGGGTCGCTGTCCCGGTCGCTGTCCTCCTCGTTGGCGGCTGGCCACGTCGCTCTGCAAGAAGGCGGCACTAGAACGTCACTGACCACCGAGGAGGTCAGAGACTCTTCATCTGAGCCCTCCTCTTCCTCCTGTGGGACAGAAACAGAAAATGGATTACGCTTCGGTGGTTTTGTCTTCGTAATTTAGACATTAAACTGATTTTCAGCTACAATTAAGCTTCAGTTAAGTAAAAGCTGAAATCTATTTTTATTAAGAGTATCACCAGGACAGAATCTGCTTCTGATTCAACTATTTTTTTTCTAATTGAGAAAGAAGCAAAACTGGTCAAGAACAATTTGCGTGTGTGTGTTTGTTTCTCACTATGGTGGTGATGGTGGGACTGGCACACAGTAACCGTTTGATCATCTGGTAGCGGTCATAAAGAGGCTTCACCAGGTTCTTCTCCTGCTTCGTTCCCTGAAGGATAAAAAGGAGATGATAAACCTCTGAAACCCTTTATACTGACATGAGCTTTTCAACAGCATTTCTACACAAACTAAAGGGGAAAAAAGCCTCACTAATAAGGTTGTCCCGATCCAATATTGATATCAGAAATCGGTCTGATATAAGCCAAGAAAAAAAAAAACGAGTATCGGATTGTATCGGCATTTTAAATCTCCAATAAAAGCATTAGAAGCACTCTGCTTCCACTCCAGACCGATAGTTTAATAATAACCAATACATAGTTGTTGGCTATTGTTTACTGTTTGATAAAGCCTTTTCTAGCATTCCTTATGACAAAATAACTAATATAAGTACGTATGAATTGTGCTGATATAATATCGGGTCAATATCGATACATCAGAAATTTAAAAGTTGTATCGGGACTTCCCTGCCCATTAAGTATCTGAGATGAAGGTAAAGTTTCCACTGGGGCCTTACTGGTTGGCCGTGAACACTCTCAAAGTACAGCAAACATTTCTGCAGTGTGATCTTCTCCAGGACCATCTGTGCCTGCGTCATTTCCTGTACACCGACATGAGCAGACAGGAAGTCAAAGCGGAGCTCAGGCTCAGCTCACAGGAGCAACTCAGACAGCCGTCACAGCGAACACAAACCTTCATGTTGTCAGGGAGACCCAGAGACTGTCTCTTTTCTCTCAGGCGCCTGAACAGAGACTCCACAGTTTCCTCTAGAGATGGTTTGTGGTCCGACGCCCCCTGCTGGCCGGAACCCGATCTGCAGATTAAGTGTAAAGAACCCAGATGAACATATTATTGCTCTAATTAATTAATTTAGCTATGTAAATCCTGACACTTCTAAGGGTCTTCAAACAATGAATGGATGAAATTGTATGGAATATTACCTGCATGTTTCGCTGGATTCCTGCTCCTTTGACTCAAACACCGACTGTCGAAGCCTCAACTCTGCGGAGGATACACATTCAGAACAACCTCAAAAACAAGGTGAGTAACATTTACATTAAAAATGGAATTGAACCAACTGTTTATGGCATTTGCTGCAGAGAAAACAGAAGATATTATAGCAAGACCAATTAAATACCTAACATGTGGTTGGTTGTTTTTTATTAGTCTTTTTCATATTTGTTCGAACTACAGCAGATTTGTTGTAGTAATTGAGAAAAATCTAACTTCAAATCAGTTTCTTTTCTTTTTTTTTAATAAGCTGGGACAGAAATCGCGGATCTTTGTTGCATTTTTTACCTTTTAGTTGTTTGCGAGCTTTTGCCAGCTCACTCATCACTCTGATCATCTCCGGGTTTGAGTATTTATCGTTGTGGGACGGCTGAAAAAAACAAACACAAAACAGACGACTATTCAGATTAACTAAAGAATTCAAAACCATTTAAAATAAATCATAACAACAAATATCCACAGAAATATCTAGTCAAATACTAGACTTTACATATCAGTAGACAGTTGTTTGGGAAGTTGTCCGGGGCGGCATTCAGAAGAGGGGCGTGAATAAGCACCATAGCATACAACTTATCTGACTGTTACGAAATGAACAAGTTTCTAATGCTTTTATACACATGCAGTAAACGGGGAGTTTCCGTCTCTCACGTGTGTTGAGCAGGTTTTCCTCAGCTTTCTACTCAGAACGGGAAGATTAGCTCTTATGCTAATCTTAGATGCTGTCTGCTGAGATCTACTGCCCTTTAAAACCATCTTAAAAGTTCAGATTATTTGTATGAATTTTAAGTTGTTGAGAAGGGTAAAGTCACTGGCTATTTTTGTGGATTATATTCTGAATATATAAACACACAGCTGGAAATCATGCGTTTTCCTGTTGTTCTACTCCATGGTGATATCCAAATATATCCCATAAATAAAGCGAAAATTGGAAGAGAAAAAGAAGCAGAAATTTGAAGCCTTTAAACTGATTTAGGCGGCCGTTACGTCATCACGCGAGAGGGGAAGTGCAGATTTACCTTGTAGTTCATTTCCTGCTCAAACTGATCCTCAAACCTGCGAACCCTCTTCTTCAGGCTCTGAATGTGTCGGGTGAGGAAAGGGATGGACGCTGGACACTCGTCCTCTGAAACCTCAGTCCTGTCCCCGAGACTCCTGCACCTGCATAGAGGAACGTAAGGGTTCAGCTTCACTAGTTTTCATCTGTCTGCTGAACATAAACTACAAACCAGGGCCTCAGTGAAATTCAAACTTGATATTATGTGTCAGTTTTTACTCATTTCTGCTTAGCATCAACGCTCAGAGCCGTACCCGTAATCAGGGAGTCAATTCTTAAAAATGCCTGAATAATGTGGAAAATCCAACCTTCCATATCGCCGTCAAATTCGGTGATATGGAGAGAGAGAGAGAGAGAGAGAGAGAGTCTAGTGAGACATCAAACCACAATCTGGGTCATGGACACATTTTGACCCCCTGCCTCAAGCTTTGGCTCTAAAGATAAAATAATGGATGGATTATGTAAGATGCATTAAAAAGGGAGACACAAGGTTAGAATAAAATCAACTCATCAGGACAGAAAGAAAAAAACAGTCTCACTAGAGTTCACTCAACATGCTCTGCTTCTTTTTTTATAAATCTTGTAATAGTATGTCGGAAGGAAAATTCTTTATGTCTGACAATAACCAATAGACATTCATATAACCAGTCCCACACTGTGTCTCTGCCTATTACTATGAATGAACATTCAGAGGAGCCTAAAATGGATACAAAAAAAATCTACATTTTCCCATTAAAATGTTGATTATTTTCTGATGGCAAAAAAGAAGAGATCAAAATAAATCACAGCAGAACTTTCTCCACCTGCAATGTTGACCTGTAACCCATCAACCCAACTGAAAAACACAAAAGCACTAATGAAGTAAAAAATGAATTCATGTGGTTGCATAAGAATGCACACTGTCTAATATTTGGGGAGCTGTTAGAAAGCTGGATATTAAAAGAAATGTCATCTTACAGCACAATGTATTCACCAGGAGCAGATTGAAGTTTTGGAACAGTCCTGCCCGAGCCCAGACCTGACTCTGTGGACTGACAAATTAGAACCACTACAGAACCAAATACCAAGGAATATTAGTGTAAATGAGTCCAAATAGGGTTCCCGAAGAAACCAAACAAAAGCCACGTCAAGATATCCACCGCCAGATTGGTAATGTCAAGTGAAAACCACCAGCAAATTCCCACATCTACAACTGTTGTGGTCAAAATCCAGATTTGATTTAAAGCCAACAACATGCTCGTCTAGAGCTGCACAGGAGAAATAAAACTCAATTTTACTCCTCATCAATCAAACACCCAGTCTCATATTGAGACACGGTATCAACAGGTGCCACAGCTTGCTGTTGAAGTCTAGTCCTACTACTCTTAAACCCAGACCTACATTGTACCAAAATCTAGACACATATTGTCCAACTCAAAAGAAAACCGTCAACAACTACACCTGTAAAAACATAAAAGAACTACTGGGCTCCAATTCTAGACTCAAAGAAGACCGATAAAATCAGAGCCATCTTTGGACCAACACATCCCATTTCAGTTCCTATATCAGGTAAATCATCTGAAACATATTTAGACTAAAACTGGACGGATATCAAGGTTCAAAAGTCACAACCCAGGTCTGTGAAATTCCTGAAACTGAAACTATTTCAGGACTAATCGCAAACTAGTTCAAAATCAACTCCCTCAGTATGTTTGACTGAGTCATAGCTGATGACAGGATGTGATCCAACATGTCCAGAATCCAGAAGCCGTCGATTCCAGTGAATCGATGCCGTCCTGTTCCTCAGAGGCAGCTCTCTATGTCAAATTTGTTTAAAATGCTCCAACACACCCGATTCAAATGACTGAATCCCTTTCTTAATTTCTGCAGAGACCTGCATCAAACTCAAGTCCTCCACGGACATGTTTTGACAACATTCAGGTGTGTCCCGGTTCAGCACACCTCCATCAAGCAGCTGGATTTTCTCATCCAAAGAAATGCACCACATCTACCCTTGAGGACTGGAGTTTGATACCCGCATTTTTAACCAAGGTTAACGTCTCAACGCTACGCTTCGGATGCTCACAGCATGTACTGCTGGCTGCAGGGTGGCGATGGAGCCGTATCTGGGTCGGAGTTGAACCTCAGGCTGGGGCTGCAGCAGCGTGGGGAGGGGAGAGGACTGGGGAGGCCTGCCAACAGCTGGAGGAGAGCTCCTCCTCCTCCTCCTCCCCCCTCCGATCCGTCTCCTCCTCCTCCAATCTCACCCCCAGGGCTGCTCCTCTGTGGGGAGTGATGAGGACTGGGGGACAATGTCCCATCGGACACCAGGGGCTGCTGGCTGAGGTGGATGGAAGCTAACGGCTGGTGTCTTGGGGGCTGTGAAGGTCTGGTCAGGACAGTCAGGAGCTCTGGTGAAAACAAACGACAAATTAATGGACATAATGGCCCATTTCTCATGCATATTTCATGGGATCACATCAGCTCGCCAACATTTTCAGCAATTAGCTAGTTGTAAAGATGCTCCTGCTGCGGGAGCCGATCCTGCGTTGTCTCCGATTCCACTTTAAATTCTCAGCAAATGCTAACAGAGCGCAGCTTCGGTGAAGCACGCAGTTTGAGTGAGAGTCGAGGAGCTGAAGGAGGTCAGTGTGCTTCACAGAGTTTTTTACTTCGGTGGCTATAAATAGCTGATTGCTGAAGGGAGGTGGGAGAATGAAAACACACACACACACCCACGCACACACACACTCTGCGAGAGGCTGGAAGGAGCTGATTCATCAGAAACCCAGAGACAAAAACCTGAAAACAGTTTACAAGGAGCTTAAGAGGAACATCTGACCTGCACAGAGACAGACAGGTGGGGGCAGGAAGAGAAAGACGAGGACAAGAAACAGACAGGTGGGGACAGAAACAGACAGGTGAGGACAGAGACAGACAGGTGAGGACAGAGACAGACAGGTGTACCTGGAGGGTGGTTCTCGTCTGTTGGGGCTCTGTGGCAGAGAGCTGTCGTCCTCCCGTCCTTCCCCCCCAACTCGACGGGGACACAGGGGCTCTTCCCCTCCTTGCTGCCCAGGGCAGGGGGGCTCTCCTCTGGGGACGTCCCCTGCGAGGACCCTCCCTCCACATCCAGAGCCTGGAGCTTAAGCAGGGAACTCTGCAGGCAGAAGCAAAACATGCCGACACACTGATAAACCAGGTCCTAAGAGGAGTGTGTCCAACACGGACAGCAGTGAGTCCCGTCACTGAGATGGATCCAGATATTAGCCCACTCTCTGTCCCTGGATGGTTACATGTTGAGGGGGCAGGACGATGTGCTGGTTGCTTCTTGGTGTACGATCATGTCCTCCAAACGAAAGGATGACTCACTCAGCGTTTAATCCACCAATTTGCCTCATCCCTGTGGGTCAGCCAGATGCAAGGAGGTTAAATATGAATCCTTCCCTCTCTCAGCGGTGCAGTCCAGGTGTTTCAGTGAAATCCGGCTGCCGTAGATGATGTTCTCCTGATTCCTTCCTCCTGCGCAGGCAGTGAGTGCTCAGGAATTAGCCTGCTCCGATCAGTCTCAGCTCAGCAGGACGGTTTTTTGAATTCTCAGCCTGTCGTTTTGCACGTTCACTGATGATGATGATGGTGATGATGCAATGGTCTCCTCCCTTCCTCCCCCTCTCTCTCCCTCACTGTGCGCGCACCTCTCTCGTCTCCCCTCCCTCACTGGCTGGATTACTCATCCTCAGTCTTGAGAGGAAGAGGAGGGGGCTGGGAGGAGGAGGAGGAGGATGGAGATGTTTGCCTCCGTCAGGATTAGAGACGTGTGGGGGACCGTCTCTCTATCTGATTGTGAGGTTTTTCCCGCATCAGAGAGGGAGGGCCCTGCCTGCTGACATCATCATCTCATTCATAAAAGCGCAGGATGAAGGAGAAAGAGGAGAAGGAGGAGGAGGGACGTCCTTCTCCTTAGACCCAGTGAACGCTGCTGCCTCACAGAGAGACGCACACAAAACATCCTCCTCTTTTTCAACAGACAAAGATTGATGGAGTATCCAAGAAAGTACTTCAGCCACAGTAAGCAAGTATTTGGGACAAGAGCTTCTGAAGTACTGAGAAGATGATGAAAACGTCAATCGTTTAATATTTCAAAATTGCATCATCAGACGTTTCGGACGGACCGAAGTGTAGTTATGTTGAGATTTTGTTCTTTTCAAGACCAAAATAACAGTATTTAGAAAAAAACATCATGACTTTTCCACGAGCTCCAATATAATTTTCCATGATCCATGTACAAGTTCAGAAAGAAAAGTGTATGACTGAAAGACTAACTGCACAAAGTTGAATTATAGCGAACATGTAAAAGTGTAGTGCAGGCAGACAGGGAGGAAATATAAATGACAAATGTGAAAAATCAAGCCCACACAGACAGGTATGAGTTGAAAAATGTCAATGTATTAACTGAGGAATCATATGACGACAATGCCAATTACATACACAAAACATATTAGCAGTAATGCAAACAAAAGATTGTACATGTATGTAAAAATAACTGCTTCTACAAAAGTTCAGAACAGACAGGTGAGGCACACAGGCCACGTTAGCGTAGTAGTCGATATAAACTGATAATGTTTTGTGTTTTTTGTGTTATTTACTTGTTATATTCTTGGGGTTACATCAGAAAGATTTCATCATTTTGGTTATAAAAATAGGGAGTATATTACTCATCACCAGTCACAGTTGTTTCCTGTGTTTAATGTTGACAATTTTCCAAAATAAAGTGAGTTGATTGATTAATTGACAGTTTGACATAGCGCCAATAGGGGGCAGTATCTCTCCAACCAATGCTAAAGATGACCGTTGCTAGGGGGCCTTAACAAGTGTTATCTCAGGGCTGAGTATGTGGGGGCCTTAATACGCATGTGTATAACCACCGTGGAGCGATACTTCTGAGTTATTTTGTGTTTCTGGTGATATTAATAATATATTCTATGTTATGTTATTGGGCTCTGTTAAGTATTAATTACCATTAATTACAACATTGAGTTCCTTATTGGTATTGTTTCAGTTACTTGAACATTACTTTTACGATGCTGATGTTTTAGAAAACTGTGCAGTGGTCTCTTAACTATTTCCAGAGCTGTATAAATATACATATTACAGTAAAAACTCGTGGCAGGGAAACTAGAGGCACCAAACAAAATTGTTGAAATACTGACATCTGGTGGTCAGAAGCAAGAAGTACAAGCAAGATCGTTGGGAAAACAAAATACGTACTTTCTTTTTTCCATATTATCAATGGACTTCACTATTCCATTCTAAAATCAAGATTTAGAGGAACAAACTGAATATTTATCAAAAACTGACTTTTATGTGCTCTATTTTTCCTGTCCTTTTCCCACTTCCATTCGCCATCGAACATTTAATATTTAATAGTATTCGTTTTATTTGGTAATGCTAATTAAAAGAACTGGTAATTATAAACTAATAACTAATGCCATTAGTTAGTATAACTCATGTGTTCATTAGTTATTATTTTAGACATTGATAAAGTGACAGTAAATATTGCATTTTTGAGTCCTCTGTTCATTGCCCAGAAATGGAAATACTTTGAGACTCTTAACTATATGATTACAAAAGATAAATGATAACAATAACTAGAAAATTTCTGAAGAAAATTAAACAGGGCCTTCCAAAGTGTGTCAGTTGGAACCCAGCGTTTTGATGCTAAAAATTAGCATAAATGCCAAAGTAAGCTACAATGTACTCAGTAGCATGTGGAGAGTCATAGCATATTGAGTGACATGGATTTACTCCATTCAGTATGTTAAAATTAGTGTACAAGCTAAAATTAGCCAAAATGCTAATGTTAGCCTAAATGCTACCAGTGGCATGTCTGGTATAACTAGCATTGACTTCCTCCATTCAGTGTGCTAAACATGGCTAATAAATAAATTTAAAAAAAAGTTAAAAACTTGTTTTAGGGAAAAGGTGCTGTCTAATGTTTGTGCTATTGTTAAAAAACAAAAGTAAAAGTCAGGTATTTCGTGGCACTAGGTCAACAGAAAACACGCTCTCTTAGCAACAGATTAACAACAAATATTATTGTTCAAAAAACATGACATTTCCCCTGCTCTTTTGAAATACTACTTAAAAATTGTGCAGTTGGTATATATATATATATATATATAGGTATATATATATATATATATATATATAGCTGACTGTATAGCTCAGTGGGTAGACACCAGTCTACCACCCGGGAGACCGGGGTTCGAATCCGGGCTGGGGCGAGTTACAACAGTGCAATTGTGCAATTGAGCTATGCAGTGTGGGTCCTTAGGCAAGACCCTTGGAGCTATATAGCCTACCTCATACCATGAGAGACATTGATACGCATAACATGCCGGCTCAGACGTCGCCCGGCCAAACAAGGTCTGCGTCAGGTGCTGGGGAACCAGAGCACCTTGATGAAAAATGGGCTACTGGAACAAGACGGAAATGGGCAAGAGACGAAAACATGGATCTGTTGGAATGCTACTACTCAAGTAACCCTAGTCAGAGGGGTTACATGCAAAGACTGAGGGTGGAATGGTTACTTCGACACCCACAGTCTACAATGACTGCCAAACAACTAGTAGCTCAGTGTTCCAACATCCGCAAACGGCAACTGCTATCACAACTTGAGATTGACGAGGTACAACACAAATGCTACGGCAAAAGGGAGGAGCCCAAAGATAAGGTCAGGGGGGAGTTAACCCCGAGACTGGGTATGCAGCCCCAGTAATGAACGAACTACCAAAGCTGAACGAGACAGCAACTGACCTGAGAGAGAGAATCGTGGCCCGAATGAACACCAGGCAACCCCGACGCCAATTACAACGGCTGATATACAACAGACCACAGCAACCTCCCTGAACAACCCCGGTAACCATCACTGTGGCAGATGTCCAAGAAAGAGTCTCGGGTATGAAAAACTGGACAGCACCAGGGCCTGACATGATCCATGCCTACTGGCTAAAGAAACTCACTGCCCTCCATGAGCGACTGGCAGTTCAACTGAACCAGCTGCTACAGAATGGGACTCACCCTGAATGGCTAACTGAAGGGCTCAACCCTCAAAGGGTTCAGTCCCATCCAACTATCGGCCGATAACCTGTCTCTCTACAACATGGAAGCTCATGTCAGGCATCATAGCAGCTAAGATAAGCGGGCACATGGATAAATACATGAACACGGCACAGAAGGGCATCGGCATAAATAGCAGAGGAGCCAAACACCAACTCCTTGTAGACCACACAATCACCCGAGACTGCAAAACCCGACACACACCAACCTGTGCACCGCTTGGATTGATTACAAGAAAGCCTATGACTCGATGCCACACACTTGGATCATTGAATGCTTAGAGATGTACAACATCAATAGGACTCTAAGAGCCTTCATTGCAAACTCGATGGGGCTGTGGAAAACCACCCTTGAAGCCAACTGCAAACCACTTGCACAAGTGTCCATCAAAAAGGAGATGCTCTGTCCCCACTGCTGTTCTGCATAGAACCCCCTTAGCCAAATCATCAACAAGACTGGCTACGGATACCGACTCAAGAATGGGGCCACAATCAGGCTGTACGCCAAGAACGAGCGAGACATCGACTCACTGATCCACACCACCAGGATCTACAGCACTGATATTGGGATGTCATTCGGACTAGAGAAGTGTGGCCGGATGGTTACAAAGAGAGGGAAGGTCATCCACACAGAAGGGGTCTCACTCCCAGAGGGAACAATAGCAGACATAGAGCACAGCTACAAGTACCTGGGAATACCACAAGCAAATGGCAACCTCGATGAGGTCACAAGGAAAGGAGCCACAGCCAAATACCTCCAACGAATAAGGCAAGTCCTGAGAAGCCAGCTCAATGGCAAGAACAAGATCCGTGCAATAAACAGCTATGCCTTACCAGTCCAGTAATCAGATACCCTGCCGGAATAATTAGCTGGCCAATGGAAGAGATAAAGGCCACGGACGTTAAGACTCGGAAGCTGCTAACCATGCATGGAGGGTTCCACCCCAAATCCAGCACCCTGAGACTGTACACAAGCCGTAAGGAAGGAGGCAGAGGACTAGTGAGTGTGAGAGCCACTGTCCAGGATGAAACATCCAAGATCCATAAATACATCAAGGACAAAGCCTCAATGGACGATGTGCTCAGCGAATGTCTCAGACAATGGGGAACAGAGGACCCCCATTGCTGGAGGAACCATCATGGGAAGACAAGCCCCTACATGGGATGTACCACCGACAAATAACTGAAGTGGCTGATATCAGGAAATCCTACCAATGGCTGGAGAAAGCTGGACTCAAGGACAGCACAGAGGCCCTCATCCTGGCCGCCCAGGAACAGGCACTAAACACCAGAGCAATAGAGGCTCAGATCTACCACACCAGACAAGACCCAAGGTGTAGGTTGTGCAAGGAGGCCTCTGAGACAGTCCAGCACATAACAGCAGGGTGCAAGATGCTGGCAGGGAAAGCATACATGGAACGACATAACCAAGTGGCGGGCATAGTGTACAGGAACATCTGTGCCGAATATGGACTGGAAGCCCCGAGGTCAAAGTGGGGAACACCCCCAAAGGTGGTGGAGAATGACCGAGCTAAGATCCTGTGGGACTTCCAGATCCAAACAGACAAGATGGTAATGGCGAACCAACCGGACATTGTGGTGGTGGATAAAGAACAGAGGAAAGCCGTTGTGGTGGATGTAGCAATACCAAGTGACCACAACATCAGGAAAAAGGAGCATGAGAAACTGGAGAAATACCAGGGCCTCAGAGAGGAACTGGAGAAGGCCTGGAAGGTGAAGACCACAGTGGTGCCTGTGGGGCCCTCGGGGCAGTCACCCCCAAACTGGAGCAGTGGCTCAAACAGATCCCAGGAACAACATCAGACATCTCAGTCCAGAAATGTGCAGTTCTAGGCACAGCCAAGATACTGCGCAGAACCCTCAAGCTCCCAGGCCTCTGGTAGAGGACCCGAGCTCAGAGGATGAAAGAGACCACCCGCGGAGGGTGAGAAGGGAATTTTTTTTATATATAATAAAACTGTCAATCACAAAAATAAAACTGATTTATACTTCGTGGCAATTCGTTACCATAAAAAAACGGTCATCTCTTAACACCAAATTAATAACACGTAGGACTCTTGTTTATAAAACAAAAGTTATTTTTGAAATACTGCTTATCTGTTTAGACACAAGAAATTTACAGTTGGTAAATTTTGCAAAAATAAAAATCTGATGTTTACTTCGTGGCACTTGGTTACCAGAAAGCGCGCTCAACTCTTAGCAACAGATTAACAACAAATATTATTGTTCAAAAAACATGACATTTCCTCTGCTCTTTTGAAATACTACTTATCTCATACTACTTAAGAATTGTGCAGTTGGTGAATTTTGCAGGAAAGTGGAAAAGTTTTTTTGTTTTGTTTAGTCATTGGTGGTAAATATAAAACAGACATTCAACACAAAAGTAAAGATTTGATTTATACTTGGTGGCAGTTCGTTACCACTAAGAAACCACCCATCTCTTAACACCAAATTAATAACGGGTAGGATTATTGTTTATAAAACATAAGCTGTTTTGAAATACTGCTTATCTACTTAGATACAAAGTTGGTAAATGTCGCAAAAGTAAAAACCTAATGTTTACTTTGTGGCACTTGGTTACCAGAAAATGGGCTCATCTCTTATCAACAGATCTGTTGCTCATCTCTTAGCAACAGATGACATACATTGTTATTGTTCAAAAAACCTAGGATTTCTTCTGCTCTTTTGAAATATATATATATATCATAAAACAGTCCTTAAAACACAAAAATAAAAATCTGATTTATACTTTGTGGCAATTCGTTACCATAAAAAAACTGTCATCTCTTAACACCAAATTAATAACAAGTAGGATTCTTGTTTATAAAACATAAGTTATTTTGAAATACTGCTTATCTGTTTAGGCACAAGAAATTTACAATTGGTCAATTTTGCAAAAGTAAAACTCTGATGTTAACTTGGTGGCACTTGGTTACCAGAAAGTGCGCTCATCTCTTAGCAACAGATTAACAACAAATATTGTTATTGTTCAAAAAACATGACATTTCCTCTGCTCTTTTGAAATACTACTTTTCTCATACTACTTAAGAATTGTGCAGTTGGTGAATTTTGCAGAAAAGTGGAAAAGTTTACAATTTTTTTTTTGTTTAGTCATTGGTGGTAAATATAAAGCAGACATTTAACACAAAAGTAAAAATTAGATTTATACTTCGTGGCAGTTCGTTACCAGAAAAAATGCTCATCTCTTAACACCAGGCACGTGCAGTTAAGTAAAATAAAATTGTAATCAAAACTTTTGGAATTGTAATGATTTCGTTTTTAAAAACAAAACGTTTTGTTTAAAAAACTTTTTTTTTAATTAAATAACTCATTTTTGCCTCATGAACTTTAAAACAGTTATTTGCCAAACATAAACTTTTATTTGCACACATCAGAAATCTTTTCATGTGAGAATCACAAGAAAAACTGAGTCACAAACAAAAAAAACTTAGAATAGCAAGAAAAGATTTCTGACATGCGCAAATAAGTTTGTTTTGCAAATAATTTTTTCACTTCATGATACAAAAATGTGTGATTTTAATTTTTAAAAAAGTTTTTTAAGCTAAACTCAGTAGGCTTTTCTCGTAGTGACATGCATTAACAATTCAATTTTTTCTTTTTTTTTTTCTGCAGTTCCACGTTAAAGTTTGATGCAGCTCTGCTTTCCTAAATGGACCATCTTCATCGCTATTGCAAGTGTAGCAAACAGGCATGTCTTTTTTATAGATTACAGTACACTTAAAGGTTGCATTGTGCCCCTGTTTATATTTTTAATAGTGTAATTCTGTAAAGACAAAATATGCCTGGTCTAGCTCTGATTTACATATCTTGCTAAATTGTGGGTTTGAATATGGCAATACTTTCTTATAACAAAATAGAAAGAAATTACTAATAAAATATCTTACATATATATAGTTGTATGCTCTATATCAGGGGTGTCAAACTCCAGTCCTCAAGGGCCGCTGTCCTGCAGTGTTTAGATGTGCCACAGGTAAAAAACAGTGGAATGAAATGGCTTAATTACCTCATCCCTGTGAAGATCGGTTCTCCAGAGCCTTGCTAATGACCTAATTATTATTTTCAGGTGTGGTGCAGCAGAGGCACATCTAAAAGTTGCAGGACAGCGGCCCTTGAGGACTGGAGTTTGACACCCCTGCAGAGATTTTCCTTAGCTTTGATTGTATATCTCACAATTTTGTAAATTATCATTGCTTATTAAACTCTGAAAGCTTTGTGACTTTTTAATATTCTGTCCTAGAATGCGTTTAGATGTGCCTTTATTTTTTTTGAGCACCTGCCCCTTTAGTGGTCTCTGCACCGCCCTGATTGTCACCTATATGTTGTCACAGTTATTATTAGTGACACTTTTTTAAATAAACAGAATAAATAATTTTTTCCTTTTTCAAGGTTCACCGTCCACTCGGTTTGAGAGATCAAAGATTGTGTGAAAACTTCGGATACATGGAGAAAAAGGCAGATTAGTTTACATGTAAATATTTGGTTTATATTCTTAATCGGACGTTCAGAAATTCATTTTTGTGTTTTGCATGATGTATTGGTTTGATTTACAATCTATTTTTCTGTGTTTACAGAAATATTCCTTGGATTCATTCATATATATATATATATATATATATATATTTTTTTTTTTTTTTTTTTTTTTCTCTAACAGTGATTCCAAACACATCATCGTCCCTTCATAGTAGTACATTTTCATTTTGGAGGAAATTGGCTCCAGAGGCTGTTTTTGTGTTATATAAATCATTTTACTAAAGACACATTTGCTTTTAAAATCAGTTGAAATTCAGATTAGGATGTTTTATTTTTTCCTGACTTTTATGAATTTTAAATAAACAGGACATTTTATAAATATACTCACTGTAACTGGGAAGTTGTTTCAGCTCAGTAGCGCCATGACAGATGCTGGTGGAGATGTTGATTTGAGCATCCCGAGCGAACGAAGGTTCACTTAGGGACTGTCAACAAATTACCGAAACAAACACTTCTGTCAAACAAATGTTAATAAATGCGTTGAATTGTGACCAACTAGCAAATTGTCAGTGCTAATTCATGCTTCTACATGAGACACAATATCCTCTATTAAATTTTAAAGTCACATAGAATATTTTATATGATTTTAATATTAAATACTGTAATATGTTTTCTTCAATAGCTTCGAAGTCATCTGATCTGATTTTGAAATAATTCTACAAATCAGTGGAGATGAGGCACAGTCATTTGTTTTTCATTTTAAATAATTTTCCTTTTTTTAGGAATATTTTTTTGTCAAAATTGAGTGTTTTTCTCCCAAGATCACTTTGAAATAATTCTACTAGTCAGTATAGATTCAATAGCTTCCAGGTTACCCAGAACCAGTGTGAAATTGTTGATTGATCCATTTTCTTATTGGATACACCAATTAACTGTCAGTCATGCTTTTGGACTATGGGAGGAAGCCAGAGTACCTGGAGAGAATCCAACCATACATGCAAACTTAATAATTATCTGTACACCCTTGTCCTTGCTGGTGAGAGGCATGGTCACCTTGGACAGGTCACCAGTCTGTTGCAGGGCAACAAGGGGACAGACAAGACAAACAACCATACACACACACACACACACCCCCACACGCACGCACACACACACACACACGTAGGGACAATTTAGAGAGACCAATTAACCTGACAGTCATGTTTTTGGACTGTGGGAGGAAGCCGGAGTGCCCAGAGAGAACCCACACATGCACAGGGAGAACATGCAAACTCCATGCAGAAATTGAACCCAGAACCTTCTTGCGCCACTGTGCAGCCCACATTACAATCAAAGTATATAAAACTTTTTATAACCAGTACCTGCAAATGAACCACCTAATTCAGGGGATGCTGCAGGTAACCAAACAAAACCCAAAATCACAGGTAAACAACCTGGTTGTCCATTACAAAAAGAACCAATACATTCCAGGTGAGTAATGTCTTTTTTTCTCTTCATTGCAGGAAAGAAGGTCCAAAAGACCCAGTAGACGACGTGTCTTGCAAACAGAAAGTCCCAAGGCCCCAGGTAAGGACCTCACTTTGAGGAATCTATTTAGTCTTTTCTTTTATCATGTCTGTATTCATTTTGTCAGATAAGTAACCTTTCTCCTCCTTTTTTGCAGGAAGACAGCGAGGCGTACCCAGCATTTCAGTTTCCACCAAAGAAACAATATAATCCCCAGGTAAGTGAATCAATTTCAGGGAATTAAACAGAGTAAACAACTAATTGGTGAATAAAACTTGACTTTTGACCCTCCACAGGTCATGCAAAACAAGTAAAAGTGAAAAATCATCCATAGAATTGCTTGTAGAACCTCCTCATCCTCTTACTGCACTTAGAAACTGCATGATAACAAAAACCTTTGTCCATAAATCCACTTTCCTCCACTGTTTCTGGGTCATGGGGTAACAGCTTCAGAAGGGAGACCCAGACTTCCCTCTCCCCAGCCACTTCTTCCACCTCCTCGGAGAAAATCCCAAGGCGTTCCCAGGCCACCCGAGAGACATAGTCCCTCCAGCGTGTCCTGGGTCTTCCTTGGGGCCTCCTCCCGGTGGGACGTGCCCGGAACACCTCACCAGTGAGGCGCCCAGGAGGCATTCTTACCAGATGCCCGAGCCACCTCAACTGGGTCCTCTCGACTTGAAGAAGCAGCGGCTCTATTCTGAGTCCCTCCCAGATGACGGAGCTTCTCACCTTATTTCTAAGGGAGACCCCAAACACCCTGCGGAGGAAACCCATTTCGGCCGCTTGTATCCAGGACCTCGTTCTTTCAGTCATGACCCACAGCTCATGACCATAGATGAAGGTGGGAACGTAGATCGACTGGTAAATCGAGAGCTTCGCTGCTCTCTCTTCACCACTCCAAACCGGTACAGCGTCTGCTTCACAGCAGATGCTGCTCCAATCTGTCTGTCGATCTCTCGCAACCTTCTTCCCTCAGTTGTGAACAAGATCCCCAGACACTGAAACTCCTCCACTTGAGGCAGGAATCCCTCTTCCAATCTCTCCCAGAAAGGAGACATTCCACGTCCCAAGAGCCAGGTTCTGCAACTGAAGATCAGATCGACGGGAACCCCTCCCTCAAGCACCACCCAGATCCAGAACAGTGTTTAGGACAGGAGTTTACAACACAAAGTCAGTACAATGCCAGCAGCTGCGCCAAATCCCAAGCCAAAACTGAAGCCGCTCATGAATGACTCTCCCCAATCAGTCATAAAAGTCCACACACTCCTTGGTGGACTCTGCTCCTGATTCTGCTGTTCTCGTTGCAGATGGTGGATTAAAGTCTCCACTATCTCATTTTCCTCATCGTCATCCAAATCGTAAAGTCTTTTAAGTTTCTGCATGAGTTCTGCAATCTCATCTAGTAATTCCTCTGTACTCAAAAATTGTAACCTCTTTCTTTGCATCCTGAGATAAAATTCCTCAAGTTCCTCAATTAACTCTAGATCCTCCATCGTACAAGTTTTAGAACAAGTTGTACAAGTTTTAGAACAAGTTGCCAGTCTTTCTTCAGTGCTTGAATGAAAGATCTTGGGAAAGTTCAACAGTCTTAAGACTGTTTTATGATGTCATAACAAAAGAGAATGATATTATGACATCACAGCGAGAGTGATGTCATAACTGACATATATTTGCACACTCTAAACAAAGATGTGTTAAAAAAGAACACAAAAAATGTGTTATAAATTAAAAGCATATTTTGTGTTAATTTTACACATTGTGTGTTAAAATGAATATAATAATATGACACGCAGTATGTGTTGAATATTTATTTGAATATTTCAACACATAATTGTGTTAGTTTGTGTTTGTCAGATACACAAACATGAATCTGAATGGCAGATTAATCTGCCATTCACAGATGGTAATTCATCTCAATGACAACTACTGTGAGATTAGTTTTTATTTTTAACATTTCCTTTTAATTTATTTTTAAACTGTGGTTGTTAATTTAGTGTTGTGATGAGATTTAATAATTTTTAAAATGATGCAGAGGTATTTTTGGGGGGAGTAAATCAACACATAATGATTATCACTTTTCATTGAATTACTACTATTCTTACATAATTTTAATACATGGTTATTTATTGTTTGCTAAGAAAATATTCAGCCAATTTTTTAACATTTACAATAAATAACAATTATTACATATATTAATTAGAAAATATTTGAGCAAAGAAAGTTGATCAAATCAAACGTCAAAGAACAACCTCAAGTCAGCACAAGTGGCCACCAGATAGATGAAGGATCAAGTTTGGATTTTTATTCCCCGCACGCAGCAAACACATGCAGGAGGCAAATATGGAGATCTTATGAAATGCAACTTCAGTAAGTTTTAAATCTGTTTAAACACAATTATATAGTCTAGAATTTGAGGACTCAATGGTTGGAAAATTTTTTATTTTTTGTGCCACTATTGGGCATGCAAAGCTGTAAGGTTAATTTTATCATTTGTTACAGTTGTCATTTTTTTGTCCAAAGTTTATTGAAGAGGGTAACATTTTTAAAATTAAAGGTTAAAGGGAGATTGTTGAAGTTTTGGAATAAATTATGAATATTGCAGTGAGAATTTTTAGATGCAATTGTACATTATAGACAAAACGTAATTTATTTTTTTTAAATAACACCTGCAATTCATTTTCGAGAAAACATCTCAATATTATAAATATTGTACATAAGTGTAAATATTGTCAAATAATTTAGCTTTAAATTAAAATTGGAAGCCTTTGTAATCTACAATGCCTCTTTTTCTGTAAACTGGAAGTTAACAGCTTACAATAAAGCTGTTAACTTTTCTGCAAGTAAACGTGTAAGTTAACGGTTCTGTAAATTCACTTTGGCAGTGAAGGAGACACTAACGGTTGGAGCTCGTAACGGATGTTGATATTCGAGTGGAAGCGCCTGACCCGGTAATATTTACTGTTGTTTTACTGATCTAACTCAAACATTAAGATGGGCTGTTAGCGAACTGCCTTAAAGCTCAGCTGGCGGAAAAAAAAAAAAAAAAAAAAAAAAAAAAAAAAAAACAGACATAGAAGTAATTGTAAGATGTTAGCCATGTTAGCACTTTCGAGTGGAACTGACGTTGAGTGGCATATCGGAGTTTTGATCAAGTAAAATTTATGTGGTTGTATTTAACGGCGCATTTCTAAATTAATTGAAATATTAAGATGGGCTGTTCGCGGACGTCCTTAAATTGAACTGCGGTAAAACTCCGGTAGCGAAAAAAGAAAAAAAAAAAAAAAAACACACAAAAAAAAAACAACAACGTAGAAGTAATTGGAACGTTACTTTCTAACTAATCATAACTTCCATGGTAACGTTCCATAAAAAGTGTTTAGCATGAGGTACGTGTGTACTGATGCAGCCGTGCTGAAATTTTTACATGAAATACAACCGCAACACTACCAGATTTAGTACATTCATTAAACATGACCTAGTAAGTATTGTTTTTTGTTGACACTTTGTAATTTCTTTTTTTTTGTAAATGTGGATTTGTACATTTACTGTGTATCACAGCAATAAGAAGACGTTTATAATGTTTTGATTTTTGTTCACTTTCAGAGGAGGCTTGTTACAGAATACTCGTGGTACTAACACACCTTCTGCCCCCTGTTAGTGGAAGACAATGTAGCATCAAGGATACAATAACACACCTTCTAGATTTTTTGCCTGTAGGTGTTTATCCTTTGACAAATATTATTTTAAACAGAAATTACATTGAATTCCTGATCATTTCACCAGCAAATGTGTTTTGTTTTATTTCTTCTTTTTTTTTGTTTCAAAGACTGGAACAAGAATAGCATCCCTTTGGAATGATTCCTGTACTTCATCAACAAACCATCAGCCCCAGCTCATCTGCATCAGTAATCCGCGGTTGTCAAAGCAGTATGTCATCATTGCGAAAAATGACAAAGTCACCATCCCCCTAGACGATGGACTCACATGTGCTGTGGACAAGCTTTTTAAGCTGTACTGGGTGTGTAACTTGTCTTATCCATCCCAACTTGGACCTGTCTTTACATTTTTTGAGTACATCTATGATCTTCCATTCTCCACACGAAGAAAAGCAAGGGTGATTGAATTGATTGGACAACTTAAAGCTTGTAAATGAAATGTATTGTTGTCCAAAATGTAAGAACCTGTATTTGGTGAAGTTGTTCATTTTCTGGCACATAATGACTCCATTTTTATCTTTGTTCAAATACTAAATGTAATATGCTTTGATGATCATTTTTATGCATATGTAGTACAAAAAACTAGTGATTATGAACTGATCACGCTTGCACAAATTTGTGATTTCCATCCTTTAAATGTTATGAGGAGTTTTATTAACAGAAAGCTGTATGTGGCACCAAGATACAAAATATTGTATTTTGATTCATGATTGTTCGGTATTGAAAATGGAGGTTTAAATTTGAGTGCGATTGAAAATCTCACGAATGTTGAAAGGGACAGGGATTTTTTTTCATTTCTCTTTCATGATGTTTGTCATTATTTTCATCCATGTTCTCTTTTGTACATGTTATTGTATTTAACATTAGAAAAAGTGCTATTTTGTTAGCTTGGTGATTTCAATTTCTATTTAAATTTTTTAATATTTTAACTATAAATTGTAGCTGTGTCAACTTTGTTATTTCCCTGATTGTAATAAAAGAATCTCTAATATCAACAATTTGAATTGTAAATTCTTATAATTTATATCTATATAAGCTAAACTTTTAGCTTAAAAGTTTATATTTTTAATAGTGTAATTCTGTAAAGACAAAATATGTCTGGTGGTCTAGCTCTGATTTACATATCTCGCTAAATTGTGGGTTTGAATATGGCAATACTTTCTTATAACAAAATAGACCTGCAGAAAGAAATTACTAATAAAATATCTTACATATATATAGTTGTATGCTCTATATAGAGATTTTCCTTAGCTTTGATTGTATATCTCACAATTTTGTAAATTATCATTGCTTATTAAACTCTGAAAGCTGTGTGGCTTTGTTAATATTTTGTCCTAGAATGCGTTTAGATGTGCCCTTTTTTCTTTTTTTTTTTGAGCACCTGCCCCTTTAGTGGTCTCTGCACGGCCCTGTGCTTAACACCAAATTAATTAAAAGTAATACTAGAAAATTGCTTAAGAAATTTAAACGGGGCCTGCCAAAGAGTGCCTGGATCCAAGTCAGGGGTTGCTAAAAATTAGCAGCAGTGCTACCATTAGCTAACATGTACTCATTACTATGTGAAGAATTACAACCATGTTGAATAACATGGACTTATTCCATTCAGTGTGCTAAAATTAGTGTATAAGCTAAAATTAGCCAAAATGCTAATGTTAGCCTTAATTCTGCCAGTAGCATATGTGGTATCACTAGTGCGTTGTCTTACTTTGACTTGCTCCATTCAGTATACTAAACATAGTTAATCAATTTAAAAAAAAAAAAAAAAAAAGCTAAAATTCTTGCCCTGCAAGGCAGCACACTAATGGGGGGCAGTGATATTACCATTATAAAATAACTTGCAATTCAATATTGGCAAAGATCAATATAATTTTCACAGGTGGCAGAGCGTTGTTGTTAGCAGCTGCTGAAAGTAACTAAAAAAGCTACTTTTAATGTAACTTAGTTACTTTCCCAATCAAGTAATCAGTAATCTAACTAAGTTAAAGTTACTTTTTCAAAGTAACTACGCCACCTCTGTTATAGCCATTTCAGCCAAAATTAAATAAATAAATAAATGGGTGAAATAAATTGCTATCTAAATTGCTTCACTCGACATTTAAATGCAGCAGATTTAACTGTTTTCTTTTCACTTGTTAATATGAATCATATGAATATGATTTGACTTTGTTGAGAAATAAGAATTCGCTTCAGTTTATTCTGGAACCTTTTATTTCTCAAACACATCCATAGAGCTTGGCATTCAGATTTTTAACAGTCAGACTCAGAAAGGTTATCTGGACGTGAAAGCAGAAAGTTTCTTCAGCTACAATTGTAACATAAATATTAAATATATAGAAACTATAGTAACATCTTTCTTAATATACAAATAAATCACCAATAAACACAAAATAGCATCACTTAAATATACATTTTTTCCCCTTGTGGTCCAAAACTAAACTTTAATGTTCCAACATGACCTCACTGACATTGAGAAACACAGGGGTTTTATCGTGTCAGTGCCTCTAAAGCCTCATGCTGGCTGACTGAAAACACATAAAAGGAGCCTATGTTTATATTTGACTTTTCTGAAAAAAATAAAAGTCATATCATTTTTGATTGTTACCGATTGAGCTCTACCATGCCCTCTGCTGGTGCAAACCGCACACCGTTACCACTGTCGTCATGCAGAGACGTCACGCCACACTGATTGTTTTACAAAAATATTGCAGTAAAGTCTGACTGATGATACAAAATACATACAGGTGTTCACTCTTTTAATGCTTTTACATGAGACACAATATCCTCTATTACATTTTAAAGTCACATAGAATATTTTAAATGATTTCAATATTAAATACTGTAATGTTTTCTTCAAAATAGCTTCGAAGTCATCTGATCTTCTGATTCTACAAATCAGTGGAGATGAGGCACAGTCATTTGTTTTCCATTTTAAATCATCTAGTCAGTATAGATTCAACAGCTTCCAGGTTATCCAGAACCAGTGTGAAATTGTTGATTGATCCATTTTCTTATTGGATACACCAATTAACTGTCAGTCATGCTTTTGGACTATGGGAGGAAGCCGGAGTACCCAGAGAGAATCCAACCATACATGCAAACTCAATAATTATCTGTACACCCTTGTCCTTGCTGGTGAGAGGCATGGTCACCTTGGACAGGTCACCAGTCTGTTGCAGGGCAACAAGGGGACAGACAGGACAAACAACCATACACACACGCACCTGGGGACAATTTAGAGCAGGGGTCCCCAAGCTACGGCCCGCGGGCCGGATCCGGCCCGCCACGTCATTTGGTCTGGCCCCCTGAACAATGCCGGATCCGGCCCGCCTCCTCATACCAGAAAGAATTCAGTGTTTTTTTTTTTCATATATTCTATTTTCTGGTTTATATGTGGATTTTTCTTCAACCACCAGGGGGGCTCTTGAGCAGATGTGAAACTAACTTTCCCTCAATGGAATATACAGGTGCTGGTCATAAAATTAGAATAGTGTGATAAAGTTCATTATTTTCCATAATGTCATGATAAAAATTAAATTGTCATATATTTTAGATTCATTGCACACCAACTGAAATATTTCAGGTCTTTTATTGTTTTAATTTTGATGATTTTGGCAAACAACTCATGAAAACCCAAAATCCCTGTCTCAAAAAATTAGAATATTATGAAAAGGTTCTCTGAACGAGCAATAAAAATAATCATCTGAATCAACAAAGTAACTCTAAACACCTGAAAAAGATTCCTGAGGCACTTCATGCTTCCATCTGCTGAAAAGTTTTATGGAGATGAAAATTTAATTTGGTCTGGAATCGGCCCTTCTCCACAATCTTCCTCAGGGTCCGGTCACCTCTTCTCGTTGTGTAGCGTTTTCTGCCACACTTTTTCCTTCCTACTGACTTCCCACTGAGGTGCCTTGATATAACACTCTGCAAACAGCCGATTCGTTCAGAAATTTCTTTCTGTTTCTCATTATACATTATAAATTGTTCAGAACAAGCGAGGACTAAAACTGAAAAAATTAAAATAATAGTGAAAGCAGCAGTAAGATTCTTTAATGTCACGGATTTATCATGGGAAAGAATTCAGGAGGAACTCAGACAAGGAGAGGGATCAGGTGAAAATGAAGCAAATCAAATAGTCATATAATTTTTATATTACAATGGAATGCTAGAAGTCTAATTGCTAATGGTCAAGAGTTTAAAGGTTTTATTAATAGATTAAAGGAGAAACCAGATGTAATTTGTATTCAAGAAACTTGGTTAAAACAAACATTACAGTTTAGTATTAATGGGTATTCAACTATAAGAAGAGATAGAGGAAATGGAAATGGAGGAGGATGTGCTATATGTATAAAAGAAAAGATAAAATTTATTAAGATACAATTGGACACGGAATTAGAGATTCATGGAATTAAAGTGTGGACAAAAAATGGAAGTATAGAAATTATAAATTATTATAATCCTTGTAAGAAAATAGATAAAGCAAAGATAGAAAATATAATTAAACACAGGGGAGAGAAGCTAATATGGTGTGGGGATTTTAACGCACACAGCACTTTATGGGGTGAGAAAGATGATTATAATGGGGAAATTTTAGAAGAAATAATTGAGGAAAAAGAATTGGTAGTATTAAATAATGGGGAAGGAACTCGGTTGGATATGATTAGTGGTAAGGAATCTGCCATTGATCTCACTCTAGTATCGCAAGGTATGGCAGATAGTTGTAAATGGAAAATAAATAAAAATAGTACAATAGGCAGTGATCACTATCCAATATTTACTGAAGTTGAGTTAGATACGGAAAAAGAACAGGTAAATAGTCAAGGAAGATGGAGGTTTAAAGATGCTGATTGGAGGAAATATAAAGATATAAGTGAAAATAGATTGATAAATATAGATATAAATAAATCAATAAACGAATTAAATTTAGAAGTTAGTAAGAGTATTATTGAAGTAGCAAAAGAAGCAATCCCAAAAGGTAAAGGGATTAAAAAGAAAAGAATAGTCCCTTGGTGGAATATAGAATGTACAAAGGCAATTAAAGCAAGGAATAAGGCTTTTAAAACACTTAAAAAAGATGCCAGTTTCCAAAACCTAATTAGTTATAAGAGGAAACAAGCAGAAGTCAGGAGGAAGATTAGAAATGCGAAAAAGTTTTATTGGAGTAAATATTGTGAATCATTTGGAAAAACTACAGCATTAGATAGAGTATGGAATACAATTAAGAAAATGTCAGGAAAGTCAAAGGAATACAATTTTTCAATATTGAAAAATAATGGAAATATGATTATAGAAGATAAAGATAAGGTAGAATTATTAGTAAAAGTTTTAGCTAAAGTGCATAGTAATGAAAATCTTAGTAAAAAAGAGAAAGAAGGAAGAGAATTAACGATGAGGAAATATAATGAAAGGATAAATGAGGAAATAGTTGATAATGATACTATAAATATGAAGTTTTCAATGACAGAGTTAAATAAAGCATTAAAGAATACAAAAAATTCAACACCAGGGGAGGACCAAATAAATTATGTTATGCTTAAAAACTTGAGTGAAAGGAGTAAATTAGTTTTACTAAAATTATATAATAAAATATGGGAAGAAGGAACTTTGCCAGATAAGTGGAAAGAATCAATTATTATTCCTATCTGTAAACCAGGTAAGGATCCTCAGTTAACTGAAAGTTACAGGCCAATAGCTTTAACATCTTGTGTCGGGAAAGTAATGGAGAGGATGGTGAATAATAGATTAATGTACTTCTTAGAATCAAGAGAAAAAATAAAATCATATCAATATGGCTTCAGGAAAGGAAGAAGTACAACAGATCCTATGGTACAGCTTGAACATGAAATAGGAAAAGCACAGGTGAATAAAGAGGTTTTAATGGCAGTGTTCTTGGATATTGAGAAGGCATATGACATGTTATGGAAGGAAGGTTTACTGATTAGAATTAGACAAATAGGGTTAAGAGGTAAAATTTATAATTGGATTAAAGATTTTTTAACTGATAGAAGTATAAGAGTTAAAATAGGAAATGAAGTAAGTTCAAAATATTTAACTGAAAATGGCACTCCTCAAGGTAGTATCATAAGTCCAATGTTATTTATAATAATGATTAATGATATTTTTAGTAAAATCGAAGGTAAGTTTGGAATGACTTTATATGCGGATGATGGTCTTATTTGGAAACGGGGAAGAAATATAAAATTTATAATTTATTCATTTTGTCAGATAAGTAACCTTTCTCCTCCTTTTTTGCAGGAAGACAGCGAGGCGTACCCAGCATTTAAGTTTCCACCGAAGAAACAATATAATCCCCAGGTAAGTGAATCAATTTCAGGGAATTAAACAGAGTAAACAACTAATTGGTGAATAAAACTTGACTTTTGACCCTCCACAGGTCATGCAAAACAAGTAAAAGTGAAAAATCATCCATAGAATTGCTTGGAGAACCTCCTCATCCTCTTACTGCACTTAGAAACTGCATGATAACAAAGACCTTTGTCCATAAATCCACTTTCCTCCGCTGTTTCTGGGTCATGGGATAACAGCTTCAGAAGGGAGACCCAGACTTCCCTCTCCCCAGCCACTTCTTCCAGCTCCTCGGGGGAAATCCCAAGGCGTTCCCAGGCCACCCGAGAGACATAGTCCCTCCAGCGTGTCCTGGGTCTTCCTTGGGGCCTCCTCCCGGTGGGACGTGCTCGGAACACCTCACCAGTGAGGCGCCCTGGGAGGCATCCTTATCAGATGCCCGAGCCACCTCAACTGGGTCCTCTCGACTTGAAGAAGCAGCGGCTCTATTCTGAGTCCCTCCCAGATGACGGAGCTTCTCACCTTATTTCTAAGGGAGACCCCAAACACCCTGCGGAGGAAACCCATTTCGGCCGCTTGTATCCAGGACCTCGTTCTTTCAGTCATGACCCACAGCTCATGACCATAGATGAAGGTGGGAACGTAGATCGACTGGTAAATCGAGAGCTTCGCTGCTCTCTCTTTACCACTCCAGACCGGTACAGCGTCTGCTTCAAGCAGATGCTGCCCCAATCTGTCTGTCAATCTCCCGCAACCTTCTTCTCTCATTTGTGAACAAGATCCCCAGATACTGAAACTCCTCCACTTGAGGCAGGAATCCCTCTCCCAATCTCTCCCAGAAAGGAGACATTCCACGTCCCAAGAGCCAGGTTCTGCAACTGAAGATCAGATCGACGGGAACCCCTCCCTCAAGCACCACCCAGATTCAGAATAGTGTTTAGGACAGGAGTTTACAACACAAAGTCAGTACAATGCCAGCAGCTGCGCCAAAACCCAAGCCAAAACTGAAGCCGCTCATGAATGACTCTCCCCAATCACTCATAAAAGTCCACACACTCCTTGGTGGACTCTGCTCCTGATTCTGCTGTTCTCGTTGCAGATGGTGGATTAAAGTCTCCACTATCTCATTTTCCTCAACATCATCCAAATCGTAAAGTCTTTTAAGTTTCTTCATCAGATCTGTGATGTCAACTAATAATTCTTCTGTATTTAAATATTGTAATCTCTTTCTTTGCATCCTGAGATAAAATTCCTCAAGTTCCTCAATAAACTCTAGATCCTCCATCGTACAAGTTTTAGAACAAGTTGCCAGTCTTTCTTCAGTGCTCGAATGAAAGATCTTGGGAAAGTTCAACAGTCTTAAGACTGTTTTATGATGTCATAACAAAAGAGAATGAGCGTTAGGTAAAGTAGAAGATTGGGCGCTAGAGTGGGGATTTCGAATTTCAAGTTCAAAGTGTAAATTTGTTAACTTCACTAAGAGGAAGGTAGGTGCTAATATAAAATTAAAAATGTATGATAAGGAAGTAGAAAGGGTAGATAAATTCAAATATTTAGGTTTATGGTTCGATAAAACGCTTACATGGAAAATACATATTAGTAAAATAATAGAGAGAAGTAAAAAAATATTAAATATCATGAAGTGTTTGAGAGGCAAAGAATGGGGAGCAGGTAGGAAAACTTTGAAAACATTATATATTGGACTTATTAGATCGGTAATAGATTACGGATGTGTGGTATATAATTCTGCCTCAAGTAACTTATTAAAAGAAATAGATAAAATACAGTATCAAGCGTTAAGAATTTGCTGTGGGGCAATGAAGACGACACCAGTGTCAGCACTACAGGTAGAAATGGGGGAAATGCCATTGGAGTTAAGAAGGAAACAATTAGGAGTAGGGTTTTGGGCAAACGTAAAAGGGCATAAAAAAAATTATCCTATAAATAATATATTACAACCATGCCAAGAAAGTATTAAGAATGTAAATGTAAATAGTTTTGGATGGATAATAAATAAAGAAATAAAGGAAATAGGATTAAATCAATGTTTAATTAGCCCGGTGGTGGATTTTTCATGTAATCCGCCTTGGATACAAAAAAAAAGATGAAAGTTGATTTAACATTGTTGGAAGAAGGAAGACAAACGGTAGAAGGAGAGGTGGAAAGATACATAAGAAGGGTATATGGAGAATACTTACAAATATACACAGATGCATCAAAAATGATAAATGATAGAGTAGGAATAGCATTTATAATTCCAGATTTAAACATTATGGAAAATAAAAGATTAACGGATAGATTGAATGTATACACAGGAGAGTTACTGGCTATTTCAATGGCGTTAAAATGGAGTGAAAAATTAAGCGAAAAGAAAGTGTTAATTTGTTCTGATTCAAGTAGTGCATTAATAAGTATTATGGAACAAGAGTCGGAAGCAAGACAAGACATTCTGATAGATATAAATAAATCAATACATAAGATGGAAAAAAATGGATCTACTGTTAAATTTATTTGGATTCCGGCTCATACCGGAATAGTTGGTAATGAATTAGCAGATACATTCGCAAAGAGTGCGAGTAAGAGAAATGAAATTGAATTGGAAGCTAAGTATAGTAAAAATGAGATAAGGAGTATAAGCAAAATATATTACAAGAAGAAGTGGCAGGAACAATGGGAGGGTGAAAAGAAAGCAAGGTTTTATTATAATATTCAAAAAAAAGTGGGGGAGTGTAGAAAAGAAAATAGGAATAAACGAGAGGAAGATATTATATCTAGGTTAAGATTTGGACACGTAGGGTTAAATAGTACTTTGAAAATAATAAATAAACATAGTACGGGGTTATGTGATTTTTGTGGAAAGCTGGAAACAGTTATACCTATTTTTATGGAATGTAATAAATATAATCTAGAAAGAGAAGAATTAGTAGAAGAGTTAAATAGGAATAAAGTTAAATTAAATATTAGAGATCTGCTACAAAAATCATCTGGAGATGTGGTTTTTAATTCTGTGTTTAGGTTTCTTAGAAAAACAGGTCTAATAGGGAGATTATAGGGATTAGACATCTGGTTCATACTCCAGTCCAGAAGGTGGCGGTAATGCACCTGAAAGTTGTTTGCCAACCGCCATAAAACAAAAAGAAGAAGAAGAAGAAGCACCTCTTAGGGAGGGGAGGGGGTAAATCCCTCACACTCACTTTGAGGAATCTATTTAGTCTTTTCTTTTATCATGTCTGTATTCATTTTGTCAGATAAGTAACCTTTCTCCTCCTTTTTTGCAGGAAGTCAGCGAGGAGTACCCAGCATTTAAGTTTCCACCGAAGAAACAATATAATCCCCAGGTAAGTGAATCAATTTCAGGGAATTAAACAGAGTAAACAACTAATTGGTGAATAAAACTTGACTTGTGACCCTCCACAGGTCATGCAAAACAAGTAAAAGTGAAAAATCATCCATAGAATTGCTTGGAGAACCTCCTCATCCTCTTAATGCACTTAGAAACTGCATGATAACAAAAACCTTTGTCCATAAATCCACTTTCCTCCACTGTTTCTGGGTCATGGGATAACAGCTTCAGAAGGGAGACCCAGACTTCCCTCTCCCCAGCCACTTCTTCCAGCTCCTCGGGGGAAATCCCAAGGCATTCCCAGGCCACCCGAGAGACATAGTCCCTCCAGCGTGTCCTGGGTCTTCCTTGGGGCCTCATCCCGGTGGGACGTGCTCGGAACACCTCACCAGTGAGGCGCCCTGGGAGGCATCCTTATCAGATGCCCGAGCCACCTCAACTGGGTCCTCTCGACTTGAAGAAGCAGCGGCTCTATTCTGAGTCCCTCCCAGATGACAGAGCTTCTCACCTTATTTCTAAGGGAGACCCCAAACACCCTGCGGAGGAAACCCATTTCGGCCGCTTGTATCCAGGACCTCGTTCTTTCAGTCATGACCCACAGCTCATGACCATAGATGAAGGTGGTAACGTAGAACGACTGGTAAATCGAGAGCTTCGCTGCTCTCTCTTTACCACTCCAGACCGGTACAGCGTCTGCTTCACAGCAGATGCTGCTCCAATCTGTCTGTCAATCTCCCGCAACCTTCTTCCCTCATTTGTGAACAAGATCCCCAGATACTGAAACTCCTCCACTTGAGGCAGGAATCCCTCTCCCAATCTCTCCCAGAAAAGGAGACATTCCACGTCCCAAGAGCCAGGTTCTGCAACTGAAGATCAGATCGACGGGAACCCCTCCCTCAAGCACCACCCAGATCCAGAACAGTGTTTAGGACAGGAGTTTACAACACAAAGTCAGTACAATGCCAGCAGCTGCGCCAAAACCCAAGCCAAAACTGAAGCCGCTCATGAATGACTCTCCCCAATCACTCATAAAAGTCCACACACTCCGTGGTGGACTCTGCTCCTGATTCTGCTGTTCTCGGTGCAGATGGTGGATTAAAGTCTCCACTATCTCATCTTCCTCAACATCATCCAAATCGTAAAGTCTTTTAAGTTTCTTCATCAGATCTGTGATGTCAACTAATAATTCTTCTGTATTCAAATATTGTAATCTCTTTCTTTTCATCCTGAGATAAAATTCCTCAAGTTCCTCAATAAACTCTAGATCTTCCATTGTATAAGTTTTAGAACAAATTGTACAAGTCTTGGAACAAGTTGCCTGTCTTTCTTCAGTGCTTGAATGAAAGATCTTTTTTAACATTTACAATAAATAACAATTATTACATATATTAATTAGAAAATATTTGAGCAAAGAAAGTTGATCAAATCAAACGTCAAAGAACAACCTCAAGTCAGCACAAGTGGCCAGATGAAGGATCAAGTTTGGATTTTTATTCCCCGCACGGAGTAAGCAAACACATGCAGGAGGCAAATATGGAGATCTTATGAAATGCAACTTCAGTAAGTTTTAAATCTGGTTAAACACAATTATATAGTCTAGAATTTGAGGACTCAATGGTTGGAAAAAAAATTATTTTTTGTGCCACTACAGAGCATGCAAAGTTGTAACGTTAATTTTATCATTTGTTACAGTTGTCATTTTTTTGTCCAAAGTTTATTGAAGAGGGTAACATTTTTAAAATTAAAGGTTAAAGGGAGATTGTTGAAGTTTTGGAATAAATTATGAATATTGCAGTGAGAATTTTTAGATGCAATTGTACATTATAGACAAAACGTAATTTCTTTTTTTTAAATAACACCTGCAATTCATTTTCGGGAAAACATCTCAATATTATAAATATTGTACATAAGTGTAAATATTGTCAAATAATTTAGCTTTAAATTAAAATTGGAAGCCTTTGTAATCTACAATGCCTCTTTTTCTGTAAACTGGAAGTTAACAGCTTACAATAAAGCTGTTAACTTTTCTGCAAGTAAATGTGCAAGTTAACGGTTCTGTAAATTCACTTTGGCAGTGAAGGAGACACTAACGGTTGGAGCTCGTAACGGATGTTGATATTCGAGTGGAAGCGCCTGACCCGGTAATATTTACTGTTGTTTTACCGATCTAACTCAAAAATTAAGATGGGCTGTTAGAAGAGAGATGTCCTAAAATGGCGGAGTGAGAGGTGTTGATTTTTCAGGCTGTCGCTTGTAGTTACTGTTTAGCCTTGATTTATCATTCATTTTGGTGCTTTAGCCCCGTTGTCAAAATTTTTTTTTAGGTTTTTTATTTCCTTCTAACAATTTTTTGTGACTTTTTTAGGTTTTTTTGTTGTTCTTTTGTCGTCTCGGTGCTAAGGTTCGGAAACTAGCATGTCTGAACACGATTACAATCGGTCCGCTTTTCTAGAGGCTTGTGATGAAGACATTATTGAAGAAATTGAGATGGTCGGGGCCACTTCTGAGCCTTCTTGTAAAGAACAGAAAGTGAACTGGGATCACACGCCTATTAAGAACAAAAACAAGAAGAAGATGACTTAGCAGTAAGATCGACAACCAGACTGAAATTCTGAAAAGCATCGATAAACGTGTTGAAGCTAACACTATTGCCATTGATGCAAACAAGATGGCCATATAAGAACTACAAGTTACAGTTGACCGCCTCAAAAAAGAAAACACAGCGTTGAGGATTTCCTGTGAGGCGCTGGAACCTAAGAGTGACCGGACTGCCCGAGAAAGACGATGAAAACCTTCGGGAATCCATCATCGGGATCCTTACTAGGATCATTCCTGTCTCGGTGGAGCGGCTGCGTGACACAGTTGACACCGTTCACCGATTGGGAAAAAAAGCTGGTTCCTTGTCGGATAACAACCGTCCTAGAGCCGTTGTTACGTCAATCCGCGGTTCCCCCTTCGTCTTCTTGCTGCTCCGCCCCGCCCACGCGGCAAAATAGGCGCGTGCTCGTGACGAGCACTGAGAAAGCACGCGCGTAGCAAGCACGCGCTTGTTCGGCGCGCTTGTCGGAGGAACTACGGACACCGTGAAAGCTCAAACAACATGTTTCGGCAAAGTTGTCACACTTTCTTCACGTTTTTGCGGGAAACTAATTGTAATAATACTAATAATTATAATACATAATATGTTATATATATTATAATTATAATATATATATGTTGTATATATTATAATTATAATATATATGTTGTATATATTATAATTATAATGGATAGATAGATAGCCTAGTGCTATATGAATTAAAAACAGGGCAATGCAATTTAATGCTCAATATTACCCAGATACCGTTTCCCCTGTTTTAAAGTGGGGGAACGCTATCTGATGGCCATCTTTCACCCATCAGATACCGTTTCCCTGTTTTAAAGTGGGGGAACGCTATCTGATGGCCATAAATCTCCCATCAGATACCGTTTCCCCTGTTTTAAAGTGGGGGAACGCTAACTGATGGCCATAAATCTCCCATCAGATACCGTTTCCCCTGTTTTAAAGTGGGGGAATGCTATCTGATGGCCATCTTTCACCCATCAGATACCGTTTCCCCTGTTTTAAAGTGGGGGAATGCTATCTGATGGCCATTTTTCACCCATCAGATACCGTTCCCCCTATCTGATGGCCATAAATCTCCCATCAGATACCGTTTCCCCTGTTTTAAACCATGCGGGATGAGGTCTGGAAGAAATCCAAAGATGCTAAAGTTCGCAAAGAAAAGCACATCAGCTTCAAGGAGGACTTCTCTAAGGAGGACAGACTAGCCCGGGCAAAGCTGTGGCCCCTGGTTCAGGAAGCCAGGAGCAGAGGCAAACGCGCATACCTGAAGGAAGGCTTCGCCCTGATCGATAACCGAAGAGTGGACCCTGACTAATTGCGCCGCCTTTTTCTTTAACTTCCTCTGGTTTTGGTAGGTTCATTCTGTATTTGTTTCAAGGGCTATCGCACTATTTTCATACAGCTGTTACTGGCTTTGTTATCTCATTCCTGCTAATCGTTCCTTAGTTTAGTTCTTGTACAATTACTGTGTTTCTTTCATGTTGTCACTACTTTCTCTTAATACTAGGGGTTTAAAAAACAGTGTTAAACGTAAGGCTATTTTTCTTTACTGTAAGGAGCAAAAGGCAAATTGTTTTTTTCTGCAGGAAACTCATTCATCAAGTGAAGAGGCGAAATTTTGGAAACTTCAATGGGGTGACAAAATTTATTTCACATTCAGCCGGGGTTATGATTCTGTTTCATAAATTCTCTGGGTCTGTTTTGGACCATGTCAGTGATACAAATGGCCACTGGGTAACTACAATAGTGGAAATTAATGGAAATAAGATCATTTTGGTGTGTCTATATGGATACAATAATAAGGCGATGAATTGTAAATTTTTTTTGATGAACTCGGAGTGATGATAAAACATTGGAAGTTAAAATATTCCACTGATCAGGTTATATTAGCAGGCGACTTCAATGTGGCTCCAGATGGATCGATTGATCGTCTTCCCTCAGGGGGGCAGCATCATATCTTCAATGATATTTTTGTAAACTTAATTTCTAATACAAATTTGACAGACTGCTGGAGAATTAGAAATCCCACTACTAGACAATATTCCTGTTTCAACCCTTCTGGAAATGGTCAATGTTCTAGGCTACATTATTGGTTAATCCCTCATAATATGGTTAACAATATTTCAAACTGTGAAATATCAGCGGCTCCTTTAACAGATCATTGTTCGGTTACCTTATTTCTCTCTGTAAATAAATCTAAACCACCCTCAATCTTAGCTTGGAAGTTTAATAGTAATCTACTGAACAATAAAACTTTTTGTTCAGAAATCCTGAACCTCATTAAGGATATTTCAGTAATGAATATGTCTCCCTTAAATAAGTGGGAGTGGTTTAAATTTAACGTTAGGTTGGCAGCAATAAAGACGGGTAAACTTGTTTCTAAGCTGATGAGACAGAAACAATCCCAACTTATTGGCAATATTAATTCTCCTTGTTCCAAATCTGTTTTATCTTCTGAAGAGCTGAGTGAGCTTGACGTGGTCAAATCCCAATTAGATGATCTTTTTCTAGATAAAGCAAGAGGGGCTTTCATTCGCTCCAGGGCTCGGTGGATTGAGGACGGTGAGAAAAATTCTTCATATTTTTTCAATCTTGAGAAACAAAGACAATCCAAAAAGATGACTGGAAAGCTATTTATTAATGGCAGCATCACTGAAGACCCTGATTTAATACATTTAACAATTAAAAATTTTTATAGTAATCTTTATTGCTCTAAATATTCTGAATCAAATTGCCAGTCTTTTTTTGATGAATTTCAGGAATGTGTTGAAAAAATTGATAGTGATTTTAAAAACCTCATGGATGATGACTTAAATATTGAAGAGCTTGACGTAGCAAATGCAACAAATGGCAAAGGATAAATCTCCAGGTCTTGATGGGTTAACCATTGAATTGTATACCTTTTTTTTTGGAAAGATTTACGTAAACTTTTATTTGAAGCCTTATTGGAATGTATTTCAAACAATAATCTCTCTCCCACCATGAAAAGAGGTATGATTACTCTAATTCCCAAAGCCAATAAAGATCCTTTATTACTTGATAATTGGAGACCCATCACCCTTTTATGTACCGACTACAAAATTTTAGCTCTTGTTTTTGCCAATCGCTTAAATAGTGGATTAGGATCGTTTATTAATGAATGCCAGTCAGCGTTTATAAAAGGAAGATATATCCATCATCATACTAGACTGATTTTTGATATGATTGATTATCGTAATTTCATTGATAAAGACAGTTTGATTCTATTCCTGGATTTCTTTAAAACTGTTGACTCACTGGAACACGGCTTCATCTTGAAAACATTGAAATTTTTGGGGTTTGGAGAGAAATTTTGTAATATAATCAGATTATTTTATACTGATATAAGTAGCTCAGTTTCCCTGGGAACAAGTATGACCTCAAGTTTCTCTATGTCTAGAGGTATCAGGCAGGGCTGCCCAATTTCACCTAAATTGTTTATGTTAACATCTCAAATGCTTACCCTTCTAATTATGAAAAATTCAAATTTGCATGGTATTAAATTTCTTGATAAGGAGTTCAAAATAAGTCAATTTGCTGACGACACAACAATCTTTCTAAGGGATAAAACTATGGTAAACATTGCGCTAAATTCCATTTCTAAGTTTTCCGGAGCGTCTGGTTTGTCTCTCAAAATTAATAAGTGTGAACTTCTGCCAATCCATTCCTGCTCTGATGCGTCTGTTGCCTCCATCACTGTTAAGTCTGAGGTTCAATATCTGGGCTTATTGATCTCTAATAATAATAATAGAAGAGAAGAGGAAAACATTGATAGCTGCTTGGCTAGTATGAAGATATCCCTGAGCCGCTGGTTAACTACAGATCTAACTATTTTTGGACAAACTCTTTTAGCCAAAGCAGAGGGTATATCCAGATTAATTTATCCTTGCCATTCTGTTTTTATCTCTAACAAAAATATTAGGCAAACTAACTCAATAATCTTTCAGTTTATCTGGAGGAACAAAACTCATTATTTACGACGATCTCATCTTATTAAAGATTATGACAAGGGTGGTATTAGAGCCTTAGATTTTGAGGCTCTGATTGGTTCATTTAGAATAAATTGGTTAAAGGCGTATCTGTCCCATTCCAACTCAATGTGGTTTCATATTCCTAAATCTATATTCAAAAGCCTCGGGGGATTAGATTTCCTGCTAAAGTGTGATTTTGAGTTAACCAAGATTCCTATTTTACTGTCTAATTTTCATAAACAAGTTCTGCATTTCTGGAAAATGGTTTTCACCCACAATTTTACCCCACATGGATCCATTGTGTGGAATAACAGATCAATACTTATAAATACAAAATCCATTTTTAAAGCTGACTGGTATGAAAAAGGTATTTTATTTGTAACTGACTTAATGGGTAGTGATGGTTTGTTGTTAAATCATAGAGATTTTATTATTAAATTTAATTTGAACTGTTCTTGTAATGAATATCTTAAATTATGCAAAGCTATTCCTGTGGCTCTGATCCACCTCATCCAAAACACCTTAAGATATTCAAAGGTCGCTGCATCCTTACCCAAATTGAAAGTTGGTGAATATATTGTGACTGATAGAAAGTGCAATAATGCTCTACTTGTGACTGCCTTCAAATCTAAATTTTTTAATGATTACAACAACTATTTCTTGGTGACACCCAATTTGTCTATTATTGAGAACGCTTTCTCTATGTTTGTTAAATGGCTACTTTCTCCTAAAGTTAAAGAGACTCACTTCAAAATCTCGCATAACATTTACCCAGTGGCAAAATTTTTGCATAAAAGATTAAAATTTGATTTAACATGCTGTGCCTTTTGTGAATGTCCAGAAGAATCACTTAATCACCTTTTTTTTCTTGTCCCTTTTCCTCTAAACTATGGGGTGATATTAAAAGGTGGCTGTCCCTTAAAATTGATAACATTCCTGAGATTAACATCAGCCATGTTTTATACTATGTTGATGGTCTTGATAGTCAAATATCTGATATGGTCAATATTGTTTTTTTGCTTGTTAAATATCATATACACTGCTGTAAATGGAGAGTTAAAGAGAGTTAAAGAGATGTGTGTTTTCTGTTTACAGAAAACACACATGAACCGATCAAATCAAACCAAACAGGAACTTAGAGCAAGAATATGTTTTGACAATAATACATACTTGCATATTGCGTCCACTAAGCTAGCTCATTAAATGACCTTTGTTTAAATGAAAATGAAGTAATACCTATTTGGACCTTGTTAGGACCAATAGGGAAGTTTTGAACCATCTCAGATAAAAATGATTTCATCCTTCCAAAGTCAATCTGGCTAATACTCCCAGAGCCATCCACTAGCATCACAATGTCAGCTTTGGCCATTTCACACTGAGATCCTGAAAGAAGAAAACAGTTACAAATTTATGTGAAAAATAATGTTAAATACATCAATGCTAAAGCACAGCTTTATCTGTCTTTTTTGATCATTTCCATCTGTTCCCTGTCAGCAATGTTAGGAAAACACAACTTTTCTTAACTGTTCTAAGTAAGCATAAGTATTGTATTCATACATATATACACACATGCACATACATACTAAGTCCTCTCAGCTAATTTGTGAAGGGATTCAATATCTGAAGTAGTGCATAAAACATGTCTGGAAGCAATAGTCCTCATTTCATTGTCACTAAAATATTGTCCCACAGCTAAAAACAAAGTATCATTACTGTACTGATCCATAAACAACAGAACAACAGGACTAAACTAAAACTTCTGCACACGACTCTGATACTGACATGTGTCTCTCAGACTAATAATCAATCTGAAAACAAATAATCACCCATCACATTGTGCTCTATCTTAGCAACTTTACTTATCCAAGTCACTGTGAGTTTGAAGTGTTGTACTCTGATTTAAACTGAATCAATTAGGGAAAAAGTCATTCACCAATAACATATATCTCTATCCCCGGGTCCTTCTGGTTTTTGGCAGCAGGTTTTGGCCTGCTGCCAACATTTAAAATTTAACATTTGAATGTGAAAACATTTAAAAATGCATGACACATAAAACTTAAAACTCAGTGTTCTTCCTGTGTAAACGTTATGCTCACAAACAACACCCCTGGTGCGATCTCATATCTCAGCTATATGTTTTTCACTTGAAGCCAAGTTTTCAACTGCACCATAATTGTCAGGCATAGCTTCCTTTTTTTCAGTGGAGTCAAAGTTGTTAGTTGACAGAAAATAATCCAGCCTCTTCAAACATTTACCCAGCTCATGCTGTGTTCCTGCGTAAAAGACCTTCTGAGTTAAGCATGTGTAAAAATATTGTGCTGAAAATTAATTGGATCAGATTCTAAACTTCTGGCAGCATCATCTTATTGTGTATATTTAAATTCATATTTTACATACACATTGATTGTCTCTAGGCACATGCAGAGTGGGGGCAGGGACTGTTGGGGGTACTTGAGCACCTCCCCCTTGCCCCCAAGTGTCCTTTTGGTCAAACTTTTTTTTTTTTTTTGGTATTATTTTCTAAGCCCTCTTCTGACACATAATAACATCTACTAAAATTATTTTTTTTTTATTTTTTTATTTTTTTTGTAAAAACATAAGCCCTCTGGTCACCTTTGACCTTTTGCCCGTGACGCATGACGCAGTTGCCTCTTCCGCAGTGAGATAAGGCGGCTAACTGGAGCTGAACGTAGCGAACGTTCCAGATTACAGATCAGTTTTTGGTGAATTAAAACAAAACGTTTATGGTGAATAAAGTGGAGTAGACTTGCTGCTTGTCAGATGACCTAAAACGTTGAAGTATCGTTTCTGCTTCAGCACGGAGTAGCGGTTTAAGCAGAGAGGTAATGAAATACAACAGACACTGACAGTCTGCCTTTCTCTGAAGAACTACTGAGCGGGAGGAGACAGCCAGGTGAGGAAAAACTGTTCTTATCTATCGATTCAGTATTTTTATCATACAGACATTAGGCTCTTGTTGATGTGCTATTAGCTAGCTGCTAGCTAACGACTTTACTAGGAAAGCTAGATAACAAAAAAGCTTCTTCCCTGTATCTTTAATGATATCAGTCATTCTTCAGTACTGCTTATGCAATAGGGGCACATCGCCGTCCAAAACCGATCATCTCCATAATGGACATATGTTTTCTAATTTCCTTTGCTGCATAATTGGGGCATGCCATTAGCAATGCATAAGGAGAGCAGTGACTGACCTGCTTCGCAGGTCAGTCACTGCCTCCATGCATTGCATGGCAGGCACCTATTGTTCTACACCCAATAGAACGCCTGGATATTATTATTATTATAACAACTTCTTCCATTACCGTTAATGCGGCTCGTACCGCTGCGTGCCCACCCACAAAAGTGGTATCAAAACGTGTGTCTCGATCCCGGCATTGGAGCTATTACTTTTATTGGGGATCGGAGTTACGACGGCGACGTAAAAAGCGAAAAACGAGCGAAATTTCCAACTGCCGAAACCTTAGAGTGTAACTGAAACCAACTGCCGCTTTTTAGAGTGAGAAAAAGAGTGGAATTTTGACCCCAAAATAATTTTGAAATCGCTCTCATGGGTGCAAAAATTGCTCTATTGGTATGAAAGTCGGTCATGACATTGATACGAATGCCTGCTCCGGTAAAATGTTTTCAAAATTTCCCTAGGGCTTATGGTTTTCGGTCCAGGTGCTTCAGAGCAAAGTTTTGGGACAGGATAACTGACGCTCCTCTCCAGTGTTTTACATACATTTCTGAAAAATCTCTGAGCTCAGCGCACACCATTTTTCTCTCATCACTGCAATTACTGTGATTGAGCTACAGATATGAATCGCGGTAATAGATGAGATGAGAAATAGCCCTCTCATATGCTTCAAACGGTTTTTGGATCGGACTTACGGAACCCGAACGGGAAGCAGTCGTTCGGACTGCTTTTTCCATTAAAACTGACTGGGTGTCTCATAAAGATAGATAAGTCTGACACACACAGGGCACTTTCATCACTATAGCAACAGAATGCAGAGAGGGAGAACTGCTGGGGTTTGGACTACAAAGACTCTGTAGTTCTAAATATGGCGGAACACTTTAATGCAGAGGGCAGAGCAGAAGGTCAGAACTACAACATGGCGGAACACTCAATTATTACAGAGGAGGCCTGAGCTGGCAGTTAGAACTACTTCCTGTTTTGGGCATTATACAGGTGGATTAACCAAACCACTGTTACACATTGGATTAGTGTGGTTATGAAAATTAAGTTTACTGAAAGTTTCAAAATAAAACTCTGAAAATTGCACTGACAAAAGTGCATCGCCGTAGGCGATGCAAAAATGAAAATCTTTTTTTTATGTTTTTTTTCTCAGGATAGTGAACTGCCTTGCGCAGCAAGGCATTTCATTAACATTAGCATTTCATGGTTGTCTTAAAGATTGAAATCCTTCCCCAGCTTTCTGTCTCACACACACAGCAGTTGGCTGAGGGCCAATCGCTAGAGCAACAGAATCCAGAGAAAGGCTGCTGGTTTGGACTACAAACCAGCAGCCATAACTGCCATAACTGTAGTTCTATCTATGGCCAAGACTCAGTTAAAATAGAGGCCTGACCAGCATGTCAGAACTACAACATGGCGGAACACTCAGTTATTACAGAGGAGGAGTTGGCTGGTATTATAAACAACTTGTGCTTTGAGCATTATATAACTGATTTAACCTGATCACTATTACACATGAAATTAGTGTGGCAATTTCAAATGAAGCTTATTGAAAATTTTCAAAATAAAAGCCTTGACAATTTTTACATCATGTAATTGCTCTTTTTACATACATTTCTGCAAAAAGTTCTGAGCTCAGCGCACACCATTTTTCTCTCATCACTGCAATTACTGTGAATGAGCTACAGATATGAATCGCGGTACTAAATGAGACGACAAATAGCCCTCTCATACGCTTCAAACGGTTTTCGAATACGTATCACGGTTCCCGAATGGAAAGGAGTTGTTCGAACAGCTTTTTGGAGTGAAACTGGCTGGCTCAAACAGATAGAATTGTTTCTCCCCCTGTCTGGAGAAACACAGGGGGAGGCTTGGTCACTATAGCAACAGAACACAGACAAAAGCCAAACTGCTCCTTAGGACTACAAAAACACCATCTTTGTAGTTCTAAACACGATGGAACACTTTACTACAGAGGCCTGAGCAGAAGGTCGGAAGGTCAACATGGTGGAACCCTCAATCATTACAAAGGAGGGCTGAGCTGGCAGTTAAGAAGTAAATAATGGTGGAACTCTGACTTATTACAGAAAGAAGGTGAGCAGAATGTTATAACTACAGACAGGGCAGAATGTTCTGGGCATTATATATAAACTGGTTTAACCCAACCACTGTTAGATATTGGATTAGTGTGGCCATTTAAAATGAAGCTTACTGAAAATTTCAAAATAAAAGCCTGAATATTCCTCTTGGGCCTTTATTATGTTTTTCTCTCAGGTTAGTGCAGAGACAACTACAGATTTAAATCGTGTTTCCATCGGAGACAAGAAATTGCCCTCTTATATGCTTCAAAAAGTTTTCGGATTGCTCTTATGGATGCTGAACAGTAAGCCGCTTTGATCAGAAAAACTAACTGCTTCAAACAGTTAGAATTCTCTCTCCCTGTGTGTCTCACTAACATGATAGTTGAGCTGCTCTTTAGAACTACAATGACTGAAGGTCAGAACTACAACATGGCGGAACTTTCAGATACCACAGATTAGGGCTGAACTGGCATTTAGAACTACTTGCTGTTTTGGGCATTATATAGTTGGATTAACCCAACCACTGTTACACATTTTATTGCTGTGGTCAATTAAAATGAAGCTTAATGAAAATTTCAAAATAAAAGCCTTGATATTTTTCACATCAGCTTTGGGCTTTATGTGAAATGTTTAAACAAACTACTTTTACACATTGAATTGGTGTGGTGGTTAAAATGAAGCCTACTGAAAGTTTCAAAATAAAAGTCTGCATATTCCTCTCATGCTAGTGCAACGCCGTAGGCGTTGCAATAATATTAAGCTTTTTTCGCATTTTTTTTCCTCAGGATAGTGAACTGCCTTGCGCAGCAAGGCAGTTCATTAACATTAGCACAAGTTTAGCATTTTACTGCCCCCACTAGTGCACTGCCTTGCGCAGCAAGGCAGTGCACATCCTAACATCCTACATGAATATTAGTCTTCACGCTAATATTAGCATTTTGGCTTATGCATTAATTTCAACATACTGAATGGTACAGGTGCAGTTTAGTCAACATGTTTCTGACTCACCACAGGTTATTGACTACATTGAAGCTTTCTTTAGCATTAATGCTAATTTTTTGCATTAGAACGCTTGATTAAAAACCGACGGGCACACTTTGGCATGCCCCTTAAAATTTCTGCGGAATTTTCTAGTGTTACATTTATTCTGGCGTTAGGTAAATGTATCTTGAAGGAGAATAGCACTTAAATAAAAGTCCAACAAGGATTTTAATTTAGAATTAAAAATAACTCACCCTGAATTACCAAGATAGATATAATGTATAAAATAAAAGTGTGTCATTAATGAAGGGGAAAAAACTCAATCCAGACTTTAAGTAAATTTAGGGTCTGGTTCGCAGAGTATGAAGTTAATTGTTTTTTTCCCAATTATTCAATGAAAAAAAAAAAAAACCTACCCTGAGTTAAGTAAAATAAAATTGTAATCAAAACTTTTGGAATTGTAATGATTTCTTTTTTAAAAACAAAATGTTTTGTTTAAAAAACTTTTTTTTTAAATTAAATAACTCATTTTTGCCTTGTGAACTTAAAAAGTTATTTGCCAAACATAAACTTTTATTTGCACACATCAGAAATCTTTTCAGGTGAGAATCACAAGCAAAACTGAGTCACAAACAAAAAAAACTTAGAATAGCAAGAAAAGATTTCTGACATGCGCAAATGTTTGTTTTGCAAATAATTTTTCCACTTCATGGTACAAAAATGTGTGATTTTAATTTTTAAAAAAGTTTTTTAAGCTAAACTTTTAGTGTAAAAGTTTATATTTTTAATAGTGTAATTCTGTAAAGACAAAATATGTCTGGTGGTCTAGCTCTGATTTACATATCTCGCTAAATTGTGGGTTTGAATATGGCAATACTTTCTTATAACAAAATAGACCTGCAGAAAGAAATTACTAATAAAATATCTTACATATACATAGTTGTATGCTCTATATAGAGATTTTCCTTAGCTTCGATTGTATATCTCACAATTTTGTAAATTATCATTGCTTATTAAACTCTGAAAGCTGTGTGGCTTTGTTAATATTTTGTCCTAGAATGCGTTTAGATGTGCCCTTTTTTTTTTTTTTTTGAGCACCTGCCCCTTTAGTGGTCTCTGCACGGCCCTGCTTAACACCAAATTAATAAAAAGTAATACTAGAAAATTGCTTAAGAAATTTAAACAGGGCCTGCCAAAGAGTGCCTGGATCCAAGTCAGGGGTTGCTAAAAATTAGCAGCAGTGCTACCATTAGCTAACATGTACTCATTACTATGTGAAGAATTACAACCATGTTGACTAACATGAACTTATTCCATTCAGTGTGCTAAAATTAGTGTATAAGCTAAAATTAGCCAAAATGCTAATGTTAGCCTTAATTCTGCCAGTAGCATATGGGGTATCACTAGTGCGTTGTCTTACTTTGACTTGCTCCATTCAGTATACTAAACATAGTTAATCAATTAAAAAAAAAAAAAGCTAAAATTCTTGCCCTGCAAGGCAGCACACTAATGGGGGGCAGTGATATTACCATTATAAAATAACTTGCAATTCAGTATTGGCAAAGATCAATATAATTTTCACAGGTGGCAGAGCGTTGTTGTTAGCAGCTGCTGAAAGTAACTAAAAAAGCTACTTTTAATGTAACTTAGTTACTTTCCCAATCAAGTAATCAGTAATCTAACTAAGTTAAAGTTACTTTTTCAAAGTAACTACGCCATCTCTGTTATAGCCATTTCAGCCAAAATTAAATAAATAAATAAATGGGTGAAATAAATTGCTATCTTATGTCAGTGAAACTTCACTCGACATTTAAATGCAGCAGATTTAACTGTTTTCTTTTCACTTGTTAATATGAATCATATGAATATGATTTGACTTTGTTGAGAAATAAGAATTCGCTTCAGTTTATTCTGGAACCTTTTATTTTTCAAACACATCCATAGAGCTTGGCATTCAGATTTCTAACAGTCAGACTCAGAAAGGTTATCTGGACGTGAAAGCAGAAAGTTTCTTCAGCTACAATTGTAACATAAATATTAAATATATAGAAACTATAGTAACATATTTCTTAATATACAACTAAATCACCAATAAACACAAAATAGCATCACTTAAATATACATTTTTTCCCCTTGTGGTCCAAAACTAAACTTTAATGTTCCAACATGACCTCACTGACATTGAGAAACACAGGGGTTTTATCGTGTCAGTGCCTCTAAGGCCTCATGCTGGCTGACTGAAAACACATAAAAGGAGCCTATCTTTATATTTGACTTTTCTGAAAAAAATAAAAGTCATATCATTTTGATTGTTACCGATTGAGCTCTACCATGCCCTCTGCTGGTGCAAACCGCACACCGTTACCACTGTCGTCATGCAGAGACATCACGCCACACTGATTGTTTTACAAAAATATTGCAGTAAAGTCTGACTGATGATACAAAAGCTTCATACAAAATACATACAGGTGTTCACTCTTTTAAAAACGGCACAAAATACAGAGATCAAATATCCTCATTTGAGGAATGGAACATCAAAATTGCACAATTGTTGAAAGTATTTCACATAAACTTTGTTAGCATGCAAAGCTCCTGCATGTCATCGCTTATTTTGCTGCGGCCACGGCTTTTTCAACCGTGATCTTAGGCTTAATGAAGAAAGTTGACATTTAATCCTCGTCTGATTTGAGGTGGGATTGCGTTTGACTTTTTAAAAACAAAACAAACAAACCTGTATTTAGTGGATGAATCAGGAACTGACTGATCAGAGAGAGAGCAAACCTTATCATCAATATTTGTCATCAGTTTCAGAGTTAATTTCAGTCTGCAGCAGAAATCTTGAGTTGTGTAAGGAAGCAATAGGAGTTAAAGGTACAGTGTTTTGTAAACATAGACATCTAGTGGCACAAAGTGAAAACTACAGCCAACTGAGTAGATTGAAGTGAAAGATTCTAAGAGTTTAGTTCATTTCAGTTTAAAGTGAGAGGGCTGGTTGCTGTCACATAATTCACATCACATTTAGGCACAACGGGCAAAAAACTATGAATTTAAAGTTTTCGCAGCACCATTAGAGAACTACAATAGCAACATTTACCCACCAGATGGTAGCAAACACTACAATGCATCTGAAATGCTTGAGAACAAACCTATGGTTTTCTTTTCTTTAATAGAAACATAATCTCTGACTGTTTTTGTAATTACACCTGTCAAGTGGAAAGTTTCAAGCTCAGCATGGACATTTTTGACATTCGTTCACGAACAGAAGATCTTTGCGTGTCTGGAACTGAGTGTTTGTCAAATTCTGTAGATTTCAGAACGAGCAAGATTTACATTATTGATACTGCCACTGGAGCAAGCATTATCAGAAGAGATTGCTTCAAACACATACTGACCATGCATACCTCCCAAACAACCACCTGAAGAGGAACAGAGACCTGGAAGTGCGTGTATATGTTGGAATACTCAAAAATGACACCTAATATCAGTTTCATGCTGCAACTCAAAGATTAATTGTGTAAAAACCTGCAAAGAGCAGAAACTTGTACTGCATCCTCAAAGTTTCTTTAGTTTTTAGGAAGGAAGTCGTGACTGAAGGCATTAAGGTGGCTGTAAGGAAGTTATTCCTGCCACTGGAGGCGTCGTATATAAGCCGGCCCTCAGTTAGAGAGCTGAATGTGGACTCACTCTTCAGCTTTGTTTTACTAATGCACAAACGGGCTCTGAGGCTTTGGGCAGTGTTGGACTTTGGCAGGTTAATAACAAAGCAAGTTTTCAGAATTCTACCAAAATAACGTTGTGATGCACCAAGTTTAAGTATAAGAGGCCTGGGAAACCATTCTGATCTCAGTTCATTTACCTTTCAATGACGAAGAAAGACATTTTTGTAAGGTCAACAGTTTCACATAATCATTTCATTACTATTATTATTATTTTACCATTTTCACTCTCTTGTAACTGACATAAAATCAGATCTGACCCAGTCAGTTTATGCCATACATATAAAAAAATAAACTCATCAATAAAGTGTACAGTTTTTTTTCCCTCTACTATCTGACTTCTATTCTACTTGGATTGAGTAATGCTAATTTTTTTTAAATTATTTCTGGGGAGTAAGAAATTAAATGTTCTGAATCTTTTTTATTTTCAATTTATTAAATTTAATAAATCAATTATATTTGAAGTATTGTAATTTAAACACATAATATTAAAATATGTTAGTATTTAAAACATTTATTTGCTTATTTTGTTAGAGCTGCTCAATTAAAAATAATTATACCTCCCAGGAAAAGCAAGCTAAACCTTGTTTTTAACCCCAACCTTGTTGATAAAAAAACCCAAAAAAAACAAAGAAAAAAAGATCTCCAGGTGAGAAGATGTATTGTGAATTAATATCTTTCGCATTTCAGAGGAAGCAGATGGTAATTCAAGCTCTGTCAGCTTTCTGGTGAGATTTTTAAAAGCTGAAAGAGATGCTAAGAACCGGCACTTTTTGACACAAACTCAAGAATCACTATATTTGCAGCCAGTTCAGTTAATTTGCAGTAACAAAGTGGGTTCATAGAAGCCCTCTAAGGTCCATGTGATGAAAGAACTCCCTCAGAGTCCCTCTGCAGCCTAAACGACAACTCTTAGAAAATGTCTGCAGCCCTCTGTTTGTCTCATCTGTTCATCACGCCCAGCGACTTCCCAGAACCAGAAGCGAGTCAAGAAAGTAAAGCCACGGAGGGTAAACCCCCAGCTCTGGATGCTGAGCTGCTTCATTGCTCAACTCTTCTTGAATGAACAGAGCTGATCCGCTGCATCGCTTCGATCTTCCAGAGAACCTTTCTCCATGCGCTTCCATTTACACTTGGACCCAAGTTCAGATTGAGCACAAACCCGCCACAGTTGGCTTCTTCATCCTGGCGGTTCTTCAACTTTAACACCGTCTCAAAGATGCAGACTCAGTTTAGAAATCATAGTCCCATCCTGAGTTATCGTCGGGCGGAGGCTCGTCAGTGTCTTCTGGAAAACTGTCAAAGTTATTGGTGTCGATTGGAGAGGACACCTGGAAGCAAAAGTACAACTCAAGACCAGGAAAAAAAAACTCCCAAAAAACAGGCTCATTCGGAACATTAAGGTTACAATCCAAGTGGACTTTGATTTTCTCCTAACCTACCTTGGGTGTGATGGGTGGAGTTAGTGTTCCTTTCTTCAGTCCTTCCCAGTTGAATCCTTCGAACCACCTGAACACACAAACATTCAGTTCATTTCCAGACGATCGAAAGTAAACATTTAGCTCACTTTAGCTCTCTTACTTGTGCTTCTGGATGTCCTTCACTCCATTTTTCAGATTTCCTAGTCTCTCCGATGGACTATCCCTGCAGATACAAGTAAGACATGACTAAATAGTTGATTTGGAGTCAGAATTAGTGAATTGTGTTTTAGGAAACAGTCCATGCTACCTGCAGAGCTTCTTGATGAGGTTGGCGGCATTTTTGGTGATCTTCTTGGGGAACTCAATCATGTCAATGCCTCTCAGTATGATGTTGTACGTTTTCATGGGATCTGGACCTGAGAACGGAGGACTGCAGACGCAAACGGACATTGTCGGACTCCGAACTGGTCATTTCAGTTTTTTTTGTTGTTTTTTTTTATTTAAGGTGTGGGAATCCCTACCTGCCTGTCAGCAGCTCATACATCAGGATCCCCAGAGACCAGTAGTCAGCCGACACGTCGTGACCCTTGTTCAAAATGATCTCTGGAGCAACGTATTCCGGCGTCCCGCAGAACGTCCATGTTTTCTTACAGAATCCAATTTTCTTTGCAAAACCAAAATCCACCTGCAAAAGGACAGTGCTTTTTATTTTTCCTTCGTTGGACACATTCAAGGAGTTTATTCCTTGACAGTAGTTATGTGATTGGAATTTCTTGGAACACCAAAACTTTAGATTCACAGATTCGGTTCATTTGCCAAAAGCGGTTGGAGCTTTTTGAACATGAGTCACAAGTAGCCCGCGTGGATCCGGTGGACATACCAGCTTAGCATATCCTCGGCTGTCCAGGATCAGGTTCTCGGGTTTCAGGTCTCTGTAGATGATGCCTTTGGCATGCAAGTAAGCGAATGCTTCAACCACGCAGCCAGTGTAGAACCTAGTGGTGGAGTCATCAAACGAACCCCTGCAACCAACAGAGACGCAGAAAAAGATCAATGCATTTGGAATTTGGAGACATTTTCATACCAGTTAAATTCTTCATCTTACACATTCAAATGTTAATTTAAAATATGAACATAATTATAAGATTGCATAATACAGACCCAATATGTAAAGAATATGTTTTGTTCCGTTTATTCAAATACGTAACAAATTAGATTTGTAATCATTTTGTTACCTATTTGCGATTTGGAACTGATGAATTCACTTATTTGTGGATATTTTTTATTTTATTTGGAATGTTTCTCCAAATTAGGTGCTGAAATATTTGCATATTTGTTGATTTTTATATAGAATATATGATATTCAAAAGAAAATGGGAAGCAAAAATAACACATAATATAATATGTTATATACTATTGGGTAGTATTTGCAAAGCAGTCAACTCAGGGGTGCTAAAAATAAATAATAAATTATTTATTTATTTATTTGCTGCTGTTTGGTTATACTTCCTAGAGCAGAGATAAGATAGAATGTATTAGCGTCTGTGGTAGCGACAAGATGGCTTCTACTGTTCTTATTAATTCATGTTAAGGTATATTTGGTGTTTAAATCAATTCAACATGCACTTATAAGCATTTAGAGACATTCTCAAGTATTCATGGATTTTAGCTCTTTTCAAGCTGTTGTGGTCCCAATGAATATTGGGATCCACTGTAAACTTAACAAAAAAAAAAAAAGAAAGGATTTCAAATATACATTTTCACTATGAATCGTAATTTTATTTAAAAAATTACATAATTATTTTTCCCCAAATATGTCCTGTAATTCATAGAGTAATTGTAAATAAGCTAAACTAATCTAATACAGATATTAATACTAAAAAACAATCTAATACACTCTCAAATAATAATTATACATTATGTAATATTACAAGAGCGTCAGAGAACATATTCTTGACATGAATAGGTGAATGATGTTATAGTAAAGAAGTAATAAATAATTTACTTTAATTAGCGAGCAATAATTGTGATGACAGCAAAGTTAAAGAAATCTTTAGTCGGTCAGGTATCATCCTGGTGACAGGTATCATACCTGTCTCTCAGTATGGTCCACAGCTCTCCACCCAGACACGCCTCCAGCAACATGTATAAATATTTACTGTCTTTAAACGTCCGATACAACCTGAACACCAAGAGTAGAGTCACAGAGGGAACCCGACATGTCTGCAACTTTACTTACATCAGGACAAATTAAAGACTAGTATGCTATACTGGCACCTTTATCTATTTTTTTATTTTATTTTTTTTTACATTTATTATTTTATGAGACATAAAAACGCACAGTTCTCTGACCTGACAATGAAGTCCGAGTGTGCCTCGGTCATGATGTGTTTCTCTGCACGGATGTGCTCCTGCTGCCTCGTGTCCACGATGTGACGCTTCTTCAGGATCTTCATGGCGAACGTTTTCGCCTCCTCGTTCTTCAGCTGCACCTAAACAAAGACAGGATACACAGCAGGGAAAGAAAGATCGATTACTACACAACATTTGCACTGTGACGTCACAGCACAACTCCCAACCTGCAGAGAGAGCTCGTATGCGTTTTATTTATCGCTTTGTGCAATGTCCAAAAATGACCAGCTGAACACCTATTTGCTTTGCCTGCATGTGGTTCTTTTCTGATTTCTGCTTCTGGTTGAATGTGCCCTGCTTTCTTTAAGCTATCCTTTTCGATTATACAGTCGCTTATTTTAGAAACTTTTTAAGCGTTCTGAAGTTAAAAACTCAGGAAATGTGCTTGAGGGGTGTCAGGGTCTACTGAGGAGTGTTCATGCTGTAAACACCGCGCTGTGCTTCTTGTAGGTCATGACACAATCTATTCCTATTCCTGGACGGATTCTCCACTTCGGGACACCTGAGCTCCAACCCCAACCCGTGACGCCCCTATCATGCTAGCACCAGCGGAAAAACACTGGGAACTGGAGCCGGGTTTCCACTCAGAGGTTCCCAGCAAAGACAAATCCAACTATGTGCTTTACTTTGGTTTTACTGACATGTTGGAAACTTCTTCTTTTTTTTATTAGACAAAGTGGTGTTTTGACTAGATGTATAAAAAGTATTTTATTATTGTTGTTTATATCTAAAAATATATATATATATTGTGATGACAGAGAAGAGCTCAAAACAGAAACATTTCTAGAAGATTTAAGTCCATGTTGATGTAAAGGGAGTAAGGGGACCTGCAGAGTCAGATTTTCAGTTACGATGATGTCATTAGCAATCCATTTGGGTCAGACAGGGAGTCTGGAGGTCAGAGTTCACCTTCTTACACTCTGAATGACTAAAAATACTTGAGGAGGACCCCCCCAACCGCCAAGCCTGGAATCTAATCTGTTTTTGGGCAAACCCGCAGCAGGGCTTTCCCTTTAACCAACAGTCACCTCCAGCCCCGCCTCCTGTCCTAGAGAAACCTAACTCCTTGAGCCGCAGTGCGTCAAATGCCTCATCCCTCCATCCTCTCCGCTTCCCTCAACCCAACCCAGAACATCCCTGAGCCTGTTTAGGTCCAGGATTGCAGGTGTATGACCCCCTCAGCCACATTTGGACTGGTTTCCAGTTACAGATGCTGACACTTTGCTATCACACAGTGACAATGAAACAGTTTAAAATGACTCAACAAATAATTAAATGGTCCGGAACTGGTATCAAAGTTTACACTGGTTCCTTGTCTGAAACTTGTTCATCGCTGTTCAGAAACTGGTGTGGAACAGATAGTTTCTGGTTCATTGTTCTGTTAGAACACTGACCTCCGAACTGGCCAGGATGTACAATGGCCAATGGAGCAATGGATGGATGTCGACCTCTCAACACATTTGTTTAAGACCATAAACACCTCTGAGCTCCCGAGAATCACTGGCATTAAGTAGGAGAACACGTACAGATCAAGACGTACCAGCTCAACTCTTCCAAAGCCTCCAACTCCCAGAGTATCAATGATGTTGAAGTCATTGAGCTTTAGGCTGGAGAAGAAGGCGTTCTCGGCTTCGTACCTGAAAAGGTAAACACACGATCATGTGGTGGGAATGTCTTTAAAAAAAAAAAGACAAAGAAAAAGGCTAATTGCAATGGAGAATACAAGTGGCTAAAAACCTTTCCAGTTAATCAAATACCCTGCTATCCTACCTGCAGCATTTTACCACGTGGAAAAATGGAAACTTCTTGGAAGTCTGGATGGAGAAGGAAGTGATGGGGAAGGAGTGAGAGGGGGTAGAAGGAAGACTGGGGAGACGTTCCCGCTGCCGCCTCACTGGGACGGGAAGCAACTCTCTCATCTCCGAAACAATTTTGAATAAGGTCGGAATAAGGAAAAAACTATTTCTTCCTGAACCTAGAGGCTGAATCCGCCTTTAATCGGTCGATGAATATTTATGAATGGAACTCAATGCACTGATGTTTCAGTCGTTATTCTACGAAAGAAAAAAAAAGTTCTCATGTAAAAACGCTAAGACAGAGAACCGGAGCAAAATCTGGAACCTCACGAGAACGTTCGGCAGAGCGTCTGCAACAGAGCCGTCTCAAACGATGAGCTCCACGTCCAGTTTACATGGTGCGGGTAGTGCCGATGGCAGCAGTGGATCAGCAGGGTTCTGCTGTGGAGGTACCGGCGCAGCGGTGAGGTTGCCGGGTCCTCCAGAGGTTTGTGCATCAAGATAGAGAAAGCGGCTGGTCCTGAAGTGAAGGAACTGCTGTCAGAATCCAGGAGAGACTGAGAACAGCATCACCTCCAAGAAAATCACTTTTTTTGTTTCTCTGACTGATACGAAGAGAACAAGAAGGTCTGAAGCGGAGCAGTTAAACCGAGGACGCTTTAAGGACTGTAACCCAAACTGAGGAAAGACTCTAAGAGGTTTTGGTCAAAATGAGCCTCAGGTCTGCAGCGGCTGAATCCTCCAGGCTGGAACAGCTACTGACACGGCGACCTGAGTGGTGGGAGTTGCTGCTGCTAACGGGTATTTTTAGGAGGTGGAAACATTGCTCAGAGGTTCACCCGCTAAAGGAAGGTCAGTCATTGAGGAGGCTGGCTGAGTGACAGGAGGCTGCAGCACAGACTGTCCCAACCTGAAAACTAGAGGACACCCAGGTTTCTTCTTCTGGGATTATCAGAGGCCCTCACAGTTTGCTGTGCGTTTCCATATCCATGGATCAGCTGTGGAGTCGTGTTTGTTCCTGCCTTCAGTGTGAACGAGGCTCTTTTATGTTTGCATGCACCACAGGTGTTATACACCTGACATAACTTAGGGCTGTTAATCCTCCGGACTCCGACTTTAACCAGGCCAATAACTGTAAGCGTTGTGTTCCAGCATCGCCATGTCTTCCCAGAATAACTCGCTACGAGCTGACAAACAACAAAAAATATTTTGTCACAATGGCAGCTCTAATCCCTTTGCACGTGAGGGTCAAAAAGGGTTTAAGCCAAAGCTCTATATCTGAATCGAACCAAGCCACAAAATCAGGTCACCTGGTTCTCAACAGATCATATAATCTGGCCACAAACAATCAACAGCACATGATTTGTTCAGAATAAAATAAAAAGAAGATTCTTTACATTTTCTGTCGAGTTGACATCCCAGCACATTTCTTGGATTAGAGAGTGCATTACTTTGTCAGCATTTTAACTGTTGAAATGTATGACAGGACAATCAGAGAAAGACTTAACAACTAAAACTTGTATGAAATTGTTGAGTAAGATAACTTTCCTTGCTGTACTTGAATGAAGCGCGAGACTCAAGGTGCACCGTCCTTTGGACAGATGAGATCAAAGTAGAGAGGTTTGGCCACAATGCATAGAACCATATTTATAGAAAACCCTAGATAGTGCTGGTTGAGGTGTAATGAATGGGCTTTTTTCTACCTTTTCCTATCGTTGAATTGACCAAGAACCACAACCAAACAATTCTAGAGTCAAATGTGAGGCTGTCTGTCTGAAACGTGAACCTTGCCCACACTTGGACGTCAACTGGACGACGATCCCAAATACAGCAACTACGGCAGAATAGCCAAACAAAAACAGAATCAACATATTGCAATGATCTGGTCTAGGGTTTCTCAGTTCCAGACTTCGGGGGACTACAGCCCTTTATATGTTAGACGTGTCTCTGTTTTAGAACACCTGATTAAAATGACAGCATGCCCTTCTCTGCATGCCATCAAGTGGTGCAGAAGCCTGTTAACCACCCACTTATTAAAGCCAGGTGTGTGGCAAAAGGGAAGCACCTAAAACATGAGGCCTCACATTGAGAACCACGGGGTCTAGTCAATGTCCAAACCCGAAACTAATGTAAACAGCGTGCTGGGACCTCTTGGAAGTTTTACAGAAGAATGAAAGAGACCAATAGAATCATCACGTATCTTTTGGGAACAATGTTTCCCATGTTTTCACGTCTGAACTGAAGCCTCTTTAGTTGTACATGCAGGACCAGATCACTTCCTGCAAGCACTGGATTCGGGTTTCTGCAGAAACAGTAGCTGCTGTTGGCAAACACTTGAATGGTCTAAAATTAGTTGGTGGTGGTAAGAAAGGGATTTGGACTTCACAGCACATGAAGGACACACAAGGATAAATCAAACAGAGTAAAACAAGCGGCTTCAAAAAGCTTAAACAAAGGGGAGCGATTTAATATCAAAATACAGCACCAGGAGATTTAGCGTTGTTTCTGTAGTTTTATCCTTTTCATGTTCTTATCAAGCTCCATGTGAAATTGTTTGCAGTAATCCTAAAAAAAAAAAAAAAAAAAAGAACAACTCTCACATAAATTGGGCATATTTGCATATTGAACGCTTTTTCCCTGCAGTTAGTAGATATTCTAACTGCAGAACAAATCCCACCAAAGACGAACACAAACTCTCCCTTCATGTCTGTGGGTCTTTCCGTCGGCTCGGATCAACAGAAGTAACCCAAACCAAATTCAGATCACTGTATGGAAGAGAGTTCGGAAGGGCAAACGCACACTCAGGTTGCAACCTCTCTGTTTTCTGTTTACCGTTGCCACGGCGACAGCCGTGCGCAACAGTCGAACAGTCCAGGTTTGCGAGTGTGTGCCTTATTAAATCTATACCATAAGAGGAAACACGAGAGCGTCCAGCTGCACAGAGTTACATGACTGGGAGTCAGTTGACTCCTGACCGTCACTGTAGAATCTGCTTGTTTACAGCAGCAGCTGAACCCTGATTGGACGAGTGTCCCCGGTCCACAAACGCCTCCGATAGCGGTTCTTCCTCCACCTGGTAGAAGTCAGACTGAATTATATTCCAGCTGCTGTACAGATTCATTGACATGAAGGCTTTCTAAATATTTAGCTTTACCTGAAAAAAAAAAAGCCTAAGCAGACGCTTTCTAATTCAAAACAAGCATGAAGAACAGTTTTATTTTTTAAAAATGGGGTCAAGGTAGGTATTAACAGGTATGTCTGGATATGTTAATTGATTCGGATGTTGGTCAGAACTCTAACACCATTTTTTTTTTTTTTATATTGTTCAGTAGTAAACACGCCAATACAATAATCAAGCCTACTGAATACAAAAGCATCCACCTGTTATGGATCTATTTCTTAACCTCGATAGTCGAGCTGTTTTTTATTGTTTTCTATTCTGTTTTTCAGCTAGCAGTGACACCCACATAACGGTCGACCCTTGACAGACAGCAGCTCGAGGGTTTGATGTAATGGTGGCAGACAGTCTGTGGGATTAAGTGGTTAATTAATTTAAGGTGAAAAAAGATGAGAATTGTTGTTGATTTGCCCACCAGATCTGGGTTGTTTATTAATAACAGTATTGGAGGTGTGTTTTCGATGCAGGTTGTGTTGGATTCAATGCTAATTTTATGTGTATCGCTGTGTAACAAGCCCCCTGGCTTGGTTTGCCCCCTGTAGTTTCTCAATGCCCACTTCACTTATGAAAGTTCACGAGTGCCCCGATTAGGGATTAACGTACAGCTGGAGACAGTTTAACGAGGGGATCATCTTCACACCAACACAACAGAGTTGTTTAGGGAGAGATCTGGTGCAGTGATGAAACTAAATAAAATGTGATGCTTCATCAAGAGTTTTTTGGGTTTTTTTTAGAAAGCAGAGTGAAAACTTCCTGATAACGCTGTAGACCCGTCACTGTCTGACGGACATACTTGGCTTTGGCTTCAGCGTCCTCGTAGACTTTATTTGAAACGTCGTCCAGTCCACCAATCAGGTGCTTGAATGAGCTGAAGAGAGAAAGAGAAAAAAATATATTAATTTCAATAATCTGAGAACCACCATGATGTTCGGTCCATTTCAGAGACATGCTTGCAGGACAGAGCCCCGGTAAAGCTGAAGTCAGTGAGGTTAGATTAGTGTTGCTCTTAAAGGACTAACTCTGCCTTGAACCACACAACATTCCTGAGAGGACCTCAGCAGTGGAAAAGGAAATTCAATGTGTAAGACTGAGTTTTAACAGCTGTTGAAGATTTATAACTCCCTCTGCAAGGACTCAGATTGGTTTTAGGTAGCAGTGAGGAGCCACTGGAGAAATGTGAGGAGGACCACAAGCTCCAGAACAATCCAGACAGGTTTTATTACTTATTTGTAGTAGTTAGTACATGTCGTTTGCCCTGAAAGCCAGCAGAGGGCAGTATCGACTTAAGAAAGATGCACCAGATCCACTGTTAAAATGCAATGTTTGGAAAATGGTCAGCTTTAAAGGGGGATCTTGAAAAGACTAATCTGAACCCGGGGCAGACGGACTTTGTGTCCAGGTCTGTTTGGTTCTGAAACTACGGAGAACACTCACTCTCTGTCGATAACCAGGCAGGTGACAGGCTCAACAGCGATCACGTTGGCTGTTCTCACATCTTCCCTGTAAACACACGCACACACACGCACACACACACACACACACACACACACACACACACATATATTTACAGCATTATTGGGGATTAAACCACCAGCCTAGCAGATAACTGTATTCAGAGCACTGGAGAGTCTGTGACTACTCATAAAGTTCTCGCTTTAAGTAGACGGTCTGAGATCAATTCAAATATGTTCAAAAATTTTTCAAAAATCACAATTTTCAAAATATTCTGTCACGACAAACCTTTTCATCGACTTCAAACGTCTTTGTTTTCAAACTTATGCAAACTTCGAAAACAAAAATGGAGCAAAAGTGGAAAAGGCGTATGTAAAAGAAATTCTGAAAACTGTGCAGCGCCTCGTGCACATGGACATGAAGCCAGGGAGCGAGCTGTCCATCAAACTCTTAAGAAGAAGTTGCGTCCAATGGGCTGACGGACAGACACGGAGGTGTTTGAACGGTTCATTGTAGGGAAGGATGCTTGGATGACTTGATGGAGCTGAAAGGTGGAGTGACATTGGTTGTCTAGGGCAACATGGTCTTACCCCTGCAGCGCTCGCTCTCCAAACCAGTCCCCTCTTCCAAGCTCCCTCAGATGAATGGCCTCCTGATTGGCTGAATCCCCCTTAGTCACATTCACCTACCAGGAAGAGTGACTAATCAGCAGGTTTTCTTAACATAAATGATGATGTCACAGTCATTTAATAAGAGGAGAGCGGCCGAACCTTCCCCTTGCTGATGATGAAGAAGGTGTCTCCTCGTGCTCCCTGTCGGATGATGTACTCTCCGTCGTCATAGTGAGTCTGGACACAGAGTAAGCTGTCTGATTGGACGATTCCCAGCAGACGAAGGAGAGACGGTGAGTAAGATGACGGACTCACCTCCTCCATGACGTCCGCCAGCTTACTGAGGGTTTCCTCTGGAAGACCCTGGAAGGTTGGAACGCTGCGCAGAGAGAAATCCATTCTTAATTGATCTTAAATCGCAAATTCTGCATTTGAAGTGTTTGCGTTGCTTCAGTTGGTGTTTGTGGTTTCTGAATGCTCACTGAAAAATGTTACATATTAAAGACATTTTCTAAAGGAGTCTGGACTATCAGCCGCTGCGTCTACACAAGGGGAAGGTTTTGCTTTGGAGAAGTTTCGCCGTTCAAAACAATGAATTTAATGAATTAAACTGGTTCTGGAGCCACTGACTTTATCTGTGCGCGTGTTGATGAGATCATGCATCTCTTAAGTCAATCACCTCTTCAGGAAGTCCATGTACTCAGAGTGTTTGATGAGTCCGGTTCTCATCATGATGGTCTGAAAGCACTGCCGGTCGATGGCCCACAGCTTCACATGGATCAGAGCTGAAAAGCACACAATGAGAGCTGAAACACAGAGCTGCTGGTTCTGCATGTACGTGCTCAGAGTTGTGTGCACGTGGGCTTTCATGTTCATCTTTAAACTGTGCGTTAGCATCAGATGAGACCTGAAATCGTGCCACGATGTGCGTGCACAAAACATGCACAGGTTGTCATGGAAACCACACTCTTCTCTCTGTGTGTGTGCGTGTGTTTGTGTGTGTGTCAGATGTTCAAATCTGCAGTCCAGGTGTAATCAGGCGTTCAGGTTCTGTTTGTGACCAACAGACAAACTTTAATGTGATCTGGGCTACTTTTATACTGTGAGCACTGAGTTGATGTTGTTGCCTAGTAACAAATTTTAGTCTGTTTAACAGCAGGGGGCTTTTTTTTTTTATGTAACGAACAAACACCGGACCTTGGTTTCACATCGCTCAGCCTATTTAACATGTCTGTGAACATCAGGTAGTATTTATTTTTTTGGTGGTGGAGGCCATATTTCAGGCTCCTGGTGACATCTTCCGTCTGAGATCTGCCGAAACTCATCAAACCTACGGTAGAAACCTCAGCCGAGACTGAGAAATGCTGCAACAGGGAAGTCAAATTCATCACTGATGGAGTTGCCTGACTAACCACATGGATTTTATTTTCAAGTCATAAAATAACTTGAAATTTTCGGGGGGGAAAAAAAGGTTGAGAATACTTCAACGTGTTAAAATGATGTTGATTCCTGAAACTGACATCAGTTTATTCCACATAATGTCTCACTTTGCTTCTGAAGTGATGCTTTAAAACAATAAGAGATCAGATGGTTTCTTTCTGCGATCTGAGCCTGAACTCCACGATGAGTTGCAGCCTGACCAAGTCAGTCCGAAGTCCTTGAAAACGGACCAATCTCTGCGGAGTCAAACTTACAGAGCTTTGTCTGAATAAAACCAAAATCACCAGAAAAACCCTCTGACACCTGTCTGTGACAGAGAGGATCAGATTTCTCTGAGGGCTCTGCTCCACGGTGATGCTTGGTTCAATTCCCCGCACAACCGGAACCGAGGAACAGGGGGTCGGGGAAATAACTGTGACTGAGCCACAGCAGAATCTTCATCCTCCTGAGAAATCTGTGGTCATTTCAGATCGTGCCACAGCGTCCTTCATCTCGGAAATCTCTGAGGGAAACATCAAAACTTGACTCAAACGAGAAGGAGAGAAGGAAAGACAGAAAGACGTGGAGGACGGATGGAAAAGTAGGACAGAGGTAACACAATACGAATGTAAAGATGAAACGAAGAACAGAGAATAAATGTAACTGGAGTGAATGGAGCAAATGAACTGATAGTGATTTAGTGGGATGAATAAAAGAAAAACAGTGAGTATAAAATAGGAAAACTTGAAAGCAAGGGACAAAGACAACTCCAGGCTTAGGAACTGAAGGAAAGTGCTCACAAATTCACAAAAGGTGAGCCAAAACTTATTACATCCCATAATCCTCAACAAGTCCACTGACAGACCTGGGTGCCATGGTTACGATGCCTCTGCTTAAAGTTGCAGGCAGTTACTGTGGAGACGCAGGAACTCAGAAACTTCCTGCACTTTAATGATGTTTGTGTGAGAGAGACTGTTTTTTTTTTTTTGTTTTTTTAGAGAACACCAACACATTTACTTCCGTCAGCCACAGCAGTGAGGATAGTTCTCTGCTTCCTTGTCACTGTGAGGCCTCCAGGCTGAAGGATGGAGAGTAAATGATCACATTCAGAGGTTAAGTGAGTGTGATTTTGTGTCTGTGGAGGTCCAGAAAGCACAACGTTTGTGTGTAGAACCCAAACTGTGCCTCTGTGTGTTTATCGTAATGTGAGCGAGTGTGAGGGGAAGAGAAGCTCAGCTGGGTTATAAATAAACGCTGTGCGGACATGTGGGCGCTAAGTGAGGAGGTTTCTGTGGGTAAGAGCTCAAATAGACATTAAAATTATTTTCTGAAAGCCGTAAATGCATTTTTGCTTTTAATAAAAAACACTTTACAACTGGAACCTGGAAATAATTGTGTAAAAAACGTAAACAGGAATATCAAACTCAGATCATGTGTTTTTTTTTTTTAGAGCTTCTGAAACCTTCTGGATGCTTTGAAGGATGTCAGATTCTGATGATGCTCCTGGATATACTGGTGGATTTTCTGAATCCATGTCTAGTTGGACCAACTCACCAAGTGAAAGCACTGTACCATGTCCAGAAACAATACATATGCTGTTTCATATATAACCAGTAGAAAAATCTATTGGCAGTACAGCAATTAAGCCTTTTGTTTTTCAATGGAATGATGATTATTTATTCGAGAGCCTTTAATTCTGGACGGACTGCTCCAAAAATGTTATTCCCTTCAAACATAAGGAACTTGTTTGTAAAATAAAAGATCTTCAAACTACTTCAAATCTAAGCCTGTGTGAATAATTTTGACTTTCATTTCATATTTATAGAAAACTGTGAAAGAAACAATGCAAACTGATGCACAACAGTGTCTCCCTTTCCTTGGATTCTTCCCAGCAAAGCTCCCCGAACCTGAGGTTTAGACCCAAACACCAAGTGGTCGGTTCCACAGATCAATCCACTGACCCATTGACTATACCCACATATCGTTGCAGGGTCATGTGGGCTAGAGGGATGGCGCTTATCTCCAGTGGTCTTTTGGGCGAGAGGCGGGGTGCATCCTGGATAGGTCACCGGTCCAACAAAGGACAACACAGAGACAGACAAATCAACCAATAGACACACAAATTCACACCTAAGTACACTCATAAGAGGGGGCAACTTAGAGCGATCACGATTTTTTTGAGGTTTTGTTTCTGACTTAATTGGCTCATTGCCTTGATGGTTGCAACACCTAATGAAGATCTCTGGCGAAGATCGAGGAAAGAAACCATCTGAGCTCAATCAAAGACAGTCTCTGAGAGTGATGCATCACTCTGCGACATCATTGTGAAACACAAGAGTTTCAGCTGCAGCCGCGTGAGACATGATGTGTAATAAACTGATCTCGATTTCGGCAATTAACACCACTGTTAATCCCCGCAACATTTTTTCAATTTTTTCCCTCACACAAAGGTTTCCAAATGTTTTATGACTTGCAAATAAAACCAGTTGGCTAATTTGTCTCCTTCTCTGAAATCTCTCTGTCTGAGCTGAGTTTTCTTCCATTCTGAGTAATGTAGATTTGGACTTTAGAGGGAAGCTGGTGTACCTGGAGAGAACCCACGCATACATGGAGAGAAGATGCAAACTCCACGCAGAAAGACCCCATAAGCCAAGATTTGGACATTTGCGCAGTGATCTCAGATGGGCTAAGTAGAGCTGCTGGCATCTTTTCATCTCTGCCAGTTTTATATTTAGACAAAAAAAAAAGATACAAAGTTTGAAAACCCCCAGAATAGACCAGACGGAGGCTCAAACACGTAGGAGAAGAATAATTTGTTGAGGTTTGAGTCAGCACAGTAGGGCTGAAGCATAATCAGATCTGATCATGAAACTGAATATTCAGAGCCGTGCTATGAAATGAAACAGAGGCGATTTAATGCAGCGGGCTCAACGTGTTAATGTGAGAAACAAGCAGAAAGCATCTGAAAATGCAAACAAATCATGTGGAACCCAGCCCTGTTGCCAAGAGACGCACAGGTGCCAAAACGGGTTGGCCGGACCGGATGGTGTTGCTTGGCAACAGCTGCTTAGCGATCGTTCCACCAGGAAGAGCTGACAGGAAGTTGGACGTGCACACTTAGACACGGCGGTGCTGTCGGATGGTGTTCAGATTCGTTTCTTCAGCTGAACTCTGATCAGCTCCCTCTGGAAGCCCGACTCTTCCGGCTTCGCGTTGGTGAAGAAAACACCAGCAGGGAAGCTGATTCCAGCAGCAATATTTCAGTTTTTTTTTTTTTTTTTTTTTTTTAACTCAGAAATATTGGTTAGAGTCACATCAGCTCAATGCTGCCAACTCTATCAGAGTCTCTAAACTGTTTCTTTGGATTCCCTCCTTATCAGGAAGAGAATCAAATCGAATCCCAGAAGAACGCAGAGGAACCCCACCATCTGCCGCCTCAGTAGTCGGTCTGAGGCCAACGCTACAAATTGGAAGTTTAAATTTAAGCCTACAGAGCTGGAAAGAGCGATCCCCGCACGTTGTTTCTGTTTAACCTCCTGCAGAGATGTTGTTCGTGATACCAAGGCAAACAACAGTAGACTGTCAGCTGGTTTCAGCGCAGCAACAAAACAACACCGGGGGATCACTTCCATTTTCAATTCCGTTTCTTTTCCCCCTGTTTCGGGTCGTGCGACATGAATTACACAGATGTGATCAGGTGCTTTTTTCTTCCATGTGATCTCTCTGCTGATTTTCTCAGAGAAGAACAGCAGCAAAAATTGAGACGTAGATCAGTAGATTTTTTTTTTTTTTTTTTTTTTTACAATGTTGTTCCTGTTGATCTCCAACAGCATACTTACTCCTGACCGTGGCGGTCCGGGTGCAGTTGTAGAGGATGGCCAGCTCTCCGAAAACCTTCCCCGGTCCCATCGTGCACAGCTTCATCCCCTCTTTGGTCACCTCCACCTTCCCCTCTGGGTCAGACACACAGAAGACAATCTGTCACTGTCAAACAAGCACTTCTGCCCAGACGCATAATGGGAAATATAGACCTTTGGTATTTGTCGGTCTCAAGTCAGCATGCAGAAGCTTCCTCGTTCTCGTGAAGAGTTACAAGGAGGGATGAGTGTTCATGGTTGCAGGTTGCAGGTTGATGGATTAAGAACAGCGATTTTCTCTGGAATCGTAACTCATACGGAGTCAACAAACCAATAAAAATTCCTCTCAGTAACTTTGTCAGAACCAAAAGAAAAACAAAACTTAAGCACTTTAGTTAACAGCAAAAGTTAAGGTCACGGTTGATGACAAATCTACCTTCTCAGGCCATAAAGGCTTTTTTCTTTAGCCGAGTAACTTCCATCTCTGTAAGTGTCCTACAATGGATAGGCATCAGTGACTTTCAGTAACAACCCCCAGAATAGGGGCACTTCCTCAAGGTCCAGTGTCCTGCAACTTTTAGATGAGTCTCAGCTGAGTCAATTGATGAGGTCATTAGCAGGACTTTGAAAAAACTTGACTGAACTGAGGAGCTAATACAGCCATTTGAATCTGATCTTTTGAACAAGCTACATATCTAAAAGTTATAGAATACCAGCCCTCAAATCTAGTCCTTAAGGGCAAAGAAAATCATTGCTTTACTTTTATTTGGTGCAGAGATTTTAAGCCCTTAAGGACTGGATTTGAGGACCCCTGTCCTAGAAGCTATATCTGTAGTGTAAGCGTTGAAGTCTTTGTTTGTCCAACTGAATGTTTCCCTTCCCAACCTGAATATTTAGTTTAGACACAACTGACTCCGCTCTGTTGCCACAATATGTGCTGATCTGATTGACTTAAGTGCCTTCCAATCAAAAGTCTTGGTACGTTTAGGTGAGAACGCTTTCAGCCCAGAGATTTTCATATCCGTGTGTCACTTTTCTTTGTATGACACAGGGTGCTTGGCATTTGGACTCTGCCGTTTCCGACTGACACTAATGAAGACGGATTAATGCAGCTGGGAACAGAAATGTCAGGGCAATCAACAACACAAACGCACCTGCATGATGTGGTCCTCTCTGTGAACCGGAGGTGTGTTACGCAACATTCAGGGACCTGACGTAACCTTAAGACGGAGTGCGTTTGTGTTTAATCGTCTCCCTTTGACATTAACTGACATACAACACCAGTGGACACAATCGATAAATCAAACTGCCAACTGATCAGCAGAACATCTCACAGAAGATTAACACTCATACTTACAGGAAGACGGAGAAGCAGAGCTAAATTGATAGAGAAATTGTGAACCAAACTTGGCATTTTTATTTGTTACTTGAAAGTCATAATTGTCTGTTAATATTTCGACTGACTGGATTTATGGTGCGCCATTAAATCTGAGACCTGGGATCTGGAAGAAGGTCAGAGGTGAGTCTCTGCCTCATGCAGTATCCTGGTGTTCCTGACTGATGGCAGGATGGAGCCAGAGATGAAAAGACGGATAAGACTCCATTTGCAATAATGAGGGTGTTGCGCCGGCCTATCAAGGTCTATCATCTATTATCAAGAAAGAGCTGAGCTGGAAAATAAGGCCCTGGGTATTACTGTCCCATTTGCGTTTCAACCATCCCCTATGGGTTCTAAGATATGGATTATGACTTGAAGAACCAGATCCAGGATACAAGTAGCTGAAATTAACTCCCCCTTTAATGAAGACTGAATTCAGCCTTGGGGATAAGAAGAGGAGCTCTGTCAAGGAGAGCAGAATTGCTTCTCCTCCACTTCAAAAGCAGTCAGGCATGATTAATTTGATAAAAAAAAAAAAAAAAAAATCCTCCCTATGGATGCTTTCTAGATGTTGGCTCTCAAAGAGGAGATCCCAGTACAGACCCAGACTGTAAAACCACTCTGATTTCTTAGGAACCCCCAGAGGAAGGAGCTCCATCTGAGAGAGGGACATGCGAGTTTACATACTTGACGTTTAACCTATTCAATCCCACTGTGGACAACTTGAGGGTAATCTATTGAGTCAATGATGACTCAATAGATTATGGGGATATAAATGTATTTTTAAACCATTCTTACATTTGTGTTTTTCAGCATCTTTTTAGCATTGGTGCAGTAATGTTAATTCTTTCTCCACCGGAGGGCACTGTTGTCACAGCTAAGAAATGCTATCTCATAATGGCTTGTAAGAAGAAGAGTCACCATTTGAGCGTTCCAGATACCCCGGAAGTCGGAGATGCGTTTTGATGTCACATCGACGATAACATTCAAGTCAAGAAGTCGGTATTTCAACATGGCGGCGCTCGTAGGCATTGCTTGTTTAATAAAAAGCATCAGTTTAACTTTACTTTCCATAATCTAACCCCACTTTTAATTTCTTCAGTTTAAAGTTTCAGGTGCTACATGTGACACTGATTTTAGACACACACTCTTTCATGTAAAACTGAGATGCTTCCAACTCATCTTATTACTGTCCAGGCGAGAAACGGCAAGTCAGTTTCAATATGGAGGCAGTCCCAGTTTCTCATTACGAAATGCAACTTTGTAGGGCATTCCAGTTGATTTTTCTTTTTCAACTATAAAGTTGGAATTTTGTAGTTCTGAGTAAAACTGGGCTGCAGCAGTGGCAACAGAATGTAAACATAGTGACAAGACTGTGTTTAGTCTGTTTAGTTTAGGAAGTGGGTCTTTCATATAATGTATCAACTATAATTGCTGAAGAGCATTTCATCGGAAAACTTTTCAAAAATGGGAATTAAACTTCAGAACGGAAGCTTTTTAAGTCCAGGAACATGAATTACTGAAATGTAATACAGATTAAAGAGAAAGACAGGAAGTCAGGGGAAGACTTCAAGTTTTATGTGTTTAGGTGAATTTTAGAGGAAATCTCTCCCGGCAATGGCGACTGAAGCTTCAGTTGTACCATCGGTGAGCTCCACCTCTCTGCCACAACAGAGGTTTAAGGTCTGGCTGTTTGTGTTGCTGCAGAAGAGCTGCAGCAGATTTCCTCTCACTCAACAGCAGATTCAGTTCAGATAAAAACGTGATGACTTATGGATCTTTTCCAAGAAGGAAAAATGGAATAGTCTAAGCTGTTTCTTTTTTTTTTCTTTTACCTGCTAGGAAAGAAATTATCTGCTTGGCATTACACACACACACACACACACACACACGCACACAAACACACAACAAACAAAAACACGCACACACACACGGAGCAATAATTAACCCTGCTGTGTCTCTAACACACAGAGCAGATGGAGACAATCGTTTTATCGAACAGGATAAACACACACAGGATCTTTTGCCATAATCACAGGCTGTAATGATCATCGCACTGAAAAATACACGCATACACACACACACACACACACACACACACACACATTCATCGCAAGCTGCAGCTGAACCCTCGTCGGGTGCTCCAAGATCTGATCCAGATCCTCCAGTAGCTGAAGGACTAAAGAACCAAAGAAGAAAGAAAAGTCGGTAAATGGATCAGACTGGATCGTCTTTCAACATTTCTAACAGTCAGAACTGGTCTTTGGGGAAACACAACAGCTATAATAACATCAGTATGAATTCACAGCAAACATGGTTACAACAACCCTTGTTTGATTGTCTCTGGAAGTGCTGAACGAGAATAAATTAACTGCTGCAGTATTCATCCGTGATCATGTTTACTGTATGTTTATATTAGAAATATCAGACTGAGATTATTTTGGGCTTAACGACTCAAACTGTTAACTGCTACTGCTTGTGTTGGTGCCCAGTGCCTTAATCTCTTTAAGCCCAACTGTGACTGTGCACACGGTTTTCTGTGTGATTGAGAGTCTTCTGTTTATGAGTCTCACGATCCCAGAACAAAAATCTAACAGAACTGGAAACACGCAACTGCTTCTGCTGATTTCAGCCCGACAGCGGAAGAAAGGAAGAAAAGAGCAACAAGAAACAGAAATAGAAGAGAAGGATCAGGAGCTGCGCAAGGTGAGAGGTTTGGACTGCAGCCCTGCAGCAGCGTCTCCTCCTGTTTCCAAGCCAGCGAACACATTGCTAAGTCATCGCATGTTAAATATGGCTCTTCTAGAAGTTTCAGTGAAAAATCAGCTCATTTATATTTTAAAGAAAAGTTCCTTTAGAAAGACAAAGAAATGCTGAGACGTCTGTTCCTTCCTCCCTTGTCTGTGTTTGGCTGCTAGTCTAAACTCTCTGCGTGAACTGAATTATTTCACCAGAGGATGTGTTCCCACCAGGAAAGTCTGCTTTGGTCCCTTGTTTGTTTAGGACCAAAAGCAGTCTTTTTTTGCTTTCTTTCACTGCAAACACAGCCACGTGGGTGACGATCGTTGCTCCCATTTAACAGAAATTACTTGCTGTGTTTTTTGTTGTGCACAATTACATTGTAATATCATTTTGAATGTAATTAGCAGCTCATTCGTATGCTGGCTCCACCATGGGGTATTTCTAATTTTGCAAAGCCGTCTGTAAAAACGGAAGCTGCGAGCAACAAGAGACAACGTGCAGAAAACGGCAGATCAGGTACGGCTTCGGTTTTATCAACGGTAGCGCTAGCAACTGCCCGGCAATAGTGGCTCATAAAGTCCAAAACTACATGGAGGCCGGTCTGTATTCAGACCAGAAGTGGACCGCACCAGAGTTTGTTTGAAAGCAGACTGGGATCGACTCAAAAAGCGGGTCTCGGTCCGGTCGTTTGGTTAGGCCAGATGAATAACAGGACTGAAATCGGAATTTACAAGCAACCTAAAAAAACAAACAGGAGTTTGAGCTCCTGTTTATGTTTCTCTTCAATTAAAATCCACAGCATTCCTCAAACGTTCCGTACTTTAACAGAAGGCAGTTATCAGAAAAAAATCGGCACGGCGGTGCATGCTATTAGCTGTAGCATTTGAACGATTTTCCCCTCTCTCTGCCAGTCCGCATCACTTACTGTAACAGCTGCATGGCCAGTCAAATCTCTCAGTAATTGCCACACCGACTGAGAGTTTGACTTCTGCCAGGCTGAACTGAAACGTGCGCCCACACTTGTCCTTTTGCTGCTCTGTCACTCTGTCCACCTTCTCTATAGAAAAGGGGGGGGGGACATTCTGTGGAGTCTGATGTGAGATTTTTCTAGTGAACGCCAATGCCTACAACCAAATGTAACAATGTGACTGTATGCATGATTCTGACCCAGTGGAAAGCTTGAAATATGAGTAAAATTACACATTGTTTGAGTGGTTTCACGCTTGATGTGCACATTCTGCAGATTTTATATTTAACCACTTAAATCTTTTTAATATGGTGTTAGAAATGCGTTAAAAGATGCGAATAAACAAAGTGTACGCTTCTGGCATCATCAATGTACGAAGCTGAGTGTATAGTGTAGGGATAATATTTTGAATATTTATTTGAATTGAAGTTTTTTTTTTTTGAAAGAAGCTAAACTAAAACCAGGACCTTTGAGGGGTTCTGGCTAGAATATATTTACAGACAAAGTTGTTATATATATATATATATATCTTAAATGCTAAATCAGTATATTTTCTGTATAGTTTTGACGTAATTACTACTCCGGGTATGTTGTTCTTTCAGCAAATGGCCTTTTATGGTTAACAATTAACCAATTACCATATAAGTTGATGATTATGTCAACAATCATTTCATCACAATTAATCTGATTAATCATTTCAGCCCTAGTCTGTAATAATCCAAATGGGTTTGACCCACAGACCTGCTTAACAGATACACATCTTTTACTCGATCAGACGAATTTGTTTTTAGTGATTCAGCCAGAACTCGGATCCAGGTGAGTCACAGAAGCAGCTGCTAGATTCTGGCTTGACGTTTGAAACACAATCTGTTTGCTGCTCCGGAAAGCCCGAAGCAGTGTGTGTGTGTGTGTGTGTGTGTAATCACTTATCCATGTAAGGAGCCTCAACTGCTCTCACCACGACAAACAAACACAGATCAGAGTGAGACCTCCTCCGCTCATGTCTCTGTTCCTGTAATCACTGTAAGGAAGAAAAGCACAGCGGCTGAGGCTTCAGGAGCTCATTACAGCAGCGGGAGAGCTTTCAGAACGATGGCCGACAGCAGTGAGCCGCTAAGCGCTGCGTCTCGTTAGCTGGAGTGAAAATTAATTCCTGCTTTCGTTGCAGGTAACGGCAGCTTCTCGGCCTGAGAGAAGATCGTCTGAACAAAGCGGAAAACCAGTTAACCTTCAGAGGCTCTGCTGCAAACTGTAAAACACCGAGGCTCTGTCAGGATCCTCGTGCCGGATTCACTGATGACAGATTTGGAAATAATTCTGCAGCAAATAGCATATTCACAAAAAGCAACGGTCGGGTGATTAAAAATGTCAACATAATTACTCTGATTGGGTAACAGGATAATAAGGGAGAGAAACTCAGGGCGATAATGGGGGGAATTAAAGATACAGGAAATCAATTTGTAAGCAATTTGTTTAATTTGTGTTGAATTTTAGTGAAACTCTGCTAAATATTGTAGTAATAACCTAATAACAACTTGAGAGTATACTTATTCATAATAAAAAACAATAAAGCTCAACGACATACAAGAAAAGGTTATCAGTCAACGTTTCTGAAAATCTTTTGTATTTATTGACCCGGTTTGTTGAAAAGAATTTAGAAAATCATTTTGATAACTAACCATTTTCCTTTCCATGATATTGCCGAATATTTAATTAAAATTATATTCTTAAATTTATATCCTACGTGTAGTCACGGGATTCAGTCTTTTTATGAAGAAAATTAACTCCACTAAATTGTTATTGTCTAGCTTCAAATTTATTGTTCATTGTTCACTTATACATTATGTATAAAATACATATTTTTATTGTGACTAGCTGGAATAGTTTTAATTGATTTGTTAATTTGATTAATTAGGTTTTTTTATTAATTGATGGTAGATTACATAATCACTCAACCACAATTATGTTTTTTTAAATGTACTCCTACCTGTGATTAGTTGCATCCTTTGCAGAAATACAGTCACTGAACATAGTGTTTTAAAAGCCAGACGATTCATTTTGGTAAAATTCGGATCTTATTTAAGCTTAATATCAGCTGCCTTAATCTGATCTCACTCAGCTCAAAGACAGTAGCCTGGATGATGTCATCATGATGTTATCTGTTCCTGCACTTTTCTCACATCTTTGCTGAGCTGTCACAGATTCCTTCATGTCTTCTAATTTATTTTTTTGTCTACCATGCAGTCTCATGCCGTGACACAAAACAATGACCGGATCATTTGACATGAACTGTGGATGAATAATACTCTGCGTTTTCGGACTGTAACATTTCTCTCATCTAAAAGTTTTGAGTTTTTGATGTTTCTATGGAGGACATTTTTGGACTTAATTGAATTCAAACATTATTTTCTAATGTTTTTTTCTGATTATTTTGAATGCATTCGGGGGTTTTTTGTCCATTTTCGCCACTCTCCCTGCCTCACTGTGTATTTTTTTTTCTTTTTGCTTTAGTTTTAAATAACTGATTCCAAATTTGTAGATTTCCAATAATAAAATGATTAGCCAACATGTTGCTAAGCAACCGCATTCACCACAAAGCTCTCTCTGTGTGTGTGACATCATGAGACAAAACTGCTGCATCTGTTTCTTCTGCCAAACCACAAATAATGAGGATCATGTTAGTAATGTTTACACATTCACACACAAATACACAAATACACACACACACACACTCAACATAAGATACCAACCTCATCTTTTTCGTGCTGTTTTTTTTTTGGGGGGGGGGGAATCACTTCCTCTTCCTGTGACAGAAGTCTTTATATTTAGCCGCCATCTGCGCCCCCTCGTGCTCCCTAAACTTCCGCCCCTGCTCCTGAAACGCACGTCTGTAAGGATCCACGGCGACAGAGAGCATTCAGCACTGGTGGGCGCAAAATCTACATTAATTCACCATGTTTAACACAAAGCAAACAAAGAGCCAGGAGTATAAATCCTGCAGCTGGAACCTTTTCACTCTGATCGGCGCACACCTGTCAAGTCTCCCGTTTTGACCGAGAAGCTACCGTTTTGTTTTTTACTCCCCCGTTCCCGCCGTGCTCACGAACCCAGCTAGCAAGCAAATGTTAAGACTACGTCGGCCGAACGTCCTCTGAAAGTCGAACGTCAAATGTTCGGACTTGACTTTCGCTCCGAACTTTCGCGCGTTATGAAAGAAAAAAATATATTTATGCTGTAATTTTATTTAATCAATTTTAATATCTTTAAAACCTTTATGGTGGTTAATATTTTTTTTTGACAAAATCTTTATTTTTGTCCTTTTAGAAAGTCTGCATCTGAACGTCCGTGTGCGACGTTTAAAAATACGGTTACTAGCTTCAATACCTTATTTAGCCGATAGGGGGCTCCACCCCCGGCCAAACATTATCCTCTCCATTCAAATAATGGTTATAAGTCCGATTTTTCCCATTTCCTTTCCTGAATAATCTGCATTGCATTTATTCTAACGTGATGTAAATGTATGTCAAAGGAGAGTAATACTTCAATAAAAGTCCAAGAAGTACTTTCATTTGGAAAATATGTATTTTCTGCCGAATGACGTAACTTCATCTGCAGAAAGTTTCTTGACTTTCTGCAGTCAAGAAACAACACTTCTGTATTTCACATGAAACCCATGGAAATATAAATATACCTTGTTCGGTAAGTTATTAGTTTTCATACTTATTTCTATCATATTCTGACCAAGCACGTATTATAATTTTCCCGTAAATATCCCGGATTGTGCCGCCCGCTCTCACGTGTTAGTTGCTCTCCCGGTGTTCTGACTATTTTATCTTCCCCCGCTCATCTCTCTGTGTTCATTTGTACATTTGAGAACAGAAGTGGTTCGTGTACACAGTTGTGTGGTACACCTGTCCTTCATCGGAATTTAATAACAATCATATTTTTTTTTCAGTTTTTCTAGCTCTTCTAGATCAGTCCTATTGATTTGACATTATGTCAGTGACATCAAGGAGCTGGGAGGCATTCACAATGAACCTCATAGTATGGAATATATACTTTAATAGATTTATTAAATGTTGATTTTGACCCACTAATATGTTGGGATTAGGTATCGTAGTAAAATTCTGACTCCTTCAGGTATGCCTAAACCAAGGGAATCGATACTTCATCAGATGTGTTCGTTATACCTCATGTTTGATGCTACATATGTTGTTATTCAAACAATTACTTCAGCTCTGAAATTTTCCATAGATCCAACTATCTCTCTAAGCAATATAATAAGTCATTTTAGGCCAAATACATTATTGGCAAAATATCAAAATGTCCTCCATAGAAAGTCACTGCTTCAGTGAACACAACAGTGGGAAATATATAAAATATTCCTGTCACAATGCTAAACTTCCAGACTGATATATCTAATATCAGGATATAACAAACCTTGCCGATGGATGAGCGACCATTATTTGATGATAAATAAAGAAATAAATCATGCATAGAATTGTATTTCTGCATCCAAATCTAAAGAGACAACTTTTATCTAAAAAAAAAAAAAAGCTTTTATTCATGTAGCTGCTTTGGTTAAGTAGATAGAGAAAGGAATGAGCAAGTTATGTCAGAATTTCATCTAGAGAGATTTTTGTTTCTGTCTGACATTATGGACAACGTGGTAGTAATTTTTTTTTTAATGGATCAATATGATGATCTCTTTGAATAATCTAATAAGTTGTAAAAATAATATAAAGAAAAATGATTAGACCTTTCTCATAACCTGTTGTCAGGCAAGTAGTGAGAGTGTGCTTCAGTACATGTTCCTACCCAGAGTCTATTCAGGCAAAGCCATTTGGTTTTAACATTTAGTTTGAAACGCAACACAGTCCAGGTGGAGGCGGAGTTCAAATGATCAGGAGGTCTGATCTGAAACTGGTTCAAACACTGGAAAAAAAAAAAAGGTACTCACAGAGTCAAACAATAGCACAAGTCCTGATGAAGATAGACAAACAAAGCTACATGCACACATAGATATAACGCATTCAAAAAAATCTGTCTGTTTTGAACTTCATCCGCCCACAGCAGACTCCTCTCTAAAACCAGTTCCTTTAACATTGATTAGATAATTATCTAATCTGGCTCTAATATAAAACCCGACAGAAAAGACGCCTCTCACATTGTGAGGACGTGCTCTTAGACTCAGCGTGTGTGTTATTCACCCAGCAGGTTTTTTTTTTTTTTTTTTGGACATAAATGTCATTGGTTATTTTGCACACCGCGCGCTGCCGCCTACCAACACGGGACCAGCCATCTGGAGGATTGTTGTCGGCTCTCAGAGCAGTCCAGCGCCACTACGCCACAAAAGGTTTGAAAGGACCTGAAGACACAAGCAGACCTACAGCTGCTCTGAAAAGGTCAGGTGGACTCTAATGAGGAGGTGGAGCTAAATTTATCCTCACAGCGTCTTCATAATAGAACATATCCAAGTGTGACTGAGGGAGGACGTTTCAACAGGAATCTCCTGCAGTTCGAATGTGTTCAATCAGTGTCTTCCCCCTGAAGAGGTCCTCTCTGTTCTGTCGAGACGGTAACGGCACACCGTTCGTTCCTCCAGATGTGAGATCTTAAACGTCTCCCGACTGCAGATCCAGTACGACACCAGCATCACGGCACGTTTTCAGTGGGAGGATCACGTTACCGAACGGGATTCTTATGTAAAACACTGACCTCAAATCCGGCTATAAATATAACAAACGAGCTGAGCGTAGTAACGGAGAAAAGCCGGAGAGGGTTTGATCTCGGAGCCCCTCCCAGTTCTCATCCCATCGTGTTCCTCCAGCAGAGGGGAAAGAGACCAACATGTGCAAAAGCTTCTGCTTGTATTGCAGACTGCACTTATATCACAATACGTCTCAGATGTTTAAATGTAGATGTCATGTCAATAAAATCCATCCAGAGGTGGAGAGGAACCTGACTGTAACTGTTCTTTTTTTTTAGTTTTTTACCTTCTGGTCATAAGGACCTTCTGGTCATTTACTGCTGCTCCAATCCACACACTGATCACACAATCCATATGATTCCAACTCAAGAATGTGACCCAGTGAATCTGCAAACTGCAAAACTAAGAGGAATCGTAGTCTTGTCTAGTCGCATCCTCATTGTTGAGGGTCGGGGACAACAGATGCTGGTTCCACCACTGCTTTCCACTCTCTTCTTTCTCTGGTGATGGCCGTCCATTCTCCCACAGATCTTCTCGTCCGATCCCTGAAGTCGACCGTCCACCTCCATCTCTGTCTTACCCTCCACCGCTTTCTGTAAATGTTGCCCACTAGGAGGTAGGCGCAAAGGTTGTGGGTCCTAACGACATGGTGCGTAATAATAACGAGGCTAGATCTAATTTTCCTACTCTTCACCCTAGTGCCAAAAATGCTTGTTGGGCTACCAACAAAATATATTTGGTAGGTAACAAATTCTTCAAAGACACTTATTTATGGAGCATAAGGATGGTTAAAGTTCATCAGCATTTTTTTGTTAACTTATTTGGAATATTTATTGAAAATATGACAAAACATTGAGGTTGGTCAAAGGATGATCAAGATAGATGAATTACAGAGGAGGAATAAAATGTCAGGAGTGAAGGAAGATTCAGCTCAAATCATTTTTTAAGCCAAGGCAACCATGTATAGTTTTTGTCCTACATACTAACTTCACTGTCCATCCAAGAAGGGATGCAAAGAGCCACACAGTAGGAATTATAGGAGAAAATACCAGAAATATTGAAGCGGCTGTCCTCAAGACATTAGAAAATGTAATCATTTCTTATCGTCACTTTTTCAGGTCAACTTTCCTGAGTTTGACCTGGGTTTGGAGTCCAAACACTGCATCCGCCTGTAGATGAAAACTGCAGCACAGCCAAGCAAAGCAGAGCGCTATCTGATAAACCACAAATTCATAAAGTCTGTTGTCATGGACACAGCATTTCACCTCCTAAATATTAACCGGAAGAAAGGGCAGCATCAAACGCACCCATTGTTCAGCTCTGCACACAGACAGCAGGAACTTACGGCGGACTTCTCATCGTAGCGTCGTATTTTTCTAGAGCTCTGTACAAATTAATCAGAGTTCCAACATTCCCACTACATTTCCTGTTCTAGGTTTTCTAAAAGTCTGTCGCTACAGAGGAAAATCTTCTGTCTTTGTGGCAAAGCTGACTGGCTGTGCATCGTCTCAGCTGGAAGCGATGACACATTTTGCATCCGCAGCAACGCTGCAGGAGAACGAGTCATTTGCTTCACTCTTCATCTCCATCAACAGGCAAAAGAGAGCAGGGACCAGTTTCTAACCAAACTTCCAGCTGAAGGAAGAAAAACATAATTATATCTTGTTTCTGACACCAGCAGCAGCTCAATAGTAATAATAAAAAAAGAAACTCATTTCCATTTTGAAGGTTGTACAAAGCGGATGACGGCAACAGAGGAACTAGTAACCGTTCAGCGTTGCCAAAAGAAAGCCAGCAGCAGTAAATGTTCAGCAGTGAGGATTAAACCGACCTTTGAGATAAACTTCCTGCTTCAACCAGAGGCTCATTAAAGAGAAGGTTACTTTGCCTTTTGCAGGTCACACGGATTCATTAATTTTGCTGAATATTTCCCGTGTCCAAAAACTCTGAAGGAACACTAAATGAACCTTTACAGAACTTGTTTCCCATTCAGCCACGATGAAACCTCCAGTCCCTCTATGGCACAGACAGCAAGAACAATGCAAACTGTTCTGTTTTTGTGTAGGGACTCTAGTCGGTCGCAAGGTTTCATGTCAAACATAAAATTTATCGTGTTTCACATCCCAGATGAAGCTGTCCAAGACGTATTAGAGAATGGTCTGGATTGAAGCAACACACTGAGCTAAAAAATACGCAAGGTGTTGGATTTTATTATTTAAGAGCTGGAACTCGCGATTCTTCTCTAGGTTGATATCAAAGCAAAAGGACAGGCAGGTAGAACTAGGTAGAAACAGAAGGAGGCACAAAGGAGGTAAAGACAGAAGAACATAAGCAAAGGCAGATGGAGGTAGAGACACAATGGGATACAAAGAAGGTACAGATAGACGGAGGTACAAAGGAGAAGCGATACAGAGGGAAACACAAGAAATAGATTAAAATTGAACCATTTGGAAGAGACAGAGATAAAACCCTAAAGCCTTCTGTTCTTGTCTATAAAATCCATCTCAGATAACTCTTTTAGACCGATTCCCATCTCGGGAATCCAGCCTGTGTTCTTGCTCTCACCTTCCATGACGAACACCAGTGAGCCCACATCTCCTTCCTTTATGATACAGGAATCCTTCCCATAATCCACCGGGTACATACAGTCCACAATCTCCTGGATCTGAGAGAGCTCCAGGTTCTTCATGAAGTCATTGTCCAAGATGGCTTCCTTTATCAGCTCCTTTGACCTGAGAAGAAGAGGAGGGAGAGAAAAACAACTAAAATATCTACAAGAAATAGTCAGGATAAAGTCAATCAATCAATTCATTCACTCACTCATCCATCCAGCCAATCAATCAACCAACCGTTTTAACAAATATTAGGCCTATATCTAATCTTTCAGTGCTGGCACTAATTCTACAAGTTAAGGAATTTTAGTCTGCCAATATTATCACCTCATCCTTCCAATCTTTCTTTAAAAACAAGCATAATTCCATAACAGCTGCGTTGAAGGTGGTTAACGACATAATTGTTCTTAACTAACAATAACATTGTGCTGCACGTCTCCTTTTGTGGATTTGTTCAAAGCTTTTGGTACTGTAAACTGCAACGTTCTGGTATCCAGGCACAAGCCTTTGCTTGGTTAAAAATTTATCTCAGAAATTGGACACAATGTATTAAATATGATTGTTTGTTCTGAAGCTGTAGTAGTTCATAAGGAGTTCCTCAGGGATCTATATTAGGCCCTCTTCTATTCGTAATTCATATAAACGAATTGGGGCAGAAAGTGTCTGATGTGACTTTGCATTTCTATGCAGATGACACAGTAATTTATCACACTGGATCCATTCCTACTCAGGCTGTTGAACTATTATAGAAATACTTTGTTGCTGTCTAATGCTCTTTCTTACTATGAAAAATTGTTCTTAATAGATTTATTTTTCCGGATATAGAGGCCCACCAAAATATCCCATTGTTCTTTTCCAGTGGAAATGAAATAAAGCAGGTTCACACACATAAATATCTGGGGATTTTGATCAATGACTCCCTCATTTTCAAACCCAATGTGGGAAATCTCGTGAAAAGTCGGACTTTTACTTTCAAACTAAATTGTGTTTAGCATATATTGCTAAAAAAGCCTTGTGTCTCTGCAACTCTTATGTCTGTGCTGGATTATGGAGAGCTTCTCCCATCTGTTAACTTCCATTTCCAGGGCATCACTTAGACTCCTGCTGGCCTATATCTGTGCTCAAATTGCACTGAGAGAAATTCTGACTCTTAATTTCTTCGCTCGCACAAATTGCTGTTTCTTTCTGTTCCTGCACAGAAGCTTCTGTTCAGTCTGCCGCTCCGTTATCCTGGAGCTTATTTCAGGAAACTTTCAAATCAGCTGAATTCATCCAAAGTAAAAGCATTTGAGGCTGATAGATTGACATTTACCTGCTTCTCATAGCTTATCATTTTCTATAAACTGTGTAACTTTTTGTGTTATATTTGTTGCTGCCCCTTGGCCAGGACTCCCTTTTTTGTTTTGTTTTTTACCTTAATGGGATTTTACTCTGGTAAAATAAAGGTCAAATAAATGGGGGAAAAAAGTATCTAAAGTTTTTTGATTGACCCATAAAATTAAAAAAATGTAGTAAAATACCTAAAAAGAAACCGAAAAATACTCTGAAACGGCACAAGTTCACGTCAGAAAGTCTTGGATCCGACTGCAGAATCTTGAATTCCCCATATTTCCACAATTAAATAACTTCAGTCCATTTCTCTAAAAATGTTAAATTAACTTTCTTTGTAAATGCGACCTGGAAATATTTAGAATGTTGTTATAAAACAGTGGTTTGTCCTCCTAGACACTCAAGATTGTGTTTCTACTCTATCCCGTTGAAGCTCCAGAGGAACCTTCATCTGAAACGCTCGGTGTTTAATTAACTCTCCTGTCTGCAGTTGTCTTCACGCTTCTTTTTGACAGTGTGAGCATCTGCGCGAGGGAGGCGGCTTCAGCTCCGTCTTTTATCAAACAGCCGAAGTTATTTTCTGCAGGTTTGATCATTTGTCATCTCCGAGCTCGTAAACACTGAAACCGCGCGCCTGATCAATGGCAGCCGGGTGGTGTAGAACAGACAGCCGATTCATTCAAAACGTCCTCCGGCTCAGATTGATCTCACAAACGGCGCGGCGCCTCTGGGCAAAGGAGGAATTATCGGGACCCGAGCTGATGAGTATCTCACAAACTGTCAGGAGATGTTCTAGTTTCTGGGATACAGTCTAAGTTGCAAAGCATAGAAGAAACGGATGTCACTGAATAAAACCTGCTGCGTTCACGCAGATAAGAAAAAAAAAAAAAGATCACAAGAAAACCGAGCGTGTCTGCAACGTGTTTTACAAAACGTTGGACAAAGAAGGAGTTGTGAAACGTTTCAGATGTTTGGTGTTTGGTTAATTAACTGTGAATACAGTAGCATGCTTGAGCTGAAGGTTCTTATTGTCCAAAGTGCAGACAGATAGAAGATATAAAGCAGAACCTGAATACGAGGTCCAACATGATGCAACAATTGGGAGCGACATCGACATTAACTCTTGTGTTCGACGAGGATGTCTGTATCAGGATGATGCCTTAACTTTGCGAAAAGCAGCTTTTAGCCTTAGACAAAAGCTGAATAACTGAAAACACTTAAAGTCGCATTACAAAGCTCTGATACGCTGTCCTTAACCTGTTCCTCTCACTGTTGTAAACTGAAAAACACTCTTCATCGTGAAATCATGACTCCGCTCTGCTGATTCTTTCTTGTTTCTTTGACTGAGTTCTGTTATAAAACATTCCCAGAATGCTTTTCACTATGAGGTATGCGCTAACTGCACCATACTTTAACCCCAAGTCTGACTGTGCAAGACTTCATCCGTGACTTTATCACAATCTGCACAAGTTCTGTTTGCACAGGAGAAGATTCTGACTGGAATTCAAAACACAATAAGGCTTTGTGCACTAAATCGATCTCACTCCTATCTCGAAACCACCCAAAATCAAAATACTGCCACTCTAAAAAAACATGTAAAAAGTCTTTCACGTGCTATTTGCTATTTTACAAAGAAAATCACCAAAAGGACACCAATATTTAAAAGACATTCAAAGACAGAGCCTTTACATAACCTATAAGGTAAATCATAATATAAAATCTAACTAAAAAACAACCTATATAATAATAATAATTTTGGATCAGCAAACAGGTCATAATTTCCTTTTTACATTTGTTTCTGCACTTTCCAGGAGGGCTTTATGTTTTTTTTTTGTTTGTTTTTTTTATCTCTCAACTTTTCAATGTGGGCTTATTTAATGTTGCGTCAGTGATCTCCTTGTTCCACAGAGGAATGAAATGACAACAAATCTCGTCCAAGACAAAACGAACTAAAAAGCCACCCAGGGCCCCTCCGCCCCCAGACATTTGTTTATCGAGAACGAGAACGCCATTATTTTTGATTTAACTGTTTCAGCAGAGACGAATTAAATTGCTTGACATTTACATCTAAGATTAAATTGCCAAGTTTACTTTGTAAAAGTGCAAAGAGTCGCCTTCATAGTTCGATTGTTGCGTTACCATGGCGACAGTGTGAGGCTGCGAGTTTAATCCTTGTGTTTCAGCTCAGTTTGTACCAAAATACCTATCAATAATAATTAACCAATTATCAGTGATTGTTTTGTTTTTTTGTTATCTTAGTCAATTGAACTGGGACCCGTCTACCAGATTCTACCACATCTGTACTGATTAGTGGTGCTGATGTTCTTAACGGGAAGACGGGCCCCTAAATCATATCCCGCCTGAGGCTCCAGGTAGTCCCCAGAACATGCTATGTTCTTTACTGCCTCCTGGTGTTCGGAGCCATCGTCCCCCAACAGAGGCACTTAAACAGTGTCATGGTTTCTTCTCTTAATGGCTCCATAGTTGCTTTGTTTTATTGTTGTTGTTTTATTGTCTCCTCCAACGATGTCTGGTTTCAAATTTTTCAATCACTTGGGTCTTCTATAAACTCTGGACTGTGACTTGGTTGCTTAGATGAGCAGCTCTACCCTCTAGATGCAAATAATACCGAGCAGCTGAGCCGTCGTCGTCATACAGAATCTAAAGAGGAGGAGAAGGATGTCTCTCTCTCTCTCTCAGCCAGCAGAGCCAAAGGTTTTCCTTCCTGTCGAGAGTGGAGGGCTCAGTTTTATTGAAATGGACTGAAAGAGACAAAGTGAGTGGAAGGAAGATGGTGAATGCTCCATAGATCCTCACTGGCTGGCAGCTGCTGAATGATTTCCAAAAAAAAAATCTGCTAACATTTAAATAGCCCACTCAGGGTTTAATCCAAAAACACCTACAGTTTAGTCAGACTTACAGAGCTGCGTTAAGTTGCTACAAAAATTTGATTTCAGTGTAAAGGAGCATTATTGGATTATTAAAGGCAGGAGAAATAGATTTTGTTTTTGTTGTTGTTGTGAAATGTAAATTTAAGCATCAGGTAGCTAAAATAAGTGTACAATAGGAGAATTGTTTTAATGCAGAACCCTAAAATCACTATTTAATTTGGGGTTCTTTTTAGCAAAACTGATTAGCATCAACACCAAACCATATGATGCCCAATCAAATTCGCCTTTCGCCTTTGGATTGGAACAACTTGCAAAAAAAGAAAAACACTACAGCTTAACGTCAGCATAAGCTTTATAAACTCAGTGAAATCCATAAAGTAAGTGATCGATGTTCCTGCTTTTCAAGCAGTTGGCTTGTCATGTGGATACGGTACATGTAGGCAGTTGTGTCATTTTGGTTTGGTTGTTTGTTTTATGCTATTCGTCCCGTTTCTGCTGTACGATAATCTGTGGCGTGAAGTTTTTATGTTTCCAGAACAGGTCGCTGTTGAAAATGAGAATCTGTTCTTAATCAGCCTACCTGGTAAAAACAAAGGGTAGAATAATTAATTAGTATAACTAAAAATGAGTGATTAGCGGTGAAACACGGCACAGCGTTTGATGACAGCCATGTGGTGCAATCCTACTGGTTGTGGCAAGTGATGGACGGAGCAACTGTGTTGCCCAAAGAGTTGCGGTGACTTATTTGTATTGCTTGCAGCACAGTTCTGCCACAAGCACCATGCTAACGGCTGCCTGAAATCCCAAGTTCAGGCAACCACGAATGATCATCACTGCCTGGCAGCTGCTGAATGATTTCCATTTAGTTTTTGTTAAAGCAAGACAAGAAATGCATCAGATGGACGTGACTATAAATTATCCTCCAAGTTTCATTAGACCTACATATGAACACGCGAGTAAATCAGGACCAAAGTTCAGTATTTTCTAATAGATTTTCTTTAGTAACTTCAAACAGGAGAAGTTGCGGCGTTATCTCCCGAATTCAATCAGCAGACCAAACGAACACAGTGGAGAAACATTCCATCCCCAGTCGAGGTTTGCAGATAAAATATTTTTCTGAGCTGAGGCGAACAAGATGCGTCCCTGCGGTGCAGGAGGAAACGTTGAGCGATATCACTTTGTCGTTAACTTGGGGGAGCGGGGGATGGGGGGGGACGCCCATTATGACTTGCTTGATAAGGTCCATTTCAATTCATACGCAGAGGAAACGAGCTCTCGGAGATGAGCCGGGTGTTATTTCGGCGACAGAAAAATATTGCGGGCCCCACTTCTGTGTCTGTATATGAACAGAACAGGACTCAGGAGGAAAATCAGTGAGGACTGGATGGAAGGTGGTGATGAAGCGCTCACCCTTACGTCGTTGCCGCATTGGTCACAGAGGGAGGGGGAAGGTGTAAGGAGAAATTAAATGGATGATGGAGGGAGAGGAAGGTGACGAGTGTGAAAGAATAGAAACAGGAGGAACAAAACAACAGATGGGTGAGAGGGAAAAATTATGAAAAGAGAATTAAGAGAGTGGAAATAATTAAAGAGAGATAAAACAAATCAACTCAAAATAATTCTGCTGAAAATGAAACGGGAACTCTAAGGGGAAATAAAATAAATCTGAACATGGTCGACTTATATTGACAGAGTGTTTGAAAGGGAAGCAGGGGGGCATTAGCTCATTACCATCTGCCAATCAGAGGCAGAAACACCAATAAAATCTAAAAATCAGTGAAATCCTCACAGCAGCTGATTTGCATTCATTAGATCTAGACTTTTTATCGGTGTCAGGTCAACAGAAGAGGCTGAACTGAAAGACTAAGATGAGTTTTACTGCGTAAAAGTTTCAAGAATCTGCAGAACCACAGGCGGTCTGTTTGATTCATATGCTAGAATTTAAATAAATATTTGAATTATTGCCGATCAATTAGAAGAAGCATCAAATATCAGCATCAGGGTTGTCGAGTATAGAAGAAAGAAAAAATGTAAAAAAATAAATAAATTCATGTTAAAGCAGATGTGTAGCCTCAGTTTATGGTGCAAAATTGTGAAAGATTTTGAATACTGATAAAAAAATATACTGCTCAAAAAATAAAGGGAACATTTCATTTTAATTTTGTGTGTGGCTCCAAATCCAGGCCTCCATTGGTTAATAAATTTGATTTCCATTGATGATTTTTGTGTGATTTTGTTGTCAGCACATAGAACTTTGTACAGAACAAAGTATTCATGAGAATATTTCATTCATTCAGATCTAGGATGTGTTATTTGAGTGTTCCCTTTATTTTTTTGAGCAGTGTATATATATATGCATATATTTTTGTTGCTTTATAAGAGAAAATAACAGACAAATTTGATTTTATGTAGTTAAAAAACTTTGTTTTTTTGAAAGAGTAAAGAAAATTACATTTTTGACGTTTACCCTTTTTCCAGAGACAAATGAGAAGTATTTGAGCTTGTTTTACAGCGCCATTGGCTGTAGTTCATATTTACAATTTGCTTTTCAATACATGTTCATTTTGTAGGCAGTCAGTGTTAAAATTTGTAAGAACATTGCTATTGAATATGGTAAGACTGGAGTGAAAAATACAAACAGTATTTATATTTTGCTGCTGAATCGAAGCCAGGTTGTAAGTCAGGCTTAAAATGGTAAATACAAGAAGCGTTGACAAAAGACGAAATAAAAAAGCTTCAAAAGCGACTGAAACTCACACAGACCGGTTCAACATGAAGCATAAATCTGGCTTTCAATGAAAAAAAAAAAAATCCCCAAAAGGGCTTCCAGGCTTTTTTTGTCTTTGAAGGATGAACGAGTTGACATGCAGAGCCTCAGAAAAAGCTCCGTCAATGTCGAGGTCGGATCCAACAAAGGCCAAAAAAAAACGTACTCGGCGAGAAAAGAGAACGATGTTATTTTACTTGAGGAAGCAAAGAACAAGAGAAAAGTTTTTTTTTTTCTTTTTCTTGGGCTGAGACATTTCATAATGTGAGGTCTTCGCAGTCCTCCCACTGCAGCATTTGTTCACATAGTAAACATGCCCACTTAAAAATTGGTGACCAACTGCACTAAAGCTGTCAGACAACACACACACACACACACACACACAAAAAAAGTTCTGACCCGATGAGTCGAGCCAGAAACAGAATGATGCCGTTTTGCTCTTGCAGCCCTCGGAGGGAACGTATTACAGAATAGATATGAGCATCTGCAGTCATTTTGAATTTTTTATAAAGAATTTCTGGTGAGTGAAACACAAACGTCAACTCTTGACCCGAAAGCTTCTGCAGCGCCAAACTTTTGTAAATATTGCAACTGCTGAACCGCCGCCGGTTATTTAGAGCCGTTGGCGTCTCGTCTTAACGTTTATGTTAGAGAGGCATTTTATACCAAACATGGGTGGATTCATACCTGCCGTGGGGACGCTTCAGTCAAGTTTTACATTCAGCTATTTAAATCGCCTTTTATCCAGAAAACACGATCATCGTCCTAATTTGAATATGTCCAGTTTTTTGCATTTAAACTCTGCTTGCTCATATTATCTTCATCATTGTTGCAATTTCATGTGTTTTGTTCTCTAATATTGTGTAACTGCAATCAATTTCTATCATCTGATCAGAGTTTACTGTGTAATAAATGAGTCCAAATCAGATTTCATAAAGAAAAATGTAAAAAATCAAAATCAAAAGGCTTAAAGTGGCATAAAAACCAATTCCAATGGGAAGGCGATAAATTATAACACTTGTTATAAACCTGAGATGTTCCATGGGCCGACCCTGGACAGAATAGCTGATTTCATAGAAACTGACTAAATTCACTGAGTCTTTGACTTTTTCACAATGTTCTACTTGATGCATTTTTTTTCTTTTGCACAGAACAGAAGTTGGCTTTCTTCCTTTTTAGTTTCTCTCAGTGGGAGTCACATGACGGCTGCGGGAACGCGTTTAAAAATGGAAACGAGTCTCTTTCCTTGTATCTGGAAGACGTTTCTACATCTGTGAGAACCACAGTAGCTACTAACAAAGACCCACCATAAGGTCGAACAACGGGAACTGCGAACCTTCTGATTCCCACGTCGCTCTGCAGCTGGTGATCACTGCAAACTCTGGTGGATCGCTTCAAACTCTGTCAGCAGCGAATCAGGGAACAATTTCAGTGGATCATTAACTTGTCTGTAGACACCAGGAGAGCTGGTGGGAGTCCACAGCCCACACACACAGACACACACACACACACACACACACACACACGCACGCACACACACACACACACACACACACGCACGCACACACACACACACACTCTCTCTCTCTCTTCTCCATTACTTTATATTTTCATATAACACACAGACACATGCGGGCGGGCTGCAGACTCGGAGAGGAGATGGGAAACAAACCCTGTCATCTGCCTCCGTGTGTGGGAAGATAAAAACCAACGCGCTTGGTTGTTCTCGCCGCCGCAGACAGAAAAGCACGCCATTTAGCAGTCTGCAAAGAGTCGAAGCGGCAGAACTTACCACCAAAGAGCCGGATGACACTGACAGATTAATGGGACCTTCAGAGAATCCCAGCAGATCATCCTAATCATGGTCCTGTTTATGCCGCCTGACCACAGAGACAAGACCGTCAACAACAATCACGCACGCCTTTTTCTTATGCACAGAAACCACATAGACATGTTGTGTGTTTCTTTTTATGATCATGCTCTGCTGCATATTTCTTTAAATCTGACTAAACTACTTTAATAAGGCCACAATTTTCTTTTCTTATGTCGTAAATTTGCCTTATTTTTGCTTAATGTTTACCTTTTGTGAATTTCTATCTAGAACTTCTGTTCTGTTCTGTTCATTAAAAGCAGTGAGAGTCCAACCAAGTGGGGAAATAATATCGTCATCAGACAGAATTAAAATGCATTGCCCCAGAAATGTTATATTCTATTAAATAATGCATCCAAGCTGTTCCTTTCTGACTGCAACATTGCACAAATTATAGTTCAGGATATTGTGCGGCTCCACTACATGTAGAGACGCCAAACACTGAGCGCTGCTGCTGCACCGTGCGGCCCAGCTATATATAGATGCATCAGCGGCGTTCTGGTGGATGGAAACATCAAAACCTCCTGGATATCACGGAGGGCGGAGCTACGTCTGCAGCTCAAACTTAATTTCGGAGCTGATGAGTTGGAGCTGAGGCTCGGCCACCGTTCGTTCCTTCTTGGCTTTCCGTAGCCATCTGTTAGCCGTCCTGAAGCCTGATTGGCAAGCAGTCTGGCTGATAATCAGGAGATCATAAAAGCCTCTGAGATCTGAGAAAAATACTAATAAGAAAAAAGCTGAAAATCATTTCAATTTCTCTCTTGTTTTTGTTGTTTTTTTGTTTATTTTTTGGATACCTGAAGTGTCAGGAATTTCATATTATTGCAAAGCAAAGCACACGAGGGTCCAACCTCACACCCGCAGAGCCTCCTGGCCATAAACATCCACATTCAGAGGAACAGGCGCAACGCCATTCAAAATACGGAGTTTCAGTTCCAGCAACTAGAAAACTAAAAACACAGGAAGAAGTCAGTTGTATCCTGATGCAACTTTTACACTTCCGATACGATACTGATATTCCAGCTTTGAGGAGCAGCCGATACCGACATTGACCCGATGCGATATTATCGCATCGCACATGCCAGGCATGCTTTTATTAGTTATTTTGTAGTGTGGAAGGTTAGAAAAGGCTTGATCAAGTGATATCACTCCAACAAAACAATAGTCAACAACCAATAGGTGTGAGAACAACTGACTGTTATTATTAACCAATGGTTTTAATGCAGGTTGTTATAATCCAATACTTTTTTTTTATTGTACAAATTTCTGTTCTATAACTATCTTTTCAGTGCTACGGATCAGTAAAAAAAATTTAATTAGATGGATTTTTATTTTTGCTATTTATTTGATTTGTCAAATTTAAGAACTCCAAGCATTGTTGGTTTGCAAACGCATCAATCAGAAGCATGTTGGATGCTCATTGAGTTTCAAATAAATGCTAGAGGCTAATATTTTTGTTGCATGAATGGGGGATACATGTCTAAATCCTTTATTTCCTGTTAAATTTTAAAGTTTCTCCATGAATAAACTGCAGCACATGTTTCTCTCTTGTTTTGTGTGTTGTTGCTTTGAGAAACAAAATATGAATCAGCCAATCAGGAGAAGTAGACCTCAAAGGCAACTGAGGAAAACAGGAATCCTCATCATTTGCCGTTGCCCCGGTTTTGCAATTTCCTCTTCCTTCCCTCTGCAAATCCACAAGTTCTCACATCGAACTCTCTCAGATTTCCTCCAGCTCATGGAGAACATCATCAGTACATCCTCTTTTTATTTATTTCTTTATTTTTGTATTATTATTTTTTTACGCAAAACAAAACCGGCTCATGTTTTCAGGAGAAAAGCTAAAAATAATCATCTGAGTGAGAGCATGCGGCAACTCGCAAGATCTTTGCACGTCTGAAGCTCAACGACGGGATGCTGAACAGGAGACGCGTCTGCGCACAGGTGTGTGAGGAGAATACTCGGAGCGGATAATGATCTGAAACACCGAGCTGCGCAGGGAGCAGGAGTCTTAACAGACACATTTCTCTCATTTCCCTCCATGAGGAACCTTCGGCCGGAGGCCCTGACCTCGGTTCGGCATCATGCGGCGCATTAAAAGCAACCACGACTACGGTTTGACTTGAGTGGTTTTTGTTCATCCGAAGGAGCGAAGGGCCGCCTGCTTGAGCCGTTGCCTTATCTGATGTTGATCAGAGCTCGGCAATCAGCCCCGAAACAGAGCTGAAAAGCTTCATTAATGCAGAACAGAGCAGATCCATTAGAACTCGTTCCTGTCGCTAATGAGCAGCTGCAGCTGCAGGGCCTCAAAACTGATCGCAAAGATTTCACCCGCCAAACAAAAGACCCTCAGAGTCACTCATTTAAGCCAGACTGACATGCACTGAAAGCCTGTTCTTCACTCAGGTAATACAGCCGATTAGTTTTTTTTTCTTTTATTTGACTGTGAAACAGTTGAATCCGTCCTTGAACAGTCTTACATAAAACAGCTTTGAAACTCGGTGAAAGCAGAGAACCACTTGTCTCCGGTGTGCAAAGCCAGCCGAGAGAACAGAAGTGTTACCCCGGTGTTCAGTGGGAGAGTCTATCTTCTGGTCGTAAACTCTTAGGAAATCCAGCGTGTTCAACGCAGACTTAAAACTAGCTGAGAGATAAAAACTCCCCCTGTTTACGGCAAGATTTACACTTCCTGTATACGCTGCAAAAACACAAAGTCTTACAAAGTTTGGTCTAGTTTCTAGTGCAAAATATCTTAGTACAATTGTAACTAGACAAAACTAACTTTTTGGCAAGATACGAGCTCGTTTTCAGTCAATAATTCCTGAATACTATTAAAAAGTACTAATTCCACCGGCAGCTTGTTTCACTTCGGGAGCTTGTCCTGTTATAAGACCAAACATCTACCAGTGCAACTAATAACTTTACTTATCAATATTAAGTAACTATTCCCTAAAAACAAGCTACAAAAACGAGCAGAAAAGTTGCTTAACTTACTATAGTAAGTTAGTTTTTTGTCTTATTTTAAGTGCATCAAATTATTCAAACTAGAAGCGAATTAAAAATACTCGATAAGATTTTGTGTTTTTCAGTGTACTGCAGGATGTTCTGTTAACTTCTTGTCGCATGCAGAACTTTCTACAAGTTTGACAGAAGCTTAGAAACGGACAGAGCGAGTTCTATGAGGTTTTCTGGAGCAGCTGAAGGAGGTTCTGTTCAGTCTGATGATTCTAACCCTCTGCCACTACAGCCAACATGGAAACAGGAAGTCCCCCCACCGCGTCAGAACCCGCCGGAGGAAGTGAAGGACCTACTGTGGGCTCTTGGGGTAGAACGGCAGCGTGACGTGGCACAGCTCGCTGATGTCGAAGGCCGTGGGTTCAGCGGAGATGGCCTGCCTCTTGCTGCGCTGCTGGTCCGGCTGCAGCACCAGGTTGTTCTGCTGGGCCTGGACCTGCTGGGCCGTGGCGGGCCGGATCACCGAGCGGTACTTGTCCAGCTCGTTCTGCAGCCTCTGGATCAGCTCGTCCTTCTGGTCCAGCTCCAGCTCCAGCTCGTCGATCAGGGCGTCGCGCTGCCGCAGCTCCTCGACCTTCTCCTGCAGAGCGTACTGCAGGTCCCGCAGCGTTCCCATGGATCCCCTCAGCCGGTCCCGGCAGGACGTCAGGTCCGAGTCTCAGCGTCCGCCGCAGCCTGACCACGTTGAGATCTCCAGGTTTCTGGGAGAAGTCTTTGGGTGCCTCGTTTCGCTTTAAACCGTTGCCCTGCCAGGTCTTGTTGACTCCCTGAGTTTTAGGATCTGGTTGTTGTGTGGAAACTTCTCTGTGTGAAAATCTCTTCCAGATTTTCCCAGGAACATCCAGAGGACAAAGGACTTTCAGGAATTTTCCAAATGTTTCTTTTGGCTTAAAACCTTTGAAACTCCAGAGTCCTTTACTCTTTACCCCAGCTACATCTTTGTAAAAGTCTTTAACAACATTTTCGTTTTTTTTTATTGCTCGTCAGGGTACCTGTGTTTGCTCTTGGTCCAAATCCATTTATTTATCAGATATTGTCGAAATTGCTGCAGGTGTTCTGCCTGGGTGCCTTCAGGCAGTTCCCAAAGTTTCCATTGGATTTTTTTTTTTAACTTATCTGAGAACGTTAGTGGATTGGTTCCACAATCTGATATCTGGGGGGAAAAAAATGATTAAATTGTTTTTGTGGTAATTTGAGGTTGGGTGGAATCAGGTGATGAACAGTGGTTTACACAGGAGAAACTCTGGAAAACAGATTAAATAATAATAGATACTCCTGCGTGTCACGTTTCCCATCCCGTTGATTAAATCCAATCAAAACAAACCGCATGATTCAAAAAACATAAAAAAATTAAAAAAAAAAAAGGAAATTTGGATGCGGGATTCCCCTCGATATATGAATGAAGAAAAAAACTGAAGACGTGAGGAGTAATCCGGAGTACAACTAACACACACACAAAGTTTACAATCAGTCCGAGAGAAGGATAATCCCACAGGAGGGCTGCTCCGGGTTTATGTCCGCTGGAATATTTTACGCAGAGAATAAGGAACCAAACGTCCGCCAGTTTGATTAAAGCGTGAAAACGGAGGTGCAGGAATCCAGCAGCGCACACTTTACTCCCGAGACACACGCACACACACATACACACAAAAAGGAAAAAAGAAAAAGATGCGTTCCAGTCCCCTGGAAACGAGAGACAGGAAGCCAAGAGCCTCAAGTTGGATGTTTAGGGAGATGAGAGGACAAACGCCGGGAAACAGGTGCTGCAGAGCCGCGAGTCCGGAGGAGTCCGGAGCGCCGATCCACTTCCAGTGTGAACAGTTTAATCCGAAACAGTTGGAGCTTAAGTGGAGGTCGAGGCGGAAAGAAAGAGAGACAGACAGAGAGAGAGAGAGAAAGAGAGAGAGAGAAAGAGAGAGAGAGAGGAGGAGGAGGAGGAAAGTTGGGCTGCCTCCGCTCCTTTTCGTCACCTGTCCTCCTACTGCTGCTCCTCACCTGTGCAGCTTCAGTTAAAGTTTTCTGTGAACAGATGAAGAAAAAAAAACTGCCTAAATGTTAATCTTAAACCAACCAAACATTTTTATTTATTTATTTAGCAGGAATAAGCCGTGGCCAGAAAGGATGGGTGTTACTGTAAACTGCTCTAAGAAAGTTCTGGAAAACAGATGAGACGATAACTTTCTTTCTTTTCTTTTTTTTTAAGTTTCAATAGATGCATTCATGTGCAAATTTAAAACGGATAAAAACCAATGAACAACATCCTTTTCAAACTCATGAGACTTTAGCAAAAGTTTATAATAGACCTGTTCTAACGTGTTTAAATTTGATTGTCTCTTTTCATGTGAAATAAAAACAGGAGGCATAATAATAATAATAATAAAACAGTTTAAAGTCTGATTCATCCCGTAAACCTGCTCTGAACAGCCTTAGAAGAGAAAATAGATGTGTAGGACCGCAGATAAGAATGTGTCCAGTTTAGACCAGAACCGTGAGCCTGGTCCTTCTCTCTATTTATATAAACCTTCTGTGTTGGCATCAGTGTTTGTCCTGCTGTGTTCAAACTGTCAGCATGTTCCTGCAGCTGCTGCTGCAGAGACATCTGAGGAAATGACCGCGAATTCATCCGAGAACAGACGTTTACACAGTGAGGAAATATTCCACGATCTCACACAAAACATTATTATTTTTGATGAATTTGTTGTTGTTATTTTCGCTGCTAGGGATCATATTTCGTAATGTTCTGATCAGAATAGAGGCATCACGGACAGAGGGATGGTCAAACTACACCTCTTCTGCTGGAGACAAATGAATGACTTTGTAATCACTGTGCGCCCTCTTCTGGAGACCTACTGTCATTACAACCAGGAGACAAAAGCTATAACTTTTTTGTTATCGTTTCTCACATGAACATGATACTCATTTCCTCTGGAACGAAACTGTTTCAAACTGAACCTGTTTTCTACTCCAAAAATCCCGTGTTTGTCAGAAATGTAATTAATTTTAAATGTAATTCATAAGTTCTTTTTTTTATTGATTTTTTCTATTTCTCCTTTTGGTTTTGGCATTGTGTTTCACAGTAGGCTGCTTCATTGGACACAGAATAAAATAGAATAGAATAGAAATATCCTTTATTGTCTCATCGTGGGGAAATTCAGGTATAACAGCAGGCACGTCGGTTCACACAAAGATAAAGTATTAAAAATATATGATAAAATAAAGACTAATATACTGTACAGTAAGAACAAGATCTTAACATAAAAATACTGCGCAGTTATCAGAAACAGGGTACTCTGATCTAAGGAATGTGCAACTGAGTAGGATATTCATTTGCATTTGTGCTTTGAAAGAGAGCAGACGATTCAGAATATGCGGGAAAATAAAACCTGTGCAAACAACAGCAGAAATGTTATTTAAAATGAGGGAAAACTGTGCAAATACTAGCCAGGATGAAAACATTCGTTGAGTTTGTTGGGAGCAGTGATGATTATAATCTAACATCTGTTCATATGTGTAAAAAGGACATTATTTGTCCCACATTGTGTTACTCTGACATGATGTAACACCAAAGGTTGACTCCATTATGAAAGCAATATCAATAGTCTTATCAATACTTTTGATCAGAAAGATTTTCAGAACCCTAGCAACAATCCTCACAACATCTGTAAGCAGCTGGAGAGGCCTCTGATCCAGATCCTGTCGGTCAAAGGCCTCTTGATGCTCACACACACACTCGCACACATCTACACACACACGCATACACACACACACACACACACACACACACACACACACACACACACACACACACACACACACAGGACTGCCTCAGTGTCCACAGATAGCAGCAGGTTAAATATTAACGACCTGCAGCTTGTAAAGCTAACACCAGGACAGTGAACCTTTGGAGTTTGATATGATGTGATCACACACACACACACCTACACACACACACACACGCGCACACGCAATCTCACGCAGGGGGCTCTGACGACACACTCGCATTCAGAATGACACAGCTCTGATCGGAGGGAGGTGATCTCTGAAATTGCTCAGGTGAGTTTTTAAGATTTTTTACTCCATAAAATTGGTCTGAAAGCATCAAACCTGGGAGAGAGAGAGCAGATGTGAAGTAAGTGTCGCTCGCCCTCTCTTCTTCTCTTCTGTGTGTTGAGGCTGAAGGCTGCAAACTGAGCAAACAGGCCGGGTTTGCAGCGAGCGAGCGTCGTCCAGCAGCTGCTGGAGCTCCTTCTGTCAGTGAAAGTGTTTCTGTTGACGTTTACGGAGTTAAATGTCCTTACTGGGGTGTAAAACTGGGAGCCCTGGTTAGTGGTTAAGCTGTGCAATCAGAGGTAATCCAGACAAATCCAACAAAAGATGAATCCCATTACCATGCTCATTTTTCCCCCATGTAATTTACATAAAGCTTTACTTCCACACACTTCCTGTGAGATTCCAGAGGAGGGAAGTTGTGTTGACACTTAACGTTAAACCTCATTTAATTTACCTAAAATATTTTGAGAAAAGAACAGTTTTGTATTGGATCCTGAAAGTCCTGATCAAACTCAGTCGGACCATCAATCAGCAGCAGGATCTGCAGCAGCTCCTGAGCTATCGTCCTGCATTATACATGAGATCATTCAGATGACAAATCTGATGCAATTTTAACATCAAATTAATGAAACTTTTAATTCAATCATTTGTCTTGCTGGAGTGCTATGTGGAGGTACATTATTTAAATCCTTTTCCCACACAGATACACATCATCACTGAGCATGTGCAGTTAATCAGCCCAGTTCATTTATGAGGCTCTGACTCACAGCAGGAGACATCTGAGGATATTTCATAGGAAGACAAAAAATATTTCAATTAAAATCTAAATTTAAACTGCATGACATTTTGTCAGATTGTTTTGGGGAAAAAAATTAAATGTAAAAAAAAAACTACAAATATTTTTACAAGTATTTTATTATTTTTAAAATTGTGTTTATTATAAAAAGTTTTCAATTATTAGTAAATTACTTTTTCTTTTTTTAGAATTTATTTTTTTATATTTTTACCTAAAGAAAAACATGTGCCTGTGGTTCATTTGCTGTCCTTATTAGTGTATTATTAAAATATAAATCTATTTCAGCCCTAAATATGTTCAAAGCTAATTTAATACTGATTAAACCAATCAGTATTGTTCCGGAAAATTACTGCCCTCTGCTGGCCGCGGATGAGATGACAGCCACCGTTACCAACAAAATGCAGCTCCAACTAAATGAACTGCTCCACAATTGATTTCTCCTCATAAAACAGTAAAGTTTTATATGCAGGCACTTGAGTATTTTTGACTTTTTTCCTAGAAAACCAGGAGGAATTTAATCAGCACGTCTCAGTTTTCCTGTTAGCTTGATTTATTAAAACGTTCTTATAGAAACTTTTCATATTGCAATCATCACAAGCGATGAGATTAGCATTTCCTCTTTAATTAAAATGAGATTATCTTATGTCAGAATTTAATTTAATTTATACATTTTAGTGTGTGTAAAAGTGAGCTTCCTGTGCTAATTTAAAATTAAATTGGATTCAAGAATGAAAACATTCTAGACTTTATTTAATCTCTTTATATCTTCTGGTATCCTGTTCTTCAACAGTCACTTTGCCTCATTGCAACTTGAACAGGGTGTTCCTTTGCCTAAGTATTGGAGCACACGTTTTGGGTCATGTGATAGATATGTTTCTTTATGGAGGAGATGGATCCTGAACAATAAATATTCATAACCACCATGATGTATCCGCAGGACGACTAAGGATTTCATTTCACAGATCAGGATAATGAACACAGATGCAGAGCTGAAACTGTTTTTAATGAGGAAGTCATTCCATATGGAAATAAATTAGCAGCACCCCCCCTTTCTGCTGAAACCAGAAGTCTAGATTAGCGTTAGTTTCTGCAGCTTTAATTGTCTGACGAGCCAATGCAGGAGGATCATCACAGCTGCTGTCGGAAGGTCAAAAGTTGAAGCTGACTGACCGATAGAGTGATTGATCAAAGATCAGTTGTTCATGAACTGAGCTCCAATATCTGATTACGTAAAACTGAATGAAGACGTGAAACGTGGCCTAATTATTTTTATTAGTTTTGTCTTTTAGTCAGTTTGTCCAGACGATGCTTATTGATAAATGTTGAACAGATTAGTTCGACTGAGATAAAAGTTCCTTGCTAATGGCGGCCATGTTGGGATTGTGTCGGTCTATGATTACAACCTGGATTTCTGACATCCGGAGAGCATTCCGATTGATTTATCTGACTTGGATGGAAAGCTTTTTGTTCATCCTTTTTCTTGGAAATGTCAGCAGTTTGAAGACAATCTGATTCCCAAGTTTAGCCGAATTGTTTGGAGCCCTACCAGCAGGGGCAGCTAATGTTTGAATGTTTGAGGAAAAATATTCAATTATCACCTGTGTGAATTTTGAAGAAAACCTGTAGAAGTTCTCCTTGCGCTAAATTACCAGCCAGGAAAGTGTGAACAGATTCATTTGGTATTCGGGAGCAAAAGCATAAAACTGATTCTTAGAGCTCACTGGACACATTCAGAGTCATTTGATCTCTGTTTTACAGAGAACGATTGGAATGATTTCATGAAATCATTAAAATCGGTTTTCTGATAAGGATACAAGAATTTCTTCAAAGTCTGGAACACATTTGACAATTTTTACATAAGATAGTTTCGTCCCCTGCTGATTGATTTAAAAGTTCCTGAAGATGTGCCAAAATGAAACAAATAAAAAAAAAAACTCAAACAAACATGATGCTTTTATTACACAAGCGTAATAAAAGCATCACAGCATCCCAGGTCTGCATAATGTGACCTGGAGTGTTTCGGTTCTGGTTATACGAGTCGAGGGTTTTTACGGCAGGGGCTTGGGAGGCGTTCCGACTTGTTTAGGATGCTATTTGCTGAATAAATTCAGTGAAAGCTCGACCTGATTTCGGCCACAGCAGGCTTCCACCCTGCGGGACGGTGAGATGGACTGTCAGGCTGTCCGCGGTCTCTGTTAATGATCAGCCAGCAGACCTTGACCTCCCCGCCGCTCATATCTGCCGCTCAGATTGGGAAAAACAAGGCGAGGAAGTGCAGATCTGTGAGTACATGATGTCTCAGCAGGGACACGAGTTGATTCAACAGAGGACTGGCAGGCGGTTCCACCAAATATGACTGGGACAAGGAAAAGAAGAGAGAGGGCAAACAGTGGATATAATGATTTATTAAATTTCAGCGTTCAGCCGTCTTTGATAGGAATCAATATGTCACATTGTGGGGACAAATTGCTCTCTATTTTTTTTATTAAAGTCACATTTAGGACTGGACTTTGGCTCAGTCATTTCAAAACATACATTTTTCCCTCATATCAAGTCGTTCTGTTCCTAATTTGAATATATCCTGGGACTAACAGTGGGACTAAATAATTTAGCCTTCAGCTTTCTAGCAGACATCTTGAAGTCTTGTCAAAACTTTCCTTGGTTTTGGAACTGATTCGACTTAACAACCTCATGTCCATTGGACGAAAACTCATCCCACAGCATGATGTTGCCACCACCGTTTCTTACAGCGGCCATTGTGTGCCTGTGAATTATCTAGTCTCCTCCAAAGCTGCTGTCCTTGACCAGCTCCAGAATCCTCTATTCATTAGTTTCACATAAATGTCCACTTTTAATAAAGCCATGGTTGTTTGGTTTAGTGCGGCTTTTGAAATATATATATTTTTCTACAATCAGAACGGTTTACTTTCTGTTTAATTTCTCTGTATTTATTTCACACTGAATGTGGGAAAACTCTGTAGATTAATCAGTTTTATGTTTTTATAAGACACAAACTATTTGGTGACAAAGTGTTTCACATTCCACAGCAAGCGTTTCTGTATGAACTCATTTAATTGTGGCTGCAAATGCTACTTTTTTGGTCAGGAATACATTCCTTCTAAAGTTGCAGAAATCTGCAGGCTCTAGAGCAATTAGGATGTTTGGAAAGATGTTTCTGTTCGGTTCACCTTTATGGGGAACAGACTGTCTGGAGAAGAAAATAAGGCTTTAATGTCTTGTCTCTAAATGGGTTTATAAAAGTTAGATTTCTCAAATCTGAACACGTCGGTACAAAGAAAATATGTAAGTCATTCAATAGTTTGTGAGAGTAAGACAGGATGACAGGATACAGCAAATAAACGTAAGAAAAGCTTTTAATGTGGTTTAAAGAGTTTTAATGAAACTGATAAAGATTACCCTCCCTTCACAACCATCATCACAGACAGCCTGAACGTGGTTCTGTGACTTACAAAAGCCCACCCAAACTCTCTCTGACAACCAGAACATCAGAACTGAAACCTGCTTTATGTCTGTTTCTGCAGTGAGCACCCCTAATTTCCCTGATTCACAACCTGCTGTTAATCACACCCAATGGAATCCAATCAGAAGGGAAGTGGAGACGGGCTGGCGGGGACGCAGAAAGAGGCCGCTCTTCGGGCGCTCACCCAACGGACCGGATACCAGCTGAGACAGGTAAGGAATATTTTTAGGAACCCGAGTGCCGAGGGGAGTTCTCCCCAGGCTACCGCTCCTCATTTTGGGGTTCTGTTCTTCAGGAGAACGGTCAGCGGCGGTATGGTGGCCCACCGCCTGACTGGGACGGACCACCGCCTGAGAGAGGTAGTGAGATCTTTGTGGGGAAACTCCCGAGAGATCTGTTTGAGGATGAACTGGTTCCGTTGTGTGAGAAGGTGAGTCATTGTGGAATAATTTGAGGAATATGTCCCTTGATATCACTTCTTTTTTAAATGTCCTGGCATTCTCTGCCCCTGTCATCAGTTTGGTAAGATCTATGAGGTGAGGATGATGATGGACTTCAATGGGAACAACAGAGGTTATGCCTTTGTCACCTTCACCAACAAACAGGAAGCCAGAACAGCCATGAAGCAGCTTAACAACTACGAGATCAGGTCAGAGTGGTTCTTCACCTGCAATGACAGCTTTCGCAATTATCTGTTTTAAACACCCATCTTCATTTAAAACTACCTTATTGCAAGCACATAACCCTAGCCCTAATAAATCTGAGCCAACCATCCATCTAAACCTGACTATTATCAATTTACATGTCACCAACCAGAGTAACTACACTATCAATTGAACAAACACTTCACATTTTATGTGACTGGACCAATTCACATCACCGTTAGTTCCTCAGTTGATCATAAAACAGTTTCACCAACACTGGGACAAAAAAAAATCTGTTTCATGAAAAGTCCAAGACCTTAATCACCTTCTTCTATAGACTGCTGCTTTGTTTCTCAAGTACAGAGTGGTGTCGTCTGCGTAGATCAGAATACTGGTTTAAACTGACCTTCCTACGATGTTCTTCTCTCCATCTCCCAGGAACGGTCGCCTCCTCGGTGTCTGTGCCAGCGTGGACAACTGCCGTCTGTTTGTCGGGGGCATTCCTAAAACCAAGAAGCACGACGAGATCCTAGCGGAGATGCGAAAGGTCACAGACGGCGTTGTGGACGTCATCGTGTACCCCAGTGCTGCAGACAAATCCAAGAACAGAGGATTCGCCTTCGTCGAGTACGAGAGCCACCGGGCAGCTGCCATGGCCAGACGCAAACTCCTGCCAGGTAGAGACCGAAAACTCTGGAGATCCACACGGTTTCTTGGGCCAGTTTTGTCTCAAAATTACTAGAGGTGTTTCAAATCGATCGGCGTGTGTTCTGTTTCAAGATGCTGAAAATATGCAGGTTGATCTCACACCAGGGAAGTGAACACATGCACCTTGCAAAGCTGATAACAAACCTTAATATCATCAAGAGAACATCATAAAAACAGTCAAAGTCTTCAGCTGTCCAAGTGTCAGCCAGTCAAAGCCAATTTTACTGCTGATGGATTTTCATGATAAGAGAGCAGATATTGAAGATGGGATTTTACCAGCAGAACCGACACAGTTTCCAGTGTTTTTCTGTAAAATCACAAAGACATCCATTTTGACGATCGTGGTCCACATCCAGCTCTAAACTTAATCTGAACTACATCCGTTATCAAACATTCAGGTCGGATCCAGTTGTGGGGTCATCCCATCGCGGTGGACTGGGCGGAGCCTGAGGTGGAGGTTGATGAGGATACCATGGCAACCGTAAAGATTCTGTATGTGAGGAACCTGATGTTGCAGACCACTGAAGAAACCATCGAGAGGGAGTTTAACAGCCTGAAACCAGGTACGACCGGCGTTTCTGCTTTCAGATTGTCCTTAAATGCTGCTGACAAGATCCTCTTAAAGCCTCATCTGTTTGTTTCAAGCTTCTAACACACAGTCAGGTTAGTCTGCAAAACTTTACTGGCAATAAATAAAATTGCTAAAAGCATTTTTTTTTTTTTTTATTCAATCCAAAAGCTGACAAAAAGCTGGAAAACTCCAAACAAAACAAAAGCCTGGTAACAAAATATATTCAAATTTGATTGGCTCATTCAGGACTAATAGTTTTAGTAGAAGAGGGTGAAAATAAACTTTCAAAGTCTAAAAAGGCGTAAAGATCAGCCAAAAAATATATTTAAAATTTCAAACCAAAACCTTAAAACTTTATAAAAGCATTAACATGTTTTGTATTCAGAAAATAAGCAATTAATTAAGGTTATTAGTCATTATTACCATAAACTCATATGATTATTGATGATATTTCTTTTTTGTGTTTTGTGATATGTGGGTTTCTTTGCATTATAAATACTGTATGTTGAATGGGTGGAGCTCCACGAAAGTGAAAAGTGTTACAATGAGAAGCCAATAAAGATATTGTTGCGTTGCAGGTGCAGTGGAGCGAGTGAAGAAGATCAGAGACTACGCCTTCGTGCATTTTAGTCAGCGAGAGGACGCCATCAACGCCATGAACGCGCTCAACGGGAAGGTCAGCTCTGCCCTCATTTCTCTGCTGTTTGAAATCAGAAAAAAACCCATCAGGTTTAATTTTAGACAAAAAAAGCAGCGCATGATTGGAGCACATGTCAGCAGAAGCGAGCTGAAGGTTGGAGACCAAGGTCCTTATATGTATACTCCAAAACCTCTAAGGGAAAAGGAACATGTTCTGCAAAATAAATACTAGGCAGCGAACACACAAAACCCCACAGAGAGTACACAAGAAAAAAATAGAAGAAGAAGAAGAAATGGTTAAAAATTCAAACTATTAAATCTAAACACATTTTTTGTTTTAAAATTTCTTTTGGTGGCGGACAAATTTCTCACCGTTTGGTAAAAGAAAAGAAACAAGCACATAACTGTTGCCTCACTGGGCACGCAGCAGGCCGTTTCCATAGCTACCATCAAAACAGCTGCATAAAACTCTGGGAATCTTGATGGCAATGAGCTGATGCCGGAAAATAATTTCCCTAGCGATAACCGCAAAAGTACAGCATTCCAAAAAAAAATACAACCGAGATTGATTTTGTTTTTAGGCGATGCACGCAGAATGATCATTGAGAGGTAAACTCCTCTCTCCTCTCTCCGCCTGCAGGTGGTGGACGGCTCTCCTATTGAGGTGACTCTGGCCAAGCCGGTGGATAAGGACAGCTACGTCCGGTACACCAGAGGAACCGGAGGAAGAGGAGGCTCGGTTCTGCAGGCCGACTACACGGCCTACACTCTGGGACAGGTGGGACTCTGAGCTCTTACCTGAATACTAAAAAGGATTTGTAATATCCAAACAGACATTCTTATAAATTAGGCATATTCAGGAAGGAATTTGAGCATAGAGGGGCCTTGAACTGAATCTATAGTAAAATATACTGATGACGAAATGAGTACTAACTTGGAGTGTGAGCATCAATATCCCAAATTACAACAGGAATTTACCTTGCAGCACATAACTGCTAACATTTATCAAACTTTAGCGCAGTGCACTATGATGTTTTCCATTGTCGTTATCTTTATCAGAGTTTAATGCATCTACACGACACAGTTATCGAAAATCTCGGTCAGGACGGTTAATGCATCATGGGATAAATCCAGGCTTATACAGAAATCTTATTACAAATCAAAGGTAGACATGTAGAGACACAAATTATCTAGAGAAAATTTTCAGTAAGTAGTGAAATAAATATAACACAACAATTCAGTGTTTTAAGAAAGAGAAAATTAAAGTTGAAAATCTTACTAAATATGGCAGTTTTTTTTTTTTTGTTCGTTATCTAGCTTATGAAAATCCCTTCATTAGAGAGTCGAGTGGGAACATCATTAACATGAAAGCCATAAAGTAGACTGAGTTGAACCTGAACCTGATTCACAGATAAACAGGAGATAAGGAGCTGATAATGAGCTGAACTCTGAGTTCCCAGAGACTCTCTGTGTTACTGTTCCGCTGTGTTGTCAAGATTGACCAAAAAAAAAAAGAAAAAAGGTAACACTGTATTTGGCGGGGTGTGCGTAAGACTGACATTGCACCATCATAAACATGACATAACATCTGTCATGAACATGAAGGAGTCTTTATGAATGTCTATGACTGTGGTCATGAAGTGTGATTCGGTAAATAATGACATTTTTATTGGAAAGTTGCCCTAAAAGTTGCTTTAAAAGTCCATTAGAAGTGCTAACTTTGCATTATTTTATATATAACACTTTAATGCAAAGTTAGCACTTCTAATGGACTTTTAAGGCAACTTTTAGGGCAACTTTCCAATAGAAATGTCATTATTTACCGAATCACACTTCATGACAACAGTCATAGACATTCATAAAGACTCCTTCATGTTCATGACAGATGTTATATCATGTTTATGACAGTGTCAAGTCAGTCTTATGCACACCCCAAATAAAGTGTAAGGGTCATAGGACGTCAAACAACTTCATAGAGTGGCCAGTTTAACTCAATGTGACAGAAGAGTTTGCAACAGTGATGGTAACACCAAACCCAGGAACTAAAACATTCAGAACAGGAAAACATTTTTAGCTATGCTTTTGTTTTTACCTGAGTTTTCCAGAGCAGTAGAGGGCGCCGATTTATCAGGGGCAGCACTCAAACAAAAAGCAAAATAAATTGTATTTCTGGGTGCAAAGAACCTAAAAATATAAAGTAAACCAAGTATAACAAAATCCAAAGTAATACAAGTTAGCTCCGACAACAAACATCTTAACATAAGAGGCAAACTTCCTCTTCCGCCTCTGTTTCTCGCAGGTGTACGACCCCACTACGGCGTACCTTGGTGCTCCCGTGTTTTATGCCCCCCAGGCCTACGCCGCCATTCCGGGTCAGTTCCGTTTCCCAGCAGCCAAAGCGCACGTGGGAGGAAGAGGTCTGATCAGGACGCCGTCGGTCAGAGGTGAGGACGCTCTCTCTGTTCACATGAACTGGAGACCATGATGGAGGCAGATCTGCTATCAGATCTTGATTTGACAGCAGAAACTGCTTAATCTGATGCTGAAGCTCCTCCCCTCGACACAGACTGTCCGATCGCAACTCAGCTGCTGTTACAGATTATTTGGATTTAACAGCGACTTCAATCACGTCTCTTTATTGGCTTTGAGTTGCGCCTGTGGCAGGTGTGACGCCGAGGGGTGGATCTCCCTGAATCATGTGAATGCAATGAACGTGGTTTGAAAATCAGAGTATTTTATGGTAGGAATCATGTGAGATCCTCTGAATCAGCTGAAGTTTGGTAAAAAAAAATTCGCCAGAAAAATAAGAAATCACTTAGCTGTTATCTTTGTTATCAGTCTTCGTTGTGATTTATTAATTGTGTGATTGTTCTTCCCTGCTGATTTCCAGTGATTTGATTGATTTACTGCCTCTCCGATCTCCTGTAGAAATTTACATGACTGTACCTGTAGGGGCGGCGGGGGTACGAGGGCTGGGTGGGCGGGGCTACTTGGCCTACGCAGCCGGGGGCGGAGCCATGGGACGAGGAGGTGGAAGTAGCGCCTCCTACGTGCTGAAGGGGGACAAGCAGGCCGAGGAAAAGCTGTACGACCTGCTGCCGGGGATGGAGCTGACACCGATGAACCCGGCTGCCATGAGCATGAAGGGCACCAGCATCAAACCACCAACTCAGGTAACGGGACACACCCAAACACAACGACATATTCCAAATTTTTCCTGACATTTTTCTGGAATATGCGAACGGAGAGAAACGTTTCTAATGCCTACATGATTCCTCAACTGAAAACCTGTGGCTCTTCATTCACAAAAGAGCACCACTTATCCTCCAAACTGCGATGTGAAATAAAAGCTATGACTGTGTGGAACTTGGAAGTTCTTCTCCCAAGGTGAACACCTCCACCCGTCTGTGCTCCCGTCAGGTTCTGGAAGAGCTGTGTCAGAAGAACAACTGGGGTCAGCCCGTCTATCAGCTCCACTCGGCCATCAGTCCCGACCAGCGGCAGCTGTTTCTCTACAAGATCACCATCCCAGCTCTGGCCACGCAGTACCCCAACGTGTGAGTAAAGGCAGTGCACTGCTGTTGATTGATAAATGGAGACGAAATGGATCCAATGGCAGGAAGTGAACAGGTTAAACTGAAAATGTCTGGTGAAGAGCCCCGTCATCTGAATAGGTAAATGTTCAGATGACGTTCCAAATGTTCTTCTTCGTGCTTGAGAGTCACTGCTGCCTGTGAAAACAGTGGCCAGAAGATGAAAGGCGAGACTCTTCAATGTCAAATAGAGACTGGGCTTTGGAGCAGAAATGGTGTACCAGAGTTTAACCGTTGGGGAATTGCTGTTTGGGCTGTAGGAGTTTGTCTCTCTAGTCTACATGTGTTTTGTGATCTTTGAGGAGACTTGAGGAACGATGGAGGCAACGATGGTAGGAGTTTATCCCCTAATTGTTGGTTCGAACATATTTCATTTCATTGGTTTGAACCCCTGTCTTACCATTTATCATTTACCATTGAACTAGAAAATTAGATATGATTAGACTGAATTTGAATTTAATTGAAACTCGTTCTAAGAACTTTCTTTTAAAAAAAAGTGCTAAGCAGAATAACGCTAACTGAGCAGAATTCTACTTACAATCTAAACTTAACAGGTTAGTTTTGTCAACTTTTGGATCACCTGTGTTTGTGCTCCTCTCTGCAGGCACCCCTTCACTCCTGCAAAACTGTGTGCGTCTGTGGAAGAAGCGAAGGTCCACGCGGCTGAACACACCCTGCAGACGCTCGGCCTGCAGACGGAGGGCGCTGCTGACGCCGGCTGTGCTACTGCAGCCGCTGTGGCCTCGGTAGCCTTCCCAGGTATGTGAAGGTCCGTACCCAAGTCCGACTAACTTCTCACTTCTCGCTAAAGGAGAGACAGAACCCACTTGACCCTCAGCGTGTAACCAGAACCAGATCACACATGTGAACCAGCAGGGCTTGATAATAAGAAGGTGTCTTGTCTTTCGTGTCTCCCTGCAGGCTACGCTCTGGCAAGCCCGGGGTCATCGGGCGTGGCCTCCCAGCTGAAGCAGGCCGTTTCTCTGGGTCAGGACCTAACCGCCTACGCCACTTACGAGGGCTACCCCGCGTTCGCCGTGGCGGCTCGCCACACTGATGGATACGGCGTTTTCTAAAGCTGCTGCTTCCGGGCGTTGAGTTAAACCGTGGAGCTGCATTTGCGCCACGCCGCTTTGCTCACCCGCAGATTGACTCAGTCTGGGAGACACCAAACACTGCGACCTGACAAGAAGTCAAATCTGATTGCGTCTTTCCTAAAACCAAAAGTGAACTGGTGTGAATGCAGCGTTCTGTTGTTATCAAACAGGGAGATTTAAGCTTCTTTTAAATCCCACATCGCTAGCTGCTGCTGAAAACCCGATCGGACTCGTCAGTCTCCTCAAAGCAAACTCTTTCATCTGTCACCCGTTTCTGCTCCTCGTTTAATCCAAATTATCTGCTCATCCACGGTTTGGTTTGTGATGCTGAAAACTGCCTCTGATTGGCTGATTCGCGTTTTCTGGTTAGGCGTGTGCAGTGTGGCTTATCTCTAACTAAGTTGTGTACTTTGAGTGTCTTCTAGTGGCAATTGCAATGGCTTTTGGGTTGTTAACTTTAGCTTTGTCTTCAGACCTTTAACTCTGCTTCAGTTCTATGCTTTTTAAGCCAAATAAAATAAATTAAAAAGAAGAGAAAAAAAATGCTGAAAATAAAGACAATAGGGTACTAAACTCTTCTTTTTAACATCTGTAATTAGAATAAGATTAGAATCTGCTAATATTTTTTTTATACAAGGTTTATTTTGTTGCATACCTTTTGTTGACTCCGTCCAACACAACCAATCAGTACCCACAGGATGTAAATGATATCTGTCACTGTGGGTGCTGCCATGGTTACAGGCCCGGCATATCCATGGCAACCTCCTGTGCAGAGGGAGGAGCTGAAGTGACATAAGAAGAGTATTAGACAGAGCGTAACAATTGTATTTATAAAAAAAAATCTACACAAAGTAAATCTGCCCTGTTTTGTACAAGTTTGTCGGAGCTTTTTAAAAGCAGACCTTTCATTTGTGTTGTCTTCTGTTCAGCAGGTTTGTTTCCGCCACACGTAAAAAACGCTCAGGCACCTTATTTGGATGAAATTTGTCGTTTCATTTCTGATCTTTTTTTTTTTTCAGTGTTCGTATTTTCACACCGAGCGTTTTCTGTTCCTTCCGTCAGTCTGTTGCATTAGATAAAACTCATCTTAATCTCTGAATCCTTAAAATCCAGGGGTTGGCTTTCATTCACATCCACAGCGTTTTCACGATGGGTTAGAAGTAAAAAAAAAGAAAAATGGATGATATGGTGTGGAATCTAAATAATGCTCTAGGGTATCTTGTTTTTTTTGTTTGTTTTTTTTTTCCTTTCTTTTGGGCGAAAGCAGCTGCTGATGGTAGCAGTTTTAACTTTAACTTCTTCTACTCGACTGAAGGTTTTGTGGAGATTTCAGAACAGACGACATGAGTTGGCGTCCGAGCTGCGAACACGCCGAAGCAGAGACAGTATTAAAGTGTGTGAAGCACTTAGAACTTATTTTTGTACGTGGAATCAGATGAACTATCCAGACGTATTTGTACAGAGGTATTTTTAACTTGTCTTTGCTGCAGTTAATTGACTTGGGAAGAAAAACCATGCGATGCCGAATCAGAACCCAATCTGTGATGAGAGAAGACTATTGTGGGCATTCTACGAAACCGTTGTGAAATATTATCTTTTATTACTTCTAATCTGAATGGATGAAATAAAGAGTTGACATATACCTTTACTGTTTCTGTTTTTTATTTTTTATTTTTACACTCTAGAGATGTTTTTGCTTGTTAGGCATTTAATTACTTTTTGTTTCTCCAGATGTTGTTGTCGTTCCCAGACAGACACAAGTTTTATTGAAATGTTTTTCTTACTTTATAATTAGAGGATTTTATATATCTGTTAATTTGTACAGTTTTGGTCCAGTTTTCTTTGTTTGTTTGTTTGTTTCAGTTCTTTAAAATTTCTTGACAACTCTCTATAAGTCTTACCACTGCTTCTCTGTCAATTTCAGGTCTGGACTTTATAATACAATAAGCCAAACACAGATTCGACAAGCAAGCAGATTTTCCAGAACAAGATTCATTTAGCATCAAGAAAATATTTGTATTTCAGCTAACGACTTATCAAAAAAAAAAAAAAAAAGTCAAGGTTTTACAAATTAATGCTTCAAAAATTATAATCATCTTTAGACATACATTATAAGTCTATGAACTACTGATTTGGTTTAACGAAATTTAATTTCCCTTTGCAGTTAATAAAGTATTTTTGAATTTGTATAATGAATGGTTTCAAACCCTAGACTTCTTCATTCTGGTCCATTAATCAGAGCAGGAAACGGAACAAAAACGATGAGGGATGTACAGATTCAGACCTTTTTTTTTTTTTTTTTTTTTGGCCGAAACAGCTCTTCAACTCAGAAATCCTCTGACTGACAGAACAGAAAAATACATTTCTACCACTAAATCAAGTAAAAAGTTGGGAATAATAACAGACGTGTCATGTTAGACAGTTGATGAGAACCTCTGTAAACACCTTGCTGCCATATTCTTCTGATAGAGAAGACTTCATTTAGACTTTTCTAACAATCTGTAGCTGATCAGTTTTTTGGGGGGTTTCTTCCCCTAAATTTAATGTAACGAACGAATCATTTAATATCATTGATAACTGCAGCCTTTGGAGGCTGAGGTGGAGCTCCTGGGTTGTTTGTCTCTGAGCATTGCACGTTCTGACCTTGAACTCGTTTGCTATGATGCCCCACTCATTGTTAGACTCCTGGCAGCTGACCTAAATATTCTCCACGATGGACATTGGACAGTTCCAGAACGATCCTTTCAACCCTTCCCAGATTGGTGTTGCTACACTCTAAGATCACGGAGGACGTCCTACTCGTCCTAGTAACACGTTGTAACGCCATTTTTAAACCAACCCCGGGCCAAATGAGTGGAAACCTTTAAAGCTGAAAGGCTCCGAAGCAAAGCAAACACTGTATTCGCTCCAGTCAGTGGAGCAAAGCGAAGCGGTGCTTCACGAGCTGCAGCTAATCCTCTTATGTAAGCGCTCATTTAATTCAGTTTTCAGCGTGGTCTCTAATCCCCCATCAGCTGTGTGTTAATCCACAGAAGATGTCACTCTGAGGCAGAAAACGATCAAACATCTGCAGATATTCGGGACGTTTCTCAGCAGAACGGAAATATGAAATGCTGCACAGTGTTGATTTTTTTTTTTTACGTTTAAAAAGTTATTATTACAGCTATCTTCCTGTCTCCTGTGTTGCAGCATGAGAAACAGTAATCACTACGGCTCTCACAGATACAACAGATGGATTCAGTTCCCTAAGCTAAACACAGCAGGTGATTATTACTGTTCCAAAAAGTGAAAATTGAACATTATTACTCTCAGTTTTACATTGAAGCCTTTAAAATGCTGTAAATTTTCTGAAGGTCTTTTAGAGTTTCTCTTTGGTCTTTGACTGCTATTCCATTCAGTTTCAGCTTAAATGCAAGCACAGGAATGTGTATGCAGGACACATAAAGGAAGGAAAGTAAAGGTTGTTGCTGTTTCAGTGGATGTGGAGGGATAACAACTTTCTCTCTCTCCCTCTCTTTCTCTCTGCTCATCATCCCCTGATGTCATCAAGCACAGAAAGAGAGAGAAAGAGAGAGAGAGAGAAAAGGAGAGAGAGATAGAGCGAGCTGCAGTCAGAGTGGTCAACTGTTTCCCCTCTTCAGGTTTTCCGGTCATCTCTCCGAGTACCAGCAGCATGACGGAGCCTCGGAGCGGCCTGAGCAGCCCAGATGTGGAGGTGAAGAGTCTGCAGCTGGACGACCGCCCAGGTCAGTGTGCGTTGGCTCGTTGTGGCCGTCGGACAGACTAAAAACGCTACTGCTTCAAAATTCCTTCAGTTTCTAATGTCTGCTTTTAGTTCTTTCTCAGCAGTCAAAAACATTTCTGTTGTCTCTTCACTCGCTCTGCAGCAGAGTAAAGCAAACAAACCTGAGCTGCCTGTAGCTGCTATGATCCCGGTGATGAAGAGCCACTTCCAGCTCAAACATCTGGACACTCCTGGAGCAGCTGACAACGACAGTGATTCTGTTACGATTCAAAACTAAAATTACAAACCAACTTGGCCTGAATCTTCTGATACAGAGCTTTACTATTTACTCTGAAGGCCTCACATCATAGGAGATTTTTACTCTTGGTAAACAATTTGTCAATTTGTTCTATTTTTTTTAAACAACAAAAAAAATACATGACGCAGGTAAGGAAAGGCCTACGAGGTCGTCGAGAGGGGCCAACATTGAAGACATTAATACTGTTGTCAGGACAAATGAGAAGGTGTGGCGGTACAAGTCTGAGCCATAACAATGAGCTGACCGAGCAGCTGGTATCAGAGGGACATTTACCAGACTGGTGTGTTGGGTAATTCTTTGTCCTTTGTTGTGATGAAATGAATGTTATTTCATCACGATGTGAAGAAGAGAAATCGATGCTGTGTGTGGCGGCTCCATGTCCCAGGAATTTAGTATAAATTCAACTGATCATTTTTTTGAACCGACACATACTTCTTACGTAAAGACACAATGTAGCGTCTCCCAGAGCAGTGGTGCTATTTACAGAAGGCTTTAATCGGATAGGAATGTGCTAAGGATGATTATTGTCTTTGGCTGCTTTTTAGCTGAATAATCAGGCTAAGAATGGACTGGATATCAGAGCTGCTCATTTTGTGCTACTTAATACTACTTACTATTAATGTGACTCCGTACGAACTCAACCGTTTGTCACTTCCTGCTGAATATTTGCTTTGAGGACGGCAGATCGGTTCGTTTACTCCTGAGAGATGCTCAGGAGTAAAATTGTTTGTTTGTGTGACGTGGATTTGAGAAGCGTCTGAATGACGAACGATGGTACTTTGATGGATGTTCGTTGCTTCAAGTATCCCAGCAAAATCCTGTTCCAACAAGACTAGAGCGACGTATTTCTGATTGGTTTGTTGGCTTTGCAGGAGGCGACATTAGCTTACCATGTCATCTTGCCCTTGTGTCTTCTGGTCAGTGGTCTTCTGTACTTTTTCAGCTCTTTGGCCTGTATGTACCATTCAGTCGCCATTTTTCCTTCCAGTTGCTGCCAAAGTTGTACGATGATGACGAACAGCAACACAAGCTCAGCGTTGTCCTCTCTTGTGTGGCAAAGTAAGTTGACAATAGCTGCAATGTTTGGAGGTGGCACTCTGTGCAATGCAAACGCAACCAGCGTCAGGATACAACAGGTTAAGGCCGACTGCAACACCGCCCTAGCAACTTAGGTTTTAATGTATCAAAGTGTCGGTTCAATTCACGGTAGAGAGGAATGTTTGTGCCCTTCAAACCAAAAAGAGAGACATGCATTTTCAGGGATCCGGTTCTCATCCGATCTCATCCGAACTGAAAGTTTCTCTTGTGGAACAAATGACCATCACAGCTCCAGGAGGAGGAAGAATCACATTAGAAAAGGGTGAAACAGTTCAGCGTCCACTGAACAATTGGGATCCTTATCGTCTGCTGTCCTGCAGGCTGGAAGTATAATGAGAGTCACTGTCCTCTCCTCTCAAACCGAAACCAGCTGTGGCCGGTTTTCACTGGTGCTGCCGACAAATTTAAATTTAAACAGAGAAGCAAACAGTCCAGATGTAGCGGTGGGACATAAATGTCTGACTGCTTCGAGTTTGGATTTTGGATGCAAATCACAGGCACAAACGTCAGAGATAACAGCTTTGAGAGAACCACCCGGAGATAATAAAACATGGAGTTACAGTAAAAGATGAAGGGAAAAGGGGAAGGGAAAGATGAATAGATAAAGAAAAGGAAACACGATATCTGGGAATTTTAGGAAATCAAAGGATAAAACTGTGATTAAAAACAGCATTGTTACTTTAGCCCAAACCAACCGTACGTTGTGACCCCTTTCAAGGATCGTCTCTCCCAGTGATGGTTGGATGGATCAGTTTGTCTGTGTTAGATCTTTAATGAATGGTTTCAACCCAAACACGTTGGGCAGGTGGCAATGGCTCAGAGACTTTAAGAGGAAAAACAGCTCCCTGTCTCTCTGTTTCTTTGTGGTGGGAATTTTGGCAGCTCAGCCTGCTGATTTCCATCCCTGTGGATAATCACCTTCCCAGTGGAAATGAATGGACACATCACTTCCTCCATTCACATAAAGGGTGGAGGGACAAGCAGAAAAAGAAAAAAAAAAGCTTTGGTTCTCCTGAAGGTGTTTGTAAATCTGATCATGAGTCAAAGTTTCCAATGATCTGATATTTACTCTGCTAAAAATGAAAATGTTCTTTTTTTGATTTCTCCAAATGCCACCCATCTGAACAGACAGATGCACTGATGGTGCTAAATGTTCCAGCAGACAAATCCATCAGGTTTGTTTCCTATGGGTTTGCTGAAGTTTCGACATCTGCCACTGAAAACCAGACCTGCCTCCGTCACCAAGAGAATAATCTAGACTCGCTGCAGCTTCAATTAATCTACAATAATAATAAAACAAAACTCATGGCACCATGCTCCTGTTTTTTTTTTTTTTACTTTTCCCCTCAGTGAGCTCTCAGAATGCCCCCCACCACGGCCTGTAAAGCTTGGAGCCTCCTGCTGTCCTCACCTCTTCAACAGGCTCCTTGTTCGGCCTTCAAGCTCTCAGTGTCTTTGTGGACTGAAGCCTTTTTGTCCTCAAACTTAGGAAAAGAAGGGATAGGAGAGAGAAAGGAGAGGAAGAGGAGAACAGGGACAAACAAATACAGAGCACAGTGGTCCTCGCATGATGACACAAACCTCTGCAGGATTTCCTTTTCTCCGTTCTGTCGGTTTTAAAGGACCTAACGAAGCAACGAGGAGCGACATGACGTAGTTCTGTTGTCGGATGTTGTTTTGTTAGCTCCAGTTGACACGATTCTGAGCTGGGATCTGACTCAGGATCAGAGTATCCGACCTTTAATAGATTAATCCCTCGCTGTGACTGAAATAATCCTCTTGCATCATGAAAAAAAAACAAAAAAAAAACGCCCTGACCGTCAAAACGGACGGGAGCACCGAACTGCTTCTCTTCTTCTTCCACATTTTCCATTTTGGAAACTTGAACTTGATATCAAGCTTCCAAACAAATTCCAGAAAGACATTTTCTGGAATTTGTTAAAGTCCCATGCAGAAATGGATGCATGTTAAGACATAAACTTGACCTGAGGAGATCGGTTTTTCCACAAATCTTCATGTTTGCTGTAACGTGGCATCCTCTTATTGACAAAAATATAAAAGTAGAATTAGAGTTTGTTGTGAGAAAATGTATGGTGCTTCACAGTTTTACATTTTTGATTTTCCAGAGTCAGAGTCTGCGGACAGCGGCATCGGGGACGGGGACGAGCTGCCGGTTCCTCAGCAGATCCTGATCAGCAACGTCACGTGCGACTCCTTCAAGATCAGCTGGATCATGGAGACCAGAGGCCAGGATCGGATCACCCATTACTTTGTTGACCTGAACAAGAAGGAAGACAAGAGCTCCAACAAGTTCAAGCACATGGTGCGAGACGTTCAGCCGTGGCGACGACAGACTTCGGTCGACGTGGCCGCCGCGTTGATGATCGAATCTCATCCTGTGTTCCAGGACGTACCGACCAAGCTGGTGGCCAAAGCGGTTCCTCTGCCGATGATGGTCAGAGGTCACTGGTTCCTGAGCCCTCGGACGGAATACACCGTGGCCGTTCAGACGGCCACCAAGCAGCCCGACGGAGAATATGCTGTTTCTGCTTGGAGCGAGATCGTCGAGTTCTGCACGGCGGGTCAGATGGAAAAACTGAACCACCTGTTCTTCACTTCAGTTTCTTAGAATAAAGAGAAGGCTTTAGGTTTCACTTGATCTACAGTAATATTTTCATCAGCTTTCAAAATAATGGCCTTAGTCAATTTTTTGCCAAAAGCGATTTTTTTTGTTTGTTTTGTTTTGCAAAAAGGACTAATATTTTTTGTTGTTGTTGCCAAAATCACTTTTGGCAAAACATGACTAAGGTCATTATTTTAGGACAATATTAAATCTCCTTTTTTTAATCATGTCCTATTGTTATGTTAGACTACAACAGCAGGATGCATATTTCACATGTCTTTATTTTTTTGTAAAAGTCATTTTGAGGTGATCGATTTATCTGGGTGACATTCAGACAGCTAGATATAAACAAACCACATTCCAATCTCATCCAAAACCTAAACATAAAGCTAATAAGCAGATGTGCAGTTGAAATAAACCCAAAGTTTGATTTTGCAGACTACTCCACTGTCCAGCTGAAGCAGCTCCTGCTAAAAGCAGAGGCTATCGCTGGCAGGACGTTACCATTCACTGTCTTCTATAGAAACCAGCAGAGGGAGTACTTCCAGTCAAACAGGTGTGACCCGCAGGTGTAACTTCACCAATGCTCCAGGCTATGTTAAATGTGTTTTAACCTGTGTGTGTTGTGAACAGCCAATACTACCGCTCCAGAGATGCTCAGTGCTGTCGCATGCTGCCGTCAGTAAAGGACAACAGCGGCAGCCACGGGTCCCCCATCAGCGGTAAGCTGGAGGGAATCTTCTTCAGCTGCAACACAGAGTTCAACACTGGACGACCTCCGCAGGATTCTCCGTACGGGCCGTACCGCTTCCAGGTACATCTGTCGAGCAGATGTACCTGATTAAACGTGACTGTAAACAGTCACGTTTAATCTGTCCGTCTGATAAGTGCTACAACTTGAACCGTGTTGCTCTATTGGTTCCCTGGTACCTGTGGTGTTGTAATAGTGCTCATCTCTAGATTTTGTTTCTCTCCATGAAGTTGTGCCAGAAACCTTTGGAATATCTGGATATAAAAGAATGTACAGATTCATATCATTCATTCATGCAGAGATATCTCGGGTCCAGTTCAGCCAACCCTAAGCCCAACTATCTGAACTTCTAGTTGAACAAGTCCAAAGTGAGGTAGTTACGAGGAAACTGTTACCAGTGACTGCACACATCGAGTATATCCATTTATGTTTCACAGATCCAAGCAGACCTCCTCTTCAACCAGAACACCAACATCTACTTTGGGGATTTTTACTGCATGTACACTTCGTATCACTATGTCATCGTGGTTCTGGCCCCCAGTGGCTCCAAAGGGGACATTTTCTGTAGAGGCAAGCTGCCAGCCTTGGATAGGTCAAGCAACTGCTTCCTGAGCTGCAGTGAGGAAGAGGACGGCTCGCTGTCCTTCCGTCACGCTCAGGACGTCATCCTGGAGGTGATCTACACAGAGCCGGTGGATCTGTCTCTGGGGACGGTGTCACAGATCAGCGGACACCAGCTGATGAGCCTGTCTACCCTCAACGCCAAGAAAGACCCCAGCTGCAAGGTCTGCAACATCAGTGTGGGACGTTAGCAGCTTCTTCAGACAGGATGACCAGCTGACCCGTATGGTAACAAGCACAGGAGGTACTAACTGACTTTAACTCTACTGGTTACGTGCCCAACTGAACAAGTCCTCCCAGAAACCAGCAGGCTCGTGGACCGGTTAGGCATCAGCAAGACAGCGCCCTCATGTGGTCATTTGGATGAAGATGGTTCAGGATGGATGGAAATTGCTGTTGGTTTCCTCTGTCAGTCTGTTGTTTTTATAACCTCTTCTGTCTGTTTTTATTACCATGGCAATCGATGTCGGTTAGCGAAATATGCATCTAAACCCCGGAAGCTTAGAGATGATCATTGCCTTATCTTTCGTTTCAGTTGAGCTCTTCTGCGATAAAGTCTTTGGCTTCGGTGGAGGTTGCGAAATCGAAATAACAGCAATAAACAAATTAATTCAAATGGCAACAGAAGACTGTGTTTGGGTAGTTTATGTCAGACTGTTAGAGACAATGGAGAATAATGTCTATATGCTGTGAATGTTCTGTCTTCAGCATCAATAAACAGAAATGTTACCTGAAAAAACTTGCTGTCTTTAATGGTAGTTTCTGTCAAAAAGAGTCAGAGAGCTTCCAGAGCTTTTAGCATTTTTAATCAAACAAGGGAGCTAAGTCTATTTATAAAGTTTAAGAGAGAAATAAGGAGCAACCTAAGTTAATCAGATGCTGACTTCCTCCTCTTCTGTATCTCCTCATCATAGAGTTCACACCAACATTTCCGACAGGAAACAGGAAACTCTTTGCTTATTTATGTAATACTGTCATCAAAAACATTCCTAATAGGTCAGTCAATAAAGAGACATTACAACTGAATTTCATCTTTATTAATATGGTGTAAAATGTTGCTAAAAATACTTTCCATCAGTTACCATAAGTACAACTAGAACAGAGCCCTGAGGAACCCCGCGTCAGATCAGTGTAAATAATAAGGCTGCAAAAATTGCCAGAAACAGAAGAAGATCTTTTTTAGTCTATTCATATCTGTGGTTTTACCAGTAAGCTCTGGCTCCAAGAAATCACTTATCAGAATAGAGATGAAGAGACAAAACAGGAAGAAACAACCCAGAACTTAATGATATACTAAGAGAGGACAACTCGAACAGGCAAAACGACAGAGACAGACATTTACCTGGACATGGATCACCGGCTGGTGGTTTTGGTCCTGCTGCTTCTCTGGGGCTCAGGTAGGACAGAACAATGTTAGGGTCAAAATGCAAAATAAAACAATCAATTCAATTAGGATTTGTTAATTTATAAAGAAAATCATGTTTTAAAACTATTATTTTTCTTTGCAGAGTTTTTTATTATTATTGTCTAAAATATTTTATATCTGCTTACTTGATTGGAGCTGTTTTGCTAAAAGATCAATTTATATTTTGCTGATCTTAGACAACAGAAATGACCTGATGACATCAAGGCACTGAGTTGTTGAAATGTCTCAATAACAATTAGTTAAAACTCATTCCAGACATTACTAAGAAACAATGCTTGAACTGAACAGTGTCATGAGTTGTGGTTGAGAGGTGGTGAGGAGAGACGCAGGGACCCAGCTTGAGATGAAATAATTTAACGAAGAGAGTAGCTCAAAACAGTCCAGAACACAGGCAGCACAGCAGAGCGGAAACAGAGGCTCAGCACCGGTAGCAACTGAATTAACAGACTGACACGACAAACTAATGCCAACACAGGACTTCACAGTTCTATTGTGCCAGCAGACGAACTATCATAGACAAGGACCCGACAAGAGACAGAGACAACAGGAGGACTTAAATCCACAGGGAGGGTAATCAAGGGAACGAAACACACCTGGGAACAATCAACGGGGAAAAAAACGCAGAGACAGACTCACAGGAAGGAACTGAACACAGAAAACCCTTACAATAAGTGCACAGAAACACAGATCATGACAAATAGTTGTATTTAATCCAGCTCAGTTTGATTTAAAAAAAAAAAAAAAAAGGAAATTTAGAGATTGACAAAAATGCAGTCACAAAACTGAATGACTTACACTGAGTTTTATGTATTTGAATTTTGGAACAGTCCTGCTGATATTATATTGTGTTGTATTTTTTCTTTATTGGTTGTGTTTTTCCAGACTATTGTCTTTTGTTTTCTTGTTAATGACTTTGGATGTAATCTTTATAATACTGTTTCAGACTGTTGAAACTTAAAGAAACATTTTTTGAAACTGAAAAAAAAAACTTGATCTGAAAAGTGTTGAACTATTATTTTTTTTTAGTTTCACATCCTTTTCAGTTAGCGTTTCCATAAAAAGAGAGAAAAAATTCAGTTCCAATTTTTTTTTCTTTTCAACAAACGTTATGGCTCCAACTTAGCTCTGCAGGTTGGATCAGGTCATATATAAAGTGATTAAAAACAGAGTCTTTGAATGATGTCAAATCAGGTAAAACAACATTGAAGCTGAACTGAAACATTTTATTTTAGCCACTTGGGAGAAATATTTAATCTCTCATTTCGTCTCTAATAAAGTTCATTTTGTTGTTGAATTGCATTTTTAATGTAATTGGAAACAAAACTTAATTTATAAAATCCAAAACAAGACAGAGCCTCTTTCTATGCCAGCAAAGACAAACCACATCATGTGTTTTGGCATAAAAAACCCAAAGAAGGACGAATTGAATTAAACTAGAACTAGCAGTACCTTCTATAAAAACATCTACCTTAAGTTTCAAAATCAATTCAAATTGCACTGGGAAAAAAATTAATGCAATTACTGTTTTTGGCTGGGTTTTCATTCTGAAATTCTGCAGAGAATCCTTCTGCATGAAGACAGATCTGAGCCCAACTCTAAATGTTCATCAGTCAGAAAATCATGAGTTCTCCAGGTGAAAACGTTTCAGGTGATTTGATTCATTGAGCCCCTGATTCCTCTTTCAGTTCTACTACCAAGAAATCAGGCAGATGACTTAAATTACTGTAGTCTGAGGAAACAGTTCACCCTGTAAACAAAATGGTAAATTCAAAATTAACAACACATATTTTGCAAAGCACTAACTTCTGCTTTAGACACAGAAAATATATCACAGTGTTTGTGTTTTGACATTTCCAAAAATCACCTTCAACCAACTGGTTGAACATACACATCTCTTGTGCAATAATTTAAGAGATTCATTTAAAACACAAGTAGGTTTGGTAACACCATCGATACCAACAAGAGGAAGTCCACAGAGAAGAACAAGGAAGAAAACGATGAACCGGTCCTGATGCAGAAAGAACGAGATTAAAGAAGAGGACCAACATCATGAAATTAATTCTGATCAGTAACCATTAACTTTGGAGAGATGCTGAGGGAAACTGGACAGACAGTAACATTAATCAGAGCTCCATAATAATGCTGGGCCCTTAAATGAGAGGGAAACATTTTATTTTTTTCTGAAGCCTAATATTAAACACTTAGTACAGAAAAACTGATTCATAATCAAGTTTAATACATGTTTTGTTGGGTCTCCTTAATGTTGTCTAGATGAGAAACATCCCCTTCGCTCTGGCCCTACCAACATGCCACTCATCCCAGTAGGACTTCACTCACTTTAACACAGGAGAGGGAATGAAGCTGTCTAGTTTTTACTGCAACCTGAAATTCCTCCAGATTCCTTAAATTTGTTTCAAGATATTCTGCTGCTCAGAGAGAGAAACATGCTTCAATATTATTATGAGGAACTCCAAACATGTATCTTATTTTTACATTTCTCTGAAAAACTGAAGTAATTTCTTTTCAGATATGTTTTCACTCCTCTGCCTTGTTAAAATTTGCCACATCTTGTTGCTCCGTTATGCAAAATAGCCTGGAACATTTGAGGCTTTGAGGTTGTGGTGACAGTTCAGTTTCATAAATCTAGCTTTGACATCACTCTGTGTGCACCAACATATATATATCACATTTATGATCTGAAGCTAACATATATGAGCTTCACATCATGAAAAGCAACAGGAAACACAAAATCAAAAAGGAAGATAAGACTAACAGACCTACCAACACTTTTCTCTCCTGAACATGGATCAGCTGCTGGTGCTGCTGCTGAGCTCAGGTAAGATTCAAACCCTCAGCATGGCTTGGCCAAGGTAAGAGGTACTTGTCTGCCACTAAGCCATGTTCCTGTTCCCTGAAATCGACCTTTGAACTCTTTAAATTCTCGCTCCTCTTCCTGCATCTGTTGGCGTTTTGCTGAGTGACAAATTTCTGGAGATTAAAGTGTGGAAGAAACATTTGTCTGAGGAACAAAAATATATAAACTTTTTGAAACTTTAAAAAAAAATGTTTGTTTTTAAGAGTACTTGTAGAAATCACCATTGCTTTCTCTTTAAGTTTCTCTTACAGAGGTTCAGGTCTTTTGCAAAGTATGACACTCAATTTTAGCAGTGTTTATATCTATTATTATATGTTGCAGAACAACAGTTCATAGTAATAGAGCCTTTCTAAAACCTGCTGACATTTATTTCCTGGATTTCAGGGCTGCAAGGTGGTGAAATCTACAACTACAGAGGTAAAGGGATTAATTTTGTCAGACACAAAAAAGTCACTGAAGTCATATTACATGATCTTCATGATGTAAAAAATTATTTCAGGTAAAATACTGGCAGCTGTGCTTAAATTCTGGGCGCCACAGCTGCTGGTATTTTACTGTAAATAAGAGACTTTTTTTACACTTTATCAGTTAATGTATGTAATCCAGTATCAATTTTATTAGCTTTATTCAACAGAGTTGAATTGTTTCCCCTCTTTTTTGTGAAATGCCAACCTAAATATCTGCCTTCCTAATGAAGCCCATGAACCGTATTAATTCTTCACACTCCATTACAGAACTCTGTTGTTCTTCTGAGGGACATCAGTGCAACATTTAAAGGGGGAGATGATGGATTTATTTAGACTTACTAACATATTCTCTGTTCAGAATCTGAATCTGAGTTTTATTGCTGTTCTTCAGACTCTATGCTGGTCACGGAATGAGCATAACAAACACTCTGATGATATGGAGAGTGTTGTAGAGCTGCACACTATATCAAAATTCATTTGTCTTTGAGGTCATAAATAACAGCTTGTACTTTATTCTAAAGCTCACAGAGAGTGGTCAGGATTGATTGATGATGTGGAAAAAATGAAGAAAAAAAAACAGTTAAGAAAACATGTTTTCCTAACAGTGCTGACAAGGAGCAGAGGAAATTATCAAAAAAGACTGATAAGTGCTTAAGCATGGCCGTGTTTAACATTATTTTTCACATAAATTTGTAATTGTTTTTGTCTTTCAGGATCTCAGTGTGAAATGGCCAAAGCTGACATTGTGATGCTAGTGGATCGTTCTGGGAGTATTGGCTACAATGACTTTGGAAGGATGAAATCATTAATATCTGAGATGGTTCAAAACTTCCCCATCAGTCCCAACACAGTCCAGATAGGTAATACTTAATTTTCATTTAAACAAAGGTGATGAGGTAGTTTAATGTACACAATATGAAATTATTTGTTAATATCATTGTTGTTAGAGATTTTTTGGTATTAAAATTTTGCTATGACTTTAGTTCATATTCAGTCTAATGTTAATCAATAGTTAATCGACATTCAGTATTATTGTGATTTTCAGTTTAAAGTGTTCGCTTCCTTCTGTGCGTATAAACTGACCTGGAGGTCACATCTGCCTGTTCGTCTTCATGTGAAACGGTTAACTGTGAGTCTCCCAGATCTTAAATTACTTTCCACAGGTGCCTCCTTATCAACCGGAATTCTCCCTACCTTAGAAACTACCTGTGTGCAGTGATATATTGTCTCTGCTGTCTATCCTCCTTTACTTGGCTTGATAATAAAACACAAGCTGTAACCAAAGGTCTTCAGAACGCTCAGTGAACAGCTCGGATGAGCAGTTTGCTGAATCTTCTCCTTTTGCAAAAGCTTGGTCATAAAATTCATATGTGTTGTCTGTGGTTCTTTTAATGAAAGGAAAGGAAAAATACCCATCAATTGTCAAAACATATTCTTGCTCTAAGTTCCTGTTTGATTTGATCCATTCATGTGTGTTTTCTGTAGGTTTGACTCAGTTCAGTAGCAGCCCTGCAGCTGAGTTGCACCTGAACAGCCTCAGCGACAAACAGTCCCTGCTGCAGGTCATTGACCGGATACAGTATCAAGGTGGAGAGACAATGACAGGTCAGTATGTTATTGTGTCCACAGCAGGGTCTCACCATGAGGAGCTCTGGGACTTCAGGATCTGAATGGTTCACAACTCAAAACTAGAATTTTTCACATTTTGAAGAGTTGTAGAGCAACTTCTCCCTGTTAAGAGAATAAAATTATTAACCTCTGGCTTATTATATTCTCTTATGTTCCCGGATTCAATGATTCCATGCGTGGAAACAAAAGCCACAGAGAGATGACAGCGTCACGATAATCAGCATTTATTCAAGACAGATGCATACTGTCACCAGAAAAGCACATCACAAAACATCAGAAACCTCAGAGCACAAACACATGAATTTACCTGAGAAAAGGAAAAAGACAAAAGATGGAAACGACAGACAGCAAAGACGTATTTGGAAAATTGCAAGTGCAAATCTGATGTGTTACTCTATGTGGAAAGTTTTATCTTCTTTTCTTTAATTTATTCAAATAAGGCATATCTTTGCTCATCCAACCAGGACCTGTCTCTGACCCTCTCTCTAAAGTTAGAAACTCCCTGCAATTTGTTCACAAGATCAAACACCAGTTGTCTAAATAAGTGAAAACAGTCCTGAAGTCCTGCTGCTTCATGGCTTTCACAGATCAGTGTGAAAAGCTGGAACTTCCTACTGATTGCTACTGAGGGCAGATCAAAGATCTTGGCAAACAATCTGTCTTAACTACAAGTAAAATAAAGGTCAATAGGCCTAAAAAAGTTATAAATTTTAAAACTATAATTAGGCTATTTCAATCAAGTCATGTTAAATTTTAAAACTAGCTTATTTTAAATATATTTTCTTAACATCCCTCTGTTAGTTAGTTTAGCTGGAGCAATATTAGACGGAAGAAGATGTTGCTTAATATAGAAACCAGCAGAGCCACAGGTTACTATGGAGATTTCTCTTTTGAGCAGCAGGTGGAGCCCACAGCATCACTCTTTTCATTGGCAGACTGAAGCAAAGATAAAAAATTCAGCAACAAATAAGTTCTTACAAAAATACAAAAGACACACCAAACATTATTGGACCAGAACTAGACACACATTTTTATGTCTCTACACTTTTGATACTTTCAGTAAGAAACTGTCAACATGAAAGTAGTTTAAATCCAAAAGTTTTGGACTTTTCCCTGAGTCCATATTCTTACAAATAATCTTAGCTGGGCATTCTGTAGATGAAGTTTATAAAAATATCATCAGATTTAAAACATGATTATTTATGGGGTTTTTTTTGTTGTTTTATTTTGCAGGCATGTAAAACCCATTCCTAAAACATTTCTTTCTTCTTCACAACATGCAGGACGAGCTCTACGTTTCATTCTTCATCACAGCTTTAAACCCGGGGTGGGAATGCGTCCAGACTCAAAAAAAATTGCTGTTCTGATCACTGATGGAGAATCTCAGGATGAAGTAGGAATCCCAGCAAAGAATCTGAAAGACACTGGGGTTGAGGTCTTTGTTATTGGTAACATTCCTTTTCTGTGTGGATGATACAGTTTAATTGTAGAGCAAGTTTTCCTCCTTAGATCACTGCTGTAGTAGTACATGTTCGTTTCAGGTGTGAGAGACCTTGATGGACTGAGGACCATCGCTTCTGAAGATATCAACAGTCATCTTTACCTTGTTTCGACTTTCCAATCCCTCCATGATGCTGCCTCCAGTATCTCCACCAGCATCTGTCATGCCGCTACTGAGCTGAAACAACTTCCTAGTTACAGTGAGTATGTTTATAAAATGTCCTGTTTATTTAAGAGCCATAAAAGACAGGAAATAATAAATAAATAAACATCTTAATCTGAATTTGAGTTGATTTTAAAAGCAAATGCATCATCAGAAAAATAACTTATGACAGAAAAACTGCCAATTTGCATCTGATTATGAATAAAAAGCAAATGTTTACATGTAAACTAATCTGACTTTTTCTCCACTTATCCAAAAGTTTCACACTTTTTGGATAAGTGAGCATAATGTTAACAGAACAAGAACACTGAGATTCACATTTGTTTTTATTTGTCCTCTGAGTACAAAATATCTGATGAAATTCAAATGTTGCTTTATTAAGCAGCTGAATAAGCATTCTTGAGAAATATTCAGTTTCAGGATTTGCCCTACATTTCTCCATTGCTCCACAGATGTGATATTTATGAACTAATAAATCAACAGTTTTTAAATGTTTTCACTGATGGAGAATCTGAGGATGTGATGCCTGCTGCCAAAAACCCAGATAATGCTGTGATAGAGATATACGTTATTGGTGACTGGCTTTTTCTGGATTCATTCAGTTTAAATAATCAGAGTACAACACTTCAAAATCACAGTTGCTTGGATAAGTAAAGTTGCCAAGATGGAGCGCAATGTGATTGGTGACTATTTGTTTTCAGACAGATGATTAGTTTGAGACACACATTAGAATCAGAGTTGTCTACAGAAGTTTTAGTTTAGTTCACTTCTCCACCAAGCTGTTTTATCTGTTTGTGCATCGGTACAATAATGATACTTTGTTTTTAGGTGTGGGACAATATTTTAGTGACAATGACATGAAGGTCATTGCTTCTTGACATGTTATATGCACAACTTCAGATATTGAATCCCTTCACATATTAGCTGAGATTTAGTATGTATGTGTATATTAATGTATACAATATAGTTATAGCTTTTAAAGAAAAAGGATAAATGAATTTCTGGATTGCACCTCCATCCAGTTGATGGCAGTAATACACCAAGCCTGTAAAGTACCAGAAAACACCATAGAAGAAGAAGTTAATGAGGCAGTTTTGCCATTTAATTCAGGCATGTAAGACAAGGGGCACATGTAAAAGCTGCAGGACTCTGACCCTCAAACTGCTCTAAACCCTGACCTATAAAACATTCAGGTAGAAAAAAAGCTTCTGAAATTAACTGCACTTCAAATATGCGAAGATGACAATGATGTGTGACAAAGATTTACCCTCAAATATTGATTCTGTTTTCGTAAGAATATGGAGCAAAATCCAACAGACTAGCACAGTCTAGTCCAGTCATATTTAAATGAATAAATAAAAATAATAAATAAATATATACAAATAAATGATAAAATGAAGGTCTCAATGAATGTCTGACTTCAGCATGTCCAGTAGTGCAACAGTGGCAAACAAGGGTAACATTCAACAAAGTTGTGAAACAATAAATAGGAGCTGTGTTTTTTATTCCCCAATACATTCACTGGATGCTGTACTAAGATTTTATTTCTATGTGTGTGTGTTTGCGTGTGTGTGTTCAGACTCTGTCAGGTTGGTGAATGGTACCAGTCTGTGTTCAGGCGGACTGGAGGTGAAAACCTCCCAGTTCAACCAGATCTGGTCTACAGTCTGTGAAGCTGACTTTGACCAGCAGGATGCAGAGGTGGTCTGCAGGGAGATTGGCTGTGGACCTCCTTCAGTCCTGCAGGGGGCGCTCTATGGAGAAGTGGAAGCTCCAACATGGACAGCAGAGTTCCAGTGTGGAGGAACTGAATCCTCCCTCCTGGACTGTAGAAGATCAGGCTCTGTTAGAAACACCTGCTCACCTAACAAAGCCGTCAGACTCACCTGCTCAGGTAGAAAAGGGGCGGAGTTATTCCCGTTCTGATCAAACTGTAACTATCATTTACTGATGACTGATTTGTGTTCAGAACCCATCAGGTTGGTGGGAGGAGCCAGTCGCTGTGAAGGAACACTGGAGCTGAAACGAACAGAGTGGAGACCAGTTAAAGGTCCAGACTGGTTCTTGATGGAAGCAGCTGTCGTCTGTGGTCAGATGAAATGTGGTTCTGCTGTTTCTGTTCAAACACGTAAGAATTCGTCAGTCAGCTCCGTGTGGTGGATCAGTTCTGACTGTGTTCGGCCTGGATATCCTCTGACAGAGTGCGCATCAGCAGATGTATCTTCCTCCATCCTGGATGTTGCATGTTTAGGTAAATCTGAGTAACTTTTAAATCCAATTAATTATTATTAACAGGTACTTATTGACCCAGAACCAGTAAAAGACGTTACTGTTTCACTTGTTTTTGCCCAACTCTGTTCCAACATCATCTGCAAGGTTGGGAAATGTTACAAAGAGAAAACAGGAGTATTATTTCCTCCAGTGATATCTGTGGACCTAAATCTTGTTGTCAAATGATCAATCCTACATGGATTTAGACCTCTCTCCTAAATTTGATTTAAAGTTTAATGCAGCAGAAAGACATGAAGAACTCCTGCCAGAGAGAACTGGATTTGCACACCTTGTAAGATGTTGAATATCAGAGCATTACACTAATATTAAGGATTAATTTCTCCCACCTCTCCTCTGTTCAGATTCTGTCAGGTTGGTGAATGGTACCAGTCTGTGTTCAGGTGGACTGGAGGTGAAAACCTCCCAGTTCAACCAGATCTGGTCTACAGTATGTGAAGCTGACTTTGACCAGCAGGATGCAGAGGTGGTCTGCAGGGAGATTGGCTGTGGACCTCCTTCAGTCCTGCAGGGGGCGCTCTATGGAGAAGTGGAAGCTCCAACATGGACAGCAGAGTTCCAGTGTGGAGGAACTGAATCCTCCCTCCTGGACTGTAGAAGATCAGGCTCTGTTAGAAACACCTGCTCACCTAACAAAGCCGTCAGACTCACCTGTTCAGGTAGAAAAGGGGCGGAGTTATTCCTGTTCTGATCAAACTGTAACTATCATTTACTGATGACTGATTTGATTTGAGTTCAGAACCCATCAGGTTGGTGGGAGGAGCCAGTCGCTGTGAAGGAACACTGGAGCTGAAGCTCAGAACATGGAGACCAGTGAGCGCCTCACGTTGGACCATGCAGGAAGCAGCTGCAGCCTGCAGAGAGTTGGACTGTGGTTCAGTCGTTTCCATGGGAACCAGGAATAACTCTTCTGTTAGACAAGTGTGGGGAATTCAGCTCAGCTGTTTGAAATTTGGATATCCACTAAGGCAGTGTGCATTACCATCATTATTGTCTTCATCATCTCAGTCTGGTACTATTCTGGAGCTTGTGTGCACAGGTAGAATCCAACAAAGCTGCTTTTAGTATCAAAGTACTTATAGTTGACATGATCTTCTAATTCTATAATGCTGGTTGTTTCCAGATTTACATTCCTGCCTCAGATTCAAATGTGATGTACCATTGAACTGGGATAAAACCACAGATGAAACTGACAAGCCAATCATTTGTCTCCTTTCAGACCTGCTGGTTCAGCCAATCATTTCGGTGTCATCCAGTGACGGGGTCACAGGTCCCCTGAAGTCGAGCTCAGCAGGAGTGTTTCAGGGCTCCAGCTTCACCATCAGCTGCTCCATCCAGCCACAGTATCCAGGAGGCTCCTTCCAGCTCTCCTTCACCTCTTCCAACACAACACACAGCTACACCCAGCCAGCCAGCAATCACTCTGCACACTTCCTGTTTCCTGCTGCAGAGCCCGCCCACAGAGGAAGCTACCGCTGTGTTTATGACGTCCACGTTTTCTCTCATAACTTCTCCTCCCAGAGCCGTGTGCTGACTCTGCGAGTCTCAGGTAAGCTGACGGAGAGCTGAAGGCAGCTGGGTTTGTTCCTTGTGCTCATGCAGTGACTGAGTGTCTCATCAGATCCAACAGTTTTCATCATCAGACTGGTGGTCCTGCTGCTGAGTCTGCTGATCTTCATCTCTGTGATTTACTGCAGCCATAAGGTAGCGTAGAGGTTTGTTTCTGACTCAGCTGAAGCTTTCAGATTGGGATGATGCTCGAACTCAGCTGGATGTGTGCTTGTATCTTCCTACAGACCACCAGGGGGCAGCAGACTGTCGCACAGAAGAACGTGGACGTTGGAGTTGATGAAGTGAGAGAGGTGGTGGAAGAACAGGTGGAGGCTGCTCTGTAGCGACACCATGTGGTGGAGAATGTGTACTGAAGGAATCAACTGCTTAGAACTGCTGAAACATTCCTGCTGTTACTTTGATGTTCAATGTCTTTTTTTCTTTATTGGTTCTGTTTTTCCAGATTATTGTGTTTCATTTTCTTATTAATGACTTTGGATGTGATCCTTATAATAATGTTTCAGACTGTAGAAATCTCAGGCAGAGTTTTATCCAGCTTTTTGTTTGCTTTTTGTATTTATATAGATAAAGACATTACAAAGTCAGAATGATAGTTTTGTATGGAGATAAATTTGGGCCTCTTCTGTATCTCCTCATCACTGATTTCACACCAGCGTCTCTGACTGGAAAGTCGACAGCTCCATTGCGTGAATAAAATCTGAAGAGAAAACTCATGTCATATATCATATTTCCTTCAGCATATGCACTACAAACATGTGAGGACTGTACCAAGCTATAACTGAAATCAATGTCAATTTCCATTTCCATTTGTATTTGTTTAAATCAAACACACCTGTTCTTCTCTTAGCTGCTTCAAACTGCTGTTAAAAATGTAAATCCCATTCAGGGAGAACATTCAGCTTTGGAGTAAGGCCACATAAAACTTTACACATAAATAAAGGGGTCTAAGTTTTCCCCTGAGACGAAATCAAAATATAAAGCAATCAACATGAGCTTGTGATACTGCTGAGAGCATGTTTGAAGAATCTCTAAAAAGTAAAAAGGTAGATTTATTCAAGCTCTTTCTAGATATTTCTTTTTAAAAAAAATGCTTAATTATGTAATACCGTCATCAAAAACATTCCTAATATGTCAGTCAATGAAGAGACATTACAACTGAATATCATCTGTATAAATGTAGTGTAAAATGTTGCAACAAATGCTTTTCATCAGTTACCATAAGTACAAGTTGAATAGATGTGTCCCCAGAACAGAGCCCTGAGGAACCCCGTGTCAGATCAGTGTAAAAAATAAGGCTGCAAAAATTGCCAGAAACAGAAGAACATCTTTTTTTGTCTATGTTATATCTGTGGTTTTACCAGTAAGCTCTGGCTCCAAGAAATCACTTATCAGAATAGAGATAAAGAGACAAAACAGGAAGAAACAACCCAGAACTTAATGATATACTAAGAGAGGACAACTCGAACAGGCAAAACGACAGAGACGGACATTTACCTGGACATGGATCACCGGCTGGTGGTTTTGGTCCTGCTGCTTCTCTGGGGCTCAGGTAGGACAGAACAATGTTAATGTCAAAATGCAAAATAAAACATCAGTCATTTCAATTTGGTTTTGTTGATTTATAAAGAGAATCATGGTTTAAAACTTTTATTTTTCTTTGCAGGGTTTTTTTCATTTTATTTTTACTGTTTAAAATATCGTATATCTGCTTACTTGATTGGGGCTGTTTTGCAAAAAGATAATTTCATATATTTTTTCTCTCATGTAACAGAAATGACCTCATGACATCAAGGCACTGAGTTGTTGAAGTGTCTCAATTCTGATTAGTTAACTAATTCGGACAACATTATTAAGAAGTTAATATGACTTAAACAAAGCTTGAGATGAATAGTCATATTTATTTCAGCTCAGTTTGATTTATAAAAATGTTTCAGATTTTATCAGCAAAACACAGAACAGGCATAAAGATCCATGATTTTAATGAGGGTTTTTTTGTTGTTCTTATTTACATCTATAGACCTGCATGCTGAAAGAAACTACAGCTCAGCAGGTAATCAGATCCCGTTCAATCAATTTGACTGTTCATATTGTACCAAAAATACATCTATACATGTTTACACCAGGAGGTGAAAAAAGGTCTCTTTTTTTCCTTCTTTTTTGTCACATGGATTGATCAGGAGCTACAATGGATTGGAAGAGTGATTTTTTTTTAGTTTAGTTTGTCAGTGTTATTACCATAGCACTATAATCTCCCTTGAAAAATTGTAATAGTTGCAAATTTAAGTGAATTTTTTCAGTGAGGCGATCAGCACATTTTCAATGCACATAGATCATGCTTTCAAGATCTATGTAATATTTCACAATTTAAAAAATAATTTAACTAAGGAGATTTAGAGATTGAGAAAATGCACTCAATAAACTGACTGCAGTTACAGTCAGTTTTTTGAGTGTAAGTGCACTCACACTCATGTATTATGTATGCGTGTTTATGTGTCTGTATGTGTGTGACATGTCCCTCTGCTTTACTTTTTCAGGAGCTCCATGTGAAACAGCTAAAGCCGACATTGTGATTTTAGTCGACGGGTCTAACTGTATTCTCCCTTTAGGCTTTGGATATATGAAATTATTTATATCTGAACTACTTCAAACCATGCATATTGGCCCCAACAGTTTCCAGATTGGTATTACTTTTATTTTCATCAACAAGCGTTGTGTCATGATGCCGTTTTTATAAGAAGTAATTTTTTTTTTTTTTAAACTCATACATTTAGAAAGCATAGAAATGTTTTGAACACATAGGTCAGTTTCAACTTTCTTGAAATTCAGAAATTTACATATATTTGATCAGTATCTGGGAAAGCTGTCCTTTAAATGGTAAACAAAAAAATTTTAATTCAGGCTGTGAGAAAAAAAAAATTATTCAGTAAATATCTGGTTTCAAATGTATCCTGATGCTGTTATTTGTTAGAAATAGTAATAAAAATAACTTAATTTAGAAAATATAGCAACATTGAAATAGACGGATGGTAATGTTTTATTCTACTTGTTCAACACATCAATATTAAATTTATGAAGAATAAAAAGAACAACTTATAATTTTCTATTTTGACCAATGATTATGTGCTTTTTGTAGGTCTGACTCAGTTCAGTACCGAACCAAAGACTGAGTGGAATTTGAACACACACAGAACCAAAGAGTCCCTGATGAAGGCTATTAACATCACACAACTGCTTGGTGTAATGACAAACACAGGTCAGGATATTATTGCTAATAAAGTAGATTCAACAGCTGTGGAGTTTCAGGTTCTGTTCACTCACAAACCAGAACATATCAGAAAAACAAATTAAATGGTGCCATTTCAGGCACTGTATGAAATCTGACAGTTTACTTCAATTACCTCTGATCAGAATTCAGACCTCACTAGAAAAAGGATCATCTTTTATCAGAGGACAAAAGACGGGATTCAGTGACATTCAAGAAGAAGTACAGATTACAGAAATGCTAAGTGGCTATTGCTATGGTGATTTCCCTATACCTTTCTGGGTAGCAGTGGGAAGGCGACGCTGTCAGGAACACCTTTGTCGTGATACAGCCAGATAAGAATCTGGGACACATGTAGCTCTGAGCCTTTGAAGGGACTTTTAATCCTTTTGTAAATTTTTTATTGTTTTTGCAACTTACAGGCACAGCTCTGAAACATATTCTGCATCACAGCTTTAAACCCACGGCAGGGATGCGTCCTGACTCTAAAAAAGTGGCAATTCTGATCATTTCTGGAGAATCTCAAGATGACATTCGACTTCCTGCCAAAAACCTGAAAGACACTGGGATAGAGATACACGTTATTGGTGACTGGCTTTTTCTGTATTGATTGAGTTTAAATAATTTATAGTTTATAGCTTTTAAATAATCAGAGTACAACACTTCAAAATCAAAAGTTGCTTAGATAAATTGGATGAGTAAAGTCGCTAAGATGAATCGCAATGTGATTGGTGACTTTTTGTTTTCAGACTGATTATTAGTCTGAGAGACACATCAGTATTAGAGTTGTTTACCGAAATTAAAGTTTAGTCCTTTTGTCCACCAAGTTGTTTTGTTCTTAATGTATCAGTACAGTAATGACATTTGTTTTTTAGGTGTGGGCCAACAAGATGAATGGAGGATCATTGCTTTTGGAGGTGCTGGAACATATGTGTACACCACTTCAGATTTTGGATTTCTCCACAGCCTAAGAAACATCCTGAGCTACAGCCTGTGTCACAGTGCTTCCAGCACAGGTAGGCATCATCTGCATACACTTAGCAACAGGTGGATATTTGAAGCTCGACATGGACTTTGAGTCTGACTCATTTTAGGATTGATAACTTTCTAAAGCAGTGGTCTTAAACTCCAGTCCTCAAAGGTTGGCATCCTTCAGATTCTAGAAGTATCTCTGCTACAGCAAACCGGGTTTCAATATTAGCTCGTTAGCAGTGCTCTGTAGAGCTTGACTGCATGTTAATGAGGCAGTTTGCCTTTTAATTCAAACATGTGAGACAAGGAACACATGTAAAAGCTGCAGGACTCTGACACTCAAGGAAAGTATCTTGAAGCCACTGCTCTGAACCCTGACCTATCAAGTGCTAAGGTGGACATTAAGCTTCTGAAATCAACAGCATTTCAAATACGCTAAGATGGCAATGATGTGTGTGTGACGAAGATTTCTCCTGAAATACTGATTCTGTTTCATGAATATGTGGAGCAGAATCCAACACGGGTATATTTAATTGTGAAAGAAAGTGTTCAGCAACACAGAACAGAAATGCTAGACTGTGCCAGCAGACTACTGCAGTCTAGTCATATTTTTTAAAAACATGATAAAATTAAGGTCTCAATGAATGTCTTACTTCAGCATGTCCAGTAGTGGAACAGTAAAAACCAAGGGTAACATTCAACAAAGTTGTGAAACAAAAAATAGGAGCTGTGTTTTCTTTCCACTACTGGATGACATACTGTTGATTTATTTCTATGTGTGTGTTCAGACTCTGTCAGGTTGGTGAATGGTACCAGTCTGTGTTCAGGCGGACTGGAGGTGAAAACCTCCCAGTTCAACCAGATCTGGTCTACAGTCTGTGAAGCTGACTTTGACCAGCAGGATGCAGAGGTGGTCTGCAGGGAGATTGGCTGTGGACCTCCTTCAGTCCTGCAGGGGGCGCTCTATGGAGAAGTGGAAGCTCCAACATGGACAGCAGAGTTCCAGTGTGGAGGAACTGAATCCTCCCTCCTGGACTGTAGAAGATCAGGCTCTGTTAGAAACACCTGCTCACCTAACAAAGCCGTCAGACTCACCTGTTCAGGTAGAAAAGGGGCGGAGTTATTCCTGTTCTGATCAAACTGTAACTATCATTTACTGATGACTGATTTGTGTTCAGAACCCATCAAGTTGGTGGGAGGAGCCAGTCGCTGTGAAGGAACACTGGAGCTGAAACGAACAGAGTGGAGACCAGTTAAAGGTCCAGACTGGTTCTTGATGGAAGCAGCTGTCGTCTGTGGTCAGATGAAATGTGGTTCTGCTGTTTCTGTTCAAACACGTGAGAATTCGTCAGTCAGCTCCGTGTGGTGGATCAGTTCTGACTGTGTTCGGCCTGGATATCCTCTGACAGAGTGCGCATCAGCAGATGTATCTTCCTCCATCCTGGATGTTGCATGTTTAGGTAAATCTGAGTAACTTTTAAATCAAATTAATTATTATTAACAGGTACTTATTGACCCAGAACCAGTAAAAGACGTTACTGTTTCACTTGTTTTTGCCCAACTCTGTTCCAACATCATCTGCAAGGTTGGGAAATGTTACAAAGAGAAAACAGGAGTATTATTTCCTCCAGTGATATCTGTGGACCTAAATCTTGTTGTCAAATGATCAATCCTACATGGATTTAGACCTCTCTCCTAAATTTGATTTAAAGTTTAATGCAGCAGAAAGACATGAAGAACTCCTGCCAGAGAGAACTGGATTTGCCCACCTTGTAAGATGTTGAATATCAGAGCATTACACTAATATTAAGGATTAATTTCTCCCACCTCTCCTCTGTTCAGACTCTGTCAGGTTGGTGAATGGTACCAGTCTGTGTTCAGGCGGACTGGAGGTGAAAACCTCCCAGTTCAACCAGATCTGGTCTACAGTCTGTGAAGCTGACTTTGACCAGCAGGATGCAGAGGTGGTCTGCAGGGAGATTGGCTGTGGACCTCCTTCAGTCCTGCAGGGGGCGCTCTATGGAGAAGAGGAAGCTCCAACATGGACAGCAGAGTTCCAGTGTGGAGGAACTGAATCCTCCCTCCTGGACTGTAGAAGATCAGGCTCTGTTAGAAACACCTGCTCACCTAACAAAGCCGTCACACTCACCTGTTCAGGTAGAAAAGGGGCGGAGTTATTCCTGTTCTGATCAAACTGTAACTATCATTTACTGATGACTGATTTGATTTGAGTTCAGAACCCATCAGGTTGGTGGGAGGAGCCAGTCGCTGTGAAGGAACACTGGAGCTGAAGCTCAGAACATGGAGACCAGTGAGCGCCTCAGGTTGGACCATGCAGGAAGCAGCTGCAGCCTGCAGAGAGTTGGACTGTGGTTCAGTCGTTTCCATGGGAACCAGGAATGACTCTTCAGTTAGACAAGTGTGGGAAATTGAGCTCAGCTGTTTGAAATCTGGATATCCACTAAGGCAGTGTGCATCACCATCATTATTGTCTTCATCATCTCAGTCTGGTACTATTCTGGAGCTTGTGTGCACAGGTAGAATCCAACAAAGCTACTTTTAGTATCAAAGTACTTATAGTCGACATGATCTTCTAATTCTATGATGCTGGTTGTTTCCAGATTTACATTCCTGCCTCAGATTCAAATGTGATGTACCATTGAACTGGGCTGAAACCACAGATAAAATTGACGAGCCAATCATTTGTCTCCTTTCAGACCTGCTGGTTCAGCCAATCATTTCAGTGTCGTCCAGTGACGGGGTCACAGGCGTCCTGCAGTCGAGCTCAGCAGGAGTGTTTCAGGGCTCCAGCTTCACCATCAGCTGCTCCATCCAGCCACAGTATCCAGGAGGCTCCTTCCAGCTCTCCTTCACCTCTTCCAACACAACACACAGCTACACCCAGCCAGCCAGCAATCACTCTGCACACTTCCTGTTTCCTGCTGCAGAGCCCGCCCACAGAGGAATCTACAGCTGTGTTTATGACGTCCATGTTTTCTCTCATAACTTCTCCTCCCAGAGCCGTGTGCTGACTCTGAGAGTCTCAGGTAAGCTGACGGAGAGCTGAAGGCAGCTGGGTTTGTTCCTTGTTCTCATGCAGTGACTGAGTGTCTCATCAGATCCAACAGTTTTCATCATCAGACTGGTGGTCCTGCTGCTGAGTCTGCTGATCTTCATCTCTGTGATTTACTGCAGCCATAAGGTAGCGTAGAGGTTTGTTTCTGACTCAGCTGAAGCTTTCAGATTGGGATGATGCTCGAACTCAGCTGGATGTGTGCTTGTATCTTCCTACAGACCACCAGGGGGCAGCAGACTGTCGCACAGAAGAACTTAGATGTTGGAGGAGATGAAGTGAGAGAGGTGGTGGAAGAACAGGAGGAGGCTGCTCTGTAGCGACACCATGTGGTGGAGAATGTGTACTGGAGGAATCAACTGCTTAGAACTGCTGAAACATTCCTGCTGTTACTTTGAGGTTCAATGTCTTTTTTTCTTTATTGGTTCTGTTTTTCCAGATTATTGTCTTTCATTTTCTTATTAATGACTTTGGATGTAATCCTTATAATAATGTTTCAGACTGTATAAATCTCAGGCAGAGTTTTCAGCTTTTTGTATTTATATAGATAAAGACATGACAAAGTCAGAATGATAGTTTTGTATGGAGGTAAATTTGGGCCTCTTCTTTATCTCCTCATCACTGATTTCACACCAACGTCTCTGACTGGATAGTCGACAGCTTCATTGCGTGAATAAAATCTGAAGAGAAAACTCATGTCATATATCATATTTCCTTCAGCATATGCACTACAAACATGTGAGGACTGTACCAAGCTATAACTGAAATCAATGTCAATTTCCATTTCCATTTGTATTTGTTTAAACCAAACACATCTGTTCTTCTCTTAGTTGCTTCAAACTGCTGTTAAAAATGTAAAGCCCATTCAGGGAGAACATTCAGCTTTGGAGTAAGGCCACATAAAACTTTACACATAAATAAAGGGGTCTAAGTTTTCCCCTGAGACGGAACCAAAATATAAAGCAATCAACATGAGCTTGTGATACTGCTGAGAGCATGTTTGAAGAATCTCTAAAAAGTAAAAAGGTAGATTTATTGAAGCTCTTTCTAGATATTTATTTTTAAAAAATTGCTTAATTATGTAATACCGTCATCAAAAACATTCCTAATATGTCAGTCAATGAAGAGACATTACAACTGAATATCATCTGTATAAATGTGGTGTAAAATGTTGCAACAAATGCTTTTCATCAGTTACCATAAGTACAACTTGAATAGATGTGTCCCCAGAACAGAGCCCTGAGGAACCCCGTGTCAGATCAGTGTAAATAATAAGGCTGCAAAAATGGCCAGAAACAGAAGAACATCTTTTTTTTTTTTGTCTATATCTGTGGTTTTACCAGTAAGCTCTGGCTGCAAGAAATTACTTATCAGTATAGAGATAAAGAGACAAAACAGGAAGAAACAACCCAGAACTTAATGATATACTAAGAGAGGACAACTCGAACAGGCAAAAAGACAGAGACGGACATACCAGGACATGGATCACCGGCTGGTGGTTTTGGTCCTGCTGCTTCTCTGGGGCTCAGGTAGGACAGAACAATGTTAGGGTCAAAATGAAAAATTAAACAATCAATTCAATTAGGATTTGTTCATTTATAAAGAAAATCATGTTTTAAAACTATTATTTTTCTTTGCAGAGTTTTTTATTATTATTATTGTCTAAAATATTTTATATCTGCTTACTTGATTGGAGCTGTTTTGCTAAAAGATCAATTTATATTTTGCTGATCTTAGACAACAGAAATGACCTGATGACATCAAGGCACTGAGTTGTTGAAGTGTCTCAATGACAATTAGTTAAAACTCATTCCAGACAACATTACTAAGAAACAATGCTTGAACTGAATAGTGTCATGAGTTGTGGTTGAGAGGTGGTGAGGAGAGACGCAGGGACCCAGCTTGAGATGAAATAATTAATTTAACGAAGAGAGTAGCTCAAAACAGTCCAGAACACAGGCAGCACGGCAGAGCGGAAACAGAGGCTCAGCACCGGTAGCAACTGAATTAACAGACTGACACAACGAACTAATGCCGACACAGGACTTCACAGTTCTATTGTGCCGGCAGACGAACTATCATAGACAAGGACCCGACAAGAGACAGAGACAACAGGAGGACTTAAATACACAGGGAGGGTAATCAAGGGAACGAAACACACCTGGGAACAATCAACGGGGAAGACACAGAGACAGACTCACATGAAGGAACTGAACACAGAAAACCCTTACAATAAGTACACAGAAACACAGATCATGACAAATAGTTGTATTTAATCCAGCTTAGTTTGATTTAAAAAAAAAAAAGTTTTATGTATTTGAATTTTGGAACAGTCCTGCTGATATCATATTGTGTTGTATTTTTTCTTTATTGGTTGTGTTTTTCCAGATTATTGTCTTTTGTTTTCTTGTTAATGACTTTGGATGTAATCTTTATAATACTGTTTCAGACTGTTTACATTTATTTAGGCAGAGTTTTATCCAGAGGTTTTATGATCAGCAGGGTAGCTATGATTTTGCTTTTTGTGTAAGGTGATAAAGACACTGCAAAGTCTGAATGATGAGAGTGGGGCTTAAAAGAAATTTGAAACTTAAAGAAACAATTTTTGAAACTGAAAAAAAAAACTTGATCTAAAAAGTGTTGAACTATTTTTTTTTGTTTCACATACTTTTAAGTTAGTGTTTCCATAAAAAGAGAGAAAAAATTCAGTTCCAATTTTTTTTTCTTTTCAACAAACGTTACGGCCCCAACTTAGCTCTGCAGGTTGGATCAGGTCATATATAAAGTGATTAAAAACAGAGTCTTTGAATGATGTCAAATCAGGTAAAACAACATTGAAGCTAAACTGAAACATTTTATTTTAGCCACTTGGGAGAAATATTTAATCTCTCATTTCGTCTCTAATAAAGTTCATTTTGTTGTTGAATTGCATTTTTAATGTAATTGGAAACAAAACTTAATTTATAAAATCTAAAACAAGACAGAGCCTCTTTCTATGCCAGCAAAGACAAACCGCATCATGTGTTTTGGCATAGAAACCCAAAGAAGGATGAATTGAATTAAACTAGAACTAGCAGTACCTTCTATAAAAACCTCTACCTTAAGTTTCAAAATCAATTCAAATTGCACTGGGAAAAAAAATTAATACAATTACTGTTTTTGGCTGGGTTTTCATTCTAAAATTCTGCAGAGAATCCATCTGCATGAAGACAGATCTGAGCCCAACTCTAAATGTTCATCAGTCAGAAAATCATGAGTTCTCCAGGTGAAAACGTTTCAGGTGATTTGATTCATTGAGCCCCTGATTCCTCTTTCAGTTCTACTACCAAGAAATCAGGCAGATGACTTAAATTACTGTAATCTGAGGAAACAGTTCACCCTGTAAACAAAATGGTAAATTCAAAATTAACAACACATATTTTGCAAAGCACTAACTTCTGCTTTAGACACAGAAAATATATCACAGTGTTTGTGTTTTGACATTTCCAAAGATCACCTTCAACCAACTGGTTGAACATACACATCTGTTGTGCAATAATTTAAGAGCTTCATTTAAAACACAACAAGTAGGTTTGGCAACACCATCGACACCAACAAGAGGAGAGGGAAACATTTTATTTTTTTCTGAAGCCTAATATTAAACACTCAGTACAGAAAAACTGATTCATAATCAAGTTTAATACATGTTTTGTTGGGTCTCCTTAATGTTGTCTAGATGAGAAACATCCTCTTCGCTCTGGCCCTACCAACATGCCACTCATCCCAGTAGGACTTCACTCACTTTAACACAGGAGAGGGAATGAAGCTGTCTAGTTTTTACTGCAACCTGAAATTCCTCCAGATTCCTTAAATTTGTTTCAAGATATTCTGCTGCTCAGAGAGAGAAACATGCTTCAATATTATTATGAGGAACTCCAAACATGTATCTTATTTTTGCATTTCTCTGAAAAAGTGAAGTAATTTCTCTTCAGATATGTTTTCACTCCTCTGCTTTGTTGAAGTTTGTCACATCTTGTTGCTCCGTTATGCAAAATAGCCTGGAACATTTGAGGCTTTGAGGTTGTGGTGACAGTTCAGTTTCATAAATCTAGCTTTGACATCACTCTGTGTGCACCAACATATATATATCACATTTATGATCTGAAGCTAACATATATGAGCTTCACATCATGAAAAGCAACAGGAAACACAAAATCAAAAAGGAAGATAAGACTAACAGACCTACAAACACTTTTCTCTCCTGAACATGGATCAGCTGCTGGTGCTGCTGCTGAGCTCAGGTAAGATTCAAACCCTCAGCATGGCTTGGCCAAGGTAAGAGGTACTTGTCTGCCACTAAGCCATGTTCCTGTTCCCTGAAATCGACCTTTGAACTCTTCAAATTCTTGCTCCTCTTCCTGCATCTGTTGGCGTTTTGCTGAGTGACAAATTTCTGGAGATTAAAGTGTGGAAGAAACATTTGTCTGAGGAGCAAAAATATATAAACCTTTTGAAACTTAAAAAAAAATGTTTGTTTTTAAGAGTACTTGTAGAAATCACCATTGCTTTCTCTTTAAGTTTCTCTTACAGAGGTTCAGGTCTTTTGCAAAGTATGACACTCAATTTTAGCAGTGTTTTTATCTATTATTATATGTTGCAGAACAACAGATGGTAGTAATAGAGCCTTTCTAAAACCTGCTGACATTTATTTCCTGGTTTTCAGGGCTGCAAGGTGATGAAATCTACAACTATACAGGTAAAGGGATTAATTTTGGCAAACACAAAAAAAGTCACTGAAGTGATATTACATGATCTACATGATGTAAAAAATTATTTCAGGTAAAATACTGGCAGCTGTGGTTAAATTCTGGGCGCCACAGCTGCTGGTATTTTACTGTAAAGAAGAGACTTTTTTTACACTTTATCAGTTAATGTATGTAATCCAGTATCAATTTTATTAGCTTTATTCAACAGAGTTGAATTGTTTCCCCTCTTCTTTGTGAAATGCCAACCTAAATATCTGCCTTCCTAATGAAGCCCATGAACCGTATTAATTCTTCACACCCCATTACAGAACTCTGTTGTTCTTCTGAGGGACATCAGTGCAACATTTAAAGGGGGAGATGATGGATTTATTTAGACTTACTAACATATTCTCTGTTCAGAATCTGAATCTGAGTTTTATTGCTGTTGTTCAGACTCTATGCTGGTCACGGAATGAGCATAACAAACACTCTGATGATATGGAGAGTGTTGTAGAGCTGCACACTATATCAAAATTCATTTGTCTTTGAGGTCATAAATGACAGCTTGTACTTTATTCTTTGGCGGTGGGATAGATTTTCCATACTCTTGATGCCCACATTTAATATTGTTTTTTGTTTTTTTTTGCTACTAAGATACTAAAGCTCACAGAGAGTGGTCAGGATTGATTGATGATGTGGAAAAAATGAAGAAAAAAAAAACAGTTAAGAAAACATGTTTTCCTAACAGTGCTGACAAGGAGCAGAGGAAATTATCAAAAAAGACTGATAAGTGCTTAAGCATTGCCGTGTTTAACATTATTTTTCACATAAATTTGTAATTGTTTTTGTCTTTCAGGATCTCAGTGTGAAATGGCCAAAGCTGACATTGTGATGCTAGTGGATGGTTCTTTGAGTATTACCCTTGAGGACTTTCTATGGATGAAATCATTTCTATCTGAGATGGTTCAAAACTTGCCCATCGGTCCCAACACAGTCCAGATAGGTATTACTTAATTTTCATTTAAACAAAGGTGATGAGCTAGTTTAATGTACGCAATATGAAATTATTTGTTAATATTATTGTTGTTAGAGATTTTTTGGTATTATCATTTTGTTATTACTTTAGTTCATATTCATGTTATGTTAACCAATAGTTAATCAACATTCAGTATTATTGTGATTTTCAGTTTAAAGTGTTCTCTTCCTTCTGTGCGTATATAAACTGACCTGGAGGTCACATCTGCCTGTTCGTCTTCATGTGAAACGGTTAACTGTGAGTCTCCCAGATCTTAAATTACTTTCCACAGGTGCCTCCTTATCAACCGGAATTCTCCCTACCTTAGAAACTACCTGTGTGCAGTGATATATTGTCTCTGCTGTCTATCCTCCTTTATTTTGCTTGATAAAAAAAGACAAGCTGTAACCAAAGGTCTTCAGAACGCTCATTGAACGGCTCGGAGGAGCAGTTTGCTGAATCTTCTCCTTTTGCAAAAGCTTGGTCATAAAATTCATATGTGTTGTCTGTGGTTCTTTAAATGAAGGTTCGAAAGGAAAAATACCCATCAATTGCTAAAACATATTCTTGCTCTAAGTTCCTGTTTGATTTCATCCATTCATGGGTGTTTTCTGTAGGTTTGACTCAGTTCAGTACAGACCCTAAAGCTGAGTGGCACCTGAACAGCCACAGCAACAAACGGTCCCTGCTGCAGGCCATTGACCGGATACGACAAATAGTTGGAGGCACAATGACAGGTCAGTATGTTATTGTGTCTACAGCAGGGTCTCACCATGAGGAGCTCTGGGACTTCAGGATCTGAATGGTTCACAACTCAAAACTAGAACTTTTCACATTTTGAAGGGTTCTAGAGCAACTTCTCCCTGTTAAGAGAATAAAATTATTAACTTCTGGCTTATTATATTCTCTTATGTTCCCGGATTCAATGATTCCATGCGTGGAAACAAAAGCCACACAGAGATGACAGCGTCACGATAATCAGCATTTATTCAAGACAGATGCATACCATCACCAGAAAAGCACATCACAAAACATCAGAAACCTCAGAGCACAAACACATGAATTTACCTGAGAAAAGGAAAAAGACAAAAGATGGAAACGACAAACAGACAGCAAAGACGTATTTGGAAAATTGCAAGCGCAAATCTGATGTGTTACTCTGTGTGGAAAGTTTTATCTTCTTTTCTTTAATTTATTCAAATAAGGCGTATCTTTGCTCATCCAACCAGGACCTGTCTCTGACCCTCTCTCTAAAGTTAGAAACTCCCTGCAATTTGTTCACAAGATCAAACACCAGTTGTCTAAATAAGTGAAAACAGTCCTGAAGTCCTGCTGCTTCATGGCTTTCACAGATCAGTGTGAAAAGCTGGAACTTCCTACTGATTGCTACTGAGGGCAGATCAAAGATCTTGGCAAACAATCTGCCTTAACTACAAGTAAAATAAAAGTCAATAGGCCTAAAAAAGTTATACATTTTAAAACTATAATTAGGCTATTTCAATCAAGTCATGTTACAATTTAAAACTAGCTTATTTTAAATATATTTTCTTAACATCCCTCAGTTAGTTTAGCTGGAGCAATATTAGACGGAAGAAGATGTTGCTTAATATAGAAATCAGCAGAGCCACAGGTTACCATGTAGATTTCTCTTTTGAGCAGCAGGTGGAGCCCACAGCATCACTCTTTTCATTGGCAGACTGAAGCAAAGATAAAAAAATTCAGCAACAAATAAGTTCTTACAAAAATACAAAAGACACACCAAACATTATTGGACCAGAACTAGATACACATTTTTATGTCTCTACACTTTTGATACTTTCAGTAAGAAACTGTCAACATGAAAGTAGTTTAAATCCAAAAGTTCTGGACTTTTCCCTGAGTCCATATTCTTACAAATAATCTTAACTGGGCATTCTGTAGATGAAATTTATAAAAATATCATCAGATTTAAAATGTGATTATTTATGGGTTTTTTTAATTGTTTTATTTTGCAGGGATGTAAAACCCATTCCTAAAACATTTCTTTCGTCTTCACAACATGCAGGACGAGCTCTAGGTTTCATTCTTCATCGCAGCTTTAAACCCTGGAGGGGAATGCGTCCAGACTCAAAAAAAATTGCTGTTCTGATCACTGATGGAGAAGCTCAGGATGAAGTAGGAATCCCAGCAAAGAATCTGAAAGACACTGGGGTTGAGGTCTTTGTTATTGGTAACGTTCCTTTTCTGTGTGGATGACACAGTTTAATTGTAGAGCAAGTTTTCCTTCTTAGATCACTGCTGTAGTAGTACATGTTCGTTTCAGGTGTGGGCGATGCTTTTAGCAATTATAGGGCCATTAATGAACTGAGGACCATCGCTTCTGAAGATATCAACAGTCATCTTTACCTTGTTTCGTCTTTCCAATCCCTCCACGATGCCTCCAGTATCTCTACCAGCATCTGTCATGCTGCTACTGAGCTGAAACAACTTCCCAGTTACTGTGAGTATATTTATAAAATGTCCTGTTTATTTAAGAGCCATAAAAGACAGGAAATAATAAATAAACATCTTAATCTGAATTTGAGTTGATTTTAAAAGCAAATGCATCATCAGACAAATAACTTAAGACAGAAAAACAGCCAATTTGCCCCTGATTATGAATAAAAAGCAAATGTTGACATGTAAACTAATCTGACTTTTTCTCCACTTATCCAAAAGTTTCACACTTTTTGGATAAGTGAGCATAATGTTAACAGAACAAGAACACTGAGATTCACAGTTGTTTTTATTTGTCCTCTGAGTACAAAATATCTGATGAAATTCAAATGTTGCTTTATTAAGCAGCTGAATAAGCATTCTTGAGAAATATTCAGTTTCAGGATTTGCCCTACATTTCTCCATTGCTCCACAGATGTGATTTTTATGAACTAATAAATCAAAAGTTTTGAAATGTTTTCAATGATGGAGAATCTGAGGATGTGATGCCTGCTGCCAAAAACCCAGATAATGCCGTGATAGAGATATACGTTATTGGTGACTGGCTTTTTCTGGATTCATTCAGTTTAAATAATCAGAGTACAACACTTCAAAATCACAGTTGCTTGGATAAGTAAAGTTGCCAAGATGGAGCGCAATGTGATTGGTGACTATTTGTTTTCAGACAGATGATTTGTTTGAGACACACATCAGAATCAGAGTTGTCTACAGAAGTTTTCATTTAGTTCGCTTCTCCACCAAGCTGTTTTATCTGTTTCTGCATCAAAAATGATACTTTGTTTTTAGGTGTTGGACAATACTTTAGTGACAATGACAATGAGGCAGTTTTGCCATTTAATTCAGGCATGTAAGACAAGGGGCACATGTAAAAGCTGCAGGACTCTGACCCTCAAACTGCTCTAAACCCTGACCTATAAAACATTCAGGTAGAAAAAAAAGCTTCTGAAATTAACTGCACTTCAAATATGCGAAGATGACAATGATGTGTGACAAAGATTTACCCGCAAATATTGATTCTGTTTTCGTAAGAATATGGAGCAAAATCCAACAGACTAGCACAGTCTAGTCCAGTCATATTTAAATGAATAAATAAAAATAAATATAAATATATACAAATAAGTGATAAAAATGAAGGTCTCAATGAATGTCTGACTTCAGCATGTCCAGTAGTGCAACAGTGAAAAAAAGGGTAACATTCAACAAAATTGTGAAACAATAAATAGGAGCTGTGTTTTTTTCCCCAATACATTCACTGGATGCTGTACTAAGATTTTATTTCTATGTGTGTGTGTTTGCATGTGTGTGTTTCTGTTCAGACTCTGTCAGGTTGGTGAATGGTACCAGTCTGTGTTCAGGTGGACTGGAGGTGAAAACCTCCCAGTTCAACCAGATCTGGTCTACAGTATGTGAAGCTGACTTTGACCAGCAGGATGCAGAGGTGGTCTGCAGGGAGATTGGCTGTGGACCTCCTTCAGTCCTGCAGGGGGCGCTCTATGGAGAAGTGGAAGCTCCAACATGGACAGCAGAGTTCCAGTGTGGAGGAACTGAATCCTCCCTCCTGGACTGTAGAAGATCAGGCTCTGTTAGAAACACCTGCTCACCTAACAAAGCCGTCAGACTCACCTGTTCAGGTAGAAAAGGGCGGAGTTATTCCTGTTCTGATCAAACTATAACTATCATTTACTGATGACTGATTTGTGTTCAGAACCCATCAGGTTGGTGGGAGGAGCCAGTCGCTGTGAAGGAACACTGGAGCTGAAACGAACAGAGTGGAGACCAGTTAAAGGTCCAGACTGGTTCTTGATGGAAGCAGCTGTCGTCTGTGGTCAGATGAAATGTGGTTCTGCTATTTCTGTTCAAACACGTGAGAATTCGTCAGTCAGCTCCGTGTGGTGGATCAGTTCTGACTGTGTTCGGCCTGGATATCCTCTGACAGAGTGCTCATCAGCAGATGTATCTTCCTCCATCCTGGATGTTACATGTTTAGGTAAATCTGAGTAACTTTTAAATCAAATTAATTATTATTAACAGGTACTTATTGACCCAGAACCAGTAAAAGATGTTACCGTTTCACTTGTTTTTGCACAACTCTGTTCCAACATCATCTGCAAGGTTGGGAAATGTTACAAAGAGAAAACAGGAGTATTATTTCCTCCAGTGATATCTGTGGACCTAAATCTTGTTGTCGAAAGATCAATCCTTCATGGATTTAGACCTCTCTCCTAAATTTGATATTGAGTTTAATGCAGCAGAAAGACATGAAGAACTCCTGCCAGAGAGAACTGGATTTGCCCACCTTGTAAGATGTTGAATATCAGAGCATTACACTAATATTAAGGATTAATTTCTCCCACCTCTCCTCTGTTCAGACTCTGTCAGGTTGGTGAATGGTACCAGTCTGTGTTCAGGTGGACTGGAGGTGAAAACCTCCCAGTTCAACCAGATCTGGTCTACAGTCTGTGAAGCTGACTTTGACCAGCAGGATGCAGAGGTGGTCTGCAGGGAGATTGGCTGTGGACCTCCTTCAGTCCTGCAGGGGGCGCTCTATGGAGAAGTGGAAGCTCCAACATGGACAGCAGAGTTCCAGTGTGGAGGAACTGAATCCTCCCTCCTGGACTGTAGAAGATCAGGCTCTGTTAGAAACACCTGCTCACCTAACAAAGCCGTCACACTCACCTGTTCAGGTAGAAAAGGGGCGGAGTTATTCCTGTTCTAATCAAACTGTAACTATCATTTACTGATGACTGATTTGTGTTCAGAACCCATCAGGTTGGTGGGAGGAGCCAGTTGCTGTGAAGGAACACTGGAGCTGAAGCTCAGAACATGGAGACCAGTGAGCGCCTCAGGTTGGACCATGCAGGAAGCAGCTGCAGCCTGCAGAGAGTTGGACTGTGGTTCAGTCGTTTCCATGGGAACCAGGAATAACTCTTCAGTTAGACAAGTGTGGGAAATTGAGCTCAGCTGTTTGAAATCTGGATATCCACTAAGGCAGTGTGCATCACCATCATTATTGTCTTCATCATCTCAGTCTGGTACTATTCTGGAGCTTGTGTGCACAGGTAGAATCCAACAAAGCTGCTTTTAGTATCAAAGTACTTATAGTCGACATGATCTTCTAATTCTATGATGCTGGTTGTTTCCAGATTTACATTCCTGCCTCAGATTCTCATCAGATCCAACAGTTTTCATCATCAGACTGGTGGTCCTGCTGCTGAGTCTGCTGATCTTCATCTCTGTGATTTACTGCAGCCATAAGGTAGCGTAGAGGTTTGTTTCTGACTCAGCTGAAGCTTTCAGATTGGGATGATGCTCGAACTCAGCTGGATGTGTGCTTGTATCTTCCTACAGACCACCAGGGGGCAGCAGACTGTCGCACAGAAGAACGTGGACGTTGGAGGAGATGAAGTGAGAGAGGTGGTGGAAGAACAGGAGGAGGCTGCTCTGTAGCGACACCATGTGGTGGAAAATGTGTACTGAAGGAATCAACTGCTTAGACCTGCTGAAACATTCCTGCTGTTACTTTGATGTTCAATGTCTTTTTTTCTTTATTGGTTCTGTTTTTCCAGATTATTGTGTTTCATTTTCTTATTAATGACTTTGGATGTAATCCTTATAATAATGTTTCAGACTGTATAAATCTCAGGCAGAGTTTTCAGCTTTGCGTTTGCTTTTTGTATTTATATAGATAAAGACATGACAAAGTCAGAATGATAGTTTTGTATGGAGGTAAATTTGGGCCTCTTCTTTATCTCCTCATCACTGATTTCACACCAGCGTCTCTGACTGGATAGTCGACAGCTTCATTGCGTGAATAAAATCTGAAGAGAAAACTCATGTCATATATCATATTTCCGTCAGCATATGCACTACAAACATGTGAGGACTGTACCAAGCTATAACTGAAATCAATGTCAATTTCCATTTCCATTTGTATTTGTTTAAACCAAACACATCTGTTCTTCTCTTAGTTGCTTCAAACTGCTGTTAAAAATGTAAAGCCCATTCAGGGAGAACATTCAGCTTTGGAGTAAGGCCACATAAAACTTTACACATAAATAAAGGGGTCTAAGTTTTCCCCTGAGACGGAACCAAAATATAAAGCAATCAACATGAGCTTGTGATACTGCTGAGAGCATGTTTGAAGAATCTCTAAAAAGTAAAAAGGTAGATTTATTCAAGCTCTTTCTAGATATTTCTTTTTAAAAAATTGCTTAATTATGTAATACCGTCATCAAAAACATTCCTAATATGTCAGTCAATGAAGAGACATTACAACTGAATATCATCTGTATAAATGTGGTGTAAAATGTTGCAACAAATGCTTTTCATCAGTTACCATAAGTACAACTTGAATAGATGTGTCCCCAGAACAGAGCCCTGAGGAACCCCGTGTCAGATCAGTGTAAATAATAAGGCTGCAAAAATGGCCAGAAACAGAAGAACATCTTTTTTTTTTTTGTCTATATCTGTGGTTTTACCAGTAAGCTCTGGCTGCAAGAAATTACTTATCAGTATAGAGATAAAGAGACAAAACAGGAAGAAACAACCCAGAACTTAATGATATACTAAGAGAGGACAACTCGAACAGGCAAAAAGACAGAGACGGACATACCAGGACATGGATCACCGGCTGGTGGTTTTGGTCCTGCTGCTTCTCTGGGGCTCAGGTAGGACAGAACAATGTTAGGGTCAAAATGAAAAATTAAACAATCAATTCAATTAGGATTTGTTCATTTATAAAGAAAATCATGTTTTAAAACTATTATTTTTCTTTGCAGAGTTTTTTATTATTATTATTGTCTAAAATATTTTATATCTGCTTACTTGATTGGAGCTGTTTTGCTAAAAGATCAATTTATATTTTGCTGATCTTAGACAACAGAAATGACCTGATGACATCAAGGCACTGAGTTGTTGAAGTGTCTCAATGACAATTAGTTAAAACTCATTCCAGACAACATTACTAAGAAACAATGCTTGAACTGAATAGTGTCATGAGTTGTGGTTGAGAGGTGGTGAGGAGAGACGCAGGGACCCAGCTTGAGATGAAATAATTAATTTAACGAAGAGAGTAGCTCAAAACAGTCCAGAACACAGGCAGCACGGCAGAGCGGAAACAGAGGCTCAGCACCGGTAGCAACTGAATTAACAGACTGACACAACGAACTAATGCCAACACAGGACTTCACAGTTCTATTGTGCCAGCAGACGAACTATCATAGACAAGGACCCGACAAGAGACAGAGACAACAGGAGGACTTAAATACACAGGGAGGGTAATCAAGGGAACGAAACACACCTGGGAACAATCAACGGGGAAGACACAGAGACAGACTCACATGAAGGAACTGAACACAGAAAACCCTTACAATAAGTACACAGAAACACAGATCATGACAAATAGTTGTATTTAATCCAGCTTAGTTTGATTTAAAAAAAAAAAAGTTTTATGTATTTGAATTTTGGAACAGTCCTGCTGATATCATATTGTGTTGTATTTTTTCTTTATTGGTTGTGTTTTTCCAGATTATTGTCTTTTGTTTTCTTGTTAATGACTTTGGATGTAATCTTTATAATACTGTTTCAGACTGTTTACATTTATTTAGGCAGAGTTTTATCCAGAGGTTTTATGATCAGCAGGGTAGCTATGATTTTGCTTTTTGTGTAAGGTGATAAAGACACTGCAAAGTCTGAATGATGAGAGTGGGGCTTAAAAGAAATTTGAAACTTAAAGAAACAATTTTTGAAACTGAAAAAAAAAACTTGATCTAAAAAGTGTTGAACTATTTTTTTTTGTTTCACATACTTTTAAGTTAGTGTTTCCATAAAAAGAGAGAAAAAATTCAGTTCCAATTTTTTTTTCTTTTCAACAAACGTTACGGCCCCAACTTAGCTCTGCAGGTTGGATCAGGTCATATATAAAGTGATTAAAAACAGAGTCTTTGAATGATGTCAAATCAGGTAAAACAACATTGAAGCTAAACTGAAACATTTTATTTTAGCCACTTGGGAGAAATATTTAATCTCTCATTTCGTCTCTAATAAAGTTCATTTTGTTGTTGAATTGCATTTTTAATGTAATTGGAAACAAAACTTAATTTATAAAATCTAAAACAAGACAGAGCCTCTTTCTATGCCAGCAAAGACAAACCGCATCATGTGTTTTGGCATAGAAACCCAAAGAAGGATGAATTGAATTAAACTAGAACTAGCAGTACCTTCTATAAAAACCTCTACCTTAAGTTTCAAAATCAATTCAAATTGCACTGGGAAAAAAAATTAATACAATTACTGTTTTTGGCTGGGTTTTCATTCTAAAATTCTGCAGAGAATCCATCTGCATGAAGACAGATCTGAGCCCAACTCTAAATGTTCATCAGTCAGAAAATCATGAGTTCTCCAGGTGAAAACGTTTCAGGTGATTTGATTCATTGAGCCCCTGATTCCTCTTTCAGTTCTACTACCAAGAAATCAGGCAGATGACTTAAATTACTGTAATCTGAGGAAACAGTTCACCCTGTAAACAAAATGGTAAATTCAAAATTAACAACACATATTTTGCAAAGCACTAACTTCTGCTTTAGACACAGAAAATATATCACAGTGTTTGTGTTTTGACATTTCCAAAGATCACCTTCAACCAACTGGTTGAACATACACATCTGTTGTGCAATAATTTAAGAGCTTCATTTAAAACACAACAAGTAGGTTTGGCAACACCATCGACACCAACAAGAGGAGAGGGAAACATTTTATTTTTTTCTGAAGCCTAATATTAAACACTCAGTACAGAAAAACTGATTCATAATCAAGTTTAATACATGTTTTGTTGGGTCTCCTTAATGTTGTCTAGATGAGAAACATCCTCTTCGCTCTGGCCCTACCAACATGCCACTCATCCCAGTAGGACTTCACTCACTTTAACACAGGAGAGGGAATGAAGCTGTCTAGTTTTTACTGCAACCTGAAATTCCTCCAGATTCCTTAAATTTGTTTCAAGATATTCTGCTGCTCAGAGAGAGAAACATGCTTCAATATTATTATGAGGAACTCCAAACATGTATCTTATTTTTGCATTTCTCTGAAAAAGTGAAGTAATTTCTCTTCAGATATGTTTTCACTCCTCTGCTTTGTTGAAGTTTGTCACATCTTGTTGCTCCGTTATGCAAAATAGCCTGGAACATTTGAGGCTTTGAGGTTGTGGTGACAGTTCAGTTTCATAAATCTAGCTTTGACATCACTCTGTGTGCACCAACATATATATATCACATTTATGATCTGAAGCTAACATATATGAGCTTCACATCATGAAAAGCAACAGGAAACACAAAATCAAAAAGGAAGATAAGACTAACAGACCTACAAACACTTTTCTCTCCTGAACATGGATCAGCTGCTGGTGCTGCTGCTGAGCTCAGGTAAGATTCAAACCCTCAGCATGGCTTGGCCAAGGTAAGAGGTACTTGTCTGCCACTAAGCCATGTTCCTGTTCCCTGAAATCGACCTTTGAACTCTTTAAATTCTCGCTCCTCTTCCTGCATCTGTTGGCGTTTTGCTGAGTGACAAATTTCTGGAGATTAAAGTGTGGAAGAAACATTTGTCTGAGGAGCAAAAATATATAAACCTTTTGAAACTTAAAAAAAAATGTTTGTTTTTAAGAGTACTTGTAGAAATCACCATTGCTTTCTCTTTAAGTTTCTCTTACAGAGGTTCAGGTCTTTTGCAAAGTATGACACTCAATTTTAGCAGTGTTTTTATCTATTATTATATGTTGCAGAACAACAGATGGTAGTAATAGAGCCTTTCTAAAACCTGCTGACATTTATTTCCTGGTTTTCAGGGCTGCAAGGTGATGAAATCTACAACTATACAGGTAAAGGGATTAATTTTGGCAAACACAAAAAAAGTCACTGAAGTGATATTACATGATCTACATGATGTAAAAAATTATTTCAGGTAAAATACTGGCAGCTGTGGTTAAATTCTGGGCGCCACAGCTGCTGGTATTTTACTGTAAAGAAGAGACTTTTTTTACACTTTATCAGTTAATGTATGTAATCCAGTATCAATTTTATTAGCTTTATTCAACAGAGTTGAATTGTTTCCCCTCTTCTTTGTGAAATGCCAACCTAAATATCTGCCTTCCTAATGAAGCCCATGAACCGTATTAATTCTTCACACCCCATTACAGAACTCTGTTGTTCTTCTGAGGGACATCAGTGCAACATTTAAAGGGGGAGATGATGGATTTATTTAGACTTACTAACATATTCTCTGTTCAGAATCTGAATCTGAGTTTTATTGCTGTTGTTCAGACTCTATGCTGGTCACGGAATGAGCATAACAAACACTCTGATGATATGGAGAGTGTTGTAGAGCTGCACACTATATCAAAATTCATTTGTCTTTGAGGTCATAAATGACAGCTTGTACTTTATTCTTTGGCGGTGGGATAGATTTTCCATACTCTTGATGCCCACATTTAATATTGTTTTTTGTTTTTTTTTGCTACTAAGATACTAAAGCTCACAGAGAGTGGTCAGGATTGATTGATGATGTGGAAAAAATGAAGAAAAAAAAAACAGTTAAGAAAACATGTTTTCCTAACAGTGCTGACAAGGAGCAGAGGAAATTATCAAAAAAGACTGATAAGTGCTTAAGCATTGCCGTGTTTAACATTATTTTTCACATAAATTTGTAATTGTTTTTGTCTTTCAGGATCTCAGTGTGAAATGGCCAAAGCTGACATTGTGATGCTAGTGGATGGTTCTTTGAGTATTACCCTTGAGGACTTTCTATGGATGAAATCATTTCTATCTGAGATGGTTCAAAACTTGCCCATCGGTCCCAACACAGTCCAGATAGGTATTACTTAATTTTCATTTAAACAAAGGTGATGAGCTAGTTTAATGTACGCAATATGAAATTATTTGTTAATATTATTGTTGTTAGAGATTTTTTGGTATTATCATTTTGTTATTACTTTAGTTCATATTCATGTTATGTTAACCAATAGTTAATCAACATTCAGTATTATTGTGATTTTCAGTTTAAAGTGTTCTCTTCCTTCTGTGCGTATATAAACTGACCTGGAGGTCACATCTGCCTGTTCGTCCTCATGTGAAACGGTTAACTGTGAGTCTCCCAGATCTTAAATTACTTTCCACAGGTGCCTCCTTATCAACCGGAATTCTCCCTACCTTAGAAACTACCTGTGTGCAGTGATATATTGTCTCTGCTGTCTATCCTCCTTTATTTTGCTTGATAAAAAAAGACAAGCTGTAACCAAAGGTCTTCAGAACGCTCATTGAACGGCTCGGAGGAGCAGTTTGCTGAATCTTCTCCTTTTGCAAAAGCTTGGTCATAAAATTCATATGTGTTGTCTGTGGTTCTTTAAATGAAGGTTCGAAAGGAAAAATACCCATCAATTGCTAAAACATATTCTTGCTCTAAGTTCCTGTTTGATTTCATCCATTCATGGGTGTTTTCTGTAGGTTTGACTCAGTTCAGTACAGACCCTAAAGCTGAGTGGCACCTGAACAGCCACAGCAACAAACGGTCCCTGCTGCAGGCCATTGACCGGATACGACAAATAGTTGGAGGCACAATGACAGGTCAGTATGTTATTGTGTCTACAGCAGGGTCTCACCATGAGGAGCTCTGGGACTTCAGGATCTGAATGGTTCACAACTCAAAACTAGAACTTTTCACATTTTGAAGGGTTCTAGAGCAACTTCTCCCTGTTAAGAGAATAAAATTATTAACTTCTGGCTTATTATATTCTCTTATGTTCCCGGATTCAATGATTCCATGCGTGGAAACAAAAGCCACACAGAGATGACAGCGTCACGATAATCAGCATTTATTCAAGACAGATGCATACCATCACCAGAAAAGCACATCACAAAACATCAGAAACCTCAGAGCACAAACACATGAATTTACCTGAGAAAAGGAAAAAGACAAAAGATGGAAACGACAAACAGACAGCAAAGACGTATTTGGAAAATTGCAAGCGCAAATCTGATGTGTTACTCTGTGTGGAAAGTTTTATCTTCTTTTCTTTAATTTATTCAAATAAGGCGTATCTTTGCTCATCCAACCAGGACCTGTCTCTGACCCTCTCTCTAAAGTTAGAAACTCCCTGCAATTTGTTCACAAGATCAAACACCAGTTGTCTAAATAAGTGAAAACAGTCCTGAAGTCCTGCTGCTTCATGGCTTTCACAGATCAGTGTGAAAAGCTGGAACTTCCTACTGATTGCTACTGAGGGCAGATCAAAGATCTTGGCAAACAATCTGCCTTAACTACAAGTAAAATAAAAGTCAATAGGCCTAAAAAAGTTATACATTTTAAAACTATAATTAGGCTATTTCAATCAAGTCATGTTACAATTTAAAACTAGCTTATTTTAAATATATTTTCTTAACATCCCTCAGTTAGTTTAGCTGGAGCAATATTAGACGGAAGAAGATGTTGCTTAATATAGAAATCAGCAGAGCCACAGGTTACCATGTAGATTTCTCTTTTGAGCAGCAGGTGGAGCCCACAGCATCACTCTTTTCATTGGCAGACTGAAGCAAAGATAAAAAATTCAGCAACAAATAAGTTCTTACAAAAATACAAAAGACACACCAAACATTATTGGACCAGAACTAGATACACATTTTTATGTCTCTACACTTTTGATACTTTCAGTAAGAAACTGTCAACATGAAAGTAGTTTAAATCCAAAAGTTCTGGACTTTTCCCTGAGTCCATATTCTTACAAATAATCTTAACTGGGCATTCTGTAGATGAAATTTATAAAAATATCATCAGATTTAAAATGTGATTATTTATGGGTTTTTTTAATTGTTTTATTTTGCAGGGATGTAAAACCCATTCCTAAAACATTTCTTTCGTCTTCACAACATGCAGGACGAGCTCTAGGTTTCATTCTTCATCGCAGCTTTAAACCCTGGAGGGGAATGCGTCCAGACTCAAAAAAAATTGCTGTTCTGATCACTGATGGAGAAGCTCAGGATGAAGTAGGAATCCCAGCAAAGAATCTGAAAGACACTGGGGTTGAGGTCTTTGTTATTGGTAACGTTCCTTTTCTGTGTGGATGACACAGTTTAATTGTAGAGCAAGTTTTCCTTCTTAGATCACTGCTGTAGTAGTACATGTTCGTTTCAGGTGTGGGCGATGCTTTTAGCAATTATAGGGCCATTAATGAACTGAGGACCATCGCTTCTGAAGATATCAACAGTCATCTTTACCTTGTTTCGTCTTTCCAATCCCTCCACGATGCCTCCAATATCTCTACCAGCATCTGTCATGCTGCTACTGAGCTGAAACAACTTCCCAGTTACTGTGAGTATATTTATAAAATGTCCTGTTTATTTAAGAGCCATAAAAGACAGGAAATAATAAATAAACATCTTAATCTGAATTTGAGTTGATTTTAAAAGCAAATGCATCATCAGACAAATAACTTAAGACAGAAAAACAGCCAATTTGCCCCTGATTATGAATAAAAAGCAAATGTTGACATGTAAACTAATCTGACTTTTTCTCCACTTATCCAAAAGTTTCACACTTTTTGGATAAGTGAGCATAATGTTAACAGAACAAGAACACTGAGATTCACAGTTGTTTTTATTTGTCCTCTGAGTACAAAATATCTGATGAAATTCAAATGTTGCTTTATTAAGCAGCTGAATAAGCATTCTTGAGAAATATTCAGTTTCAGGATTTGCCCTACATTTCTCCATTGCTCCACAGATGTGATTTTTATGAACTAATAAATCAAAAGTTTTGAAATGTTTTCAATGATGGAGAATCTGAGGATGTGATGCCTGCTGCCAAAAACCCAGATAATGCCGTGATAGAGATATACGTTATTGGTGACTGGCTTTTTCTGGATTCATTCAGTTTAAATAATCAGAGTACAACACTTCAAAATCACAGTTGCTTGGATAAGTAAAGTTGCCAAGATGGAGCGCAATGTGATTGGTGACTATTTGTTTTCAGACAGATGATTTGTTTGAGACACACATCAGAATCAGAGTTGTCTACAGAAGTTTTCATTTAGTTCGCTTCTCCACCAAGCTGTTTTATCTGTTTCTGCATCAAAAATGATACTTTGTTTTTAGGTGTTGGACAATACTTTAGTGACAATGACAATGAGGCAGTTTTGCCATTTAATTCAGGCATGTAAGACAAGGGGCACATGTAAAAGCTGCAGGACTCTGACCCTCAAACTGCTCTAAACCCTGACCTATAAAACATTCAGGTAGAAAAAAAAGCTTCTGAAATTAACTGCACTTCAAATATGCGAAGATGACAATGATGTGTGACAAAGATTTACCCGCAAATATTGATTCTGTTTTCGTAAGAATATGGAGCAAAATCCAACAGACTAGCACAGTCTAGTCCAGTCATATTTAAATGAATAAATAAAAATAAATATAAATATATACAAATAAGTGATAAAAATGAAGGTCTCAATGAATGTCTGACTTCAGCATGTCCAGTAGTGCAACAGTGAAAAAAAGGGTAACATTCAACAAAATTGTGAAACAATAAATAGGAGCTGTGTTTTTTTCCCCAATACATTCACTGGATGCTGTACTAAGATTTTATTTCTATGTGTGTGTGTTTGCATGTGTGTGTTTCTGTTCAGACTCTGTCAGGTTGGTGAATGGTACCAGTCTGTGTTCAGGTGGACTGGAGGTGAAAACCTCCCAGTTCAACCAGATCTGGTCTACAGTATGTGAAGCTGACTTTGACCAGCAGGATGCAGAGGTGGTCTGCAGGGAGATTGGCTGTGGACCTCCTTCAGTCCTGCAGGGGGCGCTCTATGGAGAAGTGGAAGCTCCAACATGGACAGCAGAGTTCCAGTGTGGAGGAACTGAATCCTCCCTCCTGGACTGTAGAAGATCAGGCTCTGTTAGAAACACCTGCTCACCTAACAAAGCCGTCAGACTCACCTGTTCAGGTAGAAAAGGGCGGAGTTATTCCTGTTCTGATCAAACTATAACTATCATTTACTGATGACTGATTTGTGTTCAGAACCCATCAGGTTGGTGGGAGGAGCCAGTCGCTGTGAAGGAACACTGGAGCTGAAACGAACAGAGTGGAGACCAGTTAAAGGTCCAGACTGGTTCTTGATGGAAGCAGCTGTCGTCTGTGGTCAGATGAAATGTGGTTCTGCTATTTCTGTTCAAACACGTGAGAATTCGTCAGTCAGCTCCGTGTGGTGGATCAGTTCTGACTGTGTTCGGCCTGGATATCCTCTGACAGAGTGCTCATCAGCAGATGTATCTTCCTCCATCCTGGATGTTACATGTTTAGGTAAATCTGAGTAACTTTTAAATCAAATTAATTATTATTAACAGGTACTTATTGACCCAGAACCAGTAAAAGATGTTACCGTTTCACTTGTTTTTGCACAACTCTGTTCCAACATCATCTGCAAGGTTGGGAAATGTTACAAAGAGAAAACAGGAGTATTATTTCCTCCAGTGATATCTGTGGACCTAAATCTTGTTGTCGAAAGATCAATCCTTCATGGATTTAGACCTCTCTCCTAAATTTGATATTGAGTTTAATGCAGCAGAAAGACATGAAGAACTCCTGCCAGAGAGAACTGGATTTGCCCACCTTGTAAGATGTTGAATATCAGAGCATTACACTAATATTAAGGATTAATTTCTCCCACCTCTCCTCTGTTCAGACTCTGTCAGGTTGGTGAATGGTACCAGTCTGTGTTCAGGTGGACTGGAGGTGAAAACCTCCCAGTTCAACCAGATCTGGTCTACAGTCTGTGAAGCTGACTTTGACCAGCAGGATGCAGAGGTGGTCTGCAGGGAGATTGGCTGTGGACCTCCTTCAGTCCTGCAGGGGGCGCTCTATGGAGAAGTGGAAGCTCCAACATGGACAGCAGAGTTCCAGTGTGGAGGAACTGAATCCTCCCTCCTGGACTGTAGAAGATCAGGCTCTGTTAGAAACACCTGCTCACCTAACAAAGCCGTCACACTCACCTGTTCAGGTAGAAAAGGGGCGGAGTTATTCCTGTTCTAATCAAACTGTAACTATCATTTACTGATGACTGATTTGTGTTCAGAACCCATCAGGTTGGTGGGAGGAGCCAGTTGCTGTGAAGGAACACTGGAGCTGAAGCTCAGAACATGGAGACCAGTGAGCGCCTCAGGTTGGACCATGCAGGAAGCAGCTGCAGCCTGCAGAGAGTTGGACTGTGGTTCAGTCGTTTCCATGGGAACCAGGAATAACTCTTCAGTTAGACAAGTGTGGGAAATTGAGCTCAGCTGTTTGAAATCTGGATATCCACTAAGGCAGTGTGCATCACCATCATTATTGTCTTCATCATCTCAGTCTGGTACTATTCTGGAGCTTGTGTGCACAGGTAGAATCCAACAAAGCTGCTTTTAGTATCAAAGTACTTATAGTCGACATGATCTTCTAATTCTATGATGCTGGTTGTTTCCAGATTTACATTCCTGCCTCAGATTCTCATCAGATCCAACAGTTTTCATCATCAGACTGGTGGTCCTGCTGCTGAGTCTGCTGATCTTCATCTCTGTGATTTACTGCAGCCATAAGGTAGCGTAGAGGTTTGTTTCTGACTCAGCTGAAGCTTTCAGATTGGGATGATGCTCGAACTCAGCTGGATGTGTGCTTGTATCTTCCTACAGACCACCAGGGGGCAGCAGACTGTCGCACAGAAGAACGTGGACGTTGGAGGAGATGAAGTGAGAGAGGTGGTGGAAGAACAGGAGGAGGCTGCTCTGTAGCGACACCATGTGGTGGAAAATGTGTACTGAAGGAATCAACTGCTTAGACCTGCTGAAACATTCCTGCTGTTACTTTGATGTTCAATGTCTTTTTTTCTTTATTGGTTCTGTTTTTCCAGATTATTGTGTTTCATTTTCTTATTAATGACTTTGGATGTAATCCTTATAATAATGTTTCAGACTGTATAAATCTCAGGCAGAGTTTTCAGCTTTGCGTTTGCTTTTTGTATTTATATAGATAAAGACATGACAAAGTCAGAATGATAGTTTTGTATGGAGGTAAATTTGGGCCTCTTCTTTATCTCCTCATCACTGATTTCACACCAGCGTCTCTGACTGGATAGTCGACAGCTTCATTGCGTGAATAAAATCTGAAGAGAAAACTCATGTCATATATCATATTTCCGTCAGCATATGCACTACAAACATGTGAGGACTGTACCAAGCTATAACTGAAATCAATGTCAATTTCCATTTCCATTTGTATTTGTTTAAACCAAACACATCTGTTCTTCTCTTAGTTGCTTCAAACTGCTGTTAAAAATGTAAAGCCCATTCAGGGAGAACATTCAGCTTTGGAGTAAGGCCACATAAAACTTTACACATAAATAAAGGGGTCTAAGTTTTCCCCTGAGACGGAACCAAAATATAAAGCAATCAACATGAGCTTGTGATACTGCTGAGAGCATGTTTGAAGAATCTCTAAAAAGTAAAAAGGTAGATTTATTCAAGCTCTTTCTAGATATTTCTTTTTAAAAAATTGCTTAATTATGTAATACCGTCATCAAAAACATTCCTAATATGTCAGTCAATGAAGAGACATTACAACTGAATATCATCTGTATAAATGTGGTGTAAAATGTTGCAACAAATGCTTTTCATCAGTGACCATAAGTACAACTTGAATAGATGTGTCCCCAGAACAGAGCCCTGAGGAACCCCGTGTCAGATCAGTGTAAATAATAAGGCTGCAAAAATGGCCAGAAACAGAAGAACATCTTTTTTTTTTTGTCTATATCTGTGGTTTTACCAGTAAGCTCTGGCTCCAAGAAATCACTTATCAGAATACAGATAAAGAGACAAAACAGGAAGAAACAACCCAGAACTTAATGATATACTAAGAGAGGACAACTCGAACAGGCAAAACGACAGAGACGGACATTTACCTGGACATGGATCACCGGCTGGTGGTTTTGGTCCTGCTGCTTCTCTGGGGCTCAGGTAGGACAGAACAATGTTAGGGTCAAAATGAAAAATAAAACAATCAATTCAATTAGGATTTGTTCATTTATAAAGAAAATCATGTTTTAAAACTATTATTTTTCTTTGCAGTGTTTTTTATTATTGTCTAAAATATTTTATATCTGCTTACTTGATTGGAGCTGTTTTGCTAAAAGATCAATTTATATTTTGCTGATCTTAGACAACAGAAATGACCTGATGACATCAAGGCACTGAGTTGTTGAAGTGTCTCAATGACAATTAGTTGAAACTCATTCCAGACATTACTAAGAAACAATGCTTGAACTGAACAGTGTCATGAGTTGTGGTTGAGAGGTGGTGAGGAGAGACGCAGGGACCCAGCTTGAGATGAAATAATTAATTTAACGAAGAGAGTAGCTCAAAACAGTCCAGAACACAGGCAGCACAGCAGAGCGGAAACAGAGGCTCAGCACCGGTAGCAACTGAATTAACAGACTGACACGACAAACTAATGCCAACACAGGACTTCACAGTTCTATTGTGCCAGCAGACAAACTATCATAGACAAGGACCCGACAAGAGCAGAGGCAACAGGAGGACTTAAATACACAGGGAGGGTAATCAAGGGAACGAAACACACCTGGGAACAATCAACGGGGAAGACGCAGAGACAGACTCACAGGAAGGAACTGAACACAGAAAACCCTTACAATAAGTACACAGAAACACAGATCATGACAAATAGTTGTATTTAATCCAGCTCAGTTTGATTTAAAAAAAAAAAAGGAGATTTAGAGATTGAAAAAAATGCAGTCACAAAACTGAATGCACTTACACTGAGTTTTATGTATTTGAATTTTGGAACAGTCCTGCTGATATCATATTGTGTTGTATTTTTTCTTTATTGGTTATGTTTTTCCAGACTATTGTCTTTTGTTTTCTTGTTAATGACTTTGGATGTAATCTTTATAATACTGTTTCAGACTGTTTACATTTATTTAGGCAGAGTTTTATCCAGAGGTTTTATAATCAGCAGTGTAGCTGTGATTTTGCTTTTTGTGTAAGGTGATAAAGACACTGCAAAGTCTGAATGATGAGAGTGGAGCTAAAAGAATTTTGAAACTTAAAGAAACATTTTTTGAAACTGAAAAAAAAAACTTGCTCTGAAAAGTGTTGAACTATTTTTTTTTTAGTTTCACATCCTTTTAAGTTAGCGTTTCCATAAAAAGAGAGAAAAAATTCAGTTCCAATTTTTTTTTTCTTTTCAACAAACGTTATGGCCCCAACTTAGCTCTGCAGGTTGGATCAGGTCATATATAAAGTGATTAAAAACAGTCTCTTTGAATGATGTCAAATCAGGTAAAACAAAATTGAAGCTAAACTGAAACATTTTATTTTAGCCACTTGGGAGAAATATTTAATCTCTCATTTCGTCTCTAATAAAGTTCATTTTGTTGTTGAATTGCATTTTTAATGTAATTGGAAACAAAACTTAATTTATAAAATCTAAAACAAGACAGAGCCTCTTTCTATGCCAGCAAAGACAAACCACATCATGTGTTTTGGCATAGAAAACCCAAAGAAGGACGAATTGAATTAAACTAGAACCTGCAGTACCTTCTATTAAAACCTCTACCTTAAGTTTCAAAATCAATTCAAATTGCACCGGGAAAAAAATTAATACAATTACTGTTTTGGGCTGGGTTTTCATTCTGAAATTCTGCAAAGAATCCCTCTGCATGAAGACAGATCTGAGCCCAACTCTAAATGTTCATCAGTCAGGAAATCATGAATTCTCCAGGTGAAAAAGTTTCAGGTGATTTGATTAATTGAGACCCTGATTCCTCTTTCAGTTCTACTACCAAGAAATCAGGCAGATGACTTAAATTACTGTGATCAGAGGAAACAGTTTACCCTGTAAACAAAATGGTAAATTCAAAATTAACAACACATATTTTGCAAAGCACTAACTTCTGCTTTAGACACAGAAAATATATCACAGTGTTTGTGTTTTGACATTTCCAAAAATCACCTTCAACCAACTGGTTGAACATACACATCTGTTGTGCAATAATTTAAGAGCTTCATTTAAAACACAACAAGAAGGTTTGGCAACACCATCAATACCAACAAGACGAAGTCCACAGAGAAGAACAAAGAAGAAAATGATGAACCGGTCCTGATGCAGGAAGAACGAGATTAAAGAAGAGGACCAACATCATGAAATTAATTCTGATCAGTAACCATTAACTTTGGAGAGATGCTGAGGGAAGCTGGACAGACAGTAACATTAATCAGAGCTCCATAATAATGCTGGGCCCTTAAATGAGAGGGAAACATTTTATTTTTTTCTGAAGCCTAATATTAAACACTCAGTACAGAAAAACTGATTCATAATCAAGTTTAATACATGTTTTGTTGGGTCTCCTTAATGTTGTCTAGATGAGAAACATCCTCTTCGCTCTGGCCCTACCAACATGCCACTCATCCCAGTAGGACTTCACTCACTTTAACACAGGAGAGGGAATGAAGCTGTCTGGTTTTTACTGCAACCTGAAATTCCTCCAGATTCCTTAAATTTGTTTCAAGATATTCTGCTGCTCAGAGAGAGAAACATGCTTCAATATTATTATGAGGAACTCCAAACATGTATCTTATTTTTGCATTTCTCTGAAAAAGTGAAGTAATTTCTCTTCAGATATGTTTTCACTCCTCTGCTTTGTTAAAGTTTGTCACATCTTGTTGCTCGGTTATGCAAAATAGCCTGGAACATTTGAGGCTTTGAGGTTGTGGTGACAGTTCAGTTTCATAAATCTAGCTTTGACATCACTCTGTGTGCACCAACATATATATATCACATTTATGATCTGAAGCTAACATATATGAGCTTCACATCATGAAAAGCAACAGGAAACACAAAATCAAAAAGGAAGATAAGACTAACAGACCTACCAACACTTTTCTCTCCTGAACATGGATCAGCTGCTGGTGCTGCTGCTGAGCTCAGGTAAGATTCAAACCCTCAGCATGGCTTGGCCAAGGTACGAAATACTTGTCTGCCACTAAGCCATGTTCCTGTTCCCTGAAATCGACCTTTGAACTCTTTAAATTCTCGCTCCTCTTCCTGCATCTGTTGGCGTTTTGCTGAGTGACAAATTTCTGGAGATTAAAGTGTGGAAGAAACATTTGTCTGAGGAACAAAAATATATAAACTTTTTGAAACTTTAAAAAAAAATGTTTGTTTTTAACAGTACTTGTAGAAATCACCATTGCTTTCTCTTTAAGTTTCTCTTACAGAGGTTCAGGTCTTTTGCAAAGTATGACACTCAATTTTAGCAGTGTTTTTATCTATTATTATATGTTGCAGAACAACAGATGGTAGTAATAGAGCCTTTCTAAAACCTGCTGACATTTATTTCCTGGTTTTCAGGGCTGCAAGGTGATGAAATCTACAACTACAGAGGTAAAGGGATTCATTTTGGCAGACACAAAAAAGTCACTGAAGTCATATTACATGATCTACATGATGTAAAAAATTATTTCAGGTAAAATACTGGCAGCTGTGGTTAAATTCTGGGCGCCACAGCTGCTGGTATTTTACTGTAAATAAGAGACTTTTTTTACACTTTATCAGTTAATGTATGTAATCCAGTATCAATTTTATTAGCTTTATTCAACAGAGTTGAATTGTTTCCCCTCTTTTTTGTGAAATGCCAACCTAAATATCTGCCTTCCTAATGAAGCCCATGAACCGTATTAATTCTTCACACTCCATTACAGAACTCTGTTGTTCTTCTGAGGGACATCAGTGCAACATTTAAAGGGGGAGATGATGGATTTATTTAGACTTACTAACATATTCTCTGTTCAGAATCCGAATCTGAGTTTTATTGCTGTTCTTCAGACTCTATGCTGGTCACGGAATGAGCATAACAAACACTTTGATGATATGGAGAGTGTTGTAGAGCTGCACACTATATCAAAATTCATTTGTCTTTGAGGTCATAAATGACAGCTTGTACTTTATTCTTTGGCGGTGGGATAGATTTTCCATACTCTTGATGCCCACATTTAATATTGTTTTGTTTTGGGGGTTTTTGCTACTAAGATACTAAAGCTCACAGAGAGTGGTCAGGATCGATTGATGATGTGGAAAAAATGAAAAAAAAAAAAACAGTTAAGAAAACATGTTTTCCTATCAGTGCTGACAAGGAGCAGAGGAAATGATCAAAAAAGACTGATAAGTGCTTAAGCATTGCCGTGTTTAACATTATTTTTCACATAAATTTGTAATTGTTTTTGTCTTTCAGGATCTCAGTGTGAAATGGCCAAAGCTGACATTGTGATGCTAGTGGATGGTTCTTTGAGTATTGGAAATTTTAACTTTCAACGGATGAAATCATTTCTATCTGAGATGGTTCAAAACTTCCCCATCGGTCCCAACACAGTCCAGATAGGTAATACTTAATTTTCATTTAAACAAAGGTGATGAGCTAGTTTAATGTACACAATATGAAATTATTTGTTAATATCATTGTTGTTAGAGATTTTTTGGTATTATCATTTTGTTATTACTTTAGTTCATATTCAGTCTAATGTTAATCAATAGTTAATCAACATTCAGTATTATTGTGATTTTCAGTTTAAAGTGTTCTCTTCCTTCTGTGCGTATAAACTGACCTGGAGGTCACATCTGCCTGTTCGTCTTCATGTGAAACGGTTAACTGTGAGTCTCCCAGATCTTAAATTACTTTCCACAGGTGCCTCCTTATCAACCGGAATTCTCCCTACCTTAGAAACTACCTGTGTGCAGTGATATATTGTCTCTGCTGTCTATCCTCCTTTATTTTGCTTGATAAAAAAAGACAAGCTGTAACCAAAGGTCTTCAGAATGCTCAGTGAACGGCTCGGAGGAGCAGTTTGCTGAATCTTCTCCTTTTGCAAAAGCTTGGTCATAAAATTCATATGCGTTGTCTGTGGTTCTTTTAATGAAGGTTCGAAAGGAAAAATACCCATCAATTGTCAAAACATATTCTTGCTCTAAGTTCCTGTTTGATTTGATCCATTCATGTGTTTTCTGTAGGTTTGACTCAGTACAGTACAGACCCTAAAGCTGAGTGGCACCTGAACAGCCACAGCAAAAAGCAGTCCCTGCTGCAGGCCGTTGACCAGATATGACAAATAGCTGGAGGCACAAACACAGGTCAGTATGTTATTTTGTCCACATGTCTCACCATGAGGAGCTCTGGGACTTCAGGATCTGAATGGTTCACAACTCAAAACTAGAACTTTTCACATTTTGAAGAGTTCTAGAGCAACTTCTCCCTGTTAAGAGAATAAAATTATTAACTTCTGGCTTATTATATTCTCTTATGTTCCCGGATTCAATGATTCCATGCGTGGAAACAAAAGCCACACAGAGATGACAGCGTCACGATAATCAGCATTTATTCAAGACAGATGCATACCATCACCAGAAAAGCACATCACAAAACATCAGAAACCTCAGAGCACAAACACATGAATTTACCTGAGAAAAGGAAAAAGACAAAAGATGGAAACGACAGACAGCAAAGACGTATTTGGAAAATTGCAAGCGCAAATCTGATGAGTTACTCTGTGTGGAAAGTTTTATCTTCTTTTCTTTAATTTATTCAAATAAGGCATATCTTTGCTCATCCAACCAGGACCTGTCTCTGACCCTCTCTCTAAAGTTAGAAACTCCCTGCAATTTGTTCACAAGATCAAACACCAGTTGTCTAAATAAGTGAAAACAGTCCTGAAGTCCTGCTGCTTCATGGCTTTCACAGATCAGTGTGAAAAGCTGGAACTTCCTACTGATTGCTACTGAGGGCAGATCAAAGATCTTGGCAAACAATCTGCCTTAACTACAAGTAAAATAAAAGTCAATAGGCCTAAAAAAGTCATAAATTTTAAAACTATAATTATGCTATTTCAATCAAGTCATGTTAAATTTTAAAACTAGCTTATTTTAAATATATTTTCTTAACATCCCTCAGTTAGTTTAGCTGGAGCAATATTAGACGGAAGAAGATGTTGCTTAATATAGAAACCAGCAGAGCCACAGGTTACCATGGAGATTTCTCTTTTGAGCAGCAGGAGTAGACCACAGCATCACTCTTTTCATTGGCAGACTGAAGCAAAGATAAAAAATTCAGCAACAAATAAGTTCTTACAAAAATACAAAATACACACCAAACATTATTGGACCAGAACTAGATACACATTTTTATGTCTCTACACTTTTGATACTTTCAGTAAGAAACTGTCAACATGAAAGTAGTTTAAATCCAAAAGTTTTGGACTTTTCCCTGAGTCCATATTCTTACAAATAATCTTAGCTGGGCATTCTGTAGATGAAATTTATAAAAATATCATCAGATTTAAAATGTGATTATTTATGGTTTTTTTTGTTTTGTTTTATTTTGCAGGCATGTAAAACCCATTCCTAAAACATTTCTTTCTTCTTCACAACATGCAGGACGAGCTCTAGGTTTCATTCTTCATCACAGCTTTAAACCTGGGGTGGGAATGCGTCCAGACTCAAAAAAAATTGCTGTTCTGATCACTGATGGAGAATCTCAGGATGAAGTAGGAATCCCAGCAAAGAATCTGAAAGACACTGGGGTTGAGGTCTTTGTTATTGGTAACATTCCTCTTCTGTGTGGATGATACAGTTTAATTGTAGAGCAAGTTTTCCTTCTTAGATCACTGCTGTAGTAGTACATGTTCGTTTCAGGTGTGGGCAATGCTTTTAGCAATTCGAGGGCCATTAATGAACTGAGGACCATCGCTTCTGAAGATATCAACAGTCATTTTTACTTTTTTTCAAATTTCCAATCCCTCCATGATGCCTCCAGTATCTCCACCAGCATCTGTCATGCTGCTACTGAGCTGAAACAACTTCCCAGTTACTGTGAGTATGTTTATAAAATGTCCTGTTTATTTAAGAGCCATAAAAGACAGGAAATAATAAATAAATAAACATCTCAATCTGAATTTGAGTTGATTTTAAAAGCAAATGCATCATCAGAAAAATAACTTATGACAGAAAAACAGCCAATTTGCATCTGATTATGAATAAAAAGCAAATGTTTACATGTAAACTAATCTGCCTTTTTCTCCACTTATCCAAAAGTTTCACACAATCTTTGATCCCTCAAACTGAGTGGACGGTGAACTTGGCAAAAGACCAAAAAATACTTTATTCTGTTTTTTAAAAATAATTATTAGCACTAATAATAACTGTAACAACATGTAGGTGACAATCAGTGTGTACGTAAATTATATGAACTTAAATCGACGCAGCAAGAGGATGATGCCAAAAGCTTAGAATCTGATTCAATTACTTTTTACCACAATTTCTTACATGTGCTTAACTCAGAAGGTCTTTTACGCAGGAACACAGCATGAGTTTTGTGTTTCCGCATGTTAGAGCCATAAATAAGAAATATTGAAATTATTTGTACAAGGTTTTGTCTTTTAATTTTTGTCATATAGTAAAGAAGGTTAATATTGGTTCAGGCCAGTTTTATTGTGAAACTTAGTTTTATTTTGAAAAGCTTACTGCCTGTTGAGCCTTATACTACAGAAGAAAAAACCCTGTGCAGAAGGATTGCATAGACATGAAGCAATACATTTTTTGACAGTGCATGCATGATTTTGTATTGTGATTTTTGTATTTGCATTTTTCATAGATAAAGATTTTTTCTTAAATTCATTTTTTTTTTCAGATGTTCTTTACTTTTTCTAGAGGGTCTGTGGAATGACACAGATAGTGGATCTGTTGCTATAACACTGCATAAACATTTGAAGAGGTGGATTATTTTCTGTCTACTAACAACTTTGACTCCACTGAAAAAAATACTATGCCTGAGAATTATGGTACAGTTGAAAACTTTAAGTGAAAAACACATAGCTGAGATTAGATCGCACTAGGGGTGTGGTTTGTGAGCATAATGTTAACAGAACAAGTACACTGAGATTCACAGTTGTTTTTATTTGTCCTCTGAGTACAAAATATCTGATGAAATTCAAATGTTGCTTTATTAAGCAGCTGAATAAGCATTCTTGAGAAATATTCAGTTTCAGGATTTGCCCTACATTTCTCCATTGCTCCACAGATGTGATATTTCTGAACTAATAAATCAAAAGTTTTCAAATGTTTTCACTGATGGAGAATCTGAGGCTGTGATGCCTGCTGCCAAAAACCCAGATAATGCTGTGATAGAGATATACGTTATTGGTGACTGGCTTTTTCTGGATTCATTCAGTTTAAATAATCAGAGTACAACACTTCAAAATCACAGTTGCTTGGATAAGTAAAGTTGCCAAGATGGAGCGCAATGTGATTGGTGACTATTTGTTTTCAGACAGATGATTAGTTTGAGACACACATTAGAATCAGAGTTGTCTACAGAAGTTTTAGTTTAGTTCACTTCTCCACCAAGCTGTTTTATCTGTTTGTGCATCGGTACAATAATGATACTTTGTTTTTAGGTGTGGGACAATATTTTAGTGACAATGACATGAAGGTCATTGCTTCTTGACATGTTATATGCATAACTTCAGATATTGAATCCCTTCACAAATTAGCTGAGATTTAGTATGTATGTGTATATTAATGTATACAATATAGTTATAGCTTTTAAAGAAAAAGGATAAATGAATTTCTGGATTGCACCTCCATCCAGTTGATGGCAGTAATACACCAAGCCTGTAAAGTGCCAGAAAACACCATAGAAGAAGAAGTTAATGAGGCAGTTTTGCCATTTAATTCAGGCATGTAAGACAAGGGGCACATGTAAAAGCTGCAGGACTCTGACCCTCAAACTGCTCTAAACCCTGACCTATAAAACATTCAGGTAGAAAAAAAAAGCTTCTGAAATTAACTGCACTTCAAATATGCGAAGATGACAATGATGTGTGACAAAGATTTACCCTCAAATATTGATTCTGTTTTCGTAAGAATATGGAGCAAAGTCCAACAGACTAGCACAGTCTAGTCCAGTCATATTTGAATGAATAAATCAAAATCGTATATAAATATATACAAATAAATGATAAAATGAAGGTCTCAATGAATGTCTGACTTCAGCATGTCCAGTAGTGCAACAGTGACAAACAAGGGTAACATTCAACAAAGTTGTGAAACAATAAATAGGAGCTGTGTTTTTTTTTCCCCAATACATTCACTGGATGCTGTACTAAGATTTTATTTCTATGTGTGTGTGTGTGTGTGTGTGTGTGTGCTTGCATGTGTGTGTGTGTTCAGACTCTGTCAGGTTGGTGAATGGTACCAGTCTGTGTTCAGGCGGACTGGAGGTGAAAACCTCCCAGTTCAACCAGATCTGGTCTACAGTCTGTGAAGCTGACTTTGACCAGCAGGATGCAGAGGTGGTCTGCAGGGAGATTGGCTGTGGACCTCCTTCAGTCCTGCAGGGGGCGCTCTATGGAGAAGTGGAAGCTCCAACATGGACAGCAGAGTTCCAGTGTGGAGGAACTGAATCCTCCCTCCTGGACTGTAGAAGATCAGGCTCTGTTAGAAACACCTGCTCACCTAACAAAGCCGTCAGACTCACCTGCTCAGGTAGAAAAGGGGCGGAGTTATTCCCGTTCTGATCAAACTGTAACTATCATTTACTGATGACTGATTTGTGTTCAGAACCCATCAGGTTGGTGGGAGGAGCCAGTCGCTGTGAAGGAACACTGGAGCTGAAACGAACAGAGTGGAGACCAGTTAAAGGTCCAGACTGGTTCTTGATGGAAGCAGCTGTCGTCTGTGGTCAGATGAAATGTGGTTCTGCTGTTTCTGTTCAAACACGTGAGAATTCGTCAGTCAGCTCCGTGTGGTGGATCAGTTCTGACTGTGTTCGGCCTGGATATCCTCTGACAGAGTGCGCATCAGCAGATGTATCTTCCTCCATCCTGGATGTTACATGTTTAGGTAAATCTGAGTAACTTTTAAATCAAATTAATTATTATTAACAGGTACTTATTGACCCAGAACCAGTAAAAGACGTTACTGTTTCACTTGTTTTTGCCCAACTCTGTTTCAACATCATCTGCAAGGTTGGGAAATGTTACAAAGAGAAAACAGGAGTATTATTTCCTCCAGTGATATCTGTGAACCTAAATCTTGTCAAATGATCAATCCTACATGGATTTAGACATCTCTCCTAAATTTGATTTAAAGTTTAATGCAGCAGAAAGACATGAAGAACTCCTGCCAGAGAGAACTGGATTTGCACACCTTGTAAGATGTTGAATATCAGAGCATTACACTAATATTAAGGATTAATTTCTCCCACCTCTCCTCTGTTCAGACTCTGTCAGGTTGGTGAATGGTACCAGTCTGTGTTCAGGCGGACTGGAGGTGAAAACCTCCCAGTTCAACCAGATCTGGTCTACAGTCTGTGAAGCTGACTTTGACCAGCAGGATGCAGAGGTGGTCTGCAGGGAAATTGGCTGTGGACCTCCTTCAGTCCTGCAGGGGGCGCTCTATGGAGAAGAGGAAGCTCCAACATGGACAGCAGAGTTCCAGTGTGGAGGAACTGAATCCTCCCTCCTGGACTGTAGAAGATCAGGCTCTGTTAGAAACACCTGCTCACCTAACAAAGCCGTCAGACTCACCTGCTCAGGTAGAAAAGGGGCGGAGTTATTCCTGTTCTGATCAAACTGTAACTATCATTTACTGATGACTGATTTGATTTGAGTTCAGAACCCATCAGGTTGGTGGGAGGAGCCAGTCGCTGTGAAGGAACACTGGAGCTGAAGCTCAGAACATGGAGACCAGTGAGCGCCTCAGGTTGGACCATGCAGGAAGCAGCTGCAGCCTGCAGAGAGTTGGACTGTGGTTCAGTCGTTTCCATGGGAACCAGGAATAACTCTTCTGTTAGACAAGTTTGGGAAATTGAGCTCAGCTGTTTGAAATTTGGATATCCACTAAGGCAGTGTGCATTACCATCATTATTGTCTTCATCATCTCAGTCTGGTACTATTCTGGAGCTTGTGTGCACAGGTAGAATCCAACAAAGCTGCTTTTAGTATCAAAGTACTTATAGTTGACATGATCTTCTAATTCTATGATGCTGGTTGTTTCCAGATTTACATTCCTGCCTCAGATTCAAATGTGATGTACCATTGAACTGGGATAAAACCACAGATGAAACTGACGAGCCAATCATTTGTCTCCTTTCAGACCTGCTGGTTCAGCCAATCATTTCGGTGTCCTCCAGTGACGGGGTCACAGGTCCCCTGAAGTCGAGCTCAGCAGGAGTGTTTCAGGGCTCCAGCTTCACCATCAGCTGCTCCATCCAGCCACAGTATCCAGGAGGCTCCTTCCAGCTCTCCTTCAACTCTTCCAACACAACACACAGCTACACCCAGCCAGCCAGAAATCACTCTGCACACTTCCTGTTTCCTGCTGCAGAGCCCGCCCACAGAGGAATCTACAGCTGTGTTTATGACGTCCATGTTTTCTCTCATAACTTCTCCTCCCAGAGCCGTGTGCTGACTCTGAGAGTCTCAGGTAAGCTGACGGAGAGCTGAAGGCAGCTGGGTTTGTTCCTTGTGCTCATGCAGTGACTGAGTGTCTCATCAGATCCAACAGTTTTCATCATCAGACTGGTGGTCCTGCTGCTGAGTCTGCTGATCTTCATCTCTGTGATTTACTGCAGCCATAAGGTAGCGTAGAGGTTTGTTTCTGATTCAGCTGAAGCTTTCAGATTGGGATGATGCTCGAACTCAGCTGGATGTGTGCTTGTATCTTCCTACAGACCACCAGGGGGCAGCAGACTGTCGCACAGAAGAACTTAGATGTTGGAGGAGATGAAGTGAGAGAGGTGGTGGAAGAACAGGTGGAGGCTGCTCTGTAGCGACACCATGTGGTGGAGAATGTGTACTGGAGGAATCAACTGCTTAGAACTGCTGAAACATTCCTGCTGTTACTTTGAGGTTCAATGTCTTTTTTTCTTTATTGGTTCTGTTTTTCCAGATTATTGTCTTTCATTTTCTTATTAATGACTTTGGATGTAATCCTTATAATAATGTTTCAGACTGTATAAATCTCAGGCAGAGTTTTATCCAGCTTTTTGTTTGCTTTTTGTATTTATATAGATAAAGACATTACAAAGTCAGAATGATAGTTTTGTATGGAGATAAATTTGGGCCTCTTCTGTATCTCCTCATCACTGATTTCACACCAGCGTCTCTGACTGGAAAGTCGACAGCTTCATTGCGTGAATAAAATCTGAAGAGAAAACTCATGTCATATATCATATTTCCTTCAGCATATGCACTACAAACATGTGAGGACTGTACCAAGCTATAACTGAAATCAATGTCAATTTCCATTTCCATTTGTATTTGTTTAAACCAAACACACCTGTTCTTCTCTTAGCTGCTTCAAACTGCTGTTAAAAATGTAAAGCCCATTCAGGGAGGACATTCAGCTTTGGAGTAAGGCCACATAAAACTTTACACATAAATATGATGGGGTCTAAGTTTTCCCCTGAGACGGAATCAAAATATAAAGCAATCAACATGAGCTTGTGATACTGCTGAGAGCATGTTTGAAGAATCTCTAAAAAGTAAAAAGGTAGATTTATTGAAGCTCTTTCTAGATATTTCTTTTAAAAAATTGCTTAATTATGTAATACCGTCATCAAAAACATTCCTAATATGTCAGTCAATGAAGAGACATTACAACTGAATATCATCTGTATAAATGTGGTGTAAAATGTTGCAACAAATGCTTTTCATCAGTTACCATAAGTACAACTTGAATAGATGTGTCCCCAGAACAGAGCCCTGAGGAACCCCGTGTCAGATCAGTGTAAAACATAAGGCTGCAAAAATGGCCAGAAACAGAAGAACATCTTTTTTTTTTGTCTATATCTGTGGTTTTACCAGTAAGCTCTGGCTCCAAGAAATCACTTATCAGAATAGAGATAAAGAGACAAAACAGGAAGAAACAACCCAGAACTTAATGATATACTAAGAGAGGACAACTCGAACAGGCAAAACGACAGAGACGAACATTTACCCGGACATGGCTCACCGGCTGGTGGTTTTGCTCCTGCTGCTTCTCTGGTGCTCAGGTAGGACAGAACAATATTAATGTCAAAATGCAAAATAAAACAATCAATTCAATTAGGATTTGTTCATTTATAAAGAGAATCATGGTTTAAAACTTTTTCTTTATTTATTTTTGAAGGAGTTTTTTTTACTATTATTGTCTAAAATATTGTATATCTGCTTACTTGATTGAGGCTGTTTTGCTAAAAGATCAATTGATATTTTTTGCTCCTAGACAACAGAAATAAACTGATGACATCAAGGCACTGAGTTCTTGAAGTGTCTCAATTCTGATGAGTTAAAACTAATTCGGACAACATTACTAAGAAACAAAGCTTGAACTGAATAGTTATATGTAATTCAGCTCAGTTTAATAATAAAAAAATGTTTCAGATCTTCTCAGCAGAACACACAGAATGGGTGAAGATGCATAATTTTAATGTAGTTTTATTTTATTTATTTTGTGTTCTTTTACGTCCATAGAGCTGCAGGCTGAAGGAAACTACAGCCCAGCAGGTAATCAGATCCTGTTCAATCAACTTGTCTGTTCATATTGCACCAAAAATACATCAATACATGTTTAAGTTTTGAAAAACACATTTATGTCCAACTAAAAGCAATCTGATTTACATTAATAATATTTGTAATTATGGTAAATTTTTATTGGAACAGCCTAATACAATGTGACCTCAATTATAACAGAGCAACATGCATAGAGATGGACCTGGATTTAAACTGTGTGAGGAAACCAGATGAACACATTAAATATTAATTTTGAAGCAATCCCCCATTACTATGAGGCAACACCGGAAGGCGAAAAAAGATAACTTCAATTTTTTCCATCACATCAACTTATTAGGTGCTACAATGGATTGAAAGAGTGATTTCTAAGTTTATCAGTGTTATTACCATAGCACTATAATCTCCCTTGAAAAAATTTGACAGCATCCCAGCATCCCTTGGTAATTAAACTTTAGGTTTAGAGATTGAAAAATTGAAATACAAACAGAAAACCTGTGATAGTTTTGTGACTGTGAATGCAAAAAAATACAAAAGTGTTGCTTTAAAAATAGACTGGAAATTCCAAAACACATCAATGGTTTATTTCTTTAGGAAATTATTAGAAAATGAATATAATCAAGATGCATTTTTTTTTTATTTCATTTGCCGTTATTGCTTAAATGTTAATGGCTCTTTCTTATTCCTGCACAACGTGGCGGGTGCAGCTTGGGAGGTTTCCGACTCGTCTGAGCTCAATATTTTGGGTGAAGTATGTTGTTGGCTTGACCAGATGTTGGGTAGGAAGCTTCATAGATGTTTCCATAGCAGTGGATTATTGCGCTGATTATTGTGTTCATAAGACTGATGCTCGTTTATGGCATTACATGTTAGCTCTCTCTTAGTGGATCACAGTTCTTGGACAATTCATCTAATTATGCTTCTCACTCTGATGACATAAAGAAGCATTAGAAAAATAAGCACATGAACATGTTCTTAAACTTGGTGGTGAATTGCACAACTTCTTACATAAATCTCATTATTTGTCTCTTCTTAACTTTTCAGGAGCTTCATGTGAAACGACGAAAGCTGACATTGTGATGTTAATCGACCAGTCTGGAAGTATTTACACTGAAGACTTTGAACATATGAGATTGTTTATATCTGAACTAGTTCAAAACGTCCACATTGGCCCCAACAGTTTCCAGATTGGTATTACTTTTATTTTCACTTGCAAGAGTCGTATATACAGTTGAAAATAGATATTTACATACGCTATATAAAGACACAAGCACATTTTTTTCTACCTAAATTTTCTTGTTTTAGCTTAGTTAGAACTACCTAAGTTAATTCTATTTTTACTAAATGCCAGAAAATTTGACAGGGACGTTTTTTAGAAATGTTTTTGCAACTTTCCTCGAATTCAAAAGTTTACATATGTTTGCTCAGTATCTGGGAGAACTGTCCTTTAAATTGTAAACGAGAAAAGCTCAGTCTGACTTAACTTCAGACTGTGAGACTGTTTTTATTTGGTAAATATCTGGTTTCAACTGCATCATAACGCTGTTATTTGTTAGAGATAGTAATAAAAAATTTTTTATATAAATTTAGAAAATATAGCAACATTGAAATAGACAGATTGTAATGTTTTATTCTACTTGTCCAACACATTAGAGGTAAATTTATGAAGAATAAAACAATAACCTATGATTTTCCATTTGAATCAATGACTGTGTGCTTTTTGTAGGTCTGACCAAGTTCAGTGACGAAGCAGAAACTGAGTGGAATTTGAACACACACAGAACCAAAGAGTCCCTGCTGACGGCTATTAAAAAAATACGACAGAATGGTGGAGAAACAAACACAGGTCAGCACCTTATTGTTATGAAAGCAGATTCTCACCATGAGGAGATGAGGCGTTTCAGGCTATTGTGTAAAAGATTTAACAGGCATGAAATCTTTTAAATTGTGGCTGAACAATAGAGCTCCAAGAAGGACAGTTTTTATTTAAGCCTCACTTTAATGTTAGCTTAGATGAATAAACTTCATTAAATCAAAAGTGTACACGAGGTTTTACTGCTGTGTCCGTTATGCTAACGAAAGACTTTCTGTTGAATTGCGTGACGAGTATAACTTAACCTGTCTGTCACTAGAGGACCCAAATTTGGGTCCTCTAGTGACAGGGGTGTCAAACTCCAGTCCTCAAGGGCCTCTGTCCTGCAACTTTTAGATGTGCCTCTGCTGCACCACACCTGAAAAGAATAATTAGGTCATTAGCAAGGCTCAGGAGAACCGATCTACACAGGGAGGAGGTAATTAAGCCATTTCATTCCACTGTTTTTTACCTGTGGCACATCTAAACACTGCAGGACAGCAGCCCTTGAGGACTGGAGTTTGACACCCCTGTCATTGTGAATGACAACCTGAGACCAACAGCTCCTAGCCTTAAACGTGAATTTTAGCCTTTAGATTTATTTTATTTTATTTTATTTTTTTTGCACCATGCAGGAAAAGCTCTGGATCATGTTCTTCGACACGACTTTAGTTTGGCTGTGGGGAGGCGTGCCGACTCTAAAAAAACTGTTGTTCTGATCACTGATGGACAATCTGCGGACTATGTAGAAATCCCTGCAAAGAACCTGAAAGACTCAGGGATAGAGATATACGTCGTTGGTAACTGACTATTTCTGAGCAAATTGATTCTTTTTTATTAGTTTGAGAGCCATATGTCAGTATCAGAGTTGGCTATAGGAATTAAAGTTCTCATCCACCAAGCTGTTTTCTTTGTTTATGGATCAGTACAGTAATAATATTTCTTTTCTTAGGTGTGGGCCAAGATGTTGATTACAATGAATTGAGGATCATTGCTTCTGGAGGTGATGGGACATATATGTACACCACTTCAGATTTTAAATCCCTCCACGACATTACAAAGAAACTCATCCTCTCCCTGTGTCACAGTGCTCCCAGCACCAGCACACACTTACCAAAAGGTGAATAATTGAAGCATGGCGTGGTTGTTAAAGCTAATCAAACATTAGGTATAAATTTATCATGCCTTTGGTGTGTGACAAAAAATTTTTAACATCCTTCATCGCTAAACTCTGTGAGAAGTTGTCATTTAAATAATTCTAATTATCTTTCTCTGTGATGACTTTCTGATGAATTATCTTTTGCAGTATTGCTCCAGAGTTTCAGAGATTTTATTTAGATTTTGGGTGATTTTTACTTAGTTTTGGTTTAGGAAAAGACCATTTGTTGTTAAGTCTTTAAACTCTGTCACATCAAATATATATTTATAAACAGACACATATATATGTGTGTGTGTGTGTGTGACATGTCCCTCTGCTTTACTTTTTCAGGAGCTCCATGTGAAACAGCTAAAGCTGACATTGTGATGTTAGTAGACGGGTCTTCTAGTGTAAGCCCTGGAGGCTTTCAACATATGAAATCATTTATATCTGAACTACTTCAAACCATGCATATTGGTCCCAACAGTTTTCAGATTGGTATTACTTTTATTTTCATCTACAAGCGTTGTGTCATGATGCTGTTCTAAGGAATAATAATAAAAAAAACTCATGAATTCAGAAAGCATAGAAACATTTTGATACATTAGTATCTGTTCAAAAAGACAGATACTAATGTTTTATTCCAATTGACCCAACACATAAGTGGCAAGTTTATGAGGAATAAAAATAGCAACGTTTCATTTTCTATTTTGACTGATTATGTGCTTTTTTAGGTCTGACTCAGTTCAGTACCGAACCAAAGACTGAGTGGAATTTGAACACATACAGAACCAAAGAGTCCCTGCTGAAGGATATTAACAATATAAAACAGTTGCATGGAGGCACAATGACAGGTAAGTGTATTATTGTTATCAAAGCAGACCATGAAGTGCTGAGGCTTTCAGGTTCTGTTCAGTGACAAATCTGAACATTTAAGAAAAAAAAAGTTAAACTATGCCATTTCAGCCACTGTATGAAATCTAACCGTTTCCTCCCATAGATAATGGATTACTAGGAGAAACAAAGTGTTCAGTGACGTAATAAGCATAGATGACAGAAATTCTCTGTTTGCTATAGTGATTTTCCTATAGCAAACAGGGGGAAGTGTTCTCAGGAATACCTGTTTTCATGAGACAGACAGACAATAATCCAAGGAGTCTGTAGCTCTGAGTCTTTAAAAGGACTTTTAATAATTTTTTTTTGTTGTAACTTACAGGAAAAGCTCTGGAACACATTCTGAATCACAGCTTTAAACCCACGGCGGGGATGCGTCCTGACTCTAAGAAAGTGGCAATTCTGATCACTGATGGAGAATCTCAGGATGATGTTCAACTTCCTGCCAAAAACCTGAAGGACACTGGGATAGAGATATACATTATTGGTGACTGGCTTTTTCTGGATTGATTGAGTTCAAATCAGCAGAGTACAACATGAGCATCAAAAGTTGCTTCGATAAGTTGGATAAGTAAAGTTGCTAAGATGGATCGCAATGTGATTGGTGACTTTTTGTTTTCAGACTAAGAGACACATCAGTATCAGAGTTGTCTACAGAAATTAAAGTTTAGTCCTCTTGTCCACCAAGCTGTTTTGTGGCTAATGTATCAGTAAAGTGATGACATTGTTTTTTAGGTGTGGGCCAAGCTGTTGATTACACTGAAATGGGGATCATTGCTTCTGGAGGTGCTGGAACATATGTGTACACCACTTCAGATTTTGGATCTCTCCACAGCATTAGAAACAACCTGAGCCACAGCCTGTGTCACAGTGCTCCCAGCACAGGTAGGCATCATCTGCATACACTTAGCAACAGGTGGATATTTGAAGCTCGACATGGACTTTGAGTCTGACTCATTTTAGGATTGATAACTCTCTAAAGCAGTGGACTTAAATTCCAGCCCTCAAAGGTTGGCATCCTTCAGATTCTAGAAGTATCTCTGCTTCAGCAAACCGGGTTTCAATATTAGCTCGTTAGCAGAGCTCTGTAGAGCTTGACTGCATGTTAAGCTCTACAGATGGCAGTTTTGCCATTTAATTCAAGCATGTTAGACAAAGGACACATGAAAACGCTCCAGGACTCTGACCCTCAAGCTGCTCTAGACCCTGACCTATAAAACATTCAGGAAGAAATAAAGCTTCTGAAATCAACTCCACTTCCAGTATCCTAAGATGACCATAATGTCATCTTAGCATATTTCAGAGTCAAATTTCCCCTGAAATATTGACTCTGTTTTCATAAGAACATGGAGCAAAATCCAGCAAACTAGCACAGTCTATCATATTTTTAAAAAAATATTATAAAGTGAAGGACTCAATGAATGTCTGACTTCAGCATGTCAGGTAATGGAACAATAAAAAACAATAGGATAACATTCAACAAAGTTTTGAAACAAAAAATAGGAAATGTGTTTTTTTTTTTTTTTCTCCAATACATGCATTCACTGGATGCCGTACTGAAGATTTATTTCTATGTGCGTGTTCAGACTCTGTCAGGTTGGTGAATGGTACCAGTCTGTGTTCAGGCCGACTGGAGGTGAAAACCTCCCAGTTCAACCAGATCTGGTCTACAGTCTGTGAAGCTGACTTTGACCAGCAGGATGCAGAGGTGGTCTGCAGGGAGATTGGCTGTGGACCTCCTTCAGTCCTGCAGGGGGCGCTCTATGGAGAAGTGGAAGCTCCAACATGGACAGCAGAGTTCCAGTGTGGAGGAACTGAATCCTCCCTCCTGGACTGTAGAAGATCAGGCTCTGTTAGAAACACCTGCTCACCTAACAAAGCCGTCAGACTCACCTGTTCAGGTAGAAAAGGGGTGGAGTTATTACTGTTCTGATCAAACTGTAAGTATCATTTACTGATGACTGATTTGTGTTCAGAACCCATCAGGTTGGTGGGAGGAGCCAGTCACTGTGAAGGAACACTGGAGCTGAAGCTCAGAACATGGAGACCAGTGAGCGCCTCAGGTTGGACCATGCAGGAAGCAGCTGCAGCCTGCAGAGAGTTGGACTGTGGTTCAGTCGTTTCCATGGGAACCAGGAATAACTCTTCAGTTAGACAAGTGTGGGAAATTGAGCTCAGCTGTTTGAAATCTGGATATCCACTAAGGCAGTGTGCATCATCATCATTATTGTCTTCATCATCTCAGTCTGGTACTATTCTGGAGCTTGTTTGCACAGGTAGAATCCAACAAAGCTGCTTTTAGTATCAAAGTACTTAGAGTTGACATGATCTTCTAATTCTATGATGCTGGTTGTTTCCAGATTTACATTCCTGCCTCAGATTCAAATGTGATGCAGCATTGAACTGGGCTGAAACCACAGATAAAACTGACGAGCCAATCATTTGTCTCCTTTCAGACCTGCTGGTTCAGCCAATCATTTCGGTGTCGTCCAGTGACGGGGTCACAGGCGCCCTGCAGTCGAGCTCAGCAGGAGTGTTTCAGGGCTCCAGCTTCACCATCAGCTGCTCCATCCAGCCACAGTATCCAGGAGGCTCCTTCCAGCTCTCCTTCAACTCTTCCAACACAACACACAGCTACACCCAGCCAGCCAGCAATCACTCTGCACACTTCCTGTTTCCTGCTGCAGAGGCCGATCACAGAGGAAGCTACTGCTGTGTTTATGACATCCACGTTTTCTCTCATAACTTCTCCTCCCAGAGCCGTGTGCTGACTCTGCGAGTCTCAGGTAAGCTGACGGAGAGCTGAAGGCAGCTGGGTTTGTTCCTTGTGCTCATGCAGTGACTGAGTGTCTCATCAGATCCAACAGTTTTCATCATCAGACTGGTGGTCCTGCTGCTGAGTCTGTTGATCTTCATCTCTGTGATTTACTGCAGCCATAAGGTAGCGTAGAGGTTTGTTTCTGATTCAGCTGAAGCTTTCAGATTGGGATGATGCTCGAACTCAGCTGGATGTGTGCTTGTATCTTCCTACAGACCACCAGGGGGCAGCAGACTGTCTCACAGAAGAACTTAGATGTTGGAGGAGATGAAGTGAGAGAGGTGATGGAAGAACAGGAGGAGGCAGCTCTGTAGCGACACCATGTGGTGGAGAATGTGTACTGGAGGAATCAACTGCTTAGACCTGCTGAAACATTCCTGCTGTTACTTTGATGTTCAATGTCTTTTTTTCTTCACTGGTTCTGTTTTTCCAGACTACTGTCTTTCGTTTTCTTATTAATGACTTTTAATATAATCCTTATAATATGGTTTCAGACTATTTAGATTTATGTAAATCTCAGATTATCCAAAGACTTTATGATTAGCAGTGTAGCTGTGAGTTTGCTTTTGTGTTATGTGATAAGAACATTCAGTCAGAATGATGATGAGTATGGAGCTATGTTGGGGTCATATGTTCAAAAGAATACGAAACTGAAAAAAATGAAACTGGAAAAAAATTAAACTTGATCTGAAAAAGTAGTTTTGAACTTTTTTTTTTACTTTCACATCCTTTTCAGTTTCAAATCTTTTTTTTTTCTTCACTTCCAATTTTTTTTTATTTTCAACAAACATCATGGCCTCAACTTAGCTCTACAATTTGCATCAGGTCATATATAAAGATTAAAAACAGTGTCTTTTTGGATGTTAATTCTGTTTTGAACTTTGTCTTTCAGGTAAAACAACATTGAAGCTTAACTGAAACATTTTATTTGAGCCACTTTAATATTAAGCCTCTTGTTTTGTTTCTGATAAAGTTTATTTTGTTGTTGAATTGCATTTTTAATGTAATTACAAACCAAATTTAATGTGTAAATCCTTAAAACAAGACACAGCCTCTTTCTATGCCAGCAAAGAAAAATCACATCATGTGTTTTGGCATAAGAGAACCCAAGGAAGAATGAGTTGAATTAAACTAGAACTAGCAGTACCTTCTACAAGAACCTCTACCTTCATTTTCAAGATCAATCCAAATTGCTTTGGAAATAAGAAAAAAAATAATACACTAATCTTTTTTGGCTGGGTTTTCATTCTGAGATTCTGCAGAGAATCCCTCTGCATGAAGACAGATCTGAGCCCAACTCTAAATGTTCATCAGTCAGGAAATCTTGAGTTCTCCAGGTCAAACAGGAATCAGGTGATTTGATTCATTGAGACCTTGATTCCTCATTCAGTTCTACTAAAAAATAAACCTATCAAAAAAATCAACAGTTAACCCAGTAAAAAAAAAAAGGTAATTTCAAAATCAACAACACACTTTTCAAACCACTAACTTCTGCTTTCGACACATGGAACATGTGACAGTGTTTTGACATTTCCAAAGAACACTTTCAACCAACTGGTTGAACATACACATCTGTTGTGCAATAATTTAAGAGCTTCATTTAAAACACAAGTAGGTGTGGTGACACCATCGATACCAAGAAATAGAGTGGAAGGCAAAGAGGAAGTCCACAAGGAACAAGTAAGAAGTCGATGAATTGGTCTTGACGCAGAAAGAACGTGGTTTAAGAAGAAGATATCAGAGGCCCCATGGGTTAAAGAAGAGGACCAACATCATGAAATGAATTCTGATCAGAAACCATTCAATAAACTTTAGAGTGATGCTGAGGGAAGCTGGACAGACAGCTTTACATATAACATTAATCAGAGCTTTAATGTTATAAAGCTCTGACCTTTAAAACACCTCAGGCACAAATGATGCTGCTTGTAATGCACATTCAGACAGAGGGAAACATCTTGATTTATTCTGAAGCCTAAGAAGAAACATTTGCTACAGGAAAGTGATTCATAATCAAGTGTTTTGTTGGGCCTTCTTATAGTTGTCTTCATGAGAAAATTCCCTTGGCGGGATGCTGCAATTATTATCCCACTTGCTGCCACACCGGAGAGTGAATGAAGCTGTCCAGTCTTTACTGCACCTTGAAATTCGTCCAGATTTCAGCAGAGCATCATGGTTTCATGATATTCTGCTCCTCAGAGTGAGAAATAGGCTTCAGTAAAATAACATGAAGCTCCAAATATGTTCCTCATTCTTGCATTTCTCTGAAAAGTGTGGTAGATTCTGACATACCTCTGTTGCCAAATAAAGTCCAGTGTGCAAACACGTGTTTTTACGCCTCTGCTTCGTCGACGTTCGTCACTACTTGTGGCTCCGTTGTGCTTAATAGCCTGGAACGTTTTAGGCGGTGCTGTTGTGGGGACAATTTAGTGTTCATGAATCATCACTTTGTGGGCACCACCAAAAATATATGTGAGCTTACAACAGAGGAAAACAACAGGAAAAGGAAATAACACAACCAAAAGAGGAGAGAAGATAAGACTAACAGACCTACAAACACTTTTCTCTCCTCAACATGGATCAGCCGCTGGTACTGCTGGTGCTGCTGCTGAGCTCAGGTAAGATTCAAACCCTCAGCATGGCTTGGCCAAGGTAAGAAATACTTGTCTGCCACTAAGCCATGTTCCTGTTCCCTGAAAACAATCTTTGAACTCTTCAAATTCCCGCTCTTCTTCCTGCATCTGTTGGCGTTCAGCTGAAGGCCGACAGAGTGACAAATTTCTTGAATTTTTTACTGGAGACTAAAGGGAGGAACAAGCATTTGTCTGAGCAACAAAAATTTATATTAACTTTTTGAAACTTTAAAAAATTTGGTGTTTTTAACAGTACTTGTAGAAATCACCATTGCTTTCTCTTTTCATTTCTGCTACAGAGGTTCAGTTCTTGTGCAAAGTATGACACTCAATTTTAGCAGTGTGTTTATGTACACTGCTCAAAAAAATAAAGGGAACACTCAAATAACACATCCTAGTTCTGAATGAATGAAATATCCTCATTGAATACTTTGTTCTGTACAAAGTTGAATGTGCTGACAACAAAATCACACAAAAATCATCAATAGAAATCAAATTTATTAACCAATGGAGGCCTGGATTTGGAGCCACACACAAAATTAAAGTGAAATGTTCCCTTTATTCTTTTGAGCAGTATATTATTATATGTTGCAGAACAACAGTTGATAGTAATAGAGCCTTTCTAAAAACCTGCTGACATTTATTTCCTGGATTTCAGGGCTGCAAGGTGGTGAAATCTACAGCTACACAGGTAAAGGGATTCATTTCAGCTGACACAACAAAAGTCAATAAAGTCATATTACATAATCTACACTGTAAAAAAGAAAAGTCTCTTATTTGAGGTAAAATACCGGCAGGTGTGGTTGCCAGAATTTTACCTTAGAAATACGATGTTTAAAAAAACATATTTTTAAGGTATACGGTATTAACCTTAGAATACCGTATACCTTATAAGATAACGTGTAAAAAATACAATGTAAAAAAACTGTGTTTTTTTTACATTGTATCACTTTATGTATGTAATGCAGTATAATTTTTTTCATACCAGAGTTGAATTGCTTTGCCTGTATTTGTGAGACGGCTAGATAAATAATTGCCTTCCTAATGAAGCCCATGAAATGTATTAACTCTTCACATGCCAACACAGGACTCTGTTGTTCTTCTGACTCTATGCTGGCCATGTGATGTTCAAAACAAACACTTTGTTGATGTGCAGGATGTTCTAGAGCTGCTCACTTTATATCAAACTGTATCTGTCTTTGAGGTTGCAAATGACAGCTTGTACTTTATTCTTTGTCAGTGGAAAAGATTTTCCATACTCTTTTCGCCCACATTTAATACTGCTTTTTTTAGCAGCTGAGATATTAAAGCTCACAGAGAGCGGTAGAGATGCCATGATGATGTGGGGGGGAAAAACTGTTAAGAAAAGTTGTGTTTTCCTAACATTGCTGACAGGGAACAGATGGAAATGATAAAAAAGACAGACAAAGCTGTGCTTTAGCATTGATGTATTTAACATTATTTTTCACATAAATTTGTAACTGTTTTCTTCTTTCAGGATCTCAGTGTGAAATGGCCAAAGCTGACATTGTGATGCTAGTGGATGGATCTGGGAGTATTAGACAGGATGACTTTGGAAGGATGAAATCATTTCTATCTGAGATGGTTCAAAACTTCCCCATCGGTCCCAACAAAGTCCAAATAGGTATTACTTCATTTTCATTTAAACAAAGGTCATTTAATGAGCCATCTTAGTGTACACAATATGCAAGTATGTATTATTGTCAACACATATTCTTGCTCTAAGTTCCTGTTTGGTTTGATTTGATCGGTTCATGTGTGTTTTCTGTAGGTTTGACTCAGTACAGTTTCAACCCTAAAGCTGAGTGGCACCTGAACAGCCACAACAACAAACAGTCCCTGCTGCAGGCCATTGACCAGATACGACAAATAGCTGGAGGCACAAACACAGGTCAGTATGTTATTGTGTCCACAGCAGGGTCTCACCATGAGGAGCTCTGGGACTTCAGGATCTGAATGGTTCACAACTCAAAACTAGAACTTTTCACATTTTGAAGGGTAAAAGGAAATATATTACTGGGTAATTATATCTTATGGGAAGACATCGCTAAAAACTCTATTTAACAATATTTAAACCCACAACTACTCTTCAAAAAATACATCCATCCATCCATCCATTTTTTTACACCCTTGTCCCTTAGTGGGGTTCGGAGGGGTGCTGGTGCCTGTCTCCAGCTAACATCCTGGGCGAGAGGCAGGGTCACCCTGGACAGGTCGCCAGTCTGTCGCAGGTCTTAAAAACAACAAATCAAAAAATACAATTAAAATTAATATTGATTATTTGCACTTCTGTTTAAGCCAAATTAAATTATAGGCTTCATAAGGCTCCCCAGGTCTTCAGGGGGCCCATAAATGCTAATATTTTAACACAGATTACAGATATATAAATGTAGCATTTGAGATGACCAATGCTGCTAAATTTGATTTTATGCCTTCAAAATACATAAATTAAAATATTTAAAATAAAATTAACACTTAAATGTCATATTTTAAGGAGCTGGCAAGTTTACTTTGTAGAGGTTAAAAAAACAATATTCATAGTTAAATTGTTTTGTTACCATGGCAACAATCTGACGCTCTCAGTTTAATCTTTGAGTTTGAGCTCTGTGTGTTCACAAATTAGTAAACTGTAATTATAACTTATTGCTTTTTAGGTTGGCCAATTAAACTACTCCCCCTCTCCAAGATTTCACTACATCTAACACAGAAGCTGTTAGAGGTGCTGATGTTTTTAGCAGCATGAGGGGCCTCTAAGTCAAATTCTGCTCCAGGCCTCATACAACCTTGGACCAGCCCTGCATGATGAGTTAAATGCGCTACAAACTGGAGATTTAAGTTAATGCTGCCAATGTGGCTTTAGTAGCTCTTCCATGGGGGAAACCCTGGGTTCTAGAGCAAATTCTCCCTCAGAATATAACCTGGGTCAGCTTTGTCTGTTAGTTCAGCTGGAGCAATATTAGACAGAAGAAGATGTTGCTTAATATGGAAACCAGCAGAGCCACAGGTTACCGTGGAGATTTCTCTTTTGGGCAGCAGGAGTAGACCACAGCATCACTCTTTTCATTGGCAGACTGAAGCAAAGATAAAAATTTCAGCAACAAATAAATTCTTACAAAAAAACACAAAAGACACACCAAACATTATTGGACCAGAACTAGATAAACATTTTTATGTCTCTACACTATAGATACTTTCTGTGAGAAGCTGTCAACATAAGAGTTGTTTAAATTCAAAAGTTTTTGACTTTTCCCTGGGATCATATTCTTACCCATAATCTTAACTGGGCATTCTGTAGATGAAACAGAAAAAATACCATCCATCCATTTTCTGTACACCTTTGTCCCTAGTGGAGTCGGGAGGGTTGCTGGTGCCCATCTCCAGCTAACTTTCGGGCAAGAGGCGGGGTCACCCTGGACAGGTCGCCAGTCTGTCGCAGGGCAACACAGAGACACACCATCAGAAAAAATACTATCAGATTTAAAATGTGATATATTTTTATTATTTTTTTTTTTTTTGCAGGCATTTAAAACCCATTCCTAAGACGTCTCTTTCTTCTTCACAACATGCAGGACAAGCTCTGGATTACATCCGTAACCACAGCTTTAAACCTGGGGTGGGAATGCGTCCAGACTCAAAAAAAATTGTTGTTCTGATCACTGATGGAGAAGCTCAGGACGAAGTAGGAATCCCAGCAAAGAATCTGAAAGACACTGGAGTTGAGGTCTTTGTTATTGGTAACGTTCCTTTTCTGTGTGGATGATACAGTTTAATGGTAGAGCAAGTTTTCCTCCTTAGATCACTGCTGTAGTAGTACATGTTCGTTTCAGGTGTGGGCAATGCTTTTAGCAATTTGAGGGCCATTAATGAACTGAGGACCATCGCTTCTGAAGACGTCAAAAGTCATCTTTACCTTGTTTCGTCTTTCCAATCCCTCCATGATGCTGCCTCCAATATCTCTACCAGCATCTGTCATGGCGCTACTGAGCTGAAACAACTTCCTAGTTACAGTGAGTATATTTAAAAATATTCTGGTTTTTTAAATATACTCACCGAAGACAGGAAATAATAAATAAATATCCTAAACTGAATTTCAACTGATTTTAAAGGCAAATCTGTCAATAGAAAAATAAGACACAAAAACAGCCTCTGGAGCCAATTTTCTCCAAAACTAAAACACACTACTATGAAGGTATGATGATGTGTTTGGAATCACTGTTACAGAAAATATATTTTATAGATATATTTATGAAATAATGTAAGGAATATCTCTGTAAACACAGAAAAATAGATTGCAAATTAAACTTCGCAACATTCCAAAATGAAGGGAAAGAGAAATTCAAGTTTGCCAGTGTGTAGGACATATTTGTGTTATTCAGATATATGAAAATCTGATTATGGATATAAACCAAATATTTACATGTAAACTAATCTGCCTTTTTCTCCATGTATCCGAAGTTTTCACACAATCTTTGAACCTTCAAACCGAGTGGACGGTGAACCTTGAAAAAGACCAAAGATCATTTTATTCTGTTTTTTAAAAAGTGTTCTCGGCACTAATAACTGTGGAAAACGTGTAGTTTTAAAATTAATTTAGACAAGGATATTGATATTGGGATGTAATCAATGTGTACAAAAATTAAATTAAATTTATTTTTGTGAACATGTTCATAAAAAGAGAACATTACCGACAGTTTAGAATCTGATCAGTCAAGTTTTAGGAGGACTTTTTAGTACAACATTTTAGACATGTGCTTAAGCTAACAGGTCCTTTAAGCAGGAGCAGAGCATAAACTTTGTGAAACATTTGAAGAGGTTGGATTATTTTCTGCAACTTTGACTTCACTGGGGAAAAAAAAAGAGACTTATGGTACAGTTGAAAACTTGACTTCAAGTGACAAACGTATAGCTGAGAGATGAGTTCCCATAGTGGTGCTGTTTGTGAGCATAAGGTTTACAGAGGAAGAACACTGTTGTAGTGACTGCTTATTCGTTTTAATGTACATGGCTAACAAATAAGAAAAATAGCTAAAAGCTTTTTTAGGGAAAATACTAATGCAGTAGAATGCATTACCATTTTTTACTTTTTATGCAGCGGGGGTAGTGGAATGCTAATGTTTGTGCTAATGTTATTGCACTTCCATAAAGCCACAATATTGTTCGACAAGTTTGTTTTCTTTTGTTGACATTCGTTAGTTTGGGTTTTAGCTGACATGTTTCTGTTCCACCATATGCTGTTGTGGATCTCTTCATGAATTGAAGAAGCACTTACAAAATCCACACAAAGTCTGATGAACGACGAACTTTACTTCTTTGAGCAAATATCAAAAACAATTCTTCAATCTTGCACAGCATTTCACATGTAACGGTTAGGGTTAGGGGTTAGGGTCGAAAGAACTGAGTAGGGCAGTGTTTCTCAACCCTGGTCCTCACCGCCCCCCCTGTCCTGCATGTTTTAGGTATTCCCCTTCTGCCACACACCTGAATTGTATCTCTGGGTGATTAACAGGCTTCTGCAGTACTTGATGGTCATGCAATCATTTGAATCAGCTGTTCTGGAATAGAGGCACATCTAAAACATACAGAGCAGAGGGGAGGTGAGGACCAGGTTTGAGAAACACTGGCGTAGAGCAAAGCTAAACACGTCACATCCAATTTACTTTCTGATCTACTATGACACAGCAGGTTTCATAAATCTTCAAGTACTTCCACTAGGCGGTGCTTTTCTACAAAAACATACTAAAAGAAAATCTTATCGTTAAGAAAATATCTAGATATACAAAAGGGATACACAATAACAATCAATCTAAACTGACATTTTTGACTCTTACAACTGTTTTTCACAATGGTTTTTACATTTTGTGTGTCCTCCAAGTACAAAATATCTGCTGAAATCCACATGTTGCTTTATTTAGGAACTGAATAAGCATTCTTGAGAAATATTCAGCATTGATTTCCATTTCTGCATTGTCATAAATGTGATTCCTGAATTGATAAGTCATTCGTTTAATAATATTTTCAGTTTCACTCTTGAATAATAATGTTCCTTAAGTTCAAATGGATAAATAAATAAGCATTTCCAGGCCAACCAGTATAAAAAGAACATGAGCTGAGGGAAACTTTATCACCATGATCATAATCTGACATGACTTGACTATTGTGACTGTGTGTCTCGTCAGATCCAACAGTTTTTATCATCAGACTGGTGGTCCTGCTGCTGACTCTGCTGATCTTCAGCTTGCTGATTTTCTACACCCATAAGGTAGCGTTACAGTTTGTTTCTGACTGAGCTGAAACGCTCAGCCTGGCATAATGCTGTAAATTGGCTGTGCTGCTATTTTCCTACAGACCACCAGGGGGAAGCAGAGAGTCCAACAGAATGACACGGAGCTGGATTATTACAATCTCGGTGTTGGAGGTGTTCCGGAAGCGTCACCATGACGCTTTGAAGTGGTGGTGAAGGCAATTAACAGAAAAAGATTATTATTGACCTCGATTATAAATCAATCAGAATGCCTGTAACCAGCTAACTGCTAATTTAGCTTGCGTGAATTAACTGCAGCCTATTGATTATTGTTTTTATATTTTGGGCTTAATGCCATTGTATAATCTCTTATAATCCCTACAATGTCGCTATGAAAGTTGTTACAGTTTTGTGAATGTTTGTGCGATCAAATTCAGCAATTTGACTCCATCTGCCTCTGAGATTTCCTTGAATCTCCTGAGTTAGAGTCACACTGCTGAACTGATTTCCAGTCTGTTACTGGTCCCCTTGATGGAAAAGTTTAAATTTAGCAATCAAGGGACAACTTTCTTATGATTACAAAGCTCATTTCACTGCAATGTTGCAGCTTAAATGTAAATATAAACCAAGGAACCAGATAACCAAACTTAGTGATGGGTAGATGTCGTGTATCGTTTCGACCCATGGCAAAACTGTGTCGATTCTGTCTTGATACTGTGTCACTGAATACTGACACCTGCTGGACATTAAAAATTCCTACAGGCAACGTAGTGATTTGATGACCTAGTCCATACAATAAGACTATGGACTAGGTTCATAATACAATACCAGTGGTGGAGAAAGTACTCAAAAAATTTATTTAAGTAAAAGTACAAATACACAGATAAAAATGTACTCAAGTAAAAGTAAAACTACCACATTAACATTTGTACTTAAGTAAAAGTTAAAAAGTACTGGCTTTTAAAAATACTTAAGTATTGAAAGTAAAAGTACTTTCTGAATCACTAATACAATATCATTAAGTGAACCGATCGTATTTAATTTTAATACTTTACAAATGTGCCATTTTAATGAACAATGCCACAGATAAAGCATGTTTTTATTATGTTTACTCTCTGTAACATAGTTTAGACTTAGATATGTGATTCCATGGATCATAATTTCAGGGATGGAAACATCTTGTCTCCTGTCCTAACATAGCATGAACTTGACTTTTTTATTTTTACACTAGTGGCATTTATTTTTTAAAGAAATACAACAGAAAGGGGATGGAAAGAAGGTGGGTGGGGGAGGACATGCAACCAAGGAGCCAGTAGCAGAGTTGTAGTCAAGACCACCTACCCAAGACCAAGTCAAGACCAGCACCCCACGCTACGTGAAACAAAAACATTAAGTTTTACCTATCAAACTTGCTTCTCAAATTGATCTGAAAGATCCACATTCCCATAAAACACCTAGATATTAAATACTTAGAGCTGAAATAAATTTAATCAGTAAAGATCCGTCCAGAAGAATCGGATCGTTCCTGAATGTCACATCACTATATTGCACTTTGGTCACAGCGTTGTCCCATATTTGCGACACATCAGTCAACACCTCCACACAATAATTCAGCGCGTGAGTGACAACTTTTTTCATCGCAGACGCAACATGTGTCTCTGTACAGCTAGCTTTGCTAGCATCACGTCCACAGATCTTACTTCCTTTCCTTCGAAGTGACGCTAAAAATTGGACGAAGTCCCCACCGTCTGTGAAAGCGAAGCGCTGCTGATTTTACATGTCGCCATATCTTATGATTTATGTAGCGCTATTATATTACTGACGATTAGAAAGACATCTTCTCCCGTTCAGAGGAAATCACTGCGCATATTTTGGAGCTCCGTGTGCGAGTAAAGGGGGAGGCGATGGGTGACAACAGGCACGTAAGTCACGTTATTGCTTGGATTTTACGGCGCCACCTTAAGTCATTTTAACGGACAAAAAGAGCAATGAGACTTGGATGTAACGAGTAACGCGACACTTAGAAAGTACAGATACTTACTGTAAAATGTAATGGAGTAAAAGTAGAAAGTACCCATTATTAAATCTCTACTTAAGTAAAGTACAAATACACGAAAATTGTACTTAAGTACAGTAACGAAGTACTTGTACTTCGTTACTTCCCACCACTGAATCAGAACAACGGACGCAATGTTTAGCAGTTAAGTCAACCATAGATAATGGTAATAAGGGCTTCAGATTTCACAGGTGAGGAAAACGTTTTAATTTAAAGAAAACATTGAACAAGTGAGCAGTGGGTCAGTTATACTAGCCTAACTGTTGCTGGCCTGCTATTGACTTTGATAACTTTAGCATGTGCTACGCAGTTCGGTAAGTACCCATTATTAAATCTACTTAAGTAAAGTACGGATACACGAAATTTGTACTTAAGTACAATACATAGTATTTTATTGAATATTATGTATTGTATTATGTCATATCTTCAGTTAAATTTAAAATAGATTTGATATACCGTCAATAAAAAATGTGAACATAAAGTGAAAATTTAAGTGAATGTGTTTGGAATGAGGATCCTTGTGGACTGTTTTTTTTCCCCACAGATTTTTATTAAAAAAAAAAAGTTTTTACAACATTTTGAAATTTAGCCTGTTACGCTTTTTTGACAAAACTTCTGCTGTAGAAAAAATGAAGTAAACACTACATTTACAGGGAACCCTTGTTTTTCTTAGGGGTTGTGTTCCGAAAATAACCCGTGATATGCGAAATCCGCGAAGTAGTTACAATACATAATATTTTATGTATTTTATTTATTTTTTACAGTTATTACACAGCATAAATAAATATTCTACATTGAAACCAAATAGCAAAACCTGTTTTCAAATCAGCGGATGTGCGTGTGCATCAATCAGGCCTTAATGTGATCTGGAGTCATGTCTGCACATATTTTCAATCGACTATTCAATTTTTTCACTGAGGTGTGCAGATTGTACCAGTATCTGTAAACACCCCGTTTTAATTTCATCCAACTGTTACAGTTAGCATTGAAAGTCAATTTGGTCTAAATTATTTGCGTGGGTTTCTGAGGAGTTTCTGTAGCAAAACATTAAACAGTGTTCCGTTACAGAAACAGGGGGACATGCATGGAACTGATCTATTCAAGCACATTGTGAGTTAATCTAATATACTGAGAAATTTTCAGTTTTGAGCTATTAGTTTTCAGCAAAATATAAAAGGAGGTTAAATCAAAATTCACTAATGTTTTAACGTGAATTAGCATCCATTAAACATGAGCTAACTAGTCGGATGAGTTTCTAAAGTAATACTGAATATTCTGAATTGAATACTTTAAAATTAACAATGATATCACGTGTCAAATAGATTTTACAAAACAGTGTTTCTTAAAACATGGAACAGATTGTTTGATTACTGCCTCTCTCTCTCTTGCTATAATTTGAAACAATAGGTTTTTTAACCAAGTCATGCAGAAAGGTCTAACCTGAACATTTATATCATTTAATTTAGTTGTATCAAACTTCTCCTCAAAACGGCCAAAAATGTATTGATAAATATTATAAACCCTACAAAAGAGGGTAATTTGGTTAAATAAATAACAGATGTTATAGATATATTGATGCTCTAATGGCTTAGTAAAAAAAACACTCTCAGAAACTGATTTGACGTTGATAGGGCTTGCTATAACAAAGACTGAACTGATTTGATTTTATTAATCTCATTATATTTCTATCGGACTGCATGTAATGCTTATTTACTCAATTGGTTTGAAATTATTTGTTTTAGATTCTATACCCTTAAATTCTCATTAACTCTAAGATTATCTTAACATTTCATTTCTTAACATTGCATCCTTTCTATGGTTTATTAATTTTTAAATATTATCTTAACATTTTATTAACTTTTTTAATATTACCGTAACACTTTATTCATTGTACATTTTATTAACTTTTAAAATATTGTCAAACATTTGATCTATTTTACATTGTATTAACTTTTAAATATTCTTTTAATATTTTACTCTTTTATAGTTCATTAACTTTCACATATCATCTTAATATTTTATTCTTTTTAACATTTAACTATTTTTTAACACTTTAACATCTTTTAACATTTTATTTCTTTACATATTCTTCATTAGATTGTAAGGGGGACATTGTGATTTCGATCCACCGCCTCGGAGGCGTGGGATGCCCTATCTGTTTTTACCTCCACCAAATGCAAGTGAAATGAAATGAAAGACAACATGAATGATGAAATGAAAGAGAACATCAATGATCAAATACATGTGAACATCTGTAATAGCCTCGGGGGATGTTTCCAGATAGGGACAGTGTCTGCTCAAGGGTTTGTCTCCCCCTTTTGTTTTGGGCTCTGAAGAGCCCAAAACAAAAGGGGGAGACAAAAGGGGGAATGTTGAGACACTTTACCAAGGTCAAGAAAGAGTTACATGTAGTTAGACAAAGGGCTCAATGTAAAGAGTTACATTTTTGATTCTGTTAGACGCCAAGGCCCATTTCTCAGAAAAACAGAAACTTATCAGGCCACAGAGACATGGTGTGATTTCAGTGAGTGCCTTCAGTCCATATAATCAGCTAACCTCCTCCTTCTCCTCAGACGCTGCACAGAGTTGTTTTTTTTTAGAAACTCTTCTCAAATGTAATGGTAAAAGCATCTCCTTTTAGCGCTGACAGTGAATAAAATAAGTAAAGTATGAATACTTTTGTTGGCTGATTTTATGCTCCATGTGTCAATACAAATAATGATTCATCGATTAAGATTTCCATTCTCAACATACGCAAAAAAGAAAACCATATAAACATATTTTATAAAATGCATAAATATATGCAAATATATGTCAGTTATGACATCACTCTCGCTGTGATGTCATAATATCATTCTCTTTTGTTATGACATCATAAAACACTCTTAAGACTGTTGAACTTTCCCAAGATCTTTCATTCGAGCACTGAAGAAAGACTGGGAACTTGTTCTAAAACTTGTACAATGGAGGATCTAGAGTTTTTTGAGGAACTTCAGGAATTTTATCTAAGGATGCAAAGACAGAGATTACAATATTTGGATACAGAGGAATTACTAGATGAGATTGGAGAACTAATGAAGAAACTTAAAAGACTTTATGATTTGGATGACGTTGCGGAAAATGAGATAGTGGAGACTTTAATCCACCATCTGCACCGAGAACAGCAGAATCAGGAGCAGAGTCCACCAAGGAGTGTGTGGACTTTCATGACTGATTGGGGAGAGTCATTCATGAGCGGCTTCAGTTTTGGCTTGGGTTTTGGCACAGCTGCTGGCATTGTACTGACTTTGGGTTTTAAACTCCTGTCCTAAACACTGTTCTGGATCTGGGTGGTGCTTGAGGGAGGGGTTCCCGTCGATCTGATCTTCAGTTGCAGAACCTGGCTCTTGGGACGTGGAATGTCTCCTTTCTGGGAGAGATTGGGAGAGGGATTCCTGCCTCAAGTGGAGGAGTTTCAGTATCTGGGGATCTTGTTCACAAATGAGGGAAGAAGAGAGCGGGAGATTGACAGACAGATTGGAGCAGCATCTGCTGTGAAGCAGACGCTGTACCGGTTTGGAGTGGTGAAGAGAGAGCAGCGAAGCTCTCGATTTACCAATCGATCTACGTTCCCACCTTCATCTATGGTCATGAGCTGTGGGTCATGACCGAAAGAACGAGGTCCTGGATACAAGCGGCCGAAATGGGTTTCCTCCGCAGGGTGTTTGGGGTCTCCCTTAGAAATAAGGTGAGAATCTCCGTCATCAGGGAGGGACTCAGAATAGAGCCGCTGCTTCTTCAAGTCGAGAGGATCCAGTTGAGGTGGCTCGGGCATCTGATAAGGATGCCTCCTGGGTGCCTCACTGGTGAGGTGTTCCGAGCACGTCCCACCGGGAGGAGGCCCCAAGGAAGACCCAGGACACGCTGGAGGGACTATGTCTCTCGGGTGGCCTGGGAACGCCTTAGGATTTCCCCCGAGGAGCTGGAAGAAGTGGCTGGGGAGAGGGAAGTCTGGGTCTCCCTTCTGAAGCTGTTACCCCATGACCCAGAAACAGTGGAGGAAAGTGGATTTATGGACAAAGGTCTTTGTTATCATGCAGTTTCTAAGTGCAGTAAGAGGATGAGGAGGTTCTACAAGCAATTCTATGGATGATTTTTCACTTTTACTTGTTTTGCATGACCTGTGGAGGGTCAAAAGTCAAGTTTTATTCACCAATTAGTTGTTTACTCTGTTTAATTCCCTGAAATTGATTCACTTACCTGGGGATTATATTGTTTCTTCGGTGGAAACTGAAAAGCTGGGTACGCCTCGCTGACTTCCTGCAAAAAAGGAGGAGAAAGGTTACTTATCTGACAAAATGAATACAAACATGATATAAGAAAGGACTAAATAGATTCCTCAAAGTGAGGTCCTTTCCTGGGGCCTTGGGACTTTCTGTTTGGAAGCCATGTCGTCTACTGGGTCTTTTCAACCTTCTTTCCTGCAATGAAGAGAAAAAAAGACATTACTCACCTGGAATGTATTGGTTCTTTTTGTAATGGACAACCAGGTTGTTTATCTGTGATTTTGGGTTTTGTTTGGTTACCTGCAGCATCCCCTGAATTAGGTGGTTCATTTGCAGGTACTGGTTATAAAAAGTTTTATATACTTGGACTGTAATGTGGGCTGCACAGTGGCGCAGTTGGTAGAGCTGTTGCCTTGCAGCAAGAAGATTCTGGGTTCAATCCCCTGCCCTGGTCTTTCTGCATGGAGTTTGCATGTTCTCCCTGTTCATGCGTGGGTTCTCTCCGGGTACTCCGGCTTCCTCCCACAGACCAAAAACATGACTGTCAGGTTAATTGGTCTCTCTAAATTGTCCCTAGGTGTGTGTGCATGGTTGTTTGTCCTGTCTGTCCCCTTGTTGCCCTGCGAGACTGGCGACAGCAAGGACAAGGGTGTACAGAAAATGGATGGATAATTAATTATTAAGTTTGCATGTTCTCCCTGTGTATTGTGGGTTACTCTGGCTTCCTCCCATAGTCCAAAAGCATGACTGTCATGACTGTCAAATTCTCCCTTGGTGTGTGTGTGCATGGTTGTTTGTCCTATCTGTCTCTGTGTTGCCCTGCCTTGTGACCTGTCCAGGATGACCCTGCCTCTCGCCTGGAGACAGGCACCAGGCGAGAGGCACCAGCAAGGACAAGGGTGTAAGGATGAAAATGGATAGAACAATTTGACACGTCTGTCTCCTGTCACTGCTCATACTGGTTCCTTGTTGTCTTCCTACTTGTGTTTTTGGATTCTGTCTTATCATTAAATATCTACATGACATCCTGGGCCCGCCGGCGTTCTATCTCACCACTCACCTAACCAAATCATGACAGAAGGACCCAGCGCTACACTGACGAAGTGTCAAACCTTACGCCCCGGTCAGCCGCCTCAACACCGCCACCCGGATGCTGGTCTGGCTGGAGGAGTGGATTCCCCGTTTCCACCTCCAGGTTTTGGAGGTTCAACGCCAAGAGGTGGACTGGGAGTTTAGGACGGCATCAGCGGTGCTGAAGGGAGGACCGGTGCCCCCTAGACCGTCCAACTTCATGTTCCCAACCCCTCTCCGTCTTCCTCCGTGTCTGTTCCTGTTTCAGTCCCAACTCCACTCTCTGCGCAAGCTCCGCCTCCAGTGATCACCGCACCTTCTCCGCCTGTCCCCGAGCCGAGGCTGCGCGCACCGTCCGAGCTTCCCAGTGCTTCCTGTGCTCTGTCCGAGCTCCCCAGTGCTCCGTCCGAGCTTCCAGCCGGCCGGCCCCTCTGCCGGCCTTCCAGAGCCTCCAGCCGGCCCCATGGGCCTGAGCGCCTCCTGCGGCGGCAACCGCCAGATCCGCCTCCTCGACTACGCTTCCTGCGGCGGCAGCAACAGTTCCTAAATCACTAATTTTTGTTTGAAACTTTTATTTTTGCATGTCAGTATAAAAGTTTCAAACAAAAATTAGTGATTTCAATTTTTTAAAAAAACTCTTTAAAAAAATTTTTGTTTCGTAAATAATTATTTTTATGATTAAAAAGTTTTTAAGATTTTTTTTGTTTGAAAAATTGTTTGATTGAATACTATTTTGTTTGACATGATTTTTTTTTATTGAATAATTGTGAAACAAATCTAACTCCATAGTTTTTGTGTTTTTATTATGTAAAGCACTTTGAAATGCCTTGCTGCTGAAATGTGCTGTACAAATAAAATTTGATTGATTGATTGATTATCTAAAAGCTAATATAAAAATAACTACAAATTATAAAAAAGGACTCAAATCGAATATAAATGAGTGTGCCTCATCTATACAGACTGGTAGAACAATTTCACACTGATTTTGAATCAATAGGTCACAAGACCTGGTAGCTATTGAAGAAAAATACAAAATTTTGACAAAAAATAGCTAAAAAATAAAAAATTAGTTAAAATGAAAAACAAATTAGTGTGCCTGACCTCTCTCTATTTGTAGAACAAATTCACACTGGTTCTGGGTCAATAGACCCTTTTCACAGTGGCGTCAGACAATGGCCGCCATAACTCGAAGCGGTGTATCTTTACTTCCGGTGTGATTTTGCTTCTGGAAACCTGACTGAAAAATTCACAGATACTCATTATCTTAAGGATATAATAACAGGTAAGGTTAATAATAACAGCATTTAAGTGTTAGATAGCTGTTATTACTCATTGTCAATTTACCATTCTCCAACTGTATTTAAAGAAACCAGCCTCCGATCGGAGAGTAAACCAGCTAGCAGTAGCTTTAGCCACAGTTAAGAAAAATATACACCGCTCTGTCAGTGCTGTAATGTTTAGAGATTCACTTTATTTATCAACAGCATTTAAGTGTTAGATAACCGTTATTACTCATTGTCAATCCACCATTCTCTGACTGTGTACATAATAAACAGCCTCCGATTGGAGAGTAAACCAGCTAGCAGCAGCTTTAGCCACATTTGGGAAAATATATACACCGCTGATTGTCAGTGTTGTAACGTTAAAAGGTTCACTTTCTGTATCAACTTTAGTAAAACAGCATTTGAGTGTTAGCCGTTATTAATCATTGTCAATTTACCATTCTCCAACTGTATTTAAAGAAACCACCCTCCGATCGGAGAGTAAACCAGCTAGCAGTAGCTTTAGCCACAGTTAGGTCGCTGCCTTTCAGTGCTGTGTTAAGTTTCACAAAAATCACTTACATCTTCCAACACTGTTGTTTAGAAAAGCATTTTAAATATTGATTTAAGCGCCATCTGCCAAATAATTTATACATTCTGATGTGATTCATAATTTCTCCTTTTGTTTTGTTGCCCATCTTTCTCAACAGTAGCCGACCTAACAACCTACCATATCTGGGATGGTCTTGTTCCTCTGTCCATGGCAGGTTCAGTCAATCAGCTGTGGGACATCTGCTGCCTAGTCAAACTATCATGGGCCTCTTGATTTAAAAGGAGAAACCAGTACAGAGCCTCCCTGCTCCTGCAAGCCACACTTCTTGGATGAACACTCACTACTGCAAGCAGCTGTGTTAGAAATGAAATCTTTGTGTACCTATTCTGTAGTTAATATATATATGTATCTATTAATAAATGGATTGATGTTGTGTGGAGTTCTGTAAAAAACTATTGTTAATAGCTTCTCTTGAGTAATCTACATATGTGCAACTTTTACATTTAAATTGCTTCTTTTTGTAAATTTTACACATCTGGCAACGAAGTATGTGGAGGAGAGGAAATGCTAAAATTAAAGCTGCTATTGTGGAACAAAGACATAAGGTTTGTGGCTGTTTCTTTAAAACATCTATTTAATAATTATATTAAACACTACATGGTTACTACATTACATAAACATAATTACCACAGTTAATAATTTAAGTCATTGATAGAGAAAATGTAGTTACTAAAGACATATACATTTTATTTCAACAGTATGTACTCAGGGTTTACAACTTAAGAAGACATCCATGTAGGGTCCTTGGCGAGTGCCAGTCTGCAGTGAACTGGTCCCAGTCTGCAGTGAACTGGTGGATGACAGAGGCAGTGGTATACTGTAATGAGCAGTTTGAAGCAGAGGTCCCACCATGTGATCCACAGGGTTTTCCCACCTGAGCACAAACTTCATCCACTTTGTTTCCACAGGCACCACAGCAGAATCAAGTGTAACCTGTTAAAAGGGATATGAAGTTATTCCTATGCTATCAATTTTCTACTGCCAAGTCTGCAGGGAAACAAAGTAAAAGAAATTTATCCTTCTAATCATAACCTTTGATAAATATTCATTGGAGAAATGTGAAGTTAATGAGCTAATATAGATAGATAGCTCATCACACTTCTCCAATGAAACGTTAATATCTATCTATCTATCTATCTATCTATCTATCTATCTATCTATCTATCTATCTAAAACAGCATCTTCCTCCTCATGTCTTGATCGTAGCCAAGAGCTTGACTTCTCAGGACGTAATGGAGCAGCGGGTGTTTGGCATAACTGTTAAGTTTTGGACTTGTGGCTACAGGTAATGTCGCTACTTAGCGGGTGGTGAAACTAGCGTATATGAGGAGGGTTTAATACGATCACGCATTTTACGTGATGGGTGGCAACCCCAGTCTCTACTATAAAAATCTGATTAAGATTAGAGCCTAAATACGTTCTATTTCCAAAACAGAAAGGCTACATAATGTTAGCCAGCTAACAAATTACTATTGCTATCCTAGCATATCAACTAACGGCTAGAAAAAAACCAAAACACGTACCTTCGTAGCGAAACTGGTATCAATCAGCGAGAAATTTGTCCAGTTTAGATTATGTTGATGAAGAAAAATTGTTTGCAAATAGTGATATATCTTTAAATCGTATTTGTGGCAGCTGCTTTAGAGTCCAGAAACAGCGTTAACTACACACACCGGAACTGAAGATACACCATTTCGAGCCATAACGGAAGTTGTGTGACGTCATGTGAAAAAGGTCTATAGGTCACGAGACCTGGAAGTTATTGAAGAAAAATACTAAATTTTGACAAAATAATTGCTAAAAAAAAGAAAAATGGCTTAAAATGGAAAACAAATGACTGTGCCTTATCTATGCAGACTAGTACAATTATTTCACACTGATTCTGGGTCAATAGGTCACATGACCTGGAAGCTATTAAAGAAAAACACTCAATTTTGACCAAATAATTCCCCTCCCACCCCCAAAAAAGGAAAATGATTTAAAATGGAAAACAAATGACTGTGCCTCATCTCTACTGATTTGTAGAATTATAGCTCAGATGACTTTGAAGCTATTGAAGAAAACATTAAATTACAGTATTTAATATTAAAATAATTTAAAATATTCTATGTGACCTTAAAATTTAATAGAGGATATTGTGTCTCATGTAAAAGCATGAATTAGCACTGACAATTTGCTAGTTGGTCACAATTCAATGCATTTATTAACATTTGTTTGACAGAAGCGTTCGTTTCGGTAATTTGTTTACAGTCCCTAAGTGAACCTTCGAGCGTTCGGGCTGGGAGTGGTGGAGAACCGCTGGCTGACATCAGCGTTCATAAATCGGATCAACCTTGAGCTAAACGCCGCTTACTCCGAGGAGCTCGAATATCGAATATGCAACTTGAAACTAGCTTCACTGCGGTATGAAACTTTCAATAGATAAATTTTTAAGATGTTAGTGTTTTTGCTCAAATGGACAGTATTGCATAGTTTACAGCACAATCAAGTATGTTACCTTCAGTTGTTATAAATACCTGTCAAATATGGCTTAAAGGAAATTTGACTTCGTAATTCAACACCTTGAAATTTGGCCTCTGTCTCTTTAAAAACTCCTATTCCTATTCTCCTATTTCACTTCAAGAACATTCTTTATATTAACAGAATTTCTCACTTTAATAGCTTTATAACAAAGCTCTTTCCACTGGAAAGGTAAAAAAGCAATGTTGATACCAATTAAATAATTTATATTAACATTGACCAATGCATTCAATCAGCCAGTACACAATGGTTTTCTATCGTCTTTTCATTCCAACAAAATGCTCCCCAAACATTTAAATGCATAAATATAAAAGTGAAAATAAAGAAAACATGAGCTAGTAGTATATGTCCAGCTGTATTCTCATTTTTTAGCAGGCAGAAGTTGCCGAGACCTGCAGATACAAAGACAGGAAAAATGTATTCATTTCTGCTGTGTATCATATTAATTTACTTTCCTCAGTAACAGGCAGGGTGGTTTTTAGAGCTGTAACATATTCTCTAGGGTCTTGCCTTTGTTTTGATACCAAAACGATTAAAATAAACTCTGTAGTTCTTGAGATGCATTCAATTCATTTTGGGCATGTTATTCAGCCATATTTCTCAAAAACAGGCCATGAGTCAGAGAAGTTTTAAACATTAATGTTACAGAAGAACCAGAACCAGGTTCAAAATTTTCCCGTTCTATCAGTGGGGTAGAGCCTGCAGGAAAGAGCTGCTTCTTTTATGATTATTTTGGAGGAGAATATTTGGGCGTTTCTTCATGCTGACCTCTACTGTGATGTCCTGATCTGCTGACACATCATACATTAATGCAACAAGAGAAAGCTTTTAAAATGTCAGATCTTTATTATTTAGCAATTCAATTTAAAGTCTTGTACAAAAATATTTACATACATCAAATGTATACATAAAAAAAAGTTCCAGTGCAAATGAGAAATAAACTTACAAACTGGAGACAGCTGCTGTTGGAAATAGTTTTTACTTTTTCTTTCCCTTCAAGTTTTCAGGTTTCACATTTTTACAGTTTTCAAACGTAAAAAGCTTTTTTTATACTGCGTTATCTGCTGAAGTGCGACATTGTTTCAGTTTCTGCTCTAAACTAAAACCTTCCCTCCTCGTCAGACCGATCCGTTGGCCCGTTTATCCGCTCCGTGACGCAGAGAGAAGGTTTTACTCCGATGCAACAGCTGAATGACATCACACCTGATAAATGCATAAAACACGTTGAAAACCAGCAGCAACGGCCTGGAAGCACAACCTGGAGATAGAGAAACTATGAACAGATTCATTGGATCGCCGGTCAGAGAGCGTTTCCACGGGAAACGTAAGAGCCAGCCGCTGCGCAGATGGTTAAAAAGCGAGCAGAGCTTCTGCGCCTTGTCGACTCAGACGTTGCTCGGCAACCCGTGCACTCTGAAGCGGTACATGCACGTGTACTCCGGGTGGCCCCAGTTAGACAGAACCTGCACCTCGATGATCTGGAAGGCTTCGTCATTCTCCTCCTGGAAAAGACCAGGGAAATGAATCGGAGCAGTTAAAAGCCGCCATGTTTCTCCTGGTTTCCATCCTGTGATCTAAAACTTTTTTTGGAAATATTTTAATGTTCGCAAGACTTTCTGAAGGTCTGTCAGTCATTGGTGGGTTTCGCAAGCTGAAAGATATTCTCAGAAAAAGTGATAGAAAACAAATATTCAAGTAAACTCCACTTACATTTAGCAACTTTTGAAAGACAAATATGATTTAAGCAAAATGCCTACATAAAATTCTGACAGTTTAACTTACATGCTGAATTATTTGCAATTTACTAACAGCTTTAGTTAGTATTCTGGTCTGCTTTTGCTCTTTAGGAAGTGTAAATGCTTTTTAAGTGATGACAGTTACTGATGAAGAAAAAAACTTGTAGTGAAATAAATCTCTCATTTTTTTCTTTGAAGCTTTCTGTCTGATTCGTTTCTGTTAGAGATTCACAATATAAAAGGAAAACATGCAACTGTCATGTTATTGTTACATATTGTTATGACAGCATCTGTTGTGTTTGATCTACATTGTCCTGTCTCTCATTTTTCTTACATTACAAAGAGTTAATTATTTGCTTCTGAATCATTCAGGTTGTAAAAATAAAAAGATGAGAAAGAGGAGAGGTGTCAACTCTGAGCTGAGCGTTTCTCTAAAAAGAAACCCTGCAGCTCAGCTCTAATCTAGTTTCTAAAGATCTGAGGAAAAACGACTTACTGAGATGGCGAACATCTGCAGATCCTCTCCGTCTTCGTCGTACGTGTAATTTCCCAGCAGTTTCCCTCTGTCCTGATGCTCATCTTTCAGACCCTGAAATAAAAAAAAAAAAACAAAAAAACAATGAAGCTCAGACCAAATGCAGCTCTTCAGAGAGGTTTGCAGTCTCGATGCTCTCATACGTAGACGCTGAAGTCTCGTGGAGCACTGCGCAGCGTCCCGCTGGGGGCCAGGGATTTGGAGACGTGCTCCATGGTGACGGCTGTGGGAAGGATTTTCATGGACAGCTGGATCACAAGGAAGCCTTTAGATCCTCTGAAGGCCCAGCAGTTCCCAGGATGGACGTCAGGCTGAAGGGGGAAGAAGGTGGGATTATTTTGTGAAAAACTGAATTAAGGGTCTGAAATTGATCACTCTGGTGTTTCCCTCTTAGAAATCGACCTCCATCTTTTGCAGTGTGTTGGTTCAACAGGAGCGTTACCTGGATCACGGTTCGAGGAGACTGGGAGAAATACCAGAGAGGAAATCCAAATAAGCTCAGCAGGGCGGCCTTCGTCTCGTAGGTCTCCGAGCAGCGAGTGCTGAGGATGCTGCCCCCTGCAGGATGAGCACACGCATGTCAGGCGACTTGTAAAAATCCAATGTGTGGATTCAGCTCTGGGTTTGAAGGAAACAAAGAAGCAAAATCTGTACAAACTGAACGGTGAGAACAAAACGGTAAACGAGAGTCCATTCCCGACCTCCGGACTCCAGAGCGTAGTCGGCCAGGCCGGTTCGATCCTGAGAAAACACCTTCAGAGCCTCCATCACCATCACACGGACTTCCTGGAAATGCAGAGAAGCAGTTTAGGGGCTGTGAGGTTAGTTTGAGAACATCTGGGAATCAGCAAGCCGGAAGAACCTCAGTACCTTTATTCTACTTAATTCAAAGAAAGTCTTTGGGATCCAAAAGGGTGAACAGTCAATGTACGTAGATGTACAACAGTCAATAGATTAAAAGTTAAATGTTTGAGCAATTACTTTAAAAATCAATTATTCTGATGATTAAATCGATCAGAAAAAATTAGGCACATTCAGAAATACTTTGCCTAAAACACAGCTATACATACACACACACACACATATATATAACATACATATATATATATATATATATATATATATATTATTATTATTTTTTTTTTTTATTTGTTTATTTATTGAGCAGAAAGAGCTCAATTATTTCTGCTTGATTTAACAATCCGTCATATATTTTGTCCAGTTTTGACTTAATTACAGGTCTGAGTGTGTAATTCTTTGAGGAAATAGCCATTTTTGAGTTAATTGATCGATTACGAAATAATTTATCGTCATTTCAAAAATAAGTTCCTCACGATTAACTATTTCAGTCCTGGTTGGAACCTTCTCTTTTCCGTCATATGTACAAACATCCCATGTGAGGGTAAAACTGAGACTTTCCCACTCACCTCCTTGGTTACAGCGTTCCCAGGAACGTCCAGTACATCCTCTATGACCATCTCCTCCCCACTGTGCTGTCGCCGCCACCTGCTGAGTTTCTGCAGGATGCTGGACTCCAGAGAGGACAGCGCCTCCTTCAGGTCAGCCTCGCCCACAAACCGCTGCGACAGCCACTGCAGGAGGGACTCTGGCAAGACGGAGACGCTGCCCTGGGTCAGCTGGTTCCCGTAGACCAGAGCCCGAACCTCCTCCCGGATCAGACCTGATACCTGCTCTGAAATCTGTGGGGGTAAAGCTTTGAGTTAGAAACGCTTCACAGAAAGGATTTTATTGTGAAAAGTGAGCTCTCAGTGTAGCATCCCGTCACCGTCTGCTGGATTGTGTCCAGCTTCTGGCAGCCGTCCTGACACCCGGACAGGCCGTCCACGTCCCGCTTCACGTCCACCAGAGCCGCCTCCAACCGCGAAACGTCTGCCTGCAAAGCAGACGTGGACGGTTTGTCCACGCCGGAGCTGTTGAGAGAAAAATGTACATTTTAGATCCGAAATGAGTTGCAACAGGTTTGAACAGAGTTTCTGCAGGTTTTGCCAAATCAGACGTTTTTTGTCCTTTACATCTTTTTTATTTTTATTGATTACTGATAATGGGGTTGACAAGTTGCTTCACAAAAGGTGAATACACACATAAGTTGTCTTAGTGGCCTTGATGTTATTTTTTGAATACTGTAATGTTCTAATACATTCTTTGAAGACTGAGAAGCGAAGTTTCTGATTTGAAATTTTTGACCAATGAACATGATGTTTTTGCAACTAAGAAAATTAGGCTGATAATATGGTATTGGTTTGTTTTTTTAGTGGCATAAGAGAAGAATCCAAACAACATATTTATTATATAAGTGAGAGAAAAGTTAGATAATATTTTTGGGAAATAAATGTACAAATATCTTGTGAGAAAATACACGAGAAAGGACAGAAACAGATCTTCTGAAATATCAGCAGCTGGTTAGCGATAGCTTCAACTGTCTTGTGTCACAAAACGCAATGGAGATGTGAGGATGACTCAAACATTTGCCTGACAGAAAAGTCCCACGAGAAAAAAAACAAAACAAAAAGAAACACACACAAAAAAAATACATAGAATTTACAAGATAAAATAGTCAAGATAGTCAAATTTTAATGTCTAGAATTTAAGACATTTTAAGGCCTTAATTTAAGACGCATGCATTTAAGACTTTTTTAAGGATGTACATGTGAGGAGGATGAAAAGCTACCTGGATGTGTCTGGGAGAGCAGCAGGGGGCGCTGTGTCAGCTTCATTTCTTCCCTGCAGCTCCTGTACAACAACAAATTGCCGAGATTAGACTGATTCAGGTTTGATCCTGTGTATGAGCCGGATCTTAAGACTTACCCGACTCCTGGCTGCGACCTGCTCCAGCTGCAGCTGCAGCTGATCCAGACGGGACGCCTGGGTCTTCAGCAGCAACAGATCCTGCTGTCGCATCTACGGACACACACACACACATAGAGGAAAACTCAGTTTCAGGTCTTCATTCTGAAGGCTTCAGTCGATTTAACGTCCAGCCACAAACTCAAAATACGATGAATCTTTTCAATCAGCAGAAATGTTAAACTGGTTATTGGAGGTGGCGTTTCCAACCTGCTCCCTCAGCCGTCTCTCTTCGTTGAGTCGTCTTCGTAGCAGAGACAGCTGCTGCTCCATCAGGGCCCTCATCCACAGCTCCATGTCGTACTCGCTGCGCTGGGGCCCGGACGCCTGCTGACGGAGGTCGGTGTAGAGCTGAAGCAGCTCCTTGTGACTCTCCTCCGCCCGTCGCCCTGCAGCCTCCATCCCCTCCCACAGCGCCCTCAGACTCTGCTCCATCTGAGCAAGCTGCTCAGAATCCATCCCTGCTGGTGGAGCTGGTGTCGGAGCCTCCTGGTAGAAAATATGACCCAACACAGAGGTCTACTTTAAAAGCTGAAGGGATACAAGTTATGGATTAATGAGTTGATCTGAAGTCAACTGATTTTATCAATCAACTAATTAATCAATAAGCGTCCATATTCTTAAAATCCTGAGTTTCTCTTGTATCAAGAGGACCGACCGAAGTTGACGCTGCTCCTCGAGTGTTTATATTTCAAAACAAATCTGCATAAAGAGCATTGTGCATCTCACGCCAGACTCTGTTTAGACCGTTTCTCTTTCCCATTCTGGTATGCCCCCGCCATCTTTATTCCTGTGTGAACTGACTGATTAAGAACGACCGGCGGCACCCTCTTCTGGATGGAGGCCAAACTACAACACAAAAATCTCTAAGTGGACATTAGTTAATAAAATGGATCCAAGTTTAATTTAAAATCATTACCTGATAATTAATAGTAAATATATTACTGGTTTGCATTCCTAAGTTGAAAATTAGGATTGTTTTTCTTTCCTGAGCAGATACCTGTGGTAGCATTTCAGCTGACAGAGGGTGACTCTGGACCAACTCCTCTGCAGCGCCCTCTGCTGACTGGCTCTGAAGTGGCAAGAAGCTGCGGACTGAGGACAGACCTGGAATATCCGCAATGTTGATCCCCAAAAGGAGCGAGTAGATACCAGCTGGACGGTACCATGACAAACCTGATGGGAAAAACATGGAAGCATGTTCTGTTTTTTCTGGCTCCTTATCCCCATTTGTGTTCAGCTCCAAGGAAAGCAAGAACTACCCTAAAAACAATTGTGATGCTAAGAAAACGAAGATGTGCTTGATTCACACCAAATCCCCCCATTTCTTTTTCTTTTTCAGGAGAAATGGGACAATTATTTAAGCAGCAGCTGAATCTGAATTTCCTTAAAGTACAACTTACTGAAGAGGAGGAGGAGCAGGAGTACGATGAAGAGTCTGGGGAGAAAACAAGACAAAACATTTCAAATCAGCTCAGTCTGATCTTAAATTGTAGTTTGTGGATGAATATTAGAGAAAAACACGTTTTTAATTCTGAAAAAGAAACAATGACATGACAATACCTTTTTCCTGGAACTTTCAGTTTGTCACCATACACTATATTGTTTTTTTAACAGGAAATTATGGACCCACGATTAGCCCACCAAACACAAACTACTAGATTTAACATCGAGTTTTATGATCTTCAGAATTCGCTTAAACAGAATAGAAGAAGAAACGCTTATGGTTTAATCAAAGTTCTCTAGATGCTGGTGGGACAAACATCTTACTTGCTTAGGCGGGAGGACGAGCTCATGTGACTCCATCGTCTGTTGATCCATCTGAACATGCAGCCTGAGGACACAAACAGATCCAGGATCAGCTGCAGGTCGAGTTAAATGAGACGAGATTCAAACGTCAATAACATTCTGCTAAACGCTTAAAACAAGATGCACAAACTTCACCCAGCAACGTCTACAAAAAACTCTTCAATTGTTGCAATTATGAAAGATTTGAATCTTCTTTACTGCAATTCAAGTTGTGTAAATGTGGTTGATGTTTGAGAAGTGAAAACTGATTCAAAGTCTGATTCTAGTGCATCTTATTTCAAAACACACACATACACCGCAGGACCACTACAAGGGAGATCAGAGTCAGGGTCTTCTAGCACCACCTACAGACATCTAGCTAGGGAACCAAACAGCACACATGGCGACTGTAACCTGCAGAGTGTCCGCCTCTCAGCAAAGCAGAGAAAACCAGCTGGGAAAGAAGCCACAGAGCTGCAGCTGCAGAGGCAAACGTTAGTCAAACTGAATCAGAGCGATAATCAGAGATTAGGACGCTTTCATAGAAATACTTTGGCTGCGTCAGCTGCAACTGCTTAAATCAGAAACCGCGTTCCTGTTTGAGCAGCTGCTCTGGACGTCGTCTGCAGCGCCCGCTGCGGGTTTTACTGAGTGAACCTGTGAAAACTGCAGCGCTGCACATGAACTCCAACAGATTGGTAGACCAAGAGGAGGAGGAGGACGACGAAGAGGAGGAGATGTCCAGCTGGGAGCGCTGCTTCTCCTTACAGTCGTCACCTGTTGACGTCGACACCGCGTTAAAACAGCAAACACGGCGAAATGTTATTTGGCGTCTTAATGACCTATTAGTGCGGTTCTTTTATCCAACATGGAGCTGCAATAATTCTCAAAAACAAGAACTTTATTGAGAAGTTTAAATTTACTGGTCGTTTTTCTATTATTATTCAGCAGGGGTAATGCTGGAGCTTTGATTAGGCCATTTCAGAAGCTAATGTCAGCCTGCTTTATTTATTCCAAAGCCAGCCTAGGTGTGCGTTTGTGACCATTGACCTGCTGGAACGCCCAACTGTGTCCAACTTTCAACCATCTAATCTTTTATTGGAGTTGAAGTTATAGATTTGAAAGTAGTCCCGCCTCCTACATCATTTCAGTGTTGCATGGCTTAAGGGTCTTAAATTGACTCTGACCAACCTTGGGGTTTTTTGTATTTTGGAGCAGAATCTTTTCAGGATTAATGCAGGTTTCACAGACTCAAATTTAAGACTTTTTAAGACCATTATGAATGGGGATTTAAGAACTCCATCACGACGGAAATGCACAAGAAAAATTGCATAAAAATAAATTACATGGGTTGACAATGGATGTGAACTAATGGTGAAGACGAACATAAATTAGCACTTACCCATAATGAATGTATAAAAGTGAGCTAGCATTACCCTCGCTAGTTAGCTTAGCTAGTCACAGAATGTAGTGGGGGGGGGGGGAAGTAAACTACATAGAGCATGAGACTAAATAGTCCTGCCACAATAAAATTTAAGACCTGCGATTGACATATTTAAATTAGCTTATCGTCTGGGTGTGCCAACAGAACTGCAACTCCAAACACACAATAAAATTTTACAGGAAATAAAAAAATTAAACAAACTCCTCAACTTCTGCAAAGAAGAGTGCTGAGCCAGAAAGATGCTGATGGTTATAAATCACGAAACCCTCAAAAACATTTTTTTCAGAAGAAATTACAAAATGTCTGGATCATTTATGGAGTGAGTGAAAACAGCGACTGTTAGCATAAGATCTCATCTGAAACAATTCAAGCATTCCACTTTGGACTTTGGTTTAAAGTGAAACTGCCGAGTGGTTGTATAGATGGGTTTTTCTCTCTATTAAAACTACTCTGTAGCATTTAGCTTCCAGAACAGTTGATTCCTGCAGATCTCTTATTCTGACTGCGTGACATCCTGCAGAGTTTAACAGAGAACCTTTTTGAATGCGAGTGATCCCGCAGCTGCAGGTGCTCGGACCCGTTTGACTCACACAGTGATCCGACGGGATGAAGCTCCTCCGGGCTGGCTTCCTTCAGAGCCATGACTCCGCTGTCCCTGGACCGAGCTGCAGCACAGTGAACAGGGACCTCAGAGACGTCAACGACCTGTGCGTCTTCAGAGGTCGGGAGTGGCTGCAGGTGTAGCCACGATTTGCATTTCACCGGGGAAACAGCCAAAGTGAATGTCTGAGCTGAGTGATTTGTTGGGTTTTAGAGTAGGCCAAGTGTTTCCACCCCCTCCACCGGCTGAACACCAGAATAGGTGAGGAAGAGGAGGAGCAGACCTGCGAGACCCACCACCTTCACGCATTCTTTACCTCCACCCCTGATGGGCTGTGAACGTGAGGAGGGCTGGAAGGCCCGCCAGGTGAGCTGCAGCGCAGATGCGCAGCAGGCTGCGGCTCTGCTGACAAACAGCAGGGAGGAGTTCAGCCACAGATGTAGCACATCTGGAAGAGCCAAGTCAAAAAAGATGAAGCGGGGAGTCCTGAGGCGTCGTCGATTCAGCCTTCCTCACAGCAGCAATTCAGGAAACCGATTTACATAACGATTTATACAAAACATGAAAGCGCTGCAGCAACACAATTTACTCCAAACCTTCAGAGGCTTCAGTGTCAAAAAGGGGAAAATCACTATGGAAAAAGTCTCCAATTTTAAACACAGAGGAGTTTCTAAACGAAGAGTGTTTAAACAGAACATGGATGAAAATTCCACCTGATCAACTTGTACCAACGCCTGTCGCAATAAACAGTTAATTAACTGCATGATAAATTAAAAAGAGCTAAATAATTTCCATGGTGAAGATTAATATTTTTCAAAGAGACAAACCGTAAATAAATATATTTTATTCATGGTTTTGGCAATGAGTGGTTTTTAATTTCAGTTCTATTTGTTATTTTTGGTTGCGTTTTGTTTTGTATATTTAAAATATCCAATCCAGTTTCAGTGTTTGGGGTTATTTACAAAAATCAAAGTTTATTGGTCTGTCAGAGGGCAAACTTGCATCATTGTGTCATTATCAAAATATTACTTGAAAGTTGCCTCAAAACAACATTACTGGTGATTGAATAATGCCGTTACCATCACAACGTGTTACTGTCACAAACCTACGCACGTGTTGAACTGGTACCTGTTAACTTTACTGTTAAGTATTCATTTTTAAATCCTGACTTTAACTTCCAGGGTTTAAATAAAGTAACTCCAGCTTAAGCCAAAGGGCTTTCTATAAAAATATAGTTTTATTTCCAAGGACCAGATATAAAGCTACAGGGCTGCTGCACCTAAACTGTAGAATGATTTGATTTAGATACTTTGACTCGAGTCTGGATTTATTTAAATACCATCTAAAGACACTGTTATGCAAATGTTTTAATATTTGCATGTGTGATTTTTTTTTTTTTCCGTGAATGGTGCTATATAAACAAACTTCAAATACTCGCTACCCAGTTTATTTTAAATGAGAATGCGACAACTACTTCAAGTAAAATCAAATATTGCATAAAGAGGAAGCCCCTCACCTTCCCTGCTCTTGCGGCCTCTGTAGTAGATGGTGGAGGTTTCCGTCTTGGTTTCCTTGTTGGTCTTTGGCACACTTGGACCGTCGCAGTCTTTACAGCCAACCCTGCTGAGCGCCTGGTCAGAGTGTTTGGCACAAACACTGTCTGAACCAATCAGAGTGCTGCTCTCACTGGCTATGATAGTGCTTTCTGAGAAACAGAGATACATGCCAGATGAGCCAGCAGCAACTTTGTTTCAGCAGAGATTAATCTGTTTTTGCATCTCAAGCTCAGATGATGAAGGAAGTTTGCGTTTCTGATCCAAGCAGGAACCTACCTCTAGGATCTGCATCCTGGTCCAAACCTGAGAAGGAGGAGCAGAGAATTAAACGCGATCCAGGTTTATGATGATTAAGCCGTCAAAGAGCAGGCAGCGGGATTACCCCAGAAGGTTTCGACCAGCGTGCTCTCCTGGATGGAGGACTCATCCAGCAGGGAGGAGATCAGGGAGGCATCCGACGCCACGCTGTTGACGCTGCTGTTGTGGAGGAACTGGCTGACGGCTTTCTGAGGAGAGCCGACGAGGAGCGACTCTGAGCAGGAGGCCGAGTGCCGCTGGGAGCGACGGGGCCCGCCGCTCCTCCAGAGGGCTCCTCCCACGACGAGGGAGGCGCTGCCGCTAGGCAGAGGGCGGCGGTCCAGTAGGCCACCGTCGAGCCGCAGGCTGCGCCTGGACATGAGGGAGGAAGGGGTCCGCTGCTCCTGCTCGGAGTCCGACGGCGATGAGGAATAGTAGCAGGAGCTGAGGAGGAAAAAGGTAGAATGAGTCAAGAGAGGTGGTCTGGCAACTGGAAACAGGAATCAGAACGACGATTGAAAACTCAAGCTAAAGAAGGAGCAGCTCTGTGACGTGGTGGCCATTTATCGTATCGCTTATCATTTATCGTGACGAATTTCGGTTTATCGTCTCTATGAACTTCAATTAATGCTAAATTTAAAAAGGATAATAGTATTACAAATGTTACTCTTACCATTTTTACTGTTTGTTCCAAAAAAGCAACAATAAACAACGGTGAATTCAAAAAGACAATTAAATGCACTGCGTAGTTTAATTAGATAAATCATTTTGTCCCAAGTGTAGCTCGTAAGTGCCGTCCTAAAGAAACTAATTTCAAATGGGAATGTTTTTAAGAGAGTATTTATGTTTGTGGTGCCACGCAGTCACAGCAGTTATTTTAAATCATAATTTTCATTATCACAAATAAATGTACCAGAAAATATAAGAATACATTTCAAAGTCCACATCGCCCACCAGTTGTCATCTTAACTTAACGAAAACACTTTTTACTTAAAAGAAAACTAAAAATCACTAGTGAATTTTAAATAATTGATTAAAATGATTAAATAAAAAAAATAATCATGATTTCAAACACCTTCATTTATATCAACTGCATACATTCTGTAATTAATTTTAAAAGATTTTAAATATTAACTATAAAGTTATCCTGTCGTGTGCTTGTGTGTGAAGTAATAAAACAAATTTTTTATTGTTTTAATGGCTTGGTTTACTCCTGCTGCTTCTGTGTGAATATTTACAGATAATTTACCAGTCAGAAAAGCCGAGTCTCTTTGACACCAGACTCTCAGAGTTTACAGGCATGTTTTGTGCTGCATCTGAAACACCTTTAATCTGAAAATCTGATCGTGGTATTTTCAAAAACAAACACCCTCAGCAGTTCTGATCAGAGACTGGGTTCGAGCACTGATCAGCCTCGGCCTGGCTACAACAAATCCCTTCAACCTGATCTCACACTCTGACCTACATACAGACACACATGAGTGGAGGATACACACAGGTCAGTCCAGCCCCAGCTCTGCAGCTCTTCGTCTTCCTCCCCCATTACAAGAGACGTGCACATACACATCGCAGCTCGCACATCACAGAACCACACAGATGAATAATGACATGCTGCGTGTGCTGCAGCGGGTCAACTTCGCCTTTAACCTGCCAAACACTTCCTGGACCTGTCAGGGGCCGTTCAGCTTATTAGACTCCGCCCACAAACACACACAGGTCAGGTGGAAGGAGTCCAACAGGGAAAGCCTGAGTGAAAAAGCAGCTGAAGCCCAAAGAAAAACTTTAAAAGACCTCCAGGAAGTCTCTAGAACCATCAATTATGACCACTTCAAAAAATGAGCCTGGATCACAACAAGAAAAATATAGAGCACTGAGTCAGGAGCTGAAAACTGGACAGCTAATAATAATATGACGATATAATATTATATGTGACAAGTTAAATGTCACTCAACTGACATTTAACTTGTCACTCAAGTTAAACAAATCAAAATTAGCAGAAATAATTGCTAAACGTCAATTGTCTTATTTTCTCTTTGATGCTGAACCCAATAAATCAATAAAGTTACAAATAAAACTGCAAAGAAGAAGAAAAATGAGGAATGAGCAGGTAAACTTGCATAAAAGTTAAAGGAAAATCATTCAAGTAAAAACTACAAACAAATGACCCATGTAAAATAATTACTCTTGAATCTTGTCTAAAAGAATGGAAAAATAATCTCGAATACTAGGGTAGAAATTAACATTAAAAAGGTTTGTAGAATTTAAGAAAATTAATTTTAAAAATACTTTTTAAAACCATGTTCTCTAAACAAAAAAAGGCCTCAATGTATGTTTTAACTCTCACATTAGAAATGATTGTTAAAATCCTGGAGCCAAAGATTGGACAACATTCATTGCTCTGATAAAAAAGGTGAAAAAAATGGAGTGCCTGTTTATAGGATTATTAAAAGGATTTTGGTTCCAGAGATTTTTTTTTCCTAAATAGGTTTCGCTGGTGATTAAAAAAAAATTAAGATTTAAATTGATTATTTAACATGAGTCTCTAAATTACAAGTAGTAAATCAGAGTTTTCAAGTTTTCTGTCAAAAGTATATATATCAACTTTTAAAATAATGATCAGGCTGGATCGTTATTACCCATATAGCTCTGAAATATTTATAAGTTCTATTTTAGACATTTGTGTTTTTTTTTCCTCTTCAAATTAAACCGACACAAGGTGATTTAATCAAAACGGCCATTTTCCAGCCAATCAGCGTGGAGAACGGGAAACTGATGTTGAAACGAGCCAATCATATCTAGAAGAGGGCGGAGCCCCGCGAAAAACAAACTGTTAGACAATATTAGCCCTTTTGCTTTTGCGGGCAGACAGTAAAGAAAATTAACACAAAACATATAACATATAAATTAAAATAAAGCGACAGAAAAGTTTTACCTTCAACAGAGCCACGCAACTTTCGGAAAAAAACGAAAACTGAGCGGACCAGAACGGCTGCTAGCTAAACCCTAACCGGAGAAAACAGATTTTCATAACAAATGAATAGCGGTTAGAACTCGGACTGGTCAAATGTGCTGCTAAAGCCCGTTTTCAGGGCGAACCATCTGAAAATATGAGATGACAGTGAATTTAACTCAGTCAGTCATCGATTCGGCACCGTAAAACCTGCTGTTTTTATAACTACGAGTCTTATCATCGCCCCCGTGTGCCAGGATACAGTATCAGCTCCAGGGATACCCGAAGATCATATATAAACCTGAAGATAGCTCACACCTATTGAAATTACCCAGGCGAGCAAATCACATCTATAGCGTTTATTAAAGATTTAAATCTTAAGAATATGTGATCAGTGCAGAACATTACCATTTAATGTTACTATTATGCACGTTTTACACTAAAGAAGACGTTATCTTTATGAAATTTAACACTTCGTAAACCATTACATCAGTTGTTATCGAGACAATGTTCCTGACAAACTATCGAACATTTTATGAAGGTCAAGGAAATGTTACATATAAATAATGTGTATAAAATAAACATAATATAGGTTATATGTTGCTGGGAGTAAACAAAAAGCGTGAGTTAATCTCCACTCGTCAAAGCCTCAGACGAAGATAGTATTTGTTTGGAGTGAGCCATCTTTCCATCAAACTTTGTCAGCGTGGTGAACCGGATGTAGAGAGACGTTTCCGGCGGCGCAGACACGGTTGCACGTGTGTGTTTTGGGGGCTCCTTGTCGCTTAGGTAGGTGCGGATATGTCCGTAAAGTTTTTTGATATATGTTGTCAGTGTGTGTTTTAGTTTATCTGACAACAGGTAACTTTTATATCCCACAACGCTGATTAAAGTGATAAGTTATTATTTACAGTCCGGAGATAAACAGACAGTAAGGACCGCATGCTTCTTTCCGTGTTTATACCGAGCTATACAGAATTAAACGGATTATTATTTTACTGATTAGAAATGCTTCAGACGTAGTTGAGAGAATTATTTGATTTATTAAACGCGCTGGTCTAAAATCATGTCTGATTACTGTGAAACTGGACCGTGAAGTTACGGTCGTAGTGTCCTGTTACCGGTTTAATAATTAAATTCAGATTGTCAACACGTTATTGTATTGGGTGTACGTTTCTCTTTTTTCCGTCCAGCTGTGAACTAAACCCACTAAGCTGTTCCCCCCTTTCCGAATACATAAAAAAAAAAGAAAAAAGAAAAATCTAGTCAGTTTCACTCCTGGCTTGATAATCAAATGTTAGACTAGGGGAGTTGTGAAGTGGAAGAAATGTGTGTGTGTGTGTGTGTGTGTGTGTGTGTGTGTGTGTGTTTATTTCTTACAAATAGAACTCTGAAATGTGTGGCGTGCATTTGTATTCATTGACCTACAACTTCCAAAACATTCAAATGAAGTGTGTTGAACTGAAGCTCAGTTTTATGTGTCTGTGTGATGATGTTTGTGTCTCCTTCAGATCGGAAGCCATCATGACGTCCTTGGCTCTCCAGCTGAAGAAGCTTGCGCTGCCTCAGAGCGATCCCAACCTGCTGAGACGTAAAGATGTCGTCTCGCTGCTTTTTGATCCCAAAGATGCTGCCACCATGGACAGGAGCACTTTCTATGCACTTGGTGAGCCTGAGCCAGAGCCAGACACGGAACCGCTTCCTGTTCTCCCTCTTAACAACTCCGCTGTTCTCCGCTCTTCTCCAGGCTGCACCGGGCTGGAGGAGCTGCTGGGAATCGAGCCGGCTTTCCTGGAGTTCCACGACACCCTGTTCAGCCCCGCCTCCATGACACTGGAGCGCAGCGTCCAGTCCAAAGAGGTCAACGAGAAGCTGGACGCAGGAATCTCGCTCTTCCTCACGCGGCTCTGCCCGTACTTCCTGCTGAAGCCAGCTCACAAGTGCATTGAGTGGCTGGTTCACCGGTATGTCGCTCTGCTTCACATCACACCTAAGTTAGTCTTTTCCTTGGAGCACACTCCAAACTGTGACTTTTTAACAATTTCTTACAGTTTTTGTTGCTTTTACAACATCACAAATGCATTGAAGTTGTATGTTTATCTACAAATAAAACTGTAGATAAATATATGTTTTTATTTACTTAATCATTGGCATTTTTGGCGGGATTGGTCCTCTTTGGTACTCTTAAAGGTACAGTCCACAATTTTAAGCTTAGGGTGGGATATGGTTTAGTGTTACAAGCTCTAAAGCTTCCAGCAGAGTTTCTGATCGGAACTCTTCGGGTTCTTATCCAACACCTGGTTCTGACCCGTTATCGACTCGCTGATGAGGTAGAGGTTAAGACATTCTGGACTCACGCCTGGCGTTGTGTCGTTCAGCTTCCATGTCCAGCTGTATAACCCCGACAGCCTGCTGGCCTGCGCGCTGCCGTACCACGACACCAACCTGTTCGTCCGAGTCTTGCAGCTGCTGAATCTCAAAGAAGCCACGAACCGCTGGAACTGGCTGCAGTGCTTACAGGTCCGGATCCATCCTCCGACAAGCTCTCTGGTTCTGGTTCTGCTCTGTGCGTATTTAAAACATCTTGATTGTTGCAGAAACCGGGCGTGCCACTCTCTAGAGGGACTCTGATCACACACTGCTACTCAGACCTGAGCTTCATGGACTTCATCTGCACCCTGGTGACGCGGTCCATCCAGGTGACCTCACCGACACGCATCGCGTCCAAAAGAGCAGAGGTTTGTCCTTCCGATATACGACGAGCTCTAACAGGTCTCCGTTCTCCTCTGCAGGCTTACTCTGGACACTCTGAAAGCTTCTCTCAGCTCCGAGTCATCTTCTCTTTCTACGCCTGCACCATCGTCCCCGCTCTGGATGCTGTGGACAAAATCTCTGACACCATCATCGCCAAACTGCTACCATATGTCCAGATGGTAAAAAAAAAAAACTGAACACACAGTCAAATTTTGCTGCTTTTATTTAAAGAAGTAGCACAGCTGCATAAGTTTCCATCCTCTTGTTCTTGACATGAGTGTTGTGATGTGGACCGTTTTGTGCTCCAAACATGGATAAATTCATGTGTTTCTGTTACAAGTGGATGAAAATGTCTGACTGGAACTGTGGTCTTGTGTTAATGATCCGGTCTCAACCAGGTGGCGCTCTTCTGTTCGCTAACTCACACCGTCTCAGGATATGATGTCATTGTTTAAAAAACATAAGAGGTTAACTGAGATCCGGTCCCGTTTGCTGCCTGGTCGTCTCTTCAGGGTCTCAAGTCGTCCCTGTCAGACTTCAAAGCCGCCACCTACATGATCGTGTGCCAGCTGGCAGTGAAGGTGGTGATGGAGGCCAGTCTGGTCGACAGCCTCGCCGTGCACGTCAGCAAGTCTCTGCGCAAAGAGCCCGTTCTGGCCAAGGAGGGTCTGGGCTGCCTCATCGTGCTGCTGCAGAACCAGAAGCAGGGCTCTGTCAGTCCCAGGTACCAATCAGAGGTGGTTGTCGTGCTCGGCGCAGGTGTGCTCTCTCCTTAATTCTGTGTTGCTTTTGTGCTTAGGGCGCTCAAGAGTCTGTGCTCGATGCCAGGCCTGGTTTCCACGCTGCAGGTCATGGCGCAGAGCCATGATGTCGGCCCTCTGCTGGGGTACATGCTGCCTCAACTGGTCCGCGGTTTGTTCTGCAGCAGCTCAGGTGAGACTGTGAAAATTTTAGGTGTAGCCATGTCTTAACTGGGATCAGAGTTTAATGGGTAGTATCTGTAACAGATGAGAAAGGGGCAGACAGATTCAACGTGCTGGAGTCCATCATGAAATCTGTCCCCATGACCAAAGACTTGGACCGAACCGTGGCTCGGTAAGGCTCCTATTCCTATCCTATTTGCCTGTTTTCATTTTAGCATTTTAGCGTCATGGGTTGTTTTTCTGCTTTAAATATTCAAACTTGTTTTTAAGAATTCAATATATAAACGGTAAATGGACACACACTTATACACCGATATAGGCATGCAACATGAAGCTGGAATCGAACCCACAAACTTGCGATTACAAGGCGACCGCTCCACCCACAGAGCCACGGTCATCCCATAATTGAATGAGAAAATCTTTTTGTTTCAGATGTTTGGAGGTGTGAACATGATATCTACCATGTATAATAAAAACATATTTTCCCTTCCAAATAAAATATGCTTATTTGTTAAAGTAATTTTCAAAAGTTTTTACTGAAAAATGTTAGTCATATCCCTCCAGAATATTCTTGTTTAATGTCATACAATGTCATCATTTAAGTTTCCATTAAACACAACATTAGTACAGAACATTAGCATTAGCTTCCACTAAATACTATCTGTTTGATACCATATCTGTAGATGGAAGATTTAGAACCAGAAGAGACTTCTTCAATCAGACCCTGACCCCTCGGAGGGCTAATTTTTTAGAACTCTCAACATTATTTGACCTGTTTTTGTTTCTACTGCAGTCTCGTCCTGGAAGCGTATCTGAATCAAACCGAGCGCTCTGCTGAGGACATGTCGGCCCTCGACCAGCGCCTGCTGCCTGTGGTCCGACTGTTTGAGTCCAGGTACTGCCGAGCGCTGGACTCCGTCCTCGCTGGTCATGTGATCGACAGCGGCGACCCGCAGCAGAAACGTCTCTTCCACCAGTTCCTGACTCTGTCCATGAGCAGTGGCAAATTCCAGGTTAAAAAAAAATTCTAAGTTTTTCTCTTTTAAAAAAGAAAAAAAACAGACCAGCATTGATCATTTCTAATTCTCAACGGAGAGAAAGACTTGTTTTCACTTCCCGTCCGACGATCTCTGTCAGATTTTAGAAGACACGGACACGTCGCTGCTCCTCAGCCTGAAACACCCGCAGCCTTCGGTCCGAGTGGCGGCCATGGATCATCTGATGAGCATCGTCACGTCTGAGCAGGTACGGCTGGAATGTGTATTAAAAACAAACGGCGAGGAGGATTTCGCGGCCCTTCAGCCGCCGTTAGACGCCTCACCGTCTTGCGTCTCCTTCGGACAGCGGCAGAGCTTGGATGAAAAGTTCCTGAGAGACGCCGTCGCGGAGCGCCTGAACGACGACGTTCCAGAAGTGGTCACTGCCGCTCTCAGGGTCCTGCAGGTAAGTGGGATAAGTCCCTCTTTGCTCCACCGCTGTTTGGTGCCCCTGCTCACTGTAGTTGTTATTTTTGCAGATGCTGCTGGATGTTTTGGACCCAGAGGATGTGGTGTCATGGCTTCTGTCCCTGCTGCAAAGAGTTCATCCACCAGCTCAGCAGTGGTCAGTGAACTAAACGCATTTATTCCTCCAGAAGGTTTCCCTGTCGGATTATAAAACTTCAGACAGCTGACCACTTAACTCAAATTACTTTGTGGTAAACAATTAGTTTAGTAACTGAGTAATTTGTCAGTTATTCTGACAATTAATCAAGTAATTTAATAAAAAAAAGGTCTCGTTCTGTTGTAGCTAATGTAGAGAAAATACTAGTAAACAATGCACTTAATTTTTTATTAACATTTTTATTAAATACAGTACGATACAAACATCACTTTTAGTCTCAAGTTTGAATTATGATTTTTTTTTCCTAAAGTACAGATGACACTAACTTTTACAAATTAAAAAGCAAATTTAAATTGAGGCATTAGTAAACAATTCATTTTATATTATACTTCACTTTCAGTCTCAAGTTTGAACTACGAGAAACTTTTAGATGAATCGTTACAGCTCTACTCTGTCGCCTCCCACAGGACGCCTGTGCTGACGGAGGCGGTGCGTTTGCTGTCTGATGCCCGGTTGGGAAAGGGGGACGCTGAGTTTCTGCAGAAAACGGGCTGGAAGTTGTTGCCCTTCCTGGTGATCACCTCGTCCGAGGTGGGAATCGCCCACTCCGTCGCCCGGTCCTCCATCTTCAGCCAGCACCCCCTCACTCTGAGCTGGGCTCAAGGTGACCAACCTGACAACTTCCTGTTTAAAGGTTTTTAAAATTCTTGGACTTTTAACGACAAACGTCTTGTTTGCTTCCCAACAGAGCTCCAGAAGGTGACGAAGAAGAGCGCTCAACCCGACTTCGTAGGCGTGGCCAACCAGCGTCTGGTCGCCACGCTCACCAAGAACCTGACCAGCATGGAGCACTTCTCAAAACGGGATGCTGTGAGTCGCACATCTGAGCGCGGAGCTCTTCGCGAATCCGCTTTTTCCGACAGGAACGTTCACGGATGCGTTTGTGTCGAGCAGCTGGAGAAACTGGTCCTGCTGGCGGAGCAGCAGCGGGGCGCCGGGCTCGGCGGGAGGCCATCCTTCCTGGTTCTGACCCAGACTCTGCTGCTCAGCCTGGGGGATCTGAGCGAAACGCAGCACCTGCTCACCGCCCAGAGGGTCTACACGCTGCTGGAGCCCCCCGTGCTGGACGTGATCCGGAGCGACAACGCCCAGGTGAGTTCTAGCTCACGGGAAGTCCAGTTAGCTGAGCGGAGTCGGCCCACTCTCTCCTCACCGTCGTTAACCTTTGCAAAACTTTTCATTTGTGACGCTGTCATTTTAAAGATATTAATAAATGTTTCCAGAGGTCATCAAAGGTCAACCAGCCCACCTCTACATTACAAAATCAGTCAAGTTTGGTGTTAGTAAGCCATGCTAAAAATATTTTCGTTACACAAACCAAGACTAAGGAAGTACAGTCAATTTATCATATGATTTATAAGTTTTGTTTGATTTTGTTAGTGTGAGAGTGGAGGGGTTATGAAAACTTTTTGTTTTTAAAATCTTAAAACCATTGACGCAAACAAAACAAAATTGCTGCTGTTGTGGGAAACGTAGACTGCAGTTTGCTCCTCTGTGACATCACAGGAAGTCGGGTGTCCCGTCCCGGTTCCGCCCACCTCCTCCGAAGCCCTGGGCGTCTACCTGAGCCGATGCGAGCAGCAGCCAGGGCAGCGTCTGGATCGGGAGTTCGGCTCGGTTCTGATCGCTCTGCTCAGGCACTTTATCTCCTCTCTCAAGTGTCATGACGCCTCCTTTAAAGGTAAAAAAAAAAAAAAAAAAAGGCACTTGTAACATGTGATGTTTGGTGTGATTTAAGAGCTTTGAATAGGCCGATCACATGTCTTTGTTACAGGTGAGACCTGGTGGAACCCAGAGAAGATGGACACCAACACCTGCTGCTACCTGGGCCTGATCTGCCGCCTCTTCAGTGTCATCATCAGCGGCGCCGCAGAGGGCCCGGTCGCCGGCAGCTGCAGGGAGCTGATGAAGCAGCTCGTCCAGGTGAGTCGTGTAGAGCAATATTTCTTCTCCCCAAAATTAAATGGTATTGAACATCTTTCCACGTCGCTCAGTCCCTCCAGGATTTCATGGTTGCTTTTGTGATTTTTTTATTTTTAATTTTTTTTTGCAATCAAAATTGCAGATTTTGTGGTGCTAATTTATAAATATTTGCAAAGAAATGTGCAATATGTGCACATATATGCTTATGTTGTTAAATGTGACTTTTTCTTTTACACCCCACATCGTTCAGACTATAAAATTGACACAGAGTTGTAAAAGTTGGAAATACTGCCACCCGCAGGTTGGAGGTAGAAGTCGTGTAAACCCAATGGGTTTGACCACATCTGAGGAAAAATTTCCACAAACTCACAGTCATGCGTTAGTTTGAAAAAATGTGGGAGTCTGTTGATTTTGTGTGAATTTCTGCGATCACAAAAAAAAAAAAAGAGTCCAATGATTACACATGTCTCCATCAGGTTCATCTACAGGAGCCCATCATACTCTTTAGATTCCTGTGCCTCATCTGGGGATACGGCAGTAACCGCGGAGACCAGCTGGACGTGAAGGTGGGCGCCGTCCTGCAGACCAGAGCGCTGTACATGGGCCGGGCTCTGATGGAGGTCCAGCCGGCCTCCATCCTGAACGAGCTGGCAGCTCCGGACTCACCAGGTGAGGAGCGGTTGCTCTGCAGGTCTGATTTTTTTGGGGGGTTTCTCTACTGGGACTTCAACTGCTCTCTTTGTGTCTCCTTGCCCCAGTCGTCATGTCCTTGGTATGCTGTCTCAGATCTCCGGTTCAGGAAGTCCGGAGGGCCACCCTCAGCACCTTGCAGACCCTATCGGGAGCCAGCAGCTCCCCCTTCCGCCCAATCATAGAGAGGCTGCAGAAAACCTCAGAGGAGATCATTACTGACGCGTCGTATCTGAGCACGGTGAGCTTTTCCGTCTCTAAACGCGGCATGCTCAGGATTCGTACAAGATCCTTGAAAACTTGACAAGGATTTTCAAGGTTTGGAACGTGCTATATTTCTGTATGTAGTCCTTGAAGGTGCTTGGTATTGTTAGCTGAAATAAAGCTGAAATAATCTTCTGGGAGGAAAGACTCCTCACTGAAAGTCAAGTTATTATTGTGTTATGACATTTAAAGTGAACAGAAAAGTCATTTACCTTAGCAAAAATGGATTTGTTCAGCGTAACAAACATTTATTATTTCTAATTGCTCAGTGAGTTCTTGATCTCTGTGACCGAAATAAAGGTGGTTTTAGGTTTTAGACGTTAAAATTAGTTGAAATGTGAGGATTATTTCTTTGCTATACGAGTGTTTTGTTCTCAGACCAGTCAGGTGTACAGGGTGTGTGTGAGAGATTTTTCAAAACGTTTTCCCTATCGTAAGACATTAATAATAACAGTAACAGATGCATATAACAGTGCATAAAACCATGTGGTCCCTGGAAAAGTTTGAAAACTTACCTTGAAAATGCCTGAAAAGTGCGTTTGTGGGGAAAAGTGTGCGATCAGTCTGAACCTGCTCCTTAACTTGTCTAAATCAGTAATGAGTATTTGTCACCTTCAGGTTCTCGGCGTTCTTCATGACGAGTCTTCGTCCGGCAAAGCGAAGTCGCGACAGGGGAAGCTGCAGGACGCGCTGCAGCAGCTGCTGAACTCCCGCTGCCCGACGTACACCGCCAGCACCCTGCTGGAGGCCCTGAGCTCCGTCAACGGAAAGGTGCGAATGTTTCCCACGCCCGTTATTTTATTTAGTTTTAATTTAATATCGTTTTATTTCACGTAGTTCTTATTTCCCGATCTTCCAGTCCGTCCTCTCCACCCTGCTTCCCACTCTGGAGCATCTCCTGGTGCAGACTTGCCCCGACACGCCGTCCCTGCTGCAGTCCGAAACCCAGCTTCTTCGGCTCGTGCTTGGGAAGTTCAACGAGGCGTCGGCGCCCCTGCTGGCCGAGGACGAGAACTGCATGGATCTGTTCGTTAGAGCTCTGAAGTTGGACACCTGTCAGATCTTCGCTCTGGAACAGGTTGGGGGCCAGAACACTGCTGAATCCAAATTTCTCAGTTTGCTGAGACGGAAGACCATCCTGATTTTATTTGACGGTTTAATAGTCGAAACATATATTAAAACCGAGTCCACCAAATAAAACAAGAATTTAAAAATCGTTCAATGTCCGTGTCTCCAGATCACAAAGCCGTTCTTCTCGGCCCTCGGAGACCAGAAGGCGCAGCAGAAGCTCCTGTCGGTGATGTTCGACCTGCTGGCGGAGGGCCGCAGCACGCTGGTGGCCAACACGGTCGGCAGCGTCTTCAAAGCGGTGAGAAAATCTAAAGGAAAAAGAAAAGTTAAAGCCGGCGTTCCGTTAAAAACTTTCAACGGTCGACGCTTTACCCATGTTTTTTAACAGATCGCCATCGATGCTCAGCTGGTCGCCAACGAGCTCGCTCCTCCAGACAGACCAAAAGTCAGCGTCACGGTCCAACAAACCCGCAGGAGCAGAATGGCTCAGAGGTACTCACCGTTTCTCTTCCTCACGTCAGGCGGGGTCCCCGTTTTTTTTTTTCTTCACACCATTATGATTAAATTAAAATGACGACCGTGGAGATCCATTCCAGTATTTAATGCCTTTTGATCATATTTCAACCTGTTTTTATAGTAGATGCTTCATGTTGTGGGGCACCACAGGGCTGTCTGTTTGGACCTCTGTTTTTTGACTTCAGAGCTGCTTTACTGATTTTTTTTTTTTTTTTGGTCTGGTCAGGAAACCTCAGGAGAGTGACAGTGTGTCTCCAGAGGGGGGCGCTGTGCCGTGGCAGAGAGTCACACTGATTCTGGAACTGCTGCAGCACAAGAAGAAGCTGAAGAGAGCCCAGGTGTTGGTGCCTGTTCTCTTCTCTCTTCTTTCCAGGTAACAAATAGCTGCTTCCTGTTTCGCATTTTTAAATCATCATGAAATAAAATCTTTTAAGCAGAGCTCAAAATCTCCTTAAACCCCTTTTTCCAACTAGCAACAAATCTGGATAGGATGGAAAATGAACCAACGAATGATTACATCGAGCCTGTTTTACATTCTAGGGGAAATTTTACATGTTTATTATGTTTTTATTGTATCTGAAAGTAGTCCTATGTTAATTCTTTTGCCAGCTAGCAACAAAGTTACCAGTTTGATTAAATAAGTCGCGCAATTTGTAAATAACTAGTGACAGAAATGCTGACATTGTTGGTATATTTCAAGTAAATTTTGTATTCCTACCTGAAAATGACTGTTTCGATTTATTTGGGTTCAGATTCCAGCTGATTCGTATGAAATAGAACAGGAGATGAAACTGAAATTGCTTGAAAATAAAACTTCAAGCTGTTGCATTTGGTTCCTGAAGAAATCGAGTAAACAATCAAAACCTAATGGGTAGAGTTTGACGAAAGGGGGGGGGGAATGGCACGCCCCTTCGCCAGGCTCTGATTGGTTACTTTATTGGTCTCACCAGGAGCCTGGAGCCAAGTGCAGCCGATCAGACAAACATGGAGTACACCAAGCAGATGCTCCTCAGCTGCCTGCTAAACGTCTGCAACAGGCTGTCGCCCGACGGAGGCCCTCCAGCTGCAGGTGAGGAGGAGGAGGAAAAGGAGGCGGAGCTTCCAGTTTCCTGTCTGAACACGAGCTCACGTTTTGAATCTGTTCTCCGCAGACATCTTGGACGAAGAGAAGTTCAGCGTGGAGCTGGTGGTCCAGGTCATCAGGTCGTCCGACATGCCCCAGACTCATCACCACGCCCTGCTGCTGCTGGGCGCCACCGCCGCCATCTTCCCCGTAAGCTCCGCCTCCTCTGACAGGCGCATACCTGTGTAAATAAAGAACGTAAGAGAGCTTCCCGTGTCATCTCCCACCCCCCTGCAGGAGAAAGTCCTCCACAACATCATGCCCATCTTTACCTTCATGGGAGCCAACATCCTGCGGCTGGACGACGCCTACAGCTTCAGAGTGATCGAGAAGACGATGCAGACGGTCGTCCCGGCTTTGGTCCGGGTGAGCTCGGTTAATTTACAGCGGAGATCGCCGCCGCCATTCCGCCGGCAGGAACGAAGAACCGAGTCTAACGCGGCGCTGATCTCTTCCCCTCGCAGGCCCACCGCCTCTCTGACGGCTCGTCCGCCCCCGTCATGGTTGCCGTGGTGACGAGGATCATGCACGTGTTCGCCGACGCGCTGCCTCACGTGCCCGAGCACCGGCGCCTGCCGGTCCTCGAGCAGCTGTTGACCGCGCTGGGCCCCGCCCACTTCCTGTGGATCCTCGTGCTGCTGCTGCTGAAGCTGCACGCCATGCAGAGTGGCGGCGCCGGCGACAAGGTGACGCAGGCTCCCTCCGTTAACTTTAGGGAGATGTTCTGTGTGAGTTCCTGGATTTTTAAATGGGGTGTTTCTGTTTTTGTTTTGTTTTCCCGTGCAGGACGCAGCTCTGGAGAGCGACATGGACTTCTGGGTCTCCCTGTGCTGTCAGTTCGAGGTGAACCAGCAGCTCAACTCCCTCATCAGCATCCTCAACTTTCTGCTGCAGCTGCCGGACGATAAGGATGATGGTGAGACCCAGGGAATTACAAAATCTGCTCCTGACCACGTCACTTCGGAATAATAATTCCTGTAGGCCTGAAACTAATTAATTGATTGAGATTAATTAACAATATTGGGAATTAGCTTAGTAATTGACCTATCATTAATTAGAGTGCATGGACTCAAAAAGAGGCCATTTGCTGAAAGGAAAACATGTTTAGAACAGTAATAAAGCCAAATCTGTACAAAAACGATTTGGCTTTATTACATGTTGCTTTTAAGGTAAAAAAAAAAAAACCTTCTTTGTCTGCAGATGTCTTCTACACAGAACTCCTTAAGTGCCGTAGTTTTAGCTTTATCTGGTTCAAATTCAAACAGAAAGAAACATGCCAGCCCTACATTGTTTTTGCTGTTAAGTCGAGCAGAAAAGCCTGAGCTTTTCAGATGTTGGCATTTGAAGTATTTGTTGTGTTGCAGCCGCAGCGAAGCCGGCGGTTCGCCGGCGAGCAGCCAAGAAGAAAGAGGGCGAGCCGGAGGAAAAGACGGAGGACCTGATCTTCAGCGTGGAGACTCACAGCGGCAAAGAGCTGCGGCACTTTAAGTTCCTCTGCGTGTCCTTCATGGCTCAGCTGCTCGGCTCCAGCAGCTTCATCCAGAAGGTGGGAAGGAAGAATCTGCCGCCGCAGACGGGGAAGTCTGCATTTCTAAGACTTCCTTTCTGCTTTCAGGTCTCGGAGGAAGGCGACGACGGCAAAGCTTCTCTGCAGCAACTGCAGCAGATGTGGGTACCTCTCGGGAACACAAGTGGGAACGCCAGCTGGAACGCTTCTCTGAGTACATTTGTGTGTGTGTGTGTGTGTGTGTGTGTGTGTGTGTGTCGCAGGCTGCTGGAGAAGATCCTGCGCTACATCCACTCTGTGGCTCGCTGTGTGGAGGACAATGCCGACAAGCCCACCGCCAAGTTCTGGAGAGTTCTGCTCAACAAGGCCTACGAAGTCCTGGACAAGGTCAGCGTCACGATAAAGACGTTCCCTCAGGGTTCAGACCTCAGAAATGCTTAACATTTCAATTAGGTATTTTCACGGTTTGGAAATTACCGGATAAGGTGCTTCATATTCAAACTGCTGGGTTCGATTAGGATCTTTACACACACCTAACATGTGTTCGCGTGTGTGAACCCTGCTCCCTTTAACACCCCGACTCCCCTCCAGGTGAACGCCCTGCTGCCCACAGACACCTTCATCACGGTGATGAAGGGGCTGATGGGAAACGAGTTGCCGTCGGTGCGGAGGAAGGCCATGGAGCTCCTCAACAACAAGCTGCACCACCGCACGCAGTGGGACGAGCAGCAGGTAACGTTTCCCGGTGTTGCCATCAAAACCCGTTGTCAATTATAACTTAGTTTGAACTTGCGTTAGACCCTTAAAAGACAAGCATCGATTAAAGCAGAAAACAAACCTTCCAGAGACTAAATGATGCAGAGAAGGTCTGGGGAAGTTTTTTATTTTTTATTACACATTGAAAGCGTCAAATAAAACCAATTAATACACATACATTGTACAATCACAGAGCAGAAAAAGCCACTAACACTGCAACATAGTTTCATTTACAATTATTGGAACTAAAACTGATTGATTTTAGTGTACTGACAATCAGAGGTCCAATAAAACTGCTACCCTGGCAATTAATTCATAAATTTCTTGTTCTGACCCCGGAGTTTCTTTGCGCTCGTCCCAGGTGGCGTCGCTCCTACAGCTGACCTCTGACCTGCTGAGCATCGTCGGGAAGAGTCCCAGCAAGTCGTCCGAGGAGGCGGAGCAGGCCATCAACCGGCAGACGGCGCTCTACAGCCTCAAGCTGCTCTGTCGCACTTTTGGCTCCGCCCACAAAGACGTCTTCGTCCCCGTCCTGCAGCAGGCCGTGGACATCGTCACGGCGACGACGGAGGACAAGAACGTGACGGGCAGCGCCCTGCTCTGCATCGCCGAGGTGGTCAGCGCGCTCAAGACCCTCGCCATCGCTCAGTTACCCAGGTAACGGGGTCGCGCCAACAGGCCGGCTCGGTGTTTCTCCAGCCCACCGCTCACCCTCGTCGCCCTTCGCCCCCGGCAGGTTGATGCCCGCTGTCCTGCACATGCTCAACGACAAGAAGGAGCTGCTGGCCAACGAGATCTACCTGCTCAGCGCCGTCACGGCCCTGCAGCGCGTCACCGAGACGCTGGTGCACTTCGTCAGCCCGTACCTGCAGGACATCGTGTTTCAGGTATGTCGCCCGGAGCCTGGCCGTCCCGATTGGACCAGTGACCTTCACCTTCCTACTTCCTGTTTCTGCAGGTGTGCCGCTTGACCCGCCTCACAGAGAGCTCGTCTTCTTCAACCTCATCGTCGTCATCGCCACGTTCCCAGCTCTGCCTTCGTCTGTCGTCCCTGAGGAACACGTTGGCCACCAACCTGCCCCCCAGGGTCCTGCTGCCCACCGTATCCAGGTGTTACAGCTGCATGGTGGAGGACAGGAAGGTGAGTGGCTCAACACTTTTTTTTCCTTTTGTTCAGTGAGAAATCTAGGAAATATTCCGGCTTTTCCAATAAAAAATTTGTTGTTTTTGTTTTTTTAATTGAGAAAAAAAAATTAAATAAATTTCATAAATACAAAGAAAAAACTAGGAATAGGACACAGAATGTGAAATAAAGTGTGCCAGGGGCTTCTACAAAAAAATATTGGTACAACAAAAAACTAATTTCCGGCTGCATTTGTATTTTTTTTTTTCCATGAAAATCAAAAATTTAATGCTCAAACTTTATAGTGAAAATTTAGCATCAGGGTTACAAATGATAAAGTTACTACATGTTACAACTTACAGCTGGGTTCTACTGTTTTAATACATTTAATCATTTATTATATTCTGAACTCTTCACATCATTTTTTTTCCACTGTGAGAGTTTGTTTTGTTCCAACAGAAAGCAGCTGAAGATAGAGAAATAACCTCTTGTCGATAGATCATTTTGATGTCTTTACAAGTGGAAGAACAAACAAACTTTGCCAACAGTGGATAAAAAGTTTAATCTCTGTGCTGCTCCGTTTCCCTGCAGGGCCAGCTGGCGGCGCTGATGAGCATCCTACAGGAGCACATCGGTCACATGGAGCGAGAGCAGCTCAGCGCCCACCAATCAGAACTCACCACTTTCTTCCTGACTTCCCTGGACTTCCGGGCCGAACACTGCCAGGTAAGCTGAAGCAGAATCGGTTCCCCACGGACCCGACTCGGGTCAGTTCGGACCTGACTGGCTCTCCTCCTCGCATCAGGGCGACCTGGAGAAGGCGTGGCAGGTCGAGGGCGGAGTCATCGACTGTCTGATCGCCATGGTGATGAAGCTGTCGGAAGTCACCTTCAGGCCGCTCTTCTTCAAGGTGACGTTCGCGTCGATCCTGAGGTTCGACCAGCATTTTCTGCGGAAGCAGAAATCGACTGAGGCCGTTTGTTTGTCTGCCGCAGCTCTTCGATTGGACTAAATCGGACAGCAGAGACCGTCTGCTGACGTTTTACCGCCTCTGCGACCGCATCGCCGAGCGCCTCAAGGGACTCTTTGTGCTTTTCGCGGGAAACCTGGTGAAGCCTCTGGCAGACGTGCTGAGACAGACCAACAGCTCTAAAACAGGTTCCTGATCCAGACAGAAAACATGACTTACTTTTATTAAAATATAATCATCTTTTCACACTCGAACTAATTTATTTCTCTATATGAGGTAAACTGTCTCTTGTAATAGATAGAATAAACTTTACTGTTCAGAATTAAATAGTAACATATTTTTATTTTTCTCTGATTGAACTTTAATAATAGGTTAATAGTGTATTTTATTCACTATGCCTTTTTTTTTACATTTAAATTTAGGATGTTTTGTTTTGTCAGTTGTATGGCATGATGTCACTGTAGCTGTTATCACAAAAGATTTACTTTTAATATTCCTAATTTGATTATATTCATAGAAAGTTTGGGGCTGGGCAATATGGCTTAAGATTATAAGCATAAAATTAAGACTTTATTCTTCTAATATTGCAACTTTTTTCTGATAAATAAAAATCAAAACACTAAAATCGTACCCTGGCCCTAATATTCCGTTATAAAGTTGATCTGAATTCAAAGTCCAAATAATTAGAAGCTGTAAAATATGCTACCAAGGGCGCGCTGACATGACTCTGACCTACGGAAACAAAAGGAACACATTGGTGGTAAAAAAAAAAACATAAAAATTTCCATAACTAAAATCTAAAACTTGGATTTATTGATAAAATCCATTTATCAGCTAGCCCTAATTTAATAGAATATGTATCACTTTATTTGTAAGACATAACAGTAATTACAATTTCTATTATCTATTGGCAGCTGACATATTAACATTTTTTAAAACTGTTTTTTATTCTTAGTTTAGGAATTGTTTTGAACTTTTCACTTTTATTTTGCCAGTTTTTATGAGCTACAAATTTCAGGCTTTAGCAGTAATGTAATAATAATCGTTTTATAAATGTTTTGCACCTGGTAGATGACGCTGACCTTTGACCTCCCGTCTTTTCCAGATGAGCTCGTCTTTGACTCGGATCGCTCGGAGGAGAAGAACTGCCTGCTGCTTCGGTTGGTGCTCGACGTTCTCCAGAAGATCTCCCTGTACGACATGCAGAAGTTCCTGAGCCGAGAACGGGCCGACTCCCTGCTGGGCCCGCTGGTGGACCAGGTGAGACGCAGCTCCACGTTCCAAAGCTTGGAACCTGAACGCGATCCGAAGGTTCCCAATTACGTGTCTCTGTGTGCAGCTGGAGAACGCCCTGGGCGGGCCGGAGGTCTACCAGAACCGGGTCGTCCAGCATCTGGTTCCCTGCGTGGGTCAGTTCGCCGTGGCGATGGCCGACGACTCTCAGTGGAAAACCCTCAACTATCAGATCCTGCTCAAGACGAGACACAGCGACTCCAAGGTGAGCTCAACTTTGAGTTCCGCCTGCGAGTAACGGATATTTTAGTCATGGATTAAGCGATACTCCAGATGATTGATCGATTAATCAATCGATTCTTCAAGAACTGATTCATCACCATTAATCGTTTCATCCCTGACCACCGCCTTCCAGGCTGTTGATCCTGAATCCGAATATCCTCTCTTCGTCTGCAGGTGCGCTTCTCCTCCCTCCTCATGCTGATGGAGCTGGCGTCCAGACTGAAGGAAAACTACGTGGTTCTGCTGCCCGAGACCATCCCGTTCCTGGCCGAGCTCATGGAGGGTGAGGACTCGCATAATTGACTTGGTTCTCAGTTGGTCTCCGCTTAAAAATCAGGGTCATTTCAGTGGAAGCTTCCTGTGTGTGTGTGTTTCTGCTGATATCGTGATTAATGGCGTGTGCATGCGTTTGCTTTGCAGATGAATGTGAGGAAGTGGAGCAGCAGGTCCAGAAGGTCATCCAGGAGATGGAGAACATCTTGGGAGAGCCACTGCAGAGCTACTTCTAGTCCGATACAATACCACATGGAACACGTTTCAAAGAGCGACACGGGAAACACCGTTTTCCCCTCCAACTGATCCTCTGAAAATAAAATATTAGTTTTTATACAAGGAAAATAAACACTGTGATCGAAATCGCGTTTGTCTGCTTCCATTTTTAACAATGACGAGGAAACTGAGCGTAACATTTAAACCGTAATGCAGCGACTAACTTGCAGGCGTTGCTATGGAGTCCAGTCAGCAGTGGTGACGCCTGCTCGGTATAGTTTTCCAGTTTGGTGGGAACATGAGTTGGAATCTTTGTTTTTGTTGTAGTTGTTTTTTCTTAGGGGGTTTCTGATGTAATGGAAAATTTTATAATGTGCTTCTCATCCCCTCTTCTGCTTTAGGTATTTCTGCATAGTCTTTTCATGAGATTGGTCAAGCTGCTCTCAACACCTCTGCAGTGTCATGTAACAGCAGGGGAGAGCTCCTTGATCCTGGAGACTAAGTGTTACTTCCCCAACGTAGAACTTATCTGCCTCTTTAGCATGAAAGAACAACCCCCTTTCCTTAACAATAGACAAATGGCCGGACCATCTGTGTTGGGCTCCACAGAATCCCTGGTACATCACAATCAGAGATTCACACCTATAGTTCAATCTAGTCTCAAATGGCTGACCAGAACCTATGAAAGGAAGCCAGAGTCACTGTTTCTTCTCATGCAGACTCTTGTTAAAGAGCCACAACACTGGCTTAATAAAAACCCATTGTTCACTTCTCAAATCCAGTTTAAACCCACGCTGGCATTTGAAAGGTTGGTGCTGCGTTTACCTTTCAACCAGAAAATGGATGGACATCCATCCATTTTCTTTACACCCTTGTCCCTTAGTGGGGTCGGGAGGGGTGCTGGTGCCCATCTCCAGCTAACGTTCCGGGCGAGAAGTGGGGTCACCCTGGACAGGTCGCCAGTCTGTCGCAGGGCAACACAGAGACTCACAAGACAAATAACCATGCACACTCACACCGAGGGGCAGTTTGGAGAGGCCAATTAACCTGACAGTCATGTTTTTGGACTGTGGGAGGAAACCGGATTACCCGGAGAAAACCCACGCATGCACAGGGAGAACATGCAAACTGGATATTTACTAATAATACAGTCCCACTTCAAAGCGAAACCCTTCCAACCCCCCAAAAAAGAAACAGTTTCTCTGTTTTAAAAAAAAAAAAAAAACATTTGCATGATTTTGGGCCCAAAGTGTTTTTTGCAATTTGTGTAGGAAAATGTCCTATTCATTTGTAGATCACGTTATAACTGGGGAGGGATGCTCTGTGTTCTCACAATGTGTTTTCTGCTGTTCAGAGTCAGAACATTCCCAAGCTTGCCACCAAGAAGCAACTTGTGTATTTTCTGGGTATGACCTTTTGTTGCAGAAATTTTATCTTAACGACTCAATCTTTGAACCCCCCCCTAGGAATCCTCATTCATGGAGAGGGCCTGTATGCTTTTGACTTGGGTTCTTGTACCCCTGAAGCTGCAAAACAAACAAAAAAACAACTTGATTTTGCCTCTTCTGGCATTGTTGGTTGCAGCCTGCTCACCCTTGTTGTTCTTTATTTAGCTTCAATCACCTTTTTGGAGCAAAAAACCTCATCATTTGGCAGCGCATTGGCCCAGAGACATATTTGTCCTCTTGGACATCACCAGCAACACTCGAGCACAGTATAGTTTCAATTGTTGCGATACTTCTCCCCACACCCGAACATAGAGACCCTAACTGTTGTGGTGCTGCTGCTTTTGAGCAGATTTGCACTTCCAGGACTGTCATTTCATTTCCGATTCACTCTTCAAAACCCTGATCTTCTTCCCTATGAAGGATGTCTCTGCCTCTTGTGATACTACCACTTTAAAAAAGAAAAGAGAGAAAGGAATGATTTTCACATGGCATTCTGACCTTTGGTTCTCAGTGCCTCTTTACTTCTCTGTGCAAATGGCTGAAGTTATTTCTCTTGTTGAAGCTTGCAAACTTTCCACAGGACAGTCATGATAATCTGCAGTTTCATGTTATCCATTTAGAGTTGTGCATTTTTTTTTTTTTTGGAATCATTGGAAAATGGAAGCGTAGATTCTAATGCAAAAGATACAGCCAGAGCCCCTTTAGCCTAACCCCCTGCTTCTCCACAGGTGAGAAGTTGTCTGTAGCAGATTGCAGGCGCAGCTGTCTCAGATGGTGTGAATATGCCCTGATGTTGAACTAGTTTTTCCTTAACCATTTCTTTTTTTTTATTTTACCAAATGGACACACATTTGTAGTTCCCTTTTAAGGGAACAGGCCGCTCCCCTCCACTGCCGTTTGTGACGATGCAATGTTATCCTACTGTAAAACCTCTCCACTGTTTTTTAAGTCATATATAGGCTGTGAAAGCTGCACACTCGACCCCTGCGACTTGACGATGGTGAAGAAGAACCCTTAGCGAACACTGGTGACTTGGCAAGGAACCTTCCAAGGGCTTTTTGTGACTCAGGCTGCTGAAGGAGCACATCTGGATCCACACAAGCCAGTGCAGATGACCTGAAGGAGCACATCTGGATCCACACAAGCCAGTGCAGATGACCTCCAATCCGACGTCAGCCAGCCTGATTACAGCAAGAGAGTAGGTAGTGAAAAACTTCACTCCAACGGTGTGTTCGAGTGCTAGAAACCTCTGACAGCACAGAAAGAAGACATCCGGAAAAGATCCCTTTCGACACCCTGCCAGATCCCAAGAAGAGCTGTCGGCAGGAGCTCATTTGCAAGGCCTGCACAAGCTTCATCAGCGTCATCTTCCTTCAATGAGGGCTGTGGTTGCTGCTGCCACTGCTCCTGCCAGAGACATGCTCCAATTTTCATGAAGCAAAGATACTTGCATTTCTGAGAATGGAAGACAAATTGTCTTCCATGCTTTCTTGCATGGTTTTAAGCCCCCTCTCCTGGGCACCTCAAGAAAGAAAGGGGAAAAAAAAAGCTATCTATGCTGGCTTATTGTGACTGATCTTCAACCTGTAATGACTTACTCTATCTGAGTCTTCTTGGTGAAGTACATACAATTGTGTATTGACATTTTCATGTATTATCTCAATTTTCATTATCTTTTGTGTGGTTAATATGAGCAATGTTTATTATAATCAAAAGAAGGGAATGTAATGGACAATTTTATAATGTGCACCTCATCCCCTCTTCTGCTTTAGGTATCTCTGCATAGTCGTATCATGAGATTGGTCAAGCTGCTCTCAAGACCTCTGCATTGTCATGTAACAGCAGGGGAGAGCTCCTTGATCCTGGAGACTATCTAAGTGTTACTCCCCCAACGTAGAACTTATCTGCCTCTTTAGCATGAAAGAACAACCCCCTTTCCTTAACAATAGACAAATGGCCAGACCATCTGTGTTGGGCTCCACAGAATCCCTGGTACATCACAATCAGGGATTCATAGTTCAGTCAAGTCTCTCTTCTCTGACCAGAACTTATAAAAGGAAGCCAGATCCACTGTTAGTCAGAGCAGACTCCTTTGACTCTGTATTTCTGTCACTATTTTACAACAACTTTTTATTTCTAATAGACAACGTACGTACAAGGTTTCCGTAGCCATGGTCTATGAACAAAACTGAGGTTTTATCATCCTCTGAATTCAGGTTACACTTCAACGGTTTAATAATTTTAACTCATAATTCTGACTTTGTCCTTAGTTTTGCTGATCTGTTTTCTGACGATGAATTTCAAATCTTTTTGTGATGCCATATGATCAAAAACTTTAATAGTTTATAGTGGAAATAAGCTACCCTAATAGCTTGGAAAATGAGCTCATAGTCAGCAAATTGAATAAATTCATGCTTAGAATAGTTTGAAAAAAAAATTGGGTTTGAAATTTAACAATTTAACAAGAGTGTGATATCTGTGTCACAAACTATCTTTGTCTTCGTCGTATTGTATTTGCAGAAACACGACCGAGTTTGCGCTTTTAGCAGCAAACTTTATTGACGTATAATTCTCCGGTAACCTTGTCAACAGGAGTCTAGGCAGTTAGGAGAAAGTTAATAGTTCAAGAACACTGAATGTACTTTATACGCTTTGTACCTGGGGAAACTTTCATCTTAGTAAGTGTTTTTTTTTAAGATACTTAGACGTTTTTTATTTGGTGGATAAATGCAGAGCAGTGTCCATAACTTTCGGGTGTAGCATGAAGAGGAGTGTAATGTATTTCTCTTAATATTTCAGTTACAGAAACATTTTTAGCGTACCATTAAGGTGTGTGCGCGTGTTAGCTAGTGATGTATTTCCCCTTCTGACGCCTAAAAATCTCAATTTTACATAACGACGTTTAGAACGTTAGTTAATTAAATGAGATTGTGACGCGCTTGTTACGTCAGAGCGGTCAAGCCCCCTGGAGTCTCCTCCTGTCCCTTTGACGTCATACAGAGTTTATGAGCGGCTCGCGGGGTTCCGCACCCACCATCCGTCTGTCGGCATGAAGGGCGCGCGCACCCTGCAGCAGCTCTCGCTAACCGTGAAGCGGAGCCTTCATCATCATCATCCTCCTCCTCCTCTGCAGCGTTCCGTGGGAATTATCGGAGCGCCTTTCTCCAAGGGCCAGGTGAGAGCGCGTGCACTGGACAGGAGATTGTGTGTCTGTTGACCAATGCGTGTAGTGAACCTCCGCGTGTGTTGCAGTCCAAGGATGGAGTGGAGTGCGCCCCGAACAAGTTACGAGCAGCAGGACTCCTGGACCGTCTACAGCAACAGGGTGAGAACTTTAAATATTAGAAAAATTGAGTGCTAAAAAGCACAATTATTATATTTATTTCTCGCTAATTAGCTAAAGATTCATAAAACATTCGATTAATATAATATAACAACAACACACAACTAAGCATGACGGCACGCGATTAAATCTTGACAGTAACACTACAATTTATGTTTAACTTAAATATTTACACAAACTTAATAAGTTTATGAATTCTTCCAAGCAAATTCATCAATGTTTCTTGGTTGGAAATAATAATAATAATAATAATAATAATAATAATAATAATAATAAACAATAAAAACAAGGTTTTATACGGAAACATTCTATATCTTTATTATTAATTAGTTTGATTTTAAAATGTTACTTATTGCATTTTTGTAATTTTTACTTTATTATTTAATTATACTTTTATTTACATTAATTTCCCTCTCACCTCCTGTTAGGTCCTTTTGTTATGTGTTTCTAAAACTCATCTTAGTGTTATTAATGTGAACATGTAAATATTACAGCTTCGCCTCCTGTAAGGTTAAACTTCTCTGTGAGGTTGAGTTCTGCTTTAACGCCTGCTGAGTTTAGGTTCAAGGTGAAATCAGTTTGAAACTCCAGGAAAGTGAGTTCACTGTCCTTAGTGCTGATGGCGACATGGGTTGTCCTGTTTATATTCCCGTTATAGACAAACAGACGGCACCAGTGCAAAAAAAAAAAAAAAAATTCTGATGACTTGTCCCCAGATTTTTGTTTCACAATTTTTTTTCATACCCAAAAACATTTTCCAAGAAAAACCCCCAAAACTGATCCATCTGAAAGTTGCCTGTTAAACAACACCTTTTTGTGACAGTGAGGCTCTGATTATGAAATGAAATGAAATTTTATGAAATGAAATGAAATTTTATTCGAACATGATACAAATATAAAAATAAAATAGTGCACAGTAACAAGAAGTGCATAAGAAAGAAGAGAAAATACAGATTTTTTGTTTCAGTTAACATATCATGCTCAAAATGGGGTAGGAAGAAGTGAGAACTTATAAACTCCTACCCCTAAACACTTGATTATATACAACAACATAAATATTGTGACGCAATTACAAGTCAGTTGTATGGGGTTCCATTAGGTTCAGCAAGAATGTGAAACATCTGAGTCCAAAATTTGAAGTTAGAGCTACAGTTTGGAGTAACAAGGAAGTTATTAACTGGTAAAAAGAAAAAAAAAATCCTCCCAGGTTTTGGTTAGCCTGCTGGAACATTTCAAACTCTGACCTCCATTCTCCGGTAAAATACTGAGTAACAGATGAATGTACAGTTTCACATCAGTCAGTGAATGCATCACTGTTTAAAGTAAATGTTTACAGTCATTCCAACGTTAATGTTTTCCCCAGGTACCTGTACCGAACCACACGCAGCCTTTGATTTTAATTGTTTCTTCTGCTGATACTCATCCTGTTGAGGAGCTACAGAGGTCCTTTGTGAGAGGATGTTTAAACTGAAACCAAAAGACCTCCGGGGAGGACACTGAGCCCTGAACAGACATGTCCTCTGATAGACATGTCCTCATGTGATATGTCCTCAAAAGTTCAGTGTGACCGTCTAATGGTGACTCATTTCATACTGTTTATCCTCTGTTTACAGGAAACAGATCTGTGCTAATGTTCGCACAAAAGGAAACCGTTCTGAGAAGCAAATTCTCAACGTGACATGAATATGCAGAACACTTGATTCCTTCAGGTGACAAGAGAACCCGATGTTGACTCTGTGTGCTTAGGCTGTGCCGTGAAGGACTATGGGAACCTGACGTTTGAGAACGTTGCACTTGACGAGCCGGTCAATGGGTCAAAAAGTGTCCGGACGGTGGGAAGTGCCAACCAGAGGCTGTCGGAGGCGGTGAAGGCAGTGAAGAGGGATGGGCACACCGCCGTGATCCTTGGAGGAGACCACAGGTCAGCTCATAGAAACAATCGAGAGCAGAACCACATCAGAACACAGCCAGTGGCTCGGAAGATTTTCATGAATTAAAATTAATTATTGTATGATCTAGTGTTTATTAGTGACCAGTTCCAATTGATTATGCAAACTAATCAACATACTTTAAGAGTTAATGTGTATTTTCATCTTCATGCATCAAGACTTGGTCTACAATTCTTTAGATATGTCTGTATAGGACAGTTTGATGGTGAAACTCACTGTGGAAATGAAACACGCACATGCAATTAAAGGAGGTAACTTTTGAAACTATTAGTAGTGATTTTATTATTATATGTTGTTTCTCTTGAAAGAAAATATAAATGGTTTTGAAGGATTGAATTGATCCCGTAGGGTTGCTAAAACTGTTTTCCGTCCTCAGTCTCGCCATTGGCTCCATCCACGGTCACACCGCAGCCATCGGACCAGTGAGCGTCGTTTGGGTCGATGCCCACGCCGACATCAACACGCCGCTGACCTCAAACACAGGAAACGTCCATGGGCAGCCCATGTCGTACCTCCTGTACGAGTTGCAGTCAAAGGTGAGCGTAGCCCTCCCCGTCCATCCGAAATCACACCCGCAACACAGAATGCCTCAGATGTTCTTCTTCTTCTTCACCTCAGCTCCCCCCGTTACCAAACTTCTCCTGGATGAAGCCCTGTGTGTCGTCCCGGGATCTCGTCTACATCGGCCTGAGAGACGTGGATCCGGCGGAGCAGTGAGTACGGCTGCCAGGACGTCGGGAATTTAACTTAACACGTCTCTAAAACCTCAAGTCTTTCCCTTTACAGCTACATTATGAAGTTGTTGGCGGTGAAGGTGTTCTCCATGACACAGGTGGATCAGCTGGGCATGGCCAGAGTTATGGAGGAGACTTGCGATTACCTGTGGGACAGGTGAGTCTCACCTTGTGGACTTTCAGGCTCAGATGATCAGTGTCACCTGCAGGAATTGTCTGCGGATTTCTGTTCAAGTAGGAGTAGGAACCAAAACTACAGCACCATGTGGTACTGTCAGATAGTAACAGGATGTTTCTGTTCTGCAAACTAAATGTAAGGAGAGCAACAGGAAGTCAGGTGACCCTATTCGTGATTTCAAAAACTGTTTTCATTTATTTTTTCTCTGGGTTTTGTGTTTGAAGAGCAAAGAAACCGATCCACCTGAGCTATGACATTGACGCCATCGACCCTTCCATTACCCCAGCAACAGGAACACCTGCGGTAGGAGGGCTCACCTACAGAGAGGGGGTTTACATCACAGAGTACCTCTATCAGACAGGTACAAGCAGTGCTTGCTGCCACCTATAGGCAGCAACAGTAACTCCACACATCAGTCCCTGTTGCATCACAGCACCTAACAGAACCAGTTGGTCCTCAGGTCTGCTCTCGGCTGTGGACATGGTGGAGGTGAACCCTCTGAGGGGACGAACGGAGGACGACGTCCGCTCTACCGTCAGCACGGCGGTTGACCTGCTGCTCGGATGTTTCGGACGTCGTCGGGAAGGAAACCACCTGCCAGATTATTCCCTGCCAGAGCCGTAACAAGGACAATTCCTGTCTGTCTGCCAGGAGCCCGAACGCATCACACCGAGAAATCCTTCACTGTGAATGTAACTGCTGCTATGAGGCCTCGAGGTGGTCATCTTCCAGTTTTAAAAACTCAATCAGTTCACTCAACTTAAAAATGCACAAATTATGGCACATGTATAAACTTTTAATTATGTATTGTCGATTTATCGTTTTATCTATAAAAGGAGAAAAAAAAATCCTGTGTTGTCTTGCAACTGATTTTTCACCTCCAAAAAGAAACATTTGGTACAAGAACATTAAAATGTGTGCTAAAGTATTTTACATAAAAGCACAACCCTAAACCAAAAAATCTGCTTACTGACACAGAAAACCAATAAATATGAGACCTCAGAAAATATAATACACCAAAGGGATGCAAAGGTTACCACAAACAGAAACAAACCAGAAGTAATTACAAGAGTTTTTGAGCTTACAAAGAAAGCTCAAAACAGACTATAAAAAAAACATAGAAAGAAACACTATCAGGATTTTATGTGGTAGACCAGCACAGAATACTGACAGGCCAGGCAAGGAGAACATTAAACAAAGAAGATATTATTCCTATCTGTATGCATAAATAGGTTTATTTGCAACAAATGAGATGAAGCCTCCCGTCTGTGTTTGTGCAGAAATTTATATTTTATTCTGATCACTTCATGTGGAACGTTATCACGTTCTCGACATCATCTTAACATCACAGTTCTCTCAGAGATACACAAAAAGGATCACAGATTTTTCTTGTAAAATCACTTGGATGATAAAAAAAATCAAATCAAATCAAATCAAATCATAACAACAGCTTACACACACCTGATCTGCAGTAGCCTCACAGGGTTAACTTGGTGTATTCTGGTATTAAAGTTCCCATAACACAACCAGTATGGCAAGTTTGCTAAAAGTGTTATCTTCTGGAAAGAAAAATTAAGGCCTTTAAAATGTCTTAAATACATTTTTAAAAGTAAGTAAGCCTTAAATACATTAATCAAATGTCTTAAATGTTGGCTTAGTAGGACTATTTACTTTCTATATTCCATATTTTTCTCGACAGGCCTTTAAGGCTACTGGTAACTCACTGCTAGCATAATCCTTTCTAGCTAGCTAGCTGCCTTCTTTGTGTCTACTGGTTAAATGCAAATTTATTGTGAGTAGGCTGGACAAAATTTGGATATTTCTGAGGAGCAATAGGACTTAAATTCCATTCTAAAAGGTCTTTAATTTGAATCACTGAAAGAAACCCTGCATAGTTTCAGTAAATGAGCCAGTCAGAAGCAAAGGATGCTTGATATATAGACCAAATCAGGAATGTTTTCACTCAAACTGACCTAATAAGTAATAATATGGAAAAGATCAAAATCAAACAGGGTCATTTGAAATTATGTTGAAAAAGTTTTCAGAATGCCAAAAATTTGAATTCCTACATTTCTTTTCATTAGATCATACAACATTAGCATCTTATCTTTACTGTAATCAGAACTCAAGTAGTGAGGTTTTTCTTTTATCTGTTCCTGCAGAGTCACTGACCTGCAGGCTGAACTGGTGGAAAACAGGAGCTTCACTGGGTCATAACAGTGGGTGGGTAAATGTTTTTCACTGACTGGCAAAATAACATTATTCAAAGCTTCTTTAGATCTCAAACATCCAAAGTAAAGTACAAGAAGATGAGATAGAGTCAAAAACAGTCACGGATCTATAAAACCCCTAATAAAATTATTATTGGTTATTTTAAAGTTTACTGTTATTCAATGAGGAGTGTGCAAACTATTGGTGAGCAGTGGGAAGAGCTTAATCCATTCACGGCTCTGACTCTGCCGTTGCATTATGTAGTTTTTTCCATCAGTAACTAAAATGTCTGAGGTAAGCACATCATCAATGAGCTGAGAGGTTCTGCACTTACTCTGGAGTGGTTGTCAAGGTAACAGTCACAGAAGTTGAGGAGATAAAGGAGTAGCAGGAGACATACGAGTGTTTCTGTCTGGAGTTGGTGATTCGTTCAGTGTCTAATGTAGAGAACAAAGAGGAGGAACCCTCAATGTTCTGCCTCTGGAGTCATAAATACAGGAGTCGCCCCCTGCTGTCCGTTAGATAGAAGGTGCCCTCGGAAATTCCAAATGTTTTCTTTATTTATCCCAAACAGAGCAATTTTGCATCCAACTATCTATCAGCTCTGAGCAGATGGGATGTTTGATGTTTGATACTTGTTCTGGCATTAAAGGTTCAGCGTGCCTCAATTACTGACATCTGGTGGTCAAGGTGAGAATAGCACCCATGTCCAACATCAACCACCTGCTATCAGGGAAGTTGAACAAGTTCCCACACTAAATTCCCATGAGGCCAATCCATGATAATGTTCTTAGGTTAATTTCAACCCTTAATACACTTTAACTAGTGTTAGCTATGCCCGACAGACAGGACAGCGCTCGGCGTTCTTTTTTCCAGACACACCTGAGGACCAGCTGAAACCTGAACATGCAATAAGGCAGCAGTTCCCTGATCTATTCACACACACACAAACACACACACGCGCACACACACACACACACACACACACACACACACACACTGGGTAAAGTAAAAAGCATCAGATCAGAGGAGAAGCATTCTACTTCTCAGTAGGGAGCAGAAGAACAGGATGAGGAGGAGATAGACAACCGTCAGTCGGTCCAGTGGAGCCCGCAGCGCCTCCTGAACTCCTGTCCCCGTTCGTGTATCCATTTGTTGGAAACTGCAGGAGAAAGTTTGCCTGAGCATGTGGATGTTCATTCAGACAGACATCAGCTGCGTTTCCATTGCAAATGCGCGCTGGAACTTAGTCGATGTTCCGCTGATGTCGAGAAAACACAGTTTTGCAATTGCTGTGTTTCCATTTAATTAGAAATGCAATTAAATTCACACGTCAATAAGTTTGTTCACGCAATAAGTCATTATTGCGTGAACAAAAGTCATTACGCTGTGCCATTATCCTCCTACCACTTCCTGTCATCTTCTTTGTCGTTTCCGCCAGTAGTAACATCCAGCTGTTGATCACATGACTCTTGATGTGAAAATAGTGTTTTAATTACAGTTTTGCCAAAGAACCATCTCATCTTAGGTCAAAATATTTTAGCGAAAAATGTTTTTTCAAAATGGCATGCAAAAAACTGCTATTGTATTTGTTTAAGAAATAAATCCAAATTTATTTTCATAATTCCAATTTGAGCAATTATATGGACAACGGAAACGTAGCTGGGGAAAAAAAAAATGTTTCCGGAGATGAGGCTTAACTCACCCCACTTGTTTCCCAGCAGCACCGGGCAGGCAGCGTGTCGGGTCCTGTAGTCCCCCTCTCCACTGGGATACAGGTTGAACCAGAACACCGCCGAGCCCTGCAGCGGCATGGTCACACGACCCAAAAGGTCAAGGCGAAGAAATGTACAATTAACTAGCAGAGGGCGCTATCAACTCACCTTTTTCGGTTGAACAGCAGCACCGATGTCAGTGAAGACAGTGGCGCCCCCTGCCTGCACGTCGCTCATCTGCTAGCAGGAAGGAGGAAGACAGTCAGCTGAGAGTCTGAGAGCATGAGGGCAAAATCAGAAACGAGGGCTTCGTGGAAAACCGAGCAGAGGACTGACGTAGAGCAGCCAGGTAGCGATCCGGTTCCCGGTTCCCAACTCCTCGAACGCGTCCGGCTCGTCTTTCTGCAACACAGACAGGGAACGTTCACACGGCCGGATTTGTACCGCTTTTTTTTTTTTTTCTGCCGATTTGAAAAGCAGAACTTCGACTCGGCGGGAAATTTTATGTTTTTGATTGTTTATTCAATGTCACATGACTCTGTGTTTTTGTGTTTAATTATGTAAAGCACTTTGAAATGCCTTGCTGCTGAAATGTGCTATACAAATAAAATTTGATCGATTGATTGATTGGTCAGTGACCTGCAACCAAACAGGTGGAAATAAGTCGATATTTCTCAGTGGTCAAACAAACACGCCGAGCTACAGCGAGCAATGAGCTGGGAGTTTCTGTTCATACGTACATCCACAGGTTGGTCATGAAAGAAAATATTTACCAATTTTCTTTTTACTGAGCTTAGATTCTAAAGCAGTTGAGATGTTCGCCTGTACTCAACAGTTTTCTATTAAATTTGTGATTCTTCTGCATAAATCAACAGGTTAGATCAGTGGTTCCCAAACTTTTTCTTCTGCGCCCCCCCCAGTGGTTTCCAAAGATTTTCTGCGCCCCCCCTATGGATTACAAATGGCTGTCTGGTTGAAACGACGCGTGTGGGGGAGAGGGGAGCATTGACTTTTTTGGGGGCAAAATGAATGTACATAGCTGAAAATAGACACCAACATCGGTAGCCTACAAGGTACTTGTTAAGCTAAAGGTTCTGTATTGATATTAGCTAGTCATCTTTTAGCTAACATTACCTGCATCCAACAGCTTTACTCAACTCAGTCGGTTAGTTTGGAGGGAAAAACTGTGAAAAGTTCTTTGTGTTTTTCTGGTTTGCTGCCGATTCTAACACAAACCTACGTAGCTCCGCCCAGCAGCAGCAGGTCTCCTTCACAGGTGGAAACCCAGCGCGAGCGTCGTAGCGCTCATGTTGCGTTTAAAGGCGGTTCGGAAAAACAGGTTACGACATGTTAACAACGGATTAAACAGTTTTAACTGCTGATAAAAGTGACAGAGGACACAAATATGGGAAGTGTGGAAGCCTCTACTGTATCAAATTGACATAGGAATAACAGAGTTGGCCATTCTAAGGTAAAAACCCAGCGCATACAGTGTTCATGTTTTGTTTTTTTTATCCAGACGGCTTCCCGCGCCCCCCCTGCAATGACACGGCGCCCCCCTTAGGGGGCGTGCCCCACAGTTTGGGAACCTCTGGGTTAGATAATGTCCACTTAACAGAAACATCAGAGATCCATGGTTATTATTAAAATGGGAAATAAAGGAATACTAAGAATGCATTCAAGTACTGACTAAATAAAATAGAGAAAAAATGAAATACAGTGATTCACATTTATTAATACAAAAATAAAAAAAACACCTAGAAAACATTAATTAAATTTAATTAATGGTTCATACAAATAGGAAATAACAAAAAATAATAAATGATCATGTGCTTTTGCAATTGTATTATAATTATATCCAATAATACCATCATTGATATTGAAGTAAATATGCTAATTTAAAGAAGAAAATAAATAACCTAAATTAGATTAAGTTGTAGTTAATTTAAAAAGAAAACAAATAAATAAGTATTACATCTGTTTGCAATTTTTGAAATTTGTATTATTGTTTTTAATGATAAAAATAAAACTTAAAAATCAGACTTCTTTCATTGTAACTATTTATTTTCCATGATTCAACTTGAAACTCTGGAAAGTTGGCTAAATTTTGGAAAGAGAAAGTTTTAATAATAATAATAATAATAATAATAGATCAGGCAGACAAACAAAAACTGATCATTAAAGAACTTCTGATTCTCCAGTTGTCAATGTTTAACTTCCAGCTGCTGTGGAAGAGTCCCTAAGAGGACATAGAGTCCATGTTTATTTACCCGTCCGAAGTCGAAATGAGGTTCATACTGCCCTCCGACGCCGTAGTTGGCCACCTGCAGGAAACACACAGTTGTTTATGTCCCTGTGAACTTCTAAAAGCAGTCTGAAGGAAACACGAGACACTCTGAACTGATGATTCGGGTGTTCGTAAATCCGACAGGCGAGCCGCTACCTGCAGGTCCTCGGCCGTGCTGACGTCCAGCCCTGTGATGTCCTCGATCTTCCGGTTGATTTTATCCACGACGGGATGCTCGTACGCTCCGAGCCAGGCGCTGGCAGACGGAAGACACAGAGACGGAGAGACGTGAGTGTGGACGGAGGCCACAGAGACACACGGCGGTGAGTCTGGACGGTGATGAGGAGATAACGGCAAACGGAGGCGTTATCAGGGAAGGGATGCAGGTGGATTAAATGTGGGACGGCAGCAGAGTCACACATTTCAAACGTCTGTTCATGTACAGACCATCAGTTGGGCGTTACATTATGACCACCTGTTCGATGGAGAGAATCAGGTGAGCTGCCCAAATCTGATACACATGTTAGTGACAGAAAAGGTGAAGTTCAGGCAAAAAAAAAAAAAAAAGAGGACATCATGGTTAAAAGAAGGAAAGAGAAAAGTGGGGAAAGTGAATGTTAAACAGAATCACCACAGACTGGCCAATAAATCAATTCTATCTATTAATACAATTTTTAGTTATATAGATTTAATTTTTAGAATATCTGGATTTTTTTTTCTCTCCCCAGATAGTACAGAGTAATGTTAACCAGCCCACGGCGTCCATCTTGTTTGACAAGTGCGTTTTTTCAGAATCTACTTATTTGGACTTTGAATTCAGGTGAACTCTGTGATGGAATAGTACAGCCAGGCTACAATTTATATATATATATATATATATATATATATATATATATATGTATGTATGTATTTTTGATTACGAGAATAAAGTCATATTTAAAAAAAATACAGTCATTTATGAGAAATGTTAACCATCTTGTTTAGCACTGGTTGTACAAATAAGGAAATACTTAATCTTTTAACACATCAGCATCAAATTATTATCATCTCTTTTGAAGAAAATCACACAGCCTGAGATGGTCACGGTTGATAACTCGAAGACTTTTTCCCCCTCAAAATTAAAAAATCTTTATGGTAAAATTTCATATTTTTTCTGTTAAGATTATGACTCCATTCTGTTCATTTAATAGCCGAGCGCTGATACTGCGTCATACAATAGAGAGGATGACTCTAGTACAGAGCTGCTATTTACTGTTTATAATTTACTTTTTCAGAAAAGAAAGCGAGGAGGAAAAAAAATTATTAAAATTAGATCTGGTTGGGGAAAAAATAAAAAATGAAACAAAATCGGCGAACCACACTGAAAAACCACGAGGAGGCAGGTCAGGTGGTCATAATGTTCTGGCTGCTCATGGAGGGTTAAGTATGTGTTAATAGATAACTATGATGTTTGGATCAGCACCTCCTCCAGAACCCAGCGCTCCCACAGTCTCTGGTTCTTCTTACCTTTTAGAGACTCTGTAATGAGCTGTGGTCAGTGTGCCTGTCTGAGGGTCATGCACCGTGGCCCGTCTGAGCTGATCCGGCCATCAGGTCGCATCATCACAGAGATGAAGACAGAGGATAAAGATGGCGACAGAGACAAGGACAGAGACAGGAAGAGGAAGATCACTACCCGCCGCTCGGCTTCGTTCTCGGCAGGAGCTAAACTCTAACCTAGCGGGAAGCGGTCAAAACGCCAGAACCAGCTAGGAACGACAAACATCCACTCCCAAATGTGGATTTCTTCTTTTCTTTTCTTTTTTTTTTGGGGGGGGATACTCTAACTGTGGGTCACAGTGAGAGGAACCTTCAGAGTTTTGAGCTCCTCCTAGGACATCAGCCAGGACAGCAGGAGGGGAGGCGAGACAGAGAGATGGACGTCCATTACCTCTTACTGATGCGGTAGTGGGCCGTTTCCAGGACGCCGGTGGTGGGGTTGGAGATGGTGGCTCGATGGAGCTGTGAAGCCAACCGGCCCAGAGTTACAGGGAGACACACACCCACTCCCTGCTTCTCTGAGTAATCTGCCTGTAAAAACCTGCTAGTCTGTCTGGTGTTTGTTTTGTTTTTTTGTTTTTTTACCAAACAAGGACCTTCAGGATTCATAATTCTTGATTTTTTTGTTTTGTTTTTTACATTCTGTCCCCTGGAATGCGTTTGGATTCAAGTTGGAGCAAACAGACGGGCGGTGTAAATCGGTAAACATCTTCTCACCCTGGGTTTGGCCAGCTCCTTCACCTTCTCCATGTCTCTGTCCGACACGATGTCGTGGTAACGGACGATTTGAGGGCTGTCCCACTCGTCTTCCTGCTTCAGCGGTCCTATTACGAACCTGGGGTTCCGGCCGTTGTCGTAGTAGCGACAGAAGAGGCGGCTCTGCCTGCGGGGAGTCTGATGGGAGGAAGGGAGAAAGTGAAAGGAAGCCTCGCCGAACGACACGAATGAGAGCGCTGCGTTTCCGTCGGCTCACCATCCGGACGCCTTCGCCGCGACACAGCTTCTCGTACTGCTTCCTCTCTGGCAGGTAGTCGTCACGGCGACTTCGGTTCTCCTTCTGCATCCTCCGCTTCTCCTCGTCGTCGTCGTCAACCTCGAGCTTCATCTGTTTGGAGAGCTGGTACTCAAAGTACTTCAGGTTCCCGTTGGCCCGCTGGTGTGACGGGTCTAACGGGACAGAACCAGAATTTTAGCACCAGCTTTTATGCATTTTGCAAAACATAAATGACCAGTGTAAATCTATTACACACTGTAATAAATAATTATACCGTATTGCCTTTAGTTATTCTCTTAAATGTATTAGATTTTACATGTTTTTGCTTACTTTATATGACTTTAATGTCTTATTTATCAATATGTAAAGCAAAAACAATATGCATTAAAGAGACGGAATCAAACAATAAATAAATAAAAATAAAGTACTAGACCTAAAAACAAACAAAAGTATTACAATAAATGAAAGTACAATCAAAAGAAAAGTTAAAAAAAAAATCAAATAAACGAAATTAAAATAAACTGAGCAGAAAATAAAAATGTCCTTTTTATTTAAAACAGTTGTTTCACTAAAACTATTTTTAACTCATTTAACTGTAGTAATTTCATATTTGTTTAAAATAAATATGTTAAATAAATTAAAGACAGTATTACTTTATTAAGGAATGAAAGTATAAAATAAATATAATTTTATACTGAAGAAAAGACATTTTTAACAACAACTATTTTATTAATACTCCTTTACATGTAAAAGAACAAACTTTTTTTTTTAATTATTTATAAGGGCAGTATTATGTAAAATTGACTTCTGAGCTTTACATCTTGTGATAATGTTAATAGAGGAGCGCAGAAGGCGGAGTTTCAGAAAGAGCGGGAGTTTTTAAAGAGACAGATCCCCAATTTCAAGGCATTAAATTCCAAAGTCAAATTTTTTTATGCCATATTTGATAAATATACAATTTTTACAACATTTGACGCATAGTTGCTTCATTGTGCTATAAAATAGCAATATTCACCTTCAAAAGACAAAATACTGCCCCTTTAATATATGTGTGAAATAAATCACATTTTTAATATTAGAAATAATTAACATACATTTTTGAGTAAAAAGTGCAGATTTAATCTCTGATTAATTTTATTCGTATTGTGTAACCTTGGAGTTCTGGCGCTACCAACCGAGTTCTAGAAGTTTCTTGGTGAACTCCAGCGCTCTCTCCAGCTCCCCCTGCTGGTAGACGGAGTAGCTCAGGTAGTCCAAGATGGCGATGGCGTCCACGGCGCTGGACTCCTCCCCCTGCTCCAGCTGCTTTAAGGCCTGGGCCATCCACAGCTCCGTGTGGTAATAATCCACGTCGGAATACGCCACCTTTCCCAGGTCGTAGCAGTCTTCCACGGTCAGGACGCTGCTCGACGTGGCCACCGACGAGGAGCCTGAGAGACAGGAAACCAGGGAGCCGCTGTCACCACGAAGCTGCTGACGAGTCACCGGTTTTCAGCTGTGACCCGAAATTAGCTGACGAAATTAGCTGACCCGGCAGCCGTCCGCTGGAGATGGTCTCCGTGTCCAGCTCGTATGTGTCCTGGAGCCTCATCAGAGCTTTTGCCGCTCCGATCTGGTCGTCGTCTTTGGGGAAGTGTTGCCTCTGGATGGTGAGGTTGGAGACAAACGCTGGAAGAAAAACAGAAAAGTAGCAACTGAAAACTAGCTAAAGCTCTTTTTCTTTAACGATTATAGCAAACACTGAACAAAAATACTGAATTAAAGAAGACTGAACGACATGAGTAAAAATAGTATAATGAGTATAATTAAAAATAAATTTAATATCTTATACAGGATTAAAATCCAAAGCAAAGTTGGGCTGAAACAATTATTTGGGATTAATTGATCAGTGAAATAATTGTCAACTAATTTAGTAACCTATTAACCATTACCTGGAGTACATACAGACTCAAAACAGGCCATTCGCTGAAAGAATAACACACTCACAGCTGTTAAGTCAAAACTGTACACAAACGTAAACATTTTTTGCATTTAACATAAACAAAAACTATCTGTAAATATACTGCTCAAAAAAATAAAGGGAACATTTCACTTTAATTTTGTGTGTGGCTCCAAATCCAGGCCTCCATTGGTTAATACATTTGATTTCCATTGATGATTTTTGTGTGATTTTGTTGTCAGCACATTCAACTTTGTACAGAACAAAGTATTCAATGAAAATTTTTCATTCATTCAGATCTAGGATGTGTTATTTGAGTGTTCCCTTTATTTTTTTTGAGCAGTGTATGTTCGACCCAGAACTCACCAAGTGTCAGAGTTTTAGCTTCACTTGATTCCATTTCAGTAAAATAATCTCCTATTAAACAGGTTTTGCTATCCGGTTATTAGTTTGTTAATCCAAAAAAATAAAAAAATCAACAGCTCAACCATATGCTGTATTGGTGTTAAGTGAAGCAGAACGGGCTGTGCTATAAATGGAATATGTTACAGCACTATAACATATAATATAAAATAAAATGTTTGTTTCCTTATTTAAAAAAATAATTTAATTATTTTTCAGCATTTTTAATACTGTATATAAAAAGATCTAATTGATTGAATGACAAATTTGCTGATTTTTTTCATTGCCAATTCTTCGTCGAAGTAATCCAAAGAATAATCTTTTACTAAAAGTTTGCAGGAAAATAATGTGTTTAATTCAAAGGAAGACAGAGAGAAAAAAAAAGTGTGTGTGTGTGTGTGTGTATATGTGTGTGTTCACCATCCGACACGTCAGTCAGCACCAGGCTCTCTAGCTCCGCCCACTCCGTGTTGAGCCTCTTTATCAGTTTGAAGGCGTTCACCGGGTGACCCAGGAAACCCTCGGGATCCTGAGAACCGGCCGTCGAGAGCACGTCCAGTCTTTCCGCCCACCTGAAGACACACACACACAAACACACACCAGCGAATGAGACGTATGGAGTCGTGGTTTTCCCAGAATGGCTTACCTCACATTCCAACAACGCCAGAGGTTAAACAAAAAGAACTGTGTGCCGTACACCTCACCGTTTGATTCGCTGCAGTTTGTTCTCCTCTGCTCTGATGTAGTCCTTCAGCGAAGACACCAGGTCCCTCTCCACGAACAGGAGGTCCGTCATGTGACCTGAGGGAAAAAAAACAAAACAAAAAACACAGTTAACATGAGGAGAAAGACAGTTTTGAGGAAGGAGAAACTCACCGATAGAAGTGAAGAAGTCACTGTGAGCCGATTCGGCGGTGAAGAGGAGCAGGAGGATCGTGAAGCAGTGACGGAGCTTCGCCATGTCTGCAGATGATGCACAGAAACTAGTTAGGACTAACTCGGTTAGGAGTTGGATCCAGGTTCTGCCTCATGATCAGGGTTGAGCTAAAGGAGATCAACTACATCCAGAGCAACTGAAACAAAAAGTCTGGTAGCTTTGACACCCAGTACAGAAAGTTTATTTAACACTTTTTAAAGGTTTTCAATAAAGTTATCAAATTCAAGACTTTAAGGTCTTGCATAAATAAGGAATATGCCATTTGTAATTCACATACTGAATACAGTTTTTCCTTCCACTTAACTTTCCATGATTATGCTGGGATACAGCGTTTTTCTCCCTCTGTTGCAGCATGACCAATTTGAAGAGGATGTCAAGTAATCAGTCAATGATTATGCAGACTATGAAATATTTCAAATGATTTTTATTGTTCTGGTGTAATTTTAATAAAAAAAAAACTAATATTTTGGTTCTTGTTAGCTTTAAGTCACAATCATCACAATATTTGGAAATTAACCCTCAAAATATTTATCAATTTGTGGGGATACATTTATATTATGCGTGTTTTACTACGTAATAGATAAAAAACAAAGAAAACCATCAACAGGACATTAAAAAAAAAAAAACTTATGTTCACTTTCTCTGTCTCTGAGCTGCAGATTAAACAGTTCTTGGGTTCTGGTTTCACTTCCAGTCCTCTCTGGACTTCCTCACCTGAACCTGACTCACCTGTCCAGAACTCTCACCTGAACAGGAAGTTTGAGAAACTGCACATCTAAACGGGAACAAAACGGCTGGTGTTTCTGAGCAGGAAGAAGGTTCTGGATTCTGAACCAGTCAGTCTGCTCCAGTTCCAAATGCTGTTCAGAACCGGTTCGAAGCCGCCCGGTTCGGCTCTATGGCACGGCTAACTCGTGCTGTCTGGACCGTGAATCGGAAAATGTAGAGCGAGTGAAACTAACTAAATCCCAGAGATTTTTCCAGCTGACTGGAAACAAACCTCATCCTGTTTTTCCTTTCCACACAACGGTAAACTCGGTGTTCTACCGCCACCTGGTGGACTGGAGCTGCCTCTGCTCCTTAATCTGTGGGGACCCCAAGCTGTTCCTGCCTCACTTATTTTTGAACCTTGGACACACCGGGTTACTTCTTGCTGTCACTATTTGGGTAGAAATATTTAGAGTTTCAATTCAAACACACCCACGGCACCGTTTCCATCGTAAACGTAAGCTAATTTTTAAACTTATAACTTAATTATTTTGCTTTTTTTTGTATTAGTTTTTCATATAAAATTCCAATAAAGTACATGTAAAATAGTCCCTGATTAGTATCACTTTTATAAGCAATGCATTGAATTATGAGTTGCCAGGTTAAAACATTTGGAACTTAAAAAAAAAAACAGAAAAAGGAAAGAGGACAGTTCAAGAATGTGGAAGGTAGTGAAGTTTATTGTGAATCAATGATAAACACAACTTTCAGACATTTCTGCAGAAAAACGTCTCACTGGAAAAACAATAAAACATAAGTTCTTCATCATATCAAACAGGAATATTTACAACACGTACAAATATTGTACACAAAATGGCTGCTGGTAGAGTAACGGTGCGAGAGAAGTGCAAAAAGTCAGCGTCAAAGTGCCGTTTGATACATGTTAATGTCGTAGAAAACCTGAGGAAGAAAATGCCCCATAGTTTGTTTTTTTTTTTTTCTGCCTCCGAGAAGGATAATATTTGTCAACTTTCAGTCTGAGCAGATGAGATTTCTGGTATATAAAAAATTAACTGTAGGAAAACCTTTGAGCAACATTAATATCACTTCCACTTTCATGTCACTTTAAATGACAAAACTTTACACATCTCTAAATGCTGCTAACGTTTAAATTGATCTGACATTTGCCAAACATTCATAAATCAAGTGGCAAGGTCAGTAACAGAGAGATTAATACGGAACAAGAATTTTCACTCAAAGATACACTTTAGGAGTCAAAATCTACACTTTGTAGGATTTTTAAAATGTTATCAAAATAATGTTATGTTTTAAACTTAAAAAGTAAACCAAATGAGAAATAATTCACATAACATTTGAAATAATTTATAAGTCTTATTTTTTTAGACCAATGTTCCTATTCATGTACAATTAGAAAACTGTTTAAAAAAACTGAATAAATTCTGAGTAATAAAAAAAAATAAAATGGGAATGGGAGATTAGTTTTACACTCAATGCATGTTTATGCCAAAACAACGCCTCACTTTAACTGTTTATATCAATACTTTACACGCTGCAGTCTTCATCCCAAACAGCAGGTGTCACTGTGGAACAAACGGTGAGGTTTAACTGCGGATGTAACGCTTGAACTAGTGAAAATATTTCTATGCACAAACATAAATGACAACTTTACATCACAAACACATTCTAAAAGAAAATGCAAACTCAAGAAAGAAATGAAAACATCCAAGGTAAAGATATTTTTGATTTTGTGTTGGACACAAAATAAATAAGTAGTTTTTATAATTAGATCATTTTGAACTTTGATGGTGTTTTGAGAATATTTCATCTTAAAAAATTTTGATTTTTATATTTTATATTTAAATGTTGTCTGAACTGAGTGTTTGTCCCATACTAAATAGTCTACTAATGCCATACAAGATTACATTACAGACTCAAACAGATTCCCTGACATTATCTTTAAACCCATCATGATGGATGAACAGAAGAAGAAGCTGTTCGCCACCAACATCTCTGGTCAGAGGTTCAACTTGATGCTTCCTCGTCTCCAAACATAAAAGTTTTTGTCTCTCGTTTCTTCTCTTCACACATACTTTGTACTTGGCCACGACCCATCCACAGCCGGTGGTGCGTTCGCTGCCGTTAGGATATTTTGCAGCTGTTTCTGCAGCCCTGCGTTGTCGGGCTGAGCGGCGGCGGTCGGATCAATTTTGGCTTTTTAAGAAGCGTCCCTCCACTCCTCTTGGCAGCGCTGTGATGAGCGGCCGTGGCGGCGGCGGTGACGGAGTAGGAGCGTCCGTGCATCATGCGAGCGTTGAGACCGTTGGCCATGGAAAAGGACTTGAGGTGGGACTTGAGGGTGTGGGGCAGGGGCAGCTTGTCCACGAGGTGGACAGGCGTGCAGGAGACAATGGAGCGGCAGCAAAGGTCCTGAAGACTCAGCACTGACACAAGGACAACACCAAAAAGTTAGTTTTTAAAATTCATTTTAAATTCGTCCTAATTTTTTCAACAATGTATCAGTAGTCTCAGACTGCATTCCTGCATTGACACTGGTTCTTGAGGAATGCCGTTTGAGATCCCTGCTTTATATCAAATAGTAGTCAACTTGTAATTTTATTGCATGTTTATCTGGATAAAATTTAAGAGCAGATCATCGACAAATTCAGGGAATCAATCAGAAACAAGTTAACTTAATACTGTTACACTTTTATTAAGTCAGAAAACAAGAATAATTCAAACCAATTATCTATAAAATAGTCTAAATAGTCACATTTGTAATAGTTAGAAACAATATTTCAAAATAAACAAAATTATTTTTTTTTCTTTTAAAAAGAAACATTTTGGTAATACATTAAAAAACTCAAAGAAATATTGAGAGAGTTTTTAGAGGGGAAAAAAATCTAAATGGACTAATATAATTTCTTAATCAATGCAGCAATTATTTCAAATGCAGGTGTAATGTTAAAAAAATGTATTAATGCTTGAACAATTATTTGAATATATTATTTACTCAAAGAAATCTATTGGAAAAAAACCATTTAATATGAAATGCACAATCCTTTAGGCGATGTAAAATTGTGTCATAGTTAAAAAGGAAAAAAATAAAATAAAATCAAGTCTAACATCTGAAACATAATTTTGGAAAAAAGTAAAAATTTCAATAAACATTTTTGTATAAGTAAGAAGATGTTTTACGATTACTAACTATGTTCATGAAGACTAAAGCTAACTTTTCAAGAACATTTTAAATACATTTAATCTAAAAGATGGCAAAAAACATTTTATTCTAACGTCCTTAAAAACATGTTATTTTCCTACTGATACCATCACTAGGTTGTTCTGCTGTTGTCCAGCAGAGGGCAGCACAGACCTAAACCGTAAATTGAATCCGCTGTGAGCACAGTGTGTGCGCATGTGTGTGCGTGTGCGGTGACCTTCTGACCTTTGTTGGGCCTCCACAGGCGCTCCATGCCGTGCCTCATGAGGACAATGCGGGCGAGCTCCGTGAATGACTCGGTGATGTTGAAGTTGCAGAGCGGGCTCACCTCAAAGAAAGTGACGCCCAGCTTCTCGGCGTACACCTGCGCCTGCTCCGTAGTCACCTGACGCTTGTAGGCGAGGTGGAGGCGGTTCCCGACCAGGATCTTGGGCACTCCCGGTGCATGCTGGGTAAAAAAATAGGGAGCACTGGAACATGTATGGGATTTTTAACCGGAATCGTGAATTGGCACCAAACCGCTCGCCGTCCGACCTCGTCGATCTCTTTGATCCACCTGTCGATCCCATCGAAGGACCAGCGGTTGGTGATGTCATACACCAGGATTACTCCCTGCAGAGTGTAAAATTATCTTTTAAGTTCCCACAAAACATGGCAAAATTCAATAATTATGAATCCATATGATCCATTTTTAATGAACAAGCTTCAAATAAAACTAAATCAAAAATGCTAAATGGCATCATTTTAGATTTATTTCAATTTGCAATTGCAGGAAGACAAAAAAAATCCTGACTCTTTTGCCGAATATTAAACGCTATTTTGTATTGCTTTGTCTGCATAAATAAAGTGAAACAACCGATATCATAGTAATGGATCATCTTTATTTTAATAATTCTATTGTGCAACTTCTAAATTGTTGGAAATTGTAAAAGACTATGTTGCGTGCAAGCAACTAACAGTCATTTACTGTACGCTGCAGCAAGCAAGGCATGATGGGAGCTGCAGTTCAAGGTTTTTCTCCGTTTTCTGCTCACTTTGACTCCACAAACTCAAGGTTCAAGAGCATCTGTTAGCCTCTCCATGGAAACGCTGCTACTGTTGCTATGGCGATATCTGCTCTGCACCCACTAATAGCCTGATGAGAGATGACAACAGACTGCTTGTGTAAACAGTGTTTGAGGATGAAAAGGTGGCAAATTTTCCTCCCAACTTTCCATCGGGAGACGAATCTCCAAACGGCAGATTTACACTGCATCACAGCAGGGATGGTAAAGAGGCACCAACATTTCTTTTAATGTCCAACTGTATGTAAAATTCAGATAGATCTGGGTTTATTCAGAAACATTGCTAGATTTGGTTTGTGAGCTTCCAGCAAATTTAAATAAGATCAAATGTGAACTTCCTGAAAATGAGCCTTACAGAAGCTGTTGTGGATTTCGGTTCGATTCCTTCGAACGCAGTCAAGAATAAATAACATGATGCGGGACAGAGAAATGGTGAAACAGGGTTTCCCCCAGTTGTATTACAAGCCTGGCGGGCCACCAGGCTTTACTTGTGCCCCCACCAGGCTAGGCATTACTGATTCATTTGAAAATGTTTGCATTTTTAAAGCTTTATAGTAGGTGTTCAGGTATTAATCTTAAAATATTTAAATAACACATAACTATCAAGTGATATCTTCAAATTTCCTGTCAATGTTAAACATTTTTTTAACTCAAAGACAACGAATGACTGGCCTAGCGCCCAACCGCCGGGCTTAGCAGGTTTTCTGGGGGGGAACCTTGGTGAAATCTCCATGATCCATACCTGCGCTCCTCTGGAGTAGGATCTGAATATGGTGCAGAACCGACCCTGTCCGGATGTATCCCTGAAACAAAAACATACATAAGGAGAGAAAAATAAGATACTTCCTCCCACACCCCAATGCAAATAAACATAAAATACACTGTATGGATGAACTTTACAACCTTATCCATGTTTCAAGACCTCTGGACATCAGTTCCTTCAGTCTGACAGCAGCTGGTTCAGAGCAGTCGCCATTTATATCTACAATGTTTTTTTTCCCTCCAGTTTGGGCATAAGCAACAGTTTTGATGGGGATACGCATTTAGGACATTTGGTTTTCTGACTGGATTCTCTTGGTCCTGACCCAGCTGTTATGTTTTCCCCAAGTTGAGACATTTTAGTTTCTACTTGGCACGAAGCAGAAACCAGCTGTTGATCCTCAAAGTAACGCTTACGTAAACCCAGAGTTTATGGTGTTTTCTCTCAGACCACATCCAGTCCGGTTGCTGGTTTCTAGGTGGTTCAACGCGACCGAGTCATGCGTGTGTCAATTGTCTTTTGTGACTCTTAACCCTTCAAAGTGGATACAGCCGCTTATGACATGTAGCCAACACAGAGTGTGTAATCGTCTTAATTTTGGTGCTGAAACCGCGCCGTAGACTGTACTCCCTGAAGCAATTTCCTGTCCACTTGGTTCTCTCTGTTGATTAATGAGGGAGAACTGGAGATCCTCTGAACAGGCCTTCAGGGACACTGCTACAGGACCAAATCAGGACTCTGTGCAAGCGCTAAGGCATCCAAACAGTGTTGAAAAGGGAGTTGCTCGCTGATTTGTTGCTTACTGAAGACCTCGGTATGTCGGGTGGCTCTGAGATTTCAGACTTCTGATGTACGAAACCCTGTCCTAATGCTGGATTTGTCACTTCTAATCTTCTTACGTCATAACCGAAACCAGTGAGAAAACATGTTCGTAATCTGACAGCAGAGCGAACTTTAGCTCGCCTTGCGCAGAGCCTTGACATAAATACAGTTTAAATCAAAGCTGAAGCTGGAGGCTGCGTCACCTGGAAAAAAAAATAATACAAAAACAAAACCTCTATCAAGTCAAAGCTGCCTCACATGCTTGCTGTTTATTTTTGGACCGAACCAGGACCTCCTCTGCTTTGCTGTTACACAACCACACTCTCTGCTTGTAGATCACACACTGTGAGGACGGCTGCTGAACAACAGCCAGCCGCTTTCCTCGTGTTTTCATACCAGAGCTGCAGCTTGACTCGTCTCCCGTCCAGGAGGATGGTCGTCGTCTTGTAGTCGATTCCTGAAACGCAGCAGGAAAAAAACAAGCAAACAATAACCTCCTCATTCTTCTTTTCTTTACAACATTTCTAACTCTTCCATGTTGACATTTCTAGATTGTGCCTTCTGCACACATTTGAGCTACCGATTTGTTCTTTTTTGTTCAAATTTTTCTTTAGTTGAGCCACTGCATGTTCAAATAATTATTCTGCCTGGTTTGCGATGCTTTGCAGCTGCTTAAACGGTTTTAAAATTTTTTTTTACTACTTTCAGACAGTTGTTATGATGTGTAACCTTGGCAACAATCTGTCATTTTTAGAAGTGGAAGGAGCTGACTGGCATCTCAAAAGCTCAAATAATACTTGAATTACGACCCCAAATTTTAAGGTTTGAAAAAGAGAAAGTTCAAAGCATCGATTTAATTTATATTTCCCTGTGGGACAAATAAAAGTATTTTTGAGTTGAACTATAATGAAGCGCTGAAATACGAAAATTAGGTGCCATTTTTGGAGTGTGTTACAGGGCTATTTCAATGATTTTGTGGCACCAAGACTAATTTAGATCATTTTTGTTATCGAAATCCACCATACAACTCGTGGATCTGCCAAGTAAGCTACACTGCAAGCAGATTTTTTGAAATACAGTTAATAACTTTATTAATTTAAGGGGGAAAAAAAACTTAAAATATGTTTTTTTGCTTGTATTATGCATGTTTAAGACACATCACACTTCATATTAAAGTCACAGACTCGTTTTACATGTGGCGGGTTTTTTTTGTGACCTCGTCAGATTTCTTTTGTAAATTTAAAACTAAAAATAATGGTTGATGAAAACAAACAACAACAAAAAAAAAAAACAATGTTTCTGGGACCAGCGTGGAGCCATCTTCCAGATGTTTCAAATAGAGCATCAGTTTGTACCTGCAAAGACCTATCAACTGTTCTGTAGATGGCATCAGTAAAATACTTATTTCTCTACGTTTTTTTGTTCGGGCAGGGAATAGGGCACCAACTCTTGCTCGAGCCCAGGGGCCCTTATTCTTCTAAATCCAGCCCTGAATCTGCACAGATATAAAAAGGAACTTGGTGGAAAATAATAGAAAAGAACGATGAGCACACCTCAGTTCTTTCTTGCTTTATATGACCAATTTGTTTCCTTATCACACATTAACATATTCTCTGATTACTCACAGTGCTGTAATAACATAATAACAGCATGTGTGTGTGTGTGTGTGTGTGTGATGTTATTAAGTCTGCCTGCTTCTGTGATCTCTCCAACCCATCCATTAATTTCCTATGGAATTTCACTGATAAGCATCTGAACTCGCAGCAGTCAGACGCCCGACAGTGATGCTCGGTTATTACCAGCGTTCTGTGCAGAGGCCCCCCCCCGCCCGCCGCCAAACCATGCCAAATTTATTCCCTCCTTATTCCCGATTAGATGTAATTATCCAGCTTCTGTCCTGGGACTCCTCCTGCACGAACAAAAGCAGTGAGCATCTCGTCTCCTTTATAACAGTAATTATCAGAGCCTCTACGAAGGCCGCACACTCTGATTATGTAACGTGCGCGCACAGCTTTTTAATAACCTGTGCTGTAGTAAGTTTGGAGGGATGGTGGACAGTTTGTTGCACCAAGAGTGATGCAATTATGTGAAATATGCTACAACAGTAGGGGCAGGTTAAAGCACATCACAATGAGACCGGTAAGAAAAAAAGAACATTAATTTGCCTCTTATACTGGATATTTAAAAAGATTTTGCTAAACAATCATAATGATCAAAGGTGACTAAAATGAAAGAAAATCAGTCCACATATTCAAAATCATGTTTTGTTTTGTTTCCCCCCCGCCCCCCAAGTAAAAATGTACCTGATAAAAATCAACAAACTGTTTTGTTGTTTATTTGAATACAGGAGTCAGTTTAAAAGTGCCATTTTTACTGTGTGTGGATTTTGTGAGGGACCGAGCCAAACCACAGGCAGGAGTCAAAATCAAATAGTCAAAAGTCCAACTTTCAAAACACACAGGAGAAAGAGAGAGAGAGAAGGGACAGACATGAACAAGAACCAGGCCGGCAAGAAATATGCAGGAAAAAAAAAAAAAAGGAGAAAACTGAAGCTTGAAGACAGGATAATTACAGGGAGAAGGTATCAGGTGAGTCTAATTAACCGATGCTCGGCTGGAGGAGCCGAGGGATATGACTAACGTGCAATAAAGCGCTGGGATAAGAGAAGCTAATTAAAATACAGTAGTCGTGAGAAAACACTAATCACTAAAACTGAAAAAAAAAACTGAAGAATGAGAACTAAGACTAAGGATTAGGAGCACCGAAGAGAGCAATTATTTTAAAAAATTCAATAAAAAAAAACCCCTCCAGTCTAACAGTCTCTGACCATACACAATGTTTTCCCTCCACGTTGATGCAATGCATTATGGGTGAGAATTTAGAAAAGTCTGTGCCAATACGAAGCTAATCCTGCTCTGATTGGTCAGTCCAACAGCCTGTTTGGTGGTTACAGACGTTTTAAAAATCCTGCCTAAAAATATGACACAATAGTAAAATAGAAACACACACACGCACGCACACACAAACGTAGTATTTGTTGATGCATCAAGTGCAGCAATCAGATGAGTCTCGGAGAAGCACTTCAGATGAGAACTGTCACGGAGTGCCGTGTTTCATCCAAACACAGGAGTGTGTGTTTTCATCAAGGTCAAATCACACCCACCCGCACGCCGTGGGTGTGTGAGTGAGAGCTTCTCTCCCGGCTGTATCTGCTGCATCTTCACTTTATTATTATGACTCACAGTCGCACATGGAGCCGTTGGTTCCAAAGAGCAGAACGTTTCGGTCCTCGTTTGGAGAGACTTCCAATACAATCCACAAGCACAGACTCCGTCGATGTTTGCGAGCATTTTTCCACACACACGTCGGCAGTAATAAAGTCTTCCCCGTGTGGTTGGTTTTTTTTTTATTTGGCAGCCCGTAATAGCAGCTCTGCTCTGGTCTTGGCAGAGGCCCGGAGGCCCCCCTCTGGGACCTCAAGAGAGTCAGTCGTCCCCTGGCAGAGAGACAGTGGACCACAGCTATGTCTCTGTCTGCTGCCATGACCCAGAAACGCAGAAAATCCAAGGATAAACCCTTCAGTTTTCCACTAACTGAGCTGCACCGCCCCCCCCAAAAAAACTAACATAAAATCAACTCCCTGGGCATCTCAAACATAAAAACAAAAAACAAAACATGCAAGTCAAAGTTGCAGAAGCGTACTGAGAGACATCAACACGTCTCCTCAATCTGTTGCGGTCCTGCGGCAGCTCAGACTACATTCCATTTTAAATGGATAGTCCAGATTTCCATTGGTTTGGGTGAGAATGTCCAGTCAGAAATTCCCATGCAGTGATCTCAGTTTGGAGAACCGGGAAGGAATCCTCACCGAGGAGCCGAGCTTACAGCGGGGATCGTTTCCGAGACAGTTCCAGACATCTTAGAGGCACCACAGGCCCTTTAAGCTCATCTCCAAAGAGGCGCACTGTCCCTTTAACTTACAGGAATATCAAAACAACCGTCTGGATTTGCAAGATAAAACACTGATGACTTATTCTAGACCTGGAGCATAAAGGCAGTTTGCAGATGACAATGACTGACATTATTTTTCCATCTAACGCGCAGCTAAAATTAATCTTGAGATCCTATAACACTTTGTTGTCTGATTTGCAGTCGGATGTCTCCACGAATAACACAAACCTCATTCCCTCTTTTAGAAAAATCTACTTTAAATTTCCAATAACCTCTTGCAGAAACAGATTTTGTCCTTGAGTTTGTTCTTTGGAGGTCGCCGTTGATGATTCAGATGCCACAGCCACGCTTTCCTCACCATCATCCCGTCACCTTTGACCCAACTCCCTGCAGTGAGCTGCTGCTGCTGCTGCTGCTGCTGTGCTGCCTCTCAGAAAGGCTTTATCTGTTGCTGGAATATGACGGCTGCAGCAGACCGATTTATTCGCTTTTTGTTTTTATTCCCCGTCAAAACGACACAGAAAAAGCCACATCAACACCGCCTTCTGCATTTGGTCCTGTCAACTTAATAATAGACATTATTACAAACCTTGAATGCCACAAGACTTTAAATATGAAACATGGACCTAATATCTTCATATAAATTCAAACTCACAGTCTTAAAATATACAAGTCTGTGGACAAGACCATAAGCAGCAACTACCTAAAACAGATATGGCATCTTCACTTTATCAGTTCCAATAGAACTGATTAAGCATCTTTAAAATACTGGCTTGTAATCTTAAAATTATTCTTAATGTCTCGAAAATTTTGAGTTTGTGGATTAGCGTCAATTAAGGCTAAAGTAAGTAGGGTTGTTACCAAGTGAATTTTGAAGTATCATATTAGAAAACATTGATGGAAACTGCAAAATTGAAAATTGTAGCAAACCTTCCCAATCCAAACCTTCAGCACAGGAGAGGAGAGTCAGAGTTCTCGACGAAGAGGAAAGTCTTGGCCGGAACGGGAGAGGAAAAACGCTCCCATCCTCTGGCGGTTCTATGCCATACCAGAGTTACGAGGGGGAGGAGTCCGATTTTTCTGAAAGGATGCATGCCAATTTGCAACCTCTACATCTTGTTCAGGACAGCCATGTGTAGTGTCAACATCTGATTAGAAAAATAAAAAATAAAAACATCACGATTTTGCGTAGCCTGGTTGATTCGCTCCAAACCAGTAGATGGAAAGTCTCTTCTCTTTCTTTTCTTTTTTTAAAAAAATTGCATGGTAACTGGATGGAAAAATAGCTGTTTTCTTACCTTTCTTCCTGTTAAGCTACTGACGAATAAAGGCCACAAAAACTAAACTTTTGCGACTTTACTTTGTTTAAACAAATGGAGTAACAAAATAGTTTGTGAACAAAATCCTGACAGGACGACTGAAACGCAATGCGTGACCTTTTTATTAATCAGAATAGAAGTCAGTCCTTAGTTGCTATGGTGATTCCCGCATTAAATGTGGGAGCAGAGAGAGAAGCAATACTCTTTATCATTCAGGCAGACAAACTTGGCAGTTTGCTAATTGCTCCGCTAAGTTAAAATGATCAAACCAAGCTAATACGCTTTTCTGTAGTTTATGAATTCGGCACGAAAGGAACAAAAGGTTCTACAATACTCTGTGTGATTTATTACAATACTCTGTGTGATTTATTACAATACTCTGTGTGATTTATTACAATACTCTGTGTGATTTATTAGAACTGAAACCGGCCAGAATAAGAGTTTTCAGTTTTTTTTCTTTGTTTTTTTGTATCCTGAACAAGTTTTCCATTTGCGCACAGCATATGCCCTGAAAGCCCCTGCAGGGGAGCTGATGGTTGATTTACAACTCACAGGCTTCGTTAAAATAAAGTGTTATTTCCCTGTTTTTAAGAAATATAACATGTCCCCTCTCCCCCAATTCCTCGTTCAAAATGGTACAAATTTCAGAATCAGATTTATTGGTGACCGCAAAGGTAACTGTCTGCACTTTAAGTGGATTAATCGACACCCAACAGAGACACACACAGAACGGGGCGAAGTAGATCCAAAACACAGATTCTGATTGGTGTAAAACTTTTTATGCAAAAAGGGGATTTGTAGATTTCTCAATGTTATGCTGAATCTGTATTTTGCATTTCTTAAGTTTATGGGGGGTTTTTTCTAAGTTTTTTTTTCTTCATTAAAATGCATATGGGGTTCTTTTTGTACTCAAATTATTTGCAAGTAAACTTGGAAATCTGATTTCTATTTACTGGCATTTCTGGCAGCTTGAATCACATTCAACTGGTGCCATTATCTCCAACTTCAGAGACAAATCAAATGCACCATTAGTTGGGGGGCCGAGGGGTGGCAGTGTGTTTTGGTGGTGCATAAAGTGGCAGATGAAGACTTGTGTAATAACTAATTAATTAAGCTCTCCGTGGAGTTTATAAACCATATTCATTCATATTGGATTTTGAGGTTGAGGTTGTTACTCTCAAGCTCTCCAGTTCAGACCTGCAGCTTCAGGGAGTTGTTTTACCTGGACATTTGAACACTTTTAATACTTTGGAGTCTCCTTCTTGTATAAACAAATTCCAAATTCCTTGAAACTAGACTGGAACTGTGTGATAAGGAAGCTAGAAACCAAGTAAAAACTCTGCCAGGGCTTCAGAAAGCCTGGAGGAATGTTTTCTTTTTCTTTTCTTTCTTCTTTTTTTTGATCACAGGAAGGAAACTATTAGAGAATCCTGCCAACATAACACTGCGTTGTTCCACGGTAAGCCTTGAAACAGTGGACGCCACTTTACACACACTCTAAAATCGGACGCGTTTAGCCCCCTCGTCCTACCCCCCATCCTCACTCACCCAGGTTGTACCCGTACGGGGACTCGGACGCTCCGTCCTGCAGGCTCTCCAGGATCTCCCCCTTCCCCACGTCGCTGTCTCCCACCAGCAGGAACTTCAGCAGGAAGTCGTAGGCTCGGATCGGACTGGTTCTGGTTCTGTGGCTCATCCTCGCGGCTCGTGTCCCATCACGAGCTGTGCTCTCTTCCTCCTCTTCCCCGCGGAGGAAGAGGAGTAAATAAAAACGCGCGTCCCCGCGTCGTCTACGCGTTCAGTGTTTACCTGCGCGCCACGCCCCCCTCAGTCTGCAGCTGGAACAGCACGGCGCGCGGTTCTGTTCGGGTCCCCGACTTGCTCACAGAGGAGGACCAGCTGGCGGACCTTCGGGGACTCAACCCTCGCCTCCCAGCTCGAGAGAGAGAGAGAGAGAGAGAGAGAGAGAGAGAGAGAGAGAGAGAGAGAGAGAGAGAGAGAGAACAGGGATGCATATCTGCCTGCTTTAATCTGATTGGGCCAACAATTGAGTTGCTAGGGCAACCCCGAATCCCCATTGGAGGAGACGAACATCAATTAGAGCAGGAGCAGCTGTCTGATTGAGAGACTGCCTACTTTTGTGACATCAAATTAAAATAGTTTAGATCATTTTTTTTTCTTTTCTCGTTTGAGGTTTCAAAATAAAAGCATGTTCATTCAAAAATTCTTTCCGTTTTTGTTTTGCTTTTGCTAAAATACAGCAATTGCGACTTTCAGTGGAAAAACAGCCAAGATAAACACATGAAAACAAGTCACAGATGAAAGATTTATATATATTTTTTTATGACAGAATAAGTCTTTATGGTCCTACCATTTCTTTATACTCTTGTTTTTTCTGAAGGTCTTCTCGTTTTAGTTTCATTTAAAAAAAATGTGAATTTCACTAAGATTTGTTATTCACCACTGAGGTATAATAACATGATCACCTGCCTAAAATTGTGTCAGTTCAGCCATTTGAGCCGTGTTCTCATGGACAATCACTGATCTGATCATTAAACGTACATAAAGAAACAGCTGCGTCATTAAAAAGCAAATATTTTTTTATTTATTTAGTCATTCTTATGCATACATAGAAAACCCATTTGTGAGAAGGCCCAATAAAACCAAATAAAAACCAAAACAAAAACCACACATACAAAGACGTGATGCATATGTGCAGACATTTATATTATTCCCCAGAAGGAGTGCGTTCGTTCTGCAGATCGGAGCTGCTGGATGTCTCTGAGGTTGTTTCATTGAAAAACCAGCAGGACGCGGGAAGAACCACAGGAAACACAAGAGTATGTTTCGGAAGGAAGTGCAGATCAGGATTTACTGATCCGCTTCCTGACAGGTGACTGAAAATAAACATTCACGTAAAGCTCCACCTCGACGGCTTTGAGCTTCCAGTCTTTCAGCAGCACCAGAAATATCGCTTGAGTCTGAATTTTTTAGCATCTTTCAAGTTCCGCTGCTTCTTGCTTGTCATTCTAAGGCATCAAATAGACCGAACCAGGGTCACCGAAACCCTTAGCTCTTCTTTCTTCTTCTCAATATGCCATTCAGAGCAACGCTTCCGTGTGCAGAAAATTAAGTCAAAAAACCCCCCCAAAAACAAAACATTCACGCAAATCTTGGACTGACTGAATGACTTTTGCCTGACCATGATAGCTTTCGGATTATCGTGGAAAGTCGTCAGAAGATGGAGGATTATTTGCTCGGGGAACGAGCGTGACGAGTCTCTTTCCGGCCTTCGGTTCCTCCGGCGGACGTCTCCGCATTCGGCTCAGTTGTAACTGTACCCGGGCAGAGGCAGCTGCTGACCCTCCTTGGCCTCGAAGAAGGTGTAGGACAGCGTGATGGTGTCGACCCGAGCCATCCGCGGGTCGTCGTCGAACTCCGGGTCAATGTAGAAGAAGACGGGCATGTCGACCTCCTCGTGAGGATTGAGACGCTGCTCCTCGAAGCAGAAGCACTGCAAGCAACAGACAGAAGGTCCCTGCTCATGTCGAGTCATGTGGTTTTGGCAAAAAATTGACTTAGGCCATATGATTAATTGGGATTTTACTTGACAAGCCCACACAAAATATTTTCAACATTTTAAAAGTGTGGTATTGTACACATCTTCCCTATCCCTGCTGAAGAGAAGCAGTAGCTCAGATGATAGAGTTTTGGGGGGGGGTTAAAAGGTCTCCTCTCTGCTCTAATCCTCAGCCTTTGTTTTATTTTTTAAAAATTCTCAGCATTCTGCAGAGAGAAAGCAGTCTGAAACTCACCTGGATTTTGTTGAAATACTGTCCCGCATCAAAGGGCACCACGTTGTAGGTGGAAATGCCGATGATGGGTTTGTCTGTCGGGTTCTTGGCTCTGTAGAAGGCCAGCGCCGTTTCGCCTGGGACCACCTGCGAAGAGAGAGGAGAAAGGTTTGACGTGGAGCAGATTGTGTCTTCTCTGACAGGAAGTTCGATGGCACGAGTGGGAAGTCTCACGTAGATCTCCGTCTGTTGAGGTCTGAAGTTCCACTGGATGCTGGCGTGCGTGTCGGCGTTGAAGGTCACCTTGATGATGCGCTCATTCACCGGTTTCATTGTCTCCACCTGATCCATGTCGTGTCCGGCAACAGCCGTGCCGCCTAGCCCCGTCGCCTGGGAGAAAAGCGGAGAGGTCACACAGGCCCACAGCAACCTTGTGTGTGTGTGTGTGTGTGTCTCACCTGGCAGTAGAGGCGGTACAGAGGTACAGAAGCATAGGACAGCCCAATCATTCCCACCCCGGCAGCAGCAATGTATGTCAGCACCGTCTTGTTCCTGGTCCTCCACTCCTCCTCCTGATCCCTGGACTTCCTGCTGTGGTTCCTCGTCGGGAGGCGAGACGCAGGCCGCCGCCGAAGCAAGTGTTCACCCTGGGAGAGCAGGGTCCTCTGAGAGCTGCCGTGAAGCGCCCGGACGCATCCCGTCAACAGGGGCGAGAAGGACTGACGCAGCAGAAGAGGCAGCAGCATCTCACCTGAGGGGCTCAGCTGCATGTCAAACGGAGCACAATGTACACTGCATTCGGGGTTCAAAGCCACGATCTTTCAAATGAATATTGAATAAACAAAAGAATAAAGTATGAGAAACTGACTCTGACCTTGAGAAATATCCAAAAGCTTTTGCAAGTAAAAGTGTTGTAATGGGCACAGTTGTGTCTCTCCAGTTGACTTATCTATAATCGTTATTTCTATCTGTATACAGCTAATTTGTCTCACTTTTGCTAAAAATGCAGAAGGGACACTTTCTGCTGAGCTCACGATGATTAAGTCAGAGCTCAAATCAGCTGTTTAATGTCTTTACATATACCTAACCTGACTTGAGGTCAGTGTTTATCCTCCTGACTACATAACAAGACCTGCAAACAGAACTCAAGGCAAAAACAAAACAAAACAAAACACCGAGTTTAAACGAATCGTGAGTTCAGTTTTAATATCTGGGTTCAGTAGTAATAGAAGTATAGTTACCTATGAAGAGCAGCTCAGCAGTAAACATACGGTTATCAAACATCCAGCAGTGCAACACGAAATTGGCTCCTACCGCAAGAAGAAAAATTCCGCAGGCACAGTTCCGCCCGCTTGGTTCATTACTGCCCTCTGCAGGACAGTTATTGTATCCACAATTTTGTTGTTTTGGGAAAATAAATTACTAAAATATTATAGAAAATTAAGAAATACAAATTTAACCCCTGTACCCCCAGAAGAATAATTAATACAAAAAACAAAAAGAAAGAAGCAATACTTATATTGTACTTTAAATGTACAATATAAGTACATTAAAAGTAGTATAAAAAGAACAAAATTATAATATGACAGAAAGAAATAAAGGAAGAAAGAAAGAAATAATCTGCTTAGTACACAAATGATAAATCGACATTAGTCATCCTAATCCTAAATATTAGGATGACTAATATTAAACCAAATCAATAAAATAGATAAATAATAAATTAATTAATTAAAGTCAGAAAATCAATTATCCAATTGTATGAATAAATTACCAAGACATATTTGATAGATTTGCTTTATAAGCCTTAAGTGGATGTAGATTAACGTTCATCGATATATTATACAAAAAACTATCTATACATTTATTAAAACTTGAACTGCAAACAGACAAGTATAATTAATTTTAAGTAAATGCACGAATAAACAAACAAAAAAACTAATTGAATGTTTAATAAATAAATAATAACCATAAAAATACCCCAGGTGTTAATATGATTATTATATGTGTTCAGAAAGTGAGTTGTGAGGAAAGAAGATTGTCAGAGGTTACTGTCGGACATAACCCGTAAGGATGAGCTACGGGGGCCGGTAGAGTCCAGATCGTGCGGCAGCAGCAGTGATGGAGGGGGTGACGGTGGGCCAGGTATTCGATGCTGAGTGTATCCTCAGCAAACGGCAGAGGAAGGTAAAAAACGGACCCTACCGTGAGTCCATAGTTCTCTGTGTGTTCTGGTTCAGGTTCTTGTGCTTACTGTGTGTGTCTCTGCAGGGAAAGTTCGAGTATCTGGTGAAGTGGAGAGGCTGGTCTTCCAAGTGAGTAGCTGCGGCTAGCTGCTAGCTGCTAACACAAAGACGGTGTTTACATTGCCAATTGGATTGGTACCGCCCGAACTAGTACTAGCTGTTGAATGCTTTCACAAATAGGTTGTTTAAACTGCGGTTCCGGTCGTTTTAACAGCCAAACCAGAACCACTTGCTAACTGCTAACACAGAGAGATTGTTTAAGCTGCGGGCCAGGAACCCGGTGGTACCTTCCGAACCCATATTAGCTGAATTCTGTTAGACTATTAACTTCAGCCTCAGTCGGACATATGAACCAGACCAGAACTATGTGGATATATTTCGGTCAGAGACCTTGTGAACGAGGACGAAAAAGAAGAAGAAAAAAAACTAAACTAAACATTTCAGTGAAATTAATGTAGAAAAAATAGTAAAATCGTCAAAACATTCATTGAACTGGACCTGGAAGAAGAAACTGGTTGGATGTTAGCTTTGAACCAGTAATCAGCCTGCTTTTGCTTTGTGCTGTTGCCTCTTTATTTCTGTTTTTCATTCATCTATTTTTCTAAAACCTTTTAACATTTTGAATTACAATCTCAGCCATGTTTTTATTACTATTATTTATTATTTCATATAGACATGCCCAAGTCTAGCTTCTCAATAAGGTCAGTGGTCTGGAAGAACTATTAACGAGCAAATCCCTTTTATGAAACGTCCTAAAACTTACACCCTTACTTACTTATAACTCTTTAGGCCTTCAATTGACTGTGAGCATACAAAAAAAATAACCTGAACAGTTCATTTTCTGCAATAATTTATTTTAAACATTGCAACAGCTAAAATAAAAGAGTGCTTTTATTTTATCTGGACATTCTTCTTCATGGCATGTCCAGACATGCATAAATTAGGTGCTTCTTCGATCTTTGTAAGTTATTAATACCTAGTGCAGACGTCAACCACCTTTAGTTTACCAGGAAGCCATTTTTGCTCCTATGTTACTAGATACAATTTGTCTAGGGTTGTAAAAACTATGTGATGTTTTTTTGTTTTTTTTTGTTTCATGAACAACTGCTGCATAAATATCAAGGTTTCCCCCAGAAACCCTGCTAATCCCGGTGGTTGGGTGCCATGGCAGTCATTCATCCAGCGGCCCATTGTGTCTTTGAGTTAAAAAATGTCAAACGTTGACAGGAAATTTGAAGATATTACTTGATAATTATGTGTTATTGGAAGATTAGTACCTGAACACCAACTATAAAGTTTTAAAACTGCAAACATTTGAAAAAGAAATAAGTAAGCAATGCTTAGCCTGGTGGGGGCACAAGTAAAGCCTGGTGGCCCACCAGGCTTATAATACACTGGAAGAAACCCTGAATATTATTAATAGCATTTAAATCTCGATTTTGTATAAACTGTAAAAGTGATCAAAGTGCCATTTGAGTCAGTTAAAGTTCAGTTTACTGTAAGAGGCTTGAACTGCAAGGTGTTTATGCTGGACACACAGTTTGCTGCAGGGTTGCTGTTTTTGTTTATAGAGAAAACTTTGTAAGCATTTGGGAATTTTGTAAACACTAATTGCATGTTTTTTATGCTATATTATTCTTAATCAAACTGTGTCCTTTGATTTATTTTATGGCCTTTTCCAATGCTGAAGGGGGGAGGAGGAAGCAGTGAATGTACACAGATAATTCATTCTAGGGAGGAACTCTGTGATGATTTTCCAAACTATCTGGAGAGGCTGAAGCTGATTACTGATGTTTTTTTTTGTTGTTGTTGTTTTCTTAAGGCACAACAGTTGGGAGCCTGAAGAGAACATTCTGGACCCGAGGTTGCTGGCAGCTTTTCATAAGAGGTGAGAGACATTTCTTTTATAGCATCCATCGGCTATAAAACAATGGTATGTTTTATTTTTTTTCAGAAAAACGTTTCAAATAAAAACCAATGTTTCCAATCCCAACAAAATAATTAATCAGAGCTTGCATTGTTCACAGAGTTTAAGGCCTATTACATTTGGTAGCGCTCTGACCTGCCAGTTCCAATTTTAACTGATGAGCATTTTTGTTTTTGAACATGGACAGCAAAATCCTTTTTCTCCCCCTCTGCCACATGGATGTAATAAAAATCTGACTTAATCTAAATGATGTTTTCTAGTAAAATAAAATGGTAGGGATTCACAACATTAACAGGGGTAGGACACATGTTTGTGAGCTTTTCAACACAACGGCCAGATAAGTCGGACGTGGACAATATGGTATTTGTTTGGGCTTGTGATGATGATACAACTGAGGACTGGGGTGTTTTTAACTAAAGCAGGAAATAATTTCAGCATTCTAGTTGTTTTTTGTCATGGTAAATATCTGTAATATTAAAAAAAAAATATCACTGAACATCTACAGTTAACGGGATGTGGGTGGGACTACAAATAAAAGCTAACTGAATCAAATCGCAGCATTAGAGAGAGGCTAATTTTTCAGACTCTTAAGTATCAAGATTCTGCTCACCAGCAGATTTGTTGTGCACCTCTGCCAACAACAAGAGGTTTTAATCTTTTCTAATAAACTGGTTTTGGAAGACCTGATCCAATTTTTGTTCCTGACTGTTTTCCAGAGAACAAGAACGGGAACTTCTGTTTCAGAAGAAAGGAAAACGACCCAGAGGACGACCCAGGAAAATCCTGGTAACTGAACCACACTGGTTCGTCTTTTTTACTCCGCTGTCTCGTCTTTATCTCCACTCATCCGTTCTCATCTCGTCCTCAGCCTCCACCTACTGACACCAAGGACAGCCATTCCTCCTCCTCTTCCTTCGGCCTCTCGTCCGAGCCCTCCTCTTCCTCCGAGGAGGATGACGACGATGATCACGTGAAGAAGGCCAAGCAAAGTCCTCGTATACACCCCGTGCCCCAGAAGCGGCCTCAGATCCTGTTGGCCAAGCCCGATCCGCCGCGTAAGAAGAAGCGCGGGAGAAAGCCACTGCACCCGGACCTGAAGGCGTTGCGGCAGGGAAAGAGTCTTCCTTCTCCTCCACGCCACCACCAGCCAATCAGGTCGCCCAGAGATGAGCCGCGGCCCGGTGTGAAGAAGCCCCTGCAGCCGGCGAGCTTCACCTACCCTGGGCTGAGCCGGAGCTCCAGAGAGGAGGGCGCCTCCTCCTTCTCTCAGGGCTCTACTTCCAAACCCGGATCCCTTAACTGCGTCTGGGCCGGCCGCTCCCTTTCCGCCTCGTCCTCCCACAACAAAGGTAGTCCGTCACAGAAGCCGTCTGAACTGCGACGCGCCGTCTCCGAAACAGGAAGCGTCAGAGCGGACGCCTTTAAAGGATCTGCTCAGAAACCAGCACCTCTCGGTCTGCACAGCAGCTTTGGAGGACACCCGATAGCGGCGCAGCGCCCCCCGCTGACCCACAGAAGGCAGGACAGCATGGGCGGTCAGTCAACCGGCTTGGTTCAACACAAACAGCAGAACTCTAGTTTCTCCAAACAGTTACCTTCACCGACGCCCAGAGAGCGGACCAGCCAGGCGTTGAATCTACGAGCGCTCAACCTGCAGAGCGTCGGTAAGCTTCCGGGAAGCGGCGGTTTGCAAGGGGGTTCACGCAGCACCGGCGTCGGCAAAGGAACCACAGCTGGAGGGCAACGCTCCGGGCCCGGTGCCACAGAAGCTGGACGGAGCAGGACGCAACCCGCAGGAGGCAGCAGGCAGGAGGAGCACAAACACGGGCCTAGCTCTCAGAACCGCAACCTGAACGAGCTCAGCACCGGCGATTCGGACGACACCAGCAGCAGCGAGTCGGAACACGACCCATCATCGTTTCCTGACGACACGAGGCCGAGCGTCAGCAGCAACGCCGCCGAGTCGGACACGGAAACGGACTGGAGGCCGGCAAGGAGCCTCATGGAGCACGTCTTTGTTACTGACGTCACGGCCAACTTCATCACGGTGACGGTGAAGGAGTCGCCAACCAGCGTGGGATTCTTCAACTCCCGGAATCACTAAAAAGAAAGAAAAAGACCCGGAATTCTCGTTTCAGCCCTGCTAATGAAGGAACTCTGAATAAGTTTCTTTTTCAAGTCTAGACCGCAGTTGGACTCTGATCACATTTAACTGAGCAGCTTAAGAAGGTTGTTTAATGTTGTTGGGTTATCCTTTGCAGCCGTGCTTGCGATGGTTTAGTGGTTTCTCAGTCCATCAACAGGAAAACTAGGAAAACCTGGTCAGGTTCTAGACTTTGGAGGTGTCTGCTCTGCTCTGTTATGCTGATATTTTGTTGCTGACAGCAGTTCTAGGTGGTGGAGAGGATTGGATCAGTCTGTGGCGTGTTTCCGCCCTTAGGTTTTATCCATGATATGCCTTGAAAATGGGTGATTAAAGGAGGTAATATAATACTTAATATGTCACCTGGAACTCTATGTTGCAGTTCTCAGTTCATGTCAGCAGGTGGAGTAGTTTTACAAACTTACTGATTAACTCCAGCCTGTTTTGTTATTGTATATAAGCTGAAGCTGTAGCATCAGTGAAACTAAATCATGTCCTCATATCAGCTCGGTAAACACTCATCTTCACTGTCGTTTCCCTCTTGTTTTTTTTGGCTTGAGCTGTTATCTTCATGACTGTTTTTGTTAGTTTCTAGTCTGTTTTCTTTCCAAGAAGCCAGAATCTGTGATCTTGGTCTCCATTGTGGGCTTTTCAGGCTTTCTGCAAGCCTTACAACGACTAGTACCAGAAGGTTCCTTACATGTGGTTAGATGGCCAGTATTCTGTTGTGTGGCTACAAAGGAGACCAGATGCCCATAAAGCTCGACACTGTTTGGTTTAATGATTGTTAGTAGCTCCAGGTCAGTTTGCTCCTTCCCCAGTTCATACCCATATACATAGTCAATGGTATGTCAGTTCATTGTAGTTAATTATTTATTCTCAATAATGAAGATGAATTATCATAAAAATGATCAACTATAATTTAAAGGTGGTATTATGTGAGACCTTCAAGTTCTACTCTATTCTCATGTATTTTGGTTCATTTTCATTCATGCCAACTGCTAACTACAAACAATGGTGATCTGCTGTTAGAGATTTACTGGAGATGTACAAACACGTTTCCTTACTGTAAGCTAGGAGTAGATTGTGCAAAATAACCTCTTTGGCTGGCAAAGCAGATACAAAACGTCAACCTGGCTGGTACAAGTTGATGCAATCTCAACACAAAGCAATCCACACCCGACTGCTCCATTTAGACCTGAACTAGTCGTGTACGAAATGACCGGAGCAGCGAAGGTACTAAATGGCGACGAGGTGAAACGACCAGCAAAGCCATCTTTGTAACATTCACCACTCCGTCTATTCTGACTTCTGCTCCCGTGAGGCCAAGTGAGTGGACATACCTAAAGTCAGGCCAACTCATTTGGGTGTGTCCCTGCTTTGATTTGTTCGACTTTGAGGTGAAATATCGAACCAGGAAATTCTTACATCATGAAGAAAATCATCACCGGTTTAATTGGGGCCAGTCAGGGGTTCTGATACATTTTTGCAGATATTATTTTGGTGCTAATTTCAAAGTAAAAGAAGTCAGGTGATCTTGCCATTAAAAAAAAAAAATACTTAAATGCTTTAGATCTGACCCGGATCATCAGTGAAGGAAACCTTTTGGCTTATAAAAATTGAATTTGTCTCATTCCCAAGCTGAACTTTATATGTAATTGAATGAAATATCTGTATATGTATATTTTTTTTGTTTAAGGGTTTTTTTTGTGTGAGAAATCACCCCAAAGAAGCGAATAATGGTCCTTTAAGCTTTCTGTAATGACACTGTTGGAGATGTATCTTCTTCCATGCCGCTTTTAGGACAAACAGTCTGAAAATGATTATTTTCATTTCAAACTCAGTCTTTTCTCCTTGATTTGAATTGAATCGGAAGGATTCGACTCCGGTTCAACGTCAGTCGCCATTAAAGGGTAACCGTTTGTGTTAAAGTAAGCTTTTGTAAGAATCTGCTGTCGGCATGTGGACTCTAGAAACCATCAGATGGACATTAATAACTCTTCTGCAGGTCCTCAGGTCTCAGCTGGACTTCCACTGCCACCTCCCAGCTTTCCCCCTCCAGCGATCTGTTGAAACCTTCCTGCTCCTCTCCAGATTTTGATTCTAGACTCTCGCTTTTATCCTGGACCTCATTTTTTTTCTATATCTGAGCTTCTCCTGAAGAACTCCCATCGGAGTTCTCTGTGTTCCGTCTTTGGACCAAAGGTGTATTGAATGTGAACTCTTTTGTTCTGACTCGTAACGTGGACAGTATCTCCCGCACTAAGCACAGTACAGATGTAAGCTGACGGAAACGTCCCAGTATCACTTAAACCAGTTTTGTACCATTTGTAATACACATATCGTTTCAGTGTATTTTGAATTTGAATTATGTGTTATTTATATATGTAAATACGTGGGGATTTTTTTTTCTTCATGATGTGATATCTGATATGGATCTGATGCTCATGTCGGCTGATTAGCTTCAGATTCCTTGTAGCCTGTGTGCCTCTGCCGTCTGAAGGATTCGGGAAATAAAGCGTAACAACTGGGCGCTCTTTGTGTAGTTCCTGTCTCCTACCAGCAGGTGTCTCTGTATCATCCGCAGGAAACATCAGCCAACAAACCAAGTGGACGGTGTTGGAAATGGGAACTAAAAAAAGGATTCTTAAATAAATTAAAATGCATCGGAAAAATATGAAATCATTGCAATTTTATTTTTAGAAGTAAGTTAAAACGGTGAAAACTAATGAGTTTATCAAATTTACAGGGCAGCATTTTTTATTTTTAATTTGAGGATGCTTATGTAGGATCATAGCGCAACGAAAATCTAAAACAAAACCACACTAGACGAAGACGGACGTTAAACCGTCTTCGTCTAGTCTGGCACATAAACATATACATTTTAGATTTGATCAGAAAACAACTTAAAAAATAACAACTGAGCTATACCTTTATGTTAACGTTGTCAGCAATCCTTTAATTATTTATCAATCTAAAATAAAAAAGATGACGCGTATGACTGCAGCCACAAGACTGCAGTCATACAGTCTAAGCACGACTTCAAAGAACCAAACTGCATCCATTTGCTGACCTATGACCTCTTAGTGTGACTTCGCTGCTCTGCAGCTCACATGAGTTTTAATGGCCATTTCTCTCTTTGTTCATTAGAACTTCTCTTTCTTCAACAACTCTTAAAACGTCCACCCAAAATGTGGAAAAATCCATGCCTAGAAGATCAATATAAAATAAAAATCAAATAAATTATAGCAGTGTTTGCTCATATTCTCCCAGAACATATTTAACTTGTTTTCTTTGTCACTTATTTTCTTTGTATTTATTAGTTATTAAGTCTTCAGCTCATGATTGAACTATAACTAAAGAAAAATGTGGAAAGAGAGAGGTAGATGTGGAAAACTTCATTGCTGTGTTGACTCTGTGCCCATGAAGTTAAGAGCCACAAGGTTGGCCCGTTTCTTTAATCTCTTTAAAACTGGATCATTGGAAATTTTTATAAGTACAATTTCACCTTTTCGTTATTACCTCCACATTGAATCCAGAATACAATTTAACATTACAATTAATGCCCTTAATAATCAGATGGCATCACATGTGAAAGATCTCACTGTTCCTTGTGTTCCTAATGAAGCCCCTCAGGTTTGTTGGTGCTTCCCGGAGTTTTCTAAAAGTTGAAAACGTTTGTCGAGTAAAGTGCCTTGAGATGACAATTTACGTAAGCTAAATCTATGTAAATAAAACGGAATCGATTGCATTCCTACCAGACTTCAGAAGGACATTTTTTACAAACTTAATTTCTGCCAGAAGAGCATTTCACAGAAAACAAACTCATCATTAAATCACTAAATGTGTTTTATTGTCCCAGTGTAATTCCAGCATCCAGACACCGATTGAAGGCAGGAATCAAACTGACCATGTGTGACAAGACAGGACTGTGCACGGAACGACTTTAACCTGACTGAACACTGAAAAACGGAAAATCGTGCATGTGGAACACAGATGCTTTCGCTCCATGAAGCTGACGCAGATTTCTGCTCAGAGCCAAAGCAGAGAGGTGGAATTTTCCTGAAGCGAGTCCCTGTCAGGAGCAGGAGACGACGAAGCGTTTGCCGGAGTGGGCTAAACAGTGGGAACTCTGTGGGGCAGTGTGTGTGACCTGCCCCGACCCAAGACCTGCAGTCCTAATGGAGAATACACGACCTACTCTGCTGCCCCCTGCTGGATATCTTTTTTTTTTTTTTTTGGACATTACGAATAAGAAACATTGTTGTAAACTGTTTCCCTCTGTCTGCGTGTCAAATGGTTGATTGAAAGAAACTGTCTGAAAGTCAAAATTATTAGCACCGCCTGCTTATCATTAAACACTTCCCCTTAAGTGAAAGAGATCAGGTTTGGCAGAATCGCGTTGAAGTGTTGATGAAATGTTTTCAGGATGTAATTTGGTGTCTTTACATGAGCCAGAAAATGTCTCTCATGGCAGAGGAGCAGCACCTGAAGTGGTCTGTCGTGGGATGACGGATACCGAAAACACAACTTTATCATTACCAGAGGAATTGGTCAAGGCTTAATCAAACAGACAAGGACAGTGAAACATCCAGAAGGGTCGTTTTCGGATCAACGCCTGCTGAAGTGACACCAATGGGGAAAAATAAAACAAAGGCCCAAACGCACATCATGTGCTCACTTGCTATGTTTGACCCACACTAGGAGTGAACTGGAGAGGCAGAAGTTTTATTCGGAAAATTCTTATGTTCTAGTTTCTCGGACAAACCTGTAAAGGAACAAAATGGGAAGCTTTAAAAGGCTGTAAAAAATTGGAATTGGGTCCAAAAGTTTAAAATCAACTCTGAAGCTGGTTAAATAGGATTCTTTGGCTAGGAGCAACAATCAGCTTCATCAGCCAGCGTAAAAGGCACATTCAAAAAATTATGCTAGACACAGAAACCACTAAGAACGTCCAACAGAGAGCCTCAAACACGATGTCCAAACCACCAGTCCACTTTAGCCAGCTTTTTCATTAAGGCAATCCTTAATCTTCGAGTTCGGATTTTGAGTTTGGATGTTTCAAGTAGGATGTCCACTCCTGGGATTATTAGCTATAATATATATGTTTTTGTTCCACTGACCAGTGAAACTGTCTGACAACAACCCTCTCCCAATGAACCTGCTTCCCTAAGGTCATTACTGATACTTGCCCACCTTGACATTGAGTTAAAACACATCCAAACATTTGGTGAAAGTTGGAGAATTCACTCCACTGGGATTTTTGCAAATCCACTCAAACATTCCCTGCCACACACACACGTACACGGAGCCTCCCAGTCACTAACTGGTATTACCTGACGGCAGCAGGTTGTGTATGTTGGCACACGGTTCAGCAGACTGTAGCGACATGTCTGGCTTTCAGGGCTCTCTGCAGGTCACCTTAACAGCGGCAGACAGGTGGAGGCATGTGTATACGATCTGAGTCATCAGACAACATTCACAGCCTTCAGACACACTCAGCTACTGTATGCTTATTAATAGTAATGAGAACAGGAGAAAACTTTAAAACCTCCTCAATTATCTGTCCTTCCCCGTGCTATTAAGAGAGTCTCCTCAGACAGCAGTGTCTTTGGGAAGACTTTGGTTTATGTCTTCTTCAATCAGAAGATGGACTGGAGTGGAACGGACTAAGCTGAAAACGCCCTGATTCTTCACCTGTCTTACTCATCCTGGCTGTCTAAACCTGACCATGGTTTGTGTCAATAGCAGTCAGCTATGAGGCTACCTTGATGTGTTAGCCTGGCATCCTACGGTGTGTTTGACACTCATTAAAGCTTCAGTTATAGGTCAGAAAACAAGGGACAGGCAGAAATTCTCATAATTTTTGTAACTTTTCACCATCCATTTTCCATACACCCTTGTCCCTAGTCGGGTCAGGAGGGGCGCTCTTGCTTATATCTCCAGATAAGACATTTCAGGCGAAAGGCAGGGTACGCCCTGGGCAGGTCGCCAGTCCATCGCAGGGCAACACAAAGACAAACAACCATGCACACACACCTCAGGAGAATTTAGAGAAACAGTCATGTTTTTTGGACTATGGGAGGAAGCCAGAGTACCCAGAGAGAATCCACCATGCACAATGAGAACCCAGGACCTTCTTGCTCCGAGGCAACAGTGCCACTGTGCAGGCCCCTACCGTCAAAATACTTCACAAAAAAATTTCTGATGAAAGAAGAAACCAGTAGTATCTTATTTGCATTATATTTATTTATTAGTTCAAAGTGCAGGACTAATTATTAATCAATTAATCTGCTGGCTGTTTTAAAGCAAGAAAAAAAAAACTAAAGTATGGAGTAAAATATCAAAATTGAGCACACCTTACCTGAATGTGTTCAGTTTTTCATATAGAATCCTGTATAAATATGTGATCAAAAAAAAGATTTTCGGCGAGAATCAAACATTTAAGTAATAAAAAAGAATAAACATGCAATTGTTCTATGGGTGATTGCACTGGCACTATAATATTTGGACCACAAAAATAATTTTGATACCTACAGATAACAAAAACCAAAAAAACCATTTAACTAAATTTGAATCCTAAAGTTGGATTTCGCATGTAAAACTACAGAAACACTGGGGTTTGAATACGTCTTTCTTTTTTTTTAGATGAATAATAATTTGAGCAATATTTGTATAAATATTTGCAGTGGGACATAAACTGTGCCAACAATTCACAGAACAAAGTCTGGGGAATTTGAGAAAACTCCTGAAAACATGAAAAAAGGGAAAGAAAGTACAACTGTTGTATCCATGACAACACATTTTTTTTAATATTATATTGGTGTTTTTGCAAGTTTGGGAAAATGGCAATAGAAGAAAATTACAGAAAGGAAGCTCTGGAGGGTAAAATGTTATTAGTTTCAAATTAAAAATGATTTTGTTTTTATGGTTCACGGTTCTTCTATTTTTTCCCCCCCAAGGTGCTTAAGTCCTGCTTGGTGTCAAATTCAGACCAACATTTTGTTGCCATATAAAAATGAATTTAAAGAACAAAAAAAGTTATTCTCTTTTGTAACGCAACTGTAGATGAGAAAATAGCATGTTTCTTTTGGAGACACATAAATATTGTGTTATAAATGACATTTAAGTCACTTGTATTAATGCTAAAAACAAGACAACTTTCCAACTGATAGTTATAAAGACATTTATTGAAGAAATTTGAACTTTCGGTATTTTACAAGTTAAAAGACAGAAACGTGTCTTTTTTTTGTACAGATATCAAGATTCTATGATTCTTTTGTAAAAATGTGGAGTACTGTAAACAATTCACATCTCTCTCTAAAAGTTCTTTTAAGTACCCCCCCGCCCTCATAAAAATAGGGGATTGTCATCTCTTTTATTGCGTTTAAACCACCACAGTTTTGCCAAAATAGATCAAATGTTATCAAAATATTTCTTTACATTTAATTCCAATTTTGATTCATATGAGCTTTGTCCTTCTCAAACTAAATAGGAGCTTTGTTGTAGAACCAGATGTTGCAATTGTGTGATCATGAACAGTTCAATAGTCCAGTTATAATAAAGCCTGGTGATAAATAATTAGCTTCTGACCATCTTCTGATCCCACAGTGGAAGAACATTTCAATTCAAACAGGAATTCATTGATTAATTCCAAGTTTTGAACTTCTTGAGGCAAATAATGAAAATTCATCGAGACAACTTTCCTGAAAACTGAAGTTTAACTCAGTCTTATAAATAAGAAACAGACACATATGACTTATATTAATACAGTAGAGCAGAGATTATATATATATACATATATATATAAAAAACTGACCATCATTTATAAAATTTAGTCCAGAAGTAATACAGCAATCTGAAGACGTAGAGAGCGATTCTCTTCTGAGATTTTTTGAACAGTTCTGAGGATCCGGATCCGGTTCTCCTCAGTTCGGACAGGAGCATTTGCACTCGGATATGACCGGGTACTGGATGTGGATCCAGGCGCACCTCTGTGGAACCTTTTTCTGCGGGCAGTGCCACCTCAGGAAAGTCAAGTGAGTCGCTTTGGCCGGTTTGCACGTCATCCCCTCCGGAACCGAGCAAGACCGCTTGCTGTAGCAGCTGCCCACCTTCAGGTAGCGCGGCCAGAACCGCCAGCCCAGTTCGGTCCACGCGTAAACCACCGGACACAGCGTGTAGGCCCAGAGCATCCTGCGCAGCTTCCGGTTCGCCTTCTGCTGCTTCTTGCCGAACAGCACCTCCAGCTCCAGGGTTCGGATCTCTTTCGGCATGGGTCCGGTGAGCTTCGGGCTCTGATTCGGGTCGTCCTCGTAGAGGTCCTCCGGCGGGGACACGGACATGAAGTCCGGATTGAAGTGGCTCCCCAGAAGGCTCCGGAGCTCCGTCCCGTTCAGGTCCTTCTCCTTCGGGTCCAGCTGCGGGTCCGGTTCCTCCTTCAGGACCTCCACAGGCAGAGAGTCGCTGGGGATGGGGCGGATGAAGTGGTTCAGGTGTTGGCACATCCCGTCCTGGATCCAGAGCGCCAGAGAGAGAAACAGCAGGAGCCAGCGGGAGGGATCCATGCCCCCTGTCTGGTTCCGATCGCCACAGATCCCCAGCAGAACTCCGGGTCTTCTCCACCAAAAGACAAACAGACAGATAATCCAAGAGGGAGTTCAACCCACCTCCAGGCAGCACTAAGTCCGGGATCAGCTCCGGGCTCCGGACTTCATGACGGCTCCAGGGTCCTGCCGGAGCCGAACTGAGTCGATCTGACTCCGGCTGCGCTCACATATTCGGCAGAAGGAGGCTGATGTCATCCAAACCGAGCCACACCTCCGCGCACTTTACGCACCGGCGGTGGCGGATTCTTTTTGGGGAACGATGAAAGGATACAGATGCCGAGAGCGGCAATAACCGTTCAGTGATATCAGGAAGGAGGAGGAAACAAGTTGATGTTCGGTGTGTCTGGGGTCGTTTAGTAGTCTTACCAAGTGTCTTTCTGCTCTGTTTTTTTTTTCGTGCAAATATCTTAGTACACTTAAAATCATCAATAAATCAATCAATCAATCAATCAATCAATCAATCAATCAATCAATCAATCAATCAAATTTTATTTGTATAGCACATTTCAGCAGCAAGGCATTTCAAAGTGCTTTACATAATTAAAATGCAAACAGCATGTGACATAGAATAAACAGTGAGAAAAAAGAGATTTTGAAAAAGATTTAAAAAAGATAAAAACATTAAAACCCCTTTTAGAACTTCAGTTCAACGTCGTTTAACTGGGACGTTTTCCGGGGGGCTTTACATCATTAAAACGTAGACAGAAAGAAAAATAAAAAGAAATTAATAATAGATAAAAAGTGAAGACAAAAACATTAAAAACATCGAAGACACCAAAACCCGCACTCTAATCCTAATTTAGCCATAAGCAACTCTTAACAGGTGGGTTTTAAGTTGAGATTTAAAGGTAAAACTAACTTACAAGTAACTTTTCAGCGAGATGTGGGAGCTTGTTTAAGTCAGAAATTCATTAACATTGATGAGAAAGTACCAGTTCCACCGGAAAATGTCTTAGTCAAATAATCTGACAATGGAACTGGTACTTAAACACACACACACACACACACGCACGCACACGCACGCGCACACACACGCACACACACACACGGCTGCACAGTGGTGCAGTTGGTAGAGCTGTTGCCTTGCAGCAAGAAGGTTCTGGGTTCGATTCCTTCTGCATGGAGTTTGCATGTTCTCCCTGTGCATGTGTGGGTTTTCTCTGGGTACTCTGGCTTCCTCCCACAGTCCAAAGATATGACTGTTAATTGGCCTCCCCAAATTGCCCCTAGGTGTGAGTGTGTGTGCATGGTTGTTTGTCTCTGTGTTGCCCTGTGACAGACTGGTGACCTGTCCAGGGTGACCCCTGCCTCTTGCCTGGAACGTTAGCTGGAGACAGGCTCCTGACCCCACTAAGGGACAAAATGGATGGACACACACATATATCAATATTAAGAAATTATTGACTTAAACTGTTTTGTATCTTGCTGTTAAGTTAATTGTGAGATGGTTTTGTCTTTTTTAAAGTGTACTAAGATATTTGCAATATAGAAACTTTGTGTTTTTGCAGTCCTGAAAGAATGAAGCAGTGCTGCACTGAACAAGCAATGTTTTTGTGTGTGTTTCATGTAGGATGAAGAAAACTCTCATTGCTGCACCATGACTCTGTGAGCCACATGGTTTGGTTGAGAGTTCCTGTTAATCCATACAGTGGGGATGGAGTCTGTTCACTTTCCTGTTCCATAGGGCTCCTGCCTGTCTGTTGTTGTTTTTTTTTCTGTGCCATATTAGTCATAATGATTCAACTGAGATATCGCACAACAACCACCAACCACAGAGCCGTGGTTAAAGTTTGCCACCGCTTTTCGGTTTGGTTTGGACCAGCTGGACACAGCAATGACCAGGTTTAACAGTTTGGAGTGGCATGGAGCCACACTGTAAAAACACTAAATCTAACTAAGTAATTTTTTTTCGTCTAGTTTCTAGTGCAAATATCTTGTTACACTTAAAATAATTCAAGACTAATTTACAAGTAACTTCAAAGTACGTTACACAGGCTTGTTTTCAGTAAAAAAAAGAAGAAGAAAAAGAACAATGATCAAAAGTATATTAGTTCCACTGACCAATTTCTTTCACTTAAAACAAGACATTTCCCCAATATTAAAAAAAAAAAAACTCTGCCAGTGAAACTAGTACTAGTAGTAGAAACTAGTATTCAAAAAGAATTACTGACTTGAAACAAGCCGGTGCAGCTTGCTAAAACGTTACTTGTGAGTGAGATTTGACTTAATTAATGTCATATTTTATTTGCATTAGAAACTAAACCAAAATACGTTTGTGATTTCGCAGCAGCATCAAGAACAAGGGATGTCTTTCCTCAGGGTTCTATCATTTTTATGCAAGCCATCAGAGTCCATGGCTTACATGTTGTTAGTCTGTTGTCTGATTTTATCTCCCATGCACATTAGAAATGTTTAGAGCGGCTAATCAGTTAAAACTCACAAACTATTTGTGCTTGCTCATCTTACACCTTAATGATGCTAGCACGTGGCTAATTCAGGTCAGCGTTTTCTTCAGCTTGTTCTCTAAAATTCTGATTCTGCAGGTTCTGTTGAGGCTCAAAAACACAAACACTTTAAATAAACCGTTTTTGATCAGAGAACAAGAACCGATTTGTAGAAACGACGACTTGACAGCCAACTACGCGCATACTTGCTGACTCCTTTTGCACTGGAACCATGTTGGTAGGATTTTAAACTTCTGCAAGGTTTTGTCCAGACTTGGAAGTAACAGAAGTTGAAAGTGAGAGGCTAGTCGCCTGTTTATTGACAGCAATCACACAAGAACACAGCAGCTAGAAAACTCATAGCACAGACACCTTTTTGTTACAAAAAAAAGTTTTAAAAGACAATTTTTTAAAAAACATTTCTCTTCTCCTGAGGAAGACTTACAGAATCCAGTTCATCACAGGACTCAGGTTTTTTCACTCAAATTCTGTTTCTCTCTGATTCTGACAAAAAGCTTTTAGTTTTTTTTTTTAAATTATTATTATTGTTGTTCTGATTTATCCACCCCTTGTAGACCACGTGATTCACCTCAAACTGCTTCAGGTCTTAATGCTCACCAGTGTTCATGTACGTTCAACTCATGCAAAGTCTTTATTGTTTTTGAAACATTTTGCTGCCACCTAGCAGTCAGAGTTACGCCAGACGTACGCCTCCTTTTTCTGATTTGTATACTTAATACTAAAATCTATACCTCGTGAAGCTGCTTAAATCAACAATTTCTACTTGAAAACAAAAACCTCCATGAGAATTTAGTCTTAAGTGATTCAAGGGATTCATTTCTCATCGAATCCCTTAATCATATATAACTTATAGTTGACATAAAGTGTTCATTTTGAAGCAAATGTTCTTATTTACTGGCAATGTTTGCGGTCAATCCAGCCGCACGGAACAGCGCATGCGTTCTAATGCTGCGACTCCCCGCGTCACGCTGCAGATGCCTGAGAGATTGCTTTTGAAAACACAGAGGAATGTGCAACCGTGTTTATTTTGGAGGATCTTACTCAGAGAGACATGCGGCAACAGTCTGGGCTTTTTCTTCTGGCGACCACCGCCGCCCTCGCTTGCCTCTGGCTCTGGCTGAATTTCGGGCAATTTTATGGTGGTGACAGTGTGTGACGGGCGCCGTTAAACTGTCATATCTTGCACACAGAGGAAGTCGGTGGCGGAGAGGTGATGCTCAGATAAGACTTCCTCTCTCTCTCTCTCCTCTTTGTGAACCTTTTTTTTTTATCATCCACTTCCATATCTGGCGCCCTCATGAGGGGTTTCTTGTGGTGGTGGTGGGGGGGGGAGATCCTAAGTTCACACTGGGATGATTTAAGGGCCTAAAGGACTTTTAGGGGTGGTAAGAAAAGTTAGCGCTGTGTGCTTGAGGTCATGGGGTGAGTCCGGCTCTCTGGAGCCACTGAAAACGAAGGCGAATTAGACAAATTGGTGTGATTCTCGTCAAGGTTCTTGACGCAGTTTTTGCAGACTTCTATCAACTTACCTTTGGCGCGAGTCTCTCAAATAAACTTTGAGTTTATTTGAAAGTTTAGGAAATCTGAATATAGGCCTTCTAATAAACAATATTAAGCATGTGGTAGGTTTAGGACACATTCCTCAAAGTCTTCTGTAGCTTGAAAACACTGTGATTTACAATCTTCGTTCCCCTTTGAGTCTGCAAGCTTATATCTACAGTTATCCGCTGCCAGAATCACCACCACTGTAAAAATGTAAAAGACAATAAAACAGTACTAATAACTTTCATTTTATGTATTGCTTTATTTGTAGTAAATAGTTTCTTTGACCAGATTTGTGGAAATAAATAAATAAATAAATTGGGCTTTGAAGGGCGTTCCACATGGAAGGTCATTCATCTGGAATCTCTCCGATTATGGAAAAAAATGTTTAGCTGCTCTGGTTCACAGAGGGTTGAAGACATTTTATCCTTTATGGCACTTTTCATGTCAAACAGCATTTCAATCAGGGCATGATCTAGACTTTGACTAAACCATTGAAACATCACGATACTGTTGTGTTTTTGTCATTCTTTTGTAGACTTGCTGCTGTGTTTGGGATCGTTGTCCTGTTGATGACCTGGTTTGGTCCAAACGTCACACAAATGGCATCACATTCGACTGCAGGACCCAGTCTAACGCTGAGGTGACTTGTTTGTGCTGATATTTTCTTAAACATGCTAAAACATCTCTGCTTTGGTCTCATCTATCTAAAGGGCATTTGTCTACAAGTCTTGTGCTTCATTTAGACTCACATTTCCTGCAAAGTGAAGTTTTGTCTTGCTGTTGTCTTGTTTTTAGAGTTAAGAAATGTTTTATTCCTTCAGTTATTTCTAAGACAGCGCTAAGCTACCTGTGGTCAGTTTTTGCCCATGACCCGATTGTCATGAAGTTGCTCCAACCTGGATCTGTTTTTGCTGGGAGTTCCACTCTTGGAAAAATTTGCAGCTGTTTTTAAATGTTTTCCCACTTGTGAATAATGTCTCTCTCTGCAGATTGGTGGATTTCCGTTGATTCTGAAATGGCCTCATAACCCCTCCTGGGTTGACTAGGAGCAACCATTGCTTCTCTACAGTTTGAGATTTTCTTATACTGTGTAAACATTTGATGCAAACTAGAACGACCAACAGGGAACTTGTCTTTTTTTTTTTTTTAATGAAAGGTGGTATGTTGAGAAGCTACTAGAAATGCTATTGACTGTGTTAAAATCCTGCCTTTTTGGGAAGATTATGTACAATTTCAATGTAATTTTTTAAGATCATATTAAAGTATAAAAAATCCCAACTTTGACCACGACTTTTTTGAAAAAGTTGCCACAAAATCACACTGCAACACACACACACACACACACACACACACACACACACACACACACACACACACACACACACACACACACACACACACACACACACACACACACACACACACACATATGTTTGTGTTGCTATCTTTGTGGGGACTTTCCATTGACTTCCATTCATTTCTACAGCCTAAACTTTACCTTTACCCTTTTCCTAACCCTATCCATCACATACCTAACCCTAACCAAAACTCAATTCATACCTTAGCCCTAACTCTGACCCCTGACCCAAAAACAGGGTTTCCCCTTGTGGGGACCAGGCTCCGGTCCCCACAAGGAGCAAGTGGTCCCCACAACGTAGTATATGTCAGGAAAATCATCCCCACAAGGTATTACAAACAAACGCACACACACGCACGCACGCACACACACACTGCCACATCCTGGACTGAAACTTCAACAGGATGATGGTTTTGCCCCCTTAAAGTTTCTAGAATCATGCGTGACATTTCATGACAGTTCTGACAATGTTGGAAACTTTAAGTAACGAGCAAATGATTGAACATGAACATCGACTCGGTACCGACGCTATTTTAGATACTTGTAGGGTAGATACCGAAAGCTCAGCCTGGCATTTGCCTGTTTTTCGTGTCTGTAATTGCTTGGTTGACCTGTCTCTGCAACCTTGAAGCTGTCTCTCACAAATGGACCGTCCAAATTGCCCCGGCCGTCTCACCATCAAAGCAGCTGCTTGTGGGGAAGAAAAAAAAAAAAGAAGAAACGACACAAACAACAAACAAAAGATCCTTTTCTCAGCTTCATCTGGCCGGGTCACGAACGACCTCTTTGTCCTTCATCCTGGGAGGCCTCGGCTGATTCGACATTAAGATTGCGCCGCCGCTGTATCCGAACATCAGACGGAACATCTAGGAGGGAGATCAGAACCGAACGAGTCCCCGCAATGAACGCAGAGTCACTGATCCACGGCGTCGCTCCGTATCTCGGCCCCGGCGATGTGAAATCAAAGGGCCGGCTGATTTGGAACATGTGGACCGGTGTCTGTATGTCATGCAGAGGAGAAGAGGGGAGGGGGAAACACAACAGCAAACTGGAAACTATGAAAACCTGCAGCAGTCGCTCCGGGACTTTGATGATAAGTGAAGGAGATTGCTGGTGTTTAACTGTGACGTAATGTTTTTCATTCTGAAGTTTCACTGCTTACCATCAGATCGACTTTTACCAGACAGACTTGTTTCCTCAGAAATAAATCAGAGGGCAGAGTCGAGCGTAGATCCGAGGGTTCGCAGTCAGACAGGGAAATATTTCAACAACCATTTTTCCTATTAACTGAAACGTTTTCCTTCTCATCTTGTTAAAGGGACGATGTAATGTATTTTCCAGGCACATTGCGCCATTTTGCAGCACAATCAAGTAACTATGTTACCTTCAAACAAATGTATGAAAGATAAAAGAGAGTTGACTTTGCAATTCGATGGCTTGAAATTGGGCCTCTGTCTTTTTAAAAGGCAGATTTTCAAATCTGCACAAGTTGCCCTCTGCGACCCTGGAAGAATGTCGTTATAAGTGAAATACCTTGCACTTTAAAAAAAATCAATATTAAGGAAATATTATCACTAAAATAAGCTCTGTTGCTTTGCTGAAAAGTTACTTTTCTTGTTTGATGTTTCCTAAAATATTTTCACTAGGAACTATAGGCCAAAAATACTTGGTAAGATTTTGCTGTAGAAAAAGATTGAACACATATTTCAATATTTATGCTTCTGTGTTTAAATGTTAAATCTGCCATAACAGACATCTATACAAAAAATAAAAAATAAAAATAAAATAAATAAAAATAAAAATCATGGCAAAACATTTTTCTTCTTTCTAAAAACATGAATATTCAGCTGATTTCAGATCTGAAGGTCTGTCTCAGTCTTTGCTGGATCCTAAAGGATCAGGATCAGAAAAAACATTTCCTACTCGTGAAAGTGAGAGAGTGCGACTGTTGCTGGCTGCGCCTCAGCAGCGTTCCTGTGGTTTGGACCGGTGCAGTCGAATGCTCCGAAGTGGACGAGATTCCAGCAGCTGTGTGAGATTCCAGAAGTTTCGCACTTTCCCCCAGAAGCATCCGGAAGCGGTCTGGAGTATGACTGCTGCCCATCCCTCATGAAGCAGGTTTAGTTCTTTTTTAAATCCTCTTATCTGTTCTCATTAGGGTGTGTGTGTGTGTGTGTATGTATATATATATATATATATATATATATATATATATATATATATATATATATATATATATATATATATATATATATATATATATATATATATATACATACACACACACACACCCTATACACACATATATATATATATATATATATATATATATATATATATAGTTACTTTTTGTGTTTTCGTGGAATTTCTGCTTTTCCGTTAGTCATCATGTGATTTATATAAAAATACATTTTCTTTTAGCATCAATTAAATGCTTGTTCCAGTCTGAATTTTTAATCCTGAGCTGGTAAGAAGGTAACATCACAGCTGAATTAAAAGGGTATTACGTGCAGAAAATAAAACCAGAATTACACCAAAATCAACTGTAAACCAAATCAATAAGAACGACTTTGCATCTTGTGGTCTTTTTCAATGCTTCGATCTGCTTTAGTTGGAGCTAATCTAACAGATTACAGTCTTTAACTACCCTTAGTCTGGATCAGTTTTAACTAAATAATTAAAACCGATCCAGATTAACGGCAGTTTTAATTAATTGATAAAACAATGATTTTTAACCCCAAATTAAAAAATACCTCCAGGCTCATAGCAGGTAGTGGCAATGGAAGGCAAAAATCTTCCTTATCAGCAAGAAAAATAATCTTTTTACTCACTTTTAGCATTTTAAAAATGAATATTTAAAGCATATTTCAATAGAACAAATAAATGGGCATGCAGGTTTTTGGTCACTTGTCCGTTATTTAGCTTCTCTAAAACACAGAATACACTGCACCATGATTTTTTTTTATAGTTTTTTTTTTTATTTCAGCAAAAACTGATAAATGCCAAGAAAAGTACAGACACCTGCAGCAGAAACAAGTAGGTACATATAGTGCATGTCTGGTTGTAAAGCTGAACTCTGACACTTCACTAGTAACACATTCAAACATGACCAAACTCACAAGTTAATACTCCATACGTCTCCGCCGTCGGTCCTTCCGGGACCAGCCTTCAGAATAAACGGAAGCTGCCACAGTTAATGCCCTGTTGCATCAAATATTCAATTAGCTTTTATTCCATAATCAGAATGTGCAAACGTTAGAAAAAACGCTGTTTCAAAATACTGTGCATACATGTTAAGAACGTGTGCATGTTCCGGCAGGTCCACATGTCATCACTTCCCCAACATTACGAAGAAAAACGGGTGCAGGATTTGGTTCACGTTGGTTTACAAAAAATAAAATAATAATAAAAAAACCCCGAAAAAAAAAAGAGAACAGAAAACACAACAGTAATCAAGAGTAAAGCAGAACAGGGACCAGAGGGATCCGAGCGCACGTCACCGTACTGCCGGACCCGAACGAGGCACAAACCGGACACAAAGCGTCAGTCCAATAAAACATAGACTACGATCTACATCATGCTGACAAAAATACAGCTCAGGCCACATTCCATCTTTAGGTTTAGGAATAAAAAAATACTTCATGTGATAAAGACTCTGGTGTTCGATCTGTTTGTAAGAATATATACACATAGATTTGTTTGTTTCTTTTTTTTTTTTTTCTTTTTTCCAATTTTAACTGAAACATCCGAGCAGCTCAGAACAACCGATTGAATCGTCACAAACGGGTCAAAACCTACATTCAGTTCATGCTGAGGACGAGGGGGAATACTGGAATCTTTTACAGATAAACTGAACCGGGGGAAATGTATTCTTCTTCTTCTTTTATTTATTTTTTTCTTTTCTCCAGTTGTTCTCCTGGGTGACCTGAAGGGTCACAATGCAAACGTCCTGAAGGGGGTGCAGTGCCTGGGTTCTTGGTTGCATTAATCGTTATCTGTAACAGTCGATGCCATTGGTTCTGAGGCTTGGTGGAGTTGAACCAGCAACTTGAAACCAATCTGGTATCCGGATGGGAGGGTTGCTCTTTGAGTCGGAAAGTTCAGCTTCGAGGACGATGGTTTCAGTGTATCATAGACGTTCTTGTGGAAAGAAGAGGTTCGTGCTTAGGCTGTCCTGGCGAATGACGACTCTGCGTCGCATTGAAAACATCCACAGAGTAGCGGACAAACCATCAAAACCAACACTGCGAGAAGAGAATGTGCTTAAATTTTATTTCATACCCCAATTTCAGGAAAACATTTAGGTCAGACTCTCTGAAGTACGTTGTTCCTTTACATTTGCTGCCAAAACACCACTGAAGAAAATTTGGTAGTTAACCCAAAGATGGATGCATCTGTTTAAATTCTGTGTTTGGTTTTACGTGCAGCGAACAAGACAGTGACAAGCCAGCAGTAAAGGACAAAGTGGTTTGTCAGCCGTCGTGATGCTATTTTTCATGATGCAACAGTCAGAAGAGCTAAGCCATCATGCAGAGCTAATTGCACTGCTGCAATTAGGGTTTGTTGTACGAGCAAAAAGCACAAATAGCTGTTAACCTGATCGTGACGTGATCTTTGTTTGAAATGCAGACCAGAAATCAATGGAACGGCCAGGAATCTAATGGTATACTGTAATGAAAAGGATTTATGGAAGGATAAATTGATCTAAAACCTGCAAACAAACAGGCTATCCACAGACTCAGTTTTACTTTATAGTCTGAAACTGTTCAAATTATTCGGATTCACTCAGAATTAGCACCGATGGATCATTGTTGGTCATTGATTTCTGTTAGAGCACAAACTTTGATGTCAAGATGTGGAAAATCCTCCATCCCACGTCTTAGGGCTCTCTGTAATCTCACAATTTCAGTTGTTGCAGAGCCCATAATTTGTGAACTGCAGCTCTACATGCTGACCTTGCTTACATGTCGCTGAATGTGCCTCTAATCACTGGATTTCTTTGCACAAAGGCCTGTGAGGAGGGGTTTAATGATCCAATCTGAGCTGATTTTGATGGGGAGTGAATACAGTGAGGCTCTGACCTTTAGATTTAATACAATAAGCCATAAACTGGATGAAGGTTTTATCGCAGCTTTCAGCTGTGACGTGTTGCTGAAGGAGAGGATGCGAGTCCTTGCTGGATGCAAGGACTGCTGGTGTCATGAGGTAAAAACACAGACGACTCAGTCGTTTGCAGTGGGTTTAATGTCCATGTAACGTCCGTTGTCCAACAACGCGCTTCACCTCTACAGTGTGCTGCTGAGAATCTCTGAGACCTGCGCATTTGTCTGGTCGTCTGAGTCTACTTCCTGGGCAGTGGCTCCCTCCGGCTCCTCCCCCTCCTCTCCAGACTCTGCCTGTGCTACAACCACTGACACTCCCGCGGCCGTTACAGTCTCCTCCTCCTCCCGACTCGGCGATGCATCCTTGCAGGGCTCCACAAAGATCCTGCGAACGTGGGGCCGCTGTTCCCGGTGCCGGGCTTTACGATTCTCCAGGACGCAGGAGGCGTGGCTTACGTAGGTGTGGCCCTGCGGTGAGGGTGGGTCCCCCAGTGGAGTTAGGTCGGCGTCCAGTTGCCTGGTGTAAACGCCCTCCGATAAAGACCCAGTGAGACTCTCCCCACTATGGCCCCGGAGCCAGCGTTGGGGTCCGCTGAAATACTGCCCCCGGTGGCTCCTTGAGAGCAGTTTGCGTTTGGCCGGTGGATTGGCAAGACCCCTCAGAGGGGCTGGGCCCTCCTTAGTAAGTGAGAGGCCCTCAAAAGTCTTGGTGGTGTCGGACAGAGCCGGGGACAGGGGGAACGACTTGGGGAGATCTTTGTAGAACATGGGGGACAAGGGAAGGGAGGGAGATGTAGGCAGGGTTCTGCAGCGAGATGGCGGGTTAGGAGAGGTGGGGAGGGAGAGATCTGCAGATGGAGAAGTGGAGGTAGGTAGGAGAGGATCCTTCCTGGGAGTGGAGACAGGGAAGTCTGTCGGTGCGCAAATACTGTACCTGAGAAAGAGAGAAATCAGATTAAAGGTGAGATAAGTCCGGGCCACTAGGCTTAGCCTGCTACTTCTGTGACCGGACCCCGGGTAAGCAGAAGAAAATGGATGGATGGAATCAAACTACTAAATTCCCCTTTTCTGAGAGAAGTAAAGCCAGTAGAAAAGCCGGTATGTTTGGTTTCTTCTTTTGAGGCGGTATTGTAGTCCAAAACTGGAGGAGAGGATTTTAGTGTCTGAATTTCCGAAGTGTTTAACGTTACCTGAGTTCGTGGATCTGCAGGACGTCGGGGGCGCTTCCACCTAGCGAGTGCATGACCTGCTGGGACAGATCTGAAGCTGGGGAGTAGAGCAGATCTAGTTCGCGGGGGCTCAGGGCGTCACTGGAGTCATAGTCGCTGTCGGTGGGCAGGAACACCTCAGAGGAGCCATCCTCATCTGAGCCGAGCAGAGAGTCTGTCAGAGAGACGTTCAGGGTAAAAATCTCTGAAGGTGCTTTGAGTCCGCTTTTAAGAGGAAAATCTTCATACGCACCACTGATGGCCTTCCTCTGCCGGAGCTCTGGCGACGGGGAGGGTGTAGGCATGTAGTCCATTGTGGAGGAGGTGGAGTCAGTCTTCTGCTGTCCAGAATCACTCTCTGAAGCACTGGCGTCCACCAGACAGGTGATGAGGACACCGCCACGGGGTTGCTTGTAGCGCGCGTACTGGAGGGCGTCCGTTATCCAGCGGAGGTCGCGTCGCATCTCATCCAGCTGCTGCAGAGACGAAAGGACAAGCAAATAGGACACTGGGGAACATCCTAGTCTTAACATAGCACACGCCAAACTATCCAGAGATTGACTGTGACTTTGGAATTATTTGTATAAAGAAGAATTCATAGTAAGCTCAATAGAAGCAAAGGTGCACAAGTATTCTGACTGGAAAACGTCCTCCAATCGCGATCCCTTTATCGCTATGCTTGACAGTTGGTGTTGTGCATTCGTAGTACCAGTGGGGCAATGAACCCTTCTGACACTTCTCTGTCAGGAACAAAGGAAATGCATCAGCTGTCTTAATTACAAGCATTGATTTATCTAAAAAGCTCTCACTGACCAAACCTATCCAAGTGAGTGATCACGGTCTGCATAGAAAGTGACCAGACTAAGTTAACCTGGAGGATCACTCTTTAAGCACAAAAAGCGAGCAGACTCCAAAACTTGAGAGAGGAGCAACTGTGAGTCCAAACTGGATTTAGAAAGCACCTAGACCTTTTTCCTTCACCTGTACCGTTGATGTGTGTAATGTCAGAATCTTGTGAAAAAAAAGTAAATTCCACGCTAAGATGGTTAATGAACATTGACGACCGTCCCTGGGTTTCTGCCTCTGAATGCCGAGTGAACTCTGTTGTGGCCCCATTTTTCGATAAAAATTGAACCTTGGCTTGCGTGGGGACAGATTGTGTTGGCATCAGCAAGATGTGCTGGGTTGAACACACTGGAGTAACTTGCTGAACATTGTTTGACCTCATCCACTGAAAAAGGTGAGGTCCTTGGAGATTTGAGAAGTCAATTCCAGGTTTCTTGTATCTGGGTTAAAAAAAAAGCCCTTGCTTAGACTACATTATTTTTAGAAAGTCTTTTTTGCTTTGTGTCTCCATCTCCTTTGACAGAAAAACCTGAAAAAGACTTTTTGAGTGTCTGAGTCTAAATTGTTCCGTACTGCCAGAAGAACTGAGATCCCAAGACAGGTTTGTGATGATTAATCACGAAATTATTACTCAAAATGATATTTTTACTACTATGTATCAAACACTGTCTCGAGATTAAGGATATTTGCAAACAGTTGGACTAGGTTCTGTCCACGACAACTTTCTAGGTACTTATACCGATGTTCTAGGTTTGATTTTCTTATCACTATGGTCCCAAAACAGAGTGATGGGAAAGAAGTAAAACAGACTAGGAGTCACAAGACAAAAAAACACACGAAGAAGCTCCTTTGTAGAAGAGGCTGGATGTTTAAGGATAACACACAACTCCTCCATGTGGATCAGATAATTTGTTGTGTCACATTAAAAATCTACAATTATTCTCCGACTCTCCCTCACAGTCTCATCACGCTGTTTTGGTTAGCCTCAGTAGGAAATTTGGAGAATCCAACCGAGACACTGTGGTTGTGGAAAAGCTACTGATTTAAAGTTCAGATGCTGGATGGATTGTTTAGTATGTAGTGTCTTTTCATACTTTTTTTTAAAACTCTTGTAAAAGCTTTTTTTCTTGGTTTTTATGTGTTATTTTAAAAAAAATGGTTCAAAAATATTTTTGTAACCTTTTTCTAAGTTGGTTTTGCTTTAAAATAATTTATTTTTGTCGCCATTTCACATTAATAACTATTTTTACATAATCGATCACATTGATTCTGTCTTTTTGATCATTTCTGCTTCTTTCTTTATGTATTGTGTTATTTCTGGTTTCGGTTTGAGATGGATCTGCATCTGTCCGTCAGATATTGGACCTCTCAGCGCTGGAGCTCCAGCGCCAGCACCATTTGATCTTCTTGGCTCTCTGTTCTGCTAAAACGCAGACAGGCTGCAGTGGGATGACAACAAACAAGAGATTTCCTGGAGATTCCACCACACAGATAAAAAAAAGTTTTCTTTTGCAGCTTGGGAAGAAAACGGAGCCATGGAAGTCTTTAAGTTTCCATCTGCAGCAGATTAAACTGACAGCAGCTTTGTGATTTAAACCGCAGATCTGCTGAGGTTTCAATTGTCGCTCTGCAGCTTCAGCAGCTCTCGCAGACTCCTCGGTATCTGTCTCCGTCTGAGGAGTTCAACTTTACACATTAATGTAGAAATTTAGGATTAAGGAATTGCTTTAATTCAAGAAAGAAGAAGTCGCAGAGTAACACAAGACTCGTGCTCAAAGGAGAGGGTAATTCCTATGGAAATTTCATCCTTTTCAGCATAAGGACGGTGGGCCCGCAGCATCACTCTTCACCAAACAGGAATACAGAGACGGGCATAAAAACTTTAGCTTTTAAGTGGTCACTTTGTGAAAAATATTTAATCCTGGAAAAGAGAATCCCATAGAAGCGGGAGATACACTGGGAGATAGTTGGCAAAAAAATATTTTTTGTTTGATGTTTATTCAAGGTGATTTGAGTCAAAAAGTTTTCAGAATATTTCACAGGATCAGAATTGAAGCTGAATGAAGCTGTACTCTCAGCGAGCTGCTTAATTACTGAGTTGTGCTGTGGAGCCCCAAGCTGGCCGAATGTTTTTTTTGTTTTTGTGTGTGTGGCAGAAAAAGATAAAAGAAAAAGATAATTAGGAGGATTCATATCACCAGCAACCTCATCGGAGGTGAGGCGAGTTACACGGCAACTAAACAATGATCTTGTGAAAGATGTGTTTCGACTGTATAAAATATCTTGGTGTTTATAAGTTGGGTCTGTCGCATTTTTCCAGAATTAGATTGTATTTTCTTCTTTCTACAAACTCTAATAAAACAAACAAACAAATAAAAACAACTTTGATCTTCTACAGGTAAGATACAGACCGCTAATAAATACTCCACAGAAACCCAATTTTAAAACTAGTTAGAATAGTGAGATTTTTTTAAAATCTTAACTTGTAATTTAATATTTGAAACTTGTCTGGGTCTTATATATATATATATATATATATATATATATATATATATATATATATATATATATATATATATATATATATATATATATATATATATATACAGCGATGCTTTTCAGCAGTACTCCTGTTCACATCGGCCTCTCATCATTTAATCAGTTACTTCATCTCTTCCTTTATGATGATTCTCTGTTGCCAGAGAGACGTGGAAATCTCTGTGGCATCACAAACCAACCAGCTTTGGCTGATTTGAACACAGGGTTCTATTGGTTCATTATGGTTGGAGAGCTAAAGTTTAATTCTGATGAAAAGAGCGGTATATATAATTATTTTGTCTTTTTGATATAAATCATCCTGCAGAGTCACTCCAGATGATTTTTGTTGCTTCCTCTTGTATATCTGAAGCTTTGCTGCTTTTTGTTTGCTGTCCTGAAGGTGATCAGTTATATATTTTTTTAAGAAGAAATCTGACACCTAAATAATTGACTTCATTATGGCAGGATAAAACAAAAACCTTGTGAGCTAACGCATTTTTTTTCCTCTCTTGTCTGAAACATCCAAACAGTTTTTCAGTTCGATTCGTTAGATCTGAACTCTGACGGTACAGAGCGGCTCCCCCCCTGCGCTGCGATTCGCGTTATTTATCCCAACTTCTCTGTGGTCAGAGTCCATTTTTTCCGCGCCTTACAGAAAGCAGACAGATGGTGTCACTCGCTCTGTGTTTGGAGAGCACTGCTGAGGTTTTGTGGTCGGCCTCCATTAGTGGCGGGCAGCTCCTCGGTAAGAATCTTCAAATGAGGAGAAAAATACTCGCCATTTATCGGATGAGATTTTTACGGCAGAAACACTTTTGACATTTCAGAGATGTTTTTGATGGGAACAAAAAACAAACAAAAGTTTATTTATGCGTCCTGTTGTCTCTACAGATGTTCACCTCAGAGAGTTGCTTCCTGAAAAGCTTAGAAAAAAAAACAAAAAAAAACGTGTTAGCCGTCGGAAAGGAGGTGGTTGGTTTTCTCACCTGGATGTAGTCCAGGATGAGCTGATGTCGGGATCTGGCACTCGTCAACTCGCCATCCGTGATGGCCTCCCGCAGTGCTTGCTGGGTAATCAGGGCGTCCAGGTCCAGAACGGAGGACAGGCGGCAGTAGAGACCGATGAACTTTTCTTTGTAGGTGCAGAAGTGAACTGAGATGGGAAACAAGAGTTTTTAGTCTGGATTGGACTAAAAATAAAACGCTTTTCATTTTTAAAAAAATGCAGAAAAAGTTTAGGCATCACAGCAGCTGTTGTAGTTTCAGAGAGAATGAGGATGGAATATAAATTCATTTGGATATTTTTTTGGCACTACCACAGCTCCATATAATCTCTTTTTGATGAAGGTTCCTGGTCACTGCATGTCCCGCAGCCCTTGAGCGTAAACTCAAATGCTCAAGTGCCTTTTTGGAATGCCATTGTTCCCTAAAAACAAACAATACACCCAGCAAAATAAACGAAAAAAAATATATATCTTTAACTGTTTCTAGGATTAAATAAATGACCAACCACCTTATTGCCATCATTATTCTCTTGAGCGGCATGCAGTCGGAGCTGATCGCCATGATTAAACCGATCAGTAACAGATACAGTGAGCGGCGGCCGGAGCTCGTCCTGCAGACGGCTCCGTCCTTCGTGGACGACGTGGTTTTCGGCGGCGCTGGAGCCGCTCCACGGGTCGAGGACAGACCAAGCTGTGTTTGTAGCAGCAGACGCACTAAATCAGCCTGCAGGCTCCAGCAGGACGGCCTCTCTGCTGACCCCCTCAACACACACACGCACGAACGTGGTAATAACACCCACACACACTGCACAATATGCTCTCTCTCTACATGCAGAGCAGCACACACGCACACACAGATGCAGATTCAGCCTCTAACTTTTGGTTTTAATGAAATACGACTTATTTTTCAGTTAGCTTTGACTTTTTTTTTATTTAATGCCATAAAGGTTTAAAGCCTCTACTACATCATCTGATTTATTATCCCAACATCCTGACATACGGTGCAAATCGTTCCAGAGATGTTGGGACAGTCCCTCTGAAGCGAAGATGTTCAAAGGATCTCTTGTTTGACAAGAAGAGTGTACAAGTAAAAATGATTCAGAAAAAAATCAGAAGAGATTTTAGAGCGACATCTGCTTCACGTCCATGAAGTGTGTGTGTGTGTGTGTGTGTGTGTGTGTGTGTGTGTGTGAGACGTCGGGCTCTGCGTGCTGCAGAGAGGGAAACAGTGTGCGTAGTTACCAAGCTCAAACATCTGCAGCGGGAGGTGCAGGAACCCTGACAGAGGGGCGTAGGGGTTGGACTGGCCGGGGGCGGAGCAGACATCATCAGCAGGGGGCAGCAGCAGCAGGAAGGAGACGCCGTGGCCGATCTCCACCACCTCCTGACTGTAGAGACGGAAGTGGCGGGCCTGTGTGTGTGTGGGAACATACGGGAACATGATGGGAACCATGAAAGAACATCCATACATTCATGGTGATGTCTGTTGTTAATAGTTAATTAATTACTTTTATATTTTTCTGTTTTATTATATAGATTTATTTTTTTTTTTTTTTTCCCTCCTCTGTTCATTTTTTGTGCATTCCTCTTTAAGTTTTGACTTTGACTGGTAACTTTGTTAATTACAATAAACAATTAATCCATTTGAATAATTTTTAATTTTTTTTGCCCGCTCCTCTCCTGCCTGTCTTAGAGTGTTCAACCTTTCCAGATGGAATGCACAGGTGTCACACCTAGGGGGCGCTGCTGCTGTGTAAAACAATCTGAGTCTGTGCAGGTGAGCATACCTGGTGCAGAGGGACATTGATGTGCTTCAGCAGCGACTTGATGGCCGTCTGCAGCTCGTAGTACAGCAGAGGGGCGTGGCTTTCTGGCTGAGGCTCCGCCTCCTCCTCGTCCTCCTCGCTGCGTCGTTTTTCCCCCACGGCTGCCAGCGTTTGGATCCAGTCCCACTCCTCCCTGAAGGAGCGCACAGGAGATGGTTACCTTACTTTTATTACCTGCAGGTGCATTGTGGGAAATGCAGTTCAGTCTTTTTGCCTCCTCTGGTTGCAGAGTCAAAAAATGACTTACGGTCTTAAACAAAATGTCAGCATCCCAAAAAACCCCCCCACAAATGGTGAGTTTTATTGTCTGTGTGAGAGAGAGAGGGAACCTGGACACGTTGGCGTTGTCCCGGATCCGGGTGTGGCACAGCATGTTGGGGGCCCGCTGGGACACCAGCACTTTGATCTGGTCCACGGAGCTGCTGAGCTTCAGGTAGCCCAGGTAGAGGCCAGGGGCGAGGCGGTGGGTGCTGCGCCGCTGGTACGCCAGGATGTCCTGCAGGGTCAGGAGGAAGCAAAAGAAAAAAAATAAAAATAAAAAATCTTTAACCACCAAAGACAGATGGACTGGAGAGTTTTGAAACCCTGGCTATGATAAGGAAACTAATCCTCCAAGCACACACACATTGATTCACCTCGTATCTTCTTTTCCATCGTTAACTCTCTGGAAAATCTCTTAAAGGGGCAGTATCGTGTAAAATTGACTTTTTTGAGCTTTGCATCACATTGTGATGTTATTCCCTCATCAAAAACATATTTGTAGTGTTGTTTTAATTCTTTCTTGGGTGTTTGATTATCCCTTTTATCTCCAGTGGCAACCATTCAGCTGTGCAAAATGCTTGTGGGGGACCAAGTGCCTCACGGAGCACCCCTCCGCAGCCACTGCCCCGCTAAGCTCCTTCAGACTAGCCAGCAACAATCAGCAAACACCTGATGGAACTGCACATCTTCTGAGCTCATTACATGAGCTCAGAAGATGTGCTCTTCTGAGCACATCAGAATGCTGTGCATTGCACAGAGAATGCTGTGCATTGCACAGCATTCTCTGTGCAATGCTGGTGAAAATGTTGTAAAAGGGTTAATAGAGGAGAGCTGTTGTGATGACTTTCTGAAGAGCAGGAATTTTTTATGAGACAGAGGCCCAGTTTCAATTTGCTAAATTACGTCAACTTTCTTTTAAGGCATATTTTTATAACTCAAGGTAACATAGTTACTTGATTGTGATATAAAATGGCACTATTGCATATAAAATGCATAATACTGTCCCTCTTACCCCTGTAAAGTAACTAAAAATTGTTTTATTTACATTCGTTCCTGTTCAAAAGATTAAAAAAATAACTAGCTGTTTCATGTCTCGTTTCATCTCGTCTCTCGTTACACCTGTCCCAACCATGGTAAGAGCACAAAAATGTTTCCAAACTCATATGGCTGGATGACCTAGCTCTTTTTAAAGCAATATTAAGGAATTATTGACTTAAAACAGGCTCCTATATCTTGCTGAAAAGTAACTTTTATATTAGCGTTGTCTAATTTCTATCTGCACTAGGATCTAGACAAAAAAAACCACAACCCAAAAAACAAACAAAACAAAACACTTGGTGAGATGTTGTGTTTTTGCTGCGTTCTTCCTCACCTGCATGGTGATGATGAGGATGTCCAGCGCGTACGGCTCCTCCGGCGTGGACAGAGACTTCCTCTGGCTCTGCAGTTTGGTCACCTGCATCCACCTCCCGCTGAACAGCGAGTGCTGGCTCTCGGTGTCGCGGATGGTCACGAGCAGCACGTTGCCGTGGCGATCCTTGATGGGCTCGTAGTGGACCCGGCCCAGGTTGTGGGTTCCAAGAAGGTTCTGTCCATACGAATAAAGCAGATTAAACCAGAGCTGCAGCTGTTTTTATTTTTTTTAATCCTGCTGGTTCTGGGTTTAAATGTCCTCACCTGCAGCTGGGCGGCAGCAGTGAGCATCTTATGGCGGGCCTGCAGGGTGGACGAAGAAGACATGGAGACAGACATGCTCTGTCTCAGCCATCGGACATCCTCCCACATGCAGGACAGCTGCAGGGCAAACACAGGAGCAAGTCATTGTGCTGTGGGACTGCTAATTTAGGAGGAAATGACCATTAGCTGGGACACTCTGTAAAGGCAGGAGTTGCAAAAACATATAATCTTACCAAGTAGTTTCGGTGTAAACACCTTAGTCCACTTGAAATAAGACAAAACTAACTTACAAGTAGCTTTTCAGCAGGACAAAGGAGTTTATTTTAAGTTAATAATTGCTTAATATTGCGTAAAAAGAAATTACCAGCTCTACTGGCGGATTATTTCACATACAAGAATGGAAAAATGTCTTGTTATAAATGAAAAAAATCTTACTTTTCATCAATATTAAGGGATTATTGACTTAAAACAAGATCCGACATCATGCTGAAAAGTTACTTGCAGGGTAGTTTTGTGTAATTTAAAATGTACTAAAGATATTTGCACTAGAAACTAGACCAAAAATACTTGGCAGGTTTTTAGTGTTAAGTGTCTGGTAACACAATGCCAAACAGGAACGACATCAGCTGTGGTCTTAGAGAAGCAACTATTGCTGCCTTTCCAAGTGGGAACTGTCAAAACCGTGCGAAGTTCACCATCCTGCACAGTGTATCAGTTAAACATCTCATACCGACTGTGACTTAGGGGATCATGAACTCCTCTGCATGCCAACATACACTAGAGTCCAAATGTTTTCCTGTTTTCCTGCCATTGTTCGCATCTGCATTGGGATGTTTCCTCACGGTCTGTGGAAACATTCCGATGTTTCCACATCCGTCTCTCAGTGAGTGCAGAAAGACGGCATCATGCATATAAAATCCAAAATCTATTTGGAAAAGGTTTTTTTTTTGTTGTTTTGCTGACCTATAAATACGCATGTTCTTTAAGCCGAGCCTGAAGACGAAAACTTCCTGCATCTTATATGGACAATTTGGAGTTGTGCGTGTTTTGGCCCTGCATGGAGCATCTCCGGCTTTAAGTAAAAAAAAAAACGATGGACAACACTGACCATAGTCTTCATGTAACTGTCATAGAAAATATACAGCATGTCTTGATTTCCCTTTGGGATGAATAAAGAATTTTTGAATTTGAAAGACTGATGGAGTCAGACTGAAAACCACCAAGTTATTCCAGCATCAGCATTTAGATGTTAAGCTTCAGCGAGAAGTATGGACTCTTTTCATGATGAGCATTTCTGTATAAAGTTTATTATTATTATTATTATTTTTAGCCTAGGAAGACATTTCTTTAGAGTTGTTGCTCTTCATCCTATTTGTAGTCACGGGGGCAGGTGGCCATTGTTTTTACCATGTCTGCAGCTTGCTCTTTTCATGGACTTCCTTCAAACAATACTTTTCTCTGCCTTCCAAGAAATGTCGTTTCCAGCTCTGACAGTCAGATGGAATAAAAACAGTTATTTAGATTAAAGATGTTCTCAGAAACCTTTATCCAAATTGCCATGTGAGTACTTCAGACACTCCTTCGTTTCCCTTTATTTTTCTTGTTGCTGTCAAAGCTTTAAAGCCCAGACGGCCGGTGTTCATTCAGACTCGGGGCTCTGTGGTGCTCTGCGGGCTTCGGGGGGGAAAGTGGTAATTTTCCATGTCAGACTCGGAGCTGTAAAGCTGTAAATGTTGCTTTCTTTCCACTCAACACAAGCATTACAGCTGCAGTTGCTCTGTGGTTTAAATTGCTCAGCATATCTCTGAAAAGACTAAAGCACAATTTCCTGGAACCTAGCGGTGACATTTGTCGAGCCTAAAACTTTGACATTTTGTCCGGATTTGCGAGATGACATCAGAGAATTAAGAAAACCCGAAGGAATAAGTAAGATTTTAGAAAGTCTCTGCTGAAAGATGAATGAATTAGATAGAAGAGGGGTGAACAATAAGCAGAAGCACTGCGTTTGTTTTGAAAGGTTGATTTTAATGAATATAGAAGTGGGAATTGATGCAATAACCTCACTGTGAATAAAATATTAGCTCTATGAGTTGATTAAATGATTTATAAAAGAAAAAAAAAGCCTCAAAACAAGACAATTTGCTGAAAAAAATGATCATATTCAGAGCAGTGATTAAGCCAAAACTGCAGAATATATATATATATATATATATATATATATATATATATATATATATATAAAAGAAACTTAGTTATTTGTTTATTTGCATCTTTTACTGTATTTGTAATATTGCATACAAAGGTGGCTAAAAGAAAGATCTTCAGAAAGTGGCAAATTTAAAAAAATATCTTTTTATCGATGGAGAAATACATTACTAAAATTAAGTTAGTTGCAGCCATAATAAGTACAGTGTGTGCTAGCAAACAAGGAGGAAAATATTAAAATGTGTTCAAGATTTACTAAAATACCCTCTAATACATCTTAACCCCTTGTAAATCAAATCCTGTGTCTCCCCTTCACCAGTCTGCATAAAGTAAAAAACACCAAACAAACGTGTATTTATTAGTTTGAGGTAGTATTTCTTAATCTGGAATCATTTAGGATGCAGTTTGAGCGTTTACGGATGTGGAGCGAGTCATCTCAGAGGGATGGTGTGATGCAGCCGCTTGGCCGTACCTTGGTGAACCAGAGGAAGTCCTGCATGAGCGAGCTGCTGTAGGAATCATCCACTTCTACGATGGGAATCTGCTCCTCTGCAGTCACTAGTAAGCTGTCCTTGTGGTAGAAAACAGCAGCCAGGTAAATCCCCCTGCACACAGCGTGGGACAGGTGTTGGATTTCTTTATTTTATATTTTTGTTTGTTTCACAGTCTCCAGCTGTAGGTTCATATGGAAGAGGAACAGGGCCATGAATCTCAAAATTCTGAGATTTTTTCTTTTGTTGTCGTTAGTGACCCTTATCCTCTTCCGTAGGGTTCAGGTGTTACGGGTCTGTGAATCAAACCTTTTCAGCGTCTTCACAAACTTGTTTGAGGAGTTGAAGAGGTGCTTGAGGCTTCTGGAGACGGACTGCTTCCTGCTTGGGTTCTGCAGTTTCGTCGAGTCTACAGAGAAAAACAGCAGACGAGATTTTAAAAACGTTCAGGCGGAACCGACCGAAGCGTGACGTCCAGGTAAATCCGGTCCAGTTGGCAGATGCTGTAAATGTTGAGGTGGATTTTTAGTTTTCCGTGCGTAAATTCAGGGTCAGGGGTTCGGTCACATTTCTCTCCCACGTTCAAGTTATCTCCTTCATTCCTCCTCCTATCTCTGTTCCCTCTGCGTCTCCCCCCCCACCCCTCCCCCGGCCGGAGCGTTCAGGCGATGCCAATCTCCAGACCGCAGCGGCCTTTATACTCTGACTAATTACACGCCACATAATTATCAGGCTGTAAACAAACGAGGAGCTTACAAACATGATGCCGTGCCTGAAGTGACCGGCGGCGCGGCGGCCCGGCTGCCGACAGGAACCTGTTTAGCTCCATCCTGCCACAGAGTGAAAACTATCTGTGACAAGAAGAAACGCGCTTGTTGCGTTTAGGTCAAACTACCGGAACGGGTCCTCCGCTGGAAAGACAGGATTTATCCTCTGATTAAAGGCAGAATTCCTGCTTCTGTGGAACGTGCTGTAGCCTGAACTGCAGGAATGAATGGAAAATAATAAAGTACAGTTAATGAAGCAAACAGGAAATATGTTATTTATCAAGAAAACTAAGAGTTGATCATGTTTTTTTTTTTGTTTTTTTAACCAAACCCTTGTTTTTAAGTTTGAAATGTAGACGAATCAAATCGATAACAGAATGATTCACCTCCTGGGCATGTAAAAATCAATATGTTTTTTTCTGTTCAGAAATATTTGCAAACTATTTTTTACTTGTATTTCAGAGCTTTCTTCAGCAGTGAAGTTTAGACATTTTTATCTAATTTTACGAACCATCAGCACCAACCTAGAGATGTCAAACAAAGAGGACAAAAAAGTAATTGTGTTAACGTCTAATACAACAGATTCCGAGTAGTGAGAAAGAAAAACGTAAATTCCTGGAAAATAACAAGCATGTTAACAGAAACTAAGTAAGATTTTGAGAGTTAAAAATAACAAGAACGTTTCTGTGAAGTAACCTATGATTTTCAGGATAGTGGCCTTTAATTTCCATGAAACTACTGCAGGTGTTTCATGGAAATGGTCTGCTTTAATCAAACTCTGGTTTGTTTGGGGAGATGGGAATGTGAAGTCAAACTGTGATGCGAACCAAAAAAAAGCTAACTGTCTGGCACAAAAAACCTAGGTTGCGCGGTTCAAATTCAAATGCGATTGTCAAGCGCAGGGCATTCTGGGTAAATAAAACCCAAACAAATGTGTGACGCTAACGCTAGCAGGGGAAATGGCCTGCGGTCTTTTGTCAAAGACAAAAGTAACAGCCAACAACCGCTACAATCTGACACTACTCTACTTTTATTTACATTTCATGAAGAAGTTGCGCTCAGTGTCTTTTGGGAGGTTTTTGTGTCGTTTTCTTCGGCGGTTCTTGGACCAGCGCCACCACAGGCGAGGAGGTGAACATATTTTTCAAAGGAGTTTATTTTTGTTAAGTTAGAAAGTGAGCAAAAGGTAGAAAAACACTTGTTCTGCTCAAATGTTCTAAAAATGTGACAGATTTGAATATCATTCCTTTGCTACTGGGAAATCTCAAGAGCCAAATTGCGTTCCCATTTCAACCAGCGGCTGTGCTGGTGTGCGTCTGTGAGCCGTGCGGCAGCTTTAGTCCCTCCTGCTCTGATGTTTTGCAGTCTGGCTGAGCTGTGAACAGCAGCAGCATTCAGCAGCTGTAAACGGTCTGTTTGCATGTGCGTGTGTGTGTGTGTGTGTGTGTGTGTGTGTGTGTCTGCAGCGCTGCAGGTTAACGCCGTCTGACAGCAGAATAATCTGACAACAACTCTGCGGCCGACTGCGGAGCGCCGCCTAATAAATAAAGAATCGAGCTCAGGTTGGAGCTGATTAATGAGACAACATATTTTCTCCCCCCTCTGACGGCACGAAATAAGAGCAGCTTCACCTCAGCCTCACACGGCTCTGACCTTTTCGTAACCAATTTTCTCTGATTGTAAACACCGATGTGACAACAAGTCAAGCGAGCGCTTGGAGAGTGTAATCAGTGGAGAGGAGGGGAGGGGTTGGGGGGCGAGAAAAAAAAACACAACAAAAGAGTATTATGACTTATTCTGAGTTAAATTGCTAAGAAAAACCTGCAATCAAACAAACAGTTCGATTGGTTTGATAGAAGAAAGCCTCGAGAGCCGCAGGACTAACGAGGACTTTCAACCGAATGAGCCGGATTTTCACTTTGGACCGAGCTCTGATTATCGGGACCTTTTACTGAGCAATGAAGGCTGAAATGAGATGCTTTCTAAAGAAAGAATTTCTATTTCAAGCAGCAAACCCGGTCCAAACCAAACCTTTCCTAGAGGCAGGAATGTGTGAATGCTGCGAGGTCAGATTATTTCATTTCCATTAGTCTTTATTAAGATTGTTGTCATTTCTGTCAATGAGAGAAGGCTTGTTGTAAATTAAAACAAGTTTTTGTGTGATTTTATTAGTGAGTGGATAACACTGTTGTAAATATACAAGATTTAGCAAAATGCAAACTTCCCTCCGTAGTCCCATAAAGCAAACAACAATACAAGAGCAACATTAATTACAATTTCATGAATAAAAATAGAAAAATACAGAAAAAAAAATCAACAATAGATGTGATAAACTATTTGAAGAGGTCCATATCAAAGTGCTAGCCTTTGATATAGTTATCTGTCAAAATAATAATTGCTGAAACATAAATTAAGGCTCAGCAGCGATCACAGCGCCGATTGCTTTAAGCTTCCCCTTACAAGAGAGGCTGTCGATATTTCAGCACCTTACATCCCATCACTGATAAAACATTCTGCAAAAAGGAAGATTTTCTAAATTGAATGTCAAAATTTCCCCTGCAAGGCGACCTGGTTCTATTGCTACGGTTTTTCATAAAATCTTCTAGTTATTGTGGGGCCTTGCTCATAAAAGATGTGCAAGAGTAATTTTTAAGTCATTTTAAATTCTCAAAATGTAAAAAAATATATGTATTTTTGATTGAAATTAGGCAAATACGATAAATGGCAAGCAAAATAGATGTAAATCAGCTGAGAACCGACTGGAGAAAAGCAAAGCCTGACTGTTTTTTAACCCGGCTGGGTCAGAAGTGAACAAGATTAAAATAGTTCCTAAACTTTGCGTCTGATGTTCGTTCAGGGCTGTTTTCTCTGCGACTCTGTTGAGGTGTTGACCAGCTGGGAGTCGGAGCCGGAGAACCGATGCCGGCGCTCGGGCAGATTAATGCGACGTTCTCTGAAAGTGGTGGAAACACGCGTCATAAATTACCGCTGCCCACTGCTGAAGCGGCTCTTTGTGCCCACGCTAATTAATTTTACACATTTATTTTTGGCTCTCGGAGCGTAAACTGTGTAAATACAACGGTCAGCATGCGGGCGGCGGGTGTACGTTACAGCTGCAGACACAGCTGGAATAACAACCAGCCGGACCTCCACACCAACACGACGTTTAGCGCCGAGTTAAACCTGCAGAGCCGGTAATGTGCGGTGAAAATGACAATATGACTGCTTCTAGTGCATAATGAAAATCAGTGGAAACTGATTTCCTGCTTAAGTTTTTATTCTGCCGGATGTTTAAAATATGTTGATGACAATTATTAGACAATCGAATTAGCTCTTAGTTTACTGGTCCAGCTTCCTTCCAACTCCAATCCATGGTCGTGCGACTCGATCAAGACTTAAAGCATCTTAGTCCGGCTTCCTTATCAACATAATTTATCTCAAGCCAGGTGGGAATTCAACTCTGTGTGAAAAGTTTAATTTAACATCTGAATGTTTAAGAATTGATTGGATTCAATATCAGTTTCAAAATCACTTTTACCTGATTAATATGAATTATTATTTTTTTTTTCCAAACTCACATTCCAGAGGTAGATTCTAAACTCATAACCAGTCATTTTTATGTCAAAAATCTGAGTTTGAGTCTCACGTGTCTGGTGTAAACGTGACCTTACAGACCAAGGCTTGCTCAGTTTTACCTCTCACACCTTTGTTGGCAATGGAAGTGTCTGCCAGACATATAATTAATGGCGATGTAAACGTCGGTCAGAGGCTTTTAGCGGCAATTTAAGTGTCTTGTCAGACGTTGTTTTGAGCCTCTGGAAAACGCTGCTGTGGACCAAAAAGTCAGCAGCAACCATCTTGGGAAATGACAGGAAAACAGCATTGAAAATAACACAAATATGTACACATTTGAGCATGTTTTGAAGCAAAATACACTTTTTACCCTTGTTTGGTAACTTTTATTTGACAGGGTGTGCATAAGACACTGTCATAAACATGATATGATACACCTGTTATGAACATGAAGGCGTCTTCATGAATGCTTATGACTGCTGTGAGGAAGTGTCATTCGGTAAATAATGACACTTTTGATGCAAAGTTGTACTAAAACTTGCATTAAAAGTGTCATTATTTACACAGTGACACTGCATGACAGTCATAACCATTCACACAGACTCCTTCATGTATTACATCATGTTTGACATAATACTCACCCCTTCAAATAAAATGTTAGCCCTTATTTTTCTAAGAATAAATACCAAATTGTCACTGCCATGAATGGCGTTGAGATTCTCTCAACGATACAAAGTTTTAATCGTTTCAACTGGTTTTGTTGTTGACTTCCGTAGGGCGTAGTTTACGTCGCACCAGACTGCACACAGCGCCCTCTACAGCCCGTCAACACTTTGCACAGCTTTCCCTCCCGCGTGCCGGAGCAGCAGCGTCGTCTGGACTCACCTCCGCAGCAGTAGTGTGTGTGCGTTGCTCGGACCTGCTGCAGCAGACGCTCCATGGCCTCGATGTGGCCCCGCCTCCTGGGTTCACGGCCATCGCTCTCCCTCCAGTCTGCAACCGGAGAGGCATGTGGTGAGAAACTGATAACGGCATCATTGGTGATGCCGTGGGGTCGGTTCACGCATCATTTCGGATAAGAATGCAGAAAAAAGAAAAAACAACAACAACTCCAGTTTTCTGCGGAGGACGAATATCAGAGCAGATGCAGCTGTTTGTATCCTGAGTGGAGGGCTGCTAACATTCTCTATGATGGATCTTTCACAACAATGTGAAGAAGTGGTGTAGAAATGTAGATAGTAAGTCAAGGTTTCTGTCTCTGCTGCAGTCGTCTGGATGGCTCTTGACTGAGTCCTCACAGATAACACAGACGCATTTGGTTGTAGAAATAAACCCAAGTCGATTAGGTAACTGAAGAGCAGGACGAAAACAGGTTATTTTTCAGATTAAATAGTTCTCAGAACATTTGAAACAGCCAAAGAATGGATAAAGCAAAAGATAATAGGTAGTGCCCACAAAAATCCGAACGCTCAACAATTAAAGAAACACAGGAAGAAAGAAAGAAAATGAATATCAGAGGACAATTTCACCTTCAAAAAGTCTTTGGTGAGGACAAATAATTAAACGGTATAAGCTCAGGGACTGAATATGTGGAGCATTTTCCTGACCAGCAGTGTAGGGAGGAATGAATCGAAAGAATTTGGCTTCTGTTGTTACGCTCGCTGGTTCCAGTACACTTTTTATTGCAACGATTCCTTTGGGAATCAATAAGACAAAAAGAGAAATCTTCTTATGAAGCTCGCTCTTGTCTTTAGCTCATATTTTTATGTTTAATTGAGTAAAATTTCTCAACTGCTTGTTTTGTCGCCGGGTTTGTAATTTTGTTTGTTTTTATCAAAACAGTTCTCAAAGAATGTACAAAGAAAGGTCAAAACCTGATGAGGCTCAAAGGACAAAATACAGCCCAAACGTCCTTGGACAAATGAGGGCATCTTTCAGACATCCTTCAGTGTCTGCCAGACATATTCTGTGGTAATTCAGACGTCTTTCAGATGCTTAATGAAAACTCAGATGTCTTTCAGACGTACTCTCTCCAGTGACAAATCAAGACTTTTTTTTATCTTTTTCAAAATTTCAGTTGATTTATGTGGTTCAAATTCACACCCAATCATTCATACAATTCAACAAACTCGATGTCTTTCATTGATAGAAACAAATAAATGCCTTTCAGACTTCTTCAGATGAAAATGTCATTCAGGAGATTACTGTGGTGACTCATCCACGGTGAAAAATTAGACACTTTCAGATGTCTGTATTAGTACTCCAAATACCAATCTGATGTATTTGGTCTTTGGTAAAGTGTCTTTCAGGGTTTTTCAGAAAACATTTTTGGCTTTTGTACCAATTATAATGAGATGTTCTCATGTCTGCCAGACATCTTCAGCTATAATTCAGATGCATACAGATGCATTTTAGATGTCTCTAACTGTAATGAAAACAACTCTAAGATATCTTCACTAATGCTTTTTAGACATACAAATTTATAAGCAGTTCCCTGAAGACTTCACCTTTTTTTTGTCAACCCATATCGGACTTTTATCTACTGAAGTCTGAAATGCATAATGAATAATATAGCAAACAGTGAGGCTTTTTGAACAGGAGATTCTTCCAGATCACTTCAAGCAGTTTGAAACCTTCCGCAGAGGGAGACAGGACCGGACATTTGGACCCCTGTTTTGTCGCAACTGCGTCTCTGACTTCTGAAGCAGAAAAACCGACCGACACGTCGGAGAGGAAAATATGTTGCTGGAATTTGCGAGAACTTGTTAATGGATGCGGGGCTCTCGTGTTTTCACTCTGCTTATTTAAACACACCCGCCCACACACTCTCTGCCCTCCGCCGCTGTTGCAGACACACCGAGTGCAGAAGCGCGCGCACGCTCTCGCAGCTCAAGGCTGAAGTGCTCGCGAAAGAAAGGGAGTCGTGACGGAGAGCTGGAGCCGATGTTCCAACCCCGAGGACCTCGGAACAGAACAAGCGGCGCTGCTGACGCTGGTATTCAGACGGAGAGCTCGCTCGCCGTCCACCCGAGCGGCTTTCTGAAAATATCCACACCCAGTCAGCTATACGCAACCAAAGCTTTTCTGCATCTTTTCTAATTTAAAACGCACAAATACACTAAAACGAAAAGACAGATTCGCCTTCGACATCGGAAGGAAACGTCGACAATGACGTCAACGTTACAGTCTGTAATATGTTAAATATTCAAGCAGAGAATAAAAGAGATGCGGCATTCCTGTTTTTATCTAGCGCCGGAGTTTTCAAAGCCTGATGTTACATTCAAGCATGTTTCACTGATGGATTTCCATGCTTCAGCTACACACAGCGCCTCATAACATGATGCTTCAGCCGCTTTGTCATTTGCAGTTTTGACAGTATAAACCACCTCCTGCTGTGACCGCAGTTCACTTAGCCTCCTGTAAAAAAGAAAGAAAAACTCCCCGGGTTTTTCATTTGCAGACAAAACTATGGCAGTGGAGCATCTTCACATCCAGCCTATGAACTTTACAACTTTTAATAGTCATGGTCACACTTCCTTCCTTCTTTTTATTTTCTTACTGTGCTTCCCCCAGACTCTGCCTCCTTACTCACTGTCGCTTTAGGTGCTAAAAGTCTCTCCCTTTTATCTCTGGCAAATGCTTGGTGAAATTGGCGAAATATTTGCTGATGCTTTTTCTGGTTTATTTATTCTTTTTTTTTTTCCTCCTCTTATGTCACGCCCCACCCCGAAGATCTCTGGCGACCCGAACGGAGAGGGTCGCCCACCCCGCGTTTTGAAAAGCTGATTCGGTGAGGGGAACTTACTGGACGGAGCGGCGGATGGAGGCAGGGAGGAGGCAGGCGGACCCCAGCCCTTCATGTTGTACGCAGACACTCGCACGTAATAAAGCCGACCCTGAAACACAAAAGCAGGCAGAGAAAACGAGGATTTTAATGATTTCTCCAGCCATGTTTTGAAAATAATGTTGCTGCATTGACAGCGTCCAGGTGGGCATCGATGTTAAGACTTGAGCCTCTGATAGTTTCTTGATAAAGGCAGGTTGTTAGTAACTACAAATTGTACCTGCATATGTTATGAGTGGATCGAATTGGGCTTAAAATCTCTTATGTACAGTTTTGAGAAACTTTAAAGAGTCACTTTGAAACAGGAATTCAAGCGACAACATGGTTGTATTTGGATCATTGTTGCAGCATGTTGAAACGGTGACAACGTGTTTGCGCGATCTCATGTTTTGCCTGAAAACTGGATGAGACAGCAGGTGCCGAGTGTCCAACCAGCGGCGGTCCTGCAGCAGATGCTGCGACGCTGCATTTCTTTGCGTCGCGGGAATATCTCAGCCGGCTTCGCACGGCGTGTTCTCGCCGACTCCATTAAAAGAGCAAACATAGTTAATGTGGGAGAGAGAGCAGAGGGAGGAGGGGAGGAGGATGCTGCTGTTACCGTGGAGAGGCTGCTGATGGTGCATTTGAGACTCTGCAGATTATCCAGCACCATTTCACCGGCGAGCAGCGAGAAATCCTTCAGGCAGCTCCACTCCACTGCACACGCAGAGAGAAAGCACGCACACACGCACACACGCACACACACACACACACACACACACGGAGAGGTATGGTTAATTAGGCCGAAGGTGATAGCAGCAAACTGCCTCTCTTTTCATTACAGATCAATAGTTCCTCCTGAGGTGCTCAAATCATCATTAACCTTCTCATTGTTTGGCTGGAAGCCTGCAGCGCTCGTTGACTGTTACTTTCTGTCTCGGCGCAGTGGAGACGCTCAGCTGCAAAGCACATTTACCGCTCAGTCTCACAGCGAGCATGTTTTTGCTCTTTAATGATCCAACAGTAAAGGAAACGTTACAGGACGTCTGTCCCCCCCGTAAGTCAGAGTTAACCGCCTCCAGGCGGCAAACGAAGGAGAAGCTGGGAGTTTTGACCACGACCAGGACTAAACTGGGAATTTATAAACTACACAAAGAGAGAGAGAGTCTTTTATTCCTTAGAGGGTCAGTTGGGTCAGGGTCAGTTAAAGCTGATGTTTTAATTTTATTCCCTCATTGAAAAAATACACAGAGTGTTGCCTTGATTCTTGCATGCATATTTGAGAAATCCTTTAATCTCCCATAAAACTATTCAGCTTTCCAAAATGCCTGGTTGGACCAAACTTTGCCTTAAAAACAGTTCAGGGAAAGTGACTGCATGAGCCTCTGAGGTTTGTTTTGGGGTTCAAAGTACACTAAATGTCTGCTAAATGAAAAAGAATAACTTTTCTTGGTAAATGGAAAAAGGAAAACAACATTTAAAATATCAGACAGATCATTTTGTTCTGCAGCTGAATGACCTGTCTGGTATTGTCAGAGTTAATGATACATTTTGGTTTGCTTAGGAAATCAAAAGTCAGTTTGATATCCTTTCATTGTTGAAGTTTGCCCTTCTTATTAGAGTCTGTGTTAATCTGCTGCAGTAAGGTCTGAGAGCCTCTTTGTTTTTGCTGTTATGAAAACTACAGAATTACACAAAGAAAATGTGTCATCAAACTTAATGGATGTTTAATTTAGGCCATGTTTTCCAAAGCCATTTTGTTTTGTAGGTGAATTGAACAGATTTAGACCTAAACATTGATTTCATTTTTTTTTTTTTTTTTTAATATATCTGTCTTTGTTTTCTTGTGATTTTTGTAGGGTATGCATGTGTGTGTGTGTGCGTGTGTGTTCACCTCTGTACTTGGTCACCACTGTGGAGTTTAGACTCTGTGGCTCCTGGAAGGTGACGGTCAGCGTGGTGCTGCTGCTCACACTTAGTCGAACCATGGTGGGGGCCTCCGGGGCACCTGATGGGGGGCCAAAGAGAGGCGTCAGCTGCAGGGGAATTACGGTTTAAATACGGGAGACATTAAGAAAACACATGGCTGTCATGTTTGATTCAAAGTCAGTATTTGAATCCAATACTAAGCCATTTTCCAGGACTTTCTTCCTTTACCTCAGCAGTTTTGGCCTTGTAACATTGGCATTGGAATTACCCCAGAGTAATGTGGGATAAGCCAGCTTACAGTTTCATTATCTCAAAAGTGAAATATTCTCCACTTTCAGGAAGCCAAAACAATTCAACAAAAAAACCTTCACCTTGTCTGTTTTCAGAACTGGGCTTTAAAACTCTCCTTTCTTTGCATCTATGAATAGAACGCCCATCATTGACATCCACTCTGTCCGTGTGGTTAGACTGAATCATGCACATTCATGAACTGAGTTTTTTCCCCCCAGTAATATAGCGCAAGACATTTTTTTTTTTATCTTGAATCACTGCAGCATGAAAAAACTCCTGCTCTTTTGTCAGGTTCAACTCAAGCTCTGTCATTCAGGGAGAATACCTGAACCGCGTCTTCAGGCGCCGCCGGTGTTTTTGACTCACGTGCATGCTGGAAGCCCGTCCTCATGCGCTTGTACAGCTTGCTCCTCCACTCCCACGTCCTCAGCTGCTTGTCTTTGTGGCAGGCCTCGAGCGACAGGCCGTCTCTCTGAGCCTGAGCCGCCAAGTCGGCCGCCCGCCGCTCGGCCTCCTCCACCAGGGCACTCAGGTGGGCCTCACGACTCTCCACGCTCACAACTAGAAAACACACACACACACAAAACACAGTTTTCAGTCATTTTTATCCAACACATCCTGTCTTTCCTACTTTGGAATTTTGTTTTTCACCGTGTTTCATTTTGGTGTTAAAAACTCCAGGTTTTAGGTAGTTTCAAATCAAAATTCTCTGAACGGTTCCGAAACCTCTTGTTGGGTTTACATGTGGTGTAGAAGGAGCAACACAGACAAAAGGCTTTTTTTTCGCCGTGTCGAAAAAAAAAGAGTAGAAGTAAAATATGATTTGTGGATAAATGTACTTTTATCAGAATAAGTTAAGTGTAATCTCCGAGTTATATCCAGAAAGTGTCTTATTGTGACAAACTGTCCGTCTGCTCCAATGTCTAATAACAGTTTAGATGGAAATTCCTGTTGTTTCCATCCAGTATAGTACAAACATACACTTTGTAAAAAATAAATAAATAAATAAATAAATAAATCCACATTTTTATACCATGACTAAAATAAATATTGTTTGTACCATTTTCAATTTTAGATTCATGTGTTCTGGGCTTTTAACCTGGTTTGAAGACTTTTTTTGTACATTTTAGTAATTTATTTTTTTTTATTATTGTCTAAACCTACAAAATATGGAGGTCTGGAGCACAGCTATGAACATAATTAGCATGTACTCATCCAAATATATGTACAACCTCAATGATGAAATCAGGTCTAATGCGAACAGAGCAGACAGGAAAGAGAAGATGCAGACGATGGATGGGTGAAAATGTATAACCCTGATCTATTGGAGGCTCTTTATCTGTCACGTGACTTCATCTGCATGTTCTAGACCTCTGTATCATTTACATTTTTAATAATTTTATATTGACCCTAATGTCCTGCTGTTTTCTGTGCATCAGGAACTCGTCACGCTGCAGTCGCCGCAATGAAGCAGCTGGCTGAGCAGGAAGAAACACCTCCAGGCCCGCTGCTGGGAGTGCATGGTGGTTATGGCCGATGCCCATCCGTTTCCAAATGCAGCCTAAAGAACTGTGTTTCCGGGTAGCTGCAGATGTCATTCTCATCTTTATGGTAGATCGCAGATGGTGGCGTGATCCCCAGCAGAGTGGTTTTGCAAGTTGGCTCCTCAAAAAGAGCTTTTTTTTTTTTCTCCTCTTTTGGGATGGTTGTAGCTAAACGAGTCATTCTTACAGAGTGGAAGTCTGCCTCACCTCCCTCTTTTAAATGTTGCCTGAATGGCATGGCTTCTTGTTTACATCTTGAAAAAATACGCTATACTCTCAATAATAATGTACCCAGATATGATGGGGTGTGGGGGCCATTCCTTGAACATCTGAGTGATTCCACAGGTGTAGGTCACAGGTAGTGGCAGCCTTGCTCCGGCTCTGTAGCCCTGCTACCTCCCTGCCTGTCAGAATGGCTGTAGGTTGGCCTACCAGTCGGTGCACAAGTGATTTAATATACCCTGATACATTCATTCCCAACAGTCTGGCGGAGCTGAATATTTTATTTAGTTGTTTTGTTTTTTTATTATGTGTATGTGTGTCTATAATTATTATTATTATTTTTCTTCCTCTTTATTCTGTTTCCCCCATCCATGTTTTTTTATTTACTTTTTCCTTAATATTCTGGGGTGGGTTGGGTTGAGTGTATCACCTTTTCTTTCTGTTAATCGTGGCTGTTTATTTTCTAGTAATATAAATGTATTCTGGAACCTGTCTGCAGCTGTGATCTTACTTGGACTCATCAACAGACGAAGACGATATACAAGATCTCACTGTTGTCAGCATCATCCCACATTAATTGGTTATAGCAGACTGTTCGATAATTTGCATGTCAATGTATGTTAACTGTCCTGCAGTTTTGTTAATTTGTTGAAAACAATAAATACATATATTAAAAAATAAATTTAAAAAAATGAAAAATAAGTGCACAGTTTATTAAGATTGTTTGCATTTTACCTGTTTCATTGGCGTTAGTCCAAAACATAAGAATGCTCTCACACTTACCTCTGAAACATTTTGATGGGCTATTTGTTTTCTATTTTGTTGGATATGGATCATTCTTTTTTTCTTTTAATGTACCGTATTTTCAGGAATATAGAGCGCACCATGCTATAAGCCTCACCTACAATTTTCTTTTGAAAAAAATAAAATAAAATAAAAAAAATAATAAATAACTGGAAATGTACATATATAAGCCACACAGGGCTATAAGCCGCTTGTATCTCCGCCACTCTCGGTTTTCCATAAGGACCCAGCAGAGGGCAGCGTCCTAATAAATCTGCTGGATATTAAGGATGCAGTCCTCCGTTTCCAAACCCGAACCGTGGTTTCGTTCACGTCGAGTTTACGTGCAGCGGCTCCATTTAACTCCTGTACTGCCAGCTCGACAGCCCTCAACTTAAAACCTGCATCGTATGAGTTTGAAAATATTTCTCCGTCGTGCCTGCTGCTAGCATGTGCTTGTTCTAAACGAAAATTAGCATTTTCTTCTTTGATTTCTAATTTTGACTTCCAATGATTAACTTCCTGCTAGAGAGCCCCCTGGTGGTTGAAGAAAAATCCACAGAAAAGCCACACTGGGCTATAAACCCCATGGTTCAAAGCTTAGGAATAAAGTAGCGGCTTATAGTCCGAAAAATACGGAATATAGTGGAGGGAGGTTAATAAAAAGCTCTGTCGAAGTCTGTTTTTGAATAAAAGTCAAACAAGTAAGCTCCTTGGTTGTTTTTAATAAATGACAAATATTTTGAGATCCAGCCAACATTTCCCATGCTAAGGAGATTTTGTGAAGATTACACTCTAAGAAATTTTTGCTTGTGTCATTCTTGGTTTGTGGTCGGGGTGGTGGGTGGCATAAAATTATTTTCAGGGCCAGAAATGAAATGATCCCTGAGTTCCACTTTGGTTACTCCTGCTGTGTTAGGCATTCAAACTGACTTTATGATGGATTAAAATCAGAGAAAAACATCCAGTTACTTTGAAAATACAGAGGAACTCATTTCTATGGTGATTTCCCCCTTATCCTGGGAGCGTGAAAGAAAAGGAACCCAAGGCAAAACACTATGTGAAAAAATATCAAATACATTTTTTAACTATGTGCGTCACAGCTTCCAGGTGGCCACACATGCCAATTTTTATCTGTCTACATATGGTTTTTGTGTGTGTGTAGAGGCTCTAAAATAAGCCTTCAGGTCCAGTTTGGAAAGGATCATTACAGGCTGAAATAAAGTAGAAGTGAATTGAAATTTGAGTGAGAGGATTTTTTTGGACAGATTTGACAGAAAACTGTAGTCCTTTAATATTGCTACACAGAATGGATGAAAGTATATAGAAATGGATTTTTGATGTTTAAGCTGTTCATGCGGAGATGAAACTGTTCCCATGAAATTAGTTTTAATCCAAAAGTTTTGAAGTATTTCACAAGGTGACATCACAACTCTTCATATCAACATCCTGCTGGGGAAAAAAAGAAGAAGCGATAGTCAAATTTAAATTGTGAATGTGTAACAACTGTGAAAAGTAATCAGAAGGCCATTTCAGTAATTTTAACTTGCGAAAGTTCGCGGCTGTGGAGCGTCAAGCAGGATCGATTTTTATTCACACTTCTTTTAGTAAAACCCTATTATGCCTGATGGGAAGGTTTTTGTTTATTATGTTGTCGATTGTGTAAATGCTGTTCACTGCCAACATTTATAGCACAGCATTCTTGATCAATTCCACACATTTCATGATAACTGATATTGATTTTAAGCTTAACCCAAGATTAAGTTTGATCTGACCCCAAAGTCTCTGCAGAAGCACAGTCTTCTGTGGAAACTCGTAGCATCACACACACACAAAGTTTTGTTTTTGTGTCTTGTGGGGACTTTACATTGACTTCCATTAATACTCTACAGCATAACCCTTACGCCATCTCTACCCCTACCCCTAACCATCACGTACCTAACCCTAACCCTATAAAAACACATACCTGACCCCTAACCTATAGACAGCATTCCCCTCATGCGGACCATGAAATGTCCCCACAAGAAGCACTGGTCTTCACAACCCCACAATGTAGACAAAAATAGTCCCCACAAAGATATAAAAACCTGATTCACACATACACACACACATACACACACACACTTGGAGCGCCGTCTGCCCCCACCTGGCCGATTTTACTTGGCACTTGAGGAATGACACAAACAGAGCCGGCGGCCCCTGGAGGCAGAACGGCGGCTCTGTTTGTTTACAGGGATGGGATTGTACCACCGTGTGGGGAGCGAAGCCCTGGCTCCAGGGCTGGCGTACCCCTGCCTCACACCCCTCCCCCCCCAGCACAATAAATCACTTAGCTGTAATTGCTGCAGCGTTACACGCATCACTGGAAAAGTTCAGCCATTAAACAACAAACACCATTAGAGCTGTCCGGCGGGGGGCCGCGCGGTGTAAAGTAGCCAATGTTTCTGTAGTGCTGACAGCAGGAAGGTAAGAACCACCTGTCTGTGGAGGACAATGGGAAGACTGATGGAGGGGCTGAAATAAAAGGAGGGAGGATTCGGATCGAATCGGCCGATGCAGACCTTCAACAAGCGTCTCTGTATCTGATTAGACCAAGGAAATCTAGCTCACTCCTCTACAGTAGTTGAGGTTTATGTGGTAGATGAATTTGAGTCCAGGGTTGTCTTATGATTCTAATTATATCAAGTCTGGAGCTCAGGTGATTTTAGGATTAAGGCTGACATTTGATTACTTTGGAAGTTAGAACTCAACGCAAACAGCATGTCAGAAAACCAGCGGCTTATTTTGGCTCTGCTCAGAGAACAGACTAACTGCAATTAACAATGTGAGTTTTTTTTTTTTTTTTAAGCTTTCAAATGATGCTACATGTTCATTGAGAAATGCTGCCGGACAGAACTGTGCTTATGACTGATTATCTGACAAAGGTGCAAAAAAAAAAAAAAAAACACAACAAAAAACAACAAAAAGCAATGTAAACAAAACAAAAACAAGTTATTACTGCAAGTCTTACATTTTCAGATCCAGATACATTTGGGTCCCCATCTACTCGTCTTTTATTATAGCAAACCCACAGAAAAGCTACCAGTTCTCACAGATATATGTGTTTTTTGACAGTTTCTAATACAGTCGACATGTTTCTGCTTTTCAGTTCATATTTCTTTCTACAGGTTTAGAGCAGAGGCAGGTCCGACTAACATCTCTGAACCAAGATCAAGAAAAGCTACAATTCGCCACTTTTGGTCCAAAACCAGCAGCAAGTTCAACTAACGTCTCAAATCTGAGTCAAGCGGCAGGTCTAACCAATGTCTCTCTCTGAACTCGGTCATGGAAAAGGTGCAGCTAGCACCTCTAAACTATGAACAAGAGCAGAAGGTCTAGCCACCACTTCTGATTCAAGACCAGCAGCAGGTGCAGCCTATACTCACAGTGTGGACTCTCCTTCCCGCCAGCCTTCAGCAGCAGCTTGGCAATGGGCGTGTTGTTGGTCATGATGGCGATGTCGAGCGGCGTCAGGCCCTGGCTGTTGGGTGTGTTCAGGTCCAGCTCCTCAGCAGAAAACTGGTACAGCAGAATCTGCACGGTGTCTAGATCCTGCTGCTCCACGGCCTCGAAGATGCAGTCGCTGCCCTGCATCGTCTGAAAGGAGGATCACGGTTACTCGAGTTTAAGATGCCGTTTCCCTCCCGTAAAGTATGATCTGATGTTGATTGGGCTTCCTGAAGGCCTTCAAAAAAAAAAAAAAAAAACTTTCCTGCAGAGCTCCTCAACTCAACAGATGAACTCTTTCAAGGGAACATTTGCTTGTGAACACACTTCACTCTGTGACCTGTGAGTCATTCAAGATGTTTTAAAGACTTTGTGTCTCTTTGAAACTCGTTGCGGCCTTAAGAATAGGAACTAACAATCTCAAATACATGAATGTCTGGAGCAAAGGTGGGAGAATGTGTAAAGTGGAGGCAGATAAGGTCTTACTTCTGCAGGTAGACTGATTTTCGGTATCTCTTTTCAATGGACTGCAGCTACACAAGACTAAAAAGTCGGGGAAGAAAACCATGGCAGGATGCTTTGAGGATGTTCGGAGCAGTTGATTTAACTTGGAGGATGCCTTGAATGAAAACTAATATTACTTCCTGACTCTGGCTGGATGTTTTGGGATTCTTGTCGTCTTTCAGGATGCAGGTGTGACGGTGTTGGGCAATAAGGGTCTGAACAGGGAGTTTTAAATGTCAGTGAAGCGCCGCGTATTGATCGGCCGCTCCCCTCTTCATCCGTCTGCGTCTTTCCTTTCATGTCTGCTGTTGTGGCTGGTCTGTAAATGTCAGTAGGCTGGCAGAGAATTCTGGAAGGCTTTCAACGCCCACACACGCACACACACACACTCGCGTGTGCACCGCAGCGTGATCCATCTCGCTTGATGAGTCTGAGTGACCAAATGTTTCGTAGGGCTATGGGAAGGACACGATGAAGGAAGCTGAGAAAAAAAAAAAAGCTAAGATGTTTCAGGGACGGACAGAGCGCCATTGGACATGACAACCCGCCTCTAAGCAGTGGCGACGGTAGGTTTCAACCTTCCCCACAGCCCAAGGCAGCGGCTCAAAGATCCAGTTATCATCGCAGAGTTGGCGCTCTGCAGACGTCACCGTTAACAGGATCAGCGAAGCAGAGAACGAGACGGCTATTGATCCATCGGTCCGAGAGCCGAGCGGACCTGCGGCTTTCCAGGGTTTTCCTCCAACATCTCCTCAGAAAGTGGTTCAACATTCCACTGAACCGAAAGGAGATTACTTCAACATTTGTTTGTAAAATTGTGGGAAATGTGACGTTCCAAGGTCTTGTAACTGTCGATACGCGTCATCCGTCCTTTGATTTTTGCAATCAAAATCCCTGATTTTGTGGTGCTAATTTACAGATCGATCAAGGACAAAAATGTGACATCAGTTAAGACTAAAGTGGCAGTGTTGTGGAAGTAAGATATTCTGCAACCTGAATATGGGATTTTGTGGCCCTTTCTTTGAATAATTTGCAATAAACTCACAACTGTACTGAGAAAAAAGTGTCGCAATCCGTTGATTTTGCATGAGTATATGTGAAATTCAGCAAAAAAAAGTGGAGACGGATGGCAGTAAACAGATAAAAAGCAGCTTTGATGAAGCAAAATCAAAGCATGCAACCGTTATCTTGAAAGTTCAATTTGTGTGCCCCTCTGGAGTCTGGAGGAGCACATAAAAAGCTATGGTGAGTCAGATATGGCTCGCCATAGCTCTGGATGAAGCTCCTCTTCTTCATCGAGAGCCAGAACACCATACAGAGGAAGCTCATTGCAGCCGCTTTCATCCACAGAAGAGGGTTGGAAAGCAGGCGGAGCCGATCATTTCTATTAGTTATGAAGTACACTTATATGGATTTTGAATTGTTATCCACAGAACAGAAGAAGAAGGTTGTTCTCTAAAAACCTTCACAAACTGAGAGGCTGTTTGAAAATTCAAAATCAGGTTAAGGTTTAATTACGCAACTTCCTTTGAAATATTTTATGAAGGCTCATACAATACATTTATGCAGACACAGGAAGCTGACGGAGGTCAGTGACTGAGGTGTAGATTAACTCTGTGAGCTTTAAATGAATTAGGTTTTCTTTAATCTTTAGATTGTAATAACCTGGAGAGGATATGGTCAAAGGTTTCTGCAGTGATGATTGTTGCGTTTGAATTATTCAAAATCTGTCAGGTCACTGAGCAAAGTGAATATTCCCAGTGTTGACGTCACCTTTATTTGCCTCACCTTTTTATTTGCCTCACCTTTTTATTTCTACTGAATCATGCAAAGCAACGATTGTAGGGACTGAAAATGTAAAACAAACTTTGATGTTCATGTGTTTATTGATCGATAGGACACATGTAGCCGCTTCCAACATCGTCTCTGCTGAACTCACCGAGGCTTTCCGGAGGCGGTCCGTTTTTCCAAAAAAGTAGGTATCTTCAAAGGAGGAGGTGCTTCCCCGCAGCTTTTCCGACAGGTTCCTGTAGAGGCGCTTGGCGGCGCTCGGTGACGTTGGCCCACCAGGACACTTCCTAGTCTGGGACAACTGCAGGTTCTGCATCTGTTGGGTCATAATGCCTGGGAGATGTCTGCAAAAGGAGGGATGGAGAGAAGTTCAATATCTCCAGGGAATAAAATGACTGAAGACATCACAGGCTATAAGGATCAGCCTGTTAAAGAAAGGACAGAAGAAAAGAAGGGTCAAAATTAGCTACATAATGCTAGCATTTAAGCTAGCATTGTTGGGTAACATTAACATAATCCAAAAAGTAGGGTAAATAGATTTTAGGTCAAAATTAGTTAAAAGGCTAATGCTTACTTACCAAGTGATATTATCATAATTGTTTATGCTAACATGCTGAGAAAAATCATAACTTAATCCATTCATGAAGCTAATTATGGTTTGTCAAAATTAGCTAGAAAGCTAATGTTAGCTTAAATGCTCCCATTACGATGATAGCACCTAAGCTAATGCTATCAAGATTGTTAGGTAACATAATCCAAAAAGTAGGGTAAATAGTTTTTATGTCAAAATTAGCTAGAAAGCTAACGTTAGCTTAAATGCTGTTATCAAGTTTGCTTAAACAATGAATACCTGAAACAATAGCTCACTTGAAACATCAGTCAGTAAATAAAAACAAACATTTGTTTTAGTTCCTTTTGAGGTTATCCCTCGGAAGCACTGACCTTATTCCCGACAAAATCTAAACAAAATGAAACAAGAATGTTAAATAGTTGTCATGACAAAGCCATGTCAAGAAGGCTTTTAAAACCTGAATGCTGGGCCTGCAGTGACAACGCTGGGGTAAATACGATCTGTGTGACATCGATATTTCAAACAACATCGATGCTTTGAAATGTGAAAATATACCAGTTGTGTGTTTCTTTGAAATGTGACTTTAAAAGGACTAAAGTATTTTTCTTTAATCACGGTGTTACTGATTGAGGTTGCAGCTCCTCTCCACGAAGGTCAGATGTTCAAGCTGCTTCTCCACATGAACCCGCTGACCTTTGAGGTTCTGACAGGAAAGACCTGACCTCTCCTGAGAAGCCGCACGGTTTCTGCTTCCAGTAACCTGCAGCTTTAAGGCCCTGCACCGGCGGAGTCCAACAACACAATCAACATGGCTGACCTTTCAACTGACATTACTGCCCTTTCTACAGACAAATGTTTGCTTCTCCTCTTTTTTTTTTTTTTTTAAATCCACATTTAACTTTTTGCAAAACAGGGACGTAAGACCAGTCTGTCGGTCTGTGACTGCCTCCAGTTGGGATAAAGACGGGAAGATTTTCTAAGCTCTTCATTGTCAAATTAGATACGGCAGCTGGGAAATTATTTACAGACAGGATCTTTATTTAATCTGGTTTGTGTTTGACTTGTGTGTTACACCTCACCACATTGACGAGTTGGTTGTGTGAGCTGTGACTAAATACGAGACCATTCAAGCAGCATTTAGGCTTAATCCCACTGCTAGATGTTCTGCATCCTGAAGACCAAGAGACACAACAGACAGGCTCAGGGAGCAAAACTATAGATTTGGATGTTTACCGGGGAAAGTGGTGAAGTATGGTAACTGGAGGAGGTTTAGAGATCCACTGCTCAGGTAGACACAATTTATGATGGGAAAACTATTAGTTGCACAGTCCACAAATCCGGCCTTTTTGGAAGAGTGGCAAAAAGAAAACCAATTGTCGTCAACGACAGCCACAAAACATTCTGCTGAAAGTTTCTCACAAGTCATGACAGAGACTCAACACACAAGTAGAAGGCGGCGCTCTGTTTAGATCAGACTCAAACTGCTCTTTATGGACTACGTACAGGTCATTTCTTTCTCCCAGAAATGGCATTCAGAAGCGCCCGGCTCCTACACGAAAAAAACACAAAGTCCCTTCTGGAATTCTGCATTATTTTTCTTAATATCGCAGAACAATTCAAGTTGTTGGATCTGCTTTCAAAAGCTGCTGGGCATCGACGATGGCAGAACATAAACCAATTCAGCTTCGCCTTTGGAATCAAACCGGTTAGACGTCGCCTTGTTCCCTGCTTTTTCTTGTTACGAAGTGGTGCGTTGAGCCAAATAAGAGAGCTCTTGTTCCTCGTCCCCCACCCACAGCTCTTTGCATACTCATTATGTGCGAAGCAGCTGCTAACAGCGTCGCGGCTGCAGGAAACACACCTGCAGTGTGTCGGCGGTCTCGGGCTCCACCTGATTGTTGAGCACTTGGCCCAGCGGGACGTCGGCTTAGGCGATTGGCTCGGCGCATTAATGTTGCAGTCGTTACATAAGGCCTAATGGCTCCGTAGTAAATCTGCTTGCAAACAGAGCCACATTAGCGAGGGTGATTATGTGGCAAAGCTGCTAATAGCTCATTTTCAGCGTTCACAGGAAATTTGATAAGCAATAAAATCTACTGATGAACCAATAATCTGCTACAATAGGCCTGAGGGTAAACATGTTTTTGTGTGTGTGTGTGTTTTCCAGCAGTTTTAAAATGATAAGACAAAGATCATCACGAGGGACAGGAAGCCTGCCTTTTCCCAACTTCAGAGGTTTTTCCTATCGCATTAGGAAGAATCAATAGGTCCAAAAATGACACATGAGATTTTACAGTGCTTTATTATTCATTAAACAAAGACTAAACAAAAGCCCAGTGAGTTGAGTCCACCTCATAGAACTATCTTTAGCAGCCACATATTTTTGGTCTACAGTTTCCAGTGAAAATATCTTAGTACCCTTGAAATAAGAACAAACTAACTCACAAGTAACCTTTTTGGTAGATGTAGCAGCTTATTTTAAGTCAATACTGCCTTAATATTAATGAAGAAGAGTTACTTCCAGTGGCAGATTATTTCACTTACAACAAGGTAAAATTGTTTTGTTATAAGTGAACTAATTTACCAGTGAATCTAGCACTTTTTCCATGAATATTAAGGAATTGTTCACTTGGAACAAGCCTCTAATGTTACCTGTGAGTTTGTTTTATTATTTCAAGGAAGCTAAGATATTTGCACTAGACACTAAATTGAAAATACTTAAGATTTTGTGAGTCTAGAGGAATTTTGGGCCACTTATTCTTCTAACCTTGCTTCAGTTCACTGAGTTGAAAGTGAACCTCTGGAGCACACGTGAGAGAAAACAAGTTTCTTTAATCTTGTACGTGTGCTGAACTGCTGCCTGCACTTGCGTAGCGCTTTATCAGATCCAAGGACTCCAAGATGCTACACCTCAATCACTAATGCACGCACACACACACACATTCACACACTGATGGCGGTAAGCTGCTTTTTAGCTACAGCTGCCCAGAGGAAGACTGACAGAAGGGAGGCTGCCATTTTATTGGTACCATGGGCCCCTCTGACCACCACCAAGCCTTTTGCTAAGGGAAACAATGGCAAAGTGACAGAGAGACGGATTGGGGGTTTGAACTGGCAACCCTCAGGCTTCAGGATGAACCTCCTGCTGCCCAGAAAGTAAAGCTGATCAGTGGATACATTTGTGGATTTTTTTGGTAATGTTTGAAGATAAAATGGAATACAATTAGAAATACAATGAAAACTGGATAACTTCCAATGACCATACTTTACAAAAAATAAATAATGGAAAGCGATGCTGCCACCAGAGCAGAGCTTACTTAGCGTCGACAGCTATTGATGCTCACCGAACGAGCGAACCTTAGATTGGTCGTGTAAAGCCAAGCTTATTGAGACAACAAGACTTTAGGAAACTCCATTAACTTATTAAAAAACAAGACTTTTCTTGTTCCGGTTTTACTGGTTATAAAATGTTAAAGAAAAGAGGCTTTTTATTTATTTATTTTGATTCAAACAGGTAACAAAGTGCATCGAAATATGTTAACTGGACCCTTTTCAGGCTTAAGAGGATGAAAACCGAGATGCTGCTGCAGATTTAATTTTCTAATGTGTTGTTTTAGCGGGAAGCTGTGAAAAGACAACGAAAAGGACCCTCTTCAGGTTCACCAGTAGCTTATAATCCGTCCACGCATGCCGAAGTGTGCAGAGAGCAGCTTTAATCACGCTTTCTGAAGTGAAAACAAGAGAACGAGGGACTCATCCTCCCCCGACATCCAGCTGAAGGGAAAACACGACCTCACCGAACTGAAAATGACATTCAGCCGAAACTTCTGAGAGCGTCTCCTGTCCTGCGGCTCCAAGCACGGAGAGCGTTTTTATTTTATTTTTTATTTTTGTTCCACTCCGCGGCTCTGATGGTTTCCGCTCAAAGCGCGGCAAAAGTCAGATGAGAACCAACCAGAGCAACAATTACACACTCCACTGGGTCCATCGGTAGACATGGAGGGATGTAAGAGTGTGATGGAGACACGCACACGCATCCACTCAGCGGGTTCCGAGTGTTTGAGGGGGAAGTAATCGACCTTCGGCTGCAGAAGAAGAAAAAGACAGCAGCGATAATGAAAGCTTCGCACTAAAGAACATCGAGTTCGGAACTAGTAGTTAATACTTTATTACATTACAGATGAGAAAATATTTGAAAAGAGGCAGCCAGAAAAAAGGCAGTTTTTCTTCTTTTTCTTTCTGGCAGAAAAACTGCCAGATAATATTTGTGTATTTTGGAGCTTCTCCAAATCCACACCTCAAATGTGAACCGTTACGGCTACATAGCTGCTTTTCTGTGGATCCTCACAGAACCATATTAATTCAAAACAAATGCATGCGAGGCATAAAGGACAAATGTTGTCACAACGACGTGCTGAAGGCAGCTTGTCAGAACGAGCAGGAGCTTCTTAAAGAGACAGAGGCCCGATTTTAAAGGCGTTAAATAGAGTCTTTAAGTTATGTTTAATACATGCAGCTTTAGGAATTTCTTTTAAGATTGAGTTGTTCTTTTCTGCAGGGCACTCTGGAAGAATCTTAAAGAGTCAAGGAGACAAAGGTCACTTTATTAGAGGTCCTTGACTCAATTCGAGCATCTTAGGAATTTAAATATAAAATATGTGCTAGGCTAAATTATGGAGTCTGTTTCAGCTCAACAGCTTAAATTAAGCCCTCTAGAGAATTTGTCAGAATACAAGAACATGGAGATCTCAGACAAAATGTGATTAGGACTTTCAACTCTGAAAATCCTACTCAATGCCATTTCCAATCGGGAGCTTTTTATTGTAGCTGTGTGATCTCCTGGCAAAATAAGCAGCACATCGATCCAGTGCCGCCTGGCTTAGAGGGAGAATAAATTCACAGTTTGTTTTCTGTCCCTTTTTGTCAATTTTTCCCTTTTGGAACATCTCATTATCTTCCAGGCAAGGCTCCAATACTGCTGAGGAAGCATCAACAGGCAAACCGCTCTGGAGGTAAAAGCAAGAACATGCCCACTTGCACTGCAGAAGTTAATAGCACAGAGATGACAGGCCGAAAACTCAGCATAATAATGATTTTCTCGCCATTATGGAAACACGAGGCTTAATGGAGAAATGTTGTTTTGATGACGTGCTGATTGCTCCCTATCAGAGAAATGTATTTGTAGGACTGAGAAGTCTACAGACAGATGCTGCACGTTCAGTATTAGATTATGCTGCTGTAATTATAGATTTTCAGGCTTTTTATACATCAGCTGGTCAATCAGTGCTGGACTATGCTTTCCGTAACCATGACAAGATGTGTTTAAAGATGAAAACAATTCATAAGGTAAGCCAAGGTTTGCAGCTCTGTTCTACATGAGGAAAACTGCTGGCGAAATGATTTGTCTTAAAAAAAGGAAAGAACTTGAGTTAACAGAGATAAAACTGGAGTCTCTTGCATCACTGCAGAAGCCGCTGTTAGAGGTCACCGTTTTATCTTAAGATAACTTGAATGGATAATTAAGGCAGCCGCAGATCACAGATGTGTGTGCTGGCTGCAGTCTGCAGACATCCCATAGTCATGAAACAGAAGCCGTCTGCAGCAGCTCAGATAACAGCACGGTTTATCTGCGGGTCAGCAAGGTGAGGGCTAACAAACACTGCACATGTAAGCATACACACACACACACACACCTCACAGACACAAACTCACAGTGCAGGTGAACACATAGACAAGCGTACACCTCAGATACATGTCAGAGACGGTAGCTTAATGGTTATGACTACACATTTGTCTCTCCAGCTTATGCTCACAGTGGGGGGGATGTAAGTATTTGATGTACTATTTTTTTAAGTTACAAAGAATCGAGAGGTTTGCAATTTTAACTTCAAAACATCTGCAAATGTGAGACAAAATCTAAAATAACCCCCAAAAATTCTTAAAATTACATTGATTTTTGTATTAATTAATTTCCTTTGTTTGCATACAATAGAAAATAGAAATTTATACTTGGTACATTAACTTTTTTTTTTTTTAATTATAGAGGTCAGACTTTTTCTGTAATTTTTAACCAGATTTGGACAATCTGCAAGAGGGATTTTTTTTTTCTCCAGAACTTCATAGCGTCAGGGTAACTGTTAGCCTGGCCATGGCCTTCCTGTGCAATTCTTCTTAAAATAAAATTCTGGCTTCCAGCACAGTCTGGGGTTCCTACCATTGACTTGGATTGTCTCCGACAGATTTATTTATTTATTTATTCTTTTACCGAGTCAATCAGAGAATTGAAGGAGAAGATATTTAATTTCTGGCCCGTTTTTAAATTGTAGTCTGCATGTTTAAGCAACGGCAGTGGGAGGAAGCGAACAAAGCCGTTCGGTCCGTGTCGGCCACGCTTCCAAATACTGAACTAACATTAACAGCCATCTTGTTCAGTTCGGCACGTCTCCTCTTCACAGTGGAAAACATTACCGGGCAGACAGTTTCTGGCTCTGTGTTCTGGGTCATTGTAAAGCTGGAAGACGATCACGCTTGATCGTTGGGATGGTTTTCATGGAATTTCACTCTTCAGCCTTCTTCCTCCAATCACATCAGCTGGAGTTTATCACATAATGTACTATTTTGGTCTCATCTGACCCCAAGACCTTCTCCCATGCCTCCTCTGGATCATACAGATGGTCATTGGCAACCTTCAGATGGGCCTGGACATGTGCTGGCCTCAGCAGGGGGTCTTGCACGCACTGTAGGATTGTAATCTGTGACGACGCAGCGTGTTACCAATGGTAACCTTTCAGATTACGGTCTCGGCACTCTTCAGGTCATTTATCACATCACGTAGCTCTGGCTTCATCCCTCACATTTTTAGAGAATGGAAAAGAGATTGACAGTCATTTTCAGTGTCTTCTATTTTTCTAATAATTAAGTCAGCAGTTATTGTTTTCTCACCAAGCTGTTTGTCTGTTAGCCAATCCCAGCCTTGTTCAGATCTACAATTTTGCCCCTTAGACAGGTCTTTGGTCTTGGTGGAGATGATGGAGTCTGACTGAGTAGAGTGTGAACAGTTTTCTTTGATGCAGATACACACATTCAAACAGGTAATGAATGGAGGGTAGCAGGGCTTCTGCATATTATTACTGTTTTATCCAGAATGAAAAGAAGAAAAGCTTCAGAAACCTACAGGATGTCATAAAGGAGTGAATAATGTGAATAGAGGGATTTATAGGTGTGGAATAAGACATTAAAAACACAAAATTAAATGCCAATAGTTCAATTCATTCAGAAGCGTGTCATTAAAATGTTCTATTTTTTTCTCTGTGGGCATAGATCCATATTTATATTTCCAAAAAGATATATATTACATTTTATGAAGTGTCAAATATTAAAAATCAGCCTTTAGCAAATGTTTCATGCTCAATTAAATGTTCAAAAACAAAACGGTTGATAATCTTTTGTAGAGTTTACATTGTTTAATGTTCATCTATGAATTTCTAACCTACAGCAATTTAGTTTGTGGGGCTAAGATGGAGGTCATCTGGTCTGTAGACCAAATGGCCCACAACTGATCAGAAAGTCAACAGTGATGACTTGAAACCTGACCTGGACTTGTGAGACACCGTATCTGACGTGAAGAAACCCTGAGAGTTTCTAAGTGATTTTAAGGTTTCCCCTCTGCCTGGTAAAATAAAATAAAATAATAATAAAAAAAACATCTTCTGCATGTTTTCTGGTTGTGACTCAAAGATTTTACATCAAACGTTCTCTCTGGCTATGTCGTCTTTGGTTATTCTCAGGAATTAATCTATGGAAATAAGGACTAATTCTGCCTTTGTGAAGCTGCTGGTAGAGAGCGAAAAGATCTAATTTCAATTATTTACCAAGCGACATATCAACACACCACTGGTTCACAGCTTCACTTCCTAAGACTTTTTCTGCATGAGTTACTCTGGGGTCAGAATTAGGTGGCTCAACAAATAAATTGAAAATGCTCCAGTAGACTAAAACAAAAAATTTAAAAGATCTCCACACCAATCAATAGAAAAGTTCATGAACAGATGTCTATCAACTGCCTGGCTTTGCCTTTAGAGAGAGAGGTGTTCTAAAATTAGATTTTCAAAGAAAAAGTGAAGGACGGTGAATAGAAAACTTCATATAAAAAAAAAAATGCCTGAAAGGCTTTAGATCCATTTGTGTGATTCGTGCTGAGGAACAAATAATCCAGCCTTGAGATGTTCTAGCCTTTGGGAGATATTAGAAAAAGTATAACTCCAGAGAAAATGTGATAACTGTAAAAGCAGAGAAATCTACAAAATATAAGGTGACAAGAAGGATCACAGACAATAACCTAATCAATCCACCCAACCGTCAATCAGTCAATCAATCTGAACTAATCCAATCCAGTCTGGTGAAGGTCAAATACATCTTTGTTTTCTTCTTCTCTGTTAAATATAGTCCACAAACCAGTGCCATTTTCTTAGATTTAAACTGTTTAAACTACTTTGAATAATCAGCTGAGTTCACTACTATTTGATAACTAGGGTGTATGGATGATTGAACTGAAATGATTTTGCTGGAAAGTGCCTGGAGACGACATTTGTTGGCACCATGCAAATAAACTGAACTGAACTGCTTCTTCCCAGTCGGCCATGTTTGTTTACGTTGACGTTACGTAGGAGTTTTGCGAGATTTCCCATCGGACGTCTGGAATGTTGGTGAGTGAGACCGGTTTGTGCGTAGCGCGTTACCCCACACACATTGTAGGACCGAACCTGTTACACCTAAGACTTTCTAATGTCACGTGAGCGCTCTCTCTGGTTTTGAAAATCAGTCCACAATTTGAAAATCTTGCCACGTGAACGAAGTGTATAACATGGGAAAAGAAAACCTTCTGTGTGTGATGGTGACTTTTCCTGCCCCTTTCCCCCCCATGCTTGGTGTCAGCCTCCACAAATACAACCAGGCCTTCCTCTAAGTTTCTGGGTTTAATGATTCACGTCGCAGCCTCTTTATAGCGGCCGCTTGTTCTCAGAAAACAGCTGTGCAGTCGGGATATAAAGACGTGTCCTCACAAGACGAGGAATAACCAGACCCCACACACACACACGCACACACACACACACAGCAGATCCCTCTGATTGGCTCTTTGTGTGCTCACCTAAAGCGCAGCTCAGGTCAGCAGTTTAACCTATTCCCCGAATCAAACCGGGAGGTAACCATGGCAGCAGATGAGTAGGGTTAAGTGGGCTATTGGCTCAGGCTGAATAAGGGCACAAAAAAAAATCTGTGCTCCTGTGAATAATTTAAACACAGGAGCATAACAACAGCCAACAATCACCCACTGATACCAAGGACATATGGGACTGCAGCATATACACCGAGTTCTCCCTCCAATTTGAGATACACTTGCAGTGTAGCGTTTCCCACCTGGAATTTCAACATGGAAAAGTCTGGACACTGCAATGGAAACATCTCAGCAACAACTACATCCACAATAAAAACAATTTTAAATAAATAAAATAAAAATAAAAATCCAGCTTCATTGCAAAAACTCATGTTTTGCCACCAGTCTTCTGTGTTTTCTCAGTACTCCGGCACCATTTCTATGACTTTTCTCATGACTTTCATCTAAACTATCCACGTTCCATAACTTGTTTCTAATCAGACCTCTGGATCTTTGTTCAGGTGTTTATGTTTTTTTATGTTGTTGTTGTTTGGCCCCATTTCCTGTCAGCTCCCTCAGAGTTCCTCCAGAATCGTGTCTGTTCAGTCATCCTTAGGCTCTGTTATTGTTCAATCTCCATTTTCGGAAGATTGCTTCAAATCTTGATGCTCCGATGCCTTCCTTGGTCCGTTGGATGTTCCCATGTTGCAGCTTGAACATTTAGTGTAGCTGGGAATATCCAACTTATTTTTTTCCTTTACACCCAGTGCAGATTTGCCTTCTTTAGATATTTCCATCTGCATGTATCTGTCTGATTGGCTTGATGTTTCCCGTGAACATCTTGTTAGACTGGTGTTAGCATTCGTTTCAGAAATTCGGCTTAATTCCTTCCTTCAAAAGTTATTCAAGGTGATTTTTTTTAACGAAGCGAGAACGTTCAGCTGCTGATTCAAAGTTTAGAGTCCTGTTGACCGAATCTCCATCAGGGAGACAAAATCCCCATATTTTCCTTCACCAGGACTTCCATAACATGTCACATGGCTTCTGCACCTGAAAATAAACTCTAAGAAACAGCTGCATTTTATTTTAACAGTGGATATTCCATCACCACACGCAGAACACTGTGTTCTTTGTCTGATTGCTCACATTGAAATGATGCAGAGATGACAAATAGAAAAGGTCGTGCTGCTGACGCTCCGGTTCCCTTCAAATGTAAATCACCGGAGTGCACCACAGCGGACGAAAAGCTACGTCTCCACAAGTGAGGATGAACTTCCTCGCCGCCAGCGCGGCAACAGAAGTTTGCACTCTGAGCAGCAAATGTGTGTGTGTGTGTGTGTTTGTGCGCGCATCAGTGTGCGTACGCTCACCTGTCCAGGCTGAGCGAGGATCGATAGATTCCTGTGGGGTACAGGGGCTTCAGGTCTCGGATCAGAGCATCTCCTGCTGTCCTCTGGTTCCACCGCTGAGCCAAGCGGGAGATCTTACTGTCCGACCTGACGCACAGAAACAGGGGAAGAGACGGGAATCAAATTCCGACGGCTTCCGCCCTCTTCGCATTCACTTCCCCAGACAGAAAGGAAGAAAGCTGAGACCTGACAGGGTTCTTTCAGATTCCTAAGGGGAAAAAAAATGTTTAAAGAATCTCCCGCCAGAGACACTAAAGGATGAATTCAGATCTCAACAAGTGTCTTTGCTTAACAGGTGCAACCCGCGCTTCTGACAGACTGCTGCAGCAAACCTCCCCCCCCGCCCGCCCAAAAAAACACCAGCGGACTTGATCCTCTGAGGGTCCTACGGCAGACCTCACCGATGGTGTTTTAGCTCCACACACACACACACACACACACACACACACACACACACACACACACACACACACACACACACGCACACACACACACACACACACGCACACACACACACACACACACACATACACATACACCTGCTCACTCAGAACTCAGTTTGCAGAATCGGACCGATCCCGGCTTGAATCCTCTCCAACTTCCTCCCATACTCACTGTAGGAACCAGCCGGAGGATGAGCAGCAGATTTATCCCAGCGCTCCAGCCTCCTCTGCTGGGTTAAACCTCTCAGACTGATGCCTCCCGGCTGGTCCCCCGACGCTCCGGATCATCTCTGCAGGAGGAGAGGAGTCTCCACAGCGGGTCCGGAGCGGGAGCGAGCGCTATCTATTCGCTCCTCGCTTTGGAGCTCTGGCTCAAACACCTGTTCGCCGGCGGGTGCATCGGCACGCACACACACACGCCCGCCCGCCCGCGCACGCACACTTTCACACACACTCTCGCAGGGAGGGGAGCGAGTGAGATGGAGGAGGGGCGGCGGAGTGAAAAGGCAGCGAACAAAAGGGGAAGAGCGAGGGGAGGTGATGGTGAGAGGAGGTGAGATCACCGATGCTCCAGAGGAAGGAGAGAGGAACGCCGCAGCAGGAAAGACAAATAAGGGGGAAAAAGAATAAAAAACAGACGGATGTTACAGTAAAAAGGAGCAGAGGGGCGGAAACAATGAAATCTCTGAGGCTTGTATTATTTATTGTAAGACGAGAGTATCTTCAGACAGTAAGATGTGAAACGAATAAAGTTGCAGCTGAACATGCTTAGGAAAATACGAGGTGCCGTGTGTAAAGTTACAGAAAAAAAAAGTAAAATTCTGAATAGGGTAAAAAAAAAAAAAGGATGATACATGAAATAAAAAAAAAAACATTACTTCAGCGACAACTTTCCTGCAAGCAGTGGAGATTACGCTTTTGCCATGTTTTTTAGTTTGACAACTAAATATTTAGCTCAGACTTAAAGATTTAGTTGGGAACTAAAAATTTTGTTCTCAAACTAAATATTCAGCTTTCAAATTAAATATTTTGTCAATATGACAAATATTTAGTTCAAATCTAAATATTAAAACTAGTTATTTTAACTAGTCTTAAAACTAGTTAAAAGTTTTAAAACTTTACCCATAAGCTAAATATTTAGTTTTCAAATTAAATATTTAGCATTCTAACTAAATATGCAATTTGAAATCTGAATATTTAGTATGAAAACTAAACATTTAGCTCAGATTTAACTACATAAATATTCTGTTTACAAATGAAACATGCAGCGTTCTAAATCATTTGGAAGCTAAACATTTTTTTTAATTAATTATTTTAAAAAATATTGAAATATTTTTTTTTCAATTAGATATTTAGTTTGGAACCGAAGGTATTTTTAAATGTATGAAAAACATGGCAAACATATGACATTGATAAATGAACTCCCATCTTTTTTCTCTGAGTGCCGTCAATCTTTTACTGTGTAACTTTACTAATTGTAACCCACAGGAAAACACCAAAAGTAATACTTAAAAAGAAGAAGAAAAAGACCAAAAAAAAGCTTTTTTCTTTGAAAGAAACAGGCTTTTCTGCAGGTTTAGGTGATCCGTTTGAAGAGGTGGGGATAATCTAGGAGAGCTTTCTCCAGTTTCTGAGGATTCAGACCTTTCCCTCTTCCTGGGAATGTTTACACCAAGGTTTTGGAGAAGAAACGCTGACCGGTACAGTACAGAGAGTGACTCTTAGGCACAGTGTAAGGAGTACTAGAGTCGACTCCAAATGGCTATAAGCAAAAAAAAAAAACAAAACAAGAAGAGCTTTTACAAAACAGAGCTTTTCGCCACTGCTACAGGTTGGACTTTCTCGTAACGGCTTAGTGTCTCTGATCACGACTCTGTTGTAAAAGGCGTCAAGTCCTGGAAAGGAGAGCGTCTGGTTTTGTTGAAATGACTGAAAGAACTGGGGAGATGGATGTCTGCTTGTCCTGCTCGAGATGTTGCCTCTACAATCTGATCCTGGATAAGTGGAAGATAAATGGGACAAAGTGACACTTGAACCGCTTCGACAATAGCTTCAAAACGTCTCGAGGATCACACTGGACCAACTTTCTCTGGGAGGTGATGCAGCGAGAAACATGAGAACGGATGGGTAATATGAAAAAGAACAACAAAAAAAGCATGTATAACATATGAAAAATGCGTTTGCTCAAACTTATTTGTGTTTAGTGGAGAAAAAGCTGGTTTTAGGTTGTTTTTTTTGGAGCAAACGAACACGAAGCCTCACATCCCAACATCAGACTCCTTCTTCTTCCTAATGATGTCTGCACCGCTGTGACCGTTAGCTTTTAACCAAACAAAAAACAAAAAAGAAAACACAGACACTAATTTATACCGCTCACAGGACATCAGACTTTGTTGCTGTGATTCAGAGCAAATGAGCAGAAATTCCTTTTAAAAAAGCAGCTTTGTTCCTGCAGCTTTTCACACGCCCTACACCCCAAACTCATTCATCTTTTCAAGGTTCTCAGATAAGAGGATTTTATTCATATTTGAGATTTTTTTTTTAAATGAACCTAATCAACAAATAGACATCTTGTTCTTTTTATTTTAGAGAACATGTAAATTGGTCGTGTTTGTCCGGTTAAGAGTCCGAAGCTCTCTCAGGTCTCAGCTGCTGGGTGTCAGACTGTCCCGTCCTTCAGACTGAGAATAAAACACCTCCAACCAGCAGCAGCAGCAGCTTCTAATGATGTCCCTCTCACCTTCACGTGTTTCTGAGCAGAAATCTCGTCTCATTCAGCTCCTGGAACTTTTGGTGCGCAAGGACTCGAAACATTTGGTCAAAATCGCAACTCTTAATTCCAATTTTTACGCAGCCACCATCGATCCTATACAACCTAATTATGTTTGGATATAGTTGAGAGAAAGTCGCTTTCTCCACGCAAGACTCGGCGTCGCTTGAAAACAAAACCAACCACCGAATTTCATAGAGGATGACAGAGTCCTTCAGAATAAAATTCTCCTTTAGTCGTTTATGAACCAGCTTGATATAATAACATGTTTTATATCAAGCAACGAGACGGCAGCTGTGATGCGTCTGGCGGTCTTTTATAATACGTTTTATTTTACTAACAGGCTTTTACGGACATGCTTTGTAAAGCCGGAAAAGCCAATCCGGATCATCCGGAAGCTTTTCTTGTCATCCAGAACTTCAGCACACATTCCTGAAAAACTCCTGTTTACGAAACCCACAGTTCTGTCCTGAAAGACGCGCTTCATTTGTTAAAAATAAATAAATAAATAAATAAATAAAATCTTGAAAACCTTTACCAAATATCTCTTGTTGAATGTGAAATGTCTAAAATCTTTCATCCACCCTCTGACCCTCTGTAAAGTAAAATGAGTCATCAGACCCTCGGAAGAACAAAAATGAAAACATATTTTAGCCTGTTAGAGGTTATTTTTTTAAATAACCGGAAAGTTCAAATTTATGAATAGAATAATTTCAATGCATCTCCATTAATGGAGATTTCTCCAGGCAAAAATACTCTGCAATATCTACAAAGGTTTGTCTTAGCTATGAAGAATCATGCCTGAGCGGAGTGAATAAATAACAGCATGAATGAATGGGAACGGCCTGCTTTGATAAACACCGAACAGATCTACAGATCTATAGTACGTTTTATTTATTTTTTTTGCTTTTAAAATAATAAAATCATTTTTCTGAGTGGGAGGAATGTAATAGAAAAGTAATCAGGCAAATGAGTGAATTTTTTACGAACCAGGAAATGCATTCAGAAGTGATTACACCACAGGCATCTGATGCCGAAAAGTGTGATTTGACTCGCTTGAATAGTGAATGACGCAAAGGTTAAAGGTCAATAAGGTTAAAAACTAATAACCAATCAGGAGCCTGCAGGGCAGAAGAGTTAGTTCAGCTTACTGACACCGGATCTGACCCCACTGACAAGTTTTTACCTCTGTTCCACGAAGGCTACGGTTTTGAACAGTGATGCGGTTTCGCACCTGCGCCGTGTTCACATGGCTGCTGCGTTTTACGGAGCCGACCCGAAACAGGTCAGCCAACCCTGCAGCAGGTCCTGCAGGAGGCCGTCGGACAGCAGAGACCGTCTTTGTGTTCATTTATGAGGCCTGGAAGCTGGACGGGAGTCTGTTGGTGCATCTGTCCGTCTTATCTGCCGCTCCAGCTGCTTCGTGTAACGAAGACAGGATTGGATTATCGAAGGATTAGTTCCATTTACTGATGTGTTGTTTTTTTTTTTTAAAGCACAGGATGATATGTGTGAGTGACATCATGTAAACTGATGATTTAATTATTAACTAGAACGATTGCAACAAACTCTGGAGTTTGAAGATGTCTTAGGATGTTCCAAAATGACTAAACTTCACCTTTACTATAATTAATTTACACAGAAAATTACCTTGTAGCAAAGGTCTTTCGATGACTTCATGCCGCCCCAAGTTTAGTATGCAAAACGGCTGCCAAGCATGTGACAAAAATAAACTATTATTTAGCACATAGGTAGGTCAAATGTTCCTTTAGCGTTGGATTGCATATGCTGTTGATATGCACCTTGCTAACCGTTGTCTTATCACCACAACAAACAGCAAATTCTACATCTCCAACCACATTGTTGACCTTTTAATGATCTCCATTAAAAGCAGCATTTGGCCTGAAAACATTGTCGATATTGTTAAGGATTATTTTCTAGAAGAAGAACGGCGACTGGAAGAGGCGTCGCTTTATTTACAGCGCTTGATTTCTGTTGAATTCTTTCTTCCCTCTAAAAGCCACAAAATGATATTCAATTTACTGCAACAGGCTCATTTCTCCCCCCCGACTGTCCAAATACGAGTACATTTCCCTCTGCTGCACCCTGTCCCTACAGTGGAAAACTACCACCGCCGTTGATCTACAGAGACCTAAAGAAGCACTTCGTACAAAAAAAAAAGCTTGGATTTCTGATAGAAAAACATTATCTCCCATCTCATCTTGCTCTTCTGCTGCTTTTATTATAAATTTTATGAGGCAATTTGGGAGTTAGCGAGCTTTACTTGGTATTCCGCCTCCATAGTGAGGCTGAGACAACTGGTGGAGGGGCAGAAGCCATACTTATCTACAAAAAAAAAAAAAAATGCACACTGCAGCGTACAAATGTGACCCTCCTGGTGTCATTGTTGTGGTAATAATCTGGTATGATCTTCTAAAGGGTATTTCTGCATCTCGATGCAGCACGATTACGCTCTGCTTCTCTGGATGCGGCGTGACCTCAGGTGCTTCAAAGAGAAAGTGCGCCTATTGCATGCAGGACGCGTTTTATGTAAAGTCACGTGTTTATTAAAGTTTATAAACTAGATGGGTTTTCTTTATTCGTTTCTTTGTTTCATCGGTTTTTGTTGTTTTTCCCCCCCTTTCTTGTTCATTCGGTGTTCCTTCTCCTACTTCGCTTCAGCTCTAAGCTTTATGGTTTCTGCTAAGAACTGGTTTATGAAAGAGCTCAAAATGTTTGCAAATGTTGAGACCTGATCCCGAGTGATGTTTTAATTTAAAAAAAAAAAAAAAAAAAAAAAAAAAAAAAGGCAGACAACATGACTGACGCTAAACGTTTTTGTTGCAGTTCGTGGTGAGAGCGAATCGTTAAATCCAGAGTCTCCTCCCTCTCAGATGGTTCTGCTGTCACATCTGCAACCTTCCTGTTTTTTTTAATGTATTTTTTTTATTTTTTTTGCATGAATCTACGGCTGCCGCAGCAGGAACAAAGCCACCAGACAATAGTTCACTTTGACATCACAAACATGGAACAATGAATGCTCTGGCATCCTGCCAGCCTCTGCTCGGATGCAGCCAGTGGCTCATTGGCTGCTGCATTTTGTTTCCATGGTGCCCAAAGCAACAGGTGAGGAGGGAGCAGAAACAGTTAAACGTCCCCTTATAAATATTTACTGATGTTTTTTTTTGTTGTTTTTTTCATTGTTTGTTCTGCATCTCTGGTTTTCTGGGAACAAACAAGCTGGAAGAATTACTTCAATCATCTCTTGGGCGAGAAGCGCTATTTTTATGAAAACATGCGTCACGTTTTATGTGCCACTAAACGGGACGTTTTGAGACTAGTTTGACACCTGAGGCACGTCTTAACACGTCCAGCTGGCTGAAACATCTGCAGACGGTTAAAAGAACTGACGGAAAACAAACGGAGGACAGAACGTAATGAGAAAAAGATGGCGGCGGAGAGGCAAAGAAGCCAAAGGAAAATGTTTGCGAAACGGCGTTGATCAATGCGAAACATAAAGAGTTTTATTTCGCTTTGCAGAACCGAATAATATTGGCGTACATTTGTAATACGTGCTGATATTTTATGGTCAAAGAAATAAAAATAAGACAAACTGAAAACTTCAAACTGCGTTTGGGTGGCAAGATGTCAGCGGTGACAGCAGAGAAGCAACAAGAGACGAGTTACAAGATCATTGAAGTAAAATAAATATTCATAACACGGAAACAGGTAGAGACGACATATACTCTTCCCAGGAGAGGACGTTGCAGCGGGTTCACCCCACAGTAGGGTGCCGAAATACTCCGAAAATAAATAAAAAAAATAAAAGGTCAGGATCTCCATGTGAGGTTCTGTAGGCCTCAGGTGGTTTCAGTGTTAAAGTTCATGACTTGACAGTTTAAAAAAAAAAAAGTCTGAAAAAGTTTAGCTTTGTGTTGGAGAGGTAGAAGTGCAAACTTACCTTTTTTTTCCTATATAAGAATATGGCAACTTGCAGTGTTGTGGTACTCGAGATCGGTCTTGGTGTCGAGACCGGTCTTAAGACCATTTTTTGATGGTCTCGGTCTCGTCTCGGACTCGACCGCATTTGGTCTCGGTCTTGTCTCGGTCTCGGGCTCTGAGGACTCGCCATTTTATTTCAAGACCAGTCAAGACCGCAACTGTGAAAATATCACTAAACGTGCAGCATACTGTCCAGTTTATTTGTTAACATCTTTGTTTTCAGTGGATGCAAAAGGCACCGATTAAAATCCAAGCAACTACGTGTTTCTCCCTCTCCCCCGTCCCCACCTTTCACTCGCACGCGGCGCTCCAGGACATGCGCAGTGGTTTTCTCTCAGTGGCAGAGAATGTTTGTCTAATCGTCAGTAATATAATAGCGCTGCATAAATAGTAAGAAATCCGATGGCCACAGCTAACTCAGCAGCGCTTCGCTTTCACAGACAGTGGAGACAACGTCTGACTTTTTTAGTCACTTAGAAAAGTAGCTCATAGAAGGTAAGCTCCGTTGACATGATGTTAGCAAAGCTAGCTACAGAGACACAAGAATTTGTGATGAAAAAAAGTTGTCACTCACTGCACTGAATTATTGTGCGGAGATGTTGACTGACTTGTCGCATATATGGGACAACGCTATGTCCAAAAGTCTGCAATATAGTGATGTGACATTCAGAAACAGTCGATTCTTCTCCACGGCTCTTTACTTATTAGATAGGACTGGAGTGTCACTGAGAACCGTTGTTCTATCAGATTACCATACACTGTCAGAATAGCATACATGCAGTGAGTACCATGCCTGCGCATGCGCATTAAGAAGTCCGACCGTCAGAGTAGTTGTCAGTTCACCATACACAACAAGTTATGACGAAAATAAGTCATTAAATTGTTTTCAATAATAACTATACAGATATACATGTGTTGTCATGGTTTCCAAAGTGTATTTAAAGCAGGTCTGGCTGCAGCTGGAGTCAGCTACAACACACCCCCGTGTAAAACTCACTTAACCGCTAAGTCAGGACGTCATACAACTGTTAATAACAAAGTGTATGACGATCTACGTCATGATTCTATGTTGCTAGCATACATGCAGTGAGTACCATGCCAGCGCATGCGCCTTAAGAAGTCCGACCATCAGTGGAGTTGTCAGTTCAGCATACGCAACAAGTTATGACGAAAATAAGTAATTAAATTGTTTATAATATGACATAATATGATAACTAGATAGATATACATGCGTTGTCATGGTTTCAAAGTGTATTTAAAGCAGGTCTGGCTGCAGCTGGATGCCATACAACTGTTAATAACCAAGTGTATGATGATCTACGTCATGATTCTATGTTGCTGATTAAATAAAATCATATGGTAATGACAGCGTATGCATGTCTGAGCTAAGCGTACGACTATCTGACAACGTATGCTGATCTGACAGAACACCGTGAGTTTTGCTAAGCGTATGATGATCTGACCTGACAGAACACCCGTTCTTTGTTCTAGTAATGCTCTGTGTACACTGCATCATTATTTAATTATGTACGTTGATATTTAAATTAACAAATAACTAAAACACAAGAACGAAAGAGCATGCAGAGCATGCACATTGCTCTTTGATTGTTTTTGTTCAAAGTGGCAGCTGTAATGTCTGCCATGGTGTCAGACTACCTGGCTTCATGTACTGGGATAGAGAGTGAGAACAGTCACGATGAGCGCCTTCTGTTTGGTTACTTCTTGCTTGTTGCTCCTTGGTCAGTGTTCATAGTTGAGCGTTATTTACCGTCAGGGCATTGCCTCAATTGCTATGTTTAATGGTGCAGACAGTGGTGGTTTCTTAAATGAGCAATATGGGCAAATGCCCAGGGCGTTATGTTTTTAGGGATGGCACGAGACCATCACACATTGTAACACAGAAATGGAATATTTAATATTGGTAAAATGTATTAAGTATTTAATATCTAGGTGTTTTTATGGGAATATGGGTCTTTCAGGTTATTTTGAGAAGCAATTTTGATCATATTTTACATTTTATAGTATCATGTAGCGTGGGGCGCTGGTCTTGGTCTTGACTCGGTCTCGACTCGGTCTCGACTTTCCTTGGTCTTGGTCTTGACTTGGTCTCGGACCCTAAAAGTCTTGGTCTTGTCTCGGTCTCGATACACTCTGGTCTTGGTCTTGTCTTGGTCTCGGGTTAGGTGGTCTTGAACACAACACTGGCAACTTGGATATGCAAATGAAGCACAAAACTTTCGGAAAGATGTATATCAGAACCAGATTAGAAATGTTTGGCCATAGCGCACCGTGTTTGTTTAAAAAAATTAATTAATTAATAAAATAAAAAATAAAAAAACATCTCATTTTGTACAAGTGAAAAATGTCATAAAAGCGTGGGTTGCTTTTAAAGTTTGACCGCTGAAGCCGCTTTGGAGGGAGAGAAGGAACGGAAAGACACCGCAGGTTCCCTCGGCAGCTCGACTATATCAAATTAAATTCATGAGATCGTTCGACCGAATTTATGTTTCTGTGTGAAGTTAAGATACAAGATTGAAACGGATGAGAGTTTGATTGTTTCGAACGGATCCCCTGAGAATGTGGCCCTGTTTCCCGTCGGTGTGCAGTGATCCGGTTCTGTAAGTCGTCGTGTTTGTTTGCAGTCTTCGTACTCGAGGAGTTCTGCAGCAGCACACACACACACACACGCACAATGACTAAGAGAATGAATCGTTGCTCTTCAGCTCCTCTCGCCTGTTTGTTTGATCCGATCAGGCGTTCTCGTTGTCACGACTCCGTAGTTCAGCCGGGAACACGCTGCTTTAATGGAGATAGTGTGTGTGTGTGTGTGTGTGTGTGTGTGTGTGTGTGTGTGTGTGTGTGTGCGCGTGCATGTGTGTGTATGGAGGAGTTTACGAGTGAGTGGGAGTTTTCCTCGGAGGGAGGGTGACAGCGAGGAAATGACTTGCATCAATCACAGAGATGCTTCATCCCCGGCTTCCTGCCATCCCGACGCTCCGAGCTGCAGGAATCTCGGAACGAACCATCAATTGACGGAACTGAAAGAATTCAATATGGCTGCCGATGATGATGATGATGATGATGCTGTTGCTGCTGCTGCTGATGAACTCCTGAGTCTCAACTCTTCGGAGCCAATTAGAAACTAATCAAGTCACTTTGTCTCCCCTGAGGAACGCCGCATTCGCACACCATGAGATCCGCAAACATCAACACGTGTTCATTTGTATATTTATTTATTCATTCATCGAAACACAATTTTTTTTTATCGTTTTAGCACAAAAGGGAGACATTACATTGTAAAACAGCTCAACGTTTCTCAGAAACACCTCCCAGCCCTCACAATAATTATTCTCAACCCTAAACTCCACCCACATAGATCACCTCTAATCTTTATGGCCGCCACATAACACTTTAGTGATGCGAGTCACGACATTAGTTTAGTAGTGCAAATATGTTATTACACTACAAATAAGACAAACGAACTTAAAAGTAACTTTTCAGAAAAATATAGACCCTCTTTTTAAGTAAATAACTCTTCAATATTGAAGAGAAAGTGTTAGTTCTGTTGGCAGATAAATTCACTCATAACATGGAGAAAATGTCTTGTTATAAGTTAAATAATCTGCCAGTGTGAGTTTTCATCAAAATGAAGAAATTGTTCACTTAAAACAAACTTCTTTATCTTGCTAAAAAAGATACTAGTAAGTTAGTTTTGTCTCACTTCAACTTTTCTAAGATATCTGAGGCAAGAAAAATACTTTGTACCATTTTGTGTTTTTGCAGTGCATGGATCAGGGGCTAACTTCATCATGAACCTTTTCTGAGGTGTTAAATGTCTGACGACAAAAACCGAAGTGTTTGGCTGTTGATCCAGCGATGTTAACCCAGGCTGTATTCCAATCGATTTTTCCATTTTTAGCATTCATGTCTTTTTGCCATTCTTTAATGGAATAATCTTGTCATTTCAAATGACCTGTCACATTCAAATACAACATTTTCTTTTTTTTTTATCTGTGTGAGTTTTCTATCAACTCTCCAATTGGGTGTAATTTTAAATAGCCTCCTCATTGGTGGATGCATTTGGGCACAAGAGATGAGCGTAATCTCAAATTGCGAAATAACGGGACTCCGTAGCGAGCGACCAAATCTTGTTCCGTTTAAATTTTCCAAGCATATTAAAGACGTCCAGAACTCGGACAGCCCGTCGACTTGAACCGACGCTCCTTTTGTCGGGAGATCCAGTCCTCCGATCAGCGCCCCCACAGGTTTTAAAACACTCATTTTTGTTTGATTCATATGATGCCTCAGCAGCAGCAGCAGCCTCAATTTGGAAGCTGAATCAGAGTCGCAGCAGGTAACACAAAACCTTTCAGCTCTGAAGCTTTTAGCGCGGCTCGTCACGACGTGGGAAACTTCCGGGAGCTCCAGAGCGGGTTCTGCTCTTTAACTTTTTACTGAAAAATCATCGTTTTGATGTCAGAGCAGAAGTGGTGCAATGAAGCCTGATAGAGGATGACAGAAGGAGTACAAGGGTGGAGTTTGAGTCACTAAAGTTTACTCTCATCAGTCCCTCCAGGACGACGCGACATGTTTGTTGTGATCGTTGAGGCCTAAAATGACTGATTTTAACCTGATCTAATGTCTCCTGACTCTTTGCTCTTTCAATATTGAGGTAAATGTTACTGCTTAGAGTCACACGCGCTTTCATCTCGCATTAGACGCCGTGAAAGAGGAAGTTACATTAGAAGCGGGCTGAGGGATTGGTCGAAATTCAGCCCTGTTGCAGTGATTGGTCAGAAATGAAGCAAACAACAACAAAAACATGTTAATGAGACTGGAGAGATTTGCAGAAAAGTTACAATGACTGGTGGAAATTGTGCACAAACATTTACGAATAATGACTGAATCTGCATTAATAGTTACAATCTCATCACCACAACTTACTTTAGGGACTCTCTTATGTCCAAGAAACAAGGTACTTCTGGAACTCGTTTGTTGGACGTTTATCAGCCAAATATTCTAAACCAGCCTGATTTCTTGTACGTGAACATGTACAGACTGTTCCAAGCCGAAATTGAATCTATCAATTTTTTAAAACAGATCAGAATTAATTTAGTGTTTTCTATAAAATACTTGTTGGGAAGACTTCTGGATCTAAGTTGGTAGCAATCGCTTCAGAGTGTCTGATCAGAACACAGGTTTATGTGGACGCGGAACAGATCAGGAAGAGTCCAGTTCAATTTTTGCTCTTTATATATGTTTGCCAGAATGTACATGTACATGAAGCAGGTATTTAGGTACGTGTGTGTGTGTGTGTGTGTGTGTGTGTGTGTGGTTAGGTTTCTGAACGCACACAGTCATTCGGCTGCTTCTTTGCTGCCTTTCTTTCTTTGTCGGGTTACCGAGCTGCACACCTGTGATGCGTTCAGGGTGCATAGGAAATCTCCTACACAATCATACCCTTTTCTACAATACTTTTGTAGTTTTTTTTTTCTTTTGTTTGTTTATTTTGGTGTTAAGGCAAGTTTAAGGCCACATCAAGACAGAAAATCTTTTTAAGCAAATCATCCTGTTCAATTAAATTCTAAAAACCTTGAGTTGCTTATAATAAAAGAAGCTGGGAATCTTTTTTTTTTTTCTTCAAGCTGTTTGGTGCACAGAAAACAGACTCTAGCAAGAAGAACTCTGGACAACCTTATGGTATTTAACAAAGGCATCCCTCAAAGCTTAAAATTTGCAACCGTTCAGTTTCATTTCATCTAGACAAAACTCACATATGTTTGTCCTAACGCCGCCTGCAGATGATTTGCAGCTCCATTCTGAAGCAGAACTGGAGCGCATCTACCTGAAACAGCAGGCAGGACTCAAACTAAGCCGAACACTGAGCAGAGGAGGACAAACTGCGGAGTTGGGAGCCGTGTCCCTGTAAATGTGTCACACCATCACTCTGATCCTCACTGTGACTGCAAAAAAAAACAAAAAACGACATGACTCAAGTGCCAAGACGGACAAGTTTTCAGATTTCCTGCAGCGACGAGCAGGGGGAAAAAAACGTGACACTGTAGTTTTTAAGAGTTGCTTTTTTCCCCACTGTAAAAACAAAAAATGATTGCAATGAATTGGAAACAGCAGCAAAGCTCCATTTCCGTTAGATTTTAAAGGACGAGCCTTCAGACACACGCATGAACTCTGATGATGAAGCATGATGTCTCATTACCAGGCAGGTGGCAGCGGGTTTAGCTCAAAGAGCTGCAGCGGTGTGAGGAGGAGAACGAGAGGAGAGGAGAGGAATGAAGGGATGAAAGCTGCAGAGAAAGAGAGAGAGAGAGACTGGGAGTTCTGCACGAGACGAAAGAGACTGAACGTCGCTTTGATGAACAAGTGACTCGAAAACTTCCAGTCACGACTGACGCTGCTCGTTGTTCCCGTGTGAGGCGAGTGAGTTCGTGTTAGGTTCTTTCCAAATACCCTCGCACACCTTTTTTATGCAACCTGACCAGATTTCCCTTCTGACAAAAAAGCAAGGCGAGCTGTTCACCTCAGAAACCATCCAGCTTCGCAGGAAACTGGAGGACTGGGTTAAATGAAAGGAGCTTTGTCTATTAAAAAGGTCTGGAATGTTAAAGATGAGAAAATAAACTAATTTTAATGTTAGGGGTTCATGTCAAATTAATAATGTAGAGTGAGAGCACGGCATTTTCTAACAGCTGAGAACAAAATGCTTTTTTAAAAGCTGCAGACCTCCTGGATGTGTTTCAGCGGTGGGGTTTTTCGTTACGGGTTCGACTAATCTGAAGAACGTTTGTTTCGATAAGCTGAATGGAAGTGTAGGATAGTGAGGAGACACATTTATGTATTATAGTTTTATCTTTTTAAATAGTCCCAGTAGAGGGACTATGCATTTGTCCCGTTGGATACCACATTGCTAGACGTTACCGCCTCTGCAACAAAGAATCAGCCAATCAAATGTTCCACTATGAAGACTTTGCAGAAAAAAAAAAAACGCGTGTCAATGCAGCAAAACATGTTTTAACTGCTCCCAAATACAATTTTATCACTCATTTCAAATTATCAAAAATCTGAGGAGCAGCTTTAAAATCCGCAGAAGCATCAATACTCGTTCTGCCGGAGACTCCGATGCCGCAACCGCCCGCCAAAGTCTGAAATCGGTGAATACTTGAGACTCCCTCTCGACATGCATGACATTCTGGTGAGAGGAACGTCTGGTTTCTGCTCACGAGCTTATTACCTGTGCGGCCGAAATGGGGACAGGGAAGCATCTGTGTCCTAAGAAAAACAACCGGGCAACTCTTTAGTTCGTCCGGGCAAAGAAGCCGGAGCTTCTCGATCGGCCGTTCGGTTGATGCAACTGAGATCCTGTCATGTCTAACATTTGATCTTTATCAAAGCTAAAATATTGACTGTTCTTCCATCTTCTAGATCTTTAATAAAATAGCAGAACAAACCAAATAATTAAACTAACACTGCATGCATGGCTGAATGTAGCTTCTTCCTTTTTTTTGCCCCCTCCTAAATGTACCTCTGGTTTTATTAAAAACTGTAACAAAGTACCACGAATGGGATTATTTATTCATTTATTCATGATTAGGAGTAAGAGCTCCTGTAATCTGATTAAATTCGCCTGAAGTTTGGCGAATCGACCGTTTCATCCACAATCATCTGCCGATAATCGCGTCCTAACGCACATGGGAGCGTCTCTGGACCTCGCAGGAGACAGATGTGAAATCCCTGCGACTCATCAGCTCCTCCAAACATGCCTTTGTTTCCTCGCCTCCGTTTCCAAGGCAACCGGTAGCCGGAGGCCATTATTGTTAATAGCTACCTCGGGCCCCTAAATGTCTGAGTGTGTGCGAGCTTTAAAGTGCACGCTTAGACTCAAACAAACCCCACGAGGTGAAGTTTGATGTGTTGCGCTCTCCGTGGAAACCGGCATTTACGGAATTACAAAGAAGCATTAGTCGTGTGGGAGCTACAGAATGTTCTGGTTCTGGTGTCGCTGTGTTAAAATCCACCTGAATCAGTGCAGGGATGCGATGTGGCGCTGATCTGCTGCTGCCCACTTTGTTCCTGGCTTTCTTTGCCAGGAACAAAGAACACCTTTGAGGTCTGTAACACCTCACTGAGGTCTGTAACAACTGAGTGGAAATGTTGATGTAAGGAATTTGGATTTTTTAAATTTTTTTATCCAGACGGACAAACCATGTGTTGTTCCTACCGAGTTCTAAAATTATAACATAATGAACTTATTACTTCTAAAGCGAAGTAGCTGCTTTCCCCCGTTTTATCTACTTTGTGTAGGTTTTCAACGTCTCCAGCAGGTGGCACTGTTGTGATTTTTAGTATGCTTGCGTCTCATCCTGCGCGACAGAAGTGGTCCCGCTCCGAAACCCATGTGCAAAGTGTGAAATATGTCCGAAATGAATAAGGTGACCAAAAATAATCCTTAATATCCATAGTCAATGTCCTAATAAGCCTAATACTGTAAGACTGACAGTCATTTAACTTTGTAGAGATGGAGATTGAAGTAGATTGGCACATATTTGTGAGAAATGTGGTGCTGTCAAACACATTCCACATTGATTCAGGTATATTAGATTGACGGTTTTTATTTTTACTTTGTATTATTGGGCTTTACAAGGATGTGCAAAACATCAGTGTTGAAGGGGAATCCCTTCCTGCTTTTCTCCAGTAATTACAAGACATGGCAACAGGTTTCACAACTTCCTCTCCTGGATACAAACCTGATACTTCCCATGTTCCAGTTCATTTATCTACTAACACTTTTGCATTTCATTTGGAGAATATGAATTGCTTCTTTCAGCATGATGAAGTAACAGCAAAGTCTTTTTCTAGCAGGTTCATAACAGGCAATAGACGAAAGAGGAAGATGTAGTAGTAGAGTTTAAAGAGAGCAGTGAAGGGTATTTTATGAAGACAGATGGATGAATCACCTGCGGATTTGAGTGAAACTTTGAAACACTTTCTCAAAATAAAGTGAAGGTTTGATAAATTTAGGTAGAAATACCTGCTCTCTGGTTTCAGGCAGTGAAAATGGGAGGCAATAACGACAGTGAAATAATCTGGTTTGTGGGTTACTCTCTCAAAAAAGAAGAAAAAAAAATACAGCCGAGGTGATCAGTCCTGCTTTATTAAATCAGGACATATTACTTCAGGGCTTCGGGAAGGTATACTTTTTTTTATTTAAACGGGAAAATGAAAAACCGAGCAGAAATGAGATGCTAACGGAGTCAGAAATAGGAACGGAGATGAGACTCACTTTTTCCTGCTGTCGTATCGGCCAGGTGTTCCCAGGCTCTGCGGAGAAAACGGGAAGAAAATGATCAGTCGCTGTGCAGGATCACGTCAAGCGGCCGCACTAATAACCCACTTCATATTAAAAGAAAACAACTGCTATTTTTAGCAATTTATTTCCATTTTAGCCAATAATTACATGCATTTCATTTTAGCAACGTATGCAGTCCACAGTTGGGAGCGCTACGCTTCATGTTTAAGAGCCATTGTAGTCAAATTAAAATCTTCCCACAGTGAAAAATGTCAGATAAAATCATGAAATGAAAGGAATGACATCAGACTTTTAAAGCGCAGATGTCACAGGACAAACTTGGTTCGAAGAGCTCCACTTATATCCTGTCAGTCTGCCGAATGTTTTCCCAAAAGTCAGAAAAAGCTTCGGAGTTTTTCCCAAAATTCTTTATTCTGCACCTTTCGGGGTGTAGTACTCACAAAGATCCACTCAGAAGGGTTCGCACTGATAAATCAGTTTGTTCTGAAACAAAATCAAAATTAAATAATGAAAAAAAAAAGATTATTTTGAACTTCTTCTACAATTAAAAACAAGCTCCCTGCACTTCTCTGCGCTGTTAAACCACCGGAGTCGGGAAGGTGCAGCCAGAGGTCTCCTGGGACATCTCGGGCCCTCGGGGGCCAATTGTGTCTACAGAGGGACGTCTGTTCGCAGAGGCAGACTTAATGTTTGAACACACACACATGCACACACACACACACATGCACGCACACACGGGCTTCTCTGACCACTTAACCCACCAAACACCGAGTTCACCAGGAGAACACAGCAATCTGCCTTGAACCCGCTGCACCACTGAGAAAACAGCTGAATTTCAGTGCAGCACGCTCAGACGCAGCTGCAGCCTGCATTTATTGTGATCCTTGAAAAAAAAAAAAACAACTCTAGCTGAAATGACAGTGTGGATGAGCACAAACTGCAGCTCATTTTATCCAGACAGAGGGAGAGACAACGCAGTTGTTGTAATAACATGAGGGGATGTGCTCTATTATAACAAATGGTACATTTTGTTTTGCATCACTCTCTCTCTCCCTCTTTTTTTTTTACATTTAAGATTTCATATTCCATAAGTATGCAAAGGGTTTAGATTGCTCCTTGTTCTTTCTACATTTTGGAAATGTGGCAAACATGCTGGAGTTCGACGCAATGAAAGAATCTGCAGCTGAAAATGAAAACTGCACATAAAAAAAAAAAAAAAAACGGTAAAAAAGGGCTCTAAACTTTTCATCGTCCAAGATGGACGACTTTGTTTTGTCCTCATCCGATCGACCACATAAGCGGTTCAACAGCACATCGCTTTCCTCCGCAGCCACACTGTCTTTGTACGTGTTTGAAGCCTTGAGTTACATTCAGTCGTGATGCTGTTCTGAAGTTATGTAACGGTGCCATCATTAGCCTGCGTTAGCAGCAGGGTCCGCCTAGTTAACTGGAAGTTAAACCACTTTCGGGGTTTCCTGCCAAAGCTCCAAGGTGGTTTTGGTTTGGGTTACACCAAAAACAGCCAGGAATTAGGATCCGGAGGTTCCGGGTGTTTGCGTCCAACATTTAAAAACATGATTTGCTTCAACGAGCAGCTCAGAAAGAGTTTCTGCCTCTTCTTTGTTGTCTTGAATTCAAGTTGGAATGATTGGTTATGCTAGACTAACTAGAGATTTTCCAGATACATTTGCATGTTAGTAATGCTTTTTTTTTTGTTCATAAAAAAATTATCTTTATTAGAAACACTAAAAAATTACTTCATGGTCAAATAACAGTTCTGCTGGTACACAACTGAGCTGTCAGTGGCGTTTTTAGTCGAATTTGTTTGTTTGTATTTCAGGTTTAAAAAAAAAAACCTGACGAAAGTGGCGAAGAATACCTCCTCAGTGGAGCAACTCTGATCCGATCTCACACAACCTCCTTCAGCGGCATAAATACTCTCCAGTCAACACAGAAAGTCAATCTGCCTGTCAAGGTTTACCGCTAATTTGAACTGATGTAACCTTGTTCTCACACCCACACACACCCGCATACACAAATCCAGGCCGACCACAGCCAGCTGAGCCCTCTCCTCTCCTCTCCTCTCCGAACCCTGCCCTCCCTCCAGGCCGTCCCTTCACTTCATCATGCTAATTTGAACAAGGCGTTATTCTGAGGCGTGTCAGAGCCCGCTCTGTGGCGGCTCCTTGGCCTCTCCTCAGGTTAATTACTGCAGCAATGCCCGCATTCACAGCTCGGCGCAACAGGACGCTGCAGCCAGACCAGGCTGAGCTGGGGCCTCCTGGCTCCGGCTGCTGGCACCTCCGAGAGCTGGATGCTGGATCTGCGGCCGGCTGACTGACAGGCGGACTGCGCCGGGCCAATGGCCGGGCTCAAAGTTGGGAAGGAAGGCAAATTTAAACTCAAAGATACATTAAGTAGCATAATTCACAAAGTAAAGCACATTAAATACAATAATTACGGTGTTTTCAGCCCTTTGCTTTTGATAACTGTGATGATTTTCAGCATAATGCTAATGAAAACTGGACATTTACCAGATTAGAATTGTACACCAGACTAACAAAAATTAAAATAAACAAAAATAGAAATGTTGACTTAATGTTTTAATAAATATGTAGTGTAATGTTTTATTTTAATAAAGAAAAACCTACTCTCTTTATTTTCTCCTGAAGTTCTGACATATTTTCTTTAAAGTTCTCTCTTTCTAATTTATAAGCTTCTGACACATTTCTTGAATTAATAAATTTTTATTTTCTGTATTTTCCTTCCTTCTACATTTCTTCAAATACAGTTATTTCAAATTAAACTGTAGGTTAAACAGGGTTTTTTTTTTTTTTTTTAAAGAAATAGTGAATTCAAGGATTTTCATCTTAGAAAGATGTATGGGAAAAATCTCTATTTTGTCCTTCACCTTCATAAGGTGCCAGGACAGCTCCTGTTTCACATCATCGAAGGAAGCTAAGACGTGATTTACTAAGTTAATGTTTCCAGCAGACAGGAAGTTATGTAAAACTATCCATCAGCTGCCTGAAGGATGAGCATAGAGAAAGCACACAAATTAAAGGAAAAAAGGACCAAGAACTGATGCCTGAGTCACCCCATGACCAAGAACAAATGCATCTAAAGTAACAACAGAAAAAGAAAACGCTCTACTAAGAAATCGTGTCGAGAAGCAAAAGTTGCGCTGCGGTCAAGGACAGCAGGAAAAAATTCTCTGGGCGTCACGGCATCCAAAATTATAACCGGGGTTGCTGCTGCGCTGGGACTGGTTTCTAAAATCAGACTCGAGAAAATTCGCCAAGAAATTGCGTTGGATTCGATGCACATGCAGCCACTGACATACAACATTTTGAAGTATTAAAAGACACAAAATATTTCAAATTGATCTTGGTAGCTGTTAAATAAAACTGGATCAAGTGTTTTTTTTGTTTGTTTTTTTACCTGGGTGTTTCGATGACATGTTTAGATTTACTCCAGATATTAAACAAGCAAAACAGAACTGAGAAAAGTTATCCATCCATCCACATAGTCTGAAATCACAGACTGAAACACACACACAGGAGTTAAAGTACTGCTAGTGACTCCAGGTGTGTTACAAATGAAAACCGATTTTCCATGAACTTTTAATAATGCTCACAATGAACTAAGGAAAATATAGACCAATCAGATAGATGAACAGACAGTGGGCCCGCCCCCTAAGTCACCTTGCAGAGCAACGTGCATAATATGTGTTAATCTTATCTCTAACTTTAATTTTAAAAAGTTGTACATCATTACTACTTAAAGGTCCCTTAACTGACCAAATGCCATACACATAATGTAAAAAGACAAGGCTCGGTCCAGTCCAGTCGGTCAGTCTCCACCCTGGTCTGGCTTGCAGCTCTTCGCAGCAGGAAGCTGCTGCGAACCGTCTGTGGCTCTTGGTCGTAGCAGCAGTAAAACATCGGGAGCAACTGCAGCAGCTCCACATTTGTTTATCCAGCCTTCTCATATCATGCAGACACACACTCCTGAGGTGGAAGGGTGGCAGCGGAGGCGGGGGAGGCACCAATCATCTGCTTCGCTTCATGTTTTTTTAAGGGATTAAGCTTAATAAGATGGCAGGCCGAATTTATGGAGCTAATATTTCATGGGTGGGTGATTCATGGAGGATTTGGTGCAGAGAAGCAGCTTAATGGATGTTCAGAAAGACTTGCTTGACTTGTGCCCTGATGTGATTAGCCCCGTGGGAGGACGACTGCTTAATGCACCACTGTGTAAGCGTGTGTGTGTGTGTGTACAGAGAGATGGCGGGCCGGCAGAGAAAATGAGTAAACAGAACACAAACACAAATCCCTCCTGTGCCCGACTTCAACACGTGCGGCACTTCAGATTCAGTGAACAGTAACTCCTTTCCACGCCGTCCCAGGAGTCAGACAAACCGGGACATGGCCTCATCGATCCTCTCTGACACACCTGCAGGAGAGGTACAAGAAACCCGAACTGTACCTTAACTGGAAATCAAGAACCATTTCACGTTTTTTTTTTATCCAGCTACTGCAGACATCTTGGTTGTTAATCCAGATGAAATGTTCAGTTCTGTTGTTCAGTTTGTATTTGGAGTTTCCCTCCAATTAATTGTAGGATGGATGATAAGTTGCAGGCAATGGCGGATGTCTGGAGACTCCTTGAGACACAGACAGAGTTCCACAACAATGCCAAAAATGTCAGTTTGACAGATTTAAAAGAAAAAAAAGTTTGTTTTTTTTCCCAATAAGGTGATTCTCACAGAGCTTTATGATGGATTATGATAATCCAGACTGTCAGAGAACAGACTGGGAAATATACAGCCCAATAACGTAACAGGCAGTAACCAGGTAGACTAGCCTGAGGAGCAGAAACATTGTCACACAGTGAATGGATTAACACTGAAGAGTGTTCCTTTATTGAACAGAATAACGCTTCCAAAACCGTACCTGGGGCTACCAGTTACGTTTATTTTTTTTACTTTATTTTTCAATATTCGCAAAACGGATTGTCTGTAGTGGTGCAACACCGGTGCCCTGTGGCTTATTGGGTAGTCGTCTTGCAATCTAGAAGTTGCAAGACAAGTCGATGTGGCCCTGGGTAAGGCACTTAACCCTGAGCAGTCTCCCGATCTCTGGATCAGCATACAAAAATGCCACCGGGTGACTGTGGATCTAGTGTTCAGCGTTTTGCACCATCAGTCTTGGTGAAGTGAAACCTTCATTATAGATTTTGTTTGGTTGCCCTCGTGCTCCACAGCTGTAACAACTGTAGACTCAACAGGCAATCCAACCACCCGGTCTCTGATAGTGCTACCTGATGGTAACACTATCAGACTCAATCTTAGGCTGATAATACTTTCAGATATGAACAGTTGAACTGGTGCAACAATGTTTCCAAACCCCAGCTGGGGTTCTGAGATAAGGATCCTGACTGATGGAAGAAGATTACACGTAAGGAGAGGAGCATCATCGTCTAGGTCAAGAGCAGCCGTCTTTGGCTCAAACACCTGATCAGTAAACCTTCGGGACTCATGCCTTGAAATCTTTTCCAGGCACCTCTGAATGAAAGGTAGACCCCATCACAGACTCAGAGCTCCCAGTTGGGACTATCCCATTTGACCTATGAACCTTGTGACCCACTAGGAGGTGCTGGAGAGTGCCGGAAGAGAAGAATGTATGAATTTCCGTTTGTGCTTCACTTTGCTTCGAGGGTCTGGAGAAACGATTGCTTGCTGGAGGTGTTGATTCTGTTGAAGTTTAAAATTTTACCCAGCCGCTAACGTTTGGCCATGACGTGTGCAGCGTACCAGCTCAGTGCTATGAAGCTTACCGGGAATTACCTGCGCCGTAAACAACTATCCTCCACTGCGAAGAGAGACGCGAAAAACTGAACAAGATGGTTGTTAATGTTGAATATTTGGAAGCATGGCCGACATGGACTGAACGGCTTTGTTCGCTTCCTCCGCAGCCACTGCTGCTTAAGTTGGAAGCTTGAAGATGGGTTTTTGTGAGAAAGCATAAATAGTTTAGGTTAGATGAGATGTTTTAATCGTCAATTGAATTATGCTTTCATTGCATTTGTAAAATGATCAAACCAACACAGTTTTATTCCATCCAGTTTGACTTGTCTTGACTTGTCTTATCTGCCTTTCTCTGGACTGAAACTATTTCTGAACACAAAGCGAAACCTGACGAAGCAAAGAGAAAGAAAAGCCTTTCAATCATTTCATCATTTTGCCTCAAAGCACCGTACATTTCCTGCAAAGGTATTTCCATTAACCTTTGAATCCAGCAACAATTTGTTTAAATCAGTGGCAACCACACTGGAAGGGAAATAACAGTTCAGGATGATTTGAAATAGCACTGATGTAAAATTAAAATCTATTTTTTATTCAGTCTGACATTAAAAGCAAGACATTTTTCTTTTTTCTTCAATCTCCATTTGTACAGAAAAAGCAATTTGGTTTCCGCTCGCCATGGAAAATTACAGTCCTGTTTCCGCTTCATCTGGATTCTCCGAGGGTTTCTGGACATTTGGATACATTTCCAGTATTTTCTGATATTTAAAACACAACGGTTCACTGCAGAGCAGCAGGCTTCCCAGAGTTTTGCGGTCGGATCTGCAGAGTTCAACGTCTGGGCCGTATGGTAATGCAGCTCAGAGGACCTGCCGGGTCACAAGCATCGTTTTAAAAACGATAAAGAACGCCAGACATCGCCGATTCAGGAGGGATTACACCTGACAGGTGGCGCGCTGTACCCTGAAGTCTCTCTGTCCAATTCTTCATATGAAGAAAGGAGCGCAGCGGGTCTGTTCGCTGCAGGCGGAGTGGGAGAGGATCGGGAAACAAAGATGGAGGGAGAGTACCTCCTGTTGGTAGTCACGGGAACATTTAAGCTTTTACATGCACTGACCTGTCCTCAGAACTGTAGGGTTGGTTTTAGGCATTAAAAAAAAAGAATCTAAATTAAAATTTTTCTTACATCCAATTTATTGTATATTTATTTCCTCATCTTCTAATCTAAATATCTGCCAGCTGAAGGAAAATTAAAGGCATGCTGCTAATAACAGGAAAATAAAATGATGTAATATTATAATTAAGATCATCTGATCAGGCTAATGCTGACCTGCTAATGCCAGGGGAAATTAGAAAGCCGGGGTGAAAGTATCAGTTACACACAGATGCCTCCACTGAGTCAGCGGGGGGGTGGGGGGGGTCTTCAGCTTCACCTGTCACCTGTCTGTGTCACCATGGCAACAGATGCTGTAACCCCAGGAGCTGATCAGGTTGACAGAACCGGACTCTTATGAAAGAACTTCCCACGCTAAAATCCAACTGAGGAATCTAGTTCTGTTGTTGTTAAAATCATTGCAGTTCCACATAGGCCAAATTATTAGGTTCACTTTGCTAATATACAACAGTTTTTTTCCAAATGTATTGAGTTGCTGCCCTGTGATTGGCTGAGTCATTATTTGTGTTAACAAGCGACGAAATTAGGAGATCGTCTGACCTGGGAAAGAATGGGTCAAATGAATTATTAAAACTGAAAAATAAATGCAACACTTGTGTCCGTTATGAGTGGATGTAAACTTTTTCTCCATGTGTTTTCACACTGAATCCAGCTAGCGTATGAAAATACGTGTTGTGCAGGATGAGCAGCTAAGAAAAAGAGATGGACATGTCTCATCAGCTGTAAAGTTTGATCAGGATTTCTGGTCAATGTAGATGACAGCACTGGGAAACTGGTGGTCAAAACATCTTAAAATAATTTAGAAAGGACAGGGGGGGAAAAAGTGTCTCTCCAGAGTCCAGAAGGCTGGTTGAGTCACTAGAGAGCATGTAACTGGAGAGGTTCACTAGCTTCAGCTCGGAGAAGGGTTAGATCTGCAAACAAACAAAACGATGTCACGTCCTGACAACGGGAGCGCAACAGGGTTGAGCCGGCGCTCAGCGGAGTCAGATGGAAAAGAGGGGAACAGCTGCTGAGGACAAACCACCAGGATAAAGCCATCTAATAGCTGGAACCACCAGCACCTTCAACTCCACCGCTCTGTCTGTGGATCCAATCGTTCCCGATCCAGAGAAATCCCAGACTTCCTGCGGCCTTTTCACAATAAAAGCTTCGACAGGATAGATAGCATAAAGACGGAAGGAAGCTGCAACTTTTTTCATGACCAGACCAAAGAAGTAGTGAAAAAGCTTTAGTCTTCTCAGTGCTTCTTCACCACAAAGAAAGAAGAAGCTGTGGAGAAACTGATGCATCTGCAGCAGATGATTCAACTCATAAAGGTTGATGGGCAAATAAAACAGATCTAACTGTAATAAGAAAGAGATACTGCCCAAAAACCACAAAAGATACACAAATATCAAATGAGGTGATTTCATTTCAAGTCAACCTTTTAAAGGATTGATTTAAAAGGTAAAACCCCTGAGGAATATTTCGAGTGCTATGCAAAACTGACGTTTCTTCCTCTGTAAAGCACAGAAAGGGCTTTTTTTTTTTTTCCTTTGGTGTCAAAAACCAATTAAACTGTCAGAGCACACAGCGGGGCTCAAAAAGAAAATCCCCCATTTTGCATCACAAATCTGATTCTGCAACTACTCCGTTAGTCAGTGAAAGATTTTCAGCACAAAACGACACTTATCTGATAAAAAATGAGCAGATCAAACACAACCTTCCCCACAGATTAGATTTTTACACTGGAATAGAGACTGCCTCACAACTGTAGCTAAAAGCTCAACTTAAGCGTTTTCTAAACAGGAGCAGAAGTTATGGTAAGCATTTTCAGAATAAAAGAAAGTCCGGTCAACGTTTCAAGAGTAATAGCAGAGACTCTGCTGAATGTTTTCAAAATAAAAGCAAAAAACCTGAAATATTTTTTGGAGAAAAAAAAGGCAAACACTGATGCATTGGGCGTATGAGAAAGTTCTGGTGAATAATTTCAGAATAAGAATATTCTACTGATTATTATTACTATTATTGAAAAATATAAGAAAGCGGTAGAATGACAGCAGAAATTCTTATAAATATTTTCAAAATAAAAGCATTTTGAAACTCCACCGCTCCGTCTGTGGATCCAATCGTTCCCGATCCAGAGAAATCCCAGAAGGTTAGTCAGAAAAATCAGAAGAAACTGCTAAAAAAAAAAAACGTAGAAGCCCTGATGAATATTTCCAGAATGAGATCAAAACCTATAAGAGCGGAGACTCACATGGATGCTGCGCAGCTTCTTTCGGCCTCTCTCCAAGCGGTTCAGCAGCTTCAGTTCTCCGCCCGCCGGCCTCAGCAGCTGATCATCGGCCGAGAAGGTCTTCCTCAGAGCTACCCGCTCACCTGCCGTCCACACAGGTGTCACCCTGTCCGTCTGACCCAGCAGGAGGCTCCTCCCACTCGGCCCGGCTCCTCTGGCTCCACCTGCTGCCGATCCAGAAGGAGGATCAGGTGACCAGAAGTCGCGCTGCACAGAACCTGGATAATAGAAACCAGAGACGACCGGTGGTTACTTTACACCACAACCCCGCACACACACACACACACACACACACACACACACACACACACACATACAAAGAGTGTTTTTGTATTTCATTAGAGTAATACGTTGAAATTATAAACTGAGAGATCATTTTAGTGTTCAGAGCAGGTAGACTGCTCAAATGAACATGTTATAAAGTAACTCACTGTAATAATGACATAAATAGGCAGTTCATGTTGCATATTTATTCATAACACATAGATTAAATTATCTTCAAATAAAGAAAAATCTATTTTTATCTTTCAGAATGTTACGGTAAGACAAGTTCAGCTGGTGGATTTAGCTGTCAGATAAAACTCAAAACGTTTTTTATAGCTGGAAATGAGAAAAATGCACCTAAGGAACAGTGTCAAATTAAGATTTAAGATTCAAGATCTGCTTTATTGTCAATCGGTACTGCCATCAAAACACAACGCAGAAGAAATGTCGGTAGAGTTTTTAAAAAAATGAGGCGAGGAGGTCCGAGTGGGTCGGGAGCTGCAGCTCGTCGTCCTGCTTCAGGAGGTTTTATGTTTCAACTCATGCATGCGTGCATGTGAGCACACGCGCGCAGCTGACTAACCTGATGCTGCTGCATTAAAGCTGCATGAGGACAGTAAGAGGCTAAACAAAAGGAAGCTCTCTGTTTGTGCTGGATGGAACCGATCCAGCTCAAATTCAAATTTGAGAACACAAACTCGTTCGCTTTGAGGGAAATGCAACAATATATGAACACTTTGAACTTCCTTGTTGCTGAAAGGCGCCGGGGGAAGTCACATCGACTTGACTCTGCATTTAACAAAATGGTGTTTCAGACAGTCGGTTTCTCACAGGTCTACTAAATGTGACGTGGAAAATGTCTCTCTCTTTTGCCATTAATCTGAGGGAGAATAAGAAATACATTGTTATTACTGGTGCTGTGTGTGAGAAGATGCAAAATTCAAGAAATACTCTGTGTTGCAAGAAAAGGCCAAATCTAAATCTGTAGATTAAGAGGTGGAGATATGCAACACAAAAATGATTAAAGTGGATTTATATTAAAAAAGGATTAAGTGACTCTACAATTGCCTTAATTGTCTTGAAAAACATTTAATATCTAATTAATACGAAGCTGAGCCATAGTCTCAAGTTGATGTTCTTGTAGATTTCATCAGCTCCAATAATCAGATGAAATGCAATAAAACCTTTTCAGTATCTCCTCTCTAGAAAACCCCCAGATTGTTGCAGGATGTAAAAGGACCTGTTAAAGGAGGCATCCGGATCAGAACCTCCATAAATGACTCCTGTCAATTCAGAGAAACAGCAGCTTTCCTCCGAGCTTTTCCTGGATGTCAGAGATCCTCTCCTCATCTCTACAGCAGAGCCTAGCAGAATAAGGTCATTTCAGGATCCTTAACCCATGAGGGATACGGCAGACGTGGAGCGTTAAATCCAGAGCTTATCCAATTAGTTCAGGTCTTTCTATACCACCACTTTATTACAACATCTTTATTACTGCCGAGGAAACCATACTTTCCAAAGTTCTGTTAGCAAGATGTCGCCAGGAGAAGTTCTGAGAGCGGAGAGGCTGAAAGTTTTCCAACATCCAAGAGGGTCCAGATGAGGGCGCTACAGTAGCGGCACCACTGCAAAACCTGACGCATTGGTGAGACCACTGCATGGGGTGAGTGAAGTGATGACTTTTGGAAGCGAAGGACAACAAAGACAGAGAGGGATTTTGCAGGAAGTACAGGAATTACTAGCAACCTGGTTAGGTCCTCCTGACTATTTAGGGGGTATTTGCAGATAGGAAAGCTGAGAGGTACTGTGAATCCCGCATGGTGCCAACACTGAATAATTCTGATCCATTACGTTTGTGAACTTGTTTCTGCTTAGAGTGAGCAGACTTCCTTCCGAATCAACCAAACAATACAGTCAGGAATAAAACACGGGATCGAAATGTCTTCCAGGAGCAACTTCTTCTGTTATCCTAGGATGAGACTGGTTACGATCAGTCAATTTTCCCATATTGAAATGACATTTTGAAAATGATCAACATCATGCAGGTATTGAACATACTTCTCAATAATCCCACTTTTTTTGTAAAATTTTTTCTTTGTGGGCTGTTCTAGCATTCTAATCTTCAAAGAAATTGAATTTCAGACATAAGGGCTTGAACACAGTCCATGAGTAATCTTCCTTTTATAGTATGTAGTGAGTTTATACCCTATTCAGTTAAAAAAGTTGATGAACTTCAATTATATTTTAATTTGTTGAGATGCACCGCTATATGGTCTTCTGTAAACCTTGGAACCCCCAAATGAAAAAATCCTGTCTCTAAGCGTTGGCAGTCAACAACCACCGGGTGGCGCCCGAGAGCTCTGTTAAGCGCTGAACTGTGTGGATCGAAGCACCAAAAACAACTTCTTTTTTTTTCTACAAAGACAAAAATCTTTTTGAATGAAACCTTCCAGTACTTATATTTTAGTAGTAAAAAAGTTTGGAGTATCTGACCATCAATAGCAAACCACCTCCCATGATGCTTTGGTCTGATGCAACACGAGGATTCTGAACATGTGTGTGATGCTGCTCCCGCTGAACCCGGCAAGGAGACGCACAGCTGCTGCTCGTAATACAGCAGAGCCAGAGCTATGAATGTTTGATGAGGAGGAAATCTGCCACCGAACGCATCACTGAAACACATCAGGGGTGTTTAACACATCGGTTAAAAACATGCACCGTTTGTTACAGGCTGAAGAGAGAAGTAATAGCTTTAGAAACACCAACCCATCTGGCAGAATCACAGTTTAAAAAAAAAAAAAAGTTAAATGTTTGAGTAAAACTCCTGATTGTTGTTCTGATTTGTACGGAATTTGAAAACGCCAAAAAATCAATCTGCTTCAGAGCCCGCCATTTTTTAATTATCTTTTTAATAAATTTAAACTACAAACTCTAAAGATAAATATGTTTGTTCCATCTGGTGACTGATTTTACCTTGCTGTGTGACAGGTTTCTTTTCTGAGGAACGCTCCATCTCCACTTCATTCCTGCTGAAAGCCTCAGGTCTACTGTTATATTGTTTGCATTCACTCTGTGTAACCATGGTAGGCAAACTCCTGAGACTAAAACAAAAAATAAAAAAAATCTCCTAATCTCACTGGAAAACCTGCAGAGTCGCTTTATTAAATTTCAGCGGAGATTAAGAGCCTGCACAAAGAGCAGAGATGTAATGTTGGTTCAGTCTGTCTTGCAGAGTCTGAGTTTATCTCGGCTCTGAGTAATTTGGCAGCAGAAAATATCCGAGATCCCAAAGCTAACTCTATCAAAGATCTCTTGAGCCATCCTTAATAACTAAACCCAAGCTTCCCGAGTCCACTTTTTGAATAGAACGATAGAGACACAGCACCATCTGGTGGTCAGAAGTTAGCCAACCATCCCAAACTATTTTAATCAGGGAGCACGTCAGACCGAGTGACCACTGGAGGAAATAAGACTGAAAAAACAGAAACTAATCTTCTTTGCATCATACACGAAAGGTAAGGTACATTAGGGAATACAGGATCAATAGATTTGACCGTATCACTTGGAAAATCTAAGGCTCTTTCAGTGTTTACAGCCAGAAGTTGAAGATCTTAGCTTAAAAAAAAACCAAACAACTTAGGAACACTGACTCTGTTTTAGGGACTGCTCTGCAGCCTTTAGAACTGTTTTTACAAAGAAAGATGCTTTATAATTTGTGTCTGGCAATGAACTTTGCCAGTATTAGAGGGTGAGTTGTGTCTCTTCTGGAAACATTAAAGAGCTCCTGGTACTTTCTGCTTCTAGCTGTAGCCTCTGTGCTCTCCAACGTAAAGTCTAACTTGAGTTTGGTCTCGCAGGGAGGCTTTACTCATCAGTTTGGCGATTCTGTTCAATCATGACAGGAATTGTTGACATTATGCATTTGTTGATGGTGAAAACTGAAAACTTGGGAGCGCTAAAAAAAAAAAAGTAGATCCCCCACTCCACAATCAATATGGTGCTACCATTGGCTGTTTTACTGCTAGTGGTACTGGTGCACTGAAACTTGGACACAGTTGGGTGTGCTTCTGGATGGGCTTTCCCAGAGCTCTGACCTTTAACTCTGCTGAAAATGTATCATTAACAAGAACTATAAAAACAAAACAGTGAAAGCCCTTAAATGGCATGACATTTCCTGCAGACAATGAGTCTGCAGGAAATGTCTGGGTGTAAATTGGCCAATTTACACCCAGTCCGTCTGACTTCAGACGGAATCTGAAGTCAGAGAAACACCTGGAAGACGTTCAGCTGAAACGAGGACAGCTGCTCTAATCTGCTCCCCAGGAAGCTCGTTATCATTCTCCAATAGGGTGGAGCTAAAGAACGGAGCAACTCCCACAGGATGTGAAGCGCCGCTCAGAGTAAACAGCCCCAGTGACCCCAGCACCAAAACCTGAACCGTCTTTTGCATCGTATCAACACCTCGCCTCTGCTTCTCTCTCTCAACAAACGACGAAGACTCCCAGACCTTCTGATGGAGTATGGATATATAAGACAATTATTAACAGTGGGTAGGTGGGCCAGACTCAAAACCGACCTGTTGTCACCCTGTGTCCAAGTAAATTTTTTTTGTCAAAACTATTTTCATCCTAGTGACGGAGCTGGATGTCAAGATTAAATGAGATGATTCTGCATTTCACTGGGAAGAGTTTTTTTTTTAAGTTTCTTCTTTTGGATGTCTTGTTTTTAACATTAATATTTTTCTATTCTCTTTTTATTTTGTAAAACTGGTTTATTCGTCCTTCCGATTCTATTTATTTGACCATAGTAAACTCAGTTTCTGCAATGGCTGATCTGTATGAATTCCTTTCATGCAGATATTTGAATTTGAAACACAAAATCTGCTAAACTTTGAAGACCTTTTAACTTTTCTCACATAAAAAATGTGATTAAAAGCAAAGATAGGTGAAGTTTGTGAGTAAAAGACAAAGTTCAAATGGCCAAGTAAAAGGAAAAAGAAGTGTTCCGAGTCCAGATCCGTGATCGACGGTGTCCTTTCTGTTGACATTCGCCAATGCTCTGACTCTCTACAACATGATGAGAGCTCTGCCGTTGGTTCTGACCTTCAGAGTTCCAGTGGAGTCCTCCGGGGCTGGCGGCAAGCCGCCGTCGCTTCCTGACGCTGACGCCGCTGCAGGAGGTGGAGTCTCCCGTTGCCGACCGCGAGCCGGACTCTGAGGCGGCAGCAGGCGTAGAGGAAAGGATGGGCAGGAGAGGCGTAGACAGGAACGTCGCCTCCTTTCCCAAGGCAGGTGTGAGAAAAGTCGATTCTCTGTCCAAGGCCCTGCAGAGAAGAGAAAAATATTCACCTTTAGAGGCTAGAACCAGCTAAACTAACCTAACTAGGAGTTAACATTGTGGTATAACTTCTAAAATGCTAATTGACTGCTGTTGATGTCTACTTTGAGTCTCTTGGGCAAACCAGTTCCACACAGCCAGGCTTTCTGAAGCTATGAGTCTCATGGAAAGGGGTTGCTCTTGGCAAAGCTAACGTCCAATTCTGGGATGGCAGAATTACTGCAAGAAGTCCAATGGGGGATTTTAGCGCAAGACCAAATCTTTTACCACTGATGTCCAGTGGAGAAGCACATTCCAAACTCATTCCAGATGCATATTGAGAAAGAAGATGATAGCCTAACCTGAGCCCTGTGAAGATCTCTCAAGCGTTTAAGACGATTGTAGGAAGAACAGGTCAGCAGTTGCTTTTTAGGTATTCAGAGATGGTGTAGAAATGTTAAAATTGCACAAGGATCAACCCGTAATCCTTGTGAGTCACTTTAACTTTTTATCAAACTTTTTCAGGACAACAAATCCCCGTTTTAAACAAGATTTTCAGCTTTCACCTGTCCTCCGAAACGACGTAGCTGCGACTCCTCCATGATCCCCTCACCCGCTGCCTCCTTTTATTTTTCCTCCTGAGTATAAAATCCAGCAGCTCAGTCCAACTCAGCATCTCTGACCGAGTCCATCAGCGACGCGTACGTATACGTCGCAACCAGCTGGGGAACGCCGAGTGTTGCCTGAGACACGAATCAAACTTTTGCGGTTGAGGAAAGGTTTTGTATGGATCCCTAATGAAGCAGAACTAACAGAGGACTGAAGAAACGCTGCTGCTCTCAGGTATTCAGTGCCAAGCAGTGGTGTTACCTTACCTCATTGCCTGTGTGTGTGTGGGTGTGTGTGTGTGTGTGTTAATCAAGGAAATCGAGAATCAAGTGCTTCAGATATCAGAGTTTATGTGCCGAGGCTCTAATGAACGGAAAGTTGAATGCCGATGCAGTGCGATAAAAACGTATTGGCATCTCTTCGGATTTGTTTAGTTTCTACAGGCTTGTCACTATTAACCCGTTCATGCATGAATTATGATCCTTTGTGTCAGGATTTTTTTCCAATTTTTTTTTAATTTTCTTAAGGCATAAAAAAAGGTAGGAAAAAAATTTTTTTTTTTTTTTTTTTTGAAGCAAAACAAATAAAATTCCTCTTGGAGTATTGTATTTGTAGATTTTTTTTCTTCTTCTAGTCTTTCACAAATCCAAAGCAGCAGTTACATCTTGTCAAATTACTAAGTACAAGTATACAAATTGTATACTTTAAAACATTTTTGCCACTTACAGTTTTGCCCTAAATGATCCAAAACGAACATAAGGAGATATTGTTTTTTGGCAGAAAGATATTGTAACTGAAAAGCTTTGCAACTGTGAAGTGCAAGTTAGGGCGAACTGATTTACTTTCAGAAGGAAATAACCCGAATAAATGCAAAAAAAATTAAAGTAAAAAATAAAAAATAAAAGCCTGCTTTATTGATGATGATTTATTGGGAGAAAAGCCTGCGCAAACCAGCATAGCCTCAAGTGAAAAATAATCTGACCTCTAATCTTAAATATGCCACTCATGCTTGAAAGCATTCAGCTCCACTGCAGCTTGAATGAAGACGATCAGAGTGAGTAACTTCCAGCAAAATAACACAAAATAATAATCTCTCTGCCTGTGGACCATTTAAAGCACATTCCAGACTCGTGTGTCAGATCTGTCTGCAGAACTCCTCCAGCTCAACTTCAGCATGTGGCTAATGACCAAACTTCCTCATATTCCATTTCCTCTACATCTATAAACACCGGTGTTTTCCCCTCGGGCACCCTGCCGCCGCGCCGCTTATCTCTGCCGCTTGCGACGGCCATCACCATGGAGCCAGACAGGTTCTTTATGAGCGCAGAGCGCTGAGGAACAATGTTCCCGCTGGCTGGCAGGAGGAGGGAGGAGCGCCGTCTACAGCCCGGCTTTGTTCTGGCACGACTGCAACGCCGTTATCAGAACCCGTTATCTCTGCTGGGGATTGGGCCGAGGTTCTGCCAGAGGAACGTTCCTCTCAGCTCACGGTTCCAGCTATATTTCATATGATGACATGAAACTAGAAAACAGTCTTTTTTTGTTTTTAATCGTTTCTAACATTTTCCAGCGTGGAACAAGGAAGAGGAGGGGGCAGGCGGGGGCCGGGAGGCATTGGACTGACTGACATTGGACTGACCAATGTAATTAAGGGGAATTATGTAACCGAGAGCAGATTAGTATTTTAGATTATGAACAAAAGTAAACTTTCCTATTATTAAAATGAGATGGAAGAGCAGGAGCGCAATCCCCAAAAAAAGTTCTGCTGGGAGCTAAAGATTCCCAAAGCTGTTTGTTTCATTATGTGTTTATTTGCTGGGAAACTGTTTCGACTCGGAGAGTTGCTCCCAACCGAGTTCCGTCTTTATGCAGAACTTATTAGTCATCCATCTGGTTTTCAGCAGGTTTCGGTTTAATTCCCTGACATCAGTCTCCTGCAGAGCTGCATAATTGTTCGATCTGAGGATTTATTCTGGTCAGGAATGAGTCACTACGCCAGGAAACAGCAGATCCGCAAGAAAACTAACATTCCCAAAGTGAAGATACTTCACTCCCCAGGCCATGTTAAAGTCAACAACAGGCCAGAAGAAAACGACATAAAGCCCTTTCATAGCGAGACCACTCAGGCATGTACGCACATAACTGTAGATGAATACAAAAAGCAGTTTTCAAATGTTGATTTAATTTATTAGGGGAAGAAACCAAGACAGTCCAACCTCACCCTGTGTGAAAAAGTAACAGCCTTCTACGTTAAATATCTAATTAACTGCGATTGACCACGTTTTTAGGGTTGTTTTCACAAGCCGCACCAAACGCCGATCACTGCCAAGCCAGTAGAATCGAGAAACGTCTTTAGCAGAGCCTTCCTGACAACATGAGGTAGGCTGAAAGAGCAACACGGCTTGCCCCGACCTAAAGAAATTCAAGAACAGAAGAGAAATCAAGACTCTTTGGGCCATTTTCGCATCCGCATCACAAGTTCTGCATGAACAGGATTAATTGATTTAAATACTCACACGGTCGTGAACTGCCCAAAGAATACTGCAGTGCATTGACGACTCATGCACAATGTTAGCAAAGAAGCCAGAATAAATTCTAAAAACACCTATAGGCCCATCATGCCCAGGTTACGTTTGATGTCTTTGGTTCAACAATCAGACATCAACGAAATGGCATCCATAAGTTCTAAGGCTAAAACTCCAAAACGCCGTCTCAAATGTGTCGAAGCGTGTCAGCGCGATGCTTTTTGGAAAATGTTCTCTGGACTCATGAGACACTAAACTGATCTTTCTGAAAGGTGTGTGTCTTGTCACATGTAGAGTAAAACTAACAGCATTTCAGTTTGATCCGGTGGTGGCAGTGTGGCCACACGGCTGGTTGGCCTAATTCTCTCTGGTCTCGATGCAAACACCAGGAGTCATGTCGACATTGAAATGAAAGTCATCAAGAAAGAAATGTGTAATAATCACAACACATCTCAGCATTTTATTATTTAATAATAATGATAATAATAACAATATTGCAATCAAAATTGTTTTCCTTATATTATCCTGCAGCCCAAACCTGAGCCGATGTTCTCATTTCCGGAAAAACTGAGTAGTGCATTTCATGTATTTCAACAAAATACATGAAATGTATTTATTTAATTGAAATACTCCAATAAATAAACTTTTCAATGATATTCTACATAATTAAGATACACACAAACCCTACAGATTCCATTACGTTCCGCAGAAACAGCTGAGATTTGTTTATTTTAATATAAAAAAACAAAAAAAAACAATCAGCTTGTGTTTTCGCAAAATACAGGATAATGTTTTAATTTGAGAAGATGTGCATAAAAAAATCACCTAAATGAAATTCTGCCAAGTGATTCCAAAATATTTGGATTTTTCTCAAATTTTTTCAAAATCTATATATTCCATCATATATGTAAGTTTATTCCAATAAAACATTAGAGATTTAATCTTTTTTTGTCATAAGATGTATGATCTACAGGAAACCAATTGAGAACATATCACTGTAGGAACTAAATAAAATATGTATTAAAATGTATAAAAAACATCAATCTGAAACATAAAACCAGAATTTCAATCATTTACAGGTTTCTGACTCATTTAGTTGAGGTCCTAAATCAAATCCACTCATTTTGACCTTTAAAAGTGATGATTTACCTGAGCAGGGTTTCTCCCGGCTCGCTGCAGATGGAGCGCCGGGAGATGGAGGCCGCCGATGACGACGAGGACATAGTCGGCGAGTTGGAGGAGTGGTGCGAGGACGACAGGGTGGAGCAGGAAGAGGAGGTCTGGGTGCCGTCCAGAGGCCTGGACAGCAGCAGGGAGGACGGCATGCACAGCCATGTCTCCAGGTCCGAGTACTTGGAATAACTCAGCATCTCCAGGACGCTGCGGGAGGACAGAGGCGGACCATCACGGGGTCTCGTTTTAACTCCCGACTTCCACCCCGTTCGCAGCTCTTACCTCTCCTCTCCCACTCCTGGGATCTCATCCCTCTCGTCTGCAGCCTGGAAGATGCAGGAAGTCCTGGATTCTCGGGACGACAGCAGAACACAGGAGTTCTCAGAATCCACAGACATCTTCAGCCATTTCTGTGAAAAAAAAAAAAAGGGATCTAAATGACCGACTTGATTCCCACAAATCTAAAAGAAAAACTGAGTAGCAATAGAATTTCCACACCGACCGTTTCCATATATTTAATGGGGTAAGGCAAATATGTTGAGGTTTGTATTAGTATTTGTCAAATTTACAGATAGAATGAGACTGTTTCCTGCAGAATGTTAGCCACTAAAATATATATTATTTTTTTAACATCATTCATTGCTTCTTCACACTTGAAGCACCAGTCATAACGTATTAGAGACCTATATGACTTCAAACTCTCTACTGTCTTTTTCTTAGCCGAAAAGCTGCGTTGCTTTTTTGACAGATGCAAAAGGATCCACACCTTCTATAACATCTTATTGTTTTTTCTCATTGGGTCACATAACATTTGACCAAAAGTCTTGGGAACCATGCAGATGTTTTTGGTAAACGTGAAATGTCTTTGTGTTTTGGTGATATGGAAGCCTACTTCATGTTGTCAGACAGGTGCTATTCAGGAGGTTTATGAAAATGAAAACCAAAGTTTATTTGGAAAGCACATTTCAAGGTGATTTACATAATACAAAGAGAAAGTCCCAAAGTTTTAGGGAAATGCTTGCTGCTATAGATCTGGGTAGATCTGGGTGAGGCTTAGTGAAGTCAACTTTTGCGGGAAATCACAAGTAATTATTGAGTTAACGCGCATTATAGCATTTAAAACTGTGTTTACTTTTGTGTTTACTTGGGTTATGTATGTTTAGCTTAAAACACTCATTTGACTCTTACCTTAAATGTTTTATATAATCAAAAAGAAACCAACAGATATCTGTGAGAGGGCACATACATTCTAAGACTTATGAATTAAATTTATAATGGCTTCCACAAACCTGAGCTACACAGCGACTCACCATCCTTATAAAAAAAAAAAAAAACAGCCATCAACTAGCAATTAGGAACTAGCAACAGCAGCATTATAAGGGACTGCTTAGACTGATCACCACAAGCTCATAAAATAAAACATTTGACGTTGAAAACAGTTCAAATTAGTCTCATCTCTTGTTTTAAGAGTGGGTGTTCACTCGTCTTCATCAGCCAGGAAAACTAAATTTTGACTCTGTGCTATGATGCCTTTTTATTCCCACTTTGCTGGTGTCGAGGATAACCTCTGGATTTATGCAAGACAACAGACGGTTGTTTAGGGTAACGGTAAGCTGCATGACAATAATCGACTGAAGACGCACCGAAGACGGAATGCTTGAACACAGCGTCCCGCAGGTAGTCAGGTAGTACGCCTAGACTTTAGACTTCATTGTTCACAAAGGGGAAATCACACCCATCCATCACCGAGACAACACCAACCAACAACCAGGTAGACTATATAGGATACGGGTAAAGTTGGGAAGACCCAACGCTTCTGTACTGAAATCAAAGTACAATTCTGACATCTCAGCCTGTCATCCCAGAGACAGGAATTAGACAGCGTGGGCATGTATCTTTGTGAGTCTGTTGGTTCAGATATTTGCTAAAATTCTTCTATCAAACTCGGTCCAGTGCTGCTGATGCTGCCTAATGTGCCTACCAGGTATACTGAGTCTGTCGACCTGCAGCTGGTAACTCCGCCTGACAACACTGTCACTCCACACTTGGGTCAAAACTACATGCAAATATCACCATTCCAATCTGCTCAATGATAGACTTAAACAAACAGGTCACACAAGGCCTTGAAGATTAGCTACAGACTGACAGCTAAAGCTCGTCACTACTTTATGGGCAGCTTGTTGGCAACTGAAAATCAGCTAGCAGGTTACTTGTTACTTCTCGTTAAAATGTGTTTATGAGTTACAATCAGGATTTACTAATAAACTTGTTTATGACGGTCTTTAAACATCTCTTCTTACTGTCTCCATGGCGAGCATGCGGTATTTAGCTAGGTGGGAATAAGCCATTTGACAGAGTGGCGACAGTAGTTGGAGTTTGTCCCACAATCAATTGGTTGCTGGTCCAATTCCATCTTTGTCCTCCTCTGTTGTTGTGCCCTTGGGCAAGACACTTCACCCGCTTTGCCTGTTGGTGGCATGGCAGCCTCACCTCTGTCAAAGTGCCCCAGGGCAGCTGTGGCTACTATCCAGAAGCTTGCCACCGTGAGTGTGAATGAATGGGTGAATGAGAGACTGTAGCGATACGTGGTTTGTGGTCCTCGGGTCCAAAGCGGTATACAAGTGTAAGCCGTTTCCCATTTTATAAGAGAGAGCTGCTGAAACCTGAACAGAGTCCTATGTGCATTTCTAACCTTTTCAAGTTGTAAATACACAGATGACCGTCAACACGTGGCTCATTCCACGGTGAATTAATCGGCTCCTCGACAAACCAATCAGAGGACAAATCTTAGGGTTTCTGACAGCAAACATGAAACTAAGACAGAGTTTTACCCACAAGCATGCAGCTGCCACTGTCAACCGAGCTCCAGCTCCACAGCTGCTTCAAGGCACCAAAACCAAACTTTACCATCTATCCCTTCCTTTCTTTGCAGAAATAAGGTCTTCTCCTCCGCCTCGTCCTTCTTCCTTCCCTTGTCCTCCACAGAGCAGGAACATCTGCTCAGGCCGGGCTCCGGCCTGGGAACATGTCTTTGTCCCGGCCCGTTTAAAACATCCCAAAAATACAGACGGCCCGGGCTGGAGAGGAGCAGAGGGAGCTCACGTTTCACTGTGGTTAACTGAGTGCAGCGAGTCCCACATCTGGAGGGTGTGAGTCCCGCTGCCGATCTGCCTCCCACCCTGCTCCCATTGGACGGCCAGACGTGAGGAAGGAGGGCCTGAGGTTTCCTTCTGTTCCCCTGTTAAAAGGAGGAGGGAGGAGAGAGGGAAGAAAGGATCAAAAGACAAAAAAAGGGAGGACAAAAATAGAGGAAAGGGAGGATAAATCGACAGGAAGAGATGTAGTGTGATTTTGTAAGTTTGATCTCAGATGTAAATCCTTTTAGACATAGTTAAAAAAAAAAAACCACACACAGTTAAAACTTTTGAATCAACTGAAGTTTGAAGATTCTTCATACCAGAATGGAAAAGGAGGGTTGAAAACAAACAGGAAGGAGGAATAAAAGCCGGAACTGTCAGATTAGACAAACAGAACATCTAGGATGTAATGGAGAGGGGGGGGAAAAGAAGAAAGAATGATAGTGATAATGACAGAAAGCAAGAGAACAATGTTCATAAAAAAAGAAAAGAAAATTGGTTCTTTGAAGAGTAAAAGCACAAGAAAAGGGAAGAATGATGAGGGATTTGCCAGAATGATGTGTTCTCTGCTGATGATCAGATCTGGAGGATAAGTGCAAACAGGAAGGAGGCAGTTTATGACCTCAGATTATCTGCAGTTTGCACCACCAACATAAATTATATGTACATAAAAAATGCTCTTTCTGTGGCTTTAATGTCAACAATTAAACTTTTCTGCAGCAAAAGAGCGAGAACACATGGGTTCGCTCAAAATCAATTACTCTTCTGATCAAAAGGAAAGCCACCGAGGCTATGATCAGTCAGAACAGTTAACAGTGTTTATAGTCGGCTAATGACATGGCCTCGTTCAGATTCAGATGATGAAAGAAGTTGTTCGAGCTGCGAGATTCAGACCATTTTTCCCCCCCTTTCAGTCCAGGATGTCGAGCGGACACAATTACTTCCCATATGCTGTTCTTTATAGGACAGATAAACAGGAACGTGGCCAGGAATAGTTCTGGGGATGAAACATTTTATAAATTCATCTTGAAAAATAACCAATCAGAACTAAGAATAGAAAGTAAAGTTCCAAAAAAGTACATTTGAGAAAGAATTTTGACTAACCTCGGTTCCCAGTGACTGGTGAGAAGTGCAAGAGAAGCGAGACTTTAGGTTATAAAGTGACTATTTATTTACGTTTAAGTGAGAGGGACAAAGTGAAATTCAATTTGTTGAGTTTTTGAGAAACTACGAAAGTCGCTCAAATCAAGAGAGCAGCATGTAAGGACAAAAGTTTTCATTCAGAAGTTCGGTACGGCTGATTTCATATTGAGTTGTGCTTGATATCAAACATCAAACCCGGGTTACTTTTCATGTTGTCATTTGTTTTGTATCAAGAGAGCTTCACGGGAAATAATATTCAACCATTTATCAAGTGCCTTCAACGAGACTGTTAACTGTTGTAAGGAAAACTTCAAAAGGAGATAAAAAGTAAAAATCAAGTCGGAGTTCGTTTAACAATTTGGTTTGCCAAGATGTCTACCGAGTGCAACACTGTTCAATATTCCAGGAGCAATTTGATGATGATCTATGAATCATGAGTACCGAGTCACTGGGAAAAGTGGCAAAGAAGTGGCTCAGACATCGAAATAGCACTCTTGTGTTTGTTTCTCTGGGAAAACTTTTCATCCTTACTGACGACTCTCTGAAGCTCTGCTAATAAAAACCTAGAAATTCACGAGCTCCATTACTGAATTCAATCAAACATTATTAATAAAGCCCTTTTCAAACAGTCTACCATAACACAAGTACAGACATTTGACCTCTAGAGAGGCACACAATGAAATGATCAACTTAATAAAAAAAAAAGCAAACCCATAAAAACAAATAGTTATTGATAAGAAACAGAGAAATGAGGGAATTATAGAGAATGGTGGGAACACAATTGATTAATTTGTATTAACAGTAAACATTACAGGAGGTTATTCTGTAAATTTACATCGATGAATCAATCAAGAGCTAGTCTGTGTTGCATCTTTCATAATTTCAGTAACTTAGCAACAGAACTCTCTCGACTGAAAATACTTAAATCCAAACAGTGGTAAACATGTGAACCTTAGTCAGTTGCTAACAAGCAGCAGCTGAGTGGACACTGATGAAACATTTCCCACAATGGACTCCGTCATGGACTGGCACAACCTGGAGCACTTTTTTGAAAAGTATATCTTAACTGTAAGTACAAATATCGTTGTACTGTTCACCAGTTAGATGCCGACACACCTGTGCTGTGGACTTAACGTTTAAAGTTACATTAAAGAGACGGCATCATGCACAAACAAGTAACAAACAAGACATTTGAGTTTGTAATTTGACGCTTTGAAATCTTTAAATAGCTCCTGCTCTTTCTGACCCTCCACCTTCAGCGTGTTATCACAACAATGCAACAATAAACCATTAACTAATAGTATAATTAACTAATTAATTAATGGTTAAATCCTACAGGTTCCATCTGTGTTGTTTACTGAGTGTACCCTTAGTGAAGACATGTTGCTGCGTTGTTGTCCCATTGTTTCTTTTTCCATTTAATTTTTGTGAAACCTTTCTGTTTACAGAAAGGTTTTATGTCGAGTTACATAAATTGATGCCATCTGTTAAAAAAATGAAGTATTGACGATGCACTCCAAGGACCTTTGGTCTGAATTTACATCATCGTATGCATGTTTGTCTTTGAATCCAAACTCGGAGAATCAGACGCAGCTGCAGCGCTGCTCAAAAACTCTTTGGGATTTCTGATTTCTTCCATAATTTTTGGGCTGCAGGACACAAAACAAGAGGAGATTAAAGATGTAATCAAAGAACTCATGATCTGCTTGGAACAGAACAACACAGGTACGAACTAACACGTCTGGTGCTTACCAGGGCTTAAAGTGACTTGACATAAAATTACAGTTTGAGAACAACACAAAGTCTATTCAGTTCAATCAATTTATTAACACTGTCAATCCCAAAAGGAAAGTGCTTACGCATCGACTCTTTGAGAATATTTTCTATTGGAAAAGTATGACTGCATAGCAGTTCCTCTATTTACCAAAGTGTTCTTGAGTAAAATATGAGGTAATTTGTCCAAACACTGAAGCTTTATGCAAGCTGGGTCATTAATATAATAATTCCCAAACAAAGGAGCAAATTTGCATCATAATAGCTGAAAAAAAGAGCCGTTTCAATGGTCCAGTTAAAGACCAGACCTCGACCATGATTAAAATGATTTGGTGGGTCCTTCAGAGAGCTTTTCAAACCTGATTGTACATAATCAACTTCAAAAATTCCTTCGCAACGATGCGAGAGACTGATAAGACGAACATCAAACCACTGCTGAGTTATTTGTTCAAGTTGGCTCTACAAGTCGCTTATTCACTCAATTTAATTCTGTTTAACAATACATTATTATTTCCAATGGAAAATTAGATTTTGTAATAACTCAGATGATCCAAGTTTCTTCAAAGTAATGTTTTTATTCTTGGACATTTAACAGTATGCAGATGGAGTATTTGAAGAAGTATTTGAAGACTCCCTGGTTCTCTGAAGCTTCGAGGCCAGATTGTCTGACCTCTGAAAACATTATATATATTTTTTTGTTTGTTTGTTTCAGCTGAACATAATAATAGGACTTTGGATGTCTTGCCAAGCAACAGCACCTTTTCTATTCCCCCTTCAGTTCCAGAAAAACCCATGGACCTCACATTTAAACCACAGATAAAGTAGAGTCCTCTCTTTTCAGTTTTCTGGCATTCTCAATCGCAACATCCTGTCGTGAAAGCTGCGTTTCAATCTTTTTATGCAGTAACGTCTTGTCTACAGCAAAGCTCGGCTGTAAGTTGGACCTAGACTTTATAGTCAGAAACACTTGGAACTGTGAGTACAACCCAAAGGTGAATGGACTTCAAATGCAACACTTCCAGAGTGCTCCTACTGCTGCCAATACATGTAGAGTTTGCTCTTACCTGTTGTTTTTTGTTGTTGTTTTTTTCTGTTTATTGTTGTATTTCAGACTTTTCCAGCAATCACCATAAGAATCCGTAAGCCAAGATCGACAGCAAGACTGTTTAGAAACGGGACACTTGTTTGTGCAGGAGCCACGAGGTCAGTGTGTACTCCAGATCCTGCAACTCTGTGTGCTGGTCTCACTAAAGTGACCTTCTCTTTGTCCGTCTGGGCAGCACTGACGAGTCTCACCGAGCAGCCAGGAAGTTTGCCCGAATCGTGCAAAAGCTCAACTTCCCAGTCCGCCTTCTGAACTTTCAAATCAAGAACATTGTGAGCTGTGGCAAATTCTTCCCAGTTCACTTAGCAGATGTTCGACAGGCATATAGTAAAAAGTGCAGGTCAGGACAACTATTTACGAGCAGTAACGTACTGTGTTTGCGCCCGCAGGTGATGGGACTGTAAGTGACTTGTAATGTCCAATATGGCCAACGAAGAACTGAAATGTCGGCATCGCTGTTGAATCCTTGAGACCTTGTTGTCAAGCAGTACTCAGATGCATTGTAAATATTTTCTTGAGAACAGATTTTTGAAATTCATACTTGTTCATAAAATTCTCCTAAGTCCGACATATCAAAGGTGATTAAGACTTGTGGGTAACAGGTGGTCCCATCCCACAATGGATAATGTTCAGCCATGAGTCCTGGTTTTGACTACCATGTTGCACCTGTAGACTTAGATGAAATAATACACATTCATTTCCCAACAAATAAAGACAGATTTCTCAACAAATGTCCTGCAATGACCATGTGAAACGTTTAAAAATTTAATTTTCAAATTCTTTGCAAAAGTAGCACAATGACAACTGTTTTCACCATTACCTGAACCACGACTCTTTGACACTTAAATCAATCAAATCACCATATTTTAAGGAAGATTTATCCATTTTTTTGTTTTCTGATCAGTGTTTGGTGACTGCACTAGTTATGCTCGACAACGCAGTAACTTTGTCTCTCGTTTTGTGTCGTGATGACTCTTCACAGCTACCACCCGGAGCTTTTCCCAAGTCTCTTTTTCCGGGGTCTTCCTGGAGTCACTGCCACCCTCTCTCCAAATGGGAGTATAATCCTAAATGGTAAGTTCCATCCAACTGTGTATCAATCACATTCCAGTTACTTCTGCAAACACATTGCGAAGCACCGTGACAAATGTGGATCACCGATTCCATCAAGAGTGAAGGATGAACCCTGCAGCGTAGCTCTTCGTTCCTCAAAGTCGATTCGAATTCTGTGAAGTTCTGAAATAATGTTTGTGGGTATTATTGAGATTCTCGTTAACATGCATCTAACCTTTGACTGGAAGTTCTGAAAATTAGCAATTTTGTAGGTTTAATTGGTTCTTTCATTGGTCTATAGGGGTCATTAATATTGTGCTTCAGCTCATAAAGTCCCATCATCATACAAAAGGGAGGAGGAAGACAGCCGGTTTGTTTGGATTGAAGATAGGCTGTATAGTTTAGGTTGTGGTTAGGGTTCGTTTGGTCCAGCAGGCAGTCTGAAATTTTGTATGGTTAAAGTGATGCCAAGGGTAATTTTGTGCAACTGGAGCAACTGATTTGACTTTTCAGAACAGGTTCGGAAGATTACTGAGCACACCTGTAGAGTGAAAGTAAAATAAGCCTGAGGTTTTGAAAATTCCAGGGATTGTCGCATTTTTGTTGTTTCCAAATGCAAATTAAGTCTTCAACATGTTTGTTGAAGCAGAATATCGGGTTCTGTTGAAGTTGGTGTTCTTATTGGTCTGTTTGGTTCAGCAGAAACAAGTTTCAAGTTTTCTTTAACCCTACTGAGTGCTCTGATAGCACATTTCCTAGAATAGTGTTGGTTTTACAAGTGATCCGTCTATGAGAAAAAAAAACATTTCATGTGATATTTTGAGTCTTTTAGGACGTTTTGTAGCATCGTATTAGAAGTTCTACTATTCCAGTGGATGTACGGCTAAAACTGGAGGTTTCACTGTATTTTTCTTCTGATTCTGGTGGTTTCACAACGACCTCTCAGGTCCTGTAATTATTTCTTGTGGAAACTCCACAAAAACCTAAAATAGGCCCAGAAATCCTTTGAAAATGGGCCGAGGACATTTTAAATGTTCTTTACTCATTCTCTCACTATTGCGCGCCACTTCTCTTTTTCTAGTTCTTTTCTGGGTTCCACGGTTGTTGCTCTCAATTTCATGGCACCCTGGAGCCTCATGAGAGACACATTTTGGAAAATCTCTTTTTTGATGTATTAAAAGTTATTGGTTGGTCTAGATCACCAGCAATGCTTATTTTCAGGGGATTCCCAGAGAGCCTTACAAGGTTCTGCTTTAATTTCCAGGACCTCGAACTACTGAAGAGCTCCATAAAGCATCAGAAGAGATCTCCCTGATCCTGAGCCCCTTCAGGAAGAAGTGAAAACTAGAAGTGCTCTACTTTAAACTGCCTGTGAAATATAAACAATTTTGAATAATGCAATAAGTCTCATTAAATTGTTTAAGAGAGAAAGTTTGGGCTGTACTTGTCAGACTGGTTATTGCTGTTCCTCAAAGTACCACTAGATGTCATCATGGTTCAGTGTAAGCATAGGTTCAGTTTCAGTTCTGGTGGAAGCTGATGTGAATCCGCCAGTTTGAAGGGGTTTCAAAGCATTTTAAATAACAATAATGAGAATCGTGGACAAAGACTCAAATACGGAGAGTTTTAGCTCAAGAAGCGACTTTCCGTACACACGTTTAGTTAGTCCCAAGTGTTACAGCAAACAGAAGCTGTTAGGATTTGGAGAAATCAACACTGAAATATTTTTATATTATCCAAACTTTTTAGTCTGTCTACTGACAGACTGTTCAGTGTTGTCAGTGTTGGAACTGGGAGAGTTTTACCAGAACAAAGAGACAAAGATTGGAAATGCGATTTAAAAAAAAAAAAAAAAAAACCTGAAACATGTTGGATGTCAGCAGAGCAAAAAGCATGTGGGTCAAGGCAGAAGGTATGTGTGTATAGCTTATTTTCCTGCTTTACACTAAAACCATTACCAAAAAAATATACATAACAAATACAAAAATGTGAAAAGAACAAAAAGAGAGGGGAAAAGAAAATTCATGAAAAATTTTGGGGAAAAAATCTGTCAATATAGAGTCTTAGATGATAAAAATGTGATCGCAACAGAAAAATGGTAAATTGAATTTTTTTCTTTCATTTGAAAGCTTAGTATTAGGAGAAGAGTCCAGGTGAAAGCTGAGCAGATGCAGGCCCTGCTGACCGCTGGGCTGGAGCATCCTCCTCGCTCCTCTCAGGGGTTGACCTCCTGACCTCTCCGCCCCCCCTGCACATTTTTACCTCATGTCGACGGTTTTCCAGTTCCACCTCGTTTTTTCAGCCCACATGTGTTTGTTTCCTGCTCAGTCTCCACTCTTCTCCGTCAAGCTTGTTGGAGATTTAAACCCTTTCATTAAATTATTTGTGACCTGCATCCCTCCTCGTCCTTCCTCTGGTTTATTTGATCTGGTTTTCACATCCTGTTACTCCTGCTCCACTTGGCTTCAGCTGCTTTCTCTCTTAATAACATCCTGACTTTCCTCTGAGCCTAATATTACCAAACGGTCACACCCTGCGTCTTCTCGTTGCTCAAACACAGCGAAAATCAACTAAATGTCGTGGATTTTGGACAGTTTTTTCTATTTAGCTTTTGTGTGTTCCACATGAGACTGCTGGCAAAGGCTTCCATCAGTGTTTTTTGAAAGTATTTGTGATATGCAAATCGCTGCAAGTGAAATTAAACCAGAAAATGTGGACTGAAGAAGAAACCCGGTGACCTGATATCCTTGGTGTTGGTCAGGACGCCAGCAGCAGAATTTAGGATGAGTTGACTTTTCTACTTACTAAAAAACAAACAAAAAAAATCATCCAGCGATTTTTTGGTAACACTTTATTTGAAGGGGTGTGCATAAGACTGACATGACACAGTCATAAACATGACATAACACCTGTCTTGAACATAAATAAGTCTTTATGAATGTTTGACTGTTGTCATGAAAAGTCATTTGGTAAATAATGACACTTTTAATACAAAGTTGCTCTAAAAGTTGCATTGAAAGTCCATTAAAAGTGCCAACTTTGCATGATTTTGTAACTTATGGTAATTTAATGCAAAGTTGGCATTTTTAATGGACTTTCAATGCAACTTTTAGAGCAACTTTGTATTAAAAGTGTCATTATTTACCGAATGACACTTCATGACAACTGTCATAAACATTTATAAAGACTTATGTATGTTCATGACAGGTGTTATGTCATGTTTATGACAGTGTCATGTCAGTCTAATGCACACCCCTCCAAATAAAGTGTTACCGATTTTTCTGTGCCCTCTCCCTGATTCATTCTGATTCATCCATTCAAACAATGAAAACACAGATGATAAACTTTCAGAAAGTAAGAAACGGAAGCACCAGGATATTTGGTGCAAAATGAACGTCTACTAATAATAATAATAAGAAGAAGAAGAAGAAGAAAAGCTACTTTTTTAAAGTTTCAGGTAATACAAAGAAATAAATCATGTGCCATTTGCCCACTTTGTTCAGAAATAGATCTTGTTTTGGGTTAGAAAAGCCTTTTTTTTTTTTTTTTTTGCAGTCCAGTGCATATTTAGTAAGCTCCTCTTCCTTCCGGATAGTTTTCCTGCTGGTTGGAAGTGTCTGGAAGAGGTCACATGTTTGGAAAAGGTAACTGTAGGTTAAAATAATGGAATGGTTTAGTCTCAAACTAACATAAACATGTACAGTCGGATCTACTTTCAGCTGCACCAGCAACTTCCTCCCAGATTCTCCAAGTCTGCGATTTTATCAGCTATCTGTGATGTTTCTGGTTTCTACAGGGAGCCACGAAATACCTTAGATTATAAGACTCCACTTCAGAGTCAGAATGTGTCTGATAACCCACAACTGAGGGTGTTTTTTTTTCTACTAGTTTTCATCAGCTCAGCACTTTTTAGGGGGCCTTGTGGGGCCCGTGGCGGGACCGAATACTTTTACTGAAGTCTTTTTTTGGTAAGTGGAGGATGTGAAGTGACAGAAATGCAAAGTCAACTTTTCCAGAACTCTGATGCTGGAGTTTGGATGCACCTGTGAAGGCAGGAAGCGGCAAAAGGAGGAAGAACTGAAAGTCAGACACGAGCAGCAGCAAACTCGCTGTCTCCACACGCAAGGCCCGAAACCATCTGGCGAAGGGGAGGAAGCGGCACGCCACGCCGCCAGGGACTCGAGTCCAAAGCAAATAACTCGGATCGTTCCCGACCCAAAAAAAAAAAAGAAGAAAAAAACTGAACTGGGAAGGAAGCGATTCAGCACTCGTGCACTGTCCCCGCGGTGTTGTGATTTTGGGAAGGAAATTTAATTTGTTAATCATAAAAAATGATCAGTTCTTCAGCTTCGATTAAAAGCGAGAGAAGAAGAAAACCTCCAGGAAATGCGAAGAAATGCTCCAAGAGTTGGGAACATTCAAACACCAGAACGCCAACGCAGACATTTTTTTGTTTTGTTTTTGCCTTAGCTTTTGATCCTACTGGGGATCCTAACTTGTCCCTGGTCAGCTGCAAAAACAACTCCTGATGAATGTTTAGGCGTTGCTCCAGATGTGCACAGCTGCATTTATTTTGTTCAGAACAGGCTGATGGATGTTGGGTCGAGTACAGACATTCATGAAACTAATTTCTCTCGCACAAGGATCCATCCAAGAGAAATGTGTAAGAAGCAGTGAGGAGGACGTCGTACGCTGGATGCTGAGTCTTACTGATGACATTCTGCCAGGATGAAGCAGGAGAACAACACCCTCAAACGGAGGAAGTTGCTACTATGTCACAGATTCGTGGATTGATGTAGCTGCCGCTGGGCACCAAAGAGGAAAAGAAGAAATTCAGCAAACAAAAGTTTATATTCAGCCAGAAGGACTCATGCAATCAAAGATTCAAGTTGGATGTAGACACTCGGCCTCTTGAGAGAAAAAAAAAAAAAAAAAAAAAAAAACATTCACTCAACTCTTGCAAATTCTTCAAAAAAAATAAAATCTGATCTGAAACAGCCTGCTGCTCTTATTCATTGCATCAACACCCACAACAAGACTGCATAGCTGTCATCTATCATCCTAAAACCCATAAAAAAATAAACTAAAACAAAAAAAACATCAACCCAGAAAACCTGCAGGAACTACAATTCAGTTGGCAGGTGGGCCGCGAGATGGAACGGGTGGGAAGGCGGTGTTTTATTCTCACCGAGCTGGACGAAAACTTTGGCTCAGAGTCAGCAGAAGCCCTGAGAACTTTTCCGCTGAACTAGATTCAGGGCTGCACCTGCAGGTGGAGTCTGAGCTGCAGACTGGTGGACCAGATCCACCTGCTAATCATAACCCATTTAAATGAGACCTGCATTGTTTTAAATTAATCACCGCGATCCAACTTCATGACCTACTTTTTTTTTCCTCCTCTGTACCTAAACAGAAAAGCAGATGTAGTTTAAGTCTGCTTTCTTACTTTACCAGAACACTATGGAGACCCCTTGGGGATATGGGGGAAATTTTGTTTCTTTTCCATTCCCATGCAAAAGATTTTGCTTTGTCTCTCAATAATGTATGTACTAGTCTGTTCATGAGGCATGTTGAACACCGAAAGTTATTTTGCTACGGTATAAAGTTTTTGTAAGGTTTTTACAAGTATGTTAATATCTCGTTTGTACAATATCTAAAGTTCTACATCCTTTTCTTCAAGATACAAGATACAACCACAAACTTAGGTGCAAAATGCAAAAGCAAAATAAGTCCAAACATGGGCTTGTTCAACTTTAAATGAACTGTATACACACAGTACAAGCAAATCCTACAGAACATCTTCAAAATGGGTTGAATGAAAAGGGCATGTCGTGAAATGCGATGGTATAAGGGGTTACGGTGATTGGTCAAAATTAAACCAAGTTCCTGTGATTGGTTGCCTTTGTAGAAAAGCCTGCGCAAAATTTACGAATGATGAGTGAATTCCCATTCACAACATCGCAACTTCATGGAGGGACTGATTGGAGATGTCCTTACAGAAATCAAGACGTCCCAAGGGGATAACTGGGATGTGTTTTCCCCCCCTTGACTTTGTATGAAACAAAGTTGGTACATCAAGTAGAAGACTGTTATTTGATTGGGTTTGCTTCACGCTGCCAGAATGTTCATTTCGTGCCACAAAATGAAACAACAGGCTGACCGTCGTCCTCAGACTTTTGTGGATGTGAAAGGCTCCTCTTTCACTCTTTCACTGCTTGAAGGCCTCAGAGGAAACATCTGATTCCTCCCACATGCTGGATGCTCAGCTGTAGGGCGGAGACCTCTCAGCCGACTCCTGCTGGTCCTCTTTAAAAAAAAAGGGATGCAGTTTTATTGTGTGTCATGTCTATCCTCAGCAACAGCAGCTCAGCTGTCTCCACTCAGATTCCACAAAGTTGACCGGTTAAAACTAAACATTTCCATTAGTGAAAACCGACTGCAGCAGACTGAACAGAGCCCAGGCTCTGAAACGGGAAGACCGCAGGACGTTTCTGTGATTTATTGGGTCGCAAATCTTTGTTACGACTCGGCTGAGCCTCGTGTCAGGTACCGGACGACTCAAACCAATCAGAACCCATCATCTCTGGTGTGACCTCGATGATGTCACAGATCTACCATAGGATGAAGGGAACCATGACTGAAAAGAAAGAGTATACCATCCTGGTTTCCTGCATCCTTATTCAGTCGGACCAGATTCAATTTGTTTGACAGATTGAACCGGAGAATCTCTGAAGGGAGGAAAGAGTTAAAGCTTCTTCTGGCAGTCTGATGGGAGGTGGGCTGGGGGTTTGGGAGGTATTGGAGGAAGGCACCCTGTCTCCTCCCCTCCTGCTCTCCCTCTCTCTCTGCCACCTCCTTCTGTTGATAGCCATATTCCCTCATTTCTTCCTGCAGGGGGGACGGTACGGAGCGGAGAAGCGAGGCACTGACTGAGTCTCCACGAGTTCACGTCTGCAGTCAGGAACACGACCCAAACAGCCAGAGGAATGGAGCTCTGCTCTCCGCTGCAGTAAGTGGATTTTCATCTGTTTTTTCTCTTTCCCTGCAAGAATTCAGCCTGCAGGGCGTCGGGTTTTTACAGCCGTGACAGGCTTCACTTCCACCACAGCAATGCAATATTCTGCAAAGACAATATTGCACCGTTTCATTGAAAAATCATGTGTTCACCTTCATCTGATGGTGTGCAACTCTTTTTTTCTTTGCAAAACAATGCAATGAGCCGAGTGTTGAGTCCGATGCTTTTCTTTTATTATAAACTAAACATATCTTAGATTTTAAGGCAAACAAAATAAGATGTCAAAAATCATCATTAGAGGCTTCCCTGACTGTGTATAACAACAGCTTTGCTCTGGATCAATCTAATGAAAAAAGGGTAAAACAGCACAACACCAGAGGCAAGAAAACCTTGGAAAGGAGCAACTTGTATACCAGGAAAGTTCAGTGAGCAAGGATTGTTCAGGCGAGCCGACAGGAACAGAGAAAAATTGACAACCAGCTGAATGGATTTAAAGGGGAGACACAAGCAGCAGGTGAGAAATCAGGTCTGTGTCAGGGCTGTGCGAGGACACCTGCTGGACAGATGCAGAATCACAGACTCAAAATGAAAAAAGAAAAGAAAAGAAAAGATACCCAAATGATACTCAAGTTTTAAAGTACACATGGATCCACCTGGTTGCAAAAAGTGAAACAGTTTTCCCTCAAAGTCATGTCATTATTTATTCAGTCGTTAAGTAACTTAAAGGACATCTAAGATTGGTAGTTGGTGTTTATAATAATTTCTTATGAAAATCTCCCACCTTTATTACTTCTTCCTAATGAGAAAAGATTTAGCTATTTAGGCATTTTTATGCGAGTAGCAGGATATGCGTAGTGAATTTGCAACTTCTTATTAAAACGCAATAGACAATAAAAACCTAGGTGCAGGTTGCAAAGTAAAAGCTGCAAAGTAAAATCATAATAACATATATTTGTAACACGCCTACCAAAAGTTAATAACGCAAGCCAAAGGTTTAATCTGCTACACTTTATTAATGGGTGCTTTTCTGAAAAGAAATTAAATTTTATTTATAAATGAAACCACATTGTTTAACAGAGATGTTAAACAATAAAAGTGCCATGTTCACAATTAATGGGGGGGGGGGATATACTGCCTGTTGCTTTTAATTAGTCATCAAACTTGCAGTAGGGTGCCAATTATTTTTTCATGCAACAGAGGTTATAAACAGTTTTCTTACACTGAATTTAGCCTCTAAGACAATAATATGGCAGTTTCACTTTATTGCGTTCTTTGTTGAATTAGCTTGACGGTCTGCAGACATGTCTGAGACAAAAAGAAGAAAACCCACTGACATTAAATCCAGGAGTATTGTTTGTATTAAAAAAAATTGCAGTTTTGAATATGATGGTTACAGATGTGCTTTAGTTCAACTTTAATTTGTCAAACGGTTTTCTGAGTAAGATTTGTGGTTCTGCTCATCTTCCTGATTTTAGAAAAGCAGATATCTTTTGTCTGAGTTTCATTCACAGATGTTGGTAAAATATATAAAAAAAGAACTAAGGATCATTGGCAATATTCTTTTTATCTGCTTTAGGAACAATCAGTCTCCAACAGAAGCAGGACCTTCAGGTTAAAGGTGTAAAACTACAGATGAAATTAATCAGCTCAGGCTGCTTGGAATAAGATAAACCAGGGGTCACCAACTCCAGTCCTCAAGGGCTACCATCCTGCAACTTTTGGATTCACCTCTGCTCCAAAATGTCTGAATTCCCTCACCAGCATTCATTCCTCTCTGCAATAGGCTGGAAACGAGCAGTTTATTTGATCCAGGTGTGTTTGAGCAGAGACGCATCTAAAAGTTACAGAATGGTAGCCCTCGAGGACTGGAGTTGGTGACCCCTGAGATAAACTGTTAAGCCGAGCGCTTCTCCAGCCTCGCTTAATGTTCAGCAAAATTAATTTTGTTTTATTAGACTTGGGAAAAAAACTAACAAAAATAAAACAACAACTTCATTTCCCGATCAGCAGCTGCTTGTGTTAACTGATGGCAATGAAGCTTGACTTTCCCTCCATCTGTCTCACATTAAAATTTCATTACCAGCGTCTGACCTCAGAGGCGTAGCTACAAACTGCCACATTAACTCACAGAGATAGATGGATGCCGACGGTTATTAAAAAAAAAAAAAAGTAGAACAACGTAAACTTACAATGACACTTTCTTAATTAAAGTTAATAACAGGTTTAGTTTTCCATAGTGAGAGAACAGACTTGGGGCCATTTTCTTATATTTGGTGTCTGAATTAATACAAGTGATTTTAGTGAGGGTCTCAAGTATTCACAGATTTTAGCTACTCAGCCAACTGTCCTTCCTACGCCCCACTGGAGAACACAGTAGGCAATTTGTAAAAACAATGTTTAAACTCAAAATGCGTTGTTCAACAACAGTTCCAAACATTATGACCATCAGTCCAAGAAAACCCCTCAAAAAACAGAAAATAGTTTGTTATGCACATTTTTTAAGCTAGTAACATTGGAAGCCATTCACCTACCAGTGTGCCATGTGTGGTCCTACCTTGCAAATTCAGAACAGGCCAGTTTGCGGCATGGGAGGAAGTGTGGCGTTTGAAGACAGACTTTGTTTTTTTTTTTAAGCCCTTTCCCAGATGCCGCGTTTTGGGGTTTCCCCACATTGTTGTCCATACCTCATCAGAATCATTAAGTTTAAAATGACCGTCTGACTGCTTTCAACCTCATGGTTTATTGTAAGAAACGTATTTCTTTAAGATATACATTAACAAATTATAATTGGGTGGAATATGTCAGAATTTGAGTGAGTGATCAAGACATGTCAAAACAAATACTGATGCTATCTGAAGAAAACCTAGCAGAGTTGAAACATTTATGTTTTTAGCTACTGAAATCAGATTCACCAAACTCTTACTTGCTTTTATTTTGTACCAATACATTTGGTTATAGACCAAGATGGATAAGCACCAAAAATCACATTTAATGTAAACCGGAAGTACAGCTGCCATATAAAACTACTCATCTTTAACTGCACGTAAAAAGGCTGAAAGCTAACTTTTTGTTTCTGTTTACAGCTAGCTGCTCTCTAATTGGCTGAGCTCTGACATCCCCCCATCATGGCTCACCTGTTCCTCGCCAGCAAGATCACCATGCCGGACGACCTCTACGCCAAAGGGGGCGGAAGGATCCCGAGGAACGCCGTGAGGATACCGACGTCCATCTCGGCAGAGAGGCTGAGTCGGGAGAAGACCAGGAAGGACAGTGCTGTCGTCGTGACAACACGTATCCCGCACGTCAACGAGGTCCAGCTGACGGCGGCGACCGGCGGCGCGGAGATGTCCTGCTACCGCTGCGTGGTGCCGTTTGGCGTGTTTGTCCTCATCGCCGGCGTCGTGGTGACGGCGGTGGCCTACACCTTCAACACCCATGGATCCACCATCTCCCTGCTCGGACTGGTGCTGCTTTCTGCAGGGCTGGGCCTGCTGGGATCCAGCGCCATCTGCTGGAGGCTCCGACTGAGGAAGAAGAAGGACAAACGAAGGGAGAGTCAAACCGCCCTCATGGTCAGCCAGGGTTACTGCGTACCCTGATCTCCTTGAAGTTTGGACAGTCAAACCTCAAGCTCTTCATTTCATGCAGCAGATATCTTTAACGGTTTATAACTGAATGCACCACACAGATGCCATACTGGGTCACCAGGTTAACAGCTCATAACCCCTGTCCTTCATGCTCAACGACTGAAGAAGCAAACAGTGCCTCGGTGGACACCTGACGTTCTGTGAAGGCCAAAAAAACGAGTTCCCTGAAAGCTGATGGAGGAAATGACACCAGTTGGTCTCTGAACCAGAAGTTTGGTTGGAGCTAACTAATTTCACGTGACCAAATAGTTAGAATGTTGGTTCATAAAAATAAAAAAAACTAAAGATTTCTTGAAACTTGCAAGATGACAAAACCACAAAATTAGTTTAAAAAAACTGTAAATCATTGACCAGTCAATCACTGAGGGTGAACGTGCAAAGTTTTCTCTTTTTTTCCTAATAAAGACGTCAGTCTCATTAAAACAAACATGACAAGAGATCAGTATGATCTGGCTTGGAGGTGTACAGTTTATACATATTATACATTGATAAGCTATACACACGGTTAGAATGGTACTCTACAATATGTATGTTGAGCCGCTTTTTGTTTCTCTCTGAATTGGGCTCATTTGTGACCTCTGTTCATTCGTCGGAGGTTCCGTCGCACCCCGTTGGAAATGCATCATTTAAACCGAGGGTGAATACAGAGAAGCTTCTGAAGACGTTTCCTCTCTGCTGTGGGGATTTGCTTCACAGAACCGACAACACGGCTCGTTAATGCCACTTTGAGATAAGTGTAAGTGATCTTACAGAATCATGTAGCATTTCTTCAAACAGGGTGAACGGAAATAGGCACTGCTGGTCTTGTTTTTGTTTTTCTGGAAGATTCTAAAGGGTAATAGTTGATAAAGCAGTGAAATGAAAACTAGAACTGAAGATGCAGGTAACTTTTTTTTTTTTACCATGAAAAGATGTGCAGGTGTGTGCAGTGTTTTACTTTATGACTGAATACCTGAGTGTTGAGGTCACAGCTGGGCCCAATTTCTTGCATGCATGCCTGTTTTGTATGACACGTGCACTAAGTTATGTCACACAGATATTCCTCCGTTATAGATCTATTTTATTTATTCTGTCAGTGACTGGAACTATAACTATTAAAACGAAGATCTGGTGCCAAAACAAACCCGACTCCTGTTTTCCTCTCGCAGATCCAATTTCCAGAGTGCAGGTCGGGAGGGCCGACCGTGAGGTTATATTTAGCCGTCTTCATTTTGCTTTGCATATCCCTGATAAAAAAAAAAATGGGGGTCTGGGGGCGAGGTTGCGTCACTCGGAGGTGGCGACAGCTAAGCGATTGCAACGGCGAGCTAACTTTATCTCCGCAGTGTCCTGGGGAATGTGGGCAGTGGAAGCAGAAAGCATCACCTCAGACTGATTCGACACCTCGGAGGAGGCGCCTCTGCTCTGAAAACAGATGCAGAAAATGCAGCGGCAAGACGAGCCCACACACACAGATCGGATTTTCTACAGTTCGGGCCTCCTACGATCTGTGGTGGAGCTGACAGAAAGGCGGGCTTTCCGGATGAGTCACTGGAAAGTTTCCAGTTTCCTAAAGTGCTGGCATAACTAAAGGTTAACACAAATTTTGTTTTCCTTCCAATCGGGAGGATTGATTTTTACACGTAAGTAAATGCTGTAGTCTCCGATGTTTCCAGATCCTCGCTGCGCCTCTGGAGGTCACTGGCTCCTGTGTGAAGTGGGGTGGGGGGGAAATCCCAAACTTCCCTTCTCTTCCTGTAACATCGTGACCAGTTGAAGCCACCAGAGGTGTGTCACTTTTGCAGTGTCACCCCCCCTCTTCCTTAACTGTTCCCTGTTTCACTGAACCTCATCCCAGGCCGAGAGTTGGGAAAAGAGCCTGGCACGCTAAGAGACCGGAATCGGCAGCGTGGTAAACAGGAAATATTTTCTACCCAGAAACGCCCTTTGGAAAAAAAAAAAAAGAAAAATAAGGAAGTTATTAATTCCTCTGCAGGCGTGAGACTGTCTTGTCATTGAAGTGGAGGTGAGGTCATCTAAGGGGAAAAAAAATGAACCTTGACCCAGTTTTAATCTGTAGCCCCTGATTCCATCGTTCAGTATAAACATTCAGGGGTTGCAGATGCCAGATTGTGGGAATAAGAAAAGATGATAATCGCATAAAAAGAATCAGCTAAGCACACACCAGGCACCTGGGAAAACATCGAAACTCCACACAGAAAGACGCCAGCTGGGATTGGATCCTTCTTTGGCAGAACAGTCCAAATCAGCCGCTAAATGGGTCAAAAGTTAAAACGCTGAAAGAAATGAACACATTTACAAACACATGAAATATAATTAAATGAACTAATTGACAAAGTAACAAAACTTACAATTTATTTTAGAAACAGAAAATGTCCTGGCTGGTGGAAAATTACCAGGATATTTTCCGTTAATTATACAAACATTTCCGTCAACGATTTTTTTATTCATTTATTTAGGAGTTTCAGTTAATCCAAACCTGACATTTTCTGTATAGTATATATCCAGGGTACATTATTGTATTTTTTTTTTTTTTGTACAATACATCTCACAAACATTGACATGCAGTAGAAAATACAATAAAAACACCTGTTGAAAGTCTTAACTGAAAGTTTACTTGTGTTTACTGAAAGTGTACTTTAACAGTACATGTACCCATTTCTTACATATTTTTTGGTTTTTTTAAGCACAGTTGATGGCGCTAATGATTATGGAAGCCGAGATAGCCGTTTTTATTGAAATATGGCTTAATCTGACTCATAAGTGTTCCGGAAGCTGCACCGATAAGCAGCTCATTAGAGCATTGTGTCTGCAGAGTGTCAGCGTGGGCCGGGGCGAGAGCCAGCTACCTGCCAGGAGCTGGTCCTGACAGCTCCCAGGATCCTTAATGAGGGTGGAAGTCAGTGAAGTTGTCAGTCGGAGGCAGCACAGCTCATTACGGGCTCTTCCCATTCCCGGCGGCAGAGCCAGAATCTTCTCAGCCCTGACTGCACAAGTCGCTACAGGAAATCCTTCTTCTCATTAAATCAATAACATTTGGTAATAGCTGCCAAACAAGTTAGTATCATTTGTTTCAAGTAAATAACCTATAATAATTTTCAACATGCACCTTCAGAATCTTTTTTTTTTTAAAGAAATATAGAACAAGTATGCAGCTCAGTTCATTTGGTATTAAAGCACAATCTGATAAATATTAGCCATTTTAAAAGAAAGAAAAACATAGTTTTTTTTTTATGAATTATCGTTACGTGGTTATAAGTCCTGGTGGTCTGTGTTCAACTCTTGAGTTGCATGTTATTGTCAGTTACTTGACAGATGGCTGGTTTTCATGTTGGAGTCACCAGATAGCAGCATCCGAACTTGAAATTGTGTACTCTATACCTTCTTAACTGTTAGATAACATTTACAATTTGTTTGAATTTAAGTTCTTAGGTAAGTAAGGTTTTTTCTGAGACTGGTAGCTGCTATCTTTACTAAAGATAGCCGCTGTCAGGGTTAGCTAACTCTACCACAGCATAGCAGATAGCCTGGCTAGCTAGCTTCAGCTAATTCCAGCTTGCTAGCCTCCCTCAGTCATAATCTGAAATTAGAGGAATGGCAAAAATGTATTGTATTCTGCACAACAAGCAGCTTTACTTGAAAATTATTACTAAGTTTAGTGGTTGTAAACATCTTTGTTTAAATTTCAGTATTTTACCAAACAATCAATATCAAAAATGTAAATAAATGGCATGTGTATTATTATAACAACCGCAATGATTAGCATGTTGTCTCTGTTTTTCTTGTCTTTCTTTTTGGCTTTAAAAGAAACATTTTTTGACCACTTTTGATGCTTAGTGGGTGTTGTTGGTTGTTCAAGATTTAATGTAGGGCATCTTTCAGATGGATGTAGATCAGTATTTTTATGGAATGTAAAACAATGGTTGGAAGTGTTTTCTCGAAGGATAGGATTGAGAAACAAAAAAATCCAACCACACATCACAGAGCTTTAGTTGGTGCCTCAGGTTGTAGGATGCACTCAACAGCTCATTAATAAATAACAGAGGAAAATTGGAGCAGACAGAAAGTTTTCAGATACCCTGAAACTTTTCGTCTGCTCCAGTATGACTCTGACTCTGAATTAGAGGTGTTTCTGAAATCTTTAATGTGTTCTCTTCTCATACACATCCCAGCATACCATCATCATCAGTCAGCTCATGTCTTGGTTAGGGATCGTTGTGTTGGCGTACGTGGGGTCGAATCTGCTGGTCTCAGTTTCCCCAATCCTGACCTACAAAGACTCAGTCTGCGTGTCTGAGCAGGGAAACGACAGCAGACCACAACGGGAATCAAACCAAGCTGCCATTCTCCTCGGACACAATGCGAGCTTCCTGCGTTGAGGCGGCGCAGCCGCGCGTGCGCTCCTTATCTGCGGCAGCAACGCAACCAACCATTCTCCCAACAAGTCTTTAAATCCCTCGGCACGTCGACAAGCGAGAGAAGCACTCGCGGAGAAAAAGGTTCTCGGGTTTTTGACGGATGAGGGGGAAGTGCCGCTCCCTGGTTAATGGGGCCGTTTGGGGCCCCCCGCGCCATTGTTGTGCTTCTGGTTGGTCTCCTTTTGGAGGCTGGAACCAGCATCTATCGCAGGATCTCTCTCTGCCACTCCATCCTGCGTCTGCCACTGCTTAGCTAAACAAGCTTGAACTAAAACAAACTTCAGGGCGTGCTCCAGTTTGGAAACCAGTTTGTTTCTGAAGTGCAACCTTCCCTCACATCCTGCAAAATCTGCCCATCCATCTCCAGTAATCTGAGCATGTTTCTGTTTGAGGGGCGTCTCGTCGTTAAAACCTCGCTGCTCGTAACCCTGGCGGCATCCTGCCAGTAATATCCTACAGAATCTGCAGACTTCATGATATAAAAATAAATTTAAAAAATGTCTGTGCACAGGAACATAGGATCACTTGATCTCTAGCCAACAACAGATTTCCAGAATGTCTGCGCAATAAACCAACTTCCTGCAGGTCATCTCAAAGTGCATATTCATTTTTATTCAAAGGAAGGATATGAAGCCTTAACCTCCCGTGCCTCATAACCTCTAGAGTTCAAAATCATTTCCTGGCTGAAACATCCTACGCAAGATTAAGAAAACAGGACAATCTCTCAATTTTAGGCAACGGCATGAATCTCCGCTCTGTCGCGTCAGTTCAAAAACAATGAAACCTGAAACAGAACTGTTAGGGCCGTATAGCTACGCGTCTGGTTTGAAATGGCAATAGCTTTTGTTTTGGAGTCCGAATGAGCAGCAGGACAGTGGGGAATGAATGTTCTGGAGGAGATTCCTTTGACAGATGTTGAAACACATCTGGTGTTAATCAGAGGAAAATCAAGGCAGTGATTTATTTCTATCTAGAAATACAAGTGCGCAATGTTGATTTCTGGCTCGGGATAGAGTAAATAAAGTTTTTGATGGATAATGGGTTTTAGCTATATAGCAGAAATACCTCCTGAGATTTAATTACCTCTTCTGAGTCCTTCGGCTTTACTCCAAGCATCCACTGGCAAACAGAGAACTCCCGAAGCTGCGAAAAACGGCAACAATTAAACTCATCATGGTGGACTTACTGTTTAAGAAACAGGAGTTTCATTTATTTCACTACTATGTCCTTTTTTGGACTTACACCAATGTTAGGACAGACAACCAGGCAATAACAACCTACTTATACTTGTACTGATAAGAATAAAATGATGTCTAAAGTCATGGAGAAAACTTGTAGCTGTCATGTTTTTCCAATTGATGAAGCTCACGTTCCTGTCTAGGCTCCATCTGATTTCCAAGAAAACTTGCTCAAAATGATCAAAGTGTAGATTTGAAGTCCGCAGAAAGTCGACAACCTCTCTGCTGACCCTGTTCTATGATTTGAAGTTGTCTGCCTGTGAGTTGATTTCAGTTTCAATTGCTTGAGTTTTATTTGTCTTTTATTGCTGGTTATGCATTGTAGGTTCCTAAACAATGAAGCCATAAGCTTGACGCTCTCCGTCCTTCCCCCTTTGGTTCACTCGATGACAAAAACGACAAAAAAAAAAAAAAAAAAACAGACTGGGTCCTCTTGATAAAGGTTAACGGTTTATTTCAAAAATAAAAATGGTACAAATGTTACTTTTCCACAAAAATAATAGAGTAAACAAAAGAGAGTCTTAAGCGAGAGAAAGAGAAAGAGAGAGAGAGAGAGAGAGAGAGAGAGAGGTCAAAAACCTGTGTGGCTTCACTCCAACTGCCCAACTGATTCTGCCTAGCCGCATCCTCAAAACCTTAACTGCAATTACATATGCAAATTCACAATAAGACCTTATTATAGTCCAATATAACAAATTAGTATGAAATAGAGATATAACTTGTAATCATTTTTATCCAAATAAACAAATTACCATAAGAAATATAAACATAATTTATCCTAAAGGTCTGAATGAACTAAAATTTAATTTAGGCTTCTACATGCATCTTAAGAGTATTTTCAGTTTTTCTATTCTGTGTTATTGTGCCTTTGTGCTGGAATTTGTAATGTTTTAGACGTGACCCAGTCGGCGCTGTTTTCGCCACAGAAGGGGATTCAGCGGTTTTAAAGGGTGACCTATCACCTTTTGGCAATATGGTGTTTCTTTTTTTTGTTTTCTTTTCCATTCATAGTTTTCTTCATATATAGGTTGAATTTAAACAGTTTGACCCAGTTTTTCCTCCTTTCGGCTGATGATCCGCAAGTTTTTATTTATTCAGCTTGCTGGCCCATCTGTCTTCTATTCCGCCCGCATCCATCAGGCAAAAAGAAAATCCTTCCCAGATGGAGAAAGGCAAAAGGCATTAACAAATTAGCCCGATTTCCGACAGGATTTTATCCTCCACATCTGAATTCGGCCGCAGACACATGGCCTCCACAGAAGGACCTACATTTGAAAGTTGTGGCAGCTTTCTGGATAAAGAGAAAAAAAACAAGACAATCTGAATATTTATTGACAATATCTTCAGAAGATGATTAATTGTTCAAGTTGTATTTTTGTTGTTATTGTTTTTCATTTTGTTACTGCTGCAATAACATAGAGATCTACATAATAACCTTAAGCTACACCAATATAGAGCTAAATGATTGCTACAACTTTTACCAAAAAAAAATAATAAAAAAATCAAAAACTTTAAAACGTACCAAACAGAAACAACAGAAATAATGAATAATTTCAAACCACTGTAAGCATTTAATACTCAAACTTTGTCTTCTTCCTCCAATTTCCTGAAATGTAATAAAATACTGACAATACACAGGGGTTTGATTGTAATGGCTTTTGGCAAAAAGAAAAGAAAGAAAAAAAAGAAAGAATTTAGGTCGTTATTGTAGGAAGGTAACGACATGTTCTTTTGTTTGATTGGGGTTGATTTCAAAGCCAGCAGAGCAGAGCATGATTGATTGTTTTCTCTTTGAATCCTTCCTTATTGCATTTTCCTTATTGTTTTGTCATGAACTTAAACAGTTAACCTGCAGACTGGAGTCTATATAGTTTCATATCAAACATAAATACTGCACGTTCTGAGCTTAACTTGAATTTGCGTGTGTTTTTGACTGAGCCAACGCTAAAAAGTTGATTTATAAAGATTTTGTTCTCTATGTTGCTGCAACTGGGGGTTACCTAAGACACTATATAATATTAGATGACAGAGTATTGGCTCGACAGCCTGCTAACTCGGTGTAAAAGACCCCATTAACAGGATGAAATACCATGTTAGCCGCTGTACTTTGAAAATTTTTTTTTTTTTTTTTCTGGACCACAGCCAGTTCTGGGGCCTTATTTGCTTTTAATGTAATCAAATTCAAATGTAAAAATAATCTCCAAGAGTGACATAATAAAAAGCGGTTGTTTAATACATATTACATGACTCCTCAAATCCCCTCGGTGACGCTCGTGGCAAGCTGACAGGTGTGCGCCGAAAGCCGTCCATTTTCGCCGGGAGTATAATTTTGATATTGCTCTCTAGTTGGCAAAATCAAAATGGTGGCTTGAGTTATTAAAAGTGAGCAGCTTTCGTCATTGGACGCTGAAATTCAAGGTTGGAGGAGCAGCGAGGATTAACGTCCTTTAAAGCACAAAGCCTCATCTCCACTCCGGCCTGCTGTCGCTGCCCCCCCTGCCCCCCGCCCCCTCCCCCCTCTCCCAGCTCATCCATCTCATTTCATCATCTGATGCAGTCCTCTGCTGTCTTTTGCTCTTTCTCTCTCAATCAGGCCAGCTGTCCATCCACTGTCCATCACTTTCTCGTTTCCTTTTTATTTTTTGGTCTACTTTTCCATCGTTTCTTACACCCTTCCTCTCTATATCCGGGGCGAGTTATGAAGCGGCACCATGGGTTTTATGGAGTTCTACCTGGAGATTGACCCCGTCACCCTCAACCTCATCATCCTGGTGGCCAGCTATGTCATCCTCCTCCTGGTCTTCCTCATCTCCTGCATCCTGTACGACTGCCGTGGCAAAGACCCCACCAAGGAGTACGCCCCCGACAACACGCCTGCGCCGCAGAGCCAGTCTCCCATACGCCTTGTCGTCATGCAGAATTCGCCGACCTCGGGCCGCTGCGAGCCCAACAACACGTCGGGACACGCGGAGCCGCCGACGCCGGACCTGAGCCGGGAGAGAGCGGACCGGGAGAGGGAGAAGAGGAGTACCCTGGTCTGAAGACGAGGAGGGGAGAGAGCGCAGGGAGGAGGAGACGACCATCAAGTGCTGTTGTGTCACTTCGTACTGTGGGTTTTCGTTCTTGAACTCCTGGTTTTTCTTTTTCAAAGTTGCTGGAGGATGTTGTTGGCCTGCAGAGGAGTCCACAGATGGTAAGCAGTTGGGGGAAAAGTCAGTTTGAACCAAAGGAGATCGTGCATCTTTCTAGATCTATTCTAGACTTGGCCAGTTTCTTCTGACAGACTTTAAAGTTTGACTGACTGTTCAACATATCAATGTAAATTTCAATATAAATAAAACAAATATGCAAAAATAATAATAAAAACAATCAGATATCTCGTAATCACCCACAACATAAAAAGTCTCACATGAATGTCAGACAACGGCAAATAATACAATTTTGATTTCAAACGCTCAAAAAGCGTTAAGATGTCCTCCAAAATCCAGCAACAAGAATCCATAATTTCCCTTACTAACAAAAAAAAAACATAAATCCTCAAAATGTATAAACTGGAAGTTTTATATTTCAGTTTACTCTTTAGACAATAAGAAGCTCATTTCTGACTTTTAGTCTGACCTAAACCTCTTTATGATATTTTGGTTCAATTGTGTTAAACCAAAAGTTAAAAGGAAGATGGTTATCATTTTTGTCTGTAATAAAAGTGAGAAACCACAAAAATACAGCTGGATATGTATATTTATGTAGACTGAAAAAAACAAATACTCAAGTTTTGTCCAATAAGCAATATTAGGACCCCAAGCTGATTTTTTGGGGGGACATTTGCCTTACAGGGACAGTTTGCAACAGAGTATTTGATTCATGTTGGGGATAAAGACATGACGGTAAATGTTGGCTTCAACTCACTGTAAAACAAAAAAGACTTGTTTGAATTCACACTCTGTACATTACCAGGTTGATAGTGAAGCTTCTTCAAGATGAAATCACCAATAAAGTGACGTTCTAGCTACAGATTTATTAAACCACATCCTGTTGAGTCACCTTGCGTGCAAATATCCGATTTCTGAGAACACAATTCAGAATGTATTGAGGTGATTTATTCATGTGTACTCTGTCATGCCAGCTGTACTCAATCATTAGGAAATGCATATATGCATATAGAATTCACTCCTAATGTGGTTCTCTGTGTGGCGCAGTGATCAAAACCACAGCGGCCGATTAGTCCTTTGCGTCAAATTAAGATTAAAACCTGATCAGTTTTCAGGATTACTGGTTTGTTTGAAGGAAGATAAAACGTTCATATGAGGTTTAAATGTAATCTGGAAAAGGTTTATTATGCCGATAAAGACAGGAATGTCTAATAACAAGTCTGAGCAGCACTTACATAATTAGCTAAAGACAATAAAAAATAAAAAAACATGATATTTTAGTGCTGGTAGATAGAAATAATAAAACATTCAAATGTAAGTTAATGAATGCTTTGGTTTTACTTATTTATTTGAAAAATATTGCTTTTGCCACGATGACAACCCATGTAATTAAGCTGCAGCCTTCTTCAGCACTTGACAGAGAAATAATCCAAGTCTCTATGATGTATAATTGATTTAAACAACACAGAACCGAGGATGGCACCTTGAGGAACTCCACATATAAGTGGGGGGTGGGTGTTAATGTAGCCATGATACACTTATAATTCATTCGGATGTGTCAAAAGACTAATTATTAATTGCCCACGCATCTTCCACACATGATCAGTCTATTTTAAATTATTCTAGAAAATTCTACATTTTACAGTCGATTTCACTCAGACGTTTTTGTCATTAGTTTTTTTTTTTTTTCCCCAACACCCCAAAGTTTCCAGGGCCTTTTTAAAAATTAACTCCAGCTACAGCTACTGTATTTTTTTCACAATCCCACAAATGAAAGGGCGGCTTGTTATAAAGTCTCAGCATAGATACAGATTTCTCAAAGGGAATACTCCAGAGAATACCTGTGTGGTTGCATTGTTTTGTTATTAGCTGATAGGCAGAGACGTGTGTATTTTGTACTGAGTCAGGCCAACTTACTTTTTAAAAAATATTTTCCTGTTTTAACATTTTTAAACAAATAAAACCGAATAGTTAAAAAATATATTATACATGAAATAAATCAAACAGCATCTATTAATAAAAGTGAGATACGTTTTTCTTTTTTGTTTGTTTTGTTTTTTAAAATAAAATAAGGAAACAATAGCTTCCTTAGTGCCAAGTATTATTGCTGGGGCATCATGTTTAACCTGGTAAATTATTTTGGCATTGTGAAAAGGATAAGCAGTAATTTACTTTCTTGTGAACATATAAAAGGTCACCGAAACCTGTGACCTTTTGGTAGCTCGTTAAGTTAGCACGATCTGGACGTTTGTCCGGCGTTAACAACATGGCAGCTCTGCATAACTTTCGCTCCTCTTGTTGCTTTGGAAGAACAAGTGCTACCGAGAAAATATTGAGCTCAGTTTTGTGAGGACTTTTCCACAGAACTCCTGATACCCCAAAGTGACCAGAGTGGGAGAAACATCTGTATCATAAAACCCTGACATCTAAGCCTTTGTTTCTCTGCTGCCTGTAATCCCCTGGCCCCCCCTACATCAGCTGGAGTGAGCTGACAACATAAACCCTCCCTGGACAGGGAAATGATGAATGGATGGACGTTTCGAGATCGTCACTCATCCGTTTGACGTATGTCGGACAGAAGAGCTTACCCTCGCAGACTTGTGTTCGTTTGTTAAAGGCTATATAGACGGGACCGCTAACAGATGTTGGAGTTGAAAGAGTCGTGGCGTGGCGATGAAAGAACTCAGCTGATGGTGGCAGACCGGGGGGATATCCTCAAGCTGTAAAGAAAATGCTCTGCAGTTTAGGAACCATAAAGATGTTTGAAATAAACTGCTGAAAGGAGAACTGTGTTTATATTAACAATTAATGTTGGCTTTGTGGTGCTGTATTAGTGTACCACAATGAAAGCAATCGTCTTTTTGCAATTCTGAGAGAAAACTGAAATAATGCCCAAGTAGCCTTGCTGATTAGTATGGATACCGGTCTGTACCAAAGCAAAGAAATCTTGCTGGAAATTTAAAGACTGGATGGTGAGCAAAAATAAAAAAGTTATGCTGAATACTTCAACCAAGTACATCCAAATCCAACAGAGCTCTCACTCGGTGCTGGTTCTTCATCCTCTCTGAGGTCACAGAAAATTTTCTCTTATGTCTCCGAAGAAAAAATTCACACAACACCACGTGCGTATTAAAATACAAATAGCTCTGGACACAATGTAGGAGGCAATGGATCGCTGTGACCAGAGCTGTCTTTTTATAACTGTTTGTTCCTTGTGCTGAGGCACACATATTATCTGCATTTAATCTATGCATCTTCACTGACAGCTTAAATCTTCCACCAAGAACAGATTTTGCTTTAGCATGCCAAATAATCTGAAGCGGTACAGCAGCACTGTCGCTGCACTGCGTGCTGGTAAAAACTGGGCCCAAGCACAAGGTGACATTTTCGGCTTACATTTACACTGACATAATTTGCCATGGGTTTCTAAAAAGCTACACGTTAAGGCCACGGTGTCAGACCTTTGTGTTTTTGTCCGAGTAGACAGAAATGTTATTTGCAGGATTAATTTATTTAAGAACTTCCTGAGTTCTGAACTTAGCAGAATAAGATCATTCACTTTAAATACCATTGATCCACTTGTACTGTTGCGCATCTAAATAAATTGTTAATTTTAACAGCTTCATAGCAGAGCAGTAAAAATGAATTTAGGCATCATTTTACTATTGCAGGTTTGGAGAATATTTCAAGTAGATCTAATGTTGTAATGAAGAGGGATTTTTTGTTTGTTTGTTGTTGTTTTTTTTACCCAGTCTTGGTTAGAGTGTGACATGTCAGCAAAATGTCAGATTTCTGAGCTCCTTTACTGCAACATGAGTTTAAGAATGCCAGAATCAAGCCAGAGGCGAATAAATGGGTCAAGGCTTTGTCTGCAAGGTAAAGAAGGAAGATGAGAAGTGAAGCTCTGGATTTAAAGATCCGTCTTCATCTTAAACCTCAGCTATAGTTCAAGTCACGACACTTGAACTATGGCTGAAAAACAAGCTTGTGAATACAAGCAGATGACACAAGCTTACTCTGTTGGGTGTCTAGGCTCTGCATTACAGATGATAAGAGTTACCATCATAATCTGGGGACAGCTCAGAGATTAACTGTTTCTTTTTGTTTAACTAAAAAGAAACCACTGGGGTAGACTCAGGACTTGCTGGAGGGACTTCAGATGTTTTCACACTGCATAGTCTGTGAGATTCGGTTTGACTGGGGACCATAATTGCAACATTTGTCACATTTTGTGCAGTTCACTTTCACACCGCACTGTGTCCCACATGCCTTGTGATCTGGGTATCTGTAGCATTAGCTACAGAATGCTGCTAGGTAGGGAGAGGAATGTCTAGGTTACTAGGTTTCCCTCCTGGACCGGTTGCTTAAATAAGCAAAAGATGGATAGATGTTTGACATGTTCTCACAATTTTAAAACAAGAACATTTCAGGGGAAAGTCCTGAAACCTCACAGGATATAACTTAACTCTTCTTTTTTTTTCTAGGGTCTTTACTTCTCCTGCAAATCCCAGAATTCCTTTGCCAGTAGATGCCAGCAGAGGACATTCCCTTCCCTCTGGTATCCGTCCTCTGGGCTAGAGTTGTCCGCTGCAACGATGGACACCCCAGACTCTGGCCTCGTTTCGTGGAGAAACTGAGACATTTCAAACTGCAACATCTCACCGTTTTCGCCGTTTCCCTCAAATCGACTCTTGTCAGGTGTTGCTCTGAATCGAGATGTTTCCAGGAGGAACTGCTGAACGTTGTCAAGAAGCGAATCTGACTGTTGAGGACTTGAATCAACCAAAGAGACAAGATGGCAGAGAATCACGGACATGTGCGAACAGACGACTGATGGACATAATTCTGGGACGATTCCAGGAATCTTAAAGAACGCAAATCAAGCAAAAAGTGAATCTTCCAGAAAACTTACTATGAAGAAGATACAAATATAGCGATGTAATATCACTAGTTATCTTTTTTTTTTTTTCTAAAGGTGACTTGCTTCTAAGGACACACACAGCTGCAGAGTTGGACTTGCATTTTTGAATATTTTAACAGAACATATTAATGCATTACCATGATAAATACAAGTCTAAGTCAATTGCTTTATTACACATCACCATAAAGCCCTTTTAGTTTAACAGAAGGCCCAAAACAGCAAAACTATTGAGACACAAAGCACTTTAATCGTGTAATTTCCGTTCATATTAGGAAAACTGGATTTGTACCGATGTGTTCATATGGATGTTACAGCTCTTGTAAAACCTGTCACAGAACAGCAGATACAAAAACTCATCCTTCAATAAAACAAATATGCAGAATACAGTAGAGTTTCAATAATAGGACTTCTTGTCTAAAATACATAGATAGGATCCACTTGAATACCTTTGGGTGTTCCTTTCCGGAATCCTGATGTCGTTGATGCTTCTGGAAATCATAAAAAAAAAAAGCTTTGCTGGAGTCCCATATATACACCTTTGCAGCGTCTTTGGCTGAGAGTGCAGGGTTTTAATCATGCATAAACTGTCAGTAGTGGCATTGCGGTGGTTTACTGTTGTTCTAGGTCCTGGGGAGGTTCTTGGCACCCACAGGTTGGAGCGACAGCATCGCTCGGCTCTTTGGAATTTGAAGCAGTGCGCACCACATTAGCCCGATGCCTTGCAAACAGCCTCATCCCACCCACATGCTGCTGGCAGGGCTCCAGGTTTATGCTACAATTTGATGATACATCCTTCAATTTCCTGCTACAGCTCTCGCTTTGTTTGAGCCACATTTTCACCAAACAACATGATTGCAAACACCAGCTCACATTCTCACAAGGCACCGATAAGCACCGAACATTTTGGATGCAGAACAAACGTTTTCCTAGACAATGTCAACCTGATGGATACCCTTGTAGTGTCATGGTGGTATTTCTTGAGAGAGAGATAAAGAAGAGAGAGAGAGAAAGAGAGAGAGAGAGAGAGAGAGAGAGAGAGAGAGAGAGAGAGAGAGAGCAGATCCCAGGTGAAGGTGGGGGTAATTGGAGGGATCATTGTGGGAACATGCCAGATATAACTCAGACTCCTCATCCTGTAGGGACGCTATAGGAAACTGGTGGATTTATTTTTGACTCAAACTTGATCTGTCTGCATTTTCTGATGCGGTTTTGATCAGGAATGGCTTGGTCCCGCCTCCAATCTCCTTCTGATGAACGATCCCAAAGTCTTTAGAGAACTCGTGCCACAGACGCTGATACTGGTACAAATCCTCTTACATAAAAAAAAAAAAAAAAATACACAGTCAACAGACCAAGCCACCAATGACTGAGTCCCATCCATAACATAGCATGAACTGCACAACCATCCACCAACACCACCTCCCCCCTTCATATTTCATGTTTGGGGATTATATGCTGACCAGCACAGAGTATTAGGAGCTCGGGTTGTGTGTTTGTGTTCCCTCGTTGCTGTGTCTCTGTAGGGGTGGAAATTGGTGGTGGCAGGGTGGAGGGGAAGGGTTACATAAGCTTCAGGTTGTCAGAGATGGTGTTTTCAGACCTGAGCTGTTAGACGGTCTCACATCCACACAAGCTTAAAAGGGTTTCAACTTAATGTTGCTGGAAATGTAGCTTTCAGACTGACACCGTTCTCTTTGGATGGATTAGTCCCAGTGCTGATTAAGCCAGGACTGAAGACATACACCAGAGACAGCAGCAAGAATGACTTTCTAAAGCAGAAAGCTTTTGATAAAAAAACAGAGAGGCACAATTAGGCAACAGACCAGGTCTTAAAAACTCTAATCTCATCCCAATCTCTGAAGAATACTTTATAGATTTCTGTCAGCTCATAAAAACTAGACTTTTGTTAAGCCTACCTGAAAAAAGACGGATAAAGATCTGGTGCTACTCAGAGTTAACACATAGTTTCTTTAGGTTTCTGGTGGTTTATTATCTTTGAGTTCATTTAGGAAGCACACTGGAACCAAAATTGGATTTCTGCTGGTCTGAGTAAAATGGCACAGTGGAACGGCACGGTGCAAAGACTCAACGGCAACCAACATCCGTGTTATATGTGCAACACAGACTTGTCAGCTATCCGTAATATAATCGGGAAATAAAAGTAAATCTTGAGTTAAGAGCAATGCAGCAATCAGGAACCTCAAAACAATCCCACTTAAAAGAAAAAAGTTTTGTTTTCCTTTTGTCAATTTACTGGAAGTAAAATTTGCTCAGTCAAATCAACTTGTCACTAAGAGTCACAGCATTTAAAAAAACAACTTAAATGTTTAAATACGCAGAAATTCGCCTTTATATTTTTGTTATGAAATTCAGAGGAACAAGTGTAGATGATTCAGTTCTGATGGTCATGTTTGGGTTGTGATCAAATGCTAACGAAATCACTGCTTCAGATGAAATGTAAATTTACTGTGTTGGTGTTTCTGTGTTATTCAAGTATGAAACAATGAACACTGAATGAAAATTAAGTTTTTCATATTGAATGCTATTTTTATTTCTTGTATTTCATGTTTGTTTGTTTGTTTTTTTCATTTGAAGACATTATTTTAACTCATAAAACTGAGTTATGAGTTAAAATAATCATTAAACATTTGAACATAATCAAACATTTAATGATTATGTTCATTAAATGTTAATTTGATGTCATTTTAAATCACTTGTGTTCACCAGTAATTCTATGCTTTCATTTTATTAAACGTTTTGGAACTGGTTAGATTTTCTGTTTTCCTCTTAATGCCTCAGCACATCCAGATGTTGTTCTGAAAATCAACTGCAACAACCTTTAGAAATGGTACTCATCGTTCCCTTGGCATTTCAAGCCTCTTTCCAAGAGCAAGCAAAGCATCTCAACCAAATTCGACTTCTTGGAACAACCTGCCGCTCCTCTTCAGAGTCTCCTAATTTCCTCTGTAAGCCGTTGGTTAAATTATGTCAAACTTTCAAAACATCTCTTCGGTTCTGCCTACAAAACAGTCTCAGACCAAACTAACAGATTCTAGTTCCTGTCATGGTTGAGTCTTGGTGGAAAAAGTGATTTCTTTTCCTCAGAGCGACAGACTTTGGGTCTTACTCGTAGATCTTGTCAAAGTAGTGGAACATCTGAATAACTTGGACTTGCATTATGTTTTCCAACTGATTATGAAATCTGCAATTGTTTTTTTTTTTTTTTTTTTTTAATTTTGTTAAAGGCTCTAAAAGGCATTCCCAATCTGTGTAAAGTTGTGTCCGTAGGGCTCCCTCTTTTAAGAAATAGATCATTGTTGACTCCCTTTGACTTTTCCACAGAGCTGAATATTGGTCAAGCCAATAAGGGCTGTCAAACACTCATCGAGGGTGTCCGCGCATCCTCAAAAGTCTTAAAAAGTCTGAAATTCATGTCTCCAAAAGGCTTTAAAATGCCTTAAATTCATGGGGAAAAACTGAGTTGGCCTTAAACACATTAATCACAGGTCTTCATAGCGAGATTATTTAATCTCACAGTTTTCTTTTTTTTTCTCGAGACTTTTTTGTCAGGCAAAAGGCATCTTCATCTTCATTGTGTTTTGTGCCTTGGGCTGGTTGAAACTACAGTAGCTGTTTCTGGTACCCATGCTACAGTGACGTGCGGTGAGGTTCATTGCTGGTGAGGCACTGACTTATGACTTAGACACCACACATATTATTGGACGTACGGAAATTTCGCGCATGCATACAAAGCTGGAGGGCAAAAAGACTAATCATTTACATGTCATCCATAGCCGCGTTAACTCAGTGAAACTTAGAAATGTAGATATTGATTTTGTGCTATGATCCACAGCAAAGTGATCTGTATTCGCCAAGCTACGCAGATTCGTTGCCATAGCAACTGACAACAATGCCACTTCATGTTTTAGGATTTAACACCAAAAAAACATTCAAGAATTTTGCACACAGAACAGAACATTCAGTCGGTTGTTGTAGTATGTTTTAGGCTTAATGTTTAATAAATAAATAATTGCTGTGGTAGATTAGCTACCGCTTCTACTTTACTGAAGTATTTAGACATACAAACTACCCCAAAAAACGCACATTTCATTAAAAAAAAAACATCTTAATGCTGCCTTACCTTTATCTATCAATGAAATGCATGCACCGCTAATTCTGCACAAAAATATCCGTTCATCCAAAGCCAAGTCTTTCCTCGGCATGTCTTTTCTACTCCGTTTGAGAATCGTCAAACTCTCGAAGCAAAACTTTCAGCTCCGGTGTTGGTCTTCCTTTAGTTATTATCTCCTGCTTCAAATGAAAATCCACTTTAGAAAACTGTATAAGTATAGAAATGTAGTCTTTCATTTTTACGTCGGAAGAGAGGAGAAAACAAATATATCGCTGTACTATACTTATTTACTGTATGGCTAGCTCCATGGCTAGCTCACTGTGTCTTACTCTGCAGTTGTGGAGTCACAATATCTGGGATCATGAGCGCCCCCTGCCATGAGGCAAGAGAACTGCCTGCCTCCCCTGGAGTCTGTTTTCTGCCGTTTCTGATCGCTCCTCCGCACAAAACACGATACAATCACAGTTGGTGACAAAAAACAAAAAAACAAAAAACACTGTACATTATATACATAAGCGAAATTATGGAAAATCAGTCCATATATTAAATGTTTTTTAGCCATTTTATTGCCGGCGTACAGACAGGACGAACATGCTCCCATAGAATGGCAGCCAGTGCAGTTAGCGAGAGGTTGCGCGATCCCAGGTGAGGCTCAGCTCACTGCTGCCTCACCGGCTTCGCTTCTGAGCATTTGAATGGGAAAATGCGAAAATCCAGCGATTTTGAAGAAAAAATCATCATAATTGGTTAAGCTAAGTAAATAAATAGATACCTTATAGTACAAACCACAGGGTGAAAATAGCAATATAAATGGTTTTATTATAATTTTTCCATGATGACAGGTGAGGCTCTGCCTCACCTGCCTCCCCTGACCGCACGTCACTGCTATGCTAACTACCTAAGCTAGCATGAGAAGCCACAAAGCCACTGCGAAGAGCCACAAACAGACCTCAGAAATTTCACAGGTTTTGCTATGCTCCATTGTAATAGAGCAGATTCCCCCATCTTCGGTCTTAAATTGTATTCAAGCTGGAATTACAAACAGTCTTTAAAAGTCTTAAATTTAATTTGCTGAAACCCGAAGATAACGTGCTGTGCATGAGAGAAACCAATGACTTCACTCTAACATGATCACTAAAAAGAAGTGACCTTGGGAAGTTAAGATTCTCTGGAATCCTTAGCAGCACTTAGCTGATGTAGTTGAGAGTGTATTTGAGCTTCTCTGTACATATATAAAACATTAAAATTAATAGAACTGAAGTTTCAACAGCCAAATTAAAGATGTGAATAATTTAGAGCATCAAGTAGACATCAAACAGGTTATCCCAATGACTCTGACATCAGAGAGCTGACGTCAGACTCTTCCATCCTCTTGGCACAGGCCACGGGGTCTGCAGCAACATTTCTGAAGCCACCTGCCTGCCAGGCTGCGGCCGCCTCTGAAACCTGCTCTGTGCTCAGAGCGTGACGTCTAAACTCCTAGGATTACACAGAAACACTCTGATCTGCTGCTTTCACTTTCAGTAAGTGGGATTACATAACGACAAAACCAACTTAGTGGCCTTTTTTCTGGTGCTGCCCAGAACCAAAGACCTGATGTTTGTTCCTACATTCATTCATTCCATGTTTCCAGAGTGCGAGGATTATGAGATAATGGAAACTCTAAGCGCCTGACTCAGAAAGTAGTCGGAAAAAACAAACAAACATACAACGAAACTTTGTCAGCTTTTTCAATTGTTTTCTTTTTAATTTATTTTTAGGTAGAGTACAAAGCACTAAAATAAGAAGCTAGCAAAAATGAGGTGAGAATGTGTTGAGATATGAAGAGTCTTCAGTACAAACCCAGACATCAGGAATGACCATAGAAAACCTACACCTGCCACCGATTAGTCCGAGAAGATCCGACATTCTATAGAAAGAAGTATTAATCCCAAATGGAAAACGTTTAAGACCACAAACATCAGTTAGCATCATGCTTACGCTCATGAAGGAACAATTAGAAGATATTTTGGCATTGAAAGCAGTAACATGAGTTAAGTTTGCAAAGTCGGATCTGAATGAAGCACAAGATTTCTGTATCAATGTCCTTTAAGCTCAAATGAAAACTAGATATGTTTGACCATAATCCAGAAGGCCATTAAACCTCAAACCAACTGCATGGTATCTGAGGTATCACACTTTGGGCAAATTTGGCAGCCGTAGAACGGCCCCTTGCAGTCAATGGGTGGCCCGTGAACTCCACTGTCAATGTAAAATCACGGTTTTCTACAATCAGATGTGAGGATTGGCCCAAACTGGATGATCAACCAGACAATGATCCCCAAAACAAAATCAAATCTACTCCAGAATTGCTAAGAATAAATTAATCGTGATGTTGCGATGGTCCAGTCAAATCCTCTAGACCTGAATATCAGGAAGTTCGACGCTTTAAGGAGACAGATTAAAGATGCAGACGAAAACACAAGCATCGAGAGGCAAATGTGCAGAGTGAAGCAAGGCCCGCTGACAGGCAAGAGGAGAGCTCTATTGCCATCTGGTGGACAGAGGAGGAATGACAGCTTACGTCTACTAATAACAAAGACATCGTGACGCACAACCAGACTGCACTTTTTTTTTGTCTGAAGAAAAGATGCCAATGTCAACATATAAAAGTATCTTCTTGCCAAATGTGAATTTTATTTCTGCAGCACAACAAAAGTAAAAGTAAAAAAATAAAAATAAAAACAAACAAACAAAAAAAACAGTTTGAGTGAAGGACTCTAGAGGTGTAAAGTTATACTAAAATTTGTATAGAGTCCTTTTAATCAGGTTAAAAGTTACGTTGTCATAGAAACAAACATGTACTTTCAAAATGTAGTCATGGGATCAAAGTGGAGCATAAAGGATGAAACCATCGTGGAAGTAAAAATTAGAAAGAACCTGTAATAAGTCATTAAGGGAGCCAAATGGTCATACATTTGCTAAGTGCAACCTAATCCAGGTTTAAATTTCTTTTAAAATTGTATTTTATTTTATTTATTTGACTCTAGATTTTTGACTCTAGTTTTCTTTATTTAGCCACCAACTGAGCCACCGAACGCCCACCAGGTTTTAATTTCAGTCAGCCAGTCGCAGGCAGCGACGGTGGGTTACTGAGGTTTCACTTAGCAAGCGGAACAGAGAAAAGGTACATTGTGCACTAAAGACAAACACCAGAGGCAAACAGATGTGCGAGTTGTATTTATTGAAAACCAAAGCTACCATGGAAAAAAAAAAATACAAAAATGAAAAATAAAAAAAGGTTGAAACTGATGGGGCTTCCAAAAACAAAAATCCTTTATTTCTGACTGTAACGTTTTATAAATATTCCTGGAAGATTACATTAGTTGGAAAGTTGGAATACAATCTATTTTTTTTCCAGTACATTCTAGTCATAATGTTTCCACATGATCAAAGGAAGTGCTGCCCCCTTATGGTCATCAACTGTTTTGACGCAACCAAAACCTCCAATATGTTATTTTCCTTTTTTTTTTTTTTGCTATTTAAAAACTCATGTAATCACATATTAAAACAAAATTCGTGGTTATTTAAACCAATAGAAAATCAATCTTTGGAGAAATTTCATTTATCAGCACCTAAAAAAAATGAAATAGAATCCAAAAGTGTGGTGATTAGTTAGGATTCAATGAAATTGGTTTTACAAAATTCCTCAAAACTGGATCTATAGTTTGTTTCTTCATGATCGCAAATGAAAAAGATTCAAAAGGAGTTATTGATCCCCTATTTACTCTTTGTAAACATAATGTTATTTTACCCTCAGTATAGTAAAAAGTTGCCTTTAAAGGGAAGAAAAAGTGTAATTTGAAAATCATCTGAGACAAATTATAGATTAAGAGTTTTATTTTATATATATAAATATATATATATATATATATATATAGACCATGAGAAACATAACACAGTTAGAATAAGAAAAAGTGTTAATAACTACCATAGGATGCAGGAGATAAAGAGAAACTGTGACAAACCAACAACAAAAAAAGAAAAAAGAAAAAAGAAGGGAGAAAAAAACACAGGAGGAGAAAAAACAATCAACAGTGCTCTATGTTGGGGGAAATACATTCTTTTGTGCAAAAACTATACATCCATCTACACAGAGGCAGCCAGGCCTCTCTGAGAAATGAAGAGAAAGGGGGAGGGGCAAATTGCATCCTAGCAACCAACTGGCGTCCTAGCAACCAACTGATGTGGAACCTGAACAAGGAATCTGAGGTATTTCAACGACACTGGGAGGAAAGGAATCGTTTCCGTAATGCCCATGCATTGCCCAGACCGTGTGCGAACGCCATCTTTGTAATATATTAATAATACATATGAGAAATAGATATCATGTGTTTTCTTTTTTTTTTTTTTTTTTTTTTTACAAAGGTGTTCCAAAATACACAGGTAATATCAGACTGTACGAAAAAACAAAAACAAGAATAAATCTGTATAAACATTAAAACCTTTTATAATCAATATATTCTTTAATATTCCATTTTTGTTTGGTCTTTAGTAAAGAATGTCAAGGTGTTCCACAGTAAAAGACAACTCCATCCAGTTAAAAACATTATAAATGTACATTCATGGCTCGGCCTGCCACTGGGTTGGGTTTTGTTTCAGAGGAGAGCCTTTAAGAACCCCACAACTCGACTGAACCAAACCAAAACAGCTAACAACTGGAAAATTGTTCAAAGTTTTTAATAATTTGCTTCAAGTTGAAACTCGGAACATTTTCTAACTGTAAGGAAATAGTTTTCTTTATTTAAAATGTACAGGTTTAGTTTCTGTGATGCGCCAAGGTGTTATCTGAGATAGTGATCAGTAGTCAGTGTCTTACCTGCAGGAGAAAAAAATGTTTTCTTTCTTTTTATTTTTATGAATTTTGAGATAAAGAAAATAAATTCTCACGTGAATATAAGGCTAACAGTTGCCAACAGCAACTCCAAAGAAAAGTTATACAATCCATCAAGTGGTACTGAGTCAAACCTACCAATATGAATATTTTTTAAAAGTGTCACAGCCTTTTCAAATGACCTGTCTGTTGTTCTAGACGGCTTAAATCTGACCACTCCAGTTTGGTCTGACTAGCTGCTGAATTTTTTCAATTTATCCATTTAATTTTTGAGAGAAATTTTGTCTCCTGCAAGCAAGGGACGACCTACTGCTTCATTTGAGAAACTAGCCATTTAACTTCAACGATGGACAATTCAGACTTTATATTCACATAGTGAATTAATTTACACTTCAGAAACTAACATAGCAGCAGTTTGAATTATAATTTCAGACTTCTGCTGAGTTAAAAACAGTTTTTCGCCAACATGATGTACCCGCTTATATTTAAGTCTCATTTTAGAAGAATCAAATCTAGAAATTAAACTAGCACATGTACAGATCACAATAAAGTTTAATCAGAAAGAAGCAAAACACTAAGCTAACCATAATCTCCCGCATTTTTCTGCTGTCGCCCTGCATTTTAGCCAGTCATCAACATATATTCAAATTGTGGTGTCAAAACTGAGGACTGGCAAAAACGATGGGCATTTCTCAACTTGTTCAATGCACCATCGTGGTTATGTGGCCACATGTGTACCATAATGTTGGCACATCGTAACTGTAATAACGCTTAGACGGAGTCTGTTTCTGTGACAGCTGCAGAGTTCTGCTGTGGCTGAAAAAAAAAAAAAACTCAAGAACTCAACCTGGAATCCTGAAATATATTCACATAGATCATCTATTCCTGTGTAAACGAGGTGCTGTATGTGCTGAAATACAGCCGCTGACCTAAAAAACAGAAGCCCAGAGTTTAGCACCTAAATAGAATGATGGATTTTAGATGTAGTTTGGTCTCTATGTTGGTGGGTTTTAAAACAATATGTAGAATGACTCGTATTATTCCCACATAAGGCCATGGTGACATGTTTGTCGTCTGTGCTGCATGCAAACTCCAACCACCCAATATCATGCAAACTCACAACAGGAAATGAAATAAGTTTTTTTTTGACGCATTTATGATCTCAACATTGAACATTGTCTGTGCCACGCCATTTGTTCTTCGAGGTGCTAATCTGGTTTTGTCACTGTTTTCATGTCAAAGCCTAAGAACTGTAAAAAAGAAAAAGAAATACACCCTCTGTTGTCATAAAACTACATTGTAGGTTTTATTTTAAAACACGCTAACAGTTCAGATGGTAATATTTTGACTCTTTTTGTTAGATAAGTTAGGCAGCTGAGTCACTGATCCTAAGAACTCGTCACGTTTCCTGAAGGTTAAATTCTGAGAAGGTTCAAACGGGAAAAAACCCCTCCAAAAATATTATTCTAGAAAGATAACAGAACTGGTCATTCAGAAAATATCCTGTTCCACCCTAAAGTTTGCAACAGAAATGTCTTTCTGTTCAGAGTCAGCTGGTTTGGTTTCTTTCCAATCCATTCAGGTTTGTCTAGATTTGAAGAAAATGTTTCTTATGACAGTTTTTATTTTGAGTTTAAATGACAAAAATCCATCTGGATGAAAAACTTTTTTTTTTTTTTAGCTCAGTCAGACCTGCAGAGTGGATAAAACCTGAGCGAGGACTCACCACCAGGGGCCTCTAAAACAAGGTGAGGGAAAGTGCTGAATCTCTTTGGGTTGTAAAGGTTTTCCATATTTTAAAGTGTGTAAATACACACTCCCTGATGGATTTAAAGCTAATTTGTAAGCTTCCATTATTTTGGGGGTGTAAACAATAAAAAAATATATCTTTAGCAGGAAATAAATATATATATATTTTTTTTTTCTTTTTTTTGCACTCCATATATTTCTTCATGCCATAAACATTGAATCTGGTTGAGGACTTCAGAAACAGCTTGGTTCAGATATAAAGAGGAGAAAGTTGGACTTGGAGAAGGCAGAGCTTATTCATGTACACAATCTTCAGGGCAAAATATATACATAAAAACAGGTGCAGTATGAAAGCACACCTGCAGGGGACAGAGTTTGTAGGAGAGACCCAATGTTCTGAAAGTGCTGGGCCGGAGGGTGGTGATGAAGAGGAGCGAAAGCATTGAGGATCAGATCCGTGGTTCAGAAGTCCATGGGAGGAGTCTTTATGCGTGCGTGTGTGTGTGTTTTACTTGACTCAGAGCAGGTAAAAGTCAGAGCTCGTGTAAATCTGATACTTAAAGCCAACAAAGGATGTGCTGCTGGAACAAACAACCCTGTTGGAAAAAAACTTCTGCCCAGAGGTTAACTTAACATCGAGTCGAGTTGGTTGGGATAAGAACTGCATGCAGTGAGGTGAGGATCGCTGGTGTGTGTGTGTGTGCGTGCGTGCGTGCGTGCGTGCGTGCGTGCGTGCGTGCGTGCGTGTGTGTGTGTGTGTGAAGCCTGCGTGAATGTCCTCATCACAGCGGCCCGTGCTGGCCCTCATACTTGGCCAGGATGTTCTTGGCCCGTCCGAGCTCTTTCCTCAAGTCGGCCACCTCCTGCCTCAGGGCGGAGTTCTCCTTCTCCAAGAAGGCCGCCCGGATAGCAATCTGGTTTTCCTTGAGTCGCCGGGCGTCGCGGGAACGCTTTGCTGCCATGTTGTTCTTCCTGCGCCGAGCCCAGTATTTGTCATCCTGCTCAAAAAGAAAGAGAAAAAGCAAAAAAAGAAAAACCAAAGGTAAAAATGTGGATATCTGGTGCTCCTTATTAACTCCACTTATATCTTCATTTATAGTAAAATACAGTTAGAGCTAATATTCGATTTTGTTTATTGGTCAGGATTTGATTTTGAGTTACTTTGCCAACCTTTTAGGCTACCGTGGTTTCAGACAGGAAGTGATTTTCGTGTGGACGGGGAATTTAAAAAACAGAGAGCTGCAGCTCATTTTTCCCCCAAACAATTAAAAAGCTGATCTAAGAGCAAGGCAGGCGGTGGGATCACAGCGTCACGGCTGCCTTCTTCACTCTTTTTTTAAGCCGCTTAACCTGGAGGACCCACCTCCCTCAGGGTAGGCTGGCCAATCGGAGGGCTAGATCTAATGATGGACAGACCAAGGACTCTGTGTGTCCCAACATGCCATGCTGCTGTGAGGCTATAATCAGGTCTGATGGATGAGTGAGATCTGTTTAAATCACATACTGTGATAAACATCTGGATAAAAAATGGAGGGAACAGCAGTCTGCCCTGCACCTTACTGCAGGAAAGTAAAGAAAACAAACAGGAAGTGAAGCTTTGGGTGGATTTAAAAAAAAAATCTCTTTCAGTTTGTTGGTTGTGACAAAGAATCTGAATCAAATATGATCAAACATGGACTCCTGGTTCTTACATTTCTGATATGACTCACTGATTTTTCAAACTCTATTTTTGATCACCCAACCAGAATCTCTGAACTGTGAGTTACAGAAATTGACAAAGAATAAATCAAAGTTTGCTCAACTTTTGCAGCAAATTTTTGCTCTCTTATTTGGTACTTTGTGTATTGAAAAAGAAAAAAAACCAAGCAGAAACAAACCCTGACAGAGGACATAAAGTGGGCTGAGCGGACCAGTACCGCCCTCAGGACTGGCTCCAACTTACCTTCAGGTCATCAGGAATGAAAATCTTCCTGGCCTTCTTGATCATCGGCTGAGGCTTCAGCTCCTCGGCAGAGAATTTGCGCTTGCGCGGATCGAAGATCTCCTGACCCGGAACGCTGGACAGAGCCAAGTCCGCTGGGTCGGGTTTGTAGCTGACCGGAACCTGGATGGACTCTGGATCGATGGGGCTGGGGGTGTTTCTGGAGTTTGGGAGGCCTGACGAAGAAGAGAGAGGAAGGCTAAGAAATCATCTCAGTTGTAGCCTTTTTTCCACGTTTTACTTTATTCTCCTGTGCTTTACTTTCTCTATTATTCTTTTTTTAAAGACTATTGACTTTTTAGATCCCTTTACCATTCAGTTTTCAGTACACTTTTTGCTTAGCTCATCATTATGTACAGATGTAATTTTTTTCATTCCTATTTTGATTTTTTTCCCAGTCTGGTTTCTTTCCCATTGTGAGTTCTACTGATTTTGCTTAGTTTCATTTAAGTCTTTATTTGTGACCTTCAGCTCATTGAGATGTTCTTTCTTTTGCCATACAATCATTCTGAGGGAGTAACAGTTTCATGTAATAATCATTTCCAAGTTAAAGTTTCAGCTCTGCAAGAATTTCTCTAGTGTTTGGTTTCAACCACTAGGTGGCGACAACGTGCTGTTTGTGTCAATCTCTGAGAACCTCAAAATGCTTCCCCCCCTTATTAAAAGTAAAACAGAATCTTTAATAGTTTTTCATTCTTTCTTTGTTATATTATTAAAGACACCTGTTGTAGCAGATTAACCTAAACATGATAGAAAGTGTAAACAAAACTATAAAGACAAGCAAATGATCTGAAGATCAGCGCAAAGCCGTGGTTACTTTATCTCATGTTTAAAACAAGCTCCTATATCTTACTTAAAATCTACTTCTAAATTACTTTTGTCTTATTTCAAGTATACAAAGATATTTGCACTAGAAACTATACAAAAAGATACTGTTTGATGTTGTGTTTTTGTGCTCAGTAGTTATTATTTTCTCTAATGTACTGGGTACGTCATAATATTTTGCTATGTCGGTTTATGGTGCTTACATGTTACTCTGTGTAACACAGAAATTAAAACGTTAGTTATCATACGTTAGAGGTTAATTTAACAAGTTGTTTTCTGAAACCTAAAGGTTACTAGATCTTAAAGGTTACAGTATTTCCTGCATTATAGACGCTATTTTCTCAGACTTACATCTTATTTTCTGGAGTTTACAACTTACAGGCTACTTTCTGTTTCCGTCTCCAGCTTATCACAGTGTGTCTGCGCCCAGTGGAAGTTGTGCGCTCTGTGTATATCTGTCATCGTTTTAAAAAGTTGACATTCTGGGAAGACACTCTGCTGTGTCTGCTCCGCTCCGTGCCCACATTGTTCGATCTGCTGTTTTTTGTGTCTGCAGGATGCCCAGGTCTTATCAAGATAAGTGAGTTACAAGCAGCTGGCAGCGCGGCGAGCCCCCGCTGAGTCAGTCAGGTGTGAGTGAGTGATGGGGAGCCGGAGGCTTGAGGTTACATGCGGAGAAGCAGGTGGATGCATGACAGTCGCTGCCGTTGAAACGTGATGCAGACAGACGGTCCCCCGACACATGTGAGTTTTAGTGCAAAACGTGAGTCGCGTGGCGGCCACTTCCTTATTTTTCCCCAAAGTGAGTCGAGAGCGAGGCTGCGCCCTTCTCAGAGGTAAAAACGTGTCCACAGGCTCAAATAAATGTGTTCAAAAACGTTGATCAAAAACCTGTCAGGTTTATGTGACTCTGTTCCTTAAATTTACTTTACACAGGATATTACTTATCTAGTTACTGATATTTCTGATTCTGTATTTCTTAAGCGTTTTTATCCATCCTTCCATTCAGCTGTCTTTATTCTAGGTCAGGTCATGAGGATGACATGAGGAGAAAACCACATGCTTTTCTTGAATAAAAAAAACAAAAAACAAATAACCAACAAATCTTAAAAAAAAAAAAAAAAAGAAAATCTATTTATCCGGCTATTAGCATTCAAATGTAATCTCTGCCCATTTGGTCTTGGAAAACTTCTCCATGTCTCTGATTGTGTGAGTCTTTGTCTACAGCCCATTTTCAGCAACTCCACTGACATTCTGTCAGACTGCCGTAAGTTTTGGTTTCATTTCCCCTTCATAGCATCATTTGGCTACCAATCCTACTTCATCTTCAATTTTCCAACAGACACTTAAGGTTGTGGGTTGAAACCCACTGGTGTTTGAAATTGCTCTAAAAAAGTGCCTAACTCAACCTCACATTTTGGAGAAAAATAACCCAAGAGCATGATGCTGCCACCACCATGTGTCAATGCACATGTATATATGGTGTGTTCCTTTTGCTGTTGGTTTTTTGTGCCAAGATACCTTTTTGGTATTGTGACCCTAAAACTTCAAGCTTGGTTCCCTCACACCTTTGCACATTTTTTCCCAAAAGGCTTTGGGATCTGTTTTTTTTTTAACCAAGTCTGGATGTTTTCAACCCCAATCTGTAGTCCACGCACATAGAAAAAAACAGCACAACACAAGCGAAATTCCTGCAGCTCGTTCAGTACCGCCGTAAATCTCTTTCAAATTACATCTAGTTCTTTCAATTAAGTTGGAAAAAAGTCCAGATTTCATAAGGTCACTTGTCCCGTATTTTCTAATTATTGATGGCCATCCGTACTTTGCCATGGTATTATAAATAACGCTCTGGAACTGCTTGTTCCCTTCTTCTGACTTTGTACACTGAGATCCCTCTGACCCTTTGTAACCACTCTGTAAATTTTGGCTCTACACAAATTATGCAAATGTCAAGAAAATCCAGCTGAGGCAGTCAATCTTAAGGTTCACTATAGTTGGTGGCTATGGTAAAAAAAAAAAAAAAAAAAAAAAACTCAAGAAGTCTACGCCAAAAGGTGCTTCAATAGGAGTATAAGTGTATTTGTGTATTAATTCCTCAAGCTTTTTACTTTTTACTCTAATAAATGTGTTTGATGTTTAGTGAAATTGTGCAGAATGCTTTGTTGTCCAAAAAAAAGTGATAAATTGCTTTGCAGATGTAGATTTGGTCATAATTTCTCCGTGTGTTGCTTTTGTATCCACAATAAAAACGGGAAAAGTGATTTTGCACCTCAATCTGAAAGGAACAAATGTTATAATCAGTGACAATTAATTCGGTTTGAGCTGCTGGAACCGAAGCTGTCTCCTCACGCCACCCTGTCTGCTCTTGTCTCTGATCCCCACCTGCCTCTCCTCTGCTGTTGTTTTTGGGATTTAATCTGAAACCTGAGGCCAGAACCTGCGAGGGGAGCAGAAACCATTTAGGAAGGAGCTAAAACACGAGACGGCCGTAAAGGAGGAGGAGGAAACCTTCTCCGGCTCTCCACCTCTCCTGCAGGATGTTTGTGGATCTGACCTGTTCCTGCTTCCTTATCGCTTGTGCCATCCTGTGGCCGTGTGGGAATACAAATATGCCAGATTATTCAGTAGATTACGCAGCTATATTTGGCCGACGGAGCAGCACATTATCTGTGGCCTGAGCTTGACACAAACACAGTTTGGATCTGCCGTTCTCAGGCTCGTGACGGAAAAATGATTGGAGCCGGTCAGTGGAAAAACACTGGCAGCACCCACTGGATCGAACCTTGATAAATACCGTAGTCAACTTTAGTTTAATAAGCTAGTTTTAGTTCTTGTAGGATAGTCCATTATTGTCCAACAATTGCAAAATAAAAAAAATAAAAATAAAAAAATATAATTATTCTCAATAAAAAAGATTTTTCTATCACAAACCTCAATAAATGTCTTGCTTAATACATTTTATTTGGTTTCATAGTTATGTCATCTCAATGTGGAACAAAAAATAAGGAAAACTAACCAATCAGATACAGAATTATTTGATTTTTTTTATTCTGATAATTGCATAAAAGTTAGTGATTTAATTTTTTGACAAAGTATGTAGCCATAAATTTATTTTTTATTCATTATTTGATTAGTATAATGTGCAATTATTTTACTATTTATTCATGTTTTTATAGCAGTTTTTTAAATATATAATTTACCAAACAGCATCACATGTGAGAGTTCTTTCTTTTTGGCTTGTTTGTAATTATTGCTTAAACAGACAGCTCTGTATCATTTGCGACATTGTTTTTGTGCATTCATTCATCATTTATTTTATAACGAGCATAAAGTTGAAGAAAGGCTGAACAAAATTCACTGGTGTCATGAAGTGTCACCAGTAAACAAACTCACCAAGACAAAAAAACAAACCAAAACTAACTCAGTCAAATTATTTACTTATTTGATATATAGGGAGAGTTCAAAAATTAAGCTAGTGAAAATATAATCTTCAAGTACCCTGAGAGGTCTAAGTTGTTTACTTCTGAAATCACTCTTCTTAGTTTGAAAAGTTTCTTTGTTAGAGCCACTGGGAGTTTCTTTCTTCTTAAAAAAAAGAGAGAGAGAGGAAAAGGAACTTTTCCAAATATTTGTCCAGGAGGCCTTTAACAAATCAGATCCAGGATCAGAGGAAAAACTATGCCGAGATGTGTATCCTCCACCCGGTTGCAGCATGCGTGTGCATGTGTGTGCGTGTGACTTATTAGTGGATGGGAATGTAAACATTCAGTGGGAAACGTGTGGATGTGAGAGCTGCCGCCCCCTGGCCTACTTCTGCAGAGAACACTATGTTCTTAAAACACTGATCTCATGCAGGGAGGGCGGTCATACACACACACACACACACCACCTCACGCACACACTCACACACACGTTCAGCAGGTCACATGTCTCTTCATGCTGTTAGGATGGTTTGTTTTCTGAGGATCACTCAGAGCAGAATGGCTCTGGAAAGAGGATGTTCCCTTTAAGAAAATGAACACCGGACAGCAAGTGAGCATGAGCGTGCACAAACAGCCGAGGCACATGAGCGTGCACGCATGCAATTGCAGCAGGTTAAGAAAAAAAAAAAAGATATATATATATATATATATATATATATATATATATATATATATATATATATATATATATATATATATATATATATATATATATATATATATATTTACACACATATATATATATATAGAGAGAGAGAGACATGTGTTGTGTGCATGCGCCTTCTTGCCAGTGGGGGTGCTCTCGAGTCACTGTGGATCTAACAGGGAGAATGACTTTTCTGGCTCTGGGCATGCGCAGCTCAGAATAAACAAACTCTTGCCAGAGTAACATCGTAGCAATTTGTTTCCTCTGTGATCCACAGGTAGGATAAAAGGCAGCTTTTATAAACCCATAGAAGCAGCTTTTTTCAAATGTTTGGTAAATATATAAAGATTAGTTTTGTGGTGTTTCGTGTAACTTGTCTGTGTAATTTGGATAGTTTTGTACCGAGCTTTGGTCTGTGTCAGTAGATGGCTTGCTTTTTGTTGTTGGAGCCTTTGGGATTGATTTAAATTGAATAATAAGTCAATGTTGTATTTGTATTGGGCGCTGTTGCCATATTAGTATTTGTAATATTTTTATTTCTCATACTGCCAAACGTCGGTGTTTACTGTGTGTTGTAGATGGAATTTTTTGTTCAGTTTGGTTATGTTAATTTAGAATGAGATTTTTTTCATTTTTTGCTATTACGTTATTTTATTTGTGCATTTTGTTTTCTTTTGTTTCTTTGCGTAAACTCCGGATGTTGTTGATTGAATTTGAATTGTATTGTAATTGTATTTTATTCATTTATTTGTTTTTCTTAAATTGAAAATGTGTGTCAGAATAAACAAGCTCTTGCAAGAGTAACAATGTAGCAATTTGTTTCCTCTGTGATCCACAGATCTTGGTTGCACAGGATTCCTCTGCCTGTGCGCCGCTTGATACTGACTCAGATTTTACCGAGATCTGGTGCCGGTAACACAATCTATGCATCTACATCTGCTCAGCTTCTGCTTCTAATAACAACAGGCTCTTATCTGTGAGATCTGATCTTTAAGGAACCCACCAAGCTCATGTCACGCTACCTCGTCCCCATCACATGACCCCAGCAATGCAGCAGGTGGCCTCTTTCATGAGGATGATCTGAACTTTGTGCTCCAGGTTGATCAGAGCAGACAGTGTTTTCTCGGTCTGATTAACATACAGGTGATACGCTTGAAGGAGACACGTGCCAACAGTAGCACAAAAACTGTTAAAAGATGATGGGAAGTTGGGTTTATGAGTGCTACAAATCACCCTGAGTCGGTCGTAACAAATTGGGGGCTCGTCCGGGCTCATAAACAAAACCTCAGTGAACAAATACTGCAGGTGAAAGTTTGTGTTTAATAATAAAAATGTCCTTAATATTTAAATTGTTCACATAATTAAACAGCTAAATGTGGTCTAGTAGGGGTGAGCAATTATCATATTATCATTTATTATGATGAAAATTTTTATTTATTCTTGTCACGATAAATTCCAGTAAAAACGGCCCATTTTGTCAGGATTGTTAGTTTCAGTATTTCCTTCACTGTTTATTTAACAAGATTATCACTACATATAAATACATTTGAAAAGTACGATTAAAAGTGGTTATTGTGTGCAGTATATTGATCCAAATCACACTTCTTTATGTGACTGGTGTCCTAGAGAAGTGTATTACAAATGGCTGTGTTCCTCAAGAGCAGTATTTGCATTTGAGGAGCTGGAATTGGTATGTAATCAAAGGTAAAAATCAAGTTTTGACTGTATAACTATGAATAGATCTAAAGGTAAATAATTCTCATTTTGTAGCTAATTAATGTGATAAAGTTTTTCATCTTAAAAGTTTCCAATTTGCATAACACTTTAATTATCAAATGCTGAAGTGATAGAAAGTACCTCACAGCAGCATATAAGATATTTAGAAATGGTGAGTTATTTTATACCAAAGATCCTGAATTACTTCTTTGCTGATGATACTGTTCTTGCACCCAAATCTAAGCTCTTTGCTTGGATTCTGATGGAGTGTCTTGAATGGTTGAAGCTCAGAGGAAAGTGACTCTGAACAAAACTGAAACAAGGTTTTGCTTAGCAAAACACAATCAGAGAAAACCTCAAAAACAATATAAGCTACGAAATTAGCCAAACTACTGCGAATATTTAAAATCGCCACACAGACAAGACCAAAAGCCGGAGTGACATACCTGCTCTTGCTGGGCTGCTGTGCAGGCAGTTAGGGGAGACGATAGAGGTGGAGGCGTGGCTGCTGAGGTCCATCACAGAGCGCGCCGGAGCAGACAGCACCGGGGTCATGATGGGCGGTTGACGAGGTGGGATGTGGTGGACCTGGTGCTGCTCCCGGTGATGGTGAGAGGGACTGGACGGGATGCCGTTCTCTGATAAAAACTCTTCCAGATCCATGTACTCCAGCTGGAAGGTGTCTCCATCATAGGAGAGGGTTTTGTCCCACAGAGTTGGTCCAAGGAAAGCTGACTGGGGGGCACTGCGTTCCTCCTCCAGGTTCTTCTCCTTCTCCTGGTCTTTACTAAAAGCTGCAGGACAGGATAAGAGAATATTTGTCATTCCAGCCTTAGGGAAACGGGTTCTGTTGGTACCATAAATTCTTCCAGTTGAATATTTAGGGTGTTGGATCAGTCCCATCGTTTCTATTCTATTTAGGATTTTCAGACTCGAGTAATGGCCACAAAAGGAAAGGAATTTCTTTATGCTCATCCATCCACCAGAACCTCCATGTTTCCCTTCAATTTTTAAACCAGGATTCTGTACCTCACTACCAGGTCCATTCAGGTGACTCTGAAAATGTAATTAATTACACATTAGATAGCGACTTTGTAAGACTACAAACAAAATGTATGACTTCAATCAGTTTAATTCCAAAGCTTGTTGGTGTGTTTCTACGTTTACCACAACAATGTTCAAGTTAAACTCAAGTTTGTTTCTACCTTTACTTCAAGGCGATATCACTGAGTCACAAAATACCATACAAGGTCAAACATGGACATAGTGCAGCTCACGCGCAATACGTCATCAAGTGAGTCAAGCGATGCACCAGGTAGGAGAGGTTTGCACTCCATTTGAATTATTATCTGCAGCCCAATTTGGACCCAATGAGAAGAGCGATGGGGGCTCATCATTGTGGAGCTGATGTTAAAATAACAGGGTTTACTTTGCTGCTAATATGGAATGTGATCTGATTCGTTTTCATGTTTTTATTTTGCACATTTACAATCATAAAAGCTGTCCATGGTTTAAGGTAGGAGTCTTCAACTTTGCTCCTGAAGAGCCACTGTCACCTTTTAAAGACCCCTAAATTATTTCTGAAAATATCATTTGTTCATTGGATTCATGCTGGATTAGCGATGTATTTAAAGACAATAGCTCCTCTAACACAGGACTGCAGGTAAAGACCCCTGGTTTAAGGTTAACCCCTACTCCCACCAGAAAAAAAGAGAACTCCCCCTTCACTGATCATCATCACTTCATTTCAGCAGCCCACTCAGTGCTGCCCCCGTCAGGCTTCTGGTAGACGGCGGAAATTTTGGAAGAGGACAGGAGCTATATCTGATTTTTATATCGAAATTCCAAACACTTCCTCACTCAGATTTTCTCTGAGTGTTTTTACTATCCATTTTAAAAATGGGTGGTTGTATAAATCCAGATATGCACTATGAATGAGGATGGATGGATGAAACAGTGAATGAGGTCTGGAAAACACACATTTTTCCATTTGCTGAGAGAGTTTATGGCTCCTTTCAGAGGCCACCCAAGATAAATAAAGGCAGCTCTGGACTGTGACTCTGTAAAAGTTGATCTGCTGAGTCAGAAAAAAAAAAAAAACACAGACAGCAATTGATGAAGACAAAATGTCCTTTTGAGCAAACTGTGTGCTAACTTTTAATCAGCAAACTGCAGGGTCAATCCAATAAACTCTGTTACTACAAACCCGTGTACTTATCCATTGATAACATTCACAGAGGGCTCTGGTATCAGCAACACTTCTGAAAATCAAACTTGGTCTGACTTGATCAGGTTTCTGAAACTGCAAAAAAAAAAAAAAACTATATATATATTCAATTCTGAAAAATATCCAAACAAATCATGTGGACAGTTGATCTATTAATATCTTGCTTCATTTCTTAAGGCAACAAACAATCTGATTATGACTCCTGTCTAAGGGGATTCAGCATGCTTTATGTCACATTTTATTCAGACGGTTTAAATGTTGAGAATTTGCAGAACAAATAAAATGACTAAAATAAACATGTTACATGTTTAAACAGGAATGACAATAAAAGTAATTTCCACTCAGAAAAATAAAAATATCTTTCTTTGGGCAGTTTAATGACTTAACAGATCATCTATTATCAATGACTGATAATAGATGATAAAAGATAATAATCAGATAAAAGTACCTGATAAAAGTACTTTTATCAGGTGATTTTCAAAAACATTTTTTCCAAAGTAATTTGCACCTTCACTATTGAAAGATTGTTCCTGACCCGCTAGCTGCTGACAGAGGCGGTAAATGTCTGATTTTTCTTTTTATTTGTTTTTAATCATTCTGAGGAACTGTTTCTGTCTCTGCTCATATCTGCAGGAACTAAACTGTGCACAGACTGCTCATTAATGCTCTCTGGATGAAAACTTTGTGCGCTTGACGCACAACTGCGCCGCTCTGCACGAGAAGCGCGCCTCAGAAAGTTCAGGAACAAAAAGATTTACAGTAAACAAAGGCACGCTTTGCATTCCTCTGAGTCTGGAAGATTATCAGAAAGAAGCAGGAAGGCGAGAGTGACGGGAGAAATGAGGAGTTTCCTCCAGCTTCACCTTCATGATGCAGCGGTAGCTTCATCGGGTTCTCCAGCAGCGACTTAAGAACTCCGTGCGGGTTCGGCGGCAGAAAAGCGGGATTCAACGAGAGAGCGTGTCGGGACATCTTCTCCATCACGCCTCCGTGCGTCGGACCAACCGGATAAACAGCGTCCGGGAAGAGGAGAGGCGGCAGCGGGCAGCGGAGAGCAGAGAGTGTCGGTGTTTCGACAGGCAGACTGGCGCTCTGCGGATTTACATGAAGAACGGCCGGAGGAGAGCAGGAATCATGAAAGCTCCTCGGAGTAAAAGTTAGTATTAACGACACGCTCGAGCTGAGGAGCGCGCGCGGCTGCTGCGGGGAGAAGCGCACTGAGCTAGTCCCGACCGCGTGCGTGACAACTGAGCGCTGACGTCAAACCGAGAGCCAGGCACCCGCCTCTCTTCTCCTCTCCTCTCCACTCCCCCTGCTCACGCACACACACACACACACACACACACACACACGCTGCACGCGCACGAACACATACTTCCAGTTCAGCAAGCAGAGGCATTAACTCTTAATTAACCGGAAAAATCACCGCATATTAGCAATAAACCAAAATATAACAAAGTTAGCGCCGTCCAACCAGAGTTTATTGTGAAGGTCTGATAGAGTCCTTGGCTCCAGGCTGTTTGCAGTATCTCCTAATAATACTGACGTTTTAAGTTGGGACCTTTATGCTTCGTACAAATCAAATAAACACCCAACTGGACTGAAATCTGGAGGCCAACACCTCAAATTGGTTGTTGTCTACCATGAGAGAGCTCTTTTTCTTTCTGCTAGGAAAATCAGAGCAGCCATTTTCCATATATGACACTTCTGCGTTCTCAGTAGAACCTGCCACCATCCATCATCCTCCCATCTCAGGTTCTTTTGATTTTATTTCTTGGACCAGTATCAGACCTTCCAAATCAATATCAATCGACTGTCACAGTTTGGTTCTGGCTAAACCACAAGTTTACTTTTTTTTTTTTTTTTATGTTTTTCCTTCCACTTCCATCACAGGAAGTCCAACTGAAATCCCTCTGCACTGAAAGGTGAGGTGGATGTTTGGCATCGTTACAGGATGTTCTATCTGTTGGTGAATACAGTAAGGTGACTTTTTATTCAGTGGGAACTTCTTTTCCCCGCAGCTTCATTCAGGATGTCCAACAGTTTTCTTTCTTTCTGCTCGTTCCTCCTCACGCACTCCAGGCCTGCTCAGAGGAATGCTGGGTCACATGAGTGGGCCGGACTGACCTACTTTCATCCAATCAGAGGCCGCCGTCTCCTGTTCTCCTCCCCGTCTCCTCCATGCAGCCCAGTCACATTGAATCTCATGTGCTCTGGAGCAGGAACAAAACAAATCCACCAGCAGGGAGGAGGAGGAGAGAGGAGACGAGCAAGCAACAGTGTGTGGAGTGGGGAGGGGGGAGGAGAAGGAAGGGTAAGCAAAAATGAACAGAAAGATAAAAATATAGAAAAAGGAAAATAAAAAAATTAAAGAAAAAAATTCAAAAGGACTTGATAGAGGATGATAATTTGAAAAAGCAAATGCAAAAAAGATGGGGAAATGATGGGGAAGGAAGGGAAAGAAAACGAATGAAGGGTTGGTGAAAAATAAAAATGAAGGGAAAATGTGAGAAACTGTGAGATGTAATGAGAAAGGAAAAAGTAAAAAAAAAATAAAATAAAGTGAAAATGTACAAGAATAAAGATGAGGAGAGCACATCAGAGATTTGCCCATCACAATGCTGGAGCTCTTTCATTTATGTGATAAATTTCTAACTTCTGTTACCTCCAGTTGTGAGAAAGAAAAAAAAACATCTTTCATATTCGATGCCAGATCAAACACTTTCTGGTGTTTCTCTGTTTATCAGACTTCAGCCCATTTAAACGACTCTTTGTCACACTCCGAGAAGTTGGATCGACTAAACAAAAAGTCAGGTTGTAAAAACCAGGAGCGGTGATCCAGCATTTTCATTGCCTTTTCGTGCTACTTGCTTTTCTTGTTTCATTGGGCATTGCACCCATCTTGTGACTCTCTTCTTAATTGCTGTTATCATAGACGGGAGAGTCATTGTACAACAATAACATTTAATCCTTTTTTTCTCTGGGTTCCAGTCAAAACTATTTTTTGTGTTACTTATAAGAGCCAAAAGTGTTGGGGTGTTTTATTTTATTATTATTATTTTTTAACTCTGTAAATCATGTTGCTTCTGCGTGAACCCGATCCGGCAGACGAAGAGGAGCCCTGAAACATAAAACACCCTAAACGGCGCGTGTGGTTCTGCGTGCGGCGACGAGTCCAACAAAGCCGTCATTAAACACTCCTTAGCAACAGCGGCAACCGAGGCCCTGCAGTGTTGTGACGACCTTTCTGTCGAGAGGAAAGTAGGGCAGCGACGACCGGGCCTGTTGCAGCTCTGACTCATTCCTTTAACGCGCTCGCTGCCACCTGAAGAGACTTTTCAATCACTGCACAGAAACCTTTTCAGCATGCTAAAGCAGCTCGTGTTTCCCGTCAGTTCATCCAGACGGATGGAGTTTCAGTAAAAGTAGTTAAAATGTGCTGCTTGACAAAAGGCATGAAGAAAGCTGAAAACTGAGTTTGTTGCAGAAAAGATTTTATTTAAAAACAGGAAATAATATATACACGTACGCCTTTCTCTCCCTTTCCTTCCAGCTGTTATAATGATTGCAAATTACAGTAATCGTGTGACTTTTATTGGACATAATAGATAACAGAATCAAATTACTCCCTGGGCAAAGTAATGGGACTTATTTTGTATTGAAATGAATCACAGATTGGTTGACCATGAAACAGATAGAGAAAACAGAAGCTAAACACATTTTAAACATCTTATTAAGTCTTCTTTAAAACTAACTGGAAAACTCTACTGTTTTCTATACTTTTTTCCTCAAGCGAAGTCACTTTAATCTGTACAGATTTGCTCCACGTTCTGCCATCTTTGCATCATGTAAAGATGTTGGTTAAAGTCCTAAGATTTTTCTGATCGATTGTCGTTGCATCATCGTTTAATAATATTACTCAAGTCTGGCTTTCCAGCAGCTCCCATTAACAGAGGAGTGCCTCAGGGCGGTGTGCACAGACCGCTGCTCTTTGCACATTTACACAATCCCACTTGATCCTTTATGAACAATGGTACACCAGTGAACCTGAAATCCTGGCTGCGGCTCCACAGACGCTTCTCTTGTTCCCCTTCAGGTTGAAATAATTACTACCTATTGTTTGAGTTTTGAATGGAATCTGTGAGTAAATCTCGCCTCATCGCAGAGACATCTCCGGACCCGGCCCACGAGTGTTTTGATTCGCCCTCTTTCTCAACTACCGCCACGGTCGGCTCTACCGACGCAAACGCTTGGGCGTGCACTCAAAAACTCACCAAGCTCTAACCATTCCCTTCTGTTCTCCGTGTTTACATCTACAATGTTCAACCCTTGAATGCATCTTAAAATAGCAGTTATTCACAGAGGCATTCAGTTCAAATGAGTGTTTCTTCCCCTACTCCCGTCACTGACCCATTTAGCGTTTTCGTTGTTTTATATGCCATCATTCCGTATTTTGTGATACCCCTGGAGAGGCTATACAAAAATGTTTGCCGCTTATAGTTTCCAACGGCGTCATGCCTTTTTATTTGTCCAATTTCTCTGTTGTTGTTTTTTTTTTCCATTGCCTTCCGTCTTTGTTTCTGTTTGCTTCCGTAGAAACGGGGTGCTGGCGAAGTTTGTCTCAGCTGGTGAGTGAGATAGATGTACAACCTGAAATATTCTAAAAGATTATAATGTTCATAATTTATCCAGTTTCTTTAGGAGGAAAATTTTCAAAATGGAAAAAGAAAAGGGGGCATTTCTTGATTCCTAGTGATGTGAGTTTGAAGTGAATTTCTAGCAAAAGAGCTCAGTTACACGGTTTTATGGGTCAGTGTCATTTAGACATAATGACAAACAACATAATCACGTAATCGTCGTATGTTTTACCACAAAACAGTCGAAGTACCAAGTTACGCAACCAAGGTTGGCCTAAATAAGCCCAGTCAGAGAGCGTGGACCTTGCGTTGCCTCTTAATACTCTGACTTATTCTTAAATCTGGGCTGTAATCAGACCTGTTTGCATAAAATGGATGTGAACTTTCTCCTCGTATCCATCAGGCCAGTTATGGATCACTTTGCGTGGGTCCTTTTAATCCAAGCTGCTCATGGAGCCGATGACCCTCAGCTTCTCCAAATGGAATCGAGGAAAAGAGGCTTTGAATGTTGTGTAACCTCACGGCGAAGTTGGTTTTGGAAACTGTTTACACATTGCTAAAAAAAAACAAAAAAAAACAGTAGCGGACGTGTGCGTGTTCACAGATATCAAGCATAGGTCTCTCTACACAAAAATCATAGTTTACTATGAAGGAGTAGATAAAGAAGTCAAGGTTATGACAATTTGTTTTGAAGTCAGTTTAATAAAAAATAAAATAAAATATTGATCCCGATAGGAAATTAAGTCTTTTTAATTAATTCAAGATTCTTCAAAGAGTTACAGTGGATGGTGACGGCTGCGGGGTTTAAGGATGTAGCGGTCTGTGTTAAGGCGAGTTCGAAGAAGCCTCTGACTGAAGACGTTTTTTCTATAACAGTCTCATGAAGAGGATGCTCAGGGTTGCCCATCATTTCCAGGATTTTGCACCATCATCTAATCCACAAAACTGAATACGCTCAAAATAAAGATTTCATTCAATCACGAATTCATCGAAACACTTTCGCTTCCGCTCGTCTTCCTCAACAGCCAGTGATCTGTATCTTAAAATAAGGAAGGAGTCCACTGAGGGCTGTGTGTGTGTGTGTGTGTGTGTGTGTGTGTGCGTGTGTGTGTGTGTGTGTGGGTGTGTGTGTGTGTGTGCGTGTGTGTGAGTTTTCTGTTATCTGCGCCTCTGAAAGCGTCACATATTTATAGCCACACTTGTGAACACGAAGGAAAATCAATATTTGGAGCCGCTGGCAGGAAGACTATTGGCTCAGCTCCACCTCCAGCCCACACACACACACAAGTATACACACACATAATAAATACAGCCGTACACATCACACACACCAATGCTCTTGCACAGAAACAAATACGACCTCTTTGCCCAAAGCTAAACGCCAAAATAATCGGATTATGTGACATTTATTTTGTTGCTTCCAGTTCTGATGCCAGCAACACAATGGAAACATCCTTTTTTTTTATTTTATTGATCCATCTTCATGACATAATACTTGCCGTAGTTTCATTATAACCACAGAGCCTTCCAGTCCCACTGCTGAATAGAAGGATCACAGAATCCTGACAGGGTTCCATTATCGCTTTCTATAAAGCTTCACAAGATTTCTAAAGCAAAGCGGGGCGTTGGTTTCAGGTTTTTACAAAATGTTACCTATCGAGAAGGCGCTGCAGTAGCAAAGCAGGGAAACAGTGGTGCTTTTTGTTTTTTGTTTTTTAACACAGGGATTAATTAGAGACGTACAAACCTGCCTGGGAAACACTTTATGAGTGTTGTCAGACCATTAATTGGAGAGAGAATTAAACGATTTGCACAACTGTTTGAAACATAATCAGTGGGAATCATTCAATTTGAATGACAGGAACACTGGTAGTGTTACCGTCTAACATATTGAAAGGACTTTAGATTAAATTTGAAAAGGCTTTTTCAAAAGGATTTTGAGACTCCAAAACGTAGTTAGCAAGCAAAAAACAGAAAAACATGTAGATGATGCTGCCTTGCTGATTAAAGACTTTCTTGTGTGGTGGATTACATATCAAATGCACAGGTTATCTTTTTAACCTGTGCTATACCTTCTAAATATACTTTTTTATTTATTTAACCAGCAATTTGTAACTTAAAAATTAGCATTTTGAAACGTTAATTCAAATAATACGACTTTTCCCGTTTCATCAGCAAACTTCAGACTCCACTGGGGCCCTGAAGCACTATTCAGAAACAGGAATGCAGGGGCTTCCAGAACAGCTTTCCTCTGATGGGAGTAAAATCTACAAGTTCTTAAAGATAAAAAAGAGAGACAGAGAGGAGTGGGAGCTGAAGCCTTCTGAAGAGCAGCCAACAAATGTCAACTAAAATCAAGAGTAGAGGGGAGAAAGAAAGCTAAAAGCAGCACAGATGAAATCCTTCCTTAAAAAATACTTTTTTTTTCTTCCCCCCACTTTGGCAGTAATTACTTGAAGATTCCTTGGAATAAAAGCGAAGCTCAAACTCACCCATGTCCTCAACAAAAAACAGTTTGCCTGAGCGTGGAAACGCGAAAAAGTCTGAAGTAATTCCAGCAGGTGTCTTCTCTGTTACCTTTTTGACCTCCTTCTTTTCTAAGTAATTATTCGGTTTTGCACTAAATACAAAAACAAAACATTATAGTAATATTTTTGTCTTTTATTGAAAGGAATATTTCGCTATGTCGTGAGAAAAAGGAGTGGAGAAAACGCAAAACAAAAACGTCAATGAAACGTAAGTCCAAACTTTCTGAAAAAATTATTTTGCAGTCAAACAGGATCAACCAAGGAAATATATATAAAAAAGAGGAAATGGCTGAATGGAATGAATAAATTAGCATAGACACAAGAAATCTATTGTTATTAAGCGGAACATGTACCAAAAAGGTGACAAAGACACTTTTAACATGTATTACATGTTAAAGGGAACCTATAGTTCACAGGAAAAAGGCTTTCAAAATATATCAGGAAGTGCAAACTTCCCTGATGAAGAAGGTGAGCGCTGCAACGCAGATCAGAAGAAGAAAAACAAAAAGTGAAACAGAAAACAAGGATAAAAGAATCTGGACATCCTATGCCTTTGTTTCGCTTGCAGCATTGGTTATTTTTGCTTGTGACAAGTCTGACATTTTTGTTTTGTTTTGTAGCAAGTCTATTTCACATCACAGTGTAATCTCACGCTTTGCTTTGCAGATGCTCGATCCACACCAGAGATGCTGGAAAGTTGTTTTTTGCCCCCCAAATCTAAGTCAAATCTCAAGTCTCACCCCGATTCAGTCGCCTGTGAGAAAGAAACACTTTCTCGATGAATGAATGGATGTCACTGGTTGATAACGCTGGGTTATAAACAGTATCTTTTGGAAGTTGTCTGTGTTTTTTTTTTTTTTTCCAACTGAATTAGGACTACTTTGCATCGCTGAATCCAAAAAATGACGTCCATTTTTCTCAACCAGGTCAGGTTTTTATTCTAATATGATTTCGAGAAATCTGATCTTCTGACTAAATTGATTACGCTTTTGTGACATGATGAGTTCATTTCCTTTAATATTCCTTTTCCATAAAAAAATAAAATAAAATAAGGTTTTAGGAGAAGAAAATGGCTTTCTAATAGTGTATTAATTAAATGTTACAAACTTGGATTTCTGTAAAATGAATAATAAACACTGATAAGGGTGAGTACATGTGAATTGAACATTACATCATTGATCCCAGATCAATGATGTAATGTTAACGCATTGATGTAATGTTAAACCGATAACGCATTGAGAACAGATAGCGCATTTTTGACGCTCATATTGCATCCATAGTTCCTAAAGTTGACCCGATTGAGCAAAACCAATGTGATTTTTGGATTCAGCTCATCAAAATGACTCTACAAAAGTTGGAAAACCTCAAACTATTTTTTGGCCGTTGACCCCAGTGTAATCAAGCAGGTCCTTGATCCTCTTTTGGTTTCCGAAAAAGCTATTTTACAGGTTTCTTAAACAATACGTCAACATTTGGATCAAATTTGGCTTAAAAAAAAAAAAAAATCACCTTATGTTTAAAAAAAACAAAGTATTGTGAGCAGCTGCATTCTGCAGGGCGAACGCCTAGAAGAATTCAGTAATGATGGAGATGACAGGATGGATGACTGAGCTCCTACATGTTGGTCTCGAGAGCTGGACTCTGCTGCGTCTCCGTCTCCTCTCCGTTGGATTCGGCCGCCGGCGCCGAGGCCTCCACCTTTGGCGGCGGCTCGGTGGCGGCTTCAGGTAGGCTCCATGATGTCGTCTGGGTCATGTGACTGCCCCGATTAATAAAGCAGATGGTTTCTAGGTTAATAAATACTATTTTTGTTACTCCAGACAAGTTGAAGTTATGGATGGGAAGGGGATTTTATCTGGTTCTACTTCCTGAGCATTATGACACTCAGTCGAAAATCCAAAAACAGATCTGCATCAGCGGTGGCAGCATTAATGTGATGTTTCTCAGGAGTCTTAATGGTTTCACTTTCTGGCTTGAAGCAAATTTAGAAAGATTCAATGTTTTAATGTTCTCAGTTACAGATCATCTTCCTTTTTTCTGAGAACTGTGGAATCCCATCTGGAGTTAAATGCACAGAGCGTGATTCATCCTACATCTCCGCTCTTAATCCGGCCCAATCCGAACAGTTTTTTTTTTTTAATCAGATCCTGCTCTGTCAAGATCTGATTATACAGGAACCAGCAGGAAATTAAGGAAAGTTGTTGGACAATGCCTGCCATAAATAGACAGGAGGTGTTTTTAACCTAAATAAAGAAGAATTGCTGTGTTTTTTTTTTTCTTCCTTTCTTTTTAGGAACCCGATGTTGGGATCTTACTTGACAAAGTATATGACTCCTTCTGTGGTGTAGGCCTGCTCCCAGCCATAAGGCGGACCTGGTAGGAGACAATAAAACATCTTGATAATTAGATAATTATTTTGTTTCAAAGTACTTACACCTTTAGGGTGTTTCCACATTTTGCTGTGTTCCAACTTTTTCTATGCTAATATATTCAATGGATAAAAACAAAATGCTCAGAGGACGCAAAACAACAATGCTTTTAAAATAATCCTAGATAAAATACTTTAAAAACAACCTCAAAGAACAAAGTAAAACCAATGTAAGGGCAAAAATATGAAAAGCATGCAGGAAACCGAAAGAAAACAACCAAAAAACTATTATAGGTAATAAATGACCATGACACAAACGGGAAGAAGTGACAGAGAGACAGGAGTGTGGATATTGAGGGTGTGGTTGCTGGATGAGCGTTGGGCGTGCTGATTGGATGGAATGAACCACAATGGAAACAAATGGTTTGTGCAACAAAAGCATTACAAACTCAACTTTTTACTTCATGAGGGTTACCTGAAACAAATGACATCAAGAATGCAAACAATGTATTTTCAGCATGAATACAACCATTAATTAAAAAAATTTCTTGAAATCTTAAGTTTCAGTGTCATTTTTATCATAATGTGACATGTGGACTCAGCTTCAGAAAACACGCTAAGAAATAATAATTTAAAAAAAAAAACAATAAAGAACTCCGGTTTGATTTGTCACCCTCTCTACTTTATTTTTGAATTTAAGTTCCTCTTTACCGGCAGTTCAATGACTGTGAGACTGCAGCCGCTGAAATACATGAATGAATGCATGCGGACTCTTCTCTCATCATCTCTTCATGCTGCATGTGAGAACGTGAACGAGCTGTCTCAGAATTCATGTCACTTTTATCGCTCGGAGTCTTTTTTTTTTCAGTCCCTTCTGTCTCACGTTTTCCACGAACTCCGTCGCCTCCCTGCAGCTCCGAACAGCAGCTGATATGTAAGTACACAGAAGCAACAATGAAGTTCTCAACACAGGGGGAAAAAAAAGCAAAAGAAAGATGGCGGTGCAGCTAGCCTTGTTTTGCTCTAACCGTGATACGGTTCACTGACGAGGCGGTTGATAATGGCGGGTCACACAAACAGCTAAAGGTGCTAGCTAATATGCTAACACCTTTTTAAATCCGTTTCCCCCCCAACAATCATCCTCGAATGGATCCTCCATACGTCTGAAGGAGTTAAGAGTGATCCACATTTTTATCCACAACTTTAGGGGTGTCAAACTTATTTTATTTTCGGTCTAAATTAAGATAATTCTGTCCTCAAGGGGCCAATTGTGACAGAATATAATGATAAAACTAGCTATTAAACTGTTGAAATATTGTAGCGTTCTCTACATTCACTTATTAAAAGTCAATATTTAACATACTTTTACATTGATGTAGTTTGGCACTATTCAAATAAATACTAATTTGACTTTGGAATAATATTTAAGCAAACAAAATTGCTCTCTTTAAGTTCTCGTTCTGTGGCCCTTTAGTGTCTATAGGGCCATAGAAATAGCTTTGAGTTTGACACTTGATGTTCTACTTGGTCTGAAAAAAGACGTGGGATTAATACAACAATATGTGTTTAATAAAGCTGCTGTGTAAAATAGTTCTTTGTTTTTGATCTCAAGTAAAGCAGCTATGTAAGAGAATAACTCCAGATGTTTTGTGAGGCTTGCTGCGTTTGTTGACCCAGCACCGGTTCCTCCCTTAAGTTGTTTTTCTTAGTCATTCAGTTTCATGTCAGGTTGCCTGAAACTCAGTGAAAGGATAGCCTGTGTCTAAAAAAAGACTTGAGAATCCCTTAAGAAATAATGAAAAGCCAATAATAAACGATTCAGAAATAATTTCTGGATTCATGGTGTTGCGCAGAACAGTTGTAAAAAAAAAAAAAAAAAAAAAGAAAGAAAGGGGACTGAATAATAGTTTCACTGTAGGTTTAAAAGTGGATTTCTGCTCCGAACATTTTAGGGAGCAACATTCCTTTACCCGTTTCTGCAGGAATGACTTCACTTAGAGATGATCATTTATTATTAATGCGGCAGACAGCAGAGTTCAGCAGGTTCGTCCAGTTTACATACAGTGACTTCATGCGTTACACCTCCTGTTGAGTATCGGGCAAATCTGGTGATTTTAAAAGCTGTTTCAGTGGCCACGCTGCTGCTCTAGCTCTGTCTACTTTTCAGTTTTTTCTCCGTTTTTTTTCCTGTTTTGAAATACTGACCAATTTCACACACACCCCTTTCAGTGAAGCTCTAAATGCAGACAAGAGCTTTTCTCTGTTTTAAAAGCTAATTGTAACTTTAAAATAAATGAGCAGAAGCAGCTGCGAGTCCTTAAATTATTCCAGATGTGCTTAAAATGATGTTCTATATTTTGTCTGGAACAGATTGCTGATGATTTTTTATTTTTATTTTTTTAAAAGCTGTACATAGAGTCCATCTCGTGGATTTCGCTTGGATCCGTCGGCCTTCACCTAAATTTTATTTTTGAGCGTTGCCGGGGAGGACGTGGGCGTCCTGCCGTTGTCTCAGTCCCACAGACGTCCTTCGGCGTTCGTGGATAAATCGGGAGGGAGGAAGAACTGTGAGACCGAGCACGACTCGCACAGAAAGTAGGTCAGCCTTTGCAGCACATATTCAGACGCCGACACATTTCGTCGACGATGGTTTTAGATGGAGGTGCACATTGGGAAAGCAGGACGTTTCAGCAACAGGTGCGAAGTCAGGCTTAGACTTCCTACCGGTCGCTACATGACGACTTTAAAAGCTGTTTCCGGTTTTAAAAACATAATGAAATAGACAAGTAAAACCACAACGAGCATTAAGAGAGTTACGCTGCAACTGATCCTGACATAAGGAGAACCTAAGAGAAAGGAGTGGATACTTTTGCTTTTTTTTTTCATTGATGATAAAGAAAAATAAGCAGTCAGTCATTGTGAATTTTCCCCCTTAGTGGAAAGTATCTCTGCTACAATACTCAGCATGGTCTGTGCTGCAGATTAAATTCCCCTTGTTGCCTGGAAACAAGTTGGGCTTTAGAATCTTAAGGCTGCTGACAGGACTTCTTTATCCTTCAGCAGTTTCTACCAATTGTAGAGCTATTGAGGTGTTTTCACTTATACCTGCCTCCTTACAGGCTAACATGATTTACACACTATTAAGCAACTAAAAGGAAGCTTAGCCTCCAATTTACATAATTTGTACCTTTTATTTTTCCTAAATGAAGACTGGGATTGGGAGAAAGAAGCACTGACTGTGCTCTTTCCACTGTGGCCATCGCCCAATTCAAATCATCAACTTGTTAGTCTTTGTGGTCGCAGCAGGAAGTCACATCTTCGCAACAACTGGGCAATTAGCAGGAAGTAAAATATTCAGCAGCATCCACAGAAGAACGAGACGGGGAAAAATATTGCCATGACAACCTGTCATCCTTCTGTAGCTCTGTCCTCCGAAACACATTTCAGGTGCGGCAAACTGGCTCACTCCAGACTTCTCAATGCAGATAGTTCAATAGAAAAAAGAGCAACAACAACGTCCCAGCTTCTGCTTAGTAGTTTAAATAACACTTTTTCCAATATTACGTAACCCTGACCAACTTGTGTTACCTGTAAGCTTTCCGATGTCATAAGCTTCAGATCTATCTGATAGGTCTGGTTATCCCATCAGATAGAGTTTAGAATGAGGATCCAATTTCTGAAACAACTCAAGCTGTTTGGTTTGGGCTCTTTTCTTCCAGTGCAAAATTTTGTTCAATTTGGTTTATTTTATCTCAACTATTCCCTCGCAGCTATAGTTGTTGTCTCTTATATAAAAGGGCGTTGCTTCTAATTGTTTCAAAAATAAAGTATCGTAGTCTTTTAATTGGTCGGACTTACTCGACCAGGAAGTGACTCTCTCTCTGTGACGCTAAGGCTAGCGTGCCAGCTGTTGTCATCCATCTTTTCCTACCAGTGCATCGGTGAAGCATCTGCCGAGGAGATTTATTATTCCAAGCTCTCTTCCTGACAAGTATGATTTTCCTTTTCAGCTCATGCAAGGCAGTGCATCTTCTTAAGCTCACTTCTAAACACTCCCATCTGCCACAGAACCCAGAAAATTTCCGTGCAAGTCAAACAGCAGTTTTTCTTCTACATAGTGTTTTATGACCAACCTCATGATGAATCCAGGTGTTCCTCTATAAAACCACCTAAATATGCTTTTTTAACTGTGGTTTTACAGTTGGTTACAGACATAAACAAAGTAGTCATCAAGGTTTCATTGGAGAAGCTCACGTGACCGTTCTAGAGCAGAATCAGCACCACGGACAGCAACAACTTAGGGCTCCGGTTCAAATGAGGGTCGAAGGTCATCGACGCTTGGGCACGCCGCGTCTCCTTCACCGTTTCAACAAATTCTGAGATCGTGTTTGTAGAAAACTCGTATTGTGTTCAACAGAAGACGCTCAGTCTAATTTATTTCCTCTTGTTTCGGTTAGAGATGAGATCAACTAGATGGGCCAGAGAGATAAATAACCAAAACACCGAACGGTCAAAGGTGTTAATCAAGAAGCGCCAAGTTAGATTTTAGTGGCGTTTGATGAAAATGTTGAACAATCTTGGAGTCATTTTAATGTGCTTCTATGAGTTTTGAAAATCTGAGGCAGTTGAAAATGTTGGACATTATCTATTTTGTAGATTCGGAATTGACAAGACATTATCATTTTGAGAAGTGCCACGATTTCCTGCTGGGTTCAAGATGTGTTTTAATCAAGCATCATCACTATCAGTATGTCACATCATTGACACTTAATGGCTATCTGAGTTGATTGGTCACTATAACTCTAAACAAGTTAACAATCAGAGCTGATTTGGAGCCACAGGTTTTTGGAGAACTGGAAGTGTCAGTTGGGAGAAAAAAAGATAGGAATAGCACATAATAGTGTTCGAAAAGTATGTTAAAAGACCCATACTTGTTCTGATTCGATGTATCCACAGACCTCTGTGGCAAACATTCTAATTTCAACTCATCTTTCTACATTTTTGGCCGTTTCGACTCGGAAGAAACCCAGATGTACGGTTTATTAATGACCTGAAGAACCAGGAGAAGTTTTTTTTTTTTTTGGTTTTCAAATCAAAATATTTATTTCATCTGATTGTATCAATCTCAGCCCAGCTGGTCAAACAGAGCAAGCAGCTTCACAAAGCTGATCCTGGTTACAAAGAACAACTCATGGTCCATTGACCTTGAATCTGAAGATTTACTCCGAAAAGGAACGAACAGCTGATAACTCCAGACGGGACGGAAGCGTTCCCACCGCCGTCACGGCTTCCCTCCCTCCCTGGCGTCTGTGGGTACATCAGGCGAGCTGGAGTTTCTCCTCGTGTGCCGCTTCACGGTATTGCTTCATCTTCTTTGGCTAATCTACTGCACTAACACGAGCGTTCGGCCTCTAAGATACAAAGCTAAACAACTGAGCAGATTAACAGTGACAGAAAGTTACAGAGACTCGGACCCTATGCATGTGGGTTCTGGACAGAGTATGGCAACTGTTCTTTTTTTATTTTTATTTTTAAACTGTGATGCTGAGGTTTCTGATCTCTACGGGTCGGTGAAGGTGCTTACCGATAAGAGAAGATGGGTCAGAGTTAGAGGACCACACCAACGTCGCAGGAGTTCCACCGACTGATCGCTGCGAAATCAGATCAGGGGGTCAAACTTTGAAACATTCATGTTGTCCATCAGGTTTGTGGGGTTTTTTCTGCAAGAATGTTCTGGCGCAGCTTTTTTTGTTCTGTTTTGTTTTGTTTGTTGGTTGGTTGGTTAAAATGTTGATATGCAGAAACGCAGCTGCAGACTAGCACGTGTCATGCAGGTTTGCCGCATGGAATTCCAGTAGAAGAAGGTGAGGAGGTGAGGAGCGGCAGCGAGGAGAGAACGAGGCCGCCGACGTCTGGTGTCCTGCAGGAGGTGCCCCTCTAGAAGGTCAGCACTGAAACGGGGTGGGGAGGGGGAGGACAGTCACTCACGGAGGCAGCCTTCAGCTTCGTCCGGTGGTAGCGGCATGCGGGGCGGCACGGAAGACGGAGAGGAGAAGGAGGAGAAGGAAGAGGAGGAGAGGAAGACCTCTCACTTACAGTCCACCTCCAGGACGGCTCTGACGGACCGCGTGAGCTCTTTCGCCTCCTGGGCGAGCGTGGCGGCGGTCCACGGGCTTTTCCTGTAGCGAGGGGGGACGCCGTGGGACGACGAGCCGGCTTTGACGTCTCCGGAGCTGCGAACACAGGCGAGGCGGGGTCAGCAGAGGGAAAAAGTGCAACTCAAGGAGACCCCCCGGAAATACTTCCAGAGGATTCTGTTAAACTGACCACAAAACAGTAGAAAAGTGACTAATGGTTGTAGCAAAGGATTCCTTTACATCGGACGCCATTGACTTCTCTTTTTCTCCCCAGGTCGATTAAGATTATCCCTTCTAAAACCAGATGGCAGGCAGCATTAATCATAGCGAGGCACTGAGTGGAGGTCTTAAACTAATAAGAGTTTTTGTGGTAACACTTTATTTGAAGGGGTGTGAATGACACTGTTAAAAACATTACATAACATCTGTCATGAACATAAAGAAGTCTTTATGAATGTTTATGACTGTTGTCATGAAGTGTCATTCGGTAAATAATGACACTTTTAATGGACTTTTAGAGCAACTTTGCATTAAAAGTGTCATTATTTACCGAATGACACTTCATGACAACAGTCATAAACATTCATAAAGACTTCTTTATGTTCATGACAGCTGTTATGTCATGTTTATGACAGTGTTATGTCATGTCAGTCTTAAGCACACCCCTTCAAATAAAGTGTTACCGTTTTTGTTTTTGGTAACACAGTGGGTAGTAGGTTAAGTTTTCCTTTTCTGTGTTTAGTTGGCATGTTCTTGCAGAGCAAGCCTGGATTTTCTTTGGGTACTTCCAGATTATAGTTTAGATCTAAGGGCCAAGCCCGACCAAAACAAGACCCAAAATTCTAGACGGATTGGGTCATAATTATGTGCTTGAGGGTTTGAATCCTGGTGTTACAGTACAAATAGAGACATAGATAGTTAACCTGTTAAGGAAATAAAGAAGATGGGGTGACAAAAGTAAGTCGGACTGTAAACAAAGGCAGCGCACTGAATGCAAACGCTGGGTGGGATTCATAACATAACAAACGATAGCATAACATGAGGAGCGAAAATAAAATGTATTTTTACTTCCAATTTGTAAGGTAATTGGGACTGAAATGTAACCTACCCAATCAGATTCCTTCAACTTTTGGGGGTACATTCTACAGGTTTTTTTTTTTTTTTTTTTTTTTTTTTTTTTTGGGGTGGGGGGTTTGTTTTTTTTCAGTGTAGTAAAACATGTCGCTCACACCTCCTTTCTTGATTAAAAAGTAAGACACTTTTCAGTCTGAAAGCCTCACCTTTTACCAAGCATAAGTCTTGTTATTGTGTCCATCCTGCATTGAAACCTTCAGCTGCCTGTCAGTGACACCTTTGAGTTTGTTGTTGTTTGATGCATCTGAGCAGCAAAACATCTAACCTGATGAAGTCAGGCAGAAGTTTAACTGTAATATAGATCATTTCTCTGAGGTTGTTTTTTTCCCCTTCTTTTTATAAACTAATTTTGATTCTGAACTGAGCTCTGAGGAAATTATGGCTTTAATCTGTGTCAGAATACAAAAAGACATTGAGGAAGCTAGATCAGGCCATTTATTTCAGACAAAAAAAAATTAACAATGCTTCCTTTATTGAATCTATGGATCAGACGAGTGGCCTAGAAAACGAACAGACCAGAAAGTAAAAATAACAGAAATAGGACCGAGGGTCCGCTATGGGGGGTAGAGTGTCCAGCAGTTATGAAAGCTCAGGTGTCCCACTGACCTGCAATGAAATAAAAGAAGCTGGCAGGAGGTTTCATAGGTGGATGACTTAATAGCATGACCAAGTGACCAGATTTACCGAGTCCACCTTACACAAGCTCCCAGGGAGAGCCGATAAACTGGGATCAAAACACGGCGGAGGAACAAAAGGATGAGGGCAGATGGAAGGAAACATGAAAGATAAACAGACGAAATAAGAGAAAAGGGAGGAATAACAGGAGAGATTATGAAAATAAGCAGATGGAAAATTCAAACAGATCGAAAGGGACACAAGCATCACAACGCAACATCAGAAATGTTAAAAACAAAAAATAAATCACAGGATAAGGAACTTGCACAAACAGATCTACGGTGAGGAAGTGGAAGGAGAGAAGGAAATGAGACAAAAGATAATTTATAATCTTAAAAAGTTGTAAGACAAGAGAATTAATCAGAGATGTTATGAGTGGAAAAACTAATCCAGAAGTGCGCAAACCATTTGGCGACAATAAGGTTATTCATTCATCCATATAATAATAAAGGATAACTTCAGACGCAGAACAAAAAGAGAATCAGACATTGGCCTGCAGCTGTTCATCAAAACCTTTTCTTCCTACCTTTTACTACCATCCATCCATCCATCCATAAGATATGTTCTGCAGTTTTGGATTATGAGGTGAACCCGTTAGCATGCTTTGTGCAACACTCGTGGTGATCAGTGTTGTGTGTTGGTGGTTAATAAATAAAGATCAACAACTGGATAGGGAAGAGTAATTGGTGACCTCTTACTCGGTGGAGACATTTCGTAACGCCGCCGCTCGCAGCGGGAGCCCATTACCGGGAGCCAACCGGTGCTCTGCCTGAGCTGAAGTGGGCCAAGCCGGACCACTGAGTGTGTGTGAAGCCCGGACTAATGGGCTCTCTGCTGGAGACGTCATTACATGACTGAGAAACACACGTCTCAGTTGCCTTTACTTCTAACTTATTTCCTGTGGACTGAACGTGCAAAGGGAACTTTCCTGAACCTCGTTTAGACTTGTTGAAAGTCATGAAGATGTTGAATAAAATTGTTAATTTGTTATTTCATGGATGTACAGAGAAACTGACACCCTGTGTTGATGTGCAGGAAACAATTTGCCCAGCCAGAGTCCATTATTAAAAAAACTAAACAAAACTTTGAAGTAATGACAAATACGGAGAACAAAATATGAAGACATAAGAAAAACTTTTTTTACTTTTTTAAGAATTTAAAAAATAAGAAAACAATAATTTCATAATTTCTTTTGATTTGTATCCGTTTTGAAAAATTTTAATGAGAAAATGGTAAAAACATTTTAAACAACTAAATAAATTGGCTTCAAGCATATATTTTTCAACTACAAATACTAGATGAGGATAAGAGTATTTAGTTACAGTTTTTACATGTTTACATGCGTTACTGTTTAGAAAATTAATGTGTTTGAATTCTTTATTTTTTTATCAGTTCCATCACTATAATTGTCTGACTTTGTTTTTTATATTACAGAGAAAAACAAAATTAGAATCAAATAAAAAAAAAAAAACAAATGTAAAAAAAAAACCTGATGGGATTTTTTCCTGTTCAAACATTTATTTACATATTTCCCACCTGTACATGACTTGTATTTATATTTCTTGTAGCACTGCCTTAACACACGCTACATGTGTATATCAGCAGCAAAACAGCAGAACATGGTGGTAAAGGTACACACACACAAACACACACATGCACATAAACTGTAAAACGACGAGCAAAACTAACTTGTAGAGATGAAGGTTGCTGGTTTCTACGGCAACCGTTTTCCCCAAGGAACCGGACTCGTTAGCGCAGACTCTAACGAATAGCAGGCAGCCAATCAACCTTTTGTCACTCTGAGACGCGCGCACACACACACGCACACACACGCACACACACACACACACACACACACACAGATGGCTTTGAAGTGTGTACCTGTAGCTCTTTGTGGGTCCGTGACTTTCCAGCAAAAAGTCCTGAACGTTCTGCAGTAAAAGGCAAAAAGAAAAACAAGAAACGTAAACGCCACAGAGATGATCAACGTTTAGATTCTGGGTTTGGTTTAACCCTCTCACCTCCACAAAACTTAGTAGCTTTCCCGTTGACATCTCAAAACCCTTTTTGGCCGTTTCACTCTTCCGTAGCTGACACTCCAGAATAGCCACCTTCTTCTTCAGCTCGTCGGCTTCCTCCTAGGTTAGAATGTAAAAATTCATATCTCTCAACAAAACTAAGCTAATTGTCAATATTGTACGGAGCTCTATGTAATTTGTTAGTAGGCTGATATTTTCTCCAGTAGATCCATTTTAACAAAGGATTTCTTTTAGCAACGTGATGACTCTGTGATTGGCTACCTTCTTGGTCGTTGCTGGATGCTCCACCCTTTGAGTCTTCAGCTCGGCGATTTCAGCCTCCAGCAGATGGATGACCTCCTCGTAGTCCATCTCCATCCCTCTGGCCTGCTTCTGGGCCTCCTCGGCCAGCTGGATCCGGGTCCTTAGAGTCCGACTCTCCTCTGCTCCCACTTTCGCTTCCTGGAGAGAAAACGTGATGAAGGCGGAACATCAAGTCTTCAGGCAAACAGATTGCCCAGTGAAAGCTCAACAGGGTTCGCAGGTCCACTTTAGCTCATTAATCTGCCTAAATTTCAAATGTTGATCAGGCTACCAACATTTGAGCATCTTGTAGTCATCAGCTTCTTTCACAAATACTTAAAACTACGATACAAACAAATTTCATGTCAACCTTGTGTGTCGCGCCTCTGAGATGCCCAACGAGGAAATCAAAGCCCTGCATCGGCTGACTTACCGAGCTGGATTCCCAGGTCGAGGCTGCTTGCACTCTTGCTCTGAAGTGAATCGGGAGCTATGGGAAGTTTCTATGACCTTACAACACCGACCCGAGTTTTTGAAAACTTGTGTACGCAGAAAAACAGCTGGCTTGATTTGTGATTTAAGAATAAGCACAGAAAATGTGAGGGGTTTGTTTTGCTAAAGCAGGTCTAGAGGTGTTCATGAACTCCTCTGTATGGCAAACTATTCTAGAATGAAACATGGGACTCTGAAAACCTGAATTTTTACAGGTCTACACGCCTGAACACAGAAGCAAATCTACAAAAGAATGGCTGAAAGAGAAAAGAATGAAGGTGTAACAGCCTAATCAAACTGTTGCAAAACCTGGTGTTAGTGCCTGGTGTGTGATGATCTAATCAAGCTGTAAAAAAAAATGACAGCTATTTTCACTATTATTATTTTATTTAAAATGTCTCACCAAGAAAAGGAAATAACAAAAGGACACTTTTTAAGTACATTACGCAAGTGTACTCTTTTATAAATCAAAGAAAACAATATCTATATCACAATATAGATGTTTTTAAAAAAAAGCTTTTCTATTTCAGTAAGCACTGTCTAATGAACCAAAGATACCTGGAGGTGTGTAACTCAGTTGGAAAACGTGTAAAGCTTAGTTTATGTGCTGTGTGTGACATCCTTTTTATGACTGAAAGGAAACAGCACGCAGCACATGAATTTGGCGACTTAAGCCCTCCTGCAGAGATGTCGTACGCACGTAAAACTAACAGGACACAAAAAGGTAAAAAAAAAAAGTGATTTTCTTAAGACATGGAAACGCATGGGAACAGGAAGGCCATCTGTTACCGTTATCGCTCTCAGCATGGCTGCTCATGTTTCTAAACCTCTACAAATTGCTGTTCAAACAAAAAAAAAAAAAAAAAAAAGACCCTCTGTGTAGCACCCATCTGTCCCTGTGAGGGCACCTCGGGTCTGGGGAGTCAGGCCTGAAAACGATCCTCAGGAAGACTAAGATAAGAAAAAACAGTGATGAATTTAGATCCAATTAGGAGATGCTCCCACCAGATGTCGCTGTGGAGCATTGTGTAAATTAACTTACATGATAAATGATTTAATGTTGCTTTCAAGCAGTTCAGGAAAATGTCCTGTAGACCGCCAAGGCATAATACTGCAATCGTGTTTGCCAGAATGTTGGTTACTGATTTCTCTGCACGACAATATGAAACAAGAAGTCATATTTCTTAGCGAAAAAGATGACTGCATGGGAGATATTTAGACTTTTGAATCGCAGGACACAGGGGCTTTTAATATGAGTCGACAAGGTTTCCTGAAAATTACAGCTGAGTCATAGAAGAAACTTTCAATGATGGTTTAATTCAACAATCACTTCAAGGCCGACCGTACAAAAATGTTCTTTCAAAAATCTGGAAGCATCAATTCTGTTCAACTCTCCCATTCTCACGAGATATTAACTTTATTTATTTTTTCTTATAAATTTGCCCTTAATCTCTTTGAAAATAAATGACAAACTCTGTGGTCTATCTTTGAATTTGCTTCAGCTTGTTTGTGCTGAATATTTGGTTTCAAAACAAGCCGTCTGCTGGAACACACTGACTCTGTTGGTGTTAAAATTAGACTCTTTCAGCTGGGTTTGTTGTGCAGGGCGGCCATTCAGAGTGCACTTGAGGCGTAAGGGGGTTGTTAGGGTAACTTCAGGAACCCTGCTATGACGGTTTGTGCCTCCAGCTGCGGCCTCGAGGGCCCTTAAGGGCTGACCTCCAGCCGCAAGGTCAAAACAAGCAGGTCAACACACTAACCCACTACTCACTGGGAAAAAGAGGAATCAGGGGAAAAAAAGAAAGCACAAACTGTGCAACCGGAACAATAACAGAATGACAATGGCCAATCCTGGATTAGCTCAGATGAAAATTAAAAATTTCTTAAATCTGGTTACTAACAGAGCAAAATATGATTTTTAGGTTAATTGGTTACTCAAAGTTGACTTTGAGTAATCAAAGTTTGCTTAAAGTTGTCTTTCCAGTGAAAGCAGGGATGTCCAAAACGTGGTCCAGGGGGCCATCTGATGCCCTCTGGATGATTTGTTTGGCCCCATGGTCGACAATTCAAGAATGGAGCGAATCCATGATTAATTCGAGACTTTTTACAGACAAATAAAATGTACTTAGCTACCAGACAAAGTATTTGTCTTTTATTAACAATGTTTCTGTTTTCATTGATTATACTTTGCTAAAACCAGCAAGTGACGCTCAACCTTTGTTTCAAAAAGTTAGAAAAAGAAAAAGGAAAAGAAAAAATGATGACAGTAAACCCCAAAAGACGTACAGCAACTGTCCAGGACCCTCCATATGTTTTGGGTCAACCATAACTTGCAGATTCCTTTTCTACAAAATGTAGACTACTTTGATTTATCAAAATATTGTCTAATTAGAATATTGTCAAGCAGATGAAAACAACAAATAATTCAATCAATCTCTTCAGTTTTAATTTTAAAACATGGCCCACGAGTTTTCGCAACCGAATATTGGACCTGGTTGCAAAACGTTTGGACACCACTGGTCTAATGGACGACATATCAATAATCAAACAAAAAATAAAATAACATGTAATTACAATGAGACTAATGTTGGGAAAACATTATAACAATGCACCCAGAGTTCATGTTCAATGCTGCCAAGAATCCCCTCGTCTCTCCTGCGACTGTCCAACCAACAGATCGGAAACATCCCGCCAGAACCTCCGCTGGCTCCCTACATCTGTCAGCTGTGTCTAAATCTAGATATCGATCCGTTTACGCAACGCTACAGGAGCCGAGAGGCGGCGAAGTGGGAGCGAACGAGGGCGAGACCCTTCAGCTGTGAATCAGAACAAACAAACGGGAGGAGGAACTATTTTAGAGCCCGAAAGACGAGCGAATGGAGGCCGCGCACTCCTCCAGCCGCTGAGTGGGTTCAACTCAACCTCCCACACTCACACACTCTCATGTTCATGGGTGTGTGTGTGTGTGTGTGTGTGGAAGGCTCCACCTGCTGATCTATTTTTACAGAAACACTCAGAGTCATGAAAAATCTAAATTTATCAGACAGCTCTCCTGCACCGCCTTCAAAACACAAAAATGATGTGATTTCGTTTCATACTGAGTTTGTGCTGCAAGAGGGAAAAAAACAACAGAATGAACAAATCTCACTTCTACATCCTCAAATATAAAACAAGACGATTCGTGTCCCCACTAAACTGAGGTAGTTTTAGAAAAACTAAAACTAGGTGATTCTATTTAAAAGCAAATATTTCTCTAAAGTCCAACAGGTGAGGGGGGAAATTAAAGATTAGACTGACCTGCTTGACCTTGTTGAGCTCGTCCTCCAGCTCTTGGTGAACTCTCTGAGACTCGACAAGCTGCTCCTATTGGAAATAAACACAATGTGTTTTTTTTGTTTGTTTGTTTTTTTCCCCCTGCTCTAGAATCAAACCTGGAAGGTTTCACCACAATCCTTTAACATTTTATCAGACTTCAGCGAGGTCACCTGCAGTGTCTTGATCTCCTTCAGAGCCTCAATGTGCTCCTTCCTCAACTTCTCCATCTCCTCCAGGTCGTCCGAGTCTGACAGCGACGGCTGCAGGAAGAAACAGAGGAAATCAGGAATGTCTGGTGTAAAAATATCCCTGAGGTTCTTACTGGAGGACCCACTGTCAGATGGGTTAAAGTTTTGGTACACATTCGTGATTTTTGTCTTTTTTTCTATTTAAAATCTCAATTTCAACTTTAGGATGAAGTCGTTAAATCGTAACTATTTTCTCTGGAGATTAACAAAAGTTAGCAGGAGCTTTTGTTAAAACGCCAGTGTGTGAATTTTTAGACAAATCCCAGAAGTTATTAGCGGTCTCATTATTAACTTAAATAGTAAAAGAAAACGTATATTTCATTTTACTTTTTAAAGTGATATAGATTATTTCACTTTGGAAGATGTCTCTTTTGTTTTGGAGATGTCAGCGGATGTTTTATGTGTGAGTTTTAGTCCGCAGGTCCCAGCCTGAGCTGTTACCGGTGGGTTGGTGGGAGACTCCAGCAGGCTGGAGAAGTCGTCTGATGTGAACCTGGAGCTGGACTGGGTGCCGAACAGTTCCTCCAGCTGAGGCTTGAACAGTTCCCGGATCAGGCTCTCGAAGTCTGCAGGCGCAAATAGAAAGGAAGAGTTCAACAGAACGTGACCTTTGGAAAAATCTCACCTGTTTTTTTTTTTTTTTAATAACTGCATTAATCTGTTTTTAATAAGTTTTTATGGTGCCAGTTGAATAGGTTTAAACAGTTTTGTCTTATGAAGCTCTTTTAAGAGTAGATCTCAAATAAAAGCAGGTTTTTTTGGAGTTTTTCTGGGCTGAATCCTATAGAACAGGTTTTATTTGACAGATCTGCCTTAACTAGTTCCTAAGAAATACTAAGCTCCGAGGTTAATGAATGTAGATACATGCATGTCTTTAACAAACAAGTAGATGTAGAATAACAGGACTAATCCCAAAGAAGAGCCAGTGAGGAAAAAAATTGTCACTTTACTTTAATTGTGTTGAGTAAACTGAAGGACATCACAGACTGTTTCCATCTGTTCCTCTAAGCAACAATGCCCCTCTGCACTGAATGAGCAACAAAAATAAAAACCATTCAGTCCAGCAGGGGGAGCTATTGTAAACATGCAAGCTCTTATTTTTTTTTTTACAGAAATGTGGAGAAGTTTGGAGAACACTGTCTGCGCTCATCTTTCACGCATATTTTCTGCCAAAAGTGACTGGTAAGGCTCATTTAGATATTTCACATACCTTAATTAAGATTTTAAGATTAGTCAGGTACAAATTAAGAGGAAATATAAATTGTGTACAAGTACAGATTAACTTCTAACACAATGCGAGTGCCTGCTTCATCATGCTAAAACAAATGTTTGGAGTTATTATTCAGTAAACCATAATGCTAATAAAGACAACCTGTTAAAAAAAACATCAGACTGATGCATTTTTTTTCTGTTGCTGCCATTAGATCCTTTACGTGAAACATTAAATCAGAATTAAATCAGATAACTGAATCGGGGTAGAGATCCACGTCATGCTAGTAAAACAAGGGCTAACAAACAAATGAAAGCACGCTGAAAGTCAATGCTTGTTGCTATTTGAATCTCCTCCATGTGAGTGTGAAGTGAAGGATGATGGGAGTTGTTGTCGTACCTGTGAAGGCCACTGTTCCAGTCGGATCGGCTCGTAGTCTGGACCTAAGTGCCTGCCGCTGAGCATCTGTGGGCTTCAGACCGATTAGATCCAGCGCCTGAAACACACACACACACGGATCAATACACACAGCGGGGGGTGGTGAAATCATCGATCGGGAGCTACACTGATGTGCTTCACTCTCGTTCTCTTCACATGTTTTTATAGGTTCTACTGTGATCACAGTCTGAGGATTGGGATGTCCTGCTGATAATTCTGCAGTGGAACAACAAAAGAGAAATCATAAAACTTTTCTTCCTTTACATTTGAATCAGGCCCGAAACCGACCTGCTCCAGTCGTTCCAGTTTGAATCGACAGCTGGAACTGAGCGAACATTTCCTCTGAGGTGGCTGACTGCTCCCAGAATCTGAAACACACAAACACAGATTTATGTCACCTGGTGGAAAAAATAAATATGCTGCATTACATTTTTAGTATGTCATCAAGTGGATATACTTGTTAAGATTATATTAAAAATGTAGGATATATTTTTAAAAACATACTTCTAGTACTGTTTTTTTTATGTAATGTGATGACTAATGGTGTTTAGACAGGAGCCGACTATTTATCTCATTGTAATGACATTTCCCTTAAAGCGCAGCTGCTTTTTTATCGTGTTAATTTTCATAAGCATGTTGTCATGTACTTAGCATATTTATTTTTCACAAGGGTTCCAGTCACTGTTCAAATTTAATCAGTTTTTCACGCTTTTACAGAGAGTTCAAATTTGAGACAAACCTCAAAATATCACTGAGAAATAATGGTTTTGTTAATTGTGGTCTTACATTTTTCCACAAAAACTACAATTAATAAAATCTTGATCTAAATGGGCTACTTTTAAAAATATTGATTTTCATCCTTAACTATACTAGGCTGACCTGGAGGAAGGGAAAACGAGCCGGAAAATTATAAAGGAAAAGAAAACGAACAAAAACTTAAAACTAAACTTAATTATGACACCCAGCGTGTAAAACAGTGACTTTATTTTACTCGAATGAATTCACGTCGTGACGTCAAAGACGAAAATCGGGATGAATTAACATATGGAGGGAGACCTCAGGATTCCTCGCACACAGAGACGTGGTGGAGCTTCACACCTAGCTGAAGCCAATCGCAGCCCAGACCTCCCGCTCGCATCACTTCCTCCTTCCTCCTCGGACCATCTGCTTCGCTGCGACTGTAAGGCCACAGTTTGGAGGCGCTCGGCTGTTCGCAATCTGTCTGCATTTACAGTCAGGGGGTTGTGGCGAAGCGACACGCCGTCACCTCACAAGCAGCTCAGCATTTAAATGAAAGGAAGGATGGACGGATGCATGAGCAGGTTGGATCGGGAACTGCGATGTGTTCACATCTATTTACGTCCGCAGGGTGTTAGTTCCTGGGCAGGTGGTTTGTCGATCAGATAGGAGGCCAACAAAACAAAATAATAAAGATTCAATTGGAATGATGCTTCAGCTACAGTCAAGGTGGAAAAAAACACACCCTTTTTATCCTTAATGTGTATTCAAAAATAATGAGCTCTTTTCCAACATTGAAAAATAATTTCAATCTGTTGAGTGTATAACAATGACAGGATATGTCTTCTCAGCTTCCAGTCTTGCACAAGAAGGTGTGGAAGAAAAAAAAAGGGAACATTTTGATAATTAAAGAGATGTCTTGACTTCATCTTTCAAAGGAAACGTCATATATTTATGCCTAATCATAGTTTTTTCAATAAAATGATTTAATTTCACTGAACAAAAACGAAGAAAATTCTTTACCACATAAAAAAAAAGAACTTTCTCACATAGTTATTCCTGCACTTTCAATTCCACAGCAGCAGGAGAATGCAGTAGATCCTGTGATTATATTTTATGGTTTTTGTAGATTTCATGTAAAATTCTACAGTCTTCTTACAGGGTTGAATTTGGTTGGACAAAAAGACCTGAGCATGTTGGCTGTTAATTTCTAAGTTACATCAGATGCAGAGCTCTTTGAGATTTTTTATCAGACTCGTAGGCTGTTGCAATCTTCTAGTATTCTAGTCTCTCTGTCGGGTGTCGTAGGATGTCCCAACATTTCCTCGTTACTGTATACAGATAAAAGTGTTACATCATCAGGCCTTTAGTATTTTGAGTGTAAGGTTTGGGTTTTTGTGAATATTAAGTAGATTTCATCATGTGGTGCAGGGGATGACTCTTGGTTTCAGGAGTTTCAGCTGAAACTGAGATTTCAGTTTTACAGCTCGATCCCTCCATCATTGTGTTAGAGGAAAAGCAATGTGAATCAAGCTTCTAGTTGTAGCTCTATAAGTATTACTACGCGCTGCCGGCTTTGTGACTGCAACAGTGAGATCTCCTGAAGAGTTTCTGTGGGTCACCAGGTTGTGTTCAGGTCAGAGTTCTCCTCATTTAACCTGTTTGAATCTTTATCAGAGCTAGACGGAAACTCACCAGGGTTCGTGTCGGTGCTGCTGTCGCTCTGCGGCGCTGAGGAGACTCCCGTCTGCTCCGTTCTGCCTGGAGCGACTCGCACCTAAAAAAAAAAAGAAAAAACAGATCACAGGTCGACCAGTTCCTCCTCGTATCAGACAGTAGATAATACAGATGCGGTGGCCCATCCGTCTCGTGAAGCTCAGACCTGCGTGACGTTGACCGGCGGCAGCGTCTCGCAGGCGGGGTTCCTGCTGGAAGTGATCTTGGTCACCATGGTTTGCTGCAGGGCCGCGGAGCCCAACCCGAGGGCCTTCGTCTGGGGTCCGGCTCCGACGCCACACCCCTGCAGGCAGACGGGGCTGTGGGAGCCGCTGCTGGAGCTGGACGACGACCTCCGCCTGATGAAGGCAATCTCTACCGTGGGGTCTGGTCTGCAACGCAAACATAAGGATGCGTTCAAACACTGTTCTTCCCCCGGCCGCCTTTGAGCCTCGTCGTCATAGAGAGGCTCATAAATTTTTCTGCTGTTCGGCTTCGATCCGCCGTCGGCCTGTCTGGTTTCGCTCGTGTCGGACCTGAGTTTGGTGCGCGTCAGGATGCTCCGGGCCTCCTCGTTCGTCACTCCGATCAGAGACTCCTTGTTGATGGACACCAGCTGGTCTCCCACCTGCAGCCGGCCGTCCTGCAGCAGAACCACAGGAATTATCAAGACATATCCTGTGCAAATTGGTCCAAAATTAGATCATGCTCTTTTTTTTTTAAATAACAGGATGTGCCATTTTGTTTAACTAGTTCAATAATTAAATCAATCTTACACCTGCAACAACAACATGTGTGTAATACATTATAAGAGTGAGTCTGTAGAGCAACCGGCTGTCCAGTTGGTATAACCACAGAAATGTTGTTCGTTTTTCTGTTTCTACCAAAACTGGTCTTCAGTCTGATGTTCTTATCTCAACTATCCCCTTTTTTGAAAGACAATTTCGTCTACAGAGACTTCAGAGTTAATTTTATTTGTTGTTTCTGTTGATTTGTTTATTCATTTTGGATGCTGAAAATGTATTCCAGTTTCAATGTTCATCAGAATTTCAAGTTTACCAATCTTCAGGAATGTGTTCTTCCATTATTCTTCCATTATTCCAATTATTGTCCAACAATATTATCATTTATTGCAATAAGTTCTCCTACAATTTATCGTCTAGCAAATTATTCAAAAACAAAGTATCATTCCCTTCCATTTCACAACTATGCACCACTTTTTAAAGAAGGTTAATATGTCTGGAAACCTTTGCAAGTCACTGTATTAATATTTATGCGACAGCTTTTGTCGAACAGAGTCTCTTCCTCCCAATCCATGTTTCCATCTCCGGCGATTTTGCTTTGATTATAACAAAGCATTCAGTGAAAGAAGACTCTGACCTTCTGGCAGTCTCCTCCAGGCACTATTTCTTGAATGAACACCATTGGTCCTTCAGCTCGGTTGGCCCCTCCTTTGACGACGAGTCCCAGGCCTGTTCCCTTGGCGACACATATCAACTGAATGACGCTGTCACTGCGGGAAAGCAGAGAAGAGACGATGGAATGACAGAGATTAAACTCGGAGCTCGGAGTCAGCCAGAGCGCCGCCTAATCTTCATCCATCCTCCGCTTCAGAACTGCTGAAGATGCTCTTCGCTATTTTTAGTTTCTGCTGGTGTTTCCATGCAGCTCAGTCGCAGTTGGACAGTTTATGTAACCGGAGACAAACTTTCTGGAAGTGCTGAATGAACGTGAATGTCACTGAACAGACAGCAGAATGAATAAACCAAGAACTCCAGGGATTTGTTCTTCTACTTCCCTTATGGAAGAAGCTTGACGTTTTTCAAAAGCTTACAGCCAAGCTGAAAAATTTCTCTTTAGAAAATATGATGTTCAGAACTATCACGCATACTAATGAACACTGAATTTGCTTTTAAATATCAGCATTTGGCTTAACATTTCTGTAAATTAAGGAACAAACTAACATTTCTGCTCAGCCTCTGTCATTTTTCTCAATTTTCAGCTACCACACATTGTGCAACCTGGACACAATAGGGATGGAAATAAATTACACCACCAGGGGGCGGGAGTGGTGGCATAATAGTTTATCAGGCAGCTCCTGAAGCATCCAACAGGTCAGAACAATGAGTGAAGGTTAGCAAACACACAGAATGCATCATACTGGTAGATTAATGTAGAGGTTTGAAAGAACACAGCTCCATCTGTCATTTCTGAGTTACTTCTGAAGTCTTGGTCTGCAGGTTTCACCAATAAAGACTACAAGCTTTTTAAGACCATTAGGAATGGAATTTAAGACATATAACCCGACATAAATGTACAGAAAAAGGGAAAAATAATAAACTGTGTGGGCTGGTAACAGAATGGCGAAGATAAGTATCGTCCAGATAACGGATTTGCATTACAAAGCCACGATGGACGTAAACATAAAAAATAAAAAACTAGCTAGCCAGCAATGGGAATATTAGCAGCTAGCTACCAGTAGCTGCGAACGCCGCTGCGTGTGACGCAAACTTCCACGAAACAGGTAAAGTCCCGCGAGAAATCCTACCGCAACAAAAATTTCAGACATATGATTAACGTGTTCACGGCCAACTTATTTCCTGAATGAACACAAGACGTTTTAAGATCTTAATTTTAGACACATAAATTGTAAGGATGCCCAGACGCCCTGAATCTGCTGCGTGCGTGCGTCGTCCTACCTGAAGGCGTGTGCCGGAGTGTGCACGGTGTAGGCCGGGGTGGTGGCGTAATGCGGAGCGTGGCTGTAGGCGGTGATTCCCTCTTTAGGACTGAGCAGCTGCGGGCTCTCTGACCGGGAGGAAGACGAGGAGGACGCCGTGTCCGTCAGCTTCCCTGAACGGAAACAGAAGAAGCTAGCATGAGCACAGGAGCAAAACAATATTTTAAGAATCGAACTCTTTGTTAGGATCACAAAAAAAAAAAAAAAAAACTTGCGTAATAGGAGAGAGACCTCTAAAAGCATTTTTAAAGAGTTATTAGAAAAAATTTTTTTTTTAAAGAGACGTAGGATGAATGACAAGTTTCTAAAAATCGATGTGGGCATGTTTAAAAGCTCCCAAGACACAAAAAGAATTTTGAAAAAGGAAAAAACTTGTAAGTTTATTGCTGATGAAAAAGTACTAATTCCATTTGTAAATTATTTCGCTTACAGCAAGACATGTTTAATCAACATTAGGGTATTATTTACTTAAAACAAGCCCCTATCTGTTGCTGACAAGTTACTTGCAAAGTAGTTTTGTCTTAATTCAATCATACTAAAACTATTTGCACTAGAAACTAGACCAAAAACACTGGATAAGATTTTGCGTTTTTCCAGTGGCCTTGGAAACTTTTCCAAAGAGCTGATTTCCATCAGGCTCTAGAAACACTGGTATTGTTGGAAAAGATTTGGAGGGTGAAGGACGCTCTGAAAGAGAAAAAAGTTGACAAGGAATACTTTTGCATTTATTAAAACTTGGGATACTTTTGAAGAAAGAGGAGATCGTCTTAAATGCAGATTGTCTGAGATTTTTTTTGGGAGAGGAAAATGTCTTTTGAAATGTTTTCTCAGGATGTTTCCTCCAGCCGTCGGTTCTTTGAGCGATCGTCAGAGAAGCGAAGCTGTTTGATGCGTCTTACCCATGGACAGCTGCGTTGGAGAGATTCTTCCCGATGACGTGACGTTATTGGAGCCGTACTTCTCCATCAGCTCAGCAAACTCCCTCCTGAAGGACACACAGATGCATCAGGCTGATGGGATTTCAGCACAGAATGATGTGGATAAAAAATTGGATGCGCAATCCGTTTTTTTATAAACATACGCTTCTGATACCTTACATTATCAAAGTTTGCTTGGGATGTTTACTAAGTTAAATTTAAGCAACTCCAGATAAAATCTTTCTGGAAATGCAGCAGGAAATTTTAAAATCGGTTGAAGCAAATAACATTTATGTCTCTTCCTCTCTCTATTGGTTTCAAAAATGTTTAATTTTTTTTGGATTCGTCTGAAAGCACGAGTGTATAAAACTTCAGCTGCAACAATGTCTATTTCTAGCTTTTATTTCCTGTCTGATCTGTGAGTGTTTGTCTCCCTCACATGGAGGTCAGCCAGTCTCACAGCATCATGCATCACCGCCTGATCCGATTGGCTGTTAATGCCTTTTAAAGTGGATCTGCATGGCTGCAGATAAAAAACACTCAGAGATCAGGAATTACACGCTGATCCCTTCAAACCTCTGAATTCCTGCCAGTTTTCCTTTGTTCCAAACACTTCCTTATCTTTAGTTTCAGTAAGCGTTATTCCTCAAACGTAACCTGAATTTTGTTGAATTCTCAATTTTCTGGATGTTTTGGTAGTTTTGGTTCTTGTCTGAACATTTTGTTTTCTTCTGAAAGCTGCTGACATTTGGTTTGGTTTGTTCGGGTTCAGTCATTGTTGCAGACATTTTCCAACACGTTCCAAGTTGTGGCTAATCTGCATTTCTGCAGCTCTCCCTGAAGAAAAGGAAAGAGGGCAACATAAAACTGAGATTACTTCATCTGTTTAAGTTCCTGTTCACAGTTAAATCTGCAGACATCCCAACATGCACTGCTCCATTAATTGGCGCCCTCATCAGATTAAATCTTCTAAATAAAGAAAGAGGATATCAACTTTGTATCTGTCATGGCTGAAAGTCGTCTGTAATGTTTTCCCGTTTCTGAATATATGAGTTGTAATACAGTACATCTCAAGCTCCTGGATGTTGCCACCTTTCCTCTAATGTCTTTTCAGAAAATAACGTGGAGTGGTTCACTATCGTTACTCAATACAGAGTAACTAAAAAGATTGTCAATTTCCCTCTAAAATGTTGCCAATATTTCCTTTGGTTGCGCTCTGGGATCTTTTGTCGACCTGACGGTCTTAAGCATCGTTTTTCCCTCGGAGCGGTGAGGACACGCAGTCAAATCCTCACAGCGTGATTGCCTCCGGGGCGTCCTCACGGCGACCTGCAGATAATCATCATAATTTGTTTTTTAAAGTGTGAAACAAATCGCTGTAACAATGGAGGTTGGGCCGTGGGGCGACTGCGTGACGCGTCGTCGCAAAGCTGCTTCCGCAGCAACACTCTGCCGCTTTCGTAACAGAGAGGATGGGAGCGAACAGACAGAGGTGAGACGACCTTCTCTGTGCACTCACAACACGCTCTAAGCTACTAAACTTTTTTTTTTTTCGCCAGCTCCATCTGTTCGCCTGCAGAGCGTGACCCTCACTAAGGACACAGACTGTTTCTGCTTAATTTGGGAATGCTGCTGTTGTTTGGGATCAATAAAAGGATTATCCCTCCGTGTTTTACAGCTGAGTGCAGCGCTGAGACTTTACTCACATCAAAAAAACTCCCAAACAGCAGAGGGAAGAAAAACAAGATTTTTTTTTAGCTGTGTATTAAGATGTTTCTGTCCAGATGCTGCAGATTTCAGTCAATTAAAAGAGAACCTCCAGCAGTCTGGAGTGCATTCTGCATGACTGGTGCCCGTCACCATTTTTTTTTGTTGTTTTTTTTTTGTTTTTGCTGATTGCAGCGAGTAGCTGTGCCGGAACCCCGTGGTCAGACAGCAGGGCGTCCTTATTGTGTCAGGCTGTGTTTGAGTTGAGGCTGAGGGCTGACGTGGAAAAGCACTTGGGCCATCAGGGGGTCAGATCGGAGAGAACGCCTTGCATTTTATTTCATGAGCAGACGGAGCTGGAGGAAATAGGAGCTGTCTGTGCTGCGAAACATCAGCTGGTGTCGAGTAAACATCCCACCGGGAAGGAAAGTTAACTCTTTTCTCCAGAATGGATGAAGGAGAAAAATTAGCCCGTTTTTTTCCCCTGAATTTTCAAATGAACAGACATCTAATAAAGGAGCTGAAACCCAACCTGCCAACATCCCTGCATAATCCTTTCATGTTTTTTTTATACTCAGTGTGCCTGTAGCTTGTTCCACATGCAAAGCAGTGATGAACTGATTTACAACAAGCTGACATGTCAGGAAGGGCCACCAGGGGGCATTAATTCAGGTATCAGAAGTAGAGTGAGAGATGTCAGGAAGTTGCTTAAATGTCTAACAATAGATCAGAACATTGAGTGAAGTTCAGCCGACTTTGAACAGACGTCATAACCTGAGGTGGGGTTTCTGTCAGCCTGAGGGTTCGTGTTGTGTAATCATCAGACTGTCTGGTGCCCCGTACTCACTCCTTCTGGGGCTGCTTTGGTTTCCATCTAAAACACCTGCTGTCGTAGCCACGTCAAAGAGATGAACGTTCAACAGTGACGCTAATTTATCTGGTCTTTAACACACACCTAAAATTAGTTATTGTTCTAACCTTAACAAGATGTGAAACATGTAAACATGTGAAGCCAATCTTGTCCACCGATCTTATCTACCTCAGCAAAGGTCTAAAAATCGACCACTATTCTCTTCTGCTTTCCCGTGAGAGAGGTTCGACTGATAGATCAGTCCACCAAGTCATGTCTGCACATTTGTAGTTAACAATAGTCACCTCACTTTTATTAACTCAGCAAGTTTCTTGCTATATTTGGCAACATTTCAGACAAAAAAAAAAGGTAAAATCTGAATCGGCAATCGATCCTAACCCTAATCTTAAGACACAGTCAAACTGTTTTATTGACAATTTATTAAACAGGATGAACATGCACAGCAAAAGCAACTCCTCTAAGCTAAAAAATAATCAAAAATGAATAAATAAAAAAACTAGAAAAACTTATAAACCAAAAAAACTACTATAAAGTCGATATAAACAAACTGCAATGCATTTAAATAACCCTATTGGTTTAGATTAATACTATCAATGTCAATGTCAAATTTATTTATATGGCACTTTAAAAACAGGTATAAAACTGCACCAAAGTGCTGTACAAGAACGATAATAAAATAAGTTGATGAAAAGACAAAGAGAAATATTACAAGAAAAGAAAACATACTAATATGAACCATAATATAAACTGCACATGCAGTTTATATTTTCTGCAGGAAAATATATATTTATTCATTTATTTACTGGTTAAGTGACTGAAAACATCTTTTAAGTAAAAATAATGGACAATCACTGTTTTCTAGAGGGTCTGATTGCTTACCTGGATTCGTCATCTCTGGCGACAAGCAGCGACATGTGATTGGAGAGCGAGGCGCTCCTCAGGATCTCCACCGCCCTGACACACAAACAGCACGAGGTGTAAACGTCCAGCTGCGACACGCTCAACAATCAGACAGTGTACAACTTTAAGACGTTTTAACACTTCAGTCTTGAATTTGGTGATCTACTTTCTCATTTGGAGGCCCAAGAGAATGAATGATGACTCTAATCGGTTTGCCTAAAAGAGATCAGCAGAAACTTGGACAATACCAACATCAAACACTGTCGACTGCTTCATCCAGAACTTTAAATCTGCATGAATGCCATAATATTTTGAGCTTCTTATAATTTGTTTCAACCATTCCTTTCCTCCAGTGCTTATATAAAGCTTAAAGAGCAACCTGGAACTGAAATGATTTACTAAATATTTATTTAATTGTCTTTTAGCAATTTATAGAAAAACCTCCTAGTTTTTGAAGCCATTAACAGCGTTCTTGCATAACTCTGCATCACTCTACTGCTCAGAAATAGAAGTAGACATGGAGTCCATTTTAAGGGTAGTCCATAAATTTTCAATGGGATTTAGGTCAGGGCTTAATGTTAGCCTGCTTTCTATAATCCAAAACCAGTTTGGGATCATTGTCCCATTAAAATACCAAGTTTCAACCCTCTTGCCAGGGCTTTGCGCCACAGGTGAAATTAAGTTGTTTTGGATGCTCAGTAGCAACCAGGAAACACCAAGACTCAAGCCTGGCACAGCCTGGAAGGCATCTGAACACCTGCGTTACTCTCCACACTGAATCCAGTTTAACACAATACTAGACTGGGAGCATCCTGGGCCAAAAGATCCGCTCCAAATCAACAGCTGAAATCCCTGACTTTGGAAAAATCTTGACGGCCAGATGAGACAAATACAGACAAAAGTTGAGGTTTTTAAACGTCAGTACACGGTACCAACAGTCAAACATGGCAGTGGCTGCGTCATGCTGTGGGACTGACAGCTCAAATAGTAGATGGAATACTGAAGTGCTATCTATGCACTCTGACGACTGTCTCCAAGTTCTTCAACTTTCCTAAAAATCAATAAACAGCTTCTAGAATGGCCTATCCAAAGCCCTAACCTCAAATATATTCAAGATTTGTGAATTGTATTGAAAAAAGGGGGATGTGTTGGTGCAACAAGCTAAATTAAATGACCTCTACGAACTGTGACAGGGAGCGTGATCAAATATCTAGAATGATGCCTTCTGGATGGATATAAGAGACATTTAACCACAACATGTGTTTAAACATGTATGTATAATTTTGACCTAGCGTGGATTAAATTCAAACTCACATACTAAGTCTTTGCAATATTACTGCAGCTTTGAATCTGCATTTTCCATTTTCAAGTACTATCATGGTAACGACATAATAATGCAAATACACCGTCTCAACAAACAATAAATTGTAACTTCTAAGTCATTTTAGTAAGCAAAACTTTGGAAACAACAAATAAAGTGGATAGTGAAGTCTCTGTGAACTAAATTCACAGAGACTTCAGCCCTTGTAGAAAGAGGCTTGTTGAGACCAATGCTCCAGACTGAAGCCAGACAGAGGTTCCTTTCACAAGGAACCTCTGTCTTCCTGTCTAGAAGGTTTGGTAACGCTAAGCTGCTCAGGCAGCAGTGAATTAAATCCAGACACAACTCAGGAGTTTAAATCACTGGCATCGGCTCAGGAACGCTCAGTGCGTCCGCAATAAAGTTGAAGCACGAAATAATCCAGAAATGCTGCTGCTTACTCTGAGCTAGAAATCATTAAAAGACGACTATCCCGGTTTGCCACTCGCGCCACTCAAACTCGGGGTGCGGATTTTTTTAAACTTCGGATCAATAATCAGCATCTGCGACGGTTCAATCGACCCTTGATCGTCTGAGGTGTTATTCGGACAGCTTCTGTTTAAGCCGTTGGGTGTACCGATCCCACTCTGCACCATTGCTTCACTGTCAGGAACGCCACGAAAGGGGTGAGAAGGTGAAATCATCCAGATTGGATTAAAGGTGTTGCTGTGAATCAGTCAAAGTGAACTGATTTGCCGAAGCAAAGTGGTTTTATGCTTCAGTCACACACACGCAGGAATTTGCACACTCAGCCAATCTCACCTCTCATTGGTCACTCCAATCAGGCTGATGTTATTGACATCCAGAATCAGGTCACCTGACTTAAGCCGACCTAGAGCACACAGAGAGACAGGTGAGTGTGTGTGTGGAGGGGCGCGAGGAAGGGAGCGGGGGGGCGGGGGGGGGGGGCAATGATATCTTTTCTGAAATGAGATAAACACTCAGACAGGACGTTACCGTCCAGAGCAGCCAGGCCGCCAGCGATCACACGCTTGATGTAGATCCCGAAGTCTTCACCTGTCAGCTCCCTGTAGCCTCCGATTATTTTCACCCCTGCGAAGGAGCAAAACAAAAAGCTCAGCAGAAGCAAAACTGTACGATTGTCACACACTGGTCATCGGCTGGTCATTGGGGAGGCGGAGAAAGCAGGGGTGCATGGGGGTGCTCACCGAGTCCTTTCTTGCAGTCGGAGAACTCCAGCCTCTGGACAGCTCGGTTGATGCCATGGGGGCCCATGATCGTCCTGGAGACAAACAGAAAGCTGAAGGGCTCAAGAACATCTCAACATGGTGCCTCGGGCAAAGCCTCTGCGTGTCCTCAGAGCCCTGCTGCACAAAATAATCAAATCATCACAGGATTTTGTTATTGTCTCCCTCGCTCTCCTCTTGCCTCCCTCCCCGCCTCCCTCCTCCTGCCCGCCACGCGCAACCAATAATATCTGTCTCCTCCCAAACGACACAGCAGCTGAACCACAAGTGACCTGGATGTTCCAAGGCTCCAGCGGTCGACAACAATGACTCGGTATAATCGGAGGAACAGGAGATGTCAATTGTTAGATCCCAGACAGTCTTCACGAAGACATCCGAGGGTGAGGAGGGTTAAGGCTTAGGCAGCAGAGGCTCCTCACGGTGCGGCTGTCTGTTGGTTCTGTCCTTGTTGCTCAGGCTCAAGCTCAGCGCCGCAGTACGGTGTCAGCCCGAGCATCATTGAGATGTTTTCAGCTGGTTCTGTGACGGCTGCAGAGACCAAGGCGAATGCACAAAGCGGGGATTCAGACTTTTTGAGGCTTTAAGCTCAGTTACAGCTCTGACTCAGGGATGTTCCGCATGAGCCTGTCGGAGCAGCGCCTACGTCAGGTTGATCTTGTCCTGAAGTGGCTCACCTGTTCATTATTAATGCAACACAAAAGAGCCCCCAGCAGGGGGCACTGAGGCGAGAAAAATGTGTTCCAGTTGTGTTCGGAACTGGGAAATTCCGACTGGGAAATCAACTGGAATAACCTCCGAAGTCGGATTTCCCAGTGGAAAAAGGGGAGCCACTTCAACTGCCCCCGGTTAAGACTTGTACCGGTAGTAAGACATCAGTGGAACATGCTTACTTTACAGGATACACATGTAAAAGCATTGAACAAATCAAAAATGGAGTTTGGTTTTGAAAATTAAACCTTAAAAGGCTGTTTGTAAGCGGTATGGCGAACAATGTCCAACGGCGCCGCCATGCTGAAATTCTCAACTGGAACGGCAGACGTCAAACCCAGCTCTTAGTTACGACTTCCTAACTAGAACACAATAAAAGAAACTTCTCACAGTGAGGACTTTTTCAAGAAGGTGTCTCTAGTTCAGGATTCAGATCCTGTCAGGTACAATAAAAGAACTGATTTGGTTTTCTACAACCTGAAAACTACGTCAGAGCTGGTGTTATGTCACTTTAAATATCTTATTCAGAAAATGTTTGGTCCTGTTTTATACAGAAGTGGGCGATGTAGACTTTAAGTTTTATCATGACATGACATTTTGCGTTACTATAAGAACTATTTATTATATCTTTTTTAGGTTACTATATGTTACAGACTGACAAAAAAAACAGAAATTATCTCTTTTTCTTCACCTTATCTTCTTAAGGACACCAATCTCATAAAGAAGTGTATCACTAAACTGCACACGGTAACTGTATTTATCGCTTTATCAGTATTCAGTTATGCTTCTGTTAAACAAACGGTAGGGGAAATACTTTCGATCTCGACAACAAGGACAGCTATAGGGAGGTTTAAACGTCATTAATTGGAATTCATCATAACAACAATAGATCAAAATTTGTGTCGCGATAACAAATTTATCACAATAAATGATAAAACGATACGATAAATGCCCACCCCTAGTTTTATACAGAGTTTTTGTTGGTATCACAATGCTGGAAGACAGTTTCACCACACAAAACACATGATTTATCATGTTAATCCAGCAGCAACCTGACTTCTTATGAATGCATACGCCACAAAAGACTCTGAGCTTTGCTTTTAGAGAGAAAACAAACCAAGTAACAGAAAAATCCTGCTGGCTTTCTTTGAGCTATTTTACACAACCTAAGAACAGATCAATAACAATAAATGCAATTCATCCTGCAAATGATTTGGACTCCAAAATAATAACAGTGAATGCACGAGCAGAAGAAGCAAGTTCAATATACATTTTTACAGCTAAAAGAAAATTCAAGCTGCACAAAAACAGTTGTGACTTAAGTTCATTCACTCTCTGAGTCATAAAACCATCAACCGCTTCATTCCGCTTCATACACAGCTTTAGCGTTTACCTGAGGCTAATTACGCGACTATTTCTCCAGCTGTAAGGTTTTTAACTGAGTTTTTGCTTTTCCCTGAGCAGGACAATGTTTTGTAAGAATGTTTGGGATGATCCTCCTCTTTAAATACTGTCAACACGGAGCCGAGGGGGCTCCTTAGAGTTCCTCTGCTCTGATTCTCTGTCAATACTTGCTTTATTTTCTGCTTTGAAAGGGAAGCAGCGCAGCTATCAGGACCGTCGTGCATGTACTGAATGTTATGAAAGGGATTATGGGAATTGAAGTCAGGGTCACTTTGATCTGTTTGAAGAGGCTTAATTAGGAATAATAACATGATCCATCTCAACGAGCAGCCGGCAGCCATATTTACTGCAGGAATATTCTTACACTCAGAGCCTACAGATTGGTTTTCAGCGTTGAGGAAAGTCTCATCAACCTTTCTGTCATAACTGATAATCGAACGTCACACTTAAAACAGCTCTGCTTTGAGTTTGCTGCACCCAGCTTCTGAACCCACCAGTATAGCGGGTCCCACACAAAATAGTCCCAAAGCATCATCTATTACTATGTCAGTATCTTTGGTTAGACTAGTTTGAATGCACGGAGCAAAATAGTCTGGAAATTTGAGAGCGGGGAGCCCGCAGCCGCTCTAACAGGCTGGTAATAACAAACTAATCTGCTTGAGCTTCTTCAGTAATGTTGCTGCAGATCAGAGTGTCAACAATATGAGTCACAACTGAGGCTGCAGTTCTGCACGTGTCTGAAGAAACAAATGCTAACGTCAGGACGGAGGCTGGAGACGTTCCATGAGTTCATACGAAACGTAAAGAGTTCGGTTCCACCCATACATCCATTCATCCATTCATCCACACTTCTGCACCTTTAAACTTGCAAATCGTATTTTGTTTTCAGATTTTTTTTTCCTAGTAAGTTCTCATTTTCATCATTAGTGACAGAGTTCCCCTCATCCTGTTGCTATGTCTGTGTTTATTTCCATCAGTCTTTAACTTCCATATCCAAATGGTTTATTTGATTTAGTTCAAAGAATTTGTGGTTGGAATATGGCAAAAATGTGAAAAAGTTAAAGATGTAGGAATACTTTTACGAAACACCAGTGCAGTATCTATTGCTTTATGGTTGCACACTGAACCCATCTGTATCATATGTCAACGATGAAAATATTTACACAGCATTTTTTGTAATATAATTAATGTAATAAATAACTTTGTATGCATTTTCTCACCTTTTTCAATTAGTGTGTGTGACTTCTTAAACTTCTCCCTATGTTGGCCAGACAAATTAGAGAACAATGTCACCTGTTTTGTTTTTTTTTCTCCTGAAAGGCTATAAGTCAATTAACAGCACGAATAAAGACAATCAGAAGACAGACGGCCTGGATTTAAATAGTTTAGAGGTTCATTACCGCCACCGGCTACAAGACCTGATTAAAAGGATAAGACCCAGTCTTGGATTTTGTGAACCCGTGCCCGACAGATTCTTTTGATCCCCACGAAACTATGGATCAGAATCTGTCATTTCATTTTCTTCTGCCTCCACCTCCACGTGGATCGTCACACCGATGTGGGTTTTTGCCAGCACGTAAATTAAACAAATCTTCCAGCGTGGAAAAAGGCCCCGGCAACAGCATTTTCCTGTAGATCAAAACCAATCCACGACAGTTTCCAACACACAACGAAGCCAGCCGCTAGGACACGAAGCAGCAATTAAACTGATCACTTAATACCTGATGATCTGCATTACCTGTCACGCATCATTACCATCACATGCCGGCTGGCTGCCAGGCGACACTTTGCAGCACGGCAGCAGAGTCACCCAGGGTGAACGGAAGACGGACACAGATTACGCTGGAGTTTAGATTAAAAACATATGAGCATTTGACGTCACAAAGCAATATAATCAGAACATATTTAAACAATCAAAATAAACTGAATTTGTAATTTCACATTTATCCTCTTGTTCAGAACTAAATTATTGATTTTATTTGTTGTGACTCGTTGGATTATTTTATTGATACATAACTCAAGTGAGCGTTAGTTTAAGGCCATAAACTGACAACCGGAGCTTCAGGATTTTCTAAAGCGGAATTGATGGTTCTTTGAGTTATAACAAGTCATCCGAGTCCTGAATCAGCCTCAAAACATCATAATAGCACCACTATACTTTACTGTAGGTGCAATTACTTATCTTTGAAACACTGTTAGTTTCATGAAAATATTCCACGTTTGTCTCATCAGTGGACAAAGTATTTTTTAAAGGTCTTGTGGATCTAAGAGTATTTTGGGGGGCGGTTTGCTATGTTTTTTCCTATTTTGCTCAATAGTAATTTTGACCTTGGATTTCCCCAGTGGATTTTGCCCAGTCTCTCTCTTATGGCTGAATCACAAACACTGCCCTCACTGGAGATTTGCAGAACTTTAGATGTTATTTTTTTGGGGTTCCTTTGTGGCCTCCTGGATGAGCCGTTGACACACTGTCTGAATAATCTTGGTAGACCCAACCAAAACCTAATACCCCAAACCTTAGAATTAGCTTTGTAACCCTTTCCAGATCGATTATGTAAATTACTTTACTCCTATATTTGGTTAGTATTTTTATTTTCAAAAATTAAAAGTTTTTGGATTATTTAGGCCTGGCATAATAAAAAAATTAACTTAGATTTCCAAAAATGTAGTTAACTGTTGCGATGAATTCATGATGCATGAATTCCCCCCCCCCTTCGCAAATTAAAACATTTAGAAACTTCTTTATGGGTTTACTCAGATTATCTTACTCGAACAATATTTGTTTGTTGAAACATTTAAGTCTGACAAAAACAAAACAAAACAAAAAAAATGGAAAACAAGAAGAAATTTGTAAAGACATTCTAGATAATTCTGGGGCGGAGTCATCACCCAGTTCTGGACCCCCAGTGGGAGAAATCCATAAATTATCCAAAACAGATGAAAAACCTCAGCTGACTCTTGTGATGTGAAAGAGAAGCGGTGGTATTCTGGACAATGAAGATCCTCTGTTTATCTCTCACGTCCTCATATTCAGGATCTCCTTCTTTCAATCGTGATACGAGACCAAAAAAAAAAACTGCCTGTAATTTCATATAGTGCTTCACACTACTTCCAGTCACTCACCCATTCACGCACACACTCACATGCACAAATGTAGATGGAGCGGTAAATCCAGAGCCTCACCCCAGCTGACCTGATGGAACTGCTTTCGCCAAACCAGGCGGAGCATTTCACGACTTTCCAGAAGAAAACCTGAGATGACGAGCAGTCGACTGTTGCACAAACAAACCGCAAACTGGAGCAACATCCTCATAACTCAGAGGACAATTATGGTGAAACTTTTCAATGTTTTTGATTTGTGGACTTTAGCTTTAGACTTAACTCACCCTCCACCAAATGCCAAAGGTCGTGGATTATAAGCCAAATATAAGGACACTAGCTTTTTTACCCAAATCTCCAAAAAAGTATTTCCTTTTTTTTGGTTCCTACCTAAAGAATAAAGACCAACTAAAAACATCCAGTTCATATCCGGCACTGTCTGGTTTTTTTTTGTTGTTTTTTTTGGACAGAGATGCACCGTCTGAGGATTACTCTTTGCTGTTTGCATATTTAATCTCCTCCTGTCTGCTTCTGCCGTATGTTGAAGTGTTGAATAAAAACAAGAGGCGAGGGGGAATAAAAAAAGATGAGTCTGTCTGTAGACTGATCCCGAGGGGCCATCAGAGGTCACACAGGAAGCTGGGAGCTAATCTCTGCTCCTTGCATTACCCCAGACCATTCATCCACCACGTTGCATTAACTCTGTCCTCCTGAGAAAGTCCTGAGTCTCTTTGTTTTTTTCCCTCTGCTTTCAGTTACAATTAATGTCCAACAGAACATATTTGGCTATTACGTTTTGAAAAACCAGGAAATGTAGATGTTTGAGCGTTTCTTTTGGAACGCATGTTCATATTTCGAACATTTGTCAACTAAAAAAATCAGGAAAGATTCTCCAATCTCCAAACTTATTTAAGTTGCATCTCAACAAACTGAACCTTGGGACAGACTGAGATCTCCAATTCAACTTTGTCTTGACACATTCCTGCTGAAAAACATTAACTTATAAACAATGTGAGCTATATCCTTTTGCAGAGCCGGAAAAAAACTGTAAGGGGTCCCGGGGCAGAATTTAATTTGGTGCCCCAATTTGAATTTTTTCCATGAAACAAATCGAATGCAGTTGTGAAGAAAATGTTATTTTTCTGATTCTAATTTTGGAGTCCAAACAATTGTTTGAAGATACATATAATGTGGAAACAGGTACCAATTGTCATGTGTGTTTTTTTTTGTTTTTTTATCACACGTGACCTGGGCACACAAGCAGCAGCAAATGATTAAGTGAGTGAACAAAAAAACAACAAAACAACTATACAACAGAATTTCACAATATATCAGCAAAGGACTGCTTGGATGCAGTGTTTGGTAGTAAATTAAATCCTTGTGGACACAAACTGTTGACAAAGATCTTCATGTCATAGATTGATCACATCTGATATAGAGGTTAGTGATCAAGATAACATTATAGGAAAGTGGTGGGGTCATTGTATTGTAAAAAAAAGTGATTTCATAGTTTTCTAATATGTGATATTTTATGTGATAACAACTTGAACATTTGTTGTTTCTAAAGTCAATTTTTGTTATGATTTTATATGTAACTACAGATATGAACACTTTGGATCTATCTTCTACTCCAGTTAAAGAGCACCTGTTTATGAATGGAGAACAATTTCTATGCATGAGTTCCTTCTTGCATCATAGATGATATTTTGTTCAACTTTTTGCTTTTGTTAGACAGAAAAACAGCAAATTGTAATTTTCCAGCTGTTGTGATTGCAGAAGACCTGTGCTGTTCTCCAGTCACAGCTACACAAACTCAGCAGTGGCCAAATCAAATTGTAATTTTGGCTAATTTGGTTTTAGGTTTGTGCAGTGAATTTCCTCTGACATCTTTTTAATAGTTTATAGTGGAAAAAAACACCAAACAACTATTGCATCCCTGCATGTTTTATGCTTTTTGGAATATCTGAGCAGTAGTTTCTTGATACGCTTGTTTGGTTTTAACACTTTTGTAGCTCACATAGCTGAAAATGATCAAATAAACATAAGTTAGACGAAAAGCCTGGACACCCCAACAGCTCCAGCAGGACGGTATCTAAAAACTGCAGAACAGTGACTCTCAAGGACTAATGACGGAGGTTAGAAAATGCTTTATTATTAAAATTTCTCCATCTCAGAGTGAGGGAAAGAAGGGCTATGGTTAGGGTTAGGAAAAACCCTCTGAAATTTAGTCTGTGCAATATGTAGTCCAAGAAAGTACAATATTAAAACAGATGTTAGCTGAAGACCAAATATCATTTTTGATTCATTCAGAAATTCAACATTAAATGTTTTTTAATCTCTTTCCTTCTTAGAGCATAAGTACCTATGTATATTTTTAGTAGGGTGCACATTATATTATAGCAATTTTCAAAATAATATAAGGCTGTTTTTAACACTTTTATTAGTTAAATGTGAAAAAACAATCAAAAGATAACTTGTACATTTGAAGAATGTGAAAGAAAATTATTGAATAGGTCATTAAGTCAAAGGACAAAAGGTTAAAGTGAGGTCAGACCTCTTAGCAGCTGTTATCCCAACAGAGTCTAAAAAGGGACACACTCAGGTATACTCGAACTGAGTAGGAAATTTGTAACAATGAGGAAAATATGCCGTTTAACAGCCTGTTTAGTTTTGACTTTTATTGATTGTACTACAAAACGTTCTTTTTTAAATAATAATAATAATAATAATAATAATAATAATAATAATAATAATAATAATAATAATATTTTAAGCTGGAGATAGGCACCAGCACCCCTCCCAACCCCACTAAGGGACAAGGGTGTAAAGAAAATGGATGGATGGATTTATATTTTTTATCATTCTTATTTAATTTGTAGGTTAACTAACCTGGATGACCCTGTAGCTACAAGAACCCCCATACAAAGTGAAAAAGCTTTATTGCTTCCCTTACTTGTGCTTACCTGAATCACAATCGTTTAAATATTCACATATTTGTATTTCAATGTTCTCACACACATCTGGGAGCTAAATATACGTATAGCATAAAAGAGGCGGACCAGTATTAATCTTAAGAAGCAGCAAATTAAAGCTGACATCTTCCATATCCGGTCGCTTTTATCCCGCTGTTTTTCAGCGTTGATATGTTTTCACTAAGAAACGAGCAGCAGTTCCCACAAATTCATAAATACAACAACAACAAAAACCTAGAGGAGAAATTGGTATTCCTCTAAAATCTCTTGGAGAAAGAGACGACGGAGGTCGTAACACGCGGCCGTCCTTTAAAACGTGCGTGACCCAGAACTGCGCTCAAGCATGTGGACTTAAACTGCGAGGCATCTGTCGCCACACAGCCTGCGAATCTATCCCACCTCTGCGCAGAGTGACCCACATGGAGCAGGAGTGAACAAAACAAGAGCTAGCAGACCCCCACGATTTCTGCTTTCAGCCAAAAAAATAAAAAATAAAAAAATGTGATAAGGACGGAAGTGAGGAACAGATGAAAGCATCATAGCAAGTGACGAAGGAAGAAACTCACCAGTAAAGTAGAGACAACCCATCGAGGCGTTCAGGTTCCTGCGGGAGGAATGGCATCGCACCCCGGAGTGTGAGAGACCGAAAATATGTCCGCGCGCATAAAAAAAATAAATAAAATAAAATAAAAACACACTCTCTGCTTCACACACAGACACCCACACACACACACACACCCGTGAGGCTGCCGGGAGGCTGAGAGGAGGAGACGAATGAGAAGAGACAGCGGCGGTGGTTCAAACCGGGTCGGTGCACCGAGCGGAGCGCACAAGGATGGAAATCCGCCCCGACAGGGAGAGACGCGCTTACCTTTCCCTCTAATCCACCCTGATACCCTCCCGTCACATATACGGCCGCGCACACGCTGCACGCGCACACACAGCGTGCGGCGGACGCAGTTTAAAGTAGAAAAGCAGCAGGAGCGCGAGGAGCTTAAATGTGTTTAAAAAAAAAAATAAGTGTGACCTCGTCGGCAAACCCGAGGTGTCTTTTGTCTCACACACACACACGCACACGCACACACACTGTGAGCCCCGCTGACCACCACTGATGGGATTAACCAGGCGAAGATGAAGCTGAAATTAGCCTCGTAATGTCAGGAGTCCTCTTATTATGACAGCTTTTATAAACATCCAGAGCAAACCGGTGACTTCCTGTAAAGGAACGCGGTGTTGCTGGACTGAAATGAAGGGGATTTGCAACTGGACTTGAATCCATTAAAGGCCATGGCTATAAGATAAGTACTTAAAACAAGAAAGTATGTTTACTTTTTTTTTTTTTTTTTTTTTTTGGGGGGGGGGAGTGGGGGGCGGGGGGGTTTCGCAGCAAATCGATTTGTTGTAAAAAAAAAATTAAAAGGAAAAAACTGGGGTGGGGGACTCAGCTACATTTAGGTTTATTTGACAAGTGTTCTAAATCACATTTTATTCTAAATAATAAAATGAAGTTCAAAGTTTGCAGATATATCATGGGTATGTTATGTCATTGTTTTCATTGTTTAAAGAAAACAATGGTGTACCAGGATTCCCGTAGCTTTATATGATACTTGCTAGATGTATTCATGATGTTTCAAATAGAACCAGGTGCAAAGAAAATTACAAAAAAGTAAAAAATGCTGGTTGAACTCTTCCAGTCTGGTCATTCAGCAGCTGTCAGATTGTAATCACAGTTTAAAATATTCAAACTGAGAGATTCTCAAGTTGTTGGTGGTGCTCCCCAAGGCTCTAACTCCTCCATTTATTATATTTGGGGATCTCCAAGTAAATTCCCAAGTACTTGCGTACTGACCTGCAGATTGTAGTTCCAACTCCACTCCAACATACCTGGTGTTCAAACGCTTCAGAGCAAAAATGAACTCTCTGGTTGCATCAAGTCTTTCTGAACTAGTGGCTGCTCAGTCAGGCAGAAGGTCACCTGCATTATTATCATTAATGTTACACATTTAGTAGGTTTTATTAGGTCAAATATTTGAGAATCAGCTTTAAATCACCGACAGAATATGTTGATTCTTTTAAATCCTCCTGCCAGCTGACTCAACTCATACATTGGCAATTTTTGTGTCAAACTTCCTTAAATCTTAGGACATAATCACCAGCAAAAGTTCAACTGATTTCCTAATCCTGTGTCAGTCAAAGTTTGACAGGTCAGCAGTGACGCCGTAGAGATTTCAGCAGCCTGGAATACCACAGGAACTGTGATTCAAAAACCACATGAGCTGAAAAAATAACTCCACATTTGGTTATTTTTATCATTATTGACATTATTATTTTCGGTACTCTACTTTGATAGACACAGATTGCCACAAAACAAGTAAAGAGAACAATGACCCAAAGAACAGGTGTTTCGATGAGGTTGGTTTGATTAAACATATTTTTCATTAAGCCCACATTTCTGAATTAAAAATGTTTGAAATATTTAATCTTAAATGTCTTGTTTCCATTAGTGTGAAGTGGAAATCTGTTGTGGCGAACAAAAACAAAGGTGTGACAACAACAGTGGTTTTCATTCACTGAATTTAGCTAATGAAATAAAACAACTTCATAAAAATATTCAGATTTATTAAATATAGCTGTAGTAGTGGTGCAGTGTGAAAAGAAAAAAGTTTCTAATGTACAGTAATTCTGACAATCACAGAATTTTACCGTATAAATTCAGATTAGAGATGGGTTTTTTGGGTTCTTTTTTTTTTTTTTTTTTTGCAGTGCAAGATCATTTTAAAAATAATCACAAAATCAAACTGTTGTGCTTTTACAAATAACTGATCAATTATGACTGATGAAAAAGTCTTAGTTCGTACAGAAGGATCAGCTTAAAAGTTGCTGAGTTTCCGTCATGTAATGTCTAACAGGAATCTGTGGCAGAAAAGAGTTTTTTTTTCCTTCTTCTTCTTTTTTTTTTTTTTTTTTTTTTTACTGTTTTGTGAAATATATTACAAAATGTTTTTTCCCCCAGGCTGCGTCTTTTTACTTCTCAAAACGTAACCGGGCAACCAGACAGGAACATCCCCCTCCTGCCCCACCGCCAGTAGAAGCTATAAATACACCAGTGAAGGTCATTCATCCATCCATATCTTCCTGCAGCTCTTCATGAATGAAACAGTTCTGCTGGTGAGTAGTGGATTAATCTAATCTCCTCTAATTCTCTGTATTCAGAGTGGAAACAAACACAGTTTAAATTTACCAGGGTGTGCGGGCCGACTTGTGTTTTTACCATTAATGAGGTAGAAAGCAACATGCGCTCATAGTGATTTATAAGAAAAATATTTATTTATTTATTTATTTATTTATTTATTTCAAACAAATATATAAAAATGTTATATCTTTCCTTAATATATATAAAATGTATATTTCACTCATTTGCTCTTATTATTATGACTGATGTATTTTTTGATTGAAAATTTTTTAACGTAATCCTTTAATGTATAAAGTAATATTACAATCACTGCTGTATAACATTACAATTAAGAGAATCACTTTTCCATTTTCAAATATTTAAAACGTTTTTTTTTTTTTGTTTGTTTTTTACCTTTCAATGCTCCAGCAGTGTTTAATGATTTAGTCTGTAACACAAGTAAATGTTCATCATCTCCTAAAGTTCTTTCCTTATGGTTTTTAATGTCAGAGGGAAAAAAGGAAGGACTTTACAAGGGGAAGTTGAAGACTCCAAGTTTCAAAACTTTCTATCATTTGTTCATTCGGGTTGTTACTTAATCACTAAAACTACGTATGTTTATCGGTAACACGTCATAATTTTTTTTCCCCTTCTTATTCTCTTCTCTGCAGTCTTATGGTATTTTGAAAAAATGGTCCCACAACCAAACTTCACCACAGTTTCAAACCTCACAACCCCTGTCCCTGGGGGTGGTGGATGCCCGCCTGTCGGCATCCAGCTGGAGGGCCTCATCATGCCTCCGGTCCTCATCATCGACGTCGTACTGGGGCTGATAGGAAACTTGGTGGCACTGTGGATCTTCTGGTTTAAGTTGAAGGCCTGGAACCCCAACACCCTGTTCCTCTTCAACCTGGTCATCGCTGACTTTTTTGCCCTGGTGAGTCTGCCCCTCAGGATAGACGCCCTGCTCAGGGGCCACTGGGTGTTTGGAGATGGCATGTGCCGGATAAACCTCTTCCTGATGTTCTCCAACCGATCGGCCAGCATCGCACTCATGACCGTGGTGGCAATTTACCGATACTTCAAGGTGAGGAAAACCGTGAATTTATTTTGAGAGGTCAAAGGTTATTTCTGTATGGGTCTACCAATTGGGGTCTCTTTCAAGAATGACTTCTTCTTCTATCCCCAACACAACCTACTATTTTCTACCTTTTTTACCAGACTATCCAGCAGTAATTAGCAAACATCTGGCGAAATTGCTCTTATAGAGGCAGAGGCCCAATTTCAAGGCGTTAAATTACAAAGTCAAATTCCTTTTAAGTCATTTTAGGTATATGTAGCATTTTTAAGTCAACTGAAGCTAACATAGTTGCTTGATTGTGCTATAAAATGCCACATAAAACTCATAACACTGACTCCTTTATTGAATTTCTACCTTGCTTCAAATATGCAAAGCAAATTGGAGGCACTTACACCTTTACATCAGATACAGCTGTATTATGTTGAGTTAGATTTACTTTCCTGTACAAAAGCTCACAATCAAAAAATCTTTTTTATGATTTTAAACACTGCAGCATCACATCTGCTGCCATGCTGAATAAAAAAAATGATATGAAATGAGCTAAAAAGAGAACTACACTGAATCATTGAAAGTAAAGCGCTTCATTTCTGGATTCTTGTTCCAGGTGGTCCACCCTCATCATCGCTTCAACCGCATGACCAAGCGGCAGGCTGCATTTGTCTCAGCGTTCGTCTGGCTGTTGGTGATCAGTCCTCGGGTTCCCATGCTGGCCTACAACCACATCAAGGGTAAAGGCGAGAAGACCCAGTGCTTCTTCTTTACGTCCTACAAAGAGGCATCCCGTGCCATCATCATCTTGGTGGGCATGCACCGTATTTTGACGGTGGTGGAGTTCGTCATCCCCATGGCCATGCTGCTGTTCTGTTCCGTCCGAATCTCCGGCTTCCTGAAGAAGAGGCAGATGGGAAAACCTGACAAGGTGCGCAAGGCCATGAGAATGTGTGCCGCCATCGTGGCTGTGTTCATCGTGTGCTTCCTTCCCACCACGGTGACCACGATCGGTGTGTGGGTCATCCGCTCCTACCGGCCATGGGACTGCGCCGCTTTCTACACCTTTACTCAACTCACTATTGTGTCGTTGGGCCTGAACTTCCTGAACTCGGCTCTGGACCCTATCGTCTACGTCTTCTCCAGCTCTATGTTCAGGAAGGCGCTACTGGGACTCGTGCCCTGTAGAAAGGATGAAGGCCAGAACACAGAGTCCTCATCGGGATCCCAAAGCACCGCCCAGCAGGAACTGAAGTCCTTAAGGACTGACAGAGGCAGTGAAGCCATTCAGTGAGCAAGACACCAGTCGTAGTGACAGAACAATAGCTTTGATTTTATATAGGTAAACTTAGAAATAAACTTAAACATCTAAAGGTACCTCTACAAACAGCTCTATGCAGTTTGACAAAGTTTTTTTTTTCATAGATACCACACTGACTAACAATGATTAGACTGGAGCTGCACAGCTCAAGCTCAGCTTTTCCCCAGTTTTGTTGTGATACTGAGTGTTGAGAATAGAAAACCAGCTTAAGGACCTGGGATTTGGAGCTTGTGAGGCGTTTTGGACACAAGAATTGACATCCTAAAAATGTTAACATCCTGGCAAATAAAAATCTGTTCAACAAGTAAACGGACTTCAGGAAGATGATGTGTTCCAAGGTTGCTGAACATGTCATTGCAATGCCTGCTGTGAAGGACTATAATCACTTCCTGGATAGAGTTGACCTCTCAGACCCAATGATTGGTTGTTGTTCTTTAAAGAGAAATTCCAGGAACTAATACATGACTGTCGTGTATCAATTTATGGTCCTTGCTGTGTGAGAAAGGTAGCTACTCAAGACGGAGCTGTGTGGCAGTCGATGACGTACCAGGGTTTCCAGGAACACAGCAGGTTGGCCTCACAACCAGTCCCAAAGTGCTGTCATCAAATCTCTGCTGCCATTGTTGAGAGAGCATTTGGCCATAAAACACTTACAGGGAGGAAACAAGAACTGTCCCAGCTCCATGACGCTACTTAAAAACAAAACTACTTAATGACTCTTTTTTTCTTTCTGTACAGGTCCCTTTTGAAACTTTATTTTGAAATATACTTCATCTTTTGTAAATTTCACACAAAGTATCTTCGATTTTTTTGTTGTTTCTACAGTTTATAAAACTGCGTCCATTCTCTGGCTCCTATTTTGTGGAACCTCAGATTCAGTTGCGAAATTTGTGTAGCAAAAAAGTCATGAAGAAAAAAAAGGTTGTATTCTTTTGTAATGTATTGTACTTGTCAGCTGTTTTTTACTTAGTTACCATGGAACCACCCATGACATGCATGTTAATAAAATGAAAGTAATGAAGGTTGAGTTGATGTATAGCTAATTGAATTGTCCAAAAAAATGCAGCATATAAAAATCTGAGCACAAATTCTGGCACATTCGTACTATGGCAGGTCTTAAATGGTTAAATGAAGCTAAATAACTCCACAAGACACCATCACAGGGTTTAATTTATAGAGATCTGCATCTGCTCAATCCAATCATGCTGACAAATAGAACAGTGACATCGAGTGGATGAGATAAGTGTGACAGTCCAGATTCTGCTGGAGTTGCTGAAACAAAGTGTGTAACAAAGAGTATTTTTGAGCTATATGGGGGACTACGAAGAGACACTAGGCTCTGAATATTTTACTGTTGAACATCAACAGTAAAGGTTCAAACAGGTTGTTCTAATTGCAACTGACTTATATGATAATTTACACATTTGCAGCAAATGACAATGTGCTGATAACATATATCGTTTATTGTCGTTGACTGTCAGCAAAGGCAATCTTACAGCAAGAATGTTTTAAGATTTGTTATCTCAGGAAACACTGAGATAGTTTCCTGTTCTTTTGGTAACCAACATGATAAATGTACCGTCTCATAGCTGGAGTCTTCCATCTGTCGGCCTCACTTTAAAAAATGACAGTCACTGTACAATGAGCACACTAACTGTGCTCATAAAAGACTTTATTTTTAATAAAATGTTCACTTTTAACTAAAACCACGAACTCAATATTTAATAATTATACTGGAATAATTTGACTTCATTCTACAGAGGCAGCAACACTGAAAGATTATCATTTAGGCTGTAACAACACAATGCTGTTGGTTTGAGGAAAAGTGAGTATTTTTTTTTATATCTGCATTACGTATTGTATGTTAAAAAATAATAAGATAACATGATCTTATTCCTTCAGTAAACAACAGGTTATTATTTAGTTCATGAATCAAAGTAGTTTTACTGACAGAAACAGAAGAAATTCGGACCGGTGCAACAGCGACATCTGATGGTTGAATGGGGAGACTGCAGCTTTTAAAACCTAGTGGAGTTGCTGAGGCAGCAACTGAGGTCCTTCTGAGTTCAGCGCCTGAGTGGGACGATTCTGACCGGTTGAATTACGTCTGACCATTTCTCCAGTATTTGTTCAAGTCCAAACTATCGCCGAGCTTCTTTCATCATATCCTGTGTAATTGCTGGAAATTCCTTCCTGGGTTCTTGGAAACTTCTGATGACGCTTACATCCCATCCCAGTTCACTGTACTGGACGGATCTTCATGCTGATGGCCTTCAGGGAGTAGGCCCTGCCCTTCCAGGAAATCCACTCCACTCCGATGGCATAATGAGTGCTGTCGGCCCCCCAGAGGTACACGCCGTTTGGGTTTGCAGAGTGACAATCAGAGTACCAGAACCCTGCAAGGAACGATCGGGCGCAGTTGTTCACCCAAGTGTCCTGATCTTTATCGAACGTAGAGAACTTCTGTCCACTGATGTGACTTAGAGAGTCTCCTGAAGAAACAGAAAGTCACATAAACGTGAAGCACATTATTTTCCTAAATTATAAAGTATCTTGCAAAAATTTTGGTTTCTTGGCAAAACAAAACAAAACATAATGTATTTTTGGAAACACTCTTTCAAGTTGATCAGTAAGAATGTTTTTTTACAAAGTAAATGGTAAAATATTAAAGTTGTTGGTAGATAAATAAAGTGCCAGATTTTTCTCTGCAGGTGCTAAAGAAGAGGGGAGCAGGGACGTAGTGTAGGGTTGGGCTTCATGTTGGCACTTAGACAACAATTCTGAGTGCGACACTGCTGGACATTTGAAAAATAAAAATATATAATAATAATAATAAAAAAGTTATCTTACCAGAAACAAAAAAAAAATGTCTGTCTTTACCCACCTGCCCCTCCATTAGTGAACCCAGTGAGGTGAAGTCTGTAGCCGTCAGTCTCTGGGCCCACGGAGAACGAGGTGTAACGAGCATACGACTTGTTTCCTTCGAAGTCCTCCATGTCGATCAGCAGCTCTGTTTTCCTCTTAGTCAGGTGAAAGACATTCTCCAGACCTTGAACATGACAGAAACATTGGAGAAAGTGATTTCTCTGAACTTTTGACGGGCGCTCCCTCTAGTCTTCATAACTGCTGCGTTGGCTTCACGTCTCACCGAGCCAGTATTCTCCTGCGGCGTTCCCGAAGCCGAACTTGTACTGATTCCAGGGCCTGTAGAAGTTCACAGAGCCGTCCATCCTCCTCTGTAAAACCTGCAGGAAGGTGAGGACGGTTATCCAGCTGAACGCAGCTCAGGTTTCCTCACAATGAGCTTTGTTGCATTTCGGAATCAGATGTTAGAGTTGGATTTCAGAAATGCATGCAAATAACAAAAACCACTTACAATTAGTTCAAACAGTGTTTAAGTGTTTTTGCTTTGGATTCTTATAAACTTTGACTGTAGATGGTGAGCCCACAGATACATTTTTTGTTGTGAACTCAAAATTATTTCCAGTAGTTTCCCTTTAATGAAACCAGTTGGCTACAGGTAAGAACCCCATCTCAAAAAGATAATGACATGGATTCAAAATGCATATAATTACAGTTGTATTTTAACAGATGACTTTGAATTGAATTCCAAAGAAAGCTTTTGAAACTTCTGTCTAAAATACTGAAAAGCAAAAAGTAAACTAAGCAGCAAAAATAAACAATCCCTACCGTCCACTTTCCTTCCAGAGAGTCCATGTCGCAGTAAACCTGCAGACACAAACATAGCAGCTGATTGAACCCACATACTGATTCAGCTGCATCTTGAGACTCTTGTTTCTAATTTTTCAAAAGGAACATAAGGAAACAAAGCCCAATTGACCTCCTTCTGGACTCTTGAAACAATGCTGTAAAATCAAGGAGCCCCATTATGTATGAATCAGCAAGATACCAAGCATCAGAGCTGATAGATCCCTATTAGGTAACACAAATTTGATGCTTGTGATTTTTTATTTTTTTTTTATCAAGGTTGTTGTTAAAAGAACATTTTTTGGATATTGAACCATATATCAATATGGAGTGAACATGTTAACGTTAACATCAGGCATTAAGAATCAGAATGTGATTATTAATTACTGACATTTATTCCAGGAGGTTTGAGCGTACCTGGACGGCCGATGTGGTTCCGATAGGATAGATGGTGTAAACTCCACTGGGTCGGCTGGTGTCTTGGTTGTAGATGTCATTGCAGTCCAAAGGGAGGCTGAGATCTGAGCTGCTGGTCACCACGGGAACCAGCAGGAGAACAAACAGCTGCAGCAGAGGAACAGTTTGTTCACGACAAGTCTGGAGAGTCAGAACTTTTCTCATTTGTGCTAAAAGCAAAAATCAAGCAAATGAGGAACATTCGAGAGTCTTGCATTAACATCATAAACTCACCTTAATGGTCATTGCTCTTCTGTAAGGATCTGACATATGATGTCTGTCAGGTGGAGTTCTGCTACCTGCTTTTATAACCGACACAATGAGTTACTGAACCATGAAAGTCCCCTGGATGAATGTGACATTAAAAAGACCCCTCTATTTGGAAATCAGAGAGTTTTTCTTTCAAATGTATTGCGCAATTGATCTGGCAAAGTCACAGCAATACACCTCTCTACTTCTCCTTTTTTTATTTTAAAACATAGTTTCCCTCAAATCTCAGTTCAACTGTTGCGACTGGACTTCATGTTTTTGCCCACTTCATTTTACTAACTGGAACTACCTGTTTGTGTTCCTTATTTACCTGTCAGGGCCACTGTTCACATTAAATCTTTATTAAATCTATATGCTCTGATTTTACTTTTCATCAAAAGGGCTTCGGACCATTGTTTTAGGATTTTTTTTTTTTTTTTGCCCCTTTTTTACTTGTTAATGAAATCACAAAAAATATTTATATATAATGTAAGCAAAACATCCAACTCGGTATGGGTGCCAACATACAGGCTTCTTTACATTATGTTACAAACAGGGTCAAATTTTGAGTCATTGAAGCTTCATTGCATATATTTAGGTTATAATCTGAAGTAAGCAGTAGAATGTTAAGCTGGAGGTAAGAGAGTTCTGATGTAGTATGATGCAATTATAAATTCCTTTTTTGTCTAGTGGGTTTAATTTAATTTTTACCATAGCTATGGATTGCATAAACATTGGGTTGTTAACTAAAAGCACTAGAATATGACTTGACAGAACCTAAAAGTAGGAGAAAATATGCATGTTTTCCTTTCAAGAAAATTAAATACAGAGTATTTATGGGAGACAACAAAAAACCAGAGGTTTATTTGCATTCTTTTTATTAGATGTCCCAACATTAGAACAGTAGCATGAATGAAGTAATAATATAACTTTTTATTTTCCCAAAAGCAATCATGTGTTCAAAAATAGTCAAACATGCACATTATGTGACAGGAAATGAATAAAGAAAGCATAACTGGTAATCAATCATTAAGAATCAATAATAATACGAGTACAGGAAAAACTGAATATCAAACACCACACAAACTGTAAACCCCCACCAAAACTATAAACCGCCACAAAAGTTGTAAAATAGTTTTAAAAAAAAATCGTAACATGAAATCTATAACTATGGCAACATCATATATCAACAATACATAGTTATATATCCCATAGATGTTATAAGTGAGCAAAAAAAAAGCATTTAAAACATGAAGATCATACAATTATCAATAAAAAGATGCAAGCAGTTATTTCTTGCAAAAAAAGTAATTGTTTTAAAGTTGTACAGTTAATGATAAAGGAGACATATTATGCAAAATGTTCTTTTTTGCCTGTTTCTGTCCTTTCATTTGGGTATCTACTGCTTATAGAAACAATCCAAAAGCAAAAAAAATAAAAATAAAAACCCTTCCATTATTTGGCAATTAGTAAATGTTTTACTGGTATCTGACCCGTTTCAAAAACCTCTGCAGTACAAAGTCCATCACTGATAGCAACTCCATGCCCAGCCAAGTCCCTCGCCTGAAAACTCAACTGGAGTTTCATTCACTTCATTACAAGAAGAACTACAGTATGTTACTGTGAGAAAAAAAAGAATGACTTTCTTTAGATTTATCTCTTCCTTTCTGGCAAGGAGAGAATGCATTGAGTTACACCGACTGCAGGTCAGACCCTGTCTGCTGGAGAGAAAACTTTTTTTCTTATCTTTGCTTATTTATTCTCAACTTTTAGTCAAGCAGGCCTTTTTAAAATTGTCACACTTTAACGCGATAGTAAAAAACTACAGAGGAGGGACAAATAAAACTCTAACTACTGTTTTTATGAGGAACTTCTTACTCTATTTTAACATGACGATCATACATAAATTATGATCAAAACTCAAAAAAAGAGAAGTGAAGTCTGGAACTGATTGATTGATTGATTGATTGATTGATTGATTGATTGATTGATTGATTGATTGATATTTCTTAATAAACTTTCACTTTCATCACTCACATCTCTGCTTAATCCATTTTTTTTGTTTCAAACTGAACCAAATGTCTTCACAGACACAGGGCCACGTAGCTGTTTTTCCCCCACATTTTCAGACATGCCATTTCTCAATGGCATGAGCAATGCCATCCCCACAAGACAAAATATTGTTGGAGGAATCAGGAGCTCTTCTTCAAAATGACAGTGATATTGGTGACATACCAGTCTCTGAATGGCCATCAATCTCAAAGATGAAACGTTATTGTTTGTAGCTGAGACACTTTTATGTCTCATGATAGTTTGTTCTTTTTCTTCTCTTGGTTTTACTGGCGGTTGGCAACAAACTTTTAGTAGCATTTAGTAGCATTACCGCCACTTGCTGGCATGGAATGTGATTCGATGATAGTTTGTGAGAATGCTATGTTTGAAGTAGTGGAGTTGAAAGGCACCAGGTGAGGCCCACCTTGGACCTATGAAATGGTTCCCCTGAGAATGTCTGGACGTCTGGTTCCCACATCGTCCGTTCCAACGGCAGCTACGAGCCTTTGGTTCTGACTCAAAGTACACCCAGGATACTCTTAATTATATTCCAAAGTCAGAAGAGGAACCTGGGAGCCCCCTAAAGTCTGGGTCTAAATAGCAACCATGAATCAAGTGAGACGACAACATAAAGGTTACCTGAACCACTGAGACTGCCTCTTTTATCCAGAACACTTTTTGTTCTATGAAGGAGAGAAACTCTTTAAATTAAACCAAGTTTTCCCCCCCCCTCCATTTAGAAGAAGGATGTGTGAGACCCTCTGCTTTAAATTTTAATTATTTTATAGTACGTTTTCCCCATTGAGTTTGCTTATATTCATTTTAAATATTGTAGGACTAATGTGTGGGAGGTTGACTTGTGAATCTCTTAATAAATGTAGTTTCAGCCTCCACCTTATCTATTTCTACAGCTGTACTCTGCTGCCGCCTACAGGTGGAGTTGGTATACTGCAATGCTAACTTCTTGAGCTTGCTGTTGAATGGTCTTGTATAAATCTAAAATTATTTTGCATCTTATTCTTTAACTCCAGCTCCAAAGTCTACTTCCCATATTTGCTAACATTTTTTAATTGGTTTATGTAGTTTGCATCTCAACTATTACATGAGCTTTAGATTATTTATTCCGCCCATTTTTATATGTGAGGATATTCAGAATATAGCTTAAATGCTGCATCAGGCTTAACCATCCCCAATGTTAAGAGCATATAAAAAACAAGAAAATGACACTTGGTTTTTGAAAATGTTTGAGTTAAAAGTCAGCAACTGAAAACAGTGAAATGCTTTGACAAACATAACGAACAATGTAGCAGATTAAAGATGCATTAATGGAATTAATGTAAACAAAAAGCACTACATAAAATATTTTTTGCAGAAAATGGATTAAGGACTTCTTTTTTTTTTTTTTTTTTACATTCCAGTATCCAGAATTATGGATATGAAGCAACCCCATAATTCTGTTTTGTAGCTTTTTCAAGGTGCATGATTTGGACTTTCACTGTTCTGCAATTGAATAAAACAACTTGAACTAAAGTCATGTGTTTTATGAAACATCAAAATGCATTTTGAAAAACCTCATTTTGCTTCAAAACAATCCTACCGTTTGCACATAGAAATAAATATTATAACTTGATAAGCACTGGGGTCAACAGATCTCAGTTCTCTTGTGCACATCAGCCCACAAGCCTGAGAATGTTATACCTCTTTATTAAAAAAAAACAATATATATCTGCAAAACCTACCTGATCATGAATAATAAATCCATTAAATCTTATTAATTTCATCATTTGACATTTAAAGGATTTAATTAAAAGAATTATCACTGTCAGAGATGTCTTTGCTTGTAGCTGAATCTCATCCACTGACTCGTCCAAACAGCCTGTACTGTAAGCAGCATTGTGCTCCTCCAGGCCTGGCAACAATGTTCTCTGGTAGGTTTTTTTCCCCCACTTAGGTTTTAGTTCTGCTGTACTACTGAAGGAAAAATATTTTTTTTAAAAAAGAAAGAAAAGAAAAAAGAAGCAAGAAAAATGAATGTGTAACACTCGCTATGTGTTTACAGTTAATAAATTTGTAATAAGACCAGAGCTAGGTTCGGCTACAGGAGTAGTGAGAAGTGTAGTTTGAATTAATGACCACAGACCAAAGAAAATTAAGTTAAAACAGCCGGCTTATTATTAGTTTAAAGAACAATAAAAGAATAAACAACAACAATGTTACACAATTAACACACAATGACACAAATTCAAAAAAAGAAAAATAGTTTCCAGTTCCTTTCAGAGTATTTTATAAATCTAAATTAAGGATACTATTTATTTTACCTAGGTTATAGTTCTATTTAGGTTCTAGTTAATACTATTTAGTTCTATTTAAGTTCTAGTTAATACTATTTATCTATTTTGATTTACAGTTTGTTTAAATCTGTTTAATCTATTTTTAATTCTTTGGTGTTTCCCTTAAGGAGTAAAAAAAAAAACAATAACAGCAAAACAACAACACAGCAGAACAATTCAGAAAGGACAGATCAAACTGTGCTTCAGATTGATGTCTTGTTTCTTCCGATGATCCAACAGTTAATTCTGTTTCAGTGACCCACTGCTAATACGCATGACAACATGGGCAGGTCATACCAAGTTGCAGGGTTGGCAATGTCCAGCAGAAGGCGTAGCTCCTACTTGATGGTCTTTAGCTCCAGGGTTGGCTCGCCATCTCGTTCTCCTTAGGAAGATCCAGTTCAGTGATGATCCGAGACTCTTTAGGAGGGTTCAGTTCAGTGACGATCCGAGACTCCTTAGTCCAGATCCCAGCCGAACGTAAACGACAAACAAAACAAAACAAAACAAACAAAAAAAAAGCCTGTTGCCAACAAAGAGCGACAGTTAGCAACAGTTAGCTCCTCTGCTGATAAGCGGTTGAATTTCTGTTGACAAGAGCAGCTGTTAGCTTCAGCGGATCAGCTGTTACTCCTGTTGACTTTCAGTTGACTTGCTGTTAGCACCAAGAGCAACAGCCGACGCCTCCGCTGATCAGCCTTCGCTTCAGCTTTCCATTTAAGTTAAATAAATGTTTAACAAATACATTATCTTTAAAAAAAAAAAAAAAGAAAACAAAAGATAGCTGTGTCCGAATTCAGGGTCTGCATCCTTCGAAGGACTGGTCTACGTAGGACGGGTCCTTCGAAGGCCGGGAATAAACTAAGACCGGAAGAAAAATATCTGTGGATTCGGACAGGTCTAGCCTTCACCAACTGTCCCCGCCCCCACCTCAGCGTAACTCATGTTGCCAAGCAACCGTGACAGCGTGAAGCAGAGAGCGGAGAAGAAACAAAAAACAAAAAAACAACGGAGCCGAAGTTTGTTTTTCAGTCATGTATTACTGATTTCTATATTATTCTTCAACTTTTATAGTAAAGGATGTTCCATAGTAAAAAGGAAATCTCTTAGTTTGATTCTAAAATGTTCAAATGTGTACTGCACTTTTCTACAAGGAATACAAATTATTCATTTACAAATATAATACTCTCCACATCGCAGATAGGACATTACGGTTAAATAAACCTATTATGTTTGAAGGCTTAACTTTAATTAATAAATCAAACCGATGTGCTCTGCTTTGAAATACTTTGTAAACCAAACATTTTCAACCAGACCTGTCTGAATAATATCGGTGTTTAACTCCCACTCATTGGGGAAAGCTAGCGGGAGTTTTTATAACAATGTGCCAGGAGTTAGGCGTTTTCTCTCGGTGTACCGAACCTGGAGCGCCTGGCCGGCTGACAGCTGGAGGGGAGCTGGCTGTTAAAGCAGCGGTAGCAGACAGGTCCGAAAATGTTAGAGCAATATTGCAATTAGGTGATGTATTGATGAACCGAGCATATATTTAAGATTTACACACTTACATTCTCGCCTAAAAACGTTGAACCAAATCACGTTGTGTCATTTAAAGTGTTATATAGCTAAATAATTTGTCGCTATTCACCGCCATTATCGCTCTGCCTGAATGCCCAGTTGGAACCCGCAATGAATTATGGGATATCGCGGGCCGTGAAGGATACACCGGACCCATCCTTCAAATCTGGGGAAAAGAAGGACGCATTTGAAGGATGCATTTGAAGGAGTCTTTGAATTCGGACAGGCCTTGTCGCCACGCTATGACGTAATCGGCCTACAAATCCGTCCTTCGAAGGATGCAGACCCTGAATTCGGACACAGCTAAAATACACTTTCAACTCACCAAGTCCAGTTCCACAACACAAAAAAAATGATCCCGAACGCAGTCAGGGTGAGAGAAAAAATATGCGAAAAGCTCCTTCTCAAGAAATAAAAACACAAACTCGTCTTAAACAGCAAATCAGCTACGAGTGGTCCATTTCTCTTATCCGTCTTTTCTTTTCAGCACAATCCCGTTTGCTTCTGCGCTCTCTGCTTGCTTTACGCTCTCTGCTTGCTTTCTCTCACGTCAGAGAACGTAGTAACCCGATTGGCTGAAGCTAGTCACGTGGGTTACACATAAATGCGACCCTTCAGAATAAGAGAATAACAATTTTAAGATCGATTAATTCCCTATTTATTTATTTCCTATTTATCTAATTTACTATTATTTTTATGAAGAGGCTATTTTAACCTGGGTTACAAATGCATTAGTTGGTATTAGTATCAACTAATGCATTGGCTTCTGACCTGGTAGTGGTCATTCGGCTGGTGTTACAGCACATCTTGATATTTCCTTCAAGAGAGTAAATGACATAGAATATAGTAAAGGAGCAAAAATTAAACTTTTTTTTAACAGTAACTTTGCAGACTTTAAGTGCAGCAAATCTATAATTGACCTCTGCCTCTCAAAACAAGCATGTAGTTTGGACATGATGGAAAAGTTGATCTGATCTTTTATGTAGGAAACTTTCAACTCCCTGGGGTAAAAAAAAAACAACAAAAAAAACATGAAGAGTCAAATCAACTATCAGCCTGCAAAATAAGAGTGTAGCATTAGTAGCGTTATCTGAGCCATAGGGGTTTTCTTTCTACCCCCCTGCTCTCCATTCTAGCTATTTTTTGACTTTACTAAAAAAATAAAAATAAAAATTTGTCTGTACAGGTGTTCTTGGATTTGTTTGCTGCTCTTCACCATTGGATCCTGTGTGCCTGTGCAAAAAAGCAAGTGTATGTGCTTAAACTATTGGCTCCCTAAGGTACCAAGTCAAAATCTTAGTTGTGTCTTATGATGTTTGCCTAGCTGAACATTGCTCTATGCTGGGGTGGGGGCAGAAAAAAGAATCGGTGACTTGTTTTGGGTGTCTTTGGTGCAAAAGTACAGCCAGAAAGCTGCATGCTTTAAGGATTATAAAGCATGGCTCTTACTGACTCAAGCATATTAAGATGGGCACTAAATTGCTAGTATTTTCTAACTTGATGCTTCACTCTTTAAGGTCAAACCGGTGAAGGCTACTATGCCAGAGGTTCTGGGTATAGAAGGGGCCGTTCTGGAGGCGTCTCCAGTTTTGGAGTTAGATCAGACGGCGGTGTTGGCTCTGGTTCTTCCACTAGCTTCTCTGGTGTCGGTGCTGACTACTCAGCCGCCCAAGAAGCAGAGATTGCCGAAATGGTGGCCACCCTGCTGGGCCTGAGTCCCGACAGTAGTCCTCCTGTCCTGCAGGGTCACTGGAGCGCTCGCCATGTTCCCCTCGGAATGGTTGCGACCTGCCTTGTGTACCCTTCATCCCTTGTTGTCCACACCGGCAGAGGCTACAAGCGAGCAAGAGACTTCCGCACCGACTCCAGATACACCCAGGATGCATCTGATCACATTCCTGTACCTGGAACCCCACAGAACCCAGGGAATTGGTCTAAAGGACACCAGATGGGCCAGTGAGGTAATTACTGTCTGAAATGTTCAACAGCCTGCTCTGATATTAATAGCTTTCTTTCCTTCAGGTGAAACTGGCTGGATGATTAGATCCTGGTGATTGGCATCCTTGCTGTGATGCGTCGCTCAATAAAGCACTGGCTAAATCACCCTTGTCTTGGATTTGACTAAATCTTGGTATCAAGATAAGTGGTGATGTGGAGTACTTTTAAAACTGAAACTTGGTAAACTGATTTCCTTCAACTTCTATCCATGGACCACATTTTTCTAAATTTCTTGCGATTTCAGTCTTTGCACCAGGTAACATTTAAATTGGTTTGGAAGTTTATCCTAAACTTTAGCCCTCTCTAATGTTTGTGTGGAAGTTTAGATGTCGCCAATATCCTTAAAATCAGTTTTGAACAAAATCTGGCATATTAAAATTGCAGACTTCCCATTGGGGGGAGATGGAGGTCTGGTCGTATTACAGAAATGGAATTATATTCTAGCAACTCATTGAACCTGTTGATTTCAGGATTTGGAACATTTAACAGAAATGGCCATCCAAAAATGTAGGAAACGAGGAACTCTGAGAAACCCTCCCAGGAGTGGCTGACCAACCAAATTACTCCAGAGAGCATTCTTCTGTAAAAAGACCCAAGAATATCAAAGATTGCAGTCTTCAGTTAAGGTCAGTGCTTCTGGACAATGTCTCATAAGACACAGTGTAAACAGTTTGACCTCAAGCACACTTGCACAGCATAGAGAATGAACCCAGTTTCCACACGCCCTTCTCCAAAGAAATGTGGTATTTCTTACTTGGTTGAAAGAATACGCAGACAGAATTTGAACATGCATGAATTCACGCTGAAACCAATCCGAAGAGCTTCTTGATGCTGCAGCATAAATAAACGTCCACTCAAGCAATCAGAGATATTCCACGATGTGCGGAGGCCGTCCTTGAAGCTGATGGTGGCAGAGATCAAGAGGAGCTGCAGATGGACTCATCGGTTCTTCAGTTTGCTCAACAACTGGATCTGGAGGCGTTAAGATGTCTCTTTCCAAATGATTACGGCTAAATTTGAACAATGAACTCATAAAGCACATCATTGTTCATCATGTGTTTTCTGCGGCTTTTATAGGCGATTTATCTTGGACAGAAAGGTGAGACCACATTTGAGTCAAGGTGGTGGTGAAATCAATCCCTCTGCAAATAAAATAGATGTTGCACTCAAAGGTTCTGGTTGTGGAAATGCAGCCATAACTTTTACAGCATTCTAATAAATTTTTGTAGAGAACAAAATGGACACACCCTTCTGTGGCCACCTGAACCCACTGTTATTACCAGCTTCCTAACAAACTTTGAAAAAAGCAGAGAGAGGAAACCCAACCCTGATTTACTGAGACTGATGTTCACTGCTGAAGGATTGGCTCAATCTGTTTGGTCCCGTGATTGAAATCTGACATGTTCATTGAAAGTCTTAGATGCAAGTCTTAAAAAGACTTGCATCTAAAAAAACATAAGCTATAAGTACACATAAGGATGTGTACTTATAGTAAAATGTTAGTTTTTAGCATTAGGTTTATCTTAAATGGATTTCACACACACACATGAAAATTTACTATACTTTGTATGAGCCTGGTTGAATGTTAGATTATTGAAGTTTATTTTTCTGTCTTCTACATTTTAAGCTCACACTGAACAATATGCTTACAAAAAAAGGCCTCCAGGTATCCTTTGATCTAGATCAAAAAACTTGCTGCTTATATGAGAAAGTAAAAATCAAAAGAAATCTCAGTCGGTTTGAAACTCTTGCCCATTGTTGTGTTTCTCCTGGCTATTAAACCAGTGTTTTCTGAGATCTTTCAATTCCCACTTGGCTTTCCAACACCAAAGTGAACAACTCCCTCTTGTTGGTTGCTGTTTTTGTGCATCACCAATTTAACATGATGTGAAACTTAGAAACGTTTTTACAATGCAGGGCGAGGAGACACAGTTCTCTTTGTATAAGAACCGGGTTCACTTAATTCATTTCTATTTTATTCGTATACTCAGCATGTTAGTCTATGACTCTATCTTCCATAATTAGAAAAAAAAAGAACAAGAAACTCCACAAACTTGTATAATAAACCAATCTAGACTGGATTCGGTCCCAAACCACAAAATTGAATCTGAGTGCCTGCTATTGGCAGAGCTCTATCCATTTCACAAGTGTCATCTTGTCAATTTAGGACCTCTTAAGTTGCTTTGTGAAACAATTTTATCATTAGGAGCTTCTTTTAGTCTTTTGGAATATGGGCCTTGATCACTGTTAAGCATATTAAGTTTAATTTCAGTTGAAATAAACACGTTTCAAACCCAACTATACAATGTAAACTTTTTGGGGAACATTCGACTATCTCAGCTGTTAAAGAAGCAAAAAGTACCGGGACAGTTGACTCATGTCGAAACAATGCCGGCTTTCTTCTGCTGAACATGGAAGCAGCAGCAACACCTCCTGTATGTGTGCGTGTGTGTGGTTTATTTCTAGCCAACAGGGACAAAAGCTTCAAACGGTACTCACACCTGCTCTCTGTTCAGACCAGAGATCATTGCCCCAGTGTGGAGTCTTGGACCAGTGCACACAGCCTCTGAGTGCAGCACTGAACAATGGCATCCAGAGACACCTCGACTGTAAGGCCTTTTTTGTTGCTCCTGTGTTTAATGGTTCCAGCTCTCTGATTCACAGGTAAAAAAAAAAAAATCAGAATGTCATCTTGTATTCTGACGTGCACAATGGAACATGTGAGGCAGATGAAAGGAGTCGAGGTTAACTAACTTCCAGGTTCCCTTTTTTCCCCTGAACCAATTAAAATAAACAAAAATGTATATAAGGAAGTATTTTTTTTAATCTTTCCTGTATGTTTCGACTTTTTTCTGAATTAAAATCAATCTGATATTATTCCTTAATTGATCAAACAAGTTCAACTTTTTTCTGCATTGGAAAGAATTCAGCAAAGCAGGTCTCACAAGCTTTCTTAGCGTTTCCGTCTCTCTCTCTCAATTACAACTGTTTCATTTATTAATCTAGTTTTAAATGTGGGCGTACACATGGATACTTTCTGGCATTTTCACTTTTTTCCTGTTTCATTTTCTTTCTTTCATAAACCCCTTTGGCTAAGAGTGTGTTTTATTAAATAGTTTTTGTGTCTGTACAAATCAAACTAATTGGGACTTCGACTCGGCCACTGCGTCCTTTCAGCAACAAAGCCAATGGTGTGGAGATTCCATTTTACTTTCCGCAAAAGTACCCCTTCTGGAAAGCGAAATTGTTTATAGATTTACATGAGAAATGGAGGATGTAGAGAACAAAAACAATGAAACATTCAGATTCTGAGTTAAAGCCAAAACCACAGATGTGCTTCATTCTAATTTCTCAGGCATGAGATGGCCGACCCGAAGCCCCGACAACTATGAAGAGGCAATCAGCCTTAGAAATTAATGACATAATTGCTGCCAATTATCCTTCCATCTATGAGACGTCTTTAACATATCAAAGACGGCGACACTCACATCAAACAACGAGATATAAGTTGGAAGAGCATCAATTACCCAGACAGCCTCTTGGGGGTTGTGCATTAATCTGTTGGCATAAAACTAATTTTTTTGCGGGGTTCTCTTTCAATTGGCAACAATAAGCTTGTAGATATAAAATTATTTACAGTCGGCATTGAAATACATCAGCTGCTGTGTCATTATTACAAATTTAATAAAAGAATGAAGCGTTGGGGGTGTCCAATTTAAGAAAGTAGTAGTAGTTGTCAGTAGTTTGTTCAATGGCAGACTTTCTGAGTCTCGTTCAGAGAGAGAAAGGCATAAGAAAGGTGTTACAAGAAGGTTTTTGAAGAGGCAGTGTGAAATTTGAGCATAAAAAAAATTGAGAGAGGATGTCAAGGCGATGCTATGATCATCAAAAGTAACAGAAGTTTCACACAAACTTTGAATTCCAGTGTGTAATATATCCATTTTGAGTGTTGATTTTTGACTTTGGTGGCTTACCATCCTTCACTGTCAAGGCCATGTGTGTGTGGGTCACAATCATGACAAGAAACACCTGAAATATTTCATTCTGTGTGTAAGGGTCAGTTTATGAGATTCATTTTTGAATCTAATAATTAAAACAAATGATTATTTTTAATGTTCTATCTGATTGAGATGTATTCACATGGCTTTGCAGACGAGCCAGATAATTTTTTTAAAAAGTGGGGACGATAATTTAAGGTGATACGTCTTCTAAAATAATCTGATATATTTCCAGGTAACAGTTCATCTCGGCCGGGTTTTTGAAAAACCCTCAGAGGTCCTGGATCTGACCGGGAATAACACAGCAGTCGTTGTGCTCTGAGGAGTTAAAGGGCATCATGTCCAAAGAGATCTCTGGCTCGCACTCAAACTGCAGGAGGGCGGGGAGCAGCAGATTCCGCTGGTTCCGGTGATCTTCGGAAAGTTTGTCGAAGTTCTGCTGAAGCTCCCCGGCCGTGCGCGCCGGGACGAGTCTCTGCGGCCCGGGCCCCGTCGTCACCTGCTCCTTCTGCAGCGTGGTGTCGTGGTGATAGGAGACCAGCTCGTTGCTGAAGTCCACCGTCTCCACCGCCGAGGCGGAGCAGCATCGGTTGCAGCCCAGGATGGTGGAGAAGGCCTTCCGGAAGTCCGCGTTGAACGCGTAAATCACCGGGTTCAGAGACGAGTTGGCCCAGCCGAACCACACGAAGATGCTGAAAGTGGTGTCGCTGACGCACGGCGCGGCTCCGGGCTGGTCCGCGTTGCAGAACGGCACCACGCAGTTCAGGACAAAAAACGGCAGCCAGCAAAACACAAACACCCCCATGATGATGGACAGCGTCTTTAGAACCTTGGTTTCCCGCTTAAAGGTCGTTTTCAGCGTGCTTTCGGTGTGCGTCGAGGTGGAGAGCCGCTGCGTCTGCGCGCGGGCTTCTGGAGCCTTCTCCAAAGAGGAGATGCGTCTTATCTGGGTCTGCGCGATGCGGAAGATCCGCGTGTACGTGCCCACCATGATGACCACGGGGATGTAGAAGCTGATGAGCGAGGAGGAGATGGCGTAGGTCCGGTTCAGGCTGGCGTTGCAGTCGCCCGGGCCGGTGCGGCTGGAGTTATCCGCGCGGTGCCAGCTGAGCTGCACCGGGATAAACGAGATGAGGATGGAGAGCGTCCAGGCGACGCCGATCATCAGGAAGGCGAACCTGCGCGTCATCCTGCGCTCGTACCTGAACGGGCTGGAGATGGCCCAGTAGCGGTCCATGCTGATGATGCACAGGTTGAGGATGGACGCGGTGGAGCACATGATGTCGAAAGCCACCCAGGTGTCGCAGAAGCGCCCGAAGAGCCAGACGCCGGCCACCTCGGAGACCGCGCGCCACGGCATCACCAGCACGGCCACGAACAGGTCGGAGACCGCCAGCGACACCACGAAGGAGTTGGTGACTTTGGAGCGCAGGTGGCGGAACTTAACGACGGCGGCGCAGACCAGCGTGTTGCCCAGCAGAGTGGAGACGATCAGGACGAACAGGACGCAGCCGGTAAGCGCGCGGACGCCGAGGACCCGGTCCGGTCCACGTACGTCGTCTCCGGCCGCCTCCACCTGCGGCTGGCTCAGGTGGCCTCGGATTTTACTTTTATTTAAAAACGTCCCCATGGAAGGAAAGAAAGAAGGAAGGAAAGAAAAAGAGTCACCCTCAGCACGCCCTGTCCATGTCCGGGTCCATCCTATCCGTGTTTCAGATGGAACTCAAGCAGAGAGATGCGCTCCGGTCAGAATCCGGGACTGAATCTGGAGAGTCTCAGCGCATCAGACTCAGTCACATCACCCTAAGATGTTTTACTTCTCCATGACCTCAGCTTCACTTTAAATCCACCAGAATCAACACATCCGCCACGGTTATTTTACTTTAAAGAGCTGGATATAACTGAGATGACGCTGAAGACGGTGACGCAACAAGAAATAGGTCAAGTACTTCGTTCAGTTTGAGTCTGTTAGATACCATTTTCAAACTTTTAATAAAAATGTTTAAACTGAATTGCCTTGGTATGATTCAATTAATTCACGTTTAAGGCTTTTATAAGTAATTAAATAAATTATGTGGTTAAATGACTTTGGTTTAGTGCAGTATAGTCACAGAATGTGTATCTTTAATTTCTAATATAGAAATATTTAAGCAGTGGGGAATCGAGATACAGCCAGAGAAGGATTTGAAAGTGTGACGCCCAGAAAACAAAGAAGGTTAACTCTGCCCTCTGCTGGACAGACGCTGATAGAACAGCTAAAAGTTCTATATTTTTCGTCTCCGAATATAACACGTTTTATGTGAATCTTAATCTTAAGAATCTGGAGTTTCATATCGCTATTGTACGGGGCTCCGTACTATTGCTTCTTTTACCTCTCGTTTTTTTTTTTTTTTTTTTTTTTCTTCCCCATTTAAAGCTCATTGCAGTATTAGATGTTTAGAACTGGAAATAATTTTAGGCTTAATATTAACCGTTTTCCAGATTATTACCTGAAAGAGTTGAGTTCATTTTAATTCAGACTTCAGCAGCTTTTAGATCGTATTTGTAGTTTCAAACAGCATGCAGGCCGGTCATTAAAGGGTTATGTTTACAGCCAGAAGATGACGTCAGAGTCAGCTGTGTGTGTGTGCGTGTGTGTGTGTGTGTGCGTGTGTGTGTGTGTGTGTGTGCGTGTATGTGCGCGCGCACACACACACTGTTCTTCCAGCTGTGACATTGCACAGAGGTTGCGTGTACTCTCAGGAGCAGCAGCAGCATCCTGGACGCAGCCAGCGCGGCTTGGGGAACCAGGACAATGCTGCTGGTGGTCTGGACCTTACTGAACGTAGTGGGACTGAAGGCGGAGGACGGCGGAATGGTGAAGGTATAATGCATTCTCCATTCTCCATGTTTTCATACTGACTACTTCCATGGAAGTTGCTCAGACACGTGCGGGGGGGTGGGGGGCTTGGGGTGCTTGAGCACCTGACCCTTTTGCTCCTTGACCCCAAGTGCCCTTTTGGTCAAATTTTTTTTTTTATTTGTTTTTTTTTTTTTGTACAACATATAATAAGCCAGTCACCTTGTTACCTTTGACCTTTTGCCCGTGACGCATGACTCAGTTGCAGTGGTGGGAAGTAACGAAGTATAAGTACTTCGTTACTGTACTTAAGTACAGTTTTCGTGTATCTGTACTTTACTTAAGTAGATTTAATAATGGATACTTTCCACTTTTACTCCACTACATTTTACAGTAAGTATCTGTACTTTCTACTTCACTACATTTCTACAGAACCGTCGCGTTACTTGTTACATCCACGTCGCATTGAGCTTTTTGTCCGTTAAAATGTGAAGTTCAGGGTCTTAAGGTGGCGCCGTAAAATCCAAGCAATGACTTACTGTCTGTTGTCACCCATCGCCTCCACCTTTACTCGCACGCGGAGCTCCAGACATGCGCAGTGGTGGATATCCGTCTAATCGTCAGTAATATAATAGCGCTGCATAAACCATGAGATATGGTGACATGTAAAATCAGCAGCGCTTCGCTTTCACAGACGGTGGGGACTTCGTGCAACTTTTAGCGTCACTTGGAAGGAAAGCTTAAAAGGTAAGATCTGTGGACGTGATGCTAGCAAAGCTAGCTGTACTGACTGAGACACATGCTGCATCTGCGATGAAAAAAAGTTGTCACTCATGCCATTGTGTGTTGACTGAGGTGTCGCATATGGGACAACGCTGTGACCAAAATGGAATATAGTATGACATTCAGGAACGATCCGATTCTTCGGGACGATCTTTACTAAGTCCTAAGGACTAAAGCCTCTCTGGGTTCTTGTGTACACTGCAGTAGCTAACACATATACACGTTTATTTAATCGCCGAATAAGTAAAAGTTGAATGAACACAGAGCATGCTCATTGATTGATTTCGTCTCCTGTCATGGTGGCAAACATTGCAGTGGGAGGGAGGGTGAGAACAGTCACGGTGCTCCTTCTGCTTGGTTTCTTGTTGCGCCGTTGGACAGTGTTCATAGTTGAATATTTGCCGTTAATTGCGATGTTTCAGTTGTGGTTTCTGACATGGGCAATATGGGCAACCGTCCAGGGTGTTATTTTTCTAGGGATAGCAGGAGACCTCTGTGGAAGCAAAACAGAATGAAATGAGTTTTAATTGATACTGGTTAAATAAATTTCAGCTCTAAGTATTTAACATCTAGGTGTTTTTATGGGAATGTGGATCTTTCAGATCAATCTGAGAACCAATTTTGATAAACTTAATTTTATTGTGTCATGTAGCGCAGGGCACTGGTCTTGGTCTCGGGTTCAGTGGTCTTGACTACAACTCTGCTACGTGGCTCCTTGGTTGCATGTTCTCCCTCACCCACCTTCTTTCCATCCCCTTTCTGTTGGATTTATTTCTAAATAAATGTCACTAATGAAGTTCATGCTATGTTAGGAGAGGAGACAAGATGTTTCCATCCCTGAAATTATGATTCATAGAATCACATATCTAAGTATAAACTGTTACAGAGAATAAACACAATAAGAACATGTTTAATCTGTGGCATTGTTCATTAAAATGGCACATTTCTTATGTATTAAAATTAAATATAATCAGTTCACTTAATGATATTAGCGATTAGGTTATGTATTCAGCAAGTACTTTTACTTTTAATACTTAAGTATTTTTAAAAGCCAGTACTTTTTTACTTTTACTTAAGTAAAATGTTAATGTGGTACTTTGACTTTTACTTGAGTACATTTTTGACTGTGTATTTGTACTTTTACTTAAGTAAATTTTTTGAGTACTTTCTCCACCACTGCACCTGCCATTAGTGCCACTGTTTTCGGGGATACTGGTTAGTGTTGTCACTGCCTTCGTCTGACCTCGGCACCTCATACTGGCACTTCCTCTGACACCTGCCATTATGCGCCACAAGTGCCACTGTTTTCGGGGCTAGCTGCCAGTGTTGTCACTGACTTCGGATGACTTCGGCTGACCTCGGCACCTCATACTGGCACTTCCTCTGACACCTGCCATTAGTGCCACTGTTTTCGGGGATACCGGTCTGTGTTGTCACTGACCGGTATCCACTTGTGCCACCTTACTTTATAGTAAGGTGGCACAAGTGGACACCTTACCACCGGGTAAGGTGGCACAAGTAAGGTGGCCATGGGTGCCACGGGCTGCTAACCTCATTCTCTATCTGTTCCAGACAGAATGTAGCATATGAATAACTTTAGTTCAAACAAATAGAAATAAAATACATCTTAATTAAAACATAATTCTCATACATATTTAAATATACAGCCGGCGTTCAGACTTAACAGAGAAAGACAACTCTTGCACTGAATGCATGTCAGATGGGACCTCTTCTGCGACAGCTGATAATAGCTACCACTAGGTACCTACCACTACAACTGACACTAGGTCGCTATGGTATGTCAATGCTGACAAGCTCCTGTCAGTTCCGGATTATAATTATTTTCATACAATGACCTTAATATAATGCTATTGATTATTAAACCGGGTAAGTTCACTAATATTGACTTATTAGTTAATATTAGTGACAGTGGCAACATGAGATATTGACAATTCCAGAGTGACATTATGTTCAGCATGGTTCCATGACAGTGCACAGGATGTCATAAGTTATAGAGGCTGCCTGGTCTATTACTTAATAGACCAGGCAGCCACTATAACTGTATCAGTGTTTTTTGTAAGATAATGCAAATTTTGTTTTAAAACATGTTATAATAATTTTCCAAAAATGCCTGTTAACCTGTTGTAAAGAGTTATTACTTATTTAATAAATTTAATCTCTTCTATTTTTCATTATTTGTCAAGTTCATTACAGATTTGTGTTGCATAAATGAAGGTTGCTTCTCTGTGTTTGTTTCTGGTTCTGTTCATTGTCTTCAAAGTTTTCTTATTCAAAGATGAGAGAATGACTAAAATGTGAGCTACAAAATGCATTTCAATAGCATTTTCAAGGCAGCAGGAGGACTTTCACTTTCAAGTTAAACCACCTTCAAATTTTTTACACTAATATTGAATATTGATAAGTCAAAACACAAAGTACGTACACCTCAAAAACTTTGACAATGTGTATATCCTAAGCAGCATTAAGAACAAGATTGTTACATATTTTTTGAAATAAAAATTACTTTGGGTTATACTTAAGATGCAAATGCTTTTTTCAAAGAAAATTGTGCTGTTTACATATTATTTTATTTGGCAGATATGTTTCAACATTTTTTAAAGTTTATGTCACAAAGTATATGCATAGTAATTGATTTGTCAATATTTATTACCCATTTTATGTAAATACTTTAAACAGCAATAACATATCATTTAAGTTTTCAATAGCCAAGAACTAAAATATTTGTGTATTATAAAATCCCTCTCTGAAATCATTTGAAGTCTTCTGTAAAATTCATGTTTAGTCAACGAGTGAATTTACTACATCAGGATCACATAACACATTATTTCTCCATGAGAAATTATAATATTTCATTACGTTTACTTTTTTTTTTTTCAAATTTTATTAATTTCTACAATATACGTTTTACACAACTACTACGTATTTCCATCTTGGCCAAAGCCCTATCTGGCAACCCAATGGAGTTCAACAAGCTCCACTGTAATAGTGACAGTGGTAGATTCAATTACTTTGGCCATCTTCCTTCAATTAAATTAAGTCAAAAATATTCAAGGTGTTAAATGGATAATTAACCAATACAATTACCATTGAAATAAAAATGTATAAACAGGCAATATAAAACACGTTTTCCAAAAATTGTCATTGTCATCCCCCAAAACATCGGCACCAGTTGTGACAGCTCTGAAACATTCTGGACACCTAACGGCAGCTCTAGTTGAAGCCAGACTCAGCTGTTGCAAAGGTGCCGAAACCAATGGCATCCCTGATTTCTGTTGTGTATTTGATTAATTCAAAGACGAAAGGAGTCGGCTGGATTATTCAGATGAACTTTAGTGAATAAATAGGATGAACGAATCATACATGATATACAAAAAGTGTAGGAATTCAGCTAACATAGGTCTTTCTGCGAAAAAAACCCTGAAAAATTATTTCTTCTTCGTCTGTCTTCAAGTTCTTCTTCTACTAGTTATAAAGCATCATGGGATATGTAGTCCATTTGCCGAAGCCAGTGGCAACCATGGTGGCAATGTCTATGGTGGCAACACTGGCAGCTAGCCCCGAAAACAGTGACACTTGTGACCAATAACAGCAGGTGTCAGCGGAAGTGCCTGTATGAGGTGCCGAGGTCAGCCGAAGTCAGCCGAAGGCAGTGACAACACTGACCGGTATCCCTGAAAACAGTGCCACTAATGACAGGTGTCAGAGGAAGTGCCAGTACGAGATGCCGAGGTCAGCCGAAGTCAGCCGAAATCAGTGACAACACTGGCAGCTACCCCCGAAAACAGTGGCACTTGTGGCGCATAATGACACCTGCCACCGGAAGTGCCATTAGTAGGTGCGGTGTCACGATTTGCGCTCGGCCCTGCTGTATGCAATAGGGGCACATCGCCAGTCCAAAACCTGTCATCTCCATAATGGATATATGTCTGATCTTCTAATTTCCTTTGCTGCATAATGTACATTGCATTTATTTTGGCGTTAGGTAAATGTATCTTGAAGTTGAAGGAGAATAGCACTTAAATAAAAGTCCAACAAGGATATTAATTTAGAATTAAAAATAACTGACCCTGAATTACCAAGATAGATATAATAATAAAAGCGTGTCATTAATGAAGGGGAAAAAACTCAATCCAGACTTTAAGTTTAGGGTCTGGTTTGCAGAGTATGCAGTTAATTCCCACCCCCTACCCCCAATTATTCATTGAAAAAATAAATAAATAAATTAACCTCAGTTAAGTAATATAAAATTGTAATCAAAACGTCTGGAATTGTAATTTCTTTAAAAAATATATATATATATTTTGTTTAAAAAACTTTTTTTAATTAAATAACTCATTTTTGTCTCGTGAACTTAAAAAGTTATTTGCCAAACATAAACTTTTATTTGCACACATCAGAAATCTTTTGTTGTGATTTTTGGCCCTGCCGACGACGTCATGTGAGAATCACAAGCAAAACTTTGAGTTACAAACAAAAACTTAGAATAGCAAGAAAAGATTTCTGACATGTGCAAATAAGCTTGTTTTGCAAATAATTTTTTCACTTCATGAGACACACATGTGTGATTTTAATTTAATTTTTTTTAAGCAAAACTCAGTAGGCTTTTCTCATAGTGACATGCATTAACAATTCAATTTTTGCTTCTTCTTTTTTTTTCCTGGAAGTTCCACATTAAAGTTTGATGCAGCTCTGCTTTCTAGAATGGACCATCTTCATCTCCACTGCAAGTGTAGCAAACAGGCAGCTCTTTTTTTATAGATTACAGTCACTAAAAGGTTGCATTGTGCCCTTGTTTATAGTTTTAATAGTGTAATTCTGTAAAGACAAAATATGCCTGGTCTAGCTCTGATTTACATATCTTGCTAAATTGCGGGTTTGAATGTAAATACAAACAGGAGTTTTTCCTTTTTTTAGGAATTTTTTGTCAAAATTGAGTGTTTTTCTTCAATAGCTTCCAGGTCATGTGACCTGTTGACTCAAAATCACTTTGAAATAATTCTACTAGTCTGTACAGATGAGGCATAGTCATTTGTTTTCCATTTTAAGCCATTTTTCTTTTATTACGAATTTTTTTTGGTCAAAATTGAGTGTTTTTCTTCAATAGATCCCAAGTCACCTGACCTATTGACCCAGAATCAGTGTGAAATAATTCTACTAGTCTGCATAGATGAGGCACAGTCATTTGTTTTCCATTTTAAACCATTTTTCTTTTTTTTAGCAATTATTTTGTCAAAATTTTGTATTTTTCTTCAATAACTTCCAGGTCTCGTGACCTTTTGACCCAGAACCAGTGTGAATTTGTTCTACAAATAGAGAGAGATCAGGCACACCAATTTGTTTTCCATTTTAACTAATTTTTTATTTTTTAGCTATTTTTTGTTAACATTTTGTATTTTTCTTCAATAGCTACCAGGTCTTGTGACCTATTGATTCAAAATTAGTGTGAAATTGTTCTACCAGTCTGTATAGATGAGGCACACTCATTTATATTTGATTTGAGTCCTTTTTATAATTTGTAGGTATAGCTTTTAGATCATCAATCAATCAAATTTTATTTGTACAGCATATTTCAGCAGCAAGGCATTTCAAAGTGCTTTACATAATAAAAACAAAAACTACAGAGTTAGATTTGTTTCACAATTATTCAATTAAAAAAAATGTCAAACAAAAAAGTAGTATTCAATCAAAAAAAAATTCAAACAGAAAAAATCTTAAAAACTTTTTAATCCTAAAAATATTTTTTTACGAAACAAAAAAATGTTTAAAGATTTTTTTTAAAAATTGAAATAACAAATTTTTGTTTGAAACTTTTATTCTGACATGCAAAAATAAGTTTCAAACAAAAATTCAAAAATTAGTGATTTAGGAACAGTCCGGGGGCGGGCCATGGCACAGGAGGCGAACTCCACGCCGGGAAGCGGAGTCGAGGAGGCGGGTCCGGCGGTCACCGCCGCAAGAGGCGCTTGGGCCCGTGGGGCCAGCTGGAGGCTCTGGAAGGCCGGCAGAGGGGCCCGCCAGCTGGAAGCTTGGACGGAGCACAGGGAGCACTGGGAAACTTGGACGGAGCACAGGGAGCACTGGGAAGCTTGGACAGAGCACAGGGAGCACTGGGAAGCTCGGACGGTGCGCGCAACTTCGGGGTGGGGACAGGCGGAGAAGGTGCAGCGACCACTGGAGGTGGAGCTGGCGTGAAGAGTGGAGTGAAACAGGAACAGACACGGAGGAAGACGGAGAGATGGTGGGAACATGAAGTTGGACAGTCTAGGGGGCAGCGGTCCTCCCTTCAGCACCGCTGACGCCGTCCTAGTCCACTTCCTGGCGTAGAACCTCCAAAACCGGGAGGTGGAAACAGGGAATCCACTCCTCCAGCCAGACCAGCATCCGGGTGGCGGTGTTGAGGCGGCTGACCAGGCCGTAAGGTTTCGACACTTCGTCAGCATAGCGCTGGATCTTCTTGATCTGGTGGGTCTTTCTGTAATGATAATAATCCACAAGAAGACAGACTTGCTGGTGCCTATTGTTGAGACGCTTTACCAAGGCCGAGAAAGAGTCACATGCTGTTAGACAAAGGGCCCATAGTAAAGAGTTACATTTTTGATTCTGTTAGACACCAAGGTCCATTTCTCACGAGAAACAGAAATTTATCAGGCCACAGACATGGTGTGATTTCAGGGAGTGTCCTCAGTCCATATAATCAGCTACCCTCCTCTTTCTCCTCAGACGCTGCACAGACTTTTTTAGAAACTCTTCTCGGATGTAATGGTAAAGCGTCTCCTTTCAGCGCTGAAAGTTAATAAAATAAGTAAAGTCTGAATGCTTTTCTTGGCTGATTTTATGCTCCGTGTGTCAATACAAATTATGATTCATCGATTGAGATTCTCATTCTCAACACTATCTCCAGCTAATGTTCCGGGTCATCCTGGACAGGTCGCAAATCTGTCGCAGGGCAACACGGAGACAGGTAGGCAAACAACCATGCACACACACACACACACCTAGGGAGAACTTGGAGAGAATTTGTCAGTATCCAATTAACCTGACAGTCATGCTCAGAGCCCAGAGAGAACCCACAATACACATGGAGAACATGCAAACTTAATAATTAATTATCACTCTTATCCTTGCTGGCGAGAGGCAGGGTCGCCCTGGACAGGTCGCCAGGGCAACAAGGGGACACACAGGACAAACAACCACACACACTCACACCTAGGGACAATTTAGAGACACCAATTAACCTGACAGTCATGTTTTTGGACTGTGGGAGGAAGCCAGAGTACCCGGAGAGAACCCATGCATGCACAGGGAGAACATGCAAACTCCATGCAGAAAGACCAGGGCCGAATTGAACCCAGAACTTTCTTGCTGCAAGGCAACAGCTCTACCAACTGCACCACTGTGCAGCCCACATTACAATCAAAGTATATAAAACTTTTTATAACCAGTACCTGCAAATGAACCACCTAATTCAGGGGATGCTGCAGGTAACCAAACAAAACCCAAAATCACAGGTAAACAACCTGGTTGTTCATTACAAAAAGAACCAATACATTCCAGGTGAGTAATGTCTTTTTTTCTCTTCATTGCAGGAAAGAAGGTCCAAAAGACCCAGTAGACGACGTGGCTTCCAAACAGAAAGTCCCAAGGCCCCAGGTAAGGACCTCACTTTGAGGAATCTATTTAGTCCTTTTTTTTATCATGTTTGTATTCATTTTGTCAGATAAGTAACTTTTCTCCTCCTTTTTTGCAGGAAGACAGCGAGGCGTACCCAGCATTTAAGTTTCCACCGAAGAAACAATATAATCCCCAGGTAAGTGAATCAATTTCAGGGAATTAAACAGAGTAAACAACTAATTGGTGAATAAAACTTGACTTTTGACCCTCCACAGGTCATGCAAAACAAGTGAAAGTGAAAAATCATCCGTAGAATTGCTTGTAGAACCTCCTCATCCTCTTACATGCCCAGTCCTTAGAAACTGCATGATAACAAAAACCTTTGTCCATTCATCCACTTTCCTCTGCTTTTTCTGGGTCATGGGATAACAGCTTCAGAAGGGAGACCCAGACTTCCCTCTCCCCAGCCACTTCTTCCAGCTCCTCGGGGGAAATCCCAAGGCGTTCCCAGGCCAGCCGAGAGACATAGTCCCTCCAGCGTGTCCTGGGTCTTCCTTGGGGCCTCCTCCCGGTGGGACGTGCCCGGAACACCTCACCAGTGAGGCGCCCAGGAGGCATTCTTACCAGATGCCTGAGCCACCTCAACTGGGTCCTCTCAACTTGAAGAAGCAGCAGCTCTATTCTGAGTCCCTCCCAGATGACGGAGCTTCTCACCTTTTTTCTAAGTGAGACCCCAAACACCCTGCAGAGGAAACCCATTTCGGCCGCTTGTATCCAGGACCTCGTTCTTTCGGTCATGACCCACAGCTCATGACCATAGATGAAGGTGGGAACGTAGATCGACTGGTAAATCGAGAGCTTCGCTGCTCTCTCTTCACCACTCCAGACCGGTACAGCGTCTGCTTCACAGCAGATGCTGCTCCAATTCGTCTGTCGATCTCCCGCAACCTTCTTCCCTCATTTGTGAACAAGATCCCCAGATACTGAAACTCCTCCACTTGAGGCAGGAATCCCTCTTCCAATCTCTCCCAGAAAGGAGACATTCCACGTCCCAAGAGCCAGGTTCTGCAACTGAAGATCAGATCGACGGGAACCCCTCCCTCAAGCACCACCCAGATCCAGAACAGTGTTTAGGACAGGAGTTTACAACACACAGTCAATACAATGCCAGCAGCTGTGCCAAAACCCAAGCCAAAACTGAAGCCGCTCATGAATGACTCTCCCCAGTCACTCATAAAAGTCCACACACTCCTTGGTGGACTCTGCTCCTGATTCTGCTGTTCTCGGTGCAGATGGTGGATTAAAGTCTCCACTATCTCATTTTCCTCATCGTCATCCAAATCGTACAGTCTTTTAAGTTTCTTCATCAGTTCTGCAATCTCATCTAGTAATTCCTCTATACTCAAAAATTGTAACCTCTTTCTTTGTATCTTGAGATAAAATTCCTCAAGTTCCTCAATTAACTCTAGATCCTCCATCGTACAAGTTTTAGAACAAGTTGTACAAGTTTTAGAACAAGTTGCCAGTCTTTCTTCAGTGCTCGAATGAAAGATCTTGGGAAAGTTCAACAGTCTTAAGACTGTTGTATGATGTCATAACAAAAGAGAATGATATTGTGACATCACAGTGAGAGTGATGTCATAACTGACATATTTGCATTTGCATATATTTATGCATTTTATAAAATATGTTTATATGGTTTTCTTTTTTGCATATTATTGAAATATGTTTAATCTATGTCATGTTATTTCTGCTATTATATTGTTTTTGTCGTGTTTTTAAAGTGTTTTAGTTCGTGAGAAAGTGTGGTGGGAATTTCCCACACAGTAACATTATGGCTCCTCCTTGCAGGAACTTGTTTTATGCCAGACACTGACCTTACCTTGATGCCCATTGTGTTTTACCAAATCTCTTTATTGTTGTTACAGTTGGTTAATCAAACTGAGCTTTACATACAGTTTTATACAAATATATGGTTCATTTATGTTCTTGCATTGTTCCAAAATGCAAGTTTATATAAAAATGGCATCCAGTTAATAAAAGATCAGTATTTTTATTTTATTTTCAGAACATTTTAATTACTTGCTTTGCTTTCTTTGAAAAGGATAAGGATTATCATGTTTTATTTTATTTCTTCAGCTCACTTCCACTGGATGTAGGATTATTTCTTGTATCTTATTCTGAAGATTGGAATTTTGATTGTAGAGTCCCTTTTTTCATCACATTCTTTTATTTTCTTCTTTATTTCTCTATTTTATAACTCAGTTTTTCTGACATGAAGCTTGGTTCAGCTTTTATGCTCACTTCTGAGCCCTGCTTAGAGCTGGAATTGTTCAATCAGATGGGAACTACAAACTTGCCTGCCGCTTTTACCCAGAATGCACTGCAGTTAGTTGATTGCTTCTCTGAAAGCTGAGTGCTGTCTTTAAAACTCCCCTTTTTCACAGTGCTCTTTTGATTCTTTGTTTTCAGACTCCTTTTCCTGATATGAAGCTTCATTCAGCTTTTAACTTCACTTCTGAGCTTCTTCCGACAGCTGGAACCAGGGGCGTCGCCAGGAATTTTGGGCCTCCTGACAAAATATTAGATTGGGCCCCCCTGCGCAGCTGTTGTTACAATTTTTTGAGTCTTTTTTTTGACCCATAAAAAATGTTAAAATTTTAAAAGCTTGCAACTTGCTTTCTTTGGTTCAATACTGATACTAGCACAATATTTACCGCAATTTTATCAATTTTACATGCAACAGTCCACATACAGTGTGCAGGTAGAGTGTTTAATTCTTTTCTATTAGTTTTAATAGAAATGTTTCTCCTCACAAGCAACAGTCATAGGCAATGTGGAAAATACATATAAAGCAATCCAGACTTCTAAAAAAAATGCTATGTAGTTGCATTTTATTCATGCTGCAGTATATAACTTTAATGAAAAATATGTTTTTTCCATGTTTGTTAAAGCTGTCACCATGTCGTGACAGTTTGTTATGAGACAGATAATCATTGAAAACAATCTCCTCCACTTCCTTCCTGAACTATTACCATCTAAAGTACTGCATTGTTCTGACCAAAAACAACCAATCAGAACCCGTAGGAGGGTCTTCGTGCTGTCATTCAACTTCATTCACTCACTGCTAAATATGCTAAGGATGGAGAAACAACTTATAATTACAGGGAAATCGTTTATCTGCCGTCATTGGCAGCTATGCTAACATTTTTCTATAAAACATGCCTTGCTCATAACGCAGTGACCGACTCAAGTTCAAATTCTTACAATTAACGTTTGGGTTTAGAGTCCGCATCTTCTTGCCATCACACATGGGTATTCCAGAGTGAAGAGTGTAATGCAAGAAACATAAAAATAGGAACATTTGGGATGGATTAACCTGTAACTGAATTCCCTGCCCTTTGCACACATGCTCTAAGAGTGGCCTATTTCTCTTATCGACTCGCTGATGAAATACAAACATATTGAAGTGAAAGGTGTTTTGCAAAAGAATTCATACCCTTTTGTCTGTTTCACGTTTTCCTCACATTACAACCACAAACGGGTATCTCAGTTGAGATTTTAAGTGACGCACCAAAACAACATTAGTGCATAACAGGTAAATGGAAGACAATTTCACAGTATTGTGCAAAAATCTAATAGTTTTGCACCTCTAAAGTAGAGAAATGAATTTCTAAATGAAATATATGCCCATTTTTCCTTGGAAAGCAGGTCAATCTTTGTTGGACTGGATACTCTGGACTTCAATTAGGCTCTTCAATTTCATATGTATATGTTTTAGGTTGTTTTCCCGCTGGAAGGGGAACCTCTGCCTCATTCTCAAGCCTCTTAAAGTTTTTCTTCTGATATATATTTAGCTACACACACTTGCAAATGCACTACTTTGTGTTGGTTTATCTTATAAAATCCCAATATAAGAACTTTTGGTTTTAGAAATACATCGGGTTTAACAGTAAAAAAGGGAAGGAAACTAACTGATTTTTTTAATGACCACTAGGGTTCAGTGCAACAACACCAGCTTGAAGCCTTAACTAGATCTGAAGCCTCAATCATCCTGACTCAAAAGCCACATTTTCCTGTATTTTAGCACCACTTCTTTGTTTAAAAAGATCAGCAACTGCATAAGACCCAAATGGTGCAACTAAAATGGGACTTCTGACGTACATTCACCAGATACCACTCCAAATTTTTCGCCCAGTGACAACTTTTTTTTTTTTTTTTTTTACAGGTTTTATGGGGCGATTTCGATTTTGTTCAGGTTATTTTTCAAAGAATTCAAAATACAGCAATCACCCTATAAAACTGTTTACATTCCTTCAGTGACTTAAAGGTGTGTGACCTTTCAGACTGAGGGTTTAATGAATCTGTTCACTGACAAGAGTCCTCACTCTGAAAGAAAAGCAAATGTAGCCAAAAACTGAGAAAATAAAGTGAAGGAATCAGGTTGAAATTCAAATTCTTCATTTTAAGTCAGCAGTGTTTTTTTTTATTTATTTATTTATATATAGCAACCAGTAGTGCTTCTTTGATAGTGGTGCCCTGTGTGATATGGCTCTTCATACAAGACACCACTTTTCAAATCGCTTTTCAGTTTTGAGTAATGCTTTTTTAGTGCCCTAAAAAGGATTGCTCTAGTTCAAAATCTAAAATGCTAATCAAATCTGAACTGAATTACACTCCGTTAATAAACTCTGTAAAAGAAAAAAAAGTCTGCAAAAGTTTATTCTTTGTATGAATATGCAAAAAGTAACCTTTTTAGGCATTCAGATGAACAGCAATATAGAAACTTGTCAAGCTTGAATTTTGAGAAAAAAAATTAATAAAAATAAAATAAATAAACCTTATATTCTTAACACTGAAAGAACACTTGTTTCTCAATATTCCACATGCACCATCAGGTGCAGAGGGAGGAGCTTTGCCCGGGGCAGCATTCATGCAAGAACCGCCACTGTTTGTTTTCTAGTCCATTTCTCCTCCGAATGCGTTTCGATCTGCTGCCATCATAACTACTACAAATTAATGCAGCGTATTTGAAAGCCACGCCCCTTTCTTCCAACATTTCCCTCTACAGACCAGATCATCCCAAACGGGACATTGGATATCTACTTCTCGTTTGTCCAGCGACGGCTCAGATTTCCTGTTTTCGAGAGGAGGTGACCTCCGAATTGCACAATCATCAAAATCTCAGAGCAGTGACTCAGTAGCTTACTGTTCGGTTCGGGTGTGCGGGTGGTCTCCTCCTCCGCTGTAAGAGCGGAGCTTTTCGTTGTATTGCGCTGTGTACCTTTAAAAGGTTAAATTCTTCGGTCTGTGAGCGCTGGGTTGTGTCTCCACTCGACTTGGCAGGCTCAGCTGTGCGTGTGTGTGTGTGTGTGTGTGTGTGTGTGTGTGTGTGTGTGTGTGTGTGTGTGTGTGTGTGTGTGAGAGTGAATGATTCAGCAGCTCGCAGCGGCAGCAGCTCCTACTCGGCTCTCTATCAAGAAGAGCAGCGCCGGCTCTCCGCGGATTTAACCAAACCCGTATTCTCGCCTAGACGCGCGAGGGACAGAGGCAAACCCCTGCAGGTGACAAACATCTCTCGGAGACCCCGTGCTGCAGCGTCCACAGGCCCCGGGCGGAGAGCAGAGGAGACCACAGGCTCCCGCAGCTCCGCATCCCTTCTCTTCCCGGTTCTCCGGGAGGATTTTTACCGCTCTTCATCGTTCTAATTCGGATTCGTGTGTCTCCGTCAGACTGACTCGTGTTGGATTCAACTAAAACACATCTGAACTACTGACTGATGATTTAGAAAGAAAGAAAAGAAAAAATAACAGCGGCGACATTTCCGGGATTCTGGTCTGGGTCTGATGCTCGGAGTGTCTGCAGGTGAGTGTGACTCGCTGGCAATTCTCAAATACCGGCATATAAATATCAGCATTTAATGTCACCATAGCGCAATAATGTCTGTCTTTAAGGAAAACTGAATTCCACTAGGTGTAAGGTAGGGGAGAAATATTGTTAAATAGTAAAGTAACTACAGATAAAAATGGCCTATAAGGATGGACCGCAGTGTTCTCTGCAGAGTTGATGCTGTGAAACGATCAGCAAAGCCTCTGACCTCCAGTGGAAGGGCAAAATTATTGAAGAAGTTGATTCTTTTACAATTACAACCGTTCTAACAAATTGAAATCGTTCTTAAATTATGCTGTGTGAACATTTCACACCTCAACTACAAATACTGTATATTTTTGTGTTGAGTAAAAGAGAAAACATTTGTTTGTCTTTTTGTCTGTTGTGTTTGTAAGTCAGGTCTGCAGAGTGACAGAGGGGCTGTTCTGTTTTCCTGAGCTCAGAGACAATGTGAGGAATGTCTCCAGAGCCAATTAAGTGTTTTCTGAACAGCCACATTCTTTACATCTTTGGCCCCATTATTCTCATGTTGAAGTCCCACTGCTTTAAATTTCCTCAAGTGGCTCCCAGAGCAGCGTGGAACATCATGGTTCTGTCATGTGAGGGTTTTAGCTTTAGTTAAGGCACCAGTTATTTTAAACCTCAGATCCTCTTGGGGCTTTCTTTGTCCTTATTTTTCTGTTGCTAGTTGTTACTTTGGGACTGGTTTTGCAGTTTAAAACAAACAACAACAAAAAAAATTGATTTGAGATTTGTTCTGCAGGTTCTGTTCTCTGGCGGATTTGTTCCACAAATTCTGTTATTTGGTCATTTTTTGCTCTTCAGAATTGCTTCTTTTAAGGTGATTTTCGAGGCTCTGTTTGTTTCTCTTGTGGTTTTACTTTCCTGTTTCTGTTCCGTACTCATCTGATGATGCACTTTTTATCCATTTGATAAAGTTTACATGAGACTTGTACCAACCTTATTTAATAGCTCATTAAGTAAATATTCCTTAACATGCATTAATTGACATGGTGGAAAGGTGTTACCACTCCCACAAAAGCTAATGTTAATAGCCAATCAGCACCAAGTAAAATTAATAGCACTTCTTGATTGGCTGCTTAACAAATGCAGCCAATAGCATGTCAAATAGCATTGTAGCTAGGTATTTCTTTAGATTTTTTTTAATATGCTCTACGAAAAAATCCACCAATTTTTTGCAAACAATTTTGCGTTAAATTCCACAGACAAACACACAAATAGGTGGGAGTCCACTCTGCTGAGCCCTTGTGGATTTTGTTACCATCGATTTACATTGTTTGTGTGGTGTAATGGGTAAAAGTCTTTAAAAATCAAAATATATTAGTTTTTAGACCTTCTAAACAGTGAGCATTTTAATCAATCGGGTGTGTAGAAAAACATATCTTTGTCTAAAAGTGCTGTTGGTCGTATTGTGAAACTCAACCACCAAAGAAGACAGAAGTTCTTCTTCTGTTGCGGATTTCAACCGAAAACCATCAGATTGATGAGAACCTAACAAGCGAGCTGTGTTTTTGTTGAAACGGACCACAATAGGATGAAAGAGTTTTCATCTCTTGCTTCTTAAAACCTGGTGAAGTCTCAGTTGTTCGTCTCGGATTGCAACTCTTTATGTTCTGATTGTAGGAGATCTGGACACGAGTGTTATGTATTCAACAAAACTGTTCCAAAACCATTTCAGTGATTAGAATGACTACAACATGACTGAAACAATTCAAAATGCAGTAAACTGTTTACTGTTTACTTTTATTCTTCTTTTGTGTTAACACAGCGCCTTATTTTGGCCTTGTTCCAAATTTACTTGAACTGATTTTTTTTGTTTTGTTCTGTTTTCTTGTTCTGGATGTTCTCTCCTCAAGTCCCTGAATGCATCGTCCCATTTCCGTCAGCTCTGTGATGCTTTCTGATAAACGTTGAGTCATTTCGTAGTCTGGCGTTGTTATCTGTTCGCTGCGCACTGCAGCTTCTCTCCGCCTGATCCACTGCTTCTCCGCTGACTGTGTGATCTGTTGGTTCTGCCCGGTTCTCAGTGCCAAGCGGCGGATCACAAGCTGCCTCAGCTGCTGTCAGAGGGAAGCTGCTGACCGCTCGGAACAGATCGGCAGAGCGTGTTACGTCCTGGCTGGGATCCAGACTGTTTTTTTGTTTTGTTTTTTTCTGTCTGTCTCTCTCAGGAGTTTCCACTTAATTTCTTCCCTCTGGCTGCTTGAATCCCCACAGAGGGGAAGACTTTGCAGAGATAAAAAGTTATATCTCTTTTTTTTTTTTTTGCAGTTTGATATAAAACTGACATTGAGGCCCAGGCATGTTTCACTCAGGAATTAGATCATTCTCAGACACTGTGATTTTTCATGGAGGAAGCGTAGACAATGATTTTGCATCCATGTGATGAAAGATTAATTGTTTTCTGTCTGTCTGATTAATAATTTAGAGAAAAAAGTGACATCAAGAAAATCCCTGCAGCGAGTGAAAGACGCCGATTCCTTAGGCGTCCTCCAACATCCATCATTAGATCACATGACCTGAGTTAGCTTTAGCACTGATAGACATGTCTGATGGGAACTTTCTCACTTCATGTTCTACCATTAAATGGAGATTATAACTAACAAATGTCATTTTTTTTCCAGCAGCAACTTTCTCTAAAGGATTGCAAGTCACAATAATTCAATAAAATTAGCTTTAAAACGAGACATTTTCAGGGATTAAAACAAGGGAATATTACTGTTATTGTTACCAGTTTCTAACTTTACTTGGTGAACTGTTTGTCGGTTTAAAGGCTTAGCATTGGCGCTAAGCTAATGCTACTAGTAGGGCTTTTATTTTCCTCTGTCCTCTTTTCCTCTTCCTGTCCTCATTTGCTTCTCCTCCTGTCCCGTTTTCCTGCCTCAGACTCTTTTCCCAGGGAGCTCTGATGGATAATTGAAGTTGCTCTCAGCGTTGCTGCTGGCGGCAGGAAATGTTTGGTGAATCTTTCCATCTCTCTGCCTGGGTGGTGTCTCTTTCTGCTGTGCTTCCTCTCTCTGGTGGAGCCGCTGCTGATGATGGTGACGAGGAGGAAGAGGACTGATGTCTCATTTAGCATAGAGAAATAATAAAGCTGTAGCATTAAATCAATGTTATCCAAAATAAAATACAAAAACTGCCAGTTTGTAAATGGCTAAAATCGCCCCAAAAAGATTAGAAAACTTTTCCCCGGAAAGAAAGTATATAAAACACTTGTTACATGTACTTGCACACATAAAAAGAATTGCTGTGAAACTTACAGGACTAAACATTTTATTTTAGGCCGACATGTCGAACACTACTTCAGCTTTTAAGCTACAAAAGGCATCAAAACTCAAAATTTTAAACATTTTTGTCCTACTTTCTACGGAAAATAAACATACATTTGATCAGTCTTTAAAAAAAAATTAATAAAATAAAAGTAGGAAGAAATTTTATCTATAGGTGTGTTTTTTAATGTACTGTTTCAACAGAAGAAAGTTTTCCTCCTGCCTGAAGGCTTGAGTTGAGTTTGCTCATATGAGGGAGGCTGCTCCTCCTCTGTAGGCAACATAGTGAAAGAGATGCTTTGTAGAAGATTAATGCTGCTGGTGGAGCTGCAGCACAACAGGAATGTTGTCCGTGCCAAGTTGCTATGAAACCCAGAGGAATGGATATGGGGTTACGGGGGTGTTCATGAGGGGCTCCCAGGAAATGCATGCGAGCTTCTCTCTCAGAAAACCTAAAAGGTTTAATCATAAGTGTTTCTGTTGCATCCTGGTTAATGCAGGTTGATATATTGTTATTTATTTATTTCACGCTACTTGGATGTTTTTTTTTTCACTCCTGAGATAAAAACCAAAAGGATGGAAACTCAGAGATGCAGTCTTTTTGGAACAAAAAGTCAGACAGGAGTTGGGGGTGGGGGGAAGATGAGCTGTGTTTGTGTTTCGCAGCGCAGTAGAAACACATGAACCTGTTTGACCAGTTACCTGTGGGAAAGAAAACCGCAGCCGAAGGCAGAGAGACCAGGAGAGTCGGGACTTCCTGTGGTGTCGTCATGGTTTCAGCGTGGTGGAAGTGTGTGTCAGAGGGCGACGCTCAGTCAGTTGGGATGTTTGTGTCTGTGAGTGGGTGTTGGTTTAACGCCCAGCAATGCAGGGCGTTCATGGAGTATGTCAAATCAGGCCGTCAAAGACAATTCTAGTAGCCTATTCATAAAAAATGACATTGTGTAGTTTGATATATTATGTTTTTATAAAATTATACCAATTGCATTTTACTCATTTCTGAATAAAACTATCATCTCAAAACTACTAGGTGGAATTTAGTCATATTTCATCAGTAAGGTAAACTATTAAGTAATCTATAAATTCTACAGAGTCGGGACTGCTTGGTTTTTACGGCACTGATTGCAAATGAAGCTAAATTTGGATCAGCGCACAGCGAATGCGCTGTGGCTGTTTTGGTTTTGGTACAACAGAAACTCTTTAACCTGAAATTGTTCCACACAAACATAATTAAATCAATATGTTTTTACTTACAGTTGAAGTTCTTAAAATCTATTCAGTTACTTTAATGTTTTCTCACCATCATTGCGTTCAATACATTAATCACAGGTCTCAAATTCTGTTGTAGTACGACTGTTTAATCTTGTATATTCTATGTAGTTTTCTTTTTTCTCGTTGGACTTTACGGTTTTGCGAAAGTTTGAGTCGCAAAACATCAAACGGACATCTTAACTGGGGATGGAGCAACTGGTAACTAACTGCTAATATACCCTTGCTACCTAGCTAGCTTGCTAGCTTTTTGTATGTTCATCGTGGGCAAGTGCAAATTTATCATCAGTGTTCATCTTCACCATTTAGAACAACCCATTGAATTTATGTATGTGCAATTATTCAAATATGATTTTTTTGTAAATCTATGTTATATTACAGGTCTTAAATTCTGTTCATAATGGTCTGTAAAAGATCTGGAAAGTCTTAAATTTGATCCATTGAAACCTAAAGACACCCTGCATCCCAATGTTTCAGGATTTTGGAAGTAACCAGGTTGGAGCTGAAGTTTTACATATCTGTGAAACTGATATGTTTTGGATTTTGCATAGATTCAACTAGAGAAAGTGGAACAAATTGGATTTTTTTTTACTAATCTTTTGCTAAGCCTGACTGTTTATGAATTTAATTGATCAATTTGTCTGTGAGGGGGTATTATGGCTGAAAGTGATTGCGTGATAAACAATTTTTATTTTATGTTTTTGCTGATCCACATCCTGACTCCGTCGCCCAGTTTGTTTTTCAGCCTGAGAGTGGCTGACCTCAGATCAGGTTTCTATTGATTCATTTATCTGTGGACGTTGGAAGAGGATCCTGCAGCTGAACACTGAGCTCGTCTTACAGCTTTAATGGACAGAAATGTGTTAGTGACTGCAGCCTGCTCTCTGGGGCCAGGGTCGACCAGTTTCCAACCCACACTGGGACCAGTCTGGGACCATCTGTCGTTTTGCTTCTCCATCTGTGGCACAGAGAGGTGGTTGGTTTCACTATAATTTTCAAAAGCATGAGCTCATTTTCAGCCGTTATGTTTAATTAGGCCTAATTATAAGATTCTCAAAGAAGATGATTCAATTTTTCACCATTTAACTTGTGTATTAAATTTTTCTTTTAGCTTCTGTTTTTTTGATTTTGTAAAACATGGCTTCCACTCTCATTGTTTTCAGAAGCTTTCCTAACACTAAAAGTAAACAGTCTATAAAATGGAAATCGTTGTCGTTGTTATTCAAATTAAGTGGATAAATCTGAAGGCCTGAGATGAAGCTGTTGACCTTTTTCTGGCTTTCTAGCCGCCGGCACTCGGCTCCTCTCGGCTCAGCGAGCAAAGAAATGGAGCATGACGACATGATTGGTCTGATGTACAGAGAAGGAGGAAGAAGATGGAGGAGATGCTGGATTTGTTTTTGGATAATTATTTTCCATCAGGGTCCATTTGAACATCCATTTCTTTTTAATTTTTTAAAAGATTTTGTTTAGTTATTTCATATAATTACAATATGACCTTTTGAGTCAAAGTTCTGTTGTAGTTTCAGCCATTTATCTGCAGATCTGAAAAGCTAAAGTATCTAGAGGTACTCCTCCATCCACTTTACCACTTGTAGCAAAGCAAACCCTCAACATGATGCCAGTTTCTTCAAACTACTAAGCATTAGCTTGGTATTTACAATTTTTCAGAAATTGCTCCACAAAAACTCACCAAAACCAACATATCTAGTTTAATGTAGTAGTAATAGTATTTTCGAGTACGTAAAGAAAACTTTGAATCCTGCAAACGTTTAATAATTTCTCCAGATTATTTCCTTGTTATGTTTAACATTTTGCACTTTCTCCATATACAGGGATCTTTGAATTAAACCCTTAATTACTGTTTGATAGACAACATGTAATTAATAACACCAGAGCGACTTCTTGTAACTCCTCATAGTTCACATGACTCATTATATTTTTCCGATTAAAGTTTGACCTTCGACCTCGCTTCAGTTACAGACAGCAGCTCACACGCTAACCGAGACAAAGTGCTGCGGCACGGATTGCTGCTCTGCGCTGCATTAATGAAAGCGACTCATTAGCCCAGCACAGTATGTGCAGCTTTAGCCTGCCATCGTATCTGTTATCAGAGTCGATAACGTAGCTGTCAAGGTCAGGACTTGTGAGCATATCTGTGCCGCAAACTGCTGAAAATGACTGTGGGATTATATCGCAGATCACTTTTATTGCTGAAAGTTTTTCCTAATATTCCTGGTGGTAGTCAGACAATGACCTGATCCTTTTGCTGCTTCTGGACCAATCACAGCAGAGCTTTTTTCTTCTCCTATTGGTGCTGCAGCTGACTTTGACCCCAGAGGTTCATTCATTAATTCAGATGGACTCTGTGGCTGTCAGCCAACTCTGCTGACTCATCAGAACACAGATGACCACACTGGCTGTGTGTGTGTGTGTGTGTGTGTGTGTGTGTGTGTGTGTGTGTGTGTGTTTCTTGAACACGCACCTTCTTTAACAGAGGCATAGAAACAATGGAATCGGGCAGGATTACAGATGACAGATTAAGGTTTAGTTCCCCTCAGAGAGGCCGTGGTTGTGAATCAGCGCAGGGAGGAAGGTTCTGATCGATCTGCTCTGGTCACATGGTGACACTTTGAGCCCAGGGAACATTACCCTCCAACAGAGTCTGCCCACGTGGCAGACCGGTCAGTGTAAACTTTTATCAATTCCCTGTGTGAATCTCCAACGGCTTTTTCTAAAGGAAACGCACTGATTTTTGGTTAGATTTTCTTCAATCGTACATGGTTGTTATACTGTTATTCCTTCCCTGGTTTAAAAAAAGCAATTGTTTTCATTTTATTATTGTCTACATTTGGTTATATTTAATATACCTTGAAATATCAGCTAGCTATATTTCCCAGTTTCTTCAGGCATTTTGTCATTGTTTCCCTGTATAAAGAACTAGCATACCTTTAATGAAACCGCTTATGTTTACCTTGTACAATATCTGAATTATATGGCAGACATGTTCAGTTTGTCTTTGTTGGTGTCACAGACTTGAAATTTGTAAATAAAGTTATAATTTACCAAGAGTTTTCCCTCTTTGGATTTTCTAAAGCTTTGTCTCACCAATACAGATTTCATTTAGATTTTCCTTAAAGAACTACAGTGTAGCAAAGTATAAGAACGGCACTTGTCCTTATACTTTTCTTTCAGCACTTTATTGCTATTTTTCAGATGTTCTGGAATGAGCAGTCATTGATTATTTCTTTGGGGAGTGAAAATTATGTTGTGTGTGTGTGGGATAATCACTTTAAAACAAAGTTTTAAGATTATTTCAAGACAAAATAACTATGGAGTTCACAATTGTAATTTTTATCTTTTATATTAGCTTCTATCATGGCTACCATTACTTAAACAGCTAACTCTGCATATTTTATAGAGAATGTCAATCTTTACATTAACTAAGGTTTCCAAAAGACTTCAAATACTTCCTAAAAACTTGACAGATGAAGATTGAAAGCTGCCTTCCTGTTATCTGCTGAAAGCCTTCATCTCTTTCAGACACAATTTCCTTTCAAATTGTTTTTGTTTTACATCCCTGTGCTTCCTCTGACAGATTTTTTTTTCAAACACCTCACTGACACTGAAAATAGCTAAACTTGAATCATAATCCATTACCAATGTCCACAGAGTGTTGTCAGTTAAACTGGGAAAAGCTGGAATCTGCTGATTGTGTCACCAGTTGTTTTCTTGGCATTCATCTAACAATGCTTCAATCCCCTCTGAGTTACTTTGTTGTAGCAGAGTTTGAATAGCTGTGATTTTATTGCTATTTTTACCCACAGTTAGGAAACCAGCGCTGAATAGAAGCTATAAAAAAAAAAAAACTTTTCATCATAGGTGATCTTTGTCTCCGCTTTGAAATCAGACTTTATGCGTGACTCAATAAAGTCATATAAACTCCCATGTTAGAGTCGACAATGCCTTCCAAGCCCAGTTGTGCTACATATGTGTTCTCCTGTTTGCAGGAGTGAGTGGGCTTTGCACAGGCCACAGGAAGAAAGGAGAAACTATTTGTAGATATAAAACGTAAGGGTGAAATTACACAAATCAAGAGAAAATCATGATGTGATGAAATTGTTCTATGTTCATTTCATGAACTGATGGAAACAAATATGATGATCGATAATAACTCCTTAAAGCTCTGCCTTATCTGTAACCATCATGACTTACGAAGGGAAGATGATGAGCAAAACAGATTGCTGGTGTGTTAAAAAAAATCTTCTTAAAACAAAAATAAAGAATGCTTAGTCTGGTGGGGGGCAAGTAAAGCCTGGCGACCCGCCAGGCTTATAATACACTATTAGTTACAGGGGTCGCTTTTATGATGCTTTAAAAGAATAACAATTTGAATCAAAATAGCAAGGTAGGCTTACCCAGAAAGTCTCTCTAAAGCTGCTGCTCAGCCTCAAGAGATTCACATAAAGAAAGAAATACAAAAAAAAGATGATTAATGAGCACAGAGGAACCACAGAGGCATGCAGAGAATGGAGACAGATGCAGCATCTCATTATCACTGAGTCATGACCTCATTCTTCTCTCCATTCCTCCTGTGTGTCCTTTACAGCAGAGACTGCTGCAGTGCACACTTCATCACACACACACACAGACACACACATTCTTTTCCACCAGCGTTGGCAACATTGAACTGTCTTGCAGACATAACCAACTACTACTTAAACCAGTACCTTGTCCGTATAAAGTCATTGCCATGACATCAAAAGGCCCAAAACATTTTACAGATAACACAACATAGCACATAATGCCTGTAAAAAGGCTTATCTTTATCTTTATTGTCAGTAACTTGTTACTGACACAATAAAGACTGCGGAGGCTTATAGTACCAGTGAAAACCCCAGATTCCTGCCATAAATAAGATTTTAAGTTTGAACGGTTTATGTCGTTTTTAGGATTATCAAAAATTAAATATTTATGCTAAATACCAGATTAAGAGATAATAAGAGATTTATTTTGGTGTTCCATTGACTCCCTTTAACAATTTGGTAAGCCGTGGCGGTGATGTTAGGGCAGGGTGGTTCAAAGTGAAATCGGACACAAGGCAAGCGAGGCGTCGAACAGATCTGTCTTTATTACACCGGTTCTGTCAGGACAGACGGCCCAGAATCCCAGTAAACTATTGTGAAAAGCTTGTGGAACGAAACCCAAAACATTTTGAGGCATACGGCCTATGTTAACTTTTAACATTTGCATCTGAATGCATATTTGAATCAATGGAGCTTGCTGTAGCTGAATGTTCTGGAGGGAATCATTGGTATCAGAACCAGAATAATTCACAGATCCCTGTTGACGTCAAGGAACTTCCGATCACAGTTATCCGTTCCAGACACAGATCCTAGTCTTAAATGCCAATCTGATTGTCCATTAAAGTTAATAACATCAACAACACATAATGCTTGAACTCTAAAAGCTAAGCTAAGAAAGCTACCATGCTATTCTCTAACACTCTTTCTGCTTGTGATGGAAATGAAACATTGAAAAGCTGCAGTTTTGGACTCCATGTTTGTTGTTTCTGCTGCAGATTGTGTCTCTGTGGCGGTTGTGGTGAGTCTTGAAGCATCGCCTCTGTGTGACGGTGACACAGCAGCAGGGAAGTCATGAGACAGCCGATTGCTGCGGTTCAGCTTCCTCTTTTGCAGGATGGAAGCGGTCGAGGGTTGATGCTGCTCATCACCCATTGATCATCAGAGTCTGTTATCCGACATGTGGAGGAGCCTCTGCCTTCATTCGGGACTGCTTGTTTGTGTAATCTTACATCTGTTCATGACCTTCAGAGGGTTGTTAAATAAAGAAATAAAAAAAATAAATAAAAGTCATCCTCTCACAATAAAATCACAAGCTCCTCAGCTGTTTCCTTTCGGGCTTGAAGAAGCTTGTGATGCGCAGCCGGGTGGCTCCGGGTGAGGAAAAGACTGCGGAGGCTTATAGTTATAATTGCTGTTTTATGTTCTAGTTTAAATGAAGACGCCATGTGCTGAGGCTGCAGGGCGGCAGGGTGATGTTGTGCTATATCCATGACAACTTTTGGAGTCGGATCAAGAACAAAAAGTGCTCCTGCATAGAATATTTGACCTCTTCTGTTTTTTTTTTTTTTTTTTTTGTTGTTTTGTAATTGGAGAAAATTGACTTCAGAGAGCAAATATTCTGAGGAATTCCTGCCTAAGTTATGGAGGGATTATTGAGAGAACTCGGCCCTGGTCTGTGAACCAGGATGTGTCAAAAACACAAGGATAGCATTTCATTTTTGCTTCCTTCTAATCCAAATTGAATGAAGTCATGAGGGAATATACCAGAAAATCAGCATTAAGTCTGTCGCAATTGCTTAATTGTGGCAATTAAGCAACTAATCACGTAATAGATTAAAATGAGAACTATCATTTCCCTTGTGATTTTTAAAAATATTTTATTTATAGTGACCTCATGATCCATCTTGTTTATGGTTCCAGTTGCAAGTGGTTTTTATTTCTTGATTTTGGTTGTCGTGTTTCAGTTTGGATATTTAAAATGTCTTCCAGTTTCAGTTTTAAGTGTTCTTTACAAAATCAAAGTCGATTAGTCTTGGATTATAAAGGCATCATCAATATCTAAAGCGGTCTCAAAACTACCATGTTGTCGTTTATCACAGTAATTACTGGGACAATTTATCTTCCAGCAAAATTTGTTATTGTAAAATGTCAATCTCTCTCTTCTTGTAGAAGAATCGATGATCCTTTTCGAACGGGTTATCCAGATTCAATGCAGTGCTCTCACTGAATGTGACTGGGATTCTTCTAAGCGAATGTGATGAAAAGAGGATGAAACAGGCCTGTGATGCCATCTCAGACTTTTATTTCTTCTTTATTGTCCATAAAAGCAGCTTTGAGCCAAAGCCAATAAACTCCTGGTGTTACGGACCTCAGCCGCCGCTTTTTAAATGAGCTGCTTTCGGTGTTAGTTTCCTGGTTCTTGTCTGTTTTGTATTTGTGTAAATAAATGGGAGACCACATTTTGTCTGACGCTCACGCCAGTTGGTCACAAATGTTAGTCATCCACAGATAGACAGAAAAAAGGTTTAAATCACCTACAGTGAGGCATTTTAAGTCAGATATAAAATGCAGCTAAATGAATCTAATTTCCTGTCTCCAAAACGAGTAGAAACAAGCAAAGTACAGACATAACTGTGGTGTAAAACTATTAGATATTCAATCTGTTACTGTGAACTGAATATTGTTAGCTTATATATGAAGAAAGATGTAAAATGCAATTTAAAATAAAGTAATGGCATCCCAAAAAATGCTTGGTTGGTTGGTTGGTTGAATGTAGGAACACACACACACACACACACACACACACACTAGCTGATGTTTGCAGTGTTTCCATGTTGACGCCGTACAGTCTACATGGAAACGAAGACAGACCACTTTCTTTATGAGCGATTTGCATGTTGACACCCAAAATAACTTTCTTGCTCCAAAGAGTGCAGTACCAAACAAAGTGGAAGTCCAAAGGTTAAAGGTTAAATCAATGGTCACATCTGCAGGGTCAGTGCCAACTTTGCATGATTTTGTAAATTATGATAATTTAATGCAAAGTTGGCATTTTTAATGGACTTTCAATGCAACTTTTAGAGCAACTTTGCATTAAAAGTGTCATTATTTACCGAATGACACTTGATGACAACTGTCATAGACATTCATAAAGACGTGACAGTGTCATGTCTGTCTTATGCACACCCCTTCAAATACAGTGTTACCCATTTTTGTTTTATTTGGTACATATTTTTTGAATACATACCACGTTTCCTTGAAAAAAATGGCATCACAGTTTGTTACTTGCATCACTATTGTCATATTGAACATGTATAATTTACGTTTAACCTTATGAACCAGACAGCTGACATTGTTCCTGGTTGTTTAATCGCTGATCTTTTCTGTGAGTTTTGTCTCAGGAACTGGTTTTGCATTTCCTGCCTCGGGCCGTGTAAATTTCTTGCGTGTGTGTGTGAAAGAGGGGGAGAGAGAAACTCACCGTCAGGGTGCTGTAGGCGTGTCAGAAACATCATGTGTTATTAGTATCCTGCCTTCCATTTGCAGGAGCAGCAACACTCAGCATTTTTATTACGGGTGTGGCACGTGAAAGTATTATCTCGGTTGTAGGCACGTTGTCAACACACGCATGCATGGACTCGGCTGCCACATGTTTCATGTGTTAATCACTGACAGTACCCTTTGAATTTTTCCGTTCTCTCAGGGCTGCTGACTCTAAAGTCAGCAGTAAAATTTCCGACAGCCACATTAAGCAGGATTAAAACTAGACCCAAGTATATCAGCTCAAGGAGAAACTATAGCGTGGCTGTTGTTGCTGAGGATAACAACCATTCACGAAGATCAATATCTGTCAGCTGTCAAAGGAAATTTGAGATTTTCCTTAATTTTTCTGGAATTGCTGTATGTAAGGTGGGCAGAAACATCATGTTAAAATGCTCTAGTTTCTTTCAAACAATTTATAAGGAAAACTACTTTTTTATGATTCATTGCTCTCACCTGCAGACTAAAAATGGGGTTTATTACAAAAATTGTATATCAAAAACACAATATTTATTTTTTTCCAATTTTATTTTTCACTTTCTGTTTGCTTTATTTACCATTTTATTTATTTATTTTTATTTTTTATGTTTCCGGACCAGCAGTGTGGCACTCAGAATTGCTTTCTGAGTGTCAAGGTGAGGCCTAACAGCTTTGCTTTCACAAGCGGAGCATTGCGGTTTGGGCCATGATGGTGCACTGGAAACTTTATTAGAAATGACTTTGGGTTTCTTTCAAATGTAAAGGTCATGGAGATTTAAAAAAAAAAAGAAAAGAAAGGAAAAGGTGGGGAAAAGTTGTAAAGGGAAAGAATGAGACAGAAGTCTGCCTCTAGACCTGCAGAAAGAAAAAAATGTATAAAACTAAGAAACAACAAGAAGCAACATATGCATATATAGTAACAGTTATAACATCATTGGAAAGTACACGAACTGTGCCTCTTCTCATCACGTCTCTGCTCCCTGTTCAGCTCTCCTGACTCTCCATGGTGAAGTGGGCAGAGTCTGATGTCAGCCCCACCTCTTGTTGACCCCCCCGCCATGCCCACCATGGTTTCCAGGTTGCCGAAGTTCGGCTTCCGGCCCCGGTCCCAGACGGCTCCTGCAGCGGTGGCTCCGCCTGGCGGAGCTGCGGCCGCCGCGGGCAGAACTCGCCTCACCAACGGATTCTACCACCACCCCGGACCGGCCGGCGTCTCCGTGCCCCCGTCCTCTGCAAAGCAGAACGGATTCATCCGAGTGCCGTGTTCGTTTTCTGCAAAGTGGAGGAAGGAAAACGCAGCTGACGGTGACGAGATAATGGACGGAGAGGCTGAGTGCAAGAGAGGGAAAGATGGGAACGTCGTCCAGAATCGCAGCAACTGCCAGCTGTATTTCTACCAGCACGGCGCCAGAAAACACACCACATCCACCGCAGCAAAAGGGCGTGGCCAGCTTACATCATACTCCTCGTCATCATCATCCCCGTCTCCACAGTCCAGCCCCAGAGCTCTTCCTGTTTCTAAAAATGGATCACGAGGTTCCAAACTGACTCCAAACTCTTCTGTACTGTCCAAGCAGAGCGTAAACACATGTCCAGGATCCAAAGCAGGGACAAAGGCGATCGCTTCTCTGAGACCGCCTCAGAGTTTTGTCCGCCTGGGTACGAGGCCCAGTTCGGGCCCTGCATCTCGATCGGGTTCTCCGCTCCTTAAGAAGCCGGCAGCTAGCCGGTCCCATTCCAGCGACAACCTGGGCTGCGCTGCTTCCGCGCGGCTGACTGAAAGCGACCGATTCCGCTCCCGCAGCCTCACCCAGGTCCGACAGCAGGCCTCTCCCACCCTCACCCGGACCGCCGCCTCTCCCCACACATCCCGCCCCTTCTCCACCAACAGGGCCGCCCAACGGGTTCCCCCTGCCTCCGCCTCGCAGGCTCCTCCTAGAGGCAGCTTGTTGAAATCGCCTGTGAGCAGAGCCGCTTCAGGCAGGGCAGTTGGCGGCGCCCCCTCCCAGCTGCCGCAGTCAGCCCTAAGGAAGCCCCTCTTACCGAGTCCGACCTCCAGGTCCAGCGGCATCAGCTACAAGCTGTCCCGCCCGTCCCTCGTCAAGCAGTCCAGACCCCTTCGAGCAAAAGGAACCAACGTTTGCAGAAGTGATCAGGAAGTAAACAGAGGACCAACGAGACGTAAGGACTCTGTGGAGACGCCTTCATCTACCGAAAACAGTCCAGGTTCACCTTCTTCTTTTATCCTTTTTTTTTTTTTCTTCTTAAAATCAATTGTCATTTTTAGATTTGAAGACTCTGATCTCATTCTGGTCTGGTTTCAACTCTGTATCTGATCTGCCTGCAGAAAACTCTCCAGATGCTCCGGAGATGGAGCAGCTTTCTGACGACCTTGCGTCCCAGGGAGTGGGATCGATTGTCGGTGAGACGCTTGAGGACATGTCCCTGTCCTCCACTTCCTCCCTGGACAGGAATGACATCAGCCAGGAATACATGGATGACTTTGACAACCTCGGTGAGACACTCTTTCTCTTTCTTACTTTATTCAATGTCACATGCTGTTTTTATTTTAATTATGTAAAGCACCTTGAAATGCCTTGCTGCTGAAATGTGCTATGCAAATAAAATTTGATTGATTGATGTTTTGCTGTAAATATTAGCATAGAAGCTACATAACAAAGAAAATGCGTTGGTCGGTGATGTGTTTATGTGAATAATGTGGCATTACATGAAAAATCCTCTGTTCAAAATCAGAACTAGACTCTGTGTGACCGATCTCCTTTACGTTTTGCATTTTAATACGTTCTCTTCTTTTTTTTGTTGTTGTTGTTGATGTCAGGAAACGGAGGAGTTGGCATCTTACTGTTTTCATCCAAAAACGAGGAGGATGACTCAGGACTCGACCAGTCATGCACCAGGCTGGATGACGACAAGGACGCGATTAGCACGGTCGCCAAGACAACAGGACTGTGCTTCCTGGATGATAGTCTGGACTGGACTTCCATCAGAGGTGAATTTTTTTTTAAAAAGTTGCTGTTAAGGTCAGCTAAATACTTTAACTATTCCAACTGAAAGAAAAGTTGTTTTTGTGTCCAGGTGATAAAGACGAGCACCGACTTAACCAACTTGCCCGTCGGAGAAAGTCAAGTCAGCCTGACTATCATGAACAGGTAACTGGTTTAAGCCAGTTAGATAAAACCTTAAACAATACTTCTCTTTCCTATTTTGTTTTGATTAAAATATATGGGTGAAAAATAGTCAAAAGGTGCTTAAACCCAGATTAACTATACTGTTAGAGATATAACATTAATCTATCTGGTCCACTTACTGAACCAGATCAATGCGACGGCTCCTGCAGAGGTTTTCCTGTCCTAAGGTCCAAAACTTTTTTTCTTTAGCTCTTTCCTCAAAGTAACCCAAAAATTTCAATTTTAAGGCCTCATATAAATTTAAATGTATTGATCCAAGCACACAAACCTGTAGTATTTCTAACTTCTTTGCTGATGAATGGCTGTGAGTTAACATTCTGGAGCAGAGGTTGCCAGATTGTTCAGCTTTATCTAATCCTGTTTCCACAGCTGTAAATTCAGAGTAGAGTTCTATACATTGAGTGTTTTTATCTAACTTTATCTTCTAAAAAAACGACATAAATTGAAATTGCCTTACGCTTTTAGATCATATTTAAAAAAAAAACTTTTATTTTAGCCATTATAAGATCCTAGAATTAAACTGTAATGTGTTTGTTTCCTCGCCGTTACCTGAGTACGCCTCAGCTCATTGGTTTACCTCGAAATTTATAAAAATGTTGAATTCCTGTTTGATGTCCAGGTCAAGATATCTTGACCCCAACTGAAGCCGTTTTCCTGAAATAAAGCATTACAAGTTGAAAATGTGCAGAGAGATAACTCAAGATCTTTCTCCAGATTTTCATCTAGGAAAAAAAAACCTACGTATTCACATTATACAGCTCCGAATAATTAATCCAAAACAAACACGGCTTTTTGTTACTCTCTGTAGATGCTGCAGGTGCAGTTTCACCCCACCCAAAGCAAAGATAGGTGAACTCATCAGTTCATTGTTTGGAAGCTTAAACACTCCCATCAGCAAGCTGCGGCTTTGCAACCGTCCCACCAAGTTCATTGGACATCTGGACCGAAAATGCTTCATGTGGTTCCTGCTTTGAGTTCTTTTCAAACATGAGTGGAGCAGAATCACAGGAACAATCGTTTTCTGTTCACAAAAGCCTATTTCAGCAAACGTTTCAATTCTTAACCTGTAGAAATGATTTGCCTCAGAGCTGGACGTGACGTTGTCCCACACAGCTGTTAGCTTGTACTTATGAAGTTCGGTGTGAGAGGAGATGTTGTGCAGCCTTAATGTAATGTAACAGCAATGGCAGAAAACCTTAGGGTAGTGATTCAGCTGGTGGCCGAACAAATGCTTTAGATTTAAATTTTATTTCTACTCTAGCTCTGTTTAGTGCACCTTAGCCAAACTCTAGTTTGTGTGTCTAGAAAGTCCAGTTCATTTGCAGAGATGTGAATCCACAATTTAAACAAAGATGCAGACCAAAAAAAGCAAACTCTGGTCCGCCTGAAAACCTAGGTCTCGGTTCGGTTGAAGTCAGCTGTGGCGCGGTTCGAATGCAAATATGGGTGTAGGCAGACAAGAGATCGCTTCAAAAGCAGGAAGCTATCTATAGCGCAGGGCATTGTAAAGCTACAACCAAAACAAACTCGAGAGTGTAGTGCCAGCGGGAGAAATGGGTTGTGGTCAAAACAATGAGGGTGTAATTGTCCACAGCAAGAAAATCAGGAACACTAGATTAGAATTTGCCACAAAGGTTTAGAAATACGTCTTGAAAAGAAAAAAAAGAGAAGAAACATTTCGGTCAAATATTAAAAGACTGACGAGACAAAGATAGGACCTCACGCAATGCGATTGAGTGTTTTTGCAGAAAGAAATAATCTGCTCTTGGAGGAAAACTCACAAAAAAAGAATAAAGAGCATTTCTAGAATATACCTTAGACTGTCGTCAGTTCAAATCGAAATCATCCTGAGGTTTTCCGTTTCGCAGGGTGGCTCCTCTCTGGACCTGTCCCCCTCTGACAGCTGTGGCTCTGGGGGGACCTACATGTGGGACGAGGAAGGTCTGGAGCCTCTGGGGGGCGCCACCACCACTGCCTCCATCCACACCAACAGCAACACCACCCACCACATCGGGAGCTTCGACTCGGACATCAACAGCATCGTAAGGAGTCTAGACCTCATCGTTTACTCAGCTGACAGTTATTTATTCTTGCTGTAACCAGAGGGGGAGATCGGTTTATTACGCCTCACCAACAGCTAAAGGTTTCTAGCAAAATATTAGAGCTGTTCCAGACTCTAGGGGTTGGAACTGTAAATATGTTGCAGCATAACTCCACAGTTCAGTCAGGGGAATGAATTTATAAGATTATTGGACTGATATTCCATATTTCCCCTGGAAATTGTTCCTTTGCAGGTGCATTTTCACAAAATCAATCCACTTTTAAGCTCCCCCTCCTCCGGCCAATAAAGGACTTCTCTGCTTCACAGGACCCAGAAACCAGAAGCCAAATATAAAAATTTCATATCAGGCTGATTTTATTGCTTTAGATTTCACATAAGAACCATAATCTATTGAAGGTGCAGCTTGGATGGACCCTTAAGCATCAATAAAATTTGTAGCGCTGTTTGAAAAAGTCTAAACAACGTTCTCTGGCGCCCTCTGATGTCCCCTTCTGCTAAGTACAACCCAACCAGATTCAGGGTTTTTTTTCTTATTCTTTTGCAGCATACAAAGCTGAGTTCTTACTGGTATACATTTTTTTTAAACGTATTCAAAACACAATATCATTTCTGGAGGACCAGAACCTCTCAAACTTACATCTTTTTCCCTGATCAAATAAGCAGTTTGAGCAGATTAATGTCACAGCTGAGAAAATTAATCAGCTCTGCTTTTGGTCTAATTTCATAATTATTCACCCGACATTGACTCTTTGCTGCTTTTGCGGTTTCTGTGAGATAAGCATTTGGGTCTGATAAACGAAGCGCAGAGGTTTCAGATAAGCTGAAGGAGGATCAGCAGGCTTAGGCCCGGACTCCGACCTTCAGTTCAGTTCAGCCGGTGGACCCAGTGAGTGATGCAGAGAGGCTGTTAATGGGCCTGCTGTCTCAGTGTGTCCTCTGTGTTAATGAGCTGTGGCTCGCTCAGTGCTTGATCCTAACGAGCGCGGGCCGTTAACGATCTGAGAACTTTAACGAGCTCTCGGCTGAAGGCTGAAGTCTTTCTCCTGTTTGAATTTACACCTGTGTTTGTCTGTCGTCACCACCAGGAGTCAGTGTTGCTCTTCGGGGTTGTTCTCTTACCAATTTCTTGTTGAGTGTGGGGGAGAAAAAAGCAAAACTGAATCTGAAAAATTTTTTGAATTTCAAGACTTTGTTGCTAAGTTCATTTGCAGAAGATAAAATTTAGAATTTTGTGAAAAACAACTGGCTTATTAAAACGATTTACATGATTTCTAATCATATGATGTCTTTGACATGCGGATTTTGTCCAACTCTCTTTCTCGTTTTGGGTTGTAAGTCACTGATTGAACTCGGATGTATTCACAACTAATTCAAAATCCCAAAAAGTACAACTCTACTATCTTTAAACTTGATCAGAAGTTCCCAAGCTAACTCCAGTTTAGATGGCACAAAGGCATTAAGGAAGCATAAAAAAATAAAGAAGGGATCAAACTTCACACAATGAGATTTAAAAGAATTGTCTGTATGGTAAGAAATTCTGGATTTTTCTAATCACAATTATCCAAATAAATCCTTCTGAAATTCCACACTTTTCTGGAAAATGATGTCAACATCAGAAAGAAAAAAAAACAATAATTTTTCATGGAACCATTAAAAATCTGACAGAGAATACACCCGAGGTGATTTGTTTTTTAAAAAAATCATCTTTAATGTCATTTTTAATGTCACAAATATCCGATAGACTGTAGCTGGAATGGACTCAAATAATGTCCAATATCAGTTTTCCTTATTTTTCTTTTCTAAAACTTGATGTTTGATGCTTTCAATCTATCCAAACATTTCCCTAAAGACGTACTTTTACGCAGGATCTCTTAAACAACCTGGACTCTTGTGATCTGGCTGACGATGACCTCATGCTGGACGTAGATTTCCCAGAGGACTCCTCGCTGCATAGCGGTATGTTTATGTAGAGTCCGATAAAGAAACACGTTTGCTGTCCTCTCTGAGGAAGAGAATCCTCATGAGGATGTGTAAGGACATTTGGTGTCACTTCCTGCTTTGCATCTGCTAAAAATGACCTTGAGAAACTGAACCTTGCAGATGGAGAGGGGCTGTCCAGCATGGCTCAGTGGAGAAGAAGACAGCTCTGTTGGGGAACGCAGGACAACGACATGGAGAGGTGAGAAGACAACTGGTTTATTATCTAAGGCTGTTTATAGTTAAATCAAACCATCTTACGGTTTCTAGCATATGATAGAGCTACAGTAGTGGTGCATTCAGGAAAAATGATCCCTTTATGAGTTTTCCTCCCACTGGCAGATGTGTCTCTGTTGCAATTATAGCTCCGAATTGCGAAAATAAATTTTCTTAATTGAATCGAGTCCAATTTTGGGGGTGGGGGTGGAAAAATGTTTTTCAATAAAAGGTTTTTGTGCTAGGATGAAGTTGTTTTCCAAATTAATTTCACAAAACAGGACTGGAAAACCTTTTTTCTTGCATCATACAAGTCATGTGACCAACCACCTGGATGTTGTACTAGTAGTAGGAGGATGATGGTACTTAATGACTTATCGCATGAACATACTTATTCACGTGTGATTTTAATTTAGTCTCTTATTAAATTGAACCAATTGCTAAATAGTGTTTTTTTTTTTCAACATTTGCAGAATATCAACAGTGTTGTTCATTTCTGATTGTAATGGAAATGCAGCTAATTTCACTTTGACTGAAATTGATGGTGGGAGCTGGGCTTGCAGGGGCAGTAGCCCAGGGCTCCAGTTGTTTGGGGGCATCAAAAACTTTTTATTTTCTTGTAAGTGAATGGGCGTTTTGAAATCATTTAATTTTGTATAAAACTCATGGTGGTTGTATTATTTTAGGATTTTTATGAGTATAAACAATATTCTAGTAAAACCAGTTCTTTGTACAGCACATTACTATTTATTGTCAAGAAGAAGTATTAAACTTACAATGCATCAGTTCATATCTGCTGACGTAAAGGGCTACCTGTTAACAAACTGTAATTTGCATTAGTAAAATTATTGTTTCTTAGTTTACTGGGCACCAAAACAGGCTCCAGCCCAGGGCGCCACATCTGGCTGTGGGCGGGTGGGAGAATGAGGGAAGGTGTTTTCAGATGAGGCAGAAACATGGCAGAATTTTCTGGAAAATGTGGAGATTTAACCTCTTTTTTCTGTGGATGGGGAAAAAATAGGAAAATCTTACAGCGCACAGCTTGATGAGGTGAACTCTGCTCATGTTTAAATACTCTCAGTATGTGAAGGCTGCTTGAGCTTTCAGCACATCGACACCACTGGTTAGACTCAAGGCCAATTTCCACCTTTGGAGCGCTTTCAGAGCCGTATAAACACCACTTCAGATATCTAAGGCTTCTGCAGACCTTGACGATGAGTTAAGAAGTCGATGTGGGCGGATTTTTTTTTTAACTGAATTCATGCTGGTGAATCTTAATTTTTTTGTGTTTTTTTTTTTTTTTTTACTTCTTTAACTCTGAATCTATCATATGGTCGGTCCACAGTGATATCCAGTGCTACAAACTCTCTCAGGACCCTGAGACAAAGGAGGATAAAATCAGGTAGCGTGCTCTGCCAGTCTTTCTTTCCTCCATCCTCTTAAAATCACAGCTTCCCTTTGCATTTTCTGCCTGCTTCTGTAAACATTGGTTAAAACTCTGCAGGTCGGCCTGCTGCTCTCCGGCTCCTCAGGCTCTGGGTCTGGATGTGGAGGAACTCGCTGAGGACTGCTCTGCAGTCCGGTCACAGCTGGAGTTCCTGCAGAGGTTGCTGCTGCAGGTGAAAGGGAACGCTCTTCCTCACCAACAGTTTGTCTAAAGAGACGTTAAACTTAGAAGTCTGCAGCAAACGTCAGATCATCCATTGTTTATTTTCCAAGCATGGTTTAAAAAAACTTTACATTTGGCTGCTGGAGCCTTGATGGCAGGCTCCAGAAGAAATTGAGAGTTTATATATTAAATATGAGTCATCAAAATATTGAATAAATCAAGACATCTATAAGCCTAATCTTGTTTCTAATTTAACCATGTCTTTATGTATTAAATATGTTTATTTCCACTCTTTTTTTCTTTCTCTTTTTTTTTTTAGGAGGAGGATTTGGACGACGACACTCTGACCACAGACACACTAAGTCCAGAAACAAACGACTTGTCTCACAGTTCAGACTCGCAGGTCAGCAAGTTCAGCCTTGTTAGTCTTCTGTGTTAGCCTACATTTCCCATAATCCCTCGGCTCAACATTCCACCTGTCTGTAGGTGGAGGCGCTCCTTCAGGAGGTGCAGCAGCTCCGGGAGGAACTCAGGAGCCGAGACCGGACCATTGCACAGCTAACCATGCAACTGGTGAGTTTGATGCTGCTGCAGCTTCAGTTTGCTCAGTTTTAGTTAAAAAAAAAGGGATTAATAAAAGCCCGTCACAGCCTTGAGAACTTTAGACATTAATAAATATTAAATATTTTAGTCACTGTCTACTTGTGTATGACTGAAGATTGTGTGCGTGTGCAGACTGTTCCCACGCTGACCACCAGGTGTCGCTGTCAGGAGGCATCTGAAAGGATGGAGCAGCAAACACAGACAAGTCTGACACAAAGCGAGTGTGTGGCCTCGCAGACACCGTGGAGAGAACACACTGTGAGAACACACACTGACACACACACACACACACACACACACACACACACACACACATGCACACACACATACTTGAACACTTTCATTATGAATTAAATCAAGGCTGATCCACAAACAGAACCTATAATGATGTTTGTTGTTAGTCCAGGACAGAAAAATCCAGAAAATAGAATGTAATAATCTGAACTAATCACCATTAGTTTAAAGGTTCTCACAGGAAACATCTTTAAGTCTCTTCTGTGGGGTAAAAAGTTTGTTTTTCTTCTTACTTTGAAAGACTTTATATTTTCAGAAATCTTTTATTATTTATTTTTTTTTTTTTTAGAAATTTTCTTGCCATCGGTTGCACCATCTCCGACTCTGATTCATGAATTTCTGATTGTATTTCTTTTTTTTTTTTTTTACAAACTGTGCAGGCAGAAAGCATCTTTTATTCTCCTCACTCTGAAATCTCACTTTCATTACCTGCGGCTATTTTTGCTCCACGTTCTTTTTTGTTCCTCGTTTCACTTATTAGCTTTAAATCCTTTTATTTAAGGGGAAACTTTCTGAGAGGGCTACCTTCTTTTTTTTTTTCTCCTCGTCCCTCATCTATCCTGTCGTCTTTTCTCCATGTGGAGTATCAGCATCTTCTCTATCTCTCTTTGTCCCCGTCTCCGTCTCAGGTGTTTCCTCCTGTCCCTTTTCTCTCTCCACCCTGGCAGTATCAGCGCTCCAGGCCTATCAGGGGGAGGCCCAAGCCAAGCATCCCCTCCCACCTTGCTAGAAAGAGTGAGTCACAAAACTGTCAAGACTCCTTCACCAGACGTTCACTAATTAGCCTTTAATGTTTTAAAAATGCACAGAAAATTTTGAAAAACTAGTCATGAATGCAACAGTTTTGACAGAAATCAGCCGAATCTACTTGGAGGAAGTTCTTGCCATCGCTTTCAAACCTTTGAAGCTCCTGTCTGAGCAGGATGCAGTTCAGGTTTGCCTGAACCGATCCATTGATGTTCTAGAATTAATCTGCTCCACCGGCTCCGTCTCTGAATCATCTGTTCGAAACACATTTCCCCCCAAATCAAAGAGATTCTCCTAACTCACCCATTGGGATATTTATCAGCAAGCCTGACTGCAAACTGACCTCAGACATGAGCTTAACTTAAGTTTACTGAAATTCAGCTTTCTCAATGCTTTCCATCCAGGTTTCCTTCCAAGCAGCCAGGGCTTCTGTGCCCTCCTGATCAATAGTTCTCCAAGGCTTTTTGAAGGTATTTCAAAGTACGTTTGCACATTTTGTTCCTCAATAACTCGACGCGACTAAACGAGTTGAGGTTGCATCCCCAAACAGATGAGCATGTCTTCCAAGTAAAGGAAACCTTGTCAAGACCCAGGAGAGAGTCAACGTTTGGGTTTTCACCTCTTTGGAAATCCCCTCGTTGGAGCTAAGATCCTTCTTTTTCTCTGTCATCTATGACAATTTGCAGAGATTTGACAAGAGAAGTAGGATTCAGTTTTGACCTCCGTGACATTCGGCTCAAAACAATTTCTCTGAAAATTCTGTTTACACTAAATTGTCCTTGTCAACACAACCCCGGCTCATAAAGTGCCTGAATGAGAAATAGAAGGCTTAACAAACAAAGAACATACTCTTCTGAAAATGGACAAATCCTAGACTGAGAGTGAATGAAAAATGAAAGTGCAAAGAAACTGAAAGACCTTCAGAAATTCTGGGAGGATTGTTGGTCCCGACCTCTTTAACAAAGGAAATCTTCCTTGTGCTTTAAACTGCAATGAAAACTGACTATTTTTAGCTTTTTTCCCCTCTAACCTTTCCTCCTCCTCTCCTCTCTGTGTCTCTTCTCCATGCTTTCGCTCAGGAGTGGAAAATCTTGTGCTTTACTTCAGTGACAAAGCGTGGTACAGTAGCAACTTTCCTTTGTCTTGCAGTCAAACCTTCTCCGTCTCCTCATTTTCAGTTTTCTCCCCTCCATTTTCCCACTGTGATTCCCACAAAGCAAGCTATCTGTGAGGACTGTGTAATCTGAGCTGGTGCTGTAAATCACAACTGGAGAAAGTTAGTCACACTCCGAACTGATGTAGTCTTTGATGGTAAAATACAGATTAACGTTCATTGATAATACTGCCACCTGGAGGCCAGTTGCTGAGCAGCTGAAGATTGTGGAAATTGTAGTTTAACACCAGAGTGTCTGTGCATCCTTTAAAATTCTTAAATTTATGTTTCTAAAATTAAAGCCTTAAATTTATTAAGAAAATGTAAGTTGGCCTTGTTTACGGTTTGTTGTGGTGGGACTATTTAATGTAACTTTTTTTTTAGTTGCAAGTAAACATCTTCATTGCTTTGCAGATGAGGTTCCCGGTTACTAGCTGGTATTATATCCTTGCTAAAGAGCTAGCTTTCTAGCTTTTCTGACTGCATCATGGGATCCAAGCTGAGTTCACAGGTTTTGCTATGCCTCACTGTAATACACAATTTCTCAGTCATCCAATATATTTATATCTTTTTCCTGTATTGAATTTCAAAAGGTCTTAAAAGGACTTATAGTTGCTGAAAGCTGCAGATAACACATGGTTGTCTCTCTGCAAATGATTGCTTCACATCAGACAAAACCCTTAAGTCCTCTCAAGCTGCTGTGCAGATTAACTTAAATATTGTGGGTATTTCAGTCGTTTCTCAGAAAGCTCTGAGTTTTTGTTTCAAAGCGTTTCTGAGAAGGCAATCGTGTCAACCCCTTGAGCTGATCGAAGCGTTAACAACATAGGAACTGGCTAAGGCGGTCTTATCCACCTCTGTAAAATAATATTGCAGCAGTTCGGAAATCCCAAACCTTCTCAAGAAACCCAACTCGCACACCATCGGTCCTCAGATAACCCAACTTCTATCATTTGAATTTTAATACCACTACTTCTATTTTGTGACTTGAACAAATCCATTGCCCCATTATTCCAAGCTCAGACTTAGGAGTAGGAATGCATATCTTTGGGATCGATCTTGAAGGGTGGTCCTCAAGAGGATGAATTCTTTTCCGATGGAAGTTTAGCAACAATAGAACAAACTTTAGTCTCGTCCATGTCAAGATAAAACAAGTTGTCAGGATGTTCCCGTTTCCTGTCCATCCGTCAAAGTCCAAAAGGGCTCCAATCAATGAAATTACACTCCCAAGTATGAGAGCGAAGAATTCACACAGTCAGGATAAGTGGTCTCATTACAACAAGACTATGGATCTTTCCACTTTGCCTGTCTAAGGGTGCATTGACCGGCCCTCTGTTCCTGGATTTGAGTATCTCTGCTCTGCAGCTCGTCTCGTCAGCGGTCCCAAGTTAGGCTGAACATGCAAACACTCCAGTGAGTTCCAGGTCTGCTCTCCTGTTGGTTCAAACCGGATCAAACCAACCGGTTTGAACTAAGGTTCAGCTGACATACGAATGTCCTCCCGTTTGGTTCTCTAATGAAAAACAGATGAGTTCATGGTCTACTCTAATGACGCATTGCAAATTAGTATGAGACGTTCCAGAAGCGTTCCTCTTTCATCCAGACATAACTTGGCAATTCTTAGTGGTGCAGTCACACCTGCTTTTGGAAAGAAGACGCGTTATCCTTCAACTCTTCCAATAACTCTTCCTTTTCTAACTGTCCTGTCATGAACTTCAACGTTTAACATGCTGACTGCGTTGTGTCGAGTCTGAGATGGAGTTTCTGAGCTTTTGTCTTTTCTCTGAGCTAAACTGGGATTTAAGTTATTGAACTTCTCACCCTTGTAAGGTAAAAATAAGCACTGTATCCTTCCAACAGGCATTTTATTCACAGTAAAACTCAGCCTGTCTCAGTTGCTCTCTTTGTCCCGTGTCACTGTTGACCAAAGAAGCCCGTAGCAGTACATGCAGTAATTGCCCAATAATCAGCATTATTCACTTCATTCGTGAGTGCCCTGTGTTTCTCCTCATCTGCGTGTAAGCCATATTTCTGCAGAGCTCCATTACAGTCCTAATAATTTCCAGGGTAATTGAGGAGTTTGACAGCAGCTCGTTGCCTGCAGCTCAGCTCGACAAGCTCATGTTTACCCATTATTGTCACGATTCTAATTGTTGATTTTAGTGATGATGCGATGTGGCGAGATATTATAGCCCTGATGGGCCCCAGGGGGGCTCATAAGAGGGCAGTTTGGGAGGTTCAGCACTTTATGTTAGTATCTCATCAGAACACTTAGAGGGTTGGAAAGGGTTGGCAGCAGAAAGAGAAGAGAGAAAATAAGAGAAAATAGGAGAGTGCTCTTCATTTGTCATCACCATTCTCTGTAAGGTATCTCGTCATTTCTGTGAATTTTCTTGTGATTTTGAGTTTACATCCTGTCCTTTTTATTCACTCTGGCTGCTCATGCATGTTTTATGAGGATGGATTGAAACGTCTCAGTCGGAAATGCGGATACCAACAGGCTGCAGCTCCTTTTCTAGCCACCAGATGTCGGTGTTTACCAGTTAATGTTTAGTTTCTTACCCTGAACTGCTGATATCAACCAGGAGTTTGTTTGTTTTTTCCAGCAAATATGTCTAAACTGTGTTTCTCCAAAATATGTCTTCATAACTACTTTAGACTGAAATTACATAACTGAAAACCACAGTTTTCTCTAATTTTCCACTACAAACCTTTGGAAAGTCTGGAATCTAAGGTTGTTTTTCCCCCCCAAATTATTGACATATATCTGTCTGTCTAAATGCGCATTCCTTAAACAAATTTAAACATCAGAAGTGGATAAAAGGTTAGAAAGCTGGAAATTTAATCAGCTTTTTCTTCGTTTTCCAATTTTTAGATAATGAACAGTTTGAGGATTCACCGACAGCAATCAACCATGAATACATTATAGCGTGAAAGTAAAAATGGATTTCTTAAAGTAAAGTGACTAAAGTAGAGGACACACATCACTAGTTAAACAAGATATTACGGCTGGACGATATTCCTGAAAACTGTATCGCCACATAGGAATTTCATATCAGTCTATTGATAATTATTGATTACCTTTTTAACTGACTAAAAGTGTGACATTTCTTCTTTTAGTCACAATTTTCACTCCATGCTGTTTTTATTATTATTATTATTATTATTATTATTATTATTATTATTAAGCTGTTATGAGGAACAGTGGCAAAACCTGAAACTGCTGCTGCGCAAGTTAGTCAACGAGTTGTCGTTGGGTAACCACAGAGCGAGAGAGAGAGAGGTTGAGGAGATAAAGACTTTCCTCTGCCTACATTTCCCAGAATGTTGTGAGGCTCTGGATCGGAGTTCGGTGAATATTCTATATGTTGAACCTTTTATCAGTCGTACTATCTGTTGCTGTCGATCATGTTTCTATTATTTTATATATTGTTATTGATTTATTGCCCCGCCCCATAAGACATATAAAACAAACATTTCCCCCGAAACGATGCACAAACATACAGAAAATAGGTAAAGTTAGCCTGATAATTCAGTCGCAGCAGGGTACACTCTTTTGTTACCATCATCAGTTAAAGCTGTGCTCAGTTCGGCAAAAACACTTACAGGTAAAAACGGCTTCTTTCTGTTCTGAGCTCTCCGAAAAATGACCACGCACGAATGTGATCATTTTAAACGGCTTTTTTTTTTTCCAATGATTTTCGTGACAGCTTGACACGAGTCCCCTAGCTCTGAACAACAAGCACTTAAGTCATTTGCTTTTCTACTCAATAACCACAGAGAGGGCTGCCATGAGCTGTGAGAGGAAAAGTAATCAGCAACTACAACAGGAAGCAAGCAAAACCAACAAGTAAATTTAAATAACGGTGTAACGGTGTTGTAATTAAGCTGTATACACACACACACACACACACACACACACACACACACACACACACACACACACACACACACACACACACACACACACACACAAACAGATGAAAGCGAACACGCAGATGAATCAAAGCGGTTTGACTCTCGGATCAAAGTGTGGATGTGTGAAACGATTGTCCACCTGACAGAACAGCTCGCTCCGTCTCTACTCGGCTCCAACACCTGATAAATTATGCAACAAAGAGCTGGAGGTTTATGTTATTGCAGAACCCCGTCCAGAACCGAGCTTTTATGTTAGTCGAAAATCAGAGCCAGGTGTGTGTCCATTAGCTGATGAAGACCTAAAATGTGTTTTTTTGTTTTTTTTGTTTGTTGTTTGTTTTCAGTCACAGGTACTTCACTCCTCCCATCAGGAAGACCAGGAACCACTGACAAACCAAGCGCCGCCTTCAGGTAACCCCGCCCATGCTGAAATGCCCCCTGATGGTCTCCCCCCATCCTTTAAACCAATCGCCGCCACCTGCACAACCCCAACAAGAGTGACGGACGATGGAAACCCACAGAGGAAGCCGGGGAGGGAGGAAGAAGAGACGGAAAGGAGAGGGACCGATTCCAGATCCCTGATGCCTCTGCACCCTTCCAAGCTTCGCCTTTTCCTGTCTCATGCCGCCAACAGCTCCGCCCTGGCGTCCCCGAAGGCGAGGCCGTCGAGGCAGCTGTTGGATCGCGCCAACTCTCCGGGGCTGAAGGCGAAAGCCTTCGGCTCCGGATCGTCGCATCTCCCCAAACCAAAGAGCTACTGAGGCGGCGAGCAATCAAACACGCCGACTGATTGACCGTACCCGCCCTGAATCCTAATATTGATATTCTGAGCTCAGATTAAACAAAAAAAGCACTACATTAGGAAGATTGATACCACCTGGATCTCAGAAGACGTCACGGATAAAAACCATGGATTTGTGCCTTTGATTTGGAAGACGTCGTCATCTCACTGCGGATCGCTGGAACCGAACGTCATTTAAAGTCTAACCTTAGATGTTTCACATGCTGCTGCTGCTGCTTACATTTTAATCTTTATTGGTCCTCTGGTGAGTTTCAGACTGACTGCGCCCAGCCTCTGTGAGAGGAAAAGTGTTAGCGTTAATTTAAATGAAGTCTCCGACGTGAAACCCGGCCTTCTTTGCATTCCATCGAAAGCACTCACTGTATTCCTGGATAACACTGGAGTTCTTGATCTGCAAACCGATATCTAATATCTTAAGTTCACCTTCAGCAACACACCCTCTCTGCTTTTTTAACCACTGGTCCAGTTGTTTCTCCCTTTCCACAACCACAGAAGAGACGGAACCCTTCGTCCTTCTGCCTGCTGTCTATCATCTCTTCGTTCAGACAACCTTGACATGAGGAAATACTTTTTCTTCTGAAGTTTTTGAGCCTCGAACTTTCTTCTTCTTCTTCTTCTTGGTTAAATCCCCAGCTTCTCACAGGGAAAAAAATCCTTCCTAAAGGAAGAATATGGATTTGTCTAGCTGTTGCTTCAAGTAAGATCTTCTTCCAAACTATCCGGTTAAGCTGCACTGCAAAAACACAAAATCTTACCAAGTCTTTTTTCTTTGTATAGTTTCTAGGGCAAATCTCTTGGCTATTTTTAATTTCAAGTGTATTATCTTAAAAGTAACTTTTAGTAGCTTCTTTTTAAGAGTATACTTAACATTGATGGAAAAATACTACTTCCATTGGCAGATCTTCAAACTTAAAACTGAGTGAAAACAATCTTCCAATAGAACTAGTATTTTCTTTTATTAATATCAAGGAAGTATTGACTTAAAACAAGCTGCTGTCTTTCTGAAGGTCTTATTTTAGCCGACCTAAGATATTTGCACTAGAAACTGGACAAAAATACTTGATATTTAATGTTTTTTTTGCTGTGTGGAGATAGTTTTTTCCCTTTCGCTTTAGAACGCCACTCTGGGATCTTTTTCTCTCTCGCACTGTGGCCGTTCTGTGACATTTCTATTAAAGTATTTGTTCTCAATCCTTCTCCAAGCAATGTTTGATCCAAGCTCTGAACTGAAGGATCTAAATCCTTACAGGAGTTATCTTATGGTTAACATTCAGCAGAGGAGCTGCCGTTTGTTTCAGCATCTTTTTTTTTTTTTTTTTTTTGTTCCTCAAACGAATCCTGACATTTGGGCCTCGTTTTGCCATCCGAAACAGCTTTCAGCCGGAATGTCACATTTCCACGGCGCCCGATCTGAAACCGGGACACGTTTCCAGAACCGTTCCTAACATTTTGCTAAGTCGAGGAGTTATGCACTCGCCTGGATTCCTTCAGGAAGTTTGAACCCAGTGACATTTTCGCTCCGCCGATGCCTCAAACCCACCAGTAAGATCCTGTGACATCTGTATCGGCGAATATCTGTCGGCTCTGCCTGCTTTCACATTAAACGGCTCTGGAATAAAATATGCAACACCGTTAGGAAAAAAAAACAAACGGACACAGAAATATGCAAACTGGCTTCGCTTCAACGCAACGACTCTAAGTCACAGATGCTGGTGAGTTTTCAGGAAAGCGATGAGTTTTTTTTATATACGACTGGATGATTCCATCGTTTAGCTTAAAGCTTTAATGAGAAAAAGAAAGTTTCTGGGTTTTTGACTGGTGGGAATAAATGAAACTAATTAGATGTCATTCTCCGAGATCATAAACTCCTAAAATCTGACGCTTTTCATTTTCTGTGAAAAAAAGGTTTGTTTTAGTCAAATTCTTTTTTTTTTTGTTTGTTTGTTTGTTTTGTCTTTGACCTTTTAAACATCCAGCTCACCACAGAAAATACAAGTTTTTAATGTTTTCTCTGAAAACTAAAAAGCTCTCCCTTTCATAAATACAGTAAAAGTTGATAAAGAGTAAACTTTTCTCTAAAGAATCTGAAATCAGTGTAGGATGATTCTGTCGGGAGTGAAATAATTGATCCCGATGCCAAAAAATAGCATTAATACCTCCAGTTTTCACAGCCCAGACTTCTTAACAATAAATAAATGCAGGAGTCATTGCATCCATAGAATAAATGCAAAATAATTTGGTTCCATTTTAGATTTTTAAGCATGAGCGAGAATCTTCAACTTGGATTCCTAATTTCAGCATTTTTATCAAATATATTAAAATTACACTTAGGTTTACAAGAGTCTATTTGAGTTAATTTAGCTATGCAAAGCTAGCGCTGACTGTAGCACACCCGTTTTCAAAGACGGCTGTCGCAAAGCCAAAAATATTTTAATTTTTAAGTACGTGATTTAGAAATTCAAACAAAACTCAGTCAGCATGAAGAGCGATCGAAAGTTTGGATCTCATCCGGTCAAACTTTGTGTACGTTTCTACAGAATGAAGAGAGGATAAATGTTTAAGTCAACTGCATCTCTGAGTTTTAGCATTGACATCGACATTGAAACCACCTCTATTATACATATGATCATGTTTTCAGAACAGGAAGCATTGATAAAACAAAACGCTGGCGCGTTTTGTCATATTTCATCAAACCAACAGAGATCCAGTTGTGCGTTTTTTTATTTTCTTCCTCTTGTCGTTTTGTTTCCAGGCTAAACACAGATGTTTATGGCGGAGTGCTCACCTGCCTCGTGACTCTCTGACCGCCTCTCTCGTCCACCTCCCTCCCTTGCACCTCGCCCGCTGTATTAGTATTATTATTTTTTTCTTTTTAGTACCAGCTATTAGTCCAGTAGTGGAACGGCATCTTCTGCCCAGGTGTAGCAGTTATGGCTTGTTGCCATGGCAGCGCAGATCCGCAGCAGCATCCGTGTGGAATCGCAGCACATCCTCGTGTTTCTTTTGTTGTTCCCTGTTAAATGAATCATCACACATACACGGTTAAAACCCGCGGGTGGTTGGGCGGGTTGCTTTTTTTTTTTTTTTTTTTTTTCTCCCCAAATTTCATCTTCCACTGGATTGGAAAAATACACATCAAAGTTTTTCAGTTCCAAAATGTTTTGTCTGATTTTTATTTTATTTTTTTCTTGAAAATGCTATAGAAAACAAGGAGATCCTTGTTAAAAGTTTCTACATTTCATTCCACTTTCCGGGTGTTCAGGCTCCACCTGTGCCCTTCTGACCTTGGTGCGCTTTGTCGTTAAAGCGGGGGAAGGTTCGGACATGCGGCTGCTGCTAATGAGTTCTTATCTGAAGCTCGGAGAGCACAGGCAGGATTTCGGGAGTGATAAATAAAAAAAAAAAAAAACCGCAAGCAGATTAACAGTTTCTTAGCGAAGGCTTACACTGGATTAGGCAGGTGAATATTCACACAAGCTGTGACGACCGAGAGCTGGATTAAACCTGAAGGTCCTTTCATCTTAGGGAGATTCCTTCACGATGAGGAGTTGCCTCATCGGCGGTGTCCAGCCAAACACGGCCGAGCTGCTCGCCACCAACGCTCTGCTGTTTTTAAAAACGATTTCAGCTTCTGTAATTTATTTATTTATTTATTTATGTTTTTTTTTTTCCCTGAACGTTTTGGGAAAAGTCTGGAAATTTGCGTGAGCATGAACTCAGACAATCAAACCTGACGAGGTAAACATTTTGCACACAAACATAAAGTATTCGACCCTTGGAAAAACTGACGTCCTGAATATTTAGTCGTCCAACCAATAATTGATTAACTCTTTTTCCTTTCCATTGAATCGACTTAGTGAAATCAACCGTAACTTATAAAATCTTTTGTCATTTGTCCTCTTTTTTAAATGATTTCTACAATAAAATGTTGAAATCATGGTGATGTTGTTGGGTGTTGACAATAACTGAACCTGCTGAGGGAAAAACGTCAGTTTCTCGTTGTTTTCCATCTTGTCCCAAACTCTTCAACTCTCCTTAGTTTATCCTCAACCAATTTCACCGCTCTTTACTTGAAAACTTTTTCTTTGCTTCATCTTTTATGGTTGTAAATTGACTGAAGACTTTATATATTAAGCTGAATACATTAAATTTCTTTGTGTGGTACGAGTTTTATTTTTTTATTTTTTTTATTTATTTTTTTTACCAGACACATCTCTGAGCACCAACGTTTTGTGACGTATGTCCTCCATATTTGTCCCAAATAATTTATTAAAACAAATTTCTTGATTTCATCTCAGTTCGAAACCCAGACATTTTGACAGCAAAACATCAAATCTTTTCGTGTGTGTGTGTGTGCGTGTGCGTGTGCGTGTGTGTGTGTGTGTGAACTTTCACTAAAAATGCTGCTGATCAATAAACATCCCAAGTGTAGATAAACTGGCGAAACCTGGAAATCGCTTCCTTGTCCCTCGTCCTCTGACAGCTTGGAAATGCTTGTCTTTGTCCTGTTTTCACACTCTGGACATCTCAAATCAGAACCTGGGGTAGATTTCACTCTTTAATCTTCACATTTTCCAAATAAACTGGAGGAACTAAGAAATAAAAGCAGGGCTCTCTGCCTGACGGAGTTCCCCAGATGTGTCGGTGTTGTGCGGGTTTCTAGAATAAGCTTACATTGCAGGTGAACCCGTGTCTATATATTTCACTGTAAATTATTAACGGAAGTTCAACATGTTATTGTGCGTTATGTGTATCCATGATATTAACTGCATTGTGTGTGTTTTTTGTTTCGTTTTCTGCTGTAATCCCTCTGTGGGAATCCTTTAGTTTGGATAACTTGAAGGAAAAGCATCCAGCCATTTTGTGTCACTTTATTTTTATTTTTTTATTTTTTTTGGTGCAATATCTGCTGCAGTGTTTTTGCTGTTCAGCTACATTAACTCTTATTTATGTGACAAACTGTAAGAAAAAACCCCCATCTCCTTCACTGTAATATTCATTGTTATGTCTGAATGATGAGCTTGTAAAGAATCTAAAAAAAAACAAACAAAGAAAGCACTTTATTTAACATGAGGCAACACTGGACTTATCCAAACTGCTCTATTATTTAACTTTGTGTTGTCAAATAAATGCTGCGTTCATGTCGCACAGTAATAATGATTTCACTCTTGAACATTTTTGTTTCGTTTTACTTTCATTATTTAAGCTTTACGCCTGTAATTCCATAGCTGCGAAACAAGATTACAGATAAAGATACAAATATCCACTTTTTTTTCAGTTTATTTGTATAATTATAGGTGATTTGCTCATTTTACTCTTGTCAGAGATTAACTGAAATTTGTTGAAAACTCATTTTAATGTAAATCCACACATTTATTTCAGATTAATAATATTAAAACAGGTGACATTTTCTATTTAAACCGAGGTACGTGATAAATTTTGCACAGTTGTTTTGTCCTCAGTTTGTAAAGTCTGACTTGTTGAAGGTTAGTTTGGAACAGAGTCGAAGTGCTCAAACTTTGGGAGACTTTTGTTGGTCTTGAGTTTTTTCTCTGGTTTCCCACTGGACCTGAATGCAGCATTAAAGCTTTCCTGTTGGTACTGCTGTTTGAAGCTTCGGTCAGACTCTGTGCCTCTGAACAGTTGTGGTTTAACACTCTGGGTACTGTGGATGTTCTGTGAGTTTCCAAATGTTCTCTGTTCACCGTAAACCAAATCAAACACAAGTGATAGTTTAAAAGAAAAAAGCTTGTATTCCTGTTTTATTTGGTCATCTCACTCCTCTGCCTCTCATCACTGATTATGGTTCTCTTCTGTCACTGGCTGAGGCGATTTGAATGCTGCTGAAATAAAGACTCACAAAAATCAAAGCTTGTCCATCTCATTCATCTCAATGGGTAATCATGAATCAATAAAAGCAAACTGTACCACAGCCAACCACCAGGGGGAAACATAAAGTCCTCAACTCGATTATTGTATGGGGTCAAGTCCACAAGGGTTTTTACTGGATCTTTACAGAAATGTTTAGTTTTATATATATAAAGTAAAAGATGAGAGAAAGTAACTGAGTGAATGCCGGCAGACGTGGAGAATAACCTGAAGACATTTAGCAGCATTACTGGTGTTTGATTGGTGGCAGTATCGCTCAGTTCTCTATGTGTAGTTAGCATTTTGGTAGCCGGTGATGCTAATGTCAAACTTAAGTTTATCCCACTAAACATTTGTCCCCCAATCAGCGTTATTTGTATCTATAGTTGAAGTTATCAATAAGCACCCAGACGTTAGATAAAATAAAACTCAAATATTTTGCTTTTGTTGATGGAACAATTTCCTTCTTCAACTGCTAATTTCTTTTCAGTCTTATTTTAATTTCTATTCCTACACAGCGTATCCCCGAAAAAGGCAGAGGGTTCTTTCTGTATTAGAAAGATTTGAAGATCATACAGTGATTTTGTTTTTAAATTAAAGTGCTTATTTTATTATTTCTACAATGTTTCCAATATGATTGGGTCGGGGGTCATGATGGCTGATTTCCAACCCAAGAAAGTCAAGAAACATGTAAAAAAGCAACTAAAGAAACTGAGCTCAAGGTAGTGCAGAGTTGAAACAAATATGACTTTGCAAACAAATACACCAACACATAACGCATAGTTAACATATTGTGTCACTTCATGCAAACTCTTGGCCCCAAAGTGATAAGTGAAAATACTCAACCATTCCATAGTTCACTTTGCTCAGACGCTGAGGAAAGCATGGGTAAAAATGCTGGGACAAACACACACAGGAAGCTGAAAACAGTTGAAACAAACAGTTGCACAAAATAACAAATGGTAAAGCTGGCTGTCAGACATTGTGCTTCAATGTTTTGCTGTTTTTGCTCTAGCTGCAGAGAAGTAAATGCCCGCTAACCGGTTAATTGTTTCTCTCTGCTTGCGTCGACGAGGCTTTGAAATAAACTGAATGAAGCACGAAAAACAGTGATGAACTGTTTGTAACTCTGCTGCAGAGCTGAGAAGCGGTATTTAACTTCCAGTCAGGTTCCTCCGGAGCAGAGCAGAGTGGATGCAGGTAAAAGTGGGGCGGCTTCTCTCCTCGTTATTTTCCCACACAGTTGGATTTTTTTCTACCCAGCCAGTTCCTGCCGCTGAAGATTACAACCTCAAAAAGACGAGACAGATCCTGAGGACCGCACATGCAACAGGAAGCCCTGTAGTAGCTCTTCTAAGACCAAGGTCAAAGGTCAGCACAAAAGCAAAAACGCCTTCTGATTGGCTTTTTAAAATTTTAACTCAGACGCTGCTGTCTAACTTGTTACAGTAGCTGGAATGATAAGGGCCTATGGCTTTGAGGCAAATCATTTTCAAAGCTTGCCCTCACTTTAAGTTTCACCTGACCCATCAATCGTAATTTTAACAGAAGATTTTTTTTTTTTTTTGAAGATCATCTGGTTCTGTTGGTTTTGAAGCTAGAGAAAAAACATCTATTTTAGGAGTAAGGCAAGACGGAGTCCTATGGTACTCCTTTGATCTGGTAGCAATTAAATAAAATTGAAAAACGAAACTCAGAAGTTGCATCTTTGGTCCAGATTCCAACCCTCACCTGCCGACGTTTGAATTATGAGAGACATACGTGTTCTTCATTGCACAGAGAACTGGGACACGACATCAATTGGCATTGCTTCCTGAACAAACTTTGAATTTACAGCACCGTTTAAGTGAATGTGACTGGCTGGGGGTGATGGTTGGAAACTTTCCAATGGCAAAAATGGCTGGCACCTCTCTATTTAAGTTATTTCAGTTGTTACTGAAATAACTTGAAACTGACAAAAGTGAATACTGAATAAACATGTACTTAAAATGAACCAATGAAAATTTGAAGATGCCAGAGAGGACATTTACATAATAAATAATTCTGCAATTCTTCCTTGAAATTGAAGCAGCGACATTACGTGTATTATGATTAAACTTCCAATCAATTGCAATAATGGAAGGAGTAACTTTAAGTTCACGTCTGAAAGGTTCACCAAAAAGAAAAAGAAATATATAAAAAGTTTTGAGTGGCCTAGTCAAAGTACGGCCTTAAATTTGAGCATAATGTTGTGACATGACCTTAGAAAGTCATTTTAAGACTCTCATCTCCGGTGTGATGGTGGAGTTGCATGAGAAAGTCTTTCCATCATTAAAAAAAGAGCATGTGCTGCTTTTCTGATTCCATGACCTGTCTACCCTACCCAGACAAAATGTTGCGTTCAAGTGTTCAAATTGTCATGAAATGAAAGCGAAACGTGCGTCCAATTATCTTCATCCTCATCCTCACTATTAATGAGATTCTGGCAATCCTGAAAGTGGATAGCTCCTCCAGCACCGTTGTAAGTAAATGGGGTTTTAATGAATACTGTTCGGTTGTTTCGGCACACTGTGAGGTCAGTACAGCTACAGTATTAAACCGGTTTAATTTAATTATTAGTGAGTGTTGATTAAAAATGCAGGACTGCGAGCGTCCTGAGGTTGTTTTTATGGGACAAAACAATAGAAGCATCCTAAATTCTTTATATAAAAAAGTGAGTGGCTGCATATCTCCTCCTATCTCATGTTCTGCCTTCCTGTTTACCTCTTCTCCTCCCTCCATTTTATCTTTTAACTTCTACCTGTGGAGGCGGGCTAATCACAGATGGACTTTTTCCGTGTCATTAACGTGAAGGTAAGCAGTGAGGCTCACCGCAGTGCTAGCTAATTCGCAAACATAAAAAAGTGTGTGCGTGTTTTATTAGTGGTTTGACCCGTAGGTTTAAAAAGAGATAAAACCTGCGACGACTAAAATGTAACGGTCAATTATTTTGGCAGAATAAAAATAAAGAAACTGAGCAAGGGGTTTACAAAGAAGCTATGTGATGCCTGAATGTGTACAGTCACTTGGAAATTGCAGTTCCCCGAACTTTTCCACATTTTGACGTGTTGCAACCAGAGATTTCTTTTTCTTTCTTTGCTCGCGCGTTATTTGAAAGGTCAATTCAAAGTGGGGAATAATTGTAAAATGTACAAAAAGTGGTACTTGACTTTTCTAAAATGTTTTTTGAAATAAAAATTCGAAAGTGTGTTGTGCTATCCAGCCCTAGCACTTTTACGTAACAGTCAACCTAAACCTGCGTGTACTTCAGTCTCAGTAAAAATCCATTTCTGTGGGGTTCCTTTTCTTTTTCTTTTTTGTTATTCATACGTCAGCGAACAAAAAATATCGCAAAGATTTAGAAACACAGCAGATGGGTCAGGGATAAATAATATCTTATGAAAGAGTCGCAAGAATGTGAAAATCTAATTTTCCTTTCGCTTCTTCGTTTCGTCTAAGCGTCTCGTAACACGATAAAATACAAACTACATTGCCACCTGGTGGAGGAAATTATGATGACAACTGAAATAGCCAGTCCAGGTAAGGTCAAATCCACACGGATTGCTTTTGCCTCTAACTTCCGAAGCATCTCAAAAAAGTTTTTTGAAATAACCTCAAATAGCTGCTGACATTACTGGCAGCACAGAAAGATTGTTTCCAGTTGGCAAAGCAAGGAGCAGCTGAATGAAGCCATTAAATGCCATTTACATGCAGCACATATCCACTTCCTGAAACTGCAGGCTTTCATTGTTTCACTCACAGTTTGTTCTTTAAACCCAGCGTTGCTGAGCCGTGACATGTGCGAGCAGCGATGTGGAAGTTTATAGTGTTGTTGTGATCGTTGAGAGTCACAGAGGGCAATAATATCAGCGAACACATCAGCTGAAAGAGCAATACGGGAGATAAAAAGTGGCAGAAAGCAGGAGGTGGAAAGGACGCAAAACCTATTTGATGGAAAAACAAGCGGAAGTGAAAAACAAAAGTTCGTCCAAACCCGACTGAAGCGCAGACGGTTGTCAAATGAGTGTGCAGTCATCTGCTCGAGTGTTAAATATTAGGTTACTGATAAATCTTCAGCTCCCCGATGGTTAAAAATTTTAAAAATGCACAGTTTAAGTTCCTTCTTTCCTTGATATATCCCCCAGGAAAAATATTGTTTGCAACAAGGAAATTCTAGACTTAAGAAAGGCTTTCCTCTGTGCAATATAGACAAAGTAACTATATTTGATTTCCTTTGCCTCTCTACTTTTTCGCAGCTCGTTCATTGCCTTTCACATATAATAAAAACATCTTCACCTTTCTGCGCTTCCCTCTGTTAGAGTTAAGAAATAAACTGCTACATTACAGACAAACTTTCTTTAGTACCTTCCAAATCCCTTTTTAAACTCATGTTCTAATAGGGTCACAGAGAGTTGCTCAGGAAATTGAAAGCATATTGACGATTATGGTACAGAACCCATTAAATATGACCTTTTACACCTTTTCACCTCCTGTAGGCGCTAGCGGTCAATAACAGCCCACACCACTAGAGATTAAAGCTCAGTTTCTGGCCTAAGGCCAGCAGCTGGAATAGCTTTGACTAACCCTGATTAAGTTTCTCTAATACCTCAACATGAGAAGCAACATTATTGGTTTTCTAATTTAATATCTAAAATTTATGATTTGTATTATATCTGTAAAATGACTATTATGTGTATTATGACTGTGGGAGAGAGCCTGGCTGCTTCTTTAATATTTTATTTAGATTTAAATAGTGATTTAAAAATCTTTTCAATATGATAGTTTGGCTAATTCTCATCATAGTTTACAGGTTTTGCCACTTTGAGTTCACTGTCATTATTTTAGTATGTAGACTGAATTGATATTGTTTATTTGTTTTACTTATTTGTATTTTTTCTCAACTGAACTGTAGGAATGGAATGAATGAAAAGTTCAAAAACAGAAAAGAAAAAAAATATTAACTGACTATTTGTCTTGGTAGTTCACCTGGATTTTTTATTTTGTGCAATATTCTACATAATTTAAAAAAAAAAAAAAGCTTACATGCACAATATGGAATTTTAATACAAACAAGCATGCTGTTTGTAAAAGATAGATTAACCTTTTTTTTTTAGTTTTTAAAGTTGGTGAATATTTGAAAAGGTTGAAAATTCTAGTCATACATCATTTCTCATTATGAAGAAGTAAACTCTCCCATTTTGTTTCTTTGTGCTTTAATGCAGCACGTTGGAGCAGATGTGTCAACTTTGGAGGATTAGATCCTGTGGAGGAAACCTGACAAGCATTTTAAAGACTGTTTGTTTAATGAAAGTGGACTAAAGAACAACTGAACCCGAGTAAAGGTAAAGAACCTTATTCATGTTTGCGTCATGCTTAAATGTTGACTTTGAGACACTGCTGCGTTTTGTGATTTACAATTGAGCTCATAAGTAAGTTTTAGACTTTCCTAAACTGATCTGTGGTATATCGGCCTGGATGGTTGAACACAAAACTAAAGCTTACAAAATAAGAGCTGGATGGATGCTCTTCTTTTGTGGTTTGATGCATCAGAGGATGCTGATTGATGTCTCCTTTGGCGAAGAAGCTTCTTTCCCTTTGTGAACCAGTTCGCTGAAAGCAGCCAGAAACCTGCTGCGTAAGATGAGTGCTTCCTGTTTGTTGCAGATGAAGAACAGTCGTTATAATCTGCAGTTGTGTGCGTGCGCGTGCGTGCGTTTCATCCTGTTTTTGCCTCTCAACTGTTTGCACGTTGCTTTGTCACGAGTGCCTCCGTCTGAAGTGTGAAATAGCTGTGCTGTTTGTGTCCTCGGTTTGTCCTCCTCTTACGTTTGGCACTTTATTTTTTAACACTTATGTGGAAAATGGGAGGTGTGTCTGTGTGAGGCTCGCAGCTGAGACTGCATGTGTTCAGTTTATTGTAAGAGCACAGCCTGTGATTTACATTTAGATGGCTGTTGTCGCTGCTCGGTGTGACACCAGCGGTGATGGAAAACCTGCTGAGTTGCTGTACTCCAAGGGGGTCATAGTTGTTTTTTTTTTTGTTTTTTTTTGGATTATGCTAAATTTGTTGTTTTCTCCAGATGATATTAAGCTTATTCTCAGAAAGCTGTAATGAAGAACGTCTGAACTTTTGACCTCACAGGACCTGGCTTTTAAGTATTTAAACAACTTAAGCAGTATTTCTTTTGAACTGAGAACAATTAGGCGCAAAATCGTAAACTTTCCTGGCAGATTTGGGTTTGAGATCAGGGAGATGGCAAGGAAACTTCTTTTAATCTCAAAGACTTGGCGCTCATCCCCAAAGATACATTTTCAAGAAAAACTGGAAATGGCTACTCAGCAACAACAAGATGGGTTTCATTTGTTGACTGATTATTTAGAAGGGCAGAAACAATTTTCACCATGCCTAACAATTTTCAAGCAAACGTATCGGTTAAATCAAAAAGACGCTTAAATTTAAATCTGCCAGGCGTATAAATAATTCTGCACAAACATAATCTTGTACGATTCATCACTACATATTTATTTGGCCCACATAGACTTGACTTTGTGTAACTTTTAGAAAGTTCTAACATCGGTACGTTTTTTTTGGTTGTTGTTTTTATACCACATGTAACCTAAGCAACTTCACTTCCTGGTTTAACAGTTTTGTATTCACTCTGAATGGATTTGATTTCTAAAGAGACCATAATTAATTAATGCCATAACTATTCAAGTTATGAAAGAACATTTGATCTACTCATGGTTACTGTTAGTCTGCGAACATGAGGTTTAGTGAAGAAGAAGAAAAAGGAAAAAAAAAATGGTTCTCAAGGGGATATTGATCAGTTTTTAAGAAGATTCTGGCTCATGTGTTTGTAGAATGTTGCAGATTTTTCCGTGTAATAGATAAGAAGTGAAACATATTCAGAAACCCTCAGCAGAGTTCTCTAAACTTGTTTTATGATTAGCATTTTGTGTGTGTGTGTGTGTGTGTGTGTGTGTGTGTGTGTGTGTGTGTGTGTGTGTGTGTGTGTGTGTGTGTGTGTGTGTGTGTGTGTGTGTGTGTGTGTGTGTGTGTGTGTGTGTGTGTGTGTGTGTGTGTGTGTGTGAGTTGTCGGTCACCGCCTCAGGGAAGGTTGCCTGACTCTCGGCATAAGTAATCACATCTTTATGTACGTGTCCTCTACTGTGTTTACACATTTCTACACTGTTCATTCCAAGCGTGTGTGTGTGTGTGTGTGTGTGTGTGTGTGTGTGTGTGTGTGTGTGTGGTAATGAATTTCCAGTTTCTATGACTTATTCACATTGAACCTTCTGTCAGGCAATCTCCATTTTATTATTATTATTATTTTTTTTTTTGCTTGAATCTTTCCTTTAACAACCTCACGTGGTGAGTTGATGGAAGAAGTGTGTGAATGTGTGTTTGCGTCCGCAGCTGAAGCCAATCATGAAGGCAATCTTTGGTGCCTGTCGTCCCATCAGAGCGACTATATAAAAAGCGAGGCGGCTGTAAATCGGAATGACGGATTTAAGAGCTGCAGCTGCTGATTTTTTTTTTTTTTTTAGTGTCACCGTCTTTGTTTTTGGGCGCTGCAGTTCCCACACCCGGGGCTCACAAACGATATTACCCTCATTATTATCTGGTTGTTTCTGATTATGTCCTCGTTGTTGCGTCCTCATTCCTCTTCATTTGCATCCTGCGCGCCTGCAGAACTGGCACGCTGTGGACAAGCCCAGTTTTACTCAGGGTAGTGTTTCAGTCCCTTTTTTTTTTTTTTTAAATCATACGAGGTGAGATTTAATTTTCATGGACTCTTTTCACTCTCCACCAGAACTTTTTGCATGAAATTCCAGCTAAAAAAATGGGTAGTAAGATGTTTTATCTTTATCAAGATATGAAGTTCCTTACCCTGCTGCCAAAAATAACCCAAAACGCTGTTTAAAGCCAGTACATAGTCAGCTCCAGGCGCATCGGGATGTAGCCCTGTCACTGAACTGGTATTTTGAAGGATTAATCAAAGAAAAAATCTATTTTTTGAGGTCTGTCAAAGTCGCAGTAACATAGATTTGGCAGACCAAATGACAAAAAAACCCCCAACTACTTACGCCTTTGAGGGCCGTGTTCATGAAAATAACAGTGGTGCAAAATAATGAATTGGTGTGTTGTAATTTTGTCCCAATTTTATGTGAAGTTAAAGTTAATTCTTAGTAACATTCTATTGCATAAAAACTTGGAGTGCCACTGTTTCAATACCAAGTGGAGTCGAGGTTTTTTCATCTGCTCACTAACCAGTACACTAGTATGAGGTTATGACTTGAGTTTAAGACGTTGACTTGAATCACGCTTAAGAAGTACCATAGCTGAATATACTCACTTAACAGAAAACTTACTTTGCATTGAAAATTGTCTTTTTTTTTCATTCATTATCCTGCTTAACAGAAAAATATTGAAGAATCTCAAAGGTTGATGCGATAAAGCAATATTACCGCCCCGCTGAAGCTGTTTGGCAATTACTGCGGCGCATTAAAACCGTTTGACGTTCTGAAAAAGGCCAGAGCTTCCTATTGTGTCCGGTTGGTGGGTTTCGTTTGAACCCTGAAAAAAAAGGGAACTTGAATTTAATGCAGTGGTCTCAAAATGTCGCAGTTACATGCAGGTTAATTAGGTGTTTGGATGAGAAGCAGAAAGAAGAAGAAAAAAAAACACATCGTAGGCGACATTTTTCAGAATAAATCTTCACTCTGACATCTCACTCTGTTCTTGTTGTGTCCTGAAGGACTTGTGATGCTGAACGGGTGCCGAGTGAGAGTCAGAGAAGCGGAAACAAGGGACAGTTACAGAGAAATGAGCAGAATCAGAACAGGTGCAGGATCATTTTAGATTCTGCAGCTGGTTGGATGAATCCGAGGTGGTAAATAAAGACACGGCGGAGGCCGTGAAGACATAATCTGTCTTCAGCAGATGTGATTATCTTGGGTATTTACTGTCAACCTGCAGCGAAGGGGATGCGCAATAATCTGTGGTCAGGGAAAATTGAGGTTTGATATCTGCATCGTGACTAAGGGAGACAGATGTGAGCTTTTACACGCTGACGCTGGGACACAAATTGGCTTCAAAATGAGAACCTCAGACAAACATACCGTACAGGTGGAGGGAAGAAAAATCCCAGTGTGGGAGTGACTTCATGATGTAAAGTGTTTTAATGGGTTTTATGGAAATCGGCGAGGCACACGGTGACTCAGCAAGTGACTGAACACAAATGCGGCTTTTGTTTCATTAGAAAACACATAGTCTTAAAGGGGGAGCAGGATGTAAAATCGACTCCTCCTCTCCTTTACCACAAACATACCCACAGTATTGTTTGATTCATTCGCGTATGTTTGAGAAATCCTTGAATCTCCCGTGGCAACCATTCAGGAGAACAAAAACGGAGCTCTGCATTTGGTGTTTATATTTCAGAGTTTGCTTCTATTGCCATCTGAGGAAATGTACCGCTCCCGGTCAAAAACAACCAGTCAGAGCCAGGAGAGAGGTCTTAACACTTTCAGTCACTTTGTGTGCCAACTTATGGTGACAGAAAGACAGTTTATTTGCAATCATCGGTGGCCATGCTAACTAGCCTGAGCATTTGTGGTAATCTCCGTTGTGGTGAATCATTTGTAGCCTAGCAGAGAGCAAGGGGGAGTGTCCAAGCAGCATGTACATCAGCATGATTTACAGCGCTGAGACCCTCCTCCTCACTCTGATTGGTTGTTTCTGACCACATGTATTTCTCCAGATACCACTGGGAGAAGGCAGTTTTTTTTGTTTGTGTTTTTTTAACCAGATTATCTGTGTCATACCATACTGTCACAACATAGTTTTATCAAATACGTAAAAAACATTTTTTTTTTAAATAAAAGTTACATAACAGATGGAGCACATATTTTTACATTGGAGGTCTTCATGGAGATTCAGATGGTGTTTAATTTTTCAGAAATCTGAAGTCTTATTAAGAAGCAAATTTTCATTCAGTGGCAGAGGGAGGTGGACACACTGAGAGGATAAGATCATTTATTTGTCTCCCATGGAAAGAATTTGTCTTAGAAGAGGGGACAAGGCTGCACAAGGACAGCAATACTTTAAAGAAAGTCAATTATGACAAATACATAAAAGTAGCACAAAAGATTAAATAGAACTGTGCACAGAATCATATCTTAATAGTCAATATGAATCTTGTGGCAAACTGTGGATCTTGTTCTTACGGAGAGCAGCAAGTTTAATGTGGATAGCAGAACTCTCATTTCAATGATGTTCAGTATGAATTAAAACCTTACTTGGTTTAACATTACAATTGCAAGGAGTGTATAAAGCCCTTATGGCGTTTGTTTTTGATACAAATCTGTGATCAAGTCATGTAGTACCCCATCTCCACCAGCGAGAGGCAGTAATGCGCTAGTTGGTGCACTATCTGCCGGAAATGGCAAAGGAAAAGGAAGAAGACAAACGCCAAGAAGAAGAACTCCGCGCATCTACTGTACTACTCAGTGCAGTCCTTTTTGGATAAATAAATAAATAAAAATGAGAAGAAAATGTATTTTCGGATGCCCAGGAGACTACCCTCTTTTTAAGCTTCCCAAGGATGAGACGGTTCTTAAGCAATGGCTGGACTTCATTATTCAAAATAACACTCCGACGAAAAAAAATTGGCATATCTGTGCGAGGCACTTTACCGATGACAGCTTTCTAAACAAAAGGGAATTTGACAGTGGACTAATAACAAGATTATCACTAAAAGACGACGCAATTCCAACGCTCAGAAGTGCCCATACACCGTTGGCGTCTGCTCAAGTAAGTTGAAAAGCAACTAATTGTTTTTGTTAGCTTCATTGTTGTTTGGTGTATGTATGATCGGTTAGCATTCATAATATTATGTTATTATTACAATCTGTGTCCATTAGCTGGCTTGCACTACACAGCTAAGAATGCCATATTCTGCCACGTTTGTGGTGTATTTTCATTTACAGAAGCTAAACATGATATAAAAAGCCAGTCAGAAGTTTTTCTACATTTGTAGAGAAACTGTTAGCTAGCTGCTGAGTCACCTCCAGTAGATACTGAATTTCTATAATCCCTCTGTGAGAGCTCATGTTTGGAGAATATACATGACGCTTGGTTGGCTTGCGAACTTTCAAAAGCCTCATCCTTCTTCAAGCTTCATTAGTCTGTTGTCACATACTTCCTGGTTCTTGCACAGACGTCACACAGCAAACCAATCAAGAGCAAGGCTGAATAAATTTAGAGTAGGTGTGCACCGATAACCTTTTATTTAATTTTTTATTTTGTCTGAAATGTCTCTAAATATAGCAAGAAAGTTGATGAGTTGGTAGCAGTAAGGTGACTATTGTTAACTGCAAACCAGATGTGACCTGGTAGGCCGGTCTGTCAGTCAAACCTCTCTCACTGGGTAGCAAACGAGGACAGTGGTCGACTTTTAGACCTTTACTGCGGCAGATAAGATCATTCACATGTTTGTATTTGGCCGATCACAGATCTCCCAGAAGTAAAGAAATCAGCTGCAAATCGGTGCACCCCTAATTTGGAGAAAACGAAATTAAACGGGCAGGTTAAACAAATAAGAACTCCGACTTTAAAAGTTTGAATTTAGCCGATTAAATGTTTGTAAACATCAAAGGTGAAAAAGTAAGTCAGCTATTAATTATCAGCATATCTTTCAACCTCTTAACGAGTTGCACAGAAATACAACAATTAAATATTGATCCTTAAACTACTAATTTTAGTAGTTTAAGGATCTAGGAATTACTGGCCACAGACGCCGGTAATTTACTATTGCCACTGTTAACGGAGATTTTATAATGTAGAATATTAATGAAGTCATTGGATGCTACAGTGTGAAATATGTTTACCAGTAATGACTAAGCATTTTTCTTTGTACCTTTTTTCCACTTTCTAATATGTTTTTTGCAAAACATGGAAGATGTTCATGGTAGCGGTGAACTTATAACATTGCACTCAAATGCTAGTAACATCCAACCTGTATAGTTTATGAAGTAATAATAATATCTATTAAAATCGAACTGATCATTCTTGATGTTTTGACTTCATTCTGCCCAAATTTTACTATTTGTTTTGACATTTTAATTCCAAGGGACTACCTCAAATTAAACAAACTCGACCGCCTGGTTCCACAAACTCGGCATTGGAACACACTGAATGTTTCCTTAGCACAAGATCGGTGTCTACGCAGTTGTCAGCTGGAACGTTGAGGTTACAACACTACAGGAGCAAAGGTAAATATGGTGTTTACTTCAAAGTTATTGTATGTGTCACACATTTCAATTGTAGTTCTGCACAGGTGTACAAGCTACTGTTCACACTGCGAGCAGAGGCACAGACGCCAAGCAGTCTTTACCGCACTTCCTGTCAACACCTGTGAAATCTGCACTTGGCGCACAATCGAAACGACCTCGCATGGAAGTTGGGAAGGAAGAGGATGATGACTTCAGGATCTCCAGTCCTGCATCTCAGGATTCAAACTATTACCCAGGAGATGCAGTCACAAACTTCTCTGACCTGATGTAAGATTATTTTCTTCTTACATTTGATCTTTTTTGTATTTAATGTAATTATTTAATTCTTTTAACATGATTCTATTTTTCTTTGAACAGTGACATGGAGTCTCCTGAGTTAGAAGAAGATGCAGAATACATTGTATCTGAAAGCGCTCTCAGGGAGATTTTTGAGAACTGCCCCGTCTGCGAGAGACACTGCATAGTACATCTGCGCAGATGTGGAACAGTTGTTGCTTTCAAGCAGGACTGTCCACATTGTTTTTTCACTCGGAAATGGCAGAGCCAGCCAACGTTGGAGGAAATTACCACAGAGTAATCTGGAGTTCTCAACGGCAGTGTATTTCAACGGAGCGGGGGGAATCATATACAACATTTGAAAGGGTAGGTTTCATTATTACAGCATAACAGGGTTTCCTTCAGTTTATTGTAAGCCTGGTGGGCCAGTTATTAGCTTATTTATTTAATTTGTTTTTAAATGTTTTAAAAAAAATGTTTTAAGTCTTTTTAGTTGATGTTCAGGTATTAGTCTTCCAATCTTCCAATAAAACATAATTATCAAGAGAGATTTTTAAATTTCCTGTCAACTTTAAACATTTATTTACTTAAAAACACGGTGGGTTGCTTGATGAATGACTGCCCGAGCGTCACAACCACCAGGCTTAGCAAGTTTTCTGGAGGAAACCTCGCACAAGTATCTAAATTACATGTTAAGGATAATTTCTGACATATTTTTCAAATTATGTTTTCTGTAGATCAGCTTTTCGATGCACCGGTGCGATACGCTTAGGAGGCAGAGGACGATGGGACGTCGAGATCTAATCCAGCTTTGCTTGGAAGCCAACATGGCTTCCGCAAGAACAACTACAACCCGAAATCTGTCTCCAAGGAATTGCCAGCACCAACTCACAAAACTAAGATATGGCAGAAATCTGAAACGTCTGTAACTATAAGAAATTGTAAATATTATAACTATTAAGGATTGTAATAAATGTTTGTACATTTTAAAAGTTTTTTTCCCTATTTTCTGAAAACATGCTCTACCACTTCTCCAGAGAAGTTCATTACCACTCTGTAGGAAGTTTACTTGAAATCCAGGAAGGTATCTGATGCAATTTAGTTCTGCAGGCAGCTGATAAAGCTTCCACACCTTACAAGAAAAATAATGTCAGTTTTTGTTTTACCTGGAAAACCCCCCCCCAAAAAAACCGACATTTTCTGCCAGGAAGTGGTTAGACGTCCTTCTCATTCTGTCTAACCAAATAGGATTATACATTTGACAGAAAATACTAGATTAACTTGCATCAAATACAGTTCTAGGTAATTGACATACACTTTTCTAAGTAAATATGCTGGCTAAAACTCTTGTTTTAGTCAGTTTTGAATGTTTTGAAATGTTCCTATCGGAGAAGAAGGGACACAGCTTTGGCATCTCATTGCAGCAACCATGATGGAAAATATTTTTGCAAATAGAAACGCATTTCTCTTTTTATCATTAAGGAATTCAATCAGAGACTTTAGTTCCGACAGGAAGAGAGTAAAATATGTAGAGTTTGTAAACTTTAGTTTGTGAATGAAAATATTCACATATGTAATAAAATTATCCATATCTTCAAATTCACAATTTCCTGAAAAAGTACTGTAGTCGCCAACGTCTGAATTTAGCAAAAATATGGTTATGTAAAATATTAAAGTGTGCTTCTTTGGCTTTGTTAGAGAGAATATTTGTGAGGACAGTTTGTAAATGGCATGCAGCATTGTTGTGCTGAAGTGGGATTGTTGGAAATGTAGGAGGTTACTTGACTTTGGTATAGAACCGCCTTGGAAACACACAATGCTGCCCCTTTAAATGTTCTTGTCTTCCTCCCACCCTTGTTTTCCCATCTTCCCAATGCCTTCCACTTCAAAACGATCACGCGTCTTGTTGTTTCCGACCTCCGTGAGATCCAGTCTGAGCGCTGCACAATCAAAACCTTTGATCACCTTCATCTTAGCTCGGAGCTAGTTGTTTTTGATCAAGCAGCCACAGAGCTCCTCCAACAAAGCCCCCTCTCTAATCACTGTAAATACTTATCCAATGAAACGCTGTAGCTGAAGCGTCTTCAAGGCCCGCGCTCTTGTTTGGATCATCGGCGTGGATTACAGCTCGCTGAGAGACGCTTGCATCAGATCCTCGCTGTTTGGGGAAAAAAATAAAAAAAGAGAATGTGAACAAAGCCAACACTGCTAAGCCTTCTTTAAACCTACAGAGCTTAGCGGGTCTGAGATTTCATTTCAGGGAAGAAACGCACATGCAAATGTGTCTGCATGCGCTTCACAGCTGGGACGTCTTTTCAGCGGGAGACTCCAGACGCAAGTCTTGTTATTAATAAGGATGAACCTCCTATGAAACTCCCTCTTGACAACAAGAAGGAAGAAAAGCTAGTTCACACACTTTAAAGTCTGCAGTCTCGACCTGGCTCTGAAGACTTTCTAACCTGATTGTACAACTGGAAAAGAAAGCAAAAGTGTGTTACTATTTGCTTGGCGTTCATTTAGATTAACAGTACTGTTTAGTAAGGGTTAGGGTTAGTTGATGTTGTAAATATAGCTACAACAACAGAGTCACCACTTAATATTGCTATAGATATGTATTGGTGAGAGGTATGAGAAGCATTTCTTTCAAAAATTAACACTTTCAGTGTGGATTCTTTCTGTAGATAAAGTTGATGGTCAGATGAGAAAGACTGAGGCGTTGGTTCACAATGAGGAATGTTTGGATGAGTGAAGTTGAGGTTTGCAAACCAATCAAGCTGCCAAACATGAAAATGATTATGCTAATACTTTTAGCCAAGCTAGACAGTTAGACGGTCCTTATTTTCATATGTGTCACACACCCTGTTACAGGTGTCCAGCCCACCTGGGCTTACAAGACACAATAAAAACAAACAGCTGGTCAGACATGAATATTATTTTAAATATAGTGTCCTCTTTCTAAGGTGCCAAGCTTTCAAATTAAACCGTGCTAACTGAAACACAAAATACTTACAATGATGCATTTTAGCCTCATCAGTTAAATAAAAGAAATCTAGATAAACATCAAGTACTTTAGTAAATAAGTCATTTCTCAAACTCAAGTACAAAGGACAGTAAAACAAAAAGTGCACTTCACTCTCAATTTCCCCCAAGTCACACAAAGAACATCTTCGGTCGTCCTCTGGGACTGAACAAGTTAATTACAGGGCAGTAAACTGAATAAATTCACTGACTAAACTTCAGAATGGATAAAGACGGTCAACATTTGCAGAATACCTTTTCCAGAAACTAGACTGGAATTAAACCAGTTTAAATGAACTCTATCAATTCTGTCAAGACGACTGGTCACACACGATGCCTGGCTACGATGCCTGGCTAAGAACGGGCATTGTTCTTAGCCAGAACGATGCCCGGAAAACATATGGTGCAACTCATGATGCACCTTGCTCAGGGATTTACTGAATATATACTGTATGTGTGTCGCATAGTAATTCCCAAGGATGATGGAAACTTCTAGATTGACACGTTTGTCCACCGATGTTTATCGGTTATTAATGCCAGTAAAAGAAGCATTTCAACGGCCTTTGACAGTCTCTAGACCAGAAGCCAATTGAAAATCCTGACCTCTGTAATTGTAAACAAAGGCTACTGTGTCAAATTAAGTTCTACACTTTACATGACATACTTGTCTCATGGAACAAAATTCAAATTACCATTTAAAAATCATACAGTGTGAAGTTTCTGGATTTTTAAAGATATTTCACAGTTGTGGTGAAGCTAAAAATTACAGATGTCTCCATTCTTTTTAATTGGAAAAACTTAAAAAAAAATAAGAAAATGATAGTATATGAAATACTTATTTTCCCCACCGTAAATAACTTCTAAACCCGCCTGGTTTTGGGAAAATGGTCACCAGTTCATATTTCTTGTGTGCTATGATAACTCACAGAGCCCAACTGGTGTCGCTTTGCATTTGTGCAAATGTCAGGCTTGTGCCAGTTGGTGTTTGCTGCAGCTGAATATTCCAGTGAGCGGAGCCAGCGTTAAGGATTATACGTTTCCATCACTTTCATATTGTTCTGTTCAGCTTCAGAGGCTGAGCACGGCCTCTAGAGGTTCCCTCGCCATTAGCATATAGAATTCTGATTTTCTCTCTCCGTGATGCAGCCATAAACATTGCATTACAATACACAGTTTGATGTTTCCATCCTAAATGCAGGACTGACAAAGAAAAAAAAAAAAACAGGTGATGGAATAATCTGTATGCTAGCTGAATCAGAACAGCAAGAGGTGGGGGTGAGGGGAAAACACATCTCATCCTGCCATGGATGTTTCTTTTTAGTTCTCATGGGAGCGGCGTGTTTCTGCAGGGCAGACGAGCTCCTCGTCTTAACAAGGAGATTGTGTGTGTTAGAAGTCAGCCTTCGTTTTCTGCTGGGTCTCAGAGATACGGGAGACTGCAGAACAGCTGAGAAGAGCTGCTAACCATGAAACCATGGCAACATCAAAACCTCAAACATGCGGCAAAAAAAAAAAAAAAAATTCCAAAAGCGAAACAACACTCGCAGGCTCCCGGTGTTTTCATGTAATATACAAATGATGCTGCTGTTTTCTGTCTGTGAAAGCTGTTTACTCAGCTGCGTCTTTCTGTAGGTTTGCATTTTTCATGCAGTGAGACGTTTGTGTTGTACCAGACTGTATTTCTGGAGATAAAGAGGAAAAAAAAAACTGTGTTTTTGGAAACTAATCCTGCTTTAATGTGCCAAGAGCAGACAGAATATCACTTTACCACCCGAAGAAGGATGCTCAGTTTTTTTTATTGACACCCAGATGAAGCAAAGATGAGACGCATAAACACATCTTAAGTTACCTGCAGTGACTTTTTATTTTTATTTTTATTTTTTATTTTTTTTATTTTTTGGTTTGTCTAACTTGACAGGGTTCAGACTACATAAGGGCAGAGCCTCTTAGTAACAGATGTATGTACAGATCTATTGAACTGGAACCTATAAATGAGAATTGAAGATGTTTGAAATAAAGATTATATAGTTAGTAGGAATATAAGATTTGTTTGCAGAAGGCAGTGAAAACATGACCCACTAAAGAGCCTGTTGAATGTAGGCATAATCCGGACTTTGGCTGTGTGAGGAAACCTCCTCGAAGACATTTTGTTCTCATTACACGCAGAGGTGAATTACCGGGGCTACCCTCTTTCCCAGCTAATGGCGGGTCCTCTTCGTAATGGTCTGGTTTGTCCGTTTAATTGGTCACTGGCTCACCACATTTATTGGATCACATTTATTGTATCCAAGGGTCTGGTTACACTCTGCAGGGCAGCCAAAGCATTAACGCCAAGGTTTATGCCTCCAACAGTGACGTCGATAGGGGTAAACCTTCACAATAAAAGCTTTCTCCAGGTATAAAGTGCTCTGAACTTTAAATTGCGTGAAGCTAATTAACAGCGAGCCGTCAAAGCCTCTCGACTCATAAACTGCCTGGTGCCTTGTGTGAGGCAATAATGCTGTTTATTACAGAAGACATTCTGTTTTATTATTAATCCTGTACCGACTCAGAACCTGAAGCTTATTTCTTTTGAATTCAACTCAATTCAAACTTCAAAAATACTTTATTGATGCCAAAGGGAATTTCAAGTAATAGCATAAAGGTAGGCAAATTTGTGAACCATTCAAAATGTTAATTCAGACGATTCGGATGATTTACTTTTAATCTTGCTCCCTGCTTGTTAGGAAACTAGGAAAGCAAAATTGACACAAATTTCATGAGGCTAGGCCAAACTATAATCACAATCTGTTTAAAAACACATTTAGTCGCCATTCCCTCCGTCGGTCTTGAAGAATTTCTGACATGGACTCGGTTATCATAAATACTTTGTGCTTTTCAAACACATTGAGGCCGTTGGAATGGAAATCATGCTGAGCACAGCTCATTCTGGGCACCTTAGTCAGTAATATTGAACATTTGCTTTAGACTGAGGTTTTTAAAACCGAAAACTTCACCAGTGTGTGGTTGTGAGCCGATGTTTGCTGTGTTGTGCAAACATCTTTTTTTTACGTAGTCCCCCCACGTAAATGAGCAAATACATGCTGCCTTCAAGCTGCACTTCAGCTCTGGAGCTTGGTTTGGAGAGATTGTTTATTCCATCGCAGAACAAACGAAAGTCGAACCATAAGTTAAACCCCTGCCCAAAAATAAAATTAGCATTTAATTTTTTAGTAATCAGAACTACTGTGTGCGTTTGTATTTGATGACAAAATTAAAAATAAAAATCAGTCAACAAAAGTTAATTAAACAAGTAGCTTATAAAAATCAAAAGCAAACTTTAGAGAGCAAAGAACAACCTCCGCAATTATACAGACCTACGATATCATGAAAGAAAATTAATCTATATTTTTAGATTGTTTTCAGCGCCAATGCACTTCATGGGGTTTAAGAAAAAACACATTCTGACCATTTGCAGAGTCGGCCTTGAATAGACCAACCATTGATGAAGCTTCCTGATGGCCAACGTGGCCACCTCCCATAACTTCTCTAATTCTGGTCATAAAATAGCCATCAAAGTTAAATATTTGTATTAAATGTGCATGCAAGCCTGGTTCTGAAGCAGAAATATGGTACAAAGCCTCACATTGCTCTTCTGTATCGCTTAAAGGGAACCTTCTCCGCAAGTGTACAAGCCACAAAGTGAAGAAGCACTTCCGAAATCAGATGGCGTTCTTAAACCATTTTACATTGTCTGACAAAATACTGAATCACTGCAGCTTTTCAAGGAGGGGTGGGGGGAGGGGGGGCAAAAAAATGTGTTTCGACTTCATTTTCCTCATTTCCACCTCCACTCTGATATCAGCAGTCATGGGATTCCGCAAGTGTTCCAACGCAGCCGCCATTTGTGAGAATCAGAGTATCTATGGGCTTTCATTGTATTTTATGCAGTCTTGGTGATTGCACAGACACTCGAGTGTGCATGGGTCACAGCCGAGGAATAAAAGATGAGACTCCGAACGTGGGGAAGAATCGATCTTGTTCTTCAGGAAGCCCTCTGGGAGGACAAAAGGAGCCACTTACGGAGCAGATGCATGAATAATGTGCAGATGATGTTAAAGCGGGACGCCTGGTTCCTGACGCAGCTGACCTCTCATAAAAATCCTCATGTCCGCACGATACATAAACAATGCGCCGCAGAGGGCTTCAATGTCTCATTGACTTGGCTTGTCTCTGGTTTGTTAAAGGCAGTGAAACCCATCCTGACCCAGGAGACGACTCCTTAACGATCCCATCTAATCCCATGTTATATATCATGGAACAAGTGCTCCAGAAGGCGCCCGGCTGCGTTCTTTGACACTGCAGACACAGCCGCTGTTGCAAGGCGAGCCAGGGTGGAAAGAGAATGAGAAAAATAAAAGCCACGGGAGCCAGGATTGGGGAATCATTTCATGTTTGACTTTGTTTGAGGAGAAGACGGGCAAATAAGGTCTTCCGACGTTCCAAAACCCTTTTTATTCATTAAACCCGTGGCTGACTTGACAGTCGCAGTTAAATTCTTGTTTGGTTAGGATCAAACGTCATGACGGGTTTCTCTTGTGGTGTCGAACGTTCACTGGTAACAGAAGTATCAAATATTAATTCAATCCGCAGATTTGTTGTACAGACTGATCCCGTCACTCAGCTGGGAAGCCTGTCTTAATATTTAGTGTTTGTACTAAGATCTGAAGTATTTCTATATGCAGATTTCAGAGGTTAGATCTGCGTAGTATTTGAGTAGTTGAATATAATTCGATATTCTTTTGCATGTCACGCTGGCATATATCCATTCTGGCTTGGGTACACCATTCAAATAAAACGGAAAAAATTGAGTGTGCTGGTAAAACAACTGGGGCTAATAAAACCTTTTTTTTTTTTTGTAACACAATTTCTCAGGAAGACTTCTTGTGAGTGGTGTTACCACTGCAAGTAATGGGCAACCTGTTGCTGCTTGTAAAATGTTGCCTTCCTAAATAAATGACCTCTTCTGTAAAAAGTGTCCTGTTACAGAAATATGGCCAGCCTGGTTTGCTGAAGAGTGAAACTTTTAAATGTGAAAAATAGTGACTGGCTGTACTGATGTCGCGTTATGCCGAATAAAACAAATCAGTTTTGGGAAAACCCAGCAGTGCTGCAGGCTGGCAGAAAGATTACAGTCTGGTTGTGAACATTTTTATTCTTTAAGAAAAATGTTTAAGTTTTATTTCTAAGTAATTTTGTTTCGTAATGAAGAATTACAAAGTTTTGTGTAATTTGTGTAAAATGTAAAAAAAAAAAAAAGGTAACATTTTATATGAAGGGATATTCATTTCTACTGGCGTGATGCTGTCAAAAACATGAAATAACACCTGTTATGAACATGAAAGAGTCTTCATGAATGTTTACGACTGTTGTCATGAGGTGTCATTTGGTAAACAATGACACTTTTAATGCAAAGTTGTACTAAAAGTTGCATTAAAAGTCCATTAAAATGACCAACTTTGCATTATTCTGTAAATAATGATGGGTTTAATGCAACTTGCATTCAAAGTCCATTAAAAGTGTCAACTTTGTCATTATTTACCTAATGACACTTCATGACAACAGGCATAAACATTCATAAAAAACTCAGATGTTATGTCATGTTTAGGACAGTCTTATGCACACCCATTCAAATAAAGTGTTACCCAAAAAAAAGATCAATTAACAAAAATACGTTTTCCTGTAACTGAAAGGCATAGCTGCTTTGTAAAACAGACAGGCTTTCGAACTTGCTGGAAAAAAGAAAATACTCTCAATAAAATAAAATCCAGATTTTAAATGTGCATTTTTTTTGTATTTATTTCACCGGGTTGTGGAAGGGCTGAATACAAAAAGGCTTGGAGACTCTCTTCTGATGCATAAATACATTCTGATGTGGAGAATGTTCTGGACACAAATCGACGGGGTTATGTTTTATGAATCTTCGCACACCTATAGAACTCGTAGAATTATAAGAAATTGCCTATGGGCGCATAATGATAGATATTTTTGTATAGTTTTGCGCTTATTTCCGTTCATTATGAGACCTTGTTGCATCGTTACCCAGTACAATATATCTCGTCGTTTGCTTGAGCTACTCGAACATTTCCCTTCTCGCCTCCCGTGTCTCACTCTGCCCACGGCCTCGCGAGTCCTTCACCACGTTTCCTTTACTTGAGGCAGATAAAGGCTCTCTGGTCTTCTTTTAGCTGTAGAGAGGGGAAAGCAGCCTTCAGAAATCTGTGCGGAGCAACACATTTTTGCAGGACTACCTTCTGAAAACGTTTGTTGACCTCCAACACAGTGTTTTGTTGAGACGCAGAGTGAGGTTTAAGTCGGTGAGCACTCTCCTGAAGTGCAGGCTCATTCCATCCCCTGCCGGACGCTCTTGCCCTCCCCGGCTGACAAAGCAAACAACAAAAACCTCCAATCCGTGTTCTCGTTCTGCGGCCGCTCGATAAGGGAGCCGCAGGGCGGACTCCGGCTGTGGCATGTACTCATTCAGGGCTGAAACACGCCACGCATTGAGGTCGTCTATCGCTGCTGTGCTTTGCAGGCACCCTCTCGGCCTTCACAACAAAAGACTATTAATAAATCTTATATTCGGGGCCGCCTTTCAGTCGTTTGAGGTATTTCCATAGAGCAATCTGTTTATGTTGGCCACCTTTCCAAACAGAAAACTGTCATACACTTAGAGGATGCGCGTAGCATGCGGTACCACAGAAATGTACATTTTGTTCATTCTGTTTTTTATTTATTCCTCTGAAGCTTTTCGGCTGCACCACCTCGTCTTATTCCCAAATCTGTAAGAAGATTTGGTTGAATGGTGCTTTTCGTCTGTATCCAGAACCGTATTACCTCCATTTAGTACTTCAGCTTTTTTTTGTTTTTTTTCCCTGGTCTGCCATGTTTCCATTTTTTGTACTTGCAGAATCCAGGAGAATCCAGGTCTGATGCATATGAAGCTAATTATTCTACCACCTGCAGGATGGCTTCTGATTTGTCCAGACTTTTTTTTTTTATTCAGGTTCTTGCAGTTCAAGAGCTAATAAACTCTTGAAATGAACAATAAAACAATTACTTAGATAAATTAAGTTACGTTTTAATCCTAGATTTCATCGACCATTCTCTGAAACGTAACAGTTTGTGGGTGCAGAAACGCAAACAGTAGCTGGAGTTTTTTACATCCCATGCAGGGATGTAAAAATTCATCTCAAAGGTGTTGATGCTCTACTGAACTTTTGTCTGGACCTGGTTCTGGTTTTGCAGTGCATTGTCCTCTAATTTAAAAACCGCAGCTTATTTATTAAAGCAACCCGAAATTTGTACCGTTTTGTACCAATTGCAATTCACAGTCCACAGCAGCTCTTCTGTGGTCATGCAAATTCCATTTCCTCGCTGACCTCATTCTGACCTCATTCTGCTCTTAAATCTTCTGTTTCCCTCCCAGATGAAGTGAGAGAACCTGCCTCGTACGCGTTTGGAGGGCTCTGCTGCGAAACAAGGTTAATCATTCAGTAACAGATTTTTTTACCGTGACCCTGTGAACCCTCAGACTCACAGCAAGGTCCAACCTTTCAACTCAATTAGCTTCAATCCAGGCCGTGCGTGTAAAATGTGGGGCTGCTGGGAATTCAGAGCAATATTTGTTGGATCTTTTTTATTATTATTATTATTTTCAATGTGGAGTTAAAATATTTTTTGTGTGTTTGGCTGAGGAAAAATAACTAAGGCAGCGATGAATCTCAATGATGTATAATGACCATTTATCCAATCTCTTGTCTTTTACAGTGGACCCCTGCCAGTCTGATCCAGTATTTGCATATTTTTTTGTGGAGTACAACTTTCAATTATTCTCTGAAAAGTCACACATTTTCAGATTTGAGAAAAAATATGAATATTCAAAAGAAAATGCAGCTTGGGAAGCTGAAATTCATTGGCGCAGTGCTTCTTCAGACACTATCGGCTGTTGTTTGGATAGCAGCCAATCAGAGCCAAGCCATTTTTCTTAGCTCTGGTTGGTTATATCCCCAAAAACAGCTTAAGGGAGACTGTCACTGTTGGAGCTTACATACCTTTCACTGGACATATTAATGAATATTAAGGTGTGTTTGGTGTTTGAACTATCAAAATACAGCTTGTTTTCTTTTTTTTTATTTTAGCCATAAAGCCGTCGAATAACACCTTGTTTTTGAGTAGCTTAAAGTAGAAACTGACCAACAGCAGGTCTGTAGATTCAAAGATACCAGCGTATCAAACAAATATGAATATTCAACCCAAATACCGGACAGTTATTTCTAGGTAACAAGTCAAAACTCAGAACATATAATGAAAATTGCCTGTTTTTTTTTGTTTTTTTTTTACAAAATAGAAAATTTCTCAGCCAAAAAAGTCTGATAGCTGACTAGTTTTAAAACTATGCTTGCATTTTTAAAAAAAATAAAAAAAACTTAATTGTAGCTGAAATATTCTTTTAATATAAGTTGGAAAATCAGATTTAAACTTATCAATATGTACAATGTTGAGATTTAAGCTCTGACAGGTAAAATATTGAATAGCTTCTCGTAACAGTGGGGTTTTCATGCTATAATGTAAACCATATCAGCCTAAATTTGTCAATTCATGCAGAACTTCCCGACAAGGTAGGACTGTTAAGCCAAGAAAACATATTTCACAAATATTTTTCCTATCTTGTGCAGACTTTAGATCGTTTTAACATATGAACGAGTTCACTGTCTCCGAGCAGAGCCAAAGACGGAAACATGATCATTAGTTTCTTGGTTACGTGAAGTTTGTCCTCTCTGTTAATTGAATCTAGCAGTTCTTTAGGCACCGTGTGAGTGCGGGACACATCCCTGGGGAAAATAAACCGAGAGAAGCACTGGAGAAATAAGAAAATCTTCTGCCGAACCGTGGAAATGAAGCTCTCAGACTGTAAAATTAATTCTTCTGCTTGAGAACTCAGTTTCGTCAAAAGCTAACAAACAAAAATAAACTAAAGTCTTGGCAAGGATTAATTACTGATGAGTGGAGGAGCTCAAGAGTAAAGTCAACACTTGTGTGAAATGAAATTTCCTCCCTCCTCCCCTCTCGCTGGAAGTTTTGTACCATGGAGGCCAGTTTCTTAATTTTGTTTTTGTGGAGATTGCAAACATTTGGACTTGGCATCAAAAATGTGTAGAATTTTTAAGGATTTTGCTGCTGCAACTTTTTTATTTCTTTCTCCTTGCACACTTTTCCTGATGGAGCAAATATTAAAAAAAAAAGGTGCTGAAATTTAGCAGAAATATCCTTATGGTCCTTCAGCCGATGTGCTTCCAGCGACTCCTCTTTTGTCGAGTCATGTTTCTGACTTTCCTGCAGTACTTTTACGAGCCCTGGAATGTCTCCTGTCAGGTGTCCTTTATGCGTCTTTGCAGCAACGGCGTCTGTCAAAATTTATGGCAGATGTCTCCCTCGCTTGTGTGGCAGTTACAGGTTGGATGATATATGTCTGTGTGTTTAACTGCTCCTCCACAATGTCCTGAATCTCTTCTCTGACTTGGGTTTTATGCATCCAGGAGAGAAAAGATACAGTCTCTACTTTTGTTTGTGTGTGTGTGTGTGTGTGTGTGTGTGTGCGTGTGTGTGTGTGTGTGTGTGTAAAATAATCTCTAGATTGATGATTGATGACTGATGTCATTCCTTCTGTTGAGCATTACAGAGGGAAATGACATCTTTCATTCTGTACAGATATTTTAGAAGCAATTTTGTCTTAGTTTCAGTCTGACTTTTATTAACTCCCCTTGTCATATTGGTAATCTAACCATGTTTGCACGTTAGCACAAGGAACTGTCAATATTAGCTTGGGTGACTGAATATTTCATGTACTCGTTTCTCACCTGGAGTCCCACAGGGCTCAATTTTTGGTCCTCTTCTTTTGATTTTCATTTGTTCCTGCCAGGGTCCATATTGAAGGAGAATAGTGTGTAATTTCACTGTGATACTGATAGTAGTCATTTAATTATGCCATATTATTGGCTGGACAACTCTTAACTTTTGAAAGTTCAGAGAGAGTAAGAATTAAGAAGGCAAAGCTGTGAGCAATTTTTCACTAATTTTGGCTGGATTACTGATGAACTTTATCAAGGAGTCTGTGGTTCTTCCATTAATAAAGTTCCTATACAAATGAACACGTTTATTTTTGCCCTCATTTCACTGCTTTTTGCCAGTAGAGCGGTCTTGCCACTGCCAATTGCTGAAGCTTACCGTTTGCTACATTAAAAGTGGCATGGATGATAGCTCCTTAGAAAACAACGGCTCTTGGACTAACACTAGAAGAACGTTTCTCGTATTAAAAAAACTAAAACCACATGTTAAACTGACGTTTTTACTGATTTGTGTGGATTATCGGTTAGGTTGCAGTTTAATTTAGTTACGAAAATAAACTCAGTGTAGTTTCATTCTTTGCTGTCTAGGTTTTTCAGCTGAATTAGGACTATTTTGCACCGTTTTTAATTTGATTTAGAGAAATACAATCTTCTGACAAAATTGATTACATTTTTGTGACATGATCAGTTCATTTCCGTTAACATTTCTCATCCAAAAAAAGGTTTTAGGAGAAAAAAAAGGATTTCTAACTGTATATTAATTAAATGTTACAAACTGGGATTTCTGTAAATTAAATAATTAACACTGATAAGGGTGAGTACATGTGAATTGAACATTACGTCGTCTTTGTGCAAAATTCTCCTCTTTTATGTCGTGATGGATTCTCTCCTCCTGCTCATCACTCTTTGATCCCAGATTCTCAGGAAAGCGATTCATGTGAGAACAAGTCATGCTTTTTGATGCTCATGTTGCATCCATAGTTCCTAAAGTTGACTTGATTGAACAAAACCAATGTGATTTTTGGATTCAGCTCATCAAAATTACCCTAAAACAGTTGAAAAACCCCAGATAATTTTTTTCTTTTGGCTGTTGACCCTTGTGTAATCAGTGATAATGTTCAGAATATCTCTTGACTGATGTGATATTTTTTCTAGCTATTCTTTGATACAGAATATCATAATGTGCTATTTGCTTTGTAGAGTAGTCTGGGGATAGTGGGAGTTCTGCTCTACTTTAGACAGAAACAGTTTATCATGGGTCTCCATATCATGCACAGGTACGTCCATCAAAAGTTTGACCCAAGCTGCAAAACTAAAATTCAGAATTCGTATTGAAAAATGCCTCCCGAGAGAATAAATTTACAGCTAACCAGCTCCAGGTGTCCAAAAAAAAAAAAAAAAAAGAAAATAGAATACTGGGGAATTAAGGTCGTTTGCAGGCTGGCATTTAGCTCACTCTGACTCGTTTAAAGATAAAAGCTGATGGTTCATTAGAGAATATCATCCTTAGTGAGCCAGTCTTTAACAAAAGGATTTATACTGTTCAATATTTTTTTTAAATCTGTTTTCATCTTTATAACACCATTCTACCCAATGCTACCAGTGGGAGAAATATCAAAAGAAAAATAATCAGGATGTTTTCACCTCTGAGGTGTGAAATGCTCTCCAGTGAGTTTTAACTCGTGTACATCTCCCCCGTCGTGTAGGAGGAAACTCCTTTTTAATGATCTGAAACCAGCTACTTCAGATTAGAGCAGGGATTTTTATTGCTATTTCTGGCAGAACTTTATCACACTCCAAGTTCCTTGTTGGTATCTTCGTGGTTCAGTTCTACTTCATCCAACAAAGACCCTGTAAATGTGCAAAGCTAGTTGCTCGTACAGGACAAAAATGTGCAAAATCATTGAAATTGGATTGTTTTTTTACCAAAATATTACAGCCACTTAGTAACACAATGGCACATTTTACGGCTGTGCTATGTTTTCTACCATTTGTGGGTAATTTTGCTGTTCATTTGAGTCTTACCTGAATTTTTTAACCCTTTCACAAGCTGAAGGATATAGATCTTGTTTCCCCATTTGTTGGGTTTTTGTTTTTTTCTGATTAGGGCATGATGTCTTGCTTTTGAGACCATCCTGTCTACTGCTCGTTACCAGACTGGTTCTAATTAATGACTGATGATTATACGGACTGTGTCTGAATAAATCAACGTTTCCTTGGTGTAATTATCGTAGTAAAAACTGAACCCATCAAAAAAAACTGTAAAGTTACAATTTTACAATCTTCAAACCAGAGATTGTACTAGTCATTTTGACTAACCGAGTCAAAAACGTCCCGTCATGATCTAGTTTTATGCGTCAATTTTTTTTCTTATGGTAGTGAGAACATATTCAATAATACTTCATTTTCATTCATTTTGATTTTCAATCTGAACAAGTTGAACAGGAAGTCCACATTTTGCCATCACACATTAATAAGCACATGAACACAGTTACCGAAACCACTGACTGTGGCACATATGACTGCAACCGAACAATTAAAATATGAACAGTCATCCTGCTGTGGAATGAATATGGTCTGATCGCGCTGCCTCACAACCACCCCATCTTCACCGGCAGCAGCTCTTGCTTTTCTTCCACGTTTTCTTGGAAGATTTTATATCCTTCCAATTACAGATTTAAAACAATCAAAGGAAAATTGGTTATGTTTTTATAGATTATGTTCAAATAAAACTAGCTTTTTTGTTCCTACCAAAAGAGCTACATTAATTTCCACAAAAAAAAAAAAACCATGACAACACGTTACCCCCTGCGGTGCTGTGCGCTCTGAGGCATTCCCGAGCAGCAGACATGAAAACACCTTGTTCGCTGTGATCCTCCACTTCTGTTTCTATTGGAATCACGTTTTAAAGCCAATCATTTTCATCAAAGAAATTCCAGTTGGCCCCTTGGCACCGACCACCAATAGTCGGGGGGACTTGACAAAAACCAGCCTGGAACATTACAACATCAAATACGGAGAGTTATCTCTGTGCAAGCCCGAGGGTTTTTTTTTTTTTTTAACCACCAATGCTGTTCGGTAGAGAGGCAGTGTGACTGAAGAGGCCCCAAAACGACCGTAAAGCTTTGGTTCACTTCCAACAGAACCCTCAGTGCTTTGTTCTGTGGAGAAGTGGAAGGTGCTCTCGTGGTTACGGGCTCTCTCTGTGTCTGAACAATTATACGTTTCCCTTTTTTCTTCTTCAAGGTCTCAGAGGGATCAGAGTTGGAGATTTTCCTTCATGGGAGGAAAAAAAAATTAACTCTATGAATTTAGATTCATTATGCAAGGATGGAAGAACAACATTCTGTCCAAGAGGCTCATCCAGCAGAAGTTTCATGTTTTTTTTAATTTTGGTCCTTTAACATATCCAGACACAACTGCAGGAGCTGATTAACAGTAAAATTTGTATTTTCGCACTCGGCCAGAAATGAGAAACGGTCAGTAAAATGTTCAGTTTTACCTCTGGATGTCTTCCGTATGATTCTTCCCCACCAATTTTATTTATTTTTTTTGTTTTGTTTTGGTTTTTTTAAGCGGTGAGTTAAACACCTTTGTCAGAAAAAAAAAATCCAACAACCATTTAAAAAAATACTGAAGACCATTTTGCTCACAACCTGAAGCTTCCAAGTATTTTTATAATCTCATCATTTTGCGTATCTGCAACTTTTTAACCCTGGCTTCAACTTTAGTGGGTTTTTTTTTAATTATCTAATTTTGTTCCAGGCTTTAGGGTCGAATCCACATCAATCAATATAACTCAAAAACACGGCATATCACTTGATTTCTGTGTCTAAGGCTCACGGGCCAAAAATAAAAAGAAAACCTGTTGTGTTTTCTCAAAGAATATCGCAAAAGAAACAACAAAAGTGCACAAATGGAGAACCATGTTAAACTCAGCAGAATATTGGAGCCTTGAGCTGTTTTTAGCGAAATCAAAGGGACTGAAAGATGAATCTAAAACATTCCTCTTAGGTCTTGGTTATAATATATATTTATATAATAACTGAGGCTTCATCTGGGTTATGAAGCTTATAGTGTTGATCCTAAATCTTTAAAAATGTTTTTGTCTGCGATTGCTCGCAGTTCCACGTTGGCCAGAACAAATGTTTCCAGATCCGTACAGCAGCAGCAGCGGCAGGAAATTCAAACTCCTCTCCCCCAGAGTGATTTCTCCGCCTGATTAACGACGTTTCTCTCATCTGTCTTCTGAATTACTAATTACGTAGATAATTAGCAGAAGTGATTCATGAGGCGGGAACATGTAAAAGCAACATTGCGTTGGTTCTGTACAGCAACTGTGAGCAGATTAACACAAACACAGTTTTTTTTTTTCTTGTTCGAGAGTTACTTATCTCATTTGGGGAATTCCTTTTTGACCCTTAGTTTCCATCTCATTTAGAAAACAGTAGGGGTGGTGCAAGGGTTAAGCACAACCCACATATGGAGGCCTTAGTCCCCACTTTCCTGTCAATTCACTATCAAATAAAGGCCACAAACCTTTAAGAAAAAGCAGTAATCAGTCTGAGCCAAGAGCTCATGTAACACAAAATATTCAGTATCAGAAGTGTTTGTTGTTGTTTTTTTACTGAAATTCATGTGAATGGAAGGAAGTGAATACATTAAATCTCTAATTCTGTTAAGAACAAATTGAAGTATCTGACCTGAACTTGTTTCTACACCAGAATGGATCCAACACACCTGAAATATGTGGAACCAGCAGAAACAATAAACACATTTCACCACTCAAAGCACATTTTATTAATTCGTTTTTTTTTTTTTTTCTTTTCCTCCCCCCTGTCGCCCTTCCTGGCCTTCGATCTGTATCATTGCGCTCTGTTCATGGTGTCAACTAAATCAATTCTACTCATTTCTGTTTCTTGGAAGGTAATTTATTCTGTGTTAAGTACCGGTTCCTCCCTCCTCCATTTCCTGTGAAATTGGCCCCCCGTTTGTCAGTGATAAAGACTCGGAGACTTGAGACGTATCGCATTTTCTTTTTCCCTGCCTTCCACGCGCTCCCTCTATTACGCTCCCCCTCATTGTCTGAGCTGACACGTCGGGCTGAGCGGCTTTCATCAGATAGTTTTATCTCAGGGAACATGACGCCGACACTGTGGGGAGAATAAACAAAGGCTAGGCAGCACATGGAAATGTGAGTGATGACAGCGTTTTAAATATGGAGCAGGAAAGTGTTGTATACCGAATGTTATTTAAATATTTCTATTAGACATACCTGACCTCAGATTCAATATGGCTCTTGTGTTTATTCTTGAGGTTTTAGCCTTTAGAAAATGTATTTATTTTTTTTCCACTTCCCACCACCAATGTAATATTTGAGCTTTACATAATGTGATTTTTTTTTTTTTTGGTCTTCAACATAATGGAACTTTTTAGTTTCTTTCAGTAAAAACAGCGTCATAATGCTGAGGCTGAGGCACAACCGAAGAAACCCGAAACACTGACTGTTCTAAAACGCGACTTCTTTGATAAAATGTCTAATCTTTACTATGGCATCATTTTCCTCCAAACCCTAACAGTCACTTATTTTTATAATAAAATAAAATAAAATAAAAAAAAACATAAAAAATGGAGCAATTATTCGTCAACCTTTTTAGTTCCACGCTGCCTGATGAAATTTAATTATAAGGCACGTTTAAAAATAGTAGTTGACCAAAGTGCTGTACAACAACAACAAAAAAAAAAAAAATAAATAAAGGTATCCTGGCAACAAAGTTACAGTATCTAGTTGATTTTATATCATACATGAAATCCAACATAAAAACAGTTTTTATATTAAGTTAGCAAAAGTCTAGTAAAAGAGGTTCTCCTGTGGTTCTCTTGGCCTGACCTCAACGATCTAGTCTGGCTGTAGGAGACGAAATACCCGTCCACTTACCTGATCTCCAACCACACATCTTTAGTGATTTTTGAGGAAATCGGCTGCTTTTCTTCACCCGCTCATCCTTATATTATTTGCTTTGGGATGACGCCAAACAAATGTTCCAGGATCATCTCCACGATTTAATCCTCCTTTAATCCAATCATCCTCAGTATATGGCTGATTCTCTTTATTCTTTATTTTCACTCCGATTGCTTTGAGATTTCCGTCATGAAGATTGTGTTATGTTTTTGTTTATTGAGCTACCAGGACATAATCCATTTGTTTGGACTTGGTTTAAATGTTAGAACAGTTTTTTACAGGAAACACCCAGCAGCTTTCTTCACACTCTCTGTTTACTTTGTTAAATTAATTTCAGAATCATTCTGTTTTGGCATGTTCTCCATCAGCTTTAGTTGGTCTTTGAAGTGTGCAAGCTCTCTGTCAACCGCAGACTTCGCTACAGGTTTAGACTTGTGCAGGTTTTTCTTTTAGAAATGCATATTGCAGCATTATTTACATTACATTTTTGCCCTAGATGAACCAAATCAAATCAAGATTTATTGTCAATTCTCCTGTGCATACAGTCATAGTGCAGGAAAATGAAAAAGTGTTTCTCCAGGGTCAGCATAAGTAATTTAAAAACTCATATATGAAGTGTCTAAACGAAAAGTCATTAAATACAACTTAGATTTTATACATATATATATATATATATATATATATATATATATATATATATATAAATTCTTTTACATAGCAGAAACTTTCAGCTGATAAATATATTTTTCCTTTAGTTCTCATGTGAATAATCTAATGGCTGATAATAACTTGATGTGAAAAGAAAGGACAAACATAAGCTTTTTTTTCATAAGATTTTTACATTTCTGCCTGAGGCTGTGTATTTCACCCTGTAGGCAAACACACTCACTAATACAACATGAACGCATACATGAGATTTTGGCTTATGAGGAAAATAATGTGAGAAAGCCTTCCACACATTTACATTTACAACTTTATTTAACCAGATTTAGTGACCCAAAACATTTACCTTAAGTCTAGCAGATGGAAACAACCCTGTGGGAACACAGGTTTGGTTCTACAAGTTTGTTTGTATTTATTGATAGTGCCAGTTCTGGAACCTGGTCTTAATTTCCCACCAGTCCAGTGGATCAATTCAAACCATGGTATTTTCTGGTCTTGGCCGAACTGGACACCAGTTTAATTTATTTACAAAGAAGTTCCAACAAAATCCTCTCAAATGCTTCATGAATATTTTGACATTCTTTACGTCTCTTTATGATAAATTGCTAGCATCTGGGTTGATGGTCTTTACCAGATAGTACAAGTATCTTCTTCTCTTTGGCAAATGACCAGGTAGCAGCACCACCTGGTGACGAAAAATGTTACAGGCAGCCAAAGATAAAAACAATGCAAGCTCTTATGGAAGGATCATAAGCATAAGCATACAGTGAAATGGCCACTGAATATTTCTGAGGAATTGAGTTTCTCATTTCTGAGTTGCAGTAAAAGTAGAATTGATAGCATCTGGATTTTGGTTTAAAGTTAAGAACAGTTCATAATTCCCCCCGGTTTAGTAACAATTCAGCAAAAAAAAAAGTTTTAGTGTTATGCAGAGACTGTAATCTCAAAATCTGGATAAAATCCTATCTGGATCCTGATTCAATATTTTAGTGTCTAACCCTTTGTAAATTAGAGTGCCACTAAAACATTTGTAACTTTGCCATTTTACCAAGAACAGTCTTTTTCTTTTGTGCTTGTTGCTCATTTCTGATATTGGTGAAGTTGTGTACTACAACACTTTTACTCAAGTAAAAATAATCTGATTTGTAGCTAATCCTGCCTTTAAAACACAAGTGGTTCAAATAAAGTGGTAAACAGAGATAATTTGGACTGATACCTGCTGTGTTTTAGGAGAATTTTTCCATTGTATCGTCTCAGCTTGTCTGAAGGAAATGTATTCCTTCCTAAACATCCTCCTGAGAAAGACGTCACATGTCGAATCTGATGCTCCTGTCCTTGTTTACGGAGGTTTCTGTGTGTCTTTTCAACAAACAAGAATTGAAAGTTGTATCGTCCCTTCTGAAGGTCAGAATAAATCCATTTAACGCCTGTAACCTCACCTCCAGAGGAGCTGAAGCCTTGAAAAAGATTGATTTAACTGATTCACGTTTTTTTTTTTTTTTGTTGTTGTTTTTGCCTCCTACATCTTAGTAGAAGTGTAGGTACATGTTAAGTTTAAAATACTTTGTGTTTTGTAGCTTCTTATATTGTGGTGCATTAAAGGAGTGTTGGGCACTGTTGAAATTTTGATGAGTGAGTTCATACAAAGATCCAACCCTTGTTTTATTTTATCCTTTAATTTTGGTAAACCGATGCACAAATACTGTTCTGTTCATTTTCTCAGTTGTTTTTGTCCAAGAGTGTATTCTAGAGTAGGCACCAAACAATAAAGTCAAATGTAAAAGAAAGAAGTAGTGCTAAAAAGCTATAAATTTCCTTCTTCATCTCTGTAATATTACCATTTCTTCTACTGATTTGGTTTAATCTGTTGGTTATCTGCAGCTCTTTGAACATCATAAATCTTTTGATTAAATGAGAGCAGAAGAAAGGGGTGAGAGGTGATGAAACACAACATAAGAGACGCATGCTGACTTTAAAAAAAACGAACCAGAAATAAATGGCGAAATGTCTCAAGGAAGATGAAACGAATTTGGCAAAACCTGAAATGAGGATTAAAGTGAAAAGGGAGGCAAAAGAATAAGCTGCTGACATGGACCAGGAAAAATAGTGGATGTCATGGTCGCGCGGTGAGATGTGAACATCAAACAGCTCCTGTCAAAAGCCCATTTCTACTTAAGCCACTGCCGTAAAACACTTGCATTGTATCCTGAATCTAAAAAGGAAATCATTGGCTCCTTGTTCCACACGAAGGTGAGAAGCTGTGAGACGGATGGAGGGAGTGTCGCAGACCCTCTGGAAGAAATTCAAACATGACTCCGTGGGCCATTTCCTATCCAAGCCTGGTGTCAATTAAACTTTTGGACTTCTCGCTTGTTCAGACACTGGAATAAGAACCTGCATTTCTTCCACCGATGCCTTTTTTTCCCCTTTAGTGTGGGGAAAGCTAAACTAAACCTAATTTTGTATAGAGATAATTTAAAATAACTTTATACACAGAGAAATGGATCATCAACCAATTTATCTACCCAATTTATTTGGTTATATTTGAGTGGAATAATTGCTTGGTTAGTATTCAAAGCTATATCTTAAAAATCTTACTTTACCCCTTGGGGAAAATGGTTAAAAAGGACACAAAGTTACAACAGAATAATGTACTAAAGCCATCAGTGAATAATGAATAACCTTATTGGCTCATCCTAACATGCCACTCCTCTGCCAGGTAAAACAGTACAAATAGAACAAGGATTTAAATGTATTAGAAAAAACACATTTTCTCAATGAATAATCTAATGGCTAACACTTGAGATTGAGGAAAAAGGCTCTTAGCTGGCATACTTGCACAACAACAGGCGAATATAATGGCCTTCCCGTGTTTTTACCCCTTTTATGTCCTGTAAAGGTCAGTAAGAGACTCTGATACGTGCTTTTGAATGTCTCTTTAACATCTGCATTGCCGATAAACAAGCAGCACAGGCCAGACCATTGACTCCGAACAAAGTCAGGAAAGTTTAGTGCTTCGCAGAAATCGTTTCCGCTCGGCGTCCTGCCTGAACAAAGCCACACAAAGAGGGCCAGTCTCGTTCAGCATTCTTCTTCCCTGCTGGAGCTCAGGTAATTTCATTTTCCCCAAAGCACCTCATTCAATAGATTCCCCTCCAAACTGTTATTTGTGATTATTATAGGGCTGCATCCGTTTGGGAATGATAGTTACTGGACCAGGAAATCGACTGTTCCAGGCACTTCTTTCTTTCTCTGTCAGGTCCGACGCCCGCTGGATCGATGCGCCTCTCTGTGCTGTAATTTTTGTTGAACTGCTTCCCATTTGGACACTCGCTGTGTCCTCCATTCGGGACAGAAGCCTCTTCCTCTCATCTGGCGTTTTATTGTGCGCCGATGGAGCTAAATGCGTCTGACGTGAATCCTGTCGTGGTAATTCCCTAAGAAGCCAATTAAACTTGCAGATCTTTCTGTTTAAACTGCTGAGGTACGCCGGGAGGGGTGGGGGTTCTGGACATCTCGCCATTCATCTCGGAAACTTTCTGGAACTTAGAGGCGATAACCTCCATACTGTCAGGTGCTGAAACTTCCCAAGAACCCATCAAAGATTAGTTTTGTGCTGTCAGAGTGAGTTTGTGAGACATGTTTCCGAAACCCCCAGCAACTTTGAAACTCAGACCCCCTTTCTGATGAATCATTGGAGCTATTTGGGCAGCTGTGGGGGCTTAGCGGGATGAGAGTTGTGCTTTAAATCTACTTTCCCGGCTGTCATACTACTCAGACCTCCCTCTCCCCAGATTCTTCTTCACGTTCCTCCAAGTAACATAGAAATACTTGGTTTTCCTCCATCCTGCTGCTAGCCCGATACCATCAGGAGACTTTCTGGGTTGGAAATTGAAACCCGCAGCAAGCCTGCTGCGGCGGGCCTGCAGGGTCCACAAGCCAGATGAGATGAAAGCGAACGATTCAATTATCTGATACTATTATCTGCACCGATGCTTACATGTGACTTTAGAGTCAGCTTCCCTCTAGATTAAGCTAAAGACATGACAGTTTACCTGTTGCTCATTAACAAGGAATGAGATGGGAAATTTTAATCTGAAAGATGCCTGCCAGCGAAGATTTGGTGGTTTAAAACAGTCGAAGGCTTTGTTTGCAATACGTGTTACATACGCCCACTTAACAATTAGATAAAATCCTGCCTGGAAGCTGAAGAAAAGTCTAGATAAAAATCTGATGTTGCTTATTTGCCCTCTCCTGCCTAAAAACGGTTGCAGTGAGTCAGTTCTGTCCTCAGATGCCATGAATTCTATTCGATTACTTGTTTACCTCAAATGAAGGATTGTATATAAGTTGCATAGCCATTCCTCTGTTTGCAAAATACTATATAAAAAGGCAGTAGTTTCATTGTTATTTTGCACCTTCACCTATCAGCATTATGTTACAAACCCCTTAGCTGTCACGTTCAAAATACCTATTTATAAGTCAGTGAGTCCATGAGGACACTGGTGTCGTCATGAAGTTTAAAGCTACAGTATATAACTTTTACTAAAATATGTTTTTTACATAATTGTTCAAACTGTCACCATGTTGTGACGGTTTAATACGCGACAGATAATCTGTGAAAAGGTGCTGCTCCCAAACAAAAACAACCAATCAGGAGGAGGGTCCTGGCGCTGTCAATCAAACTCATGTATGTGCTGTTAGATGTGGTAATGGTGGAGAAGCAACTTAAGTTTCTGGGAGAATCGTTTATCCGCCGTCATCTGTGGCCATTCCAACATGCATTTGTGGCAGACTCCGTTATGGTGAGTTTACGGTCCATGCCAGGTTACCTGGGTTACTCCTGAACATTCATATCGATTTCCAAATCCCTTGTAGGAGACAGTTTGGTTCAGTGTTGACAACTCTGAAAAACGTGTACTGACCATCTGGGTTTCTTTGGCCCAAGCAGCTGTTTAGAAATGGTTTCGTAAGAGTTTTTCAGCTCGACTTTAGGAGTTGGGAACTCAAAACAATCACAACCACTAACTAGAGGTTATCATGCTTTGGCTTTGTCAGGTTAAATAGACTAAGTGATTTAGTGGAATAACTTCTGCGGATTAAGCCACTTCTGTTTTAAAAAATTAATTGCACTATGTTGCATATTTATTGTACCCTGGAAACGGAACAGTTCAAACAGACCAACTGTGGTCATTTTCTTTTTGTTCTGCCATCAGAGAAAGATTTTTTTTTTACACTTTTTTTTTTACATAATCTGTTACTCCTTCATTGTGTTTTCAGTCGCGCTTGCATCTGTTGGGTTGTTTCATCTGTGGATGGAGCAGCAGGAGGCCTGATGAAAACCAGGTCTCAACGCAGAGCTTTTTTTGTACATCTGTCTTTTCATATTCCTCTGGTTGAATGTCTTATTTTTATTTATTTATTTTTTTTCATTTTCTCTGTCCATCTTCCTCTGAGCGCTCCTCTTCATCTTCACTTTGATTTCAGGCCTTAAGAGGCTCTCTCTGATGGAAAGCAGCTCTGTCATGTGTTATGCTCTGCTGGAAATTGCCTCCATGGTAATTTTCTAACTCGCCTAACTCAAGTGTGAGTAATCTGTGTGTGAGGCCTCCTTCATGCTCATATACATGTAGATGCTGATCACAGGCGAGGCTCATAATCTCTTATATAAGACCATAAATATGCTGCGTTAACAGCCACTGATCTGGAGTTATTTCCATCAGATGTTTTTTTTTTTTTTTTCCTTTTCGGGAATTACTTCGGTGCAGATGAATCATTTCAGCAAAATGAATCGTTCCTCCATTGATGTTGTTATTCTATGCTGCGTAAAAAAGATTATAGACAGATGGCTGTGAGAGCAAGTTTGACTAATTAGGAACTATTCAGTCTTTCTAATGAGCTCACAAAGGACTAATAAATGTTTCTAATTTCTTAATACAGCATTCAAGAATTACTTTATTCACATATTGGGTTTAGACATTGCATTCATGGTTTTGACGGTCGTTTTGTTGCGCCGCTGTTGCTCGTCTCCCTCAGGGGATGCCGCGTTCTTCTTTTTACTCCTCCTTTCGGTTTTCATGCGTTAACGTCCAGGCAGAAAAATCACATTGTGGGCTTTCTTCACACCTCCATCCTCGGTTGCCACGGTAACGCCGAGCATCACTTCGAGCAACCTTAATAGCATTCCTGGTGAAGTAAAATGGTATCCTCTCCTGCCTCTTTATCCACCTCCTCTTTTGATAGTTTCTGGACATTTCTTCCCCTGGCCTCTGTTGTTGTTTAATGTCTTTGTTTCCTGTTTACCTCTAATTTTCTTTTCATTCCATTGCCCTCATGTTGTGTCATGCCTTTTTGGAAAATCTCTCTTTTCATATCTGTTTTTAATTTTGAAGGGAAAACCGCTAACCAGAAGAAATTACTCGGAAAAGTTTTTTGAGTCCTATGAAATCTTTTGACTTTAACCGAATCATGTCAACATTTGAATTGCACAGACACAAAAACGCTGAGATGGAGAGTGAACTAAAATATTTTTTTAAGTAAGAGCTCAGTTACAATAGTGAAATAATTTAAAATTATCGGAGACAAAGGATTAGTGGATAAACTAATAAACATGCTGTTGAACTGAATCGAGCAAAGTTTAGATTACATTGCAATAACAAATTCAAAACATTCACATGAAATATTTTTTTTATCCTGTTCAGTTTTTTTTTTCCTGTGGTTCTAACAAATGTCAATTCAAGATACTTTGCAGTAGAAACCCATCCACAGTTACTTCTCAAAGAATTAGAAATTATAGGAAATGAACAGGTGAATACGATCTTGGATATCATTGAGACAAGTTGTATGAATAAAGGTCAAAGAAATAACAATAAAAAAAGACTTTAGATCTGTACTCTGTGTATTGAATTTACAGAACTCTAATTTCACTTTTATAAGTGAGGAAAAAATTTCAGATTTTGAGATAATATTCAGATTTTTTTTTTTTTTTAGATGTACTTGTAGAACCTATTAGAGTCCAAATTCAGCTCAGCCCAGGTTGTCTATTTGTTTAGACAAATTGGATAAAACTACATTTAGTCCAATTTGGTCCTTGTTACTGTGATATTGCGCGACTGTCATAAAAGTGCCAACTTTTTCAGCTGCTAAAAAGCTCTTCATCTGGTATTACTTAGAAGCTTCTAATGTAGCTATTATGATTGGTTTGAGTTTTCACAAATTTAAATTAAACATCAGTTAATATAAAACAAATGAAAAGGACATAAATACTATTGTTCACATAAGGATAAAATAATCACATAAAAGCCCCAAACAGGTCTTAATTGCAATTCTGGGCAGAATACTGGACAGATTGCACTAAACACCAGTGTTTACCGGTGTAACATTTTGCTCACTTCACCTTCAGGAAATGTTTGAAATTAGTTTTTCAGCACATCATATCAAGTGCTGATTTTCCCGCAATTAAATGTGGGTGAGCTGATGCTGCTGTCTTGTTTCTCATCCTGTTAACAGTGTGACTACAAATACAATCCAGTTGCTAATCACCACTGAAATGTCGGAACAGCTCAACCTTTCTAGTTTATCTTCAGCCATTTTTAATTCTGGGTTGCAATACAACTTTTGTGCTGGAAAAAAAAAATCCAGATTTATCAGATGCAGTTTTTAATTCTCCACCCCCTCCTCCCCCCAACACACACACACACACACACACACACACACACACACACACACACACACACACACACACACACACACACATATCAAGTTTTAGTCTTCTTTTAAATTACACAGAAAAAAAATCGAACAGAAACTGTAACTATCCAAAGTCTGTGAGGATTTTAGATTATAAAAAAAAAACCCAGCAGCTAGGAACAGAAACTCTGAGCAGAGTAATGGGCCTGTCAGTACAGGCGCTTATTAAAACAGACTGAAAATTAGCAGTGTAATTTTAGAATCATGTAACTTTGTTCTTAGTGATCCAGCCAACAGTTCGCTATGTGGGTAATTATATCTGACAAGCTTACACACAAAGAATGAGGGATAATTGGCTTCATGGATGGCTCATTGTCCTCAGCGTCGGCGCATAGTTCATCCACCAAGAAGTTCTGCGAGAGCAATGAAAACAAAATGACATCCAGCAATAATATCACATCTATTACACATTCATAGTAAAAGTAACACTTTTGCTATGAAGGCAGTATTCTCTATGTTGGGATTTTACTGACGCTTTTCCAGGTTTTGTCAGAGTTGGTCCAAAATTCTACTGAGGTCCGAAGCAGAATTTATTTTGCGGCTAACCTCTAGGTAAGCTCGCCAGCCACCCTTTGTTGGTGTCGCCCTCATACTCATCCTCACCTAGTGCAAACATTGGTTTATAAAATGGCATCATCATAAAGCGCTATTACATGACTGACAATGCAAACGTTTAACAGGAAGTATTTTTTGTTTCCATCCAACTATGATTAGCTGTTAACGGTTTTCTCTTCTAATGTCCTTATGCATCTAAACATACGATGCAGTGTTTTACTAAGACTCTGACACATCAGGATCAGTTGTAATCAAAAATTGAAATTCTTGGTTTACATCTAACACAAAACGTGTTCCGTCCTCTTTGGGAAACAAGCTGGTGGTTCATCCTCGAGCAGGCCAACAATCCTAAAACATACAGCCAGTGATGAGATGGAATAGTTCAAATTAAAATATAATTTTGTCCCATCAAAGTCCAGCCAACTCACAGTATGCGGCAAGACTTGAGTCCAATCAATCCGACTGAACTAGCTTGCAAAGATAATATCCCAAAAGACTTGCAGTTTTACTTTCACATACAATCCGTAAAAGTACAGTAAAGTTTGGAGCTGTAATGCAGAACAAAAAAAAAAAGAAAGCTGACAAGGTTGGAATACTTTTATTTGATACTGTCTGTGCAGTGGCCGAAACGTCTCTCTAGATTTTAGAGATCATTTTTTTGTGGCTTAACTAACAGCTGTCTGTCATTTTATGCATGCTGAGCCTAGTTGAAAATTTAGCTAGCTATAAAATTACTGGATCTTCACAGTTGATCCCGAGTCAGGCCCCTTTCACAATGGGATCGAGAGCAAGCTATGCTGCACTACCACTACAACACACCTGAATGTTGTTGACAGCCAATCGATACGGTTTCTGCTCCAGGATGTTTCCTTCAGCAGGTCAAAGTCCTGATGGAGGTGGCAGATTTCTGCCCCATAACCATCAGTTTCAACCTTGCAGTGGAAGAAGCATCTTATTATTTTATCAACTTACCTACAGCTTCAGAAGAGGTGCAGGAGAAAAGGACTGATCACGCCGATATTTATAACCCAGGGGCATTCCTTGGAAAATGCAGGTCAAAGGAATTGTGCAAACTGCACAATCTGTGTTCTCCATTGCAATGCCAGTCACTGATAACAAGGCACAGCACTAAAAGCAGAGGAGGTTCTTTTAGGAATGACTCTATGAAGCTATATTCCAAACCTGCTTTCACATTTCCCACCCCTCGTCTCTGCTAATAAGAATGCCTGACCTTTTTCTTTGACGCCCGAGAGGAATCATCATGTGGAGTTCACACGAAACTTGTTAGCAGCAAAACCCAAAGTGAAACTGTTCCCTCCTAATCCCTTCATCTTTTTCCTGGTCACCTCTTCATATCCCTCCACCGCTCCGGTCCTCCTTCCCTCCACAGGGGCCCAATAGTTCCTCTCCGGCTTCCTCTAATTGACAGAGGACCATTAAAAAGCCATCAGAGACGTTTCCCTCTCGACGTTTACGGCATTAGCCGGAAAAAAATGTGTTCCTTATTCCTTCGCACTTCAAACTAGCTGACCAGGTGAGGTGGGGAAGAGGCAAGTTTAGTCCTTGTTTGTTCTTATTGGATACCGATTGCTCTTTTAATGACCAATAAAATAACCGAGAGGCGTAGTGTTTGGTTTTTGTGGCCTGCGAGACTGAAGTTTTCTTAATCTGTGCCAGTGATGAGATGTTGCTTTCGTAAAAATGTGACATGCCGACAGCAGCAGAAGGTTACGTTTCAAAAAAGTAGTTTTGGCCTGACTTTCCACATTACCAGATAATTTACATGTCTCTATTTTTGTCAGCTATGTTTGGATTTGAAAGGTAGAAGCGATACGCAGCATGAACTGATTAGACGGAGGTTAATGGGGTGTGTGCAGTACAGATGCTTTTACACTTGTTGCCATTGTGCCACAAACAAGGGATGAGCTTCTGAGAAGTTCACCATGACAATAAATATCCAAATGAAACATCGATACACTGTCTTCATGGATGTATTGAACCTCTCAGACTTTAGTTAAAGTGAGCTGTAAAATGTCTTGCTTCTGTCAGACTTAAAAATTCATCACCACAAAATCTAAAAATCTAAACTTTCCATATATGTATTTCTTAGACTCCAAACAAGTTTTTCTTTTTTCTTCGCTTCACTTTTGGCTTCAGCTAGTTCAGAAAATACTTTTTTTTTTTTTTTTTTTTCTTTTGCCGTTTCATTTTGCTTTCCAACATCAGAACTCAAACTCCTCGACCAACTTTCTTTTTATTTTTTGCTTTCACACATTGTTCTGTTCGGCCTCGTTTCACACAACCTTCCATCAATAGAGCCGAGATTGATTCAGCAAAAGCAGCATCATAGAGGCGAGCAGCTTTTCTCTGTCGATAGTCGTGTGAGGTTTTTCTCTCTCTCTCTTTTTTTATTTTTTTTTAGCTCTTTGCATCTTTTCTCTAATGCACCTGAGTGCCTCACTGAACAGCTACTTGGATCATTTGGGCCACAAAAGCCATTCTGAGGAATCCATTCACTCTCTTTGTCGGTCTTGTGAGGGCTTTGTGTGTTGCTGAAAAGATGGTGGGGTTGGAGGAGACTGGAAAAAGGAACGTGATGTTCATCGCTTGTTGTGTTTGAGACAAAATACAACTCTGGATCCATTGCCATTCCGCACTTTACAGATTGGCCTCATTTCGGCTTCATGACTCTCTGAAGAAGTTTCCAGCCTCCCGAGAGCCGATGGGCCGTCTTGCTGCAGCTCCGACTGTTAACCTGCAGAAATCGGCTGCCGGGACAAATTGATGGGCTCAGATCTGAGAGAAGTGCAGGAGGAAAGGGAGACGATGATGATTCGAGGTCAAAGATTGCAGATGGAAGCTGCTAAAATAATTTTTTTTTTTTTTTTTTTTTTGCATGAAGACAAAAATTTTTTTTACAACGACTGTAACTGGAGAAGCAACAGTACTATAAACGTACTACTTTTTACGATAGTGCCGTAGAACGTTGACTCCCTTACAGTGTACAGATGAGCTGGTTTCCAATATACCAAACATGAATGAATACCTTTAGTAAAGGTTGTGGTCATTTTCAAAGACACCGATCACAGTTTGTTCACTTCTTTGTCTCCTCTCGCTTTTTGAGAAATGAACACAGGTCCTTGGAGAATTTCGTGACCAGAAATCAAATTTTTTAATTCAATTTGAGTTAACTTTTGCTCCTCAGCACTAGGTCAAGCTTGGTAAGTCGCATTCTTAAAGGAAGCTTTGACCTAACTCATCATCCATGATAGCTTCAACTGGTCTAAAATAAATTTAGCTGATCAGTGAATTTGCATTTTATATAAGAATTTAAATTATCATTATTTTTTACATGGCATGCATCTGCTTCCACTTCTGCCATAAACCCCCCCCTAAATCTGTCATGTATTAACACTATTTTTGTTCAGTTTTAGACACATAACCTGTCTGAAACTATCTTGCTCGATAAGATCTCTACAGCAGCTAGCTGGAACTTAAAAATTAAACTTTAAATCATTTAAAAAAATGTTTCTGAGTAGAAACAAATTTGAACAAAGTTCATCCAGACTTGATTCTGCTCTCCCTCCGTGTTTCTCTCAGTCTGACCCGTCTTTCTCTTGGGCCTCCAGGTCCCGACTCAGCACAAACAGACACACACAGTTAGCTCTGTTTAAGGTAATCATGAATTGGGGAAGATGTGTAGAGAAATGTATTCATGTAGAATTGACTCAAAGCAAGCTAAGTTAGTAGCACTCTGATTTTCTGCGAGAAAAGAATTTAACTCAGAAATTCTGATTGTAAAATAAAACTGTCTGAATGCAGAATGGCTCTGAGCTGTGCTGCTGCTCTGTGTCTCTGTAGGCTCACAGGTGATGCTGAGCTACTTCCTTTGACCTCCGTCAGTCTGTGGCTTTGCTCTGTAGGAGTAAGAGAGTCTCTGTCCTTGAGGGAAAAAAAACAACTTTAAAACTCCTCATAGCTCTGTATCGGCTGGGAGGCGCAGAAGGTCGGCTTCTGCAGGTCCGTCCGCACCCACTGAACAAAACTTGAAAGCTAAGGTCACGTGACCCAGATCTGGGGGCGTATGTCGGGTTTTCTTAGCCATCTGTCTGCACGGCAGCTTCAGTCGGCTCTGACATGAATATCTTTACCCATAATCCCCGGTGATGCAGGTTATTATTTTCTCACACCTGACAAACTGCAGTTCTGATGTTTGATGAATCCCACCAAGATATATATATATATATATATATATATATATATATATATATATATATATATATATATATATATATATATATATATATATATAATATGTTTTCTTTGTTGCTTTCAGGTTTTCTGCTTCTTATTTTGTATTCTTTTAAAAACTTACAGTCACAGTGAAGTCCTTTCACAGTTGTTTTGTTCTCTGTTGTTTTTGAAGGCAAAAATTATATTCTTGACTTTGAAAGTCGATCTAACGTCCCCAGAGAGGCTGAATAACTCCTGGAACGTCGTGTACCACACACAGATATGACTGATGATTATGTTATTACTGCAACTCTCAAGGAGCTATATTACGACCTTAGCACCTCTAAGCTAATTTAAGACCACATTTATCTCTATGAGGCACATCCTTGTTAATTATTTCTGATTAAAGATGCACAGTTTGAGCCACAAAATCCTCGTAAAATGAAAGGGATGTTTATTTATTTTTTTGTAGAAAATGTTAAGACAAAATTTATTACGCCCTATTGACAGAAAACGATATTCCTCACGTTATTAATGTCGTCCTATGTGAAAATGTTATGAATAATCTAATGTTCCCAGCATACTTTACATTTTAATACATTGCTCAGTTGTCAGAATTTTGTAGCCAGAGTTATTGAGAAGCAAAGTTGATGACTAAAAAGTCACATGCAGTTCCAACGCTGCAGTTTGCAGAAAACCCTGACCTGTGTAAATCCTCTGAACGTACTCCGTCATTATATTCCGCTGAGCTCAAGACATTACAATGAGATCTATGGGACATTTCTGGGAAAACTGTTAAAATGCACCGTTTTGGAGGACAATTCATCCCCCGGAACTTGGTAGAAAGTAAAAAGACTTTTTTTTTTCTGAATAAGTTAATGAAAGAAAATCAGATTTCTATATTAAATGTACAGGAAGGCATTGACAAGGGTAGCTACTTGGATCATTTGGGCCACAAAAGCAGGACAAAAGCTCTGCTTCTTCAGTTTCCAGGCTTATCATCCACATAGCATCCACTCACATCTTCCTGCCACTGACACTGAAAAAGCTGACAGCTGACCCCGTGCCATTTGTAAAAAAAAAAAAAAAAAAAAGTAAAGTCCCACTTATGTGTTCAATTTTAAAAACAAAAGTTTACCTTTCAGAAAGAGCGAAAGAGAGAGATTTCTATCTTTCCTTTCGTTAAGTCAAATCTATGAACACTCATTCTGAGTTTCCTTTGTTTATGCTGTTATTTTTCGTTTTATTTGTCATTGAGATAAATTAGTGTGATTACTAATAACATGATGGTGTGATTAGGTCCAATATAATCATTCAAATTCCAAATGAAGTGCCAATAATGTGATTGACGCCAAATTAATTTTTTTTTTTTTTTTTTTTTACAACGCATGCCTCTCATTCCTCTTTATGAAGAATGCAATTAAGGCCCGCTGAAAGCAAATTATCCCTCGGATTATTGGTAGATTTTATAGACGGATGAGAAATGATGTTTAATTAATGAGACTGATTAGATTTTCACTATACAACAATCTGCTGTTTACGACGCCATCATAACTTCTCCGCACAGACCGGACATCCGACAGCGTATCTGAATGCAGGTGAAAACTACGACCACTGAGATTTCTTGCGTCGAAAAGACTTCCTGTTCAAACCAAAACAATCTAATGGTGAGGTAAGTGTTGGAGATCGTTTGCCTGCTACTGACGCACCGTGAGAACACGGCCTGCTTGTCACAGCCTGCTGCTGCAGCTCTGATGGCGCCGGCCTCCGTCCAGCAGCCATTGCGCGCCGCTGCCAGTGAGTCACGTCTGCAGTGGCTCAATCCGAGGCCCTTGAGCGCGCAAAGCAGACGTCACATCATTCGCTTCCTCCAGCTGCCAGCAGCGACCAGCTCCTCTCCGGGCCTCTGAAGGAGAAAACATGCCAGCAAATTAGCAAACACACCAACTGCCCGGTTCAACGGCCGCCGTCCTCCTGCTCCGCCCCGAGGTCGGAATCTAATCGGTAGCCGCGACTAGCCAGCTGATGTAAAACAGCGTTGTTCCCGTCGACACGAGGGGTTTCCAGTTTCCCCCTGGAGGCCTGAGTTATGGCCCGCTGGAGGTTAATAAGAAACAACCATGCAAACATCGCCCTCCTCTCTCCTCCCTTTCACCTCCTCACTTCATTACCTGCCCAGTCTTCCTTGCTCTCCTCAGTCTCCTCCAGCGTCTAATTTACGAGCCCGGACTCTGAGTCAGTCCTCCTTTGCTCCCTCCTCGCTCTGTTTGAAACAGCCTCTGGCTTTCCAGCATGTTCCAGGTGAAATAAATTGACTCAGCCGCTGCCCTCTGCTCCCTCTCCTGCTCGACTTTATCATATTATCAGCAGATGAAAACTAACAAATCACCCTGAGAGCTTAATATTAGCCGGTTAGGCTGAAACGCCGACCCACTGCTTTAAGGTTGTGGGGTCGGTCAGCGTAATACATTCCTGTTTAATCACACCCAAACCCCCCCCCCCCTCTCAGGCCAAACCCCCGTTGTGCTGCTTCCTTGGCTTTCACTGGAAACGGGATCTGCTGCCTGTGTTCCAAAATGTTCGGGATCAATCTGAAGTTGATTTATCGTGGCTTTAGTTGCAGCGTTTCGATACTTTACTTTAGTTAGCGACTACCTGTTTTGTGTTTTATTGACTGTCGCGATTTAACTCAGTGGAAAACTTCCCTGATGTGTAATAAAGCTAAACTCAGCAGGTGATAAATCTCTAATAAACTTCTGGCTCAGACTTAATAACATTGTTCACTTTTAGCGGCTCGATTTTATTTCACCCTTGAAATGAAGTGACTAGGAAGCGTTGAGCGGCTTTGGACAGCACTCTGCCGAGCCCCGCCCTGCTCCGGGGTGCATCAAAAATATTGACATCAAAAATATTGGCTGACATTACAACCTTATCTTCAGTAGTTTCACCAAAGCCATGTTTAGCTTTAAGGAGATTGCCAATGAATGAATTCATAACATGGTTTAGACCAAGGTTGTCAAATTTAATCTGGGGCTCATCAAGATCTTGATGATCTCAAGGGTGAGTTGTGCCACCATGTGTCGATAAAACCAATTAAAACTGTTAAAATACTAATGATTAACTGTCTCTGCATTCTTCATCAAATTAAATACTGAAGATCCTTAGACATGCATCAGTCTCTCCAGGATTTTGCAATTGTTTTTGTGATTAAATTTTTTGCTATGAAAATCACAGATTTCGTGGCGCTAGTTTAGAAATGCTTGCGAGGAGATTTGCTGGGGTGGAGGAATGTAGCCTTGAAGCTGACTTTTTCTTGCTATCAGTTGCAGAAAGTTGCTGCTTGCTTGGGTTCGTCGTGGGCATGTGAGGTCGTTTTACCTGACTGATAATCTGCATGTGTAAAAATAGGCCGACAGCATGATAGATGACGGGCGTCAATGACGGCGAGAAATGAAAAGAAAGTTTAGTGATTGCCAGACCCTGATGAGCCCTCATCAATCTTATCAACACATACACACACGCACACACACCAAGCCTCGCCGTGGCTCCTTACCTGCCTGATGAGAGCGAGTAATGAAGGAGACACCCTCAAATAAAGATGAGTGACTGTGAACTCACACACACACACACGCACACACACACACACACACACACACACACACACACACACACACACACACACACACACACACCACAGCAACCGACAGCTTTACTGACTTTGTAATGGTAACGATCCAGTTTGTGGTTTTGTATTTTCCTCATCCTCAAAACATTTTTGTCCCATCCAGTCTCTGAACATAAGACGAGGTGGTTTCAAAATATTTCGCCAAAGCTGGAAAATTGCCAAGTGTGAACCCAGTTAAAAGCTTATCTTTATCCCTAAATTGGACTTAAGCCATATTTTGCTGAAATGTGTATATTTTAATTAAAATGTCCAGAAGCAATTACACTAAATGTAAAACATTTCAACTGTTATTCTATTTATGATGTTCCTGGATGAAGTTTGTAGGCATAGTTGTGGAACAGAGGGTGTCTGATTTGGGATGACAGGAGAATATCAGGGATCTTAGCTTTTAATGGATGATTTATTTATTTTTTTTTGGCAGGCTTTCTGGTATCTTTAGGCCATTACCTTCAGTGCATTTAGTAGTAGTGTGAATCCACAAAAGCGAATTTATTCTTTTAAACCACGTATCTTCAACCCTTGTCCTTCAGAGCTCCAGTCTTGCAGGTTTTGGATGCGTCCCTTCTCCTACACACCTGAATCAAATCAAAATTATTTGCCAAACTTTGTGGCATGCCAAAGCGGTAATTCAGTCATCGGATTAAACTATATTGGAGCAGGAATATATCTAAAACAGGGTTGTCCAAAGTTGGTCCTCAAGGGCCAGCATCCTGCAGGTTTGAGTTTTCTCCCTGCTGTTAGTTGCTATACCTTCTCAGCATTTCGATATTCTGCAGAGACCTGCTGAGCCATCACTTCGTGAAACTAGGACGAGAGCTAAAACAGGAGGCCAATCTAAAAGTTGTAGGGCGGTAGCTTTGGAGCACTCGGGTTGGAGATCCCTGCTCTAAACCTCAGGCCAATGTTCTTTGGAACTGGAGAGGGGAGAGCGTTCTTTTCAGTTTGGGGTCAGTCCCTGCCTCCAGTGGACACGTTCGAGTATCCACTTGTTCTTTAGTGACGGCGGGATGGAGGAGGAGATGGGCAGACAAATTGGTGGGTTAATTGCAGTAATGAGGACGTCCTTCGTACACTGGGGAGGACTCTGACTTAGAAAGGAGGCGAGTATCTCCTCTGGACATCATATTAGGATTTCAGTGGCTTGCTTTTTCTGCTGTGGCATTTGTATTGTTTTCTATAGAGCCAACATTGCAAAAAATACAAAATGTTACCAAGTGTTTTTGGTCTAGTATCTAACGCAAATATCTTAGTACACTTGAAATAAGACAAACCTAACATATAAGTAACCTTTCAGCAAGATAAAGTAGCTTGTTTTAAGTAAATAATTCAATAATATTGAACTGTTCTGAAGACCTGTCCAGGGTGTACCCGTCCTCTCGCCCGTTGACAGCTGGAGATACGTACCAGTACCCCTCCTCACCCAAATGGGATAAGGGTGTAAGGAAATGTATGTATGTATGGATTTTTCACGTTATATGTGAAATAATCTGCCAATGGAACAAATTTTTAATCAACATTAAAGTATTATTTACTTAAAACAAGCTGCTGAAAATTTACTTGCAAGTTAGTTTTGTCTTATTTCAAAGATATGAAGATATTTGCACTATAAACTAGACCAAAAATACTTGGCATGCTGTCCTGTTTTTGCAGTGAAAGATTATTAACCCAATTATAATTCACTCTGAATTCTCATTACTTGAATGGGAATTGCAACTGTGTTACTTTGCCTTTTACATTTAGACTGATGAACAAGCTGAAAAAGAAGCAGAAACTTGAAAAGGCGCCCTTCCTCTAATTGTCAATATGAAGACCGGATCCCACAGAGCAAAACGACACGGATACTCCCGCCCAACCCGTTTCCCTTTTTCAACGCTTCATTAATGCTCATTCCTGGTGAGCCGACTCCGTAAGCAAGGCTATCCATTCTACTCTCAGAGTTGGTAAATGTTAATGATGAGGTGCCGGCATGACACGATCTGTCGGTCTGCTGGGGCTCAGATGAAGGATGGGGGAGCAAAGGAGAAGGCAAAATGCAAGCCTGCAAAGTCACTTCATCACCAGATTAGACCTGCTTCTCCAGAGTGAGTTTCTGGGTCATTAGGAAACATAATGTGTTGCCTCCCAAAGTGTTTGCCAGCAAAAGTGTGCAACTGACACAAACATGACTCGGTTTTGGGTGTAATCTGACCACTGTGAGCATCACATGTTTGAAGGATTGCCCTGATTCTTAAGCCATAAAGATTAATGGCGACCAACTTTTCATTTTTTTAATTTTTATCCAAGACAAAATTAGTCATTGGAGATGTAACTTTTCAGTTGTGTTGTCTTCTGCTTGATATATTTCTTAGATGAAATACAGCAACAAACAGCAAGTTTTGTCAAACTCAAAAGCAGACTCTGATGTTAGTTAAGAGTGAGTCAGGGTGAGATTATAGTGGTTTTATGGAGGTAGGTGCAAGCTTAAAATTCAAGCTGTATAGACATTTCTTGCAACAGCAGATGAAGCTTTGGGTTATTGACATAACTGGATCTAAAGCCAGAGAATTCAACAATCAGAATCCCAACAAGACTATTTGCAAATCTTAGAGTCTAGGACTGTCTCAGTCACTCAATCAGAAGATTTAGAGAAGAGTGGATACTGAGCCTTAGTATTTCTGGAAAGTGGTGCTAGAAAATAGCTGTGCCAAGGTTCCTAGTCAAGGAGGAGACTGCCCAGCCAGTAGAGAGGGGGCAAAAGATCAATAAATCGTTGTTTTCCAAAAGTAAAGCAATTATTTGGATGTCAGTGAGTGAAATAAATATCGAGTCTCTTACAACCTAACTTAAACTTTGACCCCATATGGATGCATGACCAGGTCATGCACAAATCAGTCAGCTCTCTATGTATAAGAAGTGCAACAGTAACACCAGGGACAAGACATCAGGTCCGCACATAGCTTGAGTGCTCTCAAAGACCATCGACAAAAAGCTTGCTGATGATGATAGCTGTTCGTGAGCTTTTTGAGGAAAAATTACCATCAACTCCCATCAGTCATTCTGTGAAGCAGGATGTTGGTTCATAGTGTGAGGATGAAGCTCGCAACTACGCAACAGGAGTTCGTTAATGACCCTAAAGCTATCGGGACCTCAGGCACCAGAACACCACGTAATGCTGTAATGGAGCCCCCTGCTACAGAGCACATTAATAAACCCATTTTGGGGTTTGCTGTACAACATCTAAAAGATTTAGAGAATGTTTGGGAGTAAGTGCTGTAGTATAGACTCTGTTGAAGTGGGGAGGTACAGGAGTTGAGGCATTATAGTTCTGCTATAAGAGGCCCATTTTCAGAGTCATGTATCATGCTGGATGAGAACCTTCCTCCCTCAGCCTGAAAGACTGAAATCGACGATCTTCTGTTTGAGGAGTGGGGCCAAAATCTTCCATCATTTCACTCAACATCCAGCTTCTGAAGTCACAATGGAGCCATCAGGTATGTCATCCTCCATCTGTGGCAAACTAGCACAGATGTAGAATGCACGTCATTACATTCCTCCTGCTCTTTCCACATTTAGCGCAGCCCCAATACGCACATGGAAGTGCAGTGTTATTTGTTTTTCAGGCTTTTCCTAGGAATGAGAAATCTAATATTACCTAGACGCCATAAAGCCTGCAGAACATATGAACACATAAGTTGATTCAGAAGAGATTTAGGAGAAAAATCCTGTCAAACAAAATAAAATGTGAACTGATCCTGTCTGTTTGCGCACCATTAGGAAAAACACTGGCACCGCATGTAATATAATGGTTTCATCCTGAATCTTTATCCTTTTTAGCCTTAGACTTGGTTGGAAATCCGAGCAGATAACCCTTTCTCGTCTGACTTGTATTAGTCAGTAAAATGAAAGTAAAGTAATAAAGGAATGTGCACTTTTCTATGAAAGGGGATCTTTAATATTCAGAGCCTTTCATTCCCGTCTAACCCCCCTGACGGCTCTCCACGCAGCTGATCTAAACCTTTCATCTAACTTTATCTGATCACTTCGTCTCCGGAGAGTCTCCTGTCCAAAGTCTTCAAGAACTTTTTTTTAGTTTTTCCTTTTCAGGGAACTTTCTTACTGATGGGGCTAGATGGGTCTTTTCTGTGGTAGAATGTAAAGTGGCTGAGGAGCTCTAAATATATTTACCTGAAGGCAAAATAAAATGTCTGACATGTTGACAGCGAATCCAAGACAGATTCAGTGAAATAAAGACACGGTTTTACGCTGAGCAGAAAATCCGATGCAACAGTTTTGGAAACTGAGGAAGAGTATGAAAACTCTTAGTGCATGAACTAAAACAACTTTGACACGTTGTGAAAGGACTCTAGAAAGAGAAAATTATGTGGTGTTTTCCCCAAGTACTTCTTATAACAAGACCTGATTTTTTTTTTTTTTTCCAATTGGATGATGGTCTGCAACATGTACAAGCAACACGTGGGCATATTTAGTATGAACTAAAGCATGCTACTATCATAATATGTCAAAACACAAAACACTGGTTTTATTTTGAACCAACTGTTTCTATTACTCTTTAGTCAATTTCCATCTGTGTTTTCACTAATATTGGAGTCAGGTGTGCTGAAGCAGAGAGACGTCTAAAAGTTGCAGGACTTTGACTCCTGAGGACTGAAGTTTGAGACCACTGCTTTAAATCAAGGTTGATTGTTCTCACTGATCAATCACTGGAACACTGATGATTATTCTCAGTGATTTTGATGTCAGTTGACACACACCGTTAGGTTTCTATCATGTAAAGCACTTTCAAATGCCTGGTTTCTGCAAAGTCATACAAATAAACTTTGTTTGACTTAGAATTTTTTAAAATAATGAGCCCCGTTCATAAATAGCAACCTAATGACAAGGGCAATACAGATTAGAAAAACGTTTGTTGTGAATTGGAACGAAATTAATAAACTGAATTGAATCGCTGGGTTAGTTCTGGAGCTTGTTTATCTAATCATAGTGGCAGAGGCTGTGACTATACACCACACATTCAGCCATATTTTACATTTGGCAATGCAGTGGCTGACTTAAACAATTAAAAGCAAAGATGAATGAATGTAAACAAAGCCAAGCAAAGAAGTTCCTTAATTATTGTCAACCTGTATTGTATATCATCCACGGCATTGTTTCACCCCTTTAATGTGTCTCAAACATGCAACTCGGAAGCATTGATTGTTTGACTTTAATCAACAGCGGTATAATTATGGCCTCTGCAGAGCAAACAAAGCTAATCCATTGTGTGGCCTATACTCTGGAACATGTTTATTAATGAGGACTGTAATGCTAGCAGACTGGCTGCTGTGGCTGCTTTCCTTCTTCCATCTGATGGTATTGATATCTCATTACTCCATCTCTATCAAGCAGACCATGTGCTGATAAATTAGTCCCACATGCAGAGACACAGCCAAAGGTTTGCAGAGTTAAGCGGAAGTCCGATTATTAGTTCAGGACGGTGGTGATTAGGTGTCACACACCAACATGCATTCTTTCAGAGTTGAACATCGTCTTTTACCTGCTGCTGTCCATGCCTGGAGGAATCATTCTTTCACTTTTTGCTTAGTATCCTTTGGCCATTGGACTGGTCAATTGTACAAGTCAAAGATTGGTGCTGGTGACTATCACTCAACCACAGTAAGTTTCAGCCTCTCGCTTCAATCTGTCTTGACTTTAACTTTGATCTGGTAGAGAGGAAAGAATCACTTGTCAACAGCAAGGAAGGAGACAAATTCATTGAGACCAAAAACCAACCTAAACAATCCAAGTGCAACTCTTACAACTCCTGAGTTGGTTGTGTTTTAGAGGCACCCAATTCAAAACAACTATTGGAGAGACGCAACATGAACAAATCTGGATTAGCAACAGAGCAACATGATCATTGGTGGGTAGAACAGCTGAAAAATTGTACTCAAGAGTACAATTGAGTAGTTGTACTTGTAAACAGATTTAAAAAATGTTTTGGTAGAATTCCCTGTTGAACTGTGACTCAGATCATTTTGGGATTCCTTTCTCAAGCAATTTTGCCTCATTCCTCTTGACAGATCTAATAAACATCAAGTTTCCTGGTTGTATTGCTCATACAGATCTACTCAGCTCTTTTCGTAGGGCTTTCTTTGTGTTAAATGCTCGAAATACTGACTTTTTCCATACGCCACATTATGGTCATTCTCTGTCCCCACACTCTATCTTCCTGTTAGATGTCTTGAGATGTGGCTTCAATTTTTCCATGTCATGTTCTTCTGTGATGACACCCAACAAACTTACACAACTTACTGCCACTCTTTTACTTTTCAGGATTCCCAGAAGGAAGCATTGTTTGTGGTATTGCTTCAAAAGACATCCATAATTGTGCCTCTAATTTTATTCATCAGAAGCTTGGAAGTCTGCCCTGGTCTTGACTTCCCCAAATAATTAGGCATAGTGTTCTTATTGTTTTTAAAATTATGAATTTTTAAAATAGTAACAGATATTCTCTGAAAACTTTCATAATATCCTGGCATTTAGCAGGTAGAAATAATTTGGGTAATCCCAGTTGTGTTAAGAACAATTCTGGTCTAATCTGGATGGAGGACTGAAGCCGTGCCCTCCAAAACTTTGAAGCAGTTCCTAACGTTGTTGTCGCGACCCGTGGGCATTCAAATAATTGACTCTGTTACCATGGTAGCCTGGTGCCTCCTCCCCCCCGATTTCCTGGTCATTGTTATTCTGATATAATAGTTTTTTTAAAGGTGGTCTGTATCCCTGAAAAGCCTCCACCAGCAGCAAAGTCTTCGTGTTGTGCTCAAGCATTTCCCCTATTTTTCCAGCGAGCAAATTGTTTTTAAATGCACTGTCTCTTCCTCTTATTGCTTTTTTAATACTGTGTTTGTGAGCCTTTATTCCACTTGTCGTTTTGTGCTGATGAATCCCATTACTTCTGCTGGTTCTGCGAGGGCCTAATTTCCCTGCGGGGATCACTCAGGTTTCATCTCGTCTCATCTAAGGAGCCGCGTTGCTGCGAGCTGGGGCTACAGCAGGGCTGCATATCATGCAGGTGACCTACTATAGATGCTTGTTCGCCAATGCGGTAATTGTGCAAACTGCACAATTTATTGTTTCAGCAATGATTAACCCTTTGGATCCGCTGTTATTGCTTCTGTATTTACTGATGTGTACCGCCTTCCTGCACGTGTGGATTTACTGATAACTGCTTGCAAAAGTTCTAGCTGTCTCCATCATTCGCTAGCTAGAACTACAGTGGTGTTACCAAAGGCTTGGTAAGGTTTTAAAATTGCAGGCAATATATTAAGAGTTTCATTATGTCAAAGACTTAAATTATAAACTCCACTTTTAAAATTGGAGGAATACTCCATCCAGTTACTCCATTGATAAGGGAAAAAATCTAATAGTTGTAGAATAACATGAAGTCTACATTTGCTGCTGGTGAAAGGTCATGGAAATTAAACAGATTTACTGAATCATGTTGTATCCGAGCAATGATGTGCAGACAGTTTTTTGCATCCAGAATTGTATCTGACCATGTGCACAAATACGAATGAAAACTGCTCAACTCTAGTAGTCATCGGTTGATGTTTGCATTTTCTCTTGGAATAAATCCATTTGCGTTGACGCTAACTCGAACGGTGCGTTTTGATGCTGCAAATAATCTTAAAGTTGACCTCCTGATGCTGATTGTTTTCTTCTTGCCCTCGTATATTATTTTCTGTAGGTGCAAAAGTGTTTAAAAAAAGAATAAAATAAAAGTTGAAAGCAGCTCTGCAGAACAAACCTGACTGGAAGTGTAACAATGCAGCCCCTCCTCCAGTCAGGAGAGCAGCCATCCAGGTCTGATGCAAATCAGCTGGGAGACGAAAGCAGCTGAGTTGAATTTAGATTCTGTAATTTCTCCCGACATTAAAGCCCAAATGCACCAGAGTGAGTGAGAGCTGCTGGTGATTAGATATTAACACAGATTGTGTTTCCAATCTCCGGACCTCATGGCCCCTGACCCCTGCTGGTTGTGAGTCCAGCTGTCTAATCAGAGGCGGATTAATTATGGAGCTGGCAGGTAATTTATATGAACAGCAGGAACTAGAGTGGACATGTTTTTTTCCCCTAATCTATTTCTGATAAACATATCTGTCTGAAAGCAGTAAAAACACAAACTCTGTGAAGGATTAATGAGGTGCTACCTGATGACGGTGATCGGTCCTCCAGTAGGCGGTAAAAAGAAAGAAAAAAAAAAATGGGTTGGCCCATATTTGACTCTTTCTTTTATTTACGGTATCTGTGGTATTTTCAAAATTTGTGTCTGCTATTTTGGTAATGGCATTTGTTCGCGTTTGTCATTTTTGTCTATTGGAGGTCATCTCCTTTTCAGTGTCATACAGTTAATAGTTTTTTGTTTCAAAGTATCCATGGTTGGATTCACAGGTTTTCTAGCCAAAGTCTAATATGTCGGTTAGACTTTTTAAAAGCTTGAGGTTTTACAACAACTGATGCAGTTCAAACTTAAAGGGTCGCTGTTATGTATTTTCCAGGTACATAACACCATTTCATAACACAATCAAGTAACAATGTTACCTTCAGTAGTCATTGAAATGCTGTGCATATCAAACACGACTTAAAAGAAATTTGACTTCCCAGTTTGACACCTTGAAATTGTCATCTGTCTCTTTAAGAAGCTCTTACTCTAAAGTAGACTCCTTTCTTTATTGAGGCAAACCTGTAGAACCCTTTTTTACATTTTGGATATATACAAATTCCTTTCCAACAAACAGTTTGACTATTTTACTCATTTTTTCCCTTATTTTGTTTTTGGCCCACAAGTCATTTTGACTGGACCATGTGACAAAAAATTTGGACACCCCGGATTTACGTAGCACCCCCGCCGACCCTTTAAGAGAAAAACACACATGCAGGGAAAATTAATGCAAAAAGGCCATCTGAAAACAACAGTATGTAAAGAGGAAATAAAGTATTGACAACAAGATGTTTTACTTCATTGTTCACAGCTTTTGATTTTCTGTATCTTGCTGAGGTGCAATCTGTCCCCTTTGTGGTTTCACAAATACTGCTTTAAAAATACAAAGTATCATGTAGGCTACTTCAAAAAAAAATAAAAATAAAAATAGTGAAGTGCAATTGTATACCCGACATGCCGCACAATAATTGCATTCAATTATATTGTCAAATGTACTGATGCTCTACTGGGTGTTTTGTGTTTCCCTAGTGGTCACTTTCGCTCTCTTTTTCCCCCCCCCCCTTTTTCTTTCTTGTTATTTTCTGTTGTATTTGTAGTTGTTTTTAGTGTCCAAGGTTGTTTTTCACCTGAGGATTTGTGTCAAACCTTTTTTTTTTTTCTTTTGGTGTATTTTGTTTTGTCTCTTCTGTTTGTGTTGCTGCTTTGAGGTTATCTTAATTCTTTTCAGGAATGTTTTTTTTTCTTTTTTTAAAGTCTTTTCTTTCTCACGATTAAGTAATTGTGTTTGGATTTTTTTTCCCTGGTTCTCTCATCTACATTTACTTGTCCCTCTTGAAGGCCATCTTTTGTTTCCGTGGCAACCTTGTTTTTCTTTTCTTGTCCCACTCGCTCTTTAAGGTTTCTGCATGTCTTTTACAGGCTTTTTTTTTTTGTTGGTTTCCCTTTGTAGTACTTACGGCTTGCCAGAAGGGGGGTTAAAGAAGCACTTTCCGAACCCAAACAATAACGTGTAAACGAAAAATTATGACATGTTTCCACTTATGCTTTGATACAGCGTTGTTGCCCTGCAGTCGTATTTGTGCAGCTGTTTGCACGTGTTTTATTAATTCCGGCATCTTAACGCCTCAGGAAGCGTTGCAAACATGATCAATGATTCACTGCCTCCAATTAGTCTGGAAAGTGTTGACACTTCACTGGCAGACAGTGAGTTGACTAATGATTTACACATCATTTTGTCAATAAAGGTAATTACGTGCAGCAGATTGTCATTTATTAATACCTTTCAGGGATAATGAAAGAAGTGTGTCACGGGCGAGAAATAGAAAGTTTAATCAAATTTCATCAAAACGCCACCTGCTTTAAATATATGGCAATATTTTTGTTTTATTCATGCAGCTGTTAATCGGTTGATTGTGTTTCTTTGCCCCTTTGCGAAGAAAAATGGGACAACATGGTTTTGCGTTCAAATCCCATTCTGTAGAGGTATTTTTTTCTACGCCTTGACCCCAAACTTGAAAACACCAGACAAAATATTAAAATTATGGTTGACATTGCACAGTTCTTTCAAAAATATACGTCAATGTATGATGATGATTGCTTCAGCAAGCAAATACACCATTGAGTGATGCGTCTGAAAAATCTTTTAATCGGATTGGACAGCCAGCCGTTCTTGGAAATTGGAGTTTGCTTTAAATTTAAATCTGTTAAAGTAAACGGACAATAATACACCAAAGCATAACTTTTTCCAAGTATTTATTTTCCAGCTGACTTGAAGAATCTAACTTGGAGTGGTTTGGAGTGATGTTAGTCAAATGCTGAGCAACACAGAAAGGTGTTGCTTAAGTTTAATGCCAACAAAGACGCAGCAGTGGCTTAATTCAGTGTTGCTAATAATGCTTTCGAATTATATGTACCTGTCAGTGATGTGAATGTGTTGAGGCTCCTTCAACGCTTTGGCGATCGAGTGTTTTCATTCAGCAAGGCAAGTAGTTTCTCAAGGTAACTCAATAGATCCTTCATTTTTATGCTCTTAAAAACACTCAAATAAATACAACAGAATTTATTTGACCCTAAAGTTCCTGTTAGCAGGAACTTTAGGGTCAAGTGTATGCATGTCAAAAAATGTGAATATTGCATAAAATATTTACTGGTAGTCATCCCAGAAAGTGTACTGATAATTTTATAGAGAGTAAATTATTTCAACTTTATTTTTTTCCCATGATTGTGCAGCTTACTGACCCAAAATAAGAGACTGTTATAGGTTACTTAGACCCTTTTGGATAAATTGGCTTCTTAGCGTGTGACACCATGAGATTCACCATATTATAATTTTACGAGACGCTGAATTTTGAGTTTTTGTTTTCCAAAAGCAATAATCGTCAAAATTACAAGAAACAGATGCTTTGTGTATATATTTACTCTGTGGGATTATTCTATAATATGAGTTTTGCTTTCTGAGATGACTGGCAATAAATAATACATTTTTACATCATACAAACATTTTTGAGATATACTAGTAGTAGCTTATTTACCTCACTAAACTAACTGACATCCTGACAAATACTGCACAGCACTTTACAAGAAACATTGTGTAGTTTTAATAGTCAACTCTTTTGTTTTGCTTGTCTGTCAGTTTTTAGTGCAATGCTACTTTTTCCAGACAGATTAACCCTGAGCCTGACAGCAAATGTGATATTGCAATATGTCATCCATAAAACTCCGAGAAAAATGTCATTGTTAGCCTAGTCGCTGGGCCAAACGAGTAGATGTTTGTTCTTTTTTTTTTTTTTTTTCCTGACTTGTTGGAAAATAATTAAGTTTGTCTTTTGGGAGCATTAGAATGGAGTTAATCTCTTTGCAAACACTGAAATTTTGTGGAAACTGGTTTTGTGATTTACAAACGAAAGTGCAACGTCTGCATTTTTAGACCCTAACGTCAGACGAGCGCCAGGCTCAGAGACAGACTTCTGGGTCGGATCAACAGCTGAAATGGTTCAGCATTAATGCCGCTCAAGAGAATCTAGGTTAAGTGTTTTTTTCCCTTGTCGGTATTGCTGTACAGTCTGAAATAACTGGAATTTTATGCAAGTATTTTCCAGATCTGGATAAATGCAGATCTTGTAGTGTGACAAAAAATACTTATTCCAGTCTTTTTTAATATTAACCCAAATGCCAACATCAACATCAGTCAAGGTGTGAACTTTTGCATTTATCTTTGAGTAATTTGAATAAAAAAAAAAAGAACTTAGTCCTAAATATGCAGTTACTATGTCGCAGTTCAGTTAGCTGTGCTCGGCCTTTACTGTCCTCTTCTCCGAGTTCCCTGTCGTTTTGATCTTTCAATCAGGCTTTGGCTTCATTAGTTTTATCAGCGAGTGTGTTGGTGCAATCAGTCGCTTTCCTTGCATGACAAATGGTATCCATCAGTTCGCTGGTGCAGAGGGGGAAACCTCCTGCAGGCCGATTTAACATCCAGTCAGCGCTCCACAATGAGCAAAATTCCACTTTTTCGGGTAGAAAGCTCACGTCTGTGCACTCGCCGCACACACACACACACACACCGAGGCGAGGCTTCTTTTATTTAGGGAGGCCAATCAATTTAGAGTAAGAGCAACGGTAGTGTGAAGTTTGATCTCTCTTTGGGAGTCGGCTGTTGTAATTTGTTCACGGAGGAGGAAATGTGCGGCTGAGTTTGAAGTCCGGGTTTAATTCGAGTTCAGTAGGCCATTTTCCTTTTTTAAACGAATCATCAATTAATATACTGATTTAATATTTTCTGATAGGATGGCTCTGCTCTTCGTATTTCTGTTGAAATAGTAAAGGAGCAATAAGGAGTGTTCTTTTATATTGGTAATTGGTAACTTAAGGTGCTTGCTTTAGTATTTTTACAAAAGGACTGATGGAAATTGGACATAATAATCTACACACTTTTGATTCTTCTACTACTGCCACAAAGCTAAATAGATGTAAAAAAAAAAAATCTATAAAAAACCCTTAGGAGCATTATCATTTAAACAAAAGACATTGTTTTTGTAGTTTATGCAAACTTGATGGAGAAATATCATTTTCCAAAGACAGACGAAGAGCCTGAACTCCTTAAAACAACTTTTTATTGAACAAGAGTTTCACATGTTCACAAGATTCTCATCCCACTGCAGGAAGCCCAGCTCTGCAGGATGCATCAGTTTTTTTCTCTATCTTTTATTCAGTTTTTGACCCTAAAGTTCCTGTTAGCAGAATGTTTTTTTTTTCCGTAGCTGACCAATGTTGCCAGATGCCCTCGTATAGAATTGGGAAAAAATGTGGAGACATGCATTAAGGACTCGTTCTGCAAAGTATTGACTCAGGAGACATGAATATAAATGTCCAGAAATCATAAAACAAGCAAACAAAAAATAAGAAAGAATTTTTTCTGCCACGTGTTCATTACTTTGTCCCAAATAAATCACATGTTGTAATTACATACAAGTTCAAAGGGTGTGAATACCTTTACAAGGCTCTGCATGAATCTCATCGCACTGTCAGTCATGGAAAAATCTTGTGCATAATAACTGACCAGGATCAAGGTGATGGTGTGATTTCCCAGCTGGCTGCAGAAATCAATAAAAGTTGATGAATGCCCACAGTAAAACTCTTCCTCCCTTGTGAGAAATCAGAAAAAAATAAAAAACTGGTTTTGCCCTTCAGCAAACTGCAGCCGGTCAGAGGTTTTCCTCTCTTGTTCCTGAGGGGTCAGAGGTGACTGAAAAGACCGAACGCTTCACAAACAGAGCTGCGGCAATCCTCCTGTGGGTCTGCGAGAGCAAAGCTGGGAGATGCTGCAAAGGAAGCCTGTCTCCATCACTGTGGGTTAACTCGAGACAGATCATGTCACACAAAATAACGCTTTGCGTATCCCCCCCCTCCCCAGGGTGTGACTATTCTTTTTTTTTTTTAGTTGTTTTCGGAGATTCATTCTTTGGTATTTAACTTTGCTCGCACTTCCTGCTTTTAATTATTTTTAAGGGTGAAAAAAAAAAGAGCTGATATTAGAAAACTCACAATGGCGTATCACACAAAAACCCTTCAAATAGTTCAATGCTTGATCAAAATGATACAGTTCAAATCCCTAAGATAATAATCTTAGTTAAAAAAAATCCCAATTTAGGAGTGCTATAACTGGCTGTTTAATAACCGATGAGGTTTAAGTGAAGAGCTCTTTATGTGCATTTAATACAAAAACGTCTCATTACAAAGCATTTTCTTGCATTTTTATCTTTTTACATATATATATATATTTTTTTTTTTTTTATCTGTTTTGCCATAACGCATCACACAGCCATCAGTCGCATTAAATAAAATAAACCATTCTCATATTGTTTACTCTGTGGAGTAAATTCTCTGAATCCCTGAGTTGTTGAATTACATTTCTCGACAGTTTCATGAATATCAACTAAAGTGCTTCTGATCTAGGATGTTATTTCGAGGGTAAAAACCCAGAATTTGGACCTGTTATTTCTTGGAGATCGGTTTATATATAAAACAGTCTAAGATTTCTTCCCCTGTTTCCAAACGTATGAAATTAATTGATTGCAAATTCCCCAAGTTTGCGAAGCTACGGAGAAAGCACCGTCGCCGGCGTCCCCTGAAGCTTTAAACCGTGCATTGGGTTGAAGAGTGAATTATTGGGTTGGATGTTTTGATCAAATCGTTTCAGGTGTCACATAAAAGTAATAAAAGCCCAATTGTATTTTTATCTCTGCCAGCGACCAGAATGGCTCTGAATTATGTGGGTTGTCTTGGTGAAGCCGCGGGGACGTTTCTTCCTCTCACAGCACCAGGAGCAGAGCTCCCGCCTTCCAGGCATCACTTCCTCTCCCAGACAACGTAACATCTGTCACAAAACGGTAGCGTCCATCCAACCTCCTTTATCCACGCGGGTGTAGCTCTTTGCGAGGAATTAGTAAGACAGATATCTTCTTCAGAGACTCTTTACACATGCACACATCTCACACTCCGACAAAATCTTGTGCAGAAGACCTACATCGTGACATTACGCTCATCTAGAGCTGTTAAGCTGTTCGTAATCCAAAATGCTGCTAGTTTAGAACGTAAGCATTCATTCATTAGTTAGAATCTTTATTGTGTTAACTTAAATGTGTGCATGTTTTACATCTCCTTTTTAATGCATGCCTCAGACTTTAAAGGAGTAAATGGCTTCTGGCCACCATTATGCTTCATCTAGTGTGTGAAAACTTTGCTGAAGTCTGATGACATCACCATGGGGCAACTTATGTGAGATGGCTCAGGAGAGGCTGATAAGAGTGAAAAACACAGATAGCCAAGAAGAAGAGCAGTTTGATTTATTAACTTCAATATATCAGTCTAAGTGCTCTGAATATTCTTATTTCTTTGAAAGATTTCTTTTTGGATGGTTTTGGCTTCTTGTTCAAATAAATTAGGGTAATTAAAAATAGGTGATTAATGACTCTAAATGACCATTTCCAACAGTAATTTAAGTTGTAGAGCAAAATGTCAAGTGTCTGCATTCAAAGTGCTCACATATTAAAGATGAAAAGTTGATATGGGGAAGGTTTGATGATGTTATGTCATTATTAAATCTGAAATGTATCTTTGTTTTGCTATTTTGTTGTTTTTCTTGTGTTTTCTCCATAGATTTTGGAGTTAGGAATTTTATTTTCGTCGATGCTTGTGTCTGTTTTTGATTCCCTACATTTGTCCTAAGCCCTGCAATTCCATAATGTCCAGTGTTAGAAAAACCTGGGTTTGGGTTGGCATAAAGGCCAGGTTATGCATGGAAACCCCTGGTTGCATGGAGGTCTTACTTTATTTTAATGTGATCGTAACACGTATATCCACTTGGTAACATACTAATGTTTTTTCACCAGGAGCATTTTCAGTGATGAACAGGAGGAGTTAATGAGGACTGTGCACCAAACTTTAAGTCTAGCAAAGAGTAATGTTGACAGGCGGGGGGAAAAAATCCTCCAAAGTGGAGACGTCAGCTGAAGAGTGTGTGGAGTGCTTAGCCGCATACGTGATGGATCAGGGGCTTTAAGTTGAAGTGGGATCACACCGAGGGAATCCTGAACTAAACCAATAAATCAAACATCTTTTTTTTCCCAGGTTCTGCCTGCACCACTGTTTCTGTTGCTTGTTTTTTGTTTGTTTCATCTTACACTACAACCATGAAGCTTTACTAACCCCTTTCCTGATACTGAGGTAGAGAAAACTCTTAGTTCACGTCCTTAAAGGAGAAGTGGCAAGTCAAGCTGGTGTTGACTCCACCATCCTAAAACTCTGAGCAGATCTTTAGCTCATCTCTAACCTTCAGCCCGAGTCATGAGAAGGTTCAAGTACTGCCTCCGTTCTCAAGACATCTACAGCAATGGAGAGAGGGGGAGGCATGTGCAGCTAATGGCAAAGAAGAGGAAGTGGAGTCCTTTCTGTGTTAAACATGTCAACAAGTTCAAGAGAAGACTTCTTAGCTATTTGTTGGTTTGGATTAGCAATGCTTTAATTGTTTGCTTACACATAACACAACCCTTTATTAATGCCTTTTTTTTAAAACTCCTAACCAAGTATGAGTACATGTGTTTCCACTCCTATGAGTTCATAATCAAGAGGCAGAGATTGTGGAGAAGGAAATTCGATGTGGCTGTGCAGCCTGTTAGTGACCACACCGGTTCCCAACATGGCTCCCAGCCCGAGGGCTGTGATTGGGCCCGAACGTGAACGTTTCAGCTTTGTGTCATTACGGATTCAGGAAGGAGCAAAGACGGCTCCCCCCGAGCAGCTATACATCCTGTCAGCCGATCTTTGAGGACTGAGGATTGTGAGCGAATGTAATGTTGAGGAAGGCGATTAACATTCACTGCCTCCAGGCTCCTGATCAAACTGGAGCACTGATATCTCTTTTTTTTAATCTATCTTGGTTGGTTCACGGCGAGGTGACGTTTTCACAATGTGTAGTCATCTCGTTCTGACGTTCCTCCCCGAAACGATTTTCTGGTGAATCCAGGAGTATTGTGGCAGCAGTGTGAATTAGTTAACGGAGGGCTTCTTGGAGGACTGTAGAGTTTTTACTAATGCTCCATGTTATCATAAAGCACTTTGCAAAAGGATTCGTTCTCTAGAATCCTTTTTACACTTTGACATAATTTTTTTTTTTTTACATAATTCACAAATAAGATTCTGAAAGCTTTACTTTAATGCTACATAGAAAAACAAACTTTCCAGTCACCAATCTAGCAAGTACTACACATTTCATCTGTGTCGAATGTTAATAAAATTGTTTGGGTTTTTTTTTGTTTTGTTTTGTTTTTTTTTTTGGCCTAAAATTACTCTGAGAAAATTGGTGGTGGCAGCATCATACCATGATGACAACTTCAGTAGGGCTCCAATCAGAACGCGCACGTAACATCAGTGGATTTTAAGCTGCTTACTGGTTAAGAGCAAGTTGCATAATTTGCTGCACCGCATCACGGGTGGAAAGAATATTCTGGAAGGATACGAAACTTTTATCATTGGAAAAATGTGAAAATTGCCTTCAGAAATAAATAAATCTGCGCTTTTCACTGGAATGCAAAAATGTGACCTCAGCGAATTTTTTTGTGTTCACTTTTTTATTTTTTATTTAAGGTAATCATCATACTTACACCTTCAAACTTCCGCAACAAACGTGATTTCCAGATTTTCTCATCGTCTCTCTATATTGAGTCCTTAAGATTAAGCTTAAATGCTATTCAAAGCCATTCAAACTGCAACTCAATTCAGACGCCTCCCAACAATCACATATACACCCGTGACCCCAGGACGCTGCCACCACCTCTCAAATGAAGGTTTCTGCCTAGTCAAAGCAGTCAAGTGCTTTTTATGCGCCTTCACTCATGTTAGGGAATGTGCTGGAGTGACTAATCAGTAGCTACATTTTTTTTAGCTTTTTTCTTATGATATTCGTTGACTTTTTTTTTTTTCCCTAAAATTTGTATTCTAAAGCCGCTGGCAGCCGGCTTACCACCATACTGCATCTCTCTTCCAGGTCAGCTTCTCTGTAGTTTTAATAATCGTCTGGGAGGAGAAAATTAAAAGACGGAAATTCCAACAAATTTGAAAAACAAATTAAGCTTTCTTTTATTTGCCTGTTTTAGTTTCAATCTATCCAAGACTAGATTGGAGGCACAATTGCCTTGCTTGAAATTGACTTTTGTTTCCCAGCTCCGTTTTCCTGTTGCAGAACGCAAATTACACTAACAGGCATGCTGACACAGAAAGAGCACATTCGGAGTTGATAATAACTGTTTGTATAGGTTTCTTACCCACTGTTAATGAGAATATCATGTGAGCTATAAAATCTCAACTCACAGCAAAGGCACCCATCACAGTTTCTCACATTGACATCCTGAATGTCTGGCGTGTCAGGGTGTAATTAAAGATTTGAATCTTTCGTCTCAATGAATTGATTTGAGCAAATATTGAGTGCATACATTATGTCAGCCTGAATCACTAGGATATCTGTCTGTGTGAGAAACAGTAGGTACAACCCCTGGCAAAAAGTATGGAATCACCAGTCTTGGATGAGCACTCATTCAGACATTTCATGCTGTAAAACAAACTCAGATCAAAAACATGATACAATATTAAGGTCGTTCCAAAGTGCAACTTGTTGGCTTTCAGGAACACTCAAAGAAATGAAGAGAAAATATTGTGGAAGTCAGTGAATGATACTTTTATTGACCAAGCACAGGGAAATAAATATGGAATCACTCAATTCTGAGGAAAAAAGTGTGGAATCACTCAAATTGGAGGTAGAAAAAAAAGGACACACCCAGTCTATTTCCTTTCCCTAAATGGACACCTGCCCCAGATTAGATGTGCCCGTTAGTGTGCAGTTCAAAACACCTGCAGTCATGACACCTTGGAGGGCTGCTGGACGAAGTGGAGTGGTGAGAACCATGGCTCCAACAAGAGAAATGTCCCTTGAAACAAAAGAGAGGATTGTGAAACTTCTTGAAGAAGGTAACCCTTCACGCATGGTTGCTAAAGATGTGGGCTGTTCACAGTCAGCTGTATCCAAGATATGGACCAAATACAAACAGCATGGAATGGTTGTTAAAGCCAAGCGTACTGGTAGACCAAGAAAGACATCAAAGCGTCAAGACAAACAACTTAAGGCCATTTGTCTTGAAAACCGAAAAAGTACAACTAAACAGATGAAGCATAAATGGGAGGAAGTTGGAGTCAATGTATGTGACCGAACCGTAAGAAATCGCCTAAAGGAGATGGGATTTCAATACAGGAAAGCTAAACGAAAACCAGCATTGACACCTAAACATAAAAGAACGAGACTCCAATGGGCTAAGGAGAGGCAATCATGGACTGTGGATGACTGGATGAAAGTTGTCTTCAGTGATGAGTCAAGAATCTGCATTGGACAAGGTGATGATGCTGGAACTTTTGTTTGGTGCCGTTCCAGTGAGATTTATGAAGAGGCCTGCCTGAAGAAAACAACCAAATTTCCACAGTCCTTGATGATATGGGGCTGCATGTCAGGCAAAGGCACTGGGGAGATGACTGTGGTTAATTCTTCTATCAATGCACAAGTTTACATTGACATTTTGGACAGTTTTCTCATCCCTTCAATTGAACAGATGTTTGGTGATGATGAAATAATTTTCCAAGATGACAATGCATCGTGCCATAGGGCAAAAACAGTGAAGGCATTCCTTGAAGAAAGACACATTCAGTCGATGTCATGGCCTGCAAATAGTCCAGATCTCAACCCAATTGAAAACCTGTGGTGGAGATTGAAAAAAATGGTCCACAAGAAGGGTCCAACCAGCAAAGCTGATCTGGCAACTGCTATCAAAGAGAGTTGGCACCAAATTGATGCAGAATACTGTTTGTCACTCATCAAGTCCATGCCTCAAAGACTGAAAGCTGTTATAAAAGCCAAAGGTGGTGCAACTAAATACTAGTGATGTATTTTGAATGGTCTTTTGTTTATGCGTTTTTCATGATTCCATACTTTTTTCCTCAGAATTGAGTGATTCCATATTTATTTCCCTGTGTTTGGTCAATAAAAGTATCATTCACTGACTTCCACAATATTTTCTCTTCATTTCTTTGAGTGTTCCTGAAAGCCAACAAGTTGCACTTTGGAACGACCTTAATATTGTATCATGTTTTTGATCTGAGTTTGTTTTACAGCATGAAATGTCTGAATGAGTGCTCATCCAAGACTGGTGATTCCATACTTTTTGCCAGGGGTTGTATGACTGCTTGGAGAGTTTTATGTTTCACTTCCAGGTTTAACCTGTCAACACTTATTTCAACAGGCTTGAACACCCATCTCGTTGAAGATTATTAATCAGTCCTTATTTTCTTGTCACTCGCTTTTTTCCCTTTCATGGAGAACATTTTTGGAACATTTTTTTTTTTTGACTACTTGACTCTTGGAAAAAGGTCAGCATTCTGATCTAGTGGGGTCATTTGTCTGGTCTCTGTGGGAAGTTTCAAAACTGCACCGACTGAGCAAAATGTGGCCAAATTCCTTCTTTGACATAAAAGGGCAGAATATATAGTTTCACCGAAATCTTGTTGGAATGCAAATGGAGGTTCTGTTGCATCCTCACCAACAGCACAATGTCCACACCTCCCAAGACGTCACAAAAAGGTTTGAACCATCATTGAATTGATGAGATTGTTTGAGCTATTTGCATATATTTGTTTGTTTTTCAATATTATTCAGAAGGATTGCATCTTTTTTCAGACATGAAGAACCCAACAGATCATCACCTGGCAGAAATCATAGATTAAGTGTTAACGTTTTCCAATAATTCACACACCCACAATACGCTCTACACGACCCGGTACAGTAACAAACCTCTAACCCCCCCTGACTGAAATCAAAACGGGAGAAGGACTGAATCATGTCTTACTCAATGAAATTTCTCAAACATTTTGCAGCTTTCCGGATTCATTAGTCATTCTTCGAAATGAACCTTTCAAGACAAAACAAAACTAATTACTTGACAACGCGTGAACAAAGACGCAAACTAATTCTCAGTCTGTAGATTATTAAGAAAAGGATAAAATTACTGATAACATGAGCTTCAATCAAACATTCACCACGTTCTCCCTCCCACAGATACGGACATGTCCCCGTTTCATCCCCAAACTCCGCTGTGTTCAAATGTCTTGGCGCAAACGGGACCCGTCTCGTGATTTGCGATGCTTGCACGAAAGCATTTGGCAGGCTTTTATTTGCACTTGCCTCCTCCGCCGATTGTCTTCGGAACAAAATGTCACTGTGCATTTCCTGATTTTTCTGTGAAGGTGCTTCCCTGCAGGCTGCATGAGTGAGTGCAGAGCATTTACAGGCTATTATATCGCACATGTTATATCGAAGCTGAAGGAACAACTGGGGGCGAGAGGGAGAAGGAGCATTTAAATTTTTTTTGGCCACAATCCAGGATCTCTCACAATTCTCTATGTGGGTTGATATCAAAAAATAAAAAAATTAAATCAGTGAAAAGCCTCTTTATGTTATCAAAGACTGAAAGGTAGTTTTTTTTTTTTGTTACCAAGCTCCAGGACAATAACTTTGTGAAGATAAAGCTCAGTGTTCATTGAGTTGTACTGAATAAATAAATAAATAAATGCGTTCACACATTTCGGTAACAATTTATTTGAAGGGGTGTGCATAAGACTGACATGACACTGTCATAAACATGACATAACACCTGTCATGAACATACATAAGTCTTTATGAATGTTTATGACAGTTGTCATGAAGAGTCATTTGGTAAATAATGACACTTTTAATGCACAGTTGCTCTAAAAGTTGCTTTAAAAGTGCCAACTTTGGAAGATATTGTAAATTATAATTTAATGCAAAGTTGGCATTTTTAATGGACTTTTAATGCAACTTATTTATGTTCATGACAGGTGTTATGTCATGTTTATGACAGGGTCATGTCAGCCTTATGCACACCCCTTCAAATAAAGTGTTACCCACATTTCTTTATTTTTAAAGGTAATAAAGCAGCTTTCTACTCTGACTTAACTGAACCATTAAATGACGTTGCTACGGGAGTTTAGTTAGCAATGTTAGGAAAATCCATGTCGAAGCTGGGAGTTTTTTTCAGGTCTGTAACCTGAAAAGGAAAGCCGCTGGTTTTCTTCCATTCTCCGGTCTCCACAGAGACACGGATAAATGTCCCAACATGGCTGGACGGGTCAATAGATGGAAATCAGAGACGTCTGGTCTGTTTTCACTAAACTTTAAAAGATCATGCAGTTAATCAGTGTTCCTACCGAAAGCAGGAGCTGATTTGCTGTCAAGAGGAACAATGTTGACTAATAGAGATGTCATGTGACGTTGGTAAGATTAGTCTACACAAATCTTAACCAACACCATTTATCAAAGGCTGTTTTTTGTGGGATTGTGAAGATTTAAGTTTCACTTCCAAATCAGTCTGATTTCATTCAAACTTCATAGTTTTTATTTTTCAAATTTGACCAATTGGAAGGCCGTATCAACTCTTTGGTGTGCTGAAGTCTTTTCATAAACATTAACAAAAACCAAAAAAAAAGACTAAAGTTCAGGTTATTATTTGTTTTAGATTCTAAAACTAAGTGAGATAAATTAGAAGTATGTAGGGGAAAAAAAGTCCACTGTTTTACTAAGTCAAAAAATTATTTGCATTGTATTACTTTTGTACTCAATTTAAAGCTTAAAAGAATCCCTTTTAAAGGTGAGAACATGTTTACATGCCGTGCAAAGTTTATCCACTGTATAAAATCACCATCATCTAGAAACACTTGCATCCAGGCAGCTTAGAGACCATGTAATAAAAGAGCCCTGCCAGTAGGTGGCAGTGTCAAGATGAAACGCCAAGAAAACATCTTGACCGTGGCTTAACTTCCCTAGAAGTCACTGCAGATGTAGCTCTCTTCAACAAAGTTCACCATTTGCTTAAGGTTAATGTATGTCTCCAGAAAGTATTGGATGTCTTAGAAAAACAGAACAGGGGGGGAAGAACAAACCAATGTGGGAAGAACTATTTCTATTACTTCTATTTCTGCCAGTGGCAACATATTTCTCTCCTTGTTTCAGAAGAGGATGAAACAAAGCGTAAGCTTTTCTTGTCCAATGGCAATCCAGCATAGTTGCATCATCTCAAAGTGCTGAAAAGGAACCGTAAAGGCAGTCTGGCCGCCTGCATACCAGAGTTAATTTACTTTGCACAAAACGTGAATAAAAGTTATTACTTGTTCGGACTGAACTTTGTTTCCTATAAGGAGGTGTGTGCTGCGGGTTCTCATATGGAGCAGCTTTGAAAACCATTTCCATAAGTGGCCCACTGCAGAGGTTTTCAGTGGATTTAGTGAATAAAACACTGCTGACGGGGCCACTCGGGGGTTGATCAGAAACCTTCTTCGCAGAAAATTCATTAGGGAAGTGTTACGAGGTGCAGCAGAGGATCGAGCGTTCACTCTGCACCGTTAAACGTGCTTGAACTAGGTTTTGCATATTTATAGCCATGTTAAGCCACCTTTAACACTTGAGAGCCATGTGTCAGCAAGGGTTTCATTTCAAACTCACATTATTGCTTTTAAAAACTGGAGAAAATCGATAAAAAAAATCTTTGGGGGGAGAGAGGCTTCTGATTTGAACATAAAATAAAATCAGTCATGCACTCATTTCAAGCACAAAACATCATCATCGTGAAACTGAACGCAACAACTATTGAAGCAACTCTATCCGCAAAATTATAACCACGATCACACATACACACATATCCGCGCCCTAAATGACCCGAGACATTAAAAATGCACAACCTCCAATCTCCCGTCCGCTGCTGTTCATTTCACCTTTCAACTTTGACACACTTTGATCCAGTGTGTTTCAATTCTACTAAATGTGACGCAACTCAATTTTGAGACAATACAGCATGATGAATCGGGATGAATCAACGTGAAAAATCTGCCATGTAACCGAGGTTTAGGTGAGAGGAGGTAATGTAATTTATTAACATTAAATGCAACCTTTCAAAAGAGGTGTGTTTGGATGATAGATGAGATAATGTAAACTGAATTCGCAGGATGCAAAAACACCAAAATGTATCAGCTAGAATAGGAATTAAAGGAAAAAGGCCAAAATATTAAAAAGTGATCGGACAACACCTTTGCAAAGCAGATTAGTTTCCATAAATCATGAAATGGTCAGCGCTATGTTTAACCCACAACTCAAACATTCGTGAATAATCTTTCATGCACACAGAGATCCATCAAATTTAGGCTGCAAAATTATTCTTCTGGCCAAGTGGTTCATATGTGACTAATAATTTAAGCATATAGAACATAGAAAATTCCTTTTGAGCGTCGACCGTTTCTCTGATCTGGTAGAACCTTTCTGGACTTTTCACTTTCCTGCATTTTTCACTTTCCTTAGAATGTCTTGGTTCATTTCTAATTTACTTTGTTCAAAGCAGATTTTCAAGTCGATACTCCTCACTTGCTGGTGTCACAGCGGGTTACCCGCATTCTGCATGGAAAGTCATGCAACGCACTGCGGTGTTGATTAACATCTTCTTTTGGTTTTCTCACTCAGCAGATTGTATTTTTGATTTTCAGCAAAACTGTTTACTTTTTCTTTCTTTTTTTTTTTTCTTCCACCAGATTTCTGCCACAAGTAGATAATGTGAACTCTACAATAAGAAGATCCAAATCAGAAATGATGGGGGGTGGAGGGGGTGATGATTTGGACTTTCAAAATAAAGCTAAGGGATAACTTTTCTGAGATCTTAAGAAAAAGAAAGCAACATTTAAATTTTTTTATGACTTGCAGAGGTAGATTCCAGGTGGATACTAACAGAGGAATAAAAAACTGATTTTGTTGACCTTTCAAAATAAAACTCACATACTTTTCAAAATAGGAAGTTGAGTTTTAAATTTAAAATAGGTTTTAAAGACCAATGCTAATGTATATTTTGGGAATAAATTCTATAAGATGTATTTATTATGGTATTGAGTTGAATGCACAAAGTGGTAGGGTTTTAATTTTTATTTTTTACTGAAGTCAGTTTTAAATAATGTTCTTAGATTATCTTATGGTTTCCATCCTTCGATCTGTCTGTGTCTTGGTCTCACAGTGACGATCCGAACTGAACAATGTCCTGTTTCGGATCCAACTTTCAGACGGATTCGCTGCCAACAGTTTCCTGATTGTGCTCGGAGATTTATGGAAAGCAGCTGCTATTTGTCTGAAGTGAAACTATCGCGCGCGTTTCTAACAAGCTATTATAGGCTTCACTTTTGATTCATGTCAGTTCCTCCATTGTACTTCTTCCTGGCAAGCGTCTCGACTCCCTTGGCTCTCATCGGCATCCGCGGATCCCCTACGATGCATCTTGATAATTCTGAGTTTAAATTTGACGGGGGCGGAGGGCTAATTATCCACATCAAATGGGAGTTTAATCAGCGAGGAAGGCGAGGGGATCGTGAGAAGTTTTGCTATGGAGAAGAGGGGGTTGGGGAAGGGGCCGAGAGGAGAGGGGTGCGTGCTGGGTTTAATTCGGAGATGTTTGTGTGGGTAATGGTGTGGGTAAATGTGGATGGAGATTCCTCCTTCCTGGCTGACGTTGAGGCAAAAGCCCTGCTGAGACTCAGCGGCCGACCAACGTCGCCGTGACGAACAAACTAATGATCATTTACGGCTGCTTGTATCAGAATCAAACAAAACAACATCTGTTCCTCGGAGCTTGTGTAGACTTTGCTGTGATGAATGAACGTCTTAAGCTCTTCGCATGGAGATTAGGCGACATTTGGTGCCCGTGTGGCGTTTGTGGTGTTAATCACCGGTAGGAGATTGGAGGGAGAAAGGAAAGTTTAAGTCATCATGGTATTTCAACAAACTTTGTCAGTCTCATTCATAAATTATATTTAATCATTAGCTTCAAATCATTAAATCTATTCATCTCAATTTATTTATTGTCATGAAGCCGTCTTATGTTGAAATATAAGACATGATGAGATGGGAACATTTATATAGCACAAAATATATTGAATGCTGACACTTCATTTACAACCGACTGATTATGTTTCAACTAGTCACATAAAAAATTAATGATTAATAAAAATGTTATTTTAGTTGAATGAAGTAAAGAAGAAAAACAGAAACATAAAACTTACTCATAACCAAAGAGAGCTTAGAATTCAAGTTTAGAGATTTATTAGCCGATGAAAAGTGCAATAACTGTCATTTAGATGCAAATATTTAGCTTAAAATTTCAAAGTAGAAATAACCAAAGGCAAAACTGCAAAGTCCTTTTAGCAAAAAGCTTTTCTTTTTTTTTCTTCCAACAATTTATTTTGTTACTAAAAATATATTTCCTGGAGCAAATATCTAAGTAAAACTGAAGGAGAACATTTTTCTTTGTTTTTATCAATGCAAACAAACATGAGGTTCTGTGAAATTCTGCACCGCAGTATAATTTCACAAAACTAGGCATACTTTAATAAGCTCCAATTAAACTTAAGAGTGAGTAAAATTAGGAGATTTTTGTTTTTTTAAAGAGAAAATATCAAACAGCTACTTCCAGTCAAGTATCACTGAGACGAGGATGGTCTGTGTAGGCATCTCTGAGTTCTTAAGAATTGGGACCAAACCTGATATTCTGGACAGAGACTGAGGCTGACAGAGGCTGAAAACGATAAGGAGGGAAAGCCAACAATGGGCCTATAAAAGTAAAGAAAAAGATTTTAGATTTATTTATTAATTTTTTTTCTGATCTGAGGTTGATTCAGACAGTAGCGGTCGATTTAAGTGGGCGGAGGTCACAGGGAAGCAGGTGTGAGAAGCAGCAGCAGGTTGATGTCAGGAGGAGAGAGAGAGGTTTGGAGGTGAGGAGGTGACGCGGCGCAGAGGAGGTTCCACTCCACCATGTGACCTCTGACTCCTGGTTTTCCACAGCAGTTTAGCTTTCAGTTGTTAGAGGAGGTGAATAAGTTCAACTAAAAACGCTCTCAGAACACAAAGCTGTCAGTGGCAGAACTAGAAAAACACCTTAATAATGGCTTTTCACAGCAAAATAAAAAAACACACAGCTGTCATTCGGATTGATAGCTCATGTTGAGATGCTCTCCAGTTGTTTTTTGTTCATATCATTATAATAAAGCTGTTTATGGATAATATACATATCTATCCATCCATCCATCCTGACTGAAATGGCTGCATCTTTGAAAAGCAGAAGTAGAGCCAGCATCACGATTTAACTGTTTTTACCACAGCCAAATAAAATTGTTCATATACATCTATATATATGAACAATATATTGCACAGCTAAATCATGAAGCAGGCTCTACTTCTGCTTTTCAAAGATGTACGGTGGTATGACTGTGCATCTGTTTGCAGCCATTTTCAGGTGTGAGTGTAAACTTTGAGTTGGGGGCGTGGCCAGAATCATCTTTTTTGGATTGAAAGTGACAAGAGGCGCTAAAATAGGCCATTATTCTGAAAGGAGCTCAAAGCAGGTGGAATAGACCAGAGTCTCTCATATATATATATATATATATATATATATATATATATATATGACCATGTTTTGTATAGCTCACACATGGAACTTGTTCAAGGAAGCATAACAGAAAGCACTTAAAATTAAATTAGATTTAAAATTCAGTAAACAACTGATATTTTTTGTTCATTTATTTAACTTTTATTTTTCCAAGGCAGGACAGATTAAGAATAATGTCTTACAAGTAATGTCTGACATAAGCCAGGCAGGAAAGGGGCTTTGTCCACTTTCTAAAGTCTAATTCCAGGAAGACTTTAGTTATCTATGCTCTGGTTTCCCTCCCTGCCTTATTACTGATTAGCAGCAAAACATGTTAGATTTAAAATTTTGTTCTTCTGTCTGGAGCTATTAACAAACACTCTTCTAGCTGACTTTGTGGTCGGACCTCTGCTAATGACCTTTATTAGAAAAACGCTGACTCATCATTCTAAACCTAAAATATTTCACAAGACTGACATCTTGGATCCTAGGGATAGTCCGTAAAGATTTTTCAGTGCATTAACTGAGCAAGAGATGAAAACCGATATGAAGCCCTCAGACACGGGACGTGAAGGTCTGACAGCCAAAAAAAAACAAACAAAAAAAACCATGAGGTGCACAGTAGTGTGGAAGAGGAAAAATATTTCCCCATCCGAAGGTCACTGGTAGAGGAGAGGAGAGAACAGTCAGAGGATGAGACAAATGGAGCACGGCGAGGAGGTGACAGTATGAGGTTAGGCCACCGAGGCGGGATGAGGAGTGACAGGGGAGCGAGGTAAACGGGGCCAGCGGAGGAGCAGCAGAAAGCAGGAGGAGGACGGAGGAGCCGTCAGGGTGGAGATGACTCACAGCAAGAAGGTCACTGCCTTCAGAGGAGGGCAGGAGGACAGGAGTGATGGATGGAGCCGGACGAGGAGGTGAGGAGCAGGAGATCGACGCGAAGGGACACGGAGGAGGCGACGCTGTCACGGCTGTTCGCCGCTCAGACACGGAGGAGAAAGGAGGAAGTGAGAGCGCGAGGGAGGGAAGAGGTGCTCAGGCTTGTGGTGAGGTGAGGAGAAGTGACAGAGAGGAGCAGAAACAGACTCCAGAGAGGGAGGCAGGAGACGCGATGCTAGATCTGGCAGATGAAGCGCTCGCTGTGCAAAACCACGTGTGACGGTGAGGGCAAGAAAGGAAACGAGATCAGCAAGGAGCGTAAGCTCTGACTCCACCAAACGTCCCAATTCAGAGCCGTCACATTCACGAAGGTTTGAAATTTCAAAGGCTGAGAGGAGAGTTATACTATTATTATTATTGTTCTTTGTCTGAATCAAGTAACATAATTAAAAATATATATTTTACAGATTCAGTTTTATTTAAAATGTCTTCAGAAATCATGAAAGGAACTTTATTTGAGAGTTAGAAAATTAATAAATAAATACAAATATTTCTACAATTGTTTTTTTTTTGTTTGTTTTTTCCTGGAAAGAGGGAGACAGAAGATAAATACGGATGTACAAAATCTGCCCAACTTTTTTGTTTTCTATTTAGTCCTTCTATAAAAAGTTTTTTTAAAATTATTATCATTTCCGAAGCAAGCATTTAGTCTTGTTCTGCTGTGAAAGGCTAATTTTTCAGTGCTTATTGTAGTAATTCCTTACTCTACCACTAGAGGCACTGGAGTAAAACCACAGGCGTTCAGTAATAGCCGCATTGTTCGAATTGATAGTGAAAGGGCTGGATTAAAAGATCTTATGTTCAAAATTAAATTCTTTTAAAGTAAAATTAAATACAATAAACAAACACACACTGTGTATTTGTTGTCTATGTAGCGTTTTATCAAGCTACAGTGGTGATCAAGGATATTGTATTTGGTTTTGCTTTTGTTTTCAGATGCTTTTCTGTGCAGAACTTTGGCTAAAATGGCATGATGGAAATGTAAAAAAAAAAGAAGTATCTAAAGGATAGATGATGTGTTCTGGTGTGTTTATTGGGTAGGAATTTCATAAATGAGCATTAGTTTTCCATTGCATTATGTTTCCCTACGCCATTGAAAAGGAAAGCAGGTATACAATAATAGTGAGAGAGAAGTCATTGTGAGCTTTGCTGGTGTGGAGATTGCCACTTTATAATGAATAAAGATCTATAAAAAGAACAAAAACACATGAAAAATTCCAAATGAATTCTCTAATGGTTGATATCAATTTACTGATCCATCTATTGCATTCTGCTTATCTGAGATCAGGTAAATGGGGAAACAGACATCCCTCTACTTCCCCAGGACATCTAAAGAGAGGTGCAGAGGAGGCATCCAGATCTGATAAAAACAAAAAACAAAAAAGAAAGAAAACCCCCCAGAAATGTTTGCATTCCTAATGAATACCTTGGGAACACACTGTAGGTGGATGACTATTTTTTTTTTTTCCTGGAGAAGATATTACCTGAAAATCGGATCAAAGAAGGAGAAACGGTTTCCTTTGAGGATGCGAATGGCACTTCAGCAGATATTATATATCTGCTTCTCTTCCAGTTGCCTTTGAGCAGCACATCAGTCAGAAAGAAACGCTCCTACTGCTCACGAGAGTTTAACGGCTTCTGTCTCCCCAGGTTTCTTCATCAGTCTTCCTCCTCTTCAGCGAGTGTTGGATTTAAAAATGATGCTGCCTCAGGTCTAGAAAACAAACACAAGGAAGGGGCTTTAGAGGTCTTCGGTGAACGCAGAGACGAGACGACGGGGTTAAAATGGTGGTTTCAGATCTTACCGATAGTCTGCAGTTCAGCAACTGAAGTTTTATTGAACACAGTTTGTAGAAAGAAGAGGAAAATTCATTCGGGAGTAACCGCTACTTACACTGAGGCCTCTGAAGGAGGGAAGCGTTACCCTATATAATCGCTCAAACTCTCATGTTTTATTGCTGCAACGCTACAAGTATTCATCCCACCTTAAAGCTGTTAACATTTTATCACTCCACAGCTGATACTTTTATGTAACAGACCAACACAAAGTGGTGCATTAGTAGCTGTAGAAATCTAATGTTTGCCATAAAGTGTTTATCTGATACTGTTATATAAAATCCTGCGTAAAGAGTTACTTTCAGAATATCACCTCATTGCTTGTGTGAAATTTAACCTCAAAATACGTCCAGATGTTCTGCGAAGGCCTCTGATGTTTGTCAGAGAACATGAGCGAACAAACCTCACTGTGAAGACAAAGAAACACAGCAGCCATGTTGAAGAGCGTGCTGTGGCTAGAAGAAACTAAAGCTGAAATTACAATTTATACAATTTAATTTACACTACAGGGTTTCCCCCCAGTGTATTATAAAGCCTGGCGGGCCACCAGGCTTTACTTGCTAGGTCTTTTTAAAATGTTTGCAGTTTTTAAGACTTTATAGTTTGTGTTCAGGTGTCAATCTTCCAATCTTTCAATAACATGCGATTATGACGTGATATTTTCAAGTTTTCTGTCAACTTTAAACATTTTTTAAGTCAAAAACATGACGGGCCGCTGGATGAATGACTGGCCTAGCACCCAAGCACCAGACTTAGTGAGTTTTCTGGGGGAAATCCTGCGCTACATAAAAAAAAAATAAATAAATAAAAAAAACATTGCATATCAGCTTGTGAATGCTGAAGTTGTGTGGGTTGATTTTCTCCAGCAGGGACAGGTTTGCTGGTCGGCACTAATGGGAAGAAAAAAGCTAAATCTATGTTCCTGCACCAACATGCAATGTGTGGTGGCGCAAAATTGGTCGAGTAACACTTTCAAGGTGCAAAGAGAAATGTAACAAAAACTATCTACAGAACAAAAAAATGGCACATAAATGGTGCCTGCCATAATCAGAAAAACAAAAAAGATATTACTTGTGTACTGCAAGAAAGTAAGGTATTGATTAGAGTTATGGCACTACTGTAGAAGCTGTCTCTGAGTGTATTAGTGTGACTTAAGCGCTTTGCATCTGCAACCCGAGGGCAGCAGCTCTAACAGCCCGTGTCCTGGGTGTGTGTGACCCCTCAGAATACCGAGTCCTGATAGGTTCATCAAGAAAGGAAGAGGACGGCTGATTCTCTGGGCGGTGTTGATGGTGCTCTTTAGTGCTTTTTCTTTTGGGTGCAGCTTGAGAAACATGATAGATATGAAGTATCTCATATCTATCAACAACGAAACAACAACAAAACAGAACAAACAAAAAAATGCATTTTATGCCTTCAAGATGGAAGAAGCACAGATAATGTGTGCAGTTTACCCCCAAATCCAACGGGATGTAAACCACATAGGATCCAAACACATTTATCTGATTAGCTGGCCTTGTTAAACCCATCACTCCTTCCTTAGATATAGTTCAGGCGATTCTGTTTCCGAGCGCCTGATAGTTTTGGCTCCGGGCAAAAAAACGAAACGGGATTTCTCCGAGGAACGCTGCGCCCTCGCCTCCTCCTCCCATCACCGACCCATCTCTGTTCCTCTTGTTAAAGAACATTTCTACCTTCCTCTATTTGTCAAACAACATTCCAGCGCGTTTCCTCTCCATCCTTCCCTTTCACATACACCCCCCTCAACTCCCCCCAACCTTCCTCTTCACTCTGCAAATATTGATCCGACGAATTACTTCTCAAGGTTGGCGGCATCTCCATGGCAACTGGTTCCTTGTCACGATTAGCCCATCGTGAAGGTTTCAGCCACTGTCACTGGCTGAAGGCTCCGGGGGTAAACGGCCAAACCCTTCCTGTCGATACAAATGTCAGGTGACGGAAGATCGAGCAGGAGGGAGACGTCTGCCACACGGGGGCAGTGGTGGTAGTAGATCTGGTCTCATCCATGAATAGGCATAAGAATCCATTTATTTAGCTTTATTTTATGATCATGATAATGTCCTCGTTACCAAAAAGATAAAAACAAGAAACCAACCTGCAATCACATCACCAACCTGCAAGGCTCATTTCATTTTATAGAACTCTAATGCAGCGCTGTGAGTTTAACTGTGCGTTATTTGTCCAATATGCCCATTAAAATACAGCAGAAGACATGGTGCTCATAAATACTTAAAACACATAATAATTAATTGCACATCACAAAATGTAGTAAAATACAAAAAAAAAAAAAGAAAAAAAAGCACACATAGCTAAAGGTTTCATTTGTTTACAATCAAAGTTACATGGAGCTGATCAGGATGTTGAAAACTCTTCTGGATCCCAGCGGCTCATGAATCCAGCCAACATCACATGACACAACCAACTGCTTCAACAATTCAGTTCAGTTAAATAATAAATCGCCAATTCACAACAAATGGTCTTAAGTTGGAAATTTTCTTGAAAAGGCAAGTAGCAACTGTGGATATTGGTGTCGATTGGATTATGTTAGCTTTGCTTCAGTCCCTCAATGAGAATCCACGCAGAGATATTTATTTACCAACAGTTCAAATCAAAATACGAAAGATCTGAGAAGTAAGTACTAAGTACTTTCTTGCTGCTTCCAATGGATTTATGAGGATCTTAAGCACCTTGGTGCTACTTTGTTGAGTGTAGAGGAGTGTTTTGCCACAATATTGGGCAGCAAAGACATGAGCAACGAACTCAGAGAAGCAACTGTCTCTGAGTTGCTTCTCTCAGAGACAGCAACTCTCTGAGTTGCTGTCTCTGAGACAGCACCAATCGTGCTGTGCACCAATCGTGCACTTCACGTGACCAATCGTGAAGTGCACCAATCGTGCACTTCACGATTGGTGAAGTGCACTCTTCACCAATCGGTGAAGAGTGCAGCTTTTTCAGCTGCATCATTCTAGAGTGAGAAGGATTATTACCATTTTGAAAACATTTCAAGACAACTACCAACAATTTTCCATAAGTGACAAAAAACAAGACAAAAAAAACACAAAAAAAAACACAGGAGCTATGTCCTGCTACACTGTTTATTGTGAGGCAGAGTTGACCCATCTTAGGAATAAGGAGGATATTTAACACGTTAAGCTCAGCCTTACCCACTTTTGGGCTTCTGCTCACCTCTGTCTACCGTCCTGTGCCACATGTATTGGTCATATCACCCTGATACAATGAAGCCATCTCAAAAGCAATGAGAAGGAACCGCTTTGATGAGATAATGGCCTCAATCCATCTGGTGGATGACTCAAAGGCGACAGGTGACCCTTTCGACAAAGTGTGGCGCCTATGCAGTGCACCGAATGACGTCTATAAGATGTGAAGATGTGATGTCATTCATAAAACAATCAGTCTATAAAAGCATAGTACCCTATTACGGTCAACCAAGGCTGCAGGTACTTTATTAGGGGCAAACATATTCAGCTTGGGTACAAGATAGAGAGCCTAGCTTCACCCATGGGGTAGCTGTTCCGATGAGTCCACACACATCTTCCTGAAACTGGCTGTGGACACAGTCCAAAGGTTTTGGTTGGTGTGGTGGAACAGAGAGAAGTTCCTCCTTTGCCTCATTGATTAATGATGCCTCATTGAGACAATGCCATCTGCATTAATCAGGATGTGGCATTGCATCTTTAAGCATCTTAAACAGTTCTGAATACACTTATAGTCGTGCCTAGTTATAAAAGGTTATGCATGTTAATTTGTACGTTTTTTTTTAATGTGTGCAAGTAGGTCAGATTTAAGAATGAGAATAAATTTTGACGGTGGTTTTCCAACGACAACTGTTGGCAGGTATGAAATCAAACAACATAAAATGGATTAATTCACAAATATTACGTGCTGGTGAGATCTAGGGATTAAAATGCATGGAAATATTTTGCAGGTAAAATTTTGGGATTAAACAGGGTTAAATACAGGCAAGATCACAGTACCAGGGAATGAGTGTGGGGTATTACATAGATGTGCAGGAATGTAACAAATTTGTCATAACAGTTCATACTAGTTTGTGAAAACAAAATAAAAATCAGAGAACGTACACTTTTCTGAATGTACTGCTTGAAGATTTTACATTTGCAAAAGCCATTTGTCCCATCATCATCATTACTAAGAAGGAGTTGAAAACTAATACCAATGTAAATAAGTCCTTGATGTCAAACTGGACTTTTTCTTTTACCATGTTCAGGCAAACGGTATCTTCGGTCAGGGTTGCCTTGCAGATTCAAGGAATACAAAGTTTGCAAAGTTTGGGGCAAAACTTTCACTTCTCTTTCACATTTAAAGGTGGTGGACGGTTAGAACAGGGTTGCATCAGCTGCAAAAGTTCTCCAATTGTTTTCAGGGCTGATCCCAGCAGAGCTGCTGGATGGACTCTGATTTGTTTGGAAGAGGAGATGCTATTGGAAATCTAAAAGTAAACATCAACCCTGGAAATTATTTCCTCTGAACAGAAGCCCGCTGGTGTGACTGGCGTGAAACTTGTGCTGCTAATAAATGTGTATTCAGAAGTGACGTCTAAAGCTCTACCTGTTGGTTTCTGCGAGAACAGTTGTGTCGCTATGTGAAGAGAAAAGCATTTCAAAGGTTTTATTGACTTGCATTAAACTAAATTCCATTCATTTGTGTATTCCTGTGTTGTGGTGAGAGAGAAAGGTGATAGGTTTTCATTGTTTATCCATATCTGTAAAGGAAAGTATCGACCGATCGCCTGATTAACGAGGCAATAATCAGGAGTTTGATCAACGCTAAAACAAAGATAATCAATCTTTCTGGTCAGGGATTATATTTGTGATTTTATCGTATTGATTTGAATGTTGTGCAGCAGCCCGAGCTTCACTTGCTGCTGCTGTAATTTCTCTGATTTATTGTCGGCATTTCAAACACCTGAGCACATGCGAGGAAAAGCAGGTAGCAGAGGCAATTCTGCCAGCACACACACACACACACACACACACACACACGCTCTCTCACACAAGCTAATTATATGGTTCATCATGCTCCCTCTCATTGCTCCCCCTCTGCTCTTTCCTCTCCTTTAAGGCCGGTCATTATCCTCCTTGATGCATCACCTTTTCACTTGCAAATGACTGACACCATTGAATCAGGGCACTCTCACTCAGCAAGTGGCACTTTTTTCCTCCAAGAACAGAACCAGTAATAAGTCTCATTGTGGTCAAGGACAATAGGGGGGCTTTTTATCTCGCTAATGACCATTGCTGCTGCAGAGAGACCATTTCTGCAAACTCCTGCATGGGTCTGCTGTCGCAGTCCTTAAAGAAACACGCGGCATTTTTGGAGTTTGTCAAAAACTAGAGGAATTTCCGTGAGTGTACCCCTTTAAGCGTTGGATGGACAATGAGCATTCTAATCTAGGAGAAGTTTTGTACTTTGAACTTAGTTTTTACACTGACATTATTGGGACGGAAGGGAATATTTTTTTTTTTCTTTGCTGTTGGGAAACTTTGTTTTTATCAAATAGTAATAATTCGGGGGGCAGGGGGAAAATTGTTTTCAGACGAGAGTACGGTTTGCGGTCCAATCATGGACCTTTACAACTGGATATATGAGTTATTAGGATGTTAGGATGATTTCCTCACCGCTCCGTAAGCAGCAGAGCAAACATTCGTCTAAAACAAAGACGTCGCTGTCAAAAGTGCAGGAAACATTTGAAGTTGAATCAATGTTTGTATGATTCCTGGAGTTCGCATTAAATCACCTGTGTTTTTAGTAATTTAGTCCACCTATGCCAAATGGAAACACGGTAATTCACAGAAAGGAAAAAGTACCAAAGTTAGAGGAATTGTGTTTTTTCTGTTGACAGGAGGCAGCAAATTGTGCATGATCATCTGTGATGCATCTTCCTCCGTAGCTTTCAGAAAGGTCACACAGTGCAGACGCCCTGATCAAAGCTCTCGCCGGACTCAGAACTACGGCGGTGTGGTTTCTCGAATGTGTGGTTGAACTACGTGGCCCCCCAGGAGAGAGAGTCGAGAGGCAAAGTCATCTTGTACATATTCAGCTTTTTCATCTACTCATAGGGGAAAGTAAAACTTTTAGGAAGTGAGCTAGTTGGGACCAGAATTTTCAGAAAGTGATGATGAAAGGAGAAAAGTCTGACAAAGTCACTGGAAAAAGCTTTTCCCGGCTGTTGCTAAGCTGAAGCAGCAGACTATTTCTGTGTTGGAAAAAAGGGAAGAGGTCTAATGTCTGAGAAGTTCCTTTGGAGTGCATCTTTATTTATTTTTCATGCTCGTAGAAAAAGTTTGAAATCTCTATATGTTATTTACCCTGAACCTGACTGCGCTGGCTTCGACCTTTTCGCTTGCAGGAGTGCGAGCATCAGCAGCCGAACACCTAAGACTTTAAACCAACTATATTATAATGATACTTCAAAGTCTGCTAAATGTAAAAGTTCAAAAAAGACTGAACAGGTACGGCTTGAGTAGGTAGGAAACTACCTGCTCTTTTTAAAACAATATGGCATGAAGGATTTGGTTTTCAAAGTATAAACCAGTCTTGCCAAAGTCGGTCCTTGAGCATCCTGCATTCTCTCCCTGGTTTAGCGCACCTGGATCAAATGATGCCTCATTAGAAGGTCTAAGAAGAACATTGACATGCTGAAAAGGTTGTCACCGCTAGCAGTGAGAGAACTAAGACATGCAGGATGCCGCCCCTCGAGGACCGACTTTGGGCACCACTGGCCTAAACCGAAAACAGACCAAGATACAACTTTAGTCCATGAATAAATGAGACCAAAGTAAAGCTGTTTGGTCATAATGTATTGCTCAAAAACCATATTAGCACAAACACCAAATACTAACTTCCGACTACAGTGGAGGGCACAAGGTTTGGGCTTGTTTCGCAACCACCGGACCTATGCCAGACAGTCTGAGTTTACTATGAACTCCTTTAGAGACAACTGTGAAGCACTCTGTTGGACAGCTGAAGCTTGGATCAAACTTGGTAAACAATAGCAGAAAAGTTGATGAATTGTAGCAGTAGGAGGGATATGTACACTGAAAAAGTGTATTTGGGCTGTAGTTCATTTTATGGACTTAATTCTTTTGGTTTAGTGATGACAACATACTTTTTGTGTTGAGTTAACTTAAAAGTTACACATTTTTAACTTAAACTTTATACTTTGACTTTTCTTGACGCAATTAAGTTCAATGCCGCGTTTGAATCCTACGTTTGACGTCATGATGTCATCAGGGACAGACCCGGTGCTGACCGGGATGCTGTGGTGGTTCAGGGGTGGAACACAATCCACATAGGGAGACCTTAGTCCTCTATGCGGCCATCACAGGTTCAATTCCTGGCCTGATGACCTTTACCGCACATCTTCCCCACTTTCCTGTCTAACTACTCTGAAATAAAGGCCTCTCGAGCCAAAAAAAAAAAAAAAAAAACCCTACCCTTTATTAGTTTGCTTCTTTATTTGAAGTAAACTCAATGGATTGCTTCCGTTTAGCTCCATCCAGCTCGTCTTCAACTCAAACCACCAGTTGAGTTTTCTTTGTCCGGACAGAATGTCTGTAGTCATACTATTATTATCTATGATCTCTGTTTTTTTATGTTTGGTGTGGCATTTAATTGAGGAACGAATCCCTCCTCTTAAATTAGAAACATAAGCTCGAGATCTGTTATCAATAATCCTTTAATGCTAAACTTAAATCCCCACAAAGGGTCAATTCTATTGGAATTATAATACAGTATTCATTGAGCTGTCTCCTACCTCGGTTTTCTTTCTGAAATCAGATCAGAGACCGCAAGGCTCTGTAGGATCGACTGCCAGCCAGCAGGTGATGTTGCACACGCTGCGTCCTGCTCTCTGGTCTTTTCAAAAGGCTCGGGATTGGGCTGCGAGGGCGGACGGACCGTCACCAGCTTCTCACTGATCCCGCTCCCTCTCACTAACGCTGGCGTTTCAGTCTGTTACCACGCAACTGCTTTCAGAGTGTTTGTATGACAGAGCGATCAGCGGGAGAGCAATGTGTGTGTGCGTGTGTGTGTGTGTGTGTGCGTGTGCGTGTGTGTGTGTGTGTGTGTGTGTGTGTGTGTGAGTGAGAGAGAGTCAGAGAGGAGCTGGTGTATGCATGTGTGTGTAAAATGAGGAGGGGAAAAAATGGAGGGATTAATGGGTGGAGGACAGAGAGGGAGAGGTTGTGTCCATGAATGGTTGGATAAGAGCTTAGACACTTACAGGGCCCTCATATGTAAGAAGAAAAGCTGTGCTTATGCACATTATGAACCAGAAGAAAGGAAGCGCAGAAACTGACAGTAAAGTGGAAAGTGAGATTCTCCCCCGGCCCCCCACAGTCAATGTTTTGCTCTTTTTATGCAGCAAAGCAGCGGAGAGGAGGACGTTAAATAGACAAAGTCGCCCAATGAGAGTGAGACGACTCCCTTCCTGCTTTTGCGCAATCATTAAAAGCTTCACTGAATTCAGCAAAAGAGACGTCTGAAACATTAAGGCCACGTCCACACAGCAGGTCTTGATGCTCAATTCCAGTTTTTTTTGCTGAAATCAGATTTTTTTTTTTTTGGTGGTGTTAGAACACAATGAGACTTCGGTATGATCGGTCTGTGTTCCCAAGCACATGCAGAAGAAGTACGTTGACGCAGCGCACCGTTTACGGGAGTATTGATGGGTCGATAAGGATCAATTTTAAAGTTTATTCAGCAATGGGAGCTGACATTATTGTCACAAGATCACAACAAGACGAAAGAGGCTGATGGAACTGAAACACAACAAATAGCAATGGCGTCTTGTGGACGATCAACTGTAACTTCTGTAGGGAAGTCTGGTTGTACGAGTAGTCAAAGCCGGGAGGGATGGGACTGTGATTTGATGTGCTTGAGCGACACAGACTTATTTCATAATTTCATCATCATAAATGTTGGCCATTGTTTGCGTCTGGCTATTCTGGCTTCTTCCGGTTTAGAACTATGACACTTGTCTCACATGAACGACGTAAAAGCCAAAATGCGACGTGACTGTTCAGACTGCAGATGCTTTGAAAACAATCGGATATGTATCTGAATTAGAACCGAATGTGGAAGTGGCACAGATCGGATTCGTTTGAGGGGTGAAAAGATCGGAAATGGGTCGTTCAGATTGCCTTGAAAAAGCCCCATATGGGTCACGCATGTGCAAAACCAAGCGGATTTGGGTTACAATTCGCCTGCTGTGCGAATGTAGCCTTAGACTGTACTGAATGGATGAATGCACCTTAAAGATCAAACTCCTTGATGTTCCGTGTTTGGGTGCTAAACGTATTTCGAAGGCATGTGCGCCGCTTCTGCAAATTATAATTACACCAATTAAAACTCCCCGAAGCATGCCTCCATAACATGACTGCCGTAGCGACGTTCTAGAAAAGCCCCATCATGTCCGACATTAGAGGTTTCACACCCGGGCAACAACAGCTCAGCCTACAGCTTCACAGTTTTCTCATCAGTACATACTCACCTTCATAGCAATTAAACAATAATAATGAAGATCTTCTGCTTGTCATTAAGTTACATAACACAGTTAATCCCTCTAATTACTCCCACATCAGCTCAGAATGACTTTCACTTCACTGCACAGTGTCGAAGTACTGCAGGGCAGCCGCAGGCTTTGTTATGATTTTTTTTTTTTTTTTTTTTTATCAAACCGACGCGTTTAGCTGGAATGCAAAGTCATACGATGCACCGGGAGATTGCTAATGATGAGAGGCCGTGCAGGACGCGTTTAGAGAAACGAAGACGTCACAGTGAGCAGCGGGAGAGGAGAGAACGGGTTTTTCCTGAGAGGACACGACGGTCGGCAGCCTGCAGGAGGATGTCGGCTGATGGAAGATGAAGTGGCAGGTGTGATTTAAACAGATGTCCATTTAGTGAGCAGCAGGACATGTACGGTGTCTCAAAAAATATCCGTACCACCAGAACACTTCTGCGTTTGTCATGTTGCATCCACAAGCTACATTGCTTTATATATTTTTATATAAATATATATATATATATATATATTTTTTTTTTCTTGTTTTTACGACAGACCATCATACTTTGAAGATTTACTTACCACCTGCAATGGAAGCTGTGAGTTTATTTCTCTGTAAGCTTTGCACATATGGACTGAAATGTTACCAATTTCATTTTGCAAATGAGCTCAGACTCACTCCAGTTGGCTGAATAGCATCTGTGATAATCAGTTTTCTTGTTTAACCACCAAAGTAAGGTTGAATCACATTTACGATAAACTTCAGAAATCAGTCGGTTTCATCACAACTCGGCAGAAAAGTGAACACTTCCTGTTCAAGGAGCCGTCATTGTCAAAAAAAAAAAAGAGATTCTTCTTATATGTTTGTCAAGATCTAGGATTATTTAGGCTTGATAACTGACACTTCTACAAAATGGAAATATTGAGAAGTAATCACTGTTAGTTAAAATCAAAACCCAAATTTGTAATTATTCAACTATTTTCTAACTACTGATTACTAGAGCAATAAATAAATACAGGGTTTTACCCCATTGTATTATTGTGCTCCCACCAGGCTAAGCATTGCTTATTTTTCTAATTTTTTTTTTTTTTTAAATGTTTACATTTTTTAAGACTTTGTAGTTGGTGTTCAGGTATTAATCTTCCAATCTTTTAATAATGATATTTTAAAATTTCCTCAACTTTAAACATTTTTTAACTCAATGACATGACGGGCCGCTGGATGAATGACTGCCATGGCACCCAGCCACCGGGTTAGCAAGTTTTCTGGGAAAAACCTTGTAAATTAAATTAATTTCATTTACATTGCACTTTAGATTTACATTTATTTCAACTTGACACTAATGAATCTGCACCCTACTTCCTAAAACGGGGAGAAATTTCCTAAAATAGATACTTAAATGTCATGAGTTGCAGTCCTGTCATCAACTGTTGGGGTAGCACCATCAGAGTTGGTCAGAAAGAGATCGTTGTGTAAGGAAGGATTCTGCACAAAATGGAGGAAATTACTAACAATTATTGACAACTCTTCCTCTTCATGAGACTGCTACACCAGCATCTTCAGTCAGAGGCTTCCAAAGATTCACTGTAATACAGATTGGTACAGGAGATCCTTCCTGTCCACAAGTATCAGCATCTACAACAACTCTTTGGAGATAATGGTAAATGAATTATATCAATATTGAATTTACCTCTGGGAATTGAATTGCCAGAGGGTCACAAAGTGTGCTATCTTTGAATTATTTAAATGCACTGCAATCTCAGATTTCTGAATTTGAGGAAATTACTAGCAACTTCTCCAACAGAATTGTCCTTCTGAGATCACATAAACAGAACTGACTTAAAACAGGATCAGTTTTATTTTGCTTTTATGTCAAACAGTCAGGGGAGAAAAAAAGTTTATTTTTTTCTGTATACAGTGTGTGTAAATATCTTGTTTCTGCTGTGGCTGCTGCATCTTTGAGTCGAGGGAACCCGAGCTCCCGGCACAAACCAGGTCATGGCCTTTCACAGACTCACAGGTTTAAACGTGTCGCAGCTGCAGAGGAGAATAATGGAGGGTAGGGTGCACTCTCTACAAACTTGTCTTTGTGTTTCCTAACTCCCTTCGGGGCTTTTCGAGGCTCCTGCTGATTTATTTAGTCAAACAGGTGCTAACTTCAGTGACTTGAATCTAATGATGCAACACAAGAGGCTCCGACAGAAAACATGGCGCCTCGAGCGGATTTAATTTGCCCACCTGAGCTGTTCAATAACGGCATTTGATGGCCGGGAGTCTGCAGCTCGTTCAGTGCATCTGCATATTTATGGCAATAAAGCAGTTTCCATTTCATGCCTGTGTGACTTCAGAGTTTCTCCGCTCGGTAATCCGAGTGCACGGCTACGCCGCGTTAACATAACCCCACGGCCTCCCGTTTGATTTATGAACACTGACCCCCTCTTCGTGCGTGACAGCGGCTCCGCCTGTAACCGTATAACGGCCCATTACTGCCCGCACAACTGGACACTTGCATCCACATCAGCTTTTATTCCCTCCAGCTGCTCAACGTAAAGTAAGTAATGATGTGTTTTATCCGGAATGCGCAACGTTGCACCATGGATGATGTAAATTTAGCCGTTACGGTTTTAAATGTGTCTCATGGAGGTTTGGTTAGGGCTAACCGCTAAGAGACAAAACAGACTTGATACTGTTTTGTTTTGTGGAATCCACTTCCACAAAACTCACTTGATAAGCACTGAATATGAAAGTCATTCAAGAAATTATATTTAAAATATATAAAAGTACTTGTCAGCTTTTCTTAATTTTTAATATTTACTCAGAGACAATTTGATTACTGCTTTCACTCTAATTTAAGGGAACTTTAAAACATGGTGGGAATATCTGGTCTCCTTGGGAACCAGAAATTAGAAGCTAAATAAAAAACTCCATGCCAATTTTAATATTTACCTTGGGCTTTAGTTGAGATGCTAGCATTCCACTAAATGTCACTTTTTGTACCATTATTCATTTGAAATAAAAGTACTTTAAACGATGCTAATTCCAGGATATTTTCTTAAATCACATAAAATAATTGGAGAGCCTTGAAAATTGTGAGAAAATCTTTGACATGTTGTTATTTTCGAAGTTCTCTGGACCGAATGAGAGTTTTATAGGCTCAGAAATCAAGCCAATTTAAACAGGATACACCTGCAGTGTCATTGACACGGTAATGAGTTATTAAGTCCAATAATTTTCTTAATATGAGAAATAAGGTGATCCCCGCTTTTCAGACAGCAACACAAAACACAAGCAGAAAATAATCTACTTTGTTAACCCTTTCAGGAAGCTATTTATTAATTTATTTATTGACTGCGGAGAGGTTTATAAATGCCTGAATCAGAAGAGACAGGGCACAGAAATACCAGATGAAAGTGAACACAAATAATTTCACCAGTCAGAATTTTACGGACACTTTCCAATGTCCAGACTCGATCAAACAAGACAAACTTCATATGTGTCCAATTATTATTTAAATCCTATAATCAATACTCGCCAAGCTTCCTGCTAAAAGCGACCAGCTATTTAAATAAGTAGCAGAGGCAACTTCCAACCAAGTTCATTTAAAACTATTTGGAGGGCACATTTTAAGCTTCAAACGAAACCCCTGCCTCATGCCACCAGACCTGACTGCACATCCCTGGTACAGGGGATCAAATGATCAGAAGGAGGTCAGACCGTTTCTAGTGTCCGACTGGCTGTTCACGCAAAAGAAAAAAAAAAAGAAGAAAAAAAAGTCACAATTTCGTGAGCTGGAGATTTCTCTGTGCTGCACACGCAGCGCTGAAACTGTGACTGTAGATGTTAAAATGCACTAAATTTACTCTAATTCTAATGCAGTGGAATCCAGAAACACAGCAGCAGCGAAACGCCTCGGGATTGTTCCTCCAAACACACTGCATCACACACAGCATGAGGAGACGATAGATCAAAGGTGCAACTTATAAATCAGGCAGAAATCGCTGAACATCTTCCTCTCAGATATCTGCGACCTCTGCCATCACCTCCTGTACCAGTCGTTTCGTCTGATCCCACGAGAGAAACGCGACGCCAGCAGGGCGGCCTGCCAGCTGACTGATCAGATATTCTCACCGTCAGCCCCGTCAGTTTGTCTTCCCAACCAGGTGGCACATGTAACCATTTAGTCAAATCAGCCGGCCAACCTGTCCTCTGCCTGCTCAGACAGTCAGCGCCGTGACAGCCAAGTGTGGTGTGGATGAGTTAAAAGCCAGAGGACAGCTGGCATCCTACACATCTTGTTGTGTCGCTTTAAATCCTCCTGCCGGTGCGTCAGACTAAATCTTACCCCTAATTGACAGAGCAGAGGATGTTTTGTGCCAGGATGGAGCAGAGGGAGGGAGAGAGAGAGAGAGACGCGTTCAAACATTCATGTCTGCCTCCGTTCAGAGTTCTGCAGTGCTGAGCTAATGATGTGGCAGCAAGCAGAATGCTTGGCGGCGTGTCAAATATTTAAAAACAGCGCTCACGTATTCATATGCGGGAGGTCTAATAATCGGCAGAGGTTTTTTTTTTTCTTTCCCCTATCTACAATCTCAGAAACATTCAGAAAATATTTTCAATTATCAGCCGCTTCTTACCGATTGAAGCTACATTGGATTGAAGCAATGAGGCTTCTTTAATATCACTCCTAGCCTCAGTTGTCATGTGTTTGAATAACATCTAGAGCCAATTTGCACACTGTGCTTCTTAATGTAAGACACGTCTGAGCAGGTGAGATGGAAGGTCAGAGAACATCCTTCAGGCTGAATATAAATCAGGGAGGGATGGAAACGAATACGGACAGCAGGAGAAGAAATGTTTCATTTGCTGTCAAATGTAAGATGCAGACATCCAGGTATCATCCAGCTCAGTTGAAATTAGCTTACTGTAATCTGTTAGCACGTTACGATTAATTCATGCCAGCTGTTTGATCTGGTGTCGAGATGTCATCTTTCAATAACAGCTGAAAAGATGGCAAATTACGAGTTTTGTAACCTTATTTTGTGCTCATTACCCAAACACGGAAACCTTGGAGTTTCATCGACTTATGGATTTAACACGGTGTTGTACATATTCAGCTCTCTAACTGAAGATCCCAACCCTCCACCGAGCATGGAGAGAATCTTCTGTGAAATAGTCTTGAATAAGTGTTTGATTCCGTAGCTGACCACTTGAAAAACTGGTTTTATTAATCCTGTCTGATGAAACTTGTTCCTTCAGCTCGGCGTTTTATCGTTTTTTTTTCTTATATCATTGATACTTGGTGGGTTTGATGTTAAGAGCTCATCTGCACTGCCAAGAAGTTACACATTTTCATGTCTCTTATGTTCCTTGAATTGGCATATGTCAAGTTTTAGAAAACTATAGTTTTCTCCCAAAAAATCCTTAGAATTAAAGAAATTTTGTGTTTCATCTGCAGTAGAAAAAAAAAGCACATTATTGATGTCTTGATTCTTTCACGTTGACTTTCCAGACGTGGAATCCTGACACACAATTCTTCACAGTAAACTGTCAAAAATGCATCATGTTTGTATTGTAGCTTTAGGTCTGAAGGTCTGGAAGTTCTGTTTCAGCCATCCGAAGCCAAATCCATCTGTTGTTCCATATATGTTGACTTGTCTGATCAACTATCTATGCTTTCTTTTTTATCCCTTATATATTTGTTTACACTTTTTTTTACCATTTCATATTAACCCCTGACTGCACAGTGGTGCAGTTGGTAGCACTGTTGCCTTGCAGCAAGAAGGTTCTGGGTTCGATTCCCAACCTGGGGTCTTTCTGCATGGAGTTTGCATGTTCTCCCTGTGCATGCGTGGGTTCTCTCCATGTACTCCGGCTTCCTCCCACAGTCCAAAAACATGACCGTCAGGTTAATTGGTCTCTAAATTCCCCTCAGGTGTGAGTTTGTGTGTGCATGTGCATCGCCCGGAACGTTAGCTGGAGCACCTCCTGACCCCACTAAGGGACAAGGGTGTATAGAAAATGGATGGATATTAACTCCAACCCTGTCCATCACCCACCGATTGATTCATCCAACTGTCATTTCGTCTGTCCTGCAATCATTCATGCCAACCTACACCTACAGATCCATGCATCCAACCACCCAACCAGGCGACCAACACCATCTGATCCATCCATCCATACATTCCATTCAACTATCTGCCCATCTAACTCTCCAGCCATCAATGCAACCTACACCCGTCATCAACTCTATCATCACCCACCAACTCATCCAATTTTCCATCAGTCATGTCAGACTGTATATACACTGCTCAAAAAAATAAAGGGAACACTCAAATAACACATCCTAGATCTGAATGAATGAAATATTCTCATTGAATACTTTGTTCTGTACAAAGTTGAATGTGCTGACAACAAAATCACACAAAAATCATCAATGGAAATCAAATTTATTAACCAATGGAGGCCTGGATTTGGAGCCACACACAAAATTAAAGTGAAATGTTCCCTTTATTTTTTTGAGCAGTATATTTATACCACTGGTCAACCACCAGATAAGTCAAATAATTCAGATTGCATGCTATGGGACTGCTGAAAGGTCTAAGTAAATACCCCAATTTTTTTATTTATTTTTTGCCAGCCTCTTAAGGGTACATTCACCCCAGTCCTGTTTAGTCCCACTTTCACTGAACTCTAGTTCATTTGCTCAGAAAGTCCTGTTTGTTTGGGAGGCTGTGAATGCCCAATCGAACTCTGGTCCACCTAAAAACAAAGATCTCAGTTCAGTTGAACTCCAGTGTGGTTCAAATGTACAGTGAACAAGAAACCGCTCTGAAAGCAGGTCACTTACTATAGTGCAGGGCATTTTAGGTAACTACAGCCAAAACAAATAGGCAAGTTGAGCGCTAGACTCGCGAGTCTACCTTCATGATTATTTTCCAATGACAAGAAGGAAAACCTACCACCACTAAACTTTCATGCTGCTCCATTTTTCTTAGGGAAAGAAAATTGCACTCAGTCTCTTCTTCAGAGGGTTTTGTGTCGCTTCATTCAGTGGTTTTTGGTGCAGCGCTACCATTATGCCAACCCACACCCATCCTTACACATCAGTTGTTTTGTACACAAGGTGAACAGGTTTTTCAAAGGACTTAGTTAGTGTGAAACAGTGCAGTGTGAAAGCTAACCGCACCGGCTGAAAATATAACAAATGTTGCAAATTTCTCCTGCGCTACCAGGTGTGAGAACACCTGAAGACAGTTTGGAAAAGGAACAAAAAAAAAAACAAAAAAAACCCCTCAAAATATATTTTATCACATTTTATGGGGCTATTCGCTAAACATCTTTGTGCTCACCTGACAAGAATCCAGTCATTGACATGCCAGACAAACAAATGTGTAAACCATATTTCTTTATTAAAGATTAAGAAACTCCAAGCAGCATATTCATAAATAAAATAAGGATTTCCCTCAGAGATGGACTCGTGACAGACGGTCAGCTTTAACAGTTCGTGTCGTCATCTCGTTTCAGGGCGCTGGAGTTTGAACAGAAAATCCACCTCTGCGTATCTGACCAACCGTAACCTCGGGGTCTTCACTCAGTCGGGATGTGAAGCACAGATTGAAGGGCAAACCGAAACACAAGATCAACAACTGACACCGATAGAAAACATCAATGTGGAGTCTGTTTAAGTCGGGAGTTGAAAACCTTCTGGCGGATAAAAACACGTGGATCCACTTTGACCGATCCACTTTAGCACAGTGATATGCATCGTACACGTTCTGCCCTGCCGACTGAAGAAGTACCCACTTTTCAAATATTTAAAAATATTCATGGATATCTAATCAGCACAAACTATAACGAAATGAGTAAAAAGCTGAACATGACGAATCCCCTAATTTTCACTTGGTTCTGCCACTCGTCTCAGTCTGAGTTCAAAGAAGAGATAATGAGATGATGATGAAACTAAAAATGTTATTTTAGTTCTAAATCACCACAATAACCCTCTTGATTAACACCAGTTATGTTTGTACTACGAGGTTATCAGACTGTAGTTTAACACGTTTTACATTTTCCGGCACATGAATTTCTCATTTGGTCCTCGTCACACCTTAAAATTAGATTAATACCACCTCAGATTAACAACAACACATTTGGTAATCTAATAATTATTTAGAAAACAAACTAAATCATTAAAGTGCTGTGTGGAAGCTCTACGTTCACTCTTAGTTTATAGATTCACTTTAGACACCAATAACTTTGATTTCCTGTCTAATTTTGTGCCCCACTCTTCTTTCAATTCACCGAACTTCGTGCTTAGTCCACCTCTCTAAATGTCCCGCAATTATGTTTCAAACAGGATGAGGTCTAGACTTTGACTGAGCCACAGCAACAGCTTGATTCTTCTGTTTTGGCCATTCTCTTGTATTTTTGTCTTTGTTTGGCATCATTATACTGCTGACGACCATGCTTGAAACAGGCTTCAGCTGTCAGACAGATGGCCTTACATTTGACTCTAGATTGGTGCACAGCAGAGTTCATGGTTCAGCCATCAACCATGGCGTTCAGCCATGGACACTTCACACACTGTGAAGTGTCCAGAGCCTGTGGCTGTAAGACAAGTCCCACATCCCCTCCACCACAGTGCTGTTATGCAGTGTTTTGTTTCCTCTAAACATGGTGAAGTGAGCCATAGTGGAACATCTCTACTTTGGCCTGCTCTGTTCAAAGGAAAGTTGCAGATAGGCCTCGATTCCTTGATGTCTATTCTTGGGAACATGGTCAATTGTTCAAATGTTCTTTATTTTGGAACAATGTCTCTCTTGGTAGAATAATGGAATTCAACATTTGTAGTTGTGACCTAAATTACACCTGATTGCACTCCACTGCAAAGTCTGTGGGACGTATACATTTCGCTCAGGTCGGGTATGGGTCTCTGCGATAATCCCAGCCAGAGTTTAGGCTGCACCCAGATTGTACGAAGAATGTGGCAGGTCAAATCATGAATGGAAGAAGAAAGGTGACAGGGACGTAAAGCTTGTAAAGCTTGAGATACAGTGAAGAGAGATCTAGTGTTTTCCCCGTGTGAATAATTTGACTTTCAGGATACAAACATCTGTGTTGATATCCTAGTGAGAAATCCCTTGATTCTTTTTTTTCTATCCTCTCTCCCTTCCCTTCTTCATATGTATAAACCAGTGTCCCATCTAAAGAGCTACAGTGAAGAGTCAGTTGAGGTTGAGTTTAACTTATAGTGGACCCCCAGTATTCGTTAAGGGTAGGAAAATCCATTGATATTTGAGATCCCCTCTAAAAAAACCTTATAATTGTCTGTTTTATTATATCAAACACCAAATATACCTTAATATGCATTAATTCACACAGTGTAAATGATGTTAGCGCTACTGCAGAAACTAACATCTTCCGTATCTCTGCTCTTGGGAGTATGGCTAGTCAGCGTCAAGGGAAACAAACGGTGCTTCTGGATTGGCTGCCTTGCAGACTTCAACCAATAATTGTGCACCTTGGTAGTTCAGCTTCCTAATCTTTCTTCTAAATGTTTTGATAGTCCCTATGAAAACACTCACCAAGCGGGCAAAGTTTCCACAAGTAATTTGGAGTTTTACAGAATATACTGAACGGGGACTAGGCAGGAGTTCACTGTAGTTTAAATAAGAGGATGGGCTTGTCTGGGAGGCTGAAGTGGCTCATGTACACAGGCAGCTACATTAGTCATTTTAAGCAAAAATTGCTAATATTCTACGCTCCCTCCAAAATCTATTGAGAACAGGAGGGTTGGACATAGCTGTCCAGTATCGAGTGGTGGCATTCATCTTAGTTTAAGACCTGTTGAGGACTAAATCGTGTCTTAGACGCTCCTGAACTGATAAATGAACAAATTAAGTTTTTTTTTTTTCCCAAATTGTGAGTCGTCTTCAACGGTGCCTTCACACCACCGAGCTTGTTTTTCTAAACACATTTCTGAAGCAGTTTGTTTTGCATTAATCTCAGTATTACCATATTAGCTCTGATTTGTGAACACGTTATCTTACTTTTTATGATAGCATCTTTACCTTGCTCTGATCTGGTCATCTTTAAGGTAGCTGATAAATTCACAGTTTAACCAGTAAAATGCACAGGTTCTGAATGGCCACATTTCAGACATGATTGTCTTTTTTTTTTTTTTTTTTTTGACTGGATTCAAAACCGTCTTGAGAATTTTTCTTCATGTGGGCTTGAGTGTGTGTGTCGATGAAGGAAATTCCAGCAAAAAGAGTAAAGCGATGCAGTACAGGAGCCTAAAAGACTCCAGTTAGTTTCTTATCAAACCCCAATTACTTAGATACAAAACGGGTTTTACTGTAATCCATCTACAATCTTCGTCCTTGTCAAGGTGGACAAGTGGAGACAGCACAAAAAGAAACAAGCAGTTTAAATAACATCAATATCATCAACAAAACATAGAACATCTTGTTGTTAGATTTGTGGGATACATCTACTTTCTGCAGCAAAAAAAAAAAAAAAATCAAACCTGATGTCCCATCTCCAGAAAGGAGGCCCTTCGTTCCTGCAAGTCAAAGTCTCTTTATTTCTTCTTTTGCACATTAGCGCGTGAGGAATGGGGAACCCGTCAAAGGCGAGTCGGTCTGCTCCTTGCTGCTTTCTGGCTGCTAATGTCCTGAAAACTCTACCGTGAGCGATCAGCAGGCTTCCAAACAGCCCGCTCTGGCAAATGAAAATGAAGTCAAAACTCATTAGGCCTATAAATGCACATTAATCGCACTTATAACAGCAAAAATGCCAGGGGTGAAGTGTGGGCTTTAGATTTCCTCTTAAACAGTTTTCTTTCAAGGCTCGTTATGATATTCTGAGGAGAAAGAAGAAAAAAAAAACATTCGGCAAACGTGGTAAAACTTCCTCCGTTTTCCGAATAGCTGTGGGGTATGGCACCTGCTGAATTGCCTCCATCGTGAGCCTGTGATTGCACTTTGGATAATGACGCCCTCCGTCATCCCCTCAGGTGATAATGGACCTCATTAGGAATGACTTGTGGGAATATGAGGCCTTGGTCATTTTGCCCTCTTTCCTGATAAGAATAAATACTGAGAAAAACCTCAATACAAGTGACAATAACTTCTCTGGTAGAAAAAAAAACATATTTATATCATTTTAATATTCTGGTTAATTACACTAAGCTAAAGGTGAGAGACAGGCTGTGCTCAGGACTAGCCACTGCTGCCTGATACTTTTGCTTCACATTTGCATAATAACTTGAGATCGGGTCGTTTTCTACAAGCTTTGGCATACTTGGGCTGGAATTGTGTTCACACCTCAATTTGATCAGGAAAAAAAAATTTTTTCCATCCAAGTTCCAGTTGACAGAAATGGGCTTTTTTGTATGCATTGTTGATCACCTGCAACATTTTATGGACCAACCTCAACTGTGTTGGTTCTTAATGAATTATAGGTTGGAAATGAAACTTCTGGCAATTAAAAAGAAAATATCATGTTTTTTTTATTTTTCTTTTCTTTTTCAACATCTGGTAAGTTTGTAAATATTTGGAGCTTTAATTTGATAGTTTCACACATGGCCTCAAGAATGCTGATGATGGATTTTCTTAGAATAACGAAGGTTCTTTGAAATTCGCAGTTAGATGAATAAAAATATGAACATTTTTAAACCACTACTGGATAAGTGTTGGACTATCACTGATAACAATGTATTCCAGGTTCTTCCTATTGATTAAAGTAATATAAGTGGGAACCTCCTAGCAGCTGACTGATAGTCCTACCAGAGCAGATAGCCTGATAATCAGCTAATAGCTCATGTTTCTCTATAAGAAACAGAGTTAAATATACTATTGTGAAAAAGAAGCACAATATTTTTTCCATTCTATACTTCTGGTTAAGCCAATGTATACGGTTCATCATGGATGGATGCGGAGGATGAGCAACAGGAATAAATGTTACCTTCTGGTTTTAAAGCATTTATATCAGCAAAATCCCATTCCAGTCCTCAAGGGCAGATGCCTGGCAGGTTTAAGATGGGTCGGCTCCAACTCCAATTGCTGAATTACCTTCCTCAGCATGCCGTCCAGCTCTGCAGAGACCCACTAATAAACTATTCATTTGAAGTGGGATTGTTGAATGAGGGAAACATCCAAAACATTCAGGACTCCAGCTGCTCAGGCCTTGGATTGGGGCAAAACTAAAATGGATCTAGTCATTCTTTTTAGTTTGAATTTGGTTGTGCAGATACTGTCGCCACAAGATGGTAAAACTTGTTTAAAAGAGTAGTAAACATGTAGGAAACAAATCATATTGCTGATGCTTACATTTAATTATCAAGTCAGGTTGTTGGCTTCTTACCGGGATTAGAAACAAAAATTTGTCATACTTTATACTTTAGCAGATTATTCTATTAAAATGTGTAGGGAGGTGTTAATTATCAAGTTCTTCTTGGTGAAACACTGAAAAAAAAAAAAAAGACTTCCTTGCTCCATTGGTTAAATGCAACAAAATTAAGAACTCTTATTGATTGGAATGTAGCATCTTCATTTATGGGCATTTGAGTAAAAGAAAGGATAAAAGTTTCAGGCATGTACATTTATGCATTAATTGTAATCGGTTTCTGCTTTCTGTATCAAGCACCCTCTCCTTTGTTTTGTCATATTTCAGACGGGGGGGAAGAAATGGTGATCAGTCAAATTCAGTCAGTTAGCTTTGATAAACCCGATCAGCACATCTCTAAGCAAGTCAAAGCTGGATATATTCCACTTGAAGAGCAAATTTTCTTGATTATATTGTAAAAACCCAAATTGTCACCTTCGTCCACTAATTAGAAACCTGAAGGGACCCAAAGTCTAACAGCGATAAAGTGGAAGTTCTCCCTCGAATTACAAGCAGCGTCTGTGTGATCACAGCCTGAAGTCTTCACCTTTTCTTGCTCCACTATTCCTTTCATTCATCTTTTTAAAAAGTGACGGCAAATAGAAAATGTCCATATAAACAATGTATTCATCTGTGTGAAACAAAAACATCTCTTCCTCATACAAACACCGTTTACAGTGGATGGAACAAAAAAAGAACAGATGTCGACCTCAGCTTTGAAATGAAAATAAAATAAAATAAAAAACCAAGTCTATTTTATAGTAACACAAATGGGGGGGGAAAGTGACCATTTTTGTCCGATGCATCTGAAGGTATACTGGATATAGGTTTGGTACAGAGGTGCATAACAGTGGGTGTCCAACACTACAACGTCCCCTACAGCAGTGCATCATGGGTAGTCGTTTTACACTGATGAGTTGTGGCGAGAGACATCGTTTAATTTCGGCACTTAGAAAACAATCACGATGAAATCCGCGTCATTGTTTTTAATTGAACAAAATTTACAAAGCCATTCAAACAGTCAGAACGTTTCATCAATGTATAGATATAGATTTTTTTATCTTTTTTGTGTTTTATAACTCAACTTCAAAAATTGAGAATATTCAAAATACACTTTGACCTCACTCATTGTCTCGATATTTACAGATATGTACAGAAAAAGATTACAGCCCGCCCAGAACCCATCTGCCCGCCCCGGGCCCCTCCCTCGCGCCCCACAAACCCCACATATACCCATTTTTTTCCTTCTTTTAAACGTATTCTCTGAACGGATGGTAGGATACAAAATGTTTTTAATTTATACATGTTTTTCCCTTCTAAAGCTGCCCAACCCACCTCCCATGCCGACCTGGGTAAAGTCCAGAGCGGCCGCCACCCGCACCCCTCCACCCCCGTCCCATCCTGTCTCTATATGGATGTACTGTGGGAGGGATCAATGGCTTCGGGTATGGGTCCTGCGGAGACTGCCTGGTAGGACATTGGCATGGGTGTCTTGCCAGGGCTCTGCCGGAAGAGCCCCCCGTTGGGAGCCCGGTGTTTGCACTGCATGGTGCCGCTGAGGCTGGTGCTGCTGAGAGGGTGGTGCGGGGGCAACGTGGTGCTGCCAGGGCCCTGGGACGGGGGCAGTGTCCTGCCTAGGGTCCCCCCATGGTGAGGGTGGGGAAGCGGGGGAGGTGGGGGTCCCTCCCCGGGCAGGTAGGTGGTCACAGTGAGGGCCGAGGGCGGGTAGTCCCGCACGGACTCCGGCCCCGGTACCAGAGAGGCCTGGCTGGGCTGCATGCTGCCGATGTCCAGCGCAGAGATCTCGATAGAGGGACCGGGGATCTGCTTGTGGGCCAAGTCCTCGTCCAAAAGACTGTTCATACGACGATGCACCTGTTCCAGATTCACCTCCTTGTCCTACAAGAGGAGGGAGGTGGGGTGGAGGAGTAGGACAGAGGGGAGACAGGGGGAGAAAGGAAGGGGAGGAGGGACACAGAGGCTGAGATTGGCGATGGGCCGGTTTCTCCGACTGATTCAGCTCTGCTGATGCTCCATGCATTCCTAATCAGGCAGTGTTTGTGACGGACGCCAGCTGATAGACTGACTCCACTCTGTGGTTTGGGTTGAAAAGCCCAGTGAGAACTGAGGCCACAGGAACCAATATGTGTGTGTACTTTGAAATCAAACTTGGCCAGTGAGTATTAAATGTTTGATGCGTGGAGTGGGAGGGGGGAAAGAAGAAGAAGAAAAAAAAACCATAACAATCCTGGGGCCAAACTGACAGGCAGGAGCTTGTTGGAGAGCTGTCTGCTGTTGCTTAGCTTCTTGCTAAACATGATGGCTCTTTTATTCCTGCTTAAAAGATTTATCGAAACCTTCATGTGTCAGATAAACACATAAAAGTTTAAGCTTTTCAGATTTATGACTGTTCCTCCAGGTTTTTCTCTCCCCTCCGTGGTGTGCGTTTCCTCCCTGCCCTTGGAGCCGATCGGCTCCATGCAGCAGGACTGCCGAATCGGTTCCCTATCAGAACAATTTAATCAAAACATTGGCTGACGCTGCATCTCCTGCTGATTGCAGTCATGCATACTTGTTAGGCATTAATAGACACTTCAGTGTTTCCCTGTTGAACCGCAGGTCTGGTTCAGTACACTGGGTTAAGGGAAGGTAAAGGACAAACAGGCGGGGTGAGAGGAGGGAGGGAGTAAGAGAGGGAAGGCATGACCAGCATATTAAGCAGGCCTGGTGGCTTTGAGTCCAGATTTTCCTTCATGGATGTTTGTTCGCCGCGTGTGCAGTCACAGCGCAGCCACTCGGCGTTTGGGGAGAATTTAAAGCAACTTTATTCACTTTCCAACAAGCACACAAGGTCAGTTCCTGAATGCGAGCCCCGTTCGGCTCCAGGATCAGATTCAACTCGACAAACTGTACTAGTCACACTGACACAGTGCAAGTGTTACATCTGTACTCCGTATCAAAGCGCACACGTTCAGGTCCCGTCTTGTTTCAGAGGCACAAGGTTTTACACATAACCAAGGCATGCACCCCCTGTCCCCACCCCTGCCTGTAGCAGCCTTTCTACGGCATTGTTTTTCCTCTGGTAAAAAATGAGTTAAGAATCCAGAGGCGTTCCTACCTAAATGTTGCAAAGCTCTAAATTTAAAGCAGCAAGGTGTCGGTGAGGACTTCGCGAAGACCCGCTTTCAACTTTTGCTGATAGAAGGTGTTGCTCGAGCAGGCTGCAGGTGCGTCTGAATGATCCCACTCGAGTCTCGAAGAACAGCTCTCTGAGCCAATTAAAACATCTCAGCCCTGGTTATTCTTCCGGCAGACTGGCACCTCATTAAAAATATGTTTTTGTTTTTTTGGGAGTGTCAGGTTGGGAGCCAGCCAAGATAAATAGATGCCCGGGATTAAACCTCAGCCGGTTGTTAAAAGTTGGACGGGCGATGTAAGTGCAGATGGAGGGGGGCAGTGGAGGGGAAACAACAACAAAAAAAAAAAACAACAGCTGCGTGAAAGCCTCCATTAATTTTGAAAACAAACAACTCCGGTAATAAGGGGTCCCAGTGGGAGGGCATTTGAAATCGTTTTGCCTCCTGCCACTTTGTAAATACAGTAACCGTGGAGTGGATTGTGCTCAAAAGCGATAAGGAGAGTTTCTGATTGGTTCTGGCTCGTTGTAGATTCGAGTGGTCTTGTGAAATATTTGAACTCTTCACCAGAGGAGCTGTTTCTCAACTGGCCCATTGCCTCACATCAACCTTTACTGTGCTGTCACCATCTCTGAGATGATGATCTATCTTCTCTTTGGGCGCCAAGCAAAAATATCCCCTTCTCCAAAGAAATAGTGACTTTTACAGATGCATTAAAAAAATAAAAAAACAAATTAACATGTTGCTCTATGCCAGGGGAACCTGAATTTGTGGTATTTGAGGTTGTTTTGGGTTTTTTTTTTTTTTTTTGGAACTGTGTATATTCAATCTTGTATAATTGATAGCAATGATAAAAATTTAGTTACTGTGGGTTAGACTTTCTATTAGCTATGTAAACTTTTTATGGCAGGATTTGGCAGACAAAACATTGAAGAAAAAGAAAGCAAATTAAAGCTTTTGTCAAAGATTTATGTTGCTAATGTAAATAAAATTTGTGATGTGTGCTTTTTTTATCTTTAGGCAAAATGTTTTTTATAATAACTCTGTTTTCATGTTATAATTTCCATTCAAAATAATTAGACAAAGATTACAAGGTGGGAAGGAATACCTCTGTGTCTTGTGTCACTAAATAGATGCATAATACAAGCAGAGGTCATGTTAGGAATAGTGTAAGGCTTTACATCAACAGTAAGTGGAAAGGCAACAAAATCTGCAACAACCTTTGAAAGAGTACTTGTTTCTGCACTGCTTCAGATTAATTAAAAATGTGGCAAAAACAGAAGAAATCTGTAAACTGACATCCCCGTCCTCCCCCAATAAATTATTTTTACTTTGTCTTTTTTTAATCCTAAAAGTAAATAGATTTTTTTTTTTAGTAAGCCATTTTCAGTTTTTTTCACCATTGGGAGGAAGGATCTCTTGCAAAGGTTTGTAGAGCGGTGGGTTTTGAAGAAGTTATCGACTGAAGAGAACTTCCTAAAGGAAAAAAGGATTTTTTTTTGTTAAAGGTCTCATAATGAAACACCAGTGGTTGCAGCAGATTCTCCAAGTTGGTTGTCTTGTTAGTAGACAACCAACCCAGGTTAGTTCCCCAACTGGGTTAAAAAAAGCCTTACACTCCCCACCACACCTCATAAAGCAAATGTACTGTACTAGATCTTGTTCCTGCAAGAACCACGTTTGCCTTAAAGCACGGTTTAATGCTAACACCTTCAGCATTTCTTCACCAATCCTGAAACAGCAGCAAGAAAGATCAGAGGTGAGCCGTTTGAAATTCATTCACACACTTAAAAGATGATCGAACAAAACATAAAAGAGGGGGAAAAAACACAAATATAATGCAACAACCGAGAGGGTTTCTCATGGAGGAAGGATCACTGTGGCTGGTGAGATGATCCCAGTCAGTGTCTGATGAACAGATGAGACTGATAAAAAGTTTAGGTTGTTGTGTTATAATTAGCTGCCGCTAAAAAACAAAATGAAAAGCACTTTTTGGAAACGTTTATATTTAACATTTCAAAGAAATTAGTTTAATTTCTCCCAATTGATGGAAGTCTTCAAGGTGAATACTGGGCTTGATTTAAGATTAGGAACTGGAAGATTTGCTCGCCTCAATCAAGCACATTTCTGCTCAGATTATACCAGAAATAAATCCACCTAAAATAAAAAAAACCAAGAGCTCTGCGACGGCACAGAAATCGATCATTTTGTTTGGATTTATTCGGATGGTTGCATATGAGCTCTAATCTGACCTGTATCAATTGCTTCTGCTTCATCCCAGCCTCTCTCTCTGTCTGTCCAAATGTCCCTCCTCCCCTCCGATGAAGCAGTTGTAATGTCATTATATGTCAATGGACCAGAAACCCTTGCCAGTCTGTAATCCTTAGTGACCTGCACGAGATCATAGACAGTCAAGTGTAAATAGAGAGATGGAGAGGAGAGGTGAAGAGAGGGAGAGGAGAGAGAAGACGGGTGTCCACATTGACATATAATCTGCAGCATGACGTGACACAGTGACAGCAACAGGTAGGAGTTAAAGAGACAAGGGCGCTAAAGGCCGACACAGAATTGTCTGCTCACACTTTAGTTTATGGATCCACATCAAAAGCTTCATCCAGTCACTTGACATAGGTCACATGGTGCAGATCTATTCTGCCTGTGGCTGGAGATGAAACTCAGCCCATGTCCTGTCACCACAACACACAGCATACACTACAGGTTCACGCTACAGGGGTCTGACAGCTGGTCTGGTTTTAGATCCTGATGACCCGTCAAGACCACAACCCCTCGTGTTGCATAATTGCTGCATTCTGTCCAAATGCGATTCAGAATGTTGACAAAACTTTTGTCTTAAAATGCCAAAAACTTATCTTTATTATACTTTAGACGTAAAGCAAGTGGTTGGGGTTGAGCAACTGTTCAACTGGGCAAGATTCAGTGGAAGCTCCAATGTTTGTTGTCTCCTGGTCTTATGGCAGTTCTGTGATTAACAGGAAATGCAGATCTATGAACAAGATTGTTCTGGCATCGTTGTGGGTCTGGTCAAATATCTGACTCTGCCCTGAACTGTGCAGGTTGGGTAAAAGTCCGTTTGTCAGTAAAGTCCGGTTCATTTGGGGACGTGTGAATGTGCAATCAAACTCTGATGTGGACCAAGAAAAAGCGAACTCTGGTCCACCTAAAAATCTATGTCTCAGTTTGAAGTGAACTCTGGCTCGATTCAAATACATATGTGGATGTAGACTGCTTCAAAAGCAGGAAGCGAACTATACCACAGGACCCTTTGGGTACATAAATCTAGCAGTAGAAGGAAAAATGGCTTGTAGTCTTTCACCAAAGACAAAATAAAAATCCTACAACTGCTAAAATTGGATGCAACTCCATTTTCCTTTGCATTTTGAGAAGAAGGAAAATGCAAACATGTTTTCTTCTGAGGTTTTCATGTTGCTTCCTTTGGGAGTTTTTGGTGCAGCACCACCACAGGCATGGGGGAGGGGGACAGGTTTTACAATTGGTTTGTATTGTTTGACACAATAAAATAACCCAAAATTTTGTGTGTGTGAGAGAGAGAGCGAGAACTGCTGCAGCTCAAAATATAAAATAGACGTTGCCATTTTGGTCCCCAATTGAACCAAGTCTACTGGACTCACCCTAAAGTATGCAAAGCATGGGTATTTGATGGCCAGGGGTGGGAATCGCAGCTCTAGATGTTTGCGAGTGAGAAAGACTTATTCAAAATGTAAAGTGTCTTCTAAACATACACTGAAACGATATCCATAAATAGTTTTAGGTGCTTTGAGTGACATCCCCACACTTATCCTGGAGGCATTTCTGGAGTGGAAAACATGAACATTAGCGTGTTAAACATAAAAAGGAAAACTGCTGGGAAGAGCACTTGGTTAAATTGCTGTCATTTTAAAGCCTCCAGCCCCTCGACTTTAATTTGTGTCTGAACCGTGGTGAAACATCGGGAAATAGAAGGCAGATTTTCCTACATTCTGATGGCTGAAATGCTGCTAGCTTTAAACATGAAGCAACTGCTCACGCACGCGAGTTGGTTCAAAAAATAGTTTTTTGATGTTCCTCTCATTCTGCGGTCTTAACAGCTACAATGGTCCTCTGGAGAGAGCAACATTTGTACATTCAAGGCTGGACAAGAGGTCAGAGGGCGCAAATTTACAGGGGAATTTTTATTCAGTAAGATGTGGTTTGCATGTGTGGGTGTCTTGACATACATTTTTACTAAGATGGAAAGATATTTTTTATTATTTTTATTTTTTAAAGAACTTGTGAGAAAGCTTTCTCAGGTTTATGCGGCTCAACACCAGGTGATTCTGGCAACGCAGGATGTCAGTTCCAGCTTCCTCCGGCACATTAAGCGTTTTGGGTGAGGATGAACCCAACCTGGTCTGAGGATTACGTCACGTCAGTTTTAGTGAAAGGACTTTTCAGAGGACAGTAGGGTTGTCGTCTTGATACTAAAAATAATATTCTTGCGATTTTTCAAGGCACAGAACAGCAAATACTATTAAAACGTCAGTAAAACATGAATACCCATTTAGAAATAAATATGATATAAAAGTGTTACTTCCATCTATTGCAAAATGATGGTCAAGACTGTGACATGTTTTAGAAGCGTTAACATTTACTGGTATCATTTCCTACTATAAGAATTATTAATTTTTCATTATGTTAAATGCTATTTTCATGTTATATTAGCCCCCAAAGGTGACTAATCTTTCTTTTCACTGTGTGCATTTGGCATTGGCCAATGTGTGATTATCTTACCAAGTCAGTTTATAATAAAAATCGAAGCACAACTCTTTGCTTTAGGTCATCAATGACATTAATTAACCCCTTAACCCTCAGCCCTGGAAAATACAATGGAAAAACTGCACACGGGCGTTTGGCTGCACGTTAAGGGGTTATAAGGGACTTGAGGGGATGCGTTGCTAACTTTTCATCTTGTTGGCGTTCTCAAACACATTTCATACTGTTAATTACTGGATTTTATATGAAGATCTCCTTTGCCATTGAAATACTGTATAGGAGTGTGGGTTTTTTTTTGTGCTTGTCACTTAAAAACTGGTCCACAGACAAAACCAGCTCTCCATGGAAGCCGCACATAGCTCTGGATAAAAGGCGCAGACACATCCACTGCTGTTGCACAAGTCAAACCCTGCTTAACCCTGTCATAGGCACCTGAATAAGGGGGTCTTGTTGTTGAAAGACCTCTGGGGTAACACTGAAGACCCCACTGTATTTGTGCATATATTCTACAACTGTAAAAATGAACTCACATCGTCCAAAAATGAAAAAGAACTCGAACTTTTACAGATTTAACAAAAATCAGTTGAGTCCTGACCCATGAAAGAGACTGTTTTCTTTCTTTTTTTTTTCTTTTTTTTTAATCTGTGAAAGGCGCTATACAAATAAAATCAAGCTTACTTACTTGCACACAGCTGTCAGACTAATAGAGCAGCTTAGGACCTATTGTTCTTTTAGAACTCACGTCTTCACATGGATCGGTTATCTGAAACCTTTAACCAGCTTTTGTCCTAATCCGTCTGATAAACACGTAATGGGACGTTTTACCCTCGCTGCGGCTCGGCTAACGTCCAGGTCATCGTTATCGGTTTACTGTCAAGATAATTCATTTACAGAAGCTAATTGCATGTTTAATTAGCCTCTGTTTAATTCTCGTTACATAAAACTGTGGAACTTAATCAGATTCTGTAAGTGGATTCAAGAACATGTCTAAATGATACCAACCCCCATTTCTTTTGTGTGACACACAAGCTCCCTTTATTTTCTAATTAAATCTGATTGAACGCGTGGCTCGCTCATTGAGGGTTAGTGCATCTGAGCAAGTGAACAGACAGATGACTTAACTGTTAAAGAAACTGATACGCGACGGTAGTGAAAGCGAAATCTGATGTTGTAATGAGGCCCGCATTCAGTTCAACAGCTCTGTCGCTAAACTGTCAGGATGCTGCATGGGTTTCTGTTGGACGTGCATCTATTTCTTCTGTTGCCTGTTGCACTGCACTTATTCACCACTTTTAAACCTGAAAGGCATTGCAGCTATGACACGATTTTTGCAGATGGTTGACTGCACGTGTAATCGTAGAAATGTTCATATTTGGGGAAGATCGTATTCTGCAGCTTATGTTGGTTTATCAGCAATGTTATGTTAGCGCAAGAGTGCACATTGATGGTAAGCTCCTCGAGGGAATCTTAGTTTGCCTGGAGTTTTCAGAACGCTGTTAAGAGTGAGTCTTGCAGGGCCTTGTACTAAACTTATTGGATTCCGTTTGGGTGTACTTTTTAATGGGTGTTAGTGTTCTGATTGATTTCTGCAGCCCAACTTTGAGAGTAAGCACCTGCGTTGCCTCTGCTCCCGAGGTTGTTAATCAGAAGAGTGCAACAGCATATATTAGCAAACTGCTTAAAGTCTCAGGCCAGGCAGATGTTTATATCAGTAGCTCTTTGGAGTTGGAGTCCGTGTTATATATTATTATTTTTGTCTGACCTAGAAGTTCTTCAATCATAAAAATAAGGCTCCTAAGCTGAAAGAATGAACATGTGATGTTGACACACAACAGGGTACTACAGTGCTAAATATCTTTAAAGAAGAACCTTTCTAGTCTATGAAATCAGGAGGAAAGGCCTTCTAGTATATATTAAACTCTATTTCCCAAAACGTGCAAATCTGGCGTATGGATTTTCTGGTAGAATAATATCACGGTGGCGAATAGCAGTGAATTTAAAATGGCCACACTAGCGCCGTGACAACTTTACAACTTCATCACGCCTGAAGAAGACTGGCAGCTCTCCAAGACAGTCATTGTACGGCACTGTGGCTGCTATGTGCATTGTGTCCAGCATCGCTCTAGCCAAAAGAATATCAGCAGTATTTGAAAAAAAAAAAAAAAAAAAAAAAAAGATCATACTGTTCATGCTAAAGTACCTATACCAAGATCAAACATGGAATAAGCCGAGCCAACTGGGCCAATCAGCAAACAGAAGGAGAAGTTGCGAATGAGTTTTTAGGACTGTAATCCGCCTGCAGTTGAGTAATGGCAGCGGTGGAAGTGAACAAAGCCGTTCAAGTGTGTGTTGGCCACGCTTCCAAGTATTGAATTTTGTTTAGGTTGGCATTTCTCTCTTTGGGGTTGAGGACGGTTGTTTACAGTGCAGGTGATTTCTGGTAAGCTTCATAGCCTTGAATGTTAGCGACTGGGTAAAATTTCAGACTTCAGCAGAGTCCATGTTGTAGCAAACAACTGTTTCTGAATAGCCAAGGGTCCAAAAGGGACTGTTTTCTTTTTTTTTTTTTTTTTTTTAAGAGGCTGGATTGTATCCGTCTTGTTTTAGGTCTGACACCTCATCCTGATAAAAAAATGTGGCAACGGAAAAACTCTGAATGAGCTTCAGCTATGTATAAAACCACAACAAAAGACTACAGGACATAAATAATAAAAAGAAGAGGAATAAATTAAAATTCCTGCCGTCTGGCAACGCACACATTTATCAGAATAGACTAGTGCATAAATGCTCACAGCCGAGTTGCAGAAGAATGCTTGTTTTCTTGTTTGCTTGCTTTAGTCATCACAGAAAAGCCCCGACGGTGCCATGTTGAGCTCTCCGCTCGCCTTCATTTCTTTCTTTTTTTTTTTTTCTTTTTCTTATAGCTGCAAGTCTTTCCAAAACTCAAGGGCCACTCAGGGATTTGTGCTAATTATATCACATTAAAGTTGATCCTCATCAGGCGTCTTTGACAACTTGCGAAAATATAACCACAACAGAGAACCATTTATTATTCATCAGGCACTTATTAAGATGGGTTTCAGCAATAAGAACAAATATTTGGACACCACTTGATGGCGTAGCTGCTAATGGAAACTGCTTTATGACTGTTTTTGTCTCCTGATATCTCAGTGAAACTGAAAATGTCCATAAGCATTAAAAAGGTTTCAGTGTTTGACACCGTCATCCCCGGCAGCCTGAGCAATCACTCATTTTCTTGGCTAATTATCGCCTCCTTTCAGAACCCTTGGGTTAGGGAAATTACCAAAGCTTTACTACAGAAAATGGCTTTGTAACAATAATTCAACAGCGGCTCTTAAATGGTTAGAAAGGCGTCGCCGTGGGGACCGATCATTAAAGCCTGTGGTGCACGCTGTGCTTTAGTGAGAGTGAAGGTTTGCCGGGAAACATGCAGGATGTGTCGGAAGGCAGAACCTGGCGTGTTGAGCTAATGAGGGGAAGCACCGATAAGTTGCTTTATGGGCGAATTAGTAGAAGTAATGGGGTTGGGTGGAGTATGCTGTGTGCTTCTTGTGGCTTGGAGAATTTGAGCTACAAAAATAGCCAAAGTCCTTGTTTAGGACAAGGTGAGAGGGGAGTGATGGACGGATAAAAGAAAAAAAATGAAGTGGGTTAAATTATAAGAGACCAAATTTGATTTCAATTAGTGGCCTGGACTAATGAGGCACAGAGCATGTCGACCTAACTCTGTCCTACCTTGCCTCTCCCTCTGTCCCCCAGCCTTCCTCCGCTAACACTACCAACCCTAAATCTCTCCTCTACAGCTGGGTGTACTGGAGCTCCACTAAGTCGGGGCTCGCGTCTGCGGCTGGATCCTTAAAGTAGAGTGTGGCAGTGTCTTCCCCCCGCTGGCCCGTCCGCCGGGCCCTATGCTCGGTCACCTCTTTGGGCTGCTCCTGCCGGCAGCGGTTGCTGTTCCACCAGGCTTCCAAGCCGGCCACAAGGCAGGCCAGCAAGAGGCCGGCGGCCAGGATGCAGAAGATGCCAGCGAAGCTGTGCAGCTTGAGGGAGCGGCCGTCGGGATGGGCGCTGGCGTGGCTGCTGAGGTCGCAGCGGCCGGTGCGCGGCCACCACTTCTGCTTCATGATGTCCAGGTCGCCTTTCTCCTGCAGCTCCAAGATCCTGAGGGAGACAGCAGGAATGCCACAGAGACGTTTTAGTCCACTTCCCGTTGCTTCGTGTGGCTACTGGTTTACGGTACATAAAATGAAATAAGTACTGGGCACAGTGTTACTCTCAGTAAGTACATTTCTGATCATTACTGTGAGTCGGTAACAACCCAAATAATCCACACAAATAAACCCATCTGTGAATTAAGTTAGAAGGTGAAAGATAACAGGAAAGTATGTGCTCATTTGTCTCAGTTCTTTTGAAAATAACCACCTCAAAGCAGGTATTTTATCATTTCTAAACAAAGGAAAAAAAATTATTTTACCCAGCAAAATTATCAGTTGTGACTGAAAAGCAAAGTGCTTCTTTTAGTCTAAATGAAATAGAAGGGATTTTTTTTTTTTTTTTATCAATAACAAGCCTCCCAAAGATGTGAGTACCTGCGCACATCTTTGTCACAGGTTCACTACAAAGTGCAAACATAGCAGACGGCTTTGGAGTCTGACGGAAAGGTTCAGAGCAATCCTTTCGAAAATCATCCATGTCAGAGCTGTGCGTCTAAACATCAGATATGCCGTTTCTGAAATAAAGCAGGAGGTAATCAGGCCATAAAACCAGAGCCTAATTTGATGTGTTTAATCGGCTCAGCTCAGTGTCAACATGCTGAAGGTCAGCGCACAGTGGCTTCCATCCGCAGTCTGTCCTCTAAACACCCCGAGGACAAAACAGTTTAGCAGCACAAATTCAGCAGAAACTACAAAGTCTGCGAAGGTTCTTAGTGGCCGGATTATCAAGCAGACAGCCGGCGATGGAGGTAGCACAGCAGTTGTGGGATGTGGTATTAACATGATGGTTGGGAACGCGGAGATAATGGCTTCTACGGCGAACAATAGCCCTGCCCTCATTTTAACACTCAGACACATTATCCCTGCGAATCCCAGAACGTTGCGCCGAGGAGATGCCTCCGGCTGTTGGACGCCCGCTGAACCGGGGCCGGGCCCAGAGCGGAAAATTCATTAAATAAGGAGCAGCTCAGCATTCTGTGAGTGGCACAAATTAAACACGGAGTTGTTTAAATGAAGAGGGGAGGGAAGAAGGAGCGGAAGCACCTCCACGGGGGTCAACGCGGAGCCGAACGCGACCGCATGCGGCAGGGACCAGACAGGCAAGACAAAGAGGAATAAAACAGTGAAAAAGTTTTCTTAGATCACCACAGCAAGCTCTCTGTTCAGACTGGATCTGGATCAAAAGTAATTTAAATACTGTTTGCTGTGCAAAGGGGGTGAGGGGTTATGTTTAGATTTTTTAAAAAATCTCTGACAGAGTTTTTACATCACACCCAGTAACTTCTGTGGAGAACTGGAGCTCATCCATCCACATATCCATCTCAATATTAGCGTAGTCATCACAACGTTAAAACTTAGTGAAAAAAGTGAAAGAAGTGAGTTATTAATATGCTGCTATTAGTCGGTGTAGCAGGTTTGCTCCATATTACGTTGAGCACATCTGAACATAAGTCGCACCCACTAACTTTGGGGAGGGGGAATAAATTACACATGTAGGTCGCGCTAGTCAACAAACCACGTTTTTTTGTGGTTTAGTCAGTTATAAAGTTAGCATTACTCTGATGTCGCTACCAATGTCGCTGTCAAACATTGAGTCAGACTCTGTTCCTCCTTTCAACAGCTGGAGACATGCAAAAATATTTGCTTTTACATAAATCCAGACTGTAGAATCATTTGACCGTGTTTGGAAAAAGTTAATTAGACTGGCAAGGAAATCTGCAACAGCAAGCCGTATCTATATAAAATCAATCTAAATGTACGTGAACGACTGTTAGCACAAATATGAGCCAAACACCAAAACACCATCCCAATGATCAGGGATGCATGTCTGAAGGAACAGCATTTTAACCCTTTCATGCATGAATTATGATCCTCTGTGTCAGGATTTTTTTTTTTCCATTTTTTTTTTTTTATTTTCTTAAGGCATAAAAAAAGGTAGGAAAAAAAAAATTGGTGATCAGATGTAATTTTCTCCAAATACAAAGTTGTTATTTAAAAAAATGCATCAGTAGTATTGTTCTTTAGGGGATATCTGATGTCTCAATATTTTTTTTTTACCCGCAAGAGTCATCTACAGTAGAAGGAGGGAGCGGGTCGGTCGGCATGCTTTTTTGTCTGTCGGCCATATTGGATTTAACAAAAATAATTTCTTGCATTTCCAACTGATGGCCAGTAGTTGATGGTGTATTTTATGATGCATTAGTGTCCACTTCAGTGGTCTGTGTGCATTTATAACATAAAAATCCACAAGAGGCACAAAAAAGTGGCTTTTAGAGAGCTGTCCACTGTCACATAACTAAATCCAAACCGGTGAGACGGTAGCAAAGTCTACATCACAGATACAAATCTGATGCGGCACAAATTGTTACAGTCTACCTGAATTAAAATACTAGAACAAGTCTGTTTGCTGTATTTTTTTTGTTTTATCTGAACAACAACAGCATTTAACACTAAACAAAAGAGAAGCTTCTGTGGCCTCCTGTATTTGCAGAATTATTTTTGTTTTTCCTCAGACAGCAGGGAACTTTCCAAACTTCTCGGATGCAGCTGACTAAGCTTTGTGCCTGCTCTGCAGGAGCTGAGCCGATTGTAATTGCTAAAGCTACTCGGCTAGATTTCGTTGGTGTCTGAGGAGCCGAACGAAATGTAACATTGAACTTTTGCTTTTAATAATGTGAAGAAAGCACGGAGCTGGAAGTAACAATCTTCACATACCTGATGTTTGGTGCAATTTATGGTGTCATGTTTACTCGCATACCCACCGGCTCCCTGCGGGGAGCGACGTCGCATCAGCAGTGTGAATGCAAACACAGAGAACGCCCATTCATTGTTGTCTTTTTGCTCCTCTAACCCTCAGAGAACCGCTAGAAAGCATCAGGCGCCGACACCTTCCTCAAACTAATCTGTCACCTCTCCGTGTGGAAGTGTGTCTGCATTTCAGAGGTTTTATCTCCATCCAGCCAGCGCTGCTGACTCATCGTCCCCTCAGGTCCACGGCTCGTCACATACAGAGAGGAACGATCTCAAAGAGAAATGAGATTGTTGCTCAGTGTGCGCCTGACCTCGGAGGATGAAAGAGGAGGACACGGAGCCGGAGCCGGGAGGAGGAGAGCGAAAGGGGGGAGGAGGCGCAAACGACGCCTGTGGCGTTACGAGGTGCGAAACACACCGGAGAGCGACTTTCCCAGAGCAACAAAAGAACCCGCAGCACAGCGCTCGCTGCTGCTAATGCTTTGTGTTAACATCTATATTAACACTGAGCCTCCACCTTTTGGTGTTTATGTATATTTCATCCTCACAAAGCGGCAAACAGCGCGCCATGGTTAATGCATTAAGGAGCACAAACATCAAAAACCTGCTGCTGCTTCTGACGGGGCAGAGCTGCTGAATAATAGCTGCCCTCCCTACAAACTTTCTATGTTCACATCAGAAGCGTTCAAGGCAGCAGAGACTTCTGAGCCCCGCAAGTTCTTTCCCATTGCTCAGAGGAAAATCCCAGAGCAGGTGCGTAGAAAATTCCTCCTAAAATGACCTGTGTCACTGAAACCTGGTTGGCAGCTGAATTCATCACGAAGGAGATGAATGAATGCTTTTCTTCCTGCATGGTAGCTGCATACGTCTGTGACGAGCGGCGTGTAACGCACTGCATGTAGGACACCGAGTGACCACAGGGGGCACCATGAAATTTGACTTGCGAAATATCATTATAATTAATTGTAGCAACATATTTAACTAAACGTGTATGAAGATTTTTGTTAGTTATGAGCTAAGCAATACAAATGTATCAAGTTTGCTCCATAGAATCCAATCCCTGCAATTCTATTTCAATGGGCAGACACCTGTTTTTGAACGCAGCCTCGAACAGAGTAAGGATGGGAAAAAAAACAAAAAAAAAAACCCAGCAGAATGATGCTTACACTTTGCTCACATGTCACTCGCCTCACACTCTCTCTCTCTTCCCCCCTTCTGTCACTCACTTCTCCGACTCAGCACGTTTTTTGGCGTTCACATAGTTGAGGAGGCTGCAGAGTTAGAGCGCTCAGCAGTGATTGGAAGTTCACAAAGCATTTGTTCTGTTGGCACCAAAACACAAAGCTTCTGAGCAGGGACTTTCACAAAGGTACCGCCAAGTGACGCGCTAAAGGAAAACTTTCAGAAGTTTGGATGATTTAGGATCTGTTCTGAAAGTAACACTTTTCTCAATTTAATGTTTTCTTTGTTTTTGAACGTCCTTCATGCAGGCTTCATGTTCATGTTAGGAAATACAGTTGGTACATGTTCTTCTACTTCTACTTCTCTTCATCACTGATGTCCCAGGCAAGTTCTTTATATCTTATTTAGCCAGTATGTTTATTGTCATTCTCAGTTCTTTGGACCTGTAGTCCAGGTTTTACTATTCTCTTTCACATAAAGCGAAGTAAAACAGTTCTGCACCCAGAAGACATTTAGTCTTTGTTAGTTAAAACTATTTAACTTACAAAGACAGAAATTTGAAAAATTGTTTTCTTGATCCTACTGCAACATACAAATTTCCTCTCAGTATAAATTTTATGACTTTTCTAACAATTTTCTTTGACTTTACTGAAGGTTGTATTACAAAACCTGTCATACTAGTCTTATTGACTACAACCCAGATGAGAGTAATGAATAAAGCTCATTTACTGTTTCCTCAAACTACATGCTGCATTTATGACCCTCGCTGTCGGGATTTCCCCCACAGTGTTATAAGCTTTTTTAATCTTATGTTTCTTAATTTCTGAGACTAAAACATAGAGATGGAAAAGAAGATCGCTGTGGTCAGATAATCTCCCTGTATGCAGATGACACAGCTTTCTTACTTTCTACTTTCAACCTTTTAGTAATACATTTTAAATAAAGTTATATTCTCCAATAAGTCCCTTTTAAATTACCCATATAAACAGGTTTGTATTATATAATTTCAACTTTTTTATGCTAAAGGCACACGAGATATGTTAAAACATACTATATCACTAAAATACATTCATCACCTAATAAAAGTGGTCATCTTATGTTCCTTAAAGTGAAGCAGCAGGTGGATTATTGCTCCAATGACTTCAAATTCAAGAGAAAGAAAAAATAAATCAATAGCAGATGGATGAGAAAGTGTTCAGATTTAAGTGATCTCGCTGTTAATGACGTAATAATGCGGAGATTATAACCAATCTGCATGATTTTTTATGATCTCACTGGGATCAATTTGTGTTTGATTAGGGAGGGGAAGGAAAAAAAAAAAAAAAACGACTTTTCTCTGCAGCCGCCTGGCTTCGTCTGAGGAAGATGATCCAACTTCCTTAAATTCGCCGGCTTTGCTCAGACATCTGCCTCGCAGAGACGAGGTGAGTAATTAGCACATGTACTTCTGTTTACATTCACACACTGTGAGTAATCCTGTTTTCTTCGCAACAACGCGGCTTAATGCGAGCTCCTTTCATGTGAGCCTAATTGACTTCAGCCTGGAAGGCGTTATTGATTGAACAGCGAGAGCGCGGCCGGCAGGGAGGCGTTTCTTATCTCCCGATCTTTTAACACGCAGGTTTAAGAATCAGCCGGTGTGACACCACTTCGTCTTCCAGCAAGAATGCTCCTCGTTAAAAACTCTGTCGTAATTTGCCGAGACAGGCGGCTCAGTGAGACCCTTTGCTCATCAACACAGGCGTTTTTTAAGATGATAATGAACCCTTAAGGTCAACGACGTGGATTAGAGGGAAGGGAAAGCCTTCAACCTCCATCATCGTCTTTGTTTTCCTGGCCCTTTAAAGCAGCTAAAACCCTGATGCACGTCAGCTGAAGATTCACATTCAGCCATCAACAGATAGCTGTAATAGATCTCAGCTCAAACCTCCGATATTAAAATGTTAAATAAATACACGTTTTCCATGCATTTGCCCATGTCGGCCACCATATCAGGAGAACCAAAAGAAGCATTTCGTCCTTTTCGATGATCTCCTCGTCGTTACACTCACTTCTGAGAGAAGAGGTCTCTGTACGGGCTGCCGTGCTGCATGGCAATGCCGTAGCCTTTGCTGCTCATGCTGTTTCCTGAAACCGTGATGGTGCAGTCGTCGTCCGTCAGCGCCGCGTACTCCAGCACCGCCATGTCCCACAGGAAAGCGTAAGGACTCTTCTTTGCCTGGAGCACGAAAGAGAAAAAAAAAACATGATGTAGAAATTTAAATTTGGTCAAATTTGGTCCAGACCCGACGGACACCAGACAGAAACCAGGATCAGCTTCATAACAGAAGCCTCTCTTTCAGCTAGACGCATTTATCACCTCAAATAAAGCAATTTTGTCGGAACTCTGCATGAATACATTCTTTTCTAAAAATTAGTGACCTTCTTCTCCAGAAGTTTATTTAAGCTGGCCAACTAATGTCATCTAACTGCACTGATTCACTGACAAACGCTACATCCAAGGACTAGTGACAGCTCTGACGTTTTCTCTCCTTTATATCCCGAACAGTGTTTCCAATAGCAACACTAAAGCACCCCAATGTGGGTCCTTTATTATCGGTACTGGTTTTGACAGAAATTCGTTGTGGTTGATCTCCGCCTCAAAGCTCTTCATCACTTTTGTTTGTTTTTAAAAACTTTAACGTTTTTTTTTTTTTTAATACAACCTGCTTCTGAAGAGAGTGCAAGTCAGAAGTTTTTATGACTTATTTGACCTGTTTCGTTTCCCAAGACAGAAAAACTTAAAAGTTTGATAACCATTTTTTCCCACTCCCCCTTTTCTAAATCCTATGAACAAGTGGCATGTTTGCAGGAGTCAGAGTCAGGGTTTTAAACCATAACAACATTGCATCATTTCCATTCATGGCGGTGGAAGCATGATGCATCACCATCGTAGGAAGCTTCAAATAAATCAGAAATAAATGACCATGACAGATGAATGTAAAACTCCTGCAAGGTGCTGCAGGTATTCTTATTTATGGCGTTATTGTGTGGCGCTCTTGCTCGCTCCTTGTTAAAGATAGATAAACCCGGTGTTAGGTAATCTTCTTCCCGCAAGCAATGAGCCAGAAGCTGATGTTTAACGGATTTGGTTCCGTTACAGTGTCAAGAACACGCCGACATGCGATACTGTTGCCGAGAACAGAAGGCTTTGTCTGTGCTGTGCTGCAGAGGCGGTCTGTCGGAGGTGATGGGTAAGGATGAGGTGACAACAACACTCAGCGGCAGCAGCAATGGCAGCGGCGGCAGTGAGGTTTAAGTGGATGAGGGCGTGGGTGTTTTCACTGCATCAGCAGTGCTGCTGCAGGACTTTCTGCCTCCACCGTTTTGACCTGTGTGAATGAAAGCACATTGTTCTCTCCGGAGTTACACAAAGACGTGTTTTTAGATCATTTCATGCTGTTGCCGTCCTCTGATGTGCAGCGTGTAGCTGCTGCTGTCGGCTTCGCGTCTCATCACTGCTCGCAGTTTGCAGGCTGAGTGAGATACTCCTCTTTAGCAGTGTTTGAAGTAACACGCAGCAGAAATAAGATTTTCAAGAATAAAGGAAGAGAAAAGCTGAACAAGAGAAGCCCGGAGGAACCATCGGCTTCACAAATATCATCTATCATCTATCAAATATCATCTTAGGCTGTCCCACAACTGGAGAACTACAGTGAGATCATCTGTCCGACAGCTGAGACTTGTTCCAAACTGGGTCATCAACTGGCCAATTAAGGATGCAAACAATTAATTGATTTATGATTAATTGTCAGTTAATGGTTTAGTAAATTAAAATAGATTCCAATCGATTAACTAATAATGTCCGCTTCCCGTCTTTTTGTGTTGCGGTTTGGCGGCCATCCAGTGAAGAGCGCTGTTGGTCATCCTTAACCACAGCCAGTTGATAGAGAAATAAAGACGGCGGGGCCATACCAGAACAGGAAAGAGAAATAGTCCAAACTGAGTCCAGTGTGGGATGGAAAGTGAGCTTCGTGCTTTTCCGTTTTGAAACTAAACACTCAACAAGCTCCTTAAATTCCACCTTAATAGCACCGATTCATCCAAATTTACCAAAGTGCTACCGAGGTCAGGATGTGACGGCGGAAAAACAAGGAAATGTAACAGAGAAACATTAAACATCTAAACCTGATTAAAATGCTGTGCTTGGACCTTCAGTTAGCTGCACAGAGACAAATGTCTTCAAAACCCCAATGAAAGGAAGAACAGTCGGAAAGGTGAGAGGGACAAATTATTTAATGTGACAAACTGATAGTCAAAAACACTAGTGAGCAGTATTGCTGCTAAAGTTGGTTCTGAAAGCTGGCGAATCACTACATTTATTCACACAACGTTCTGCCCTCTGACCCATTCCATGAGGCCAGTCATTCATATTTCATTTCATGGTCGCTCTCGACAAATTAAAAAAATCGATTTTGGCCTCGTTTTGAAGGCAAATGCAAAAGTCTCTCTTTAAAAAGGAACTTAAGGATTTTGTTTTTAAACCATTAAGCTGCCTCAGCCCATGTGAAGTGCATCCTAATCAACTGAACAACCAGTCGCAGGACTGGAGGTTCCAACGCTGCCTGTGAAACAGATGAAAAACTGTCTGTGTACAGAACGGTTTGATGGGGGGGAAACGTCAGCGGTTCCAGGGGGAGGTTTATCACACAAACGGCTGAATAATGGATGCGCTCAAAGCCGATTTGTCTCCGAAACTAATTTGTCATCGGCTTTTTGGGAGATCTACGAGCGTAATAACGCGCAGCAGCGGGGCACTGGTCCTGCTTTCACACGCGCGCACACACACATGGGATACTGCCTAACTAATTGGTCCATTGTTCAACCGCGCTTGCAATTAAGTAATAGATAAACAGATGAATGTGTGTGTTTGCCTGTTGTGAATGAAATGAGGAGAGCGTGCATGTTTTAAATGACTACTGACGATAATTTGGGTTTTGTTTAGCTTCCCCCCCCACATATTCTGAAGGCTGTTTCTCATAAACACCCTGTTTGTGTCCGACAGATTAATTCAGGTTTAATCTAATGCGACAATTTAGCTGTGGTCCAGCAGAGATTAAAATGCAGGCAACAAAAAATCTCCTTCAGATAAAACTACACCAACACCAACATCTAATAGTGTTGCTGTTGACTTTCGTCACCTCGGTTTTAACGTAATTCTGCTAAATTTACTAAGGTGGACCTTACTTAGTTTGTATGAGAGACAAGCAACGGAAAATGACATGGTTTTCAGTTTTTACAAGTAAAACTTTAAAAAACACTATTTAATGCGATACTCCCAAAGAAAACCCAACTGGAAGCGTTTAAGTACAGTCCGGCTGTGGACAATCCAACCTAAAGGGGTCGCTCTTTTGCCCCTTCAGTTGTTTGTTTTTGGTTTTTTTCAATGATTTTACACTCATGAAGTTTGCCACAGACTGAGACACAAACCTTGCGGATGCCTTCTGACGGGCTGGACACGGAGTAGTCCATGCCGTCGTTCTTGCTGATGGTCCTCCACAGCTCTGCGTACGTGCTGTCCTGCTCCAGAGGGTTGGTGCCTTTATTCCTGAAGTAGTCGTAGACGGCGGAGTCTCTCACTGTGCCGTACTCCACGTCGATCTGCCTCGCCAAGTCCTGGAATGACCTGCAGGACGGCGTAAAAACACAGGGGTCATTGTTGATGGGCAGCGTGTCTCTCACTTTATGTTTCAGTTTTACTGCTGGCTTCTTTTTTCTTTTTTTTCCCAAGTTGTTAATAAGGTATGGCAGCCATTACCACTGGCAATGAAAAAAAAAGGGTATTAACATGAATTAATCTTTTACCACAGTATTGTAATCTTATGCTGGAAATATTAGAGAAATCTAACTTTTAATTTGAATACATTTGTTTAGCAGTGAAGAAAAATTCCATGTAAGAAAATTACCAGATATTTTCCCCCTGTTCATTATTTCTTTAGATGACTTTTTTTCTTTTAAGGCATAATTTTGTAACCCCTAACACTTCTTGTAAAATAAATTATGTTAAAGCTGTTTTTGTAATTTAGACATTGCTTGGTAAAGTGAGTCAGGGTGTGTGGGAACTTTTAATTAGTACATTTCAGTTTCCCAGGGATATAAATATGATGCATCACGAATAAAGGGTGAGAGAACCTGGACATTCAGGTCAACAACTGGACAAACATTTTGTCTTCATGGTGAAGAGGAGGGTAAAGGTCTCCAAAGCTCAATGACAAAGAACTGCCACTTGTGGCATCTTTGTCTCACCATGTCTCCATGACAACCACTAGACACCATCTACAGTAGAACTCAGTACACATCTCTGGCAGCAAACTACGGCTTTCGTAATGCAAAAAGAAGGAAAAAAAAAAAGAAACACGCCTTAAATGTAACACACACACACACACACACACACACACATATATATATATATTGGTCACACTTGGTTTTTGTGTATAATTATACATTAACAATGAATGCAGAGTGAATAATTTTATGCATAATAATGTTTTTTTTTACTAAAAAAGTCCAGTTTTAATATTAATAATAATAATTTAAAAAAAACTAGTCAAAGGATGTTTACCATAATAATTTCATTCCTGCCTGTCATTGATAGTACCCCTAGCCTAAACAAGGAGCGAGGATGTAAATAATAATTCATTGTGTTATTTTGTACTTTTAATTAATGGAATCACAAAGCAAACCCCAAAAGCTAATTAAAAAGTAAAAAGACAGACAGAATATTCAAGACCACACAAACTCAAATTCAACTGAATCCATCACCGAAAAAACAAACAAGAAAAGGTCAAAAAATGTCACATTGATTAAATCAGATATTTGCATACTTTATGAAACTTTTTAATTAATTTCATAAAAAAAATAACAAATTACAGCTTGCAAATACAGACAGGAACAAAGACCTTAATTTTCAGAGACGCATCTTGTGGTCTGATCAACCTAAATTGACAATTTCTCCATTTGGAAGGAAAAGAGAGAAATGTTCATGCATGAGAAGATCCTCCTTCATGCAAGTACTTTGCTGCAGGAGAGACAGGAGGGCAGCATTTTTTAAGACTTCAAGCCAGGAAGTTTAGACTTTGGAACAAACGGGACTTCCAAACATATAGTGACACCCAAGCACACCCCCACGTTAGCTAAAAGTGGCTTACGGACAACAAAGTAAATGTTTTGGAGAGGCCAAAAGAAATCCCTGATCTCGGTCTGATAGAAAACGTGGGCAGAGCTGAGACGATGTGCAAGAGCAAGGAGAGTAACCAACCTGACCAAACCTGGATACTTGGCTCTGTCAGACCAAGTATCCGGCAAACGTTTGAGATACACCTTTGGACCCAAAATGCTTGAGATAATTCAAACTTTTGACTTCAAAGCAGGAAAAGAGAGAAATCTTAATCTTCTGGCATTCATCAAATGATGATAGTAATCCTATCTGACCTGGAATGAGAAATGTTGAGTTTTATTTTTGGTAGGAAAAAAAGAAAAAAGGCCTTTATGTGCTTCCTTAATTCCAGTCCCGTCTTGGTCCCCAACCTGTTTCCTACATGACTAATGATGCCCCTAATTTTGCTTGAGTAACAACCATTTCTGAGGAACAGTAGACATCTTGTTTCATCTTCCGTTACGCGACCAAAGAGGAGGACGGCACTCGGCTCTGACCGATCATAAATCCTCCAGTCTGGGAGATAAAGTATCCTCCAGGCATTTTTCATCTGGGCGAAAGGCGCAACGGCTGTCAGTCAAAGAGGAGACGTCTCCCCTCTGCTGGAGTCTGCAGGCGATGAGTCTGCACCGTGCGCACTTCTCCCGTCTTGAGTGCTCACTGTTTCGCTCTGCGGGGCCGCACCGCGCACTCCGACTCCTCATCCTTAACACAGTGACGGGGATTCGCTGATGAAAATGTCAGCTTGAATTTGATACTCGGAGGAGAGGAGGCAGAAAAGGGGATCGGGCCGTGCGTCACGGAACAGGTAGCAGATGGAAAATGAGAGATAACACTCGCTACACACGCGGCGGATGAATGATGATGCACCTGAGCTGCGAAGGTTCTGTCAGAAATCTGCTCGAGCATTCAAGCTTGGGAAAGATGTTTTTTTTTTCTTCCTCTGCAGAAACATTTGAGTTTTAAATCAGTCTCTCCCTCAGGTCTCAGAGGATCACAAAGTCCTTTACAGCTTCAGCTATTTGAAAAAAGAAAAGAAATGAGAGTCGTCCTTCGCCTGTGGAAACACAGTCCGTTAGATGAGACAAAAGTCTGCTGTGTGTCGTGACTTCGCTCCGAAGCTCGATCCGGAGTTCATTATCTCTTTAGCACTGATGTGCTTGCTCTTCATAGTCAGCGGATTTAATTTTTAACAGTCCAATATGCTGCAGATTTCTTCAACTGACCAGATTCCCTTCATGTTTCAACAAGTGGACGGTTTGTTTCTTCCTGTTGCCCTGCTTCCCCAAAAGGCAACGTCTGTCGAGTGCCCGATTAGCGGTTGTCCTATCAACAGGTTGTCCAACCTGCAGCTCCTCCAGAGTTACCATGGCATGGTGACAATATTCCCTCTGTTGCTGGTAAATTCATTGTGGTGCCGACACTTCATGTCTGGTTTAGATTATTTTACACAGCCGTGAAATAACTGCTGATCAGCTACTGACGTCAGTGTTAGTAGTGCTAATGGTGATGAGAGATGAAGCAGTTCTGCAGATTACAGCAGGAAATAACCTGGTTAATAAAAAAATAAATTAAAAATCTGATTTTGGTTTCTGCTTTTTACTTACTAGGGCCAAATTAGTTCTCTGATGTTTTGCTGCTACCTTGCAGAATCAAAGCATCACCAAAAGGACACATTTAATTAAAAAAAGAAGAAAAAAAAAAACAGGAAATATGTATGGGTGGACTCAGAAAAGCTTTGATCAGCTGACCTATGCAGGGCGCAAAAATGGCCAGATTATCTTTGGAAGGGCTGTTTCAGTCCAAATAAATAACTTACATTGGAAGCAACCAGCCAAGTGACAAACTGCTGATTTATATCTGAGGAAGCGTGATCTGCAGTGGCTTTTAGTCAGATGAAGCTGAGAAAGTTTGCACATGTGCAGAAGAGGAGACGCTGGATATGCCATACGAAGGATGTTGCACAGAGTGAGGAGGAACAGAGGAAAGGCAAAGATGAACCAGATGATCTGCTGTGGCGCCCCCTACAGGGAGAAGCTCAAGGAAGATGACAAATAAGATGCATCTTTTAGGATTTTTATGCATCTCTACACTGGACCAACAAAAACAAATTAATGCAGCAGTTCCTATGTCTGTGTCGGGAATTAATACATAAGAGAAGACAAGCTCAACATCTTCTAATGTGTCTCTGAAACAGGCAAACTTCTTTTACAATCATGTTAGATTACCTGTTTCTTGAGTCTTATCAAGAAAGAAGACTTATAAAAAGTGGAGTGATTTAAATACAATAGAAATAAATACAAAAGCATGTTTAAGAGGGATTTTTGTCTAAAAAGAAAACATGCACTTTAGTCATTACTAGTCCTTGAATTAAAAGGGATGTAAAAACCCTCGACTCTCTCTATGATTTACAGTTTCACACTTGTTTCTGATGCTCCGACGCGTCCCGAGTTCAAGTTAAAACGCTCCCCAGAGGGCGTCTTTACTTCACAACTGCCTGCACAACAGAGGACTGGCTGCCGTGAAAACCTTCCAGACTTGGAAAGACTTCAGACTTCCCAGATCAATGATTCTCTTTCAGCACCTGCAGCAGCAGAAGAGACCAGACTTCAGATCAGCTAATCACTACTCTGAGCCAAGCTGGGCAGTTTGGTCATGAATATCGAGCGGCGTTTAGCTGCTCCTGGCCCTGCGGTTCGGAGCCATGAGGCGTGTTTGTTTCTCGGCCCGGACTGTAAATACGGCTGCAGAACCGACGACGCTGGAATCAGAAGATAAGCAGCGCTGTGATGTTCGACCGCCGGGGGCTTTATCAGAAGGCGACGAGAAGAAAATAAAACGCTGCATTTGATGTGGCACCAGGCCGGCGTGCAGACACTTGAGGACACTTGACATGGTTGAAGACGCAGGAGTGAGACGGAGTTTCTGAGGCAAAACATGGTCCAGGTTTATTATCCAACCAGGAAAAAGAAGTTTTTGTAAAAGATCTCAAGTATGTAATTTTTTATTTATTTATTTTTAAAGATTTACATGAAGACATGGAGAGTTATTGTCTGATAATATAAAAAAAAATATGCATTTACTTTTTATAAATTTTACAATTATTGACGCAGCAAAAAAAAAAAAAAAAATCTATGACATTCATTGTTGACTTAATGAAATACAACTACTTAGGTCCAGATAATTACTTTAAAACTAAATAACATAAATAAATAAAGTTTTGATGAAGTGAACTATTGCTACTGTTAAACTTATGTGGCTATACAAATGTCTTGTGTTATAAGTACAGTATTTCTTTGAGAAGCTGTGAGTCTTTTTACACAAATTACTTAAAAATCTGCTTTCAACTCTACATAGCATGAAATCTCATTTAACATGTTGCAGTGTAGCATTTGCTGGAATAATCTTTTTTTTTTAATGAAACAAACTACTAAACCTTTCTTAATGCAAAGTACAAAATCACATTGTTGGGTAAACACATTCGAGTTTGTTTTTTCAGTGGAAGACCTCTGGTCAGTCTGTCTTGTGTAGGACAAACATTTAGAGCTCTACGAACTGGAAACTTTGGAAAAAATTAGAAGCTCTGTTCTGATTAATGGACTGATTACTGTTCTATCGCAGCCTTCATCTTTTCCTGCCTTACGTCACAAAACAGCGGCGTTGACCCCACGCTGCGGTCAGAGACAGAATGCTTTCGATACAGCACAGATCCTAATTAGTTTGGCTTCTGGAACATTCAATTACCATCCAACTGAGCACGTTGAGTCAGCGAGGTTCAGCCAGTGCACTGCGATGATGAAGGTCGTCAAACTCCATTCATTTGTACATTCAGCTAGTTTTCATCAAGGCAGCCGCAGCAAACCTGAAGTTTTACCTTGCGAAAGACGTTTTAGGTTCGCCGGTGGAAAAGATTTCCTAACGAAGCGGCTGTTTTGGCGCCGCTTTCTAACTTCGCGTGTTCTGGTAACGGTGCGGATCGTTTTCGTTTTAAATTACCGTGAAGAGAGAGAAACTATGAGAACTGAACAAAACAATTTTTTATTTATTTTTTTGTAACAGTTCCATTTCAGCTTGAGAACAACCTCTCAGTGCATTTCATGCTTCAAGATGTCTCTTTCTGAAGAGAGTAACACAGAGTCCCGTTGGCAGAAGTGCAAAACCTCTAACTGTGGCACATGAGTGCTTCTGCTCCGTTTTTTTAATGTATCCAATAACACCATTAAGGCTAAAATAAATAGCCAATGCTGCAAATATTTACTCTCCACAACATTGATTTATTTGCTAAATAAAGCCTTTAAAACTTCAAAAGTATTATGATTGCTCTTTCAAATATATATATATATAAAAAAAAAAAAAAATTCCCCTCTCACCCTCCGTGGGTGGTCTCTTTCATCCTCTGAGCTCGGGTCCTCTACCAGAGGCCTGGGAGCTTGAGGGTTCTGCGCAGTATCTTGGCTGTGCCTAGAACTGCACATTTCTGGACTGAGATGTCTGATGTTGTTCCTGGGATCTGTTTGAGCCACTGCTCCAGTTTGGGGGTGACTGCCCCGAGGGCCCCGATGACCACAGGCACCACTGTGGTCTTCACCTTCCAGGCCTTCTCCAGTTCCTCTCTGAGGCCCTGGTATTTCTCCAGTTTCTCATGCTCCTTTTTCCTGATATATATATATATATATATATATATATATATATATATATATATATATATATATATATATATATATATATATAAAAACACCTGCCTCTTTTTTTTTCCTTCTTTTGGTTAAAAAATCAAATCAAATCTGTGAAACCAGAGACTGTTCCAGCTCTGCTTTGCAAAAGACAAATGTTCCTTCAAGACAAAGTGAATTTAAGATTTAAAAAAAACAAAAAACTTTTGTAGTTTCCAACATTACAAAAACGCTCAGCAGTCCTCCCGCTCCTCTCCCTCCTCCTCAATTTTCCGCCTCCCGCAGCTCCCTCCAAGTTTCTGAGATTCAACGCAGCGGGTTTCATTTGTGTGAGCCGTCTTTAAAAGAACAGGCTCACATGTTGTTCAGAACTTTTGTCTCCTCTCTGATATCCAGCTTTATAATGAACGCCAACTGAAGTTTTCACACTATGAAACTACATCTTCAAAACACCGAATCAATACAGAAAAGAAAAACTTAAACTAACAGAGATTTAGGATTTTGATTCCTTCGTTTGAAGTTCCTTCATTTTATTTCTTAAATCTCTCAAACAAACCATAGACCTCTCAGAGTTTCTTTTGTTGGTATATTTTGCATACATAATGTAATTTATAAAACATGACCGTAGAAGAAAAATAAGCTATGTAATTAAAAAAAAAAGACAGCAGGACGCAGCTTTTACCCAGAGAGGAGGAAATGGCTCCTTTTTCTTGTGGTAGATTGATCCACATTTCAATCATCCACATAAACATTCAGAAAACTGCCGTCAGTAAAAAGACAAGTCTTGTTTTCTGAACCTCAACCAAAGAAACACACCAGAAAGAACTGTAAAAATCCTGCTCTTGGTCTGCAAAGAAACATTATTTTCTTTTTCAGCACAAATTCTGGAGAAATAATTTCTGAAAAGTTGTTGGAATAGCTTCTAAATTTTCCACACGAGCCATGTGACTCAATTCAGTAAACAGCTGCCGAGCCACAGAGCCCTCAGACAGGGAGACTTAAGGTATTAGATTACCAAGTCCTACCATCCACCTGCAAAGTTGGCCAGTCAGAGAGGATATAGAGCAGCTTCCTGTATCCCATTATAATAACAAGACATTCAGCATCAATTTATACACACAATTAAATGCTCCTTAGAAAAATCCCACTCAACCACACACTCCTGCAACAAGCTCCCGGCATCATTCCTGCTGGATATTTGACCAATTTTCTAGAAAAAAGTGGTAAAGTTAGTTTAAACTAGTTGGTTTCCTGCCATGGACCTGGCTTTTAAAACCAGTTCACAACAGGACTGAAGTCTGATTTTTGAAGCTTAATCTCATTTGGGTTTATCCTGTCCAAAAGCAGTTTGGATGTACGTTTGGGGTTTAACTCGTTCAAAACACCAAAATGTGTTCACGTTCCAAACCATCTTTGCTGTGGATTTGAACTGAAGTTGAAGAATTTGGAGGGTGTGAGTTTTCATTACAATGAAACGCCTGATATTCACAGAGGTTACAGACATAAAGCTAAAATCTGGGAGCACTTGATATCCCCTTAAAAATCCTTATAACTGTCAATTTGAATAGTTCAAAACCAAGTAGATATGAACAGACACAGTGGAAACCGACTCCAGGGTCAGGCTGCTTTGCAAACACCTGCCACTAGCGTGTTAAGTAGCATTTATGTCCCAGAAAAAAATCTGGGTGAATGCTAAACCGCAAAAAGCTACTCAACACAACTGTGCAAGTGGTAGTGAAACCGACCGACTGCACGATGGTGCCACCAGGATGCTAACAGTAGTTCCTCTTTGACTCTTCTTCTCTGGCTTGACCCGTCCGATCATCAAACTTTTGCCCAGAATTCGGTTGACTGTTCCACGTGGGCAGCTGGAGCTTTCAGAATAACTTGAAGATGCCAGTTTTCAAGCTCTTGCGTCATTTCTTGGTCGGCACTCTCTCAGATTATTGTGGTATGAAAATGTATCCACTGTGGACAGTGACGCTGGTGTTCCAGCAGTTTCCATTCATGGCTGAGTTGAGCTCTGTCGTTTCCTGGGTTGGTCTTCTCTGTCCTCCTCTGAAATATTCTGCTAGATACAGGTGTACATTCTGACCAAAACGGTGAAAAATGTGAATAACCTGCTCTTACAGATCTGACTGAAAACATGGAAATGGAACCTAAAGTTGTTTACAAGAGTTTTTACCAATCCGTACAAATCTACTAGAAAGATTTTCAGCTTCGGACCATGCAATTATTTCAAAAATCGGTGATCTAATGAGCGCTGCATAAGAAATTCTCCTCGTCTTGTATAAATAAACTCTCTTTTGAACATTCAATAACCAGAAGGTAACATGCTCTGATCTTGTAAGGTCAAAATTCTGGTCAGTAACACAAAACAAATTAGGGCGAATGCATATATTCAACTCTATAATTCCAAACGTCTTTGCAGTTGTATGTTGTATCATGGCTCAAATTAAAAGACCAAATTCATATGATGAGCAGACTGAAACCTCAGATAACTCCAGCTAACAAAATATGTTTCTGCCAATTTGCTTCCCACACAGACCAGAATGTTCGCTTTACTAAAACATTTATTCTACTCAACTCATTTTGATTCATTTAGGAGTTAATGAGCTTTAAGAGCAGGATATTTTCACATTGTTTTGCACATCAGGAAGTTATTTCTGAAATATTCTGCATCTTCATGGCTTTTCTTTGCTTAGTGTTAAACTGCATGACGAAACAGAGATTAAAGGACTCCGAATTAGCAGCTCAGAACTTTTCCTTACAGTCTCTACAATATCTGCAAATTGAAAATCCTCAAAAAACTGAATTATTAAAAACCTATAACACATATGATGTGGCTCTCACCGCTGTACCTAACCTAAAGTCCCAACCCAGAAAAAAAAAAAAAGATACTAACCGCACCAACTGAATTCAAATCTCATTCACGATGGAATTAATCTAATTATGTCAGACAAGATATTGTAGTAATAATTTCCAAATCGCTCTTCAATGGGACACTTTCATAAAATAATTTCAAGCTCCTTCTCAAGGATCTGCTTCGTCTCCAGACAAGCCAATCACGTCACCCCAATCTTTCCCAAAAATAGTTTTTAATCTTCTCTTATGAGAATCTTCACACCAGCTCAATAACTTTAGTGTTTTCTGACATTTAATAAGGCTGCTATTTACCCTCAAATTTACAGTTTTGATGGGGCAGAAATGTCAGGCTCTGCTAATGATGTTCCAAATGTCATTATGAGCTGGAGACACAGAGCCCGACATGCCGTTGTTCTGCGAATGATGGGGTTTCCTTCAGAGGCTTACAAGATACAGACATATTTTGAAAAATGTGTCTGCTGCACATGAAACGAAGGTGTGGCATTTTTCTCTGTAAAGTTTATAACCAATAAAAACATAACTTCCCCCATAAAATATATATTTTTTAATGCATGCATTACATAACACGCAACTTAAACACATTGTCAGCTGGAGCTGAAATGTTTCCTGAAGCCATCACATGTGGACTGCAAAGACACAAAATCTAAATAATCTCACTATCGCTCAGACTATTCACAGTCTATGTAATGACATGTAATAAGATTAGCTCATTTGTAGAGCTGTTTATGCTTCACTTCCACTTCTTCGACCTCTAACCGCACCAAGCTACTGCATCTTCACTTGTCACGTTAACTCAATTGTCTTTCTGGCAGACACATCATCTCTTCATCAGTTATGCATTCCTAGATTCTATGTTGTGTAGCCTAATTAAAACATGTCTGAATCGGGGTGCTGTGGTGGCGCCGGGGTTAAGCGCAGGCCTTAGTCCTCGACACGGCCGTCGCAGGTTCGATTCCCGCCCTGGTGACTTTTGCTGCATATCTTCCCTCTCTCTCTCACATTACCCTACTTTCCTGTCATTGCACTTTCAAATAAAAGCCAAAATAAATAAATAAATAAATAAATAAATATGCCTGAAAAATAATTGCTAGCAAGCAAATATCAGAGAAGAAGACAATTAAAAGTGATGAGTGAAAGTAAGAGGATTCTGGAGGAATTCCTGTGAGCAGCTTGAGCTGTGACCTCTGAACCCGCAGGCAGAGCATCAACGCTCCATTCACCGTAACCAAGCAATGTTCCATACCAGAGATCTGATCTTGTGAATATTTAAGACTTTAAAACTATTAAGACAAAATCTGCAGATTGAAGATAAAAAAGTCCTGCAGAGATTCAGATGTTTTTGTTTTTTTTTCATCTACATCTAAATAATTCACATGTTTGCAGGAGTTGCAGACAGAAGCCAGCAGCACGAGATGCGGTTCACCTCAGGGTGAGCCGCTCAGAAAACAGACAACAGAAAAGCGCAAGTTACCGTATGGCGTGGTCCATGCGTGACACGGTGAGGTACGCCGCCAAGTTGGCCGTGTACGACGAACACACGATGAGCGTGAAGAGCCACCAGCTGCCCATGACGATCCGCAGCGCCACCGAGCCGACCATGCCGTCACCTCCTGCGAAGACACGCGTGGCACACGGAGAAGGAGGAGGGGGGGGGGTCAGCGGTCAAAATCTGAACATGGATACTTGTGAGAGGTTTCAGGGCGAAGACACGCTAAGCATCAAGTGGAAGGTGACACAGGTGTTCGGGGGAGACGAGGCGCCAGGTACCAGGCCGGCCACCTCTCAGTGACCGCAAAGGTCGAACAGAGAAAGGTGCTTTATCACTGCAAGCACAGAGCCGGAGTCTAATCACAGCCGTTGGTTCAAAAGGTTTCCCAGGCAACCTGCCAGACCATAATAGATGCATCTGGGAGCCTCTGCTGTGAGATTCTATGCGTGTGTCTCTGTGTGAGAGCATGTGTACGGTTTGTTTCTGCCTCTGAGTGTCGGTCTGCTGCTGGGTTGATATTTTTACCTCTACACTTCAGGTTAGAAATGTGAAGCTGGGACTTGGGGTGGATGAAAAAGACAAAAAACAATTCAAAATCTATTTTGAGAATGTGACAAGAATGCTGAATTCTAAAAGACAGACGCCTTCTAAAATAGTTTGCAAAGTTATTTTGTTGTTTCCATTCGAAGCAACAATTCACACCCAATAAAACGTCAAATGTGTAAGAGAAATTCAAAGGGAAATCTCGGGAAAGTGAAAAGTGCAAAACACAATTCGGCTCCCCAAACTTCAGAAAGTTTTTAGTGTAATATTATACCTTATTTGAAAAGGAAGCAAAATGGAGCACAAACATGCTGGTGAGAGAGAGAGAGAGTTAATGCCAATTACATGCATGTCCTTTAGTCATGTGACAATTTACTACCATTCTAGTTAGAATTCATTGGACTAACATATTGACTTCTTAAAGCTAAAGTTTCCAGACGCCCACAAGTTTTTTTACGTGGGTCTGATTCTAGGAAGGCGTGATTAAAAACAGGACGTCTGTATCTTTATACTTATGATTGCAGCTGCAAGGAAAGTCATCACAAAGAACTGAAAAGAGAGACTGAATGTAAAACAATGGATAGAAACACAGGAAGAGACTTACAACACGGAGTCACTGACATTTATTCCAGATTTTTGAAGCATGGTCAAATCTGTGACGCACTGATGCTTTTAATGCCTTACGCTGTGTATAGAGTGTTAAAGTTGGCTACATTTCCCTGTGCAAAAGCTATGTTCTTGTGTCTCCACGTAAAAATATGTTGTAAATGCCTTATGGATATCTGCCAGTGCCGTTCCACTGTTTCATTCTTTCTTTATTGTTTATTCGAATGGGGACAAGTGTCAAGTATAAACAAATACCAAATAATAGCTTTAGCTAGCTCGCGGCATGTAGCCAGACGGGCTTTTAAGAACATAAAACAACTTAAAGACACTAAAAACATCACAGCAAGTTAGTTTGAACGTTTAAAACAAGTACTTCTGTTCTTTCACTAGCAGTGGGAACTTCATGCTCACCTTGCTGAACAAATGCTCCATAAACAATCCAGATGGCGCTGTGCAGCGTGCCCGAACCCACTCCGTTGGACAGATGGCCCGGTGGTGCATTCTGGGAGGAGGAGCAGGAAGAGGAGCGCAGAGCCTGCAACCTGTTGAGCAGGAAGATGAGCACTCCCACCACCGGGATGGCGGCCGCGATGCAGGCCCACACGGCCAGGTCGAACGGCGCAAACAGGGAGAAGATGTTGATCTTCTCTTCGGGTTTTCGCAGCAGGATGCCGACGCTGTAGTCAAGGTAGCGCTTGCTGAAGTCGACCACGTTCTCCCTCTCCGGCGTGATGGTAATGGCCGACACGGCGAGGTCGGCTCTCTGCAGGAACAGAGGAGGCAACGGGACAAAGATGGACGTCGAACAACTACGTCGGCTTTCAAAAGGAGGTGACTTAACGATGGGAGCATTGTTAGGTGAATTTAATCTGTGCACTTCCACACTGTGTGTGTTTATTTCAGAGTTTAGTTTTACCTTGTTGATGAGATCCCCAATCATCCCGTTCCAGGAGCCGTTGGGAAGCTGAGAGCCGTATTTGCTGTCTGTGACCTGAGTAAAATGGTAAAACAAATATTTAGATTTTTTTTTTTTTTTTCAGTAAAACCCTTCGTCAAATAATTTAGAAAGAGCTCAGCAGAAAGGAAGGAAGAGACTAACCAACCAACTAATGAACAAACAATGAGACAATTGGATATGGCTGGAAATACAAATATTTCCCAATCATTATCCACACCTGAAAGAAACTAAAGACAGACTTTTCCGGACTGCTCTGGAACCCCGTGATACATATAAACATTTATTTATTTTAATATAATGGTTTCCTATATTTGTGTACAAACACTTTTGAAAATCAGTGCTTTTGAACCTGGCTTTACATTCACCTTCAGTCACTTTGCGTATTGCGTACGTAAAATAAACTAATGCAGGGAGTTGTTGTTTACCGCTTTGTCCAGCTGTCTTTTTCTTAACCTGGTCGGCATTAAAGTGGCCGAGTTGAAAACTCGGGAGGAAATTGTAACACCAATTTAGTCTTAATGCAAAATGCGGTCTTCAAGGAAAAAAAAAAAACTAAAAAAAAAAAAACACATTTTGCTTTCATATTTCCCTGGAGGTTCTTTCACTCTGATTTCTCTTAAATTATTTTTTGCATAAAGGAAAAGGAAATATCCCCCTCCTTACTTTTTAACTAAAACCTGAGAAGATTTATGAATTTTTCCATCTCATCTCAACTTGCTTGAACTTGTCGTTCTCTCTTTATTTCCTGAAATTACTTTGTAATACAAAATATTAATGGCTGGCTTCGGGGAAAAGCCATTTTTCCCTCCCTTTCTTCCCTTTACCAATCCAGTTAAATAGTCTCACTAATGCAAGTTCTGCATTTGCACATTTGAAATGTGTGAAAAAGCTAAAAGTCGCTGCAAGTCTGCCTCATAAAACATTAAACTTAAGCAGAAAAACAGCTGGGTGTGAAGCTCAGTCTGACCTGGTAGATCTCATATTTAAAGCCCAGGATCTTCGCGAGGGCGTCCAGGACGTCGATGGAGAATCCTTTATATCTCTTGGGCTGCCCGAGGATGTTCTCTGCCACCATGACGAAAGGATCCTCCTGTAGGAAGCCAGTTGGAGAAAGGAGGGGGTGTTAGTGAGGATAAAAGTCGCAGCGTGAGGGAGGCTTCGGCTTCACAGTAAGAGTGGGAGTTAAAGGAACTTCTGTCAGGCTGAAGGGAAAACGCGACGGCTACTGTAAGGTCGGGGTGTCTGAGGCGGTCTTGTGCCACCGTGGCAGTTGGTGTTAGTGTTTCTGCTCGGCAGCACCGACACCTGGAGGTGCTGCAGCAGCAGGCGCTGAACTGCGGGGAGGAGGCATTAGTCCTGCTTGGTTAGACATGCGACTCGTTGCAGCTTAGGCAGAAGAAGGCAAAAGTGGGGACCTGGAGCGGCGGCCTGCTGTTGTTGTCGGATCACGGACGTAAAAACCCTCGGTTGTGCGTACCCCTTAAACTAATCGCACGGAACGAGGCGTCACTGAAGCCGAAGTACGGGATCGACGCCTCGACAAACAACGTGTTGGGAGTGGAAAGTCTGACTGGTCTGAAAAACTTTCCAAATAACAAAAATTGCCAGCAAAAGTTAGAATTCCTCATGAACTATGGGAACTCTGATCACTTTGATCAGTGAAAAGTAATATGTATATGGTGAGTTTTTAAACAAATATATAAGACAAACATCTAAAAAGTAACAATGTAGCTTTAAGGCATTTTCACGTTCTTCAGTTCTAACCGAGTGACACACAGTCATGCTCTCAAAGACCCTAAAGACAAATTTATTGTAGAAGGTAAGGAATCTAATATGAGCACAAACGCCTCATATCAACCGGTCAGCATGGTGGTGAAACCCTGGTTATTTGAGACTTGTTCTCCTAATACAGAACCTGGTAACATTTAATTTAATTTATTTAATTAAACAATGCTGAAAAAATATCAAGATCTTATTGTGATGGTGACCAAGTCAACACCACAACGTGTCAAGCGCATAAAAGAGATAAACAATAAAATAAAGCCACAGGTCGATAATTTGGTATGCCAGAGGTTTACAGTGACACAGAAAACCACCGGTGAGAGTTACTGCTGCTAATTGTGGACAAATGTTATAATATTTGTGTTCTTATTTTTCCAAACTAAGCAAACCTAGTAGAAGATCAAGTCAACTCCATGCACACAGACATCACTTACCAACAGAGTGACCACTTTAACCGTCAGCCCTTGCATCCCGTTCTCTATGCGACTCTCCTTCAGGCTGCCGTTCAGCCCGTGAACCGAGTCCCATGTCGCCAGCTGCAGAGAGGACGGGGAGAAAACAGCTCGTAAACAAAAAGCGTGCAATTCTCAGGCATTGGCGACATCCTGCTAGGTCTAATCATGTCATTTGTTTAAGTGTCAGAGGTCCTCGGAGTTAAGAGACCACATCGTGCAACCATCAATTACAGAACACGGCGCAGAGGCTGCAATTTGACCATTTATTCACTTATCTCATTGGCTTTCATGTGGCACAGAGCTCTGCTGAGAGTCAGAGACAAAACACCGAAAATAAGGCCAAAAAAACATCAAGAGACATCCGCGCAACGTGCCAACAACCCACTCTGCTGTTCTCCCATCAAACACAGTCATGCACCAAGCAAACCTGACCTAGTTAGGTCTTATATATCCTCTGCCCTGTTCAACCACCTAATCAGGGAAAGGAACACAGTATTAGGCTTTATTGAGTCCAGTCTGTATGTGGGGAAAAAGAAATAACAATGTGTCTTCCTGCAAATATAAAAGAAAAAAAAATCTTTTTCATCTTTGGCAAATTGTGCTGAGTTTTCTCTGAAAGTCTCTACTACAAACTGAACCTACAGGGTAAAAAAAAACAACAACATTATAAATGTAGAAAAATTATAAATGCAGAAAAATTATAAAAAAATACTACCAATACCCTGACTGTCAAGAGTTCCAATCAGCCATAAACGGTGCTGCTACTGTTTATCGCAAGTTTTCAGTTTCCTACCCCAACATATGGCAAGTTGAGCGCAAAGTCTTTGCTAGTTCACTACAAAAACAACTTCATGCCAGAGCTGGAGGCTAGCTTATCAAGACCAACAACTAAATCAAACAGTTTATGTCTGAAACACCAGCGTTGACCTCACATCACATATATGCTTAACAAAAGACTATAAAACTATAAAAACAGGATGTTTCATGCCACACAGTCAATAAATCTTGGTGCCAATAGCTTTGCTGTGTTTTTATAGAACTAGCTTAAAACTAGCATCACAAGTTTAGCTGGGACGTTGTTTGTGGCTACTGGTATAAAACCAGCTGCTGAGTATTAGTCAGTAAGAAAGGTAAAGGAAACAAAGCTAGTTTGTCTTCTTAAAAATAAGAATAATCTACAAACAAATAAATCATCCTGCTGCTGTACGTCATGGACACCACCTCAGCTATGCTAACGCTCCTGCCTGTTTTTAACCAGATCCTCTCCGTTAAGAGTCGACGAGTTCACACTACACAACAGAAATGTGGACGCCTTTGTTTGTGGCACTACTTATTTGTCACTCTGATAAAAAAGACCATCTCGGTAACCAAGGAAAAGCATAAAAAAAAGATCTGCTTTATTTCTTTTTTTTTTTTTTTTTTTTCCTGTGTGAGGAATCAGAGGGTTTGTTTCTAAATTAACCGTTCCACAGGGAGCTCTCACACGGGTTTATTGATTTGCCGGGACTCACACTGATGCATGTCTCTTCACCGTTTATCCCCACTGCATCCATTTAGGGCTTATGCGTGTTGAGAGCTATGCTGTCTTTTTTTGTTGTTCTTTCAAGACATAAAACACCTGGTTAAATACAAGGCTTTTTAAAATATATATGGTGCAGGTTTAATAAATCAGTTCAGCCAAAGAAACTCCAAATACCATCAACACCATTTAGGAGAAAACAAACATTTATGAAATTATTCTAATTCACAGCTAGTTATTGGGTTTAGAGACAACTACAACTTCAATAATTGGGTTACATTTAGGGATGGGGGTTAGATATTTGATTCCCTTATGAAATGAAACCATTGTATTTACTCAGGTTATTTTTTGTTTGATATTAACTTTCTTATCATCTGAAACATGAACCATAATGAAGAGGGGGGAAAAAAACAGAGGGAAGAGGTAATATGTTTGCTTTAAACTTACAGGACAAGCCCTTTTCTCCCCTGCTTGTTTTCCACGAAGAGGCACGGCCTCGTGAAGGTGGAGGAAATCAGAGCAGACCTTTCAGGGATGCTGAGATAACAGAGAAGCGGCAAGAGTGATGGACACCATCAGAGGGAGAACTGGAGGGAAGAAACGAGGAGCGCCTCCTTATTATACTAAGAGCTATTCTCAGCACTGCTGTCCTCCGCATCATCTCCATCCATCCCTCTTCTTCTTGTGCGCGAGGAAGCAGGGGGTGTTCCTCATTAACACGGATAATTTATCTTCTCCGTTTAAAGTCGCGATTCCACTCCAAGTCTTCCCCTCCATCCAATCTAAACCCTAAAACCATTACGGCCGCTGTCGAAGTCACAAGCGGATAAAGTACCATCAACTAAGAGTGAAGTTATTATGAGAGACGCCAGTGGGACGTCTGTTGTCAGGACGACGGCGATGCAGGCTTTATAAATTTGTGATCTGCCCGCAGGAGCAGATTAGAAGTGAATTACAATTTAAGGATTTTTGCAGTCTGACTCATGTTTGACGCTTTTTGCAACGTCACCTCCATAAAACACTCATATAATTAAAAAATGTTCCTAAATGGTGCAATTTAAAATTTAGTGTCTCCTCCTATTTTTATTAATTACAATAATTGTGCATGTAGAAGTTCCAATATCTTGCAAAGCCGACGGATTTTAGAGCGCTTGATTCATTTGTGTTAAGATTTTTTGAGTAAAACTGCTTCCTTTCATGCTTTGAAACATGAAGTGAGCCATCTGAAACGGACTTTCTGCTTCTCTCTCTGTTGTTATTTTTTGTGTTATGACAATCTACTTTCAACGTGGACAGACGGCACCTCTAATCCAAGTTCTTCACTAGACTAAGACCAGGAAAATGTTTTTATTATTGCAGACAGTACTTATCTATTTATCACCTCCTATACCCTGCTGTTATTCCCACAAAACTTGTCAAGACACCAGAACTTCTGCTCCCTGAAGACATGACCACAAAACCCCTTTTGTACCCGATTAAACTACCTAGTCAGTAACTCAAAAATCCCAAATCGGTGTTATTTCGGTGACAAAGAGGCTCAAACAACACCGACGTGACAGTCTGGGCCGCGCAGTAGAAGGAAACTGCGATTTATGAGTCTTATAATAAAAACGTCTTGTTCTGTGCGGACTCATCAGCTGCAAATGTTATGTTGTTCTGGTTTAGGGTTAGGAGGAAAATAAAACATTCCTGTCTGCAACCATCAACAGATCGCGGCTGTGAGTACGCTCTCTGCACTTTATCCCTCAGGACGTCTGGATGCGAACACACTTGATTACACGGCTACTCTCTCTCCCTCTTCATTGTCCAACGCGCCTCGCTTTATTTACAGAGCCAGTCAGGGGGTCAGTTGAGGTTAAGAGCTTAAATGGACTCTTTAAAGCTAAAAGAGGGCATCACCGAACGGAGCACTCAGACCCAAACCTGTCCACTTTTTGGGCTCCTATAGGTCTGAACAAATATGATTAATGTAGCACTTTGCTGCTGAACAGGTTCTGGGATTATTTTTGTCAGCTCAGCCCAGTATGTGTAAATCTTTTCTTAATACATTTCCCAGCGCCCGCTGAACTAAGCGAAAGTGAATCAAAGAAAGTCAACATGGGAGCTAAAAACATAGGTATAAAATTGAAATCTGGCCTCTTGCAGCAACATGATTTGCCACAAGTTCAAGAAAACAGAATGTTGGAAACAAGCTAAAGTAATAAAGGTAAACAACAAACATGAACATATTCATTTCAAACGTTTTCAATTACAGCCACGAATTATTTTTAGTGGATGTTGCAGTTGAAACATTTAGAGATTGTATGTTGTAAGGATTAAAACTTTTACATTAAACTTCATTTGCTAGCTAGCCAGCAAGTCTGATAAAAAAAAAAAAAAAAAAAAAACTCCAAGACTTTTTAGCTGAAAGCGGACTTTTAATACAACTGTCATATCACTGGTGTTAATCCACGTCTTAATCGTGTCTCGGGGCTAGAGAGAAAAGGCCATGGACTCTCGCTCAATTGTCCAAAATCCTGTTTTCACAAGGAAATGAATTTAACATTTCATTCTTAAAATTAAGCTGTCGTAGTCTGGGGGAAGTGAAGTGTGGCGAGGCAGACAAGCCAAACCCTTTCAGGTCCAGTGCGAAGTTTAAGAAGCCATGTCATTTATCTGCTGCTGTCGGCCAACCGTGTTTTATCAATTCAAAAACCCGTACACCTGCCTACGGGGAAATTTTAGATGCACTTCCCTCGGCTAACAAGTTGATATAGTGATGCTGATTTCCTGTCCTGCAGGACTTCACACCTGCCTACACATCCAAAAGAACCAACAGCTCCTTTAATGACCATGGCATCACTATGCTGGACTGGCCAGCAGACTCCCAGAGAGAATCGATGGGGTTTAGTCAGGGGGGAGGGGATAACAGACACCAGAGCCAACAATGCAGATGAGCTGAAGGCTGGCATTAAAGCAACCTGGGCGTTTTTAACACCTCAGCTGAACCACGGGCTGATCTCCTCCAGGCTGCTGCAGCGATGCTATAATCCATGTAAAACCAACCAACTGGGGAAAACATGGGCGATACATCACAACAGGCACAGATTTAAACAATAACGTCTGAATTTCATGATCTCTGAATGAACTCTGAATCTTTACGATTTAAATTTTTGATTCGAATCGGACATTTTATTGATATTTTCTAGCTTCCTGAGATGAACCGACGCGCTTCAGTGTCGACACGTGGAGCTTCGGCGGCATCCTTTTAAAAACATATTCATGATAAAAACCTGAAAACGTCAAAAGACTTTCGATCTTTAAAAGAATAACTTGGTTTACAGAGAATAGACGAGAGGGTTTTCATCCGTTTTTCAGCAACGGGCTTAAAATTTAACGACGATCAGATTCCCGTCAGCTGACGCCTCCTCTTAAAGCAGCGAATCTGAAAGTCCGTCCCGCTTCCTCGCCTGCTCCTTCTCGTCATGGCGCACCGTTCTCCCCTGAAGAGGTCAAACAGGAGGATAAATCTCCGCCTCGCTCATGCATTATTCCCGATTCCCCACTTTTCACTCAAATGTCAGGCCTTTCCTCTCCCCTCCTGTCATCCAGACGGACGGCCTGGTTGTATTTCTGTAACTCGCTCTCCCATGGACAGCAGAGGGAAATGCCAGCAATTGGCACCGTTTCTCACCCCCCTTCCACCTCGAGTCCTCCCCCGCCTTTTCTTTTTTATTTCCACACTTTCACCTCCTCTTCATCCTTCCCTTTGATTGGTGATTTAAAATGACTTTTTAGAGGGTGTGAGTTACAGCTCAGAGCCCTCGTGACTCGGCTGTCGCTGCAGTAGATTTGTCCCAGAGATCACCTGTCAGTCCGACAGCGTGGGCTGCGTCTGTAATGCTTCTTCTGACAGAGCGAGGCTTCCCGTGTGCAGAAGCCATCTCTTTTGTGCTTTGTGCTGCGCTAAACACTTATTTACCTGGCAATAACTTACAGAGCGACTTGAACTGACTGAGTTAAAGCAGCTCGGCTTTTGCACCGACTTTTAATTACACTGCGGCGAAGAACGATTGCAAGGAGACGCAGCTATTAGCGAGAATGTTTTGAATGGAATCATGATGCCACCAGTGCAGAGCTTACTCTAGAAGCAGCAGTGACAGCAGGTTAGTTTGAGTCTATGTGAATGTACAGTAAATACTTTTGATAAAGAAGAGCAACGACGATCTCAGTTATTTTGAAGAGAGCAGTGGACACAATATAAGAAATAATAAAACATAATTACCTATGTGCCAAAGTAAAATAGCCTCTATGTGTCGGTTTAAAACCAAGCATGACACTAGCAGCATTTCTATTGACCATATATACTTATATTTTGTTTAATGGAGAAACGGCAAATTGTAAAATTGTAAATAAGAACAAACAAACAAAAAAACAACTCCTTGTCTAAACATTTTAAAACGTTTTTGCAGTAGGATGAGGTGGTTTTTCGGCAGTGCACTTAGCAAGACTGCAATGTGAACACTTTTTCCACACAAGTCATGTGATCAACAACCGGACATTGCTATTGGCAGAAAAGACGAAGAAGAAGATGACAGGAAGTGGCAGGTGGACAAAGGCACAGCATGTTTTTTTAATGACTTATTGCCTGAACAAGCCTATTCATGTGTGATTTTAATTGTGTTTCTTATATATATATATATATATATATATATATATATATTTTTTTTTTTTTAATGGAAACATTACAATTGGGAAATTGGTATATAGACATTGTTCTACGCACACCTGCAATGCAAACGCAGCTACTGATAATTGATAGCATTTACCATGTTGTAACTCAGAACTTTCCTCTCTGCTGTCTTTGTTTCTTCAAACACAACAATGTCTGATGAAAGAGAGCGATTTGATGTTTCTAATATTCACCGAGCTTCACACTGTGAGAGGCAATGACTCCACTGTTGTGTGTGTTTTGACAAGTTATTTTTCCACTTCCTTTTATCTTCAACTTAACATCGAGCGGTGGGGGTGAGGGAGTTAGAGCAGCGTTAGGATAGCAGGGTCATTTGTTTTAACTGGACTTTTACAGGGACAAATTTTAGAAAATGCTGAACAACTAACCAGCATACTTTAAAATTATGATCAACAGTATTTGAAAAAAGAGAGAGAGAAATAGGGAAACGAGTTCAAATTAACTGAGCTGCCATTTTATTTTATTTTTCCCAAGGATCTGATCAATTTAACCTTAAAATGGTGCGAGTTATTTTGAGCTAAGCAGAAATAAAAAAGAACAACCCTCTTAGTGTTCTAAACCAATTCTGACTAACACAGCTGAGGTTTTTGTTTTCTTCTCTCCAAGCTTCCCCTGACATCCTGCGTCTTAACAGACATGCAGGGAGCTCACTTTATCCATACTCATGCTTAGGAAGAGTTCCTATAAATTGACAGCTTGTTGACAATAACGCAGCTTGTATCGTTCTTATTTCAGTAACCAGAGTCAAAAAGCCAACAATAAAGCAGATAAAAAAAAAATATATATTAAAAAAAAACAGGAGAAACTGGGATTTTCAAACCAGTTTGCTGTACTGGACATACCTGCTGCTGCACACCAAAACACAAATCTGCTTTAATCCGTTTCAAACAGTCACTACCAGAAGTGTTGAATTGAATTTATTTCTTTAATATGCCCAACAGAAACACACAATGCACTGTGTTTAAGCAAACACGCTAATTTTCCAATTCCTGTCCAGAAGAAGGCAGAAGGTTTCTGTCAACATCATAAAGAGCAAATAATAACGTCATGAAATAACTGAATTAGTTGGTTGGTTATTGGTAGACTGAGCTTAAAGGTGGATCTGATTCTCTGATGGTTAACTGGTGGCACATTGCTGATTTTCGCATGGTTTATGAAAATATAATTTAGCAACCAGGTAGTTATTCTGTCAGCTAAAAAAGTGAAACAATTCAGAACTTTCGATTCCGCTCAAATGTTTTTGCACAAACGTTACCGTTGATTTCCACTCAACTAAAAACAACCATCTCGGTTAGTAGGACAGAGTGTCCTGGAAATTCACATGATTCTTTATAAAACAAGGGTGAAAACATTAGATAAAAAATTTCATTTTCACTTATGTGCCACACATCTTCCACCTCTATGCTTCAGTGGTCTCTAAGGTTCCTCCTCTGGTTTTATCTGGGAGGAGTCCAAAGGGGTTCCAGAGACAGACTTTCAGGTATAATCTTTGCAGGAATAACTGTGGCTGCCTCGATGCTTCCCCACCGTGAACCATGAAAGATTTCCAGAGGCAATCCTTACTTAAAATGCCCAAAATAACATGAATTACTAAGCAGAGGAACAGCAGCTCTACTCTGTGATCCTTTTAAGTAGATGGAGTCCAGCCGTCGTGCAGAATAAAATTCAGTTGCTCGTTTTGCTTTCCTCCCCACAGTTTACCATAAAATCATCTTCAATACATTACAATATGCACTCCAATAAGGCTCATTTGCTAGATTAAAAATGCTTTTGACAGTTGACAACCTTTAAGCAGGTATTAAAACATACTTTTCATTGAGGCTACTTTTTTTGTACTAGTTGGTCTGGTGTAATATCCTAATTTTAATTTTTTTTTTTTTCATCAACTATAAGCAGAAAACTATCAAAATTAAAAGAAATAAAAGCTTTCAACATACATTTGTGTGTAATTAATCTAAATAATTTGATTGCAGTGTTAAAGTACCTGATAAAAATGGACTTTTCAACAATATTCTAATACACTGAGTGGATATTGGAGAGGGCTGGAATGCGCATCTCATGTTTTGCATCAGTTCTCTGTGGCTCCGTAACGCCATCCTGACAAATATCAAAAATATTGACACCAATGTTCACAGTTATCAAAATCTAATTGTTTGGAGTTCAATGATTGGCTATTTAATTTTCTAAAATTCTACAGCGCTGAGAACTAAACTCGACTGAGCTACCTGGGTGTAAATTAGCACGTTCTTGAAAGTAGAAACATTCTTTGAAGCATATTAACCAATTCTGTCCTCTATATTAAACCTGCAGTTTGGTTTTTATTGAATGCTATGTTCCCTGAAGTCATTTATAGTTTAAATATATAAGAGAAAACCATTCAATTTCACTCAAAATGCAGCAGAAATCTAATTTCTTCTTCCAGGAGCTTCAAAGTTTACATTTTTTCTCATTCTGATTTAGTACCAATATATTGGCAGATATAAATCTCTCCTGGCTTAATTTTGTTTTGCTGTTCCGGAAAGTTTGAGTTCCACAAAGCCAAACTTTCCAAAACTTTATTTGAGAATCCTCTCACCTAACACCGTGTTCCTCTGAGGCACACCGATGCTGGTTAGCAGACGCAAGCTGCGACCCAGCTGATGTTTTTCTATCTGGTTTCTCTTGAAAGCCAAACATTACATCTGTTTTCTTTTTTTTTTGGTCTGTTTTCTCACAGCTTTTTCATTTTCTGTTCCGCTATTATCAGCGAACCTAATTTGGTGTCTCTTTATAGGATGTCCAAGAGCTCAGGAGCCATTCATCACTGCCCACGCCTATGAGGAAAAAAAAGAAAAGAAAAAAAAAAAGGACTCCATCTTTGACGCTTTGAAAGCAAAAAATGGAAAATATCTATCTTGTTCAATGTATTATTCATAGAAATTAGCAAGCTTCTAGTTTTCAAAGGCACAAATTGTTGTTAACGACTTCAAATTACCTCGGGGATTTGAAATTAGCACCGACTGAGTCTCATTTTCGTTCTCCAACGTTTCTAATGGATTCATTTCTGAGGAGACGGTAACAATGCGGGACCCATTACAGACAAATGGGTGGGTAATTTCTGTCCTCGGCAAAATAACACAAAGCTCCTGCGCTCCTTTGTGGAAAGTACAAGAGAAAGAAAAGTGTCGGCAGCAACAAAGATGAGGCGGAGGGACGAAAAGATGTAAACATGCATTGATCATGATATACTCCGCCATTCACAGGCTCTGTGTGTTTCATTAAAACACAGCGGCTCTTATGGACGACGCTTTGCATTTATTATTTTAGGTCAGCGCAAACATTTGTCTACGTCGGCCAAATAAACGCACAGCGGATGACTGCTGATTGCGAGGGAAAGCGCAGCTGGTGGAATATAAATTAAACACTGGAGAGGCTGCGGAGATGCTGGAGTTGCGTCGTCTATTAAAGGATAAACAACAGCACACAAATCCACCAGCGAGCGGACTAATCATCTAATTTCGCCATAATTGGAGAGTTCTTCAATTCTCTCTTTTTTTATTATTTTTTTTCTTGTTACTTTCTGCGATGGGCTCTTGAGAGTTCTCAGATCGGAGTTTGAAACCCACTGGAACTAAATCTGGCCCTATTAAAAGTTGGAGAGGTTATCTGTCTGCCGCAGTCATCCCAGAGGCCGTCCGGCGTCTGATTAAAAACAGCCACTCGCAGACACTCCCTCTGAGAAAAGTGGGCGAGAGCATAATGTCTTCTGACACGCTGCCATCTGAAGAGGATGGGGTGGGGAAAAGGGAAAAAAAAATACCAGTTTTCTTTCTCCGTCGGTTGCGGGAAGGCGATTTACCGACAACAAATTGGTGGGACGACGCATCAGAAGTGAACGAGATGGGAAAGACGAGGACGGATGGGATGGGCACGTGGGGGGAGGTTTGAAAGACCAGACCGCAGACGTACAAGTTTCTCAGGGAAACAGGGAAATAACATTTCAATCTCCATCAGGTCTGATGTGAAGGTGGAAAGTGGAGGTGTGTGTGTGCGCAGGGGGGAGGGGGAGGATCGTGAGGGGAGTGGCGTTTCATCTACGGGGAAAATTTGCTTTGAGGAATGGCCATACGAGGGGTGAGCAGAGCCGAGAGCGGCGCGCAAAGATGGAGATGGAGATTGGGATAAGGCGAACACTGTAGGGGGAAAATGAATGGAGCGTGTGCACATAATGAGAGCGAGGAGCTGATAACTCACTGCCGGCCACAGAAAAACACCTACCCACACGCTGCAAACTCTATAAAACTTTTCCGTTTGAGCTCAACTCTCGCCGTCGTTGTCATTCTCTCTCCCACCAAACGGATTCACTCTGGAAGCAGCGTAAGTAAGGATGCCGGATAAGACGCATGGCTCACTCTTGGCTTTGGATCAGAGAAATCGGACAAGTGGCGTATAAAACGTCCGACGTACAGGATGGACACTCGTTTCGTATATTGCCCCCCCAACAAAAACAGCAGCAGGAGTTTGTAATCTCAGTAGTAATCAGCCTGATTAATACAGCGTGTTTGAATGCAAATACTATTTATCTGCAGTGTCTGCTTATGAGTGACACAAAACAACTCACAAAATGGGTATAACAAGCAATACAATTGAGTCAATACTATCCAAATCATATTTATTTGTGGGTTAAACCAAGCACATCTTAAATTGTATCTAGTTCATTTTATGCAGTGTAGCAGACAATGACAATATATTCTTTTACTGCCAGCTGCTGGTATGTATATCCTGTGCACATGTTTCCAAAAGAGTTTGATGTGTTCAGCTAGCTTTTCTTGATCTGATAGATTCCATAATCTGCGATTTCTCAGCAGGTGTGGTTATTAAGCGTGTAATTCCTGACTTTCAGTGTGTTAGCCTGAACACCTTTCAAAGTCTGTGACGACTTTAAAAGTTATGTGATGTGTCCTCGGGTTTGGAGATAAGGTCAGGGGCACCAATGTCAAAACTCAGCAAGTTGCTCTGGATCAAGAGGTGACATTCAATGTGATTTGGGAAAGTGATCAGGACCAATGGCATCTAAATTGGCCAGGATAACCTAAAGAGAGTTGCTAAAATGACAGACATTTTCAGCCCAAACCTGTTACGTTTTGTGGCCAATACGCCAAGAATGCTGGTGGAAGGCAACGGCTGAATGTACAGACAACTGAATTAAGGGTTGGAGAACAGATAGGGTAACGACACTTTTTCTTTTGTATAGTTGACCCAAACCAGGGTCTGTGACCCTCAGCTAACACTGTGGTTATTCAACAAGAACTTTTAACTGAAGTCCTAAAAGGGACGCGGGTTTTAATGTTTTTATCTTTTTTAATTTTTTTCTTTTTTCTCAAAATCTCTTTCTCTTTCTCAGTGTTTATTCAATGTCACATGCTGTTTTTATTTTAATTATGTAAGCACTTTGAAATGCCTTGCTGCTGAAATGTGCTATACAAATAAAATTTGATTGATTGAAGAACTTGGGAGACTTGTTCTAACCAGAGCTTCTGCCTTGTTTAGAAAAATGGCTGGAATTGCCTTTTTATGCTTTCTTGGATGCATTGTAGTATCTAACATACTAAATGTTTTAATAACCTGTGTTATTAATCATGCAAGTGTCAGAATTATACAATTATGGTTAACTGGAATGCTCACCTGTTGTACCTGTTGCAACTAATGCTGTGTTGATCTATGATGTTGGCCCCAACAAGAGTAGCCATTGTCATGGCAACGGCTACTGTGAGTCCAAATGAATAAATGAATAAACTGGTGCTAAAATTGACTGGGAAAACCTTAAATCTTTGTTTCTGTAGAACGCCAGTCTTCAGACAAGCTGTAAATAGACTAATGAAAGCTGCAGTTGCCCCTCTTAAGTTTGTTGCTTCCAGCCTTGGCATGGTGTTAAAACTCCTGTATGCTCCAGAGCAGCAAGGCTACCAAAACATCCTCATTTGATTTTAAAGTCGTATCGCTTGTGTAGTGTCATAACTAGTCTTGTCAAACCAAAATGAAAAGCTAAATCCTATCAGCTATATGGTCCACTCAGGCTTTTTGTGCTATAAATCTTTTTGGATGAGGTTGGGTTAATCTGGTTTTAAGTGGCCTACAAATTAAAGGCAGGGTTCAGCTGCGAGCTGAGATAGTTGGGAGCAGGTGCTTCAGAAGTTCCCACACAACACGCCGTGTTTTGAGCCTAAAAACGGATGTTTGAAAACCAAAGAAACGACACAAAAGCCATCAGCGCTCCCAAAGCTGAATGCAAATGAATGTCACATAATTGATGCAAAATGTGCTGTGTTTTAATATCTATTTGTTAAATTTGTTTCCAAATATATGCAGAGTGAGAGGTCTGCGAAGTGTGAGGTCTGCGTGTGTGTGTGGGTCGGTGTCTTGATATGACTGTATTAATGTAGGAGCATGTGCACAAACACGCATGGGTAGCAGCGGACCTGCATTCTCATAACGGCCATTATGCAACCCAGAGGGAGTCATAACTCACAGAGAAGTCAGGTGATTAAATCTTGATTACTGCAGCAGCAGCAACTCAGTGTGCGAGTGTGTGCTACGCTGACACACACTTCCTGCGGGATGATAAATCATCCGAATTGTTAGACACACGGCCGAAACAGCGACAGCATTTCTGTGAATGTCTTATGTGGCCAAATAAATAAATAATAATAATAAAAAAGCTGTTTAAAAGAGATTTCCATTTACATGTTGTCCCTGACCCTGCGTTCATCTGCAAACTTATTGTTTTCATTGTTAGAAAAAAAACTGACAATGTGTAAATCTCTCTGATGGTGTTGTTAATGTACTTTTGTTCTGCTTTGCCTTTACAGTTTTTCGTTGTTTTCACCCTTCATTTCCTCTCTTGCAATTGGAATTTGTTTGTCTCTGTTGTTGCCAGCTCCCATTTCCGTACTGCATTTTATTTTTGCGTCGTCCGCTGCTGCCATGTTCGTACTTTCTACCACTAAATTTCATTCATTTTGTTTGTGTACATTTTACCACCTGTTCTTTCTTATATTACCTGCTCCTCTGCACTGTTTACATCCATCTCCTCCTCTTCCCTTTGCCTCGCTGATTGTTAGTGCACTGTTGTTTTTCTTTGGGTCTTCCCATAACACTTTTTCAATTTTCATTCGGATTTTATTTTACTTTCAAATTCTTATTTACTTTGACCCTTCACTTTATGCCCCCACAGCTTAATCTTTCCACATGACTTATCCTTTTACAACACTCTCATTCCTCTCAGCCCTTTTTATTTACATTCCTTTTTTTTAGCTTTTTCTACTCTTTTTCATTCCCTTCAGATTTTTTTTCCAGTGAGCCCTCTTTCACTTTTCACTTTTCTTTTGTTATATTACCATTACAGCATGTTTATTCTTTTTCCTCTAGGTCATTTGGTGTACTTGCCTTAAAAACGACAGTACTGCGTATTTTCCTGGCACAAAACCAACTATGTCACCTTCAGTTGTTACAAAAATGCAGCGTATACCAAACATAGCTTGAAAGAAATTCGACGTTGTAATTTGATACTGTGAATTTGACCCTCCGTCTCTTTAAGACACTGTTTCCGACACTTTGTCTTCAACACATCATCACAAAAATGTTTGTCAATTTTCCCATTTGCAACCATTTTTGGCTATTAAGTGGATCATGTCTGAAATGTTTTATTTTATTCCCTTTTTTATGACCAGTTAAAACAACTCATACAAGGACATATGTTCATAGTACTGGCTGAAGGTTGTGCTTTTTTTTTTTTTTTTTTTTTTTACAAATTGATTGAACCAATGCAGTTTTGCATGTCATAATTAAAAACACTGCACTAACATGCCCTCCAGTGCCGAACATAATAGCACTATGAGAACTTTTGCGCCATCAGAGAAAACGAGACTGATTGAATTAGTGGGTTTTGTAGGCGACAGAAGTTAATCATAAGTTCCATTATTGCACAACATAATCAAGTTTCTATTATCTCAGACATGTAAGGCACGTCACTGGGCGGTCAATGTGACGCTCGGAGATGCAGCGATGTCTTGCAGGGTTTAATTATATTTCATAAATCGGTTAAGCCACAGAAAGATAGCATCTTTGTGTATTTACAGGGTGGACGGAACAAAACTCTTCTGATTGTTAATTAAAACCTCATTCGTCCTGTTAAGCACTAAGTGGTTTGATGGCAATGGATGACTGTGTACGGATCTGAACGCGAACGCTTTTCATCAAGGTTACCGTAACATGGTTCAACAACTTTTTCAATGATTGGAAAATTAATGAACTGACAAGTGTTTGTGCTCACTGCTGCATAAATAATGGGTAAGTCAACAACTATGGGTCCCACGAGGCACTAATGAGGATCCAATGGTTAAGACTCATGGGGGAGGGGGAAATAAAAAAATATCAGGATTGTGTTTGTTTCTTAAAATGACACACAACAACTGTGGATACTGATGTTGCATGTTGTGTAGAACTGCTGGTGCAAAAAATCAGTTGTTTTCCACAAAAAGGTTTAACTGGAATACCAGTCCTCACCTGCAGCATGAGCTCATTTAAATATCTGCTACAAATTAAAATGTGTTAATTAAATTCTAAAACGTGTGAATTATCCTTAGGTTAATGTTGTTAAAATGTTTTATTCCATCTCAAATCCCAAATTATCCTGCTTTGTATAACCTGGTACAACCACGGCTCAAGTTATTTCCTTTTTCATGATATCTTATGCATAGCATGTGCTGAAGCGCCAGTAAACACACAGCCCACGTCGCCTAACTCGTCCCTTCTTCTAGTCACAGCAGCCATCTTGTTGCAAGGCCAAACTGACCTGGCATGGTAAAACACACCAAAAACAAGCTCCGACATTCTCAGATACGTTAAGACACTCATGGCAACCTGGCATATTATAAGTCGTCTAGTAAAATGTACAGATTTCCATAAATGCTGGTTTTGTAGTTTTAAAGAAGTGGAATATCGTAATCTCCTCATTAGGTGGCATGTGGAACAAATTCAAAATTCAAAAATACTTTATTGATCCCAAAGGGAAATTAAATTAAAATAAACTAAACATGATCCATTCAGGCCTTGATGGAGACTATTTGAGTTATTAATTCCTGATTTCTAGATGGTATAAATCATTTCAACATCCAGAGATTTAACAGTCTTTAAATTTGAGATAACGATACGTAAAAAAGTTGACCTTCACTTCTTTGCAATTCTCTCTTTTTCAGAATTTTAGCTCAGAAAACTGAAGTGTAAATGTAGTTTGAGGGAATAAAAGTTTACAGTCATCTGCTGCATCGACCCTTCGAAAGCTTCAGGTATAAAACATTCAATCTTCAAAAGAACAGGGACTCTAGGTGCATGTCCCCCCATGATCCCTGGATGTAATGCATCACTACATTACATCTCAACAGGCGTAATGACGTTCAACTGTAATGACAACAAAAACAGCCAGCAGCGCTCCTTTGCCCAGAATAAGGCTACGCTGTCAAGCTCTGTGCCAATGCAACCTGCAGGGATTTGGAGAACCGTGACGTTTGTGAAAAGGTTTCCTAAAACAGGCCGACCGTGTCACACGGCGAGGCAACTAAAGGCGACGGCTGTGCAGCGGGAAATGTTCAGGTTCAATTCCAACTTTACGCAAACTTACCCTTTTGATGTCTTTGCCAAAGGTCTCACTGAAACTGGAGCCGAGGATCTCAAACTGGACGTGGGAGTTTGAGCCGCTCTCCTTAAAGTCCATGATTCCTGTCAGACCTGTGATGTTCCCCTGAAACGACGGAGGAGAGAGGGAGAGGGCGAGCGAGGAGACCGTATCACTTTATCAAAGTTTACTGACCTTTTCAAAAGAAATGATGATTAATCTGGGATAAAAAAAACTTAAAAAAAGTTAATTAAATGAAAATATAATTAGCAAGTTGATTGTTAGAAATTTTAAATACATTTAATTTAGCAAATCTTATTGCAATAAGATTTGCTAAATTAATAATAACTCCTCCGTCACAGTTTATCTGTGTAGCTAAGCGCCTTGTTTTAAATAGTTTTGGTCTAAAGTTAGTCACAGGCTCTTTTTCATGAGATTGTTGGACTCTGTCAGAAGTCACGGAAATGGCAGTAACTCAATCATCCTCGCAGGAAACATGTTGATCCTGCTGGTCAACTGAAAGACGCTGAATCTGTATGTTAGTGTATTCAGTGACTCACTGCGTACGGTCCACGGTCTTAGCCAAATCTAAGCATAAATTCTCAGAGAAGGTTGTCTTGCATCCACAAAAACGGTTTTTGCACTGTCGACATTTAAAATCCAGCTCTGTCCAAAACCAGGACAATTGACCATTTATTTATTTGATTGGGGGTCCGTATCTATTTGGAAGACCCATCTGTGTGAAACTTTAACTTCTTGGCACATGTTACTTTACTAGCATTTTCACAAAGCCTGCTTCTCGTCTGGGGTTGACATAAACACATCGTAAGACTTTTCTTCTGGGCATAGAACAAGTTTCCTTCTTTAGAGCCATGATGGCTTAATATTCCCAGGCTGCTTCTACCTGTGTACAGTTATTGAATCCGAAGAAGATGGCACCATCAGGCATCTGAAAATGCCACCTAAGGATAAATTGCACTTCTGGGGATCCACAGTTTTCTTCCTTAATAACGTCACAACCAGTATAATAAGGTGTTGCCTTGAAATACACCAGCAGCTCAAGTCATGATGTCAATCAAGCTGTAGTTAAGGTAATATGTTTTTTATAGTGCATGTAAGCAGTTGGTCCAAAACATAAACATCAGAATACCGGTAGGTTTGCTTCATAAGCTAAAGATGAGCCAGCCGTTTTCTGTACTCCTCTTGGTGTTTCTGAAGAGTTTTTGCGGTGATAGAAGAAGCCATGAAAACTACCACAAGAAGTTGATAAACTTGTTCAGTTCATGTTGTCTGTTCCATGGAAAGGCTGTGGGTAAAATGTCAATCCTATGACCTACGGTAGCTCCTATTGCATGTGAAGTAAGACTGAAGACAGTCATCAGAACAGGCAGGAGACTAAATGACCCAATGTTAGGCGTAAAGGTCAATTGGGGTGTTGCCAGGAGAGACTGTATGGTTGAGACGTCTGGGGCTCAGAAGGGCTTTCTGTAAAAACCTTAACTCCAACGCCCGCCATCCGTCCGTCTGTTCCTCCATCACTTCCACAAACATTTCCTCAGCTAAATGTAACATTATGTGACACAACTCATCTTGTCCTCTGTCACAGTCCCTCGTCGGCAAAGTACTGAGACGGAAAGTCTGAGCAAAATTTGAGTCGGACACAAGAGTAAAACCTCTTGAATTTGAATGTAGAAACAAATAATTCGGACAATACACCATGAGCACAGTAATTTAGGAAAGAATATCCTTATCAAAAATCTGAATAAAATGCCCCCAATCAAAATTTGAAGCTCAAAAGATTTTCTTCAGAATAATAAATATGTAGAGCTGCACCAGCAGCACATTTTGGACTGACTGAAATTCATCTCTTAGATTTATAAATAAAATGGTTTGCTTTTTGTAATTTCTAGTTAAGTTGTAAAATTTCAGCTACATAGGCCAAGAGAGATTTTAAAAGGGTGTAAGAGGCACGCCCCTTTTTCAAGACTCTGCTCTGAAAAGGCTGAGATGTAATCAGGATCAAGTTCCACTGAAAACAAGCAATTTGGTTTCAGTCTTTGCTTCTTTAACAGTTAAACCTCTCAACCTTCAATCATTGTTTTATTTGTTTTTGTTTTGTTTTGTTTTTTTGCAGGTTGAACTGCCACGAATTGAAGGTTTTTCTTAGAAGCTTAAAAAAAAAAAAGGACCAGACTGAGAGTGCGTACCTGGACTAAAACGAAGGTCGCAGTTCTTCGTTATTTAGTAAGAAATCAAGCCAAACATTGAATATTTGAGGTCAATTGAACGCACCAATAATTCAGCGACGCTATCAGTATTCACAACGAGCAGCTGCATCAAAAGTAACACGCAACAACAATAAATGCGATCTCTGCATAAAATCAGGCTCAGCGTAGTACTTCATTACCTGGAGTTTTGTATCTTTCATCGATATCGAATTATATTTTATGTTTAACTGCATTGTGAAATTGTCTCCTCAGTGTTACCTTTATGAGTGTTTTAGAAAAACAGGAATGACCCTAATGAGCTCTGCGGTTGTTACTTTGATACATGTCAAAGACCCAAATTGCTGGGTTTTTTTTTTTTCAATAACAAGCAGCACATTTTGCTCTCAGGGACTAATCAGCATGACTGAAAAGCTTCTTTTACCAATTAGAGCATCAGAACGAAAGTCCGGCTGGAATTATGAGACGCATCAGAATCAGGTTTCACGTCAGTGTCATGTTTACACTTCAGGTTCGATTCAGCTTCTGCTAACTGGAGGTGATTTATTCTGTGTCTTGTTACCATCCACATGTGATGGACAAATCTTGACGGTTATTTTAAATGAAATTAGACAAAACAAAGCAAAACAAAACAAAAACTCTCCTATTTTAAATTAGGCTCAATCACATCTGTGAAATTCTTTGTGAAATCACAAATTTCTGTGCAAATTAGCAAATTATAATGTTACATTAAACATTACAATGTTTAATGTAATTAAACATTGTAATTAAATTGTCTTATTAAAGCAAAATGCGATTTATAGGTGATAATGGTATTTAGTGTCTTGTAGCAATTAGCACAAGGCAGTGCTAATTACCATTGTCTTGTGGTAATTAGTAGTTTTTCTATTCTGCTTTATGTCAGTTGTTCATTTTATTTTTTACAGTCTACCCACAAATTACATTTTAATGTGGCTAAATTTACAAACACGTTTCTGTTTACAGAAAGCAAACAATTCTGACAGAGATTCAGCTCATTTAAAACTGATGGTCTGACTTACACAATATCCAAGAAAATAAATAAAAAATCAGAAATGCATATATGAGAGTTTTTCTTCCTGACACCTATATACACGTACCCACCCCCACCTAAAAAAAAAAGAAGAAAGAAACATAAATACATTGAGTGCAACAATGCACAACACTGATCAGAGAACTGAATGAAGCTAAATGATGAAGGTCAGGGCGTCGTGCTTTACCTTCTGAATGGTCTCCAGCATTGACCAGCCTCCGTTCCACGGCTTGGTCGACTTCCGGATGCAGTTTAGGCTCGCCATGCTGTGCCACTTCCTGTCCTCCAGCTTCCTGTAGAAAGCGTTGGCCAGCATCAGCACGCTGTCGTACAGGTAGAGGTTGGACACCTGGTTGGAGAGAGTTCAGAGGGAAAAGGTCAAAGGAGGAGGAAACTTATCGTCTCAGGGAGGAGACGAAGCTCATCGATGCAAAGGTGGTTTGTGATGTAGGATATAAAACGGCAACCGTCATCAGTCTGGATAAAAAAGAAGTGATTTCATCATTATATGGTCACTTTAGCTATATTGGAAGAGATTTTTGTGAAGTTGTGTAGAGTTGGGTCGGCCAAAAATACCAGTAACGATAAACTACACGGTGAAATGTGGCCCGCTAAAATTGAGAAATGTGATTTTTGGCTCGGCAGTCAGAGATGTTGTTATGCTGCCAATAAAGCTTATGAAACAATAACACCCGCATTTAAAAGATGTGGGGGGAAAAAATACAATCACAAAAACAGAACTGTATCATTTGCAACTCAGTGACAACAGGGCCAAACTGAGCCATTCACGTGAGAAATCAATAAAAGAATTTGAAAAATGTCGATTTGGGTTGAATGGTCCACATATGTTGATGATTGACCACCGGTCATCAAAATTAGCATGAATGTAAGGGGAATTGGAAAACCACAAATGGGTCTTAATTTCTCATAAAAATCTCACTCTTGTCGCTAGTAAGCTACTGACTGATCATAGTTACTACACAAAGCCTAATGTCAAAAATCAAAACTAACCATCCCCTCAAATGTGGGGAGAAAAAAAAAAAAGCTTTCCATGCCAACCCACACACTGACCACATGTGTGACACATCTGTGGAACTGCATCATCTGCCAGCACAAATCTAACACCACCAAGAGCGCTGCTGGCACCCGAGCACACAGACGAGCTGGATGGTGTTGAGACGACAGTCAGCTAGCAGCCAGCCTGTCCACATGTCACCCTGACCAAGCACCCAGGAAACACACTGTGACACACACACGCACACACACACACACACACACACACCCGCACACACACAGGCAGGAAGGAGAGACCAAATGCAGGGTGACAAATGAGCATCACGTTGTCCAGATAAGCAGAGCTGACTGGCATGAAGGCCACGCTGCACGCTTTCACTGGCCCTCACACACACACACACACACACACACACACGCACACACACACACACACACAAACTTCTCTTTTCTGTGTCTTCTTTGGTCATGGAGAGACTAAAGATGCAATTTTACATGACAAAGGTAATATGAAAGGGAATGATGGAAGGAGAAGGGAGATAGAACATTGCTTTTTAAATATACATATATTTCCACATAAATTCAGCTTTTCTGTTCTTTTTATTTTTGTCTAAGACTTTCAACTTTTTCACCATTAATTCGCACAGAGACATTTGACGCTCTTTTACACAAACGATTGAGACAAATGTCCTCATCTCGCTTCTTGCCGAACGTTCCAGGTGAGGACTGAGAGGGTCGGCTGAGGACGAGGGGAATGATGGGAGGTGAGAAATGGAAGAAGAGGCAAATATTCTCAGGTCATCTTGAATGGCCAGAGGAGACAGTGAAGGATGAAGATGGGAAAAGAGACGAGGCACAGGGGGGGGAATAACCAAGACAGCTGGGCCGTTTTCTCAGGGAAAAGAAGAGACAAGAGTCTGAATGAAGAACAAAAAAAAAAAGAAAAAATGAAAAAGAGAATGACATTGGTGCTCGACGCTCGACGTGGCGAGGAAAAAAAAAGAAAAGAGAATAAGAGAAACTGAACTCGTCTCCAGCAAATGTCAAAACATGACGGGGAAAAAGCCAGCATTTGTCAGTGTTCATTACAGTAATTGTTCTGTTTGTTGTCTTTAAATGTCAGCCACACATCACCGCAGAGATTTCACAAGTGGAAATAACACTCAGTGTGAGTGGGAGGAAGATTGTGCCTGAAGATGAGATGCGACCAAATTTTCTGGAATGAGACCAATTTGAATTTGTTTCTGGTAAGGCGTGCTGACAGATTACATCAGAAGCTGACGGCAAACACTAAAACCGAGAAGGAGAGCGAGCGAGAGGTAGCTCTTTACCACAAAAAACCCCCAAAATGAAACCACTCGAGATCTTACTTTCTTACAGCTATTTTTTTTTTTTTTTTTACCATTTCATTCATGAATAATACTAAGTACATCTGCACCCAAGAAATATCATTCAAAAGCAGGTTTGTAAATGTTGGTCTTTACTTTCTCTCTCTTGCCTTTATACTAACTACTTTATAATAGTTTTGTTTTTGTGTAAGATCTAAAATCAATATCTGAGAAAAAAAAAGAAGGAAAATGTATAAATCAGTAAACTGCTGTAGGTCCTTTCTGAAGCTCTTCTCTTCTGCCCAGCCCACAATTTTACGACAAGATTTTGCTCTGAGGACTGAGGTGGCAATGGGGGGAAAAAAGCCAATTTTGTGTAAGGATTAACAGTTTCTGTGTCGATTTGGAAAGTATATTTTGAATCCTCCTCATCCTCCTGAGACACACACACTTATGATCCAATTTTAGTGGCAGATGAGGTACTTTCCCATGTATTCCCTGTTCACAGCAAAACTTAACTTAAGATTCATTTGACCAAAGTCATAGTACTTTTCATCACAATCCACACATTTACATTTGTAATGGTAGGACTGAAAATGCTTCTCCCTGGAACCAGTCACAACCAGTTACCATGTGGAAAGTGTCTTATTGTTGCCATGGAGACTTTAACTTTTTTATGCCACGGTTACTATCGACATCACTGAACTTTGTGTCAAAATAAAAGGCTAACTTTGTTTGCCACTGTTCCAATAGTTGCACATTTTTTAAATTATTGCCTTGACTGTGGACATGAGACACTTTATGCTAAGAGCTTTTGTCTTGCTGCCATTTTCAAGAGAGGGAACAAGAAATAGGCCTCCGTGTCAGACCTTTTACACTGAATGAGAATACAAGGATTACTAAAACAATATTTATACATAAGTTATGGGGAGGAATACAAAAATGATCTGAATGTCGTTCGCCCAGGGCACCAAACAGGCTAGTACCGCCTCTGTCGCTATTTCTAAATACATAGCTGCCATGTGATTGGCTGATTCACTATTGTTGTTAACAAGCATTTGAACAGGTAAACATTATAAAGTGTCTGGTGAGAGTCATCGTCTCCACATGTTAAAACGGGCTTTAACATGTGGAGTTTGGTATTCTTGAATCATTTATGTTCCTTCTGTTCAGGATCCAAGCAGAAATGTGGGAACGCACAACCCGACTCCCTCTGATTAAAGCAAAATATGTTACACATCCAACCTGGAAAAAAAAATTACAGATGTAGAGGGAATATTTTTGATATAAATAAAAAGTAAAATGACATTTTCTGACTCTGCAGACTATGACAGCTTTATTCCTTCAGCTTCTCCTAACCGGAGCTCTTGTTCTAAACTGATTAAATCCCACCATCATTTTATGAATTTGGCTGCTTATTACGTCTTTCTTTGCCCTTCATTAAACAAAGCAAACCCTCTAATTACTCTCCCTGTTCCCGAAAATTGACCTTTTGTGCTTTTGTGGCCGGGAATGACTAAAATTGATTCAGAAGTGATGTACAGAATTTGAATTTTCATGTTTAGCCGTGGAGGTCAGGCCTGTGTTTTCAATCCCTTTTCAAAAGCCTGTCTGTCTGTCTGTCTGTCTGTCTGTCCTTCTGCCAGGAGAAAGAAGGACGAGGATCCTAATCGGAAAGAATAATTGGTACATACAAGGGCGGCAATTATTCGGAATAAATTAAGCATTGCAAGCACACAAAAAGTTGAATGAGAAGAATGTGAAGGTTTAATTTGATCAAAAACACTGAAATAAAAAAGAAATTATTCAAAACCACGAGAACCCCCCCCTACTATTTACTGGTAAAGATTATCCGATTTATCGGCACCTTCTCATGGAACTTTTGAGAAAGTTTGTTTATATCTGAACATTAAACTTCTGGAAGCCAATTTAACCCTTTTATGCATGGTGGTCAGTACAATGGATAGCTGTCTAAAAGCCATGTTCTTGAGCCTCTTGTGGATTTTTATGTTATAAATGCACACAGACCACTGAAGTGGACACTAATGCATAATAAAATACACTATCAACTATTGGCCATCAGCGGCAAATGCAAGAAATTATTTTTGTTAAATCCAATATGGCCAACAGACAATAAAGCATGCCGACCGACCCGGTCCCTCCTTCTACTGCAGACAACTCCTGGAGGTAAAAAAAAATATTGTGACATCCGATATCCCCTAAAGAACAATACTACTGACGTATTTTTCAAACAACAACTTTGTATTTGGAGAAAATTACAATTGATCACTTAAAAATAATTTCCTACCTTTTATTATGCCTTGAGAAAAATCTAAACCCCGACACAAAGGATCATAATTCATGCATGAAAGGGTTAAATATGGCCCACAAGAATCATCATACCTGAAAGTTATCAAATCGCAAATGTCTCGGCTGCATAATCAAACTTTAAATGTGAAACTGCAGCAGGCACAGATGGTAAAACATGTGTGGGGGGGAATCAAAAGCTGCAGATTGTAAATGACAGTGGAGTGATGTTTCCATTTAATTACTTCTGTCAAAAATGCTAATAAGAAAAGAAAAGAAAAAAGAGTTGAAGTTAAAATTCTATCAGATGGCTTCATGCATTCGACGCACTGATTAGCATATATATCAGGGGAACACACAGTGAAATCTCCAGCTATCAGTGCAGCAAATCCCTTTCAGTCTCGTTTCCTATGCATCGAAATGATCACCTGCTTTCAAAATGAGGTGAATAATTCACAGCGCGAGCCTTTTGAAAGCCCGGTGCTTTTTGGTCAGGCTCTCGCATAAATATACATACGTTTTGGGTGGATTTTTTTTCCCCAAAAATATCACGCATGTATATTTAAATGCGTGCAACCTGCGTCATCACAGAGTCGATCTGAGCCAAAAATGTAAGGAGCAAACCTACTGGGAGAGCATTTGGAGGTTTATGTTATCCAATCGATGTCATAAAATGCAGATGTGATGTTAATTCCTGATCATCAAGAGTCAAAACAACAATTCTGTGCCTTCATAGTAACTACTTTAACAAAGATGTTTTTTTTTTTTTGGTTACGTTGTCTCCACAAACGCACACACACACACACACACAAAAAGTTGTTCAGACTGTTTATAAGTCTTTTCAGTAAGCAGAAGCTGACAGATGTTATGTAGAACCAGCCTTTTCCTTCGCTGCATGTTTCCCAACCTGAAGTACAACTCAAACTACGGCAGAGGTGGAGAGTGGGCACATCACCATGCCAACAGGTGTCAGTTGCAAAGTAAAACTTACACATCTGCTGCTTGAATATTTCTGACTGACATACTGACAGTGGTTATTTTTTATTTTATTTTATTTTTCTTTTTACCTCCAGGTTCTGCAGGTATCCTTCCTGCGGGTCGCACAGCAGCGACGAGATCCGGTGGTTCTGCCTCATGCACCGGGTGCTGCTGTCCTTCCACAGGGGGAAAATCTGTCGGATCACAGTCATGCGCCCCAGCGCGCTGTGGGTCAGCTCCAGGATCTCCGTGTCGCTGATTTCCTGCGGTCATGTGAGCAAAGGGGAAGAAACGAAAGGCAGAACAAATGTTTTGCCGTAAGTTCGAGGCGTCTCATAAAGCGACGCGCGACTCTTTCCTCTATATGACGATGTCACGTTAATTAATGCGACCAAGCAGCCGGCTGTAAATCATAAGAGCGCAGTCACACTGTCTCTTAAAGAGCTTCCTGTACTCGTTCGTATACATGTTTAACTGCTACAACAAGGAGAAAGCCAATTATTTTCTTGAAGGTGTAATTATAGATAGTCCCCATCTGAAGTAAAGTAAACCCACTCTGTTCGGTTTCTCCTTATGTCGTCCTCATCCAATTAAACATGAAGCTGTAAACAGAAGTGACTCAGAGTTTTTTGTTTTTTTGTTTTTTATTCACTGGGAAGAAAACAGAAAAAAAAAAGGTTTTAAATGTCAAAAATCGGGGGCCGTAAAAGTAACCGAGACACAAGACTCACTGTTATTTCTACTGAAATATAATTTATTCCATCCACATAAAAAGTGGCAGCTGCTTCACATTAAAATCTCGACGTGAACCCCGTATTTTGAACCGATTTTAAAGGCTAGACAATAATTATCTGTGTTGGAAACTATGTCTTAAGTACCAAAGACTTTCTGTGACCAGAAGAAGACCCTCTGGTCATCAGCATATTTCTTCACTTTGTTGTTAAAAGTTCTTGAGCAATCATGGTTTTTTTTTTCTGAGACCAGCTGTGAAATAAATCAACCTTAGAATGAAGTGGAAAAAATATGATTTTTGTTCAATTTTAACTTCTGCAAAATGAACAGTAAATTTCAAAGAGACCAAAGTGCTCAAATACAAAGTTGTTAAAGAAAATTAACACTCATATTAATGGAAATGTATTTCTTAATTATTTATGTGAAAATCTAATGTAATTTTTGGATATTTTCAAATCAGAGTTCATTCTTGTTACATGCCTGCCAGGCTGTTTGTTTCTCTTTCCCCTCCCCCTTTGTCTCTTCACAGGTACTAGGGAAAGCTGGTGTCAATCTCCCCTGATTGATTCTCATCAACCATGGGCCAATCAGCATCCAGGGAGGCCTTATTTAAGCAGCCCAGCTGGGGAGAGCTGGGAGCTGTCTTTGTTACTTGACGCATAACTTGTTCCTCTTTGTGTGAAGGTTTGTGGTGGGAGTTAGAGGGTGAGGTAAGTTTGGGGTACCCTGTACATTTCATCACGTAGGTGTTTTTTCTGTTAGATACACTAGGTAAGCAGGTGGGTGCCACCCATGTAAAGTTTTGGTGGAAATTTTTGTTAGATTAGATAGGCAGAGTTTTTGTTTTCTTTTGTTTCTTTAGCACAGTCAGTAGATAGGCCCTGTTTTGTTTTATTATTTTCTTTGATTTGGCACCACCTAACCGCCCCTTTCTCCCCCACAGTTTGTGTGAGCCTTCTGGGATTTTTGTCATCAATAAATCCCTTCTTTTGACAACATTCACTTGGACTCTGTCAAGTTTTTATGGTTGTCGTGTTACTCCCCTCCTCCTCACAAAGGGGGGGGCCGTAACAATTCTGTTCCACAGACCTTGAAATTGAACTTGCATTTAATAAGTTACTTCATATTTCTAGCATCAGCTGGATGTCAACATTAGCCAAAGTCAGATAAAAATAAAAAATAAAAAAAAAAAACAATCACCAAAATGGAGACTAAACTGCATGTAATGCCACATTAAATGATAAACCTCCTCCATTCAGGCACAGGCAGGCTTAAGAGGAGCCGGCGGCGACGGCAAACAGGAAGTGGACAAGTCGCGGAAAGAATCAGATAAGAGATTTTGGAGGGCAGTGATTTTTTCTGAGAAACGCAGAGCGACGGCGTCTCCAGGAAGCGGGTGAGGATGCTGTGCAGAAAAATGCGTTAATGTCTGAGAAGTTTTTTTTGTTTTTTTTTTTACCGCAGCTCATGCAAAATGAATGAGGTTTATTACAGCCTGGCAGCGGGTAAAATGGTCACTAGTGTTTTGGCGTTTGTCTTTAGAGCAACTTCTGGATCACGTAAAAAGAAAACAATAATATTACAGCGGAAAAGTGGGTTGTTTTACATGTAAACCTTAAAATCTGTGGTGGATGTATTTTAAATCTACCACTGTGCTTCAATGACTCATGTTGTAGCAATTGGACTGGTTCTGCTGGCGGATTCTTCCTGGTATTCCTGGTAAAGGGGGAATTCTGCTCTCAGAATGAGAAGTTCCCACAAAGTGACTGACTTAATGTAAACGGTTGGCTTTCCTTGTTTTATTTTATTTTATTTATTTTTTACTGAATAAAGTTTATCTACTCCATGAGCCTGACTGACACGTTTTGGTTTTCAGACCACTACGGATTTTGTTTAATGTACTACACCAAAACAAGAAAATTAAGTTTCTTAAAAAAAAAAAGTCCATATTTCACTTTCAATTCCTGTCTAATTCCAGGTAAACACAAACAAAATTTATTTTTCACACATTAATATTTCACTAACACATCCTTCAAACCTCAGGAAGCCTTCTAAAGCACAGAGTAACTGGAACAGCTGCAGGTTCAGAAAGACCTTCTGTCTCATGTTTGTTCAAACAGGTGACATTTTTTTAAGCAGAGGAAATTAGTTAAAAATGCAAATATGTTTTGACATCTTATTAAAGTATTGTTTTTTATCTAAATCATGGCAAAAAAACTAAACAATTTCATAATGTTAGCTTCTCTAGCCTTGTAGCTAAAGTTATGTCACTCAAATGCAGCTCAGTAGGGAGTTTAGGGTTAGGAGCTTTGGGACATGTTGACATGTGACAGGAGAAGAAAACTGTAGAATAATTTAAGAAAAAGTCTGGTATGACCAGATAAATAGCACTATTAAATATTTTTTTATAATCATCAGCACTAATATAGGTTTTTCTCTCTCTCTCATTTTTTTTTTTGGATTTACTTCATTGTCGATCAAAGGAGCCCTCCAACTCTCACCGCCTACAGACCAACAATTACCCGCTGCTTGTGTTTCAGGCACTTACGGCAGGACAGAGAAGAGAAAAATGAAAAGGGATAAAGGAGAAAATCCCAGACAGATTAGGGCGGCTCTGATGGATTCAGTTGTCAATACGGGTGACGACTTTAACGGCTGCAACGGGAGCAGCTGTGATGTAACCTGGCGAGGTGCTTTTTGTTCACAAAGAACTGGATTTACATTTCAAAGAGAAGCGCCCGGTGTCATTTACAGTTATCGCATTTCGTGTCTCGTTAGCGCCGCCCGTTTCCGATAGGCTCCCCGGGTAATTAGGTTTTGTTCATCAGGAAGGCGGCATTACGCACAGCCATGAGAGAAAAAACACGAGATGGAAAAAAAAGAAAGAAAGCGATAAAAAGGAAAGTTAAAAAGTTACTTTTTGAACACTTTTAGCTAAGGAGATCATGGCTTGGGGTACAGAGTTTTATATATGTATGTGTGTGTGTTTTTTATATATGTATGTGTTTTTTGTTTTTTTTTCAGTTCTGAAGTCCAGTCTAAAGTCCAATGCAGCCAGTAGTTCCTCTGTGAGACACAATCTTAAATATGTGTCTCACAGCAAATTCCGGATCATATTTATCTCAATGTTTTTTTTGTTTTTTTTTTGTTTTTTTACATAGAAGTGGGTTTTTAGGATTCGTTTACATTTAATCGGTATTCCCTTCATGGAAGCTCAGCTCCATCATATTAGTATTTATTTCATTTTAATCAGGTTTTAGGGAGTTGGAATGGTATTTTCCTGGTGTTACTCATGGCCCGAAGAGTCTCTGGAATAATAACAGCCTGCATTTGTTCTCTGTTTGTGAAAACGCCTGTCTGTGTGACTGACGTTCTGATATTGTGCAACGTTTGCAAACAGGTATTTTTAATCCAGTTGGTTTTTATCAGCAGAGTTGTTGTTCTGAAATGTTCAGCCTCTAGTCACCTTTATTCATCTTTATTCTCTTTCTTTCAGACTATTTTCTTCAGATTAGTTGAGTTGAATGGATGCGTTTTATTCATATTCCTGTGCTAAGTTCTCTTTTTCTCTCTCTCTCTCTTCTTCCTTTGTTACACATTCCAGGACTTGACAGAACCGTTTCTTTTGTTTTCTGAACTCGGCATCTGAGCAGCTTCAGTGTCATTGTGTAGATTTTTGACTGTTCAGAGATAAAACGTGACAGCTGCTGCTTCACACACTCAGACCCATCCATGTGGTTTCACTGTGGCCCTGCTGAGATCTTCACTCCTTCCTCACTGCCAGGCTTTTTGTCTTCCCTACCCCAACCCTGATACTTTCCCTCAGTTTTGGTTCAAATGGTTATTTTATTTTATTTTATTTTTTGCCTTCTCTCTATGCATGTCTTTGTGAATTGATTTGTTTATAGTAGAACTGCTGAGACCGGTCACTGTAATCGATCTCGACAACGATGATAATTCTTCACTATCAATCAACGTTGTTTAGTTGACAAAGTTTTCAAAGTTGTTTTGCTCCAAATCGTCTTGACCGTTCAGGAATGTGTTGCAGTTTAACTGCCTGATTCTAAAACTAAAAATTCACATTTGTTGTAATTTTGTCCTTTTTAAACATATATATATATATTTAACATACATGCTCCTGTTGCCACACAGTGGGAAAACAAATATTTCTATTCTAAACCTATAATATTCAGCTTTTAAAATCTAAAATGTTATTAAAAAGCTAAAGTGCTCTATTAACGTACCTCAAATAAGGTGACAAAAAGGTTGCTGAAAACCACACTATGATAGATTTAGCTGTGAAAACACTCGAGTAACTTTTTACTTTTTTTAAGCAATTATTTGTCCAGTAGTTTCACTCCGCAGCACTTATTTCCACTCGACTAACATTTTCAAATATTCATCACTACTTTTACTTGAGTACAATTTCTAGCCACTCTATTCTCCCTGAGTCAGTTCACTGAATAAAGACTAAAGATGTTTTCACTGAAATGCACCAGACACAGACGCACACCGTTTTAACATAACACATTATGTTTGTAGATACGGTTCATATCTGCGCAATTAAGAGGTGAAGTGTACATACAGTAAATGGTACACATTGTCATTGAGAGTACTTTGCACTGGTTTTACATGCATTACCTATTGTCAGTACTGATTTCAGTAGTTTCATGTTGATTTTTCCAACAAGAAATTTCGTCTTTAGTTAGTTGTTTTTATAAGGATGTCACTTACTTTTGACTCTTATTTTATTCAGTCAAGTACCAGATTTTGGATATTTAATGATTTTTGTTTGATTATTTTTTTCTCATCCTAATTATCCTTAGAATATTGGTGAAGAACATCCTCAATACAAAAACAAAATACTTTGCCCACATGAATCTGTTATAAAAAAATAAAGAAACATAAAGGCTTGTGGGATTTTATGGTAGGAAAAAAAAAAGAGGTAGTAATGTCAATAAGAAAGAATTAAGAACCGTTCCCATTAACATTCACCAGCATTTTAACATCAACCCTATTTTTTATTTTCATTTATTTTTTTTTTACATCCATTAGCTTGTAGTAAAGACAACACGTCTGACAAAGAAAACAGAGACACGTTGTGTTTGGCAGCTCTGTCAGAGCAGAGGACACACAGAGGAGATAAGTCCAGACACCATGTGTAGGTGACAGCAGATCAGGAGAGCAAGCTGAGGCAGGTTGTGGCGACTGAGAGGAGGAGAAAGTAGCTGCTCTATAATTAAGGGACACACAGAGGTTTGCCTGCTTCAGAGCAAAGGGACAGATTCAGGGCTTATAGTTTGTAAAACCTGGCTGGAGGTAAATGGGCCGTCGCTGGAACAAAGATACCGCTCTGCACAGTCGACTTCACAAGAACGTAGAGTCCAGAGGCATCAGAAAGGGGTTTTGACACACTGCTATGGTTACTAAAACTAGTTAGCAGTAAAATAAGCAGGAGCTGTAAGGAAATTAAAATGTGGTAAAATACAAAAAAATAAAAAAAACGTAGAGAAAACAAACATTTACCTGACCAGAGAGATACCTTCAGGGTGTGCGTGTGATATAGACTCGCAGGATATTTAGAAAGATAATTCATTTAATTTAAAAAATAAGCTGGGAATAAAAAGAAAATAGCTTTTTATTTCATCCATGGCTTTCACACTGAACTTAGGCTTAACGTGTTCATGCTTGAAAAGCGAAGTTTGGGAAAGGTGTAAACATTAAAGATGATCCTGCATCAATAATACCAAACAATGAGCTTCATCTAAGGCAGGAGTGGCACACTCCAGTCCTACATTTTTTATTTTTATTTTTTTTGATGAGTTCCTGCTTCAAAACACTTGAACACAACGGCTTAATTAGTCGTTCGTTGTGCGATCAGCATCTCAAGTGGCCTGATTGTGACTCCTTCATTTATTTGATAAGTGCTGAAGCAGGAAAACACAGGAAAGTTGAAGAACACAAAGTCCCACCAACACCCATCACACCCTGCTGACTGTGCTGGAGAAGTTTTATTCCTACTAGAAGTTGTAGAGTATAAAGTAATCATGGGTCCACCAGTGTAGGGTTTTGAGCCAAAGTCACTGAATGGATACGCTGTCCATTCAGTGAAATTAAAGAGACTGAAAGCAGCATGGTTATTACAAGATGATACGTCGTGTTGTGCCCTACGTTTTCCGTTGTCGCAAGATTTTAATTTGTCAGTGACAATTTAAACTGAATTGCAGTCATCACAAAATCAGTTCCTGGGCAACAAATAAGTCCTTTGACCAGACTTTTGACATTCCTCCTTTACAACATAATGAAACACTAAGGCTGCCTTCTTCATCGTGACTCGGAGGGAAATTTTGTCTCACAGATTTAACATCGTGGCGTCTTACCTCATTTACAAACACCCAGTGACTGTCCTTGGAGGCCAAATTTGTTTCCACAGCCTGCAGACACAAACAGAGAGAGAGAGAGAGAGAGAGAGAGAGAGAGAGAGAGAGAGAGAGAGAGATTGGGAAAAGTTTAGATCAATTACTCCGGCTTCATGTAAACTTTCTGGGTCTCAGATCCTCCTATTTGGCCTCGGAGCTGCTCTATCACACCAAAGACACGTTGCTTTGCTCCACTCCTATTTGCTCAGCCTCTGCTGTTTTCCAATGATGGGTTGCTCTGCCAAATGTCAACCAATAAAAGTTTTCCACAGAGACCCGGCCAAGTACTGAGAACTCTTATCAAAGCGCTGCGAGCTCGTCTGGTTCGGCGTAGCTGTGTGATAATCCCAGCAGCGTCCAACCGGCTTCCGACCGATGATAACGAAGAGCCGCGCCGAGTCGAGCCGATAAGGTCCGCGTTTTATTCCGAGTCCAGAGGGGAACTGCTGGCACCAGCTCGTCACCTTCTGTAAACGGCAGACATGAACGCAGAACGCAGGAATGAAATGTATATCAAAACTGATCACTGGTGATTAAAGTCTTATAAAGTCTGATAGAGAAACTTCCTTTTCGAATACACATGGCCACAGGGTCAGACTGAGGAGGTCAGTGGTGTTGCACAAGTGGATCAGAGGAGTCTTTATTTACACCTTATTAATATGAGTAGTGTTTCTGATTTAATGAAACCTCAAATAGAGCTGCAAAGACTGAATTTAATCAGCACATTTAATTGATTTGTATGCATTCCAGTAATGTGGCAAAAACACTTAAACAATGACACAGTTGAAAGCAGATAGAGATGGTCTGCTGCTGTTTCCATGATTTTCTTTTTTAAAGGACCAGGCTATTAAAACAGACTGTTACAATGGTACAAATCAAAAGATTATATTTACCTTTATAGTACCCCGACATAAAACAAGTCAAATACAACATAAAGCCTAGCTTAAGGACAGCAGCGGCGGTTTTCAAGTGCATAAGTCTTTATAGACGCCTTTATAAAAGCAATTGGAGTGTAAAATAAAGCAGCACCTCTACCAAGTTCAGAAAAAGTCCAAAGCTTAAGGCCACAAATTAAATTTTATTTAGGATTCCAGACAAAATATCAACTCCAAGTCCCAATCAAGGAATCTCTGTGGGGCTGTTACCGGACCACACTCAACTCCTGACCTCTGCTTTCATCCTAATAGCTGTGGTTTTATGTCATCAGCATTGTTCAGGTTGAAAGCTGTAAGATGTTGTATTGAAACGGCCCAACTAGTGTTACCAACGCATTTAGTAACACGCAAAAAAGAAGAGAAAGACCTGTTCCCAAGGGACAATGGTAAAGCAAAAAAAAAAAAAAAAGCAAACGTTTAAAAAAAAAAAAGTGACTAAATTTGCTCGGAGCAACACAGGTTGTGGTAAATTCATTGATTTCGTTATGTTTCCATCTCCTGCTGGAGCCGCAGTGCACTTGTTACAGGTCATCTAAAATACTTTATCTTATATTCTGAATATATAAAGATTCCCAACATGGCAGCTCCTTGCATTGAAATCCTTCAGAACCTAAAATAAAGGATTTCTTCAAAGTACGTGAGACGTTGCAAGTTATTACTTACATTGCATTGAATTTAATAACTTTACATCACCAATTTTCCTCTAATTAGAAGTAAGGTGTGGTGGTTTGAGGTCTGTGCAACAGTATTAACATGAAACACAAAAGGCAATACAAAATAGAAATATATAATATATGATCAGGAAAAGAAAAGTCTATCTTTTGCATGATTATTTTTGACTGATAAATAACAGCCTAGTCTTCACACAAGTCAGGGCCAGGCTTATATAGAACAGAAACCTTTTGATAATTACAACCCACAATAAGGTTCTTTGTATTGATTTCCAGTGCAATCCTCAAGTAAATTAATTTCCCTCCACTCAAACTGCACACTCAATAAAAAAACCTGACATGACAACACGTAACGCGCATCAAAGCATATGGACTGAACTACGAGCCATGTGGGTGTTAAAACGAACACTGTAACCACGTCTGTATCTAATGATCTGGACGGCATGAAGCAAAACGTCGTCCTTCAACATGATAATAGGAAAACAGACAGCAGGGAGCATCTGGTCCGTGTGGGGAGTGAACACAGTAACAGTCATGGAGCCTGGTACGTGACGGAAGACAAGGGGAGAAGAGCTGAAACTGGGTTTCCTTGCTTCAGTACACTGAAGCAAGGAGACGAAGACTGGACCCAGACACACATCCAAGCTGCTTTTCTGGGCCAGATAAAACGAGACTAAGCTTCTGGAAATGACTTCTCAAAGCACAGACTGGGTTTCTGCTCTCTGGGTTATGTTTTACAGTTGTCTATGTCAGGAACCCAGCTAATTTGAATAAACATTTTCCAGTTTGCCAAAAAAAAAATTCAACCAGTATCAGAAGCTTCATAATGGCTATAAAATAATTAAATATAAAGCTACTGACATTAGTTAAATGTCACTAGCTTTATATTTAACCAAATATTATGGGAGACAAATGTATATATTTGAGCGAAAGCATAGTTTTGACCCTGGGTAGATCAGATATTGGAATGACGTCCTCCTTTTTAAATCAGGTAAGGATTTTCCTTACCTGCTCTTTTGGCCAGATGGACATTCCTCTAACCAATTAGTTGAATTTAGCTAATTAAACTTTACACAGTTTACAACACATTTCTATATATTGATGTGGAAACTAATATTTGGCATTTTTAATCCCACTTGTTACACGCTAGCGTCTTAAGGGTTACTCCTTTGGAAGTCCTCCCAAAAGTATACCAAAAAAAGTGTTTGGAATATACAGCAGAAGATGTTTTCCCACCACAGCATCAGAACTGGGTTTCAGGACATATCAGTTTTTCAATATTAATATCTTCGCCCTCCTTTACAGGCTCCATCTTTGGTTCCTGCTCGATCCAACACAGAACTCACCCAGGAAGCCCAACACAGATGAAATAATACTCTTTTCAGGTTGATCGTTTAATCTGTGTGTCCTGGGGAGCTGTGGGAGGAGGGCGAGAGGTGAGGATTAGGGACGTATTAATAGCAGTAGTTGGGACCAAAATGTCAGTGAATGTGACTGTTTGTGACGAGGTCCAGCTTTTTTTGTGTGTGTGAGTTGATGATGTTGTCAGGGATCTGGTTAACCTATCGTTAAAGGCCAAGACCCCACTTTCTGGAGATACTTCACAAGACATCTCCTATTCGGAAATATTACACCTGTCACTGTAACCTTTACCAGGCCAAGAGGCACACACACATCCACACACACACGCACGCACTCGCATGCACACATAACAGCAGAGAGTCTTGTAAAACTGCCCTCTAAGATAGATGTGCTATTCTGAGCCAATTTTACTGTGATCTATGTTGAGGATTTTCTATCCTGCGTTCCTTCTCTGTCTTTTTGAAACCAGGTTGCGTGGTTGTTGTTGTTGTTTTTGCTTCTGTGGATAAAGAAACTGTTTTTTTTTGTTTGTAGAAACCTTTGACATTTTGTTGCATTTAATGAAACAAGCTGAAGTAAAATGATAAAAATTATATATATCTGTATATATATAATTTTTTTTTGCTGTCAGAACATTAAGACCTCGTTCCAGACACACATCTTTCTTGAATGAGTTTGGCTTTGCTCTTTCAGCCAGATGGACATTCATTCCTCCAACCAATTAGTTGCATCTAGCTAATTAAATTTAGGAAGAATCGGTTCTAACATGCACAACCAAAATTCAAACTCAAAGTTTGGATGATTTTGTTGTAAAATGTAGACATTTCAGGGAACAAATATTTTTAAAAATGGCACAATTTTATTTCAATGAAACTTTTTTTTTCGCACAATTTTTTTTTGTGTGTGTGTTTGATGCAATGACATCGAGTACACAGATTTGTGTGAACACCCATACGCTAAAGTCTTCTGCAAGCACGTTTTGACGATGTCTCCTCGGTAGGAGTCTATCAGCATCCCACATTTGTGCTTGGTATTACTTGCCCACCCAGTTATCTGAAAACTTCTCCAAATATGTCAGATTGAGAGGTCGTCTCCTGTCCACAGCATGTCAGCTCACAGATTTTTAATTAAATTTAATTCTGACTGCAAGTTTTCCTCCAATGAGGAAGTTGTTGCTTTGTTGATTTAGACGTAGGGAATCATGGATGAAGTGGTTGGAATCAAACTGATTGGCATTTAGAACTGTTTATTATTTCAGACGTCCAGGAAGAAAGAGAGAAAGGAAGAAGGAAAGAAAGAATGAGAGAGCAAAAGAAAGAGTGAAACAGAGAACCCCCCGACCCCCACAAGCAGTTTTAAATATCACTGAGTGCATATTGTATTCATCTCTCATCTAACAGAGAACTCCCACACATGCATGTTTAACTGCTTTTAGATTCCAAGAGAAACATTTAATCAAACAATTTCATATGAAAGCTGTGTTAGAAATTCCCTTGAGACAAGCAAATAGCAAAATTCATTGTTTCTACTCTTGTTTTATTAAATCTCACTCCACTTTAATTCATGCAATATTTTAAAATATATAAATAATGTGCGGATAAGTTTAAGTGGGTCTCTCTTTTTTTTTTTTTTCCCCTTTTCCTTCACAGCTCAATCACCTCAACCCGTTGTAACCGAGGAGGCCCGGCTGCAGTCTGCTCGCAGGTCACTGGGGCCGGGCAAAGTTGGGTTGACCGCAGCGAGCACTAGATCAGCAAGAAAGGTCTCTGGGCAGGTCTGTGTGTAGAATGGATGATGGGACAGATCAAAACGTGATTGCGTCAACAGCCTGCAGCTAGTTCAGCAGCGGGCAGCCGGTGCAACACTCTCGTCTGCTGCTGAAATCCTTCATGTGGATCTGCACTAACTTCCCTTCGTGTAGAAAATTTCAGTTTTAGACGAACATTCAGCTGCCAGAACAAATAACTTCAACGTAGTCTACTAATTAAAAAAAAAAAAAAAAAGAAAAACCTTCTGGGATAGTTGCTGAGCTACACGTTCCAAGTTTGCTTTTGAAATATGACTTAGCAGGATATTAATATCAGAGCTAGAGAAAGAGATATATGTGTATTTCACATGGATTTGCGCAAACCAATCAGATAAAACGACTAACATGCATGTAGAAGTTCAAATATCCTGCAAACAGACATGATGAAACCAGAAATAAAAAAAAACACTGCGGCTTTATTCCATCTGCATGTCTGAACGCTGCTGCCAGGCTGAGAATAAATATTTAAAAGCAGAAACAACAAAGCAAAGCATGTTGAAATAACTGTATTATTTTGTTCCCACCAACTTCAGCTCAACCTGGCGAGGAGCTGATGAGGTATCGATCGGGCAGGCCAATCCGAGCTGCATCAAAGTTTCATGAAAGATCCAGGGCTGCGCTGCTAAGTATCGAGCGGTGGGCGGCCGCTGCGGAAAGACGGAAACTTTCCGCAGCGGCCAAAACATGTTTCGCTTCCATTCCTGGTTGTACGGGATCAAGCGGGACCCGGGGAGCGAGACTACGTGCCCGAGGAGCTCTAAATGATTTAAATGTTCGGGAGCGAAAGGCTGCCAACAGAATACCACGGAAGTAAGAAAGTGCAGAGAAAACGCCTTAGTCTCTTCGTGGGACTTGTTGACATTGAGAAAAATCTTAAGCGTTAGCAGCCTAGAATGGTTTTCCATTTTTTAAGACCCACAAAAAGGAAACTGTTGCTATTTAAAATTCAGAGTGGGCGACATTCTGAATTTCATGTGCTGAAATTCTGGAAAATGGCTACTCCTTGTTGAAATGCAGGAAAGCCGAGCGCATTTTGGGGAAACGCTCTTCTGCTTCCATCAGCAGTTCTCAGGGGAGGCAAAGGGTCTGGCAGAGTGGCTGGGTGGGGGTGGTGGCGTGTCAGAGAGTTAGCCGGTTTATATTTTGCTCTACTGCCTCCACCACCACCACCTCTGTGGGTTTAATAGTCCTGACAACAAGCATTTTTAACAGGCTGCTGGACGGGCAGCGAGCGAGGATGTTGCACCAGAGACAGAGTGCTTTTAACACCATGCTAATGGAGGAGACAGGGATGAGTCCCACGAGGACGCCGCTGACCAGGAAATCCGGCATGCGTGGGGTCAGAGATGAAAACAAAAACTAAGTTCAGTTAGACGTTCCTCTGATTCTGTCACAGAAACACAATTCAATTCTTTGTTCAGCTGTGGGGCATTTTTTCTTTGTCGCTGGTAGAAAACAAAGAGCATACATACAGACAAAGCCGGCAGGAGCCATTTTGGTGCGCTGGGTTATAAATTTGCAGTGGGTAGTTGTTTTTGAAAATGTCTTTTGAATATTCCTTAAAACTGTGACTATGTTGTAAAAGTATAACATGAGGCAGATAAATAGAAGTTTCTGATCCTGGTAAGAAACAACCAATAGGAAGCCAGGAGGAGAGTCTCAGCGCTGTCAGTCAAGCTGTGTACGTGACGTCCCCTTCGCTCTCTGATGAACTACAGCCTAAATGACGACGTATAAAAAGTTTTCCTGTAATGTCAGGTTGTTTCTCTGCATTCAGGACAGCTGATGCAAACCGGCAATGTTGGTCTTGTGTAACTGTGTTTGTGCCGTTAGCTTCCCCTCTTCTAAACAAAACCACAACGTCTCAAACTGAGGCCACTTTCCACTTCGCCTTTATCAAATATGAGCAACAATGAGTCACACAAAGCAACTCCAGAGAGCAAGCAGCCACTGACCTGACCTACGGTACGGGAGCTCTGCCTCTCGCCGCAACACGAAGCCCCCTGTTTCAGGCCACTGAGGCTCGCTCTGAACTTGATTATGTCACAGCTGAGATGCTTCCTCTCCATGTTCTGTGCTACTCAGTATTTTTTTTTGTTTTGTTTTTCAGAGAGGTGGGTAGAGGGGGCCTGTCGCCGTGAGGCTCTGTCTGGATGTTGATGTCAGTGAAAGCTGTGCTAAAAGCAACGCTTCGCGCAAAGATAAACTGAGAGCTGAGAGGCTTTGGTAAACACGGTACTCCACTTTGAACAAGAGCTTATTTATATGGAACCAGTTTGCAAAGGCTGAAACTTAGATCTTAAGGATCAACTGAATGATTAATGCTTACTGTATCTTGACTGCAATATTAATTTGCTTTGCTTGTATTGCTTTTTTCTGGTTGTTTGTGTACAGCACTTTGGCGAATTGCGTTGCTTTCAAAGTGCTTTATGGTTAAAGGTGGACTGAATGGGATGTAGCACATGCTACGCTAAATAGTAAATTACACTAGACAGCTGAAGGATTTCAGGTGAGGAGAAACCACAGAAAATCTCTTGCAGACTTTCAACAACCCAGCAGAGGAAGGAGACCAAAGCAGCTGCTGATGATTCATGTGGAAAAGCTCTCAGAAGTTTTTTAAGAAGGGAATGTTCAAACCTTCAGCAACCAAAATGAATCCAGAGGAGATTCTCAAATATAAACACAGAAGGTCTAACTATCCTCTAGAGCAGAAAACTGCCAAAACCATCTTTATTAATTAAATGACCACATTGATGATGATTGGTCAGTGGAAGAAGTATGGTTGGACTTGATTGGCATTAAAACAGCCTTTTTATTGAAAAAGGAGGTTAAACACTTCTAGCTATTTTGCTTTCAGTTGTCCAAAAATGTGTACTCTTTCATCCCATGAGTCAAATGTTTATCAAAAGTTTCTGAATCGTATCTGAATAACGGAACAATGCCTAACAGAGTGGCAGTGCTGTCACCTGCAGGTGTTTGACTTTAATCCCTCTTGACATTTAACTTTTGTCTCCTGATGTGTCATTAGGAGAACTGCCCTCTGTGCGCTCGGCTATTATGTCCCATTTCTTGACTCTAATGCCGTCTACGTACAACCAGGGACTTTAAAAGCCCTGAGTGTTCTCTGTTTCAACAACACGAACAGACATATGGAGGATAATTACACCTTTGCTCAGCATATTATAATTTATCCACATTTAAAGCTGAGTTTGCCTTATTTTTCAGTCCGACAGAGCAGCCCTTGCCTTGTCTTACGTCTCCGGCTGACAGGACGAGCCGGGCTTTAGATCTCTCAGTCGTGACTCTTCCCCTATCTATTCTGCTGCTTTATTGTCCACCACTGTCACTCAGCCTATTATAAGTGCCCCCAAAGAGGAATGGAGCGAGACGGAGACATCGGATGGAGAAAGAGATTGAAGAGGGACTGAAGTGTCCCATTTTAAAGAGCAGGTAAAGGTGTCTCATCGCATAATAGAGTTGAAAAAGGCAGAGGGCAGCGTGGCATGTCATCCAATAAATAAAATAAAAATAAAAGTGGTAAATGATGAAGTCTGTGTTTATGAAACATTTGGTTAAGTTTCCTAAAACCAATTAAGTTGAAGGCTCAGAATATCCTAAAGCCAGAAAAGTTTACACATTGAAATCTACATTCATCAGAAATGCCTTTATTTAAGGTTGAATTCAGAGTCATTTTAAAGGATATTATAATGCACAGCTCTAAGAAAAAACTAATCAGTATTGTAAACAGAAAGGTCCAATAGTTTGTGTACTTTTTTTTTTTAGCAAGCTGTTACTTTGCTGCTTTTCCTTTGTATTTGTATACATTAAAACACTATTTTATTACCTTTCCTTAAAACCCCATCCTGTTGTTTTTTGCCCTTTTTGCACACCAAAGTGATGTTAATTGAACCTTGTGGAGTTAAACTGAATGTATAAGACGTAGAAAGCAGGTGAAATCTGAGAGTAAGGATGAGGCAGATGGGTGAATGTCGGACAGGCGAGGTGAGAGCTAAAGCCTGTTACGGGTTTGGGTGGATGCTCGGGCCCGAGGCAGCTCAGTCCAGGAAAAACAATCTGCTCTGTAAAACCACTGCCTCGGAGATTAGCACAAAGTTGACTGCTGGGAGGTGAAGAGTCAGAAATTAGAAAGCCAATGAAACTCTCAACTATGAGCTATCCAAGCTGACAGTAAAACCAAGCCCTATCATCCATTAAACGTGGAATAAGGGCTGCGGCTTGTGTAAGAGACTTGAAGCACAAGGTAAAAAGTACATTTACAGAGCAACAAGAAAATGTCTGGCCACTAAAGACAACTCCCAACAAGAAAAGCAGAAAGAGAACTAATATAGGTCCAGTGATGTGGCATTAAAATGGACAAATGGAGTCCAGAGTGGATCCGCCCCGCATTCAAAACATTCAACAAGCTCAAGCAGACTCCTTCGAGTTCAATCATGACCTCAGAGTCACGGAGACATCCATCAAGCTCAATTTATTCATTGGAGGGCAGTGGAAGTGTTGCGAGAGACAGAAAAGGTGGTTTAGGTGAGTGTCGTTACCAAACGCCTCAGTCTGACACAGATGGCATGATTCAGCATGGAGGCAGTTGATCTTTTGATCTCCCTAAAACCTCCCAGATAAAATCCTAAGCAGCACAACGTGGGGCTCAGCCGCGTCTTGTTTGCCTTCACGGTGAAAACACAAACACAAGCTACAAATACTTTCAACCTCAGTTATTTTTTTTTTATAACATGTAAAGTGTATACTAGCGAAGAAACAGAAAAGCTCAAGAAGAAGTGTGTGGCCTTTGGTTTCACACACATAGAGCTAAAAAAATTTAATTTTTGAACTTTAGAAAACATAAATTACAAAAAGAAACAATTTTGATAAGAGACAGAAAACTACAGGAAGCATCCCTCAGTTGACAAGCTGAACTTACTCATTAATATCACGTACTAATACAAACAAGTCATGTACAGGTGACACTCACTTATTTGCATTCATCTTCCAAATTTTTTGTGGAAAATTTGGCTATTCGTGGGTTTTTGTTTCTAATGCGCATCTAAAACATTTGAAAGAAAACGCAGCTTGAGAAGTTAACGTACAAAGGTGCAGAGCTACTTGATGTCTGCAGATCAGCCTATTGCGTGGCATCATTTACGTTCCTTGGCTGTGATTGGTTGTTCCCTCAAGAGCGGAGATAACGGAGACTGTGGATGTTAACTTCTGAGAAGTGATGAAACTGTTTCCCCTGTGTGAATCAATGCATATTAAGATCTATTTAATGTTTATGCAGTTATGTACATTTTTACATTCAGTCTCAAGATTCACGGACTGTAGCTCTGCGATGAAGACTGTAGTTTGTCTACAGATGTACCCGACTTACACCTAATGAGTCACTTTCCACTTTCTAACTTTATCAATAAAATAGTCCGGCGAGGTTATTTGGTGGTGGCCTTTGAATGTTTTCTCGGCGTTTGTCCCGATGGGAAAGCAGTCTGAATATTCTGAATATTCCTTCTGGCTTACGGTTGCCCCGATGCACTCTGGGAGGAGCTGCAGGGTGTAGCTGGGTGTCAGGTTCTCTTCTTGACTCGTTGGTGGGTCGGTTGGTCAGTCAGAAAGATGGACATGATGTGGGATTTTATACAAGACACAGAATAAGACATGCAAAATGTCATAAACCTTAAGATAGTATTTTAGAGACACACAATGACTGAAGCAGCACTAAGATAAAACATATTAAAGTATTTCAAATTCTCATGTTTGAAACTGAAGGACAAAAAGTGCACATCTGATGGCCTCGCAAAAAAAGCTTTGATGGATTTCTAACGATGAGTGGGGTTGCAAAAGGGGACAGTATGTGATTTCCCATCAGCGGAGCTTGTACATTCACTTTGGAGAGCCATTTCCTCACAAGGCCTCACAAGAACGACATTCGATACACACAGGCCAGAACTCGCGGTTCGACCTTCATGTCTTTTTTTTTTCCCATTTAAAAAAAAAAAATACATTGTTCAAATGATGAGATCAATTTTGAGCATTAATGGAAATACGGTTTAAAACTACGTTTTATTTTGTTCGAGTTTTGACGTTCAAATGAAAGGAAATGAGTTTAGATGTTCAGAAACCATCACGAAAACTCCAATTTGTCATGTTTTTTAACCTGATGGAAAACATCTCACTGTTATGGCAGTGAAGCAAATTTAATGTCGACATGAACCGAAGGCAAACGACTGAGAAACAAAACCGACACCTTCGAACTGCACTGAAATCTGCACCTGACCATGAGGAGGGGTCAAGGTAACGGTAGCAACACGGAGAGAGGGTTTTTCACCAGCCTGATACTGGAGAATGTCACAAAGTGAATGGAACAAATACAGACAAGAAATGATTAAAATGTTCCAATGTCACATCGAATCAACAGCTAGAAAGTTAAAACCTAAACATAGTTTTTTTTTTTTTTTTTGCTTTGTCCCTTTAAAAAAAAACATAAATCCAGTTAAAAACATTTGAAAAAGTCTTAAAACCATACCATATAAATTTAACAAAAAATATCTAGACTTACATTCTTTAAAAAAAATGATTTGATGTGATGCCCCACGAGAAAACCATGAACAAACTGCCAGAGCAGAAGAAAGAGAAAAACTTGAGAAAATTGTCATAAATTTCATATTTTTGCTAAATATGCTGGTTGAAGTCATAAAGAAACCACTTCATGCTTCACATAGGAGTTTCAGGGAGTTATAAAACAGTGAACTGTGTTTGATTTCATTTTGATGACAGAATAAATCTGAGTCGTTTTTGGTTGTGGGGAAAACTCACAGCTGATTAACACACCAGGCTTTGTTCAGCTGTTTCAATAATGCTTTTGTAATTGGTTTTGATGAATAAGATGAACGTTTGAAGGAAACTTTTGGTTTCTAACATTCTAACATTGTTAGACCCTAATCCACACGGGTAACATAACGTTGGACCAGGACCGTTCACTTCCCCTTTCCGCAGCCGTAAGAGTCGGCTTCTCCGGGGGAATCCCAAGGCGTTCCCTGGTCAGCTGAGAAACATAGAACCTCTGGTGTGTATTTAGGCAGAGTTTAATTCGACTGAAGTTCAGGATTTACTCCATGACAAAGGCCCAAAAGACAGTCTGTAAATAACTCAAAGCGGTCCTGGTTTTGTTGTGGCCTGTCGCGTTTATTTTGTTTTGAATCAGATCTACGCCATCTTGTTTCATCAAAACAATTAAGAGTACGTTACTGAAATGCAGAAACCCTTCCGGGAGCATAAACATTGAGAAAAAGCAACCGTGATCAGTAAGTTAGGGAGACCGATGCTGAGCCGACGTGACGTTAGAAAACTGAAATCCCAGTTTAAGAAAAAGACGCCCTAAAATAAGTTTGGATTGAGAACGGATGGGCTTGTGAAACAGAAAACAGACGCCTCGGGCAGGAATTTAATCAACGGCCGCAACGCTGCCGCCTGTGCCTCTTCGTTGCCACGTGACGCGAATGCAGACCCGAACCTGTTGAAGTAAAGAGGCCATTTGCATGCATTGTGCTCCTTTACGCTAAGCCTCCATCAATCAGCGGGGAGACAAAGACATCTGGGATGGAATGGGGACTACCTGGAGATAAGCTCACTCTGCATCACATTAAATGTGAGACTTTGCCTCTCAGCCTAGATGCTGTTCTGCTCCACGCCTCCCAACGAAACCCACATCTGAGAATGTAAGCTTACAGAAACAGAGATATACCTCTGCTATGAACATTGCCAGTCCCCTCGCGGACGCCCGTTAAAATACCAGACTCAGTTGCTAGGAGATCCTGTAATACAACCGCAGAGTCTCTGCACACATTTGTATGCAACACCACGTGTTGCTGCTTTAATTTTAGGCTGTTCTGCTTCTCCTACAATCCTGCTGATGCTTCTCTTTGCTTCAGTCCTCAGGTGTTTTTGTCTCATGGCCCTTCTTGTTTTCCTTTGAAAGTGTTTTCGTGTGTGTTTGTACGTGTGTGTGTGTGTGTGTGTGTGTGTGTGTGTGCACTCAGATATCCCCCCCCCGTAATGAGGCCTTGGTGGCTGATTAGCTCTTAGACACAATATGGCCAGAAACAGAATGGGCCATTGATTCCCTGAGCGGAGCCAAAATGGCTACTTTGGTCCAACTTGACACCATCTGAGAGGAGGTGTTCCCTGGTGTGTTTGTGCGTGAGATGAAAGCAATAACGTGGGCAGGCAAGGGTGGAAAAAGCTCAGCGGCTCTCCGGTTTCTGTGCTCGCGAGCCAAGTTCGGCTCCGATCTCCAGCTGCAGCAAAAGGGTAAGCATAATAAAAGCGTTGTTATTGCGATATTTTGTCTGCTTAAGCAAAAGCAAAAAAAAAAAAAAAAAAAAAAAAAAAGCAACCTAATAACCTAAGCATCTTGTTTCACAAACTGAAAAAAATTCAGTATTTTTATTATTTTTGCACTCAGAGCTCAGCTAAGTAGAAATCCTCTGACTCCTGGCATCATTTTAGGAAATCATTGGATAAAAAAAAACAGAAAATATTGGATCTAAAACCTTTTTTTTTTTTTTACATGTTAGAGTCAGTAAAGTCACACCTTGGCGGAGGTGTTTTCCTGATTTCCAGCTCTTTGAACCATGTTGACCAAGCTGCCCTCTGGCTGTAGGGACTGCAACATGAAGATGTTGGAAGGTAATCTTACTTCTGTTGGCCTTAAGGTGTTTTTGTACAACCCAAATAAAACACTGAGTGATGCCGTAGCTCCAGACTCTTCTGCTGGAACAAAGAAAAGTAAAGAAACTTGCAGAACTCGACTTGCATCCCTAAAAGCACTTTATAAGTCTGCATCTCGTATATTAAATTACCCCTAAGAAGTTAATTGAATTCATTAATTCAATTCAAAAAGTGAAATGCAAAGATTCATCACAGAATATTCCTGAAATAAAAACCTCTCTGTTGGTCTCATAGAAAATTTCAATGTTCTGAAGAACAGAATTCTGGGTTTTCATTAACCATAAGTCACAATCACTTTGCAATAGATCCAGCTGAAATAATTTTTTTGAAATTAATTAGTGAAATTAATTAACCTTTCATTGAGATATACGTCACAAAAACAGGTGTAAAAATGATCCAGAAACCTCGATTTGTTTAGGTTTTGTTGTCGAATGAAGTGACGATCACTAAAGCCATGGCAAAAACCAATGACACTGTTCAGAACAATTGTTGCTTTTCTGTTTTAAATAAACCTAATTGATCATTTTACACATTTTAAAAAATGTTAAAAAAAAAAATGTTACACAATTTTTAAATAGAAATTGTTACACCGGCCCATGCCTAAGATACAAAAAATAACAAGTAAGACCATCCAAAGAGGCTGAGACCGTTGAGCAGAGAGGACACAGAGGAAACATGATTACAGTCTCTATTTCCGATCACTTACTTTTCCATTAGGGAGATTAATGATGGCGCATACAGATAGGGGACGCCATTTCTGATGTGAAAAATTGTGCCATTACCTGTTCAGGGTGAACAAAAAGTGAGTACATGCGTGTGTCTGTTTTGGAAACTCTTCGTGCTCCGACTTTCACGCCTGCTGCCGCTGTGCCTTGCTGCAGAGACCTAGATCCACATCATGTTTGTGTGCTTTGAGTTTTGTTTTTCTTTTGTACATACCAAAACCAGTTAGGTTTGTGCGAGGTGAAGCTCCGTGGAGGCGGATGGGGGGGCGAGCAGTCAGTCTATCTACTGGGAGTCTGACAGATATTCTTAGAGGAAAACTCACATCAGTGCAACAGAGCCGACAGGAAAGTACGTGTTTAGGCGTGGAGTTCATCTGAAGTTAACGCATAAAACAAAGTGAACGGTGAAAGTTCTGAAAAAATTCAGCTTGAAGGAAAACAAGATTTTCCCCTCAGGCATCTCAGCTTTACCCGGTTCCACATCAGTATTATGCTAGCCACTGTAGAGAGACAAAACATGTCTAAAGCTGAATTAATTTCAAGTGTTTAAGGTGTTCGGCTACAAAAGACACAAAGCACGCCTTGGTTAATATGCAAAACAAGTATTTAACAGTTTAGAATCCATCCAGGTTAATGCAGGTCATTTGCAAGAAATTTAGTGAGTAAACTCAATGAATTGAGATTAGTTTTCTAGCTCAATTTCTCAACAGGGATGACGCTTTGGGGAACTCATTTCGATATCAACTTATCTTATCAATTTGTAGTTATATATATATTTTTGTTTATGGTGTTGCAAAGGCTAATATGAATAAACCACATTGTGCTCTGTGGCTACTTTGAATGTAAAATGTTGGCAAAATGATCTGAAAAGTCACCATATTTAATGACAACATCCACTCAGTGTAATTCGAAGATTTTATGACGGGTATTTTGCTATCAGAGTACATGACTACCATTTTTGCTCCAATGCTGGAACAGATGCTAGTAAGCTGGCTGCAGCACCTCCGTAAACAGATTTTTAAATAAAATGGCAGCATGGCTTATGAATTTCTATTGAGCCATTTAAATAAACACTTCCAAACTATATTTTTATTCGGTGTAGGGATTTAGGCAAACCAGTGTCTGTTGTCCTCAAACAATTCAAAATATTTGTTATAATAATTATTTAAGTTGTTTCTAGATTTTTAAACAACTGTTTTTATTCATTTTTTTTTTTTAGCTGAGGTACCTCATGCCAGGTGGACAACATCGCCTATATTGGTTTGTGACAAACCTGTATGTTGATTGAGTAAAACTAATTAAATGGGAAAGAAAATGTGCATTTATGGCAAGATGACAAAGAAAAAAACAAAAAGCAAACGTGAAACAATCCATTTATTATTGCCAATGGCAGTGGTTGGCTCAAATACTTCTACAAAGAGACATAACCATAGTCATTTTTTATCATTATTATTTTATTATTATTAGACTAACCCCTACCTGACAGATCTAGAATAGGTCTGAAAGAAGTGCACAACTAAAATCGATCAAGTTCAAATTTAATTTCAGGCTGGTTATGAGCAACTTTCTTTTTAAAAAAAAAAAGAAAGAAAAGTACTGCAAACTTCAGAAAATCCATGTAGAAATTTAACAAAATCAAAAATGTAGTTTACACATTTAGAAAACAGAAGATTAAAAATCAACTTTTTTCCAGCAGTGACTGTGAGGACAGACTACATGTGCACGTCAGTGAAGTGAGTGCCTTCATGCTGCAGGTGACCTTGTCAGCTTTTCTGCTCCTCAGCTCATTATGTTCAGAGATGCAGGGCTCTCAAATGAACAGGCAGGTGTTTTTAAAAGTCTAAATCAACCTGATTCCCAAAGAACTCCCTCCACAGAAACAACAGGAGTGGCTTTCTTTATTTTTCACAGATAAAAAGCGAATTGTTGGGAAATTTAAAACGACTTACTCAAAATCTTTGTCAGGATAATCCCAGATTCCAGGTTGGGTGTTGTGATTAGAGCAGCAAAATTTATAGTTTCTGCCGACTTCCAGATGAGTGCAGGTAAAAAAATATTACAGAATGACTTCAGAGCAGAAAATCACCTCATCCTACTGACGACAAATCAGCCGCTCGCACGTCGAGCATTTAACGCATATTACCCAATTGCAGAGACGCGAGCCGGTTTCACCACGAGGACGCTCAAGGTGAGAAAATATGGGCCCAATTTTCTTAATGGCAGTAAATATGAGAGGATATTGCAGCTGCAGCTCAAATGTGCCTTTTACATGTTTCCGCACACGGCAGCGGGATGTGCGAGAGATTAAAACCAATGAAGTGTGAGTGGACGCAAATTGGAAGCGGAGGCGCGTGTAGCAAAGTTGTTCCGGGAGCTTCGGAGTATTGCTGGAAAGGGAAAAGGAAGCGGAGACGAAGCGGACAGGGGCAGAGCTCAACAGACAACTTCAGGAGAGAGAAGTCACGGACAAACCAGGATGTGTTCTTTAAACTCATCGGTGAGCGCTCCGCCCTTCATCGAACGACAGAGGAGAGCTTATTTAAAGAGATCAACAACCTTCTGTGTTTTCTGCCTGACACCAAAGTTAGGGTTGAAAATGCTGTCAGTTGTTGCTATGACGGCATCGGCCATTGCTCAGAATACAAGGACACGGCTTGGACGTCTGCCTTCGTCTGTGTCCTTGTTTCTCAGAACTGAACAGCAGGGAAGACGTCCCTGCAGGGGAGCCATCGAGGGGAAGGAGAGACCTGTCCTCTAAATAAACAGAGGGAGGATAAAGGTGTGTTGCTGAGGTTTATTATGACACAAATGATCAAGGAACCCGGTTATTGTCAGAATTCCTTCAGAAAAAAAAGATTTAACTGAAATGAAAACACAGAACTAAATCAGCTCCTTGAAGCAATCAGATCAGATACGTCAACCATCACTTAATGTTCAGTACATCCACAGGATCACCAGGGATAGAGGGACAGATGTATGGAAAGTGAAATAGTGATATGAAATAAATACTTGCTAATGAAATGGCTCCGTTTTAAAAGAATCCGACTTGAAATAGAAAGAAAAGGAGGATGCGGAAAACGTATAAAAATAAGTGCCAGGATAACAAATAAGAGATTTAACATAAAGAGAACACGTGGAGTATGTCAGGAAGGCTAACTTTATCTGCGACGCTGGTCTTCTTTTGTGGTCGAACCGATCAGAAGAACGATAACGGAGGGGAAAAAAGGGAACTAACCGCAGAGACAGAATACAGCTCAAAACAAAACATGTCACATGTCACAATAAAAGCATTTCAATAATTTCATCCTCAATGTAATCAACTTACTAAACTGATTACACAAAGTTTCCTCAGTCTTATAATTTGCATGAACTTATTCCCTATGAAGTCTGTGTTATTGTCGTTTAACTTGAACATTTAACAACAGTGACCAGACCAGCTTCCATCCACACAACCAGGATAGGGAGACCAGTCATTCATTATGTTCCAGAAAGTTAGTCTAATCTACTTAAATCTTAAATCCACACTTGTTAACCTTTTGTAGCACGCCATGTAGAGTGTATAATAAAAACTAATTAAACCATAGCCAGAAAAGATAAGAATAATAATCCTGAGAAAATGATCCGTTTTCCACTCAGGTAGCCTAATTGTTCCAGCATGCACATCCAACTTTGCATACAGACAAACTTTACAGGCACTTGTTTTGTTTTTGTTTTTTTAATTTTTTTATACGAATTGGAGAAATGAAGACCAGATCAAAAACCAAATAAGATTTTGGTGTAGTAAAATGGGCCTCTGCTGGAATTGTTTGAACACTTTTCAGAATGATGTGATCCAAAAATGGTTACGCTTGTTTAAGTGAATTAATTCTTGCAAATTTCAGAGCATTTCATATCGATGAAGCCCCAATACCCTCCATCATACTGGATGAAGACCTCACTATATTATTAGCAATAATTTATTTAAGATCTTTATAAATGTTTGAGGTCTTTGGCCACATTTGCAAACAAAGCTAGTTCCTACATGAATAGGGAGGCTTTCAGTTGTTTTTTTAGGGAAAGCAAAACATCTTTACACCAAGTTTTCCAGTCTTATCATGGATCCACTCCCCCACATGATGCATCATGGTATGCATCATGTGGGGGCTGTCAGGACCGCGTTGGAGATCCACACAGAGATGAACACTGCAAATGTCTGTAAATAATTACGGAACAAATGTCTGACCACACGACTTTGGTGCAGCACCACAGAAAACGCTGTAATAGGTGAGCCGCTCCAATTGGTGGTGCTGTGAAAACAGGCGCAGAACGACGCGAAAGACACAGAAGAGTGTGGACTTGGTTATTTGTGAGAGGGAGGCGCAAGCGAGATAGAGCTACAAAGTCGTAATTTCAAAAGAGAGACTTGGTGTGCATGTACACAGTAAAACATAAAATCTAATTTTTTTCTTTTTTAACTTGTCCACTCTGGGACCAGTTTTCAAAAAAAGTTTGTTTCTGGTCTCCCAAAATGACGGACGCACAACCTAAAAAAAAAAAAAAAACCTTTGCGGAAAAAGTTAATCCAGTCTCAAGTGTGGATGATGTCTTAAACCATTAAAAGCCATGCTTGCCTTTAACCAACACCAGTACCTCACCATTAGCATATTATACTGACAGTCCTGTTTCTGGAGCTAATTAATAATCACCCCACATGGCCACAGGTCTCCATCGTCTCTACACGTCTCCATTCGTCTCAGTTGTCTATCACCACCACCTAACGAACGAGGTGAGGTGGAGCACACCCCGGACCGGTCATTGATTCATCACAGAAAAACGTCTCCATGGAGACATCTATTGATGTCCACTGTAGCTGAATGGGACCCAGTTAATGGCCAAACCGTTATTGATGAAACCTGATATTTTTCAGATGAGGCGTCTTCCTGGTGATTCTTCAAGGCCTCGCCGCTGCAGCACCAAATTAGCAGGAACATTAGCAGGGAATGCCATCATGAAAAGTTCAAAACGGGAGACGTGGACTGCAGTGGTTGGGTCACATGTGCAGAAAGAGAACTAATCGCCTCTCACCGAGTTTGCAACCTGTGCAGCGTAGAGTCCAATGAGATCAGCGGTGGGAAAAAAAATAAACGAAAAAAGACTTCAAATTTTGATTTTTGACCTTATTCAAACAAAGGCAGCAGTTTTTATTTTTAGTCTAATCAGTACATGGGAGGAAAAAAGGGAAGCCAAAAGCTTAAATAGTTTTGTTTTTCACAATTAAGACATGAGAGAGAGAGGCATCGTCATTGTGTGAATTTAAGACAGCAGAGCCACAACCATCTGGCTGATGGGTAAACAAAGGAAATGATTAGAGTCCTGCTAACATCACTAATGACTGAGACACTCAGCATGCCGCTGCGCATGTGTGTGTTGGATAAGGCTTTAAAAAAACACACACACACACACATAATAAAGAGAGATAAAGAAAATGCAACACAGCAGGGACGTCAGATATTCAGGTGCAAAACAAAAATCCATTAAAAAGCCTCATCACAGGGATAAAATGTTTAGCGCTTGGCGAACAGCAATCCTACAGTGATTTGGTCTGTGTGTGTGTGTGTGTGTGCGTGTGTGTGTGCGCGTGTGTGTGTTAATGCTTGACCATAACAATTCAGGTTAAATATATATTTGACCCCATTTAAAAAAAGAATGATAGTCGTTCAGAATCATCTCTGTGTAGAAAACAATACAAGTACCATAGAAAGCTGTAGCATAGTTTAAAAGCAAAGCTGCCTGGTCCACCTGCCAGTTAGGAAAAAGATTTAGTTGACTTCTAAAAACAATTGTGGAAGTGCTGAGCCCCCATTTCAGATCCACTCAGCTCAAAACTCTTACAGCATTTATCAGTTTCTTTTTTTTTTTTTTTCAGAACTCTGTGGAATGTATAGTTATTGTTAGAATTTATAGTGTTGAGAAATGCAATATAAAACATTGTGTTAAATCGATTTTTCAAATGCTAGAATACGAAAAGATACCTAAATTGTGCATTGATGGCTAAGCTTGAAAAAAGTATCTTTTTACACCTCCGACCACATAGGAACTTATTCCCACCCGACTCCCTGTGTGTGCACCTTAAGGGAGGCCTTTAATTCTTTGACAGATATTCTCATTTGTCTTTCTGTTCCCATTTATATTTGGTGTGTATGTGCAGTCGTTGTAGATATTTGTGACCACCTTGACATGCTGCTGGTTGCTGTGTGTTTTAAGTGTTGGATTTGGGGTCAAGGTTTTATTTAGTCATCAATCTGTTTCCCTCCAGCTTGTATCTGGGTCCTCGTTTCTCAAAAAAAAAAAAAAAGTCTATAAAAGTGCAGACCAAGGCCTCAGAAACGGTCTTTTCTCCTTTGACAATAACTCTGGGACAAAGATCTCGGTACAGTTGGTATGAAAAGATGTCGAAGGAATTCAGACCTGCACAGACAACCTGTTTGTCGGTTTGTGCAAAAACACAAAACGACAAACTTTTTTTTTTTATGCTCAAGAACTGATTTAAAATGGAAAAGTGTGTGAGAAAAGAGGCAATTGCAATGTTGCCACTGTTTTTTAAGGATGGAAGAATCTGAGTGGCAGCCATTTGTTAATGATGGAACAAATGAACTAATAATCATCAATGTGAACGTCTCGAGGACAATGAGAATTGTACAAGTTTAGCGTCTGATTTAGGGTGAGCCCAAAAAGAGAAGACATCAACATCGACCTTAGAAAAGAAACTGTTGCTGCCCATCAATCTGGGAAGGGTTGTCTCGCTGTTTCCAAACTATCTGAATAATTTCATCTGATGGAGTCACAAGACGTTTGGAACGTCTCCCAAAACCAGAGAAGACCAACAAAGAGATGTTTGTCATAACCTTATTGCGATATTAACATCAGAACAAAAATATTTCAGAGATCCACAAGGTCTAAAGTTGGTTAAAACTTTGAAAGGATCTTTAAAAATTGGCCTAAATCTTACAAAAAATAAGAGGTAAGTTAAAGACAGAGTTTTCACACCAAATGCAAAATCTGACGGAAAAAAAAAAAAAAGAAAATCAACTCAAATTCTTCCAGAGTCTGGCCTCTGTAACAGCCTGAAGCTTGTCTCTCACCAGCCAGCTGTGGAGACATCAGTTCCTTCTGATCAGATGGAGCAGAGGTGCAGAGCCAGCCAGACGAACTGAGCTGGAAGCAGATTAGCAGAGCTGCTGTCAGCTAGCACAAAACCATCAGAGAGATTTACGCCGATGGAGAGATAGCAGGAATTCACCTCCAGTGGAGGAGATTTTGGACCCTCACTAGACTTGGAAGCTGGTGAAGAGCGGGAGAGATGGAAGCGATAAGCATGCGGAGAGGTGACTCAGAAAGAGCGAGCAAAAAAAAAAAAAAAAAAAAAGATTCGCAGTTTGGAATAAAACACTGCAAACTTTTTTTTTTTTTTGGCCAGCTTACAAACCGTGACTCTGGGGGGGACGTGATTGTTATTTTGGGTTTGTTTTTTATGATCTTCAGGTACTGACAAAACCTACGCTTTTGGGCTTTAAAAGCAAGGTTTTGCTTAGACATGTGAAATGTGTACATTTATATCAAAGCATTTACAACCTGCTTCCATGGGGGCTGGTTATTTTAGAGAATTCTGCCAAGTCTGGCTAAAAAAGGGATAAATGAGATCATCAAGCAAGTGGAGCAACTGGCACAATAAGCGAAACACAGTGACGCGAGCTATTTTTGCTTCCTGTGTCATAGCAGAACAAATGATCGTAGTTCTGAACAGCATTACTTGTCTGCGTCTAATTTCTCTCCTCCACCTCATGTAAAGTCGCTGTAAATCTTTGGGGAGCGTGTGGGGAATTCAGCTCAATAGGAGGAATTGCTCACAGCTGGCGAGTGCACCCATCGCCGAGCTGCAGGAGTTTTTACCAGTTTCATGCGCGGCTGCTTTTAATAGCCGCTGCTTGACCAGTTACCCACTGGGACAAATACAAGTTGCACTTCAAAAAGCAAGAGGGTAAAACAGAGACACAGGGATTAAGAGATGGAGACAAAAAAAAGAAGAAGAAGAAGAAGGGAGAGGCAGACAGAATTCCCAAGTGTGGAGTTGATTTGAATATCAGTGAGCTGAGGACCTGAAGGGATTATAATTCCCCAAACCAGCTCCTCACTGTCTTACCAGAGACGTAGAGACAAAATCTGGGAAAAGTTGGTAAAAGTCATTGCTACAAGTTATTGGTGTCTTACAAACTTTCAAACAGATTTCTGTTGACAACCTCAAAAGAGGCGTTAAATCAGTGATAAACTCTCTGGGGTGCCTATGAGGGTCTACATCGAGCCAAAAATGTTACTTCACCTTTTGAAAAAAACAAAACAAAAAACAACAGCTGTTGTGTTTTTTCTAAGTTTTAAAAATGAAGAAAACATTTTTTAAAAAAAGGAAGGATACATTTTCGCCTAAGCTTTCCTTTTGGGAAAATTCTGATGAGCTTCATAGTGGATGACAAAAAAAAAAAAAAAATCGGTCATGCCGTTCCTCTGCGTGGGCAGGTTTGGGAATCATAGCATTCATGGTAACTTCTGTTTGCTGTGGAGTCCTCCAATCACAGCTGAGCCTGCATGCTTTTTTTTCCCTCTGTGAGTTAGCAGAGTTCACACAGGGGCCAAGAAGATGCTGGCTGCTGTGTTTCTGAAATGATGGTCACACTGAGGAGGATGCTGGAGTTGTGTCAATGTTACCTTTCAACACAAAATTGGATTGTATCACTAGAAAGAAGACCTTTCACAAGGTATGGGTGAAAGATGTGTTTTTCTCCAAGTGTGCTCATGACCAAGTATTGATGGAGTTAAAGGCCACAGTGTGCCTATTACTTACAGACCTGTTTTACATACTAGCACTGAACCCTACCGGACTGCTGATGGGACCGGACATTTTGTCCACTTGACACCATAATGGAGGATCAAAACAAAAGTGTGACTGAGATGACCTGGGGAGCTTTTTCACTGAGCCACTGTCTGCTACTGTATTGGACAGATATGAAGACCTGCAACTTAAGGGCGCAAGAGACCTTGAATTGTGACCTTCAAGGTCTCTTGAAGGCCCTTGATTGAATGGTCGAGCTGAATTAAATGAAGGCTGGTCCAACACCTGCTGCAAAACTTTGGACTCTACAGCCAAATGACAATGGCAGTACCGTTTTGTTCAGTCGAGTTCGAATGCAAAACTCTGGGCTTCTGAATACTTCAGAGACCTCAGAGACTCCCAGTCCGTCAAGGACGATGCCCCCTCCAGCCAAGCAGAACCACACAGACAGAAGTCAAAAATGACTTCTCACACTCACACTCAAAACACAAACCTTCTCGCCAACCCCAAATCTGGGCCTTTCCTCTTCTCCTTCACTTTATGTATGGAAGAGAGGGGTGGTGGTGAATCACTCAAATGCTGCATTTGCAGTTTTATTTTAGATACGGAAATCTGCAGTGCAAATCTGAATCAAACTATCTGCCTGGTTTCCATCCGTGCGTTCAAAAACTGATCTGCCTTCACACATTTTTTACCTTTATGACCTTAATCCATGGGATTCAACAGCATCTTGACTCACCCTTTGTAGCAACAGCAACTTTAACTCTCCTGAGAGTCACAAGGTTGAAGTGTTTGTTTATGTAAATGTCAAAGTTTGTTGATTTCTCTAGAAGTTCACTGCTTAGATTAGACACTGCTGCTAGATGAACAGGCGTGGTTCGCAGCCGGTGCTCTAACTGATCCAGAATGTGTTTTTATCAGGTTAAGGTCAGCACTCTGTAGAGGTCTGTAAAGTTATTTTATACCAGTCTCATATGTCCATGTGAGGGCAGCGGTTCAACATCGAAGGCAGCTGTTGTTCTCCTGACAAACGGCAAACCAAGAGTCATCCATCGGACTTCCAAACAAAACGGGATGATTTGTCAGTCGCTCTGGTGCTCTAGAGTCCAGTGACACTTTGTTTTACACCACTGCATCCATCGTTTTACATCTGGTGATGCAATGGGTTGAATGCAGATGCCTAGGCACGGCAACCCATTACATAAAACTCTACGCACTGCTCTTAAACTAAACAGGAGGCCACATGACTTCCCTATGCAGAAAGTTGGCAACCTTTGCTCACCATCACATCTGCTGATGGTGAGCAAAGGTTGCTATGGGTAATACTATTAGATTCCAGAATCAAAAACTGTTGACTGATTGATCCCTGGTCTCAAAAGTACATTTAAATTAAGATATCTGAATTTTTCTTTCTCTATTTGTCCTTTTAATATCAAGAAGTTTTTTTTATTTTTTTATGAGAACTTTGAAAAACACAAAGAGTCTTGTGTGTAACTCATTTTATCCACCCTTCACAATGGGTACAAATTCACCTGCCAGTGGGAGGATTTTTTTTTCTTTTTGTATTCAATCAAAAACATATATGATCATTTGAGACGACAGGAGGCTGATTAAACAGGGTTGTATACAAACAAGTTTTACGAGTAGAGTTAAGTTTCTGGACAATGTGCTTATTCTTTGAAGAAACTGCAACAATTCCTGTTGAAGGCAAGATTTTGGTGACCGCACGTGTCGCTATTGTTGCGCCCACAAACTTTGCACGCCAGGGGCCGGTTATTGAACAAATGAATGCATCTCCTCTCCTTCACCCCTCACTAACTGATGACATGTTGTCCCTGCTTGCTGTTTCTGGCGAAGGCAGGGTTTAAGAAAACTGAGAATCCGAGAAAACATCCATGCATTCTGTAACTCCTCGCTTTTCATTCTGGCTAATTTATGTGTGATTTTAAAAGAAGAACGTCCAGTAAGTGCTGATAAAATAGCATTAATGGGTAAATATCAAAATCTTAGAACGAAAACCAGGCATGACCAGGGATGACCAGGGTGACCAGGGAGCTGCAGAGAGAAGTGAAGAGTTGGAGTCATGTTGCAAAGGTGACAGCCGCTGTAACAGAGAGGAGCAGGGAGAGGAGGTACATTTTCTTTACACTAACGTGAGAAAGTGCCTGTCTGACCCAGACTGGAGGGATGGATTCAGGCCGTGTCGCCACCTGTGACTGGAGGTTCGCTGCTCATCAATAACACAGACATGCTGCTCTGCAGAGAGAATAAACTCGCCAAGAAACCAAACTTCAAAAATAGCTAAAGACTGGTTTGGAGCATTGAATTTTACACTCATATTTTTCACACTGTAGCCAAAAACAAGTGGACCACCCTGCAAGTAGGGTACGGAAGGCAAAAAGTGCCATGTATGAAAATGAAAATGGAGATTAATGTATTTAATGTATCTACACTTATCCTAAATAAATAAATAAATAAACATTTATTTTTCTTTATTTCAATAGTTTCAATTAGTAACTGCAGCATTATTATTTAATGTTATGGTTATGTGCTATAGCACACAATAAATTTCTTTCATGTCTCAGCCTTACAAATTCCCAAGTTAAAAGGCGATTGGTTGGCAGCTGAGTTAACCAATCAGATATCGAGTTTTATTAAGTGACACGCAGAAGCACTTTCCATCATTTTTGTGATGAACTCTAGCACGGGAAATAAGTTCATACCAAATAACACTGAAGTATGCATGTATATTTGAACTATCTTAACTGGATTTCTCAATTTAATAATAATCTCAGAGAATGGCTGCTGTTGGAGGAACCCTTGAAGTGAAACTAAGATTCTTTGCACAGAGGGCAGGGTCACTGATGCACACCACATTTTTTTCCCCCCAAAAGAAGATCCATTACTTGCGAATATCACTATAGATGCAACCGAACGCATAAAACATTTGTACAAATCAACATATCTTTGTGCAACAGTTCTGGTTAATCCTGTTAAGATCAGATCAGCCTCTAAAATATTAAAAAAAAAAATTTTATGACAAAATGCATGGATGTTGAGGCCGTAAAGGCTTAAAAAAATTTTCAATAAAATCTGAAAAACTCACGCCAAACACCTAAAACCCTAAGTGAACCATAAAAGTATAATGAGTGGTGTTAATCATCACTTCACACTGAGCTTCAAAGATCATTTCACTCATCATCTCCTCTCATCTCTCTGATTCATTCTTTGTGGTTTTTATTCCTTTCTCCATCTCCCATTATTTCTCCCCCCTCTCTGTGTTCTCACTTCCTGACGCTCCGTCTGACATGTGGACCTTCCATATTGTGTTCTTTATCTCCTTTTCCGGTGATATCTTTCACCTGCTCCAGCTCCACTGTGCCTTCTTTTGTCCTCAGATGTCCATTCTCCTTCAAAACACTGCAGGTTCTTAAAATTCAGTCCTTTACTTCCTCCATTCTTTGTTGCTGTTCTCGTTTTTCAGTTTTGTTTTTTTTACTTGATTATATCCCTGTCCGACCTCCGTTATTGTTTTATTGTAAATACATTTAACTGGCTTCTATTTCCTTCTGTTTACTTATCTTTTTTTATTGTTTTTTTTTCCCACTAATGTTTGAATTGTCCCTTTTATATTCACTTGAAAGCGTCTCTTTCATTTGTCCTTTTATTGTTGATGTTTTACTGCTTTTTCTGTTCTGAGGCTGTTATGCAGATAGAGGCGTGTTGAAGATTTAAAGTTCTTCTAAAATATTGGACATTTTCTCTTAAGCTTTAAGTTCTTTCTTTAATCTCCTTTAATTTTTTTCATGAAATCCATAACAACATTATTCACAGCCCTTGAACTTTCCACATGTTGACATGTTCAGATTTCTATGGTTTTTATTGAGCTTTTATGGTAGGTTTCTAAACAAAGTAGCAAATGATAATCATGGAATGAAAGAAAACTCATCCTTCACTTTCAAATTGTAAATTACAGTTACTGCAGAAAGTATTTCAGAGCATAGCTTCGCCTCTGTCAAATTGAATCAAGAGAAGATCCAGCAATTTTCCAGGTCTGGACTTTGACTTTGCCACTCTAACACATGAACATACTTTGATCTAAGCCACTCCACTGAACTCTTTGTTCACTAATATTCTCGGAAAAACCTCTAAACAATTTAAAGTATATGGGAATTTAGAATTAAAGTGCACAAAAACCACCTCCATTTACTAAATTATGTGATCTCGGTATTTGATTGCATTTCGATTAGGGGTGTCAGAATTAAGGGGTAAGAACAACAATTTTTAAACTGTCATTTTTCAAAAATGTTCAAACTGTGTAACATTTTCCTGATAGAACTAGGACTAAAGCTTTGCCCTAGTGGAAGCTTGAGTCTGTTACAACTAATGTTGCCAACTATAAGTTGAACTTGGTAAAGACGAAACTCACACAAAATCTAAATAGAAATGCAAACAGCAGCACTGAGGGTGAAAATGTGAGCGTTACTACTATTTCTAGCAATTATTACTTCACATCACTCGGTGTGTGATGATTTACAGATTGTGCTGACAAAAACACCTCATGTAGTCAGAGGAACGTGAATGGTTTGCTGTTCAGATACAACCTCTCTTCTGTTCTTCTGTTAGCATGAGGACATCTTGTCCTCAACATATGTTTCTTCCAGATTTACTGTTCTCAGCCCTTTCCTCTCTGCTCTCTCCACCCATCGCCCACTCGCTTTTTGTTCATCGCAACACAAGCCTTCCTGGAGTCATGTCTCCACATCTATCTCGGTGCCGATGTTTGCGCCGAGGGCTACGGATCGCAGGCGGGGGAACGGGGCAGCCAGCAGATGAATCAGCTGGGAACCACAGTTGTGGAACAAAGGAAGGAAGAAGGCGATCCTGGTTTCCATGATGATCTGCCGTAAATGCGCAAAAATTAAGGAAATACATCTTGCCCTTTCTCCTTTTTTCACTGAAATAATGCCAAACACTATGTTGACCGGTCAAACCGGCTTCATCATATGCTCCTATGCAGGTCATGCATTGCAACCATACACAACTTTTTACAGTAAGTTGGTCTTAGAGATAGTAAGTCCCTTAGAGATCCCACAGATTTGTGTATATACATATTGAGATGCATCCCAAAAAAATTTAAATTTTGTGAAAAAGTTGTGTGTTTTTTTTTGTATTTTACATAAACAAATCCTTCACTTTGGGCTAAAAAAGTGGCTAAGCTGAAGGTTGAAGTGTGACGTAGCGTAGAGCTACAACACACTGGTGATAGAATTTAAAAGCCGGAGCAAAAACATTGAGCAGGCAAGGTCATGATAATCTCAAACTGAAAGATGCTTAAGTTTTGCCTCTGCTTCCATCCAGCACTTGACTTCAAGGCTATTTTGCTGTTTTTTTTTTATTTTTTTTATTAAATCTGGAACTCATTTGATTATCTCTGACTTACAGTAGAAAAGATTACCAGATCAATTTGATTAGAAATTGTTTCAAACAATTTGATTTGGGTCCAACTCTCAAACAAAAAAATGGCTGCATTGGGAACAGGGCAAAATCTATTATGTAACATATACAAAAGTTACATGAGATCTCATATTTCAGAATCCTTTCCTTTCATATGTATTTTTCAAAAGTGATGATACAGTTCCACATTTACATAGTCGTAATTTTCAGACATTTCTGGCCCGTTGCTTCACAAACGAGGACATCTGACGTTTTCCGTCCGTGGAGGGATTATCATGTGGATAATCTGGAACATTACAGATGAGTGATAAAAATCCACCTCTGTTTCAAACTGCAGAGTTTTGGACGGAGCTCCAGAGGGCTCAGTGTTATTTCCCAAGCACTGAAAGGGAATGCAGCTTCTCTACGAGAATTTCTGAGTGTTCGAAAGTCGAAGCTGCCTGAGAGAAGCCTGAATGCTTCGGAATGAGGCGCGGATAATGATAATAATAAAAAAGACAGATTCGGAATGGGTCCATTTCAAAGACAGCGCTTCATCTTTTAACACTTTCAGACTTTGTGCTCTGATGCAGGCCAGAACATGTCAGCGACACGCTCCCAGCAGCCGCAGGGCCTTCCTCCGTGCTCGCTGTGAGACGCTCGCGCACGGTGTGGGACAGAGAAGCCTGCTGCAATGACAGCCGCCACACATCGGCACGTAGAGTGGGAGAAAAGTGAGACTTGTTTGTGTGCTCCCTGCTTTTTCCTCGTGTGTGTGTGAGTGTGTGTGTAAGGATACAAACATTTTCTGGCATGCAGTACTTTTGCTGAAAGTAAAATGTACTGCATGCTTTTTACTTCTGGTATAGAAGAACGTGACGTAGCGACAGCAGAATAATACGTCGTTACACCTGCAAATACGTTGTTGCACACGTTGAAATGAAAAAAAAAAGTCATTTCCCCGAAATGACATTTTCATCCATCAATCAGCAGAAAAACAACTGGGTGAGTGCTGATCAACAGCGTATACCCTGAATGATCAAAGTTCCTTCTTACTTAGAAGTTTGCTCTTTTTTTTTTTTATCTTCTTTGCATGTTCCTATTGCCATCACCATACTCTTTAGCTGCCTCTGCATATTTTCTATCAGATTCAAGTGAAGACTTTGAATGGGATGCTTCCAAAATGTTATTGCTTCTAGTCAGAGGAAATGTTAAAGTGTAAGATGACTGTAGGTTTTTCGTCTCGGTTCCCAAGACTCGCAGTCCTTCATGTTTTAGGTTTTTCTCTGCTCCAGCACAGCTGAACTAAATAGCTGCACTACCTCCTCAGCCCGTTCAGGGCTGCAGGAGGCCGTTCATCATCCATTTATTTAAGTCAGGCACGCGGAGACGACACCCGACGACAAGCAAAACCTCTGCTCTGAACCTAGATCTCTCCCAGGAGTTTGAAGAATTTTGGATCTAATCATCTATGTAACACTTCAATTTATCAAGGAATAATTTGATAGAGCACTTAATTTGTAATGCATTCGAAAGCCACGGCTCTACTGCTTGGAGAACGGAGGGGTAACTTCTGAAATTTCGCCTGCAAGGAATCAATTGTACTTTAAAAACTTCCCAAAGTACTGAAACTCATTTTACTTTTGTTTAAGTTTGCAATAAAATCTTGGGGTGAGATTTTATTGTAGATTTTATTAGTAGGACAGTGTATTACCGAGATAACAGGATAACACCAACAGGCTCACAAACAGCCAGTTATGCTTTCTAAAATCCCCCCTTTTTGACCAAGCACACACCCCGACACACACACTTTCAGAGTTGGTAAAAGAGGCTGTAGTTGTGCTTCCAACCTAGGCGTTATCAGCGCTTCAGCAAACATTCGTCATTCGGCTCGACACCTCGACTTCCATCGCCACTCTCGACGTGTTTGTGTCTCATCTCCTCGGGCAGGAAGCTGCGCGCCTGGCTGCATCAAAGTCGCGTGTTTTAGGGCAAAACTCTTAACTCACATTCGGTGACAGCGGCAGAAAGCTGCTTGTGTGACAACTCTGGAGGAACGTGTGTATTTTAGTGCGGAAACCAAGAGGTCAGCGGTGAGTCATGTGGGCTGGCCGGGCGTTAGGGATGTTTCCGCTAAACACGCGGCGACGACGGCAGTGTCTGGAGAAGGTCGGGGTCGAGCAGAGTCTAAATGATTGCTAAAATGTCACATTTTTTGCTTGGTAAAAAGGTTTTCTTCTGAAAACATCTATTGATGTCAAGGGTGGAAAAATAAAAAGGTATCGCCTGCAAGAAACAGCGAGACCCTGAAAACTGCAAACACGTTCTCAGAACGACGGTTCAAGGAGAAGCTTTTCAGTTCGTTTTTCATTTAAAAATCTAAACGCAACACGTTACTGTTAAAAAGGATGGATGGGGGTCTTAGAGAGGGCCACATGCTTCAGAGAGGCGAAGTACAAAAATAAAATGTTGATGAATTATCATTAAATAAACTGTGTACCGATTGCGAGTGGTCAAGTTGGAGGCAGGACCCATTTTAAATGTCGTCCGATTCTTCAGCTTGCTTTCGTGTTGTTTTCGGTTCTGACATACCTGTGTTACGTTTGGGGCAGCAACGAGTTTCTATGAGACAAAATGAAATATCTGGATTCAGTTGAGTCCATCAGAACCCCAACATTAAGATTCCACATCGCCGAGTGTCGCTGCCCCAACGTCATTGGACCGTTGACCTTGTGGCCTGCCCACGTTTCTGTCGATATTCACCCCCACAACAGTGTGGGACAGACCGTAACGCAGACGCTCCAAACTACGGTAAAACCAAACCGGAGTTTAACCAGTCAGACTTGGCAAATGTGTTGAAATGGCTACTGGGTCGTACAGTGGACTGTTGGATAGGTAAAGTTAATGTTTTCTTGTAAAAAGGGTGGCGTCACTGCATTTTTTCACGCATGAAGCAAAGGCAAAAGGGTCTTATATTTTTTTATAAACAAGAATGGAACCTCAAAGTTCAAGAAACTTGATTTGCCGATGATAGAATTGTTGATTCGGAAATAAATGCAAATCAACAAGAATTAAAAGAGAAGCTACTGCCGCTAAGATTTTACTGGAAGATTATATCATCAGGAACTACATTTATTTATGATGACCTCATAACTGACTTTATGAGTCCCAACATGATAATCAGACATCAAGAAAAATCCACCTTAGTTACTTTGTGTCAGATATTTCAGTGCTGATGAAACTCAGTTTCGTTGCATTCATTGACGACAAAGCACCGGGTCGCCATAGTGATACATATGACTAGAGATGTCACCTTGACCTGTCCGAGCTGGGTTGGCTCTCTACAATCGGAATACATCAGCAGAGGCGCTCCATGACATTTCAACTGGTTTTGCTATTTTCGGAAATAAAATGCTGCCCCGTCTGCTGAAAGTCCAAAAACAATTTATTCCTAAAGGTAAGAAGAAAAACATTCATCAGGTGTTGCAGAAGCGCCTCATTTATTTACCCAAAATGGAGCCTGTGTGCTATCTGCTCAGCACCAGCAGGTTTTTTTTCCTTTCAGTCAGACTAAAACTGGTGTTTCTTTCAGCCGTCAGCAAAGAAAGAAAGAAAGAAAAATCTTCCGCACATAAATTTATTAGGATGTTCTTGTGAAAAACATTCCTGCTGTTCCTGTTGAGAACATGGCAGATGGGAAAGAACCGTTCGATTTTACTCATTAACAAGTTTGCGTGAAAAATCCATTTGTCTGCTGAGGGTGAGGATGAGTCACATTCAACCATCGACAAACTAATATTCCAAACAATCTAACCCAACTTAAAAAAAAAGAGCCAGCACCACCCCGCATAACATCAACTCAGCATGTCGGAGGATTTAACAAAAACACCCAATAAGTCTCCTAGTGGCCTACCGAGGCAACTTCAGTTTTCCTCTGTTTTTTTTTTTTTTTTTTTGAAAGCTGGTTCAAGGATATTCACAATATTCTTACCGGTTTCCACTGTTTTCCCTTGATATCTAAAAACAAATAGGCATGTACTCTTTCCTGCCACATATTGTGCATTAACCTTTCAGACGTTTACGATTTAATTTCTATGATTGCGACAGTGCACATTAATCATCACCACAATTCACGGCAGTGCAAATGTGCGGGAATTAGCACAATGGCTAATTTTCATCCTTTGTCTGAAGATAAGGAAGCACAAAAAAACTAAACACCTCACTATGCGGTTCACAGGACAGAACATGGTGCACACAGTTCTGTTAAAGGAAGCAAAAACAAAATACACCGGAAATTACTACAACTGACAGAAACATAAATACAGGACACAAGATCCTCAACAATAAACAATGGCAGGATAACAGGATAATTCAACCAATGCTTACATTTATTTTTTAAAAGTTGCGTCGTTTTCACTCTCTGATCGCTGGTATTGCTTTCCATGAATGTGCGCCTCAGATAGACGCCACCTACTGGCTTAACTGTGTTCTGCGTCTCAGGATGTTGCCACATCTTCGCCAAACTGTTTAAATTCCTATTCACCCTAGTGCATGTATGCTTCTGTTTTAGCCAATTCTAAATCTGGAAAAGGTTCGTCTGATTTCAGTGAGACTTTGAAATAAAATTAAAAAAATAAATACATTAAAAAAAGGTGTGTGTTGGAATTTAGATGTAGAAATTGAGAGCACAGCTTCTTATTGTTCAGTTCTTTCTTCACCCCGAGTAACCCGGGCATTACTGCAGACGACAGATCCATCTCTGAGCGTGAGACACTGCAACGCATCGAGTCTGCTACTCAAATCAGAGACTCACCCCCCTCCATTCCCACCAGTCCTATCATTCCACCTATTCCCACTTTCAGAATAACAAAGTCAGACTTAGAGGAATTAACTCTCGTTCCAGCTGCTTCGCTACACACCGAACCTCTCTGTAGCTCTCGGATGGAGAGGAGTCCGCGAGGAGCCAAGCTGGCGCCAGAATCCGGATACACATTTGGCTAATTAATACATCCTAAAGAAACACGCTGGGACGTTAGTTACATCTGGATTTATTAGCGAGGTCTCTGAAAGCTTTTTACATCTGTACAGACAGAGGCGGCTCTATTTTCAGCTGTCTCTTTTCCTTTCTGTGTTGATGGATGGCACTCCCTGTAGGCTTGTTACAGACTCAAACAGCTTCAGGGCTGCTCAATACACAGAGAATACATCATTACGGTGTAGGTGCTTGCAATATCAACATCACAAATAATAAATTGGGATGTAATTATTAATGACTAGTGATTTCCATGAGTGTAATTCCATGCTGCACACCAGTAGGATACTTGGTAACACTTTATTTGAAGGGGTGTGCATAAGACTGACATGACACTGTCATAAACATGTCATAACAGAAACATGTAGATGACTATTTATGACTGTTGTCATGACGTGTCATTCGGTAAATAATGACATTTTTAATGGAAAGTTGGCACTTACAATGGACTTTTAATGCAAATTTTAGTAGAACTTTGTGTTAGAGTCAATATTGACTGAATGCTGCGAAGTTGACACTTTTAATGCAACTTTTAGAGGAACTTTGCATTAAAAGTGTCATTATTTACCGAATGACACTTCATGACAACAGCTGTAAACGTTCATTTAGACTCCTTCATGTTCATGACCGTTGTTACGACATGTTTATGACAGTGTCATGTCAGCTTTATGCACGCCCCGTCAATTAAAGTGTTACAGAAATCTTTTGGATTTGCAGCCCAAAAATGCTGCAAGGCTCCCAGATTATTGAGGCTTTATCATGATCACATGACACATTTAGTCAATTGAACATACATATGTTCATTTGTTTATAAATATGTACAACCTGTTTGATTAAATGAGAATGGGATTCAGACAGAGTCCATTTCCAGTCATTTATGACTGCAGTGAAGTCCAGTTCATCGTATGATTTCATAAAAAGATAACCTGGCAGATCCAAATATTCTCCGAAAGGAACAGCCTTTAGTCAGTGCAGAGTAAAAACATCTTCAGGAACCTCCACAGTTTTTTCCTCACTTGTGTCTTTCTCTGACGACTCCCGCTCCCCGCATACATTCTTTATGACTCTTTGCTTTTGAAGTCTGAGCGGGAATAAGACGTGTATAGAAAAAAAACACGTGGGTGGCGTCGTGGTCACATCCTACAGCTTCTTCTGAGTGATCGCGATGTATACCCAGGTCGAGTTCGGCACACAATTCCCCCCAGCAAGCTCCGGGTGAGCCCTGGAGGCCTCTTTTCAGTTAAACAGACAAACGTCCTGGGAGACTCAGATCACATGATGAAAAACATCAGCTGCCTTCTTCAGAAACAGAGGAGCGGGAGATGTCTGAGGGTGAGCTGTCAGGAGGAATCATTATTTCAGTCGCTGAAGCTCTCAGACACTGTAGAGGGATGGAAATCTGATCGGCTGCTTGATTCTTTTTTTTTTTTTTTTCACAACTATCTGCAGCTCTTTAGTGTAAATGTTAAAATGACAAAACATGCTGAGAGTTGTTTGGGGATGTCGTTCTGCTGGATGCACACAAACTGTTGAATTACAAGTAGAAAATTTAAATAAAACAGTGGAGCAGCTGGATGTAGAGTCTAAGTTGGATATGTCGCAAAATCGAAAAAGAAGCTCAGAGTCCCGATCATGGCAGTCGCTAAGCTATCACAAAAAAGATTAAAACACATCTGAGTTTATGATCCAGAAGCATACTGGGTGATCTTTTCACTGAAAATCTCACCTGACTGTCCACTCAAATGTAACACCCATCAAACATCATCAAAAATGTATATAAATAAAATCTGCGCAGTGCTTTGTGCCATCTGGTGTCTGCAGCTGCAGTAATTAGCGAAAACACTGTAGATAAGCAGGAAATGTAACACAGAACAGCTAGAGATGGTTAGAAACGCTTCATCTTCCAAAGAAGGTAAAACTGAAGCCCAGGTTGGTTTGGTAAAGTAAACTCAATCTCACCATCCTTTTGGTTACATCTTTACTGTACAATAAACGATGCAGTCAGAAGCAGGAGGAATGCTCCCTCTGGGTCAAGGGTCAGCTTAAGCTCACATGACTTACTTCTGAAGCAACTTCCATGCTCTCCACTAACACAGCTCCTGTCCTTTTTTCTGTACCCACTTCAGGGGTAGCACAGGCCCCTCCAAGCTGTGTGTTACGCACTAACAGTTTGACTGACAGCAGGATGCATTTGTTGATTGGCCTGTGATTTACGTCACTGCATGAGCGACGTCTGGACCTTGGAAACTCCAAATAGCAACATCTCAACCTCCACAGCGGACCGGCGGACATGCCGTCTTCCATCAGAGAGTTGCTCAGTGTGGAGGACAGTAACCATGAGCAGCGCCAGGAACTACAAGCGTCAACTTCTGGAGAGAAATGACCGTTATTCAGAAGTCCTGCAAGAAGCACGTCTCTAGGGCTTCTAGTGCAGTGAGGAGGAGACGAAGCGTTGCAGGTTTAGTCTACATTCTGTCAGAGCTGTGGCTTTGCGCCGGCTGGGCTGAAACCAACGATGGCGAGGAACAGACCACAAAGGAGACGCTCCAAAATGGACTAGAATGGAACCAGACATGACTTGCTCCTTCCTGGCTTAAGTGATGCCAGGAAGGAGCAAGAGATGGATAAGAGATGTGAGCAGAGAGATAATTTGGTTTTATCCGCGATCTTCCTATCTCCAATAAACATAACCGTCCAATCGAGCGCCCCAGATTAACTCACATCGAGTTAAAATAATGCCAAATGTTCTGCTTGAAGACCTACGTAGAGTTCAAGAATATAACACAAGACTCCCTCCTAAACCTTTGGACCACCAATTGTTGACAGCTTCGGTTCTGGTCTTTCCCACTCCCCAAACTCTCCCATTCACCAACATACTCTCCTTTTGTCTATGAGACTGAAAACGTGGCACAAAGACCCTGTTCACACCTTCTGCTAACACTTTCCGTGAGCAACCGTATCACGTCTGAACCACGTTGTATTAGGGTGTGAATGCACCCAAAACCTTTTAAGGATTTTTTTTGTTCTTCACACCACGTCTAGAGGGAACAGGGAAGGTGTGCGACGCAACTAATGGCCAACAAACTCTGCAGTAATAAAAGCTCCATGATTCAGCTCAGAGTTTTCAAATTGTAGCAAATAACTAAAAAAAAAACAAAAACAAAAAACAAAGTGACTTGTCAATCTCAGCTCCTTTGAATGTGAAGAAAGAGAACGTCTCCGTGGAAACATTAGATCTGCTCACCGCAGCCCCGTTCTGTGACGAAGCTGCATGTTTATTTGCATGTAAAGCAGGAGAATGATCTGATTGCTCAGGACAGATATTAAGGCCAGCTGTGAATGGTCGTTGTTACTCTGACCTAATTACGTCTGAATCAGCCTGAAGGCTTTTTCAATAACGGGCCTGAACAGGACCCAACTTTCAGCTTAATGTGAGCCAGTTACTGGCTGAGGGGGCATAAAAAAAAAAGTTTTCTAGCTGTAGTTGTGAGCAGAATTTATATTTAAATAAAAATAAATTAGCTGTTGTGTCCTTTGCTGCTTTTTCCTGGTCTTCAGACTATATCGACCCCGACCAGAATTATGCATTTATGAACTTCTCTGTACTTGCAAAAATAACCACGAGGAAAATCTTCAAAAACTGAAGGTTAAGACAAACCTGGAGGGGGGGGAATAAAAAAAAATCAAATTTAGAAAATACAGGCTTTTTTTTAATAACTAAGCTGGAGTTGGGATAGAAAAGAAATCCTGGGAAATCTCATCCATCATCTGCATGGTGGCCTTTAGAAATTCACCCGCTTTAGTGAATCTGGTCCTTGAAGTGGCTGAACTCGCACCAGCTGACATTCAGTTTATTAATGTGTTCAAACATGAGCCTGACCACCCTCGTCCCGCCTGCTCGGCCTCTCTGAAAGAAACCAACACAGGTTGTGAGATTGATTGATTTATCTTTTTTTTCTAGCAGCAGTCAGGCCTCCTGCAGAGCCACTCCACCCGGCTGAAGCTTTTACCTGTCGGACTCCCGCTGTGATCTGTGTCACTCTGAGCTGCGGCATGATCGCTTCATAAACCGGCAGGACCGCCGGCGGTTCATCCACACAACATGACGAAATGCTCGGTATCTAATCGTAATGTCTCAATAAGGAAGATGATTCCTTTGGGATTATCTTTGCTCTTCGTCTCATTTCTTGGTCTTTTAACCAGCTGAATTTTCCTCTTGTTTTCCCCTCCCCTTTTTATTCCCACCTTTCTTTCGGCCGGCTTCTGTGTCGAACAGCGAAGTCTGTTGTTGTCACGCCAACCGATGCTCGGCGTTGCATCATGAACGCTTCATCTCCAGAGTTTTGCGAAGCCTTTGTGAAGCACAACAAAACAGACAGATCTCCGCTCTCGTAAGGAATGAATAATTGATGTCGTATTTGTGTTTTAAACTCATGTGTTGAATAAATGATGCCGTGTCGTAAAGACTTCACGCAGCAGAGAGGACCGCTCCAGCAGCAGCTCGCGGGGCGTTTAAACTGACCCTTCTGCACAACCAAAATGTTTTTGGTTACTCTCCTACTGCGACGTTGACCCACAACACGCTGAAGGTTTTCCAACAAATCAGTCCTCAGATCAATCTGGGCACATTCTGTCAGCCAGGTTAGAAGAGGGTCTGATTTCTCTGTGCGGGTAAAAGCTTTAATACCAGCATCCCTTCTCGCTCGGCTCACGCAATCCTCAAAGGGATCTTTACCGAATTAAACTCAAATTGTTTGGAGAAACAAAATAATTCATTTTCCACAAAAGAATCCAAGCTGTTGACTGCATATCTAAGACCTGGGGAGCGCGTCATCATGCCACTTCCTTGTCATACATGCGTTTCTTTGAGTTCAGCGTCGAACGCGCGCCTCCCTGGGTTCTGTGACAATGGGGAACACGAATGCGCGGGAAGGCGCTCGGGTTAAACTAAGTTCAACAGGTAGCGGCAATTATGAAAACTAAAGAGGTGGAAATTAAGGCCGTGAGCAAAAGAAGAGAAACTGAATGAGCAAATTACCTCTCTGCGTGTTTGCTAAAAATGTTCCAGAGTGTGCAGTTCCAAAATGTTTCCTTTAATAGTTCCCAGGTCTCACACAGAAATGGGTAAAACTGCCTCCCTGACATTCATTACATATTTTATCGTTTTTAAAGGTTAAAAACATTTTTTATTTTTTTATTTTAGCAATTAACGACAATTCCTCTGTTGAGTACTTGATAGTTTTGTATTTCTAAGCCTTGTGTTTTCCAGTCTTTGTATTTATGCGTGAATATTTTTGCTGCTCAGTTTCAGCAAGAGTCCCGTCCAGAATAGATATTTTATCTTGATGGGACGTTGTTAGTTATCGTAACTGAACGAAGCAGCCAAAAAAGAATCCAATCCTTCCAATCCTGGGACAGATCATATCCTCAAACCAAACAGGAGGAGTTACGGCATCCATTACCTTCGTGTTTCTGTTGGAGGTTTTAGTAGACAGTCGGTTTCCTCCGTCATGATTCCTGAACAGCAGAAAATTTCCCCAACAAGACCTCTGACGTCCTTCAGCTGACAGAGGCCACAATCCACCAATGAGCACAGGACAACTAAGTGAATGAAATTTTAATGAGCTAAAATGAGAAATCTGTCCTCCCTTCCAATTATCCCTTTTTCTCTGGTGGACATTTTTATAATCTTTCATGGTTATTTTGGCCATGAGGCAACATTAATAACTGACCCCTGTTAGCTGAACAGACTGTTCATTTCCTGGTTTTTTTGGCCAACTTGGTGATTCTTCTCCATCTGAGTCAGACACCAAACCAGAGCTGGTGCAAAAGCCGGTTCTTACATGGTGGCACAAAAGCTGAACAAACCGGCGGTGCCATTTTCCACAGAGCGAGTTCAGAGCCGCGTCACTAGATCAGTGAAGTCCTCTTTTCCAGTGAACTCTTATGTCCTTCCTTTGAAGCTACTTGCACCCACCGAACGTCTGATACAAAGGATGAGCTGATCCTAGAGTATAGTGAACTGACTGAAGAATCTTGTGTTTGTGGATCATACTGTAGGCCAAAGCTTTTCACTAAAAAAACAAAAGAAAAAAAACTTATTTGTGAAGAAACCATAAACGTCTCATTTTCATTTTTCATTCTCCTGAATAGCTATGATGTCTTTTACTTTATGAGCCAGGTAAAGAAATTGACCGTAAATATTCCCCGTAAGGCTGAAATATTTTTTTATTGAGTCTCTGTGCTCTGCCTCGTGTGGAGAGGTCAGGGTTAATAAACTTCACCCAGGTTCCTGTCTGACTTTTTCTTGCTCTTACTGCAAGTAGGGAGAAACTGTAAGTTCTTATTTTTGATATTTTTTCCCCCATGTATTCTTACTGATGCTGTAACAAACAGAATAATCTAAAAAAAAAAAAAAAAAAAAAAAAAAGAAACCGGCGCCGAGGTTCAGCCTGTGCAGTACGAATTATGAGATTTCCGTTTCATTCCAAGTACAGCTCCTCATATTTCAACAACAAAATGAAAGAAAAATATTATACAAACAAGGAGCCTCCGTAGCGAAATTAAAACACACAGAGGCAACAAAAAAAAACAAAAAAAAAACACTGCAATAACTCTGTGGCATGTTGTTGCCTGAATGATTGCGTTCGATGTTTGCCTCTACTTCTAAGCCTTTTTGGAACGGTGTAGAGAGAAACAACAACCTCTACCTCCCGTCAGCCTGAGCTGTCTGCCACCTCTTCTCCTCCGCTGCTGTTGGTTTTCCGTCTACCCTTCCTCCCTAACATCTTGTTTTTCTATACTCTGCACCAGTGGAGGATGAAACGACATTAAGAGAGGGCATAGGTGTTGTTTAGAGGAGAGGTTTAATGAGACTGGGGCAACAAGAGAACTAACTAAGCACACGAGCGGACAAACTCGTAGACGTGAAATGGAGAAAAACAGACAGTGGCAAACAGCATTCGGTCTCTGTGCTGAATACTTGTTTCATTAAACGTCTTTCTACGTCACACCAGAAAGATGATCTCTGTGCGTTTCATGAAGTATTGTGCCTGCTGTGCCGGTCATTTTGTTGACGTGAACGTGTTTGCGTATGGTTTGTGTTTTAGATTTGTGTGTGCTAACAAGTTTGCAACCAGTTTTTGCACGCGCAAGACCTTTTTCAAACTCAGGCCCCACGTCGCAAAGCTCACAGAATCTCAAAGTGGTTTTCTTGGACGTGGCATTGAATTCACGTCATGGACGTAACGCAGACGCCTTTTTTGAATCGTCATCAAGAAAAGTTAAAAGAGGGGTCCGACGAGTGTAAAGGCTTTCCAACTAACATGGCATCTGAGGGTGTGTCAAGTCAAATGGCCCCTTGATGAAGCTGTGCGATCCTGAGGTGAAGTATTAAGAGGTATTAAGATTCAACTCTGGCAGGGCAAATGTTTGTCTTTGTCCAGAAAAAAAAAAAAAAAGAACAGGAAGGATCATCAATAGTCCATAAATCAGTTTTTTAAAACTAACAGACTTTAATGCTGATGAATAGTAATTGGACGTTAACTTTACAAAGCAAAATGTCACAGAACTTAAAGATGTATTTTAGATTCATTGGCATTGCAAACTGCCTCTTCGGGGGGCTAGACCACCTCTCACCCATTGACTGGACACATTTTAGCATAGCTGCTTTTTCTGTGCAATCAAAACTGACGCTAAAAGCTTACGCTGGTCAAACACAAGAGTTTTTGAACAAACGGCAACAATGGCCGCTTTTCAGATTAAAAATGTGCCAAGGCTCTTCCACAGGAACCCTACTTGTGTCCCCTACATCTTAGATCCAATTTTAGGAGCTCCACCAGCAGACAGTACGGCTCTCGTCCTGAGCAGGCGGACGCCTCGGCCGCCCTCAGTCACCCTGCTCTCATCCTGCCTCCCTGCTGCGTCCACCTCCAGCGGCGCTGCACTCAGCAGAGTGTGCCGTGGTAATTAGAGGGTCTTATTTCAGCTGCTGGTGGCTGTCAACTCCTGCTGAACTGCAGCGAGCGGGATCCCCCCCCCCCACCAACCCCCATCCAACAAAAAACACACAAACAGCCAGAGGTTCTGTAGTAATAATTACATGTAATTAAACTTGGTTGCTTCTGTTGTGACGGGATATTAAACGGAGGGGGGAGAAAAAACAACAACAACAAAAAAAACCCTGCAAAAGCACTTAACACTTATTATCTAAACCCATTTTGGATCAACTCTGTGCATGCGCACATTAACACGCAGAGGCTTTTAGCTTGGAAACCTGCAGAATAAGAGTGTGATGAACCGCCTGGAGGTGAGCTCAGCTTGTGAGGTCGCGTTCCGCGGCGTCCGTACGGGAGGTTCCTCCGAGGACGGACATCCTGACACCGCACAGCAGATCGCATCAAACGCAGAGCCACAGGACACAGAAGCAGGTCTGAGAGATTTCGAAGGACTGCGGCTCTCATCTAAAAGACTCCATGTCGCGGTAAGAGGTGAGCAGAAGGCTGAAAATGACTGCCTGACAGAGGAAGGGATTTACTGTATGCGGAGTTAAAAGGGTTGTGATGGAACCGCCGTCTCTGAATCGGTTTCGCTTCCTCTGACCGTCTTCGCCCACTTTTCTTCGGCCAAGAACACAAGGTCTTTTAGGCCATTTTTCCCCTCCCCTTATCCACTTCAAAGGGTGACAACTGCTTAAAAGGCCTATTTATTTTCTGCTGGAAGTCAGACTACTGCCACAAATCTGCCAGCAGCTCAAGAAAGCAGGCACGCCGGTAATTCTTTGGAGAGAAGGTGAAGCAGGTTTTTTCTTTGTTTTTGTTTTTTAAAGATGTGATATTACTGTTTGAACAGTGAAATGCCTTCTGCCCTGCTGGGAGTAAACTTTCTGCTCCAAGCCAATAAAGGCTGTGTTTATACATCGTGAATTTGGAAAAAGCTGCTTCCGATTTCATTCGTAAAACTTACGAACGAGCAGTCAAAGTACGCATTAAATCTGATATTTTCACGCATTAGCTGCTAAGAAACACCACCAGGTCCAACAGGAGACAAAAAGTGATGCCGCCGGTACGACAGCTGAAACGTGACACAAACTGGTCAAGATTTTGGAATGGCCTAGTCAAAACCCTGACCTCAAAGGTGTCATAGACTGTGTGTTTTCTAAAGTTTTCAGATCCAATTACAGCTGTGATAATTTTAGCTGTGATAAAACTGACTTGTCAATGAAGTCAGAGTTACAGCGACAGACTGCGAGTGGAAGTGGATGAAATGTGTGCAGGGAACAGGTAGGTTTCTACAAATGATTACAAAGTAGATTTTTTTTAATTGATCTCTGGTGGGGGGCTGAGGGGGGAATATTACAGACAATGGGAATCAAATGCTTGTTAGTTTGAGATGCTTGAGAGGTTGCAAACTCTGAAGTCCAGACAAAATGGCTTCTTCGACGGAGGTCCGAAGGGCAGAAATGAACAAGAATGTGTTTGAACTGTGATCGATAGGAGTCGGGGAGAAACATGAACTTTAAACGGGAGGAGAGACGAATCGTGGACGGATCTTAAACAAGACTTCGCATCAGACAGCCGAGGACGTTGGAGCAGCTTCTTTTATTTTTTAAACAAACGGTTCAGGTGGACAGGATTGTTCCAGGCTGAAAGGAAGAAAGAATCCAGGATGTATTTAATTCTGGATTCATTCTCAGTTCTTAAAAAAAAAAAAAAAAAAAAAAAAAAAAAAACTCCTGGGTTATGAGGAGCAGAGCTCATGCTGGTTACACAACATCTTCATTCATCAGCTTTGGTTCGTACAATAAATCCAATCAAAGTTCTCACATAAGATGAATGGAGACACCTTGTCCCAAACAGGCACAAATAATAACTCCTAATTTCATTCAGACTGAATGAATATTTGATAAACTATTGTTTCAAGGAACAAAAGCTCCCTAATTCGGAAGATGCTGACTATTTAAAGACTTGTTAAGATATTCAGGTGCAAAATTACCTTCGTTTGTTGCTACTTTTTTTTTCCCACCTCTTGGTTGTCCAGGGCTCCTCAGAAGTGTTCAGCTCTTAGGCATTCAGACTCAGCACATTACGCTGAAACGCTCACTTGTTTCACTATATGCCCAATTCAGAAGTGAGCACTTAAAGTCGGATGTGTCCCCAACTCTTTTCTCTTAGTCCCAGCAGGAGAAAGTGTTAATAATGTCCAGTGGGACAGCGAGGATTTTGATCATGTCAAGTTTAATTTGTACACAAGCAGAGTGAAACAGCACACCCAGCAGAGCCTGCAGAGACACAGAGCGCACACAGCAATAAAAAAAGGAGGAAAAAAAAACCTGATGACAGCAGCAGAAAGCATCCCAGCCTGATTCACAGGATGACCCATCACCTCTTCTTTTATTTTATTCCTCCTGCTCTGACTCCCTGAGATCCCTTCATTTTTGCCATTTCCTTCTGTCTCATTTTCAGTCCTGTAATCCTTTCTCCGTATTTGGCACCAAGAAAAATCCACAATGGAACAACAAACACTGGAAAAAAGGGCTCAGAGTAGGAGAACGAGTGGTACATAATCTAAACAGTCCAACAAATCAACAACGTCTCATTTGTAACACTGCGACTGACGTGTGAGACGGTTAAGTAGCAACCGAAAGGAGCTCCGCGTATCGACAATTTGACATTTCCAAGAGGCAAAAAGACATCTAAGAACTTAAACAGAGCAGAATGAATGCTACTCTTTTACTGCTCTGATCATATTTGAAGAGACTGCGCTCCAAAAGCTGACAATCACGGTTTGATTTTGCTCTGAAGAAGTTTATGGATGAAAGCTACAAAAAACAAAGAAGAAATGATAAGAAGAAACTGCTATACGAGGGATTTGGGAACCAAAGGAACAATCAATGCGAATGCGCTCGACTTTAAGGAACATTTTCCTGAAGAACTGCTGCAAATACCACATTCATCCATAGATGTAAATCTTTGATCCGTGTGAAATTTTCTCTTCATTTGTCGAGAATGATTTAATTTTCATGTGGATTCTGGAGCCGGACTACTTACTGATTGGTACAATTTGAACTGCTTCAATCGGAGACTTAACCAGCCAGCGCTGGAATGGGAATAAAGGGAAGCAGAGTAAGAAATGAAGCAAACACAGAGCGGCTCATGCATCTTTAACCAGTGTGTGACCAGCGGTGTGGCGTGTGGTTCATGACTGCTCAGGCACTTTTCATTGCGTAGCTGAAGGGCCCCTGTTGCCTTTTGTCCCTATGGGGTTCAATGCTGCCCCCTATCAGAGCAACACTGTACTTTCAGCCTCACCGTGAACATTTTTTACAGCTCAATTATGGCCAATCAGAAGGAATAAATGTGTGATTCACATTCATGATCTATATTAGCCTGTGGAACGTTAACATGTGTGTCACATGTGTAACCAAACGTGTACTGGGCATATAAACAAAAAGATAGGGAAGTTATTGCTTTATTGTGCGCGACACAGCGCCACCACAGGTGAGATACAGATCTCTATACTTCTTCCATGTTTTTCAACTGGTTGCACATAAATTCAACAATATCGACCATAACGTCGAAATCATCCAAAAACAAAAACAAAACAAAAAAAAGTCAAATTTCTAGAACCCTGAAGTGGACAAGGTGCTTTTCTCTTATTGTCAGGACCCATTTTAGTCGTCATGAAACCAGGTGACTGCATCCCACAGTGTTTGACAAAACTACCAGGCAGCCAAAGCATCACAATGGTCTTTATTTCAATCCATTTCACGATTTTTGTAAAAAAAAAAAAAAAGAAAGAAAGGAAAAAAAAGAGCAAATTATGGAGTAAACAGTGACTCATCTTGCTGCTGTGACACTTTCCCTCATTGGAGAATAAATGAATAATTATAAAACTTCTGCTGTGTTCATGGAAATAGCTTAATATTTGTACAGGCCATGTGTTTTGAATAGAATTTTCCCTTTTTTTCTCTTTTCTTTTGTTTTAAATGCTTGTCCAATTCTTTTGTAAGACCTTTTGCAACGATTTCGATTCAAAATGCTTCTTTGAATGCAAACCTACTGCAATTACATAACCTTGTATTGAAATCCATTTAAAATGTCATGTTTTATTAGTGTCCACATGGTGAATATATTGTTACATGTATTAACCAGGACTCTGGATCTGCCTTCCTCCGACTTTCACATCAGCAGACTCAGCGTCTTACTTTAAAGGTCAGCTAAAAACTCATCTTTTTAAATCAGATTTTTTTTTCTCTATATATGTTTTTCTGTTTGTTGAAGCACTTTGTGATTTTTATCTTGAAGTTGTGCTTTGGTTTCATAAACTGCAAATCTAGCAATTTGCATAAATTGGACGAGTCTTTCCAATAAAAAGAAAAAAAATAATCACAAGAAAAATTCCAGCTAATTTTGTTTTTTCTTAGAAAAAAAAAAAAACATTGTTAGAACTGGGATTAAAAGGCTAAAGTTTTTTTGTTGTTGTTGCTGTTTTTTTTTTTTAAATAATGAAAATATTTTGTGTAAAGTCACTTTAAAGTTCCCTTCCTCCCGCTTCTGTTCCACTCGGAAAAACAACTTTTAGGTGTAAGCGGTGTATGAAGTGTTTTGACTCCGGAGATCATTGAATCAGCTTTTTGTCTATTATTTTCTGCTCTCAGGCGTCAGGGTTTCAAAACTACAATTAAAGGGGAAAAAATTGCCTTTATCAACAGCTCTTTGGCAATCAGCATGCAATCACGTTGCTTGTTGAAAATTATAAAAAGAGCAACTTCTGCATCGGTTTGAAGAAGAGAATTGATGAGAAATGACAACAAAAAGCTGCAGCTGCCTTCTACAAAGAAAAAGAAGAAAAAAAACAAAACAAAGTCTTCGGTATTCTGGAGAAAAGCAGCAGAAATGACAAAGCCGATACAAGTCGAGGCACTTGAAGACAGTTGTTTGTGTATTAACTAAACTATTTTTCCAAGTTGCTGCGATTAAACTCTGTTGACTCAGAGAAACACGATACTCAGGGCTTTCGCTAATGTTTAAGGACCTCCATCTCATGCAGCAATCGATAAAACCATGAGATTCCGTACCATGACACTAAAACACTGGAACATTTTAAAATCATCCCAAATAGGCTGAATCACAATAATTTGCTAAGATTATATTTGTTCAATAGGAAAATTTGTTGAATTAAAAGCGTACGCGTGACAAAAACCAAAACCTTTGCATTGAACTTGTTCTGCTTAGTTTATCTCTATCTTATACGTTAACTTGGAGTTTGTTTACCAGAAGAAACTTCCATTTTTATCAAGAGCTGTACAGCGACAACTGCTTGAAGTGTAACTCAGATCAGCCCTACAAAACACGATCGCCGGGACAACGGTGGAAACGTCACTGAGCGTTTTTGCGCACATCCACATATGTTCGGACGTAAGAAACGGAGAAACAAGCCGCTCTGAGAACTCTGCCGGCGAATCAGGTGCGAACAGCATTTGGAGAGTTATTAAGGTGTCAGGGTCACGCTCAGGAGAGATGCGGCGGCAAGACAGCAACTTGGAGCCGTTTCACTCTGCGGCGGTGCATTATGATGAGAACGAGCGCCGTTTCCAAGAAGCAGACTGTCGCGGCGTTGTCTGGACTGAACCAAATCAAAAGTCAGAGAGGACGAACGTGAAGCTTCCAAACTGTTCAACGTGACTGTATTTCGTGTTTTGATTGACACAATGTGAAGTTCTGATATTAATCTTTCAGGTTAGTCATACTTTCTATGATTGCATTTCTTCATTAGATACAAGATTGGTACCAACTTCAATAATTTCTAATAATGTTTGAAATATATATATTTATATTTTTTTAAGTTATCTTAATAGAAAAAAGATGTGATAAGCAAAGAGTTAAAAATCAGTTCAGCTCAACTTTCGACCGCAATCATTAGCTTCACCTTGTCTGACAGAAACATGTCTCCTTAGCTTGGTGGGGTGGGGAAAAAAATAAAACATTCCCAGTTCATGTCAGTGTTCCAGTTCTTACTCTGAGTGTTCAGGCTTTGTGTCTGAAAAGCGTGACTCAGCCGATCTCTGCCGAGGACGGATGGGAAAAAATAAGCTGCACAGTGGATGTCTGTGCTCTCCTGAGCAACATGACAGATGGATCATGACAAAGGAGAGCATGAGAAGAGAGAGAGAGAAGGTGGAGTGGGCAACAGCTAGAGCGAGTATAACACGACGAGGCACAAAGTGGGCGAATTCGGTTAAAAAAAAAAAAAAGAAAAGGGAATGTGTTTGTGGGGGGGGGAGACAGAGATGGATGGTCGAGCCATTCGGCTTGAAAAATATGAAGAAAACGGCTGAAGTAAACACAAGAGGACAGGAAGAAATTGTTACCTTTTCTCCCCTCCCCCCCCAAAATAACGCAGAATATCAAGAGAGCTGAACGTCAGGATCTGAATCTTGTTTGAAAAATAGATCTTCATCTTCGTGCATTCACTCGGGTTATCCGTAACGTTTTAATCGTTTTAAGAGCAGCTCTGCATGTGGTTTAATTAACCAAGAGTTAGTCCACGCAAACCTGTGTCAAAATGTGCTGGAACCAGCAGGACGGAACGAATGAAGTCGTGGAAAGAATCGGATTTGCTTTATGAAACAGTCCTCAGCGGTCGATTTTCGACAACACGGCTCCTCTGGACTCCGGCTGCTGCACAGGTGTGTGCTCACAGCTTGTTCCTGAGAGATGATTTGATATTTTGTCCCGTGCGTCACCGCCCTGGGCACCGCGTTGTTTCTCCTCGGCTCTCTGGTCCGATATCAGATTAGCCCTGTCAGACTGCTGCTTTATCAGCCGCGCTGTCCGCCAGCCAAACAAATGACAGCGGCACCTCCGCGCCCACCGCCGCCGCTGCCCCGGTGACAAACGACGCGTCAGCCCGTCTTCCTATCCATCTCCCGTCCACCTCATATTGCTGCCAGGAGGGGAGATTGCCACGCGGATGCCCTTCCACCAGCTGCCGGGAACGCAGGCAGAGCAGGTCATCCCTGATGCGGCTTCATAAGCTCTGCTGTTATTTTAGGACCAAAAACAATGAGTCTCCACACTGCAAACGGTCTACTCTAGCTTCAGCGTTGAACCCATCTGGCAAAGCAGAATCTTTCCAGTATTTTTAATTTAACATGAAAGAGAGAAGCAAAATAAATAGATGAATGCACTGATAAAAGTTTGACCTTCTGCTCTGTAATCTCCGTCAGTATGAAGACGTTAACCCGATGAGCCAAAGGCGGCGTCTCCTGTGCTGATCCCCAATCAGTGTTAATGCTCGTCAAGTGCTCTCCATCCCCGCCTCCTTCCAGGCAATTAGACAGCATCCAGAGCATTTCCACCAAAAGAGCTACAATTATAGCAGAAAGGGTCTGGGGGGCTGAGATCAATTATCATACAAGCCTGTTCTATTCTGGATCATCTTGCATTCTGTGGTGTCGCGGTTTGTGCTCGGCTACGGCGGCACTTTGGTAAAACCTGTTGGTCAAAGAGCCGTATGTGTTGAGCCATGTCGCAGCGCTCAACGCGTGTGGAAAAAACATCGAGGCTGACGGTTCAGAAACTGCAAAAACACAATATGTTCCTATTTTTACAGATACAGGTAAGGACATTTCCAAAGGTAACACAGTTTTGGTTCCCTTATGGTGGAAACTCAGTGCACAGTAGACGCCATTGAACATATTCTGCTCAGTGGCTTAAGGATTATATTTTTAATACCGGAAAACTCCCCCTCCCCTCTAATGTCGCAAGGTATAAATCAGTTGGAGGAAGCACTCTTTCATTTTGAAGCAGATAAGATTAATCTGTTTTTCAGGTATTTTATTTAAAAAAAACAAAAAAACACACAGAAAACAAAAAACAGCACAATGATTCACATGTCGCTGACTGAAACGAGTATTTTATTTATTTATTTTTGGCGGGAGGGGTTGGGGGGGGGGCGTTTCAGTCACAATAAATTGACTTTGCAACAGGCGGCGCATGTTCAAGCCTGTCTTCTATGTTTTCCCACAAACACACACATAATTCAGAGAAGATCTTGGAGTAAGTGCAGCTGTGAGGAAAAAAAACAGAGCAAAGTCAAGATTCTTGGCATAAACTTGATTTGCTGTGTTTTGAGGAGGAGAAATGCTGAGCAAAGAATACCATCCCCACACAAGCACTGAGGTCAAAGCTGTTTTCTACTAGAATGACTTTAGCATATTGTGGAGGAGACGCCCAGGGTCGTCCACCATAATGAATTCTGATGAGATTCGTCTGTCAGAATAAAAGAACCTTTTGACAAATGACCCTTTTAGCAGGTATTGAACTTACCTTTTAATAACCCAACGTTTCTATACGTATATCTTTTTATTGGGTCTGATGTAATATTCTAATCAGAACCTCTGTGTTTTCATTAGCCGTAAGAGGAAATTCTTCACGATTAACAGAACAAAAAAAAAAAAACTTAAAAAGAAGCGTGTCAATTTTTATAATGTGTTTCACTTAGTGAAATGAGTTTCTAAAATAAATTCAGTTTAATGATATTGTAATGTATTAAGTGAATCACTCCAGTTCTTAAGACAGGAGGGGATTTCTAGCATGACCACTGAAGTGATGTGAAAAGTGTTTGCAACCTTCCTCTATTCTTTCTTTTTTTTGCATGTTTTTCACACTTAAGTGTTTCAGAACATCAAATCTTTATATATATTTCCTAAAGACAACACAAGTAACCACAAAATGCAGTTTGCACTTTGTTCTTAAGGGAGGAAAATAAAACATCCGTACCTATGTGGCCCTGTGTGAAAAGGCCTCTGCATCTGGTAACTGGTTGGACAACCCTTAGCAGCGACAACTGCAATCAAGTGTTTTCAATAACCAGCGATGATTTTGGCCCACTCATCTTTGCAGAACAGCCACAATCAGCCACACCGGAAGGTTTTTCAAGGTCAGAATCTCAACAGAACTCAGATTAGAATAGGCTACTCCAAAGTCTTCACTTTGTTTCCCTTCAGCCAGTCAGAGGCGGGCCGGCTAGAGTGTTTTTTGGAACGTTGTCTACACATTGAAAATCTTGGTATTATTCATCTGGAACGAAACACAAACAGAATCCCAGTATTGTGGAGCACCGGCAGTGAAAAAGATTAGATTTTCATCCACATTGGTCAGGGAGCATCATGACGATGGGTTCAGTAGTACACAGATTCATGAATGACACCCGTCCGGTTTAACTTTGTTCCGAGTCCTAGATTCAAAAACAGTCAGATATGCTAATTAAAGAGCTAAGTGAGCAGTGGTCTACTGCTAGCAATACTTGCTTACTGCATAACACTGTGTTGGGCTTCATTTTGCTCCATACATAAAATGTTTTATAGGTTAGAACTGTCTTGATTTAAGGGTTGAGGTTGTGAGGAAGACGCTTGCAGGCCCAGGCTGACATGATGAAGATGTTTAATAATGACAAAATCAGGAACACAGGAATCACAGGGAGCATAAATCACCACAAGAACAGTTTTTTTGGTATAAGCGCACCCGTGAATAAATTCAAATATATTGTCAAAGGAAATAAAAAGCAAATCATTTAGTGGGTTTTTCACAAACAAAACTTGTTAAAACATAGCTACAGAACTGTGTATAAATTTCATTAATAGTTTAGCTAATACTCTTCTTCATAACTGCTTAACTTTTTTGTATTGTATAATTTTCTCAGTTCCTGTTACAATTAAAATTTCTTGTCTTAATCTTGAAACATTTCATCTGTCACAGCAAATAAATTCATTAGTTTTCCAACCGCCTTTCTTTCCTTTCCTTTCCTCTGCCTTCACTTTTTCTTCTTGACTAACAAAAGTACTTTCTTCATGAAACAAATATCAGAGGGTTGTTAAGAATGATTAAGAAACACGCTGCCAAAGTGTGACGTATTCACGTGGGACCGTGAACCTCATCTTTAAAGTCTCTGAGGTCAAAAGATTTTACAAGCCCAACAGATGGGGTGGCATTTACATCTAAATCTCGTCCGGAGCCGATTTATCCCAAGAAAAGCCATTAAAGTGCGCCGCTTTCCCTCCGACTCAAACTCTAAAGGTCAACCTGAAGCCGGTGGATCAGCTGGGAAAAATGTTTCTTTGTCACAAACCTTTCAGCTTTCTATTTAAAAAGTCAAAGTAATTAGGAACAACTTAGGAACAACTGTGGGTTGGAAGCATACATTCATAAAAGGCCGCCCCAGATGGAAGAAGTCGATATAAAATCGATGTTTATATGCCGCTATGTATATTCTGATGCATTTATTGCGCAAATTCAATCAGAAAGCTATTTTGAAGCAATGTAAAATGAGCCTTACGAAACAATTGAAAAGACTGAACATTTCTCACAGCAAGCATGATGAAAGTCATCTTTTCACCTTTATATAAATGAAACTCTTTTAGTTTTTAAACCAAAACACAGATCACGTTTTCAATTATGACAGAGCATACGGGGTCAGCATTTGCCGTCATGTGTCATCAAACAGCGGCCCTGGAACTTGAAGCATATCTATAAGCTTTCTAGACAAGATACACTGGGCACACCATAAGCAGGGATTTATACTCTCATCTAATACGCATCGTCATGGGAACAACAAGGCTCAAAGTAAATTAACAGTCCCTCAAAGTGTGTTATGCAAATGAAATCCCGCAAGCCTAAATCCTGGAGGGTCGCCTTGTACCATGCGAAAGGACAAAGCGGTCCGCAATGGCGGCAATTTGGTCACATGTTTATGGCAGAGCAATGACGTGAAAGGGGCAAGGGAGGCTGGGAAGGAAGCTACAAAGATCCACAGGTTGGATGGGAGGATCTGTTGTCGAGATAATTGGCAACGCGCTCCTGAAGTCTGAACACAACGGTGCAAGAGAGGCAGGAACGTTGGCCGTTCTGGTGAGATGAGGTCAAAACTGAACTATTTGGCTTCCGCGTCACAATATCGCGCTACTTTGTGTTGGCCAACACAATAAAAACAATCAACCCTGTGTTGTTAGCATGGCAAAAATATTAAAAGATGAATATTTTTACGATGTAATTTTGTTTCAGTGGCTTTGAGTTTTTAACTATACAAGTCAAACCCAGCATACTAGTGAGGAGCATTATGACATGCTTCTTTAAATCCAACAGGAAATGTGATTCAATAGATAGAAGGGAGCGAGATGAGAGTTTGTGTTTATTGGGGTCACTTTCAATTTGCTGTTGGAAATTCGTTTTTTTTCTGCCCCACGGCTGTGATAAATGCACACACACACACACACACACACACACACGCATACACACACACACACACAGAGCTGTGGGTTTGTGAGGAACTGCCAATCATCACTGCTCAGCGGACTTGTGGGATCCTGTCAGTCAGGGCGTTTCCTGCAAAGTGAAACCTCCACTCCACTTCTCCGGTGGCTCTTCTTCTGACCTTCCTTCTATTTTTTTTTTAGGTCAAATAAAAGTCAAAAAGTTTGGAGAGAAAGAGGGGAGATGAGGACGGCAGAGGGAAGATGCTGAGCAAGATAATAGTGGAAAGCAATGCAGATCAGGTCACTGTTAAGCCCATCTGCAGGGAGTTTGACCGAAATGACACGGAAATTAATTCTTCTGTAATTCACACTTAATGAAGAAAGTTCAGCAGCCAGACGGAGAGAGAGGCGAGGTGGAAATGAAATTGTGTGTGTTCAAAAATTTTTGTGCGACTTCATTGCAGGAACCACAATATTGGATCAAACGGATAATAGAGTTGGATGTGGAGACACACTGACATTTTGTTCTTTGTCAGTGGGGAGTCGCAGTGTACAAGCAGCAGCTTGGTGCATTCAGTCACCTCCTGCAGCCGGCTGGACACCAATCCCTTTGACAGACATTCGAGGCTCCGAGTGCAATAGCTGTGCTTAATGTATCCGACTTCTGACACTTAACAAAAAGAAAACAAAACTAAACAAAACAAATCCAAATGGGCAGCTTTTCTAGACGAGAAAGGTAATAACATGTGACTGACGTATTACCGTGTTCGGTTGTGCCGCACTTTGCTTTAACGTTTAAAAGAAGAAGAAAAAAAAAAAGCACAGTTAGATTACTGGGTTATAGTAATGATAATGTCATTTATGAACACTTTTTTTCATTTACCTCAAAGTTTTGGCTAACAAACAATGCAATTTGCCATTTGAAAATAGCAAATCGCTATGAACTGTAGATGTCAGTTTACTATGGCCAAAGTGAAGGCAGTGGTCAGAGGCCGTTCCTCAATAAACAAGTAAAAAGAATAAGTTTGGTTATTGGGGCGTCGTTATCTTGAAAACTCATGGCGAGGACAGCACACAGATTGTTCCCAATTAATCACATAGTCGTCTCTATTTTATTTTATAACAAGGATGGTTCAGACAGTTAAGAGCTTTGTCACATTATTATTTCTTAAGGCATAAAAAATGAAAAATTGTCCCACGAAAATTCTGATTTGTGAGAACCATCAATCTGAGCTGTCGCAAGTGTGAAGTTTGCATTTCCATGAAATAGGAGGATGGACAAGAGAGGAAACCCTGAAGAAAAAGAAAATGAACGTTACAAAAGGAGTTTATAAAGGAGAGAAGAGGAGAGGGAAGTGTGGAGAGGGAAGGGAGATGGGAGAAAAACCCATCAAAGCCAGCCAGGAAATGTGGAATGAGATTATGACTGGAGTTTGGTACGGGAGGAAGCAGAGAGAGTCTGACGCCAGCGACTGATGACAGAAATACTCTCGCCAACACGGTACAGTGTGAAGACAGCCGACCACGCGTGTGTCTGCGTGTGTTTGTGTCTGGTGTTAATTTCCCAGCGTGGATTCACACACACACACACACACACTTAATAATGATTCACACAGTCACTGACAGCTGACTGTGTTTCACGTAGAGGCGCCAACACAGAGACAAACAGGTGGAAGTGCCTAAACGCTTCACAAGCAGTTTTACTGGGTGAAAGAACAGGATGGACTCTAACCTGTAAATAATGACATTTTAATGCAAAGTTGGCACTTTTAATGGACTTTCAATACAGGTTTTAGAGCAACTTTGCATTAAAAGTGTCATTATTTACCGAATGACACTTCATGACAACAGTCGTAGACATTCATGAAGACTATGTTCATGTTTATGTTTATGACAGTGACATGTCAGTCATATGCACGTCAAATAAAGTGTTACCAGAAAAAGAAATAAATCGACTAAATCGAAATACATGAATTTATATTAAATAAATCAATGTATTAAGAGGTTTGAGGTCTTGAGGATGTGTTTTTGTTTATAAAATATGTCAGGCTCCAGTAGCCTTTATTCAACAGTGAATGGACAGGAACTAAGAGAGAAAACGGAAAAACATGCAAAACAGAAGCAAAGTATTACCGAGTGCAACAAAGGCCTGCGCTCTTTTAAATAGTCGACAGTAAACAATGACTCAGATGACTGCTTGCACACTAGACGCAGATTACTTTGTTTTGTGGTTTGGCTAATATCAACACTGCATCAACATGATCTCTGCTGAAAAGGGAACATATTTTAAGATGGTGTGTTTAATGACAAAATTGAAATGTATGAAAGTCGTCTCTGGAGTCTGAATGGCTCTGAGTTGAGAACAAATCAAGAGTACATTTGTGTCGTCATGGTGATCAAGATAAAGTTTAGATCTATAACCTGACCTCGGTTGGTTTTGTTTGGCCTAATCTAAACTCTAATGAAGACGCTGCAGGTAGCTACCCGTGTGTGCGTGTAGGTGTGTGTGTGAGTTTATGGGTGTGAAAACTTGCCAAAGCTTTTAACAGGTTTCCATGACATCACTAAGGAGAGGAACTTTCATTGAGCCTGATCTCACCCTCCCACGCCCGACATGTCCTGGTGCTAATGAATGTCTCAACTTGGAAACACACACACACACACACACACAGGCGCACACACACAAGTCGATTGTTTCTGTGATACAGCCTCCCACTCTGTGGTAGACACTTGCATTCAGGGCATTAACACTATTAGAGAAGGTGTGTGTGCTAAGAGCATCTATGTGCGCACACAGACTCAATGTTGGAAGTGTTGGGCAAAAGATTTTACTCGTCCTAAGTTGAAATGAAAAAGACTCCACCGACATTCATTCATTAAAATAAATGTACTTCAAAAAAGATCTCCAATTCACAAATGGTCTGCTTTGGGTTTGTGATATTTCTGATTCATGAAACAATTGTACCAACATGACAGCATCACCGAATAAACAACAAACCTAGTTGGTGGAGCATTTAAATTGAGAGCAATGCAGTGTGACTGATGCTAATGTAAGAATTTTAGCTAATTATATAAAATAAAACTTGCCAATTTGCCAAGTGATGACCATTTGGCAAATTGGTGAACAGAGATAGACTCAAAAGCAGTTCTTCCAAGACCAAGACCAACAGCAGAAAATTACTAAACCAAAACTATTTCTTGGTATCCAACTAATTATTGCCATCATTTTAATATTACTAATATTCAGATTATTAAATGCAGCTACACAGACCTTTGGAGCAGATGCCATATTGGCCTAAAGATTTTTTGTGTGTGGTTCAGTGCCTCTTGTTGCCTCTTCACCTGACTTCTAGAGACAGACAGCAGAAGAAGTGAACCATTATATCCTGATTTGCATGAAGACACAGGCAAAGAAGCAAAAAAAAAAATCTTCCATCTGAGGTGGAAGATGCAACATTTGAGTTGTGATAGGAAAGTAAGGATGGGTTTCTGAACCCTAAATGTCTCACACTGCTCAGCTGGAGGTTGCTCTTCCTCTTCCTTCCTGTCTTTAATCTGGACTTTTGTGTACTCGTGTGTTTGGGACATTTTGGTAAGATTAGTGTTACTGATGAGCTTGCATGTCAGCTAAAGCAAATATATTGAATTATCTAAGGCGAGAATGATTTCCATCTTTAATGCAGTAATTTATTTCCCACCAACAGCAACGATGTAATGCTCTCCAGCATGAGTTTAAAAGTCTTTCTTTTCCATAATTGAACTATTACAAACAAAGGTTCCGTGTCATCTTGGGGTTTTAAAGCCCAAAACTGATCCACTTCGGGCCTAGCTTAGCGACAACACCTTTAACGAGGTGCTGACTGTTTCAAAGCAAATGGAGGGCAACACGAACATTTATTCGTGAGTTTCTTCATCTGGATAAGGCAGCCACCAGAGTTGTCCTTTGTTCTCTAGTGCAGTGTTGTTTAACAACCCTGTGATGGGAGTGGATTCCGAGAAATGGTGCAGCTGGACAAAAGTAAGAGAATGGTGACCAATCATTACGGTTGGAGTCTACTCGCTGGAAGTTTTAAAGTGAGTTTTGACAATGTCTTCTTGCTCAAATCACTTATCAACGAAGGAAACAAGCCCTGATTTCTGGGTCTCTGAGTGAACAAAGGGCATCTGGGGTTGCAGGAACACTTTACTGTTCCTTTGTACATCACAGTTGCTCAAATTACCTTCCCATAATGCACTGCATTATGGGAAGGTATGTTGGTTACCAGGCTTTTATACAGCCTCAGAGGAGAGTCTTATTCTTGTTACTTTTTTCTTTCTTCGGGGGAAAAAAAAAGCAATGGGAGGCTCTTTTTTTTTTGAAGGATTCCTGCTTCCCGATTAGGTCCTCACCTGTGACCCTAATTCTTCTCTTCTGTAGAGTCAGGTCAGTGAAACTCTTCACACTTCCAAGCTGATCATTAAAAAACAAACAGTGCTGAGACAACTTTAGAAGAAACCCGTTATTTCTGAATGTACATTCAGAAATAACGGAAATAATTTCTGCAGCAGCACCTTTGTTCCTGTGATTATGCCTGGGAGTGACATATGTTCAAGTCCAAAATCAATATACATTTAGAGGTTGTGGAGAAAAAAAACAACAAGTTAGAGGTTTGAAATAACCTAATTTAGCTATAGAAATAAAAAAAAAAATAAAAAAACACCATAGACTCTAAAGTTTAAAATCGTACAGTTTTCATCATTTGCTACATCTACAACCATGTTGCAGGGAAACTTCCTTTACATCATCATAGTCCTGACCCTGGTCCTGATCCAGCAGGCTTAAGAATCCTCTTTAGAAGCAAAAAACTCTTAGTACTACTCTCTCACGTCATAGTTTAGTAGTTTTCCAATGACGCTTCATTTCTTTGAAGTTTGCTGATGAGCAAATCATTTCAGACATGTTGAGGTCTGGACTTTGACTGGATCTTTGCCTCAGACATCTCCTCCTACGACTGCTGCTTCTGCTGCACATTTCCAAACCATCACTCTGTCTCCGCCGTGCTGGATAGCGGGTGTGAGCTGTTGTTGCCGTTAGCTGTGACTGGTTGTCCTCCAGCATGGTCATGCACATAATAAGTCAGGTTCACTTTATAGACAGCAGACGTTGTTAAAGCAAAGTGCATCAGCCCTCAGCTAATCCTGGTAACAGGAGTGTGTGGGCAATATCAACTCAATTCTTTATTTATTCTAAGCAAAAACTGCCATGGAGAATATAAGTTGGCTAAATGTAAAGTGGAAAACAAGGCAGCAATGTAACATGCCATCCAACAGATCACCTGTACAAGTACACCTGGATTTCAGCCTCTCTTTTGTTCATGCATTTATACAGATCATTCATATTTTAATAGAAATAAGCGCCTATCAACGTACAGGAGTTCAACATCTCCTCCTACAGTTTGCTCGCCCACAATGCAGCACTCTGAGGCTCCTACAAAACAACGTAAATAATTAAAAGCCACACACTTCGGTTTGATCCACAGACAGAAGTTCCACTGAAAAATGAAACGGGTCATAAATGTTGAGCAAAACACAGCAGCTCATTTGCAAAAGCTTCTGGAAAGGTGTCTGTGGCAAAACCAGCTCCATCTGTCACTGCAGGTGGCCCCACACTCATACACACACACGCGCGCACACACCAGCTCACGCACGCAAACAGGCACACCAACTGGGCAGGTGAACAAATGATTACTGATCCGAGATGTGCAAAGCAGAAAAAACATGGACGGATATGCTAGACAAACAGCAATTTTTCATGCACGCTCTCTTGATCTCCTTAAACACTCATTTATTCCCTGCTGAGAGTTTCTCTCCCCACTACAAGCACTCACTTTTGGTTTATTAATGTACCTTGTTGTGGATCTTGCACTCTTATTTCCCTCTTATAGATCTCTTCCATGTTTGTTCCTTTAAGATACCCTAAGTTTCTTTCTCAGGCTGCTCCCACTAAAAACTCATTGTTGCTTTTGTAAATGTCAGGACAAAAACAAAAAAACTAAAATATATATAAATATTTCACTAAATGCATTACTATGAGTTAAAGTGAAAAAGTAACACTGCCTAGACATATTACAAATAGTGTTAGATTTTTTTTTTTTTTGGGAAAAAAAATTAATTCACAGAACCATTTATTTAATGATGTTCTCCATTTACATTTTGGCAGTGTTAGTCCTACAGAGAAATCAGGTTTTGGCTCTTTTACCTAAAGAGAACCTGTTTGCTTCACATCTCTGTCACTTTACGTTTTAATCTCTGGTTTTCCATATTTCCTCCACTACAGTTTATACCCTAAATACTTTATTTCATCACATCTTAATATTTTGTGTAATTATTGCATAAAAACATGATTTTGATCACAAAAAAAGATATTACCAAAAACATGAAATGACTCAGAAACAAACACTTGCCTAATGTTGCAAGCAGTGTTCGATACAGATAGCAAAGACGAGAATTACAATTTTTTTTTTTTTTTTTTTTTTTTGTTAAGTTGTTTCATTTTCTGCATTCTCCATCATTTTGGGGACTTGTTAATTGAACTGACAAGCGATCATTGTGTGCTAATGTACACAAATAGCAGGGGTCAGTTGGAGGAGCAGTGGTATTTGCATCATGTTCTTAGATTATTATAATATAATGAATGAAAAGATCATAAACAAATCTGCTGCAGAACAGCAGCGGTGTTAGAAAACGACAGCTCTTCTCTGTTCTGGTGCCCGTGTGGCTCTATTTTCCACTCACCCTTTTGTCTCTCCATACTTAATGTTTAATGTTCGTTCCAGGAACAGGACGGATTGTTTCCGCCTGCAGACATGCATGCAGCACGTTTGACTGCTTGACGGAGGATTGCTGGTGCATCGCTGAGCAAAAATTGGAAGGGACGCTGCAAGCTGAGGGGGCGCTGCTTCGGAGATGTGACAGAAACTGATTAGCTCATGTGCATTCACACTGTCCTGTCATATCTGTTATGTTCCCACAAAACGCCGCAGAGCAACATTTTTGACACTTTTCCAATATAGCAAAACACCCAGGAAACACTCTCTGTGGATGCTGATTTAAAAAAAAACATCAAATCGCAACTCCTCCATAGATCACTCGCACCAGCAAAGTGGGTTTCATCATCTTGCGATGTCATTCATCATGTGGGTACGGATGAATGTTTTCACCGTTCAGCTCAAAATGCTGTGAAATATTTGTTTTTGACATATTTATCTCGGTTCAATTCATAAGAAATGTAATAAATCTTCCTTTTGTTTGTTTCTGATCAGTTCTATTTATGTCGACGCGCAAAAAAGTATTGTTGTTTTCCACTTTGCATGCGGACGCTGTCAAACGCACACAAGAATACAAGGCTGCATGATCCAACTTCGTGAACTCTTTGCTGTCAACGCGCTAGCATAACAGGAAGTACCGGAAACACTCTGTCCACTCACACGGTCGGCTCATTTAAGTCCATGCAAACGTGGAGGAAAATGGAGACGGACGTGTTTGTAGCGTGAGCAACCATCAACTTGTCCTCAAGAACGCAGCTTCCTTCTAAAGAAAAGAAAAGTGGAAGACCGACCTGCTGGATGAACGTGTGCGCCCCCTGTGGGCTGAGCAGAAGGATGGCTCTGCGTAACGTGTCCCGGTACCGATTCAGCTCCTCCGTCCTCATGGTGGTGAACAGGTTGGTGAAGACTTTGCTGATGTTCCTGTCCACCCGCTGCAACGCGACGTCAACGCCCTGACGGGACGTCTGATCAAGGAAGCCCTGCAGGCCGCGGATATCTGGGGAGACGACAAAGAGTCGAGCAAATGAGAACGTCTTTAGAAGTGTCAACAAACGGCACAAAGAGAGAATAAAGGCATTAAGCAGCTTTTCTTTCTTTGTTTTTTTTTTTTTTTTTAACAATTATAAACGCTCCTCTGCACACATTCATCCTGACCCCAAACACAAACTTTGCAGATAACATTTTACGGTGAACATGAGGTGTAAAAAAAAAAAAAAAAAAAAAGATCAATATCAATATCAAAAACTTATGAGCCCAGAAGTGAGTCAGAAAGCTGTTCATATCTCAAGACAATCTTTACATTCACATTTTAAAACTTAATATGGGTGTATGATAAAGGTCTTGGCCTTGTCATAAAAACAATATCCTGTATACACACATAACTGAATATAAAAACATGCATTGAGTGCAACGCGGACCGCTGCCAAAAGCCATCATGATCTTCAATAAGTCTTTGTGAAGAATCGAAAAGAATGAGTTACAACAACTTTTGATTTCCCTGTGGGATCAATAAAGTATTTTTGAACTGACTTTGAATTTGAATAGGATTTCTGTGGCAAAGCTTGGAATAGCCAACCCAACATGAAGATGACCAGCATCTCTCAAACGGCATTTCTTCAAACCCAGCCTCGGACATTAGCCACCAACCCGCTGAAATGGTGACAACCGACCACAATCCATGCGACAGCAGTTTTATGAATTAGCAGCATTTACTGAAATGACTGTGACTCATTAAACCGGCCCACAGACAGCGAGAAAACAGAGGACTCGAAGACAAACCGATTCGTACAAAGGTGGCTCTTGTTTTTGTAGCTATTGAAGGTGACTGAACCTCTGAGAAAGCATTGGCTCAATCTCTGCACCATCTGCGTCCCAACATGACAGCATCGCTTCTTCTTCTTTTTGTTTTGTTTTTTTTATTTGAGGCATCTTTCAAACTCTTTCTCAGATGCGTTTCTTTCTCTTTCTGCTCAGAAAATGGCAGCTGAGCTGGTTTCTGTACCGTTGGAGAAGCTGACAGGTTGTTTGGCCTGAATATCTCTCACTTTTTGTAGCCTCCCTCCATCTTTCTTAGTCTATTAGCACTGACAGCCAGCTTGTTCCGAGCGCCCACCGCCGCACTATACTCCTGAAAACCTTTTTTTTTTTTTTTTCAGCTGGGCCATTTCATCTACTCTGCTCCCCCACCCGCCTCCCCCTGCGCCACGTCTCCGGCCCGACAATAACCACCATTTCTGTTCTCCCTTAAATTTTCTTTCCATCGATCCAACTGTCACTCAAAGCCTGCCTCCCACTCCTTCCCAGAAAATCGGCAGGGACGTTTACTCCCGGAGAACAAACGAGAAACTGTTTTATGAAATTTGAAAGTCAGCCCTCTGACTCACCCTTCCCCGCTGATTACAAAGGCAATACCTGAAGGCAGGCCCCGTGGAAAGCAATATTTTATCTAACTTTAGAACTTTTTATATCTCTTATCCAATAAGCGGTTCAACATTCTATGAAAAAAAACAACTTTGCCCTCTTATGAGAAGAAATAACCCAAAAGAAGGCATAACATTTTCCCACTCCTTCAAAATTACGTTTTCCTGAACTCGGCGGCGACACGTTGAAAGGTGCAGCTCAGTGGAATCGGCTAGGTGGCGTTTGCATCCACAGCCTAAATCGACATATTGCAACTAATTCAGCACTCAGAGTTTCTGTCTTCACTTCCCAAAAAAAACCACAAAAAAAAAAACATTTCTGCTGAAAAGAGAGAAAGGAAAAAAAAAAAAAAAAAACTAAATCTGCCCTTTTCTTGAGCTCAAGCACTGGAACACCACAAGTGGAAGCAATTTAAAGAGCTGCTGCTCACCAGCCACAGTTCAATTTCTCCTCAGCCACTTTGAGCAAGGCACAGTGGGAGGGGGGGGGGGGGGGGGGTTGACGTGCTGCTCTCTCAGCAGAAATGCCAACACTTATCTCTGCTCATCGGCGTCGCGCTGACCTCTCCCCGCTGAAGACCCGGAGCAGGTGAACCTTCGGCCAAGAGATTCAATTTGGATTCACACGACACGACTGTTGTCTTTCACGTACAGTGCAAATACCTTAAAGGCCAGCGATGCCTCATATTTGCATCATGTCCGGATGCAGCAAACATTGCTGATATTTGCAAGCCCTGCAGAAGGAATCGATAAATTTTTCAGCATGAATTTTTATTAGGTGGGAATCCTTGCCAGCTGAGGTTGGCAGGCCCTCAGGCTATAAGAGACAAGAAGAAGAAAAAAAAAAAAAAAATCTTGGAAATATTATGTCTACAACCAAAGCTTGTTAAGTCTTCCCTGAAATTATTTCAACAAATAAATATTCACAGAAGAGACTAAGTAGCGTTTTTTTGTTGTTGTTTTCTGATCACACCAAATTTTAATTGCTAAAATTCTAACGACTATCCTCGCAACCTTATGTAACATGACAAATAAGCAGCTGTTTGTGTTTATCTGGCACAAAATCAGATGAAATCAATGGCTGCCTGGACAGAGACTAAAATTACACACACAATCATGAAACTCCAAGGGTGAAAACAACCTTAACTTGTTGGTTTGCTGCAACATGGGTTTGCTGCAGACGGAACATCCAGAAATGTACTCCATTTCAGCTTATTTTTTTCTACACGTAAATTATTTAAATGGACTTTTTGATGCAGAAACTGAAAATGCTTGGGATGAAACATTTCTCAGTTGGGAAAAAAAAATCTATCTTTATATATCTATAAAAAAAAACCCCACAAAATCAATCAAGACCATTATCATTTCATTTCTAGGAAACCAACATATATTTATTGATATTTTAACAGTTTAATGGGTTCCATCAATAGATTCTGGCACAACCTGGCACAACTTCAAGAACATTCAGATTTTTGATATGATCCAAAATGAAAAATGAGTTTGACACCTCTGCATTTATGGCCTAAATGCATCATATCAGAATCTGCTGGATAAGAGTAGCTATTTTTCCTTTTCTAATAAATGCTTGGTTGAGGTTTTTATTTAAAAAAAACAACAAAACAAAACAACAAAACAAAACAAAAAACAGCCGGTTACATCAAGAGCAGCAATGGCAGCAATCCCTTTTACTGCGATGCCAAATATATTAAGATCTGCAGTGGAATGTGTCTGCTTGCTCATAGATCAACAGACTGTGGGGGGAGATCTCGTTAATTAACTGTACGGACGTGAAAATACTGGAAGGAACAAAGTGAGGGCAGAGAGAGATGAGACAACAGAAGAAACACGGAGAATGAAAGGATGAAAAGAACGAGTGGTGGGTGTATTAGGAGGGATAATTGAGCCCCCTTATCCTCACAGGCGATGACAGGTGTGACATTTTAGCTTTGGAAAGCCTCTCTGTATTGGATATCCATGGAACACACACAGGAAATCATTTCTCCGTCTGCTGCGGCCACTTCTGCAGTACCTGTGAAGGCTTATTTTAAAATGAAACTTCTCTTGAACCACTACAGGGGAGCTTTTCCCCTGTAGTGGTTCCACTGCTTAACCAGAACTGGAGCTACACACAGTTTTCACCTGGTTTAAAGTTAAACGCTGTGGTTTTCCACATCCGGAGAGCGAGTTTGGCGTCATGTTTCACCACCTAAAGTTTCTCTTTACATTCACTGGTGACTTTATGTTAGGCAGACACTGCCAATAACACTACAGTGTTCAAACTCAGTCCTATTTGGAGGTTATCCTGTTTTAGATGTTCGTCTGGTTCTGCAAACTGAATGATATGTAATCTGTGGTAGAGTCAGCTCATTTAATAATTTTGTAACAGAAATCTGTGTTTTTGACTGATCAGTGGTGACCAGTAAAAGAGCTGCTTGTAGAGATTTACTTATTTAAGAAGTATGCAATTTCATAAATCATGATTGATTATTTTCAGCATCAGAAACCAGAAGTCAACACATTATGCAGGTCACACTGACCTACTTAAACTCTGTGAAGGGTCAATATTAAAATACTAAACACACACACGCAATCACAGGAAGGTTTGGGGGGGGAAACATGAAAATGTTTGGCTGTTTTACATACTAACAACAAAGGAAAGAATGGAAAAAAATGATGTGAGTAAACCTTGTCATCAATTATTCCATGCATCATTCCCTTTTTATTGTACATAATTTAACTTACTGACTCATTTCCTTCAACTTCTTTGTAAGTGTGGATTAGTCGTGTTGGTAGAAATATTTGGTGTAAATGTCGTTTCAACAGCTGCGTTAATAATACTTTTTTTTTTTTACCAGAAGAACACTGGCGGTGTTCAATACTTGCTTCATCCCGACTGTAACTAGTGTTTTATGGATAATTTATCTCCGGGGGTAACCTTTGGAACATCTAGCTGCTTGTTTCCAAATCATTAGCATTCTTCACCATGAAAAATAGATTCTCCCACATTTTCTCTCTTAAAAAAAAAAAAAAAAAAAGGTGGTAATAAAACAGCATTCCTGCAACCACTGGGTTTATTATTATTTACCTTCACAGAGATATATTTCTTCATTGCTGTTATCCACCTCTGCTTTCCACAGAGGAAACTATTCCCTCTTGCCAATAAGGCAACATTCCAACATAAAAACTCTTCCATAAGAAGCTGCGGGATTACAGGATATAATGGTGTAGAGATGTTGGTACAGATTCATGATTTGCTTGGTTTCAGCTCAGAGAAGTGATTTTTTTTTTTTTCTCTGACAGTGACATTTTCAATCTACAGTTGGCCACTTAGATCTGCATTAAAGTTGATATTATGGTTTGTAGCTTTGGGGGCCTATAAATTCACTCATCTAACACACACACACGCACAAAAACAAAATGAGTGATGCGATGATGTGCTGGATAATTCATTCAGTCTCCATGTGCCTCTCACATACATGCAGCTGTCTCAGCGTGTTATCCTCAGACTCTCAACATTCATGCAGACGAACCTGCACATCAACAAGTCTCTCGCTAACCAGGATGATGTATAATTTAACTGCCAGGGTGCTGCTGCGTGATCGGAATGCGATGCCGACGCGTGGAGCGTGTGAAATGCTAATGCGGGCCTCACCAACGCCCCTCGCTGCTCGGCTCCCGCTCCCCTGCCAAGGTGCTATGTAAATGAAGCCAATCAAAGAGCGGGCACGCACTATTACGGGCGCCGCCGCGAAGCTATCAGCCCGCCGTGTGAGGAGGCCGGGATGAGGGCGGCTCCCGGAACCCGGAGTGGAAACAAAAGACGGACTTTGCTCACGTTCCACATGTTGATGCTTAAGAGCTCTCATGTTTTATTAAGAAGATCCGTGAGAGCAGAGCCGTCAGTCCAGCCCGATTCTTTTTACATCCATAAACAGTGTGAGGGCAGAGCTATATGAATTAAATATGCCCACTTCATTATTCATACTAAACAATTTATTCAGATGATATTAATCCTCATGACGAGAACATGATGTGCACGCGGTCCTAATTACCAAAATGCCGAAAAGCGTCGTTGAGACACGCAGCCCCTTCCTGCTGGTCAATTACAGTTTAGGCTGATGAAACCGAGACCATTACTTCATCTGACTCACGAGGCTTATCGTAATGCTGCTGGTGTACAGTTATATTGATGCTCTATTTAGGAGTTCAGGTCTTTATTGCTGCTGATAAAAATTCTTTCACCGGCGGCAGCAGAAAGACAAACGTGACTCCCATTCTGCCTCTCTATGCATTGCCTTCCAAAGTTTCTTTCCACAGTTTATCACATCAGATCCTCAAAGTTCAACAGTTTTTCCTTCAGGTTTTATGAGATGTACCAACACAACAAAAAGCATAACTGTGAAGTAAAACGTCAAGTTATACATTTTTTAAAATGAAGGCGATCTTAGAAAATGCTGGCCATTTGTGTTTAGCTCCCCAGGTGCTTGGCTTTCAAATCTTAAAATCTTCTAACAGGTTTTCTTCCAGGACTCTCCTGTGTTCAGCTTCATTTGGCTTCCCATAATCTCAACCAAGCTCCCTGTCTTTGATTAAGAAAACCATCCCCACAGCATAACGATGCCACCACCATGTTACATCTGTGGAATGATGATGTGCAGTGTTATGGATTGTCCAAACCCCACTCTACAGGAAAAGCAAATGGTTGAATTTTGGTCTCGTCTGACCAGAGTTCCTTCTTCCACATGGCTTACTATAAACTACTATTAACTACAACTAATAGTCTTTCTCCAGTAGAAAGACTATCCCTCCAAAGCTGTGGATCCCTGTTGCTCCTCCAGAGTTACCACGGGTCAACTTGATCGCTTCTCCGTTTAAAGCTCTCCCCTCCTGGCTTGCCAGTTTAGGCTTTCGGCCATATCTTACGTTTACAGTGGAGCCAAACAGCTCGGAGATATTCAAAGATTGGGACGTTTATTTTATAACCCAACCCTGCCAAGTCGTATTTTGTTTCCTCTAAAATCCCTGAATTAAACTGTATCTTGAAGAGACATGCATCATTTTTATAGTTTGTTTCTGTTCATGTGTCTAAGCTGAATTGGACTGTTGGCAGTGGATTGAAATAAATATTCTTTTGGCGACGGGCAACCGAAGTATTGGCATGTCGCAGCCAAGATTATCTAATCATAAAAGAGACCCGAGCTTTAAAAAGGACGACTGAAGTGCTGGTTAGAAAAACTACATGCTGGCTCCCAATTCACACGTAGATGCATTTCAGAAATTATAGTTAAAAATTGCTTTAAATGTCTAATTGCCGTTTTTCCTCAAGTTTAAGATTGGCTCAGGATGGACGTCAACACTTTCCCATCATAGCACATTTCACTCCTTTGATGGAGTTTTGATGATTATGCTGAGTGCAAATGACTGTCTTCACAAAGACAGCTTGGGTTTTTATGTTACCATGACAACTGTAAATTATCATAGGTTTTTTTTATTTACTGGTGCGGTTGGTCGAAAATAACCTGTTAAAAGAAAATTGGACAAGTTTAATTTAAAAAAAAAACAAAAAAACTTTTCTTTTTAAAGAAGTTTGTAGAATGTCTAGAAACTTCTGCTTAATGAACGATCAACTTTACACTAGAAAAACAAACATTCAGGTAAGGCAGATGTGTGTTGATCTTTAAAAGCCAGGAAAAAGCTCCTTCACTAAACTTACCTGTAGCTACAGATTGAGCAGCAAATTAAAAGGATATAAAGAAAACAAACCACAAAAACCAAGACAAGACACGTGGAGTGGAACACGCCAAATTCGGCTGGGACTTTACCTGGAACTATGCTTTCGTCAGATGAGAGCAAATTTGAGATTTTCAACAACAAACACTCCACCGAGTTTGCTGTGAAACAAGGGACAAATATGTGGAAAACCACCTCTGATAATTATGGTGGAGAAACCTGAGAACGTGTTTTCATTGGGTTATTTAACGAATACAACAAGAAAGTATAACATCCTTCAGTACAGCATAGTACAATTTAGCATAGAAAAATATTAAGTAACAGATTTGTTTTGTTTTTTAAGTTGAATAAATGTAGTAAAGGTAAATCTAGGCACAATCCGTTTTTCAAGTACATCCATTTATTTTCCGTCTCTCTTGTTCCCGTGTGCACAAGCTGTCACGCTTCTGACACCTGCTCTGTCGACGCTGGAAGTTGTAACCTAAGAGGAGAACGCCGCTGTAATTGGTCGCAGCAGATGAAGAGCAGTGCCCTTTTCAAACTACGCTCATAACAGACAGAGCTGCCAGGCTCGACTTGTTTCCACATTGTTGTTATGCGACTCTGCTGTGTAGTTCGACTTTCTCAGCTATTTAATTTATACAAAAGACGCTCTCTCCTGCTGAGCTCGTACATGTCAGGGACTTTACCTGCACGCCGAAAGGAACGTTTTGCAGAGGGATTTCGCTCCACCTCCGTATCCCTCAGTGATTGCATTGTTAGAGTAGTTGTGCAAAAGAAGAGATTGCATGACACGTCGAGGCTCCGACACAACCGATGTGGTCTTTAAATGTAGAAGGTGCACATAATGAACCAATATCCTTGATTTAGAAAGTGCTGAAAACACAAATGTCTGTAGCCAGAATGGAAGAAGATGAAGTTCGGTGCACACAGTAAAACATGAGAAACTCATTACAAAGCAATGCAGTGCGTTTATTTGCTGTAACTGAAGCAAATCTAATAAAAACCCACAGGAATCATGTTTGTGTTATGCTACATAAAAAAAAAAAAGAAAAAAAATCCTGAGCTGTTCGCTACAGTAACAAGAACTTGTTCACTGCCTTTGATTGTCCCCAGGGGTTCGCACCATCTAAAATGAGAAAAACCATTTAGTTTGAGAAAATAAGTTTTGATGAAAGTCTGCAAAATGCCGTGAAACTGAGTAAAACTATCGTCTTCTTTATATTGTCTGAATGCCTTTTTTAGCTTCAGTTTCGATTATAAATTCTCACAGAGAAAAGCTAATTATGACGATTTGCTTAAACAGGAAACACAGATTTCCCTCTGTGGAACTACCAATGAGTGTTATAGTGAACTACCGCCACTAAAATGACTAAAAAGAAACATCCGGAATAATCTGCTACTGCCCATCAATCAGGAGGGGCTACAGGGCCACTTACACACAATATGAAGTCCATCATTGCACAACGAGAAAGAGGACAAGAGTTAAGAGAACTGGCAAAGTTCCCAGTGGTGAACATCCCAGCAAACTCACCTCAAGGTCAGAGAATGCGACGTTCGAACAAGTTGCAATAAATCCAAACAATTTCTTATGTTTATTTAAAATGAGTTGTGTTTCTACAGATCAGAAAACTAGTTGGTTTTTTGTTTTGTTTTTGTTTTTATCAAGGTAAATTAGAAGCAGCTGTACACTGCTGGTCAGCCAGCTCATTTCTCAACACAAATAACAGAATGTAATGGAGTGCAAACTAAAGGAGTACCCCTATTCCTCTTATTAGCCATTTTAAGACACATTGGCAAGCTGTGACTTTTCCAGCTGACTAATTAACCAGGTATATATAGTGTTAATATGGTGGTACTCTATAAAGATTGGACAGTCAAAGAGACAGAATACTGTAGGTGTTGTACAGTTTAGCAATAAGAAAGCTTAAATAAGAAACCAATGAAATAAGTGAGTGATTTTTGCCACCAACATGCCGGAACTCATGTTGTTTTCTATATTATGTCAAAGAAAGAAAGACCTTCCCCACAAAGCAGTGTTTATCAGAGACTACATCCAGACTTTGAGGCCTGCCTACAACCAGTCCTGTTCAAGCCAGAGTGACCAACACAACTTCATTGGCTGACTTGCGACAAGGGCTGGTGGAAGGATGCCATTTATTGACAAGGATTGCTTCTTACAGCAAAGAGATAAAGGATCAAACACAAATGTCTTTACCTCTAATGCTACGCTTGAATAACACTAATTCACAGCGACTGTCATCTCAGAGCCCTTCACAAGACAACAGGGTCCAATGTGCATTCAACTACGTCCAGTCAAATTCAGTCTATATTAAGTTCCAATCAATTCAATGTATTAAAACGTAGTGACACAGTAGGATTCAGATGCAGCTACAGCCCAGTTATGTCAAACTCAACACGTGAAATGGCAATCCAAAAATATTGTAGCTAATAATTAGCATTACTGCATTTTTTTCTATTCAGTTGTTGCTTCTCTGCTACCTCGTAGCAGCACAGACTATCCTATATTGTCATTTAAAATCATTGAACATTTTGGTTTTACAATGGGAAACTGCAATACTTTTACTGAAGAAACATTGTGGGAATGTCAAGTCCGCCTAACCTGTAACAGTAGCAAAAAAACAACAAAAGAAACTGAGTTATAAAACCTCATAAAAGAAAAGCCACCACTGTTTTGACTCTGTGAAATTCTGTGCTCCTTTTCTAATCCTAAGAGTTGTTTGTCTACCTTTCAGTCTTATCTTCTTCCCTGCATAATGAAAGAACTCACGGCCACCCGAAGCTGCTTGCCAGACAGTTGGATTTAAGTTCATGTACCTGAGCATCACTCGGCTTTTTGTTTCAGCTCCCAGAACTATCTGCGGAGTCACCGATTGTCGATAAAGCCTCCAGTTTGCACGGCAGATAAAAGCGGGAGGAGAGAGAGGGGGGGGGGGGGGTCGACTGCAACTTTCGTGCATTTGTGCAGAGAAGCGAACGCACTCACTTCTTAAAAAAAAAAAAAAAAACAGAAAACACTGCCGCCCTTTACAGCAGAGCAGCCACAGAGGGCAAAACCTGACGTGCGGAGGCGGAGGAGACGCCGTGAGTGCCGACATTAAACACGGAAGGATTGAAATCATGGTAGATATAACCTTTAAAGGAAAGGAGAGATGTGACAGAGGAGAGAGGGAAACATCACAACAAAGCAGAATGAGAATTGATCCATAAAAATACTAAGAGGCAAACCCTTTCGCCATGACCTCAACACAGATTTTCACTCTGAACGATGACTCCGTTTGTTGTTTGATATTCAAAAATGAAAATTTTCAAACAGACGTAAACGCTACAAGGAAGAAATATAAAATACAGCGACTTCAACTATAGGCGTACAATGCCTTGCATTTTGTTACACTAAAATATGTTTGCAACAAAGAGGTCACAAACGCAGGCCACATTCTTCAGATTATTTGGAGAGCACTGTAGGGATGTGAATACTTTTCCCAGGTTCCACATGAAGGAGATATCCAGATTTGGATTATATCATTTCTATCACATTTTCTGTTTGAGAGGTTTGTGTTACTACAAACAAAATAAGTGGGAGTTACTGTGTTTTCTTTTCACTTAAGGAAAAAAAAAAGATACAAATCTGTCCTCATTAGGACTTTAACTTCAGATCTATAACAGACAGGCTTAATATTTATATTGTGAGAGAAGTGGAGCTGCTCATGATGCTGCTGTGGATTATGAAGGAAGGTTGATAATGTCTAATATTTCTTGCTCACCTTGTTTCTTCCCCACACATCCAAAATTAACCACTGGATGAAAAAGAAAGATATATATATATATAAAAAAAAAAGAATCAATAAAAACAAAGCAAGACCGGCACTTTAAAAAGAAAAGAAAAAATCCCAGTCATTTTCATTCCAGTTCAAAACATTGTTACTTTTTAAAGTCAAACCCGCGGCTGTCGATCGATCTGTTTGTTGGCACCCAGAAACTAGAAAGCTGAAATAAGACGGGGAAGGGATTAAAATAAGCAGCGAGGAAGAGACGCGGAGGGCGACGTCTCGCTAACGAACACTCGGATGCTCCGGAGGTGCAGTTTACGAAGGCTTTTGTGTTTGTGTTCCAGTGCTAATGGAAAAAAAATAAAGCCGAAGCCTGAGCAGGTGCGGCGACAAACAATTAAACGGCAGCGGCATGACGCACAACGCGAGCCGCGCTGCATCTCATTCATCAGGACGAAACCCATTTCGCCTCACAGCAGCAGCTCCCGAAACTTCACGAACTCTGGGTCAAAAAGATTCAGAACCCGTTTCTTTCCAGTCAGTTCAGTCACCGCCGTGCACCTGCGCTCCTCACCTCTGATACACTGTACTTACTGTTACGCATCCTGAGTGTTTCCTCTGATTAATGGCAGCATAAAATTTGACTTTTTTTCCTTCAGACTAAATCAACACATCTAATCTCTGCATCAAAAACACACACACACACACACGCACGCACGCACGCACGCACAAAAAAAAGGCTTTGAATGTCTGACTGAAGAGGATGGATTCCCAAGCCTTGTTCTTACAGTAGAATAGAGTACGTGATCCACCGTGGAAGAAAATCATTGAGCCCAATTGAAATAATGTTCCTCAGGAAAGAATGGGAAGATTCTTGCATTTTTCTCCCCTTTCAGTTCGGATTATAATGAAATCACTCAGGAAACCTGGAGGAAGAAGAAGAAGGACAGTTATGATCTCCAGTCCCTCAGACGGTACCGCTTTAAGAATTACCTTCCTTTAACAGCCGACTGAACCACATGGCTACTTGAGTAAACAATTGTCAAATTCTGTTTGGTCAGCAAGCTGGCTGCAGCAAACTAGAGTACTTTTTTTTGGTCATGATTTAAAGGACTAAAATTCTCCTGCACATCTTATGTTTCGGGGAGTTTGCTCCAGAGTGGAGGAGCATGCATACTTGACAAGCAACTCAGAGTTGTATTTTGAACATGGACCGGCCAGTGCATTAATAGACCAGCATTTTAAAATCTAAATTCTAAAATGTTGGTTTTTAAATCTATTCTTTGATGATCGATGGTGAGACCCAACCCAAATTTTAGCTCCTTCTAACCAAGATCTCGTTCTTTTAAGTTACGATCCACATCCTGTGAGCATGGATGAGGGCTGGGACATGGATAGACCAGTAAACAACAGTTTGTTTGTTTTTTTTTGTTGGATTTTTCTGGCTCAGTAGTCTATGAGAAGACAGATCAGTGCCGCCCTTACATTATTGAACACTCATCTTCTGCTCTATTCTGTAATCTGCTGTGAATAAAGAGGCAGCAAATCGTATCCGCATGTAATTAAAGTCAAAGCAAAACTGTTTTTAATGCCTGAATCACTTAATGGCTTTGCATCCTCAATGACAAAGTAGCTTCAAGAATTGGCGGAATACATTAGGAACAAAACAGATATTAGATACAAAGTTTGACCTAAATACCACCTGCAATTACACAATTCAAAGATGAACGTTCTCCAAATTAAGAGTTGTGGGTTTTCGTTAAGTAGGAAATACTAACCAAATTCGGTAACGTCGCCTTTACACATTTTCTACTTTATTTCGCCACCAGTTTGCGTTTCTGCCCATCATTTCTCATCTCTCCTCAAATTCCAGGTTGATGAGTCAAACAGGCAGGTGAGCAGCCGGTTCTCTAACCAGGTCGGAATAGCCCGGTTGGGATGGAGGGATGCCGTGTCCACGGACAGACCATTACACCCATCAATCAGCCGGTCAGCTCACCCAGGACGGAACACGGGGTTGTGGAGGAGGGAAGGAAGGGTGGAGGGGGAGAGATAGAGACAGATTTAAGAGGCCTCTGCTGGGAAATTCATCACTCCTGGCAGAGTCCTCCATCAGAGACAAGGAGGGAAAAAAAAATATTCTGCAATCACTTTGAATGCTGATGCCTCATCCTTACACGGTGGCAAAATGAGTTCTCAGTATCAAACTGCTCTCAGCAGCCAGGAAAGTCAGGAACTCAATTTTTGCTTTGATCTATAATTGCATATATTAAACCGACACATTAGTTATCAATAAAAAAGCTAAACCAAACATGAGATCACACCTTATGTCAAAAGCTTGCAAGCTAGTTAAGGACAGTCAGTGAGCTTTTTTCTGCTTCACATGTGAACTTTCTCACATTTTGTATAATATACCAAAAGTACCCGAATAACATAGGTGGTCTTTTTAAGTTGCAAAATCGTCAGATGCACTCTGGGTTTCATGTGCTGCTCCTGCATGACCCCCTGCTGTCGCCGCCGCTAGCCTCTTCCTCCATCTATTCGTTTTAGCTTCCCATCAGTCATTTTACTTCAGATGGCTTCTCAAACTACAATCCGTCTGTCTATTTCTGTCGCTGGTCATCATGTTTCCAGGCCATCTTGGACTCCAACAGTGACTTATAGTCTTCAGGTGAGCGCAGTAAGCTCAGTTACTGGAACTCTGAAAAGGATGCCTCGCGTTCAGGTTCAGCTCCCAGTTCACTCAGAAGAAAGACGATCCAAATGTCCTTTGTATGAATACAACACATACAACTGATACACAAATAGGCATGATAAACATTTTTTGTGACATCGGGGATCATTGTAATCAAATCCATTATTCACGTATTCCAAATTGAGCCCAATGAAGATCTGAGCCACAGGTCATTTACACCTCAAAACCACTAGAGGGAGACAAAATGCTTGCAACGCGATCTTTGGTGTTGTACACTATGCATTAACACTGTGGTTTCCAACGCCGGTCGTCAGCAGAATACTTAAGTCAGCTATGAGACATGGTTTAGATAAAACTACAGCCAGGAGTGATGATTTGGAAGGATTATGATTTTAATTCTTTTGCACCTTTCCTCCTACTCCTCAGCCAGTGAACAAACCTGGTTAACTGTGCACTCATGGTTTTCTCATTTAAGGCAAGCACAAGGGATATTGGCTTAGATTAAGTTTCCATTGATGGTTAGATCCTATAACTCAAAACCTGCTTAGAAGTCTTTGAATTTCCAATCAGATGGTGCAAAGCCTAGTACAGGTCTCTTTTTTCCATTTGTTTTCTGTGTTTTGTAGAATGTTTTGCTAAGGGGTCATTATGGTTTCAAAATGTGACAAAATTATCATTAAATTAACAATTTAATATATATATATATATATATATATATATATATATATATATATATATATATATATATAAGGGAAAGAATTTACTTGTAATGGCTGTGGTATGGCAATATGTTTGCAAAACTAATAGATTTCTTTACTTTCTCTTGTATGGAGATCTATGTTAATCAATGCCTTGCTATCCACCCCTATGCACCTTTGTTCATCATGGATGGCTGCAAACCAGTGACAGCATCATGCTGTTCTCCAAGATGTCAAAATCTCTGACATTCCTCTAGAGGCGCCCATGCCGCCGGGCCTGCCTTTGTGGCACTTGTTGGTGGACAGTCACTTGGTCTGATGTTCTGGCTTGGGCCACATGGCCAGTATCCGAGGCCCACACAGAGCAGGACTTGTGCAATGTCAATTAGGCTTCTTGTATTTCAGGGGATAAGCGATACACCATGACATGTTGAGCAGCAAGGCCATGAAGTGATGAGATCATAACCTAGATGGCCAATTAAAGATGTACTAAACAATTACGTGTGATTTGTCTGATGTCAGGGAATGGACATGATCAGTGTTATCACAAGTCCAACCACAGAGATCTGTGTAGCCATGCTTCTCTCATTTCTTCAAGGTGGAATTAACTGAACTTCACCTCATTTGTATTTACTCAGATAGTCTGCCGTTGACATGTGATGGTTTGGAGGTACTTAAGAGTGACAAAAATATTTCACAGCATTTTATGTTTCTTCTGCAGAGATCAGAGAATGTATAGATGCCACAAAGTGTAACCCGAGCTGCATTTTCAGGGAGCCAAACGGTTCATCTGTTTCACCTTTTGTTTTTCTTCTTCTTCTTCATCTGAAAGTGACACAGAATCTGAAGAGTCACAAATCGCATTCAACAACAACTTTAAAATACAGGTTTAAAATTGGCTTCTGAAAAGGTTGTCAGAGTTCAACGTAATAATGGACCTGTGGCCCCAAAATACGGTATTTCACTTTAAACCCAGTCATCACTACGCCTTCGATTTTCTTTCCACGCTCAAAGGAGAAAAAAAAAAAAAAAGCTGAGAAACGCACAATTTCTGATTAGACTTTTTGTCAAATGGTACCGACAACTTTCTACACTGTGGCACAAGCATAATGATAAAACATAAAATAATAATGATAATAAAAAAAACTTTTAATTGAATAATAAGTTCATGATGGACGTTAGCAGTTTCATAGACAGACAAAAAAAAAAAAAAAGATCTGTGATTTAAAAACTTTTTTGTTTGTGAACAACTAGAGATGTGCCGATCAGGTTTTTTCCTGTCGATTCCGATCACCCATGAGGGCCGATCACAGCTGATCACCAATACCGATCACATAATTATTATTTTTTAATCATAAGCACTACCAGTTACATTATGTGGAAAAAGGAATAATACTATCTTTAACAGACTGAAAACACATGAAGGCTCGGAAGAGGCTAAATAATACAAAGAGTCAAATTAAAAACTCTCAACATTGCCAAAAAATTCAAGTATAAAACTTAACATTCAAAGGCAAAAACAGGTTCCATTAAAATAAACAATCCAGAGTTACTGAATGAAAACTTCCTGATAGCATGGCGGCTAGCTGATTACTGCTAGCTCTGATTGGCTGTTTCTGACTGAGCGGAGTGATTATGCAGATCAGGGAGGAGATCGATTATTTTTTTTAGAGATTATCTCTCATGTTAGGACAGCGAAAGTTTTAATACGCATGTAAAATATATCTTTTTAGGTTAGATGCTGCAGCTTTAAGCAGAGATTCGGTGTGAGAGTCACTACCAGGTGGAGCAGAAGCGAAGCTCCGTCTGTGAAATATTACTACCTGTAGCGTAGCAGCGGTTCAACAGGAGAGCAGAACCAGCGTCTTACATCGCAGCTCGAAGACTTAAATAATTTTCCAGGTTATTTGTTTAGCTTTCTGACCGTCATGCTAATCCGGGTGAGTGTTTGTAGCTGTGCGCTGCTTTACCTGCTATCTGATCCTCTGTATGTCTTTTTTACTGCAGTGAGCCTCGATGTAGCCAAACTCCGTCAAGTTTGGCATTTTTATGCCATACTAGATTCGTCGTGTTGATGCATTTTGACGTGCTTCAATTTTCCGCCGCAACACGCAAACTTCCCCATTCACTCAGTGCGTTATAGTTCCACATCGCTTATAGGATTTGTTGCTGCACGTTTGCGCAGTGTGAAGGAAAGAGGAGACCAGCTGCACAGGCAGGCTGCGAAATGAGATGCAGGTGATCGGCAACAAGAGACCGTGATCGGCGATCACCGATCATACACTTTTTCACGGAAATCGGCCGATTATGATTGGTGGCCGATCGATCGGCACACCTCTATGAACAACCATGAAAAAGCTCTAGAGAATTATTACATTTCTTGACAATAAGCACACTGAAACCTCTTAGAGTTTTGTCCGCCTGGTTTGCGTTTAAACACTCGATGAGCTTTTTAACAGAAATTAATAAAATCACTGAGCAGCTAATTAATAAGCAGACAGAGAAGGTAACTGAGGAAGACCGCAAAGTGTTAATGAAACAATCAAACCAATCAATATTTAATCAGCCATAACATGGTTAATGAACTCACTCTCTGACAAAATGACAAGCTCATATTGTCTTCGTCATTCAAGTATGAGCATCTTTGATGTGTTTTTACAGTGTTTCGTTCTGCTATTGTGGGACAACTTTGGCTCACTTCTTGATAAATGTTTAGAAACGTCCATCTAAAGGTCACTAATTTCTAATGCGTCCCCAATCATGTTTTTTTTTTTTTTTTTTTTTTTTTTTTTTTTAGAAAAACAGACATCTTTAAAATTCGGCTGATCAGAACGTAAGCAGGCCAGACCTGTAGCCATAGTTTCAGTATTTACTGTGCAATTAAAACATAATGTAGGTAATATTTTTAAGGTCCAGGGGAGTTTACTCTCTTCTTTTTATACCTTTTATTTCACTGTGTCTAAACAGTCAAAGTCAGATTACAAGGGAGAAATTTAGTCCAGTAATACAGCCTGTTCAAACACACCTACAGTTTTTCGGTAGATTTAGATGCAAAATATATTAAATCCGACTTCTGCTTTAGCCCATTTCAATGACTATTTGAATTGTTAATTTGTTTATGCTGGGATATTGTACACACTAAAATCACAGGCCCGAATATAATAACGGCTCCAGCCCTGTAGGAAGGCTAATCTTGAGCGTAACCAGAGACGTTCTACTGCTGCCTTTGTGAAATTTTAGCATAGATCCTGCAGGAGTAATGTGTTTCACTTCTGTTAATGTTAGACATTCTTCCTGAGTTTGGAAAGAATTTCCATTTTCATTTAGAGTTTTAGCTGCCGTAAAACAATTGGGAGTTATTAATGGCGGCTACAGAACCCTGGGTTGTACCAGATTAATTGTGAGGGAAGGAAGCCTACATTTGTGAAATCCAATTAAAACTTAGCTATTACACACTCGCGCAGAGTTTTGAGTGACTTCACTAAAGTTAGAGAGAAGACGTGGAAGGATCATCAGTTGTAGTTTGACATAGATTGTTTTCCTTCTCGCCCTCAGCTGGGCTGAGAAAGCCTTCAGCAGGAGAATTAGTTTAAAAATCAGGTTCCAACTGGTACACAGAGTCAAAACAGACGGTGCACAAACAGATTAGTACTCTTTTGTTCTGATTTCATCGTTTCCTGTCACATTCTGAAGCAGTGAGCTGTGATCTCTGCTGACTTCACAGAAGACAGAATCTGAATGTTGCATTTGTCTGGTGATGGGGCGTGGCCGTATCTCAGCTGTAGAGAAGAGGTGATGCAGCGGCAGGTGAGGTCGATTAAAGAAACGGTGTTGTGTGTTTAGGGTCGGTCTCCGTGTCTTTAATTACAGGGATATGGTGAGTCCCAGAGGCGGAGACCAGGAGAGCTTTGGAAGTGTGGACTTTACGCACAATCCGTAGCTTTACCAAACTTGTGTGTGCCAAGCAATTTGTTAATAAACGCTCGACTGTGCCAGAAGCTGCCTGGGGTTATTTGTGGGAAGGAACCTCGTAGCTCAGGCTATAGTTTGCAGAAAAATTACAGAGTAAAAAAAAATAAATTAAAAAAAAACAGGAGAGATTTAGAGTGTTTTCACACCTAGAGTTCATTTATTTCTTCCAGAATCAGTTGATAAGTGATACTTTTGACAATCCAAACTTTGCTTTAAATGATCTAGACACTTTCAATGTACCCAAAAGGTTCTTGGTAAAGTCAAAAAAGATAAAGGTTCTTAGCGAGGTAATGTAAAAAAGTCTCAAAAGAGATCATTCAAACAGAACACGCTGAGGGTAGTTTCCAGAGTTTTAATAAATGCCACAATAATAACACCAATGGTTTCGCTGTCAAGCACAGACTACAACCCCTACAGGAGTTCACTGGGAACCTGGAACACAAAAAGATCTTTTGAAATATAGAAACGTCCAACAGAAAATGACTTATTGCCTCAACAAAGTATATATATTTGTTTTATATACGTCATATATTCTATTGGGGAGGACAGCAGATGTTGGAAAAGCTGCTAAACTGAGCGCAAATGAAGCCCATAGGCCTCGACAGGCAGGCTGTCTGTGATAGGTCAGCTGTTTAATGTCACAATCACCGTTTCCTGCTGAAATCGGCTGACTCGGACAGAAGTTCAGCAACCAGGTGGGCCTGAAACCGAGGGTCTGTGTCAGCACATAATAAATCACTGTCTCGTCGCTTCGGCTTCTCTTCATAGTCAGGCTTCCATGGCGAAGGAAGATGCAGCCTTGTTGGCTGAGCATTTACCAAACAAAAGAGTTCTAATACGAGCAACGTCGTACAAGTCATCCAAACAGCACCATTACACAATGGACTGAGTTCTTCTTAAAAACATATCGTTTGTCTCATCTTCATTTTATACTAAGTGTTTCCATCCATGCTGGTACAGCTTTACTCTCTCTGACTAACATTTCTGCACATTTTTAAATTACCCAACTCGGTTGCATATTCCGTTTGACTACAATGTGTTTGTTGTAATTTTGCCCTTACTGTCGCTTATTTTTATTCTTTATTCTGTTTTACCTTTATTCTGTATCCTATCTTTATGTGACTCTAATTACTTTGATTGGCTGTCACTTTGCTGCTGTTGCTCAGAAACTCCCCCGTTGTGGGAGAATAAAAGATATTTCTATTCTACGATCAGCTGAATTTGAGAGTATTGTAATATAAAAAAAGACCAAATTGGACTGAAATTTGATCTGAACCTGAACATGTGATTCAATTGTGTGTGAATGAACACGCAATTTAAACTGCCACCATGTAATTTCACCAAGTTGACCTAAATTGAACCGCGATGGAGAGATTTCCAATCCGGCATGACGGGATTCCCAGTTTCAGAAACTCTGTTTAAACCTCACGAAGTCAGAGCTGTCGGCACCAACTAATTATCCTGAAAAATCTCTGCAGGACACTTATCCTATTGTGAATTATTTTTCCTTTTCTTGGAAAGGGAAAGTGAAATGTTTTAGCAAACGAGGCATTTGCTTGCACTAAATAAACACGACGACAGGAAAAGCTCAGGTAAGACGAGCTGCAGCACAGTCGGCAGGGAACACGTGAATAAACACCGTCGCGTGTTCTAGCGCATACAACACAGACGTGGCTGCGCTCCATCTGTTGAGTGGACCGAGTTGTAGCAGATGAACAGGGAAACTCTGCCGTTTAATCTCCGTAAATGTAACTTCTCCGCATTAGCAGACGAGCGGTGGACCAAACAGCTCATTAAAGCGAAGGACTGACCAACAAAGCTGCCGACCATCTGCTCAGCTGACTCGCTGGTATTTCGGAATGAGATCCGCCGTGTACCCTGTCAGTGAGTGGGAGTTATTTACCGAGGGTGTTAGCGGAGTCTCAGTTCCCAGCAGCTTCACTGGATAAAGCTGCTTTAAATGCAGCAGCGATGACTCATCACATGAGCGCGTGCGAGAGAGGGCACGCTCGCCTGCTGCAGCGTCACAGCCGGGCTCGGTTCTTTGTGTGCGTGCCTGCATGTCCGTGTGTATTTGTTTGGCAGGTGAAGCAGAAGGAGATGAATTGTGCCCCGTGCCTCAGAGAACTGTTTAATAAACATTTTTATTAGCTCCTTTCACATGGCCGCCGTGAACAAGGCAGGCGGCCGGCGTCTGAACGCAGCACCGTCGGCTGCAAATCCCCACCGCAGCTGGGGCCCCGCCGAGGAACGCTGGTCAAAGCTGAGCAACAGGATTTAATGGGCCTCCTAGGCCAATAATGGCTTAAAGCATTATGAGATACTAAATGCACAACGTGCAGAGTTTTTTTGTTTTTTTTTTTGCCTATTTTCCAAACATAGCATGAACAGAATAAACCCCCTTCTAAAATGAAGCAATTATGCGGAGGGGGCGCAGACGAAACAGGGTCTGAAAAACTGCTATTGTCAGAGTTTTGTAAAGATTAATGTGTGAAACCGTCACAATTTGAAGTAAATCTGTGTTGGTGTGTGAGAGTTTCAGGCTCTCTGCCAGTCAACCACTTAAGGTTTAAGCCTTTTGGACAACATCATGACAAAAGTGTTGTCACTTCACTTCATCTTCCTCCGGAATTAGGCTTCGTTTTATTTATTTATTTTTATTTTTTTCTGGGCTTTTTTGTGTCTCTGAAGGACAAAAACAGTGAAAGTGACGTCACAGTCATAAAACAGCCATTTTTCAGAGTGGATAATTGGCGTGAATGGTTTCTTTAAAGAATTTGATCATCATAATTGCATTATCAATTATCAATTGATAATTTTGCAAATCTAATGGAAACACTTTGTGTCACACGAATCACGTGAACTAACAGTCGGATGCTGCCACTGAAACAAGCCACGCAGAAGTGGAGGACAGGAAGTAGTTGTAGGTTCATGACACATCGTGTTTTTTAATAACTTATCGCATGAACAAACTTATTAACGTGTGATTTTATTTGCATTTCTTATTTAATGGAAACTTATTTGGGAAAAAAATTTTTTTTTTCAAAATTAGTGTAATACAGACAAAGTTTTGTAACGGGAGTGAAAACTGTGCAATTTTTTAAATAGAACCTTACGGATTTGTTGAAGGCGAACCAGTTATGTACCCGTTGATGACGTCTCCCACTGGTTATTGTTGAGCCTCTTGTATCCTTGTTTCAGAATGTTTCTGTACATTGGGGAGTTATTTCTGGTGCAAATGTTCTTTTTGTTTTCAGACTTCATGGAAGAGAACGATGTGTGCTGTGTTCTGTCCAGTGAATTATTTTTTATTATTATTTTAATTATTATTTATTATTATTCTGTACAGTGAGGTATTTTTTGTGCTTCCTTGCCTTAAGACATAGGATGAAATTGTGCTAATTCCTGCATATTTACACTGTATGTTGACTAATGTGCTCTCTCCTAATCAAATAATCAACAATAAATAAAGCATATATTGTTCTGCGTTTTTTCATTGATGCTAGAGGCGTGCCGATCGATCGGTCACCGATCATAATCGGGCCGATTTTCGTGAAAAAGTGCATGATCGGTGATCGGCGATCATTGTCTCTTTTACCGATACCGATCACCTGCTTCTCATTTCCCAGCCTGCCTGTGCAGCTGGTCTCCTCTTTCCTTCACTCTGCGCAAACGCGCAACAACAAATCTTAAGCGATGTGCAACTATAACGCACTGAGTGAATGGGGAAGTTTGCTGCGTGTTGCTGCGGAAAATTGAAGCAGGTCAAAATGCATCAACACAACGAAGCTAATACGACATAAAAACAATGCCATACTTGACAGAGTTTGGCTACATCGAGGCTCACTGCAGTAAAAAAGACATACGGAGGATCAGATAGCAGGTAAAGCAGCGCACAGCTACAAACACTCACCCGGATTAGCATGACGGTCAGAAAACTAAACAAATAACCCGCAAAATTATTTGTCTTCGTGCTGCGATGTAAGACGCTGGTTCTGCTCTCGCTGTTGAACCGCTGCTACGCTACAGGTAGTAATATTTCACAGACGGAGCTTCGCTTCTGCTCGACCTGGTGGTGACTCTCACACCGAACCTGCTTAAAGCTGCAGCATCTAACTTAAAAAAATACATTTTACCTACGTATTAAAACTTCCGCTGTCCTAACATGAGACAAATAATCTCTGAAAAAATAATCGATCTCCTCCCTGTTCTGCATAATCACTCCGCTCAGTCAGAAACAGCCAATCAGAGCTAGCAGTAATCAGCTAGCCGCCATGCTAACAGGAAGTTTTCATTCAGTAACTCTGGATTGTTTATTGTAATGGAACCTGTTTTTGCCTTTGAATGTTAAGTTTTATACTTGAACTTTTTGGCAATGTTGAGAGGTTTTATGCCTTCATATGTTTTCAGTCTGTTAAAGGTAGTATTACCAATAGCAGTACAATTTGCACAATGCCTGTTTTGTTTAGTTTTCTCCTTGGAAAAAGTTATTAAAAACAAGTTTTTGTCTAAATTAAGGTGAATTCATGGTTCCTTTTTCCACATAATGTAACCGGTAGTGTTTATGATAAAAAATAAATAAATAATTATGTGATCGGTATCGGTGTATCGGCCATCATGGGTGATCGGTATCGGTATCGGCAGGAAAAAACCTGATCGGCACATCTCTAATTGATGCATTGCTTTTCCAAAGTCAGTGATAACGATCGAAATAGTCCAGATCATATATATTTTTCCCTACGACAAAAACAGCTACGGTTGCATGTGTGGCACTTGGATCCAGCGCCTTTCAAATTAAAGCATTCCTCACATCTTGGTGGGCCAATCGGGCCCCGCAAATGTTCAGCGCCGCAACGTGTAAGACCATTAACAGTCTGTCTGGGTGCTGTTTAACCTGCATTTCCTGCAAACAAATTTAGTCAGGGACTAAATGAGGGTGATGACATTGAAATCACATCTGTTCCTCACTGGGCCAACCGGGCAAATACCAGGGGAAAAGGAGCCAATCAGGAAGAAAAAACAGCTGTCGAATGTGGAGGGAAAAAAAAAGAAAAGAAAAGAAAAGAGCAATCAGCAAAGAGGAGTTCTGCTCGGCCACGTTGGAGACAGATTTACCGGCTCCGCCCCCACAACCCCCAGTCTATTCATCATCCAACGGCAGCCATATTGGCATGGAAAGCATCGCGTTGGGTGGCCGTGGCGGTTGGTGTGAAAGTCTCCTCGAGCAAATAATTAAACTATCAAGAATCACAAACAATCATTAATTAACCGGCTGAACTTTAAGTGAAGCTTGTTGTTGAACTGAGAGCAGATGGCTCGTAAAGCATAACCTTCAGATAAAGGTCAACGCCGTAAAATATTTTTCAAAAAAAAAAAAAAAAAAAAAAAAATCAACCAATTACGATTAATAAGCCATTTCCTGTCGGGTGAAACCGGGCAAACTGTCGTGTTTAAATAAGACTGACAGCATTTAATTACAGCTTCCTGTTGATCTGCTCATTACGAGGCAACTTGCTGATGGTTTTACAGCTCAGACTTAAATTAAAAGGACATAAATTCACTTCAATGCTCGAGGAGATCCACTTTTCTCTGGGTTCTCCGTCGGTGGACAAGCAGCTGTCACTTTGGAGCTCCGTATAGATAAACGCACGCAAATAAAACACCAGAAGCATAAACTTAAAATAATGTCAATTCAAAGCTAATTAGTTTGGACAGCGTTTAACTGCGGTAGTATTTTCTGCGACGATAAAAAAGTGATCAGAACCTGCTGACTTCGCCTGAAAGCCTGCAAACAGACTGAAACATCTGCACTTTAATTAAGCGTAATGATGTTCATGCACCAACCGTGGGACACTTTATGCCGTGCAATCACAACTGCAAAAACAACTACAGATGCCACATTCAATATTTTATGGGAGTAAACAAAACCGGAGCCAGTTTCAGGCCAGCCCACACCGGTGTAAACAAACCGTCTCGATGGAAGGTCTGCTGACATGACCTTCATCTGTCCTAGTGCACAAGGTCAAAAATTCAACTCTTTAATTCAACATATTCAACTTTTTCAGTCTGTGCTTTGGTCTGCTCCAGTGTGACATACCCAGAAGACTTTTAATGGGAGTTTTTCAGGAGTCATCCTAACCTTCTATGCAGAGAAGCAGCGGCTCTCCTTCAAGCTCAACCGCGTGACAATTTAAAGGAGAAGTATCTCTTCAGCCTCTTGTGCATGTTGTTTTGCGCTTTTGGTCACAATTCAGGTCTCCTAATGAAAGATAAGGGTATTTAAAGATGGAGCAGTAAATTCGGTGCTTCACCTTTCGGACCAGGGGGTCACACAGAAAATAAAAAGTGACCCGTTACCCTAAGATGTGTGTGCTGGGAACAAGGTCTCATGATCCCCTCTGCAAATCGGGATGTTTTGGTTCGCGAAAAAGCAGGAGAAAAGCCACTTCTGTTTCCCCGGTTCTGCACGCACACACAAATTTAAAACATCTTCTGTAAACGTCCAAAGCCTGACTCGTCCCTTCCTGCTGACTTTTTCGGCTTTTCCTCTTTGCGTTTCACGCCAGGCAAGTTTGATTCTCGGAGTTTCACAGAGTCGCAATTAAAGATGCTTCCCATCCACTCAGAGGCAGCCATTTATCTCTACTAATCATAATCAATGCATCTGGCTTTAGTCTGCTGATAACCCTTGGTGACGGCTCAACTCTGTTAGACTTTAGCAATTACAATTTAATGTGGTCTCCAGACATCTGATGCATTAATTTATTAAGGGATATAAAGATGCATTATGCCCCCACGGCTTGGGGGAGGGAAGCCTGGCTCATGTAAACTGACACTCGTTCATTTAAACTAAATGTCACTGTTCTGCACTTCCAGCCTTCAGATAATGATTAGAAACTGTAAATTCAGACCAAACATTTCAAGGGAAGAGATGCGAAACGGAGAAAAATCAATCTATGTAAGCAAGATAAGTTTGGTCAGTGTTTATGTATTCGTTGTAAAATTTAATCTTAACATTTACTTAACTTTTATTTTATTTCTACATGAGTTCCTTGAATAAAAGTGTTTAAATTAAAGGTTGGATTTTTATTTTAGCAAATTTCTAGTCACAAAAAGGGCTAAATGTCGAGTCGAAGCCTCAAATAATGCAGCTGCCAATGTCTAAGTCATCTGACTGAAAAAGTTAACCTGAACTTTGTTCAAAGTTTCTGTCTCAGCCCAGCAGAATTTACTCAATGTAATCCCTGTTAGCTAAAACCAAATCTCAGTAACACTGCATTGTTGAGTCATTGTTAAAACAACATGAGTCCATTATAATTTCCTACAGGCGCCTTTTGATAAACAAACAAACAAAAAAAAAGAAATAAATTCGAGTACAGACTCAAACTCTTCTGTTGTAAGAAGCTGAGAACACGTAAAAGAAGTATTCCTTTTACGGCCGTCTTGTTAAAATGTCTGTTGTGGTCTGTATGTTTTCATTCCACCTATTTGTGTTGGAAAAATAAATTACGCCACAGATTTTCCATCTTTTTTTATTTATTTATTTAAAGGTGTCATGAAAAGAGCAATAAAAGTTTTCCGAAAGAATCTGGAGTGAAGGGAACTTCATCAGGAAGCAGAGCGGAACATGAAGCCGCGGCGATATGAAAACACTCGCCTCGGCTGAGCGAGCAGAAGAACAAAAACAGAGCTCAGGTTCTGGTCTGTTTGCTGTCTGGGATTATCCCACCTCTCTGCTTCCTCTTCCTCAGTGAAGCTTCTTTACTTGATAACAAATGAAGAATAAAAACAAAGCCCGAATTCATCTGAAGAGATTTGTTTTGTTTTTTTCCGCAGGATCAGAAATCTAGAAGGCAAACATGTTTGGATTAAAAAAAATTATATATATAAATATATATATATATATATATATATATATATATATATATATATATATATATATATATGAAGTATATCCTGTTCCAATATCTGTATTTGGAACCTAGGAGACAATGGGTGGGAAATTTGGAGTGATGTGGACTAGAATCAAGTTTTCCAAAGTTTGAAAAATACAAATGACTATTGGTACGTTTTCTAACTTTGTCCAGTTGTGTGTTTTTGTTTAAGTATTATAGTCAGAGAACATTTCTGGGAGACGCTGCAATGTTTTCCTTCAGACATGTTGAAGGTTATATTAATGATTTTAACCTTATAGAGCAGTGGTCCCCAAGCTTTTTCCTGTGAGGGCCACATAACTTTTCCCTTCTCTGGTGGGGGGCCGGAAATTGTTGACCGAGGGGGGACGGGGCGTTTCTCGATTGATTTTTACCCAGAAAGCACATGGGCAAAACCCATGAGTGAAACGGTCACTGGGACTAACTAGTATATATTCCATTGAGGGAATGTAACAATAACATATTAATTTCTCATATGTTAACATAAAGGCTCGTTTTGAAGTATAAGCTGCTACTTACAGTCATCGCTTCGAAGAACTCGACCTGGAATGCGGCGTTCATAACAGACACGTGTGTTCATCTGCTCTACCGCTAGCAAACAACCGTACTGATTAAATAACATAAAAGTCAAGCAGTTCCCTAAAAGTCCAACAGATGGCAGCAATGCGCCCCACAATTTACACACTTCCTGCTAAAGAGCCCCCTGGTGGTTGAAGAAAAATCCACATATAAACCGGAAAATACAATAAATGGAAAAAAAAAATCTGAATGCTCTGGTATTGTTCAGGGGGCCGGACCAAGCCAAGCTAAAATGATGGTGTTAAATAAAAGAAAACAGCAGCTTCTAAATCTTTTCACTGCAATGTATTAAAAGAAGTGAAAGCCCACATCTAAATATCCATTCATGGACATACTGTAAGTGACGATTTATTGAGTCGCACTTTAGAAAATAATTTTTTATTAAACAGCAATAATAATTCTCCAGTTTGCACAAAAATGTATACATGAATAATAATGTAAAATGATAAAAAGAAAAATAAATCATCCAGGTTTGTAAACTTTTCACTTCATCTACCAAACAGTTACGTTTCAGTTTCTGATTTTGACACCAAACCAACGTCGTGACTGATGCAGCCTCAGCTGAGACTATAAGCTAATTTGAGCATTAGCAGGCTAGCGCAAAAAGGCGACTTTGTAATGCATCACTTGGCAACGCTTCCGTCAAACTTTCAATCAGCAAGGGAAACGTACCATCAAGCCGACAGAAAAACACAGATGTCCCATCTTTTGCCCGTTCATTCAGCCTTTTTATTTCCTCTCTAAAACTCAGTCAAGCACCTCAGCTAAGATTGATCTTCCACCATTCATCATATTATGTTTACAGATCATTTTTTGCAGTATAGCCTGATTGCAGTTTCAGGAAAAACGCAAAACAGATTCAGCAAATTTCAGATGTAGCGTTAGAGGAAAACATTTCAGGTTACTTTAATTCTGCCCCCACCCCTTCCTCCTCGCCAGACTTCAGCTAGACTGACATGCTGAACATGCTCAGAGATTTCTTTGTAGAAAATAACTCCTATATATATGTTTATTTTACCCACATGGAAATAAACATTCATTTCATGAGACTACATAATACAAAAACAAATTTAAAAAAATATGATTTGTTTTAATTGATCTATAGGGGGAACATTAGCGCATCGGTTTATGTGGACAGCAGAAAAACAACAGGACTGAGTTTAGCTGATAAGGTCTAACAGCCAATTAAATACTGAAAAAACAGCATGAAAACAATCCGCAAATACTCACTTCTTTGCAAATATACTGTCAACTATAAATGAGGGGAACATCATGACAGTCTCTGATAAAGCGACAAACACAGAAAGACAAAACGATCGAACCGCATGTCAGTGCTCTCCACGGCAATGAAATCTATGCAATCACAATCAGGAAATTACATCGTGGGTATGAATTATGCTTATTTTGATCTCATTCACTAATTCACACTGGGTACAAAATAATAGCGGGCTTGGCGTGAACTCCCGCTGATACTTTGTGAAACGTCTCTTTGCATGTTTCCCGCGATTCCTGGCACGGATGAGGACTTTAAGCACAAATCTTCCAGTTACTGATCTGAGGTGAGGCTGTGAGGCCGTCTGTCTTCATTATTCGATCCCCTTTCAGCAAAGCGCCGTTACCGCTGACGGAGAGGAGGACGGACCTGGCATGGATTGGAACCATTTGGCTGGTCCATGTGGGCAGCTGTTTGTTAAGAGACGATTTAGCCATTTATTAATGGAGATCTATTCGTATATTTGAGTCGTGTAAAGTTTTGACCCTGAATGCGTTGTGTGTTGCTCACAACAGATTCGAAACTGTGCACTCAGTTCTTTTAAAATGAATGTGATGCGTCGTATATAAAAAAAAAATAAAAAAAAATGGTTTCAAACATTCAAACAAACTTGACTGATTGATTTATTGAATATTTCTGGGGTATATTTTAATCTTCTTAGGTCTTGATGACAGTTTTTCCTCAACTCTCTTCCCACTAAATTAAAGCCTTTTTTTATAGCATCAAACTAATCCATATTTTAGATGATTTAATGTACAAAAAGAAAACAATGTGTGAAGTTCAGGAGTCCTGCAGTACGAAAACCTCCTGTGGTCACACAACCTGTTCCCAACCTGTCTTGTGTTCAGGCCGTTACTGCTAAGCGCTATGAGATCATGACTCTCTTTAAGGGCCCGTCCTGATCAGAAGGTCAGAGTTGGAGCCCTATAGGAGGCCTCCAAGGAGCCTAAGGGAAGAGTGGGAGTCTCTGCGACAGCAACAGTGTTTCCCCCAGACAGAGAGAGAGAGAGACCAAACGTCTGAGCTCCGAGCTCGTCCACGAAGGAAACATGCAGCTCCTGGATTGTTTCACAGCGATCCATGTCGGAAAATTAATGGACATGAGCCTGAGCGATTTGTCTTCCATTGATTGGTTATTCTACCCTGTGTTCGGCTGTTGATTCCCGCTCGTCCCATTTTACACGCGTTCGCTCAGGCGGACAGCAGAAACTGGCTCCAATTGCTATGCAAAATGTTGCTGTTTTGATCAATAAGTTGAGCACCAGGCCGATCCGAACGCGCAGAACCCGGCCGGCCTGGTGCTCAACTGAGGGCCGAGTCATCGCTCCAAATCACTCAGAATCAATAAGATATTTACCTGCTTATCAACAACAATTGGGGTTTTGTTTGTTTGTTTGTTTGCAAATAACTGACAGTTTTATTTGGGACTCTGAAGATTCAGGAAAACCTTTGAACTGCTGGTGAATGAGCCACAATCAAACACCTCTGTGTTTGACCCACTGAAAGAATTATTCACAAAATATCAAACAAGGAAATAGCATTTGATAAAACAGAGAACATTAAGTCACTAAAATACCTCAAAAATACAAAATGAGTCCCGTTCTCACAGGACTCTAGGACCTGCAAACTCGGCCTCGTTGATTTAGGAAATCTATATTTTGATAATGTAAAAATATCCACCTACAATCTTAGCGACCATTTTTTTTATATTTTAAAGCAGCCATCCAAAATAAATCAAGTTTACTTGAATAGGACATTTCGGCAACAAGGCAGTTCAGACCGCTTCACACCATAAAATCATCATACAGTCATCAATTATGAAGAAAGAAACACACGTTACATTTTGCCAACAATCCTGATCAAAATCACAGAAGAACTGCTCATCAAATATGTCGATCAATGTTTCACTTAATATTTGAAGGAACTTCAGTGTTTCAGCTTTTAGAAATAAATATATAACTAAATCAATTTATTAACTTCTAATGTCGAACATAATTCTGGATATCAAATTCAACAATCTTGTTAAATTAGTTCATGTTTCACATAATGAACTCAATGTTTTTGTGAACAAAGTTTTATCTGTTGGCTCAAACTGGTTATTGAGAGTCAACCCAGCACTTAAATTAAACCAAAGTAACTTCTCAGTTGCCGTCTTCATTTTAGATGGCAATTTTGTAGCAAGTTTATTTTTTTTTAACAGAATCAAGATTTTATCAAAGAGCAGCAAAAAAAAAAGAAAAACTCACTGCAGCTTAAGTGTAGTAGCAGTTACAATTTTGTCTCTTTGCCTCTTTGTAGTCTGAATTTCAGACTTGTTTTGCCGTTTTGAGAATCGAAGCAGCTTGAGCGTGACAAAAATCACACTTTGTCCCATTAAGCAAATGCCAAGATAAAGAACTGGGACACTTGATGGCGGATGGGATTTTAACCCGTGTGTCCGTCTTCGCCCCGAACCGCTTCAGCACTGCCAGACAGAAAGCAGGAAGTCTCACCTTTCCCGCGTTCCCGCGAAGCAGATTGTTGCCGTTTGCGTTTCCCAGCGCATTTGTTCTGCGTTTCAGACTGTGGGCTGAATCAGAGCACAGCTGACGGGAACACAGTCAGCCACACCGGAGATGGAGACGCACCAGGTGGTCCCATTACCACTGTGACACACTCCGTCTCTGCAGCAGGACGCATCATCTCCCTCGCAGCTCCCATCGTTACAGAGCCGTACTTTTGTCTGAACTAGGGAATTTACAGCAAGCCGTCAAAGAGGCACACGCAAGACTTAATCGTTTCCGCAGACACAATAGTATTCTCGATTCAAAGATACATTTTAAAATGGTTCAGTTACATCAAGGCAACTTCTAGACCTCCGTCTGTTCATCAGTGACTTAATCTGTTGAGCTAAAATCAGCTGATTTTATCTCAGCCTGGTACTTAAGATGACTTAGTAACAAGCATTTGATGAGCATATTTGATTTTGGTGATGGCATTCATCAAAATGTAACGTTTGTTCAATTGTTGACTGCATGGCTTTTTCTTTAAAACTTTGTAATTTTGTGCTTTTGAAGCACCTTCAGCCGAAACGCCTCGCTGCTGAAATGGAGCTTATTGGGAAATGTTGTACGCATTTCAAAGACCAAAAATGCTATTGATGATGTATATAAAAAAAGTAACATTTAAAGATGAGAATGTGAGATTTAAGTGACACGTAAAGTGGAAATAATTGAAGTTTATCTGGTGTTTGGAGATTTAAATGTTTATAAGTTGATGTTTCGAACAATTGTGCATGATAATTTGTTTTAATTTTTTTTTCTTTATTGCCTTCTTTTACTATTGTGTGTTTGAAATAAATACATAAAAAAAACAGGAATCTCTGCGTGAAAGAGACATTTTCATCAAACTGAAAAAGAAATACCCAAAGACACATGGCTCACTGTTGCTGCCTCAGCAAAAAAAAAATAAATAAAAATAGGGCGGTTTTCTCAGTTCGCTATGCTGGAGCACATGGTCGGATGCCAAAACAAAGATCGGCATCAACATCTAGTCACGACTCGGTGTTCAGGGAATGGAAGGCAAATCTGACAAGAATAGTTAAAATAAAGAACGTTTTCCCATTTTGCATTAGTTGCATTTGGTCAAAGACCTGACAGAGGCCTCCATCTCATTTTTCAGCCCAGTTTCAAGATGATCGGAAAGTTCCTGCAGTTTTATGAAGCGCTGTTTTCATTCCGTCGGTCTGTCTTCGCCGCAACGTAGTGATAGGCTATCAGGACACGCAGTGACAGGCTTTTTCTCTTCTTTGTGTGTGTGTGAAAACAAAGATATTGAGCCTGGCTCTGATACATGTCCACCTGATTCCTCGCTGAAGTGTGGTGTGGGTCCTGCAACTCCGGCTGTCAAAAGTTTTCCAAATCTCTTCCTGTCTCTTGTTAGTTTGTGAATTACTGATTCACTCACTGTCTCGTACATGTCTGTCCATCTTCAATCGGCTGTCAAACTCAACCTTCCTGCTGCTTCTCTCAGCCACCTCCAGAGGTGTTCAGCCGGTAAGCAGCCTCACAAACACAACAGGCACACTGAGGGTCAGGAGCAGGAGAGATGAGGAAGCCTGAGGTCTGTGAACAGGCAGAGAAGACCAGAGAGATGACATGACATGAAGTCAGAGCCAGTCAGTCCGTAGGATGATGGCTTGAACAAATAAAGAGCGCTTTTAAGACAAAACATTTGGACAAAGTTTCTTTGGGAGGAAAAAGAAAAAAAAAACAATGTTGGAAGGCCACAGGAGTCATTTTGTAAAGAAAAAAAAACTGCTGAGGATTATTTGCCAATTTAATGAAAAGAGAGAGAAGAAAAAAAAGATTAAATCATATTTTCCCAATCATCAAAACCGTTGTGACAGTAAAAGGAAATCTAAGCAAAGTGAAGAACAAAGAATACAAACACTTGTGAAGAAAACCTTGGAAACAACCAGCTCTAAATAATCTTCAAATTGATCGGTGTTTAATTTGAATGGATTTCTCATACAATGCATCTTTCTACACATCACTGCCAGCTGAGAAGCAAGCGTGTAATTTAACTGCATCTCTTTAAAATAAATGCACAAGATGATTTTAGCAAAGGAACAGCTTGACTATCTGTTTTAACTTGTGCCGTTTGTGGAATTTGATGTTCTTCCCCTCTATTCTTAGTCCTGTCAGTAGATTTTTGCTCTTTGCATGACTCTTGAGGCTATCGGAACAGTTCTAAATATTTAAGAATGGAATTTTCTTTATTAAATAAGGAATTTTACTGGAGTTTATAAGATAAAAAGGAACATAATGGATTTTTTTTAACATAAAAATCTATCAAATTTGGCTGAACATGCTGGAATATAAGCAATAATGTTGCAAAGTTTGCACAAAAAATTGCTAAAACTGAGATAAAATAATTGAGAAACGCTGCATACAAAGATAAAGTACTTAGTGTTGGGTCTGTTGCATAAAATCATAATAAAATACATTAAAGATGGTTGTTATATTGTTTAAAAGTTCGATGGGTGTGAACAGCAGATACGAGTCCATCAGGGACCGAATGTGGGAAGACTAAGCAGATTGTCGGTGCTTCCTCAGTTTGTTTTCATGAAAAGAGTTAATCATATTGTTTCCCATGATTTTTCTGCAGAGATAAAACCCAAAGCTTCCATTCCGAGGTCCTATGGGTGCATTAACCATTCACATCAACACATGCAAATTTATGTGAAAAGAGGCACAGAGGAGCTAATGAAGACAAATGTCGAACCATTTGTTTTCATCTCCTTTTTTTTTTTTTAAAGCCTCCAGAACAACACTGGGGACTCCATCGGAGTACTCCATCATCAAGTTCAGCGTCGGTTGAAGCTTCGCGCCGGCTCCAAAGTAAACTTTAAGTTCGCTACAGTTTTACAACTCTGTCTTCCGTCTCAAACCAAACTCAGCATCTGCCTCCTCTGGGGCTGATGGAAGGGCAGAGCTTCAGACAAACAACACGAATCCAAAAGGGTTTATTTAATCTCCCCTTGGGATCAATAAAGTATTTTTGAATTTGAATATTTTAAAGGCGTCTTAGAAACAGAGAAACACACAGAGTGATCTCACAGAGGAAAGTTGCTCGACTAGGGGGAATCTTCTGCTGCGAACTGCGGTAACGCTGTAATGTTGTGATGCAAACTCATCACCTTGGAGGCGAGGACCTCTGACGACCTCTTCCAGATTAGCCAGCTGACAGCCCTCTAAAACTGTGAAGCTCCATCGTTCCACTGAAGAATAAAGCTCTCAAGTCATGATGGAGTCGCATCCAGCGACTCATGTGGAAAAGATCTCCTCATCTGAGCAGGGAGGCATCTAGTCAGAGAATAAATCTTTCTTCGATCTTTTTGACATCCCATGTTTGACACACTCTTGCAAAGGGATTTAATTTGGGTCACGTTTTTGTCCATCTGTATATTCTTGGACGGTCTGCAAGATCTTAAGGCTCAATTCAGGTGAATTTCTTTGACAGCCTACATCCAACCTGCAGCAATGTATGGCTGCAAGAGGCAACGCTCATGGACTTCTGTTGCATTCTAAGACAGAAAGCCTTTTTTTTATGGATAATAGCGTTAAAATTTGTTCAGCAAAGAAACAACCTCTGCAATTTTCAGTTAGACTATTTTAATATTGTTTCTGTCTCCTGCTCTTATTCACTGTGAATAAAGAAGTCCAGGCTACGACCTGACGACGATCCAGCAGCATGAAATTTGAATTTTAATTTCTTCCCTGGTCTCAAAGTTTTAATGAGGTGATCATTCAAAAGCGGCGGCAATGAAAGTTCCAATTTAATTAAATTAAAACAAAATGGGGAAAAGAAATGGGGGGTAGAAAATCTATAAGCAATCATTTGTTTGGATCAAAAGCTGCAAGTTTAATATTTTAGTGTAAAACATTTTGAGTTAACTATCTCAGTGGTTAAAACTAACCGACAGAGAGCAATTCAAGCAACATCCTCAGAGTTAATCAGTTAACCAGAGGTGCAGAGGATGATAAAATTCAACTCGCAGAACAGCTACAACTATAAGCCATAACCCGGTTTATAAATATTAACATTAAAACAAAGAGACCAGAGTGTACCGCCACTTGGAAAATGCCTGTGTGTCCAAAGCAGTCTGCAGACATGACTGAATAAATAAGAAGAGAAAGGAAGAAGGTGAAATCAGGCATGAAAGCACTTCTGCCATCTGTTTCTTTGCTCTATTCTTGTTCGCTTTTGTCATCTTGTCCCAACGAATTTGTGTCATGCCACTGTGGGGGAGTGGGGAGGGAGCAGCGTCCACTCACGCAGAAAGGGATTCGTGACGTCGCTTCACAATTTGAGATATACCTGAGACATCCCCAGAGACGATACCTCTATGAACCTTGGTGGGGAAGGTCTGCCGAGATCCCAATCGAGACGGAAAACCGATCAGTTTAATAAGAATTTAAAACTTTGTCAATCATCCCGATGAACTGTTGGTCACTGCATCCAGCAGCGCTTCAGGAGGATCTTCTCCTGTCTAAGACGCAGAAAAAAACGATGCCATGCTGCACGGATTTGGATTAATAATGTCCACGGACAGAAAACATGGCACTGCGGGACATTGTCGCATGCTGCAGCTAATGAAGCAGAACGCCTGGAATTAAAATTTTCATGCTCTGGATGCATCTTTTTATTATTTTTTTTTATTAAGATGTGCTAAAGAGTCACAATCATTTCAGGTGATTCCTGGGAAATTAAAGAGAGATCAGCTAAGAGAAAACCGTATACCCTCCAGGAATATGAATTTGGATTTTATGGTTTTTCTTTTTTCGTCTAAAACAGAAAAGAAGTGCCTGCCATAAATAATGGCTGTTTGTTGGCAAATAATCAACAGATCCACATTCTTATTTTACAGAAAACGTTAAGAAATTAATTTAAAAAAAAAAGTGTCATATGAGATTGATGTGCCAAAAGCGAAACTAACACTTACCATCCAAACATTTTCACTCTCCTGAAAAAATACTAATTAAATAAATTCAGTCACACCACGTTGCTACTGATGACATAATTAACTAAAACAGGACCAGAGAAGCTATTTTCTTTTTTTTTTTATTTTAGCTGATGTAACGACAGAGTTTATTCCAGACTGTTTCAAAGAGTGACTGCAAGTCAAACAACAACAACAATAATAATAATAATAATAAAAGAGAGACCTAATGAAACACGAGCTGGTGAACTGTAAAACGTCCTGATTTCATGTTCGATCTATGAAAACTGAACATGAAACCAGTTCTTGTTAGGGAGAGGCGGCGGTAACCGAGCCGTATCTGACACCACTCGGCTCGTCTTCTCCGTTTTATAAAACCTCATCTCCCTCTTGCAGAAATCCATGGAGACAACCTGTGGCTATCATATAATAAAAGACACTGACATTTCACTGCCCGCTGCTCAGATTCTGCCCTAAACATGGAGCTGCTGACAAGAACAGGGGGGCTGAAAGCAATTTACATCGACATTTGGCTGACAATCCTCCTCGAGATACTTTTCGAAGGAAACAAGGAGCAGAATTTTTCTAAAATGTCCGCAAAAAAAAAAAGAGTTACTTGTATTAAATAGTCATTTGTGTTAGAATTAGATGGATACTGCAGTCGTTTGTGTCAACATGTTGGCATAATAATGATTTATTTTGGCATCTAGCTTTGTCCGGACGTGTTTGTTCTAAATAAATGGTGGCGAATGCTGGAGCAGGTGCTCATGATGAAGGTGAATATATGTAATATATACGCAGTCTATTTGTCAGTAAATATATTTACTTTACTATGAATTTACTTACTTTGAATTATGGCTTCTTTTTTTTTTTTTTTTTTTTAGTAAACAAGATCATGCACACTGAATACAAAACAAGCTCTACAAGAAGGCAAAGACATTTACAGTGCTGAGCCTCAGGCAGACTTCTCCTCGTCTGGAACTAATCCACCCCGTCTGCCCTCTCACCTCTCTCTACTTAACTCCACCCTTTGTCTTTAGTTTCCCTCCGGAACCGCTAAATATTCATCTCCTACTTTCCCTCTAATCTAAGGCTTTTCAGGTTGCCATGGCTGGATAGAGATCTTTTCACTCTCGAGAGTTTAGCTATGCCTGACGAAGCCCGCCTGCGATTATACATTGATAAAATGTCAACATAAACACGCGGCGCATTTCAGGCCCACAGCGGAGAGAAGGGACAGAAATACAACATATGTGTTGCTGTGTTGAAAGCATAGCAGCTAAAAATGTATTTAATAACCATCTCTGGATTTAGGGAACAAAACTTTGCTCATCATTTTTTTTAATGTTTTGCTGAACAATTGTCTACTAAGAGCAAAACCAGCCATTTGTGGAGAATTTGATGAAAAACAAATTTTCTTCTCTACAAAAAAGGGGTCAGAACAACTTAGGCTTGCAAAGTTGCAGCTAAATGAGGCACAAGACATTCAGCAGCAATGTCTTTTTGCAAACTTACTGAGCTTAAGTTATCGCCTCAGTGTCTCGACAGACTGGAGGCGAAGTCGCTCCATCTCCATTCATTTCCTACCGAACTGAGTCTTTTGCCCTTCTCCAGCTGGGAAACCGTCAAATTTTGTTCATGTGAAATCTCAAGCTTGTACACGTAGATGGGCACATGCGTTTGTCGCTTCCCATGTGTCGAGCCCACTGTGCCTAGTTAAACCAACACAGCATAACCAAATAATTACCTCATACTAACTTGTGGACTTGTTTTGCACTAACAGAACCTGAGTAGTTTGTTGTCATTAATACAAAAAAAAAAAAAAAAAACAATGCTAATGTCAAATTTGAGGCTGGAGCATACTAACGGCCATAGCTTGGATCAAACCCGACCATCTACAGGATGACTCTATAATACACAAATCTATAGATTTGTGTTTAGCTTTTTGTACATATCAGCAGGAGATCTGATGGCAGTAGAAGCGTCTATTTTTGTAAGATTTCAAATAAATCCCTTAAGTGATGTCAAAAACACAACAATAAAGAAATACAAGTTGGACGTTTCTGTTCCACACATGTACATCTTTATCTCTCGGTCGATATCTTTGCCAGCGTTTCCCCAGAGGACGACCGTCTTTTTGGCCCGATGGAGATCTTTGATTGGGCGTTGATGGAAAACACCTTCCGCCCAGAATGCACCGCAGCTCCGACCGACTCTCCCTCCGCCGATTTGGCCGGCCGGTGTGTGGCCAGTGTGACATTTCGAGGTTGGCTGAGCTGCTGTGTCACGGTCAGTGGAGCCACAAAACAACGGCCTCATTGATACCCTCGCTGAAGGGCAGAAATCAATCCCGCACTCGCCAGTGATTGTGTGAGCTGCCAGAGATATTTCTTTTCCTCCTTTCCTCCTTTCAGCGGCGAGGTCCAAGAAAATTGATGATGTTTAGCTACAGAGTTTGTCAGTAACGCGTAAAAAAAGAGAGATATGGAAAATCACGAGAAAAATCCACTTGGCTCTGCATGATGCATGGCTTGCTAACACACTTGGTCCTGTTGATCTTTGTGTCTGGGAGATCTGTTGAATTAATTGCAGAAGATGCGTCCAGTGCTTCAGTGGAAAGCTGGACATCCGGAAAGGGACCCAAATGGACTGTTAAGAGTCTTAGTTCTTATGAAAGTTGTTCACAGAAGAAGAAGATGCAGAATTCATTTTGTTGAACGTTGCAAAATGTGGAGAGTAACGTTAAGTAAAATATACAAAAAGCCAAATTCATGTTCCACCGCTGGATTAAGAGGTTAAAGGTAAGATAAGGTCATTTTATTTACATAGCACATTTTCAGTAACAAGGCATTTCAAAGTGCTTTAAAAGAATTAGAATGAAATACAAACAAAATAATAAAACCAAAAGGAAGACAAAGAGACGAACGTATAAAACTGCATATTGCCCCCCCACATTTAATAACAATAAGTAGTCCATCATTTACAAACTAATAGGGGTTTCTCTGGATTATTGTTCTGATGAAACTAGATTTTGGTTCTCCTTGTTAGGTAAGATTAGTGAGGTACAAAATTAAATGTTGGCTCTCCAAGTTTGGTTCCGTTACTAAGAATGCAATTAAATGTTGGTTCCGGTTATTCTGGGTTGAGTTCTATATTTGTACAAAATAAAACTAAATGTTTGATTCTTGTTCTGGGTTGTTAAGTAGATGGTTCTTTCTATGTAAATGTCAAATATTCAGTGCCCACGTCCTACTACAACTTAGTAATTAGATGGTAAAAACATCTAATTTTTACCATCTGAAATTAGATGGTAAAACATGAAAATGTGATATTTTCATGTCAGGTAATAGGAAAATATCACATTATCTGACAATTACCTGGTGATAACAGCTAATAGTCATATGCAACATATAACAGCTGGTAAATTTGCACCAGCACATCCAGTAACTACAATGTGGAGCTGAAATATTACATATTCTTCAATTAACTACCTGTTTTTTCAGAGCTGTAGTAGGCACTGCTGTCAGTCTATGTGTTTCTGATGAAAAGGTTGGTTTTTTTGTTGTTGTTTTTTTTAAAACATTCAGACCTGAGCAGAGCCTCAGTCTGACTACGGTTGTGTTCAGATTGATGTAGTTTCAGGTTGACTGGATCCCCCTTGGCTTTGCTTTTTCAGGTGCAATATATCAAACTAAAATCCAAAGAAAAATGAACATAGTGTTAGTCAGCATTAGCATTTTCAATTAATTTCCCTTGGGATTAATGAATTTTTTTTTTTTTTCATTGAATTAAACCGAATATCAATCCAAACACCTATTATTTCTAAACAAGCTGCTGCATTTAAATAATTAGATCAATAAAACATCAAGCAGACAATGTTGATAATTGGCTTCTGGAAAAAAAAATGGTGGATGGTTATGAGTGTGTGTGTGCATGGTAGTTTGTCATGTGTGTGTCCTAATGTTGAACTGTGATAGACTGGCAGACTATGCTTCCTTCCTGTCAGCCAGTGAGTGGATTCACCAGCCCCTCAGCCAACCTTCAGTGATAAGCAAGGATGGAAAATGTATATATGGATGAGTGAGTTTTACACCTCTGGAGTGTTGAGTTTAATTGCATTTGTCTAGCTGCTTTTGGCTTCACTACAGGTATTTCTGTTTTCCTTCTAGATTGACTTTCTCCAGTCCTGATTTTCCTTCTACTGACTATGAACACGTGCTAACCAAGTTATGAATATTTTGTTTTAGTTGAGCAATAAAACGCAACGGACCAAAATATATGTATGCATTTAAAAAAAAATAAAAAATAGATAAATCCCATTAACCCATCAAACTTTCCTGTTTATTACATTAATTAAATCTAAACAAATTGAAATTAAAAACATACAGTTTCTCAATATCATTAAACACCAAAATGATTCAAGAAAGATTGGGTTTTTTATTTCATTTTAGTGCCACCCAGCTTGATAATTGTGTCAGATTTTAGTTTTTTCCTGACCTACACAATAGATCAAACTGCAATATTAACACTGACATGCATAGTATCACAACACAATATATAAGTATAAACAGTATTTATTTTTTTACCATGTATTCAGTGTCTACATACAAAAAATAAAATATGTCACCAACTGGATGCACATTCACCATCTTTTACGCCAAAACCTGATTTTGCTCAAAATGATCATTTTGAGCGTATATTTCTGTTTGTCAAATTGATTTTTTTTTATTGGTCTGATGTAATATTCTGATTTTAAATGTCATGTTTTAATTAACTGTAAGCAGAAAATAATCATAATAAAGCAAAGTAAAGGTCTTCAATCATCCACCTGTGTGTAATTAATCTGTAATTAAACTTACTGATAAAGTTCCTAAAATAAATGGACCTGGCAATAATAGAATTTATTGGACTGTTCAGAGCTTTTTCTACAGATTCATTTATTTATAATTTAAACATATGTGGTAATTTTTTGGAGGGGGCAGGATATGAAAGAAGAGTTGCAGATATTAAAGTTGAATATTAAATCATAAAAAGCCGTAGCCTGCCTTCAGTCTGTTTCACTCAATGTTAGAACAGATCAACCTGATGTTATTTGAATAATAATAAAAAAAAACTTCCAAGAATATATTACAATATCCCCGTTTCAGACGACTCGACAAACACCAGACAGATGTACAAAATAAAGAAAAGTAAAGAGGAGACTCCAGAGAAACACTGCAAGACATGAAAGAAAATGAATAGTTTGAAAGCCACACACTAATAATATGTGGGATGAGTATATGTCCAAGAAAAGAGATAACTCACTTACACAAAGACCTGGGAGACAATTTTTAACAGCTTTATGAAATGTTTAGGGTTTTTTTTCCACCACACATCATCGCATTCTACTAAAACCATCGCAAGCGCCAAACTGACATTTCTGAATGGATTTTGTTGGCTCGGCGGGGATCAGGGCGAAAATGCAAAAGCAAAAGAAGCAGAATTGGTGGGAGACGGCGCAGGCAATACTGACGGAGTGGGCCGGAGGAGGATGGAAGAAAACAGAAAGATATTCGGAGGAGTGCGTGGGGGTGAAGGGAGTGGAGGCTGGCCACTGCAGGAGAGCAGGAAGAGAGGCGGCTGTCTGAACACAGAGAGATTATTAAAAGGCCATCAGGGGAAGTGAAAACCTTTACTGACCTTTGTTAGTGTTTTCTAAAGCCTGCCGCCATGTAGAAACAGTGTGTCCTGAACTAAACACCAGAAGAAGCTGAACGATCAGGCGTCGTAGTAGAAACTGTCGAAACGTAATCAGGAGGAGTGAGAGCATAAGGATATTTAAGATCTAGGAAATAAAGCAGGAAATCTTTAGGAGTTTTCCTGAAGATGAAGGAAAGAAAAAACAAAAAAACGATGAGGGAAAGGTCAGATTGGAATAGTTTCTTTAATCATCATCACGGTCGGCTGACAGTCAGAACGGGCCCGTAAAGGCTCGGCCAGACAGCCAAAGCAGGAAGCCCATCTGCTGCTCGTGTCCCTCAACAATGAGGCTCTAATCTAAATAGATGGGCCGGCTGCTCCACTCACACTTATAATGGCTTTGCTCATCACACACGGTGAGGAGGGGATGAAGATGAAGAGCAGGAAAACGGGGACGGCAAACGGCAAGAGGAAGACGCATCGAGGGCGTTTGCGCTCAATGTTGGTGTCAGCTAACTTCGGGATAAGTTCGGTTGGAAAACCCGAAGTTCCAAGACTATGCTTTTATCTACATTTCTATGATTTTTGCATTTCGAATGAGCAATCTCACAACACTTTCTGGTAAACTATGCTGCCATGTTGTGTTAACTGTTTAAATATGCTAAGATTCGCTGGTAAGACGTACAAAACGCTTATCTCGTTTCAACCGGGACAGAAGAGGGAGCACAGAACAGCAGCGAGGAAGAACTGGCGGATCAATAAAGTTGTGTGATTAAGTCCCAGAGAGGAGTTTCAGCTTTTGCAATGCATGCTTTGGCAAAGTGAATTTGCCCTCTGAAGGGACAATTAAGTTTGAAATGGAAAACCAATAAAGGCTGGACGCTGATGAGGAATCTTTGTACGGATGGGAGAGCGAGCAAAGGAAACTTGCAGAAGGTTTGCAGATTGTGAGAAATACCCCAAATGTGAAGCTATTATAGCTTTGAAAATAACGAGGATACGCTGTGGTTAATACACTTATTACAAATATGTAAAAAGTATCAAAGAGATATCCAAGATAATCCAAATTCTTTAGTCCCACTTCCCAAAGCTCTCCTCCAGTGAGACTCCTTACTCTCATTACAGATCACAATACCATCTGTATATATGTATATATATATATATATATATATATACATATATATATATATATATATATATATATTAGAGGTGTGCCGATCGATCGGTCACCGATTATAATCGGGCCGATTTTTGTGAAAAAGTGCATGATCGGTTATCGGCGATCGTTGGCTCTTGTTGCCGATACCGATCACCTGCATCTCATTTCCAACCTGCCTGTGCAGCTGGTCTCCTCTTTCCTTCACTGCGCAAACACGCAGCAACAAATCTAAACAAATAACCCGCAAAATTATTTAAGTCTTCGAGCTGCGATGTAAGACGCTGGTTCTGCTCTCCTGTTGAACCGCTGCTACGCTACAGGTAGTAATATTTCACAGACGGAGCTTCGCTTCTGCTCCACCTGGTAGTGACTCTCACACCGAACCTCTGCTTAAAGCTGCAGCATCTAACCTAAAAATATACATTTTACATACGTATTAAAACTTTCGCTGTCCTAACATGAGAGATAATCTCTGAAAAAATAATCGATCTCCTCCCTGTTCTGCATAATCACTCCGCTCAGTCAGAAACAGCCAATCAGAGCTAGCAGTAATCAGCTAGCCGCTATGCTAACAGGAAGTTTTCATTCAGTAACTCAGGATTGTTTATTTTAATGGAACCATTCCCTTTGAATGTTAAGTTTTATACTTGAATTTTTTGGCAATGTTGAGAGGTTTTATTTTGGCTCTTTGCATTATTTAGCCTCTTCAGAGCTTTCATATGTTATCAGTCTGTTAAAGATAGCACTACCAATAGCAGTACAATTTGCACAATGCCTGTTTTGTTTAGTTTTCTTCTTGAAAAAAGTTATTAAAAACAAGTTTTCGTCTAAATTAAGGTGAATTCATGGTTCCTTTTTCCACATAATGTAACCGGTAGGGTTTATGATAAAAAAAAATATATATATACATATATATATATATATATATATATATATATATATATATAGGGGACCAAGTTAATAACTTGTTCCCATTGCTTCTCATACTTCCCTTCTGCACCATGAACAGTTTTATACCAATGTACTTTCATGCAAAGACAACTGTTGTGTCATTGAAGTATTTTAACAAATATGGTGCAAAGTAGAGATTATGAATTCTAATCTAACATTTAAATACCATCATTATTATTTTCCAAAACAGCATTATATCATCATCATCATCATTATCATTCTGGTGTAAAACATTCATCAGAGTTATTTTCCGTTCCATTTCTCTACGATTATAGATTAGTTTCAATAATTATATGACGAAGGAGGTATGAAACATCTCATGGCACATTGCTCAGTTTCACAGCCAAACATGCTGGCCTCAAAGCAACCAGTAACGATGAAGTACGAAATGGCCAGATGCTATATTTACAAAAAAAGAAGTAAAAAAATTCTGATTAATATGTTCTGAAAAAGAATTTGGACGCCGACCTTTGAACTCACCTCAAGTCCAGCGTAGAGGGTCAAATCAAAAGCTTAAATCTCAGCACTTTAGCATCCACGCCCCTCCCCTGCTGCTCGGATGATTAACATCCAGACATTAGAGTGTTCCCTCGGAGAAAACAAACTGAGACTAAATGCATTTTCTCCACACACACACACACACACACACCCTGATGTTGCCTCAGTTAATTGCCGAGCGCTGCAGTGGGATCACACAGCGCAGCATGTCTCCGCCACACTAGACATGGAAAACATCCATTTTTCCACTTAAAAAATGATTTTCAATAGAATAATCTAAATCAGCTCTAAAGCGGGTGCTTCAGGTCCATTTAACAATCCAAGAAAGCCAGACGCACAAGCTCATAAGAACCCACTGTGACTGCTGCGGTGTCGGAATAATTACAGGGAACTCGTCGGGATGGAGTTTGACTGAATGCGGAGTCTGAGACTTAATAAGCGCTGCCTCATTACTCTGCGCATCTCTGTTGGAAACGATTCAAACCTGTACGCAAGTGTTTAAAAACACTCAGAAACAGACAGAAATGCAAGTGATTTAAATCTAGTCCCACAAACTGCTGGACATTTGATGTCCCAAGCAGACGCACCTGTATGTCTTTTCTAACTGAACTCGTTCCGATATCATTTTTACCTGCTCAATGACAAACAAACAGAAGAAGTGGTTTCATATTTAAAGTCTATAAAGCAAACTTCTTGATGATTTGTTCCAGCAGCGAATACTCGCATGTAAATCTGTGTAGATACTGAAACTCCAAGGGTCAAAGAAGAAGAAGAAAAAAAAAAAAAGAAGTGCAGCATTTCATCGAGAACCGATTAACTAGTTCTTTCTCGGCACCGATTTTGAACTTGATCTATAGAAACCGCTGCTTTCAACAGAAGCTTGTGTGGCGTGTGGCTGGTTCATAAAGGCCAGCAGCCGGTCAAAATGTTTAAAATCTGGAGTTTAGTTTTTGATCTATCTAATTAGTGAAAAAAAAAAAAAAAACTTCAGCATAATTAAAATGTTAGTTAGGCATCAAATTAGCGAGCCGACTCTTCTTCACAGTTTGTTGATATCACCTGTCGCAGGTTTACGCTGTTCAAAGCTTCGCACTGAGCCGCGTCCACAGCTGATCATTTCCTCTTGATCCCACAAATGCCACTTCTGGCTCGGCTGGAAAACACTGTTGGTGTCCATATCAACCGGATGGCATTATTAAGTCCTGCTGTAAACACGGTGGTTTTTTCAGCGAATGCCTTTTCAGAGACTGTGAAGTTTCACAAACGACTTTCTGAGTTTTTCAGCGACCAAAAAGTGGAAGATTTTGAAAATCTCAGTTTGTGGTGGATCAGTGTAAGGCTAGATATCCAGAAATGATTATTAACGATACGCTGTCACCAGCATTGTTTTGCGTGTTGCTAAAAAATAACTGTTTTCCCTTTAGACTCAGATAACGAAGAGACGGATTGTTTTTCTACAGCTGAAAATTGTAGAATGTTTCTTAAAAAAAAAGAAAAAAAAGAGGCTTTTCTATTTCCAATTGGCAATTTCCATGTTTGAATGTTTCATGTTTTCAAAAACCAGGCATTTCCCTTGCTTCCGCATCAGACAGGTCATCCATGCTGAGGTTAGTTAAGGTGGCTCGAGATCCCTAACCCACGACGACACAATCCAATACCCAGTACAGTAAGTGTTGGCTGCCCTTGCTGATGTGACACAGACCAAAGGGAGACATCATTTTTATTGCCGGGTGACAAGCCAGACACACCTCAGACGAGAAGAACAAAGAGTGCTGCTGTCCGTGTTCCCAACGTTGACAGGAACGTACCGTTTGACTGGACCGGCTGATTACTGGCTTCCAGGACCGAGGAGTGACAACCCTCCAATTATTTATCTGTTTTATATGATTTATTCCTACAATACTGGAAAAAAAAACAAAAAAACAAGAACATCTTGTTCCATTACAGCCAAACATTATCTCCTGTTGCTGATTGGTGCATCAGGTCACACTATCAGAGGTAACGCTGCGACGGCCGCACCTGGTTGGTGGTTTCAGCTGATGTGTCCACATCTGCGACAGCCACAAGTCGAAGAAGTGAGAAACAGATTTACTTCTGGGATTTTTAAGAGAACAAAAGTTGATTGAAGAAAAAAAAACCAAATGAGATTACTACTGGGTTGGTGAACTCAATGAGACCGACATATCGATTATATCATATTGTGGTGAGATTTAAAATAGCGCAAATCCTTACATAACTTACACACACACACAAAATACAGTGGTTTATAGTGAATTTTTGAGTCTATAATCCCTGGACTACATCAGCTAAGCATCTTCAGTGTATGGATTTTTAAGCTAATAATATCAACATTGCTTCTGAAATGAAGTTGAGAGAGCTACAATATCGTCAAGCTGTTCATACGTCATGAGTTCTCTAAATAAAATGTGCCTCGAACTCAACGGCATCGCTGAGTTCTCACGACGTCGGAGGACGCCTTAAACCTACAAAGCTCAGCTCCCTGCAACGGATGATGATAGGCTGCAGCTTGTGTGTTTTCAAGCACAAACCGGCTGTTTCACAGTTTTGGAGAAAAATTGCTGGAGAAACTTTATAAACAAGATCCGAGGACCATCGAACCACCTGCTGTGAAACACTCACCAATTAATCTCATGTGATTAACTGCAAAGCTTCAAAACGTGACCAAGCACAGTGGCGGATTCTGTCGAGTCGATTCATTCGGGTTCAAAAAGTCTACTCCAAAATTCTGCTTCTATGTAAGGATTTGCTACAAAATTCATACAGCTCCCGCTAACCCCCCAAAAAAAACACGTTTAATATCGTTCTAAACCCTTGATAGGATATTGATCTTTCCTCAAAATCTCCTTCTTACGGGAACAAAAACTCAAGTGCGTTATTGTGTTTCATCCTTCAAAAATGCCCAGATGGTTGACAGTTCAGTCCGTTTGTTCCCCACCTGCCGTCACAATAAAAGCCTGAGCTCGACGCCCGGCTGAGGAGTCCTTTGTGACAGAGTCCCCCCGCTGACCCGGCCGGGACCAGAGGTTCTCCCAGAGCTCTCATCACGCTGACTGACACGTGTTCGTATCGGAGCTAGAGGGCAGCCTGACATCAAGGAAAACCGTTTGTTAAATCTGTCCACAGACTCTCGGTTTCATAGTTGAGGTGACTATTTTTTTTCCCCAACATGGGAAAAATAAAAAATATGATTTTAATCACGTTTTTTGTTTCTTTTTAATTAAATTTTTGACTCAATGAAACCATCTTTAAAAAAAAAAAAAAAGCTTTCAGTTCAATGGTAAACCCAGATATTTATCAGTAATGTTATCTGCTGGCAAAGCACTCTGGCATTCCAGGAAGCAAAAAAATAAAAATAAAATAATAATAATAATAAAAGATAAAAGCAGAGTGTCACAGACGTGTTTGGGAATTTTCGACCATCAGTGATGCAGAAGCTGGAAACAGACGGGTCATAAACGGCTCACAAAGGCCGTATTTCCATCGATAACCTTTTTTGCCGCTTGCTCATTGCATTGAGGGTTTTAAGCTGCATTATGTCGCGCAATAATCTCGCAGCAAAAATAAATAAATAAAAAAATAAAAAATACAATAACGGTTGTGTTAAACCGTTTGAGCCTCGGAGAAAATGGAGGGATCGTTATGGGAAGAGGAACAGAGCAGCAACAAACCTCAGAGTAATAACAGCTGAGATCAGCTCAGCAGGGAGACCAGAAATATGATAACACTGAACCTGCAGCTGCTGCATCTCCTACAACGTTCCTAAGCACACCACCAGAGAGAACGGACACATTATAAAAATATAAATAAATTAATTCATAAAAATAAAAAAAAATAAAGCCATTGTTTTTGGACCCCACACTGTGCTGCACAAGCTGCATCTACAACATTCATGAAGCTGTTATACTTTTTAAAGTTTTTTTTTTTTATTGAATTTAGTCTGTGAATCCCTCCAATTAAAACCCCAAATAAAGGAAAAAACACAAAGCGGTATAATTCATTCAAATTAAAAGAACTTTGGTCATTAAATAAAAATATAAAATGTTTTAACTTTACAACTTCTTTCCTCTGGCAGCAGCATCATTAGGCAGAAACAACAACAAAGCTGCTTTTTTTTTCACAGAAAAAAAAAACAAAGCAGCTTTAATTCAAACTTCCCAAATATGGTTGATTTGACTGCTGATCAATGCTCAGCTAGTGCTGCTAGCTTCAGGCAATATTTTAACTAAATCAAATAGCATGTGACCAAATGACATTCAGTGCTTCATGCTACTATCCAGGCTGCAGAAGACAACATAGCATGGCACCAATTTACTCAGAGTGGTTCAAGTGAGGCTAGTGATTGACTTCTTATAGTATTACTAACGTTTTCACAGACAACAATTCGCTATCAAACCTGCAGAAAGCATCTGAAAATGTTCTCTCTGGCGGTACAAAGATTTCCGGATAAAACCACTTGCAAGTTCACGATGTGCATGCAGGAGACGTGAAATCCAAAATAAGACCAAACTTAACAGGGTTTTTAAAAACAATAATGACCATCAGGTTGACATCCAAAACCAAGAGCACAGAGTTAACATCGAATTCAATGCTTTTGATTCAGCGTTTAAGTCAGTGAATAAATGTTTATCCAGGGACTAAAAGGTGAAGCAAAAAAAAATAAAATAAAATAAAATAAAATCAAGATCAGCTGCTAAGGACAACCACAACCCACTTGCCGAAGTTAATGATTAGAACTATAACTAAAGATATCCTGGACAGGTGAGCCCCGCTCCGCAGACACTCTGTGGAATGTAATGAAGCGATTAAGAGGACACATGGAAGTCATTTAAACATTTAATTATTTACTCTCTTTGAATCAGCTGGTTATGCGAAGATTCATGTTAAGGTGAATCTCACTGACAGCAGTGGGAGGTTGAGGTGTTGCATAGGGCACTTTAGAGGGGAATAGATATTACATTCTAACACATTTATTAATAAACACTCCTATATAGGTTATTTTTTCCCTCGTTCAAACCTCAGCTAAGTGGGTCGAATCGCCTTTTTGCCTGATGTTATTCATATCGTTCATGCATCCAAACCCAGCAGACTGCATACGTTTGCTAGGTTTTAACAATGTTTTTTTTTTTTTTCTTATCTCCGTCACTAAGGTGGCTCTTCGCATTAAGCGCCACAGAGTTTGGGGACCATCATTTTAGAGCACCTACGCATTTTAAGGACTTAACATTATGCGAGAAAGTACCCCATATTTTCTATTTGTTCATTTTATCATTCTAAGGTTTCTAATGTAGCTCTGATGCCTTAGCTTGAAATCCCTGTGGCCTGCAAGAGAGTATCCGAGAGGCTAAGCGCCCGCATCGCTCTGTGTCCCTGTATTGTAATTGCCACCATCCCTTATTGATCACACTGAAGAACCCATGAAGGCTAATGTGATTTCATTAAGATGCAATCAAAGTGAGCTATTCCAAACAAACATGCGGGAGAACCGGGCCCTAAAGTTTCACTGCAACAACCTCTCCCAGCCTGGAAACAGTGGAAATCATTGAGGCACTTAGAGCTTTTTCCTAATGGTTTTTCAATGATTTGCTCTCAGCTAATCCCTGAGAGTTCACGAGGTAAACAAAGTTAAGAAAAAAAAAAAGTGTAGTAAATCAGGTGGGATGAAATGTTTCGGATATAAAAATGAATCTAAAATGACGGTATGCAAGAATAAAGCGGGGCGCTTACAGAAACAATAGAGCGCAAGTCAGGAAACTCCAAACAAATGAAAAGCTGGCTTCCACAGCCAGAGGGAAAACACTCCGGTGTGTTTCTGCAAGCAGAGCTGCATCATCTGTCTCCAGAAGCTGGTGAGTCATCAAAAAGAGGCAGAGGCACCATGTGGCAATACGGTCGGAGACGCAGAGTTACCGCAACATCACAGCTGAGACTGAGAAATGGAAACAGGCGATGTTCAGATGAAACACATTTTGTTTGGTGAAACAAAATGTGTTTCATCAAAACAAAAGGATTCCTCAGACTAAATCAGAAAAAAAGAAAAACGTAACTCGGCACGAAGTGCAGCAGAAAAAAAGCAAACATCTGCATGTACCCCATCTCTGCCAGCAGCTGCACAAGTATTATATCAAACACCAAAGAGAAAAAAAAACAAAAAAAAAAACTAGAGCATCAGCTGCTGGGTAAATAGAGTGTGACAAATTAAAAGATCAACTTTTTAAATATTATCCAATTCAGGTGGATTCAGTTATTTAGCAGACGGGAGGGGCTTCATCACGAGTCAGATGTAAAACTAAGATCACCTCTAGCTTAAGCTAGGCTCCATCTGGAGTTGGAACGGAGAGATTTGTGCCCACTTGTATCAATACATCCGTAAACTTCTGAAGTGAATGTTTAAGTCAGTCCTACTGAGGCTTCAGAGAACTGGAGCAGAAAACAGGAGTGCTGCTCATTTCACCATTTCGTAATCGAGTCACTCAAACCGCGGCGGTCTTCAACAAACATTTCAATGTGTCAATTTGTCGCCTTCACAACTTGTGATTTGTTGTAAATTCACACGCTCAATTGGTCCAGAGTGAGAAAAGAAACAGAATAATTGGAAACAGCTCGTGCCTTATGGATTGTTCAAAAAATAATATGCAGAAACAAAACGAGAGATTTCTAATGCTTCCTCAATAAAGTAACCATCAACAGAAGTAAAATCATATCCAAATGTTCAGCAGATTTAAGTAGGATGGGACAAAACAGCAAAGTGTAGCTACAAAGCAACACATGCATTAGCAAAGGGGAGAACATTTTGATAAGAATACAAATAATTTATTCCAAACTATGCTCTCTGGAACAGAGCTGTTTTGTCTCATCTTTGATTTCCAATGCAATCGTCGCCGCTAAAGCACAGCCCTTGAATTTTTACCTCTGAGGTTCCACCAGAGCGGCAGGCAAAATGCGTCGACCCCTTACCGTACTCTATGTCGTAAAACACGATGAACTTCTGCCAGCGCAGCTCCTCCACCAGCGTCAGCATGACGTTGTTGAGGCGTACGGGCGGCCGGGCTGCCAGCGTGTAGCGCTGCCCGCCGGGGCTCGGGTTGAACTGGCAGGCCGTCCTGGGGGAGCCGTCGCCGTTCCTCTGGATGTAAAGGTGCGGGATGTGCATGGCGTCCGTCAGGGACTGCAGGGCGCTGGCCGAGGCGCAGCCTGTCGAGGTGACCAGCGCCAGGATGCCCTGGTTCATCAGCTCGCAGGCTGCAAAGGGAGACGAGAGAGATAAAGTATATGTCATTCCTCAATTTCCAGAGAAATAGGACAAACAGAGTCCAATGACGTCACTAGAGCATATTATGGAGGCTAAAAGTGAAAGTTTAACTACAAAAACTATTATAACTGACGCGTTTTGTATGCTGGGAGATTTTTCACCTGCAAGTTGCCAACCCAAATGAAGTAGGATTTACTGCAGAAATAGAAACCAAGTTCCTTCTCATCCTATTGCATGAGACGTTTCAAAAAAGAGAACAAAATGGCCTTCACAGACTTCAACAGAGCCCTGACTGCAGGTGTCAGCTACCCGCTGCATTTCATCTTAAACAGGCAAAACCCAAGAAAACACATCCGACGGCGCACACACAAAAACATGGATGTAGACATATGACCTCAGTGTGGATGTAGCTCACTGCTGCAAACAGACGATCTAGACAGAAAACATCAAACGGCCTTGAATTGAATCTTCACTAAAACTCAAAAATGTGACGTTATTTAAACTAAACCAGATACCGGACCCGTTTCTGAGGATGGAGAATAGCAGAGGGATTGGTGAGAAACAGCAGACAGAGATCTTGGCTGGACATTTCTCGTTCTCTGAGCAGCTTCAGTTCTTTCTATCTGAACCACGACTTTGGGTCTTAAAGCCTTATTAAACTTTCATCACCTACATTTTGCTGCCAGTTTTCCGTATGTTTAGTTTTTTGTGGAATCTAAATTGAAATGTGTATGTGAAGATGAACTCGTGGCTGCAGACCAAATGTAACTATGGGTACAAAAAAATAAAATAAATGAAATAAAATAAAATCATATCCTTTATGATAGTCAAAAGTGCCACAGCCAATTATGAGGCATTGAAAAAAATTGGAAAAGGTCATAATTTAAAGCAATTGTGGCAAAAATGCCAACCAAAATAAAATATAATTTGTTGTGGAAAAAAAATAAATATATATGATGCTGTGCATTTTGATGGAACACGTTTATTATTCTCAGATTCTCAGATAGTTATTGCAGTCGTAAGCACAATTTTAATTACTTTTCTGGCAGATATTGTAAAACCAATATCATCCCAAAACATGAATATTAAAAACAAAATGAAAGCACTGATACAATAAAAAAGAGACAGAGTGAGTTCAGAAATAAGTTTTCATCCAAATTTTAATACCAAAATTCCTTGACTCCTCTTGGAGAGCTCTTGCTTTAAAGCAGGTACGTCAAACTGTTACAAGAACAAAAAAAAACTAAAGAAAATTTAAAATGACAGAAAGCAACAAAAACTGCACAACACATTTGTATCTCTTCCCCAAGGCTACGTACGCATCTTTGGTTCTAACAAATTACTTTAAGGTACCAGCAGGACGGGACAAAAATCAAATCAAAAATCAAATCCGTCCAGATTTTATTAGGATAAAGCTCACAAATGTCTCTCTATTCAGTTTGAAATGTATTCCATTTTGTTTGTGGGAAAATTTGTTCTGGTCTATTGCAACCAAAAGGTATGTTTGGTACCAAAACAAAGCAGCAAATCACTGAAGGGACATCCTACCAACAGTAAAGCACAGCGGTGGCAGCATCATGGAGCATGGATCAGCATCATCTTCCTCTGGAATTTGGATGTTGACTTGTTCCATATGTCACATAAAAGAGATGCTTCATCTTTTGGCACGACAACAACCCGAAGCATTCAGAACGCCACAAAAACAAAGAGCAGGTGTTCAGAGAACCAGACCAAAGAGTCGAGAACTGAATCCAAACTGAAGAGGGAGCTGCACAGATACTAAGAGGTTCTGTAATGTTTTTACTAAGTCAATCAGCTTAAAAGTAAAATAATTCACCAAATTATTTTTCTTTTTTTTTCTCCCATTCAATGTCTCCAATATGTTTCAATAGATGTAGAAGAAGAAGAAAAAATCAGAAATTATTCCGCTTCCCCGCCAGACAACACAAATCCTTCAAAGTTATTTCTCGAAAAGAGATTTCTTCCCTCATCGCGGATTCGATGTCCGTTGTTGGTTTTGGTTTCACCTCAAGAAAACTACTTCCAAACAACTTTGAGTTCCCAACATCAAACTGGAGCCGTGCGAAGGCTCTTTCACCTGCAGTGTTCAGACAAAAAGGTGTAGTTTAAGCCTTTTAGACACCTTTCATCTCCAGTTAGAGCCCAAGTTTCTCTGCAGGAGAAGATCTGTCCGGACTAAAAGGTCAAGAAATGCTTCAAAGGACAGCAGGAGTGTTATGACTGAGCTCCCACCAGGGGAAAAGATGAAATGGAGAAAAAAAAAAAAAAGAAGAAGAAGAGGCATCCGTACTGAGGCAGAGGAGCATAAAATGAAGGCTGGTCGCCTTCAAGGAAAAAGCAGGAAAACAGCAGCAGGAGAACAGCTGGCAGGTCGCAGGAATCCTGCTGCTTAATGTTTGATGAGTCAAACTTGGCTGAACTCGGGCTGACTCCCTCAGAGCTGAGAACAAACCGAGGACACGAGATCATCAACAGTCAGTCGCCTAAGTGCACCGAATCCATCTTTATTATGTGAAAGCTTCTGCTTTAGAGAGCAGCATCGTCTGCGTGTCTGTGATTTTTTTCTTCTTCTTTTTTTAAAGGAAGAGAAAATGCAATCAACCGAACTAATAGTTTTTAAGATAGCAGGACAAATGTTGCCTCTGACACAGGATCTAATGAACTAACTCTGATCTAATTAGCAAGAAGTTTGTTTTTTTCTGCCAGCCACTCTCTGGATGAGACTAAGATCATATTCTGAGTTTAGTTCATAATTATAAAATAAGATGCAACCACAAGATGTGAATCTCTAAAAGCTGCATGAAGTCTTCAAATAAGTTTTGAAGAACACGCTGCACCGCTTTGCAGTATTTTTCTGTTTGCAGCTCTATTTTCACACGTTTATAAATGTATGCTTCAAATGGCCAGGTGTAGTCCTTTGAACACAATGAACACTACTTTATTCCCAGATTCGAAAAGATAAAAAAAAATAAAAAATAAAATCTTCTCCTGGAAGCAAAATGCATATTCAAAGAAATGTATTTATGCCAAGAAGCCAAGGGTACAATTTGTATGCAGCTTAGTCCATTTGTCGTCCAGCAATGCTTCGATATCCAGAGAACATCCAAGTTAAGCCTTTTGGTGTCCGCTCTATAAAACTGAACCGATTACATCCTGATCACTGGCCTGCACAGGAACCAAATTATTTCCAAATCAGACCGTCCCTTTTGGGCGCGGAACTGTTTTGATCAGTCTGGTTAAAAATGCATTAGCCGCAACAGCGGCGATAATTAGGAGCGAACCCTGAAACAAACTGGAGGCACTTTGAAATAAATCACAGTGTGTTGCCACAAGTAATATTCACCTTTTCTTCAGCTGCCCGCAGACGAGGGAATAAACATTAATAATAAATGGCCAACATGACTGTCAACTCAAGCTCCATCAAAAAGATGTTTTTTTTTAATTTCCACTAAAGCAGTGGTGTCTAACTTCAGTTATCAAGGACTGGTTTAATGCACGTTTAGATTTTGATCCGCACTCAATTCAGACGGCTGAATTACCTTCGCAGCACATCGTTACGTTCCGCGGAGGACTGCTGATCAAATATTCATTTGGTGTGATGAACGGGGGGAAGCGTCTAAAACATGAAGGACACCAGCGCTTCTTGGCTGACTTTGAAAACTACTGTACCTGCGTCACGGGAAAGTTTATGTCACATCTGCAGCACGCCATCAGTCAGGCACTGATTGAAAGGAAAATGAAATTTTCGTGGTTTGGCTGCGGGCTTCGGACCAGCTGAACTGAAAATTACGCTCAAACTCCGATTTCGCCATCAAATATTCACACATGATGGATTCGGGCTTTAAAATTAGGCCAGCAACAATATTTTAGCAGGAATTGTAATTTACGATTTAACTTACAATGTACTGTGAAAAGAACTGACCCTCAAATCATTCATTTAAATCATTTCTATAATTTATATTATAGAATTTTTTTTTGATAATTATTCTTTGACTAATGTTTCAACTTCATAATAAATTTCAGTGGAGTTGAGATGGACTAAAGTGATAGAATAGTCTCAATTACATTCATTACTGTACAATACTCTATTTCAACAATAAAAAAAACTAAATGGAAGGGTCTGCCTTGAAAACCAACAGCATTTATGTTTTAAATTTTAAATCTCCACCTGGATATTTTTGCTTATTTTAATTGTACGCAGTTCTTTAAGTGTCCTGTCAGTAAATATATTTGCCAATTTATCTGTAACAACTGGAACTTCCAGTATCCAGCCAGTTATGTTTGCAATTTACCGTCTACTAAAGGAGTGGCCCTCAGATTAATTTCACTCCCTGCTACAGTGGGGGTGAAATTACTGTAATAACCAGACATTGGCTGGAAAGCGCAACGTCTCATCTTTCAGAAACCGTTGGAATTTTTCAGATAGCGCAAAGGGTGGAGGAATTACGGTACTGCAAATCCGTTTGGATCGCCGACGCTCCGTTTAATACTTAGAGGTTTAAATGGCAACTTGACATGTAGCTTTCAACAGACAAAAATGGCAGAGTAAATGACTGATGATACCTTAAGAATGTTTTTGTTTGCAAAAGACAATTCAGAGGAAACACCGGAGATGGCAGCTACAAACTCACTGACAGTAGCATACCTGAACTATCAGGGACAGCCTTTAGGCCAAACAGTCTACTCCTTCAGTGAATGAAAGAAGAAAGAAGTGAAAGCATAAGTGTGCTTCCACCGTCTCCTTCCTTACCGGCCTGGCACAGACTATTTGCACGTCCACCACTCAGTGCTGAACAGGTAATGTACGGTGAACTATCACTGCTCCTTCACATCTGCACATTGCCTCCCTGTAGCTCAAAGAAATGAGGTTTATGATAGCTGCGGATTAAAAAAACAAAATAAAAAAAACAAACAAAGATAAAACAGACCAAATGAGGTAGAAAGCTAATTCAGCCCGAGTTGAACAACTTAAGTGAAATTTCCGTCACAAGCACAACAGATTTCAGAAACAAGAAATAAAAACTAAACAAAGACCACCTGACTCTACACCGAATTGGTTTGAGCCACAGATGCATTATGGGACGGGAGAGAGAACAGCTTAGCTTTAGAGGTATCACATATTTTTCCAGTATTCCTTCACTTACCAGCACTTGACTTAAAGAAAAAAAAAAGCTCCAGGAGCGATCATGACTTTCTTTTATGTCTCTCCACAAGAGAAGAACAATCACCTGGTTAATGAGGCTCGGAGCAGCGGAGACTCCGACTAGCAGTCAGTCCGCCTCTGAAATCATTGAGCACCAATTAACACAGCACACCAGAAAGGGACTAATAGGTTCGGAGGCTTTAGATGCACAGTGCTGGTGGCTGCTAAGATAACTTCTCTGGCAGCCCGCTAAGATGATTTGGGCTGCGACGTGACTCAGTTGCTCTATGAGTCCGCAGTGAGTCACGGTTTCATCTGTGCTAAATGAAGCCAGCACAATATTTAGCTGGAGCGACTCCCTGTGCATCCTAATGACACTTACAGAGTGACTTGGAGCAGACGGCGGGAGACAAAGAGCATTAGGGCTGGGAGAAGACAAAGATCTCCCTCCCTCCACCCGGCTCCTCATTACTGGGATCCGTGGTCAATATCTTGCTCCTAAATTAGCTTACATAAATAAAGTATACTCCTCTTATCCTTCAGCAGAGGGTTATGGATTTAAATAACATTCCTTTGCATTTCATCAAGTCCTCCCGGGCAATTAGGCATGACTGTATAGATGACGGATCCGCGTTTGACATTACATCTAAACACCACATGGACAGTCAAAGTAGGAATCATTTGTTCAGGATTTAAGATTGTCCATCTGTATAAACTGTAGTCAAAAAAAAGACATGTATAAATAAGTGTTGCCGTTAAGAAAAGGAGCCTGGTCAAATCCTAACATCCATTTCCGTTACATGGTCACAATTGAGCTGTATTGCTTCAGGAACTTTAAACAGAGCGGTGCACCGCATCGGAAAGAAACTATTATTTTACATCCGCTGACAACGATCATTGGATGCAGCTGTTCTCTCCCCTACACACTAATTTCAAGGATCGTTGTTCTGCCAGAGACACATTTTTATGTCCGACGTCTCCCCGCTTAAGAAGTGCAAACTCCTGAGGCAGAACGTCTTTGCTACCGTCTCTCAGGGTCAGTCGACCAAATGGGAAGACGCTGAAACAGGGAAGAAGCCTTCTTTCAGAGGTCAGAAGAACACGTGACGAGAGGCAGCACTGAGCAGGTACTGAGGATTTGGAAATAGAAAAGGTCCGGCATACCTCATCGTCAATCCAGTGCTGTACCTGCCCTAGGCTTTCACTCGTCGAAAACTTAAAGCAAACTTACAGATGTGTCGAATCAGATATGGTACAATTGGAAGGGGTATGGATTTCCCTCTTTATGTGCAAGTCCATGACCTGGTTGGTTGCACAGAGCTTGTCGGGAAAGTCAAGGGTCAGTCTATTTACAGAATTCCTAGATAACATGGTAATGCAGGATGATGATGTTGAAACCTTGTGAGGTGCTGAAACACCTGTGAAGGTAGATTCTGACCTGATGAAGCATTGTCAATATTGAAACAAAAAGGCGTTGGCCCCACCTTATTAGGCCTCATCAGAAGTTGACGGCATGCTTCAAAAGGTACTTTGCCAACTTCCTTTATCGGTCTGTCTTTTGAAACATTAAATAACACAAACTATGTGTCCAAGATGTATTTAGTCAAAATATGAAGAGGCGATGTGTAACATGTGTCAACACAGGTCAAAACAGTTGCGCTCAGAGGCGCCCTGAAGTGAGGTGATTTTACGGACGCGAGAGATACGGTTGATACGTGTCTAATAACGCACGCTATTGCTAGGATGATGAGCTTAACAGCATCGGTTATCAAGAAATGTGTTTGTATCCTCAGCTGTGCTTTTACTTGATCAAAAATTCTCCCAGTGGCTTCAGGACAGTGTTTCGTTCAACCCCGTTGAGCCAAAAGTGTTGAAGTAATTATTCATGGAAAAAAAAAAAAGATAGAATAAGTGGTACCTTACAGCACAATAAACTTTGAGCCTGAAGTTCTGCATTTGAAGAGCAAATGTTTCATGTTTCTTCCAAACCAATCAGGTCAAAGATCAAATAATAATAATTTGGTGTGGTTAATCTGTCAGGCCTGCTGATTTAAGCATAAGTTTACTCGACTGTGAAGTTGTCAGCAGGAATATTGTCACTTCACTTCGCCCACCTGAAGCAACATCAAGCTGAAAATAAACAAAGGGAGCACCAAGTCAAATAGGGCTAATTTTAGCTGCTTTTAGTCAACCGGCCACAATACGCCCAATGAGGCGTTAGGAAATATTTTCTCGTTATCCGCACTTTCTACAGCGCATTCAAGTTCGACTTCCACATAAAGAACTTAAAAACCCTCAAACAAAACACTCAAACTATTATGGTATTGTGTTTTCAGGACTGCTGTCTATTTTTGCAATGGTTTATAAGTGGTCCTATCCGAAACTTTCCAAGCAACATTAACACCTTTCAAAATTAAAGTAATTTAATTGTTTGATTATGGAGTGCAGAGTATCCAACTATGGTGGCTAATTTCACCTCCAAAGTTTCCCCAGTTTGCATCTCTGTAGGCCGTGCCGCACAATAGGACGGGAAATTAGATTTCAGATGTTCTGCACGGAGGGCAGGGGCACACATGATCAATAAGTAATGAAAACAGATACAGTCGATGGCCCGTCAGAGGAAAACAAAAGGATTAAAGCTGCCAGGCAACACCTTCTTCAACAGATCAGCAGCACGAGATAAAGGAGGAAGACGAGAGGAGAGACATGGCTCCCGTTTTATTATTAACTCGCATTTTCACATTATTTTCTTCGGCGTACGCCGCTTTCATGGCAGTGAGGATTTGTTTTGATCTATGCGGAGACGATCGGCAACGAGAGAGACGCACAGCGACTAGCGTGACCCTATTAAAGGGAAGGACTGTTTTGTTGGAACTGATTATATTAGGAAAATGAATGCTAACTTCCGCCGATGCGCTTGCCAGGAGACGCTTTCACCGAGATGAATGACAAACGACACGGACAGCAGGAGGTTTGTGAAACAGAAATGACTCAGCTGGAAGGTAGAGGTTCGCATCAAGCGGAAATATTTAAGTGAAAGTGAAATGAAACTCTGTCATGAATTTATGCAAACCTTACCGGTGAGGTAAATGTTGACATTTAATGTTAAAATAAATCAATATTCAGCTATCCCAGGTTTTATAAAGAAAAGAAATCTTAAAAACAAGAACTTTATTGTACTCATCTCGTCCATCTTTTTCATCTCAACCTCAGTTTGTCTTCTTCCCTCATTTCTTCAGGGTTTCTATTCTGTCGAGGTTTCTTTTCATCTTCACTCTGTGTGAGCCGTCCTTCTCCTCCCTCGTCACTTAAAACTTCAAATTCTGAACTTTTCTTTCTTTCATGTGCCATGTTGTATCTTGATAAGTAAGATGAAAAGTCGAGTGGAGTTTTACCACCAATCGCCACAAGAGGCACTCCAGTTCAGCTTTGCACAAATTATTATTATTTTTTTTTTTATCATTTTCTTAGATATTTTTGTAATGGAACATATCCAAAACTCAGAATTTAAGCAAAGAAACCAGCCTCTGACAAATATATACAATTTTAACAAAAGGGTATCATCACTATGTTTTCATGCACTAAAAAGGTATTTTTGTTTTAGAAGTGTACTCTGTATTTTACTGGCTGTTTGTGGAAGATCCTTTTTTTTTTCTTTTTTTTTTTTCAGTCAATGCTATTTATAATACAACATTTTGCTTCAGTTTCCAATATGTTTTGTTGTATTTTATAGTGGATTTTATTATAGTTTGCAGAACAGCAGAAGAAAAATGTAATAAACTTTATATATATATATATATATATATATATATATATATATATATATATATATATATATATATATATATATATATAAAAACAGCAGCAGCACCAATATCTTTCAGATATTTAACAAGCTCTTTAGTTACCTCACTGTAGGGTATGAATGAGTGGAGTTTTATTTATGCGTTTATATATAATGAATGCATCTCATAGTTACGCTGTCAAGTGTTCAGTTACCCTTATCACATTGTAAATCCCCACCTTAGTGCTCCTTCTACCTGCACCCTTTAGAGCTCAATTTAATTTTTACCTCAAGCCAAAGGGGTTCTAATTTCTCTAGTGCTTAATTACACTATCCATCTCCTCGGATCTGTGGCCCCATTACCCATCATACCCCACGCAACGACAGCGCCGCTCCCTGCGCCCCAGAAACCTTCTCGCTGCGTCGCTCTGCCGCCTGACAATGTTTCCGTTAATAAGCAGATAAAAAGAATGGCCTGTAAAGCTAATATTGCTGCTGCTCCTGACTTCATTATGGCTGAAAATCCGCTGGATTTAGCTTGCCACTGGCTAGCGCGCTGTTTTAACGTCGACGGACGCAGAGGGGAAATGATCTACAGGTAACTGCACCAAAAAACCCCGACAATTTGTCAGGAGACGGATCCGAAAACTTTATAGGAGTCATTTGGGCACTTTGTGGGTTACCAGCTCCACTTCACAGCACTGCTAGAAGAACCAACACACATTCACCGACCAACAAGGCTGCAACTTTAAAACCATGGGAGGAAACGTGGTCGACGTGACCAAAAGGTGTGCCGGCACAATCCCATCAGTGCAATTATATGAATCCAGTAACTTCTACCTACAATTCCAACAAGTCAGCTCTGAGGAACTCATTTATCATCACTGCAGTTTCTATTGACCGAAGGGAAATGGAAATGATCTTATTCGTAATTGAACAGCGATATTTAAACACCTCATTGTGCAAATGATCTCTTAAAAGTAATTTAAATCCACGCTAGTGGCATTATAAATAGCTTTATTTTCCAGTAAAAGAAAAAAAAAAAACAGCAAATACATATGAACGTATGTACACACATGCATCTAAAATGAAAGGGAAGAAGCCGGGGCAGCAGGTAATGATGTATTAGACAGAGCAGAATTGTTCCTGAGCCTCATTCATCACAGATAGATGGCTGATGGCCGAGCACATCAGTCAACTTCTAAAGAAAAAAAAAAATTGCTGTTGGGGAAAAACAGAGCTGACAGAACTTCTGATGAAAAAATAAATGTGGAGAGATATTCATGTTCAGAAAACGGTGCGAGGACGCAGAGACGAGCCGACCGGGCAGAGAGACGGACAGACAAGTGGAGGTGGACAGGTGACATGATGAACAGTGTTATTTTGTGAGCGCCGTCTTTCTCCTCCCGCCATGTCTGGTGTACATATAAATTACATATGCATATAAATAACCCTGAATGCAGCAGGATATACATTTAGGCTCATCAAAGCAGCTGGGAGCACAAATCACGCAAGGTGACTCTGTACGATGTCACATCTGAAATATCAGATTCAACGTCAGTCGATATAGCATGTGTTATGACCGCAATATATGGGATTTTATGTATTTTATGCTGGTGAATTATTAGCTTGTGCAATATATTGTTAAACTGGGAGACGTTTTCTGAGGTTAATGATAACACAGTCAGATATTTTAGCCAACAAAGAGGTCAGAAAATTGAAGAATCATCTTTAAAAGTAAGAATTAGCCAATGGATGACCTCAAGTAACATATTGAGGTTCTGGCAACTTTAATTACTTGACGCAACTTAAATAATTGCTACCAGAGTTCCTGTAGTTGATCTACTGTCTGTTTTCACTTTTTTTCAGCACCGTCCCCACCAAGACAAGTAGCCACATTTTGTCAATGTTAAACCTGCTTCACAAGCCAAAAACTGTTTTAGTCAGCTGAATTATTAGAAACGGACTGAGTGCCTTTCCTAATAAACAACTGTTATCTCTAAAGAAAACAGTAGGATAAGAACCTCCAGCGAGACAAAAGGGACAAACTTCACTTCTGGTGATGATTTACCAAGAGGAACTACGTCCTCAGGATCCGGAAGAGACAATCCAACTGAGGCAATTAGATGTCCGGGCTCATAAAACACAAAGGAGTCGTCCAGACCCTTTAATTTTTTCCATCTCCGGCGCTGTATTTACATTTCAAGACGTGACATTTTCGTGTCCTTACACACTTCTCGAGGAGTGTCTGTGGTGAGAGAACGCACAGATCAGGTAGGTCTTCTTACCACCCGGGCTTGAGGACTTGCCGAGCAGTTAAAGAAAATCGTCGCCCAGTCGTCTTGTCTAAATCCTTCAGAGCTGCAGAAGTTGTTTCATTCTGCTCACAGGATTTTCACATCGACTGTGGACAAATGAGACCTGAATTATTTATGCGTGTTAGCCCAGACGAACAGTTCGGATCAGTGCTCAATGTGCAGACGTGGCGCACAGAGTTTGTAGAGACAACTTTCATTTTGGGGGGCGTGTTGCGGGGGGGCAGATGGCTCGGGCCATGAGTCATGCTCAATTCAAACACTTTACTTGTTTATTTTTAAAAACAACCATCAAAAGTGAACTTGGACTCCTCAAACAGGCTGTTTGCCGACTCCAGGCTCGGCTCGGTGTTGAGCAGGCGACAATATGAGCTCGGCTGTAATTGTGAAGCTCCGGTTTTGTTTGGCCAGACCTCTCAGATCCCATTTGCTCGGTGGATTATGACTCCCATGTGCCAACAAACAGCAGCCTCTTCACCATCATCTGTCTCACTCCAAATACGCCAGACCTCTGCCTTGGCAGCGCGGCGCACGTTAAAGCCGAGGTTGAGTGTGTGCGGACGCCGTACGCGAAAGAAGCCAAAGGAACACTCAAACGTGTTGGCCGGCGCTTCGTTTTCTTCCCGTTTGAGCCAGAAAGACTCAACCTGCTGGCTCTGCAGAACCCGAGTGAAACGGGAGGAACAGAGGGAGCTTTCAGTGGGGAGCGTCAGATTGGCCGTTTCTGGATCTGCAACTGGCTTTATTATTGGACAGCTATAAGCACAGGTGGCCCAGTCGACGCCGACAGCAAGTTTCCAGCCTTAGGAACGAGCTGCAAATCTAATTAGCAGGCGACGTGTTAAATGAAAATCAACATTTTAACCCCGCTAACACCTCCAGATGGTGGTTTTACATGACAGAAGATGTAATGAATCACAAAGTCAGTGATCATTTTTAGCCGTAACCCAGCACCACTAACACTACCGTGCAAAAGTCTTCAATCGTTCCTTTTTCTTAAATATATGTTGCCTTCAAGAAGCCGTACTTTCTGCCAATCTTTTTAAAACGATGTTGATCTGTAGTTTTTCTAATTTTCTGAAGGTTCAAACAAGTTTATGCATCTTTGTGTATAGATAGATTTGTAGGAAGAACAGATTTTTAGAAGTTATGCTTTTATTTAACACACAATAATTAGCAGCTTTGAACTAATTATTTGTATGATTCAGTAGAACTTTTATGAACGTATTAATGAATGTGGAAACAATAATTTGTGGTCTATTTTTTTTTTTTTTTTTTGACAAGGATGCACACTTCAGAGTCACTGATTTATAATAACTGTGACTGCTTTTTATTTAATGCTTTTTAAATCAACTGTATTAATTTTTTTATGTCGGTTTTATTGTACCTAAGGCTTTTATATCATCTTAATGCTCCAGTGGAGCGCAACAAGACAGCACTTTGGAACAGGCTTCCAGTGAGATAACATCTGTCCACATGAGGCTCCTGTTTAAGGGCTGGGCAAAGGCCTTTATTAAGTCTCACTACGTGCTACCCTTTAAGTAAAAATACTCCCCTTTATTCAGCACTATGTTATTTACTTAAATACTTAGAGATCATATGTATGATGTGATCTGAAGACCTTTATTTAAAACAACAGAAATAATAATAATTATTCATGCAAGTGCAAAAATATTACCAACAATCATTATAGCTGCAATAACATTTCTTTGGCATTTTGAAGATACATATTTATTTGATGATTTTGGCGATAGAACTCATCAAAATGCATTATTTGTTATCCCCCCCCATTTATTTTTGACTTTGTATTTTTATGATGCAAAACATTTTGCCGAAATGTGCTGTACAAATAAGCTTGATCAATTGACTGATTTTGAGTTCCTTATATGTGGATTCAGGCCAGATCCTGGAAAATATTTGCTAAAATCGTAACAGTCTGCTTATCAGACATTTCTCATTTTAACAACAGTGTTATGTTTGGAAGAAATGTACATATTGCCTGATTTGTCCCCCACACCATTTGTTTAATTTTTTGTCGTCAAAAAATCTTTTTCCAAATCCACGAGTTATTTTTCTTTTTTTCTTTTTTTTTTTAAAGAAGAGAGGCAAAAGTGTTGCAGCCTATTTTCAGCCAGCTTAGGGTGAGCACTGAAGTCACTGCAGCACTTTTTGGGATCTCAATAAAAAGGTATTTAAGCTTTACTAATGAGATAATGAATAAATTTAGCTGATTTGAAACCAACCTTTTCGTTAGATCAGTGGCTGAACACAGATTTTTTTAAAATTTATTTTCTGGAATCCAATATTTGACGTACAGATCCCATTCTCATACTATCTACATATTTATCCATCCATCTGGTAGAACAGTTGTGGAACAACACATTAAACTTTGTCTATTGTCTGAAATGTTTTCCGAGGGTTGTTTTGAAAAGTATGAAATGAGATGAAAAAATTTCCTGATCCTAAAAAGAAAAAAAAAAAAAACTACTGATGAGATGAAAAATATAGATATACATATTTATTTTTACATTCAGTGCCCTGCAACAGATGCTTCAAAATTCATTTTCTTTAATCAGCACAAGTGTTTTCACCTAAATGAAACAACAAAAGTACAAGATTTGTTTGAAATGGAGGAAATGTTTCTAATTATCTTATTACTGGTGTGAAATGTGGGGAAAAAAAAAAAAAAAAAAGAACCTGGCTGCTTCAGGATGCTGTTGGCAGAAGCTTTAGTTTATTTATTAGTCGCTGGCAGAAAACCAACAAGTGAAATTTGGGCCTCACTGATGGTCTTATTAACGCAAATCCATCAATCAGTTCCAATGAGCGACCAGCTAATCAGCTCATCTTTCACAGGAGCTCAAAGTTAAGCAGGTAAATTAAAACAACAGCAACAACAACAACCTCTGCTGTGTACTGAGTGAAAAAGCCTCCAAAACGTAACTCCAAAATATCTCTGCCTGGTACTGCTGCCCTCCCAGAGGAGATGAGCAGCTCACTGGTTCCCATCAGCCTTCATAAGCAGCCTGGAGGGGGTCAGGGGTCGCCGCCTCATCCCAAAAACAGATCACCACCGGGGGGAGCGCAGCAGCACCCAGTAGACAACCCGTAGATCAAGGACACACTCGTTTATCCATGACAGAAGCAGTGGGAAAGATGAAAAATGTCGGCTAGAAAGATGATGATGGTTAGAACAGTAGAGAAAGTAGAAAAAAGGAAGGGGGCAAGAATGTGAGCAAAAAGGGAATAAAGGACAGAAGGATTAGCAGAGGAGGATGACGGATCGCAGAAAATACAAGAGGCGTGAGAAGAGTGAAGGAAGAGGGGATTAAAGAGGGGGAAAAGGAGAGGTAGAAAGTAAAAAAAAAAAAGATCATAATTCACAAGGAAAGGAAGAGAAGTAGAGGAGGAAGACTAACAAATTAAAACAGATGATATTTAAGAAGGAAAAAAACTGACGAGAACAAAAAAAGTAAAACATAGAAGAACAGGAATATGTAATGGAGAGATTAGAGGAGCAGGATGAGAGACACCACGGCAAAGGCAACTCGGTGAACGTTCTTTAAATGTCTCTGAGGATTAATATCTGGGTGAGGAGGAGCAGCTGGATTAGCATGTCGGAAGAGGAGGGAGCGCTGCATTTATTATTGATAAGAGAAGAACTCCAAGGAGCAGGCCATTAAACAAAGTTTGAGGAGGAGTGTGAGAAGGCGATGTGATCATGCAGAGGTTCTCATGCACGAAATATCTGCAGTCGCCTCCGAATCCCTGCTGGAAGCAAACAGACGAAGGCCGAAACCAGAGCGATTCCAGGCTAAAAGGCCCAAAAATAAAAAGTGAAGCGCAATCACGTCTGATATACGTGGCTGTTCACACCTGTACCCGATTATTTCTAAACCGCAAACTACCAAACAGAAAAACCAGAGCTGTTGGGTAGGGTAGGCTAATTTTCAGTGATATTATTTACTCAACACTTCCAACTTCAACGCACAAGCCAGGCTTTTCTGTGAAACCAAATCACAATCACTTTACACCGTGTTTCCCATCTTTCCATGGGCGGTTTTAATAAAAAATAATCTGTAAAAAAAAAAAAAAAATCCCGCAGCAAAACACTTGAGATGTACGTGAGGCGGCAGCATGAACTCCAGGATGACTTGGAAACGCACGCTTGTGGTTTGTAAAGAGAAGCAGAGCTGTCGGGAATGTCGAGATTTCATCCAAGATACGTGGAGAACATTTCGAGTCAAGCTGTTACAAGAAAACCAACTTTCAGATCCGAATGAAATGTCCTGCTGGGAGCCGCAGGACTCCTGTGTTGCTCTGCGTTGCAACAGACTGATTTTCAGGAAGGACTATAATGAGTGCGGCACCCGCCAGCTGGTCCCACCATGCCTACCCCACCTCAAACCCTGCAGTAGTAATTCATACTTCATTACTTGGATGTACTTTTACTATAACTGTTTGTAAACTGAGCAAAGCTGGTCCGATTGGAATGATCTGAATTTATGCTCCATCCATAAATGGATGTCTGCTGTAAACTACGAAATTATCTGAACAAACTTCAACCATGTATTCTAAAAAAAAAAAAAACATCTGGTTTAAGGGAGATTTTAACAAGAAATATACCAGGATCATGTTTATGTATAGTTTTTCCTACATACTCTTTATGACCGTACTGAAGTCCAGATCTTCACAAAGGCCAGCGAAGACATTCGTAAGACGTTTCGAGGTTAGTGACCTCTGTTTTGACCATTTTCTTTTGCTTTTAAATTACATGAGAGCAGGATGTTTCCCGACTGCTACATGTAAAGTAGGCTTTGGTGAGCTTTTGTTCAAGTATGAGTGTAAAATAAAAAAAATAATAAAAAAAAATGCCAGCAATATTGATTCTGATTTGTTTGTTTGTTTTTTGTGCATTCACCAAAATCCTCAAACAGATTAGATTGTTTTTTTTTTCATCCCTTAAATGCAAACTGGTAGATTGGCAAAGCATAAAACAAACTTTTATCTCGCGGAAATCAATAAAACGCAACATTCTGGAGGCATTCCATCATCATCGTGAGGGAAAAGGAAAACTAAAATAGAAATACTGATAATGTAGTAAAAAACACGCTTCCTGAAAGGGAGTCAATGACACAAAGAACTGATTGATCTTTTTAGTCGTAAAAAAAAAAATATGTAAAAGATACATTTTCTTTGAAATTAATAGATTAATAGCAACAAGCAAAAAAAGAGATTTTCACTACAAAGTTGAAAAGGAAGAAGATGAAGACGACTTAAAATTCGCCTCAGAAACCAATCTTGCCAAATTGTATCACATTTATGTTTAATGTTGTAATTATTTATGTAAAATCAGAACCGACTGACTGGGCGTTTGACATTGAGCTAAAATCACAAATTCACATTGTAAAAATACTCTGATTAATCAAACAATCGAGTAGAATTTGCACAATATTCCCAGTTTCCAATCATCCTTTAATGCATTGAATCAAATAATACAAATACATTTTAGAAGTAAAGTGAAATTATGTGCATGGCAATTTGAATTTGAAACACTGATTTAGTCAGACAAGCACAGTATCAGTCATCTAAGCTGCAGGTCATGTTTGCAGACAAAATCGAATAGATGTTAGGCCGTCGAGACAATAAATCACGTATCGGATGAAATAACGAAAACAACGTGTTTTAAAAGAATGACATGAAAGAAACATTTACAATCAACAACTCGGCTCCATGTGCCTTTCAATATACATCAAAAGCAACCAGAACTGGGATACACAAGCTAATCTGCATATGTATTCAGCTCATAAAAACTACTTCCATTAATATAACATGATGACATTTCACTGATAATGAGTTTTTATTTCTTCTGCGGTTCAGATAAACATCACAGATTCCTCGACTTCAGACTTTGCTCATTGTTATTCTTCCCACCACGGACGCCCCGCCAGCATCGCCTGTTTGAAAGGGATGTTAAAGGTTGGAGATAAAAGACCAAAGTGAAACTTGAATCGCAGAATTTATCTGTTGGGATGAGATTTATATATATCAAATAAGGATCCCAGGATCCTCTATCTAATGGATTATTGTTCTGATAAGTTATAGGTGTGAAAATGACATTTGGGTCCAACGCTTCGCTTGTTAAAATTGTGTTTTATAGTGTTTTAGAGTGATATTTACTGAACTCGTTTCAAATCAGAGTTTGTTTCAGCCGACGTCTCATCAAGAAATGAAGGAACTTGCTGCTTGTAATTCTTCTCTGAATATTGCTGAAGAAAAAGAAAAATTAAGTATATTATTTGATTATTTAGATGGAGCTGTTTCATTTGATATGGGCGTATTTTTATTTTTACTTGGCTATGTTGCTGTTGAAGTGTTATTAAACCTTCAGGTTTGTCAAAGGACAAACATAAGATCTATGTTTGATGGGTAAAGCATCCAACACATGTTCCACACACCAATCTATCTCTCAAAAAATGTTATCGACCAATTCAGAATTTAAAATCTAAAATCAAATATAATTTAAGTGACCTCCTTTGGAATTGTAAACTCCAGGGTTTCTGACTTCCTGATGAACCATTTTCAAACAGATTTAAACAGAAAACATCCCTAATTTGTCTTTTTTTTTTTTCCCCCCCGATTTTTAGGAAGTCAAAACCCAAACGAGGAAATCTGCACTGTGGCGAGAAAGCAGACGGGTCGGTGAATTAAGAGCTTCCCCCCTTTCAGTGCGAGCTTTTCTCCGTCACGACAGATAAAAGAGACGGCCTCATTTCTGCAGATGAACTCCTGATCCAGCTGAAGATCGCCGGCTTCACGGGCGCCGCTGGTCATTTAAAACAGCTTTAATAAACTGAGGCGGTGATATTAAGAGCATCCAGTTGCAGGCGTATACTGGGATGAATAATATTTGTGTGGCTGAATTGTCTTCATGCTTTACAATCTTTCACAAAAGCACAGCAGAAAAAAAAAGAGCAACCAACCACTTAAGTAAGAAGACAGAAAGAGAGAAACACTGAAAAAAAAAAAAACAGTCTGTAATAGATTTTCTCTCCTCAAACTTTTGACTGAGCTATGTTTAGCACACTGCCACTCTTACTACCATATATCAATGTGGTACCAGTCGATCTGTTTCTTTTCCCAGTTCAATTGGGCACCACGGTCTTATGCCTGGCTGTGAACAAGGGTACGTAAACCAGACAAAAATAATATTAACATTTAAAAGATTATTTTTGACGGCACTAAACCACGACTTAATCTAATTCTCACTACCGCTGCCATACAAATCCAGTAATCGGGTAGAAGCCGAGTGATTATTTTCCATTTTCTGTCCAAGCCTGGCTACCTGCAGCTCGGGTGACGTTACGTCTGCTGACTGTCGGCCATTAGCTCCGTGCTTCACCTGCTCTAAAAATCCGCTCCTTTCTACATTACAGCTGCAGTTGAAAACGGCTTGAAGGAGCATAGTTTGATGGTCTAATTCTTAATCTCATTCTTTGTCAAAAGTCTGCTTTTTTTTTTGTCGTTTGTCACACCGCTTCCAGTAGTGACTTTGTGGCACATGGAAACACACTTTGCCCTTGGCCGTGCTCTCCGTCACGCTCGCATACCCGGCACACTCCATAAGGGAGCGCTTCCCCTGCATGCTGTTTGCTTTCAGAGTAGCTCTGTTTAGTTTATGGGCAAGGCAAGCTGAAGGCCATATACGGCTTAGCTATTTTGGACTTCTACAGAAAATACAAATTGCCAGCCCACCCCTGGCTCCAGGGTTTAGGACCTCAAAAATCGCCTTCTTTTGCATCAGTTTAGGTAATAATCAATCACAAGTTTGAGAGTTTCATTAAGAGCCGATGTAGAACATCTACCAAACTAGGTGTTCAACTGCACACGCAAAAAAAATCCCAGTTTGATAAAGCATGTTGGTTTTAAAGTCACAGTGTCCTTCAACACACTTCAATTAAGAAAAAAATATAAACGTTTCTCCTTTTGTTTTACTTTAGTCAGCAGTAAAATCAGAATCTTTTCCAGAATTTTGATTTTATTATGTTCTAATGAAAGTGGAAAATAAACCAGAGATTTGTTTGGATTTTTTAACGAGTAAAGTAGCATAGGCCGGGCACAGCCGGCGTCTAGATTAACGACGCAACCATTTAACCACTTGAAAATGTTTATGATTACATTTAAAAAAAAATAAAATAAAAAAAAAGCTGTACCAATATTTGTGAATAAAACATGTTTTAATCACTTTGGAGTTGTCCTGATTTTGTGTGTCCCAGGTGAACCTGAAAGCAGCATTCACAGCTGTTGGGAAAATCTCTCCTGGTCGATGTAGGAGTTTGAGCTGATTGGATGAGTCAGCTGGTTTTTGTCCGGCATACGTGACGTTTGCATTCAGCTTAAAGTCGTTACAGTTGAGTAATTTAAGTCCAACGTAGAAAGAGCAACTGTACATAAAACATCGCTTGGCTTTGATCCACCTTTCGTCTTTTGTCCATTATTACTGTAGCTGATTATCAATTCTTATTGTTCCCAAACGGCAAACTTTAGAGATGGCTGGAAAACCGCTGCTTAGTTTAGTTGCAAGATGGACTGCACCTTCAGTCTTATACACATAAACATTCTGTATGTATTCCGATTTAAAACATCACCGTATTTGTATTTGGCAAATACGAATACAGACTGAGCTGCAGGCTGAGCCTGATACATAGTAAATACCGTTAAACTGAACCAACAATGCTGCACAGAAAACGTTGGACATAATCTTCTTTACCACTTGCACCTCTAATGTAGACCCAAAAACAGCTGTTTTGTGTTGTAGCAGTAAGTCCAGAGCACAAACGCAAAAGACTGCAGTAAAAGCTGATGGTCGCAGATTCCAACGACTCAGAATCACAGCATTAATGTTTTGTAACTTAAGGCAGGACAAGAAGAGCACATAAACACCACATTAAATAGCCAATACGTCAGAAAACAGAACAAGCTCGTGATGCATGTACCGAGCTGCAAGCCGAGCCCGATATGTAGTAAATACCGCTAAAATATTCAGAGAACAATATGATTAATTGGCTGACCAACCAGGCGAGGTTAGCAGTGATTTATGAACTGTGAGCTGTGACACTGCAGTAAACCTGAAGGACAAATTATGAAGAACCGACAAGCAGAAAAACAGCAAAACTCAAATGTATGAATTGATGTAGAAACCCAGAAAAAATAAATATCTTTAAACAGCATCAGAATTATAATACCAGGACAATTCATAATAGTTGCATATATCTGCCAACCAGCAGCAATTTTAAAAATAAAACCACCAGGCGACAAACACATTGCTGCCAAATGACCTTCAAATACAGAGTATATGAAAAACACATCATTACCTATCTTAAGAATAAGTCGTGTAAGAGGTCATAAATCTACAGAAAACAAAACATTTCTTTGCCAGTACAGATTCAACGTCTTTTCATGCTGCACATTAATATTAGGATAGTTATGCAGCTTGGAGAAACGTATTGAAAGGACGTCTTAAAATATCCTCGGGTTGTGCTCACGTTTTAAGATCCCGGAATAGAACGATCAAGGTGACTGACATTTTCCTCCTTACGGCACTCCAAAGACCGCTTTAGAGCGCATATAGAAGTTTAGAGATAAAGGTCAAAGAGTGGACGTTTAGGTGTTATTCCATAATAAGTTCCCAATTTCATCTTTAGAAGAGTTAATTAGACTTTACTGGATATAATATAATCGGTTTCCTGAGCTCTTTCTTCGCCCAGTGCAGTCCAACCATGTGAGAATGACCTTTACCAATTAAAGACACAATGGAGCTTCGAAGAGAAAAAAAAAATGTCTCTCTGATTTGAAAGCAGTGAAAAATATCCTCTGAAGCAGATGCTGTTTCACATTCAAGTGGTATTCATGCACATGGGACATCTTCTCAAACTAGTCATGTTTCCAGCTTTCATTCAGAAAAGACTAAAAAGCTGTGAATGCCGTGTGTCCAATTTGTTGAGGGGAAGAATGTTAAGGGTTAGATTTTGAGAAGACACATTATCAAGAAAGTAAGTTGATTTAAAAATAACAAAACGTAAGCTTACTGACCCATTGATGTGAATGGCAGTTGCTATGGTACTGGTAAAAAGACCACACTTTTATTTTCGTGGTTTGAGAGTCAGCTTGATGCTAAAAACCACCAATTACGGTGGGTATCAACAACACGTTAAGGTGGAAACACATCAGCAATGGCCTTGGAAAGTAGCTGTTTCCGACTAAAGTCCATCAATCTACAGAGAAATTATTCCCAACCGTCAAGCAGCTGTTAATTTTTCCCCAAGTGGACTTCCAGGGAGATTCTCCTCAACTTCAAGTGAATGCAAGAAACCCATAACTTACATGTCATATTCTCCAGGCATAAGATAGAATGTTAAATGTTACACACCATGACAGGACAATTAGAAAAAGGCAGAACAAGTTTATCTGTTGGACTGATCTCTTTGAAGACAATGAGAAAGCTTGACATTAGTTTTTCCAGAGATTCACCTGAATGCAGCACGAGACTTCCAGAGCGATGTCATTTGGAGATTAGTCCATGATGCGCAGCACTGTGTTTGGTGGAAAACCAAACAGGGGATATCAGCAGGACTGATCATTTGAGCTTTCAGTCAGTCCATGTGTACTCCAGCATCTGAAGGTTGGTCCAAACAGAAAAACGACTCCAAAAGTAGCAGCGAATCCCAGAGTGAAGTGGCTGAAAAAGAAACGGAGCACTGCAATGGCTTTGTCAAAGTCGAAGTCAAAGTTTAAAGATTGTAGAGGGACAGCAAATGTTTGCAGACATCAATGAAGAGTCAGAGTCTTGATAAGTGAGACAAAAAACACTGCTCAAACTTATTCTACAAGCTGCTCAGTAAAGAAATGGAGAGGAGTTTTTTGTTTGTTTGTTTGTTTCCCATAGCTCTGTTAAAGATGTTTACCTTGCGGAGTTCAATGTACAACTTTGTGACTGTAAATGTAATTTTCTTTATTACAGTTATATTCATATATTTATTTTGCAATCGTTCCTGACCAGGGTCATAGGAGCCGTTTCCAGATTAAACATATGGATATGTAAATAACGTTTCCATGGCAGAGTTAAAAAATATCACTCGCGCTATTTATCATATTTAGTGACATTTTCATAGCAAGTGAGGACAGAAGAATGCATTTCAGTCAGTGATTGAAAGAGAATGCAGAGTAATAAGAGTTTCTCCTGAAATAGTTCCAATAACAGTTCATGCAGCCAGGAGAGATGAACTGTCACAGCTCCACTGCAGACATTTCACAGTGTGTGTTTATGTGTGTGTGTGTGTGCCTGCATCCAGCTGACATCAAAGCTCTGAGGCAAAAACACAAACCAAACAGCCTCGTTACAACAAAATACAATTTACTAATACGAAAACTAATTAAGCACAAAAGGCATTTATGAATCACAAATGTTAGCATCCATTCGACTCTTTAGAAGGTAACTTAATGTGTGCGTAGGCTGGGAAGAAAACAACTTTTGTAACAAAGTATGGATTTATTTTTTTTTTTTTTTTGATATTTTAAACGGATGTTTGAAAACCACTGAAGCTATGAAAAGCATTATTTGGGTGCAGATGGATTTATAGACAAAAACAACTGGGTGAAGGACAGTTTGACAGCAGAGCCAACGTGAAGCGCCAAAATGTCAGTCGATCGTGTGACTGTGTGTGTAATACAAGATTCCAATGATTATCCCATCTCCATGATACTCCGATTTCCTTCACGGAAGACTTGTCACAGACGCCGGGGCTGCTGCGCTGCTGATGACTGGGAAACAACTCTCCCCAACTATCAGCTTCCACAAACACAGAGTCGTGTGAATCAAAAACAACAAGCCGCAGGACTCGGTGGCTGTGAGAAGGACAGAGGCAATAACCTGAAGGTCGAATTGACACAGCCCCCGCAGGCAGTGATAAGGCCCCCGCAGTCGGGCTCTATTGTTTCTGCAGGACCCCCTGCGTTGCACGCTCCTCGGTCCCACCAACTTTCATTTCATCCTCAAAGTGAGAAGGAAAAAGCGGAGCTGATGGGCAAGAGGAACGTCCTAGTCCGTTATTTTTTGCTTGGTTTGCTAGTGCAGTCGTTTATTTTTATCAAGCCACCATGATGCGACATTAACAAATACCTCAGAGTCTGTTATAATGGAACAAATCATCGGATCTTGGACTGCATCAACCAGAATGGACTGACTTTTGGAGGACTCTTATTTCCATCTAATACCAACATCCAAAGCTTAATGATTTTTTTTTTCCATGACCTGCTAAATCCCAAGCATATTTTTTTTCCCTCGGCCAGACCCACCCACCTGAATATGTTGAAATGTCAGAGGCCTCACACACAAGCCACGGTGTGTTTCCTTCTTGCTCGTCACATACACTTAGGTTTAACACACACAAACAAATTTAGATGTACAAAGTTGTGCATAATTCCTTCGTCCATCCCAAACAACATGGAACTGAGCGCACATGGAAGAATATTAAATTCCTCCCTTGCTCCTCGTTAAACATGCAAATAGATTTAAATATTCCTTGCACGTGTGATTCCGCATGATCAAAAACATGGATAATTGCATATCACTCAGTTGCCGTGGTTTCACTCAGACTTGAACGGCAGAGAGCCAAGAGGTCATTCGGCTTCCTCAGAAATGCTTCGGACAAGGTCAGCAGCTGCGTGTGTATGGGCTACCAATGGTGCCACGCTGTGACACTTCATACTACAAGATTCCTCACAGCGTGGATTTGCACCATTTTCATTATGTTTTACTGTGGGGAACATCATTGTTTATAACTGTTCCCTACATCCTCCAGAAGAAAAAATAAAGTGTTTATTATAGTGGAATATGAAAAAACAATGGCATGCCACATTCTAGATGTAACATAACTTCTAAACATGAGGCTAAAGGACAGTTTATTTTTAAAGTCAATCCGTGTTGCCAACAGGTCAAATACATTTTAATCTTAATGGCTCAGAGAATAAAATGACCTTAATCTGTAAATACAGTTCACTGACCATCGTTAAATTATCTGCAGTAAAATCAAGAAGCACTCCACAATAAGCAACGTTTTAGAGCATCGATCATTGTTGAGCAAAGCATTTGGTCCTTGGCGGAGCAGATCCTGTAGAGTTTTGGCTCTGAGGGTTTTAACTAAACACGGGCTCTGGTTTTCAGCAGATGTGAAATTGATCTAAAACTCTCAGCACTGTCTCACATCGAAAGCAAGATGATTCTAACATGATGTCATGAAATAATCTGCTATATATTAAGCACCATTTGGGCACAGAAGAGCGGGAACATTTCAACATTACTGAAGTCTTTTTTTTTTTTTTTTGTCTGTTAAAAAGCTAGATTTATCCTTGAGGTTTGTTTTTTTTAGCCATCCTGAATCTGCGATCAGAAAAGTTAAACCATTTAAAAGGATTTGTCAGTTCTAGTGTTTCCAAAGCGTAAGGTTCTCCTATAGATGACCTATGCATGATCTGACTGACCAGAACACCAACCATCCCCACAGTGATGCCTGAAACTGAGGAATTTGGGGCTGTTTTTCTTTTTTTTTTTTTTGACAACAGAAACTGGACATCTTGATCATAAACCTAACATCTGAAATCCGGTTCCATCTTAAAGAGGCTTAAAGAGTGTGATAGTTGGCATTTCCAGCTGGACACTGATCCCAAACACATCTCTGGGCTTAGTGACGAAAAAGATGCTGAAACATCCCAGAGTAGCCTTCTCAGTTACCACGTTTACATCCGTCTGAATATCGTTGTTAAAGGTTTAAAGGAAGCGATTGCAGCCCAGGAACCGTCGAACATCTCTGAGCTAAAAATGTTTCATGTGAAACGGAAACAAACATTCACATCAAGAGGTGTAAGAAGCTTGTCGGCGCTTATCTTAATGTTTGTTAGAAGTTAAGGAAGCTGAAGGATTCTTTAAAAGAAAAATACTTAATATTGTTCAAAGTTAAATAATCTCTTCTCAGAATAACTCAAAAATATACCAATATATTTGTCTTGGTGAATGATTTCAGTCTTTTTTTTTTTTTTTATCCGAGTCAATAGCGTCTTGAGGCAAGCGGGCTGAATGTTCCTACTTATAGAAAAGCTGTTGGACGCCAGTAGAAGTTTAAGTTGTAAAAATTGAAAAATGTATTTTACTTTGTTAGATATGCAATGAAAATGCATTACATGAAGATAAAAAGCACCCCACATCTTCAATTTGTCTTAGTGATTAAGGAAGATTTATCTTCACGCTAGAGTGTGTGTGGCACCATAAATGAGGGTAGCAGAAACATATTTTCCACACCGACTGAACGCGAGTGTGTGTGTGAGTGTGCAAAAGAGGGGAAAATTTATGATTAACTCTGTAAATACTCATCTGCATAATCTGTGCAGCTTTGCACCTGCACAAACAAACACATCTGCCACCCTGCATCTTCCAGTCAACGGCTCACAGTTTTAGTTGCTGGGATTTCCAGCCAACGTAACCGACGGCCCCCGTAGCCCAGCGCTTTTCCTCTACTTCGCCGCGAAAACGTCAGCTTTTGTTTTGCACTCCGAGCTCGACAAAGAGCAGAGGTGCTGACGGAGTTTATTGGGTTTTCCGTCTCATTTCCATTCTCCACTGAGGGACAGGAACCTGGAGGTCAGAGCACTCGATCTAATCAGATTTCAGGATGCAATGGTCAGAGAAAGGTCACGTAAATTTGTTTTATTTTCTAAAAAAAAAAAACAGGGGAGGAAAAAGAAAGACTGAAAGATCCAGAAATCAGTCTCTTGGTCATAACAGTTCTTTTCCACCTGGAGTGGAGTAAAGAAGCAGGAAACAAGCCAGAGCAAAATGACATCCTGACCTCTTCTGATCAGATACCGCAGCACAAAGAGATACGAGCACTCAGCTGGCAATGAGATGCATCAGGCTGTGTTTTAAATATTCCATTACAGAAGCCATTAGGATAATTACAACACAGCCTCTTTAACTGATCTAACGTCTTCCTCGTGACAAACAGCCAGCAGATTTACCCCCCTGCTCCCCCACCACCACCACCGTTTCCCCTGCCTGGCCGGATTCTCCACAACACTTCAACGGCACAAAAAAAAAATAAAACATCAGGACAGATTTTATTAGCTGTACGACCAACGCGGAGCGGACGGAAGCCGCTTTCTGTTTCTTATGAGATTCAGTCAATGACAAACAGCAGATGTTTATCACATCTGATTTCCACGGCACAAAATGAAAAGCAACATATTTGTGTTGACTTTTCTTGGAAATACTGACCTGGTTTATAATTGCTAAAGAAAAAAAAAAACAAACAAAAAACGAATACACAGATACAAATCACACACCGAAAAGGTGGCAGATGATACGCGTCGTATCGTTCGCTCTGTGGAAGGAATGATTGAAGCCTTTAGAAAGTGGGAGGATCAAGGACGACTGCACAATAAATCATGGCGTTGCGGCCGAACCAGGAAACCTTGACGTGATAAACGTCGCCGTCTCTGGCCTGCAGTCGGAGCGTTTGCTTTACATCCCTGATTTGCGTCAGCAGAAATTTACAGATCTGTTCCGAGAGAAACAATGGGAGCTGATGACAACATCGATCAGACGGTTGGGATGAACGTCCGGCGTGATAACGATCAGAGGAAATTCTTTTTTTTTTAAATCTCTGCCAGAGGTCAAACTGAGCAGCATCAGCAAGCGAGGCTGCAGAGACCGACAGCAAACCATTAAAAATCGGAACAAATTGTTTTGTCAGCAGTGAGTTATTGCACGATTCTTTAAACATCTGCAAAATAGAGGAAAGTTGTAGTCGCTTTAATGGAGCATTTTGCGTTTCTAGCCAAGGAGAAATTGTACAGTTTCTCCTCTTGTCTAGATAAAGTATCTGAACACTGAATTACGGTCAAACAAATCTGTTCAACTCTAAGCTGTCCTCTCATATGAAAACTGGTCTTCAATATTTTCCTCTCCTAACCCTTCCTAGATTGACGGCTGCCACAATTGCTTCTCTTAAGTTTCATTGCTGACGTTAAAATATCAAATGAGTTTCAACACGTTTCTATTATTTGCACAGCTGTCAGGTTTTATGAGCAATATTTTTGGGCTACAACATAACATTTCATTGCAGCACCTGTTGGGATGCCAGCCTGAGCAGCTTCACGCTTTGGGTCCAGTAGTTACCAGCAGGGCGGCCGAATGAACTAGAGTCTGTAATTTGCATCAACAGCTCTCATTAATAAATCTCGGAGCAGGAAACAGGGACCACAACCACATTTAGTGGGTCTTCTGGTTGTTTACAGGAGGTTTATTAAAATGTGAGAATAAACCTTTTAAACCGACATCTGCTGCTGAACAAGTGGAACCACTCATTTAGAGAGTATTATGTACTTTCCAGGCACATAATGCCTTCTTATAGCCCAATCTAGTAACTATGTTAACCTTCAGTTGCTATAAAAATCTAAATTTTAAGCAAAAGCCCATATTACGCTGATATGCTGAGGCTACTGTTCTGAATAGATATCAAGAGACCACATAAAATGATCAGTTTCTCTGATTTTACTTTTTTATAGGAATATGTTTGAGTAAAATGAACATTGTTCTTTTATTCTATGAACTTCTGATGACACGTCTCCAAAGTCCCAGCAAAAATTTAGCATTTGTTTGCGAAAAATAATAAAAAAGATGCAAAGCGCTTTCAGACCTCAAATAATGCAAAGAAAACAAGTTCATATTCATTTAGAAACAATACTACAATTAACTCAGGAAGAGTTCGAGGTTTTCAATGGGGTTCAATGCAGTGGTCTCAGTTCTTTCAGAGAGCCGCATGTATGTATATATACAAGTAGAAAAAGTCTAGTTCTGAATGCCCTTTACAGAAGCCTGAAGAAATGGTGTTCAAAAATACCTTAGACTATTTCCCAAAGTCTGCCTAATGAAAGAAAACCCGTAGTCCATTTAGTGTTTTGATTAGCAGCCTCGTTGAGTTGACACTCTGTTTGGAAACCCAACTAACTTCCACCGGCGAGTTTAACATGTAAAATGAAGACGGGGTTAGAGCGTCTCACCTCCTAGCCTGACTCATATCGAGTAATTGACAAAACCAATTCCAAAAAACAAAGAGTTTAATTTCCTGCTCTGACTGATTAAGAACTAATTAGTGAATTCAAATGCTCAGGACAGCGCGGGCCGCTGCTAAACCCCAGAACAATACGCAGCCAGACTCTCACCTCTCTGCCTCTGCTGAGTCTTATTGATTCAAGTCTGACATTTGAGTTTAATCTGCGATTCCTGCTCTTCCTCTGGGGCTCCCTCTGCTTCCCTCTTTAATTTCCTCTCCGTTTCTTTGTCCCTTTTGATATTTTAGTTGCCCACAACTATTCATCTGTTCCCCACTAACATCTCGTAGGGCCTGAATCCTTTGTACCGCTAAGTTTTTTTTTTTTTTTTTTTGATGCAGCGGCGTTCCTTTTTAAGTCCAGATCTGTTGATAATGTCACAACACCGTAAATATAACGGCTGTCAATGAACAGAACACGGGATTTTATGCTTGGATTGCTTTATTATGGCCGAGGGGGAATTGGTGAGGTCTGAGATCAGTTTGAAATTGATATTTTAAAGAATATAGACAGCTACCAGAAGAAATGCGAGTATATTTATAGCTCGTACTGGAACAAACATTTATTCTTACCCTTCAGTGGCATATTTTCCAGCTGACATTCTCTACCTTCCCGTTTATTCTTCCTTTGTAGCATCTTTCTCCCCCCCCCTCTCCACTATCCTCCTTTCTTCTCTATCCGCCCTCCCTCATCTTCTCATCACTTCTCTCTTGCGCCGTTCCCTCCCCGTCAGAGCCTTTAATGAGATCTCTTGTCTCGTTCTTTCTGTAAATGAACAGCCGCCCTGCTGAACCGTAGTCAGAGGAGAAACCTTAAATAAGCCATCAGCGCAGACGAGCGTATTTCCTCTGAACAGAAGGGATCGCAGCTGAAGGAGAGGCTCGACAAACTGGGTTTTCGGGTTCAGCGTAATGCAACGCAGCATGCCGTCTGTGCATTTTAATGTGAAATCTTTAAAAGGTTCACCTTTACAATGAGGTTCATTTTAAGCACCGTGAACGTGATACGCTTTCTGAAACTCTTGATTTCATTTAAGAACTTCCACCGAAGAGAAATCTAATCCTGCGAATCGAAATGTAATCCTTCCCAGTCACTTTACAGGTACAAGTTGAACTGGGAAGTTTAAAATGGATGGGGGTGGAGGTTGTTGGGTAATAAGAGATTTGGAAACACTTTATTAGAGGGAGTATGCAGAAGACTGACATGACGCCGTCATAAACATGAAGTAACACCTGGTATGAATATGGAGTCTTTATGAATGGTTATGACTGTTGTCACAAAGTGTCATTCTGTAAATAATGGGTTGTTTGAGCTTCTGTTTTCCTTTTATTGTTGGCAACTTTGTCGTGAGACCAAGCAGCACTGAAAACGACACTCATTTTCACAAATATGTGCTGAAATAAACATACCAAAAAGTGGTCCGTCTGACTGTCATTTCATTTCCACTTAATCTTCTTAACAGAAGAACGTTGGAACCAAAAGCAGATAAACAAAGGGTGACATTAGCTTTTGTTATTCCAGAATGCTAGCCAAAACATCGAAGAAAATCAGCTATAAAAAGGTGAAATTTAACAAATGCATATTTTCATCTTATTAAATAAATCTAATTAGAGATGAGTATCAGTTTGTTAGCGATGGTCCTGAGAGTTGCATCTGTTGCAAGCAGATGGTCTTGTGTGCTTTTGCAGTCTGAGTTAACAGCATAAACAGACAGAAAGTTGTGCCACAGAGTCAAGTCAAACAGCCAATCACGTAATTTGGTCTGAAACTGTGGAACTCGGGCATCAGTACAACTAAGATCCCAGAAAACTCAATGAAACCCAGAGAGACTTTTTTCCTCCCCATTCATTCTCAGAGGTGATTCTATACGTACCACACTTTATCCAACAGTATATTAATGTCTCAAATCAATGGTGTCATCTGCATAAATATGTCGACATATTCTATCCAATGGGAGAAACAACAACTGAAGGTCAAAATGGGTATAAAATTTACCGTACTTTTAAAATCTTTAGAAAATTGAATTCAAATTCACCTGGAAAACCCACATTGTTTTGTCTGAAAATATGTTTATGTGTGAAGTCGGGGATGTAAAATCAATTCTAAGTTATCAGACATGCGTTGATAAACTGAAAAAAAAAGAAGTATTTTGTCTAATTTTCTCAATTAGAATTTTTATGCCAATCTGAAAAATTAAAAATAAAAATGTAAAAATCGGTTCTTCATTCTTTTCTTATCCGATTCTTTTTACACTTTTTAGATCTTCAGAACATTTATCTGTCCTTTAAACTTCCTTGAACTAGGAAAAAAAACATTTAAATGTAGTGTTTCATATCTGCCCCCATGAATATGATTGTTAAATACTGTTTGCTGTTTGATAAGCAGTTATAGATCAGTTTTATTCATTTCTTTTCTATTAGCCTTAGCAACTTTCTGTTGTTCTTTATACTCTCTCGCCATCCATTATCCTTTCAACTGTTTTTTTAACCCTTTTACTACCATCTGATGGGCACAAATGGCATTTAACCAGACAAACTGCCTCATACTGAAAAGGTGAAGTTCGATTCTACAATCAGGAAAAATTAAACAATTTACAAACACATTACAACCAAGTAGTTTATTTGCTTCATCAGATAATTTTTTTTAGTTCTTTATTTCCTTTATTCATCACATATGGCAGCTCTTCACATCATCATTATGTATTTTAAATTTCTATAGAAACCTTTTCACCCCCTGGCTTTAATCCTAATAGTCTCCCTAAAAGGTTCAAATACCATAAAAATGACTCCATTGTGAAACCATTATACATTTATTAATAATCAAAATTCAGTTTTCCTAGTTCTAATGCCTCTGTGTGACTATTTATTCTCAACATAAGCCTCTCTGTCATTAACGTATCTTCCATAGTTTCATTGTGTCTTTACTACAGCCCTTTACATCGTCTACATTCTGTTTGCCAGCCTGCGTACTCCACTCCTTTTCCTCTCCGTAGACTTGGATTTCTAGCCGTCCCACTTCCTTGGGTTAGGTTTCTGCTTTCCGTCATTGTAGCCTCCTGATTCCAACAGTATCTGGCCGGTAAACAAGTGTTACAATGTTTTCGACATAGTTTCTCCAATTCATCCATCCAGATTGTGTTTACACGATAAAAAAAAAGCTTAACGGCTAAAAACGCTGCGACAAGCTGCCAACGACGAGAACAAGACTGGAGTCTTCCCCTCAGTGCAAACAGCTCGTTATGTAACCAAAACTGGCGCAAACGCTGTTACCGTAATGAGTCTAAGAATAGCAACAACAACCAGCTAATCTATAAGAAGAGAGAACAATGGACATCTTACTATGATTGTTTTTGTGAGTTTTCAATATATTGTCAGAATGACAAATAGTCTGCTCAGTCGTCCTTCAGTGTGGCTCTTATCTGCCAACACATTAAGAAAACAGATGGATTGTGTGAACACTAAGGATCATACTCCTCCCTGCAGCGTGCAGTGAGCATTACAGCTCCAAACAATGCTGCAGAAGAAACATCGCCCCGAACAGCATGACTGTGGTTTTTGTCTCAGCGGGGCAACTAATCCCACAATACCTTGAAATGTTCTCAGAAACACAGTAAAGTCTCCACACAAAGGAAATAAGTGCATGGGGTTAGAACTGGCACAAACATCGATTACCACCACACTTAGGGGCCTTGTGTTGAAGCTTGAACTAATCAAAGTTGTTGTAAAGAATCAACCAGCATTGTTGCCGGTTGTTTGGGTGGGGGAAAAACTCAGTCAGCCTACAATCTGTTTGTAGAACCATGCTTATCAGCCATAACTGTGTTTTTTTTTTACAGATTGAATTGCACGATTCAGCTCTGGTCAGCCATTGGACAGATTTGACGCTTGAATATCTTGGGACCAAGACATTCAAGGTCAAAAATGCCGAGATGTTTTGGCTACAAAAAAAAAAAAGAAAAGAAAAAAAAGGAGCAAATTTACTACCGCTTTAAAGCAGTATGTGTCCTCATCGCAGGGCGTTTTTTACCCTCCAATCCATTTCTAATATTAGTAAAAACAGAAAATAAGCTGTACATTCCCACTTGTGTGCCCATTTTTAAATGCTGTAGACTTTGGATAAAATTACATTCTGAACATCTCGAGAGTTGTAGTTGCCATTTTATAGCGCCATGGCAACACCGGCCTTTCACGCTTAATGTTACAAAGTGTGGAAAAAAAAAAAGAAGAAACATTAATTACTCAGCAACAGTGGCGTGCTGAGTCATGTTGAGCTTTTCAGCTTCTGACCTTGATTTCTAAAACATGGAGACAATGTTTTTCAGGAAACATTTTTTTTTGTTTTGCTTCTGTTACGGCGATTTAATTCAGGTATGATTTTAATACCACGTTCCCTTTATCCAGCCAGTTGTTCCGAAGCATTTTTACTTCCCATAATCACAGATAATAACAGTTTTTTTTTTTTACTAAATTGACTTCAGAGCCAATTTCAACCAGATGAGTTTTTCAATTTTGTCCTCTAAAGTGTCTGTCAGATGGAAATTGTTGCTGCAGGGGAACGCTAGGTCATTTCAAATATCCAGTGATACGGTTATTAATTTTAATGGTTTTTGCTAATTCTTTTCCTTTTGAGCAAAGATTTAACTTCCTCTCACTGAAAAGTTCCTCCTCTGTCCTGCATTAGTAATCTCTAAAATATCCGATACAATAATATCTGGAAACAGGCTATCTCAGAGTTAGAATATGTTCTTATATTAACTTCTCTCTGTGAAGTTTTTTTTTTTTTTTTTTTTTTCGTGTTATGTGTTCATGCAGTATATTTAAAAGACAGCTGCAGGTTCTGTATCCCAACAAAAGTTTGTAAAGTTTGTGCATGTTGTCCTGCAGTTGTCCACTGGGGGGTGAGAGCGAGTTCTTTTCCGTCACACACACTGTTCTGAAGAAGAAGCTGTTAGCAGTAAAGATAAAAAGGATAAAAATGTAATCCCAATAGGATAGTGGCAGTAAATTGCTGCAAAGCACATGTTTTTTTACTCGCTTGTTTCACACTCAAAATACTCTCCACTGAACATGACTTCTTTTAGACCAAGTTCTGAACCAAATTGTGTCAATTTAAACATTATAAAATATTCACAGAAAATATACAATGAACTCACTGTCAGTAAAACTCAGTGGAATAGAAAATTAAATGGGCCAAAATAATAATAATAATTAAAAAAAAAAAAATACAAGACAATATTGTGCCAGTGTAATATAGTGGACTTTAACACTAACAAAATAGGCAATTCTGTAGAGATAATAGCTGATCTATATGATCAGTTCAAATTAGTCTGTGCTGAACTCCTAAAGATTCCTCCAGAGATTATTTTTGCTACAGCCACTATAATTGCTAAATCAATAGGAGTTGCTACTGAGAGAAAAACACGCTGCTCCACAGCAGAAACGGCAGCAGAAGATGAACCTTGAAGCAAGTAATTTACTAATGTAGCTTAAATTTTCATCTGAACAGATCAGATTTTGATCATATAAGACTCTGAAAATGAATGCATGGAGATTTTTATCCAAAAGCTGCAGCTGATCACCGCTGCTCCATGGATACACTCGTACTTTGCACAGATATCTCTAAATCGCTTCATAACAGGTTTTCTTGTCTTCTCAAACAGTTATTCCCAATGCAGCAGTTTTGCCAGCATGTTGCATTGCCACTGCAATTTTTTTTTTTTTTTTTTTAAAAAGGAACACAGCAAAGTGCTTGTGGTGAAAACGTGTAAATCTGGTAGCTTAAAGTGTGCCATTGTATGAAAACAGATTCCACTACATTTGATGCGACATTGGAGCTTATAAAGCCAAAGCTGTGGGCAATCTGGGAGGTAAATAAAAATAAACACCCACTTCCCCAACCCTCCCCCACTTTTCCAAATTAGCTAACATTGCTGTATCTTCCAAAAATGTTTCCACTGATTTCTGCAGAAACCACCAGTACCTCAAACCAAGCTGTTCAAATGAATTTCATTTTAGCCACTGGTTCCTACAAACGATGTGCAACAATAAAATTAGGATTGCACCCACATGCTGCTGAACTGGCACCGTTCAACACTAATGCACAGACATCAGGAAAACCGCACAATGCGATGCAGCTCCACTGCTACAGCAACAACCTAATAAACTTTCTGCAAACTGTTTTCACGCGACTAATTTAATAAACGATGTGCTGAAGTCTTTTTCTAAATGAGGTGAATGTTAAGAGGTTAAGTGTGATAAATGAGGACCAGAGCTGTGTCACTTTTCTGCACGTTAATGAATTATTTTCATGCCCGCGTCCGCCTCGCCGGCGCGTCTCTGCCAAAAGCGACGGAATCGGCGGCGCGATCTGTGTCGCCTCCTCACGGCCAAAAATCTGGGGTCAGCTGAAGCGATTCCAGTGCATTTCCTCCGTTTCTTTGTTTTCTGCAAACGCAAAAACATCCCCTCCGGCGGCAGAGATGTTTATTTAAATTCCCCTTTTGTTGATTATTTGTCCGGATTTTAATGACGTCTGCCCCTGGCTATGATGAATTTTACCGCAACAGTAAAAATCTGACTGCTCCTGAAGGACTATAAAACCACCAGTCCCTCGGTGTGAATACTTTGGAGTTTAACAAGAAAAAAAAAATGTTTTTTTGTTGTTGTTTTTTTTTTAAATCATTGTGAATGCTGATGTGGTTTGAAGAGCTTTCTGTTGCATGACCAGTAGAATCTGAACTGATGCAATGAGAAAGTTCACTGAATCTCTTCATTTTCAAACATAATTTCTTTCCATTTGGAAAATGTTTTGGTTTTATGCAAATTCTACCAAACAACAAAACATGTACAGAAGGAGAAACTGAAAAGAGCCGTTATTAATGCACATGTCCTGCATTCCTCCCCACTCCCCCCAACTCCTATTCAGTGAAAATGTCTACTGGAGAAAAGGCTAATCGCCGTCGGAGCGCAGCTCAATGGGAGCTCTTTCCTCATGGGACGAGGATGAACATGAAAAAGGTGATGAAAAAGGAAGGATTTTGTTAATGATGCAACAACAGCTGGGATCACAGTCACTGCAGAAATTCTGCAGCCCTCTAATGTAGGGTACACCAGAGGGGTTGGGGGGGATGAGTAACAAGTCTTTTGAGCATTTTAATGATGCAGAAAAGGCTTGGGAGAAAGTGCTGTGGTCCGAAAATCAATCGGAATCAATTTGACAGGACAAGCAAGAAAGCATGACACAGTCCTCAAAAAATATTAGTCAAGCACAGCGGTGAGGGTGAGGACCTTTCTTTTCTTAGAACACTTAAGATGTGACATATTTTATCTTTTGGAGTTCCAATTAACCAGAACTAAATGAGCAACATATTGAAATCTGGAGTGACCTATCCTATATACTGAAAATATACTGAGTAAAGTGAACGTTCTGATGTTCCAGGAGCCACCAACAACTTGACAGGATTTAAAGAGCTTCTCTTCCATGAGGTGACCAAACCTGCTGACAAATAACAGAAAATGTTTCTGACCTAACCTGGCCATGGCCCTTCCTACGCATTTCTTCTCAGTGTTTTGTCTGGACTTTCTTCCATTGAACTGGATTTCTCCAGTAAAATTTCAATCGATGCAATCAGTGAACAGAAGGAGAAGTTGAGAACGACGACGTCGATTTTCTGCGGCGCTTTAGAAATGTAGCCCGCCTGTAGTTTTAGCAACGGCAGCGAAGGAAGTGAACAAAGCTGCTCGGTCCGTGTCGGCCATGACACGGACCTTAGCCATGCTAATTTATTAAATTATCATGAACAGCCACCTTGTTCCGAGTCGGCACTTCTCTCTTCGCAATGGAGGATGTTTGTTTACAGTGCATGCAGTTTCCAGTAAGCTTCAGAGCGTCAAACTGGCACACTACAGACATTACGCCCAAGCGTTAGCAATTGGGTAAATTTAAACTTCAACAAAGCCCACGTCCTCACCAAACAATCGTTTCTCAGTATCCGAGGGTCTGGACTCTCTGTACAAAGCAAAGAAACAAGAGGCTGGTTTTACTGCGCTAGTACTGACCAACAAACCATTAAAAAAATACATAGCTGAAAACATGTCAGCTGCAATTCCACAATTAAAACGCATGTTAGCCAAATGTAACGAAGATGAATATTTTCACTTTGCAACATTCTCATTCTCCACTCAATCACCCGTTTCAACACCAATTCTAATTTCTGGAAGATTCTTAAGCATTTTCCACACAAAACCTTCGATGCTTGTGTCTCCACAACACTCGAACAGCTTTGTTGCTTTTCTTCGGAGGTTGGCCTGGCGAATACGGTTATTCTGCTGCCGAGAACGGATCAGACTTGTCAGCTGTTTTGTGGAAGCTTAAAAGGACAGCGTTGTGCAAACTCAGCAGCGAGTCGTCTTTGTCTATTTGATACAACTCGTGCTCGTTGTCTCAGCATAAAAGAAAAAAAAAAAACGTGTCTGTTAATCGTCCTGCTGGCAGAAGTTTGCTTCCATCCACATCCCCTCCCTCTTTCTTCTCCCGCTCTCCGTTTTCAGCGTCTCCTTACGCCCCAATAGCCTGACTCAGAGCTTGAAATGAAAAGTGAAGCACCTCAGACAGACAAGGCGTTGATGATGGGAAATGAAATTGAAATGTTATGGAGTTGAATTTAGACGCTGGAGGCACAGAGCGGAGGTTGGAGCGGGAATGAGGGGATGAAGAAAAAAAAAAAGAGTGACGGTTGGACGGAAGGTTCGGGCATGTGGAACAGATAAAACAAGAAAGAGGAAAAGAGGGAATCTTTCAAGGAAAGAGGGAAAAAACAGGAAATAAAAGAAAGAAACCAATGTTAAGAAACACAAGTAAAGAGTGACTGGACCAGTGCAATGTAAATAGGCTATTTACAATAAGAGAGAGCAAATAAGGATGATGATGAGGAAAGAGAAATCATAATTAAGGTTTTTGATTATATATATGTTACATTATGACATTTTTTTTTATTAGACACAATCAAGAAGCAAACTGACAAAAAATCTAAGTAAATAACCAGAACAAAAGTTAGTTTGTGTTAAGCTTTGCTAAGTTCACAAATAAATCACTTGTTAATAAAGAAAAATCAGTGCTAATGCAAAGAGTCGTCGGGGTCCAATAAGGAATAGGTGTCGAAAAATAACTGTTTGTTGTGAACCTGGACATCAGCTCCTCGTTGTCAACATTTTGCAGGTTTTCTGAAAGTTTCAGTTTTGCCGACAAAGGGAGGAAGAAAAGTTTGACAGAGTCCCTCACAGCTGAGAGTGCGGGGGAGCGGCCGTACGGTAGGTTTCTACTGAAGCATAAACAGGAACAAACAACAACGGTCTCCAGCAAACGTCTAACTCAGCACGGTTTTACTCTCCTTTTTTTTTTTTTTGCTTTATATTTAAAAATCCCTGGGGCGGTGAGTGAGACAGAGGTAGTGGGCGTGTCCCATGAACAAATCAGTCCTTGACGCAGCTGTCTGAGGTTCAATTCCCAACCTTTGCTGAATGTCTCCATCCCTTTTCTCTGCTCATATCCTGTATGAATACTGTAAATAAAGGCCACTAAGTGTCACAAAACGCTTATAAAAATTCTAAAGTCTGCATCCACAAAGGGTTAGGCTTGGAATATGTCTGCTGTGGCATAAAAGTGATCACTCTCTTAAGAGAACTGGCAAGAAATATTGCATTTTCTGCAACATTCATTTTATTTTTTTCATGTACCTGTGGATATTTTTCTGCAGTGGAGTTGCTATGGATAAAAACCTTCAGTGTGTGGAAGTTTATGAAGAGTTTTACAGCATATAACGCCACAGAAATGGCAACTATGGTGAAGACCAGCTACATCAATGTCTGAATAATAAAGCAGTTTGTATCAGTAAATGTATTGGTGATGTTACAGGAAGATTAATAGACCTGTTGCTGCACCGTTTGTTGCTCAGCCCCCCTCTCTGACATCTTTACACACTTATTTGCATGTAAAGAAGGTAAACTGATATCTCACCACTTAGCGTGGATTTAAGCAGTAGCGATGAAAGGGCGTGCCTAATGAGGCCTACTTCTGTCTACGTCAGCCAAGACAGATGTTAATGCGCCAACTGGCACAATATTGCTGCACCATCAAGGTTGCCTTTCTATGCAACAAGGAGAGAGCAGCACAGAAATTTCTGGTCATAGCAACTAGTACAATTCCCAAGCATGGTTGAGTTTGCTAAAAGAAGCATGCAGCCGTCTCCTGGCGCAGTTTTATCGCTAAATAATGAGCAGCTGTCTGCGGTTGGCTTTTTCACTCTGATGTTTCACAACAACCACTTCATCTTCCACCACAGAAATGTTCTGAAGCAGTGAGAGTAATCATATCTGTGAAAGTGGCTCCGGCGCTTTGGACGCCTTGACAGCTATATGTTTTTTTTGTTGTTTTTTTTTAAAGAATGATGGAGGAATAACTGGCTGCATGCTAATGAAACAATGCTGTCTGCAAGACACAGACAAAGCTTTATTAGTGGCATATAGCTGGAAGTGGAAGTGCAACTTTATTCCCTTGTAATGCAAAGTTAGAACTGAATTTGATTGGTTTTCAACGTTACTTTTAAAAAAACAAACTAACATGCATACGTACAACACCCACTTTATTGCAGTAGCCCTAAATAGAATCCAAGGCAACAATTTGCATGAAGAACACATTAGAACTCACCTGTGTGCAAAATGTATTCTCAATACGAACTCAGCTGAAATGAAAACCTCTCAGATGCGTAATCTAATGGACCCAGAATCCTAGTTTTGACCGGGAAGAGGGTTTGTGGAGAGAGTTATTAAATTTTCCAGAGGTATGAATATTTTTGAGCCTAATTCTATGTGTCCTTATTATTTATCTATCTGATCTTGGTAGATATATTACCATAAACAGATGTAAAGATTTGTAATTATAAAGATACATTTCCAAAATTCTTTTAGCACTGCAGTTAGCATTTTCAGGTCTGTGTGCATGTTGATTTCCATTCCAAAATCTGCTCCTCTACATTTTAATTATCTTTATTATGGTGTCAGTAGTTCTGGCTTCTGGTTCACCTGTGAGCCTTCAACCTTCAACATGTTGCCAATTTAATGCCCAGGATTGGTCACCTCCTCCAGGTCTTATTCATTGTTTTTATCTGCATAGTTCAGAATGTCGTTAGTGCTACTGTGTGGCATCTCTCTCTTGAATGAAGCTCACAGACAGCGTTTTCTCAGACCTGTTCCACAGTTCAAACGCGACAGATCACTCTTCAGAGCACGTTCGAAATTAATCGAAACAAGCCAGATAGATTCCAGATATTACGAGCCTTTTAGAGAAGCAAGAATTTACCAGAATGTCGACATGAAGCAACAGGTTGCTTGTGAACATGAAGCTTTTCCAGCAGAGCTTTCATGGGTCAACATGATGGACCTCAACATCCAAGTTGACTACGACGCTGTCATTTTCCCTTTTGAAGATGACAGCAACAGCCCCACTGAGCCGAAAGATGAATCACCAGAGGTCCAGGGGGGATCAGGTCCTTCCGGCGACTTGGAGAGTCCAACATCATTGGAAGTCGAGCAGGAAACAACTCCAGCTGCTGACCACGAGCCTCTGAACTCAGTTGAAAACCGGGAAACTTATCAACCATCTACAGTTACCTGCTCTATCCCTGTCTTCACTGGAGTTGTAGAGTCAAGAAAACAAAAGGATTATGGCTATGTGGCCTCCCAAACCCAATACCATGAGAGGAGGTCAAAGTATTCCACGGCCACTGGCAATCCTCGGTCTTCTCATCCCTTGTCCTACAAGAAGGGAAAAGACTAGCCAACACGTCAGAGATCTCACAAGGCAGGTAGACGATCTTAAAAAACAATTGCAGGGCTTTTGATCTCCATGAGGAAAGAAAACGCAGGATTGCATATCAGGTTGAAGTCGAATCCCAGCAGGAAGAGATTCAAAAACTGCAAAAAAATGTTAGAAAAGGAACGTCGCAAGAAAGTTAAATTATAATAAAATTATAAGTAATTATTATAATTTTATTATAATTAATGAATTAATTAGAATTTAATTATAGACTAATTCATTTATTATAATTAATAGTTCATTAAATTAATGAAATTATAATTAGATTATTATGAATTAATTAATTAATGCATTAATGAATGAATTGATTACATATTGTCACTACTACAATTTATCTGTAGCAGTAACATGATTGAATTCAATCATTATTTCATTAATTAAAATCAAATTAAATAACAAAGCTTCAGTAGGTAAAATTTATAATTATATATATATATATGTCTTTTTTTTCATATTGGTTGTGTGGGCTGTACAGAGCCAAAGTTGGTAAGACCTTGCAACAAAAAGGTCTTGGTTTCAAGTCCTGGGTGTTTCTGCGTGGAGTTTGCATGTCGTTCTGGTCCGTGATCCGGTTTCCTCCCACAGTGGAAAATGTATGAGTAGCAGCGACATGTAAAATAGCAAACCTATCAGAAACCTAATCTAATGGACTAGAGTTCCCACTTTGACCTGGAAGAGGGTTTCCGAAGGTATGAATATTTTTTGAGCCTAATTTTATGTGGGCTTATTTGCTTATCTTATCTTGGTAGATATATTTCCATAAAAAGTTTGCCACAGCTCATAAAGTGTAAACAGCCTACATGTGTGAGAACATGCTGTTGTTAGATGAGTCAAGAAATACATTTGAAATTCTGTCTTTGGAAGAAACCAAACCATAAAGTCACACAACATCTCAACAGTGAAACAACGTGATGGTCGGATGCTGTTTGAGAAACTAGGAACTGGTCAGAGATTATATTAATAAGTATAGAGCCAAATACAGCAATAAAATCTGTTAAAAGAAAAGACTTGAGACTGAGGTGGGCGTTCCTCTTCGAGGCAAACTATGACCCTAAATATACATGATATCCATCCAAATATCCATGATTGAAAGGTTTAGATCGAAGCCTATTCATATACTACAGTGAATATGCTTCAATCCAGAATTAAATCCAACAAATAATCTGTCCCAAGGCTTGACAACAGGTGTTTCGAATGTGCTTTGTATAGTCTGTGCCATTTTACAAAGAAAAATTATGTTCCAGAACTATTAAGACAAACATTCCACATTTCTGCAGAGAAAGTAATGTAATTAATTAAAGTATCAAATCTGGCAGGTGAGGCTGAATGCAACCAAAATCAACATCTTAAGACTGGTATTTGTCAAATATAATTTCACTTCACAATTATGCAAAACTTTGAGATGGTTCATCTTTAAAAATCCTTAAAAAAAAAAAAAGAAAAAAAAGAAATCACATTCCTGGGAAAAAACGCCAGCCCTCATTTTACACTGGCTTTATTTTATTTTTTGCCATACTGGAGTGTTTCAGATCAAATGTTCATCTTCAACAACAATCGCCTGGGTAAATACAAAAAGCAATTTTCAAATGGTTACTTAATTTTTCAAGGGAAACAATCTGTCAAAACCGACACGGCCCTCTTGTAAAACATAAATATGAATTAACTCTCACTAATGTTTTCTTTTTTTAGAAAGCCGAACTCAATTTTACCACGTCTGTTTATTACCTGATCTGCCGATATAATAAATAATTCAAACAGAGTGTGTCTGACAGCTAAAAGACCTCAAAAAGTAACACATCAAAGAAATTTCAAAATCAGTAGAAAAGCAGTCTCTCAGTCAGAAAGGGGTTACAGAAGTCACTGCTAAAACTCTGGGATGCCAGCAAAAAGTGAGAGCCCCCCTCAACTCCAAAACGCCAGAATTGACAAAGACTCCTGGGGAGTTGTCGAAAAATCTTCAGGAAAAACTGAGCAAAAGTTCACTTGGCTTCACTTTGAGAAAGTTTTAGGAGGCGAAAAGTTAATAAGACAGAGGCTGGGGGGGGGGGGGGGCTTCACGGGAAAGTTCCCAGGCCAGAACCGAATGGACGAAGGCAAGTCTCTCAACTGCAAGAAAGTATTTTGATGACCCCAAAGACTTTTGGGAAAACATTCTGTGGACCAACATTTTGAATCAAAGATGTAAAAATATTTTTCTTCCTCCATCCTTTAAGCACATTTTGCTCCTATGAATTTATGTAACAAAAAGCCTTGGTTTAGGTTATTTCGCTGCAGGATGAAATGACAGCTGATTTATTTTTTTTTTTTTAATGGGTCCAGAGGGACACAAAAGATAAAAGGGTGTAATGATCCATATGTTTTCAAGGTGGATCAGGTAATTCTGTTGAAATGATTGCTGCAGGCAGGATGTGCACAAGAGAAATGGCTCAATCAGATGTGCACTGATAGATTTTCATCAAAATGTAGCACAAAGAATGTAAACATATACTTAGTAAAAGAATTTAAAAGGTTTCATATAGTTAAGGATTACCATATTAGTACTTTCTGTTGCTACCAAGCTCCACTAAAATTCCTGTGACCCTAAAAATAAATTTGTGTTTGTTTAAACATGGTAAAGGTTTCTTGGTTCAAGTCCTATTACTCTACTTTGGAGGGACAGGAAATAGGACAATCAAAACTTCAAGTAAAAGCTCAATAACTGCCACCTGTGATGTTTTCCCCTCTTCATATTTGATAACTTGAGTTTTCAGTTTCGGGCTTGAAGGCCACAGTTCAAGAAATCTGCTCCACATCAGGCCCACCTGCTCATATTTGGGCCATGTCTAGTCCAGAAGTTCCCATCGGTATTGTGTCTGAGCTGGAAGTATCAGAGGTGGACTAAAAATATCAGATGTTAATATGTTTAATTAAGAAAGTTATAGAGCATTAATCTTCTTAAAATATTTTTATAGTGCAGATGGGGCTATTAGTATCTCTGTTAAAATAGGTCTAATTTATTCAGAAAGCTGCAATTCTGTTCTAATTTGAAGCTTTTTTTGTATTTATTTTTGTTTTGCCTGTCGTGTCGCGTTTATGCAAAGGATCCTCCTGATCAAAAGCCATATGGAAAGCAGTTTGATTGCTGCAACCTGATGTGGGTTTTTAGAGGTCAGAGGTGAAAACAAATGCAACTCAAGCGTCATTGTATGCAAATAAATAAAAAGATGAAACACAGAATCCTAAATAAAATGACAAGCCGGAATAATGACAGGCACACCTTTTGATAGAGCTATTTTGGTTCAAGCTTGAGTGAATTGCTGCAATAGTTTTGTGGCTGACAGCTTAAAAACATTTTTTAAAAAAACAAAAAAAAAACATCCACTGTTGTTTTTTTGCTCATTGTTGGAATTAATATGTATGTTGGACAAGATTTGACCTCAAAAAAGCAATTGCTACTGCCCATCAATCTGGGAAGGGTAATCAATCTTATTCCAAATAATTGAATACATCAGGATTTAGCTCAGTTCAGCACAGAGAATAGTGGAAGCCAACGCCACCCCCAAGATCTTCATCATCTGATGATGAAGTGGCACCAGTAACACTTGGGAAATTCGTATGCAGCCGCTTCTTAGACCACAGAGGCATCGCTCTGCACACCGAGGCGAGCCTGAGAAAGCATCAGATGGTCTTGAAAAGTGTGCCGACTTTTAATTTAGTTCTCCAATATGACCTCTATGCTAATCTTTATTATAAATGCGTTGAGACATAGGCCTGTCGCGATAAACAATAAATCAATTAATCGCACGATAAATTAAATCGACCTCATTTTAATTATCGGCTTTATCGTCTCTTCCTGCCTTTTTTCTTTCTGTTGATGACACTGAATGAAAAAAGGCTCAGCTCCGGTGCTCTCCACTGACCCTCCCTTCCTATTTCCTTAGTGTAATGTCCAGCTCACACTACACGAGTTGTCTCTCAAAACCTGAGAGACACATTAGCCAACAGAAACCCTAGGTATAACGGTTCAATCGGGTTCGTCGTGCCGTGTGGTGTCCAGCCACATGGGCATAAAATAATGGCTACAAGTCAAGTTAACTAATTTTAAAATCAGGCATTAATCAATGCTTTACTAGAATCTACCTGTTATGCATGTGGCTAGAGTCAGCGTAAAGTCCTGACTGAATGAAAATCATTATAAATCATTATAACCTATTATAACCTATTTACGAAGAACAGCTGAAAACCTACCGGGTTTATCAACTGCAGTAGCAATTTGGCTCCAATTCCTCTCCTCGTCGTTTCTATATTCTTTCTCGAAATGCTGAATAAACATTAATGTTGTTTCCACATATCATCTCCGATGTCTGCTGGACTTAGGGTTGCACCGTGTCAGCTGTTTGGGATTCCCCTCGTAATTTCCCCTCAGAAATCACGGAGGAGAATCTGTACTTTCTGATTGGCTACCTGTCACATTCAATGTTAAGCTCCCAGTCAGAGAAAACCCCTGATTTAGATCGGAGCGGCCACGACGATCTACCTACCGCAACACACCACACACTGCAGGATGATAGGTTACGAAATCACCAGCGACAATCTTAGATCAGCCAACAATGTAAGATTGTCATAAAGAGAAAATAGGGGCAATAAATCGTGTAGTGTGAACTACTGTATTAGGTAGTCGGATGTGCCCGTCTTCTCTATTTAAATCTAGTGATTACTGAAGGGCAATATAGTATACAGACTTCATAATCTGCGTTCAACTCTTTTGGTTGAATGCAGTATTTATTTCCACTTTGGCTTTATGTTGTTTAGTTTTTATTCAAGTACGTTTTTTGTTAACTGAGAAACCATTTTATTTTTGTTTTTGATTGTTTTTTTTAGTTTATCAGTTCCAGTGTTATGTGTTCTTTTGAAAATAAAGTGTATCTATCTATGGCAGGAAATTGCATGCATTATAAGTCATTTCCATTAAATTAGTGTCAAAAGGTCTTGAAACAATATTATCGTTTATCGCAATAATTTTTTAGACATCGTCCAGCAAAATTTGTTATCGTGACAGGCCTTTTGAGACATTCAGTTCGTATCCAAAGGGAGCAGAGATATGGACATTAGCCAAAACTCTCAGTCCAGTTCAGCTGGTTTAATAACGCCTGCCCGCGTTTGTAGCCTTATATTCAGTTTGGTCATCTTCCAGCCTTTTCTTCCATGTAGATGAGACACTCTACGGCTTCCACAATAGCTTTAGATGGTGGCAAGCATCGGCACTTTTGGACTGCGGTTTACATTTTCACACCAACACTTGTGCCTGTGAAAACTTGAGCCGAGCATACGCGAAGTCCTACAGAGCATATTTTATGTACAGACGCTTTTAAAGGAGAAAATAAATAACACTTTAAATGGTGTTTGGAGATCATTGTCCTTGATTTTGACCCCGTGTTACACCAACATACGCTAGATAATGGCTGCAATTTATCCGTTACGGCAGGCGAGGCAGATTTACGTTGGTGTACGCGTCGGTTTGGCCTCGGAGCCGTCTTTGATACAGAGTAATTGTGAGGAGCTCAACCCGCAGTAGCTCCGTGTACGTGCCGTCTATATTTAAACCGGCGTGCGAGTATGTAAATGCAGCAGAGCGACGACTCTGTCCGTTACCTTTGATGTTAACACAATCGAAGCACATACAGCAACGGAGAAAGTCTCCGACAAGCCTGTCAACATGAAACATTGGGCGATGAGGCCAGCAGTCGCGGTAAATCAAGCAACCTTCAATGCGTTTCAACTTGTTTACTTCTCAAATTTGCGCCGTTGTTGAAACGCTGTTACACAATAGGAAGAAAGAGAAAGAAAGAAAAAGGAACGTAGATGAGAGAAAAGCAAACTGCTGACACCTAGAGAAAAAGGTTAATAAGTAGAATATTTCAGAAGAAAACTGTAAAAGTGAGCAACCCCCGGTACAACAAACATCTACTCTCTTTTATCAAGCTCGTTAGAAATGTATAGCTATTTATTTTTAGAATCCATGACGAAGCTAGACTCTTATTTTAAAAGAATGGCCGTGAGCCTTATTTCAAACGTTTATGTTAAAAGTTCTTCTCGTTTGCTGTTTAAGTTTTTACAGACTGGGAATACTAGATTCAGCCAAGTCTCTCACTAAATTCTGACAAAATTGTTCAACTCAAGCAATATCTATGGAGCAGTTCCATGTATGAAATACTATACTGGTGTTACGCCAAACATGTCCTCTCTGACCTGCTTTCATAATAATAAAGTTTTAGACTCTTTTTATCCCCAAAAAACCTTATGAGAGACGTCCCTCATATATTCATGACACTGAAATGATGTTTGTGGGAATGTTAGACCTGTTCGGACATACAGGGTGTACTAATTTATCCCTCAAACGAAACGCCATATTTTTCTTTTTTTTACTTTTAGTTGAAAGTTTTAATTTAAGACCTATTCTGACATTTGGTTCTAGCATTTAACGATATTCATATGTCAAAAAACACAGACACATTCACACGTGCTAATTTTCTTTTTCATGACCAGCCTGGATTTCTGTTTTACTTGTGCCAAAATCACACAGTATATGTTGAAATTGTGTTCTACCTTTTATTTTTGCAGAGCTGGACAAGATAATGAATATATTTGTGCCACACTGAGCAATGTGTAATATCTAAAATGATGATATGACTATTCAAGCATAAATTTCCATAGCAACTACTTCCCATCTGAATGCGAGTTGCTGGAAGCTCAGACTCACAGCTTGTGAACTCGTCACTCCCCCTCTGCCCTAACCACGCAGAAAATTACAGAACATGCAGATTGTTAACCGTTTGAGGTGAGGTGAGGTGACGGCATGCTTGGAAATGTAAAGAAACCAACAGGAGTTACTGTTTTTTTTTTTTTTTTTTAGTGTCAGATCTTAGATAAATAGATGGACAATATTTAGGTGAAGGTCAAAGAGCTCTGGAGCAATGAAAGGTTTTAAGGAGAGACATAAAACATAAAAGACTGATTTAATGTTTGCAGTTTGAAGTTCATGAAAGCTTTAGGAGACAATCTTTAACATATGGACTAATCGAAAATCGTCTATATTACTTTACAGTGATTACAAATTGTGTAAAACACTGGTAGCAAAAACAAATCAGTTGGAAGAATTTAATCTGCGCGTTGTACCACACATATAGTGCACATTGCACATAATTTATTTTCAGCTCCAAACTTCAGCATCCTCCCTTCTCTCTCAGTCTACATCTACTTCTGCCTCTTTTGCATTAGGCCTGCTGATTCAGCCGTTTCTCCAGCTAATAACAGAACGAGACAGTTCCATTAATTACCGCCGGCCCTGCAGCATTCATACCTCCAACAAACATTCGTAAGTCACACACAAGATGAAGCACACGGGAGAATTTCTGGATGCTGGGATGGCTTGGGAAGGAAGCCAGACATCAAACATCTTTAGGCGGCCGAGCTGAATCAGAACGCACCTTTTTGTTTCACATTCAGAGTCCAACAGCTGTCAGCTCCCAACACCACCGAAACGTCGCGTGAAAGTTCTTCGGGAGTTATTTTTGGATGTATGTGCAGTTTGTTCCTGCTAAACTAAGCCGCGCACCTCCTGGTTTGTTGTAGAATGAGCTAAACTCACACTACGCAACACAGAAAAAGACCTTTTTTTAGAGTAACTTCTTAGATCCAGTTCTTTGACAGAATTTCTTTCTTAGACTTCATTATCTTTAATAAAACCTTCAAGCACTTAATCTTGTTCTGGCACAGGTTTTCCTTTCCTAACACCATTTATAAAGCTTAAAAAAAAAAAGAAAAATCACTGTCACTGTCTAAGAAGAGACCTGAGGTGACCAACAGCAGTCTGTGTCGACACTTCTCGGGTCCCCTGTGACTTGATTGCAGACAACCAACCCACTAAGTCTCTCTTACTCCTGTCATGCATAAACTCAACAGCAACACAGCCGGGCTCACACAGCCATGCTGCCCCTCTGATGGGACGTGTCATATTTCAGTCTCTCTGCTGGGACGTGTCGCATCTCGCCTGCAGCAGCATATGGCTGCTCACTGGCCAGCCTTATACAGTCGACTGACTTCCAGGAGCTAATATAAACTCCAGGTCCGAGTTAAGGGTGGACAATATGGCTGAAACATGTATTGCGATGTAAGTGTTTTGTATTGCAGGGATTCTTCTAGAAAAACTTGCTAAGCCTGGTGGTTGGGGTGCTAGGACAGTCATTCATTCAGCGGCCTGCCATGTTTTTGAGTTAAAAATGTTTAAAGTTGACAGGAAATTTAAAAATATCACTTGATAATTATGTGTTATTGGAAGAATAATGCTTAAATACTGAGTATAAAGTCTTAAAAAATACAAACTAAAATAAATAAGCAATGCTTAGTCTGGTGGGGGCCCAAGTAAAGCCTGCTGGCCCGCCAGGCTTAAAATACACTGAGGAAAACCCTGGTATTGGTTGAGACTCATTTATTAGGTTTTTGTTTTAAATACCTGAAATACTGCCAAACTGGTGGTGTGACCTTTCCTGTTTTAGCCACAATTTTCACTCTGCGCCATTGTTTTGTTTGTTTGTTTTTAAGCAGTTATGAGGCTGTGGAAGTTACTCAACAGGTTGTTGGTAGGTAACCAAAGAGTGAGTGAGTTAGTCAATGCCACCAAAGTTGTTTGACTAGCTGTGAGAGGTTGAGTGAGTAAAGCCTTTTCCCTGACTACACCCCCCAGAATGCTGTGTGGTTCTAGATTGGAGTTCAGGAAAATTACTGAATATTCTATCAAGCGTATTAGCAACTGATACTGATCAAGTGAACTATATTTTGTAAGAATGTGTGGGCATGATGAAGAAGAAAAGCCATTACATTGTTCCTTTGTACATTTTGTGAAAGCAGTTTGGTTTTGAGATGTTACTTTTCGATTCCATGACTCAATTAATTTGAAATGAATAGTCATCTGACAAAAATCACGACTCTGACGATCAGAAATGTGCTTGAAGCTTTTGCTGTTATGCTGCCCACACAATTAACTGAGCACATCTAAGCCTTCGTTGCCGTAAAAACAACTCTTCACTTCTCACTTAGTAAGATTCTCCTTAATTTTAAAGTTGTTGTTTTTTTAGCCGTTTGAGTAGTTAGCAAAAAAGCATCTCTCCTTTCCCACACACACACACACACACACACTTCTGGGTGACCTTGTAGATAAAAGGGTGTTTCCCTCTTCCCCTGTTTGTCAACTCATCTTGCTGAATGACGGCTTCATTATCCCAGACTCCCACTCGGAAACCGAGCCGTAGCTCCCGGGAGCAACTTCCACATGAGTGAAAGTTTGAAAGTGAAGCGAGTTTGCAGACCTCGGGATGCCACTGTGCTCTCAGATAAAACAGCGGCGCCCGAAGCCTGAGCAGGAGGAGAGTTATGAGGACAGCGCCGCCAGCTACGTGACAATAATATCCCGACTTCACACGTCCATGATGGGCGCACTGATGCACGAATGTACAGCAGCTAGTGGTGTCTGAGAGCGAGCGCGTCGATGCAACAACACACACACAGAGGCAGATCTGAGTGAACGACAGGCTCTCAACCTTGGATATCCTCTCCATCTCTTCACTTTGCAGCCCCGGAGGATAAAAATAATGCGGGGTGCGTTTGCGTGCATGTGTGTGTGTGTGCGTGTGTGTGTGCGTGTGCGTGTGTGTGTATGTGACAATGTGAGGAGGTGTCCTGAGTTCTGCTGTCAGCTATCCAGAGACAGAGTGACAGTTGATGTGTTTGGACTGCAGAATAATGACTTCAGCGTCTCGGGAATGACTCTTTGATCCTGTTTTTTTTTTTTTTTTTTTTACTTGAACAAAATACGCTTAATAAATTTTAATTCTGATGACTGTAGCTTTTTTTTTTTTCCTAATTCCACCCACAACATCAGCATAACGACACGGTATGGTGGCCAACAGGTGTAAACATTCAGCAAACGGTGAAACACAAAAACACAAACCCGTGACTCCTAACAGGCTGCTCTGTAGACAAGACTGCTGGAAATTATTTCAAGGAATGTAAACTTGGCCACCGAGGGTTACATGTGTGGACATCTGAACTTCATGACGGACGTTTTAATCTTCATTTTGTATTTCAGTTACAAAATGGTGTCAAATTATGGAACAAGTTCAATCAAAGTCAAAATTTAATACAATTTAAAAGGAAACATAAGGAGGTCATTTTCACAAGATATAGAAATACGAGTAACAGATAACATAAATGTGTAGATATAAATTGAGGCATACGAGTGTGTGGGTATCTTGTGAACCCAAATAAAATGGAAAATGGAAATGGAAACCTATGTCTTTTTTATGATTTATTCATTTGTTTTATTATTATTATTATTATTATTATTATTATTATTATTATTATTTAATAATGAGGGCCCATCTGAAAATATATGAGTTAATGGGGTAGGAGTTCATCAGTTTCTCACTTCTTCCTACTCCTTTTCAAGCATGTCAAGACTATTGTGGTACAAAAATATCTTTATTTTTCCATCCTTGTCCATGTCTGTGATTTTATACTTCTATCATGTTCAAAATAAAAAATAAAAATAAATAAATAAGTCAAATAAATTTTACAAGGCCTTCCAAGAGTTTAGCATCTCTTGGAAAATTGGTTTGTCTAAAGTGTCCAATGATGCTTGTTTTCCATTTAAATGTCTGATAACATAATGGATGAAACTGAAAACAGATTAGAATAAGAAAAAAAAGAAAAGGTCAATGGTATCAAAGAATATGGGCACAGTTCACCAGGGGCAGCATTTTTATATTTATTGAAATCTACCAAAGTTTCTTCTGCTATTTTTAAGCAGCACAAGCTTTCAAGGCTTACTAAGTTTATATGAACGCTTTCTGTGACTAAAGCAGAAAACCGCCCACACTGTCCCATAGGGATGACTCAACCCTGGTGGAACAGCATCCTCAAAGCTGCTCTGCTGCTGACTGACTGGTAGTCGTTGCCATGCTGACATACAGAAGCCAGGGGGAGGTACCTCTTCGTTTCATGGTGAGACCCGTCTATTAAAGGAGTCCAGACCAGGATCTGCAGTTCATTTCTTCTGTCTTTGAAGACGGATGAAGAACTTGGACCAAAGAATCAAATCAGACTCGATCCATCTGGATAGCGGAGTTGCTGTGTCTCGTTTGCGGCGTTAAACTGCAGATCTGCTCTACCGTACTGTAAGCAGAGATCCATCTGAGCCCGTTTATTCAACTGACCTTTTGAGTTTTAGACTTTTAAAATGGATAATATCCAAAAATAAGTTCCCAAAATTGCCGTTCATGCTCAGATACACCGTCTACAAATATTAACCCAGTGGGTCTGCTGAACAAATTAAGCTTTTGTGCAAAAGAAGATTAGAATAAAAAAAAAAAAGGTATATACTCCAAAAGTAGCTAAAACTGTGCAGAGGCAAGCACTTAGCTGAAGTGAAACTAACACCGCTCAGAAGTGAGACGTTTTAGGTTGACTTCTTCATAATGATGTGTTTCTGCTCCTCAGAGACGCAGCAACCGGAATATTTAAAGTCATATTTCGCCATTTCAACCACTTAGCCGACGCCGTTTCCGAGGCGACTTGGAACGAATGCAGCAGGAAAATACGCTTTAGTTCCTTGGAGAACATTTTAAAGAGCAGCACTCCTGAGATGATCATGCAAAAAAAGAAAAAAAAAAAAACCCAAAGGGAAGGCATGATGACACATGAGGTGAGTGAGTTTCAGAGTGAGTTTGAGAGAGACGATGGGAGGAAGACGCACACTGGAGCAAAGATTTGGTGAAGAAAATCAGAAAAAAATGGACATTACTATAAAACATAAAGAACGACTTCATTACCAGAAACCTCTATGTGTAAGTTGGACCTTATTTGTGTGATCGGATCAGGGATGGGCTGACATTAAATTCACGTTGCCACTAAATCCAGCTCATCCATTTCTCAGCTTTATTCTGTAAATCTAAATCTCTAATATTTAGGCAGTTGCAAAATAACTAATTGCCTAAGTGATATTTGCAGCTAGTTTGGAGTTTGGCAAAAACGCATCTCCAACGTACAGCCATGTGTGTTTGTCAAGCAGACAGATAGCTGTTAGTTTGTGGAAACGAGAGCAATGGAGCAGAAAAACATGTCACGTCAGCTTACGTTCAATGTGAAACATCTGCGCGCATTTCTTGCAGCAGATCCATGTGTGCGTGTAGCAGAAATGTGCTGTAATGTAAATGTTTTTTAGCCAAAGAAAGCAAATCACAACAATAATGCATCCCCCGCCTTCTGTTCTAGAAGATAAGATTACATTTGTGTAACATTACATCGCCTCCTAATTGAACCAGTAGATGATATTTCCATTTGTGGAGTAAATGGAGTTTGGTTTTCCAATTAGAACATGTTAATAGAACTCCACAGCTAAATCAGGAGATGGAAATGGGATTTTTCTGCGAGGGGGAAGTGTGTTTAGGACGTCACCCTGGCGCCTCTGCATCACCTCTTCATTCATTAGTTGGATTTTCTGCCTTGAAACACAATAGAGAACAAAAAAAAAACATACTTGTACATTCTTTTTTTTAAGTGTCTGTAATAGTGGATCCTGTTATCAAATATGCTCATTGGATTTGGTTGTTATGGAGACAAAAGCTTGTTCCAAGATAACAGAATAGACACCAAGTGTCAATATAAGAAAGTTTAATGGGTTCACTTAAGGATGAAAGCAACTAGTTTTCATTTATCTCCATAAAATATGAGCATAAAAGAAAATTAAAAAATAAATAAAGAACCAGACTCACTACTGTTGGATCAACCTTTGGTGAGTATGTGGCATTTAGAACAAGTCATACACTTGACCTCAAAAGTTTACAAAACCAGTTGAAAAAGCCGACTTGAGCTTTTAAGAAAAGTTAGACCATGATGAAACTAACCTGGTTGCATGTCCATCTTACAGATATTTTGTTTCGATTCAGTTTGAGCATTCTCTACATAGACTGGTAATATTGTAAAAGATTGTGAGGACAACTGTTTCAGAAACACCCAACTGATGTTAAATGACTTCTTGGTCTATACACGTCTTCTTTAGAACGAGACACGTTAAAAATCAGGCTTGCTAGTCCACAAAACGGATTCAAATAATGTTGCATAAATGTTTGCTTATACACTCGGAAGCATCAGATTAACAGAACTGCTCAGAATGCAGAACTGCACATATTTGATCAAGCCAGGAGTCTATTTAAAATGCCAACCAGACTAAGCAGTGACAACTGGGAAAACCTCCAAACTCCAAAAGTCTTTCAGAATAGCTGTTGTCACATCAGATAAAATGCCACACATGGCAAACTTATTCATCCAGCTCAGGTCGCACTGTGTTGGATGTATCAAGACGAAGAGACACACTGTGGCCATGAAAACTCCACAAAGTACAATCGGCTCCTTTGCTGGTCAGGAGATCTTAGTTTAGCTTCTCTTCTTCTACTTCTGTGTGGACTGAAGTCGTCAAAGCAGGACAGAAACTCTGAATATGATGTCATGTGGACTGACTGAAGGGAGGTGAGTAGATGACTGATCTAGGTGTAATAGCCTTGCTACCAAAATGAATTATCCGGTCCTACATGGCCTACTTTTTCTGTTCATTTCCACATCTGTCACTTTAGATGGCTTCATTTTCTTGCCTCACGTAAGGCGACAGCAGACAGCTCATCGAGATGACTGCCCCGTCGAGGCTTGGTCACTGTTGATTCACAGCGTTAATCTCTCTACCTCACCGGCCACCGTCACATTTCTCCCGCCGACTCTAAATATTGAGCTGCTCCAGGCTGTGAGATTAAAGTATGATTTCTGAGGGAGGGTATATATAGTCAGGCCCTCGGGGGACAGGGGGGGCGTAAGCTCGACACGAAGAGCCACTCGTTCAAGCAATAAGATTTACAATATCACACAGGGCCGAGAAGAAAAGACAACAGGAGAGCTTTCAATTACAGTTTAAAAAATTAAGACCAACAAAACTGAAAACAACAAAGATACTTTAACAGAATGACAGCTGCAGTTATTTGTGCTCTTTTTCTGATTGTCGTCTTTTGGAACAGCTACAATAATCGAGATGTGAGAAACGTGGCGCCACAAAGCCACCAGGTGTTACTGAGTGGTCCAACAATGAGAGTCCTTCAAGATTTTGGAGTAACTACCACTCTTCTACCCCTGCATCAAAAATACAGACAATTAGCTTTGTAAGAGGCCCCTATTGTGCGTGTAAACAGGAAAACACGTAACGCTACTGTAAAAAAAAAAAAAAAAAGACACCCTGAGCAAACAAAAGATGCAACACAGATGGTGATAGTCGATATCTGCTCGTGTTATTGGTGGAGAGCAGCAGATTTTGTGTCATTGTACAGAAAGGCAACAACAATGCACTCATTCAGCAGTTAAAAACAAGGCTGGCAGGTTTAAACTTTTCTTTTCCATACTAGCAAAAAAAATGTATGATTATTGTGACTTGTTGCAATTGTTATAGAGACATTAACAGTTGTACTAATCCACAATGATTGGCAAAGAAGATCGCCTGCGGTGATGCAGACGAAACGGGAGCATCTGGATGAGCGTTCCTTTCATTTACAAGTGAAAACTCTGATGAAGACAAGACAATGAGACTATATATTCGGGCGGTCCAGCTAAGTAAAGCAAAAATGTGAACAAATAAAATCCAAAACAAAATGCTTTCTGCAATCACCTTATGATAAAGAAATCATCATATTTGCAAGTCAATTTAATATTTTTCATCTGAATCCTACTCCTGAACTAGGAAAAGAAATCGATTGACATATCAGGCCGCGTAATGTCGGACTGCCGCTGCAATACTGATTTTGATTTTTTTTTTTTTTTTTTTTTTTTTCAGATCAAGTAGGACTTCTCTAGATGTGTAGAGGCGCCATTTCAACTCCAATTTCCAAGAAGTGCATTTCAAACCACAAAGCTCTGAATTAAACCAGGGAGCCAGCCTCTCATGACTGATTACTTTCTTTTTCAAGGAGGCTCCATTGTCTAATGCCAGACACACTGAAGTACAGACACTTTGAACAAAATCGTAATTTTGTGAAAGGGTTGAAAATTAGTAATGCATAAAGACTATTACTATTACTCTTAAATCTAAGTTTTGCCTGTAGACTTTACTCTCAAATATTGGCAAGCGCCTTGGAAACAAAATATGATGATGGGTTATAAGTGATAAGCTTTTAATATGGCCATTGTTTGTGTTTGCAAACAGCTTTTCTTTACCTGAAAGTTGGGGAAAATATGCCAGACTCAAAACATGAGAGCATGCGTCCTCTCTCTTACTTCAAGTGAACTCTTATTGTGGTGTATATTTTTAGCAGAGATCGCGTGACATATAGCTGAGCCCTGGCAACAGCTGCTGTTGTCAAAAAATGAACAATAAACAATAAAACACAATGGAAGGTAAAGCAGGTAATGAGCAACAGGGGAGGGGAAGACAATGAAAAGGAGACAAAGGAAAACAAATGGTGCAGAGAAACGAATGAAAATCCTGCCCTAACGTCAGAGGATACACTGAGATCCTGAAATGGCAACAATACTGTTCCTGAAGCTCTCAGCTGTGCTCTTTGGCAGCGCCAGTGCTCGTCATTTTCATAATTCTCCTGATAACATAGAGGGAGGGAATAAAAGAGAAGGCAAAACGGAAAGCTAGCTGCTCCTCATCTGTCAAGATTACAGCTCCGTAATCCTGAGAAACTCCTTTTATCTCCCAAAGCGAGCGCAGACCTCCACCCTCCAAGAGTTTCAAAGGCTGGAGAGGCGCATTTACGACGGGAGCCGGTCCCCGCGGAGAAAATGGGCAGCTGAAATTGCACGAACAGCCCCGCAGACGGAGTTGAACCAACACTGAACACTTGAAACATGCTGGAGCCATTCTGCTTTTTTTTTTTTTTACTTCAAGGCAGTAAAAACACCTTCAGCGGGAGAGGGAATCGTTCCTGATACACTAAATCTTCTCATTCGAGAGGATCTCTCATGTTTCATTCAAAAGCTGGTATAGGGTGACTTTAAGAGACACACATAGGAATGAGATGTAAAGACAGCACAATTTTCTATTAGCCAAAATGTTCTCTTCACATCGCAACTTGAACTCCCAGCACAGATATAGAATTGTAATAAGTGAGAAACGTTTTCAGTGAATGGATTACTGAAGCTATTTTAAGAAATGTGCTGTATTACAAAGTGGATGATTTTTTTTTTCTTTTCATTATTTACATTTTCAATAAATTTGGGTGCAGTGTTAACCTATATCCATTTAAAAAGGAGGAAATAAAGAACCCATAAATAATTCACAACAAAGTTGCACTAGGAATATATGGATGCAGTAATAAAATTGAATCAGTTTCCAATGCATTTTAAATAATTCAGGCCGCATACCAATGTGTGTGTGACTAAAATCAAGTTGCTCTCTACAACATTTTCTGATAACATTTTGTGTTGACTTTAAATTTTTAATACCACAGAGAGCAGTCCCCTTGCACTGTGGTAAATGGGGAAACGCATAAAAGAGCACCCAGCCACCAGTCGAGCTTCCACCTCTAAGAACTGCCCTCCCCCATGAGTCTTCCACACGGCTCCTACAGACTAGCGGCAGCAGCAGCAACTGAACACCTAGTGCAAATGCACATCTGCTTAGCTCTTCATGCTAACTACCTTTCAGTGCAACTCTCCTAAGAGAATTGTGAATGGCTTAGTGAAAAAACACTGTGATGATGTGCTGAGGGCGGCGTGTCGGAAAGAACAGGAACTTCTTAAAGAGACAGAGGTCCGATTTCAAAGCATTAAATGGTGAAGACAAGTCGGTTTTAAGTCGTGTTTAATATATACTCAATGTCTACATAAACTGAAGGTAACAGTTACTTGACTGCGACATATAATGCCACCATGTGCCTGAAAAATATTTTATACTGTCCCTTTGAGGCAGCGGTGTCAAACTCATTTTCGTTATGGGCCAAATTAAGATCATGAATGCTCTTAAAGGGCCGGTTGTGCCAGAACGTATTGATAAAACACATTCATAAAGTGTTAAAATATCAATGAATTCTTAAAATTGAAAAAACATTGAACATCTTTTCAGTCCCTCCGTTATATCCCGATTGTTTTGTGATTTTTTTTTTTTGCAACAAAAATCAAAGTGTTTGTGGTACTAATTTGGAAATATTCGCAACATTTGTGCTTATTTAAGTCGGTAAATGCGACTTTTTTTACTCCATGTACAGATCATGGACTATAATCTGACATCGATGAAAGCTGAGGCAGCTGTTTAGTACAAGTAAGAAAGTTATGAGTATTTTTGGAGAAAAATTTGCAATGAATCCCCAATTATTTATTAGTGCAAAAAAGTGTTGGGAGTTGTCGATTTTCTGTAAATTTCCATGATACTTTGCAAGAAACTGGAGGGACTGATTGACATAATTTGGCAGTAAACAGGTAAAAACTGATTGATAAAATAATATTTATGCATACTAAGTGTTTAGTCTAGATTTTAGGTCGACTTTCATCCTCTGGTTTTAGTACTTGGAATCTAAAAAACAGCTCCTGCGGCACATAGTTCACTCCGACTTTAATGAGTCCTGTAGATTTGTGTTTAATTAGAACAACATTAGCGAGAGCGACGCTATTATTTTATTACAGCTGCAGTTGTTAATGTGGCTGAAATCCATTTAGAAAAACAACATCCCCATTCTGAATCATCGCATTAACATCCAACCACTTAGCATCGCTCAACAACAACAGCAGCAGACTATTTGTTTGATATGATATGATGATCGTATGACACAGAGTCACTGAGCTTTGGGGAGGATGCTGAGCAGCAGTGTCAGAGTCAGAGCTCATCTGTCAGCGAAAAGCGCTAAAAGGAGCCTCCAGGGATAAAAAAAAAAAAAGCACCTCTCCAACAAGATAAGAAAACAACAAGGAGCAGGAGGAGGAGAAAAAGATGATTCAGTCCCTTAATTATCTCAAAACAGACTTTTTTTTTTTTTAAATTGCTCTTCCATGGGAGTCATCAGTGTGGGCCTTTCTTATATGGAGCCTTCTGCTTAATAAGGCTTTGATGAATGTGTGTGTGTGTTTGAGCGGCGATGTCAGTTCTGCAGAGTTCACGCCTTAAAGGAACCATTAGTGCCAGTGTGATTGCCATTTAGCTCTCACACACACACGCACGCACCCACGGAAACACACACGGAGTGATGAAATTAACTGGCAGCCCTGAACCCTCCTCACACTGAAAATCCCATCCCACCCCGCTGTGACATCCCCCTCCGTGTGACGCAGCCCAACACAGAGCCGAGGGCGAGCCGACACTAATCCTTTTCAATTAAAATACCTTTACTGCAGAAAGGAGAGACAAAGGGCCGAGTTCCAGGAACCGAAACTGTAAATAAAGTGGGGGGGTTTGAGCCCGGTGTGTAGGCTGGTTAGAGAAAAATGAATTTTTTCTGAAGCTTTGGAGACATTTCTGTGGAGAAAAAAAAAACAGAACAATTTTACTCCAAACGTTATAAACACCACCTCTCCGGTTAGTTATTCTTCAGTAAGGTAGTTCAGAACGGTCAAATACTATAAAAGTAAGCAAAACTAATAAATAAAAAAAACACCCACAAAAACTGTAGCCTCATTCTGTTATTGTTTTTATGTATCTTTTATTAAGATTAACATTGTTCTCTTGCCAGAAATGAGACATTTCTCCCTTTATAAAAAAAAAAAAAATCATTTCTGCACATTAGTTATGTTAGATTTTGAATAAACCTCTACAAGTTCATAAGAGAATAATTTAAAAAGCACTTAACAAGAAAGGCTTGAATATCTGAATGGACTATAAAACATTCAGATGATAGCAAACAGGAAATGCCTGCTGGAATTTGGAGAAAACAAAACATGGAATAATAGCAGAAGTAGTTCATGGTAATTGCTCAGCACGGTGGTGGAGGGTTGATGATTCGGGCTCGTTTTGCAGCCACAGCGTCTTCCAGTCATCGAGCGGATCGTGTTCCTCTGCATGCTAAGAGTATTTTAGAGCTAAAGCTAACAGCTGGATCATACAACACGTAGATGGATGTCAGAGCGTTTCTTTTCCTCATTAACATCTTGTATTATATGCCAAATGACTGGAATTATTAACTTACGCGGTCAGACTTCATTTACCACCTGTGCTGTAAATAGCTAGTTTCTCCACTTTAATAATCAACATGAAAACCACAAGTTTGAGCAAATTGAATCTAATAAATTGTTTGATTTAATGTGCAAAGCAATAAGTCAAGATGCATGTCTGAGTGCTGGAAAATTTGAAGCTAGCTTTTTCCTCTTCCTTCCTGAAATTTCTAGCCAGTCATCCCCTTCGCTATTCAAAACATCAGTCCTGTCTCTCTCCCTCCTTTTTTTTTTTTCCTTCTCTGTGCATCTTCAGCCATGTTTCCTCCTCTGGCCACTCGTCCATCTATTCCTTCTCACTTCATTCCATTCTGCTGCCATCGCCTCGGCATCAATCAGCCCTCTCTGTGTGGACCGGCGCTGAGGCTTCATTATGCTCTTTCCTCGTCTCTCATATTTATTTCATAGCTCGCAGGCTTGAGAGAACGTGAGCCCTGCTGGTAAGTGAAAGGGTGAATTTTTCACTCGCATTATTCTCACGTCGAGCCGCCGTGGGGCTCGTCACGGCTTGGGAAGGCCTGCAGCTTCTCGGGCGCAGGCTGACAAATAATGCATGCGACCAGCAGATGAGAACATTCTCAGCGCTATCTCTGAAGGGAGAGACGTGGGGCGAAATAAAACGTTGTGCGTGCGGCTTGTGAGACTGAGAAAACGATGCGTAAAACTGCGTGCGTGCGAAATGAAATCCAGGTCCGTCGGTCCTACTGTGCAAAATGATGTGCAATGCAGAAGCAGCGTATGGGCATCTGTTGAACATGATGTTGTTTACCAAGATGGTGAAACCAAAACAAAACTGCAGAAGTGAAGTTAATTTTCCCTAATTTGGCCAATATGATTCTTTTTTTTCACAACTCTAATATCAATATGTTACGATTTAAACACTGATCCACGAAGAACGTTCTTATTTATCCGTTTCTTGCAAAGGGCAAAAACTGTAAGAAAATAAGTATGAACAGGGCATCAATTAAGTGTCAAACTGCGGGAATGGCTTTCCTGCGGCACAGAGAGACAGAAGGGATGTGGAACTAGCAACAATTTCTCCTGAATATTTGCTTCTGTGTGTGTTCAAAGAGTTCAAAAAGAGACACATAAAGCGCAACTCCAGCTGTGTAAATAGACCACATAGCCCGAGAGAAGCATTTCATCAGCATAACGACACAATTCGGATCAGCTAATGGAACAGAAAACAGCATTTTTGTCGCAGGGACGTTTGCGTGTCGAAATATTCCAACTCGCATGTAAAGCGCAGCTGCTTTTCTCTCCCCGACGGTGGAAATTCTTAAAAAGGCAAACCCCGACGTCCCTAACGAGGCAGAACGAAAAGCGGGAAGAAAGGCGCTGGGAGGAACAGGCCACGGGTGAACGATTTGAGTTTATATTAACCTTGTAAATGATTCAGTTGGCCGGCTGAATGATTGAAGAGTCCCCGCTGTTTATCTGAGGCGCAGGTGGAGGACGTGTGGAGTCAGAGCAGCCGTGGAGATTCACCGAGTAGCCTGCAAGTGTATTGACGGGCCTCTAGGAGCAATTATCCAACTTAACGCACATATACAGAGATCAACACTGATGCGTACTAGTCTTTCAGGAGAAAACAATGCAGATTTAATGAAACAATGTAAAGAAAAAAAACATCAGAAATGCTTAGTAATAAAATTTACAAAAACATGCCACTGCAAAACTAGAAGCAGCACAAACCAGACTCCTTTGGTTCAAGACGTTTTCCCCTGACACCACAGTCACCATGGTAACTTATGATAGTCATATCAACAAATCTGTAGAGCAGCTACATCCTGTAAGTTCAGTCAAATATGTTATTTGTGTTTTTTAACTTTTACTTAAATTTACTTTTTGTGAGTTTGTTTTGCGAGAACTGATAACTCCAAATCATATTTTTCATAAAAATCAAGAAAATTATGGACAATCCTCTTCATGAGTCCGACTTGAGAAAACAGAGCATCTTCAGTCAGAGGCTTCTTCAGACTTGCTGTAATACAGACTGCTACAATATGTTAATATTCATTTCAAAAGGTACTGTTCAGTTCTGAAGCAAATATTTCTGAGACATTGTTAGAAATATGTAAATTGTATAAATCAAGACGTAAAATATGCACAATATATAATATAAATATATAAAATTCTACATACTGTCTTAATGTTAGTGTTATTTTTATAGGTTATTTTCAGTAGATACTTTTAATCTGGCGAGAACAGATATTCTAATTCAATGAATATTACTGTATCTCTTAGTCTGAATGTAGAATTTTCACGCTGTGAAAAAGAAAAAGAAAATTCAACACCCAGTTTTTATTTTGAAAAAATATTGTAACTATAGATGGCACAATCACTCCTCCATGAAACAGGAACACTGGGTAAATTATTAAAAGGCAAAACAACAAAATCAGTGTGATCAAAATCAATGTCAGTTATTTCTAAAGCACATCGCTGTAGTTACTATCTATTATATGAAGAAGAATGAAAATAAGAATAAAGTAAGGCTGATAGTAAGAGTAAGAAATTAAATAGTGAAGTGAGGCACAGTTAGAACCACAGTTTTAACCAGAAATATTGAGACCTTATTAAGTATTCTGATATAAAACATAAACTCTGTCTGGGCCGAAGACAAAGGCTTCGTGTTTTACTCCTGATCTCGTTGAGCCTAAAATCTCGGCATAATCCCCCCGTTCTAAACCTCATCACAGCATGAGAAAGGTTTCTGCACAGACCCGAGGCAAACCGTCTCTGAAATTAAAAGGATTCCAAAAGGGCACATCAAACATATCTTTATTAAAATCAATTCTAACAACTTTTCACACAGCTAAAGGTTGGATTTTTATTTATTTTTTTTAGAGCATCGGGAATGATTGGCACGATCAAACATCCACTTGAGGCAAACGCATGCAACTTCTGACGACTGCCAAAACGACTGAGACTGTTATTTCTTCCAAGAGCCGGTGTGGTTGGCGCGGTGAGCAGCTCCGCTGGCCGGCTTTCTTCTTTTTTAATCTACTCATCCCCATCACAGCATGTGTCATTTAGGATGTAGAGCCAAGGAAATACAGAGGGAGATGGTGAGGGAACTAAAATTAGATGACAGAAAGATTGAAGCTAAGAGAAAGAGAGCTGGAAGGAGAATGACAGCAGTGAGATCAGGATGTTTTCATAAAAGGAGATGAAGGAGCGAGAGAACACTGACAAATATAAAGGTGACGGGCATATTGAAAGTGAGTCAGAGTGTGACCATGTTTTGTTTGTTTTTTTTCCCCCAGACAAATGAAGTGTTTGTTGGGGACAAATCTGAAATTTTAAGGCAATTAAATATTCTTATAGAATGGTCTGTTTACGCTATACATGGTGTCATATGCATATTCAAGTTGAACAACTTTCAAAGGAAGGTCATTGCGGTTTACTAAAGGTGAGGCAGAGTTTCAGGATCCTGCATGGCGGACCGTGGTAGCAGTGGTCATGGCTTATCCACTCCAAGCAGGCCAAGACACAGTTTGGTTGTCTGAGAATTTGAAGCCAGGTTGACCTCGTTGCCTTCCCGTCGGACAAACACCACCCAGTGCAACCAAAGCTGATCTATGATTTACCGCTCCCACTGAGCCATTTATCTCACCATGAAAAAACAAACAACAACAAAAAAAAACTATCCATAATCTCCACACCAATTCACACAGTACCAGGTTTGTGCTGGTTGCTGGAAAACTAAGTTTTCAGGCAGCAGTTTGAATCCAGCAGCTTTCCTTTAGACTGTCAAAAACGGTCCAGGATTGTTTGTAATACCACAACTGCATGTTAGGATGGGAATGGGAAGATGTGTGCGTTAGGTAATTGATGCTGTACCAATGCGTTCGGATGTATCTAATGGTGCTGCTTACGCATTTGAATCTCCAGCTAAGCCTTTTTTGGACGTGCTGATATATTACTTAAACTCATGCTACACTATGCAGATGCTCTGTCTGCAACGAAGAAGATTCACTTATCTCAGCATGAAAAATGCAAAAGAAGTTCCCCACAGGTAGCAGCCCAATCCACTTTCTGATGTTCAGCTGATAATGATTTGAGCACTGAAACTGTCCCTCACCATTGTATGAAGAGTGATGAATCCTAACATGGAAGACAGAGGAGAGCAGCGTATAACAGATAGAGTGTAAATGACTTAAATGCATTCATCAACCTAAGTTGTGGTTGTCAAAAATCATAGGAAACACGTTCTTGTTTTGTCAACGTAAATCAGATTTTCTCCAGCTGGAGCGCATTTCAAATTTTACCAGCTGGAGCGCATTTCAAATTTTACCACCTCTGAAAACAAGATCAAACGTTTTGTTACTGAAAGTCCAAATCTAACAGGAAAGTAACATTTTTTGCACAAAAAACTCTTCAGTAGTTTGTGACAGATACTCGGTCTGAAGAACAAGGATTACCGTCTGCAGTGGAGTTCATATTAATGCTAAGAAAGTTGAGAGGAAAAAGGTCGGAGAGAAAGTCAATCAAAAAGAAAGTATGTTCATTTAAAAAAAAAAATTAAAGCCAGAAGAAGCTGCGTTATCAAAATGACCAATTGAGCAGCTATTTGCCAGAAACCATCAACACATTTTTCTAAATTGTCAAAAAGTTACAGCACAGCACGCATCAATTCTTCAGCAGGAGCCAACAAATTAACATCTCAACAGGATTCGCTCTTTTGTTTGACTAAACGTTCCACATAAATTAAGAGGTTTTAACTGCATTAACCAACTCAACGAATCTGCAACACACACACACACACACACACACACACACACACACACACGCACACACACACACACACACACACGCACTCAGTTTTTCCTCTTTCAAATTAACCTGCTGGCACCTTCTGAGGGCTTACCTTAACCCGGAGTCTGTGCTTCATACCAAAATCATTAATTACCGCTGTTCACAAGTCCTCACCAGTGCCAAACATTAAATACAGCAAAAAGTTCAAAATGAGCTAACGCTCTTCGATCACCGGATCAATATTTCCAAAAATACAATTATTAATTTGCCTCTGTCTTTTAAGCACAACACACACAGAAAACTGCAGAGAGGAACGTGGGTTTGATTTGCTTACCTATAGTTTTCCAAACCAGACCAAGTGAGGGAAGAGTGGTGTTAGGAGAACATGACAAGAAAAAAGAGCAATTTGTTGGAATTACAGAAGTCATGAGATATGTTGAACTAGCAGCTCTGGAAATAAAAACTTAAAAATCACAACAACAAAAAAAAAAAAAAAATCAGTTTTGACCAAATCTTCTTCTGGAGCTACATGGATTATCTGACTGTTTAATAAATGCTGGTTCCCTGTAAAAAGTCTGGAGATGCAAAGACTGATCCACTGCGGCGTCCACACTGGTCATTCGGATCATCAACCGGAACAGGAACACAAAATGGAGAGACGGATGCAATCCAGAAGGCTTCCCTGTTTTTAGGTATATTTGTGTATTTTCATTTTCTCCATTCTAATCTTCAGTAAAAAATAAATAAGTAATGAAAAAAGAGACTAAATATTTCCGCTATTCAGGTTTGAGTTAAGTGCCACTGACTTATCCTCTGACATCAGACTAAATTAGATCAAGCAATGCAAAATTAAACCAAGGTCAGGATCATATGCATAAGTCATTATCTGTCTAGTATTTCAAATAATGAGGAACGTAAGGCAAGCGCGAGAAAGAACTAAAGATTTTGGTTTGTGCCAAGGTGGATGGAAACACATTAGAGGGTCCAAAAGACTTAAGACTGAGGAATAAGTTGACTTTCAGTAGGACAGCAACCCCAAACATACATCTGGAGATATAGTTGAATAATTTAGACCAAAGAATATCTCTGTGTGAGAATGGCCCTGTCAAAGTCCAAACCTACATCTAGCTGATAAATCTGTGTCAAGAAATGAAAACTGACTTCTTTTTCTTTTTACAAGCCAGTTCCATCCAATTTGAATGAGTTAAAAATGTTTCACTAAGAAGAAGTAGTAAAAGTTTGGGTTTTTCAATTTGGCAAAAGGTGTAAAGGATTTTTTTAGGTATGACTACTTTTTCGAGGCACTGTGTGTTTGTCCGGTAAAGACCTAAAGCTTGACGTTTTGATCAAATAAATCAATGATTTAGGAAATGTGAGAAGACACCTTTGAGGTTTATTCAGTGATGATTTTCATGAAGAATGTGTCAAGTTGCAAAAGAAGTTCAACGAAAACCTGCACAACTTTACTCTGCACTTTGATCGTCACGTTTTGTGTACGTCCACCGTTTAAGGCCTGCTCCAAATTTCCCTACAGGATAATGCAGTTTGCCGTATAATATTGTATCGTGTCACATTGCCTTGTTTCCCTTAGCCCTCAGTGGCCAATCAATGCAAACCAAAGAGTCAGCATGGAGCCGTCTGCCACTTAAAGACGGCGCTTCTTGCAGCGCTGGCTCGTCTCGAACCATTTACCTTGAGAACAGATTCCTCTGTGACCCTCCTAAAGGCCAAACAAATATCTGCAGCGCTTCCGCAGAGTCAAATGAAACTCCTTAAGGTTTCCCTGAGTCCTATTAGACACACTGCTTAACTGACACGAGCGACAGAAACTCATTTTGGAGTTTAAAGGATTACACATCTATGGGATTCTACAGGGAAATGCATGAGAAATCCTTAGATAGCAGAGCTGACTGGCTGGAAACACTACCACACCCACGCATACACACGCACACAAAAACGTGGCAAATTAGCCTTACTAATAAGTGTAAAAGTGTAATAAGTATCAGCTGAATGACTGTAACAAGGATTCAGAGCGGGGTAAGGGGAGTTGTTAAGTGGGGAGGGAAATGAGCTGACCCATTACTGTCTACAGCCCAGAAACCCCAAAGGAGCAGGACACACACACGCACACACACACACACACACACACACAAAAGCAGAGTGAGAGGAAGATAAAAAGTGTATTCAACCTGATAGACATGGTGGTAGTGAAACTCTCTAGGCTAAACAATCACACAGAGATACCCATCTGCTGACTCACACCTGCCATCACTACATCCATCACAGACTCATGGCTGTCAATCATCTTCAGCACGCACGCACGCACGCACGCACGCACGCACGCACGCACGCACGCACGCACGCACGCACGCACACACACAATTACCTCACCACCTAGGCCAACATACACTGCAGGCAGGGGAATAAATTTTTTTTTTTTAAAAACACAGTCAGCTAACTTTTCATCAGATCATTCTCTCAGCCGGACCAGAAAGAGTGGGAGTGTCAGGAGCCAGGGGTTACGTGGGTGAGAGTTTGCCTCATAGCTGTCACTGACGGAGAGGAGGGCCAGATCTGAAAGCTCTGAGCAACAATCTGGCAGGAACGCTGTTCCTGGCGAATGAGGAGGAGACGACGAGAGGCTATTTTAACACGCAGTGTTATTGGAAGGACTGCACTCCCGCTGAGAGCTTTAAGCTCCCTTTGACTCATTATTTTGAATTTGCGGCACACAAACACGCCGTTTCCACGTTTCTTCACGTCGCTTCCTGCTGCGACAAAGAAATGTCTCTGACAGGCTGACAGGCATGGAAAAACGGGCTGATGCTGGAGAAACATGTCAGAAAAATTAACCCTGATTTCTAACCCCAAGAGACATGACTGAGTAAACTTGGTATGATTGTCACGACTATCATAGGTAAACTATTACCTCTTATACGGTTAAAAGACGAAGTAGATCCCAAGAGTTCATAATTAGATGCATTGATTGATCATCAACAATGTATAACTCACTAAGGTCAAGACTTTTGCCAGTTTGCCGCTTGGGAGCTTGCAGTTGTGTGCCAACTGTTGTTGCCCATCAATCTAAGAAGGATTACAAAGGCCATTTCTAATCTATTTGAAGACCATCATTCTACAAAAAAAATTCAAAAACACTGAAGGCAGATGCGTTACTTCCAAGTAGTGGAAGTGCCAGGAAAACCTTAGCCAAGGATGCAGCATGATGTGCTCAAAGCCAACAGTCTGTCCACTCGCAAAGACTTCTGGTGGAATGTCTCTAAGAGAAATGACACAAACGCATATTTATCCATAATGTACACCGGAGAAAACATATCAGCAAAAACACTTTATACCAACCACCAAGCGCAGTCGAAGAGGAAAGATGAGAAATTGTGTATTTTCCTGCCACAAGAACCTGGGTACCTTGCAGCAATTCATCCACCATCAACTGTTGCCGTATGCTTTTTTCCAGATTAAGATGTTTCTCCATCTGTCTGACAACTGAAGCTTGGAGCAAACTGGTTCATCAATATGACAAAAACGGCAGCAAATTTACATTTGAATGGTTAAAAAGAAGAAGAAGAACGAAAGCTATCACAATAAAGCCCAGGCCTTAACCCAACTTTCCTCAAGACTGTGCAGCAAAGGACACATAGGGTGTTAGCTGTACATAGCTTTGTGTTTGCAGGTGACTTCAAATGGCCTCATGGGGCCACAGACGTAGCCAAAGCAGCATTTTATCCACTGAGGTGGCAGACCACAAACGCTCCACTTCAGTCACTGAAAATTATTTGTATAGATCAATTGTTCCAGGCTCAGGATCAGAAGGCTGGTTAACCTTTTTCAGTCAATGGAGTTTTGTCCTTGTAAAAACGTTTTCTTCAAGGATTATCGTCACCGGCTCATTTCATGATACACTCTTAAAAAAGTGATGTACTGCAGAAAGAAAATCATTTACACATGCTAATTAAAAATGCAGTTTTCAGGCCGCTTTAATTTACTCTCACCGATTTCCTGCTGCGCCTTTCGGTGTAACATGTGCAGCTACACACACACGTAGACGTGTATTCTCCCTGAAACAAAATAGTAAATCTGACTCTAATGAGAGGGAAAAGGATTCGTGCAAACACAGCCGCCACAGACTCAGAGTTCATGTAAACGCGGTGGAACACGGCAGCAGGCGACGGCGTGAGCCTGCGAGTCGCTCTCCTCAGAGTTCACAGAGCTGTCTGGCTGCAGCATTAACAAGGCTCACCTCATGCATAATTGAAGTGCAGCAATCTTGACCCAGTTACACAGAGGCTGAGATGATCACAGCGGGGTGCGCTCCTTATTAAATAACCGAAATCAGCCAATCAGAGCTCCTCACCTCCTGACCTCTACCTCTCTGACCGACAGGGCAGACCGGTCTCTGGCTTTTTCCAATCAGATTTTGTCTAGATATAAGTTGGTAATACTTAATTTCTCTCTGCAGCAACAGTAAGTAAAACATTTCTGTAATTTAGACTTGGTAATGTTATTGGAAACACTGTTTAATTTCAAGAATAAAATCCACGTATAGAACTAAGCAAAGGTTTGATTTCTGTGTGCTGGAATAATCTCAAAGACATTTTCACGCCAACATATGTTGATTACTGAAGAAAAAAAGCTGCTAATAAATTTGTTCAAGGTCAACATTAATTTTATTTAAAAGGATTTCAATTATACTTACTGTCAAGACTAAGTAGAACACTTCTTTTCCTGAATTGTCGTTTTTAAAAACAAACTGGAAAAAATGACTCGGTGAGTTTGACAATATGAATATAAATATATAAATATGAATAAGTAGAAAATAAAACTGATCGGCAGAGCAAGACGATAAGAAGTGACACATTTGAGTATTGCTCTCTAATCATGTTTAAAGTCAAGTGAAGGTGGCTGGTTTGCCGAATCGACTAAGCGGTTCATAAAGAAAATAATAAACCATTTCCACTTAATCAGAGTGGAGATTAAACTGCCCGATTTTGTTATTTATCCTATAAAAATGTTGTCAGAAATGAAAGAAATTGAAGAAAAATGATGAAATTACCAGATCATCCCTACTCACACTTCAAAGCACGTCTACCTTTTTTTTTCCCCTTTTATTAAACTCTAAATGTTTACTGAAACACTTGTTAGTTTACGTGTTTGATGAGAGGCGGAGAAACATATGCTTATAATCCAAGTTGAACTCCATCAAGTTTTACCATTCTGCGTTTTTTTTTTTCTGCTAAAAGTAAAGAGTTACTGGGCCTCAATATCTCATGAATATTATTTTCTAGAACAAGCTTAAGAAATGTTTACATGTTATATCTATCACTCTCCAAAATAAGCATTTTTTTTTTAAACGGAGAAGCGTCGGACGCAAAACAGGGACATACAGGAAGTAAAAGAAAATCTGTGCAGACTGACAGGAAGTTAGTTGTTTGCTTCTGATGAGTCAATCACATTTTATTTGACAGGCATAACAGTTTTTAAAAATCCAAATGTAACAGACATATTGAGGTTCAAAGTCCCATCCAGTATATCATTATGTCAGATTCGTATTCTCTGTCGTGATCAGAACATTTGGGCTCGTGCAAAAGTTTTGCAGTGGATTTAAGCAAATGTCAAGCTGTTATTTGTGTTTCATTCAAAACTTGGCGATTTTCTCCCGAAATGTTGGCTCGCGTCCACGCTCGCCACATAAATGTCTCCAACTTCCAAAAGGAGCAGAGAGACCGCAAGTAAGAAGTGAGGAAAAAAAAAAGGGGCGAATGAAGCAGACTTTAAAAAAAAAATAAATAAAAAATTGGAAGTGGGAAGCTGCTCCAGCTCAAGGGTTTGATGGACACCTCCAGAAGATGAGGTTCACTGAAATGTGTCGAGAGCTGCAGTCGCTAAGACTCCATCCATTTATAAGCTTTTCAGGACAAATAACTGAGGACAGGGGAGACGTGTTTCCTCAGAAACAACCGAGCACAGAACCCATTTCACATTTTAATGTTTTCAGAGTTATTTTTTCGCTTGTTGATTTAAGTCACTCTTTTACTTTTTATTTTATTTTAAACATATGTGTTTTTACTTTCTATGTAGTGTTTCCTGGGTCAGTTTGCACAAGGCATCGTCAATTACATAAAGACTAAAAGGACAATTACTGCTAACAAAAAGGTAATGGTTAAAAAAAAAAAAAAAAAAAAAAACTTGAAGGAACCTTTTTCTAAGTTATGCTGATATGTTCTGACTGCAAAACCATGCTACAAAATTTTGTACTGCAATTAAGTATGCAGGTTATTCCAAACAGATTGCAATGTTATCTTCAACTTTGAGGAATCCTGGATTCATTCTATCAAGAAACAAGAAGACGTTTGTGACCTTAGCAGAAATCACTTCACATCATTTTAGCTGAGTGACCACACATACATTTGCTTAGCAGAGAAAGACAGATTTAATAATAAATGTTATTATTATTATTACTCTTATTATAATAATATATATTAAACCAGATGAGAAGTGAGTTACTTTAGTTTTCAGACAGCTGGGTGTAGTCAGTAAGTTTGCTTTTCATAAGGATTTCTGAAACTAATTGATTTTTTTTTCCACATTCACTGAATCCTTTGATATATATATACACACACACATATATTTTAAACCACTCGTGTTCAGTAAACTATGAGGATGTAATATGTGTCATTGGGGTTAAAAAGCGAGAATGGTTCCACTTCCTGAGGTTTTTGATATTTTGACCCATTTAATTGCCAATGCCTATGACTGGGACATTTATTGATCTAAATCCAATAAAACCCGACTCTCAAGTTTGCTTCTATTGATCCACGTTGCCACAAAGTGTGACAAGTAAGAGGGGATTTCTGAAATAAAAATTTTTAAAAACATGCCAACAATCTCATAATGGACTACAGTACATAAAAAGCTAAAAAGAAATTATGCTTTGCTTAATTAAGGTTGTGGCATCTGCTGAGTCTTTCTTTGCACAATAAACTACTCTGTTTGACTGTGTTTAAGAACCAACAAACCCATTCCGTAATGCACAAGTTTGAATAGTTTTTGACATGATTTATCATGACATTGCAAGCAAGTACTCGACTATTAATGAAGATCTGTGCTTAGATGTTACTCGCTCAGTATGTTTCACATCTATGGACTGTAAAGTATCTCCACACTTTTTTTTTTTTTTTAGAAAAGTGGGTAACACTTTATTTGAAGGGGGTTGAATAAGACTGTCATGACACTGTCATTAACATGACATAGCATCTGTCATGAACATGAATAAGCCTTCCTGAATATTTATGACTGTTGTCATAAAGCGTCATTCGGTAAATTATGACACTTTTAATACAAAGTTGACATTATTCAAAATGTCTTTGTTATGACAACTTGACATTAACCAGGAAATCATTACTGATATAAATTTGTTATAAAAGTATTACTGATTGCACTTTAAAAATTAGGTAACTTTATGTTATTAAAGGTAAAGTTTAAACAGTAATGATTTATTGGTTAATGTCAAGTTGTCATAACAAAGACATTTTGAATAATGTCAACTTTGTATTAAAAGTGTCATAATTTACCGAATGATGCTTTATGACAACAGTCATAAATATTCATGAAGGCTTATTCATGTTCATGACAGGTGTTATGTCATGTTTATGACGGTGTCATGACAGTCTTATTCAACCCCCTTCAAATAACGTGTTACCGAAAAGGGTGTCTTTCATTGCTGCAGTAGATCATGCTGAAATATAACTCAGTTTGAGTATTTTTGTTTTTAAACAATGGTACTAAACTACTGCAGCTTCCTCTTGTCAGCTAATTTTAAGGTTTTCCACAAGATTTCTGAAGACATTTGAAGATTGAAATGACCTTGGAAGAAGGTTGATTGTGTGTCTGGTGAACTATTTTTGTGTTATTTTGGCTTTTAAGTTTGTACCACGACTGCTGAAAGACCCAATCACAACTCATTTTCGATATTTTGACGGCGGCTGCCAGATTTCATTTAAAACGTCCTGATTTATTTATTTATTTTATTTTATTTTTTTAAGATTTCATAATGAATGGCACTCTTAAGATTTCCAGGTTCTTTGGAAGAAAAACAGGCTTTCATCACCACAGATCCTCCGCTATGCTAACAGTACATGTGAGGAGCATTTCTGAAAAGCTCAAGGATATTCATCTAATCAGAACAGACAGTCCTAGTTAAAGTCTCCATCGAGGTCAGCGACTTCTACTGGGATGTTTGTTGTTTGTCTGTTCCCTCGCCGTCTATGCAGGGCAAAATAATAGCTCCTTGTGTGGCACTTTGCACTGCAATTCTTATTTTGTCAAAAATAACTGGATATATTCAAAGCCTGAGATTTCATATGTCAAATCAGAATTTAAACATTTTCCTCAAAAAAATAAATTACTCCTGAAAGACGTGCAAACATCTGTTTCATCCTGAATGATCTACTCCATTATGCCTACAAGGCAGAGACACGTAAGATGGAACACCTTTACGCTAAAATAAGCGTTGCTCTGGCTTCATCGAAATTCAGCTTAAATCATGGAAAAAAACAAACAAACGGCAGAGATGCAGGGAAAAGCAGTGGATGTCGCCCTCGGGGCCGTCGGGACAAATGAGATCTGTAGAGTGAGATGCTGACAAAATGAGGCTGTTATGGTGAATATAGTGAGGACTGAAACACGTCTGAACTCAGGCAAATGGATGAGGAGGCACAGTTGTCTCATCGCATGTTCTCATTACAAACTACAGCTCTCCTGACAGCCGAGGGTGGAGACACCGAGCGTGAGGGGTGGCTGTTTTTACTCTGACTCCAGTCGGACTGCGCAATGATGTCATCTCCTAATGTGACATTCGTGTCGCATAAAACGATGGGAACTGATAAGATAGGGACGGTTTTTCAGGAGTCTGAAAACTTCTTTGAGGTGAACTTTCAAACATTTTCACACCAAATAAGAATGGCACAGATAATTAAAACAAAACAAAAAAGATATAGAAACTGTTCATGCAGGGTCTTTTACTATTATAAAACTAAAACTGTACACATGTAAAGTCAGACCAAGATTTAAAACTGAAATTTGTTGTGCAAATTGAAGAAAGTCAGTTTTGAGAGCGACAAACTTTGTCACATATTTTTGTGTATTTTTACACCGAGATCTTTCGATACACATAAGAAGAGGCTTTGTTTTTATAAGTGTGACAACAGATGGCTGCTCTTGTTTTATCCAACTCCATAAATATCCATTATTCTCTGATCTTAACATGCTTCTTTGTTTTAGGTTTTTTTTTAAGATGACACTTTTTGGCTCCTTTTTAAAAAACTGGTGATTTAAACTTGATAATTTCTCAAATTTGATCATCACGTATTTCAAGACTCCAATGAATACTAACCAGTATCACAAAGAAGTCACTTTTTTTTCTATTTTTCTCCCCATTTTTTCAGATCCAGCCTGGCCAAAACCAATAAACACACCACACATTGTATAATCTTCTGAAAAAATATAGATTTAAAAAGTTGTTTGATGATTTACCTTTTTCCAAAAATGTCACATTTTCCAAAAAGGACATTTATTTTGACTCCTTGATATTATGCTGGGAAAAGACCTAACCCTGTAGGCTGGGACTGAGTTTGATACAGCTCGCGTGGTTTCGTTAAAAAAATCTATTTTTAAACTAAGATTTCTCACCCACTAAACAGATGAACTAAATTTAAAGTTTGAATTTTGTTTCAGTTTAAGCTACAATCAATATTTGAAAATTTTTTCACACATCCACTAGAGATGACAATTAATCCGGTTGTCTCAGAAAAGCTTTTAATCATCCTTTTTTTGTTGGTTTTTATTTGTTTGTTTTTTTCCCCCTTAATGGACATTTAAAAGTGGACAGCAAGTCCACTGAATTTCTGTTTTCTACGGAGTGAACAGAGTCGTGAACATCGGCTGCGAGTCTCCGATACGCAGCAATTTCACCTAAAGCCGTCACCCGCTGGCAGCCATAATTAGCCCACAGTTAGAAAATGGAAATCCCACTTAATAATGTGGCAAAAATGAGCCGAGCTGAATGGTGTCCAAACAACAACACGGCGCACAGCGAGAAGCTGGATTCTCAGCATCAGTTACACAAAACAGGTTTCTGTACAAAACTGAGCAATATCTGCCTCTCTCACACACACACACACACACACACACGCACACACACACACACGCACCGCAATAATTTCCTGCATCAAAAACAATCATTAATCTCTGCACCCGAAAATGTTGTTCCGGTGAAATTAAAGAAAAACATGTTTTTTGGCCATAATAGGCTGCTGGAGAGGAGAGGAGGGAAATGAGGGAGCAGGAGAGATTCTAATGATGTGCTGCAATAAAGAATGTAGCCGAAATAACTCTGCAGGTTCAAGATTAGATGTGCTGGACTCCCTCTTGTCATGCTGCTGCCCTCCTCTGATTATATTTCAGTTCAATTAAATATACGCCATCTCTATTTTTCATTGGTGGTCCGATATTTAACAACCAGCAGAGAGAACACTCAGAGCTGTTTGACTGGACATTTAGTTTAAGGACAGATAAGTCCAGGTTTTACTAATCTTGACCATAACCATCTGCAGGTTTTACCAGAAATCCTGCAAAGAAACAAAGAGAAAAGAAAAACCCTGCTGTGGGATTTAAAGTAACGACGTTGATGGAAAGGTTCAGTTCTTATGAAGCTTGTTTTCATCAAATGCCAGTTCAGAACTAACACTACATTAACATAAATTCATTTTGTAGCTGTATGCATTCTCCATATTTAAAAGAGACGGTGTCATCTGATTGGCTGGATTGTTGGAGCCATTTGCTGTCCCCACTCTCTTGCTCACTAAGGTCAGTTCATGACTCAAATTAAAACACGGTACTCATGCAACTCAACTGTGCGCGAGTTGCGAACACAAACAGTTGCATCATAAAAACATCAGCAGTTCAGATCAATGCCATTTCATCAACTTTCAATCATTAACGTGTTTGCATTGTGTTTTTTTTTTTTACATGGAAGCCAATGGTTAAACAAACAGAAAGAAAGAGGACTGAGGTAGGAAGTGGTGCGCCACCAATGACCTTCCTGTGTGAAACATGTTCCAAGAAAGGAACGCGTTTCACTCTGTGTGTTTCTGGACAGAATTAACTCTGACACAAAAGTAAAAACAGCAGAAATCATCACTTCTATCAGTCAGAAACTCTGACATGTTTTCTTCTAAAAGTTTCACTGATAGATAATCGGAGCGCCGTACTTCCTGCCTTCATTTCCTGTGTAAGTAGCAGCCCCATATATGTTGTTGGTTTAATGGTTCTAAACAGTATAAGATACTATGAATGTTTTCACATTCCTTTTTTTTTTAAATGTAAATAAAGATGGCAGCAGAACACAAAAGCCCACTTTGGTCTTTGCCCCTCTCTCTCAGCAGCTGCTAGTTTCCATCTCTGCAACTAGATTTATCATAAATGAAAATGCTAAGAGATTTTTTTTTTTACTCCAGGTTAACTTTATGTAGCCTTTAAACGGGTCTTCACATTAAAATTCATGATGCCTTTGATAAGTGCCTTTGATTCCTTAAATACCTGGCATGCTATTATCTAAGGCTGGACAGTATTCCTGCTTAAGAGGGAACCTTCGGCTTTTTAAGCTTTCGACCTACTGATTTTAACCAAGTCTGATTGTATAATTTGGGTGACAACAAGAAAGGTTTGCGCTGCAGGTTGCTTGAAGGTGTTGGAAAACATATTTGATTATACAATTTCTTTTACATGCACACCGCCGAAATCAGGCAATTGTAATTTCTGGGCAGCTCTTTGACGCATCTCTAATTTTGCCAATATTCATCTCATGGCTAAAACAAAATAACTGTAAAAGTTATTTTGTTGTAAAAGTTGTAAAGTTTGTAAAAGTTCCGCAATGATGGAATTGCCATTGGATTCCTTTTCCCCTCAACCTCTATGAGAAGTTTAGTGTTTGTCTAAAGCAGAAACGATGGAAATATTTAAATCTGGTGAGGTCAATGTGGAGGGACAGACCATGACCATTTCCTTTGGCAAGAATTTTTTTTTTTTCTAAAGAGATTTTCTGAGAGCGCGAATGCAGAAGCTCACTGAAGGGTTTATTTATAATCGGGCAAATTCAAGTCCCTACTTGTATTTTTCACAGTATTTCCCATTAATTTCCAGGAATTTCAGTATCATGCTGTATCTTTTGGACACCGACGTGAGTCCTGTTCAAAAGGTTTTCAATTTGATTTATTTCTTTAAAACTAAAGTAAAAGATAAAGTGATGAACGATGGCGGTAATAAGTTTAATTGAACCTCATGTTCCTGACAGGGACTGAGTTTTTACAATGAAACTCTACGCTATCCCACCTATCAGCTGCAGGAAGGCGCAGAAATGAAAGGAACAGAAAGAAAAAATATATATATTCTCATTATTTATCAGTGAAGATATTTTAATGGAATAGCATTCAGGCTGGAACCTTTCCTCCTGCTTTGCTTGCATGCTTTAGCCGTGCGCTATTAATCATTTGTTCGCGGAGGTGTCAAAGTTTTTCAAAAACCTGCCGAGCGGCGCAGAGACGTTTCTGAACTTCTGGAAGGAGATTTCAGCGGTTGCACAGTCATATCTTTGGTCTGCTGCTGCAGTGCTTTATTAAAAAAAAAAAAAAAGCAAACAGTACGATTTCAAAAGGTTTCCACACGCTTGACAAGGACAGTTGTAAGAAGGAGGAAAAAAAAAACAAAACACAGAGCTATATCCAGAATAGGAGGCACTACTGAAGAGAAAGAATTCCTAGAAATTCTGAGTTGTGTTGGGTTACAGCAGTAGGAGAATCCTCATGAACAATTGTATTCACCCTAAAACCAAAACCTAGATTAACATTTTAAGAAAGTAGCCATTTCATGCAGAGCCGCATGCGAGTACTCCTTGAATCTTCTTGTGCTTTGTCACCAACAAACTTCAATTTGTTATTTTGATTGTATGTGATGGAGGAATGATGGATAAGTGGGAGGCGGGAGAAAAGAAATCACAACTACAACCTGCAGAGTACCGTGCAAAACCCCTTTAATATTTATATTCCTAAACAAAATCCAGCAAACCAACTGCCTTCAAAAGTCACCCAAGCAGTAAATAGAGTCCAGCTGTAAGTACATTACTCTCTCTATAAATCCAGCTGTTCTGCGGAGGCCTAAAACGTTTAGCGAGCAAACGGCAGCATGAAGACCGAGGAACACAGCAGACAGATTAGAGATGAAGCTATGAAGTTTAAATAAAGGTCAGGTAAGCAAAAAAAATAAAAAATCTCAAGCTTTAAACATCTCATAGAAATCTGTTCAAACCGTCATCTGAAAGTGGTAAGAACATGTCAAATCTACTGATAAATGTCCTTCTACCATGACGAACAGACAAATAAATCGTACATGAGAAAAAGCAGCCAAGAGACCAATGGTAACTCTGGAAGAGCTGCAGAGATCAACAACTCAGGTAGAAGAAGATACTGACAAGGCAACTTTTAGTCGTGTCCTCCTCCGATCTGGCTTTTATAGAAGTTATCAAGAATTAAACAGTTTTTGGGGAAAAAAGGCCATAAGAAGTTACTGAATGACTGATAATTCAGTGGAGGGAACAGGGAAGGTAGTTAAGAGTTGATAGAAGAGTGGACGGAGAAAATACAAAAAAAACCTTTTAAGAATTGCAAAAGAAATGGCATAGGTTGACCTTTCATCACTATGACTCTACGTAAACAACCTGAGCTAATGTGGAGTGGCTTACATAAAAAAATATGAACGTATTAGAAATGTCCAGTCAAAGTCCTGACCCAACTCAAATAGAAAATCTGAGTTAGATTTCAAAAGTAATGTTCACTGACACATTATCCATCCATTTTGACTGAGCTTGAGTAATTTTATATGGATAAATGGGCAACAATGGCGATAGGTGGCGCGGTAAAGTCTCGCTAAATGGAAATGCGCGCCGTGTTTTTCAACAATTTTGAAAACCAATACGCCCAAGTTTGTGTTAACGTCTACCGAAACAAAATGAAGCATGTGGCTAAAAATGGAGTGAAAACTTCAAGCAATATTCCAAATATTTTTTTCAAGGCATTGAGAACGTCGAAGAAATAAACCACTGCTGAGATCATGTGCTGCAGTTTTCTTTGTGTTTGCCGTTAATTGTTGTTTTGAAGTAATATCCGGAGAACTTGACTTTGTTTTTCGACGTCCATTTTGTCCCTGGTGCTCACCTTTCAACGGTCTCTTTGAAGCCTCTCAGAGAATGACTGGCGCTGATTCCTTCTTGTTTTGTATTTTCCCATATTTCCGTTATCAGGGCAAAAGATGACACGATAAAAATAAGTCATTAGGAACAACGGCGGCTCTCCGGTACCTGGCACCGTATTTATCTTCGTCCTTCTGGGCCAAGCCAATTAATGTTTCTCCTTTTCTCTCCTCTCACACGTCATCCGTCCGTGAGCCTCTTTTCACTCGACAGGTCCTCTGCTCCCCCCAATTACCCAGTGTTCACGCTGTGGAGGAATTTTGCCTTAAAAATAAATTTGCATGGAAAACGGTAGCGGAGCAAAAGTGCTGCTCTGTAACTCCCGTTAAATGCACAGAGAAGAAACGGCGGCGAGTCGGCATCATTAAAATCCTGCGGCGCTTCTCAAAGGCAGATCGGCCTTTCAGGTTTCATCGCAAACTCAAACGGCTGGAGGGAAAAACTGGAATATGCGTTTGTACCCCCACTCTCGGAGATTAAGCAGCAGATTCTTAAGAGACCAGCATGAAAAACTTCCTGTTTACTCTTCCTCGGTGGCTCGTCTTCACTTTAAAAGGTTATGTTTCAAGCCGTTTAAACGATAATATTAATTTTAGCAGATTGAACTGTTCACAGATTAGGGTAGTAACAAGCAGTTACTACAGAAACCTTAAATATTTATCTGACCAGCAACATTTGGTTATTTACACTTTTATTTCAAGGAACTTTTTTTTTTAGGCTCTCAAGTAGAAGAGAGGGAGAGATTTACAGCAAAATAGCCAGAGACCGGGAATCGAACCCAGGACAGTTCTGGGAACAGAACCCAGCATTGCATGTATTCATACATAAGCTGGTCCCGCCCCTCCCTAAAATCTCTTTTTTAGCTCACAAAATGACTTTGACCATCAGAGCTCATTAACACCAGAACAGCCGTGGGATCATTTTTACACCCAGAGGGATTTTAAATTGTGAACTGAAAATCCCTGGTGTCACATTTATTAACTTCTCCTAAAAAAAAAAAAAAGATTTATTATTAGCCCTTCAGATATATTTGCCGTATGAAATCAAAGAGTTACGACAATTTAATCTATGAAGCTCTTCAGTTCAGCTAGTTTTTCTTAAGGTGCTTTACAAGTTTTTACAGAGATTATGTGTGTTGTGATTCGGCAATGTGCAACTGAAATCGCGTTACGACCATGCAAACAAAAGGTACACATTGCGATATTTTAAATGTCTTTTTGGTCATTAAAACAAAAAAAGAATTGCATTATATTGTTTGACAAAAGGTAAAGAAAGCACTGGGAATTGTAGGTGCCTACAAATACAATGAATTCAAGTAGGTTAGTTGCTACTGGAGAGGGAAGAGCAATAATCTGCTTTCATATTTAACATGAAAGCAGAATGAAGAGAATAACATCCCAAATAATCAGGTGCTCAGAAATGAAGCAGCTTAAGACATGTTTTTTTAGCTTTTCAGACATCAAGACAACTGGAATCCCTTCCATCTGACTGAAAACATTTAGGTTGCTTATTGTTTTTGCGTTTTCTTCTTTTGCCGATGGTCAAAATATTTAGCTTCTATTATTTTGTCTAGAAAACTGCATGTTACTTTTAGATATGTTTGAGTCGCATTTCCTCTAAGTCGTTTCACGCCTTCAGCACTGCCTTAGAAGAATAAGAAAATTAATAGCTTCCTGTTGTCCTGTTCTTGCCATTCCCCCCACCCCCCTCCAAATCACACCAAAACAGCCTTTCCAAGAGAACACCGGATAACTACATCTTTCTGATGGTGCAGAAAGAAAAGAGGAAAGTGAAATCCCTGCTCCACCTGGCTTTTTGACTTTTCTCCAGGTGACGAACACAGAGGAGGAATTATCCATCATCCCCGCACAAAGGGATCTAATCGAGAACAAATGGCCATCGCCGGAGCAACGGGGCTCCACAGAGTGCTGCTTATTGTGTCGTTGTTTTCTGACTCCATTTTGTGAGCCGATGTTTATATGAAAAGGATGCCGGTTGGCTTTCGGAAAAGAGATTTCATCAGAAGGCTCGCCATGGTGACGGTGCGCTTCCATGCCTGAACACAGAAAGGTGGCTGAAGGTCTGCATGCATCAAGATGGTGAAATAAGGATTATGACAGTCATGATGTATTTTTGATTTAACATGACTTGCTATATTGTAAATTATTATTTTTTTTGCCTTATTATTATTTTATACCCCCCTCCCCAGCCCACCCCCTACCCCCCAAAAAAAAAAAAAAGTTTTCCAGACCTTGGACAATCAGTCTCTTTTAAATAAGTCACAATCACAACCAGGGCCCTCAAAATGTTTTTTTTTATTATTATTTCTGCCCATGAAAAATGGTTCTTCAGTCGGCATAAGTGCTCCTGAATAGAATAGATTTGAAAAGGATTGACAGCTGCCAAACCCTGGAACATCGGCTGCTGTGGGTCGGAAAATAAAAACTGTATTTTTTGATGTGCTTCTGACACCACCAGCGCCTGCCTGTTATCCTTGAGCCGCTGGAACTTATATCTGCTGTTGCTCCATATTAGCCTTTTTTCTTCACACTGTTCATGTCTTTATAAAGACATTTCCTACATACAGAACACTGTTTTTCCTTCAAAAACAATGAAAATCTAACTTTGTCTCTTTTTTTTTTCAGATTAGCAAAACACAGTCACTGGCCAAGTTTGATGAATATTTGTGTTTCAGATGTCTGGTTCTTGGAGAGAAATTTGCTATTAATCACAACTTCAGCAGTCTAAGATATCACAGGTTTTCTGCGTCCAAATGACATGAATTGATCCAAGTCTCTCTATAATTAAGCAAATCATTTAAGAAATGGTTTTGATATCCTCTTCCTGCAGGGTTGCCTTTGTGTACATTGGTATGTGGAAAAGATTCCCTTGGTTTAAATTTATTTTTAGGTAGCATATCAAATTTATATGAGCTAAAATCCTCCTTTTATTAAACTTGAGTTGCATTTAATTAAAGAAAAAAGTCATTTTCAATCTTAATTGTTTTGACCCGCTGTGACAAACATCATAATCTCCTTTTAAATAAACAGCAAAATCCAAGTAATAACGAAACCAAAGGACTGTGAAGAATCTTTATTGTATTGTAAAAAATACTTTATGGTGGATTTCTATCCATTTATGTTGCTTTGCTTTCTACATACTTTAACCTCTCCGTCTTCATCGCCGTAGTCCTCACATTAAATTTACAGTCCCTCCTTTCTCATCCTTCATTCTGTGCAGCTTCATCTCAGTGGATGAATCCAATTAACAGCAGAGTAAACAAGTATGCGATTTTATAATAAGAAAAAGGTCTCCTGTTACATTGATTCCAGCAAAGGCCAACAGGATCCATCACTGTGTCTAATCCTGACAACAAAGAACACTTATAAAATGTCATTAATATATTATCATAAATAATCACTTCCTTCAACAGGGTGGTGTTCAACTCTTTATAAACTGCATGATATGAAGGCTCTCTATCCAGTAAGTTAAAAAAAATATCTATATTCCTCTAGTTTGGAATATTATCCCTTTTATACAGTACATCTGATTTTAAAATTTAGTTTGATGAACTTAAACATTTAAGAGTGGCAGCAAAGACAAAAAAAATATTAGAGTCTGTCAGGGGACAAATATTTTACAGCACTGCACATGTGCTGCAACAAATATTGTTGAAAGCAAAATTGTTTTAAGTGGGGACATTGACAGATCCTTGAATTATTGTAGAAAACCTAGGTTATCGGCAGAGATTGATTTAAATCTCTAGAGCCCCAGAGTAATGGTTTCGTTGTATACCAGATACGTATTAAAAGAGGCGTAGTAACGCCACATAAAATGTGCAAAATGACCCTGGATATTTCTCCACAATACTTTGAGCCATTTATACCAGCAGAACCAACGAAGGCTCTAACAGGTGATCGCTAGAACGAGCTAGAAATGCCATGCTGAGACAGGCAGAACTGGACCTTCTTTGAGATGCTAACAGGAGCTATATTGCCTCCTGTACTGACATCACCAATCCGACCGGATCCATGGAGGTCCGGTGTCGGTGGTAAAGTCCGGTGCCGCTGTTACCACAGCATAGCTGATGCCGAACCGGATACAGATCTACAGCCACTGGAAAAAACAACAAACTGGAAATGCTAAAGGATCTAGAACACCGGTACTGAACCTGAAACCACTACCAACACGAACAAAGTTCGGATCCCAAACCGCTGTTGCCTAACTGGACACAGAGCTACAGACGTACTTACCGGATCACTCAGTCCAACTAGAGGCGAGTGTCATTCATTGTTTCATTTACGAAGTAGCTTTTAAAAGCTGGTTTGAGTACACGAAGGACTGAATTCGCATAAGAATCAGTTGACATGTGCTGTTATTGGCAGTGTGGATTAGATTAGATTATCTGTAGGATTTCTATAGGGCCTTGATGACTCACAACCTTGGAGTTGCATAAAACAAATAAAACCTTTTATTTTTAACCCAAACAACTAGAGATGTGCCGATCGATCGGTCACCGATCATAATCGGGCCGATTTCCGTGAAAAAGTGCATGATCGGTGATCGGCGATCATTGGCTCTTGTTGCCGATACCGATCACCTGCTTCTCATTTCGCAGCCTGCCTGTGCAGCTGGTCTCCTCTTTCCTTCACACTGCGCAAATGCGCAGCAACAAATCCTATAAGCGATGTGGAACTATAACGCACTGAGTGAATGGAGAAGTTTGCGTGTTGCGGCGGAAAATTAAAGCACGTCAAAATGCATCAACACAACGAATCTAGTATGGCATAAAAATGCTATACTTGACGGAGTTTGGCTACATCGAGGCTCACTGCAGTAAAAAAGACATACAGAGGATCAGATAGCAGGTAAAGCAGCGCACAGCTACAAACACTCACCCGGATTAGCATGACGGTCAGAAAGCTAAACAAATAACCTGGAAAATTATTTAAGTCTTCGAGCTGCGATGTAAGTCACTGGTTCTGCTCTCGCTGTTGAACCGCTGCTACGCTACAGGTAGTAATATTTCACAGACGGAGCTTCGCTTCTGCTCCACCTGGTAGTGACTCTCACACCGAACCTCTGCTTAAAGCTGCAGCATCTAACCTAAAAAAATACATTTTACATACGTATTAAAACTTTCGCTGTCCTAACATGAGACAGATAATCTCTAAAAAAATAATCGATCTCCTCCCTGTCCTGCATAATTACTCCGCTCAGTCAGAAACAGCCAATCAGAGCTAGCAGTAATCAGCTAGCCCCCTTGCTATCAGGAAGTTTTCATTCAGTAACTCTGGATTGTTTATTGTAATGGAACCTGTTTTTGCCTTTGAATGTTAAGTTTTATACTTGAACTTTTTGGCAATGTTGAGAGGTTTTATGCCTTCATATGTTATCAGTCTGTTAAAGATAGTACTACCAATAGCAGTACAATTTGCACAATGCCTGTTTTGTTTAGTTTTCTTCTTGGAAAAAGTTATTAAAAACAAGTTTTTGTCTAAATTAAGGTGAATTCATGGTTCCTTTTTCCACATAATGTAACCGGTAGTGTTTATGATAAAAAATAAATAATAATTATGTGATCGGTATCGGTGATCGGCCCTCATGGGTGATCGGTATCGGTATCGGCAGGAAAAAACTTGATCGGCACATCTCTACAAACAACCTATAAATTAGAAACCATTAGTAGTTCACTCCTCAGCAAGTTACTTCCATCAGGTGACATCTTAGTGAACAGCATGACTGGGGATAAAATGCAGATAATTCCTCCTTTCAGGAGCATTACCTCATTTCCATTACCAACACTGTTCTCCCCATTTTGGCCCTGGGCTGTGTTAATCTCACCAAACTAATACGATGATCTGCTTTCATCTAAATACATTGGCTTGCCACTAATTGCTTAATCAATTTCCACACTATTAAATGTGCATAAGGATAATTCACACAGAAACAATCACTTCCAGCTAGCACGAAGCAGAAAGATAAAGAGGAGCTGTGTGCACCACCCAGATAGAACGACACCAATCACACATATCCCCAAAGAAATATGCACTCAGGAAAATGTGGAAAAAGCAGATACTTAAGGTGGATACTGTTTGCAGTGTCACAATGATGTGGTCGCTCCAATCTTAGTGAAAAATTTAGCCAAACATCCAGAAGGAATATTACAGTCTGGACTTAATTATGCAGATAAGTGGTGTGGGTGTAAATGGCTCCATTATCAATTAGCAGAATACCAGCGCAGCATTTAAGTGTCGGCATCAGATGTGATGTTTGGTTGTTAACAGGACGCTGCCACAACGTCCAACAGTAAGAACAATGAGAGAAGGTCAGAGGACAATTCTGAAACAGCACTTGATGTCACAAAGCTCAACGCTGGAACCAATGTCTGTTTTAAGATACTCGTGTTGTGATTTTATGTAGCAGTATGCCTGACAGACGGAGTTAAATGCTTTATTTCCTAAAATCAAACATATCACACCTGGTCTTTACATCAGTGTTAGAATTTGAAATCCAAAGGTTTGTACAGATGCTATTAAAGGAGAACAACAAAAGACGCAGATATTACAATAAAGATGCACAGAGAAGTTGAGTGGTGATCGTACTCTGATTCATTTTAACTCGATCAACACTCATTGGCGAAAGACCAACGGGAAACTCAAAAATCTGAGCTTTTTAAAATTAGGAAACGCATCATGTGCTGCTAAGGTCATGCCGAGAACACACTCTGTGCTGATGGTGTTAGTAAGGGATGAAAAATCAAAGAACTTAAAGATTAGACGTTTTAATTCAGTTTATAAACCTAGCAATGTAAAACCACACTGTAGCTTGACTTTATTTTTCTTCAATAATAAATAAATTTATTTTATTTTGAATCACCTGGTTTGGGCTGACAGATGGAAAAGAGAAAAATTTCAGTTTGAAGAAACGGTTTAGCCAGAAGTAAGATGACGCCGTCAAATTATCAGGATAAACCAAACATTCATCAGCAATGTGGGTGTTTTAGGTTTTTAGGTCATGTAGTGCTAATCTGTGTTTGGTCGGGGCCGATGTCCACCAGTCTTTCCTTTATTGTGTCTAAATGGTTACACATATTGTTCCTGCAAGGTCAGTTTTGCGTGTGTGGTTTTGCTTGTCAAATAAATGTTTTATTCTGTCAATATTTTTTAGTAGAGACATTTTAACAGACTTCTTTCATAGCTTCTTGGATGAGTAAAACATGGTCCTGAATATATCTTTCCTATTTTTTTCATGCTTTCAATGCTCAGCCTTGTCTTCTATTTTAACTGATTATCTAAGAAATAAAGTCAAGAGAAGTGCGAAGGCATAAGACACAATTTTAAAAAAGGTTTTTCTCAGTATGTGGACTGGAGGTGTACAGTGAACACTGACCTAGTCGCGGTTTGGTATTCGCTGGTTTTTCTGTTGGACGCGACTCCAAATTATTCAAAGACAATTTGGTTGAATTTTTCTACATAGCTAAAGTTTTTAAAAGAAAATGCAACTTGTGAAGCTGAAATACCTCAGAGCAATGTTACTGTAGACATTACAGGCTACCATTCACAAAGCAGCCAATCCAGGAGTGTCATTCATTATCCTTGTTGCCGATTGGCTCTATGACCAAAATAAAAACAGTTAGTAATCAGCCAGAGTGACGAGATTGTTTAAGGTAAATTTGGCGTTTGAACTATTCAATCAGCCAATTTGAAGGATTATTAGAAGGTGGTTACAAGATTTCAGTTATTTCCGGCGGATATTAAATGAAAATCCCTGCGATATGGATATGCACAGCATCACAGTCACAAAGCACTGTTTGGATGAAATATGCGCCACGCTACCTAGTTTTAGATTCCCTTCATTCCCACTCTGTGAAATATTCACTGCTCACAGAGCATAATCGTCCACAGCAAACCACACATCAGAGCATTTATAAATATTCTTTAAACATAAGCCGTGAGTCAGAGTGAGAGTCTTTTGTCACGTGTGACCCTCCAGGTGGTCCAAGTCGCGCTGTGGCATCGACCCAACTGAAGCTTCCATTCAATGCAACAATAGCGGGCAGGGATGATGGATTTAGGTCAGCAGTGAGCCAATGCACTGGATGTAGAAAACGCCAATGGAAACCACCTGCGGCCATTAAGCAACGTTTCCGTTTGTTTGCCTTACCTTCAGTTTCCAGACAACGCCAGGAAGGAGGAGGAGAGGAAGAAGCGCCGGCAGAGCGGGGCGGCACCGAGAAGAGAGGAGAGGAGAGACAGACATTTTTATTAGTGTGCGAACGATATAAAGCAAGGCATCAGCAAAACAAGGCGGTTTTACACCTCGGCCCCTGCAGATCACTCAGCATCTGGAGCTGCGTCGAGGCGCCAGCTGACATTAGAATTCCTAAACGGCATTCATCACATCACCTAGACTGTTTATTCAGCTAGAATGCAGCCAAAGCAAGAGTAGATATGGGAGCAGCTCAGTCGTGTTATTGGACTTCTGCACTTGCCCGAGCATGATGCTGCAGAATACAAAACACCCCCCCGGATCCTGAAAGCGCGACGGCCGCAGCTGAATGCTAAATCCTTCCCGGGCTCGGCGTGGGAGCCCCCGCTGTCTGCTGCATCGCTGCGTCCAACCGGAGGCTGCTTTGTCTCCAGTGCCCCCGAATGCGATTCCTGCATATTTGTTGGTGTTGCTGAACAAAGCCACTCTCGGAGGAATCAAGAGACGCCAACTGGAGAGAACAAAACTATCCGGCGACAGCTTACGAGGCCGCAATATGGCCGAACCGAGCCCGTGCGGCTCAGCCGAGTGTGACCGCGTAGCTTCTGCCAACGCAAACATTCAAATGCAAGAAGTCCGACAAGGCGGACCCATTTGTGCAGCTAATGTTACGCTTGTCAGGATCATTTGACTCAGGAAAATGTGAGATTAAAGGCACCAGAAGGACGAGGGGATTCCAGAGGGAAGGAAACGGAACTGAGCTCACGGAGCGCGCCAACAAACACTAAAGGAAAGGCTGAGCAGAGACGAGCGGTGCCGAGTAGATTCTGCTGAGTCCGGTGTAATCTGGCTTAATAAAGCCTCAAAGTCCTCTCAGAATTACTAGGTAATGCAAAAACAGTACTGATGATCTTTTGGTACAGCTGAGGGGCAAAATTCTCAGGTTTTATGATTAAAATTGATGAACTGGACTAAGTGCTGGACTAAATAGGATTTTGATTGAGGACACGGACATGCCAAGTTTAATTTTTTTCAACCTGCTGAATCCATCTATGAAAGAAAAGCTTCACAGTGCTACTCAACGCAGCAGGGGTTTGATTTCTGCTACAGCCTCAACTAACCACTGAGTGAACTTTCAATCTGTCCCCTGATTAACTGTTCCGGCTTCAAAATGTCAAATTATTGCAGTTAGTGAAAAAAAATTGGACAAAATCTTTAAAAACTCTTATCTAAAAGCTGCGATGTATATGTTGCCTGACATCATCTGACTCAGCAACTGTTTAAATTTTAAAAAGATGAAACCAGGTATCCGATATCACCATGAAAACATGCTTGTTACTGACAAGGCATGACATTATATCAGACTAAACAGTTTCTCTTTAAGGTCAGGTAAGGTTAGCAAAATTGTTTCCATTTGCTAAATGCCAAAAACAACAGAACTTTTAAGTTACTTTTGTCAAAGGTTGTCAGAGGTTCATTTGCAAAAAAAGAGTCCCAAATGGATTCCAATAGAGAATCTGTGGCGAAAGCTAAATATGAAGGTTCAGTCATTAAGAATGAGAAATCATTTCAGACAGGCCATTTTTAATAAGACGGACGACATTTTGACGACGTCACTGGATGAGGATCACATCCCAGCTGTAGAAACCAGGAGCTACCTGCTGCTCTGGCTGCCTCGGGCTGAGAGCTTCAGAGTAAGAAGAAATGAGCTGCTGCATTGGAAAACGGTTAACTGCTTCAGCAAAAGAACTTGGAACTGAAAGGAATTCATTTTACTTAAGAATTGACTAGAATATTGAAAGAGCCATTTTAAAAAGTGATTTAAATATTAATAAGCCCCCTCTCCTGCTGCAGAAACACTTCTTTGAGTGAGCTCCACAATTTTGCCTCTTCATTAGGAGCTTGATTGTAATACCCTTACCGATTTTTCTTCAAAGAAATACTTAAAACTACATTCCAAAGCTCCTGGGTTTTCCCACGTTCATTCGTAACAATCAGACACGGAATGTGCCACACGCAGCAGAACCCCCGCGCCCCTCCTCCGGATTGTCGGCTCCCGTTTATCCGTCACGAGTATCTGATGAGCAGCTCGCGCGGCCACACCACACTGACCTGTGTAAGTAGAGGTGATATAATAACCATCGTTCATCAAAGCTAATGATTTCTGCTCGTCACTGTCCGGCCCGCTGTCGTTTTGACGGATGGTCTCGGCCCGCGCGGCTGGTGACACCAAAGGTGACGCCGCTGTTTGCCGGTTAATGATGAGAGCTGCCGCCGCCGCTGCTGCTGATGGGAGATGAACGAGCTGTGTACTTCCACTGCCGCTGCTACTGCCTCCTCCGCTCTGACAGATTGGAGCCTGGATTTAAACAGATCATCTTCAAGAGTCGCACTGTGCCAAGACTCTGATCTCAAGAGGGAAGCCTTGTTAGTTTATCACCTTTTTTCCTTCAGAATAACGCAGCAGGCGCTCATAAATGGGCGAGACCGAAGCCAAATCCCAAATTAATCCTGAAGGAAATCCATCTGGAAGGGCTTATTTTATTCCTAAGTGTTGAAAGGGCTACAAATGGCAGAAGTTAAGTGTCTGGTTGATGATAAATTATAAATTTCTCAGTTAAATGGCAATGCAAAGATGAATATCCAACATTGAGCAAACATGCACAAGTTGTTCCATGAACTTAGAGGTTTCAAAGTTGGCATGCTGGAAATGGTGTACTGAACAGAGCAAGAAGGAAGCATTCTGTTTAAACTGACTTTTAAGAAGATGCCAGGTGGACTTTATCCTCCTGGGAGGATAAAGGCGGATGGATAAAGGCTTCCGAGGGGAAAAAATAAGTCAAATTATGTATGTAAAGCATCATCCCTGTTCCCCCCCAGTTTCTCAATGATCTAACAAGTTAATAAACCATCCACCTAACATGACAACCTACAATGTAAGTGAAGAAAAAGAAGAAATGTGTCCGCAAGTTACCCGAGAACATGCGACGGGTGCCAGAAGTGATTCAGCGTCCCTCCAGGGGGGTGGGGGGGTGCATGTGTCATCCTCTGTTCAGTGTTTAATAATTCAGGCGAATATCTCCGCGGGGGATTCGTTTCTGTGTGAAAAATCTTAAGCTGGATTTACTGATAAACTCTGCGGGAAATTTAACTGGAACGCTTGCAAACATTTCATGAGAGCAGGTTGTCACACAGATCGTGTGGCTTCAGCTCTTGTTTGAACAGCCAATGTCTTGTTTGCCGAGACGCATGTGCACAATGAGAAAGTATTTGAAGTTCAGAGAGAGCAACGCTTTCCTTTCTCACGGTGCTACACGTCATTCGGTTTCTGTTGGTGTACTGTTAAAGCTCAATTTTCTGAATATCAAGGTCAGACACGCTGCTTCCACTCAAGCAAGAGGATGTTTGACATCAACCTGCACCGCTAAACAGTTTTGCTTAAGAAAACAAACCTCAGTTCATATTTCCAACTATAAATACTTTTTAAAGATTTTGTTTTAGGTTAGGATAGCCTTAGGAGGTTGTTGTTTCGCTACAGTGCAAAAACCTCTCATGAATACCTGTCTAGAGTAACCAAGAAAGTCCTAGAAAATATACAACAATGGCCTCAATGTGAGTCATCCTACAACATACAACTGAAAACGTACAGCTTTCGATAGACATGCTTAGGTATGTACCAACTGTTCAGTGATCAGAGCAGGAGACTTTTTCTCTTGACATTATATGGCTAGAAGAACAAAAAGAAGTGCTCTTAGATTTCATCTTTCTAACACCTACTCTGCAGTCACGATTCTTCTTTTACAGCAATGCAAATCTTGGAACGTGACCAAAATGACTCTTGTGGCATTATTACGGACACGTTTTGTTGTAGAGCAATAATGATCCAAACATTAAGTCGTGACTCGCATGTCCTAATTACCTCAATAGTGATCTTAAAGGTTATACTGATGTGCTTATAGGTGACCTTTTGGTTGAGAGGTGAAACGTCTTCAAGAAAAAAGAAATTCTTTATCTTCTACTGAAGAACTTTGGTGGCTAGGGTATTCTTAGTTTTTTTTATGTGATGGTGTATGAATGTTCTGTCGTCAGTAAGTGGGCAGGAGGAATCTTAAGAGTAACTTCACTTATTTTCACAGAAGCAGACATCACTTTTGAACTTTACTTTCCAGCAAGTAATCAATGAATCTGAGAAGCGGGGGCATTTTTCAAAAGGTCAGCCTCAAGCAGACACACTATTTTTGGTTGGTCTGGGAAACAGAAGCTGACATCAAACACGGCCGGACAATAAGTCATCCACTTCACAAAAAACCAAACCAAACCCTCCATCACTTTAAGAGATGTACCCGTACCTTAACCATTAATATGCCGCAGAAGGTCAAGAGCACATTTTACGTTTCCTGACAGATTCTTACAAGTGGACAAAGACGAATGTCAGAAAGTCTTTAGAAAGGTCGACCAGTTTCTGTACAAATTGAAATCGATGTTAAACAGTGAATACAGCAGCAGTAAATTATGAGTCAAAACAAGCTGTTCTTTATCCCCTTTACTGATGTGTCGTTCACCAACGATCTGATTCTTTTGAACAGCTCTTTACTCGAGTCTCAATCAGTGAGAGTCGATTGTTGTTTGTTGCTTGCCTATGATGTGCAGTACACTGCGGTAGCTATAGTTATTTTATTTAAAATTACATTTACGTAACTGACTGCAACGCTTTATGCAGCAGGAGAGCGGATAAAACTGCAAGGAATTAACTACTGTGGTGCCAAGAATGTGGCTATTAAAGCTTTGCTTATGTATGGCCAAAACACAGCAAAGGTATTTTCAACTAATCTTACAAACAGGTGCAATTTATGTGATGTTGAATCCAGTTCAATCAACTCAGTTACCTTCTACATGTGATCTAAGTAACTTGTCAGACCTACGTGCCCTGGAGAAAAATTATATATTTAAGTATATTTTAAATATGCTGCATTTTTCTGAAATACATTTTTAGTGTGTTATCAAGTTAAGATTATATTAAAAATGAAAAATACATTTTAAAAACATGGTTCTAATACTCAAAAAATTATTTAAATATATTACTAAAATTATACTTTGGATAATCATTTTAAAAAATTAAAAAATTTATATTTTAAATGCACATTTTAAAAATATATGACAATTATATACAAACAATACTTTTCTGAAGTTGTACTTTTGCTAGTATTTTTAAATAGGTTCTGTGTATATTTTAGTGAGCCTTACTAAATCTCAGAATAAATAGATTTCAATAATATTTGTAAGCACTTTGTAAATAGTATCCAAGTACATTTCAATGAAACACTTTCAGTGTTCACATACTTTGTTATGCTAGCAAAGTATGCCTTATGAGGTGCTTTAATAATCTTTTACTATTTTGTTAATAAATAATGTGTTCATGCCTCAAAACATCAAACATTGACTGTTCAGTGGCAGAGTTTCTACAACAAAAACATTACTGGTCCTTAACACTAAATGTAGACAGTACCTTCAGTTTTACATCTGAATGTGATCGGTTTTTCTCAGTTATTTAACTAAAACACAGAAACTGTCTGATGTTTTCTGAAAACTTCTCTACATTTTATGGTCTTGTGGTGTTATCGTTTGTTTTGCAAGTGCTAAGGTTTCAACATCATGTATTCATTTCGGCTAGTATATAAGCATTTTTTATTTATTTATTTATTTTTTTCTTTTTTGACAAAAGCGCACATCTCACAGGACCGTGGTCGGTGTGTTGTTTGGCCAAGTTCAAATGCCCGTCTAAAACCGGAGACAATTTTCTGTAAAATGTAAAAGATCATCTTCCTGACCATGAAATTTCAGCCTTGCAGTTTTTATTCTGGTCAAGCAGAAATCCCAAGTGCACAACTGAAGGTCTTTGGCGCTTTCAAGTGTGTTTTCAAGCATTTCCTGGTCGTCTGAGGTTAGAATGCTGCATTCTGGTAATGAATTATAGCCTCTGTCCTGAGGTGGGCTGTCCTCCCACACAGGAGAAACACTGACAAGGCAACACAGATGGATGGAGAAAACGATGTCCAACTCTGAGGTCAATTGTTACTCCTTGGCACAGAACTCCATCTGTGCGTGCGTGCGTGCGTGCGTGCGTGCGTTCACCTCTGATACCATCAACACAAATACACACATCCCTCGGTGGCCATATGTAAAAGATAGAAAGCGGCAAAGTTGGAGGTTGGGCAGTAAATCATCAGGGATAACTTTCTGGAAAGTGAACCAGCGGGATTTTAAACTTTTCCGGAGAGTGTCCTCATCTCTGTCCTCCCTGCTGTTTTGTGAATAGCTCTGAGCCTCGGAGGAGGAGTCGGAGCAGCCATTTGTCTTTTTAATTGTACACCTGTTAGTCTCAGGTGTAAAGGGCCTCCTGCTGCTGCTAAAGTGTGTTCTGTCATCCGAACGGACTGCCGACCGCGCTCACACCGACAGGGAAACTGATCCTTGGTGAATAAATTAATAAGGGTCAACAACTCTACAAAGTTGGAATATTTTAACATACTTGAAGTTCCTGGAGGCCACAGTGCCGACTTAAAAACACTGAGCGATACGAAACCAAACGAGTGGTTTCATCAAGGTGCTGACTGTACCACAGAGCTGGAACAACCAAACAGTTCCCAGTAATCCCTTTAATTAAATCACAGAAACCGCGTCTTTTATCGTCTGCTTTTATATAGAAGGTCAGAAAGGACATTTTGTGGAGGCGAGCAGCAGATAGTAATTTGCTTTGCAGGAGAACTGTCAGTAAAATCATCTGGGTAAAAGCATTGTTTTATGCAAGAGATGCATGACAGATTTATGCAGTTTTTATTTAAATTGATAGAAAAGTCGAAATGTTCTCGAGGTAGACGTTTACTGAATGCATATTTTAGAGATGATGCTGTCCAAGTTACATTTTGAACCAGGTGGAGATTCTAGATTTTGACCTTTGCACGTGATCGGCTCTCGGAGAATAGTTGAAGTGGGCTCTTGACTGAAACAAGAATTAAAAGGTACTCCACATAGACTTTTTTTAAATCAGTTTAAACTAAGACTTTATGCTTGCTCCTCTCATGCAAAATGCTGGTACATGATTGACAAGTTCTCTTGTATCTTCTTTGGTCAAAATGGCCAAAATAAACCTGCTTAAAATGAAAGAATCAGTACTGAAATATTGTTTGGTTTTTTTTGCAGAAAGTATGAAAATCTCAGCCTGACTCGGCCTCTGAAAGCTGTACTCTGTCTCCTCGCAGAGTGATTAAGACATTTAACTGAGGTCATAGGGTCAGGAAAGAAGCTTACACGCGATTGGCTCAGGTTAATTACAGCAGCAGGCTAATAGACAAATGTGCGAGAGGTCAGCTGAGCGTGACTGACCCCTCCAAACTATCTGGTGTCCAAACTTTTCCAGTTTGCCCTCTTTGGATCGTCTCATCTCGTCCGATGTTGTCATCCTCCTCTCCAAACCACTTGGAGACCCTAAAGGTCTTTTCCGCTTATCCGATAGCCTTCCTCCTATAATCTCCTAAATCCTGAGATCAGCTCTATTCGACCCCCAACAGGAACTATTAATGACAACAGAGTGAAAAGCGAGACGAGAACAACGTGCAAGCCCTGGAGATTGTTCATGTGTCGAACGGGGCAGAAAACATCGTTATGGCAACTTATGGATGGACGTGTGAGGGTACGTTGAGGTGACGGCGTCGGAAAAAGTCATTTCAATTTGTTGAGTTTGTGGCAAAGTCTATAAAAAAATGCAGAATAAAGCATATGTTTCATTTTAGAGTTTTCTTGAAAGTAATATAAAATCCCATCACATCTTGTTCTGGTTAACTCAATATCGTGTATCGTCTTATCTTGAGAGTTTTAGGTATTGCTATACCCCTAGTCGTTACCAAGTTCTGGTTAGTAGACGAGGTCATTTCGATCAAGACCGAAGTTGATCTTGTTCCTGTAGCTCCTCCCCGTCTTCTCAGCTTCTGAGAAATTTAACAGCATGTGTTTTTCAGATGAAGAGTATTTCTGAAACTTTGGGAACGTGTTAAAAATAAATACTTTTGAGATTTTAAATGCTGAAGTTACACCTGCCTTTCAAAAGACAGAACAGAGTAAAAATGTGCAGCTGCTGAAGTGATAAATGGTACATTTCAAGAGGCTATATCTCTCTAAAATTTCAACATCAATTTTGTCCAAAAGACGCAGAAAACCAAACATTTAAAGCAATAAATTTGAACATAAATGAAATGTTCATTTATTTCAGTAACTGAACTAAGCGAAACACACAGACTGATGCCAAACCTTCATCTGTGTTAATTTTGATGATTGTTCTCTTACAGCTCATGACATTTCATTTTTACTATTTCAGAGTATTGCATCAGACCAATAAAACAATTTTAACACAGCATTGTGAGCTTGGTGAAAAGTTGTGTTTAGTACATTCCTGAAGGTTGTCATTTTCAAAAGTCGTTTTTAACTTGACAAATAAGCTCCATCAGGACGTACAACTCCAATTTACAGAGAAAAACCTGTGGTTCTGCTTTTACTGAACTGCTCCGCTTTATTTTCTTACTTCCCTTCAAGTGACCTATATTCAAACAATCAAATCTGGGTTGTACAACCTGATGATTTTTACATTGCAATGTCAACCAGATAAAAACTATAAGTTCACAATAAGTGAATCCAGCCTGTATTACTCCAGGATTCTTTGTGAACTGGAAGCTGGGAAAGAAGCCAGCCTATTCTCTAATGACTGCAAATAGTTCTGTCTGGAAACTTTAACTGCATCTCGGGGTGAACCAGGAATAATTTAAGGGCTTTTATAAGAGCCAGAAGAAGAAGAAGAAAAAAACATTAAGGACAATGATTTTTTTGAATTTCCAATCTAATAAGTTGAATAGGGATACATTATTGGCACCTATGGCACATTTCCGTCCAGACAATGAGCTTCTACTGGATATTAATTGTCCTGGAAACCCATTCATGCTAGATAAACGAGAGTCTACGTAAAGCGGAGGACTTCAGGGGTCAGGACTGGTGGTTCACTGAGCATCGTTTGGGAGCGGAGACCGCAGCAACAATGCTTAGATAACACCTCGGTGGTAAAGATCAAGCTGAATTGAAGGTTACAGCCCATTATTTACTGGTTTCTCCACATACGTGGACAGAAACTGAGAGATCTGAGGCAGCTTTCTCTGCAGGATCTAGGGTTTTCTTTCTTTTTTGTTGAGACGGATTGATGAGTCTGAAATATATCAGTTTCTAAAACAAACAAAAAAAAATACACTTCTAATTTTTAATTTCTGATCAGAATATATTTGCCTAGTCCCAATTATTTGATCTGGTCATTCACAGAATTACACTAGGGACAAAGTCCTTGATTAGCTTTGTAATGTCCAGGCTCTCTTATAACCTTAAATTCTGGAAGAGGCAGACCTCTCCCAGGACACCTGGGTTATTTTTCTCTTCTCCCGCTGCTGCTGTTTTAAAAGTTGTTTTAAAATGGAAGAACAGAAGGAAGGTCTGGCCAAACCCAAAGTCCTCCTGGGTCCCAGATAAGCACAGGATTTCCTGGTTGAGTCGCCCTAACCTGGGTCACAGCAACACTTACCAGCTCTGCTAACTAAAAAATTAAATGAAGATTATATTACTGCGACAGAAGGAAAGAAATCTGAATTATAAAAAAGCTTCTTTTCTTTCACTCCTATCTTCTGTTTGGTTTCAGTGTCTTTTGGGGATGGTCTGGTATTGGCCTGTTTAGGAATATAATCCCTCTCCATCATTGTAATTCATGTTTCCCTGTAAGGAGACCACATTGGAACTTTCTCCATTTTAGGAACACACTTTCTACATAGTGACACTTTAAGACTTTAAATGACCTTTAAAACTTTAAATATGTCTAGTCTTTTCCTCCCAGACAGCTTTGATCCTGGCATAATCCAGAGCAAAATCCTACACCTGTTTCCCTAACTTTACCCCAAAACTGCGACAGATCTCTAAAGGTTCCTTAAGTGGAACAGGAAGTTGTCATGGCGCACGGCAGGAGGCCACACGGTGCAGAATTTAGCTGTCGTTATTTCGGGGTTACTTTGTTCCGCCGGGAGCCTCTTTCCCTCCCCGAGCAACACTTTTGCTTCAAAAAGCGACGAACTTAAGTCTGATTATTGTTTTTCCACCATCGCCGACACTCAGTCGAGACAACTTTCAACTGCGACTCGGAGGCGGCTGCTTTATTCAGTCCTCTGCAACACATTTCCTTCAGAATCAGCTTTCAGCTTAACTCGTTTAGCAAAAGTGTTGCTTTTTCTGCCAATTTGCTTCCATTCCAGGGAGCAAATTTGTGTTTTTATTCAGGTTTCAGTGAAGTAAGGTGAATTTCCCCCTGAAGGAACAGTTGCAATACGCCTGCAAGCTCCGTTAGACGCAGAGCTGTAATTTAGTAAAAACTACTCTGCTCCTGAAAATGTCGAGGTATTAGAACAGCCACACACACACACTCCAGCTCTAAACAGCTAAAAGACCTAAAACGCAACGTTTATCAGGAGTTGGTAAAGAAGGACGTCTCTGCCTTTAAGTGGTCACAATTTACACTTTATTCCACTTTAGCATCAACTAAAGCTGTTTCTGTCCCTATTTGGAAATCCTGGCTGTAATTTAATGTAAAGTTATAGATTAAAAAAAATAAAATAAAAAACTACTGTCATAGATCCACTAGAAAAGTGGATCTATGACAACAGATCCACTTTTTCCTCCTTTAGCTATTGCACGAATAACATCTATTTGCTCTGACTGAAGAAGCGTCCTAATAGCAGACATCGATCTGTAGATGGACTGTGGCTTACATTTGCTGCATGCACTTAAATCAGAAAGCAAAGTTTGGGTCTGTTAATTCTCAGTGAACCAAGCTACTGCAATTAACTGCTCCTACTTAGTTTTCTCCATCATAAATTCCTGTCATATCAGATTTTTAAAAAGTGCAATTTTGCACCAATGCAGTCATGGAGTTCAAAATTTTCTAGAGAAGTCTGAGATGCAATAGGTTGACTTTGTACATAAACTGTTTTTTTTTTTTAATCTAACAAGGCAGTTTTGGCTCGTAGACAAATGTAAGCAGCCTATTTTTATCGACTGCTTTGCTTATTGCTGACTGCTGCATCATAAAGCTCCAGTAAAATATGTTGAAGTGAATTGTTGTAAAAAGTTCAGAGTGGAAGAATGCTTTTTAGTTTAGATTAACTGAAATTTTATAAAGCCAGTATCTAGAATATTTCAGATTTTCACTTTGGGTGACTGAATCACACCCTGCTGGACGGTGGAAGCTGTCAGGATTTTTTTTTTTTCGTCTGACCTCCACATGGCGATGATGAGACTTCAGTACCTGCTTGACCTCAGCTGCCCCCTGTAGGGTCAGAAAAGTCTTTCTGGCTCATTGGCATTTTTAAACACTAATTCGCCACGGCAGGATGCTAAGAGTGGTCCGTGGCGTCCTCGGCGATCCGGTCAGGATTACGCGACCCCCGCAGCGCCTCCGACCTCTCGTTTATCCGTGATACCCTTCCTGCGGGGCGTGGAGCATTTCCAGCTAAACTCAAACGGAGGAGTTTAAAGAGCAAAGCTCGGGCTGCTTCCCCAGAGAGCCCTGCTGGACCAAAATGTTAACTGAGCGTGTCCTTTTGCCTCCTGACAGATGCAACAGAGGAGAAATGATTTGATTTCAGCAACTGTTTATAAGACAGAACTTTTTTTTTAAGCATTTTGACACTTAAAAAGCGATTCAATAATTTATCCAGCACAAAAATCAACAACAATTTGAATCTAAACTGATTTAACTAAACTGAATACTTTTGCTTCAATCGAGAATATTGTCAAATCTGCAAGATATAGAGTAAAAGCCAAAAAGCAGGAATATATTTGATAAGAACTGGGATCTTCAAGTTGCAAGTGATTCTGGCATCTGACGGCACAGACGATGAGCTGACCCCTTCGTTTGTTGAGACTTTTAGGTACGCAGAGCATCACGGCGTCCTTGTTCACCCTCTGAGTGGAGCAGACGCAGCAGGGCCGCCCGTGGCGCCCTGCTGGCTCTGGTGTGAATGCGGCGATAATTGGCCTCCCATCCACTTCAGCCAACAAGCCAAACGCTGGCAGGTCGCTCAGCCAGCCACCTGTGGTGCATTATGGTCTCCACTCAGCTCTAATAAGCGCTAATCCTCCGTGATGAAGCCTGCCGGGGCTGGTTGTCAGCGAGGGTCCTCCACGCAGGCTGCGTTCAACAACGGGGGACGCTTCGGAGGCACTGCAGGTGGATCTTCGCCCAAATATGTCCCGGATAAAAAGTTGTACAACAAAGATGTAGGGAGGTTAAGTAAAATGCATCTATGTTACTGATGTCAGAGAGTGAGAAGTGCATTTAACACCGTGGTGCTCAGAAGTGGTCAGATCTGCACTTTTATTTCTTTACTGAAAACGTAAAAAAAGAAGAAAAAAGAGCTGCCTTTACTTTCTACAGCTAACGTTTTTCTCCACACCATCAAACTTATGCTGTTGCCAGTTATGACAAGTAAATTGTTTCTATTTGTGAGAGATGTTTTTCGATGATCTTGTGTGACTTTCTTCAAACTCAGTAGTTCGAATACAGTTAAATTTCAATGGCCTAAGACAATCAGGCAAATCGTAGAAGTTAATGCCACATCTGTGCAAGCTTCAGCCCCTTAGTAACAAAATGATAAAATGGAAAATTCTACAGAATGGAACATATGTACCAAAATCATGACGAAAGAAAACGACCTTGTGAAAATACCGTCAGAAACTGGACCTCCAAATCCAAAATTAAAAGACAGTTTGATAAAGATCTAGAGAATGAAGCATGGGGTGTGGCAGCGTAGTGAGCATGTTTGGCAGCAGGAGGGACTGGTGCACTTCACATAATAGACAGCATCATGAGGTAATAATGTATCTAAAAACTGAAGCTACAGCTCAACTGTTTTTCCAAGTTGCAGATTCATATTCTAAATGGACAAGAATCCTAAGCCTCTGAAACAAAACAAAATGAATGTTTGGGCCTTTTAGACGTGTTCCTTGTTCTACACTCTTAAGAAAGGATGTAAAAAAATTATGTAGTTCAAAGAAAATGCTACCAAAGAGCTACACAAAACAAAGTTTCAGGCATTATTGGAGTTTCATCAATTTATAAAACTAAATAGTTTTAATCTTACTCTTGGCAAATAAAAAAAAAAAAAACGTATGGAAATGTTTTCTCTGATCTGACTGGTGATTCCAGGTCCTAACCAGAATCAATCTGCTGCTCTACAGAAAGGTGAAACTATTTTAAACAAAACAACTCGGCCCTCTGCAGTTCAGTCAGATAGGCTAGATGCAAAAAGAAAGAAATAATAGCAATAAAAAAACCATTTGACACTCACTCCTCTGACTGAAATAATTTCCGGAGCCAAGTTCATCACACTGACAGTTTTATTAGTTCCTGTTGGAGTGGCACATAGAAAACGCGTCAGGAGGCGTCGACAGGCGGCGTTCAGGCTGATATTTGCAACCTGACATTTTACATAAGGAGAAAGTTTAAAAACACTTGCAGCATGGAGGAGTGCTTTCCTCTCAAGGCATTCAATTCGGACCGGTTTGGTTTCAATGCTTCAGATCAGGTGTTCTCCGGAGCTTAATTACGTGCGGATGCCGAAGGTAAACAGGCGAACTGCACTCCTTGCTGGATTAAACTCTTAGATGAAAGTCTGATGGTTTGTCACATTCTGCTTGTGGAGGTTTGATCCATCCTGATGGGAAATAAGAACGACTAGGCAGTCGCTTCGGAAGAACCGCAAATTTGCATTCAGCAGAAAGGAGGAAAAAAAAAAAAAAAAAAAAAGAGCTGATCTGTTTGTATAGTTTGTTAGACAAGAAAAACAAAGAATGAAAAAATATAAAGAAAACATGTCATGTTGAGAATTGGTAAAAACCAAAGGCAAAAGACCTACATAAATATCCTATTTCTGTGGTTGACACCTGGACAATAATTTCACAGGATTCAGCAGGAAACCAGGGCCAGTTTCTATGACTTTACTCTACTGAGGACATTTAAGACAAAAATGATACAAACCCAAACAGATCCAACAACAGAACTTCTAAGAATGAAGTAAAGTATCTCACCAAGTGTCAAAACTTTTTGCCATTTGGGACAACATTGTGAAGTTGAGAGAGCACGAGGACCACTTTTGTTTTTATTAAAACTGAAAATGGTTATTTCTGCAGGGATTTGTTGTTTCTCTCTGCAATTAAGTACTAAATGGACAAACACGGTTTTGCACAGCTGCTGTATTAAATGATAATTAAACATTTTCTAAAACGTTTCGGAGGTTTATTGTGCTCGTTTTCTCTATTTTCTTTATCTTTGATAACAAAGGGCGGGGCAACGCTTGGTGGACTTAGCAAAGTGTAATCAATGAAAACAGGAAAAATGTTGATAAAAGAAAAATCCTTAGTCTTGCACCTAAGTAAATGTGTTAAAGATTTTCTTTGTCTGTAAAAACCTTGAATTAATCGCTAATAATTAGAAAAGCTAACAGATTCAAAATCAGCGTGGCTAACACTCAATAGATTTTTTTTTCTGATTAGCTATTTTAATCAATATCTGCTTTGTAATGTTTTACTCCACCTTGTCAAGTCCTGAAAACAAAAAAACAAAACAAAAAAAAAATGGCCCAACCAAGTCCAACATAATAAGGTGGTTGGTGAGTGTAATCCTGCTTCTTTCCAATCTCAGACATTTAATATCACAATATCAGCCAATGGCCAAGTTATTTCTTATTCTTAGGTTCTCTAAATAGACTGCCTTTTATCTTTATTCTGGTAGCATGAGTGCAGGTCAGAGGTCAATCTCTGATGTGCTACATTGTAAGGCATAATTGAGTGTCCCACATAAATAAGTGAATATTCAGAAAGAAAAAAAAAAAGACAGAAAGTCAAGCAAGCTGCGTGTTGACAAGAGCCCATGTTTACCACTCTGAGCAGCTTATGTCTGAGATGAATAATGGATGAATGTGTAATTATTAATCCTTCTGACAGTGGGAGCGCCGGGGAACGCTGGGACTGCCAGAAGCAGGACAGAACCCCAACAAGCGGAGCTGTCCGGCCCAACAGGGACAGAAACTTGACAAACACGGTCCAACAGTTGGAAGTGAGAGTTGGACTTAATAAATCTGGTTTAATCACTGGGAACGATGGCAGGGAGGGAGGAATTTGCTCCAGTCAGCGACTGGGTAATGAAGCTTTCTGACCCTTAGAGACGATCTAGTTTGAGCCAAGAGGGCTATTTGTGATGCTTCAACATTTAAAAGAGTCTCGGTCGGTTCATGGAAAAACATGAATCAACCAATCATTGTTTCTTGTTCATCAAGAAACAGTGACTGGAATATAATTTCAAAAAGCACTTGGCGTTATGGAAATAAAATAAAAAATATACATATTCCAGTGACCAAACTGTCTGAAGTAACTGTGTGCTTACTGGAAAGACTGACACTCCAACCTGAAGCGACCTTCAATATATGGGAAGCAAGACAACGAAGCACGAAGGGGTCCAACTCAGTCACAACGAGGTCACAATGTATTTTTGTTCTACTATGATGAAGTGAATCGCTTGGCGTTGCACTGGTCTCAAAGGTTAGAATAATAACATGTCTCCACCGAGGTCTGAAATTAATGCTGGCGCTGCTTCCTATGATCATAGCTGAGGGGCTGAATCACATCTGATTAAAGAGCCTGTACAAGGAGTCACTGCAAGCTACTATACGACGAGGCCTCGTCATGGAAACGGGTCTCTGGATCGGAGTGTTTGGGTTCAATCTAACCCACTTGACCATGTGGCGGAAAATTTTGAATCAGGCTAATGTCTGAATAGATTGGTAGCCTTTGTAGAATACACTTACCAAAGTCTGTACATGTTTTAACCGTGTAAGTTTTTGTCTTGTATTCCTTGCTGCCTCTTTCTTGGTCAGGACTCCCTTGAAAAAGAGGTTTTAAATATCAAAGGGTTTTTATTCTGGTAAAGTAAAAGGCTAAATGAAAATACAAAACTGAAAGTTATTTTCCAAAAATGTGATTGTGCACCTGCAAGAGGAGAACAGTCTGCATTTTAATCTTCAAATAAAATATAAAGCATGTGATGTGACTATGAGACTTTAACCTGGACAGTTGTGTTAGTGCTCACACTCCCATCTTGTGCAAGATGTCAAGTACCATGACAGAGGTTTTCACCTCAACATGTTAATGATGTTTTGTTCGTTTTAGACGATAACTGAAAGTTTCTCTCTCCTAAATTTCTAATCTGTCTTGACTGGGGTTTATGAAGCTACTCTCAAGTATAACATATGACATAAAACAGAGGTGACATTTTTTTGCTGAGGATTTGGGCAATGGGAGGTGTAAACAGGCTAATATTAGCTTGTTTAGTCTTTGTTGTGATATTTCTTGTGGCTATTTCTGCCCTTAACATGTTTTCTTTGCAACTCTGCTTCTTTTTCTGTATTTTACGAACTAAGGACACCATAATTAAGTTTTTCTGTCTTTAATTAATCTGATTTTGAGGAAATATCAAAGTAATGCTTGTTTTCAATTTATGTACATAATAAAACAAGGAAGGACTTAAACATTGAGTCCTTCTTTGTTCTACTTGCTTTGTGTTTAATATGTGAATGTGTACTGTGTGTATGTGTGAGTATGAAAAGATGCACCTTACCGTCAAATATAAGACGACATGTACAAACCAGATAAAAGGCTTTTAGAATCAAGGATGCATTGTCATGTTTCATGTTTTAGAAAAGAAAACAGGAAAGCTTTGAAAGGCTTTGTAAATAATAGAGGGACTTTTCAGTACAATAATGACACATATATTTACACATATTAATTCTTATGGTCTCTAAAAAAGTTGTGGTGTTCATGTTGAATGTCTGACTTCTGTGATAAAACCTGCAGGTTTGCAGTAGCAGCACCCTGCACAGGCATGTTGTTGTTTTCTGGAAACATGAGAAGTAGCAGAAATACAGACTGACAGCATCTATTCGCTGTACATAAGACGCAATATCTTACAGCCATCAGCTGGAGATCATTTGGAGAAGAGCGGGGATCAAGAGAGATTTGAAATGAAAAGAGCTGCGACAACGAGGAGACAGATTTCAGTCGACATTTTCATTTTAACTGCAAACACAATGCTAATTCAGCACGGAGTATGAAAAAAAATCTCCCCCCTTTTTCTCTGTGCAGCATCTGTAGTGATGAGTCATGTTTGCCCCAGGCTAAACGGTAGAAAACACAAATTCTTTTTTTTTTTTTAAATGGAAGAGTGGAATAATACAAAACCATAAGGAGGACTTTTTTTTTTTTTTCTGAGTAAAATACCAATTACCCTTCAGATAATGGACGTCAATGATCATTTAAAGCAGGCAAGCAGGCAGGATCCTTCTGCCCCCCCCGTCAGTCAGGCTTCGGGGTAAAAACAACTGTCGGCTCTGAGTCGGGGGGGAAACAATTTGGAAGAAAAAGCTGTGAGGAACGAGGCGCTACATGGATCTGCTTTACCAGAGACAACCCTCCACTGATTAAATGTGTTGTATTTTCAAAGTAAGAGCAACTGATATTATGACAGCGAAAGTCAAGCTGGTTTTATTTATGACCGCATTTTACACATTTCTGTCAGAAGGCTCAACTCAACGATCAGCAGGTCAACATCTGCAAAATCTGTTGATTTGGCCTGATTGGTGTTCAGGTTGCTGTAACAGAAAAATCAAGGTGGTTAACTTGTTAAGTCTTAACATTTCTTTAATTATCTCAACACTATAACATCAAAAACATCAAGCCCTTAGATCCACATTTTAGGTTAGGAGAATAACCCAAACCCTATCGCCCACGCCTCCAAATTGCGCCCAACCCTAATTGCGCTCACCGCTTAGAGGTCGAAGGAACTTTTACGACTTTCAGGCTGCAGTTTAACTGCAAAATTTTGCAAGTCAGACGATGATAGAAATGATCTGACATCAGGTTTGGTGACGAGGAAGAAGATCCACGGCATGAAAACGTCAAATCGTGGTTGTTATATAATTTTAGGGGTTTTTGATGGTTGGATGAATGGACTAATGTGTTTTCCATTTTCAGATATGTTAAATATTTTTCCTTTACTTAGTCATCTCAGTGCCCTGAAGCCCTGTGTTTGAACAGGAAACTTTTACACAACCGCAGGTTTCACTTAATGCGATTTGTTCAAGAACAGAAAATGAAGCACTGACATGGAGGCACCGAGGACATCCGCTCAGACGATGGCTCTGCTCATTAAAACCTGAGGTGCCGTGGGGTAAAATGATCCGACAAAGGGAAAATGGTAAATGTTAATGCAATAAGGAAGCCGATAAAGACCAATATTCAATAGCTAACAGCCTGCACTTTTCTTCCCCATGACTGTTTATAAATGTTAAATACATAAAAAAAAGGGAAGTACATCAGCTGGTGGACAAAAAGAAACACTAATGTTTTTCCTTCAGACAATGACTTGTCTTTATCATGATGAAGGTCTGATGTAATTATGTCATTTTCAGGCTTTAAGGCAGTTAAAGGCAGGTAAAATAATAGTTTTAGTTCCTGCTACTATGAATAAAAACATTCAGAGTAACAAGGTGTATTTTTGCATATGATTAAACTGGTAGACAAGGAACTTCACATTCATAAGAAAAAAAAAATAAGTTAACAATTTACCTATTTTATGTTTGACCTTCAGTTAAAAACAATTCAGAAATACCTGAAGACATTTTGTAAGGTTAGTGGTATGAGCCTCTGTGCTACAAATTTGAATAATTTCATCTCTGTTTGACTTTCCTATCAAGAGGCCGAGATAGAAAAATATGCCAAAGTTGGTACTTTGAAATTATTTAGGACTTTCTCATTTCACTGCCAGAGTCCTCGCGCGATCATAATTCGTCGCGTCACTTATATGAAACAAAACTGAGGAGTAGATCATGATATCTAGAGTCCACTCAAGTCGAAAAATCTTTACTGTCCCCGCAGGGAAAATCTTTGTGCAGCCTGAATTTGAGAGACAGCCGTGGGAAATTGAGGGAAATTTTTTTTTACCTGGAATGATCTCAGTCTTTAAGAGAAATAGCACAGTTATGAGACGGTAGCAATTCTGTCTAATTCAATGCGGATCAAGTTTTTGGGGAGTTTTTTTTATTAATTTTTTTTTTAATGGACATTTCTGACTAAATTTGCAGTTAGATTTTAAGCTTCGTGTTCCCAGCAGCCTTCAACTTTACAACATTTAATCATAAGGTGGTGCTTTAAACACCCATCTTCCCGTTTGGACTGGAAAATAATCCTCTGGTGTTTGTTACCCCTATAGGTCGGATGTTCCTCTAAAGCCCCGCAGGCGTTTTATCTCACAAGCCCTGTTTGTATTTACTCTCCAGCCTCCTCTCCAGTGAGCTTTGTGATTTATTTTTATGTTCAAGTAAATACATGCTGAACCCTGATCTCTGTAAATATTAATTCTGCTGCTTGTAGCGTGTCACGACATCTAGACACGAGGTTCAGCTCGTATGCCCCTGGGTCTGCAGAGGTGGAGGGAATTATGGAGGGAAATATTAATATATGTCTACTGTTCTACCAGAGTAAATATGCATTGCGCAGGCCCCGTATTTCAAGCACCGCGGCGGCACGCAACAGTAAGAATAAATCATGCAGCGAGAGCGCAATCCTCACGCGTGGACCGCGCATTATGCCTACGTCTGCATGCGTTTATGGCTGCTTACAGGCAGAATTGTTGCTGGTGTGTGCTGCTGTGGAAGAGCAGTGACTCTGAACTCTACATTATGAATGAGTTCGCTGCACAAACAGAACAAACGAGGCTGGACTCGTTTCAAAACGCCTCGAACCGCCGCTTGCTATTTATAAAGCCGGCCGAGACGACTCGAAGGGCGGGAAGAAGAAACGGAGGGTGACGAGGAAGCGCCACCTCAGAGCGCTGCCAAGACGTGTGCTTATATTTCTAACCACCAAGAACGCTTAATTAAAACACGCTGGCTTTGCATCGAGATTTTTTCATAAACACAACCCATGGAGTCTTAGTTAGCTTTTTTGTTTTTTCTGCTGAATCTTGAGTTCTGTCTCAGCTTCTTCGTGTTGTGTTTAATTTGTTGCAGCTCATGTAAAATATTTTACTCACAGGGTTTTAATAAACTCAGCTGCTGAGGAGAAATAATGAAAGAAATATTTAATGACTTTTGTGAGACACTTTCAGAATTTAACCCCCTGTGGTGTTATCGGTGTGGCCCTGGCACCCTGGAATCCGCAAAGACGCCATCTCTGTTTCACAGGATTAGACATTTAAAAATAGTTTCTATGAATGTAATCCAACTGGGGGTTTGAGCTGCAGAGGAAAACCCTCAATCTTGTTTTTTAAATTAGGTGGTTAATCTTCTCAAAGCATTTAAGAAGATTAAGTTGATTCCGTTTGTGGCACGTGTAACTCTAAGGCCTTAGAAATCACTTTGCAAGCTAAAAAAAAATTGAAACAAAATGTGTTGCAGCTCACAAAAAAAACATACAGGTAGCCAAGAGGCAAAACTAACGATGGGCCAAGAATCCTTTAAACAGTTTTGTCGTAAACCTGCAAAGTCGAGACTTTCTCTAAGCATTCAGGAAACCCTAAACATTTTTCTTCATCTTCAATGAGTTCTAGATGGAAAATTTTGTGCTTGTGTTTCCATGTTTACTGCATGAGGAAGAATGACAAACAATCACATTTTGGTTTTCACCATTCTGGTTTCCTTACTTTGTTCACCTAGCTAACCTCATATGGAGGTTTTATGTACATAACCCTTTCTTCATACTTAGCGCCATTTCTGAGGGAGTGGAAATTTCATATTTAAGCGCTGGTTCCCAAATACTAAAGCAGTAATATACGTGTTGGTAACCATCTTTATCCTCTCTAACAGTGGATTTTTGACTTTTTTTGAAGTTGTGTTTAAGGAATATTGGTGACTGATGGATTTAAATGTCACATTTAATTGTGGTCAACCTCATAAAGCTTTAGGCGTTTTAAATAACCGTGTGCGACAAAGTTTCAGCTTCCCGTTAATGAGGCTCTGACATCCGTAATCCAATATCTGTGCAGAGTCTATGGCTTTTAAGCACATTTCTCGTGTTTCGGTGTTTGAGATCATAGTTGATTTCTCTATTAAAAAAAAAAAAAGTTAATATAAGTAAATGCAAAAAGTCAATCTGTACATTCATTTATGAGGAAAACAAAAACAATCCAAACAAGCCTGATCTGATTTGATGATACACATACCCTTTCCACAAATTCACAAACTTTATTTATTATTATTATTTATTAGCTTTGTCTTGATTTAGAAACTACTTCTGGTTCGTAGCAACTGTGGCACCTCTCAGTGTAGAGGTTTGAGTGTTTTTGATGCTTTGGAAAGCACTACCACTCTTTTCAATCATTTCTATTTAATGTTTAAAACATGAGCGATCTGGAGGGTTTTATGTTTGACAAACATTTAAAGACCATCGTCTCCAATTTTCTCTAATATTAATGTGCCTTTTCATTTCCATGTCACACTACTAGAACCGTTCACTGCACATATAAACGTGAATTTCTGTTTTTGGCAGCAGTCATCCCTGAGGTTCTGAGCTTGAAATAGGGAGATGTTTTTCCCGGTTGTGGTTTTGATTCTACTGCAGATCTTGTCTTGTTAAACAAAAAAAAAAAAAAAGAAGCATTTTCTTCTCCGCTTTTACTCATCGCTCTGTGCCTGATCTGGATGATACATTTAATCAACGTAATCATTTCATCTTTAGGTTTCCTGGTCGGTAAGGTATCAGCGTAAAGAAGAGATCAGATTAAAGTGAAGCGGCCACAGTGGAAGAACATTGAAATATGTCGAAGGAATTAAGCTGGATCTAATAGAATTACTTATTGTGAATCTGAAAAAAAATACTCAGATTTTGAAATTAATCTAGTTGACTACTTTTACCTTCTATGTAATGTGAAGTTTATTTGATTGTGAGGCACAACTCCATGAATAAAACTGAATCGTTCTAAATGGACTAAGGAACAGAAGGTGGTGCTCTGTGTGACGTACTGACGTTATTTAATTTCTCTCAAGATGAAATGTAAAATCCTGCAGCAACTGTTTTGCAAAACTCATTTTGTTCCCATTAATCCAAGTTGCATTAATCTGAGAACAGATGGAAACACTTCATCCTAGCAGAAGAAGGTTTATCATCAAATGTATTTCACTTTAGAAAACTTTGTGCACCAAAGCATGAGATGATTTTTTTTTTTTCCCCCCCCACTGACCAACTCGTGACCCTCACTGTACACGCTGCGGCTAATTATGTTTTTAAAGTACTGTACAAGAGGCGACCCACACACACACACACACACACACACACACAAACTGAAGTGTGTGTTTGAACCTCAGGGGGATGGAGGGAACTGATGCACATCAAACACTTTACTGGTGGCACTGGGCCCAGGAGACAGATCTACAGCTGGATTTCTTTTTTTTTTCTTTTTTTCTGCCTCCAATCAACGACGTTAATGTTTACGTGTACACAGAAGACTGCATCAGATGAAAGTCACCGAGATCTGGAGGGTTTTATGGTTAGAAAAAACGGATTTTGTTGGTTGGGGGTGAAACTTTAACTGACAAAACAAGAAAATAAGGTTCAACAAATGCATCATGCTTCCTGTATTTTAAGACTGCTGAATCAGATTTACAGCTGAATTCTGTAAATGCAAGGTAGATGTCCTGGAGACTTTATAGAGACTTCTTCAGTCATACAAAATTTAAATCCCTTTGTTTTCCCCCCACACAGACTCGGGATTAGCCTCGTCTTCTACCATCAATTCAGTCCTTTTCACCTTCATGGAAAAAAAAAATTATTATTTTGACCTCGTCTCATCCGATTCCATCAGACCTTCAGTTTGTCTGGTTCACCAGCGAGGGCAGTAAACCCGCGGCCCGTAAATCGTTAACATCACAGACCTGACGGGCCTGTCCTTCCCCCCTTCCCGGCTCTGCTGCTTGTAAACTGATGAACAGACAGCGCGTCTGATAAGGTCGTCCTCGGGAGAACGGTCGTTACGTTATTGAGCGAAAGACGCGCCGTTCTTCCTCCTTCCTCATTCAAAGCTCCTCGAGATGCGAGCGTTGGGCGATACGAGGACCAGACATCCGAGAGAGGGAGCGCACGGGCAGGAGGAGACCGGCCCAGAGACTGCCTCAACGCTCTGTGTTGTAAATACCGTTACAGTAACAACGTTTTCAGTTATTTCTCATTGATACGATTGCAATAATTTTGGACTTTAGTAATTTATTTAAATGTATTTCTGTTTTGTTTTTTCAGGGTGCAAATTTCATACACCGTGTTTGAATGCATTGTGAATTACAGGTTCCTCTCTATACATTCATTCACCAAAATCTGTAAAATTACAGTAACTGAGAACTGTAAGGCCAAGCTGTATTAACGTTTGCTTAGTGACGCACTTATTTTATGAAGATGATTTGTTTGACAGGAGACAGTGGTAGTTAGGTCAACGGAGACTTCAAACTGAGCCACCAAGGACTTAAAATCTTTTAAAAAAAAAAAAAAAAAAAAAACTTTACCCATTGATAATCATGGCAAACATTAAACAATATGATTGGAATAATAAAAGGAGAACAGCACCATCCAAATTGTGAAATTTCACCTCAAATCAACAGGTAAATGGTAAATGCTTGGATACAGTTTGACAATGTTCCCAAACATTTTAATGGATAAAGGTTGACTAACATTAAGCTCTCAGATTTGTTTTCCCAATGCCCAGACTCACACCTACTGGAGATTTGTTTAATTTGCTTAATGGCTCATGCAAGGAAGCCAACTAATTTAAATGAATTCTACCGATTCAACTGAGAAATGGCTTTACAAAGTCAAAAACAATGTAACATTTATACTTAAGACAATAGTATGCAAGCTTCTCTTGCAATGCCGTGTGATTTTCTACTGAAAAAAAAATAAAAAATTTAAGAAGCAGCCAGGAAAAACTCCATGTGTCATGTAATCTTTTGCTCTGCAAGCAGTCTCTGTGCACACTTTTTATTCACGCACATTACACCATGAAGTCCAATCAACAAGCATAAGAAAACTTGAAAAACAACTTACTTTTGTCCAATTATTAATATCCATTAACTCTCATGCTCAATATTTTTAGACAGATATTTCTCACATTGTCAAGAATTCACAAAGGTGTAATGTTCTGCTCTGATGCAGCCAATGAAGGCGGAGTTGGTCAGGATTTGTCCTTTGTTTTTAATTTTACCTGTAATAAATTACAGAGCAAGGAAAAGGAACATAGAAGACAGATAATAAAATCAGAGGAAAGAGAAGCAGGAAGCTGCAAATAGACAGAAAGAGATGTTCTTCATGTCCCAATTCCATCTTATTCCCTTATTCTTCAAAAACAAACGGCAACAAGAATCCATTACTGTTTCATTCCCTGCAACTTCGCTGAACTGTGAAATCCACAAGCCCAGGGTTCAGAGAAAGGGGGAGAGATGAGGAGAGGAGAGAGAACCAGAAATTAATTATTTGGTAGAGGCATTATGGTTCATTTAAGCCAAGCAAAGGTTGTGCAGAGAGCCGGCAACGCGCCGATGTTCATTCCGAAGTAGAAATGTACGAAAAATCTTTTTTTCTTTAAACCAACTCCATTCAGCTAATTCCAACTGCATCAGTTACATTTTCACTTTTCTTTAAAATCACATGAAAAAAGGCACACAGAGGGGAAAGAAGGTGGAAAATTATTTTTAAAAAACCCAGCAGGGTGTCTCATCCTCAAGAGACAAACTGTGTACAGTCCCGGTTTTAGAAAACTGAAATTAAAAATCTGAGCAGCCTCTTTTAGCCACAGCGATAACTAGAATAATTAGTGTTTTCACAGAGGAATGTGTGCTGGGTCTAGGACGAGCTAAACACAAATTAGGGCCACAATGCAGGAATCAATAGCTCTCCAGAAACAGATAATCCCAGACAGCTGGGTAAATCATGGGACTTGGTGGTAGATTCTAATTAATGCAAAACGGTCATTGGCAGTGGTTCTCCACATGGAGAGCAGCAGAATCCCACTGAGGTTGTTTAGAGGTGGCGACCAAGAGGGAGCCGATAACGGGGGTAAAACGCTGTGTTGTGGGTGAAACAGTGGCCTGTGGGTAAGTCGCACACAAACGGCGTTTGAAGGTGACTGAAGTCTAATGTTTCCCAATTCTGACCATTGGTAGCAAATGCTACCGAAGCTCAGGTTTTAATGTCAAACATACTTTGCGTTCGACCTGACCAAGTTATTCTACTTGATCATTTGCATGCTGGTCATGTTCAGCTTTGAGAACAGTGACTTTGAGACCAGGTAGTTTTGGGATATTGACTTGAGATGAGCTTTTAGCAATACTGACTAAATATTAAGAATTCCTTTTGCTCACAGATTTTGAACTGGAGATGATCGAAAAAAGTCCAGACAAATTGCAAATCGAGAAATAGCCTAAGTAGTGATGCTAAGAAGGCTTAATAGGAACTACCTTTATGATCAATAGTAGCTAATGATTAAGTGGCTGTGGCATTCTCAGAGTGTGTACAAATTACTCGTATTCTGTCGATACGTGGAATGGTGTGCGTCCACCAAGTATACAAATACTGTTAGAAAAACTAAATAAAACTGACTTATAGTAAAGGAATATTTCGAGGCAGCCCAATGAGACGATTCTTTCGCCCGACTGTCAAATCAAGACAACTCAAAATCTACTTCCATTCTTACTTCAGAAAAAGAGTTTCAAGCAACAGGGTGTTCATATCTGATCCTCATAATGAAAGGTTTAGTCTTAATTTACCTTAATTTACTTAATTTTAAGTTTTAAACCAACAGTACCTGGGTCAGTTTTACCAGTGGTGTTTTAACCCTTGAAGTGCCGTGCGATCACCACCGTCCTCATGTAACCATTGTCTGATAGGCAAGTGATTTTGGGGAGGACCGTTAAAGGGGTTAATATAATAATACATCATGCCATCAGACCTCATCACAACCCTGCTGTGTTTGTACACTACTGGTTCCAGTAGAATGAGCAGTGAGGTATAGGTGCTAACCAGATGAAAGGAAGTAATTAGCCTAAACATCTTAGCAGGCAACACTGCCAGAAAGACAAACTGAAATACGGTTTGATAAATCAAGACAAGACAGGACACCCAGGGTGTTCTGAAAGACTCGAAACCTCTGCAGGGGTTTTCTTCTGTTTGCTAGTGAACTAGCAAACAGCCAATCAGAATACCAGCCCTGGTAAAAGTTTATTTCCCTGTGACTGTTCCCTGTAGAGTTGCGTTCCAGCTTCTGAGCAAATCTCTACAAAAACCCAAATTCTTGTTCTTTGCAGATACACTTGTGTCAAAATGAACAATGTGTCCACTGAAAATTTCTGAAAAGCTTCTCCAACTAACTTTTCCATCAGCATTTATACAAACAACCTTAAGTCCACTGAGGCAGGAATTAAGACAAAATCCCCCCAAAAGTCAAAACTTCATCTGATTTTTCTAACAGATTATTGTTTTTCTAGAAATGAGAAAATATAATATAAGTGTGTTGCCCTATTCCAAAGTGTTGAAGCTGGAATAAATATTTTTAATATAACATTACACTGTTTGAAATCAGTGGGAAATAAATAATGCAAATGTCTGAAGTGAGCACACGAAGGGTTTCTGAGTTCACTGAATCTGCAGCAGGGTCACTGCTGGACCACAGCCAGGACCAGAACTGAGCGTGTCAGCTCCGGAAGCCAGTCTCTGATTTAGAGTTTTCCAGTACACCAGTAACACACTGAGCCTTATCGGGAGCTCATCCGCGTCAGAGGTCTGAGTCAGCAGACATCTCAGTGCAGGAGGAACGTCCCAAATTCAGACTGCAGAGGAAGAGAGCGTGCTGCCTGCAAGTTACATCACATGAAAACAGTTGAGACTTCTGGAGGCTCTCAGAGAAACACTGGTGAGTAAATTTGACCAATTTTAAAGTCCAAGTTGAGATATTTAAAGATGAGAGAAACGAGCAAAAAAGGCAAATAAACATCAAGTTATATGACTTGGTTGATCAACTGAGAGACATGCAGTCCGATTTTGAATCAGTGAAGCAAAACTGAACAGTCATGGGAATTAATCCAACATCAGCAAGCCTAACGGAAACAAAAACTGAGGCCTGTTAGTGCTGGTCTGTTTCAAAGGTAAGGCTGGAAGTCAATGCCTGAGGTTGAGGGCTGCTTTTATTTTATTAACCTAGTAAAAGACTCTTAAAAATTCTTTATTAGAGTTGCTATTATTTCAGCCAACCATCATAGGGAGGAGGAGGAAGTGAGGAGTTGCTGATTTTCCATTTAGACTTAATGGGTAAAGATGTCACAAAGGACACATTACACATTTGTTTTATCTACTTAACCTTTACTTAACTGGCTTGTCCTACTGAGATTAATGTCTTGTTCAAAGGAGACCGAGCGAAGCCAAGAGAGCAGAACAAAGATGAGCATCAGAGCCAGAGACGGCCAACAAAGAGAGATGGACAGGAAGTAAAACTCTGAAACACAGACGTCTGCTGTCCTACAAACAGAAACCGCAGTTCCTCAAATGCAGACTCAACAGAACCTGCATCAAAAGTAGTTTTCCCATTTACTTGATCGTGAACAAATCATTTCTGTTTGTTGATTTGGTACACCGTTCAGTAGTTTGGATTATGTTGGCATCATAATCTCTTATTTTAGTGAGCAAAATGTATTCGGATCTGACCTGTAGCGCCCTTTAATGCGACGTAACATGTGGATGTTTCTGCTCCAAAAATCTGGATCAGTTCTTGTTTAATCAGTCTGGGCTTTTGACAACATGAAAATGCCAAACAGTACTTTTTCATCCAAACTGATTACCTCCAGAAATATTTGCTGTGAACGTAATCTGCACCCGGTGGATCTTTATATATGTATATTTTTTGCATCCAATTCACTGTAGGGCGTAAAGTAATAAACCCAAACCCGGAGGCATCAGTGATTTGAGAGTTGGTTAGAGAATTTTGCCCAACTGGGCAGCCCACATGGCAACATAAACTTTCTTTATGAATTTGGTCTGAACACAACAGTGACACCACACCGATCCGTTGTCTTCAGTTTAATTCGAGCAGGTTAATCATATTATTCTTCATTTTAAATTCAGAGCATGCCCGACATTGATAACGATGCCAGTAAGCTTTCACTTCACTCCCAGAAATCATAGCTGAAAAAAAACACACACAAAATATCGGTGAAGCAAGTGTTAAGTCTTTGTCGCACCGACACTAATTGGAACTACCGAGATCACTTTTTGAGAGACGTTTATTTGGAGAAATTAAATGCTCCATTTAAATCACTGCTTCTGAATGTGTGCAGAATAAAACAAGTTGATTTGTGTCAGAAACGAGTGACTAGGAAAGTTCAAAGTTGAAGTCTAGAGGGAAAAAAAAAAAAAAGCAGAGAAATATGTTAACGCAAAGCAAAGCAGATGGAAAAAAAAGGAAAAAAACGCTCAAACTGAGATGCAGACTAACAGCTACCCCAGCCTGACATGAATAATATCTGTAGTCAATTTTACAGCGTTATACTAAGGGGTCACCGGAGATCACAAATGATCAGTGGTGTTCTTATGTCGTGCTTCATGCAGCGGGACATTCACAGTTTGGTCAGTCAGCTCATAAATGATCCCGTATGCAACTGCTTTAAGATGCTTTCATCCACCCGAAACAAGAGTCCTAAACATCAGAGTCCATGTCATGTTTCCATGCAGCCTTTCTGCCCTCTTATCTTGTGAATCACCCAACGACCGGTCATCCTCCAAAGCCGTTTGTTGGGCCTTACAGCTCCAATCTCCTCCCTGAGCCAATAAGACCCCTCTGGTGGTGTTAGCGCTAAGCCTTCATCTTAATGCCTCAAAGAAGCCGGAATCAAAAGTACAGCAGCCATCAAGGAGCTACTGTGACCTTCAAACTGTTTTCAGAGGGAGGGAAGCGGACCACAGGGGGATAGCCAGACTTTTATTCTTCTGAATGAGCAGATTAAGTCACACAAACGGGTTGAAGAAAGTTCTACTTCAGGATAAGCCATGTGTGGTGAGAAATAATGGCACGCTAATAAAACTAAGACAGCTAAAGATCAGTTGGAAAACCAGCAGGAGGCAAAATCATTACCACTTGTAAAAAGGATTAATAACCTCTGCTGTGTTTATGCTTTAGAATAAAAAACGGGATAAAACGGCACTTCACGAAGGCGACGTTGATGTAAAACTTCAATAAAATGACTGAGTAAAGAAGATTGAAGTGGTGCTGCAAAGATGATAAAAAAAAAAAACGAGAATTTGTCAGAAACATGAAACGGCGTTAGAAGTTTCCACGGTTATTGTGGGAATGAACGTCGCTAATTTATGGTTTTTATTTGAACAGCTCTTTTTCCAATGTAAATATGTGATAGTTTTGTTGTTTTTTTTAATCTTCACAGGATGAAGTTTATACTCACAAACATGCTAAGAATTAGTTAAATGTCCAAGTAAATCTCAACCACACACTTTCTGTAAACATGAGCAAGTTCCTATAATGCGTCTGATTAAATCTGGCCACTCTTCCTAATTGACCACCTTAATTAAATGATTGGGTTTCCTGACACAGATTCAACTTTTGACCAGTTATTAAGGTGGCGGTCAGAGCTTTGGGAAGGCCATTTCAGAAGCTTAACATAAGCTTGCTATATCCACTCCAAAACCACGTGGAGGTCATTGTCCTGTCAGAAAACACAACTGTGCACATAGCAGTGGAAGTGAATCAGCCCAACACTACTAGGTTGTTACCACTATGCTGGGGGAGTTGGTAACATGCTCTTAGGATTGAAAGCCTCAATTTGATGGTTCTAGACATTATACTCATCATTGCAGCCAAACAGCTTAACGGTTGTTGTTTTTTTGTTGTTTGTTTTTTGTCTGACCATCCAACCAGATTGGTGGGGTAACCTTTCTCCAGAAACCTTCTGATGAGAGGCAATCCCACCGCAAAATTTACTGTAATTTCTGTTCTACAGACCTCTACTTTTTTCACATGCAACGGGTTTTGTAATATATTCAGGTGTGCTCAGTAGTCTGGAAATCATGGTGCAATAACTGAAGAACGTATGCATCCAAATCTCTGAAAGTTGTTTGTTGTTTAGTAACTTAAAAAGAAAATATGATTTAGACTATTAAATATCCTTTTTGTCCCCCAGCCAGCTGCAGAGCAATTTCACTCCAATAAGAACAAGCCTGGTTTGGGGAAGAAAAAAAAAAATCTCATTTGGAAGAGACATGAGCAAACTACAACACCACTGCAGCGGTTTAGCTCTTTGACCCCTTCTCTTCAGGATTCAATTAGCTCAGCCGATCAAGTGGAACGGCTAACAAAAAAAATATATCTGCATGTAAATTATGAGGTAATACCCACTACTACACTGCTGGAATTTTACCCCCCAAAAAATAATCTAAAATCCAAACCTCTTTTCATAGACTTTGTTTGCTTAAAGATGGATAATTCTATAGATTAGAGCAAGAGTTGGTCTCTCTTTAAATACTGGAAAAGCTTGATTGCTCAATAGTAGTACATTCACTCTGTCTTCTGAAATGAAATGAAGACTCCAGTTAAGATGACGAGCAGAAAGTCATCCATAATCCTTTTTAGTTTAATCTGGAGTAAGAATGTGTCATGCACATGAAAATAAAATATTTACAGATCGCCGATTGTTCATGACGTGAAAGTTGAATGAAATGCAGCATGACCTTTCAGACTGCAGACACTTTCAGAACAAACGGATGTGTATGCAATTAGCACCACATATGGATCAGATTTTTATTTTTTTTAGTCTGCCATCAAAAAGTCAGATATGGATTGTCTATGGACAGAAAAAAAAGGATTTGGATAGGATTTGCCTGCTGTGTGAATGTAGCCAAAGGTTACCATTAGTCAAAACATAATGTATGATCTTCTGGGGGGGAAAGACGCAGATTAAAGTGTAGTTGTGGTGACAATTGCAGACTTCTCCATTCTTTGTTGGTGAGAAAACATCAGAAAACAAAAAAAAAAAAAAACGACTTATTTTTCCTTCTCTATGTTTGTATCAGATGACAAATTCCAAAAACAGGTTATTTTAATCACGATATGTTGTCTTTTTATCTGTTATTGAAGCTTTTTTGTTGTTGTTTGGCTGGTTTCTTGTAAAAAAGGTGGCAGTTGACAAGTTTTCACCCTCTCAATGATCAGACAGAAAAAGGAAAAGAAAAAACGTGCCAGACTTTAATAAATCCACAGCTTTATTTGGAGCAATCACTCCACGATATTCTGCTTCTACTGAACTGAAAAGCAGCATGTTTTTCCCCCCAACTGAGTCCACAGAAATCACATTTCAGTGCTGTAAACCCCCAGTCTGGTTTGTTTACAATGAATGCTGCTTTTCCTCTTTTATTTAGATTTTTTTTTTTAAGTATTCATGAATCAAATTGTTCGGCTTTAGAATATTCTAAACCAAGGAACTGTATAGAATCCCATATGTATGGATCACTTCTGTGTCAGCCCTGATTTGCCCACACAGGCTGTCAACACACTGCTTTCAGCCACAAACATGCTTCTGACAGGCATGAAAACATCCACAGGATGAAACATGGCAAATGTCACCATGTCTGCCTCGGTCGTACACCAACTGTGCTGCACAATGAATTATTCAGAGCGCTGCTTTTCAAAGTCTTAATTAGCCTTTTGCTAGAATGACTCTTCCCATAGAGAGTAATCTGGGCAACCTTTGTTCAGACAGATGGCTGCAGTAAATTACCGCTTACAGTTTTACATTTTTAAGCTGTATGCAAAAATGATTAGCGCACGAAAAAAAAAAAAAAAAAAAAATAGAAAATGATAACCTCAAAGTCACAGTATCTGTCCATCTTCCCAAAGAGTCGGCGTTCGGCCGGGTCATCCCTCCATCTGTCGGTCCGGATTTGGGAAAAGGCCCAGCGTAATATTTTTGGAACTGTCAGCATGTAGAAAGCTGAGTCATGTCGAGTCGTTCTGGTCGTCTAATCTGTTTTAGCAGCCATTCGAAAAATGAAGCCGTCATCAGATTCAGAGCTTGTAAGCAAAAGTTCCGACTTGCGGGTTGCAGCATCTGCTGGTAAATCCCTGCACTTCACTGAGAGTAATTATTAATATCTTCTAATTGTTGCACGTCTCCATCCAGTCTCATTTAAACACCAATAAAGCACTGTAAGGTCAGAGGAGCACAGGCGGGAGTGTTTTATTTTCTTTTGTGGATATAAATGAAAATGTTTCTTCCATTTCAGACTTCACACTGAAGTTGTGCAGAATCGAAAATTGGAAGAAAAAAAAAAAGAATTGGAAAAAAACAAACAACCACCAAGACTTTACAGAATTTAACTGATGTATGCAAACATAAGTTGCAGAAAGAAAATGTTTATTTGCACCTTGTGTCCAAATCACTCCTACAAACAATACTCTGCTAAATTTATCTATTTGTAGATTTTCCTTTGTGTTTGCATAAAATGTTTAAACAAAACATCTTTACCTTGGATACCAACAGTAGTCAGACTTGTCACTTTACGCAAAAATGAGCAAATCCCACAACATTTCTAACCTATAAGAGAAAAAACAATTAACTGTGTAAAAGCACTTTCAGGGTTAAAACTAAAATAGCAATAGCACTTTGCATTCGAAATAACAAATCTGCAACCTAACATAAGTATTACATTGTACAAAAACATCACCGTTTGATAAAGGAGGATTTGTTGGTACCGTGCCAAGTCTCGGTTCAAAATTTGTAGATTCAAAGGATTTTCATGTGGAAACTGACTAAAATGTTGACAGAAAGTTTGGCTGTTCGCAAATAAAACTGTGATTTATTTTATTTTTTTAGCTGTACCTAAAAGTTTTACATCATTACATTAGCATTACAAGTGTCTCTAATAAATGCAGAACAATCTTTGGTTGTACCAAAAAAGACAAATCAGACCACTGGGTCTAATCAGAATTAAGAGACGAACATTGAGTTATCGCAGACACTACTGCTTTTGTTGCCATTGGTCATTCAAATAGATATATATTTTTAGTTTCCACCGAGTATCTTTGGAAGAAGATCTCTTCACATAGTTTTTGTATTTCTATTTCTATTCTCCGTGACGTACTGTCCTGTCAGTGACTCCCCCTCACGCTGTGTGAGGAGTAATTCCACATGGGGCGGCCTGTGACGATAATAAGAACAGAACATGATGTAGATGTAAAGCGTATCTGAGGCGTGAAGCGGACACAGCAGCAGAGCCCCAGCGAGCTGACCTCAGCACGCGCACGTCCACAACCTTTACTTTATAATTAGCCGGGCGTTTTTCGGTTTGGGAGCCTCGCGCGGCTTGTTAGAAGTTAATGGCGGCGGGTCCTCCATCTCCCTCGCTGACCGCAGAGGATAAATTAAAGGAGATCCATCACGGAGGCCCTTACGGTGGCAGCGGCGGCTGTGTGGAGATCGATATCGATGTGCTTTGATTTACAAACCAACGCCAGCAGTGAAATAGCTTCCCTGACGCTGATATGATCCCCCTTCAATAATCGTTGAGTTTAGCGACCCGTTCTGCAGCCCGTAGACTCTCCGGCGTTAATGGCCAGCTGGCTGCTAGCCTCCGACGGCGTTTGGATCGTCACTCACCGATGACGACAGTTTGTTTCACCCTGAGCACACAGCCTTCAGCCTGGTTAGTGACTGTGTTACAGTCACACTTATCCATTCATCTGTTTTAATTCAACTCCTCCACTCGACCGATCCATCTTTAAAAGTGTCAAAGTGTCACAAGTGATGAAGAACGCCGTTTCTAATGAGTTTATGTAAAAACTATGAATAACAAGCAGGCTGAGCGAAAATGATCCATCACTCTCCGTTTTCACGCCATAGAGGTATTCTTTCGGTGTTTGGCTTGTTGTCATGGCGACGTGATGGAGCTACAGCCGGTGACAGGTTTAATTCACAGCATTAGTTCTGATTATGCTCGGATACTCCAGGGCCCTGATAGGATTTTCAGACGTCAAGAGGATGATGAGGGAGTTTGGGGTTGAACACAAGTCTGGCCACTTAAAAATCGACAGCACACTGGCATTTCTAAATATTCTAAATTCTCCACATAAAGTAGTTTCAAATCTGACAGAAAAATGCCCTAATCTCCGTTTCTGTGTGCTGAATGCCTCGTTTTCAAAGGTGCAACTGTGAGCGAGTCTCAGAAACTTTCACAGTATATTGTTTTAAACTGTGTTTTAAACAACTTCTGTTCAATGAAGAGTCATCTAGTTCAGCAATGAAACACGTCTTTAGTTTTGGAACTAGAGGAGACCAAACAGTGCAGCTTCAATATAAATGAAATTGGACATTTAGTTAGATAAGAAGCTCTGCAAGACATGGTTACTCAGCTAGAGGTTTGCCAATTGTATATTTACAGCTTTTGAAAAACTTTACACTTTGTCTTTTCTACAGAAAGAAAAAAATACTGCACAAAAAATCTAGAGGTGGTGTAGGACGTTTTTATGTGTTTTCTTAGAGTTCTTCGGCAAGCCAATGTTCTCTGTATATTAGCCGACACTCCTGTCTATTTTCTGTAGCACTTCAAAATACTACAGACATGACAACGAGAGAATATCAAGGATAAAGCCCTGTATATGCTAGATGAGAACAGAGATTTTTTATTTTTTTACCCAAGGTGGTAAGATCAGGAACAAAGTTATTTTTGGTCACAACATTTTGTAATTTGCAAAGTTTGGAAGTTCGAGGAAGTTATCCACAGCAAGATCTGTTAATGAAGTAACTACATCTACTTCAGATTTCTAACTTGCTGAAATACAATGTTATTGAATGTATTTTCATACATTCTGAAATGTTATTTAGTACTAGCTACTGTATAGTTTGGGTTGTAGTGGTGTCTGATTTGTACTGATCTTGCTTTTCCTATTTAAAGCTAAAGATGTTGTGGAATCTAAAACACTTTTTTTTTTTTTAATGTTGTAATTAAGTTTATTTTTTCCCCAGATAAAGTTTTTTAGAACATAATCCACCATCAGAGATGTAACGCAGTGGCAATGTTAAAGATTATATATAAATTATAGATTTAAAAATGAAAAAAAAAAAAGAGATGACAAATTTCTATATGGTAAAAGAGTACAGAGTGAAACATGTAAAAGTAAAAGACCTGTTCACAGAGCAGGAACAGCGGCCAGAGAAACTCAGCATGGAAATCCCAGAGTAAAAGCCAAGAATTTGAGGCAAAAAAAGTGAAAAACACAATGAGAGAGAAGCCAAGAGAAGAATGAGCTTCATTTTCATCAAGGAACTAACAGCGGGGTTTTCCATCAGGGCCACTGCTGAGCCACCGCCATCCGGCCATCAATCTCTCTCCCTCTGCGCTTTTTCTCAAGTGTTTCAAAATTTCTCTCTCTCACCCTTTCAAAACCAGCTGCTGGCCATTTTTCCTTCCCTCACCTGTTCTCTCTGCAGTGTCACGAGGACCGAGGGTGGACGTATTTACAGACGGGAGGAACTAATTTTAGATCACCATCGGGGACTCCAGCGGCGTCCGAGAGAAGCCGATAGAGCAGTAAATGAGGAGCCGGTGTGGGGGAGCGTGCTGGTGATTTTAGATAGCGCTAATGGTGCAGCTCACCTCCCAGAATGCTGCAGGAGAACTGACGTGTTGGTCAGTGATACAATGCGTAGCCATGCGAAAATACCCACACAAATGTAGGATCCGAGCCTGAAAAAACATGTTCAGCATGTTGTCCGCGCATCCTTAAAAACTCTTAAATCCATGTATCTAAAATCAAGGCCTTAAGAAGTTTTAAATTCATTGAAAAACAATAAGTTGGCCTTGAATAAGTTACTCACAGGTCTTAAATTTTGTCGTGGTAGGATCGTTTGACCTCATGTTTTCTTTTTTCTCGCGAGACTTTTAACTCCTATGCCAAAAGTTGACTGGATGATGTTTGTCTTTGCCATTGGCTCACCTTTGTTGCCAACTCACATGATTTATGTATTTGGAATTTTCTTTTGTGCACTTCTGCCGTGATACAAGTCTTAAAATCCATTCACAGTTGTCTTTAAAAAGGTCTTTAGCAGTCTTAGACTTGAGTTAGTGAAACCTGCAGAAACCCTGTTCGGATGAAATTGGATTCAACGTGAAGAGCGAAAGCTTTGCCGACAACTCGGAAGAATATCAGAATATATTAAGTGTTTTGTGGCATACTGGGGGCAGTAAAAGTGGAGGAATGTGGTTTGCTTTGATGCTAAAAAGTTTTGCATGCTAGCTTAAATGTTAACGCTGTTCAACACCATTTGTATGGAGAAAGGTGCTAGTGCCAACATCCTGCAAGAAGCATGCTTTTCCTAATGGGAGGGCAGGGCTTTGCATAACTGGACAGATATTTTTCAAGGATACAAGACAATCCAAGAAGAAAATACATGGAGTTTTATAGAGGTAATGAGACGTAATGCAAATAAATCCAAGGGGAATGATTAATTTTGTAAGGTTCTTTAAGATGTCAGGAATATTTTGTTGTAGAATGGGATATCTGAGAACCGAGGAGTCAGAGCACACTAATAAAATTTCAAGGGCGTGTAAAGTTCAAAATTTGAGACTCACAGGATGTCTCTTTAAAATCTGAAGACTGAATGGCTGTTTCTTTTTAATGACGAATAATTGGAACTAAATGGAATCAAAGCTTTGATTGTCTTGTTAAGCCCTAGGGGAGCAAGTATATTAGTCTGTTGGTGCGCTCTGTGGGATTTGGACAATAGGTTCGCAATGTGAGACTTTGATAAGAGTCCCCTAGAGCTTCCACGCGGCAGCGCTCGTTTGATTCACATCACTGGGACGGTGTTCGCAGCGTGGGAGGTCACAGCAGTGTTCCAAACTCCAACAGTGACAAATTAACGTTTGGTGCTGTTCATTATGCTCCACACAGAGGAGAGTCTATCAGTGATGTGATGAATGACAAGACGTCAAACATCAAACAGTTGCAAAACATGTCACGGTGGCTACAAACTAAGCCCAGACTTCATAGGACTCATTCAGCCTATATTAACTTTATCTGACGAAAATTCTGGAAATACTGGATGCTTCTATAAAGCACAGGTTTGTACCACACTGCTGCTACCTTTAGCAACATACAAATATCACTTTCTTCTCCAGCAGAACTCTTCATTCACACTGAAAGAGAAGTGTCAGTGGCGGGAGCCAACTAGGGCCGGCGGATTGAGACTTAAGAGTCTTACTGGCACTGAGCTTATCTCCAACCTAATCCAATTATAATAAGCAACAACCCAGTCATAAGGCTGTCAGGACTGTAAGCCTATTACAATAGCTCCTGTTTCCTCAGACTGTTGGCAGTGAGGTTGGAGGGGTGGAACAAGGAGAGAGGGATTGAATAAAGGAGAGTAATTGGCTTTGGATAAGAGGGAATTGTTTAAATAGGTCTGAAAGAAAGTGAAAAGCAAAATGAGGTTTGCATCCAAGTTCAATTAAGCGACTCGTACAATGTTATAACAATGCAAGTCTGTTGTATGTATAGATGTGTTATGCAGCGTATTAGGACAGAATGTCACAGATCCCATTCAACTTGTCAGCTAGAATTCATTTAGGAACCGTTGGATGCTGTAGCAGCCAATAAATATAAATGTAACCCATATCAGTTGCAGCAGACACTTCAACCTGCTAAGATCCACTTTCCCATTTGCCTTAGGTGATGAGCTCAAACCTATTACATTTCCCTTTATTCGTGACTAGTTAAGAACTGCTTGCAAACATTTGGAGTTTTAACCTTTAGTACAGTCCACTTGGGGGTCTATATTCAGTCCTTCAAAACTTTAACCTTTTCACCGATCAAAAGACCACAGCAATATACATACTATAAACTTGGTGGAAATGTTAACTATAAGCTACCTTAGATGAAAAACAAAGCATCAAATTGCCAACTGGTTCTTTGGGAGGCATGCCATAGAAAAGCCCTTTTTTCTGTCCTACTATCACAAATGTGAAAATGTGGAGTAGTGCTGTAGATCTGTCTCTCTTGCTCAAAGGTACTGGGACCCTTGTTGGGGTGCATGGTGTCGTGAACTGTTGGAAGTAGTAGTGCCTTGGAAAAGAAAACATGGCATTCTCTGTCAAACACTGAAATAAGGTCATTGTGGGGTCTTTCATCAAGATAATCAACTTAAAACACATGGTCAAATACAAACACAAATGGTCCAGCAGGCAACAAAATAAAACAATTTATACATTTGGTGTTTTCCTACACATGTTTATCATGGCTGCCGCCACTGTTATTCACATCTTCATCAAAAGTCCAGTCTTTGAGGAACTGAAAACATTTCCAGCTAACAGAGAATTGAGCAGAACGACAGTGCAAGAGTCAAACACTGAGACCGACACACACACACAAACAAATACCCCTCTTTAATCCTGCTTGACAATCTTTATCCACAGACCTCTCTGTGACCCTCCGCAGAAGTTACATCAGAGAGCTGTCAACCTTCAACATCTCCCATTTCAGACCTCAGACAAACACATAACACAGAAATAGCTCCGACGGCAAGCGGCATACACACGACACGGAGCCAGACACGCACTGCACCTCACACCTCTGACAGAGGCTAATAGCCTGTAATCATACCAAGAGAGGAGCCGTCACTTCAGACCATCAGCAAGTTGGGAGGCCACACCATGACAAAGGAGGCAGAATTAAGAGGCACGAAGCCGTCTAATCCAGTCCTGTAGAGCACCTGAGTGCAGACCGAGCCACTCAGCATCACCTAGATAACACAATCTCTCCTGGGTTTTCATTTGAAAGCCAGGATTTCTGCCTCTTTCAGTTAATTAGCTCGCAGATACTTTAAAACTCAAACATATCAGTAAGATAAACACTTCTCTTAACATAATTGGAAATGAATTTTCCTTTTTCATTCAATTGAAACAAAAAAAAAAATACAAAAGAAAACCATTTCTCATTTGGCGAGATTAAGCCTGTTTATATTGTACGGCGATAAATGACTGAGCAGATCGCATCAGAAACCTGGAGGACTTGTGCTTCGCACCAACGCTAAATGCTGATTAGTGTCCAAGTCATTTAATTTCTCTTGTAGATTCTCACATTCGGTCTCAGGAATGGAAGAAAGCATGAGACATTCTGCGCTTGTTAAAATCCATTTAGTCTATCTGCAGCATTCCTTCTGAAGAAGAAAAAAATAAATAAATAAATAAAAAATGGAGTTAAAGCCGGCACATTCTGAGGAGCTACGGCTCTCAACCTGTGCAAGTCTGTGTTGCTGATAACACTTTCATTTAGAGTCACTTTTATTTCATTTACAGAGCCACAGATAACTCAAGCGCTTCTCCGATGGCTTCATAAAAGTCATAAAATGCCGAGATAGAGTTTTATGGATACTCAACAACTTCACGTTATTATATTTTCTTTTTTTCCCAGAGAGGATTTTCTGCAGAGCTGGAGAACAGAGTGTACAGAGCAGAGCTGAGATTAAATTAGCATCTTTTTTTTTTTGCACACAAACCAAAATGAGAAGCAGCGCTTTTTCTCCTGCAGCTCGCTTCTCTGAACAAAAAACTTTGCTGTATAATCAGCCGCCGCAGATAGCTTCCTGCGTTTGCAGTCTAATTAGGGAGCAATTTGGGTGGAACTCCAAATCTGAAAATGACTCATTTTGCTTATTAACGCAGAGTTTGCTCCTTGTAGTGGTAGGATCGCTGTGATTAAAGAGCCAGATACATGAAGTAAGCTGTAATGAGATAGACACCTCCCTGGTGACGTGATCCGCGATCATTTCACCAGAGGAAGACCCGGGACACGCTAAGGGGAACTACGTTTCTCAGCTGGGAACATCTTGGGATTCCCTTGGAGGAGGTGAACCAAGTGGCTGGGGAGAGGGAAGTCTGGGCCTCTTCACTGAGGCTGCTGCCCCCCACGAATAAGTGGAAGATAATCAGCAAACCGGAGATTGACGACTCAAAGGTATCCGGGCTCTGCTTCCTCTCCGGATGACGTGCTGGTGGGATGGAGGAGGTTTTCAAAGTATTCTGTCCACTGACAAATGATTGTACCACAGTGGAACCACAGATAACTCGAGCGCTTCTCCGACGGTTTCATAAAAGTCATAAAATACTGAGATGCTTTTATGGCTCTTCAGACAACTTCACGTTATTACTGTATATTTTTCCAAGAGAGGGTTTTCTGCTTCTTTGGACGCCACTGGAGGTACACAAGCAATATAAGTGTACTTAAAATAGCTACATATCAATCACTGAAAAGGATTATAGTCCTCGTGTTGAGTTTCAGATTATAAAGGTTATATCACCTTTGTGATGCATCAAATCAGACGGAGATAAAGAAATGGCACACTGGGAACGTTTTTACCTTGAAAACATGCATAATACAGCAAACACACAAGTTGAGATATTTACCACTGTAAAAGTGTTTATTCAGTCAGTTTAGGATATTAAGGCAATACAATTCTGAAAAGGTTTTTTATGTTTGTCTGGATCAAACTATAAAATTATAGTCCAGTGCCATCTTACTAGTTCTTACTAAAAAGAAAAACAGGTTGCTGTCAGAGTACAAATGGCACAAATACTGATAAAAATGGGTTTCCTCATTATCTCTCTGAACAGTCTTAATATTCAGAGAGAGTTTATTTGCCAAAACAGATGCATCCCTTGATTACCGGTCTGCAGAGTGATTGGTGCCTATATTTCCCGCAGATGGTGAAGATGAGAACCAAGGCTTGCCGTTGTCAAAGAGAAAATGAGAACAGTTATCAACTGGACAAGTTTGACAGGCAAGTTCACACTTAAAGCCTCAAACTCAGAAGAAAGCTTCCTCAGGATTATAATATCTCTGTGAAGTGTGAAACCCCCCTGTGAATATTTGCTTAGTGTGAAGTCAATGTTCTGTGGTGAGTTCCTCGGCTGTCAATCTAACAAACGACGAGCCGAGCCAAAAGAAATTAAAACCCCAAAGTCCCTCCAATAATAAGATCTTCTCCAAAAAAAAAAAAAAAAACATCACAGCATCACCTCCAAGTTCTTATCTCAAACTTTCAGAGATAGGAAAAGGACTATAATAAAAACAGTATCAGCTCTGCTGCATGTAAATTATGCGTGCGCTAGTTGACTAAAAACTGAGAGGGGAAAAAAGTAAATTTTTCTGTCCTGGAGCGAATCCAAATCTTCCACTTTTAGCAGTTTGGCTCCCATCCCACTCGGCCCAGTTTCCTTTCTCAAAACAATCCACGAAGCATGGAAAAGCAGTACCAATTGGCTTTGGTGAAAAATTGTTTCAGTCGAGTATTTGTTGACTAGAAATAAGAAGTAACCTGTCTCCTGGCTGCGGTGGAACCAATTGGCTAAAACATAAGCACCTTTTTGTCACTGGAACGGGATTTGAAAGCTCACATTAAACTCAGTCTTACCTCATTTGCCCCGAGGCATCCCTCCAACACACACACACACACACACACACACACACACACACACACACGCACACACACACACAATTTTCCGTTTCTACCCATGTAAGGACTCTGTATTGACGTCAATTCGTTTTATACCTAATCCTAACAGTGGCCACTAGACATATATTCCTAACACTAATTAAAACTTAATTCACACCATACGTCTTGAAATATGCGCTAACCAAACAAAAGGGATTCCATAGCATCAAGGCTTCTGCTGCCACAAAAGCCCATCAATCTTCAGAGGTTTAGTGAATATGCTGGAAAAGTCGTAAATAAAGGGATAAAAGAGTACAAAAACACACAAGTATGTTTTCTAACCATCTTATAACTTTGTATTTATTTAAAAGACTTTGTTGAGCCTTAATTTCCTTCTTTTCCATGTGGTTCAGATTGTTACATTAAGACCATTACACTGTTAAATGACACTACTTTTAGTTTGCTCTTTTACTTTTTTAAGCTTAAAACACAAACTGCTTAAACCTGGGCTGTATTTCCTATACTGAGCAATTAATCCAAAGTTTAGTTTCTAAAAGCTTTTGTTCTCTTTGCGAAAACAAGAGAGTCTGTTCAGTGTATAATTACCCAGTTTATCTTTTTTTCCCCATGAACAGCATTAAGGATTCCACAAATCACAAACTGTATTTTAAAGAACAATCCAGTTTAGGTTCGACTTCCTTCGTTTAGATTTTGACCTACATCTTAAAAACAAGTATTTCCAAATCCCTTCACTTCTGTACAGACTTAAAGATAGGCTGCCAGCACTGAGACAACTGCCAAACAAAAAGCAGTAATTAGTTGCAACCCTAATGAACTCCTAACAACCTAAACCCCTCCCCGACTCAAAAGAATGGAGGTCCAGCACATTCGGACGCGGCTTTGGTCCACACAGACGCATCAACTTCCAGAAGGTAAGTGAATGTACCAGAAAACAAACACATACACACAAACTCACACGCAGCGTGGCCTGGCTGGCAGCCATCAGGGCAAAGAGCTGTAGGACATTTGTATACTGCAGGGCACATCTCTGCATCCCACACGCACACACACCGACACACACGCACACTCGCAGCTGAAGCGGAAGAGATAACGGCTAAAACGACTGCAGCAAAACATAATCAGGCCTGTTCAGCCATGCAGAGAGCAGAAACTTAAGCAAAAAAGTTTGGAGTTTGATTTTTGGTTTAACATCTCGGATGCGAGGAGGTAGGGTGGGGATACGGGGGTCTGGGACAATTTGCGGAAGTTCCTCTGCGTTGTTAGTTCTGGGCATTTTTATTTGTCCTGACTGCTCTTCACAGCATTTGAGAAAAAGTGTGATTTTATGAAAGGCAAACATGTCGTGTCTCATATCGGCGCTCGGCTCATCTTGTTGTTGAACCACACAGGTTGGTGTTGAAGCGAGGAGAGAAGCTGCTGCTGAGAGTCTTCAGAAATGAAATAAACGGGCTGTTTGTTTGGATGGTACACCACTGGACTCAGTTTGGTTTGAAGAAATATTGACTGTTGGTTCAGGAGGAACTCTGCAATACGAGGTCACTGCTGACGGCTTCTACTAGATTCAAGTAAATAACAGTGTCTTGGAGGCTCTTCGGCATCTCTCCTTGATTTTAATGCATTTAAACTGTTGATTTTGAATGTTGATTCCATCAGCTTTATGCTCCACCAAAATTACTGTAGAGGACTGTCGTACAGTCAAGTCAGACTTCATACAGTTTTTTATACAGTCCCCCACATTAGAACAACTCTTATTGCAGAATGATAGCTTTAACTGCACTAATAAGCAAAAATAAAGTCAGATTTCTTCTTGATCTTTATATGCCTCCCAAAAAACCTATTTCCCACCACCATGGGATGAGTCTTTCCACATGGTTGTTTAAGAAATGAGAAGCTACTTATTGTATTGGTTGGAGTTAAATAACTTCTTGCCAGCTGAAAGGTAATGGCCCATGCATTACTTTTCCAATAGGAGGCTCATACCAATTTGATTAGTTAAATCCCCCTTTTCTTGGCCAGGAAGTGCACCATCAAAGTCACAGAACAGAGCTGATGAAGACAGAGCCAAAATGTTTTAAATGCATGCCACTCTGCCACAGACAAAATGATTAAAATGTCAAGGAGGGAAGCATAAAAAGAGGAAATTGAATGTCAGAGTCGGTCTGATCTTAGCTTTTTATATTCATGACTGTTTAGAGAAATGACAGATTTATTTTTCTTAAAAGTGGAAGACAGTTACTTTCTTCTCTTACGCCCTTACAGACTACTGTACAGAATGTTTCAGTTTAATACTCAAATTTAATACTTCTAGTCAGAGTTTTCAACAAATACATCATTTGGCAGAAACCCCATAGGCTCTTGGGGTTTTATGGTTTATCTTGAAGAATGACTAACCAGCTGCAATGTATCTGAATTGGGTATTCTTTGGGTATTCCTCCAGGCTTTGCAAAAGTGGAGACACATCCGGTTAACTTTAAATTAAAAATAAAAGCCAACTAGTGTAAAGCGACTTGCCATACGAGTCTCTCAAAATAATGTTAGTTATGCTGTGAAGAGAAACCACCAGCTGAACTCAATCATATTCCCCAACAAGTAGATGATAAGCTAGAAGATAATAGGAACACATTAAGAGTGGTTAACATATGTGTGTATTTGAATCTGCAGGAATATCAGATATATTCCTTTTTACTTTCTGAATAGTTCAGCCATTTCCGTTATAAAGTCATTTAGTGTTGAAAAGGCAAAACAGATCAAATAAATTATAAAATTCCTTGTATGATGGGCATCCATGTCCCTCATGAGCAGATCAAAAACTCTGACCACATGTGTGGTCGTCCACAGGAGAGTAAATAACGTTCACAATTTTCACTTTTAAGACAAAACAGGTGCGAGAGCAAATATAACCATATATCACAAGTGGATCTCATTCATCTCGTCCTTATGTAGGTGGAACCCAAACTCAAAGTTAAATGTGGCGTTTGCTCATGTTACAGAAAGTTCTGCAGAACCAGCTGGTCTCCTTAAGGCCTAATGAGATGCATGCTGAGCTGAAACTCACGCTACAATAATACTTTTTTCCTCCTGAAAGCCAAACAAAAAGCTTCCAAAACAACTTCCAGTCCACCTTGAAGGAAGACATGCTTAAATCATCTCTGCGCTACAATGACTTTATTAAAGCCTGAGGCACCTTAATGTTATCAGGACATCTCTCCCTCATAGAGACACACCATGGGACTCCAGAGGGAAATATCCAAGGGGCTGGGAGAAGAGGAGGGAAAAGAAAACAGACAGCAGGAGAGAATGTTGAGCTCCGACATGAAAGGCGAGGCTTCTTTCTGCTCTCTCTGTTCTCCTGGTGGCTGTGTGGAAAAGAACGACAGCCGAGCCAGTGGGAGGAAAGTAAGAATGTCACACACACGTCCTCCTCATTTCTATTTTCTTCTGAGTTAATACTGCTTTTCATTGCCAAGCCAAAAATCAATTATAATCTCAGGGAAACATGGCCGACTGGGGAGAGGTTTTCACGCTGACCAAGTGGGCCAGAACACAGAGTAGAGAAAACAAAACCGGACAAGGTCACACAGATGGAGTGATGAATAATGCTGATGTAGCAAACCACACAATGAAACATAAAAATATATATATTACAATAGACATTTTTTGGGGATAAATGAGTAGTTAGTTTTAGAAAACGGTGACCAACACATTGATCTGCCTCCATCACAGGCAGATTCGTTTATAATTTTGTGACAAAGCAACACCCTGAACCATGATAAAACCAACTATCCAAGCATCAATTGTCATAGTGTTCTTACCTATCACAAGGTCACAGAGACAAGGTTCTGGAGGGGCACCGATATCTCCGTCTTTCCAATGATGGTCTCACCTCTTCCTGGAAGAACCCAACAAATTCCCAATGGAACAAATTGTATAAAGTCTCTAAAGCAAGTTCAGGGTCTGACTAGAGTTTATCCCTCCCAGTGGGAAATTATCGAGGGGTTTCTCTGATTAGATGTCAGGACCGCCTCAATCCACTTACTTCAACGCTGATGAGAACTCTGCCAAAATAATTTTGATCCTTATCTTGTAGGCATGGTTTAGCCACCTAACAAAGCAACACATTGTATCTGTCTTCTAGGTGAGTTGTTCCAATGACTAAGAACTACACTGACTGAGTTCAGGCTCTTAGGTCAGCTAAGCTCACAAGGCTCAGGACAGGACAAGGAGTCAGAATGAATGCAACTCAACTCCATTCTGTGAAAAGCAACTGTGTGATTTCCCTTACTGGAACAGGGATGCTAAATTTACTTCAGCAGAACTTACCTGACCCGTCTTTGTCCCCCAATGCCATTGGTTAAGGAAAGAAAGCAGAGAGAGGATGACTGGAACCATCACCTTTTGGACATGCCGTTTCTTCCTATGAACTAGGGTTTCTGAAAATGTTAAAGTCCTATCGTGATGGATAAATGGGGACGTTTTAGGCCTGGATACCTGATGTTAGCGTACCTGAGCACATCATGTACAGCAAGTTGATATTCAGATTAGAAAGAAAGCAGACACTGTTTCAGTTAAAGGAATACATTATAAAAACACTTCCAGAAAGTTAAAATCCCCTACTCATCATGAGAATAGCGTGTTAAATATCACCCGAAGTGGAAGGAGGAACTCTACAAGAACGCAACAAGGGGTATGCGCAGTTGAAACGGCACGATGGCGCATTAGTCCTTCTAATAGCAACTGACTGCTTACGCTGATCCCCTGGAAGGTAATTTATCACAAGTTGATCTCATGAGCCACCAGCAGACTAATAATCCATGACCTCTGATCTCTTCCAAAAGCTATCTTCATCCTCCAAGATTGGCTGCCACACAGGTGAAGGCTGTTCCTTTGCATCCTGCCAACACTTCACTTAAACTTGACGTAGGCCAAACAGAGAGACGCGTAGGAATCTGATCTGGCTACTAATGTGTATGTGTTCAGGGTGTAGGCAACACGACAGAAATACAAACAAGAAATGACTTTCGCTCGTGTGTGCCAACAAAAAACAACATCATGCCATGTACTGGATTCAAAATTAGTTATTCATTTTGTTTGTTCACATTTGTGCACAAAGTAAACTCTGATTGGTTGAGAGTATACAACTTGCTTGAAAAAAAAGGATTTGGAGTGAAGAAAGAAAGACACTTTTGCTCCCAAGTAAAAATTAAAAAAAAGAAAATTAACTTCCAAACATGCTCTTTAGGCTAATGACAATTCCACCTTTCCTTTCCTTTTACTGGTAGGTAAAGAACATTGTATAATGATGAGCCATGCGCAATGTTCACCTAAAGGCACTGCTTGGTCCAATACCATCACTGACTAACTGGACAAACATGATAAAACAGCACTTCTTAGGGAACTAACTAGAACATGAACATGAAGCTGCAGTCAAACACACACAGCCCAAGGAGACACAGACTAGCTATTACAGCGAGAGACTTCCATCTTCGACTCCCGCCTCTTCCTCACCAGCTCATTTTTCATCCACTAGCTCGGCTCGTCCTAAGGCTGTTGTTTGTTTCTCGAACAGTGTGTGTGTGTGTGTGTGTGTGTGTGACTGTGTGCGTCTTTCCTCGTCTGTACGTTGACTAATGACCTAAGTAAAATTATTATGCCGTCTTTGTTTTTTCCCGCTGTTGGAGCTTTAACATTTAGACACTGACACACCCTGTAAATTTCTCAGACTGTAGGTTAAGTTCAGCGGTTTAAGGAACTAATTTGCTGAAGTCAGATGGAAGCAGCAGTTATGCATAAAACAATGAGTGAGCTTGAGATACTGTTTAAAGCTTCATCAAGCCTTTTTTTTTCCTGCATTTTACTGCTTAATTCCAGATCTCTGAGGAATATAAAAACAGTCTGCAGCAGTTATGAAACCTTAACCTGGTGTAGCTAAGTTTTTTTTTTTTTTTTCCATTTATCAATGTATCCAACTCCTAAGGCTACTGGATCAATTGCGATGAGGGATCAAGTTTAAACTCTTAAATGTTACATTTTCTTCAAGCACGAGTGAAAAATATGCAAATTCCTTAAAGTGTTGCCTAGCATTTGGGGTACAGAGGAAGATGGCGACTTTTAAGAGCCTCACTTGAAATGCCATTTGGGTCACTCAGAGTAATGGCCAATAGCTGCTGCGTCATTATCAGCTGTTTTAATAGAGGGGAAGCATTGCTCTGTATAATGATGCTGTGGTTAAGTGCTGCGTAGACGGCATTTTAAAAGCTGCATCAGGAATGCATTCATAAATACTGATGAGGTCGTCTGAGTGCCGGTACAAGCATCTAAGCGAGACGATGACGGAGGTTCTCCTGCCCCGCTCGGTTTCTCCTTTATCAAAATCAGGCCTGCATGATGGAAACAAAAAAGTCCAAAACGAAGTTTCCCCAAAGTGGAATAAAGTAAACAGATTGATTTCAAGGGGAAAACAGGAAACAATCGACTGGGGGGGGGTTTGTCGACACTCTGTTGTTGCCGTCAGCTGCTACGGTCATATTTCTTTCTGTCTTGAAGCAACAGAAATCCATTCATCAGGGCTTTAATGGGTCAGCTGTAGACACAAAACTAATGGAACATTTCTCAAAAGTGAATCAGCACACAGTGATTTATTTACTGGGTTTCAGTTTGGGAACCCAAATTTAAAAAGGGACTGATGCAATACATTTATCATATAAACTCCTTAAGGTGAACTGTTTAATAGAAATTAGTTGAAGTATGAAAAATCGGTGGAGCACATCGTTCACAAACCGTTAAAAACCGTGCTGCATCAAAAGCCTTCAGCGGAGTGAATTTTGAACATTGGAAGCGGAGGAGAAAGTAGTTGGCATTAAGACCAAAAGCCACTTGTTCCTCCTTAGTAACAAAGGATACTATGAAGCCATCAAAATGCAGATAGGATTCAATACCAACGCACACACGCAGTGTAGACATGGACGAATATGTGCATATTCCCTATCCGAGCCCATGTCTCTCAGCCTCTAATAACTCTACCCTGATGAAACATTCATGAGAATTCATGAGCTCTGCGTAATGAGGCTGACACGGATTCTCTCATCTGCGCTGCCTCGGCTGGACCTGCATCAGGACTGTCAGCGGCGCAGCGCAGCTCGGACGTACGAGGCGAATCAGAGCCGCCCGGGTCAAGCCGAACCTCATCAAACCACACGCGACACAGAGAGGAGGTCGCGGATTGGTTCAGAGCGACATCACAGCCCGCTGAGATTAAATTTAAATTGCATCAATTTAAATTTGTCATGGTTGGTTTTAAATGGTGATTCGGAATAGGCGGGACGACTTCTGTAGAATAAGTGAAAACTGGAATGTAGTCTATCAGGAAGCAACTTAAAATACAAAAAATATATATATTTGAGAACATCAAGGTGTCTAAAATGGCTCATTTTAAATCCTCTAATGCAACATCAACTCATTTACAACAACATCTAACTTTGACGTCTATTTATTCTGGAGTACTGCTGAATGTTATGCCCCTACATTTAAGTAGTACAAATTAAGTTCAGTGGAATCACTAAAATTTCTTTAAATCTTTATTGGGCTTAACAAAAGTGCTGTGTTTTTCTAAGACTGGCATTTTTGTCCTGTTAGTACTTCAAATTTAACTTCCTGTCCTGCTCATATTCTTAACGCCCCTATGGCCTAAAGAAGCAGATGTATATAACTTCACTTCACTGCCAGAATTGGGGAAGTTATGCATAATTCAGATGGTTTCATCTCATGAAGTCATAAGTAAAAATAGAAAGGCTCTCGATTCCAGAGATGTTCATTGTGCACTTGCAACCTAAAGGAGAAGAAAGAACCAACGTAGCATTTATCGAGCTTATATTTTCTATTACGTTTAAGTCTCAATGGTTCAAATCTCTAAAAGAATGTAAAAGCAGTGAAAGGGTTTTACTCCTCAGTTTGAGATTGTAGCCTACTTGCACCTTCTTGACTTATCTGCATTTAGGTTTTCAAAGCACCTTAATGTATCATTTTGATAGTTCATAAAAAATAAATCGGCCCATATAAAAATAAAATGAAAAAATTATTTGCAAATTTAAGACATTCTAATTAGGGTTTAATCATGATCTTAATTTCTTTGTTCTGAGTCGGTTGACAGTCCTAATGAGTTCACTTGCAGGATGTTTGGCTCATTTTAGTTTTACACAGGTAAGTGTTATTAATGAACCTGAGTGCGCTGCCACGGTTCATCAGCTGCTCTTTCAACACATGAACAGTTAAGCAGACACAGATTGCTGATTTGCAATTTCTCCACATCAGGCATTCAAGTTCATTGCCGGAGTTTCCTAAATAATTCCCCTTAATCATCTGCTCAGGTCACACAGAGGTCAATTTATGATTATTTTAAAATGGTTACATTTGGTGAAAAATAGCAGGAGTGACCAACTTATAATTCATAATCCTAAATTACCTGGATTTGATTCATGCAGAAATGAGGGGCAAAGGGAGGCCAAAAGGAAGTAGGGAGACGTCAGAGAATATTTTTTAAGTGATGACTTTTCCATTTTGGGAACCTGCTGATGATCTCTGCTGGGTCAAAGTGAGAAGCAACCATTACCTTTCATAAGAACAGGGTCTAATATGACCTGGTCTTCCCATGTTTTAAAGAAGCATGACAAAAGGACATATCCACTGGGATGCCTCAGATTCTGAGGACATTACATAGAGACATGTAAAGGAAGAAAACATGTAATGATGCCGAGATAACCAATAGTTTTCTTTCAGTTAAGTTTAGATAAAGGTGCTGATAAACTTTCTTCACTTGGCACTCTTTGGCCTATCAAGAAGGCTTTTTATGTTTACCTGAAGTTGAGGATTTTAAGCACACTGTGAGAAAGATCAAGTTTTGAACTACATGTCGCTTTTCAGTATCCTTCAGTAGTGACAGATTGGTAGATACTACTGTATCCATGTACTTGAGATTTCCACACCAGCAGCCAATAATTGGACAGACAGCAAAGTTTTTCAAACTGGCATTACCTTACTCGGCAGAGAAATCTAATAAATACTCTTACTCTTGCACCTATAAAGGTTTTGGGGTGAAGAGGATAAAAACGTAAAACTATTGTCTTCCTGGATATTAAGTTTGTAGGCAAAGTCTATAGTAAACTAACTTTACTGTTACTTTCTATACAGTAAAAAAATGATAAGTCTTTTATTGCCTCAGGATGAAATTGAAAACTATGCTTTGTCCGTTTACTGTATGCTTTGTAGCATGCTGCCATCTTCAGATGAAGACTAATTTACTGTACTGTTTCACACAGAAGGATGCAATAAAGCTTGGGGGAGAAGAACAAAAGCTGACAAACTACTCCGGTGCAACAAACACCATATGTTTAGAAACTCAACAGTTTTTATAAACCAAGATCAATTTAAGAGGAACATTTGGAGAAAAAAAAAGGCTTCAAACAACTTATTAATATTCTAGAGCAGCATGAAATATTGATCAGCTGCACACAACAAAAATGACTAACACACTGTGATGAAGCTCGCTTCAAGCATGTTATATGCTCTATACGGTGTAGGGTTTATTAGAATGTTTTTAAAAAATTCTGGATGTTCTATAGTATCACCAGAAGTTGCCATTTTAGTCCAGACATTTCAAAAAGCCATCCCAGTAATTTTAAATTATATTTAATACAGCAGTTGTGACTCTATTGGGTCCAGTTTGGAGAAACCAGGTAAACGGCATGCATTTTTCAAACATGGGCTTTCAATGGCAACATTGGCTTGTCAACTTGACAAGCACACTAGAGCTCTATTAGCAAAAAGGCTTTTAGGTATATCAAGCTCAGCACAAAATATATTGTCCTATTATATATGAAAGGCCTGCATTAAAAGCAAAACAGAGGATATTAAAATAAAAGCTTTTTTAAAAGAAATTTTTGCTAATAAAAACAATAGTGTTTTGTTGCCGCTAAATAAATGTCGATAACCTCGTAAAGTATAAAGTGCACTCCTACAACTCCCGAGTTGGTAAAGATTTTTATGATTATGCTGTTTTCTGGCAGTAAGTTAATGTTTTTTTTGGTGTCTGGAAAACAAGCCATTTCAAAAAACTCCAAATTATTCAGTCACAGACACTCATCAATTATTTAGCAATTCCAGCCCAGGCCAGCCTGTCATCTGGCAACCCAAGTTGAGCTTAAGCACAATTGGATCAAGTCGTCAGAGGACGAACAGAGAGAAAAGAAAACCAAAGGGAAAAATAGTTATTAATTTTCTGAAACATATACATTTGCTTTAAATAGCAGTTTCAGAGGTTTTTAAATGGTGAACTTTGTAATCGAGCTGAGCTGGCAGCACATGCGAGTTTGTGCGAATACATTAATGAAAAACCTGGAGTCCAAAGGGATTAGCTGGTCGGATTATCAGGATTCCTGACACTAACAATGGCTTTCTGTCTGTTGTTTTGACGTTTGATCTTAACTGCTTCCATGTGATCACTGCATCATAATCTTTTGCAATAATTAAATTAAAAAAAACGCAGATTTAGCAGCGGCCGTTGATTTTACTCCTTTAAATTAAATGAGTGTTTTAATATTCTATTCGCAAAATTTAACCTCTTTCATTTTTAAAGCTTGATCTTGCCATTTGGCTAAAGAAAAACTCAATCTTTGAACTGTGTTGCTGTTTTCATTAATATTCATTTCATCCGGTGAATCCACTTCTGATAAACGCAGGTGCAACTTTTCCTTCAAACCTCGCGCTGCCTCATCTCAGAGATGAACTCTCCAAAACGCACGCAGCTTTCTAGATTGATGGTCATGAATGTATTAACGCTGGTAAACAACGAGCGCTGCCACCGGGCTGCGCGGCCAGTCCGATGCTTCATTTGCATTTCAATCTCTTCCTCTCAGATCCCTGTGTTTACCCGACTTCCCTCCTCCTCCTCCATGCTCATTTGTCTGTTCAAGAGAAGGATCAAGCTTTGATATCAGAGGAGACTCAAAATCCCTCACCTCAGTTGATATAGAGGAAAGCGTGGAGGAGAAGGAGGTGAAATCGGGGTAATCAGGCGTGGATAAATGGAAAGGGGGTAAGCAAAATCATCGAGAATGTGTTAATTTATAGTGTAAATTACACTCAATATAAATTGTTTTTTAGGTTTAAAGCTAAAAAAAAAACAAAGCTTGGTATGGGGTGCTTTAAAAGTTTCTATGCTGCAGTAATGTGAGTCAACAAATCACAGAAACTCACTCTTTCATCTTTGGGTGTAGAATATTTATGCCAATCAAATTGATTGGCATTTTATTTTACATGGCAAAGAAAGGATATTTATACTAATGCTGAAGTAGGTCCACCCACTTCAAAGGCTTGTAAGGCTTTTTATATTAGAATAATTTAACATTTTAAAATGCCGTCTATGTCAAAATACTTTGGTATTCAGAGGATTTTGTATTCAATGAGGCAGTGATATGAGGCGTTTGTGCTTGAATTTTGTCAAACATTTCTACTTTTAGTATCGTAGGCTGTAAAGCTTTCTGCCATAGGTGGCACAGCTTGGTGGGTGCCGCACCTATTGGTATTTGTGTGCCTTATCAATGTGGGATATGTTGATTCTTCCAGAATCTGGGCAAGGTTTGACCATTTCTAGTTCAGAATTTTACATATTAGACCACTTGACTACAATCAGAAATCTGATGAAACAACGTGAAGCTTATGAAACCTTAAATCCATTTTCTTTTTTTTAAATGCACCTACAAACTCCAGTTTTAGGAATTTGTTTTACTTTTGTAGTGCATTACGTTGACCATATTATATTTTGTCACTCACATAAAGCAGCCGGAAGCCTGAGAGCGAAGTGAGTTTGGCCAAACCTAAAGTCAGAGAGACACTGTTATTTGTTCATTAAGCGTGGGAATTCCAAGGTTAGAATTCGGTAAATGTCATGTTAATTTGTACATTTGTTGGAAGTCTTTTGGCTGCATTGTTGGTCATAATTATTGTTAGAGTACAGTTTGAAGTTCAGACAACTTAATATGCAGCTAAATGTGGCATATCTTTAAGAATAGTTGTGTAATTCTGTTTATAGATTATACCTTTGTGGTATTTATCTGTATGAAGGAAACCAATGTTGAAGGGGTAATGTGTTAAAGGTAATTGTTACTTGTTGAAAAGAGACTAGGTTTATGGAAAAGAGAGGTAATATAGATGTATTGATTTTGTACATTGTAAATGGCTTGTTGGTTAAATAAGACACTAGGATTAAAGTCGTCATTGCTCTTTCCTGTATTATTCAGTTTGCACACTTCACAAGACTGAAACTTTCAATGCTTTATTTGCAATATGATCGCCTTAACATCTGAATCTGGATGCACTGAGGAATCAAAACAATGTTTAGGACTTAGCATTGACTTCCATTCATTTTTCATTCATTTGTATAGCCTATCCTTGACCCTTGCCCTAAACCTATCCATTACTTGACATGGGTAATCCTTCACCAAAACCTAATTTACACCCTACTTCTAAACCCAGAAACAGAACTAATTCTTAAGGGACCCGAGCTTCGGGACCCATAAGTAGCAGTAGGTCCCCAAAGTATTTATGCATTACGTAAATGGTTCTTACAATGTATCAAAAACAAGGCCACGCACACACACACCTGACTCTCAACACGTTCGTGCAGCATTTTGCAATCTCAGAGACATTTTAATTATAGTTTCTGTTTAATCCAAATCAAAGCTAAAATTCTGTTCAATCCTTCAACACGTGCGCACGCACACGCACCTGCTGAGGACTGTGCATGTGTGACAATATCAGATGCCTCTTGACCATCTGCAGGGGTCTTTGATAACCTGATCACAGCAGCTGATACCAACAGAAGCACTCTGACCTGTTAAAGCGTCTGCACTGAGGTGGATAAAACAGGGACACCACCATCAGATGTGCAGCGGTTCCACCAGCGATCTGCAAAGGATTTGTCTCAGACGTCGGATAACACCGGATTGCAAGAACAGATATTATGATGCAGCATGACCTGCTGACATTGTGCTACCTGTCTGGCACAAACCGACCCCAGCTGTCGGAGGATCAGGTTTATCCTCAACTCTGATCATATAGGCTGCATAAAAAAAACTAGAGGCTTAGAGGCAACTATCAGTGATTTATAGGATTGTTACTGTCACTGTAATCATCCTGTAGTGATAATCCTTGACTATACGAGACCTGTATGTGTAAGGGGTATGCTTGTTCATATAAAACATCAGACATTCCTGTTCAAGAGCAACTGTGAGTCACACACCTAAAACTACTTTGATGAGGTGTGTTGGGATGGGCACCGAGTTAAACAGTTGCTCTTCAAGTTCACATGGCAAGATTTTTAAATCAGACCTTTTTCAAAACCTGGGAGACCCCACACGACAATAAAAAAATCTTAGTTTTACCTGGTTAGTCGTAAAACGTGTGGCATCCAGCCACGCGACAGGAGCAGCACACCACATACAAACTGATTTCACTTGCCAACATTTAGATGTCGGACAGAAAATGCCACAAAACCTCCTGAGACCAAATGTGAGTTCAGGGTAAACAAACATGGAAGCAATGGAATATTGGGGGAAAAAAACAACACAGATGTCTCCAATGTCCACAGGTCTTTCTGGTTCACAGTGGCAGTTGTTTTATCTTCTGTGTATATGAATTTTCCCACCTTGATGTAAACACGGCAGGAAAATTTAAATTTCCGATTGGCTACACGTCGCATCCAACAGGCTGCATTATTGTTTCTCCTCAGGGAACACCACACACGCTGTGATATCAAGTCAAGACAATCCAATGTCCTGGATATCCCGACATCTTTCCAAGTGAACCAGATCATAACACAACAGGAATATCTCAAGAGCCAATAATCAGATTGTTCGAGGGGGGAAATCTTGCCCTGTGAACTAGCTCAGCTGATTTTAGGGAACTGATTGAGTCTTCTGTCCTGTGTGGGTTCTGAGCCTCAGTAAAGATGGGAACGTATCAACAACATGAACAAATCTTCACTGTTGGTTTCTCCTCAGACAGAACTGCTGTAGAGTATTTAGACCAGTGATGCCTCTCAACCTCACTTTCATAAATCTTTCTCAAACATGTGGAAACATCAGATAAACATTCCCTGCTTTGCTGTGAATCCCGACTGATAGTGCAACATGCTGCTGCGCCTCTGCATCATATCTACCGCAGTCTGCTCTGTGTGTATTAATAAAGCAGGCTGTGCTGTGGCCACGGATTTATTCTATGCTGTGTCACATAAACATTAAGTGCCTGACACTCTGATAAAATACTGCCTGCTTCTTTGTCCTTGTTATCTTTTTGACCTACGCTTGTACCCAACGACTGTCGCATTACTCCACACAGAGCAGCCACTGAGGGAGATCCGGAGGTGGCTGTACAAGACAATCAGTGTATTTATGAAGTGGTGGCTCACAATAAATGTCACATTATGCCCTCTGACAAAAAAAAATGAGGGTAGATCCAAATGTAGTCCATTGTAACTCCATCTATTTTTTAAACCCGCTTGTATTTGCAGGGCAATGAGGGAGCTGGGGGGTATTTCCAGCTGTTAATGTGTGAAAGGCAGGGTACGCCCTGGACATGCTGCCTGCCCATCACAGGACAACACAGAGACACACAGGACAAACAGTCATGCACACATCAACTAACATCTGAGAGCAATTTAAACCTCTTCATCTCTAGGCCTCTTTTTGAGAAATATGGTTGAAAATACATGCCCAAAATGAATTGAATGTATCTCAAGAACTACAGAGTTTATTTTAATTGTTTTGGTATCAAAATAAAGGCAAGACTCTAGAGAATATGTTACAACTCTAAAACCCACCCTGCCTGTTACTGAGGAAAGTGAATTAATATGATACACAGCAGAAATTAAGCAAAATATCTATTTCCGCCAAAAAAAAAAACCAGTTCAATATATGAAGATTCCTTTCAAAGCATGTTTACTACATGTTTTGGATGTAGTAAACAACAGTACACAATCTGACCTTTTACTGTGCCAAGTTTCATGGAAAGAAAGTGCATCACATGAGTTTTAGAGAGGTACTACTTGATAAAAATCTAGGCGGACCTTCCAAATTAGCCATTTTGGCACAATTTGTGCCATTTGAACTTTCTCAGTTTTTTTTCTGTAGGTTCTGTTTCAATTATTTATTCTTATAGAATAAATGATTACTTGTCATAGATAAGTAATTAAATCTAATAACAATTGTTTTTGGGGGTTCCTTTGAAAAAATAATTCCTCCTGGAGTCTCTAGTCTGCGCTCTGCGCTCTGCGCGTAAAACCATGCAGTTCTCAATACAGATATTCAAACTTACGCGGGGCTGTTTCTCGGGATCCCATTGGCCAATTTTGATGATTGACACGTCTTTCGAACCGTCAGAGCCAATAGAATCCGAGGGCGTTGACATTAATACGGAAACTAAAGCCATTCACCAATTAGAGGACGGGAAACGCATGTGACGTGCATTGACGGAGTTCGCCTCTACATTTTTATATGGAAGCCCAGGAGGCGGAAGAGGCTCTGGGCAGAGCCGAAAACAGTATGAGATGGACTTAGGGAAAATGGATTATCGAACCAAGTGGAAATATTTAGTCTAATAAGGATTATGACCACGAAACAACAAAGGTAGGACTGAATTTATGCTTTTCGCTTCGTGAAATTAGCGATTTCTTTTTTTCTTCTTCAGCTGCTGGTTCAGTGAGTTTTGCACGTAGCGTGGTGATTCTGGTATTGTTGGAAACGGCAGAGCTTCGGCTTTACTCTGATTGATAGTTTGTGGGCTTTGGGAATAGTCGCTCTTTCACTGTTGCATTTTTTACCGTGTATGCCTCGTTAGCCTCGTTAGCATCTAATTACGTTTCGTTTTATCAAGCTACTTCGTGTTCAGGCTGGGTGTTGTTGATGTAGAAAATATTGTTTGTATCATTTAGAAGAGCTTTTTCCCGATCTGTGGATATGCAATATGCCTATATTGATAAATGTATAGCATGTTTTTTCAATCGATCTTGTTGCGGCAAGCGCAGAGGACCCAAATTTGGGTCCTCTCGCGACAAACAGGTTAAAGAAACCAATTAACCTAACAGTCAGGTTTTGTGGAGTGTGGGACAAAACCAGAGCACCTGGAGGAAACCCTGCTTGTACAGGCAGAACAAGCAAACTCCATGCACAGAGACCCCAGTGGACTCAAACCTAGGACATTCTTGCTGGAAGGGAACCTTGCTACTAACTGCATCACTGTGCAGCACAAATACGTCTTAATTAGATCCTAATTCAAAGACATTTCTTCTTGTTGTATTTCTACTATTTGTAATGTGCTGTGAGAAAGAGTTCAGGGCATTTTTGTTACACTGCGGCTCAAATAAACTTTAATATAAGACAAATATAATCAAAGCTAATATGAAAAGTTTTTGATTTGGTTTATTGACTACCATGGGTTGAGACTCGATAAATCACTTAACCAAAGTCTGACAATATTAAGTAGGTAAAAGAGCTTAAAAAGTTTCATATCTTCTCCCAATCTGAAAAATTTCTAAAACACAAGGAAAGAAGTTACTGGCTTTTATCAGTTTGAAAAGTGTTGCAAGATCAGTTTTAAGTCTTTGGACTCCGGTGAACCACATAAGTCCACAAAATGAGAAAACAATGAAGAGTGGTGAACCATCCAAGGAGTGATTGGCTTACCAAAATTACTCCACGAGCGCAGAAAGGACTCGTGCAGAAGGCCACAAGATAACTCACAACAGCATCTAGAGTACTGCAGGCCTCAGTTAGTCAGTGTTGATTCAGGAGTCAAAATGAAAAACAGCATTAATGGGATCATTTTAAGTTCTGTGGCGACAACCACAAAACAGCAAAAATATTATGAAGTTGTTTTTTTTTGTTTTTTTATTTTGTTTTTCAGAAAAACATCCTGTTGGACCCCAAGACTTATAGAAAACTATTCTGTGGAATGACGAGACAAAAGTGAAACTTTTTCAAAGGTGCCATTCATCTGGCCTAAAACTTACAAATTTCAGAAAAAGGATCTCAAGCTCACTGTCAAACATGGAGGTGGGAGAGCAATAATCTGGGGCAACGGAGGAAAAAAAAAAAATCAGCAAAATATTCATGTAAATTTTTATGTTAGCGTATTTAGTATTAAGTGCAAGACTCACTGCTCCTTGAGCTTCCTTTCCTTTATTATGGTTTCACATTTTAAATAATTATTACGTTCAACACATAATTAAACAGAGTCTTATTTGAAAAGCACTTTAACAGTGTGACATTAAGTTGGAAACATACAGCATGTTGATATGTGAAGGGACCAATTTAATCCTTTCCTCCGACAAAGAGATTAATGTAAGCTTGGATATAATAGAAAACTGTTCAGAGGTCTGCAAATTAAAATCAAAATGAATATTAACCACCGGTTTGATTATGGTACAGCTACACGATTAACATGTAATGTTATTTTTGGGGTGATTGCATTTCTCCTACTGTTATAATTACAATTATTATAACAGACTACAGCTTTTGTGAATGCAAGATAGTAATTTGTCATATATGAGCAGCTCTACAGTCGTCTGTGAAAAGGACTTAAGTTGTATTTTTTGTTGATAATGTAGAAAACCAATTTTTCTGATCACTGCTGAAAGACTGATAAGCATATATGGCAAATTTTCCATGTTACATTGAGGCTCATGATAAAAGTAAAGCTTTACCAAGATGTAAAGTCACAAACAATCGCTATCTTGCTTCATTCAAATTTCCTAGATCAAATTGAATTTCTGTTTTAAAAACACTGAATTGAACTAAATGTGGTTCAGTCGTGAATGTTGAACTTTCAGTGTTTTGTCTGCAGGTCATATTGGTCAGCAGAGACACTCTAGCTGATGTCCACTCTTGAGATTTTTTTAAATTTTTTTTTTAGCTACAATAAATTCTTAAATGATGGACTCATATTTATCAGAGGCAGTTCATGACAAGCCAACTCATTAAAAACATTTCACATATTTCTGCTGCTGAACCAGATCAGTGGGTGGAATGCTACAGAACAACTAACCAGAGCTGCTTTCTGTCTGAAAAGTCTTTTCATCCATCTGCATCTGGTTCATAATAATAATAATAACTCCCAGGACCAGTTACTCACCCTGCTGTTATTTCAGCTCCATGCAGAGCGTTACAACATTACTTGGTCTGAGATAATGTTGCGGTTTAGCTCTGTATAAATAACTTCTAATAGGGTTGTAAATTCCTCTCAGTCCTGAAAATCTTACTTTTGTGATAAATAATTGAATCGTCTGTCATCTATCATGAGTGTTAAAGTGAGAACTCACTCCTAGCTTCCCCCACCATCCCCTCATGAGTTTAGCAGCGCCGCTATAAATAAAACACACTGATCGTGTCTGAATGATCTGCACTTTCATGTTGGCAGGAGCGCAGAGACGAGCTGACCGCGAGGCTTCGGGACGTCTTCCTTTTTCATCTGAACATCAAAATCACAACATTTCGTTTTTCTCGCTGCTCCTTTGTGCCCATCAACGTATTTTTTTTTCTTTATAAAGTGATAAAAAAAACTCTAAAACGACCTACTTTTTTCTGTTTTTGTTGTTTCTTCAAAAAAAAAAAAAAGTCTTAAAATACTCTGAGCATCTTCATTCAGATGACAGGCAGGAGGAAGTTGAAGCAGTTTATTTTAGTCTCTGGTGGAGGTGATCTTTTAGATACCTCTTGGCTTGCATGAATTATACAACATTGCCCTTTTTTCTTTTCTAACTTTTAGAATAAACAGAAGATGACAAAAAAACAACCAAACTGACTTCTTTCACAGGTGAAAGGTTGCGCTTTTCCAAAAGGAAAGGAAGGAAGGAGAAAAGAAATGACACGTTGAGCCGCGCTCCGTCCATCAGCAGCAGCGAAAGTGTTAAAGGCCGGCATCACACCTCTGCTTCATTATTTATCTGGCCTTTTATCCTTTTGTTGGCTTATTTATGAGCTTCAAACAGGGAGAAGGAGAGACAGTCAGGAGTTGGGGGGTTGGGGGAGAACTGTGAAAATGTCAACTAAAGAGGTGAAGCAGTATTTAAAAAGTTTTAAGAGCTGTTTTATACCAGAGGTTTTTTATTTTTATTAGTAGTATTAGCTCTAGATGCATACATCTTTCCAGCGTGTGTGCAAATATCTATTAGTTGAAACCAACACAGCGCCTGTACTTGATTTTTCTTTTCCCCAATTTGCAGACCTTCATATTACACTACTGGATCAGATTTATCAATATTCTCACCACTGACAAACCTGACCAAATGAAGACAAACGGGGAGGGGAAATATTACATTTAAAGCATTAAATGAAAAGCAGAAGTGAGCATAAATGACATTAGCGGAGCAGCTGCTAGCTTCTACAGCAGCAAATCAACTTTTCAGCTCGCACTCAGTGCATCCTTAATGTTTGCTGTGGTTGTAAATCTCACACAACATGTTGTACGAATCTGAAAACTCATTAAACATGATTGTTGACGCTCCTTCACATCCCAATAGCTAAATATGACATGTATCCCTTCATGTTGACACTGTGGGAATAAGAGGTGAAATTATCCAACATGCCAAACTTCTGGAAGAGTAAGGTGCCATTACTCAACTTCCTTATTGCTCGTTAAGTTCCAGTGATTTGTTGGCTTTTCTTTAGGTTAAAGTTTAATGTATTAAAAAGCTGCAGGCATGTAGATGGACTCGCTTTAGGAATATTAAAAAGATCATCTGCTCTCATCCTTAGTTTGAGCTAAAACTTTCATTTCAGAAATATTTAACCAAAAACAAACTGTACAGAAACTACATCAAAACGGAGAATAGAAGGGCAAAAACTGAAATCTGTTGCTAACAGGTTTACAAGTTAACAACCCCTTAACCGTCACCCTCAAATTGCTAACATGTCATACAATTGGTCCATGAGAACACCAAGGTTGTCATGACAACTTGGAGGTTAAAATAAGCCAATAAACTGGGCTGTCCTCTTTTTGCTCTACACTGCAGATATCAGGCCAAAAAAAAACAAAAAACCTAAAAACCTTTTATGACAGCATTTTAAAAAAAGTCAGAAGTAGCTTTGCTTCTTGATACTATAGAACACTAAAATATAAGCATCAGCCTATAAACCCAGAACTTAAGAAGAACCTGGCCTGATCTTTGCATCCCCAGTAGGATATTAAATTGTATGGTGTGAAAATTGATCTCTTTGAAAAGCTGCCAAATGCTGCTTCATTTCCACCCAAATCATATATTAAAATAAACAAATGATGCACCCTACAAACAGGAAATGAAGTTTACACACAGCATTTTGAGACCCTCGGTTCCACCAGCACTCTGCGGCCAGGTTTCAGCTCATTTAGCAGACCGCTACTTGATACAGTTAAACTGTATTTACAGCTCTGAGGAGGCCTATTCAGAGTTGTGTAATAAACACCTGCAGTTTGACAGACTTTGAAAATCAAATACAAAACAAAACAAAAAAATAAAATGTAAAACTCAACCTCATTTATATGCCTCATTACATGCCTGGAATTATCCGTGTTCACACAGCAGGCTAAAGGTGCATCAAACTGAGACGTGTTTAGACTCATTTAATATAACAGCCAAATTACAATCAGAACGTTTCAAACCTCCGCTAATTTAGGTAATACTCTTTTTTCGGGTCTAGAAAACAAAAACAAGGAAAAAGTGAAGATTCACTCAGATTTAAGCTACTATTTTAGTCTCATGTCACAGAATGAGACAAACATAACATCCACATAATAATGTGGAAATAAGTGAAAAATGTCAAGTCATTTTCTTGGACCAACAGTGGTGATTAGTGTATCCAGCTTTACATCCCTTCAGCTCATGTAGAACTACGTCTTCCTCTCATCACTCCGTGTCTTCACCTCACTCTCTTCACCCACACTTTCCGCGCTCAGCAGGTGGCGCAGCCTCATTATGCTCTAATGAGAAAATCACCACCCCATTTAATCATCATAGGTGGTTGGAGGATATACATAGCTGAAGGAGGTTTATGAAGGAGAAAGGAGATGGGTGGAGTGATTGGAGGAGTCCCGCCACAACAACACGCCGGCGTTACACAAACCCTGAAGAACGGCTAATCAGAACCTCCCTGTTCCAACCCGAATGGGTTCGTCTCAGCTCGAAGGAGAATCCGACATCCTTCTGCAGCGTCGCAGAAGCTTTGTAAATTTAGACACGGACACAGCAGAGAGGAGTTACATTTAAATTGAGCGTGAATCAATCAGAAGACATGTGAGCTGGGTTTGTAGAGTCCAAAGAAATTGCTAAAGGAGTTGTTTAGGGTTTCTGAAAGAACATTCTATTGAAAAGTTACGAGCAGTTAATGAGTTAGCTAAATTAGCTTCAGTTCTAAAAAAAAAAAAAAAAAAAAAAAAACCAAGTTGGTTGTTTAGCATTTGACCAAAAAAATACATTAAGAAATTAGAGAGACCCTGCAAAATGATTCATTTCACGAATAATTATTTTGTTGGTCATTTTTACATCAAATTTTAAGTTCGACTCCAAAGACTCCACATTTACAGGGTTCAGTGAATGTATATTCAAACATGCCGCCTCATGTTGACAATTGCCTGTTTTAGGAAATTCTGATGATGGGAAAGTTCTGACTTGGAATGAAAGAGGGAAAATTCAAATGTTGCTCTGCTTGCATGTCGTGTGAGTTAGACGTTCACTTCATTTACAATCTTCTGAGCAGACGACGCTTACAAACCATCATGTATATGGAAACACCATATGGTTCATTTTATGCCCTTTGCGATAACATCTTGCTGTTAAATTTCAAGCTTTAAGGAAATTAGTAACCTAAAAAACACATTTGGAGAGTACAAAATTCAGTTCACATTACAACTTTTTGACATTTGTCCTAGCAACACACAGCATGCATTATTAGAAAAGTCTTTCCGAGCTAATTTTAGCAGGGTTGTGATGGTACAGGAAATACCTTTTGCAGCCCTGTTGGTTTTCTAATATATTATATATTTGTAGTATTTTGCATATTCCATTAATAAGCACAATTATAACCATCTTAGCACTACCATGGAAGCCAAAATCTACAGTTTTCAGTATCTCTGGGCTTGGATGTACAGTCAATTAGTGCCAAGGAAACTGACTGGTCCACATGGATTCATTATTTAAATTGGTGGTTGGCAAACGTACATGAAACCATTCTGGTCGTAGAAAGACTAACATTACAGTAAGCCGAGTGAGAAAATGCATGTGAAATTGCAACACCAAGTTGTTTTTCTTTCTGTAGGAATCTATCAACTGGTTTCTGAAGAACCTTGATAAAATACCCTGGACTGTTTCTTCAATGAGAAAACAGTCACACAGACAGAAGCAACGAAGAGAAGGAGTAACCTAGAAAATGGACCAAAGGAATTGAACAGCAGTGTGGATGATAATCAGAAAGCTGATACGTGTCCTCTTAACATCCTTCAACAATTAGCTAGTAAAGCAGCTTGGAGGTTAGGTCCGTGCGGAGGAGACGCTTCCCTCTGTAACAGACGGAACATAAGCTTCACCTCCTCCGTCAGTGAGGAGGAGCCGATGATGCATATGGAGCTACGTGACCCCCTTACACCCTGCTGCAGGGCTTCATGTTCCTGCCACAGAAACGCCAAGTTTTCTTTTAATATCCCACATTAGATTCATCCTGGAGGAGTGTTGCGAGAAAAGGAAGGAGGAAAACAAACAGAAACGGAAATATAAGCAGCTCGGTCGTCAACAAGAACGCGTTTCTGGCTTTAAATGTGGGCAAGAGGGTTTGGAGTCGAGCCTTTGGAGTAAAAGGATGTGAAACTTGTAGTCAAGTTCTGCAGTTCGCTCTCTATGAATGATTCAGAGTTGGAAAATCTGGTTCCATTTTTGGAAGACAAATATATTACCACATTAACATTTTAAAGCTTGTGTTTCAGGTTGAAGGAGGGGATAATGTGTCTGCAATCAACTAAAACAGCTTTAAAGCAGTCAGAGGCTTCCTGATGGAGCATTAAGACCAACGCTTTGTCGTGCATCATCTTAAGAGTTTGTCCTTCATGACTTCACCAGCTCCTCCTGTGCACCCTCCTCTGCCTTCTTTGTCGTGTTTTTTCCTTTTTATCCCCGGCCAAGGAGCGCATGTTGCTGCTCGTCTTGGCAGTGGTAGAATTTAAATTTGTAATATCTGCTCAATAATACATGCTTCTCCTGCTGCAAACAACTCGGGATCGCTCAAACCGAACTCTGCTGCGTGTTTTACCCGAGTCTGGACTTTATACCCTCGATCTGAGGCAACAGACAAAAGAAGGAAATTAAAAAAAATAAATCCTTGACCCAGAACAAAACGCGCACGCACAAATAGCCAGGATCGATACAGGCTTTGGACAAATACCTCAGTGATGTTCCTTCTCGAATGAAAACGAAACACTCAGGACGCAGCGTTGAAAAAAATGATTCCTTCAGTCAGTCTGTTTGTGTTATTCCTTCACAGCGCTGATAACAGAGAAAGTGCTTCTGCGGTAAACACACTTTAGTAACCATTATATATCTTATTGTGAATGCTTATTGGTTAGTGTGTGTGTGTGTGTGTGTGTGTGTGTGTGTGTGTGTGCTTGTTATTCCCTTTATGTCTCTCAGGCATCTTGTGTAGATGAATGCAGATGTATTCATGGAATGCATCGCGGCAGTTTACAGTGATAACGCCGGCCCGGCTCTCTGGGAATGCGCTCTCATCACGCTCCACTCTCCAACACCAGCTTTATTGTGATGCATTACAAGGTGAAGCTCGTTCAGACCTCCGAACGTCTCATTTGCCCATTTCTTCGGCGCGCAAATTTTTATTTAGAGATGATTGCAAAGAAAATCGGGAAAATGACAAGAAAAAGGTTATTGGAATTTTATTTTGTTGATAAGACTAATAAAAAAAAGAAAAAAATAAACCTTCGGCATATTCCTCAGGTATCCTGGGTTGGCTGAAGACGACAAACCGTGCTGCAGTTGAATCTTTAAATTCCTCTGTGGAAATAGGATGGGCAATTTTCTCAAACAGTTTAATGCGTCAATATTACATAATGCAGACTAACCACAACTTTTCTGAATATAAAAACCCAGAGAACTGAGATGCATTTTTGCATTTCAAGCTTACAAAGTTAAGCATAATGGTAAATCACAGCGTTAGATACATTTTATTAATTAACTGACACCACTAGTAAATAAAGGGTTCCGGAGAAAAGCAGATTATTATTATTGTCATTATCCGTCGTTCATGCCTCTCCAAGCTAAACAAATCAGGTTGATTGTGATTTTGTTGACTGGTCTTTTCAGAAGATCAACTGTTTTCACCTGAGCTTCCAGGAGTAGCAGGATACAAACGGGTTTGTCAGAGCAGCGTTGTTAGAACTCGTCAGTTCTGGTTCTTTTTGCCGCCGCCGGATTCCGTGGAGTGTTCTCGTTCTCGCCCACTCGGATCCCAGCTGCCTCGCTCCATTTTATCTCATCTCGTGCTCTCGGACAGGAAGAGTTTCTCTCTTTTTTTCTTTTTTTTTTTCCCCCTCCTCTCTCTGTGATCTCTGTGGTTTCGCTGCAGCCACCTGCTGCATCAGAGGCAGACCAGACGTCGCACGCTGAATTATTAAACACCGCGCCTTTAAACACGACCGCTTCCCCCTCTGTCCGTCTTGGAAACCTCGTGCAGGCCGCCTCCTGAATCATAAAAACAAATGGACTTCAGCTGAGGCCATTTTCTCCTCTGTTGCGTCACACCGATTCATAAAGCCGTTTCAGTTTGGTTTCGTGTCGTCACGGCGGTCTAATTTAGATCTACTTCTTTTTCAGGACTTCACTTTTAAAACAGAGGTCTGACTATGAAGTCCTCATTGGTATTTACGGCATTTAGATACCGGTAACCCGTGCGGCTTGACACGCCGCCTCAGTTTTAGCTGCCGCGTGTAAATGACTCATCGGCATGCACACGGATATTCATTCATCACCTGAGGATGTTCTGGTCTCAGAGGTCCATTTATTTGCTTTCACAGCTTTTGACTTTTAAAGCAGAACAGAAGTCTCCTGTGACCCACTTCAGTTTCTCCAGTCAGCTGAAGTCGGGGCAGGGAGGGGGGGGGAGAAAGCCAGACTCAGAAGGCAAATACAACATGATATCTCTGGCTGTTTATCATTTCTCCATGTTGCCAGATTTGACAGTACAACAACATTCACACCAGACGAAGACCCTGCTGCAACATAAAAGATTAAACGTCAACATGGAAAGTCTTGGGAGGATTTTAGCAAGGACTTCTGCAGCACATTAAGCAAGTACTGGGCATTACAAGGAGTAGAGGAACCTAAACTTCTGCGGTTAGATTTTAGTGGTCTATTAAGGTTGTTTGCAACACACTGCGGTCCTTGATGGAGTGTGGGAGAGCGAAGTGTCAGGGTAGACATTATTCGGCTACTCTGCAAACGACTGTGGCTCAGTCTTCAAGAATTTCAAACAGGACTCTGATTCTCAAAGATAAAAACGGTGGACTGATGCTTGAAGATCCAGAATCGGTGTGAGCTTCAAGTGGAAGAGTTCAGGTTTTAGTGATCTGGGACGTTGTTCAGGTATTCAAAAAAGGAATAGCTCCTTATTTTCTGATTCAAATGCATTCCAAACATGATCAAATTGAAAAATTTGAGAAAGCAATACATATACAGCTCTGGAAAAAATTAAGACACCACCGCACCAAACTCCATTGAAAACCTCATGGTTATTCCGCCAAATATTGATTTCTGAACTCTTCCCGAGTTAAAATATTAGTGTTGTTTCTAAATGAATATGAACTTTTTTTTTTTTTTTGCATTATTCGAGGTCTGAAAGCACTGCGTCTTTTTTTTGTTATTTTGACCAGCTATTTCTCATTTTTTGCAAATTGATATCAAATTTTTGCTTGGAATTTCAGAGACATGTTAGTAGTTCATAGAGTAAAAGAACAATGTTCATTTTACTCAAACATACACCTATAAAAAGTAAAATCAGAGAAACTGATCATTTTAAGGTCTCGATTTTTTTCTAGAGCTGTATCTAATATTTCTGTAGCCAAGAGATAAAAAAAAAAGTAAAAAAAAAAAAAAAAAAAAGAACTTTCTCCATTTTGTTTCTCGCTGAATTTTGAACCGTCTTCATTAAGGCCTTGTACACTTTAAATATTTATCCAAAGTCTTCAGACTGCGAAGAACTAGAAAAGGAGTATTTCACAGCTAACGTTCGTCTTGTTTTGAATCAAGGGTCCATCTGGGAACGTCTGCGCTCCGGCAGTCCGGCCTTGTCCGCCTCCCTCCTTGTTGCCTTGGGGTTGCAGCGTCTTGCGTTATAAAAGCAGCAGCAGTTTTATTTTCTTTCCCAGCCTGAGCCCAAACCACGCCGCGTGACCCGAGAGGAGATAAAAACAAAAGGTGACTTCGCTGTCAAGCGTGTCTTTCCTCTGAGGAAAGCCGATCTCTAGCAGGCCCGTATGGCTCATTTGGTCACTGCAGAGAGTCTGGCCAGATCGGCTTTTATGGGGGAAACTTTATTTCCTGAGAGGAGAGGCGGCTGTTTTTCCGTCCGTCTGGGAGGTTTTGTGAACAGCTTCATTGAGCATTTTCTCCGAAAATCAACCTTAAAAAAGGGGGGCAAAAAAATCCAGCTCCGTTATTTGCCCTCAGCTGTTGAATTTCAATAATACGCTTGTGCTAAATCTGTCGTCTTCTCGCCATTCTTTATCTTTGATTTCTTTTCAAACATTTCAAGGCATTAGAGTTATTTTCATCATCTGGTTTTGATGTGTTCATTTTTCTTGCCGTCCCTCAGCTCCTATAATCACAATCTTCCGTTTCTATTTTGAGGCTCATTTATTCATTTGTCTGGACCTGGAGCTCGGATAGGAAGGTGATTTCCTGTTTGCGCTTGGTTCCAGCAGATGTGGACAGAAGGTGGGTAGAGATGTGATGAGAAGGCTAAGAAAATGTTTGCATTATTCTAAACGGTTGTTTTAGTAATCGAGTAATCTGCTGATTATTCCAACGATAAATCGAGTCATCGATTAAAATAAATCGTCTCGTTCTGTAGCAACTACTTAACTAGCAAAATAAATGGAAACAAACTTTACTTTGCCTTAAAATAAAAAAAATTAAAAAATTAAAAATAAAAATATACAGCACAAATAGTTTTGTGTTACGTTTTCAGATCCAACCACAGCATTCCAATCGGATTTACATCTGGACTTTGGCTAGGCCATTGCAACACTGATTTTTACTTCCTAGCCATTACTGTGTAGCTTATATCATAACCTGGTTAAGGAAGCATTTTGGCCCTTAACGTTGATCGACATCAGGCAGTTTGGAAATGACCTCATAGCATTAGCTATATTGGTAGCTATCGACAACTTTTTCACCTCAGCATTGTGCCAACACACAGCAGTACGCTCCTGAGCAGTAAAAGGCCCAAACTCCTGCTTTTATAGAGGTTCCACTAAGGACAAGTTAACAGATAAATGTATCAGTTGCACCAGGCTGCTGCTGCTTTTCCTCCTAAATCGTGTAGATTAAGACCACTCGTTGTTGTTTTGGACATTTATCACCAGTTGAAGGCCATGGTAAGCCCTACATATAAACATTGATCCATCAGATGACCACAAAACAAAGACTGCAAGCTTGAGAGGGAGTAAATGTGATCATTAGTCTCTGTGGTGGATCACAGCAGAACTCCCTGCTCCCTAAACATATCGTGAATTATCTCCTCGAGGCGCCATCTGTGGAGGCGTTTTTAACTTCTAAACGGCATCTAATATGATGACGAAATATTTTTAGGATAACGTGGAGCCGAGTCTGTGGTTAAGAACCTGGGTTGAGCCGTTTTATTTCACCCGCGATGTAAACACGGTTGGTAAATCAACAAACAGCGGCACTTTAATTCTGAGTTTATGGGACGCCTGCATCAGTGTGATGAGGTGCCCGGATTTATCGTGTTAAATTTACTGAGATGTTTTACAGTGGGAAATAAAAATCACTGCTAATATGTGACCGACAGCCAAACTGGTTTTCATTTCAGGTAAGTTCTTTCTTCTCTCTCTTCTTTTTAAGTTGCTGGGGTTTATTTCTGTCAACTCATTCAGAGTTCTCACCTCTTCACTTTATTCTGACCTGCTGAACTTGTCCATCTTTGCTCAGGAGATTATCATCCTCAGTCAGACTGAGACTACCGCTTTCACACACGGCTCTTTCATCTTCCATGTCCTCCCTCTTTGCCTTTATCTGAGCTTCTCCCAGATTGTTCAACTGTACTAAAAAAATTTTTTAAAAATCACAGAGCAGCACCTCACTGTCCTGCTGAGAAGCTGAGGCTGAGGAGTGTATTTTTGTGGTTTTGGATCAGCTATGTCTTAAATAAATCTTTGAATGCTGTGTTTTAAATCTTCTGTTCATCCGCTGAAACGCAGACCTCCTGCATGCCATCGTCACAGAGATCTGCAGATCCGACAGCACCAGGAGTTATGGATTTTCTTATTGAACCCTATTTGATAAAACCTCTATGAAATTGAGATACATCCATTTCAAGATTTACAAAAGGAAGTTCATAATGCAGAGACTTACACCACTGAACCTAGTTTCTACTCTTTGGCTTCTGAAATTAAATGGAGAATGACATTTTTACTACTTTTTTTCCTTCTTATTTTTTGTTTTTTACTACTGTCGTTTGTTACGTTATTTTTCATGTGCAGCACTTTGGTGCAACTTGCAACCCGTCTCAGACTGAGGAGCAGCAACAGTTGCTTCCATAGGGACGATGCTGATATATTTGTACCATGATGTTTGGTTGGCACACCTGTGTGCAGTAGAGCAGAAAACTGCTTAGGTGCTTAAGGAGCTCCGACTGGTGATGGTTGGGGGATAAAATACATTTTTCAATGCATCACAATGCAGGCCTGGATGAAAGGAAGTTCAGAATCAGGTTTTGCACTACAGAGCGCACTTTAAATAAGGCATCTACACTACAGCAACACCAAACTAAAGAGACAGATACAAGATAGCTACAACGTCAGATGCATGAGCAGCAGTTACCATGGAATCTCATGTCACCATAACGGCACGTTTTCTGGTGTGTGCATGAGAGTCACACAGATCTAAATATAGACGGGGTTTATTCGAATAAAGCAGAGAAATGGCAGATTATTGAAAATGATCTGTTTTAGCTTCACATCAGAGAGATATGTACACTCAATATTTAGTTGAAAATTTGTCAGTTCAGGATGTGAAGAGAACCACAATCTTTTTCTTCAAAGCTGGTGGAATAGATTTTATTTATTCTGCAGATATTGTTGTTTTTTAGCCTCAGGCTATTTAATCTATTTTTTTTTTTTTGTTGAACTCAAATGCTTTGGCTTGAGGTGTAGTTGTATGGAGGTTCTTGTTACCTGAATAATAAAGTCAATCGAAGCCTTCTGAATTGCAACTGAATCGAACTGTGAAGCGCTCATCAGTTGATCAATTCATTTTTATGAGAACCATGAACACTGGAAGTATTTAAATCATAAGGAAGCAGTAACATTGCACTTGAATAGTTTTAAAAGTTTGCAAAAAACTAGTTAATTTTTATGTCCTTATATCCACAAGTTTCTAATAAAAACAGCAATAACAGTAACTAAGTATTGATCTGATGTACTACAAAAAGAATCCAAGCAGATTTTAACACAACACATTTCACTGAACTTACTCTGTTCTATTGTGGAGATATTTTTATGTTATTGAAATCGACCAGAGCATCCATCAACTGCTTGAAACACTTGGAAACAGAAGAACAAGCCAAAAAGCAGGGAAAAAAAAGAGAATCAAAAGCTGCCAGCAAATGATTCTTCTTTGCCTCAAACAACTTCACTCACTGTAAACATTCCTGTGGTACAGATGTGTCATAAATCAGCATTTAGACACACAGCAGATGGTACAGTTTCAGAAAAAGCCTGCAAGGAAGAGAGGAAAAAAAAATCAAAAGAGCTAAAGTGGAGCTGATCGGTTTGCGAGTCTGATCAGCGGAGGGCCGGAGGGCTGTCAGGGGAGCGGGCCGGCTGGATGCTGATAACACACACACATTCAGATACATGACAAAAGCCGTTAGTTTCACTTTTCGGGACTGGTTATTTCCTGGCATTTTGCCTCGTTAGAAGATTATACTCATTTGCTGGAAACCTGGACTAACCTCCAGTGTCTGCATGTGTGAGAGAGACGCAGAGCAACAAAATATTTTAATGGATTTGTCTAGAACAAAACTGAACCAAACTTGTCAGGATTACCCTTTCAGCCCAGAGGCGCAGAGCACCTTAGCCCAGCCGTTCTCTCGCCGACACACAAACACACCATTGATAGCTTTGGACACACACACACACACCTATCCCCAACATCACAGGGTAATTGGGTTTAAAATTAGAAACGGCCAACAAATTGATTATCAAAGTCATTAGCTGAGTTGCTAGCCGAGTTGCTGTGAGCCGATTGGCAGGCTCAGAGGCAGCGGTCCTGGGATAACGGAGCGGGGATGTTCAGACGTCGCAGGCCACTGGATTAATCGGGGAGCTTGCAAAAGTTCAGATGAGACAAAAAAAGAAAACGTGTTGCATGTGAATGCATGTCCAGCTCACCTCACTGTTGTTCGGGTCCTTTGATTGGAAGCACAGATCATTTATGTCAGAACAAAACCATTAGAGTCAGGACATTTCTCTGTGTTCAAAGCGTCACTTACCATATCTGTATCTTGTTTTTAAAAAAAAAAAAAACAGTATATTTAAAACCTTTTCTTTTCTTGATGATGTAGAGTTTTGAAAATAATATTCCTTATGGCTTAAAACTCATTAATTTGTTTCAAGTTGATTCCCCCAAGGCGAGAAAGGACGTCAACAAAGTTTAGTGGAAATAATAACCTAGCCGGTAACTTTTGCAATTGATTTGGTCGCCACAATAACTGGGAATACTTTTTAATCTATCTGTGACCAGCCAGGGGGAAATAAATTACAGTGATTCGCAAAGTTTATTGAAAATTTAATTAAAAACTGTTATGTGTTGACATAAGAAAATAAATAATTTCAAACCTTTTTTCCCCCCCAGAAGAAAAGCTGCAAAAGGAACGCTCTTCTTAGTCATCTGACGGCACATTTTTGTGACGAAACGTCAGTGAGCATTAAAGTAGCTATGTGCTAATGTTTATGAAAGATTGTTAAGCTGTAATAATCTTGTTTTCTTGGGTTGAGGAAGTCTGCTATGATCCCAGACAAGCTTCCACCTATGAACACCTTGGCTCAGTATTACTGACAAAGACAAGAATCCAGAAAGACATCATCAAAAAAATTGTTTCATCTATTGAACAAAGTAAATCAGAAGTGGACGTTTCAAACTGCAAAGGTTATTGACGTAACACTATGAATGTTTGTCCTTTTTATGCCGAATGTTTTAGATACGTTCTAAAAGTTTCTCCTCTGCCACAACAAAGCCTCCGAAATCACTAAAAGCTGGTAATAAATCTACATCATTTTGTTTCTGTGATCGGGAACAAACATCCAGAAAACTGCAAGACAGGTGAAACACCTTTCCTTCAAAGTAAAACTAAAATCCCACCTGTTTAGAGTGGCCTTTAATTAACACAGTAAGTGAAACATCAATCAACATATCTGATGTGTATTTGCTTGTTGATTTGGATGGCATTTGACAAAATGTGCTGTTTATAGCTCGTTTCATAATTCGTGACTGTGAGGTTTTTACGGAGCTGAAATGAGCTATACAAATAAACTTGATTGACTTACGATACATCAATCTTTATGCACTCGCATCGTAGCTTTCTAAATTATGGCTCAATCATGAAGAGTCTAAATATTCTCAGGCCTTCTTAGGTGCACAAGAGCATCATCCAACTCAGAATCCTTTTACAGGACTAACATGAGCCATGACGGTAGGTTATTCCACAACTTATATTGTTGCAATGCCATCACATTTTCATAACATACACAAATCCCTCAGACAACATCCAATTCAGGAGTGTCCATGTCAGCGCTACTATCCTGCATCTCTCTTCCAACACACCTGAAGTCAGAGCAAACCACACAAGGCTTTGATTCAGGTTTGTTTTTTTAGATTTTGATGGAGTTTGATCAGAATCCAATCACATGTATTTGGTTGAACCTCGCCAGCTCAGTTTTCTTTTTTGCCTCCAGTGGACTGACAGGCCAAGACCCTCAGATAACTGCATTGATTAGCTGTTATCTCGTTCTGGCCCGTGTTATGACACGTACACTGAGTGTCAACGCCTCAGTGCTTCAGTCATGCATGAGAGAGAGCTTTACAGAGACCGTAGCTGTTGATCACAGATTAAACGCTCTGTGATTTAAGTTGTTTTATGGTGACAGGTGAGCTTTGCTTAAAAACAACTCAGGTGGTACGGATGCCCCAACGGACAATGTCATTGCACATAGGGAATCTGGACTCACTTTATTCAGATCTAAAATAGACAAATGAGACTTAAGTGGGTAGAAAATATTAAACCTGAGACCTGAATGTGTCCCCAAAAACCTCTGAGGGATAAAAATAATCATTGACCTATCAGAAAAATATTGATAGTCAACTAAAATAGTCTTCAGTTGCCACTCTACAATTAGCAGTGATAGTGCTTTGATTGGTTAGATTTAAATTTCTTCTTAAGATATCCAGCTTTTAAAAAGTCTACATTTTTATCTACTGTGGCTCTCATTAAGTGATATTGCCCTCCAAAAGACAAAAAGGCTTTTTTTTTTTATCTAGGATAGATTTGAGATAAAGGTTAGTATTTCAGTTTTCATGATTAATGATTTACCCAAGGATATAGATGTTGCTCTGGTACTCTCCGTGATGCTGTGAGAACAACAAAAAAAAACTGTGTGTATATTCTCCAGGTCACAGAAGATTAAATGATATTTCAGACAACAGCGAGCGTCCGACTGCGTGTCAATAGCCCGTGTTTGTTCTTCTGCACCATCAACACCACCCAAACACGGAGCCGCGATAACTTGACTGGAATGCTCAGAGTTTCCACATGAGGATGAACTGGAACTGAGTCAGAACTCACTGCCCACCATCTCTGCTGGACCTCACTAATGCTCGGTCAGCGGAGGATGAGCAGATTGAACCTTCAGCAGGTTTGACATCAGACAGGACGCAAAAAAAGCTGTAGCTTTCACAGCATCTGGATTATGTATGTCTTTTCTACATTTTGGGATTAGATACACCGGCTGATTTCATGATGGCTGCAGAATACATAAAAACAAAGCTGAAGAGAAATAAAGGTTATTAGCATCCGACCTGTACATGTTTACCTTCCTAAAGCTTCATTCAAGGCCTCCACTGTGGACCTCCTTCCACGAAGGGGCTTATATTACCAGCTGGGAGTGTTGGTCATTTAAGGACAGATTAAACTGGACATTATCACTGAAGGAGGAGGAAAAAAGAGAGACGCTGCTGCTGCCGTTCAAGGGCTTAATTTGTTCTGAGGCGTCTTACATGTAAGGACATATTATAAATCCTGCTAATGAGAAGAGCAACGAGGCGGAAGTAAGACGGGAACAAAGGAATGAAGGGGAAGATAGGAGGGAACAACAGGACATAAAAGGAACTCCAAACCAAGGCGAAGAAGGGAATAACAGAGGAAAATGTGATGGAAAAAAAAAAGAAGACATCCATCCATCTACTGTTTTCTGATTGCTGAAGCTTAGAGAGAAAGCTTCGCCTGTAGGAAGCCAAACCAGGCCCAGGCCAGAGGGAATCCCAGAAAGATGACTCCAACGTAGCAGAGCTACACTGGCTTATCCTCTGGGGAACCTTAACCTTGGTGTGGTTACGGATTTTGGATATTCCCAGGATCACCAGCCCTGTGCTGTTGGGAGCTTTCACCCTTATTTGAATCTTCTAGTGCAAAGTAGCTTTAGTGAACATGCTGGAGAAATTGAAAGACAATGTATAAAGAACAGAAACAAATGAAAACATAAGACCATCAAGCCAGGAAAAGATCAGTTCAGTGAAGAGATAAAAATATATTTTTTATGTCACCGAAACATTACCTTAAGACATTCTGTTTCCATGTTCACATCTATGCAAGTATTATGAGAAGTACTCTTACATTTTCTAAACTTAGAGCTCAAACAAAGTTTATGTTTAATTATATAAAATTGTTAACATTTTAGATATCTGCCTGGTTTTTGCACAACCAGCACATTTAGATATTACATTTAATATTTCTAACAGTTCAATAGTTTATTGTAAATCCACCTTTTTCTCTGTCTGGAGTTAAAAGCCAAGAGGAAAGAAACATCCGCTTTTTAATATCTGTGGTGCAGGAACTTGTTTTGTCATTTGATTTTTTATTGAAATGTGTCTAAATCACCTATTAGTAAAGCTGTGAAAAAAAAAAAGATTTTCAGCACACATCTTCTCATCTACCTGAACACGGAAATCCCCCGTAACACACAAGTCTCACCGACTGCACTTTAACATAAGATATCATTTACTTCCTAACCGCTGCTGACAGTTCAGCCCACATACTGAACCTTGGGTAAACTTTACACGCCCGCCCACGCACGCATACACACAAACACTGCTGCATCTGCAAACACAGCCTGCTGAGCTCAGAGAGTTAATCATCTAGAAATTAATTAAATGCAATAAAGCAGAACAGATTGAATAAAGCAAAAAATAAAATAAAAAAAACAATAGCTATTAACTGATAAAGCTTGTCTGATCAACGAGTGAGGGAACCTAGATGACATTTTGTGCTTCCTAAGGCTCACCGTGGTGAGAATTAATTGCATTAATAGAAATAGATTGACTAATATTAATTTGAAATAATCTTCCAATACAAAATAAGCCTCTCTACATTGGAAGGTGCCAACTCTGAGCCTGCCAACACTAAGTTTTGACTGCAGTAAGTCAACTGTGACAGAAAATGTAGTTTTCCTACCAATGAAGCTCACAGTTTTTACTATGACCTGCAACCTGTCTAATTTTAAGCACATTTTTAAGTCTTTTAAGTAAATGGACCACTTCTCATTCTGCTTTTTCTCCAAGTACTCTCCAACTTGTAATCCAGCTAATGTCAATATCTTTTCCTCTTTTTCCTTCTGATCAAGAAATGATCTCTTTCCCAATATTGCCTTTCTTACCAAAAATCTTGCACATAAATGCGACTGATCACTTTGTAACTTTTATAGGATAAAAATGTGAACAAACTGATGAAGATCATTTAAATACCCTTCAAACACCAAAATGCCAAACCGTAACATCTAAATGTTTGAAGGGAACATGTTTTTATGCCTTCTGCTTCACTGGATGGTCATTTTCATACCTGAAAGCAACACAAATTTATATTTAACAAGAGTAGTATGTGCCATCTACACTAAAGAGATTTATAGATATTTTAAGATTTGATTTGACCAGTTAAGTATTGAATATTCATGTGTAAAGGTCCAACATGAAGTGAAAAAAGTCCAAACAACTCTACCCAGACTTAAACTGGTGAAGAGAAATGGTTCAGTAAAGCAGAAGAAAAAAGTACTGAGGAAGACGGATGAAAGGGATGAGGGGCCAAAGATAATCAGAGGAGGGCAGTGATGAGGAGACGGGCCATTCGGCAGAACAAAAAGACTCATTTGAAAAGCGGCAACCGAAAGCTCGAGGGTCCAACTTTGAAAAGTTCAACAATAATCAGAGGTTTAAAAATTGACTGACGGGCTCCGGAGATGATGATTTAACATTTAAAGCCCAAGATCTATTTCTGTCCGAGACCGACCGAGAATACTCCTGTTCCACAGCTCTGTTCTTACAGCAGATATCTACTTTTTGAAATGTTAAATGGCTGACAGACTGGAGACACTGTAAAACTTATAAAAGAAGGGCCGGTTGTCTGATAAGAACAAACCAATATAACGGCCTGGTGGCACCACGGTGGTGGGAGATTAGGTGGGGTGTGAAAGTGTTCTGCCATGTCGATATAGAACGGAGGGTTTGAAGACGAACCATTAAAGTAATGACTCTAAGCCCTTAGGAAAGTACATCCCACACCCTGGTTTGAAAGTAGATGGCGAGTATTGTTCAACTTCTTTTATGAAGTACATTATAGCATCGCTTCTCTACACATCTGATGCACTCTATCTCCAGGTAAGCCAGGCTGCTTTAATTTTTTTCGACCTGTAAAACTAAAAGGGAATCTCAGGTTTAAGTGTATGACATGGTAGGTGTGGGTTAACCTATTCTGTAAATAATTTACTGAATAACCATTTGTCCACTAACAGACACTCAAAAGTCTGTCTACCAGGCGATCACTGGCATGAACAAAGACAAAAACAAGACGGTGATGCCACTAGCAAAATAACTTAAAGACTAGAATATTCCAACAAGTTGTTTTTTTTAGTTCTTGTTTCAAACTCATCAATTTGTAATCTGAAATGGAATACAACAGACAAAAAAAGGACTGGCATAAATTCGAGCTGTGGGATCCAGTAATGGTCCTGAGTTTATTAATGATGAGTGGAAGCAGAGCATTGACTGACAGCAGCCTGTGCTCTCCCAGCAGACCCAGCACAAATGTGATTATCCCGGGATAATGCCGTTTCCTCTCAGAATAGACCCTAACCGTCTCAGAGGGGAAGGATGAGATTTAATTAGTCTCTACCGCTGATTTCAACTGGAGAACAATCGCACCTCCGCATGCAAAACGTTTGTTACAAATCGGGCGGGAGCGAAGGAGTAAGCAGAAGGTGAAGGGGGATAAAAGAGACCGTGCAGCCACGGCAAATATAGCAGAGAATCTTTCGTATCCGTGAGCCACATCGGTGCTTCTGTGGCTCACGGAAGCCACAGAAGCACCGTGCAGCCACGGCAAATATAGCAGAGAATCTTTCGTATCCGTGAGCCACATCGGTGCTTCTGTTCTGCGCACAAATTTTTTTTTCCCGTATTTTCACAAACAGTCAAACACGTCCGACCTGCTGAGCGACGTTTGAATAGCGACTTTGAAGCCATTTCTGCCAGTCAGAGACGAACTGACAGCTCCACTGCAACACTGAGCTCTATTTTTAGACCGAAGTGTAGTTATAAACCTGATGAAGGGCATTACATCATAACATTACTGTACCCCCGCTATGCAGCTTGGCTCAAAGAGGGCTACTATGGTGAAATTTGAGGAGCTTTTCGAGTGTTTATGTTTCAAAACAAAACCGCAAGTACATTATTTTTAACCCACACCTGATTCCGTTTGAACTATTTTACGTTTCTGTTCCGGGATGCGCTCTCCATCTTCATTTCTCTTACAACTGGCTCTGCTTAAGAATGACCAGCGGCGCCCTCTTCTGGGTGCCCGTCAAACTACAACACTGAAAGAAGGCGTAAGCGGACGTTTTTAGTAAATCCAGTGGAACTCATTTTATTACAGTAAACAATCAGCAATTAATTGGAAGCCAGTTCATTGTTTTTCCACCTCACATTCCTATCAACAATACCTCAACTTGTTTATAGGTTTATCAGATTTTCTCAGATTGCGCAGGAGCCCTGTGTTTTATGGCTGCACAGAGCAGAATAACGGCAAGAAAAATGATGACCACCACTGACTGAAACACCACTCACTGTTTAAAGTAGTCAGAGTCACTAAACCAAAAAACAGCCACCTCATATATTCAATGTGAATTCAGAGATTCCTCCTTTAATTCAGTTTGCAGATAACGCTGCTTTTCTTTGCAATGTTTGCCATTTTTTGTGTGTGGTGGCCTTCTTGGAACAGGTTGACCTGCAGGTATAAACAGACATGAACTTGAATTAAAGTCGAAATGTCTTTGGGCGACTGTAATTGAAGTATTTACCTAAAAAGTGCATAAAAGTACGTTTTCAAACTCTCCGTTCTGCACTGACGAAGCTCAGCACGACAGATTCAGAGGATTTAAAAGAAGTTCAATAAAATGCAAAGCGAGCGTCTTTTGATGTCAAAGCTGTTTAAGAAACAAATGACTCTCCTTAGAGGAGCTGTCATCGACACGGTGAAAATGAGAACGTAATGGTGTTTTATTTGTCGTCCATAACTTCATTTAAGTTGCTGCGTGCGGAACATCAGTGATTAATTTGTAATACGCAAACTAATCGCTCAGCTCTCTGCTCATACGTTATGTTGAAGCAGAGACCAAACAAAGAAAGGGAGATAGGAAATATAAATCAGAGCAGCAGCAATTTATACAATTTATTTCATCTGAATTGTAGGAAGTAAATAGGAGATTTGGGTGTTTTGAAACATCTGCACTATTCGGAAGCGCCGAGTTTCGTTTGATCCACGATTTTCTTAAAGTAACTAGAATACAGAAGCTCATCTGGGTTTTACAATTCTCTACAGGGATTTAGGCAGAATGCAAGCATGCAGATCTTCTTTCAATACAATTCAAAGCAGGTAACTAAGCTGAAGGAAAATCTTCATACCGGATAATCTGCCTGTACTGTCAGCAATTTTTAACAATAATACGTTTGGATTGTTACAGTTGGGATATTTGGGACGCATCCTTTTTCAATCTGCAAACACCTCTTTGTACCCGACTTAAAAATCTTTCCATGCAGGGTTTGACCTACAAATCATCCACAGAGAGGCTGTGAGGAGCATCCTGGAGGTAATCAGATCAACAGAAAAACAACAAAAAAGATTAAAGAAGCCTGTCGTAGAGCTGGGTAATATTAGGAAAACATGAAATTACAATATCCCATCACTGTGTGTAAGTTTCAGCATCTATGCTACAATATTCTACATCAGGTGTGGCTAGGAAAACGTCCATAAGACTGGCCAAGCAGAGGGTTAATGTTTTTAACCCTCTGCAGGGGTTAAAAACATTTAACCCAAGCATATTTCCAATATTTTCAATATTGAAAATATTGAGTTTCGCATCCAAGGAGACCTTTGTAATCACAATAATGCACACAGAATTCACAACATTTCCCTTGAAACATTTGGTTATATTACATACATACTTTAAAATAGAATTGAGGATAATTCTTAAACTACCAAAAAAAGTCATTCTTTTTGTACTTTTTTAAGAATATAAGCATTCAAAGCATAAGTGATGCAAAACAAATTTCAGCACTTATCCTGTGACACTCCACTGAACCAAGTGCTGGATTAACTGGCACTAAAAAACGTTTAACATCTTTCTACAAAAGCTATTGTTCAGGATTGTGTGCTGTATGCAGATCATTCAATGAAAACACTCAAATCTACTCCAGAATACGTCTAACGTAACGGAAAGGTGAAAGCCTCACATTCCAGAAATCCTTTTGTCCGTCACTTAGTGTGGAGAGTTTCTTCCTGAACACTCCGGACAGGAAGAATATCACACCAAGAGCTAGCATGACTGCGCCTAGATTATGGACTCAACTCTTGTGTATGTGACATCCTCAAACGCTTCAGTTAAAAAAAGAAACAAAACCTTTCAGGAAACACAGAAGTGAAGCGTCGTCAGGTCCACAAAAGAAAAGATCTACTTCATTTCGCCAAAAAGGCCAAATTCACGCCACTCCTCTGCAACTCCAGACACTTCAGTTTCCACAGGACATTAAGAAAATTAACTTTTTCAATGCACAACAAAGGGAAAATGTAACACAAAGGCAGCACAACAGAAGACCAGAACTCAAAGATCAGTATTCTCTTGGAAGAAAATGAGCTTTCTGAGCATATTTACGAGATCATCTCAAGGTCAGGTGTTGGCTAAAGTTGGAGAGAGGACTCTAACGTTCAATATTATGATGCCACGAATCAATTCTGAGATATGCCGAGGATGAGTGGAAATAGGCTGAACTGAGCTGATTTTCTCCTGGTTTTTATTTCAAGGCCGGCAGCTCGGTTCATCGCCGTATGAAGCAGATTGATGGATTTTTGGTTGCAGCTCCAAATGGGAGAGGTGTGAGAACAGACGACAGCAGAGGCCGTCTTTGGCAGAAAAACGGGGCATTAATCCGTCTTTTCCAAAAAAAAAAATAATAATAATAATCCTGCAAGCTGTAGCAGCTGCCTCAAAGTTTTCTGGGTATTTACAGCCTTGAGCGTTTGCTAAGAGGAACACATGGCTGTTGATTGTTACTGATGGAGGATCTTTAACTCCGAATGCGACTGCTTGTGCTGCACCTACAGTCTTCAGCGCTCGGTGTAAGCAGTTCGAGCAGATTTTACCTTTATGTTCGAAGCCTGGTTACCTGAAGGACAGCCCAGCAAAGAGCATGTATACAGAACGCCAACAGCAGGAATGTGCACATTCAGATACAGCCCTCCTGACAAACAAGACTCTGCAGAGCCAGAGGCAAACACTCAGCCTGCCTGTTATAATATCCAGCTCTATCAGGTTAGAGCAGGAATCAGATAATGACTTCTATCAAACTGCCCTCCAGAGCCGAATAAAACTTCCTGGTTTTCCTCCCACAGCAAAACACAGCGCCGTGTGTGTCGGCGTGTGTGCGTGCGCGTGTCCAGGTAGCGGCGGCCGATGTAGGGGGAGATTTACAGCCGCGTGTCGTTTTCCCGGTCCTATACGTCGCAGCATTTGTATGCGTTCTGTATCTGTGGCTTGACAGAACTTCATCCTTCGTGATCCGACAGCCTGAGACGTTTCTGCTGCTGCTCATAAATCATCCCAGCAGGACCACAGACTGAACGTGTGTGTGTGTGTGTGTGTGTGTGTGTGTGTGTGTGTGTGTGTACTTGTTTTACCTGCCGCGTGGGGACTTCAGCCTGACTCTGTGCATACACGTGGGGACCTGATGACACGTGGGGACCAAATTTGAGGTCCCCACCGGCACAACCCCATTTTCAAGTAGAAAATGGTGTATAAACATGCCTGGTGAAGTTTTCCAGGAAGTCCCCACGAATTCCATTCCAAGACAAAATGTGTGTGTGTGTATAAGGGAACCGCCCCTAGTGGTCACACAGATTATTGCAGTCCCCATTAGGCTAGGTGTTCCGGAACAGTGCGTCACCATCTGCTCACTCTCTAGCTCCCTCTATTGGTCGGTCAGAGGTTTTGCAATTTATCGGTGAAATTAAACTTTAACTGTAAAAATGTAATATTTTTAACTTATTTTTTTACATTGTGGGATTAATGGAGTATTTTTCATTTAATTTATTTTATTGCAATTTAAAGTGAAGTTTACCAGTATTTACTTTTTTATTTAATTTATTGCAATAAATTAAATAAAATTTATTACAATAAATAATAATAAATTTATTGTAATAAATAAATTTATTATTTATTATTATAAATATTAAATAAGCAGCTTAGCTCAAAGCTGCGCTCTTAGCTTTGAGAAGCTAAGCGCACACACACTATTGAAACTCAAGTTAACTGGCAAATAGTAAAGAGCTGAAATTTGGTACATCGGTAGGACCCACTGAAACAAGAAAAAAAGCCTTTTGGAGGAAATGTTGCCATTTTGGGTCAAATTTTTTGGCATTTTTGACTTTTCATACATGTCGAACTTCAACAAACTCCTACAGATTCTGAGCTATCTTCAAATTTGGTCAATATGACATTAAGGCAGTGGTTCTTAACGTGAGTTCATTCGAACCCCAGGGGTTTGATCAGTCGGTCTCAGGGGTTCAGTGGAGCCTCTGCCGCACTGATTGAAGAAGCTCCACTTCTCAGCATGAATTTGAACTTGTGTCTTTTCTTACTTCAGCAAAGCTCACAGTTTTTACCAAATTCTGTACCAAATTCTTTTCGGGGTTGCTACTGCCTCTAGTGGCATGGGGGTGGTAACATAATTACTCAGTCAGCCTCCTGCAGTGATTAACAGGCAGAAGCAGCTGTTGGAGCTGATCTGATTATTGGGTGAAGGAGTGAGGAGTGAAATTGTTTTTGTACCGCAAATTAACGTTTTATTTTAAGTCAACTCAGAGATTATTTTTTGTTATTTTTATAAGCAAAAGAAACTCCTTTGAAACAGGAAAAGTCTCCCCAAGTGCTTTTTATTGTTTTTGAATGAGTCGAAAACCTCCTCCTGAGGGACTACTCTGGTATTTTTGTTTTCTGGACCTTTGTGATGCAAGAGTGGCCATAACAAGTACAAAAACCTTCACCAACGACTTGAAGAAAAGCACAAAGTTGTGGGATCCAGCCGATCACTCACAGAAGAACAAAGAAAGCAGCCAGCGGGCAGTGAGTAAAATCAGCTGATTGAGTTTATGAATGAAAGTGCAGCTGCGCTGCAGAGAAACAATCAATCGCCACAGAAAGCAAAGTTGTGGATTTTGGAAAAGAATTGCAACAAAAAAGGATGTTTATGGATGAACTTATTTGAAAGTGAAGGGATTGTGTGATCATTAACAATGTCTGACCCTGACACTCCGCCTGCGTCTGAGGACATATTAAAGGTGTGCGTTCTTTCGCGCAGAGGCAGATTGGGAGCCTGCACTAGAAGGATTACATTACTAAATCAGAATACTGCAAAGTCTTTATTTATTATTAATTTTTCATTCTCTTAAGAATGTAGAGCTAATTATTTGATCTAAACAAGACCTTAAAGTGGATCCAGTTTCTCTCGATGGTCAACCTGTTGAAATTGTGGCAAATTTTAAATACCTTGGGTCGTTCCTGGACAGTCAGCTCAACTGAAAACACTGACTATATTTTGAAGAACTGTTATCAGAGACTCTACCTTTGAAGAAGACTTAGTGATCTTGGGGTGACCCAAATAGACTCTAATTGGGTCACCCCCCATGTCTTGAATTTTGAAAAAAATAATTTTGTTTATCACTACATAAGGGTTCAGCGAGTGCGCATATGAATTTGATGGATTTGGTACCTCAAAAAAGGTTAAGAACCACTGCATTAAGGTGTTGGGGAGTAATGATTATCAATTTTTTTTTGTTTTTGTGGATGTTAAAGGGGCATGGCCAGGCCTTAACTTTGAGCTTCATACCATAAATTTGGAAAATCTATAACTTTCTTAAAGAAAGACTGATTTATACCAAACAATGAGTGATCCATGTGGTATGCCAAATGATACTATTTGGTCATATGATGACATAAATGCACACCCTATCAGAACAAGAAGTCTGTTTTTTTCCTTTGAAAGTTCCATTTCTGACTCCCTTGATCTAATCAAGATGATACTGAGGCAGATACCAGAAAAATTGGTCTTACTTGCTTTAAAGCTCAACAAGTTTACACTGGAAGGTGACTTCCCCATGCCCACACAATATAGCAAGCCATTGCCATTCATTTGGCTCTAAATTCCACATATTTCAGCCAAGCAGCACCAAAGTCACTAGGGAGAATGGACATGTCTGGCACATTCCGCATCATGGCGTTTACCATAAGCGAAAGAACATACTGAGGGTGGTGTTTGACTGCACATCCTCATTTCAAGGAACCTCTCTGAACAAGAAACATCTCCAAGGTCCTGATTTAACAAACACCCTGATTGGGGTACTGTTAAGGTTTCGCCAAGAAGCAATCACTGTTATGGCAGACATTGAGGCAATGTTTTATCAAGTTTATGTTGATGAAAAGGACAGGGACTTTCTGAGGTTTCTGTGGTGGCCAGAAGGGGACATTAGTAAACCTCTTGAGGTTTACAGGATAAAATTTCACCTCTTTGGTTCAGTATCACTGCTGCCGACAACCAGAAACATTATTCTGATGAGGTTATCAAAACCATTAAAAGTAACTTATGTAGATTGTTTGCCTCTGATCAGTGGCAACAGAGAACCCTCCAGGACCCTGCTGAGGGTGTAGAGCTGGTCCAGTGTTCCACGACCAGGACGAAAACCACACTGCTCTTCCTGAATCCGTGGTTCGACTATCCGACGGACCCTCCTCTCCAGAACCCCTGAATAGACCTTACCAGGGAGGCTTAAGAGTGTGACCCCTCTGTAATTGGAGCACACCCTCCAGTCCCCCTTTTTGAACAGGGGGACCACCACCCCAGTCTGCCAATCCAGGGGAACTGCCCCCGATGTCCATGCGATATTGCAGAGACGCGTGAGCCAACACAACCCTACAACATCCAGAGCCTTAAGGAACTCCGGGCGGATCTCATCCACCCCCGGGGCCCTGCCACCGAGGAGCTTTTTGACCACCTCGGCGACCTCGTCCCCAGATTGGAGAGCCCGACCCAGAGTCCCCAGGCTCAGCTTCCTCAACAGAAGGCATGTTGGTGGGATTGAGGAGGTCTTCGAAGTATTCCGCCCAACGGCCCACGGCCCGAGTTGATGGGACGGGGTCAGCAGCACACCGCCCCCACTATAAACAGTGTTGGTGCTGCACTGCTTCCCCCTCCTGAGACGCCGGATGGTGGACCAGAATCGCCTCGAAGCCGTACGGAAGTCTTTCTCCATGGCCTCTCCAAACTCCTCCCATGCCCAAGTTTTTGCCTCAGCGACCACCTGAGCCACATGCCACTTCACCCGCCAGTACCCATCAGCTGCTTCTGGAGTCCCACAGGCCAAAAAGGCCCGATAGGACTCCTTGACAGCATCGCTCACCGAAGGCGTCCACCAACGGGTTCGAGGGTTGCCGCTGCGACAGGCACCAACAACCTTTGCGGCCACAGCTCCGATAAGCCGCCTCGGCAATTGAGGCACGGAACATGGTCCACTCAGACTCAATGTCCCCTACCTCCCCCGGAACGTGTTCGAAGTTCTGCCAGAGATGAGAGTTAAAGCTCCGTCTCACAGGGGACTCCGCCAGACGTTCCCAGCAGACCCTCACTACACGTTTGGGCCTGCCAGATCTGACCGGCTTCCTCCCCCACCACCGGAGCCAACTCACCACCAGGTAGTGGTCAGTGGACAGCTCCGCACCTCTCTTCACCCGAGTGTCCAAGACATACGGCCGCAGATCCGATGAAACAACGACAAAATCGATCATCCAACCTGCGGCCTAGGGTGTCCTGGTGCCAAGTGCACATATGGACACCCTTATGCTTTAACATGGTGTTCATGATGGACAATCCGTGACGAGCACAGAAGTCCAATAACAGAACACCACTCAAGTTCAGATTGGGGGGGCCGTTCCTCCCAACCACGCCCCTCCAGGTCTCACCGTCATTGCCCACGTGAGCGTTGAAGTCCCCCAGCAGAACAAGGGAGTCCCCAGGAGGGGCACTCTCCAGTACCCCCTCTAAGGACTCCAAGAAGGGTGGGTAATCTGAACTGTTGTTCGGCCCATAAGCACATACAACAGTCAGAACTCTTACCCCCACCCGTAGGCGGAAGGAGGCTACCCTTTCGAGTAACCTCTCAGCTACTTCAAGCTGAGAGGTTCTACCCAGAACCTCTCAGCCTCGCACACTGGCGCCTGTTCCTTCCCCACCAGAGAAGTGACGTTCCACGTCCCAAGAGCCAGCTTCTGCAGCCGAGGATCAGACCGCCAGGGTCCCCTCCTTCGGCCGCCGCCCATTACACATTGTACCCGACCCCTTTGGCCCCTCCGACAGGTGGTGAGCCCATTGGAAGGGGGACCCACGTCTCCTCTTCGGGCTGAGCCCGGCCGGGCTCCGTGGGTAAAAGCCCGGCCACCAGGCGCTCGCCATTGTGCCCCACCTCCAGTTGTATTGTACCTCTATTGTTGTATATTTATTTATTTATTTATTTATGTATTTATTTGTTTTGCTTAGACCCTCCTCCTGCAGTGATTAACAGGCAGAAGCAGCTGTTGGGGCTGATCTGATTGTTGGGTGAAGGAGTGAGGAGTGAAACAGAGTTTTTGTACCGCAAATTAACGTTTTATTTGAAGTCAACTCGGAGATTATTTTTTGTTATTTTTATAAGTAAAAGAAACTCCTTTGACACAGGAAAAGTCTCCGTGAGTGCTTTTTATTGTTTTTGAGTGAGTCAAAAACCTTCTCCTGAAGGACTACTCTGGCATTTTTGTTTTCTGGACCTTTGTGATGGAAGAGTGGCCATAACACAGAGAGAATACCCTCCATGGATAAAGGAGTTGGAAACTAAAATAAAAAAGGGTCACACTAGAGGTGGTGGCTTGGTGCAGCTACTTCAAGCTCAATACCCAGAAGACAGTGGAGTTAATGATGGACTTAGGAAAGTCACAGACCCATCATCCCCTCTCAGAGTCCTTTCTATCTCCAATTTGGACTCATTCTGCTTCCTGGACATCACCATCATCCAGGACTTCAAGTGGGAGCCAACCATCAGCTCCTTTATCATAAAGGCCCAGAACAAGTTGTTCTAGCTATGGCAGCTGAGAGAACTCAAACTGCCAATTGAGTGTTGGTGCAGTTTAACACAGCCATCATCAAGTCCGTCCTCACCACCTCTGTCACTGGGTACAATGGAACCACAACCAAGGACAAACCTAGATTACAACACATCATGCATACTGATGAAAAGGTGATTGGGTGCAACCTCCAACATTTACATGACCTGTACTTCAGGGATGTAGGTCGTGCAGGTTGGATTGCAACTAACACTTCTCAAGAACAGCTTCTTTACCTCAGCCATTAGACTGTTAACAATAGATAATTGAATGTTGCATAACACTGCCACTTTATCTACCTGCTATTCTGCACATGCATACATATTTTTACTTTTTAGTCATATTTTGCATCAATATATCAAAGCAATTTCCTAACACATGACCCTGTATACTAGCAATAGCAATAAAAGTGATTCTGATTCTTCATGCGACAAGTCTGACGTTCTATCAAACAGTTCTAGGAATGGGGTACTGTTCTATCCCATTGTGTGCTAGGGGAATGGTATGACTGAAAGAAACAGGAATCTTAATAAAATGGTAAACATAGCAGTTCTATGTCTGGAAATTGAATTAAAACTAATTGAATAATTCCTAAAGAGAAAGTATTTCACTCCATGTTCATTAGTCAAGTCAAACAGGTCATGTTTAGGCCTGCTTAGTAGAAATGACAGTATTAGGTGCATTAAGTGCAGAAGCTTTCTGCTGAACACAATCCTTTATTTGCTCTTTGTTTTATGTAAAGGTTATGCAGTGTTGTCCATCATTTTAAGTGACTTACCCATACAAAATTTAACAGAAATAAAAATCTTATCCACATATTTATCCACATGTAGTATAATAATAGTAATATATAGTAGTATAATAATAGTATAATAGTATAATCTTATCCACATATTTATCCACATATAGTTTTCCTTATCTACAATAGGCCTCCACCCAATTTCTCTGTAATGGCTGCCATCTCACACACATCCTGAAATTTGACGTCCCCACCTCACCCATGCCCATCCCCCCTCAACATTCCCTCCATGGCCTGGAGGGAAACATGCTGAACTATAAAGTATAGCATGTTTGAACTTTTTAAGGAAAATGCTTGGTTGACAATAAAGAATGGTGGGAGAAGAGAAATAAAGAATCCGCATGCAACTCAAGCAGGTTGACTGGCTCACATTTCCTCATATAGTTTTTCTTATGTACTATAGCCATCTACCCAGTTTCTCTGTAATGGCTGCCATCTCACACACTTCCTGAGATTTGACGTCCCCATCTCACCCATGCCCATCCCCCCTCAACATGCTTGGTTGAAGATAAAGAATGGTTGGAGAATAAAAACAATCAGTATGCTAATCAAACAGGTTGACCACCTCACATTTCTTCACTTTCTTTCAACTTTCCTAATTTATATATTTATTTTTCCACATCCTGTTTTTCTGATATGCTATAGCCTCTATCCCCAGTCTCTCTGTAATGGCTGCCATCTCACACACTTCCTGAGATTTGACGTCCCCACCTCACCCATGCCCATCCCCCTCAACATGCTTGGTTGAAGATAAAGAACGGTGGGAAAATAACAAAATCAGTATGCTAATCAAACAGGTTGACTGGCTCACATTTCTTCAGTCACTTTCTTTCAACTTTCCTAATTTATATATTTATTTTTCCACATCTTGTTTTTCTGATATGCTATAGCCTCTATCCCCAGTCTCTCTGTAATGGCTGCCATCTCACACACTTCCTGAGATTTGACGTCCCCACCTCACCCATGCCCATCCCCCCTCAACATTCCTCCATAACTTGCTCTCAAACTTTGCAGAATTGACTGGTGTTGAACCTACAAAATTTCCATTACAAAGAATAATTTTGTCTCCTGAAGCATTACTGTGGGAGATAATAAAATGTAACTTATTAATTTCATAGTTTTAAAACTTAATTGATGGCGCGGGAAAGTTGTGACGCCAAAGTTAAGGTGTCATTAGTTATTAACACAGGGCTGGGCCGTCAACCTCAGCTCAATGCTTTTTGCAACCAAGCAGAAACTCCGGCGTGTGCCGGAGGAAAAATCAAGCGCTCCTTTTTGACTACTGCACACCGAAGGAGGGGATTCATGCTAACACATCCGAGGAATGAGGAGCGACATATGACGAGGAATGAGCTAAAAAAAATGGTAAGATTATAGTTATCTTAATGGACTCCTAGTTTTTATCCATTATATCACTCGGTCAGATATACTTTTAAATGCTGTTTAAACGTGTTGATCTGTAAAAACTGTTTCAATTGTGCTTCACTTGGATGGCTAGCTTACATTAGCCTAGTACAGCTAATAAGAAACATGCATGTTTTATTTTCAATTTATTGATGTGCAGTCTTACAAGAAAAATAAAAGTGATAACCTAAAAAATATGTTATTAAAATATGACTGCTCAAAAAATAACTCAAATGCAAAATATAAAAAGCTAAGTTAGCAAATTGCAAACCTCATAAAGCAGAAATAATGAAATATGCACTATTTTCAGTCACCCTGCTTGTGTGATTGAAGAGGGTTTTTGCTTTTTTGCATGTGTTTTGAATGGAGAGACGATAGACATGAGGATCTAAAACACGAGGCTGAAGTAAATGGATACCTTGTGGGTAAAGGTTGATTCTGCTGGGAGGGGGGCCTTCAGGGCACATTACACCAGACTACATTCTCTTTAGAATAATAAAGGTTGGGATATTTGGGGAAGAGCTGTGAATTAGAAACTAACTTCAGCATCATAACTTTAGTTGAGGGGAAGAGAGTGAATCTGCTTTGTTAAAATGAATTTCAGGGCTTTGACACATTTATAATCATTGAATGTTTGGGGGGGGGGGGTTTTCCAGGAAAATCCCAACCAGAGATGCAGATCCAGTGATGGGAGTGACGGCTGTTCCAGTTTAAAAGGTGAATTATCTCAGGGAAAGATGCATTAGCCCACAGTGTTTTTCCCACTTTTAAATTGTTTTTGCATAACTGTTTCAGCTAAATTAATGTAACCTGTGCATAACCGCACAGGTAAGAGAAGGGAGGTGTGCAGGGGCGGATCTAGCAAAATATTTATGGGGTGACAAGAGGAGGGCAGGGATTTTTTCAGGGGTGGCAGCATATGCCAGTATCTAAGTATGAATCTAGATAGAGATGTGCCAATACCGTGATCGGCGATCACCGATCATACACTTTTTCACGGAAATCGGCCGATTATGATCGATGGCCGATTGATCGGCACACCTCTAATAGATAGATATGTCTCACTCTCACATTTGGCTTACACAGACCTAACATTGGACTTAATCTGTTTTTAACTTGCATTGTTTCAAAATGAGCTTCATGTAGCACTGAGGATTAAATAAAATTTCTTAATATAGTATAGTTAATTATTTTTATGTATTTCATACTGCTACTAATTGATTTGTATTACTGGATTGGACTAATCGCTTTGTGACTCATTGTGTCCAGAAAATCATTGTGTCCAGAAAATAATTTTATCCCAATGCAGGACAAGCAGAAATCTGTCAAAAAACAAAAACATGGGGTGGCAACTGCCTCCCCATGCCACCCCAGTAGATCTGCCCCTGGAGGTGTGAAAGAGGATTTACCTGATTTTAATTGCCTAGATTAGAAGAAGCTAACACAATATCAGTTAATGTTTGATTTAAGAGTACACAGTCAGGTTTTTCTTAAACAAAGAAAAGGCTCAACACATCTTTCCTGCAGTTATTTTATTTCAAATGCCAGTTGTTTCTAAATATCCAAAGAAATAAAGATTTGTGTTGTCATCTCTGACAGCGGGAGATGTTTTGGTAGGACCCAGTTCAACTGCTTTCCTTTATACATTCATCTGTTATTGACTTCTTATAGCTTTGCTAATTTTATTTAGTAACAGTCTAGTTGTTCCTTTAGTTGTTCTTCTAGTTGGGGAAATCATATTTTATTTATCACTGCAGGAGGGTTCAGTGAATGCGCATATGAAACTGGTGGGTTTGGTACCTCAAAAAAGGTTAAGAACCACTGTCTTGCATATAAATGTCAAATAATTTAAAGCCTTTTAATTTATGTATGCTGAAACCATTATGTCAAATTTAGCAGCAATGATAATCTCAATAAACAAATGGTGGTCTGTGTTAAAATATTAGCATTTATGGGGCCCCTGAAGCTCTGGGGGCCCAATGGAGCTGCTGACTTAATTTGGATTTAACAGAAGTGGACAGAATTGATATTCATTTTAATTGTATTTTTTGATTAGTTGTTTTTAAGACTAGTTGTGGGTTTATATAGCAGTTCAATGATGATGTTTTCCCATAACATAATTACCCAGTGATATTTTTACTTTTATTGTCAACTTAACATCTTTTAATACAAAAAACACGGTGGACCACCTGGGCACCCGACCACCGGGCTTAGCAAGTTTTCTGGGGGAAACCCTGCATGTTGAAGTATAAAATCAATGTGCATAGTTTGTGTCATTTAACCTACAGTTAATAGGTCAGATTAGGTGAAAATGGATATCATAGTCCAAATGTAATTTGCTGCGGTCAGTACCTAACTCCTGTGTGGGTGTCTGATTTTTAACTGTCAAATTTGGACACAGCAGAATATTAGCTTTTGGTGTATTTGTGACAGATCCGGGTGGATCACTTCATGGTTAGTATTAAATATATAAGTAAGGCTTTTGCTTTATTTGTCCTCCCACCCCCTCTGTTAAGTGCTGTGTTTTCATATTATGCACCATGAAATGCAGAATCTCCAGTGTAATCTGATGGAGCCTGTACACTTTTGATGCTGTTAATCTATGACATATTTGGGATTTCTAAATACCTTCATGAAGTTGAAGTTGACTCTGTAGCTCTGTATTAAGTTGTAACAGCTAATTTAGGCATTTTACTGTTAAACTTGTCAATTTTTAGGAGTTGAAACAGTCATCCGATGAGAGCGACGATACCGTCATCCTTGGTCCAACACCAGCTGAAGTACGGGACATGAGCGTGCCTGAGCTCACAAGAACTGATTGTAAGTTTATCTATAAATATCATAGTATCACACTTTTTTTTAACTGATGATTGTAGATGTTTTGATTTTTATGCTTGTTTCTGTATTTATCATCAGAAATAATTTCCCAGAGAACAAAAAGTCATGGGAATAGAAATTATTTTCACAGGCGTCTAAGAAAAATGCAATGAACATTCAGGTTAACATCGGTAGGCCTAACAGCAGCCAATCAGAGTGGAAAAAATATTATTATTTTGTGCCATTTTCTAGTTGTTAAATATTCCACAAAATGAGGAGATAAAAGATGAACAACATGCCAGTTTAAACTTTGGACTATTTGCAAACCAACTGAACTCTGCAGCATTAAAACATGGATAGAACTGTAACTACATTAATCATAGCTCTTCTTCTGTTCAGTGTTTGTCAGTTTCTTGTGGTGCAGCTCTGTGCTGCCTTCAGGAGAATGGGACATCAGAGTATCATCCATAAAATTTCACCCAAATGGCATTTACTGTGCAAACCAGAGCTTTTAGTGGAAAAACAAAAGTTCCTTTTAATGCCACACAAATATGAGACAGAAATATGGATTATTTCTTTATATAGACCTGTCTATTGATTATAGATTAATAGTTTTACTGAACAGAAATTACAAAGAACAAATCTGGTTCCTCATCAAATCCTAATGAGTCAAACTGAAAGTGTCATGGAGTCACTGAACACCACCATGACATTAACACTGACATGAAAAATAATATTGAAGAAATAAATATATCAAATATAATTAAAAACATAAATAAGTGATAAGTTATTTACTGTTATGGTCTGTAAGATATATTTATTCTCAATATTAGATATGGTCTCAACAAACCCATGGCACTTCAACAATATTATTTTACCTTTTATCTGGAAATAGTGTCTGTTTATTCTTGCCATACAGTCCTCTGTATTAATTATTGCTCTAAAGGTCTTGCCATACCAGTTTATTCCTCTGTATTTACTTTAGTTTCTTAGTTTATTCTTACATTTTGTTCTTCATTCATTTCCATTTAGTTTCCTTTGATTAGTATTGTCCTCTCTTGGTTTATTGCTATGTCCACTTTAGTTTCTTTTCTGTTTCTAGATTTATTTTATCATTTATTGATGCTCAGTAATCTTCACTCATCACCTGCTGCGCTGCATAATCATCATGTTTCACATCATGTGTTCATTTTTCACTGTTCAGCGTCGGATTCTGTTTTTATGCCATAATTCACATCTCTGCCAGCATGCCTAGGTGGGCCCCATGTGGGGAAAAGGAGGGCAGACCATGTGGGTTTGTCCGCGGGTTCCATGATGGCCCCACATGGGTTTGCCCATGTAGGGCCACAGCCCACATGGGCCATACATGGGTAAACCCATGTGGGCCACCACCATATAGGGCATGTAGGGCCCATGTGGGCTGTGGCCCTACATGGGCCCTACATGGGCAAACCCATGCCGGGCCATTGTGGAACCCGCAGACAAACCCATATGGGACCCATATATCAGCCCTCCTTTCCCCCACATGGGGCCCACCTAGGCATGCTGGCAGGGTACCTGCTGATGCTTTTTTAAGGACTGGTGAGATTAATGTTTTCACTCATTACTAGTTGTCAGCTTCATCAGTGGCAACTATTACAGCTGACAACTGACCCTTTAATATTAAATACTTTACTACAGCTGTGATTGAAAAATGTTTTTGTGATAGCTTTATAACTTGCCCTGTCACACAGACTGAAACCTTTTTTCATTGAAGAACACTTATGTGCCCCTAATTATTTTTCAGGCCCACCACAAAAGAAGAGACTCAAGTGGAGCCAAGAAGAAATTCAGGCGGTGGAGAAAACGCTCATGGACTGTATTGAATCTGGAAAGGTTCCTGAGAAAGCCCAGTGTACAGTCATGGCCAAAAGTTTTGAGAATGACACAAATATTATATTTTCACATGAACTGTTGCCCTCTGGTTTTCATGTGTCAGATGTTTTCATCACATACAGAAATACAATTGCAATCATATTATGAGTAACAAAAGCTTTTACTGACAGAATGAGTTAATGCAGCAAGTCAGTATTTGCAGTGTTGACCCCTCTTCTTCAGAACCTCTGCAATTCTCCCTGGCATGCTCTCAATCAACTTCTGGACTAAATCCTGACTGATAGCAGTCCATTCTTGCTATGGACTGCATTTTGTCAGAATTGCTAGGTTTTTGTTTGTCCACCCATCTCTTGATGATTGACCACAAGTTTTCAATGGGATTAAGATCTGGGGAGTTTCCAGGCCATGGACCCAAAATCAAATATTGCTGTTAAGCTGATCACTCTTTATAACATTCTGGAGTACATGCAAATTGCCATTATAAAAACTGAAGCAGTAGACTTTGTAAAAATTAACATTTGAATCATTCTCAAAACTTTTGGCCATGACTGTATGAAGTGCATTGAAACCTCACCAGTGGCCCTCAAGGACAGGACATGGCAAGGGGTTAAATTCTATGTGAAAAATCGCATAGATGCGTTAAAACGAGAGACTTTCAAAAGAAGGTAAGCGTTGACTTTTTTGGTATCTGGATCTGTTTGAAGTTTCTGCCAGTTTTGAAGTTCTGAGACAGCTGCAGTCAAGTTTTGTAATCCAAGTATGTATGCATACTTTCATAGAAGAGGAAGTGTGTATGTTAATGTTTATGGATGCAAATCAATGAATCCATTTCATATATGTATATCCATGTTGAATTGTACTACGTATATCTGGAAATTGTGTAATAAAATGGTTCACATACAACCTGAAAATGCAGTCCAATATTGATGGTTGGCTTTAAGCAGGTTACCAGGAACTTAAAATAACATTAAACAAAAACAAATCTAATATAATGCAGTTTATTGACTTAAAACAACTAGGATTGCTCATATTTAACAAACTGTGTTCACAAAAATTACACAGTGCCACCTGGTGGTAGTTGGTGAAGGACAAGTCCCCACGTGCACCCAAAACCTGACAGATTTTTGATTTTCTAAACTTTATAAATTTTTATGTTAAAGATGATATTTCATGTTCCAATGTCCCTAAAAAAAATCCAAACCTAAAATGGAGTCTTTAGCTCATTTAGAAAGTTGAGTCCCCACGCGTAACCACCTAGTCACTCGCTAAAAATGGTCCTCACGTTTCACCTAATACAAGTATGTGTGTGTGTGTGTGTGTGTGTGTGTGTGTGTGTGTGTGTGTGTGTGTGTGTGTGATGGGATGAAGGACAGAATGAACCAACCCCGGACTCTTCACCATCGCTCCAACACAAGCACTGTCTGCTACAACAACCTGTTTTGTGCAGGATGCGGCAACGGAGAGCGTTGTGGACATAAACTGTTGTGACATCCGTTGACATTTCAGTTAAGACACTCGGAAGCGAGAGGGAAAATAAAAAATTTAAAAAAGTCGGACCGCTTTCTGTCACGGCTCGAGTGTCTACAGATGAGAGTCCTGGACTTTATTCTCAGGAACTTTATTCTCCAACGCAATTACATTGCTTTGCTAAATTAGCTATACCCCTTTAAATTGTCCACATTTTCTCACATTACAATCACAATCACACAGGATTTCTTTAGGGATTTTTGTGTGAAAAACCAATTGAGTTTTGCATTACAAATGAGGGAAAATGATGCATGGTTTTTAACACGTCGTCCCTAAATAAAACACAGGATAGTGCGTTGAGAAGTCAGCTACTTAGAAAAAGGGGGTAATCTAAATTCAGCTTAAATGCAGCCACAGAGGTCGCTAGTGAGCAAAGAGCATCCTGAGGATCAAGACATACGGCAGACAGGTCAGGTAGAAAGTTGCAAGAAATCACTTTTGGATTTTCCACAAGTGATGTGGAAAATGCAAACATGTGAGATTTAAAAATTTTGGCATACATAAAAAATGTTGTGTATTGAAAAATGAATAATTGCAACCCTGAATGCACCATCCTAACAGTGGCAGCATCATGCTGTGGTGATGCTCGTCTTACGCAGGAAGAGGGAAGCTGGTCAGGATTAATGCAGCTAAATAGAAGCCAAGGTTAACCAACTGAAGACCTTAAGAGTCACTGTCCTGCGACTTTTGGATTCCTCCCTGCTCCTCTATCTCTGGGTGAAATGAATGGCTCTTTATCAGGTCTCTGCAGAACCTCAGAACATGCTGAGGAGGTAATTTGGCCATTTGATTGATTGTCCTCTACAAATTGCTGTCTCAGGAGGGCTTGCGCACAAATGCACACCACAGATTTTTTTTTTGTGTGTGTGTGTGTAAGAAAATCAGGAAGACTTTGCTTCTGTTTCTACTTCCTAGTCACAAACTACTCTGAGCTGATCTATCAGATAAAATCCCAATAAAAGCCACTGAAGTTTTTGACTTTGTGCTAACTGTACATTAGCACAACTCAGCCTCCGATTCTCCCTCCGTCCCACTAAGGCTCAACGTGAAACAGGGCAGATTTCTGGCAGCACATTCTCACGTCAGGGTAACTTTCATCATTTTAGTTTCTTCAGAACTTCATTGAAATGGATGCAACACATTTTTTACACTAATATACCTAATCTATCCTGGCACTGTTTCAGTGATTACCGTTGTTTATGCTCAGTGCTGACTTCAGAACACTGGACTGCGACTTTTTCCTCGGCTGCATTGTATCTCATAACTTTTCAGATTATATAGAAGGAATTTAGAGTCACTTAGAGCAGCAGTTCATCAGAGTTCAAACAAAACACGCTCTTCAGAGGAGACTCTGCTCTCCAATTCCTGCTGTCCAGATAAAAAAAAAAAGTCAATATTAAGTCTGAGTTTCCAAACAGTGAACTTCGTTTAAGTCCTATAGATTTTGGAAGAGCAATCAGAAGACTTTTCTGGTCTGTCGCGAGTCTGTTCAAGTGATTCAACAACAGAATGAAATGAGCTCTGCTGCGGGGATCCGACAGCAGCTTTTTTTTTTTTCATTCCCATTATTTATTATATGCACATTTGACAGAATTCAGTTTTTTTTTATGCTGTTAAGTGATGATAGTAGAAAGTGGTTGAACTGGCGTGGAGTTGGCTGATTTCTCAGCAGCAGTTAGAGAGGATCTGTCACAACACCGTTAAGCATCTGTCAGTCACTTCCCCCGAAACTGACAGCAGCCGTTGAAACCAAGAGTTTGTCAAAAAGAGAGTTTTCATTTGACATAGAGCAGATTTCGTCTAAGTGGTTCTTCACAATGAATAGTAACACATAAGCACCATATGCGCATCTCCTTCCTCTGCAACAGGCTGCTGAACTACCAATAAGCATTTATTCACTTGGATTCATTAATCTTGTGTTGTAATGATTCCTAATGCTTTTTTTTTTTTTTTTACATAAAATATAAGCACACAAACATGCACAAAAATGCGCACTATAAAGAAGGAGAAAAAACTACCAATGTAGTTTCAGGAATCGTATTTCGAGGATTTTCAGGCTTCAGTCAAAGGTTCACAGCTAGAAAATAATAATCCTTAAAAAGGTTTTATTCCTGGCATTTTACGCCCCTATTTCTGCTTCTTAATTTTCTTGGATCTCCTACTGCATTTCCCCCTCACTATTAAATAACACATAACATCTCTCGAAGGTTGTTTTGCTTGTTAAAGAGCCAGAAAATGAGATTCGTTTTTTTTTTTTTTTTTTTTTTTTTCTGTGATGCTGAATTAAAATGTTGTGAAGGATGATGATGATGGACCAACTTGTCGGTGCACCCCGGGGCGTTGGCCCTTTTTGCAGCAGGAGGGATGAAATGGACGGAGTCATAACGGTCCGACTTACACGGGCATTTCAGGCCTTTTCAGTGACTCGAAATGAGCGAAGAAGCAACAGCAGGAGGTGGTTCAGATCTGTGCTAGCAGATCTACAGCCTCTGGGCCCCATCAATATTTTATATACTTAGTTAAATATTCAGAATACATTTCCTGCCAAAAGCTTGAAAACTTGAGTTTTGAGAGGGGGGAAGAAATGACAACTCATTTAGGAAGAGCTTCCTGGTTTCTTTTCTGGTCATTTTTATGCTGTCCAGCAAATTTAAGTGTTTTCCAAGGCAGCAATGTTCTTGTGTTTGATGCTGTAGTCAGTCTAAGAACATCTACTAATAGTTACATATAGAATTTGATAGCCAAGCATGTGTGTCAACCTTGGGTTACCATTAAAAACACTGACTTGGCACTCTGCAAAATTAGAATTAGTGTCCTAATGAGGCTCGTCATAAAATAGTCTAAGAAGGTATTAAATATACTTTTCATTAAGTCCATATTTCTACTTAAGTTCTTTTATTGGTAATATTTTAACCTTAAATGTTAAGTTTTTTACAAGCTGTAAGCAGAGTGTCATAACTAACAGTGTTAGGAGGCTTGAAAATATGACTGTATACAAAACAAAACAATTTTGCCTAAATTAACCAGATGCCCAGACTGGAATAAAATAAACAAATTTGTACTTAAATCAGTAATTAGTGGGAGAAAAGGTTTTAGAGGAAGTAGAGATCAGAGGCACACTAAAGATGCTACAGACGATGCTGCAACCACAGAGACCTGAAATGCATCCCACAGCATAATGGACTACTGCAGTCAAAGTTCAACCAGGCAGGGAGAATGGCCACAACAAGGAGGCAACAAGCCAACAGGACAGCTTGGTTATGTACAACAAGGTTTTAACGTCCATGATTTAGATTTCTGTAAAGTCCTTTTGAAATAATAATAATAAAAAATCCAATAAAGTAATTTTACAAACTTTTGGCTTATAATTTCCTGTCTACATGAGGCACAGAGCAATACAGTATTTTCATTTTTGATGCAAATGACACAAAATTGACTTTTAAGTAAAACTGTCACTTTGTCTCATTTTCACACTGACCTGTGTTTTCTGCAGAGTGGATTCAAAATATTCAGGCAGACAGGATAAATGGAAGAGCAGTAGATATGGAGCTATGATTAAAAATTAAAAGGCAGTCATCTGAAATGTCTGCTGATATTTTTTTTTTTTAACTTTTCCTAAAATCCTTTAAAAAACAACAACAAAAACTACACTGCTCTTTATGAGTCATGCTATCCAGTAAGTTGCTGGGTAAAACTGTAACTTAATGGCTTGAGGCATTAGGAAAACATATGTATTAATTGTTGGGTCAAAGCTCATTTCATCTCAGTTGACATTATTATTGAATCTACTTCTTAAATGTCTCGTTTCTATGCATGATTTATTGAAACTGCGCCGGCTTTATAGAGGTGATGATGAAAGCAGGTCGAGCCAGTCACTTAAGACTCAGCAGTTCATGTGGATCGCCACTAGAGGCGCACTCTGCCGAGCATTGATAACATGATTGATTACAGGATAAATATATTTGTCGATTCCAGTGTTTGAACTACCATCAGATCTTTTATTTCTGCTGCTGCACCTCTTTTTCCCGGTGGCCTGGAAAAAAACTTAAGTCGACTAAAAAGGCGTTTTTTTATTAGCAAAGGGAGAAAACGAGTCTAAAAAGTGTTTTAAAATACCAACACAGCCTCAATCTGCAGCCTCCCAGAGCACAGCAGCTCATTAAGGATTCAGGGAGGGAGGCTGCACAAGCTCCTTCCTACCAGGCCTCTGGTTTATTACACAAGCGCACACACACTCACTCACACACACACACACGCTCTGCCTCAACCCTTATCCAATCACACTTAACTGTGATGATGTTGTCCATTAGCATTGACTGACTTTGCTGACGTTTGCAAAAAACTTACACACCAACGCACATGCGCGCACGCACAAAACACACGCACACGCACACACACACACTTGTCCCCTTGAGAAATTCATTAGCATATTGTGGCGCAGAACTATAACCAGTGTTGAGATGGAAACGAGCAGCTTCAGGAGGAGAGAGCTCGGGGTGAGCACTTCATGCAATTAAGTATTTCAGATGTTAAATTTAACCTTTGAACCCAGCTGGCTGAGCATTCCCTGACTCACGCAACATCAATGTGTAATATTAATGTTGGTGGATGAGAGAGGCGCGAATATTTATGAACGTTATGATTCTTTTACCATTTAAAGGGATGTGATGTGTTTATAAATAGATTTTTGTTGTGACACGATTCATCCTCATCCTGTAACATTCCCTTGTTTGACCTATGTACATACTTGAAATGTGGCCAACTGGGCCAGAACCTAAACCCAGAATAACCTCAAGTAACCTCTTTTTGAATATGAGCACATTAAGCTCCTCTCAACTGGCTGGCTGTACATTTTAGGATTAATTTTTAAAAGCCATCCATGCTCATACATCCTCCCAAGAAACGGACCCGAAATGTGAACAGTTGGGTATAGGAACTAACTGAACAGAGTAAAAAAATAAAAAATAAAACATAAAAAGGCAGCTTAACTTTTCAGAAAAAGCTCCAGAACCTCAGATCAGGAGCGCTTTAAGAGATAGCCACAAAGCTCGAGTCTAGGGATTCAGAATTTGCACAGCAAGCTATTAAACTCAGAACAGCACAAGTCATTTCTTTACAATGAAGGAAAATTAATTACTCCATCAAACAAACCGGATTTCGTTGAGCCGAGTTTCTTTGTCTCTGATTTAGTCTCTGCTGGTGCTGTTTTCAGTCTGACGGCTAATTGCTCCTCTGAATAATCAGCGTTTCAGTGTCACTTCAGTCATTTATCCCCTCCCTCCACCTTCGCTGCTCTAAAATGGCTTTGAAACTGCAGTCACTGTGGTGAGTGACAGTTCAGGCAGACACTGCAGGCCAACTTATAATACACTTACACGCTGTAATGTGCTTTGACACACACATTCTGCTAATAGAGAGAAATGCGCACTGCTCTGATTTTCCGCTGCTGTTTGTTCGCTGCACCGACGCACACACAAACACGCCCGTGTGTTTGTGAAAGCCGATTATTTACAAGTTGAAATGTTCCCACGTATAATTTGTTGCACTGTGCATGCGTGCACGGCCTCTGCGGTCACTCCCTGTGTGATGCAGGTTGCCATGGAGACGCAGTGGATTTATCTCTGGTTGTTTATCGTTAATTCTGCTAACTTGGCGCAGCAGAAAGATGCAAGAGGAAGGAGAGGAAGAGGGAGAGGACCGAGGAGGAAGAGGAGGAAAGCTGAGCTGGGAAGAGAGAAAAGAAAAGATTTGGAGAGAAAGTTCAAGGATCGACGTCAACCTGTGCACAGGTCTACAAGGGCACCAAGATTCTTACTTATTTTCACTAGCTGATATGAGCTGCAGCATAAAAAAGATTTGCATGCTCCAACTGCAAACTGCTCAGGCATTTGAGCACTTCTCCCCAAATCCATCTGCATCTAAAATGTTTCCAGCATTTCTTTTTACGTGAATTTCAGACTCACATGATGCCTTAATATGGTTTTTAAAAGTGCATGAAAATACACAAAAGTATTAATATAAACCAAAGTTGAAGTAGAGAAATTCTCCAAGTTTTCCACAGTGACAAATGTGCTTTTATGAACATTTTAAAACAGACAGTGAGGTGTTCGTGACGTACAAGCAACACAAAGATGGCAAAAGTCTCTGCTGTCCCAAAACTTTCAAAAAGTTTAACTACAGTTGTTAATTACCAAATCTGTTTGCATAATTTCTGACAGAAGTACAATAGAGTAGAAGAACAAATTTTATAACTGCTGTATCAAAGTTATCAAATATCCACTATAGAATTAATGGATATTTTGTGGGTTAACTGCAGCCTGTATTAGGAAATCCCAATGCACTCATCAGTAAAACCACCTTTTTCCTGCTAAAAGTTAACTGACTTTACAATAGCCACAGTGCAATAACCATAACCACATTTTCAAAGAAGATGGGAAAACATGTTTTAAAACAATGTCTGGTCCAGTATGCAGCTGTGTCTGGTAAAATCTGATTTTAACAATGACAAACTGTTAAAGTTGAATATTAAATTATGTTCCACTTTGATTTCTTTGCAAAGACTTTGATCAAAAGCTTAGCTATAAATTGTTTTCGCCATACAAGTAATGAAGACAGACCTAAAGATGTGTCCATTAAATTTGACTTTTTACAGTAATCAATTAAATAAATCCAAAACCGACAACACGGAAATGGAAACAATTTTGAGTAAAACTTCCAAAAGGTGACGTTCAACTAACGACACTTCTTATTATTGTGTGATTTTCTTCAGGCATATTGAGTCAGAGTTATAAAACTCAGGCTAGAGTGCTTCGCTATTTGTCTCATATCTGGTAACGAAAGCTCTCAAAAAGCCTGAACTGACGCTACTATCCATACGCTCCATTGATGCCTGAGCTAAAACATTTTTGAAAACATTTACCACCTGATAAATGTTAAAATTAGCATCCTCTACAAGGCTCAGTTACAGTGTGGCATGAATGCAGGAGTGGCAGATAAGCAGCTCTCAGCCGGCACTGGTTTGATATTTAATAGCTCTGATGTGCTGCGAAGCCCTAAATATTAATTAGACCTTCATGCCTCTATGGTTTTTAGCAATTATTGTTGACCTTTAAAAGAACGGATTGATTCTCCGTACAAAGTGAATGGTAGTCTGCAGCCACAACGTATCTGTTATGTCAGGGTCCATTTCTCACATACCAAAAAAAATCATCACAGCAGAGCCTCAGCACCTCTTATGCTGAGGCTCCCTCTGGGTTTCTGTCACTAAATATCCAAACTAGAGGAGCAGAGCAAAATGTAAACATCTCTGTGAGCCAGAAAGACGAGAGCAGAAACGTAAATGGAAAACTTTAAAACCAGACACAAACAGCTACAAATGCATTATGTATAAAGGGAACGCTGCTGCATTTCTCACTGAAAAAGCATTACCTGCAGAAACAATCTGTTGTTAAACTGAGACAAACGGGCAGATGGAGCTTCTTGAATCATCATAAACTAGTTCAAAGTTAGGAAAATGTCAATCAGGGACAACAACAACAACAGATGGATCAGCGAAGTCGGCCTGAATGCTTCACCCACTACCTTACGACAAGCTTTAGAAGAAAATCGAGTCAAGTTTCACAAAGTAAAAGAAATCGGGAGCAGTAGGACCCCTGCATTTCGAGTGTCTTTGCCTACAACGATGATGAAACAAAAAACGGTGAAGCAGATCTAAAAACCTAAAATTAGGTTGGACTATATTACTTTTAGTATCCGTAAGAAATCAAAAATTGTCAGGAAGCACAGACATGCAGGAAGTTATTTAAAATGAAATCTATTTGTTCAGATATCTGTGTGGTTCATTCAGGCTGCAAGAGAGCAAGACTTTGAGAGGAAAACAGGAAGGCAAAACGGGAGAGTTTTAAACTCTTAATCCTTATTTTATAGAATACCAAGACACAGCTGTTTGTATGAAGCTAACAGCCAATATAAAGTGTTGTAAATAGCAAAAATGGCAACTCCATAATAATTAACTTCGTGGCTCGACGTTACCTCAGACCCCATCACCGATAACTTATGAAAGCTGAAGGCAGACTAGACAGATTTTGCGTGTTGTGTGAAAACCAGACCAACTAAAACTGGCATCTGCATGTCAACATCTTACAAGATTGGAAATCAGCCACAAGTTTCTGATTGGTGCATCTTTAATGTCAAGCAATGAAAGTAAATATATCTGATGAGTCAAAATTAAAGTAATTAAACCTCCATGACAGACTGTCACAAACATCCCTACTGACTCAGGATGACTGACATTAAAAAACATGTTTGCTAAATTATTATTTTTTTTCTCTCCAAGGCTAAAAAGGAGAGGCAACGACTCAGTGATTCTAAAATAAAAGTCAAACTTTATAATAAACCCTGGCATTTAAAAAAATGAAATAAATATTTTTACAGATCCATCAGGTGTTTATTAATGCAACTATTGTCATGGCACTGGAAGTGATGTCCCAAATTAGATCATCCTCCAAGTGATCTCCTCTGTGTCCCCTCAAAACTATGTCCGTCACCATGGTAACGGGTTAAATAGGGAGGCGGTGCGGGTTAAGCATCACTCATCCAATATTTATCACCCACTTAGGCTTTATGGCATCATGATTGGATCATCAACACATGGACCCATGGGTGTGTGCGTGTCCTGGTCTGCCTGTATGTGTGATGAAGTGATGGTAAAGAAGGTTTAAAAAAAAAGAAAGGAAAAAGTCTAAAAAAAAAAAAAATTAAGTCACGCCAAAAGAAAAAAAAAAAAAAAAGCTAAAAAGAGAACTGTTCTCTCTTCCATGTCGTTTTCTTTTTTTAACCCCCAGCCCAGCTTTGTTCTCCACGCAGCACCTCCCACCTCCACTCCCTGTTGCAGGAAGCCGTCCGATATGAACTGATTTCTCTGCTGATTACGCATGACGCAGCAACACTCAGCCGCCTCAGATAAAAGCTCCAGCAGTGGCTGAGCTAGTGAGTGAGTGAGTGGGTTTAAAGCGTTGCTGTGACGGTGCGTCTCCTCAGGTGTGTGTGTGTGTGTGTGTGTGTGTGTGTGTGTGTGTGTGTGTGTGTGTGTGTGTGTGTGTGTGGGTGTGTGTGTGTGTGTGTGTGTGTGTGTGTGTTGTTGACCCGTTGGGTGAGGCAGGTTTTGAATGATTGTTCTGGACATCCATCTAATGAGGGGCTCAGGTTTACTCCCGTCTCTTCCTCCGAGTGCGGCCTGCGATTGGTCGGCGGCTTGTTTGTGCGGGACCTGCATGCAGCTCGCCTCTCGCTGCTTCCATCACGCGCATTATTTTCAAAGCAGCCAGTTTGGATGGCAGTCACGTAAAGCTGTAATGGAGTGTGAAAGGCACATCAGTGAAGAAGAAGTTAGCGTCCCACTGCCAGGGGAGGACCAGAACATTAGCACTGCACGTTCACCTGTTCATCTTTACAAGCATTACTAACAGAGGGATTTATTCTGCCGCTCTGCTTTCTGCCGCAGAATCAGACAACTCTGCACCAAGAGTACACCAAAATCATTCCAATAAAATCTTGAGCCTTAATATTAAGTAAATATAAGAAAATGGCGACAAATCAGTTTAATAAGAGGACGCAGCAGACAAAAATTTTGGATTTCAAAAGCTATTATTTTGAAAGTATAGAGTATAGATCTCCAATCAAGATTCTCTTCTGATCTCTTGATTTTATTCAACAAGCCCAGGAAGCCTAAAAGTTACTTCACATTTTAAGACAGAAGTTCTAACAAAATCTGACATCTCAAATTTTTTTCCTAACATCTTTACTGAGTGTTTCAGCTTGGAAAAAAAATAAATAAAAAAATAAAATCAAGATGGAGGTCTAGGCTGGAAGTAACATTTCCCAGCAAATCAAGCACACGGCATGCTAAATATTTTATGCTGTATTTCAACATTCTCAGCTGAGCAGCTTAGTTTGTAGAGTTTATTCTGATGAAGCCATTTCATCTCTCTCACCATCAAATCGTTTCCCGTTCAACTCTGCTTTTGCAGAAATCCTCCTATGTTCCCAAAAACGCTAACAAACCCGTAAAAGCATCCCGATGGTCATGAAACGACAGTCACAGACCTATACACAGATTAACTGGAGCATATACACTCAACCAGCACTGTATTGAGTATAGATCTCTAATCAAGATTCTCAGTTTCAGAGCAGGACCCCCTTTAAAAACATCATCTCTTAAAGCAATCCTGCAAACTTCCTCTGCTGTCTCAAAATATCGATTCTGCTCCCAGTTTTAATGCCTTATGCACAAATATTGTTGTCTTCTGCTTCCATCCTCCTCCTCTTGCCCTGCACTGCATAAACCTGCTCACTCAGACCTGTCAACTTTTTTTGCGCTCTTGCAGACTCTAGTAATTCATCTGCCTATCAACAGTTCCTTGGTTGTTTCTCACCTCTCCTCTATCTAGTGTTGCCCCCCACACCCCCATTCAGACTTCGTTTCGATTGCTTCTGGAGCTGTTTGTGTGGTGATGTGGTATTTATTATTCTTCTAAAAGCTTTTCAAACGTTCTCATAGGATTTATCCATTCTTGATCTGTTTCTTTGATTCTAAATGGAGATAAAACAGAATTATTTTAATCAAGCTAACAATATAATAGGTTTGTGGTTCTGATGATAAGGTGAATTGACAGTGAAGTCAAAGGCTGCTGAATATGTTATACCAAAAGATGTGTTTCTGGGATCTCGCTTGAATTATAGGATCCATATGGGTGAACATAATCCATCTGCATATTTGAGAGTGTTTTTATACAAGAGTCGGCTGTGTTGTATGTGATATGATGAGGCTTTGTTCCCACGCCTGAAAATTAGCTTTAACCGACCAAGAGGCTGAAGAGCAGAGTGGGTGTTTGAGTGTGTGTGTGCGTGTGTGTGTGTGTGTGTGTGTGTGTGTGTGTGTGTGTGTGTGTGTGTGTGTGTGTGTGTGTGTGAGCGCCAAACACATCAATGTGTTTCAACAGTCTGACTATGTTCCTTAAAAATATATTATTAGTCAAAATCAACTCCCACACCGAAAGTTACAAATCAGCCCACAGGTTCTTTCTGATGGGCTACGACGACTTTCTCAATTTCTGAAATCCTTTCTAAATGTGGCTTGTTTATTTTGCAGGGGGGGGAAAAATTCAGAGGAATTTGAAAGAGAACAGGGTATCGCCAAAAGAACTCTGAAAAAATGAGATTCTGGAAGTATTCCGAGTTACCTCGAGGTGAACTCCGGCTTCACTTGGAGGGAAAAAAATAATAAGTTCAGCTGCCAGAGAGAGGAATAAAAGTGAAACTACGTCTACATATATTTTTACTTTTCAGCTCCTCACAGAGACTACTTTTGTAGTGAGCTTCCAGAGTCATTAAGATGTATGAACACAGCAGCCGTATCAGAAATGAAGTTGTGAAGTTGAAAGCAGACTGAGGTTACAAAAACAATATCCCAAAACTTTAAATACTCCAAAAGAGGTTTGTTTAATTACTCATCTGTATACACAGAGACGTCGCTGTCCGCTGAATCCAACATGCCAGGCAAGAAGACAAAATCTCTGGAGGAGCTGCATTGATCCACTGCTAAAGTGGCAGAATCCGTTTATAGCATAACTTTTTAGTCAATAACTAAATAAATCTGGCAGTTATGGAAGACTGGCAAATAGAAAGTTATAGCTGAAAAATGTAATCAGAAGTCCTGTTTAAAGGTAAAGGTAAGGTGATTTTATTTATATAGCACATTTTCAGCAAAGGCAATTCAAAGTGCTTGAAGTTTTCAAGCATTTTCACAAGTCACGAAGGCAGTTAAGGAAATGTGGAAGAAGGAAATGTGGACCAAAATGAAACTTTTTGGTCCACATTCAAAATGCAATGTAGGAAAAGCATCACTGGGGATGATTTTGTCGCCAGGAACATGAATGTACATAAGGACTGTTGGGAAATTGGGTGGAGCAAAGTTCAGGAAAATCCTGGAAGAAAATCTGACAGAGACTGCAAAAGGCTCAACTCCAGGACTGGATGTTCACCTTCCACAAGGAGAATCACTGAAGCAGCCTGAGCTTCAGTGGAATAGCTGAGATCAAAGCATATTCATGTGTTCAAAAGGCTCAGTCAAAGTCTAGACCTGTACAAAGCGCTCAACCAGCAGGTCAAAGTACACAGCAAAAACACAAAGACTTACCAAGTATTTTGTTTTTGTTATTGTGCAAATATATTGGTGCACCTGAAATGAGACTAAACTGACTTAAAAGAGACTTTTCAGAAAGATATTGGTGAGTAATTCTTGAATCTTGGTAAAAAGCAGTAGTTCCACTGGCAGATTTTTTTCCACTTATAAAATAGAAAACATGCTTCATATAAACAAAATGAAATCTGCTAGTGGAACTACTACTTTTTACAAGTATTAAAGAATTATTTACTGAAACTATTTTCAGATTTTGTGTTGTTTTGCAGTGTAAAATCTCTTCTGAACATCATCCCCAAGCTGCCAATTGGTTCCCTAATAGTATCTGCCTATTCAAAGATGGAGACAATAGAGGAATATACCGACCAGAAAGTTTGATTCAACAATTGTTACAGTCCAGCGTAATATTACATTTAAATTAAACTTTTCTGACCATTAAAAGAGTTAAAAGCGGTACATGCACCTCGCTGAACTTCTGTACCCATTCATCAGACTGAAAAAAGAAAAATGATCATTTAAACTTTCCCCGTTATAACACTCCAACAAAAAGGTGAGAAAGTTTAATCTCAAGTCTGCGGTTCATAACTCAAAGCTCTAATGAGAATAAAACCATGTGGACATTTAACGATATGCAGCGTATGTTCGGTACATGCACGTCCGTGCACACCTGAGCGCTCGGTCTCATTATTTTACTGGATAATACAGACCGAGTGTAGAATCTGTTCTCAACCCCAACATTTCCACAGACAGATGCTGAAATCATGGAAACTGAACCGCTCGAGGGGGAAAAACAAGGATTCAAGCAGAACATCGCACTAAACGGATGAGCAACGCAAACAAAAGGAACGCCGAGGAGGAAAGAACGACGAGACGGAGCCGGGTTGAAAAGGAGGGCGGAGATTTTAAGGGGAAGGGAAAATGAGCATTTGTGAGTTTAAACGAAGAGCTTAAGGGACCATTTAATGCAGCCAGGAGTCAAGTTTAAGGCCAATTTAACAACAGAAATAATGGAGGAGAATCTCCCAGCTTTGGCTGCTTTCAGAGCAAGCAGATAATTAAAGCTGTGAGGCGCTAAATGAGCAGAATAACAAAAAAGGACGGCAGGTTCAAACTCGCGTGACCAGCTCAGGTCACATCCAACTCCACGAATATAATTGTCTCATTTTCCAAATAGAGCTCTGAACATTTTATAAACTTTAACCGACTTATCCTCTACCAATTCATGCCTCAGCCGAATCCAGAAATCAGCCAAAGCATTCTGATAAAGAGTTTTGAATTAATCAGGGGGTGAAGATGCTGCAAATGATCATCTGAGACATTTCTGCAAATGAAGACAATAAAACTGAAGCAAATCATCACCGAGCGGCTCTCAAATAACCAAGACCGTTCCTGTGACTGTAGGTGGATCATGAAATAAAAGCTTTATCTTGTATGATGGTGGTTATGGCACTGGATGCAGAAAAGCATTTAGACTGAATCTCTGCCAATAGGTTGTTTCACACTACAGTGATCAGCAGGGTCGGCTCTAGCTAGTTGGGCGCCCTCAACACAAATTCATTAGCTGCTTTGAGAAATGCACCAAATCAACTGAGAAGAGCTGATGATTCCTCAAACGTAACGTCCTCAAATTAAGTTGCATAGTATTTTATATTAGACTCTAGTTCAAAGTAATTCGTTTTCGAAACAACAGGCTTTACATTTCTCATTTGTTTTTTGATTTTGTTTTTCTACTTTATGATGTTCATTTGTTCAAAGCAGCTTGCTGTTGCTTCAGTAGTGAATAGCTGCAAGCAAACTTATGTTCTCATACGTTTTCTTGTCTACAACAAGTATCAATTATCTCACCGTTTCTTCTTTTTTTCTCTTCTCATTATTGCATTTTCATTTGAAATTTATTTAGATGAAATTTCAGACAGAATCTCAACACACACAGAGAGATGCAGGCTCTCAGAGGACAAATATGGACAAACGTTTACAACACCCCCAACACAGACAAACTCTACATTTGCTTTAATTTACCACCAGTTATAGACACACAACCAATACAGTACAATCAATCTTCCTGGACTTTTCGCAGAAACACATTTTCCTAGTCATTTTACTTTAAATGAAGTAATATGTCAGTGAGTCACATATTATAAGTGACTCACTCATTTTATTAAAGTGCGACTGCTATGGAAGAAAACAGAATCACTGCTGAAGGATTTTTTTTTTACATTCACAAGTAGAATTATTTTCATTTATCAGCTTAACACATAGACTTTCTGAATTAATTAACTGTCACATCTGTATTTAGACAAAATAATATCCTCTTGTTGTTGGTTATAGAATTATGAACCAAAATAAATCCCAATAAGTGCAGTGCTGATCCAAACTCCACCCAAATGATGAAGCTCCTCAACTCATCTTAAAGGCTTTACGGTCGCCGACTTAATTTGGATTATACAGTGCAAATAATTGATATTCATTTTAATTGTATTTTTTTAATTTGATGTTTTTAAGATTACTTTGGGTTTGAATAGTGTTTCACTGATGATGTTTTCCCATAACATATAATTACCCAGTAATAATTTTATATTTCCTGTCAACTTTACATCTTTTAACACAAAGGACCGCCAGTGGACCGCCAGTGGACCGCCTCGGCGCCCCAACCACTGGGCTTAGCAAGTTTTCTGGAGGAAACCCTGAACTCCCATGACCTTTCACCCAAGGAGTTTGCTCTTTCAATTGCCCGACAATTTCTTGACATGTTGTCCAGCAGTCCAATCCTCCCAAACCTAACAAACATCTGACTGACGGTCCCAGTTCTGGTAACAATTCCTTAAGGTTAGAAAAAAAACTAGGTGAACATTCATTTGCATATTTAGATCCATGCAAATCTTTTCTTCCATAAACTTAAAGTACCATGTTTTCATTGTTTTTTTTTCTCCTCTACTTGATCTGAAAAGAACCTACGTTTATTGACTGCAGTATTGTTTAAGTTTTAAACTGCCACCATGTTCAGATGGTACAATGGTAAATAAGCAAATTACTTCTCTGCGGCAGATGAAACTTTTCGAGGACACAATTGGATCCTCCCGAACGGTTTTAACTTTGTTTCGGCAACCTCATGGAACAGCATATTCCTAGTGCACAGCTGCTGCGACTCGATCTAATTATGCTTTAATTGTTTTGTTTCGTGGCGGCTGGGTGGTAAAAAGGTTAGTCTGGAATAAACAATGATTAATGAGTTCCCTCCGTCTCTCTGGCTTCGTCCATCAGAGCTCGCCAGACGTACCGAAGCACGTCTCCTTCAGATTCATCTGCGTGAAGTGACACGGCGGCTGCTCGCTGAGGAGTAGACTGAAGTGTTCTTCGCTCTCGGAGGTAAGAAAAGAACAAAGACGAAGAGAAAGACTCTCGTTTTGCTCGTGCTTTGAGCAGCTCTCGGCTGTAATTGGGGTTTTTTCCGCCGTGATCCAGCTCTGATGGCTACTTATCCTTCACGGAACAAGCAGCAGCCATCTTTGTAATGAGAGGCCACGACACTAACGTTCACGTCTAATGGTTTTGCCACATGAGGCGGGATGCCGTAATGGCAGCAGGAAGGCCTCACCTCCAGCTACGACCTCAGCTACGTTTCGTTTTTCTCCATTTGTGTAATTTTCTTGTTTTTGTTTTGTTTCCATTCAAAGGTCTCATACTTCAGTACAATCCGACACTTGGACCCTTGACTCAATTCCAGCAGCAATGAGCACAGACCAGATTAAAGGAGCAGAATCACTGCGGTGTTGCGGACAGAATGACAGATATCATTTTATGAACGACTGTCAGAGGACCCGGAGTGCTCCCTGCTTCACGGCAATCTGGCAAATTGCTTCACAATCAGGAAAGGAAGGGAATGAGCACACCGAAACCCTCCACTCAACCTGTGCTGCAGTGACTTTCAGATTTTAATTTTCTCCCCTTTTCTTCTGATCCCCCTGGGAAGCAAATTCAGAGAAGAGGTGAACGATTCGGAGAATTTCTCCTCGCATCTGAATTACATGGAAATAATAACCGTTTTCTGAACGTTTGTATTTCTGTGCGCTTCTGAATGTTTTTTTTGTTGTTGAATAGAATCCTGAAGCCCTGAAAACACATATTTGTGCAGGAATAAAAAAATAAATAAAAATGGCATAATGACAGTGTCTGATTTGTAGCTCCGGAGATACAACGCTGATTTAACTGTGGTCCCTTTATGTTTCCTCTTCATGGTTGTACAGTCTGATCAATGAGTCAACGAGGTTATAATGAAGAGATTCTTAATTAGAAAGACTGTGCTGAACTCACTCAAAGGCGAAGGAGTGTGGGACTAAAATGTAGCTGTTCTTCTCTAATATGTCATTAAAATCATTAAAGCGAGAATTTAAAATGGACTTTTGGGGGAGATGCAAGTGAATATTCCAAGGATGGTTGAGCAGCTGAGCTCTGCGTACGAACGCGAAGCGGTCCGAGTCCAGATTTCTCATTAGTGTTTCCAAGATGGATGAACGAGGCATCAAAGGCTTTCAGAGAGGGAGTGACCCTCTCTCCTTTAACTCTCTGTTGTTCAGCACCTGTTCTGCTTCTACTCGTCGCTTTCAGCAGAAGGACTCTGGTCTAGAGAATTTAGCTGCCTGCTAAGCGACTGACTGAACACGTCTTTGGACACCTGTGAAACCGAGACGATGTGAAGCGCTCTTCAACTTCTGATCATTACATCAAGGACGCGCATCAGATCAGACGTTAACGAACTAAACACCGTTAATCAGGTTCCTGTTAAGCAAAGGAACTAAATTTACAAAAAATTACCACACAAGCTTTTCATCCCTTCACACAAGAGCTCAGCGCTACAAGTGTCGGGTTTTTTCTCTCTCTCTCTCTCTTTATTATGTTTAGATTAACAGCAAAATACTTTAAAGATGTGTAGTTGTTATGATTAAGCACATTTAACTCTGAAACTCTCAGCACATCTTTTTCTCTCCCATCTTACGGAATATTTTACTTAATTTTGAGAGTTATAAATGGGTGTAAGGCAAGTTTTTAAAACCGCTATAAAATATTGGAAGCAAAAGGAAGAGGGGTGATGATGGTTGACGGGAGGAATGCGTTCATATTCAGAAACACTTCAGAAAAAGCTGAAGTTAAATTCCACATAGCTGAACCCTGTTTATTAATTAAGTTACTTCTGAAGGTAGCTGGTTGGACTGGATTTTATTCAGAGGTACCAAAGTAAATATGGGATGGTCACCACATGTTAAAAAACATTTTGTAAACTGTATGTTTCCATCCACTTTATATTTATGAACTACTTTTTGTTGGTTTTATGCATAAAATCCCATTAAAATAATTATTTTTGTCGCATGATGTGAAGAGGTGACAAAGTTTGAGACTTATGATAACGTTTACTGCGAGCCCCCTGTTCTTCCAAAGAACACTTTAAGCAGATGCATTCTCAAACATCAGATGAACCAAGCTTATTTAAAATTCTCTGATTTGGGAATTTCAAACGAGATCTTCCTCTTTTACTGTAAAACGTCTTGAGAATAAATCCCATGCGACAAGAATCAGAGAGGCCCAAACGTGTGCAGCATTCATGAGCAGGACTGATGAACTGTCTCACGACTGGCTGACACCCTGAACGGATGGCTGGAGAGGAGCGGGGGGAAGAAAGAAAAAAAAAACGGACAACAAACTATGAAGGAATGAAAGCAAAGGGAGAGAGTGATGGAGAGGAGGTGGTGCATCGGAGGATGAGAGCGATGATGGAGGGAAGGAAGAAGTGTGACTGCTGGTGTATGACGAGTTTCTCTCTCTCTAGCACAAAGTTTCTTTGCAGTTTTCAAGCTTCTGGAGTAATTCATCTGCAGTAGCTGAACTTCCTCCAGGCTACAACTGTGAGTGAGGAAGCAAGTTCACAAAAACTGTTTTAGGAGCTTGAAAATCTATTTCTGTTTCCACTGAGCGATTAGCAGTGAATTTACTACGGGAAAGATTACTCCAGAAGTTGGAGAGTAAGGATGAACAAGACCAGAAATTGAAAAGCTTGGATTGGGTTGTAGCTCACGCTTTTTCCATCATGGCTAGGTTGTCACCTTCAGGGGGCGTCACAATGGATCATCCACCTCCATCTCTGTGGTTCTCCTGTTGTCCCTCTCCTCCCTGCTAGCTCTTCTTTAGACATTAGATACATTTTAAAACTACCACTGGAAATGATTTCTGGCTTCTTGTTTTTTCACTAAGGAATGAATAGCAAAATACTGCAGCAGCACGTCTCTCACAGGAAAATGTATTTGAAAAATTATCTTATTTATTGGCTGCATTTGAAATCCGGGTAGAATATAAAAATCCTTCAACCTTAACACCAGAATCTCATGAAAAGAAAAATACTGGATCTAGGTTTTCAAAATGCTTTTAGGGTTTTATCATAGCTTAAATTTTATTCGGGGGATTGCTATCCACATCCACGGCAAAATGCATTTCTTCAGTTCACATTTTGTTTGTTTTATCCCAAAGAAAGAACAATATTTATGTAACACAAATCAGCAAAGAATCAGAGTAAAACAGTAGGGTAATCAGAACTGGAAAAACATCAATTCCTCTAAATGTCTTAACCTGTGCAGATTAAAATAGTTCACCTTCGCAGCTGCAAAGATGGTGCTGCAACTTTTCACCCCTGACATTTCTAGTTAAGCTTGTTTGCATGCAAAGTTTTACTCGAAAAGATTCTCATTTAATATGTCGAGCATGACAGTAATAAATACCGACAGGACAGTTCACCCGATACCACCTGCTGCTACCACCAACGCCCCGATGGGGCCATAAAGCCAGTCCTGACATTATGATGAGGTAGTCGTACTGTGAGGGAAAGGCCAGCGCTCGCCATGTCAGGGCAGGAGGTCAACAGCAGCGGTAAAACACAGTAATATATTTTCACACACTTACTGGCGAACTGCAGGAGGTTCTGAACAGGCAGGCGAATTTTATAGGCTAAAAATGAAAGCTTTATTAGATTTTATGAACCAAAGATCTAATCGGCTGGGTTCATTTTAGTGACAAGTGGGCAAAGATCACCAGCACAAGCAAACAGTGTTTAAGCAGAAGTGAATGTTAATTTTGCTTCCTATTCAAATTACCTGCACTTGCAAAGATTATGTTGATTGAGAGTTGTCGCATAACTAGAAATAAAGTAAAAGCTTCCAATAAAATATGAAAACGGTTCAAGCAGCGTCGACACCAAACATCTGCGTTTCGATGCAAACATAATCTCAAAGTGTGAAAATGTAAATTTTATTTACTTTAAATGAAATGCAACACCACAGTGGAGAGCAAGCTGAGGTCCATATTATAACTAGTGAGGTAAACATTTCCATGGCAACAAAATCTTAGCAGATTTGCTAAACAGGAAAAACCTCAGACTGTGAACATCCTGTGAACTATCAGCACAAACTGATAAGTCGGTCTGTAGAAAAAGTTTGGATGTTTTAAAGCACATTGGAACATCCAGACACATCCAGAATTAACATGAGTTACAACATTTAATGTCCCTTAGGGATAGGCCTGTCGCGATAAACAAATCAATTAATCAATTAATCACACAATAAATTAAACCTATCAACCTCATTTTAATTATTGGCTTTATCGTCTCTTCCTGCCTTTTATTTTTTCTATTGATAACAATGAAAAAAGGCTCAGCTCCGGTGCTCTCCACTGACCCTCCCTTCCTCATTTCCTTAGTGTAATGTCCAGCGCACACTACACGAGTTGTCGCCGACTGTCGGCCCATTTTCAAAACCTGAGAGACACATTAGCCGACAGAAACCCTAGGTATAACGGTTCAATCGGGTTCATCGTGCCGTGTGGTGTCCAGCCACATGGGCACAAAATAATGGCTACAAGTCAAGTTAACCAATTTTAAAATCAGGCATTAATCAATGCTTTACTAGAATCTACCTGTTATGCATGTGGCTAGAGACAGCGTAAAGTCCTGACTGAATGAAAATCATTATAACCTATTTATGTCACGTTAACGAAGAACAGCTGAAAACCTACCAGGTTTATCAACTGTGGTAGCAATTTGGCTCCAATTCCTCTCCTTGTCGTTTCTATATTCTTTCTCGAAATGTTGAATAAACATTAATGTTTCCACAAATCATCTCTGCACCATGTCAGCTGTTTGGGATTCCTCTCTGTAATTTCCCATCAGAAAGCACAGAGGAGAATCCGTGCTTTCTGATTGGCTACCTGTCACATTCAGGGTTAAGCTCCCAGTCGGGGAAAACCCCTGATTTAGATCAGAGTGGCCACGACAACCTACATCACACTGCAGGATGATCGTTTACGAAATCACCAGCGGCCAACGTTTTAAGATTGTCATAAGGAGAAAAAAGGGGCAAAAAATCGTGTAGTATGAACTACTGCATTAGGTAGTCGGATGTGCCCGTCTTCTCTATTTAAATCTAGTGATTACTGAAGAGCAATATATAGTATACAGACTTCATAATCTGCGTTCAACTCTTTTGGTTGAATGCAGTATTTATTTCCACTTTGGCTTTATGTTTAGTTTTTATTCAAGTACGTTTTTTGTTAACGGAGAATCCATTTTATTTTTGTTTTTGGTTGTTCTGGTTATTTAGTTTATCAGTTCCAGTGTTATGTGTTCTTTTGAAAATAAAGTGTATCTATCTACGGCAGGAAATCACATGCATTATTAGTCATTTCCATTAAATCAGTGTCAAAAAGGTCTTGAAACAATATTATTGTTTATCGCAATAATTTTTTAGACAATTAATCGTCCAGCAAAATTTGTCATCGTGACAGGCCTACTTAGGGATTAATAAGGAATATTTGAATCAGAATGCCATTACAATCAGAACATGTCAAGCCAATTTGTTAGCAAAAACCAGATGGACTGGTCGATGGGTTCCAATAAAAAAGTTTATTTTAATTATTCAAACAGAATTGCCGCATCACTTTCTTACTGCTACAGTAAATAATCTCTAGGCAGGCAGTCACAATCTGCCCATTCCTACCAGTAAGGCCCACTTACACACCATCACGTCATTTCAACTTTTGCTGTTATTTAAAGCATGCTGAATGCTTTCTGACAGCCAGACAGGATTGTGACTCAGAGCTCATCTAAATATTATTGCATTTTATATGCAGTGCCGCTGAGTTAGACTGGCTGCATGTTTTGAAGCTTCACAGAGCCTTGCGACTGTACCAGCTTTACTTGTGTGATATAAACTGCCATCAAATTAGATTTTTTTTTTATATGTATATATATATTTTACTTTTTTTTGTCTTTGCTATGTTTTCACTGCTTCTGATCTCAATGAAGTCTTTACAGAGAGCCAGGTTCTTCACGACCTTTGACAGAGATAGAACTTAAAAAAAAGATTGACATGCATTTTTCACATGCGTTTGTGCCAAATCAGCCATAAAAACCATGTTGATGTTTTATATATTTCTGATCATTCACTTCTCTGATTTACTGCATTCTGGAGGGCCAGAAACCATGAGGCAGGATTAGATGGAAGTAATTTGTGATGCAAAACCTTCAGAAACGGATGCAGAGTGTCCCGTACCGATCAGTCATGTTGGCCACTGCTGCCGTTTCATCCAGATAATGCACCTCAATCCAAGGTGAAGATGTCACCTCTAGCAAAGTGTGCACTCTCTGCCAGATTAATACCCGACTATGCCTCTGAATACTGCTGCCATCCCCACATTAATTCAGCTGGGTAGCAAGAGCTGGCATCCTTACCCCAAAAATGCACGACAACAAGTGGCCATCAGTAAAAATTAATGGCGTTTATGTGAGATTCGAACTCCCAAAAAGCGCTGTAAATCCTCAACATCCATCAGCGGAGTAGGAAACGGCCACGGATTGCAGAAGAGTCCAAACGACGCTTTGGTTTCAAACTGAATGTTACTGGTTGAACATTTTAGAGGTTTTTATTGGCTCCGAGGATGTTTAGATGCGATGTGAAAGGTTGCTAAAGTGTTATTGCCTCGGTGGGCTGATCCTGTCAAAGCCGTGAGCACCAACATCCGTCTGAAGGGTTGAAACTCAAGAGGGAAGATGTCAGCTGCCTTCAGAAGTGTTTGCAGCGCCAAAAGGAAAGGATCAGAAAAAAAGAGTTCCCCAAGTAAACAGAATCTCATCAAGGCAGAACAGATGAATAAAGACATTTCATGAAAGGTGGATAAACTTTCTGACCTAAAAGATTCCGATGTTTACTTTGCTCCGTTTTCAAAGCAGACGCAGTGTGTCCTTCAGTGGTTAATTATGACTGAGTATATAACAGTTCTCACAAGCCAACACTGTTGTTGAGCTTTAAGAGGCTTGGCTTAGACCAAAAAACAAAAGAAACATGTTCAGGAAAAGAAGCCAAAACAGAACACTACATTAACAAAGGACACGTTTCGCTACTTAAAACAGGGTCCAGGGATCATAAACCATAAAGGAAGACGTCCCTCATCAGAGGACAATTTCCAATAATTAGTTCATTTTTCACATTTAACACTTTAAGGCAGTAGAGCTGGAAACGACCCCCGTCTTATTCTCCTGAACAGTCTGGATCCGGCCGTTTTTTGTTTTTTTTCCCTTCTGGTTTGAGCAATTAGGTTTTACTGCTTTCAGAAGTGAAAGCATTAGCAAATGGGGGCAGAAAAATCAATCTGGATAGCACTGTAATAAAAAATAGTGCCGCTTATAATGCTTAACATAATGGAAGACCATAAGTGGCAACATGGATAAATTATTCAAAACGCCTGAGATGAGCGTGGCTCTTAACCTCTGGCAGGCTGCGGAGACTGAGGCAGCTGGCTGCACTGGGAGGGCTACTGGGAGATCTGACGTCACAGAACTTCAATGATGTGCTGACAGAGCAGATCAGACAAATGAATAACAGTGGCATTGAAGCTTCGGGTCAACGCCACTGTAGCGGAAATATTATTACCAATGTCTTTGCAGCAGTTTCAGATAAATAATCTTAAAGTCCCTTTATCTCATCTAAATGAACAGAAAGCACCATGTTCTAAACAATTCAACTTGAAACTCCATTTACTGAACCCTGATGGAACCAGTAAACCCTTTTTTACTTTACATCCTGTCATACAACCACAGCACATTGCGACTTAGCTTTTAGATTAACATGTCATCAGGCAGCCATCATTGTCGTTGAACACCCAATGTCACTGTTCTCTCCTGCCTGAATAATTCATATCAGCCTGGCTTCTAGTAAAACAGATTCCTAAGGCTCATACTTTATATGAACAGAAGACAGGATCCACTTCAAAAAGCTGAAAATCTGATGTTGAAACAAAACATTTCAGATGATTCAATGCTCTATTCTCATGTGATCTGGGAGCAAAAGCAACACGTCTTGGTGTGAGTGTGTGTGTGTGTGTGTGTGTGTGTGTGTGTGTGTGTGTGTGTGTGTGTGTGTGTGTGTGTGTGTGTGTGTGTGTGTGTGAGTGTGTGTGTGTGTATAATGGAGTCCAAGAGCAGGAGAGGCCTTTGAAACAAGGCTCAGACAATACGTCACGTTTTTCCTAAAATGTATTCAGCCGCAACAGAATGAACAACATCAAAGGATGGATGAAGAAAAGGGGCCCGTCTCTGCTCTTCTATCCATCATGTTTTCTCATCTTCATTTAATCATTCATTGCTAGTCTGACTCATAGTTTCCCTTTGCATCCCCGCCTCTATCTCCCCTATCCTTCCCTGAATACATGTCTGCTCACTCCATCTTTCATGTTCTGTCCGTTTATTCGTCTGTCTTCCAGTGGAGCTTCCAAGCACTTCCAGTAAAAACCCTAAAAGGCCCCTGAATGTTTGCCATCAGATCCTCTGAATTACACACACGTGTGTGTTGTTAGTGTTGCTTACACTCGGATTGGTCTGATTGTGAGAAAAAGGACAATTATGGCGTTAGTCGTACAAACACTTTGCTTTGTCTTCCATTGAAAAAATGCTACAAATTCTGGAACTTGCCTCATATCAAACATTTTTCTTTAAAATGTTGCACCCATCTGCAGCAAACCCAGAGAATTAGTCTAATCTTATCCAGACACATCACAGCTTCTCAGCAGACTACTCTGTGTGTAAACAGCGGAGCAGACTGAGTAACTCAAGGTCTTCCTCATGATTAGGGGTAAGATGAAGCAGGAGATGAAAGTGAGGATCAGAAAGTCCTCTACGAGGGTGCAACTCCAGTCTGGTTTATTGATTTACTGCTGCATCCATGTTTTCCCTCTCAGCTATGGGAAAGAAATCAATCCTGAGGTAAAGAATGGGACGCGGCTGGACTCGGGGTGAGGAACGCTGTTATCTACTTCAAGACAGATTTCTTCTGCATCCGAATGAGTTGGAGGAGGCGTTCCGGACATCTAATGAGGATGTCTATGAGCCGTCTCCTTTTGAAGGTTTTATGGGGACAGAGACCTTGGAGCAGATCCAGAAGCCACCAGAGGAACTAAATATCTCTGTGAATGGGATGCCCCAAGAGGAGCTGCAGAGCGGGATGCCTGGGGGAGGACGATCATGCATGCGTGGACAAGGAGGAAATATTTCAAAGTATGCAGTACCACATGTTTAATGTAGTTTCGGATTTAAAGGTTGAACAATAAATGATGTAACACAGTTAAGTTGCTGTCACAATTGTTCTCTAACTTGCCATTTTAGTGGTAATCTCTGAAAACACATCTTCCATGGGTATATAGTCCAATCACTTCTATGACATCTGTGTATTATCTGGTGATTCACCCCCACTTTGTCTGTGTGTGTGTGTTTTGTAAAGGGAATTAAATTCAGTATTCAACAGTTTTAGGACTGGAAACTCACTTTTAAGGCAACACAAACAATTCACTTCTAAAATTTAATTGAATTTCTGTTCATTTTATTCATCTTCTTTACCACAGACGCATCAAAAAAAAGTCCAACCCTGTTATCGGGATGAAGCTGGGAACAAATTATTTAACCTCAGAGTGCGACCAGAAATATGCAGGAGCCTGTGGACACAACAGCCAGATAGTGGAAGCCGATTAGTTAATATCAACATTGCTGTCAGAGTGAATTTCTGCATAAAACACATCCACAAACTTCCAACCAATCACACAACACATTGCACAGAGCTCTGTGTCAAATAGTTCAATGTGAGCTTGACGCCGAGAACACGGAGATGGATGCCTTCCTGCAAACGAGATGACGCAGTTTTCATCACTTGACGCATCAATGGTAGAGCCTTTCGGGTATTCCAGCGGACTAATTACCTTCTTGTAGAAGATGTTGGATTATCTACCTGAATCCATGTTTATACTTCCACATGACGGCATGTAAGGTTAGGTGGGTCCTTCCTCTGAGACAAACTGCAGTACTGACGGCCCGTTTTTGATATTTGACTCCTATTCAATACCTTGGTGCAGCTTGCTAACTTGTTTATTACCCGCCACTGAAGTGATGCAGAGTAATGGTCATTTTGGAGCAGATGTTCATTATCTTCTTCCAAAGCAATGTTTCTGTCTCTCAGTGTGAAGTTTGGCGTTTCTTAGCCTCGGTTTGCACATCTCTCCTCGCCCCAAGAGCCAGCACAAGCAGAATTTACATCTAGATTGAATTAAATGGGAGGTGGATCATTGGAGTCTTTGTTGCTGAAGGCCACAACACAAACACACACAACCACGCACACACATACACACCAACTCCTATTTGCTGGTAGATTTGATTATGTTTATATTGGTCCATATGGTTGTTTCTCTCACACACTTAGGAATCAAATGAAGCAGACCTTATAAACTTTTACAATGCAAACGGCTAAACATTAACAGCCTTGTGGAGGCTGACAAACCCAGACAGGCTGATGAATGTGGATTGGTTTCACTGCAGACAAACACAGCAGCCAAGTGTAATTCAGATCCCGGTCACGCCACACTGACAAAGTTTTCATCGTGTCACAAAGCAGAAGCAGCTCTGCTGTTTGCGTAGTGAGAGACTTCTCAGACAGACAGAGTTGCTCTGCCTCTTACTCGACAGAATGTTGGGAAACTTATAAGGTGGTCTAACCACAGACATCCGTTTTACAGCCAATAGCTCAGCTGAATGCTAAGGATTATAACTTGAACTAATTATTCAGGTAAAGTTGGTCAGGTGACCAAAACTCTGGCTTAAAGGTTTTCATTATATGAATTTATTCATTATCGGTGTAACAAGTCCTTCTACAGTGGAAACATTAAGTCCAAAAAATGTTCAGGATAACCCGTTTAATTGGAAGTGAAAAAACATCTTCCCAAAATAGCCATCATGTCAAAATTCTGATTATTTTCCATTTGAAGCCCTTAAATGTAAAACTACTAAAAATAGAATTAAAAAAATATAATTAATTAGAGTAGGGCAGATGTCACCCAATTTTAATTTCTTTTTAAGTCACACTTTTCATAAATTAATAGTGAAATGGTTTATTTCAATTTTAAATTAAGTGACCAAAAACAATAATCTCATTTTAAATGCAAGCAAAACATTTGACCTTTTTTTGAACTGTTGCTTTTTGGCAAACTAGTTATTAATGACAAAATATAAAAATAAAAAAAACTGCAAATACAAGAGACGTAGAAAATGTTTTCTGATTAGGAGAACATGTGTATGATCTAAAAAGCAAAAAGAAGTTTAATAAACCTGGATGTAGGTGGTCGCTGGTCAGAGATCATAAAACAGCATATTTCTGTTTCTCTCCAAAGATCCAGATTAAATCATTATTTCCCTTATCACCAGAAATCAAAAGGAAGCAATTTCCTTCCAGCCCGGCTGGGTATGGCTGTCAACGAAAGTGAACTGGAGAATAAGGCTGATTGACCCAGCATGCACACTGACTGTAATAACTGAAGCTGAATGTTACAGGACATTAAGATTCATGACACACCCTCCACATTATACTGCAGCCACTTGCAGCCACTTGTGTCTCTTTTCCCCCTCTGATGATTAAGTTGCCAAAGCGGATCTCATGGAGACATGAACAGATTCCCAGCAGCCGTTAGCTCCTTAGGATCCGAGAACAAGAGCTTTTATACTGAGCAGTCAGTACATTAGGGGAAACCAACTCCAGCTGTCATGAGTTGTTGTCCTGCATTGTTTTAGATGCGTCCCCGCAAGAAAGTAGCCAAGTTATCTTCTGAAAAGCTAGGTCAACCAGGCAAGCACCAAAGGCTGCAACCTTTGTTATATTTTCAGCTGGCGCGGTTCGCTTTCACAGTCTACTGTGTCAAACAAGCATAACTGATTGAAAAAGCTGTTCACGCCTTTCCCTGTGCTGGCACTGCACCATGAACTATGAAAGGAAACGACACAAAAACGTCAGAAAGAGGAGTTCAACTTTGCAAAATGCAAACAAAAACAGAGTTCGGCGATTGTAGGATTTTTATTTTGTCTTTGGTAAAAAGATCACGAGCCATCTCTCCCTTTAGCATTAGACTCTTGTTTTGGTTTTATTTACCCAGAATGCCCTGAGCTACAGTTTGCTTCTTGCTTTTGGAGCATTCTCAAGTTCATCCATATGAAGTGGGGTTCATCCTGTATGTTGTCAGTCTCATTTTGGATGAATGAATCAATGTTTTTAGGCAGACCAGAGTTCGTTTTTTTTTTTAATCTACATCAGAGTTTGATTGCGCATTCACACCTCCCCAAACAAACCAGACCTTCTAGACCAGTGGCGCCCAAAGACGGTCCTCGAGGGTCGGCATACTGCACGTTTTAGTTCTCTCCCTGGTGGTAGCAACAACCTTTTCAGCTTGTCAATATTTCTCTTAGGGCTTCTAACGAGCCATAATTTGATGCAGGTGCGTTAAACCAGGGGGAGACCTAAAGCATGGAGGATGCCGGCCCTCGAGGACCGACTTTGGGCTCCCCTGTTCTAGACAAACAAATTATAGTTTGATTAAAGTGGACTAAACAGGTGTGAATGAATCCTAAAACAAGCAGGACACTGCCTTTAGACCGCAAACTCATGAAGTTAAGAATTGTATTGCAACAGCTTTTTAAATGTTTTTCTATTTTTACTTTTACAACATGTAATATTTGGTGCATTTTGTCTCCTTCCCATCAATGAAATCATCCCCATGAACACTGTAAGACAGTCCATGGTTGTAGCAGAGATGCAGTGTCATATGCTAGAGGGTTTATAAGATCATAAGGTCAAAAGATTTACCAATTCTTACATCAGAATGAGCCCAAACTTGAGGCCTCACAGTGTGATATAAACTGCACTGCGCTGTGAGGATGATATCTGCCCTTCACAAGCGCCCTGCGACTGACTCACTTTAAATCCCAACATTTTCCGACCCACTGAGCAAACATCCTGGAACAGATTCAGACGAAAACAGAGCCGAGGCTTTTCCTACTATCATGAGGCTGTCAAAAACACCTCCTGAGCAACGATAAGCATCGGGTCGGTCAGGGTGTGCTGCTGGCAGCCCACAGCAGACATTATCTGGATGGTAAGGCATCAGGATGCATGTACTTGCTTTTGGACAATGAAGGTTTCTTTGTAGGTGGAGAAACTCGGGTGCACTGCAAGTCTTTCACGGTCACCCAGTGGCACGCTAAGCTGGAAAAATGCTGAACAATCGGAGTCAAAAGGTTGAGTTCAGCTAGTCTACAACTTTATATATGAAGGACGTCCGAGCTCTAAGAGGCTTTCAGGTAAAGCAAGTTTACCTGAAAGTGGAGTAATCCCTTTAAATAAGGCTGATTCTCAATTTATGGATTACTTTTATGGTCAAATTTATTGTGAGAAATTCTTATCTGCTTCTTTATTTTGTCTTGATGCATCTACCAGTTTTTGCGAGCTTTAGCATCCTGGGAAAATGTAGGTAGAGCTTTGAGAAAGAGTGTGTAAACGAGAGCCCATCAGTGTTTGGAAGAGAAGTGGGGTTCACCCTGCATGTTGTCAGTCAACCAAAATGGCCGCCATTGAAATAATTATCCACACAGCTTAGACTGGCCAATTAACTTAATATGTATGTTTGCAGATGAATGAGGAAAACATGCAAACACCACATTTTATCCACTGGCTGAAGGTTGAACCTGATATTTTCCAACTGTGACGCAAAACTGTGGTCCACCCCATTCAGAAATTGAATGTAAGCTAATTTTACATGAACAAGTAAGACTTGGAGCTGGGTGAATGGATGGAAACCATCATCTCAACATCTGCTGCTCTTGGAAAACAAGCTGTTGGAAATAGAAAATGAACAAACACAAAAGTCTCCATATTCCTCAAAAGTTCTTTCAAACTGCATCTCTCTTAAACTGTCATCGCCCATCTGCAATGCCATCGAGCAAATAAAGAGCAGCATCCTTTAAATGCGGCATTGGAAAGCATTAAACTGACTAATCAGAGCAGGCAGGCAAGCCTGAGCTTTTAATGCACAGGACACCATAAAGATTAAAAAAACAGCTGCATGAACAATGAGGCAAAACCATGAACTGTATTTTGTCAGGCACCGAATGCTTTTTATTCTCTCCCGTTTCACTGAGCAGAGTGTGACGAACCACGTTGCTGTTGTTTTGTCGCAGGATTTCTGCGAGCACGACGATGAGCATCACCGACCGAGAATCAGACGGTGCCGAGATCTGAACTGCAGCGATGAAAATGATACCCAGATAACTGCCTTCACGCTTTGGCAGTCTGTGGCTGATTGTTCAGGCCGCCCCTCAAGCACGCACGTTATTTCTACTATAAAAATCTGACTAATCCTCAGCAGAATCGGGCTGCACACAGAACAAACTGTTCCACTGTGTTCTCCGTTTGTTATGTTTATTCTAGTTTGTTGTGGTTGTTGAACAAAGCGCTTCCTGGCAGACTGATAGCTGGCAGTAGAGCAGAGCACATTTCAAACAAGTCGCACGAGCCAAAACCTACTGTAGCTGATCAGAGGAGAACAAGCTGATCAGACTGAAAAGGCTGCACATTTATCTGGTAGCCCACTGAGCAGGGCCATTTCCCCACTGAACTTAATTTGATTATTTAGCACCTTTTATCCAACTTAGGTGCACAGTCTGAACACACAGAGATGCGGTGAGCAGGATGAGAGTAGGAGGGCCAGCTCAAACCTGACCGAATCAAGAGTGATGGCTTTGATTCCCCACCAGCGTGCATAGAGGATTAACCCCATGCAAAATTGTAATACACAAAATACGTGCACACATGTGTGGCCAAATTCCCATAATGTGATATGTGAAGTTCAGCACCAGCAGTCTGTATGTGGCACAGTTGGTAGTACAAAGGTGTTGCTGTTTTCACAGATAAAATTCAAGCAAGTTAGAGAGAGAGAGAGAGAGAGCAGATTTTGTAAACTAGACTTGGACACAAACAGAGAACCTTCAGGGCGACAGCCAGAGAGCAAAGCAGAACACAAAGAAAGTGTTAGAGAGCATGACGAGAGCCGGCGAGGACAGCGAGAGAGCAGCATGAAATGTTTTTCCAAAAAAAGAATCTGCCATCATCGACATGCAAATGAGACAAAACACAGAGAGGGAGAAAAAAATGGGACAGAGGGAGCTTTTGGTTAGAGTCAGAGGCCCACAGATCAAACACGGGCTGAGGAAGAGCTGAACTTGGATGATGTTAAGACTGCAGAGACGATTTCTCAACCGCGGAAGTCTCAATTCCTACAAGGATTAGGAATTGAATGATCTCAGAATTGGAAAGATTTTACATTTTGGTACATAAAGCTCCCTTTAATCAGCAGCCTTAACGTCAAACAGGAGTGTACTGGCAGATGAATACAATATGTCTTATATTTAAAAGACATTAAGTAGCAATTATCCTGACTGATATTGAAAAGCATAAGCTTAGTAGAGTCTGTGGTTTTAACTAATAAACAGAGGTTTGTGTGATCTGTGTACAAGTCATGCTGGCAACATGCTGATGCCTAAATTGTTAATAGATTATTAATCTAATTACTTTCTAATAATCAAATGTCAGTCTGATTTGTTAATTCCACAGATGTGCTTTAGGGTCATGTAATGCACCGTTAATAATTGACAAACAAGGCAAATTAACAATAACTTGTTACTGTGAAGCTTCTGGCCATATTCCGTTGAGCCTTGATGGGAATCACAGAGCAAGTTAACAAAATACTAAATTAAAAATTAAAATGGACTGATGTTTGCAGCTTTGCATAGAGTTTCATTTTTTATTAATCCTGACAGCTAAAGTGAACAGAAAATCAAACAAGTACAATCACTGCTGATGTCCCCACGGCAACAGTTTGGACACCAGTAGAAAACAGCCTCACTCCCAGTGTCCGGAAGGTGATTCATTGATATTCGTCTCCAAACCACAAAAAGACAAAACCTTTCACAGCACTAAATAATAACCTGAGGCTGAGCATAACCCAGTCAGTGTGTGTGCATGAAATTAAAAATATAAAAACATTTTCTTTTGTCCAAAAAATAAAAGATATTTTAAAATAGCTACTCTGGTTAAGAGTAGTTGCAAGAGCTAAGAGTTAGCAATGGCAGTTCAAGTCTAAAAAGTTGAAATGACAGTTGGTTTTTCTCAGAGTGGCAGGTTTCCTGCATGTTAACTCAGACTGTATTTGGCGTCTGAATGCCAAACAATTTGTAGCATGGAAAAAGATGCTGCTCACCTTCATTATGAGCTGGTGTCTGATTACGTACAAATGCATTTGCATGACCATACAAGAGCTGCTGAGAGAAGAGCCAACAGGTGGCTCCCACATGGACCGGTTGCTCCGTTTCCCTGGAAACAGTTACCATATCAACTGCAGAGAACCGTATGAGTGTACGTTTGGCATGTGTGTCTGTGTTTCAGTGATCAAAAGACAAGTCTCGTCTCAGGGGACCAACTCCCACTGAGCTTTAGTTTTTTTTTTTTTTTTTGCTTTGTTTTGTTTTGTTTTTTAGGGGGGGCGGAGTGGTTTAGGTTTAAAGTTGGCAAGAGAATAAAGAAATCATTTAAAATATTATTTTAAAACTCAAATCTGTTCAGAAAGGCTTTGAAATGCTTCAGACAGATCTTTGCCTTGACCTATTTTATCCTCGGAGCTGCACTGAGAAAAACATCACCGAAGCAAACACTTCACGTTGTTCTAATTGGGTTTTCTTCAGATTACAGCCTGATTACATCTCCTTCACTGAAGTGTAACACACATAATTTTACAAAATGCAGCATGTACTTCTCAGATTCTGCTTTCACTACTACCCTCGCAGCTGTGTCTAACATCTGTCCTCACCCAAGTCAAAACGTTATGTTCTGAACCCTTAAGAAAGCAGATATGCAACGCCTACACTTTGAAGTCTGCATGTATCGATCCTGCGGTGCACTACTTCTTTTTAATGTTCTGCTTCTGTCATATTTATCAGGCTGCAGCTCCACCCACAGCATTAAAACCTCCTTATGGCCAAGAACAATGGCCTTCTTAATGTCAATAATGTGTCCTAGCTGTAAAATGTGAGAAATTAAAAATAAAAATCTCAAAAAATTGAATTTTAGCACAAAAAGGAGAAAAAAAGAAAACAGAAACACAATTTGATGTTTAAGTGAATCACAGAAAGTTTGAATTCGCCGGCCTGAATGACCACTTTAACATCTTTCACAGCTTTATATACAATTAATTCAAATATGTACTATAAAAGATATTTCCTTACAGTTAAAGATAGGACTTTCTGACATTCAAGTTGTTTATTTCAAAGGATATTTTTGGGACAAAGCCAAAAAAAAGCTGCAACAAGTCTGTATAATTATCCACAGAGGAATCCCAGATCTCTGATTCATTGAGATGAGGCGATATGAATTTAGGAGAGCGATTTAAAGCCAATAGGCTTCAGCCAAATTTGAAGGTGAAATAAGCAGTAAATGGGGAATCAGGAAGAAACGTTTATTCTTAACATTTCAAGATCCAAAGTGCTTATTTGAACAACGCCGAGCACCGAGGTCATGGAGGAGAACTTGCATGATTCCCCCCTCAAAGTGAAATTTATTCCAGTCTCCATCACTGAGGCTGTTTGTTTCATTCACTCTGCCAACAAGGCTGCAGAAACTGACAGGAAATGAAATAATTCAGGTAAATAATTATAATTGCACATAATGAGCTGAATAGGTGAAGTGCAAAAAGCACCTCCGGTGACTCATTCACTACATAGGTTCTGAGCCAAAACAAACCACTTTTTTCATCAAAAGTTCATTTTTCTTCTCTTTCTGCCAGTTTTTCCCGAGCTAATCTCAAAGATATAATACAAATATAGTTTGGGTTTCATACAAATATATGTCCAAGTGCTAAAGAAAGGTTTTACACCACCTTACATGCACGTCATAATCACCTATTTCGAAGTGAAGAACGTCCGTTTCCCTTACAGATACCTCATTTTTGGAAAAATGTCTAGACAAGCAAAGAAACGGTGAGAAACCTCCACATGCTGGCGTGTGATTCTATCCAGTCTGCATGTCGCCCTCCATCTCATTCACTTCTGACAAATTGGAAAATATGCGACTTGACAGGCACTAATGGAAAAGCCTAGTGGTGCGATTTTCTCAGGTTCTTTACTTCAATATCATCCGTCTCTGCGTCAGTCTTCTCTTAACTGATGGTGCCCTACAGTTAAATATTTATATCGATTCAGGTGCCGTTTTTTTTTTTTTTTTTACAAACAGTCGCCGGTTCCCCTGCAGATTTTTAACACATACAGTCTTTACTACATAACGTAGCATATGATCTAAAGGGGAGATTTAGAAACGGTCGAATTAACCCAGGTTTTAACCGTTAAAATTTCATGAGAGGCAACTGATGAGTGTTTGAATCAGCACATTTTGAGGCTAGATGCATACAGTTTCTGTATGAAGACATAGAGCCAGCGAATAAACATTTAAATTGTACTGTTAAAGTGTGAAACAAAAGACAGGCATTCAGTTTGACCGATTCCGTCCAAGCACCTGCAAAGAAACGAAAATCAAACCTACACTCTGAAAAGCTAGTGTCAGTGGAGGAGTGCTAATTAATTATACAGCTTTTAGATGGGAAGATGATCTGAAAGACTGCTCATCATCTGCATCTGCGGCTCTTTAAACAATCTTTTTCAAGTTCCAGAAGCATGAAAATTTTAAAGATTCAAATAAAAAGTGCAAGGGATATCGGTCAGTCTTTGCACCGCTCTGCGTTCCCCTCGGCCAACAAACCAATTCATAAACATGAACTGATGGACACAGAACTATTGTTAGGGGACAGTTCAAGTTGCTGTATATGAGCGTGCATTACTCCGAGCCGGGGTACAGTGGCGCATTTCTTGCATCCAGCTAGCAGGGGATGTTATTTTTTGACCCTGAATGCACCTCAGGAGATGGCAAAGACATTCATGGAGTGTTTACAGTGTCTTGTTGTCAGTAGATGCAGACTGTGGCTGTGTGGGAGTGAAGCCCTGGAGTATCTGTGGCAGCAGATTCTGCCTGTTTGAAAGACCTTTACACTGAAGCAGATCTGTCACTTTGCATTGCAGCACAAAAATAGAAAAAAAGCATTCCTTTCAAGTATGTAAACACTTTTTTTGCCCTTTATTGTGAGCTTTAAGGCATTGTGTGATAAATAAATATGCAAAATGGGCTTTTAAAGGTCTAAAACACAGCACAGGCTCAACGAAATCACTGCTTTCAGCTCAGTATGTGTCAATAGTCAGCATGCCAACATTAAGTTTGAGACTTTATGTATTTACAGCCTTGGATCAAACGATTACAAACTATTTGACTCAATTTCATTTATAATGAATAATAATTTATAATCAATCATTTTGAATACCAGCAGCTGAAAAAACAAAATATTTAATAAACATGATTAGGGTTTAAACACAGCTGTCAATCTTATAACGACTGTGTAAAGTTTAAAATGTTTAAAGTTAGTATTTCATCAATCATTTCAACTGGGAACTTTATGGAATCAATATGCGTTACATCCTAAAACAGTTCTGGATTAGGAGCTTAAAGCTTTTCAGTCATTGTTAGGATACTTATAGGGTCGCACTGATCCACTCAAACAAATAACTTAAAAGGTTTTCCAGGTGTAACATCAAAACCTAGTGAGATGTACCAGTTATTTTGTTCTACGACCAGAAGAGTCTTTCTACACAGACTAAAGGACCTTTTTAAGGCACCATGTAATTGTTTTGCGCAATTAACTCATTGCTCATTGTATGTATCTAAATGAGCTGCCCGTATTTCCCCTTTTATGTGCTTTAGCACTTTCATTTTAACATAGTAAATAAAAAATTATACTTAATGTTCTGCCCGGTGAAATAAAGGTTTGTCTAACCAACTGTACATTTTATTAATTAAAAAAAAAAACAGGCAGAGAAGGTGCACTAATTGACAAATCAGATTAATGTCTAATGGACTTTGTTCATTTGTTCAGTCATATTTATTGGAATATAAAAGCTTTGCCAATGAACATGTTGTCTTAAAGAAACGGGGCTGGGATCTAGAAGCAGGGAAACATCTAAAATATGCATCCCAAGGAGACTGAAATTACCCATCCCTGTTGTAAAGGAAATGGAGGTTATGAAGACGTTACAATTTACTCTGAAAAACAAATAATTTCAGCATTACCACGACATTCACTATGCAGTATGCATCCTGCATCAGTGAAAATCCTCCAACTTCCCAAGTCACTATTTGAACTTCAGTGAACTTCTGGTTAATTTTTGACCTCAAGGGGTCAATATTTTGTCCCCAAGATGTAAATGAAAAATGGATGAGGCAATGTTTTAAAACCACCCAAGTAAAAACACGTTACAGCTCTAAAAATGTTTCGGTTGTTAATCTCTCCCTCTTCACAAGTGTCCAAGAAGAAAACAAAAACTTTTTTTTTTTTTTAGACAGAATCTGTTTCACAGTTTAAACAATACAAGCATGAGATCGCACATACATTCACTATGTAACAATTCCTATTAACCGTCATCCAGTGCTGATAAAGCCTTCTGCTGCACCTGCACTCATCCTTGGTGTCTGCTGACCTTCACTCAATGTTTTGATTGGTTGCCAGATTTTACTCTATAACGCGTCATTAGCTTTCTGCTAATCAGATCAGCATCAGTGGTCTCCATGTGGATCATATGACATCTAAATCTGATTATTTCTACAGGTTTATTTTCTGAAATCACTTGTATTTTTTTTAGTCTTATGTTCACCACATCTATGCTTTTTCTATATCATACTGGTTACTGAGAAAAGCCAAGCAAAAAAAGTGCAACTTAGTTTTATGTCAAACAATTTCAAATTTACAATCAATACAGAAAGATATATGAAAGAAACAAAACCTAAGAAATTTAAAAAAAAGACTCATCAGATTCAGTCTTAAACCTGAAGATCAGACAAATTTTAAAATGTCTTCCAAATAACTGAGCTGATGGTGGTGTTAAAGCCCTGTTACATAAACTGGTTGTTTTCTTGTCAAATATTTCAAAACGTCTCAAAGTGTGGAAGGAGTGGGACGCACAGCTATGAAAGCAGCAATAGTAAGTAACAGTTTCTGTCTGCGTGCTCGGGAGAACGGTTGTAAAGGAGCAACACTCCTCACAGTGATGCAACCTACTCTGATCACTTACACTCATTCTAAGAAAGCTGTGTGAGCGCTGCAAACTCAAGACGTGCTCTCAGCATGCAAATAAAGTCACAGCGAGGTAAGGAGGAGTGTGGGAAAAATGAAGAGTCTGAGAACAGGAGCAGAGCCGGAACGAGATTGGCTGCAGGACATTGGCTGCTCAGCCCGTTCCTTTGCTTTGCTAATGAGGAACTTTTTAAAATGCAGCAAAGAATACCAGCAGTGAAGGCAACACAGACATCTGGCAGAAGAAAAGAGGGCAGAAAATTCAGAGGGAAAAGAGGAAACAATGACACACAAAAAAAAAACAATAGTAAGATGGAGTAATTGAGAACAACTTGATTGTTGATTGAAACAATAATCAAGTTAACATTGTTCAAGTTGGCAAAGTTAATACTGCATTTTCCTATTCCAGAAAATATGATTAAAACCATACCAGCCCACTTAAAGCACTGCTTTAAACTGAGACCAATGTGCAATTAAAAGCAAATAGTTACAGGAGAGCATAGGAGGTGGAGGTTTACTTTATTAAGCTAAGTGAAATTGCTAGAACATGATTCTAACAACTTGGTTCTATGATTCTGTTCTCACATTTGGTGTCTTTGTTACTCCAAACAGTTACTGGGAGCTTCAGAACTTTAATAAATGACAGCATTAATTTGTGCATCTTAAATGGCAGCTCTAACAGGTACAGAGGAGTAGGAGAGTGGTGTTTCTCTGTTTTGTTCTGTATGCTGTTGTGATTGAGCGATTCCATCGTGATTGGCGTTACTTTAATCTCTTGGCTCATTTCCTGCATTCAGTGTCTGTATGCATGAAACAATGTGACTTCCTGCTGCGTCGCTCAACCGTTAAAGCTCTTTTGAACAAATTACCTTTAAAATGTATTGAACTGCAGGGCAGAAACACTTCCATATCTCCAAGACACAAACGATTCATAAGCAGTCAGTTCTGCAGGTTGCTCCAACCTCATTAGAGTTGGCAATAAATCAACTGAGACATATTAAGGCTTAGACCGCACCCTCGGATCCTAGCTGCAGCGACGACTTCATCGGGCTGATAATTACTAAGTTTAACCAGCAGGGCATGTTCAGGATAATTGATAATGGTGGCCCGCTAAGCTGGAGAGAGAGATAATTCCAACAATGTATTTTTAATCACTTTCATCTCATTGCAGGCCTGCTGTTCTCACTAAAGACTGTGCAAACATAAATTAATGCGTTCTGGGTGAAAACGGGAATGACAAAGTCGTTTTCTGCACAGATCCGTCACCTGGTGGGGTTATTTGGTATCCTTCTTCCACTTGTGAACACAACTTACTAAATGTTAAGTGTAAGTAAACATCTGACATTTTTATAGCACAGAATGATTTTCCCGCAGTTTATGATTCCAGCTTTCTGTTTTCTACATTCAGCACTCTTTTGTGATGGAATCGTGATGGCAGTTAAACCTCGTTTCTCTCAGGTCCCACCTTTATAAATGCATCCCGAGCTTTCTGAGAATCCCCAGGGCTGGATGTTAATGTCTTGCATTAAGTGTGTGGGTAGAGACAGACGCAGCGAGCCAACCACGAGGAGACTGAAGAGTTTCAGAGAAGCCCCATCGTCAGAGGAGACAATGAGTCACTCAGACAGTTTCTCCTATCAGATGTTTTTAGAAGTTTTTTAGGATCGTGAAATTATTTATTGGACATGCCCCCCTTTTCTGGATAATATGCGAGGATTCTCAGGAAGTCTGTTGCTCTCACTCCCATATATTTTTAGAACAGAGTTGAAAGCATAAATAAAGTCGACATCTAGTCATTTATTTCTATTCACTTTAAACAACCAGTTTGTGTACATCGCACAACGTAGAGAAGGTTTCTTGTAATTATACACAGAAACTTTATTTAATCCTTTGGGATTTTTCCTCAGGGAAATTGTAAAAATGAGGCTTTGTTGCAGCAATGTCTGCGGTTATGTGATTAGTAAATACTGGTGAAGAAGAAGAAAGATTTGTTTTCAAACCGTGTAAAAAATAAAATCTACAAGTGTGTGACATGGATTGGTATGTCCCCTACATGGCTTGTGGCCCACTAAAAACTTCAACAATGGTTTTCTTCGCAACATTTTACCATAAAGGCAACATTTGTAAACTACTAATAGTTGTCCTGTTCTCCTTTTTTCCCACACCAAAGTAATCAATCTCTTCACCCACCACTTGACTTAGACTCTGAAATCAAAGTTTAGTAAAGTGTCCAAAAATTGATAATCAGCACTCAGTGTCTAGCTGTCTTCACTCTAATGTGGGCAAGAGTTACAGTGAGTGCTGGTCACCTCTTGGCTGCTGCTCTGATTTATGCTAGCCAGTCCATTTAGGTGGCCAGATATGCTTTGCAGTTGTGCCGTACTCTTTCCATTTTCACATGATTGATTGAACAATTGGGAAATACTCAAAGCTTAGTTTTACAACCTAACCCTTATTTACATTTCAAAACTTTCCCTTCACTTCCCGATGAGAGCAACTCAAAGTAATGCATGTCATATATAATCCAAATGAAATGCATTGAAGTTTGTGGCTCTAATGTGATAAATTTAGATTTTCAGGATTGTAAGTAAACTTTAGAAATCTCAAAGTGAAACAACTGTGGATCCAGTCAGCCAGTTTTCACATTGAGTTCCAGAACCTCTCAGGAAAAAATAAACCATTAAATGGAGTCCCCAGTTAAAGTTGAAGCTAGAAGGATTTCCCCAGCTGCTCATCTTCATCATCTCCTCTCTCGCCATCAGTTTTAAACCCCGAAGCTCTGAGAATTGCAGCAAACCTCTCTGTAAATCTCATCCGTCATATTTGTGCCGGAGAAGATCTGTCAGAGGAATCACGGGTCCCAGATCTCCATTTCATTGCAAAAACCACCCACCCTTCTGGGAAGCACTGAAGCGGGTCAAACACAGTAAACAAAGGCAGTGCACTATCCAAACCTAATAATAAGGTGTTATTGTTGGAATCAAGCGTAGTCCTGCTGGGATGCAGGAAACAATACGCCAGGCTGGGAAATATCAGGCCAGCCTGTTTCCATTCATTGTGGCTTTAAAACCGGCTTTTGTGTCTCATCATGAGGCTCGCCGCAGCTCGAGAATCCCTGAACTGGTTGTATGTGGATCTGCTCAGGGGACTTTCTACCCTTCTACTGTACTGCAGAGTTCAATGACTTACAACAAAGAAGTCATTGAACTTGTGAAAAACTTGAAAAAACAAATGAAAGATGGAAATAATTTACTCATTTAAAAAAAAAAATTATAGAGTTCATAGTGGAGCAATATGAATGTTAATTTTTTAAGAAAATGAGGTCAACAAATATTTATAACCAGTGTGTAGCTGAACCCACATGATGAACTCCCACTACAAAGGAGACGAGAAGGTCTCGGCATCACATTTACATTTATTCTGTTGGATGGAGATTTGATGCAACACCAAAATCTCAAGGCAGTCATTTTCCCCAACACAAAGGAAGTCTGAAAACATGGAAACCGAGGATATTTACAAGATCTGCATTGATTGAGTATGTGTGTGTGTGTGTGTGTGTGTGTGTGTGTGTGTGTGTGTGTGTGTGTGTGTGTGTGAGAGACGTCTGTGTCAGGAGAAAAAAGGAATTAAGGTCATGTACTCGTTTGTCAGCTGTTTAGATTACATCCGTCTGATTTCTACTTGTCTTAATTGCATTTCAGTTCAAGAATGAAATTCACACCACCAACTCTAAAACTGAGCAAATGATTTCTTAATTGAACAACGTAGCAATAAAATCTAGCAGCAGAGTCTTGGCTACAACAATCCCTGTTCTGATGCATTTAAAGCATCGAAGGGATCACGGTGTTGGTTAAAAGGTGGAGTAACAGCACATTTTATTCCTATCCAACTCCAATTGGGTCATTTTTTAAATCTATTTGTACTGAATTACATTCAATATGATTGGATATGGTCATCTTTTGATGCTTAAGTGCCTAGAGGTGACACTCAAGGTACTTAAGATGTTTGTTGTGGACTGGCACATTATAAATAAACTGAATTAAATTAATTTAGCGCCAACTATACTGTCATTAGTCTATTTAACCAGGGTCTACAACATTAGTGCCTCCCGTAACAGACACATGAGCAGCCCACACACCCTCACCGGCAGCACCAGCAGCAACCTGCATTGTTAATACAGCCACATTTAATCTAGAGGGCATCTCAGCTGGGGTCTGCCGAGCCTTTCACCGCCCACAGATATCATTTACCAGCTGGCCAGCTCCTGTTTTAAACAAGGTAATTGTGATCCTTGGTTGTTAACATTTGGAGTGCCCCCGACTATCACAGCAATAGTCCTAATTGTCCCTGCTGTGGAAATTGTGCAAAAAATCAAACCCTCTTAATTACATCAAGTGCTCTGTGTCTGTGTTTGTGCGGAGTGGAAACAATCAGCTGTGATCCACAGAGTTCATCTCTTGGCAACATCAAACGTTACTTCTCTCTGGAGAAAACCCCTCCCCTCATTGCCATCTAAATGTTCTTTGTCACTGGTGACTTTAAAAGAAAGCCAGTTACATTTATGCCCCAATCAGACATGACAAGCAGATGGACCAGTACTGATCTATGGTACCACTGAAGCCCTTACTGCTGTCAGCCCATCTCTAGTTAGCTGTGATAAAGAGGAAATATGGGCCCATCGCTGATCTTGTAGCCTTAGAGCAACAGAATGTAAATTCTCCATGTATGAGGGACTTGGGCAGTTCAGGCCTTTATGTTCGGCTGGTATTGACAAGATTATATTTTTTGGAGCAAATGGCATTGGCAGAAACTGTAGTCAAAGGGTGAAGTAGAGGAGAGAGCAGGTAGGACTGTCACCATCTGATGGAGAGAACTCACCTCCTCACCTTCATCTCTTACCCTTCAGTTTCTGTCACTGGTTTCAGGTCCGTTTGGATAACCAAAATCATTCCAATATATTTATGAACTTAGACATAAGCACACATTTCCTTACATATCCAATTCTATTCTAAGATTTACTACTAAAAAGAAAATCCAACTTTTCCTGTAAATATAGGGATAGCTGTTACGACCAAACACTTTAAATTTAGTTTAATCAGATAACAAAGGTCTTCAAAAATTAAAGTCTCTCTAACATGTGCAAACTGTAATCGGGCTGTTTGTGGTACTTCTAGACTAAATCTTCCTTGTTGATTTAGTCAACAAGGAAGATTTAGATGCAGCACAGTAATGGCCAAGAAACTGAAGAAATAAAAGCTTTGGTCACAACAGAGAGACAGCACTTTAAACTTGTGCAATAAAAAAAAAAATTAAAAAACACGCATCAGTGAATAGCTGCAACATCAAAAACAAAATATTAACAAGCATACTGCTGTGTCGCTAATTTTCAGGGTTTATTGACAGGAGAGATATTGCTGAAATGACCAGGTTTCCTTTGAAGACTTTCATTACATTAATGCAGGTTCAGGTGCTGTAAACGTGTCGCCTTCTCTTACAAAAAGATTGCCTGAATCAAAGTGGAGCCCATTACACACAACAGGAGGATTTATGATCGATTTTAAAACCTTGGCTTACAAACCCGTTACGCTTCGATTGAGCAGCATTTTTACGTTCATGAAATATCGACAAGTGGACGTCCACCAAGAAAATGCAACATAAAGCTTTTGGAAATGATGCCAAAGTTTGTGCCGATGAATACGCTGATCATGTTCGAAACGGTGCTGCACTGCAGATCACCACTGATCATTAACAAGAGATTTGATGGATTTATGCTTTTAAAGAAAAACAACAGCAGGGAGCAAACTGGACAAATAAAATCAATAGACACTCACTTGTTACGGCCATCTAACGTCACCCATCCCCATCAGTGAAGCTTCAAAAAGAAAAAGCTCTGCTGTAAGAAGACTTTGACTTAAATGTCAGGTGTCTGAACAAATGAATGCTTAATGGCTCGTCCTGATGCAATAATGCACTGCTTAATTACCTCACACCACAAACTGAATAGATATACACACAGATTGTCAACAATGACATCTAAAGCGCCATTTAAAATAGAAAAGATTTTCTAGGACAGTACTTTCACTGAGCAAAACATCGTGAATGCAGAAACAAGAACATAAAGCAAGAAGGACTGAAGATTGTGTGAATTTCAATTAGATAACTAAATGTTTAGATGCCGTCGCAAAAAGAGAAAACAGTCTTTCTGATTATTCATGTGAGGAGGTATAATCTAATGACAAGTAATTGCATGGTTGTGTGAAAACAATCACCACAGTTCTAATCTTCAATGGAAAAATCACAACCATTTAACACGATTACCCTGAGTTTAAAAACACTTTGCATTTATTACACTTAAACATCAAAGGAGTATGAATACAGTATTTTGCTCAAGAGAAATGTGGCTAATCATTTAACAATAATAGCCTGTTTGATTAAATTGTTTCCGTGATTACCCGTAGTTTAATGGGAGCGCAAAAAAAAAAAAAAAAAAAAAAATCAAACCAATGCAGTGGCAGTTTCAAAAGCTTTGCAGGTTAAAGTCTAAAATAAAAATAATAAAAGAAGCAGCATGAAAATGGCTGGACTGAAACACAAAACAGAAGTGTTTGTTTTAGGCTTGGGAAGTAATGAAACAGCTGCTGCATCTCAGCCAGAGGCTTCGTCTTCACGGTCTTCTATATTTATTCATCTCACCTCTTCATTTCATTTCTTATCCAAACGTAACACAGCAGTCAAAACACAGAGTTTAGGACATAAAAGCAAGAGCAAATCTTTGGCTAGACAAAACACTAGAAACCGATTTGGAACATGTAGAGGTTTTATCCATAAAAGTCTTGATGTTGGCAAAAATGTTTAACAGGGTAGCAATGTCCCATACTGTCCATGAAATCATCAGTATAAATGGGATTAAAATGTCTATATGTTTGACATCCAGACATCACAACACACATTTGTTTCTTAATTTGCTCACAATGAAGAGAAATATATTTTCATATCATTTAATGTGACATGAGACGACCAGATTCGTCGCTCAAATCCCACCACGAGGACCAGAGCAGCAACTTGAACTGCAACAACGCAGTTTTAAAAGTTTCTTGTAAAATGTGCCAGAGGGCAAAGGTAAATTAACTCTCCAACTTCATAGAAACAATGTCTAGGTGAGCATGAACAAGACCAGTGGATTTGTTTTTATTATCTGGAGTTACATAAAGGTGACCGTGATCTACGGGTTTGAATTGATGACCATTTTGAGACACATTTATAACCAGGAAGAATTTTTCTAAAAATATAAATCGTTGGATCTGATCATGTGATCTCAGTTTTTCTTGCATAAGGCTGTTACAGAGCACTAATTATAGACTACCCATGATTTTATACACAGCAGGCCACAGACGTCAAAAGATGGCAGATTAACCTCCAACTGCACTTTTTCGTGGAACATGACAAATGAGATTTAATCAACGAGCTCTAGAGCTGAAAGTGCTAATTGTGCCAATTTTGACTGCATGAATATGTTTAATTAAATAGCATTAGTACAATGTTTGCTTCAAATTAGAGAAAGATTTTAATCTGAAACTGAAAGCAGGAACATAGTTTCTCAGAAAGTTGAGTCACTGACATTCAGCAGCAGCAGCCAAAGCCATTAGTTTAAAAAATCTAAAAAATATATATGCATTATTCCCATTCTCAATTCTGTTATTTACATTCGTAGATAAATAAGGAATGACTGACATTTTACAACATAATGCAGTAAGACAAATGACTAATACAGTTGAAATTATATTAAAAACGCACGTGTAAAAGCTCCTTCTCAGCAGTGAAACCAGGCAGCATCAGAGCTGTTAGTGCAGATTAACAAAGACCACAGAGAGAACTGACAGCTCAGATAAGCAGCGTCACAGCGAGAACAACGTTTGGACGCTCTTCTCCTCTGTGGCTGCAGATTCATCAGGAACAAGATGCAAGCAACAGAACACTACGGCAGCTCAGAGGGTCCAACATAAACACAGACCGGTTCTGACAGTGATTCAGTTTTGATCCAGTTCATGTGCTACAGGAAAACATAATATTTTTTCTTTCCCTCCCCCCCCCCCAAAATCTACAACAATTATGAACTTTTACATGGAGGACATATCTAACCACCTTGGTGTTGAATATCCTTGTGCAGCTGTGTTTATCCTTCCTGCAACAGCACGCCCGCCTTATAATCAAAATCCCTTTTCCACTTTCTTCATGAAATCAATCTGAAGATATTCTAAAGTGTAAATGTATAAGTTTGTATCTGCATTGTTAAAACTGCACACCATTTCCTCTCGTCAGTTGTTTAAAATCTGTGAGGAATCTGAGGTGGATAAATCCACATTTGACATTTTTCCAGCCCAGGTCTGAATTTCAGTTTTTACTGAGATTCATGAGACTTGCTGAAGCCGGGAAAGCCTTCCCTGAAATGAAAGATGTATCCATTGACTAGTTTCCAGTAGATTCTGTTTGCTTCCCTTTTCTTTCATCGCATCCTAAACTTTTGTCATCCCACATCTTTTCTTTTCTACTTATGCCATGTTTTTATATATACCAATTAATTTAAAAAGAAGGATGTTTTGCAGCTGCAGAAACCTTCCATTTAAGCCCAAAATAACCATATTTGGGTTAGGGTAATCTTAATTTTAACCATCATTTTTCTTTTAACCGGAGGTAATATGAATGTCTAAAATTAGCCAACCAGACAACAATAAAGCAGAGACTACCTCAAGGATCACTCGGCTCAAAAATCTAATAAAATCAATTATTTCAACACATTCTTTCCCAATTTAAGTCACATCTGATCTGTAAACTAGCAACGAAGACTATGGTCAAAATAAAAAGTAAATACAGATTGGGAAAGAGTCGCATCAATGTTATTGATGTTTTTAGCCCTGCATTTATTATTGATTATTGGGAAGCTACGTTTGTTCCTATTATTTTGAGGTTTGTCATAAAAACAAGTGCCACATAATTGGCATCCTTCAAAGGTTTTACGTTTTTAAAAAAACAAAAGAAAAACCCCTGAGCTGCTCATTAAATAACTTTACCAAAAAAAATAAAATGGATCTGTTGTCACATTTCTCAGCCTGAAGGTTCATTCCTCCCCTGCCCGCATGTGGAAAACAACTTTATAATAAGTATATAGTTTCAAAGCAGTACGGTAATTATGATTAAATATTTTCATTAGTAAAGTATTGGTGACTATAGAGAAAGATACAAACATGGGCATCAAATAAAAGAATCAAAACTTTCCAATTGGTCCAAGCATCAAACCTGAGAACGAGACCAATGGTGATTTTTTTTTTTTAATCCACCTTTGGTAATATTTTATTCAGGCTCACACCTGCCGCTCACATCTGATCCTGATCAGTCCTGGCTGAGGGAAAACCTGCTGCTGGGAGACAGATGAGGCCAATTTGTCTGCAAAGATCCAACAGCAGGAGCTGTCACTCAAACCAACACAGAATGCAGGTCTACATGCACATACACTGAAAAAAACAGCTTGTTTAGCATTTAGCACTCATGATAGTTCAGGTTTTCTTCTTCATTTTACGCCATTATGATTTTTGTTTTTCCTCTGAAAACAAAACTAGATTGCACTGCGCGTTTAACCCTGACTAGAAGAACGTTACAAAACTTGAAACCATACTCCAAAGATTTTAATCTATCGCAGATTTCCAGAAATACTTTAGGTTTTGTTTCACAATCAAAACTGCGAAAGGAACTGGTTTGTAACTCCAGACTTTAGATCGGATCTAGAATTTCAAAATAAAGGCAAAGGCTGTAGCACACAAAAAGTATGGAGCATACACTGCTGAAGTTTAAAATAAATATCAAACAGAGAACATAGCTGTAAATCCTTTTAAAATAAGATACATTTTGAGTACAAATAAGAAATAAAGCATCTAGGATTACCATAAAAACCTGAATAATAAGAATCAAAAGCACAAACAGAAATAAGAAATTAAAAAATGGGGGGGGGAAAATTAAGCAACACAATCCTTTCAGACTTCTCAGGTCAAGTAATTTCTCTTCTAATTATACAGTTATTGAGCTAAGCAGGACAGGATCATAGTGAGACAATTAGGCTAATTTGTTTGAATTGAAAAGCCAATTAAAGAATTAGTGAGCAGTGTTAAAAAGTTCATCACATTATATCCGAATTACAAAACGGCAGGTCAGGAAGCCAAGACTGCTCGACTAAAAAAACTAAACCATCTGTGGAAAAAAAAACAAAAAAATAAACAACAAACAGTGTATAGCTGGGCATCTTTATTGAATATTCAGCTGATACGTGTTAAAAGGATTAGAGATGTGCAGTCCCAGGCTCTTTGTTGGGAACTCCAGGCATATAATCCAGGCGGATTGCTCCGCCAGATGGTTTCACTGAGATTTTCAACAGAAGGTTTGTTAACTGCATTCAACTGTTCCATGTGTTAGTGTGTGGACGAAGAGCTATTCCTATCCAAACAAACAGCTACTATTATGACAAAGAATCAGGACTGAGAAAGGAAGACAGAGAAACACTGCGCAGTCATCGGTTATACTGGCAGTGTTAATGAGATGAGCCGCTTAAGCGGGAAATGAATGGTTGTGTCTCAGATCTCATAAGCAAAATGTTTTAGCTGATGTGACAAACTGTGTAATGGAAGACGGACGGTTTGGCCCTTTTCTGAGAGGCCGTCACAGATTCGGGTTGTTTCGTTCAGCCCTGGAAGCGCCATGCAAGAGTATTTGGCACATTTCCCATACAAATAATTGAGTACTTTTCCACAATAAGATATAGTGCCTGAGTTGGTTCTGGGCCTTTTTTCACAACAAAAGATTAGTCAAGATTATTGTAGAAATAATTTGAGAGAATTTAAAGTTCTATTTCAGACGCAATACAAAACAAAAAAACAAAACAAAAGAAAAAAAATTAAAAAGTTAAAAATCGAAAATTTCATTTCCTTTCTCCCCATATTACTTCATCTCTAATTAAAGGCAAATAAGTCCCGATTTGGCATGTTTCTTAGTTTTCAGGTTCAATTTGGTTACAGAAAACTTTAATATTATTTCCTTATTTTGAAACAGAAATAAATCATCTTACAGAAGAAGCAAAACAAAATTTGTCTTCTGGAAACGTCAGAGTAGTTTGCTATCAAAATAGAACTTGTTCAAACTAATCTATGTTTTTAGTTTCAGGTTGGATTGTTGTAATGGTGTCTACACATGATTCTAGGAAAGTACAGGCAGCTGCAGCTCATCCAAGGTGTTGCTGCCAGAGTTTTAGCCGACACCAGGAATATGCATCGCTGCTAAAGCTCCTAGTTTAAGACAATAAAATCTAAAATCTTAATTTTAGGTAATTAAGCCTGTACCATCTGGCAAGGGGACACACAATGGAAATCAGCCTTTGCTATAGTTGGGTGCGTTTCCATTTCTGTTGTTCAAAATGTTAATTAAAGCCGTGTCCCTCTTCAGCAAGTACAGCAAATTGAATGAAGATATTCCAGATTTGGTGGTCAGGTATGAACTATGTAAACCTCTCTGGTTGTCTCAGGGTGTTTTCAGTCCTGATAGTCTGGTAGACTGCTTGATTGGGGAGCTAAATTGCAACATTTGGAAAGCTGGCACGGTTCCCTTTCACACCTCACCATGTCAAACAAACCAAAACCTTTGAGCAACTCGCTTACCCACGTCGCCTGTGGTGGCGCTGCAACAAGAACCACAGAAGGAAATGACACAAGAACCACTGAAGACAACACTAAGCACAACTTCCATCTTCACAAAATGTAAACAAAAATGGAGAGACAGGATTTTTGCAGTTGGAGGATTTGTCTTCAGTCACTGGCAAAAGACTATGAGTCATTTCTCCTGCTAGCTCTAGACGCATACATTTGTTTTGGTTGCACTGATGCATATTGACTGGCACTATTGTCCACTTCCTGCTTTTGGTGCCATCTCTGGTCCGCTTATGCATTCAACCCGTGCCAGAGTTCACTTTAATTAAACTGAGATCTAGGTTTTTAAGTGGTTCACCTTTTTGGTCTGCATTAGAGTTAAATTGCACATTCACACCTCCCCAAACATACCAGACCTTCCAGGTAAACTAACTAGAGTTTAATTACAGCAGACTAAACAAGGCTGGTGTGAATGCACTCTTAGACCTGTTCATTTAATATGATCAGGGCCTGAAGGACCCTCAGCTCTGTTTAGCTGTTAGGTACTTTAAACTGTTTACTGCATGTTTTGGTAAAAAATTACTCTCTTTTCCATCATGTTGTGGATTTTTAATTAGCATTTTAACCTTTTTAGATGCTTTAATTTTTACGATTCTCTTGTTTTCTATGTGAATTATTTTCCTTGTTTTCTTTGAAATATCATGCGCATGAATAAACTTGCCTTGACTTAAATCAAAAGATCAAAACTAAATGTTCCTCTTACTCTTATATATATATATATATATATATATATATATATATATATATATATATATATATATATATATATATATATATATATATATATATATATACATATATATATATAGAACAGTATGAATCTTAAATAACCTTGTCATTAAAAATCTACTTGAGAAAATTACCAAGCAAAGTTTTATGAGAGTAAACAGACATTCAGAAAACAACACAAACTGTTGCAGCATCAAGAAAGCCAACAAAGTTCATCGAGCTACACATGAACACATAAACAGCCCACAAAACACACACAGCAGAATGTGAATCCCTCTCTTATTACCCATAATCCACTACAGCCCGGGCTGTGGGAGTCTCCCAGGGCCACGGATCACTGGAGCTTTGAGAAAGGTCAAACCAACCAAGAAAGCAGCCGGGTCATAATCATCAGCACACAGAAAAAAAACCCATCTCCCCATCGTCCCATAGCTCCATGATTTGATAAAACAATCACTGAGATGTCTCATTTTCCGTTCGTTTCCTCCATCCTTGTCTGTGTCTTTGTTGTTTTTTGTTTTGTTTTTTTTCCATCGCTTCATGTATTCCTCCCTCCTGTTTTTTCTTCAGTCGCTTCATCTGCTTCCCATCCCTCTGACATTTACTGCTGGACTAACTCCTGCCGCCCTCCGTTTCATCTTTCATGCTCCCTCTGTTCAGGTATTTAACCTGCATGAAGTAGCACATCAAGTTCATTACTCTGTTTAATGGTGGTGGCTGTTTAGCCATCAAATTTAACTGCTAAACAGGGAGAAAGTGGATTAGGTGGCGGTGCACCAGGAGTTACATAATTTTAATGCATAAATGCTTCAAAAAAATAAAATGAAACCGCAGCATTTGTTAACATATTTTCACTTAAGGATATAAAATCTTCTTGTAATGGAAATAAATATATGCAACTGCTTAAAGCTGATTAAGTCAGTTTGGACTTCTTTAATAGCAAAATACTTTTTTTTCCAAATAAATCCTTTAATAAACTGTGCAGATTGACATAGAAAAGCACCAAGATTTGCCATAATTCTGACAAATATCCCCTGGTGTTAACAGCCCATCATGCTGATGCTAATCAAATGTCCTTAAACAAAGCATCTAAAAGAGCAGCATTTAAATGGCTGATGACTACAGCAGGTAAGTGATTATTTTGCCCTACGGACCTTTAAAAAGCAGGTCACATCCACACATCCATTCACATCACGGCTATCGCAATGCAGAGGAAGAAAAGCATCTCTATTAATGTTTATGCACTTTAATTCGGTGCATGTTAATAAGTTTGCAATTATGTCGATGAGTGGTAAAAACGTTGGAGTTCTGTTTATGTCCCGCAAATCAAATTTTCATATGAATGAAAGCAGCATTTTCTCCTTCAATTACCAGAAAAATTTAAATAAGCCAAAAAGGATGAGTATTCAGCACAGAAACAATTTAACTCCCCCCCTCCCGCACCCACCCCAAGTAAACTTCAGTTTACAGCTATAAATACTTTAGACTTTCTCCCAAACATCAAAAATCAACCCAAGTGAAATATTCATGTTGCAAGTGCACTGTTTCCATGGGAGATTTTAAAAAAGGGCGTTTAAAGACTTCTCAAGCATGCTAAGGTTTCAGAGTTCAGTGTGATCTCATCTCCAGTAATTGTTAACTGCTGACTATAATTACAAAAGATGTCAAAAGGTATGAAAAGTGCAACTGAAAAGTTACGTCCTTTTTCATTTTCATCCTTTAAGGTTGTATGAACAACACTCTGTTAGCGTGGAGGGTGGAAAATGCACCCAAAACCTAAAGACTCGAAACAAAAACAAGAACTGCCTCCTCATAAATACATTGTGGATTTTTTTTAATCCACAGAGTCAAAATTAACTGCCCTGACTACACCTGTCACAATAATCAAGAAATCAATTCATCGCATGATAAATGACAAACTCAGTAATTGTCATTGGCATAATTTATTCCTCTCTTTAAAAACTGAATGAGAAAAGTCTCCAGTTTGATGCTTGGGCTATAATTTGCGTTACAAAGACTTGATAATTTATTTTATTTATTGCTTTGATTTTTTTTATTTTGGATATTTAAAATGTCATCCAGGTCCAATGTTAGTTGTTCATTACAATTTAAAGTTTATTGATCTTTGATAATGTGTTCTTGCATTTTTTACAGTTATATTACTTAAAAGTGGTCTCAAAATAACAATATTATCGATTATCGCGATAACTTCTGGAGCAATTTATCGTCCAGCAAAATGTGTTATTGTGACAGGCCTAGTCCCGACTTTAGTCAGACAAGTGGCTGCAAGGAGGGTCTAAAGTTTCTGTTATTTGAGCTCTGCTCCTGAAAAAAATTAAACTATTTTGACAGACATGTATAGGTTGGTTTGTATCGACTATCTTTTTGTGTAATTAGTTTTTTTAGTAGCTATCATAGTGAAATATAGATGTTAACGGTCTTAGTTTGGATTGTAGCAAAATCCAAAAAGTTCATATTTTAAAATTTGTAAATGTAAATAATGTGGACAGGTTTTATGAGGTAAATTCATTTCTAACCAAGATATGCGCCATGAGACATTTTGACTAACACCTCACAACAATTCTTACCAAGTATTTCTCTTATCCTTATTGTAAAATGTGGAAAAATGTAAAAATTGGCAAGTAAAAATTAATATCAAATCAATGAATTATGTTGACTAAAGAAAACCCTAATCTTTACAAAACAACACCAGACAAACCAATTATATCTGTTTCAGCTCCTGTCCACAGTTTGTAACTAATCCCTTCATGTCTTTGAGTTGAAGATTTCAGCTTCTTTAGGTGAAACATGTGGGAACAAAGACACGTTTCCCGTTTTATTTTTTTTGAAGGGTAGGATGTAAAACTGTGGCAGCGCCTGAGGCATCAACCTCTATGTTTTAAAGTAAACCTTTAGAGAACTTCGCTGTAGTGTGCCAAGTCAGTAATGCTTAAGATGAACAACTCCAAGCCTTCTTTCTGGAACATTCATGTTTGCCACTTAGGTTTTCAGCTGGAGGGGGGGATTCTTAGGTTTATATATCCGTGTTTATGTGCGAGTTATTCTAAAAACATTCTTCCCCCCCTACCCTCCCCAACAGGCCATAGGTTTTGACGACAATGCGCTTTTTTTAATCTCAAAGAAACATTTCTAAAAATACACAATAGTAGCAGCAAACGCAGTTAGTGCAGCTAAACTGTGATAACAGCATCACCTTCCTCTCAGCACGCATGAAAATACTTCAGTTTTCTTCCACAGTTGTAATCACTTCAACATTCACACTGTAATCAGCACATTCAACAGCATCAGCATGCAGAGCAGCACAAGTATCTGTTTATCACCAACATCTCTCGCCTTACTGGGATGTGATCATAAATCTATTTAAAGTGGAAAGGCATACAAGTGTCTGTGGCGAGGGTGGAGGCTCGGGGCCTCAGATTAGAACTGGAGTCCGGCTCAAAAGAGGGAGCGTTCGGAAAGAGAAAGTGCGGAAGAAACAAACAGCCACGAGCACACTCTCAGAGCAGACTGCTGACCCAGTTTAAACGCCATTTAGGAGGTTCAGATGAGGGTCGTTCATCATGAGAATGCTTCAGGAAATAAAATCAACAGATGACCAAACCAGAGGTAAATGCATCCAAACCGCAAGAATAAACCACACGTAAAACAAAAGCGTCCAGAATCGCCATGTTTCAACACGTCGCCGCCGCGTCCTTACCTTCCTGCACCGCCTGGAAAGGGTTGTTGGGCTCGATGAGCTTTATGGAATGCGTAATCTTTTCGCTGTGCAGGATGTCATCGCTCAGACTGAGGTCGGACACGGCGAGCTGGAACACCTCATCGTCCCGCACTGCGTTCTCCTCAAATATCGCACCTGGACGAGTAAAGAAAAAAAATAATCCTTCAGGAGTCAGGAAAAAAAAAAAAAAAACATCGAGATTTCATTTTGCTTTGTTTTTTTCCTGAGTGAAGCAGGAACCCTGCAATATAGCACAAATAAGGAAAACTAAACATAATCATAAATCACAGACTGTCACACTTTGATTCCAAATTAATACATCATACGAAGGCTAGAGTCTTTTTATTCTTTTAAAAAATATGACTACAGGGACATGAGCAATCCTCCTGTGAATGATGCAAAAAAAAAACACACAAAGTATATCCAATAAATGCTCATTACATGGAAACAGGCTGGAAAAGGCCTGGAAGGTGAAGACCACAGTGGTGCCTGTGGTCATCGGGGCCCTCGGGGCAGTCACCCCCAAACTGGAGCAGTGGCTCAAACAGATCCTAGGAACAACATCAGACATCTCAGTCCAGAAATGTGCAGTTCTAGGCACAGCCAAGATACTGCGCAGAACCCTCAAGCTCCCAGGCCTCTGGTAGAGGACCCGAGCTCAGAGGATGAAAAAGACCACCCGCGGAGGGTGAGAGGGGAATTTTTATATTTTTTTTTTCCAGGCCTTTATACATATATATAAATGAAGTAAAATAACTGCAGTGTACGCACGCAGTGGGGCAGACTTTGGTCACAGCGTTGTCACCTCAGTCATGAGTGGCTACTTTTTTCATCGCAGATGCAACATAAGTGTTTCAGCAGTACAGCTAGCTTTGCTAGCATCAGGTCCACAGATCTTACCTTTCTTTAAGTTTTCCTTCCAAGTGACGCTAAAAGTTGGACTAAATCCCCACCGTCTGTGAAAGCGAAGCGCTGCTGATTTTACATGTCGCCATATCTTATGATTTATGCAGCGCTATTATATTACTGACGATTAGAAAGACATCTTCTCCCGCTCAGAGGAAACCACTGCGCATGCCTGGAGCTCCGCGTGGGAGTAAAGGTGGAGGCGATGGGTGACAACAGGCACGTAAGTCACGTTATTGCTTGGATTTTACGGCGCCACCTTAAGACCCTGAACTTCACATTTTAACGGAAAAAAAGCTCAATGCGGCGTGGATGTCACTAGTAACGCGACAGTTTTGTAGAAATGTAGTGAAGTATAAAGTACAGATACTTACTGTAAAATGTAGTGGAGTAAAAGTAGAAAGTATCCATTATTAAATCTACTTAAGTAAAGTACAGATACACGAAAATTGTACTTAAGTACAGTAACTTGTAACGAAGTACTTGTACTTCGTTACTTCCCACCACTGATTTTATGAAAGTAATTCAATATGTAAATGGGGGGGAAATTAAAGGAAACATGACCATTAAAATGTATTTATTACAATTAAAATATTGAGTGTAAAACCAGTTTTTTTTTGTTACAGTTTGGCTTAAAAACTGATATAAATAATAGCACAGTTACATAAATGTAGCAGAACATGTGTAGGAACCCTTAATTCCGACACATGTTTGCATGATAGTCTTCAGAAGATTAAAATATGATATAATTGTTTGTACAGCTCATGTTCTGAAAGGCTCATTACATCTGCTCATTACATAGGCTACAGCCTATGGCTGGTTCTGCGTGACTGCAGTAAACATTCCTGTTAATCAGTGCTCAATTAGCAACAGGTGCTGCAACAGCGTCGAAAGGCTGATTTCTTTTACATGACGTTAAATTAAACTGTTTTACCTGTTTATGCAAACAGAGACTTGAGAACTTAACACTTTCTTCTTTTAGACAAACCTTTTGGTTCTGTTCGGTTCCGTGACCGTCAGCCAACACCTTTGATTGACCTTAATAAACCGGAAACACCTGAGATGACGCCTCCCGTTTATCCATTTTTGAGTCCTAAACTATTGTTTCTAAGCTGAGACGCTGACATTACGTCGCCATTCGCCTGCCGAATTTTAGCCAATCAGCTGCTACGTTCCGTTTCCGTTTCACGTAGGTGGTTGGACGTCATTGGGTGGGTCAAATCCACCCAAAGCTTATTCTGTATATTTACATAGGTAGGAAGTTGATGTATGAAATAATTATTTGTGGTCTTAATGCGCCACGAAGTTGGTTGCTATCCGTCATAAAGGAAGAAGTGGAAGATCATAAAGTCATTTATAAAAATATGTACACATAGGATATTATTTCAACATGGGTAAAATGATTTTTTATTACCTTATCCTGAAACATACAATAATGTCTCACTTTGTTCAGATCTTGTCGAGCAATACAAACATGATATATAAACTAACTCTGGCATTTATTTGGGGGGGCCAAGAGTAAATTATAGGTGACCATATATTAGAAAAGAAAATTATGTCTTTTCTATATTTAGTTGTATAAAAATTTGGCCTTTCCACTCATGGATATTTGGGACACACTGACTCAATGACTCTCCTGAACTGTGGTCAAGTAGTGAAATGTAAATAAAGAGATAAAATCTATCTTATATTCCACTAGTATAGATATTGTGGGAGATGTTGATTTTTTTTGGCATCCACATTAACTTTCTTTATAAGAGGTTTTATCACTGTTTTGAGATCCTCTGGAAAATGATCAATTCAATTAAGTTTGTTCGTTTAACGCTTGATTCATAATGCCATCTCAAGCCTCTTTTCATGACAAACAGGTTATACTTCACATGCAATAACATGTACAATCCAATCATACAGACACATCTTAACTCCTTCCTAGTTATAATTTTCATAACTCATTAAAAAAGTTTCCTACCTAACAAAACTGAGCAAACTGCTTTAAGTTGTAAACTTTGCAACAATCCCTTATGCTGAGCATGAATGTAGTGACAGCAGAAAAGAAAACTCCCCGTTAGCATGGCTCTGCATGCTAAAGGAAGTTTTCTGCAGCCGATTGGCCGATTGAAAAGAGAGAGCAATTACCCTCACAGAAAAACCGTGAAGCCCTGGTTGCAGGAGCACTTTCTATTAAAAAAAAAAAAAAAAAAAAAAAAAAAGAATAAGGAAAAAGCCTCAGTTGTCCCTTTAAAGGCTGCATCCAGGACAGAAATACAGCTGAACACCAAGTCTGAGACTCTTGCACAATCTATGGAATGAAGAACAGAACAGTGGACAATGTGGTTGGTAACAACAATGGCTCCTTCAGTTGCTTTACCTAGGATAGACACAAAGTTAAACACAGAAGTCAAGTGTTTTATCTATTAGGTTATTGGCAGCAATAGTTCAGTCAATGGCCCCCTCCAGAGAGAGAGCATAACGTTAATGTCAGCAATAACTACAGAGAATGCATTACTGAAGATCACTAGGAGAATGTAGCCGCTGTATTACAGAGAAAATTTTGTGCCTAATCGAGTATCTGCCTCGCAGACAAAAACACGCTCATTTCAGTTGCTGAAATGAGCGCGTTAAATAAGGAGCTTCTTATTTAATCATGACGCTAACCCGTCCACAGGTGAGGACTGGATTGTAAAAGTCCGACCCCCTGAATTAAGCGTCTCCCGTTTCAGCATTGCTCCTTCCTTACACTCCAAAAAGACAAGAGCAAAGACGTCATTACAGCAGAAACAGTTCAGATCGTCCATCTCCTGTTCCTTCCCACTGTCACTTTTAAATGAGACGCTTACTTAAAAACTCCTAAGCTCGAGTGAGACGTTTTGAAAATTTGTCAAGCGCAGTTAAGAAATTCCCGCCTCTGTGTAAGAACTCCCTTCAGCCCGCGTTTGCTCATTCCTCTCACGGAGTTTCCAAATAAACTAATCTCCGCAGCAGATCAAAACTTGGCAATGGATTTTTTTAGGGCCTTCCTGGCTGTGCAGCAAGAGAACGCCGTCCAGCTTCCGGGCTTGATCGATCAATCACAGATTGCAGTCATTCAGGCGCCTTCAATTAGTGAGGAATCTTGTTCCAGCTGTCAGAGACATGCTGTGGGAATCGAGGTGAAGTTTATATTTCTCCTCATGGCTGCAGCTGGGAGAGCCTTAAATTTCAACAGGTTTAATTAATAATGAGTGCAGCTCGGGGGCAACGGGAGGGAAACTGGGGGCCCCCTTGCAGCCCTTTGGCAGCTCGAGATCCAACCTCCATGAATGTTAAGCTCCTCGGAGTCTATTTCTCATGTCTGTTTTGAGGTAGTATAGCTAAATGAAACATTTATTAAAGCCCAACTAGAAAATATACAGCAGTGGGGTATTTCTTTTTTCTTTGACTTAGGTTGAACTAAAATACATATATTAATTATAAAGTGCATTAAAAATTCTATAAAATACATGAATAAAGTTTTGTGGATTTTTATTTCAAGTTGCAAATAATAAAGTGGCCCTCTAGTGGTAATAAGTCTAAATGCATGAGCACAAGTCCTGAAATAAGTGCAAAATAAGGACTTTTTTATCTACTAAAAAGTTGAATGTATAAAATAATATTTGATTTATTTTTAAAGAATGGAGTTTTTTTATTTTTTTTTTACCTTTATGTTTAAGTCAGTTTCCCAGCTCAGAAAAAAAATGTCTGTTTCCATTTTGAGACGTTGTCATTCTGTTCCATTTTATTACCCACGGCTTGTGATTCGTCGCAGCAGAGCCTGATGTAAAAAGCACCACATTACTCTTAAGTGTGATAACTCAAACACCACTCCGCTTTAATCACTAACCGGCTAAGTGGCATCATGTTGGCAAAGCCAGCGTTCTCGTGCCAAAACACATTTTCTGACTCCACAACAACCTCCAGCGTCGTTTTGAATCATCCAGTTCTGCTCGCTTCTGGCTTCTCATCAAGCTGCCCACTGCAAAATCAACACCAAACGCCATCACTGATACTACACTGAAAAAAAAAATTACTCTAATTTGTTACAGCTAATTTTATGAGTTTTGCTCAAGCTGTAATTCTGATTCTGATTTGATCAGAACTATATCTTGAGCAAATCTGATAAAATTAGCTGTAACAAGTTAGAGTCTTTAAAAAATAAAAAGTTGGTTCAAAGAAAAAACACATTTCAGTGTTGAGTTTGAGATGGAGCTCTTTTGTAATTTCTCTGACCAATTGAACTCTGAGATAAGTTTGCTGCGATGTCCACTCCTGGGAAGATTGGCAGCTGTATTAAAGATCTTCCACTTTTGAATTATTTTTTTCTCTTTAGCACAAAGGATTTCAGATGGTTTAAAAATAACTTTACAAAAAACCTCCAATGTCTTATGCCTCTCTAGCATATTTCTACAGAGCTCCGTTAATAAGCTAACTTTTGAGTCAGGAGTGTTGGAAAAGTGACGCATTTAGAAGTTGCAGAAACCTAACCCTCAAGGACTTGGGCTTGTGACCCCTGCCCTAAAAGAAATTGATTTCTCCCCCCACCTCCCTTCCCTTTTTTTAAATTCTTTGAAAACCTTAAAATTACTTCAGCGGCACACATGATTGGTTTGCATAAACAAGCAGCAAACGGTGTCCAGAAATATTGCTTGGCATTTACCGCACACAAATGCTCCAATCTCTAAGGTCAGATTATTTGTTTCTGAACGAGCCGAATAGTTAATCAAGACCGCAGAAATGTGGGAATTCTTTTAAAGTTGCCAAACACCGACGTGTGATTTGTGAGTCTGACCTTTTCCGCAAACGTTCCTGCATTACGTCCAAGGTGGGAACTTCGCACTAGCCCGGCAGCCAAATGCAATTTATTTGCCACTGTTACGAAAGCACAATGCATTGGAGCTGTTGTGTTTATCAAGCCTCCTCCTCACTCTGGCAGGTAATCAACCAGCAGTACCTGGCTTTGTGTCCCGGAGCTCTAGCTTGGCTGCAAAAACCGGGGAGAGCAGCAGGTTTAACTCTGAGATTTAGCAGCTTCTGAGATGTGGCACCATAAACTCTGCACCTATTCATCTCTGAGTGGCTTTATGGCAGCTGAGACTCACACAAAGTGACGATATTCTTAGATTGCGTTAAAAAGTACCTACTGGCAGTCGTACATAACAACACAAGCCTTTATTTATTTAAAAAGTTTGAGGTTTAAAATGGGAAATTAAAAAAATGCACTAAAAAAAACACAATCAGCAAATTTAAGCCTTATTGTAATTCAGAAACCAGATGCAGGGCAACTAACACAGGTAAAACAGAGCAAACAGTGGCCGTCTCAAGACAACAAGATGAGATTTTATGAATTAGTAGAAAGTCTGACCATTTTATATCTATTTCTAAAAAAAAATTAAAGTAGTAGCAAATAGAATCAAAGGCTGAAAGACAAAAACGCTTCCTGTCTTCAGAATGATATATAACAGCTGCTAAAATCAGACAGAAATAGATAAAAATGATCGGCCGACTGCTTGTTTCAGTTAGTAAAAGACAAGCTGTGGATGTTTTTGTCGTGTCGCTGCTTTACTTTGAGTCCAAGGGACAGTGAAAGAAATCAGTTGGAGTCTGCAGACGGGAAATTCCTACTGTTGCTTCTTCATAATTTCACTCTTACTTATTCTAAAAAAAAAAAAAGAGAGACAGAATCAAACTGGGCTCTGTGTTGATTTAACTCAAATTAAGACGCCACCTTTTTTTCTCTTCAGAGCACAAAACGTATTGAAGAAAAATTAAGATTGCCATTTGTTATCCTGCAGGTTGCCACAGCGGGACTTCACCTTTAAGAATTGAAGAGGAAATTTGGAGGACGAGCTCGGCTTTGTTTCACTTTGTTTTTTTTTTTTTTATCACTCGTCTGATTACTCCGGGCCCCGTTAATCGACAAAAACGGACCGTTTCTGCGCACGCAGTCAATGCAATTATGCTTACTGGCCTTGGTCTTTTCATCGCCCTCATGCAGGAAAATCCATTCCTATTAGGTGCTTAATCATTGCTAATACAAGAGGTGTAATTTATCTCTGAAAGCTGCCCATGTGGCAAATCAGTGGCGAGCAAAACCCGCTGAGAATTAAAACACATGTAGCAGACCTCTCGGTTAATATTACATGGAGGAACAGAGGTTGTTCTTTACATTGCACACATTTCCTTAAGCCTCTCCCGGAGAGACTCAGTGAACTGTATATTTTGCTCCCCAAACAAGAATTACAATGTCTGAAATCAGTGTAATGAAGTCTGGAGGTGTGAGTACCTCGGTGGTGTAAAAATTAAACCCCACCTCCTTTTATTCTTGGTCATTTTCATATAAAACCTTTTTTTTTTCTTCTTTTTTTTTTTTAAACACTGCATATGTAAATTATAACTATAGATTTATTGTCAGAGAAAGTAAAAAAAAATTAAAAAACAATGCTTGGGTCTGAAAGAAGTCTCTTAACCTTTGCCCTCAATTATTTCTGCCTGCTTCATTTCCACACGATTTTGTAGGGATGCGACAAGGTTCGTTTTTTGTTTTTTTTTGTTTTTTGAGTCATAATATATTCACACGCGGTTACATATTAAAGCACCGACACCACAGAATCTGGGTTTAGTTGGATCAAAGTCAAGATAGGCAGGATGTCGGTAGAAATGGATCAAAAGGTTGAGTTTCATCTGAGGAGTCTAATGATTAGAGACCAGGAAGGAGGAGACGGGGCGTCCAGCCTCGGTAGACAAACGAAGAGGAAAACTTCAGACCTCCCACGTGGGAGAGGAAAAAAAAAAAAAGTAGAGATGAAGGCGAACGAGTGTAACCAAGTAGTACTGAAAATGAGATGAGACTGAATTTTTAAGTAATCGACTGGATCTAGGCTGCATTGTGGTGGGAAACCGACGCCGCTGTTGGATCGTGGCTTGAACCTCCTGGGCTTTAATCAGAGCCGAGGTCTGTCTGCAAAGTTCACTTATTGTCCCTGAGGATGTGTTGGTTCTTAATTTTTTCATTTTCCTCCAACAGTCTGAAAACAGGAATGTCAGGTTGGACTCAAAGTAAGTAAAGATGCACAACATATCTGCATCAGCATTAGTCATTTGTTTTATTCGATAAGTGAAACTGGGCAAACATTAACGACTGATGTCCGTTTCTATCTAGTTGCCATTGTGTTTCGGGAGGCGCGGAGGGTTAGCCATGTAGTATTTGTTCAGTCATGTGACGGTGATAATGATGCAGCACCTGATTATGGGATGTGAAGCTGAAGCAGAGAAGCAACGTAGGCAGTGCCTTCGCTTTTACACACATACAATATCGGTAAATATCGGTTATCATTCATAGCAGCAGTATCGATATCGATATCAGTCCAAATTTGCGCATGAGTCCATCTGTACAACTAAGCAAATGAATGAAAAACTGCATCTCTATTGAACTATTTTTTAAAAAGTGCTAAGGAAGTCAGAATAGTGCAAATGACATGGAATCAAGCAAAACAGAATAAGTGCAAAAAAAACCCCACTGTTATAAGAGAAATGGATAGGATGAGTGGGATGTAATAAGTCGGATGTGTAGAAGAAGAATGAAGGAAGTTTGTAAGAAGGCGGAATGATATGTAAAATGTCATAAAAGCAGTCTAAATAAAGAGGCTTAGCATTACATCAGAGGTGAGTAGGATGAGTGGGATTAAAAAAAGAGTATTTAAAAAGGACGAGGGGGAAAAAAAAAATCACAGGATCAAAACAAGAGTTGAAAATAGTACAGAAAGAAGTGCAGATGAATGGCTGTGGGACGGCTGTGCAGCCTGGGACAAAGTGTGCTGCAGGGGTGAGCCGACTGTAAGTAGAGCCGCAGGGTGATTAGAGGCGATGCTTTGGGCACGACCAGACTTCTGAACTCAGGATAACATATTAACTTCATTTATGAGTGGATCCACACCGCTGGTGGCTCTGCTGTTCCTGATGGGATTAAAACCAAAGCACAGAAACATCTAATAATAATAATAATAATAATAATAATAATGATAATAATAGCACAGGGATACGCTTAAATATTTCCAGAATGACAAAGACAAGAACTGAGCCTTTGCTTGTTTGTTTACTTGAACTCAAATCAAGAGGAAAAACTGTCAAACCTTTAGAAATAAACTTTACAGAACTGATTATTAAAACCATTTCAAGAAATTTATTCTGCTTTTTGCTTTTTTTTTGGGTTCATGCTAAAATGTTTCAAATCATCAAATTGACTTTAATATCAAACATAACCAGAGGTAACACAAAAATATCTTCCTAATTATGATTTCGTTAATACCAAAAGGCATCCAAATCAACCTGGCATTATGTGTAGATATAGTTGTTTCCAAAACTTTCTGACTTAACACAAAAACCCTTCAACGTGTTTGAATTAAAACGATTCTGATGGAAAAGAGTTATTGCTAGTTATCACAAATGCTTGGTGGCAGTTGTGGAACAATTGCTTTTTCACGTAAATTGTTTAGTTTGAATAGTTTTTCCAACCCTAGTAAATAAAATAAATACATTTTCAAACAGCTTTTTGTATTTATCCAGATTATCTCATATTAAAATACGGTTGGTGGTCTGAAAGCATGACAAAATAAGAATAAACAAATTCTGAAAGGAGGCAAATACTTTTTCACACAGCTGAAACTTTAGCTGCTCGAAAAGAGGATTTGAAGAAACTGAAGTTAGTTTCTTTTGCTTATTTTCTGGGTTGCCTTCGAGGTCTGTGCCCCTACAATTAGCTTTTATCAGCTGGATGTTACATTCCAGGAAGAAAAGTGTTTAAAAAACATTGGTGACCTGCTGGTATTAGATGGGTCCATGGAAGCGGAGGCATCCCTGAGTCCCATCAGCCATGTCAGCTTTAATTGAGTTAAATGTGAGGCAGAGCATTGGTGTAATGTGACCTGAACACATATCTGCAATTTAGAGGCACTTATCATGAAATCCTCCCACTCTGATAGAGGTCCTCTGAAGAGAGAAGGCTCCATTTAGCAGGTCTACTGCCGCAGATATGATATAAGCTGCTGTCGGCCGGTCGAGGTGCGTTATTGTGACAGATTAGCCTTCAGGGTTCACTGTACTTAAGCAGAATTATTCTGATCCTGCGCCAGAACACGCTTAAAGTGAAATACTGTGGGGTTTTAAAACGCTGCCAAAGACTGAGCACAACAACAATGAGTAGATTTACGGCAGTTGGGACTTTGTGGATTTATGAAAAGCTGTTTTCATAATTAAAACGCTCCAAATAAGTGACGCCTGCCGCAAAACGTCGAAGAAGATTCCGCTGGAACGCTGCAGACCAGATCCGGAAGTCTGTTCCCCCTTGTTTACGCCGGGATCCGATATGTTTCCCACTCCCCTACCCCCTCCCGAAAGACAGCTGTAAAACCTAAACACGGAGCCCAACTCTTTGCTCTCCCATCTCCAGTGCAAGATGCTTTGAGCGTCTCTCTCCTGACCGACTGCCAACTCATCACCTTCAGCGAGGGTTATGCAAATGCAACGTGCATCTGCTGAAATTAGACGTGATGAGCCAGGCTGGCTGAAACAAACAGGATTCATTTCATTTAGGAGATACAATGACAGATATTAAGATCTATTGTACCTCTGCAGCTGGGAGGAGCTGTTAAGCTAACAAACGGCGTCCGACGATGATGAAAACTCCACATCGTTTGTAATTCATCAGGTTCCACATGATGAATGACATCATGGCAACCTTAAGTATGTCAGACACAGGAAGTAGGGTAATTCCCTATGCAACACACCACCAAGAAAAAGAGAATCAAAAGTCACAAAGTTCTTAAAATTATGGATCTTTGGGATGGGAACTATAACTAATCACACCCTTACACGATGGCTGATGTGCTTTAACTCAAAAAGTTAAGTCACGTCAGACTTCCGCTGAAATTCTTGAGATGTTTCGGTCAGCTTGACTGCAGTCCACCCGTTCAGCTGATTTCATTCAGCTGATCAAACATAATTTGGAATTAAACACACTCGCCTAAATAAGGTCTGACGGCTGACGGCATGCTTCAGATCAACCACTAGCCAAGAAAGAACCAAGACGAGAACATACTGGGTCATCTGTGGCAATGTACAAACGTCCCGACAGCTCTGTGTTCGCAGTTTTATTGGGAGAGGACGTTTCCTTTTTTTCGAGTCATCAATCCCCTCTGGCTGCCAAACAAGACAGATTCTTCAAGAAAAACTGTTCCACGACGCTCTGGACCTCAGACTAAGTCAACAATTCATCTTCCAACACAACAACATGAAGGACCACCAAGACGACAACAGGACGGCTTCGGAAGCCATCTGTAATTGTCGCTGAGTGGCCCAGACTCGAGTCAAATCAAACGTCTAAAACCGGTTCTCTAATGACGCTGCCCATCAAACGTGACTGAGTGTGAAAGGACCAGCAGAGAAGACTAATGCGACACTCTCCAAAGAGGTGTACCAAGCTTGTAAAGACGTACTCGAGACGATTCGAGGTTGCGATTGCTGCTCAGTGTGCTCAACAAAACATTAAGCCAAGGATATGAATGCTAATCAGGATTTGGCAATTCAAAACTCAAGTCTTTTTTTTTTTTTTTTAAAGATGCTGCACCCTGTCTTTAAAGGGTCCTGTGTGTCCAGACCTGGATAAACGGACCCAGAGTACAAACATTAAAGATCGTATTATTAAAGGCAAATCGTCACGATTTGTCTCATCAGTTTCAGTATGTTGTTTGAAGTCAGCAGGTTTTACACAGAGGTGCTTGCGAGCTTAAAAGATCTTTAACTCCTAAACTCACTGCAAACGCATTCACTAAGCTCCCTAACATTATTTATAATGCATGAGCGTGTGAGTGGAGGTGATGCGTCAGGGTGAGGGATCCAGTCCAACGATTTTTGCTCATTCTCTGCATTTGACCTGATTTTCTCACAGCAAGGTCCCTTTTTTGCTGTTTCTCTTTTTCTCTATTCGTACATTAATCACGCTTTTCTTGCATCCGCGGGTCGTGAGTTATTAAAGTTTGTTTTTGGACCCAATAGTTTAGGCCAGTCTTGTTTAAAGTCAGACTTTAAGCACCATGTCCTTCTTGTTTTAGACCTTTCTCTGGTCCAACACACCAGAAATGATCATGGTGAGAAGCTAATCTAGCCATTTTGTTTGTTGGAGCAAGACTTTATCAAGGACGTGGAGTCCAATGGGGGAACTTGCTAAGTAGGTTCAACATAGCAGGGCTTCCGTTCTGTGTTTTGGCTTAACAAAGCTTAAAGCTCTTCACGGACAACAGCAGCAAAATAAGAAGGTAGGTTGTTAACTCAGGCATTCTGCTCGCAGACGAGAGCATCTGAAGATAGAAGCAATTATTTTCCACATCGTTTGACACTTTTTTTTCTTTTTCCACTCACAGCATGTCAGTCTCACAAATAAAGTTACAGAAAGGAAGAAGAAGAAAAAAAAAACACTGATTACACAACACCCTACCTAATGCTATCTGCAGACATGCAGGCTGTATTTATGGAGACAATCAGGGTGAAAAGCTGCTGTTAAATAGGAATGTTGTAGAAAATGGTTGAAAATAAGTAAGTTACATAACTGCAGCTGCAGACAGGAAGCACTAAATGTACATCTCCAAACATAAAAAAAAAGTGTTGCTCTGATTCCTGCTGATCAAATATTAACAGATCTGTGTCTGTTATAATACTTACTCAGTCTAACATCAGCATTCACTTCTTGGCAGCCCTTTTTTTTATTACGTTCCGGAGAGATGACATGTTTGCATAGCTTTTACTTTTCACTTGGGGTTTCTTGGGTGAAATGGCTGTAATTTAGCAGAGAAAAGCATTTGTGGTTAAAGGAGAAAGACAAGAAGGATGAATTGTTATGACTGCAATCCATTAGGCTTTTATGAGGATAAATTAGGTGATTAAATGTCATTTAGATCAAGGCATGATTATGGGATAATGGGAAGCTTTTGAGATTTTCAGTTGCTTCGCTCAAACTTTTCCATCTGAGACGACTGAGAAAAGATTTATTGAACCGGTGGAGATTCTTACAGACAGCATATTAAACTCGTAGCATTCTCACAGAGCCAGGTTATGTAATGCAGCCAGGCTTATAGACCTGCACCGTGATGACTTTGAAAACCCTGACTTTCAGCTCAACATTACCAGCTTTGGTGCAAATCTGAGAAAGTCCTGGGGTCATATCATTCCACGATTTGTTCCAGAACTGCAATCCATAACTCAGGCTCATTTATAAATGGCCTGAAAGAAATCCTTCCGCATCGCTGTTGTAGTTCTACAAAACGCATACGACTTATTTATTTACTTTACTTAAAATCGTATTTCCTATAAAAGGATCAATTTTCCCATGTTATAATGAACAATAATTGTCTAAAACTGTGTAGACTGTGAAGTATTTAACCCAGTGGTCCCCAACCTTTTTATTACCACGGACCGGTCAAGACTTGGAAAATTTTGCTGCGGCCTGGGGTGGAGGGGGGTGAACCGTCAGATAAGGCTTCTGCATGCTGGTGTTCCCGCTAAGTCCTGAATATGCCCAATTTGGGTTGTCTTGGCCATTTTATCGCAGCCTGTGGGGTTTTCCCTGACTGGGAACGAGAATACAACCTGTTGAATGTGACAGGTAGCCATTCAGAAAGCGTGGTGACGTAAGAACAGAGGGGAATCCCAAACAGCTCACATAGCGCGCAACTGAGAGTCCGGTGGATATCGGAGATGATATGTGGAAATGTTTATTATTATATGTAAAGGTCGTTATTATATATGTTTATGTTTATTCAGTTAAAAATATTAACTATGAAAAAAACATAGTCGCCTCCAAATCATAGTGCAGCAAATAGAGCAGCTGCTCCCGCTGTCTTTTATCCACCGCCTTTTCTTTTTGTTTCTTTTATCTCTTAAAATGAGTCCACAAACTATCACTATTGCTTCTACATCGTCATCCGTGTTTGGTCATTCTAAATTCCCGTATGCTATGTTGGAGGTTTTGTGGATTTTCTTCTGGAATCGCGATGTTTGTGACTGGAATCGGTTCGTGTTGCTCCTGCTTTGGAGACACGAACCGATCGAACCTGTTGTACTTTTATCAGCTCTGTGGTCACAGAGGTTTGGAGAATCGGCCGACAATTCTTAAATCTTGCCGTCTAAACCAGACTTAAGACTCACAAGCTCTACTCATTTCCTCTCGCCCACTGCCCAAACACTCTCTGACTCTGGTCGCTATGGTAACGTTTACATATCCCTTCAAAATAAGATACAGATGCGCCACAAAAACGAGCATTTTACTTTCGTGAAAATTTTAACTCACGATAATGACTAGCGGGAGCCCTGAGCTTGTTTCTCTGCAACGAGACGGTCCCATCAGGGAGTGATGGAGACAATAACACCCGAAGTGTTGCTTATATCCACAGCCTGCTGGGTCTCTACGTGGTGAAGCACTTTGAAGCTTCATTGCCTCATTAGCAGCCGGTGTTATGGGCTTGTAATGTTTGACTCACCTACCGGTCCGGGATAAATCCATCCTCCTGTCTCTTCTCTGGGCCTTTTCCCTTTTGCAAAGAAACTTTCCAAAGACATCTGATCTGTTTCTTACTCATTTTGCTGCTTGTGGGCTCAGTGTTGGCGCAAGTAAGTGAGAGAATCCGGTTAAAGAATTTTCAAAATAAAAGATCCTCCAGACTCAAATAATACATAAAACGGAAATATTTAATTATTTCTTGCGCGGCCCGGTACCAATTGGTCTACGGACCGGTACCGGTCCACGGACCGGGGGTTGGGGACCACTGATTTAACCTGTTAATGCGCCCTCTGGTGGACCAATCTCAGACATTTTTTTTAGATTAACTAAAGGTGTTAACAGTATGCAAGACTATCCCATGTTTTCACAGGAAACAAATTTACTCCATCTTTGCTCACGTTTGATTATTATTATACACAGGCACATACATTTGTTTGATTTTTATTCTCAGTAGTCTAGTAAGCTATGTATATAAACATCCTAGATGCTATCTGTACCTTTTGTTATTCTCTTTAAATCATACACTATTTTTAGCCCTTGTGCAAATGAGTTGGAGATGGGCAGACAACGAAATGGGGCGTGGTCAGATAGTGGGCGGGGTTGGATGTTTGACTCCACCCTCAAATGGTATTGATTGGATAACCTTCCAAATGTCTGTTTCACTCAGTAGTGGTTTTACTCCTGAAGTGAGTTAGTTTTAAAGTTGCCTTTTTGACAGACATTGTCTATGTGATTCACTACAGAGACGGTGATGGAAAATTCATGGCAGGTATTGTAGAGAATGCAGTTATTCCCTTAAGAATGCAGAATGGTGACAATCAACAAATTCCAGTCAGTCAAAAAAATGTTAACAGTAGAGCCTCAAAAATCAGATAACTGGGAAGTCAAGGCTCTCTCCAACCACCAGGTCCAATTTATATAAAATTATATTGAATCAAATGCTAAACTAGAAGCTTCTGAATGGCCCAGCGACGTCTCCATCTGTTACTATTTATCCATCTTTTTGCATGAAACTGTACATGAATCACCTCTCGTCAGTCGTTAAGAGTGTGTGAATGTGAATCTGACTACAGAAGGATGGTGGTTTAATAGCCCGGTTCCCCATAAGGAGCGATGTTATTGATGTATTGAACCAGTCATACTATCCACTCATCAGCAGTCCATTTGTCCGACCAAAGAAAGCCTCAGTAAGTTTAAACTCAGAGATAATGTTTTAATATGATCTGAAAAAATCTAATTCTCAGATACTTTTTTTTCTTCTTCTTTTTCCATATCCATTTACACTCAGAACAAACTACAGAGGCTTCATCGTCACAGCTTCAGGAATAAAAACATAAGAGCAGCTTTGTGTAACCTGTTATTAGTCAAAGCAGTTTCCATTCTGAGCCTGTTCCTCTCGCTCTGCCCACACAGTCTGCATCTGCGTGTTTGTCACTGCGAATTAGAAAGAGCGCTAACGCCGCTTCCTGGAGTGTGTGAATGCCTTTCTCAGGGTCAAACACTTCGTCGGCTGCCGCGTCCATCTCAGCATCTGTGTGTTTGTGCAGGGCGGCGGCGGAGGTAAGGTGCGGTGGCCGGACCCTCACCGAGACGGCGCGGGAAGCTTTCTGCGTTCCTCCCTAACCCGGTTAGTTTATCTTATTTAGCGGCGGGGCGAGAAAGGGCCGCAGCTGCTCATTTTGCTTTGCCAGCTTCAACAGATTGGATTCCTGCAGTTCGAGCTCGCCTTTTCCAAAACCAGCCACCGCATACGCGGGCTCTCCTTCTGCTAGCCGCTACAGCGGCGCCGTAAATCATCCCTCGTCAGCTGCCTGGCTCATGGGACGGACTAATCTCTCCTCCTCTGGCTCTTTATAAAAAGTGACTTGTTATCCGCTTGGCCTGAGGGGCGTTTAGGGGACCTTCTGAGCTGGAAAACTGCCCAGGTGGGAAACAAAGAGCTACAACCTGAGTGTGACTGGTATCGGCTTCCGTGAGGCAGATAGGAACACTTCCACAACCTGATGGCTCTCGCGCTGAATACATTAACCGCTGATCTGTTACAGAATGTATCTCCTGCTTTTTTTGTTTTGTTTTTTTTAAGTTTAAGGATCCAACCGGTTCATCTTGGGTGCCTTTCTGTGAAACAAATAATTAAACTACAAATGAAAATGGCTGCATGCGGTGTAAGAGCGCTCCTTTGCAGACCGGGCGCCATTGATTTTTCGACTTCCTGCAGCTCATTGTTTTGGTTTTACGACGCAGTTACAATAAAAATCACTCTTAACTCTCTAATTACCCCCCATTCCCAGGTCGGTCTTTGTTGTTGAGAAACAAACAGCTAAACACAATCCCAATTACAGGCTGAAGTAATGCAGGTAGGGGCTTCACTAAAGTATTCACACCGCATTTTTACGTTTCATCATATTAGAACCACCGACTGCAATTTTTTTTTATTAGGCAAGGGAAGTACATAATTGTATAGTGGATTTTTACTATTATTTATAATAAATTTATATAAAATGGTCCAATCAAAATTCTGATCTACCAGCAGCCGAGAGACTTGAAAATGGATAGGCTATGGGGACTAAAGAAAAATTTTAGACTCTAAATTTGCTGAGACAAACCAAAGGTTTTGCAGCCGTAACAGCTGCTGAACAGAAATGCGCTCTCCTCTGTTCTGTCTTTTACTGGTCAAAAAACTTTAAACTCTTTTCCTCCGTCTATACAACTATGTGCTACCTTGTGTTGGGTTATTGCATAAAATCCCAAGAGAACATGTCAACATTGTGTATGCAGCAATACAAAATGTAAAAAAGAAAAGAAAACTAGCAGGTTAGAAAACTTTCGCTGCACTTTTATAGACTTGAAAAGTTCACAAAAGCCACAGAACCGAGGATTCGCCCGACACCGTAGAACTGAGCTTCACACTCTTACGATGTTAAGTCCTTCTACCTGTCAGGGAACTGGGTTGCTCCTGTCTGTGTGGTGCTTTTTCCGGTGCCTGTAGGTTTCTCCCCGGATGGTGGGGGCGAGAAGGTTTGCTCCCACACACTTGCGGATCATCAGCCATCAGCCTTGGAGGATAAGAGGAGCGAGCTGCTGATCGTTCTTCACCTGCGTGTTAGCTTAAGTGGTACCTCTAGTCTTTCCTCGTGTTTTCCGTGTGCTTCAGACCTCTTTCACTAATTATTTCCTTGCGCTACCTCCTAAGGTATTTCTCTGCGTCTCCTGCTGGAATATCATCCTCTGAACCCACGTCTTGCCACTGGAAGAACAATTCCCCCTGGATCATCCTCCACAGTCAGCAGCTTAGATCCAAACCGCCATCATCCTCCAAGCCTAGACTCGACTACCACACAGACTGGCAACCCAGAACGCTCTCCTTCCTCCAGCAAGATTATTCCATCATCCTTATTATCACAGTCTTCTTCCCAACTCTGTATTGCCCTCCTTCCACAGAACCTTGGGAAAAGTCTGGACTTTATTCCATCTGTAACAATAAACCTGATGAACTTTTTTTGTTGTTGTCTTTTGCTGGTCTCCTGAGAGTTTTCGTGCATGTGGGTCAGTAGTTTAAACCGTAACGCGACACTACCTCTTCCGAATGTGCACCAAGTCACAGCTTAATGTGCGCTGAGAGCCAAAGCTGAGTGGCTGAACTAATTAATCCAGTGAAAATAATCACAACACAGTATAAGGAATATTGTAAGTGGGGCACTAGTCTAGCCCCTTTAAGCTCTTTCGTACAAGACACATTTCTTTGAAAAAAAAAGAAAAAAAAAGAGGTATTTGAATCCAGCTATGTTTATGCTTTTACTAAAAACAGATAAAAAAATAAACAGAAAGTGACATTCAAAAGACTGCTACTCTCAGGGTGCCAGAAAATGTTGCAAATGTTTTTCAACCTTTTTAAAGGGGCAGTATTATGTATTTTATTGCCACATTGTGCCATTTCACAGCACAATCAACTATTTTACTTTCAGTTTTAAAAACGCTGCATATATCGAATATGACATAAAATATTTTTGACTTTGTAATTTAACGGCTTGAAATTGGGTCTCTGTCTCTTTAAAAACTACTTCTCTTTCTGAAACTCCACCTTCATGAAGTCATCACAACATGGCTCTTCTATCAAGCAGCGCCCATACAACAGATGCGCAGTTCAACCAGGTGTCTGCTAATTGCTGCTAGCTAGTTTGAAGGAGCTGAGTGGGAGAGACATGGAGCTTGGAAACTGCGCCTTTAAGGTGGTGATAGGTCCATCCAGGCGTTTTGCACAGCTGAATGGTTGCCATGGGAGATTAAAGGATTTCTCAGCGATGCATGAAAGAATCAAGGCAACACTCCAAGGATGTTTTGATGAGGGAATAACATTATATCATGACGTAAAGCTCAAAAAAGTTGGTTTTAATTAAGCTAATTATTCAACAGCCAATCAAAGAGCCCCACGTAATAAACTTAAACTACATACAGTTCCAGATGCTTTTGTTTTTCCAAAAACAAAAGCAACAGCAGAGAAGCAACTGTAACTCACAGAATCAACTCCAGTAACCCAAAAAAATATTAGAATTACGTTTGTTCATGTTTTTACAGTTTAGCTACATTAAATATTATAAAAGCATAAAAAAAACAATGCAAATTCTTTAACTAAAAAATATTTTAAAAGTTGAATTAATATGTCAGGTGGCAGATGTCTACCGATTTTTTCCCATATTTATTTCATTGATTGGGTGCTTCTACTGCTAAATATTTTTAATTTACCCGTTTTAGCAGCTTTTGTATTTTTGTTTGTTTGTTTGTTTGTTTGTTTTCTTTGAATTGGAATTATATGCAGTTCAGTCAGGATCTATGAGAGCTTTAAATTAGACATAAACACCAATGACACCAAGACCAATACCTTTGACCTTATCAAGGCAACGGTTGTGCTTGGAATCAAGGTATTCTGCTGATTTTCTTTTCTCTGAAGTGCTTTATCAAAGCTTTCCTTGTGTGTTTTCAGTGGCTCAATGTAAATTTAAAAAAAAAGGAAGGTATTTTCCGAACTGCTGGGGAGCTCCCGACTCGGTGTTCTGAAACAAAAGATCTTCTTCCTTTTTTTGTCCAGAACACGCAGCATGCAGCTTGTTTTCTCCATCTGTGAGTGCTGGTGGGGTTGTCTGTTCAGGTTTGACATCCAGCTGTGCGTCTGCTTCCAATAATCACTTCCACTGCTGCCTCTTTGGAAGAAGATGTTCTCCCGAAACCCAACCGGAGGGCTCCTGATGTCCTGGACGTACCTGTAGCTGACGACTTGATCTCAGAGATCTAATTAAAGGCAGAAATTTACTGGAAGCCGATTTGCTCTAGTTTGCCACTCTCTGATGTTCCTCGACCGCTGCTTTTCTTTCAAGGCACAAAAAAAAAAAACAAAACAAAACAAAAAAAACACAGCAGCTGTTTTTACTGATTTTATGCACATTGAACCAAAGAACAGGGAGTGTAACTAATTAGAGAAAGCAGCTGCTGCCGCTGGAATCTGCACAGATATAATTTTGCAGACTCTTGGACCTTGACCGTGCCGGGTTTTGCACCAGTGCTGCACTTGAACGCAGCAGCAGACCGTGTGGTCAAAGGGTTTGGTTGACTGAAGGCCCCGGCTCCCGCATTTTATTGCGCATCAGCTCTTTTACCAATCGGCCCCCTCCTCATGCCTCCCATCAGCACCTCACTGCTGACCTCCCCGCCTGCCGCTGATCCTCCGCGGCGGACAGAGGAGACGAGGGGACAAACAAACCGGGGGAAACGTCACAGATGATCACCAGCGCGGCTGGACGAGACAGATGCTGGAGTAGAGGGGTGGACGGAGGGGGAGGTGGGTTCAGAGCAGAGGCTGAAAAACTGTCACATCTGATATGGGTCCTGCTGCGCCGCGTTGCCAAGTCGATCCGGCCGTCAGGAGGCTGAAGGAAACAACAGAGCCCCTCCTTCCCCCCTCCAGCCCCCGAACGCAGCTGAGCAACCCGCTGCTGCTCTGCTCTGAGGACGAGAGCTTCCGTGCATTTTCGTCGGCGTTTCCACACAACAGCGTCCTTAATGTGGAAAATGAGTTCACCTTCCTTGTAAGCCAACAGAATCTGTTAAATGATCCGGAAGAGAACGTCTCAAGTCTCCACCAGAAGCTGGATAATCACAGTGACTGAGTATACTCGGCCGAGAAACGATCCAGCTGTAGCAACCAACCAAACCGGAGAAGAAACAGCAATTGTGGTCCAAGATTTCAATTCCACTTAAACGGTGTTGACAAACAGCACCTATAATACTTGTAGACGTAAATAAAGTGATAGCACTCGTTTAAAAATAGGATAAATTACAGACAATATATATAAGCATTCTCCTATGAGAATTATATTTTAAAGGGACTGTATTATGCGTTTTCCCTTCTGTGTTACCTTCGCGTGCGATATAACAAATGTGACTTAAAAGAAATGGGACTTTTGTAAATGAATGCCTTGAAGTTGGGCCTCTGTCTCTGCTCCTTCCAACACTCCGCCTTCAGAAAGTCATCACAACATTTTTACCAGCGTTTCATTGAGAAGTAGCTTCTATCATGAGCTCAGTAGATTCGCATCTCCACCAGGTGTTTGCTAATTGCTGCTGGCTAGTCTGGAGGAGCTGAATCCTCCCGCCCAGTCGGAAACGGGTGAAAACAGCTTATATCGGACCTCTTTGTTTGGGTTTCAGTTCCCGGTTCCAAAGTTTGCAGAGTCTTCCATCTAAACAACCCAAATGTATCAGTAGCAGGTCTTAAATCTCTCTCGCACTCCCGTGAATCATCAACAGAGCAGCATGCTGGGTCGTGCCGCTAATCCGTTGTATTTACTGATCTGTGTTTGTAATAATCCCACGCCACTGCTCTGCATTGTTCCCGCTGAATGCCGATTCCTCCCAGAGGGATACCGATATCCTCCCATCTGTCCACGCGTACATCCGAGCCTGTCCCCGGATTTCTACTTTGTCCACACAGGGACGGATCCGGTCAACAAGAAAGAAGGAGAAAGAGGAAGAGAAAGGAAGCAGCTACCCCAAGGTTCTGTAAAGCCTTCAGCTGAAGGCCCCTTTAGACCCACTTGCTCACTTCGGTAATGTTTAGTGTCTTAGGAAACGTTAAACTGTTTAGATGGGAGAATTGTTCATCTGTTCCTGGTTTTGGTCAATTCAAGCAACTTAGTTCTAGTTTTTAGCCACTTGTCTTAACCTTAACAGATATGTTGGCAGATAAAAGTGCATTAAGGTGATAACATTTAAAAGTCTACCTTAAAAACATATAAACAACAAAAAAAAAGCTATTTCTTGGATGTGACCAAAAGAAAAGAGATGCTGCACATAAGCAGCAGCATCCTCCACAACATGTTCCAGCTAAGAGAACTGATGCTCCCACGCAGCCAAAGGAGTAAACCAAGGTGGTTAGAGCGAATCCATGAAGGCCTCGGCTTGGAAGTTTTCCAGACATGATCCCCCAGAATGGGCTGGAGGGGACTGACAGGGTCAATGGATGGATGGATGGATCCAATCTTTATGTTAGCCTCGTGGAAAATGGCTTTTCCTCTCTCAAATAGTTAAAACACAGCACATTAACTATAAAGTAGTTCAAATTTTAAAACACAAATAGCTAAAATACAGCACAGTCTCAGTCTGGCCCTGCCAGGAATCGGACCTCAGCAGCCGCAAACTCTGCTTATCCCTCAGGCCGGCCGTGTTCGCTTCATCGCCACCCAAAACACGCAACACCAGGTTTGACTTCACAGACTTTTAGAGGCCCTCTTCCTGAGCCGATTGTTCTTCCCTCATGGTTTGTTTTCCATCAACCACTTAAAGAGGGGATGCGTGTCCTTCTGCAGAATGACTCTGCAGCCTTCCTCTTCCTCCTCTTCCTCTTCCCCTCTGCTGGCTTCAGCACCCGTGGCCCACTGCATTGCTGCCACCGGCACAAAGCTCTGGCTGCAGGACACCGGGGGGTGGGGGGGGGTCTGGATCATCTCTGCCTGTGTGTGACTTCCGTTCCATCCACCCCATCTCCACTGCTTCCTCTCTGAGCTCTCACCATTTTCTTTCTTTCTTTCTTTTTTTTTTCTCTTCTTAGTGAAACCGTGTCTGGACTGAAGCAGCAGGAAATAACGTGATAGAAAGGGAGGCCGGCGCTTGGACGCCTGAAAAGCCCGAACAGTCGCCGTTTTGTCCCCCCCTCTGTCATCACTTCCTCTGCCGGAGTTGATTAACATTTCACTCACGTCCAACTGAAAGTTCACGCTTATAGATGAGGAGGAGGAGTGGGAGAGGTGGAGATGGAGAGTAAGGGAGGTGGGGAGGATGGATGGATGGATGGATGGATGGATGGATGGATGGATGGATGGATGGATGGATGGATGGATGGATGGATGGATGGAGAAAGTGGAGCCCTCTAAACACCCACGGAGGGGCGGGTGTGACGGGTTTCAGCGAGGAAATATGGAAATTACAACTGCCTGTTCGAGGAAAGCGAGGATGGATGGATGGATGGATGGATGGATGGATGGATGGATGGATGGATGGATGGATGGATGGATGGATGGATGGATGGATGGATGGATGGCGCAACCCGGGCGCGGGGCGCTCTATCAGCCTCCACTCTGCGTGCGTCTGAGCCAGAATGCAACAGTCTCCTTCCTTTCTTCCTCTGCACACCTACCCTCCTCGGAAGGACAGTCAGCTACCAGAGTAAGTACATTTTTTGTTGTTTTTTTGTTATCTTTACACTGCGGAGATGTTTGGAAATGAGCGCCTGCACCCGCAGCCCTAACAGCACAAGCCACTCCACATTCCCCAGATCCCACTCGCTCCCCGCAGCCAAAACCCGCACACAGCTGAGCGCCAAAATAAAAAAACCCGGTGCTCTCTCTTACCGATGTGGATGATGGAGTCGGCGCTCGCTGTGTTGCACTGCAATATCCACAAGGAATGAAATAACAGTATCAGCATCTCCATCTCCAGTTCGAGCCCCAGAGGCGCATCCACGGATCCACCTCGCCGATTCTTTGGGGTTCTTCTTGTCACTGGCGAGCAAATCCGAATGGGAGCAGCGGCGGCGGCGGCGGCGGCGAAGTGTTGGGAGGGAGTAATGAGCAGAAAACTAAATCCCACAGAAGAAAGTGTTGGTCAAAGTCGGGCTGAAGAAGGAGATTAGAGAGAAGAAGAAGAAGAAGAAGAAGAAACAGGGAGAAGCTTCCAGGGGCTCCAGAGAGGAGCAAAGCCGGGGAGGTGAGAGGGGAAGAGGGGGGAGGATGACAGGAGACACCGGGGGTTTGTTTCAGAGGTTAAGATCCGCCGGACGAGCAGCTCTGACTCTCTACCTCCGAGTCTGAGACATCACACACTGCAAACTGCGGAGGAGCAGGAGGAGGGACGTTCTCTCTCTCTCTCTCTCTCTCTCTCTCTCTCTCTCTCTCTCTCTCTCTCTCTCTCTCTCTCTCTCTCTCTCTCTCTTTCTGTCTCATTCTGTCTCTCCCTCCCTGCCTCCTTTCTCTCCATCACTTCTCTTTCCTCTCCTCCGACCCACGTGACTGCAGAGCATCTATCTCCGGTGCTGGAAGCCGGAGCGGAGAAAAGAGAGGCGCGGGATGGAGATGGAGATGGTGGGATGGAGGAATGGAATGGATGGGAGCCGGAGCGCAGCGCGGAGGAGGAGGAGGAGGCGCAGAGGTTCTGTCGCCCCCGGGGTGATGCTCGCTCTCTCGGTAAGGTTTCGGGTGTTCATTCGGGGGGAGAAGAAACCGGGATGAGACTTACTTTCTTTTAAAAAAATAAATAAAAACGCCCGGAAACTGGCAGTACTTTTAAGTATTAGTCGCTCCTTTTCTCCTTGGGAGAAAATCGGGGTGAATTTTATTTATTTATTTATTTATTTATTTATTTTGCGCAGACAAGAAAGTGTAGCTTGTGTTGGATTTACGCAGGGACGCGCTTGCCTGTGCTTTGTGACTCTCATGCTTGTGCGTAAATGTTCGAGATCTGATCTCTCGGCTTCATCCATCCCATCACATGAAGATGGAAGGAAAGACCGGGAAGCTGTCAGCTTCTCCCTTGGCACCCCACACACACACGCACACACACACACACACCGTGTGTGGAGTTGCAGTGCGGAATGACCGCTTTTTCTCCTCCCTAACATCTGCGTGAAGCTGCGTTTCCATTTCAGCACCTTGGAGAGGTTCTCAGTTACGCGCCTGCGAACGGACCGAATCAAACCTCCGTATCAGCCTTCTTTTTTTTTTTTTTTTTTTTTTTTTTGTCCCGAGTCTTCATTCATTCATTCTATACATGACACTATCTTTTTCTTCTTCTTCTTCTTTTCATCGGTCCGAATACGAGGAAGCGTGTCCAAGCGTTTTCTTTTGCGTTTCTGTGCGTGATGGATGAGAACAACCGGAGGAGGAGGAGGAAGGAGTTCCCAACAGCGACCTGTGTTCCCAACACATACGAGTTCACACATACACACACATACACACACACACCTTTTGCAGAGTCGAGCCTCTGGCCGATTGTGTGTTTGTGACGTCACTGACATGTCCCGTAATGTCCTTTACAGGTGCGGAGCAGCTGTCGGTGCGGCACTGTTACCGAGCAGCTTGGAGAGAGAGAGAGAGAGAGAGAGAGAGAGAGAGAGAGAGAGAGAGAGAGAGAGAGCGAGAGAGAGGAGAAGGAGAGAAAGAGAGAGGAGAAGGAGGAGGGGAATCGGAGAGTGCTGCACCTGGCCTTACAATTAAAGGATATTTCTTGCGACAGAATGAGACTCAGAAATGTCTTTTAATTGTTTGACTACGTGTGGTGTGAAATGCTGAGAGAAAGCTCCGCGGGTTCCCACCACGGTCCGTCTGGAGAAGCTCTTCTGGATCTTCAGCCCTTTCCACACTCCCACTAATGCAGTTTCATTTTAAAGCTGAGATGGTGAGAAAAGCAAATAAATAAATAAATGAATAAATAAATAAATAAGACTGACATTGTGGTTAGTTTAACTTTGTTTTCTTGTGATTGAACTAGAATTTGTACTTGGAGGTTTTCTTGTTTAAAGTGGTTTCTGCTTTTGTGTGAGACGGTGAAGTTGCTCCTCAGACGGGCCAGATGTGTCCGAGCATCTGCTCCTCACTCAGCGAGCTCTTAAGTTATTCGGATGCAGATCAATTTGACCAACATTGACACCCGTTTTAACTTTATCCTCAGACGGGAAAATGATCTCATCTCCCAACCGGATACAACTTTGTTTGAGCCATGATTTCTAAGACTCTTCTTTTTTCTCATTCATTATTTTTCAAGCTTTGAATTAAACGTTAAAATGTGTGTGTGTGTGTGTGTGTGTGTGTGTGTGTGTGTGTTTTAAGTTTTCTCCAAGAATTTAACCAACAATCTTCTTCACTGAGAACAACCTCTTGTGACCTGCAGCTACCCTGAGATTAACCATTGATTCGTTGGATTGTTCAGTGCAGAACTAGTACTTTTTTTTTTTTTTTCCCAATTCCAACTTCATGTGGTTCTCCAGAGAAAAGATTATCCTTTGATTTTCACCCATCAAACGTTTGAAAAACAAAACAAAACAAAACATAATTTTAACATTTTAGTTGAGTTTTTCTGATCACAGAATGCATCTTGTTGATTTAAGAATAGGATATTTCTTCCTTTTTCAATGTCTAAATAACAGTTTTGATACTTTTGTTTGTTTGTTTTCGTCATAGAATAAACCAGCCTAGTTTGAACTTATTTGACAAGAAGGATCCAAACCAAAAACGGACATTTAAATATCTCCAGTTCAGCGTAAGACCCCACAGAGAGAGTTAATAAACCCACCGCAATCTATAACCCACTGAACTGAACCAGTCAGCTTCATGAAAGGAGCATCACACCTCCTGCTGGCCGAAACATGTCACTACAAGGTGTATCATACCTAAAAACACACACAGAGGGGCTCTGTGACTTATTCCCACCATGAAATGGAAACTTGTTAAAATACAAAGACATTTCTAAAGTAAACCACCAATTTTCATACTCTAAGCAGCATCGATAAACTGGAAATAAAAATGCTTACATCACCATATATATTACATACAAGATGTGTGAAAAAAAACTTTCAGCTGTAAAACATAATCTGTGTGATATTTTTGCAAAAATAAAGATATATAAACGACTGATTCAGAAAGTTCATGGAATATTATCTGCTGTTAAAGAATTTGCGTTGCTGTGTGACATACTTTGGCCTTTTGACCCCCCTGCAGCTTCGCAGTCAGTCTAAATATATATATATATAAAAAAAAAATAAATAAAAAAAATTCCCTTCTCACCCTCTGCGGGTGGTCTCTCATCCTCTGAGCTCGGGTCCTCTACCAGAGGCCTGGGAGCTTGAGGGTTCTGCGCAGTATCTTGGCTGTGCCTAGAACTGCACATTTCTGGACTGAGATGTCTGATGTTGTTCCTGGGATCTGTTTCAGCCACTGCTCCAGTTTGGGGTAAATCTGTCGCTCCATTCAAAGTGAAGTCTGGTCTTTTCAGAGGAAGAAGTGACAAGAGGATGAGGAGGGATTCTATGTCACCCAGAGGAAAACTTCACCCGTCTCCTCGTCCTTTAAGCTCAGCAGCCGACGCGGCCGATCACAGCCAATGATCACCGTCTCTCGATCATTTGACATCCTGTCAGCGACTCGTCCCACTCACCCTGAAAAACCTGGCCTTTCTCCAGAGACAAGAACCCCCGTCTTTTATTTAACCTCCCCCCCACCCACCCTCACTTCCATCCATCTGGTTTGTCGGCTGTAACTCTAGAGTGGATGACAATCTAATTGTATCCTCATCCTTCTCCGGTTTAATGGGCTGTCAGGTGGCATCGTTATACAACTTTCATTGCCTCGTCATATATTCGCATTAACTGACAGTGTGTGTGTGTTTGGATGATGGAGGGAAGGAGCAAGATGAGGGGCTGAACATCAGCAACATCATAGATTCATAAAGAAAGCGTGATCACACCGAGTCAACGGTTTCAGACGAATGATTCTGAGAAGAGGCAAAAATGTGAATCGTTCGCCATCGTCGAGCAGAGGAAGGCTGATGCTCAAATGAAATGCTGTGATCATGTACAGATAAAAAAAAACAAAAAAAAAACAGATTAACAGATTTACTTCAGCAAAAATTCTCAGCTGAAACATTTGCATTACTCGTTCAAAAATGTTCTATCTTGTCGTTTTTCGGAGAGTACTAGTCACCGCAAACCACAAAGTTCTGAAAAAGTGTCATTACCAAAGTTTACAGATTCATGTGGGGGTGGGGGAGTAGGGGGATTCAGGTATCTATAAATGTATTTCATTGAGAAAGTCCAGTATGGGAGGGACGGTTCATGAACGGAACCAAAAGGAAGCATAAAAACCTTTGGAAATCTTTAAACCAAGTAGGGATCCTTGGGGGACTCCACACACAAGGCAGCTCAAAATTGGAAAAAAAAAAAAAGAAAAAGAAAAAAAGAGATCTACCCCATGCCAATTTGTCCACAGTTAAAGGCTGTGTCTGTTTCTTATTCTCTTTACAAAAACTTCAAAGTGAAGCATATCATTAACTTCTATTTTGTTTTGTTTTTATTAAAAGAAAAGAATTAGAGTTCAGGTGTTACGTTTTGTAAGCCACGAGTTGTTATCATATCAGTTGTAAACATATTTAAGTCAATAGTAAATGATAATTTCTAATAATTAGACTAATAAAATGAAATTGAGGAGACAATCACAGCTCCAACACTAAACAATGCACTTTCATCTTAAGCAAATAAATCTAAGCTTAAAATTTCATCTAATTCAAAATGAACACTGCCACAGTCAGTTGGCTACGGAGTGAAAATAGTCTCAAAATAACTGTGTGTGTGTGTGTGTGTGTGTGTGTGTGTGTGTGGGTGTGTGTGTGTGTGTAATACTGGATTTGACTCCATAGTTGTCCATGTTAGAAATGCTGGCATGAAACTACATTCTTCAGGAAATAAAACACATTCTTTGTTAATGTGCTATTTGCAGATCTTAATACTTTCAATATTTAGCAAAAATAAATAAATAAATGGGACAGATTAAACTCAATGTAATTTCAGTGATTTGACAGGGGGAAAAAAAATACAATTTCATGGCATCTGCCCTGGACTGTGGAGAGAGAGCTCTGGTGCTGAGCAGCCTGGAGGTGGAGGGAAGGGAAGAGGGCAGATCTCTGTAGAAAGAGGTGACAAACCAAGAGCAAAGATGAGCTCTCTTCATCTGGCACAGGAGGCTCAGACTCTGGAGAAACAGAGCTCCGCCGCATAGAGATTATAACGGAGTACTTACACTGAATGATTTATAGTCTTCAGGTGAACGTCTGTGTTATCTTTTTTGACTTCAACTTAGTCGAGCTTACGCCAAGTAAGTCCCTATTTTCCGATCATCACATCTCTCATCGCAGCGTGTTTAAGCCCCTGGTTTGACCCAACAGGGAGTTCGAACACGAAGAAAGAGTCAATAAGAGCTTGATAAATCCATTCGTCGCATGAGGCTCAAAGAAAACACACGTGTTTGTGCGTCGTGTGGATTAGAGGCGCGGAGAGGCTGCAGTCTACCTTCCAAACAATGCGATGGAGTGGCTCAGATTAGGTAGAGCTGCGGAAACATCAGACGGAATCCATCAGCGTTGAGATGAAAAACGAAACTTTTTATGTTTTTTTTGTTTTGTTTCAGAGCTATAAATATTCTCCCATTGTTACCGAGCAGGTTTAAATCTGATCTGAAATTATCCCGTCTCGTCTTAGATCAGACAGGTTTTGATCATATTTATTTTTAGAAAGAACAGAGATGTTCTGATTGTGGAGCTTCAGTCAGAATCGTTTTTTTTTTCCTGATCTGATGATGGTCTTTGAACAATCTGTGAAAAAAAAGAAGAAAGATGTTGTTCTCTTTTAAAGTCCAAACTTCCCTCCTGAAAAACAATCTACAGCTTGGTTTGGTAATGGTGGTGCATAAAAAAAAAAAAAAACAGTTTGAGAATCTGAGATTCTTTCTGACAAAAGTTCAGGCATAAAAACCAATACGGTTCAGAATAATACGTGAAGTTTTCCCCTCTATATTGTCCTGTGAGCGAAACAATCCCGAGTTAAAGGATACTCTGTAGTCTCCCATTCTTAAATCAGAGAGGGTTCAAGTCAATTGGGGTCCGAGTCTCTGAAAAGGATCAACTCAGAAACCACCTCTAGTGGGTAACTTGCCATTTCTTGAATACTGTTTGCACTGCCAGACCCCAGAGTCTGACCTGAAAGACGATCCTGATGTGAAGTTGCTCATCATCTCTCTCATTTTGATCATCAATAAAACCACCGGTTTATCATATTCTTGAGGTGTGGGAATGAGTTTTGAGTCTGATTTGTACTCGGACCTTTACAAGAGGCAGCAATAGAGAACAGCAAAGATGGAGACAATTAGAGGAAGGAATGCAGAAAGGAAACAAACTTAATTGATGGAAATGCTGAAAGCTTTTTTTTTTATCGTTATGCTTCTGCAGAGCTCTGAGGCTCCAAATGCAGATAAATGGTGTGCTGAATTGCAATCTATAAACTATCCAGCCCAACGAAATCACAAGAATGCATATATGATTTGTTGCTTCATGCCTAGAGGTTTAAAGATTAAGCTATCAAAAGAAACGCCGAGATTAAATTTTCTCAAAACAACTGAACCTTGCAGATTTAGCTAAATTCAACAAGGATACTTTCATTCAATCATACCTTAAAGATTTTTTTAAAAAATCTGACACTCTTGAGGAAGTACTCAGTCTTGGGCAAGCTTTAGTTGCCCAAGACTGAGCATAGAAAATAAGGAAGTTCACATGAGACAAAAACATGCCTTTTTATTCAGTACATGAAAATGCTTTGTCCAAGCTATGATGCTTTCTTCATGTCTCATTATGTTGTCTTTAAACTATTTGTGGATCTGGAGATCTCTGCTTTGTTCTTGCGTCTTCACCCAGAAGAAGCTGTGGAAAATAAATGAGATGTGTGTTTCTTTCCGTGATAATCTTTCCTTTTTTTTTCTACGTTTTGGAAATGGCCTGATATTATCTTGTGTCGTGCAGCTCATAAAACATGCAGCAGACAACCTAATGTGACTTTATGCAGATTGGTGTCTGAGAAATCACCTATTTAAGCTGTTTTCCTTCGTCCTGTAATCACTTGGCCCGCGTTATCTGCATAATCGTCCAACTCGGCAACTGAATATCTTCCAGCGTTTAACGCAGACCCTCCCAAAGGTAACGAAAACAGGAAATTAGTTAAGCAGATGCTTTTGTGCCAGACACCCGTTTATGACGGTTTCTCGTCTTAGATGTTATAATTTGTTTTGATGGAGGCTAAATGAAGTCATTCCGTGAAAAGAATCGTGCTTGCTCGTGGTTTTTTTGTTTAGCTCGTCGCCCAACTGAATGGGAGTTAATAACAGAGACACGTTCCTCCTCCACTTGTCATCAAAATTTTTATTTTTGCAAATACTAGAATTGACGGAGAAAAGATCGAAAATTGCTTTTCGCAATGTTCCAAATTCTGTTCTTGACGGCTGTTATTAGTTTATTGCTAATACTTATTTAGACATCCTGAAAGAAGCATATATAAGCAATATTTATGTCATGTCTCCACCACGAGTTTTATTTACTCATTTTATGTCATGGACTTGTTTGGCTGTCCTAAATCACCGGTAGTGTTTGAATTCTTATACATTGTATAAATCTCTATTTCACTTTTGCTTACCAAGAATAAGCACATTTAAAATACTGTCTTTGATGCTAAAGCAAATATTAAACTGTTGTACTTATATAGTTTTAAACATCTTGGGTCCATATTGGTCATTTTTTGGTTACATTTCTGGCACAATGGAATCATTCTCAACCGCATCACGACAAATAATTGCTAGTTTACTTTTGGTTGCTTTATAGTCCAAACAACTAAACTTTGGTCCACGCCCTTTGACCTTTTGGGTCGTTGCATTGTAAGGCTGAAAGCTGTACAAAACTACAACACTAAATGAAAAGGTCAGTCAAAAAAACAGGTATATTTTGGTATATTTACAGAAGCCGTTGTCGGCTCACTGCCTATATCAGAACTTAGGTCAAATTAGGTTAAACCCACAAATGGCAAAGCAAAAACAACGAACGTTGCTGGCTCAAAAATACTACCTCTTCTGAAAGCCCCATAAAAACTTGAACCAGCTTTGATTTTATGTGATCGACCAACACGGATTTGTGGATAATCACGAAAGGGAATAAAGAGAATAAATGTCTCAACCTGTAACCTGATTCTATTGTGTTTTTATCTGGTTAAATGAAGGTTTGATTAAAAAGAAGCGTCGGAGCAAACGTGAGAGCGTGGGGGGCACAATTTACGGGAAAATAGCATGGAGGGAGAGAGGGGGTAAAAAAAAAAAAAACGGTAGTTTCCCGGCCAAAACGGGAGACTTGACAGGTATGGTTTGTTCAAGGTTTTTGTTGGGGGGTTTTTCCCATGTAACTTTAAATTTTAAATTTGGTCTAAGCTGAGCAGAGAGCCTTTGTCCACATGTTTGTTGTGTCCCAACATGGCCTTGGTCTGACTTTTTTCTTCTTTTTTTTGACTAAGAGCTTTCTTCTTCCCACCCTGCCATAAAAGCCACTTTGTTAAATTTGCTTCAGTTGAAATAGTCACAATCAGACAAAAGACACAAAGACAACACTTTGAAAGGAAACGTCTGTCCCTAAAACAATCAAGAAAACCATCAGCTGAAGTCACTTAGATCACTCAAATTCTTCTGAATTTGCTCTCGAATGCATTGATTGTCTGGCTTCTCGACACAAAACAAAACTTGCTTCTCCATCACAAATTAAAAGATGCCTTCCGCTGAAGGAGAGGGAGAATACTCCCAGATAAAGTGCAGGAAAGAGTTTGCTTCAAAGTTCAGTGAAGCTCATCGCCTCGGGTTAAAGTCGGCTCGGCGTCTGACTGCAGTCGATTGAGGAGCAGACAGCAGCTCGATATAATTCATTATCAGCTTTACTGAAGCAAACGTGCTCCACGCGAGCAGAGAAGGCAACACTTAGCCCGGCTGAACATATTGAACATGTGTTCCACGCTGATTGGATTCATACGAGTTCTGTATTGAAACGTGCTGGATAGGAGCGAGCTCACAAAGAGTTTAAAGCTGATTAAATGCAGCTTGTTTATGTTCTCTGGTTTGAAGTCTGATCGTGTGGTTGAAACTGAAATTATAGATCGGATTGTCAAAACTGATCGTTTGATCAGCGAAACGCACCGAACGTGTTGAGTATGGATTATTTTTTGTTTCTTCGCATTTCATGGTTTTTTTACTGCTCCAAGAAAATGTAAAGTTGTAGCATTTGCCAAGCGAAACAGGCCATAAAAATATTGCTTCAAAAATGTTGAGTCATTTTGAAGCAGAAACAAAAGAAATATAGTCTGTAAAAAAACCCCACATTATGCAAAACCTTAATGGGGAAAACATCACCGTGATAAATGGTAAAAACTGATAGTAACTGTGGAAAGTGTCGGGCCGTTTCCAACTTCTGACGCAACTTAGTTGGAGTCACTTAACTTTTTAAAGCGAGGGATTTAGCAGGATTATTTCACGGCTTCTCATCTGATGATGAAACAACTGTGATGAGGTTAGCTTAGTGGGGGTTTTTTTAGGGCATGAGGGGGATTTTGTAAATGATCTGAATTCAATGCTGCATTAAAAAAAAACATAAAAAGCCTTGAAGTTTGCAACATTTATTTTTTTTCCCCCCCATCAAAACAGTTGTGGTGATGAATTTTGCATTGTGACTGAGTATTGATTTCACCTCCTCATCTTAAGAAATCAGTTATTTTCTTCAAATCCAAGTTATTTCTGGCATGTTGGCGCTCCGTAGTTTTGGGCGGTTGCTCCTGTGCCGGTTCCAGATCAGGTGCAACACAGAAACAACTTTATATTCCGGGCTTTTTGAGAGCCCCTCGGTAAAAAATCTGTTATCCTACTTTTAAAATGGACAAAACCAAAGTTAGTTGTTTTTGACTTTAAAAAAAAAAAAAAAAAACTAATTACAAAACCCATTGAGCAAAAGGTGCTTGGCGTTCTCTCCAAAACCGAAATACTTGTCAAGTTTTAAAAACACCCAAAAATTAAGTCGGGAATCATCCATGTGCCCCGCTTGTGCAGGAGATTAAGGAACTTATCTGAAAGGCTAATACTGATCAGGATCTAATTCCTTTTTTCTGCTCTGTGCCTCGCTGTTCGGGCTCACCGCTCTCCGCCTCCCGTCCCAGCTCTCGACGATTCGTTTAGCCTCCTCTCTCTCTTCCTATATTCTACCTATTTACTGCCTCAGTGGCTCCTCACAAACAGAGGCAGTATTGGCACACAGTGAGGACTGCACTGTAACAGCCACCTTCCTCATGGACCCACTGCATTAGTCACAGAGGCCTGACTTACAGAGGGTAGGAAGCGTAGCTGTAAAAAAAAAAAAAAAAAAAGACAGAGCAACAAAATGGAGCTAAATACTCTCTGAGCAAAGGAAGTGCAGAGTTTCAGGCAGGAATGAGAGGAAGCTCCTTGTGGCCCGACAGCATAACTCCTTGTGCATCTTAAATTATTCGGTAGCCATTAGCTGAGAAGTTCGATATAAATTTGATGAAACCAAGGAAGGTGCACAGAATTTAAACCTGAGGTCATGATTTTCAAGAAAGGCTTCAGGGTCAGTCTCTGCCTCAAGCAAAGGCCTGTCGGTATCCTGGAAGGACGATAAAGGAGCCAATCCCAAGCTAAATTTGATTAAAACATAAATTTGACTTTCATCTAAAAGAACATCCACATTGCTGAAAAATGAAAGATGAAAAGCCATCAACAAAGTTGTTAAAGGGGATGTCTTAGGAGTTTTTAAACTATTTTTATAGCTCTATTTAGTAACTATGTCAACTTCAGCTGTTATAAAATGCTACATATATAAAATGTGATTTAAAAGAAATGTGATAATGCCTTAAAATTGGGCCTCTGTCTCTTTAAAAACCCCCTTCACTTTCCGAAACCCCACCTTCAAGAAGTCATCGCAACATCGCTCCGTTTTACTGAGATGTAGCTCCTACAATGACATTAGCAAATGCGTAGTTCCACCAAGTGCTTGCTAATTGGTGCTGGCTAGTCTGAAGGAACAGAGTGGGGAAGGGCTGATCTATGAGGAAGCTCTGAAACTGCAGCTACGAGGAGGCGCCACAACTTGAAGGCGGAGCTAGGTCCACCCAAGCATTTTGCACAGCTGAATGGTTGCCACGGGAGACTGGAAAGCGAAAACAAACGACGGTGGACCTGCCGATTTGACCCTCTGTCTTGTGGACGTGTAGACACATTCATTTATGGGTGAATGTTTGGTTTAGCAAAAAAATCTGAAGAGATTAACGACAATATTCGATCTTCATACGGGTGTTCTTTTCACTTGTATCAAGCAAGAGATTGTTAATCATGTCTGACTGTGTTTCACAAAGTAGTCACTTCTGTCTGTCTGCCTCTCAGGAAATACATTTCCAGTCAATTTTACAGACGAGAGACACTCATGTGACCAGTTATTAAACTGTCCCGGGGATGATGTGTTCCGTTTCTCTGAAGAGTTTCAAAGTTTTACAGCAATACTAGCAGTAAAACTTCAGATTTTTACTTCATTATGAGGATATTTTCACTGCTTGAGCCACGGGAGAAGCCGCTTCCTCTCATTTCCTGAATGTTTCATTTGCAGGCTGAAGGGCGACTCGAGGACACGCATGCCTCCGTGAGCAGGTGTGCGGCGCATTTTAAAGAGAGCAATCGTACAATGAAAAATATTAAAAATGCCCGAGGATATTAGACTCCAGAATCAGCGATTTACAGTGGGGTTCGGGTCCAGTTTTTGTGACGAGACACAACGCAACCTTCATTAACAAACTACTTTAAAAGTTAGACTTACCGGACCTAATATGCGCATGTTTTCAGGCAAAGTTTTTAAGTTAAAGTTGTCGCCAAGTTTCATGGTTCAGCTCTGCATGTCAACTTCAAAGATGTCTATCGATCAGCGGGGTATTGATTGTCGGCACAGACAAAAATGCGGCCTTGTTCTTCAAAGCGGAGGCAAAGTGAGGTGTCTGACCTCAAACCAAGAATTTTTCTCCACTTTTCAGACCGAAACATCCATTAAAGAAACAAGACAAGAAACTTTGACAGTCATACATCACAGTTGAGAAGCTTCACTTAAATAGACGAAGGACAAATCTGCAGTTTTAGAGTTCAGGTGTGAGGATTGCAACAGGATTTAATGGTGGCTGATCGGATGGACCTTTGCATCTGGGTGGTTCAATAATGCGTATATATTTTTTTGTTTTCCAGTTTATATGTTCATTTGAAGCACTTTGCGATTTTTATCTGTTGAAAGAAGCCTTAAGTAACAGTCTTCCTACCGATTCCTCCGTGTTGATATTTTTAAAAAATAAGATTGTTGAAAAGTTAATCACGAAATCTCCCTGGAGCACTGAGATCTTTATACCAGAATAATCTTCCTGTTTCCTTTACATCTCCAAATCCTCTGTATCAGCTCGGTGCTCATCTTCCATTCCTCACATCAAATAGAAAAGTGACACACACACACACAAAAACATCGAAAGATCCTCTTGAACTCTGCTTGAAAGTGAATCGCCCGTGAGTTTCTGCCTTTCAAGCGGCGGCGATATCTAAAGCGAGGGTGATTGAAGTGTCCCTGAAGTGGACAGCAGCAACAAAACACAAAATGAAAGGGATGAAAGAGAGAAATGGAGGAAAAAGACCACATGGCATAAAGCTGAAGGAGGGAGAAGAGAGTCGCCGTCTCTCAGACCCTTTTCTTGCTTCTCAGAGGTCTCCTATATGTCAAACTCGATTACTGATGTTGCCCCCCTTTTTCACTCAGAATTTTGTTTAGCTGAAAGAAAAAAAAAAAACATTTCCTCTCAAACGACCTGCTAAAAGTTTACCAGAAACTTCCTGTGATCATACTTACTGTCTGTTAAACCTTTTGGGGGGAAATCGGGATGAATATATTGTCTGTCGTTGTTCTCATTCAACGACAAAATGACTTTTATATGTGTGGAGGGGTGAAAATAATTCCACGTCACACAGGCCTTTCACGCTGGAACAGTGAAGCACCTCAGTAGTTCTGATTCTTTGAAGGACGTTTATCTCCAAGAAACATTTCACTGTTAGATGGTGTCTCGTCTGCAGAAACAAACTCAAGAAAAACCTGACAGCAGAAATAAACCGACAGTAGGTCTGAGCAGGAGGAACTTTACTGTTTCGCAAATTACGAAACTTAGAGTAAATCTGTTGCTACAAGTCAAGATTGGATAGAATCACCGTTGTCTGAAGAAGAAACGGGAAAACTGCAAAACTGAACCTGGCATCCTCATGCCTCAGAGGAGTTTCTTTATATCCAAGAAATGTGTCTCTGCTGGACAATAAAACTCCCATAATCCACCACTAAGGTCCTTTTAGAGTCCCTTTTAATCTAATATGCATTGCTTTCACTTGTATGAAATCGTAAAAACTTCACACTGAGCTACATTTTCTGAGAGAACAAATTTATAAAATGTGTGGATTCTTACAGGTTGAGTGATTTTCTTTCTTTATTAACTTTTTCCACATTTTGGTGTTCAACACTTTTAAGCAAATGCTTTTAATTGCTCCAACCTGCGCAGGAAACAAATGTGCAGTGATCTAAGGTGGATAATAAAAAGTAATGAGAACAGTGTTGGCAGACAGTCGGGGAGAGATTTTCTCCGAGAGGTCTGATGTCAGAATGCCTGAAAGAAAATGTGTGGGCTGCTCGTCGTATCAGGTGAGCGTCGGCCGGATTCGCTGCTTGTTTGTTGGCGACAACTCGGGTTGCTTAGCAACTGTAAACAGGACCTCCAAGCACAAAGCCGTCGAGATTGGTAGATCTAACCATCGCAATATCGAAAACTCAAAGAGAACAAAGTAAGCCGACAAACGCGTGTTTTCCTCTCTGTAAACTCACATTTAGGCTCGGAGTTCAGTCTGATGTCTGGTTTCTATGGTTCTACTGGAAAAGCTGGCCTACATACTTGTTCCCCCAATTAGAACAATTCTGTTTATGCTAACTTGTGGAGAAGTAAATCGATGAGAACCGCACTACTTGTCCCCTACCGTGTGATCATCTGATCCAAACTCCCCCGTCTACCTCCAGTCCCCGTTCTCCTCGGCCGTCTCCGTGCTGCTCCATCTGATTGGGCCTGACAACAGCATTCACTTTTTATTAGCTGGAGTTGGAGCCAGTACGGTGAGCCCCCGGCGCAGGTGGGGACAGCAAGGACTGCTTGGAACAAGGCTGGATTTTGGCAGCTGTAGCTTTAGACTATAAAAGAATTTGCAGGTTTAGAAACTCTGCTCATACAATAAGAATGAGCCATTTCTTTTTCGGGTGAAGAATCTTTTTCTGTGTATGGTGTTAAAAAATATATGTGGAGCTCCATCGTAAGATTAAAACTTCAGAATATGATACACTAGTAATAATAATAATAATAATAATGATAAAAAAAACCCACATCTGCAGGGTGACGTCTTTGAACAACTACTGGTGTAGCTTCATCTCTGGAGTCCCGCTGAGATCTTCACATAAACAGAAATCTGTGTTTGGAAAGAAATGATGCAACTTTTAGAGAAATGATGAATTATGATTCCCTTTTCACAAATTATTTACCGCAACGTAGCTATATATGTTGCCTGAATGCTTAAAATATACAAGTTCTGCAGTCACTGTAGTCTGGTATCGATATCACATTTTGTTTTATATTTCCAACCTTTATTTGTTAGACTTAACTAGATAATGAGATGAGATAATGCTAGCTCATTATAATGATATAATGCTATTTCATCTTTAGCAATATGCAAATGTTGAGATAGCATCATTAGCATAATGCTAACTCATTAAAATGAAATGCTATCTCAACAGCATAATGAGGTAATTTAATCTCACAATGAGATGTTATCTCATTAGCATAATGTTATATCATTATGTTAATGAGACACATTATGAGATAATTATATCTCATTATAATGAGATATATTGAGATACTATCTCATTATAATGAGATTATTTTTATCAGAGTGACCCATGTCACACATAAATGCAAGCAAGTTTGTTGTAGCTTAATTCTGTACACATGACTGGTCTGTAAACAAAAGCAAAATCTATAACCGGGATTTCTATTTAGTTTTCAGAATTTTGGGGCTTTAGTTAGGGTTTACCTGGGTGAACGAGAGGGTAGCCTCCTTCCGCCTGGGGGAACGGGTTCTGACTGTTGTTTGTGCTTACAGGCCGAACAACAGTTCAGATTACCCACCCTTCTTGGAGTCCTTAGAGGGGGTACAAGAGAGTGCCCCTCCTGGGGACTCCCTTGTTCTGCTGGGGGACTTCAACGCTAAAGCGGGCAATGACAGTGAGACCTGGAGGGGCGTGGTTGGGAGGAACGGCACCCCCGATCTGAACTTGAGTGGTGTTCTGTTGTTGGACTTCTGTGCTCGTCATGGATTGTCCATAACAAACACCATGTTCAGGCATAAGGGTGTCCATATGTGGACTTGGCACCAGAACACCCTAGGCCGCAGTTCGATGATCGACTTTGTCATCATATCATCGGCTCTGCGACCGTATGTCTTGGACACTCGGGTGAAGAGAGGTGCTGTCCACTGACCACTACCTGGTGGTGAGTTGACTCCGGTGGTGGGGGAGGATGCCGGTCAGACCTGGCAGACCCAAACGTGTTGTGAGGGTCTGCTGGGAACGTCTGGCGTGGGAGGAGTTTGGAGAGGCCATGGAGAAAGACTTCCGTACAGCTTCGAGGCGATTCTGGTCCACCATCCGGCGTCTCAGGAGGGGGAAGCAGTGCACCACCAACACTGTTCATAGTGGGGATGGTGTGCTGCTGACCTCAACTCGGGACGTTGTGGGAAAGTGGGCGGAATACTTCGAAGACCTCCTCAATCCCAAAACATGCCTTCTGTTGAGGAAGCTGAGCATGGGGACTCTGGGTTGGGCTCTCTGATCTCTGGGGACGAGGTCACTGAGGTGGTTAAAAAGCTCCTCGGTGGCAGGGCCCCGGGGGTGGATGAGATCCGCCCGGAGTTCTGAATGTTGCAGGTTATGTTGGCTGACGCGACTCTGCAATATTGCATGGACATCGGGGGCAGTTCCCCTGGATTGGCAGACTGGGGTGGTGGTCCCCCTGTTCAAAAAGGGGGACCGGAGGGTGTGCTCCAATTACAGGAGGGTCACACTCTTAAGCCTCTCTGGTAAGGTCTATTCAGGGGTTCTGGAGAGGAGGGTCCGTCGGATCGTCTAACCTCGGATTCAGGAAGAGCAGTGTGGTTTTCGTCCTGGCAGTGGAACACTGGACCAGGTGTGGGAGTTCACCCAACTGGTCTATATGTGTTTTGTGGACTTGGAGAAGGCGTTCGACCATGTCCCTAGGGGAGGAATATATCTACCAAGATAAGATGGATAAATAAGAAGCATACATAAAATCAGGCTCAAAAATATTCATACCTCTGGAAAATTTAATAACTCTCTCTGCAAACCTCTTCCAGGTCAAAACTAGGATTCTGGCTCCAACAGAGAAAATACTTGTATTTTAGAGAGTACAGAAAAAAAGTACAGCTTACAATTTTAGGATGTTGTGGACTCGCTATGTATGCGGCATCATCAGAACTAGTGTGATGATGATTGGGATTAGAGGACTGGGGTGAAAAATCATTTCTCTGTGCCTTCTTTGCCTGTATATGTTTTAAGTAGAAAAATAGTCAGACATAATAAAATCAGTTGATGCTGGCATTAGCTATAAAGTGTGGTTTAAGTGTGGACTTATGGGAGACAAACTAGCTTAAAAGCTATCCATCCATCCATAATCTGAACATGCTTATCCTCGCAACTCCACCTCCAGCAGTCATTGGACAAAGTGCTTACAAATATTAGTGAAATGTATTTATTTTGAGATTTAGTAAGGCTAACTAAAATATACACAGAACCTACTTAAAAACATTAGCAAAAGTACAACTTCAGAAAAGTATTGTCTGTATATATTCATAATATAAAATGTAAATTTAAGATATACCTTTTTACAAGTAAAGTGTAAAAAGCAAAGTGTGTTTTTAAAAGGATTATCCAAAGTATAATTTTAGATATATTAAATTAGAATTTAAAGTATATTTGAGAAAAACATACTTTTTGAAAGTGTGCCAAACAACATTCTGTAAAAAAGAGTATTAGAAGGATCTTTTAAAAAATGTATTTGTTTTACATTTTTAATATAATCGTAAGTATTCATAATCCTCCACGCTGTCCAGAGAATATGTCAGATATATATTTACAAGGTTAATATGACATTCATGCCAATGAGTGCATGAAACATCCTGACTTCTCAGTAAATTAGAGCTCAATTACATGAATCCAAAATCAAGGAGGTCGTGGAAAACTGCATTGTTTTCATAAAATTTTAATAAAATACCACAAGAGCACAAAATGTGTTTTCATTTTTAAATCCCGTCACATTGAACGTAATTTTCCCACAGACAAATCAGTGCATGTACTGTTCCATGGCCTCTCTTCAGAAGATGCTCCGTTGATTATACGTCGTCTTTTCATCTCACACTTTTTAAATCTGGTTCACCACAAACAGGAAATAATGAGTACCCAGAGAAAGCTGGTTTTTAACTTAAGTTAATATTTTTACCCTTTAGTTTTACATGTTCAATGTAACTACATTGTTTCTTATCTTGAATAAGTCATTTTGTGCAGACAGAAATCAGGTGATCTCAATCTATGCTTTTTTTTTTTTTTTTTTTTTTACTGGTTTCTACATTTTCTGCTTTTGGACCCAAAGCATTGTCGCGGTCTAATGGAAACTTGTAAACAGCCGAAACCCCATTCAGACACAGCAAAAACAGAAAATAGAGCAGAGCAGAACAAATCCCAAAAATGAATTATTGATTCTGAAGAATCGACATAACCCCCGCACTTTCCAAAGTTTACTGATTCTCCACCATTCAGCGTGCCTCGCGGAGAGGTTTTTGTTTTCACGTCTTCGTCGGTTGATTTAGAAGAGAAAAATATTTACAGCTGAATGTCGGCATACCTTAGAATGAAACTCGCAAAGTAAAACTGTAGAAAGTTCCTTTTTTTTGATTGTACAAAAACATCGGACATAAATTCAGACATTTCTCTCCGCAGCTCCTCCTGGATGGTCCCGAGGCAAACCAAGGCCAAAACGAATCCATAGTTTCACCAACGAGTTCCAGGATCTATCCTTATTAGAGGCCTGCACCGTACCGGATGATTGTTTTAGACGGAGAGAAGAAATAAAATATTCTGAGCTCCTTGATGATGGAGCTACTCCCCCTATCTCTAAGGTTGCCTGTATCCTGGATCTCATGCTTTTAATCTTAATCTAGATCTCAAAAGGTTGGAGAAGCTTGGAACTTGGAAAATAGAAAGAAAAAGTTTTCTTATCTGATTATAAAAGTTCACCTATCTATCGGTTTTAAAGTTAAACTCACATTTTGCACTATTTGTCTTGCTTCCATTTGGGCCTCAACCACTTCTAAAAACAACATTGCCAACAACTGCAACACCAATCAGTTTTCAAAGTCCACACCGTGATTCTGCTGGGCAAATGACCCAAAGCCTTAGGTTCAAAGTAAAGTTCTGTGAAAGTAACTTGCGTGGAAGTTAAGTGTTAGTCAACAAAGTTTGAAATGGTGACGGCAATGAGAAGGATGAGAGCGGGCAGCAAGGAGCTAATGTGACAATCACACACTGACAGGTGGGGGTAGCTTTAGGGCCAAAACACACACAGATGCATAAACAAAGTAAGACTCAGAGCCCTAATACACACACACACGCACACACACACAGACTACAATGCTTAGCAATGTCTGTGCGTGGCTTACATCACAGTAATGTTACAAACCATTGAACATGGACTTATTTTAGAAGCACAGCTATTTCATTCAACTTGATAGCATAAATTGCAAACACACTCATGTAGTGTGTGAATATTTTAATCTTTACCAACACTCGTGTGTCCTCAGAGGAATATAACTCCAATCTCTTCATTTGCTCAGATAATTATGATAACTGAGATACAGCTTTTATCTGATGATATAGCTAAGGGGAGAAATAAAACAGTGTAAATACCTCTTACTTCTTTTGATGTTATACATTTTCCTTGATATTTGTACTTCCTCCAGTAATGGTCTCTGTAAATATTTGCAAGGACCCACATTTTTCCATATTTCTCCCTTCTCTTTGTCTCTTTGTTACGATGTGTGTCCAACTCCCTAAATGTCAGTTCGAGGATTTAGAGCAGTGGTCCCCAAACATTTTCCTATGAGGGCCAAATAACTTTTCCCTTCTCTGGTAGGGGGCCGGAGATTGTTGAGGGGGGCGTTTCTCGATTATTTTTACCCAGAAAGCACATGGGCAAAACCCATGAGTGAAACGGTCATTGGGACTAATATTCCATTGAGGGAATGTAACAATAACATATTAATTTCTCATATGTTAACATAAAGGCTCGTTTTGAAGTATAAGCTGCTACTTACAGTCATCGCTTCGAAGAACTCGACCTGGAATGCGGCGTTCATAACAGACACGTGTGTTCATCTGCTCTACCGCTAGCAAACAACCGTACTGATTAAATAACGTAAAAGTCAAGCAGTTCCCTAAAAGTCCAACAGATGGCAGCAATGCGCCCCACAATTTACACACTTCCTGCTAAAGAGCCCCCTGGTGGTTGAAGAAAAATCCACATATAAACCGGAAAATACAATAAATGGAAAAAAAAAATCTGAATGCTCTGGTATTGTTCAGGGGGCCGGATCCGGGCCGTAGTTTGGGGACCCCTGGTTTAGAGGGTCTCTTCTGCAGTGAGACAATCCAACGGACGTAACATCTTATTGGCCAGCAAAGTGTGACTCCTAAACTCTGAGAATGGGACGATTTTCGGTGTATCCACAACGGTTTATTTACACCGTCCGTACCGTGGGTACCAGAGAGGACACATTTCAAAACACTGGTTTCATGTTTCCGTGTGTGGATAGAAGCCATCATAGCTCCACCTTCCTCTCTCCAACCCCGCCTCACTCTCCACGTAACGAACGAAGTGCCGTTCTGTTTTGCCAGGCCAATCTGTGGCAGTTACAGCGCTACCGACTGGCGTGGCATACCTACTGCAACACTTTCAGTGGCGCTGCATCCTGTAACACGGATGCACGATTTTTCTTAATCTCTTGGAATATATTAACAATCAAGTAAACATTCCAAAAAGTAATTTGCTATATTAATATCCCACATGGTGGTATTGGGATGAGTAACTATGTGTGCCAGTTCCTGAGCAAGTACATCAAACATGGTGAGACTGGGGAACATATTCAGGAGATCATAAAAACAGGCTTTCTTTTCAGCTATCAAAAATCACTTCTTACATATCAGATTCAGAAGCCTAAAAATAACATAAGAGAATAATAGTCACAGAAGAAAACAATAAATAAATAAGAAAGAAAGAAACTAAACACAAAGGATCTAACCATTATAGGACAGTACCAGCAACAATGGACAACACAGAGAAATAAACTGAATGTTGTAAAAACTTACTGGTAATGATAAACCCAGAAATATCAGCAACTAAGCACAAAATAAAACCCCAACACGAAGGACCCACGAATCATGACAAATGGGAGTTTTTTTTAATACTCTATGAACCGTTAAATGGGCAATGCTTGATGGTAAATTTTTTATAAGGCAAACATTATAAACTCCTACTCAGGTTCCAGCTGTCAGGGAAAAAACCTCCCAAAAACAAATCCATAAAACATTGAGCTAGCAACCTACTTTTTTTCCAAAATCATTGGAAGGACAAGTGTAGGAGCCATTTATCCTTTCTGGTGTTTATCGCCACCAGGGGGCGTATTTAATTTTGAGTTGTGAGTGTCTGATGGGGGGATGGGTTATTTAAGGTCAACCACCATTCTGTTCAGGTGCTAATAGGCAGAGACAAACAGTTTTCTAACATTCTTGGTTTGGATGGATGTTGAATTTATGTGGATCTAAATGGAAACAGTAAGACAATGGACATTGTTCTGACAAATAAATTACTTTATTTTATGTCAAACGGAAGATCGGCATCATGAATCTTAATTGAGCGCACGTAAAACCAACGCCTTTCAAGAATATAGGATTTTAGCCGCTACAGACAAGGTAAGAGACACATTCATCGTTTAAAAACTTTGATTCACACCGTCTTTTCATCCGCCGTCTACCAACCACACTGTGATTTCACAGCGTAGTCCAAACACGGCTGAAGGACAATGCTGGCAGTCGTCAAAAGCAACATTTTGTCACAGTCTCTCAGCGAGACTGACAAGGCGAAAAACAAGTTTTGACTGTTTCAATTAACATAACACAATCAAGCCCTTCCTAGGTCTCCTGCTGCGTAAAGGCATTGTGCGGTTCTGTGTCAGAATGTGGAAATCATAAAGGACGCAGTCACACAGATAAAAGACTTCATTCAGATTTCAATAAATGGGGGAAATTAGTAGTTTTCTAAAGCATCTAAATGAAAGGAACCTCCAGAAGCTGAACTGAAAATACATAATTATGATGAACTGACCAATCAGATATACAGGTGCTGGTCATAAAATTAGAATATTGTGATAAAGTTCATTATTTTCCATAATGTCATGATAAAAATTAAATTGTCATATATTTTAGATTCATTGCACACCAACTGAAATATTTCAGGTCTTTTATTGTTTTAATTTTGATGATTTTGGCAAACAGCTCATGAAAACCCAAAATCCCTGTCTCAAAAAATTAGAATATTATGAAAAGGTTCTCTGAACGAGCAATAAAAATAATCATCTGAATCAACAAAGTAACTCTAAACACCTGAAAAAGATTCCTGAGGCTTTTAAAAACTCCCAGCCTGGTTCATTACTCAAAACCGCAGTCATGGGTCAGATTGCTGACCTGACTGCTGTCCAGAAGGCCATCACTGACATCCTCAAGCAAGAGGGTGAGAAACAGAAAGAAATTTCTGAACGAATCGGCTGTTTGCAGAGTGTTATATCAAGGCACCTCAGTGGGAAGTCAGTAGGAAGGAAAAAGTGTGGCAGAAAACGCTACACAACGAGAAGAGGTGACCGGACCCTGAGGAAGATTGTGGAGAAGGGCCGATTCCAGACCTTGGGGGAAGCAGTGGACTGAGTCTGGAGTAGAAACATCCAGAGCCACTGTGCACAGGCGTGTGCAGGAAATGGGCTATAGGTGCCGCATTCCCCAGGTCAAAGGTCAAGCCACTTTTGAACCAGAAACAGCGGCAGAAGCGCCTGACCTGGGCTACAGAGAAGCAGCACTTTGGACCACTGTTGTTCAGTGGTCCAAAGTACTTTTTTCGGATGAAAGCAAACTTTGCATGTCATTCGGAAATCAAAGTGCCAGACTCTGGAGGAAGACTGGGGAGAAGGAAATGCCAAAATGCCAGAAGTCCAGTGTCAAGTACCCACAGTCAGTGATGGTCTGGGTGCCATGCTGCTGGTGTTGGTCCACTGGGTTTTATCAAGGGCAGGATCAATGCAGCAGCTATCAGAAGATTTTGGAGCACTTCATGCTTCCATCTGCTGAAAAGTTTTATGGAGATGAAAATTTAATTTGGTCTGGAATTGGCCCTTCTCCACAATCTTCCTCAGGGTCCGGTCACCTCTTCTCGTTGTGCAGCGTTTTCTGCCACACTTTTTCCTTCCTACTGACTTCCCACTGAGGTGCCTTGATATAACACTCTGCAAACAGCCGATTCGTTCAGAAATTTCTTTCCGTTTCTCACCCTCTTGCTTGAGGATGTCAGTGATGGCCTTCTGGACAGCAGTCAGGTCAGCAATCTGACCCATGACTGCGGTTTTGAGTAATGAACCAGGCTGGGAGTTTTTAAAGGCCTCAGGAATCTTTTTCAGGTGTTTAGAGTTACTTTGTTGATTCAGATGATTATTTTTATTACTCGTTCAGAGAACCTTTTCATAATATTCTAATTTTTTGAGACAGGGATTTTGGGTTTTCATGAGCTGTTTGCCAAAATCATCAAAATTAAAACAATAAAAGACCTGAAATATTTCAGTTGGTGTGCAATGAATCTAAAATATATGACAATTTAATTTTTATCATGACATTATGGAAAATAATGAACTTTATCACAATATTCTAATTTTATGACCAGCACCTGTAGTTTTACAGCAAAGAAACAGTCAAAGTTATTCTTTACAATGCCTTTACAGCCTTTTTAGAAGTTATATTGTAGTGGTCGTAGTAGGTAAAAACGTACATCATCATTCAGAAGAACTTTCCGGTGTTCAGTCAACTCTGGTTATAAGAAGCTGTTTTAGTTATCCCCAGCCAGATGGCTAGCTCAGATGGCATCAGAAAACATCACAACTCCCAGGAAATGTTGGATCATCTCAGCGTTTCTATAGAAGATGTGGTCTGAAACGGATAAAACCACAGGGAGCTAGTTTATCCAAAGAGATCACAGGGTTTGACTTATTTAAGAAAAACTATGCATGGATATTGCTAGATTTATTTTTTAAAACACCTGCTTTACACAACAGGTGGTGTCCCTGAACAGTCTTTCCAGTCCGAACCTTCATTTCTGATCTTTGATCAAAAATTACAGGCACACAGAGACTCCATGTGTTCATTTCCTGACACCTGCTGCTGAAATTCATTCAACAGAGTTTGATGACTGAGTTGCTAATAGTATCTTCATTTGAATATTTCCTTTTTTGCGGGGTGGATTAATTAGTCAACACAGAACTACGTTGAATTTTGAAATCAAAAATTGAGTGAACAATTTTGATTTTCATCTTTTCTCTCCTCCTCTCCCTCCCCTTTAATCAACAATGACGAGTATAGACAAACTAAATGAAGATTGAACTACTATAGACTTAAACAACTTTAAAAAATAGTTTTAGCTGTCATTTCTGAATGACTACAGAGGTTTAAGTTATCATAGTCAGATATGTCACCACTTTGAATTGGTGTGGAAGAAAACCCTACAGTTTCTCTTGAGATAAAAGAAACATGAGGTCAGAACAAACCATGAAAACCAGCACAGACCTACCCCACCATGGACTGAGAGGATGTGACCCTGCTTCAGCATCATCACTTTAACGCTTGTTTAAAATCTGAGGGCAAGCTTGATCCCATTTTAAGAAACGCTTTATGATCAAATTGAACTTTTGATAAACTGATTGATAAATTAGCTATTCATTCAAGCCCAAGTGCATGTAAACCACCAATCACAACTTTTCATCGAATTAATTGAAATCCTCAGTGTAAAATACCAGAAGTACTCAAACGGGCATCTTTCACTTTTTGCTGTTAAATCTGACAAATCATTTATTATTTCCTGAGCCTTATTTCCTGTTCCTTAAATGTTTTATTAAAATAAGCGCAGTACAGCCAAAGGCTCACAAAGTGACAAAATAGTAAATCTCTTAATTACTTTAAGTAATCTAAGCCCAAGGTAGTGATTTGATATGGCGCTCCTAAAATCATCCCTCAGCTTAGGAAGAACTTAGCCAAGTGTCAAACTGGGGGAGAAAACTTAAAAGTCTTTAAGCTGTTAATGAGTAGTTTTAACTGCATCCTTCTGTGGTCAATGCGGAGCCCGTAGTGCAGAGTTTATCATCTGTAAACAGCTGCACTGCTGGAGATCCAGCCAAAGGGGACAGTTAAGGAGAACCAAAGGAGATATAAAAAAATGTTGCTTTTCAGCTGGGGATATTCAGATTGGGAAAAAGGCAATTGTGCTTAAACGGCCAGGAATGATCAGAAAGGGGTCAGAGGGGAGATGAAGATTTATATCAAGAATATTAAAATAAACTGTCCTTTCTATATAAAGAGGAACTCCTTTATTTGTTCCTTCTGCTATCATTGTTGGCGATATAACAAATGAGGCCTGAAGTGAGTCGTGGCAGATGAAAATTCACAAATACAATCATTGGAAAGCTGAATTTATACACGAGCATCGGGGGAGAGAAGACGTCCATTCTGCTTGCGGATCGTTCTGTTCTGCAGTCAGTTCTCATCTCCCCCTGGCTGGCCGAGCAGAACGCAGCCCGATCATCAATAGCAGACAACGAAACGAGGCGGAGGCAGAATACCAAACATACCCATTGCATCATTATTTGCTCTTTTCTTCTTCATTACCCGATCGGGAACGCGGGTATCCCCACTTGATGACAATGATTAAGTCTCTGGCCTTGAACTCCGACTCTCTGCTGCTACCCTGTAGTGTCTGCTCGTGCCACAGCAACATGCCGAGGAAAAACTTCTCGTCTGGGTGACAAGAGTCCCCTTTGTGTGGCAGATGAAGGTGAGTGTGTGTTTTTGGTGGGTGCTGTGTTGCTTCAGGCGGTGAATACCTGAGGAGTTAAAGAATAAATGTATGTATCGAGAGACTCTGGCAGAGAGAAAGAGGGAAGGATGAAGACAGAGATGTACTCGCTTGTAAAATATTCATTTCAAGGCAGCAGGCCATGCCTAAAGCAAGTTTGTCTTTTAATGATTAATTTATCTGTACACTAATCCCACAGGAGGACTGAATATGTGTGTGTGTGTGTGAGCTCTTGGCTGCAGCATGTCTCTTCTTCATTACAGCTAACGTATGTGTGAGAGAGAAAAAACACTTCTGGGTTTCATCACGCAGATACGCGTGTGGGCGTGAAAATGTGTCTATATATCCGAGACACTGTGGTCTCCTCCATGTATCATGGAGGCATTAGATCAAGGTTTGTTGGAAGACTTTCAAAGACTTTTGTTACACTGGATTTTTTAGGGAATGAACAAAGCCAAAATCTGACACATGGTGTTTTGCAGTGGTTAAGATGGTAGCAGTATTGGTTTTATTAATAAAAATAAATAAATAAAAAATCACTGTCTGAAATGTTTTTTTTTTTTTGCAAAATAGACAGACATCTACTGCTCCTCTAAACTTGAACAAGAAGCTTTTCAATCAGAGAAGCTGGAATAGGTCAAGATGTAAGTAAGATAAGGACTAATTAATAAGGCAGGGTGAACTAATCTGAGATCAATTAAAGTATGCTAAAAACAAGACTAGAAAAAAATTAGCTAATCTATGATTTGAAAAAGAATTTCAAATAAGATAAACATTAAGAATGAGTCAAGCTAATATAGACTAAAATAAAATTAGCCAAAACAAGTTTGGGAACAGGGCCGTGCAGAGACCACTAAAGGGGCAGGTGCTCAAAGAAAGAAAAAGGGCACATCTAACCGCATTCTGGGACAGAATATTAAAGCTTCTCAGCTTTCAGAGTTTAATAAACAATGATAAATTACTAAATTGTGAGATATACAATCAAAGCTATGGAAAATCTCTATATAGAGCATACAACTATGTATATGTAAGATATTTTATTAGCAATTTCTTTCTGCAGGTTTATTTTGTTATAAGAAAGGATTGCAATATTCAAACCCGCAATTTAGCAAGATATGTAAATAGGAGCTAGACCACCAGACATATTTTGTCTTTACAGAATTACACTATTAAAAATATAAACAGGGGCACAATGCAACCTTTTAGTGGACTGTAATCTATAAAAAAGAACTGCCTGTTTGCTACACTTGCAGTGGAGATGAAGATGGTCCATTCAGGAAAGGAGAGCTGCATCAAACTTTAACGTGGAACTGCAGAAAAATGAAAAAAAAGCAAAATTTGAATTGTTAATGCATGTCACCATGAAAAAAGCCTACTGAGTCTAGCTTAAAAAAAACTTTTTTTTAAATTAAAATCACATATTTGTGTCTCATGAAGTGAAAAAATTATTTGCAAAACAAACTTATTTGTGCATGTCAGAAATCTTTTCTTGCTATTCTAAGTTTTTGTTTGTGACTCAAAGTTTTGCTTGTGATTCTCACATGACATCATGGGCAGGGCCTAAAATTGCAACAAAAGATTCCTGATGTGTGCAAATAAAAGTTTATGTTTGGCAAATAACTTTTTAAGTTCACGAGACAAAAACGAGTTATTTAATTTAAAAAAAAAGTTTTTTAAACTAAACTTTTTGTTTTAAAAAGGGAATCATTACAATTCCAAAAGTTTTGATTACAATTTTATTTTACTTAACCGAGGCTAGTTTATTTTTTTTTTTTCATTGAATAATTGGAGAAAAAAATGTAACTTCATACTCTGCGAACCAGACCCTAAACTTTAGTTTGGATTGAGTTTTTTCTCCTTCATTAATGACACACTTTTATTATATACATTTTATCTATCTTGGTAATTCAGGGTGAGTTATTTTTAATTCTAAATGAATATCCTTGTTGGACTTTTATTTAAGTGCTATTCTCCTTCAAGATACATTTACCTAACCTATGTATTTTCTTCAAATACATAGGTTGTCTTGAGCTGTCGCACACGTGAATATCTTGTGCTGTTCGAAGAGCCGGCTAGCTTTACCGCAGTTTTTTGGACGGGCGATGTGCCCCTAATGCATAAGCAATACTTAAGAATGACTGCTGTTATTAACGATACAGAGAAGAAGCTTTTTAGTTTGCTAGCAAAGTCGTTAGCTAGCACCTAGCTAATAGCACAAAAACAACAGCCTAATGTCTGTATGATAAAAATACTGAATCGATAGATAAGAACATTTTTTCCTCACCTGAGTGTCTCCTCCCGTTCAGTAGTTCTTCAGAGAAAGGCAGACAGAGGTCTGTCAGTGTGTGTTGTATTTCATTACCTCTCTGCTTAAACCGCTACTCCGTGCTGAAGCAGAAACGATACTTCAACGTTTTCCGTCATCTGACAAGCAGCAAGTCTACTCCACTTTATTCACCAAAAGTTTTTTTTTTTTTAATCCACCAAAAACTGATCTGTAATCTGGAACATTCGCTACGTTGAGCTCCAGTTAGCCGCCTTTTCTCACTGTGCGAGAGGCAACTGCGTCATGCGTCACGGGCAAAAGGTCAAAGGTAACAAGGTGACTGGTTTATTATATGTTGTACAAAAATATCCCAACAAAGCAACTAAATAATTTTAGTACATGTTATGTGTCAGAAGAGGGCTTAGGAAGTAATTATACAAAAAAATAAAAATAAAATAAAAATTTGATCAAAAGGGCAATTGGGGGCAAGGAGCAAAAGGGGCAGGTGCTCGAGCATCCCAGACCCTACCTCCGCACGTGCCTGTTTGGGAATGATATGTTAAATCAAGCCAAAAAAGATTAGCTATGGTAGGCTAGTGTCATAAAAGAGATGCAGGTAGAATATACTAAAATAACCTAAAGTAAGGTAGAATAAGATAAACTAACGTAAGATTAACCAAAAATAGGCTTACATAAAATAAGCTATGCTAAACTAAAATAGCACAGAATAAACTCTCTCTTTTAGTTAAATAAGCTAGTGTAAGATTATTTATTTTTCCTTTTCAATTAACGTAAAGGTTGAATAAAAAGTCTGCACAGCTACGCTATTCCCGCTCAGTGTTCTGCTCTTTCTTCACCCATGACCTCCTATTTTATGGTAACACAGATTTACCTCACATCGTAATGTTACACTAAGCTAAAGCAAGCTAAAATAAACTTAGACAAGACACAGTAAAGTATACCAATATCAGCCAACCTAAAATAAATAAAATAAGATTAGCTAATGTGAGCTAACATAGCATATTCTAAACGACAGTAAGCTAACAATACATAGGCTAAAACAAACCAAGCTGAAGTGAGCAAACATACAATAAAGACAAGGCAAAAACTGTATGAAATAGATAAATTAAAACATGCTCAGAATGTCAATGAATGACACACATATGTTTGAGAGGAGTATGAAGAACATTACTAAAAAGAGATTATATTTACATCAGTTCAGTCTTACTTGCTTGAGCCAGAGCTTTTACTTCCACCATCCTGATGCCACAGTGGCATCAGGATGCTAACAGCTGATGCAAACCATGAGGAAGATATTACTCATAAGAAGAACTTTATCTTGATACAAACCTGTTGATTTCCATCCATACACTTGGATTGATGGAAACAAAATAGCAATATCTACCATTATTGCCTCAAAAAGTGATGTTCAGATTGGTGGAAATGTGTGTAGTTTCAGACAATAATTAAATAATCAAATATAAGATATGAAGCAAACCAGATATCTTTTTGTGGCTGCCGGTGAGCTTTCCTACTTCTCTCCTGTGGTATCGACTTGAATTATGGCGATCTTCAGGTGCAGACAACAAACTTTTTTCTTTTTCTTTTTTTTTTTTTTAAATGTGGAGTTTGCATACAATCCATAATTCATGTCATACATACTGTGTATACTGCCATCCAGGCAACGCAAGCAAGAAGAAGAAAAACAATTAAATCGGAATCTTGGAGAACTGAAAACTTTTTCCCAAACGGACTTCAGAATGGTAAGACAAACCTTTCTCCGGCTCACGCAGCAAGCTTAATTTAAAATAATTCCTGAAGCCAGAAGGTTTCACGCCCACAGTGGAGATACAGAATAATGGCTTTAATATTGAATGACTCATTATATCGACAATGGCTTTTTAAGTTGCTTGGTTGAATTATTGATATTTTTAACTTCATGTAAACCAACATTAACAGAAGGGTTCGTAAGGTTTGTTGCTGTGGGATCGGACAATTTTTCACGTTTATCTGCAGAGATTCGCTACCTCTTTCTGGTTTCTTAGTCATCGCTGTTGAAACACATTCGGATTTCGATTTTTTACTTATACAAAATTCATCAGCTTTTACACATACTTGCCAACGCTTATCTCCTATTAAACATTTTTTTTCTCCTTCTGCTCATCAGGCTAGAAGAACTAGATTCAGCTAGCTTCTTTGGTGGGGGCAGCGGGGTTTATTGGCTGCCTAAGGTGTTCAGTTCATGCAGCCTTTGGCGCTTCTGTCCCGTAGCAATCTAATAATCCCCCTCCTCCCAGTGAGGTGTCCAGATCAAGCACTGATGCATGTAAACAGAAAAAGCAGTGAGTTTAATCTGAACTCCTCCCGGATGCCAAAGACGACCACGCGGCGAAGTTATCTGCCCGCTCGTGTCAGCGAGCTCCTTCATCTCGCTCCCAGCTGAGGGGAGAAAGGATGGCCGGGAGATTTCAAGCTTCGCCTGAGCTCATATCTTCGAGCTGATATTCGTGTACAAAGAGGGCACGCTCAGGTTGCAAAGCGGCGGTTTTTTCGTCAATGGGAGCTTTTCTGCGCCGGTGTGCCTCAGGAGCAGCTTTGAGTGGACGTGATGTATGGCGGGAAATAACCTTTTATTGTTGATGATCTTTACGGGAACAGATCAAATCTGTGCATCTCTCTCTCTCTCTGCAGAACGGAGACCTTCTTGGTCACAAAAAGGACTCCAGTGGTCTGTTTTCAAACATTTTATTACGAGACGACGTTCCATTGAGTTGTGGCCTGGGTAATGATTTTCTGCTACTTTTCTCAGTAGAAAATACAGACTTACTTTATCTGTGGAGAGGTATGCCGCGCGGTTTTGAGAATTTTCTGTAGAAGACAAGAAATAAAGAGTTTGATCGACAGCAAAATCTCTCCACTGACTCAGAGCTTTAATCACTTACTTTGGTTCAGTAAGTCTTCAGATGGTCTTCAGATGTTAGGGTGTAATGTCTTTAATAATCAGCTGGTTAGTGTTTAGAGTCATTAAACCAAAGTTTATTTCACACTTAAAATTTTAACAATAAGAAGTTGTCAAACAACTATCAATTAACAGGGTTTCACTGTTAGTGGGAGGTGGATTATAAAGTGTTTCACGGTAATTCAGGAAGAAAATGTAAGACAGTGGCTCACAACACGCAGATGTAATTAAATTACCACTTTGGTCATCCAGTTACATCCGGAAGATCCACTAGTTTGACATGAGGTGTAATTTGTCCCCGTCTCTAATTTCCCACCTTTTCTAGACCTTTTTTTATTGCAACAAGTTGTACAGATCTGCCTAAAATAAAACACCCTGAAGTTACACAGTCTCATTCAGGATGTTTCTGTTTACTGAAAATCTTCCTTGGTGAGAAACATTGAGGCGCAGTCGGCCTTTTGAACCAAGTTTTATCAGCTCCTTGTGAATGTCTTTCATCCTCTGGTCTTTTGAGTCTTTCTGAAATCTTTTTATCCCCTCACCACCCTCCCGCCCCATGGTCTAGATTACCTTATCTCAGCTTTGAGTTGAATTGAAAGGACAGGATCAGAAAAACTTCCCAAAGGTCTTAATATACATTAAAATCCATTTTGCTTATGCGAAGTTCTGGCTGGAAGAGGACGTCCGACATTCAATCACTGGGACAAGAAATGGTCATGAAGTTAAATACCGTGTGTGCGTGTGTGTGTGTGTGTGTGTGTGTGTGTTGGGTCTCTGGTTCAGGGGGCTCCAGGTTCCAGTGACATGTCCTGTGGATGCGGTCGACCTTTCGACCCCTTCAGTTAGGCCTCTAGGAGAAAACAAAGCAGACACAATAACCAGTATCAGTTTTCTGTTTAAGCTGTTCCAGTCGCCGACTGGTTCAAAGATCACAACCCGTCGCTGCTGTTCACAACCGCGGAGAAAATTCAGCAACGCGTTTGTTTAAACGGAGCGGTTTTGTTAAAAAGCCGGTGACTGTACCGCATTTAGATTTGGATCTTTTCAGGCAGTGTTGTTTTCCAGAGCAGACAAATCTTTTTTTTATCGTTATTCCCAGTTGAGGGGAAACTGAGTGTACAGGCTCTAGTTTCGGGGGTGAACTGAATGTGATTCTTCCTGAATACAAGGAACTTAATGGAACCAAATTCCTTAACTCTGATTTGAAGAATAAAAGTCTGGTAATATTTAAATATATATATATATATATTTTTTTTTACATATTCTGCTGCTGCAGTGTATTTTACTCCTCAGATTTCATCCATTCAGCCAAAAAATATTTGCAATGTTTCGCCCGACTTCTCTTCGATGTTCAGTCGCTTTGCTTCTCCTCCGTCTTTCTTCTCCTTCCCGCTCTGCAGCAGCAGCAGCTGCTCAGGCTTTCTGCAGAAACTCAAATTCCCCCCTCGCCTCAGCCTTCTTTCCCTTAACCGTCTGTCGATCCAGGCTCCCGCTTTTTAAAACCATGGACAAGCGGGAACCTACTTTTCCCCCTCCCCCCAACATCCAAAACTCCACTGGGGACAGATTTCCGTGTTGCACTTTAAATTATTGATGAAGCGTCCCCTGCCTCTTCTCTTCTTCCTCCCCCCCTGAGGCTTTAAGTTAAGGGACTTGGAGAGAAAACCCAAATCTCCAAGGATGCCTTGTTCATCTGAACACACCGCAGAGTCACTGCAGACACCAGACTGCCGGGCTCTGCAAGACAACAAGCACGCACACACACACACACACACACACACACACACAAATCCATACACCACATTACATTTGGGCTTAGAGACGACAAACTTTAAACGTCTTGATACTTAATATCCCTGTGAAAATACGGAAACGAGGAGAAGAAGTAGGATGAGGGCAGGATGAGTCCTAGTCTTGGCCTCCGGAAAGAAACGACTTGCAGACGTTTTAGTAAATTAAATCATTTTTAGACGTTTCTCGGTTGTTGCACTCCTTTATGGTTCCAGCTCTGCTCATAAGTATTTTACTGGAGCCAGAGCAGAAGGTCTTCATCTGGCCCTATCAGAGTTTATTATCCAGCCGAGCTGCTGTGGGTTATTTTACCAACGTGATAAATGTTTAAATATGCAGTCAACATGTTTTCATAAAAAACAGACATTAATAAGTAAAAATGCAGGAATATAAATGTGACACCTGAGCTGAGGCTGAGCTTTCTCTTCTGCTGTCCATTATTTCTTATTTACTGGCGATTTTTTTAATTTTTATTTTATTTTATTTATTTTTATTCACACCGAGCAAATTCGAAGCTCTCTTGGTTTTGTTTCAGGGTTGCAGCCTCCGTTCCATCTCTGTTCAAATGTTATTCTTTTCAAGGATCAGCGATGATTTTAAGCATTTAATGCTGGATATTAAAAAATAGAAGGAAAAGAAATTAGTTTTTTTTTTTTTTTTGCTCTCTTCAGCATCGAAAAAACTAGATTATCACTTACAGACGAAAATTATTATTCTCCACCTGCAACATTTGGCATACTGCAGATGAATTTCTAATAAGTAAACATGTAACTCATTACTCCATATTTAAGAGGCTTCACATTCAACACATTTCATCTCTTTTGTTTGTATTTTGGAGCAGCTTTTCTATCCGAGCTCCACCCAACGAACATGTTCAGTAGACACAGTCTGGATAAGCCGCACCAAACCTTCGCTCACACAAAGTTCAGCTATCTTACTGAATCAAGCTACAATTTCACAGTTCAGTTTGTCGAAGCTGAACAAGATCTCTCTCTCCTCTGCGTGTTTCTGTCAGGAATACACACACGTGTCCTCTGTGTTTCATATCGAATGAACAGTTGAGCTGCTTAGAAATTCAGATCTCCTTGCGAGCCGACAGCGTCGACGGATTGTTTGTTCGGCTCGAAGTCTGCAGGCACCGCCCTCACACGGCCTTCCGCTCACAGACGGAGGTTTTGATTTTGTAAGGACACATTTTGATGTCCTTACAAAATCAAAATGTAAGGACATTTTGATTTTGTAATGTCCTTACAAAAGACATTACAAAATGTCTTTTTGTAAGACAGAAACCTCGGAGAGTTTCTGTCAGGTTTGAATCTGGAGTTCAACTCACTGTGATGCTGGGGGGGAAAAAATGAAATATGTCGAAATATATTTCGCCGGTCAACGGGCATGTCGGAGGCTAAAGCTGATTTTCGGAGATGGCTAAAACGAATCGAAGGACTACTACCCCAAATCCTGCCGCCGTCGCCGCCATGTCTCACTGTGAGCACAATGTTCTTGTACCGATGCTCTGTGTCATTCAGTACTGGAAAACTGGACTCCAAAATGTGGCTTCATCAGACCATTACACATTTCCTTAAAAAGTCTCGAAAGATTTTAGCCAAACTTGGATGTTTTTTCTGAAAGATCTTACAACCCTACTCCTTAATATGTCAGACAAATCCCACAGGCGCAGCATAACTTCATTTCACTATCAGGTTCGTGATTAGCTGTAAGCTCAAGTCTGAATGGCAAAACTGAAACTAGTGCACCCATTTTTTTTATCCACTGAGATAAAAACAAAAAAACATTCAAAGATGACAGCGCCAAGGGTTCTGAATACAAATGTAAGCAGAACATGTGAAATGAAACAAATTGTTAGTATATATAGAAAGAAAAGTTACTGAAATTGGTAAGACGAATAAATCTAAACACTGTCAAGTTAAATTGAAAATAGCTTGCTAAGAAATGCATAAATTGAGTTCAAATTTGAGAAGATTTGCAATCATCAACAATATTAGTGAAGCAGCGTAGTTTCCTCTGTTGCATTTAAACATTTTCCCCAGTCCTGCCTGATGCCCTTTTATATTTGAACCCTTTCTCTGGAAACTGTCTCCTACGTCTTTTTACTCTCTGAAAATCTGCTTGGACGTTGTGCTCCTAGGAAAGTTCGTTCTCTGAAACTCTTTCCCTATCTCACCTAAAAATAAAACTTCTTGGATTTTTGTCGAGCTTCAGGTATTAAGGTGTGGATTCTTCAGTGTAGTCCAGGGTTGAGCACATGCTGCACTGTCCACCTACACATACATCATCTTGTGAAGCGATGGATCATCCCTCCAAATCACCGAAGTCGGGGGTTCTACTCCAACAGGCAGTCGAGTGAATACGTTTGGCGATATTGGTGTGTACTTGATTCTAAATACATACAAGTAACGTACATGATTATTTTTGGTCTGTTACTGTTTAAAGTATTGATTCAAGGTGTTGGTAACTATTGGTCACTGCAGTTATTTTGGCTCTCAGAGATATTTTGGGCTCAAAATAACTTAAATCAGTGGCAACAATACAAGTAAAATCCAATAGAGTATCACAAAACGGACTTTGTTGGTATTCTCTTCCTTCCTTCTAACAGAATCTTCTTCTGTTCTCCTAAATGCCTCGCGGACTACAAACTGATCAGCCTTTAGGTGAGATCTTTGCGGGTTTTTTTTTTTTTTTTTTTAAGATCTGAAGCATGCAGGAGGAACGAGTTCAATACAAGCAGTAATCAGACATCCCGGAAGGTACCCAGTATCAAGCTGCACACAAATAAGGCTCTGCGGTTCTTCAATCCATATCAGCTTGCAGGCTGTTCTCTCAGTCCATTAAACACATTCAGCTCTCCTACATGGAGCCTGGAGGTACAGGAGAAGTCACATCGGCGCTCCCATCAATCGCACCGAGAGCTTCCCAACAGGAAGATAATGAATTCAGCAAACTTGGCCGCTTACCAATGTTTGGCTCCTAAAGGTTTCAAATCACAGGATTCCTACGACTTCTACCGAGTGATGTGAAAGGGTGAAAATCCTGCAGGAAAATAAAGTGGAAAGCATCGAGCTAGGAGCAAATTCTTGAAGTCAGAACTGTGATCTTGAATTGACACTAAATCCAGTTTAATAAAAATAAAAGAATCTGGTAGTCGTTTAATTGACTAAGCTAACTGCTACTTAGCAATACAAGCTAACATTTCTCTGTATGTTCTGCTTCCATGCACTGTAGCAAGATCTTTTAGAACTATGTGAAAAAGACTTTGTGAGATTGATGTCAGAAGTGAAAAGAAAAAAAAAACCAGCATGTTTTTAAAGCTAAGTTTATGTGTAGGGTAGCCATATTGACATTTTCAGTTGGGTCCAACGTTAAAAAAAAAAAAAAATTCCCGAGTTGTGACTTTTTGGGACATTTCTGTTATTTTTTTTTCTTTTAAGTTCTACTCTAAACATTTGAATCTAAAATATATTTTTAAGTCAGTAAAAAAAAAAAAAGAAAACAAAGAAATAAACACCTTTAGCTGAAAAAAAAGGGAGGAAAAGTTCTGCACAGCTCTAAAATGTCTATCCCAGTAGGGTGAGGTGGTATTTACATATGTGGTGCTTGTTAGGAAGACTTCAACAGAAAGGGAGAGTTCCTCCAGCCAGGCCTGAGGAGGACAAGAAGATGCGAGAATCCTCACTGGTTGGTCTGTACAGCAGAAACAGGATGTCCAGGTCTGGCAGAACACTCCTAAATCTCAATCTGTCTTTGCTCATAAAAAAAAACATTTAAAAAAATGCTTCTTTACCCAGTGACTGCTACACAAAATATTCCTCACACCCTCTACTCAGATTTTGTCATTACCCTAACTTTAATGCAAAAACATCAACTTGCTAAAGTAATAGTCATTTTCTGTCAAATATGATTTTTTTTTTCTTTTTTACCTAAAACATGTTCTGGAAAGAAAATATGGTAATTTGTTTTTTATTTACCAAAATCACTTTTTCCAAAAAAAAAAAAAAAGAAAGAAAAAGGAAAAAGGTTTGGGCCATTATTTCAGAAAGGTGATAAAAATGGAGATTTCAAAATGACAAAAAGGCAACTGATTGCACTGGATGTTAAGGCCAACACTTTATAGTTTAGTGGAGAAAAAATTAAAAAAGGGAACATGCATCATGTTTCTTCCACTTCATAATTTTTGCACTACTTTTTGTTGGTTGCCGACATGACACACCGTTGTGATACATTATTACAGTGTGGAGTTTTTAAGAAAAGGAATAACATGCTTGTGTTTTTTACTTTCATCGAATGTCTTAAAATCGGATCACTCCGGCTTTGTTTGGGCGTTTTATTCAGCACCGTCTTAAAAATAAAATAAAATAAAACATTTAAATCATGTTTTCCTGCTGTGTTTGCTGTAGGTAACTCCAGGTCTGACAGTGTACATCTTGCCTTGATTCAACACCCAGAATATGCTTTTCTTTTCTTTTCTCTTTTTCTTGACTGACAGGAGCTTCTCTGCCCTTGGCTTGGTCTCCAGCTTTCAGGATGGCAATGAAGAAGGCAGAGCTGGGCTTGTGCAGCGAGTTGAAGAGAAACTTTTGTTGAAATCAAAATTGTATGTTTTGACTTTCTGTTAAAGCCTCTATTATTCATGAACCAAAGAATCCCTGCAGCACTTTCTGCTGCAGCTGCTGTCATATCTGCCTCGGATCCTGCAGAGTTTGTTGCATTTTGCCGGATTGTTCGGCGTGGTTCGCTTCGGGCGACTTTAGAGGAGAAGTAGTGACGTGAGATTAAAGATTGCATTTTATGACGGCTGCATTAAGACAATCTGATCATCTATAAGTATTTTAAGTAAGGGCTTTGGAGTTTAAAATCCAACATTTCAGATTTTTACAAGTGACAACGACATACTTTATACCGCCAAAGCTAAAATCCGGAATCGGTTTCTTTGCTGGATCCTGCAATGTGAACAAAACATAAACGTAACAATTGTTTTTCTATATTTAAAACTCACAAATCTATTAATTGGACGCTTCTTCTTTAACAACCCTAAACATCTCCGTCTGTGTTACCTTCTTCTTCCCACAGATTTGCATTCAGGTCCCCATTGAGCCTCTCCATTATCCCGACGGGGAACGCTGTGTGAGATGTTTCTTTGACAATCCGAGAGGAGCTGTTGCCGTCTGCCGCGCGCAACAGTGAGGAGGGAAACACGTGGAGCCGTCAGCGTCCCATTAAACTGAGACGCCGATTCGCCTCAGTCTGGAGGGATGAGACGAGCCAATTTAACTGCGACACGCAGCGAGTTGAAAAGGTGGGGACGCTCCGGAAGACTTTCTGCAGTTATTAGGCTGCGTACTCCGTAGCCCAAGCTTAGGGTTTGTGTTAAATTTATTCTTTGGTTGAGGGAATCTCAGGTTTGCTTTTTTTTTTTTTTTTTTGTGCGGCTTTTGTTGGCATCTTCAAGCCACGACCTCCAGTGTGCACTGGAGTAACTTCCAGTTGAGCATGAGGAGTTTGTGTTCTTCCCAGCCAGAGGCCATGGAAAAAGAGAAGGTTCTTCTTGCAGCTTTTTATTTTTTATTTTATTTTTTATTTTTTTACAAATTTCTTAAAACTGACACCATGATGTCAGTTTTAAGGTAGATTGGCACAAGACAGATAAGCTCTGCCTCCTTCCTGTAGTTCTATTGCCATCTGCAGAAATACAACAATCCCAATCAGAGCTGGGAGGAGGGTGAATGCGCCTTCAATCATGCCTGTGTACACGCTGCAGCTGGGCTAATGGTGGAAAAACGCACTTATCATGACAGGAATTGTCATGGGAGACCATACTAACTGGCCTGAGAATTAATGGCAGGCTGTAGCATAGCAGAGAGCAAGAGGGAAGGTGTGATTGACAGCGCTAAGACCCTCCTCCTGGCTCTGATTGGCTGTTTTATGACCTAGTGGTGTATTTCTGCAGATGGCACATATGAACAGATTGTTTTGCAGCCTACTTGCTTTTATCCTGATTCCAGGTACAACTGAGTTGTTAAACAGACACCCAGATATTTCCGGGTAAGTGTTCGCACACTACTACTTCTGCAAAAGTGTCACAAATATCACATCAGTGACACAGATGAAGGCCGTGTTTAACCACCACCACCACCATCATTGGCTCGACTCTAATCGCGGCTTCGTGAGTTCCCGTGTCGTCCGTTTGCCTGTACAGGTCTGAGTTTGCCGCAGCCCTGCGCCGACGCTCTCCTCAAAATGTTTGTGTGTCTGTCGTTGCCGTCCGTTCCCCTGCGGCCGCACAACAAAGTGTTAGCGAGCCAGTGATGTCTAATAACCAGGCTGACAGACTGAGAAAGCAGCAGAAGCCAGCTGCTGTTCCACTTCCAGTAGTCAGCAGGGACTCACTCGCGCACACACACACACACACACACACACACACGCAGCGAGAGATTACAGGAAGGGTCAGCTTTAAAAGGATAAAACCTCTGCGTTGAAAGACAGAACGCAGGTGGAGATTTAAACAGATGTTTAAAAGATCCTGCTAAGATGTGTGAGGGTGCCGGAAGGACGTAGTGATTCTGTAAAGACAGTCGTTTTTTTTTCTTCAAGATGTAAGAGTTGTTTTGTTTCTGATCATTTTACAAAGATCTCAAACCAACGGCCTCCAAAGTGCTTAAGGTCATACTGTTTGGTTTATTAGTACGACTCCTAAAGTCACACTACAATGTTTTCCATTTGTTCATTTTGATCATCTGCAAGCTTAGCAACATAATTACTAACTTAACACACGACCACGGTGGCAGAATTACAAACTTCAGGGTATTTTGTGTGCGACAGAATAATGTCTCAGCACTTGTGTTCATTGCTAATTCAAGTTCTTATGCTTCCATTAAACTCCACCTCTTCTCATGCTTCACCAGTTAAACTCCCAAGCGGATGATCCGCTCCTGGTTCCCAGTGGGATCCTTCTTTGTCGACTTCATCCGCTCAAAACCCCTCCTAAGGATCCCTTTGGCGGGTCTCCTCAACGCCTCTCCAGCCTTTCCTTCCTGGAACGACTTACCTCGGATCATTCACCCGTCTTCCTGTCCATCTTCTCTCCACACTACTACGGTCACCATGTCAACCTCAGCTTCTGCAGATCTTCTCAGTTTCCTGGGCCTCTGCTGTCACGTTGTATTTCGGTACTGATCCAGAGTTTCACCTTCCAGCTGCACAACAAACATAAACACAAGAAAATGGTTTAGAGCTCAGCATATTTAGCTGTTAGAATGCCCTAGTCAAAGTATAGCACTAAGTAGGACTTGATTCTGAGCATGTGATACTTTCATCTTTTTTTTAAGTGTTAAAAAACTTTTCTTTTTTTTTTCCACTCGCAGTAATTTGTGTTGATCCTTTCTTTGGCACCAATGTGTGAAAAAGTGAAACAAATGTCTCAGTCCTGAAACTGAAATTTTCTTCAGGATGCTCCACTCCTGCCAGATTTTCTTCTTAAAACCGAATCCGTTGTCTCAGCTGAACCTTTCCACTCGCACTCCGAGTTCGTCATGCAATCAAGGATCTCTCTCCCAGCTGTAGTTTGGCATCTGGTAGCACACACACACACACACACACACACACCCACACACACACACACACACGCAACGCAAACATGAAGCTGCAGGCTCATCAGCCCCCCTGCTGGCTTCACCTAACCTTCAGCGGGAATCCAACAAACTCGCATCTCAGCTGCAACTGGAAACAAGCAGCTCTCAAATCAAAGCATGTTTAAAACCAGCAGCAGCCACACAAGTGCAGGAATGAATCCAGAGGATGCGATACCTGCAGATGCGGCAGAGGTAACACGAGTCATTTATAGCGTACGAGACAGAAAAAAAAAAATAATAAAAATAATCGAGATGCATCACCTCCTCCTGGCAACGTTCAGAAATCCCTTAACAGGCGCGGTGTTACCTTTGTTATTTTTTACGATGCACAAAAGCCGAGCAGCGATACGAGCGCCTGGGTGGCAATTTGAAGAAACAGACATCTGTAGCTCTGAAAAAAGAAAAAGGAAATTATTTGGAGTGATTCATTTGAGAAGATCATGGAAAGGAGGAAGCAACCAACCTGCTGTCGATCAGGAACAACGTTATGAGCGCTGAACTGTGATGCCCTGACAAATGGGTCAGAACATTCCCAAGACCTGCAGCTGGTGTGGAACTGTTTCAATTTAAAAAAGAGAGAGAGAGAGAGAGAGAGAGAAATCAACCTTCCTTCTTAATATTTCTCCAGCTTTCTGCTTTACCGAGTTAGCTGTCCGAGTTGGACAAACTGTTTTCGTCTGACTTCTGAACGAGAAGTGAGACGACACCGCTCCGCTTTGGGCCTGGAACCTCGCTGCCACTTTGCTGCAGAACTGATTCAAAGATTTCAATCGATATCTTTAAAGCACTGAACAGCTTTATTTTTTTTTTTAAAAAAAGGAGGTGACCTTCCTGAAGAATTTCAGATGCAAGAAAAAAAAAATCAATTTCCTATTTAAAGTAAGTCCCTTCTGATAGTTCCTTTCTATGCTTTCATCAACTTGAAACTTTGTTTGTGCCATACTTCAGTGTTTTTGCAGTCCTGGCAGTTCTTAAATTTAGCTCCATTCATCTTCCTATCAGTTTCAACATGTCCTTCATTTAGCATTGATTGCACGTTAAGTACTGTGTTTACAGCAGGGCCGAGCGCAAATCGTGACACCGCACCTCGTACTGGCACTTCCGGTGGCAGGTCTGACACCTGCCACAAGTGCCACTGCGTTCGGCTGACTTCGGCTGACCTCGGCACCTCTTACTGGCACTTCCGCTGACACCTGCCACAAGTGCCACTGCTTTCGGGACTAGCTGCCAGAGTTGCCACTGCGTTCGGCTGACTTCGGCTGACCTCGGCACCTCTTACTGGCACTTCCGGTGACACCTGCCACAAGTGCCACTGCTTTCGGGACTAGCTGCCAGAGTTGCCACTGCGTTCGGCTGACTTCGGCTGACCTCGGCACCTCTTACTGGCACTTCCGGTGACACCTGCCATTAGTGCCACTGTTTTCGGGTCTAGCTCTCAGTGTTGCTACTGACTTAGGCAAATGGACTACATATCCCATGATGCTTTATTACTAGTAGAAGAAGAACTTAAACACAGACGAAGAAGACAGAATTTAATAATTTTTTTTTCGCATAAATACTTATGTTAGCTGAATTCCTACACGTTTATTATATCATGTATGATTCGTTCATCCTATTTATTCACTAAAGTTCATCTGAATAATCCAGCCGACTCCTTCCGTCTTTGAATTAATCAAATACACAGAAGGTATCAGGGATGCCATTGGTTTCGGCACCTTTGTAACAGCTGAGTCTCGCCTCCACTAGAGCTGCTGTTAGATGTCCAGGATGTTTCAGAGCTGTCACAACTGTTTCCGATGTTTTGGGGGATGGCAATGACAGTTTTTTGAAAACGTGTTACTTATAATGCGTGTTTATAAAAAAAAATTCAATGGTAATTGTATATTTATCCATTTAACACTTTGAATATTTTTGACTGAGTTTAATTCAATCAAGATGGCCAATTGAATATACTATAAAGTGTCACTATTACAGTGGAACCTGTCACTATGTTCAAAGACACATCTGGTTAATCACACATCACTGATAGTTAATAGGACTTTTTACTTAATCAAAATGACATTCAACCCTTGCCCATGTTTATATCGCAGAACAGTGGCTGACATAGTGCAACAGGAAGCCAAATGTTGCAACTGGATAATAGTAATAATAATCAGACTCTGTATAACGTATATTGTAGAAATTAATAAAGTTTGAAAAATAAATTTAAGCTTAATGATCATAATTTCTCATGGAGGAATAATAAGTTATTTGATCCTGATGTAGTAAATTCACACGTTGACTAAACATGAATTTTACAGTAGACTTCAAATTGCTGTTTAAAGTATTTACATACAATGGCTAATAAATATTGACAAATCAATTACTATGCATATACTTTGTGACATAAACTTGAAAAAATGTTGAAACATATCTGCCAAATAAAATAATATGTAAACAGCACAATTTTCTTTGAAAAAATCATTTGCATCTTAAGTATAAACTAAAGTAATTTTTATTTCCAAAAATATGTAACATTCTTGTTCTTAATGCTGCTTAAGATTCACACATTGTCAAATTTTTTGAGGTGTAAATAATTTGTGTTTTGACTTATCAATATTCAATATTGGTGTAAAAAAATTGAAGTTGTTTTAACTTGAAAGTGAAAATCCTCCTGCTGCCTTGAAAATGCTGTTGAAATGCATTTTTTAGCTCAGATTTTAGTCATTCTCTCATCTTTGAATAAGAAAACTTTGAAGACAATGAACCGAACCAGAAAAAAACACAGAGAAGCAACCTTCATTTATGCCACACAAATCTGTAATAAACTTGACAAATAATGAAAAATAGCGGGGATTAAATGTAATAAATAAAAACAAGTAATAACTATTTAAAAATGATTAACTGGCATTTTTGGAAAATTATGATAACATGTTTCTTTTTTTAAAAAATGCATTATCTTAACAAAAAACACTGAAAGTTATAGTGGCTGCCTGGTCTATTAGATAATAGACCAGGCAGCCACTATAACTTATGACATCCTGTGCACTGTCATGGAACCAGGCTGAACATAATGTCACTCTGGAATTGTCAATATCTCATGTTGCCACTGTCAGAAATGTTAACTAATAAGTCAATATTAGTGAACTTACCCGGTTTAATAATCAATAGCATTATATTAAGGTCATTGTATGAAAATAATTATAATCCGGAACTGACAGGAGCTTGTCAGCACTGACATACCATGGCAACCGAGTGTCAGTTGTAGTGGTAGGTACCTACTGGTAGCTATTATCACCTGTTGCAGAAGAGGTCCCATCTGAAAGCGCAGGAGTTGTCTTTCTCTGTTTAAGTCTGAACACCGGCTGTATATTTAAATATGTATGAGAATTATGTTGTAATTAAGATATATTTTATTTCTATTTGTTTGATCTAAAGTTATTCATATGCTACATTCTGTCTGAAACAGATAGAGAATGAGGTTAGCAGCCTGTGGCACCCATGGCCACCTTACTTGTGTCACCTTACCCAGTGGTAAGGTGGCACAAGTGGCACCTTACCCAGAAGCCCGTGGCACAAGTGACAGCTTATGGCAACTGTCAACATGTTTTCACTGAGGCTGTTTATTGGAAACTGAAATTTGAGACTGTATAAAAAATAGACCAGGGCATATTTGCTTTTTTTAAGGGAACAGAATACTTAACAAGAAATGCAATACTTTGTGCCAGATCCACCATTATTTTCATTAATTATAAATTCATTCATATTAATTCTGACACAGAAGCTGTCACCAAAGAATATTATATTTCTATTCTATTGTTTTCCCCACTAAGCATATTTAAATATGCTGAAGTATGTATAATACAATTAAAAATACTTTAAAAATACAACTGTTTATAAATATGGCTGCATGTATAAGGTTTCCAGTAACAAAACAGCGTGTTATGAAAGATTAAATGTTCAAATACGTCATTGTGCCTGTTAAACATATAACGCTGAGTGGAGCGGTCGAACGCTATAAGATGGCCGCCCTAAATCTCGTGAGCAAAAATAGGCGAGAGGGGTCCGTGAGGCGTGGGAGGTGCCAGTATGAGGTCGTGGCAACCCTTGGAAGGTGCCGAAGTCAGCCGAAGTCAGCCGAACGCAGTGGCAACACTGACAGCTAGACCCGAAAACAGTGACACTAATGGCAGGTGTCAGAGGAAGTGCCAGTAAGAGGTGCCGAGGTCAGCCGAAGTCAGCCGAAGTCACCCGAACACAGTGGCAACTCTGGCAGCTAGTCCCGAAAGCAGTGGCACTTGTGGCAGGTGTCAGCGGAAGTGCCAGTAAGAGGTGCCGAGGTCAGCCGAAGTCAGCCGAACGCAGCGGCAGCACTGGCAGCTAATCCCGAACGCAGTGGCACTTGTGGCAGGTGTCAGACCTGCCACCGGAAGTGCCAGTACGAGGTGCCGAGGTCAGCCGAAGTCAGCCGAACGCAGTGGCAACTCTGGCAGCTAGTCCCGAAGGCAGTGGCACTTGTGGCAGGTGTCAGCGGAAGTGCCAGTAAGAGGTGCCGAGGTCAGCCGAAGTCAGCCGAACGCAGTGGCACTTGTGGCAGGTGTCAGACCTGCCACCGGAAGTGCCAGTACGAGGTGCGGTGTCACGATTTGCGCCTGCTGTCTCTCTGTGTTTAATAATCAGGCAGTTATTTTTCTCCACATCTGTGACTTTTGCAGGTAGACCAAAAAATGTTATGACTGCGAGTAATCACACAATCATTATTTTGAATTTGTACATATTTAATACATTTACAAAAATGCCTAAACAAAATTCACTTTCTCACTATGAAGTAAGAAAATCAGGGGGAGGGGGTAGCGCGGGTGTGAATACTTTTAGGTTGCATTGTATCGATTTATCGCATACAATCTCAATAAAATACATTGCAGTTGTTGAAATGTTACAGAATGTGAAGGAGTTCGAATTTTTCGCAATACTTCATTCCGAGAAGACGCCGATTTTCCATTCTTCAAATGATCCTCTCAGCTGCCCCTCCCCGCTTATCACACAGAAACCCAGAAACACACATCCTAAAAGTTTCATTTGAATCCACAAAACTGTTACAGCTGTCAGCCATTCGCACGGCGCTCACAGTCACGGGAGAAAACAGAAATATCAGTGGAACTGATCCGCTCACTGCGAAGGACAGACACCAGCTAACTGTGAGGAAACAGCGACCCCTGTTGACAGAGAACTGCTCCTCATCCAAACGCAATGCCGTGAGTTCGGCTGTGACGCCTTCAACGTCCTCCTCTGATGTCCCACTGATCCCAGATCACTTTCTTTTCACTTCCCGTCTTAAAATCAGAAGCTGCCACTTTAAGGCCACTTTGACAGATTTGCGTCTTTGTCTTGATTCAAGAGGTTCAGACAGCTGAGCCATGGAGACGTCTGCCATGTTTCCAGACAGAAACATAAGTGGTTTGTTTTCCTGGAGTTTATTCAGAATGCAGACTGAACATTCCAGGCAGACTGTAAACTTTACCTCAGCACACACAGACTCCCGCCCTGCTGAACTGCTGAATATTTTAAAGGGAGTTTTTTTTTAATCATTATTATTATTTATTTAATGTTAGACTATCGATACACTGCGGATCTGGCCCTAAGCCTGTTGCTAAGCAACCAGGTGGTACAGGCCAGAGACTAAGATGGTTACTGGAGAGGGGAGTTTGAGGGGGGTGGTAAAAAAACAAATGGAAATACAGGGCGAAAACAACACAGAAACTAAAAACGGTGGACTCCCTGAACGCAGCTTTAAGAAGAAGTCAGAGATGTTTTGGGTAGCTGTAGCTACTGTACTGCTAAACAGTAGCATTAGCTGTTTATGTAAAGTAGCTACTGCTAAACAGCAGCATTAACTAAGTATAAAGTAACTACTGGTAAACAGTAGCACTAGCTACTGTCTATGTAAAGTAGCTAGTGCTAAACAGTAGCATTAGCTACTCTTTATGTAAAGTAGCTACTGCTAAACAGCAGCATTAACTACTGTTTCTATAAAGTAGCTACTGCTAAACGCTAGCATTAGCTAAGTATAAAGTAACTACTGGTAAACAGTAGCACTTGGTACTGCCTATGTAAAGTAGCTAGTGCTAAATAGTAGCATTAGCTACTCTTTATGTAAAGTAGCCACTGCAGAGCAAAATCCACCCCAGTGTTGTTTCGCATCAGCAGCTAATCAAAGTAAAACAGATTAGAATCTGATTTTCTTTTACGTTTATTACATTTTTACAGCAGTACGCCACTCCAGGCTTTCTAAGGGAACTTTCTAAAATACTTTTGCCAAGTTTTTTTGGTTCAGAAAACAAATCCCCACTGAAGCAGAAACACGGCACCAACACAAACAGCAGAAGAAGAGATGGCTCTCCATTTATAATTTACCTCCTCGCCCTCCTCCCTCTCTCCCCTCCAGACAGTCTCCATAATCTAACCTGATGGTTCTGGCACCTCCTCTGCCTCTCGAGCCTGTAATTAATCACACCTCGGCGGTGTTGCAGGTCGGAGGTCAACTCATCAAGGTGAGAAAAACAAGGTCGACCGGATCGTCTGTCACAGATGCAGCCAGCTTAGGGAGGGGGCAGAAAAATTCAGAGCGAAGGGAGCAAGCGAGGAGGGCAATGAAGATGGATGAATGAAACAAGGCAGTGGTCGCAAGACACCGACAGAGAGTTTTCACCTGCTTCTCAATCTGGGTGCAGAGGCAGTTATTGCACCCTCAAATCTTTTACAAAATTAAAACGGAAAACATATTCTGGACGGGAATCATGGGATGCAAGCAGCTTCTCATCATAAATGCAATAGAAAACTTTTTGTTAATCCTTTTGGATGGATGGAAAGAATATGTCAGAGTTGATGACTAAAACAACAATCTCAGAAAAAGAAAAATTGGACGGAAAATAAATAACTAGCACGTCATCAGCCGTAAATATTTAAACGTTGCAGGTCCTCAGGGCCGACAGAAGAAGCTGAGGTTTTCTATTGGTGGGATAACATGGCTGACACACTCCTTGTGGCCTCACACTCGCACAGACAGCCGTCCCGATCAATAATTGGTGATTGGAGCTGCAGGATGTGTTGTGAAGCCAAACCGTGTGTGTGTGTGAACAGAGAGACAATGAGGACCGCCAGAGACAAATGTGTGTGTTCAGTGGTGTCTCTGGTCATTGTTCTGTTTCTGCGGCTGCTGACTTATTGATCGGTCCGGTAGTGTGATCTGTGTTTTCTGATCAATCCCAGCAGCTCTTTGATGTTGCTGCTGCGACGACCGTCACCTGGATCTCTCCCTGTTTGGGAGCGCCCTGATTGGCTGATTGCCTTTTAACTTGACTCTTCTTTGTCTTTCTCTCGCTCCTATTTACATTGTAAAAGAGGAGATGTTTTGGGGGAATTTTATGGTTTTGTTGAAAATGTTCCTGGAATACTTTTTTCCCCCCTAAATCCTACAAAATTCTGGGAAAATAACCTTTTTTTTTTACTGAATTTTCCAACTAAACAAGCAGCTTATTAGTATTTATAATTGAGGAACTTTGATTTTGAACATTCAAAAAGACAGAGGAAGCCTTATATATTCGTTTATGGTTTTTATCATCCAGGATTCCTTTTTCCTTCACAAACTGGTTTTGTGAACAATTTTGAGAATTACTAGTATAGCCCCAGATCATCATACTCTCACTATCATGTTTTCCACTTTTTTCTGAAATGTGTATGTTTTACTCAAGATGTAACAACAGGTCACATACTTACTAAAAAAAAAAAAACCCCCCCCCAAAAAATGCACTTTTGTCTAATCAGTTCACAAAATATTAACCAAAAATAAAAATCAAAATCAAGGTAATTCAAAGTAAAATCATGATTTGACAAGAAGGACAATTGCTTAGGCCAGTTTGGTTAGTTTAGCTCTTTCATTTGCTCATCATATTCTTTATCCAATATTAAAATCTGTTATAATCTGGAACATAGAAGTAAGACGATAAAGAAAAATAAAAAAAATTCATAGAAGAAATCTACTAGGACAAACACTTTTTCACAGCAGTGTTTGTATTAAATTAATTTAAAATATTCGGGTTTAAAATGCAGACAGATTATTTTGTTTATCTGTGGGCTTTTTTTTTTTTTTTTTTGCTTTGTTTGTTTCTTTGTTTTCCTGCATCAAATTGATTTTTAAGCTACCCGGCTGCAGACGATTTCATTCAGAAAAGACAGAGAATAGAAACATTCGAAAATCTTTTAGCAACTCATCCGTGTCATGACGCAAGGTTCTGAAATGAAGCAGAGGTAAAAAAAAAAAAAAAAGACTGAAATCTCCACATCTGGAGAAACCGACGGCTCACCTGAGTGACATGGCGTAACCTCTCTCGTTTTAGGGCTCGTCGTCGCCCTCACAAATCCATTTAACATCTAAACAAATTCAGGTTAAGATGAGGAAAAAAACCAAACATATATATGCATATATATTAGTTTAAGTGCAGCAAAATTATGAGTGAAGGTCACAGCAAAAAACATCAATTGCTGTGCCTAAACTGGCTCCTTAGTAACATTTTCATACTTATCCTACATTTAATAGACTAAAGAAAAAAAAAATATAGTCCATTGAATCTCATCTGAAAAGTTCACATTTTCATGTCCTTTCATTCGGAGATTACTTAACGCTTTTTTTCCATGCAGCAAAAGCACAAGAATAACTCAGTTTTCCAGCGTTCGCGTGCTTAGCAGACCTGGAAAGCCGTCACCAGGAGCGGAAACGGGTTCAGGACTGGAATGGAAGCAGCTGAAACGTGCTGAAGCGGCAGCGTGGCTGGTGATGTTTCCTCGTCGTCTCGCAGGAGATCAGTTTGATCCGCAGCCCGTGTCAGTCGGCAGGCTGCAACGAGCCGTTTTATTGGGTTTAATAAAGCGAAGCGTGTTAACAGCTGAACACAACCCCCCCCCCTCCCCCCAACCAACCAACCAATGTGTCTCTTTCACTTGCAAAGCAAAGCAAAGGGCCCGGTGACTCCAAGCAGAAACAAACCGTATCACAGGGCTCACATAAAGAAAACACTGGAGAAAAGGTTCAAAGTTTTCACCTTTTTTTTTGTAGACAATGCTAAAAAATGTCCTGGAGATGTTGATTTATTACATTTTAGCAACGTCACTGAGAGATTAGGTTAAAAAAAAATCCTTAAGGAGATGTGCATGATCATATTGTTTTTTTGGTTTTTTTTGGAGGAATTTTTTTATTTATTTGACACTTCAAACGAGGGCTGGACAATAAATCAATAATATATGTCATGATAGATGCATGATCAATACCAATAGATGACATGTCTGATAGGACATTCAATAAATTCACTGAACTCCAATCCAGAGCCTCACAGCATTCTGGGGAATGTAGGCAAAGGAAAGGCTAGCTAAGAAAAGTTGGTGACTTCAACTACCTCACTCACTCTTTGGTTCCCTCACCCTGGTTACCTAGCAACAACTTGAGGCTTCACCACCATGCCTCATAACTGCTCAAAAATAGTAAGAAAAAGAGAAACAACAGTGTGGAGTGAAAGCTGAGGATAAAGCAGAAAAAAGCCCATGCCGCCAGATTGGCAGTTATTTCAAATATTTGCAACAAATAACTAATCAATAATCATCGATAGACTGATTCAAAACCTTGGTATCGTGATACGTTTTTTACAGCCATGTCGTCCAGCTCTACTTCAAACCTCAAATTCTGAGCAAACAACCAGCTGAAAAACCACAAACTGTGCAGAAGCCAGCCTAAAACATGGCCGTCAACAAACACTATAGCTGAAGGTTAAGGGTCGATGTCCTGCTGGATGGTGAACCTCCATGTCTGACCTGACGGGCTCACCGTGGCAACGGACTTCTCCATTTTCAGATGACTCTGTGAGATGTTTCATCACCCTGCCGTGCTTTAAAAAAACCATCACATAAAATAAAAAACCCCAGAAAACAGAACGAGGTTCTGACGTCATGAACGCGACAAAAATTCTGAAATCATTCAAAAGTCCCTGCAGTCGAACGCGGTGACTATTAATCTGCGTTTTTGTTTTTATTTTATTTTACCGAAGCTTTAAAGTCGCCATGTGGGGGTCCATCTGGTCGGGTCGGTATCGGCCGTGGGAGGTTTTGATCTGCGGCTTGTGTCCGCCCGCTGGCTGCAACGAGCCGTTTCATTGGGTTCAATAAAGCAGAGCGTGCCAGCAACTGTCATCCGAGCCGCGAAGCCAAACCTCCCCACGTGCTCCAGAGCAGCGGAACAAAAACAGGCGGACCCCCACCGCTGGACCTCGGACAGCGAGGGTCCGCACGGCCATAAGGAGTCCATTATGCTCCATGTGTGTCCCCGGCCCGGCCCCACGCTGCGGTGTCTGTAAAGGCCCGGCTCGGAACCGGCAGAGCTCTGGCACACGGTGGTCGGGACACGCCGCTAAATCCCATTAAGAGTCTGCCCAGAGTGAGCCAGTTACTGTCAGTCATCGTGAGGTCCTCCCCGCAGGAAGCCGCCGCACTTTTAATTAACTCTAAAAACAAGATGCACACTTCCAGACTGATGAGCTTTTTAATGTGTCACAACAACAAGGCTGCAACCTGCAGAGGTTTAAAAAAAAAAAAAAAACTACGACAAGCTCCCAACTTCATCGGTTAATACGCTCGTGAACCAAACTTCACCTTTCAGTCCAAACTCTTGGGGGAGGGGAGGGGGCGAAGAAGAGGTACTTCTGAACCCAATGAATTATTTAGTTCACTGTAACAAACCCTGCAGCTTTCACTTGTGTTTCTTTAAATATTTGAATTATTTAAATCTATAAAAATCAGACGATAAAGTTTGTTTCACTTACACCAGATAATCACAAACACTGTAGAAAAAGAAAAAAAAGCAAACTTTTCCTCTCTCAATTTCTGAGAATAAATCTGTCTCGTTTTGGAAATCCTGTTGGGGTTAATAAAATGACTTTAATTTGCTAAATGCCAGATTGACAGAATAGCTCTCTTATTTTAAGGCCTCAAATCTCATGATGTCCTTGTGTGACATTGTAAAAAAAAAGAAGAAAGAAGAAGAAACAAATAAAGAAGTCAGCCCAGCTATCGGGAAGAGAACTGAGGACCTCCTGAAGTCTTGTAAAATTTCCATATCCATGAAATTGTCACGTTCACCTGTATAAACAATTACATACAAGTATAAACAGCCATACCCGAAGCTAAGATGTAACATTTTGTAAGGAGAAGCCAAACATTGTCAGACTGTTATTATCCACAATAAAATAAAAAAGGCTCATAACATGGGCTGAAAGGCCAATCAAAGAGGAAGAAGCCATTGCATCAAAGGTTGGATTACTCAAATGCACTTAGGGACAAACATCCATAGGGATTACAGGAGTTACATTCCTTTGAGCTGCGTCCTGTAAAATTTTGATGCAACTAAATCTCAACTCAAATCTGGAACAGACTTCCAGAAAACTGCGAAGACGCTGAAACACTGACTACCTTTAAATCAAGACAAAAAAAAAACAAACAAAACAAAACACTTTAGAGCTGTGTAGCAAGCTCTAAACATTAAGTGTAGCAAGAACATTGATCAACATATTTGATGCACATTTGCTTGATGATTTTGACGACATTTTACAAAATGCAATGTTTATTGCTCGTTTTCTGTTGACTGTATGTTTTTTATTTTGTGAAGCACTTTGAACTTTAGTTATTTCTATTTTTTCCATTTATATTTAATTAGCATTTTCTTTTTTATCCTCCATTTTCAGATATACATTTTTTTATTTATTCCGTTTCTGAGTTACTTCATAATTGTTTATTCAGTATCTTCATCTTCAATTCCGTTACTCATTTTCAAAATTTCCAGACATATTTATGTTGTTGATAAACTGTATAAGAAACCTCAAAATGTGACAAAAATATTAAATATATTTCCAGCAACTGTTGTGAACAGTCAAAGAAACTCACCTATAAATGCACATACCAAAAATATTTAAATGACCAGGCAAGTTCTATCACCCTGATTTAAAGGTAGTTTAATATTTACTCGAAACAGATCCAAGGGCTGAAATATTCAGTAAAAAGAAATATCGCTTTTCTGGAATAACTAGAGAACTTGCAGCACATTTTTATTTTAGTCTGTTTATGATTTAAATGCAGGCAGCGAAAGGCCCTCCAAAAGCCGCGTGCATCACTGGTCCAAAAAGACGGACTGTTTCCTCTCCTGCACCCTCCTCGGTCCTCAACGCTCACTGACTCGCTTCTAATCCTTTTTTGATGAACTTGGTTAATGGACCTCCTGCAGTGGCTTTGGCTCTGTTCATTAGGCAGCACACGACCTTCTCCACGCCCCCGGATTCACGCAAGCCGTGTCCCCCTCCCCCCCCGACGTGTCTCTCGGGTCCATAAATTCCCGTCCCAGAGTTGGGGAAGTTTGAATTTGCGCTTCCGTCCCCCAGCACTGTGTGGTTCTGGTTCTGCTTCAGAGGAACAAGTGGAGACATGCCGCCACGTAAAGGCCTGTTTGCGCCCTTCATCACCGCAACTCCGGAGGGCGGGGTCGGCCCCGCTGCCCCCGTGGATCTCAGCGGGGACATCCACGCCCTGCTGCAGCGGACCCGAGCGCAGGAGCAAGCCGAGGCGGCGCGCTCCAGAGACGGCCGTGAATTCTGCGAGGCGTCCCCGTGCGCCATCGTGGAGCTCCGGCTGGGCCCCGCGCTGCACTACCTGCAGCCCGACAGGTGCGCCCTGGAGCGGGCGCAGAGGCGGCGGCGCCTGGCCGCCAACGCCCGGGAGAGGAGAAGGATGCTCGGACTGAATGTGGCGTTCGACCGGCTGCGGAGCGTCATCCCGAACCTGGAGAGCGAGAAGAAGCTGTCCAAATCGGAGACTCTGCAGATGGCCCAGATTTACATCAGCACCCTGACTGAGCTGCTGCAGGACGGGACCGGGACCTGCGGGCCTTCGGAACCGAAGCAAGCTGGACCTGAGGGTGAGGTTCGGAACGCGGAGAGGAGCAGATAACTGGAACGCGTGATAGAAACTGAGGGACACTAAAAGACTCAAACTTTTTTTTTTTTTTTTACTGTTTTCTGCTGATTGTAAATAAATTCTGCAATAATGTTTCCGTCTGCAGCTTTTTATATTCAGGTCATTTAAGAGGTTTTTTTTTCTCCTTTTCACACAATAATATCCTAAAATAAATAAATAAATGCATAAATAAATAAATAAGTGATAATTCAGGACATTGAGGGGGGGAAAAAGCAGTCAGGCAGTTACTGAAAGTAGCAATTTTTATTATTTTAAAATTATATACATGTAACCAAAGACACAAGTCTGCAAATTGGTACAAAGATCAAGTTTTCCTGCAGAAGCTCTCTGTCCATCCGTCCAAAACAAACACAAGTGGGCGAAAAAAAAAACAAACAAAAAAAAAAAAAACAGCTTTAGAAAATGAAAAATAGAGTCCGATTCAGAAAAGTCTAGCATCTAAAATTAAATTTACCCCCCCCTCAATTTTCCCACAACCCCACCCTTAATAACCCCAGACCCACCCATTTTAGCCCCCCAACCCTCCAAATAACTTTCCTCCTACACGAGGAAATCAATCTATGTACAGGGACTATGTACAGAAAGCTCTTCCATTCATTCTGCAGACGTCCGGGAATAAAGCTCTGTAAACTTCTGTTTAAAGGAGTGTGAGGATTTAATTAAGTGTGTGTGTGTGTGTGTGTGTGTGTGTGTGTGTGTGTGTGTGTGATGACACGAGCCTCGAACAAATCAAGAAACCTTTGAAGAACCTGAATTTGGTATCTAAACGACAACATTGGATCCAGTGGAAAGCTAAACTGAAAAAACGTAGAACACGTATCTGAGGTGAGAGCACAGGCTGCAGAGTTAAAAGGAGTAAAACTATGAATTACCAACACCGTTGGGTTTTACACAAGACTCAAAGGTGTTGGTTCCTGTGAAATGTTTATTGATTGATGCGTTTTTTGTTTTTTTTCTATGAAATGCCAAAAACAATAATAAACAATAATAGTTTTAATCCTAAGAACTTTTTTAAATTTTTTTTTTTTTAGGTTTAGATTTATCCCCAACCTGATAATCCTCAGAGTCGAGCGAGCCAATCGGCTTCTGGGTTACAGTGCGTCAGAAACACACCATTTGAAGTCTGAGAAAACCCAAAAGGAAACTAAAAAGAATTGTCCACCTGAAGCTTTCAGGGACCCTCAGACTATCTTGGTGTCACTTTCAGTTCCTCTCTCCTCCTCTCTCAGCCGTGTTTGATCTCTGTTTAGCTTCCTTCGTGTCTGCGTCCATCTACAGCCGTTTGTTAGGGATAAAACGGGTGTTACATCTAGAAAATGATCAGAAAATTTGAATTTTGACAATGCAAACAAGAGAAGAAGAAGAAAAAAAAATAAACGGAAAAAAATATGGCCCACAGTGACACTTCCAGGTGGTCCAGACTAGTTTCTGTGCTTCTGACCCACAAAAGATCAATAGCTTTGATTCCTGAGCGTCTTTTCCACAGAGTCAAGAGGTGAAAAAGGAAGAGAAGCGCAAGATGAGAGGAGTAGAGAGGATGTCACTTTCAAAGCAAAGAGATCAATTTGGACTTCTCTGGGTTTTTTTTTTTCCTTTTAAATCATCTTGCGATGTTTTGAAGCTTCGAGGACAGGAGGGAGTCTGCACAGAAAAAAAACAACAAAAAAAACCGTCTGCAATCGGAGGGAGGATGAGCTGAATGAGGAATTTTCAAAAAGAAATTCAGAAAAGCAAAGAGGAAAAGTCGGGATTGGAAATAATCAACATCCCAAGGAACTTTAAATAAAAACAAATAAAAGCCAAACACTGCTTTAGGGTGACACTTCAGAACGGGTGGAGGAACCAAATCATCCACTATTGACAACGAACAACGATCCACGGGGGTGTGAAAGGGGCTGCCTTTGACTGGAGGAGGCGTCTCTCAGTGGCAGAGGACAGTGTATGTGTTGGTGTGTGAGGCATAGAGTTTGTATGGGTGTGTGTGTCAGGCTTCTCTAGCAATGCTCCAGGTAGTCAATAATCCGGGAGATGGACTTCTGTCCTGCGGTGCCGACGTCGCACTGCAGACAGAGAGATCAGAGTTTCAGCGATTATAGGGAAAAAACAAAAAACCTTCGAAAAAAATCGTCAGCGCTGACCTAATTCATAAATTGTTTTAATCTCTTCTTAGCTAAAAGCTAAAGAAAATCCACAATAAATTTCAACTCGTATCAGAATCATTACAGTTGTACTGCGCCTTGCATCGTTTCAACCTAGAAATCTAGGAAAACCTTTTTTTGTTATCAGTGATGTGTTTAATAACGGAGCCAGATGTGAGAAGCTATTCACGGCTGTTTGTTTACAACATGTTCAGACGCGTCTGAGGTTCTTCCAGGCTGCGGGAGAGCGAGAGAGAGCCACACTTAAGGCAGATAACATGAAGGCTGAACGCGTACGGCACAGTTAAGGCGTCATCGTTTTGAGCTTTCAACATGTCGCTCATTGATTTGGAAATGGTGGTGGGATTTTTAGAAATCATCAGCTGTTAAAAATACTTACATGACGCTTGCTGTACTGCTTGCCACGCTAGTTGCTAACAGGCACTGCTAAAATTAGCTTATAATCTCAACTCCTTAGAGCTGCTGTCAAAAAAAAAAAAAAAGTGTGCTATTCATCCTCAGGTACAGAAATGTTCCAAAGGCTGCGACTCACTGTGAGGTTCATAAAGTTGAGGAACTTCTTCAGCATTTCTGTCATGATGGAGAAATCTCCTTTTGGCAGGTTTTCTCTCACAGTAGTCACATTCATCTGGTGGAAACAAACACCAGACAGCGGTAATTAATCATAGAAACTATACCTCTCTGTAAGCGGGGATGTGTGGGGCAACGCAGTGAGACTCACCGGGCTCCCCTGACACAGGCAGCCCAGCAGCAGTGCTGTGTACGAGGCTACGATGCTGTCCTCCATGTGCTTCCCTGCGTGCTGCAGAGCTACGGGGAACAAATCGGGACGTTTTATTCCTACAATTCGACCGAGTTCCGGCCAGAGAGTAAACCGGAGCGCCGCTCTACCTTTGTTTAGGTCCAACTGCTCGTCCTCCTCGTCATTATTGTTCTTCTTGGCCTCCTCCTGCTTGTCTGAGGCGTTGTCGTTGGCAACCCACTGGATCTCGCCTCCAGTCTCCTGCCACTCGCCGCTCTGGTCGAGCGCCGGCTTCGGAGCCTCTTTGATGAGGTCATCGGTCTGCGCCTCGGCCAGCACGGCGGCTCGCTCGCGCTGCAGGAACAGCTGAGGGGGAAACAAGTTTAATCATATTAAAAGGTTGTTTTTATTATTATTATTATTATTATTATTATTATTATTCTGATGCTGGGTTACATTAAGCCCAGGATAATTTGAAAATGACCAGTTCAGAGCAAAATTTGGCTGTCCCCAACATTAAATCTAATTTTATCGTATCATTTATCGTGAAAATGTCTCATCACAATAAGAATCCTGATTTATCCGCGTCTCAATAAATTCCAATTAAAGACCTAAAAAAAAAAAAAAAAAAAACCTGACAGTATTATCAGAAATATTTCCACCACTTTCTGTGCTTTCTGTCACGGGAGCATCAATAAATATCAGCAAATTCAAAAATATAATTAAAAACACACTCATGAAATAAAACAAAAGTAAGTGGCGTCCTGATGACGCCCGAGTCAAATGGTGACGTTTGTCAAGATGTGCGTTTGTGGCGCTACAAATGCTGCGCCATGCAGTCACACAGTTAAATTACCAAAAAAAGAAAAGTTGTAATAAATAGTTTATCATGGTTTTTATCGTTATCACAATAGCATCATGAAATATCGCGATAAAAATCCTGAGCCCGGATTGCCTAGCCCTACCTGTACGAGAGCTGCGATGGCGCTCAGAGGCCCGCCGCCGTTGCCACCACCGCCCAGGTCCTGATGCTGCTCGCCGAGCAGGACGGTGGAGTCGCACGGCCCCTGGCCCCCCTCCATCTCCATCTCCATCAGGAAGTATCTATTCCTGGCACTGTACTCCACCAGGTTGATCAGCAGCCCCAGACCCTGAAACGCATCGGAAACGCAAAAGGTCGATCATTACACTCCAGATCATGTTCAGCCGGGCTTTTTGTTTCTCGGGGGTTTTTCCTGTCGGCTCGGGGTATCGTGTGATGCGCACCAGCACTCTGACATCAAATCTCTGCTCCTGAGGAAGATACTGAGGGACTTTGAGAACGCAGTTGAGAGCGGTCACTATCAAATCCTCCTGCTCGCCCGTTTTTGTGCTGCCCCACTCTGTGTAAACACACACACACACACACACACACACACACACACATATACACACACAATAAAACAAAAACATGAGAGCACTGGTCTCTAACTGCTTATTTTGCGGTTCAAACATCTTCGCTGAGCGTTTTCGGAGCCTCACCGTTGTCGTGCGTCAGGTTGAGCAGGACTCCGATGATGGCCCTCATGCAGTTCTCCACTGCTTTCCCCACCGTGCCGCCGTCCGACTTCACCTCCCTGCTGTACCGCTGGATCATCTGCTCGCACCTCCTCAGAGCCCTGAGACAGAAGGTTCAACACTTTATCGCAAAATATTATCGCCACGGGAACTGGTGGTATGAGATCAAAAAAGCCAATTCAACAAAAATCCCCCAACTTAAATGACGTTGTTTAAAGTATAAAACATAAGCCCAACCTTTACATCAATTGCACGGATCAATAAGTCCTTATACCTTTTAGGAATAATAAATATTCACAATACAAACAAATCGTGTTAAAGTAAATTACATCAGAGCTCAAATTAAATATTTTCTTGCCAAGTTTAGCCATTTTTAGAAGTTTTGTCTGATTTAACTGCACACAGTAAGTAAAAAAAAAAAAATGTCTGTCTTTTTCATTAGGTGTCTGAAAACATGAGTTTTCAACAATAAATAACGTTGAAAACAGTTGAAAGTTCTAGCCTGTCAGGTGACCAACTTGGTTCACGTCCAGATTCTGAACAGGACTTTAACTCTTCAACGACGTAATAAAACAGAGCCGCATTCAGGGAAACCGCTGTTCGTGTGTGTGTGTGTGTGTATGTATGTGTGTGTGTGTGCGTGTGCGCGCAAAGTCCGACCGCGGCAGCTGGGAGGGTGAAGTGGGTCAGCAGCACGATGTAAATAACCAAATTAGATCAAATGTCAGTGGTGAATGAACAGAGCAGAAACCAGAGTCTGGACGCAAAGAAAGACAGAAGGAACGACATAAAAGGAACATCTGGATGAAATTAACTTCGGAGCTCACAGAGGGGAATGAAGGGGGAGTCTACTGTCACGATGCGGAGGAAGCTCATCCTCGCTTAAATGAAGGTTTTGAATCTTGGTTTTTTAAGCCAGTCTTTTGTAAATGCGATTGGGATCGTTGGCCGTTGACGACCCAGTTTGGCTCAAGTTTCGGCTGTCAGACAGATGGCCTCGTATTTCACTCCGGGATACTTCGTAATCCCTCCACGGAAGTCGCGATCTATTTTGCGCCAGTTGTCGCAACTTTTCCACTAATCTGACCAACTGACGCTTTCTGTGTTTCCTTCTTTTCAGGCCAACCGCTGTAACCCGGCTGAATCCTTAGCAAGATAAGAGCACGTGTGACGCTAAATGGTAACGTTAGCCCTTTTCTGAGACGAGCTAATAGTATTTGCTTGCACTGCGCAATCATGGGAGTGGTCTTCGTCGTGTTCGGCAACAAGTCAGAGGCAAAAGGCAAAAAAGCTTTGCTGCTTTCTTCCAAACAATTCTGTTTGGAAGAAATTCTGTAATTCTGCTGCATGCAGATAATGTTAGCTATGCCAGTATGTCATGTTGATAACAAAAATGCTAATGTTGCAGTTAGCTATTTTAAGCCCCTTTGATAGTTGGTTAAGACGAGGAACAAATCTGGTAACACTTTATTTGACGGGGTGGGCATAAGACCAACATGACACCTTGTCATGAACATGAAGGAGTCATTACGAATGTTTACAACTGTTGTTGTGAAGTGTCATTTGGTAAATAATGATTCTTTTGATGCAAAGTTGCTCTAAAAGTTGCATTAAAAGTGCCAACTGTGCATGGAAGTGTCATTATTTACAAAATAATGGAAAGCTGGCACTTTTAATTGACTTTCAATGTTTCAGTGTTCTGCAGAAAGCATGATGCAGCCACTGCCATGTTTTAACATGGGTGTTCAGACTGATACATAACATGTGTGTTGGGTACAGGTTATGAAAACTTAATTTTGGTCTCATCTGGGCAAAGAAGCGTCTTCCACAGAAAGAAACATTGTCACAGACGATGCTTCTTTCCCTTTCAGAGAACCATCTCTAATGAAGTTCGTGGCCAGACAAAATGAGGCTCATCAAATGGCAGAAGGACCTGCTGCGTTCCCGTTTGGGCTTTATCAGATTAGGCCTGCAGACAGCTGAAGCCGTCGGATGCAGACGGAGGAGCTTCTGCAGAGTGATCGGCGATGGAGGGAAGCAGACGGGAGACAACTCAGAGAGAAGGAAAGCAGGAAACTGGAACAAAGGAAGGAAATAAAGAGCGAGGGAGTGACAGAGAGACTGAAGAAAAAAAAAAACGAGCGAGACGGATGAAGAGAACGGAGAGCCCGTGCCGTCTGGCTGTTTCGGTAGCAGAGCTCGGTCATTCTGGGGGCCTCACCCAGTGGATTTCGGGGTTAATCGAGTTAACCAGCGGACAGCTGAGGGCTCAGACCGAAGCCTGCGTCGCACTCCCAAACAGCGGCTCTTTGTCGCTCTTTGCCCGGTCACCCAAAGGGCAGGAAAGCAGGAGGAGCCGGGAGGAGAATCAGCTGGTCAACTGATTCTTCGTCTTCCTTCAGATAATGGCGGTTCTCACAACGTCTCAGTCATCAGTAGCGTTTCTCTTTAACACGCTCGTGACTGGGTTCTGTAATTCATCCAAATGAAACTGGGACGGTGGAGTTTGTCTCTTTTGGAAGGTTTATTGAACTCAACAACTTTGTGCATTACTGCCACCTTGTGGTGGTGTTAGCTGCAGAAACAACAGCTGGTTGGTGATGTATGACTAAATAAATGACCTCCGTTTTTTTATTGTCCCTTTGCAGCTTTGTTAATTCACTCTGTTGTAAATGCCTTCATATTTTCTTTAGCTGTTCTGGTGCTTACATAAAACTAATTCCTAATTTTAAAAAAAAGTCAAGTAATTCTCAGTAAGAAAAAAAAAACAGAAAGCTAATTAGATCAAGAGCATTACACTTATGGATTGTTCATAAAAATATTAAGCTCTACATTATTTCTGGTAGATAACTTTTGATTCTTTTTTCATTTGTTTCAGTGTTCTCGTTGAATTCCCACCCCCTTCCCCCCGTTAGTCAGCATTACAGCTGATTATTTAAGAGGACTGATGTCTGAAATCTTTTATGAGACCAAACTGAAGCACAGGAAGGTTAGAAAACTGCCTTCAGGCTGCAACACCTGAGAACAAAACCCCCGCCGCTGAAGAAACAAGCGAAAGAGTGACGTCATCCTCTCCTCCAGCTGAGGTCAGAGGTAAAAAGGTCGCCGCTGAGAGTGACAGGAGGTCACGACAAGGAAATGGAGTGACAAAACCCCGATAACGATCCACTGAATAGCGAGTGACGCACACGGAACACAAAGACGGGGGTTGGCTGGGGAGGCGACGCGCGCTTCGAGCTTCTGACGGGGGAAATCGATACGTCTGGATTTACGTGGCGTCGGTCTGATCGTCACACAACGAGGAAGAAGTTTCAGTAGATGAAATATATGCGGCTTGACCCGGCAACGCCGCATACATTTAGGATCCGCAGTCGGAACCTAAAGCAAGATTACTCACTTTGCGGAGGAGACGATGAGCGACGAGTCCTTGTAGGCGATCAAGTAGCCCTGGTTCTCTGGGTTGTGGACGGACACCTGCATGAACCCAAACGGTCACTTACTTCCGTTTCATTCAGAGCTTTTCTTTGATTTTCTTGTGTGTGAATCCTATGCTGACACTTTCAGAGATCACAAAGAGGGAAAAGTTCTTAAAGCAGAACCTTTCAACACTTTCAAGCTAACCCAGTCTACTTTCCAGGACAAATTTCTTAATACACTTGAAATAACACAAAACTAACTTAAAAGTAACTTTTCAGCAAGATATAGCTTCTTTTAGGCTAATTATTCCAGAATATTGATTTAAAAAAAAAAAAAAAAAAGTACCAGTTCCACTAGCCTGCTATACTTGAAATAATCTGCCAGTGGAACTGGTAGGTTTTTTTTTATTATTATTAATATTATTGACTTAAAACAAGTTATATATATATCTGGAAAGTTACTTTGAAGTTAGTTTTGTCTCATTTCAAATGTACTTGGATAAACTTTTTTTTTTTTTGTAGTACGGCTTCAGTTTCCTCCCCCCCTGAAAACACTTACGCTCTCCAGCACCCGCAGACACCTCTCCGCTCCCCACAGCGACGAAACCAGCTTCTCCTCCTGGTCCTCCTGGTCCAGGTTGTCGACGCACTCCTTCACTGTGGAGATCGGGGGGGGACAGCCACGGTCACATTCAACACTCGGGAGACGGCGTGAGCGTTTTCTGTCCCTTTGAGACAAACACCTTTATCCACGATGTGATCCAGTCCTCCCAGCAGCCGCAGCTCCTCTTTGAACCAGTCTCCCGCTCGCTTCGAGGTCAGAGACAGCAGCGTCTCCATGGCTAAATGACCCGTCTGTAAGAGGAGGGGTGGGGGTGAGGGGGAGAGGATGAGCAGCGTTTTAGTTCAGCTCCGATCGAGCTGCTAAAAACAGCCTGAAATCTATGGGTGGTGTGAAGGAGCTGTTTTAGGAGCAGCTTCTTTTCAAAGAAAAAAAAAAAGCTTGAAAATTGGAAATGAAAGACTCGGAGCGTCACGGCACCGTGATGTTCTGCAGGTCCAGGTGCTTGTTGTGCACGGTGTCGCACAGCTTCCTGATCTTCTCCTTTATCTTGGCCAGCTCTTTGGCACTAAACTGGACGCTGGAGTCCGGCTCCGCCGCCGCTCCGTGGTCTTGGTCCAGCTCGAGGAGCCGGATCATCAGGTCCAAACAGGACCGGTCCAGGTCCATGTTCAGCCGGTCACGGCTCAGGATGTACATCAGAGCTGCTGTGCACAGAGCCAGGTTCTGAAGGTTGGGGAGGGGAGAGGAGAGGAGAGAGAGCGTGATAACCAGCAGATTAACACAATCTGGGTCAAAGCACTCGACTCAGTTCCGAAAAGCCGCGTCGCTCTTCCGAGTGCGATCCCTACCGGGAGCTGCGGGGCGTCGTTCAGCGTTTTGAAGACCTGGGCCACCTTCCCTCTGGCCCGGAGGTGCATCCTGAAGCTCGGCATGGCGCAGCGGGTCGCCAGGCTGATCACACTGGAGAAAACCAAACAACTGTGATGTTCACGACACCCTTCAGTGACGCGTGCAAAACACTCTAAAGTAGGGCTGAAACGATTAACCGAATTAATCGTGGCTGACCGATCATTGGCATAATCATCGACTAATCGATTACTGATCTCGCTGAAGAAACCAAACAACGATGGCCACGACACATGTAAACACTCCAACTTAGGGCTGAAATTCTGTAAGAATAAAAATTAAAAATCTATTAAGCTCCTTTTACAACCGTTAGAATCAGGTGTTCGTTTTCGTACCTAAGGCACCGAGTGTTGAGCGGCTGGCCGCTCTTCAGGCCGGTGGCGAGGTACTCGAAGTCGTCCGTGAACTCCTGGTTTTCCCCAAACTCCACCACGTCGTTGAAGTGCTTCACATGCTGGACCACCGTGTAGAGCTGCAGACGCGAGACGGCGGGGAAGAGAAGTCGGAAGCGTTTCCTGGTTTTTAGTCAGGAGTTTCTGAGTGCGATTCAGGGAAACAAACGGAAGCGTACCTCTTTGTGTTCTTTATGACACTTGAGTGCCGTGACCGTGTCCTGGTACGGATCTGTGGGAACAGTGACGCACTTCGTAACCTTTGGAGGAGGAGGCGGCGCCTTGAAGACCCCGTCGTCCTTCTGGGAGTCGGCCGGCTCCTTGCTGGAGCTCCCGGTCGGGACAGACGCCTGCGCGAGGGAACGGGGGAAAGTTTCCGTGAGTTTCCGCAGTGCAGCCGCAAAACCTAAACGTCCGGTCAGACGCCGCGTCGGTGCCGTCTCTTGCGTTCTTACAGAAGTCGCGTGCGATCGGGAGGAGAAGAAAGGTGGCGGCGGTTCCTCCTCGCTCTCCACGGTCCAGTGTCTGGCGTTGTACACGGCTTTGGTGGGAGACTGAAACGCAGCGCAAAAACAGGAAACGGGTTGAACGTCGGCGAAGAAAGGCAGCTGAGAACACGGTGGAGCCGCCGGCCCACCTGCAGTTTGAGGGGAAAACTTCAAGCTGACACACGATCTGATGCAGACAGAAATACTTAATCAGCAGTTTTTGTCTTTTCCTTCAGTTACCTCATTTTCCTTCTTTTTTTTTTCTTCCCCACACAGCCAGCAGATATAAACAGATACAAGGACGCTGAGCCAACAGGACAAGAGGGGAAAACGTTGGGCTCCTAATGGGACTATTCTAATTAAATTATTTGCTTACATTTTATTAGGATGATTTTTTGTTTTTTAAAAGTCACACAAGGCCTTTGTGTGGGTATCTGATTAAGGGAAGCTCTTACTGTAATTGCTTGTTGTAAAACTTTATGAAACATAAAACTAAGGCCCCGATTTAATTCGCTGTTAAATGTTTCATTCCATCGCGAGCGTCGAGTGGTGCATTTGAACTCTGCTGGTTACCTCAGCAGGTCTTTGCAAAAAGTGTTCATTGGGAATTTAGGTGACGGACCATACAAAACAGCACATATTTAATGACAAAATGAACACAAAAATACACCACTGACACATTTTTAGTTGGCCCCTTTGTTCAGTGAAGCAGGCAAACAGGTCTAAAGCAACTCTGAAGAGAGGTCAACCGCCCCTAAGCATTCAGCTGGAGCTGTAATGGAATAGATTAAAGCATATCTATAGGAGTTAGACTGGCCTAATCAAAGTCCAGACCTAATGCCAACTGAAAATCTGCAGAAGGAACTGCAAACTCGCGTTCACAGACGTTCTCCATCCAACCAAAGACAACAAGAGAAAAGTTTCAGGGTAGAGACGCAAGACATTTTCCTTTCACTTCCCAATCATGCACTACTTTTTACTGATACACTGCATAAGCTCCAGATAAAATAACCTGAAGCCAGTGGTTTTACAGGGTTCTATTTCTTTTTGGCACATCGTGCACAAAATTTGCCGAAGAGCAAAAATGTTGACAAGCTGGACTCGATCAGACGGAGAGAAGTCGAGAGCTGAGAACAGAGTGGATGAGCAAGTGAACCGAGGAGCAAACAGATGCAGAAGAAGTTGGTGAGAGTCAGCCAGCGATGATCAAACAGCACGACGCACTTAAAAACACACACACACACACACACACACACACACACACACACACACACACACACACACACACACACACACACACACACACACACACACACACACACACACACCGTCCTCAGTGCCAAACCTGCGGTTGGTGGCTGCCAGGGCATTCAGGACGAAAAACAAAAGACAGACAGAGGGAAGAAAAGAGAGCGGGCCGAGTTGGCAGGAAAAAGTTTCTCTGCAGGGTTAATAAGCAAGAGACAAAAGGGGAGTTCGGGGATGAGCCGCGCAGAGCTGGAACGTCAACACAGCAAATTAAAGCCTGCTACAGTAATCTGAATGACACAAGGAGCCCCCCGCCCATCCCACCCACCTGCTGCTGAGCAGCATGGCGCAGATAAAAAAAAAAGCGAGGCAGGAAGGTGGGCAAACTCCTCTCTCCCCCCAGCCAGCGGAAGAAAACAGACACACGGTTCACACGTTGCCGGGGGCACGCTTCGACCGCCGAATGGCGCTCAGATGCCGGGGCGGGGATTCCTGACGAGCCGAGGTCACGGCTCTGAAACGTTCGCGTCAGATAAACGGCGCTGATGTCAAAGGAGCCCGGTCACCGTCCTGCAGGGAAGTGTCAAACGCTCTCCAGCTCACACCGTCAAAAAAAAAGAAAAGAAAAGAAAATAAATCCTTCTAATTCACCCGTTAGGCCCAAATACTGACGAATCCCTCCGTCACTATGGAGACATTTCCCTACTGACCTTTATTTTTGCCTTAAGTTAAGGTCGGTGTTCATGATAGGAAAGAAACGGAGGGGGGGGGAGACTTTCCAAGGTCAAAACCACCACTGACCAGACCCCAAACAGCCTGGTTCATGTTTGCCAGGAAACATGAGTAAGATTCTTAAGTAAATCGAATCTTACTTAAGAATTAACGCAAGTAAGATTCTTATTTAAGTTGAAGATTTTAATGCACCCAGTAGCTTACAGGCTTGGCAACAGATGTGGGTCAGTGGTGAAGGCTAACATCGTAAAGCAAACCCACCATAAATCTGAAGTTACCCACGACAGACGCAGAAAACCTAGCTAGCTAGCAAGCAAGGGTACATTAGGAGCTAGTTAGCGGTAGCCTTAACAGCCTGAAGTCCCAGAATGGAATGAAGATGTCTGAGAACAGCTCAGGAAAAGTCCTTTGATAAAAAAATAAAGATTAAATTGTCTTGCCATGACAAAATTTAATACCTGCGATTAACGTATTTAAGGCCAACTTAAGTTGATTTAAGACATTTTAAGGCCTTACTTTTAGATGCATGAATTTCAGACTTTTTAAGGACGCGCCAAAGCTGAAATAGCTGTGAACTGAAAAGAACCCAATGAGGTCTGTGGAGCTCATTAAGACAAACCTGACAGATTACCTAAAGGACGAGGGTCAGAGACTTCTTAAAAACACTCCTGCCGTACAACAAGACCAAACATAATTATCGCTCCGGTTCAGGCTGTTTATTTGATAAAAGCTTCAAGAGCAGATGTATAAAGAGGCTACACCCCACAGCCCTCCTCTTCAGGAGCCTGCCTCCTCCATCTAACACAAAGTACACAGACTCTCCGCTCTGCTTGAGTGCCGCTGATCTGCGTCAGCTCTAAAAGAGGCCGATCGATAACTCTGATCTGAGGCCAGCACCGTGAGGCGCGCGGCGACAGGCCATTAGCACGCTGACACAGCAAAGACGGGCCAGCTCGGGAGCCTAAAAAAAGAAAAAGGGCTGATCGACTGCCACTCCTCAGCTTTGCCGACACAGACCGCCACAAACCAACACACCGAGGAGTGAGTCAGAGCAGGCGGAGGCGGAGAAACCCTCGTCCCCACAGGTACATCCATCCACACCTCTTTAACTCCGCAGCAACACTCGCAGCTATAACGGGCCCTAATTAGATGAAAAGACCAGATCAATCAAGAGATCAAAACACGAGCAGGCGGCTGAGTTTTGGATACGATTAACATTTCCAAAACCTAAATTCAAAACGAATGGACATGTTCGTGGGAAAAAAAACACTACGACAAAAACCAGAGTTAATTTGGGAACATTTAATGCCTTTTGCAGGCTGTGGCGATAATAAAACAACCTCAATATCTCTTTCAAAATAAGAATCAAATGCGCAAGTTTGGATTAGCCTAATCCACACAGGGTCAAAATTATACATACGCCGCCCCACTGATTTTTGATTACATTTTTCCTACTTGCCAAGACACCACACAGTTTTCAGAGCCCTCGATGAGCTGTAGTTCTGGGACGATATTTGACCACTTGTCTTTATCAGAAACGGTGCAGCGAATTTAAACTGGTAAGTTTCATAGCACGGAGCCAGATATCAGGTATAGTATTCAATATATTTTTATTTGAAAGCTATTTAGGAACCTTCAAAGACGAGTTCTGCTGAGCACTGTAGTTTTATCATCTCCTTCAGCAGCATTTAGACGATAAAACATGACATTTCTGCCACTACTTCTTATCCTTGGATCCACTTAGTCTGCAAAGACTGTAAATGACTTTGTGTTGTAGTTTAAACAGCGTCACGGTTGACACTCGTGAGGTGCGTCAGACCCTTATGTGCCTTAGTGACGTTGTGTCTGACCTTCTTATGTGCGCTGAAGATCCTCCGGAACGTGTCGGGATTCTTCTCGGTCACTTTGCTTTGAGCCGCCCTTCTGGGGCCGCTGGCCAGCACTCGGAGGCCGTCCTCAGAGAAGTCCAGAGTATCTGGAAAACGGGGGAAAAAAAAAAACACATTCCCGATTATCCCCTCCAATTCCAAGTTCCACCTGAACTGGTAGGGTTATAACGAGACCAACACATCAGTCTTATCGAGAGTGAAAGTGTCCGATGTTTCCAACAGATTTCCCTGAAAATATTTGGTTTTATCTCTTGCTTAAATCGGGGGTTTTTCTCCAGGTTTCACCAACTCAAATTTAACACTTTTTAAAGACGTTCTTAAGGCCATTATGATTTGAATTTAAGACCTATAGCGCCACAGAAAAGTACAATTTCGTCCAGCTAGCTGGTGAGAAATTTGCATTTACCTATGTTGGACGCAAAAAAGCTAGCTAGCTAGCTAGCTAACAGGGGTAATGTTAGCAGTAAGATAAGCAGTAGCCTCAACGACCTCGAGTCACAACGTCGTGAAGAAGTTCAGTGCAGCTTAAACTTTTGTCTGACAGAAAATTCTGGTGAAAAACCCCAAAACATTAAATATATTAGATTAAATAGTGCTGGCAAGACAAAATTTAAGACTCATAATTCATGTATTAAGGTCAATTTACTTAAAAAAAAAAAAAGAATTTAAGATATCCAAAGTCTTTAATATTAGATAAATTTAAGATTTTAACAGACAGCCTGTAAGCAGGTTATTCACCACTTTAGAGGTGGAAACTAGAGTTATTGTTTAGACGAAAACAAACAGCAACAAGGTTATCGCTGTTGGGAAGGAAAAAAAAAAGATCCGGAGCACAATGTGGGCTCTGTGTCATGTTTACATGTACACATGCACACACACACACTCAAAGAAAAATTATCTCTGAGAGCTGGACTGGTTCCCAATTTCTACCCACACGACGAGGCCATTTTTCATACTTTTTAATCACCAAAATTACATCCAAATAAATAAAGAGAACAACAGTTTTTCTGAGAAACTCAGATTTGAATATGTACCCTATAAGATACAATCACACAGTTCACTTGCCTCTTTTCTGGAAGCAAAAACTTGCAGCCTTGTAACAGAAATGTCTGTGTTACATTAAACAGAAGTGATTTCTGTTTCTGTTGGGTTAATTATAGCTCGGTGAATCACTCTGCACTTCTGGTCATCAAGCCAAAGGAGCAGAATGTGGATACTCTGAATCTCGCTTACAGCCAGGATGCTCAGTCGTATTTACATCACTGAGACTCTGGTGTCGTTTGTGTTCACCCATTTGGGATTACTGACAGCTTTACTACAGTTACCCCCCTCCGCCCCCGACTCTGATCGGTGCAAAGTTAATGTCGGGTCATGCATTTTCTTTGGAATGTGCGTTTACCTCTTTGAGTCTTCCTCTCCGGTCTCTCTGAGTTCTTCTTGCTCTCCTTCACCGCCGGCTTTTCCCAGATCTGCCGACTCTCTCGGTTCTCCAGCCTCTCGAACGGATCCGGAACGTCGTCGTCGTCGTCGACCGTCGTTTCCTTGACGGTGACCGCCGGGGTCGCCTTGGATACTGCAGCCTGCGCGACCTTCCTCCTCGGTTTGGATTCGGCGACGGCGTCGTCCGCACCGTCGCTGTCGCTCATGTCGTCGAAGCCGAAGTACTGGATTTTGTAGCTGGACCTGCCGTCGGCGCTGTCGGCGCTGTTCTCTTCCAGGTTGAAGTCGGTGTCGTCGAAGCCGAACAGGTCCTCCTTCTTGGACTTGGTCTGGGTCGGACTGGGCCTGCGCAAGAGAACGGCGTCGCGTATCGAGCGGAGAGAGGTTTTTATTCCGTCTGCCACTGTTCTTTCAACGTGAACGAGATTTCATTTCGAAACTATTGCTGAAAATTGCAACTAGGGCTGAAACGGTTAAAGAAATTCTTTGCGAACAATCGTCAACTTTTTTTTTTTTTAGAAATCAATTAATAGCTAACTGACTCAAAAAAAGAGGCAATTTTGCTGAAACAATGTACTCACTGCAGAAATTAAGCCAAAATGGTATAAATAATATATACATTTTGCATTGAAGATAAAAAAACAAAAAATTTTTTGTAAATACTATCTCAAGTGATAGTTTTAGCTTTACAGTTTCAAATTCTGTCAAGAAAAAATATCCTATTTTGCACTTGTTGCTATAAAATCACTTTAAAAACAAAACAAAAACCAGATTAGCTTGATTCTGTAGTGATGCTAAGCCAAACGAGAAGCGCCTGGCTTCTCATATGTTGTTAAAAGGATTGTTTTGGCTACAAATGGAAAAATGTTCTCTAAAGAAATGATATATTGTTGGATTTTATCCAATAAAATGTTTATATTCTTTAAAAAACTAATTTAACTATTTGTATCTATCTGAAGTGGTTAAATTAAAAAGTTGCAGAATGCAAAGATCTTTTGTACCAGATTTAATCAATTAATCGTCAAGATAATCGATCATTACAATAACTGTTACTTGTCAAACATGATTAACTCAAAATTTCCAGACCCTTGTCTATCTTCACCATTCCATGTCGTCTCCCTCTGTCTCTGACATTTAGTATCTTAGTCACTAACTATATAAATCTATCATGCAGGGCAGATTGAGTTCATCCAACTTAATCCAAATGAATAAATCTCCACACTAAAACACACAGGATGTGATTTAATGAGCCTTTCTCCTGCACTTGGTCATGTTTTCAAAAGTGACTATTTTTTAAAAAGTCAATGTGTTTGTGTCCTACCTTGGCTGTTGGGCTTCGGTCTTTTTCCGCTGCCACCCGAGCTCCTCCGCTTCCGTCATACTGCCTGAAGAGGAGCCGCCGGCGCCGCTGGCAGGCGCCGTGTCACTAATAAACTCGTCCCTGCCGCGGTCCTGGTTGGTGACGTTGGACGCCGACACGGACGAGGGCTGCAGCACTGTGTAGTCCCTCGTCCTCCCCCGGCCCCGCCCCCCGCCCGTTGTTTTGGTATGGTTGGCGTCGGCGGAGGATTTGGGGAGATCTGAGCCAAAGGCGGCGGCGTCGAATCCGCTGGAGTCCGCGGCCCTGCCTGAGCCCTGCTTGTTGGGCCTCTTGTACGTCCGACAGTTCGAGTTCCTTTCGAGCGATAACGACGCGGACGTCTGGGAGAACTTGGACATCTCGGCGAGGTCGGACTCGCCGGTCAGACTGTTTCCCTCGCCGGGGTTCTGCGGCCGCGGAGGAGAGGGGGGCTTCCTGTGCGCCGAGTGAAGGCCAGCCGCCGCCATTCCCGGCGAGCCCCAGGAGAGCGTGGGGGCCGGGTTACGGGGTTCCTGGAGGGGCGACGGTGGGCGGAGACCCATGATGGCGTCCCAGGAGTCGTACGTAGATTCGGCCTGGGAGCCCGTCTTCAGGGTGGTGGTCTGGGCCAGGGGCTTTTTGTCGCTGTCTGAAGCATTTAGGTACCAGGAGTAGCTGTGCTGGTTCTGTGACGACGCCGGGTTCTGCCATGACGATCCTAAGACGGAAAAATATATACGTCAATAAATAGGGCAAGTCTGGGCGATAAACTGAAAACTGACGTCAAAGTTTATGGCGACAAATGACGTCATTTTGTCTATGTTGTTATTTTCCGTGTTTTTCTTTTTAAATAAATAAAATTTGTTTTTGTCTTTTTTTTGTTGGTGTATAGGCAGGTGGCAATAAAAATAATCATGGAAACCAGTCCAGTGGAATCACACCATCAATATAACTGGCTGTGAAGTATCCATCAACTTATATTCTTTATTTTCAGCATAGGTGTGCTATTGCTATCATCTATTCATTGTTATCAAGGTTAACTGTTCATTATATTATAACACTGACTTTAGGCTATATCCCCCAGACCTAATTTAAGGTGACAACAATCCCCGTTTTGTTTTAAAATATTAGTAAAATCTAGTTTTACACTAAAACCACCTCACACACAGTGTGACATCACCTCTCCTGCTGTTATAAATACTCAATAAATGTAGAACTAAATAAAGGAAGTCTGGAGGGAAATGTTTTGAATCCTGTTCTTGTATGTTAATTTATGAATAAAAAAAAACAAACAAAACATCAGCTACAATTTATTAGCAGGTCAAAAACCAGAAATCAGTCACAAAATTCACAAAATTTCTCTTTAAAGTAAATCCCTAACCGCTTTCAAGGAAGGCCTGAAAGTATGCTTTAAATAAAATAAGTCAGATGCCCTGTTTAGTTCCTCTCGCTAGGTGCTAGCTTGATGATATTTTTTGTAAATCAACGCTGTGAACCAAGGAGAATCGTGTTGCTCAAGCAGGATGTTCTTGCAAAAGAACAGGAACTCTAAAGTGTGTCGACTTGTGGAACTTAGATGTGCAGAAACTCACATCTTATCTTTTTAGGCGTCCCCAGGTGCTAAAACTTCACCGTTTCTATGAGCACCTCTGCAAACGGGTCATACAGCCACATCAGAAAAACAAACAGCAGCCACCATCCAGGCCAAACCGACATTCGTCTGAAAGCTGCTACATTTATTCAAAAATTAACACCCATACGCAATAAACATCTTAGTCTCTCACTCACTGCTTTTAGAATTAATTAAAAAAAAAAAATACATTAAAGAAAGAGATATAAAATTGTGAACTACACAACCTCCATCATGCAGGACATTTTGTTCTTTTAAATGTTTTCTAGATTTAACTCTAGAATCAAAGGCTTGAGCTCGGAGCGTTCCAGCTCTCTCATTGAGAAAAATCAGAACCTGGCAGATCAGAGGCATTTGTAACCACCGCGATAATAACTCTGAGCTGGAAAAAGTCGCAGCAGTCGCTCCGCATAACAAAAACAGGAAACCATTTTACATGAAAACACCGAACCCTAAACGTCTCTGCTCTGAACAGAAGACCCGGGTTTGACCTTGAAACTGGGTCATCTCAGATCCATCCGGCTCTTAGATGAAAGACGCGGTAAATTAAAAGTTGAAAGATGAACAGAGCTGCCAGAAAAGCTTCGGCACTCCATTTTTGTTCCTCGTAATGGCCGAGCTACAGAACATCGACTGAGCCGCTAATGGATACGGTTAAAACAGCCGTCGCCATAAAGGGACCGTCGGTCTACATATCTGGACGTTTTGTTCTCAAATTCTGAAGCCGAACCCACCGTCTCTACCCACCTTGTTTCTAATTGGGATGTAATTGACTGCACTGCATTCTATGTAAATGGATCAGAACATGACTACATGACTACATTCTATTTACAGGTGCGCCGATAAATCGGAGCAGATTTTCTTAAATTTTGGGAGATCGGCCGATACTTGCATGAGAAACCGATCTCATCTACCTCTGCAGATTTCCAACAAATCCGCCGCTGTCACATTTTGCTCTGCCGTGAGAGTGGACTGACAGACAGGCCCCGCCCACCGGGTCGTGTCTAACAATAGTCACCCCGCCTCTGCCAATTTAGCAACTTTGTCTCTTATTTAACAATTTCTTTTAAGCCCAGAAAAGAAAAATTGGTGCCAGAAAACTGCAGTCAGTGCACCCCTACTTCTACTTGAAAGAATGTGACTGAATTTGGACCAAATGTATCAAATCTAACCTGAATTGGGCCTGTTCAGATTTCTTTTGCTGAAAATTTTCAGAATATAATAAAAAACATATCTGAAATATGATGCAACTTGATATGGAGCTATTTCTAGAAAGCACTGAGATATAATTGATATGCAGCATTCTCTCTAAAATACTGTACACAATTATTTCATCACACGTGTGATCTGTACCAGGGCCGTGTAATTTCATCAATTCTACGATATTATCGATTTTTTTTCCCCTTAGAGAATATCGATACATTAAATCCTACTTTGAGTTTTATGTCAAATCCACATGAATTAAATGACAGCCGGTTTCACATTAGAAATGACGTGATGAAACCAGTTGAAATTAATTAAACAATGAAATGAAATAGATAACATTATCTAAAATAAGTGAATAAGTCAAAAAAATGGATTTCTTTTCTGCATAACCAAATACACACATTTAAATAAAGGAAATGTAAAACAAAAACATTTATTACACCAGTATCACACATCAGTTCAATTCATTCGATCCATGATCCGAACAGTCACAAAATGTCACCAAAATCACTCTGTCCCTCTAAAATCTTTCAGAAAATCTTAAAACTGTGTCAAACCGGGTGCTGAATATTGTGATAAATATCATATCCTGAGCAGAGTATCGCATATCGTATTGTGTCGTGAGATTAATCGCTGCAGCCCTAATCTGCACCCTCTAGGTCTGTAATAACCTTCAGTTTAGGATTGGGTGAGATGATAATTCTTGATCATGAAGGATTAGAATATGTACATAATCCGCCACTGCACAGAGATTGTTGGATTGGTCTATAGAGCACAGTCTATGCTTTTCAATTCTATGTGTCAACAATCTTTAACGAAAATGAGTTGAAACATTTATTTTGTATTTAGTTGGTATTGGACCACAAAGTGTTAAATGTGGCTTTATTTAAAAAAAATCCTAACTGTGGTTGATGTCCGTGTCCTTAGTCTGTGGCAAAGGAAACGAAACAGCCGGTCCTCAGTATCAAGCTGATAAAATCAGTTAGAGTTTAGCCAGATACACGACTGCAATAATAAAATGCAAATTTTTGCCCGAAGCTGTTTTTGATAAAAGTTTATTTTGAAGCACTGAAACGGCAGATGAACCGGGACAACTCCCTTAAAACCTTCAAAAAAACAACAAAAAGAGAGAGACATATAAAATTTGCTGAATTTCAACCAAAGTATTTCCTGAAGCTCATTGATACATAGTACTAGTGAGAGAGGATGCTGTCAGAAGTGTGAAAGCCGAGTGCCTGGTGTGTTCAGGCAAAGAGTAAACATTCGGTGTGAGATGGTAGGAAAGGGATAAAATCGTTGCTCTTTGCAGTTTAACAGTGATCAGGCACAAGGCGATCGTACAACATACACCGTTGACGTCCTTGTTGTGCTGCAAGAGTGCATCTGATTTGTCGGCTAAAGTTTAAGACGAGATGAAACTGATGGGCGTTTCATGTCTTAAGTACGTCAGCTGGACTTGAAACAAGATGGCAGAATTGATTCAAATTTTGTTTAGCTCAAACCTCTTTGTTTTGTCATGAGTCTACTGCTTTTTTTTTTTTTTTTTAATGAGACATTGTACAATGTTTTTTTTTTGTTACCTTGTGACAAACTGCACGTTTTTAAGTCCAGCTGAACAAGTCGCTTGAGACAGCCAAAGATCGCAAGCAGTGAACGGCAGGAAGGAAATCCGAGTTCAGTCGAGATGTCAATGATGATTGCGATGATTTATCAGTTCATTTCATGAGCTTTGCTTCGCCCCCCCCAAGTCTAATCCAAACAAAAAAACAAAACAAAAAAAGAAACTCCAACTAACACTTGAAACCCACCCAGACTGCAGGACAGACCCTCCCACACAATCAGATGACACGAGTCCCAACACTCTGAAACCTGAAGAGGAATTGAGACTCTGCTGCTCCTGCTCTTCATCCTCCTCTTCCTCCACACCAACTCATGTGTCAGCCACATAAATGAGCAGGCTGTTCGCAATCACACACTCAATATGACTGCAGCAATCTCATCGTTCACTCATTAAACACGGGCGCTTTGCGAGAACATAATCGCTCTGCGCAGCTTCCATGTTCCTCTCTTTCTTTCCACAGGTAAATGAAAAAATAAATATGAAGACCTGCTGCTTCTTAAGCCAGATGGAGGAGGGGGGGGTGAGAGAGTATGAGGTCATGATGCGTGGATCCCAGCTCGTGTGGGTGTGAAAGCAAAAAACAGTGCCAAAAGCTGCACATTATAAATGGCATCAAGGTGCAATCGGACGGCAACCTTCAAACGGGAGCAGACGCTAGATAGAGGAAAGATCCATTACACACACACACAGTTATATACTTTGTTTGTTTCTGATCAGGCATAAAACTAACGCAGGCTTCCAAAAACGTGCTTAGCAAAATATCAACTGACATAGAAAGGTTATGTTTGCCGTTTTCTGGATTACATAATCCAAAAGAAGAAAAAACATAAAGAAAAAAATGACTGCTGACTTTACAGTTGTCCTGTAGACAATGATTGACAATGTTTCACAAGAAGGGTAAACCGCAAAAGGCTATTGCTAAAGAAGCTAGATGATCATGGGGAGAGGAGATGTATCCAAGCGCACTTACAGAAAGTTGGCAGGAAGGAAAAAGTGCGGTGGAAGAAGCATAACTAACCATCAAGCAAAAACCCATACAAGAGTTTGCAATGGATGGACGGTAGCTACGGTCTGTAGCCAAAGCTTCAAGAGAGCTTCCAGTTACCTAAAAAAATAAGTAATCTGGTTTTTTTTTTAAATCACAATCTTTATCACAATAGTACTACAAAATATCGCAGGCGCTCAGCTCGAGTTACACAACACTGAAATCAACAACATCAGCGCTGACCACCTGTCACTTAACAACGTTAGATCCCGTTTCAACGTTGACTCCATCTTGTTTACTGACAGCAATAAGCTGAAGATTTGCGATCCCCGTTTCAAAGCCGATCTTCTGTTGCTTAAAGATTGCTCTGGCTTTTTATGATGCTACACAATCAGTCTGCGCGTTTGTTTACCTGTGTTTGAAGTGGTGCTGTTGAAGAACCGGGCCGTGTCCTCCATCATCTCCGGCTGACTCCCGTCGCCACTGAACCACGGGCTCTCCGCAGCTGACAGTGCGGCAGCGGCGGCGGCGTGAGACGATCCCCCCTGGAAGCTGGACCGGCTGCCCGCCTCCAACGAAAAGCCCGGCCGCTCTGCCTGCGGCGGCTCGGCCGACGCCGGCTTGGAGGGTGACGACTTGCTGCCCGCCCGAGACGTCACCGGCTTGGACTCCTCGTCACTGTCGAAGCCGAACGGATCGTCCAGGCCATCCTCCGAGGGACGGGGCTTCTTGTAGACCTCCAGGACTGAGTCATTCCTGGGGGCTCCCGCTCGCTTGGAGCCCACCTTTGCCTTGTAGGTGGTGTCGCCCCATTTGGTACTGAGGGTGCCTCTTTTGGTGGACAGGACCTCGTCAAACTTGGACGTGCCCTCTCCTCCCTTGCGGCTGTAGGTTTTCCCAAATCTGGATGTCATTGTTGCATCTGGTTCATGTTCTCTACAAATAAAAACAGTGAAAATGAATGTTTGTTCTTTTTTTTTTTTTCAATGTAGTTTCGAAACCATTCAATGGACTTAAACCAACAATTCTGCAGATGTGAATGTGTAGTATCGGGCGGATTTATTTCAAAATGTATCACTCAGAGTTTTACAATGAGGGACGGTGACCAAAGCGTTCTCCTTGTATACGCTTTTATTTGCCATATTCAATAAAGGCCAGTTTAGCTGGAAGACTTTGTGTCCGTCCACTCCTGTGATATTGGATATCCAGATACTGACCCAACTTGAATTTTTTTGCACTTTACAAGAGTTACAATGGCAATTATATCTGAAAAATTTCTGATTTAAAAAAAAACTAGTTAACCTGAAGCTAGCTTGTCAGATCTATTTGATATCAAAACATGTGCATATTCTAATAATAAAGCAGGTTTTCCTAAACAAATTTAGTTAGTACATATACTCTCTCAAAAGGGAGAAATTACTAGCAGACATGTTTTCTCTCCACAAACATCTCTGCTTTCTATATCCATTGTTTTTATCATTTTATTGAGCATTAAATGGTCTGACCTTGGCCCCCGCTTTAGGGAAGAACACTTGTAAATAATCTTCGTTTTTGTACAATGAACAGATTCAAACAGTGTAAATGCAATTAGAGAAGCAATTGCTTCTCTCATGTAATTGCTGATACTTTCCGTCTTGGTATTGTCTTAGACACCTGTATCCATCCAGAGCAGCAAAACTGGCAAAACTACTACTTTTACAGAGATGCTCTCTCTGGTAATAATAGATTAATCACTGGCATTTGAGCAACAGCTGCAACTTCAAATTCTAGATATTCCAGAAATCAGCAAATGTAGGGTTAGGTTTTTTTGTTTGTTTAATAAATATTAATAGCCTAAACACACTCGTGTGTTTTGTGTATTATAATGTTAAATTTGAGTCATTTTAGAACATTATAAAAGCCTGGTTTGTTTAATATGCCGTGATACTCTTGGGTTAAAGAAGACTAGAGCTTCTTTTTGCCGTGACTGTCTGAAGTTATCTTCAACCGTTAACTACACTTTAGCTGTTAGCTTTAGCATAGATTCAGCGGATTAGCCGGAGCTAGTTCCAAGCTAACGGCTAACAATAACTACAAACCGACATTCCACCGCTCTAGAGTTCCACGCAGATCAGTTTAAACTCTTAACCCGTCACAGGTTCCTTCACTTACCCGGTGAGTTAAAGAGCCGATCGGCATCAGACACAGAGATGAGCCCACAGGGCCGTTAGCCTCACAGACAGACAGCAGAAGAGCCGCCGGGCCTTCTGCTTCCCTGAGTCGAGCTGTTCAGTATAAACAAGGCCGAACAGAGGCAGTTACCGGTGGATCAGAGGCTCCAAGACGGCCAGAATAAGCCGGCAGGTCCAGGCCGAGGCGGAAAAAGTGGATTTATAAGCGCATTTAATAAATTCCTCTCAGTTTATCAGCCCAAATTCAGACTCGATTGTCTTCTTCAGCTTACGACGAAGGCTTCCATTGGACTCCCCCCACCGCGTCAAGATTGAACTGAAACAACAGCACGTAACCGGAAATAGATCCCTTCAAGCTGTGAAAATATAACTTCTTACAAATAAAGTACCCACTATTAGTTTACATCGGAACATTCGGAACTAAAATTAGTTTTAAGAGTCTGTGTTTAGTTTTGGTTTTTAAATATGTACAATGGTTAATAAACTCGTCAGTTAAATGCCGTTCATTTAAATTATAGCTACAATTGTATTTTATTTTTTAAACTTAACCGGAATTTGTTTTGCTACTCCTTTTGACCTTGTTCTCATTTATGGCTGGGATGCTGCGTTCCAGTACATTCCTTAAACTCGGAAAATGTACATTTTAATTTCAAGAACGACTAATAATAATTTAACAGAAAAAGAGTATGAAATTATTCAGAAATACAGACGCCTGCTAGAATATTAAAAGAGTCGAAGTGAAAGATAAATTAATCTTAAGGAAGATATGTGTATGTGCACAATGCCGTTTCATTTAACAAAGGCAAACTGCGCACTTAATTTACTTGATGTTGACAGTTAACACACAAATGCCCAGCACTACAACATTTAAAGGACAATGCGGGAAGTCTGCCCCTAGTTTTGCTTGCAAATACAGCAGTCATTAGGTGTTTTCATTTTCTTTTCTTTTTTTCTGCCAAGCTTCAAGGTTGACATATCACACCAAAGGAGCCCTTTCAATCAACCCCCCGCTCACCCACTTAATGGTGAAAACAGGTTCTCTCCCTCTGTGACGCTGCAATCAAACAGGATGTGTGGATGGATTTTGCTTTGCCTCATGTCCCAGCATCTCTAATTTGGTTAGATCCGTCTGAAGAACATAGTTCAAGCAATCCTGTGATTTATTTTGATTGTTAATAGATTTGATAAGTCTAAGTCACGCTGCCACACTCCCTTTAGAGTACAGAGGCTTCCTCTCTAAAGATTTCCAAACATAATCTGCAATCTTTTTGTAATTCTTCCGCCATTTGACATGGTCCATTCTGTCACTGTTAGTGTCCCTCCGTGTTTCAAATCCAGATTGAAAAACAACATCTCTGTTTATGTCTGATCTTTGCCACCCTACCTTGGGTCCTACATCCATCCGAGTGTTTGCTGACATGCACCCTTCCGTGGCCGTCTGTTTCTTTGGGGCAGTCGGGTCATCCTGGCAACAAACTTTGATGTTTCAACCTTAAAATCAGATGCAACCGCGACCCGCAGAGGGATAAGCCTGGCAGAGGACTCAGGCTGGCATGCGGCACCCCGCTTTCGTGCCAGCATCAGCCGTCCTGCCAGCCATCAGACCAATGTTACTGTACCATGAGGGGGTTCATCATCCTCACAATAAGAAACAGATCTGAGTTTTTCACTGCATTGCCAAAAGCTCCCTGAGCAGGGGCCTGTTTGTTGGGATCCTGGCAAAGCTTTGTGGTAGCACCTGGAGTGCCTCGGCATCACACAGCTTAAAAGAATGAGCCAACGCAGTGGCTGCTGTCAGCAATGGCAGAGCCTTCTGTAAAAACAATTAGGTCTTTGACATTCAGCAGATGATATCTGGCAGAGATAAAGAGAAGAGAAGCCACACGACTTTTCAAAACAAACAACTCTGCAGAGAAGATGGTTCAGAGAGGACACGGGCTTCTGGTTGAGTGTGCTTCTGACCTTGAGACGTAAGAACAAAACAGCATCGTCTGCATATAAACCTATCTCTCACTGATTTTAATGTCAAGATAAGACTTTTTTCCTGCCTTGTTTTCCGTCTGAATGATTCATAAATCGTAGTTCACGAGCTTTGCTATTAAAAAAAAATACAATTCCTCAAAAGGAGTTTATCCAAAAAGGGTTCCGAAGATGTAAATGCGTTTGCACATATGTTGAGGTGAACATTTTTGGACATGAAGGACAGCCAAGAAGTCATGTCTGTCTATGAAACCCATCCAAGAAAGACTGAAAATCTACAACGGACAATAAAAGACTGCATATTTTCTCTGACCAATACCTCTTCTGATTGTTTGGGACTGCTGAAAAAACAACAACAATTAAAACAAACATGAGTTCTTTGTGGTGCAAGTAAAGTAAAATATCCTGAAATCTACAGAATATCTCAGAAGTCTGCCCTGGATCAAGAGTGGGCTCAAAAAGTCAATCTAGAGTAATTTCCTCCAACAATCAAAATATTGGTTGGTTGGTTGGTTGGTTGGTTGGTTTGTTGCTTGCCAAGCATCGGAACGTTGAAATGTTGGTAGGAGAAACGGTCAACACTTTTAAACAGTAGATGGAGAAGAAAAAGAGTCAACACCCTCAGATCAACTCCAGTGACAGAAGAGACAGGAATGGGTCAGGTTTTTGGTTCAGAAGTTGATATTTGCTTGTTAGAGAGAATGGAAGAAACTAGAAAAAAAGAAGGATCTTCTTGCTTGGATTGAGACAGACAGAGGACAGCTGACAGTTAAATTAAAAGAAGAAAAAGTGCCCATCTTCTCCCTGAATGGCCTACGATTAAGGTGAAGGAAACCCTAGGTCTCGTAGTTCCTCAGCAAAAAAAATATTCGTCTATCAGGAACCTTGGGATAACTTGTGCTAAGCTGAAAATGAGTCATGCATTTGTTTTGTCACGTGTGGATTATGGCAGAACACTCTAACCATGTCTTAGCAAGACCTCCGTGTGGAAATTGTGCTGCTGGCAGGTTTCTGACAAAATCATGTAAGTTTTCACGGGTGACATCACCGCTGATGAAACTTGTAAAAGCTCTCAGTTTATTTCAGAGTGCGTTTTTATTCTTGTTCTGACTTGGAAAGCTCTTCGCGTCCAACACCAGGTTCTGTCAGAGAACTTCTACACCCACGTATACTCAATAGGTCTCTATTTCTTTTTCAATCTGTATTTATTTTAAAAAGTTTTCCCAACACTGGACATGCTGGCTTTCAGTTCAAAGTTAATGCTTTTGCAGATAAAAACTCATAAAAGTTAAGAAGTTTTCAAAATAGTTTTCTGTTCGGAAACAAAAATCTACAACTGTTTAATTTAGTAGTTTTTTGACGATGACAAAGAGCAAAATGAAAGACTGTAATTTTTATTTTTCACCACTAGATGTCGGGATGTTCACGCGGTCTGTTGCTGCCTCGTCAACATCTCACTGCAGTGATTTCTGCACTGACAGCTCTTCAGCATGTCATGATGCATCCCAGCATAGAAACTTATGTGAAAAAGCAGAATATTAAAACTACAAATTTTTTTTTAAAACATTTCAATCAACACAACGCATCAGAAGAGAGTACACTGCCAGTTTTTTTTATTTTAATCCAATCAGAGGTCAGAACACAAACTTGGGAGAGTGAGCAGGAAGTGATGGAGAGATTCTCAACCAGTCTGTCTGTTTACCCTGCTCTGTCCTGTTTTTGTTTTTCTTTTAGTTTCTCCTCCTCCTTACTGTAATAAAAATGTAAGAGCTCATACACACAAGGAAATTCCAGCGGGCCAGCATTCTGCAACAGCAGGCATCCACACACACACACACACACACACACACACACACACACACACACACACACACACACACACACTTCAGGCTACATGGACCTGCGGGAAGTCCCCTAGTTTTGTTTGAAGCGTAAAACCAGATGCTGTTTCCTTCTCATACTCAGTTTCAGTTCCAACCGGTGAAATGTGACGATGCGCGTGTTTGTTTCTGTGTGTGTGTGTGTGTGTGTGTGTGTGTGTGTGTGTGTGTGTGTGTGTGTGTGTGTGTGTGTGTGTGTACGTGCGCGCGCGTGTGTGGTGGGAGGGGTGCAGCGATTCAAAATTAATCAGTCATCCATACTCAGTAGGAGGTCTGCTCAGGGTTGACTTCGAGTGTAAAAAAAAAAAAAAAAAAAAAAACTGGTTCGGTTCTATGGATGAGGCTGAGTTAAACTGAAAGAACGAATGGAGTGTTCTGTTTCCTGAAAGACTACATTTCCCACAGTCATTGCAGTGCGAGAACAGTGCCAAGTTCACATCGTCAGGAAGCTGCTGCAAACATTCTTCCTTCAAAATAAAAGCTGCAGATTTCTTTCACATTTTTTACATTGATTTTGTAAAATGATGTTTTCACTTTTTTCTTTCTTTTTTTAAAAATCTAGCTGCATTTTTGTAATTTACAAAGACAGAAGGACGTTGTTGAGGTGTGTGGTAGCAGTGATCTCCACTAGATGCACGCTGCTTGGATTATTATTACAGCTGAGGCTGTAGGGACTAAAGAGGAATAAACTTTATGAACACATGGGAAAAAGTTGTTCATTTCAAAAATCATTTAGCGGCAGCCAACAGCCCGGAAGACCAGTACAGATAGGATCTTTGCTTTGACAGTATAGATGGAGAAGTTTAGAAAAGGTCAGAGAGAGTTGCTGAAAAACTGGATAAAGAGAAAGCGGGTGACACAGTGCCAGGAGAGGAACTGTCACACTGTTTGAGGAAGTATGTTAGGACAGCACACAGTAGGAGCTGGGACAGCAAGACAGCAGAGATGTGTGAGGTAAGTTTTGTAGATTTTACCAGAAATCTGCTTTTAGCCACTGATCGTCTCCATTGGTGATGGACTGGTTCACAAATGAGGTCATGAAGACATCTCAGAGCAAGGTGATATTTGCAGAAGGAAATAGTCTGGATGGTGAAACAGCGGCATCATATGAGGAAATGGGGAGCGGTGTGGAACATTTCAGAACAGTGAGACAGTGGTAAGGTGTGCTGTGAAAGAGACAGAGGAGTTCCAGATGTAGTGGGGTTGTGGTCACATCTGGGATTTCTGTTGTCTGTACTGAGAAATGTGGAGAGAGGAGAAATTAGCTGATGTCAGACAGAATCAATGAGTGAGAATCAAACAGAGACTTTAAGATTAGTAAAGCTTGAAAGATTAGAGGGACTCTAGGTGTATGAGTCCATTTGAAGAACTTGCAGAGCATAAAAGGTGTGAAAAAGAGAGCATAAGCAAGTAGAAGTGGACGGAGATTGTTGGGAGCGATATGTGACAGAAAAGAGAAGCTTTCCAGATTGAGACCAGCTGTGATGTTTGGAGCAGAAGTGAAGGTGCTAACAAAAATTCAAAGTTCTGATTTTTGCTGACGGTAAATAAAATTGGGGTGCAGTGGATACATATAACATTACCTCCTGACACTCAATGTTTACGGGATGAAACACATAAAATATATGAAAAGAAAATAATAATCAGTTCAGGCATTTTACGATGAAGCCTATCCGGAAGTGGCGGCGCTGTGGAAAGGAGACCTTTATTTTAACCGTTTAAACTGGAAGTCGTTGGTGTTTCTTCTACGTGTAGCTTGACGTTTTTTTTTTTTACCCGGACAGCTTCCACACTGGACTCGGACTGAGCCGAACTATGTAAGTAAACCTCGCTCGCAACTGGTCCCGCTGGCCTCGCGGCGGTTGTGCGCAGAACCAGAACCCGCCGGGATGAATACTCGGACGGGTTTCGGGGCCGTAGGAGAGTCGGTTTACTGGTGGTAGTGGGGGGGAAACGGCCCGATGTGTCAGGCCTCTCTGACTGACAGCAGCTTGATCCACAGGGAGGGATTTGGGCAGATTGTTGTTAGTGATGATTAAACTGATTTATACCGCAGTGATGGCAGACAGAGAGCCGCATCAGCTGATCCCAATTTATATCCACCAAAACGGAGTTTTTTTTTTTTTTTTTACTGTGTGATTACAGCAGGATGGGAGCCGCTGGGATCTCCTCAGAGGAGGAAAACAGGAGTGCGCTCATGAAGGGAAAAACGACTAAATATCCTGATTTTTATTCTTTCAGATGATCTGTGGGCTCTGAAACCCTAAAGCAGATGTGGCGTATGAGGTCCAAATGTGTTGGTTAGATTTAAGTGTAGGGCCAGATCTCATTTCTTTAGATTTCAAAATGTGTGGAAAACCCCAAAGATATGACAGATTCACAGATCTCCAGCAATCTGTCACAATGGGTGTCCCTTGGGGACTTTTATTCGGTTTAATAGAAAAGTTGGAACATGGTGACTCTGGAGGAGCTGCAGAAATCCCCAACTGGGGCGCGGGGGAATTTTGCTGACAGGAAAGCTAAGAAAATCTGACAAGAAGAAAGACAAACAATAGGGGACACGGCAAGAATATGAAAGAAGGTGTCAAATGAGACCAACATTTAACTTTTTACTCTATGCACACATAGATCTGAGGTAATCAAATACTTTGCATAGCATCCCAACTCTGAAACATGGTGGTGACATCAGCATGCTGTGGGGAAGCTGGTCAGAGCTGATTGGGAGATGAAAAGAAGGACTCTAAACAGACAGCCAGAGCTACAGAGTAACGGCTTAGATCAAAGTATATCCATGCTTTAGGGTGGCCCAGTCAAAGCCCAGACCAAATGCCATTCCAACGTGTACAGGATTGTTCATCTCTTGAGTTTAGGAGCCTTTTTTTTAATTCCTGAATTGTTTTCAGAGATAAATGGCTTAGCAAACAAACATTCCTCAGAGAGTGGTCAGGGATAAAAACTGGACTGAAACCCAGATGACAGCAGCTGATATCTACAGGAAGATTGAAGGACTTCATTCCTACAGATTGGGATCTGTAAGAATGAACAATCTTGACCAGTTCTTGATCAAGTCCGATTGATCAAGAACTGGACAAGACAAATGAGGATCTCCATTTGCCAAAAAAAACAAAAAAACTTGTTAGGAATGAAGCATTACATTTTGTTTGACTGATTTAAATGTTTTTAATCAAAATAACGTCCTCTAATCAGCAAAAAGTCTGTGCGTGTGTTCACATTTTTAAAGTCCAGCTCGTCCGCTGGAATCAGAAGTCTAGCTGACTCAACAGTTGCCGTGATACTAAAACAAGTCTTTAATCGTTCAGGAAGTTTGATTGTTTAAGTGACCGTCTCTGCAGCTGCTGATGAAACAGATCGTTTGAAAAAAAAAAAAGGGGGAGGAGAGGAGGAGGTGGAAGATGGACCAAAAAAAAGCATAATGTTAATTATTTGCCGGCATTTTTGACCCAAAATACATTCTGGTGTTTTCAAAATGTGGAGACAAAGACTTTTGCAAAGTAAAAGCTGACAGAAACTGATGGAATTATTGTGAAGTATTCACTCGCGCTAAGTTCAGCCTCTCGCCTGTTAAAAAAAAACAAACAAACAAACAAACAAACAAACAAACAAAAAAGAGAAACTCTGAGAAGGAAGTAAAGGATTTTTAAGGGGATAAATCAGTCAAAGCCTTTTAATGTGAATACAACTCTGGCCTGCAGATAACGGAGATGCTGCTGCATTTGTTTTCTGAGATGTTCAGTTTGGACTTTTCACTTTCTGTCATTCATTCATAATCGTCAAAATAACAAGAAATAAAAGAGCTTGAAACATTTCATCCCCCTGTGATAAACGTGTACAATACATCAGTTTAGCTATCTGACATGGACTTCTTCACAATATCAAACTTCGTGGAGACGTAACTACCAGCACAGTTTTGATAAATGCCCACCCCATTGAGTCGAATCTCCTAGTAGCTATGGTCTGTTTGCTTTAACTATACCAAACCAGATTGGGTGTGTGTTTGGGAGGATTGTTTATACGTTGCCCAGACAACGCAATCGTCATCTCGTCTGCCTATGATGCTTTCCTTCAGAAGCAGTTAGCGAGGCTTATCTACGCTGGCGTATGCGAATCTGAGTAAGGCGGTGTTGTGTTGACCCAACTTACAGACGTGATCGATAAGCTTTGGATAAATGGCGGAGCCACCCTGCCCCGCCCCCCGCACCCCAGGAATCCATCACTGCGTTACCACGACAGCCGGGGTACCGTAACTCATCTGCTGGAATCGAAAATCTACTGTAACCGGGAACGACTCATAGAGTAACTGTAAATGTGACCAGTGCAAGCCGGGTGACTTTCAAGGGGTCAGTAGGATTTTCATGGATGTTTTCAGTTGGGCTACAACTAATGATTATCTTAGTTTGCGATTATTCTGGCAATTAATCGATTAATTGGATAAAAGGAACTGGCATGTTCTGCAGATTTTTCATTGAACCACGTAAGCTTTTTTTTGACGATTTTAGAAATACATAAAAAGATACAAATTAACAAATAATAATAATAATAATAATAATAATGATAAAAAAGAAATTAAAAATTACAGTATCATTTCTTCAGTGGATGCTGCTTTATCATATACACCTGCGGCTGAAATAAAACTTCTAACGTCAACATGAGAAAAGCTCAATTTCCTTGCTGCATCAAACCAGTGCCGATCTCAGCTGTTGATTATTGCTTCAGTTAATAATTGGATTGTGAAAGTGAAGCTAAAAACTATGATATTTGGAGAGTTTTGGGTTAGAACATATTTACAGACAAAGATTTTTTTCTTAAATATTAAATGCAAAATGTATTTGTTTTGTGAAGCCTTGGCTTAACTAATGCTCTGAGTATGTTGTTCTTTCAGCAAATGACCTTTTATTGAGTCCGTATACTATATAGTTAAAGATTAATATATTAGTTGATGATTATTTCAATAATTGATTCATCAAGATTAGCCAGATTAGCCCTAGTTTTTTGTAACCTGTCTTTTTTTTTTACGTCAAGTTGAGCATAGTGAAGCAGCAAAAGCCACAATTTAAGGTCATCAATCTACAGTGACAGTTACAGTCAAAGTAAAATAGAAACCTAACCAGCGAGAGGAGAATCACCTGCGGCAGCGAGCTGTGAGGAAGGTCGGGGAGTGAACGTTCTGCCCAACCTGGCCTGACGTTCTGAGCAGGGTGACCGCGACTGAACTCCCGATCTGTTCCTCCGCCCTCTTCCCCTAGAGTTCCTGTGATGCCCCAGGGCGGGCCGAGCTGGCCGGGGTCGCGATGCCGTACGTGGACCGACAGAATCGCATCTGCGGCTTCCTGGACATCGAGGAGATCGAGAACAGCGGCAGGTTCCTGCGCCGGTACTTCATCCTGGACACGGAGCAGGGCAACCTGCTGTGGTACATGGACAACCCTCAGGTGGGTGAAGCCGAGCGGGTGTCTGCTCCCGAACGTGATCTTGGAGTCTGCAAAGCAGTGTGTCGGGTGGACCGGTTGGTGTCCCACAGAACGGTGGAACATTATGTTACGATTGATTTCCGTTGTGCTTTTTGCAGAACGTTGTGGCTTGATTGTCTTGGACGTTGCGTCTAAATGATCATTAACGCAGTAGTAATTAACCAAATTTATTTTTAAGGAGTTAACTGTTGCGTGTTTTGTGTTCATTTTTGATTTCCAGTGACATTTTTGTTAATAAAGAACGCAACATACGATTTGTTATGGACAATGCAGAGCAGACTAACTGGTCAGAAAAATAAAGATGTTTGAAAGAAGTCTAATCTGTTTTTCTACATGTTGCATATTCAAACAATGACTTTGTGCCAAAACTGGTGGAAACGTGATACATTTTGTGTCGATAATTCAAGCAAAATTGACGGGAAAAATATTTACAGATACTTTAGTCGACAAAATTCTGTTAATATAATTAGTCGACTACAACTAAGACAATTCTGGTGACTAAATTATGGCAAAAACTAAATGACATTTTAGCCAAAAGGTTAAAACTAAATAAAAATGAACACTGCTTGTGGAGCCACCTGCAGTTACAGCAACACGTTGTTTTTCGGGCAGAATAACTTTTTCCAGTTCTCTTTATTTGCTTTGAATTTCTCTTTGGTCTTTTTCTTTTTCATTCATTATGTTTTTTTGTGATTTTGCAGCCTCTAAGTGGGTTTTTTTTCTCCCACGGTTGTTGTAAATGTTGTCTTTTCTTGCTAAAAAAAAAAGAAAAAAGAAAAAAAAGAAACATTTATTGGAGCATTAGATGCAAGGGAGCTAAATACTTTTAACATATTTCATTGTACACACTTTTTAAAAAGCACATAACTGCCATTGTATAATCAGGTCTTCCTTTCTCCTAGCAAACACTATTTTAGTGGTTTATTTTTATCGTCTGCTCTGTCCGTACCGCTCAACCGTCAGGCTGCTTCTTTCTTAAAAAAAACAAAAAACATGTGAAACTCTCACATACTTAACATTTGTAGAGGTAGAAACTGTTTGTAGCCACATTTTATGCAGCAGAGAAGGAAGGAAAAATGAACAAAAACGAAGCGCGCTTCAAAGACATTTCTGCAAACAGGTCAGAACGAAGGTGAAGGGGAAGTTCTGTGCTAACAGGACAAAACGACGTCGAGCACGTGACGCTGGTCACGTCTGAGTGGCGTTTTTTTTTTTTTTTTTTTTTTTTTAGCGGCGCACCTGCCACAAACACACATCCGAGCGGTCTGACTTGTGCGTTCAAAGGCGCTCGCAGGCAGGAAATGATGAAAAGCTCAGCAGCGGGACGCTGACGTTGAGCGCCTGCTATCGGGGAATTCTTTAATAGAAAACCACGGACTTGTGGGATTAAAGTGTTTTCCTCCAACAGGGAGGAGAAAATATAACTTAACCAGGAAATACACGAGAATAAGCTCAAAGAATTTTCAGATGATTGGCTTAAAATAACAAATCTGAATAATTTCTTCAGCAGTTATCGGAAAGGTAGCTGTTTTTCTGCAATTATTTTGTTTTTTGTGTTCACACCAAAACACAAAGACGAAGAAATATCGAGGCACGACGGGAATCTTGAATTGTTCTTTATCGATTTCGTCCCTTCTAATCTGAGCCCTGTTACGACCATGGGCGTAGGTTTGGGTAGGGACGGTAGGGACATGTCCCGACCAATATTCACGGGATATGAAAAAGTCCCGACCAATTTTGCCATATTGGCTCAAAGAACGTGGATCTACGATCTTTGATTAGCAGCAACAGGCGGTGCGCGGAACGGAAGCTTCTTAGTTTGACATTTATTATGAGCCTCCGAGACCGTGTCGGAACGGTGCTGTCGGGGGGATGGGGGGAGGGGGAGTCAGTTGAATCGTCGGACGTTCTTTGATTAGCTGCAAAAGGCGGCGGCTAGCTGGGCACACGCGTCTCCTTCTGAGTCTCTGAGACCATGTCGCCACCAAAAAAGAAAAGGACAGACATTAGAAGTTATTTCGCTACGTCGGCTGTAAGTACAGTGAGTGGACCCATAAGTTAGATATCTATCACGCAACGCATTTGTTGTAAAGTCCGGTGTTTAGTAAGGTCAGCACTGAATGTGAGGTAGAATAGGTCTGTTAATTATGTAATATTTTTTCTTTTTAGGCCCGAGCAGCTAAGCGCTGCGAGAGCCTATTGAAACCTTGCTGTTTATTAGGCCCGAGCAGCTAAGCGCTGCGAGAGCCTATTGTTCCTGTACTGTTTCTTATTAGGCCCGAGCAGCTATCGCTGCGAGAGCCTATTGAAACCTTGCTGTTTATTATTATTATTTTTCTGCCACCTTCTTTGGGGGGCTTTTTGGGGGCTTTATCATATTCAAAAACTCACCAAACGTGGCGGGGGCATAGAGCCCGGTGAAAAATTTTGTATTTTATGGTGGTTGCAAAAATCGCAAAAGAAACGGCTCAAGGGCGCCACCTAGCAACTTTCAAAAGACCCTTTCCTATTCACTTACTTTATCGTAGAGACTTGAAACTTGGTACACTTGTAGAGCTCCCCAAAACACTCTGAATTTACAATTAATGTCATAGTGCAAGTATCACAGATTGTCGGCCATTTTGGATTAAAGTTCCGATTTTGACCCGATTTTGGGCGTTTACAGGGTTCGCATTTGATCGAACTTGTCCTAGGGATTTCGATCGATCGGCTTGAAACTCGGTCAGATCGTTCAAAAGGCATGGCCGATCCAAAGTTATCGTAGGTTTGCGTTTTCGGGCTTGCTGAAGGGGTCTTTCCGGGGGTCAAAGGTCACCGATTCGCCATGAAACATCAAACTGTTATAACTCTTTGAAAAAAACTCATAGAAGCACCAAACTTTCAGTGATTGATCATCATGGGATGCTCTACAATACCCAACGGTCAAATGATGACGTCACTTAGGCCACGCCCCCTGAGAACAGGAAGTGTCATTTTTTACGCTGAACGGTCGCTATCTGACCCCTTTGACCTAATCGAGGTGAAACTGTGTCCACAGACAGAAAACATGTTGGTGTGTTGAGGATTCCAAGCCAAGCTCATTTGAATCCAGCAGGTGGGCGTGGCGGCGTGGCGAAGTGACCCTAAACGCCGTGTCCTTACGTTTGGCTGTGGATTCCACAATTTTGAGGCCAGCTGCACCAAACTTGACATGAGTGATCCTGGTAGGGTCCCCTACGATCCTATGTTGTCATAGTCTGACGTCATCTAAGCCCCGCCCCCTCAGAACAGGAAGTGCTTTTTTTTCCATGGAAAGCTGCCTTTCTGGCTCACTGCACCTAATCAACATGATTCTGTGTTGGATGACAGATAACATGTTAGTCTCACTTGCTTTAAAGCGCCAAGACTCTTCTGTAGAGGGCGTGGCCGTGGGACCGCGGCGAAGCAGAGGTAACGCCGCCGCCATACGTTTGGCTCTAGATTCCACATCGTTCGGCCCAGCTGCACCAAACTCACTAGGATGCATCCTTATCCATCCCCGAACAGGAATCCATAACAGTCGTTGATGGGCGTGGCCTAATTTCTCTACAGCGCCCCCTAGAAATTTTTAAATGATCAGCCCCAAGCCATGCTTTAACCTAGAATTATGAAACTTGGTACACATGTGTATCATGTCAGGACCTACAAAAAAGTCTCTTGGAGCCATGGTGCAAACCCAACAGGAAGTCGGCCATTTTGGATCAAAATCAGCCATTTCCTCTTTTTCATAGACATCGCATCTGATCTATCTCCTCCTGCAGCTTTTGAGATAGAGACTTCAAACTCAGTCAGCAGAGACTTGAGACATTAAAGATGAAAAGTTATCGTAGGAATTTTTCTATGTCAAAGCATGTGGGCGTGGCTAAGTCCCAAACTTTGACTATTCGCCATGAAACATCAAGATGCAATAACTTCCACATAGAAGGTCACAGCTGCATCAGACTTCCTATATCTGACTACAGACCACCCCTCATCACATTGAGATGGTCAGTTGATGACATCACCTTAACCCCGCCCACTTCCGACAGGAAGTCACCTGTTTTTTCTATTGTATGTCTTACTTTTACTCTCTAAGTCATATGGGTTTCATCCGGTGTAGGCTGACATGACATGATATGATGATGAACTCTCCCATGATGAACTCGACTGACCCGTGTGGGTGTGGCAAAAATGGCTGTCCCTCGCCATATGAATACGATCGTCTCTTATTCACAAATGCATCATCCGATTTGCACCAGACTTTTTATGAGTGACACTTGTGAACCTCTAAAGAGCCCAATACAGTTTAATTGCAATTTGACTCAACTGCGCCCCCTAGGTTAATCAAACAGCTGTATCTCCTTCCCACATGGCCCGATCTGCTCCAGATTTTGGGTGCATCGCCAGGGAACGCTGCCGAAGGCATCGAAGTGGATCGCGTGGAGGACGGAGCGCGAACGTCGGCGGTGGCCGGCGGGAGGCGGTGCTGGAACATACGCGGTGGCTATAGGCTTGAGCGGCGCTTGGCTGCGAGGGCCGCTTGAGGCTCCGCGGAGCTTTAATTATTATTATTATTATTATGCTTCCGCCAAATAAATTGGCTTTTAGGGGGCTTTAGCATATTCAAAAACTCACCAAACTTGGCGGACGCGTCAAGTCCGCGTGAAAATTACGTATTTTAAGGTCCTCAGAAAAATCGCACAAGAAACGGCTCAAGGGCGCCACCTAGCAACTTTCAAAAGACCCTTTCCTATTCACTTGCTTCATCGCAGAGACTTGAAACTTGGTAGACTTGTAGAGCTGCCCAAGACACTCAGAATTTACAATTAATGTCATAGTGCAAGTATCACAGAATGTCGGCCATTTTGGATTGAAGTTCCGATTTTGACCTGATTTTAGCCGTTCGCAGGGTTCGCATTTTATCTAACTTGTCCTAGGGATTACGATCTATCGGCTTCAAACTCGGTCAAATCGTTCATAAGGCATGGCCGATCCAAAGTTATCGTAGGTTTGCGTTTTCGGGCTTGCTGAAGGGGTCTTTCCGGGGGTCAAAGGTCACCGATTCGCCATGAAACATCAAACTGTTATAACTCTTTGAAAAAAACTCATAGAAGCACCAAACTTTCAGTGATTGATCATCATGGGATGCTCTACAATACCCAACGGTCAAATGATGACGTCACTTAGGCCACGCCCCCTGAGAACAGGAAGTGTCATTTTTTACGCTGAACGGTCGCTATCTGACCCCTTTGACCTAATCGAGGTGAAACTGTGTCCACAGACAGAAAACATGTTGGTGTGTTGAGGATTCCAAGCCAAGCTCATTTGAATCCAGCAGGTGGGCGTGGCGGCGTGGCGAAGTGACCCTTAACGCCGTGTCCTTACGTTTGGCTGTGGATTCCACAATTTTGAGCCCAGCTGCACCAAACTTGACATGAGTGATCCTGGTAGGGTCCCCTACGATCCTATGTTGTCACAGTCTGACGTCATCTAAGCCCCGCCCCCTCAGAACAGGAAGTGCTTTTTTTTCCATGGAAAGCTGCCTTTCTGGCTCACTGCACCTAATCAACATGATTCTGTGTTGGATGACAGATAACATGTTAGTCTCACTTGCTTTAAAGCGCCAAGAGTCTTCTGTAGAGGGCGTGGCCGTGGGACTGCGGCGAAGCAGAGGTAACGCCGCCGCCATACGTTTGGCTCTAGATTCCACATCGTTCAGCCCAGCTGCACCAAACTCACTAGGATGCATCCTTATTCATCCCCGAACAGGAATCCATAACAGTCGTTGATGGGCGTGGCCTAATTTCTCTACAGCGCCCCCTAGAAATTTTTAAATGATCAGCCCCAAGCCATGCTTTAACCTAGAATTATGAAACTTGGTACACATGTGTATCATGTCAGGACCTACAAAAAAGTCTCTTGGAGCCATGGTGCAAACCCAACAGGAAGTCGGCCATTTTGGATCAAAATCAGCCATTTCCTCTTTTTCATAGACATCGCATCTGATCTATCTCCTCCTGCAGCTTTTGAGATAGAGACTTCAAACTCAGTCAGCAGAGACTTGAGACATTAAACATGAAAAGTTATCGTAGGAATTTTTCTATGTCAAAGCATGTGGGCGTGGCTAAGTCCCAAACTTTGACTATTCGCCATGAAACATCAAGATGCAATAACTTCCACATAGAAGGTCACAGCTGCATCAGACTTCCTATATCTGACTACAGACCACCCCTCATCACATTGAGATGGTCAGTTGATGACATCACCTTAACCCCGCCCACTTCCGACAGGAAGTCACCTGTTTTTTCTATTGTATGTCTTACTTTTACTCTCTAAGTCATATGGGTTTCATCTGGTGTAGGCTGACATGACATGATATGATGATGAACTCTCCCATGATGAACTCGACTGACCCGTGGGGGCGTGGCTAAGTCCCAAACTTTGACTATACACCATGAAACATGAATGTGAAATAACTTCCAAATGCCAGGTCACAGCTGCATCAGACTTTCTGTGTCTCATTATAGATCAGCAATCATCACAGTTAGGTGGTCGATTGATGACGTCACCTTAGCCCCGCCCACTTCCGACAGGAAGTCACCTGTTTTTTCTACTGTATGTCTGACTTTTTCTCTCTAATTCTTATGGGTTTCATCCTGTGCTGACTGACATGAAATTAAATGATGATGAACTCTGCCGTGATGAACTCTACTGACCCGTGTGGGCGTGGCTAAGTCCCAAACTTTGACTATACACCATGAAACATGAATGTGAAATAACTTCCAAATGCCAGGTCAGAGCTGCATCACACTTTCTATGTCTCATTATAGATAAGCCCTCATCACAGTTAGGTGGTCGACTGATGACGTCACCTTTGCCCCGCCCACTTCCGAAAGGAAGTAACATGTTTTTTCAAATGTATGTCTTACAGTCTAATTCATATGGGTTTAATCCTGTGCAGACTGACATAAAATGAAATGATGATGAACTTATTGATGATGAACTCATTGATGATGTACTCTACTGACCCGTGGGGGCGTGGCAAAATGGCTGTCCCTCGTAATATGCATACGTTCGTCTCGTATTCACAAACGCATCATCCGATTTGCACCAGACATTGTATGAGTGACACTTGTGAACCTCTAAGGAGCCCAATAGAGTTTAATTGTGATTTGACTCCACTGCGCCCCCTAGGTTAATCAAACAGCTGTATCTCCTCTCTACATGGCCCGATGTGCTCCAGATTTTTGGTTCATTGCCAGGGAGCTCTGCCGAAGCCGTAAAAGCGGATAGCGTGGATGAGGGCGCGCGAGCGTCGGCGGTGGCGGGCGGGTGGCGGTGCTGGTACCCCCGCGGTGGCTATAGGCCGGAGCAGCGCTAGCTGCGAGGGCCGCTTGAGGCTCCGCGGAGCTTTAATTAGGCCCGAGCAGCTAAGCGCTGCGAAGGCCTATTGTAATCGCGCTGTTTCTTATTATTATTATTATTATTAGGCCCGAGCAGCTAAGCGCTGCGAGAGCCTATTGAAACTGTGCTGTAAATTATTATTAGGCCCGAGCAGCTAAGCGCTGCGAGAGCCTATTGTTTTCGTACTGTTTCTTATTATTATTATTCTGCCACCCACTTTGGGGGGCTTTTTGGGGGCTTTATCATATTCAAAAACTCACCAAACGTGGCGGGGGCATAGAGCCCGGTGAAAAATTTCGTATTTTATGGTGGTTGCAAAAATCGCTAAAGAAACGGCTCAAGGGCGCCACCTAGCAACTTTCAAAGGACCCTTTCCTATTCACTTACTTTATCGTAGAGACTTGAAACTTGGTACACTTGTAGAGCTCCCCAAGACACTCTGAATTTACAATTAATGTCATAGTGCAAGTATCACAGATTGTCGGCCATTTTGGATTGAAGTTCCGATTTTGACCCGATTTTGGGCGTTTGCAGGGTTCGCATTTGATCGAACTTGTCCTAGGGATTTCGATCGATCGGCTTGAAACTCGGTCAGATCGTTCAAAAGGCATGGCCGATCCAAAGTTATCGTAGGTTTGCGTTTTCGGGCTTGCTGAAGGGGTCTTTCCGGGGGTCAAAGGTCACCGATTCGCCATGAAACATCAAACTGTTATAACTCTTTGAAAAAAACTCATAGAAGCACCAAACTTTCAGTGATTGATCATCATGGGATGCTCTACAATACCCAACGGTCAAATGATGACGTCACTTAGGCCACGCCCCCTGAGAACAGGAAGTGTCATTTTTTACGCTGAACGGTCGCTATCTGACCCCTTTGACCTAATCGAGGTGAAACTGTGTCCACAGACAGAAAACATGTTGGTGTGTTGAGGATTCCAAGCCAAGCTCATTTGAATCCAGCAGGTGGGCGTGGCGGCGTGGCGAAGTGACCCTAAACGCCGTGTCCTTACGTTTGGCTGTGGATTCCACAATTTTGAGGCCAGCTGCACCAAACTTGACATGAGTGATCCTGGTAGGGTCCCCTACGATCCTATGTTGTCATAGTCTGACGTCATCTAAGCCCCGCCCCCTCAGAACAGGAAGTGCTTTTTTTTCCATGGAAAGCTGCCTTTCTGGCTCACTGCACCTAATCAACATGATTCTGTGTTGGATGACAGATAACATGTTAGTCTCACTTGCTTTAAAGCGCCAAGAGTCTTCTGTAGAGGGCGTGGCCGTGGGACCGCGGCGAAGCAGAGGTAACGCCGCCGCCATACGTTTGGCTCTAGATTCCACATCGTTCAGCCCAGCTGCACCAAACTCACTAGGATGCATCCTTATCCATCCCCGAACAGGAATCCATAACAGTCGTTGATGGGCGTGGCCTAATTTCTCTACAGCGCCCCCTAGAAATTTTTAAATGATCAGCCCCAAGCCATGCTTTAACCTAGAATTATGAAACTTGGTACACATGTGTATCATGTCAGGACCTACAAAAAAGTCTCTTGGAGCCATGGTGCAAACCCAACAGGAAGTCGGCCATTTTGGATCAAAATCAGCCATTTCCTCTTTTTCATAGACATCGCATCTGATCTATCTCCTCCTGCAGCTTTTGAGATAGAGACTTCAAACTCAGTCAGCAGAGACTTGAGACATTAAAGATGAAAAGTTATCGTAGGAATTTTTCTATGTCAAAGCATGTGGGCGTGGCTAAGTCCCAAACTTTGACTATACAGCATGAAACATGAATGTGAAATAACTTCCAAATGACAGGTCACAGCTGCATCAGACTTTCTATGTCTCATTATAGACCAGCCTTCATCATAGTTAGGTGGTCGATTGATGACATCACCTTAGCCCCGCCCACTTCCGACAGGAAGTCACCTGTTTTTTCTACTGTATGTCTGACTTTTACTCTCTAATTCATATGGGTTTCAGCCTTTGCAGACTGACATACAATGACATGAAGATGAACTCTGTCAATGCCTACTGACCTGTGGGGGCATGGAAAAATGGCTGTCCCTCGCTATATGGATCGTCCCAAACTTTTACTATTCGCCATAAATCATGAATGTCAAATAATTTCCAAATGCCAGGTCACAGCTGCATCAGACTTTCTATGTCTCATTATAGACCTGACCTCATCACAGTTAGGTGGTCGATTGATGACATCACCTTAGCCCCGCCCACTTCCGACAGGAAGTCATTTTTTTTTCTACTGTATGTCTTACTTTTACACTCTAAAACATGTTGGTGTGTCATGGATTCCAACCCTGTGCAGACTGACATAAAATGAGATGATGATGAACTCTGTCAATGCCTACAGACCCGTGGGGGAGTGGCAAAATGGCTGTCCCTCGCCATATGCATACGATCGTCTCTTATTCACAAACGCATCATCCTATTTGCACCAGACTTTTTATGAGTGACACTTGTGAACCTCTGAGGAGGCCAATACAGTTTAATTGCAATTTGACTCCACTGCGCCCCCTAGGTTAATCAAAGAGCTGTATCTCCTTGCCACATGGCCCAATCTGCTCCAGATTTTGGGTGCATGGCCAGTGAACGCTGCCGAAGACATCGAAGCGGATCGCATGGAGGACGGCGCGCGAGCGTCGGCGGTGGCCGGCGGGAGGCGGTGCTGGAACATCCACGGTGGCTATAGGCTTGAGCGGCGCTTGTTAGGCCCGAGCAGCTAAGCGCTGCGAGAGCCTATTGAAACCTTGCTGTTTCTTATTAGGCCCGAGCAGCTAAGCGCTGCGAGAGCCTATTGTTCCTGTACTGTTTCTTATTAGGCCCGAGCAGCTAAGCGCTGCGAGAGCCTATTGTTTTCGTACTGTTCGTACTGTTTCTTATTATTATTATTCTGCCACCCACTTTGGGGGGCTTTTTGGGGGCTTTATCATATTCAAAAACTCACCAAACGTGGCGGGGGCATAGAGCCCGGTGAAAAATTTCGTATTTTATGGTGGTTGCAAAAATCGCTAAAGAAACGGCTCAAGGGCGCCACCTAGCAACTTTCAAAGGACCCTTTCCTATTCACTTACTTTATCGTAGAGACTTGAAACTTGGTACACTTGTAGAGCTCCCCAAGACACTCTGAATTTACAATTAATGTCATAGTGCAAGTATCACAGATTGTCGGCCATTTTGGATTGAAGTTCCGATTTTGACCCGATTTTGGGCGTTTGCAGGGTTCGCATTTGATCGAACTTGTCCTAGGGATTTCGATCGATCGGCTTGAAACTCGGTCAGATCGTTCAAAAGGCATGGCCGATCCAAAGTTATCGTAGGTTTGCGTTTTCGGGCTTGCTGAAGGGGTCTTTCCGGGGGTCAAAGGTCACCGATTCGCCATGAAACATCAAACTGTTATAACTCTTTGAAAAAAACTCATAGAAGCACCAAACTTTCAGTGATTGATCATCATGGGATGCTCTACAATACCCAACGGTCAAATGATGACGTCACTTAGGCCACGCCCCCTGAGAACAGGAAGTGTCATTTTTTACGCTGAACGGTCGCTATCTGACCCCTTTGACCTAATCGAGGTGAAACTGTGTCCACAGACAGAAAACATGTTGGTGTGTTGAGGATTCCAAGCCAAGCTCATTTGAATCCAGCAGGTGGGCGTGGCGGCGTGGCGAAGTGACCCTAAACGCCGTGTCCTTACGTTTGGCTGTGGATTCCACAATTTTGAGGCCAGCTGCACCAAACTTGACATGAGTGATCCTGGTAGGGTCCCCTACGATCCTATGTTGTCATAGTCTGACGTCATCTAAGCCCCGCCCCCTCAGAACAGGAAGTGCTTTTTTTTCCATGGAAAGCTGCCTTTCTGGCTCACTGCACCTAATCAACATGATTCTGTGTTGGATGACAGATAACATGTTAGTCTCACTTGCTTTAAAGCGCCAAGAGTCTTCTGTAGAGGGCAGTTCCGATTTTGACCCGATTTTGGGCGTTTGCAGGGTTCGCATTTGATCGAACTTGTCCTAGGGATTTCGATCGATCGGCTTGAAACTCGGTCAGATCGTTCAAAAGGCATGGCCGATCCAAAGTTATCGTAGGTTTGCGTTTTCGGGCTTGCTGAAGGGGTCTTTCCGGGGGTCAAAGGTCACCGATTCGCCATGAAACATCAAACTGTTATAACTCTTTGAAAAAAACTCATAGAAGCACCAAACTTTCAGTGATTGATCATCATGGGATGCTCTACAATACCCAACGGTCAAATGATGACGTCACTTAGGCCACGCCCCCTGAGAACAGGAAGTGTCATTTTTTACGCTGAACGGTCGCTATCTGACCCCTTTGACCTAATCGAGGTGAAACTGTGTCCACAGACAGAAAACATGTTGGTGTGTTGAGGATTCCAAGCCAAGCTCATTTGAATCCAGCAGGTGGGCGTGGCGGCGTGGCGAAGTGACCCTAAACGCCGTGTCCTTACGTTTGGCTGTGGATTCCACAATTTTGAGGCCAGCTGCACCAAACTTGACATGAGTGATCCTGGTAGGGTCCCCTACGATCCTATGTTGTCATAGTCTGACGTCATCTAAGCCCCGCCCCCTCAGAACAGGAAGTGCTTTTTTTTCCATGGAAAGCTGCCTTTCTGGCTCACTGCACCTAATCAACATGATTCTGTGTTGGATGACAGATAACATGTTAGTCTCACTTGCTTTAAAGCGCCAAGAGTCTTCTGTAGAGGGCGTGGCCGTGGGACCGCGGCGAAGCAGAGGTAACGCCGCCGCCATACGTTTGGCTCTAGATTCCACATCGTTCAGCCCAGCTGCACCAAACTCACTAGGATGCATCCTTATCCATCCCCGAACAGGAATCCATAACAGTCGTTGATGGGCGTGGCCTAATTTCTCTACAGCGCCCCCTAGAAATTTTTAAATGATCAGCCCCAAGCCATGCTTTAACCTAGAATTATGAAACTTGGTACACATGTGTATCATGTCAGGACCTACAAAAAAGTCTCTTGGAGCCATGGTGCAAACCCAACAGGAAGTCGGCCATTTTGGATCAAAATCAGCCATTTCCTCTTTTTCATAGACATCGCATCTGATCTATCTCCTCCTGCAGCTTTTGAGATAGAGACTTCAAACTCAGTCAGCAGAGACTTGAGACATTAAAGATGAAAAGTTATCGTAGGAATTTTTCTATGTCAAAGCATGTGGGCGTGGCTAAGTCCCAAACTTTGACTATACAGCATGAAACATGAATGTGAAATAACTTCCAAATGACAGGTCACAGCTGCATCAGACTTTCTATGTCTCATTATAGACCAGCCTTCATCATAGTTAGGTGGTCGATTGATGACATCACCTTAGCCCCGCCCACTTCCGACAGGAAGTCACCTGTTTTTTCTACTGTATGTCTGACTTTTACTCTCTAATTCATATGGGTTTCAGCCTTTGCAGACTGACATACAATGACATGAAGATGAACTCTGTCAATGCCTACTGACCTGTGGGGGCATGGAAAAATGGCTGTCCCTCGCTATATGGATCGTCCCAAACTTTTACTATTCGCCATAAATCATGAATGTCAAATAATTTCCAAATGCCAGGTCACAGCTGCATCAGACTTTCTATGTCTCATTATAGACCTGACCTCATCACAGTTAGGTGGTCGATTGATGACATCACCTTAGCCCCGCCCACTTCCGACAGGAAGTCATTTTTTTTTCTACTGTATGTCTTACTTTTACACTCTAAAACATGTTGGTGTGTCATGGATTCCAACCCTGTGCAGACTGACATAAAATGAGATGATGATGAACTCTGTCAATGCCTACAGACCCGTGGGGGAGTGGCAAAATGGCTGTCCCTCGCCATATGCATACGATCGTCTCTTATTCACAAACGCATCATCCTATTTGCACCAGACTTTTTATGAGTGACACTTGTGAACCTCTGAGGAGGCCAATACAGTTTAATTGCAATTTGACTCCACTGCGCCCCCTAGGTTAATCAAAGAGCTGTATCTCCTTGCCACATGGCCCAATCTGCTCCAGATTTTAGGTGCATGGCCAGGGAACGCTGCCGAAGGCATCAAAGCGGATCGCGTGGAGGACGGCGCGCGAGCGTCGGCGGTGGCCGGCGGGTGGCGGTGCTGGAACATCCGCGGTGGCTATAGGCTTGAGCGGCGCTTGGCTGCGAGGGCCGCTTGAGGCTCCGCGGAGCTTTAATTATTATTATTATTCTTATTCTTCCGTAAAATAAATTGGCTTTTTGGGGGCTTTATCATATTCAAAAACTCACCAAACTTGGCGGGGGCATAGAGCCCGGTGAAAATTTACGTATTTTAAGGTCCCCAGAAAAATCGCACAAGAAACGGCTCAAGGGCGCCACCTAGCAAATTTCAAAAGACCCTTTCCTATTCACTTACTTTATCGTACAGACTTGAAACTTGGTACACTTGTACAGCTCCCCAAGACACTCAGAATTTACAATTAATGTCATAGTGCAAGTATCACAGAATGTCGGCCATTTTGGATTGAAGTTCCGATTTTGGCCGTTCACAGGGTTCGCATTTTTTCGAACTAGTCCTAGGGACTTCGATCGATCGGCTTCAAACTCAGTCAGATCGTTCATAAGGCATGGCCGATCCAAAGTTATCAGAGTTTTGCGTTTTTTTTTCTTCTAAATGGAGTTACCTGGGGTCAAAGTTCACCTTGTCGCCATGAAAAATAAAAGGGTTATAACTTTTACAACAAAACTCACAGCAGCACCAAACTTTCAGTGATTGATCATCAACGGGTCCCCTACAACACCCAATGGTCAAATGATGACATCACTTAGGCCACGCCCCCTGACAACAGGAAGTGTCATGTTTTACTGTGAACGGTCCTTATCTGACCCCTTTGACCTAATAAACATGAAACTGTGTCCACAGACAGAAAACATGTTGGTGTGTCATGGATTCCAACCCTGTTTGGCTTTGATGGACCAGGTGGGCGTGGCGGCATGGCGAAGTGACCTGTAACGCCGTCGCCATACGTTTGGCTGTAGATTCCTCAATCTTGTGCCCAGCTGCACCAAACTTGACATGAGTGATCCTGGTGGGATGCCTGACGATCCTATGTCGTCATAGTCTGACGTCATCTAAGCCCCGCCCCCTCAGAACAGGAAGTGCCTTTTATTGACTTGTACAGCTCCATCTCTGGCTCTCTCGACCTAATCAAGATGATTCTGTGTTGGATGACAGATAACATGTTGGTCTCACTTGCTTTAAAGCGCCAAGAGTTTTCAGTAGAGGGCGTGGCCGTGGCAGCGCGGCGAAGCAGAGGGAACGCCGCCGCCATACGTTTGGCTCTAGATTCCACATCATTCAGACCAGCTGCACCAAACTCACTAGGATGCATCCTTATTCATCCACGAACAGGAATCCATAACAGTCGTTGATGGGCGTGGCCTAATTTCTCTACAGCGCCCCCTAGAAATTTTTAAATGATCAGCCCCAAGCCATGCTTTAACCTAGAATTATGAAACTTGGTACACATGTGTATCATGTCAGGACCTACAAAAAAGTCTCTTGGAGCCATGGTGCAAACCCAACAGGAAGTCGGCCATTTTGGATCAAAATCAGCCATTTCCTCTTTTTCATAGACATCGCATCTGATCTATCTCCTCCTGCAGCTTTTGAGATAGAGACTTCAAACTCAGTCAGCAGAGACTTGAGACATTAAAGATGAAAAGTTATCGTAGGAATTTTTCTATGTCAAAGCATGTGGGCGTGGCTAAGTCCCAAACTTTGACTATTCGCCATGAAACATCAAGATGCAATAACTTCCACATAGAAGGTCACAGCTGCATCAGACTTCCTATATCTGACTACAGACCACCCCTCATCACATTGAGATGGTCAGTTGATGACATCACCTTAACCCCGCCCACTTCCGACAGGAAGTCACCTGTTTTTTCTATTGTATGTCTTACTTTTACTCTCTAAGTCATATGGGTTTCATCCGGTGTAGGCTGACATGACATGATATGATGATGAACTCTCCCATGATGAACTCGACTGACCCGTGGGGGCGTGGCTAAGTCCCAAACTTTGACTATACAGCATGAAACATGAATGTGAAATAACTTCCAAATGCCAGGTCACAGCTGCATCAGACTTTCTATGTCTCATTATAGACCAGCCTTCATCATAGTTAGGTGGTCGATTGATGACATCACCCTAGCCCCGCCCACTTCCGACAGGAAGTAACCTCTTTCTTCAATTGTATGTCTTACTTTTACTCTCTAATTCTTATGGGTTTCATCCTGTGCAGGCTGACATGAAATGACATGATGATGAACTCTCCCATGATGAACTCTACTGACCCGTGGGGGCGTGGCTAAGTCCCAAACTTTGACTATACACCATGAAACATGAATGTGAAATAACTTCCAAATGCCAGGTCAGAGCTGCATCAGACTTTCTATGTCTCATTATAGACCAGACCTCATCACAGTTAGGTGGTCGATTGATGACATCACCTTAGCCACGCCCACTTCCGACAGGAAGTCACCTGTTTTTTCTACTGTATGTCTGACTTTTACTCTCTAAGTCATATGGGTTTCATGCTTTGCAGACTGACATAAAATGACATGAAGATGAACTCTGTAAATGCCTACTGACCCGTGGAGGCGTGGCCAGATGGCAGTCCCTCGCCATATGCAAACGATCATCTCTTATTCACACACGCATCATCCCATTTGCTCCAGACTTTTTATGAGTGACACTTGTGAACCTCTAAGGAGCCCAATAGAGTTTAATTGCAATTTGACTCCACTGCGCACCCAGGTTAATCAAACACCTGTGTCTCCTTGCGATATCAGCTGATCTACACCAGATTTTTGTGCATTGTCTGGGAGCAATGTCGAACATGACAGGTGACTATCTTCAGGGCGGGTTTGGCAGCTCCTTGAGAGCAAGGCGGTGGCTGGGGGTAGGCGGTGGCTGGGGTGACATGGTGCTGAGGGGAGGCAGTGGCTGGGGGGAGGTGGTGCTGAGGGGAGGCGGTGGCTGGGGGGAGGTGGTGCTGGAACATACGCGGTGGCTATAGGCTTGAGCGGCGCTTGGCTGCGAGGGCCGCTTGAGGCTCCGCGGAGCTTTAATTATTATTATAGTTCTTGTGCCAAATGAATTGGCTTTTTGGGGGCTTTATCATATTCAAAAACTCACCAAACGTGGCGGGGGCATAGAGCCCGTGTAAAATTTACGTATTTTAAGGTCCTCAGAAAAATCGCACAAGAAACGGCTCAAGGGCGCCACCTGGCAAATTTCAAAGGACCCTTTCCTATTCACTTACTTTATCGTAGAGACTTGAAACTTGGTACACTTGTAGAGCTCCCCAAGACACTCAGAATTTACAATTAATGTCATAGTGCAAGTATCACAGAATGTCGGCCATTTTGGATTGAAGTTCCGATTTTGACCCGATTTTGGCCGTTTACAGGGTTCGCATTTTTTCGAACTTGTCCTAGGGATTTCGATCGATCGGCTTCAAACTCGGTCAGATCGTTCATAAGGCATGGCCGATCCAAAGTTATCGTAGGTTTGCGTTTTCGACCTTCCTGAAGGGGGGTTACCTGGGGTCAAAGTTCACCTAGTCGCCATGAAAAATAAAACGGTTATAACTTTTACAAAAAAACTCACAGCAGCACCAAACTGTCAGTGATTGATCATCATCGGGTCCCCTACAATACCCAATGGTCAAATGATGACATCACTTAGGCCACGCCCCCTTAGAACAGGAAGTGTCATTTTTTACTGTGAATGGTCGCTATCTGACCCCTTTGACCTAATCAACATGAAACTGTGTCCACAGACAGAAAACATGTTGGTGTGTCATGGATTCCAACCCTGTTTCGCTTTGATGGAGCAGGTGGGCGTGGCAGCGTGGCGAACTGACCTGTAACGCCGTCGCCATACGTTTGGCTGTAGATTCCACAATTTTAAGCCCAGCTGCACCAAACTTCACATGAGTGATCCTGGTGGGATGCCTTACGATCCTATGTCGTCATAGTCTGACGTCATCTAAGCCCCGCCCCCTCAGAACAGGAAGTGCCTTTTTTTGACTTGTAAAGCTCCATCTATGGTTCTCTCAACCTAATCAAGATGATTCTGTGTTGGATGACAGATAACATGTTGGTCTCACTTGCTTTAAAGCGCCAAGAGTCTTCAGTAGAGGGCGTGGCCGTGGCAGCGCGGCGAAGCAGAGGGAACGCCGCCGCCATACGTTTGCCTCTAGATTCCACATCGTTCAGCCCAGCTGCACCAAACTCACTAGGATGCATCCTTATTTATCCCCGAACAGGAATCCATAACAGTCGTTCATGGGCGTGGCCTAATTTCTCTACAGCGCCCCCTAGAATTATTTAAATAATCAGCCCCAAGCCATGCTTTAACCTAGAATTATGAAACTTGGTACACATGTGTATGATGTCAGGACCTACAAAAAAGTCTCTTGGAGCCATGGTGCAAACCCAAAAGGAAGTCGGCCATTTTGGATCAAAATCCGCCATTTACTGTTTTTCATAGACGTCACATCTGATCCATCTCCTCCTACAGCTTTCGAGATACAGACTTCAAACTCAGTCAGCAGAGAGTTGAGACACTAAAGGTCTGAAGTTATCACAGGAATTTTTGTGTGTCAAAGCGTGTGGGCGTGGCAAAGTCCCAAACTTTGACTATTCACCATTAAGCATCAAAGTGACATAACATGCACATACAAGGTCACAGCTGCATCAGACTTTCTATGTCTCATTATAGACCAGTCCTCATCACGGTTAGGTGGTCGATTGATGACATCACCTTAGCCCCGCCCACTTCCGACAGGAAGTCACCTGTTTTTTCTACTGTATGTCTTACTTTTACACTCTAAGTCATATGGGATTCATCCTGTGCAGACTGACATAAAATGACATGAAGATGAACTCTGTCAATGCCTACTGATGCGTGGGGGCGTCGCAAAATGGCTGTCCCTCGCCATATGCATACGATCATCTCTTATTCACAGACACATCATCCGATTTACACCAGACTTTTTATGAGTGACACTTGTGAACCTCTAAGGAGCCCAGTGGAGTTTAATTGCAATTTGACTCCACTGCGCCCCCTATGTTAATCAAACAGCTGTATCTCCTCTCTACATGGCCCGATGTGCTCCAGATTTTTGGTTCATCGCCAGGGAGCTCTGCCGAAGCCGTAAAAGCGGATAGCGTGGATGAGGGCGCGCGAGCGTCGGCGGTGGCGGGCGGGTGGCGGTGCTGGTACCCCCGCGGTGGCTATAGGCCGGAGCAGCGCTAGCTGCGAGGGCCGCTTGAGGCTCCGCGGAGCTTTAATTATTATTATTATTATGCTTCCGCCAAATAAATTGGCTTTTAGGGGGCTTTATCATATTCAAAAACTCACCAAACTTGGCGGACGCATCAGGTCTGCGTGAAAATTACGTATTTTAAGGTCCCCGGAAAAATCGCAACAGAAACGGCTCAAGGGCGCCACCTAGCAACTTTCAAAAGACCCTTTCCTATTCACTTACTTTATCGTACAGACTTGAAACTTGGTACACTTGTAGAGCTCCCCAAGACACTCTGAATTTACAATTAATGTCATAGTGCAAGTATCACAGAATGTCGGCCATTTTGGATTGAACCTCCGATTTTGACCCGATTTTGGCCGTTTACAGGGTTCGCATTTGATCTAACTCCTCCTAGGGATTTCGATCGATCGGCTTGAAAATCGGTCAGATCGTTCAAAAGGCATGGCCGATCCAAATTTATCGTAGGTTTGCGTTTTCGGGCTTGCTGAAGGGGTCTTTCCGGGGGTCAAAGGTCACCGATTCGCCATGAAACATCAAACTGTTATAACTCTTTGAAAAAAACTCATAGAAGCACCAAACTTTCAGTGATTGATCATCATGGGATGCTCTACAATACCCAACGGTCAAATGATGACGTCACTTAGGCCACGCCCCCTGAGAACAGGAAGTGTCATTTTTTACGCTGAACGGTCGCTATCTGACCCCTTTGACCTAATCGAGGTGAAACTGTGTCCACAGACAGAAAACATGTTGGTGTGTTGAGGATTCCAAGCCAAGCTCATTTGAATCCAGCAGGTGGGCGTGGCGGCGTGGCGAAGTGACCCTAAACGCCGTGTCCTTACGTTTGGCTGTGAATTCCACAATTTTGAGGCCAGCTGCACCAAACTTGACATGAGTGATCCTGGTAGGGTCCCCTACGATCCTATGTTGTCATAGTCTGACGTCATCTAAGCCCCGCCCCCTCAGAACAGGAAGTGCTTTTTTTTCCATGGAAAGCTGCCTTTCTGGCTCACTGCACCTAATCAACATGATTCTGTGTTGGATGACAGATAACATGTTAGTCTCACTTGCTTTAAAGCGCCAAGAGTCTTCTGTAGAGGGCGTGGCCGTGGGACCGCGGCGAAGCAGAGGTAACGCCGCCGACATACGTTTGGCTCTAGATTCCACATCGTTCAGCCCAGCTGCACCAAACTCACTAGGATGCATCCTTATCCATCCCCGAACAGGAATCCATAACAGTCGTTGATGGGCGTGGCCTAATTTCTCTACAGCGCCCCCTAGAAATTTTTAAATGATCAGCCCCAAGCCATGCTTTAACCTAGAATTATGAAACTTGGTACACATGTGTATCATGTCAGGACCTACAAAAAAGTCTCTTGGAGCCATGGTGCAAACCCAACAGGAAGTCGGCCATTTTGGATCAAAATCAGCCATTTCCTCTTTTTCATAGACATCGCATCTGATCTATCTCCTCCTGCAGCTTTTGAGATAGAGACTTCAAACTCAGTCAGCAGAGACTTGAGACATTAAAGATGAAAAGTTATCGTAGGAATTTTTCTATGTCAAAGCATGTGGGCGTGGCTAAGTCCCAAACTTTGACTATTCGCCATGAAACATCAAGATGCAATAACTTCCACATAGAAGGTCACAGCTGCATCAGACTTCCTATATCTGACTACAGACCACCCCTCATCACATTGAGATGGTCAGTTGATGACATCACCTTAACCCCGCCCACTTCCGACAGGAAGTCACCTGTTTTTTCTATTGTATGTCTTACTTTTACTCTCTAAATCATATGGGTTTCATCCTGTGCAGGCTGACATGAAATGACATGATGATGAACTCTCCCATGATGAACTCGACTGACCCGTGGGGGCGTGGCTAAGTCCCAAACTTTGACTATACACCATGAAACATGAATGTGAAATAACTTCCAAATGCCAGGTCACAGCTGCATCAGACTTTCTATGTCTCATTATAGATAAGCCCTCATCACAGTTAGGTGGTCGATTGATGACGTCACCTTTGCCCCGCCCACTTCCGAAAGGAAGTAACATGTTTTTTCAAATGTATGTCTTACAGTCTAATTCATATGGGTTTAATCCTGTGCAGACTGACATAAAATGAAATGATGATGAACTTATTGATGATGAACTCATTGATGATGTACTCTACTGACCAGTGGGGGCGTGGCAAAATGGCTGTCCCTCGTAATATGCATACGTTCGTCTCGTATTCACAAACGCATCATTCAATTTGCACCAGACATTGTATGAGTGACACTTTTGAACCTCTAAGGAGCCCAATAGAGTTTAATTGTGATTTGACTCCACTGCGCCCCCTAGGTTAATCAAACAGCTGTATCTCCTCTCTACATGGCGCGATGTGCTCCAGATTTTTGGTTCATCGCCAGGGAGCTCTGCCGAAGCCGTAAAAGCGGATAGCGTGGATGAGGGCGCGCGAGCGTCGGCGGTGGCGGGCGGGTGGCGGTGCTGGTACCCCCGCGGTGGCTATAGGCCGGAGCAGCGCTAGCTGCGAGGGCCGCTTGAGGCTCCGCGGAGCTTTAATTATTATTACGATTCTGCCACCCTTTTTAGGGGGCTTTTTGGGGGCTTTATCATATTCAAAAACTCACCAAACGTGGCGGGGGCATAGAGCCCGGTGAAAAATTTCGTATTTTAAGGTCCCCAGAAAAATCGCACAAGAAACGGCTCAAGGGCGCCACCTAGCAACTTTCAAAAGACCCTTTCCTATTCACTTACTTTATCGTAGAGACTTGAAACTTGGTACACTTGTAGAGCTCCCCAAAACACTCTGAATTTACAATTAATGTCATAGTGCAAGTATCACAGATTGTCGGCCATTTTGGATTAAAGTTCCGATTTTGACCCGATTTTGGGCGTTTGCAGGGTTCGCATTTGATCGAACTTGTCCTAGGGATTTCGATCGATCGGCTTGAAACTCGGTCAGATCGTTCATAAGGCATGGCCGATCCAAAGTTATCGTAGGTTTGCGTTTTCGGGCTTGCTGAAGGGGTCTTTCCGGGGGTCAAAGGTCACCGATTCGCCATGAAACATCAAACTGTTATAACTCTTTGAAAAAAACTCATAGAAGCACCAAACTTTCAGTGATTGATCATCATGGGATGCTCTACAATACCCAACGGTCAAATGATGACGTCACTTAGGCCACGCCCCCTGAGAACAGGAAGTGTCATTTTTTACGCTGAACGGTCGCTATCTAACCCCTTTGACCTAATCGAGGTGAAACTGTGTCCACAGACAGAAAACATGTTGGTGTGTTGAGGATTCCAAGCCAAGCTCATTTGAATCCAGCAGGTGGGCGTGGCGGCCTGGCGAAGTGACCCTAAACGCCGTGTCCTTACGTTTGGCTGTGGATTCCACAATTTTGAGGCCAGCTGCACCAAACTTGACATGAGTGATCCTGGTAGGGTCCCCTACGATCCTATGTTGTCATAGTCTGACGTCATCTAAGCCCCGCCCCCTCAGAACAGGAAGTGCTTTTTTTTCCATGGAAAGCTGCCTTTCTGGCTCACTGCACCTAATCAACATGATTCTGTGTTGGATGACAGATAACATGTTAGTCTCACTTGCTTTAAAGCGCCAAGAGTCTTCTGTAGAGGGCGTGGCCGTGGGGCCGCGGCGAAGCAGAGGTAACGCCGCCGCCATACGTTTGGCTCTAGATTCCACATCGTTCAGCCCAGCTGCACCAAACTCACTAGGATGCATCCTTATCCATCCCCGAACAGGAATCCATAACAGTCGTTGATGGGCGTGGCCTAATTTATCTACAGCGCCCCCTAGAAATTTTTAAATGATCAGCCCCAAGCCATGCTTTAACCTAGAATTATGAAACTTGGTACACATGTGTATCATGTCAGGACCTACAAAAAAGTCTCTTGGAGCCATGGTGCAAACCCAACAGGAAGTCGGCCATTTTGGATCAAAATCAGCCATTTCCTCTTTTTCATAGACATCGCATCTGATCTATCTCCTCCTGCAGCTTTTGAGATAGAGACTTCAAACTCAGTCAGCAGAGACTTGAGACATTAAAGATGAAAAGTTATCGTAGGAATTTTTCTATGTCAAAGCATGTGGGCGTGGCTAAGTCCCAAACTTTGACTATTCGCCATGAAACATCAAGATGCAATAACTTCCACATAGAAGGTCACAGCTGCATCAGACTTCCTATATCTGACTACAGACCACCCCTCATCACATTGAGATGGTCAGTTGATGACATCACCTTAACCCCGCCCACTTCCGACAGGAAGTCACCTGTTTTTTCTATTGTATGTCTTACTTTTACTCTCTAAGTCATATGGGTTTCATCCGGTGTAGGCTGACATGACATGATATGATGATGAACTCTCCCATGATGAACTCGACTGACCCGTGAGGGCGTGGCTAAGTCCCAAACTTTGACTATACAGCATGAAACATGAATGTGAAATAACTTCCAAATGCCAGGTCAGAGCTGCATCAGACTTTCTATGTCTCATTATAGATAAGCCCTCATCACAGTTATGTGGTCGATTGATGACATCACCCTTGCCCCGCCCACTTCCGACAGGAAGTGACCTGTTTTTTCTACTGTATGTCTTACTTTTACACTCTAAAACATGTTGGTGTGTCATGGATTCCAACCCTGTGCAGACTGACATAAAATGAGATGATGATGAACTCTGTAAAGGCCTGCTGACCCGTGGGGGCGTGACAAAATGGCTGTCCCTCGCCATATGCATACGATCGTCTCTTATTCACAGACGCATCATCCGATTTGCACCAGACTTTTTATGAGTGACACTTGTTAACCTCTAAGGAGCCCAATAGAGTTTAATTGCAATTTCACTCCACTGCGCCCCCTAGGTTAATCAAACAGCTGTATCTCCTTGCCACATGGCCCAATCTGCTCCAGATTGGGGGTGCATGGCCAGGGAACGCTGCCGAAGGCATCGAAGCGGATCGCGTGGAGGACGGCGCGCGAGCGTCGGCGGTGGCCGGCGGGAGGCGGTGCTGGAACATCCGCGGTGGCTATAGGCTTGAGCGGCGCTTGGCTGCGAGGGCCGCTTGAGGCTCCGCGGAGCTTTAATTAGGCCCGAGCAGCTATCGCTGCGAGAGCCTATTGAAACCTTGCTGTTTATTAGGCCCGAGCAGCTAAGCGCTGCGAGAGCCTATTGAAACCTTGCTGTTTCTTATTAGGCCCGAGCAGCTAAGCGCTGCGAAGGCCTATTGTAATCGCGCTGTTTATTATTCTTATTATTATTATTATTATTATGCTTCCGCCAAATAAATTGGCTTTTAGGGGGCTTTATCATATTCAAAAACTCACCAAACTTGGCGGACGCGTCAGGTCTGTGTGAAAATTACGTATTTTAAGGTCCTCAGAAAAATCGCACAAGAAACGGCTCAAGGGCGCAACCTAGCAACTTTCAAAAGACCCTTTCCTATTCACTTACTTTATCGTAGAGACTTGAAATTTGGTACACTTGTAGAGCTCCCCAAAACACTCTGAATTTACAATTAATGTCATAGTGCAAGTATCACAGATTGTCGGCCATTTTGGATTAAAGTTCCGATTTTGAACCGATTTTGGGCGTTTGCAGGGTTCGCATTTGATCGAACTTGTCCTAGGGATTTCGATCGATCGGCTTCAAACTCGGTCAGATCGTTCAAAAGGCATGGCCGATCCAAAGTTATCGTACGTTTGTGTTTTCGGGCTTGCTGAAGGGGTCTTTCCGGGGGTCAAAGGTCACCGATTCGCCATGAAACATCAAACTGTTATAACTCTTTGAAAAAAACTCATAGAAGCACCAAACTTTCAGTGATTGATCATCATGGGATGCTCTACAATACCCAACGGTCAAATGATGACGTCACTTAGGCCACGCCCCCTGAGAACAGGAAGTGTCATTTTTTACGCTGAACGGTCGCTATCTGACCCCTTTGACCTAATCGAGGTGAAACTGTGTCCACAGACAGAAAACATGTTGGTGTGTTGAGGATTCCAAGCCAAGCTCATTTGAATCCAGCAGGTGGGCGTGGCGGCGTGGCGAAGTGACCCTAAACGCCGTGTCCTTACGTTTGGCTGTGGATTCCACAATTTTGAGGCCAGCTGCACCAAACTTGACATGACTGATCCTGGTAGGGTCCCCTACGAACCTATGTTGTCATAGTCTGACGTCATCTAAGCCCCGCCCCTCAGAACAGGAAGTGCTTTTTTTTCCATGGAAAGCTGCCTTTCTGCCTCACTGCACCTAATCAACATGATTCTGTGTTGGATGACAGATAACATGTTAGTCTCACTTGCTTTAAAGCGCCAAGAGTCTTCTGTAGAGGGCGTGGCCGTGGGACCGCGGCGAAGCAGAGGTAACGCCGCCGCCATACGTTTGGCTCTAGATTCCACATCGTTCAGCCCAGCTGCACCAAACTCACTAGGATGCATCCTTATCCATCCCCGAACAGGAATCCATAACAGTCGTTGATGGGCGTGGCCTAATTTCTCTACAGCGCCCCCTAGAATTTTTTAAATGATCAGCCCCAAGCCATTCTTTAACCTAGAATTATGAAACTTGGTACACATGTGTATCATGTCAGGACCTACAAAAAAGTCTCTTGGAGCCATGGTGCAAACCCAACAGGAAGTCGGCCATTTTGGATCAAAATCAGCCATTTCCTCTTTTTCATAGACATCGCATCTGATCTATCTCCTCCTGCAGCTTTTGAGATAGAGACTTCAAACTCAGTCAGCAGAGACTTGAGACATTAAAGATGAAAAGTTATCGTAGGAATTTTTCTATGTCAAAGCATGTGGGCGTGGCTAAGTCCCAAACTTTGACTATTCGCCATGAAACATCAAGATACAATAACTTCCACATAGAAGGTCACAGCTGCATCAGACTTCCTATATCTGACTACAGACCACCCCTCATCACATTGAGATGGTCAGTTGATGACATCACCTTAACCCCGCCCACTTCCGACAGGAAATCACCTGTTTTTTCTATTGTATGTCTTACTTTTACTCTCTAAATCATATGGGATTCATCCTGTGCAGGCTGACATGAAATTACATGATGATGAACTCTCCCATGATGAACTCGACTGACCCGTGGGGGCGTGGCTAAGTCCCAAACTTTGACTATACAGCATGAAACATGAATGTGAAATAACTTCCAAATGCCAGGTCACAGCTGCATCAGACTTTCTATGTCTCATTATAGACCAGCCTTCATCATAGTTAGGTGGTCGATTGATGACATCACCCTAGCCCCGCCCACTTCCGACAGGAAGTAACCTCTTTCTTCAATTGTATGTCTTACTTTTACTCTCTAATTCTTATGGGTTTCATCCTGTGCAGGCTGACATGAAATGACATGATGATGAACTCTCCCATGATGAACTCTACTGACCCGTGGGGGCGTGGCTAAGTCCCAAACTTTGACTATACACCATGAAACATGAATGTGAAATAACTTCCAAATGCCAGGTCAGAGCTGCATCAGACTTTCTATGTCTCATTATAGATAAGCCCTCATCACAGTTATGTGGTCGATTGATGACATCACCCTTGCCCCGCCCACTTCCGACAGGAAGTGACCTGTTTTTTCTACTGTATGTCTTACTTTTTCTCTCTAATTCTTATGGGTTTCATCCTGTGCAGACTGACATGAAATGAAATGATGATGAACTCTGCCGTGATGAACTCTACTGACCCGTGGGGGCGTGGCTAAGTCCCAAACTTTGATTATACATCATGAAACATGAATGTGAAATTACTTCCTAATGCCAGGTCACAGATGCATCAGACTTTCTATGTGTCATTATAGACCAGCCATCATGACAGTTAGGTGGTCGATTGATGACATAACATTAGCCCCGCACACTTCCGACAGGAAGTCACCTGTTTTTTCTACTGTATGTCTTACTTTTTCTCTCTAATTCTTATGGGTTTCATCCTGTGCAGACTGACATAAAATGAAATGATGATGAACTTATTGATGATGAACTCATTGATGATGAACTCTACTGACCCGTGGGGGCGTGGCAAAATGGCTGTCCCTCGTAATATGCATACGTTCGTCTCGTATTCACAAACGCATCATCCGATTTGCACCAGACATTGTATGAGTGACACTTGTGAACCTCTAAGGAGCCCAATAGAGTTTAATTGTGATTTGACTCCACTGCGCCCCCTAGGTTAATCAAACAGCTGTATCTCCTCTCTACATGGCCCGATGTGCTCCAGATTTTTGGTTCATCGCCAGGGAGCTCTGCCGAAGCCGTAAAAGCGGATAGCGTGGATGAGGGCGCGCGAGCGTCGGCGGTGGCGGGCGGGGGGCGGTGCTGGTACCCCCGCGGTGGCTATAGGCCGGAGCAGCGCTAGCTGCGAGGGCCGCTTGAGGCTCCGCGGAGCTTTAATTATTATTATAGTTCTTGTGCCAAATGAATTGGCTTTTTGGGGGCTTTATCATATTCAAAAACTCACCAAACTTGGCGGGGGCATAGAGCCCGGTGCGAAATTTTGTATTTTATGGTCGTTGCAAAAATCGCAAAAGAAACGGCTCAAGGGCGCCACCTAGCAACTTTCAAAGGACCCTTTCCTATTCACTTACTTTATCGTAGAGACTTGAAACTTGGTACACTTGTACAGCTCCCCAAAACACTCAGAATTTACAATTAATGTCATAGTGCAAGTATCACAGATTGTCGGCCATTTTGGATTAAAGTTCCGATTTTGACCCGATTTTGGGCGTTTGCAGGGTTCGCATTTGATCGAACTTGTCCTAGGGATTTCGATCGATCGGCTTCAAACTCGGTCAGATCGTTCATAAGGCATGGCCGATCCAAAGTTATCGTAGGTTTGCGTTTTCGGGCTTGCTGAAGGGGTCTTTCCGGGGGTCAAAGGTCACCGATTCGCCATGAAACATCAAACTGTTATAACTCTTTGAAAAAAACTCATAGAAGCACCAAACTTTCAGTGATTGATCATCATGGGATGCTCTACAATACCCAACGGTCAAATGATGACGTCACTTAGGCCACGCCCCCTGAGAACAGGAAGTGTCATTTTTTACGCTGAACGGTCGCTATCTGACCCCTTTGACCTAATCGAGGTGAAACTGTGTCCACAGACAGAAAACATGTTGGTGTGTTGAGGATTCCAAGCCAAGCTCATTTGAATCCAGCAGGTGGGCGTGGCGGCGTGGCGAAGTGACCCTAAACGCCGTGTCCTTACGTTTGGCTGTGGATTCCACAATTTTGAGGCCAGCTGCACCAAACTTGACATGAGTGATCCTGGTAGGGTCCCCTACGATCCTATGTTGTCATAGTCTGACGTCATCTAAGCCCCGCCCCCTCAGAACAGGAAGTGCTTTTTTTTCCATGGAAAGCTGCCTTTCTGGCTCACTGCACCTAATCAACATGATTCTGTGTTGGATGACAGATAACATGTTAGTGTCACTTGCTTTAAAGCGCCAAGAGTCTTCTGTAGAGGGCGTGGCCGTGGGACCGCAGCGAAGCAGAGGTAACGCCGCCGCCATACGTTTGGCTCTAGATTCCACATCGTTCAGCCCAGCTGCACCAAACTCACTAGGATGCATCCTTATCCATCCCCGAACAGGAATCCATAACAGTCGTTGATGGGCGTGGCCTAATTTCTCTACAGCGCCCCCTAGAAATTTTTAAATGATCAGCCCCAAGCCATGCTTTAACCTAGAATTATGAAACTTGGTACACATGTGTATCATGTCAGGACCTACAAAAAAGTCTCTTGGAGCCATGGTGCAAACCCAACAGGAAGTCGGCCATTTTGGATCAAAATCAGCCATTTCCTCTTTTTCATAGACATCGCATCTGATCTATCTCCTCCTGCAGCTTTTGAGATAGAGACTTCAAACTCAGTCAGCAGAGACTTGAGACATTAAAGATGAAAAGTTATCGTAGGAATTTTTCTATGTCAAAGCATGTGGGCGTGGCTAAGTCCCAAACTTTGACTATTCGCCATGAAACATCAAGATGCAATAACTTCCACATAGAAGGTCACAGCTGCATCAGACTTCCTATATCTGACTACAGACCACCCCTCATCACATTGAGATGGTCAGTTGATGACATCACCTTAACCCCGCCCACTTCCGACAGGAAGTCACCTGTTTTTTCTATTGTATGTCTTACTTTTACTCTCTAAGTCATATGGGTTTCATCCGGTGTAGGCTGACATGACATGATATGATGATGAACTCTCCCATGATGAACTCGACTGACCCGTGGGGGCGTGGCTAAGTCCCAAACTTTGACTATACAGCATGAAACATGAATGTGAAATAACTTCCAAATGCCAGGTCACAGCTGCATCAGACTTTCTATGTCTCATTATAGACCAGCCTTCATCATAGTTAGGTGGTCGATTGATGACATCACCCTAGCCCCGCCCACTTCCGACAGGAAGTAACCTCTTTCTTCAATTGTATGTCTTACTTTTACTCTCTAATTCTTATGGGTTTCATCCTGTGCAGGCTGACATGAAATGAAATGATGATGAACTCTGCCGTGATGAACTCTACTGACCCGTGGGGGCGTGGCTAAGTCCCAAACTTTGAATATACATCATGAAACATGAATGTGAAATTTCTTCCTAATGCCAGGTCACAGATGCATCAGACTTTCTATGTCTCATTATAGACCAGCCCTCATCACAGTTAGGTGGTCGATTGATGACATCACCTTAGCCCCGCCCACTTCCGACAGGAAGTCACCTCTTTTTTCTACTGTATGTCTTACTTTTACACTCTAAAACATGTTGGTGTGTCATGGATACCAACCCTGTGCAGACTGACATAACATGAGATGATGATGAACTCTGTCAATGCCTACTGACCCGTGGGGGAGTGGCAAAATGGCTGTCCCTCGCCATATGCATACGATCGTCTCTTATTCACAAACGCATCATCCTATTTGCACCAGACTTTTTATGAGTGACACTTGTGAACCTCTGAGGAGCCCAATACAGTTTAATTGCAATTTGACTCCACTGCGCCCCCTAGGTTAATCAAACAGCTGTAGCTCCTTGCCACATGGCCCGATCTGCTCCAGATTTTGGGTGCATGGCCAGGGAACGCTGCCGAAGGCATCAAAGCGGATCGCGTGGAGGACGGCGCGCGAGCGTCGGCGGTGGCCGGCGGGAGGCGGTGCTGGAACATCCGCGGTGGCTATAGGCTTGAGCGGCGCTTGGCTGCGAGGGCCGCTTGAGGCTCCGCGGAGCTTTAATTAGGCCCGAGCAGCTAAGCGCTGCGAAGGCCTATTGTAATCGCGCTGTTTCTTATTATTATTATTATTAGGCCCGAGCAGCTAAGCGCTGCGAGAGCCTATTGAAACCTTGCTGTTTCTTATTATTATAGTTCTTCAGCCAAATGAATTGGCTTTTTGGGGGCTTTATCATACTCAAAAACTCACCAAACGTGGCGGGGGCATAGAGCCCGTGTAAAATTTACGTATTTTAAGGTCCCCAGAAAAATCGCTAAAGAAACGGCTCAAGGGCGCCACCTAGCAACTTTCAAAGGACCCTTTCCTATTCACTTACTTTATCGTAGAGACTTGAAACTTGGTACACTTGTAGAGCTCCCCAAGACACTCTGAATTTACAATTAATGTCATAGTGCAAGTATCACAGATTGTCGGCCATTTTGGATTGAAGTTCCGATTTTGACCCGATTTTGGGCGTTTACAGGGTTCGCATTTGATCGAACTTGTCCTAGGGATTTCGATCGATCGGCTTCAAACTCGGTCAGATCATTCAAAAGGCATGGCCGATCCAAAGTTATCGTAGGTTTGCGTTTTCGGGCTTGCTGAAGGGGTCTTTCCGGGGGTCAAAGGTCACCAATTCGCCATGAAACATCAAACTGTTATAACTCTTTGAAAAAAACTCATAGAAGCACCAAACTTTCAGTGATTGATCATCATGGGATGCTCTACAATACCCAACGGTCAAATGATGACGTCACTTAGGCCACGCCCCCTGAGAACAGGAAGTGTCATTTTTTACGCTGAACGGTCGCTATCTGACCCCTTTGACCTAATCGAGGTGAAACTGTGTCCACAGACAGAAAACATGTTGGTGTGTTGAGGATTCCAAGCCAAGCTCATTTGAATCCAGCAGGTGGGCGTGGCGGCGTGGCGAAGTGACCCTAAACGCCGTGTCCTTACGTTTGGCTGTGGATTCCACAATTTTGAGGCCAGCTGCACCAAACTTGACATGAGTGATCCTGGTAGGGTCCCCTACGATCCTATGTTGTCATAGTCTGACGTCATCTAAGCCCCGCCCCCTCAGAACAGGAAGTGCTTTTTTTTCCATGGAAAGCTGCCTTTCTGGCTCACTGCACCTAATCAACATGATTCTGTGTTGGATGACAGATAACATGTTAGTCTCACTTGCTTTAAAGCGCCAAGAGTCTTCTGTAGAGGGCGTGGCCGTGGGACCGCGGCGAAGCAGAGGTAACGCCGCCGCCATACGTTTGGCTCTAGATTCCACATCGTTCAGCCCAGCTGCACCAAACTCACTAGGATGCATCCTTATCCATCCCCGAACAGGAATCCATAACAGTCGTTGATGGGCGTGGCCTAATTTCTCTACAGCGCCCCCTAGAAATTTTTAAATGATCAGCCCCAAGCCATGCTTTAACCTAGAATTATGAAACTTGGTACACATGTGTATCATGTCAGGACCTACAAAAAAGTCTCTTGGAGCCATGGTGCAAACCCAACAGGAAGTCGGCCATTTTGGATCAAAATCAGCCATTTCCTCTTTTTCATAGACATCGCATCTGATCTATCTCCTCCTGCAGCTTTTGAGATAGAGACTTCAAACTCAGTCAGCAGAGACTTGAGACATTAAAGATGAAAAGTTATCGTAGGAATTTTTCTATGTCAAAGCATGTGGGCGTGGCTAAGTCCCAAACTTTGACTATTCGCCATGAAACATCAAGATGCAATAACTTCCACATAGAAGGTCACAGCTGCATCAGACTTCCTATATCTGACTACAGACCACCCCTCATCACATTGAGATGGTCAGTTGATGACATCACCTTAACCCCGCCCACTTCCGACAGGAAGTCACCTGTTTTTTCTATTGTATGTCTTACTTTTACTCTCTAATTCTTATGGGTTTCATCCTGTGCAGGCTGACATGAAATGACATGATGATGAACTCTCCCATGATGAACTCTACTGACCCGTGGGGGCGTGGCTAAGTCCCAAACTTTGACTATACACCATGAAACATGAATGTGAAATAACTTCCAAATGCCAGGTCAGAGCTGCATCAGACTTTCTATGTCTCATTATAGACCAGCCCTCATCACAGTTAGGTGGTCGATTGATGACATCACCTTAGCCCCGCCCACTTCCGACAGGAAGTCACCTGTTTTTTATACTGTATGTCTTACTTTTACACTCTAAAAGATGTTGGTGTGTCATGGATTCCAACCCTGTGCACACTGACATAACATGAGATGATGATGAACTCTGTCAATGCCTACAGACCCGTGGGGGAGTGGCAAAATGGCTGTCCCTCGCCATATGCATACGATCGTCTCTTATTCACAAACGCATCATCCTATTTGCACCAGACTTTTTATGAGTGAAACTTGTGAACCTCTGAGGAGCCCAATACAGTTTAATTGCAATTTGACTCCACTGCGCCCCCTAGGTTAATCAAACAGCTGTATCTCCTTGCCACATGGCCCAATCTGCTCCAGATTTTGGGTGCATGGCCAGTGAACGCTGCCGAAGACATCGAAGCGGATCGCATGGAGGACGGCGCGCGAGCGTCGGCGGTGGCCGGCGGGAGGCGGTGCTGGAACATCCGCGGTGGCTATAGGCTTGAGCGGCGCTTGGCTGCGAGGGCCGCTTGAGGCTCCGCGGAGCTTTAATTATTATTATAGTTCTTGTGCCAAATGAATTGGCTTTTTGGGGGCTTTATCATATTCAAAAACTCACCAAACGTGGCGGGGGCATAGAGCCCGTGTAAAATTTACGTATTTTAAGGTCCTCAGAAAAATCGCACAAGAAACGGCTCAAGGGCGCCACCTGGCAAATTTCAAAGGACCCTTTCCTATTCACTTACTTTATCGTAGAGACTTGAAACTTGGTACACTTGTAGAGCTCCCCAAGACACTCAGAATTTACAATTAATGTCATAGTGCAAGTATCACAGAATGTCGGCCATTTTGGATTGAAGTTCCGATTTTGACCCGATTTTGGCCGTTTACAGGGTTCGCATTTTTTCGAACTTGTCCTAGGGATTTCGATCGATCGGCTTCAAACTCGGTCAGATCGTTCATAAGGCATGGCCGATCCAAAGTTATCGTAGGTTTGCGTTTTCGACCTTCCTGAAGGGGGGTTACCTGGGGTCAAAGTTCACCTAGTCGCCATGAAAAATAAAACGGTTATAACTTTTACAAAAAAACTCACAGCAGCACCAAACTGTCAGTGATTGATCATCATCGGGTCCCCTACAATACCCAATGGTCAAATGATGACATCACTTAGGCCACGCCCCCTTAGAACAGGAAGTGTCATTTTTTACTGTGAATGGTCGCTATCTGACCCCTTTGACCTAATCAACATGAAACTGTGTCCACAGACAGAAAACATGTTGGTGTGTCATGGATTCCAACCCTGTTTCGCTTTGATGGAGCAGGTGGGCGTGGCAGCGTGGCGAACTGACCTGTAACGCCGTCGCCATACGTTTGGCTGTAGATTCCACAATTTTAAGCCCAGCTGCACCAAACTTCACATGAGTGATCCTGGTGGGATGCCTTACGATCCTATGTCGTCATAGTCTGACGTCATCTAAGCCCCGCCCCCTCAGAACAGGAAGTGCCTTTTTTTGACTTGTAAAGCTCCATCTATGGTTCTCTCAACCTAATCAAGATGATTCTGTGTTGGATGACAGATAACATGTTGGTCTCACTTGCTTTAAAGCGCCAAGAGTCTTCAGTAGAGGGCGTGGCCGTGGCAGCGCGGCGAAGCAGAGGGAACGCCGCCGCCATACGTTTGCCTCTAGATTCCACATCGTTCAGCCCAGCTGCACCAAACTCACTAGGATGCATCCTTATTTATCCCCGAACAGGAATCCATAACAGTCGTTCATGGGCGTGGCCTAATTTCTCTACAGCGCCCCCTAGAATTATTTAAATAATCAGCCCCAAGCCATGCTTTAACCTAGAATTATGAAACTTGGTACACATGTGTATGATGTCAGGACCTACAAAAAAGTCTCTTGGAGCCATGGTGCAAACCCAAAAGGAAGTCGGCCATTTTGGATCAAAATCCGCCATTTACTGTTTTTCATAGACGTCACATCTGATCCATCTCCTCCTACAGCTTTCGAGATACAGACTTCAAACTCAGTCAGCAGAGAGTTGAGACACTAAAGGTCTGAAGTTATCACAGGAATTTTTGTGTGTCAAAGCGTGTGGGCGTGGCAAAGTCCCAAACTTTGACTATTCACCATTAAGCATCAAAGTGACATAACATGCACATACAAGGTCACAGCTGCATCAGACTTTCTATGTCTCATTATAGACCAGTCCTCATCACGGTTAGGTGGTCGATTGATGACATCACCTTAGCCCCGCCCACTTCCGACAGGAAGTCACCTGTTTTTTCTACTGTATGTCTTACTTTTACACTCTAAGTCATATGGGATTCATCCTGTGCAGACTGACATAAAATGACATGAAGATGAACTCTGTCAATGCCTACTGATGCGTGGGGGCGTCGCAAAATGGCTGTCCCTCGCCATATGCATACGATCATCTCTTATTCACAGACACATCATCCGATTTACACCAGACTTTTTATGAGTGACACTTGTGAACCTCTAAGGAGCCCAGTGGAGTTTAATTGCAATTTGACTCCACTGCGCCCCCTATGTTAATCAAACAGCTGTATCTCCTCTCTACATGGCCCGATGTGCTCCAGATTTTTGGTTCATCGCCAGGGAGCTCTGCCGAAGCCGTAAAAGCGGATAGCGTGGATGAGGGCGCGCGAGCGTCGGCGGTGGCGGGCGGGTGGCGGTGCTGGTACCCCCGCGGTGGCTATAGGCCGGAGCAGCGCTAGCTGCGAGGGCCGCTTGAGGCTCCGCGGAGCTTTAATTAGGCCCGAGCAGCTAAGCGCTGCGAGAGCCTATTGAAACCTTGCTGTTTATTATTATAGTTCTTGTGCCAAAAGAATTGGCTTTTTGGGGGCTTTATCATATTCAAAAACTGACCAAACGTGGCGGGGGCATAGAGCCCGGTGAAAAATTTCGTATTTTATGGTCGTTGAAAAAATCGCAAAAGAAACGGCTCAAGGGCGCCACCTAGCAACTTTCAAAAGACCCTTTCCTATTCACTTACTTTATCGTAGAGACTTGAAACTTGGTACACTTGTACAGCTCCCCAAAACACTCTGAATTTACAATTAATGTCATAGTGCAAGTATCACAGATTGTCGGCCATTTTGGATTAAAGTTCCGATTTTGACCCGATTTTGGGCGTTTACAGGGTTCGCATTTGATCGAACTTGACCTAGGGATTTCGATCGATCGGCTTGAAACTCGGTCAGATCGTTCAAAAGGCATGGCCGATCCAAAGTTATCGTAGGTTTGCGTTTTCGGGCTTGCTGAAGGGGTCTTTCCGGGGGTCAAAGGTCACCGATTCGCCATGAAACATCAAACTGTTATAACTCTTTGAAAAAAACTCATAGAAGCACCAAACTTTCAGTGATTGATCATCATGGGATGCTCTACAATACCCAACGGTCAAATGATGACGTCACTTAGGCCACGCCCCCTGAGAACAGGAAGTGTCATTTTTTACGCTGAACGGTTGCTATCTGACCCCTTTGACCTAATCGAGGTGAAACTGTGTCCACAGACAGAAAACATGTTGGTGTGTTGAGGATTCCAAGCCAAGCTCATTTGAATCCAGCAGGTGGGCGTGGCGGCGTGGCGAAGTGACCCTAAACGCCGTGTCCTTACGTTTGGCTGTGGATTCCACAATTTTGAGGCCAGCTGCACCAAACTTGACATGAGTGATCCTGGTAGGGTCCCCTACGATCCTATGTTGTCATAGTCTGACGTCATCTAAGCCCCGCCCCCTCAGAACAGGAAGTGCTTTTTTTTCCATGGAAAGCTGCCTTTCTGGCTCACTGCACCTAATCAACATGATTCTGTGTTGGATGACAGATAACATGTTAGTCTCACTTGCTTTAAAGCGCCAAGAGTCTTCTGTAGAGGGCGTGGCCGTGGGACCGCGGCGAAGCAGAGGTAACGCCGCCGCCATACGTTTGGCTCTAGATTCCACATCGTTCAGCCCAGCTGCACCAAACTCACTAGGATGCATCCTTATCCATCCCCGAACAGGAATCCATAACAGTCGTTGATGGGCGTGGCCTAATTTCTCTACAGCGCCCCCTAGAAATTTTTAAATGATCAGCCCCAAGCCATGCTTTAACCTAGAATTATGAAACTTGGTACACATGTGTATCATATCAGGACCTACAAAAAAGTCTCTTGGAGCCATGGTGCAAACCCAACAGGAAGTCGGCCATTTTGGATCAAAATCAGCCATTTCCTCTTTTTCATAGACATCGCATCTGATCTATCTCCTCCTGCAGCTTTTGAGATAGAGACTTCAAACTCAGTCAGCAGAGACTTCAGACATTAAAGATGAAAAGTTATCGTAGGAATTTTTCTATGTCAAAGCATGTGGGCGTGGCTAAGTCCCAAACTTTGACTATTCGCCATGAAACATCAAGATGCAATAACTTCCACATAGAAGGTCACAGCTGCATCAGACTTCCTATGTCTCATTATAGACCAGCCTTCATCATAGTTAGGTGGTCGATTGATGACATCACCCTAGCCCCGCCCACTTCCGACAGGAACTAACCTCTTTCTTCAATTGTATGTCTTACTTTTACTCTCTAATTCTTATGGGTTTCATCCTGTGCAGGCTGACATGAAATGAAATGATGATGAACTCTGCCGTGATGAACTCTACTGACCCGTGGGGGCGTGGCTAAGTCCCAAACTTTGAATATACATCATGAAACATGAATGTGAAATTACTTCCTAATGCCAGGTCACAGCTGCATCAGACTTTCTATGTGTCATTATAGACCAGCCATCATGACAGTTAGGTGGTCGATTGATGACATAACATTAGCCCCGCCCACTTCCGACAGGAAGTCACCTGTTTTTTCTACTGTATGTCTTACTTTTTCTCTCTAATTCTTATGGGTTTCATCCTGTCCTGACTGACATAAAATGAAATGATGATGAACTTATTGATGATGAACTCATTGATGATGTACTCTACTGACCCGTGGGGGCGTGGCAAAATGGCTGTCCCTCGTAATATGCATACGTTCGTCTCGTATTCACAAACGCATCATCCGATTTGCACCAGACATTGTATGAGTGACACTTGTGAACCTCTAAGGAGCCCAATAGAGTTTAATTGCGATTTGACTCCACTGCGCACCAAGGTTAATCAAACACCTGTGTCTCCTTGCGATATTAGCTGATCTACACCAGATTTTTGTGCATTGTCTGGGAGCAATGTCGAACATGACAGGGTGACTATCTTCAGGGCGGGTTTGGCAGCTCCGTGAGAGCAAGGAAGTGGCTGGGGGTAGGCGGTGGCTGGGGTGACATGGTGCTGAGGGGAGGCAGTGGCTGGGGGGAGGTGGTGCTGAGGGGAGGCGGTGGCTGGGGGGAGGCGGTGCTGGAACATCCGCGGTGGCTAGGCTTGAGCGGCGCTTGGCTGCGAGGGCCGCTTGAGGCTCCGCGGAGCTTTAATTAGGCCCGAGCAGCTAAGCGCTGCGAGAGCCTATTGAAACCTTGCTGTTTCTTATTAGGCCCGAGCAGCTAAGCGCTGCGAAGGCCTATTGTAATCGCGCTGTTTATTATTCTTATTATTAGGCCCGAGCAGCTAAGCGCTGCGAGAGCCTATTGAAACCTTGCTGTTTCTTATTAGGCCCGAGCAGCTAAGCGCTGCGAGAGCCTATTGTTTTCGTGCTGTTTATTATTATTATTTTTATTGTGCCAAAAGAATTGGCTTTTTGGGGGCTTTCTCATATTCAAAAACTCACCAAACTTGGCGGGGGCATAGAGCCCGTGTAAAATTTACGTATTTTAAGGTCCCCAGAAAAATCGCACAAGAAACGGCTCAAGGGCGCCACCTAGCAACTTTCAAAAGACCCTTTCCTATTCACTTACTTTATCGTAGAGACTTGAAACTTGGTACACTTGTAGAGCTCCCCAAGACACTCTGAATTTACAATTAATGTCATAGTGCAAGTATCACAGATTGTCGGCCATTTTGGATTGAAGTTCCGATTTTGACCCGATTTTGGCCGTTTACAGGGTTCGCATTTGATCGAACTTGTCCTAGGGATTTCGATCGATCGGCTTCAAACTCGGTCAGATCGTTCATAAGGCATGGCCGATCCAAAGTTATCGTAGGTTTGCGTTTTCGACCTTCCTGAAGGGGTCTTTCCGGGGGTCAAAGGTCACCGATTCGCCATGAAACATCAAACTGTTATAACTCTTTGAAAAAAACTCATAGAAGCACCAAACTTTCAGTGATTGATCATCATGGGATGCTCTACAATACCCAACGGTCAAATGATGACGTCACTTAGGCCACGCCCCCTGAGAACAGGAAGTGTCATTTTTTACGCTGAACGGTCGCTATCTGACCCCTTTGACCTAATCGAGGTGAAACTGTGTCCACAGACAGAAAACATGTTGGTGTGTTGAGGATTCCAAGCCAAGCTCATTTGAATCCAGCAGGTGGGCGTGGCGGCGTGGCGAAGTGACCCTAAACGCCGTGTCCTTACGTTTGGCTGTGGATTCCACAATTTTGAGGCCAGCTGCACCAAACTTGACATGAGTGATCCTGGTAGGGTCCCCTACGATCCTATGTTGTCATAGTCTGACGTCATCTAAGCCCCGCCCCCTCAGAACAGGAAGTGCTTTTTTTTCCATGGAAAGCTGCCTTTCTGGCTCACTGCACCTAATCAACATGATTCTGTGTTGGATGACAGATAACATGTTAGTCTCACTTGCTTTAAAGCGCCAAGAGTCTTCTGTAGAGGGCGTGGCCGTGGGACCGCGGCGAAGCAGAGGTAACGCCGCCGCCATACGTTTGGCTCTAGATTCCACATCGTTCAGCCCAGCTGCACCAAACTCACTAGGATGCATCCTTATCCATCCCCGAACAGGAATCCATAACAGTCGTTGATGGGCGTGGCCTAATTTCTCTACAGCGCCCCCTAGAAATTTTTAAATGATCAGCCCCAAGCCATGCTTTAACCTAGAATTATGAAACTTGGTACACATGTGTATCATGTCAGGACCTACAAAAAAGTCTCTTGGAGCCATGGTGCAAACCCAACAGGAAGTCGGCCATTTTGGATCAAAATCCGCCATTTCCTCTTTTTCATAGACATCGCATCTGATCTATCTCCTCCTGCAGCTTTTGAGATAGAGACTTCAAACTCAGTCAGCAGAGACTTGAGACATTAAAGATGATAAGTTATCGTAGGAATTTTTCTATGTCAAAGAATGTGGGCGTGGCTAAGTCCCAAACTTTGACTATTCGCCATGAAACATCAAGATGCAATAACTTCCACATAGAAGGTCACAGCTGCATCAGACTTCCTATATCTGACTACAGACCACCCCTCATCACATTGAGATGGTCAGTTGATGACGTCACCTTAACCCCGCCCACTTCCGACAGGAAGTCACCTGTTTTTTCTATTGTATGTCTTACTTTTACTCTCTAAGTCATATGGGTTTCATCCGGTGTAGGCTTACATGAAATGATATGATGATGAACTCTCCCATGATGAACTCGACTGACCCGTGGGGGCGTGGCTAAGTCCCAAACTTTGACTATACAGCATGAAACATGAATGTGAAATAACTTCCAAATGCCAGGTCACAGCTGCATCACACTTTCTATGTCTCATTATAGACCAGCCTTCATCATAGTTAGGTGGTCGATTGATGACATCACCCTAGCCCCGCCCACTTCCGACAGGAAGTAACCTCTTTCTTCAATTGTATGTCTTACTTTTACTCTCTAATTCTTATGGGTTTCATCCTGTGCAGGCTGACATGAAATGACATGATGATGAACTCTCCCATGATGAACTCTACTGACCCGTGGGGGCGTGGCTAAGTCCCAAACTTTGACTATACACCATGAAACATGAATGTGAAATAACTTCCAAATGCCAGGTCAGAGCTTCATCAGACTTTCTATGTCTCATTATAGATAAGCCCTCATCACAGTTATGTGGTCGATTGATGACATCACCCTTGCCCCGCCCACTTCCGACAGGAAGTCACCTCTATTTTCTACTGTATGTCTGACTTTTACTCTCTAAGTAATGTTGGTGTGTCATGGATTCCAACCCTGTGCAGGCTGACATAAAATGAGATGATGATGAACTCTGTAAATGCCTATTGCTAAGTTTGGGACTAAGCGTGGCTTAGTCCCAAACTTTGACTATTCACCATGAAACATGAATGTGAAATAACTTCCTAATGCCAGGTCACAGCTGCATCAGACTTTCTATGTCTCATTATAGACCAGTCCTCATCACAGTTAGGTGGTCGATTGATGACATAACATTAGCCCCGCCCACTTCCGACAGGAAGTCACCTGTTTTTTCTACTGTATGTCTTACTTTTTCTCTCTAATTCTTATGGGTTTCATCCTGTGCAGACTGACATGAAATGAAATGATGATGAACTCTGCCGTGATGAACTCTACTGACCCGTGGAGGCGTGGCTAAGTCCCAAACTTTGAATATACATCATGAAACATGAATGTGAAATTACTTCCTAATGCCAGGTCACAGATGCATCAGACTTTCTATGTGTCATTATAGACCAGCCATCATGACAGTTAGGTGGTCGATTGATGACATAACATTAGCCCCGCCCACTTCCGACAGGAAGTCACCTGTTTTTTCTACTGTATGTCTTACTTTTTCTCTCTAATTCTTAGGGGTTTCATCCTGTCCTGACTGACATAAAATGAAATGATGATGAACTTATTGATGATGAACTCATTGATGATGTACTCTACTGACCCGTGGGGGCGTGGCAAAATGGCTGTCCCTCGTAATATGCATACGTTCGTCTCGTATTCACAAACGCATCATCCGATTTGCACCAGACATTGTATGAGTGACACTTGTGAACCTCTAAGGAGCCCAATAGAGTTTAATTGTGATTTGACTCCACTGCGCCCCCTAGGTTAATCAAACAGCTGTATCTCCTCTCTACATGGCCCAATCTGCTCCAGATTTTGGGTGCATCGCCAGGGAGCTCTACTGAAGGCATCAAAGCGGATCGCTTGGAGAATGGCGCGCGAGCGTCGGCGGTGCCTGGCGGGAGGCGGTGCTGGAACATCCGCGGTGGCTATAGGCTCGACCGGCGCTTGGCTGCGAGGGCCGCTTGAGGCTCCGCGGAGCTTTAATTATTATTATAGTTCTTGTGCCAAATGAATTGGCTTTTTGGGGGCTTTATCATATTCAAAAACTCACCAAACTTGGCGGGGGCATAGAGCCCGGTGCGAAATTTTGTATTTTATGGTCGTTGCAAAAATCGCAAAAGAAACGGCTCAAGGGCGCCACCTAGCAACTTTCAAAGGACCCTTTCCTATTCACTTACTTTATCGTAGAGACTTGAAACTTGGTACACTTGTACAGCTCCCCAAAACACTCAGAATTTACAATTAATGTCATAGTGCAAGTATCACAGATTGTCGGCCATTTTGGATTAAAGTTCCGATTTTGACCCGATTTTGGGCGTTTGCAGGGTTCGCATTTGATCGAACTTGTCCTAGGGATTTCGATCGATCGGCTTCAAACTCGGTCAGATCGTTCATAAGGCATGGCCGATCCAAAGTTATCGTAGGTTTGCGTTTTCGGGCTTGCTGAAGGGGTCTTTCCGGGGGTCAAAGGTCACCGATTCGCCATGAAACATCAAACTGTTATAACTCTTTGAAAAAAACTCATAGAAGCACCAAACTTTCAGTGATTGATCATCATGGGATGCTCTACAATACCCAACGGTCAAATGATGACGTCACTTAGGCCACGCCCCCTGAGAACAGGAAGTGTCATTTTTTACGCTGAACGGTCGCTATCTGACCCCTTTGACCTAATCGAGGTGAAACTGTGTCCACAGACAGAAAACATGTTGGTGTGTTGAGGATTCCAAGCCAAGCTCATTTGAATCCAGCAGGTGGGCGTGGCGGCGTGGCGAAGTGACCCTAAACGCCGTGTCCTTACGTTTGGCTGTGGATTCCACAATTTTGAGGCCAGCTGCACCAAACTTGACATGAGTGATCCTGGTAGGGTCCCCTACGATCCTATGTCGTCATAGTCTGACGTCATCTAAGCCCCGCCCCCTCAGAACAGGAAGTGCTTTTTTTTCCATGGAAAGCTGCCTTTCTGGCTCACTGCACCTAATCAACATGATTCTGTGTTGGATGACAGATAACATGTTAGTGTCACTTGCTTTAAAGCGCCAAGAGTCTTCTGTAGAGGGCGTGGCCGTGGGACCGCAGCGAAGCAGAGGTAACGCCGCCGCCATACGTTTGGCTCTAGATTCCACATCGTTCAGCCCAGCTGCACCAAACTCACTAGGATGCATCCTTATCCATCCCCGAACAGGAATCCATAACAGTCGTTGATGGGCGTGGCCTAATTTCTCTACAGCGCCCCCTAGAAATTTTTAAATGATCAGCCCCAAGCCATGCTTTAACCTAGAATTATGAAACTTGGTACACATGTGTATCATGTCAGGACCTACAAAAAAGTCTCTTGGAGCCATGGTGCAAACCCAACAGGAAGTCGGCCATTTTGGATCAAAATCAGCCATTTCCTCTTTTTCATAGACATCGCATCTGATCTATCTCCTCCTGCAGCTTTTGAGATAGAGACTTCAAACTCAGTCAGCAGAGACTTGAGACATTAAAGATGAAAAGTTATCGTAGGAATTTTTCTATGTCAAAGCATGTGGGCGTGGCTAAGTCCCAAACTTTGACTATTCGCCATGAAACATCAAGATGCAATAACTTCCACATAGAAGGTCACAGCTGCATCAGACTTCCTATATCTGACTACAGACCACCCCTCATCACATTGAGATGGTCAGTTGATGACATCACCTTAACCCCGCCCACTTCCGACAGGAAGTCACCTGTTTTTTCTATTGTATGTCTTACTTTTACTCTCTAAGTCATATGGGTTTCATCCGGTGTAGGCTGACATGACATGATATGATGATGAACTCTCCCATGATGAACTCGACTGACCCGTGGGGGCGTGGCTAAGTCCCAAACTTTGACTATACAGCATGAAACATGAATGTGAAATAACTTCCAAATGCCAGGTCACAGCTGCATCAGACTTTCTATGTCTCATTATAGACCAGCCTTCATCATAGTTAGGTGGTCGATTGATGACATCACCCTAGCCCCGCCCACTTCCGACAGGAAGTAACCTGTTTTTTATACTGTATGTCTTACTTTTACACTCTAAAACATGTTGGTGTGTCATGGATTCCAACCCTGTGCACTCTGACATAACATGAGATGATGATGAACTCTGTCAATGCCTACAGACCCGTGGGGGAGTGGCAAAATGGCTGTCCCTCGCCATATGCATACGATCGTCTCTTATTCACAAACGCATCATCCTATTTGCACCAGACTTTTTATGACTGAAACTTGTGAACCTCTGAGGAGCCCAATACAGTTTAATTGCAATTTGACTCCACTGCGCCCCCTAGGTTAAACAAACAGCTGTATCTCCTTGCCACATGGCCCAATCTGCTCCAGATTTTGGGTGCATGGCCAGTGAACGCTGCCGAAGACATCGAAGCGGATCGCATGGAGGACGGCGCGCGAGCGTCGGCGGTGGCCGGCGGGAGGCGGTGCTGGAACATCCGCGGTGGCTATAGGCTTGAGCGGCGCTTGGCTGCGAGGGCCGCTTGAGGCTCCGCGGAGCTTTAATTATTATTAGGCCCGAGCAGCTAAGCGCTGCGAAGGCCTATTGTAATCGCGCTGTTTATTATTCTTATTATTATTATTATTATTATGCTTCCGCCAAATAAATTGGCTTTTAGGGGGCTTTATCATATTCAAAAACTCACCAAACTTGGCGGACGCGTCAGGTCTGTGTGAAAATTACGTATTTTAAGGTCCTCAGAAAAATCGCACAAGAAACGGCTCAAGGGCGCCACCTAGCAACTTTCAAAAGACCCTTTCCTATTCACTTACTTTATCGTAGAGACTTGAAATTTGGTACACTTGTAGAGCTCCCCAAAACACTCTGAATTTACAATTAATGTCATAGTGCAAGTATCACAGATTGTCGGCCATTTTGGATTAAAGTTCCGATTTTGAACCGATTTTGGGCGTTTGCAGGGTTCGCATTTGATCGAACTTGTCCTAGGGATTTCGATCGATCGGCTTCAAACTCGGTCAGATCGTTCAAAAGGCATGGCCGATCCAAAGTTATCGTACGTTTGTGTTTTCGGGCTTGCTGAAGGGGTCTTTCCGGGGGTCAAAGGTCACCGATTCGCCATGAAACATCAAACTGTTATAACTCTTTGAAAAAAACTCATAGAAGCACCAAACTTTCAGTGATTGATCATCATGGGATGCTCTACAATACCCAACGGTCAAATGATGACGTCACTTAGGCCACGCCCCCTGAGAACAGGAAGTGTCATTTTTTACGCTGAACGGTCGCTATCTGACCCCTTTGACCTAATCGAGGTGAAACTGTGTCCACAGACAGAAAACATGTTGGTGTGTTGAGGATTCCAAGCCAAGCTCATTTGAATCCAGCAGGTGGGCGTGGCGGCGTGGCGAAGTGACCCTAAACGCCGTGTCCTTACGTTTGGCTGTGGATTCCACAATTTTGAGGCCAGCTGCACCAAACTTGACATGACTGATCCTGGTAGGGTCCCCTACGAACCTATGTTGTCATAGTCTGACGTCATCTAAGCCCCGCCCCTCAGAACAGGAAGTGCTTTTTTTTTCCATGGAAAGCTGCCTTTCTGGCTCACTGCACCTAATCAACATGATTCTGTGTTGGATGACAGATAACATGTTAGTGTCACTTGCTTTAAAGCGCCAAGAGTCTTCTGTAGAGGGCGTGGCCGTGGGACCGCGGCGAAGCAGAGGTAACGCCGCCGCCATACGTTTGGCTCTAGATTCCACATCGTTCAGCCCAGCTGCACCAAACTCACTAGGATGCATCCTTATCCATCCCCGAACAGGAATCCATAACAGTCGTTGATGGGCGTGGCCTAATTTCTCTACAGCGCCCCCTAGAATTTTTTAAATGATCAGCCCCAAGCCATTCTTTAACCTAGAATTATGAAACTTGGTACACATGTGTATCATGTCAGGACCTACAAAAAAGTCTCTTGGAGCCATGGTGCAAACCCAACAGGAAGTCGGCCATTTTGGATCAAAATCAGCCATTTCCTCTTTTTCATAGACATCGCATCTGATCTATCTCCTCCTGCAGCTTTTGAGATAGAGACTTCAAACTCAGTCAGCAGAGACTTGAGACATTAAAGATGAAAAGTTATCGTAGGAATTTTTCTATGTCAAAGCATGTGGGCGTGGCTAAGTCCCAAACTTTGACTATTCGCCATGAAACATCAAGATACAATAACTTCCACATAGAAGGTCACAGCTGCATCAGACTTCCTATATCTGACTACAGACCACCCCTCATCACATTGAGATGGTCAGTTGATGACATCACCTTAACCCCGCCCACTTCCGACAGGAAATCACCTGTTTTTTCTATTGTATGTCTTACTTTTACTCTCTAAATCATATGGGATTCATCCTGTGCAGGCTGACATGAAATTACATGATGATGAACTCTCCCATGATGAACTCGACTGACCCGTGGGGGCGTGGCTAAGTCCCAAACTTTGACTATACAGCATGAAACATGAATGTGAAATAACTTCCAAATGCCAGGTCACAGCTGCATCAGACTTTCTATGTCTCATTATAGACCAGCCTTCATCATAGTTAGGTGGTCGATTGATGACATCACCCTAGCCCCGCCCACTTCCGACAGGAAGTAACCTCTTTCTTCAATTGTATGTCTTACTTTTACTCTCTAATTCTTATGGGTTTCATCCTGTGCAGGCTGACATGAAATGACATGATGATGAACTCTCCCATGATGAACTCTACTGACCCGTGGGGGCGTGGCTAAGTCCCAAACTTTGACTATACACCATGAAACATGAATGTGAAATAACTTCCAAATGCCAGGTCAGAGCTGCATCAGACTTTCTATGTCTCATTATAGATAAGCCCTCATCACAGTTATGTGGTCGATTGATGACATCACCCTTGCCCCGCCCACTTCCGACAGGAAGTGACCTGTTTTTTCTACTGTATGTCTTACTTTTTCTCTCTAATTCTTATGGGTTTCATCCTGTGCAGACTGACATGAAATGAAATGATGATGAACTCTGCCGTGATGAACTCTACTGACCCGTGGGGGCGTGGCTAAGTCCCAAACTTTGATTATACATCATGAAACATGAATGTGAAATTACTTCCTAATGCCAGGTCACAGATGCATCAGACTTTCTATGTGTCATTATAGACCAGCCATCATGACAGTTAGGTGGTCGATTGATGACATAACATTAGCCCCGCACACTTCCGACAGGAAGTCACCTGTTTTTTCTACTGTATGTCTTACTTTTTCTCTCTAATTCTTATGGGTTTCATCCTGTGCAGACTGACATAAAATGAAATGATGATGAACTTATTGATGATGAACTCATTGATGATGAACTCTACTGACCCGTGGGGGCGTGGCAAAATGGCTGTCCCTCGTAATATGCATACGTTCGTCTCGTATTCACAAACGCATCATCCGATTTGCACCAGACATTGTATGAGTGACACTTGTGAACCTCTAAGGAGCCCAATAGAGTTTAATTGTGATTTGACTCCACTGCGCCCCCTAGGTTAATCAAACAGCTGTATCTCCTCTCTACATGGCCCGATGTGCTCCAGATTTTTGGTTCATCGCCAGGGAGCTCTGCCGAAGCCGTAAAAGCGGATAGCGTGGATGAGGGCGCGCGAGCGTCGGCGGTGGCGGGCGGGGGGCGGTGCTGGTACCCCCGCGGTGGCTATAGGCCGGAGCAGCGCTAGCTGCGAGGGCCGCTTGAGGCTCCGCGGAGCTTTAATTATTATTATTATGCTTCCGCCAAATAAATTGGCTTTTAGGGGGCTTTATCATATTCAAAAACTCACCAAACTTGGCGGACGCGTCAGGTCTGTGTGAAAATTACGTATTTTAAGGTCCTCAGAAAAATCGCACAAGAAACGGCTCAAGGGCGCCACCTAGCAACTTTCAAAAGACCCTTTCCTATTCACTTACTTTATCGTAGAGACTTGAAATTTGGTACACTTGTAGAGCTCCCCAAAACACTCTGAATTTACAATTAATGTCATAGTGCAAGTATCACAGATTGTCGGCCATTTTGGATTAAAGTTCCGATTTTGAACCGATTTTGGGCGTTTGCAGGGTTCGCATTTGATCGAACTTGTCCTAGGGATTTCGATCGATCGGCTTCAAACTCGGTCAGATCGTTCAAAAGGCATGGCCGATCCAAAGTTATCGTACGTTTGTGTTTTCGGGCTTGCTGAAGGGGTCTTTCCGGGGGTCAAAGGTCACCGATTCGCCATGAAACATCAAACTGTTATAACTCTTTGAAAAAAACTCATAGAAGCACCAAACTTTCAGTGATTGATCATCATGGGATGCTCTACAATACCCAACGGTCAAATGATGACGTCACTTAGGCCACGCCCCCTGAGAACAGGAAGTGTCATTTTTTACGCTGAACGGTCGCTATCTGACCCCTTTGACCTAATCGAGGTGAAACTGTGTCCACAGACAGAAAACATGTTGGTGTGTTGAGGATTCCAAGCCAAGCTCATTTGAATCCAGCAGGTGGGCGTGGCGGCGTGGCGAAGTGACCCTAAACGCCGTGTCCTTACGTTTGGCTGTGGATTCCACAATTTTGAGGCCAGCTGCACCAAACTTGACATGACTGATCCTGGTAGGGTCCCCTACGAACCTATGTTGTCATAGTCTGACGTCATCTAAGCCCCGCCCCTCAGAACAGGAAGTGCTTTTTTTTCCATGGAAAGCTGCCTTTCTGGCTCACTGCACCTAATCAACATGATTCTGTGTTGGATGACAGATAACATGTTAGTGTCACTTGCTTTAAAGCGCCAAGAGTCTTCTGTAGAGGGCGTGGCCGTGGGACCGCGGCGAAGCAGAGGTAACGCCGCCGCCATACGTTTGGCTCTAGATTCCACATCGTTCAGCCCAGCTGCACCAAACTCACTAGGATGCATCCTTATCCATCCCCGAACAGGAATCCATAACAGTCGTTGATGGGCGTGGCCTAATTTCTCTACAGCGCCCCCTAGAATTTTTTAAATGATCAGCCCCAAGCCATTCTTTAACCTAGAATTATGAAACTTGGTACACATGTGTATCATGTCAGGACCTACAAAAAAGTCTCTTGGAGCCATGGTGCAAACCCAACAGGAAGTCGGCCATTTTGGATCAAAATCAGCCATTTCCTCTTTTTCATAGACATCGCATCTGATCTATCTCCTCCTGCAGCTTTTGAGATAGAGACTTCAAACTCAGTCAGCAGAGACTTGAGACATTAAAGATGAAAAGTTATCGTAGGAATTTTTCTATGTCAAAGCATGTGGGCGTGGCTAAGTCCCAAACTTTGACTATTCGCCATGAAACATCAAGATACAATAACTTCCACATAGAAGGTCACAGCTGCATCAGACTTCCTATATCTGACTACAGACCACCCCTCATCACATTGAGATGGTCAGTTGATGACATCACCTTAACCCCGCCCACTTCCGACAGGAAATCACCTGTTTTTTCTATTGTATGTCTTACTTTTACTCTCTAAATCATATGGGATTCATCCTGTGCAGGCTGACATGAAATTACATGATGATGAACTCTCCCATGATGAACTCGACTGACCCGTGGGGGCGTGGCTAAGTCCCAAACTTTGACTATACAGCATGAAACATGAATGTGAAATAACTTCCAAATGCCAGGTCACAGCTGCATCAGACTTTCTATGTCTCATTATAGACCAGCCTTCATCATAGTTAGGTGGTCGATTGATGACATCACCCTAGCCCCGCCCACTTCCGACAGGAAGTAACCTCTTTCTTCAATTGTATGTCTTACTTTTACTCTCTAATTCTTATGGGTTTCATCCTGTGCAGGCTGACATGAAATGACATGATGATGAACTCTCCCATGATGAACTCTACTGACCCGTGGGGGCGTGGCTAAGTCCCAAACTTTGACTATACACCATGAAACATGAATGTGAAATAACTTCCAAATGCCAGGTCAGAGCTGCATCAGACTTTCTATGTCTCATTATAGATAAGCCCTCATCACAGTTATGTGGTCGATTGATGACATCACCCTTGCCCCGCCCACTTCCGACAGGAAGTGACCTGTTTTTTCTACTGTATGTCTTACTTTTTCTCTCTAATTCTTATGGGTTTCATCCTGTGCAGACTGACATGAAATGAAATGATGATGAACTCTGCCGTGATGAACTCTACTGACCCGTGGGGGCGTGGCTAAGTCCCAAACTTTGATTATACATCATGAAACATGAATGTGAAATTACTTCCTAATGCCAGGTCACAGATGCATCAGACTTTCTATGTGTCATTATAGACCAGCCATCATGACAGTTAGGTGGTCGATTGATGACATAACATTAGCCCCGCACACTTCCGACAGGAAGTCACCTGTTTTTTCTACTGTATGTCTTACTTTTTCTCTCTAATTCTTATGGGTTTCATCCTGTGCAGACTGACATAAAATGAAATGATGATGAACTTATTGATGATGAACTCATTGATGATGAACTCTACTGACCCGTGGGGGCGTGGCAAAATGGCTGTCCCTCGTAATATGCATACGTTCGTCTCGTATTCACAAACGCATCATCCGATTTGCACCAGACATTGTATGAGTGACACTTGTGAACCTCTAAGGAGCCCAATAGAGTTTAATTGTGATTTGACTCCACTGCGCCCCCTAGGTTAATCAAACAGCTGTATCTCCTCTCTACATGGCCCGATGTGCTCCAGATTTTTGGTTCATCGCCAGGGAGCTCTGCCGAAGCCGTAAAAGCGGATAGCGTGGATGAGGGCGCGCGAGCGTCGGCGGTGGCGGGCGGGGGGCGGTGCTGGTACCCCCGCGGTGGCTATAGGCCGGAGCAGCGCTAGCTGCGAGGGCCGCTTGAGGCTCCGCGGAGCTTTAATTATTATTATTATAGTTCTTGTGCCAAATGAATTGGCTTTTTGGGGGCTTTATCATATTCAAAAACTCACCAAACTTGGCGGGGGCATAGAGCCCGGTGCGAAATTTTGTATTTTATGGTCGTTGCAAAAATCGCAAAAGAAACGGCTCAAGGGCGCCACCTAGCAACTTTCAAAGGACCCTTTCCTATTCACTTACTTTATCGTAGAGACTTGAAACTTGGTACACTTGTACAGCTCCCCAAAACACTCTGAATTTACAATTAATGTCATAGTGCAAGTATCACAGATTGTCGGCCATTTTGGATTAAAGTTCCGATTTTGACCCGATTTTGGGCGTTTGCAGGGTTCGCATTTGATCGAACTTGTCCTAGGGATTTCGATCGATCGGCTTCAAACTCGGTCAGATCGTTCATAAGGCATGGCCGATCCAAAGTTATCGTAGGTTTGCGTTTTCGGGCTTGCTGAAGGGGTCTTTCCGGGGGTCAAAGGTCACCGATTCGCCATGAAACATCAAACTGTTATAACTCTTTGAAAAAAACTGATAGAGGCACCAAACTTTCAGTGATTGATCATCATGGGATGCTCTACAATACCCAACGGTCAAATGATGACGTCACTTAGGCCACGCCCCCTGAGAACAGGAAGTGTCATTTTTTACTGTGAACGGTCGCTATCTGACCCCTTTGACCTAATCAAGGTGAAACTGGGTCCACAGACAGAAAACATGTTGGTGTGTTGAGGATTCCAAGCCCAGCTCATTTGAATCCAGCAGGTGGGCGTGGCGGCGTGGCGAAGTGACCCTAAACGCCGTGTCCTTACGTTTGGCTGTGGATTCCACAATTTTGAGGCCAGCTGCACCAAACTTGACATGAGTGATCCTGGTAGGGTCCCCTACGATCCTATGTCGTCATAGTCTGACGTCATCTAAGCCCCGCCCTCTCAGAACAGGAAGTGCTTTTTTTTCCATGGAAAGCTGCCTTTCTGGCTCACTGCACCTAATCAACATGATTCTGTGTTGGATGACAGATAACATGTTAGTCTCACTTGCTTTAAAGCGCCAAGAGTCTTCTGTAGAGGGCGTGGCCGTGGGACCGCGGCGAAGCAGAGGTAACGCCGCCGCCATACGTTTGGCTCTAGATTCCACATCGTTCAGCCCAGCTGCACCAAACTCACTAGGATGCATCCTTATCCATCCCCGAACAGGAATCCATAACAGTCGTTGATGGGCGTGGCCTAATTTCTCTACAGCGCCCCCTAGAAATTTTTAAATGATCAGCCCCAAGCCATGCTTTAACCTAGAATTATGAAACTTGGTACACATGTGTATCATGTCAGGACCTAGAAAAAAGTCTCTTGGAGCCATGGTGCAAACCCAACAGGAAGTCGGCCATTTTGGATCAAAATCAGCCATTTCCTCTTTTTCATAGACATCGCATCTGATCTATCTCCTCCTGCAGCTTTTGAGATAGAGACTTCAAACTCAGTCAGCAGAGACTTGAGACATTAAAGATGAAAAGTTATCGTAGGAATTTTTCTATGTCAAAGCATGTGGGCGTGGCTAAGTCCCAAACTTTGACTATTCGCCATGAAACATCAAGATGCAATAACTTCCACATAGAAGGTCACAGCTGCATCAGACTTCCTATATCTGACTACAGACCACCCCTCATCACATTGACATGGTCAGTTGATGACATCACCTTAACCCCGCCCACTTCCGACAGGAAGTCACCTGTTTTTTCTATTGTATGTCTTACTTTTACTCTCTAAGTCATATGGGTTTCATCCGGTGTAGGCTGACATGACATGATATGATGATGAACTCTCCCATGATGAACTCGACTGACCCGTGGGGGCGTGGCTAAGTCCCAAACTTTGACTATACAGCATGAAACATGAATGTGAAATAACTTCCAAATGCCAGGTCACAGCTGCATCAGACTTTCTATGTCTCATTATAGATAAGCCCTCATCACAGTTATGTGGTCGATTGATGACATCACCCTTGCCCCGCCCACTTCCGACAGGAAGTGACCTGTTTTTTCTACTGTATGTCTTACTTTTTCTCTCTAATTCTTATGGGTTTCATCCTGTCCTGACTGACATAAAATGAAATGATGATGAACTTATTGATGATGAACTCATTGATGATGAACTCTACTGACCCGTGGGGGCGTGGCAAAATGGCTGTCCCTCGTAATATGCATACGTTCGTATCGTATTCACAAACGCATCATCCGATTTGCACCAGACATTGTATGAGTGACACTTGTGAACCTCTAAGGAGCCCAATAGAGTTTAATTGTGATTTGACTCCACTGCGCCCCCTAGGTTAATCAAACAGCTGTATCTCCTCTCTACATGGCCCGATGTGCTCCAGATTTTTGGTTCATCGCCAGGGAGCTCTGCCGAAGCCGTAAAAGCGGATAGCGTGGATCAGGGCGCGCGAGCGTCGGCGGTGGCGGGCGGGTGGCGGTGCTGGTACCCCCGCGGTGGCTATAGGCCGGAGCAGCGCTAGCTGCGAGGGCCGCTTGAGGCTCCGCGGAGCTTTAATTATTATTATTTTTCTGCCACCTTCTTTGGGGGGCTTTTTGGGGGCTTTATCATATTCAAAAACTCACCAAACGTGGCGGGGGCATAGAGCCCGGTGAAAAATTTTGTATTTTATGGTGGTTGCAAAAATCGCAAAAGAAACGGCTCAAGGGCGCCACCTAGCAACTTTCAAAAGACCCTTTCCTATTCACTTACTTTATCGTAGAGACTTGAAACTTGGTACACTTGTAGAGCTCCCCAAAACACTCTGAATTTACAATTAATGTCATAGTGCAAGTATCACAGATTGTCGGCCATTTTGGATTAAAGTTCCGATTTTGACCCGATTTTGGGCGTTTACAGGGTTCGCATTTGATCGAACTTGTCCTAGGGATTTCGATCGATCGGCTTGAAACTCGGTCAGATCGTTCAAAAGGCATGGCCGATCCAAAGTTATCGTAGGTTTGCGTTTTCGGGCTTGCTGAAGGGGTCTTTCCGGGGGTCAAAGGTCACCGATTCGCCATGAAACATCAAACTGTTATAACTCTTTGAAAAAAACTCATAGAAGCACCAAACTTTCAGTGATTGATCATCATGGGATGCTCTACAATACCCAACGGTCAAATGATGACGTCACTTAGGCCACGCCCCCTGAGAACAGGAAGTGTCATTTTTTACGCTGAACGGTCGCTATCTGACCCCTTTGACCTAATCGAGGTGAAACTGTGTCCACAGACAGAAAACATGTTGGTGTGTTGAGGATTCCAAGCCAAGCTCATTTGAATCCAGCAGGTGGGCGTGGCGGCGTGGCGAAGTGACCCTAAACGCCGTGTCCTTACGTTTGGCTGTGGATTCCACAATTTTGAGGCCAGCTGCACCAAACTTGACATGAGTGATCCTGGTAGGGTCCCCTACGATCCTATGTTGTCATAGTCTGACGTCATCTAAGCCCCGCCCCCTCAGAACAGGAAGTGCTTTTTTTTCCATGGAAAGCTGCCTTTCTGGCTCACTGCACCTAATCAACATGATTCTGTGTTGGATGACAGATAACATGTTAGTCTCACTTGCTTTAAAGCGCCAAGAGTCTTCTGTAGAGGGCGTGGCCGTGGGACCGCGGCGAAGCAGAGGTAACGCCGCCGCCATACGTTTGGCTCTAGATTCCACATCGTTCAGCCCAGCTGCACCAAACTCACTAGGATGCATCCTTATCCATCCCCGAACAGGAATCCATAACAGTCGTTGATGGGCGTGGCATAATTTCTCTACAGCGCCCCCTAGAAATCTTTAAATGATCAGCCCCAAGCCATGCTTTAACCTAGAATTATGAAACTTGGTACACATGTGTATCATGTCAGGACCTACAAAAAAGTCTCTTGGAGCCATGGTGCAAACCCAACAGGAAGTCGGCCATTTTGGATGAAAATCAGCCATTTCCTCTTTTTCATAGACATCGCATCTGATCTATCTCCTCCTGCAGCTTTTGAGATAGAGACTTCAAACTCAGTCAGCAGAGACTTGAGACATTAAAGATGAAAAGTTATCGTAGGAATTTTTCTATGTCAAAGCATGTGGGCGTGGCTAAGTCCCAAACTTTGACTATTCGCCATGAAACATCAAGATGCAATAACTTCCACATAGAAGGTCACAGCTGCATCAGACTTTCTATATCTCATTATAGACCAGTCCTCATCACAGTTAGGTGGTCAATTCATGACATCACCTTAGCCCCGCCCACTTCCGACAGGAAGTCACCTGTTTTTTCTACTGTATGTCTTACTTTTACTCTCTAAGTCATATGGGTTTCATCCGGTGTAGGCTGACATGACATGATATGATGATGAACTCTCCCATGATGAACTCGACTGACCCGTGGGGGCGTGGCTAAGTCCCAAACTTTGACTATACAGCATGAAACATGAATGTGAAATAACTTCCAAATGCCAGGTCACAGCTGCATCAGACTTTCTATGTCTCATTATAGACCAGCCTTCATCATAGTTAGGTGGTCGATTGATGACATCACCCTAGCCCCGCCCACTTCCGACAGGAAGTAACCTCTTTCTTCAATTGTATGTCTTACTTTTACTCTCTAATTCTTATGGGTTTCATCCTGTGCAGGCTGACATGAAATGACATGATGATGAACTCTGCCGTGATGAACTCTACTGACCCGTGGGGGCGTGGCTAAGTCCCAAACTTTGAATATACATCATGAAACATGAATGTGAAATTACTTCCTAATGCCAGGTCACAGATGCATCAGACTTTCTATGTCTCATTATAGACCAGCCCTCATCACAGTTAGGTGGTCGATTGATGACATCACCTTAGCCCCGCCCACTTCCGACAGGAAGTCACCTGTTTTTTATACTGTATGTCTTACTTTTACACTCTAAAACATGTTGGTGTGTCATGGATTCCAACCCTGTGCACACTGACATAACATGAGATGATGATGAACTCTGTCAATGCCTACAGACCCGTGGGGGAGTGGCAAAATGGCTGTCCCTCGCCATATGCATACGATCGTCTCTTATTCACAAACGCATCATCCTATTTGCACCAGACTTTTTATGAGTGAAACTTGTGAACCTCTGAGGAGCCCAATACAGTTTAATTGCAATTTGACTCCACTGCGCCCCCTAGGTTAATCAAACAGCTGTATCTCCTTGCCACATGGCCCAATCTGCTCCAGATTTTGGGTGCATGGCCAGTGAACGCTGCCGAAGACATCGAAGCGGATCGCATGGAGGACGGCGCGCGAGCGTCGGCGGTGGCCGGCGGGAGGCGGTGCTGGAACATCCGCGGTGGCTATAGGCTTGAGCGGCGCTTGGCTGCGAGGGCCGCTTGAGGCTCCGCGGAGCTTTAATTATTATTTTTCCCGTGCCAAATAAAGTGGCTTTTTGGGGGCTTTATCATATTCAAAAACTCACCAAACTTGGCGGGGGCATAGAGCCCGGTGAAAAATTTCGTATTTTAAGGTCCCCAGAAAAATCGCACAAGAAACGGCTCAAGGGCGCCACCTAGCAACTTTCAAAAGACCCTTTCCTATTCACTTACTTTATCGTAGAGACTTGAAACTTGGTACACTTGTAGAGCTCCCCAAGACACTCTGAATTTACAATTAATGTCATAGTGCAAGTATCACAGATTGTCGGCCATTTTGGATTGAAGTTCCGATTTTGACCCGATTTCGGGCGTTTACAGGGTTCGCATTTGATCGAACTTGTCCTAGGGATTTCGATCGATCGGCTTCAAACTCGGTCAGATCGTTCAAAAGGCATGGCCGATCCAAAGTTATCGTAGGTTTGCGTTTTCGGGCTTGCTGAAGGGGTCTTTCCGGGGGTCAAAGGTCACCGATTCGCCATGAAACATCAAACTGTTATAACTCTTTGAAAAAAACTCATAGAAGCACCAAACTTTCAGTGATTGATCATCATGGGATGCTCTACAATACCCAAAGGTCAAATGATGACGTCACTTAGGCCACGCCCCCTGAGAACAGGAAGTGTCATTTTTTACGCTGAACGGTCGCTATCTGACCCCTTTGACCTAATCGAGGTGAAACTGTGTCCACAGACAGAAAACATGTTGGTGTGTTGAGGATTCCAAGCCAAGCTCATTTGAATCCAGCAGGTGGGCGTGGCGGCGTGGCGAAGTGACCCTAAACGCCGTGTCCTTACGTTTGGCTGTGGATTCCACAATTTTGAGGCCAGCTGCACCAAACTTGACATGAGTGATCCTGGTAGGGTCCCCTACGATCCTATGTTGTCATAGTCTGACGTCATCTAAGCCCCGCCCCCTCAGAACAGGAAGTGCTTTTTTTTCCATGGAAAGCTGCCTTTCTGGCTCACTGCACCTAATCAACATGATTCTGTGTTGGATGACAGATAACATGTTAGTCTCACTTGCTTTAAAGCGCCAAGAGTCTTCTGTAGAGGGCGTGGCCGTGGGACCGCGGCGAAGCAGAGGTAACGCCGCCGCCATACGTTTGGCTCTAGATTCCACATCGTTCAGCCCAGCTGCACCAAACTCACTAGGATGCATCCTTATCCATCCCCGAACAGGAATCCATAACAGTCGTTGATGGGCGTGGCCTAATTTCTCTACAGCGCCCCCTAGAAATTTTTAAATGATCAGCCCCAAGCCATGCTTTAACCTAGAATTATGAAACTTGGTACACATGTGTATCATGTCAGGACCTACAAAAAAGTCTCTTGGAGCCATGGTGCAAACCCAACAGGAAGTCGGCCATTTTGGATCAAAATCAGCCATTTCCTCTTTTTCATAGACATCGCATCTGATCTATCTCCTCCTGCAGCTTTTGAGATAGAGACTTCAAACTCAGTCAGCAGAGACTTGAGACATTAAAGATGAAAAGTTATCGTAGGAATTTTTCTATGTCAAAGCATGTGGGCGTGGCTAAGTCCCAAACTTTGACTATTCGCCATGAAACATCAAGATGCAATAACTTCCACATAGAAGGTCACAGCTGCATCAGACTTCCTATATCTGACTACAGACCACCCCTCATCACATTGAGATGGTCAGTTGATGACATCACCTTAACCCCGCCCACTTCCGACAGGAAGTCACCTGTTTTTTCTATTGTATGTCTTACTTTTACTCTCTAAGTCATATGGGTTTCATCCGGTGTAGGCTGACATGACATGATATGATGATGAACTCTCCCATGATGAACTCGACTGACCCGTGGGGGCGTGGCTAAGTCCCAAACTTTGACTATACAGCATGAAACATGAATGTGAAATAACTTCCAAATGCCAGGTCAGAGCTGCATCAGACTTTCTATGTCTCATTATAGATCAGCAATCATCACAGTTAGGTGGTCGATTGATGACGTCACCTTAGCCCCGCCCACTTCCGACAGGAAGTCACCTGTTTTTTCTACTGTATGTCTTACTTTTTCTCTCTAATTCTTATGGGTTTCATCCTGTGCTGACTGACATGAAATTAAATGATGATGAACTCTGCCGTGATGAACTCTACTGACCCGTGTGGGCGTGGCTAAGTCCCAAACTTTGACTATACACCATGAAACATGAATGTGAAATAACTTCCAAATGCCAGGTCAGAGCTGCATCAGACTTTCTATGTCTCATTATAGATAAGCCCTCATCACAGTTAGGTGGTCGATTTATGACGTCACCTTTGCCCCGCCCACTTCCGAAAGGAAGTCACCTGTTTTTTCTACTGTATGTCTTACTTTTTCTCTCTAATTCTTATGGGTTTCATCCTGTCCTGACTGACATAAAATGAAATGATGATGAACTTATTGATGATGAACTCATTGATGATGTACTCTACTGACCCGTGGGGGCGTGGCAAAATGGCTGTCCCTCGTAATATGCATACGTTCGTCTCGTATTCACAAACGCATCATCCGATTTGCACCAGACATTGTATGAGTGACACTTGTGAACCTCTAAGGAGCCCAATAGAGTTTAATTGCAATTTGACTCCACTGCGCACCAAGGTTAATCAAACACCTGTGTCTCCTTGCGATATTAGCTGATCTACACCAGATTTTTGTGCATTGTCTGGGAGCAATGTCGAACATGACAGGGTGACTATCTTCAGGGCGGGTTTGGCAGCTCCGTGAGAGCAAGGAAGTGGCTGGGGGTAGGCGGTGGCTGGGGTGACATGGTGCTGAGGGGAGGCAGTGGCTGGGGGGAGGTGGTGCTGAGGGGAGGCGGTGGCTGGGGGGAGGCGGTGCTGGAACATCCGCGGTGGCTAGGCTTGAGCGGCGCTTGGCTGCGAGGGCCGCTTGAGGCTCCGCGGAGCTTTAATTTCTTTTATTATTGATTTCTTCTTATCTGCAATTGTGTTTGCTGTATCCAGAGGATATTTCTTTTGATCTTACTTGTAACGTTTGCTGAATTTTGTAAAGGAAAAAGTAAAGTGTTCTTGAACTGATCTGCTGAGTATGACTGTATCTGGTTGTATACACAAGATGTATGATATGGTTGGGGGGAGGGGGTTATTAAGCCAATGTGGTTCCCCCCCCCCCTTCTCAAAAATGTTCGGTGCTCTTGGGCATTTCACTGTCCTGCGGGGGGCGGGGGGGGGGTGTCAAGGTCCCCACCAAAACTTAGACCGAACCTACGCCCTTGGTTACGACTCAGCGGGATCAGTTTGATCACATTCTGAATGTGTCATTTTTCTTTCAGAACCTGCCTAAAGGTGCGGATAATGTGGGCTTTCTCAAACTCACATACATCTCCAAGGTCAGTCCTCGCTCAAACGGCGACGCGTCGCATCTTTATTTTACCGAAAACAAGGAAATCTTTTAGAAATCACCTGTGTTTCCAGAGCAAGAATTTCAGTCTTTTTGGCCACACTACAACCAGAAGTTACAGAAAGGTTGTCGAATTTTCCAAGCAGTCCGTAGTTATTCCAAGCTGGTTTTAGGAGGAGATGTTTCAGGGAAAGCCTCAGGCTCCAGAACAGATTATGGGTCATTTTTCAGTAACTTTGGAGTTAGTTGCGTTCCACTGGGTGATTTTTAGGATTTTTAGGCTTTCTTGTGTCCTCTGTGACGTTTACTGTCCTCTTGTCTTCAGGTCAGCGATGCTACCAAGCTCAGGCCGAAGGCAGAGTTCTGCTTTGGTGAGTTTGTTGTTTCCTCCCTCCGTTTATCTCCCTGAACTCGCTCCGTCTTTGTGCCGAAGTTTTGCCTCCACTCCCCTTCCAGTCCCTTGTTTCCTTCCTTCCCTCCTTCCTCATCTCTCCACTTCTTCCGCCCTCCTTCATCTCTTCCTCTCCCTCCCTCCCCCTTTTTCCTCATCTCTTGAGTTTACTTCCTCCCTTTTGTCCCGCGCTACTTGTTTTTCCTGCCGCGTGGAACAGCAGCTCTTTGTCACTCAATAGGAGGAAGCCGTGCAATGACAATGACCGAACCGTTGTGTGCGGACATGTGCGCATGTGTTTGCATCTAGATGGGATGTTAACTCCGAGACGTGCATCCTCTCTGGCTCTGAGAAACCAGAAACAAGCGGATATTTTTAGATCTCCATGCGGCGGAGCGGATTTGTCTCCGTTTTTATCGGGTCTGGTGATAAGCAGGAGCATTTACATGTCGTCCTCTGTTTTTTTTTGTTTTTTTTATCTCTCCGCAGTTATAAATGCAGGCATGAGGAAGTTCTACCTGCAGGCCAATGACCAGCAGGATTTGGTGGAATGGATCAGCGTTCTGAACAACGCCACCAAGATCACAGTGAGACTCGCGCACACAGATACACGCACAAATGGGGTTGGACACAGATGGATCCATAGTTGACCCTGTTTCACGTCGCAGCCATCCCACACTCTGCTCTGCACTCGACCTCGGGCCACAGCAGATGGAAAATTAGCCATCAGACCGGACCGATGAAGCTCGATGCGCTCTCCTCAGAGCCTCGTCGGAAAGTTGTGGGGCTTCACAGGCCGATGCGCTTTCCAAATCATCCTCCGGCTTCGAAGCCGCAGGGTCAATTAGAAAAGCTTCTGCGTCAAAACTATCTTTTAACTGTAGGGATTTTAGAATGTCTGCAAAAATCGTCTGGAGGGCGAGAGACAAAACCTTGAGACAAATAACATCCTAAACTGGTAAATAAAAGAAAACAGAAAGAGGGGAAGGGTCGATTCCAAACTTCCTTTGAGGTAAATTAACTCCACAAATCTAGGATAAGTCGACTCCAAAACTACACTATTTGGAGAACAAGAATATTTAAATAAATCAGGGATGCACCGATCCATTTTCTTCACTTCCGATACTGATATCTGAGATTTAGTATCGGCTGACGCGGGAAAAAACTGCGCTGAATTGACTTAAAACATTTCTGTTTTTAAACAGACTTAAATATACTGAAATACAAATTTGTGTGATGTAGTACAGCACACTTAAATACACCAAACACGTAAAAGCAACTTTAATTTGTTCAACCAGTGCTGTTAGGAGTATAACAGCCAATGTAACTTAAATAATAGGGGAACTGAAACCGATTAAAAACAACAGGTTGACTGCATTGGTGAAACATGTAGAAAATAAACTGAAACAAACCTTTCAAATGGTTCAGAAAACGCAATTAGGATTTCTGAGTATAATGTAAAATAAGTTTAGAGCACAGAGCATAGAACTAGACTGAATAGATCTGCCCTTGCGGATCGGGTACCAATGCGGATATTAACATCGGGTCTCTGCATCTCTAATATAAATGATAGTTTGTTTTGTTTTTAGACCTGTATGATTCTAAGTCTACAATGTTAGATTTAATTTAATGGTGACTTTTCTAAGCGGTAAGTATCTTTGGCTCACATTTTGTACAAAATTCTAAATCTCAAGTTGTTTTCCTTCCTCAAAACACATCTAGAGAAGGAAGTCGTTAACATCATCCAGAATTAAAGCTCCCCTTACATTTAAACGACATTTTCAGGCCTTAATTGTGATGATTTTTCACTGGAAACTGGACTAGAATATCACATCAAATTAGGAAAGAAAATTTTTAATCTTTTATTTCCTGATTTAGTTTTGAAAAGTACTTCTAATCTGACAAAAAAACCTAATTGAAACACACATTTCACATATGAGTGCATGTTACAGATAGTTGGTCAAGTATGCGCAATAATAATATCAATAAAACGTATTATTAACAATATTTCAGCTCCGTTAGAAACTGCTGCTGCAGGCGGACCGAAAGATGACGAATGGGTGACTCAACAAACCTCACCCCGTTGTAATTTTACTGCTTTTACTTTTTTTTTTTTTTTAATGTCTGGAAGGCTAATAAAACCTAGCTCGGCTCCACGGGTCGGTTCTGATCTCCCGAGTCGGGTCTGAGGCGTTTCTGTCTCGTTGCGTTTCAGGTGCCAAAGTCTGGAGAGAGCCAGGCCGCCTATGTGGAGACCCCGCAGGAAGCCCTCGGCGCTATGAAGCAGGTCTCTTACAAAACGGAGATCATAGGTGGCGTTCCAATCATCACAGCCACGCAGGTAACGCTCCCCCCAGTCGGAGCCGTTGTCTATCAGCAGCAGGTCTAGTCTTGTCTCTGCAGGTATGCGGCTGTGCGTTTCACCCAGAACACAACAGCTCTGCTGCTTCGACTGTTTGTGTCTCATTAAGACCTACTGGGCTTCACAACTGCTGGGAAAAATGACCCAAGAGTAAACGCGGAGCTTTTCTTTTGCAAATTAATTTTACTTATCAAAACTGGATCTACTTAAGAAAAAAAAAAAAAGCCATTACCAGAAAATGGTGTAAACTCCAAACATCTACAATAGAGGACTGATTCAAAATCGTGTGTGGTGTATTCAAAATGGAGAAGATGAGTACATTTGTGATTTCTGTTTGGTCTTTTTCTTTTTCATTCATTATGTTTTTTGTGATTTTTGAATACGTATACAGAAAAATATTATGAAATAATTCATTAAAACTGGACTTACTTTACATCTATAAACTTCCCCACATTGATGGACAACTGCAGTTGTATTAAGAAGGGTAGGCTTACGTCTTTCTATTTTTGCAATTTGTTATGGCTCCCGTAAGTTCCAGAAAACTACCAAAAAATAATTCTGAAAAGGAGCTAACACTAATTAAAAATGGTTATTATTGCATCAATTCAACCTATTTTTTCTCTCACTCCATCTGCAGTCTGATTTTTTTTTGTGCTCAGTATTAAATCACAATGCCAGTTTTTCCCTAGATAATTTTCAACTTAAATTGAAGCAATTTTTCATATTTCAAAAATACAACTCCTAAATTTTAGTCAACACTGTTCTACAAATGATGCTCATTACAAGGAACCTGCAAAAGATCCGATTTAACTAGTTCAATAACAGAATTATGGCAAGGATTTTCTCAAAATTTAACACTTAATCCTACTCTAATCGAATACTGCAGTCTCAAATTTAAATGAATTGATAATAAAATTCGTCATAACACCACACTTTTTGTGAATGCAAAAAGCTCACAGATGCATTGAATTCAACTAAGCGAGGTCAAAGAAAACACCTGAAATACCTGGACTTGTTTGCTAGCAAATGTCCTAAACAGTAGTAGATATACAAGTTTGCAGGTTTAAAGTTAAAGGAACAGTAGCGTACTGAATGCCTGAACTGCAATATGTACACCACTAGAGACCCGACAGAACCTGTAATGTCCGCTCCAGTTTCCTCACTTCTGCATAAATAGACCAGATAAGTTTTAGGATTCTGTTCTGTGGAGCTCTGAGTCAAAACTTGAACTTTTTGAACCTCTGCGCATTTTGGAGAAGGAAGAATGAATCATACATTAAAAAGAACCGCCTGTCCACAGTGAGGCACTGGAGCAGCTCTGTGATGCTGCGGGGACGGCAAGATGTTTTTTGTTTTCCCCTTCTGTCTTAAACAGAACCTTAACGTTACGCCAGGTTGAGATGAATCCTGAACATGTGGGTGTTTGTTGTAGGAGCAGAGCGAAGGCCAGAACGGGTCGGACCGAGGGAAGCGGGCTCAGAACCAGCTGCCGTACTTCCTGTCCAGAGGAGCGCAGGACCAGTCTTTCATAAAGGCGGGATACTGCGTTAAACAGGGAGCTGTGGTGAGAGCAGGCGGACACACACCTTCTTCGACTTCCATGACGAAACAGATGATAAACTAGTGTTGATGTTCTGTATTTTTTTTCTTTTTTTTTTTTTTTTTCAGATGAGGAACTGGAAGAGGAGGTACTTCATCTTGGATGAAAATGCGCTCAGCTACTACAAATCCGACCTGGTGAGAAAATGGGATGAGGTGGTGTGTGTTTGACATCAAGCTGGAACCAGACGGCTGTTATTCAGCTGCAGACCGGAGAAAATGTTGATCTTAAATTAAGAAATTTAGAGTATTTTCCTTCAGCAGCAGGTCTGGCAGCTCTTTGCCTTCGTATCAAACAGAAACCGTGTATCTTTGTATATATGTCGTATCTTGAGAACCTTTTCTGGACTTAGCTAGGTGTTTTAGCTAGCTAACACTAGCCAAAACACCTTAGCTAGCTAAATTCAAGGCTCATTTTGCCTTGAATTTGTGGGATGTTTGTCTCTACACGCAGCAGCACGCGCTCTAAATTCCTCCCCGTAAGATCGGTGCGTGGACAAATTAAGCGAATGACATCCCAACCAGGACCTGTCGGAGCACATGTGCACACACCCAGGGTGTGTGCCCTCAGGCTGTGTGTTAATTTGTAGAGGCAGCTGAGATCAGGTAATCTGATTGATAAAATCAGCACTGGTGTTAAAAAAAAGATTTGGAAAAACAGAGGTGAGTTTTTGTTCTCTACAGTGACAGCAGGAAGTCTTTTTGGGCTTCGTCTCTACCAGCTTTGCACATGTACAAACTAAAATCATTGCCCAAGTGGAACTAGATGACGTAGAGTAGCTTGAAACAAAGAAATTCCTTTTAGCTGGTGCAGGAATCCTTCCTTGGAAAGTTTTCTGTCATTTACAGAGGGTGGCCGTTCATCCTTAAAATGTCTTAAATTCATGTATCTATAATTAAGGCTTTAAAATGTCTTAAATTTTGTTGCATGACTATCCTCATAGAATCTCGTATATTCTATGTTTCTTTTTTCTCTCCTGGGAGTTTTCTGTCAGACATCTTCACTGCATTCTGTGACTCGAGGCGGCTTATGCTAGCGTTGACTGGCTGCTAATACACCCTTGCTAGCCCGCTAGCTAACTTTTCTGTGTCTAGTATTGAGACCCCAAGAGTCTCACTGTTTTTGCTATGGTTTACTTTAATACAGCAGAATCCTCCAACCATCTCCTATATTTATAGTTTTTTTTTTTGCTCTTAAATTTAATTCAAGGTGTTATTTAAAAAAAAAAGGTCTTAAAAAGTCTTAAGTTTGAAACCCTGATTATGAGACATATTTCCTTCTTTGTCAGGACCGGGAGGCGCTGAGAGTTATCCCGCTGAAGGAGATTCATAAAGTCCAGGAATGCAAACAGAGGTCAGTTAGCACCAGAAGCCATCAGAGCTTTGTTTAGGCCACGGTGTTCAAAAGCTGCTCCGTTCTGTGTTCTGCAGCGAGCTGATGATGCGAGACAACCTCTTCGAGATGGTCACCAACTCCAGAACCTTCTTCATACAGGTGACACTGGCCGAATTCATCTGGGACATCTGGACGAGACTCACTTCAGCAACTTTCCTCAGAACCGCCTGATAGATTTATTTAAATCACTACAATATGAGTTCACAATATCACTGGAATAAGCTGAATCAACTCTGTGGGTCTGTGTCTTTCAGGCTGACAGTCCAGAGGACATGCACAGCTGGATCAAGGCCGTCTCCGGGGCGATTGTTGCCCAGCGCGGGCCCGGGCGCTCAGCCAACACGGTGCGTATCTCGTCAGCTGAAGCTGTGCAGGAACCTCCTTAAATGTGGGTGCAGTGCGAACAGACAGTGGTCGCAGCAGTCTATACTAATGTGCATCACTTCTGACTTTTATGAGCCAGCGAAGTGGTGCCACCATGTGGCGGTTACAAGTAAGTGCATCGGAGAAAGGAGCGCTTCAACTCTGATTTATTAGTTCAAACACTGAGCGTGAGACGGCTAGTAGGCCATATTTACAAAACGTACACACACACACACACACACACACACACACACACACACACACACACACACACACACACACACACACACACACACACACACACGTTCACAGCTTGTGAAGTTTCTTCTTTTTCTGTCTCTACAGAGTTTCTTTCCTAACTCGACCACACAAATTGACCAAAACTCGACCACTCGATCCACCACAAACTGACCTCTGTGCTTTTAAATTTAGGAAATGGCTTAACTTGTTCCTACAAATGTGGTTGATAAAATGTGTTGTTTTTTTTTCTATACTACTTGTGCATTTCTGTACACAAGGCCACACTGTCTGTGTTTTTTAAGTGCAGCATAATGTGGTTTAGGATCCACAGATCAGAATCTGACCACCGCGAGGCGGTTTGAGGTGGGTTGTGTTGGAAAGGAGCTCTCTGCCTCTCCGTTACTGAGTCCAGCTGTAAACTGTTGTTTCCAGATCCGTCAGGTGCGACGGCTCTCCAGCCCGTGTATACAGAGGTATACTCCGTTCTGCAGTGGGGAACCCCGCACGTATGTGTCCCTCCCACCTCAAACCCAACCTTTAACCTCCCACCGCCCCCACCATCCATCGCTGCTTCCCCGCTAACGGGCATTTAGCCCCACGCTCCTCCAGACGGGTCCAGCTTGACATGAGTTCTTACTTTTAAATGTGCGGATTGAAAACAAGAGCGCCGCAGCCGGATGAACTGGAGTTGACCTTTAACCTCACAGTTAGAATTTAGGTCAAGTTAGGTTTTTAACTTAAATGAAACATATCAACGTTTGTCTCGGTAAATATGTTTCTACAGACCCACTAACCAGCACATATCAGACAACTCATTAGTCTGTAAATTGAGTTGTGTGTAATAAAGTACAATAATGCAAGGAATAAGTATTCAACATTCTGACTGAAATTTATTCAGTTCTTACTAGAAAAGCATTTCTTGTAAGCCTCATCATAAGGCCGACTTCTCTGGGCCCAGAGGTGTCTGAGATGGACCATTACAAAGTGAAAATGTGGATTGTGGTCGAACATATCTGTATTTCACAACTCCAGCTTATGTAAAGGTTAACAACACGGTCATTTTCTCCTTTTTTTTTTTTTTTTTTCTTAAAATATTTTGTACATTTGGACCTGTGATCTGTTTCTGAACTGTTTCCTCGTCTCTCTGAGTAACGTTTCCAGACTTCCCCACTTGCAGACGACCTCCTAAAACCAAGCCGTTACTTTCTTTCTGCTAACCCTCTGCCATGTTGTCTTTCTGTTTCTCCTTCCTGTTGTACGTGTGTACGTGTGTGTGTGTGTGTGTGTTTTCTAGAGAGTGAGGTGTGACAGTGACACAATAACTTTCCCCAAATGAGCCCCGCCGCCTGCTTCCTGTTCCCTCCCACTGCTGCTCATCGTCTTTATCACCAAGCCCCCGCTGCCTCTCAGCTTCCTTAGCAACCGCTGCATCATCCTTTCCTCTTCCCCGGCAACAGCAGCATCGCTCGTTCGTACGTGGACCTGCATGAACGTTACATCTCAGAGCCCGTCATGTGCCGTGAGACCATCTCAGAGTGTTTGTATAAGTTAAATTCGATAATAATTCCCAGAGGGAAGTTAAATGTGGTAGTGACTTGAGTTGCAAAGCAAAATAGTTAAAGATGAGGACAAATTCGAAGGCACGTCTTTGTGCAGACAGATTAAAAAAAAAACCCAAACAGATAAATTAATCCTTGCAGTAGGATAATCTCACACTGGAAAGCTTAGAAAAATCCAAAAACACAGTATTTTTTTTTGTCTAGATTCAAGTGAACACATCTTATTGACACTTGAAATACGACAAAACTAATCTAAAAGTTACAAGAAATAAGAGCTTGTTTTTAAGTCAATAAGACCTTAATATTGATGGAAAAAGTCTTAGTTCCACAGGGAGATTATTTCACTTATCGCTAGTACTTTCAAAAAAATCATTCTTAAGGAATTATTATTTATTACTGTGTTTTCTATGGCTATTACCTAACTTATGAACTCCATCACTGGATTGCACTGTTGTCTTGTCTTTCCCATTTTGCAGAGTGGCTAGGAGACACCAGCTTCTGCTCTGTGTTCAAGATATGTCCTCCCCGCAGGAACTGGGAGTCGGGAATTTTTATTTAGTATTTCATACAAAATCTAGTTAGTAGGAATTTACAAAACAAAATTGTCGTTTAACAGAAGTCTTAACATATATAGTTTTAGAATTAATGTTATGAGTTTGTTAAAAAACAGTTATTCCTTAAATGTTTTAATGTTTAATTATGAATCTAAATATTCAGTATGAGATTACATTACTGCAAAAAAGTATTAGTTTTTAATGATCTTGACACATCTTTAGATTTATGGACAAAAGGAGATGAAATTCAGGAAAACATTTCTTAAAATGGAACAAATTTCCTGATTTTTGGCTCAGATTTGATTTAGATTCTTATCTCTAAGTTTATAAAAATAAAAAAAAACCTCTTTACGCCTGTTGTCTTGTGCTTTTCTTCTTTCCCATCACAAGCTCATCCATCCATTCATTCATCCATCCATCCACAGAACCATCCATCGGTCTGGTCCATTAATCAGCACATCCATCATTCCCAGCCTCCTCTCCACCCTCTCACTTCCTGTCCCGCTCTCCTTTGTCTCCCCAGGAGCACAGTGACCCTCCCTCTCCCACCTCCGCCTCCACCTTCTACTACTCCCTCAACACGGAACCGCAGCACCCAGAACCCTCAGCGGGTGCTCAGCCTGACGCTGGACACTCGCCACCAGGACAACTTCCTGGGCCTCCTGCCGTGGCGCCTCAGTGGAATCCAGCCCGTGATGATGCCGTTGCCTTCAGCGCGTTCCCACCTTTCTCTGCAGGAGACGGTGCAGACCTCAAAGTGACGGAGGCCGAGTGGCCCTGCGCCAGCGGCGGGGGCGACCCGAACACGGAGGAGCCCGACTCGGAGATGACTCTGATGTGACAGCAACTGATCTTTGAATTTTTCTCCTGCTAAACTTCCTGGGACTGGGTTTTTCTTCTTTCTTTTTTTTTTTTCCCCCTACGTGTGGCTCCGCCTACAAGGTCTTCCTCTGCTGTTCCCCTTCACCTTGCCTTCCTGAATATCTCTCACAGACCAGCAACACAGATGATACAGGCTGTTTAAGCTCTCGGCAGGAGTTCAGCGACACAGGAGTTCACTTCCGAAACAACCAAAGTTTAAAGGGTCGCAGAGAGATGTGTTGAAAGACCTCTCTTCAGTCCTGTGTGTGTTAACTGGAAGTTTGAGATTTGATATGAATTTGTGTTGTTTCCTTATCAAACTGTTTTTTTTTTTTGTTTTTTTTTTGTAGTTGAGTTTTTTTTTCAGGCACAGATTAGGAGACATTTGGAGTCTTGCAAAGCTTCCCCGTAAAGATGTTGGTAACACTTTAATTGACGGGGTGCATCAGACTGACATGACGCAGTCATAAACATGACATAACACCTGTTATGAACATGAATGGGTTTTCATAAATGTCGCCATGTTAATACAAAGTTGATAATTTTAATCGACTTTTAATGCAAGTTTCAATGCATTTAGAGTCTCATTATTTACCGAATGACACTTCATGACAACAGTCGTAAACGTTCACGAAGACTCCTTCGAGTTCGTGACAGTCTTATGCACACCACGTCAAATAAAGTGTTACCAAGACGATCTCAGATATATTTGATGTCATAGTCCAACACAAAATAGTGCAGCGAAGTAGAAGAAAAATGTGTGGTTTTAAAGGGGGCATGGCCGTAAATGTAAAAGTCTGAAAAGTGTGGCATGTATCTAAATTCAGTCCCCCCTGAATGAATACTTTATGGAATCCCAAGGTCGCAGCTCAGGGTCTATCTCTTCACATCTACAAACTGAGTTCCTCTTTGCAAATTATCCTCCCCAGTCCAGATTGAAGAACAGCAAACCCATAGCATCATGCTGCCACCACCGACATCTGTTACAATGGGAACTTGGCACTTAGAGTAAGGTGCGGTCTTTACTCGCATAGCTTTTCGCAGTAGGTCAAACAATTCAGCGGGTCAAACAGAGTCAGTCTCATCAGCCGCCTTCCTACTGGAAGTTAACTGTACACAGGTGGACTTTTTTTATTAATTTGGTGACTTTTGAAGACAATTATTACAACTGAATTTTACCGAGGGGTTTCAAAATCTGCACTGTACTCTTTTTATTCCACTTCAGATTATGCAGTTGATGTTGATATATAATATAAAATCTATATAAAATACAGATTTTAAGAGTCAAGGGATATGAACCTTAAGAAAGCTCTGTAAGACTCCAGTGATCCAGAAACTCTGCTGCCACCTAGTGTGTACAACTAGTATGTCAATTATGGTTGTTTTTTTTTGTTTTTTGTTTTTTGTTGTTTTTTTTCTTGCGTTTGCTTTATCTGCATATTCTGAGTGTTAAAAAAAGGTTGCTATATATTTATTTTATTTTGTTTGATCCTAAACTAATAAGATCAAACAAAATATACACAGGAAAAATATATAGTAAAAGGAATAGGAATAAGGTTACAAAGAAATAATATATTTTCACAGCAGAAGAAACTGTTTACATGCAAAGAAATGCTTTGCGACATTTGCAGAAATCATGCATGTGAACACATACACAGAGACACAGTTAATGTGAAAATAAAGATATTTGACTTCAAACTAAGCAGAAACACATTCAGATAACCTAAAAGAAAAAGGAAAAAAAAAGTTTAAACTTTGTTCTTAAAGTAAGTTTGATCCTCAGAGTTTCTCGTATTTATATGGCGTGTGTCAGAATATAACCTGAATTATTTAAGTGAATTTCTCTTTTTGCACCTCTCTCACTCCTATGTTAACCTCTGTTACAGAAACTGGACTTTTTTTCTTTTCTTTTTTTTTTTTGTGCAGTGTCGGGTCGGCGGAAACCGTTTGTGACTTTGCTAAAAATGTCAGCCTCTGCCCTGAGTGTGGAAGTTATGCGAAACACGGAAATGCTTCAGCATCACGAACTCAGACTCTGGAAACATTTCCTTCTTGCTCACCAGCTACCCTCACCTCACCATAACTTCCTGTTACTTTACCTGCCGTCACGTCGGCGTTCAGGACCCCCGTCGGTTTGCGTGGAAATCTTTTGGGACTCGAGCCGTCCCGCAGGTCGTTTCTCCTCTCGGCTCTCTGGTTGTGGGTGTTTGTTTTTTGTTGTTGTTGTTTTCTAGTATTGATATTATTAACTTTAATGAGGAAAAAAAAAATAAACTACACATATATGTTGTTTACTGAATTTTTATGAACTCACGTGCATGACTGTGCACCCCTTCACTCTTCAAATGTGTTGTTCCCTTTGATACATAAGTTGGATAAAGTGCCTGCGTCTATCTTTCTAAAGAGCAGATTTTAAAAACACCATGAGCTGTTTGATCCGTTTTGTGTGTGTGTGTGTGTGTGTGTGTGTGTGTGTGTGTGCGTGGGTGAGACTCTACGTCCATTTTTCTATTTATTAAAAGATATTAAAAAACAATGAAAGTGTTTTATTTAAAAAAAAATCTACTTCTGTGTTTGGGATTATTCAGCTTTCATACATGATGGCCTCACATTTTACTGTAGGATGCCTTCCTGTACAGAAACGATCATGGTCCACTCAATGACCATACACAGTGGGGCCTGAGGAGTCTAAAATGCAGTTCTCAGGTTTTTAGTGATTTCCCTGATCGTTGCAGTTGCAGGTGTGGGGGATCAGTTGTTGTAGATCAAGGAGCCCCCCCACCCCGCTCCATTAAAATACGATTCTATTCTCTTTCCTATGAATATTTTTGTTTTGTTTTGCTATTAAAAAGCACTGTGTTGCATTGTCCATGTTAAGCTGAACGTTCATATAAATGTTTGTAACTATTCTGGCTGAGAGTGAAACGAGTTTAGAAAGGGATCAGTTTTTAACAGGCGCTTAGGGCAGCCTTGGGTCCTAAGTTTCTGTGTTGAAGAGCGTAAGCTCAGTAGAACATGGCTGCCATAGTGTGACACACGTTGGATTTATGAATGTTGTTTTGTATTTTCAGGTAAGCCGAAGTAGTAAAAAATTACCAACAGGCATTGTATGTTTGTGACACGAAGTTGTAAAGTTTCATAAGACAAAATCTACGTTGCTGTATTAATAACGGAGGTTATCTCAGTCAAGACATCTAAGCTAAGTTTCTGTGTTGAAGAGCGTAAACTCAGTAGAACATGGCTGCCATAGTGTGACGCACGTCGGTTTTATGAATGTTGTTTTGTATTTTCAGAAAAAGGAAAGTAAAGAAAATTTACAACCACCGCATGTCATCACTCAAGTTTGCAACACAGGCCCTGAACTTGAGATGAATTAACGTTTCCCCATTTGTGAGTTCCTACTTTTATTTTATGCTCTTGTTGGTGGAGATCCACTTATCTCTTACCTAACTGATAGTTTTTTAATTCTTTTAAAAGCATATTTGGTCTAGTTTCCTCACAGCTCTTCAATTTTCGTCACCTTCCTAAAATAATGGCATAAGTCACTTTTTGCCAAAAATATCTTTTGAAAAGAAAGGGCTGAAGATTTTTTTTTTTCCCAAAATCACATTTGGCAAAAGAATGACAGGCTGTTGATTTAGGAAGGCGAAGATATGATGAAATAATTTAATAAGTCAGTTGCTGAGGGACAGATTATTATATCCCTGTTGAGTTTTTCGTCAGTTTGGATTCTGACCTGTTGCAGAAGGAGTGTTTAAAAACACAGCAAACCCGGAATGGATCCAGGTTTGCTGCACTGTAACTTTGACCAGAAAAGGATGAAACATCACATCCATCGCCGTTTGTCTCAGTTTCCATAAATCAGCACAAACTGCTGATGTTTTTGTGGAATTGGGAACACGATGCACAGGGATAAACACAACGCCGCAGCGCCGCTCAGATCTGTGGCCCTCAGCAGACTGTTTGGAGATCTGAGTCATCCCAGCGACAAACACACTCCTGCGTTTTCCCAAACCGCACAAGCCCGGCAGATGTCCATAAAACCAACGCCAAGTCCGTCTTCAGTGATCCAGCTTTTTGTCTTTTCTTCTCTCTGTGTGTCTTGGATGCACATATAAATTCAAATATTATTCCTGACTGCGCATGAGTGAACGTAGATTGAGCTGTCTCACTCAGATGGGACGGTGTTTCTGGGAAAGTCCAGAACAGAGCAGTTGATCAGCCTCCTGTGGTCTTTGCGTCATAAACAGAAACGGTTCCTGGTCCAAGCAAGAGTTCAACAGGCTGAGGACATTTCCACCGAGACCTTCGTTCATTTGTCCTGTTTAATCCGGTTGGTGTTTATCGTGACTCATGTTTTACTTCAGTGACTCACGTTGATGATGATTTAAAGTCAAGTTTCAAGGTTCGGCATAAGGAGCTTTTCTCCAGTTCCGTAGCAACAAAATGCTGTTTCTTGTCAGGGTTTTAACAAAATTTTGGATTTGTGTAGTAAGCTGTCAAATAGTTGGATCTAGCACAAAAAAAAAATAAAAAACTGGACATTAAGAAACTTTGTTGTTCTTTTATTTTCCACGAAAAGCTTCTAATTGAATTAAAATAGAACATTTTCTCTTCTGTGCCCAAACCCTGTCCACAATTTTCTCTGTTACAGCAGAATTGTGTGTAAGCCAAGAAAGCATCCAACAAACTGTGAGCCAAAGGGAACATGTTATGCTCGGCTAACCTAAAAGCACTGGAAGAGGCTGAACTGGTGGCAGAACCTGCAGATGGTAAACAGTTCCTCATGTCGCTAATGAACCCTGATGGATTTATTAACTCCAAAGAACAATCTAAGGTTGTTCTTTTTATTATTTATAAAAAAAATTGTCTTTTATGACCATTAAAATGTTTGAAATAGTCCCATGTGTTAACCAATAAAATTCATATGGGGAACTTGTGCAAGTGTCACTGATCAAATCCAAGCCTCTGACTTTTTTTTTTTTTTTTTTTTTTTTTTTTTTTTTTTTTTACAGCCACAATTTTTTTTGTTTACATATGGATTGTTTGATTTAATGCAAAAACACACGTTGATGTAGTCCTGAAAATACCGGCTTCTGCCAGCAGGGGAGCTAAAGTTTAAAAAAAATATATAAAAAATACACACACCTTCTACTGCATCACTCCAAGACCAACTCCCTCTATTTGCCTCCTGGAAACCTTCACTTTCATTCTTACAGTCACCCATCTGTAAAAAAAAAAAAAATCACCCATGACAACCATCTGTATTATTTCACCTTGCTCAAAACTCTCTTTCTCTTCTCCATCTGTCTGGTGTTTTGACTTGACCTTTGCGTCTTTACCGTTCCACCTAGCTTTCGCTTAAGCAGACATTTTGGCTGATTTTCATGACGGATATCTTTTTTTTTCATTATTATTTTTATTATTGTTAAAAAGCATCTCTGATCTAATCCCGCATTGGGATTGAACCCCTCCTTGAACTCACTCCTCACCACTGTCTCACTGTCCAGCTATTTTCTCTCTCCACTCTGCGGGTTTCAGGGTCACTGGAAAACATCATCGCAGCACCGATTTCTCACTTCCCCAGTCCATATCCTGCACCACCTTTACACACATACATCTTCTTACTCTAAGGCAGTCCGCCATCTTGAAAACCATGGTAACACATTGCCTCACCTTCACTAAACCTCCCTATCGACACTCTCAAGGCGCACGTCATCACGTCTACAGGGTGCATGAGGTCATTAATCTGTAATTTTGCGTTGCTTACATGTAACATGACAAATTAACATTGCAGATGTGTAAAGGGAGAGAGAGAAGAAAAAAAAACGAACACTAAACTCCGGCTGAACAAACTTTTCCACAGCTGGGAGACAAATCACCGGCTGCCAGCAGGTCATCGGGAAATCTGGTCCAGAAATGTCCAACAATGACATAATAATCACACGAAGCCGCATGTGATGTCATAGATACTGTCACTGATTGTTCGGGGTTCAAAACAATCGATAGTTTCCACAACAAAGCTTCAGCTGTGTGTGTGTGTGTGTGTGTGTGTGTGTGTGTGTGTGTGTGTGTGTGTGACACATCGGTTCGCCTCAGCCCTGGCCGAGATTAACGCCAGAGTCTTTGACTCCGACTTATTCTGCTCAGACATGCTGGAAGCTGTCGCCTGCTGCAGAATATTTCACATTTTTAACGGTTTTGTTAATCGGATTGTACACAAGGGCACTTCTTTTTCTGAGAAGTGCCGTCATCAGGGTAAACACAGAATAAAATGCATTTTTTCTTCAGTTTGTGGCCGCAAATCTGAAATTCATTAAACTTTCAGTGATAAGTAATGAGTCTAACTCTTTTTAGGTGTTATTTTAACACCTAAAGTGGTACTTTATGTGCATTTAACTTCTTTTAAAAAACCATCTGATGAACTATTTGATGACATAAAACTGGAACAAGAAACATAGAATCTTTGTTTATATTGAAGTTCGACAAATCTTTATGATTTATATGTCCTTTAATTTGACAACAGGGGGTTAAACTTGGTACACAGTCTGATGCTGAGGGTCAAATTGATATTGGCATTTGTCACAGCTGCAAAACAAAACCATGAAAGCAACAAAATTGACTCAATATAAGATGAAGATGAGCAGCAGAAAGTAAATTGGGCGATCTGGTGATTTCCTTCAAATACCGCCTTGCAAAAACGCTGAACATTCTGCACGGCCTCGCAGAGGCAACAACTGAACTTTCCAGTCTTCTATACTGGAAAAATCAATGTGACGATTGCTCTTCAGCTTTGCCAGGGGGGGTCGGGTCAATCAGAGGGCAGGATACTGCCGGAGTGCGGTGGCACTGAAAACCCTGCGGCATCAGCAGCCGTTTGGAACAAGAAAGCAGATCCATTCCATCCAGCTGTTAACTGTTTACAAAGAGATTATACATCCGACGTTTGGAAAAACAACAAGAAACCTCCTGAGAAGATTAGCAAACAATCGGCGCAGGTTGTAAACCAATACCTCAGAGTGGCAAAAAAAGAAGAAGCAATAATCCTTCAGATAACGTAGAAAACGTGAAAGAAGGAGGGAAATTAACTGCTCAAAATACAGCGATGCTGTGGAAATGTCTGTTTAAACAGGAACAGGGAAGCAGGTTAGAGTCGATGGCAGGATGCACAGAGCTGAACTGAGGACCATAATGGAAGGGAAACTTGTCACTACTGATGTATTTTCCAAATAACAATTTTGTATTTTGGAGAAAATTACAGGGGGAAAAAATCCTATAAAAAATTTTTTTTTACCAATTTTTTTACCCACCTTTGTTCTATGCTTAAAGAAAATCAAAAACACCTGACATAAAGCATCATAATTCATGCATGAAAGGGATGAATACGGCATCCACACAGTAACACACGGTGGTGTCAGCATCATGCTGTGGGGATCCTGTTGCCCAGCAGAGACTTGGAAGTGTGAAAAAAAGCAGAGGTGTTAAAAACTCATAGTGATACACTGCAAACGCTTTGCGACTTTAATTGCGATTTCCCTACAAAGTATTGACTCGCGGAGTTTCAATCCAAATGCACTCCACACTTTTCAGATGAGGCCTCTGAAACAAAACCAGCTTTGCTTCCCTGAAGAAAGAGATGAAGTTGCAATTTAAAGTAATTCCAGTTTATAAAACTTGAGTTCAGTCTGCTTGACGTTTATTCTCCGCTAACATGCACCCTCTTCGCCCACCCCCCTCCCCATCCCTACCCGTCCATCCTTAAGAATGACGTCACGTTATCTCCACCAATCACCTGCAGGTTTTATCCCGCAGCTTGTATAAACCGGAGCAGCCGGTGAAAGTTTCCCACTGCGTCTTACTTATTAGGCACTGTCTGCATCTTTCTTCTCCAAGTCTCTGGGTTTCAGTTCGGACAGTCCCGTCATGCAGCTTCTCTTTCTTTCGTGCGTAACGGCGCTGTTCGCCTCCTCCTGCCTGCTGTCCGAGGCGCGCGTCGCCAAGCGCTTCGCCATCGACTGTCCGGAGAGATGCGACAAGTCCCAGTGCCCGCAGATCCCCGCGGACTGCCTGGCCGGAGACGTGCTGGACAGCTGCAACTGCTGCCCGGTGTGCGCGTCCGGCGAGGGCGAGCAGTGCGGCGGCCCCGGCGACCAGGACTGCGCAGAGGGCATGGAGTGCAGGGTGACCGACGGCGTGGAGGTGTCCGCCACCGTGAGGCGGAGGGGCAGGTCCGGCGTGTGCGTGTGCAGCAGCGCCGAGCCGGTGTGCGGCAGCGACGGCGTGTCCTACCGGAACATCTGCGAGCTGAAGCGCGTCAGCAACCGGGCCATGAAGCTGCAGCAGCCGCCGGTCATCTTCATCCAGAGAGGAGCCTGCGGGAAGGGTGAGCGCATGTGTGCTTGCGTGCGCGTGCATGGTCAGATTGCATCTAAAGGGAAATAGACGACAATTAGGGTCGGCCAGAAGTATGAGCGAACTTTGCAACTGTGAAGGGCTCAAAGAGAACACACACACATACACATCTTACGTAATAATAACACAATCCTCATTTAAAACATATTTAATCGTTACTTCTGCTTGAACCTAGTAGGCACAAATGAACTATGTGGGGTGAATAATCGCCTTTTTTCTTTGAAACACATTTAAATCACTGTTTACTTGAAGACCAAAAGCAAAGCAAGTGATATTAGATCATTTTAACCCCGTGGATTTTTTTTGTTTGTTTTGTTTTTTGTTGGAGCCAAAGAAGGGTTTTTATCAATAACAAGTAATACATGACGGCTTTATCCTAAAAGCTTTTTGATTAATCCACAATTTGAACCGGGTAGCATAATTGTTATGTCAACCACAATGTGTCAGATAATCGTCGTTCATTAGTTGTTGGTTCACCAGTTGTGCTAAATGTAGAAAGCAAAAAGAAAAGGGACAGAAAAAGATCAATCAAGAGGAAAGTAAGCTTAAAGGGAAGAGAACCGCCGAATGGAACGCTGCTGATGTTCGCCGCTGAACTCTGTTTTCATAAATTGTCTTAATTCATCAATCTGATTTAAATTAAACTCCAGATCATTGTTGCTTTAGGGGTGCAGAAGGATGTTATGTAATTTAGATTTTTGTTTCTTTTTTTTTTAAGTTTCAATGAGCACTCCCGTGTTTTCACCCTCTGTTTTATTAAAGAAAACAACCAAGTTGCACGGAAACCCAGGTTTTCACATTTAAAATGATATTAACAGTGAAAGTTTGGCCAAACTGCCCAGCTCACAGTTCATTTTTTGTCTTTTTGGTCTTCAACAAGGACATTTTCACCAACATTTCAACCTCCCCTTTTCAGTCCCCCCTTATTTAAAAAAAATAATTTCTGACTTTTCTTTTTCTTCTTTTCTGGCACAGTTTTCTGTAGTACATTGATTTTCTGTTCTTCTACCAACTGGTCCAGCCCCATTAGAAGTCACACACCTCCCTGAACATCATTCACTCCCATGTCCTCATGCTTTCATTATGCTTATGCAAGAAGGTCATATCCATGTAATCATTTAGATAATAGATGAAATGTGTCTGTATGGGACCTTAATTACATAAACTGATCAATTGGAGTGTCTGCACATATTTCATTGTGCAATCTAGAGGTGGAAAGGACAAACGCGGATAACTCAACAGAAAGTAGCTTGATGGCAAAAAGCTACTTGTTGGGAGAAAGTGAAGTCAGTGAAGTTAATGCTCTGCAACTGCTGCTACAAAAGTTTACACACTCCTGTTCACATTTTGCCACAAGTGTCAAGTGCATTTTATTGCCGAGACTTGGAATGAAGCGATGCACGGATTTCAAAACAATGTCGCAAATCAGTAAATCGTTGCATGCTTTCGTTTTAATCCCCACTTTACTCTAACGCTCGAGATATATATAAAAAAAAAAGCTGCCAGCCTGCCTTTGGAAGTCGCCCGTTTCACAAACAGTCCATCTGAGTGTAAGCTAATCCCATGCAAACGTTCTGTTTTCCGACTTTTGTTAGAAAACGCTCTAGTGGACGAAGAGAAGGGGCAAAAACCAGAACAGACAGGTCAGGAGGGAAAAGGTTGTTTGAAGCTGGGTGCAGTTATGAAACAAAACCCCAACCTTGGAGTGTGAACCAGAGAAGCTGCAGAGTTGTGTGACTCATGACTTATGCATTTCAGCAGACCCACCGTTCAGCTAAAACAATCTACTGGCAGAACAGCTGGAGATTGTGTTCTCCACAAATCTGACCTTTACATGAAGAAGAAGACAAGAAGAAAAGAAACCAGCAACATAATCCCTTTTGCAGATTTTTGCAATTTTTTGGTCAGTTTTGTTCTGTCCAAAATTTGTGCTTGCAGTGCACATTCTTCCACAGAAGAATGTGCACTGCTCACATCTGACCCAAAATGAAACGCTACGTTCATTAACCCTCTGGCGGGGGCAGCATCATGCTGTGGGGAGGCTTTTCTTCAGCAGGAAAGCTTTAGCAGGACGACGGCCCCGAACACACAGCCAGAGCTGCAAGGGAGTCGGTGGCTGACAACAAAATGTTTTTTATGCGTCAGACCTCGACTGCAGGATCTACAGCTTTTACTTGCTGCAAAGGGAGATGTAACAAATTCATTTGTTTAAAACAATTAAAATGATGTTGAGTTTTTTCTTTTTCTCCTCCAGTTTCGCCTCTCTTGCTGCTGAGTTTTAGTGAGGCGGTTTCTGCGTTTCACCGGCGTTACGGCAAAATATCGCTTATTTGTTACATTTTCTTCCTCTCCCGGGGTCTTTGGCCGTCCTCCATCTCCTGAGCGGCGCCGTGAAACTGCAGCAAAAGGGGGACCGGGGGGAGGGGCTGTTTTCCAGCTCCGGCGCTCACTCCCTCTCAAACACACCCTTCTATGTTATCTTAACAGGGTCATAATGTGTTGAAATAAATCCAGGACGCCCCGAGTGACTGCCCCTGTGCGGCTAGAACGCGCACAGAGCTCCGAGTCATGAAGGACGCACACATCCCGGAGACGCCGCAGCTGTGAACACACCGGACCTGCTGAGGCAGAGAGATTCTTAAGAGTCAAACAAGGTCAAAGTCGGGCTCCACTTTCTCCCTCTCCTCCTGAGAATCCCAAGCATCGTGGTGCATCCTCTCCTCCCCGTCCCGCTCCGACAGTCGGCTCATCCAAAAACCACATTTATTCGTCATTCCTTGACTCCGTTCCTAATCCGAAGCAGTCGTTTCTGATTTACGGCCTCGGGGCAGAAATCTGGACGGTGTCGGTGAGACGCCGGTGATCCGCCTCTTCGCTGGGTTGTGTAACTCCTTAAACAGAGACAGATTTAGGTCAGACGTTTGTTTAACCCAGATCTGGGGATCGAAACGTTTGCTTCTTACTCCCCTCCGCGCTTCATCTCCGTGTGCAGACCTGTCGGCTGTTTGGACTCGAGAAACAAACGTTTGCACGGTGACTCAGCGCGTTCAAATTCTTTTCCAAAGTGATCCCCTGGAAAACAGAGCATTGCTTCTGTGAAAACAGTTCGTTGTTTGATCTTCGTTACGGAATTTGACGCTAAAAACTCTCCCCGTGCTGCATTCAGGGACACTTGATCTCGCCGTCTGAGGCAGTTTTATTTGCTCGGTCAGAGGCTTTTTCCTGACCTCCCAGCGCGCTGAGCTGTTACCAACACCAGCAGCTTAGTTGGCTGTTTTTGTCCAAATGACTTCTTTAATTTCACTTCAACTTTCAAAGCTGCATCAGCTGGCAAAGCATTAATCCTGCGGGCGAGCATCCGGCCTATAACACTGGCAGGTTTCTTCCAGACGCTCTGCTGCAGAGAATGCGGCGTTCTGCTGCAGCTCTGGAGGTCGGCTCTTCAGACTTTTTTTTTTTTTTTAGAGCTGTCAGCTCCAGGTGCTCACATTAAATCGTAACTTATAAAGGTTTCACCCTTTTTTTGACCAAAATCCCAAGCTTCATGCCTCGTTTCTTGCCCTTTGCGTTCCTTACTTCAATCACGTTTCAATCAGTGTTTGGTGGAAATGATTCAGCGAATCAATGCCACACCGAGAGTTGAGGTTCATTTTTATTTAGGTCTTTCTAATAAAAACAAACGCATCTCTGCAAAGTTGTATTTTCTCAGGTCAGGGAAACAGGAAAGAAAGAGTCGTTTAGAAAGAGTCGCACGGAGCAACTGTGCTGCCCAAGGTTCACGCCTCTGAAATGAAGCGAAGTGGTTGCCAAGACGACGGAGTTGAGAGCTTTTCCTGTGATAAGATCTGAAAACAGCCTAAATATTTGCAGGGCACCGGCCAACTTGTCCCTGCCGACTTGTGACCGTGAGGAAAAAGAGCAGAGACAATGTCCTCACTGAGGACTCCTGTCTGTCTGGCCCAGTTAAGGTCACATTTATTATGTGACATAAGAGGTTTGATTAAAAATATATATATATATATATCTTTTAATAACAAACCAGTCGAAACATTTAATCGTCCCCATGAGTTCAGCTTGATGGACCTCATTGACCAGGTTTTCTCAGCTTGTCCAATTTTTGTCTGTCAGGCTTAAGATCTTTAGATTTTCTGTCATCAAAATAATTCTTGATCCATCCGTTCATTCGTCGAACAATCGATGTCATAGGCATAGCGTCTAGATAATCGGAGCATCTTAAATGTCTCATTGTAAGTCACCAGCCACTATGGCGCTCAGAATGATGACGGGTGACTGACATGGAAAGAATAAAATTATCCTCACTTTAAAAGCATTTCTGTTACTAAAATTAAAAACGTGGCAAACAGCTTGAAATGGTAGGAAGGTCAGTGGACAGCCTATTGACATGACAGCAGTTCATTTTTTTTTATTTAAGTATGACATTATCTCATTTCAGCCACTGATTTAAAAAAATAAATGTCTCCCTCAAGAATTTGACGTTACTTCATTCGTAAACCCAGGGATTATGTTTTATGTATTTGCACAACATGTCCAACACCTAACATTGACAGAGTTTAGAGGTAAACTCTGTGTTGAAGGGAAATTGGATTAAATTTAAAGTCACAACTGAGCAGTTTTGCAATAGGCCTAAATCTTCTTGTTGGTTGAAAAAAAACACGAGCGTGCAGCAGAAACGATGTTAAAAGCTGTTTGGTAAAGTTTTGCTTGCTCATTTGTGAAATAAGTCCAGGCTGCTTGCAATTACTGTTTCTAAATTCGATGTTTACGACACAGAAAGGAGGATGTGTTTAATTGTTCGTCCCGTGGGATCTGACTGGGAAAGGGGAAACTTTCCCACAGCATCGGTTTGAGAAGCGGATCTCTTACAAATCTACTTCTGGGGTCAAACAGGAACAGCGTGACACAACAGGAGCAATTCTTCTTCTTTGTCTGCAAATCTCTCCATATCTTTTGATGCTCTGAATTTCTTCCTTTGTTTTATAAGGATCAGAACGAGAAGCTCTCTCAGGTTCACGTTGACTTCTACGTCAGATATAAACTCTTTGTCTGCAGTTTATATCTGTTCTCTGCGATCCAAACCCAGGTTAACGCATGTTTTACACGTCTAACCTGGCAACCCAAAAGCAGAGTTATCGCCTCTCATCTATGTCGTTTGCGTTTCAGGCCGGACCACACAGAGATCCTCTGATTGGCCGCGACGCCACGCACTGATACTGTGTTTCTCTCCCTTTCAGCCCAGCTGAACCTCGACAGTCTGCGGCACAAATACAACTTCATCGCCGACGTGGTGGAGAAAATCGCTCCCGCTGTCGTTCATATTGAACTCTTCCGCAAGTAAGAACGCTGCATTAAATTTAAAATGTTGCAACATAAATTCCTCTGCAGCTTCGGGTGAGGATATTTTTCGCAGCTCTTTGTAATTCATGAATGACGAAATCTGTTAAAATTCATCTTTAAAGTTATGAATTCTCTTGAAAGTTCTGGTGTTAAACAGGAATATCTTTAGGTGTGAAATGCTTTGTTGAGGTTGTTTTGAATCATTTTCCCTTTAGGATGATATTTTCTAAGAGGGAGGTCGCCGTCGCCAGCGGCTCTGGTTTCGTCGTTTCTGAAGACGGGCTGATCGTCACCAACGCCCACGTGGTTGCCAATAAGCACAGAGTAAAGGTATGTAAAGCTCCCGAGATGCATTTTAACCTTTTAATATATGAATTACATCTTTAGCGTATATAAAACACCTTGACTTTACTCGTGACTTTAAGAGTGTTGTCCCATCCGTCCAGAACCTTTACAGAACAGTGAATATTCTGTTGCTTCTTTCCTTTCTTACAGGAAATGTTAGATTTGATCGTGCTGTAGTTTTTATTTCTTCAAGTTGTTTTTTGACTGCTTAAATCTTTACATTTTGGTGAGGGTCAGGCGAACTTTTCTCCATGCCCTGCAGGTGGAGCTGAAGAGCGGCGCCACCTACGACGCCAAGATCAAAGATATCGACGAGAAGGCCGACATCGCCCTCATCAAGATCGACGTACCGGTGAGCAGCAGAGGGCGCCAGAGAAAACAAATGAACTGAGTGTCTTCTGTTTGTCTTCACGTTTACGATCTGAGTTCATCCGTTTTGGTTTCGCTCTGTTCCCAGTCGGTTGTCGTTTAAATCAACTCTTCCTAGTGACCTCAGAGTCGTTGAGCTGTGACTCCCTCTACGAATGATTATGAAATTAGAGCAGGTCAACTTTGATTTCCGTAATATCTTTTTGTGGCACAGCTTACACCTTAGAGCGTTTTCTCCGAAAATGGATTCCTGGTTTCAAAAACGCCAGAAATGTTTTCTTCCACACAGAAACGGCCCGAAACGTTTTTTATTTGTTATTTGTTTTTTTACTCCTCCAGGCCTGTAAGTGGCGCTAAGCATGAAGTATTGGACATGTGCCTAAAGCTTCCACATGAGGTTAGAGGTGAACCCAACAAGAAAACAAGCATAGCGAACGTCAAGTGGTGTCTTTTGTGTTGAGAGGAGAAGAAATCAAACTTCTTCTCCGTGTCGTTTTAGCATTATGAAACGAATTATAAGACGGATGCGCAGTCCACCATTGCAGCTGCAACATATGGCGCATGTGATGCGTTTGGGATTCTAGGTCACGTTAAAAAACTTGAGATAATATGTCAGCGTTTTCACAAAACAGGTGTTTTCTCTGTCCACGTGAATACACAAGGTTAACATTTTCATTCTGGAACTTGCTACTAAAAAAGAAAAAAATTGTGTTGGGTTTCCTAAAATGACATTTTCACTTTTCTGTTTTGGGAATAACATTTCTGTGTAGGAACCAGAGTACCCAGTTGATTTTGTCATATTGAGTTGTTTTGTTATTTTTTTCTTATTTCTATTTAAATTTTCAGTCAGTCATTATTTGTCTGACAGTGCCTAAGAAAAAGATACAGTTTCTTTAACAGTTTATTTCCTTAATAACTAATAAACCAAGACAATACAGCTAAAATATTTTAAATTAATTTCTCTGGCAGTTTCTCCATATCCTGAACGCTTCATTACTTTATATTTAAATGTATATCTTATTTAAATATGAGCCAGGCTCATATGTTCCAACTTCTTCTTCCATCTTCTTGTTCTGTGTCTGTTTTCCAAAAACAATCCATTCTCCTTCAGGTATTTACAGTATTAGTGTGTTTTTCATTAAGATTTCCTGAGAGCAAAGTCTGGTTTTAATTTTAACCCGGTGGGATTTTTTTTTTTTTTTTTTTTTTGAGGCGAGGCGTCTCAGGGAGAAAAATGTCATGACTCACTAAAGTGTCAACAGATGGAGTAGGTCAGCAGGGACCGAGAACGGTGTTTATGTGTTTTAAATTTGTCTTTCGCTTTTCATAGCACATTGTTTTTACCTCAACACAAACACAGCATTTATATGGTAAAAAATCAAACAAACAAACAAAAAAAAAACTTCTGTTACATTTCCAGGTACTCTTTAAGCTTTTATTGGTTTATTAAATTGGTTGGTTTAAATTGGTTTAAATTGGTTTATTGGTCAGTTTTCAAAAATCAAAAATATTTCCTGATTTATGGTGTTTTTATATCAGCTATTGGACTTCAGTCCAGGCAGTTTAATCCATGTTTTTCACTTCTTCACTGGTCCTTTCAGAGGAGCAAATAGGCAATAAATTAAAGGAAATGAAGTCCAGCTGCGCTTATGAAAGCAGACCGAGCGTATTATGCAACTGTGAATTGGCGTGTTTTCAAAAAAGAAAAAAAAAAGGCAAATTTCATGACCGCTTAAAGACAACTGAAGGGTAAATTTGTAACATCAGATTTTAGTCTGAACTCTGCAGGTCAGAGGGGAAAAAATTAAACCGTTTGTGACATTTAAACATATGACTGGAGTAGATTAGGTCAAACAGGACATTTAAGGAATGACTGAAATGCGTCACAAATGCAATAATTTCATAAAACGGAAATTTTTATGTTTTTTTTTTTTTTTTTTTGTTCCTTAGAAGCTCAGCCTTGAGTTTACCAGGCAGTGAGGGGAGGGCATCTTCTCAGGGAGTCAGCACGCTGCGCAGGCTGTTAGAAACTTTACAAGCTGGGCTATTAGTGCTATTTTGGCCTTTTACTCAGGTCCGCAGTTTGCACGGTGCAATATGTAGGTCTCTCAACTGTTTGTTCAAAAGAGAAACATAATAAAAGAACCAATGTGACACCAGAAATTGGACACAATTTTGTCTCTTTTTGGTGCTTTGGCAATAAATCACCCAACTGTATAAGAGAAAACGTCTTGCTCTGCTCTAAGCAACCAGCGACTTCTCTCTACTCGTGCTTTGCAGTAGAAGTACACATTGTTATTTAACTTTAAACACTATATATTCTTCAATTAACACACATGTTGCTGTGGTCGCTATGAAGGGAGCGTGCTTCTGGGTTAGAGTTGCACCACTTCTCTCTAACTGGGGAGCCGATTTTAAATGCTGCAGGGCTTTAAACTATAACTATTCGTGTACTTTATATACATCATATACATCAGCATTTTATCTGTCATTGCAACATGATATATGGTTGCCTGGAACACAAAAAATGTACACAATTATTCCTGTTCTTTACTTCAAAACTTCAACTGCATAATTTTTTTTCCAACTTGTGATATCTCTTTCAAAAACCACTGGAGAGATTTGAAAATTGACATAAGCAGCCAAAAAGTCCTTTACGTCGCTGAAACCCTGAATTATTTTTCGACTCATCTAACACTTTTTTGCACAATGACAGACTGCTTGAGGTTCACATTAAACCCTTTCCTCCTCTCCCCTCTTATTAGGGAGACAAATACAGGGAGCTGTTGTTGTTTGACAGCTTTTTCTTCTTCTTTTTTTTCAATTTGTCAGTAATTAGAGAACAAGGCCTAAACCAACAAGAAAAAGAACGGTTTAAAGTTGGATATCGGTCACCAGGATTTTATGGTAGCTTTCGAGTCAAAAGCACTTCTTGCCACTGTCAGATGAAGCAGGTGATCTGGTCCTAATTTTGCTCACGCAGACGCAGACAGAAGTGGGGGTGTTTTCCACTTAGATTTATTTACACAGGTAGATCTCACTAAGACACGGGGAGGCAGGTTGACAGCAGAGCAAACAGTGAGCTAACGCTGCAGTGGATGTTGGCTTCTTGGCGTGTTCGGACAGCTTGCACGGGGAAACTTTAGCTCCAGGACGTCAATATGAAGAAATTCATTAACCATTAGAAATGGGAGATTTTTTTTTTTTTTTTTGGGGGGGGGGGGGGGGGGGGGTTGAAGTTTGCTTGGAAACACAAAACAATTCGTCACTGCACACCCAGAACACACGTTACGTCACGTGATTTTTCGCTGCATCTCAGACTGGTTTGCAATGGGTGCAAATGTGATGAGGTTTGCTTTCACATGATGTGGGAGGATGTACAGAAAGAAAAAGAAGGAAAGGAACTCCAACTTCTGCGTATTTTTCCTTTTACAGATTATCTACATGCTAGATCATTAGAAAAACGTTACTTGTGCATTAAACCTTTCACATAGAGAAAAGTTTCTCTTTTTGTTTATTTGTTGGCCTCCATCACCAAAGAACTGAAACTAAACTAAAACTAAAAACGTCTCCTTTTAGTTTGATTCTTTTGCCCTTTGCTACACGGTGAGTCTGTTGTACACTGTGTCGGTCCTCAGACCTCAGAAAGTTTGGGTTTACCCGCCGCTTTCGACAATATGCATTAAGTTATGATCACAGGGAAGGGGCGGGTAATGGTGGTGTTACGATACATGGCTTGTTAGTGGTGAAGTTCTCTTTAATCCCCTCTGTTCCTTTGAAACGGCCTCTCTGAACGGTGTGAACATTCTGCGGCTCGGCGTTCAGGAGGCTCCTGAGTGGAACCGCAGCTGCGAGGAGCCGAGTGCAGGTGAAGCTGTCAGGCGTGTCGCTGCAGGTTCAGGACAGAAAAGCCTGGGCTTGACGCCGATGGAAAGAAGTTTAAGTTTCTCCGTCGCTCGTCTGCTCCAGTTTCTCCTTTCCTAATAACAAACTTATGCTGCCGCTGTGGGAAGATCTATTTTATCACAACTCATGAGCTCATCTCTAAGCTAAGTTAGAGGAACATATTTGATTTTTTTAGTGCATCATAGGTGGTCTTAACACAAACTTCTACTTGCATAGAGAACTGCGCTTGGCTGCAGATAGCATCGGAGGCACGCAGAGAAATTTAGTTCGGTGGAGAGAAACAAAAAAGGAAATGCGAGCTCGAATCGTGATAGTGGTGTGTTGAAGTCTCCAGCTGCCGCATCTGAGGCGTCTTCCCCCTCCCCCCCACTCCCGGAGCCTGTACAGACAGGAGCTCCTCCTGGGTGTGTTTTTAATCTCGATCTTTAGAGCGGCCTTGCGGCAGTATTCCTTCTCGATCGAGCCGCGATCGTGTTCCGTGACAACGTGTGGAAATTTCGCATCGGTTTCGGCTCCGGCAGGCCTAGACGTCTGAGCATTGGCAGGCACCTGATCTCTGCGATTAACGATGAAGAGATGCAAAAAAAACAAAAAAAGAAAGAAAAGTCCGTCAACTTGTGTTTCGGTTCAGAAGCCGATCCTGTCAGAGATGTAAATCTCTGACAGGATTTATAGGTGAAACCAAATGATTATGAAAAAAAAAAAATCCACGAGAGGAATTAAGAGTTATTGGTAAGTTTAGGAGAACAAAACAATGTTATGACTGTAAAGAAAGTCTGTGGAATGCCAGACTTCTACTAGGAGAGGAAAAAAGTCTAATAACAATGAAAACAGAGGAAGAAAGCTTCTAAAAAATCAGTGTTAGTATCGACAAGGTACTGTGGGAACAGGATGACTTTTTCGCTCTTAAGTTCCTGCATCCAGGATGAAAACAGGTACTGCTGCAAAACACATTAGTGCAAAGAGCAAGGTTGACTCTTAACGTCTGGCATGGGAGGAAACAATCAGTGCTGCTTTCTGTATCAGGTTATCCTCCCTTCTACAGGAAACAAGACAGTTTTTCATCCCTGTGTGATTTAAAAGAGTCGGCGGTGGCGGTGGGGGGGGGACACACTGACAGACAGTCAGTGTGTGAATCTGCGCGCCGAGTCTCTGTCAGGCGCTGCTGGGGTTTTCCACCGTTGTTGAAAATCGCTCTGCACTTTACAACGCACCGCCTGGAGGGACAAAAATGGTTGAAAGCAACGTAAGCAGCAGCGTGGCTGCTGGCTGAGCTGTGGGAGGCACCGTGAGCTTTACCAATAACTAGACAGGAAGGTCAGCCACCGCTGTGACTTTGCTTTTCCTTCTGGAAAATGTGAGATTGTCCTTTCCCACATTTCAGGATGAAGTGCTGCACTCAGCATTTTTTCTATTTATAGTTTTTTCTTTACTTTGGAATCAGGTCAACAAACGTAAAGCAAGAGTGTTTTTGTCAAAAATAATTTCCCAAAATTCATTTTATGTCTTTTTTTTTATTTTTGTTTTGCTTTAAATCTGAAATTTGAAAACTGAAAAGGAAAAAAAAATCAAAAGAAAACCAAAGTGAAAAATCAAAACAAGTAACTGAGCTCTGTTGAAGTCTTGGGTGATCTCCTGCTGTTCAACCAGGCTGATTTTTTTTGTGACGTTTCAAATGAAAGGAGCAGGTTTTATCAAATCTAAGTTAAAACCTCAAAGCCTGAAATCGAAGGATTTATGCAAAAAATTAAGAGCTCATAAAAAGCTTCTGGTGCTTTGAGTTTTACACACACACGCACACACACACACACACACACGCACGCACGCACGCACACACACACACACACACACAAAAACTATAATTCAGTTGCTCTGATGTTAATCCAAAATTAAATTTATATATACTAACATAAAGGTTCTGATTTATTTGTTTGTGATTCGATCAGCTCTATTACTTTCATGAACGGTTTTGATCACAAAGAGCACGAAAATCCACAAAAAAAAAACCCAAACGTTTTTAACGTTTCAGCTAATTGTCACTCCGCAGCGAATACAGAAGCATGCTGAAAAGTAAAACGAATGATGTTTCCATCTATTCTTAGTTTTTTGCATTTGATCGCTTCGTGCCATTCTGCTCCGTTGGTGTCTGGAAGTGATTACTCAGCAGCTCCTTTATAATTTCAGAGTAGGAACCCATTTTCCTGGTGGGTGGATGTCTGCAGGGTGGCATGAGAACGTTAGAGGGTCTGACTTGTGTTTATGGATCAGTCTGGGCCCAGGAGAGGAGCTTTTCATTTCAGATAATGAAGCAAATCATCTTCTGAATCCATCCAGAACCAGAACTCAACTGTGTTTATGCTTTGAAGAGATGTAGGTCATAGTTTTTTAGGGGTCGAGGGGGGGAGAGGTGGGGGGAGGTTAATTGGAGACAGAACGTATTTGGTTTTCCCTTTGGAGCTATCGCGCAAATTTTCTTCACAAATTAACAAATTAGCCTCAGAATGGGACAAAGGAGCAATTAGAAGTGGCTTAAAAATCATGTTTTCTTTTGTTGCTTGGATGGTTAGTTTAAGTCAGAGTTGTAGTTTGATGGGTTGATCAGTGCTCTGCTATGAGACTTTGGCTCCCGTCATTCATGTGGATTTTACTTCGACATGAGCCGCCTAGCTTAGCGTCGATACAGACGTTATCTCCTGTTAGCTGTGACCTCGTTTAGCAGGTTAGTGCCCCCTGACACAAAGCTAAAAGAGGTTCTGAAATGTTTTAACAAGTCCAACAAGCGTTGACCTCATTTCTAAAATTCCCCAATCCCAGTCCAATCAGTCCTTTTGCACAATGTGCTCAAGAAACAAGTCTGATCCAGCGACGCGCCGACTCGCAGCTTACAGGACTTAAAAGATCTGGTGCTAACAATGCCGTGCATTCATGCCTGCATGAAAGTAACGTCTTGATTATTAATCTTTTTTTGAACGGGGAAAATGCAGGTTTATTTCAACATTTGGCATTAGTTCCATTTCTTCCTGATACGCTGAAGCTCGCATTTCATTTAAACTGCTGAATATTGCCTTTCAGCAAGGGCTTGCTTAGCAATATTTTAGTCGTTATCTGCCTTGATAATAAAGACTTTGTCTTTTTGTAGAGTTTCAAAAAGGAGTTTCTTCAGTAGTTTCCACCCGCAGATGTTGCCTTTTCAAAATTACTCATGAAAAGCTGCTTATTTGGTAAAATGTGCCCAGCAGCAACATCTGACTTTAACAATGTTTATTGTAGAAAGTCCTTTTAGCTGGAGCTTAAGAGAAGTCACATCAGAATCTGATTCTCCAGTGCACTCAAGCTCTTAAACTAGCCACGATTCCCTGCTAAATGAGGTCTGAACAAGTGAATCCTTGATCTTTTATGAGTGTGTCTGAATCTGTTTTTAGCACAGGGGATTGAATCAATCAGCATGGATGTTTCTAAGACATGTGGCATCAATATTTGTTTTTGTTTTTTTTTTATAAAACAAAAATGTCTGTTGTGAAAATGAATTCCTGGCAGATAGACGGCTGTGTAGAAACAGGAGAACACGATGCTCTTTTTTTTTCGTGCATAAAGTGTTGAAGTTTATAGCCATTAAGCTAATTTACCTTGAAAACATCCACACAAGGCAAACATTAAAAAAAAAAATACTTTGAAGTTTTTCCTAGAAAACTTAAAAATATGCATGATTTCCTGTCACTTTTCTGGTCTGGAGAACAGCAGCTGCTCACTGTTTCTGCTTCAGGCTCCACGGTTTAATTTGCTTTATCGCATGTCGTAACTCATCGGGACCTCGGGACGCAAACTTTCTCTCAGCACACAATCTGCAGCGACGGGCAAAGGCCTGTGCTTTGAGCATACCTGTGGATTCAGACATGCTTTTCCTTCAGTCTAAGGTTCTGTGGAAACATCTCCATCACTACCCAGAAGCCCTCAGATGGAAAACATGTTTACGTCTTGTCGCATCAGCGTGCATCTGTTTCCCTCATAGCCGTCCACTCCACTTAACTCCACCTAAGTCGCTCTCTCTCTGTGGCTGCAGGCCTGTTGTCACTTTTTCTGTTTTCCTGTCTGGTACCGAGATTTAAACTCAGCAGACTGACTTTTATGAGTCGGGACGGGAGTGGAGGAGGATCTCCTCTTGAAGCCCTCGTCCGCACCTCGACCTTTCTTATTAAACACAAGAAAATAGGTCAGAGGTGTGTGTTGAGTAAGTCGCCCGAAGGCTTGTTATTTAACAGAGGAAATGGGCGGGCGCATGGTTGTGCAGCAGCCAAACCGAATGCACGCACACGGAGACAAACAGACGGTTGTTATGCTTGGGTAAGAGTGGAGCTGATGAAAGTCGGGCTCCGACATCTGTCTCCGTTTTTCTGCCTCGCATCACGTCTGGACCTGAAGTAGGTCAGTGGGACAGCACAGGTGTCACGAAGGCCTGGCCGACCTCCAGAGCTCTGCAGCCGCAGGCGAAGCGCAGGTGTCACTTGAGGCGTCAGGTGGACAGAATGAGCTGGAAACGTGGAAATCTGTAGTTCCAGTGGCCAGTTCCAGCACTGAGGAAGAGGTGGGAGACTGGTGAATTACAGCACAACTGGGACACTAAAAACCGACAATTACTAATTGGAATCACAAGGGAAAATATCATAAATCAAACTATAATAATAAGCCATAGCATGCTAGCAATCACAGAAATTAATTTTGCTCGTACAGAATGATAACTATAACCTCATTTGGACTTTTTTTGTTTCACGCTGGAAAAATCAAAAGGAATGAAGTTGGAATTCTGATGTGGAAACCCCATCCAGCCGGCTTCTGTCGCCATGAAACTCAGTACATTTTGCAGAAATAAACAATCCAAGTGTAATCTTGCCTGGTTTAGTCTTTGTAAGATAGCCACATGTGCAGCTAAAGTGGTGAAATTTCCTTTGAGCCGGATGTCTGAGAAAATCATCTCAGAGAAAAGACGAAGCAGACGAAAAAATTCAAAAGGAAAAGCAGGAGCAAACATGACAGAGCAGATTGGATTTTATTTTGCTATCATGTCAGTAAATGACCAGAACGAATGAGTTAGGCATCTTTTATCCACAGTACAAAACCTCACTGTAAAAAAAAAAAAAAGTCTCTAATTTATGGTAAAATAGCGGCAGCTGCGGCTGCCAGAATTTTACCGTAAATTAGAGACGCTTTTGTTTTGTTTTTTACAGTGCACCCTTTTGGTCAAATTTCAAAGACTTACTGAAACAGTGAACCAATAATATTTACACTGTGTAGACCAATCAAAAACCTCTCCGACATCTGCATATCAAATCCTCAACGGGTCACTGACGCTTCCAACTCGTCTCAAGTCGGAATGATTATACAATTTTATCAAAAACGTCAAAAGTGAAATAAAAAACTGCATTCGTGCTTTTTAGAATTGTTTTATAAATGCTGATGGCTCTAAAACGGAGGGGGAAGAAAATGACACGAGTAGCGTCACTGCTCACTTTAACAAAGTGCTGCTGATGTTTCGTGGAAACTTTAAGTGAGAGCAGAAGCAGGCAGGTTTTTATGTAAAAGGCTTTAAAATCACACGGAGGACTGGAAATGCTAATGTCTGTGAGGAAATTAGTCAGAAACGCAGACAGAGCCACAGTCAGACAATTTAGTGTTAAAAAATAAAAAAAAGAAAATGGCTGATTTAGTGGGGGAAACATTCCTGGGAAAACATCCTAATTCCCAAACGTTTGGTTAAACCTGATGAGAGAAAAATCCCACAAGTTTCACCTGCATGTCTCTAAATGCACTGCATATTGCATTTTTTATTATTATTTTTTTCCTATCCGGCACATCGTTTATGCTCATCAGTTGTTCCTGAGTTCTCAGTGTTCCACTTTCGGACATCCAGATGTTACAGGAAACCGGTAAAAATAAGTTGAACTTCCTTCTGTTTAACTGGAAGCCTTTTTGAGCCAACGATGAGCCAGCTTTACCACCCAACTGTAACTGGGACAGGGCCGTGACCGGCAGCCGGAGGAGCGGAGGACCCCTCCCTGATGACGGAGCTCTTCTCTCCATCCTAAACCGTGACACCCACCCTCTGACGAGGCTGGTTTTGGCTTGTCGTTGTTGGCAGTCTCTTGTCTTTACAGTCTTGAACTCTTGAACGCCAGGCGGTAAAGGTAGTCGGTGGCCAGTTAGAAATTTTTTACTGAAAGACTTCAAGCCCTTTTTTTAGATTTTATAGAAGACATGTTGGTGAACTTCCACTTTGCAGCTCTTTCTTTTTCATTGATCACTCCAGAGCAAAACAGAGAGTAATTGATGTCAGAGCAGCGGCCTTAGCTCATCATCATCATCATCATCATCATCATCATCATCATCATCATCATCATTATCATTAGTTGCTGTATCCTAGATCATTGTGTCCTGAGGAGTTCCAGGCGAGTTTCTCCGGAGATTTGTATCTCCTCTGCTGGGTTGTGCTTCATGGATTCCAGGATGTTCGGATCATTCTGAGAATCCGACCCAGCTCCTCCCGTTTTTCCCCTCACCGTGCATGTCATCGGCTGCGCTGATTTAGAGGCTCGACCAGAGGGCGAGCTGACTTGCTACATCTGTCTCTCACATGGCAGTAAGAAAAATAAGGCATCGCTTGTGTGTTTGGGTGCTGCTTTGTGTGTGAACTAATTGTTCGTACAGAACAATTAGTGTTATAAACACGAGTTTCAGCTCTAAAACTACTGGTTGAGTAATCATCTTTAATTCTAACAAGCATATTCAGGCCAGTTCTGTACTATTACTGCCAAAAAGACATGGGAAGTATGTGGTGGCTTACTTGGTCATTTAGAAAACCGTGATGTTCTCAGCAGCAGCTTCCAGAGGTGAAGTTTGAGAAGTTCTGCAAAAAAAAAATGCAGCGGAATACTGTGAAAATATGTCGGCATTATCAAACAAACCTGTTTGAGCTAAGGATGATCTTTGTGACTTAAAGACAATTTAAAAATGTCAACCAGATAAAACAAAATCTACAAACTCGTGTCACTTTTGAGCCTGGCCGATAAGAGAAAGCTTTGATTTTGTTTGATTTCACCATTCTCTCTGCCTTGTCCATCCCGTGCAGACGAAGCTGCCCGTGCTGCTCCTCGGCCGCTCTGCGGACCTCCGCCCCGGCGAGTTCGTGGTCGCCATCGGCAGCCCGTTCTCCCTGCAGAACACCGTCACCACGGGGATCGTCAGCACCACCCAGAGAGGGGGCAAGGAGCTGGGCCTCCGCAATTCAGACATGGATTACATCCAGACGGACGCCATTATTAACGTGAGTGAACGCACAGGAGGAGCAGGAGAGCGAGGCTTACAAGAAGTAAAAAAAAAAATCTCTAAGCTGTTTGCAAGTTTTACCTGTTTGAAACTCTTATTCCGCTTTTTCTTTATCACCTATAAGCAGCAGCTGCTGCTGTCATAATGAATGTGAACTCAGTGGAATGAAAGTTTCATCTTGTTTGTTTTCTTGCAGTACGGAAACTCGGGAGGGCCATTGGTCAACCTGGTAAGTTTGAAATTTCTTGTGTGCATTTTGTTCAACATATGTAAATATCGAACATGTATGTTGATCCCATTATCCGAGACATATTCCCAGTCTGCTTGTGGAGAAGATATGAGGGGACGCAAATCGACATGTTTGTTGCTGTTGTTCCGACTTGAATGACTCACATCTCACTCAACAACACGGTTTCTTTCCTCCTTAGCAGACACAACAGCGGTGTTTAGGAAAACGCCTCCACATTTCACATTTTGCCAGGTCGCAACCACAGACTTCGTCGTGTTTTTGTGTGACTTTTGCAGGATTAACCAACAAAACGACTGAACGTTGATGCATGGGTTAGGAATTTTGTTTCTCCCAGCTTCGCACATATGGAGCGTGAAATTTGTTTTGCATTGGACTCTGATTCACGTATTAGACGTTCAAGCTTCGATTTTAATGACTTTTCCACTTTGACTTTAATATTTTAACACAATGGATTCCACTCCTCTAATAAACATGGACCGGTCCCATAAAGCTTTTTTTTTTTTTTCTCTGATTGGCCTTATGAAATCTGTAAAACAAAAACAGAACTTTTTATAACACTCGACCTCAGCCGAGATATTACTTAACAGATGTCAGATGTGAAAACAAACATCGAGCATCGCTAAGTTCTCATTAGTCGAAGCCAAATAATCAGTTTAGGTAACGCTTGGCAGGCGACGTCAAGTCCACAGCTGACTCTGATTTTCAGCCGTGTTCCTTGAATTGCTCGTGAAATGACTCGAGCCTGTTGTTGTTTTTGCAGGACGGGGAGGTGATTGGCATCAACACTCTGAAGGTCACTGCCGGCATCTCCTTTGCCATCCCGTCAGACAAGATCAGACAGTTCCTGGCAGAGTCACATGACCGGCAGGCCAAAGGTTCGCCACTCTGCCTGTCGTCGATAATACGCAACAAATGGATTCTGTGCTGATAATTTAATCGCAACAGTTTTTCTGGAGATTTTGGTTTTTACTTTATGAGTCACAGATTACCTTTTTCCTGAAATATGCAGCTTATTCAGCTGTAACCACAGAAGAGAAACAATTTTTGTTTCATTTCCAAAAGGTGTTGCCAATAATGAAACTAAATGACTCAAAGGTTTGATTTTTATTTGAATTTATATTAAATCATGGGTTGGATTGTTGGTGAAAAAGCCACTCTATCACAAACAAAACAATTTTATGGAACGAATAAAGAAAATTTAGAGTCAGATAACAAGACGTAGAAAAAAAAAACATGATGTCAAATCATAAAGTTGCCATTTTAAATTCTTCCTCCTTCAGCTGAAAGCATCTCTTTTATAGCTTTTACATCACTTAAAAGACCAATTTGACATACAGAAACTAACTTGTTTTGTTTCAGCTACATTTCACAATTAATTTTAAAACTTAATGCTACAAACACTTGACTAAATAAAAAGAAATCTAGTCGCTGGGCTTTATTGTAGATACAGAACAAACATGGAGACGTTTCTCTGCTGCTACTGCATTTACGTCTCTCAGTAAGACTGACTCAGGACTCTTGGCGTGTGGCTCCGTCTTGCTGGGTGGATTTTAGTGCGGTGTGAGTCACCTTTGACCTTCTAAAACAGGACGTCTTTAAAAATACCACTTTGTAAAGTTGTCACTTGACCTCGTTCTGCTGCTTTCACTCTACTAGACAGACCTGGAATTTAGAACAAAAACAAAACTGAATGTCACATTATTGCAGCTCATAATAAAAAAAAACAAACATTTTCTTTGTTCTTGAGGAAAACTCAAATAGTAAATCAAACCAAGCGCATCTCACTTAGCAACACGACTTTCACTGGATCGGGTTCCCTTTGTCCTGACGTTAACACAGAACATTACAGGACCCACTACAAGCCAAGCAGCCATGACGTAAATAAAAGCAAATAGTCCAAAACTCTGTCACGATACGAGGTTAAAAAGAGTTGACCCAGCTGTGTGTACAGTCAGCCGTGATTGGGACCAGTTGGCTGCAGTAATAAAAGTCATCATTTCCAGTGAAATGTATTTATTCCAAGCATTAAAGTTCTTTGTATTAAGTCCTTTTGAGTGACTTGTGTTTAGCATGATCCTCTAAAACGTTGACAGTATATTTAAATGTTGCAGACTTCTAATGGAGGTTTTTAAAAACATCTGCTAACATCGACTTTTTTTTTTTTTTTTTTTTTGCTTCCCACAGGGAAAACATTACCAAAGAAGAAATACATCGGCGTCAGAATGATGAGTCTCACTCCGTCGTAAGTTTCTGTTCCAGACTGCATCACATTTCATTCCTGTACATGATCAATAAAAGAATCATCTTGATGCCAGAGCTTTGGTTTCCACAGTTAAAAACACGTACCCCGATTCCTGTTGCTCCTAACATGGTGACACGGTGAGCCGAGGGCGGTCCGGGGTTTTCCACCTAACAAGGATGAGCAGACTGAAAATGTTTTAGTTCATCTTTAGCTACCTGCTGCCAATTCTGAGCTGGAAACAGGCAGGGATAGAAGAACAGGAGAGCAGCCAGAGAGGAGGAGGAAGACCCGCTCCAAATCAGAGAAACAGCCAGAATCTGCCTCAGTTTGTTTAAATTTAAAGATCCCAAAAGAGGAACTGAAGCTTAACTGCCTGTGTCACATAATTGGTATGACCTTGAAAATCATTTATGTCACATTCTTCACCTTTTCAGCCAAAACTTTCAATGTACTTTATTCACAACACAAAGTAGAGTGCTGGAAACCCTTTTTTAGCAGACGAGGACTGGAAAAGTTAGATTAATTCCAGATTCGCTTCTGCAACAAAAGTAGCAACACAATCGTGGCATGTTGAAGACATTCAAATTCACAGTTATTGACAAAGGAGATGCCACAATAATACAATTTTTCATTTAATGTTTTGCAGAGTTTTAAACCTCTTAGTGCCAGTTAATGTTTTAGAATCAGACGTCACTCAGTTGAGTATCATGAAATCCCCGTGGTTGATGTGTTTTGAAGGTTTTCACCGCTTGTTTTTTTTTTTTTTTTTTTCCCTCAGGCTGGCAAAGGAGCTGAAGGAGAGGCATTCGGACTTCCCCGACATCACTTCAGGGGCGTACGTCATCGAAGTCATCAGCCGAACACCAGCCGAGGCGTGAGTGCTCTGTTTTCTCAGGAGAAACTTTAAAGATGTTTTCGTCTGATTCTGAGACCACTTCATTTACAAGTCGCACAGTGATTCCCTCAGTTGCTGCCAGACATTATAAAAAGTGGGTGGTGAAAAAATATTTGGTGCTCAGAGAAATTTCTGAGCAACCAGATGAAAACCAAGTTGCAGTCTTACAACTGTGAAAACAGCCAGGGATGTTTGATTTCTGGTCATGTGGTGTTTTTTCTGTAGTCCTGTTGACTTTCATACTTGAGTTTTTCTTGTTAATAATCCTGTTGAGTTGAAATGTCAAGTAAAAGTTTTTTGAGCTGGCAGTGGAAGCAATAAATGTACAAAGGCCCAACTCAACAAAGATGAGTTGGGCCTTATCAGGACAATTTTAGAAATTCCAATTTGTCCAGTTTGTGTATAGTTTGCATATTTGGTTTTGAACCAGTCAGGTTTAGGCAGAGAACATCGTCTTGTTTCACTCCAACATGTGATTTCTCCGAGGCAGAGCTGGCCTGAAGGAGAAGGACGTCATCATCAGCATCAACGGGGATCCCGTCACCTCGGCCACCGATGTCAGCAACGCCATAAAGCGGGACGACAAGCTGCGGACGGTGGTGAGGCGGGGAAACGAGGATGTCATCCTGACCATCATCCCAGAGGAGATTGACCCTTGACCTCTCAGCTAAAGAGAGCAGTCAATCAGCGTGAGAGCTGAAGCAGTCAACCAATCGCGAGCCGGCTCTCAGAGCTTCTCGACCAATCATGAACACTTTGAATGAAACGAGCATCCAATCGGAGGGTGTGTGTGTGTGTGTGTGTGAGGCTGCGGCTGTAGAACTTCCCTTTTTCTCTAAATCCTTCCTCCCACTCTGAGAGGCTCATTACTCCTCAGGCTGAAGCTTCATGTTAGCTCTTTTACTAATCTCCATTTACCTTCCGTCGTCTCTCATCTTCTATAGCCTAACACCTGTTGTGCAGAGAGGTTACTGCAGGTCACCGTAGTTCACCATGTACTGTATATTCATGTTCATGAGGGAATATTTTGTTAAAGTGTTTTCTCTTTGTGTTTGATGACAATGTTGTCAAAAAGGAGAATAAAATTATTTTTGAAAAAAAAAAATAAAACAATGTTCTCACAGCATTCTGATTTCAGCAATTTGCTGGTAAGGGTGTGTAAAAATAAAAAAAAGTATAGATTTATTTTGTTGCTGGAGCTTAATACTAAAGAAAAGGAAAATATACACATCAATTCAGTTGGGAAAAATGAAATCCCACTTTAACAAAATCTGCAATGGCACAAACGTATCTATTTATTCTGAAGAACTTTGATTTCATGTGGATCCAGAATTTTCTGTAACTTAGTTTCCCTTAAGTACAGAGATGTTAGACTGCAGACCCAAGTTTGAACTGCAAGGTAAAAACATTTCCAAAGTCAAATGTTGGAGAAGCCACATTTATGGCCCGAACACATCGAGCACAATATATTTTTGTAAATTAGAAAATGCGCATCCACACAACAGGATGCAGTGCCGCAGAAGACATACGTATGCCGGGCCAGTTGGTGGTGCTATAACACAAAAAAACAGTGGCGCCATGTTTGTGGCAAATGTCGCACATGTACATTTGTATTTTAGCAGTTTGATATTGGACATGGAGATTATTTTTTTATACTTATTGCAGCTTTTGATTCTGTATTCCTTCTCAAGTGTCTTTCAACAATGAACTTAGAATTAAACACTGAACAGTGTTTAAAAGTACAAAGGCAGAACTATAGGTAGAATAGCCTTTATCTTTGCTAGCATGCACAATTGCTAGCAAAAAACTGATAGCCATCCCCCGTTATCTTTAACTGCTCTATATTTTATCAATCTCTATAGCAGCTCTCGTTGTTGCTCCACAAAGTCCCAAAACTTTAGAAATGGCTTTTCCTAGACTCATAGAGAATGTCATCTGTTCTTGAATTTCTTTATATTGTGGCATGATGAGTTGCTTTTTCCATATGGTTGTTAGGTTAAGTTTAAGTGTGTTCTTGATTTTACAGGTCCAGGTGTGGCTTAGTGAAACTGAACTGAGTTTTCCATAAATATCGTCACGACTAAACAAAGGGAGGCAGTTACTTCTTATTAAACAATGTTTTGGATAACTTTTTATTCCTTTAATGAATATACAATTACCAACTACTTTTTTTTTTGCATTAACTGTTATCTTTGTCTGATATTAAAATGTCATGATCCAGAACATAAACAAGTGACAACAAAAGAAGCAAAAACTGTATAAATTTCTGCATTTCTGACTGCAAACCATTTAAAAACATTTAAAATAGATTATGTTTTACTACTTTCTAATGCTGAACAAACAATTTCCCTAAATTCTTGAACTAAAGATAAAAATCCCTGCAACATCAGACATGAGGAGAGCATCTTTGCTCAACCACTGGCCGTTTTACCGAAAGCGCTCTAATTGTGAACAAGTACTGTTATTTTGAATTGTTAATTTCTTTCCTTGCTACCACCATCTCAGCTTTACCTCTGTTGTGTTGAAAGTTTCCTGCACAACACCGACGCTGCTCCATTGGTATTAAAAACATTTTATTTGTGGCTCACATCAGTACAGTTTAACTCCACAAGTTATAAATCTGCTTAATAGCTTACAGACATGTACAGTATCTAAAACATTTAAAATGTGATCATTAAAATAAGTTACATCATCAGCTTTCACCCCTGTAAGATCGAGAGCACACACCGGCTCAAACAGGGTCAGACCTACAAATGAGTTTTCAATTCGTATTTCAGGGAGTTTAATCCTCTCGGCTGTTCGTCTCACTTATGGACTCTGCAAGCTTCAAAGCAAAAAGAGATGCTTTAAGTGGAAAGACAACCCCTCTGCTGGTGTTGTGCCTCAATCAGCGATGCTGGAAAACTTGCATTACATTACAATCTACTGCAGATTTATCTGCGGTCTGTTAAAATATGCAAGTTTATTCTTTATTACAGTTTATTTTGAATTGATTTTAGTCATAAACACTGAGGTTTAATGAGTGTTATTGCATTGTTTTCAGACACTTTGTGGCCCTATGTTGCACTCAGGATGCTCAACCACAACATAGTGTCTCACTGACTTAACCTTTAAACCGGCAGCGTGGCAGTAAAGCAGAAACTGCAGATTCGACTGGAGAGCAAACACTTTGCCGTTTAGTGTCTAGTTTTGACATTTCAAGTGAAATTTGTTACAGTTTTATGCGTTAAAGGTGACTTCGTCCTCTCCGTCACCATCCCTGGTAACTCTTGACACCAATGTCTGGTTTAATACAAGCACTGTAAGGCCTCCAGTTACATGACGAGTGAGTGCGCTAGCTGGTCTGAGCTCAGTCTGCAGCTGGAGTTGGGTGGATGTGATCCGAAGGCCCAATCGGAGCGGTTCCTCCCGGCGGTCCGCCCACAGCTCCATGGTTCAGAGCCGCCATCAGCAGGGCCTTTTCCAGCTTCTGCTCCAGAGCGTCCAGCCGCCGGTCCATGTGCTCCTTCAGCCTCCGCTCCATCTCCTCCAGGCGGCGCTCCATGACCGAGTCCAACTCACTGCAGAGAGACGGCAAAGAGGACGCGGTTCGCTCGGGTTTGTTCTGTTTTTAATGTTTTGGATCAGAGAGCATGATGCTTCTCGCCAACTGTGGCCTGGGAGAGATAAACGTTTGTTGGAGGCGGTCACATACGCATCCCACTAATGAACTGAACCGTTCCAATCTAAATTAGACATACAAGTTGAAATATATATAAATATATTCGACAAAATGTCTTAATAAGTGGTGCTAACGTTTCTTTAACTCAACGAGGCTTGTTGGTGGTTATGATTGAGTGCAAGGTCAACAGTTCAAACTATTTTACAAAAGGTACAAGGTAGTCAGACACGTTACCACTTTAATGAGGCCTGGAGGAGGATTCAAACTCTTCCCATATGCTGAAAGGAAATTCGCTGGGATGTTTAGGAACCGCTACGGATCAAACCGGCCATGAACTGGAAACTGCTTGAGCACCAGTGTCAATGTCCACACAGTGAGGCTCAACCCTCACACCATGTCCAAAAACCTTCATCTTCACCCAAAATCAAAAGCTACATGGTTGAAATTTGGATGTAACTGGGTGTTCCAACAGAACAACCCATCCAAAACACAAGCTGATTTTAACATTAAGGGTGTGGGAATACGCTTACAAAAGGCCCGGTCTAAACACAATTGAAAATTTGAAGGTTTCCTGGTATTGGCCAGGAAATCAACAAGTTTGAATGAGTTATATCAATCCTGGCTAGAAAAGCAGGCAGAGATCCAACCAGAATCAGACCTGAAGCTCTCTGATGGTAACAAGGTGCAAATTGCTGAGAGCCATTCCAGCAAACATCAGTGGGGATGTACTGCATATGTTTAAATCACAGTGTATAATTTGAAGACTTTGTAAAAATCAGAAAATTTAAACTTGTGCTTTTAAAGACCATTGTAATTGTTTAATTACTCCACCCTGGTAATGGGCCACTTCAAATAAATTTAAAAAAGCCCTAAATTAACAAGCCATTTATTTCCATTATGTGTGGATGAGAAGCGGCTCTTGGTATGCAATAAAACTTAATGATGGGTCTGAGCTTTCAGCACACACAGCCCTCAGTGTCTGTGTCCAAATGAAAAACAAGACTCTTCTCAAAACACAGGAGCAGATCCTGCAAAAACAGCAGCTTTATGTCTAACAGCAGTTTATAGAAACGGTACTGTTGCCATCGACTTATAAAACCCTTGTGGTAAATGAATACTAATCTAAACATCTGAACAGTTTTAGTTTATTAGCCCGACGAGGGAAGACGTACCGTTGAGCTGCGTTTCTCTCCTCAACATGGAGTCTGACTCAGCTGACCTTCTCTCTCTCTCAGCCCACTCCGCTTGGACAAAGAGCCTCATTTATTCAGCTGCGGTTTTTGATGCCGCATCAGACAGAACGATTCTTATGTTTCAAATCAAACCAGCGTGAGCCGGAAGACTGGTGCGCTAACTACTCTGAGCCGGTTTAGTGCTGTTTTGCAAGACTTTCGTGATTCACACGTCCAACGACGCTCATGAATCTGCTCCGTTGTGTGTGTTGGTTTCCCGCAAACCAGCCACTTCTCACCAAACCCGAATCCTTCTGACTCCGTCGCGTAGTTTTCTGGTGAACCACGCATTCAGTTTCAGGTCCAACCAGGTAGCAGACTGCAGGGAGAACCAAAGTAAAACCAAACTGTTGGCTTGTGAAAGAAACTGGCTTCCGTTTCGTCTTGGAGCATGGTGTGGCTGCGAAACCCGAGTGCTTTGTGTTCCTACGGCACTTCCTGTTTGATCTGAAAGCATGAAGGGATCATAAATTGTGTTGCTTCATCTCCCACAGAATCTGCTAAACTGTGGCAAGTTTTCCCCTTTAACATCACAGAAAAGTAGGTTTGGATAAAACACAGAGAAAATATTAAACTTTCCCAAACAGACTCACTTAAATACGGATTTAAAAAAAAAAATCACTCAGTAGATTTAATTGCAAACACACGTCAAGGTAGAAGGACATTAGCTATGACCCTAAGAAGCAAAGATTCTTTGGAGGGGTTGTGAGGTCATTTGAAAACTTGAAGTCCATAATTTTAGGTCCAACAGCTCACCACAGATTAAAGGGAATTGGTTAGGACGTTTGGGAGCAACCTAAGAATAATCTTGTCTCAATCGAGCCTTAAAGTGGAACATACTGGCAAAGTACGGCCGACGTGCAGAACTCGCAGCCAAATGTCTTCCGGAGAAAAGTTTGATGTTCAAACGAGACAAAGATTGAGCTGTTTGGCCAAAGTGACAATAGATATGCGTGGAGGTGTTGAGACGAGGCTTTATAAGTACACTGTACCGACCATAAAGTATGGTGGTGGCAGCATCATGCTGTAGGGCTTGGCTGCCAGTGGTACTTAAACGATGCACAAAGTGGATAAAACAATAAATTAGGAGGATGCTCTCCAGACGAACAGAAACAAAACTACAGTTTTTCATCTTTGAAAATAAGGAGGACCGGTCTAGAATCAACACACAGCTTCAGTTATTACAGCTAGAAACTAGCTGCCCGAAATCTGGGTGAAGCGAAGAACTCAGACCTGAACCTTCAGAGACACATAAACACAGTTACAAAGTCAGCCTTCTATCACCTGAAGATGAGTTTAAAAGACGGAGACCTGCAGATGGGAGGGAGCTCTCTAAACTCCACCTACCAGGTGCCATTCCTCATCTTCTTCTCCCTCTCAAGCGCTGCCTTGGTGTTATCCAGGCGAAGCTGTGCGACCTGTCCACAGACGCTCTGGAGCATGGGCAGAAGCTCAGGGCTCAGCGCCTGGCCGTGGCTCCGCCCTATCAGGAAGTGTGACATCATTTCCTCCAGCTGGGCGTGGTTCACTGGCCCCCCGTTGTCGCTGCTCGCTGCAGATGAAAGACAGATTTTATCCACAACGGAGTTGGAAATAAAAGGCCTGGGCAATGAAACCCTTTGGCCACAAGGTGTCACTATAGGACAGAAGCAAGACAAGTTACAGAAACAATGACTTAAATTTATAATAACTGCTTTATATGAACTCTTAGTAAAAAAAGAAACATTTTCCTTTATTTGCATTCATTCACGATGGAGTGAAGCTGAATATGCAGAAGGTTGCAGTGACAGAGGTAGACAGCGGGGATAGCGCCTCGTACTTTGTATGTGCATAGTAATACATTCTGCAATTGTGCTCCAATCATTTACTGATAATTTGAAATAAGCCAGAAAGACAAGTGACACGTACTGGTATTGTTGGAGCTGATATCGGAGAGTGAAAGGTCTGGGGAAGTGGAGCCCTCTGACATCCCTCCGTTGTGAGACGGAGTCAGGTCTGCAGACCTGATGGGCTCTGGAGGCTTGAAACAGATTTTTAAAAAGTTATTATTCAAAGAATTTAAACATTTAATGAAAATCTAGCTGAAAACTGAGCTCAGGTACTTTCTCCTGACACAACACAGTTTATTACATTTTCTCCTAAAAAAAAAAAAAAAAAAAATTGTAAATTACTAAAAACAAACTGAGGCAAGAGCAAAAGACATTATCAACTGGTCTGTGAGTTTTTTCTTAACTTTGCTATAACCTCATAAAGGCTGCATTCACAACCATCCTGTTTAGTCCGCTTTAACTGAACTCGGAGCAGGAAGTCCGGCTTGTTTGAGGAGGTGTTGAATGCATAATCAAACTCTGATGCGGACCAAAACTGAGAGCTCAAGTCCACCTAAAATCCTATGTCTCGGTTCAATTAAATAGAATTCTAGTGCGGTTTGAATGCGTGTGTGAATGCCAAACGGACTGGAAACCGCTTCAAAAGCAAGAAGCAGAGTATAGCGCAGGGCATAGTGGGTAAATACAACCAAAACAAACGCACAAATCTAGCGCTGGCGGGAGAAACGGCTTGTGTTTTTTTTTTTTGTTTTTACGAAAGACAAAACAGAAATCCTACAACTGCTAAAATCTGACGCCACTCTACTTTTGAATACATGTTGTAAAGAAAGAAGTTGCACTCATGTCTCCTTCTGAAGTTTCTGTTTCATTTCCTTCAGTAGTTACTGGTGCAGTGCCACCACAGGTGAGGAGGTGAACAGGTTTTTAAATTAGTTTGGATTGTTTGACACAGTTCAGTGTGAAAGCGAACCGCACCAGGTGAAAATGCAACAAATGTTGCAACTTTCATCCCCAATCGAACTGAGTCTACTGGACTATCCAGGGTAATATAAATGTGAGTGGTGTTCTGATTTAGCCCCAGTTGCAGCCACGGTAACCCCCCAGAGTCTCTGTGGGTCAGATAATTGTGATACCGTGGTATCAGCAGGATGAGGTTGATTCCTAGCAGTTGCTCCTCCAGCCAATGCAGAGAAAGCTCCACCACCCATCAGGAGAGGCAGGAAGCCACCCAGAGAGCCTGTCTGATTCTAGGAAAAAGAAATAAAACACAGAATGCTCAATTTGAAACAGGAAATGCATCAGGGCCTGCAAAGCTCTCATGGAGGTATTTTAAAATGTTTTCTTCCCACCTTCTGCTGGAACTGCACCATGTCCAGGAGGTTCTGCGCTCCGGGAGACAAGCTAGTTCCCATCTCCTCAACCAGACTCTGCACCTGCTGCAGGTCTATCCCGGGGCCGCGGGTCGGAGCGGGCTGCAGCTCCTGCAGGCCCACCACGATTCGACGAATCAGAACGCTGCTTCTGCCCGCCAAAGAGAGCAACTGAGAGGAAACAGAACCGAATTGTACCAAATCACACTGAATGTAAATGTAAACGTATGAGACTTTTTTTGGGGGCGGGGGGGTTTCGGTTTATGTCTCACCTTCACTTCACAGGCTGACGATGGAGAGTCAAGCACCAGCTGCTTCCTGTAGAAAGGACCTCTTTCTGGACTGTGAGAAACAAACAAAAGCACCTGATCTCACTTGACAAATTTACTGTTTCAGCATACATTTAACTGCCTGTCAAATACACACACAGATTTTACAGTGTGGCCATCCGAAAGGATTACAAACACAAACTTTCACAAACAAACGATGCAACAAAACAGAGTCGGTTAAAGCATGTGTAGACAGAAGAGCCAAATCTGAAATTCCCCTACAAAGATCTGCATACTTTGATAAGCTGCTCACTCTGCCTGCTGTTAGTCAGCAGTAAGTTTCCGTACCTGTCTGACTGAATGCTCTCTTCCTTCATGCCCCGCACCGTCCCACAGTACTCCTCCAGTTGGTTGTAAACCTCCATGGTTCGAGCCTCGCTGACCACCATCAGGCTGCTGACAGAAGCGGAGGAGGCTGTGCGGCAGCTGAGAGTCAGGACACAAGGCGAACCTTCCTCCACCTGCTCCAACAGCACCGGAGCAACACTGCAGAGCACACGGCATTGATTACGCACTAATCAATGCTCAGTAAATCACAGAAGCTAAAAGTTAAGACAGGAAAAAAGTGTGGGGGGCGGGGAGGATTCTTACTCATCAGTTTCTTTGTCAGAATGACTGAGATCTTCTTCATCGTCGTCTTCTCTGTTGCTCAGATGAACAGGAAGCAAGATGTCACCCAGCTGAGGTCCCTCAGTCTGACAGACCCAGGCAGCTCCACTTTTCACGCCGATGTCCACCATGGTGCTGCAGCTGGAGTTGTTACCTTCAAGGCAATAAGACAAAAACAGACAAATCAGGGTGGTAAGATTAGTTCTTCTGTGTTTTTAAAAAGCCTAGATCTAATTTTAATTAATGGAGACATTAATTATTCCATGAGAGATGAACACGGCTGTGGGTGTTCTGATATGGTTCTTCCAAGCTGCCGACCACGCAACACCCAAAGTCCAAATTTGTGGAACATCCAGCACTAAGTGCATGAATGTATTTCAGGATGTGTGTTTTTAGGAGATCAAATATCTAGAACCAGTGTGGAGATTATTTAAAGTTTTTTTTCTAACATTTAGAAATGTTAACTTTAAGCTCTCAGACGTTTAACCCTTTAAATAAAATCAACCATAGTTTGTAATCTGATCAAATATATTATTCTCTACGTTTAACCCTTTAAATAAAATGAACCATAGTTTGTAATCTGATCAAATATATTATTCTCTATGGATATGCCTGTTATTGGCTGATTGAAAAATCAGCCCATTACCTAAATATCAGCCAGAAAAAAAAAACAATTAAGTCGTTGCTTTAGGAAACGCCAGCGAAGTTCCTATTAAATATGTTTTAATCAAGAAAAAATGTAAAAATAAAAATACATTAAAAAAATGTAAATAAATATATATTTTCTAGTCATAGAAAAAGGCTTGTTAGTAATTGGGATTTTACTCCGGTCTGTTGATTTTAACCAGCTCTAAATCCGATTTTTTTTTCTAGAAAAAGTAAACCTCCCACATGTAGCTGCTAACATCAACATCAACATTTTACCGTAAAAACGGCCGCTGGTCACCGCTCCTCTGTTCTTCTCACTGTTTCATTCTCCTCGTGTTTTCACACACATTTAACAAACGTGACTGGACTGCCAGCTCAAACTGAGACGACGATGAAATAAAACCGAAATAAAATATAATCAGACCTGCTTCTTCGGACGCTTTGGTGACGTAGCGCCGTGCGACGGACAGCTTACTGAGGTGTGACGCCATCAAACGTCGACTGGCTCCTAGACGTATTTGTTTTGGTGAGAAAAAGAAATCGGCTTTAAATTTGATTAAACTCGTATTCTGTCTGCTGTTGTTTGTTTTTACAGGGAGTGGGTATATTTTTCTGGAGACGTGTTTGCTGTCAGAATAATAGCGAACGACTGGGGTCGTATTTTGTAGTGTCTTATGATAATTAAAGATGTTTTAATACCAGTCATTTTGTTTTTTAACAGAAAAACAAGTCGCAATACGAGATTAAAGTGGAGTCATCCCTCTCTTTATCGTCATGGTTACAGAAGCAAAGCTGTAAGAAGCTCAGTAGCAACAATTTCTATTTAGCCTTTAACTTTATACTCTTAAATCAATTACATTGGAACCTTGGACAAGATGTGAAGGGCCATTAACAATGCTTATCACAATTCCTAGGGAAAATCATGTTAATGGCTAATACCAATATAATGCAGTGATAATGTTATCTGCAGGGATCAGGAAGCTGACCAGAGTTAATTGAAGTAAGTCAATTACAGGAAAATCATGAATGAAAAGTATTTAGAGACTTGAAACTGGAGGGCAGATGTTCATATCCCAATGGGGCAACGGTCCTAAACATGCAACCATAGCTAAAACGGAAAGGCCCTCATCATTGATTTCATTTGAATGTTTAAAAATCTAAATATATTGTTATTTCACCGTGCAGATGTAAATGTACTTTATTTCAAGCAACAAAATAAGGCACCAGTTATCTAACAGATTTAACAGATTAGTCTAGTAAAGGTAATTAAAATGATATTGTCTTTTTTTTTCCCTGTACCTGTTATATTCTCTTCCTAACACCAGCTGTTCCCAAAGCCGGGGGATGGACTTCACAGAATGCTATGAAGACACCGTGTCCAGTGTTGCTGCTGCGGCCCGCTCAGGCTGCAGGAGGCGGCTGAGGAGGCTGATCCACAGAGGATGCAGTGTCGACAGTCGAGATAACCGCGGCTGGAACCCTCTGCATGAGGCAGCAGCAGCTGGCAGTAAAGACTGTGTGGAGGAAATATTGTCTGCAGTAAGTGGTAAGAAAAGTTACCTAAATGTGCAAAAAAACGTTGACTCTGACAAATGGCAAACAAAGAAGTTGTTCCTGATATTGTCAGGATGTCCTTTTTAATATTCACTTCTAACCTTCGTGCAGAAAGCTCCTCCAGATGTCATCGTGATTATGTGAACGCGCTGACTCACGAGGGGGAGTCAGCATGTTACCTGGCAGCGCAGCGAGGACACCTGGCGGTGGTCCGGCTCCTCCTGAAAGCGCATGCTGACCTCAACCAGCTGACTAATGACCTGTCCTGTCCTTTATATGCAGGTAAGACAGTTAAACACACAGCTTGGCCTGAATATGTTTGTGAGCCACATGAGCATTCAAACACCTCTCCTGTGTGGATCATCTGTTTGCCACCAGCCGTGGACAATGGGCACACAGAGGTCGTGAAGCTGCTGGTCAGGAAAGGAGCGCAGGTCAACAGGATACACACAGCCTCCTGCTGGACCTGTCTACACCAAGCTGTTTACAAGGTAATTCATCAGATTCACACTGAGAACTGATCTCCTGTCATATCCTCTCCACAGCTGTTTTTGATGAAGAGTTTTCCCTCCCTCCTCAGGGTCACAGCGACATCGTTCGTGTTCTTGTTGACGTTTGCAACCTCGAGGCGCACGATGACCACGAGATTTCGCCGCTGTTTCTGGCAGCACAGTACGGACAGAAGGAGTGCCTGGAGCTCCTTATTAATGCTGGTGGGCATTAATGCGTGCAGTTTGTGTATATTTGATTGCGGATGTGTTCAAGGTGACGTTGCCTTCAGCTCACTGACTGGCACTGACCTCACTGAGCTGACTGAAATCATCTCAAGGCAACAGCTGAACAAAGAACATTTATTTCCTACAATAATTTTTTTAAAAAATGTATTGCTCTATGTTTAAATGTAACAGTCATGCTGCTGAGTGGTTCAGTATCGCTGAACATTACACAGAACGCAAAGGCGAGAGCTCATAAAAAAGACAGCAGATAGCCATGTTAAAAGTATGGTGGAAGAAGGGAAACTGTTGTTTGAGCAAAGTCAAAATAACACACTCAAGTAAAGCATGGCCTCGATATGGAACAAAATAACACATATGCAACTTCCTCTTCAGGTGCCACTGTGAACACACAGGCAGCTGATCTGGCGACGCCGCTGCTGATTGCCTCCCAGGAAGGCCACCAGGCTTGCGTGGATCTCCTGCTGGATAACGGCGCCGATCCGAACATGGCCTGCAGCAAAGACTGGCCTCAGTTTCCTATTCATGCTGCTGCTGAGTTTGGCCATATAAGGTACCTTTATCAACTTGCCTTCATGAAGAGTCGATAATCAGGGCCTTTCTAAGCTTTTAAGAATGAATACTTTGCTCTTGAATCATATGCAATTTGTAGCTTGATTCCTTTTCATCTTTTTATTGCTGTGTTTAAACCTAAGTCATCAGATTCTGGCTGCATTTCTATCTCCTTCTTGATATTAACCTTTGCAAAATCCGTAATCCCAGTATTCTGCGAAGGCTAATAGAGGTCACTGACCGGACGTGTGACCGGGGCGAACGCATGGTCAGTCCGCTGTATGTGGCCATCCACAGCGACCAGACCGGCAGCATCCAGCTGCTGTTAAAGGAAGATTACAGCCCAGATGCTCAGGACCACGCAGACATTCTGGGTTTCCCTTCTCCGCTCTCGCTGGCATTACATCGTACATCCACCAAACCGTGCAGGTGTGTTGGCTGGTTTTTAAGTCTTTTAAAAGCACATTTATCTGATCATTTACATGCCGTATTTGCATTTTTCCTCTTTTCCTTGAAGGCCACACAATTTGATAAAAAGATGAACAGTAGCAAATTAGATTATGTTATGTGATTTTAAGTCTTTATGTTGTTAAGCAAGTGTTTTACTTATTTATTTTCTTTCAGTTCATTGTGAATTGCTTTTTTCATAGATTTGGTGTTCTCTGTTTCATTTCATTTTATTCTTATTGTCACCAAAAGTTATTGGATTTACTTTTTCTCTCTCGTGACTGGTGAGAAAAAAAAGCAAAGAAAAGAAAAGAAAATGCCACAAGGTGTATTACATAATTTACAAGTTTGCAAATACTTAATTCCTCATTGTACTGTTAAAAATACTGACCAGTGACAATAAATCTTACCTAATCTAATCTAATTAGCAGGGACAATTAGCATAGATAACTCAAACTCTACAAGCCTGAGTTGGCGTGTTTGGGGTTAAAGTTCAGAACCATCACAAAGAGACTGAACAAGTACAGGATGTTTAAAAAGAAAAATGAGGTAAATGGTCCGACTGTCTTATAGAAAGCCTCCATCCACATAGCAGACAAAAGATATATAATGAATTTGAGCAATACTTCATTAGGTGAGCAATAGATTCATCAAATACATTCATATAGAAAAAGTAAAATTATAAAACATGACAATGATTCTAAAAACAACAGAAGATGTTTCAACAGAATGGCTGAAAAAGAAAATAATCAAGGTGTTGCAAGGGTCCAGTCAAAGTTCAGACCAATCATTATATTCATAACGATGTCAAAGACTGATCAACTCAGAGCTTTCAGAGCAGGAGATGAACTTCATTTTACTTCAGTCATTCAGGGGTTTTTTTTTAGCATTGAAGTTTTGTAAAAGAATAATAGTCCTGTGTTGTGCAGAATGTGTTCTCGTATTTGCACCGTTAGTTTTTTTTGTTTTTGTTTTGCCTACTATAAACAAAAACGTTATGTCCTGAAACACAAAAGCTTTAGAAAATAAATCAGTTCTATGTTCTCCTTCATGACGTTAGTCCTTTAATTTTCCAGTAAAGCAGAAGAATGAATCAAGATAACAAAATGAATGTGTCCCTGATCCAACGTTTTGTTTTTCAGTGAGTCCGTAAAGCTGTTGCTCAGTGCAGGAGCGACTTTGAATGCAGAGGAATGGACTTACGCCCTGGGCACTGACAGAACAGACCTGCTGGAGCTGATTCTGGACCACAGGAGGATCCCTCGGCCGGAGGCGTTTTCCAAGGGCTTTTTGGCACCGCATCATCGTGGGAAGACCATGTTAAAGCTAACGGAGCTGAGGGAGCTGGTCTGTGTAGCACTGAGCCAAGTGGACTTTGCTTCCAGTTGGCTTTCCGTACTTCTGAACAAAGGACTTGAACCATCTCTGCTCCTGCACCCCCACATGTAAAAACGCTCTCTTACCGTTTTACACGTCCCTTTGTTGAAAGCTTGATTTAACAGAGATGCTCCACATCTTTTGTCCTGTGCAGGCTGGAGAAGACAGACAGCGATGTGCTCAACTATCTGCTTGAGTTTGTAAACTGGTCGACTCTTTCTCCTTCTCTGAAGATTATCTTGGACCAGAGGCGAGCAGAGAAGACCTGGGAGCCACACACTTATTTTGGTACAAAATTTGTACTTGAGTTGGTATTTTACTTTAGTAATGTCACATTAATAGTTGCTGGATTCTTTCTCTCCATATTTTAGATTCAGTTCCCTGTCTTTTCCACCTCTGCCGACTGAAGGTTCGCGAAGTGCTGGGGCCAGATCAGCTGATGAGGACCAACGTAGTCCAGCAGCTTGCCGTTCCCTCTGCACTTCACGATTTCTTGAAATTTAGGGACATCCAGGAATTGTCCAGCACGCGACCCCCACCATCACCTGTTATAAATCGCATTGAGAGATACCGCAGCACACACGAACACAGACATGTTGTGTAAATCTGATTTGGTGCTTGTCATTTTGTCACTCGTGCTGGTTAAAAGTTTTAAAATCTGTCTTTCGCAAGGAGATGCCACTCTGAATGGGTCCCACAGAGACTGCTGTCCAAGCCCTCACATCCAAGACGTATTTACACTGTTCTGTCTCATGGAAACATTCCAAATTACTCCATACGTTGCTGCTGGTTTAATGAAATTCAGGGTTTTCGGCTGTTAAAAGTGGTGAAGGAAATAAAAATTACATTTTCAATAATATTTTTGCTTATGGAATTGTGAGACCTTGTCTATCTATATATTTCTGATTTGTCCAAAGCAATATAGAGAATGAATGTAGAAAAAATATCAAAGCTATCATGAAAAAAATGAAAGGAATAAATACATTCTGAAAACTGTTGCATTTAGTGAAACCTTTAAGATAAATAACTTGGTTGACTTGGTATTTAGCTTCCAGGGTAGATGATATAAGATATTAGCATGCAATTTGTATTTTATTTTGTAGTTGAAATAATACATTATGATCATGTTAGGTTTTGTTTAGCAGCTACAGTAGTTCTGTCACAAGTTGTGGTTTATGTGTACGTGTTTATATTTTATTTATTATATTTTTCTTCTGTTTTTAAAGATGTCAAGCAAATATTGCTATACATGTTAATTGCATTCAGTTATTTTCTTTTTAAAGTTGAAAAAATACATTATTTCTGTTCAATTATTATTTATAAAAAATAGACAGATACATGAATAAAAGGTAATTCCCAAAGAGCCAAAATATGTTAGCGTTATCAGTTAGCGTTTACTCGGAAAGATTTGATTGGATGAGCGCCAAGGTTTCTTGGGAGTTGTAGTTGGCAGCAGGAAATAGAAACGGTCGGTACAGGCGCATTTTGGGGCGTTTTCTTGGCAAAAATGCAATTTTTAATGTAAGGTGGTTCTGTCAAAAGCTGAAGAAGGATATGCCTTAATGTATTTCATACGTGAGTATATAAAATTATGGTCTTTTTCAAACGAAATGTTTGTTTTTTTCTTAGATAAGTGACAAGCAGTGAAGCTTGCTAGCTTCGCTCTTGTTGCTACTCAGCTTCCAGAGATCAACCTTTAACATGTGACTGCTAATTTACAAAGCATTCTGTTCAGGTTGTTGCATTTGGACTAATTTGTAGCAAATATTAAAATAAAGCAAATTCTAATTTATCACATTAAAATGTCTGTCAGGCTCAGTGACAGGAAAGCAGGCTACAAGGAAGCTAACAACAGCTAGCTCTGTTTATGAACACAGACTGAGGGAAGCGTGTTTGGTTTGTTCAGAGGTACAGGGTTCGTACGGCGCTTAAAATCCTTAAAAAGGCTTGAATTTCAATTAGGTGTTTTCAAGGTTTGGAAGGTGCTTGATTTCTTTATGAAGTCATTGAAAGTGTTTTATATTCAAACAAACATTCAAATTAAGTGCAATCCAACGTTTGACTAAATAAAAGCCTAAATTTGGAATACGTTATTTACAGTTGAAACCATGTATTTTTATTCACCTACTAAAATGACATTTTTTCCTCACTATCTAAAGTTAAATCAGTCTAAACTTCTCTTGTTTTAAGCAATTTAGAGTCACCAAAATTATTAATATCTGGCAAGTGCCAGCGAATTAAAACGCTGTAGTAAAATCAGTCCTGGACGAGGATGACTGTAAAAAGCTGGGTACGAAACAGGCCCTGGCTCTTTTGAGTGGATTTTCACTATATTAGTGAAAATATCTAAATGTACTCTTTAGATATATTGCTCTTTGTGAACTGAATATGTGTTTCACTTTTTGAGTGGAATTAATTAAAGTTTAGTAGCATTCTAATTTGCTGAGATATTCAATTTGGGTTAATTAGATTTAAATATTAGCCTTAAAAAAGATCTGAGATACCTTGAAATTCATCAGCGCAGAAGTAAACTTGGCTCTGTTTTGGAAAATGTAAACATTGACTTGAAATAAATCCAAAGTGGTCTGTAGTAGAACCATCTGTTAATCAGCATTAAATGGGAAAACCTTTTATATTTTCAGATGGTTTCCAGGAGCCAAATACAAGACTGACTTTATCGCCCTTTTGCATATGACAATATCATCTGCAGGTAAAATATATCATTTTAATAAATACATATTAACCAATATTAGTTAATCTCTAACCACTGAGCATTTCAACTGAAAACTTGCAACGCAGTAGCTGAAAGGTCTTCAGATCGTGTGTCCGGGTTTCGCGAGATCTTTTTCCTGTCTCTTCTTTTGTCTTCATCTAGTCCAGTTTCCTCAAATATTTTGGGACAGAACACACACTGTTAACCACATAAAGTTCAGAAAGTTTATTTGAATCTCATTTGTTCTTTAGGTTGCGGCGGTGATGCCAAGTATTAATGCACTGAAAGCTTGTTATTGAGCTGCTGAGGTGGCTTCCTCTGACCACACTTCAGCAACTTTCGATGATGATTTTATTTTGAGGTCTAAAAGTGCAGCTTCAGTAATGGTAATAAAAAAAAACTGGCATCTGTTTGATTTTTTAAAAAAAAAAAAAAAGAAGAACTGTCAACTGAATCGCAGCTGGGATGATTGAACAAATTGCTGCTCGGACTGTGTTTTTATTTTGTCCTAGATTGAGACAAATAACTGGAAAACTGGATGAGTTTCTAAATTGCATTTTGCGGCCCGTGTTACAGTGACAGTTTCTTTCCCGATATTTGGCACCGTTACTCTGAGAAACAAGGTGACTTAAGCTTGTTCCTGTAAACCGTGATTTCTTTCTCTGTACTTTCTGCCTTGGAGAAAAACAAAAAATCAAAACCACAAGTGAGACCTCCCCTCTTCTGCATCTCCATTTTCTGCTTACTTCTCACAAGTCCAGAGAAGCTACCGATGGTAGCGTTTCGGTGCGGATGTTTTAATAATCTATTTGCTTTTGTTGTTGCGGCAGCTGAGGCCAGCCTTAGCGACACATCCCGTCCGTACTTCATCCAGATGAGGAATGCTGGCAGCATGCAGCCGGTTTTTAGAAGAGACGCAGGAGTTTGGCCACAAACACGAAGTCTTCTCTACAAGAACCTGCTCATCAAATGGAGGACCAAGCAGCAGAGCCTCCAGGTATTCCCGTTCTGTTCTGGTGACTTCAGGCTTTTTTCTTTTCTCTTTGCTTTTTGCATTGAGTTTTCTCAATACTCTACAGCTAACAGAAGAAGCGAAATTATACATTGCTTTCTTCCAGCATCAAAATACCAACTCTGCATTAAGGAGAATGAAAACTTGTTTGTTGCTTCTATTTCCTCTTTGTTAGGCCATGCATTTTTAATTTGGCTTTAAGTTGCATCGATGCATTTTTAATGGCTCAGCATAGCAGCTTTGAACTTGCGCACTCTGCCTCAGATAAACTCTTAACTTCTTACCAGGAATGGCAATCGTTATTGCTGCTGTCATCTGGAACTTGTCCAATGATTTAAAATCAGTCTAGTTGTGTGAAAGATTATTGTTTTCTGTAGTCTGCTAATCTCAAGTGAGCTGAATCATCTTTTACATGCCCATAATTCATCTTTCCCACCAAACTGTCAATCCAATTGAAAGAAAATAAAGTGCTTATAAAAGACTCGAGCAAGTAGAGTTAATGGAATATCTGAATCACCGAAAGCAAATTATTTGGACATTTGGAGATCCTGCTGCATGATCTCGGCACCTCATGTCACCCCACGTATACCAAACATGTGTGTCACTGCCACAGAATAGATGCAACTCTGACTCAACCACAGCGTCAGTGATCTAATAATAATTTTCTCCCATTGCGTGCTCTCGTCTGCGCAAAACAAATTTCAGTCTTGTAGCTCACTGGTTGATTGTAACGTGACACGAAACCGACTGTTTGTCCTTCTTTCCGCATAATTGTGCACTCTCGCAGCATTGATGTGTTACTTCCAGCAGAAGTAACACGTCACAGCAGAACGTTGCGAATTCAGAACATGCTTCTAAGATGGTGTATGTCTCAGAAACGCGTGGTTCCTCCTGTGTAGGAACAACAATGCTGCATGTTTTCCGCTACGTAGCACACATGGCGTCTTGGGATAGGTGTAACCCCAAAACTGGCTCTAAATTGCAGCATGCTGGTCATCTTTCTACTGGTGCAGTTTGCCTCCACGGTCCTGCTCCCAACCAGCAGTTAAGTGCTGAAAAGATGTGGGAGCTCTTGCTGTTCTTCCAGGCTGTACTTCAAAGTGTAGTTGGATATGGGCTGTCTGGATGGTGTGGTAACCCTACGGCCTAACTAAAGTCCCAGCTGGCTTGTCTGTGGCATGTTGGCTTGAAACGATGAGGAGAAATAAATCCCGCTCCCTTCACACGATTTGGAGGAGCTCTCTCTTCTCGTATACGGACAGTCCTCTCTCAAATCCTCTACACAGAATACAACTTCCTGCTGTCTGATAGATGACACTGCAAACACAACCAGTTTGTAGCATGATTATTTTTTTTGTCAGTTGTAATATTTAATGTATTTAGGGTAGGAGTAGGTGTTACAAATCTTTAAATTGAAAAGATTTTCCTCATCGGAAGAGTCTTTAAGCAAAGTACATCAGATGATTTGTGGAAAAATTTTGAATTTTATGCTTCATTTGTTAAATAGATTAACAGGAGGTTCCATGTTGGTGTGTGTGTGTGTGTGTGTGTGTGTGTGTGTGTGTGTGTGTGTGTGTGTGTGTGTGTGTGTGTGTGTGTGTGTGTGTGTGTGTGTGTGTGTGTGTGTGTGTGTGTGTGTGTGTGTGTGTGTGTGTGTGTGTGTGTGTTCAGGAGCTGATCCTCCCTCTGCTGCTCCTGGGTCTCCTTATTCTCATCAGCACCCTGAACCCTCATGTTTATTATGGCCCCATCAACACGGCCGAGCTGCCGAATGGCGATTTCTTCCAGAACCTGAAAGGCCTGGCCTTCACACCCATCACCAACATCACCAGTCACATCATGGACGAAGTTTCCCATTTCATAAGTAAGTCGTTGCCTTCCATGTGTTTCGTCCGCAATTCGGAGGAGGCCAGATGATGAAGCGGCATCATCAAACCGTCATGGCTCTTCCTGTTTGTCTTTGCAGGCGTGCAGGACCGCCTGGAGATGTTTTCCAGCGAGGAGGAACTGGAGAACGCCAGCTTGTACGAATCGTCCAACTACATCGGCGTGGTGTTCTTGGACAGCTCCGCCACGTCTTACAGACTGCGCTTTCCGCACAACAAGCTGCCCCTGCCGAGTGATTACACGGAGTCTATTGGTAAATAACCGACGAGCCACTACTTCATCTCATCTGAGGGTGATCACCCAACGTATAACTCTCTTTAGTTGGGACCACAACAAAAAAGGAAAATGTTATGGCGTTGTGAAAAGCTATTTTTTTAATTTTGTTCTTTTGTTGTTCTCCCTCTAGCCAGCTGTTACAGCAGCATGTTGAAATGCAAAGCTGCAAATTATTGGTACTCTGGTTTCACCCGCCTCCAGTCTATGATTGATGCAGCTATCATTGAGGTGAGACTTAGTGGACGTCATTGTCCTCCAGAGGTCGAGTGAAGCATCTTTTTCTCTTGGTTTAAAACACGCCAGGCTAGGTTTTATTTTCAAACATACCTTTTTTTTTTTACGCATCACACTGCTTGTGGTCATTAATTTGTGCGTAGATGCAGACCAAACGGCCAGTCCAGAAGGAGCTGGATATAAAGGTGGTGATGATGGGCCAGCCGGGCTCCGTGGAGGTGCACAAGTTTCCCCATGCCCTCATCTCCATCTACCTGGTGTTGGCCTTCACACCCTTCGTCACCTTCCTCATCGTCAATGTCGCAGCTGAGAAGGAGCATCGGCTGAAAGACACCATGACCATGATGGGGCTGTACGACACGGCCTTCTGGTGAGGCATCTGTTTGTATGTTTCTGACGCAGAATAATCCGTTCTCATATACGTTGAGTGTTATGAGTTCTCGCTCTCTCCAACAGGTTGTCGTGGGGCCTCCTGTATGCTGCTCTGGTGACCGCCATGTCCATCTTAATGGCCATCATCGCCACGTACACTGCACTGTTCCCCAACAGTGACTTTTTTGTCGTCTTTTCACTCATCTTCCTCTATGGAATATCATCTGTGAGTCATCTGCATAGAGTGGGATTTTTTTCCCCGTCAGCAGTTTAACAGTAATAAACTTGAACCTGCAATGTTTATCATAGGGTGGGGAGATAAATCGATTTTGTTGAATTTTCAGTTTTTTTAAGATATAATTTTTGGACAATCTGTTGTTTTTTCACCAATACAGTCCTTGGGTTTTCAGACCTTTCAAGACCTACCGTCTTGTCTATCACTTCTAGTTATTTTGACTGTGATTTCAGGTCAACTCACTGAAAGAATGATTGAAAACAAATAAATTTATATATATATATATATATATATATATATATATATATATATGTGTGTGTGTGTGTGTATTTTTTTCGGCCATTTATAATTTCTTTTTAAGGAAAATGGATAAATAAAAACTTAGATTGTATTATTAAGCGATGTTGCCCAGTCCCAATTTATCGGTCACTGTTCTGAAACTTTTAGATGCGTCCTTCATCCAACATAGCCTGTTGCATTCGGGTTAGACACCCGTGTATTACACTATAATCCATGGTAAGATTAGACCATTATTATTATTTCTCCTTCTCAGATCTTCTTCTCCTTCATGTTGACTCCGCTGTTTAAAAAGCCCAAGTTTGCCAGCACAGTGGGCTCCATGCTGACAGTGGTGTTCGGCTGCATGTCGCTGTTCACCGTGCTGATGAGAGACTTCCCACAGCCGCTGGTTTGGCTTCTCTGCCTGCTCTCTCCCAGTGCATTCTCAATTGGGATTGCACAGGTTAGCTACACACGCCATCATCACAATCCCACTTAAGGACACACTTTTTCCCAACACGTTTAAAAGATGAATTATTTCTGCTATCTCTTGGCGAGTTCATTGCCTCAATCATTGTAATTCACCGTTTCCCTGAAAAACATATTGCATTTAGTTAGGCTGAACTTTAAATGAGTTTTTCATCCTTTAGGTGGTTTACCTGGAAGCACAGGGAGATGGCGCTGTGTTTTCCTCCTTGACCAATGGGCCTCATCCGCTCTATGTTCCTCTGGTCATGCTGGCTCTGGACTGCATTCTTTACCTCCTGCTGGCTCTCTACTTAGACCAGGTGCTGCCTGGTGAGTAAAGCAAAAAATAAAAACACAATTGTGTTTATTCTTTTTTTCCACTATTTATAGATATATACATAGGCTTTAGACACTATAAATTCCTCAGTGTTGCTCACAAAACCTTTGAACCACACCAAACAGTTTACTGCAAAGGATAAATCTCTTCTGGTCAATTGGGCTGTGATGTATTTAGAGAAATAGTATGATTGTTTTTTTTTATCATGTATGAACTGTGAGAGATCTACAAGGATCAATATTGGGACCATTGTTATTTATTTAGCTGTACCGCATGGATGATATTGGTGCAGCCTGTCTCTTCCATTGTGAGATTATGAGTGACTAGTCGAATAACAGTTCTTTGTCTAATATGCAGGTGATTTTGGAATCAAGCGATCCATGCTGTACTTCCTGAAGCCGTCTTATTGGTCAAAACACAGAAAGCGCTACGTTGAAGTGAGCTCAGTGTACGATGCCGAGGCGAACGGCGCTCCTGGTGGAGATGAATGTGTCGAGCCCGTTTCCCCCGAGTTCAGAGGGAAAGAAGCAATCCGGTAAAATCCCAATACCAGAATGTGTTTTTTTTTGTTTTGTTTTTTTTTCACTTGTGTGGTTTCTAAGTAGAGGAAAAAAACATGAGAAATAAGGTGAATTATCTCAAACAGGTCACCTTGGTAGCAAATTGAACTAAAACAAAAATGTGGAAGCAGATTAGAAAATTCTGGATATTAGAAATTTAAACGGTTCCTGCTTGTTCTTTCACATTCTTAATTTTTGGCAATTTTTTTCTTAGTCATCTGTGATATTTAATGGAGTGCATTCTGGCTGCTTCTACAGAATCAAGTTTGTTAGCAGCAGCTTTTAAAAACTGGACATTTTTCATTTAATCAAGCACATGTGCATGTAGGAACACAGTGAAGAAAACGAAATGCATTGGCAGCAATCATATAGAAGTGCTTGCTGCTGGTTTTTATAGTTTTTAGTTCATTTTTAAATAAATTTTAGTGCATTTTAAGAAAACGTTCAGAGGATTGTTTGGTAAATTCACTGAACTCTGACCAAGGAATTACCTGGTCATAAAAGGCTCTCTAACTCAGTAAATTCAACAGACGTTTTCTAAAATAATTTTTTTTTCCAGTTTAAAACAATTTGAATGACTTTCCAAAAATCTGAAGATCTCATAAAAAAGTAGCACATTCTAGTACTACAAAGAGGGCAACAAAATGTGACAACATGAAGGTTGCATAAAACCCTTTTCACTGCTGCAGGGAAAGCGCTCATTAAAAAGCTTTCTTCTGATTCTGCTTCTCTTTTCTTTCTTTTTTTTTTTTTCCCTCAGCATCGCCAACATCTGTAAAGTGTACAAAGACAAGGACAGCACAGTGGAGGCTCTGAGAGGTGAGCATGGAGAGTTTGCCTCAGAACGGTTTGATCTGTTACCGGTTTTACCGACGCTCTGCTCCTTTTACTCCCACCTGGCCCTCAGGCTTCACGTTCGACATCTATGAGGGTCAGATCACAGCTCTGCTGGGGCACAGCGGCGCCGGAAAGTCCACTCTGATGAACATCCTGTGCGGCATCTGCCCGCCCACCAACGGCTCGGCCACCATCTACGGCTCTCCTGTGGCGGAGATCGCAGAGGGCTCGGAGATGAAGCAGCTGGTGGGAATCTGCCCTCAGTTCAACATCATCTTTGATGTGCTGACTGTGGAGGAGCACCTCAGGATATTCGCTGCCATCAAAGGGATCCCACCTGCAGATGTTGATGCTGAGGTACTGGGATGATCAAAATGTTGCTTTCTACCATGTGGCTGAAAGTGTCAGTCCTACATTTTATTTTTTTACATTTTAGATAGCCCTTTTATTTTTATTTTTTTTAATTATTCAAGAAAACATTACTCAAGTGTCTGTTTCCTGATTAATTCAGATCAAAAACAATGTGTTTTATTGAACTCCTGATTCTAAAAGCCTATGTTGCAACCGTTAAACTGTTAGAAAAACTTTTTAAACAATAGGAAGTCTAAATTTGAATCCTTTTCCCTGATTATGTTTCTGTGACAGGTCACCAGAGTGCTGAAGGATCTGGACCTGGAGAAAATCATGACGGCTCAGGCAAAGAATCTGAGTGGAGGCCAGAAGAGAAAACTCTCTGTGGGCATCGCCATCCTCGGAGACCCAAAGGTATCAGGATGATTTGAGCTTAATTTACGATGTTGGACCCAAATGGACATAAGGCTTCCTCTTTACGACGACCTCAAAAAGATTAGCCGTTTGCTTGAAAAATCTCCAACCATCCTTTAAAACACTCAAATGAAATTTGCAGTAAGAAAAATAGCCTTCTGCTTTTATTTATTTTTTTAATCCCATGCTCACTTAAATAATAATAAAAAAAAAATCAACCAGCACATCTGTCACATCAGATAACTCTTAATGTCTCTTCCAAAACTCTCAACCTGGGTCATTCACTTTCATGCTCTCTTCAAATAGTTTCCACTTGCTGTCTTCTTTCAGATTCTTCTCCTGGATGAACCCACGGCGGGGATGGACCCCTGCTCCAGACACCAGGTCTGGTCTCTGCTGAAGAACCGGCGGGCCGGCAGGGTCATTGTGCTCAGCACACACTACATGGACGAGGCGGACATCCTTGCTGGTGAGGACTCTCCTTTCTCAACTCTGTATTAAGAGCCGCTGTCGATATAACCAACAGGATTCAGGAAGCGATGCATTTAGCAGCGGCACTACAAATAAATCACACAAAGCTGCTTGGCGCTGTGCTGTAGAGTCTTATCTTAAATCTACAATCTGTTAGATTAAAGGTTGTGAAGCCTTTAATCTACAGGGCTGAAAGAACTAACCACAACTTATCAATCATCGAAGTAATTATCAGTAATTGAGCTGTCATTAACTACAATATAGACTCAAAAAAATTCATCAATTTTTTTGAGTCAATTTCATTGTAGTTTAGTCAGTCTGTACGTGTTTTTGTTTAATTTTAAGTCATATTTGTTTGTGGCGATGTCGGAGCAAACGACACGGTTTTATCGACATCTGTAACCACTGAAACCACTGTCACTGCTAGCTTGTTTTAAAGTTAAACTGTGTGGTTTCAATTGGAAACTTGAGCCATAATTTCAAAGTTCTGCATCAGTGTTATAAGGACCTGTACACAAAATGTGAATATTTGAAAAATTCTAGACTTACCTTCCTAAAAGATCAATAAGAAAGACTGAGTTTTTTATTTCTCTTCTAATAAAAAGAGGTCTCGACTATATTGGCATCAAATTTCAGCTGATGGTTGAAAATGTCAAAAAAAAAAAAGTAGTGTTTTCTCTAGAACTTTGTTTAATACACTATAAGTTCGTGGAACTCCTTAAAACATGTTATTTTAAGTTCTTACTGTCATGTTTTATTCTAGATCGTAAAGCTGTGATCTCTCAGGGGCAGCTGAAGTGCGTTGGCTCGTCTCTGTACCTTAAGATCAAGTGTGGCGTCGGATATCATCTCCGGTAAGTCGGACCGCACTCTGCCCCTTTTTTAAAAAAAAAAAAAGAGACTGGCAAAATACACGGTGGTGCAGCTGTAACCTGTGCCCTTACAGCAAGAAAGTCCTGGGTTTGAATTCAGCTGCAGGTTCTTCCTGTGCATTCGTCTCGTTATAACCCGTACGGGTTGTTTCCTTCCTCTGCAGAATGTCGATCAGTGAGGGATGCGACACGGAAAAGGTTGCATCACTGATGAAGCAGCACGTTCCCAAAGCGAAGTTGTCCCGGCAGCACGACACAGAGCTGACCTTCACTCTGCCCTTTGAGAGCATGAACACGTTTTCAGGTGGGATGGGATTTTTTGGTTTCTGTTTCTACCTCCACTCGGCTCTTTAGCGAACAACCCCGATCCGATCTTCTCAGGCTTGTTCTCGGAGCTTGACTGTCAGCCGCAGTTGGGGATAATTAACTACGGTGTTTCCATGACTACGCTGGAAGATGTTTTTCTGCGTTTGGAGTCAGAAGCTGAGGTGGATCAAGCTGGTGAGTGTGTTTTTAAAAGAAATTTCGATCCTCAAAATCAGATTTGGGTCAAACCTGATTTGTTTTGTGATCTTTAACTCCCTCAGACTACAGCGTGTTTAACCGAGAGCAGGCGGAGGACGAAGGCGACATCGCGTCTCTGGACGACACAGACCAGCGGCTGCTCACCTTCTCAGACAGCAAGTCCGATTCAGTGTCCGGCCACGCTCTGTGGCGGCAGCAGTTCAGCGCCGTGGCCTGGCTGCACATGCTCAACATGCGCAGGGAGTGGAAAGCCTTCGTTTACACGTGAGTCCCTCACCAACACAGTGTCCTTAAAAAGTCTTACACTAATGTATCTCAAATGAAGGCCTTAAAATGTCTTAAATTCAGTTTAAATAAATTCTTTAATAGTAGTTCTTAGACTTTGTCTTTGCAGGACTATTTAATCTTGTATGTTCTATTTAAAACTTCTGTCAGGCAAAAGTTTTAGGATTCTGTGACTCAATGTCAATATACCTTTGCTTGCTAGCTAGCTTTTTTTGCAACTATTGTGGGTAAATGCAAATTTTTCACCAACTGGTTGGACAAAGTTCATACATTTCTTTGGAAATATAAGTAATAAATTCCATTCATAATGGTCTTAATAAATCTTAAAGTTGGTGAAACCTGCAGAAGTACTGCTATGAGGGAGGAGAAACTTTCAAAAAATGGCTCAGCAAGGATCATCTTACCTCAGTAAAAGAGAGAGGGTCATAATCTCAGTTGGTTAGGGGGAAAAGGAGTAAACTCGATGTAAAACGATCTGATGGAGGCTAATTTTAGGTGTAGGACTGAGGTCAGAACTTGATTTTTGAATAAAAACCTTTACTGGATGACTAAAAGTGAACTTTTGCCGATGACAACATAACTTGTCAACAACACGCAGCTTTTCTCCTTTTAAAAGTGGACAGATTGTGACGGTTGTCTTCTCTTGCGCTTCAGTCTGGTGCTGTTCCTGCTCTTCCTTTCTTCGGTTCTTATCGTGTCGCTGGTGACGGGAAACATCCAGATCCACTCACAGGAGCGACAGTTCCTCCCCACGTACCTTTTGAAAAAGAACGAAGCGCCTCACAGATACACTACAAGCCTCCTCATTAAAAACTCAACCAGTGAGTAAAACTGCGGGATGAAATTAAACGAAATATTCCGACTGCTGGATAAGGATTTTTTTTTCTTTTCTTTCACCAACAGACTCGGATATTTCCGACTTGATCCACAACCTGGAATCACAGGATATCAAAGTGGAACTGATGAAACAGGAAGACTACATGGATGCGGCTCCGCATAGCGCTGCCATAAACGTCACCGGGTCCAAAGAGGTCCGCAGAGCTTTTGTCCGATTATTTGAAGGGCCACTTATTCCAGCCCTGTTCTCTCAGCGAGCTCTAACAACGCCGTTTGCCATTTCTGTCAGGGCTTTAGGTACACCATCGCTTTCAACAGCACCACAATTCACTCCTTACCCATGGCCGTCAATATTCTGAGCAACGCGCTCCTCAGAGGTCTGAACGGAACGGGGCGGATCCGAACCTGGACCAAACCCTTCGACTACGTGAGCCTCCCACAGAGTCGAGACGACATTTACCAATCTGTGGTTGAAGTAAGATGACTGTTTGCTCTGCTTGATTCCGCAGCAAATCCCGGATGCGACGTCTTACGCCCTGGTCTACATAGAGGCCATCATGCTGGGAATGCTGGCTGTCGGAATGCCGGCGTATTTCGCGATGGATCACACCCGAGACCGGGAGGTAACCTCTCGCATCCTGCTGTTATCATGATTTAAAGGATGAAACAACCACAAAGTAACACATTGCACTACTTTATTTGTCGTAAGATGGACCAACGGATGGCTTTAGGAAAAACAGACATTATAACTGGATGAGATTTTAGAGAGGGCTAAAATCTGTCCCAAAGGTCCCAAAGACTCTTTGCAAAACATTTATTAAAAAAACATCCCAAAGATTTAGGTTGCTTTTGTAATAAATGTTTTACAAACAATGTAACTTTTTTTATGCCCATACAAAGTGTGGAGTTTAAGTGTTGTTACATTTTTGTTAATTTATGCGTAGGTTTACTTTTTAATGTTATGTAATTTGCATTAGTAAAATGTTTTTGGGTTTTTCTGTTGTTGTTTTTTAGATAGGGCACCAAAACTGACGCTGTCCTCAAAACCCGTCCCTGACCATCAGGAAAAATTAAACATGCAGGATAAAATGTTTTAGAAAAAGCCGTGTTCGCACGTTGTGGTGACACAGGTTGCTTGGTGCTTCTTCTCCTGCAACTTGAACTGAGAATTTGTGTTTCAACTCAAACTCTGTGGTAGAAGCCTTCTTTTTTTTTTTTTTTACTGTGGTTTTAATCACCAGTAAGAAGCCTTTCCTTTTAAAACCAAAGAGTTTGTGTTTCCTGAAGCTTTATATCTGCTTTCACACAGTACATGCTATGATGACACCGCTGCTAGCTGCTGCTAACGTCCGCTGTCGGGGAACGTCAGGTTTCTCATTCAGTTACAGTGGCGATGGAAATAGTGAAGTGGACCAAACCACAGCTTTACGTCAGCATTTTTCATCAGTGATGATGCATGTGTCTGCCTCTACAGTTAACTTAATTATTCACCTGGAGTCAAAAACTGACTGTAAATATCATTAGTACATAGAAAAATAGGCCAATGTGCAAAGCCAGCTGCCTTTAGCAATAAGCCAGGATAAACTGAATATTAGTGAACGCACACCGGTTCTGTGTCTTCTGTGGAGTTTGTTCATCAGTCAGTGTTTCCCCAAAAGGTACGCTTCTTTGGTATTTATTTCACTATCAGATGTTGACACATTCTTATTTATAAAATCTCCAGACAGCTCTTGATACTTTTTGAAATGCAGGAACAGAAGTATGGAGCTCATTTTCGTTTAGGGCAATATCAAGATTATAAATGTCCTCAAGTAGCCGGTTTTGGCTGCGTGTAATGATCAACCTACTCGTTAACATATGAACACACCGCTGACTCTGCAGTCAGCGAGTTCTTCTTTAAATTAAACATTGAACATCTTTTCACATCAACGTAATTTGGCAGCACGCAGACAAAAACTGCATTGATTTGATTGATAAAATAATATTCAGCTTAAAATTGGCATCTCGAAGGTTCGCTTTATGTGACGCACTGCGGTCTACAGGACCACATAAAAGCTCATGTTGGGCTGGATTTGGCCTTGAGTTTGATATACTGGAACATATTGAACAAATCAAATTACTGTCAGAATTTAAACCGTTTTTGTTCATGGTTACTGAAAACACACCTGGCAGTGACTTTAAAACCTTTAGTTTATTGTTACGCTCTTACTGCTCTGACATTGAGTTTTTTTGTCTTGTCACACTTTCTGAAGCTTTAAAGCATTAATATAGTAAATTACCCAATGAATTTGTACTTAACTTCTTTTATATTTTTTCCCTCTTTCCAGATAAAGTGTCGCTCCACGCTGCGGATCTCTGGCCTGCTGCCGTCAGCCTACTGGTGCGGCCAGGCGGCGGTGGACATCCCCTTCTACTACCTCATCCTGTCCTCCATGAACCTCATCCTCTTCTGCTTCCACTCCGGAAACCTGTCGACAAGCAGCAACCTCACCGCCGTGGTCTGTGCTGCTCTTTCCAACACAAACGCGTCCTCTCTGACGCGCGAGGATTGTTCACCGTTCCTTCACGTCTCCTCTTAGGTCCTCTGCACCGTCGGCTTCGGCCCGGCCATGATCCTCTTCACGTATGTCGTTTCTTTTGGATTCACGCGAGTGCAGAGCAACAGAGACTTCTTCTCTTTCATCTGCATGATGGTGAGACATCACCGTCACGCTTCTTTCTGTCGCGGTTTAACGTGTTTGCAGGCAGTTTTCTGTAAATATTTCTTTCTTTTTTTCCGCTTCAGGTGTGTGTGGTGTCGGCCTCCGTCGTGCAGCTGTCGTTTGTGAACGACAACCCCGAACTGACCAGAACTCTCCACAACATCTTGTGTGTTTTCAACCCGCTGTATCCTCTGATGGGTTGCCTCAACTGCATCACCAAGGTGGGAGTGGAAAAACCAAACTCTGATGAGTGCTCTGATCAAAAAGTTATCTAGATCAATATTTCCTGAAGCATTCATTTAAATCTGCATGGCTGTACGTTTTAAAATAGTCCCATAAACACACAGAAGTCTTCATCTCAATGTTGGTGCATTTATTCTATATTTATGTGCATATAAACAAAAAATACTACTACTTCTACTTGGCTAAGACCTATGTAGTCTTTTTATGCTCTGTGTATTTTAGGGACTGTGTAAATATCGCAAAAATTTATGCTGAAATGCATGAAATTTTACTTTACCAATTTGCATTTGGGCTAACATTACTGTATTCAAGGGGATTGTGATAAATACAAATACTTCAAAAAAGGCAAATGAATCGAGATCTATAATAATCAAACATTACACTCATAACCTTCCAAGGTTATATTTGAGGGCCGTTTAATGCATAATCTCGGTGCAGTTTTTCATTTTAACTTCTTCCTTGTTTATTTTAAACTCGGAATGCGACAGAAGAGTATTTAGATTTAGAAATTAGAAATCCTTTTAAACCAGAAAAATATATATACATTGACTTTAGAGTAGCTTTATTTTTGCTAATTCTAGGTTTGCATTAGAGATTGGCGAATCACTGCTGCTGTTTTTCTTTTCCCAGGCAACATTCCTTCCTGTTCTGTACGAGGAGAACTTCTTGTGGAAAAGCCTTCTAATTTCTGTCATAGCCGTACGTATTTGTTTTTTTATTATTATTATTTTTATCTCAGGCATTTACAAACATGTAGGAGAAGATTTTATTTACTTTACCCTGCATCTGTTTTGCATCTTTTGTTTTCAGCCTTACCTGCAGTGCATCCTTCTGCTTTTCCTGCTCCGGTGGTTGGAGATCCGATACGGAGGAAGGGCGATGAAGAACGATCAGCTCTGCAGGTGACGATCACATTACAGGGACGATCCCTGCGCAATAATTTAATACCGGGCTATGAAGGTCCATGAAAACGATAAGCCGTGATGTTGAAGATGCTGAACTGTGACAGGATCTCGTCCAAGTCGAAGGCCAAACCGGAGCGGATCCCGGAGGAAGGGCAGAACGAGGATGAGGACGTTCAGATGGAGAAGGCCAGAGTGAAGGAGGCGCTCACTTGTCAGGCTTGTGAGGAGGTGACGAAATTTCAAAATAAAAGCTGTTGTAGGAGACCAAGCTATTTTTAAAACCTGCTGACGTTGCAGTTCGAGTTTGTTGCGCGTCCGTCTTTCATCTTCTCACTCTGGTCGGTTAAAAGTTCAGCGTGAACACAAATGTTCTTTTTCCAGAAACCAGTTGTGGTTGTTAATAACCTAAGAAAGCAGTACAAAGGCAGGAAGGAAGGCTTCTCTTTCACCAAGAAGACCAAAGTAGCCACAAAGAACGTCTCGTTCTGCGTTCGCAAAGGTACACTCAGTCTTTTTGTCGTCTTCTGTGCCTCCGCGCTTTCTGCCAGACTTAGAAGAACAAGTGGGGACGAGGTTCAGCTGCGGGCTGCGCTTCCAGGAGAAATAACCTGCTGTTTTCTTCAGGGGAAGTTCTTGGCCTGTTGGGCCCCAACGGATCAGGAAAGAGCACGGTCATGCACATGCTGTCAGGCGACACCGACCCCACGGCTGGCCAGGTACTCAACAAGCCTCCATTTTAACGTTTCAGACCTGTTTCTGTTTGTCAAAGCAATAAAAACACTGAGATAAAAAAATAAAAAAAAGTCCACTGAGAACAGCAGGGAGCTCCACTATAAACGCATGAAAACTCATTGTACAAACCTGGTTAAATCTGAAGTTTGAAAACAAAATGCATGTGAAACATTTCAAGGAAGTAATGAAATTGCAGTTTCCAGCCTTAAGTAAATCTGTGTTCTGTTTGGGTCCAGATCCTGATGGGAGACTACAGCACCGAGTTTCGTCCGGTGGAAAACCCTCTGGAACACATCGGCTACTGTCCCCAGGTGAACCCTCTGTGGCCCCGGATCACCCTGCAGGAACACCTGGAGCTCTACGCCGCCATCAAGGGCCTGAAGGGCCAGGAGGTCCCGGGCATCATCAAGCGGTGAGTCTTCAGCTGCAAAAACACAGAATCTTACCAAGTATGTTGGTCTAGTTTATAGTGCAAATATCTTAATGTACTTGGAATGGGACAAAACTAGCTTACAAGTAAGTTTTCAGGAAGCAGTATTTGTTTGTTGTAAGTCAATACTTTCTTAATATCGACTTAAAAAGTTCTAGTTATAAGTTTAAAGATTTGCCGTGGAAGAAGACATTTTTGCCATATAAGTTAAAATGTCTTGTTGCTTACAGGTGGATTATGCCACCCATAACCAGTACTTATTAGCTCCTTTATCTTGCTGAAAAGTTACTTGTAAGTTAGTTTTGTCTTATTTGAAGAGTACTGAGATATTCACATTTGATAAAAGACCAAAAATACTTGGTAATATTTTGTGTTTTTATAGTGTAAACTCAAATCTTTCAAAATCCAGAGAAAAACAAAAACCTTTCCTTTTTTTTTTTTTTTTTTAATTTTCAAGCTTGGAAGTTGTTTTAAACACACTAATCTAATTAGATGTTATTTTATAACCGCTGCAGAGTGTCGAACGCTTTGGAGCTGAGAGAACATTTAAACAAACAGGCCAAGAATCTCTCCGCCGGACTCAAACGGAAGGTGAGAGCGGCTTTAAATGGTCAGACACCCAAAACGCACGGTTAGCGTCTCCTCTGTTTGCTTGAACTGAGAGCGTTTCTATGTGGTTCCAGCTGTGCTTTGCTCTGAGTATGATCGGGAATCCTCAGATCGTCCTGCTGGATGAGCCATCGTCAGGAATGGATCCCAAGTCTAAGCAGCGGATGTGGTGAGACTCTCGGCATAACGTGGAAGAGCTGCCGACTCTGGAAACCCGGTGAAACTCAACAGTTTGTCTTCCTGCAGGAGGGCCATGCGTGCTGCGTTCAGGAACCATCAGCGAGGAGCCATCCTCACCACACACTACATGGAGGAGGCAGAGGCTGTGTGCGACCGGGTCGCCATCATGGTTTCTGGACAGCTGAGGTTCTTCCTTCCTTGGGAATCTTTTTTTTTTTCTTCCTTTTTTTCTTTTAAATAAATCTGATCTTTATGGGGTTTCCAGTTCCTGCAGCTTAACCGTCTCTCTCCCATCAGATGCATCGGCTCCATCCAGCACCTGAAGGCAAAATACGGACAAGGCTACAGTCTGGAGGTGAAACTGAGAGAGGAGCTGACGGGACTCCAGCAGGTGGCGCTGCTGCACAAGGAGATCCTCCGAATCTTTCCTCACGCCGTCCGGCAGGAGAGGTGCGCTCAAAGGATCAGCAGCTGAATCTAGAAGGATAAATGGCTCCCTTTACTGCTTTCGTCTTTTCTCCCTCGTGCTTTAGGATTCAGTTCTTGGCAATAAATTAAAAAGCAATTTAAGGAATGAAGACGGAGAATATCTGATCCAACTTTATTTAAAAGATCAGAATTTTTGCTTTCTTTTAGCAAGAACTATAAATATGCTGTATGTTGTTGCTCTGTGCAGCTTCACCACTCTGATGGTTTATAAGATCCCCATGGAGGACGTCAAGTCGCTGGCTCACTCTTTCTCCAAGTTAGAGAACGGTGAGTTTGTGAAAAAAAGAAATAAAAAATGCTTTAACATGTGGAACATAACTTCTAAACCATTTAGTCTCATTTCTTTGTTTTCAGCCAAACAAACCTTTAACTTTGAGGAGTACAACTTCTCTCAGTCGACACTGGAGCAGGTAGGTGGAGAAACGAAGCAAGGTGTATTAATTTATCACAGGTTTGAATTTTCTTACCTCTTTTCCGTAGCCTTCATCAAGCTGCTGGAATCATTGTGATTTTTGACCGTCCTTCTTGAAAGAATTGGATAAAATTAAATTGAAGCAGGCTTCTATGCGCTGTGCTGCTCTCAGGAGTCGAGCCAAACTAGAGACGACGGTCCAAATGAAGTAGATAACGGTGGAATGATCCCACAGCGTGATTGTTTTCTTCCTTCACAGTGTGTCCCCTCCTGGTCTTTCTGTTCCTCAGGTGTTTCTGGAGTTTGCCAAGGAGCAGGAAAACGACGAGGACGAGGTGGGTCCCCAGAGCACGACCTTCCAGTGGCAGCGGCTGCAGCAGGACGCTGCCGTCTCCGCCAACCACGTGGACAGCGTCGTGCACCAGCTCTGAACTCGGCCGGCGTCGAGCGCTCGCCGCGAGCTCCCATAAAGGTCTTAGAGGCTGGCCGGTTGGGCGTGGCCGCTCAGCTCGGAGGTGTGCATGCGTTTTTAATCCTTCGTCCGCTGGCGCTGCGCCTCCTCGGAATCGCACCGAACCAGCGCGTTCCTCGGCCTGCCGACGCCACGCCTCCTCCCCTTTCGTCCCGTTTGTCTCCGTTCTTCACAGGGACTCGGTTTCCGAGGATAGTTATGGACGTTTTCCATCTCTGGTCACGGCGGCCCGTCAGGTCGTAGCTTTGCGAGTTTTATTATTTGTCGCGTTTTTGAAAACTAAAACTAATCGAACCAAAGCAGCACATCTATAAAATCTCATCCAGAGGAGGAGGAGGGGGGGGGGGGGTCGCTGCAGCTCCTAACTTCTCAGAAAACTGAGAGGGAATGTTGTCAGTACCCACACTAGTACATGTAGCACAGCGCCCTCTACCCTCAACCGTGGAGCACTGCAGTTCAGCTTTCTGGGTTTTTTTTGGGAGCAGAGGGGGGGATTTTTGTTGTGAATGTGCCTGAGAAGAACGTCGCTAACTCGGCGACGGCTCTGAGGAGTTCGTTCCTCGCATCCCGGTTCTTCACTCTGGTGCCACTTCTCTTCACCCAGATGTTTGATTTCTTCAGCTTTGCTCCTGTCTGTGTTGGTGATGCTGTAAATACCGGTTCTGTGTCACTGCAGATGTTCCTGCAGAAACTTGTATTCATACAAGCAGGTGCATCGTTGGTGCAATACCTACCAAGAAATTGTAATTTTTTTATGACTTTCAGGGGATAGGACGGTGAGGTAAAGGGAGATTCCTTTTCTAAACAGTGCGAAACGTCAGATTTGTCGTCAGGTGAAACCATCCAGCAATGATTTGTTCCTGTTTTTCAGTGTCAGGAATAATAAATAGTTTTGTTTCTTATCTCAAGCAGATTTTTTTTATTTATTTTTATTTTTTTTATCTATTGTATTATTTGACCAGTCAGGAACAAAAGTGAAGATTTTTTTAATTTCTTTTTTTCATCACATTTTAAATGTTGCTCACATGGAGCTCAGTCAAACACTGACACTGCCTTCACTTTAACTTGTGATATGTGATGTTTTCACTCCTTTTCATTGCTTAGAGATTTACGTGTCAGTTCAAAATGTAGCCATCCAGAAAGCATCCGTCGTCATGACACTGCTCCTGCTGCTCTCCGACCGGCATCGACACCACAGGAAAACCAAAACGTTTTCTGTTCCGTGGGACGGAGGGAAGGTTTCTTTTGTCATTTTCTGGTGTTGGTATATTTGCACTGTTTCCGGGAGATTTTTTTTTTGGTTTGTTTGTTTAAAATATGCAATCTTTGTAAATTCTCAGTGGACTGAGATTCTTATTTAAAAAGTTATGGTTTGTGTGTGTCGTGTTTGCTCTCGTGTCGTCTCTGTGTCGGAGGGAAAACTCTTCAGTGATGAATTTTGTGGTCTCTATTTAACCTTTTTAAGAATAAATGTTTATTCAATTAAAACATGGATGTGATGGCAGCATTTTTAAAAAAACAAAAAAAACAAAGCCCTTTTCTTGCAGAATCATTTGTAGAAAATATTTTGAAGAACAAGAAAATCATTAAGACCAGGTTGATTTAAAGTTAAGTTCATAAGACTGAAGAGAAAAATGTCTAAATTCACCTTTTTCTTTTGTTTGGTCAGGTTGGACTAAAAAAATTTTAAAACAAACGGCAAAGATTTGGTCACAGACATAAAGACATTTAATGTCTTTTTGTATCTGCCGGAAATGAAGGAACTCGGATTGTTTTTGCTTTCATCTCAAGGTAGAGTCAGTTTAATGTATAAATGTTGTTTGGAAGCTATTTTTGCATTCTCGCTTGAAAAGCAACACCAAAGTGAGTCAAATCCCTCTTGTGAAATTTAGATTTCTTACCCGAACCTAGAAAATAAGACTCCAACAGGAATTTACTTGGATTAATAAACAAAACAAAAAAAGGGGGGGACCCCAAAAGTATGTAAAGTATACATCAGGGAGTTTTCAAATGAGTTCTCCTGGATAACCTTTGTGTTCTACTTAACAGTCTTTGCTAATCAACAAGAACAACGTTTGTGTTTCAGGCGTTTGCTCTCTCTGGTGTTGGTGTTGACTCTAAAGTGGGCTCTTCAGCTGCACATGATGCAGATATTTCTCGGATGATCCCTAACATGATGAGCTTGAACCCCCACAGTAGTCGTAGAACTTGGGTTAACCCTGGACTACGTAGAGATTTCAATGAATATCATGACATATGGCAACTTGGAGGAAGAAGGTTGCCCCACATGCAAAACGTGCTTGCAGACAGTGCTAGCCAAAGAAGGCAATACATCGAACCTGGTAGTGTGTGTAGGGAAGCACCACTCATTACTTTTTGCTAAATTCAAGTTAAACTTAATGCTGCCTTTTGCATCTAGCATTTATCAAATATCACCATTTTACTGTAGAATATGAGTCACAACTTGTCTGCATGAGTGTTTTAGAGCTGTTGAACTGCATATTTAAGTGAAAAGCAAAAGTAATGCCTACATGCAGGCACGGGCAGAGGGGAAGCTGGGGGTGCTTGAGCACCTGCCCTTTTTGCTCCTTGCCCCAAAGTGCCCTTTTGGTCAATTTTTTTTTTTTTTGTTATTTTCAAAGCCCTCTTCTGACACATAACATGTACTAAAATTATTTTTTTGTTTTGTTTTGGTTTTTTGTACAACATAAGCCTTCCGGTCACCTTGTTACCTTTGACCTTTTGCCCGTGACGCATGACGCAGTTGTCTTTCGCGCAGTGAGATAAGGCGGCTAACTGGAGCTGAACGTAGAGAACGTTCCAGATTACAGAACAGTTTTTGGTGAATTATATATATAAAAAAACCGTTTTTGGTGAATAAAGTGGAGTAGACTTGCTACTTGTCAGATGACGGAAAACGTTGAAGTATCGTTTCTGCTTCAGCGGTTTAAGCAGAGAGGTAATGAAATGCAACAGACACTGACAGGCCTCTGCGTCTGCTTTTCTCTGAAGAACTACTGAGGGGAGGAGACAGCCAGGTGAGGAAAAACTGTTCTTATCTATCGATTCAGTATTTTTATCATACAGACATTAGGCTGCTGTTGTTGTGCTATTAGCTAGCTGCTAACTACGACTTTGCTAGCAAAGCTAGATAACTGAAAAGCTTCTTCCCTGTGTACGAGGCACATCGTCCGTCCAAAACTTATCGTCTCCATAATAAATATATGTCCGATCTTCTAATTTCATTTGCTGCATAATGTACATTGCATTTATTCTGGCGTTAAGTAAATGTATCTTGAAGGAGAATAGCACTTAAATAAAAGTCCAACAAGGATATTCATTTAGAGTTAAAAATAACTCACCCTGAATTACCATGATAGATATAATGTATGTCATTAATGAAGGGGAAAAAACTCAACCCAGACTTTAAGTTTAGGGTCTGGTTCGCAGAGTATGTAGTTAAATTTTTTCCCCAATTATTCAATGGGAAAAAATAAAATAAACTCAGTTAAGTAAAATAAAATTGTAATCAAAACTTTTGGAATTGTAATGATTTCTTTTTAAAAAACAAATTGTTTTGTTTAAAAAAATTTTTTTTAATTAAATAACTAATTTTTGTCTCGTGAACTTAAGTTATTTGCCAAACAAACTTTTTTTTGCACACATCAGAAATCTTTTGTTGTGATTTTGGGTCTTGCCCATGACGTCACGTGAGAATCACAAGCAAAACTTTGAGTCAAACAAAAACTTAGAATATCAAGAAAAGATTTCTGACATGCACAAATAAGTTTGTTTTGCAAAACAAATTCCCTTCATGAGACAAATGTGTTATTTAAATGTTTAAAAAAGTTTTAAGCAAAACTCTGTAGGCTTTTCCCAACAATTAACAATTCAATTTTTTCTTTTTTTTTTTTTCTTTTTTTTTTCTTTTTTTCTGCAGTTCCACCTTAAAGTTTGATGCAGCTCTGCTTTCCTGAATGGACCATCTTCATCTCCACTGCAGCAAACAGGCAGCTCTTTTTTTAATAGATTACAGTACACTAAGAGGTTGCATTGTGCCCTTGTTTATATTTTTAATAGTGTAATTCTGTAAAGACAAAATATGTAAATCAGAGCTAAACCACCAGCTCTGATTTACATATCTTGCTAAATTGCGGGTTTGAATATTGCAATACTTTCCTATAACAAAATAGACCTGCAGAAAGAAATTACTAATAAAATATCTTACATATACATAGTTGTATGATCTGTATAGAGATTTGCCTTAGCTTTGATTGTATATTTAACAATTTTGTAATTTATCATTGCTTATTAAACTCTGAAAGCTGTGTGGCTTTGTTAATATTCTGTCCTAGAATGCGGTAAGATGTGCCCTTTTTTTTTTTTTTTTTGAGCACCTGCCCTTTTAGTGGTCTCTGCACGGCCCTGCCTACATGTCATATTTAATACAACAGATATGCATCAAGTTTAATGAGCAATGATCAGATAATCTAAGAGGAACCAATAAGCAACATTTTCAGACTCCTTTAATGAAACAATAACAGTGATCCAGCACTTTTCTTACCACACAGGAGACATGGGACCTTGACAAAGAAAACAGATTTAAGTCCCCATTATAACTGTAGAATTTTGTACTGTGGGAGGAAGCCGGAGTACCCAGAGAGAACCCACACATACACAAAGACAACATGCAAACTTCATGCAGAAAGACCCCAGGCTGGGAATCGAACCCAGAACCATCTTGCTGCAAGGCAACAGCGTTACCAACTGCGCATTGCTGATAATTGTTTATTGGACATTTTTTTAAACAAGTACAGCAGATACTCTGATTTTAGTTATTTCCCTTTAAATGCACAGAAAGCTTTTACTTGTTTTCAGAAACAGAGCAATTTAATCCTGCTCACTTAATTCAGAATAATCAACAATCTAATTTAAATTTAGAACAAATAACATGCAGCCCAATTTGACAACTTATCGGTGTTGCCAAATAATGAGTTAAGATTCCCAACTACACATTTTAATAAATTGAGAACGCTGCACAATGAGTTTATTTTGCATTTCTAGAGCAATTTGTAATCCATTAGTTTTTTAATATATTTTATTTTAAGTACTCAGCCGTACCCTCAAAAATTTAAAACCCCTGTTCTTATCCTTTTCAAAGAAAGCAAAGCAAGTAATTAAAATGTTCTGAAAATAAAATAAAATACTGATATTTTATTGCCATTTTTATATTTTAATTTATATAAACTTGCATTTTGGAACAATGCAAGAACATAAATGAACCATATATTTGTATAAAACTGTATGTAAAGCTCAGTTTGATTAACCATCTGTAACAACAATAAAGAGATTTGGTAAAACACAATGGGCATCAAGGTAAGGTCAGTGTCTGGCATAAAACAAGTTCCTGCAAGGAGGAGCCATAATGTTACTGCGTGGGAAATTCCCACCACACTTTCTCACGAACTAAAACACGACAAAAACAATACAATAGCAGAAATAGCATGACCTAGATTAAACGTATTTCAATAACATGCAAAAAAGAAAACCATAAACATATTTTATAAAATGCATAAATGTATGCAAATGCAAATATGTCAGTTATGACATCACTCACTGTGATGTCACAATATAATTCTCTTTTGTTATGACATCATAGAACAGTCTTAAGACTGTTGAACTTTCCCAAGATCTTTCATTCGAGCACTGAAGAAAGACTGGCAACTTGTTCTAAAACTTGTACAATTTGTTCTCAAACTTGTACAATGGAGGATCTAGAGTTAATTGAGGAACTTCAGGAATTTTATCTCAAGATACAAAGAAAGAGGTTACAATTTTTGAGTACAGAGGAATTATTAGATGACATTGCAGAACTTATGAAGAAACTTAAAAGACTTTACGATTTGGACGACATTGAGGAAAATGAGATAGTGGAGACTTTAATCCACCATCTGCAACGAGAACAGCAGAATCAGGAGCAGAGTCCACCAAGGAGTGTGTGGACTTGTTTGACTGATTGGGGAGAGACATTCATGAGCAGCTTCAGTTTTGGCTTGGGTTTTGGCGCAGCTGCTGGCATTGTATTGACTTTGTGTTGTAAACTCCTGTCCTAAACACTGTTCTGAATCTGGGTGGTGCTTGAGGGAGGGGTTCCCGTCGATCTGATCTTCAGTTGCAGAACCTGGCTCTTGGGACGTGGAATGTCTCCTTTCTGGGAGAGATTGGGAGAGGGATTCCTGCCTCAAGTGGAGGAGTATAAGTATCTGGGGATCTTGTTCACAAATGAGGGAAAAAGAGAGCAGGAGATCGACAGACGGATTGGAGCAGCATCTGCTGTGAAGCAGACGCTGTACCGGTCTGGAGTGGTGAAGAGAGAGCAGCGAAGCTCTCGATTTACCAGTCGATCTACGTTCCCACCTTCATCTATGGTCATGAGCTGTGGGTCATGACCGAAAGAACGAGGTCCTGGATACAAGCGGCCTAAATGGGTTTCCTCTGCAGGGTGTTTGGGGTCTCCCTTAGAAATAAGGTGAGAAGCTCCGTCATCTGGGAGGGACTCAGAATAGAGCCGCTGCTTCTTCAAGTCGAGAGGATCCAGTTGAGGTGGCTCAGGCATCTGGTAAGAATGCCTCCTGGGCGCCTCACTGGTGAGGTGTTCCAAGCACGTCCCACCGGGAGGAGGCCCCAAGGAAGACCCAGGACACACTGGAGGGACTATGTCTCTCGGCTGTTCTGGGAACGCCTTGGGATTTTCCCCGAGGAGCTGGAAGAAGCGGCTGGGGAGAGGGAAGTCTTGGTCTCCCTTCTGAAGCTGTTACCCCATGAGGAAAGTGGATTTATGGACAAAGGTTTTTGTTATCATGCAGTTTCTAAGGACTGGGCATGTAAGAGGATGAGGAGGTTCTACAAGCAATTCTATGGATGATTTTTCACTTTCACTTGTTTTGCATGACCTGTGGAGGGTCAAAAGTCAAGTTTTATTCACCAATTAGTTGTTTACTCTGTTTAATTCCCTGAAATTGATTCACTTACCTGGGGATTATATTGTTTCTTCGGTGGAAACTTAAATGCTGGGTACGCCTCGCTGTCTTCCTGCAAAAAAGGAGGAGAAAGGTTACTTATCTGACAAAATTAATACAAACATGATAAAAGAAAGGACTAAATAGATTCCTCAAAGTGAGGTCCTTACCTGGGGCCTTGAGACTCTCTGTTTGGAAGCCAGGTCGTCTACTGGGTCTTTTGGACCTCCTTTCCTGCAATGAAGAGAAAAAAAGACATTACTCACCTGGAATCTATTGCTTCTTTTTGTAATGGACAACCAGGTTGTTTACTTGTGATTTTGGGTTTTGTTTGGTTACCTGCAGCATCCCCTGAATTAGGTGGTTCATTTGCAGGTACTGATTATAAAAAGTTTTATATACTTTGATTGTAATGTGGGCTGCACAGTGGCGCAGTTGGTAGAGCTGTTGCCTTGCAGCAAGAAGGTTCTGGGTTCAATTCCCGGCCCTGGTCTTTCTGCATGGAGTTTGCATGTTCTCCCTGTGCATGCGTGGGTTCTCTCCTGGTACTCCGGCTTCCTCCCACAGTCCAAAAACATGACTGTCAGGTTAATTGGTCTCTCTAAATTGTCCCTAGGTGTGTGTGCATGGTTGTTTGTCCTGTCTGTCCCCTTGTTGCCCTGCGACAGACTGGCGACCTGTCCAGGGTGACCCTGTCACTCACCAGCAAAGACAAGGGTGTACAGGAAAAGGTATTAGATTTGCTTTTAATTAATTAAAAGCATGACTGTCAAATTCTCCCTAGGTGTGTGTGTGCATGGTTGTTTTTATATATATATATGTGACATATATATGTATTTATTACTATTTTTATTATTATTGTTGTTGTTATTAGTATTATTACTATTAGTTTCACGCAAAAACATGAAGAAAGTGTGACAACTTTGCCGAAACATGTTGTTTGAGCTTTCACGGTGTCCGTAGTTCCCCAGACAAGCACGCCGAACAAGCGCTCATAACGAGCATGCGTGTATTTTGCCGCCTGTACGGTGCGGAGCGGCAAGAAGACGCAGGGGGAACCGTATCTGATGGGGAAACGCGGATTGACGTAACACCTGGATGGTTAAGCTAATATCATCCTTGACTCAAAACCACAAGTGTCAAAAATCTATAAAAGACTTGCATAAAGAAAATAAATCTCTCTCCTAGACACAGCAACATCTTGTGTTCTGCTCTTCTCGTTTTCCCCTTGAAACATAAAACACGTCGACGCTCCCGCCATATTGTGAGAGGAGACAGCGGTCAGTTGGTATTCAAATACGTCACAGTTTATGTTTTAATAAAATTAAAAGCGGTTTAACAATTATATTTTTCAAATAAATGTCTTATTTTATTTTACCAATTGTAAATGTAAACATCAATCCCTAAACAACATACATAGAAAAAATAAATGTAAGTATGATTCATCCAAAACTACTTAAATTAAATTAAGATGTAGGTGAAATTGAAAAGAACATTATATTTTATTGTCCCACAGTGGGAAAATTCAGGTGTACCAGCAGCAGGTTGGAGATCAGTAAAAACATGCATATTCACACAAAGGTAAAGTTGTAAAAAGAGACTAGAGGCAAATTTACATCAGACAATAATACTGTGTGCAGTTATTAAAAATGGTGTATTGTGTGCTTTTCAGTCCCAGGACTGATCAGATTTCTGTAGATAAAATAAACAATGACAGAAATGGGAAGCTTGTTCTATTGTTCTGCCACCTATAACAAGTGAACATCAGGCTGAATTAAAGGCAATCTACAGAGATCCTAGCAACCTATCACAAAATCAGTAGATTGTTTAAAATCTCTCATGCAAATAAATTGGCTGGTCTGAAATATTCTTTATTTGAAAATAGGTATAATTTATAATGGCTTATAAAAAAAAAATAAAGAAATAGATAAAACCCAATTCTTCCTGGAACTGAATCCTAAAAACAAACTAAAATTGATTTTCTGTAAAACCAACCTGGTCAATATGTATGACAGAAATTCAGTTTAGCAGCAGCAATTTCAACAAAATGGATATAAATTCATTTTAAACCAGTAAGTGTCATACTTTGGAAATTGAGTATAACAGAACAAGAATTGAACCCTGGAAACTCAAACATTATTTCCATTCTCCATTTCACATTTATCCTGATCTGGAAAATGATAGGTAAATTCATACTTTTTCAGATTTTAAGATAATTTATGAAACCCTTTTTGTACTCACTGTTTTCACCTTTCACATCATTTATGCAATATATCCACTGCCCCACTTCTTCACGTGTCCAAGACATCTCAGCCCTTTTCACTGCCAGTTTTATCTCCAAAGTACTCAATCCCAATTTTCCCACTAATTTTTAAATTCCAATTATGTCAACTACCTCTCAATGAAAATATGAACATCTCCCAGTCTGTCTGTAAATGCCTCGGGCTACAGCCTGACCATCATAGAAGGTCTAATCTTACACACCTTTGATTTCACTGTTGAAAGCATCCAAAAAAGATTATTCCTACTCAAACAGCATGCAGCAGAATATATAAATAAATTATTAAATATTATTAGAAGTGTTGGCTGTTTTAGTTTTAAATATACAGGTGATGTAGATTTTTCAATGTGGTGTCCAATATTTGAGCACAGCATTGAGGCAATGCCTTGAGGCAAAACCTTCTAACAGGGGAAGTAGGTTTTTGTCTATCTGAAAAATTGATCTATTGAAAATACCCTGAGGGCATGATAACTCATTAATATTTTAAACATAATGGAAGCCAAATTAAAAAAAAAAAAATCCACATTCAGACAGCTACAAAATGACACAAACACAAGTTTGTCATTATGAGCCAGTTTGGTTAGATTTTCCTGCATCAGACTGAATTTCTACATGTGTTTTCATGTGAGTTGTTAGCTTATACTTGCGATTAAAATGCATGTCACAGACATTACAGGTAAATCGTTTTTCTCCTGTGTGGACTCTCATATGCTGCGAAAGAGACCCTCGCTCGCAAAAAGCTTTCCCACAAACATGACAAGCACATGATTTTTCTCCTGTGTGCATTCTTATATGTATCTTAGCATGTGAGCTTTGACTGAACTGTTTTCCGCAGATATCACATCCAAACGGCTTCTCGCCCGTGTGCACCCTCGTGTGTATTTTAAGCTCTACTGGTCGGCGAAATGTTTTCCCACAAACATCACAAGCAAAAGGTTTCTCAGCTGCATGGACCACCATATGATTCACAAGACTCCCTTGTGAATTAAAACTCTTGCCACAAAAATCGCAAATAAACGGTTTCTCTCCTGTGTGGATTCTTATGTGCGTCTTAAGATTTGCGCTGCGGAGAAATTTTTTACCACAAAAACCGCAGTCAAAAAGTTTCTCTCCAGTGTGGATTCTCATGTGTGTCTCACGATGCTCTTCTGCACGAAACCTTTTGCCACAAACATCACAACTGAAAGGTTTCTCTACAGAATGGGTGATCATATGAGTCTTTAGGAGTGACTTAAAATTGAAACTTTTCCCACAGTCCCCACAGCTAAACGGTTTGTCTTTAGTGTGGTTTTGCATGTGCATCCTAAGACGTGATTTAACATTAAATGTTTTACCACACAGATCACAGCTGAAAGGTTTGTCTCTGTGGACCTTCATGTGTTTGTTGAGGTTCATCTGGTAATAAAATCCTTTTCCACATTTGCTACAAGCGAGTGGCTTTTCTTCAGCATGAACTCTAAGATGCGCCTTATGATCGCCCATTCTGCGAAAACCTTTACCACAAATATCACAGAGGAAAGGTTTCTCATCTGCATGTATTTTCATATGTGTCCTCAGTTGCACATATTCGCTAAAGGTTTCACAGCAATTTTTACAGAGAAAACGCCTTTCCCCAGAGTGGACCCCCAGGTGCTTCTTAAGGGACCACTTGTGGCGATACTGTTTACCGCACTCGGAGCAGCTGAAGGATATTGCAGCAGTTTTACAGGCTACATTTTTCTCATCACCTGGCTCAAGTACAATGGTCTGCTTCGAGGCTTTGATTTTTGTTTCAGATCCAGAACCGGCAGATTCGTTGCTGCTTACATCAGTTTCTGAAGATGGTGAATCATTTTCAATTGAATTTAATTTTAAGTTATTATTTGGATCAGAGTTATTATCTGGATCCAGTCCACCACAGTGGTCTCCTTCTGTTTTTATCTGCCGAGTAGAGCTGTTGGTTGAAGGTTCTGTCTTCACATCTTCAATTTTGACTTGATTAAGCAGCGAAGACTCAAGTTTCTTTTCGTCATCTTCAGTTTTCACAGTTTCAGCAGTGGGGTTGATCCTGACTTCATTTTCTTCACCTTTCAGTTCCATAGTCTCTTGTTTCTGCTTGCCGAAGCTCGGCAGAACTTCTTCTTGTCCAACCAGACCTGAAATGCATGTATAATCAAATATCAAACCTTACTCTAGTTTCTAAACAAAGAAAATATTAATGGATTGTTGATCATTTAGGACAGATTTAAATAATAAATACTATAAAATGCTAAAATTACAAAATACTTTATCCAACAGACTGCATGTAAGTGCTCTTGGATCAGTGTGAAACCTATATAAATTTGGTCAAGTTTAATTTGGGGTGTAAGGTACCTGCTCTGATGCATTTTTGTCTTTAGGTTGTGTGAGGCAGGACTTCATTTCATGTGAGTTGATCACAGGCTGCTCCGATGACTATGCTTTCCAAATTAAAGTAATTTTACTATAGATAATATTACAATAAGCTAGGTTCTAGGTTCTGAGAACATTGACTGAAGCTAAAACTCCCCTCTTTGGTGAGTTCAGTCAATCTTAGACAATTAACATCTTAGAACTGCTTCAAAACACTTTGCTTTAGTCAGATAAAACGGATGGATAGGACATTCGGTTGATAAAACAATTATTTTCTTACTAAGATCTCTGTTGGTTTGTGTTTGCTGAGGCTCCGATGTGGATGCTGGAGCCTTAAGAACCCTCCCTGGGTCGTCTTCTTGATGTTTTTTCTTTCCAGACATCCGTGTGCTGCTTCTCTTACCCCTCTCCATGCTTGTTTGCAGCTCAGAGATGAACTGTAGCTTTAGGTTTCAGGAAGTATTTCCTGCTGATTTCTCAGTGGAGCCATATGAAACTACAACCACACAAACACCAGGCAGTTATTCACAAAAACAACAACAACAAAAAATTTAGAACCTGGAATAAAAATAGAAATGAATATCATGATCATTCAAATCACTGATCTACAAAATGTTTGTATATATCACGATTAGGGCTGGGACTTTAAAGCTGGGTTGTGTAACTTCTATATAAAGTATCTTTTTTTTAACATATTTGTTAAAATTATCATTATGTCATGACAGTATAAGATAGATAATCTTAAACAAAATCAAGCTCCTCTGCCTTTTCCCTATTGTGTTACTATCATCTATGCAAATATACTACTCTGTCAGAAGCAATCAATCAGAACAAGGAGGAGAATCTCAGCACTGTCAATCCTCCTGGTGTATGTGCTGCTCAGACCCTCCCCCTTTCTCTCTGCTACACTACAATTGGTTCATCACAACAGAGCCTGTAATGAATGCTCAGGCTAGTTAGCATGGCCGCTGACAGCAAATCATCATTCAAATATTTTCTAAAACTGCATGAATTAATTAATGTGGAATTTTGATAGAAAATTGACAGAAACAACCCACACATTCACGCAGAAACTACTGTTCTGGCTCGATCTCTTTGATTTTATTTTTAATATTTCCCATCAGTTAGAAGCTACATTTTCTTTCTGTGACAGTTTTTGATCTTTTGGTGCTAAACGGGTTCGTCTACAATGACAGAAACCTTGAGGTATTTCACTGGACACATGCTTATTTTGCTGATCACTTTCCCAAAGATGTACAACGTGGATGCAACTTGTCGTCATTAAAGGTGTTTGGTAGAACATCTCTCAGGTCTGTGACGCTGGAAGTCGAAGATAAATTCAGTCTTTGCAGTGGAAATGTGGACTAACGATCCTGCTAATGACTCTGCGTGTTCACTTAAAGCTCCTGGCGATTTCATCAGCGGGTTAAATTATTTGTCAGACAAAACAATTTGTGCTTCATCAGTGAATACAGCAGGGAAAGAAGGCCAGATTGTATTTACCTTTATTTTTTCTCTCTCTATCCCTCTTCGCAGCTCCAACAAAGATTAACGCTCAGTCTGGGTTTATTCATCTGACCTCTTCCTCCGTTTGACACAGTTTTGGCTTATTAAAGACTTAAAGCAGCGGCAGCAGCACAGAAGAGACAAAAATATATATATCTGAGTTTCACCCAGGAGCGTGCAGCTGAAAAAAGCTCTACCGGAAACACGTGACATCTGCTGGTGGAAATACGTTTTCACAGCTAGACGGTGTTTTTTTTGTGTTTTTTGCGTTTACCTGATTAATCCAGACCGCAAACGTTCTGTTGTTAAAATAGTCGCATCGCAATAAGCACAAAAATGTATGCACAAGAGAACAATGTTAGTGTCATCTGTAGGATTTTGCTGCTGTTAGACGATGTTAATGTTTATCTGAGAGTCTGACCAACATTAAAACAATTCCAGGTTTAAGCTGTTTTAATAAACTGCTTACCGACACATCTTAAGGTTGTACATGAGCAACAGTAGCAAATTTCTATAAACGAGTAACCGTGAAACAAAAATAATCAGACATAAATCGAAACAGGTAGATTAAAATATTTTTTAAAAAGTGCCAGCCTCAATATACAAAGAAACTTGTTTTCATAAATCTATTAATTTTTCAATAAATCCAAACTATTTTTCTGTCCAAAATTTTTTTTTTATTTATTTATTTATTTTACATTAACATTTAAGGTTGCAACATGACAAAATAAGAAAAAGGTTATGAATAATATTGCAAGACACTCTTAGGTCCGTATGTTTTGAGAAATACAATTTCAGGGGTAGGAACTTTTAATTGGGTGCTTTGTTGAGAAGAACGGAGGAACAAAATAATTGTAGTACTGACGAAGCTAGTGCTTTCGGAGGAGGTGGTTAGGATGTTTGTACAGATTAGGTTATGATGAACGGTATAAGAAGTTTAAGACAAGATTAATGGCATAGCAGGGAGATCCCTGGCCACAAGCTGATTAACAAAGGAGGATGGAGGCTAAATAAATCCAGAAGAACCCATAATCTTCATTTGATGGATTGAACGGAGAGAATAAGCGAGAAAGCGCAGGTAAATACGGTGTGGCCTTCTTTCCTGAAGAATGCGTACATTTGCAGATTATCATAGCTGTCTGATGGAAATAGATGGAGCTGAGTGGTTCTCCAATCGTTGTGATTTTTCTGTTTGTGAATTTAGAGGAACCAAATAAAAAGCATAGGTGTGTAAAAAGCGATGCCTGATCAAAATTACATCTAAAATTAATTTGTCGTTGGCGGTATGGTCTTCTTTCTACTTAATATACATTTTTACTATAGCTTTAATTAAAAAGTTTAGTTAAATGTAAATCAGTTGATCTTGTAAGTTAAACTTAACATGAAAGTAACTGAACTCCCGTTTGGACGAGCTGTACGCTGGTCCAGTACGTCAAAGCGTTCGCCATATTGGGAGTGGAAAGAGCCAACATGAACTTAAATTGTGTTTTTACAGTTCCAGGCATCCTTCCTAAAGCAGCAGAAGTGGATCCATGCTGGATGCTCTAAAGTCTAAATTTTTTGAAATATCTTTTATAAACAACAAAAGAAGAATCCCAAGTGGAGCGAGGATGTCTGAAATGATGAAGCTTGAAGCAAATGAAGCTGGAGGGATCAGCTTGGAACCTCCTGCAGCATCCATATCAGAACTGGAGGAGGAAACACAAGACAACAAAGATCTCAGTAAGTGGTATAATTAAGTAGTTTTAATGATGCTGCAAATCCTTGCCGACATCACAGTTTGTTTATTACTCTTTAGCTCAGAATTTCATTAATCCTCATCATGCATCTTTATGTATTGCCTGGACTAATAACTGCAGCACAATCTATTAAGCACTTCATAAGCAGACAACAATCTTTTCTATAAAGACTTTATGTTTTCTGCACTATTATAACATTGTAGCAGTCGGTGGCCTCATGAATCTAAGATCCCCATGTAACATCTCTTCAGTGGGGAGTCGAGTATTTCAGGTTATGCTCAGACACACACAGATCATACTCACTTATTCCCTTTAGGTGTCTCTGTCATCCCATCAATGGTTTGTTTATCTGAGGCTTACAGTTTTAAATCAGATTGAAGAATAAATCTGAATAGCATCTCTTAGGTAAGCAATTCTAAAGCAGCTATGGCCATATAGACACAAGAAAACATCTTGATATATAGAATACTTATCCTTTGAGATTGAGTGATAAAATAAATGATTAATGTTTTATTGTGGTTACTGTATCTACTTTTGCCTCTGCCACTGGACATACTGCATACATTTTCATATATAATGACTTCACGAATCAGCAGTTCTATAGTCTTGATGTTTGTCTTGCAAATTTCTGCAAGACACACTTGCAGATAATCTTTGCTAGTGTGTATTATCTGACGTGCATGAACATAAGAGAAGTTTAGAAATGTGTTACAATAAAGACCCTCCATGTCTATGAAATGATGCCTCGTCCCCCAATGCTCTGAGGCCACCACAATCCACTGACTGTTTTGAAAAAGTGTGTAAAATTTACACAATCTGGAATAAGGCTGTTGACAGTAATATTTCAAATATAGTCAAGTTAAATGTTAAGGTAGTTTGATGTCAGCTAATCTTTTTTCCTCTGCTGTTTGTCTGTTTTAGTGTTACTTGAAGACGATCAGCAGCAAATTGTAATCAAAGAAGAGGTTTCCTGGAACACTAATTTGGACCAATGCAATTCAGAGCCGGCTCAGATAAAAGAGGAAAAAGAGGAACTCAGGATCAGTCAGGGGGAGAAGCAGCTTAATGAGGAACTGGAAACAGATATCAATGAATTCCCCCTTATGATGGTTACTGTGAAAAGTGAAGGTGGAGAAGAAAAAGCTCAGTTCTCAGAACTTCTTCAGGTCAAAACTGAAGTGACCAGAGAACCAGAACTTCCCACCAGAAGGTCAACCGAACAGATAAAAACAGAAAGTGATGAAGAGGACTGTGAGGGACCAGAACCCTCAACAGATCCAGATCAACCTGGTCGTGTGCAGCCAAAGACGGATGAAAAGGCTTTAGACTCATCCAACTCTACTAACACCGAAGCCAGTGATGATGAGTACTGGCAGAAGTCTTCTGATTCTGAACTTGAAATTGAAGATGGAGACTATAATCCATGTGCACCAGTGTCAGGGGGAAAATATGGTGCAGGAGGGAACTCTGTGAAAATCACCTTCAGCTGTTCTGTGTGCAATAAGCAGTTTGATTCAAAGTTCAATCTCAAAACACATTTACGAGTGCATACAGGGGAGAAACCGTACGGCTGTGACGACTGTGGGAAGCGATTTACCCAGAATGCAAATCTCCTGCGGCACAGGCTGGTGCACACAGGCGAGAAGCCGTTTGTCTGCGATATTTGCGGTAAAAGATTTAGCCAGAGTTCAGCACTAAAGACACACATGACTGTCCACACAGGAGAGAAGCGACTTAGCTGCTACGTTTGTGGTAAAAGACTCGCAACAACCTCAAATCTTAGAGCACATCTGAGCGTCCATACCGGAGAGAAACCATTCAGCTGTGACGTCTGCGGAAAAAGATTTAACAAAAGGGCAAATCTCCGGGCACATATAACACTCCACACAGGAAAGAAACCATTTAGCTGTCATATTTGTGATAAAAGATTCACTCAAAGCTCTATTCTTAGGAGACACATGGACGTCCACACAGGGGAAAGGCCATACAACTGTGAAGTGTGTGGTCAAAGATTTACTACAACCGAAAATCTTGAGGAGCATATGAACACTCACATCAAACCAACTGACTGTGAAGTTTGTGGTAAAATCTTCACCAAATCTGCAAATCTTCTGGCACACATGAGCACCCACACTGGAGAGAAGCCATTTGCTTGCGATACTTGCGGTAAAAGATTTACTCAGAATTCAACTCTGAGGAGGCATACGAATGTCCACACAGGAGAGAAGCTGTTTGGCTGCAGTGTTTGTGGTAAAAGGTTTACTCAGAACTCAACTCTCAGTCGACACATGAGCATCCACCCGGGGGAAAAGCAGTTTGGCTGTGATGTCTGCGGTCAAAGATTTGGTACGACAGCGGAGCTTAGAGCACACATGAGTTCCCACGAAGGAGAAAAACCCTATAGGTGCAACAATTGTGGCAAAAGATTTGTTCGAATCTCAAACATGAAGAAACACGCGTGCATCCAGTTAGAGAAATCATCACGTTCATGACCAGCATGTTTAAAGTGCGTTGTTGGGCTTTTATTAGAATGTAGTCATATTTCTCATATAGCTTAATAACAAAAGATCATATTATCAATTTACTTCAAGTGAAATGAAATATTATGAACAACCTCCCTCCCCTCCAGGGCTCTTTACCTTTCCTTTTATTAAAACTGACAGTACTCTGGATTTCAGTTTTATTTCAATAGGTATACAAAAAATATACTTGGAAACTTTTAATGTGATAAAAATGCTGGACTGTATATGCCGTTAGACCTTTAATTTTACATTTTCTAAGAAAATGTATCTACAGTTGCAATCAGAAATGGTGAACCGTCTCAACTTAAAGGCCTGTGACGATTAACCAACAAGAAATATGTGTTGATGCATATATATTTCACTCATTTGACTTGTGCATAGTGTTGTATAAGTTGAACACTTGTTTTCACAGATAGGTCAATAATCAGTCCACCCAACAGGGCTCACATGCAAACGTGTTAGATTAATAAAAGGTTGGAATGGGCTTGGATGCCTTCCTTTGTGAGGTTTCTGTGAACGTCACAACTGAAGTCAATGAAGGATCATTAGATGTTACTCTGTTTTCCATTACAAAGACTCTAAGCTTTAGGTTTTCTGTGTTAAAATGTGAAACGTCAAACCTAATTAAATTTACACCCAAATGAAATATTGTTCATTTCCAGTGTTATATTAATGAATCACTCAACTAATAAAAAATGCTATCCAAAGAAACAATGGTAGATCCTTCCAATCTTTCTGGGTTTTTCTGTATTTGTGATTGTGGGTTTGTAGGTTCCTTGCAGATTTGTGCTACCAAAATGTATTCTGCAGCATTCTTCTTGTCTTGATCACAGGAACAACGTTTCTCTTAATTGCTTTAATTGCTCCTCTTCATGCTTTCCAAGGCATTAATGCTGCCTTAAATCTCCCTAAATTCAACAATTCTGTAAATATTTGTCTTGAACATTTCTAGCAAGAAAGCATCAGAGCCGTTGCTGCGGTGCACCTTATCTTTGAGTTGACTTGTTGAGCCTGGATCTGTTGGACTTGTTTCATTGTACACTCCAGTGGAGTTAAATTAAATTTGCATCGTGACTGAATTATTCCTGACCTTTAGTGTGTATTTAATCTATGGGATACCAAGCAGTTTCATCAGTTTCTTCAGATCAGTGGGACTCCTATGTTTTTTCTGTGGGTTTTTAATTTTCCCTTTCTCTTTCACTGGAAATTAAAACATATTTGTCTTTTTATTCGGTGTATGTATGGTTTTGACTGTATACACAAATATTTGTTTGACTCAACATCATAGTTAAAGGATGACACTAAAGGGCGAACATAGAGAAGTAAAGCAAATAGGTGTTTTCCTGCTAAAAGTCCTTGAGACGTTAAATGATGTGGAAGCCATGTCTGGATCTTGCAGAATAAATAGAAAAACGTCACTGGAAAGGAAGACATCTAGAAACCCATGTCAGTCACTGGAATGAATGAATCAAGACCAGATGGTTGCACTTTAATTTGTAAATTATATTTTGTCAGAACATGGAGGTTTTTGCTTGCAAAAAAAGGCATCTGCAAGTGGAAATTGTTTTTTTCTCTCTCTCTCTTTGCCTTATTAGAAAAATGAGCTGCACAAATACACAAAAGCTATGCAAAGTAAATGAACTCACTTTTAATGGTAGACCTAGTGTTTAATGTAAAAACCCTTCTGTGGCTTCAAGCTGTTTGTGTCACAATTGGAGAAAATAGACATTTTTATAAGCGTCTCTGATCGATCAAATAAAGGTTTGTAGATCTTAAGTGATTCCCATAAACAGCACTAATTAAACTGAGCAGAAGTCGTGGATCTGCAGGGCTTCAGGTGAGCATGATCAGAATGATTAAAGCAGCTGAGCCTCTAATATAAACTCAGCTGAAGCAGCAGAGTACTTGCAACACAAGGTTTTGTCTGCTCTTTGCAGAGAGCAACATGCAGCAGCAGTGTGTTTTTAGGTATGTTTTCCTCTATATGACCTCTTGTTAACGTTTCTATGTCTTCACTGAACTTTCATGTTTGAACAGGAATTCCTGGATTTGCCTGTTGTTCAGCTTTGGAGCCTGTGTTCCTGTCAGGAAAGGTAATGATGCATTTTTTTTTTCTTGTGAATGCCTCCACCTGAATAACTGTTATCTGAATATATATTTTTTCTTTTCTTTTTCCCCTCACCGCAGATCAAAGAGTCCCCCAAGCTGGCTCTACCACTAGTGTTGTTTCAGTTGATTTTGGCTCTGGTGGTACTGGGTCCAGTGCTGGCTTTAGGTCTGCTGTTGGTGTCTCCTCTGTTGTTGATGCTGGTTCTGATGTGGACTGTTCACCTGCAAAGGATGCACATATTTTTCAGATGATCGCTGACAGGCTGAGCCTGGACCCCCACAGAAGTCGTCCTCTCCTCCAGGCTCACTGGAGCGCTCCTCAGGGAATGGCTGCATCCCGCCCTGTGAACCCTTCATCCCTCATCATTCACAGCGAGTACCGGCAAGCAAGAGACTTCCCCTCTGACTCCAAATACACCCAGGATACATTTGACCACATCCCTGTACCTGGAGCCCCACAGCACCCAGGCAGTGGGTCTAAAGAGCACCAGAAGATCTGAGGTCCAGACTTCCTGCAGTGGACTACTCGACATCCTAATGTGATACTAACTTCTGTTTCCTGCAAGAAGCTACAGAATTGACTCTGAAAGATGATTTTGAAAATAAAACTTGATCTCACCTCTGTATTTTTTTTTCTCTTGCTCTGTTCAGTGAAAGTTAAGCATAGACCTTAAGGTTTATGCTTAAGTTATGAAGTTCTTGGTTGTGACCAGGTTTTTATTTTATTTTTTTTTAATGCATGGTATCTCAAACTCAAAAAATAACTAGGAGTCGAGTTAAACGTAGTTTCAAAAATCTGAGATGAGGTTTCTAAATGGTCAGGCAATAAGAAATTTGTGACCTGATTTCAACCATTGTTATGACAAGTTGGGTGAAATTTTAATTGGTCTGTACCTGTTTCCTGTACAAGCTTCAGATTAGTTCAAAGCCAACCTGAATCTTAGAAATTTGGTACAAAGCATCAATTTGGGAAATTAGAGCACAAATCCACTGACGGCAGAAAACTTGACTTGCCAACCAAGTTTTCACTTGGGTAAGTCAAGCTGACTTGCTGTTTCCACACCAAATTAACTTTCTGCTGCATGAATCTTGAAGCAGTGGGTATTGCATGCAAATGCATCTTGCAATATTTTGCACAGGTTTGAGGATGGCCACCCTTGTGATGTGGACACATTGTAAGCATATTTCAACTACAGTGCACTGATGAAGCATCTGGAGAGGGTTTTATTTCTCATTTTTCTTGTCGAGGAGTATGCAGCTAGATGAGGGACATTGGGAGATAAAGGGCAAGTTTTAATGCACATTTGCTCATGTGACAACTATAAATAGGACAATCAGATGCTAAGACAGTGACGGAGTTCAGTCTGTTCCATTAATGAAAGGAGACGTTCAATATAACATCTGAATATTTTCACAACTAAAATGTGCATAATTTTAACATATAGCAATGACTAAAACTATTATGGAAAATAATGTAATAAGATCACTTTGCTTCAAAGTGAGTTGTTGTGGGCATGTGCATTAGGAGAAAATATCAGCTCAGATCTCATCTGCCCTGTGGCTTAAAGTGATTCCAGCAGCTCACTCTGCTGCTGCATATTTCTGCCCAAAACATGCAGGGAATTTAAGTTTATATTGTTCATTTGTAAATGGTATTATGCATTCTTCCTTTGAATAAGTGCAGAGAGTGATCAATCTATTGTTTCAGTAATAACATTTATGGTGCTGGTTTCTCCTGTACAGGAGAAGCTTTGTCTTGTTAGCTGTGTGGTGGGTGGAAGATTAAAAAATTAAAAAAGCAGCATTAAAAATATTTTGTTTGGATTCAAGTTCTGTATTATTGAGTTTAAAACACAATCATTCAAATAGGCATGATATTTTATTAGAAATACTGCATATTTTATTTAGATTACAAAATATCCAGTTTAACGATAAAATGTGTGTGGGTGTTAGCAGACAAGACAGCAAAAAAGGAAAATACAAAAATCCACCAGCTTTATAGTAAAAACAAGGAAAAAATTTTGTATTTTATACACTTCTTAAAATACAAAATCATAATACAGGGAAATGTGATCAATGTGGAATGGATGAAACCAAAGAACGAGTTATAGTAGACTGTTATAAATTTAAGAGAGAAGATATGAGAAGATAGTCTGAAAAAATTAAGTAAAAGTTCAGATACACTCAAAATTAACTGGAAACATATACAACTCAATTTTTTAAGGAAAGAAAAAAAATGTAGAAATTATACAAGTGATTCACACTTCATACCAGTAGGTGGCGGTAAGGCACATCTTCGGTTTTCTTGCCAACCGCCGAGAAAAAAACAAAAAAAAAAAGCAGAAGAGCATTTTGAATCTACCGGATGTCGGTGTCTTATGTGTGAGCCTTTCGATTCTCAGTCTAATATAGTTTTCCATCACAGCAAAAACATCAGAGGCGTGAGAGGACCAGGATTACAATGGAAAGCTGCAGGTCTGGAAAACAGTGTAGCTACGTTGACTCTGTGAAGGAAGAGAGTGAAGGTAAATCACTAAATCTACGCATTAGATTTAGATTTGATCATTAGAATCGATGGAAGCATGAAGTAAACAGGAAATAGCTGTTTACTGGGGTGCTCTGGCGTCAAATATGTATTCTGAGACCTACAACGACAGACATAAACAGCCAGATGTCGCCAGGGGTCCGTTTCAGGAAGCGGAATTGGTGAACACTTCAAGAAACTTCAGGGGTAATGCTGCGTTCCAGTTGCACTCGAAACTGGGAAAGTCCGACTTCCCAGTCGCCCTCGGAGGTCGGATTTTCCACTGAGAAACTGGGAGCGACTCCCACTATCCGTAGTTACTATTTGTGAGGTGGATTTCTCGTTTTTCAATATGGCCGGTCCTCGCATCAACAACAGTAAGCTGTGGTGGAAACATGCTTATTTGACAAGACACGCATGTAGAAGTGCGTCTAAAATCAATGTTACATGTACCGCCTGCAACTGTAAGCTGGAGAAATTAAAAGTAGTGTTTGTAACAGCTATTGCAAACAGACGTTCATGGGCGTCGCCATGTTGAAATTCCGACTTCTTAACAAGATTGCGGTTACCTCGTGTGTGACGTAAAAGCCACCTCCGAGTTCCCACTTCCCAGGTAACTGGAATGCAGCATAAGTTTGGACATACCCTGGGTATTTGGTTTCAAGAAGCCAGCACCGGCTGCCTTTAGCAGTGTGATGAATTTTTACAGGCACACCTTGAACATCATATAACTTTTTTTTTTTTAAATCAAGCTTCTGAAAAATCTAATTGGGAAGTCTTTTGTTGGAGGGGATACACATTAATTACTTAAAACCTATAGTTCTGTATTGCCAATTTTGATAGGATCAATCCTCCATTCCCTAAATGATCTTCTTAAAACTAGTTGATGTAATTCTAAACAATTATTCAGGAAAGAGATTAACCACAGATGGGGGTGGGGGGCAAAGAGACTGAGGCAAGAGACAAGAATGAGGCACCACTAGGATTAATGATGCAACCTAATGATAGTGAAAGAGCAACAAAATGGAGAAATGGAATTGGTTTAAATTATATCTGATGCTGGCTCAGCAAAGAGAGGTCATGTGAGTAATTTAACCATTTTTTTCTTCCCTTTTCAACAAATTTGTTACAATGGAGGGAGATGCAACTGAGAAAGATGAGAACAACAAAAGACACAAGAGCCACAGATGCAGCTATGATGACAGATAGAAAAGAAGATTAAAAGGAACAGATCTATAGTTAATCTCAATTTCTTCCTGAATAGCTTTCCCTGCCTACAAGTATGTTTTTCCTGTTAGCCCCGAGTTATCAGGTGGAAGAGATGAAGCAGAGGAAACCAAAGGGGTAAAGAGACAAGAGAGAGCAGCTGAAATGACAACTAGGAAGGTAGTTGAACAGTGGAAAAGTTAGAGCTGGGAGTTACACAATATAAGTAAGACCTGTGGTCAAGTTCACGAACACTAATCCCCTAAACATCAAAATGTGGAAAAAAGTAATTTCTACAATACACATATCTTGGAGTGAAATGTAAACAATATGTTTTTGTGTTTCCTGCAGAAGAGCAGCAGCCGTTGGTGATTAAAGAAGAGGTTCCTGATCTGAGCAGTTCCAGTTTGGACCAGCAGAACCTCAGACCTCCTTTACTGGTTTTAAACAAACTTCAGTCCGGGAGAAAAGGTTGTTTGTCTTATGCTGAGTATGTCTGTGTATACCCTTTATTTCTAAAAAAGCAAGTTTAATTCAAAATGAAATTAAGACTTTTGCTTCTAACGTGGACACAGTAAAGTTATTCTGGTTTTAAATTTCAAGCGGTTTTACAAGTTGCTGAAAAATCTGAGCCAGTTTACTACGTTAAATTGTCCATCTTTCTACTCATTGGTCCAATAGTTTGTGGAGGTTCCAGGTTACGGAATTGTCAGCATATTTTCATGCTTTTGCATGTTTTATAGGCACAACAATTCTACCATAAAACCTTGTTTTTGTTTTTCACAATAAACAGACTTTGGTAGAAAATCTAACCAAGAGGTCTATGTGTTTGCTCCAGGAAGTCAGCAACTGTGGGTGGTTAAAGAAGAGGTTCCCGATCTCAGCATTTCCAGTTTGGACCAGCAGAACCTCACATCTTTCCAGGTGAAGAAGGAAGAAGAGGAACAGTGGATCAGTCAGGAGGTAGAGCAGCTTACTGTGAAGAATGAGAAAGAAGAGAAGCCTCAATTGTCAAAAGTTCATCGCATCAAAAGTGAAGACAGCAGAGAGACAGAAGCTCCAACCAGCAGCTCAGCTGCAAAGGTGAAGACAGAACCTGATGGAGAGATCAGTGGAGGACCAGAACCCAACAGAGAGCCGGATCCAAGTACTTATTTACAGCCAAATACTGAAGAAAGTTATTCAGCCTCTTTTGAGACTGAAGTCAGTGATGACAGCGAAGATGATAATCTATCAGGTTCTGGATCTGAAAATGAAGACAGTGATGAAGATTGGAGGGAACCCAGAACACGTCAGTCTGGTGTAAACAGCAAAGTGGGAAGTAAAGCTGCTGAAAAAACCTTCAACTGCACTGACCACTTTAAACAGTTTGTGAGGAAGCAGATGTTCCAGAAACATATGGCAGGTCATTCAGGAGAAAAGTCTTCCAGCTGCTCGGTTGAGAAGAATCACTCTAGAGGGAAGCAAAACAGTGATACGAAGATGGGACTCGAACCAGGCAGAAAATCATTTTCTTGTGACGATTGTGGTAAAACATTTCAGAAACTAGGTGCTCTTAAATGTCATGTGAGAATCTATCGCTGTGAAAAATCAACTGTTTGTGAAGATTGCGGCAAAATCTTTCACAGTCGGTGTCATTTGAAAACTCACCATAGACCCCACACGGGAGAAAGACCCTTTGTCTGTGATAAATGTGGCAAAAGGTTTACCCGGAAGCCCGGCCTTCAAGTTCACATGACTTGCCACACAGGAGAGAAACCATTTCAGTGTGAGGTATGTGATAAGAAGTTTACCTCAAATGGATCTCTGACGGCCCACATGACAATCCATAAAGGGGAAAAACCATTTAGGTGCACCGACTGTGGCAGATGCTTCAGACTTAAGGATGTTCTAAAAAGCCACATGATAACCCACTCAAATTTAAAACCGTTTGTCTGTGGGTATTGTGGCGCCACTTTTACACGGAAACAAAGTTTACTCCTGCATGTTAGACTCCACACTGGGGAGAATCAGTTGTCATGTGATCAATGTGATAAAAAGTTTGTGCTTAAGAGTCGCCTTGTTAAACATATGCAGATTCATCAGAAGGAGGAGAAAGTGGTGGCCGGGAAGGGAAACTTCGCTTGTGAGGAATGTGGAAGAAGGTTTGTCCAGAAGCGGTATCTAAAAAGTCACATGCTTATGCACACAGGAGAGAAACCATTTAGTTGCGATCTGTGTTTTAAGTTGTTTACACGAGCGGAAAATCTGAGGAATCACAAACTGAGGATTCACAGTAAACAGAGATTTCATACTGAGAATTCGTTTGGAAAGACTTTCTGTACAAACGCCACAGCAGTTCAGATTATTTTGCTTCCTTTTGACCAAGATTAGCTTTGACATGTTGAGTTTGACATCATCTCTTTGCTTCATCGTGAGCAGAGCAGTGTCTGGTATTAGCAAATAATGGGGAAAACGGCCTCTGTTCTGTCATAAAATGATTTTGGCAGCTCATTGTCCCGATATGTCTGGCCGAGCATCTAGTGAATTTTAATTTTATTGTGTTCATTTATATTCTGTATAAAAAATAAAAAATGAATTTATTGTTTCAGTAAGGTGTATGAAGCACAAAATGTTACAAGAAATGTAGAATAATTGCCTTATTTTTACATTTATTTTATGTCTTTTTTTGTTCTAAGTAGAGGTCTTGGTCAGTAAAGTGTCTGGCTGACATGATGTAAGGATTCATACCAGAAGAGTCGATATTTTTGTTAACAGTTGAGCATCGTTGGCCTCTAGGCTCATTTATGGAAAAACACAACTGAGGTCATACACACAGGAGAAATCACGGTAACAAAGATAAAAATTCTGTTTTATACACAATCTTCTGTGAAAAGTTGTCAATGAATTTGTCCGTAGTGGATCTTGATGTGCTGACTCAAGGCTTATAAATCGGTTATTGAATGGATTTTATGTAAAAATAAATAAATAAATAAATCCATTCAACAGTTATCGGTTACCAGTGCATATTTTCAAACCAGATTTTCTTTACAATCAGTTTCATATGAATATACTTGGATACAGCACTCTGAATAAACAGCTTCTTTAGCAGTGACTTTTTGTGGTTTACCCTCCCTGTGGATGGTTTCAATGTTTGTTTTTTTTGAACATCTGTTCAGTCAGCAGTCCTCCCTGTGATTGTGTAGCTCACTGACTCAGACTGAGGATCCATTTAGAGGCTCAGGAAACCTTTGTGGATGGTTGTCAAGTTAATTCAGTGATTAGAGTGTGACACAACGAATTTTCAATATTGAAATGTTTTTCTACTTTTCGGAGACACTGAGTTTTGTGTTTTCGTGATCTGTAAGCCATAAATGTAACAATTACAAGAAATAAAGGATTGAAAAACTTCAATCTGTGTAAGAAATCTAGATAATAAAAGTATCACTCTCTGAAATAACAGTCAAAATATTAAACTCCTGAAAGATATGTTAACGTTCTTTTAGATGTAGCTGTACATATGTCTCAGTTTTTAGTCCAGTCCCCTTTAACTCCTGTTATGTTCGTTTCTGAGGTACAGCAATAATGTTCCTGGGTCAATTTGACCCTTGGAGTGTTTAATCATGCAATAGTGTCAGAAACCAAAACATTTTTGTATCTGATTTTCAACTCCAATACTAACCATTTCAATCAATATTTGTGCAATGATTTTTTTTTGTCATTTAATTTTTTTTATACCCACTAAAAAAACCTAGACACAAAAAAAAATAAAATATCCTTGAAATTGACTTTTTGTAGATTTTTTTTTATATTACATTTTTTGTTTATTTGTTTTCAAGGGGTGACGTTTATAATGAACTTGAGACACATATTCTTTTCTGGGTCAAATTGACCCGCTGATTAAAATCAAGACAAATGAGTCATGCAGAGAGTATTTATGTTTTCCACCCACTTGTGCTGAGTGTCCACTCAGTGTGTCTAGAGTTTGACCACTGGAACAAAAAAGATTTTTTTTTAAAACGGGTCAATTTGACCCGCAACAAAACAGGGGGGTTAAGAAAATCTGAATGTTGTAGGATCTTACATTTCTTTTTTTTTTTTTTTTTTTTTTTTTTTTTTTTTTTTATTTCTAATTTTTAACAAAACAATGAGCACCATACATAGATATTCAAGTTATACTTGAGACAATACTTTGGAGAATAAGCATAAACTAATAAATAACAAGACAAGAACCAAAAATAAAACAAGACATACACAAACAAAAATCCAGCAATTAATTTCATAAACACATGGATAAAAAGTAGATAATTCAAAAATAAACAAGCAGAAAATAAAATATAAATTCAACAGAAAACAACTAAAATGGGGCACTTAAAGGGCTTAATGTATTCTGTGCTACTAAAATTGTTATAAAACTTGGATACAGGGTGTATGTCATTACAACTGGTAAGTAAGGGGAGCACCACTCATGGGGTCACATCGAGTGTCAAAGACCTAACATGGTCCAGAAACGGTGACCAGATTCTTGAAAATGTGATTTCAGAGCCTTTGACTGTATGTCTAATTTTTTCCAGTTTCATGAACGAAAGGGCATCTTTTATCCAATGAGAATGTGAGGGTGGGAGAGGATTCTTCCAGTGCATCAGTATGATACGTCTAGCCAGTAGCGTGAGGAAGGCCACAAGGTCAGCATGATGCGGTGGCAGTGACTGGTTTTTGGGGAGAACCCCGAATAAAGCAGTGAGTGGAGCAGGCTGTAGTGTGGTCGAGGTGATTACAGAAAGTGAGTCAAAAACAGATTCCCAAAATTGAAATAGGGAGGAACAGCTCCAAAACATATGACTGAGAGTGGCTGGGCCCACACCACACTTCACACAGCTTGAATCCACATCTGGAAAGATTTGAGCCAGTTTGCTTTTGGACCAGTGTGCTCTGTGGACAACTTTACACTGAATAATTCTATGTCGGGCACAAATTGATGAAGTGTGAATGCGTTCTAGAATGGTTTGCCACATTTCATTATCAATCTCTGTGTTAAGATCATCAGACCAAGTAGCTTGAAGTTGGCCAGGCCCAGGAGTCACATTGGACGTTAAGAGGTTGTATATTTTCGATATAGTACCCTTTGGAGAGGGACTAATTTCTAGTAGTTGATCAACCATATTGGGGGCAGGAATTATTGGAAAACCTGGGAAACGATGACGAATAAAGTCCCTAACTTGTAGAAATCTAAAAAAATGGACAGTTGGCAAGTTAAAATTTGAAGATAATTGAGCAAATGAGGCAAAAGTACCATCCAAGTATAGATCTTTCAGAGAAGAAAGCCCATGGCTTTTCCAAACTGAAAAAGTTTTATCAATGAGTGAAGGTGGAAATAGAGGATTAGAGTTTAGTGGTGATAAAAGAGGTATTCTCTGGATCCCAAGATGGTGCCTAATCTGAGCCCATATTCTAAGGCAGTTCCTAACAATTATATTGTTAGTGTAAGTTATGGGAGATGTTGCACACGGAAGGCATAAAAGAGAGTACAAGGAAGCAGAGCTACATGAGGCCTCTTCTATTGGTAACCATTTGGGAGTCTCGCAGTTCGCATTGCACCAAAATAACATTGTACGAATATTAATAGACCAATAATAGCATAAGAAATTTGGTGTGGCAAGCCCTCCCATTTCCTTACTTTTCTGTAGGATACTCTTTCGTATTCTAGGAGGTTTTCTGTTCCATATGAACTGAAAAACTGAAGCATCAAGTGTCCTAAAAAATTTTTTGGGGATAAATACTGGTAAACACTGGAAGAGGTACAAGAATTTCGGCAAAACATTCATCTTGATACAGCTGATCCTGCCTGCTAAAGAAAGTGGCAGCATGGACCAGCGCTGAAAGTCCTGGGTCAGCTGGTCAAGTAAGGGAGTAGAATTAACTTTAAAAAGTTGTGAATAATTCTTAGTTACGTGGATTCCCAGGTACTTGAATGCTTGCAGAGAGATCTTGAATGGTAAGCTAGTGAGTGGGTAGGCCGTAGCTGCATCATTAATTGGAAATAGTTCACTTTTATTAAAGTTCAATTTATATCCAGATATTCTTCCAAACTTTTCAAGCAGGTCTAATACTGGAGGCATTGAGGTCTCTGGGTCTGAGAGAAAGAGTAACAGGTCATCAGCATATAAAGAGACTTGATGGTTCAGACCACCTCTTGTGATGCCGTGCATTGGACTGGATCTAATGGCTGCAGCTAGAGGCTCTATAGCAATTGCAAACAAAAGAGGGGAGAGTGGACAGCCCTGTCGGGTTCCACGGCCAAGGTGAAAATATTCTGAGTGGTCATTGTTTGTGCGAACTTTGGCTAACGGAGAAGTATATAACAGTTTGATCCAGGAAACAAAGGAACAGCCAAAACCAAAACGTCGTAAGGTGTAAAACAAATAGGGCCACTCTACTCGATCAAAAGCTTTTTCGGCATCCATTGAGATAATCACTTCTGGGGTATCAGCTGATGTAGGTGAATATATTATATTTAGCAACCGCCTAATATTATGAAAGGAGTGTCTGTTTTTAATAAAGCCTGTCTGGTCAGGGTTGATGATTTTGGTCATGATTACCTCCAGACGTTTTGCCAACATTTTTGCCAAAATCTTGACATCTGTACAGAGCAATGAAATTGGCCGGTAGTTGTTGCAGACTCGTGGATCTTTATCTTTCTTTAGGATAAGGGAGATAGTAGCTTGTCGCATTGTGAGAGGGAGAACACCAAATTCATATGCTTCTTTAAGCGTGTTAAGCAGAAGGGGAGATAGTTTGTCTGAGAAGACCTTATAGAATTCCGATGGAAAGCCATCAGGTCCAGGGCATTTTCCACTCTGCAATGATAATATAGCACTCTTGACCTCAGCGAGCGTAAAGGGTTTGTCTAAGTCAGAGGCTGTTTCTGGATCAATTGTAGGGATAGAAAAATTATCAAAGAAACTTTCATAATGAGCTTGATCGGGTGAACACTCTGAAGTGTATAAAGTGGAGTAGAAGTCTCTAAACTGATTGTTAATAGTTTGTGGATTAATAGAGGTCCCGTTGGGGATGTTAATTTCAGCGATGTGCTGGTTTGAAGCTCTCTGCCGAATCTGATGAGCAAGAATTTTGCTGGGCTTCTCACCAAACTCATAATAACTGTAACGGTTTTTTAGTAATAGTGCTGCAGCTGCGTCAGAGGCTAGAGTGTCAAATTCAGCCTTTTTTATCAACAAACTTTTTATAAGGTCTGGAGCAGGGGACTCTGCACATTTTGTTTGCAGGTCAGATATATCACTAGATAGAATAAGACTTTTTTGTGTGGTTGTTTTTCTAAGATATGCTGAGTAAGCTATTATCTCCCCCCGTAAATATGCCTTACATGTCTCCCAAACTGTTGCTGCAGATACCTCTGGAGTAACATTAGAGGAGACAAACAGGTCTAAACGGTCATTCAAAGTTTTGACAAAAACAGGATCACTGAGTAAGACTGAATTAAAACGCCACGGAGGCCGCGAAGCAGGTCTACCCGGGAGAGAGAGATCCAAGATGACAGGAGAATGGTCTGAGATTACGATGGGATTATAGCAACATGACCTAACTGAGGAGAGCAGTTTGTTATCCAGAAGAAAGAAGTCAATTCTAGAGAAAGTAGAATGCACTGGGGAGAAAAAGGAAAATTTTCTGGTGTTAGGGTTGAAATAACGCCAAACGTCTGAGACGGCATATTGCTGCATAAATGTATGTAAAACTTTGGAAGACTTAGAGACTGAATATGACTTGCTTGAGGAACGGTCAAGCAAAGGGTCAAGGCAGCAGTTAAAGTCACCTCCAAGAATGAGCTGGCTATTATTTAGATCAGGAAGTGAGAAGAAAATGTTTCTGAAAAAATCCTCATCATCCCAATTCGGACCATATATGTTTACTAATGCCAAATTGCTACTGCTAATTCTTCCCAGGACAATAATATAACGGCCGTTAGGGTCGGATATGACTTTGGTCACAGAGAGGGGAACAGATTTATGTATTAGAATAGCAACCCCACGTGCCTTGCTATTAAATGATGAATGATGCACCTGGCCAACCCACCCACCACGAAGCCTCAGCTGGTCTGACAGTTTTAAATGTGTTTCCTGTAGGAAAGCAATTCTTGTGTTTAAGTGTTTTAGATGATTAAATACTTTTTTACGCTTTATAGGAGAGTTCAACCCTTTAACATTCCAACTGACAAATCTTAACGAATCCCCTGGTGCCAATGGGGCGTCAGTACTTGGCATAGTACCCTAAGTGTGATAGGTATGAAAATGACAGTGAGCTTTGAACTGTAGCACGTATGTAATGAGTAGCACTAATACATGCAAATAAGGAAGACCCGCAAAACACACATATAAAAAGAGGAAAGAAAAAACAATGAAAATAAAAATGGGAAAAAAATGGTGTCGCAAAAGGCAGGCACCAGGACTCTGATAAACCTATCAGCATATTTTAAAACTTCCTTTTTCCTAAATCCCAACTCCCTGCAACTGCATTGTGGAAAAACGGATAGATTAGAACCCCACTCCTTATAACTTAGAGTGATCAAGCTGTGTATATGTAACGTAAATACAGTATTATTTACTAACAAATGGGCCGAACAAGCCGCACTGAATTAGGGAAATAATTCAACGCAATTGAATAAAGAAAAGAAACCAATGTTAGATTTTCAAGGCAACAAAGAATGTGGATTTTTTTTTTTTTTTTTTTAATCCTGACCCAAATCCTGGACGAATTTAGCCGCATCAGCGGCCGACGGGAGCCACTTCTTATCTCCGTTCGGGAGTGTGATGCGCAACTTCGCAGGAAATAGCAACGCCGGCTTATATCCTCGCTTGTACAGTTCAGTCATGGCACCACTGTATTCGCCGCGCTGTTTCACAACCTCTGGACTATAGTCATCATAGAAGCGGATCCTATGCCCCTGATAAGACAGTGCGCCCCTCTTGCGGGCTTCACGGATAATCAGGTCTTTCTCTTGGAACCTATGGAAGCGCAGGATGACAGGGCGAGGACGGGATCCCGGGGCGGGCTTGGGGGCGAGGGTGCGGTGCGCTCGATCTATCTCAGGAAGGGAAGGGAGCGTATCTTTACCGAAGACTTCAGTCAAAAGCTTTGAGAAGAACGAGGATGGCCGGGGACCTTCTATATCTTCTGGTAAGCCGACAATGCGAATGTTTTGGCGCCTGCTGCGCCCCTCCAGATCCACCACCTTAGCTCTCAGTGTCTCATTTTCTTTTTGAAGATTAGCACACACCTTCTCCACCTGCAGTAAGCGCGCGTCAGAGGCAGTTGCATTATCTTCCAAAGAGCAAATACGCTGACCGTGATCTGTCATAGTAGAGTTGATGCTGTCCAGTGTGGAGTTCAGAGACTCAAAAGACAACTTGAACTCCGCAGACAGGGCCTCTTTATGACTGCTAAGGAGCGAGCTAATGTCCGCGAATGTTATGCTAGCAGTAGCCGGCGGCGCATCTCTTTCTCGTTCAGAGGATTTTCCTTTGGCCTTCGACATGACGAGGTAAGTTTGAAAGAAATGTTAACAACAGCAACAAAAAATAATTTAATCTTTACAAAGGAGATGGGGTTCTGAAGAGGTATAAAAAGCACAGATGTAGCAGCAGTCCAAGTGTCCGTCTACTCCTCACGCATTCCACCCGGAAGTCTCCATGTTGTAGGATCTTAATAAGTCCATCAGATGGCAGCAGTGAGACACAAGGCAGCGTGTGGCTGTGAAGATGCCTGATCAAAATCCTGCGGTCCTTAATGTGAATCGAATCACAACACAAAACCGGAAAACTACTTGTTAATTGCTTTAACATCAAGTATATGTAATGTAATAGAAAAATGATTAATAATAGATTAATCATGATTTTGAAAGGAGAGGAATACCGATGATCTAACATTGTGTTTAGAGCATGAAATCAACAGAGCACAAGTTAACAAAATTTAAAATATATATTGCAACTGCATTATTGAGTTTAAAACATAATAATTCAGAGAGTAGGACCGATATTTTATTAGACATACTACATACTTTATTTGGAATAGATAATATTGGGTTTAACAATAACATTTGTGTGGGTACCACATAAAAGTTATTTCATTTGAGTAAAGTGAAATGAAAGTGCAGACAACATGGCAAAAAAAAGAAGAGTCAAAATACCATCTGCAGTTTCATACTAAAAACAAGCAAATCAGAGGAGGAAATGTCATTAAACTAAATCCAAAGAAATAATTGGAAATAAGGTGAGATGAAAAAATAAATAGTTTTATAAAATCCAAAAGGCAGTAGGTGAAATTAGAACTGGGAGAAGAAATACAAAGGATGAGAGGGTAATAAGAGTAAGACTTGGATATGCAGTATTTAAAACTATATTTTTAAAATTTAAAAGCACAATACAGGGAAATGTAATGGAAGAAACCATAGAACATTTTAGACTGTCATAATGATTTATAGAGAGGGTTTGAAAAAGTAAGGAAAAGTTTAGTATATTAGTAAAACTAAAAAAGAACTTATAAGTCGTCATTTGATTTTTAAAGAAAACAAAATTGATTCTTGGTATTTGAACATAGCTTTTTGTTTTTGTTTTTTCTGTGTAAATTATACAGTGAAAAAAACCACACTCTGTACCAATAGCTCACAGTAATGAACAATTCAAAGGTTTTCTTTCCATCTGCTGTAAGAACAACTTGGGTCCACTGGGTTTTGTATGAGTGTGAGTTTTTGATTCACAGTCTATTTAACCTAGTAATGGTGAAACCGACGGTTCCTGAATCACTGAGCCACTTTGAAACAGTTGCTCAGAAAATGGCCTATTATTTTGAAGCGCTTGATACACTAAAATAGCAACATTTAGTGGTTCAATGTACTAAAGTTGATGTGAATTAGGTTGATAACTTAATTTAAATCATGAGTTTGTGCTTCATTCATACCATTTTCATTCAAGCTCATGTTCTCCAGTGAAACATGGAGAACATGGTTTCATTGTTCTTATAGAGGAATTTAAAGGTGCTAAACTCATGAAATACATAAATAAAGAAACAATACACAAACTCCATTCTCTCCGGCTCATAGACAAACAGGAAGACATTTAATGCACATCTGCGGATTCACACATTACATTTTCATCGTCTCATTTTCATCATCTCAGAATCCAAACCAGTCTCTTACTTCTGACATCAAGTTTTTATACCATTCCAGCCCTACTGTTGTGTATTGGAAAGCTTTGACCAATGGCGTTACCGAACCTCGCTTGCATAGCAATTCTGGCTCCGTCTTACACTGGATGTGTGTTGGAAGTTCCGAGAATTAAAGGCTGACCTCCTGGAAATCAATTCTGCTCCATCAGAAGAACTATTAGTCAAGTTGTTAGTTCTTTATCTGTCCAAACAAAGATTCTTTCCCAGTCCTGGCCGACTTCTTCGCACGCAAGCAGGAAAATACGTTTTCCAGAAGTTTCTTGCACAAGAACTTAACCTTTCCTTCTTTGGTTTTATAATATATACAACATATATATATATTATAATTATAATATATACAACATATATATATATATATTATAATTATAATATATATAACATATTATGTATTATAATTATAATATATATATAATATATATTATTTATTATAATTATAATATGTATAACATATATATTTATTATAATTATTAGTATTATTACTATTAGTTTCCCGCAAAACCGTGAAGAAAATGTGACAACTTTGCCGAAACATGTTGCTTGAGCTTTCACGGTGTCCGTAGTTCCTCAGACAAGCGCGCCGAACAAGCGCGTGCTTGCTACGCGCGTGCTTTCTCAGTACTCATCACGAGCACGCGCCTATTTTGCCGCGTTGGCTGACCTGAGACGAAACAGCTCTAGACACTGCACGATACTTCCGCTTTATTTGGCTCGAAACTGTGTCTAGTTCACTGGTCGAACCCTATTCTCAATTAAAGTCAGAACATCAGGTACCAAGATTACGATGGAAAGTTGCAGATCTGGAGAACAATGCAGCTTCGTTGACTCTGTTAAGGAAAAGAGTGAAGGTAAATCACTTAATTTGATCACTATGAAATAATTATGATCATTAGAATCGATAAAAGCACGAGGTAAACAAGAAAGAGTTTATTAGGGTAATCGTGCGCCAAAGACGTATAGAGTTACAACGTTATATTGACACAAATACCTAGACATCTTAAACCTTGCGTAAAAACGGGCAGGGTGTTGTAAAACCACAGAAAGAGGTCTTTCACCAGTGAAAATCCGTTTACTCTGTGTGGGGAGCGCGCACAGGAAACAGGCGCGGATCCGACCGTTTTCACGGCGTTTCTGATCACGAAGCTGCAGTTGGTTTCCGATTCGGTAAAAAGACTCACGCCAAGACGATGTCCGTCAGTTTAATCGACAGCTGCTGCTAAAAACAATAGCAAACCCCCTAAAATAAACAAAAAATGGGGTCCTGCAGAGTTTTGTGTTTTTAATCGCCAAGAGAATCAACCTTTTTCCAACTTTTGTCATGTTCACTTCAGCCTGACAAATAAAAGTCGGTCACCAAACATTGTTTTCCAACACATTGTGTGTGTTTATAATTTTTCGTTGCTGGTATAAGAGGACGGATGACAGCAGGACAAGAACTTTCTCGTGTAATATGGAGAACTGGATGAAAAGTAGTTCCTATTGCGGTTATTCTTAATGTCGTTTAACGGTCTAAAATAGTAAATCCTAGGATTTGTGTTAAATAGGAAGGAAACTCACGCCCTTTGTCAGCGCTCTCCAGAAATAGGTCAGAGACTGGATTGGAGGTCAGATGATAAGGGGTGTTGGGGTCAACGTTGGAACCCTCATTGTTATAGTCCACATTTCTGAGACGGACATTGGGATCAAGGAGATGTCCAGCCACGCAGGCAAGATCTCTGGGTTTGATTATTGTAGCCATGCAATGTATTTCAGCACAGTGGGACACATTTCATTGCAGAGGGCCTTCAGTTTTGTGGCAAACTTTTTTTTTCTTTTTTTTTTTTGGTTGAGCATCCATGTTTCTGCTCTCTGCTGGGAGAGGACGTAGACTGCAGGGCGGTCTTGAATCGGGCTGATGATGAAGCTTTGCTACTTTTCTCCGTGGGAGGAGGCGGCGCTGTCTTTCCAGGGTCTTGTGGGGCGTTGGGATGGCTCTTCGGACCGGGGGACGGGAGTCCAAATCCAGATCTGCCTGGTGAGCCTGGATCTCCACCCGGGGAGTATGAAAAGGGGTTGAAGTATCCCTTTGTCTTAAAGGGGAAAGGGCACCCGCATTGTCAGTGTGGCCCGCTTTTTTTTCCAATCCATTTTTCATCAAGCTGTGTTTACACCTGTTTCAATTGTTTTATACTTGATCTTCCTCCTTTAGGAAAGTCATAATTCTGCTTTCAGCATGCAAAACAGTCGTTCCCATTTTTATTTTCAGTTTCTTTTTTGCCAGTAGGTCATAAATATAACTGCTAGGCCCAGGATCAGTATTCAGTTATGCCGCATAAACTGAACAGGACATCATTGTGAGGTAACGCAAAAAGTATTGTGAGGGAACTCAAATGTTTTTGAGAGAGAGAGCAACTAAAATGACAACTAGGAAGGTAGAGAGAGACCACAAGTTACAGTTGGGTGTAAAACGATATATAAACCCCAGTCAAGCTCATAATAACACCCATCCCAAACTAAAAGGTACATTTCATGTTCTGAAGAATATTGTGAATATTGTGCATGTATAAGATCTTTCCAGTTTCATGCATAAAATTAAATAAGATAAAAATAAATAAAAAGGCTGGTAATTAGAGGAAAGAAAAGCAATGTTACTGAAATGTTTTCTCTTTTTTGTTGGAGTAAGAAGAGCCTAAGAGATATTTATAATCTTGCATGTTGTGATTTAATGTTGATTATGTTTTAAGAATCGTGATGATTATGAATTATTCATAAAGGATAAGAAGAAAGATTCTGATTATAAAGTGTATTACATTGTAACCTTAGTGCTGTAAGTAGGCCAAAGGTCAGTTAGAGTCTAGACACATCTTTCTCGCGCCCAGCTTAAACAGAATGCCCTCTAAATTCTCATCTGGAGTAACACTCAGGAGTTAGAGGCTTCTCGGACCCGTTAGGTGGAGAGCTGGTCAGTTGTCAGTCTGCTGGAGTCTGAGGGGAGGTAAGTGGGTGTGGCTGACTATTGTGTAATAACAGTATGTAAAGCTATCATTAGACCTTCTAAAGGGCAAGGTATGCTAAACTGATGGGAAGCAGCTCACGCTTCAACAACACATTACTTATAATCCTCACAATGAACAGTCCTCGGTGCAAAATATAGCCAAGATGTCCATGTAGCCCTGTTACAATAAACAATAAATAATCACATGATCAATTAAAACTTCATAATTAATTTCATTTGTTTTAATATTTAATATGTCGTCCAGTTCCAGTGTTAAATATTCAATAGAATTTAAAGTTTACTCATGTGGTCTCGCATTATTATAACATTACCATTGTATCACCTGAAAATGGTCTCAAAACAACAATATTATGATTTATCACAATAACCACTGGAACAATTTATCTTCAAGCAAAATTTGTCATCCTGACAGACCTATGTTCATGTGTTTCCTACAGAAGAACAGCAGTGGCTGATGGTAAAAGAAGAGGTTCCTGAACTGAGCAGTTCCGGTTTGGACCAGCAGAACCTCACATGTTCCCAGGTGAAGAAGGAAGAAGAGGAACAGTGGATCAGCCATTCTGAGAAGAATGAAGACGAAGAAAAACCTCAGTTGTCAGAGGTTCATCACATCAAACGTGAAGACAGCAGAGAGACAGAAGCTCCAACCAGCAGTTCAGCTGAACAAACGAAGACAGAACCTGATGGAGAGATGAGTGGAGGACCAGAACCCAACAGAGAGACGGATCCAAATCCTAATTTACAGTCAAATATTGAAGAAAGGCATTCGTCCTCTTCTGAGACTGAAGTCAGTGATGAGAGCAAAGATGATAATCTATCAGGTTCTGGATCTGAAAATGAAGACAGTGATGAGAGTGAAGATTATAAGCTGTCAGGTTCTGAATCTGAAAATGAAGACAGTGATGAAGATTGGAGGGAACCCAGAACACGTCAGTCTGGTGTAAACAGCAAAGTGAGACGTAAAGCTGCCAAGAAGGCCTTCAGCTGCCCTGACTGTGGTAAACAGTTTGTGAGGAAGCAGATGTTCCAGAAACATATGGCAGGTCATTCAGGAGAAAAGTCTTCCAGCTGCTCGGTTGAGAAGAATCACTCGAGAGGGAACCAAAAAGTTGATTCACAGAAGGGACTTGAACCTGGAAGGAAATCCTTTTCTTGTGACGATTGTGGTAAAACCTTTAAGAAGCATGTTGCTCTTAAATCTCATATGAGAGGCCACCGTGTTAAAAAATTAGTTGTTTGTGAAGACTGTGGTAAAAGCTTTCACTGTCAGGCTCAATTAAAAAATCACTGGAGACTCCACACAGGAGAAAGACCATTTGCCTGTGATAAATGTGGCAAAACATTTAGCCACAAGTATATCCTTCAAAGTCACATGGTGTGCCACAGTGAAGAAAAACCTTTTGCATGTAATGAATGTGATAAAAGGTTTAGCCGGAAGATGTACCTTAAATTGCACATGACCATCCATAAGGGAGAAAAACCATTTGCATGCAGCGACTGTGGCAGATGCTTCAGACTTAAGAGTGATCTACAAACCCACATACTAACCCATTTGGATATAAAACCATTCGTTTGTGGGTATTGTGGTGGCAGATTTAGTCGCAAAGCAAGTTTGCGTCTGCATGTTAGACTCCACACTGGGGAGAATCTGCTGTCATGTGATAAATGTGATAAAAAGTTTGTGCGGAAGGCTCACCTTCAGAAACACATGCGATTTCATGCAAAACTGGAGAATGTGAGGTCTGGAAAGGGTTGCTTTGCTTGTGAAAAATGTGGAAGAAGGTTTTTGAAGAAGTGTCATGTTGAAAGACATATGGTCGTTCACACAGGAAAGAAACAATTTAAATGCAATATTTGAAGACGTTTACTAGAGGTGAGAATCTGAAGAAACACAAACTGAAAATTCACAGTGAATAGACATTTCAGTTCATTTGGAAAGATTTTCTGTCAAAATGCCACAGCAGTTTGCATTTTGTCTCCTTTTTCCAACAAATATGCAAAAAAAATTGCTTATAAAAGTTACAGATTGTAGTTTTAAATGTGACATGAATCTCATTACATCTTCTCAATGTGACTCATTCCCAGTTAATACTGTAGGACCATTTATACACATATTCTGGGATTGTCTGAATGTGACTGCTGTCTGTAAAAATCCACCACTTTGGGTGATGTGCTACAAGTGGATATCTCTTATTCACCTTTTTTACTCCTTCTTAATGATGTGGCAACAATGGACCAATTCTTATCTATGTATTGTCATGAAAGAGAGATCAGCACGAGGATGAATGCGACCAGCAGGAAAACAATGAGGGCATGGGATGCGGGTTACTATTTGGTTAAAGCAGAAGTGCAACACAATTCTATGTGACCTTCTTATTATGTGACTGTACGATATAGTTTCAGTTACGACTGACACTGAATTTGAGGTTTTTCTGAGCTGTAAGCCTTAATCATCACAAATACAAAAAATAAAGGTGTGCTGTTTTTCATGCCTTGTGGAATTTATTTAATATGTGATTTTCCTTGAAATAAGTGACTAATATATTTAACTTCAAGATATTCTGTTTTTTATTTGGTGTATCGAATAAAAGAAGAAAAAACATTTGCATGCAGCAACTATGGCAGATGTTTCAGACTTAAGGATGTTCTAAAAAGCCACATGATAACCCACTCAAATGTAAAACCGTTTGTCTGTGGTGATTGTGGTGCTACTTTTACTCAGAAACAAAGTTTACTCCTGCATGTTAGACTCCAAATTGTGGAGAATCAGTTGTCATGTGATCATTGTGATGAAAAGTTTGTCCTTAAGAGTCGCCTTCTAAAACATGCAGATTCATCAGAAGGAGGAGAAAGTGGTGGCAGGGAAGGGAAACTTTGCTTGTGGGGAATGTGGAAGAAGGACAAACCTTCTTTCCTGTGTTTTTCACACGGGAAGAAAACCATTTAGATGCGATGTTTGAAGTTGTTTACACAAGCGGAAACTCTGAGGAATCACAAACTGAGGATTCACAGTAAATAGATTTCATACTGAGAATTTGCTTGGAAAGACTTTCTGTACAAACGCCACTGCAATTCAGATTATTTTGCTTCCATTTGATCAAGATTAGTTTTAGCATTTTGAGTTTGACATGATCTCTGCTTCATCGTAAGTAGAGCAGTGTCTGGTATTAGCAAATAATGGGGAAAATGCCTCTGTTCAGTGGTAAAATGATTTAGGCAGCTCACTGTGAGTGAGACATGAAGTGGATTTTAAGTGTACTTTCTTTATATCATGTATTATTTCTATTTTTAACGAATGCAGAAATAAGGAATGTATTTTTCAATAATGTGTATGCAGCACAAAAATGTTACAAAAAATTGTAAAAGAATTCCCTTATTGTTAGATTTATTTTATGTCAAACTTCTTTTGTCTTAAGTTTTCTTGCGCTAAATAGAGGTTATGGTCTGTAAAGTGTAAAGGCTGTCGCAATATGAGGATGGACACCAGAAGAGTTGTCGCTGTTGGTAACAGTTAATCATCTGAGGCCTCATTTATTGAAAAACAGAACTGTGGTCATACACACATGAGAAATCACAGTAACACCAGCTTCTTTAGTAGTGACTTTTTGTGGTTTACCTTCCCTGTGGATGGTTTAAATGTTTGTTTTTCTGAACATCTGTTCAGTCAGCAGTCCTCCCTGTGATTGTGTAGCTCACTGAATGGAATATAGAAAATAAAAGTTTCACTTTCTAGAAAGACAGTCAAAAAATATTCAACTTCCTGAAGGTATTCATTTTTTAAAAGATGTAGTACATGTAAATATCTACGTTTTCAGTTCAGTCCCGTTTAATATCTGAATGTTGTAGGATCCTAATATGTCCATCAGATGGCAGCAGTGAGATACAAAGCAGCGTGTGGCTGTGAAGATGCCTGATCAAAATCCTGCGTCCATAATGTGAATCAGAACACAAAACAGGACAACTACATGCTAATTGCTTCAACTATATGTAATTAAATATAAAAAATATTAATAATAGATTAGTCATGGTTTTAGAAAGGAGAGGAATATCAATGATCTAACAATGTGCTTAGAGCAGGAAATCAGGAGAGCACAAGTAAACAAAATAAAAATATATTTTGCAACTGTATTATTGAGTTTAAAACAATCATCCAGAAAGTGGGGCTGATATTTTATTGGACATACTTTTTGTATAAATACATAATATATAATATTATGTATTTAGAAAACATAATATGGGTTTAACAATAAAATTCATGTGGGTACCAGCACATTTGAGTAAAATGAAATGAGAGTGCAGATAAGACAGCAAAGAAGGAAAGTCAAAATACCATCTGCAGCTTCATAGTAAAAACAAGCATATCAGACAGAAAGAGTGTCATTAAACAAAATCCAGTGAAATAATTGGAAATAAGGTGAGATGGAAATAAATGGTTTTATAAAATTTTTATAAAATCCTAAAGGCAGTAGGTGAAATCAGAACTGGGAGAAGAAATACAAAGGATTAGAGGCTAATAAGATTAAGACTTGGATATGCAGGACTTAAAATTATACTTTTAAAATAAAAAAGCATAATACAGGGAAATGTAATGTAGAATGGAAGAAATCATAGAACATGTTATATTAGACTGTCATAAAGATTTATAAAGAGAGAGTTTGAAAAAATAAAAAGTTCAGTGTAATAGTAACACTAAAAAGAACTTGTATTTGTTATCATTAGCTTGTTAAAGAAATCAACATTGATTATTGGAATTTGATTACATACCGGTTTTTGATTTTTATGTGTACATGATACTTTCAAGAACACTCCGAACCAGTAGGTGGCGGTAATGCCCACTTTAAGTTTTCTTGCCATTTGCAAGAAGAACAACTTGAATCTACCAGATTTCTTGTGAGTGTAAGCTTTTCGATTCACAGTGTATCCCTATTCTCCAGAGAAGCCAAAACATTAGGATGAAGATTACGATGGAAAGTTGCAGAACTGGAGAACAATGCAGCTTCGTTGACTCTGTGAAGGAAGGGAATGAAGGTACATCCCTTCATTTGATCATTTTCAACTAATTGTGATCATTAGAATCGATGGAAGCACGAGGTAAACAGGAAAGAGTTTAATAGGGTAATCCTGCGCCAAGCATGTATACTGAGAGCTACTACCACTATAGACACAAACACCTAGTGTTAAGGAAGAAATTTCTAAATAGTTAACTTTGGAAAAAGTCTGGCTCTGTCTTCCTCTGGATCCCAGGTCCTCTCGGCGAGCCACGTGTAGCCACAAGGAAAACAACAATGTGTGTTGACGTCACAGAATTACAGAGTTTAATCCAATATAAGACAATGCATAAACATACAAGTAAGACAATGCACAAACTTACACCAGAAACTGCAGAACAACGGAGACATACATTCATTTACCTGACATAAATGGAAAGAAGGAAAGAAAGAAAAGCAAAGACGTGCAAAGACATCTTTGGAGAGTTGCAAGAGCAAATCTAATCTGTTACTTCTGTGTAGAAAGTTTTATAGTTAAAGGCGTATTCTTATCTTTAATTTATTCAAATAAGGCGTATCTTTGCTCATCCAACCAGGAGCTATCTCTGACCCTCTCTCAAGCCAGAAACCCCTGCCGTGTTTACGGCCTTTCACAGATGAGTGTGAAAAGCTAGAACTTCCACTGTATTGTTTTCCCACAGACAAAAGGCAGTTCAAACGATCCTAGCAAACCATCTGCTGTAACTACAGGTAACATAAAGGTAAAAAAGTCAGAATGCATTACTAAATTCAAAACCACAATTAGGCCATTTGAATCAAGACATGTTAAGTTTTAAAACTAGCTTATTTTAAATTTATTTTCTCAACACTAGATTTCGCCAAAAGTCTTAAACCTTGTGTAAAAATGAACAGGATATTGTAAAACCACAGAAAGAGGTCTTGTGTGAAATTCAGTTCCCTTGTGTTGACCCTGTGTTGGGAGCGCGCACTGCAGCCGAGGTTTAATGCCGAGAAACGCATGCGCTGCCAAGTGACCACTTCCGCCTGACAAATAAGAATCAGTCACCAAACTCTGTTTTCCAACACATTGTACGTGTTTAGAATTTTTAATTGCTCATAGCCACATGATAGCAGGACAAGTAAAATTGTCCTGAAAACATAAAAAAAAAAAAATCCCGTTCTAATGTAAAATATGGCAGTTTACTGGATGAAAGATATTTCTACTTCCTTTTTTCATTATTAACGGCGTTTATAGGTCTAGAATAATAATTCCTAGCATTTGCATTACATGCCTTAAAATATAAGTCTATTATTCTGAGATGTGTGAACATAGTTTCTCTCTTCTACAAGAATTAAATTAAATTAAAAGCTTGCATAAACATCAAAGAGGAACACAATATTTCAGCCTGAAGCTCACAACCTTGTAACGTTTGTTACCCCATCAGCTTCAGACGTAAGTGGCTCAATCATACTACCTCACAGAACTATCACTGGCAATTTGTAAACATTTGCTACTTAATTGCCAAAGTTACCTGGAGAGAATCAAATATTTCAACACTCTGAAATAATCTGCTCTTTCTCAGTAACATGGGAGCTAATTATTTTTTCCACCAACTTCTTAGCTGTGTTCATTCCTCTCATTGTGAACAACAAATCCTGTAGATTTCGAAAGCAGAGTCACAATATACAGTCCTTAGTGTAAAGATGTCCATGTAGGCCTGTTGCAATAAATAATCACACGATAAATTAAAACTTCATAATCCATTTTATTTACTGTTTGAGCACTTAACATGTTGTCCAGTTCCAGTGTTAAATATACAATAGAATTTAAAGTTTATTAATGTGGTTATGTGTTATTATGCCATTACCAGTATATTACTTGACAATGATCTCAAAACAACAATATTATCATTTATCGTAATAACTTCAGGCTTTGTTCATGTGTTTCCTACAGAAGAGCAGCAGCTGCTGGTGGTTAAAGAAGAGGTTCCTGATCTCAGCATTTCCAGTTTGGATCAGCAGAACCTCACATGTTTCCAGGTGAAGAAGGAAGAGGAAGAACAGTGGATCAGTCAGGACATATATCAGCTTACTGTGAAGAATGAAGACGAAGTGAAACCTCAATTGTCAGAGGTTCATGACATCAAACGTGAAGACAGCAGAGAGACAGAAGCTCCAACCAGCAGCTCAGCTGAACAGATGAAAACAGAACCTGATGGAGAGATCAGTGGAGGATCAGAACCCAACAGAGAGCCGGATTCAAATCCTAATTTACAGGCAAATATTGAAGAAAGGCATTCATCCTCTTCTGAGACTGAAGTCAGTGATGAGAGCAAAGATGATAATCTATCAGGTTCTGAATCTGAAAATGAAGACAGTGATGAAGATTGGAGGGAACCCAGAACACGTCAGTCTGGTGTAAACAGCAAAGTGGGACGTAAAGCTGCCAAGAAGGCCTTCAGCTGCCCTGACTGTGGTAAACAGTTTGTGAGGAAGCAGATGTTCCAGAAACATATGGCAGGTCATTCAGGAGAAAAGTCTTCCAGCTGCTCGGTTGAGAAGAATCACTTGAGAGGGAAGCAAAACGGTGATGCACAGAAGGGAAGGAAATCCTTTTCTTGTGACAATTGTGGTAAAACTTTTAAGAAGCATGTTGCTCTTAAATCTCATATGAGAATCCATCGTGGTAAAAAATGTGTTGTTTGTAAAGACTGTGGTAAGAGCTTTCGCTTTCAGGCTCATCTTAAAAATCACCTGACACTCCACACTGGAGAAAGACCCTTTGCCTGTGATAAATGTGGCAAAACATTTAGACAGAAACGTACCCTTAAAAATCACCAAACACTCCACGCTGAAGAAAAACCCTTTGCCTGTGATAAATGTGGCAAAACATTTAGCCACAAGTATATCCTTCAAAGTCACATGGTGTGCCACAGTGAAGAAAAACCCTTTGCTTGTGATAAATGTGGCAAAACATTTAGACAGAAGTTTGCTCTTCAAAGTCACCTGGTGTGCCACAGTGAAGAAAAACCCTTTGCTTGTGATAAATGTGGCAAAACATTTAGACAGAAGTTTGCTCTTCAAAGTCACCTGGTGTGCCACAGTGAAGAAAAACCATTTGCTTGTGATCAGTGTGATAAAAGGTTTAGTCGGAAGACATCCCTTAAAATGCACATGACCATCCATAATGGAGACAAACCATTTGCATGCAGCGACTGTGGCAAATGTTTTAGATGTACAGGTGAACTAAAAAGCCACATGATATCCCACTTGGATGTAAAACAATTTGTTTGTGGGTATTGTGGTGGCAGATTTACTCGCAAAGCAAGTCTGCGCATACATGTTAGACGCCACACTGGGGAGAATCTGCTGTCATGTGATAAATGTGATAAAAAGTTTACTCGGAAGGCTGACCTTCTGAAACACATGCAATTTCATGCAAAACTGGAGAATGCGTGGTCTGGAAAGGGTTGCTTTGCTTGTGAAGAATGTGGAAGAATGTTTGTCAAGAAGCGTCATGTTGAAAGACATATGGTCGTTCACACAGGAAAAGATCAATTGAGATGCAATATTTGTTTGAAGAGGTTTACTAGAGCCGAGAATCTGAAGAATCACAAACGGCGAATTCACAGTGAATAGACATATCAGTTCATTTGGAAAGATTTTCTGTCAAAATGCCACAGCAGTTTGCATTTTTGCACTTTTGCTAACATATGTAAAAAAAAATTGCTTATAAAAGTTAGAGATTGTAGTTTTAAATGTGACATGAATCTCATTACATCTTCTAAATGTGACTCATTCCCAGTTAATACTGTAGGACCATTTATACACATATTCTGGGATTGTCTGAATGTGACTTCTGTCTGTAAAAATCCACCACTTTGGGTGATGTGCTACAAGTGGATATCTCTTATTCACCTTTTTTACTCCTTCTTAATGATGATTCCACCCTAGGGTTTTCCTCTCACCAAAGCATATGCAGCAGCTAAGAAGATGTTGGCAGCCAGCACATATATTGCCGTGGCAACAATGGGCCAATTCTTATCTATGTATTGCCATGATAGAGAGATCAGCACGAGGATGAATGCGACCAGCAGGAAAACAATGAGGGCATGGGATGCGGGTTACTTTTTGGTTAAAGAAGAAGTTCAACACAATTCTATGTGACCTTCTTATTATGTGACTGTACGATATAGTTTCAGTTATGACTGACACTGAATTTGAGGTTTTTCTGAGCTGTAAGCCTTAATCATCACAAATACAAAAAATAAAGGTGTGCTGTTTTTCATGCCTTGTGGAATTTATTTAATATGTGATTTTCCTTCTTGAAATAAGTGACTAATATATTTAACTTCAAGATATTCTGTTTTTTATTCGGTGTATCGAATAAAAGAAGAAAAAACATTTGCATGCAGCAACTATGGCAGATGTTTCAGACTTAAGGATGAAACATCTGCCATACGATACCCACTCAAATGTAAAACCATTTGTCTGTGGTGATTGTGGTGCTACTTTTACTCTGAAACAAAGTTTACTCCTGCATGTTAGACTCCAAATTGTGGAGAATCAGTTGTCATGTGATCATTGTGATGAAAAGTTTGTCCTTAAGAGTTGCCTTCTGTGTTTTCAGTTCAGTTCCGTTTAATATCTGAATGTTGTAGGATCCTAATATGTCCATCAGATGGCAGCAGTGAGACACAAAGCAGCGTGTGGCTGTGAAGATGCCTGATCAAAATCCTTCTGCGGTCCATAATATGAATCAGAACACAAAACAGGAAACTACATGCTAATTTATTCAACATCAAGTATATGTAATTTAATAGAAAAATGATTAATAATAGATTAGTCATGGTTTTCGAAAGGAGAGCAATACCAATGATCTAACATTGTGTTTAGAGCAGGAAATCAGGAGAGCACAAGTAAACAAATTTATTGCAACTGTATTATTGAGTTTAAAACATAATCATTCAGAAAGTAGGGCTGATGTTTTATCAGCTCTACTTTCAAACAAATAAAATAAAACAAACAATAAAATTCATGTGGGTACCAGCACATTTGAGTAAAATGAAATGAGAGTGCAGATAAGACGGCAAAGAAAGGAAAGTCAAAATACCATCTGCAGCTTCATAGTAAAAACAAGCAAATCAGACAGAAAGAGTGTCATTAAACAAAATCCAGTGAAATAATTGGAAATAAGTTGAGATGGAAATAGATGGTTTTATAAAATTTTTATAAAATCCAAAAGGCAGTAGGTGAAATCAGAAATGGGAGACGAAATACAAAGGATGAGAGGCTAATAAGATTAAGACTTGGATATGCAGGACTTAAAATTATACTTTTAAAATAAAAAAGCATAATACAGGGAAATGTAATGTGGAATGGAAGAAATCATAGAACATGTTATATTAGACTGTCATAAAGATTTATAAAGAGAGAGTTTGGAAAAATTAAAAGTTTAGTGTAATAGCAACACTAAAAAAGAACTTGTATTTGTTATCATTAGCTTGTTAAAGAAATCAACATTGATTATTGGAATTTGATTACATACCGGTTTTTGATTTTTATGTGTACATGATACTTTCAAGAACCACACTCCGAACCAGTAGGTGGCGGTAATGCCCACTTTAAGTTTTCTTGCCATCTGCAGGAAGAACAACTTGAATCTACCAGATTTCTTGTGAGTGTAAGCTTTTCGATTCACAGTGTAACCCTAATCTCCAGAGAAGCCAAAACATTAGGATGAAGATTACGATGGGAAGTTGCAGAACTGGAGAACAATGCAGCTTCGTTGACTCTGTGAAGGAAGAGAATGAAGGTACATCCCTTCATTTGATCATTTTCAAATAATTGTGATCATTAGAATCGATGGAAGCACGAGGTAAACAGGAAAGAGTTTATTAGGGTAAATCCTGCGCCAAGCATGTATACTGAGAGCTACTACCACTATAGACACAAACACCTAGATATCGCCAAAAGTCTTAAACCCTGTGTAAAAATGAACAGGATATTGTAAAACCACAGAAAAAGGTTTTGTGTGAAATTCTGTTCCCTTGTGTTGACCCTGTGTCGGGAGCGCGCACTGCAGCCGAGGTTTAATGCCGAGAAACGCATGCGCTGCCGAGTGACCACTTCCGCCTGACAAATAAATCCTATAGATTTCGGAAGCAGAGTCACAATATACAGTCCTTAGTGTAAAGATGTCCATGTAGGCCTGTTGCAATAAATAATCACACGATAAATTAAAACTTCATAATCCATTTTATTAACTGTTTGAGTATTTAACATGTCGTCCAGTCCCAGTGTTAATATTCAATAGAATTTAAAGTTTATTAATGTGGTCTTGTGTTATTATGCCATTACCATTATATTACTTGAAAATGATCTCAAAACAACAATATTATCCTTTATCGTAACAACTTCAGGCCTTTCTTTGTTCATGTGTTTCCTAAAGAAAAGCAGCAGCTGCTGGTGGTTAAAGAAGAGGTTCCTGATCTCAGCATTTCCAGTTTGGACCAGCAGAACCTCACATGTTTCCAGGTGAAGAAGGAAGAGGAGGAACAGTGGATCAGTCAGGACATATATCAGCTTACTGTGAAGAAAGAAGACGAAGAAAAAGAAATGAAACCTCAATTGTCAGAGGTTCATCACATCAAACGTCAAGACAGCAGAGAGACAGAAGCTCCAACCAGCAGCTCAGCTGAACAGATGAAAACAGAACCTGATGGAGAGATCAGTGGAGGACCAGAACCCAACAGAGAGCTGGATTCATATCCTAATTTACAGCCAAATATTGAAGAAAGGCATTCATCCTTTTCTGAGACTGAAGTTAGTGATGAGAGCGAAGATGATAATCCATCAGGTTCTGAATCTGAAAATGAAGACAGTGATGAAGATTGGAGGGAACCCAGAACACGTCAGTCTGGTGTAAACAGCAAAGTGGGAAGTAAAGCTGCCAAGAAGGCCTTCAGCTGCCCTGACTGTGGTAAACAGTTTGTGAGGAAGCAGATGTTCCAGAAACATATGGCAGGTCATTCAGGAGAAAAGTCTTCCAGCTGCTCGGTTGAGAAGAATCACTTGAGAGGGAAGCAAAACGGTGATGCACCTAAGGGAAGGAAATCCTTTTCTTGTGACAATTGTGGTAAAACTTTTCAGAAGCAAGCTTCTGTTAAATCTCATATTAAGAGAATCCATCGTGTTAAAAAATTAGTTGTTTGTAAAGATTGTGGTAAAAGCTTTCGTTGTCAGGCTCATCTTAAAAATCACCTGACACTCCACACAGGAGAAAGACCATTTGCCTGTGATAAATGTGGCAAAACATTTAGACAGAAGTTTAGTCTTCAACGTCACCTGGTGTGCCACAGTGAAGAAAAACCATTTGCTTGTGATCAGTGTGATAAAAGGTTTAGTCGGAAGACATCCCTTAAAATGCACATGACCATCCATAAGGGAGAAAAACCATTTGCATGCAGCAACTGTGGCAGATGCTTCAGACTTAAGAGTGAACTAAAAAGCCACATGATATCCCACTCAGATCTAAAACCATTCGTTTGTGGGTATTGTGGTGGCAGATTTACTCGCAAAGCAAGTTTGCGTCTGCATGTTAGACTCCACACTGGGGAGAATATGCTGTCATGTGATAAATGTGATAAAAAGTTTACTCGGAAGGCTCACCTTCAGAAACACATGCGATTTCATGCAAAACTGGAGAATGCGAGGTCTGGAAAGGGTTGCTTTGCTTGTGAAAAATGTGGAAGAAGGTTTGTGAAGAAGTGTCGTGTTGAAAGACATATGGTCGTTCACACAGGAAAGGATCAATTGAGATGCAATATTTGTTTGAAGAGGTTTACTAGAGCTGAGAATCTGAAGAATCACAAACTGAAAATTCACAGTGAATAGAGATTTCAGTTCATTTGGAAAAATTTTATGCAAAAATGCCACAGGAACTTGCATTCTATTTCCCTTTAGTTAGAATTAATGCTAATATTTTGGTTTAGAGTGCCCCTTTCCTGATTTCCTTTTCCGCCACACTTAAGTGTTTTCTAATTCTAAAGCTTTGGGACTCGATCAAACCACAGGGAGAGCCTTTATCCACAAATTGTGAAAGCATGGGACAGTGGGGAACCTTCCCAGGACGACTGACCAAAATTACCTCAAGAGTGCAACAACAACAACTCATCCAAGAGGTCACAAAAGACCCCATAGCGACACCCAGAGACCTGCAGGCTTCACTTGCCTCAGTTAAAGTCACAGGTCATGCCTCCAGCAGAAAGAGGCTAGTATAAATGACCATGAAGTTCCAAATTGAAATCCACCATTGAACAAGAACATTAAGACTTGTCTTAGCTTTTCCAGAGCACATCATAATTATCCCCCAGAAAACAATGAGAGCATGGGATGCTGATTACTATTTGGTTAAACAAGTAGTCCAACACGATTCCCTTTAACCTTCTTATTTGGTGACTGTACAATATATTTCCATTTACAACTGACACTGAATAATCACAAAAACAAAAAAATAAATTGGTGATGTATTTCATCTTGTGTGGAATTTATTCCTTAAATAACTGAGTAATACATTTAACTCAAAGGTATTTTATTTTTATTCTATACCTATTAATATGTATCCCTCCGTTTTCAGTCTTATTTATTTATTTATTTATTTAACGTTTGAATGTTGAATGTTGTAGGAGCCAACTGACTCCAGCAGATGGCAGCAGTAAGACAGGTGGCTGCGTGTGGCTGTACAGATGCCTGACCAAAATCCATCTGAGGTCCATAACAATTTGAATCTGAGTGTGAGCTTTTCGATTCACAGTGTAACCCTATTTTCCCTTTAAAGCCAGAACATTAGGGGCGCAAGAGGACCAAGGTTGCGATGGAAAGCTGCAGATCTGGAGAACAGTCCAGCTTTGTTGACTCTGTGAAGGAAGAAAGTGAAGGTAAAACACTTAATCTGATAATTATGAAATAGTTATGGTCATGAGAACCTATGGAAGAATCAAGAAAAAGGGAAAGAGCTGTAGACAGCTAAGTTCCTACTCTAGACATAAACAGCTAGATGTGAACTGGGGCAGAACAGGTTTCGTTGCCCTGTGTGAGGTGCAGCCAGAGATGCCAAGCAGTCTTCACTGCACTTTTGATCGATTTGTCTGCGTAATCACGTCAAGGTTTACTTTAATTTTAATCTACTGCTACTGGTCAAACAAAAACAAAGCTGATCTTCTGCGGATTTTTTTCTTCTTACACAGTTTTCTGTTTTTTAATTCGCAGAGATAATGTTTTTTAAACTTAGTGTGTGTGTCATGCTCACTAATAGCCATCATGCACTGTTTTCCCACTTGTGCTTATTTAGAAGTTTTAATTGTTGCAATAAAATGATGGAAGCTCGCTGCTCACAGTTAGGCTTCCTGAAAAGATAGCAGTGTAGGCTTGTTATTCTATTAAACTGCATGTTAATGTAAAATATGACATATAAAGCTGCAGTATGGACTTTTATAAGTATAAAAAAATATTCATTTACATATTTGTTGAAACTGTCGATGTGTTGTGACAATATACAGGGCCGACCCAAGCCTCCATGGGCCCTTAGCGAACTCTGGTTTTGGGGTGTTCTGTCAGATCATCATACGTTTAGTACGAACTGACGGCTATATCTGTCAGACAGGTAAACGCTGTCATTACCATATGATTTTGTTTAATCAGCAACATAGAATCATGAAGTTGATCGTCATACACTTTATTAACAGCAGTATGACATCCTGACTTAGTGGTTAACTAGTCATACCATCATCAAGCAACAGGGAGGCGAGTTTTACACAGGCATGTTTTGTAGTTGACTTTAGCTAGTCCTTGCTTCAAATACACTTTGAAACCACGACAATGCATGTATATCTAACTAGTAATCATTGAAAACAATTTGTTGACTTATTTTCGTCGTAACTTGTCGCGTATGCTGAACTGACAACTCCTCTGAAGGTCGGACTTCTTAATGCGCATGCGCAGGCATGCGTACTCACTGCATGTATTCTGACGGTGTATGATGATCTGATAGAACAGGGGCCCTCTGTTTCTGCTAACAATGTGGATGGCTGCAATCAACAGTCATATGATTAGCTCATTCACACACCTACTTTTAACTTATTGCATCTCTGACAGTGTTGCTTACATTATATTCTATATATAATACAGGATACATTTATTTCACGTGTTTGCTGCAGGAAATCAGCAACTGTGGTAGGTTAAACAGTCCTTAGTGTAAAATTTAGCCAAGATGTCCATGTAGGCCTTTTGCAATAAATAATCACATGATAAATTAAAACTTCATAATCCATTTTATATGTTGTTTGAGTATTTAACATGTCGTCCAGTTCCAGTGTTAAATATTCAATAGAATTTAAAGTTTATTGATGTGGTCTTGTGTTATTATGCCATTACCAGTATATTACTTGAAAATGATCTGAAAAAAAAAACCAATATTATCATTTATCGTAATAACTTCAGGCCTTTGTTCATGTGTTTCCTACAGAAGAGCAGCAGCTGCTGATGGTTAAAGAAGAGGTTCCTGAACTGAACAGTTCCAGTTTGGATCAGCAGAACTTCACTTGTTCTCAAGTGAAGAATGAAGAAGAGGAACAGTGGATCAGTCAGGAGGTAGAGCAGCTTACTGTGAAGAATGAAGACGAAGAGAAGCCTCAATTGCCAGAAGTTTATCACATCAAAAGTGAAGACAGCAGAGAGTCAGAAACTCCAAACAGCAGCGCAGCTGAACAAATGAAGACAGAACCTGATGGAGAGATCAGTGGAGGACCAGAACCCAACAGAGAGCCGGATTCAAATCCTAATTTACAGCCAAATATTGAAAAAAGTTATTCAGCCTCTTCTGAGACTGAAGTCAGTGATGACAGTGAATATGTCAACCTGTTAGGTTGTGGATCTGAAAATGAAGACAGTGATGAAGATTGGAGGGAACCCAGAACACGTCAGTCTGGTGTAAACAGCAAAGTGGGACGTAAAGCTGCCAAGAAGGCCTTCAGCTGCCCTGACTGTGGTAAACAGTTTGTGAGGAAGCAGATGTTCCAGAAACATATGGCAGGTCATTCAGGAGAAAAGTCTTCCAGCTGCTCGGTTGAGAAGAATCACTCTAGAGGGAAGCGGAATGGGGATTCACAGACCAGATTCAAGCCAGGAAGGAAATACTTTACTTGTGACAATTGTGGTGAAATCTTTAAGAAACTAGCTGCTCTTAAATGTCATATCAGAATCCATTGTGGTGAAAAATCGGTTGTTTGCAAAGATTGTGGTAAAATCTTTCACTCCCGGGATCATTTTATATCTCACCGGAGACTGCACACTGGAGAAAAACCCTTTGCCTGTGATAAATGTGGTAAAAGATTTAGCCAGAAGCATACCCTTAAAAATCACATGACATGCCACACAGGAGATAAACCATTTCAGTGCGAGTTGTGTGATAAAAAGTTAGTCTCAAATGGAGGTCTGAAGACCCACATGACCATCCATAAAGGAGTAAAACCATTTGCGTGCAGCGACTGTGGCAGATGCTTCAGACTTAAGAGCGATCTAAAAGGCCACATGACAACCCACTTAGACGTAAAATCGTTTGGCTGTGGCTATTGTGGCACTAGTTTTTCTCACAAAAGAAGTCTTCTTCAGCATGTTAGACTCCACACTGGGAAGAACCTATTGTCATGTGATAAATGTGATAAAAAGTTTGTCGGGAAGTATTACCTTCTAAGACATATGCAAGTTCATCTGAAACGGGAAAAAGCCGTGACCGGGAAGGGGAACTTTTCTTGTGAGGAATGTGGGAAGAGGTTTCTCCAGGAGGCACATGTGAAAAGCCACATGGTGATTCACACAGGAGAGAAACCATTTAGCTGTGGTTTTTGTGGTGCCAAATTTACTCACAAGAGAAGTATGCTGCGGCATGTCAGACTCCACACTGGGGAGAATCTTCTGTCATGTGATAAATGTGATAAAAAGTTTGCTCGGAACTATTATCTTCTCAGACATATGCGGGTTCATGCGAAAGAGGAGAAAGTGGTGACTGGTAAGGGGAACTTTGCTTGTAAAGAATGGTGAAGGCGGTATGCAAAAACAATTGCATGGTTGTTCACACGGGAGAGAAAACATTTATCTGTTACCTTTGTTTGAAGAAGTTTGCACGAGTGGAAGACTGGAGGATGAACAAGGCTCACGGTGGGGGTGCATATTTCTACCCAAAACAGGCAGTGGACTTCAAGTTTAATTTAGTCTTTTGTGTATTCTTGCTATTTTTGAATAAATGCAGAAAGTGATCAATTTATTGTTTCTGTAAAGCGTCTGAAGGACAAAATGTGACAAAATTGCGTAAAAGAATTAACTCCCCAATTTTTAAAGTTTATTTTATGTCAAACATATTTTGTCTTGTTAATTTTTCTTGCGCTAAATGGAGGCCATTTCCCATAAAGCTTAATTCTTTCCATGCTTGGACACAGCACTCTGTGAATAACCAGCTTCTTCAGCAATGACATTTTGAGGTTTACGCTCCTTGTGGACGGTTTCGACGTCTGTTTTCTGAACGTCTGTCCAGTCAGCAGTCTTTCCCGTGAATGTGTAGTTCACTAATGCAAACTGAGAGACCATTTAGAGGCTCAAAAAGCCTTAGTGGGTATTTCATGTAATTCATGTGAGATGCCAGGATTTTTTTAAATATTGAACTACTTTGCAATTTTCAAATTTTCTGAAACACTAAATTTGGGGTTTTCGTGATCTGTAAGCTCATCACAATTACAAGAAATAAATGGTTGAAATATTTCAGTCTCTGTAAGGACTTTATATAAGTGAGTTTCCCTTCCTGAAATAACTGACTAAAATATTGAACTGCATATCTCCGTTTTCAATCCATCCTCGTTTCAAAACATCTGAATGTTGTATTAACCAACTGACTCCAGCAGATGGCAGCAGAGTGTGGCTGTGCAGACGCCTGACCAAAATCCATATAAGGTCCATAACTATCTAAATCTACCGGAGTGTGAGCTTTTCGATTCACAGCGTAACCCTCTTTTCCATTAAAGCCAGAACATCGGGGCCGTGTGTGGACCAAAATTACGATGGAAAGTTGCAGATTTGGAGAACAATCCAGCTTCGATGACTCTGTGAAGAAAAAGAGGGAAGGTAAATCACTTCATCTTGTCATTATGAAATAATTCTTATCATTAGAACCAGTTAAAGCATGAAGTAAACAAGTTGATGCTCCTAATATGTACCGAGAGTTCCAACTATAGGCATAAACGCCTGGATGTTCTCAGAAACCCCGTTTCAGAAAGCGGCTTAGTGAAAACTCTGAAAAACTAATGACGAGTTTGTTCATACGCTCGATATTTGATTTGAGAAAAAGAGTCAATGTACTTCTGCGAACGATTATTATTTCTCGGAAACAGAATGGTTTGAACAAACTATATCTTTCCCACTTTGTCGCTGAGACTTGGCAATAGGAAAGCGTGTTGTGGAGTGAAACGTGGCTAATAAAAACAAATCATCACACCGGAATCCGTTTCTGTCTGCTTTATGCTGGCCAACGTCGGAGGGTTCTTAGCGCACCTCCATTTTACACAACTTCCAAATTCAAATAAATTTCACAGAGGACTCATAGACTCAAACATGTCCATATATAGTTCTCAAATAGTCCAGTTCGTCTCAAATAGTCCAAACGCACAAAATTTGTGCGTTTGGTTGACGCACAAATTTTGGCTTGCGCTTAGGGGAGTTTCCAGGAATTGTCCAGCTGGAACATTTCAAGTTATTTCTCCATATCTCTCCAAATCTGAATTCCTTCCTGGTTTTCCAGGTCAGAGAGACTCAGGAGATTTGACACAGTGCATTTCTTTTTGATAAAAACATGCCTTTCTGCAAACAGCAGTAAGGCATTATACCGGATTTTATGAACATTTACTCAGTACTTGAGTAACCCTTTTACCAAAAACTTTTTTTTTTTTTTTTTTACTTTTTATTCTTGAGTTATTTCTTGAAATGCTACTTTTTTACTTTTGCTTGAGTAAAAGTATATTGAAGTAATGCTGTTACTTGGCCACTCTACCCACCTCTGTTACATCCCTCGGTGTTTGTTTAATGCTGGGAATAAACCCAACCTTTCATTTCTGTGCATATTAATAGAGTAGAATGTATATATTTGTATGTGTTAAAACTTTTATTTTAGGTCATTTTTGAACCTGCATTTTTAAAGAGCTCTTCTTCCCTTGCACTCACAGCCGTGCTGCTTCTCCTTGCTCGGCTTAGATGTCAGCCATTATATCAACAAACCTCATGGCATTTAGCCGATAGGCTACAAATCTCTATCGTCGGCCATTGTTTCTATATTTTCTACCATATACCGTAGTGTATTCCTAGTTAACACAAATTTCGTGCCAATGGTACAACAGAAAATAATCCGTTGTGACAAAAGAAATGCATTTTATGCTAATGTCAAAATGTGAACCAAGCACATTAAAACCACAATATCTTAACTTTTGGAAACAAATATAGATTTTTTTTTTCCAAGTCATAGATCATTTTAGTGGCACTTATACTTCCATTTATATTTTGGCATCTATTAATAGATAGATTAATAGATGTCATCAATTATGAGTATACAATAAATTTCAAATAAGTGTCTATTAGACAGTTGTATTCACAATAAACAGACTTTGGTGTAAGATTTAACTAAGATGTTTACGTGTGTCCTGCAGAAGAGCAGCAGCTGCTTGTGGTTAAAGAAGAGGTTCCTGATCTGAGCAGTTCCAGTTTGGACCAGCAGAACCTCACATGTTCCCAGGTGAAGAAGGAAGAGGAGGAACAATGGATCAGTAGGGACGTAGGGCAGCTTACTGTGAAGAAAGAAGATGAAGAGAAACCTGAATTGTCAGAGGTTTATCACATCAAAAGTGAAGACAGCAGAGAGACAGAAGCTCCAACCAGCAGCTCAGCTGAACAGATGAAAACAGAACCTGATGGAGAGATCAGTGGAGGACCAGAACCCAACAGAGAGCTGGATTCATATCCTAATTTACAGGCAAATATTGAAGAAAGGCATTCATCCTCTTCTGAGACTGAAGTCAGTGATGACAGCGAAGATGATAATCTATCAGGTTCTGGATCTGAAAATGAAGACAGTGATGAAGATTGGAGGGAACCCAGAACACGTCAGTCTGGTGTAAACAGCAAAGTGGGAAGTAAAGCTGCCAAGAAGGCCTTCAGCTGCCCTGACTGTGGTAAACAGTTTGTGAGGAAGCAGATGTTCCAGAAACATATGGCAGGTCATTCAGGAGAAAAGTCTTCCAGCTGCTCGGTTGAGAAGAATCACTCTAGCAGGAAGCAAAACACTGATACGAAGATGGGACTCGAACCAGGCAGAAAATCCTTTTCTTGTGAAGATTGTGGTAAAACATTTCAGAAAGCTTATAGTCTTAAATGTCATATGAGAATCCATCGTGGTGAAAACTTAGTTGTTTGTAAAGATTGTGGTAAAAACTTTCACTCTCAAGAACATTTTAAATATCACCTGACACTCCATACAGGAGAAAGACCCTTTGCCTGTGATAAATGTGGCAAAACATTTAGCCATAAGTGTAGCCTTAAAATGCACATGACTTGCCACTCAGGAGAACAACCATTTCAGTGTGAGCTATGTCATAAAAAGTTTACCTCAAATGGAAGTCTGAAGAACCACATGACCATCCATAAGGGAGAAAAACCATTTGCATGCAGCGTCTGTGGCAGATGTTTCAGACTTAAGAGTGATCTAAAAGGCCACATGATAATCCACTTTGATGTAAAACCGTTTGTCTGTGGGTACTGTGGTGCCAGTTTTACTCGGAAACAAAGTTTTCTTTGGCATGATAGACTTCACACTGGAGAGAAACTCCTGTCATGTGATAAATGTGATAAAAAGTTTGCTCGGAAGTCTCACCTTCAAAGACATGTCCTGATCCATGCGGGAAAGAAGAAACCGGTTTCTCAAATCAAAAAGTTTGCTTGTAAGGAATGTGGAAAAAGGTTTCTTGAAAATTATCAAGTAAGACGACACATGGTTATTCACATCGGAGAGAAACCGTTTAGCTGCAATCTTTGTTCAAAGACGTTTGCACGAGCGGAAGGAGTAAAGATGCATAATAAAAGAATTCACTTTAAATAGAGATTTCACACTTAAACTTTATGTTTGACATAAAGTTCATTTTATGTCAAACATATTTGGAGTTAATTCAGTAATTCACGTGAGACAACATGAACCTTTAATATTGAACTTCTTTGCAATTTTCTGAGACACTGAATTTTGGATTTTCATGATATGTAAGCTCATCACAATTACAAGAAATAAATGGTTCAAATATTTCACTCTCTGTAAGGAATTCACTTTAGATTCCTGAGTAAGGAATTTAAAGTGCAAGGAATTTACACTTAATTTACACTTGACTCATTTATACCTGAGTAAAGGTATAAGTGAGTTTTCCTTCCTGAAATAACTGATTAATATATTCAACTTCCACTTTAAAAACATCTGAATGTTGTGTTAACCAAATGACTCCAGCAGATGGCAGCAGTGAGACACATGGCAGTGTGTGGTTGTGCAGATGCCTGACCAAAATCCATTTAAGGTCCATAACTAAATCTACCGGAGTGTGAGCTTTTTGATTCACAGTGTAACCCTATTTTCCATTAAACATTAGGGACGTGTGTGGACCAAAATTACGATGGAAATTTGTAGATCTGGAGGACAACCCAGCTTCATGTCATTTATGGTCACAAGATCATAAATGACGCGAGAGTTTTCTAAGTAACGTAGCACTATATTTAAGTTCAATCATGGTGTTTTTTTGTTTGTTTGTTTTTTTGTTTAATCGCATAAATTCCCGGCATTTGGGGGTTTAATCTGTCCCACACTGACATCCTTTGCTCGCACAATTTGTGGAACATGCAGCAGAGCAGACAAATACAATCTGCATCACCTTGACTGGATTTTTAAAATGAACAACTTCAGAGCGGCAAAGACATAACAGTGTCCTGCTATAAAGCGATGTTGCGCTGAAATAATTTGATTATCCTGCAGTTCCAAATTCCTGTTGCTGTTGGGGAATATTTCTAATCTATATTTTTACTATTTAAATTTTATATTTTTTAGATATTCCAAATATTTGACAATGTCTTCTATCATGTTTCGTAAATCACATTGCAAATAACAGTGTGTTATACGACTTTGTTATGATGTAAAGCACTTTGAAATGCCTTTTTGCTGAAGTGTCCTCTAATAAAATTTGAACGATTGTTTCATTGATTGCATGTGTAAATCCTTATATTTGCTTATCCTCCTCCCAGCATTTTGCGCTTTCTGAAATATTTGGTACATTCATGGAGGCAAACCCACAAAATTAGTTATTAGTTTCACATCCCGTCTAACATTTGGCATATCTGGTCAAGCCTGATATGAACAGGCTTGAACAGTGTTCACAGACCCAACTGTGAACACTGTACTGGACCGTAACTATATGATAATCCGCTCGGTAAGACGTAATTCCTTGATTAATTCTTCAGTTATAACTATGGAGATGGCTGATTATGTTGTAGTATGTATTATTATTATTTGAAACAGTAAACAGACTTTCACAGCACCTCTCAAGTGAACAAAATAGTGAAACTAAACTTTATTGTATCTCTAAAGGTAAATTAAGGGATTTCTATTTTGACTAGAAGATTTTGTTCAGTATTTGTCTCTGTTACTTATTACTTCAAAAATTAACATATTACTGTATGCGCCATCTATTGGTCAAAATTAATTTAACATTAAATTGAGTCCTGATTTAGGCCGAGTTATATTGTTTTAAGTGGGTAAATATGCCATTCACAATATGGCAACCGCACTGCCGTGCTGTTTTTAAGCAAACCTGTGCTCCGGCGGGGGGAGCTCTTTGGTTACTAGGGTTACACAGAATGAGGCGGCTGTGGAGATGCCTGCTCTAAAACCTCGGGGGGGATGAGGAGGGCAGAAAACGCCAACACAAAGAAAGAGTCCGAGGCCCTGTCGGAGAATGTTTCCAGCTCCTGTAACAGCTCCATGGATCCAGCCTGGCAGAAATGTTAGTGTTCGGCCTGGTTCGTGTGAAACGAGCCTCCGGTTCGTTTTACAGAAAACGGACACCATGAAGGAAGTGGATAATGTCCATCACAACACTGAAAGTCTGTCTTTGGAGGAGAAAGTGCAGATGAAACAGCTCGGTGTCCTCCAGCCGCAGGATGTTGGTAGACCCCAAACAGCTGGTAAGAAGAAGCTCTGATTTCACCAGGAGGTTCTGCCGTTAGCTTGCTGTTGCTCCGAGTATGAACGCGTTAAAGTGGAGCTCCGAGCATTTTCATGAAAACCACTCGGCTCTGCTAGTGTTAACTGAAATGAACAAATGGAGCAATAAACGCATACACAGCGGTTTGAGCCTAAACTCGTCTGTTATATTGATCAGGGTTTTAAAATGTTAACAAATTACGTCATAAACATTCAACAAATTATAACACATCTAGATTTGACCGAACGCAACGTCCAACAGTGTCATTGAATTAGAAACACATGAAGCAAAATGTAGAAATAAAATGGAAAAAAAAATAAATCTATCCTGACTAGACACGGATCATAAGTAGCAGCCAGGTGATGCTAATCAAATGCATTGATTAACTGATTATCAGGAGGTGTAGTGACGTTTTTAGACTGTCAAACAATTTCACTTGAGTCATCTGAATATCATAGGTGAAGATTAAAAGTGAAACCAGATCTTAAAAACTGAAATTATGTGGCAATTTGTATTTGTTTACATTTAAACCTGTTGTGGACTAGCATTATACATTGAGGTACAATTTCAAAATCTTAAACTAATATTTTGTTGGGCTGGTTTTAGCTTTGGTTACAGCATGCGTTTGCTGTGGCATTGCTTTGATAAGCTTCTGCAATGTCACAAAATTTACTTCCATGCAGTGCTGCATCAATTATTCACTGCGATCTTGTAGAGACTGACCACTGTGCAAATCCTTCTCCAGCACATCCCAAAGATTTTCAGTGGGGTTAAGGTTCAGACTGTGTGGGGGCCGATCCATGTGTGATAATATTGTCTCATGCTCTCTGAACCATACTTTCGCAACTTTAGTGCAATAAATTCTCGCTTTGTAATCTTGGACTACGGTGGTGCCATCCAGCAGATCATCGCACTGACCCACCAGGATCGTACAATAGGGCACTAGGCATGATGGGAGCCCACTTCATCTGCTTCTCTTCTTAGCCTGATGCACCAATCACTCAGGAACAGGGTAAATCTGGATTAATCAGACCAGGTGGTCTTTTTCCATTGCTCTCGAGTTCAATCTTTATTCTTCCTTCACCCATTTTCTTAAGCTAGTCTCACTGGTTTGTGGTTTTCTTATAACTACACAGCTGTTCAGTTCCAATCCCTTGAGTTGCCTTCACATTGTGTGTGTGGAAATACTCTTATTTTCATTACTACACATAGCCCTGAGTTTGAATTTGTTTTTTTGTTTTTTTTATTTGGTGTCAAACATTTTGGTGATTGCAATCATTCATGATATATTTCAGACTACATTTCTTACTTGAAGGCAATGATTCCCCACTGACCTTACAGTTTTTTTAGTAATGTGTTGGACAGTTCTTAACTCAATTTCTTTTCCTTGTTTGCAGTCTTCTTAGATTTTTTCTCTGTTTCTGCATGGCAATGATTTGACCAACATCTTTTCCGTGACCGCAGGATGTCTTTCCACATGATTGTTTTAAGAAATGAGAAGCTATTCATTGCATCATTTGGGGTGAAATAACTTGTTGCCAGCTGAAACATATCCACCCATTCAGTAATTATCTAATAGGAGTCTTATGCCTATTTGTGTAGTTAAATCCAGATGTTTTTAGAATATTTTTTGGGGAGTTGAAAGGTTTGCCATGCTGCGTATTTACATATTGCCACAAAACATTCAAAAAAATTTATAAATGCTGGGCCTTTTCAGCAGTCAGGATAAACGTCCAATAATTTGATTAATACCAGTCAGGAGTTTTTTTCCAATTTGGATTCATTTTTGCTGAAATACGAGTTAGTGTTTATTTTTTATATATTGTTTTTTGCCTGGTCTTTCATACTGCTGAAATGATGCGGTAGCAATCAGACTTATGTGTGAACGGGTTATAACCCCAAAGCGACCCACATGCACAGAAGAATGTTGTCACACAGCAGCACACTGCTTACTGAAGTAGCCACCGTCTATGGATCAATTTTAAAGTTTAGAAATGGGAGATCATGACAAGGGAAAGAAATTTTTAAAAAAGCACAACTAATAGAAATGATCTGTTTGTAGAGGTTTGACAGCAGCTTCTGTTGACAAGTCTGTTTGGATGAGTTGTCAAAGTGCGTGTGGTGCACTTCAGTGACACATTCCTCTTTAATAACGTCATCATAATTTTCATTATCAGCCACTATTTAGATTTACTGAGTCTGCCGCCTTCTGTTGCAGAATTATGATGCATGAAGAAAATGGATATAATTATTTGGTAATAAATGATTGGCTATTTCTTAGATAAGACTGGTCTTATCCAGCAATCTGCAAATGTCAAAAAATCAACCACTGTCACCTTTTGCTCTGCTCTGTGAGAGGGCTGATAGAGCTGCCCACCAGGTCACTTCTGTATGAAACAAGAGTCATTCCAATGTTGCCCACTTTGCAATTGTCATTGTATGTAGTTACTTTTCAGAGCTCTTTAGCAACTTTCTTTTTATTTTATTATTTTTTTAAGTGATTAGTGACAAATCCAGCAACCTTTTTTCTGTGTTATTGGAGACCTTGTTGTAAATTCTAAGAAAATTGGAATCTTTTTAAAGATCATGATTGACTCAAAATCTGATTTTGTGCACTCCTCATGATTATCATTAGAAATTTTCAAAACTGTGACCCGCAAAATAGATATCAAAGAGGTGTATGTGCATCTGGCAGGTGCAGATTTACTGATTTTAAAACATCCAATACTAGCACCACCATAAAAACACAGGTTTACAGGCTTTGTTTGGATCTCTTCGTAGAAAAGCTGTTGTTGCTGTAGTACAATCTGGAAAGAGTTATAGGTTTCAATCATTCTGCAGTGTAAAGCAGTAGGTCCTAATTGTTTGCTGAAGCTTGGCCCAAATCGGGTAGTCCAAGAGGACAGTGATCCCAAACACAGCTGAAAATCTGCAGCACAATGGCTACAAAGTCAAAATGTGAATCCATCTGTTCCACAGCTGAAGCTCGCATGAAACTGGGTCAAGGCAAAGCTCCAACAGAATGGCTGAAAATGAAAAGACCGAGTGTGGTGAAATAGCCCACTCAAAGTCCAGACCTCAGCCTGATTGAAATGCCGTGGTGGGACCCAAGTGAGCTGTGCAGAAACCAATGTGTAGGTGGCTATTGAGGTCTGCAAACCTCAATAAACTAAAGGAGAATTAGGCCAAATTCCTCCTTGACGACGTGAGAGACAGAGAAAGTCCAATAGAAACCCAGAGTTGACCAAAACTATTACTGGTATGCACGCTTGTGAATTTAGATGTAAATTCTTTTGCATCTGAGGAATTTAAGCAGTGAAAGAAAATCAAGGCTTCTGCTTAAAAGCATGTGACCATGGAAAAAACAAACAAACAATTTCTCCTGACATGGTGCCACATTTACAAGGAAAAGAAAACATTTGTGGGTGAAGCAGAGGTGAGCATGTGGGCTGCACACATGGAAACTTTTGATGGAGGCTGTGTGATGGTTTTGGGTGCAATCCCCCAGACTGGGGGGAGGGAGGGGAACAGGTCTCACAGTTAACTACCTAATTCAATTCATAAAGACCTCAAGATGAAATTCTGTGGACTAAACTTTGGAGTTTGGTCCAGTCTGGGCACTCTAGGACAAAATGTAGAACAGTTTAAGGGAAAAATAAGAAGCAGAGAGTGTGTTAAGTAGTGTTTAAGCGAACTGTAAGATCTAGGAGGCTTGCAGTTGAAGTTAAGTTGTTGCTGAGCAGTCCAAAGAAACGGAGAGCTTGTAACATGCAACTCTTCATCTTGTGCATGTTTCTGTTAAAATCCATAAAAATGCATATGTTTGTGGGCTTTCTTGCCTACAATGTTAACATGTCAAAAGAGTCTGTTGTCGTAGTGCTCAGTATTTCTCCACGTCAACTGTCTGACTGTGGTTGACTTTGACATGAGGCTTTTTTTTGCCGATAAGCCCTGTGTGGTTTTCTCTAAACATCTTTTTGCAAAGGATATTGTTTAGGAAGTCCTGTGGTTTATCCAGGCCCAACTTTGCAAATGTAAGTCATGTGGACATTTTGTTGTTGAGAGAAGAGGCATACAGAACAGAACATTATAGAATGGTACCTTTAGCTATAAAATAAAAATGTAAATTATTAAAAGGAAAAAAAAACATGCAGAACACCCACTCCTGTGTGTGGCGCTGCAGTAGCTTTTAATGTTACTAAATGACTTGTGTGCCTTTTTAATATTAATACTACAATCCCCAAAATGTCCTGTGTGTGCCACAGTGGTGACTTTTATTTGACATTTAATTTCACATGTGCTTAAAGTGTTGAGCTTTGCTTCTTCCACATTCACTGTTTAAGCAGTAATTTATAAAGAGGTTTATCTTTGTACATGAAGAGAAGAAAAGATGGCCTCAATTTTATTATGTTCTTTTAATTAATGTCAATAAAAGCTTTGTCCAAGCTTTTAATTTTTGTGCTGTATTCTTGAACAATTCTTTGAGAGTGATCCCTGGAGTAAAAACTTCTATCATCATCTGAGCAGTGTCACTGATTTTTGACTCGCGTTTCTGCAAGTGTATTTGTTAAACTGGTCCTTGCATTTCTCTGTGTCCAGCAGATGTTCGGCCCTTGGAGGTGATGAAAGAGAAGGTTCCCTGGAGCCCCAGTACGGATCAGCAGAACCCAGAACCCGTTCACATAAAAGAGGAAGAGGAAGAACTCTGGATCAGTCAAGAGGGGGGGTATCATTATGGGTTGGACGAAAACGAGTACAGCCGACTCCCATTAACTGTTATCGTGAAGACTGAAGATGAGGAAGAGGAACCTCAGACTTCACAGCTTCATCAAAGCCAAACTAACACTAGAGAGGTTGAGCGTCCAACCAGCAGCTTTAAATGGATCAAAAAGGAAACTGATGGAGAGGACTGGGGACGGCTGGAACTGGTTAGGAAACCACGTGTTCCAAGACCAAAGAGTGGCGCGGAGGGTTTAGACACCCCCGAGACTGAATTTAGTGAAGAAGACGATTGGCAGGAACCTTTGTCAGAGACCGACTCGGGGTGTAAGGGAAGCAGAGCAACAGAGTTGGGAGCAGGCAGCGATAATGGATGCAGCGTTGTTAAAAAGCCGTTCAGCTGCCCAGAGTGTGGTAAACAGTTTCTGTACAGGCAGTCTCTGAAGAGACACATGAGACGCAACATAGAAAAAAGCTCCAACTGTTCGGTTAATCTGAAATGTTCCGAAGTGAAGCAAAGTGCAGATTCAAAGACCAAAGTCCACACGGGGAAGAAAAACTTCAGCTGCGATATGTGTGGAAAAACTTTCAGAGATCATTTCAGCCTGAAATCTCACATGAGGGTCCACTCTGAGGAAAAGCCCTTTGGCTGCGAAATTTGTGCCAAGTGCTTCAAGCATGAGCACAACCTGAAGATACATATGAGAATCCACACGGGAGAGATGCCGTTCAGCTGCGAAGTTTGCGGTAAAAGGTTTAAGCATCAGCACAATCTGAAGACGCACATGAGAATCCACACTGGGGAGAAGCCTTTTGTGTGCGACATCTGTGGCAAAAGAGCGAGACACCAGAACAACCTGAAGACGCACATGATAGTCCACAGAGGGGAACGACCCTTCGGTTGTGATCTCTGTGGCAAGAAGTTCAACCGTAAAACGAGTCTTAGGGCGCACATGACGGTTCACACGGGCGAAAAACCGTTTGCTTGTGATATCTGCGGTAAAAGCTACAAGCGCAAAACGCACCTTCGGACTCACATGACCGTCCACAATGAAGAAAAGCCTTTTGGTTGCGACGTCTGCGGTAAGAGGTTCAATCGTAAAACGCATCTCGGGACGCACATGGCGGTCCACACCGGCGAGAAGCCTTACAGCTGTGACTTCTGCGGTAAAAGGTTCACCCGGAAAACGCATCTAGATTCCCACATTACGGTTCACACAGGAGAAAAACCTTTTGGCTGCGCCGTGTGTGGGCAAGAATTCTCCCAGCAGGGAAGTTTAAACAGACACATGACATTACACTTGGGATAAAAGCACATTTAGAGAAAAAACCTGGAGGTAAAACCTAAAGCTAATTTCTTCACCTCCATGACAGAGGTGGCTTGTCTTATTGTATGCCTTTTTTGTAGATTTTGACTTTAATTACTACAAGTATGAGCGTTATAACTCTAACTGTGCAAGAGGATGGAGAAGCTGAGCTAAGATGCATTTACCCTTGGTTGGTACTGTTCAGAAACACCAAGTAAATCATGCTCATTGTTAATGTTGCTCCTGTTTCAAGCAAATTTGTTGTTTTTTGTACAATTTGTAACTCATCTTTGGTAGCGTGACACACATGATGAGTTGGAGTATAGAAATAATTGTTAGCTATCACTTTGAGGTATTTGGTTCTCAAAGCTCTTTAATCTTACCAATGAAGCAATACTTTGCTAAATGACCACCAGCACACCTACTTGACAAATCAAATCAGAAATTGAAACCAAAATTATTGGTTAAAGAACATGAATTTAGCATTTAAAGACTCTAAGACTGAAAGTAAGTTGGAGTAAGGAGACATATTTTTTCTATTTTGGTGGATTTAAGTTTCTGACTAATAAGTTTATGCACTAGTATAGTTTGGCAGATCATGACCAACTGATTATCCAGTTGTAAAAATGACTGAGCCTAACAGTCACTTGTATGTATTTGTATTCCTGGGTTATTATTTTCACATACCTTTTAAATATAAAGCAGAGAAGCAGAATATGACCAAGTGCGTTTATGAAAAAATGTCAGTATATGGATGTCTAAAGCATATAAATAAGTTGTATTTGACTTAAATAAACTTTGTTTTTAAAAAAAAATATACTCTTTGGATGAAATAATTTTGCTTTCTGTATAATGGTAGAATAGATGTAACTTGGGTACAGTCATGGGTAAATGTTTTAACTGTGAAACATTTTATTAGCTTTGCAGCTTCAGATTTTATGCTAACAAATCACATTGCTTTGAGTTTATTGAGTGATCAAATGCAGATTAAGTCTATTTGTAAAGGTTTACTGTAAAAAAAACAAACTATTTTTGCACACCACGATCAGTTAATATTTCCTTCAATTCTATTATCAGCATTGGATGTATTCATAAAATAGCCCAGATGAAATCATAACTAATCTAATAATGAGGTTTAACAGGCTTGTTGTATACATGAGCCTTTTCAACTCTCATCTTTCTATGGGCTGAGATTAGTGTTTTGTGATGACTGCTCCAAAACATTGACTATGCTGTCCTTGATTCACTTTCTAATTTGGTGGTGTCATTAGCGGTACTGTCTATTGGAAGAGCCATTTGTACCCAAGCTGTAACTTAATGCCTCTTGTGATGTTGCTTATATTTCCACATCGTACCATAATGCTATTTCCTCATGATGCAGGTTTTTTTTTAAGTGTACCAGAGCCTCCTGCAACAAAACATCCACACATGATGTTGCCACCCCCTAACGTCACAGTTGAAATTGTGCTCTCAGATTTACGAGATTCTTTATCCAAATGTAATAATGGTCATTATGACCAAACACTTCCATTAGGTCTTTTGTCCTTGAATTTGGTGAGTGAACTGCAATCTGGCTTTTGATGTTGCTTTTAGAGTAATGGCCTCTTGCTTTGGTTTTTGAGCCCATGTAAGAAGAAATTGAATAATTTAACTATGAATAATGACTGTCTAACTAGCTTCACACTGAAACCGGCTAATCTCTGGGACACAAAATTGTCCTTCCTGAACAGCTTGACGGTATGGTATTTATGCTTATATATAATTTGAAAAGATTAATGTGGCATCTCCAGACTTTTAAAGGTCCATAGTTCTCTTCCTGCTATTTTGAAGATTATATTTACGTGATATAAAACAAGGAATGTGTTTGAGGTGTTGCCTCAACATACATTCACAAGTATTGTTTAAAAGTCCCTCTTATACTCTTTAAGATGAAACCATTTGTTCTGACATAAAGCTCTTGTTGCTAAACACCAATGCCAACACCGAAGACCATCTCGTGAGCATTTCGGTCATTTTTTGGTTTAATAGCAAGTTACAAAAATACATTTTCAGTTTAAAAGGCATGCGTTTTCAATATACAAATGCAAAAATCTTTTAACCTTGTTTAAACGCCGCTCTGTGCTACGTTTCAATGCATAAACGGGGCACTGTTTCCCCTCCCAATATGGCTGACACGACGACGTGTCATTGCAGTGAGATGAAAAGATTGAGGTGTCGCGCGTTTTGTTTCGAAACTCATTGATTATAAGTATATCATTTATATAACATAAGGCAAAATTTTGAAAAAAGGAAACTCACGATGTATGTGAAAGCCATGAAGAATATGGTTACTATAGTGACGGAGAATAAAGGCGTCTGTGAAGGTGCCTGTTTAAAACAAATGAACCGTTAAGAAATATTTATCAAAAAGTTATTTAAAGGGACTGAAGGGACGCTACCATGTATATTAGGCCCATAAGGTAAATCTGACGCTTTCATCTGACTGAATGGTGAGCGGGTATTGTTGGCATCGATTCGGTTCTGTGTTCGGAGGAGGCCCAGTTCGACGAGCTCAGCGCCAGTTAGAACAAAAAACACAATGAAGGAAGTGGAATATGCTCATCAGAACAGATCTGAAAGTCTGCCTTTAGAGGACAAAGTGCAGAAGAAATTCCACGGCGTTCATCAGCAGCAGGATGTTGGTAGAAATCAAACGGCTGGTAAGAAGAAGCTCTGATTTAATGCTGTTAGCTAGCTGTAGCTCTCGTCTCCTGTGCTGAAGCAGATAAAAAGCCCAATCTGTGTTTTTGTACATCTGAAACCGAGTAATTTTTCTCCCTTCCAAATGTTTTTGCAGCCTAATCGATTTGCATTTATTATAACTATGAAGATAAAATATATTTTGCCGCAATCTAACACGTTTGTAAATTGTAGCCGAAACTGACGTGAAAATAGATTAACGTGGTTAATAACATTCCTTCTTTAAGGCTTAAACTGCCTATTTAAGGATTAAAAGGGCACAGTCCTAAGCTACTAATTGTAATGTTAAAGCAGTCTTCAGTCACTAGCATACTCATACTGTTCAAAGCACTGGTAAAACAAGGATGCGAAACTGTATGAGTTTAAATAAACATTTGCCAATTAACAAAATACCTCTAAAGAAAGCATAAAATAAATATTAATGAAAAACACTTTATGAACTCCAGAGTTTTCTATCTGATAAGAAAAAATAGATTTTTACAGACCAGACCATTCTATGTGTCTGATTTTTAGGGTACATGCTTCTTTTCAGCTCTGTTAACAGATTTTTAGATTACATATGATTGAGCAGTGCTTTATAGTTTTAGTTTTGGTAATATCCTCTAATTCAAAAAAATATACACACATATATATATTTATCTTGTGAGGATGTTTTTCTATTTATCTTTGTTCATTCATCTTGATTTTGTTCTAAAACTATTTTAAGACACCTTAAACAAATGATTCTGGATTATGGTTCCTCTTCTTTGAACCAAATTCAAAGTATAATTCACAGCATCTTTACACAGCTCTTCCTCAACTATTCTTAATTCATTTTTCTGACTTTGAAGAATACATTTAAAATAATTGAAAAGCCCATATTTGTGCATCTTTGCCGCAGACGGTTTGTTTGTGTGAAATACAGAGGAACCATCACCCATCCTGCTTGTCTTTTTCCATTAAATTATGAAGCATTTAAAAGTGCTAGGCTATCAACTAAAGACTTGGTTTTGGCAGTATCAACTGTCATGGCATTGCTTTTTTTTTTCTTTTTCGGAAAACAGTTTGAGTTGCTGTCCTGGATGTCCAGATGTAATGATGCATGGTTTATAAAAAAAAAAACTAAAAAAAAAACATTAAAATGGAAAATATGATTATGTGATTATGAAAGATAAATATTATCTGTTCTAGGTTCTAAAGTGATTCAAATTTCAGCTTAACTTTACAAAAACACAAAATTTCAGGTGAACTTTACAGTTCTCTCAATATGAATACAAATGTTTCAAATCCACTCAAATTCACTTTGCACTAAGAGATCTACAATTGTATAAAGAATTCAGTCCAACAGGGGGAGCTAATGAGAATATCTAAATTAACGTTCTAATTTCCAGACAATATTGTTACACACATTGTGTTTAAGTTGGTGTATGACCCATACCAGTTTATATCAAACCATGTTTTGTTAAACAAGGATGAAGTAGGACTGAGAGAAAATATGAACTAAAGATAGAAATCTGTTGATTTAAAGAGGTTCTGCTTTTTTTTTTTTTTTTTTTTTTACCTTGACTGTATATCGACTGTTTTACTTTTTTGATTGTTATTCCTTTATTTTATTGAATGCGGCTTCTCTTTGTCTTTTCTCTGAGAGCAACTTCTTTGGCTTTTCAGGCTTTATCCAAAGATAAAAACACAAGTTTGTGAAACCTAGAGTCGAAATAAGCTACAATTAAGTTTTGTTTGCAGGATCATTTTTGTAGGTTTTTTTCAACCTCCCACCTTTGTGAGAAGCTGCTGAACATTGGTCAACAGCAGGAGTTTCTGTGGACCTCCTCAATCCTTTAATGAGTGGTGGTAGAGAGAAACATGATGCCCTCTTCCCCAGTAACAGTAACTTATTGAAATAGTTTAAGAGCTTGCTGGAGATCCCCTTGCTCAGCTTTGAGGTCAAGGAATGCTTTGAGCTGGGTAACCTCTAGGTCAGACAGGCACACCGCAACAGGCAACATCTGCTCCAGCAGGAAACTGATTGTGTAATATGACCGAGCATTGTACTAGCATCTTGAAGTATTTTTTGTTTAACATGGCCCATTTGTTTTTCTTCTTTAGTCTTTTTTTTTTTTATTTATTTATCTGGTCGTATAGGAAAAGTTTGCAGATTAGCATGTAGCTGCAGTATTAGTCAAATGTGGCTCCAGAATGTTAGACAAAAACTTTATTCAAATATTTTGTCACTGGAATGTTAAATGTCTCTAACTTCAAAAGGTGCGTTTAGTAGATTATTAAAAAAAAATCTTACAGATGCTCATCCACTGGGCTTATTAATGAAACCTTGCATAAGCCATCCTTTCTATGCAAGACATAGAAAGGACCTGTTAATTGCAACCCAGATTGAAATGCTTAGAAGCGTCTTTAAGTGTTTAAAGAATGTTCAGTCTTTTAACACTTTAACTGCAAGGCATGTTTGAGTTCTGAAGCAAATCTAGACTTTTCTTTATTATCCAGTCAGTGGAGCCATGGGGTGGATGAAATTTATTTTAGACAAATTGCGCAAAATATGCAGGGACTGTAGATTAATAGTATCTGAGTTTCTTTACCAAAACTTACATTTGCCCTTATAACTAGCTAGGTCTTATTTTCTTTAGCATATAATAATAGTAATAATAATAATAATAATTCATGCTTTTCCCTTGGAATAAAACTTTTAGTTCTGGCAGTTTTTTCCCCCCTCTAATTTGAAAGTAATACCAAAACATCAGTAAATAAAAAATGTTATTCTTTTCTTTCTGAAATAAGTTACAAAACAGGTGAGATTTGCAATGTAAAGATTTCAGATAACACGATATGAACTCCTATAGTCATTATTAGTGTGAGCTCTTATTTTTTCATTTTGTCCAATATTTTTAATTCAGTTCGTCATTGAAAAATTAAATGCCTAAATAGGGATCAAGGTAAGGATTAATGAATAACTTGATATTATTGACTAACTTAAATAAGTGATTTTTTTTTTTAAGCAACTATGTTTTCTCTTCTATCAACGAGGTTAGCTTTCTTTCCACTACATTTCTTATCATTACAGGGCTCATTTTTCGTAAGAAAATGTTTCGTTTTCTCACATTATTAATCATAGACATATTTAAATATAACAAAATGGGAACCTCTGTGGTTGCTGTATAGAAATACAAAAGATGAAAAGAATAATATATGTGAAACAATTAATTTAGGATGGCAGACTTTACTTTCCCCTCAGTGTCAACGAATTGGAAGAAACTGCTTGAACTTATATTATATTGCTATATTGCAATATAACTATATTGCTAAACAGAGCTGCATAAAGTGCATTTTGCATCCCGCACCAGCCTCTGTTTGGACTGTTTCGCTTTCCTCTTCAGTCATGTAGCTTCAGTCATATTTGTTTCTCTTACAACTGGCTCTGCTTATGGATGACTAGCGTCGCCATCTTCTGGACGGGGGCCAAACCACGACACTAAAAGAAGGCCTAAGTGGGTGTAACTAATTAATTGATCGGAACCAATTTTAATCTTAACAAACCATTAACCATTGTCTGCATCCCTATACCTAAATTGTGTACTATATTCAGCTATAACATACTGTATGTAAAGTCACAGTTATTTAATGTGTGTGTGTGTGTGTGTGTGTGTGTGTGTGTGTGTGTGTGTGTGTGTGTGTGTGTGTTTTCAGAAAATCAGCATCTTTGGGGGAAGAAAAACGAGATCTCTTGGAAAGTAAGTCTGGGCCAACAGGATGCAACGCCTTTCTACGTAAAGGAGGAAGAGGAGGAACTTTGGATCAGTCAGGAAGGAGACGAGCTGCTAGGAGGAGATGAAGCTGAATACGCAAAATTCCCAATCAATGTTGTAGTGAAGAACGAAGATGATGAAGAGGAACCGGAGTCTTCACAGCTTCATCAGAGCCAAACCTACACCAGAGAGACAGAACCTCCAACCAGCAGCTCGTTTAAATGGATTAAAACAGAAACTGATGGAGAGGACTGGGGCCGACTGGAACTTATCTCGAAGACCGATCCAAATAATTTCAAAATAAATAAACACAGAAGGGCTGCAGACTCCCTAGAGAATGAAGCCAGCGAAAATGAGGATAATCACTGTTATAATAACTGGCATGGACCTATGGTGGGTACTGAAAATCGAAGGAAGGGAAGCCAGTTAGCTGAGGGAGGCATGAACAGTGATGCAGGCTGTAATGCTTCCAAAAAGGCCTTCAGCTGCTCCGAGTGCGGTAAACAGTTTCTGGACGAGCAGTCTCTAAGGAGACACATGAGACGCAACACAGAAAAAAATTCTTCAGACTGTTCAGTTATTCAGAAATGCTCCGAAGTGAAGAAAAATGCAGATTCACAGGCCAAAGTCCACACAGGCAAGAAAAACTTCAGCTGCGAGATATGCGGCAAAACTTTCAGAGATCATTTCAGCCTTACGTCTCACATCAGAGTGCACACAGGAGAGCAACCGTTTGGTTGTGACGTATGCGGTAAAAGATTCAAGCACCAGCACGACGTGAAGAAACACATGAGAGTCCACACAGGAGAGATGCCTTTTTGCTGCGAAGTTTGTGGGAAAAGATTCAAGCACCAGCATAATCTGAAGACGCACATGAGAATCCACACGGGGGAGAAGCCCTATGTTTGTGATATTTGTGGGAAAAGATCACGGTTTCAGCACAACCTGAAGACGCACATGATAATTCACACAGGAGAGCGTCTGTTTGACTGCGATCTTTGTGGGAAAAAGTTCACTTGTAAGAAAAGCCTTAAGGCACACGAGTCGGTCCACACCGGAGAGAAACCGCACAGCTGCGAGATCTGTGGTAAATGTTACAAACGGAAAACACACCTCAGGACTCACATGACGTCCCACACTGAGGAAAGGCCTTTTGGCTGTGAAGTTTGCGGCAAAAGATTTAACCGTAAGACATACCTTGAAACGCACATGGCGGTCCACACAGGCGAGAAACCTTATAGCTGCGATTTCTGTGGTAAAAGATTTACCAGAAAAACACATTTGGATTCACACATTATAGTTCATACAGGAGAAAAACCGTTTGGCTGTGCCGTCTGTGGGCAGGAATTCACCCAACAGGGAAGTTTAGACCGGCATATGACATTACACCTAGGCTAACGAGAGTTTGTGTGAATGCAATGTGTAGACTTGTAAGCTAGGTAACTGTCTCTGTAAGAAAAATGGAAATTAGGCCAAATATACATCTTAAAATCAATAAATCCAAAAGGTTTATTGAAAATGAACTAAAAAGGTATCTAATAGTCTCTTAAGAAGTGAAGTGTTATGTTGATTAGTTTGGATATTATGTTTAGCCGGTATAGTAGTATAGGGGATGTTACAGATTAATGACCGGCGGCATCACTACAAACACCCATAAGTGGGTTCATATGAATTAGTTTTTTCTCCAATTCTAACTAATTTGGGGGGGAAATTGCGTTTACATATGTTCTGTATACATGTTGGGAGAATTTGATTTTCATCTGTCATCTTGAGTTTGACAGAGATATTCTTCAGCTCTAAGCCTTGGAGTCTGTTGACTAATTACTGCTTTGGTTAATCATGTAAGCAATTTGTGTTGCATGACAATAACAGAGTGGTTAAAAACACTAAATAAATAAATACTTTCTGCAATATACATTTGTATTTGTCAACTCATTGTCTTCAACAGAAATTAGACTGTGGAATTAGGATGTGCTCCTCTATTTTTGACGCAGAAATTAGTTACTTTGACAGTGACATTAGGACGCAGTCTCTGTGCAATAGGTATGAAGTAATATTTAACTCGTCTTCGTGAAAAAGTAAGAAACTGCAACATAAAGCATGGGAAAAGCATTATTTGTCATTTTATTTTTGACCAGGGGTTCTGAAAAATTCTTATTAAAGGTTTGTGGTTATGATAAAAGGTTTTGAATTGTTGATTACAAATTCACTTTTAATAAATGTACTTCCAATATGAACTGAAACAAAATGACACTTTTGGAAAGAAAATGAACTTGTTTTGTGGCAAAATCCCCAATTCTTTCCAGATTTTGCAACAAAATATAATGGAACTTGACTGTAAGCTCACCCTTCGTATGTGATCCGTGTGGTCTCCAGTGGAGAGCAATGAATTTCCTAATGTCCACCTTAGCACAACATGTGATATATAAAGAAGCATTTATTTCTACGTACTTCTTTATTCAATAATAAAGAAGTATTTGATATAAAGCTCCTTATATACTGAGTTTTGCTGTTATTTGGTAGAAATCTGCTTTCGCTTTGACCACTAAATGTTGGTCAGGCAGATTTTTTGGATCATGATTGATGATTGATTTTTAAAAGCAGTAAAATGTGTAAAGCATCCAGGGGGAGTCAATATTTTTATAAGCACTGTATATAGAAGAGAACGTACAACGGGATATTAAGGCCACTGTGTATAAAAAAAAAAGGGAGTACATTAGTGCCAAAAAAAACTCAAATTGTGAAAATCTCAAATTTTCTAGAAAAAATGAGGGTATTTCTGAGTTTCAAAAGTGTTTTTCTGGAACATTTCTGAGATTAATATCAGAATATCCTAGTTTTCTGCTGGAAATGCACTTTTTTTTTTCTGTCTCCAGTGACTCTAATATGCCGACATATTAGGTCCATTCTGAAGGAATTGTTATAGGAGGAAAACCCCCTGAAATGACCACTGACGGATACCTAAAGTGGCTGATAAGAGCAAATCAATCATACTTGCGTTGAATTGGTTGTGTATCTTGCCACTCATAATATGGCGGAGGCGCAGACGTGTCGTTTGTAATAAGTCAATGCGGTGTCTGGGAGACGGAGAAGAATGTGATTACCATGGTGACACGAGAAAAAAGTTGTCTGGATGGGTGCCTGATCAAAAAACAGAACAATTAAACAGTTATCCATCATTAAAAAAAACGTTTGATGGAACCGTGTCTGTTAATTATTAAATCGGTCTCCTGCACAACTTCCAGAGGTTAAGTCTGACCGAAATAATGTGAGCGGATGTTGTATCTGGATCGAGTCGGTGCTGGGTTCGGTGGAGGCCCGAATCGCCGAGCCTTTTGTAAGGAAAAAAAGACAGCATGAAGGAAGTGGATTATGTTAATAAGAGCAGCATTGAAAGTCTGGCGTTAGAGAACAAAGTGCGGATGAAACAGCTTGGAGATCACCAGCCGCAGGATGTTTGCAGAAACGAATCCGCAGGTAAGAAGCAGCTGTTTCATCAGGAGCTTTCTACTGTTAGCTTACAGTAGCTCTAAGGCTGTCAAACTGGAATAGAGATGCAAACAATTTATGTTGTTGCGTCAATACCCGAGTCATTCTTTTTGTTATCAGACATGATCCCAGTTATTTCAGTGTAACTGGATTATCGCCATGTCTTGGATGAATGTCAGATGTTTTAGTTTACTGTTAGCTTGTCGTAGCTTTGTGGTTATCTGGTTGGGATAAAGCTTAAATATCCAACATGTATTTTAGACCATCTGGAAATCAGCCATTAATTTTTTTACAATTTTCTAGGCATCATTTCTGGACGATGTTCTGGATTTTTTCTGTCTACCAGCATTTATAAAAAAGAAAAAAAAAATTAAATGGCTTTCAAATTATCTCTGTATCGTGTGTAAGTGAAAAATAACAGTTCTTGAGTAATCATCTACCTGAAGTTACACTGAAACTTATAAAATCTTAATTAAATAAATGAAAATTGTTATGAAACATCCTTTAATTATTTACTTGAGGAAGATATTCAATCCAAAGGTTGTTTCAGGAATAGAATATTTCAAGCACTAAATAAAACTGCAACATATAATATTCTGCCCCAATTTTACTAAAATTTACATACCGGCCTTGCAGCAGTCAAATCCTTCTTATAATTGGTGCATGTCTCCACTGCTTTCTGATATTTATTTATGGTGATTAGCTTTAGATTTTTGGGTCAGAAGAGAGGACCTGCTTGGCATCATTCTAATCTTTAGCTCTCTCTACAAACGCTCAATCTGATTCAATTGAGGACTTTGTCCTGTCCCAATTCAAAATGTTAATATTACTTTAAGTCAGAAAAAACATGTTAAAATCAAAAGATTGCTTTGAATTTAGTTGCGTTTACTATGAATAATTTGGGATGAACTGTATGTTTAAATACTGCAAAGTGGATTAATTCTGAAAGTTAGATTTCATGCATTGTGCACTTTTCTATTTATGGAGATTTCACAGTTAAAATAACACAATAAAGCTTTGAATAAAATGAAAGATTCCTGTGAATCATTGTTGCTTTTCTGACTGAAATTAAGACTTTGTGTTAATGGTATGTTTACATATTTTAGGCAAGAGTCAAATCAGGATGCATACCAGAGCATAAGTTAGATCCATATGAAACCAAGTAATTTTGTACATTTTTTTTTTAAAACCCATGTAACCCAAACCTAGAACACTCCCCCACATTGATATTAAATTAGACAAATATTTTGTTTATTGTGAGAAGCTTGTGAATAACATTTTGGTGAAATGTCAGTGCCTTCCTCTTGACTGCTTACCTTCTCATCTCCGCCTAATGATTTTCTATAAGACTGAGATAAGGATGTTGTGAGGCCACTTCAAAACATTGACTTTCTTGTCCTTGAGCCTCTTTGTAACTACATTTTCAGTATGGTTAGGGTTGTCCTCCATTTGGAAGATCCCAAGGTCTCTAAGCTTTAAGTTACTGACTGATATCTTGGGATGTTTGTTCAATATTTCCACAAAGGAGGATGTAACATCATCCTCTTTTCTAATGATAATCTGTGTGATGAAGTGGACGAGTCCCTATTACTGCAAAACCCCCTCACCACATGATGCTACCACCTCCCTCCACCTTCCAGTTGGGAAGTTGGTGTCTGGCTTGATTCACAAATTTTGCACTAAAACATGTTGATCTACAAATTCAGAACCTGTCTCTATAGCATTGAAGTGTCAAATGTATTTATATTACAGATTCAAAAACAAAATGGATTAAATTGAGTCATGTTTTCACCAAGGAAATGTAGAATAAAACAGTAAATAAGATAAAAGAAATCTATGCCATATGTTCTGGCTACTTAAGAACCATTAGGGTTTAATTAATACAATATTTTATGTGGTTGAAGTTGTATGTTCGGTTTTATTTTGAAAACCGGAAGTCAAAACGTTAACACGTCCTGTTTATCGATGCGCTTCTATGGATTATTTGCACCGTTTTCGTTTACCGATTACCAATCTTTACAGCTTGTAAATTAGCAAAAATGTTCATTTAATATGTAACAGCATGTTGCCATAATATACACCTAACTGTATTGCAATTCTTCGTAGTTTATGCTAATTTAAGTTGTTTATGTATGTGCATAAACAACTTAATTAGTAGACTTAACTTTTAGGCTAGCGGTAATATGCATTAGCTTCACGTGTTATTTACGTATCCTGATATGCTGTGTTTTTCTTTTATAGTTTTACTCTGGCTAATTGTGTATTGAATAAAATTCAATAATGACAACTGTTCTTGCTTCACCATGGGTTATGTAGCTGTCTGGCATCCACAATATGAAACAATGTTTTTTTTATTTTTTGGAAACCGGAAGTTACGGCGTTAGCACGTGTTTAGCAATGCACTTCTATGCATTATCTTCAGCCTTTTGGTTGGATGGAGCACAGCTTGTAAGATATTTTATGCTTAGAAGCATATTATCTTCAATATACACCACATTTTGTTGTAAGAAGTAGTTTGTAATTATTTGGGTTATCTCGGTCTTAACTTCTACCGTATTTAGCATTTGGCTAGTAGCAGCAAGCATTAGCTTCACATTAGGGGTGCACCGATTGCAGTTTTCTGGCCGATCGCCGATTACCAATCTTTACAAAGCCTGACCTGCTGATTCCGATTTTGGCCGATACCATTTTCTTTGTCTGAAATGTCACAAAATATAGCAAGAAAGTCGCTGAGTTGGTAACAGTGGAAGGTTAACAACATTTTAATGACTCATTTGTAAATGAGCAGTGCTGATATGTGGACATTGAGCTATTCTCTAATCAGCCACAGCAAATGCTTGATCATCCGTACATTTTACGATTGATTACCAATACTTCTAGTACAGGAGTTAACGATCTTTTCCACACAGAGGGCCATTTTGGCCCTGCCACTACAAATGAGAACAGCTAAAAATTATTTTATTAATATGTACTATATAAAATGTTTTATTATGACAACTAATAAAGTTTAACTAAGATGTATTTTTTTTTAAATTTTAGAACAAAATGAATTCTCTACTACAAAAAATAGAATGAGGTGAGCCTTTTCTGTAAATATGGATAATAAAAAAGAGCATAGTTTTTAATGCCGTAGGTATCGTGCAGATTTTATGAGAAATCTCATAAAACGTCAATTTCCTACATCGTCCATTATCAAAAACATTTCCCTTTTGGTTTGTTAAAGCCACAGAGGAGAGGCCAAAGAGCCATGTGGAGCTGTGTAGCTGCAGGTTGTAGATATCTGGTCTAGGAGAAATGGGCTGGTTAACTTCGAGTCCTCTTAATGGCGTGTGGATGTTATAGAGATGCCATAGATTGGATGTGTCTTGGAGGAATAAAATTTTAAAATAAATTTTTAAATGGACACAGAAGCAATGAAGAGATGGTGAACCTGGCTTTATGTGTTCATACTTCCTTGTCCCAGTTAAGAGGAGCTGCAGGATTCTGGATTATTTTAAATGTTGAGGGGATGTCTGATCATGACCAACATTTATTCTCTTACAATAGTTCAGGCAATAGATACCTTGAATAATCGTAAGTGTTTGTTGCTTTACAAAAGGTTCATAAAAATCTTGTTTCGGTTGAATAATTTATCTGTGAAACACTAATTACCACGAGCATTTCTTATCTTTATTTTCTCATTCTGTTCAAAGTTTTTCTAGCGAGTTGCCTTAAAGCACTACAGATACAAATTAAATGTTGAAATTTCATAACATTCTTATGTTTTGGTGTTTGCTATCTTCAGATGTCAACCATCATCCACTGAATAAAGAAGAGGTTCCTTGGAGCCCCAGTTTGGATGAACAGAACCCAGAGGGCCCCTTCATAAAGGAAGAACTTGAGGAAAGTTGGATAAGTCAGGAAGGAGAGCAGCTAGAGACCGAGTACATCAACTTCCCGCTTAATATTGTTGTGAAGAGTGAAGATGATAATGACGAGGAATCGGAGTCCTCACAGCTTCATGAAAGTCAAACTTTAGACCCCAGAGAGGCAGAGCGTCCGACCACCAGCTCCGTTAAATGGATCAAAACCGAAACTGATGGAGATTGTGGACAACTGGAACTTGCCTGGAAGCCTGGTCCAAATAAATTCAAATTAGGTTTAGAAAGAAAAGCTGCAGAATCCTCTGAGACTGATGTCAGCGAAGATGATGGTTATGACTACTGGCAGCAACCTTTGACGGCGAAAGAAAGTGGTTGGAAGGGAGCCTGCGGAGCTAATATCAAAGGTTCTGAAACAATGCCTAATCCAAATTCACAGACCAAAGTCCACACAGGAAAGAAAAACTTCAGCTGTGATGAATGTGGCAAAACATTCAGAGATCAGTTTAGTCTTAAATCTCACATCAGAGTCCACACAGGAGAGCAGCCGTTTGTTTGTGATGTTTGTGGAAAAAGATTTAAGCACCAGCACGACGTGAAGAAACATATGAGAGTCCACTCAGAGGAGCAGCCATTTGTTTGTGAAGTTTGTGGTAAAGGATTCAAGCATCAGCACAATCTGAAGACGCACATGAGAATCCACACGGGGGAGAAGCCCTATGTTTGTACTATCTGCGGTAAAACGGCAAGGCATCAGAATAACTTGCGAACGCATATGATAGTTCACGGAGGAGAACAGCCGTTTAGTTGTGACATTTGTGGTAAAAGGTTCAACCGGCAGACAAATCTAAAGGCGCACAAGGTGGTCCACACCGGAGAGAAACCACATAGCTGCGAGATCTGTGGTAAAAGTTACAAACGTAGAACACACCTCAGGGGTCACATGACCACACACAGTGAGGAAAGGCCTTTTGGCTGTGACGTTTGCGGCAAAAGGTTTAACCGTAAAACATACCTGGATACACACATGGTGGTCCACACAGGCGAGAAGCCTTATAGCTGTGACTTCTGTGGGAAAAGTTTCTCCCGAAAAACTCATCTAGATTCACACATCAACGTACATATGGGGGGGCAACCTTTTGGTTGCCCAGTCTGTGGTGAAGAATTCCTCCAACAGAAAAGTTTGGACCAACACATGCCTTTACACTTCATATAATAGCGTACCTGCTCAAGCAGTGCCTATGTTAATATAACATGCATTTTATTTCAGGTTTTCTCCCAGGTACATTGATTTAACTCTGGTGTTGGTTGTTCTGACTACCAAGTAAAGAATGGCCAAACACGCATCATAAAACCAATAAACAAATGATTTATGGGGAATTAACTGAGTGGCTCTCTGTAGGCCTCTTTAAAAGAGGCTAGACGTCCACCTTCTTTTAAAAGGCTTGACAAAGCTTTTTTAAGAAACAGAAAACATAAGAATTCAAATCAGTTTCCCACAGGATTTCAATAATTTACTCAGATATGTGCTCTTCTAAGTGACCTGGTGCCACAGGGGGGTTGCAAGGGCCGACATTTGATGGCTAAACAACAAAACCGAGCTAAGCTAGGTCTAGGGTTATTATTTTGCTTTCGTAGCTGAACAACTTTGGATAGATTGCGACGTGGATTCTGAATGGCCTTCCAAGAGAGAAAAACATTCCTCCTACAAGATGTTCATCCACATTTGTGTGGGCCATCACATGACTTTGAAAGTCCATGAGCCACTGTGGACAATAACATGGCTCCAGAAGCTGAATTATTGTGCATGCTTGCCAACTATAAACAATGTGATCTGCTGCCTTTTCCTGAGATATAAGATATGACAGCTGTGCTGACTACATCTAAACCTCCCTGTTAATATACAGCAATATACACTACTTATATGCATATAATAACTAGATGTCTTTGCATATGGAAGCAGATTTAATACTCTGACTCATTTGCTATAAGAAATTGTTCCTTGAATCCTGCTTCATGTGCAGTCATGGAGGGGCTGGCAGGTTCCAAAACGGGTCCCAACAGGACCTGTAGCTGCCATTTTGAAAACTGATTTGGACACCCGGATCTGCCCTGGTCGTCTTTATGTCCCTCTTCAATGTGTTCTCTGTTTTAATGTGTCATGTGTGTTGGTAGCAGACGTCTCTGAGTCTCCAGCAGTTAATGCTGATGGTTTGTTGTAAGTGAATGAATGAAAAGGCAAAACACATTAAAATATTCATGCATTTTAAACACTAATTTAGTTAGGTGTAGGAATATGAGGGGGCATGTTATATTGGGTCTCCCTCAAAGAGCAGTAAGTATCTGCGCCCTTAGTAATGGATTTGATACCAAGATGGTTATTATATTGTACAATCTCATTTACAATGGTCTGTCTGAATTTGGAGAGCCTTTTTTCATAGGCATCAACTCTCAGCTACTCTGTTGGTTTTGTCTCCAAGTGTGAGTAAATAAAACACAACGTTAGTTCATGTAATCAGGTTTTGCTTGGTGTGACGTTGCTTCGTTGGTCCATGACAGGAAGGATAATTCAGACAACTATCATTTAACGTTTCTTTGATTTGAATAATATCTCTCAGATAAGTCAAACATGACCACATCATTTTTGTTATTTATGAAATATACAGTGTATTTAAATGTATGTACTGTCCTCAAGCTTCTGTAAGCTGTTTTTTTTTTTCTTCTGCTTAAGAAAATATGGGTTAAAGCAGATTGACAGTGTATTTATTGGACTAGTTCTGTAGACTTTTCTTGATTATTCCAGAGATCTTTAATGTCTGTTTTGATCATAAAACAATTTTAACAAACTATAATCTGTTTCCTGACATCAGAACCCTGACTGGTGGTGCAGCAGTTTTAGTTCAGCTTTTGTTTCATGTTTGTAATCGTCATCATCATCAGTATTTACAGAATTGAAATATTCCAACAGTTAATGAAATATTGTCACAGCATTAAACCTACATTAAAGTGTGTATTGGTGCTAAACCAATTAAGCCGAGTCCTTTTCTCTGTCCTCCATTTGTTTTAAATGAGATGCATGTTTCTCCTTTGCTGCAGATTTTTACTGTGTTGCTCTTTTAGACTTAAACAGCTCTGCTAGTAAACTCTGCCACCAGGCTTGGTAAAGTCCATGAGCTTGTGATGAAGTCGGCTCCAGTTCTGAACAGAGAACAAGGCGAAGTTAACTTCAGCGTAGAGAAAAGATGCCATTCATCTTTTCTACAGCTCCTCCTAGCCCGGCTCAGGGGAATCTGCTTGTCTCCTCGGACTCTGGTAACCTAGCATACACACTCGTTAAACACCTAGAACATCAACACATCTGATCAAGTGGGGTTTTATTTAAAGTAATGGCAGTGTATTCTGCATTAAGGATTTTGATGGATTAAATCTGAACTGTGTAATTAATGTGCCGGACTGACACAGCGTTATTAGACACATGACATCATGCACCGTGATTCCTAAGCCTTCAGGTTTCCCAGCAGATTCAAACTTTAGTCATGTGAGTGACTAGGATCAGAGTCGGACTTTGCAAATTTAATGGCTCAACGAGATTACAAAACGGTTTGAGTTTGATCTTAGCAGCGAGCAGCTACTGTGAAAAATAATGCGCCTTTCAGAGGACTAACATAATTTAATATCAGATTTACAAACATAACTTTTGATTCTGTTAAAACTTAAAATGCATTCTCTAATTACTGTGCACAGCTCACACTACTTGTCCAGTGACCCAGCAGATGGAGCTCTAACACTTAGTTTTTCTGTTAGTTTTAGTTGTTTTTTTAAACAAATTTTTTTCACCAGGTTTGTTGAAGTGAAATACGCAAAGATCAGGCTCTTCTGAAGCAAAATCTTTTTCATCTGAAGTGTTAATCACTGATGGTTCAATCAGACTGATTTGAAACGTAACGGAAGGAAGGTGTGTTATTTTTTTGTTTCTAACCTCAATAGCAACATGTTAAATACTAACCCCATTCTTTAAATCTACTCTTTTAATCTAGTCTTAACTTGCACAAAAACTTACAATGTCAATGCAACTGTCTGTTTTAATAAATGTTAATGGAAATGTTAATAGAATTGCACTCATGACTGAAATCAGTTCTAATCTAGTTTATTTTCAGGTCAGTTTTCTGATATTTGACTTTCAAAACATGTTAAAATTTCAAATATTTTACTTTTTAGTATTGATATGCTGAATACTTCATATGCTTATATTATAAGGATAAAAGGAATACAAACACTTATTAAGTTGCAGTTTAAAACTCCTGGGGATGTTTAAGTAATCATCTTAACTTTTATTAATAAGCTATTAAGCTGATCTAATTTTAATGACAGAGGGAATGGCTTCGTTGCTGACATTAAAGCCATTTAATGAGACTAATGTAGTTGTAACGTGACCAGACATAGAGGGCTCTGACTTCTGAGGATGCACAGAGAGGAGCAAATACCGATCCTCTGCAGACGTTTGTGATATTGACATTGCGCCCATGAATGATTGCGACTGGATATATTGAGCAGCTCCACTTCCTCTCACCTGCTGCTGTCCTCAGCAAGCATCTCAGAGGACATGCCGGTGTTTCCACAGTGTAAACCTGAAAACATTTATCCTCTGAAGAGGTTTCCAGCGCCGAAAGATCAGAGAGGGTCACATCGGATCGTGAAATCATCTTCCTGACTCACAGAAACGTGAGGTCGTTTTGTTGTATTAAGCCATGCCTGGAGTCATGTTTCTGTCTCCATCACTGCTTTACAGCTTCACTGCAATAATTTCAACAGTAGCTGCGTTTCCATTACAAATGTGCACTAATTTTTTTTTTTTTCGTTATTTCACTGTTAGGGTGCGGGGGGAATCCCACACAATTTTGTGATCGCTGCGTTTCCAATAAATAAGAAACCCAATTAAAATCACACGTGTTTCCATTGAGTGAATAAGTTTTTCTAATTCCAATTTGCGCCGTTTTACAGCGAATGGAAATGCAGCCACTGGCCTGTTTCCATCTCAGCTTTGAATGAAACCCTGAGAAATGTCTGCTCTGTTAGTCATCTTTGGCTCCAGATCATTGCAGGCCGGTGGAGTGGTCAGTCATGCTGCAGATCAGATCAATCTTCAGCTGCGATCTCAGAGGACGCATCCTTTTGGACTCGCTGCAGGAACTCCAGGAGCCTCTGCAGGCAGAGATGAACAGTGAGTGGACAGCAGCTGTATGGATTGAGCAATGTGTTGTAAACCACTTTCAAAATCCAGCTAATAAAAATGTTGCTCCGTTTCCATCGCTTGTTTCGTCACTTTCCTTCCCCTCGGCGTATCTCTGTCATTCACCCTTCAGTAGCCTCTTTCATCAGTACAAGTGAGCAGATTTTCTTATTAGCACAAAGTTGTAGAGATCACAGTAAACCCAGCAGCTCTGCCTCTCCACCTTTTGATGAGGAAAAGCTTATTTACCACCTTCACTAGTCAGCTTCGTGGTGGAAAACAAGAAACTCCTGACTCATTGGAAATCGTTACCACCTCTGCAGAGCGTGGTGTTTTCCTGCATCCAACATATCCGCTGCTACTCAACACATCCAAGGTCTTCAAAGGAGTCTCTGTTGAAACCTGAAATCTGGACGGCTCTACAAATGGACCAGGATGATGACCTCTGGGTGAGGTTAAACCTAGGAGCGTATTGCTTATCTTACCCATTGTTTATCTGCCTTTTTGTTTTCCTGCAGTGAAAACTTTTCAGAAACTTTCTACACATGCTGTAATGTCCTTGCTGCAAGGCTTCATTAATAAATGAAGACAGTGGAGCCTGGTTCTTGCGGCCAGCTCCCTTTTTTTTTTTTTTTTTTTTTTAAATTATTGAGGTTTCTTGTCAAAACTGAAGTGAATTGATATCCCTTAAAGAACAAACAAAAGTCTGCTTGTTAGCTGTAAGCAGAAATTACCTTCTATAATGGTTCTTATTTTAGCAGAGATTACAGAAACTGAACTTGTGCACATTGTGTTTAAAATCTGATGAAATGGTATGCTGCCCATCATGAAAGTTGTAGCCTTTAGAGCTGTTAAAGTATACAAATCTGAGAGAAAAATGACATTCAGCCAGAAACGCTGCAGCTCTGCCAGGCCTCTGAACCAGATCTGATGAATGTAAAACAGTTTTATGTGCAATTGTCTTCTATACACACAGCTTTATCTGGCTCAGTCATCTGGTGAGGATGTTTCTGAAGACTGTGTTTTTGACATCCTGCAGAAAGAAAATCTGATCATCTGTCTGCAGGTTTAGAAACAACGCTGGAGTCCCTTCTGTGAGCTTTGAGGATGTTTCCATGGAGATGGAGGTCTGACCACAAACCCAGACCCTGGTTTATGAACTGAAACGAGTCTTGTTGAGGTCACAAGGTCAGTGTGTGGGTTATGTCGCTTCTTGAGGTGGGAAAGATCTGCAGTTCATTCTGTAGATTCTCAGAGTTTTTTTTTCTTTTTCTTTTTTCAAACATTGCTGTTTTTATTTCCTAGGTTGAAGAGAAGGACAAACCCATTTTTCTGCTGTTCTGTAAAATCCATCAACATTAAATTGGCATTTGTTTTGTTTTGGTACAATGTAAATTAATAAAACAGCACAAGGAGGAGATAAATGATGTACGTTTTCTCTTTGGGTGAGTAAACCTGTTGGAAATTGGTTGGTTTATCAGCTAATTAGCTCTTAAATATCGTTTTAACTTCTAATGGGAGTTTTCAAATCAAGTCTTTTCTTGTGGTTTCAATAGTTTCTTAACGTAGAGGGAGAACAGCGATTTATTCAGAATGAAGTCGGACTCCTTCATGGTGAGTCAGAAGTGACCAGATCTGATGTATGAAAAGACTCTGTGCTGGTAATTTGTTTTTTGTTGCTCACTGACCTCTTGGTGAGCGTGGACATAGAGTCGGCTTTTGGGTTTACCTCTGTTTTAAACACAAAGGACCTTCTGAGCAGCTGTGTGTTCAGCAGAGATCATCACAGAATCAGCGATCGGACCGGTAGCGCCAGCTGTGATGCTCGCTTTGATGTCCGCCAGAGTTTCTTTCAACTGTGTCTTCAAATGTGGTACTATTCATTATTTATAGAAGAACAACTATCCAGCAGCTCGTTGAACTGCTTGTGCAGAGTTTGATTCCTGGAGAATATTGATCAGGGAACCTGGGATAAGGAGCTACTCGGCCAGAACTCTTGACCAGTCCAACTCCCAGGACTTTACCTTTTTAGAAATAATTTTTAGACTGAAAATTCAATAACTCAGTTGTGTGCTCAGGTTTAGTTTATGTGGGGCTTAAAAAAATCGGGCGATCTGTTTAAATCCCTGCAGGGTAAAACGGAAGAAAGTGAATGTGACTGTACCGTAGTTAAAAAGCAAATTCATCAGTAATTAGTGGTTATGCTTGAGTTTATCTGTTTTTCTAAAAAAAAAAAAAAAAAAAAAAAAATTAAAGCAAATTCAAACACACTGAGGTCCTCAGTTGTTTAAATATATATTTTTTGATCTTGTGTTTGTGGAGTTAATTGTAATATTTAGTTGTGTGTGTTTATGATTTGAAAAATTTATGTCAGTAGTTCAATTTAAGAAGCGTCAGGAGGCAAAGAACACCATGAAGGAGATTTACTGATGTGGTGAGAGGACAGGAAGATAGATTTTACTTGCTGCAACAGCAAAGAACGGACACGTCCCGTCTCTACCAGGAAGAGAGGCTTTGTCTCCATTCGCGTTGCTCCCACAGCTCTTTAAGTAAGTAAAATCTTTGGCGTGAGAGGAGGAATAATTAATCCTGTTAAGATCCTCGAATCGGATGATGAAAGACTCGTCTGGCGAGTGTTGAAGTCTAATTGAAATTGACTCCATAAATCCTCATTCAGACGAAGCGTCACATTTTAACAGACACACACATTAGAGCCGTGAATGAGCACATCGCAGGTCGGGAGAAGTGTTATTCGTAGTCATGTAAGAACAAGAAAAGCTGCTTTCTGATGCAACAACTGAGATATTTAATTTATGCTTGTGATCATTTGTTCCCATTTCTAAGGTTGAGTCTGTAAATTAAAATGAATGATTTTGCTCACTTTTTTTTCTTTTTTAAGTCAAATGAAAATCTATTCCCCTCCTGTCTGGGCCCAGAAACACTGTCCAGAAATCTCAGAGTCTGTATTAAACAACTGAAACACCGTGACTTGGTTTTCACTTTTAAGGACTCCATCCACTGGAAGGTCAATCCACAGAAGGTCATTATTGAAGGACCTGGCAGTTTGCTGAATTTGTGTATCCAACCAAATCATAAAAATGTTGAGCGGTCGAAAAAGAAATGTGGTAGAAAAAGGTGCACCAGTAACAGGGATAACCAGACTATTATGAGGCAAATGCCATCGAAGAGTTTGGGAGAGATTCACGAAACGGACATGGCGGCTGAAGTCGGAGCTTCAAGAGCCGCCACACACTGACAGATCCTGGACGCAGGCTGCTTCTGTAGCATTTCATGCGCTAAACTGGAACCAGCGACTAAAAAGGGAAAAAAATAAGTCTGGATTGTTGCTCAGTGGAATAACCTCCTCTTATCTGATTTGGGAATCTCACAGTTAGAAAGAAGAGTGGAGAGGCAGAGAATCCATGCTGCTTGAAGTCCAGTGTGAAGTTTCTGCAGTTTCCAAGATTAGTATTGTACTGGACTTCATGTATGTCTACCTGAATGTAACTGTATGCCTAAACTGCACTGATGAGAACTGGATTGAACTTGTTTTTTGGTGCTTTGTAAATAAATTGAACTGAGAGAAATCTCAGAGAGAGGCAGCAGCTAGAGAATGTGTAGTACCTACAAAGTCTGGCTAGGGGTAGTAGTGCATCCTTACACTTATTAATTACTCATAAAAGAAGAATCTGAGGCGCCACTTTACTCGGAGTATTTCACCGTTAGATGTTGAGAAATGAAAAAAAATACAGTTTTTTTTGTTAGTTTGCATTGTTTTATTTTTGTTTAGTTTATAAATCTGCGTAGAACGTATTTAGCATCCCCCGATTCACACTTCATTCCAGTAGGCGGCGGTAATGCACACCAAAACGTTGCTTTAAAAACGAGAAGTGGAAGAAGAAGAAGAATAATAAAGGAAGACAGATGATGAATGGTATGTGAAGCTAAAATAATAAAGAAACCACAAAGGTAAAAAAAAAAAAAGAGAGAGGGAGAGAGAGAGAGAGAGATCCAGTGAAATGACTGACTTTTTAGAAGTGTTTGTTACCTTGCATACATCCATAATCATGTTGTTGATTCTGACTCTTACAAACTTATCAGCTTTGTTGGAGAAACAAGATCCATTGAGAGGTCGAAAAAAATGAACAAACGTTTTTTTTTTTTTTTTTGTATTTTCAGCAGTCGGTCTGATCCTCAACTCTAATGTCTCTGCAGAGATTCCTGCTGTTCGTCTGGGATTTATTCACTTTACTCCTCCCTGTGGACTTCACTCATTCCTGCAGGTAATTCTTGTACAGATGGACACAGATAAACATTTACACTCCCTAATTAATCTCCTAGGTTTTGTTGCTCCTGTGCTGCATTCATGAATTAATCAGTCGTGACATAAATTACAATAATTTGTGGTATTGTTATTGTTTCTAAAATGCCAAACAATTCTGCCTCTTTAATTCCAGAAGAGTACATAAGATAAAACTGTAGTATGTGGACAAAGATGAATCATTAGTAGCTTTACAGATGATTTAATTACTCTATTTTTTTTTGTATTATTCCAGCTACATGCAGTAACTGAAGAATGACGCATTTCTTTTAACACTGCATGTCCTTTTCTTTAAGATTTCCTCACATTTGCATCAGATTTGCTTGAAAAGGGACATTTAGTAGAGAACTTTCTGTTCCTTCTGGTTCTTTTCGCTTGCTTTGGTTTTGCTGAGATCAACAAAGCAAATAAGGTGGTGCTTTGACTCCTACCGAACTGTTAAAAGTTTTAGAAGAACGAGCACACACTGTTCATCTTCTCCCGATCATTGTTTTATGAGGCCAGCGTTGCCTTGCAGGCCGAAAACAAAAGTTGGACTCTGCTCTAAATGTCACAGATTACATGCGAGGCTCCAGCCTCATAATCTCCCCGGCGGTTTTTATGGGAAAGCGGTTCACAGAGTGAAGCTGTGACCTGCAAGCAGTGCAGTTTGGGATGGCTGCACGTGTGCCGCAGTTTGAATAACAGTGATTTTATAATCGGCATCAAGTGGATGAACCGTCAAACACATTGTTTCAGGACTGAGCTGAAACGAGGAACCACATGATGCTGTGAGTCAGAGTGAAAGCTGGATTCTGCGTTGGTTTGCAGAACAAGCTAGGCTAATAACAGAGAGTACTCAACGCTCTGGATCCTAATCTCTCCCAGGAGATATCCAGATTTGAGGTTAGAGCTGGCCTGGGTTTCCTCCAGTTTTCAGATTTTTTTCTCACAATGGAAATGCAGAGAAAACGGAAACATCTGTATGTGCATAAAGTGCGGTTCTGATGTAAATGGAAGTAAAGGTACAGGCTTACATAACGCCTGTCAGATTTGACGTAAGATGGGAGCTGAAAGGAAAGCTCTTTCTGCTCTGCCGAGAACCAATCTCATCCTCTTCGTTTTGTTTCCACGGAAACAGCAGACGTGCAACTCACTGTTTCAGTGAGAGGAATAAGAGTTTTAAAGACGACGAGGAGGAGGACGAAGAAGAAGGGAAGGAAAATTTTAAGTCCGACACCCCTGTCCAATGTGAAAAAACAAAGATGGAAACCGTCAGCAGAGGTCCCTCGGGATTCTCTGCCTCTGCAGGAAGAAGGCGCATCTGTTGGCGCCGGTATATTTAGTCTGAATTAAAGACTGCAGCTTTAAATCTAATTGAAAGTGGTAACATCTGGAAAATGATTTTCAATTCCCCCCCCCCACATCTCATTTATTATGGTTAGAAAAGATGTAAAAGTATAGAAAACATCATGTCATAAAGGCTCAAGGGGAATTTCAGATTTAGCCAATTTTAATATGAAAGTTTGAAGATTGTTTAGACAATTCTTTGCCACTTTTAAATGTTTAATCTTTTTAAGTGGAGATGAGTCACATCTCATCACATCAAGTATAACAATGTGAAGCCGCTTAAAAGGTTTGATATTCTCTCTCAGGGTTTCCCCCAGAAAACTTGCTAAGCTCAGTGCTAGGGGCAGTCATCCAACGCCCCATCGATTTTTGTGTTTAAAAATGTTTAAAGGTGACAGAAAATTTTCGAAATATCATTGGGTAATTGTGTATTACTGGAAGACATTCTTAACACCTAAACACCAACTACAGGGTCTCAAAAAAGTAAAAAAACATACCTTCTCCCTAAAATAAATACATAAATAAACATTGCTTAGCCTGGTGGGGATGCAAGTAAAGCCTGGTGGCCCGCCAGGCTTTACTTGGTGGGGGAAACCCTGCCACTTTAAGACTAAAAGCTAAAAGTTTGTTATTCTGGACATGTTTTACTGTCATGTGTTAATATCTCTGTGCACTTCCTAAAAAAAATAGACCTCCAGTGTAAAGTGACAATAATGATAAAGACAGTTTGATCTAATTCCAGAGGAAAACGAGGTTTGTGACGGTACGGCGCAGCATTTGTGCAAAACTACATTGTTTCCCAGGAAGTTTTCTTATTTATTCTGGTGTCCATTTTTAAGATGGCAAACAAAACGGTTACCACGTTGTGTTAGAGGTTTTTCAGATGGTGACCTGAACAGAACTTTTTATATTTTGGCTATAAACTCAATATTATAGACTATTTAAATTTTATGTAACAGAAAGTTGTTCATAACTGTAAAGTGGAAGAATAACCGTAAATGTCTGTTTAAATTCTTTACATATAAAAATGAGAAGTGTGCCGTATTCCCCCATGATTACCAGCTTCCTTGTCCCTACTGAATGAAAAATCTCCCTGCAGCATGATCCTGCCACCACCATGCTTCACAACAGGCAGAATGTATCATTCTGTTACTGAACTCTGCTTCACAAAATATCGAGTTTTGAAAGCTGAGCTGTTCCGCTAAGATCATCTTAAAGACTTTTAAAGAGAGATGCGTTTCTCCTGTGATCAGATATCCGGTCCCCCGTTAGGCTTTGTGTTTGTTTCTTTCAGATGTCGCTCTGTTTGTGTTGTTGGCAGCGCTGAGAAAAATCATGTCTTTTAATAATATATGGTGCATTAGATAACAACAAGAAGCGGTGCAGAGAGAGAGAGAACGAGAGAGAGAGAAATACCGGAGGATCTGACTAACGCTGGATTAGTGTTTTAGCGTGTGACATCTCTGTTGCAGAACAATCAGACACCATGATAAGCCTGTAAGATGCACAAAGAAAAGTTGAGTCGATGCGATGCCAAGAACTCAGACTGAAGGGAAGAGGAGGCTGGGGGTGGGTGGGGAGGAGAAAGCCAGAGGATTAATGTTGCCAGGTGGGGGAGGGGGCTCCATCCAGCATGTACAAACAGCAGGATTATAATCACGTTTGGCCCTCTGGTGATACCATGAGGAATAATTTTTTATTTTATTATTTTATTTTTTTTATTCTTCCATATATCCAACATCAGTGGATAAAGACTCCAAGCTGCAGTAAAAGAGGATGAGGTTCAGACTTCCTAGTGAAGATGCAGCAGCTTCTTCTTCTTCAGCCTGCAGGTTGCAAACATCTCTGTGCAGCATTAAAAATAGTACCATCCTCCACATTTTCTCTTCTCTGTGCTGAATATTTCAGTCAGCTGAGGATGTTCAGGCCGCACAGCCTCCAACACCTCCCTCCCTCTCTCTCACTCCCTCCCGCCCTACAGACACGGCGCAAAAAAAAAAAAAAAAAAAAAAAAAAAACGCTCCAGAAATCTCATTCGGGGCGCATTACAGAGCAAGATGGCGCTCTTGCTGTCAGCACCTCGGACAGCACCGGCGGCTCGCGCGCAAACCCCGCTCCTCGTTTAACTTCTAATTGATTTCTATCAATTTAGGCGGCATCCACGTGACAAACCCCTGCGGGTTGGAGCTGTGGGGTGGTGGGAGAACTTCCAGGTGAAGCTGTGGGGGAGGAGCGAGCAGCTGCTGTCAAACTGGACTCCTCGTCTTCATCCGAGCCAAGTTACTCGGGAGAACAACAGAAAAGCGGGGAGGATTCAGATCAGCTGGTTTAAAATAGACATATTTTTTGGGGGGGAAGAGGAGGAGGTGGGTGGGAGAGATGAGGCGACGTGTTGCGGAGTCACGGCGGAGCCACGGCAGAAATGAAGCTCTGATCTCCCGGTTTCCCGTCCTCTGAGTCCCGCAGTGTTTCTTCCTGGTTCTGCAGCTCCAGCTGGGAAGATGCTGGCGCTCCTGGCCGCGATGTGCTCGGCGCTGTTCGTCCCCGGCTGCGCCCTCAGTTCGCATTTCAACCCAGGTGAGTCCGCCCCGCAACACGCCACATTACTGGCACCGTGTTCCTATTGATATAATTAGAGCAAGTTGTTTCTCAGAAAAAAAACAACAAAAAACTCCACTTTTTTTTTTTTTTAAATTGTGGTTTGAGATGGCAGGAGTGATGTAATGCTTGTGCTCTGCTGCTGCTGCTGCATGTTCTCCTGACATTGCTTGATCGGATGTGAGTTAAAGATGAGAGGCCGACCCTCGGGTTCAGAGATCAGAGCAGTTCAGGTGCAGATAGAGGTGAAAGGTGAAAGGTGAACGAGGAGTTGTTGTTGGGAGGTGGAGGAAGATGAAACAGGACTCCTAATTGGCGCTGAGGGAAGGAAGGAGGGAGGGAGGCAGAATCTGTTGGAAGAAGCAGATTTCTCTGCAAGATGAAAATGATGACCTTATGATGAAGATGGAAACTCAAAGGGGGGAGGGGGGGTTCTGGTGACTAAAAGGTTCCTTGATAAACAGATTTCCACTTTCACTTCCCTCCTCTCTGTTTTGTTTTTATTCCCCCCACCCCATCATGTGAAGAGATTCCTATAAGTCAAAACTCTCTGCTCTTTTAACAGTGCCACTTTCATAATCTCAGTGCTTTTCTAAATCGGGCCGAGTAGCAGAAATCTTCCACTCCACCGCAGCTTTTTAAAGTCTCATCGGCTGCAGCAGCAGCTGACATGAAAAGAAAAACCTTTTTGCCTTTATTCTATCTCCCCTGAGGAACAGTAAATTTAAAGATCCAATCCAGAGGTCTGCTTTTTTCCCCACTAACAAATGGACCATGTACTGACTGTGAAAACACAGCGGGGTGTTGAAGTATAGATTTACCTCCTCAAGAATACAGAAAAATTCAAGGATTTTATAAAGGGGCACTGGAAAAGCAGCTGCTGAATCTGCTTTGTGTGTGTTTGGGTTGATGACATCACAAGAGGCATTAAACATTATGCTGGGCAGGTTAATTTTTGACAGATTTCCACATAGCTGCTGTAGCATCACGGTTGACGATTGCCTGTTAAACAGATCCAACATCATGTGTTTGCATATTTCACTTTTCACCATTAATCTTTGGTTTTGAGGTTGAAACGCCTCCCTGCCATCACCCTAATGTTTAGCTCCCTCCCTAATCGGATTTATGTCTGGACTCTAGTTGAGCCACTCCAAAATGTAAACATTGCTTCCATTCAGAGAAAAAACCCATATTGGATGGGTATAAAAGATCACTTTAACTGTAAATCTGCCAAGGAGATGAATAATTTTGATAATTTTTCCGCCTTGCAATCAATCGTTGTTTTTTTTTTTTTTTTGCAGAAGTTATGGAAGATCCAGCAATTCAGCAGGAAAGCTGGGAACTTTGAGACACTAATCAACTGAATCAGGTGGTTTTAATCACAACTTGACTGGGATTGGTCTTCATTAAACTTTTGACAGTGAAGTCAGTCTGTTCCTTCAGCTCCTCTTCATAAACTAAAGTATGAAAAGGCTTAAATTAGCCAAATTTCCCAAAAATCTCAAATACGACTCAAATGTTTTGATCCGACTGTCGATTGCTATGATCAGAGGTGACAGGGCAAACGATCTCTGATCAGTTGCTTTATGTGATGTCATCGGAGGGCATGTGGTGTGGACACTGGTTTTTTGAGAGAGTGCCTGTTTTATCTTGATTAAATAGCAGTTTACAGTAAAATAACAAAAAGCTGAGCAGGCAGCGCTAAAAGTGAGCGACCACATCAACAGCAAGTCTGTTGACTCACAGGAAGTCTGATAGCCAGCTTTAATTGGACAGAAATCTGATTCCAGTCAGACTCATAATCAAATCTTTAAAAAGTAGCACTCGTGGTTTTGATACGTTGCCATGAGCTCCTTGACAATGAGCGCACAATAAGCAGCCTCAGCTGAACCAAAATGAGTCAGTTTCACATTGGTTTGATCCTTTTCTGCTTCTGCTCGGTGAGTCGAGTCGTCTCGTAGCTGCAGACAGAAAAATCTCCCACCATGTCAGCTCCGTGTTTGTGCTGCTGTCACTTGGTGTCACTTGTTCTTGTCTTGTTCCTCTCTGCTGTTGTCAGGGAGATGGATGGATGAGGAGCAGAAAGCGCCGTTTTCTCATGCCGAATATGAGACGCTCAAGCTTGGTTAATTTGGATGACATCAAAGATTCTGGAGTTTTGGAAACGTCAAAGAAAATGTCGTACTTTTACTGTTCTAGTCCCCCATGGGATTTTCGATTGGCGGAGAAACATTGGCTCGCTGTTGATTCAGGGAAAAGGTTTGCATGAAGCACGATTAGCGCTTGCAGTGCAGCGGTGTATTGTGGTTGTTTCCTGATGGCTCAGAAATCAACCCACATAAAACTCAAGACATGCAGTGCCTCGTAAAAAGTATCCACACCTCTTGAACTTTTCCACATCGCATCATGTTAAGACCCAAAACCTCCCCGATATCTCTACAGAAAGCAGAGCATAAAAGGAAAGGAAAATGACACGTTTTCCTCCAAATGTTTTACAGTTAGAATTCTGAAAAGTGTGGCATGCATTTGAATTCACCTCACCTGGAGAACTAATATGTCTCCTAAAACCCTGCTTATTCAGAGAAGGGAACTTTTGCCCATTATTATAATAATGTTTTTTTGCAATGTGGCTCAAAATCAGTCAGATTGGACGGAGGGCATCTGTGAAGATCAGTTTTCAAGTTCTGACACAGATTCTTGATTGGGTTTAAATCTGGACTTTGACTAGACCATTCTAATACATGACTCTGATTCAATCTAAACTATTCTGCTGTGCCTCTGACAAGCTTCCCTGTTCAGTTCTTGCCTCATCTGACCAGAGCATCTTCTTCCACATTCTTCTGTAGCTGCGTTTCCATTACAAACGTGCAAAACTTTAATAAAACTGTTAATGTCTAAGAAACACAAGTTTTTTCATTCGATAAGTCATTAACAAACATGCAGTACCATCATCCTCCTGCCACTTATTGTTGTCTTCTTTGCCTGTTCTGCTAATGGTAATACCTGGCTGTCGATTACGACTCATGTTGAGCCACCGCGAAAAAGTGTTTCCATTAAAATTTAGCAAAATACATTCATTTTGATACAGGCGCAAAACCCCCTTCATCCTAGCATAAAAACATTTCATGTAAAATTGTTTCCGTGAAGCGAATTTATTTTCATAATTCCACTTTGTGCAATTTTACGGTCAGCGGGAATGCAGCTGCTGTAAAACTCAACGTAAACACAGAAGTTAGTCTGGCGGTTGCATCTTTGCTCTGTCTGATCAGGAAATGGGAGCATTTCTAAACTTTTAAAAACAAAACCGAAGACATAAAATATTTATTGACGCGTTGCTGAAATCTGTTGCATGCATGTCGACCCTTTAAATGAGGAGCTGAGGGAAGAAAGAGAATGCAAAACAGAATCTAATGCCCAGAAATGGGCATTAGATTTCATTAATGACCCAAGTGACAGGTAATCTGAACCGGGCTGTTCTCTGTGCGGAGCATAACGATGACATCACAACCCTCCGAAGGGCTTGGCTTGTGTCTGTAGGGTGATTTTTTTTTTTTACTGGCAGTGCTGGCTGCTTTCCCAGACCTCAGGTTGTCCGTTTCCCATCTCTCTGCGGACGCCTGGCTGCTCGCACAGCAGCTCTCTCTGATCATATCGCCCAGGAAACGAGGAGAAGCAGAAGTTTGTACGTTTTTAAAGGTCATCAGAGCCTCCTTGTTCTAGACTGAAGTGCGGGTCGAGGAGCTGTTAGAAACTCAGAGCGGAGGGGATGCAGATCAGACGGAACGAGGTGTCCGCGTTGACCTTTGACCTTCACGCAGCAGAAAACGATCTCGCGTGACGGTGCGGACTGTAGGCGGAGTCGGTGCAGATGCTTTGATTGAACGGGAGCACGGCAGAATGAGTTATTTGCTCCTGGCAACCTGCTGAAGCGAAGGGCAAAAAGCTCTGGGCGTAAATTGGATTGGAGCGGTTTGCAGGGATTGGCTGCTGTCCAAACGCTTCTGTTGCACACCTCCGTCCTTATCTGTGGAGATGAAAGGAGCGCAGCTCTCAGAAGTTGTCCTTTTTCTGTTGTTGTTTTTGTTCCTCTCAGATGCTAAAAGTGTTTGGCTGGTGGATGAATGGCTGGTGGTTTTACAGGCAGCCTCTCTCGTGTGTTTGCAAGAACTCAGACCAATAATCACCTCTTGACGTACAATAATAAATATATTTTTGGAGGCAAAGAAAGTCAACTCTTTCAACTTTTGCACAAATTGAACTGGGATGGAGGGGAGCTTCATTCAGGCACCAAAACAAAAATAATCTCTTAATTCTGCTTTCATATTTAATAAGCAGCTTTCTTTCCGTACCATGGCACGCTGTGGTCTGATATGTGAAATCTGAATTAGAAGTAGATGTTTATTTATTTATTTTTCTTTTAATCAAGACTAATCTAGATTTTCTCTAAAGTGACTTTTTTATTTGTGTGAGCTGCCATTTGTTAGAAGCTCTCTTTGGTTTCAGCGCGCAGCGGGAGGTCAACTTTGTGGAAGTTCTTGATTTTTAGAGAGAAAATGAGACGTTTCAATATCCCAGCTGAGTCACTGTTTCACCATTATTTCATATAAAAGCCCCATTCAGGGTTCAGTCAATGACTCAACTTGTTACAAAAGTTTTGTGTTTGGTTTTCTCTCTCTCTTCAGATTGAAATCAGCTGTGGCTTACTGCTCACCACACACACACACACACACACACACCCACACACACACACACACACACACACACCTGCTGAGTCATTCCAATTTTGACACAAATTCTGTGTTCTTCCTGGCGTGATCTTTTCGCTGCGCAGACGAGGGGCGGAACGGCACACATAAATCATGACTCTGTTTGAGCTCCATACAAAAAACAAATGCCAAATACTGGGTTTGTTTTCACTCATCCATAGCAGAAAATGACCCTCAGAGAAAGTGAGGCAGACAAACAACCAACCTTCCCTGCGAAGAGGCTATGATGTCGCAGGGTATCCAGAGCAAGACAGGATTATCTGTTTGCTGCCGAATTCGATTTAAATCGAAACTATTTTCCAACATTTCATCCGGTTTGAGCCAGGTCTCGAACAAAAACTCTAAGACCAAAACTAACAGGCATCTATTTTTGATTTGGCTTTAAAATAATTGAAAATCAAAACGACAAGGACTTGCTTCACTTATATTTGCTCCTAACTTCATGCTGAATAAAAAAAAAGAAGCAAAAGACAACTGAGTATCATTTCCTAATGTGATGACATTGTATTGCTTTGGTGTGGAGTGCTTTAAATGATATTATCATCCTCTCACATCAAACCAAACACATGTGAACAGCTGCTTTTGGATGAGAGTGGTGAGATCTTATGAATGACATGTTCTCTGTCTCTGCACGCACAAGGACTCCAACATCTGAGATGATCCAGCATGACGAGCTTAGAAAGTATTTTCCTTTTTATCTGCTTGTGTCACATACTAATGAACACTGAAAATAACTGCTTTTCCATAACGTTTTGTCACAGTCTGATTAAGAAGAATCCAGACCAGGTTCATTCAGCTTTTGATTTCATTATTAACTTAATTAATACGGAACAATAACTTTTTTCTCCTTTGCAAATATCTTCCCTCCATGCGGCACCTGGAGGGTTTGTTTTTTACACCGAGAGAAAACGAAATGAAACCTTGTTCACCTTGGTCCTAACCAGTGGGCGAGTTTGTCAACATTGACTTTTTTCCGGTGGTTTGGTTTCTTTTGACGCAGAGGAAGCTCTAAGCGAACCAAAACCTTTTCGCCACAAACCGCATGAGAAGGCTGAAGTATGTTTGTTGGTCAGGTGTGGTCGGGGTGGGAGAGCCAAATGTAGATAAGTACTGAGCAAGAACTATGTCAATACTGTAGCATACTGAATGATTTTGAGATGTACCTGCTTTCTCGTACTTCATCCAACAAAGCAAGGCGAACCTGACTACGGGAGGGCGCTTGGCTCAAACCTGCAGCAGAAAACGTTGAAGATGTGTCAAATCGAGGTCGAATTACAGTCGCACAGCGGCGCGCTTGCTGTTTTCACGTCTACCGGAGCTAACCTCACAAAGGGAGAAAATGAACCATATGTGGTTTTAAATAAACCAATTAACTCAGCCGTGAAAACACTCAAACTATTTAACAGCGTTTGAGCTGCAGCTGGTCTTTACCTTCCGTTCTGCATCAGAGGCTTTATTTGTCTTCTGAACATGGATTCCAGATTAAAAGGAAATTGGTGGGAAAGTCACTGGAAACTGTAACATTCTCTGCAGTAATCGGAGAAACAGTTTTTACCACCAAATAGATGGAGAGTGTTTTAAGTACCTCTCAAGTTGGGAGGTAATCCTTCTATGAGGTCGCTTCTATGCAAATCAATCCACAATCTTCGGCTGAAAACCAAACTGCACCGTTGTGTCCTTGTGGGCGGAGGCAATAACGTCACGACTAATCCGAAGCAAAACTCTGTTGTGTATTGTTTGGCTATTAGCTTTCTGTGCTACATTATGATGGGATAACAAAAGAGAGCAGAACACAAACTCATTAATTCATCCCTCTGGAGTCAGACTCTGCACGTCTGAATCCGGAGCGAGGAGAGAAGCAGAGGCACACACCTGATGAAATGATAATGAGGATGATTCCTTATTGATGCTGAAGGAGAGATGTTCTGTTGTTTGCTTTGCCGTGTGGAGGACAGTCACCTGTGACACGGCTGCAGGGAGGAACCAGTGGCCTGACGGGATGAAGCTCCGCCGCAGAGATGCTCCACGGCAGACAGGCCGACTATAAATGAAACGAGGGGAGTGGAGTGGGAGGTTTGAAGCTCCCACTGACTGAGACGCATGTGTCAGTGTTAATTGAAGATATCGTGCTACATGAAGGTTTGGTGAGGATTTCACCGAGCCGGAAATCGCCTGTTAAACACCAGTTTGTCTGAAGACAGTGGGAAGGCGAAGGGCAGGACTGGAACCATGTTACCCATGAGGCAACAGGAAGGTTATCTCCGTGCACAGTGATATGTCGAATCGGACACCGCTGCTGAAGCGGTGGAGACAAATTATGGCTCTCTGTCTGATAACTCGGTGGGAATTGCCCGGCTGAATTCATATCAGGAGGTTGGATTATGGTGTGGGAATGTTTTCTAGGACTTGGACTCAAGCCTCTTAGTTCCAGTAAAGGACCTCTTAAAGCTACAGTATGTAACTTTTATTTAAAAGAAAGAAAAAAAAAAGGTAACACTTTATTTGAAGGGGGTGAATAAGACTGACATGACACCGTCATAAAAACCTGTCATGAACATGAATAAGCCTTCATGAATATTTATGACTGTTGTCATAAAGCGTCATTCGGTAAATTATGACACTTTTAATACAAAGTTGACATTATTCAAAATGTCTTTGTTATGACAACTTGACATTAACCAAGAAATCATTATTGATATAAATTTGTTATAAAAGAATTACTGATTGCACTTTAAAAATTAGGTAACTTTATGTTATTAAAGGTAAAGTTTAAACAGTAATGATTTCCTGGTTAATGTCAAGTTGTCATAATGAAGACATTTTGAATAATGTCAACTTTGTATTAAAAGTGTCATAATTTACCGAATGACGCTTTATGACAACAGTCATAAATATTCATGAAGGCTTATTCATGTTCATGACATGTGTTATGTCATGTTTATGACAGTGTCATGACAGTCTTCAAATAAAGTGTTACCAAAAAAAGTTACATACTGGCATTTTGTACTTGTTAAACCTGTCATCATGTTGTGACAGTTTAATGAAAGACGGATAATCTGTGAAGAGATTCTGCAAAAAAATAAAAATACACCACTCTCGGTCAAAAACAACCAATCAGAGCTAGGAGGTGGGTCTTATCGCCGTCAATCAACCTCATACATGTGCTGCTTGATGCGCTAACGGCAGAGAAACAACTCAGGGTTCCAGGAAAACGGCATGCACACAGGCATGATTGACGTTCTGAAGGCCCTCCTGATTCAAGAACGAGACAAAACAAAATTCTTAAGCATAAAATGTTTTAGACAGTAACACAGAATTAAATCACATGCAAGATTTTAGCTTTGTTATTATGCCTCTCCAATATTTATGGAGATGGTTTGCTACAAAGAGGAACAGGAGACCCTGAGCGTTAAACACAAGTTTGAACCAGTGCATATTTTTGTGTGTTGTGGTTTTTGCCGCTCTGAGTCCAGGAGATGTTAGAAAAGCGATTAAACATCCCAACACTTCTCCAGGCCATGTAAACATTACAGATAATCCCGCCTGCAGCTTCAAACCAGAACAGATGCACCAGTAAAGCTAAATTAATTATAATGATGATGATTTTTATAAACAGGCTGCACAGTGGCGCAGTTGGTAGAGCTGTCGCCTTGCAGCAAGAAGGTTCTGGGTTCGATTCCCGGCCCCGGTCCTTCTGCATGGAGTTTGCATGTTCTCCCTGTGCATGCGTGGGTTTTCTCCGGGTTCTCCGGTTTCCTCCCATGGTCCAAAAACATGACTGTCAGGTTAATTGGCCTTTCCAAATTGCCCCTAGGTGTGAGTGTGTGTGTGCATGGTTGTTTGTCCTGTGTGTCTCTGTGTTGCCCTGCGACGGACTGGCGACCTGTCCAGGGTGTACCCTGCCTCTCGCCCGGAACGTGAGCTGGAGATAGGCACCAGCACCCCTCCCGACCCCACTGAGGGACAAGGGTGAAGGAAAATGGATGGATTTTTATAAACTGCTGGAGTTTGCCTTTTGCTTTGTTTTTGTTGTTTTTTTTTTACTCCAAATCATTCTGCGAATATTTCTTACTGCAGAATCCTTGTGGAGGGCATTATATATTATTCCCCAGCCTCCATCTTGGCCTGTTGTGGGCTTGACTAATGGGACAGATGATGGGGTCCGACAGCCATCACCTGCTCAGATCTCCGCTCCGTCCCCAGGCCTGCTTATCCGTCTCTGCATCTCCTGATGAGGCCTGTTAGATCTCTCACTGGAAGTCATGTTTGATCGCATGTATTTAGTGATGTTGACTAAATACATGGCAGCTCTAATGAGGGTTTTATTCCTCGAGGAGAGCGGGGATGGGAGTACGCGGAATGAGAGGCGGTGGGAGAGTTCGGGGTGTGTTGCTGCTCTAAAAACATGTCAACGATCTGCAGAGGAAAACTGCTGCTCTGTTTTTTTCCCGTTGAAAAACGTTTCTTTTCCTTTTGCTCACCAATTGCAGGATGTTAGGAACTCATGGTTCACCCAACTGTTTATGAAAAGTGTTGGTCCTTTTGAAGCCAGCTCTGTTTTCCACTCAGCTCTGGAGTAAATAATTGGAACGTCTCAAATGTGCGTCAGGCTGCTTTTCATCATCTAGTTTACTCTGGATAAAGAGCCGTGTCCTGTTGTCGGCCGCAGGATGCTTACAATGCAACCTTTCCTCGCATGCGTGATAAAAACATGTCTTCCTTCATGTCAGGAAGCATCAAATTTCAGTCAGATCTCTGTTGCATCTAAATCTGCTCATGTGGATCGGCATCGGATCGCCGCTTGTTCCAGTTTCAGCTGCGTAAACGCACTCAGAGGAATTCACTTATCGATGCCAGATGGAGCGCTCGTTTGAATGCTGTGATTTCTAATTTGGTATCTTATGGTTATCACTTTATAACAGGCCGACGCTGATCAGCTTCCCTACGGTCGCCACAAACATGGAAGGACCTGAATTATTATTTCTATTTCTGCAATACGTGGATCAAAACTGCAGAGCTTCACGTTTTTTCATCTTCACAAGGAGAAAAACTAAATTTCCCTCCTCATAATTTAATGTAAAGATCTAAAGTTTGGCCTTCACATTTACAACGGATTTATCTTTTTTTCATCCCGACTGTTGCTGGGATGTTTTTTGCATCTCGTTCGTCGTGAACCGGCCCCCGACTGAGGGATGTGAAACTGTTGGCAGGATGCTTGGTGTGATCGTGCAAACGTGTGACACAACGTTTTCACGCTTTATCATGTTACAAGGGGCTTCAGTTTGTTTTATTGGGATTTTTTGTGATGGACTGAGACAAAGTAGTGCCATTACAGTGGAGCAGAAGGTGTATGTGCTTTACCCAAAATTATTATAAAAGTGTGGAGTGTACCAGCATTTTTGAACTCTGATGTTTAAATAAGAAACCAGACGAGGATAATCTTCTTCTATAATCTTCATCACAATGGATGCTGTCAGTACAGCTGCACTTTACGTCCCATCTCTTTGTGATTTTATTTATCCGTAGCCATTTCTTTATAAAACAAAGGAAAGATCCTTAAAAAAAAACATAATTTTCCTCCTGATAACATCCATCAGGCTTCGGTTTCTTTGATTGCTTCGACTGTATCTGTAATTATGAGAGAACTGCAGAAGGAACCTCATTTCCTGGGCCCCGTTTGGCCTCTCGGCTGAGGCATTAATGACAAATTGATCTGCTGTGAAGTAAAATGCGCTTTGTGAGGCGTCCACTTACCGTCTTCGCTCCGCTTAGTCTGTTTGCCGATCGCTGGACGAGTAGAGTTCAGCTCTGATGGGCGGACTGCAGAACGTCTGCAGATACAGTCGATACATAGGGATGTTGATCCTCTGTACACATCCAGAACTATTCCTGTCGCTATGCTGTGTGTGTGTGGTCGTTGTTTCTTATTGCCTGCCTTCCATCTCTACACGAGTCGTCTAGAAGCCGTCTCAGTGCGAACAGTATTACATCAGACTAGAGAGAGTCTGACTTTCATCAGGTTTCAGGGTGCACCAGCATAACAACGCAAACAGAATGAAGAACGGAGCAAATCACTCAGGAAAACGGGTCACAAAGTGAAACTGGTTTCATTAAACTTGAGCTTCTTCCCAGTATTCGCTCTTCTGGTAAAACAATCCTCATCTACCCTGAAATCTAAAGTAAATGTCCAGCTAATTACTTGTGGTTCACCATAGCTCTTGAAGATGTGCATAACTCATGCAGCAATTTAGTGTACTAGTCCGCAGCATGCTGAACATTGCACACATGAGGCCACTTGCTCAGAACCAAACTCTCTTTAGTTTTATTAAGATGAACACATTACAAAAAATTAAAGAGGCGGTGTTATGTATTTTCCAGGCACGTAGTAGCATTTTATAGCACAATCAAGTAACTGTTACCTTCAGTTGCTATAAAAAAACACTGCATATATCAAACATAACTTCAAACATAACTTTAAAGAAATTTGACTTCACAATTTGACGCCTTAAAATTGGGTCTCTGTCTCTTTAAGAAGCTCCTGCTCTTTCAGTCACTCCACCTTCAGCACGTCATCACAACAACATTCCTCTGACATTTTTTTTTTTTACCAGCGATTCCCTAAGAGGTAAGCAGATGCGTGGTTCCACCAGGTGCCTGCTAACTGCTGCTGCCACTAGTCTAGAGGAGCAGAATGCAGAGTTGTGGGGGAGAGTAAAGGATTTCTCAAACATGAATGAAAGAATCAAAGCAAAACTCCAGGTCTGTTTTTGATGAGGGAATGACATAGCATGGCGTAAAGCTCAAAAAAGTCGACTTAACATAATAACCTTTAAACATTTCAATATCAAATAAAAATATTAAATGACAGTTTCATACGAGGTGGAAAAAGACGAGCTCAGTACATCACCTGCCGTCCTCCTCAGTTTCCTCCCAGCACAGTGCCACACGTTATTGGCGAAGAGGTAAAACAAAAGGCTAACACATCTGCAAATATCCTTCTGCACTAACAGCTTTTCTGCTGTGCCACTTCAAGTTTAACATTTTTAACAACACAAAGCGTCATTTCAGTCCTGGCAGTCATAGTCTCATAAGATATCATCTTAATAATAAGAGAAAACTGGCCCAGTTCATTTAGGATGGAAGCTCTCTGCCTCATCGCCTTGAAATGATAAACTACAGAAGGAGCCTCTTCCTGCAGGACAAAACTTAATGAGAGATTAGTTTCAGAGAAAAGAAATTGTCAGTTGTTTATAAGGACTGTTTAAATCAGTGGCGTCCAAAATGAGCGTCCTGTAAGTTCTAGTTTTTCTAGTTTTTTCCCTGGTTTAACACCTGAATACAATGATGACATGTCAGCAGAACCTCTGCTGAACGCTGACATGCTGAGGATGTAGTTTGAGCATTTGAGTCAGCTGAGTTGGAGCACAGACTGCTATAAAAACTGACCCCTGAGGACCGAAGTTGGACAATACATGATACCAGATGAAACGAGGACGAACGATCTCTGGAAAGAAGTCAGTTACTGTGGAGGCGTCTGCTTTAAAATGTCGTTTTCATTGTCAAGCCCCCCCCCCCTCAATTTTTACTCTCTTTCAGATGATAAAAACATCCAAACAGGATTCATACAGTCAAGTATTTTCAAACTCTGGAGATCAACACACCTCTGGGTTATTAAAACAGCATGGTTTCTTGTCTTTCCCACTTTGAAGAATGGCTGTATTATTTAAAAACTACAACAAAGAGATCAGTAAGATCAGAGATCAGTAGGAGTGATCTCTTTGTTGTAGTCCCTGAAAGTCAGAGAGTAAAAGACCTCTGGTGTGTTTTAGTGCTGAAGGTCATCAACGTAATTTCTGAAAAACCTGCAGCTGGCTTTGTTTAAAATACCTAAGGCTATTATCCCAAACTTTTACAGCTCCGGTCTTTTGTATTGAGCCAGTTATTGTGAAACCACCTCTATATAATGTAATAAAAACAGAGTTATGTCTATTTTAATCAACACTAAGATTTTAGGTTGGGATAAGCTGTTGAGTAATCAAGTTGTCTGTAGATGTTCTGAAGTAAATTGTTAGGGTTTGTTTACAAAAAAAATAAAATCTGGCGTCGCCTGCCTTCAAGTAAACATCAGAGAGGTTAAAAACGCTTTTGACTCCTTTTATAAAACCCACAGAACAACACGGACTCGTGCCGCTTTATCCCACCTGAAGATTTCCACGTGGATGCTTGTTCGCCCTGCGTGGCGGCTGACCCCACTGACCGCCCACACACCCTCACAAAACCGACGCGCGCATCGGTAGAAAATAACACATCCCCATCCTCCATCAGCCCGTCCCCATGGCAACGCTTCTCACACCATTAAAGACCACTTTGAGCAATCAAGGCCTGAGCGAGAGGATAACGGATTTCTTTTTAATGCGCTCCATTGTAGTTCCCACGTGAGGCGCGGATGCTGCACGTGAAGCCGCTGCATGTTGCCGTGAGTGACGGGTGGTGATGTTTTTTTTGTTTTTGTTTTCTTTTTCCCTTCTGCATTCTCTACACACCCCATAACTGTTGCTGCGCTGCTGTCACCGGGCTTGCGTGTTGTGTGAGCAAGGATGAATTGCTCTAAAAGTGGTCATCTGGGTTGTTGGTGTGTGTGGGGGTGTGTGTGTAAGTGTTTTCACGTTGTCTGGGAATGTTTGCTCCAGTTTCTGGTCTCAGAAGATCGCCCTTTCTTGCTTTTGATCGTATGAACTCATGCAATATTCAGAACGCTGGTCGGGTCGACCATTGAGTCGAGTCAGATGCTGTTGCCGTCGAGTGTCGCTGCGGCCACACGGCGGCACACATCTTAGTTTTATTTACATGACGCATATTTATATTTCTCCACCCCCATACAAAACCTCGGTATCCCTCATCTTTTGAGATTAATTGACCATGTTGGCTGAAGTACTTACTCTAAATATGTAAATTACATTGACATCTCACTCTGAATCCATAGGGTTTCATTTTAATTCTAGAGGTTTTTATGCTTTCTCAAATCACGCCTTCAGCGAAGAGCCCACTGCGTTCTTGACACACCCTTCAAACACCATATGCGTCCCAATTATTCTTTTTAATATGGCATCGGATTGAAGTTCCTGTACTACATTAAGACCTGTCTTCAGAAACTTGCAGTTAAAGGCAAGGACCAAATGAGAGGTAATAAATGAACCAGCAGGTTTTTCACACCATGTAAACCGAAGTCGATGTTCTTGCAAGATTTAAACTTAAATGAGCACAGAAAGACTGAAAATAGAGGAGAGAAATTAAACCCAGACTCGTGCAAGAGAGAAAATAAGTGTCATAAAGAGGACTAAATGTTGAAAAAAGGGACAAGGTTACAGTCAAGAAGAGCACAGTTTTCATTTTCAGAATAAATATAAACAGAAAAAGTAACACACGCACACACACACAGACACACACACACACTCAAGGAGCAGAGTTTTGAGAGCTCTTCTTCTAAAGAGACATGAACTTGCATCTAAAAAATAGAAAACCTAAAAGGTGCAGGAGAAAAAATAACAATAATTTTTGCATACAGTGCTGAGCTGCAGCTTCAAAACTGAAACAGAAACCGTCTTTAAATAATATTGTTTTTCTGCAAGCTTTTCTCCTAAGCAAACTTTTACGTGATCCATTTATTCATTTTTATCAAAACGTTTCTCTCTTGCAAAATGTGATCTAAAATCTCAATGGGATACACTGTTTAATTTAAATACAGATCCAATTAAAAAAAAAAAGTCATGTTTATTTACTTTTGGATCAAACTAACAGATAACTTTCCTCAATCAATGTTTGTCCTAAACTATGCATGCCCTGATCAAAACAGGGCATGCAAAACCTCCTCCCATCCGACAGCCACCGGTATCTGCAGGAATTACACCCAGCAGTGAACGCTGTCCCAGTTCAGGCACTGGTTACGTAAGAGAGAACCATGAAGTCTTCATGTGAACATAAAAGGAAGCTATTTTCGGTAGATGTTGTGCTGCATGGAGGAGACATTTACCTCATCCATTAGGCACAGCATGCACCCACTTCCCTGCTCATGATCATGTCACCAGATCCCAGGTGCAGAAAGCTGCCGGTCCATCATGTTGTCATCCTTGTTCCGAACGGCAACAACTAAAACCATGTACTTTTTAAAATGTATGTTTTATTCTTTTTTAGCTGGAAGCTCTTCAGACACAACGTCTTCAAGCATAAAGCCACCTCACACGTAGCCGCACACTGAAATCAGGCAGGCTCATATACTAAAAAGAGTCGCCATGGCAACCGGAGATTGAAGCGGGCGCAGCGCAGGGGTTGGGGGCCACTTTAGATGGCGTCCGCCGCGCCCTGTGATCGCGCATAATCAAGGTGGAAGTGTATCAGAAACGTGGCCAGCATCTCTCATTAATGGTTAGAAAGGACGGTGAAGAGCCGCTCCTCTCTCTCTCTCTCTCTCTCTCTCTCTCTCTCTGTCTCTCTCTCTGTTTTTGGAGAGAAAACACTTGATTAGTTAAAAGCTGCTTTTATGCGCGACGTTCAGGAAAAACGCCGCCGCACAGGAGCGCGTTGGGCTGGTGGTCAGGATGATGCGCGCCGGTCTTTTTAATGTCTGTGATAATGATTGTAACGACCGGCAGCGAGATAGAAGCTAATTGGGTTTTCCTTTTCATCAAGGGTCATTTTGCAGACGGGTTTAGCATCATCTGCGGGTCAGGCCGCTGATTATCCTTCACGTTTTCGATCGCCTTAGGTTAAACCTAATATGAAACCTAATTAAACCGTTTTCTCACAAGGTGATCAAATTTTTGTTATTCAAATTCAGTTAAAAGTTTTATTGAAAATGCAAAGGAGACACGACGAAATAGCGCCTCTTTTCTATGTTCTTCTAGGGACTGCTGAGTTTTTTTTTTGTTTTTTATTTTTTCAACTTTTCAAACAATCATACAGAAATACAAAAAAAACATGGGCATGTTGAGGAAGGAGATAGGTTCAGCATGAAGGAGTTTTGGTGAGAAATATGTGAATCTACTCCAGAACAAAAGTTGAATACCATGTAGTGATGAAGTCAGAGACAAAGACCTCTTGTTATCATCTTGTGGTTAGTAAAACTATAGGTAAACTTTAAGTGTGTGGCAATGATCACCACCATTACATTTGGAGTAAAGACAGGGAAGCTTGTAAGCCTTAACAATTCCTTAACAGCAGGAATTATAGCATCATGTTGTGGAGACTTTGCGACAGGAGGAACCGGTGCGCTTCAATATGTGAAAATGTTGAGGCAACATATTGAGACATCAGCCTAGAAGTTAAAGGTTTGACCCAAATTGGTTTTCCAAATGGACAATGACTTAAAGCCAGTAGGTAAATTAGTGATAAATGAGTTATGAACAAGTATTTTTGTGTTTTAGAAGACTCAAAAACCAGATCCTAATTCTATAGAAACCAGTTACACCAGTTTAGTCAAGAAGAATGAGCCAAAATTCAAGTAAACTATTGTGAAACAGTTGTAAAAGGACACCAAAAATGAAGTCATGCAGTTTAAAAAGCAGTTGTACCAAATAGTAAGGAGTGTATGTATATCAGACTTGACTGATCACCAAAAAGATGTTGGTTTGTCTTCCAGTCATTGTACAAAGCAGCAGGTTTCAAAATGGCGACTGTTGCAAGTCTCGCCTACTTTCATTCGCTGCCTTCTCAATTCAAATTGGCCAATCACATCAGCAGAAAAAACTAAACAGCTTAACTTTTTCGTAGATAACGGCAACATTCACAGTTATTTTAGTAATGAAATATGAAGCAAACATGCCATGCATACATATACACAAGCCATTTTATGATTCACTTTAACACTTTGACTTTCTACACATCATCAACCAATCAAACTCCTCTTGCATTTAACACCTCACATCCTGTAAAATTGCTGCATTGGAGGTTTGCTTCCTCTTTAGCCGTAAGACAAAATGGCTGCCGCAGAAGACACACTCACACGGTAGCAGCCGATCGTCAACATTGTTCAGGAGTCGTCCCACGTCTCCATGCTTCCTAACAAATAGTTTTCACAATTTTTGTGCTTATGACATGAAATCCTAACTGGCCTAAATCAGACCATGAGAAAAATGTTTTTTGTTTTCTTTTTTGCATGGTGCATGTATCTGGTTTCAGCTGCAAGTCGTATAAATGTGCTTTTAAAAAAAATGAGAAGAAATTCAGTGTTAAAAAAGAGAGAGAGAGTTCTTCCTGTTCAGTCTAATGGCTCAGAAGCAGAAACTGCTTTCTCTCGTCTGCGGCGAAGGCGCCTGGTGACCTGCAGCACTTAGCAGAGGGTGGAAGGTGGAGAAGGTCGTGTTGAGGGTGAGATGAGACTCTGAGAATGTTTTCGATGTGCACATCTAACGAGTGTCGGCCACATCTAGCAGCGATGGCAGAGGGCAGCCGCTGATTTTTCTCTCAGCTGTCTTTTGCTTTCTGAAGAGTCCTCTCGTCTGAAGCCAAACATCCTGCAGATCGCGCTGAGATGCAGCGTGCTCTCAATGCTAAAGACTGAACAGCATCAAAGCAACACCAACAGCTTTTCCTTTCAGCTGGTTTCTATTAGTGAACTCAAGTCGGGTCTTATTTATACATCTCAACTCTGTGGCCTCTTTCCTCTTAATTTGTTGTTTAAATAGTATATTTGGCGTAAAAAAAAAACAGTTACTGAAAAGAAAGCAAAACTATTCAAGTAAAGACTAAAACTGTTGCCTTGCTGGTTTACATTATGAGACCTTGAATTGCAGCATGACACGATTCAAGTTCAATGTTCAACTTCAATAGTGAAGAAGATTATGGTCTTGTAAACTGAATTCAAATGTTATTTAAAACTGAACTTTGTATTTATATAAACCCATTTTTTCCCCTGTCGTTAGATAAATTCATGCCTCCAAGTCTCTCCTATTTATTAGATATCATCTGCAGTACAAAAGTCCAATGATTTTCAAGAGATGCTTGCAGTGGTGGGCTTTTATCATATTAACAATTATCCAGAAAAACTTCTCATCATGATAGGAATTTTGAATGATCATTAGCTCACTAAATCTAAGTAATGATGTTAAAAACAAACAAAATCTGTCAAATATTTTCTCCATTTTTATCGTTATCAGAATAGTACCACAAAATATCGCGATTCAACTCTAATTCTATCTCCCACTCCTCTGTATGCGATAAGCTTGTAACATAAGTTCATTAACTGTTTCTACTGTTGACTGAGCTGTGAGATTAAAGTCAGAGCTCATAAGCGCTGCACCACGAGCTACAGAGGTACAGGTTCTGATTATCTGGATGTCCCTCATTAATGCGGCTTCACTCTAACAATCAACAGCCGTTCTTTTTGTTTTTAACGACGGCTGCAGCCTCCGAGCGGCTCTATCTGTAGTGCCACACGATGCTTTACATTATAGCCCCGCTAATGACGACGAAGAGTGCGAGAAGAGTGTTACGCAACGTCTCTCTCGCTTGATATCCGAGATGTGATGTATCTGAGCGTGTGCGCTGAGAGCCGGCAGCAACGGAGAGATTTGTTCTGATCCAGCTGACTGTAAAGATTCAGCTGCACTCAGAGTCTGAGGGGGGTGAGAACAGGGAGAAGAGGGGCGACGGAGAGGCGGGCCAGAGCAGAGAGTGAAGCGTAACCAGCTCCGCCGTCTGATCTGTGGTGGTATGTGTTTTCCAAGTCATTAAGACTCAGCAGCTGAGATGATTCATCCAGATAAAACCTCAAACAGCAGGACGGCTTTCCGCTTCGTTCTGCCAGGTTTACTCAGGTGCGCCGTCTTGCATATCTTCCTCTGGTCTGGGTTACACGGCGTCATCAGGCCTTTTCCCTGTTCTTCCACTTTAATGCAATCTAAACGCGCACGCTTAATGGTGCTGCACCTACACGAGCTCTTGTTATGTTTTCACGCTTCGCTGCAGCAACACACGAGCTGCAAGCTTCAGAGGACCACAATCCCCCTTTGTGTGTGTGCGTGTATATGTGTGTGTGTGTGTGTGTGTGTGTGTGTGTGTTGCTGCTGCAGCTTCACGGACGTGGTAAATGCCAAGCTTTCTCTGCAAACACACACACTGAGTGATATTCTCTAGTTGACATCTTGACAATTACTCTGCTCAGTGAAGCTGCTCGCTGCATATTACAAGATCTAGAAAAGGGGTTTGGATGAGCTGCCTCCCGCTGTGACAAATGTGATGATGCCGCAGAAACGCTAATAGGGACTCAAAAGGTGATCCATCCCAATTTTCTTGGGAATTTTAGGGACAATTACCTGCATTATTGCAGATGATTTAGGCCGTTTACAGTAGATTTCCTTTATTGAAACTTGAGTTCCTTCACGGGTAAAGTCCTGATGCCATTAGAGTTTAAATATCAGACTCAGCCGTGACAAATTATGGATGTTTAAAGGTGTACACACATTTACAATCATCACTGTTCTAATGAGAAAAGCAAAACACACCCTCTTACAATTAAAGGATTTTACATCTCGGTACATATTAAAAACGATCTGGCCTTCACCTGATTCTAAATCTGTTCAAACTGCTTCACAGAGATGAGGTCAAACTGGAAAAGCTGTTTGTGTGAAAACCAAACACACCCCACGATTCAAAAACCTTCAGCCAGAGGAACTCAGCCTTTGTTTTCTGGTTGAAGAACTTCAGACTTATCTTCTTTCCCACATTGCTTCATAATTTCCATGATCCAGTTTGTGTAGCTGTTGGGAAAGAAGTTAAACTTGGTGTAACATTTATTTCATTCATAACTCACAAAATTGGTTAATATTTGAATATATAGTAAAATACTAAAAAGCATCAATAAAGTTTTTTACGGCCGTTGTCATTATCTTGGTCGCTACATGACCTGAAAGGTGCTTTGTTGGGCAGATTGTGGGGAAGAGAAACATGGACATTCTGCACAAGGCGTAAACAGTAGATGAATAAAGATGTGAATAATGATCCTCTGTGTGGAGCGATGTAGTTCTGAAAGCGTTAAAATGACTTGACGATCCCTGTGAAGGACGATGAGCAGAACCAGTTGCTTCTACAAGTCCGTTCCTGATATCTGATGTTGAGCACACCTGCATTTGAAAACCAACAAGCTACTAAGATTCCCTTTTCCAAGTGCAGCTTTGCAATTTTGGCTTCAATAAGCAACAACCGTATAAAATCTTTTTTTCCCAATCTCAATAGTTTGTTTTTGAATTATTAAGCGCTCCTAATCTCAGAGAACAAAAGCACAGAAACAAACCCACTTGCATGCGTTCATGCCATAAAATCACATCGTCCCAGGAGAAAAGCCATTTCAGGATGAGAATAAAAGGAGAGTATAAACAAAGCAAGTGCCCTTTATGTTTTTCTATGTGATGGGAGGTCAGAGGAAACAGATCGCGCTGCTGCTTCTCTTTGTGTTTTGACCTTTTAACGGATCACACGGGCACACAGAGATCACTGCGTTGTCACACACAGTCAGATGCACTCCACAGCTTTGGTTTAAATATTAAAGAGTAAACTGAAGCTCACGTGATGAGCAACAAGTCGGGCATCGAAAGAGAAAAATGGCAGAGGATTGCTAACAGCTTTGAGCTAAACCTTGATGTGCTGACCAAAGTTCATCACATCAGCATTTCAGATGAGCTACAGCTGCATGATTGGTATTTTCTGTTTGTTTTCCAAAGTCTAGTAAAGACAGATGCATGCACCAGTTTTTCTGTCTGGTTTTGACAAGGGAAACTTCATTTCACCAATGTTTTAAAAGATGGTGCCTCGGATTCCTCGCTTTCTCATTCAGCGTCTGTTTGAGTGCCGACTTCTAACCTTGGATTTTGACACCAAAAATGGTGACTTTTGTTTTACCTACATAAGTTTTGAGGACATTCTAATCCATTCATTTATTGATATTAAAAACACACTTAACTCAGTGACTGTAAGGGACTGTGGTCATGCAGTGACACGGAAACATAGAGCCGTATGTCATCAGCACGTGTGTCGCAAATGATACTGTAGTGCCACAAGGGGAGCATATAGATGATAAACAAGGGTGGCCTGAAAGTACAGCCTTGAGGAACCCCACTGATGATCTTTGCTTATTCAGATTTCTTTAATAACACAACTTAATCCGGGTGTTCTGAAGCAGATTACCTCGGTACCAAAACACTCCAATCTTTTCAGTCTATCAATCAGAAAGTTACGGTTGGACGCAGCACAGAGCATCCAACCCACTGCTTTTAAGGTGGAGCTCATTCAAACCTTTACCATCCCGCTGGGAAAGAGTGAAAGAGAAACTAGGTGAACTGTGAAAGGGGAGGGAGCATTTTAGGAAAAGTAAAGAAGGTGAAACTCAGTTGGACAGAGATAAAGTGTAGTCTGTGCTAGACGGTGCAGGTGAGCCGATGGAGGGGTCGAAACCCAGCCTCGGGGGAGTTGGACGTTAGTAAGAGCCAAGCCTTTGTTGGGGCAGATAGACGAGGGTATACCTCCACCCCGCCGCCCCCTCTCTTTCATTTCTGCTGTCAAACAGCGTGGAAAACACGGCGACTCCAGGGACCCATGTTTCTGCCCCGCTCCATGTTGGGAGCTCAGGATCCCAGCTTCCTGTGTAATTTAGTTTCCTGTACGTGGGCCGCCTGATGCAGCAAGCAGGGAAGGCCCAACTCCCACATGAGTCACTAATGCTCAGCATCGTTTAGTGCAGCATCCACACTGTAGCCGCTAAAGAGCAGCAGGATGAGGAGAGCTGCGAAATGGAAGAGAGAAAGGTGAAGACATTTAGAGGAGAGGTGAAAGTAAAATGGCATGATTGTGAGGAATCTATGGAAAACTGACAAAATGTAAGTTTTTTTTTTTAGATAGACATGAAAAGGTTTATTTTGTTTATCTAATCTTTTGATCTGCTCAAGAAGTTTTTTGGTCTTCTTTTGTATAATCTGAATAGATGGAATATTTATTGGATTTAAGGGGCACTATTATGCATTTTCCAGCCTCGCTATAGCACAATAAAGTAACTGTGTTATCTTCAGTTGTTATAAAAAAAATGCTACAAATATCAAATGTGACTTTAAAGAAATTTGACTTTGTGATTTAACGGCTTAAAATTGGGCCTCTGTCTCTTTAAAATCTTCTGCTCTTTGTTAAACTCCACCTTCAGAAAGTCATCGTTTGTACTCTGAAAAATGGCTCATAAAATGAGCTCAGCTGATGCGAAGTCCCACCAGATGTTTGCTAATTGCTGCTGCTAGTCTGAAGGAGCTGAGTGATTACAGTATTTCTCATGTTAGAATCAAGGCAACACTCCAGGTTTGTTTTCAATGAGGGAATAACTTTAGAACATGCAAAGCAGTCAATTTTACGTAACACTGCCTCTTTATCACCTTTGAATTTGCAGCTTCAACAAACACACAAATATCTGAGGTGAAACTGTTTCTGCAGAAAAAGGCATCAGTGGAGCATTAACATTTGTTGGGAAAAAAAAGCATTTCTTTGGAAGGAGTTTATTTCCCATTAGGAAAAATAAACTGTGTATTGAAGAAGAGCTGTCAGAAAATATAAACTTTAGTTGTTTTTTTTTATTTACTGCGGTTTAAGCTGTCAAAATTAATCACAACTTGTCATCTGTTAAATTGATGTTACCAGGTGTGATGTTTTTTTTTATTATCTTGCCATGGATCCTAAAATGCCCACTGTGATTTATTAAAAAACCACAGGTTCCACTTATTTCTCTTCATTTTCACACACTTAGATACAGGACATGGTTCTGTAAGTTCCTTCTAACAAGAATTATTCTATCAGTCCAATTTATTGTGTGCAATCACAGATGTATTAATCAAAAAAAGTTACATTTATTTAAGGACTTATTTAGAGCAAAAGGGCTTCACAAACTAATTTCTAATGTCTTACAGTGATTTGCGGGGAAGAAAAGAAAGGAACGAAAGGCAAACGTACTATTTTGGCTTTGACTCACTTATTGTTCAGAGACTGAGGCCGATTTTCTGCAGCGAAAATAATAAAAAAAAAACCTTCAAAGTGGTAATTACGCCTCCTGGAAGTGTTCATAAAAACATTTCATCTGTATTTTTTTGTTCAGCCTTTGAGTGAGGGGAAAATACTTGATTGTCTTCATTCAGTTGTTTTTCTTTTCTTCCTGGGTCGGCCTCTGCGAGCATTTGAATGAGTCTGAACTGGATTTCAGGGAAGACGTCGCCATAGAAACCAGCTGATTTTTATGTATTCGTTGCATCTTTTTTTTTTTTTTTTACCGGCTCCGCGTGAGTCAGTCGCCGCGGCAGCTGCTCGTGAACCTCCGGTCGTGTTGACATTCAGATTGCTGTCGGTGTCGTTTGTTTGTCCGCGGAAATGTGAGCGTCGCCGTCGTTCCTGCGAGCGACCGGATCGCCTCGCACTTTGACCTTTGACATTTCACCGTCAGACCGTCGGCGTTGTCCATTTCACGCGCTGTTTGAACCCAATCACGCTGGATTAGCCACCTTCGTCCGTCTGTTTCCCCTCCTGTCACCATCACATTCTGCATCTGTGTGATTTCTTCGGGAATGATGACTCCTCTCGTTGTCATGCCCGGCCTCCGTCCCCGGCGGAAAGTGTGGTGTCAGCAGCAGCAGCAGCAGCGGGCCGGAGAGGGGAGCGATGATTTATCCGCCCTCTGCCAGCGTTTGTGACGTTGCGTCTGTGTTGGCTGTGAGAGCTGAAGCTTTATCTCTGTCACCGCTTTGGCGCACAGATACACTCATGCAGACATCGCAGCGAGGAGCTTGTATCGATTGTATCCGTTCCTTATCTTCTGTTTACAGCCTCCAGGTCTTTTATTTTCTTATTTCACTTTGTATTCAGGAGAGGGATTTTTTTTTAAGAGTAAAGGGATAAAGCTGGACTACTTTAGCAGTAAAACTTACCCAGGACACTTGCACAGCCTTTTTCCACTCCATTAGCTCAAAGTAACAATCAAAGTGTGGCTTGTCTGCTGATCCTGCAGACAAGCCTGACGCTGAATTTCTGACACACACACGCACGCACGCACGCACACACACACACACAAAGCCTTAAAGTATGTGTGCATGTCAACATGAAGAAAAAAATTAAGAAAAAATATTTATTTTTTGTTTTGGACCACTTATTACCTTAGCTTAGGTATAAAACACACCAAGTCTTTGACAGTAATCACAGCACTGCTGCACAGAAAAATGCTACACCACAGGTAGGCCTGTCACACTAAACAATAAATCAGTTAATCACATGATAAATTAAAAGAAACTCAATCATTTTCATTTGCTTGATTCATCGTTTTTCTCTCTCTCTCTCTTTTACCAAAAACTGACCGATACAGATTTTCAATCTGGCTCAACTCTCCATCTCTTTTTTTAAAAGACAATTTGGCTTACAGAGACTCCATAATTCATTTTATTTGTTGTTTTCATTATTTATCTTGGACTTTCCAAATGTCTCCTGGTTCCAGTGTTTAAAAGTTCATTAGAATTTAAAGGTTGTTGATATTTGAGAATATGTTCTTGCATTTTTATGCCATTACTGCCGTTACAGTCTTAAAACAACAATGTTATCCTTTATCGCAGCAAGTTCTGGGACAATTTATCATCCATCAAACTTTATGGTGACAGGCCTAACCATTTTCTTTTTGGGCCACATCAGGATCATAAATATCCTCAAAAAGCTGCTGTGGCAGAATGTATTGATAAAACCCACACAAAAAAACTGCTGAAATATTAATAAATAGTTCCCTCTGCATTCCATCGAGTGTTTCTTGAAATTAAATAACGCTGAACGTCTTTTCACATTGATGGAATTTGGCAGAATACGGATAAAGCTGCTTTGATTTGATCGATACAGTAATATTTCTGACGGTTCTGTTTATGTCACAGAGTTAAAAACTATAAAAACTAACCTGTCGTCTGTGAATCGTCTCCCGGTTTTCTGACGACCTGTTTGGTTCTTTGCCAGTCCCTCGGGACACAGGACTTGTTCCCACGGCGATGACTGATGGACGGGTGAAGCCATTACCTGCTCCAGAATCCCACAGTGAAGGTTCAAAAAAATATATTTCTCTTGGTGTTCAACATGATTCCTAATTTTTGGCCATGCCTTCCAGTTTGGTTTTAGTAAAATATTCCCTACTTCTCGATGCTCATTAAGTAACAAGCAGCAACTTCCAGCTGTGTGAAACAACGTGAGCCGGTTCAGTTGTCCTCAGTTGGAAGTACGAGAGGAAGAGGCTGACCTTTAAAGCTGCCATCAGCCAAATCTGCATCTTGACTTAAATCCTTTTCTTGCATTCTCTTTGTGGTTTCTGTCTTGTTCACCCTCACGTTTGCGAACCAACAGAAATCCTTTCATTTCTTCTCCTTAAGCCTCGGTAACTGTAATGATTCCTGCTATAAAGATATTTTCCATCCTTTCAGCGGCTTCATGATGCCGATCACGTTACCTCTCCTGTCCGGGCCGCGTTTTAAGATGAGCCTCTTGGCTTGTTCGGCTTCCTTCATCCCTAATTGGGATCGCTTTACAGAATCTTCCTCTGGATTCAGTCCAGCCCTTCAGAAGTTCTCACTTCTGTCTGCGCTGAGCTGCGGCTGCATGAAGGATACGTAGCGTCTGAAGAGCTCGGCTGATCCAGGTGGACGAAACGGTTGTGCTGCTGTCCGTTTTGTCCCGTGATATGACGCACTGACGCACTAGCCCAGTTCAACTAGTACAGCCGACTTCCTGTTCCTCAGAAAACATCGCTGCCATGTTGTGCGTCACTGGGTCAGAAACATGAGAGCACGCTCGCTTTCAGGTTTTAGAAATGCACCTTTTCACTTTTCAGATTTCATTTGAACATTTCAAACACAAAACGTTTAGCCCATAGAAGCGTGATCCACTTACCGCCGACGGCGAAAGGAAGCTCTTCTTCCTCTTTGTCCGTCCCGGAGAGTTTACTTAACTTCAGAGGGCAAGTCTGACATTTCAGAGACAGAACGCTACAGATGTGATTAGCTACAGAACATGACATATTTGACTCAAAGCGACAGATTTTTAAAAAAAAACAAAGCTAACAGCCCTGAAAAGATTTTAAAATTTTAAATGACTTCTCAGTTTGTTCCACGCAAGGCCAGCGGCAGCAATTTGTGCGTCTTTGATGTTTTCATGACTTGAGCTACAGAGCAGCAGCAGTAAAACGTACTAACTCTGATTTATGAGCCTTTATTTATGTATGCGAATTGTAAATGTAGATCAAATCTCCGTCACCCAGAAGGGACACTTTCTTCCAGATCCATCGCCATTTCCACTAGAAATCTTTGTCCAAAACATCATCATGCATTTCAACATTGCATTGTAGCTTGTTACCTAATCAACTGCATTTCTGTAGCAAAGCGTTAACGAGATCACAAAGCGCATGCAAAAAACAAAATAAGTTTTAAATATCGCATCACTTGCAACTGACAAAAGCCATTAAAATGTTTCTCATCATCACTTTCTTCAGTCTGAGAAATAACAAAAAAATGTGTAGGAAGAGTTTTCTGCGCTGTTCTGAAATGCTGTAAAAGGGACAGTTTGGATCTTAAGTGAGTCTTTTCTGCAGCAGACAGAGCCAGTGGTTTATCCAATAGGTTACATTCCACTATAGAAAACAGCACTCTATAGTGCTATATATAACGAAGTCAAGCACTCCAAGCATTTAAGCTTCTTAAGTTGCCATAAAAAAGTGCAAACGTCGAGTTTTTTTCACAGGAAGGTTGACATTTTCAGTTATTTTGCGACTAGATGACATGAAATGTAAGGTCGTTAACTATCAGGATGCTGTAGACCTTTGCAGATTTCACTTAAATCATGTCTGTGATGACAGTGACATGAAGTTTCCGGGTTACCAGCCTTACCTAATCTAAGCTGACTGCTGTGTAGCTTTGGGTCCATTTTTGACCTGACAAGAAGATATTTAGCTCATAAAAAGTCACACTGAACGGCGTTTTCAGGAAGAAACACAGGACAGAGCTCTGATCAGGCTGCAGAAATCCCCACCGACTGTTTTTCCCTCTTCTCGTCCTGCTCCAGCAGAACAAACATGTGAACCTGTCGGATCGCCTCAGTTTGGACTCCCCCTGCACGGAAAGCGAAGCGGCCGCAGCTCCGAGTGCTGCAGAGATCGGAACTCTTTGGGGCTTTCTTGAATTCTTCCAACCCCTTGTTGTCTCTCCCCATTTTCTTCTTTTCAGTCGTCGACATGTGCACCAGCTTTTTTCTGCCTTGGGAGATGCAAAATGGCTCGAGGCCAGAAGTGTCGTGGTGCTCGTACTGCTGGCGGAGGGAACGCAGCATCTCCAAAAACGTGTCGTGTGTTTGAGTGCGTGTCCTTCAGCAGACGCATTTGTCTCGTTGGATTTTGTCTCATTAAGAGGGGTGAATCTTCTCGGTTTTATTTGAATTGGCAGTCGGCCGCGTGAATTTTCCATATCTGCAGGAGAAAATGCGGTGGAGAGGTATTTGTTGGTGGGTTATTGGATCATTGATGGCTGTTTGGGTTGCGTCGTGCCTCGGAGCTGTTCTGGTGCCACTGCTCCAGTTCCTCACATTAATTTTCCTTCTTTCATTTCCTTTTTATCTCTCTTCAAATAAGAACTGCTGCCGTCAGCTTTCTGCTGCATCTGTTTGCTTTACCTCTGTGGCCTCTTCATCTGAATAAATCAGCCTTAAACTGATGTCCTTCCTTTTTCCTGTCACTGCTGCAACCATCTTAACCAGGCAAAGGATTTTATCCTCTACTCTCCTTGTTGTACAGACTGCAGAAAATATAGAAAATGTCATTTGAACAGGTGTATGACTAAGTGGAATCTAGTGGTACAAGACTTAAAATTGCATATTTACCTCAAGATTATTATTATTATTATTATTTTTTTTTTAGGAAATCTGTATGAGGTGCAGCGTCTTGCACTGTGGTGAAGTGCTTTTGTCCTCAGTAATAAAGATAAAATAAAGTGGAGGAGAACCACATGGCTTAGATGTGTCATATACGAGGTTAAGTTCCCAAAACAATTCTCTCCTTCTCCCCTTATTCATGTCAATCTACTGTTGAATAAAAGCCACTAGAGCCACAAAAACCTTTAAAAATAATCAAATTAAAGGGTAACAAAGTGTTGTAAAATATCAGGTATAGTATTCAAAGTCAAATTTTTATGCCACTTCGATGTTGATTGCAAACAACTTCATTAAATTATGTAGTAGACTTTATGTGACACCAAGGTGTACAATTAGTAGGTAATGGATTTTCTCTCTCTCTCTCTCTCTCTCTCTCTCTCTGTCTCTCTCTTTTTTTTTTTACAAATTAGGATCTGAAAAGTGTGGCTTGTATTCAGCCTAGAACTGGCTGAATCTGGCTTAAAATAAAATCAGATTTTTTTTTTAATCTAAAATTCCAATCTTAATCAGTTTTTTTTCACCCTAACTCTTTTCCTTTAAGAAAAATTTACAAATTACAGAAAATATCTTTAAAAAACTGGCTCTTATTTCAATCATTCAAGCTGTAAAAAAAAAAAAAAAAAGGTCTTGGGAGAGTTAATGTCACTCTGGGCTGAAGAAGGGCATTGGTGGAGGGAAAAAAAAATCCAGATTTTCCATAAATTAAATCTTCAAAAACACAACATTTGATTAATCAATATAATGAATCGGTTGAACATCCGATGTTTCGGGTTGTGGTTCTGCTGAGGTGAATCTCCGCCCCGGTCTCAAGTCTTTTGCCACCATAACAGGTTTTCTTCCAGCTCCATTAATCTTCCCAGCAACCTCTTCCTGACCTTTCCGCTGTGTTCATGATTAAATCACACAACTCTCTTGACTAAACAGGGGACTTCTAAAAAATCGCCCTCTATTTTATCTGTAGACTTCGCCTTTTTGATTTATCACTAAAAATCTCGAAAGCAGTTGTTCTCATTTTCATTTTCCTTCCACTTCACCAAAATGTGCTTCTTTATGTCGGTCTAAAATCCTGAATCCCGTTTGCAAGGCTGCGTTTCTGTTAGCCGTTTCTCTGGCCCCCCTGTATTTGCTCAAAAAACTCACGTAGTGCCAGGATTTAAAAGCTTTCCTGCACACGCACCGCGGCTGCATCTTTAAATATTAATAGTACTCGCACAGTCAGGCTGTGTTTTCTGCTGCTGGGTGAGGTGGGAAGCGTGGGAGTTTTACATAAACCACAACTTGGTAAGAATATCCTTGGCTCTCCATAATTATCCCCCTGACAAACGAGTAATTAAATCTGAATGCCTTATGTAGCATTTCAGCGCTCCGGATAGTTCCTCATATAGAGCTGCACACGGCTTCATGTTGCACTTTATAGTGCAGAAGGAGGACACAAATGTGAAAGTAGCACTAGGTGAAATAAAATCTCAAAATGCCCAGATCTGACCATTTGTTTCATTTAAAATGACCATGTTTTTGTCATTGTTATTATTATTATTATTTCTCTACTATAATTCCCTCTTACTTGTGCCAAGCAGCCTCTTTATACAACAGTGTTTACTCTCTTTCCAATTAAACTAAGAGCTTGAATGCTGGATAGTCATGAGAGCAAGTTGCACCAGAATGTAGAGGATCAGCAGCACCAAGAGTGTGTGTGTGTGTGTGTGTGTGTGTGTGTGTGTGTGTGTGTGTGTGTGTGCAGCTGGGTGGCAGGGCTGTTGGCAGAATCGATGTGAGAGATTTACAGCTAAAAGCAATCCTGCTTGGCTTTCTGTTTCCATGGTAACCATTTGCATTTCGGAAAGTGAGGGAAATGAAAACTGTAGTGATGCTGCAAGCGGGTTGCTGGTGAGGCGGGACGAGATGCTCGAAGCCGTCTCCCCGGCGGTGAGCTTCCTGCTTCATGGTTGTGGTCAAAGGGACTCGATGGGATGGAAAACGGGAAACGGTCCAATAGAAACGGCTCGACGGGGAGAACAAATGTGATTCCTTAAATGCATTAAACTTTTATGTTGTTTACCTCTATGTCTCACTTCGGATTTAACTCCAGGGCTCCTTGGTTTTTCTTCCAGCGACGCGCGCTGCCCCGAAGACTTTGCTGAATGCATCTGCAAACGAAACGCTGCACATCCGTCAAATCGCAGGCAGATTCTTTCATCTGTAAATTAAAACACAACGCACTGGGTTATTCTACTTTTTTTTTAAAAGCAAAATGCAATATTTATAAAGATGCAAAAAGCCAAAAAAACAATTTTTTTAGTGCATTTTTTGGTTCGATAAATCCTAAAACACAAAATACTGGTCAAGCCGCAGCTAAATTACTATTTTCAACATTTACTCCGTTTGTGAAGATGTAGCTTGAATCATATTTTTGTTCTCTCAATATTTTGTCTCCTTAAACCTTCAAGTATCTTCCATGCAGCCAGAAAATTAGCTAGCAATATTCTGTATATTTAAATACATTTCACTTCTGCACTTTTTGTTTTGTAAAAACACAAAATTTCACTAAGTATTTTCGGTCTAGTTTTAGTACAAATATATTGGCACGCTTGCAATGTAGTAATACACAAATTAACATACATTTGAGGAAAATATAGGATCTTATATGAGAAAATACTACTTTCTTTGCCAATTCTTTTCACTTATTACATGGAAAAATGTCTTTTTATTAGTGAAATAATCTGCCAGTGGAACAAGAAGGGATAATAACTTTAAAAAAGCTCCTCTAGCTTGTAAAAAAGAAAGTTACTTATAAGTTAGTTTTGTCTTGTTTTGAGTGTGTGAAGATATTTGCACCAGAAACTAGACAAAAACTCTTGTTCTAGATTTTATGCTGCTCTCTGCTGGCCTTACATCTGGCCATTCTTTGTGCTCTGGAAGTGAGCCTGAAATCTCTAAAAAAAAAAAGATTTACATAAACTGCAGATAATTTGTCTCAAAGATGCATCGACATAATTGAATGAACCTCTATTTTTGTGGATCACGGCCTTCGATGTGTTTAATTCTTAGTCGAGAATTTCTTTCTTATATTTTCTGTTTATTTTATTTTATTTTTTTTTGGGGGGGGGGCAGTTCAACATCTCCGATGGTTTCTGTGATTCTGCTTTGTTGTAAATTATGGTTTCTGTTTTCTCCTCTACTGTGATCATTTCCTTAACTTCAGCTTCATAGTTCAAAAATTAAAGCTGCTCATGAATTACTACTCTGCTTTCTTGTCATTCATAAAAAATAGAAATAGCCTTAAAGTTCTTGCAAAAATATTGCAAACATTCAGTCGATGTAACATTCCTCATTGAACCGGGACTCCTTCAGTTGCCATCTGAATGCTCTCGATGCAGCGCTGCACTGTCAGGTCTGTTGGATTCTTATGAAAAAGCCTAGCAGATCATACTTAAAAAGTTTAAATTCAAGTAAAGGTCTGGATGTTCTCAGGCCGACGTTTCACAGTGCAAGTGTGTTTCTGGGCCACTGCAGTGTCGCAGTGACACAAAAATATCTTTAAACTTTATTCACAACCTCATAAATTCCTAATGTATTCAGTCTGAACTTTATTTGGGGGGGAAACGGATGAAATTTAGAGAAATGTATTTATAAGAAAATCACTTCTGGGCCCCCTAAATAAAACTTTAATGAAAAAGCGAGGTGGAGCAGAAAATGTGCTGCCTGCATTATGGGCCCGGGCTTTTATTCGACTTTATTGTTCTGTGAGTAAAATCTGCAGGACTATATTGTCTCAGAGTATTTCATTCCCAACACAAGCAAGATGCTAGGTTTTAAATCAAACATGCAAACATCTCTACAGCAGAACATTCCTCAAAAAGGCAACAGAAAACCCTCCGTTTTTAATGCTTTTTGGTCTTGCTGCTGATATAAATTACAACATGCTCCAACACGCACCTTATCGGATTATCACGCAGCGTTGAGTTCAGCAGCTGACATTGTGATTTGCTCTCTGTGTCCTGCAGATGGCGCTCCACTGAGCGAGCTCTCCTGGTCGTCCTCTCTGGCTGTGGTGGCCATCTCCTTCTCGGGTCTCTTCACCTTCGTCTTCCTCATGCTGGCCTGCCTCTGCTGCAAGAAGGGCAAGATGGGCTTCAAGGTGGGAAGCATGATGAGCTTTGGATAAAAACTGAAAAAAGACGAGCAAATCTATTTTTAAAAGAATTAGAACACAATACAGTTAATATTAAATGAAGGCTTGTGTTTTTAAAAAAAAAAAACTTTAAAAGCACACAAATGGTAAAGTGAAATTTAATCTGGAGTTACTCACTGAAGCTGAGTGGACAGAGGGATTCGCTGCATCTCTTCGTCCGCTGGATGGAAGCCATCCGGTGTTGTTTATGCAGATGGGAAGCAGGAAGAGCAGCAAACAAAGCGGGATGAGTTTGTGTTTGTGGAGCGGTGCGGGCCCCGCAGCGCTGCATGACCGCCTTGTGGACGCAACAGAGAAACCAACTGGGTCACGGCGCCAAGTGAAATAGGGCAGAAAAAGAAAAAAATGGTGGCATACGTTGTTTTTTATTTTTATTTATTTTTTGCTTGCTGTGGAGTTCACACAAGTGAAAACTGATGTTTGATAAACTTATTTTCTTAAATCCTAGATATAAAAACTCATGCATCATTGATACCTGCAGACAGTTGAACCAGCTTTCAGCAGCTCGGTGCCACAACTGCTTGTGTTCAGCTGGTATTTGACAAGGACTGTCAGCCTTAGGAATATCTGCTGCTTTTAGGCTCCTGTTGGGTCCAAACAGAACATCTGAAGATCTCAGCATGAGAATAAGAATGAAAATGTGTTTTTGGGAAAACAGTCTACAGAGGAACGAGTTTCTTCATGTTTAATGCAGCTCATTAGAACTTCTGAGAGTTCCTCCACAACAAGCCTCTCTGCTGGGATTCGGCAGGAGAGATTGAGTTATTCAACACTTTGTTTTACAAAATAATGCAACAAATTAACATAGTTATCGTCGGCTTAAACAGTGTTTACTTGGTTAAACTGTGTTGAACGCAGCAGATAAAGATAAACGATTTTTGCTCAAAGGCTTGGAGAGATGAGGGATTGGTTTAATGATCATGAGCGTTTAGCCTCTGGGTACATCTTCACATTTTCTGCTTTTTTCTCCTCTTTTTTTTAAGTTTTCATGCTATTTGTCAGGTATGTCTGACTGAATGTGAGGATCCTCTGTGCTGCTGCTGCTGTGGTTTGGATCTAAATTAACACCAGTTCATTTATTTTAAATGCTGAAGACCTGACTAAAGTGCTGCAGGATCCACAACTCTCTGCTGGTTCAGAGTGATTTAAAAACGGTCATTTTGTGAATCCTCTCCACTATTTCCTTCTTATATTCTGCTTTACATCCACAATCATGCAAAGACGGTTCATAAAAGACTCACTTAGCTGATTAGAACTGTAAGATTAAACCCATTTGCAGGAACCCACGGCAAACTGCAATTTGCCCTGATTAAATTAACTGTCTGCCTGCCCCGCAATCAGCTGTAAAAATAACAACAGAGACAGGAAGATCAAACATTTTACTGGAAGAGCTGGAAGATGTGACAGAGAAGAACCGGATCCAGGTCTGAAACAGTCCCGTCTACACCCAGAACAACCTAAGCTAATTCAGGAATTTTAATCATTTTTTTTTTTATTTGTCTTAGTGAATCTAATCCTGTAGTGTCAAACACCGTCTTGTTCAGTTTGACGAGAGTTACAACCAATATTTTTAGTTGTCAAAGGGTAGCTGCCTTCAGAAATCCACAGTGAGATTTACTACTTCACACAAAACTGGTTACTGCTGAATGTTTTCTGGCCTTTCATGGTAACACTTTATTTGAAGGGGTGTGCATAAAACTGACATAATACTGTCATAAACATGACATAACACCGGTTATGAACATAAAGACGTCTTATTGAAGGATTATGACGGTTGTCATTCGGTAAATAATGACACTTTTAATGCAAAGTTGAGACTTTTAATGGACTTTAGTACAACTTTGCATTAAAAGCCTCATTATTTACCGAATGACACTTCATCACACCAGTCATCAGACTCCTTCATGTTCTTACCAGGTGTTATGACATGTTTATAACAGTGTAATGTCAGTCCTATGTACACCCCTTCAAATAAAGTGTTACGCATTTTATTAATAATAATTTTAATACATAGGGAAGGAAAATTGAATCTGTTTTTGATGTGACCAGACCTCACCCTATTCATGACAAGAACCACTTCAGACTGCTGCTTCTGATTGAAGATAGTTTCCTCTTTAACTTTGTTTGACTTTATGATGGTCACTCGTCTGAAACCTGTCAGGGTGTGATGAAGGTGTGTTCAGGGTGTGATGAAGGTGTGTTCAGGGTGTGATGAAGGTGTGTTCAGGGTGTGATGAAGGTGTGTTCAGGGTGTGATGAAGGTGTGTTCAGGGTGTGATGAAGGTGTGTTCAGGGTGTGATGAAGGTGTGTTCAGGGTGTGATGAAGGTGTGTTCAGGGTGTGATCAAGGTGTGTTCAGAGTGCAGTGAGGGGATTGTGGGAACAGAGGAGGACTGAGTGTGTGTGAGGAAGGGTTTTCTCATGAGCTCACAGTGCCTCCGGCCTCAGGGCCCCATTTGCCTCTGACAGAGGAGGAAGAGGGGATTTCAAAGAGACGAAGAAAAAAAAAAAGACTTCAAGGGCGAAGATAGAAAAGGCTTTCTGTGTTACTGAAAAAAACCAGACGAGGACTCGTCCTGTGATGGAGCATCTGCCAATGCTACTGGCTGTTGGAGTTCATTTAGACGGAAAAAAAAAACAGATCTGAAAAGTGAAAATCTCACGAGTTCCACAGTCTGTACTTTTATGTCCATTTTTATTAATTCCAATAATTTGTCTCGTTGCAAAAGTTCAGCAAATGCCGACTGCATCTGATAAATGTTTGCCATTGGTGTAAAAATGACAAAAGCGTAACTGAGAAGTTGTGGACTACGTTTGAAGTCCAGTACAGGGTGTTTTTTCTGTCTTAAATTTCATTTCATTTAAGATCCTAAAAAGTCTTAAATATGGCTTTCTGAAATCTGCTGGTACCAACCAATTTAAATGAACTCCACCAACACTGCCAGGAAAAGTAGTCGAATACCGAGCCAGGGTTTGTTGACAGCTTCAAAACGTCTGAAATATACCCAAATATTAGCCAGAGGTCTATTTTTATTTTTAAGCTTACATAGTTTTGAACATTTGTGGACAAAACTCCTGAGTTTAAGAATCCCTGAAGTTGTTTAATTGCTCTCTCTTAGTGAAGAGTGATTTAAACGAGTAGTAAAAAGCTTAACGTTAGTGATATTTATGTAACTGTAGATTCTGTTCTGACTCTTGAAACGGAAACCTGAAAATCAGGTTTCCAAGTGAGATTTTGCGATTCTGAAAAGCCCAAGTTTTTCTGTGACATTATGCAGTTTTAACACAAAACGCTGCAGAAGCGTCGCAGTAAAACGCCTGAAGCCGTAGAGATAAACAGGAAAATCCACTCTGACTGTTTTTAATTACATCTTGGACTAAATGTGAAAAATCAGAGTCAGACTTTGGCTTATAGCGCTCATGTTTTTCTCGGTACACATCGGGGTGACTGTCCTGCAGGAGTTTTCAGGACAGACACGAAGACATCCAGTGATGTCACATGTGCAGTATGTGAACCCCTCCTCTCTTTCCTCCTCCTCCTCCTCTTTGTATGTTTTCTCACATTTTTGGGAGGCCTTGGCGTCTTTCCTCTCCCTCTCCAGATGACCAGAGGTCCGCTCCAGGCTGTGCACTGGGAGCCTCTGCGCTCCTCCCTCTTCCTTTCTCCCTTCCTCTGTTAGCTTTTTCTCCCCTTCATCCCTCCATCCTGGCAGACTTGGGGACAGTCTGTGGTCAGCTGCAGAGCTTCTTCCTCTTCTTCTCTCAGCAGAATGATGAAACTTTTCACTCCCTCAGCCATCCTCATCACCTCTCAGTGTGTGTGTGTGTGTGTGTGTGTGTGTGGTTGTGGGAAACCAAGAAAAAGGCTGAAATGATGAATTTGGGGGTGTTTGTCATCTTTGGTAGAAGGTAAGCTCATGCAGGACTTCAAATTTTCAGAAGAATTCAATTAGAAGATTTGTTAAAAAAAATGTATTCATTGCAAAGTTGAAAATGTTGCATCCCAGTTTAATGCATGTGTTGAAAGGTTGCAAAGTTCTCTCTGCAATGACATATTTCTTGATTTATTTTGACTGTTTGGAGAAGAGATTATTTGCAGTTCACAAAATTGAATTTTTTCAGAGAAGAAGGAAGCAAACCGAGCGCCGCGTCGAGTTTTTTTGTTGTTTTTTTAAATGCAACATTGTGTATGTTTGTGACAGAGTGTGGCTGCAGAGACTGAAAACACATGTTGGATGTGAGAGAGGGGGCGAGCAGGGCCGTGTGAAGGTTTGGAGTGGAGGCAAAAGGAGGGGTCCGCGGCCTGCGCCTGTGTGTGTGTGTGTGTGTGTGTGCTCGCATTCCTGGGGGACAGGAGGAAGCGGGAGACGGAGGTGTTTATGTGCGCATGTGTTTGTGTGGGTGTTGCAGAGGGCTGCAGCGGGTCACATTTTTCCAGTGATGGGACCCCACAGCCCTCCAGATCCCATCTGAGGGACTTTTATTCTGACATCCGGCCTGTGGACGCAGCCAACTGCCTCCCTCCCTCCTCCCCATCCTCAGCTGTGCTGCTGTTCACCGCGGACAAAAGAAATCTTTCAGAAGACGTTATCAGTGTCTTCTGAAAAGACTTGGAGTTATATTTTGCTTTTGGTTCTTACAGAACAACTTGACTTCATTTCTGAAGACAGTGTAAAATTCTCACAGTTTTGTAACTTGAAGGAAAAAGATAGCGATTAGTCGGGCAGGTAGTCTGCAACATCCATCGAGTTACTTTAGATCAAAACAGGTACTGAAACGTCTCTCATGTCTGTAAAAGAGATTTGGATCCTAACCCAACAAACCTCTCATCAGTCTAATACCATTGCCTTTGGTTCCTGATACTCTTGACCAGGAAGGATATTCGACAGTCTTTTATCCGATGGGTGAGAGACGTAATAATAAGTACTAGAACTTCTTGATTATGTTAATACATTATCATTCACAGAGTAGCTCTGTCACTATGAGATAATTGGTTGTCACAATTTCAGATCTAGATGTTTACACCAGGATATATACATCTTTGCTTCTATAATTTGCAGCTGGATTTTTTTTTTCTTCTTCTTCTCCGCATTTGGTGTTCAAACGACGCACTGCTGGTTGGTATGTGCAGTTAGAGTGTCTTATATCTGTCTGCTGTCAGTTTCGTATTATTAAAATCTGAAAATAAAGTGTTAAAAAAGGGAAGGAAACTGATATTCATCTGTCCATCAGCACATCCCTGCTCCTCATTCCTGGATCATCTTTAAGGTCTCGTCTTAGTCGAAGAGGCATCCAGAAGGCATTTCATCATATTCCCGAACCACATCAGCTGATTATTCTCAGTGCTGAATGTTTTCACATCCAGAACGGCAGATTTTCACTTTTTACATGTCTTTGTTTTCATAATTAAAATCATGTTTTTACCTTTATTCCTTTGATAGCTGACTAGCAGTTTGCAGCAGTACGTTGGGGAGGGGCAGCGCTGTGTTGCATCACGTTCCATGACCCTCTGGTCCCTCCAATGGTTTCTCTGTGACATCTCATCATTGTTTTAATTAGATTACAGGCGCAGATCGCTGTAGTGCCCTGAGAAGGGGATGCGAGTTAAACAGACGGGTTCACACTGTCACATTCAGAAAAAGATAATCTGATTTATTTCGCCACTGTTTGTTCTTTGTAAAACATAAAAAGTTGTTTTTGAAGTAAAAAGGAGAAGCGTTCGTCTGCGGTCTGATTTCCAAACGGTTCCTGAGGATCAATATCTGCAGTCTGATCTGTGAAGTTTAGGAGTGAGAAACATGTAGCCTCGGAGCTAATAATCCCTGGATTTAACGGACCGGCTCTGTTTACGCTCTGACTCTCCAATGGCCTCACAGGAAAACAGAACCGGGCCAGCACAGCTTGCTGCAGTTTATCTCGGCTCCACTTCGACTTTTGGGCCAGAAAAACCAGACACGTTCCGCATTTTATATCAGCGGAAAATCAAAGATATCTGGTTGCTCAAGTCATTCAAAATAAGTGAAACCAGTACATTTACTTTATTTGACCAACAGATAATTATTTACTCATCACATTAGTACATTATTATTTATTTATTATTATAGTAAACTCCAGACTGGAGCTTACTTCAGGACACTTTGGGAAAACAAACATTTGGCCATGTAGACCCAGAATCAACCCGGCAGAAATAGAAACTGTCATCAGACTCCACTTCGACTTTATAAAGGACGTATATTTTAACTTTTTCAGTGACAAACTTAAATCCCTTTTATCCCTTGTAACTTAACTGCTATCTGTTTTAGTGTGAAATTTAGGAAAAATTATGATTGTGTTGGATTTGCATCAACAGGCAATAGTGGTATACATACGACATGTTGGCTACATGGTGGCTAAAGGTCAGTTCACTCAAATACTCTATTTTTGTTGGGAAATAGCATGAGAAGTGAGTAGCTCCCCCTGGTGGTGGCGACCAGATACGACAGCTAGACAAACAAGATTCAGACATAAAAAAAGATGCAAAGTATAGTGCATCTTTTTTTCTATTTCATTGCTTCATTGCATTATTACTGAAGAGTTTAACAAAAATTACATTAGCTGTAGCACTTTATAAAATCAAATTGATGTAAAAAGAAGCTTTGAAGTTGAAACCTGATCAATTTAACTGAGATTTTTGGAACTGTGGTGAAAATCTCTAAATGAGGTTTTTGTTTAAATCAGCATTGAATCTGAAACTACATCTTTCGTTCACACGGAAGTAGCTTTAGCATTGTAGCACAGCTGGCTCTCGTAGAAAGTTAGAAAATTAACATTTTAAAATTCCCGACATTGAGTAGGTTGAAAACAATAGAGATAATAAAAACATTGTTTCCTTTTCCGACTCAAGTAGCAGGCTCATCTGTCCATCTTTTAAAGAGTTTGTGTGTTTTTCTTGTTTAAGGAATTCGAGAATGTGGACTGTGACGAGTACCACGCAGACATGTCCACCTTGGCCTCCACCGTCTCCCAGGGCACTCCGGACGTCTACGTCCTGCCGCTCACAGAGGTTTCCCTGCCGACCACCAAGCAGCCGGCCCGATCTGGTGAGTCAAAGCTCGGCTCCCTCTCCTCTCGCCCTCCAAAACTCCACCAACGCGCCTCCCTATCCTACAAGGTCAGCACTACGTGTGCCTCTGCAGCTTTAACTGTGATGGATGTCGACAATGACTGAGAAGATGAATGCGCTGTTGAACAATACCTAATCATGATATCATTGATGATGCAAGCCTAGCAGCAGCTCTGCAGAGGTGCCAGATTGTTACACACAAACACACACAGACACACACACACACACACACACATTTGAAGGGTGTGAGAGCAAAAAAAGAGGAGCCTGAGGAGAGCCGCGTTTCCCCGGAGTGAGCACCGCCCTGATGCTGGTCAGTTGGGCCTCCACCTATCCCATAATTCATCGCTGCAGGGCAACTGCAGAATGAACTCTTTAACTTTCTCCCACAAACATCTGCAAGTTGCATAATAGCGTCCAGGCAGTCGGCCTACGCTGCAGTTTGCTGGTATGTGAGGCATGTGAGAGCACAAAACCCCAGTGAGAGTATTCCTCTCCCAGTGCTTCTGCCTCTCAGGAACAATGTGAGTTGTTGTGCATTATGGGGAGCGATCCTGCCTGATAAACTCGTGACACGAGACTTGGTGGATCCGACTCTCGCAAGCACAAAGAATCCTGGAGGAAATTTATTCTCTTATTTATTTCTAAGCTAATTCAAACTGCTGTTACGTCTGCAGTGTCTCTATGAATCTATGAAATTCATCATCTCATTTGTCCCGCTGATTGTTTTTTTTTTGAAGAAGTTTCGTAGGGAAAGTGAAAAGCAAATCTTTCTGCACATGTTCGCCTTTCGTCAAGCGAATCGACTGCTGAACACATGTTTTGTCCTCAGCGTAAGATAGAAACCATATGTCGAAGCAGCCACAGCAGGCAGGGATTCATTACTGCGCCGCTGGGACAACCTCACCCTCTGACATCATTTTAAGATATTGATTTTAGTTTTTATGGAGTAACTGGATCAGATGCACGGTGCTGCTTTCAGTTTTAAGGGAACTTTCAGGAACTTTGTGTCATTCTGACATAATGCGGCGTTGCTTTTTCTGCAGCCACTTGTGCACAAACGGAGCTTAAACTGTTTTCACGGCAATGACAAACGCCGTACCTTGCAAAAGTGTTGAAACTTTTGCAACAGCCACAAACTTCGATGTGTTTTTTGGGGGGGGGAGGATTTTGTGGAATAGACCAACATGGTGGCATGCATTTATGTTCAGCAGTGACCCAACATGTGTATTGTGTTGCAGTTGCAGCTGCAAGTCTCTTGTTAATGTTTCTACCCGTTCTGCACATCTAGAGCCAGCTCAAATTCGGTCAAAGTGGACGTAGATGTAGGGTTTCAATTTTCAAGTCTGAACTTAAGGTTTGGACTTTGACTGGGCCATTCTCACAAAGGAATATGCTTCAATATTAACCACTGTAACTCTGGTTGTGTGTTTAGTGTTGGTGTCCTGCTGGGAAGTAAACATCCTCCACAGTTTCAAGTGGTTTTTTTTCTCTTTTTTTATTTTGCAGCTGCTAACAGGCTTCCTTCCAGGATTGTTCTGCATTTGACTCAAACATCTTCTCATTAACTCTATCCGGCTTCTCTGCCCCTTCTGAAGAAAAGCTATGAAATGACACGAAGCCGCAAGGCGACGTGCAGCATCAGCCTTTCTCCACACACGGTGTTTTGCATTGTAACTTTGGCTCTGCGATTCCCTCGGGTTCACCACGGGTCTCCTCCTCCTGCTTTGTGTTAAACAAATGGAAGCTTGAGGTAATGCAGCAAAACGTGCAAAAGATTAATGTAGTCAAAAACTTTGGCGCCCCAGTGGAGGAAAATGAACAAGAGAACAAAAGAAATAAAAAATGGAGGGCAAAGGCGCCAAATCCGAGACCGAACGAGACCAAGGAGATCTAACGGTTCAGGGAGCGTAGAACGAGGTCTGAGATTTCTCATAAGCCGTCAACATGGAAGTGTTTGGCTGCCCTGTGTTAAGCGCCTGCTCTCAGCCAGTGTTACTGAGTAGGTGGAGGTCTTAATAAGCCATCAGTGCTGCAGGAGCTTGGCTCAGACAGAGGCTCCATTTAAAGGACCCGCCCTGACGCAGCTGTTGAGTGCTGCAGGCTGCTGTGTGAGACGAATGAAACTGACACCCATTCAGAGGAGACACGGGAGCAGGAATCCACACGAGCACAAAAACAAGTTCCCCGATGTTTAAATACACGCAGAGGGAGTGACCGAGCACTTTTAATGGGATCCGTTTGCAAGTCAGTTCTGCATTTAGAGGGTTAAACTTTACCTTTAAACGATCAGTTGAGGACCGGAGCCACTGGGATAAGTGGGAATGATGGGAATTCCTTTCGGCTCTGAGTGGTTTAAATGCATCGCGATAAAAACATCTCGGCTTCAGCAGCCATTATGTAACAGAGAGGCTCTTTGTTTTGGTACTCAGCAACAATCAGTGTGGAGATGCAGAGATGCTGCCGTCAAACGGAGCTCGAGTTACTTTATGTATCTGTGAAAAGGTTTTTTTTTTTTTTTTCTCCTTTGAGTGTTGGACAGATTTGTGTTTTTACCCATACTTTTTTTTCTGCAGTTGTTGCTGAGAAATGATCCTGTCACTTTTTTTAAATTTAAAAATAAAAGGCCTGTGGAAACCGGCTGGCCGTCAGAGGCAACAGGAAGTGGCGGAGTCTGCTTGTCGACATGTTGGGGAGCAGATTCCCGTCCTAGAGCTATTTAAAGCTACACAATTTACTTTCAATATATATAATGGATAAACAAAGCCCCTGTAAATTTTACTAGGTTAAATATTTCACTAGAGACCAAAACATCTTGCAGTGTTTAGACGCTGCTCCTCACTAAACAGCCTGCAGATACTTCTGCCATCACACCATCACTATTTCTATGTATTCAGACATCTACTATAGTTTTTGAACATGTGGACAGATGCTCTTTAATATTACAGTCTAATGATGAATATTAGGTCCAAATTATTATTTTAGGTCCAATGGAACAAATTAAAGACACTTTAATTTGTCCCCACCAGGGAGATGTTTCATAACACCTTTGAGGACAGAGGTTTTAAAGTAAATTTCTATGGTCTACTCAGTGTGTTTTGCAAAGAAATATGGTTACTTGACTCCATTAAATGCACACCAGAAGTAGGTTTCTCATACTTATTGTGGTTTGATCAATGATCATAATCTTGAAGAATTAACTGGCAAAAACAGAATCAGAACAAAATAAATGGAAATAGGGTGCAATACAAAATCTTCAGAAAATTAGAAGCAGTTCAAAGATGAGATTTATGCATTTTTACTACTATTTATCTCAATAGGTCATGAAAATACCAAAGCAAGTTACAATGATCTGCAATAGTTTGAACGTGAAATGGTTTGTTTGCAAAGGTATAAAATATAAAACAGAAGGAGCCAAATGGAAATGCATAGGTATGAAACGGCAATGCTAATTAGCAACATTGACCTGAAGAATTTAAAAACGGTTAGCACACAGTTCCAACTATAAATATTGCACATCAACATGTCCTGAGGACAGGAAGGGGACCTGTGGATCTGCAAAATGTGAACATGAGGTCATTTGAACCAGCGCTGAACTCTCTGCCAGTTCCTGTGAAGATTGATCTTGCACAACTCTGGAAACTGTGACTGATCTCCGCATCGTAGACTTGACCATGGAGGAAAGGCTGACGCTAACTATGAGACCGCTGGTAGAGAAACCGGTTTGTGTTTGCTGCAGCAGACGTTCCTAGTAGCTTTTATGAAAAACCGCCACAGGTTTGGAGCGGGAGCAGTCTGGTACAGAACGCCTCATGTTTCTCCCATTGTTCTGTTAGATTTATGAATATTTGAGGGGAAACATGTCGCCGTAGGTGGAACCCTTCGCCTGGCGCTGTTTATTCCTTTGTCATGCAGCTGGGAGATAATAGTCCCAGTGTGTGCACCATAGCTGGTCCTAACTGGTACCGTGCTGTCCTACGCGGCTAGACAATGGCGACTATTCTGCTGTTGGGCCGGGGAGAAAGTGGGTGTAAAGAATGACCAATCTGTAGAAGGGAACGTAGGGGGTCCAGTAAGGCCTCCACACAGGGACCTGACTGGACAAAGATCTGCTTGTTGGTTGCTTTACTACCAGAATCGAAAGTGTCATGGAGGGTGATGCAGATGGAAACCAAAGGAAAGGGCAGGGAGGGGAGGAGAGGGAGATGCAGCAGTCGGTTGGTTTGACTGAGATGGGACGGCAGGACACCTTCTGTAGCCAGGATGGGTGCAAGTCATCAGGGGGTGCTGACAGCGGTGCTTCGGATAACTGGACCGTCTGACAGCTCGGTGCCACGGAAAGACCAGCACAGATCAAACACAATGGAGAATGTTGTGTTTACTCTTCAGCGACCAGCATGTTGGGATAATCCACTTCAGAGACGGCTGGGAGTGGATACCTAATAGCTCAGATGTGGTGCGTTATGTAGTAGCCTTGAGTTTCTTTAATTAGCTTCTGAGGGCCTTCCTTTCAACACTTTTCTGTGCATTTTTGCAGCCTTTTCAGTAAAATCTAACCTGATTCTCTATCTATCATAAGAATGTGTTGCTGTTTGAAAAGTCAGACAATCTCAGCTTATTTTGTTGTGCTGCAGTTTTAAATGCCTCAGATTACAAGGGTATAGATTGTTTCTCAGCCATTCAATCTCCAGCGTCTCCATCCATCAGTGCTGACATTTATTTCAGCTTGTCTGTGCAACGAGATCCATCAGAGCGTTCAGCAGCCGTGCATTCACATTACCCTGTGTTGTGTGATAACGCAGCATAAATGCCAAAACACTGTTTGGTGTTTCAGCCCTATGATTATGATTTACAATGCATTTAAATGAATGCACTCCGTATTCAGCCAAATGGATTCTCATGAGCAATTTGCATTTCAGCTGCACACCAGCCTGATCAGGAAATTTATCAGTTGTTCTCTGGCGTAATGCGGTTTGTCGGAAATGTGTTAAAGCATGCTGAACGGCTCAATCAAGTCTTTCTTTTCTTCTTCTCCTTCTTCTCCTCCTTCAGCCCAGCTGCTGAAGTCCTCTGAACTGACTCGCCACAGTCTGCTCTACCTGAAGGAGATCGGACATGGATGGTTCGGGAAGGTAAGACCACCTGTAGTTTTTTAGAGTGCATTCACACCAACCCTGTTTAGCCCGCTTTAATCAAACTTCAGTTCGTTTGCCAAGAAAGTCGGGGCTTATTTTGGGAGGTGTGAACGCGCAATCAACCTCTGATGCAGTTCAGAAGCCAAGCAGATCAAAGGCCGCTCCAAAAGCAGGAAGTGGACTACAGCGCAGGGTGTTCTGGGTAAACAGAACCTAAACAAACACACAAGCGGGAGAAATTGCTCATGGTCTTTCACCAAAGACGGAAGAGAAATCTTACAACCGCTAAAATCTTACGCTACTCCATTTTTGTTTTCATGTTGTGAAGAAAGGAAGTTGCTCTCATGTCTTCTTCTGAGGTTTCCATGCTGTTTCCTTAAGTGGGATTTCCTGTGGGTTTAATTTGTTTGACACAGTGCTGTGTGAAGGCAAACCACACCAGCTGAAAATGCAACAAATGTTCCAATTTTGTTCCCCAATCGAACCAAGTCTGCCGGACTATCAGGTGTGAAAACACCCTTAGTTGCACCAAGGACCCTCCTGTAATTCAATGTGTTGCCTGTGGTGCGATAAATAACAGCTGCTTTGTTCCACAGGCGGCGCGCGCAGCTCTGAGTACAAATATTGCACTGGTACAGTGTGTAGAAGCTGTCACTGCCAGTAGGAAAGCCTCATGTTTCTGCAACCAGTTAACATTTTTCTCCCTTCTACCCTTCCCTGTCTTTTGTCTGTTTCTGACTCGTCTCACACAAATACACCCGCCCTTTCCATCCCTGTGTACCTCCACTGGGTATGTCCATGCATGTGTGTCTGCTTCACGTCTTTGTGTGAATGGGTTTACTGGTGTTTCTCTGTGTGTGTGTGTGTGCGTGCTTGTTTCCTCCCCATATGCATTCGTCTGTGCCTGCGTTGTTCCAGGTTCTGCTCGGGGAGGTGAACACGGGCCTGAACACCACCCAAGTGGTAGTGAAGGAGCTCAAAGTCAGCGCCAGCGTGCAGGACCAGATGCATTTCCTGGAGGAAGCTCAGCCTTACCGGTAACACTTTACACCCAGTACCACATCTGGCCTCTTTATCAATTGAACTGATAAAGAGGGAAAATGTCTTCCCTCTTAAAATGCTCCTAGAGAAACTCTGACATAGAGATTACAAAGAATATCAAAGTATGAATAGAAAATATTAAATACTGCAACACTCCTGAAACTGAAAATAAATATTTAAGAGGATGAAAAATGCAAAATCCAACGATTTCGTAAATGGAAACGCTGAGCTTTGTAAAAACGACCTCAGCAGCAATAAATGAACATTTTATTTATTGCAAATCCATTTCCAAGAGTTTTCACATATGATCACTGAAGCCAACTTATTCCAGACACTGCTCTCCCAGTTTCATGAAATCCAGGCTGGATTTCATCATCGGAGCAAATATGGAGCCTTCGATGCATTCAGATCCTAGATGCAATAAACAAACACATGCATGTGTCCACAGTAATGTTCAGACAGCTGTGCTTTCTCTGTCAGTTTAAAGAGAAATGCCTTTAAGCGCTTTTTGCTCTTCCTGCGCTCCAGCACGCTCCAGCACCCGGCTCTGCTGCAGTGCCTGGCCCAGTGCACTGAAGTCACTCCCTACCTGCTGGTCATGGAGTTCTGTCCACTGGTGAGTCTCCATCCATAAACACACAACACCAACCAGGACAGACTTGACTCTTAAAAACACTTGTAAACACTTCATATCCTTCCGTTAGTAGTGACACAATATGAACGTTTGACCGTCGGACCTTTCCTTTTATTTCAAGCCTGAAACATTTAGATAAATTGTAGATTAATTCTCTAATGATCTTGTCCCACTGAGGCTGGCAGCTACTGGATACTAGAAATGATAAAATTCAACAGTTTTCTCCTGTATCTGATAGATTATTTACCCTGACATATTTATTTCACTTAAAAAAAGGGATACAATTGGACAATTTCTTCGAATCTAATTAATTTTTAGCTGTTTTGTGTGTGTGTGTGTTTACCATTTAGTTGGACTTTAAGGCTTCCTGGGACAAAATGCAATATGTTCTCTTTTGTTCTGAAACAATAAATGCAATTGATTTTTTAGCCAAATCATCCATTGCATTTCCAGGAGCACTCAACAATTTTACTGACTTAGAAAACTGGTGGAATATTTTGTGAACTAGATCAGGTTGAAGGTCATTTCTTATGGCTTTTTGACCTCTTAGCATCTGCTGTAAACTGAATTATTGATATGGCAGGTCCTTTCTCCCAGCAGCTGTTAGACTTTATAACCATCACCACTCCCGAAAGGTTGAATTTTTTTATACACAAGATTATTTTATGTGAAGAAAGAGAGGCAAGAAATGCTTCACAGGAAAAGAAGCTGCTGTTTGTGCTGAAGTCTTTGGAGTTGTTAAACAACGAGCCAACAGTTAGATGAGACCGTCAGTCTGAGTTGAACTCACTGGATTCTTCCACAGATCGCCACATAAATCTGAAGATCTACTTCTCCTTCATGCAAACTTCTTCAGCTGAACAGGAAATAGAGGCCACAAAGAGCAGTTCACTGCCAAACACCGCCCTCCAGTGGTCAAACCTTGTAACATGCAAGTGTCTCATTTTCCTCTGCTGTGTCCAGGGGGATGTGAAGGGTTACCTCCGAAGCTGCAGGTCGAACGAGGCGATCACCCCTGAGCCCTTGATTCTGCAAAGGATGGCCTGTGACATTGCATCAGGACTGCTGCACCTGCACAAACACAACTTCACCCACAGGTAGTCCCAAGCTGCTGCTGCTGTTGCTACTGATTAGTTAGCATTTGTATGACTTACAATAAAAAAAAAAAAATCCAGCTGCTGCACCAACTTTGCTTCCAGTTGCTTCCTGAAACAACATCCTGGTGCTGCCTGAGTGCTGCTTATTGACTCCAGCATCAGTGATTTTGTTGCAGGCGGTGGCCACTCCTCTCCAGATCAGCTTTAATTAAAGGTACAGCCTTTAATGCTGCAGGTGAAAAGGCGCGATGTTCCATCACCAGTAGCAGCTGAAACACCTTAAACAAAAGCATCCACGATCTGATCCTGTGTAATATTTTATTAAATGGTGCAGCTGTGTTAGAGGTGTTTATCTGCATTTCTCATCAGCGACCTGGCTCTGAGGAACTGCCTGCTGACCGCTGACATCTCAGTGAAGATCGGAGATTACGGCCTGGCCCACGCAAAGTATAAGGTAAGACCCACACAAAGTTCCCAAATACAAGCTGCACAGTTTGCTGAAGAAACTGTGTTTGCTTGTCTGACAAGGGCAGGAAAATAACTTGGATTTATCCCTGCTAACATTTGTAATGCACAACTCAGGTGCTTCAGAATCAAATCATGAAATATGTTAACATTTCTTCTTTACCAGGATGATTTCTACGTGACCTCGGATCAGACGTACGTGCCGCTGCGCTGGATCGCTCCCGAGCTCGTGGACGAGGTTCATGGAAACCTGCTGATAGCCGATCAGACCCAGCAGAGCAACATCTGGTAGAACCGATAACTCCCTCACACATTTAGACATTTTAATTTCCCTTTTGTGCATTAGACTCCGTTTTGACTATTAGTGGTTGTTGGTGCGCATCTTTAATGTGTATTCTGCAGCTATTAGAGAAAACAAATATCTGGACAAAGACACAAATTCAGTAGCGTGTCATTAAAATGCCGTAAGCTGTTTATTATAACCCAATCTAATTACTTAATCAAAAAAGTAGATTCAAATCTTTAACTGGTGATGTTCAGTCGATCAGTTTGTTGTGTTAATTATTTTCTCCTCCTCTCTGATTCGGGTCAGAGGTTCTTGTCGTCTGGCCAGTTTGATCGTTCACTATTTTTATGGTTGGTTTATTTTAAAGACAGGGCATGGCGGTGCATTCAAGTACCCCTAGACTTGTTTTGTAATTCCCACTAAATTGGCTAAGTGTGATTCATTTATGATTGTTAGCAGAAAACATTACGCCAATATTGATCCACAGTTCCTAAAGAACAGTTGTGACTATTTGCATATTATATCCTAAAGATGCTCACTTTGGTTAAACCTCATATTTAAGGTCTTCTAATAACACAACACAGACATTTCTGCACATAATTTCAGCTAATTCCATATTTTTGCAAAAAATCAAAAATCAAAATAAAAAATCAACCAGTTAGCAAAACTCTGAAACATTTTACCCTGTTCTGTGTAAACAACCTGTTCAAACTCTATGTTCAGCTTTGAATACATCTCAGTTATTTCAAGAACATGTGAACAACTTGCTTACATGTTTAGTGGGAGAATCTTTCATCAGTCATCAGAAGTATTTTTTTGCTGCAAGGCAAAGAAAGAAGCTTGGATATATTTATTCATTTAAACGGCTACCAGCAGTACAGTATCGGAGCTTATTTTGCAGAATATGGACATTTCTACAATAGACAAACTGCTTGTAAATTATTAATCATTGCAGAGAATTTATTGGCTACATCTACAGCTGATATATATTATTGGATTCACAGAGAAAATTTTCATTGAAAAGCTTGCCTGAGAATTGCAGAAAATCTATATTTCATCCTAAAGATGCACCATCAGTGCGTTGGACCTGTTACTAACATAAGTAGCAGTTTTACAATCAAACACAATCCTTTGGGCCGTATTTGCAGCTGCATATGAACAATATTAGTTTTCTCACCAGATAAAGAGGAAATGTAAGAAAATAAAGACTAAAAATGGAGAAGCAGTTTGACCCAACCAGCTCAGCAAAAAAATCTTACATTATGAAATGAAAGCATGGATACTATGAGACTGTGGGGATCTAAAGGTGGATGTCCACGCTGTCTCGCCCTCCCAGGTCTCTTGGTGTGACCATCTGGGAGCTGTTTGAGCTGGGAAACCAGCCCTACAGACACTACTCTGACAGACAGGTCCTGACGTATGCTGTAAGAGAGCAACAACTGCGACTTCCCAAGCCGCTGCTCAAAGTTCCCCTGGCTGAGCGCTGGTGAGTCACACACAGATACAGGCATGTCCATGGGAGAGGAAGACAAAATGCAACAAAACTCAGAGCCAAGAACAGCTCAGTGAAATCACTTCCAAGTTCCCTGCTCAGATTATCACGTTTGTTTTTAGTCAGTTTTACAGGTTAACTTTGAACACTTTCCCTTCTCATTGTTGGGCTCCTCAGGTATGAAGTGATGCAATTCTGCTGGCTCCAACCTGACCAGAGACCCAATGCAGAGGAAGTCCACCTGTTGCTCAGCTATCTGTGTGCAAAAGGGGCCAGCGAGGCCGAAGAGGACTTTGAGAGGCGCTGGAACTCGCTGCGTCCCAACGCTGGATTCAACGGTCACCACACCGCCTCAACAATATCTAGAGACCAGCCCTCCTTAACCTCCTCTTCCTTCCCTTTACTGGAGCAGTTTTCATCTGGTGATGGCTACCATTCAGAGTCTGGAGATGACATACTGACAGTCACAGAGACCAGCCATGGCCTGAACTTTGAGTACAAGTGGGAGCAAGCCAGAGCAGATCCATCCTACATATCCCAAGAGTCCTCAAGCACTTGTGCTCAGGCCAACCATCACTGTCCAGAAGTGTTTTATCCACCAGGGGGCATTGTTGGAGGATGTCCCATGGAGAGCCTAAGCCACGGAGTTTCTCCTACCTACTATCAACCAAAACACTTGCATCCTCCCAGTGTGCTCCCCGTCCTCAGCGCCCATAGCCCCTCAGTAAGCAGTGAATATTACATCCGTATTGAGGAGCCTGTGGACTGTAACATGGATCCAGGTTACAACCTGTGTTCCTACAGCCCAGACTACCAGGGCAGCAGTGGGAGCTTCCTTACTGGTAGTGCAGACTCTGGTGAATGCATGGCCTGCCCATCACAGACCAAAACCATGGGTCCCTATTGGTCTGCTGACATCCATAAATCTGATCTGTATGACTCCAATGATTCAAGTCCAGCCATCTCCTTGACAATGGAGCCTCTTTTAGGTCAGGTTTCAGACAGCAGCCCCCTTCGACCATGGGAGTCAAGTCACTATGTGTCCTACAAAGACAGAGATGGAGGCTACTACTATGAGCACTCCCCTCCTTTAGAAATGGATCCCTATCTGATTGGAAGTGAGCATTCCAGTGAGCATCTCCAAGAAAGCTGGGGGTCAAGAAGCCTTCGTCAGGCTTTAGGAGAACTGGAGAATCCCCTGGGTATATCCACATCTGTGACCAGTCCACCTGAACAGGCTTACAGAGAGACATACCTGGACACCAGCCAGACCTCTCTCTTAGGGAAGAACATGACAGGGGGCTACTATGACATGATGGGCTCTTTAAGGAAGACCATGCCTAGTCACACGAGACACAACAGCCACTCGGTCAGCATCAACATGAAGACTGGAGGGGCGCTCTTCATCGGACACAGAGACAGCGACACAGAAGAAGAAGAGGAGGACATATTTCTCGAGAGACACACCTGCAATACGTGGCCTTCGAAACACAGGCACAGCAGCGGAGGACACCACAGGCGGGCGAGCCACAGCTGCAGACAGGACTCTTACACCGACTTCAACTACACCATGCCAAGTACGGACATCGAAGACACCTGGCCGGACCAGCACAGCCTGGCTTTTCACTCTCTGCCCAAACCCATCGACTATTTAGAGCCCCACCAGGCCAAAGATAACAGTGCCTGCCTCACCCTGAGTAAACATCACACCATGGTGCCCTCAGACAACTGCAATGCCTACATCTACCTGTGCCATGAAAGGGATACTCAGGTGCCACCATCTGGAGAGTGCTGCCACACCCATTTTGTTGATCCACTCACTGGTTTGTTAGTGAGAAACAACAACTACTGTCACAGCTACAGTCACAGCAACTACATCACAGACAAGACCACCGATATTCTCAGCAGTGAGGAGATGATCAATTTGTCACCGGCGCCAGGGGGTCCCATTGTTTCCAAACACACCTTGATAAAGGCTGACGACTGTGAAGAGCACTATATTAATCCTTCATCTGAAGAAACGGCACTTACAGAGAAGCGAGAGGAAGTAATCAAAGAAAATCTGGTCATGCAAAAACCACCAGAACCTAGAAAAGAAGAGGTGACTCTGACGATGACTAAAAACACTCCACCGCCTCCTGACAACAGGCACGTGATGGTTTCCATCACAGATCCCCAGTCGGAGCTGAGCCACACAGCCGACAGCGGCGTGGACCAGGCCGGCTCTACCGTAAGTCTCATTGACATCCTTGACTGCAGCGACGAGGAAGAAGACATAACAGACGACATCACTGACGTGACTTCAGGCATCTTTGCCGATGAGGGCAATGAGCTGAACGCATCTCCTGCTTTCAAATCTTTGCAGAAGCAGGTAGGAACTCCTGATTCCATGGACTCAATGGATCTGCCATCTGCTGCTGGATCTTGTGAAGGTCTCAGCCCTGCTTCTTCCCACCCTTCCAGCTCACCTAAAGCCATGGACAGCGGATATGATACAGAGAATAACGAGAGTCCAGAGTTTGTCCCCAAAGAGTCCCATGACACCCGATCACAACCTCAGGGAAAGCCTACCCTGGATAGCGGTCTAGAGGAAGTTCAGGAGAACCACGAGGAAGAGGATAAAGCAGAGGTTCAACCATCATTGGGTCAAGGTTCGATTTTGGAAAGCTCACAGACAGAAGACCACATTCTTTTACCACTGAGTGACAAGACTCCGTACAGAGACTCTGCCTACTTTTCAGATTATGAGAATGAAAAGCAAAGTCGAGATGAGGAGAGGGAACTCCAGCTGAAAGAAATGGATCATCACAGTGACGGAGAGAAACAGCATGTCGGAGGAAAAAAGGCAGAGAAAAGAAAAAGTGAAGAGGAGGAAGAACTAAAAGATGGTGTGGTGAACAAAGATTTAAAACTTGAAGTGGACCACAATCCAAAAGGCAGAGCAGAATCTCTTCCTCCAGGGGAAAGCTTGATGGAGAATGAGGAACCTTTAGATTCTGCCTTGAAAGCAGAGGCAATGCTGGATGAATGGCCATCGCATGAAGAGAGTTCAGCCTTAGGGGACTGGGCAGCTGAGGTGGTTGGGGCCATGGAGGAAGCGCTTGGTGCCCTCAATGGAGACTCTGCTTCCAGCTTTAAGGAAGAGAAGGACATGGAGGACAAAACGGATTCTGTTGAGGCCGGCAAAGTCGAGGAAACGCCGATGAAAACAAGTCACAAAAGGCCATCGGGAATGTCCGGAGAAATCCTGCACGTCTTACCGAAAGACGAGGTAGCGCTGCAGCACACAGCTAACAGCAGGAGGTTCTCTTCTTCCTCACCGGTCTCTCCATCCAGCCCACAACCTCCACTTGCTGCGACAGAGGGCCGATCGTCTCTCGCTGACGGCGAGGAGGCCGACGAGGAGGACGCCGACACCGATGACAGCGATGAGTCGGATGAGGAGCTGCGAAGCTACAGCATGCAGGAGGAGGAGGAGAGTGAGGAAGAGTGCCACCCAGTGCCCATAGTGGTGAGCGACAACAGCGAGGCTCACAAACTGCGGAGCCTCCTCAAGATGCCGAGCCTGGCCGCAGAGAATCCGGAGGAGGACCATAAGAAGAAGACGGTGTCTTTCTTTGATGACGTTACCGTCTATCTGTTCGATCAGGTGAGAAGTGGAAATGGGATGTTCAACTTGCTAAGAGCTTTTGTGGTTGATTTCCAACTTCAAGTTTTTATAAAGTTTTGACCAAAATGCATTTGAGCAGCATAGCTAATGCCAAAACCCTGATGCTAAGAAGCATCAGGCATTAGCAGGCAACTACAGTAAATAAATGTCATAGTAAATTACAGTCCTTTTGCTCTAAGCATGCAGTAATCATCTAATAAAAATAAAACAGATCTGGTTCCAATGTCTTCTCAAACATTTTTCAACTTTATTTTAACTACATCGCTGGTATTGAAAGTATCTAACTTTGAGCATTCTTCCAACAGCAACAACTTCCACACTGAAGAGTGTTATTTGATAGTGCATGGCGGACAGTTTTTGGATAATTTTTGTTTCCAACCACCTTGGTGTCAATTATTAGGGCCAATCCAGCTGAAACATCATCCAGTTCCCTCTGATTTCTCATTGCATGTAAAGCTAAAATATAGGAAGTTTACTCAAGGTTGTTCCTTTGCGGGGGACTAAGCTTTTTCACTGCATCCTTGGTTTTCTGTATCCTGCCTGCTTCCTTTAAGTAATCATTTCCTAATATTACCTCACCAGGAGAGTCCAACTAAAGAGCTGGTTGAGCACGGCTTCCCATTAGCATCCGAGGGTTCAAGCTCTGGACGAAAATCCCAGCAAAGACTTAATATCTCAGATGATTCTTCAGATGGGAACGTCTCGGAGGAGAGTGAGTGTGTTTGTTGTTTTTGCATGTATTTGTTCCTAGAAATGAAGTTTTTATCAGACAAAAGGAAACCTTTCCCCACCGTCTTCTCTCAGGCGCAGGGTTTGAGTGGGAGGACGACTTTCCCCTCCTTCCTCTGCCTACATCCTCGACAGCAGCCGACTCCCCTCCACCTCGCGCCGTCGCCAAGGCTCTGGAGCCCAAACCGGCCGTCCAGTTGTCCCGGTTCACCGTCTCCCCATCCAACGTGTCTCGGTTCTCCATCACTCACATTTCCGACTCCGACATGGACTCGGCAGGAGGTTGGTGGCTTTAACCACCTGCACGTAACTCCGCTGTCTTTATTTCAGAATCATGACTGAATGCTAAAGGACACGGAAACAGAAACGAAGCTAAGTTTTGTTTAGCACAATCGCACAAAATTAGGGGGGAAAAAACAACAAAAAAAAGCAGTTAGCATGTCGCAGGATGCAAAAAAAAAAGGTCTAGGAGCTTAAAGAAAGGAACCATGCAGTCATGGGGTGTGCTGTACGACTGAAATATTAAGTTGAAGACAGAGGTGAGAATAGTATGATCTTATTTCTTTGTACACTAGTTACAGATAATTTTATGAGGTATAACCTTAAGATTGAAAAATCTCTCACCAGGGAGCCCCTATTTCTCACAGACAGTCAACTTCAGCTTTTTCTGGCTCTACGACCAAGAACAGATCCTTCTAACCTTCTATAAAACTCAAAGCAAACATAAAATGTTTAAATGTAAAATTCTGTTTCTGTTTCTGTCTTTGTAGGAAGCAGTGAAGATGGAGATAAGGAATAAAAAGCGGTGGATCTTGACTGCCTCTGTGACAACAGCTGGACCTATTTTAGCATGACTTCAGATTTTTTTTATCATTATTATTATTATTGTAATGTCGGGTTTTCCAAACACAAGACAGTGCCTCTTACTGCCTGCGGACACTTCGAATCTAAAGCCCTCTTACCAACATGTAACCCGAGAGTAGTTTAGAATACTGAAAAGACAACAAATATTACACTTTGTGAAGGACATATGAAAGATGAACTTATTAAGGAGCCCTGTATATTTTTGGATCAAAGGCATAAAAGGACACATTTGCCACCTTTTTAATTTTTTTCATTCATGACGACGTGGAGCCGATCTTCACTGAAACGGGACGAAAACGAAACTGCTGCCAGATTGTTGCCCAGTAAAAATCACATCCACTTTGTGGCTTTTCAACAACGGACGAGCACCTTGAACAAGACTGAGCAGCTTAAGACTTTCTACTGTTTAGCAACTGTTTTACTTGTACTAATAAACATCATGAACGCTTGAGGCATCGCAAGTAATATAATGTTAATATTTGGTTTCATTCAGAGAGAACGGACACTGTGGTGTGACAGGAAACGAAGCTGTCTGGTCAAAGACTGAACCGTCTGTCTGCTATGAATTGGTGTTTGAGACTTTTCTGTTTTACAAATATAACGTCCTCGCCACCAAACCGAGTCTATGACGTCCAAAAGCTGGAAGTAAGAGGTAACTCAATTACTTTTCTTTAAGAGTTTGTAGTTTCAATAACCTAAAAACCACTAAGAATGATTCAGGACAAAGAGAAACAGACACTAGTTATACCCAACATCAGGAGCTTTCCGTGTTTGTATATTTTCTGCCTAAGCTGAGAATCGATTCGCCTGCAAGACGGGTTTTATTCTGGTTAATCTGAACACATGAAGGTTCTTCATCACATTGATGCAAAGATCTTGTAACTCCAGAGCAGATGGGAAGCTCTAATGTTCACTGATCCACCGTCCAGGTTGGCACAGCAGCACCAAGCAGCGCTGCGGTGATGCGTTTTTGGAACTTTGTGATTCGCTACGTCAAGAACAACAACTTCAGCTCGACGGCTGTGAAAGCCAGAGTTATGACCACAACTATATCATTGGAATCAACTTTAAAAGATTTGTTTTGATTTTCCTAGATTACATCGTTCATCTTAAAACTTCAGATCACCTCAGAATCAGTTGTGCTCCTTATAACCCATCCATCCATCTTTAACCTCTTATCAGAGACCTTCAGACCTCCCCAGCTTTTTCTTTCAAGAACTTTAAGACGTTTCCTAATGCAGCTGAGAGTGTTGAGGTCCAGCCGGTCTTTGGCCTGCACTTCTACTAGTGGGACAGATCCTTAATGGACCCCAAAAGCTTTCCTCTTTCTGCCTGGATGAGGTCAGTCACTCTGCATGAGGAAGTTAATTACATGTGGACTTGTTCTTTTGGTCATCACCCAAAGCTCATTAACATAACTGGGGGTTATTTGAACCTTTTAGGCCAGTCTTCATCACCACAGACGTTGCACTAATGCATCTGTTAATGTCTGGCTTCATTCTACACAACTTTATCACCAATTCAGTTTCAACTGAGACAGTTTCTCAAATTCAGTTGTAAAGCACATTTCAGCTGCTGGAAACCTTTGCAAGTGAAAGGTTTCCAGGTATGTTCTCAGTCACAAATGTAATTCACCAAAAACATCATTACTATCCCACAGCTGGCTTAATAAAAAAAAAGTCTGATTAATTAAGGTCAAAGAAGAATACATTTCTCATGTCAACCTTCAGACACTTTAACAAAAAGTTAAATCTAAGGTTAATAACCTTAGATTTATCTAAAGACTTGACTGGATTGTCACTTACTAGTCCTCACGACTAGATCAGGGTTTGGAAACCTGCAGCTCCAGAGCCCAAAGTGACCGTCTGAAGTTTCCACTGTGTCTCTTAGTAACTTTGAGTGAAAGTGACAAAACCCCATGAGTAACATTTTATTTAAAGGGGTCTGCATAAGGCTGACATGACACTTTCATAAACATAACATCTGTTATGAACACGAAGGCGTCTTCATGAACGTTTATGACTGTTGTCATGAAGTGTCATTCGGTAAATAATGACACTTTTAATGAAAAGGTGTTCTAAGAGTTGCATTAAAAGTTCGTCCAAAGTGTCAACTTTGTATTATCCAGTAAATAATGAAACTTTTAACGCAAAATCCCATTAAAACTAGCATGAAAACTCAATTGAAAATGTCAGCTTTGCACTAAAAGTGTCATTATTTACTGAATGACACTTCATGACAACAGTCATAACCATTCATGAAGACGCCTCATGACAGGTGTCATGTTTGTGTCAGTGTCATGTCAAATAAAGTGTTACCGAACCAACTAATGTTTTTACAGACAGATACAACAAATGCAGCTTTTTTTGCTTTGTTTTCTGGTTAAATTGTTGTATTTCAAAAACATAGTGACACTAAAAAAGCACCTGTGATATTTTCTCTTGTCAGCAGATTGGCGACTATGTCCACAAAAATTGACATCACCTAGAAGAAAATGCATCCATCCACTTTTTTGGAAAGGTTTTTTTCTGGACTTTAAAACCTAGTAGAAATAAAATAATGGTTTACATGACATGTTATTTCCTATAGCAGACAGTGCTGGTCCATTGACTGAACAATCAGAGTCTAACTGGGTTGGACTTCTGCAATAAAGGCTGAAACACAGTGGAGAGAGAGAGAGAGAGACTGATGTTCCTGCAATTAGTTAAACATTCACAGTGGACACGCTCAGTTTTAAACATCCAGGGTTAAACATCACTGGTTTGTAGGAGTGGTAAAGAAAGAAAGTACTTGACTCTATTATTACTGTAACCTGCTGATCGTTGGCTACAGTTTTGTTTTCCGACTCTGGGATTAGCAGAACCATTTAAAACCCGAGCCATATTGTTTTTGGGTTGGACACGTGGATTACAACAGTTTAGTCTGATTTATTGTCTCAGCTGATCATGAAGTGCGACAATGCTGTGATTTTTGTGTTGAATCTAAAACAACAAACAAACGAGAGAAGAGACCCCTGTGCGTTCTCAGAGCCATTAAAATGCAGGTTTCTGCTTTTAAACCAACATGTAGTGTCTTCTATGTGTTTGCCTTCCGGGGCTTTAAGATTCTGTAACACTTTAGCGTAGAAACATCTCGATGGCTGTCTGTAATATTTTTGTATTGAGAGAAAAATACTTTTGAGTATCGATGAGCTAGTAAGGCAGGGGAACGGACGAAATAAAGGAATATCTCTATGTTTACTGTTGCCAAAGACATGTTGTGTTGTGTTTCAGGGTCAAGTACAACTTGATGTTGTTTTCACCCCAAAGGAAAGACCGAGGTGAGGAACAAGATGGCAGCTTTGGTCTGAACCGACTGTAGGAATGTGCAGGAGAAGGACTGGGATTCAGTCTGTATTATGTGCCCCCCCCCACCCCCCACTCTGAACTGTTGAAATCATTACTTTCTGTACTTTCGATATAAATAAACTCTGGTTTACACAGCTTAAGGCTTTTGTTGACTTTTTCATAGTGTTATTTGAGTAAAGACGAATCTGTGATTCCCTGGAGTTTTTAAAGCTCATTTAGAATGACCAAAACTCAAATGATGCAATGTTCAAACGCAAAATTCGCCCAATTGCAGCCTAGATCTTAGTATTTAGAACATTAAGTTCACTGCAAGACAAAAAGAAAGAGACCAATCAAATTTGGCTAGTACAGCTGCATGGTTTAGGTTTGTAACGTTTCATTTGAACCAGAAGACTCGAGGAACAAAGTCCTCTGAATAGATAAGAGAAAACTAGAGGTAATTAGCTTTATGCACAGCATCATGTTTGGAGGGAAACCACACAGCAAACCAGCACAAATATTTTATAACCGTCAAGCACAGTGGTAAAAGGCAGATCATTTGGACTAATTTTGAAAGCCAGATGAGTTTTCTACCTTTAAAGCCTCTTTGTGTCAGTATTCTAGAGTCGGGTGTGAATAGTATGCAATGGTCTAGTCAAAGCCCAGACCTCCACCTGAATAAAATGCTAGAGAACTGAGCAGATGGAGATCTGCAAACTTTAATGAGCAGAAGCAACACGACACAGAACGAGCGAATCAAAGTTCCTCCACAGTAATGAGATGGACTGAAAATCACCGCAGAGTTATTGCTGCTTCTGCATTTCAGCTTGGATTTTGTAACACAAATAATGATAAACTATCCAAATAAAGTCTTCTAAGGCACTTTCCCCCCGCCCCCTTTAAATTTAAACAGGATGTTCTGTTGATGGGAGCAGTAAAAAAAATAAAGGCGTATAAAATCTCTTTTAGTGTCATGATTCTCCCAGAGTAAAAAGAAAAACAAACACAACAAACTGCGTAGATTTGATTTATTCTTATACATTAAATCGGAAAACAGACATTGGGTTTATGATTGAGTCACAAATATTTGCAAAACTACCATTTACTCTGAAGTAGCCATCATTTTACGCCGAGGCTTTAACAATGAACAGTTGTGTGTGCCGTGTTTAAAACAGAAGTATTTATCAGTGTGATTAATTTATAAACAAAAAAAGGTTAAAAATGAACTGGCAGCATCTGAGTTTTCTAAAAAAATAAAATAACCTAAACATAGAGTATCATTCATATTTTATTAACTTTTTTTTAGATGAAGCTGAAATTTAAATGCATTTTTAGTGTAGGTATTTTAATAATCATCTGAAAGTCGACTTGAACATCAATTGTATTTAGTTATTACATACACACACACACACATTTGTGTATGTATATCATACACAAATCATATATTTATTATGCCTTATTTAAAGGTTTTTCTTCTTTTACTATAATTTTAGTGGCTGATTTTTTGGGGGTTTTTTTTATTCTTCTCTCATTCAGTTAGTTTAATGATTAATTTAAAATATTTGCCATTCTTCTTCAGCAGCACCTGTAACCACGAGAAACGAACTGGAATGGAAAACATCTAATAAAGCTTCATATCAGTTTGTGGTTGGTTTTTGGCTTTCAGTGGAACAAAACGTCTCATCTTGATTTTGCCTTTTAGGATTTGGGAAAAGAACATATGATTTTGGTAACAGGTAAATATACTTTTTTTATATATAATACTGTATATTAGCCAGGTGTGAAGATTTATTCTACCAAACAATTCAATGGCAGCAAATAAGACTCCATTTGGCACGACACGTTCAACCACGAGAGGTCACATATTGTACAGAGCAACATACTGACACATGGGGGCTAATCTGAGTCAATACTGTCGATACTGTCTAGCACATTTATGTACATTTTCAATGCTCAAAAAACAATTCAACACCAATCCACAATGACATTACTTGAAGACTAAATGTGGAACCAATCAAAAACTGCAATATTCTAGTATTTGTTTTCCTTTTGCATCTGCTCTCTGCTAAAAATTTTTTACTATAAAATATGGTTTACAACATGGATTACTAAAAACAGAGCCTCACCAGTTGTTTACATCGCTGACAGTAAGAGAGTTCAAGTAAATTTATATTTTTAATTACAAATTTCATTAAAGCTGAACACTCAGACAACAGCTGACACAAAAAATAAAACAATAAACTGAAGCTTTACATTATTTTGAAAGTCAACTTGGATATAAATTCAGATTATACAGCTTCTTTTTTTAAAAAATAAAAACAAAAAAACTTTGGAATATCTTTATGTGGAAAAAACATATTCCAAACAGTTTTCTTGGAGACAATATAGACCCATAATAATCGGTTTTGTTTTGTTAAATTTTGTTTGTTCACAATTGCATTAAACAAATGTCAAATATCCAGGATACAAAAAGGAAGTTCAGTAGGGCGTATCAACAAGTCACTGTGTGATGGATTGGTCTACAGAGTTTAAGCTGGGAAGTGAATGTGAAAGAAAATAGTTAAGCTTCTTATAAAAAAAGTTTCTGATAAAAAGATTAGAAGAGAGTATTATGGAACTGTTAAAATGAAATCTGAAGGAATGTCAGTGAGCGAGTCTGTCCTGGTCATCTGATAACAGCTGACAGAACAACAAAAGATTGTTTAGTTAAGCTCCAAAAAGCAGAATTACATTCATACATTTTACCATGAAAAAAAGAAGACTGACCCTAACCCCGTTAAGGTTCTCTACATGCGGTTGAATCCGTTCCCTTGGCAAAAGCACTGATGCATAAAAATCTAGAAAGTATTTTTAGAGCAACACATGGTGCTTTCAGAATCACATCTTCTCAAGGGAAATCTGTGCATTTTAACCGAGACAATGGGAAACACTCCACAGGCTCAGCTGAGATAGCATCAGGTTCCGACCCGGTCCGATACCGGTTTTACTCTTATGTAATTGCCAGAAAAAAAACATAGTGAAGAGTCTTTTTTTTTTTTTTTTTTTTTTGGTAATAGTCGCTGTAAAAATCTCGTTTCAATCGTAAATAAGAAATGGTTGTTTGGGCAGAAAGACTGGAAAGAAATCATTTGAACATTGCTAATTATCAGGTCAAAGCTTTCAGAAACCAGATGAGAAAATCTAAACATAAATATCTAACCATAAGATTTTGTGTTTTCTGAGCTGAAGACGTTTTACTCACTTAACCGTGTTTCACAGACTTTTGCAACAGTTTATTTAAATCATCGGTTTGCTCTCTTAGTGGTTCAGGAAGTGGCAGTGCTTCAGCAGCAACAACAGATGGCGCTGTTGCTCTGGATGAAGGCAGTAAGAGCGCAAGGGCGAAAAGGTTAAACACCTTGAAAATGCCATTAAAGCCCTTTTTGGTTCTAAATAACTGGCTACATCTACAAACAAGTATATACAAAACTCAAATTTTAGTCCAACTATAAAACATTCTTTGTGTCCATTTTTACCTAAAGTATCTACAAACAGAAGGAGTCAAAAGTTTGTCTGGGTTGTCGAGCATCTGTTTATGTCGCATCATCTCAGCTCTGTTTTTTTCCGCTAATGTAATCTTTTTTTTGAGGACTTCATTGAGAAGCAAAATAATTGTGCTGCAGCTCAGGGGCTCTCTGTGGCCGTCGAGGTTTCCAAGGAGTCGTAGTGAGCTTCATCAAGATGCTCCTCCTCAGCTTCATCTTCATCAGGAAGCAGGGGTTTAGCTGGAGCCTCCACAGTCGGCTCGCTGGGCGGCCCTCTCCTGGGCGCAGAGAGAGAGAGAAAAAAGGAACAAACATCAGCTGCCGAAAATAACGTAAAACTACAAAAGAGCTGGAGGATCTGCTTTCATAAAAACACCGTAGGTATAAATAAAACCGCTCTGAAGATGAGTCATGCAGAAACAACAATACAGAAAAGGCCGAGCATGCTGCTGAAACAACACCACGCATTTCCAGGACAAGCGCTGCAACAACCCATAATCAGCTCATATAAAGCCAGCGTTTACATCACAGAAACAAAACAAGCAGTGATGGAAATAAACCCAAAGACACAGCACAACTCAAAAAAAAAAAAAAAAAAAAAAAAATCAACATGCCAGAAAAACAATGACCAAACAGGAAAGGTGGTGCAAAATAAAATAAAAAAAAAAAATAAAAAAAAGAGCGCAGAAGATCCAAATTTTACTTTCACTTACGAGGAGTTATTTGGTCGCTCAAAATCGGGCGTAACCGGGCCGCACGCTGCAAGCAAAGACAGTCCTCATGTGTCAAACTCAAAGGAGAATCAGGTTTTTTGAGAATTTATTGCATCTTTTACACTTAATGTTTGCATTTACCTTCTGTTAATGCAAACCTCACATTACAACCCCGTTTGTCTCCTCCTGTTCAGTCTGATCTAACATTCACTAAAGCTCCAAACCCAAAGAAAACATTAAACCAACAGAAACTATCGTTTTAACTTGGAATGTGAAAATGTTAGTTTTTCTGTTCAACCAGACGCTAATTATATGAATCTGAAATTTTCTGCAAATGACACACTTTTAAAAACATTTAAAAATGTCAAACGATACATTAGGAGATCTTACAGAATCTCCTGTAAGATTCTGTGTTTAAAATACTGCTGCGCTGGTTTGATCAAATTACCTTTATCGGTTAATATCAAGTCCACAAAATGAGACAGGAAGTATTACACAGGATGGGCCATAAGTTTCCACACATAGGAGAATGTAAAATGTACATTTCTTTTATTTCTCAGATACCCAAGAAGATGCATTTGACAAAAGAGCAAAGAATTGAATTTGTACTGGTGGCTGGATCAGGAAGCAGTCGAATGGTTGCACAAAACTTTAAAGGAAAACAACCACAAAATGGTCCAAGACGTGCAGCGATTACAGAGCCCCACAAAAATAAAAACAGTTGTCCAATGTAAAATGTTTACTTTTTCTATGTATGGCAACTCATGGCCCTCCCTGTATTTTACTTACCTGGATTTGGAAAATGAATTCTTAAATATCCTCTGTGATTCAGAGATGAATAGAGATTTGACTGGATTCTTGTGGTAACTTGAGGAAAAAAAACTAAGCTCACACATCGACGTTCTACATTTAATAGGAATTTTCACCAACTGATAAAATATCACCTAATGATCAGGACAAACCCACACACCAACACCGACACACAGCTGAGCGGTACCTTAGAGAGCAGCAGGAGGAGCAGGCCGGTGGGCGGCTGGCAGGCCGGGGTGCGCAGGATGTAAATGTTAGCGCGCGCACACACAAACACACGCTGAACATGCAACATGGCTGCAGGGTGGCAGGGCTGGTCTCAAGTCACTGGTTAATGCGTTTGGGGATGAACAGCAGTACATGAAATTATTCCTGAAGTGCGGCAGAAGGCTGGAAAAGTAAAGTTCTGCAGGGTAGAAACTAAACATTTGAGCCGGCTGTTATGGCAGAAAGTTGTTCTTGGGGGGGGGAAAAAAAAAAAAAAAAAAAAAAGGACCAGAAGCAAGAGAAATGTCCATATGAAGAAATTTATTTGATAATTTTTGTATAGTAGAAATTCAAACATTTGAGGTCATCAATCCTTATACTTCTTGCTGCCTCAAAGCATGCATATTTCAGAAATCCTCTGTACAAAATGTTTTCACTCTTTTGCCCCTCAGTTGGTGCACACATGTGAGTGCTGTGCAATCTGCAGTCGTAGCTTTGATTATTTTAGTGGAGAAAGAAGAAGAACTGGCTGCTTCCTGTCGTTTACTCTCGACTTTGTCTAAACGCATCAGAACGGATCAAGAAACGGCAGAAACCAGGTTGGCAAAGTTGAGGGAGGACATTTGGGACAAAGCTTCTACTGCACTGTGCAAAAAATAATAGAATAAAAAAATCTGAACCAAGATCTGATGCAGATCCAAATTAATGTTTCACTTGCTTGAAAAATATTTAATCATCTCAAGCGGTTTTCTCAGAGGAATAATCTTAATTTCTCCGTCTTCGTCTCTCTACAAATGTTAAAACCTTCATGAATTTCAGAAGTCGGCAGTCTCCTGACGGACTAGAAACAAACACCAGAAGGGACAGCCAGTGAGACGGGGACTAATTGGGCCGACACAGAAAAACAAAACCGGTCAGAACAGACGACACTCGTCTTAAACTGTGACGCTTTTTGACTTGCTGAGGTTTTAGTCGGAGTTGAAGCAGAACACAGGAAATCAGACGGCTTTCCGGGCAGCTGTGACTCGGTTTTCAGTTGCTGATTTGACCTCTCGGTTTCTGTGGATCCATTAGGATCCAAAATGCCAACTGCATATTCCTTCAACAATGTTGCGTTTAAAAGTTTCCATTAGGTTATATAATCCACAGTATAGGCACCACGTATAAATATGCAAAAACAAAAACATGTTTAGGTTTGTACATTTCTTTCTAATTTAGGTTTTTCTAAATATGGCTCATCATAAGCTGTAAGATCTCTGCATGTCTAGAGTCGTCGTCTGATGTTTTCTGTAGATTAAAAGTCGCATAAATAATTTCTGCTCATCAATTGTGACTTTACAAAAGTCACATCTTGAACTTTTCACATTGTGTCGCATTAAACACACGTTTCAATTTATTTAATTGAGATTGTAAGTGACTGACCAAGACAAAGTAAATAATTATTGTGGGAAAAATTTTTGTTTTCTAAATTTAATTCATGTTACAGTTTTCTGCCACTTCATTCATTTAGTGATGTACTATGTTGTGTTGGTTAATCATATAAAATCCAAACAAAATACATTAAAACTGTTTCTCTACAATGAAAAGCATCCAAAGAATCAACAGAAGGATTTTAAAATTGATTTTAAACCTGTATAATATGGATCACCAGATATGAATAGGACAATAGATCTGAGTCTAGAGATGATTTTCTACAACATGTGTGAGCCACTGTGTTTTATGCGATCCTCCAGAGTGACGCATGAACAGAACCTTGAAGATAAACGTCGTATGTTTAAATATTATTATTTTATCAATCAATCAAAGCCGTTTTTATCTGTATGCTGCCAAATTATATCAGTCCTTCTGGTTTTTTGTGATTGTGGAAATTCACACAAAGTCAACGGATCCCAGCATTTTTTCTTTTTGACGCAAATCCATAACTGTGAGTTTATTACAAATTTTCTGGAAAAAAAATAGGTAGAAATCATTGGCTTAATGTGATACCGACTCCCACCTGTAGGTGGCAGTATTCCGTGTTTTAACTACACTTGGTGTGGAGACACGTCACAATTACCATGTTAAACGTTGCAAAAATTCTTGCAATCATTTCTAAGTTAGCTCCACAAAACAGATTTAGATTGACAAAAAAAAAAAAAAAAAAAAAAAAAAAAAAGAATGAAGAAAAGTCATAAAATCCTGGAGGTAATGATCAATAAAAAGATGTTTAATATTAGGAGATATGCAGTCACAGCTATTTATTAATATTTTAACACTTTGTTAATGAGTTTTATTAATACATTCTGGCACAACGGGCTCTTTGAGAACATCAATGCTCTTGAAATGAGTTTGATGCCCAACCAGTTTCCCAACCGGTGGCCAATGACATGCAGAGCTTTAAATGTGCTGGAATGACGGCAGCATGTTTGGTTGGTTAATGAAGCGGGAATGATGGGAACTAAATCACCTCATCAGCAGGTGATACAAAGAGAGTCATTTAAAGTGTTAGCATGACAGTTTGTGTTCATTTAATCTAGATTACGCATCGCCTTTAGGATGGGAATTATCGCCCACTTCCAAACTTCCGCCTCCAGTATGTGTAGATGTGAGATCGCGCATTTTTTTTTTTATTTGAACCACAGAAAATGCAAAAAAAAAAAAAAAAAGAAATGAATAAAAAGGTCATCATCGCTGCTTATTGTTCAGATTGCTTGATGATGAAGCAGTGAAACGGCTCAGCAGGACATGGACAGAAGCACCTGTGTTTGAGTGTGTTGGAGCACAGTGTCCAAGTTCACAGACCGATACCGAGACGGTTCCAGGTTGTTTTCATACACAAAGTCACAAACAGAGATTATTAGTTTCATAAAGTGCAGGGTTTTTTTTTTCTTCTTCTTCCATGAACAGATAATAAGATACTGCGTGACAAGCACTTGTTTGTATGTACAGTAAACATTCAGTTTTCTTGGTTAAAACATTTACAGGACCTCTGGTGTCAGAGGAATACAAAACTTCACAGCATGAAAAGGCAGAAATAATTCAATACTGAAAAATCCAGTAAAATTAAAAACTATTATGTTTTTACAATATGAAAATCCTCTTTGGGATCAACCGCTTTCTTTTACATTTCCTTCACGCCGTCATTCCGATGGAGAGCACTGACATTAGTGGAAATGGGGGCGGGGAGGTTTCATCCCCTCAGTTATACAAAAGTACATGTACATGCATGAAAGGCGAGGAAAAAAAGGCCCATTTTCCTCAGAGAGAATGTCCGTCGTGTGGATTGGAAATATTTACGGCACAAAGTCTGTTCTGGTTTGGTCGTGAGGTCAGACAGACGACTCGGGGATGGCGACGGAGGAAGAGGTGAAAGGAGGGTGACGGACACACCCGCGTCTCTTCCTCGGATTGATCGGCTCGAGAGGAGTTTATTGCCGCAAGCAGGAGGCAGGAAAAGAGGGGGGAGGGAAAGAGGAAGGAGCCTGTCCTATCGCATCATCTCACACTGTGGAAATCAATTTGACCTCTGAGGAACTGTGGACAGAAAGAGGAAGAGGATTCCAGGTGGGCTGAATGGGAAAAAAAAAACAAAAAAAAACAGCAGCAGCAAAACCAGCAGGACACACACAAGGCTGAAATGTGGGATCTCGACCTGACCTGAGCCTGAACGTTTTACTGAGGCAAAGAGCTGCAGCAGGACGTTCGGGGTGAGTGGAGCCAGGAAATAAAGCAAGAAAAGCAGCGTGGTGGCTGTGAGGTGATGGAGGAGTCAGGATGCGAATGGGTTCAGAAAATTAATGAACCAAAGACGGTGAAATGGACTTCAACAGAAACAACAAAAAAAAAAACACACATCGAACACACCTGAAGACTTTAAGCTATTAAACTGATAACTGGTCATGCCTAAAAATGTTTTACCTTTATTGGAAATGTATCAATCGTCACGTAAAAGAAGATCTTATTTTGAAAGAAGAGAACTTCTTGTACAACATGTTTTTAAATGAGTTGAAAGTTGCATAAGATTTTAATTTTAAAAATCCTTTCTTTATTTTTTCAGGTCAAATGCGCTGGAAACTTAACTTACTTCTCCACTGCAGCTAATTCCCAAAGAACATGGAGTTTGGTTTTGCAGACTAAACACTTTAATCGACATAATCTGTTATATAACTTCAGGAGGAGTAGAGGGCTGAAGGTAATTTGGCTACACTTCAGAATAATCACAAACCACTATTACGCATATTTTCTACTACTAAGTGAAATCTCAGACCACTGAAATTTATTCAAGCATCTGGTTAGACCCACAGAGGTACAGCTGTATTTACACATCTAAAATTAAAAGGTTAAATATCTCATATTATTAAGAAAAGTGCATTAAACCTGGCCGAGCAACCCAATTCATCTGATTTGAAATGAATCAGCTCATTCGTTCTAACAGTAAACAAGACGTTCCAACTGCAGCCAATCAGATCAGAGCATCGATCCAGACCTCAGTGTAATATAGGATGTCTGCGGATTTAACCAACTCAAGTTTCAGACCTATATCTTTACAGAAATGTATGAAATTTGTTCATCCAACTGGCGACAAATTAGCACTTTTCCATGATATATGCAAAAAATTAGCTGGCTAGCTAGCATGTTAGCAGCTAGCTAGCAGTAGCTTAAATCGCCAGAGAACGCACTGAAGATGTTTGAGTGCGACTCAAACTAAATACACAGAATATACAAGATTTAATAGTCTTAGACAAAACTTAAGACCTGTAATTAACACATTAAAGGCTAACTTACTCTTTTTAAAATGAATTTAAGAGGTTTTAAGGATGAGTGGACACCCTATAACAGACAGCTAACATGACAAAATCTCCTCATTTATGGTTTCACAGCAAACAAATGTTGACAGAAAAGGATGGAAAGACAGAAAAACTAAAAAAAAAAAGAAACCAAATCAAAGGTGTGCTACACCAATTGTCCCAATCCCTCAGCCATGTATGGAGAGCTAATACTCTTTGGTTCCCCTCCCACTGACTGAAAAGGACTTCTGCATCAAACTAAAAGAAGAACTTGAGCGGTTCTTACCTGGTGGGGAAGCGGGGCTCGTACTCTTCAACTCCCTGCTGCAGACACAAGGGAGAGAAAAAAATTAGTTACAGTTTATTCTGCAATGACGTGCATTTACTTACGAAAGCTAGAGGACTGTTGCAATAATCAACAGTCAGCAGATGGCAGCAAAGATTCTGCAACACGTACAAGCTAGCTCCTAGCATCTCTCCAAACAAACTGATCTTAAAAGTAAAAAAACAACTTTAAACTGTAGTAAATCTTCCCTTCTGTGTAAATAACTCATGTTACAACATGGATGCATGTGCCTTCGTAAGTTGTGTAATATAGTTTTTCAATTTTCAAATTAAAAACTGATTAAAGCTCTGCGAGATGTTCACAGCTTGGGGAATGTTTTAGAAACCAAACGTGTTTTTAACTTCGACACTTTTCTCACCAACCTGTCTAAACCACACACATTTTTATTTATGGGTAGCAACGTAAAAAGGGACAAATACGTCGCAATTTTTAGGCTTATTTATCAAAGAGTTAGAAAAATATAATTTTCCTTGCTCTTTCACAATAATGCTTAACTTTGTATTGATCCGTCTTAATAAAGTTTGTGATTGTCACATGATGAAATCTTAAAAAGTTCAAGTGGTGTGAAAACTTCTACAAGTCAATGAGCTCCACATGCTTTTGTTACAATCCAGTGTAAAAGAATAGAAGAAGTAAAATCTATGAAAGACAAAATATTAAAGAAAACCACACAAACCCAGAATTGTTTGATGAGTCATCAACTTAAAGGCCTGATAAGTGAAAGAGTTTGAGGAGCAGAGATTTTCTGAATAGATGGCGACTAAATGACAATCCTCGGCGGCGGTGAAGCAAAAAGAGCAGTTTAAGTTGTTACATGACTGCAGTGCAATTAAGCATCGCCCACATGTTATGTTCTAGGTGAGGCGTAGGAGGGGATCTGGGCTAATGCAGAGGGGGTTCACTGTTTCATAAGGCTCTTTCCTGACTTATGATGAATTCTTATCCACCTCATCGGCAGCTCACAGGTGTTTTCTCTGAATTTTCTCTTTCTAGGCTGTGTCACATCCTGCTCTTGATCCCTGCCACCAGGCACAGCCCATTCCTGCAGCAATGTGAGCTAGAGCTGCACATACCAATTACTTTTAGTCTAGTTTCTAGTGCAAATATCGTAGCATGCTTGAATTTAAGCAAAACTAACTTAGAAGCAACTTTTCAGCCACATATAGCAGCTTGTCAAAAATGTCTTAAGATTGATGAAAAAGTACTAGATCAACCAGATAATTATTTCACTTACAACTTATATTTTTTTAGGAAAATTACTTCTTCATCAATATTAAGAAATTATTCACTTAACCAAGCTCTATATCTTGCTGAAATGTTTCTTGCAAGTCTGTTTTGTCTTATTTTAAGTCTAATAAGATGTTTGCACTTGAAGCTACAGACCAAAGATACTTGGTAAGATGTTGTGTTTTTGCAGTGCAGGATCTTTGTGATGGCTCAGCTCGTGTTTTGTGGGTTTATGTGCGGACGTTCAGCAGCATCTGTACCTGCGGGAAGCCTGGCACCGCGACGCTGTAGGGACGCTGTTGCCTGTGCAGCGTGGCGGTGCTTTGTGCAGACATTCGAGTGTGAGTGCCGTAATCGGGGCCGGGCAGAGGCATGTCTTCTCTCTCCAGAAGGTTTCCTGTGCTGCTGCTTTTCCCATGGTGGAGGCTGGAGACACAAGAGCGCATGGAAAGTTAGAAAAACTGGAACAGTGTCGAGAGAGCACTTCTGCAAGAATGGAACTGGGAGTTGTTCAAACATCTGGAATTTATAAATACCACAGAGACTAACAAAACGGAAACACAATAAGCTTCACGTACTTGTGAACTCGAAGCTGCCTCATGGTGTCGCCGTTGCTCTCGGAGACCAGCCGGGTGTAGGAGAAGGGAAACCAGCCCCGCCTGGTGGAGAAGAGACAGCAGGTCAACATTCGTTCTTCAATTTCAAAACCAGAGGACAGAAACAGAAAAGTCACATCTTCAATCCCAAACCACACTCACATCCTCGTCTTCTCGTTCTCGCCGTAGTGCCAGCCGTCTCGCGCCTCGGGCACCAGCAGGGTGATGACGTCGCCCTCGGCGAAGCTCAGCAGCGTGCTGTTGTCTCCGGCGGCGTGGGAGAAAACGGCCTGGACTCGAGTTCTGCCGTTCCTTTCCAGACCTGCAGCCATGGAGCTGGAGCGGGGCAGCGTGCGAGTCTCCACTGGAGAAAAAAACAAAAACACCACAGAGTTTTTAGTCTTTGAGTAATAAAACATGAAAGAGAGCCGGAATAAATTCAGAGGATGTATTACTGTCCTCTGTTATATTGTACAGTGATTTGAGCAGAACAACAGTTTTATGCAAGTCACTCGGGCTCTTTCTCATTTTAAATATCACACGTTCTATTCCCACTTGTTTTGGTCTGTTATTAAACCTGCAGGCTGTGCTTCAGGTGGAGAATTAAAAGATTTTTTTCTACTGTTCTCGGTCTTTTTTCCTAAAATATTGTCAATAGGGCTGCAACTAACGATCATTTAAGTTATTAATCAATGAGATTTTAAAAAATGGCACATTCTTCATATTATAACTTAAGCCCTTTTATGCAATAGAAACGCATTAATAGATGCAAATAAACAAATGATTCAATTATTTTTCTAAATAAGAAAATATGCATTTTGTTGCCTAAAACACAACATAGCGTTCCTGTAGTGAACATTTGAAAATCTCAGCCATTTCTGATCGACTTGGTGTCAAAGTAGAGATTTTTTTCTGTAGAACATATTTACAGACAAAACAATATTTTTTCTTAAATTCAAAATGTATACATTTTCATACAGTTTTGGCTTAATTATTGGTCTGGGTGTGTTTTTATTTTAGCAAATTGCCTTTTTTCCCCAAGAGTCTGCATCCTAAACGATTAATCGATTACTAAATTATTTCAATACTTCATCATAATTAATGCGATTAATTGTTTCAGCCCTGATTACTGGTCTCTCCAGCTGATTTAGTGAACTGTTGCGTTGTTGCAGCTTCATGCTGAGCACCGTTTGCACTCAAAGGATTAACAAGGTAATCAGAGTCTTAACTCAATTCTCAGCCAAGTTAATTAACGGAGGGCGCAAAATAAAATTGCATTCACAGTCCCAGCAACGAAGTGGATTTCTGCAGACGTCTTTACCATGGAGACTTGTTATTTTTTTACGCTTCCACTAAACCTCTGTAGAAAGGAGAGGTGTGTGTCCTTACATTGTGGGGTCTTGCTCTTTGTGGGGGCGGCCTTGCGCACAGGCAAGGTGTTGGAGTAGACCTCCGCTCCGTGCCGTTGAGGCTGCGGGGAGGCTTTGCCCTGCGCCACCTTGCTCTCCATCCACTGCTGGTAGTCCTCTCCACCCGCTGCTCCGTTCATCACCGGCATCGCTCCGTCCATCAGCCGCTGCGAGAGAGAGAGAGCCGGTGAGACGATTAAAACCTGCTCCTGCACATTTACATCATAGTTGCATAACTTCCTGCAGCTCATTAGCGATAACGAAGGCGTCGAGTGGCTGTTGGTCAGAAACGCTTCGTTAATTAAAATCGTTTATGTACAGAGTTAAAAGCAAACATCTGTGAAAGAGTTTCAAGGCATTATTATTATTACTGAATGCACAGTGTAGCTATGTATGCACTGCTTTTTTAATTAGAATTCAAACAAAAGCAAGAAAAATGTTTGATGGACATGTGGACTTATTTGTCCAGGAGAAGAGAGCGAGCTTAATGATGTCACACATTTAAACTCTGTCAGAGCAACAAGCCTGTGACTGATTCAATAAAATTTAATTTCTATCTTTGATCGCAGAGCAGCGCTTCACTTACAATCCCTCAAACACAAAAAACATTTTTTTAAAGTTTACTCAAGCAAAAAGGTTCTGTCAAAGAAATTACTCGAGTAAAAATAATTCATGTAAATACCACAATTGCAAAATAACAAATCCAGGCAAAAGAGACATTCTTCCATATCAATGCCTTTCAGTATAAAACATTTGAAACAAAAACTGCATGTGTGTGTCTGGTGAATTTTTGGTTAAAACAAGCTCATCAATTATTCACTGAAGCTCCTCACAAATTTTACCAAACAGTGGCGATACGTCAGAATAAGATTACTAAGCAAGCAAAACTAAAACCGTATTTTTGTTTTACTCAAATCACTTGAGTAAATGGAAGGAGTCACCACCCAACACTTCTGTTTCTATAGATTTTACATTAAAAGGAACATTTTGTGCTGCATGTTTTGGTCGTGTCTCCGCTCAGTGAGAAGCTGCACTAGATGAAACGCGTTGCGTGTCCCTGCTCCTTCGATCAGACATTTCTCCATATATGCGTTCTCGGTTCCGGTGTGAACTATAAATGATGAGTCAGAAAGCCATTAGACCACTCTTAGCCGCAGCAGGACGAAACACAATTAACTCCTTGACTGCTTCCGTTTTATACTGGAACAGACTCGCTTTTTTTTTTTTTTTTTACAATTTGTAAAAGTGAGTGCTTTTACTGTTTCAGATTCGTCTTTATCTGCAGGCTTTCAGTCGTCTGAACAGAGACGCTGCCCCGTTTTTCAGTTTGTGTGAAACGCCTCGTCGTTTGTCTGGTGCTGTAAGGCCCAGGAGGAACCGACCTGCTGGCCCATGGTGGCGCCGGCCCGCAGGGCTGCCAGCTCTGGAGGCATGGGCAGAGGTTTGGCGCCAGAGATGGGCTCGGAGATGCCGGGGTGGAGGGCGCCGGGAGGCATGCCGCCCGCCACGCCGCTCATCTGCTGCGCCAGGAACATGGCCCGATCCGGCAGCTTGGTTGGTTCGGCGCACACCTGCTGCCACACGGGGATCTTCTGGGACAAAAGCTCCTTACCCTGGAAACACAGAGAGAGAACAGGCTCAGCATGATCTGTTATACGGAGCTGGCAATTTTTTAATTGTCAGAAATTAAACGGTAAAAACATTTAATTGGGGATTTCTGTTAAAGAAGTACACCAACAGTGTTAATTGGTTACAAAAGTTTTGTTAAATGCATTTTTCTTACTTTTTCACCCTTTTAACAAACTCATGTATCCGTTCTTTAAAGCAGAGATATGAACCTGAGTCAGATTAACCCAGTCAAGTCGTGTTTGGATCTTTTGGAGCTGGAAGGATCTCAAACAATGCATGGATGGGGTTCTTCAGACAGAACGTTTTCCATTTGAAACATTCAATAGAGGCAGAGCATAAAGGATTTAAATGTAAAATCATTTAGAATCTTGATATTAGCAGGAACAAAGGGAATATCGAGGAAACACCAAATCAGGAGAACTGGATATATGTGGTGCATGTTATTGATGTTACAAAGAAGCTAACCTCTTTCTGGAGACTTGAAATGAATGAATTTGAGAAAGTGTGGAAAGAATGGTTGATCAACATCAAACCAATCATATCGGATTTTGTATGAAAATAATTTTTTGGTCAAGAGACGAGGATGAGATAGATTAGACGATGGATGCAAGAAGCTGCCAGGGAAGCAAAGGAACAAGCCGAGTTTCATTCATGCATTCATTTGATTTAAGCTTCGAAAGCTCTTTGAAACATTCTGGAGTTGCTTGAAAGTGAGAAAGTAAATGTTCAAAATCAGTTATTGGTAGTTTTCTATGGATCACATTTTTCAGCTAAGTCTATAATTCAGAGTAAAACGGGTCGTAAAGTGAAACCAGACGGGAAACCGAGGCAGCGTGCGATTCGTCTCAACGAGAAGCTCTCAGCTGCCGCAGGACGTGTCCATGCATCATACAGCAGAGCGGTTACGTAAAGTCCTCATCTGCATTCATCTTCAGGGAAGAACAAACAGATCTGAATCTGGAATTAAAACTTGGCTGGTTCTAACGTGGCCAAGGAAGTGGGCGGTCTGCAGAGGCAGGCATCAGTAGTCAGATTACGAGAATCCAGAAAACAATCCTCTAAAGTGAATCGACCCTCTTTAACTTTTAACATCCTTAATCAGAGACGTTCTGCTTCTGCTTTGTTTCTGTAAATCGTCGCTGAAACAGAGACGAATGAGAAGTCACAGTTCCGTTTCTTTGTGTTCTGCAAACTTTTCCTGAGAACATCTTTGCTGCCGGTGAAAGCGATGAGTCACTGCGACCCCAGTTAGTCTGGCAGATAGCAAAGATGGAGCGTAGGTGGCCGGTGCCTTTACCGGCGTTAGGATAATCGACAGGCGCAGACGGCGGCTGCTTTACTCTGCTCTCAGAGGACAGAGTGAAGCACAGACACGGACTGGTCACCTGGTCAACTTCTCCGGCTGCATCAGAGTTTTTACAGAAAAGGAGAACAGCAGCAGCAGCATCTCTGTGAAACACAACTTTCAGAATCAACTCTGAAGCTTTAAATTGAGGTTCCTTAAAAACGTAACACATGCTTAAAGCCCCGGGAACTTTTGATTGAAATTAGGGCTGCAACTAGGAATTATATTAGTAATCAATTTTTAATCAATCGGATTAAAAAGACAAAAAAAAAAAACTGGCACAGAGTTTTCCATTTCATTTAGTTTTTTTATGCAGCATCAGAAATATATTAAAAGATGCCTCAATTCATCACGATTAATGTATTTAAACATTTCAGCCCTTAATTGTCTAGCTTAATTATTTCTGATTTAGTCCTAAGAAAAATGTTTTAATAACCTATTTTTGTTCAAATACATCATTTGGTACCATTACAGATTCATTCATCGTCTCCAGGTTCAACCTGCTGTCACTCAGGAGCATCAGGACGACTCTGCTGGAGGCGGAGATTCACCCCGAAACGTGACTTCGAAAAGAAAAACGTCTCCAGTTCAAAGGAATTTTTAGCATCTTTTGCTTAGGAACAAAAAACTCTCCTTGTAATTGGCATGAGGACAGCCGGCGGTCGCTCTGAGTCTAATTTAATCCCTTTTTGATGTTTAATCATCCCATCAGCAGTTTGTGTTCTCTGCTTCCTCCTGTCTATCAATCACTCATTCAGACACTTTCACACCCACACGCAGTGAGTCGGAACCAAGTGTTCCTGCAGAAGTAGGTCATCCTCCCGGCCGCCTTCACCCTCCTCCTCCTCAGGCTCGGGCTCTCTACATGTGAAGAGGAGAGGATGTAGCCATCCGGGGAAGAAACGGGAGCGGCTTGCATTTCTGATCATAGTGAGCCTGTGATTGGCTGAGTGGGAAGCATCTGGACGAGTACTGGGGGGTTTATCATTTCATGACGATGTATAAATAAACACAGGAACGTGAGAATGGAACAAAGCGACAAGCCTGAACGCATTTTATGATCTGCCAAGCTGCAAAACTGATGAACAATATCAAATACTTCATCCTCGTCCATGTAGGAACATTCTTACTCATTTTCCTCACTAAATAAAGTCGCATTTTGCTCTCCTCTTCCTCCCTGAACTTGTGTTTTTCTACAGCTTCAGGATTTCTGAGAGAAGTTCCAGTAGCAATTTTCATCAATTATATTCCAATGTCACATCTATAGAATGTTATTCAGCTCTAACTAAGATTGTCACAATAAGCAGTTAAATTAATCTCATGATAAATAAAACTGAGCTTGATAATCATTTTCAGATGTGTTTTATTTTGGTTATTTAAAATATCTTCCAGTTCCAGTTAAACTGATTTTTTTACAAAATTCAAGTTTACTGCTCTTTGAAAGGGCAAATTTAAATTATGGCATTATTAACATATTAGTTAACTAAATGGTCTCAAAGAAATGGCGCCACAGGTCCAAACAACATTTGCCTTGTTGCTTCAATTTTAACTGAAATGGCAATTAGAAATTAGAAATTTCTAGTGAAATTATTGCTCTACCAAACCCGTTCCTGTGCTGGTCTCACCTTGTTGTGGTAGGCACTGCTGTTCTTGGCCACAGCGCACTGACGGTCCACCAGGAAGCAGTACCTCCTCCGCTCCTCAGACAGAGCGTTCTTGTAGCCCTCGGCGATGTAGTTGTCCAGCTCGCTCTGCTTGTTGCTGATGGCCTCCACAAACTGGGAAGAAAAGGGGGAAAAAAGAAAATCCAGAGGTTTTCCAGCTGTCTTAAAACAGTAACAAGTGCCAAAAAAAAAAAAAAAAAAAAAAAAAGACTCCATAATAAACATTTTATGGAGCAGGTGAATCAGTCCTTTACATGCGTCAAGTGATGACATGTATAAAGAAAATTGTGTTTTTCCTGGGCTGCCTTGGGTATTAAGTCAAAAATGTCACAGCACATTGAAACAGGAACTTCCTGATCAACATTTCCCTCTCCCACTGGGTAGTAGCTAGAGCTGGGCAATATTGCCTAAAACCATACCATATTGATTAGTCTTTTGTTTTAAGCATCTGAAATGCTGCCAAACTGGTGATGTGACCACTTCCTGTTTTACCCACAGTTTTCACTCATTGCAGTTCTTAATTTTTAAGGCATTAAACTGCGACTGCTAAAGTTACTCGGCAGTTTGTTGCTAGGTAACCAAAGGGTGAGTGAGTTGCTAAGCAACCAAAGAGCGAGTGAATTGCTTGATCCCACCAACCTAGCTTATTAGTTGGCCAGAAGAGGTTGAGCAGTTAAAGCGTCTCCTCTGCCTACATCCCCCATAATGCTGTGCGGTTCTGGGGGCGTGATATAGATCACTCGTCTATCACGATGTATATTTATTACCCAACTCTAACATACAACTAGCGGCGCCTTTAGCGGAAATGTTGACGCCAACGTCTGACTGCAGTGACTTCATCCACAGCTTCAGTCAGACAAGAGAAGCTTCTAAAGAGTTTAAACAAAGTGAAACGTCGTCCTCAGCGTGTTAGTCTGCTGTCGGAAGAAGCGGGAGGAGTCAGTGGCCGCGCCCCGAACCGTTCACACACAAACTCAGCATCCCACACCGACCTGCACATTTAGCTGCTTCAGCTAACAGCTGAGGGCGGGCTGGACGTTCAAAAATAACCCGATGGTGCCAGGAGACGGATCTATAGAGCGACTCGAGTCATCCAGCGATGCTCCATAATCACCATCACACTTTGAGCAACACCAGAGGTGCTAATTATGGAATTAATAAAGCAAAGCAGACATTCATTAAGAATATTTTTCTGCCTCATTTACATTCTTACCTAAACATAAAGAAACTGAGAAGGTCAGTTAATGAATTTTAAACACTTTGTTACTTTTCTGTCTTCAAACAAACATTTAAGGTTATGTAAAGATTAGATTCTCTTAGCCTTCTCCTCGCCAAGGCGCTCAGCACAATATTGAATTTAAACCTATATGTCTTCTTTTTCATACACAACTTTGGTTCCTTTTAGCTGGAAGTTATGCAGATTGAGATGTTTTCAGAGCGGCGCCTTCCTTCTAGAGATAAACTGCTGCTTTAGTTTCTGTAAACTGTAGATCCTCAAAAATCAATGTGTTTACCTCGTCATCAACAAATGCATTTCCACAATAAACCCTTAAAGCATAAGCGCAAAGAAAATAAGCTAAAAAGTGGATCAGCAATCAACTTCATTAAGTTTAAAAAGGTTATTTTGAAAGTTTTATTCTCTTTGTTAATGTCTGGAAAACTACAAATAGAACAGGGATTATTCAGAGCTGAGCAGATGCATCGTGCATCGCGGTGCACAAAACAATTTGCAGCATCACAGAGCTCGTTAGATGCAGAAAATGACAACATAACTGTGAGATGCAAAAATATGTAAAATTCTGCAGAGCTCACTAGAGGGACTCTTTGAGGGCAGTGTTATTTTTTCTGGAAAAGAGCCAAATGAACTCTTGGAGCCGTTTTAGAGAAGCTTTTAGCTCAGCTTTCAATAAATAAACAGACTCTTTAATAAAAGCACCTAGAAATAATATGACAACATATAATAATCACTAAGGACTAATAAGGATGAATTAAAATGAGCATGACAATTCACATTCTGATGATTAACAGTTTTTTGAAGGGCAATTCTGTTTTCAGAAACTTCGTGATCCTTTTTGGTTGTTGTGTTTTATTTCGGATATTGCATATTTTTTGTCTTCCAGTTCCAGTGTGGAGTAAAATGAAAAATCAAAGTTCATTAGTCTTTGAGGATGACCTTGCATCATCAATATATTGGTTGCCTCAAAACATCAATATTATCGTTTATCGTAATAATTCCTGGGACAATTTATCGTCCAGAAACATTTGTTATTGCAGTGGATCTGTGAGCTTTGGGAAGAACGGAGCGTCGTTTTAATGACGTTGCAAGCAGAACGAAGCTCCGCCACCCGGATGTGCTCATTAATCAGAGCTGCTCCTCATGTGGGCTCATCCAGCAGCCACTGTGAAGTGGCCATTACAGAGGAAGATGGAGGCAGCTAATGAAGAGGACAAGCTGCGTTCAGGGTCCGGGTTCAGGCCAGCAGGTGGGAGCACATGTTCCACACATCTGCTGGCGGTCAAGGAGAGCCCACCGTTCCTTCAATCATCTCTCAGCACGAGGCGGCGAACAGCTGGGAGCATTTAACGACAACACGCAGGACTCATGAGGACGCTACCAGTAAGTGGTGCGTAATGGAAGTCCTCCATGAAGTTCATTCATTTAGATACAGGCTGGTCTTTCGTGCCAGAAGCTGCCAATCAGCTTCTTCATCACAATAAATCCGACTCTGCAGCTGGGGTCCAGCTGACGGTGACAATAATCAGCTTTTCCCAACTTCTGCTTACAGAGGAACACACCTGCAAGAAAAGCTCTGCTGAGCGCGAAACACGTCAGCGAGGAAGCAGACAGAGGTTGTCGTAATTAGCCTTACAGAAGAGATTTTTAAAGTGTGTGATGTTTTCTTCAGGTTGAACCCCTCCTGCTGTCAGTGGGACGACAAAACGCACTGCGATCGTATGCAAATTCACCGTGGCGATGTGATGAGCAGGCCGGAAGATTAAAGAAAAGCTGAGTTTGGACTCCGAGTTCCCTTTGAACTGATGAACCAATCGCTCTGCAAGATGGACGAAAACAAGCCAGAAGTGATAAATTGTGGCGTGGGCCCGCTTTGGAGATGAAATGAGGAATAAACACTGATATGAGGAATTCTCGACAAGTTACCTGCAGTCATCATTCATATAAAAGAAAAACCTGGTTTGAGTTCAATGCCTAATCAATCACACGTTCCTTGGGTTGACGCTCTAGTCTGAATTAATAATAAGTTGGAAAGTTAAAACCTTGGAGATGCAGACTCCGGTTCTTTCCCCAGACTGCATGGTAAAGACGATTAAGTCTACATACAGAACTACAAATCAGTCAAATATATTGAGTATTCATGTCCAAAACTCTTGCATCTATTAGTTTAAATCTATATACGTTTATATGATTTAATTTGTCTCTAAAAAAGTGTCTTTCAGCATTCGGGCTCAGTACAACAACAGATCTTTCTTGCATTTCTTAACATAAGAGCCAAAATGAACTCTTATTTGTATTAATTTGACTACATATGCATTTGAATTAGATTTTGATTGGTTGATTTGACACCAATTTGGCATAATTAGATATAAAATAGACCTGCTTTACTCCTATGAACCATGAGATGATGTTTGCTGTAGTTTATGCCAATTAAAAATGGAACTGGATTGTAAACAATATTGATTCATCAATTGCTGATTCACATTAAACCAGGTATTGATTACACACGAATCTGACTTAAGATGAGCATGTTTTACTCCTCTGTCATCTTTTCTCCATGTAACTGAATCTATTTTTGTTTGGAAGAATCAAGAGCTAATAAATCTCTTGGAAACAAGTTTTTCTCAAAAAAAAAAAAAAGGCAGCTGCAAGTCTTGTTGCTATGCAGCTAATTAAAAGTTGGACAGAGTGAAAATGCTTGAACTGTGGAGCTGATAGCCTCATATACGGGGTTTAAAGGAAAGGCTCATAAAAACCCCACATACACCGACTCCGTGTCTCGTTTTGCTCTTTCTAAAGGTCAGTTCAGTTCTGTTGCTACATGTTACAGCCAGGAACGGCTCTAAACAATCCTGATCCTTTAGTACACATTGTTCTCTATGTAGAGGACAAAACAGTTTGTAAGGGAAAGAAATGTTACATTATAAATATCTTCAGTCTTTTGTTGGAGGTGACGAACACAGACCGGCTCCGGTAGCTGAAATCTAAATTAGCGAGGCTTCACATTGTGGAAGTTCGCTTCCTCTCTCCCGCCACAAACAGAACCAAACCTCTGCAGAAAGAATCGAACTCTCCGACGAGACCAACAGCTTTCACACTCAATAAGCCACTGAAGCCCAGAGGGGCCGATGGACTTTAGGCCTAAACGTTTCCGCGCCGCAGCTCTTCGTACTGTAGCTCCAGCTATTGATTGATTCTTTTTTCTTTTTTTTTTTGGAAAAGCCACCAAGCCGACCCCTGCTTGCTCAACCAACCATCCACTGCAGAAACACTAACAATTAGACAGTAATTGCCACCCCTGCTGCTCCGACAGAGCAGCGTGACGCCACGTTTTCAGCCTCTGGAAGTGCTGAAGCTCTCTGCGGCGGGTCAGACATGACAATCTTCATCGTCTGCTGCAAATGTTGTAATTATTTGCGAGCTCTAAAATATAAAAATCCTACCTCCCTGTAATACTTTTAAAGAATGACGGAAAATCGTGGCTTTTTATATTCTCATGAATTTGCTACACAAAACAGGTCAGCCAGGATTCATGAATTATAGAGCTACAGGGAAAAACATTTGGATTTAGATTAAAGAAATGTCAGAATAATTAGCTGTAAAGAAACGGAGCCGTGACGCCGCCTGACATCTAACCGAGCTGCAGGTAAATTGTTTTGTTGCTCTGCGCAGACAGGCTGTCAGCAAATGAAGTCCCACATTCCCAGTTTCATTCCGGCTTTAATTATTTGTGTCGCACTCCACGCGTCGAGATCAGACGAGGCAGAAACGCACGACATGCTTCATCGAGGCCCAGCAACTGGAGCTGGAGAAATAAAAACGAGAACGTCCGACGCTTATCTCTAAAGGCAGGGAGGAAGCAATTAGTTTTACAGCTAAAAGTTTTGTGTTTATGTTATGGTTATAGACTAAACAAAACAAATGAACAAATGGCTTTGATGGAGTCAGTTCGCCTGCGTCTGTGCCAGCCGATGGGACGAATAAGAGGCTCATGACGGCAGCCTCTGGTGTGCAGGTTGTGTAATAAGAGCCGGCCCACCGTGTGTCACCACAACACCTCCAGACAGGAGCTCAGAGACGTGCACCGTGTAATCACACCTCCGCTCCAACAGCCACCGGAACATCAGCCAAACGCTCACCTTCCCCACTTACCCATCACACTCAGGAGAGCAGAAGGTAATGAATCAGAGAACCGAGAGACGGTAAATACTGCGAACCCTGGTCCTCAGAGGATTTCTCAGTTTCGCTAAACTTTTCTATGATGATTTAAATATTTAAAAAAATATTTTTTTTCTTTTGTTGTTGTTTTTAAAGGTTTTGTCACAGAAGGAAGCTTAAAAAAGCCCATCAGGAAGACAAAAATGCATTTCTAATAAAAGAGTTAAAGCTTGCTCTTGATCAAACAGTTTGCATGAATTCAACAAAAAAATCTGTGTTTGAAGTTGAGTGTAAGAGTGCTCTGGAAAAGCAAGATTTTACTAAGTATTTTTGGTTTCATTTCAAATTCAAACATTTTAGTACACTTGAAAAAACGAAAACTAACTAATAAGTAATTTTTTAGCAAAATATAGAACCTTGTTTTAAGTCAGGAAAGTTGATAAAAAGTACTAGTTCCACTAGAGGATTATCTGACTTATAACAAGTCATTTTTCTCACATTATAAGAGAAAAAAATCTCCTAATGGAAAAAAATCGATTTGATCAGTATTTCAGAATCATTGACAACAAGCTCATGTCTCCTAGGTTAGTTTTGTCTTATTTCAAGTGTGAAAAAATATTTGCACTAGAAACCCGACCAAAAATACGAGTTTGTGTTTCTGCAGTGTGTGAATAAAGGAGAAAGTTTCCTGTTGATGTCAACAGCTGATCTCCACTGAAGGACTGCCTGAAGCCTAGACTTGCATCAGCAGTGGTTCATGTGCTGCATCATGTTTGAGAGACACCACAGAGATGCCACACACACACGCACGCACACACACACACACACACACACACTGACCTGCATCTCCTTATCTCCATACTTGGAGGGGTGCTTGCTGCCCTGGCTCTTCCTGCGCAGCTTCTTCAGCTCCGCCTGGCATTTCTCCAGACTCTCCCCTTTGCTCTTGTGCTCCATCTGGTACTTCTTCAGCGCCGCCTGAGGGGGGCAGCACAAAGTCAGCAGGGGCGCAGCAGTGCATGCACAGAGGATAGATCAATCCAACATTAACAGTGTGTTTATTTCAGAGCGCTTGGCTCTACACCGTCTAAATGCTCTAATGAGGAAAAAAAAATTAAAGTCCTTAAATATTAATTTAAGATTGATGAGGGAAGAACTCTTAAATAGTTAACAGCAAGAAAATAATGTAAACCTAGAAATTCTAAAAAATATGTTTTATTGCAAATTCTTTTTTTTTTTCAGGTTTTGTATGTAGTGTATAAAGTGTCCAACCAGCAGCTTAAGAACATGCAAATAAGCTCCACAAACTGTATTTATTGGAATGAATCATGCAATTTCCTGTTGCAGAAGCTGAAGTAAGGCAAACCTCCTGTATATGTAGGAATAGCTGAAATAATCACTTCAGAGTCTGAGCAACATTAAAAGTAAAAACAGGTTTTTCCAAATATATAATCCCCTATCTCTTAGAAAGCAGTGATTTATGCATGATCCTGCCCACAAACTGTTAAAACAACTCTGTTTTCAGGCTACTGATAAAAATAACATTACTATTCTCATAAATTGTTGTTTTTTTAATAGTCAAAAATCCATATTTTCTCCCCAAATGTCTTCAGCTCCGAGTTACTTCTTTGATCTGTATCAACTTTGTTTCCAGAGAGTTTCCAAATGTTTCCGTCTATTGCTGATTACTGGAAGGTTGCAGCAGGTTTATCTGAACCCAGCAGCAGCATATCGATTGAATGTAGTGAAATACTGAGCCTAAAATAAGCAGCAACTGTGTTGTAAAACCTAAAACAAGCAAGTGAAGTCTGGCAGAAGATTTTTTTTACAAGAAGATGATCTTAAACCTCCCATCTGTCCATATTTTGTCACAAACCCAAAATAAACCCGGGTTTTGTTTCTCCGACAGCAGCAGCTTTGACTGAACAGAGGTCATTCGACGCCCTGTTTGTGCAGACGCACTGCCGCGGCCCACACCAGCTCCTTTGACCCCACATTTTGAATCGGCACAGTATGAGAAGAAGAAGAAAAGGAGCCTCACGTTCAGGTAGCGCGCGTCCAGCTCCACCTTCTTCTCCAGCTCTGTGAGGAGCTCGTTGTGGAAAGACTTCAACTGCAAAAAACACGAGCACAGAAACCTCAACAATAACCCCCACAAACACGAACTAACACCAGTCTCAAGCCGTTCCATGCGGAAACCGCAGAGGAGGTATTTTTAAAAGTGAGATGTCTGTTTCGGTGCTGAAGGAAACGACCGAAAGGGATGAGACTACGGTGGGAAAACGACACACCCAGAGGTTTACAGAGGGATGTCAATCTGCAGTTTCCGCACGAGCCACATGAACATCATCATGCAAAAGTATTCAGCTCTATGATTTTCCTAGGATTTTATGTGACAAACCCCCACAAAGGATTGTGTTCTTGTGAAGTGGAAGGAAAATGATACATGGCTTTCAAGAGTTTCAGAAATATCAAGAAAATGACTCATTTCTCAAAGATTTCCTAAGCTGGTGAAAAATCTACTTTAGATGACAAAAAACAAAGTAAGGCTAAGCTAACAGTTTGAAGTTGTTTAAAAGACTTGCAGATCAACCACAAATTTAATTTATTTGTTTCTTATATTAAGCTACACCACCTGCTGGCATAAATAAGAAACTGCATGTGGGAAAAGTCTACAGACTAGAGTCCTGCTGGAAGGTGAACGTCTGCTCCAACCTCAGTATTTGGCAGCCTCAGGATTTTAATGCATTTAGCTCCATCCATCTTCCCCGTAAACTCTGACCAGTCACTAGAGGGACAGCATGACGCTGCCACTACCATGCTTCCATCATAGGAATAATATAGGATTCAGATTTTAATTGGCATTAAAGAAAAAAAAACATGAAAACCATGAATAATTTTCTTCCCACTTGTTTGAATACTTTTACAAAGTAATGTAAGCCTCTGTGGGGATTCACATCATTATTAAAATAATAATAATAAATAATAATAATAATGGACTTCAGATGTAAGGTACTTTCTAAAGTTGTGAAAAGCAGCCTCTCAGGATAAAGCTGAGTCTGATTTGCCCACAACTGCATCTTTAACCAATTATCCAAAAGAATAGGAACATTTGCAAACAGACTTCAAAATAATTCCTGAATACATTTGTAGGCTGACTGTTTCTAACATCTCTGAATCAGCTGAATGTTCACTGGAAAAGTTCTCACATTTTGACAATTTTTTCTCCGATTTGGGTAAAGAACTGACATAAGGACCGTTTCACTCTGAACTCTTTGTGAATTGCATACAATCAGGACCAGTTCCCACATCCCACTGCAGCGGCGTCATCAGAAGCCGCTCGTCTCCCATTAAAAGGCTGATTTTCAGATTGTCAAACATTTCACGTCATTAAGCAAAAAGGCCACAATCTGTTTGGCTCCCAGTACCCAAGCTGATTTTAGCAACACCATCACCACATGCTCACCATCTCCTCAAGCTGGATCTGGATCTGTCTGTGCACTTCAGCCATCTGAAAGAGCACATCCCCTGCAGAGAGGAAAACAAAGAACAAAAGAGATGATTAACAAACAGAGGGAGGGGAAGGGAGAGAATAGTGTGATATTAAAAATTGTTCCAAACGCAGAAACACAGAGCGTGCAAAAAGAAACCCCGACAAGCAACAACAACAACCATGCAGCCAAACAGAACGCATGAGAGACGGGTGTCGATGGAGGTGGTGGAGGGCGAGCTGGAACGCCTGGAGTGACGGGCAGACAAAACTCAAAACAGAAACGGAAAGCAAAAGAAATATGTTGCACAGATGTACTTAATGACAAATCAAAGAGCTGATCGAGAAACCTGCTGAAAGTGTTCAAAACCAAGCTGCTACTTTATGAGTTGATCAATTCTATCATGAAAACAAAACAAAACCAAAAAAAGAAAACTCACAGAAACAAAACTTAAAAAGAAATCCTCAACGCTTTTAAATGTTGAGCTACAAGATAACGGGGGGGCAGGGAGAAACAACAAAAAGCAAAACCCCAGAAAGAATAATTAACATCTTTAAGAAAACAAAACAAGAAACTAAAACATGGTTCATGCAGCCATTGAGGTGCTTAAGATACCTACATGCTGCCTCTTCTGTATGTGCAACGCATTGTTTCAAAAACAAAAAAAAAGAAAGAAAAAGATCTAGTTTGAGCAAAATAACAGACCTGAAGAGACAGATCAAACTACCCTGAGAAAAAAAAACATGGGGCAAATGACAAGTTTTAAACACAGAGAAAAAAACACTTAGACACTCTGCTAATTTACACAGAAACCACATGCAGAGCTGCAGATCCAAACTCCACATCATACATAACTGCAAAATACAAAAATACTGACTTATTAGCCAAATACTTGCAATAATTTCAACGATTCTCTGGACAGAGGTGACACACCACATAGTTATTTGTTAAGTAAGATATCGTCTCAATCATCTACTAGGCTCTAAAACTTAACTTCATATTCAGTGCCTTGGAAACATTTTCATACTCCTTTAACTTTTCCACACCACAACTTTTAACTCTAGTGTCTTTTGGGGGGCAAGGGGGTGTTAATCTAATAGACCAACACAAAGCACGGTTTATCTGCAAAAAATATATTTTTAAATGTTTTTCTTTCTCACAAATAAACATCTGAAAATGTGGCATGTGTTTTTAAGACCAGATTCCTGCTGCCTCATGAGAACAGCATCCCTTCAGCATAATGCTGCCACCACCATGTCTAACCAAGAGGTTGTTTCATTACTAATTTATCAATTAGTTAAAGTTTATTTTGGTCTCTTATTTTATGGGTTCAGTGTGTCCCTTAAAAGGCTTGTGGGAAAATGCAAACTGGACATTTGACTTTCCTCTTTCCATCCAGAATTGGGAAATGCATGACTAATGATTCTCCTTACCTGTCAGTAATTTGATTACAATTAACACACAGGTGAGCTATTGTTACTAAATAAGTGACTTCATAGTTTGGATCTCCTTTGTGTTGGTTTCTCAAGTAAAATGTCAATGAAATGAACTGATGTTGGTTATTTAAAAACATAAAGTGGAAAAGTTAAAGAGGTGTGAATACTTTTCCATAGAACTGCATCCAACTGCACACTTTATTCCTGAACCCAGACGACTTATGTAGTTTTTAATAAAGATCACTTTATGGAGTGCAACAATAGAATCATGCTGCTACAATGCAGAGTGAAAATCTAGAAAATAAAACTAAAAATATACTTGAGGCCTGTACTTTATGAACTGATAATAACCTGGTGGACTTCCATGAAACTGTGACGGATTCTGTAAGGCAGCAGCGCCGCGGCATGGCAGTCCTATTTACTCTAAACGAGGCCGTCAACATATGTTAATGACTCTCATCTTTCTCCAGAGTAACGCACGGCGACAGCTTAATGCATGTCGCTTGGCTTTCCTCCTCCAGCTCTGCAGGGAGGTGAGCCAGCCAGCGGACCTGAAGACGCTGGACAGTCGGAGGGGACACAGAGTGGGCTGCCTGGACGGGATTAATGGGCTTAATGGAAGTGCTGCGGTCATGCAGATGAGACTCAGTTGCAGTAGAAGGGATTTAGTAAAGGCCAGAGCAGGAGGTGGACCGTTAGTTAAAACATATCTGCTTGTTCTGAAGTCCAGTTTAGACCAGATGATTTCTTCTACAGCATCCAACTTTATTAATGTGAACCTCTTCCTCCTTCTAGAGCTCAGCAGCAACTTTATTTCTCACCAGTGTAATTTCATGTTGCAATTAGGGCTGCAACTAACGATTATTGTCAATTATTTGGGCGATTAATCGGATACAAAAGTAGGCACTTCCTGCAGATTCTTTATTTAATCACTTAGTCTTTTTTATACAGTATCAAGAATACAAAAAATATACAAAAAAATAATTCAGTTCCTTTTTAAAATAAGAAAAACATTTTATTACCTAAAATGCAATAACTAAAATTCTTTTAGTGGACGATTGATCACTTGTAAATTGCCTATTTTTTGTATTAACCGGTTAATAATCTGATAGCGAAAGGTGCTTAATAAGATATTTGTTTTTTAGAGGTTAAATAATTCTGTCACTTGAGGAGTTCTGGGTAAAACAGTTGTTTTATTATTATTTTAAATGCAAAATGTATATATTCTTGTACAGTTTAGCCTAATTACTGCTCTGTTTTGAGTCTGTGTACTCCAGTTAATGATTAATCGATTACTAAATTAGTTGATTATCATTTCAGGCTTAACTTCAATGTTTAGGATATTCTGCTGATTTTTATTCTTTTATTGTTCAATGCCACTATTTTTAACCCCCTGCACAGAAAAACAGATGTAACAGACACATATGGTTATAAAATATATGCAGAAGACAGAAACACGAAGAAGTCGGTAGGAGTTTGTCACAGTACGACCTCTCATCCAATAGTCACCCTCCCCTCCTCCACCTTAAGAAAACACATCGACAGGCTGCGGACAGGGCACCGAGGCAGATAAATGCACCGATGTGCACTTCCAAACTCTGCTTTGGTTCTTGGAGGGCACCCAACACACACTCCCATCCCATCCATTAACAAACAGCCAGCGGCCATCGACAGGCTGCATGAGGCAGGCTGAACTTGAGCGGCTCGATCACACACACAATTACACTAATGTTGACTTCGGCCCGAGGAGGGAAAAGGATGCTGCATCGTATCCAAACGCGACCCGGAGAGACGGCTGCATGTTTGTGGTTTCTAATATATAGGCTAACCATAGTATAATAAAGGATGTATGAAAATGTCCATGCAAAGAGTAAAATATGCAACAAAAAAACTGTATGTTTTAATAATTATTATCTATTTTGAGAGAAACAAGCTGCCTGTTGGAACGTATGAGGCTTCTTTTGATTGATAGCTTTAATACTCAAATGTTATTTTAAAACAAAACTGAATTAAACCTTAAAAATATTTTTTTTAATATTTTATCTAGAGATACATCCTAACCTCAATAAGAAGACAAAATCCAGTCACTGGATTACCTGAGAAATCAGCCGGTGATCATCCAGACAGGAACCTAAAACTCTGATTTTTAGTTTTTCGATCAACCACACCCTGACATGGTGCGTCATGCGACATAGAGTGTCGCTATGGTTACCATAGCGACACTCCTTGGTGTGGATGGCATTTTACTGTAACAAATAAAGTTAATTAAAAAATAAAATAAAGTCAATTTAAAAAAAAAAAAAAAAAAAAGGTGTGGACGGAATTTCTGAAGCTTAAAATTAGGCTGTTCAGAATGTGAGGGATGAGGCACAAAACCTGGAAGAAGCTTTCAAAAAGGAAATTGCATTTCTACACAGGCAATTCTGCGGTCACCAAAAGAAAGCAAGATTTTCAGCAGGTTGAACACGAACAGCAACGTTGCTATGTGTTAATTTTTAGTTCTAGTTCTCCATCATAAAACATTCAAGTCCGGGAAACGTTAATGGCCTTCAGGAAATCTCAGATTTAGGGAACGGCTCTCTAAAGAATACACATATTATATACAAACCATTAGCAGCTAACGTTGCTAACTGCTAATACAAGAGTCTAAACAAGACAGTTAAAAAATAAACTAAATTATAACTTTGTTTTCATTTTAAAGTTCAACTCTACAGGCATGACAAATGAAGGGTGATTTTTAAATTTGTGAAAATTCAAAAATTACAGAACCAACATTACTTTCTGGAAATAAAGCCAGAGAGTCCCAAACTAAGTTAGAATAAAAACACTGGTCTCATAAAACCGATGCATGTTGGGACATTTTGACTTTGTCCTGCAAGCTTTCATCCTCTGGAAGATCTTCAAATTCTGGATGTTCTTGTTTTGTTGCCTCTACCTAATCCAAAAATCTCCCCACCTTGCGTTGTGAAATATGGGACTTCTATTCACCAGAAGTAAGCTGCTTATCGTTAATCAGAGCAGATCTCAACATCTGAGGCTTAAAGGGGACGTAAAGCACATTGTTGTCCACTCCCAGAGTGCACAGGTGGATCAGTTACAGGACACACAAAGACCGCTTTTGTTTGCAAATTGTTCACAAGACCCAACTAAAAACATTTTGGCTAGTTTTCAATTTTATGCTGGTATTTTGATTGGAAATAATTTTCCATCTATATTATTTATTGCCACATATAATAAAACAAGTCCTTTTACAAAACTAAACTTTCAAATCTTAAGAATTAAACCTGAAGTCTCTACTATTTGCACGTTGAGGATTTAGGCCTCTCTTATGTGCTTTTACAGGAGAAATCTTGAACCTTATCCACCAAACTCCATCCAGCTGGTGTTCTTCGGTTGTGTCCGTTTGCACAGATCAAACTGCAGGCAGGAAACAAGCCCATTATTCATCAGGCCTCACCCAAGGACAGCGCCAACATCTGGGTTTATTGCCCCATCTATTTGCCATGCTCAGCAGAGAGCCGGAGAGGGGGAGCAGTTAATGGCCGTGTGAAGGAGGGTAGGGTGTTTTATGCAGCGTGCGTCCCTACAGGGACTGTATTATAGGAGCCTGAGAGCAAACAAGCAGCTCTAATCCCCAGAAAGCTGCAGTGAGGGGAGTACAAGGTGCTGCAGGAAGATTTGCCCTCAAAGCCGCATGATTGACACCATTACCGTTGTGCTCATCTGGGCCTTTCATTTTGCTAAACCAAAACACCCTCCAGGGAATGGGCCCGATTCTCCTCAGACAAAACTCACAATGCAGAATTAGTGTTCAAACGTGAAGCACCTGACTGACTGTGAGGTCTTTGAACCGCTGCTTTATCAAAGTCTTGCAAATCTGATGCTGCGATCCAGTTACCTGGGAAGTGGGAAGTGGACTGGGTCTGACATCAGGCTGAGGTAACAGCGTTCTAGTTAAGAAGTCGGAATGTCAAAATGGCGACACCCGTAAACATTGTTCGCAGCAACTCTTAAATATATTGCTAAAGCTTTATTTTCCAAAAGAAAGCATCACTTTCAGTTTGGTTCAGTTTACAGTTCCAGGTGCTACATGCAATTAGTGGTGGGCGACTTTAAGTTTTACTTCTTATTAATATTTTGGGATGACGATAAGAACTATCTAGTACTTCTTTTTTTATATACCTATGACTGGCCCACCATCACAAATAATGATGTTGGAAAACATCATTATTTATTAAATCACATAACGAAGTGTGATTTGTGTCATTAAATGCACACACTAACTGCATTTAGTCATTTCTGTTCATGCAACAAACATTGGCGAAAATAGTAAAAATTACAATCCCGACAATACTGAGTTTTGGGAGATTTTCAACATCATTCAGTGGAATTTATTGAGACAACAACAAGTCAGAATTCTTCATTTATCACAATAAACGATACAATAAATGCCAACCCCTAAATGCAACATGGATTTTATACACACCATTAGGTGTGTATTGTAAAATAAAAATGTTTCCACCATAACTTACCACTATTTAAGCAAGGAGCGACCATAACGAATCACAGTCTACCTTTCAAGTTGTAACTGGGGGTAGTTGGAGTTGCTCCCAGTTTCCCATTGGGAAATCTGAATTCAGAAGGCGTTCTAGTTGAAATCAAAATTTCCCAGTTCTGAGTACAACTGGAACGCAGCATGAAGCTGTGAGGCTCTCAGTGAGTAAGCAACAGCGCCATCATGCTTCTTTTAAATGACTATTGACTGAAATGGAGTGTGTCATGTTATACATGGCTATGTGTTTGACAACTTTATGTCTCAAACTAATAAAAAGAAAAAGACTTTATGAAGGAATCAGGCCACAGCAGATCAATTAGACTGACGTGGTGAAGACATTACATGCTGGCTGATGCGGTGATGAATGAAGAGTGATTATCTGAGGCACAGGACACACGCTGGGAGCCGGGCACCGGGGTCAGCATGTGGAGAGTGACCGATATATAAAACCTGATAGCTTTTCACATTTTGACACATGGTCAATGCAATTCCTGGCACCCAACTCATCTTGTCTCACTACTAATTGTGCACCACAGTGGGAAAAATCGGTAAGTAAAGATTTTTTAAGCAGTGATCCATCAGTTGGTCTGTCCCTGTCATTATTCGTCTCTGTGGAGTTAGTTCTGAGCTGTAAAGTGGACAGAATCCCAGTCGTGATAGATCTCCTGTCTTCATCTCAGAACTAACTTCATGACAGACCAAGATCTGCAGCTGTGACTTAAGAAAACCCTAAAAACTGATTCAAAGGAGGTTTTCTGCACATATTTACCCACTTAGTGCATGTCCGCTAATTTATTTTTGCACAGCCTTCGTCTGGAGTTCGTGCACTTCACATCATTATCAGCATCATTAACTTACAGTTTGGTTCAAGAACAATGCGACACCTCAAGGTCCTTTCAGTCCGGCTCATTATTGAAGCCACATTACCAGCCCATTACCATTACTTGCTAAATCAAACACGCAAAGTCCCTCACTGGCGCCGGCCATTTCCGACCTGGCAATAAAGTCGCAAAGCTCGTAGCTGACCGGACGGCGGGGTTTAAACACGGAGGAATGAAACGGCGAGAACAGGTGAGGTGAGATGAAGGGATGGATGACGGGTGAGGCGGATCAGAGTCTGTGAGCTTTGTTGGCTTTCAGCTTTTGATTTCAGCGGAGACCGTCTGACAGCTGCTAATGAGCTGGGAACATATCGCTTTCCGTCTCGCCTTCCTCCATCTCCAGTGTCCATCCTCTCATTATGTGTCTCATTGCTCTTTCTGTTCCTCCAAGTCCCATGTAACCACCTGAGGTGACTCAAGGACAAGGACTTTCTAATGGCCCAAAGACCGACAGGGAAAGCTAAATTAGTGGTGTGGAGCTGCTCCGATGACATGCAGACAGACAAAAGATACTTCTGTCTCCATCACTCAGGGGCCACTAGGGTTTTAGTTATTAAACACCAATCTGTCGAGACAAATTTAAATACATAGGAGACTTCCATGAAGAAAAGGAAAAAAGAAAAGTCTGTCCATCCTTGGATCAAACCTGCTAACTCGCGATTGGTCAGTGCTATCAGACCTAAATTTGTATGCTGTAAAACTTCATGAAAAGGTGCCTGAATATTGAAAGAGGCAGACATATGTAAAATAAAAATAAAAAAATGCCTTTCAGAGTGTGTTCTTGTTGAAGTTCCTCCCATACACGCAGTAAACGCCGACAGAATTCAGTTTGGCCTCCGAGCTCTGGGGAAATTCAGCTCAGAAAAATTAGGGTCGGGTTGAGGTCACCGGTTCTCCCTCGTATTGCTCCAAATGAGATGTCAGGCGAGACGATGAAAGGACGACAGCAGCAGATAATGTAAAGAATCTCCCTCAGAACAGCTGGGTGACTCAACCCAACATAATTTCATGTTTTCTTTCCCGCATGCATGAAGCTTCACATTATTCCTTTCATCTCCGGTTGTGTTTACCTTTGCTTCAAAGAGCAAGTGCTCATATTTCTGTTGCTCACACCACGCACCGCAGCATGCGGTGATTAAACAACCTCTCCTCTCTCTCAAACTCAGATCGGAGAAGACGATGAAACGATGTCGACGGAGTAAAATATTCCTTATCCAACAGCACAGAAAGGGACACTATGTGCTGCATTTCAGATTAATATGGGCTGTAATAATGCCTTTGGCTGACATGCCCCTTTAAGTTAGGATGCAGTGAATTAATTAATAAACGTGATGAACCTCTACTCTTCTAATACGGAATAACTTTTAATTGATTTAATGGGCTCTAATCAGGGGCTGCGCTTTCCCCTGAGAAATGGGGGGTAAAAAAAGAGCAGGATTTCCTTAAATATGTAGAATAACTAATATTTAAACTCTCACTTATTTTCCAAAATGTTTGAGCATAGAGTTGTTTTTCTCCAGATTTTGTATGATTACAACTCAATTTACATTTAGGACAATGGATAAAAGGTCTTTGTTAGATGATTTTTTTACTTGATTTTTAAGTTTTTTTTCATTGACTACAATTTCTGTACATTCACAAACAAACCTTTCATAAATACTACCCATCTTGACAAAGATCTGCTTTTCTTTTAAGTGTTTAAAGTGAAAATAAAAGAATGGCTATATAAATAAATCATCCTGCCTAAAAGAGCATTGGACATGACAACTGAATAAAAGCCAGGTTTGAATTGCCACCACACAACATTTTCTAAAAACCAGTTAAGCTTTTATGCATTCCTTTACAAAGAAAAGACCTGATTAAAGTTTCATCACTCCCCTAAGCTGCATTTGAATAGCGGAGCCCATATTTGGTCAACAAGGGGAACCGGAATTGCAAGAGCTTCCTAGTTTTCCTCATCACCATGCCCATATATAGCGCACGGAAGACAGACATTGTCCTTTTCTGTCACGATGACATCACCGACGCACCATTTTTGGGCTGCAGATCGAGCGTCGTATTCCGTCTCTCGTCCATCGGAGCGGCTCCGGTCGAGGCGTTTTATGGAATCTATTTTTGGAAACGTGTGCAGAGTCGGCATGTTCTCCCAGGGCTGCGTGAGCTCCCACATCAATGCGGGGGTGTTTGCAGACACAGAGTGCAGTAGTGAAAGAGGAGCGAATGAGTGGGATAACACTCCACTCTTCAGCAGCGGAATAGCTCCTTTCTCTGCATAGTGTCTGGTGAAAGCAGAGCAGTTGGTCAAACTAGTGCAGAGTCGATCTGAAACAGAAGCATCACATCCTCTTCCTGTGCCAGTGAGGCATCAGTTCACTAAAGTAAAGAACAACTCCACTCCTGATAAACTAGCATCCCCCACTAAGGACGTACGAGTTTCTTCACCTTGAATCGAAAAGTGAACAAATTAATTTCTCTTCTTTATTTTAGTGTAGCATGCGAACTGTTTAATGGTAAACTTGGATAAAAGTGAGACTACTTTACTTCATTATTCAGCTTTTCTGTTTTCTCAACCGGTTAACATTTTTGAGAAATTTGGCTTCACCTTACCTACAATTTGTTTCTCACCATCTAAATGAAGCAGATAGATTTTTTTCTTTTACATTAATTTAGTTGGACTCACTGTAAATTAACGTGTTTTACAATCACAAGGTTGAAGATTAAATTTGTAATTTAATCCAACACACCTACAAAAACCATTTTAATCCATAAATACTATACTTTATTATTTAAACTGCTTATAGAAAATTACTATAGATGTTCAGAAATCAGCTGGTGACTGAACTGAATGATCAGTTTCAACTGGTGACCACCCGGTCTTAAGCGCAAAATATGATCCTTTTCCTGTGAATACGTCTCCATAAGCCTAATCAGGTCATGCTAAGAACAACCCTCTTTAGTGTGGAGGTTGATATTGAAGAATTAAAGACTCTTTTTTATTTGTCGCATCACAAGTCAAAGGAGGAACAAAAGTAGTAGAAAAAACTTTTCAAACATGAACTGTATGACCTACAGAGATAATCTGATCACTACAAGAAGCTAGACTTTGGCAGAGACTATAGACATTTAGCTTTTTTAAAGAATAGCACTATCTGTTAATGAGTAAGTGGGTCCTCCCTCCAATATAAAGAATGAGAATTCATGATAGAAAGACTGAAAGATGTTTTGTTGAACCCCAATGGTTACAGATCTAAAAGAACAATCTGGTCTGCACAGCTCTATAAACCACAGTTCATCCATTTCACCCGGGACGACGCTTTTTATTCAGATTTAATTTGACAAAACCCAACACCTCCTCTCCTAATGTCATCCAGTCACATGGAGCTCCCCGTCCTCCGTCCACGTGCGAATGCCATTAGCTGTTGTTCATTACAAAACTCTGACTAATTTCATTGTTTCATGATGAAGTGGCAGAATATTTCTGGAAAGATTCAAGCAGTTTACAGTCCAGTCATTCCTGTGCAATAAGCCATGACGGCTCCAATTACATTAATTAAAATGCTAAAAACCGGTCGACTCTGAATCATCTGCATTCAGTCCACATCAAATACAAAGCTCTGGAAAAAAGGTGATTATCCCTTCCGCAACGCATTCAGTGGCCGTAGCTCTGATCCCAACAACCAAACTTCAGCTCACACCCACGTTTTGACACACACACACACACAAATCCACAATCCTTGTTATCTGCTAATTAATAGGCTTGAGAACGTTTTCACATAATCCAAGAACAAAGCGTTCAATGTTTCCTGACCTCTTCTACAGCAATGCAGAGAGAAATCCTGGAGTTTATGAAGCCACCAGCACAGTGTCTCTTTGTGATGGAAAAGACTGAGGGATGCTGATTACTTTGAGTCACTGAACTGAACAAATCAGGAGGAAAAAAAGAGCTGGGAATTATATTTAATCAGTTCTCCCTACCTACCAATAAATCCCCTGATGTTTGGCTGCATGCGTTTGTATTCTCTTATGATTCTAGACTGTCAGATGTTCCCTAGGTAATAATGCGTTGATTAACGATCTATTTTATATTCTAATAAAAGACGCAAGTGATCTATGGGACCGATTATGTGTAGATTAGAAATGAGCACTTTCATTTGCATCCAATCAAGAGTCACGCCCGTCCTGAATACTTAAAAAAAAAAAAAAAAAAAAAAAAAAACACTGTGCAGAGTTAACAGAACAAGCCAAAGCATCCGTCCCTTCAGCATGCATGAGGACAGCATCAACCCATTCTGCTCCGTCTTTTCACTGAAGGGGGAGGGAGGTTCTGCAGAGTTTAATGGAGCGGCTGAGTCATGTTTAAGCTGCCAGAAGAACAGAAAAGGAGTCAAGAAGGCCACATCAAGCAACCCCTCTACACGAACACACACTCATGCAATGCAGGAAACATGGAAGCAAAGCAACAAAGCTGATGGAAATGGGGACAACATGGATGAGTGATGGGGAGTTTGGACCCAAAACAACATGCAAGTATTCAGAATAGTCACCGTGTTGAAGAACCACAAAAAGCTATTTTTCTGTAAACGTAATAAAAACGGCACGAATCTAAAGGTTACATCACAAACTTAGTAAAAAGGTAAATGTTTAAAGACAAAAATCTTCCCTTTTCACTATGTATTAAGTAGGCTGCCATCAACTGAGGCCGTAGGTGTTTGGCTCAAATACACTACAGTGATAAAAAGAAGATCACTGTGAATAATAAAGTTGAATCAGATTTGAGGGGTGGGGGGGAGAAAAGCTTTTAATACTGTTATATTGGGTATAAAAGCACCACTGAGCATCCACACTAAAATAGGTGGCGTATTAAAATGAAATGACGCTTCAAAGAAAGAGCTCCAAAGCATGAAAACAGCTCCCCCTTTAAATATTAAATCCAGCTGCTATAACCTCTCACACATCTCAGATATTCATTTTATTCTCCTCTTAGCCTTCACTTCTCTGTGGCTATTATGTCAGACTCAAACTGTGAAATAAAAAAATAAGAGCTTGCATCAACTCCGAAGGATTCCCGCAGTTCCTGCCATTTTGTGGTATCTACGCCTAAAAAGATGTTCCCAACAATCTGCAACTTGTGGCCACAGCCCCCATCAACACCAAAGCAACATCCGTACTGAGCAAGCAGAACCAGACCTGATCCAGCCGAAACCAGACGACACACTATGTGAGGGCGGAGTGACTGTAGCTGCGTTTCCATTACAAATTTGCGCAAAACTTTGTTGATAAATGTAAAAAAATAAAAATAAAAAAAATAAAAAAAAACAGCTGCAGTGTTTCCTTTAAATAATACAAATGAAGATTGCTCATAGAATAAAACTTGCCACACCGTCATCCTCCCACCACTTCCTGTCATTTTCTTTGTCATTTTTGCCAGTAGTAGCTATCTACTGTTTGATTACATGACTCTTGATGCAAAAAAAAAATAAAGTGATTCCATTGTAGTTTTGCGAAATAAACTAATTTTGTACTTTTTATTGAAACTGACACGTTTCCATTAATTTTTTTCCGCAGTTCCAATTTGCACAGTTATATTGTGAATGGAAACGCAGCTAACGAGAGATTGCTGCTCATATCAGATGGTTTCACTAATGTTGATATTTGGACATGTGCAAGTGTCGTGAATTTAACAAGACGGGAAATGTTTCAACTTGACCGTGAAACCCTCTCTTTTTTGTCATGACTGTGGAAAGTTTGCATGTGTATGCAGTGGGTGGTTGGTCATCAGCTGCTTCTGCTCCACCAGTACAAGCCGCCATCCCATCTGCCTGTCCAAGCCCCACCCCCATTCACTTCACCAGGGGAACCACTGCCACTACCAGGACTCACCAAGATCCTTAGAGCCTTGACTTTCGCTGGCCATCTCGCCCATCCGCACCAGAGCGTCGAAGTAGCCCTTTGCAGCGAATGTGACACCTGGAAACATGGAAGCATTGGGCATCAGATCAAGGGTGCCGAGTTGAACCGTCTTCTTCAGCTTTGCAACCGTTCCCTGCAGCCCTCCGCTCCCACAGAGAGGCGAGCTCAGGCATGGGAAAAGAGCGATAGGCGGAAATGGTGACCAGGCAGGAAAGGAAAAAGCTCTATGAAGCAACTGCAGGAAGCAGAAAGCTGCAGAGATTTTTTTTCTCAAGGCTTCGACTCCAAACTCACTTTCTATCCAAACTACAAGTTGATCAAAATGTTATTCGTAATACTTACACACTACGAAAGATTTTTTTTTAAAGCAGTGTGTGGATTTGATATGTGGAGATTATTAAAACAACAATGCAGAAATCCAAAATTTAGGCCAAGTTAAATTAAAAAGGTAAAACTAGATATTGTAGTTTGTTTAAAATTTTGCTAGATCTAAGCTATTTAGTGGATCTTTACTGAAAACAAACTACATTATTAGGTGGAGAATTCATAAATTGGACTTTAAAATGCCCCACCAGCACCCCTACCACTCTAATTACATTCTTTACACCTCCTGTCAAAAATCTCTACATCAAAGTCTTGAAAGCATTCTTCAGCTGAGATCCTGTCAATCAGCCGTGGTTTCCTGGGTTGCATCATATCACCTGCAAGGTTCGCCAGCTGAGGCAGAGCAGTGAGCCAGACCTTGAAGGGGACAAGCTGGTGGCAAAGACAAGAAGCGGGTCGGGGGCTCGCCACACAAGGACTGACGGCAGACACGGGTCGGATGTGGAAGAGAGCCGGGTTCATTACAGAGCCGTCAGCCAGATGAGTGTTTGTGCTCTAAGCTGTCACAGACCACTCTCCGAATCCCATAGAGGAGAGGAAAATGACAAAGCATTCACATGGAAAACAATAGGAATCTATTCTGAGCCCAGTCCAGAGCGACACAGCATGAGGTCCACCGCTATGCGAGTCATTGTTCTAGAAATAAAGACGGTTTCTGCCTTGGATTTCTAAGATCGACACGACTTTGGCTGCAACTGCCTGCACGGGTCCAACCCTTCCTTTCTCCATCTCTGATTCAAACCTTGGTTGTACACCGGTGAGGACGCAGAGAGGTTAATCAAATTGATACCTCAGCTGGGGGAGAAAAGGGGCCCAGGCGAAACAGATTTAACTGGATGAGAGGCTTTACCCATCAGTCAATTGTGAAGTGGGAAAAAAAAGACCCAAAGCAATAAGGAGGGTCAGTTTAGTCAGAGGATTAGATGGGGGCTGACAATGCAAAGGGTGTTAGTGTAAAAGAAATACAGGATGGAGGTCAAGATGGTTGATACACTATCTAAATGTGTTTGTTCATGTAAGAGAAAGAGAAGATTTTTATTTATTTATTTATTTTATTGACGGCACAGCATTTTAAACTTGGTAATCCATAAAAAGTAGGTTCCTAATGAACTCGTGACATTACAGAATATCTTCTTAAGGCAGACTAACTTTTATTAATTCCCCTTTAGCCACCAGGGACCTTGTCATTTGGAAAAAGCGGGCACTCCTGATGCCAACGATGAAATTAATGGCATCACCTGCTGTGGCCTGTGCTTAAGGTTGGAGCTCATCTTGTGTACATAAGATTTGGGCCTCGACAGAAAGCAGTGTTTGGCTACAAGGGATACATTTTTAGCAAGACAAAAGCAGTTTAAAGACGCCCCGTCAGGCATCCGTCCATGCAGCTGTACATCTTCATACGTGGAGCTCAGCAAATGGGGACATGCTCACTGTCCTCAGTTATCTTAAACGTTTTAAGGCTTCAAAAACAAAACAGTCACTCAGCCACCCCCTCGTGAATCATGCTGGTTTAAACCCTCCTTTGGGATAAAGGCTGCCACCCTGATTCTACTTTAAGAACCAGCAAATAAAAGCAGACTGGCATTTTTTTTGTCCAGTGACAATAAAATAATTGCCGGGTACCCATCCCTATTCTGCTGCGCCTGAGTCTAAACTCTAGCCCTGCGTTGCTGCCTGGCATTGATGAAGTGCAATCCCCACTCAGGGAGTTTCAGGGTTATTTTTAGTTTTATCTATCAGACAGGAATGAAGCCTCCTTTATTGTTCCTGTAGGCAGCTGAGTCTTCCCTGCATCTCCTCTAAACACAAAGGAGAGCCCTGCTCCGCACCGTACACTCAACATGCCATGTCTCTTTCTCCTGCTGCAGACAAGAGTCAAGTGTTCTCTAAAACCATCAAATTCTCTCCCAGTACTGCAACTCCACTCAAATATCATTAAAAACAATAAAAAGCAGCAGAATACCCTTCAGTTTTGGTCATTTTGTATGGAAATATCCAATATTTTTCTTCTCCTGGTTTTTATTTTACTCAGTCTCGTCCTGGATTTGCTCTCAACCTGCTCCCATTTCCTTGGCCCCATGGGAGGGGGGGGTACCGTTACGTTAGCAACACCCCCCGCTCCATTTCCCATTGGCTTATGCTCCACTTAGCTCCCACAAGACGTTTCGGTTGCTTCGTCTTTCACCTTGAGCCATTGCTGTTTGCAGCATTTTCTCTCACACACAAACACACATGACCATGCAAACACATGTGCAAAAGCAACTAGAAGCGATGATGGAGGATGCATAGAAAAAGCAGACATTTAGGAGATGAAGTCACGGGACAGCGAGAAGGGAGACGAGATGAGAAACGGTCTGGAAACCCGTGAGATTCATCAGACGGAGAATATCAATCCATCTCTAACCAACAAGAAATCTTCAACAGTTTAAGTCTGGATTCAGACTGCAAAACATTACATTGCACAACATCTGTATCATCGTGACTTTACCCCAACTCCAGATGAGTCAGGAGGATCTAAATCAGCACCAGGCGTTGGGTCAGCTGGCCCTCCGCCTGGACAGCCAATGAACGAAAGAGACGCCGCCACACAAAGTAAACAGAGGAGGGCTGGTGTACTCACTGGTGAGCGCCTTCTCGTAGCTCTTCGCCATGGCTATGAAGTTGCGTAGGCACGGGTTGAACTGCTCCATGATGTTCTGCAAAGAGGAGCGGAGACAAACAAAAAGATCTGGTTAGCCTGGGACGGAGACGACACAAATCTGACATGAGCTACAGTGACCCAGCAGCACTCCGCCTGTTTTTCTGGGGCACGAACACACAGCCGTCTACAAATCAGCTGAGCCAACCGGCAGGAAGAGCAGCGCAGGAAGGACTCGTTTCAAGAAGCCCAAATCCAGCGGGACTGAATAAAGGACGGAACGAGAGCACGAGTGACTGAGGGATTTTTGTGTCTGTGTGTGAATATTAGTATGTGTGTGTGTGTGTGTGTGTGGATCAGTCCCTCACACCTCCCCTGCTGTATCCATTTTAAATAAAACCTGATTTTGGCTGCAGACTCGGAGCTCAGCAGCAGATCTGGACCTGCTGCGGCTTCTCCTCACTCTGGCACAAACCTGCGGTCAAGAGGCTATTTTTGAAAAAGGATAATTTCACCAAAATGACAGACGTGACTTTCACCAAAGGTCATTACCGCTCACGAATAGTTGCAGTTCTGCTAAAAAGTTTTAAACCAATTCTAAGATTTCATTGCACATTTCTCCCACACAGCCAGACTTTTTATTGATATTGAGTGAGCCGAACTTTCAGGAGGTTTTCCAAAGTTCTTTTGGATTTCTAGCTTCTTTTTCATATCATCTTCTGTCCGAGAAGAGCATAACAGAATACAATGCTCAACAAATAATCTGTTATGTTCCTTCCTGCCACTCTGTTTAAAGAAATACCAAGAGAGATGCGTCACCTTTTAGTTTTTTTAACGCCCGTCCTCAAGGGCTGGTGTTCAGCAGGATTTAGATTTGCCGTCAGTGTAACACAGCTCATTTAAATGGCTGAATTACCTCTTCAATGTGTCATCACACTGTGCAGAGGCCTGGTAATGAGCCATTGACTTGATTAAGATGCACCGAGTCAGGGCAACACCTGAAACATGCAGGATGGGGGCCCTTGAGGACTGGCTTTGGACAACACTGCCTCAGAGAGCCCAGAGAACTGCTGATCAAGATGGTTCTGAAAGGTTAAAAGGATTTCTGGTTGCTTGGGAACAACACATGAAGAAAAACAGAGGACTCAAGAATCAAGAACTGATGTGAACGACTAGATACAAAAGCATCCAGTGGCAAATAAGAAAAGCTAAGAAAATTCTGGGTTGCAGCTTGAAAACCGTGAACAAGTTGTCCTCATGCATTTCAAGACACACAAACCTCAGGACTTCATCTTTCTGCCTCTCACTTCCAGAGCCGTCTGTCAGAAAGCACAAACGTCAAGCACAGAGGCCTGAAGGCTCGTTAAAAACTGAAGAATCCGTCAAAAAGAAAAGTCTAATGAGTCTTACTGTTCATCCATCTCTGGCTTCTCTCTGCTTCCGAGACGCCCTTAAACCTCTGCAGCCTTTCCAACAAAGCCAAGCAATTTGAGAAGACATTTCTCTCCCTGTCAGACTTCACTGTGAGCCTCAAGTTCTTCTACAGATGCAGCTCTGGTTCACAGCAAAGCAAAACAAATGGAATCAGCCATTATCAGAGGAGCTAAGACCCAGCTATAGAAAGTTTAGAGTGTCTAGTAAAGTTTTGAACAATCATTACAGTTCAAACTAGATAAGATTTAAGTGCCATCTATACACAAAGGTAAAGAATATTAAAAGTGCCATGTTAGGGTGCATACTCAAAGTGGGAACCAAATATAAAGTATGAGGACTTAAGTCAGCAACTTTTCAGGTGAAAAAATATTTTTGATTTGAAAAAAGTTAACGAGAAGACAAAGAACAAAAAGGAGGACAGGAAAGAATAACGAAGCAGATGGAGGGAAGGACACATCTGAGGCAGACGGACATTTGTTCATGGCTGCTCGCAGCTCGGGATGCCTGCTAATGCCCGGTGGCTGACGCACAACAGTCACCTTGGCGCACAAACTCCATCAACTCCAAAAAAGGAAGTAAGAAGTAGGACAGCGTGACACCGGAGTACAGAAGAAAAAAAAAGAAAGAAAAACAGGAATCTTAATGGAAGTTCAGTTTGAAACGGTGAAGTAGAGCGGGACATGAAGTGAAACGAACCGAAGCTTCTGTGGTGCCCTTTGTGTAAAGCTGAACACGTGTTCAAAACAAAGGCTCAGATCCAGTGATCTACAAGTCCATGAGATGAATGTCGGTTCATTTTGAAGTCACAATCATAAAAACAGAGAAAGACGGACAAATAAACGGCTCCGTTTATACCCCAGTTCCTCCCGCTCGTTCCCAGCTCTTGTTGCATAGGGCGTCGGCTCCAGACCAAAGTGACTCTGTGAAAGTGCATCAGCTCCGATGATCGTCACCCTGATGTACCGCCGCCTGGAACGAGCGGAGAGAGGTGCTCCGTACAGGAAAACAGAAGATGGAGAGCAGCCCAGGGCTCATCGCGTGCTCACAGAAAAAACACCCGGGCTGGGTTTGTTTGTGTTGAGTGATGGGTGAATCATGTGCTCACTGTCAGACACGTCCACCTTTATGCGTCACATTCTGGGTGATCTGCGAAAATAAAAAATGTGATTTTGGGATCCTTTGTCTTTCGGCTGAACTAAAAAAAATAAAATTCACCAGCAGAGGATTTCCCACACAGACAATGAAGATGAGGTAAACACTGTGAATAGCTTCTTGATGAACCTGAGTGCATGGATAAACATTTTCCTCATTCATGAACCCATCTAAATATGTAAAAGCTGATTAAAAGTTTCTGAATAAAGAAAGAAGTTGGCATTTCTAAAAATCCTGTCTTCATCTTTTACCAAAATGTTGCTCTAAAAATCACAACCAAACCAAAAACTTAACTCAGTTCTGAAATTATGAACAATTATCAAACCTAAAAGGAGTTCATATATACATGGCACTTTATTCATGCCACTTTTGCAGGCTTTCAAGCCAGACAGCAGGATTTTAATTTTTTTGTTTGTTTTTTTATGATTTAACTAATTTATCTTTACAGGAGAAACTGGCATAGAATAACTCGGGGCCCAGGATTTTCTATCTCATACATTTCTTTTCTTAACCACAATTTTTCTGCTTGTTGAAACAGGAACATTTCCACAATGAAAATGTTAAGAACAGCAAGACACTGACTACACATCAGTCCAAGAACCCCACTTCAAAATATATGAACTAGCTTGTTATTTTGCAAAAGGAAAGCAAAAGTGATGCCAGCTATATTAATATTCAATTCTTATACAATAAAAGGGCTTTTCCTTGCTATGCTTAATTTTATTGGAAGAGGCGTAAATAAACTGACATTAGCAAACAGACTAAAACTGAATAACTATCATACTAGTTTAGATAACTAAATTGATAATTTAGTGAGTCTAGACAAGATTTCTACAAACACACCCATATTAAGATCTCATGAGACGGCGCTCACATGTGTTTTTTGTTTTTTAGGGCTGGGTTTAATAGGTTTATTTCCGTGTTTGGTGCACATTTAATCCACAATGAGTCAGTTGTTGTTCCTTAAGCAGCAGAGACGAGAGCTGATTAGCATTTCTCTGAATAAAGGACCACATTTTACCGAGTGGACGGGAAATAAGAGGGATTACAGAACAGCTTTTTCAGCCATTAGTTTCAGTCACATGTTAGCAAGCGAATGCTGCAACTGAAAACACTGGTTTTCTTTTCTCGGTGCAGCAATGAAATGTTGGAACTCCATCTTTGACCCAAATTAATTGAACATGGAACAAAATCACAGAATATATACGGAATTGAATCAGTTTTCTGAGGTGAAGCGGAGGTTTCCCGATTTCAAGCAGGTTGTGAAAACACAGTTTACTACTGCTTTCAGGGACAACAGGCCAGCATTTTTAATGCTCATGTTCCTAATCAGGAGCAGCTTAACTGCTGCAATGACACTAATGATGGGACATTTGGAAAATGTACCATGAAGCGAATAATTACTCCCGCTGCCAGAAGAGCCGCACCATGCAAATAATTAATCGACTCAAGAGGGGAAAAATGGAAGTAACCTTTGAGAGGAGCAATTTGTGATGATAGAAGATTAAATATATTGACATTTAGCATTTTTAAAGGAGGAAACAGACATTTTAAAGACTAACGTGTTAGACTTAAAGGACGAGCTGACAGCATCTGTTTAGCAAGTTTTCACAAGTCAGGCAACGGAAAGCAATTAAACCCATTAACGGCAAAACAAAAGTTAAGATTTATTTATGAGATCACTTTGCCTCGGTGTTTGTGGAGGGGTTGAAATCACACAACTTCACGCGCGTCCTCACATGATCAATCTCAGCTATATTAAATATTAATCTTCATTAAAAGGACAGGTTTGTTCTGAAAACACGTTGCAGTTGCTTACAAAACAGCTCTGGACCTTCAATCCGCTTTAAAATCTTATTCTAGGTCTACAGAACTCTGCAGGTTGATGCACAAAACATTTTCTGTGTTTATTACTTTGCATCTGAAAGTGGTTTGTAGTTCTACCCCACAACCTTGTAAAAAGGTGTCCTTAGTGAAGAAGGCGACACTGACATAAAATTAATGTAAAATTTATCCTTTGACCTTGAAGAGCAGCTAGAGTCATACTTTTTAGAGGGGAAGAAGCTGCAGGAAGCCCACCACCTTCTCACAGGAAACAGTCAAACCAAACATTCACCTCAGCCTGCAGCAGCAGTTTGACTAAATCATAAAGTTTCTCAATGAAAGAGTCCTTCACCTTCAAGGACTATTTGGTCTTTTAGGCACCATGTCAGATCTCCAGTTTCCTGCATCTGAAGCTGTTCCTCCTCAGTGTTTTAAAGAACTCAAAATCATTTCCTGGCATAAAATAATCATATGGGTGGCAATGCCGAGCTTACTATCCGTCATTATAAAAGGTGGATCATTTCGAGCGCCTTGGCGATCGCGAAGGAGGGGTAATATGTGGAGAAACAGAACAAGCCCTCAGCTTCAAGGTTAACAGATCTATCAGAGCGGCATGAAGACCACGTCCCATGAAAGATGTGGACCAGAGCCAGAGGTTATAGAAGCCATTTAAAATATGACAAGCGCAGGAAGGAGCCGACGTCTCTTTAAAGTGAGTAAAGAACAAGGCTGTACTGGAATCACCAATCCACTTTCACCAACTGAGGTACAAAAGAGTGCAAAAAAAAAACAAAAACAAAAAAACTTCTGAAACAAAGCAATAAAAATATGTAGAAAGTAACATCTTTAAAAGTCTCAAATTAATGCATCTAAAATTAAGACCATAAAATGTCAATTTCTTTTTTTAAGTAAGTTCAGTACGTTAATCACAGAGTTTAAATTCTGTCTCAGCAGGACTATTTAATCTCATATTCTAAGTGGACTTTTTTCTCGTGGGACTTTTCTGTCAGGCAAAAGTTTGAGTCGCACTCAGACATCTTTATTGCAGTCTGTGACTCGAGACAGTTTAGGCTGCTGCTAACTAGCTGCTAATATAACCTAGCAACACAGCTAGCTACGTAGCAAGTGGGCTGGACAATGTTTGTACATTTCTGTGGAGACAGAGGTCTTAAATTCCAGACATGATGATCTTAAAAAGTATTACATTTGAGTTGGTGAAACCTGCATAAACCCTGTAGTAAAAGCCAAGAATCCATTGGGAATTTGTTGCAGATTTTGGGTGGAGAAGGTGCAAAAGGAGTGAGAAATAAATCTGCCAATGATAGATGAAGGGAGGAGACATAAAGGAGGCAGAGGAAGGGAAATGCTTAAAGTGTTATTGACTCTGCAGGCATTAGAACACCAGTACAGTTGTGTACAGTGGATCTACTCCAGCAAAGCCATCCATTACTTCCTTCCCACACAGGTGAGCAGAACCGTATCGAAACACTTCAGACAAAAACAAACCGAAAAGCACAGAGAACATCGTGACCCAGCTGGCTCTGGGAAAGGCAGTGTGCGTGTGCGTTGGAGCGCGTGATGGTTGGAGGCAGGAGACTCATGCGTGGGCTGAGTCAGAACCTACAGAAAGAGCAGTAGGCTCGTATCATGTCGGGGCGTAAATTACTGCAATGCCAAGGCAGCCATGTGGCACCATTAGGACCTGCTGCGCCGCTCCCTGCCAAACAGATTAACCAGCGAGTGGAGAGCCGGCAACCACACTGAGGTGGGAGGGAGAGGCTGGGCCAGGTGGAGGCAAAAAAAAAAAAAAAAAAAAAAAAAAAAAAAAAAGAGTTTAAAAACACTTTACAGCACTATAAAACCCATGAAGAACCAACACAACATTTGAAGACTCGTTTTTAATTCTGCCTTTTTGGTTTTTTTTTTATAAATCCCAACAGTTTATTCTCAAAAAGGTTTTTTCAGTTTCCGCCTGCCAAGCTGAGAAAATAATTTCCCTGCTGTTTCACCCCTCTACTAGATGCAACTAGTTTGAAACGAGGTTTAAATATCAGAATGTGTATCACATCAAGCAATTTTAGGAAAGCTTGGTCTATACAAAACCCAGTTTATCAATGGTCTTCTTCACCAGAATGTCTGATTTTAATTAATTACCGTCTTGGTATGTCAAGCTCCACAGCCGTGGTTTCATTTGATGTAGGCAGATAAATTTGTGCAGCAACGTTTTAGGGGCCCCTGAGGTCCAGACAAAAGATGTGGCTGAATGGAAGAAGAAATATTTCTGCGGTTCAAAGTAAAAGTTGTCTGTTTTGTATCTCTTTGCCGCCTTTAATCTGAGCAGAATATGGTCAAAATCCACATGAAGCGGCTAAAAAGAAAATCTGTAAGACTTTGTCTTTTAGAAGACTTTTAAAATTAGTAAAATTGGAGGGTAAGATTTCCACTTTTTTAATTTAAATTTGACCAAGATGAAATACTGAGGTGAATTGAAGCATTTAAAATCCTTCATTAAGAAGGCAAATAATAATAATAATAAATAGCTCAGAGACCAGAGTTTGCACATTTCCTGTCAGCTGGCTGCTCCTTCAGTTCACTTACAGAAAAACAGATTTTTATATAATTAGTCTCGTGTTCAGATAAGCAGAAGAAGATGGATGGATAGTTATTCTGTTCACCTGACATCTACTAACAAGTGTTGTGGCTGTTGATTTTACATGCATCAATCTCAAAAAGACAGTAATTGTTTATTGCCCGTAATATACCGTGGGGTTTAATTGATGCTTTTCTGCTTTAGATTCTGGCCTTTAGTACCAACATGAATTTGATTTTTACATTCATCTTACACGTAGATCAAAACAAATACATTTTCTAATTTCAGGAACAAAGAACTGAAAACTGAAAGTGCAGGAAGACTCATGCGGCCATGATATCTGCAGCATGTAAACCGATCGGTGAAAGTTACCCAGCTGTTGCTGATCATGATTTGTGATGAAAAGGTTAAAAGAGATTAAAAATAAAACATAAGACCCACAAGAATTACAAAAAGTTGATGGCAGCAAAAGGTCACCTTGACTTTTGAGCTGAGGCCAAACACAACCCAGCGCTGTGTGAATCCCCCATCACCCATTGCTTCTATGGTGACAAAAAAAGATAAAAATGACCTTTTCTGTGAATGTGAGAGAGAGACGCCCCTGTCCTCTGCTCCATCACTGTGCTCTCATCCCTCAGCTGGTGTACAAACATGCATCCATCATGTAGAAGCCATCTTTTGTCACTACACAAAGTCATCCTTCTATCCAAAAAATGTCAGATTCTGAACACTAGAACCCACAAATGGTAGGAAAATTAAAATAAATAAATTAACTACGTAAGTTTTGTTTTTCTGCATCTAATTTGAATATTTTGTACATAAAGCATCAACCTGATGTGGACAAAACAAGACAGGGTTGGACTTTGTGCTGCAAAGAACTTGCCAGTTCTTCTTCAAGCAGCATCTTGGTGATGCAGACGCCTGCAGGAAGCCCTGCAGGAAACTGACAGCAGCCATGTCAAACAATCAGCTACCTGGTAGCAAATAAGAGTCCAAATTCTACAAGGATTAAATTTCTAATACAGACACAAAAAGAACCCATTTCATTCATTCAATTTGCCCTCTTTAATTCGCTACTAAGCAAGTGATTTCCAGGATAATCCTCGACTACAAAACGAGCTTTAATCTGTCTACAGCGCATACTTTAATGTTTGATCGCATGGCAGCCAAGGTGCCACTGAATGAGAAAGCAGCAAGCAGCCGTGATTACGAAAATCCACTGCAACTCATCCGCCACTGCATCCAGAGATTTAAACTTTGGGGCAAAAATGCACAGAGTCTTCTTTATACCAGTGGAGTCAAAGAGCATCTCGGCTGCAATGTTAGAACAATGCACTGGTGTGGGCAGAGGATTTAAACTTTGACATAGATCAGTCTCAACTAAGAAGGATTTGCTGCTTTTTGTCAAGACATGGACTATGGAAACTCTAGTTTGTTTGCTCTGGCGCAGTTCGAATGTGTATGTGAACGGAAAGCAAACCGGAGACCACTCCAAAAGCAGGAAGTGGCATTCTGGGTAAATGCAACCAAAACAAACACAAGGGTCCAGTGTAAACGAGTTAAATGTGTTCTGTTCTTTTACCAACAACAAGAAAGAAGTCCTACAACCACTAAAATCTGACGTTTTTGTGCATTTCATGAAGGGGGAAGTTGTGCTCATGTCTTCTTTGTACGTTTTCATGTCAGTTGTTATTGGTGCAGCGCCACCACAGGCGAGGGGATGAACAGGTTTTGAAAGGTTTTGGATTATTTGAAACAGTGCAGAGCGTCAGCTGAAAATGTAACAAATGTCTCCATTTTGTTCCCAAGAGAACCAGGCCTACCGGACTATCAGGAGTAAAAACAAACTTAGATTAATTTAAGACAACCTTGAAAACTAACAATTGGAGAAGCAGGCTCCATTTTAACGCTGGAAGCTGCTGAAATTCACACAGATTCTGTGCAAACCACAAACTAGCAAAGCTGCTGGAGAAATATTCCACAGATATTTCATTTTACTAATAACCATCGTGTTAATTTGGTCAGGATTTCCACATGGACTGCACAATTTTACATAAGAATATTTCCTTATGCGAGATTAAGGAACTATTAGGACTCCTCAGACCTTAAATGACAGTGCAGGATAAGATAGTAGTAGCATTATGTCCTGTAATGCTAGGCTGCTGCCGCTCTTTATTGTGTTTCAGGAAATGGACATTATTTCCCTCTGCTCAGCCACTGTGACAATCTGTGTGCAAAAGCTGCACTGCTTCAGCAGCCTCAGGAGATGAGAATTCAGTATCTATCTGCTCCGTGTGTGTGTGTGTGTGTGCAGGCAACCAATTTCCCTCTCAGATGAGCCCTTATCAGAGAGCAGAGGAATAGTCAGCGCCCCCTATTCCACAGATGCAGCTTCTGTAGGAGACAGGAAGGAGGGGGGCACTTCCGCTGCCATATATGGATGTGCTGGAATCCCCTCCCCACCTCTCCGCCAACACGCCCCACCTGTGCAGTGACAGGGCAGCCCATTTTTATTCACCTCACGCTCCGCTCTGAAGGCTGGCGGGGGCGGATCGAGAGAGGCGAGAACAAGGAGGGTGGGAGTCTCCCCGTCAACGTCACCGCCATCCCATTCACTCCAGCCTCATTCTCATTTTACACACGTACACGTGAATGAAGGTGCGTCCACGCAGAGGCACGCATTTCCATAATATCTGCACATGTGCAACGGCAGGATGAGCGGCAGAGGCTGCAGGACAAAGTGTTCGTCAGGAAACTCTGCAGAGAAAAGAGTGCATTCCTGCTTTTCACGGCGACACACCACGCTCAGTTCAAAAACACACTGCGGTTTGCCTCTTAGGGCTTTCCTCCTCACTGCCGGTCTAAAAAGACCGGAGCTCCGCACCTTCCCCTCCTCGCCCTGCTTTCATTCAGCTTCAAGAGCCATCCAAGTAACTTTCCTTTCATCCTCTGCCAACCTCCCGCAAACCCAGCAGCATCCACCTCTTCCCCTCACCCTCCCACCGGCTCGAGTTTGATAAGCGCTTCGCTAAAGGCTGCCGACGTGCTGCACAAACGCTGCAGATGTGAGCACTTAGAGTGTGTGTGTGTGTGTGTGTGTGTGTAGGGCGCAGGAAGGCTGTTGGTCAGTGAAATCTTAATGAACGCACATCTGTGAAGGGCTGCTGCCTCCAGAACGCCAGAAAGGCGAGTTGGTACATTTTGTTCCTTGCGCCTCGTGTGTTCTGACAAATGATGGGCTAAACGTTACAATATTTCACAGCTGGAGCCCCTTTAGAAACAAACCGCACCGGAAGGGAGGACAAATAGACCCAATAGAAACATGCAAAGTATTAGGAAAAAGATAGAAAAAAAAAAGTGGAAAGTTGCACCCATAACAACTACACACGACATGGCTACAGATATAAAGGGATACAAAAACATAACTTTCAAAACTGCTAAAATGTTCCTTCATATTATTTCAGGGCTGTCCCGAGTGACTCCTGTCCAAAAATCCTCCACATTAAAAGGCAATTTATTAGCTAACAGTTCCAGGGTAGATTAAACCTTGGAACTAAATTACTAGAGGTGGATTATTTTAAGCTTAACACAGCTTCCTAGTGTAATTTTTCTACACTGGGAGGATTCATTAATGTGATAGGAAAAAATATTAACCAGGAATAACAGACCGGACCTTTTCTAGGCTTCAGTCTGGTACGTTGATGTCAACCAGCCTCTTTTCCGACAGACAGTTTCGTTCAGAGACTGCAGCATCCATTTGATTTGTTGTTTTATTTATTTTTTGATATTGAGCGTGTCTTCCAGTTCTAGTGTTGAATTTTCCTTAGAAATTAAAGCTTATTGGTCTTTCAGAGGGTGTACTTCCATTATTATCAATATATTACATTAAAATATTCTCGAAAACAACAATATTATTATTTATCGCAATAATTTCTGGGACAATTTGTTATCGTGGCAGTTCCCCGACAGGCCTGCAAAAAGGCATTAAAACAATAACAAAAACTTAAATCTTCAAACTTTTCTTTTACAGATCACTCAACATTCATCCATCCAAGAAAAAGAAAAAAGCTGGAAGGAGTGACCTAAAAAATCATTAAATATTTCATTTGATTCCATGTCATCTGAGAGCAATGCTTCATGTTTCCTCCGCTTGCATAACCCAAGCATATTCCCCACATCGCAGAGCATCATCGCAGAGCGTCACCGTGATGCTCGCACGCTGCCGCCGTCCAAAGATCAGCTTTGACGAAGCTCAAAGCTGGAACACACCCTGGAGCCCCTCCCGCCCTCCCCCAAGTAGGCGGGCACGGGGCTCTCTGCAGGGACAGGAGCACAAAGACGGCCATGACGCTCCGGGCACAGACAACCGAGGAGAAAGCGCCGTAGCTAATCAAGAGAAGAGAGCCCACTGGTTTCAAGCCATTACACTGGAGAAATGTCTGCCTGAGCGGAGCGTTTGGACTGCGCTGCAGATGAGCGCACAGGCTACAGGCTTCACCTCACGCAACCCCAGACAGGAGAGGCTCTCTGCCAGTCGGGGACGCCAGAATACATCTTGTCAGAGCGAAAGACTGTGGAGGATGATGATGATGAGGATGATGATGGAGCCCTCTATCAAAAGCTCCTCCCTCCCTCCATCAATCTGACGCAGCGCCGGCCCCAACAGATGCCACGGCGCTCACCTGCGGCGCTCTGCCTCCAACAGCAGCTGGCCGAGAGCTTCAGAGCTCCACAACAATATGTGAGGGGGAACAAAACAAAACAATGAGACAATGAAGCTCCAGAAGCCCTGCTATGCAGCAGAAGAGAGTCGTTTTTATTGGGAGTGATGTTCTGCTTGTGTGACTTCGAGACGAGAAGGAGGGAGGACTGAGCAGATTGTGCTTGCATGACTGTGGGGATAAAGTGTTCAGTAGAATTACTCACACACACACACAGCAAACAAACACTGGAGAAAAATCCCTCCCCAGAGAACAAACAGGTTTGGAGGAAAACTGCCGTAGCAGATACAAGACGTCATTACACAGCAATATTTACTCATGACTGCAATCACTGGAGGATGCTACCCATATACCATCAGGACACACAGACACTGTACACCTGCACACATAATACAGGCGGTACACTGATAATGGTGTCCATTCACAAGGGCAGAGATAAGCTCTGAAAACAGAGAGCAAAGCATCCAGAGCTTCAGCTGAGGAACGTTGTTGAAACAACTAGAAATTATTCTTAAGAGACACATTTGTGTTTGTTAAAGGTCCAGAAATGCACGTTTCCTGAAATTTTCAAACTTTTTATTGAAATCTCATCTAATTTCTGGGAGTAAATGTGAATAAATCTGAAATTTAAACATTAAAGGTCGGCCCTCAATGTGGGTCTTAAATACAGTTGGAGCAAAAACACATTTTTTGCATAATTCCTCCATCACAGTGTGCCATACTGTAGGACATTGTTAGCTGTAAGCATATCAAGGCCACACCGATGGATAAGCTGACATAGAAAATGGAGGCCTGGGATCCTGAATCAAAACAAAAAGCAGACCAAAACCTGATCCAGGCAATAATAACCCATAAGAACGAGTTGGGAAGTTGTTTTGGCTCAGAGATCAGGCGAAGGTTGAGTTCAGTCATTTGTAACTTTGAATAGATTTTCTGCTTCTCCACAAGGAGCCTTTGAAGTAGTCGGGTCATCTGGTCCAGAAGCCGCCCGGTCACCTCCCACGTGAGATTGTTGGAAGCCCATTTGATCAGAAGGAGACTGAGTCATGACAGAGTCGAGAGATCAAGTCTCTCAGCTTGAGGAGACTGGAACGTCTCGGTAAAGAGCCGGAGGAGGCGGCTGAGGAGTGAGAAGTCTGGGCAGCTTGGAGGGAAGCATCAATGCTAAACAAGATGATGGATATAGACTTTCACTTTGAAACTTAAATGGGTAGTTTGGTTTAAGACAAATGGGTCAGTTTAATTTGGACCCTTGCTAGCTTGATAAAAATCAGCCAGTTGTTCTACACTTTGCTTCGTGCAGAGGATCTGCTCTCTTCCTGGAGGAGTGGACTCTGTTGAGCTTTTAAATTTTACCCAATTGCTAACGTTTGTCGTAATGTGCCAGTTCAACGCTATGACACATCCAGGAAATGTCCTGTACTGTAAACAACCATCCTCCACTGTGAAGAGAGGAGTGCCAATCTGAACAAGGTGACCGTAATGTTTATTCAACATTTGGAAGCGTGACCAACACAGACTGAACAGCTTCGTTCACTTCCTCCGCTACCATTGCTAAAACTACAGGCAGACTACAATTCTAAAAAAAAAAAAATTAATGAAAAATACAGAAAACCGACTTCATTGTTCGTCGATTTTCCTAATTGAAATTCTGCAGGACGAATCCTAGTGAATGGGAGAAAACCCAGACAGCACACTGAATTGAGATGAATTGTGTCTTCTTGAAGTTATGTACAATTCAATCTGCCTAAATTGCCAGAAGATTAAGCAAAAAGTGCCAATAACAGTGATGGATTCTTTTATTTTTACCCAAACTGCAGCTTTTATAAAGAATGACGAAGATGGGTAAACTCTTTTCCAAATATGGTGGTGAAAACTGGACGAAAGCACACGAAACATTCAACAAAAAGCTCTGAAATCAATGAGCTGACCTGCTGATGTGTGTATAATCCAGTGCTAACTCTGAACAATGGAGGCAGCGTCACCTCGAGCTTAATTCACCATCCTGATCCGCAGCACTGCTGGGATTATAGCACTCAGCCGAACACACTGCTAGACAAACACGCAGACGCCATTTGTTCAGCAGCCACAACAAACCTGAGGAGACACACTTCACCCACATCAACGCATCCCAAACTTCCACAACCCGAATCCACAGGGACGCTCTCCGTCACCGTCCCAGGTGACCTGGAGTCTGTGCGTTCTGAACCGGCGTGCCGTTACAGAGCAGATACTGTATGGCCACGCACACACACACACACACACACACACAAACACACACTCCTGCGCACGACAGGAATGACTGCCCCCACACATTCACCAGCGTGAGTCATCCAAAATTTACATTCAGCTTCTGTTTCAGCAGCAGAGGAGGAGGTTCGGGCTTCAGTCCTCTGCCGTTGCTTCTGAGAGTTAACGGTCCAACAAACAGGAAACAAGGCAGAGCCCTCCTCATGCAGGGTTACTGGACGACGCCTGGAATAGGTGGGAGCAAGGCAAATAAGGATGCTGGACAGACTTTATTTAAATCTGGACTCCCCAAACACAACCAGATTATACTTTTTTTTTTTTTTTTAAATAAAAAAAATAATCTATAAAAGACACACTCTGGCAGAGTGACCATTACCATCTTCTGCAAAATGCTACTATGAAAACTTCTTGTTTTAGATTTGGCTCAAATTAATAGATACTGAGTACTGTAATTTTTACAGCAGTCATGAATATTTTAATCATATTTATTTAATCATTGGAAACTGGGCCAGTAAGGTTATACAACCAGTATATCCCATGAGTACAGAGTGTTCTGTAGGATGATGTTGTGCAGCTAACGTCTCTGATCCCCATCTTAATGCTGCCTGATTTAATTGCTGATGTTTGCCAATGTCTCACCTCCCTCCAAGGAGAAACAGACATGAGTGTTACCTAATGGGAGCTGGCACCTCTGCGCCTCTCCATCCTCCACGCTTTTAATGAATTAATAAAGACCAGTTAGTTTCTCCAAACACGGCTCAAAAAGACCCCTGGGGAGGAAGAGGAAGGGGGAGCTCGGCGCAGCGGCACCAAATGCCACGCCGGTGAGCATTGAGCCGTTACCATCAGACACCAGCAGGGGGTCAAACTGGCAGTGGCTCGGCTGCCCATGACAGGAAAACCTTCCCCACCACCCCTAATGCTGCATCTGTTGCATATGTATGGAGGCATTTCCTGCAAACTGTTAGGTAAATAATAGCTAATAGCTAAATGTTATTATTACCTCCATTACTTTAGTTATTCATGCTGAAAACGGTTCTAAAAAAAATAGCTGCGTTTAAAATGTCATTTTTGTTGTCCTACAAAACCCTGAAAGATATCAGAAGTAATGCAGAGATGCTCCAAATCAACTGGGATCAGCTCAGATTCGTTTGTTCTTATTGGTTAAAGTCAAATTAAGAAACTAAGAACTTCCACAATACCCAGTAGTAAAAAATAAACAAATGAATACATTTGGATCCAGACAAATCCCAATCAGCATGTCAAGAAACAAAACTATCAAAAAAACCCTGATTGGTCCAATTACATTCTTCAGCATCAAACTGTTTTGACTTCATAACCCAAACACCCTCCAAAGGTCAACACATCTTGGGACTTCTACTGAAATCGTATTTCCATTCAGATGTATGCTGAAATTACTCCCATTATTATCTCAGCAGCATCATTGCATAACCAAGCAAGCTGAGGAGGAGAACCCAGATATACCACCACCCCGCTCCCCCCACCCGTACCAGGAGCTCCGACTGTCTGCCCAGAGCCGGTCGGAGTGAGGAGGCGTGTGGAGCAGTGACAGCTTTCCTCACATCATAACAGAAACTTGTCATGTTTCCATGTCTGAGATCTGCATCATATGGGGAGCTGAGTAAAGTGAGAATCAGGAGAAATTCCTCGCGATCACAAGTCCTGCTCCCTGCTTGAGTTGGAGCTCTGTGTTAGAGGAAGCCAATGAAGGAGCAGAGGAAGACCTGATGTTTTTACCAGACAGAATGGATTACACCAACATCTCTTATTGTTACCAAATAAATCCCTTTCTGCTTTTCCAAACATAAAAACAACTGAGGAAATGAAAACTGGAAGGGTTCTTGTTCAGGAATTCACAAAATTCAGAAATCAGGTAACTTTAGGCAGGTAACTGAGCAGGAGTTTTCTGTGCTGCTCTGAAATATGTCGAACTGAGCTGCCCTGAAGCATCCTGTCACCGAGGAGGTTTACTTTTTTTTTTTTTTTTACTAAAAATCCTCCAAAACCAGAAGCACATCAGGGTTAAAATATTCCACACAGCAGCAGCCGCATTCATCAGTTTAGTTAAAAATGATCGACTCGTTCAATTTAGACAACTCTGACGACTTAAACGTTTTAGCCCCTTTTCTAGACCACGTCTTTTATTTTACCGTTTCATCATTAACTCTCCTGTTTGAGGTAGAGTCTGCTTGATAACTAAATAACTTCATTTTCGCTTTAAAGTACTGAGACTTCTAAGAGACCTGACCAACAGCGAACTTCCCCTCCTGTAATTATCCGCCCAGGTGCAGCAGGTGTCCCGAACAACACGAACCGGCTCACCTTGTAGACATTCTCCGTAATGCGGTGCACCTCGTCGGTCCGGGACATCCTTGCTGGAGCGTCAGTCACAACCATATACGGAGCTCTCTTTTCTGTGGAAGCTGTGGAGGGATTCTCGGTTCCTTTCCGAACTGTGGCGGGGGGACGAAGCAGCTGTTAGGCAGGGAAACGCGACTCTTGTCTGGGAGAGACGAGCGCGCCTGTCCGTGGGATCCCGGGTTTTATAGGAGAGTCCTCCGCTTCGCCCACACCGGCTCCCCACGCAGCCAGTCAGCGGCCGCTCCGAGCCTCCCTGCAGGAGCGCAGAGGCGGACTCAGAGGCGCCGCCTTCAGGGCCGGTGGGAAAAATGAACTCCGGAGACGACAACCGAGAATGATTGGGGGGGAGGGATACTCAGAGGAAGGTGTTTCACATATCATTACTTGGATTCTTCGTGACTGATTAAACTGATTTTATTTATTTAGTAATTTTTAATTAGTCCGCTTTCCAGTCATATAGATTTTTAGTTTACTATCTTTGAACGCCCCGTAACCTTATAATGAAGATATCTTATTCGGATAAAATGGGAGACAAAAATTATATTACTTTATTTAAATAAACAAATAAATAAATCAGAACTTTACTAATTGATTTACATAAACATTTTATGTTGTCTCAAGGCTTTTCCTTGGCCAAGAGTGAGAAAACTGGGTTAAAAAAAAGTATAATTTAAATTGAGTAGCATGGGCAGGGTAACATTTTTACTTATCAAAGTAAATAAAATTTTAAAAAAATAAACAGGTGGAAAAAAATAATCATTCCCAGTCTTCTGTCCCGTTTTTATTTAATCCCAGCAAAAAGGGAACTGAGTGTTGTTTTTAACCTCGTAGCTAGAAATTATGAATCACAACTGTTGCTGCGATATTTCTGTCTTTTCACTACGGAACATGTTGAAGCGGCAACAGACTGACGGGACTCCGCCATCTGAAGCTACGGCGCTGATATTTCCACCGATTATTCAGAGCCCAGAAATGCAGCACAGCATTGAGGGAAAGGCTCCTCCAGCTCTGCTGACACAGGCAGCCCACGCCTCCTCTGCTCCAACCATTCAGAAGAACCGTCCGGCATCACTGGGACAAGCCACACAAGCCCATTCACAGTGGAAACGTCCACTGAAACATCCACCGTGAGGCTCCTCTTAATTTTAAGGCTAATATCCTCCAGGATGGTAGATGATGCTCCACAGGACACAGCAGGAGGGTGAAATGACTCTCCTCCAGGATGTTGGTGTGGAGTGTTTCAAAACACTTCTTTCAACTTACTCACATTTTATCGCTTGCTAAATTTGTCCGCTGCTGAGGGGGCTCTGGTGGATATGAGTGGGATGGGAGCCACTTTTCTGCTGGATTTCAGATCCGCTCCAGGTGGGCAGGGAATCCCACACATCTCGGCTCGTCACGATCTGCAGCCCTGTGAATGGAAAGAGGCTCGCCGTGAAAAAGGGGGGAGGACAGACGGCCTCTTATTTTGGGCAACACTTTTCTGCCTTAGTATAAAAACAGCTGCCCCGAGGCCGCCGCTGAGGGTTAAATAATAAAGCGGAGCGATAACTCGCAGCAGGAACACACTCATTTTGTTCTGATTGTCACGTCAGATGTAGTTCCAGCAGGCCGCAGACGGTTAGTGGAAATCAATGAGGCGTGTTTGGTCTCAGCTGGAGCAACAGAAACATTCCCACTGTCAGCGGGCCAATCGATTTACTCCTCTGTCAGGATTCAATCCCTGCAATTAGCTCCTATAATGGGCCTAAAACATACATCCAGGTTTGTGTCAGACACCACACTGTGAAGCGTGATTATAAGGAAATGAGTCTGTCTGTTGACTGATAATTATTCTGGGACTCAAGTCAGCCTTATAATCACACACAGCCCTGAGAAGAAGAAAAAATAGAGCATGACTTTAAATATTGAGTCCGTTCAAAACAACTGTTTACACACCAGTTTAGTGAAATCTTGGGAAGAGAAAGTGCTTTGTTGTAGACAAAGTAGGAACTCCGTACATGCTGTAAAGCATGGTGGCAGTAGCATCATGCTGAGGCTCTGTTTTCCAGCCAGTGGTGGTTCAACTTCCTCTTTCATTTACAGAATAAGGATCTAAACAGAATAAAGGATCAAGCAGAATAACATCAGGCTTCAGGAACGTCTCCACCATCAACCCTGATGAAAACTTATGGACTATGATTGACTCAGATCTCTGACAGGAAGTCAGCCAGATTAAAACCACATGACCGTTTCTGATGAAACGAATGGGGACCGATCCAGGCAGAATGGCACCAGATTCTTGTTGATGTCAGCATAGTGCACGTGGCGTCTCGTAGTTAAACCGCAGGTCAATATTACAGTCTGTATAATTATAATAATCAATCTGTTGAAGTGGCATCACTAAAGATGTTTATTGTAGTCGTCCCCAAAAAAGAATGTACAAATAAAAGCCTAGAAATATTACATTAAATATTCATGATGAGTACAGTCATATTCAATCAATTAAAAATATCAACAAGTAAATATATTTCTGTAATTCAGTAAGTGAATCTCATTACACGGACTGATGTTTTCAAGCTCTGTTAAAACCAAAACATGAACTCAATGAACATTTCTTTTGATTCCTGCTTAAAGGTTATTTTCAAAAGGTACTTTTAATCTCACAACCCTCATTGGAATCTTTTTTTAACTTCCAGAAACAACGTTGTTGCTTAATTCCCCAAACATCTCACCTTTACTTTTATTCTCTGCGAGTTGGAGCAACGGCATCTCACAGTAAAAAGGTCCAGGGGTCAAATGTCATTCAGAAACTTTGCTGTGTTGAGTGAGTCTGTGTGTTTTCCTTGCACAAAAAGCTTCCTTCCACAGTCCGAAAACGTACATGTTAGGACATGTTTCCTCCTTAAAATTATGTCTGTACAAATATAATTGTTGTGCGTCCAGGACAAATATCACAGCTCTTTATATCTTGGATAGGACATAAAATACCTTTCATTAGAGGATTTTTATAGATAATACTTTAGCTTTTTTCAAATGTATCTGAGCTTGAATTTACTTTTTTTTTTTATCAGTGGTACATGAGGTCTTGGTTCCCTTTGATTATTTTAATATGATGTGACACAGAGGCCAGTTTCTATTAGTCATTTCTTCAAAAATAGGAAATACACAAGAAAACATGCCATTCAATAAAGCATGAGTGTGCGTCAACCTTTATAGGTCAGAAAATGGCAACGAGAAAACAGCTCCTGGTCAAAGCTAAAAGCTACAGTCAGATAAATTATTAAAACAGTAAAAAATAAAAAATAACTGGAACTGTGATGACAGAAGTTTAACTTCCATCACGCACAGTGAGGACTGGGAGGGACATAAAAACATTGAGGAAGCTTTCCCCCCATTAAAGAGCTGCAGTAAAGACATTATTTTTGTTGTTCTTATTGGCGCTATTGCCCTTTATTCATTAGCAGCTTGAGAGGAAGAAGGGCAAAGAGAGAACGGAAAGACATGACATAAATCATTGAACCACATAAGATCATTTTTGGCTCCTTTTGGCGTTTCTAACGTCCAATGACTCAATAATTCCTTTTTTTGTTGTTTTTACAGAAACACGTTTCACAAACACCCATCCATCCAAGGAACATCTTAAGAAATATGGCTGGAAATGTCCTGGCCCAGAGTTTGGATCAGCAGATTAAACAGTAAAATACGGAAATATAAGGCAAGCAGCAGAGAGAGTTTAGTTCAAAACAGTTTGGCTTCTATGTGCTGGTTTAAGATTTTGCAACTTTTAAAGGTAGAACAAAACTTCCAAAATAGTTTCTTGATTAACGTTTTGATTCCCGCTCACAGGTGCACAATCAGCACTCGGCGGTGTGTTTATGTAGGCAGGCCAACAGGTGGGCAGGCCACACACACACTCATTCACTCACACACCTCCACATCTGAACCATCTCTCTGATTTAGCCTTCGTCTCCAGCCTACTCCTCCTCATCGCTCTCTGCGGCCCGTTCTCCCCGTGTCTGTGATTCATCAGCGCGGCGCTCTGACATTCAGGCTTCAGTCTGTGAGCCGCCCACTCCCACGCAGCGCCACGCAGGCTTGTAGAGCGCAGTCGGCTGTGGAGTGGATCCAGCCCATTCAGAACGAGGACGGCACTGAAGTGGACGTTAGTAACCCAGCAAACACGGGTCAGCCTATTTCAGGCCGGAATGACGCGGTGTTGTTACACAGGCTTTGTTGAAATTAAAAGCTACGAGGTTGCAGAACAATGGCTGCTTTTCTGTTTCCTTTATTAGGCCGATGCTTTTAAAGCACAACTAAATTTATAGAGGGAGGAGAAGCTCTGTGACACGAAATATTTATGTATACAGATATAAAAACAGGATTTTATGGCAGTTCGAGGCAAGTCCTCTCTGATTAGGCGACATAAAATATCAAATCGTCAGCAAAACCTAAGAAAAAGCTGGTCCTGTGTGAAATTTAATGTAGTTGTTTTGTATCAAACTAGAAAGTTAGCTTTGTGAATCTTAATAAAACAGGACAAATACAAGAGGGAACAAGGTGGGAGGAATATGTTACCTCAAATTTTAACATTTCTCTAATTGCTTAAGTGACCTCAAGCCAATAAATAGAAATAGAAATCCTCTAAGATGATACTGAATGTGGTCTCTGCTGTTTTTCACCCAGCTGTTCATCTCAGGATCTTATTATAAAAAACAAACAGCACTAATGATACACAGGCGCAAAACCCTGTCATTTTCAACAAGCAATTTTCTTCTTTTTTTTTTTACTTTTATAGTTACATTGAATGTTTGAAGTGGGATTCTGTAGAGTAATTAGTAACTGTTCCCTTATCCAAAGCAGAAAGATGTAATGTCACCATCGATTTGTCGGAAAACTAAGAACATCTAGCAAGGTTATGCTAGCAGTGAGTTACCGATAGCTTAAACTTTTGCCCGACAGAAAATTTCCATGAGAAAATAACAAATAAAAGATATGAGATTAGATAAATAATCTTGTCAAGACAAAATGTAAAACCTGTGATTAACATATTAAAGGCCAACTTACTTTTAAAAATAAGTAAGATATTTTAAGGCCTAAATTTTAGTTGAATTGAATAATATCTACATGGTTATGAAGTGTGGAACTTGTTGTTGTCCTGTCAACAGATCCTCCACCGGAGCCCTGGATCTCTGCAGCTCCTCCAGTGGAACCATAAACCTCTGGGCTGCTTCTCTACCCAGGCAGTTGAATTGAGCAGCCATGTCTTGGTAGGTTTCCAGTTGAAACTTGGGATTTTGCCTCATAACCTCATCATAACTTTATTAATAACCATGATATAGGACATAAATTAAGGTGTAGTTTGTAGTTATAGTGTGAGAAGCTATGAATACTTTTATAAAATGTATACAAGAAAAGAGAAAGATATTCACCAGTTTTCCTATTCTCCGTTTAACTGCTGCCACCTTGTGTTCACTCACTGAATAACATCTGACATGATGCAACATTTAACAATAAAAACACTTTTTATTGTAAAAACAATGTACAGAAATCCCCAAACAAACTTTATAACATTTATTTCGATGCTGCTGTCGGACAGGATTAGTCGCCAGAGTTTAAAAGATTTACAGTTTTGTTCCACTGGCCTTCAAAGATATTCGACCTTCGACCTCGTGGATACAAACCAAAAGTTCCTGCTGCAGATCCAAGTATGGTTTATACACAACAAATGATTACAGAAGACTCTGTGGTTGCAGATTACATCACATGAGATAGGCCCGGCCTTTTCCCACGGAGGCTGAGCTAATCCACGAGGGGAATAGGAGTTAGATTAGGTAATCTGCTTGTGGAGTGTCAGACTTTGAAGGATGGATGCAGACGGCTTTTAGGAGAAATTTCCTGTTTTACCATCCAGGGATCAAAAGATCACTTCACCCATAGACATGTTTAAGATCAAAAATCTTGAATATGATTTTTCTTTTTATGGCTTTTGATGTTTTTATTTTATTTTATTTTATTTTTTTATGTCCAAAGCCGCAGATACAAAGTTCATACATTTGTCAATACTTTGGATGAAACGATCCTCTCCGAACTCGACTCTGATCCACAGATTATTTAGGGAGATTAAACTAGTTACATACAGTATACATGCTCTGGATTATTTAAAAATGATTTCATAGTAAACATGATGCACTGCTTACACTAAAGTTAGGCACAATTATGTGATTTCACAGGTCTTTGCGGTTCACAAGGCGCTGCAGGTGAACCGGTCCTTCCTTTTAGAACTGACCTGCGGCAGATGAACACAACCGGTCATCAGACGGGTTACCCGAGAGCAGCCGGCGGGCCTGTACGGTAGAAAAACATCTGCAGCTGGACGTCTGCGAGGGCGTTGGTTTGTAACGGGGGTCAGTTCTGTTCCTACACGGCAAGCAGCTCTCGCTCCTGCTTCTTCCTGGGACGATCGTTCTCTGAAACTGAAGCACAACCGCACACGCTCAGCTGGGACGGAAACTGCTGTGGAGTGAGCAGAGAGGCTGTCTGGGTCAGGCTGACTGAACCACTGAGGTTTAAGGAAAGACAGTAACGGACCACTGGAACAGAACATGTGTAAAGATTGTTTTTTTAACACACACACCTGCTGCCAAGTCTATGTATGAAAGAGCAACCATGGTTTTGTATCTGACCTGGTTCAGCAGATGCTTCTCTGAGGTTACTGCTGTTGTCTTTTCACACTTGCATTGTGTTAACTAGTGAACTGACCAATATTACTATTTTTTGTGTGTTTTTGTTCCTGAAATTGTCTCATAAATCTTCCCAAACTGATAAGCAGCAACATTTGATAGTCTAACATCATTGCTAAAGTATTTTATTAAATCCATGCAAGGTGGGTTTAATAAGGTATTAACAACAAGTGTTTCTAAATTAAATTCAAGACTTAACACCTTGTTAAATCCACCTTGAATTAAATTTAAGACCATAAAAACTATAAATATAGGGAATGGTTGGGGGGGATCTTGTACTAAAATCAAGCATAGTAAACACTGTGAGATTTCTGGGGTCTGTTTGTGGCTATTTCCACAAACGGATGCTGTTTGTACTTTTTGCACCGCTGATAGTTCTCTACGGTCATAACCTCAATAGTGCCTTGATTAAAAGTAATTTTGCACAGAAGTACCTTGGCAACCGAAGTGAGACAATGGCAAAAACAAACATCGCCAAGTCAAATGGTGATAAATCTGCTGCACTTACCCGAGATAGAGCAAAAAGCACTAGCTAGCTAGCAAGGGTGAATTAGCAGCTTGTTAGCTCCTCAAACACCTCCAGTCACAAAATGCAATGAAGACGCCTGCGTGACTCAAAACTTTTGACCTGATCTGAAATAGTCTTACACCTCTATTCCGTACTGATGGGCATCAACAGTCGCATCTCTTACGTCGTTGCTGATGTACTTCTGCTTTTGTGTTGCCACTCACCTGACTAATAAACTACCAGACACTTTGCTTTCATGGTGTCGAGAACATCAGTGAGATTAAAATGTAGAACTGACAGATTCTGCTAACAAACCGAGTGAAACGACAGACCTGGTTTTTTCTTGGCAGCTTCAGGGGCTTCCGGCAGCGGCTCTGAAGGAACCTCTGGAAGCTCGACGTCTCCCTGAGAGAATCGGATCAGAACGGCCATGATGAGCATCGACCTGCCTTCAGGTCATGGAACATTTTCTCTCCAAGTTTTATTTCAATCTGACCTGAGTGATGGCCTCCAGCTCAGCCAGAACAGCATCCTCGTCCTCCTGCGTCAAGGAACCGGCCAGCATCTCGTCGATTTGCTGCACGGAGACAAAAATACGTTAAGAGAGGGAATAAATCCGACTTGCTCCAGGTGTGTGAATGGTCACGTTAGCAAAAAACTGACCCTCTGGTACTCGATGGAATCTTGCGTTTCATCCAAGATCCTCTCCACCTCTTCAATCGACATCACCTGTTGGAGGGGGCGGGAGGGGGAAATCACAGCCTCATCAGGCCTCCAATAAAACCTGAGACCAGACCTTTAAACGCATCGAACGTCCCCCACCTCATGCATTTTCTTCAGACAATCGTTTCCAACTTTCAAGCCGTCAATGACCTTCCTCTCAATCTGAGCAAACTCAAGGTCCTGGACCTGAAACGAGCAGGAAGCAGAAGAGTCAGAGTCGTGTCGGCTGTCGCCAAAGAAACGCCGCCGCCGCCATCACTCACCATCCGCTCCAGGTTGCTGATCTGGTTCTCTGTCTTGTCCAGGAGCTGCTCCTGGTATCGCTTCTTCTTCAGCAGGAGGAGGGCTTTCCTGTTGGTTTGGAGAGGAAGTATAAAGCAAAGCCAGTGATCAGACACAGAGCCACTGCTGAAAGTATAACAGTTTTCAACTGAGGGTTAAATTACACAGCACTGACGAAAATCATCCTCTGGGACGTCAACATCACAGTAGTTTGTCAGATTAGAGGCTGAAGCACCGCATGAAGACCCACAAGTCCATGTTCAGATACAGATTTTTTTTTTTCCATCATCACTTTAGTAAATATTGATATCTGATCTGACATTTTGGCTTCTTTCATTTCACTCAGAAGCTGAGAAAGAGCAAAAGATTTTCATTCTGAAATGTTGAGAAATTTTATTTTGTCCGTAGACGGCAGCCCGTTTTATCTGCAGGTTTACATTTAGAAGCTCACACCCTGACACATTAGAGGTTAAAACCTGACAACTGCAGATGAAACAAAAAAGCTGCCTGCTTGTTGCACTTAAAGATGTCCGACTGAAGTTTGACTTTTGTTCATCTTTTAGAACAATACAATAAGAGAAGCTAAAAAGCAAGTTTAATAAATTTATTGATTTATTTCCACACTTATGGAAAAGTCTTAAAACAATTTCCATATAAGATTTAGCTTTAAAAGTCTTTCACCTTATTTGCCCTCATTTAATGGCCCATTAAAACCCACCTCATTTTACTTGTTTTGTTCCAAGCTCTATCAGCAATACAGTTAGGCCTGTCACTCAAAAGTCCGCCTGGCATTTTTTTACTTGTTTAAAGTAAAAAGTAGGAAGAAAAAGTCCTGTGGCCAAGTGCTTCAGCACATTTTTCCAGAATCATTTAGAACTTTCAATACCTGCATTATTTTACATTATTCTTGATACTAAACCACTATTAAAACTGTTTGATATCAAGAAAAAACAAAAAGCGAAATTAGATTTTGGAGATTTTATGCAAATAAAACACTGCATTTGAACATGAAGTACAGATTTTGCATCACAAATTGACAATTTCAACACTATAGAACATATTTACAATATTTTTTTCATTCTCAATTATTTTTACAAATAAGAAACAGACTAACAATTAAAACTATTTACAGGCGATTTTCCCCTCTCTGCATTTCTCCTTATTTTCCTGGGCCTTGGTGGTATTCACAGAAGCAATTTCTGTCCACCTGAAGGCACAAGCCCACATTACATAACTCACAACTCCAGGCTGTGCTTCTCTGACAAAGCTTGCAGCGCCGTCTCCCCATGCTTGCTCTCTCAGACTTTGCCTGCTTGTTGCTGCTGCATGGGACTGGTAGATGTTTTTTCCCAGCTTCTTTTTGTGGCTCGTCATAAAGAGGAACACCTAGGAGGTGTGCTGCCAGCTCCTCCTGGAAACTTTGTCGGGTCTTCTGCTTCCTTCTCATTGTACAACACTGATCCTTGTGAATAACAAAGGAGTTTGTCACAGCGATGTCGACCAAATGTTGGAACACAGTGGTGACCCACCTTTTTGTTTTGCGGTGGATAGAATGTGTCCCAATCATTTGGTCCGATGTGTCCACCCCTCCCATGTATTTATTGTATTCTGTCACAGCAGTGGGCCTGGGGACAGCGACCTTCTGTACATTCCCATCAGGTGACTTCTGCCAGCGCTGAACAGAGTCTCCAGTGTAAACAGGGTGGATGGTGGAGCACATCGAGACCTCCCTGGTGTCCATCCATTTTACAAAAAGAAGCTCCCCATCCCTGATCCACCGGATGCTGCCTCGTGGGGACTTTTTGGTGAGGGCATTTTCAGTGGTGGTGGGGACACCAACTCTTCCCTGCCTGTATGTCCCGCAAGCGCCAAATCCCTGCTGCCTCAGATGTTTGAACAGGACAGGACTGGTGTAAAAGTTGTCTGTGTAGACAATGTACCCAGAGCCCAGGTACTCTTTTCTCACTAAGGTGGTCACAACATCAAACGACAGCCCCTTTCCCGATGACACGTTAGATTTTCCAGTGTACAGCTGGAAATCCACCGTGTAGCCATTTTTATCAGCCAATACAAAAAATTTCAGGCCCCACTTTGTTGGCTTGGCTTTCATATATTGTTTGAAGCTGAGCCTGGCTTTGGTCGAAACCATCCTCTCATCTACTGCAAGGTGCTGCCTTGGGTGGTATAAGGCACGGCACCTTGTCCCAATCATCTCCATCAGTGGCCTGACCCGGTGGAGAGGGTCATATGTTTCTGTGCCCTTTAGTTTGTCATTTTGCTGATCCTCCTCTGGGTCACTCATTCTAACATTGGCCAAAATGGCCAAGAACCGGTCTCTGGACATGATGGTAGCTGGTGTTTGAAGACTGAAAATACTTCCAGTCCGCCAAAAATCTCTGATTTTTGGCAGGCGGCTGATTGACATGTAGAGCAGCATGCCAATAAATTTCTTCAGTTCCCCTGGACTTATTTCAGTCCAGGAGAACTTCCTCCCTTTCTCCAGGTTCCTGGCTGCCCCCTTGTTTGTAAAATCACAAACTAATGTGAGGACTTCATTGTCAAAAAAGTACTCAAAAATTTCGCCTGGTTGTGGATTTCCTACATTTAGAGGGGGTTGGACACCAGGGATTCTTTTGGGGAAGAACCTTAGGGGTTGAAAGCCTTTCTCATCAGGCTCTTCATGGGTCTTCCACCTTGGATGATGTGGGGAACGGCTGCGGTGCCTCATACTCCCAGCATGGACCCCAGCAGACCCTCCAGAAGGACCTCCAGAAGGACCTCCAGCAGACCCTCCAGAAGGACCTCCAGCAGACCCTCCAGAAGGACCTCCAGCAGACCCTCCAGAAGGACCTCCAGCAGACCCTCCAGAAGGACCTCCAGCAGACCCTCCAGAAGGACCTCCAGAAGGACCTCCAGCAGACCCTCCAGCAGACCCTCCAGAAGGAATTTTGTCTCTTCTACTTCGCCCCCTTGGAGCCAGCTGCTCTTCATCAGAAAATGTTCTAAAAATAGTAAATATACAAGTTTGTCACACCAATGACAGCTTTTATTTATAGTAGTAAATAAATAAAGTTGGTCTCAAATCCACACTAAGCAATAAAAAAAGTCATAGTAAGCTACACATGAATACATGAAGAGTGTGGTGCTGTACTTAGGAGTGTCATATATAGTGAGCAAAAGTGCACTTTTACACAAAGTACATATTGATGAATATTATAATAACTTATACTCTCTAAACTATTCCAAAAACAAAATAAAATAGAAAATAAAACTATAAATACATCCAATTATGTGTACCAAGTAAAAGCTATTATCCATGAAGTAACAAGCCCCATTCATTCAGAAATAAAATTCAAAAAGTTATTCAATGATCAAACATTACCTTTCTTCAGAAGAAAAAACTGGATCTCCTTCTCCAAACACAAAACCATTCAGGAATCTCCTCGGTCTCTTTTTATCTCTTGAAGGACGTTTGTTGGTCATATTATCATGCGCTTCACTCTGACTCTCCGCTCTGTCGCTCATCTTTTCCTCCTCACTCTGCACCCTTCGTCCGTGCAGCAGAGGGAGACAAAGACTAGCATTCGCGGGCATCCTGGAGCGGCGGGAAGTCAATTACCGTAATAACACTATGCATGTCTGAAAGTGCAATTTATTTTCTTTCAAAGACAGTTTGAATTTTTCTGATAGCGCAAACCGTTGCAGAGTTACGGTAAGTCGAAGTTGGCTTGTGAAATGTGTCGCCGGCGACACGTTCGGTTTCAAAGGGTTAATGGCCCATTAAAACCCACCTCATTTTACTTGTTTTGTTCCAAGCTCTATCAGCAATACAGTTGTCGAACTAATGCTTCAAAAGTCATCTTATAGCCATCACAGCCTGTAAGAGTTACAAGAACATTTATCTCTAAGACTGTCTCTAAACAGGACTGGCTCTGCAACTTATTTCTTATCTGGAACAAAATGGATTGTTGATCATCTACAGTCAGGATTTAGAAGAATGCAGGTCCATGAAACCTGCTCCTGTTAGTACACAGCGGTTCTCAGTTCACTCACTCTTTCTTCCCATCTTTAAGCAGCTGTTTGGCCAGCTGTCTCTCCTTCTCCAGCTGCAGGTTGATCTTCTTCTGATACTGCCTCAGTTTGTCTCTCTGCTGCTTCAGTTGCTGCGGAAACGAAACTAACACGTTTCAGCTCACAGATAAACGTCAAAGTTTCAGCTTTGACGATCTGCGTCAGATCTGTGATCCGACACAGATCTTTAACGACATTACAATACACAGCAGCAAACTACCCAGTAACAGCTTTCATATTTTCTTTCTGAGAGCACATATAAAAGCTAAACCCATGTCAGTTTTAGGTTATGTTCTTCATACAGTCAGGCCGAATTCACAACAAGTTCATAAAAAGTGAAAAAACGAGGGCTAAACTGTTTCAGATATCCGTGAGCTAGTCCAAAAACATAAAGTTTAGCAAATTATTAGATTGATTCTGTAGAGTTTGGTGAGACGCTAAGTGACGTTAGCCCGCTGCTAATCTGAGTTAATTCTCACCAGGATGGCTTTATCTTGCTCCGTCACCCGGGACTGTTTCTTTTTTCCAAACAGGTTTCCCATCCTGACAGCATTCCAGCTCCAGGAACTGGGAAATTAAAGTCTGAGTCAAAAAAACCAAACTGTTTTCTAAAAGCAGAGAAGATTTTCCTCCATTATTGCTGAAGTCATCCAGTCCACACCCACACCAGGAAGAGCCGAGGCTGGGCGGAGACAAACTTTTAAAAGAGACACTTGCAATAGATGAAACTTTGAACTCACGTAAAATATATTTATCAAATAAAGATTTATTTTTAATTCAACACTGTTTTTTCGACGACAGAAGATTTCTGCGAATCTCTAAAGTGTATTTATTTGTTGCTTATTTAAACAACAAAAGCTGTTTGCTGCCATCTGGTGGATAAACCAAAAAATTGCAGTTCAACGGAGGCGAGACAATCTACCACGCTACCTGTGTATCCATTCAAAATAGAGTAAAACAAAAGCTTTTTGGCTTAAAATGTGCTGAAATTGCCCTTGTTGAAGCCTCACAAGTCAAATAAAGGTTTTACAATCACAAACTATGTTTAAATACTATGATATTAGCATTAAGTTAGAAGAGTCGGTGTTAAGAGTTTTGGAGCTGTAATGTGGTAGATGTAAAAATATCTATGGCCTTTTATTGAAGTTTCACAAATCAAACATGGTTTTAGATATTCTGCAATCTGTGTAGAATAATCCAGACCATATTAGAAGTGCCTACGTATTTTAGTTTTTAACCAAAACAGATTAAAGATGCCCAGGGTAGTGAAAAAGTAGGAGGCATTATCCTCTAGGCTGCCATGTCATTTTATGCTGCTTATTGATTTTCCCAGCGAATAAAACTGAGACGTCGACAAGCTAACATCAAAATGTCCAAGAAAAGAAAAATCGATTTACAAGTAAGACTGTGGATGAAGATGTGTGTGAGTTGGTGACAGGGCGGCAGGTCGCGCTAGACTTTTTTTGTTATCCGTTATCTTGACCGACAACATATAAAAAAAAAAATCGGTCATGTACTATTTTTATCCGTGAAATTACAATCAAATTTAATTTATTTATAACAATGTATTTTTATACATTTATGCTAGAGGTGCCCAAGTCTAGTTTTCCAGAGCTACCATCTGCGACTTTAGATGCATTCCTTCTCTAACACACCTGGACCATTGACTCATTATAAGCCTCTACAGAACTGAATGAGGGAAGTCAACCTTTTGTCTGGGGTGTGTTTTAGCAGGGATGCACTCCTGATTTGTACCGTCAATGTGGCCCGTTGAGGGGGCCCAATATGCTGAAGTGGCCCTCAGTGAAATTGAGTTTGACACCCCTGCTCTAGGCACTTCCCTAATCAGAATAAGTCAACTTCAGCTTCGACTGAGAGTTCACGTTTTCCCAGACAATGCAAAAGAAAAACGACAATGCAAATAAAAAAAACATTTTTCACTGTCAGTAACATTTTTATACTTCAGCTAGTGGTACATGAATATATAATCACAAGATTGTTATCCATGATGAGTTGTTGTACCCATATTATTTTAATTTAGTAAAAAATAAAAACAAAAAAAACATGAGGCATATCTATATATCCACATTAGGCAAAAACTCCACAAAAAAAGAGCTCAAGACAAATCTAAACAATTTACAATAGATACATTTATAAATGTACAAATGGCTTGTTTATGTTGAAAAATGTTTTCCAAAGTTCCAGACAGAACCACGTTTTCTACAAGGAGGCAATGATTTGTCCAACTAATTCTTTTAAAAAAAAAGTACTTTTCTAAAACGTTATGGTGCAAATTATTTATCATGTCAGTTCGGACAAAACTGCTTTGCTCGAGAGAATTTTATATTCAGAAAAGTATTTCACTCCTTTTAAACTTTACAGTTACAGTTATTCTGCATTATCAAAAGATACAATGAAATAAAATACATAACATAGTTGTTTTAAGGAAATTAAGTGAAATAATTTCATATTTGTAGCTGTGTGGTAGTTCCTCCACCATCTCTGCCACAAAGCTTTGGTTAAGATATTTCTACAGATTCTTAAAGTTCACTGATCTGGAATGGTCAACAGAGGTACAGAGTCTACATCCACTCAGAATGAAATAATATTTGTAGATATCTGGAGAGTTTAGGACATTTTATTCCAGTTTCCAAACTCTCACATTATGTCCAACTTTGTTTTAGATCTATGTCTGCTGCAACACACCTCACTTAAATGGCTGAATTACCTTTGTAGCATGTCAAAGTTCTGCTGAGGATGATTATAATTTGAACCAGGTATACTGAAGCAAAACAAGACCAAAAGTCTGGGGGACAAAGTGCTCCAGGAGCAGTTCCACACCTCTGATCTGAATTCTGCAGTTTATTGTGAACAGGTCAACAATCAAAGAGCATATTTTTGCAGACATTCAGTTTTACTAAGTTCTATAGAGTTTAATCAGGTTATTTTAAGTAACAAAAAGCACCACAAACATGTCAAATATATTTGAAAAAACAAAACCTATAACAATCACTGTTATAGTAATGGCATTTTTGATATTTTACCTCCTTTCTAGTAGCCGGTTTACAAAGGGAAACCACAGTTATGCTCAGCTTGCTCTATAGTACAAATATCAGGTTGAGTTCAGATACACTAAACAGGCATGTGTTGAAGGGGTTTAAGACCTTTTGGGTATCTTTCTCTAAGAAATGTTGTGTCCCAGAAAGTTACAGTATGGCTCAGTTCCATTTTTAATTATAAATATCAGGTACCAAACCCTCCAGTATGGCGTAGGCCAATTCTTCACCCTATACAGAATTTCTGTAGGTTACACCAACTCAAATTTAAGACTTTATAAGACTTTTTAAAGACCATTATGAATGGGATTTAAGAACAGTATCACAACAGAAATGTACAAATAAATAAACTGTATGACTTGGCAATTGAAGTGTGTTAATGGCAAAGACAAACATTTGCACTTTGCACATATGAAAGCTAGCTTCCTTTATCCTTGCTTAACAGCAAGGGTATAGTAGCAGCTAGTTACTGGCAACCACCTTGACTCACAGACTCAAAGTTTTGCATAATAGTAAAGTCCCACAAGAAAAAGGAAAAGTACTTAGAATATATGAGATTAAACAGTCTTGACCCAAGAAAAGTTAAGACCTGTGATTAACATATTTAAGGCCAACTTTCTGTTTTTCAATGAATTTAATACAATTTAATACATTTTAGATACATGAATTTAAGACTTTTTAAGGATGTGGGAACAACCTGCTATTGTGTGAAGTTTGGTGCGTATCTGCAACACAGTAATCCCGTCATCTGTCAAGCATGAGACATCATGTGTGTTGTAACATAGGATTTCTTTGTGAACTTTTTACCACAGATTTCACATCCAAATGGTTTTTCTCCTGTGTGAACTCTCATGTGCGCCTTCAAATGGATCCTCTGCAGAAAGCTCTTGCTACAAACATCGCAGCTGAAAGGTCTTTCTCCATTGTGAATCCTCATGTGTTTCAGAAGACCACCCTTGACTAAAAAGCCTTTCCCGCACAGCTCACAGTTGTGCGCTCTCTTTCCACCGTGAGACATCATGTGCGTTTTAACATACGACTTCTTTTTGAATTTCTTACCGCACACGTCACAGCCAAATGGCTTTTCTCCTGTGTGGACCTTCATGTGTTCTTTCAGGTGTATCTTCTGTTGAAAGTCTTTACCGCAGTCGCTACAAACAAATGTCTTTTCCCCCGTGTGAACACCCGTGTGTCTCTTCAGAGTTTCTTGTTGAGAAAATCCTTTACTACAGACGACACAGACAAACGGCTTCTCTCCGGTGTGAACAACCATGTGCTTTTTAAGAATGTGCTGAAATCGGAATCTTTTTTCGCACACGGTGCATTTGAACTGTTTCTCCCCAGAGTGGACTCTCATGTGCACTGTGAGGATTGACTTTTTGTGAAACCTTCTTCCACATTCATCACATGCAAAAGGTCGCTCACCGGTATGGAGTCTTATGTGCGCCTGAAGATCCGTCTTTTCTATAAACCCTTTCCCACAGAAATCACAGCTGTGCGCCGTTTTCCCGCTGTGAATCATCTTGTGTTTTCGCAAACAGTCCTTCCGCCTGAATCTTTTCTCACAAACATCACAACCAAATGGCTTCTCGCCGGTGTGGATCCTAGCATGATCTGTAAGATTGTCCCGCTTTTTAAATCTTTTACCACATGTATTGCACGCAAACACTTCTCCTGCCACGACGGAGTTACATTTCTCTTCACCGTTTACATTTGACTGAGATACACTGAGGACATTCTCACAATTGTGACTCATTTTAGTTTCAGACTCAGAATCTGACAAAGGTCCCTGCCAGTCCTCATCATTATCATCATTACTGGCTTCTGTCTCAGAGGTGTCTGAAGCATTTTTATTTGGATTTTGCTCAAAGCTACATGCTGGATTCAGGTTCCTGTCTGGTTCTGTTCTTACACTATCCTCGCTATGGAGTTCTGTTTTTATCTGTTGAGCTGAGCTGCTGATTGGAGCTTCAGTCTCTCTGCTTTCTTCAGTTTTGATCTGATGAAGCTCTAATAACTGAGGTTTCTCTTCGTAACCTTCATTCTTCACTGTGACAACAGTTAAAGGGAACCTGCTGATATTAGTCTCTTTCTGCTCATTAGGCCGCTCTTCCTCCTGATTGGTCCAGACTTCCTCCTCCTCCTCCTTTATGTGGAAGGCCTCTGGATGCTGCTGCTGGGAACTGGAGCTCCAGGCATGGAGAACCTCTTTTTTAACATCCAGCATCCGAAGAACTGGGAACACTGAAATGTACATGGACAATGATGATTACTTACATATTTCACAGTGTTTGAGAAATATCAAATTCTGTTTCTAGACTTATGTTTTTATAGCAACAGGTTGCTATATAAATATTTTCCACCGGTGCCCCCCTCCCACACTCGTCTCGCAATTTAAATAGGACTGAAAGGAACAATATTTATCTCACCAACATAAAACCTTCATGGTTAAACAAACAAACTGAACAAGAAGTTTGCACTTTAGTGCACTTATAAGAGCACTAGTTAAGTCCTCAGAAACATTTTCTGAATTTTAAGCCTTAAGCTGGTTTTAATGCAGTACAAATAGTTTTTTCCCCACTCCGAACGTCTGTATTTCCCTTCCCAATATGGCGGATACGTTAACATATAGCTGTAACCGTAACTGCCAAGGAAGCATCAAGCTAAGAAGAGAGAACAACCGAACCTCAGTTAAACTAGCTTTACTTTCGCAGAGCTTCTTCTTACCAGCTGTTTGATTTCCACCAACTTCCTGCGGCAGATGGGCACCGAGCTGTTTCGTTTGCACTTCATCTAACGGTCGACTTTCAGATCTGTGCTGATCAACATAATCCACTTCCTCCATGGTGTCCCCGCAATCAGTAAAAACAAATCAACATAATCCACACGCGAACCAAGTTTCACACGAACCAAGCCGATCAACTCAGATTGCAACTAGGTACAATTCTGTCTCGATCCACCGAAGTATTGACGAAAAAAAATATGTCCCCGCAAACCATGGATCACTGATGGATTTTGATCAGGCACCGTTACAGACACACTCTAGGTTTGCGTCCTACGTGTCCCATTGCTGCCATCTGCTGGATATACCTGCTCTTACAACAACAAGCCAGTAATTTTCTTCATCGGGATCGACTGAAAATGAGAGAAAGAAGCTAAAGGTCAAAGAAAAAATTTGAAAGACATTAGGACAAGAAAGTCTGGTTGACTTAAGTGAAACTAGGATAGGATCCAGACTAATTAAACAGTGATAACTTGGGACTAGTTGGCATGGAATTCTCATACCATACCAGAGAATAGTATTTTCACCACAATGCAAATTGTTTTTGTCAATGTGGCGGCATAACGTAATAGCAGTGGTTTCTAAATATGTGATTCTTTCTGTCCTTGCAGGTAGCATTGTGCTTAACCTGAACTGGACTGAACTCTGTGGGCAGGAGCCCATTTTTGTCCTCATTAACCTTTTTTCCCCCCCTTGTGGGATTCCCCTGGCAATTTAGCAGTTTTGGAAAGAAATTTACAGCCAGATTATCACTAAATGTGACATTAGTTATATTTTGAAAACGACACAATAATGAAAAATTAGATAAGACAAATTTAGTATGTATTAGTAAATTAAGATGTCCCTAATTATATTTTGACTGGATAAAATATCTATTTAAGGTATGTCTAATTACATTCTGACAAGTGTGATGTCAGAAATTTTTAAACACTATAAGATGATTATAACAAGATAATTTCATGGTATAACCATGGTCATTTCAGCAGTTTTTATTTATGCTCTGAGTCAATTGTACCATTCATCTCTATCTTATCTTATGAAAGAGGCAACCACAATAAAGATTTATCTTAGCATTATTGTCGGAGGCGCAGGCTATTCTCTGCAAAGTGAATGTGTTACATTTGTGCATCAATAACCCTAGTTGAAGGAGCAAGATACCCATATATGAGCCCTGCATCATTAAATTAATTAAAACTTTGGAACAGTGATTCAGATATTTATACAAATCAGTTGTTCAAAAGCATACAAAAATAAGCACAGCTCAATAGTAGTTTTCGGTTTTTAATCACTGATGTCAATAGTATCACCAACGTTTTTCCATAAATAAATAGTCAAAACAGAGGAAACACAGTTCTAAAAGCAAGAGATTAGAGACATCTTAAAGACTTCAAAGTTTACATGCAGGACACTGACCGCTGATTGATCATTTCTCTGTTGCGTGGCTTAACATGTGAGTCAGAAGGTGGTGCTTTAGCTTAAATTTTCCATTGCAAACATTACAGGCAAACGCTCTCGCTCCTGTGTGGATCAACATGTGTCGTCTTAAGTGGATCTTCTGCAGGAAACTTTTCCCACACTCGCTACAGCCAAATGTTTTGTCTCCAGTGTGAACGCCGATGTGCAGCTTAAGATGTTCTTTTCGTGAGAAGCCTTTGCTACAAATGCTGCAAACAAACTGCTTGTCGCGGCTGTGGACGCTCATGTGCTGCTTCAGGTTTCCTTGTCGTGAAAACCCCTTATTACAAACGCTACAGGCGAAAGGTTTCTCCCCCAAGTGGGCTCTCATGTGCAGGTCGAGGTTTGTTTTCCTCCGGAAGGTTTTGCCACAAACATTGCAGGAAAACGGTCGCTCTCCAGTGTGAGTTCTCATGTGGTCCTTGAGGTAATACTTTACACTAAACGATTTACCACAAAGATCACAAACCGTTGGTTTTTCCCCAGAGTGGAACATCATGTGGACTTTAAGGTGTGACTTCTGATTAAAACCTTTGCCGCAGTCGTCACAAGCGAATGGTTTCTCTGAACTGTGGAGTCTCATGTGAGTCTGAAGTTGACTCTTCTTAATAAACCCTTTACCGCACTGATCGCAGGTATGGGGTTTCTTTCCAGAGTGCATCATAATGTGTCTTTGAGCGTAGTACTTACTTTTGAATCGTTTGCTGCAAATCTCACAACTAAATTGTTTGTCACCGGCATGTACCAACAGGTGTAACTGAAGACTGTCTTTACAATTACAGTTTTTTCCATTTTCATCACATTTCGACTGGCTTCCCTCAGTGATGAGTCTGGAGTGTGAATCGATGTTTTGTTTGACTTTCAGACATTTCTCATTTAAAGAGCTTGAACACCTTTTTCCTACCTGACTCTTCATGTGTCTCTGAAGAGACTGTTTGGAGATAAAGTGTTTGCCACACTCAGAGCAGCCGAAGCATTTTTTGCCAGTGCTACGTTTCTTATCATTGCTTATGTCTGACTGAGAAGCTATTCTCTCGTGGCTGTTCAGACAATCTTTACTTCTAGATTCATAACCTGACAAAGGTCCCTGCCAATCACCATCCTCCTCAGCCTCACTGACTTCAGTCCCAGATGAATCCAAAGCATTTTCATCTGTATCTGGATCAGAGTTCACCTCTGGTTCTGATCCGCCATCAGGTTCTGCTTCCCTCTGTTCAACAGTCGTGCTAGGTGAAGTTTCTGTGTCTATGTTCTCCTCAATTTTGATGCAATCATTGTCTGACAACTGAGGTTTCTCTTCATCATATTCACTCTTCACACTAACAGCAATTAAATCTGTCTCTTCCTTCTCATCAAGCTGCTCTTCCTCCTGAGAGCTCCAGAGTTCATTGTTTTTCTCCTTTTTGTGAGGGGATTCTTGGTCCAAACTGCAGTTCCGCAGATCAGGAACCTCTTCTTTAATTACCAAGAGCAGCTGATCAGTAGACACTGAAACACATATAGACATCAAAGAAAACTATAAGGCAGTTTTAACTGTGCAAAATAAATAAACACAATTTAGAATATTATATTTTTAAGTAAGTTCCTGACAGCCCTAATATGTTTTGTCATTTCCACATTTTGATGTGTAAAAAATTAAAGTAACCTACTTAGGTTATTTTTCCTTTGGTGAAAAGGGCACAAGTGGCGGTGCATACAAACCTAACCATAAATGGTTGTTTTAGTTGCACCCTTCAGTGATCTTCTAAATTAGTTAGAGATTATCATTAAAATAACCAAGCTTTGATGTTTATTACATGTGTGAGATTGGTTTATTTTTACATCCTGATGCTCTGACCTTCCAATTGTAGTATTCAGCCTCATGATGTACATTGCCTCTGCTGTAATGACTGCTGAGATACTTACCGATGTAATCGTTACTGTTTCTTTCTGCAGTCCCATTTTTTTTACTTCCACTCAGAATAACTTTGCTCCAATCCATACACTTACTGGGATCTTTGTCGAAATGTGTCTTCGCCAGTTCTGACGTGGATCCTGCAGGTATGGGAGGCTCCAAGCTGAACTCTCCAGGTTCATCTGCTTCAACCTTCATCACCTCAGTCATCCTCAATCCACTTGGGATTCCCCTTTTCACTAATCACAACCTTCACGTCATCAGGGATTCAGCCATATTATCCAGATTTTCTGTTATTCTGCTACTAAAACAGAAGTCAGGCATAAATCACCTTCTGACCAAATAAAGTGTATTAACAGAAAATGTCGAAGGTAGCAGAGCTGAAGCGAGTCTGATACCTTGGTTAGTAGTTCTGGATCCACTCTGTCTTCAGTCTCTCTGTCCTCAGTTAGACAACAAGCTTAGAGAAGGTGTCCACAGACGGTATGGTCTTCTTCCTACAGGCTAACAAACTGTGTGTTACATGAACTTTTAATAGCTTCACTTAAGTTTCTCCTGTTAGTTGCTTTAGCTCCAGGCTGACTGACAGTATATTCACTTCACTAATAATAATTATATTCTGTACTAGGAACTTCGGCAAAAAAAAAAAAAAAAAAAAAAATCCAAGTGGTTCAGAACAAACACATAGAGTCGATATTACACGGAGATTGTGATGTAGGGCCCGGAAAATAAATCAAACAATTGTTCTACAGAGACTTTAAGACGTTTTTCTGGAGGACTTAGCCACCAAGCTAAGATCCGGTTACATTCGTAGCATTGGCCAATGAAAGCTCTGAATCGAAAAACTACTTCCTCTTTCAACCTGTAGCTTTTCAGAATAAAAGAATATCAACGAAAGCCTAAAAAACACCGAACACATATTGCATTCCTATAACACTTTGTTTTTAATGCTCCAAACATTTAGTTCATTTAAATAGCATTGATTCACACGGAAAATATGGTCACCTTAGAAAACTCAGGCCAGCTCACATAAATTAATATTGAATCAAATTAAGTCCAAAAGAGTTTTTAAATAAGTTTATTACAGTTGTTTATAACGCATCTAAAAACAAAGCATGATGATTTTTGAACACCACATATTTATAAACATGATGAAAAAGGCATTTTCTAGCAGTGATGAGTGAAAAACACAGATCATGTGAGTAAATAAGATTTGAGGATAGATTATCTCTCTGGTGGAAATCTAAGATTTTGTAGCAAATCATTTAATTAGCAGGTAATTTCTTTTTTTAAATTTAAACCAGAATTACATTGTGCAACATATTACTCTACCACTGGTATGGGCAATGCAAACAATGTGTGCATAAATAGCAATTATGTGTAGAAGTTTGATCTTTATTACTGTTACAAAATGGTGTTTTTAAACAAAAAATGCATTTTAGGGGACAGTTCTTCAACTGTCCCCTAACTCTATTTCCAATTTCTCATGGAAGAAAAGAAAATGTCAGAATAAATGTTGCTGTTGATTAGTGAACTCTCGTACCTTATTAATTATAGTAAGCAAATACTTGTTGAAATGTATTTTATGGAGACTGTGTTTATAGTTTTGCTGTTTTACAATAAAAATTGCTTAGAAAACTGGCTTTCCAGGATTTGCCATCTCAAAATATAACAGAAACAAAACAGAAGTCATCTTTGGAATGATCAAGAGTCGGCACAAAGGTTCAATTGTTGCAGTTTGAAAAGAGTGATGATGTCCAAAATCTGGGTGTAGCGATCTGAACCTTCTGAGACACAAAGGCAATTACAAACTTCTATCACCTGATTAACATTTCAAAGTTTTAAAAAGGATTAATGTCTCAGGAAGATCTAGAGAAACTCATTCATGCATTTATCTTTGGATGGATTGATTAACTGCAACGTTGTCATGATAGATCTGCCTGAAAAGTCAGACAGCTGATCCAGAACCCAGTTGTTCACAGCTCTAGGCAATTCTCCATTTCAGAATCAGGGAAGCAGTATTCAGTTTTTATGCTCCAGATATCTGGAACAAATTTCCAGAAAACTGAAAAAATAAAATAAATAAAAATACTGAGTTGAAAGCACATTTGCTTAGAGTTGCCTTGGATTAATAATTTTAGGCTATTTAGTTAAGAATACTGACATGTTGGAAAGTGGACACTTTATTTGTCCTTAAGAGTTGAATTATGATTTCAAAGAACCCTGAAATGATTACAATACCTGTAATCAGAGAATATTTCAGTTCAAGTTTGAATTCTATAAAAGTTTTTGAGATCGTGAAGTAGAGCTGTTAATGACAGAAGGGTTTTTAAATTCACACTTCACTAGTCATTAGATTCTTGACTGTGGGAACTGTTTACCATCATGTAAGACCAATCAATAATAAAATCCCCCAGGTGAACAGAAGAAACAAATGTACATTAATTGCAACCCTGATGAACACCCATGTGCTTCTTAAGGTTTTCATGTCGCACAAATCCTCTCTTGCAAACACTACAAACAAAAGGTTTCTCTCCTGAGTGGACTCTCATGTGATTTTCAAGAACACATTTTTGATTAAATCTGCTTTTACAGACATCACAACCAAATGGTCTCTCCCTCGAGTGGAGTCTCATGTGCTGCTCCAATTGGATTTCCTTCGCAAAACGTTTATTACACTCAAGACAGCTGAACTGACCGGTATGAATAGCAGCGTGTTTTTTCAGATCTCTGGGTTGCGAAAATCCTTGATTACAAACACCGCAAACAAATGGCTTCTCTCCAGTGTGAACACGCATGTGAGTCTTAAGTTTCCTTTGTTGTGAAAATCCTTTACTACAAACAGTACAAATAAATGGTTTCTCCCCTGTGTGAACATGCATGTGAGTTTTCAAACTTTCTTGTCGTGAAAATGGTTTACTGCAAATGCTACAAACAAACGGTTTCTCTCCAGTATGAACATACATGTGACTCTTTAGATTCTGTTTTTGTGAGAATCCTTTACTGCAAACACTACAAATAAAAGGTTTCTCTCCTGTGTGAACATGCATGTGCTTCTTTAGATGATCTTTCAGGCAAAAAGCTTTTCCGCAGACACTGCAAATAAATGGTTTTTCCCCAGTGTGAACAGACATGTGTCTCTTCAGTTCCAAATGTCGTGAAAATCCTTTACTACAAACACTACAAATGAAAGGTTTCTCTCCTGTGTGAATGCACATGTGACTTTTTAAACTTTCTTGTCTTAAAAATTCTTTGCTGCAAACACTACACACAAATGGTCTCTCTGTGGTGTGCATTTTCATGTGATTTTTAAGACTTTCCTTTACCTTAAACCTTTTACCACAAACCACACAGGAAAAAGGTTTTTCTCCAGAATGGGCCATCATGTGTATTTTAAGATTTGTCTTTCTATGGAACCTTTTAGAACAAACATCACAAGCAAATGGTCTCTCGTTAGTGTGGAGCCTCATATGTGTCTGAAGATATCGCTTTACTACAAATTCTTTACCACAGATATCACAGCTGTGGTCTCCCTTTGCAGGGTGCGTTGTCACGTTTAAATCATCTTGACTCTTACGTTTGAAACTTTTACTACAAGGGCTGCTGTCATCCGTCTTCCTGCCTTCTTGGATTCCTATCTGAGCCGTAAAGTTGGGCCAAAGTTTAGATGATTGATCTCTTCTGTGACTAGCCATCTTACTTTGTCGAAAAGAACATCCTGGACCTGTGTTCCTGTCTGGTTCTGCTCCTGCACAGTCCCCTCCATTAGGTTCTGTTTCCACAGAGAGAGCTTCTGTCTCTCTGTGGTCTTCAGTTTTAATTTGATGCAACTCTGATGACTGATGTTTCTCTTCATCTTCACTTTTCTCTTTATCTTCAATCTTCACAGTAAGCCGCTCTTCCTGCTGACTGATCCCCTGCTCCTCATCTTCTTCCTTTACGTGGGGGGATTCTTGGTCCTGCTTATCCGAACTCGGGCTCCAGTCATGAGGAACCACTTTGATCACCAACATCTGATGAACTGAAAACGGTGAAACCCAAAATGACGTTAGTGACAGCTTCCAAACAAACAAACAAAAACCACACAGGAAAGAAAACTCCAATGATTTACATAATAAACATACAACTCATTTTAATGAAACCTAAGAAATACATTTATATATTGACGGTAGACTTTGTTTTGGATGGTGTGCTTACGTTTCTGTAAGGAACTAATGAAGGACATTTTAAACTGTTAACGTTACTAGAAAATTTCCAAATATTAGAAGATTTTCAGACAAAGTCGGTGAGCAACTTACAATGGTGTGTAATTATAGTGAGTGGTTCAGTTTTAAACTCAGTGCCACTTGTTTAGATAACACATTTCCTTATATAAAAAGAAATGTAATGCAAAAATATTTTAATTATGCTTTACCAGTCAGTTATATAATTCATTGTCAACTTCAACATCACATCTTGGTAAAACTTTGTCACTAGCAAAAAGAAAAAACTGTCACACATAACAAATAAAGCTATTTATTTATTCCAGGGTGAAATGCTACCCTGATCATATAGTCTCATAACTTTTATCACTCATTCAGTCTGCTACTGTATTGATACTGTCATGTTCTGTTCCTCCATAAAATACTGTAATTGTTTCCATTATGTTGAGGCACTTTCTATAATGGACTGCTGGCCTGTCCAAGTTAAATTGTGCCTTCGCTGCAATGACTGCTGGAATATTTACACATAAATGTATCATTTTGATTCCTTCCAGTTAAACATTCAGAGTAAATTTGATCTAATCCATGTGCGTCACTTACTGAGATCTTTGCTGTCTTTTGTTTCCTCCAGTTGTGACGTGGATGCTGCAGGTATCTTGGGCTCCAAGCCTCCTGGTTCATCCTCTTCAACCTTCATCATCTCAGACGTCCTCACTCCTCTTGACTTCTCCTTTTCACAATCCTTGTTTGCAACCTTCACATGTTCTAGTCAATCAAGATTTCAGACATAAAACCCGGGTCTTCTACATTTTTGCTGAAACTGAAATCAGATTAAAATCAGCCTGTGACAATGTAAAATGTATTAATGTAAACTGTATTAATAAAAAATGTAGGCTGTAGCAGAGATAACGCGATGCTACAGAACTTTTAAAAGCGTTAACGCCAGAAACACTCATCAACTCCCCGCTGTTAGCTGCTTTAGTTATACGGTGGTTAACGATCCTTTCGGGTTGCTAATGAAGGTTAATTACATTATGTAAATAATCACAGCGGGTCGAAACAAACACGCAGAAACGATATCCTCACGAAGACTACCAATTATATTCTATATACTGCTTTATACTAAAATCAAAACGTTTTTGTGTCCGGAACTAGCTAGCCAAGCTAGCAGTGTCACATCCGGTTATCTTCCTACTTACTGCAAGTACACTTCGCTGCAGCCTGCGGAAAGGGGCGGTGACGGACCACTGTCAGTCTCATACCTTATATGGAAATTGGACTATTACATTCCGGAAATGAAGGGGGCGCCAGTGACACCATTTCCTGTACCAGCCGTGTTTTAATAATTATAATAATAATAACGCATTTTATTTCACAACGCCTTTCAAAACACCCAAAAACACTTTTAACATTTAAAATTAATTACTAATTAGGAAATGACATACCACGTGTTACGTTATGTTAGTGACGTGGTATGTCAGTCACGTGGTATGTCAGTCACGTGGTATGTCAGTCACGTGGTATGTCCGCTTTTTTATCTTTATTAAATCTTTTTTTCGGATGTTAAAATTACATTAGTAACAAACAATCTACAATAAACAATAATAAGGAAATGAAGGGTGCGCCGTGTTTTCATAATTATAATAATAACGCATTTTATTTGACTACCCCTTTCAAAACTTACACTTTCAAAACTTTTCAAAACACCCAATAACACTTTTAACATTTAAAATTAATTACAAATTAAACGTTAAGGAAATGAGATACGTTATATATTACGTTTATTAAATCTTTCTTTTCGGATGTTAAAATTATATTAACAAACAATCTAAAAGAAGGAATCATGGAGATGTATTTATCTATCTTTACACCCTAACTATCCCAAACAAAAGTCATAAAACAAATTAAATTAATATTTTAGAGACAAATGTACATTACATTAAGAACACATCTATCCATTCCATTAATTATTATACACATATAGCGGGGTGGTGAGAGCTGCTGATGGACCCTGGACACATCGCCAGTCCATCCATAAACAAATACTTGCTGGTGTTGAAATTCAAATAATAGTTTTAGATGTTGTGAATGGTATTCTTAAAATAAATAAGTTAAAATCTAATATACAATGTCCTTTTCATTATTTCATAAGGACTAGATGGAAAAGAGGTTTGGTCAACAATTTTGGCCAACCTGGTCCGTTCATTCACAATTCTGTTTATTTGCCAAATATTTTTCTTATTATTCATATCTTGAATATAATTCACTAACAAATTAAATGACTTTTGAACTTCTAACAAGCTCAACTGTTATTGTTTACCATAATGTCTTAACCAGTAAACTGGTTGGTGTCCCACTATTCCATTTAGAAATTACAAATCTATTCTAATTGCAATCAATTTATAAACTGCGCTCCAAAGACCTTAAATATGCAATTGTTGCAGAACCCAGTGATTCATTTAAAACTTTAAATTCAGCTTCAACCTGGAAAGACTCACACAGAAAGTAGGTTTTAGAAATTTTATTTGATAAGAAATAATCTTCGGACCCGGCCGTAGACGCTGCGCTGGTCACCGCCAGAGAGAATGATCTGCTGTTCAGGAGTTATTTTTTTCTATATGAAAACCTTTTTTTAATAAATTCACTGGATACATAAATTAAACCTGTGTAAATTGTAACTATAACTGTCTTCATCTCACCTGATCACGGCGCCGGTCTTATCTCCTCCACCCTTCAGAAACTCCGGCTTGATGTGCAACTGCTCCTCACCTGAGCTTCCATCACTTCCACCTGATCTCTACTTTTGCTCAGCTTACCTTTAATCTTATGTTTGGATTATAACTTTGTAACTAAACAATGTTTCTGTATGTGCTTGCTTTATTATAAAACAGTTCATTCTGACTGTTAAAACAAGCAGAAACATTTGTGTTTCTGTTTGTGCCGTATGTCAGGTTTGTAAATGAAATTTGTATTGATTCCAGTCATTGTTGAAAAAGTATAGGAAACATTGTATTTACACATATAAAATATTGAAAATTATGAACTTAGCATGTATTTTAAATTGTTAAATCAAGGTTATCCAAATACTAAACAACACTGTTACAATATATTTACAACCATTTTATTGGCTCTACTCTACAACAAAATACAGCCACAATGTAACTGTGTGGAAATGACACCATTTCTATAAAAACTAAATAATTTCAATCAAATGAGTTACAACAAAAGTAACATTCAAAAATGTACATAATATTTTATTAACATATTTCAAAAACAAATGACTGAACAAGAAAAAAGGCAAATGTGCTTCATCATAAAAAAAAAAGAAAAAAAAACTAATATCTTCCTTGCATTTAGGGTATTTTCTTTTAACACTGAAACATAAGTTGTCAACCAGGATGTTGAGGGTAGTTTCAGACAGAGGTCCTTCTGAGTCTGTGGCGCGTGGACAAAAGCGTAATGATTGAATGTGTTCACACTCAAAAGGCAAAATCCCACTTCGCTTGGCAAATTGTGCATTCACATTACACCTGTCAAGCTCACACTCTGATCTGTGAAATTGTGACCAGGTGTTTTTGATTACATCTATAGGTTTTGATGGACCACAAAAGGATTTCTGAACAGCAAAAACACCTTTTTTTGCATCCACACACTGACTCCTTAAATGATGATTTTGTGAAATCAGCTCCACTTTTTCATGGTGTTTTCTTTTCAAATGAATACGAAGATTCTTTTTTCTCAGGCGCAGATTGCACATTTCACATGTAATCATATCTTCTGAGCGGACAGGCGCCTGTGTAGCCTGGATGTCTGTAGCTGCTGGACGGACAGGCGCCTGTGTAGCCTGGATGTCTGTAGCTGCTGGACGGACAGGCGCCTGTGTAGCCTGGATGTCTGTAGCTGGTAGGTGGACAGGTGGCTGGGCTGCTGCACAGCTGGACACCATGTGAAAAGTCATTCTGTGATTAACCAAATGATTAACAAACCTGTCCCTTCTGTCAATGGTGGAAAAACAGTAAGGACAATGGAAGTGAGTGGTGTCTCTACATGGTAGGCCACATCTGAAGATATGGAATTCTGCAGTAACAAAAAGAAATGAGTAAAATTTTAAAAAAGCATTTATATACATTGCAGATATGTTTAAACAAGATGTGATTCATTATCCCTCAGAACAGGGAGAATGAATCCCTGTTTTTCTTAGTAGCCTCATAGCTACTACAATAAAAGTAGTAGCTATTAAATACACAATTGATTGGTAGAAAAAAAGCCATGTTTGAATTAATCACTGTACATTCCTTAACATTGTTACTGTTTTGTAGGATTTAACAATTAATGGCTTCCAGATAACAAATATATATTCTGCAAAAAATGAATTTAAATTTTAGAAGTGATATTGCTCAATCTGCCATGGGCAGAGATTAACTAATCAGATTAACTCAATTACTCTGTAATTTTGACAAAAAAATAAATAATTAGGACCATTTTTCAAAATGTTATACTCTTACATGCAACATAATGTGAGTAACTTCACTGAATGAAGAACACATTTTAATACACAAAAAATTTAAACACGATACACAGATAAAAGTTGTTTATGTTAGGTTTCCTCTAACCTTAATTTGTTGTCTTGTATTAAAATGTTTCCTTTTTGGTTTTAAAATACCTAACAGTGCACATAACTTCATTTTTATTAATGTCTGCTTAAATAAATGGGTAATATTACATTGCACGTTATAATCAGTAAAACAGTACTTAATAATAGCCATTTCACAAAATACTTTGTTACTTTTAAATGTGTAGTTTGCTGCACAGTTACTAAAAATACATTGAAATACATTGAAAATACCCAGAGATGTACTCATCTCTGGGTACTATGATGGCAGCTGATAGCTTATAAAGAAAGCTGTTAGTTTATAAAAAATATTAGACTTTCCAGAAATTGAACATTGGTGTACAAAAACATATTTTAAAAAATATTAACCTTAAAAAATAAAATAAAATAAAAACACGAGAGAACTGATAAGTGTGTAAAAAAAAACATTCATTAGTGTATTTTTCCATACCGTTATGTTGAACCACAGCAGTTCTTGCAATGTGGTTCTTAACCTTGTAAGACTCATCCGCACTGTATGAGCAAAGGGGACAGTAGTACTTGTTGTTCATGCAGTACGGAACAATTTTAGCTCCGATCCCAGTGTTACAAATTGATACGTGCATCTGTGAAATTTAAATAAAAAAACAAATTTTGAGCATAAAATACATTTTTCAATTATACATTTTCTACTTTTAGATTTTTATCTAACGGTGGCCTGCACGAAATAATTAGCTATGCTACATGCTAAAATTAGCCTTCCCGAACTACGAATTTCACTCGTTTACAGCTGTCAATTATATTTTCTAACTAATCTAGAAAAGCGTATTGATTTACTCTGTAAAAAAAGATTTAATACGGTAGAAAGTACCTTTTGCTGACTTCCTGGTTTTTGCATTGTGGATCGCGTGGCAAATGTCAGTGGCGAAACCTCTCAAACTTCTTACACCGCTTCTTTAAGGTATTTATACTAGTGACTGTGAAAATAGCGCCCCCTTCATTTCCGGAATGTAATAGTCCAATTTCCATATAAGGTATGAGACTGACAGTGGTCCGTCACCGCCCCTTTCCGCAGGCTGCAGCGAAGACCCTCTCAACAGAGAGGGGCGGGGACGGACCGCTGTCAGTCTCTTACCTTATTTGGAAATGGGACCATTGCAATCCGGAAGTGAAGGGGGCGCTATTTCCTATACTTCTGTTTTTATTTTCTTTTTAAAGCTGTGATATATGTTCACGTTTAGGAAGGAGTTTCACTCTCAGAATGTATTTGAACTTCTCTCTTTTATTTTCTTCAGCGCAGCTCAGTTTTTAGCAAATTCTGTAGCTTTCGGTGTACTTCTAAATCTGCTCCTAGTCGAATCTTTTCGGGCTTGTTACTGCCTCTAGTGGCGGGGGGGGTGGATACACAACTATCTAATTACATTACTAAATCAGAATACCACATCGTCTTTATTATTTACTATTAATTAATTACTGGCATTATAAAACAACATATTTTTTCATTTTCTTTAGGATGTAGAGCTAATTAAATGACAAATAATAATTTCATACATTATAAATAATATCTATATATCTCCATCAATTATAGGAGGAACAAAAGACATAAGGAGACATGAAAGACAACATAATCAACTATAATAAAAAATACCATTTGCAATATATGTAAGAAATTTAATTGAGCAAAAGTCAATAACAAACAAATGAATTAGGTACAGAAGAATAACAACCCAGGTTGTTACAACCAGGGTTGTTAAGCAAAAATTCTTTTTTTTTTTTTTTTTTTACAGTGCCATGTATATTATTAAGAGACTTTTTGTTGGTAGACTCTTATATAGAGAAAAAAATAACATGAAACTATTTAATCTATCAATGAGGAAATTTTCCTTTGACTCTAAAACGATAAATCATATTCATGAACCACATTATTACACAGCCCAACTGTGGTGACAATACAAAAAAAGTAGCCTGCAGAAACTTTATGTGGCATAAAATGATGGCATGAAGCTACTACTCAAAGAGCCTAGATGGAGTAGTGCTAGCCATATGTTTGTACATAATGCTATTCCCACTTGTGCAGCTGTGCTCAGGAATATTATGCATGTGTAGATTATCTGTGTCATGCAATAATATAATTGCAATTTTAGTAAATCCTGCTTTTAGTACTGTGAGATTCTCTTCAAGATTATGGAATCTTTGGTGTCATTATTTATTTGTGACTCGGTGAATAATATGTCATGTTTATTTTTAGTTTTCCTTTATTTTGCTTGTTTTTACCTTTTTAATATGGAGCTTTTTTGTGTCTGGAATAAAGATATGATTGATTGAATGATTGATTGATTATCAACAATTTGTGAATAGAGCAAAACACTTAGCACGCTATAGATAAATATTATTTAGTTTGGTTGAGAATAATTATTGCACTGTCAATAAATGACTTCTAATAGATGTTCTTAGTTACCAGAACAACACAGTAACACCTTCATGAGCTCAGAGGTTCAAACTGATAAAGAGGATGGATGATCTCTGCTAAAATATTCCTGCCATCTTCCATGTTCTTTCAGCAAACAGTTGAGACAGAGCTGTTTTTGGTTTCTCGGTTCTCGGTTACAAGCTTTTATCCAACGCTGGCACTTCTCCGCATTCTTTCGGTGTTTAGGAAAAGGAATGAAGAAAACTCCCTTCATGTTGTCACGGTGACCATATCGAGAGTCACTCCGACAGACCCCAAAATAGCAATGTTTGGTTGTCACCATAGTATGTCTATTCACTATCTGACTCGTAAAAGTAAAAATATACAAACTTTACCACTCAAAACTATTTATCTGAATCAAACATAGCCGTGGCACATTCTTCTTCTTGTTTAATGGCGGATGACAAGGAATGTTTCGGATCATTACCGCAACCTTCTGGAATGGAGTGTGGATCGAGAAGCTAATATATTCATCTTAAACCCTATATTCTCTCTATTAATTTCGTAGCTCTGCAAAAAAACACATGCTAGCCTCAACTTAAAAAAACAAACAAAAAAAATTAAGTTGTTCAGACCCCTAGTGAGAAGGAATGCAGAGGTTGTTGCAGAGGTGTTTGAGGACAGGACCAGGGTAACCAAAGTGAAGACTTCAAAATAGACTTATCTGAATAAATTATTTTATTTCAAACAAGCCCTTAACAGGAGTAAACCAATATCAACATGCTTCTCCATTTATGTGGACCACAAACTCCACGATAACTTGTCTTTTGGTCACTCAACATAAGGCTCTTGTCCGAGGAATATGCCATCGACACTTTGAGCTTTAATGTTAGGCAATACAAATCTGAGGCAGCAAGGGACATGTGTGAGATAAACCAATTAACTGAAGTCTGTAAATTCAGAAAAATTAACCATCTGGACCAGAAGGTCAAATTCTAAAATAAATTATGCAAATCTCCTTTATGGAGCTAAACTTTAACAGTAATGAGCCATAATTTATCCAAGTACAGTTTTATTTGGGTTTAAAGAGACTCTATGGCAAGGTGTGGTAAAAACAGAACTCTGGAGGACACATTTCATTAAAATATAAAATTCTGTCCTATTGCCATGTCTCAACTTTTCCCTCAAAGTGTATTCAACACCATGAATTAAAAACAGAACAGGCATTAACAGGGCAAACAAAGCAAAGTCTGATAGATCAGAGGTACTCAAAGCTAGTTGATAACTGGTTAACATTTTCTGAGGTTCTGTTTCTTTGTAGTCATTTGTATCCTCACATGAAACATGTGTACACATGTTGACCGATAAAATGATGTGGCAAGTTCATTTAAATGTAAATCTTTGCTATTTACAAAATTAAGCTTTTTAAAATGAATCTACTTTCTAAAGATAACCCTAGTCTCGAGTTAGGATTCGCCCACAAAGGAAAATTGCTTTAAGGTAGATTTAAGTTTGTTTCTTGATCATTAAAATGTGTTTGCAAGACTGCTAATGAGATATATATTCCATTAGTGCCTAGGACCAATATATACATTCAGTTCCCAATATTATCAATATTTTGATTCTAAGAAGTGAATTTATATGTTTTCTTCTACAAAGTACAACTCCCTGATAAAGAGAATGTACTCCTTCCAAATTGATTTTGTTAAATCGGAGGCTGGTAATAAATTGTCATATTTTATATAAGGAAAATCAAACCTTTTTTTTAATTTAAAAATGTAAAAAAAATGAATTTTCACAGATAAGTCAACAAATCAAGACTATCCATTCCCTTCTTTTTGAATCATTCAACGATCAGTTCCCGTCCTAAGTACCCGAGAACCTGCTTATTTAGTTTTCTTTTTTGTTGTAGTTTTTATGGTTGACCTAATATAATACTTTCATATGTCACAAAGCATTAAAATTTACTTCCTTGCATCTTCCGAAATAAAGTGAAGGATTGAAAAATTACAGATTACGCTGGAAACCTTAGCTTGTAATCAAAGAAAAAAGTTGAGAACTGAATCGTCTCCAGTGTTTCAGATGTTCAACAGCAGCAAGAGATCTAAGAAAAAACATTTTGAAGTTCACCAATCACAAGTCTGAATTTCTGTGAAAGTCCATGGCCATTGCAATGAAATTCACAGCTGTACAGAGAAGGGAGAATGTGGTGCAAAATGTTTGCCATTGTGGATTACAAAACAGAAAGCTGCAGATTGAAATTATCATTGAGCAGCCAGAAAATCTTCAAAAGATTAGTCAACTGTTGGCATAATTGTTAGTTTCAGCCCTCGTGAATATTGACGTGTTTCTGCAGAACTTCATGTTGTGAAAATGCTTCACAGGAAACACCACACATGGATGGTTTCTCTTCTAAATGGAGTTTCATGTGTCTTTCAAGACAGCGCTTGTAATTAAATCTGTTTTTACAGACATCACAACCAAATGGCCTCTCCTGAGAGTGGAGTCGCATATGTCGCTCCAGCTGTATCTCCTTTACAAAATTTTTGCCACACTCACTGCAGCTAAACTGTGCACTGTGAACAGCCATGTGTGTTTTCAGAGTTCTGGATTGTAAAAATCCTTTACAACAAACTTCACAAGTAAACGGTTTCTCGCCCGTGTGAACACGCATGTGACTTTTTAAATTCCCTCTTAGAGAAAATCCTTTACTGCAAACGTCACAAACAAACGGTTTCTCACCTGTGTGAACACGCATGTGACTTTTTAGGGTCTCCTTCTGTGAAAATTCTTTGCTGCAAACAGTACAAATAAATGGTTTCTCGCCTGTGTGAACGCGCATGTGAGTTTTTAGGATCGCTTTTAGAGAAAATCCTTTACTACAAACGTCACAAAAAAACGGTTTCTCACCTGTGTGAACACGCATGTGACTTTTTAGGGTCTCTTTCTGTGAAAATCCTTTACTACAAACACTACAAATAAACGGTTTCTCACCTGTATGAACACGCATGTGATTTTTTAGGCTCTGTTTCCATGAAAATATTTTGCTACAAATACTACAAACGAATGGTTTCTCTTTTGTGTGAACACACATGTGAGCTCTTAGACTCACTTTTAAAGAAAATTCTTGACTGCAAACGCTGCACGTAAATGGTTTCTCACTTGTGTGAACACGCATGTGAATTTTTAGATTCCCTTGTTGGGAAAATCCCTTATTACAAACACCACATATAAATGGTTTCTCTCCTGTGTGAACGCGCATGTGAGTTTTTAAGCACCTATGTTCAGAAAATCCTTTACTGCACACACTGCAAATAAACGATTTCTCACTTGTGTGAACATTCATGTGACTCTTTAAATTCCCTTGCCGGGAAAATCCTTTACTGCAAACACCACAAATAAACTGTTTGTCTACTGTGTGAGTGCGCATGTGTCTGTTTAGGATTCCTTGGCGTGAAAATCCCTTACTACAAACACTACAAACAAACGGTTTTCCTGTGGTGTGGATCCACATGTGGTTTATAAGACTTTCCTTTACCTTAAATATTGCACCACAAATGTCACATGAAAAAGGTTTTTCTCCTGAATGGACATTCATGTGAGTTTTCAGATTTGCCTTTGTAGGAAATTTTTTACAGCAAACATCACATGTAAATGGTTTCTCCCCGGTGTGGAGCATCATGTGAGTTTTAAGAGAACTCTTCTCTCTAAATCCCTTCCCACAAAGATAGCAGCTGTGTTCTAACTTTCCACTGTGAATCGTCATGTGTAATTTAACAGAAGTCCTATGTTTAAATATTTTACCACAAAAATTGCAATCAAATGTTTTCTTTCTGGCATGAACTCCACTCTGACTCATGAGTTTCGGAGACAGTTCAGAGCTTTTACCTCGTTTGCAAACTTTTACTTGGTCTTGTGTAGAGAAACACAACGGATCTACATTTCTGTCTGGTTCTGGTCCTCCACGGTCCCCTCTATCAGGGTTTGTTTCCATCTGTTTAGATAAACTGCTGTTCTGAGAATGTGTGTCTCTGTTGTCTTTGGTTTTAAATTGACAAAGTTCTGATAGGTCAGGCTTCTCTTCATCTTCAATTTTCACAGTAAGCACCTCTCCATCCTGACAGAGGCAAACTGCCGCCTCCTCGTTAGAGTTTGGATCCTGCTGGTCCAAACCGGAGCCCCAGTCATAGGGAACCTCTTCTTTAATCACCACCATCTGATAGACTGGGAACAGTGAAACACACACAGACATTATTGTATGCTTACAAACATACTACATACTTAAAATCTTATTTTACATATTTAAAAGCGTGCATTTCTTTTCCTGAAATTTTTAGAAACAATTAGAACTCTTTAATATTTATAATTGCAGACATGTTTCTTTGTATCTCAAGTGTCCACTAAATCAAGCTGCCTATTGTGATGCTATATGACCAAAAGCTTTTCTTTGTCAATCTTGACTAGTACACTCCTGGCGCTTTGCCCATACAGATCACAAATAGTGCACCAATTTCCAGAAAAGGCACTTGGTGGGAAGAAGGGGGGTGCAAAACAATCAGGCTCATCAAAAATCATAATAATAGTAATCATATTACTAGTACAAAATATCATATAACAAAATACTGAAAATAAAAAAGTGCAAAATGTGCTGTTCAATATGAAGAAATAAATTACCGTTGCAAGAAAACCATTTTTCCACCGTCATCGGTGGCCATGCTAAGCCTAAGCATTCATTGTGGGCTTCGGTGTGGGGAACAAAGAGCAAGGGGGAAGGTGTGTGCAGCATGTACACAAGTATAATTGACAGCGCCAAGACCCTCCTCCTGGCTCTGATTGGTTGTTTCTGACCGGGAGTGGTGTATTTTTGCAGCAATAGGACCAAAAGGAGAAGGCAGAAGAGTTCAGTTTTCTTTCACAGATTATCTGTCTCATGTTATACTGTCAGGGTGAAGTAATAGCTTTAACAAACAGGTAAAAAAAAACATGCTCATAAGTTTTCTTATGAATAAAAGCTCTTTGGTCTATATAGACTAAGTTTGAAATGGAATAATTTTGTCTTTTAGCTAGTCACCATTTCTGAGTCCATGTGGTTTCATCAAACCACAGTGAGAGCAATCAGGCACAAATCAAGTAACTTGGAACAAAGGTGAACTGAACCAGAAGTGCCCAGCTGTCCAAGTGATAAGGCAGCAGTTCTGAAGATATCATCACATGACATATAATCAACCTTTGGACCAAGGTGGTTTGGGAGCAAGTAAACATATCGAACTTCCAGTGATAGAAAATATTGAAAATATTATCTTTATCTCTACCACAGTTAAAGATAAAGAAGGCAATTCCACCAAATGATAGCAATCCAGCTGACCCATGTGATTATTGGCTCTATAGCATAAAGTAGTCCTCTAAGAGCACAAGTGTAGAGCTGGCCAGCTGCTCAATGAGGCTTGCTTTACAAGCCCAATAGTTTTTAAATTATAACCAATTCTCACAGTCACAGCTTGTGAAATTGTATTATTGACAGTATTCATTTTTTGATTAAATGAATCCAGGTTCTCAAAATAAAATCCAAAAGATGACGTGATTTTATCATGATATTTAGTGTTCCCTCTCATTGAATGTAAGAACCCACACCCAGTTCTCCCACAGACTGGGTCTGACTCTGAACTGAATCTATTAAAGTATCTTCGGTTCTTTGGCTTTGTCACACATTTCAACACCACTCAATTCCCTGCCTCTCTCTCTCTGAATACTCTCCTTTCCTGTTAAGCAATTCCTTCGGGTCACTGGTGAGCAATGATTTTTGGTTCGGTTGGGAAAACTAAAACTATCCAGTTGATCACAAAGTTAGTTTCACAGTTACACCCTCTAAAAATCTGAACAACAATTAAACAATGAGATTTTCAGCAGCTGCCATGTTTTGTTTTACAGATCAAAGGGACAGTAAATCTATTTCCCAGTGGTGCAAACTGCATTTCTCCATCTGGACCACATTAGAACTGGTCCAGCTCAGGAACTACAAGACTTAGACTCTTCAAATTTGGACTAAATTGTTCTATAATAACAGCAGAATCATTCAAGTCAATATTGTGATTTGTGAAACCTTTATTTGATTTGTGGAAATTCAATAAAGAGCTACATTAGTGCTTTTTTTTTTTGCAACTTTTGTGGTCTGGGTGCAAAAAAGGACCTATTATTGGCCTTTACTTAACCTTCACAAATCACAAGATTTTTAAATATTCGAACAAATGTGTGTCACTTACTGATATCTTTGCTTTCTTGTGTTTCCTCCTCCAGCTCTGATGTCGACCCTGCAGGTGCGGGGCGCTCTGAGCTGATCCCTCCAGTATCGTCTGCTTCAACCTTCATCATCTCAGCCATCCTCAGTCACTCCACTTGGGATTCTCCTTTTCACAATCCTTCTTTTCAACCTTCACATGTCCTAGTAGGTTAAGGTTTCAGTCAGATGACTTGGATCTTCCTTCTTTCTGCTGCACGAAACTGGAATCAGAAACAAATCAGCATTTGATAAATAGTGCATTAAAATAAAATGTAAACGGCAACAGAGCACAAGTGATGCTGCAGAGCAGTGAGTCTGATACCTTGGTCAGAGGTTTTGGGTACACTGTAACTGTCTCAAATCTCTCTGTGCTCAAGTGGACAACAAGGTTAGGGGAGGTGTCCACAGACGGTGCGGTCTCAAAAACGTGGAGTGTGGACTCGTCCTGTAACACTACACCACGAACTTTCAGAGATTTAAACGTCAGAACCACAAACTAAGTCTGTGTCGCTAGCTGCTTCAGCTCCACGGTGGCTAACGGTCCGTTCACTGCCGATAAATGCAATTTACATTCTATGCTGCAAGTTTCGGGAGTAAAATTATACGAACCGCACAAAACAAACCTGTCGAAGAAACCTGTCCTCACGAAGACAGTCAAGAGGAGAGTACAACACTTATTAAACACCAACGGCAAGGGGTTTGTAAAGCCTGAATTTAGCAGACAAGCTAACGTTGTGACACTCCCGGTCACTAGTGACAGTCCAGCTGAGTGCGAGGCTCTTCTGCGCATGTGTGAAAATAGAACTGCATCAGAGTTTTGCATGAAAACCAGAAATAGTTGAAATATTTCTGTCTGTAGCTGCTAGCGCTTTTATGCTAAATAAGTTGGATTTGTTTCATATGTCTCTGAGAGATGTTTCAATGAAGGCAAGATAAGTTTATGTGTATAACAGCAACAGGACAATTCAAAGTTCAGAGTACATGTTCCAATCTAGGCAAATCTAGGCAAAGCAGATTTTAATCTTGATTTAAGGGAATTTTGTGTCTTAGCATTTTTTCATGTTTCTGGAAGTTTGTTCCAGATTAGTGGAAAATAATATAAATGCTGCTTCTCCATGTTAGGTTCTGATTCTGGGGATGCAAAGTAAACTAGAACCAAAAGTCCTGAGGTTTGCAAAAATATTTTAATGTATTTTGGTGCTAAGCCATTCAGTAATTTGTAAAATAAGAATTTTGAGGCATATTCTACAGCAAGTGTAGGACTTTAGAGCTGGGGTGATGTGCTCTATTTTCCTGGCTTTAGTGAGAAAAGGAGCAGCCGCATTCTGGATCAGCTGCTGCTGTCTGATTGATTTTTCAGGCAGACCTGTGAGGACGCTGCTGCAGTAATCAATTCGACTAAAGATAAACGCATGGGTGGCTTTCTCAAGATCTTGCAGGGACAGTTGTCCTTTAATCCCGAAAATCAAACTTCTATTAGTCACACTTATCGGGAAAAAAATGAGGATTTTATTACAAGCCAGCCAATTTTACAGACAAGACTTCTAGAGGAAATCAAAGACAAAGAGTTTTCCAAAAAGCAAAACACACAGTTTGTCTTTATAGGAGTGCAGGCTTCACATTTATGGCTTTGTTATGCTAAACATACAGCCGTGCTCAGCAATTTTATTCTGCAGGCACCTTATTTCCATATTTGGCCAATTGCAGCCAGCTGCCTGCAAGCACTTAAGCATCCATACCTCTCCTTCTGCGCCACTGTGGGTGAGGCTTCAAGATTAGAGGACACAAAATATGATATTAGACACTACACTAGTTTCTAATATGTGATGAAATGTGATGAAAATATTTATATGTCTCATCTATTAATTGGTACAGCAAATATTTTCTGCAACACAAATTGTAATTGTGTAGTAGAGTCTCAAACACAAAAATAGATGTTGCCATATAAGTGTGCAAACATTAACAATCACAAAAACTAAATATAAAACTATTGCAGATGTTCTAGCAAATAATGTTCATTCATCAAAATTGTTTATTATACAATCAAATGACAATTTGCTTTCACAATAAATACATCTGCAAAGCAGCACAATGACTGCCTGATATAAAACACATTTACCACTTCGTAATTAATTTGCTGTTGTCAATTAAACTCTTAGTGTTCGCAATCATAATGAAGCAGTTCATTTTTACGTAAAATTGTACAACTTAGCTTTTACTTTTGGCCTCCATATGCTCTTAGTGATAACTGTGTAGAAATGCTTCATGTAACAGACCCACTACTTTTTGAAAGTAGCTTCAAATGCTCCAAAAAGTTTCATTTGGCAGCTTAATTTCCTCATCACTGAACTATGAATGACCAGTAATGCTCTGGTTTGATAAACCTCCAACAGAAACTGAAAGACAAATATTTACAGTTAAATATTTATGCTATTACTTTCTAGGTTTAAAACTTTTTACACAGTAAAATTAAGGTTTTTACCTAAAGCGCTCTGACGGTGCATCCCTTCAGAGTCAGCATGAACATGCTGATGTACTCTTTGAAATGATGTGCAAACTCTACCAAGCTCGCTGATGATTGCGTGATCAGGTTCCAAGTACTCGGTACCAAAACCTCCTTTAAATTTTCACAATAAGAGCCTTTAAATGGACTGTTTTTTTTAAAGCTGCAGCCTCAATCCTGGATTAATCTGTTGCCAACTCATGATTTCCTAATACGTTTGCTTTTGTTAGTAAATGGAATGTAAATGATCAACTCTGCAAATCCCCACCTCTAAAATAAGCAAGAAAATACACGGTGGGTGCGTCACAATCACCGTACAAAAGACAGAAATGAGGCAGCTATAATTACCCATTTGATTTCCAGTAACAGTTCAACTCCTCACATCAAAACTTCATTTTCTTACAGACATTACATGTGGTTGTGTTGTGTTACAATTAGATTACTGTCACCATTTTAAAATATGCAGATTTTTAACTCTGGAGGTAATTTTTTCTAGATTCAGTTATTTGTTTACCGTTTCTATATATATGACATCTGGAAAATATATGGTTACAGTCAGGCCTATTCTAAAGATAAACCAGAATGTAACGCACAAGATAGTCTGTATTTTTCAGTAAAATAGCCACTATGCAACATGCATAAGCTGAAATAAGACTTAAAAAATACTTTAACTTCTACTAAAAATATCTACTTTGTCTGATAACCTTAGTATGTGATTTTTTTTTAGATATTTTCAACGAATAAAAAAATAAAAAATAAAAACAAAAAATGTAGAAATTACACATTTTTATCCTGTATTACCTCTATTTACAACACTGTATAGTGAAAGAATGTGACATTTAAAATGTAATGCTGGCAGAATGAAAAAAGCTCTGGAGAGGCAGAACAACGAAGTGAAAACATGAGTGACAACAGTAGACAGCAGTGAGAATGAAGTAAAATGTTTATCACAACTGAGAACAGAAAAGGAGCCCATAAAAAGCAACTGATAGAAATATGACTGACCACCAGTCCGTTAAAGCAACAACATGTAGGTTTATGCCATCAATACAGCAAACCTTCACAATAAGGAGCTGTCCAGGTCTAAAGTGCCCTGAACTTGGAATAGCAGGAAGCTAATTTATACTACAAACAGTAGCCTTTATGTACATAAGAAAAAAAAAAACATCAAAAGTTTGGTTGCTGAGCAAAATGTGTGTCCATGTTTCAGGCTGCGATTTACCCCCAACATCATTCAATACAGAAGGCATTATAATTGTGCTGGTGAGAATGTCATGGAGAATGTTAAAACTACTACAAGTTATACTAATAATAACTCTGATGCTGAAGTTAAACTGGATTCTGAGATTAATTTGGAGACAATAAGCAGAATATAAAATTTTCATTCTGCTTAAATATCTATTGAGGTTGCCACAATCTAATTAGAATAGGGTTTAAAGTGCTAAGTAGTTTTTGTATTCTTTAATCCTTTAATGTGAGCAAATCAAAATAAGATCTTGATCTTAAAAGTTAAAAAATATATATATTTCATGATACTGACCACCGTTGTTGACTATCGTCATAATCATTATTTTCAGACCTCAGTAACATTTATATGTTTCTGGAGAACATCTTGAGAAAGTGCTGCACAGGAAACACTAAACACAGCTGGTTTCTCCCCTGAATGGAGTTTCATGTGACTTTCAAGGTGACACTTGTGTTTAAATCTGTTTTTACAGACATCACAACCAAATGGTCTCTCCTCAGAGTGCAGCCTCATGTGTCGCTCCATCTGTATCTCCTTTACAAAACATTTGCCACACTCACTACAGCTAAATTGTGCGGTGTGAACAGCCATGTGTGTTTTCAGACCGCCAGAATGTGAAAATCCCTTACTACAAACACCACAGGTGAAAGGTTTTTCCCCCGTGTGAACACGCATGTGACTCTTTAGACTCTCTTTTAGTGAAAATCCTTTACTGCAGACATCGCAAGTAAACGGTTTCTCACCTGTGTGAACACGCATGTGAGTCTTTAGGCTCTCTTTTAGTGAAAATCCTTGACTGCAGATGCTACAAATAAATGGTTTTTCGCCCGTGTGTACACGCATGTGAGTTTTTAGGCTTTCCTTTTGTGAAAATCCCTTACCGCAAACACTACAAACAAAAGGTTTCTCTCTTGTGTGAACATGCATGTGACTCTTTAGACTTTGCTGTCGTGAAAACCCTTTACTACAAAGAGAACAAACGAATGGTTTCTCTCCTGTGTGAACACGCAAATGGCTTTTTAGACTCTCTTTTTGTGAAAACCCTTTACTGCAAATGTTACAAACGAATGGTTTCTCTGTGGTGTGGATCCACATGTGATTTTTAAGACTTTCCTTTACCCTAAATCTTGTACCACAGACATCACAGGGAAAGGGTTTTTCTCCTGAATGGACCTTCATGTGAGTAGTAAGAAACTTCTTTGCATGAAATCTTTTGCCACAATGGTCACAGGCGAACGGTCTCTCTCCAGTGTGACGTCTCATATGTGTCTGAAGAGAACTCTTCTCTCTGAATCCTTTACTACAAATATCGCAGTTATGTTCTCTATTTGCAGTGTGTGTCATCACGTGCAACTTAACGTGAGACTTGCGTTTGAACCTTTTGCCGCAAACATTGCAATCAAACGGCCTCTCTCCTGCATCGACTCCCACTTTAGCCGAGCTTGTGGAACACAATTTGGATCTTTTACCATTTTTGTGAACTTTCATTTGACTTTGTTGAGAAGAACACGCTGGATCGGGGTTTTTGTTCGGTTCTGATATTCCACAGTCCTGTGTATCAGTTTGTGTCATGTGGTCAGCCAAACTGCTGATTGGTGCTTCTGTCTTTCTGTGGTCATCAGTTTTGATCACCTGTACCTCTGATAACTGAGGTTTCTCTTCATTTTCTTTCTTCACAGTAAGCTGCTCTGCCTCCTGACTGATCCACAGTTCCTCCTCCTCTTCCTTTACGTGGGGATCTGGGTCCTGCTGATCCAAACTAGGGCTCCAGTCATGGGGAACCACTTTAATCACCAACATCTGATGAACTTGGAACAATAAAACACACAGGAGTGTTATTGACACATATTATTTAAAGATTACAAAATTAACATTAAAAATTTGAAAGCCATTCTCTTTAATTTTTCAAATCTAAGAAAATAAAAAAAACAAATCTCTTCAATATGATAATGGCAAGCATGTTTAAAAATATTTTGTTTCAATTATATTTATCAATTTTAAATTCCAGCAGATGACATACATAATAGGCAATAGGAATGATCCCTGAGGTACACCCCAAGTTGCATTTGGTGGAGGTGGAGATCTGTTGCAAAACAATTTCCACACCAACCTACGTTTTGTTAAGAAAGTTCAATGCAAGCGAGCCTGTGTCAGAACGTTGTGAATAAATATGCTTTGAAAAGAACCAGAAACAGGCTGCAAAGTGTGGTTACCATCTTTTCTACTTTAATGGTTTCTGTAATTACTTTATTTCTTTTCCCTGAAACTTGATTAGGTCATATTTTTGGTTAAAAAAAAAAGGGGGGGGGAGGGTTAGTGGTTCATTTTTTACTTATTAATGATCTCCATTTAAAAATAGGGGTTGCAGCTGGGTAGATTTCCAGATGAAGGAAATCTCAGCAGAATCTAGGGATAGATTAAAAAGTAATCTCAAAGGAACACAGGTCAGGGACCCAGTGAACTTTTAGAATCCAAAGATATAATGGCGGTCTTTTTGCAACTTCCCGTAAGAGTTTATTTACTTCAACCCAGATATACAAATGTGTGTCACTTACTGAGATCTTTGCTATCTTGTGTCTCCTGCCCCAGTTTTGATGTGGATGCTGCAGGCATGGAGGGCTCCAAGCTGGACCCTCCAGGTGCATCTGCTTCAACCTTCATCATCTCAGTCATCCTCGCTCCTCTCTGGACTCCCCTTTTCCTTCTCACAGTTCTTGTTTACAACCTTCACATGTTCTAGAATATCAAGGTTTCAGTCATATACGCTATTCATTAACTATTTTAATGCTCTCTGAAACTATAGTAAGACACAAAACCCCCACATCTGATCAAATAAAGTGTATTATCAAAATTAAACACTAACAGAGCTGAAGCGATGCTGCAGAGCAGAGAGCCTGATACCTTGGACAGTAGTTCTGTTCTCTCTGTCCTCAGCTGGACAACAAGGCTTCCCCACAATGTCACAAACTCCCAGTGTAGCTTTGTCTTCTGGCGTCAAACCATTAACATTTGAATGCTTCGAACTCTAAAACACTTATTTAAGTCTCTGTTGTTAGCTGCTTTAGCTCCACGGTGGCTAACAGTCAATTTTGCTAGTAGAAAACAATGACGTTATTTACCGCAAACTTCGGACAGATATAACCAGAAGGTATCGATGCTAACATATACGCGGGATATCCTCAGCACGACTGTCAAGAAGAGACTCAGACACCCATTACGCCAGTTTTTTTTACACAAAATTTCCGACGTTTTTCTCTCAAAAACAAAACCATTTAAGCTAACATTGCTACATCCGGGAAACTTCCTCTTAGATAACCAATGAATAACAAGTAGAGCTCTGACTCGAAAAACCACGTCCTGTTTCAACCTTCACAAACACCGATCCAAGACATAGATGATCAAAGATTGACTAAAAAAGTTCAGGCACACCTTGGTTACAAAGACATTTTAACGTTTATTTAAAAAACCGATTATTCCCATTTACAAAGGTTTTATAACGGTTTATCAAACTGACAAAAATTCAGTCAACATCTCTCATAATTCTTTTAATCAAAGAAACAAACTTGAGACATTTTCTGTTTACATTCAATACTTTCATCAAACTGTTGTGTCCCAAATACATTAGAATAAAAATATTATATAGAATCTTGTAAAAGAAAGAAGAGCTATGTAAGCCATAAAGACTATGTGGAATGGTCACTAGTGGGGCCGAGCAGATTCGGCCAACAATCACAATAAAATCAGAATTTAAGCTCAGTTAGCTTCTCTGATGCCAATCACACAATATTCACTGATCTGCACACCAATCTGACTGTACAGTACCTCTCTACTTTATACAGCAATATCTGTATAAAGTGTTTAAACAAGACCCAATGAACGATGGGGAATGTGACGTGCACCTCCCAAAGAGAGATGACACCAACGTGAAGTAAGGCCCTTAAAATCAGTTGTCTTGGTGGTTCAAGGTGAGGAAAGCTTGTGGATGAAAAGTGCCAAGTTGGAGTTTATTTGTCCTTTTCTTTGTCAAAACTTTTCCTTTAAAAGGCATTTCAGGATTTTACAAATCCAGATTTTGCAAGAAACTCTTAATACCAACACATACTTTTTACTGGGTTACATCTTGTTCCCCTCAAAACTTTCTTGAATGTTATATTTAATGTTTAATAATTTAAAGACATGTTACAAGAATAACTAATACGTCATTAATGTATTCTAGCTCCAATATAACTTTTGCACTCTCTGCAGAATTTTTTTTATCTAGCCACACCCAAGAGTTTTCAAGCCTTAACCTCCTTTTTATGGTAATTAAACACCATTTCAGTCAGACTCAGGACAGGACTTTGACTAGGCCAAACCACAATTTAAATTTTTTGTTTTTCGGAGGGGGACTTGCTGATGTGCGTCGGATTTTTGTTCTACTGCAGAATTCAAGTGCTCTTTGGTTTGAGGTCACAAACAGATGGCCGGACATTTTCCTTCAGGATGTCTTGGTGGACAACAGAATTCATGGCTCAATTTATCACTGCCAGTCCCCCAGGTCCTGAAGCAGCAAAACCGCTCCAGACCATCACATTGTCAAAACCATATTTTATTTCTGCCATGATGTTCCTTTTCCTGGCTTTTGAGGATCTTTTGAGATCTGCCCCACTTTGTGAGGCAGGTCCTATTGACGGTGTGGCTAAAGAAATTGAACTCATTTTTCCAAAATTGTGACTCAGGTTTGGATTTTTTTTCCCCCTTTCACAAAAAAATAAACACCTTCATTAAAACACAGCATTTTGTGACTAAATAAGATAAATTTGTCCATTATTCAAATTTATCTGATCCAAAACGTGTGACAAACATACAAAAATGAATGGGGCTAAACATTTTTGTCACTGCTGTATTTTCACCTCATTGCTTTGTGTAAGATATGCAACTTCTTTTATGAAGTATAATATTTGCATTTGGATATAATTTGATAGATTTGAGATTGATGAAGAAAATACTTCTTAAGAATTTCAGTACATTAATATAATAATGCAGCCTCATCAGTTGATGTCATTATTGGCTCACCATTTATGAGGCCAACAGCACTTTTAAATATTGAATCATCGCCAAAAAGACAAAGAAATATTTTTAAATACATGTTTTCCAACAATTCTTTTAAGTTTAAAATTCTATAATAATTGTTACATAATAATAATAATAATGTCTCCATTATTATGCAATAATAATGAAAGTATTATAATTTTTAAGTTAAGTAATTCTTAAGCTTAAAACTGTAAATGTGGAGGCATTATTATTCTGGAGTTCATTCTGGATCCAGAATGAAAAACTAACGGAGCTCCACAGAAAATCAAAAACAAAATCCTAGTAATTGAAAAAAGTTTGACAAACCAACTGACAATATCAAGAGTTGCAGCTTTCATGAATGGCCATGTGTCTCGTCAAATTTCCATGTCGTGAAAACGCTTTACTGCAAACACTGCAAACAAACGGCTTCTCTCCCGAATGCACTCTCATGTGATTTTCAAGATGGAGCCTTTTATTAAATCTGCTCCTACAGACTTCACAACTAAACGGCCTCTCCTCCGTGTGGAGTTTGACATGCCGCATCAACTGCGTTTCCTTCACAAAACGTTTGCTACAGTCGCCACAGCTAAATAGTGCAGTGTGAACCTCCATGTGTTTTTTCAGACTCTGTTGTCGTGTAAATCCTTTATCGCACTCACTACAAATAAACATTTTCTCTCCCGTGTGAACACACATGTGTCCACTCTGAGTCTCTTGTTTTGAAAATCCCTTACTGCAAACATTACATGTAAATGGGTCTTCTCCTGTGTGAGCACGCATGTGTCTCTCCAGAGTCTCTTGTTTAAAAAATCGTTTACTACAAACACTACAAATAAATGACCTCTCCTGCGCGTGAACACGCACGTGTCTCTTTAATTGAGTTTGTTGTGAAAATCCCTCACTGCAAACACCACAAATAAATTGTTTTTCTCCTGTGTGAACACTCATGTGCCTCTTTAGATGATGTTGTAGGGAAAATCCTTTACTGCAGACATGACATACAAACGGTTTCTCTGTGGTGTGGATCCTCATGTGCCTTGTTAGAGTACCTTTTGTTTTAAATCTTGTACCACAGACATAACAAGAAAAGGGTTTTTCTCCCGAATGGACTCTCAGGTGCATTTTAAGAATAGCTTTTGCATGAAACGTTTTACCACAATCTTCACAAGCAAATGGTCTCTCTCCGGTGTGGAGTCTCATATGTGTCTGAAGAGCACGCTTTTCTTCAAATCCTTTACCACAAAAATCACAGCTATGTTCTCTCATTCCAGTGTGAGTCATCAGGTGTATTTTGAAAGTTGTGTAATTTTTCAAACTTTTGCCACAAATATTGCAACTGAAATGTTTCTGTCCCGTTTGGACTCCAATCTGAGCAATCTTACTTTGTTGAGAAAAAGATACTGGAAATGGGCCCCTGTTTGGGTTTGGTTCTGGAGTCCTACAGTCATCTTCTTTAGGTTGTGTTTCCATCTGTTTAACTAAGCTGCTGCTTGGAACCCCTGTATCTCCATTGTCTTCAGTTTTGATCTGATGAAGCTCTGACAACTGAGGTTTCTCTTCATCTTCAGTTTTCACAGTAAGCTCCTCTTCATCCTGACTGATGCACAGCTCCTCCTCTTCCTTCTTTATAAGAGGGCGCTCTGGGTCCTGCTCGTCCAAACTGGAGCTCCAGTCCTCGGGAACCTTTTTAATCACCAACATCTGATGAACTGGGGACAGGAAAATGCACACGGACATTGTTGAATGCTCATAATAAAATGTTATTGTTTACATAGCCAAGGTGTCTGCAGACTTTTTCTAGTTTCTAATCTACAAAAAAAAAAAAAAAAAAAAAATCAAACTAAACTGTTCAAGCTGAATGTTTCCCTCATGACACATTTAGACAAACCCAATTTTCATTACGGTCTGCAAACATTTGTGAAATCTGAAAAATTCCAAACAGTTTCTGAAAGGTGAAGAGATGCATTTCACATCCATCTTGTGAGTATTATGGTAATTTTATGGCACTGTATTTTTTTTTATCCTTGTGGTCTGTTCAACATTCTAGCCACCTGTTTTTAAAGTGCACAGCAAAAATGAAGCCAAAATCTTTGTTTCGGAGCTCGCCTGGTTAGAAGAAATTTCAGCAGCTGGATATATGAGGGGCCCTCTAATGAACATCTAGCCAATTCAAGATGAATTCTGCCTCTGTTGCAATAACAGCAGTGATATTTACATATATTTATCAATTTGATTGTTTCCACAGTTTATTTACTCTTTTATAACTTCTGGTTGTTAATTTTCTCCAATTCAGACAATGTGTGTCACTTACTGAGATCTTTGCCATCTTGTGTTTCCTCCTCCAGTTCCGACGTGGATGCTGCAGGCAGGAGGGGCTCCAAGCTGAACCCTTCGGGTTCATCTGCTTCAACCTTTATCATCTCAGACATCCTCACTCCATCTGTGGTTTTTGTCTTCAACCTTCACATGTTCTAGTAGGTGATGGTTCTGGTCTTATAACCAGTAAATTCTGTCTTTCTGCTGCCTGAAACTGGAACCAGCCACAAATCAGCTTCTGATCAAATAAACAGATGAATAAACAAATCATTAACAGAAAATGTAAGTTGTAGCAGAGCTGAACTGATGCTACAGAGCAGAGTCTGATACCTTGTCAGTAGGTCTGGGTTCACTCTGCTCCAGTCTCTCGGTCCTCACCTGGACCATAAGGTTAGAGGAACTGTCCACAGACGATGTGGTCCTCCCCGCACAGTCTGACAAACCCAATAGTATGGACTCGTGTTGTAGCGTTAAACCACAAACATTTTAAAACTTCGAAGTCTAAAACACCAATTAAGTCCCTTGCTGTTAGCTGTTTTAGCCCTATTGTGGCTAACGGGCCATTCACTTTGCTAAGGAAGGCGATTTATATTATGTACGGGAAAGTTCGGTAAGAAATACTCACAGTAGCTCAAAATAAACACGAAGAAGCAATATTTACAAGAGCACTGTAAACTAGAATATGTGACATCAACTAGACACTTTCTTTTTACACAAAATCTAAGATGTTTTTCTTTTGAGATTTAGCTAATCCAGCAAGCATCGCTACATCCGGTTACTTCCTCCTCCCTGGCCAATTAGTGACAAGTAAAACACCTATTTTGTAAAACGATTTCCACTTTCATCCGTTAGTTTTTCAGAATAAAAGAACGTATCTGCATATTATTTCAATACCATTTTATAGACGTATTATTACCGAATATTAGTCACTATGATTACTATTTTGAACTCTTACAGTACATAATTACAGCTCAGGACTACAAATAAATGTAGATATTGTCCCGTTATCCTTATTTTATTTCCTCATTTGTGTCTTTTCAGGCATTGTCATAGATGAGTACAAGCCTCAGTTTGGAAGTGTTCAATATTTCTGCATTATACTAGTGGTGGGACTAAATTATTTACTGAATTATCTTATCTCCAAGACAACAATAACCAAAACGTAAGTGGAGGAGTGTGGATTATTTTTCTGATAAACAAATGTGAACAATAAATGAGCAGTTGGCATACTTGAAAATTTATTTTCTTTTTTTTTTCTTTTGTGCAATGGAGCTTTCTCATATCCTTTTAAAAAACACCAGTCATGTTTGAGAAAATAAAAGCATTTAACATGACAACTGTACTCTACGAACTTTACAAAGACATTAAGATGCATTATTTGGAGTCAAGTCAAACACATAAATATAATAATACATAAAAATAACAATAAATAAGTAAAACGATGCACAACTAAACATTATCTAAAATTTTTGATACTGTCATGTACTCTGTTCAACAACTATGTGGATTTTTAAATGAGCAAAACTAAGATCATCACATATTTCTTGTCAGGTCCATGAAAACTTAACTTTTGCATGTCAAGTCAAACATTCAAATAAATAATTTTGAGCATAACACTCCACCAAGGACACATACTTCTGAGATACCAGGCTGACATGTGCATGTTTTGGCAGTTTTCATGGATTAAATCTATGACCTATGAGGCCGTTTGAATTGATTTGCAAAAACGTCCGCTTTGACGGTTCAAATTCACAACTAAGGCTTGAATAAAATAAATGATTACTTTCTAAAAGGCCATAATGTTGGCTTTAAAAACACTGCCAAACTTCTGATTAAATGTAACTTAACAGCTCTTCCTATTAGAGCAACCATTTTCACTTTCCCTTTAAATAAATTTGTAGGAGTACAGGGAAAACCTGTTCCTTTACCACAAAGTTTATCTTCTGTGTGAGCACACGTGTCTCTTTAGAGACTCTTGTTTTGAAAATGCCTTGGCACAAACTGTACAAACAAATGGTTTCTCTCCTGTGTGAACACGCATGTGACTTTTCAGATGAATTTGTTGTGAAAATCCTTTAGAGCAAAGACCACAAATGAATGGCTTCTCACCGGTGTGAACACACATGTGTCTCTTCAGTGTCTCTTTTTGTGAAAATCCCTTACTGCAAACACTACAAATAAACGGCTTTTCTCCCGTGTGAACACACATGTGCCTCTTTAAGGTCTCTTTTTGTGAAAATCCTTTGGAACAAACACTGCAAATAAACGGCTTCTCTCCGGTATGAATGCGCATGTGAATCTTTAGATGAATTTGTTGTGAAAATCCTTTAGTACAAACACTACAAGTGAACAGCTTCTCCCCTGTGTGGACACACATGTGACTCTTTAGGTGGACCTGAAGTGAAAATCCTTTACTGCACACGGTACACACAAATGGTTTCTCTGCGGTGTGAATCATCATGTGGTTTTTAAGAGTTCCCTTCATTTTAAACCTTGTGCCACAAATGTCACATGGAAAAGGTTTTTCCCCTGAATGAACCTTCAGGTGAGTTTTAAGACTTGTCTTTGCATGAAACCTTTTATCACACTGGTCACAGGCGAAAGGTTTCTCTCCAGTGTGGAGTCTCATGTGTGTCTGAAGATAATGTTTTTCTTTAAATCCTTTCCCACAGACATCACAGCTATGCTCTCTATTGCCTGTGTGGATCATCATGTGTAATTTAACATTAGTCTTACGTTTGAATCTTTTACCACAGAAATTGCAGTGAAATGGGCTTCCTTCGGTAGGAGCCATAAATTTGGAATGCAGATCAGGCGTTTTTCTTTTCTCCTTAACTGTCACCTCAATTTGTCGAAAAGAACATGCTGGACTTGTGTTTCCGTCTGGTTCTGGTCCGCCACAGTCCTCTTCTTCCGTTTCTGTTTCCATCTGTTCAGCTGAGCTGCTGGTTGAACCTTCAGTATCTCTGTGGTCTTCAGATTTGATCTGATAAGGCTTTGATAACTGAGTTTTCTCTTCATCGTCACCATTTGCAGTAAGCTGCTCTCCTTCCTGACTGATCCACAGTTCCTCATCTTCCTCCTTTATGTGGGGGGGTTCTGGGTCCTGCTGGTCCAAACCAGGGCTCCAGTCATGGGGAACCACTTTAATCACCAACATCTGATGGCCTGGGAGTATTGAAAAATACATGAACATCAATATTCGTTTACAAATAATTAAAATCTTATATTAAGAGTAAAACAAGTTTTAAAAAATTCTGAAAAGGGGGGAAAGTACATTTTAAAGTGCTTAACATGATAGAAACATAATAAAATAAACAACCATGTAACAAGCAACAAACATTAAATTTGGTCAAACATGAAAATAATCACGAATAATCATCATCAAATATGTTGTTCCAGTTGTTTTCATTCACCAGATTTTTTTTATGCTCCAGATAAGTGGAGATAAGACAACTGTAGTTTGCAGCAATGTTACCGTTTCTGCAATTGGCTGCAATTAAGCTTTCTGTCTATTTAACTACCTGTCAAATTCTACTCTGCTGAAGTGGGTGAAGACTGATAGGAATTAACCTACTTTCTCAAACATAATGTTTGATCTCCATCCTGTTGTGTACTCATGGTTAGCAAAAAGAGAGGAAAAAGTGGAGCTTGAATATGTATGCTTGATGTGGGTTAGCTAGCTGCTGCCCAGGTGTTCAGGTAGTTCATGCTTAATTTTTTAGGGGCAGTCCATGGTTAATTTCTTTATGTGTTGTTGCAGACTATTATCAGTAAAATACATAAATGCCAGTTGTCATGGAAGTTACAGAGGAAGTCCTCTTAAATATTCTTTGTAGTTAGGATGATATGGCCTAAAATAAATATCATATTATAGTGTGGATTTGCCATGATACACAGAACATGTTGCAACATACAGACCCTGTTCTGCAGTGTTCAACTCTGCAATAGAGCTCCAAACACTGATTCGGACTCTGGCCTTACTCTCAACAAGAAGACAAAAGTAACAGATTTTTCCAGTTGTTTTTAAATTGTTCATTATCAAAACAAATCTCCTCAGATGAGCAAATATATCTGCAATACTATTTAAAAAAAAAAAAAATCAGGCAAACACGATATACCAACAGTATGTGCAAGCCAAGCAGTAACACACTAGAAAACAGTTCAACACAAATTAGAGCACCAGACTATTAACCCATTTCAGGGTTTATTGGATTTACAACTAAACTTCGTTCTTGTTGCACAGTTTTTATATCACGTTCTGGATGCTGCATTGGGTAGAGATGTATGTCCAAAGAGAATAACAACACTCCTGCAGCAGGAGTTCACCTAATAAATACAGTCTGGTTATACATCCACCAGGCAAATTAATTTGATTCTATGCAAACCAGTGTGTGTCACTTACTGACATCTTTGCTGTCTTGAGTCTGCTCCAGTTCTGAATTGGATGCTACAGGTATTAAGGCCTCCAAGCTGAGCCCTCTGGGTTTGTCTGCTTCAATTTTCATCAATGCAGACATTCTTGCTCGGCTTTCACGATTCTTGTCTTCAACCTTCACATGTTCTAGAAGAGCAACGTTTCAGTCATATAACTTGGATATTCTGTTTTTCTCTGCTGTATGGACACAAATCAGCAGTTGATACAATAACAAAAGATGTAAGCAGCAGCACAGCTAAAGCGATACCTTGGACAGATGTTCTGGGTCCACTCTGTCTCCAGTCTCTCGGTCTGGAAGTGTCCATGCATGATCTTGTGTTCCGCTCACAGTCTCACAAAACGTAGAGTGTGGATTTGTCCTGTAGCAGTAACCACAAACTTTCAAAAGCTTCAACCTCAGAAGCACTGATTAAGTCTCTGCTTAGCTGTTTTAGCTCCACCGAGTCTAATACTCAAATCCGGTTGCTAATAAAAGCCAGTTAATTCCGTGCAGAGAACCTCCGCTGGAGGTAATCTCAGCGACTGAAAAAGAAATGCACAACAGCGACATTTTCACGACGAATATCAACTGAATAATCGAAAACACCCGTCACACACTCATTTTACACAAACTTTAAAACGGTTTTCTCTTAGGGCTAAGCTAGTCAAGCTAACATCCGGTTACTTCCTGTTCGTTGGCCAATCAATGAACAGTAAAGTCCTGATTTGACAAACTATATGCTTCACTGGCCAAGTTTGAGCATACACACGAGTAATTTAACTCCAGTTCCACTTACCGTAGAAGTGGAACAAATGTGTATCTTGTAATATTTTATATATCTTTTCAACAATATATACATATCAGTTATTTAATCTATCGTTTTGGTCTAGATGACATTGGTTATAACGGAGAAAAGAAACTGCATGTTCTCTTTTTAATTCTTCCTGTTTGTAAGATTGAAGCTAAAGTGACTAGGAAAAAGTGGTACAAGCATATCAAAATAGTTGACCTGCTGGGAATAAACAGATCTCAATAGAATAAAATATAAACATTAAATCAACACTGTCTCAAAATCAGTTATTTTGGACTTCCATTTTAAAAACATACAGATCATTTGATCAATGGAAAATAATAAAGTGACAGCTTTCATGCTGCCAAACACACATAAAAGAACCCCATTCTTACATTTATTAGGGATTATTAAATATGTCTGATATGAGCAGTTCAAAGAAGAACACAAAAAATATTTTATTTTCAAATTCATGTTTTCATAAATCTGATATTTTAATTTACTGGGAATTTATATGGACCAGCAAATAATGACATTAATCCTTCTCTTTTACCTTACAGAAAGCAGAGAGGGTTCAGAAATAGGTCACCAGGTTCATCACAAGCCAACATCATTAAATCAACAGACAGATAAAACAAACTAATTTAAATATACCAACACTGAGTTCCTTTAAATCTAGACTAAAAACCCACCCTTTATGGAGTTGCTTTTGAAACATTATAAATGAAACATTAATCAATATTCTGATGTGTAACGATGGCACTTGACAAAATGTAGTGTCTCAATTGTTGACTGTGTGTTCTATGACTTTGTATTTTTATGATGTAAAGTACTTTGAACTTCCTTGTTGTTGAAACATGCTATACAAATAAACTTAATTGGCTTTGATTGATACCAGTTAACATATTCATTTTGGGACTGCTGAAGGAAGTCAGAGTTCCCAGAGAACTACGGATGTGTTGAGAGAACATGCCACCTCCACTCAGAAACACCCAGGATTCAAATCTAGGTCGTTCTTCTTGTGGGTCAGCAGCATTAACCACTGCCCAATCCGAAGACTAGATGCACTGATGAACACGCATGTGTCTCTTCAGATCTCCTTGTTGTGAAAATGCTTTCATGCACACATCACAAACAAAAGGTTTCTCTCCTGAATGAACTCTCATGTGACTTTCCAGGTTGCACTTATGGGTAAACCTGCTTTTACAGACATCACAACCAAACGGCCTCTCCTCTGTGTGGAGCCTCATGTGTCGCTGTAACTGGGTTTCCTTGACAAAACATTTATCGCAATCTCTACAGGTGAATGGTGCTTTGTGAACCTCCATGTGGTTTTTCAGATTAAGTTGTTGTAAAAATCCTTTACTGCAAACACTACAAACAAATGGTTTCTCTCCAGTGTGGAGATGCATGTGACTCTTTAAATTATGTTGCAGTGAAAATCCCTTACTGCAAAAACTACAAATGAACGGCCTCTCTCCAGTATGAACACGCACGTGTCTCCTTAGATTGGCTTGTCGGGAGAATCCTTTACTACAAATGCCACAAATGAATGGCTTCTCTCCTGTGTGAAGATACATGTGTCTGTTTAGGATGGCCTGGCATGAAAATCTTTTGCTGCAAACACAACAAGCAAATGGCCTCTCTCCAGTGTGGAGAGTCATATGAGCCTGAAGAGAACGCTTTTCTTTAAATCCTTTACCACAAAGGTCACAGCTATGTTCTCTCTTTCCTGTGTGGGTCATCATGTGTAATTTAACTGAAGTCTTTTGTTTGTATCTTTTCCCACAAATGTCGCAACCAAATGGTTTCAATGCAGCACTAATTTCAAGTTCATCCCTAGGTTTGGGACAGATTATAGTTTCTTCATCTGTGTTGTGACCCTTCACTCCCCTTTGTTGGGAAGAACAGACTGGATCTGGATTCTTGTTAAGTTCTGGTCCTCCACAGTTCTCTCCATCAGGTTCTGCTTGCACATGCTCAGATAAACTGCTGGTTGGAGCTTCTGCCTCTCTGTCACCTTCATTTGTAAGGTGATGAAGCTCTGATAACTGAGGTTTTTCTTCATCCTCTCTCTTCACAGCAAGTTGTTCTTCCTTCTGACTGATCCACAGTTCCTGCTCTTCCTCCTTTATTTGGGGGGGTTCTGGGTCCTGCTGGTCTGAAAAAGAGCTCCAGTCATGAGGAACTTCCTCTTTAACCACCAACATCTGACAGACTGGGAACATTGACAGATACACAGAGATTAATTGTTGCTTGGAAAAAAAAAGAAGTGGCCATTCTTTCCCCTAAATTTTAAGAAAGAAAAACTATTTGAGAAATTAAGTAATTTACAAGTAAAAGAATCTGATCTTTTAAAAATTTATTTAATTTAAAAGTCTGTCAGGTTTTCCCTGAGCATCAATCTTGTCAAACTCACAAGACACTGCAGAGGGACTAGTTAAATCATGGCAGTGGCTTGCTTGTGTTTGTTGGCTGGAGGGAAAACACATTTTAATACAAGCTAAACTGAGGAGCACTGAATTTAAGAAGGATCATTTTGAACATAAAGTCAGCCGAATGGACTCAAGGTTGAACCTTAAAAAGAACAAATTCTGTTTTAAGCAGGGTCACCAAAGAGTCTACCTGCTAAAGAGGCCCACTCGACAGATCAGAGGTGATAAATATGTGCAAAATGATTGCACATATTTATCACTTACATTTTTTCCTACAGTGCAGCAGCCCTTTCAAAACTTCCTGTTTGAGTTAACTTGCTCAAATCCAGACAGACAAATAAATGTGTGTTACTCACTGAGATCTTTGCTGTTTTGTGTCTGATCCGGTTCTGATTTGGACGCTGAAGCTGCGCTGAATCCTCCAGGTTCATCTGCTTCAACCTTCATCATCTCAGACATCCTCACTCCACCTGAGATTCTCCTTTTCACAATCCTTGTTTAAAACCTTCACATGTTCCAGTGGTTCAAGATTTCAGCCACATAACCTGGACTTCCTGCTTTTTTCTCCTTTAACTGGAATTGGAGACACATCAGCATCTGATCAGATAAAGTGTTTGAACAGAGAATGAACTGATGCTGCAGAGCAGAGAGCTTGGAACGTTGGTCAGTAGATCTGAGTCCGTTCTGTAATTGTCCCCAGTCTCTCTGACCTCAGCTGGACAACAAAGTTAGAGATGTCCAAATGCGATGCGGTCGTCCTCCTGCAGTCTCGTTTTCTACTACTGAAGCATAAACTTTAATTAACTCCCTTCTGTTAGCTGCTTTAGCTCCACAGTTGCTAACAGTCCATGTACTTTACTGATGAAGATCAACTACATTCTGAACTAAAAACTCCGACTAGATAATCACAAGCGTTAAAAACAAATAATTAGAAGCGACATCCTCAAGAAAACTGTAGAGCACGGAGTGTTTTTCCGCTAGGACTGTTACTTCCTGCTTATTGACCAATAAATGACAAGTAAAGCTCTTATTCGTAAAGCCCACTTCCTCTTTCAACTTTTACTTTTTCAAAATAGAAAGACAACCAAAATCAATACAAACTCATCACTTGCTCGGAAAATACTTGAAGTACTAAGAAATGGTTTTTCACCAGTATCAGTTAAAAATGTTATCTTTTTTTTGAATTATTTATTTAAATAGAATGTCAGGCATAAAACTCCACCAGGCTTCCAATGTACATTGCTTGACATAGTTTTTACAACAGAATATAAACCACAGTTGTAAAGGTATCAGTCAGACAGAGAAAGAGAGAGAGGAAGAGAGAGAGAGATTGCTTACAAAATCCATTGGGAGGCATATAGAGCCTTGCAGACTTACATGTTTTACAATGTATAACCTGATTAAGTGATAGGCTGTAATTAGTTCAGATTCCCTTAGTAGAATCCTGGATTTTTGTTAATTCATTCTGCGCAATGACCAGAACCAATACATTTCTGTTAAAGTCAACTTTATTTGTATCTTAAATAGACTTTAACAAATGTGCTGCACCACAATGATAAGCAAGAATAAAGAACAAGAACACAGCGCTTCTTAAAAATATTAAACCAAAAAGAAGCTAATATTTGTCAGAACTACAGTTCTTGCAAATATGTCTTAAACTGCTGCTCTTACTTGGTTTGACTCTTTTGTACAAATCTATTATTTCTGAAAACAAATCACCTAAAATGCTTTATCTTTTGCTTCAAAGTATAAACCTGACTTAAAGAACATTAAATAAACTTTTGTGTTACACACTTTGATTAAGTGCAAGGCTGTTTAGTCTCTAGTTTGAATGAAACATAATAATTCATCTACTAACATGTCAATTCAGTTCTAGATAAATAGAAGACAAAACTTACAAAACATTCTCAGAAACTTGTCACTTTATTTTGATAGCCATGAAAATGATCAGTTTACTGGCGTTCTCTCCTCTACCCAGTCCTCTAAGCGGATTTCTCATCACTCTTTCAGGATGAAAAAGGCTTCCACCTGAGCTGACAACAAATTCAATAAACAAATAAACGTGAACAAACCACTGCACAGTTTTGGCATCCCACGTCGAGAAAACTCCCAACAGCGGTTGCTAAAATTTGGCCACACAAAACATTGATCATACTTATCAGATGCGCAAACTAGAGAACGTAGTCAAACATTTCACAGCACTGGTAACGGAAGGTATGCCCACGTTTTTATTTTTGACATCAAAATAATAAGTTGCAGCCCTTTTGAACACCTATATATATGAAAAAAAGCATTTACAGCAAAAATAAGGAAATAAACTGTCTTCTCTTCTTGATGAACTGTTAAGTACTTATCACGATGGAAATACTTATTTATACTAAATCTGGTTTTAAAAACATCATAACCGAAAGGTTTCTCTGTCTTGAGTCTTTAAGTCTAACTCCTTCATGAAAAGTTAACTACAATCACTAAAGCTTTGAAAAGGTAAAGTGTGAATATCCATGTGTTTTCTCAGATACGCTGGTCGTGAAAATCTCTGACTGCAAACGCTGCAAACAAATGGTTTCTCTCCTGTGTGAACACGCATGTGTCTCTTCAGATCTCCGTGCAAGGAAAACCCTTTACCGCAGACATGACAAACAAACTGCTTTTCTCCTGAATGGACTCTCATGTGATTTTCAAGATGATTCCTTTGAATAAACCTGCTTTTACAGACATCACAGCCGAATGGCCTCTCCTCTGTGTGCAGCCTCACGTGTCGCTTTAACTGCGTCTCCTTCACAAAACACTTGCCACAATTTCCACAGCTAAATTGTGCGTTGTGAATATCGAGGTGCCTTCTCAAATACACCTGTTGTGAAAATCCTTTACTGCAAACACTGCAAGTAAACGGTTTCTCTCCCGTATGAACGCGCATGTGACTCTTTAGATCTCCTTGTCGCAAAAATCCTTTGCTGCAAACACTACAAATGTAGTGTTTCTCTCCTGTGTGAATAAGCATGTGTCTCTTTAGAATATTTTGTTGTGAAAAACCTTTATTGCAGACGCTACATACAAAAGGTCTCTCTTCAGTGTGGATCCACACGTGCTTTTTAAGACTTTCCTTTACCTTAAATCTCGCACCGCAGACATCACAAGAAAACGCTTTTCCTCCAGAATGGAGCTTCATGTGAATGTTAAGATTTCTCTTGGCATGGAATCTCCTCCCACAATCTTCACAGGAGAATGGAGTCTCTCCAGTGTGGACTCTCATGTGAGTCTGAAGAGAAAGTTTTTCTTTAAATCCCTTCCCACAAAGATCACACCTGTGTTCTCTCATTCCAGTGTGAATCATCAGGTGTAACTTAACATTTGTCTTAAGTTTGAATCTTTTTCCACAAATGTTGCAACCAAATGGCTTCTCTCCTGTGTGCACTTCATGCTGAGGAGGAACACTGGAAGGCAGATTAGCTGTCTTACCTTTTCCTTCAACCATCACCTTACTTTTATGGAAATAACCTACTGGATCATGGCTCCAGTCTGGTTCTAATCCTCCACAGTCCTCTCCACCTGGTTCTGTTTCCCTCTGTTCAGTCGAGCTGCTGCTTAGAGGTTCTGTCTCTCTGATGTCTTCGGTTTTGATTTGAGGAAGTTTCTCTTCATCTTTAGTTTTCACAGTAAGCTGCTCTTTCTCCTGACTGATCCACAGTTCTTCGTCTTCCTCCTTTATGTGGAAGGTTTCTGGATCCCGATGGTCCAAACCGGGGCTCCAGTCCTTGGGAACCACTTTAATCACCAACATCTGGTGGACTGAGAACATCACAACACACGGGATCATCACTGAATGGCATATTGACCTTACAAATTATGTTTAAATTGATAATTAGCATAATAAAATTTTTTAATCATTTACAAAGAAGATTTAAAGGCAGAAGTCTAAAATCACGACTAATTGTAACTACTTAAAGGGAAATTCTAAAGCCTTCAATAATCAGAGTTTTGTCACACGACTGAAGCCATACTTTATCAACAGGAGGATCAATGTCTCTCTTTCTGAAAATTAAAAATAAATGTTTTATCCATCATTTTTACTTATAAATTATGGACTTGTTTAAAGGAAGTTAGGAGGAGAGAAAGGAGATTATCAACCCGGATCACCTTTGAGTCTCCACACAGATTAGATTTGGTATTATCGCTTTCTGGTTCCTGCAAAAACTTCTGAGCTTTCCGTTTAGGATGCTGGACCTGAGCAGAACTGCCATGAATGATTGACAACAGAAACATCAATGATGAGTCCACTCAAACTAATTAGCTCCATCAAGATGGCATATCAAACATAAGGTAAGGTCGGTTCCTCAGTTATAAATCACTCAGTTTTAATGTACATTAGAGTGGATTTGTGTGAGTATTACTAAGCTGACTGAGAGTCAGAGTTCTACCTCCTGGAACTGAATGCATTACAGTAGGAACGCCTTCATAAAGTGAGGAAAAACTCAAGCACCCAGGTGTTCAGGTGAGGGTTTGTTATTATCCTCGCACTGGCTTCACACCTGGCTTTCAGGGCAACTCTGGAGTGAAAGACTAACTAGGAATTTGGTTTAATTCTTCAAGCTGCAAATGAAGTCTAGTCAAACTGCCAGAAGGGGGAGCTAAAGATTAAGTCTTGGAACTCATCACAAAAGACAAATCATCAAAACACCAGTGGAAAACATACGAAAAGCAGGCTAGCAAATCCAAGGAGGGTTTAACATTATTGCAATAAAGATCTTTCCATTGACTATTAAAAGTATGATCAAGGGGAAGATCATGTATTTGTAAAAATCAAATGAAAATTTAAAGGTTTTTTTTATATGCTCATTAGCCATTGTTCACATTTAATGACACCTTAGAGATGCGTCACTTCCTTTCTTTCAGAAGCCAAATCAAACTTTTTTTTATTATTATTGGTTACAGAATGCCATGAGTTAAGGGGGCCCAAGGCAAGGCTGTCAGCTGGCTTGAATTTACTTTTCACTCTGACGCTTCCAGCAGTCAGATGTCCAGTCAGATGTAATCAGCTTCAATCCAGACATTCAAATGTGAGTCACTTACTGAGATCTTTGTCGTCTTGTGTTTCCTCCTCCAGGTCTGATGTGGATGCTGCAGGTACAGGTGGCTCCAAGCTGGACCCTTCAGGTTCATCTGCTTCAGTCTTCTTCATCTCAGACATCCTCACTCCACTTGACTTCTCCTTTTAACAATCTTTGTCAGTAACCTTCACATTTTTAAGTAGATCAAGGTTTCAGCCACCTGGCCTTCATATTGTGTTTTTACACTGCCTGAAACTGGAATAAGACACAAATCAGCCACTGATCAAATAAAGTGTGTTAACATCAATAGTAAACAGAAGCAGAGCTGTGCTGCAGAGCAGAGAGTCTGATACCTTTTTCGGTACTTCTGGGTCCACTCTGTCCCATCTGCAGCTTTAAAACATCAGCTTTAAATACTTCATCATTAAAAACACTGGTTAAGTCTCGGCTATCAACTACTTTAGCTCCACATAGTAATCCATTCACTCTTATAATGAAGGCTAATTACGTTCCGAACTGCGAGCTATTGCTAGAAATAATCGCATCGACCCAACAGATACGTAAGAAAAATATTCTCTAAGACTGTCAAGAAAAGACTGACATATTAATTACACACAACCTTTGGGACGTTTTACTATCAGGACTTAGCAACTAAGGCTAACATGACAACATCCGGTTACGGTCTAAACTGGAAAACCTCTTCCGCTATCAACTATCAAAATAAAACAATTTATATGAAAATGGACACCTTTCTACCCAGTTTTCATTTTGCTATTGTTAGGATGGTTGGTTGGTTTATTCTACAAAACAAATAATTGTATTGGACTTATTTATATACTACCAAAATCCCCAAAAGCCTTATCTTAAGAAATGTTAGAGGAAAATGCAGCTGAAGTGAATAAATGCTGGAACCAAACAATCTTTTTCAAATAAACAATTGAAGGACTTACATGACCTAACCTGCTTAAGGAGTAGTTTAAAGAAATATCACAAAAGGGATCATGAGGAGCCACGGTGAATATATTTTTAGTCAGTGACTGAATGTATTTGAAGCCTCAGTGTTTCCCCTCATATTAGGAAGATACCCAATACGCACCTGGTTGAGGAGGACTAGTTAATAGGTAAGTGAAACATACATCTTAATGCTTGAATAAATAAATACAGTAAGTACATTTTATTTTGTAAATGTTTTTATAAACAATACACAAAATGCAGTAAATACAGAATGATTTGGAGATTGTTTTAGGGATTTTCTGTCATATGCAAAAACAGCATCGAAACAGATGTGAGAAGTAAAACAAAGCCAGACATTTATACTGACTCAAATAAATGTTTGGTCAATGTAATGATTGTTGTCATTAAAAGAACAAAACCATGATTCCTTTAACTGTGAGTCTCTCATCTCCCACAATACATGGACATCTACTTCATACTCTGAATGCTGGACGGAGTCCGATAGGCTGAATATCTTAAGTCTATGTTCACACAGCAGACACATGCGACCTAAATCCGATTTTTTTGTTTTGGCAATATGCGACCCAGATCTGATTTTTTTTTCACAGCATGCTGAACGGTCCAATTCCAATCTTTTCAGCCAATAAAGAAAATCTGATTTGTGACACTTGACACATTTTATTTGACTTTTACAACATTGACATGCATTATAATTCTGCGCCAGAAGAAGCCAGATGGCTGTAAATCCATACATAAACATTGGCTGAAGAGAGCAGTGCTGCCACTTTGGTCAGCTGTGTTACTTTGGTGCCAACAAACAGTAAATAGTGCGTGTAACATTTATTGCCACTTCTCTGCATGCAGATCATGTTCTAGTCATAAATCTTTAACGCAGAAGTTCGATTGGGGTTGCATTTAATTTGCGGTAAAAACCATTAAAAATAATTGGATTTCAGTGAAAAAAAAAATGAAATTGAGCATCAAGACTTGCTGTGTGCACATAGCCTTATTGGCATGCAAAATGTGCATTCATGACACTTGCAATATATTGGTCAACAATTATTGCACTCCAAAAGTAATTTGGATAAGAATATTGCACATATGTAATTGTAAATTATTATGCAGCCCAACTGGAGATGATGTTCAGTTGTAAAATAATCACATTTAAGGCAGAAAGAGTTGCATTCAGGACCAAATCTAATACTTCAATCTCATTATATTTGACATTCTGAACACTTACTGTTTTTTTTCTTCTTTTCCAATATCTCTTTTTTTATTTATTTATTTAGGAGGGAGAGCTACAGGTAAAACACACAATTATACTTATCTTTTTAGCAACAGCCTTGGTAAAAACACAAGTGGGTTTATTATGCTTTTTAGCTTTGGTGATTTTGAAGTTACCAGTTAAAAATCATCAGGATTAACTTTACTTTAGCATTTTGGACTTTTCACTAAAAATTACAAATTTGTCATAAACTATTCAGAAAAATACTGACAAATTAGCTGACAACTACAATGTTTAGTTAGAGTCTTTATGAAGACCCATGTGCCTCCTCATATCTCCAAGCTGTGAAAATCCTTTACTGCAAACTGTGCACACAAACGGCTTCTCCCCTGAATGCACCCTCATGTGATTTTCAAGTTGACACCTTTGATAAAATCTACTTTTACAGACGTTGCAACCGTACGGCCTCTCCTCTGAGTGGACTCTCACGTGTCGCTCTAACTGGATTTCTTTCACGAAACGTTTACTGCAATCACTGCAGCTAAATGGCGCCGTGTGAACTTCCATGTGGCTTTTCAGATTATGTTTCAATGAAAATCCTTTACTACAAACATTACAAACAAACTGCTTCTCTCCTGTGTGAACACGCATGTGTCTGTTCAATGTGTTTTGCAGTGAAAAGTCTTTATTGCAAACCCTACAAACAAACGGTCTCTCTGCAGTGTGGATCCTCATGTGCTTTTTTATATTTTCCTTTCTTTTAAATCTTGTACCACAAATATCACACGAAAAAGGTTTTTCTGCTGAATGGACCTTCATGTGAGTTTTCAGATATGTCCTTGCATGAAAGCCTTTGCCACAAACATCACAGGAAAATGGTTTCTCTCCAGTGTGTATTCTCATGTGTGTCTGAACGAAACTCTTTTCTTTAAATCCCTTACCGCAAAGATCACAGGTATGTTCTCTCTCTGCAGTGTGGGTCATCATGTGTAATTTAACATGAGCGTTGCGCTTGAAAGTTTTTCCACAAACGTGGCAGCAAAATGGCTTCTCTTCAGTTTGAACGCCATTTACAGCCGACTTAGATGTCCTAACTCTTTTGTGAGAAGTTGTCTTAGTTTGCAGAGAAGAGCATGCTGGATCTTGGCTCCTCTCCAGTTCTAATCCTCCACTGTCCTCTTCAGGAGGCTCTGTTTCCATCTTTTCATCTGAGCTGCTGGTTGGAGATTCAGTCTCTCTTACGTCATCTGCTTTGATCTCATGAAGTTTGGGTTTCTCTTCATCTTCAGTCTTGACAGTAAGCTGCTTTTCCTCGTGACTGATCCACAGTTGCTCTTTCTCCTCCTTTATGCGAGCGTCATCTGGATCCTGCTGGTTCAAACTGAGGCTCCAGTCATGGGGAACCACTTTAATCACAAACATCTGATGGACTGGAAACATCAAAACATGAACGGATATTAAATGCTTGTTAACCATTTTTAAGACATCTATTCCTTTACATAAATTGATAATAGCCATAATCTATTTTTACATGGACAAAATCATACAAATTGTTCAGATGATATCCAACAGTTGGTGTTTGTGTCATACTTTGAAGGGGTCACGAAAGAAATTACCAGAGATATGTCTGAACTATCTCAAAGAAGACAAAAAAAATGAGACAATACTACAAAATAATATTTAGAACCCTTCCCTTCCCCATTAGCAAAAGAGTCATGGCCCAATAATTTGGTCTGTCTGCCGTTTCCTGGGGAATATTCAGATAGCAGGAAACGTATTATTAATTCATTCAAATTTATGTTATCCTCATAATCACGAGGAACTACAAAAATATAAATCAGGTTACTTTGTGTAAACATATCAGACACGATGATATCAGACTTGATCTTGACTGTCTTTTTCAATCCTTCAAAACTGGGATACAGTTCTGCTGTTTCTGATTAATCTTAATTACTGACTTAATTACTGTATAGGAGCAGTAAACGGCATTGAGAGGACACAAACTAAAAATAATAAAGGGCCTTATCTGAAGAAAAAGCATTTTCCACTTGATTTGGCGTCTCCTTCCACTCAACTGCCTCCTATTTACACACAGGTGTGCCTTTCATGAGTTCAACATGCAGGTCAAAGGGACAGTCAGTCTTTAAAGGCTGGAAGGTATTAATAAAAGAGTAAATAATAGGTTCTCCCAAAATAAAATAAAAAATATATTTATATATTATTTTTGACTTTTTTGTATGTTTGTGTGTGTAAAACTCTTCAAAGCCCTGCAGTGATTCTATAACTTGCCAATTTCCTCCAACTCGGCAACAACTGTGTCACTCACTGAGATCTTTGTGATCTTGTTTCTGCTCCAGTTCTGATGGGGATGCTGCAGGTATGAGGGGCTCCAAGCCTCCAGGTTCATCTGCTTCCACCTTCATCATTTCGGACATCCTCACTCGTTTTAGACGTCACGATCCTTGTTTACAACCTTCACATGTCCTAGCAGGTCACGGTTTCAGCCATGAATCATCAAACGGATGCTGCATCTGATCTAACAGAGGATGTCAACAGAAAAGGTGAACCTTGGTAACCTAGGCAGGGTTGACGCGATACTGAGCAGAGTCTGATGATGCCTTAAGTCAGTAGTTCTGACTTCACTCTGAAATGTCTTCAGTCTCTGTTCTATGACGAACATCAACCTCTTAAACACTGATTCACTCACTTCTGTTAGCTTCTTTAGCTCCACGGCGGCTAACAGCCCATTCACTCTGCGTTCTGAACAGAAAACGTCGGCTACAAATAATCACAAAATGTAGAAGCGAAATCTTCAAAACGATTACATAGTACACACACTGAGATATAACATGTTTAACCTAAACTTTAAAACGTTTCGTATTGGAACCCAGCTAGCTGAGCTACCTATGAGGTGACAATGATGCACAGCCAGACCGCATCTTTTTTCTGAAATGAAGAACAAATACGCCCATCCAGTGAGTGTGATACAGATAAGAGCATACTCAGGACAATACATCTAAAATCGCCGAACGCATATGGACAGCCACAAAGCGCTAAGCTAGAACTATTGAAGACTGCCCGACATCTGACGTGTACGGTGAATGCTGGGAGATGTTACCTGCATCCTGCTGGATCTCTGACCCAAACCTACTCATCTGGAAGATGGTAATCTGAGCAGAACAAATCTGATGATCTTAAAGGACAAAACGATTCATTCAAATGCGTCTGTCTACCTGCAGACCACAGGAGTCTCTCCACGGGGCGCACATGCGCAGTGGTTATGCCCACGCTGCTTGGGTTGGAGATTTTCAAAACAAAAATATAACAATAGATTCAGAAGAAAAGCAAAACAACCTCTTCCCAGGTTCAATAAAAAGCCCTTACTGAGGTGTTCAAATGGATGAGAATTAATTAACAAAATGATTTTTCTTCTATTCACGTGAACATTCTGCGTTTTCATGGCATAACATTTGACACAGAAAGTAATACTATTCAGGAAATTCTTGATTATAGGTTGCTTTTATACTTTTGGTGACATTCATTAACTCTGTATGGTAACGCTGCCCGAAATAAACATATTCTGTATGTAAAGCTTGTAATTAATACTTATTTGTGTGTGTGTGTGTGTGTGTGTGTGTGTGTGTGTGTGTGTGTGTGTGTGTAGGTGTGTGCGTGTGTGTGTGTGTGTGTGTGTATTACATGGAACTGAGTCTCCATTATTTTATTTTAAATAAATATGAAAAATACATATTAAAGTGTACTATGATAAAAATAAATTGATCTAAAACAACGTATTTCGGAAGGGACATCGAGAGGCAGCTGTCCCACAGTGTCATAAACTCAAGGTAGTGTCTTAAAGCACTACAGCCTGAACTTTTAAAAACTTCAATATCGAAAGCATTAATTCAGTCTGCTATTTTAGCTAAAAGTCCATTCATGTTATTTATTAAAAAAAAACAATGACATTCTGTGCAGCAAACTACCGACAGCAATAACAAACAATAGTTAAATGGAGAATCTGAGAGGTCTCTAATGTCTAATGTAACCACAGCTACTTCTACATCCGCTTCCTCTTTCAACCTTTCAGAACAAAGCGAACAAATGGGAAAGAAGTGAAACAGATTCTTATTTATAAAATGTTTAATATAATTTCACTTTGTTTTCATGGTGCTAATTAAAAAGACTAACCTCAGGGCACTTACTGAATAAACATGAAATTAAATTACATTTATTATAAAAAGAATACAATGCTGAATGTACACACATTTTAAATATTATTTATACACAGGCATAACAGTTTTTTTTAAAAACAAACCTTTTCAGTAAAGCACATCATTTTGTATTAGGTAACAGGAAAACGTGTTTTTTCTATAAAGAGGAAAATGGGAAGGACGGCTCAAGTTCTGCCAAGATGCTAACATCAGAATCTGCTAACAAACATTTACTTTGTAGGAGTCAGAAAGACATGATGTTCAGGACAAATTGAAACTATTTCTTTCAGAGCTCACCTGATTCTAGCACCATTACATTTACATGTGCATCTAAATTACACCCAGTATCTGAAAACAGAAGTTCATATGTACATCAGTGAGGAGCTGTAATTACTGACAGTTGACGCATCGCTGCCACCTTGTGATTCTGTTGTTAGGAGCTCATTGATTCCAGGGGTAGGTAGAAAAATCATCTTAATATTTGCACGTAGGATTGAATAAACTTTAAAAACTGCTCAAATAAAAATAAAATCAATCAGTGCGCTCTCCTCATCCCCACTATTTATGGCAAACTTTTGAAGAAGTTTACTGATGACTTTATGGTAATTTTAATTTAGCCCCAGGTTTGTTAAAGCTGGAGAATATTTCAAACCTGCTGGTGAGTGTGGTTCATGGACTGGGAAACGACTGTTAAAAAGTGCTGGACATAATAAAAGCTCTGAGTCCTTAAAAAGGCATGGGCTTTTTGCTTACAAAGATCAGAACCAAAAGCGCTTTCTTATTTGTGGTTAAACGTTTGATTGATTGGAAGGCTCTTGTAGTTAAATTCACCATTTATCAGAACCAAAGGCTCCTGTTTCACTTTAACTGAAACGTCTCCAGATAGATAGATAGATAGATAGATAGATAGATAGATAGATAGCCCATTGATCTTTTTAGATTTCCAGTTTATGAAATGCACCGTAGTAGAGACTACATATCATGTGAAATTCAAGATATGTTTGTTGATTTCATCTAAATTTACACATATTACAATAAAATTATTGCTCCCCTGAAAGGAGTTGCACATGTAGATTTATCTTTATTTCCCCCTCCCAAACATTCACTACACCTGAATCATGCGGTGTGAGCCTCCATGTGTCTTTTCAGATTTTGTTGTTGCGTAAATCCTTTATTACAAACACCACAAACAAACGGTTTCTCTCCCGTATGAACACGCATGTGACTTTTTAAATAATCTTGTCGTGAAAAGCCTTTACTACAAAAACTACAAACAAACGGTTTCTCTCCAGTGTGAACGCGAATGTGAATCTTAAGATTCCTTTGCAGTGAAAATCCTTTACCACAAATGCTGCAAAGAAATGGCTGCTCCCCTGTATGTATATGCATGTGAATTTTTAGATTGCGCTGCTGCGAAAATTCTTTATTACAAACGCTACAGACAAACGGTTTCTCTCCCGTGTGAACACTCATGTGACTTTTGAGACGATTTTGTTGAGAAAATCCTTTACTACAAATGCTGCAAGTGAATGGTTTCTCACCTGAGTGAACACGCATGTGTGTCTTTAGATTCTGTTTTAGTGCAAACTCTTTGTTACAAACCCCACAAATAAATTGTTTTTCTCCCGTATGAACACGAATGTGACTCTTTAGATGATCTTGTCTTGAAAACTCCTTACTACAAATATTGCAGGTGAAAGGTTTCTCTCCGGTGTGAACGCGCATGTGCGTCTTTAGATTTGATTTCAGTGAAAATCCCCTACTACAAAACCCACACACAAACTGTTTCTCTCCTGTGTGAACACCCATGTGAGTCTTCAGATGTTCTTCTTGTGAAAATCTTTTACTGCAAACAGCACAAGAAAATGGCTTCTTTGCAGTGTGAATCAACCACACGTGGTTTTTGAGGGATTTCTCTCTTTTAAATCTCGTACCACAGACATCACAGGAAAATGGTTTTTCTCCTGAATGGACTGCCAGGTGGTTCTTAAGAATCGTCTTTCTATGAAATGTCCTACCACAATCATCACAGGCAAATGGTCTCTCACCAGTGTGAAGCCTCATATGTATCTGAAGGTAACTCTTTTTTTTAAATACTTTCCCACAAAGATCACAGCCATGTTCTTCACTTCCTGTGTGTGTCATAATGTGCACTTTAACATGGGACTTCTTTTTGAATCTTTCACCACAGACATTGCACCCAAATGGCTTCTCTCCAGCATGAACTCCAATCTGTCCTGTGAATTTTGAATGCAGTTTAGATCTTTTACCTCTATTGTGAACCGTTGTCTTGTTCTTTTCAGAACAGGCTGGATCCAGGTCTCTGTGTGGTTTTGGTTCTATGCAGTCCTCTCCATCTAGTTCTATTTCTATCTGTTCAGTTGAGCCGCAGGTTGAAGCTCCGGTCTCTCTGTTGTCTTCAGTTTTGATTTCACTAGGCTTCGATAACAGAGGTTTCTCTTCATCCTCACTCTTCATAGTAGGCTGCTCTTCCTCATGACTGATCATCAGTTCCTCATCTTCCTCCTTTATGTGGGGGTGTTCTGGGTCCTGCTGGTCTAAACTGAAGCTCCAGTCTGGGAGGACCTCTTCTTTAATCACCAACTTGTGGTAGTCTGCAAAAATTGGCACATAAAAATTGAGGCAAAAGCTCCAGAGCTCTACATATCCATAGTGAATAATTATTTATCACTGAATGATAACGTTGCTGTATAAAAGCAGCTTTTTTTTACCTTTTTACACCAATAAAAACCAGAAGAGATGACACTAGAAACTGTTCAATCTACCTTCATGTTCTGTAGTAAAACTAAAATATCTGGACTTTAGAACAAAGAATATGTTTGTAAACATCCGCCCTTTTACTAATGGTCTGGACTGGCCGAAAAGTGAATTTAGCACAAAGATGTTGACCCAATTACAGTAGAAAACGGAGAATGGGCTTCTATGGACATGAAGCTGGCATTATCCAAGTGTTATATCCATGCCTGGACATGTATGTATAGAAATTGAAGGAAAGTTTGCAACTGAAAAAGTACAGTGTCATATAAGCATTCATTTCTAGGTCAGAGACAACACAAATATGCAGGAAAAATTATTGCTACTAATTGAAAAAATAAAGAGAAGAATAAAATCCAATGTGTGGCAAACATTCATGAGGCTTAATTAGAAATTATTCCACACAATGACCTCCCTCCACGGTGCCTAATTCTACACAAACCAATGTGTCACTTACTGAGATTTTTGTCGTCCTGTGTTTCCTCCAGGTCTGATGTGGATGCTGCAGGTGTAGGGGTCTCTAAACTGAACCCAGGTTCATCTGTTTCAACCTTCATCATCTCACAAATCCTCGTTCCACCTGGGATTATCCTTTTCACAATCCTTATCTTCAACCTTCATATGTTTTAGTGGATCAAGATTTCGGTCATATAAGCCGTGTCTTCTATATTCCTGCTGCCTGAAACTGGAGTCTTTCTCGGTCTTCAGCTGGACAACAACGTTAGGGGTGGTGTCCACAGACGACGTGGTCCTCCCCGCACAGTCTCACAAACTCAGCATGTAGACTTGCCTTAAATAACTGAACTGTTAACTATTAACATGCATCAACTTCGAAAACACTGATTCTCTTCTTCAGATGAAAGTCTAATCATGTTGCTAATAAAGGCTAATTACATTCTGTGGCGCAAATTTCGTCTAGAAATAATCCAACCATCCAAAACAGATAACCAGAAGTAATATATTCCCGAAGACTGGTAATAAATTTATTATTAAACCCTTGTTTTACACAAACTTCAAGACGTTTATCTCTCGGTTCTTAGCCTGTTAAGCTAATATTGCTACATCCGGTTGTTACCTCCAGAATGACCAATGAACAAGACGGAAAGCTCCGACAGGAAGTAGCACGTCCGTTACCCACCATTAGTTTTTCAAAATAATAAAGTTTAAATGCAACAAAACTCATTTAACGGATATTAAAAGCAGGTAATTTATATCTTTCCAGTTCTCAGTTCACAAGAACTGTTTTCTCCTGTAATTTTATAATGTAATGTTAGTTACTAGATGCTTAATATTTTTAGGTAAACTGTTTTTGATGGTTTGAGAAGATGATTTTTATTTACAATAAAAAGTAAAATCCGTTGATAGGAAAACATAAGAACAAAATAATATATTACTTTCTTTTCAAATTAAATGTTGAGCAGATTTGGCTCTCAAATTGGAAAAGATTTTTCACTTTGGCCGCAAGACATTAGAGTTTGACTATTCTATTGTAAATTATAAATAAAAAAACTCCTCTACAGATATATGGAACTTCATACATGTCTCTATCTGTTAAGACTGGTACACTAACCTTCTTAACTCATAAACAGAAGTTCATTACATATTTGCATAATTTAAAAATTCTATAACACTCCACCGATTTTAATATTTTCAACCAGTAATTCAGCTGACTTTGTAGTTATAACACAAATTCACAAAAATCTAATCTCATGCAACTGTATTGAGGGTTTATGCATGCTACTTTACCAGGCAAAATGCATTATTTATATTCATATCACAACAAGAAAATTCAACACTACTGCAGAAGCGTACTTAGTACATGCAAGTCTTTAATTTACTGTGGAAATTAGATGATAATGTAAAGACATCAGGGTGAAATCCAGAGTTACTGCAGCGTGGAGACAGTTGAATCAGAAATGAAAACAGAGGTTTGAACATAAAAGCAGAGTAGATGACTATAATCTCTAAAGAGTATTGACAAAATGTTCAACTACAAATAGTTCCTCTCGTGTGAACACGCATGTGTCTCTTTAGTCGATCTTTCAGTGAAAATGCTTTATTGCAAACACTACAAATAAACTGTTTCTCTCCAGTATGGACTTTCATGTGTTTTTCAAGATGACACTTTTGGATAAATCTGCTTTCACAGACTTCACAGACAAATGGCCGCTCCACCATGTGGAGTTTCACATGTCGCTGTAGCTGGATGTTATTTGTAAAACATTTATTACAGTCACTACAGCTAAACGGTCCGCTGTGAACTTTCATGTGCCTTTTAAGATGATGATGTTCTGAAAATCCTTTACTACAAACACTACAAATAAACAGTTTCTCTCTTGTGTGGACCAGCATATGTCTATCTAGATTATATTTGATTGAAAATCCTTTGCTGCAAACACTACAAACGAACTGTTTCTGTCCTGCGTGAACACGTAGATGTTTCTTTAAATTCTCTTGGAATGAAAACCCTTTATTGCAAGTATTACAAGTAAACTGTTTCCCTTCTGTATGAACAAGCAGGTGTTTCTTCAGTAACCAATGTTGATGAAAACCTTTACTACAATAACTACAAATGAGCGGTGTCTCTTCTGTGTGAACATTCATGTGTCTCTTTAGAGTCTGCTGTAGTGAAAAGCCTCTACCACAAACTCTACAAATGAACTTCTTCCCTCCTTGGTGAATATGCATGTGTCTTTTTAGATTCTCCTGCAAAGCGAATCCTTTACTGCAAATGCTGCAAATGAAAGGTTTCTCTCCGGTGTGAACACGCATGTGACTCTTTAATCGCATCCGCTGAGAAAACCCTTTACTGCAAACACTACAGGCAAAGGGTCTGTCTGCAGTGTGGATCCACATGTGGCTTTTTAAATGATGCTTTCTTTTAAATCTAGTTTCACAAACATCACAGGAAAAAGGTTTTTCTTCAGAGTGGACATTCAGGTTCTCGTTAAATAATTTATTTGCATGAAGCCTTCCGCAACTATCACAGGCAAATGGTCTTTCTCCTGGGTGAAGTGTCATGTGAGTCTGAAGAGAAGTTGTTTCTTCACATCTTTTACAACAACGATCAGAGCCAAGCTCTCTCATTGCAGAGTCGAAAGTCTTCTGATTGAATCTTTCACAACAAGAATTGCAACTAAATGTTGTTTCTTTTACACTAATCTCAGCAGCAAGTCTGGAACACAGTTTAATTCGTTCACCCTTTTTGTGAAATGTCATCTTACTGTGAAACAGATACCCGTTTCTGTCTGGTTCTGCTTCTCCAAAGTCTTCTTCAGGTTCTGTTTCCATTTGTTCAGCTGAGCTGCTGATTGAACCTCCAGTGTCTCTGCTGTCCTCAGTTTGGTTGCAAAGAAACTCTGCTAACTGAAGTTTCTCTTCATCTTCAACCTTCACGGAAAGCTGCTCTTCCTCATGACTGATCCACAGTTCGTCCTCTTCCTCCTTTATGAGTCCCTGGTCATGGGGAACCTCTTTTTTCTTCACCAACACTGAAACACATATTGGATGTTAATTACTTGCAAACAACAAAAAGTATGTAGATACAAAAGAGTCGGTACTTTATTCAAATCCAAACCATTCAAAATGTATAGCTACTGTTGGTACTGGTGTTTAATGGGCACCAGTTAATGCAGTTTACAGCTGCCCCCAGATATTGGCAGGTGTTATTGGAGATCACACTATGCAGTACTGACCACTGGATGTCAGCAAACGCCCCTTCCTGACATTGCATGGAACAGATGCCTGTAAATATGACACCATATGTTTGCAGTAGAGATGTGCCGATCAGGTTTTTTCCTGCCGATACCGATACCGATCACCGATACCGATCACATAATTATTATTTATTTATTTTTTATCATAAACACTACCGGTTACATTATGTGGAAAAAGGAACCATGAATTCACCTTAATTTAGACAAAAACTTGTTTTTAATAACTTTTTCCAAGAAGAAAACTAAACAAAACAGGCATTGTGCAAATTGTACTGCTATTGGTAATACTATCTTTAACAGACTGATAACATATGAAGGCATAAAACCTCTCAACATTGCCAAAAAGTTCAAGTATAAAACTTAACATTCAAAGGCAAAAACAGGTTCCATTACAATAAACAATCCAGAGTTACTGAATGAAAACTTCCTGTTAGCATGGCGGCTAGCTGATTACTGCTAGTTCTGATTGGCTGTTTCTGACTGAGCGGAGTAATTATGCAGGACAGGGAGGAGATCGATTATTTTTTCAGAGATTATTTGTCTCATGTTAGGACAGCGGAAGTTTTAATACGTAGGTAAAATGTATTTTTTTAGGTTAGATGCTGCAGCTTTAAACAGAGGTTCGGTGAGAGTCACTACCAGGTCGAGCAGAAGCGAAGCTCCGTCTGTGAAATATTCTTACATCGCAGCACGAAGACAAATAATTTTGCGGGTTATTTGTTTAGTTTTCTGACCGTCATGCTAATCCGGGTGAGTGTTTGTTGCTGTGCGCTGCTTTACCTGCTATCTGATCCTCCGTATGTCTTTTTTACTGCAGTGAGCCTCGATGTAGCCAAACTCCGTCAAGTATGGCTTTGTTTTTATGTTGTATTAGCTTCGTTGTGTTGATGCATTTTGACGTGCTTCAATTTTCCGCAGCAACACGCAGCAAACTTCCCCATTCACTCAGTGCGTTATAGTTGCACATCGCTTAAGATTTGTTGTTGCGCGTTTGCGCAGAGTGAAGGAAAGAGGAGACCAGCTGCACAGGCAGGCTGCGAAATGAGAAGTAGGTGATCGGTATCGGTAAAAGAGACAATGATCGCCGATCACCGATCATGCACTTTTTCACGAAAATCGGCCCGATTATGATCGGTGACCGATCGATCGGCACACCTCTAGTTTGCAGATAGTGGTAGATACCACCATTTGAAAAAGCTGACAGCACAGAAAAATGTCAGAATCATATTTTTATATAATGCAGTCATTTCAACAAGAAAATAAAAGCTTAGGCTATGTGTGTCCATTGCTTCAACTTTACATTTACAAAGAGATCTGAAAGTTAAAGTGAGACCTCAACTTGCAAGGGGAACCCTAGTAAAGCCTTCTTTATTTTTTATGTTTTATTTACCAAGAACAGTTGTGTTGTTTACAAAAACAGTATGAATTTTCTTTTTGAAAAAAAACATTTTTTCAAAAAGAAGGCAGCAGAGCATAATCACAGAAACATTTAAAACATTGATTTAGAGAAACTTTCCGCTTAGGAAAATGTAGAATATTGATTGATGGTAGTAGTCCTTAACCTCAGTAAAAATAAATATATATCTGATGTCAAAGCCTGGATCCGCCATAGAACAGGTAGCACTTACAAAAAGTGTGTTTGCAACTAATAATGAATGTTTTTTTTGAGTCACTTACTAAAATCTTTGTTGTCTTGTGTTTCCTCCTCCGGCTCTGGTGTGGATGCTGCAGGTACGGGGTCCTCCAAGCTGGACCCTCCAGGTTCATCTGCTTCAACCTTTATCATCTCAGTCATCCTCGCTCCACCTGGGATTCTCCTTTTCACAATCCTTTTTTGTAACCTTTATTTGTTCTACTAGGTCAAGGTTTCAGTATGAATCAAATCAGAGATAAAACATCATTAAATTAAATTTTTAAAAAAATTAAAACGCAACAGAGCTGAACTGATGCTGCAGAGCAGAGTCTGATTCCTGGATCAGTAGTTTTGAATCCACTCTGTAACAGTCTCATCTGGGTAAGGTCAGAGGTGTCCACAGACACCTGTGACTATGGGTTTTTCTTTTTCACAAACTCCAAACGTGGACTCGTACATTTTTAAGCCCATGCTCGTACTTGAGCATGGGCTTAGGGCATTTTTAAGCGTCAACGTCGGAAACACTGATTCAGTTTCTGCTGTTAGCTGCTTTAGCTCCATGGAGGCTAACAGACCATTCACTGAGCTTATGAAGGCTAATTACATTCTGTTGCAAATGTCGGTTATAAATAATTACAATGATTAAATAAACACACCCAGAGGCGCAACTCTCTACCTGAGTTGCGGAAACTCTCAGGTAGAGAGACTGACATTAATAACAGATAGACATTAAGACGTTTTTCTGTCGAGACTTACCCTGTCAAGCTAACGTTGTGACATCCGTTTCCTTCCTCCTCATTGACCAGTGAATGATGAGTAATGTTCTAATTTCAGTATTAGCCTTTCAGGGAAAGAACACTTAAACAATACACAATTACTGATAAAAACTTACATTTATTCTATCACATCAACCATTATTACATTTCATTTTTTGCATCAAAGAAACACTGAATTTCCAATGTACTTCACAATTCGAACTTTAATTAAATACAATCAAATTAAGTCCAAACACAGATTTAGAAATATTTATTTAATAGGTTTTAGCATATTTCAAAACAGTAGACTATGTACGTGCAATATGAATGATTGAGCCTGAAGCAACTTTTTCGGCCATGTCACGTAAAACTAAAATTGGTTAACAGATGATATATAATATTTTAAGTGGATTACTAAAAATAAGAAGATGAGATAAAGTCATGCAGTCAGTGCTTTCAATGAAAGCCCTTAAACAAATTTCAGTGCAACAATAACACTAAAATGTATTAACAGATAATCCTGAGAGCAAAGGTAATAATTCATTCTGTGCAGAATTATCAGTTCGCTGATATGCACACAGTAGATTCAAAACATTGTCTATTAGATAAAAGCTTACCAATGCTTGCATTTTTGATGGCCAAATAAGTTAATCTAACTCATCAGTACAGGTCACTGTGATGTTTCAAAGGCGTCAATGTACAAAACATGCGCTTAATCCAGCACAGGTGAAAGGATTTCCATGAGACCCCAGCATGTGATCTAAAAGTGAAGGAATTATCAGTTAAGATATTTATAGACATTAATTGCCTCTATCTCCATACCTTTCAAAGATGTCACAAAAAGGAAAATTTGTGGTCTCTTGGGAGACTTTTTGTAGTCTTATCTGCACCAAGGAGAAGGTTTAATTGAACCAGTGCTTGCAGTCCTGTTACAAAGACTTCCAGCAGTGGTTCATTGCAAAGATAAAAATTTGAAGCTTGAAACCATGTTGATTAACTGAGAGCGGACACAACACAGAGTCCTGCAACATCCTTGTATAACCACGGACCTCGGGACCCAATTGGTGAATTATAGGCATATTTTAGTTGTTATTGGCCTCATTTTTTCCTTGCCTTTTCCATCACTAAAGGATGGGATTTTCCAAAGCTTAAAAGTTTAGATGAAATTTCGACCTTAATTCAAATCACACCTTTTCAGCTTAAAAGTTGAATGTAAACTAACTTTATTTTTAATCAAAATATATATTCTGTTGAGGCTCGTTGACATGAAGTAGCAGTATTCAACATCATTAGCTCATTTGTAAAGTGGAGAGTCACAATATGTTGTGAAGCTTAATAAAAGAAATCAGGCAGATTTTGAATTGACATTTTTATTGTCATCAAATGGTTTACTTCCAATATAAAAGTGCATTACAAAAGAGAGAACTTTCAAAAATAAAAAAAAAACAACTTTTTAAATTTACAGCTGTAGAGGTTCCCCCATCCCTGCCACAGAGCAGCTAATTCATGACCATTTAAGGTCTATTGGTGTGGAAAGGTCTCTAGTGCTGTGGGGCTCAACAAACACAAACAAAAGAGTGTTTAAGCGAAGCTGGATGGCTTACCCAGTACCTCACTCCTGATGATCCTTGGCAGACATCGTTCTGCCTGCTTTAGATCTGGTCCTGCTCTAACACATCAAACTCTCAAGTGAATAGACACTTGAGAGTTTGAATTGCTAAAGTTTTTAAAGCTAGTGCATCTTCCATCTCCCAGATCACTATTAATATAGTAACAAAGGTACTTTTGCAATTTCGCAATTGTCAAAATGGAAAAATAACCACATGTTCTGACAAGAAAGGAGAAGGCAACTTAATAATTCAGAGGATACTTGGATATTTCGACTCTGTAGTCCGTTCAAGATACAAACTACCCAGAGAGTAACCAAATTTCTTTTTTGTTAAATGTCTTGTGAGCTGACTGACCACTTTATGGTAGCTTTGTCAGACACACATGCAGGTAAAAGAAGGCACACGTCTCTTAAATCACATTAAGCACAAGTAACTATCCATACTTCTGGTAAATGTCTAAAGAATTCAGTTAATCACTTCAAACGTCATTTAAATTTAAACCAGTTGCGTTAAAGCAAGACGATATCTAAAACCTCCAACTGAGTGTGGTCCATAGCCATGATGGGGGAGACAGTTGTTTAAATGATGGATTGTGGTTTACACTAGAATCACAAAGCAAAGGTATTTCTCACGTGTGCATTAACATTTGAGTAACAGGATGGGTCTTCTACTCATATTTACCACAATACATTGGAATTAAAACCTCTGGTTTCAATGCATCTTTTTCAGAAATGAAACAATAACTTCAGCTAATTGTTTTCTTACAGGTGTGCACCGGCTCTACAGTAATCAGGTGGTTAACCCATGGAAATCTAAGAGCTGCCTGTTGATGTGATAGAACCCAATCTAAGTTTGTTTAGCTATTAAAGAAATTCACTGTAGTTAACCTTTTTTTAATTATCCTGAATGTGGTGAGTGGTTGACCACATCAAACTTTGTTTAAAGACTCTGTACTCGCTGAAGAAAAACAAAATTCTGGGTAAGGACGGAATGTAAACCCACCGAAAGTGGAAAATGTGAAAAATTTGTTTTTCAAAAACACAATTAGTTGCACTCTTCATGAACATGCACGTGGCTCTTCAGGTCTCCACGTCGTGAAAACGATTTACTGCAAACACTGCAAACAAACGGTTTCTCTCTTGTGTGGACATACATGTGCCTTGTTAGAATAATCTGTTGTGAGAACGCTTTACAACAAACGCCGCAAACATACGGTTTTTCTCCTGAATGGACCCTCAAGTGGTTTTTAAGATGACACATCCTAAAAAATCTGTTTTTACAGACGTCACAACTAAACGGCCTCTCCTCTGTGTGAAGCCTCATGTGTCGCTCCAACTGGACCTCCTTCACAAAGCGCTCGCTACACTCGTTACAGCTAAATGGTGAAGTGTGAACCTCCATGTGTTTTTTCAAATATCCCTGTCGTGAAAATCTTTTAGAACAGACAGTGCAAACAAACGGCCTGTCTCCGGTGTGAACACGCATGTGATTCCTCAGATTCTCTTGCCGTGAAAACCCTTTACTACAAACGCTACAAATAAATGGTTTTTCACCAGTGTGAATACGCATGTGTCTCTTTAGTACATTTTGTAAGGAAAATCCTTTACTGCATACGCTACAAATAAACGGTTTCTCTCCCGTGTGAATGCGCAGGTGGCTCTGGAGAACATTTTGTTGGGAAAAGCCCTTACTGCAAACACTACAGGTGAACTGTTTATGTCCTGTGTGAACATGCATGTGTCTCTTTAGAACAACATCTTGTGCAAATCTTCTGTTGCAAACACTACAAACGAACGGTTTTTCTGCCGTGTGGATCCGCATGTGCTGTTTAATACTGTCCTTTCTATGAAATCTTCTACCGCAAACCTCACAAGAAAAAGGTTTTTCTTCTGAGTGGATTATCGCATGAGTCTTCAGAAAGTTCTTTGCGTGAAACGCTTTACCACAATAGTCACATACAAATGGTTTCTCTCCAGTGTGGAGTCGCATATGTGTCTGAAGACGGCACTTTCCAATAAACCCTTTCCCACAAAGACCACAGTAATGCGTTCTCTTTCCAGTGTGAATCATCATGTGGATTTTGACAGAAGTCTTATGTTTGAAACCTTTGCCACAAACACTGCAACCAAACAGCTCCTCTCCTACATGGACTCCAGCCTGAGCCGTACGTTTGGAACTCTTAGCTCTTTTGCCTCTTGTACCTAATTTAACTTTTATCTTATTTTCTCGAAAAGAGTCTACTGGAACTTGGTTCCAGCCTGGTTCTGGTCCTCCATATTCTTCTCCATTAGATTCTATTTCCATCTGTTCAACTGACCAAGTGGTTAAAGCTGCCGCCTCCATCTTGTCTTCAGTTTTACTGCAATAGATCACTGATAATTGAGGTTTCTCTTCATCTTCAATCTTCACAGTAAGTTGCTCTTCCTCCTGACTGATCCACAACTCCTCCTCTTCCTCCTTTATGTGGGTGTTGTCAGGGTCCTGTTGGCCCAAACTGGGGGTCCAGTCATGAGGAACCTCTTTAATCACCAACATCTGATGGAGTGGCAACACTGAAATAAATGTGGACATTATTCAGAAAAGTGGATTAACGAAGGCATTTTCTAGATTGATAATTGAGAATAATGTATTATTAAATATCCACATTACATTTTAAAGCTCAATTGTCATTTTTCTAATTGAAAAAACAAAAGACAAAATGAATAAATCTGGTGCTATTGTTGGATCAAGTTTTCAGTGAACAACATCAAAGAACCAATTCAACCAGATATTTAGAAACTATTTTTATGCAAACCAGCCACCATTTAATTCAGTTAGTGGAATGCTTATTAATGCTGACTTAGTAATGTACAAATGTTGAAATGCCATTTTAGGGTAAATATGACATTTTAGGGTAAATATTATACGACTTTATTAATCTGATGGATACAACAAATGTGTTTTTCTTGGGAAAAAAAAAAGGAAGAAAAATATATAGCTAATGTGTGGCAATTATTGATTTATTACATTTGAATGTCTCCATAAAATACTAAATATAAATTTAAGAAAATTATGTTTTTTTCCCCATATATCTTAAGATCCCAAATGTTCCTTGAATTACAGAATCGTGTACATATTTTCATCAATGTCAATATAAAAACAATATATCAGAATCAGTCGCATCAAGTGTGAACATTGTATTCTTTATTCAGAAAGCCTGCAAAACAGTTGGACTCAAAATATAATTTTAATCACATCAAAAGTTGTCAACGTTCTCCCTGGTGCTTGTTTGATTTGTTTGATTTCTAAATATATTAGTGTGTGCTTGTCTGAGTGTGTCAATGACAGGCATAAACTTTAAACACTTTGTAGAACGTCACTTTATGACGTCCATTTACTTTTATTGGCTTACTGGCAGATCGGTCATATTCAATTCAGCAGACAAAGTAACGCATCACAGCAACGGGCCAATCTGCCCAATGAGGCATCGATGCAATTATATCTGTGCTCTTTGCAACAAGGTGGAAAAATGTAGGGGTACTGTGTGATGTGGTGCAGAGGAGGACTGTGCACAGAGAGCCCAAAATAGTCTTTGAAAGGTGGCAAAATGTATTTACATCTACACAGTTAAATTTACAAGTACACATATATGTATGACTGGAATCTGTGTCTCCAGATTTTATTTTATTTTACATAACACTAAGAAGCCTGTGGTGACTGTTTTTGTGAGTCACTTACCGAGATCTTTGTTGTCCTGTGTCTCCTCCAGATCTGATGTGGATGTTGCAGCTATAGGAGGCTCCAAACTGAACCCTCCAGGTCCATCTGCTTCAACCTTCATCATCGCAGACATTCTCGCTCCACTTGATATTCTCCTTTCTCAGTCATATAACATGGATCTTCAAATTTTTTTTGCTGCTGGAAAGTAGAATCAGACACATTTTCAAATTAAATTCAACTTATTTTACTTTACCTTACGGATCCCAGAGGGAAATAAAATAAATAATGTTGTAATTCATATTAATTCAAATTTCTTTAGAGTTATTGTAGATGGTGATGGCTGTGGGCAGGAAATGGGTGTGGCATAGCAGTCTGTATTACTGCGCATTTGAAGAAGACTCTGACTAAAGACTCTGTCTTTTTAGTCTTTTTAGTCACAGGCTTTCTTCATGACCATTCTGAAAGAGGATAGTCATGAAGGACCATCCTTAATTAAGACAACCATAACTGAAAAATAATAATAGTAATAATAACATAAAATTTCAGTGAAAGTACAGAGCTACTCCAAAGTGCTGCTACCCTGAGTAAAAATATATATTAATCAGAGCAGAGAGTCTGATACCTTGGTCAGTAGTTCTGGGTCCACTCTGAAACTATCTCCAGTTTCTCTGTCCTCAGCTGGACAAAAAGATTAGAGGAGGTGTCCACAAACGATGATCAGGTCTCATCTGTCTGCTACTTTAGCTCCATGGTGACCACAGCTTCCTTCTCTTATTGCATAATGAGCTGCAAATGTCGGCTAGAAATAATCACAATGGTTCACAGCAAGCACGTAAAAGCGACCTCCTCACCGAGATGGTCAGTCAGTCTCGGAGACTTAGTAAGGACATTTTTATCACACATATTTCACACAAACAAGCGTCTTTCGTCGGAATATAGCCAGTCAAGCTAACGTAGTCATCGTACTTACAAAGAATAAACGCAATCCGAGATGGGCCGGGTTATACATTGACGATGTCGCCGCCATATTGTGAGTGGCTCTGGTCCAGTTCTGTCCCGAAGGGCGTTGAGTAAAGCGCTGAGACTGTGAGGTCTGCCGGGGAAATAAGAGCCATCGGCAGGCAGATATATTTAAATTAGTGGTGGTACGAAACTAAAAAAATATATAATCTAATAAACTAGAGCCTTTACACAGTTTTGACTCATTGGTAAATATCATTAGGAGTTTTGTAGAGCACTTTCTGTATTAGGTAACATAAATAGACAAGTTTTTATTTTTTAATTTTTTTTCCATTAAGAGCTGATTGGAAATTTTGTTCCATCATGAAGAAGTGTTGTTCATGGAATACAGGTAACAAGAGAAAAATGCAGATAACCTCTTAAAACAATAACAGCAAACAAAAGTGGAATTTGTTAACTTTACCAACTTATTAAATTTTCAAAGCTCTGGTCATCCCAAATGGAAATGAAGTGTGATCAGGACACAGTTTAAAACGGTGCAGGTATGTGGGGGATTTCTCTTTTATAGCTGATATTTTTCTTACTAACCATGTGTTGCTACATAATCCCCAGTAAAACTGTTGGCTTTGTGCATGTGAATGTAAAGCTACATTAAAGAGATAAGCCAAAGTTGACTCATGGACTGAAAAAAATACTGCTCTCCTATTTTACAGCTGTGCATTTTACATTTGATCATTTTCATCAAGCAGATGTTTTATATTGTCAGAAAGTTTCATACTTAAAATCAACAGTATTTAATTCAACAAAATGTGACGCTATGCATATTTACCATGTTTACACATAGTCATACAATAGTGATTAAGAATCACTGTGAAGCAGAAATCAGTAGTCAGACTGCAAATTCTGGTTGTTAGAACTGAAAAAAAAGAAATTTTTTTCAAGTTTATTTGTAACACATTTCAACAACAAAGCAATTCAAACTGCTTTAGATAAAAACATAAATATCCCCTCCAAAAAAAATCTTTATTTTGTTCAGCATGTTAACATCTTTGTCATCACTTTCTTCAGCCCAACTTCACCTAAGTGATCTATTATTTTAACCTAACCAACTTTGGCAAAATATTTCCCCAGAAAATAAAGAAATATCCAAAGCAAAAGTAAAAAAACAACAATAAAAACCAGAAACATGCACAGTGAACTTTATAGAACCAGAATCTGAAAATGAAAACGGATTCAAATGTAAACATATGAAGCTTAGATTAAAATGTTGCCACCAACTTCTGGCTTTGTGAATTTGGTGCAACTGACATATGAAAATAAATGACATAGTCTTCCTAGATGGAGTTTACATGCACTCCCTGTAGATGCTTGGGTTTTTTCCAGGTACTCCGGCTTCATACCACAGCCAAAAACATGACTGTTGGGTCAATTGGTCTCTCTAAATTGTCCATAGGTGTGTGTGCATGGTTGTTTGTCCTGTGTGTATCTCTGTTACCATGTAATGGACTGAAGACCTGTAAAGGCTATACGTTGCTTCTTGCCCAATGATTGAGGTAAATAGGCATCAGTTCCCCAGACCCCTGCAAGGATAAGCAGTTTTAGAGAATAGATGGATAGATAATATTTCTCTAATTGACTTTGTTTTTGTCACGAGCTTTAAAAACGTCACATGACCTGATCATAGACTTTGAAATGTTACACAAGACCATACATGAAAATTCATTAAATAAACATACATTTATATTTGGGTAATTCAAACTGATCATTTAGGAATTTTTTCTCCTAAATCCACTTTAACAAAAAGGCTGGAAATATACTTGTCATCAAATTTCTGAGGTTCATTTTTAGCCACATACTCCATGGCAAACACTCATCCTCACTGTACATCAGGGGTGCCCAAAGTCAGTCAATGAATGGCTCGTAACCTCGCCTTTGCAAAGCTAAAAGATGCAGATTAACAATTTGATTCTGGTTTGTTGGAGAAGGGAGACATCTAAAAGTTGCAGGATAGTAGCCATCAAAGACCAGAGTTGGGCAACCCTGCCAATAATGAAAAACATAAACATATGTTGCTAGCACAGTGAGATGTATGGGGGAGGGGAGTTCATATTTTTTAAGTTTGTCTGCTTGTTTTTTTATTTGTCAAGACAAATTCTTTTCTTTAAAGTTTTTGACATATACAGCATTTTTATAATAACTGAAAGTAAAAGTCACTTGATTGTGCTATAAAATGGCACAATGTGCCTGAGAAATACATAATAGAAATACCTGTAACTGGCCGGCCAACAGCTTACATTAGTTTGTTTACAAGCGCTTCATTAAATCCTATTATAACAAAACGAAAGACAAAAATCACACTCTGTGGAAGCTTGTGGTTCATAAACCCCATTAAGTCTACCAAAAATGTAGCTAAATCAAAATCTCAGTCCACAATATACAAAACACTGAAAGGTGCATAGTGGTCAGATAAGGTTGTTAACTGTATTTCCTCTGTAACAGGTTAACTATCTCCAAATTGTGGAGTGTGAACATCCATGTGGTTTTTCAAATAAGCCTGTCGTGAAAATCCTTGACTGCAAACACCACAAATAAACGGTTTATCCCCTGTGTGAACACGCATGTGACTCTCTAGATGATTTTGTTGTGAGAATCCTTTGCAACAAAAACTACAAATGAATGGTTTCTCCCCAGTGTGAACGCGCATGTGTCTCTTCAAATTCTCTTGCAGTGAAAATCCCTTATTGCAAACACTACAAACAAACGGTTTCTCTCCTGTGTGAACGCGCATGTGACTTTTTAGATGACTCTGCAGGGAAAATGCTTTGCTACAAAAACTGCAAATAAAGGGTTTCTCACCTGTGTGAACAAGCATGTGAGTCTTTAGACTATGTTGCAATGCAAATCCTGTACTACAAACACTGCAAATAAACGGTTTCTCTCCTGTGTGAACACACATGTGACTCTTGAGATGATTTTGTCGTGAAAATCCTTTACTACAAACACTACAAACAAATGGTTTCTCTGCAGAGTGGATCCACATGTGCTTTTTAAGGGTTTCTTTTCTTTTAAACCCTGAACCACAAAGATCACAGGAAAAAGACTTTTCCCCTGAATGGACCTCCAAGTGACTTTTAAGAATCGCCTTTCTATGAAACCTTCTGCCACAGTCAGCGCAGGCAAATGGTCTCTCACCAGTGTGGACTCTCATGTGTGTCTGAAGAGAACTCTTCTTTTTAAACACTTTACCACAAAGGTCACAGCTATGTTCTCTCTTCCCATTGTGTGTCAGCATGTGTATTTCAATAGAAGTTTGACATTTGAACCCTTTTCTACAAATACTGCAACCAAATGGCTTCTTTTCAGTATGTGTTTCTATCTTGGATGTGAGTTTGGAAAGCAGATTAGATGTTTCACCTATGTTGTAAACTACTGTGTGACTTTCTTGAGAAGCACCTAAAAGTTCTAAGTTGTTATCTGGTTCTGGTCCTCCACTGAGCTCTCCATCAGGTTCTGTTTTTATCTGTCCAGCTGAGCTGCTAGTTGGAGCTTCTGTCTGCCCATTATCTTCAGTTTTAATTTGCTGAAGCTCTAATAACTTAGGTTTCTGTTCTTCTTCATCCTTCACAGCAAACTGTTCTTCCTCCTGACTGATCCACTGTTCCACCTCTTCCTTCTTTATGTGGGGGGGCGTTGAGCCCTGCTGGTCCAAACAGGAGCCCCAGTCATGCGGAACCTCTTCTTTGATCACCAATATCTGATAAACTGGGAAGAGTGAACAACAAAAGTACATTCATGACTGTTTGCAAACAGTTTTAATGATTAAAAAAATTTAAATGAAAAAAATCCATACATGAAGGCATGCTTTTTGGAAAACTAAGAAACAAAACAAAACCAATACTGATAAATGCAAATTTATATCTTCTTCTTTCTTATTTTTGGTTATTATGTTTTACCATTTACCTGACACCTTTCTGCTGGTAAACATAAATTTTCCTGCTGGGGGAGGTTACGGGTTATGTTTATTATATAAGGTTATCGTATTTGGATAGAAATGTTTTAAGACGAGACATTTGGAATGGCCTGGGGAAATAATCAAGTGCTTTTAAAGTACTGAGGAGCTCAGAGATGTAAAGTAACATAAATTCTCATAACTCAAACCACATTGTCATGCTTTACTTGACTTGAATATGATGGAGTTAAACTGAGTCTTTAGTAGCACCTTAACATTTTCCAAATTCTGAGCAGACCTGATAAGAGGAGGTAAAAAAAGACTGGGACATTATGGAACCAGTCTTTGCAAAAGCAGAATCACATCTACTTCTAAGTCCGGATCTTGAGACATCTGAAAGCATCGGGTTACTTGATCTCAGTGTTCCAGATGAAGAATTGAGTTGCAAGAAATCCTGAAGATGGAGCCAGAGTTTTAAGAGTTAGCTTGTTCCAATCCAGATAAAACAAATGTGTGCCACTTACTGAGATCTTTGCTGTCTTGTGTTTCCTCCTCCGGTTCCGTTGTGGATGCTGCAGGTATGGGGGGCTCCAAGCTGATCCCTCCAGGTTCATCTGCTTCGACCTTCATCGTCTCGGACATCCTGGCTCCCCCTCGGATTCCCCCTTTCACAATCCTTTTTTTTTTTTTTTTTTTTTACAACTTTCACATGTTCTAGTACATCCAGGTTTCTGAAACTTGAGTGAGATACAAATAAACACCTGATTTGATGAAGCAGAAAATTTAAACTGTACCAGAGCTGAAGCGATGCTGCAGAGCAGAGAGGCTGATACCTTGGTCAACACTTCTGGGTCCACTTTGTCCCCTGTCTCTCGGTCCTTAGGTGGGCAACATGGTCAGAGGAGGTGTCCACAGACGATGTGGTCTTCCCCACATAGTCTCACAAACCCATGCGGATTCGTCTTGTAGCTCTAAATCATGATCTTTTAAAAGCTTTAACCTCGGAAACACTAAGTCGTTGCTGTTAGCTGCGTTAGCTCAATGGATGCTAATAGTCCAGTCTCTTTGTAAATGATTGATAATTACATTATGAACTGCAAACGAATAAGCCCAGCTCTTCTCAACAAATAGGTAAACCCAATACTTTGCCGAAAACGTTCCAGAACCGAGTCTTAGACATCAATTACATACTTATCCCGTCGAGCTAACGTTGCTACGTGAGCTTACTTCCTGCTCACTGACCAATGAATGGTGAGAAAAATTCTGACGCAAAAAACAAAACAAAACAAAAAAAACATTTCCAGCTTTTAGGTTTCATATTAAAACAGTATGTGGAAAACTGAATCATGAATTGGATTATAGAAAATGCCTATGTATCCTCTTTTTCGCCTTCAAAAGGTGTTTTTTAAACTCTATGTAAAATAGCTTGATGTGTAAATTACTATTAGAAAACGCAAACTATTATTAAGTCATGCATGAGACCATTGATCTATAAATATGTGGTACGAAATAATGGACAAATAGAGTTAGATAATGTAATGAGTCATTTGTCTACCAAAAATATGTTTTTCAACATTTTTGTTATGTATTCACAGATGTTATATTTTGTTTTTACTGATGCAAATTTAAAATCCAACAGAGTCCCCTGCGGGATTTGCATTCCCCTGCAATACCCTTGTGAAAAATAAATATACTAATTATATAAAATTGTACCATACTTGAAGCCAGACTAATCATCGGTATACTTCAAGTTTGTTAAGGATTATTTAACTTGGAGCTTTTTTATTTTGGAACAACTAATTTTGTGCTTAATGTATTTTAATTGTAATTAAATTGTAGAAAATCACAATTTGAAGTGTACTAATAATTGTACTATCATGTGCTTTTTTGGAACAACTAAAGGTATACTTTGTACACTTTAAGTATAAGCCTTTTAATGTAATATAAACAAGTTTTATTAGTATATCTTAAGTGTACCATTTTGTGATCAAATTACATTTGAAATATATTAAGAATGTCTTCTAAATATATATGCATTATATATTTTATGTATTAGCACAGTATGCTCCAATTAAACTTTTCGTTTATTTTAATTGCTAGCACACTGTTTAGTTACTTCTCAATGTATTTTATTATTATGCTTTGCCACTTTGTACACAATACAGTAGTGCAAACATATTAAGCTACCAGTACGCAGAAGGATCAATTGCAACACACTTTCCGATTGAAAAAAAAGATATACTTTATTATATTATATTAGTATATTTTAAAAAATATATTCTTTTAGGGAGTGTATTAAAATAAACTTTTAAAACTTTTAAAAGAGTATTATAAGCATGTTTTTTTTTAAAGTTTACATTTTTAATATAATCTTAAGTATATCCACTTTATAACATACTAAAAATGTATTTCAGAAAAATATTTAATACAGCATATTTAAAATATACTTAAATATATTATTTTTTTCACCTAGGTAATAATGTATCTACTAGTCAGTTCATGCGGCACCTTGAACACTGAAAATTTTCCTGCAACAATATAACGTTTTTATAAGGTCTTTACATTTATGCTGTGATCAATGTTTTAAAAAATAACAAAACATTTAATCTCAAGTAATTTACAAGACTGACAGGTCCATTTTTTTTGCAATTATAGAATAAATGTCAGTCTGAACACATCTTTTAAACATTTTTATTAAAAAGGCTTTAGACAAACTTTAACAACAGTTCTCAGTTATTTTAATACACATATTTTCTCTCTCCATAAGATGAAACTGAGAGAGAGAGAACGAGACTATTTTTTTGTAAAGAGATGTATCATTTGTACAATTTCAATGATTTAACCTGCAGCAACCTCAGTTAAAAATACAAACTCAAAGATTTACTAATATAAATCAGCCAGATAATCACATATGCAATGCTTACATATTTCATGTATGATTATCTTAATCTCCGGTGGCAACCATTCATTCATCCCAAGCTTTTGTTTCAGAGTACCGGTCCCCCATAATTCCTCTTCTCAGCTCCTTCAGACTAGCCAGAAGCAATTAGCAAACAGCTGGTGGAACTACACATCTGCTGAGCTCATTATAGGAGCTACTTCTCAGTGCAATGCTGGTAAAAATGTTGATAAACGGTTAATAGAGGAGAGATGTGATGATTTCTTGAAGGTGAGGTGTTTTAAACAACAGAACTTTCTTAAAGACACAGAGGCCTAATTTCAAAGTGTTAAATTACCAAGTCAAATTTCTTTTAGGTCATATTTGTTATGTACAGTACTTGTATAACTCAAGGAACATAGCTGATTGCGCTATAAAATGATTCTCTGTGGCTGGAAAACGTATAATTCTGCCTTTTTAAATATCAAGTTTTCATTGTAATACAAAAGCTGAGAATAGACCAGCTATTGTTGATCTGATCTAGGTTTTTCTAATCATTATATTGATCATCAAATTAAAACTTTTAGCCATCTAAATTTTTGACAGGATTTTTAAAGATTTTTAATTTAAATGTATTTTCTCAGTTTAATAGCCTGTATTGGCATTAGCATGTCTCTTTAAGGACATGCTAATGCAGTCTAATTAACCACACGTCAGGATTTTGATTCACTCCTTGCGACCCTCGTGAACACTCATGTGTGTCTTCAGATTCCCATGTTGTGAAAACGCTTTACTGCAAACATTACAAACAAACGGTTTTTCGCATGTGTGAACACGCATGTGTCTCTTTAGACGATCTTGTTGTGAAAATCCTTTACTGCAAACAGAACAAACAAATGGTTTCTCTCCTGAATGGACTCGCATGTGGTTGTCAAGGTGACACTTCTGAATAAATCTGGTTTTACAGATGTCACACCCAAAAGGCCTCTCCTCTGTGTGGACCTTCACATGTCGCTCCAACTGGACTTCCTTCACAAAATGTTTACCACACTCATTGCAGCTAAATGGTGCAGTGTGAACATCCATATGTTTCTTTAAATACCCTTGTCGTGAAAATCCTTTACAGCAAACACTGCAAACAAACGGTCTGTCTCCAGTGTGAACACGCATGTGGCTCTTTAAATTCTCTTGTCGTGAAAATCCTTTACAACAAACGCTACAAATAAACGGTTTCTCACCCGTGTGAATAAGCATGTGCCTTTTTAGTACAGTTTCTAGGGAAAATCCTTTACTGCAAAGACTACAAATAAATGGTTTCTCTCCTGTGTGAATACATAAGTGATTCAATAGAGTATTTTGTTGGGAAAAACCTTTACCGCAAAAACTACAATTAAACGGTTTATGTGCAGCATGAACATGCATGTGTCTTTCCAGAAAATTTTCTTGTGAAAATCCTCTGTCGCAAACACTACAAACAAATGTTTTTTCTGAAGTGTGGCTCTGCATGTGCTGTTTGACACTACTCTTTCGATCAAATTTTCTACCACAAACGTCACAGGCAAAGGGTTTTTCTTCTGAATGGGTCTTCTCGTGAGTCTTGAGAAAGTTCTTTGCATGAAACCCTTTACCACAATAACTACAAACAAATGGTTTCTCTCCAGTGTGGAGTTGCCTATGTGTATGAAGATGGTACTTTGCAGTTCCTTTACCTTTACTGTGAACAGCCATTTTACTTTCTTGAGAAGAGTCTTCTGAATATGCGATCCTGTCTGGTTCTGGTCCTCCACATTCTTCTCCATCACGTTCTGTTTTCATCTGTGCAACTGAACAAGTGGTTAAAGCCTCCATCTCCATCTTGTCTTCAATTTTGATTTGCTGATACTCTGATAACTGAGGTTTCTCTGCATCTTCAATCTTCACAGCAAGCTGTTCTTCCTCCTCACTGATCGACAGTTCCTCATCTTCCTCTTTTATGTGGGGATCTGGGTCCTGCTGGTCCAAACTAGGATTCCAGTCATGAGGGACCTCTTTAATCACCAACATCTGATAGAGTGGGAGCACTGAAATACAATAATCAAAAAAAGTCAATTATCAAATGCATGTTACATTGATAAGAATCAAGCAAAAACAAAACAAAAATGCAAATTTTCATTGAAAGCACCTTGTGCCAAATGTAAATAGATACTTACCACAGAATGAAATAAAATGTAAATGTAACAAGAACATTAGAGACAAGAGTATTTAATGTATCGATTGCAAATACCAGCCAACACTCAGTCAAGTAGCACTTTGTATTTCAGATTCCCAAGCAGCATCTTCTTTTTAAAAATGTTTCGATATGCATAAAAGAAATCTGTAAATGAGCACATTTCCTAAAAGTATTTGGAGTTATGTTCCACATAAAAATGCACTAATAAGTGAATCTGCCAATTCTGAGCTGTGAATAGGCAGGCTCCACTGTAGTAGCAATTAAAGTGGCATGAGGTCATACTTATGTCTTCTGAGCATAAAATTATTGTCTGCAATGTTTCTAGTACTGAATAAAAATATGCACATGTCAGGAGGTTTTCTCCTTAAATTTGTAGCATGAGAGCACGTTGTGGGTCATGTTTTTGTGAACACAGCTGGGGGAAACTTTTTGGACCCTGTACCTCTTCTGTGAATTGCCATCTTGCTCTTTCGAGAAGAACATGCTGGGTCCAGGTTCATGTCTGGTTCTGGTCTTCCACAGTCCTCTCTATCAGGTTCTTTTTCCATCTGTCCAACTGAACAGGAGGGCGAAGTCTCTGTTGCTCTGTTGTCTTCAGTTTTGATTTGCTGACGCTCTGATAACTGAAGTTTCCCTTCATCTTCCATCTTCACAGTAAACTGCTCTTCCTCCTGACTGATCCACCGCTCCTCTTCTTCCTCCTTTATGTGGAGGGGCTCTGGGTCCTCCGAGTCCAAACTGGAGGTCCAGGCATGGGAAACCTCTTTAATCACCAACATCTGACGAACTGGCAGAGGTGAACAAGCCATGGACGTTAATTAAAAAATTCACAGAAGCATGTTTTACATTAATAGAGTATGTCAAACCGATTATCAGTAGGACAAAAACTGAAGGTTTGATGTAGGTATTCCAAGCTAAAGGGGCCTAAATGTGTCTAAATGTGTCTAAATATAGTGCAAAGACCCTTAGCAGGTTGTCAGATGACGAGAAAAAAAAAGGAAATCCAAATATTTCCCCATATTTAACCAGTTTTGGAAAATTGTTAAAATTTGATTCCATATTTTTACCAATGTTTTAAGAATACATAGTAAATCTGCACATCAGATTAGTTTAGTTTGTGTTTAACATGGTAGAGTGAAGTAAATCAGTGCCTTGTCCAAAATATGGCACACCCATGTGCATCTGTATCAAAATTGTCTGAAGGTTAAAATTCATCATGTTGGGGAGTCGACATTAACCATTAGGCAAGCATTTGGAACCATTATCTTATAGCCTATCACATAGTTTCAGCAGAGAGAAACTGAAGTGTTTTTTGTGTGTGTGCAAAACTGGACATAAATAAAGTCGAAGGGGTAAAATCACACGGAATACAGGTTAGTGAGAACCTCTTCGGTTAAAAACTGAATATAAAGCCTTATAAAGTAGACCCAATATTGATCATTTAAGATAATTTTAGATGAAACAAGAACTCTGTAGTGACTGTTTCTGTGTGTCACTTACTGAGATCTTTGTTGTCTTGTGTTTCCTCCAGATCTGATGTCTGTCCTGCAGGTACAGGGGGCTCCAAGCTGAACCCTCCTGGCTCATCTGCTTCAACCTTCATCATCTCAGTCATCATCGCTCCACCTGGGATTCACTTTTTCACAATCCTTGTCTTCAACCTTCACAAGTTCTAATGGATCAATGAATCAGTCGTGTATGAATCAGTCGTGGATCTTTTGTTTTTCTGCTGCCTGAAACTGGAATCTGACACAAATCAGCATCTAATCAAAGAATGTATATTATCAGAAAATGTAAACCATGAGAGCGCTGAAGCGATGCTGCAGAGCAGAGAGTCTGATACCTTGGTCAAGTAGTTCTGGGTCCACTCTGAAACTGTCTCCAGTCTCTCTGTCCTCACATGGACAACAAGGTTATATTAGAGGTGTCCAAACGATGATCAGGTCTTTCCTGGCTGCTGCTTTAGCTCCATGGTCACCAGCGCTCCCTTCTCTAATTACATTTAATGAGCTGCAAATGTCGGCTAGAAATAATCACAGAGGTTCACAGCAAACACGTAAAAGCGATATCCTCAACCAAGGTGGCCGAGCAGAGTGTGAGAGATTATGTAAGGACATTTTATCACACACATTTCACACAAACAAGCGTCTTTCGTCGGCATATAGCCAGTCAAGCTAACATTCTCATTGTAATTAATCCTCATTCCAACAAATAATAAACGCAAACCTAGCTGGTCCGGGTTATACGTTGACGACGTCGCCGCCATATTGTGAGTGGCTCTGAGGGGCAATATGAGCCATCATAAGATAGATTTAAATTTGTGGTGGAAATATATTAAAAAATAATGTACTGAATTATATGCTATAAAGTTTATCACATACTAGGTATCATTTAGTGTTAAGATTCTTATGGAATCCTTTTTTGTTTTACTTATTAAACAAACATTAAAGTATTGTATTTGTATAATGATAAAGAGCTGAATGTAATGTCCAGTAGATCTGAGTAACTGGTGCCAGGAATTGCTTCCACACTTCACACACTCCTGTTCAGACTTCAGTTACATGGTTGATGCCAGATGCTCTGAAACTGAAATCAAGTATCTCCCTTGTTTCATCACCAGCTCAGAAAAAAAAACATCCTCTCACACACTATAAGACAGCTGTTGCTTTTTACATTAATAATTTTAATGGAAATACTACAGGTTTTTAATGCACATATTTTTGCACCAGAAAACATAAAGCAAATACTCTTCAATAAAAAGGTGAGCCAGCATTTGTTTGACAACCAAAAACAAAAACATAATGTTCAACAGTGATAGCAAAGGCAGAAGTAAAAACAGAAAAAAAGAAGAAATTTTATTTTACAGAGATACATAATTCATAGCACTTCAATGGTTTTTCTGCAGCACAATAACTAGTGGCCTCGATTAAAAACATATATCAGGGAAGAACAGAACTCAAACATCAGAGGCTGATTTGATGGTGAGATAACCAGACATGAAGAAGTTTCAAATATTTGTAGAGCTGAACATCTGAATGTTCATCAACCAGAACTAATCAAGTTTCTTACAACTGTTCACATTTTACATTTAGCAAAAGAATTCACTTGCACACTTTTCAACTTTACACTTACATCTATTGCTTCCACTACAGTGGTTTGCTCCCAGTATACTTTGAAATTTTACAGAGCAGACTCTGGGCAACACAAGGCTATATAATATCGGTATAAATTCTCCCTTGATATAAAAATGTTATTTAGCAATATCACAGTTTGCTTTCGCCAGCACCATTGCTACCACTGATATCTAGGGGCTCTCTAACCAACAGAAACAGGAGGAAGGGCAGCTTTTACTTTAACAGATGTATACTTGGATATATACTTTTACTTGAGAAGAAATTTGATGAATTAGTCTTCCTCTTATTCGAGTACAAGTTTTGAGTTCTCTACCCACCTCTGCTCACTTCATACAAAAGTTTTTCTTGAGTTTATCACAAGCAAAAGTCAATTCAGTCATGTAATTATTCGTTTGTATCAGTCTATTTACAACCATAAAAACTATAGAGTAATGCCAGGAAGTCTGCTGGTTTATTTACATGCTCATAGACACTCAGTTTTAATAATAATAATCACCCAAGATCATAATCGTGTATGCTGTTCATCTGGTGCATACTGTACCAGTGCCAGCGTACCAGCAGGACAGTAGACCTATGTATCACCTTTAATTCAATTGCATTTTTTTATATATAGACAGTAAAAATCACTGACTTATAACATTAAGCTTTTTGCTTGTTGATATTGGCCCACTTGTACATGTCCACATTATGTCTGCCGTCTGCTTGTCAGCATGTCTTTTCTTGAACTACCAAGATTTCATTTTAATACCATATTGTCCACTCCATGACAAAGGCAGACATCCTGAATAGACCATCTGCTCTCGGTTTATCTAATCATTATTTTTTTGATCATGTTAGAGTTTTTAGCCCTCTCAATATTTTTTATTTTGATATTTCTCCTAGATTCTACATTCCTTCACTATGTGCAACCCTCATGAACACCCATGTGTCTCTTCAGATTCCCTTGCTGTGAAAACGCTTTACTGCAGACATTACAAACAAACGGTTTTTCGCACGTATGAACACGCATGTGTCTCTTTAGACGATCTTGTTGTGAAAATGCTTTACTACAAACATCACAAACAAATGGTTTCTCTCCTGAATGGACTCTCATGTGGTTGTCAAGATGACACTTCTGAATAAATCTGCTTTTACAGACATCACATCCGTACGGTCTCTCCTCTGTGTGAACTTTTACATGTCGCTCCAACTGGACTTCCTTCAAAAAATGTTTACCGCAATCACTGCAGCTAAATGGTGCAGTGTGAACATCCATGTGTTTTTTCAGATGATGATGTTGCGAAAAGCCTTTATTGCAAACACTGCAAATAAACGGTCTCTCTCCCGTATGAACACACATGTGCCTCTTTAAAGTGTCCTGTTGTGAAAATCCTTTGCTACAAATACTACAAATGAATAGTTTCTCTGCAGTGTGAACATGCATGTGTCTCTTTAGATTCTCTTGTAGAGAAAATCCTTTACTGCAAACACTACAAATAAATGGTTTCTCTCCTGTGTGAACACGCATGTGTCTCTTCAGCACTCCATGTTGATAAAATCCTTTACTGCAAATACTGCAGATAAACGGTTTCTCCCCAGTGTGAACATGCATGTGACTCTTTAAATTTTGCTGCAGTGAAAATCCTTTACTACAAAAACTACAAACAAACATTTTCTCTCCCGTGTGAACACGGATGTGTCTCTTTAAGTTCTCTTGTAATGCAAATCCTTTACTGCAAAAGCTGCAGGTGAACGGTTTCTCTCCAGTGTGAACACGCATGTGACTTTTGAGATGAATCTGTTGTGAAAAGCCTTTACTACAAACACTACAAACAAATGGTTTCTCTGCAGTGTGAATCCTTGTGTGGTTTTTAAGCGTTTCCTTTCTTTTAAATTTTGTACCACAGACATCACAAGAAAAAGGTTTTTCTTCTGAATGAACCTTCAGATGCTGCTGAAACAATTTCTTTGCATGAAACTTTCTACCACAGTCCTCACACGCAAATGCTTTGTCTCCAGTGTGGACTCTCTTGTGCGTCTGAGGAGAACGCTTTTCTTTTGACGCTTTGGTAGAAATGTCACATTTATGTTCTCTCTTTCCACTGTGAATCATCATGTGTAATTTAACATGAGTATTATGTCTGAGTCTTTTGCCACAGATATTGCAACCAAACGGCTTCTCTCCCGCATTAACTTCAACATGACCTGTACGTCTGGAACGTGGTTTGGATGTTTTACTTTTTTTGTGAACTGCCATCTTACTTTCCTGAGAAGAACATACTGGACCAGGTTTTCTGTCTGGTTCTGGTTCTCCACATTTCCCTCCATCAGGGTCTGCTTTAATCTTTACAGCTGAACTGCTGGCTTGAGCTTCTGTCACTCTGCTGTCTTCAGTTTTGATTTGTTGAAGCTCTGAAAACTGAGGTTTCTCTTCATCCTCCATCTTCACAATGACCTGCTCGTCCTCCTGTTTGGTCCACAGTTCCTCCAATTCCTCCTGTTTGTGCGACGACTCCGGATCGAAACTTGAACTCCATTCATGGGGAACCTCTTCTTTAATCACCAATATCTGTTGGACTGAGAGGAGTATTTGTTTAATCAATGATTTTTTGCAATTTCAAGAACAGATTACTTTTAAAAACATTATTATTCTCTTACATTTAAAGAAACAACTACTCAATATTGTTTGGAAATTGCATTTTTTAATTATTAGTTTAAGAAAAGAAATTTAAATAATAATTAAATCTATTTAATTTGATTTCTAATTTAAAATAATCTTCCAACCAGGAGTTCTTTCTCCAAGAGTGTTCAGCTCGAGGCCAGCATCCTACAATTCTTGAATGTGCTTCAAAATATCTGAATAAAATTGCTGCACTGTCTCCTCATCATGCTATCAAACCCAATTAATGACCTTTCTGATTCTGTGTGGCTACTGAATAGGACAATGAAGGAACTAACTGAATCAAACTCCACTCTGATTAACTTATGGATTTCTGGGCACTATATATATATATATATATATATATATATATATATATATATATATATATATATATATATATATATATATATATATATATATATATATATATATATATATTATTTTTTACTTTTTTTTTTTGCTTTTAAGTAGTTTTTATAAAAGGAGCAGGTTGTTGCACAGCAGAGGGATCTTAAACTTTAAACTTTAAAGAGAAGAGAGAAGGGGAGTGTGCTGAAGTGTCCTTAATTTTATTTCATGGTTCCAATAAAAAAAAAAAAACACATCAACGTCAATACACATTGCTGTAATTGTGTGCAAGAATTTCCCGCATTATAAAAGCTAGACTTGCAGGAATCACAATACCTGCAATCCCACAGTGAATTTTAGGCCACAGTATTCTGGCCCTGCTTGGATTTTCAGATATATTTCTCTCTCTCAATCTTTCCATGCCCAGTAGCTCTTTTATAACTTCTAAACAGAGTTAATTTGCTCCAATCCAGTAACAAATGTGTCACTTACTGAGATCTTTGCTGTCTTGTATTTCCTCCAGTTCCAATGTGGATGCTGCAGGTATGTGGGGATCCAAGCTGAACCCTCCAGGCTCATCTGCTTCAACCTTCATCATCTCAGACATCCTCGCTCCACCTGGGATTCTCCTTTTCACAATCCTCGTTTGCAACCTTCATATGTTCTAGTAGATCAATAGGATGAATTAGAACTTATTTAAACCTGGATTCCAGAAAGGTTTCAATGTTAGTAATTAATAAGCTAATATTTTATTCACAACAGAACACAACGATACATAATGTTGAAACTGAGAAATTCACCTTCATTGACTAAATAAGCTAATTTCAAATCTGATATAGTTATATAATGGTTTTAAAGTAACATATTATCCCCTTCCACACCATGCCCATTTCAGAGAACATCTTGTGTGTCCCAGGACAATGCAAAACACACTACAGCTATTGCAACAGTATGGCTTTTTGTCCAAAAAAAAAAAAAAGTGCTGAACTGGCCTGCCTGCAGTCCAGATCTGCTACCTGGAACATTTGCCACATCATTAAGTCATAATATGTAAATGATGACCATAAACTCTTGAGGAGCTGGAAACCTGTATCAGGACCAAATTCCAACACCAAAATTTCGGGAGCTTTTATCAAAATGTTTCTTCAGAATGGAAGTAATATTAACATGTTGGAGCAGCCTGGCGCTCTGACCACCACTAGCAGGCAAGACAAGAGTCGTGCCCAATGACACAACAACGGAGAAGGGTTCGAACCGGCAGGACGAACTACTACCACCGTTTCTACCAAAGGTCTAATCAATTTCACATGCCCTTTTTATAAAGATTATCTTAAAAATGACAAAAAAAACAAAACAAAAAACAAACAAACAGATATTTTATTTCTGTCCAAACTGGAACTTATTTTCTATGGTTTTATTACTTTTCAGAGATGCCTGACATGAATAAAGGGACCATTACAAATCAGTTAACATTCATACTGACAACTATGAAAGGCAAACACTACTACTGCTTTATTACCATTAAATGTTTTTGACATTTTTATATTGCTATGATTTTTTTGTACTATAGTTCATTGCAATATCTCATAAATATTTCTAAGATTTTTTTCTTTATGATTCTAGGTCAAATATTTCAAAGTGTGGGAAATAGACGGCCCCATAATTTGAACCTTTCAACATCACATGCATGATCTTGGTATTATTAAAGAGTTACTTTAATGCTCTTTCAGATAAAGAGCATGAACAAACAATGGTTTGTTTCAACAAAAATCTCTTTTGAAAATGATGTCATCATACCTACTATAACTGTCTCCAGACTGTTGGTCCTCAGCTGAACAGGACTTACAGGTGGTGTCGGCAGACGATGTGGTCTTCACCGCACAGTCTCTCAAACTCGGAGTGTGGACTCGTCTTATGCTACTTAACCATGAACATTTAACAGCTTTAACCTCGGAAACATTGACCAAATAACTGCTGTTAGCTCATTTAGCTCCACAAAGGCTAATTCCATTCTGTGCTACAAGCTCCGACAACAAATAATGTTGTGCAACAGTGCTTCAAAACAAAGAAGCAAACACGAAATCCACCCGAAAATATAAAATACAGAGTCTGATAGATTATTAATTATAAAAGTAACATATTTCTCACAAAAAGCAGTTTTCGTCAGGCCAGTTAAGCTAACATTGACACATCCCTTGTTACTTCCTATTTGCTCAGACAAAGAAGCGTCCGAGTCGTGCGTTAAATGTCGCCGCCATATTGTGAGTGGCATTAATGTCAACATAAGCATAAGGATATGCAGATAAAGTACGTTAATTTGCATTTTAAGCATGCCGTTTCATATAGTTGGTTCTGTTCAACTTAGAGGCATAGATATTCTTCATACTTCTCTAAATGATTACAATTACACGTAGTTTTACAAAACTACTTGTGATTTCAAAATCAGCTGAATGCCATATGCTGAACTTTCCAAAACAAAGTAATTCACTAACTTTTTAAAAAAGCACAAATATTATTGAGATCATGTTACTTCATTTCAGAGTGGAATATTTGGAATGATATCCCATTGAGCATATTTATACATATAAAAATTTGTATAAAGTACTATACTATACTACTATAAACATAGTTCAGATGGTTTATTTTTACTGCAGCATAAATGTCAGCAACATCACAGATATTTCTCACGCACTGTCACACCATTTAGATGAGAAAAATCCCATAAATATGACCTTGACCGTCTGACTGCAGATGTCAAGATTTTGCTTTGGTTCATGTCAGAGTTAAAGTTTTTAGATATTTGGAGTTTACTTAAATTTGTATATTTTTTAAAATAAAATATTGACATAATTCTAAACTATCATGAACTGTTGACTACACAGAGATATAGATATGTAGCAGGTTTTGAAATTAAGCTTTATATATATATATATATATATATATATATAAATAATGGTCAAGTCAAAGCCCAACTTCAAATTTGTGAGGACACTTAAACTGATGTTTACAGATACTGCTGACCCAGTTTGACTGACCTTGATGTAATTTTTGGATTGGATGGGGCCACGTCAACGATGTACCCTAAACGTCTATTCGAAGAAACTACAGTAAAAAGTGAGGTGAATGCATACAAATCCAACATTTTCAATTTTCTTTGTGAATATGTGGGTTCAGACACTCTTCAAGTTCTGGAAGCATAAACAAGAATGATCACAGCAGATTGTTCTTTGAAAAGGTTTAATATGCTTACACAGAGAACAGATTTCTGCAGCACAGCTTGGTCAAATAGATTGGTCATGCGTTCATTTCGCTCTAGCGTCACATAGGCTGAAATGAGGGAGGGAAACCAGATCCATAAAAAACAGAGCCCATTGGATGAAATGATTGTTAAAATTAAACAAAAGTTGTGCAGAAACAAAACCTAAGGCACATCAGTGGTATTCGAGTTTAGTGAAATGTTCACTTAACGGGACTTTCTAACTACAGAACCCACAAGCACTCAGTCTTCTACGAACAAAACAGACTTTTTAAAAGCCAACAGGTTAAAGACTTTTAAAAAAAATCTTAGTTGAGGTTAATTGAGGTTAATACTTACCTGCTACAGAACAGACATCAGCTCAGTCTTCAAACAAAACGATGTAAACTAAACATGCTTAGAGAGATTTCACAAAATAATGACAATGTTTCCAACCAAATTCATTTGTCAGGGAAAACCTTAATATCATCTTGTTACAGAGCAAACATAAGCTAATCTTCTACTGACTAAAATACATTTCAAACTATATTAGACTATAAAGATAACAGTAAACAATGATAGTAATTAGAGTAGTACCGACAAAGTTCAGTCTTGATCAAAGAAAAGTTAGTTCAGCTTTATACTTTGCTACGCAAAAGACTGCTCAATCCACCAACAAGAAAAAATAAAGTTCAATAAATACTGTATCACACATAAACCAATAAATTACCAGCCAAATTCAGCATTTAAGAAAAAAGTTGGTTTGGGTTTAAACTTTCATGTTTTGAGGACAGACAACAGCTTATTCTAAAAATAAAATTTAAGCCAACTCTATTTACAAAAGATTTTAGAGATGCAACGATAGAAATAGCAACACAATTCAGTCTTTACTGAGAAACTAAAGTGTTGTTGCAAAGCGGACCGTCAGACGAAAAAGAACTTACCCTGTAGATAAGGGGTGCCCAAGTCCAGTCCTCGAGATGTACTATCCTGGAACTTTTAGTTGCATTCCTAGTTCGACGCACCTGAATCACATGAATGACTTGTGACCGTTCCTCAGCAGAGCTAAAAGATGCGATGATTCATTTGAATTAGGTGTACTGGAGAGGGGAGGCAACCGAGTTGCAGGATAGTGGATCTCGAGGAATGGACTCAGGCACCCCTACTGTAGACCATCAAGGAGCTCAATCATGCAGATTTCTGTCTGGCCACCATTCATCCTCAAACAGAAAAAAATGTGTCCCTCTCAATGTTTGAATCCAACATTAAAGTCTTAACGAAAGAGATACAACAAATGATAACCATGTCTATCTGAAACCATGAAACTGTGGTTTGACTTTCTTTTGGAGTGTTGTGCGTTTCTTCTCATCTTATGTTAAGTGTTCTGAGGCGTTTATGTTCCTGTGACTGTCTCTCTTTATATGTTCATGTATTGTGCTGTGTCGTTTTGTGTGTCTTCATGCATTCCTGTGTCATTTTGTGTGTCTTCATGCATTCCTGTGTCATTTTGTGTGTCTTCACGTGTTCTTATCATACTGTGCCGTGTCATTTTGTGCCTTTTCACGTGTTCTTGTCGTGAAAATTTCACACTACAAACATCACAACTGAATGGTTTCTCTCCTGTGTGCGTAATCATGTGTCTCGTTAAGCGCGACTTCTCAACAAATTTTTTTCCACATTCATCACAGACAAAATTCTCATTTCCGGATGGAACCTTCTGTGCTCTTGAGTGAACTGGCATATGGTTGTCAAGATCGCATTTTCGGACAAATTTCTCCTCACAGACTTCACAGGTAAGTAGATTCTCGCCAGTGTGGTGTCTAACATGCAGAAGCAGACTTCCTTTTCGAGTAAATTTTGCATTACAATAAGCGCAGGCAAATGGTTTTACTCCTAAATGGGTTAACATGTGTGCTTGAAGATCGGCATTAAATCTGAAGTGTCTGTCACAATCAGTGCATGCAAATGGTTTTTCTCCGTTATGAATCATCATGTGCCGCTTCAGAGCCCCCTTTAGGCTAAACTTTTTATAGCACACCTCACACTGAAAAGGTTTCTCTCCTGTGTGGCATCTCATGTGCCTTTTAAGATCCTTCAGCTCTGTAAATGCTTTACCACAGTTGCCACAAGCATATGGTCTCTCTCCCGTATGCAGTCTCAAGTGAGATTTGAGGTGGCACTGATAAGGAAATGTTTTACCACAAAAATCACAAGCAAATGGTTTCTCCCCCGTGTGGACTGTCATGTGACAATTAAGTTGATACTGCTGGTAAAAAGTTTTACCACAGTCTGCACAAGCAAATGGTTTCTCTCCAGTGTGGAGTCTCCTATGAGACTTGAGATGACACTGATATGGGAATGTTTTACCACAATCTTCACAAGCATATGATTTCTTTTCAGCTTTGGCTCCCGGTTGAGTGTCACCGTTTTTCTTTTTTCTAGATTGCTTCTTCTCAGCTGAAGAGTTGGTAGGCTTACCCACTGATTGGTGTGTCACAGAGCTGCTTTCTTCCCCACTGTTTTCAGTATCAGAAGAGTGGGATGCATCTTCATTGTTTTTTGACTGCAGACGAGTAGCTGAACGACGGGTCCTGCTTGGTTTTGGACTTTCACAGTCTCCATCAGGCTCTTTCTTTATCTGTACAGCTGAGATCTTCTTTGGAGTGTCCGTCTCTCTGCCCTCTTCAGGTTTGACGTAATGAAGTTCTGATAACGAACTAAGTTTCTCATCATCTACAATCTTCACAATAAGCTGTTCTCTCTCCTCACCGACCCACAGGTCATCATCTTCCTCCTTTATGTGGGAGGGCTCTGGGTCTTTCTGGTTCAAACAAGAGTTCAAGTCTTGGGGAGCCTCTTGCTTCATCCCCAACACCTGCTGGACCGGGAAAACTGAAAAGCATATGGATGTTAATGATTTCAAGCATTCTTATAAAAAATTTAGTATTGTTTTTCTTAAAACTTAAAGCAAACTATGTCATATAGATAATGGTAGACATCTAATTCATTAATTATATATTTTTAAAAAAAGTTAATAGGAATATTATTATTATTTTTGGTTTTGTTAGTCAATCAGGTGAAATTTAGTGTTGCGTTTGAATGTTTTGAGACGAAACAACCAACTCCAGTCTGAGCTTTAAATCTGGCACAGCGTTTGGATCTTTTACCTGTACGGTGAAGGGTCATCTCACTTTCTTGATAAGAACTATTGAGGCTTGGGCCTGGTTCTGGTCTTCCACAGTTCTCTCCATCAGGTTCTGCTTCCATCTGTTTAGCCAAGTTGGGCGTCAGGGGTTCTCTTCTCCTGTCTTCAGTTTTCATGCAGCTACAATCTGAAAACTTTGGTTTTTCTTCTTTTTCACTTTTCACAGCAGGCGTCTCTTCTTCCTTCATGTGGGGCGGCTCTGAGTCAAGCGGGCCCAAACTAGAGCTCCAGTCACTGCGAATCTCTTCTTTAACCACCCACAGCTGGTGCCCAGGAAACACTGAAAAACACAGACATCTGTGACTCCTTTAAAAATAAAAATCCATAATTAAATAATTCGCACATCCCTGACTGCTTATTTCCTGTGGCAGTGGTTGGGCTCAGTAAAACAACGTATCCGCCTATGAAATCAAAATTTAGAATTTTCTTTCTTGATTTTTCCCCCCTCTTATTAATTTAAAAAGTGTAAACAAAAACCTAAAATAAATTAAACAATTGTAAATACATAAATGAAGGCCACATTTGCAGTCATGGTACTGAGATAAAAAAATAAGAGGATGTTAATTAGGTTTATCAAACAACAGTGAATGACACCCAGATCTTAAAAATAGTGTGTGGAATAAGAAAGCTGTTAGTGGTGCAGTGCTGGCTGCTAGGTTTTAACAGGAATCAAATTAATTAATACCCATCCAGTTTAATTAGGAAGGAACAATTATTTACCTTCAGTCTCTTTCTTAGCAAGTTGGAGAAAGCTGGATTGTGTTTCGGAGTCCCGGCTTTCCATCTCTGATCGATGTGTTTTTCCAGCTTGGTGTTCTGAATTAGCCCACATCTCTAAATATACTTCTAGTAAAGGTCGGCGCCGTTAAGATGTCTTCCTGATGAGATGTGAATCCGTCTTCAGTCTCCCAACGTTCAGACATTAGTGTTGCTCGCAGTCTGAGGAGAGACGCATCAGGAAAGAGTTTCAGAATAAACCACATGGTATGTAAATGCTGCAGAAACCATTGCAGTCATAGATACAGAACAAGAGACACAGCTTCAGCTTCATGTGTGTATTACAACACTGGCCAGGTGGAAATCAGATGGTTTGAAGTTGGATTTTCAGTCATATTTCTATACAATAATTGTTTATCTCAATACTGGTAATAATAATTGGTACAGAAATAAACAAATGTAAGGCCTTATGACGTGGATTTTTTTAAGTCCAATTTTCCACATTTATTTGTCTTTTTCCACAACAAAACATTCTAAATAAGTAAAAAAAAGAAATCAATTTTATCAGTTTAACAGAAAAAATTCCCAAACATGTTGGGATTAAATTTACAGAATAGCAACGGTTGCAGAAAAAAAATAAATTCAGAAAAAGTATCTTGTTAAAACAAGAAACTTTCTATTCATAAGATATAAAATTTGTTAAAACAGCTTTACGTTTCTCATATGTTCTGCAATACACTTCTATCTCATTACAGAAAAAATATGTTCATATTTAAACAGGAAAGGACAACACATCGCAGGGTATTTGAGTGTTGTCTAAAATAGACAAGGTGAGAAGATGAATGGTTTAACATATTGCTCCTGAATTTATTTCTTAGCTCTGGCAGTTAAACACTTAATTCAATTTACAAATAAATGTGCTCACAAAAATTAGTGAAACTAAAGAAAAAGTGTTTTTGTATATATAAAAAAAATAAAACTAAGAATGGAAACCATTTTCTTGATATGTGATTTTTGGAAACTAAGAGTGAATTTTCTAAACATTGGTGAAAACATGTTCTTCATTGTTAAAGGTATATGTTTACATTTATCGATTTTTACGGCACATATTTTGAATTAAGACAATACTTATTTTGCTTATGCCTGCTGTACTTCCAGTTCACCATCGGATGTCGCTGTTTTGCCTCACATTGAAATCTCGAAGCTTTTATTAATTTTAGGTTTTAAAAAACCTTTAATGCCTTTGAATGCTTTTCACACCAGTCACTACAAAAAGAAATAAAGACCAGCTCAGGTAAAGGCTACAAATCAATATGTTTGGGTGATAAAATTATTTTTGTGGCAGCCAAACTGATTTAAATCCAGTGTAAACAGCATGTTTTCCGTTCACCTGAAAAGTTAATTAACCCGTATTTTCTTTCCAACATGGCGGACGCGCTGACGTGTCGTAATAATAGTCAATTAAGCGTCTACCCGAAGAATAGCCAAACCTAAATAAAATCAGTCATATCCTCATTAAGCCAGAGCTTCTTCTTACCAGCTGTTGGGTTTCCATCATCATCCTGCGGTTAGTGGCTACGAGCTGTTTTCTCTGCAGTTTGCCCTCTAAAGGCAGACTTTCAGTACCGATTATAATCCACCTTCTTCATGGTTTCTGCCCTCTTTAAAATTAGCCGTGCACATTAGCTCATATTCTAGTCGGGTACATGTCTACTAGACTGGATCTATAGTGTCGTTACAGGCCATCGGAGCCCCAGTCTCCGACTGGAAATTATTTATGGCTCTCTGCTGGATTTTGATCAGGCATCTGCACAAACACCCTCTAATTATGCCTTGGTCGTGTCTCCCTCTTCTGGAGTCAGCTAGCTCCTACAGCGGTCAGTCGTTCAGGTTTTCAGTGAAAAGAACAAAGAAAATGTTTGCAAAACCTTTAAAAGAACTGGATATCAATTAATCTAGACCATTGCAAACGATTACACTTTATTTTGTAAAGCTAAACCATCAAAAATTAAACAAAAACCTCTAACTCTTACTATAGAGAAGTAAAGCCTATGTCAGAGACATCTGTTTTCACTTAGCAGCTGTCCCTGTACCTCATTACTTCCCACATGTAGTGAAGATGGAGCTCAGCTAAACCAGAGCTCTTTTGTTCTCTTCTTGAGGTTTTCTGAAAGCAGAGCAGACTGCCGTTTGTCATGAACCAGTCAGTAAACAAACATTAAAAAGAAACAATTCCTCAGGAATTCAACAAGAATAGAATCCACTTGAGATGTGGTCTGAAACTACAACACAGGCATTGAGATTGAAACCCACTTCTGTTGTTTATCAGAGTGCCTATAAACTAAAACGACAGAGAGGAATCTCCTCCAGCTGTAAAACTGACATAAACTGAGCAGACATCAACACATTTCTGTACCTCTTTAGACATTTATGTACATAAAATGAGCGTTTAAAATAATTTTAAATGCAACAACACGCAAAACTCAAACCCAGGACGTTCATTCAGGACATCTGAGAACTGACTGCTCACGAACTCGACCAGACCTGACTTTAATTATCGCTTTCATCGGGACGCAGACAAGGCCGACCTGCTTGGAATTAAAACCACCTGAATCCAATTTGGAAAAACTCTCCGCCATGTTCCCAAAAAGGTTCTGTCACTTACATCACTTCATTTACCTTTGTGACTCCACCTCTGATCTACAACACCAAGTTCCTACAGATATTAGCTCTGAGATATGGACAGAACCAGCTCACTTCCATTTGAAATCAAAATTTATACCAAAACAACCACAATGTCCACTCACAATGGAGGCAGCTGATGGCATAACACCAGTGTTTGAAACTCAGTCTCTTACTCAAAATATTCTCTCTGCCAGCACACAGAATGAGGATTTGTTCAATCAAAATTAAGCTTTTCACTCATATTCCTGCATGTATCTGAAGGTACTATTGTTTTTTGTTATTGTACTACATAGACAATCCTCAGTTTGTAACACTGAATTTACTTTTCAACAACTATTGCTCCCTATTTGATGAAGGGCATGAACATCGATAGAAGTAAACACAAAACACATTGATTGTTGATTATTTTTATTGCAAGAAACTTCAGTTTCATCAGATTTCTTTGTCTGCTCTCAAAAGTTGAGAGGAAACTGTTGGGTAAGTTGATCAGAAAGCTCTGCAGTTTCTTTTTGCTAAAGATGTTGTAAATTTTAAGTGCAAAATACTTGTTTAGTTTCAAGCAGAATGATGAAATTTAAAGTGACACCTAAAAACACAGAGAATAAGCTTGTTATTTTTAAAGATGTGATGTTTGTAAAAAAGACGTACGCAGTAGTAAAAGGGTCAAGCTACACTGCAAAAATAAAATATGTTTAATTTAGTTGCAGTTTTTAGGTCAACTTGGTTATTCTGCAGAATAAGTTTTTCTTCTCTGTTCAGAGCTTCATAGAGAAACTCTGGGAGTCCTCCAAAAAATGCTGCTCTGAGCTAAACTTCTAAACTTCACTACCTTGATAGAAATAATGTGTGGGGTTCCCTTAATTTCCACAGGATGACTTCAGAACATCTGACTGAGGTCTCTTGAAATTGGTGGAAAGAGGAACCACACAGCAACAGGTAAGGGAGGAGGGAGTGCATGGTGCCCCATGACCTGCAGTGTCAACTTGAAAATGAGGAGTGAAACACAAAAACTGCAAGGAAAAAGATCAGGGATGGGTTAAAATAGTGCTAGAATGATCAGAAAACACAGATTTATTGACTCGTTAGTTACAGCCCTCGTGGGCGCCCATGTGACGCTTCAGATCCCCGTCTCGTGAAAACGCTTTACTGCAAACTCCACACACAAACGGTTTCTCTCCCGAATGGATCCTCATATGATTTTCAAGATGATACCTTTTATAAAACCTGCTTTTACAGACGTCACAACCAAACGGCCTCCCTTCCGTGTGGAGCCTCACATGTCGCTTTAACTGGTCCTCCTTCACAAAACGTTTACCGCAGTCGCTGCAGCTAAATGGCGTCGTGTGAAAACCCATGTGGTTTTTCAGGTGATTCTGTTGTGAGAATCCTTTGCTGCAAACACCGCAGACAAACGGTTTCTCTCCCGTGTGAACTCGCATGTGGCTCTTTAGAAGATCCTGTCGCGAAAATCCTTTGCTACAAAAACTACAAAGGAACGGCTTCTCTCCAGTGTGAACTCGCATGTGACTCTTGAGATGAATTTGCTGTGAAAATCCTTTACTGCAAAAACTGCAACTGAACGGTTTCTCTCCGGTGTGAACACGCGTGTGACTCTTTAGATGATCTTGTCTTGAAAACGCTTTGCTACAAACACTGCAGATGAACTGTCTCTCTGTGGGGTGGATCCTCATGTGGTTTTTAAGAGTTTCACGTCTTTGAAACCTCGTGCCACAAACATCACAGGCAAATATTCTCTCTTCAGTCGGAAGTTGCGACTGATGTGTCTGAAGGTAACCCTTTTCTCTAAATCCTTTACCACAAAGATCAGAGCCATGTTCTCTGTTTCCAGTGCGAGTTATTGTGTGTAATTTAACAGCAGTCTCATTATTTAATGTTTTTTCATAAATACTGTTAAAAGCCCCATGAGGTTCTGGTACTCCACTATCCTCTCCATCAGGTTCTGTTTCCATCTGTTCAGCTGAACTGCTGGTTAAAGATTCAGCCTCTCTGTTGGCTTCAGCTTTAATTTCCCGAAGCTCTGATAACCGAAGTTTCTCTTCATCTTTATCCTTCACAGTAAGCCACTCTTCCTCCTGACTGATCCACAGTTCCTCCTCTTCCTTCTTTATCTTGATAAGCTTCTGGTCCGTACTGGATCTCGACAGAACAGGAACCTCTTCTTTAATCGCCAACATTCGTTTGCCCTCTGCAAGAGACACAACAACAAGCTACATTACAGATCCTACAAGTGAAACGGCTTCATAAATTGCTGCTTAATGACAGAGGAGATAAAATTCAGGTCTGGCTCTTTTACTTTTCCAACAAAGTCAAAATTACAAGTTAAATAAAAACTTTTATTCAAGTTAAATGTCGAAAACAGTTTCTTCTGTCAAATGTCTAAGCAGCACAAACAATAACATAAGAAAGAGGTGAATTAAAGGGTGTTGGACTTTAATTTAGTTGATGACCATGAGACCTTTTCTACCGGCTGTGGTTGTTAGATGGAATGAAGGAAGAAGAATAAGGAAGGACCGCTTGAAGGAAGAATGGAAGGATGTGAGGAAGGATTAAAAAAAATTAACAAGGAAGGAAAGAAAGAATGAACACAACAAAGGATGACAAAATACTCAAAGAAGGAAAAAAAATGATGGTCCCAACAAAGAAAGAAAAGCAGGGAGAAGGAAACACAAGAAAGGGAAATAATCAAGGAAGTAAAGGGGGAAGAAACAAGAAAAAAAAAATTAGACATACGGTGGAAGAAAAGCGGAAATAAAGTCAGAGGAAAGGAAATGAGGAAAGAAGTTAGAACACAACATTTAGATAACAGGATTGGAAATAAAGTTTTGTAAAATCTTACAGCAACCCATTTTCCTTTTTCCTATTTATTCAGACCTTGAGAATAGTTTCCAGACTTTTCCAGATTGCTTACAAGGCCTTTAGATAAACATCCAACTAAAATCTGAGAAGGGTCTCACCATCTGAACACCGTTTTCCCGGGATCTCCTTCCATCCCACTTGAACCCCTGCTGGACTTTGTTGCATCTGTTCAGCTGAGCTGCTGCTTGGAGCCTCTGTCTCCATATTGTCTTCAGTTTTGACATGATGAAGATCTGATAACTGAGGCTTCTCTTTATCATCTTCAATCTTCACAATAACAACCGTGAAGGGGAACCTGTTGTCCTCAGTCTCTTCCTCCTCCTCGTTGATCAGCTCTCCATCAGCATTAGGGCAGAGTTCTTCCTCTTCCTTCTTTATCTGGAGGTTTTCTTCAGGAATCTCTTCTTTTATCACCAACAGCTGCTCCTCATCTGCCAGGGACAAATGGATGCCACGGTTGAGTGAGTGAGATAAAGTTCATCGCAGAGCAACATATAGATAGACTCTAAGGGAAATTTAGAGAGACAATTATCTTATCTGGTTAAAAAAAAAGTCTGACATTTTGTAATTTTAAAGACTTTTTTGGCCTTTGTTAGCAGACAAAACAGAGTAAAAGAGATGCGACAATAGTCAGAAGTGTAATCACAAATGTTTAGTTTATTGTATTAATTGGACAGGATAAACATAGATGTGCCAAGTCCCGATCGGTTGTAATTAACCCTGGTGATGCGCCCTGTGACGCCCCCCATGTACCTGGGAGACAGACAGAAGGAGCGCAGTGCGCAGCCTCAGTGACTCCAGTAGGTCTTCTTTCAATGTTGATTTATACAACTGGGCTGCCTGCTGTTAACAACGTATTCCTGTTTATTCTATGCATTCACTCTGCAAACTAGCATGTGTTCAGGTTATAGCAATAGTGTGCTATAACCTGTCAGAACAGCAAAGAAATGGTTTATTTCTGCTACTTTCACAGCGTTTTGATATGCGCAGCAGCCATGCTGAATCTGGATTTACCGGAGAGGACGCACATTTTTCCAGTCTGAATTCGCACTGTAGTGAGGTTTGATTTTCCCAAACCAGTACAAATGAATAACAACCCACCTTTAGCTAAAATCATGTTATCCTCAGTTCTTACCAGTTTGATTTGCGCCAGCATCCTGCTGGACATCGAGCTGTTTCATCTGCAGTTCGTTCTCTACAGGCCGACTTTCAAAGTTGATGTGATGAACATGATCCACTTCCTTCATGGAGTCTGCGCTCTGTGACATGAAGCAGACTGATAATTATCAGACTGGATCCATAAATGTGAAAAGCGAAGCCTTTACGTCTTTTTTAATTATTTTTGAGCAGGCATCTGCACGGACAGCAGTCGGTAACTCTCGCTCTGCTGCCTTCTGCTGGACATTATTCGCTCCTGCAGCAGACAGTTCACAACCCTGGTGGTAAATATGGAAACGCTGCAATTAGACCAGGGACTTGTCACCTTTGCAGTTCAAACACTTAATGCAGCTAAAAAAAAAAAACTTTAGAGAAAATCTCTAAATGCCTACCCCAACCTTTTGAAAAAGATGACAAATTTTCAGTGAATATCTACAGTGGGAAATTTGTTATTTTTAAAGCCTAAACCAATCTTTTAAGCTTTTAAAATAAAGCAACTCGGAGGGGCAATGTTTTTGAGTCTTTATTGATGTCAGGCTTTCTTGAAGATAAGTAGGCTTTCTTTTGCCTTTTCCATATAACAGTATAAAAGATATCCAACAAATATGACAAAAACAAGCTTTTACATTACAAACATGAGCATGTTAGTATTTAGCAAAACTACAAAATATAAAACCTTTGATAAAAAAGAAGTCTACTGAAACATTTGTGTTTCAGATTTGGTTTGTAGCTATATCATTACAACATAGACACTGTCAGGTTAGGGAGTATTTTTAGTATAACTACAACAGGCATGAATGTGCACACTGAAAAACATTAGCACAGCATGACCATTAAATCATTTACATAACATTGTCAATGTTTTAGCAAGGCGCCTCATGTAGATAATACCAGTAAGATGATTATATTGGAAAACTTACCATCTATGAAGTTACACTGATTTTAATCTATACAAAATAAACACCTCTAACTAGCAGCATTTACACCAATCTAGATGAGTACATCTAGATTGGTGTAAATCTAGATGTACTCTAGATTTAGAGTACATCTAGATCAAGCTGGGAATGGCTTTGAATGTAATAGACTGGGAACCTGAGCAATGAAGTAGGCTGTGAGGTATGCCACAATGTGCAAGACCTTCACAGAAAGAGAAAATTGGATCAGGCAGCAAATAGAAAAAGAAATCAAAACTTATTCAAATCATATCTCAAGCAGCTGAGCTTGGAGAGGAATTTCACAGTTAGCATTTATTTAACAGTACATGCATGTGCAGGTGGGAAGGTGAACACTAGACGTAAAATCCTAGAGCAAAAGTGCTCTATTTATTATGTTTAAAAAATTGGTAGAATTGCCTTGGTTTATGTTACAGCCATTTGGCTGCCTCTGTTCCCATCTGATGGTTTTCTAAGCCTTCAAGGAGCATTTCATTTCAAGAGTGTCTGGCTGCATCGCAAAGAAAGGGTGGCAGATGTCACTCGAGTGGAGGGAGTTTATTCTGCTCCACACAGACGACCCTTTATCCAATACAAACACAGCAGTGGCACGAAACAAGCTACAAACCAAAGGGTGTCAAGCAGTGTGAAATAAAGAAATTATAAACACCAGAACCGGTTAGTCTGCATGTGTGCATCTTATAAAATTATCTAAATCAATCTTACTGTTATATATACATACAAAAAGAGATTGTGATTCTAAAAAATCCACACAATCCTTATCCAGCTTTGTCATAAAATAAAACTGCTCATTCTGCCAATCTAGATGAGTACATCTAGATTGGCAGAATGAGCAGTTTCTATTGACTGTGGGCTCTCATTGTGTGTCTCTTCAGACTATCATGGCGTGTAAAACTCACACTACAAACACTGCAGCTGAAAGGTTTTTCTCCCAAGTGGGTACTCATGTGTGCCGTAAGATGCACCTTTCTGATATATTTTTTCCCGCATTCCTTGCAGGCAAACTTTCTGTTTTCAGTGTCTTGTTTCCAGTCTCTTGTATGAACTGACACGTGATACTTCAGTTCAGAATTTCGATAAAATCTTTTATCACACCTATCACACGCAAATGATTTCTCACCTGTGTGGCGTCTAATGTGTCTCGTCAAAGCTCCCCGATGAGCAAATCTGGCTCCGCAGTAACGGCAGGAAAATGGTTTCACTCCCGTGTGAGTTACCGCGTGTTTCTGAAGATCTGCTTTAAGCCTGAAATGTTTGTCACAGCTGCCGCAAGCGAAAGGTTTTTCTCCTTTATGAATCATCATGTGGTTCCTCAGCGTTCCCCTTTGTGTAAATCTTTTGCCACATTCCTCACACTGAAAAGGCTTCTCCCCTGTGTGGCATGTCATGTGACCTTTAAGATTTTGCAGCTTGGTAAACGTTTTACCACATTCATCACAAGTAAAAGGCTTTTCTCCAGTGTGGATTCTTAAGTGAAGTTTAAGAATATGAGAATGCCTAAACGCTTTACCGCAAACATCACAACTAAATGGTTTCTCTCCAGTGTGGAGCCTCATATGACATTTAAGATAATACTGATCCTTAAACATTTTCCCACAAACAACACAAGCAACTGATTTCTTCCCAGCTTTGGCTATTGATTGTTTCATATCAGCCAAACAGGTGGAAGCCTTTTCTCCTGAATGACATGACAGGTGCTTCAGGAATGACTGCTGGTACACAAACTGTTTACCACAGTCCGGGCAGCTGAAGGGTTTCACGGCACTTCTACATCCAGGTCTGCTGTTCATGCCTGACTGAAGTGTCCCAATTTCCCACCAGCCTTCACTGCAGCCTTTATTTTTAGATAAACCTGATAGATTGTCTTCACAACCGTCTCCACTCACTCCTGACCACCACTTCCTACTGACTTCAGTCTCGGAAGAACCTGAATGACTGGACTGTAAACAAGCTTGTGGATCTGAATTCCTGTCTGGCGGTGGTCCTCCACCCTCCTCTCCAACAGATTCTGTTTCCGTCTGTTCAGCTGAGCTGCTGGTTGAAGCTTCAGCATCTCTGCCGTCTTCACTTCTGATGAGATGAAGCTCTGATGACTGAGGTTTCTCTTCATCTTCACTCATCAAAGCAAGCTCCTCTTCATCCTGACTGATCCACAGCTCCTCTTCCGTTGTCTTCTGGAGTGGCTCTGTGTCTTGCTGGACTAAAATGGACCTCCGTGAATCAGGAACTTCTACTTTGATTACCAACAGTTGCTGCTCATCTGCAAGAGAAGCAGAAAAGTCATGTTTCAATGAGACTTTTGTAATTGTACAGATCCAGATAGTAAGATATTTTGACCCTTTGCTGCCTGCAATTTAGACGTGACCTTTTCCCCTCCCTCAGCTGTCTACAAGGCAATTTGTATATTTATTAATATTTATATCTTACCATTAGTGTGTTCGTTTTATGTTTGATGCTACAAGTGGATTTATTAAATTACATCGCTCCTTCCATTTTTACGATGAGAGAAATTCATGCAAACAGAGCAGAACCTGATGATTACCATATTTTATCTGGACCTCCTGCTGTTCAGTCCCATATCCTGTTGGTTCTGGGTTTTCATCTAGTTCTGCTCCTCCACTGTCCTCTCCATCAGGTCCTGTTTCCATTCGTTTAGCTGGGCTGCTTGTTGGAGCTTCAGTTTCTTTGCCGTCGTCAGTTTGGACGTGGCAGAGCCCTGATATCTTAAGGGTTTCATAATCTACAATCTTCACAGTGAGCTGCTCTCCATCTTCACTCACCCACAGTTCCTCCTCTTCCTTTTTTATATGGTGGAGTTCTGGGTTCTGCTGGTCCAAACTGGAGCTCTGCAGACCGGAAACCTCTTTTTTGATCACCAAAAGATGCTGCTTGTCTGCAGGAGAAACATGGACATCATGGTTAACTGAATCTCATTCAGCAGGACTCCACAGAAACCCATGTGTTTGTCCACACAGGGCCTGACTATAACCGGATAAAAACTGTTTGGTGATGAGATTTACACAAAACATTAGGATGGAAACAAGAGGGGGGAAACAGATTGACAGAAAAGAGACCAGAATCGAGATTTCAGCCTCCTCCATTACTGTGTTGTTGATTCAATACGTCATTGTTGACGTTTTAAAATATCTTGTATGAAGAGGTCTGATGGTTACCGCCTCCCCTCACACACTGTGATGTGTAGCAAAATCTAAAAGCAGTTGTATGTTTAAAGAAGTATGTGTGAGATATTGATCCTGACAAAACATTTAGACATCATCAAGATTTTAACCAACTAGTCATGTCAGCACTTCTGTCTTTTGTTCTGTTTGTTTCTTTGTACTTATAACTTGTCTTGTTTGCTTCGTGAATCACATACCGCCCGTTGTTCCATTAATTCAATAAAGTAAAATGTGTAACAGGAAGAATATATTATTTCGTTGCTGCAAACCCACCACAAAGAGAGAAGTATTCTCCTCCTTTGTGCAAACATACATAAAGGCACATTCCTTGCTTTAACCCTTAATTTTCTTTTGTCATCTTTGTCTTGCTGTGCAAGTCACAATCTGTCCTATTTGCTTGATAAAGCAGATGTGGCCTGTTGTACCATTAATTCAACAGGCGGTGTAAATCTGCCACCAACACGCCAAGGCAACCAGATCTACAATACTGTTAAACAAAGCTGCACAGATAGAACACAAATAAGAAAAACAAGACATACTATTTGATCAATTCTGTTTACTGTATATTTTTAATACATCAGAGCTTTAACAACAAAGAAATATAATTACTGATTTTTTTATTTTATTTTATCTTTGTTTCCCTGGAGAATCTTCAAAATTCTATGGCCAAAATAATGTTTCCCCTTCGAATATGGCGGATATGTTGACGTATCTCTATGGCGGATAATGGATTACCGATCAAAAAGAAAGAAACAAACCACCCTCGTTTTGTTAAATTTTACCCCAACAGAGCTTCTTCTTACCTGTTGTTCGGATTCTCCCAGTTTCTTGCGGCTGATGCACACCGAGCCGTTTAACCTGAAGTTTGTCCTCCAAAGGTAGAATATTCCGATGAGCATAATCCACTTTCTCCATGGTGTCTGCTCTTTGTATTACACATTGGAGGCTCATAAACCAGAACAATACGGCCACACCGCAGCTATGGACGTTTCTGTTCGACTGAATCCACTTAAGTCTCAAACGAATGAGTCTCCGCGTCTTTTGTTTATGTCTCTCATCATATTTCAATCAGGCATCTGTACAGGCATCTGTTTCACTGCTGCCATCTGCTGGAGCGAATTAATCCCTGTAACATCCAGTCAGGTTTTGTCCACTTTGGTTTCAGAGAATAGATTAGTTTTATTGTAAAACCAAAACAAAATGAGAAGTTTTGGCAGTTGTGGTTAATTAATAATCAAACTCTTTAAGGTAGCAAAGAATGTATGTTTTTGTTTTTTACTTTGTCACTTTTTGTGAGGTATTTTGTTGGGATTTTGTATTTTGTAAGACAGACCAACACAAAGTTCTGCTTAGTTGTGAAGTAAAAAGAAGGTAGTCACAATTTTAACAAATCATGACATATTTGTATATAGAACCACATTTTGATGTTGAAGGATCTTCTTTACCTAAATCAACTTCAGCTCCAAAAATTGACTAATTCATCAGTAAAATTATATATATATATATATATATATATATATATATATATATATATATATATATATATATATATATATATATATATATATATATAACTCTTCATTACATTTTGTCAAGTAAATACAAATAAACTTGCTAACAGCTCGACTTTCTGCATTAAGACTTTAAGATCAATATTACATGTATTGTAAGCCGAAATAACTATTTAAGTCTTATTTTATGTTTAATACAATTTAATTTAATTCCATTGTTTCGTATTCTCATCGTTTTTCGCATTTTCTGGCCTTATTTGCAAGTACCTGAATACGGATTGATGCGATGCAACCACCCCTTGACAGTTGTGGAAAATGGTTCTTGGGACAGGGTGTCCGTGGAGATGCCCGTTTAAAACTCTGTCATTACGTCAGCAATCGTTCCGAAACAGACAGTCGGGTTTTTTAAGATCTGGTTGCAGTTTTTTCGTGCGCATCCGCCTCTTGAAACACTCCAGCGGAACCTCGCATGGAGCCTAACAGAAATGCTCCCGGCTGCGGTGTGAGCTGATCGGCCTGGTTCATTTTAGAGACGGCTGCAACCATGAAGGAAGTGGATTATGTCCGTCAGAGCAGTGCTGAAAGTCTGGCTGCAGAGGACAAAGTCCAGATGAAGCAGCTCGGCGTCCATCAGGATGTTGGTAGAAACCAAACAACTGGTAAGAAAAAACTCATTTATCGCTGTTAGCTAGCTGTAGCTCTGTGGCTGAGGAAAACGGGACTTCCTTTGTTTATGTTGATTTAAATCGGGTTATTTACCTCATTGACATTATAGTCATCGTTTAGTCTCGTTAAAAATGAGCCAAACTGCACGTAGCAGAAACAAAACACAGGAAACAGAACCGGAAGTCAGAAATACTTAAATCCTATTTCCTTTGGTCAACATTCAACATTAATACCCCACCCAGATTAGATTTGTAATCTCCGTGTTTAATTCTAAACAATCCGGTTTTCAAATGAATAGGTGAGCAGTGATTCATTCAGTCTCCCCAACAAGCAGAGTAACTAACAAGTCACACCTGAAATAGGTAACATTTTCAAATGTTTTTAATGTGAGCGATAATTAAAATGGCTCAATATCAAGATCATGTGTCTATGTTTGAAATTAAAGTGTTAAAATAAATTATAACTTTTAAAAAGAAAAATCTGTGAGGAAGTTTCTGCCTTTTCACTGGTCATAATGTATTTTACCTGTCATACTGTTTTTTTATGATGTGAACAAATGTTATTAAATAAAGATGAATATTGTGTAATAGGTCATATTTATTGTATTTATCATGATTATAAACATTGCAATTCTGAAATTAAAATAGAAATTGCTTGAAAAATGTTATAATTTTTATTATGCGAGCACATGTTGCAAATGTGCCCACATAAACATATATTTTTCTACAGCTGAAACTAAGCGTTTACATTTATTGTAAACGAAAAGAAAATGTTCTCTGTCACATTAAATCAAACTTTTCTTGTTTCATATAGCTTAGGATTAATGAAATGTAGTTTCAAGAACCGTTTTTATTTAATAATTTCACTGCAGTAGCTAGCTAACGTTCGGATACTTTCAGCTCACAAAAAGATTTGAACAAGACTTTTTACAAGCTAAGAACTTATATATTTAATAGATGTCTTCAACAGTACGATTCAAACCTAAACCTTCAGTATTTTCTTTTAATTCTGTTTGCATTCAGCAAGAGAAAATTCTGCTTGTAAGATTCTGTAAATGTGCAGGATTGTTTTCCTCACTTGCATAAGTGAAAAAAGAAAACATCTATTAAAACATTAAGCTGTTTTGGCTTTTCAGATTTATCTCTCAACTCTTCATGTCCTCCATGTTTTCCTCTCCATTAAAAGCAGACCGGGCCCAAAGCGTTGGTGTTTCCTGTGTGTGCTTTCTGCCGTCTCGCAGCCTCCAGCCGGTTGCAGCAGATGGCCCGTTCACGCTGAGCCTGGCTCTACTGGAGGTTTCTTGCTGCTAACAGGGAGTGATTCCTTTTCACTGCTGCTACATGCTTGCTCAGGATGAGAGAATGCTGCAGAGCTGATGCAATCAGCTTGTTAAGGCAACTCTCTAAAAAATAAAAAGTTATCCGTTGTGCAAAATCCAAATACATTGCATAAAATCATTGACTTAGCAATAATCCCTCATTGTGTGGCAACATTAAGGAAGAACTTCGTAACAGGAAAGAAACATCAGCAGAGTCGGTTTCAGTATGAAGACGGCATCTGCAGCATATGACTGGGGCTTGTGAGACTAATCAGGTCATAGACTTATGACAAAATGTTTTATCCATTCACTCTGTACACCAGAACTGACATGATGAAACAAAAAAAGGGCGTCTACGTTAGGAGCCTTATGGTTCCTGCTGGCTCATTACAAATAGTGGTTGTTGTAGGTTAAAGATCACTGAAGTTGGTTGTCTGATGAGGAAAACGACACTAAAATCTTGCAGGAATACGTCATGGGAATGTTGCTGCTATGTCATTTCTGTTTTGTTTTTGTATCGTCTTATGTTTTATGTTCACATAAGAAGAAAAAGGGGACAAATTTGTATTGTTGACGTTTCAATTTTCATGTCTGATGCCTCAATAAAACTGTTTGACAATAAAATCTAGCAGGAATATTACACAAAATCAAGCAGCTATAACAAACTGTACTTTTCTAAGGGCAATTGATTTATCCACAAACTTAATTTCTGCTTTCTGCAGATGATCCGCAGCTGTTGGTGATTAAAGAAGAGCGTCCCTTTGAGTGGAGCTCCAGTGAGGACGAGCAGGACCCAGAGCTGCTCCACATAAAGGAGGAAAATGAGGAATCCTGGACCAATCAGGAGGGAGAGCAGCTTTATGGAGAGGAGGATCTGGCCAGTTTCCCGTTGAATGTTATTGTGAAGAGTGAAGAAGAAGAAGAGGAGGAGGAATATCAGTCTTCACAACTGTATCTCAGGGAAACTGAGCATAACAGAGAGTCAAAACCTTTGAGTTCCGTTCAGTTTATAAAAACAGAACCCGATGATGGGCCAGAATTGACGATAAACCCGGGAGTAAGCAACTACTTTAAGATAAAAACAGCTGGAAAAGCTTCAGACTCTTCAGAGACTGAAGTCAGTGATGAGGACAATCACTGGCAGGAACCGCTACCAGATTTTGGAACAGAAATTAAGCACAAAGAGAGCAGAACACCCGATTCGGGCGACACAGCCAAGGCCCTGTACAGCTGCTTCGAGTGTGACAAACAATATTTCTACAAGCAGTCCCTCCATAGACACATGAAGTGTCATTCCTTCAGCTCGGCTAACACAAACCACTGCAGTGGGCAGGAAAATGCAGATTCAGACCCAGCAGTCAGGAAGAAAGAGAGAGTGTTCATTTGTGACGTCTGTGGGCATGAATTTAACCAGAGGACTAATCTTACCACGCACAAGAGAGTCCACACAGGGGAGAAACCATTCAGGTGTGATGTTTGTGGAAAAAGATTTAACCAGCGCGGGAATCTGCGCAACCACAAGCGAATCCACACCGGAGAGAGGCCGTTCATATGCGACTTCTGCGGCGAGAGGTTCAGGAATCAGGGGATTCTGCAGGCGCACATGAGGGTCCACACTGGGGAGAAACCTTTCGTTTGCGGTGTCTGTGGCAGGAAATTTTCCCGCAAGACGCATTTCGAGACTCACATGAGAGTCCACACAGGAGAGAGGCCGTTCGGCTGTGAAATCTGCGGCAAAGATTTTCGTCACAAGATGCATTACCAGGAGCACATCCGGGTCCACACCGGAGAGCTGCCGTTCCCATGTGAGGTTTGCGGGAAAAAATTTCGACTTCAGTGCAACTTAAAGAGACACCTGCGAGTTCACACAGGAGAGAAGCCCTTCAGCTGCGACGAGTGCGGGAAAACATTCAGCTGCAAGTCGCATCTTAAGCGGCACACCAAGGTCCACACAGGAGTGCGGCCCTTCTCCTGCGAGATTTGCGGGGACACGTTTGCCGAGCCGGGAGCCGTGAAGAGCCACATCCTGGTCCACACGGGAGAGAAGCCGTTCGAGTGCGACGTTTGCGGGAAAACGTTTAGACAAAAGAGCACACTCACAAGACACAAAGTTGTTCACACAGGAGAGAAACCGCACTCCTGCACTCTGTGTGGCGCCAGATTCACACAGCAGTGTAATTTAAAGACACACATGAGGCTCCACACAAGATAGAGCTAATTCTTTTCTTGAGGAATGTGTTTATACTGTATGAGGGTCACGTCCTGACCAGAGCCGTATGTTTACATTGCTAATAATAAGTATTACAATGTTTTGATTCATTTCAGTGTTTCCATTCATCTGGAAACTTTCCTGCCCTACATCGTCTCCACCAAATCTCACAGCTGCTCACTAAATCCACTGATCCATTCAACCCAATTAGCATTTTCCTGCCTCCTCCTTTAGTCCTTTAGTCTTAGTACAAGTTGAGACCAAAGGGAAGAAATCAAAAGTTAGCGAGGAAAACCTTTGAACAGGAGCAACATTTGCATTGAAATAAGTGACAAATTTTGTATTCAAGACTTCGTAATCTGGTTCATTTAACATATTAACAGAAATTACCTTATGAGGAATGGTCATTGTGAAAAACATTTACTGTAGATAAAATAAATAAAAATCTGCTGACGTAGTACTGTAAAGAACCTGACTTAATTACCGATGTGTTTACTGCTCTGCGGTGAAGAACATAAAATGCTGTTATTGGTCTTCAGCTGGTAGCTTTTAAATAAAACGAAATGTAATTGCATTAAAATCCCCATGGGCGGGGTTTTGCTTAACAGGAGGGTTAGTTACACTTCAACGAAAACTCCTCAGAGAAATGTCTGTAAATTAAATTGTTGCCGTCTTTCCCCTCTGACAAACATAAAAAGAACCTTCTGCAGCAGAAATTATTTTCCTGCAATAAAAAAAAGGATGTTGATTCTAACATCATGTATTTTTGTTTAAAAGTGTTACAAAATGTAATAATAGTTTATTCACAGATGCATCTCACTGCATTACAGAAGGAACAAAGCTTAAAGCGGGTCACTGAATACGTGGCTACGTTTCAGAGAATAAAGCTGTAATTAGCCTTCATGTGAGAGAATATCCATCTGTTGGCCTGTATTAGAAATAAGGTCAACATGTTTATCTTTTTATTAGTTCTACCTTAAATCATTGGTATATTCCTGTGTGCCTGTATAACAGTTTGGTATGCGTTTGTGATTTTTGTTTTCTGAAAGGTTTAACAGAAATGTTTGTCACTGGTAAAAAAAAAAGAAAAAAAAAAGGTGTCATTTTTTGTTGCTTTTAATAAAGGTGTAAAAATACTGAAATGACTAAAATTGCTTCTGTTTTCTTTTTTTTTTTTCAGCCAGTAGCTCAACGTGTTGGAGTAATAATCCTATTTTCAGTCAATCTTTGGCGTTTTTCAGATTCAGAAAAAAAAAAAATGGAGCAAACTGCATCTATGATAGGTTAACCCTAAAAAACACATTTAAAGAGCAAAGGTCAGAGTTGAAACATGTAAGGAAAACTAAGTGGAAGGAGAAGCAAACTGAAGACATTCAGATAAATTACTAAAAGAAAAAAACGGATTAAAGGGAAGTTAGACCAACAGGAAATGAGTGAAGATTACAACTTTTGGACAGTAATGACTGTAAAGATTATTCAGATTCCTCCCCTAGACGTCTCTCAGCCATAAATAACAATCAACCTTCGTTTCCATGCAGATGAAGAAAGCAGTTCAATAAAACACAGCAGGCGGAACTAGCGGAGCAAAGCCTCACTGTTGGCAGGATTAAAAAATAAATATTTACTTCAACCTTCACACATTCCTTAAACCGTCTCTAGTTGTGATTAATAAACAATGTGTATGTAAAACTGCTGCAGATTTCCATGAATATGCCCCGATGCTTTCTGCATCGGGGCAGGATTTGTGCAGCAGGCGGTGATTGTTGTGGTGCATTCAGCAGCAGAGGATCCTTGTGAAGCTTCACCATCTGTGCAGGCAGAGAACCGACTGCTACGGCGTCTCTGCAGGTTTCAGCCCGTCAAAGTCAGGCTGCTGGCAGGAACTGTAGCTACAAAGTTATGAAACGTCATTCCGAGTTCCTGCTGAATGAGCTCTGAGGGAAGTTCACCGGCAGATAGACCCATCCCCCAACGTTCACTCCACCACAGCAGACATGTGAGACAGAGCAGGGGAACTGATGTCTCACAAGACAAAGTGGAGGCAGAGCAAGTCATGAATGTCATGATGAAACATCTGGAAGGTCATTTCAACAGTTTTGCTCAGCAGGATTTTCCCTTTTCCCAGGATGAGACCTGCAGTGGAAACAGAGTCAGGAAGGAAAGCCATCTGCCTCCACCGACAGGGAGGGAGAGAAACAAAAAGACAGGGCAACTTTAAAAGGGTCCTAGCTGTTGAACAAGCTGTTTTTATTTTCTTATCTAATCTGTGAACATGATGGTGTAAAGGTTCATAAAGGGCGTTGCATAAAATCAGCTTTTTTGAGCTTTAAATCATGTTATTCCCTCATCAAAAAAACACACCAGGAGTATTGCTTTCATTCGTTCATGCATGTTTGAGAAATCCATTCACCTTCCTCACTCAGCTCCTTCAGACTAGTGGCAGCAGCAATTACCAAGCAGACCAAGTCTGTTGAGCTCATTATGCAATAAACATCACAGAACAACCTTCTAAGAACAGTAGAAAATGGCATAATGAGGAGCATTTTTGCTTTTGTAAAGTGTTTTAAAGAAATTAAATTAGCTTTTATTAAATTCACCCAATTTGTTTTTTATGTAAGTTTCTATGATGGAGTATTAGGCCACGCTAAGAAAACAAAACTTGTTTTATTTGTTTTCTTTTCATGAAGTGCTGAAGGCTGAGTGTCGGAAAAAGCAGGAGCTTCTTAAAGAGACAGAGGCCCAATTTCAAAGCATTAAATTGTGGCGTAAAATTTATTTTTACAAATAAGGCAGCAGTTACTTCATTGTGCTATAAAATGGCACTATGTGCCTGTAAAATACATAAAACTGCCCTGTTAATACATCAACATTTCAGCACTTTTACTAGGAAATTTATATTTATCTTAATCTAAACTCCCAATGCAGCTTTTCATAGCAAATCTGACCTCCTTGCACTAAGACAAGCATAGATCATTCATGTCCTGTAAAATAATCGTTATAAAGCTGAACCCATCACATGGAGTCCAGCACGCTCCCAATTACAAATCAGACAAATTCACTAGCTCATGGGTGAAAGCATGTCTGAAGAAATCAGGAAATTGCTGTAAGCCTTTAGCTTTGCAGCATCCTTCCCTAATAAGGATGTGGCGACAGTGAAGAGGAACAGCCCCTTTAACAGCAAGAAACCAACAGAGGAGCAGGAACCAGGCATGAGCAGCCGTCTATAGGGCTGGGTGAGAACAGGAAGCAGAGTCAGAGAAACAGGAACACCGTCCATGAATAGTTTTTATGGTGCAAAATATATAAAAAAGCAAAGTTAATGGCAGCAGTGCTCCTTAATGGCTCCATGCATGTTGCTGGGTGAATGTGCCTCTTGTGTGAAGCACTTTGAGGGGTCAGTGCGATTTGAACAGCTCAACATGAATCCAGACCATTTACAACTAAACAGAGGAGCAGCAAACAAGGAAGGATTTGTGTGCAGCAAAAAAAGCAAACAAAAGATATTCATCTTTTGATATATATACATATATTTATAGATAGATATTGATATATAGATGTAGATATGTAGACATGTACATAGATATCCATCTATAGACATGTATATATAGATATACAGATATCTCTCTATAAATATACATGTCTATATATGTATATGTATATATATAGATATATCTACATCTATAGATTGATCTGTCTGTATATATATGTAAACTGGATGAAGATCTCAGTGGAAATGTAGAACATAAATGTTCAGAGATCTGAAGATCATTAAAGTTTGACAGCATCAGTCTGAGGTCAACACCTGCATTCAGTTTCTCATCAGGGTTGATTATTGTCTGCATTAATTGATTGTTTGATATTTTTCTATATATAAACTAAAAAGTGTTGAGATTATAAACTGGTGATGTAATAATAAATTGAACTGAATTAAATGAATATGGAAGCCGAAGCAGTAAGTCGTTACCGCCACTGGGAAGCAGCAGACAGGAGCGTTTCCTGCAGGGTTGATGAAAGCGCTTAGTTTTGAATCATAAAGCTAAAACACTGTCATTTTTACTTCCACAACAAAAATGCAGTAATCTGAAAATATATTAAAAAAAACATGCAGTTCAACTTACATTCCCCCCGGAGCAATAAATCTAAGATGTTTAACCGATTTAACCAATTTTTCCACACTGACAGCAAATAATTTACCTCATTTAAACAGTTTTCCTCTCATTTCTTGGGTTCCCGTTTACTCCCCAACATTCATCGTGCGGTCCAAGACTAAGACCACAGATCTCATTTTTGTGCTGGAAAGATTGAGAGGATGATTATATTCCAGTTTATGGGACGGGTGGTGCCTGAAATACTCATGACTAATGAATATTACAGTAAACAGAAACCCGTTGATCATCCTTGGATAATGCCAGTGTCACTTTTCAAAAAGCTTACTGGTGTAAAAACTTCAGATGGCCATGGCTTTCTGTAATTGCAACCTCAAGCTGGCAGACATGTTGGCAGTGCTGTAAAGTCTGACTCATGACCTCAAACGCACCCGACCACATGGCACCACACACATCTGGCTTCATGTTCCCCTCCCTGCTGCGCAGCAGTGAGCGGCAGCGGTTCACCACCAGGTAATCTCAGTTCAAGGCCCTGCAGATCAACACCTTAAAGGGTTTTTAAAGCTGTAAATTAAGGATTTAAAGAGTTATGTTAAAAAACAGAGGTGGGATAAACACCCAGCTGAACACATTCTTCAAGCGCTGAGATCATCTTTTACTTTGAAAGATGAGCTCAGAGGGATGATCAATAAACTCTTTAGCCCAGATTACATTAAGTTCACATCTAGTTTCATTTTCTTGTTCATAACAGCTTGCAGGTATAAATAACAGCCAGAAAATAGGAAGCAAAACTGCATCAGCTGACTGACTTATTTTCATTCAATATTTTCCAGAAAATCGTCTCCATGTTCTGTTGGGGGGGGGGGGGGGTTAAGAAACACCACGCAGGTTGGGAGTGTGAAAGGTTACAGAAAAACACAAAAAACATCCATTAAAGCTGGTTTTACATTTGTACAGTTTTATTGGGTCAAAAATAAACAGAAATTGCACTGTAAAAGTCCCTTTGCGTGGCTACAGTCTAGAAAAATAGACAGGTTTAGAGAATGAAACCCCGTTACTTGAATGTAGCTTATAATACAAAAAGCTCCCTGATTTGCCCTTCCTTTTTCCTCCGCTTGGAAAAAACCCCCAAAAACCCAAAAACCCACAGTGTCTCAAGACTGTAGGAAAAATGCAACTTTCAGTTTGTCATACAGGATGATGTAACACAGAGGACAGTTTGTCAAGAGGGGAGTGTGAACAAACCAATCCTGTTACCTGCCACCTTCCCAAAAAAAATAAAATAAAATACAAGTCTTAAACAGCTCCCCGTTTCCTGTCTCTGCAGAAACACCTACACCCAAGAAAAATTCAACAAAATCCCATTTTTCATTAAAGGCACAAATGGCCACAAAGTGTTTAAAATAAAAGTGGCAACTTTTTTTTAAAAAAAAAAAAAACAACAAACAAAAAAACCCACTACAATTAAAGTTAAATATATAAATCCTTTCATATTTACACAATAATCAGAATAAGCTTTAAAGTCACAGTTGGAGGCAATCCACAGTAAAAGGAGTGACAGAGAGAGAGTCAGAATAAACTTTGGCCGCAGGTGAGAGCCATTAAAGTCAAACAGAGCTGGATCCTTAACAGCATCTCACATTAAACTTTATGGCAGAGACACATTTTGTGACGTTCTAAAGTCCTTCAGGCAACACCTTTGCTGAGATTTATGGCTCTAAAAAACGAAACGGCGGGATAGATCTTTGGTGAAAGTTTACAGTCCTTGTCGCTGTAGAGAGAGAGAAAAAAAAGATACTGTACCCTAGGTTCTAGAAAACAACAACAAAACTGTCATCAAGGAACTGCATCTACTCCTCAGCACATTACAGTTTTATTTCAGGGAGATTTACTCATCACTTCGGGAAGTACAACCAATTTCATACACTTTAACCAGAAACGGAGTTTAGACATCCTGGAAACAAATCTTGGGTTTTCTTAGAGATCCTTTATGCACGCCGCTTTTTAATGGTGCGTTTATCAGCAGGACGGTCGCCAAAACAATTATGATTGCATATTTCGACACATCTAGACACCAGTTTTATTCATGCATTTATCTTTAGCCCTTTGTACCATGACCTCATGTAGAAAATGATTCCAGACCGTTTAGTGTGGCTCGGTGGCTGTTGACAAAACCTGAAGCTGAACAGCTTAATGCGGTATTAAAACGGATCAATCTGAGCTACTTGCAAACGTTAGCATGCTAGCACGTCTTTCCATTTCCGTGTTGACGGTCAGAGCTCAGAAGATTCAAACTTCAGAATGATACGTTAAATTTCATACTATAACTTTTATCCACAAATAAATCATTTAGAGGCACCTGTTAACCCAGATGTTAGCTATGCTAGTTTTTCTCCAACCCTGGTCAGAAAAGGCAGACCGTCCTCACGTTTTAGACATTATTCTGCTTCAGGATTTGAATGGAAGACTGATCGCTGAACATCTGATTCAAAAGTATTAAACATCTAAAACATGCAGGGCAGTGTGCCTTGAGGACCAGGAATGGAAATGCTAACCGAAGCCATTGTTAGCAATAAAACGCAACAACATCTCAGGCTGTCTTTATGCTCAAACACTATAATTAGAGACACCACACGGTGATGTGACTTACAATTTTGGGCTGGAAACTCAAGATTATCGTTTTTACAATTAGGGATATTTGTATACCAAGAACTGCCTGGTTCCCTAGCAACAACAACAAAGGATGTTGATGCTGTAAACAGAGAAGACGACTTAAAGTTGGTCATTTTCAGCATCAGTGAGGCATTTAAATGGCGCGAGAGAAATCACACATTTTAAAGATAATTTTCAACAACATGTCAAGACTTGGCTGCAGTTCATTCAGGATGCAGGAGAGAGAAAACCCTTAGGAGGGTAACAAGAAGGCTGAACAAAGTACAGCAGTTAGTTAACATGATTTTGTATTTGTAAAATGTAAACACCAAGTCAGTTCATCTCCATTTGGAAACCAGGGAAACCAAGCGCTCTCACACACACAAAAACCGACATCAACTTTGCTCCCGTTGGAAACGACTGAAAGTTGGCAGGAAGACTAAAGCTGAACCGCTTTACAAGGTCCAAGCTTCTCAAAAACCAGAGATGGCAATCTGTGGAGTCAGAATATCCAAACTATGAACGTATTTTCACCTAGAAATTTTTTGTTTGCGACGGCATGTAATACGAACCGATGCATTTATTACTAGAACGGTCAATAATTTATGCACAAAGCTACTCCAGTGGATTTTCTTTAAGGCTCAGAAATCCTTAATTTTGGTCTTGTTTGTATAAGAACACTGTCACCGTCTTCTTAAATTACAGTTCAACTTAATTGTGATAACTGAGGGGAAAAGAGAAACATTTCTTTGGGGAGCCACAGACGCTCAACTCGTGCATCCCAAGATAAATAAATCCTTCTAGAGAAATAGTTTAATTCAATCTTCATCTTTCCCAGGAACAACCCAAACAGTTGTTTGAACAAACATTTACAGTTCTTCACCGACAGGAAAACTCGCGTCACGTTGCAGGAAGGGCGGCATCAGTTGAGGTTCGTTTCATTGCGCATGAAAAGCGTGATGAGTCCGGCCTTGTGCAGGCTCTGCCACACTCTCATCTCCATACGCATGTCGTGGTTGGCGAAGAAGCCCACCTTGTGATAGGATTTGTCGTAGTAGTGGTCCGAGTATTTGCTGTAGTCTGGCGTCATGAAGCCGTAGGCGCTCACCTACAAAACAAACAAAAGGTTTGACCGTTTGTTTTATGCAGAAGCATAAAACAAACAGACTCATTTTCTATCTTCATCTCTGTTTCCTCCTGTTGACGGGTCGAGAAACGGGTTCTACAAAAAAGGGGATCTGAAGGTTGTGGCAGTTCTGACAACCAAAGAAAAACAAGAAAAAAAGTAAAAATGAAATGGGAAATATTTCTGCAGGTTGAGCTGAGGAGAATCACAATCCTGTCTTTGTGCAAGCGCAGCCAGGCGCTGTACAACATTTTTCTATTTTAGATCAGAATGGCCCAAAAATCATCTCCCTTTGCTAAATGCAAGAGTAAAGACAGTTTTGTCTCTTTATTTTATATTCATAAGACCTTTACTTAATATTTGGCAGAACTGTCCTTTTAACTGGTTTTAAGTTTCCTTCCAACAAACGTCTCACAGGACTTACTGGAATTCTGGCCCATTCCTCCCATCAGAACCGGCGTAACTGGGTCAGTGTGTAAGCTTCCCATCCCACACACACAAACTCTTCCAGCTCTACTCAGACATTTTGTAAGGACCGAGATCACAGCTTTGCAACAGCCACACCAAAACAATGACTTAAGACAAACTTTGTGTGATTACGTGGGCCAGAAATGTACGACGCATTTCTAACCAAGCTTTTATTTCATAGCTGATGTCCTGTACATACATTTCATATAATAAACAAAATGTAAAGTTCTATACAATAAAATAAAAGTCTGTTTTCTTTATGTTGTGCTGCTGCTCCATTTGATGCCTTACCCTGATTTTTAGTTTCCTCTGCAGTTTCTCCATCAGGTTAAACCTACTTCGTATACTTCTACAGGCAGGTTTCCATCACGGTTAAAGTGTGGTAGATAATACATAAAAAAAACACGACTCCTACCTGGTCGCAGGTGTGCAGCGCAGCCAGCAGCATTGCAGCTCCAGTCGACGGACGGTAGATGCTCCTATATCGACCGTTCAGGATGTTCGACCGAAGGAATCTGAAACCAGAAATCAGAAATCTGTCGAGAGTTGCACAAACAACGTCTAAAACCGCCGTTTTAAAAACTTAATTAGCATAACTACATCTTTAGGGATTACAGACGTTCTCATGCTTCGGGCAGCTTTACGTAAACCAGCAGGAAAATCTATTCAGAAGCTCGTCCAGGTCTCATCACGTTCTAAATCCCATCTCTGCTGCCGTTTTCATTCAGATCACCGGCTCACCTGTTTCTGAGGTAACGGATGAAATCTGGGTGGTACATCTTCAGCTTTGCTGCCGAGACATCCTTTCCAAAGTATCTCGTTGGGCTGCGCAAAGTAAACAATAGAAATTAACGGTGTAGAAAAATGTATTTTGGTTTTGCAGTAATCGTCACATCTTCAGGTGAAACATGGATTCTAATAAAACTGGTTAAACATGTCCTTAGCTCGCATCTTTGTTATGATTCGCACTGTCACATTTCCTCATGTAATTTTGTCTTCAAGTTTTAACCCGTAAACCTTTCTTCACACGCACACATGCAGCAGTGCCTAGTTGGAAGAATTTAAAGCCTCTAAAATGTAAAACAACTGGTCTAAAAGCTCACCAATGTAAAAAAAAAAACAAAACAAAGGCAAACAGTTTAAAAAACAGAGGAATCTCTGCTGGGGTATTAAATTACAATAATAGAAAATGTAGAGTGAATTAATTTCACATCCATTCAGCAACATGATTAGTTGCCGACAAGCACCTTCTGTCAAAACTATAAGAGCTACTTTACAGAAGGTTTAATAATTTAGGGATATTGTAAAAGTACTGGAGAATCTCAACAGATTCAAGTCCTGAATGTCGACAATCAGCACTGAAACAGAAACCAAGAACAGATTCAGCTGTGAACAATGACTGCGTTCGCCCAGCATCGCCGTGTCGAGGAGCAGCGTTCAACTCGACCAGATGAGAAAACAAAATAAACGCGAGAACGATGTGATCCAGAGGCAACGGGAATCATTTTGGACTCTGGGAAAACTGAAGTGTAAAAATACGACACAATTGTCATTACGTGGATTTAAGTGAACAGCATCTTTCAAATCTAATCATTTTATCTATGGGCACAGGGAAGTCGATGTCCAAACGTCAGGAAACCCATCAGTGCCGAGCGGCTTTCAGAACAAACTGCATGATTGATTTTATGAAGTAAAGCTGCGAACTACATCCGGGATGACATGGCAGCTCTGCAAAAAAACACAAAAAAACAAAAACAAACCGGTTTCAGTTTCAGGTTTTCTAGGCTCTCAACTACGCGACTCACTTCAGCTGCAGACTGGTTCACAGCAGGTTGAATTTAAATAGGGAGAAGCACCTTTACAGAGTGGAGCTTTAACCCAGGTTAAGGTCCTTTAAAGTGAAACGTGAGACGATCTGTCCCAAACCGAAGCTTTAGGCAAAACACTCGAACCAAGCAAATGAGCTGCAAGGAGTGATGTGTAAATATTTGAGACGGATGAAGTCGTACCGAAAGGATACGTGGCTTTTTCCACGTAGGCTGTGGCAAATGACTAATGATGAAACGGTGGAAGTGGTTGAGCGTTTTAATAAGCCAGAGGTCAGATCTAAATTATTTAGAACAAAATAAAGATCTGATCAATTTTATATTTAAAAACACGTCAAACTAAAAGAGGAAACGTCTTAAAACGCATTAAAAATTCAGACTCACGTCAAGTTCAAATCAAATTTTAAAAAGGATTTATTCTTAAAATTTAATGAGAATTTGAATATCAAAACATTATTATTTTTTTAATCACAGAATTGTAAAAATTCATATACATGACATTAGGTGAAGTTGCATTTTGTGACTAAAAATGTGGCCTGCCTGCCTTAAATAAAAACATTACGGAGATCCAACCTGCCAACGGGTTTGAATGCAACAAGATAAATTAACGGCTCATATTTCATCACAACTTTAGATCAATGATGCAGCTCAACCTCGACATAAACTCATCTGTGACCGTCACTCACTCTTTGTTTCGCTCGGGTCCCCTCAGCACCAGCGTGTGCGTGGACGCCGCCTTCATCAGCAGGTAATCCCGGTCGTGATCGGGCAGGAAAACGTACCGCGTCTCCTGTGGCGGAGCAGCGCAGCGTTAAAGGAGAGGACGCGTCATTCAGAGAGGAGGAGAGACCCTGTGGTCGCGTCCTCACCGCGGACACGGGCGGTCCGTTGTACCCGACGCCGCCGTAGCTCCTCATGGAGTTCATCAGCGTGTTGGTGGAGAAGGTGTAGTGGGTGGTCCGGGAGCCCACGTCTTCCTCGAAGCCTTTGATGACCGCCCCGTTGGTCCTGCGGAGCCACAGGGTCCACAAATGAGCACAAACACGGAAGGAAAACCCCAAACATCTCAAAACAACTCAAAACAACATTTATGATCATTTTATTTTGATGGGGGTATGTGGTATGTTGCCATGGCAGCCAAACCCATCTGCAGCATGTTTTTTTTTTTTTTTAGATTGTTTCAACTTATAAAACAAAAATCAACTTGCTTGACGAGTTTCTTTACAGTAGAGTTTTGTTAAGATGTCAGCGCTCTGCTGTCCAGCTCAGTACCTGAAGACGTAATGATGGCCGTCGATCTCCTTCCCTTTTTTCGAGCCCTTCAGGATCCCTCCGTTTCCCACCACGGCACAGCGGCTGCACGCCGATTTATTCTTGCGACTGTCCCAGTCATCCAACATCCTCCAGTTAGCGGAGGAGTTTAGCACAGTCAGAGTATCCATCAGAGCTGCAGAGAGAAGCACAGTTGATCAGAAATAATAATAATAAAATGTTTCCTAAACTGTACATATCACAGCCCATCTTTACACATTAACAGAATATGAGGATGATGATGAGAGACTCCTGCTTCCTCAAACTGTCCGAAAACAAACCACTAACCACTAAGTTAGGTTCACTGCACAATAATTACACAGATCTGATCTACAGATTTATTATACTTCACTTTATCTGATAAAAAAAAAGAAGAAGAAGTTAATATTCATGCATAATTAACAGTAATTTTGACTGGAGTGACATTTGGTTTCTGATGCTGTAAAATGTTTTCATTAAAATGACCAAAAATGAACCTGAACTGAATGGAAGATTAAAATATTCAGGTTACGGCCACAAACGGCACATGTCCTCCTCAGTTTGTGTCAAGATTAAGAGTAAACCTGCTATTTATTAATTATTGATTCATTTTCTTTCCAAGGCGAATCTAAAAAAAAAAAAAAAAAAAAAAAAAGACATTTTCCAGGAACCCATAACAGCTAAACTAAAACAGAGTCGGACGTTAATCAAGAAAAGAAAGTCGTTTGGAAGAAGAAACTCTCTCCCATCAACAGTTGTTAAGCTCCAAATCCTCTGGAGAAACAAAGGAATCTCATCCTACATCCTCTGGTCCCTTGAGCCTGACCCACAAGTCTGTGCCTGCCCTTAATTTTAAAGCAGACGATCGTTCAGCTCATTGCTCAGAGGACAGCAAAGTTGAACGTGAACCTCATGCCCTGTGAAGGTGGGTAGATTCCTTTCAGAGGTGGCGAAGGATCACAGGAACAGTTTTTCGGAAATATGAAACCAGTTTTTTTTTCACTGCTGTGACAAAGCAAGAATTTATCTTGCAGCATCAAACAGTGTTTTATTTACTGCAATTCTTGTCCTGCCTGTAAAACAGCAGCCTCTTTGTGAACCAGGACAGTGAAAACTCCCCAAATAATAAAATGCAGAAAAACGATGAAAAACAAAAACATTTAGAGAAAGTGGATCTCACTGTCGTAGTCGATGCCTCCCCAGCCGTGCGTCCCTGGGTACCGTTTCAGACGCTGGTGCTGCTCCTGAGTCACATGTCGGGCCCACTGCAGGACGGGAATGTGCTCCAGGAACAGCTGCCCAAACTCGGACTCCTTTATCCGACTTCGGATGCCATCTGGGCAGTTCTGTGAGGAGCGGATAACACAGCGGTAGAGTCATGACAACAAAAACAGAGACGAAAAAGGAAAACGCTACAGTCCCCGTCTGTCACGGTCCGTCAGCAGGTCAGATATCCTCCTGAGGCTCACGGTTCGGCAGACTGTTTTCCGTTAGTCATACAGACCCGACATGAACTCAGGCAGGAGAGAGGAAAAGGTGGCAGACGTCTACTGGTTAGACTGGAGCCTCTGAACCAGTCGACACTGCTCTTACTACAGTCTGCAGACAGAGCGATGCTCAAACCTTTCACCAACTTATTTAAAAAGATGGAGAAGAAAACCGTTTTTGTAAAAGTGGCTCCGACTAGACTTGACTGAATAAAAAGTGTGTTAAATCTGTGATATTTATAAAAATGGCTGCTGGAAGAAATTTTTGCCGTCCTGGTTTCTCAATCGATGAAAAGGAGAATTAAAAATAAAACAAAAAAAACAGGAACTACTGTAAATGAATGGAAGCTGCTCTTTAGAGAATTCAGTTCATTTTTTAGTACATTGTTATAGACCAGATTATGTGTGTGTGTGTATCAGGATGTCAGTTTTAACAGGACTGTGCACAAATCTTGCAAAACCAGTCAAATCAGTTTTAATGAGTCATAAGAGAGAACACAACATGTAACAAGGTGTGGAAATGGCAACGCACACACACACACACACACACACACACACGACTAAACTAAAACGTTTAACAGGAACACAGATCTGCACAACGGCGGCAGCCGCCCAGCGACAACACAGAGCCGGACCCAAGCCAGAACATTAATGATGCTTTCCACTGATAAGCCTGATCATGTGACATCTACAAACTTTAAATCTAAACTCCTGTTTCTCCAGTTTAAACATTAATCACTTCTCCAGGTTAAATCAGGTTATAGGGAACATTAATCATTTCTCCAGGTAAATCTCACCTCTCAGCCACCACACATCTTACATTTATGAAACGGTTCAAACAAAGTTCTGTTTATAGTTGACTCGCCGTCATCAACAATACTCGAGAGCTCCAGGGTAAACGGTAATCCAATGACTGATGTAGATAAAGTGAAGAGAGGAGGTTTGTGAAACCAAATGGGAAAATAAAAAAAAAAAGTCGCCACTCCTCTTAAAATGGGGCAGAAAGGCAATTTAAAAACAGAGCAGACAGCTATTCACAAGATTAAAAAGTTGATAATTAGTGAGCTGCTGCAGGTCAGGAAAACGTCAACTGAAAACCTGTTTACACCGTCTGACAGGAACAGCCGGAGTAATTCTAGAAACGTTTAAAGCAACTCGAGTCTTTCAGGGCAGGTTTGCGCTCTGCACCCTGTAGACGCGTTTCTGCTTCAAATGGTTGAATCGCCTCAACGTCTAGCGCTACAGAGATCTGCTAATGAGCATTTGATGCAGGTTCGATGAACCTATAAACGTCTAAAAGACACAGGAGACACCAGCCTTGGAGGCCTGACTTTAGTTTTGGACCAAAGCAGATACTGTCCAATACAAGACAAACAGAGATGATCAATTCCATTGACACCAAATCTTTGGGTCAAATAATCCCGTTAAATCCAGAGCTGACTCACCGTTTGTGGAGGGATGTTCTCACTCATGTAAAAGTCTCCGATGTAAGGGGGTTCTGTTGGGCCCGGCGGTCTGGCGGGCTTGGCCAGAGGGGCCCTCGTGGTTCTTTTGGCTTTGTCTACGCCGTCAGACCCGGACAGCGAGTCGTTCTTGATTTGGTCTTGTGCTGGTTTTGCAGTCTGTTTGGCTCCCGCGAGGTCAAGAAGGGTGGTGGTGGCCAGGTCGTCCTGGACGAAGTCGCTCCATCTGAGCAGAGCGTCCTTAGAGTTGCTGTGGAGGATCAAACCACACACAGTGATCTCAGTCTCTGTTTGCTATTGAAGGAACCGTTCAGCCATTACACTTCCTGAAAGGACACGACTCTCAGCCAACTCATGTAGAGCCTGTTGGAAAATACTACTCTGCACATCCTCATTAGTATTCAAGGTTGTGCTGGAACACAAGCCAAGAACAGACCTCTGTGTTACGAACCAGTGCAGGTCAAGCAAATCAGCACCAATTAAAGTCAGAATTCACCTTGCGCAAATGAGATGAGGGGAAACGATCTGCTTTGGCTCAACTGTAGAAACGGTAGAGAAACTACAATATGATCCAGAAGCACTACAGACGTCATGTCTCATTTCATTTGACATAAAATGCATTTAGTAAGGATTTTATGTGACGGGAACTAGCGCATGATTGTGCAACTGGAAGAGAACGCGTTATTGCCTAATTTTTGGAAAATAGAAATCTTACCCGTTAGCCTGAAAAACACTAAATATTTCAAACATGATCCAAGGAAAACAAATTAATCTCATTTCAGGTTTGACAAGTGCAATTTCATTTTAGGCCATTCATTAATTACAAAGCATTGACGTCAACAACCTCAATTAAAAAAAGTTGCACAAAAATGATAACTGAATGGTTTCACTTGTTTCACAGCGGCGGCTTGGCTCCATTTTACTTCTGTCTGGCTTCAGGGAAACTATGTGCTCTAACCTGTAATTTGATAAGCAAATATTCCAGAACTGGCAGGCTGCTGATATGTTTTGCCACTTTAAGTAGCAATCATGGCCTCCATCTTACAGACACTTCATGATGCCACTTCACTGACATTACTGGGCCTGTTTTAGTGACGGATGGCAAAGACGGTCCAGGCGAGTGCAATAAGGATGAAGTGAATAAATGGCAGTGGTATTCACCAGCAGCAGTATTTATTTATCAAATTAAAGACTTCTGCATTTTTTCCTCAGACTAACGAGCGCACACTTTTACAACCTGCACCAAGGATCCAGTCTCGGTTCAAACCACCTCCAGTCGAACAACTCCAGGGAATTTATGACGACTGACGTCAAGTAATAAAACCAACTAAAAAAACTGAAGAGAAGAGCACAAATGCTAAAAGTAAATGAATTAATGTGTAACCGAGTGGCAGGGAAGAGCATTCTCGGTAAAACCTGTGAAATGTGACCTGCTGAGAGGCCAGAGTCAGCTGACGATCGGGTCGTAAAGTCAACCGTCGCACTCCCTGGAGGAGCAACGTGTGCAGCAGAACAGAGGAGCTGCTGAGTCCAAGGCGACGGACGCAACACGGCGTCAGACTGAACATTCACCAAAACCGTCTCGTTCTGCTGGCAGGGTGAAAAACGGCAAAGAGCTAAACTAAATAAATTCATTTTAAAAATAAATAAATACAAACAAACCCTGGCGTTGGTAAAGGTCCCGTTGTTCGGTAAAGATACCTTAAAGCAACCAACCTTTACACATTGTAATCTGATGACTTGGTTGCATTAAATAAAAAAAAAAGTATAGATTTTCCTGGTGAAATAAAGGTTAAATGAAATAAAAATATGAATAAATGTACGATATTCCTATAGATATGCTGGATTTGGCAAACAAAAAGACAAAAACAAAAACTATGAGCTTGGGTAAACCCATATTAAGTGCCAGTGTCTTTTAAAGTGTTTACAAAATTCTGTCATAAAACATTAACCAAAATGGGAAGTTCCTTAAATGAGGTTCAGTGAGCCCTGATTAGTCAGCGTCATCTCTAATGGCAACAGCCAATGGTTCTCACACACACACACACACACACACACACACACACACACACACACACACACACACACACACACTAGCTGATGTGTGCTAAAGGACCGTTTGTTATACTGCAAAAAGCAAACAGTCTGAACTCGGCTTTTTGATTCACAGCTTCATATTCGGGCCAGGAACCCGTCACTCCTACTCAGAAAACCTTAAAGAACATTTTATCACTTCAAGAACCCAACCAGTGTAAAACCCACATGCCCAGTTTAAATTCGCTTAATGGGGGGGGAGCAAATTTTGAAAACACTTTTTGATAAGGGTTTCTGCTAGGATGAGGCGTTTTTTCGGCAGTATATTTTACAGAACTGCAATTGAAACTTTTCTCATCACGAGTCACGTGGCTGACAGATCTGCACTAATTCAGTAGCTGAATTATGAATAGAATCTCATGTAACTACAGCCGTTGTTGCCATGGTTTTAAGTGACTTATCGCATGAGAAAGCTTAGTCACACGTGAGTTTAACTTCATTCCTTACTCGATGGAAACATTGCCATTGCAAAATTGTGTTTTTTGTTGGACATTAGCAGAACATAGACAAAGGTGTGCTCACATTTGGAATGGAAATGCAGGTCGTGAGGCGGTGAGACGAAGACAATTTAAAGTGGATTGTGTTTACTATGACAAGCTGGTGCTTCATTTAAGCTGCAGCGGCGACAGAGAGCAAGACTGAAAGTGCCAACCCTCATCACGGCTCACTGCCCTGCATGCCGTCTCCTTGGTTTCGTGTGATTTCAGCGGAACAGGTGTTTGCTGAACTGCAATCTGCCGAATCAGGCGTGGTAAAGCAGGGAAACGTCTAAAGCGTGCAGGGCGGTGCGCCTTGAGGACCAGGGTTGGGAAACACAGGTCTCAAGGTCCAACAGCAAAGCTTCTGCACTTTCAACCTCTGGAGGAGGAAACGTGATCAGTCTCCTAGATCAACATTTTCTTACAAGTACACCCCTGACTGTTATTTCAACAACGTTAACCATTAGATGGTTAAGCCAGGAACTAATCAAACACGGCGCATTTTCTCTGCTCCCAATTACAACAACTGCTGACTGCTCTCAGCAGGAAAGGCAGATTTAAATATCATTTAAAGATTTAAAAATCATTTAAATCTGCCTTAAAATAGGTTCAAAGGTCTGAACCAGACATGCGTCTCATTGTCATGTTTGTTTCTTTCTTTTTCACTGCTTTTCATTGCAAAATATGCAAAGCTGTTATAGCGCTCAGAAAAAAAAAAAAAGAAAAAAAAAATCAAAATTGGCAAAAATCTGAGATCAGTCAAAACTGTTATTGATTCATCCGTCAGATGAGAACAGCTTTAGAAACCTAGCACACTTCTTGGGCTCATTCCCCTTTAGTTTCTTAAAAAAAAAACACAACAACTTAGAAACGAGTCTCCGCTCCAGTTTCTCTCAGCTGACCTTAATGCATCTGTCGGGGACCTGCTGGCTTTTAGAGCTGGAGCTCTGCCCGTCGGAACAAAGCTTACGTTTCACGTTCGTTCGTTCGTTCGTGTGAGAGAGAGAGAGAGTGAGAGGCCACCTCCAGTCAAATAACTCCAGGGGATTTTTTTCATTAGGGCAGCAGAGTGCTGTGTGGTTCCTTTGTTGGAGCCACAATGATCCACTGGGAGCCGAGGAGGAGGAGGAAGAGGGGAGGGGGATAGGATCTGGTTATACAGTAGAAACTCTTCATCACATGTGATCTCACAGTTTAACCCTTCAACTCTGACATGGTTCTAAACTAAAAAATAACTAGATTTGATTAATTCTAGTAATCCAGCTCGTCTTTGGAAATTTCAGGGGCGTTGGCGGGTTTCCTTTGGTCAAGTGTTTTTGAGACATTATACTCATTAAGATTTAGGATAAGATGTCAAAAAGATTCATGCAAGTCCAACATCCAGGGCTTATTCAGGCTCAGTTTCTCTCTCAGTCCTTTACAACCATTTCAGGGAAGGAATGATTCAAAAAGAAAAAGGCTGACGAGGGAAAAAGAATAAGCATACTTGAGGAAAGGAGGAAGGAGAAGACTGACAGCAGTAAGGACATACGAGGCGGGACAAGAAAGAACAGGGTAACAGGGAAAAAAAAAAGATGTAAACAAGAAAAAGAAAGAAAGGAAGTGAGACGGTAAGAAGGATGGAAAAAAAGGAAGGAAAGAGCACAGGGAATACAAGACATCGAACAACAAAGGACGGAGAAGGAAGGAGAGCAGGGACCAAATGAAAAGCAGAATGAACAAAAAACAAGGAAGAAAGTACAGAAAGAAGAGAGGTAAACCACAAGGAGGGAAAGACAAGACATGGACTACAGTCTGGGAATTACAGATGTTTCCCATGGTTTCTTTTTCACCTGACCAGACCAGAAAATGACTAAAAATCAGCTACAGATTTCTGTGCTGAAAACCAGATGCATCTGCTGGAGTTTATGCAGCGCGTTTGAATAAAGTTACCGTTTTCACCAGTTCAGTCTGTTTCCTCAGCTGTGGTTACCCACAAATGACAACTGAAAAACCTTCTCAGTCAGCCAACTGCTCTAGGAAGTAGCAGTTCATCCATTATGCGAGTTGTTCATTTAAGAAGAGTCATATAAACCAGACCGGTTTTCAGACATTACTTGCCCTCAAGCAATGCAGTTCCAGCCACTGAACTGGAATCCAGTCTAGAAAACTGGAATCAGCGAGAAAGAAAACCTGTTGTGCTTTTCAGGACTGGCATTGAGGAAATGGCTAAAAAAATATATACAAAAGGATCAAAGGCTTGTGACTCATCTAATATCTGTGATCAAGGCCAGCCGACTTCTGACATTTCTTGAAAGCAGCAAGAGGCAGCAATTAGATATCAGAATATTTAAATAAATAATAGTAATAAAATCAGTTCAAAGGTCTGAACCAGACAAACGTCTTATGGTCACGTTTGCTCCCTTCATTTCCATCAAACCAACGTGACGGCATTTACCGACAGCCGATAAGATTTAACAAAAACCAGGTGGATTTATTTGAGTTGTTCTGTTTTGACCTCAGGAGGATGACAACACACACACATCTAAACTGAGGGGACAAATCAAACTGGGCCTGTGCCAGGGAAACAACCGTTTCAAATGAACGGCCCAGTTAGGTGCACGAGTGAGGGAGTACGTTTATATTTGAGCCCATATGAATAATGTTGAGTCTGTATGGATTACAGAACACCCACAGTAAAAGTTAACTCGTACTCCTTAAGCTTGTTTTTAAATTAAAGTTGAATAATTCCTTGTTGGGGGGGGAAAAAATGGAATAAAGGAATCTTTAAAAGACCCAAAATAAATGATAATAATGCCAGTTATGAGCATCTGTGAACTTATGATCTGAAATTTAGGAGATGATGATGAAAAGAAAGCTGCGCACTGCAAAAACAAAATTTTACCAAGTAGTTTTGGTCTAGTTTCTAGTGTGAATGTTCTAGTAGTTGAAAAACTGTCATAAAAACACAGAAGTTCCTCAATATTGATGTAAAATTACAAGTGAAATAATGTGTCAGTGGAACATGACATTTTAACTTGTATGGAGAACAATGTCCACTGGCAGATTATTTCACTGATAAATTTTACTTTTTCCATGAATATTAAGAAATTGACTTAAAAGGAGTTCCTTTATTGTGCCGAAAAAGTTACTTAGAAGTTAGTTTTGTCTTATTTCGAGACATCTGCAGTAGAAACTCGACCAAAATTCTTTGTAAATGTGTGTTTCTTTGGCAGTACAGAATGAAGTTCTGAAAAATATTTTGGGAAAAAAAAAAAAAAGCTTCAAAGAAACTCCCTCACCTGACCGGCCAGGTCTTCAGATTGAGCAGGTACGACGACGACGACGGACGCCACTGCGTGTTCAAGCACAGCATGTATATGACCAGGAGGCAGACGACGCTCCCCACCACCCACAGCAGCTGCCTCTTCAGGGCCATCCCTCCCGCTCAGGACGCAGGCTTCTTCAGGCAACAGGCTGCGCTCGCTGGCCGGGCGCTGCGCTTCGCCTGCAGGGGCATGAGGAGGCGGAGGGCGACGCAGCAGAGTTCAGGAGGGACTCCCGGTTCAGGCCAGCAGGTGTGAGGCGAGGTTTAAATGATCCCACAAAAAAAAAACAAAAAAAGAAAAAAAAAAAAACAATCCCGACTTCGCTCAACGCAGCTACACAGAGAGGAGATAAAACACGGAGAGTTAAAACGAGGGCAGACACTTCAGAGGGGAAACTTTATATCTCTCAGCCACATCTAATCCCTTTTTAATGAAACCGTTTTGCTCATGTACACAAAAGCAGAGCGGGCGAAGTCGTCTTATTCTTTCGTTTGTCTCCCGTCTGCTGCTGTCGCTCTTCTGACAAACACAGAAAAGGATCCTGTGTGACCCCCCCGAGGGGCTGGACTCAAACCGAGCGTCCTGACGTCAGCCGCAGCTCCCCGGCGACAGCAGGAAACCAGAAACGTTATCTTCAGACCACACTCATGCACCTGCTGCTGTTAGGCAGGTCTGGAGGTTTCTGACTGAAGTTGTCAGGAGTCAGAGGAGAGCCAGAGAGATCTACTAGAAAGATCCCACATGATCCCCCCACCGACAGCAGGATGAAGCTGCTTCTGGGACTGAGGAGGAGGGAGGGAGAAGGAGGAATGGAGTTGGTGATAAACTCCCTGATAACAGTCCGAGCAGCTGGCTCAGAACAAGGAGAGGGAGAAAAAAAAAAGACTGGAGGTCCGGCGACTTAAAGGAAAACGCTCAAGAGACAAAAAGAAAGTTCAGCAGCATCGATTAGGAGCAGAACAGAAGAGTCAAAACGAGAAAAAACTGCGACCTCAGCCTGAGTTATGTGGAACACGAGGCTCTGTTGCCTCGCTCCGGAAACAAAGGAACCTTTTCACATCGAAACACAGGAAGAAGAAGAAAACAAACATCCTCTCACCAGCAGCAGCAGATCGCCTTTCTCTGACAGCGGAGACGTCTTCCTCTAACGGAGAGCTGAGAGCCTCACAGCCTCAGCTCTGGATGGGAGGGCCTTTTGTGAAATGAGTAACAGCTGCTGGCAATTGGACAAACATGAGAGGAGGAGGGGCCGGGGAGCCCACTGCAGCTATAAAGTTAGTTAGACATGAACAGGCAGCTCTGAGGGACTGAATCACAGAGATAATGAGACACAGACACATTCTGGAGGGATCCAAAGTTCTCCATCATGTCAGTTCAGCTCTCTGCACTAAAAACTGAAAGACACAACCTGGGACAGCAGCCGCAGCTCTGATAGGCTGCCTGGCTTGAAGGAAGTGAGAGTTGAGGTGTGATGGAGGACAACAGAAGAAGAAGAAGGAAGTGGGTCCACTGAGCAGGTATTTCCTGATTCACAGGTGGAAACAGGAGGTTACAAAAAGTTTAAGTTTTGTTAGTTTGCAGATATTTTTTTAAATCACTTCAGATTTAAAGGGCAGCGAGCATAATTTGGATTCCAGTGGGAACAGATGAGGCGCCCGCGTCGCCTCGTGATTTATGGACTGGGAGGGACGCTCGGAGGAACGGGGGGGAAGAAATGAGACGAGCAAAGAATTGTTTTCCGAAGTGAACAGAGACGAGGAACAAACTGCGATTCCAAACGGTTTGCTTTTTATTCTCTTTCTGCAGACAGATCAGTCATCGTTCAAGTCACAGTTTTGTTTTCTTTAAATCAACTGCTGTGAAAAAACACCAAAACAAGAATTGTGTGTGGGGGGGGGAATTAAACCATTCAGGAAATCTACGTTCGGCCAGAAATGTTTACAGATGTAGAAGATATCGGAGGAAGAAAAACAAATCGACCGAATTGGGATGACTTGGCTGGAACAACGGGAGGAGTGGTGGTGAACCCCTCACACTCCGAGGGTGTGAGAAACGTCTGCCCACTCTGCATCCCTACTGGAGCAGAGCTGCTTCGAACCAGTGGGCCTCTGGAGGCGACCAGGTGAAACGGTCAGCCGTCCGAACCACTGATGCAGACCCAGCCTGTGTTCTACAACGGCAGAATGTGTCACCTAATGTTGTTCCATCAAGTTCCCTACAATTAAAATCTGAATAAACTTTTGCAAAATGGCACAATTTGAAAGACTCCGCAGTTATACATTTTCAGAAAAAAACAAAATATGGATCATTTGATGTGTTTAACAAGATGATTCTGTGGAGCAGCAACACCGCAGTACGAGTGCAGCAATAAATAACGGTAAAATAATGAATAAATATTGTGGTTTGGAGACTTTTGGACTTTCGCGTTGGGTCGTTTTTTTCTCTCTCTCAGACACACCGTTGGACCTAAACAGTAGGATTCACCTAGTGAAATCGAATCGACGCACATTTCCTGCGAGGAAAGAAATGGGGAATAATTCAAACCGATTCCCAGTGAGGCGTGGAGCCGGTTCTGTTCTGTTCCTCTGTGGAGCCTCAGGATCAACGTGCTGCTCTGTCTCAGATCCAACCGACCCACCCTGCTCTGTCGCAGCTCTGCTTCCCTAATCCTCTACACATTCTCTCTGGCATTCCTTCTTCCCCACATCCCCCCCTCCTCACCAGTTCCTTGTCTTCCACTTTTCCACGTTCAGAAACCCTCAGAACCGCTCTGCAATCATCCGACCTCAGACATTCTTCCCCACTGGTTCTTGCCCAAACGTCTCATTGCTCTCTTTACCAACGTCCTGCATCCTTTTCTCGTTTCAGTCTGCAACCAGCCTCAGTTTCTTTAAACCCACAGCAGAGCTGCACCCGGGGCCCGCTTGGTTAAAGTTCTGTAATTAGCACTCGCCGTCGGGGTGGGGTGGGGGGGTGAAACGACGATTAAAAACACGAGTCAGTGATCACTCGACTCGATTCAGGCGTAGAGCTCATGCTCGACGCGACGCCGACGGGTACGGCCCCCTGCTGGGTCCGGCTGCACGCCATCAGGCTCTGGGAACAATCTGGAAGTCTCCTCTGGTCCATCCAAGTAGGGAACGTGAACATTCCTGCTCAGGAACGCCGCAACGACTGAAAAAGAGTCTGTGAGGGAAGGCCATGTGCGGCGCTTTGATCTCGAGCCACCTGGTCTGTGGCAGACAAATGAAGGCAAATCCAAAACAACACCCTCTTTTTATGCCAGGGGGGGTCGGGGGGGATGAAGAGGGCGCTTACAGTGAAATCCAGGATATGTTGCCTTCTTTTTTGCTTTTTTCACAATGAGGTAGGTCACATTTTAAGCCTTCCACAGGTTCAGTCTTGCAGGTAGAAAATACCTCCACCAGCTGAAAGGGGGTGGGGATGGACCAGACGCTCCTGTCAGTCACTTCTCCAACAGATGCTTCCTCTGCTGCTCCCACAGAGCCTCCAGGTGGTCCGCCCTCTTCACAGCAGCCTATCAGAGCAGAGGACGAGTCAAGAGCTGCTGAACACGAACCATGAGAAAGCACAGCATGCCTTTGTAAACAGAGTACATATTGTCAAGAAATGTTTTCCTGCCAATACAGTTTCTAAAAAAAAAAAAAAAAAAATGTCTTCCCATAAAACCTGCAGCTCTGTTCATTCCTGCAGCAGCAGAGGAAGTTAAAGCTGCAGATCTGTTCTAACGGGCCTGAGCGGCATCAGTCAAACACGAGCGTCATCAAAAGTTGTGACAAAATGTCCTGATATATGAATCAGATTGTTACACTAGGTTTTTATTTTTAGCTTAAAAGTAAGAAAAAAAAGAAGAAACTAGAGCATTATTTTATGAATCAACAGCAAAAATTATTAATAATCAACATTTGTTTTTTTTTACAACTTTAGTTTCTTTTTTAAAATTGCCTATCAAACAGACTAAAGATTAGAACATGCGTCTAGAGAAACGTGACGTGGGGAGCTGTTTGGTGTGTTTTCATGGATGCAGAGCAGGAAACTGGAAACTCATGACAGGAAGTCACTCAGGATGCATTTAAAAACCAGCCCAGGTCCAAACAGAACTGCACCTCACCTCATACTGCTTACGGAGATTATTCACAGTTTCTTCCTTCTTCAAGATGGCTGACTTTACCCTAGGGTACCAAGACAGGAAGGTTAAAAATAAGCAAAACTTCTCTGAAAAAAAAAAAAAGAGAGAGAGAAAAAAGCCCCACAAGAGCCACAAATTTTTCTATTTTTCAGAACTAAATATTCAAACCTGCATGTCGCTGCTGAGACATCAGAATAAGAATAGATATTTAATTTTTGCTATAAACACCGCGTGAAGCGATTCTTATCGTTTTTAATTGTCTAACAACGTTTTAACAACGTTTTTGGACCCTCTACAATTTGCCTACCAGCTGCACTTAGGAGTTGATGATGCTGTCATCTTCCTGCTGCAACGAGCCCATATGCACCTGGATGGTGGAGGAGACACGGTGAGAATCACATTTTTTGATTTCTCGAGTGCCTTCAACACTGTCCAGCCTCTGCTATTGGGTGAGAAGCTGCGGGGGATGGGTGTTGGCGACTCTGTGATCTCCTGGGTTATTGACTACCTGACTGGCAGGCCACAGTTTGTCCGTCTGGGCAGTGTCTTGTCTGGTGGGGTGGTCAGTGATGTCGGAGCTCCGCAGGGAACTGTGCTCTCTCCTTTTCTCTTTACTCTGTACACCACTGATTTTCAGTACAATTCTGAGTCATGTCATCTACAGAAGTTTTCTGATGACTCGGCGATTGTCGGGTGTGTGAGAGGTGGAGAGGAGGGGGAGTACAGGACACTGGTGGACAACTTTGTGGAGTGGTCTGAAAGGAATCACCTGAAGCTTAACATCAGTAAGACCAGAGAGATGGTGATTGACTTCAGGAGGAGGAAGACGCCTTCACAGCCACTGAGGATTAAGGGAGAGGTGGTGGAGGAGGTGGAGGACTATAAATATTTGGGAGTGGTGATCGGCAACAGACTGGACTGGACATCCAATACTGATGCTGTGTACAAGAAGGGGATGAGCAGACTCTATTTCCTAAGGAAGCTTAGATCCTTTAATGTGTGCAGCAAGATGTTGGAGATGTTATACAACAGCATTGTTGCTGGTGCCATTTTCTTTGCTGTTGTGTGTTGGGGTAGCAGCATCAGAGCCAGCGACTCTAAAAGACTGAATGGGGTCATCAGGAAAGCTGGCTCTGTAATGGGACTGCAATTGGAGACCCTGGAAAATGTGGTGGAGAGGAGAACGTTGAAGAAGCTGTTGTCCATTATGGCCAACAAGCTGCACCCTCTCCATCACACAGTTGATAGACAGAGGAGCACTTTCTCACACAGACTGCTTCAGCTCTGTTGTCGCAGGGACAGATACAGGAAATCTTTCCTGCCACAGGCTATCACTTTATATAATAAACGTTAAGTTACCTTTGTACATATCTGCTCATTAATCGATATTGTACAGATTGTTTACAAAGCACTTTTGTACAGACTGCACAGATTATTAATTTTCACTGTTCATACTGTACAGAATCTTACATCTTACATTTTATATTTTTATGCATTTATCTTATTTTTATTTTTCATATTGTAATTCGATCTGTGTGTATGTGTATGCTGCAACTGCACAGTAATTTCCCTGTTGGGATGAATAAAGTACTTCTATTCTATTCTATTCTATAAAAAATTATTTCCCAAAACTATTCTCAGCATTATATACAGTATGTTTCTTTATAGAGCAGAGAATACTGCCCTCTGCTGGTCACTACAGGCAGCCCAGTTTATCTGCTCAAAATAGGAAAAGGTGCATGTTTATGGACAAATTTCACCTGTTGGTTTGAAAACACATTGAAAGCAGAAACCCTCTGGTCTTTATTGTCATAAAAACACAGTGATTCAATGGGCGTCAGTTCAACATGCCCCACCCTGCAGATGGATTCTGCAGAGCTGGGGGTGAAAAACAAACTTTCATTTTTATAGCTGAAACATGGCCGACATGGAAACTTTCCGTATGATGTCAAACTTGGGTCATGTTAGCACAGCGACATGTAGTGACTCTGCTTCACCAGGGAAGTAAATCTGTGTTCATAGCTGGTGTGTCGCCATGTGGACGAACAACTGCAGGTGTTACACAAAGATCCATCTTTGGAGTACAAAGCCTTTAAACTAGGTGTCAAATTCAACTTCATAAAAACAGGAACTAATATGAACCTGCACTGGCTGATCTACCCACAAGATACTTTTCTGAAACCATCACAGTCTTTTTTTTTAAGCAAAAAAGGTGATAAATAAGTCATAAATTTGGACCGTTGTTCAACTTAGAGAAAATCTAACTTGATTTTAGATTTTTTAAATAGTTTTTTAAATCAAATATGTGATTTTAAAAAAAATCTTATTTATAATGTTTTTAATGATCTCCATGCAGTCAGACTGTTAAGAACCACTTTTTATCAAACAGAAAGTTGACACTGTGTTGTTGTTCTCTCTAAATGTTACCTGGATCAGCCTGCGTTCTCTGTAAGACACATTGAACTGAACCTCCATTCCAGCAACTACTGAAAAACACATCACATCTCTTATGTATCATAAGAGTTTGTTTTTTTTAAATTATTTTCAGAGCCATCTATACTTTTAAAGGTGATTTTTTAAAACTTGTTGCAAGTTTTGATCTTCGTATTCAGTTTTTAGGACAACTCTAACATCTCTCTAGGGAAACAAAATTAAGAACAGCCCTTTAGTAAACTTTTAATTATAATGCACTGTCACAACTAAATTAAATATCAATGTAAATAATAATAATAATGATGTCATCATCTCACCGTTGGTGGACTTCGGCCAGCTCCTCCTCCTTCTCGCGGGTGATCCTCTCCAGCTCCAACCGCAGCCTTGCTCTGACCTCCGACACCTCCACTTTCAGCTTGCGGTTCTCTTCCTCCGTCATCACCAGGCGATCTGCGAACTCCTGCCGTATCACTTCGGCCAGGGTGCCGCGCTCCTCGGCCAGCTTGTCTCTGGTCTGCGTGACATCTTGGACCTCCTGCTCCTTCTGTCTGAGAGCGGCCTGCAGTCGGATCAGCTCTCCCTGTGCCTCCACCTGCTGCCTCCTCGCCTCCTGCTGCTTCTCCACGGCGGCCCGCTCCGAGCGCTCCAGCTCCCTCAGCTCGGCGTCGTACTTCTCCTTCAGGCGCCTTATCCTGAAAGGAGACGGCGTTAAAAGGATGATGATTCAGGTGACTATCTTTCTCAGTTTATTTCTTTGTTATTGTTTTTTTTTTGTTTTTATTATTTCCTGTTTATTCCTGTTGGTTTTATTGTAAACATTTTAGCTTTTCTTCATGGAGTTGCAGTTTATTTGAGGGAAAGGTATTTCTGATGTTTGCCTTTGTTTTTGATTTCTTACATTTGTAGTTTCCAGAAGACCTGGGCCAGGTTCAGAACTAAACAATATGAATAAATATTTTAAGTCTAATATTTAAAATGGGCTGTTAAAATGTGTTAAAAAAAAAAAAAGTCAAAATGCTAGGTTGAACCTTTGTATGTTTGTATAAGACAATTCTAGGAAAATAAAAAGTTTGAAAAAATTATTTTTTTTTTCAGGTTGTACAGTCAATTTGAAAAAAAAAATTATAGGATGGCAAAGCAGCATTTTATTTGTTTTTACATGAAGTCTCTTTATCCTGCCATGCCAAAACTTCAATATTAGAAGCTTTAACCGAATTGATTTGGCTCCTTATGAGCAGAAAGACAAACTAAATCTCAGTAAGATTATGTCTTTATGATGCACATGCTAAAATATCGGAATGCTTTTAGTTTAACTGTAAGAAATTGCTTATAAAATGCAAATATAAAGGATTTTGTAACAGGTCCTCATCACACACTTGTTGTCTGCGGCCCGCTCACACTCCTCCTTGTCCTTGCTCGTCTCTTCCTCCAGCGTCCAGATGGCGATCTCGATCTCTTTGTCTCGTTCTCGCCGCAGCTCTTCCTTCAGCTCGCGCTCACGGCTCAGCATCCAGGCTTCCTGTGGAGACACAGGAGAAGCACAGTTTTATCCTCGGGTCAGACTGGATAAAACAACATCAGATGTTGTTTTCACCTCTTTCTTCTTGTAGGTTTCTTCCCACGTCTGCTTCTCAACATCCAAACGTTCCTGCAGTATCTTCATCTCCATCTGAAACACAAAACGCCCCACGTGAGCGTCCGCGCTCCTCAGACGTCGCAGACGGGAATCGGGCTCCCTCCGTCCTCACCTGGTGCCTCCTCTCCTGCTCCTCCCGGCTCTTATCCATCTCCTCTCTGAGGGCTCGACTGGCCAGCGAGCTGTTCTCCTCCAGCTGCCGCCGCAGCTCCTCCAGCTCGCCTCGCTGCCTGCAGCCAAGCGCAGACACAGCTTAGAGAATCTGTTCTTCAGAAACAGATTCAAGAACTAAAACAACCCCGAATGCGTCACATATTCCTACGTTGTTACGGTGACTTTAAATATCTTTAAGACTTTAATTTGACATAAAAGTGAGATAAAGTAAGGCTGCAGCGATCTAGTACTTTTTAAAATAAATATTAAAATATTAAGGAGTTATTAACTTACAACAAGCTCCTATGTCTTGCTGAAAAGTTAACTTTGCCTTATTTCAAATGTCCTAAGATATTTGCACTGGAAACTAGATCAAAAATACTTGGTAAGATTTAGTGTTTCTACAGTGTAGACTTTTAGTCTACGCCCCTTTGGCCTGCGACGCTGCTGTGGACGACCTGGCGGCCTTACCTGGCGGCCAGCTCGACCACCCTTTCCTTCTCATCGGCTACTTCCTTGTAGAGCCGCCTCCTCTGCTGTTGCAGAGACAGCTCCTCCTCCTGCAGCTGCTTCTCATACCTGACATCAGATTCAACCACAGAGTCAGTGCGGCGTGAAACAAGCTGCCAGACTTTCACTTCAATAGCAAACCATCATTCACGAAGGGAAAGAAAGGAAAACTATGTGGTGCGTTGAGAGTCAGCGACAGCCACGCCCACTTTTCAGTGAGACATTTCACCAAACAGTTTACCAAAAGGATCCTGTGATGCGATGACGGCGCTCACCTCTGCTTGGCCAGCTCCCTCTCCCTCTGACACTGCTCCTCCTTCTCCGTCTCCAGCTGCTGCCGCAGCTCCTCACTCTGCCGCACGTATCTCTGAGCCGCTCGCTCGTCGGCCTGCAGCAGCTCCGCTTCGTGCAACGTCCGCAGCTTCTTCAGCTCCAGTTTGTGCTTTGAGATGAGCTTCTGGACCTCCGGCTCCAGTCCTGACAGAGGACGAAGAAGAAGATGAGAAAGGTTTACGGTCAATAGAAATTCCTGATATGTACTCCACACCTTATGAAACTCATTGGCAGCAAGAAACAACAAATGGCCAACAGGAAAGATAAAATCAAAACAGTTTGATTCTGGATACAAATGGTTTGTGCTTCTCTTACTTCTATTTCATAACCTTAACCTGAAACCTATAATATCTGGTTTCCTTTTTAAATCAACTCTACCTTTGATTGTAATCTCTTTAATCTTCTTGGTTTTCTCATCGATCCATTTCTCTCTGCGGATCTTCTCCGTGGCGCTCATCAGGTCCTTTAGCTTTTTAATCTCCTGCAGAAACGAGGCGTCGGAGTAACTAACCAGAGAAATAAAATCTGAATCTAATGAAGACACGAAGGCAGGAGTGATGTTAGTAAAACACAGACAGGAAGTGATGTATCCGAGAGGAAACGATGGCAAAAAGAAAAATGAACTGCGAGGCATGAATGTGATTAATTTTAAGAAGTCACTCAGAGGACTCACATGCAGACAGACTGTCCATGGAAAGTGATGTCAGACATATTGATGCCGTGAGAAATGAATGACAAAAAAAAACAAAACAAAAAAAAAAAAAACAGACATGAGCCAGAAGTGCCACAGATTCAGAGAAGAAAATCCTGTTACCTCACACAAGGGGCCAAGAATTTGCCACACCTACGAGGTGAAAAAGAACAGGTAAACCCACACAAAAGAGGAGAAGGGAAGAGACGAAAGGCACAAGGGACGAGAGGAGAGACTTAGACAGAAGCAGAACCACAAGGAAGCAGGTAACAGTCAGCGGAAGAGGCAGAGCGCAGACAGGACGGCTTGCAGTGAAAACACGAGTCTCACTCACCAATTCGTGCTGCTGCTGCATGTGCGCAATCTTCTTGGTGTACTTCTGGTCCACGTGCTTCAGCTCGGCCACCACGCCTTCACAGCGCTCACTCAGAGCTTTTTTATCATTGATCAGCTAAGGACAGACAGAAAACCTCAGATTAAACCGTAAACAGACGGCAGAAGTCAGGTGTTTTTTTATTTATTTATTTATTTTTTCAAAGTTCGGCGCTCACCTGGTCTATGAAGGTCAGGTGTCTCTGGATGGTGGCTTCATATTGTTCCTTCTGCAGCTGGAAGTTTCTGCTCAGCTCTTTCTCCGTCTCCTTCACGTGTCTTGCTGTCAGCTCCCTCTGCTGAGCCTGCAGTGGTAAAAAAAATAAAAATAAATAAAGAAACACACCCGAAGATGTAAGCATGTAATCAAGCAGGAGGAGAAAAAATGCCGCGCGTTGTCGGCTTCCACACCAATGCAGCCTGCAGCATGTTGACGGTGCGTTTCTTCTCCTCCAGCTCCAGTTTGATCCTCATCATGGAGCTGCTGACTTCAGCAGCAGTAGCCGACACGTGATCGATGCCAACCAGCTCCTCCTCAGACAAGACGGCCTGCGAACAACAGCAAATCAGGAAGCCGCACCTAATGTAGGAAGCTATTTAATAGGAAATTGGTTTTATGGTGAAACATGTCTAGAGTTTATTCAAGATGAGAGAGGGAGCGAAATACCTTCAAGCAGATAACAGTAAGGCTCAAAATATTAGACAGGTCCAACTAAAGACTGGGTTTGTAAATTACAGATGCTTTGTTTTTATCGTGCAGCATTGTTCACCGCGCGCCGCTCGATGAAATAAACTTGAATTGAATCAAAGTTTCTCTTGTTTTATGCTTTTGAGATTTCAAACCATTTAGTCCTGCTTTTAAAATGGTGTAATCCTGTTCTCACAGAGACTTCCATCAGACATGGAAACCGTACTGCTGTTCTCATTATGAGGCACTGGAATTGTCCAAAGAAAATATTGGCAGGTTAAAGCTTTATAGGACACCGGAAAGCAGCCACAAATTTATAATCATCCATACTAGCTAAATAACCCGCAGAAATGAAAAAAAAAAAAAAAAATCTGAAAACAAATAATTGTCCACCTCTCTATGTGACCCAGAGGTGACCGAGCGTGGCCGTTCCTGCTCCGACTTCTCCATCTCATCCAGGAAGCTCATGATGCTCTGCAGCTTGGCCTCAGAGAGCAGAGCGCCCCCATCTGGCAGCACGGGATGCTGACTCAGCTGGCCGTGGCGCTCCAGGTTGTCCGTGGTCAGAGAGTCGCCGTCCTTTGATGAGGTTCAGATGTGAGCTGGGTTGCGTCGATTTGTTACAGTTTCAGTACAAAAACGGTGGATTTAAAAAAAAGCAACGCTGACCTCATCTATCCAGGCGTACTTCTCCTTCTGATAACACCTGGGCTCTGACAGTTTCTCCGGCTCCTCCTCCAAAAGCTTCAGGGTGTCCAGCAGCTCATTCAGGGTGGTTTTGGACTGAGGTCGGCTGGACGGAGCTCCGTGACGCTGGTCCTCCACACTCACTGACCTCTGCAGGAGGTCCTGCGGCGCACACACATACCGGAGAAGCTCGGGAATGTTACCAGATGGAAGAACTGCGGGAAAATACAAAACCGCAAATATTCCGTTCCTTACCTGGGAACTTCTGTGATGTGAGCAAACGGGGGAAACTGCTCTGAACCCGAGATCCGCTCCGTCATTTACGACATTTAGATTAAAGTCTGGAGAAACAAACAAAGCCAGTTTCAATCCTCTGAAACCAAACGCGTTTTGATGGCTGTGTCTGAATTCAGGGTCTGCATCCTTCGAAGGACCGGTCTACGTAGGACGGGTCCTTCGAAGGCCGGGAATAAACTAAGACCGGAAGAAAAATATCTGTGGATTCAGACAGGTCTAGCCTTCACCAACTGTCCCCGCCCCCACCTCAGCGTAACTCATGTTGCCAAGCAACCGTGACAGCGCGAAGCAGAGAGAGGAGAAGAAGAAAAAACAACGGAGCCGAAGTTTGTTTTTCAGTCATGTATTACTGATTTCTATATTATTCTTCACCTTTTATAGTAAAGGATGTTCCATAGTAAAAAGGAAATCTCTTGGTTTGATTCTAAAATGTTCAAATGTGGACTGCACTTTTCTACAAGGAATACAAATTATTCATTTACAAATATAATACTCTCCACATCGCAGATAGGACATTACGGTTAAATAAACCTATTATGTTTGTAGGCTTAACTTTAATTAATCAATCAAACCGATGTGCCTCTGCTTTGAAATACTTTATAAACCAAACATTTTCAACCAGACCTGTCTGAATAATATCGGTGTTTAACTCCCACTCATTGGGGAAAGCTAGCGGGAGTTTTTATAACAATGTGCCAGAAGTTAGGCGTTTTCTCTCGGTGTACCGAACCTGGAGAGCCCGGCCAGCTTACAGCTGGCGAGGGGAGCTGGCTGTTAACGCAGCGGTAGCAGACAGGTCCGAAAATGTCAGAGCAATATTGCAATTAGATGATGTATTGATGAACCGAGCATATATTTGAGATTTACACACTTACATTCTCGCCTAAAAACGTTGTACCAAATCACGTTGTGTCATTTAAAGTGTTATAAAGCTAAATAATTTGTCGCTATTCACCGCCATTGACGTTCTGCCTGAACGCCCAGTTGGAGCCTGCAATGAATAATGGGATATCGTGGGCCGTGAAGGATACACCGGACCCATCCTTCAAATCTGGGGAAAGAAGGACGCATTTGAAGGAGTCTTTGAATTCGGACAGGCCTTGTCGCAACGCTATGACGTAATCGGCCTACAAATCCGTCCTTCGAAGGATGCAGACCCTGAATTCGGACACACCCGACGAAGACGCTGACGTTAGCCGACAGGTCACACCTGTGTTCTTGCTTTTGCTGTCTGTGGGAGACTTTGGGTTGTTGTTGCTGCTCAGTGGGGCTAGACTGTTGTTGGTCGGTGGGATCCTGAGAAACTTCTTCCGTCCTCCTGCTCCAGCTTTCCTCTGGTATTCAAGCTCCACTTCGGATGTCTGTTCCTCTGCTGCTCGGTGTGCTGGTTTCTGCTGCAGCTCCTGCAAGACACCACCAGAGGGAGACAAAAAACAAAAACATTACTCAGACCATGGGCTAAACATCGTCCCTAAACGAACAACATCAGATGTTTTCAGTTGAAGCAGAGCGAGATGAATTATCCTTCTTATCTGTGCTGAGTTCTCCCACTCAGAATGGAACAATGAAAGACCTGGAGGTCCAGATGGTTTATGAGGAAAGAAGATTTGGGGGGGGGACAACTCACCTGAGAGCACTGTGACCCTTTGTTACTGGACAAAGCTGGAGAAATGGCTCTGAAACTCAGCTCTCCAAAATCAGCTGGGATGTTTAAATTGGAGTCTGTTGAAACACGTCACCAACCAACCATTTTAATACAACGATAAAATATGTAGGTATCTGGGGAACAATTTCCCCAAATACCTATGCCTAAATAAGGACAAATTATTTGAAAACGCAAGGAGTGACAGCCAGGACCTACAGACCTGTGTTCTTAGTCTTGGTGTCGGTGGGCGACATCGGGGAACTGTTGTTGTTCGGTGAGGTCGGGCTTTTGTTGGCGACGGCAATCTTGGGCTGCTTCTTTCGTCCCACAGCCCCCGTTTGCCGCAGGTTTTCCAGCTCCGACTCTGCTGCTTGCTGCACCTCTGAGGTTCGCTGCGCTCTTTTCTGCTGCAGCTCCTGCAGCGCGCCACCAGAGGGAGACAAAAGACGGGGTTGTAACTGTAGTTCCTTGATCAAATTCAATACTTAAGAAATACTTGTAATTAAGCACGTTATCTAAGCGTCACAATAAAATCTATTTTATATTTAACGTCGGTGATCTATACAAACACACCGCAAAAATATTACTTACCAAGAATTTTTGGTTTAGTTTCCAGTGCAGATATGTTTGTACACTTGAAATAAGATAAAGTTAACTTCCAAATAACTTTTCACCAAGAAATGTGAGCTTGTTTTAAGAAAGTAATTCCTGAATATTGATGGAAAAGTAAGTAAAATAAAAAACAAAAATTCCATATTATAAGTTAAAATATTCCACTGGCTTATTTATTTCACTTATATCTAATACTTATTCATCAATATTGAGGAATTATTGACTTAAAACAAGTTCCTATATTTTGCTGAAAAGTTACTTGTAAGTTATTTTAAGCTTACTAAGATATTTTCACTAGAAGCTTGACCAAAAATACTTGGTAGCATTTTGAGTTTTTTGCAGTGTATTTGGCAAAATGGCACAGGAATAATTTAAAAACAAGAAAGTTGTTCAAATTTGTCATATTAGTGATAATTGTGGATAACTGCCAAACTGTAAGACTGAAAAAAGAAATGATTGAAAAAAAAATGTATTTAAAAAAAACACGACGGAATGTTTTCCACATTCTGTCATGTAACAACCACAAACTTTGATGCACTTTTATACAATGTAATAATAATTCTTCTTTTCTCCATCTCATATTATGTTCTACTTTTTATTAGTCTGTCTCATAAAATGCTCAAGGCTCTGTGAAAAACTCCCCCTCAACTGAAGCTTTATCACTTTGAAACCGGCCGAAGTGAATCAGCGCAGTAAAGGTTTGCACCTGAATGGCAGCGAGACGGGCGAGTCGAGCCTTCTCCTCACGAATCCGCTTCCTTTCTTCACCTCTCCTGTGCTGCTGCTGCTGCAGATGATCATCCTCCTCTCTCTTCTCCTCCCACTCCTGCAGATTAAAAAAAAGTGCTTTAATGCAACGAGAAGGGAACCACCGCTAAGACCACAGAAGGATTATTACAGACCTTTCTTTTACTGGTGAGGATCTGTTCAAGGGCAGCCTGGTGGCTGTGCTTCCTCCTGCTGAGGCGTCTGTACCAGCGCTGGATAGTGACCGCGGCCTGGTTCACCTGCTGGATAAACCTTCATGCAGGAAACACATAAAAGCTGTGAGCCGCACGTCAGAGCACCGGCAGGGAAAACGTTCCCACAGAGGGGACCGACCTTTCCGCCTCCTGCTCTGTGACTTCCCTCCTCCGCGGCGGGACCGGGCTGCAGCGCTGAGCAGACACCGGAGATCTGTTGTTGGAGGTGGAGGACGAGGAAGAGAAGTTCTTCTGGGACTTTGTGACAGAGCCGTTCTCTAGCTGCACCTCGTCGTTCGCCGTCGCCTTTAGGATGTTGCTGAAAGCAAGAAAGAAAGAAAAGAAAAAAGCATCTGTAAGTTCTTAAATGAAAAATGTGTCGTTTCCACGAAAGCAGAACTGAGACGTACTTGAAGGAGGGCTTCTGGTTTGAGCTCTTCGGTGTGAGAGGCTTCTCAGAGTAGTTGTTGTGTAAAATGGTGGTGACCGAGTTCCCCACGGCTCCTTTGTTGCTCCTGGAAAAAAAAAAAAAAAAAAAAAAAAAGAAACAGCAAAATTTAGATATAATTCAAGGAATATTGTTTTAAAATACTTCCACTTTATCTGCTGGTAAACTGTAATCCAGGACTTTGTTTCACCGCGGCATAAACACGATTCATTTATGTTAGCCACCGACTACAAGGGTGGACAAGGACAAAGGATTTTGCCTTGACAAGCAGAGAGCAGGACGGCAAGGGAGGCAAACTCACCAAGTCTCCATAACAACCAATGACAAGTGCAAAGATGCAAACTGGTTGTTTGAGAGCCTTTCCCTCTGCAGCTGGGTAAACCCTGTTGGAAGTTTAACTCCCCCTCATAAAGATTTTTTACTTTTTTTTCTTTATTTTGCAGCTGGGTCCATTTATATAGGCATCAATTCACAACAAACAACTTTGATACACATTCCAAGAAGAAAGCTCCAGTGAATGTCCAACCGAGACGATGATCCAAACGAGCAAAGAATTTACTGACGAGACATGAAGTCAGACATCTTCCACGGGAATCTCTGTCTTCTGACAAACCTTGGAGAAAAGTGGGAGAGCTAAAGGAGATGAGAGCAGGAAAACAAAGATCCCTCTATTGGCTTCGTCTTTGTCAAGAGTTAGAGAAGATATCTTCTTCTGTACTAGTGAAGAAAGAAGAGCTATACGAAGTATTAACAGAAAGGGGAACTGATTTGTGCCTCTTTTTAGTTCTTTTTTTATTTAAATGAATGTCACAAGTGTTCTTTAGTCTTTGCTGAACTTAAACTGTTCTGATGCTGAAACGGCTGCATGAGACTCTTTGCTTTTTCTTTTCTCTTCTTCTGTCAACTCTTGAGTTGGGATAAATAAAGTTGCTTGGTTGTTTTGACTGTAAAAATGTAACTAACAAGTTTTTATTTGAAAAAGGAAAACTGTGCGATTGTGTGGGAGCACACTCCTAAAGGCAGCTCGACCGGGTGCCGTGATCAGCAGTTATGAAACACGAGAAGAAGCCCGAGCCAAGCACTGCCAGTAAGATACCCAAGCTGCAGTGTGTGTGTGTGTTTGTGTTGTCCACCTGTTGTTGGCGGTGAAGGTGGCAGCCAGAGGGATGCCAGGCTCTTTTTTCTTCAGGCTGGTCGGAGAGTCCATGCTGCCGGTGCTGCGGGAGCTCGCATGCGGCGGGAAGAGTCTGGGCTGATCGTCCTTTAAATGGCAGAACATTTTGTTTGCGTTTCATAGCTGGAAAACAGTTGGCGACATCTTTTATTTTGACACCATAAAGTAACTGGTTTTGCTCATGGAGGCGGAACTGACTGGGCAACGCGAGACCTGTCAGCGTGTGTTTGATTGTAAATACCAGGATGTTCCATGTGGTTCTCTCTGGGGAGGTTTTACTGAGGCTCGCCAGCTTCTTTCGCCCATTGGAGCTGCTGTCGAACAGAGTCAGATAGTCCCCACTCTGCTCCTGACTGAAAAAAAAAAAGAAAAAACACACACGCACGCACGCACGCACGCACGCACGCACGCACGCACGCACGCACGCACGCACGCACGCACGCACGCACGCACGCACGCACGCACGCACGCACGCACGCACGCACGCACGCACGCACGCACGCACGCACGCACGCACGCACGCACGCACGCACGCACGCACGCACGCACGCACACACACACACACACACACACCAGGCAAGTTTATTCCAGAAGCTGAACAAATGTAATTTAATCTCAGCAACTCCTTAAAAGAGGATGACACGGCAGCTTTAGGCCAACGCGGGTTTCGGTTTTGTCTGAGCTGCTGCAGCTCGTCTGGCAGATTTTCTGACAGCTCGGATCACAGCAGCTTTTTGTGATTAACCGTCGTCATGGCAGCTGGATAAAAGGGACCCCTCCTGTTCTGTTCTTCTGGAATTCAGTGTGCTGCAGCTGACTGTCTTCTTCGGGAGAAACTCTGTGATGGATTCCAAGTAAATGTGTCCATATGTCGGTCCTGAGGACCTGGAGCCTCTTGGGCCACGATGAGCAGATGGGGGGCGACCCCCTAATCTGGCTGAATCTGTCTTAACTGAATTCATGGGTCTTCGGGAGGAGGTGGGGGGGGGCGCAGCCAGCTGGCCCAGTGAAAAGCTATCTGACTCCTCTATTCAGGCAGCACATTCCTCCAGTTTGTGCTCGACGATAAGGGATAGATGCAGCGGGGAGGGAGGCACTGAGTGACCCGCCGAGAGCCTAAAGAGACTCCATGGACTGTGGGGGGGTATTTTCAGAGTCTCTACATTTAAAGCCCCCTCCTCCAGCTGAAGCAGAGAGAGAGAGAGAGAGAGAGAGAAGGAGGCTGATGGCAGCTGCCGGACAATAGAATGTGAACGTGAACACACTCTTCTCTTTTTACCAGCTTCTGGCAGAGGGGGTAACCTGACCCGAGAAGTCCTGGCCCTCCCCCCCTCTCTAACACGGAACAAAGAAGGCCCGGAAACTCTCCAAGACCCCAGCAGCAAACGCCCGACTTCTCCCCACGCTATAACTTAGGAGCACAACTCCTATTGTCCGAAACGACGAAGTTTCAGGGCTGCCAGCTGTCGCTCAGGCTTTCAGTCTAAAGAGCTCCACAACAGAGCTGAGGGTCTGACACAATCACAGCGCACAGACTGTGTGTGTTACCTGCAAAGTCCAAATTCTCTCCTGACAATTACACAAAGCGATTCCTTCAAATTTTGCGATTTGTTGCACGTGTCAAAACTCAAGGTCCAGGGGCTAAATCCGGGCCGCCATAGCTTTTTATGTGGCCCTTAATACTCCAGATGCCAAATTACATCAATCAGTCCCCTCCAGCAATTGTGTAAATTCCTGCAAAAAATCCCTGCATTTTTCACGTTAATGCATAATTTTGAGTCAAACCTGGTCAAGTCAACTGGGCTTAATTGATGCCAACTCCCACCTGCAGGGGGCGGTATTTCTTCATTTTATGACATTGCTCCCTCAGCCTTATTCAATCTCAAGTTATAGCGACCAACTTTGCGAGTAACAAAACGTCACCTGTAACATCATACGCAAGTCGAAATATTGCAAAATTTCAGCCTGAGGCTCAGCAGACATGAATCTGCACATCCTGTTGTGATCACACTTCACTGTGTCAATGACAAAAAATCTGGTTTGACTCAGAGAAATAAGAAAAACTGATTCAAAAATAGACACTCCTGATCCAGGACGCGTGCGTGCGTGCGTGCGTGCGTGCGTGCGTGCGTGCGTGCGTGCGTGCGTGCGTGCGTGCGTGCGTGCGTGCGTGCGTGCGTGCGTGCGTGCGTGCGTGCGTGTGTGTGTGTGTGCGTGCACGTGCGTCTTCACCTTAAACCAAGGTTGGCCTGCTGGTTGACCTGAGTGGTGCTGTTGGATCGCCGTAGGTTCTTGATGGAACGGCAGCTCCCGGAGTTGGTGTCGCTCTGCGGGTAGAGAAGCTGTGTTGGGAATGGCCAGGAGGAGTCGATAAAAACAAAGACAAAAACAAACTGTTCTTAGCTGTAGCCCACCAGCGTGTTGCGCTTCCCTCTGCCATCAGCGGCCACAGACACCGACACCGACCGAGAGAAGTGCTTCCCTGGAGACGCGCTGCTGGGCCGTTTGGACACGGAGAGCCGGGAGCCCAACAGGCTGAGGTCCACAGCATCTCCAGAAGAACATGGCGGGACAGACGAGGCGCTGCGTGTCGTATGCATGCTTCTAAAATCTGGAAAACATTGCAGAAAGGCATTTTGGAGGGCGTTAAGTAATAAACAATAGAGGCACTGACACTACATATCAAGCAGATTACCAGTAGCTAAATGTAATGTTCAAAAGTTGTGACATTTTAGCACTTACTGCTCTGCTCTGGTAACAAAATCCTACCTGAACATAAATATTAAAAAAGTTAAACTTCGGAACAGTCAAAACAGTTTCGGCTGAGTTTCTGCATTGGAACAAGAATTTAAGTTTTTTGTCCAGCTTTAGTTAGTTCAGACCTCCAAGATCAAATTTAGTGGCACCAAACGTTGTCACCGCGAATAATCTATAAATATTAGCATTGGGTTGTCAAGGAAACAGTTAATATGCCACTTTGGAAAAATAAATTACAAAAGTTTTACTTGAATTTCAAAGCGCTACTATTTTAGAAACATTCTGTATCTTAGCTACAAACCACTTCCTCGTTTTTCCCAAGTCTTTTTAAAATGGCGGAGAGGCCAGATGACTTCATGAAAGAATCATGAAGGTGGTTTTCGATACAGTTCTCTTCCCAAATAGGTTTTTGTTGTTGTGATAGAGGGAATCCTCCTGCATCAACACAAAAATATGAGCACCAATGACAGTAGGTGGGAAACTGTTTCCTTATCAACCAGGTGTATTAGGTACCATCTGATCTGAGCTTGTAGGTGTTGAATATTTACTGAGGAAGGTGACTGTAGTGACACACCTTTTCATCACTAGAGACTCTTTATTCTCCTGTGCCAGGTCGTATGACCAGTCCGTAACCTTCCAAATTGTTGCGTGTAAATAAAAACTACGATTACTGTGACTAAAATTAGTACTCTGCGTCTGCAAAAGCTCTGAGGTGAAAGAAAAAGAGTTGGACAAATTTGAGTGAAGCGCAATTGTCAACGGTTGCATCACAGTTAAATAGATAGATTATCTATAGAGCTATAGATCTGAGGTGGTTGTGTTTAAGCAGAATGTTACGGATGAATTATGAGATCAAATTTGTTGTTTGTAAAGTTTAAATCAATAAAAAACATAATGATTAAAAACAAATTTGGGTGAATAAATTGCTCAATAGAAAAGTCTTAATAACTTGAGTTTAACTAGTTTAGGTGTCTTTCAGCTGTTACACTGGTATAATTCTCCTCATAACTACACAATAAATCTAGCAACATGAAATGTTTGCAAACTGCTTCGTCAATTCAGTTTAGTTCAAGCGAATAATACTTTTTAAATTCCAAAGGGTCATTAGGATATCTTTTTAATATTTATAACTAAACATCTTCAGAGTTATATTGTGAAGAGGATGCTCAAGGTATGGTTTTTTTTTTTTATATAGTTGACATTCAAGACGAGTACTCTAGTCTCTAGTCCTCTGAAACACCCAATAATTGCAGAATCATCTATTTCTGCTGCTGCTGCTGCTGACTTGCACTGAAATAATATTCAGAGTTAAATTTTAACAGCTTGTTTGATGAAGTCAGTTCAGCATGTTGTTTACATGAGGACTCAGAGAGTTGAACCGCAGAAGAGCAGCAACCTGTTGCTCCCCCCGCAACACCCAACAACAAATCCACTCACTAAATTCCCAGCCACTGGAAGAACATGGAATCCTCTGGTTACGTTTCCAAATAGTTTACTGCGTCAGCTATAAATCTACAATCTGATTTGTGACCTAAATAACTTAAGGTATTTATGGTGTACTACCACTGAAGGTCAATAATGCTTACTGAAAAGCTACTTTTTGGTAGTTCTTAACTACAAACTTTGACCCAGTAGGTAACAGGAACAGTTTTTGGTAAAGAAACATTTAGTTAATAGTGTTGCAGATTAACTACATGTCTACATACTACATGTCTGCAAGCTGCTGTGAAAAGAGGTCCTAAAACTAAAAGCATGTTTAAGATGCTTTGAAAGCCTCCAAGATTTTAAATGACAATAAATTTTGCTGCCCATCAGTCATCATAGTTCAGCTAACGTCTCTTTTATATTTAGTATTCAAACATTCATACTATGTCATATTTCGTGCAAAACAAAAAAAAAAAAAGTCAGCACTCGATATAATAAAGTGAGCATAAAGTATATTATTTTAATCACATTAGCCACTTGACATCATCTATGTAATAACACTTAAAGAAAATTTCCGTTCTTGTTTCTAGAGGTCAAATAATAACACTGGCTCAGGAAAAAACAGAAATTATGTAACAGAATGCTCCTTTGGTCTGCTGCTTTGTATTCTTGCTATAAAAACTTGACCGGTGAAGTTTCTGGCAGCAACATCACCTCAAAACCAGCTTTTTACCTACTATCACAGTTTCAGTAGTTCCTGTTGGTAGATATACTTAGACTATTCAGCTATAATTTTCATTTATGTTAACAGCAAAAATAAAAATGTCATTAATGTTTTGCTCCAACAAAAAAACGTATTTGATTTGATCAGGAGATTTTAAGAACTGCACTTCTAAAGCATAAGTCTTTAATCCAATACCTCCATAACATTTGTCATCAGAAATCTATGTCTATGGCTACCAAAAAATAATGCAATGTAATTTTGTTTCTCAGCTGGATTTAGTATATTCTACAGTAACAAACATTATTTTTAGGTTGAATAAAGAGACTGTCAAAAATTAAATACTTCACATTTATTTAACCACGAATAAAGCAGATAATGTATCAAAGATTTTTTTAATGTTCCCTGGTAACATCTTAACAAAAAAGAAAAATACTTTCTGTGACTGTAGGTTTTAACTTTTCATAAGCTTTAGGACTACTTAAAAGGCTGTAGCTTTATGGTGGACGATGGACAAGTCCTGAAAATGCTGCAAGTATACCCAATAACTGGTTTTGTATAATTAGTACTGAATAAAAATATACTTAACTGCATCTGACTTCTGTAACAACGTTTCTCGGAGACCCTAAGCACCTGCCTAATTTCCTTTTTTGCTTGGCCTACCTCTGAATCAAACACAGAATTACACGCAACACTTGCAAGTTAACATAACCCAAATTTAAATATTACCACAAAAGGATACATGCTCCGTAACGTTATGATAATATTTAAATCATGGGTAAAATTTGTGATTTCGTAATTCGAGATTCAGTTGGAATGATAACAGCGCAAACATGTCTTATTAGAAAAGTACTAAAAACGGTGCTTTTTAAATGAAGTCTGGTGGAAGCGTTTCAAGCTAACTGTTCCTTTAACGGCCGTAAAGCCAAACAAATCAGTTTCTCCTCTGGAGGAAAGACTCACTTCACGGACGGGATGGCGTCATGGTGGATAATCTGCAGTATGCTCACACGGACGTGGCTTTTATTTCCAAACAATCCTCCGATAAACAGCGAAAGTCCTCCGTGGACAGTGGAGCAAATAACTCGTATCATCATCTCTGTGGTAACAACACGGATAAATCCCCACCCCCCGCCGTCTGTCATTGGTGGACACGGATACATCGTTTGCGTGTTCTTTCATCTGATTGGTCGCAGAGAAGTGTCAGCCTAATGTACGGATTATAGGGGGCGTGTCTTCCCCAACGGTTTGGTTGACTTTTAAACCAACACTTTCTCAAACTGAGCATTTGCAAATAATCACGAGACAAAGTTTTATTCATAATTTTATTAACTGACCTTGTAGGACATAATTAAGAGATAAAGAACAATTAAAATATGCTGCAATATATACACAACGGAAAGGAAAATGTAATCATAATCAGGTCCCCTTATTTAAAACAAATAAATACATCTTATTCCAGGTTTTCTATCTTCTTTTAAACTCCACAGCAGCTCTCCATACATCAGCTCCTTTCCCCAGCAGGATGTCCTCTGGTAAATCCTCCAGTCCCTGCAGAGGTGGAAGCTTTTTCTGCTCCAAATGGCTCTCTAAGATGCACTTGATGCTGCAAACAGCAGGGAGGGGGAAGATGGAGAAAACAACTGTCAGCTCTGGATCTATTGTTTTCACCCCATGCATTCCCTTTTGAGTCCTGGCCCAGCTGCTGCTTTAACAAGAGTGAGCGGTGGCAGAGGGGGTACAACTTAAGCTTTTTTCTGCTGACAGATGGCTGCCTGGAGGGGTCACGCTCTGATCCTGGAAGTCAAAAGGCTCCAAATCCCTGAGGGTCTGGGAGACTGCCAGTTAAGGCTGCCACACGTTGCTCTGATTAAAGCTGTCAGGATTCACCAGATTCCTCTAGATCCTGGTGGTAATCTTTAACTGACAATAGGCACACTTCCTGAAAAAATTCCTCCCAAATCTGGTAAACCAAAATCATAACTTTAAATTCTTTAGGGATGATTTTATGACTTGGTGACAACCTCCTCCCAAAACCAAACACACACGCGCGCGCGCGCACACACACACACACACACACACACACACACACACACACAAACACACACACACACACGTTGTAAATTACATTTCACAGAAGAAGAAGAAATGTTAATCGCTTTATCTTACTCCCACTGAGGCTGGTATCGCTCTTCGGGCACCGCATTGCTCGTCTTCAGCAGCAGGATTTCATGCAGCTCCAAAGTGAAAGTTTCAACATCTGTGACAGTAAAGAAAGCTTTCATCCTTCTTCTCTCCTCCTCCGAAAGCTTCTGCTGGAACTCTGGAGGCAGTTTGTGAAACGGGTCCTGGAACCAGCATTCAGAAAAGTCGTTACAACCCAAAACCATGTTCTGTGGTTTGGATCTGTCTGGAGTCAGAAGTAAGACGTTTAGGTGCTTCCACAGAACTTCACAAGGTTTTTGAAATCGTTTTTGTGAGAAAGAGTTTTATAGATGAAACTCTCTCACAGGCTTACAATCTTTAAGTCTATGAGAGAAATATAAATATATCAAGACAAATAATGGCCCACTCATTATTTAAAAAAATACTGTTTTATAATGAAGCATGTACTATTTGTTTGTAAATGTAAACTGTTAAAAAAAAAGAATTTTTTAAAATAATAGTAATAACAATACGAACACTGCAGTCATTACAATTTAAATTAAAGAAATAAGTAACTTCGCGAGATAAATACAATTTCTCTTTCTACAGTGACAGTTTCTTTTCTTGAATATCCTTCAATCTGTTTAGTTTTATGTCTGAACCTCGAAGCTTTCAAATTACTAATGCAAATTACTTTTTAAGCCTGCATTTTTACCACAAAAGCTGTACATTTTTCATACAAAATTTACAAACTAATTTAAAAAAAAACTTGCATTCAAACTGAAGCTTCCTGGGATTTTTCAGATTTACCTGCTTCCTGCTGAGCATGAGCTCCGATTTCCAAGAATTGAGAAGCTGCCAGGTGAAGATGCTGTGCTTCAGTTTGCTTTCCCCGAGACCCTGAAGGAGAAAGATGCCCCCCAAAGCTTTAAAATTAATCAGAAATGTGAATTTTGTTCAGATATAACAGCAGAATGTCAAGGCTGTAGCCAGCAATAAAGCAGTAAGGAACTAAAACATCTCCCACTCAATCTATAGTTAAGTCCACAATTTTTGGAAGAATTAAGCAATCTTTCAATTTGTCAAACATTTTTCTTCTGACTAGAAGTAATAACGGTTTGGAGAAATTAGATTGAGAATCTGTGGAGGGAACTAAAGATAAGGGTGATGGCGAAGAGTCCTTCCAACCACAAAGACTTAAAGCTCAACATTAAAACAGCGGAAACGTTCAAAAAGTTGACAGGTAATCAATAGAAAGTTTTGCTTGTTCTGATTAATATAGATTCTTTCATTAATTACTATGAAGTGCATAAATAATCTTTGACATCCCATTTTTATCAAACTAATTCTAATTAAGATAAATTATTGTTTAATTAGTTGAAACTCCTTTAACTTTATCTTTTGAGAGACGCTTGTCTCATTTCCAATCAGAAACAAACTTCTTGGTTTTATATCTAAATCTTCGGGAGTATGAATACTTTTAGGTCTAACTACTTGTTTATTTTAAGTCCTAGTGTTTTTGAATGGGACATCTCCTATAGAGTGTAGTATGGCAAATTGTATTTTTTAAGTGCTTATTTACAGTTGATTTTACGATCAGTTTTAAATATAAACTGAAATGTTTTTGCACAAATATAAACGAGAATCCTCCACACTTTCTAAAAATTTTAAGAACAGATTTTAAATTTTGAGAATGGATTTTAAATTTAGAGAGAAAATGAATTTTGCACAATATGAGCTGTTTATTTTATTGGCTACGTATTACAAAGACCTGAAGACAAAGTTGTCAAATGCATTTTTACAGGATTAATTTTCAGAACAATATTTGCAGCATTTGGTGCAGGAGAACGTCAGTAAGTATAAATCTGATATCTCTGCTGCCACAGAGATACTTGTAGACGTTTCACACCTTGGCGACAGCGTTTGAGATCTGCGGACCCATCTTCAGGGAGTCTGTGAGGTAAGACAGCAGCTGACCCTCTGGATCTCCGCCTGCCTTTCCCAGGAAGCGAAGGCCGATCTCAACCACGAACACGGCATCACAAACGTCAGTGTACGAACGCATGACAGTAGTTGTGGCGCTGCTCACCGAGCCCTTCAGCGCTTCCTGTGACAGACACACGGAGGCTATGAGCAGACCAGAGGAGAGCAGCAGATGTGCTGCTCTCTGACCTCCGACAGTCTGGACTCGCAGGAATCCATCAAGGAGATCTACTGAAAACATTCTGCAGCTGGCATTACTCAGTTCCAGGAAAAAGAAAAAAAACCAACTGTAAAAAAAATTGAGTCAGTGAAAAAAAAAAAACTTACCTGATTAATCTTCCCTCTCACTTCAGCTAGAACCACAGAGAAATCCTGCAAACTTCTGTTAAGGTACCTGGAAGTGTCCTGATTCAGAGAAAGAAAATATGCAGATTAGCAGAAAGTTCACTGTTTTGCAATTTGCATTAAGGCTATATATATATACAGTATTTACTGCCTGGATGAGCGGTTTTCCAGCCAGGAAGCGGCGAGCCAGCTGGGTTTGGATGACCCGCAGGTCGTAGCTGCTGTCCGTCTGCCCGCCTTTCTGCAGAGTGTAGTTGCAGTTTGCTAAAACGAGCGGCAGCAGCTCTCGCTCAGGGTGGCACAGAGTCAGCTGGGTCTCAGATATCCTCTCCAGTGGAACGCTGTAGTCACTGTGAAGGTGACAGGACAGGCAGGAAAACAGCGTTTCAGAGGTTATGGATGAATCTAAAATCTACATGAATAAAATAAACTTCCTAGAGTCATTCCTTCACGTAGAGCAGGGGAGTCCAAACGTTTTGTCATGTGAGCCAAAGAAATAAAAAAACTAAAAAACGTTTGTTTTTTTTTCGGTTACTCAACAATAAACTAAATGTGCAAAATTTTAACCAAACAAGGCATCTAGTTTTTTAATTCTCTTGGGCTCGATTGAACAAATTTACTCAGAGTTACAAGAACAGAATTTGGGTCACTTTCTTTCAAAAAGCTCCCCATATTTAGCCGAGTTTAACAAATTAGATAAGAGCTGATTTTGGTGCAGCAAAGTCGGCTTTTCAGTTAAAGTCTTTGCTCCGACTTGGTTCTACTTATGATAAAAGTTTGATTATAAAAAAGTGAATATTTTGTACTGAACTTAACATTTTCCATTCCAATAACTTTACCCTTATTTCAAACAAAAATAAAAATCTCAATTTGCATCAAATACCTGTGATGGATGGGCCGAATTTGTATCATTCTTGAACTGCAGTTGGGAGTCTCACAAAATCAGTAACAGGGCGACCCCAGATGTCGAGGATGCTCTAGTATTGACTCTCACTGGGCCATTCTAGCATGTGACTGCAACGACCTCAGGCTGCTGTCGGCGCAGAACTGACCTGCCCTCCTGGCCGCTCACTCGCCTGGTCTCCCTCACCAGGCCGTTGTGAGTCTCCAACAGGAAGTCAACCAGAGTTTGGAGACATGAACCAGGGCCGCGTCGGCACGGCCTCAGATACTCACTGGAGCTCTCCACCGTCAGCTCCTTCTCACAAAGATTTACGTCCGCCCCCAAATCTGCAGCTAAACGCACAAATACAAACACAGACGAGTCAGCAGATGCAGAAATAATGTTCATCAGGCTTTTCTATGCAGAAAATAAAATAAGTGACACATTTGAATCATGCAGATTATCACAAAAAAATTGAAAAAAATCATAGAACAAAATGAGAGAAGAAGTGTTGCTTTTTTTTAACAATAAACTGTAAACTTCTTGCCAAGAAAACAAACAAACGCAGTAAAGTTCTTCTAAAACCACTGGTGTCACATGATTCCCGTGAATTCTACATAAATCAAAATATGTAAAAAAAAAAAAATAATAAATTCTACATATTTTAAAAACTGAATCATGCACCATAATTTGCCCTCATCTGTAAACCTTCTAACTTCACCTCTTTGGTCCTCGAGACCTTCTCTATTTTCACTAAGCAGTAGTTTAAGAAAATAAGGATAAACACGTTGGAAGCATGTTGATGTGTATTTGTTTCCATATCATGTTTCCACATCGTGCTGCAGATTATACGCCAAGCCCCGACATTCCCATAATATTATGAAACCAAACACTGAAGACTTAAAACTGTTTTCCTCAAACACAAGAAGACAACCAGACAGTTAAATTAAAACCTTATATTTGAGGGAAATATAAAGATTAATTTAACTATCCGGATAATTCAGCAGCCTGCAGCTAAAGTTAGGTTTTTTATATATATGCTAACTATAACTTATGTTATTGACACAGTAATTCTATAATGTAACACCATTTGAAGAGCTGCAGTTGCTATGCAGACTGAAATGTAAACGGCTCCACCCTTACAGTTATTTGCCACCTCGGCTCTGAGCAGGTTCCACACGTTGATGAATTTGTTCACCCTCTCAGTCAGCACCTTCTGGAACCCTGAGGAGGATGATGAGAGAAGGCTGTTTGCGGATGCATTCCTGCATTTTGCTGCAGCTGCTCAGTCAAAGAGGAAATGCTGCTTCACCTGCAGGGATTCGCTGCAGCACCTGTGCGACGGTCTGAGAAGCCGAGCTCACTGACGTCAGAGGAAACACCCTCAGAAGGTCCGACTGAAGAGCAGCCAGTTCAGGCAGGTGATGGAGCTGCCGCACACAGTGTACCTGAGACACACACACACACACACACCCACACACACACACACCCACACACACACACACACACGCACACGCACACACACACACACACACACACACACACACACACACACACACACACACACACACACACACACAGAGTCTGCTTGAGCTTCAAAAAGGGTTGAAGAAATACCAAAAATGTAAATGTATTTCCTCCACCCTCTCCGCCTTCTTCTACCTCAAACGATTTTTTAGTTTGTGCCGTTATCATTTTAAAGATATTAATAAATGTTTCCAGTGTTCATCAAATGTCAAGCATCCAGTCCACATTTACAAAAAATAAATTTTGTGTCGATCAATTGTGCACAAACATAGGAAAGAAATATTTATATCAGTTTTGTTTCATTTTGTTAATGTGTGTGCTATAGGACAAGTTAATCTCTGGTGTCTGCAGGAATTCTTTTTTTTTTCTTAATCTTAAAAACTATAACTGCACAAAACATTACTAACGTAGCTCAGTTTGACTGACACCATATTTTGTTTGATTTTGACTGGCTGGTTGACCTTTGATGATCTCTGGAAACCCTGATTAATATCTTTAAAATAATCAAAGCAAAAATGCTCTTTTCTTTGCTCCACAAATGTTTAACAACAATTTGGTTTAATTTGAAGACAAAGAGCCAATTTTACTTGGGTACTTTACCCTACAAGGACATTAAAACTCCAATCCAAATGGGTTAATAAATGTGCTATATCACCACCAGAATCAGTTCATGAACACAAAAAAGAAGCTAAAAGTTAAATTTTTTGGGGGGTGATATTTGTAGGTCCTGTCCCTAAAAAACAAATGATGACAACGTGTTGCCCATCCGCCAGCGAAGCGCTGGGTACCTTCTTCATGAACAAGCTGAGCAGCGGCAGAGAGTCGTGTCCTGACTTCTCTCCCACCAACTGAGAGAAGCGCTCCACCGTCATCGTCTCACACAGAGTCCAGAAGGACGAGCGATCCGTCGGGCAGTTAGAGGGCAGGGACAGCATCCTCCCAGGGTCGGCAAACAGCAGCGTCATCAGGGGGCTTCCAGAGAGTCCGTCATCTGAGGCGATTCTCTCCTGGGCTTCCCCAAGATTCCTCTGCAGGTCCTAAAGCAGGAAGGAAGAGAGGCTTTCCATCACTCGTCGTCAGAAACGTCTCAGTTTAAAACATGAAAACGCTTTCAGACACAAGTTTCCAGAGTTTTTGGTATTTTTTTAAACACACCTTTACAAAATGAAAAAACTTTTTGTGTTAGTCAACATTTGAATATGGGAACTGCAAGAACCAGAGACAAATTTCCAGAAAACTACAGCAAATAAAAGTTTGGAAATAGAAACATTTTTATGCTTACTCTTTGTTTAGGGCTGCAACGACTTAACAAATTAATCGCGATTAATGAATTACTGAAAAAATCGTCAACTAATTTGGGAATTGATTATTTCATAAATGGAGTAAAAAGACAGAAAAAAATGCTAAAAGAGCAACACATTCAGAGCAGTAATTAAAGCCAAAGCTCCACAAAAATATAAACATTTTGCTTTTAAGATAAAAAAAAACCATTCTTTGTCTGTAAATATGTTCTGTCCAAAACTCATCAAGTAGCCGAGTTTGAGCGTCATCTGGTTCAAGTAGAAACCTCATATTAAGCACCTTTTGATATCCAGTTATTAACTGGTTAATCTAAAAAAATAAAAGATTAGCCCAACACCGTACTGATGTTAAGTCGAGCCAAAAGGTCATTTCATATGTTAATGTTAGGAGAATTTTATTTAGCTGCAGATTTATCATTTGCTGCCAATGTTCACTAAATGAATGCTCTGTTATTGCATGCTAAGCAATAACATTTATATTTTCTTATTTAAAAATATAATTTAATTATTGTGAATTTGTATTTTTTTTAATGTATTTCTAGTATTGCAAAAAATAAGACTAAGTGGTTAAATATAAAATCTGTAGAAAGTGCCATTTTTTTATCTGATTAGTTGATTAAGTATCAAAATAATCAACAGAATAATTGATTTCTAAAATAATGGTTAGTTGCAGAACTATTCCCCCATTTTTTCCCACTTATTCAGACCTGGAAAACATTTAAATCAAATCCTGCATTTTCCAAACTGCATAACAACCTTTGGATTTCTAACTTGTTTATTTTTAAAACACCTTAAAGCGTTTTTACCTGAAGCACGGGGTTGATGGCAGAATCACAGACGAGTTTCTCCCATCGCTCCCGTCCCTGTCTGGAGGACAGATCCGGTCTCGCTCCTCTGGAAGCTTCATCAAATATTGGCACGTTTAAAGTCACGTTTTCACTTCTCGACCTAAAAGTCAATGAAAGGTCGTCGTAAAGATGGCTCTACCTTCAGGGAGTCGTGTCAGGATGAGATGAACCATAACTGCTGTGTCGTCACTGTTCTGGTCCAGAGTTTTTCCCAACACTTTCATGTCCCTCTCCAGGTGGTGCCACAGAAATTGGAAAACATCCAGCGGACGGGGATGGATCATGTCACTGACTCTCTGATATAATGAGACATAGGTTGTCCTGTCTTAATATGGAGGAATATTATTAAAAAGTGATGAGAAATATGAGGTCCAGTCTCACTCTGTGGTTCTTTACGGCTCCTTGAAGCATAGCGAGGTGCATCAGCAGCCGCAGGATGCCGGACTGAGCCGACGTCATCTGTCTTTCAGGAACGTCGGATCTCCGATGAGCCTCACCGAGGATGTGTCCTGTCCGGGTCTGGTCCCTGACATTTACACCAAAAGAAATGGATTAAACAAAGACGTGCAAGTGAAATTGTTCAAAAACTTAAATCAACAGAAGGTAAAGATAATTTTATTTATACAGCACGTTTTCAGCAACAAGGCAATAAAAAGTGCTTTTGTATTGGTCTCACCTGTGGTGGTTGTGCTGAGTAAAACCTGCCACCGGGACATGTCTTTCTCCACCAATGGAAAGCCCACAGTCAGGACAGAATGATCTGACCACTGGCTTTCCACACTATGAGACAACACAGGATTAATGACAGACTCAATGAAGCTCATTTTATGCTGCTAATAGTTTATGAGGGATTAAAACAAATAGTGAATGCCTACCTCTCCCACAAAGCAAACATGTCCATTTGCACAGGCTAAAAATAAAGGAAAACATCACATTTAAGAAGTTTAACGCAGGAAAGCTGCTCAGAGTTGATGCGACAATTCAGAAAAAAAAGTTACAGAAAACCTGGGACAATCCTAAGTTTTTTATTTATTTATATGTCTGTCTTTATTTAATCATTTGAACGCTCACTGACTCTTCCTTACTGCTAATATACGTTTCTTGTTTTCTCCCACGATTCTACAGTTTCATCTTGTTTATGCAGCAACTTTCAAGCTTTCGGGGGGGTTTTCTCCTTCTTTACTGAAACCACTATTTTAATAATACTACATAATCTGAGAACTGATGTGAATCCATTTTTATTAACTTGATATGACATCATAATGTTAGCACTTACTATACTCCTGGAGTTTCTTCTCTCTTAGCCACTGTCTGGCTTCACTTGTGTGATCATCTGGCATAGTTGGAAGGTACAGGTCCTGGGTGAAAAAGAAAAATGAAAATTAATAATAATGAGGAAGGTAGGTGAAGTCCATACAGTAAATAACAGAGGTTATTCTGGATTTTAACAATATGAAAAGAGATTTTGAAATATAAAAACATGTGTAGATATGCATATTTTGTGTCAAATAAGAATTTGTTCATCAGTTAATATCCTGCGCATCATTAAAAAGTAAGACTGCTGTCTCTCATCTTCAGATGTGGTGGTTGCAACTAAGAAAAATTACATGAATCTACAAAACTGAGTTTCTTTTACACAGATAAACAAGCTTCTCACTGGGACGTTCTCAGGCTGGAAGGCGATCAGATGAAGTGGGACCAGAAGAGGATTTCCACAGAGGAGCACAGAGTCCAGATGGACCAGCAGCTCCAGGAGAGTTTGTCTCAGACCCGACAGATCTGAGCTGATGTGAAGATCGGACCCTGTTCGGCCGATACGATTCATCAGAAGAGCCGAGCAGAACTCCCTCAGCTCATTCCGGTCGATGTTTCTGAGGAGAGCTTTCAGTCTCTCTCTCTCCTGAACGATCGTACAAAAAAGGCTGTTAGAAATATTTGAGAGCAAGTATTTTATTAGCAATTTGAATTACCAGGAAATGGAAAGTCTACAGAACATTTTGAACATTCTCTTAAAACAAGCTACACAAGCCGAACAGCTTTTCCTTTTAATCTTAATCCTTAAATAATTTCAAAAGTTTTTAGCCTTTTGGACTCCTTTTAAAGAACATCAGATGAACTTTAGACAGGGTGTACCTGTGTGGAAGGATGCATGCTGGTATCAGGTGATCTGTACCTGCAGGTGACCCGTCTAAACAGAGCCAGAGCCACCAGGCTGACCTGAGATCCTCTCAGCTTCTGCAGACAGAAAGCACAAGGAAAAATACTTTATTTATCCCGAAGAGGGAAATTCGCATATGCAGCAGTAATGCAATAAATAGTAAAAACAATAAAACTAATATACACAAATACATATATTTTAGCATGATTTTGAACATAACTGCATACAGACTCCATGTGCAACTCCAATCTGGAGTTAATTGCACAAAAAATAAATTAAAGTCACAAAACACACACAAAAAATATTGTCAATATCTGATGATTACAGCCAACATGTGACCACTCTGTGCTCATCGGATGCTGTGGAAATCAGTCCAAATCTTAATCATTTTAACTTCTTTCCAAAAGTTAAAATGATTAAGATTTGTTGGCCTCTAGTGGCTATAAGGAGACATGAAGCTACATCAGTCAGTAATGCTTCAGCTCTGGAGCAGCTCTCACCTGCAGCTCGGTCACAAAGCTGTCGGACCGGTTCTCCAGGAGAACCTGAACCACAGCGTTTCTCAGATCTCTGTAAGACGTCCCGCAGCAAAGGAAGTGGTCTACGTTTGTTGGAATCATTCTCTGAGAGAAAATTTTTTTTTTTAAATTTAAATCAAATCCTAACAGCACAATTACAACTTACAGCATCAGTCGGAATCACTGTGAAATAGTCCACAAAAAAATAAAACAAAATGATGTATCAAAGTGTTGCACCTGGAGCTGCAGTAGTTGTGCAGGGAAGATCCACCTGCAGGCCGGGCTGTTCATCAGGGACATGATGGACTCCATCCCAGAGCACCTGTGCAGCGCTCGCAGCAGGTAAACTCTGAGCCAATCATTGCCGCCGTACTCAAATAACCCTCTCACCTGACGCAGGTATTCTGTAGCCATCGCCTGTCCACCTTTTTTTTCATCAGAAAAAGAAAGCATGCATATTCATTTCCACAGTTCTAGCACATATGTGCAACTACGGAGCTGGTTTTAAAAACCAGATCACCTTGAGCTGGAGTTTTCTCGAGCAGCTTGGCAGCCGTGCTCAGGCAGATTTTCAGTCTGGCGATGTTAAGGAGAAACTCTGCTGGGTCCTCTTGTCTGTCAGGAGTTTGTTTCCTCGCAAACCTGCTCAGAAATCCAACATCTGCTTGATGCTCTGCAGCAGGATCCACTTCTCTGGCTGCTGAGCACAGCAGGGAATCCTGAGAGGACGGAAAGAAGCAGTTCACATTTGGAACAGCAATCAAACTGTCATCGGTCCAAAGTTTCAGTTTGTTTGTGAACAAATATCAGCAACACAATAACAAAGTCTGAAAGCCGGTGAACCTGGAAGCAGTTGACAAACAGCAGGTAGAGTTCTGTTCGGTCCTCCTGGTCCAAAAGGTTGTTCTCCAGATTCCTCAGGTAGTTCTGGATGTGAATCTTCACCTGGTCAAAACTAAGACATGTACTTTGGTTAAACTTCTATAAAAATATGCTGTTATACGTTTGTAGTGACAGTTTGGTTTGTGACAGATAATTTGGGGAAAAAAATTGAGATTTCTCCTCCTAGTGCTGAAATGCACCGCTTTGTTAGACAAAAAAAATGAGCAGAACCAGAAGGAGGGTCTTAGCGCTGCCAATCATGCTTGTGTACACGTTGCCTACACTCTCCACTTTGTTCTCTGCTACTACAGAACAAACTGCAGTCCCTCCCTGTCAACAGAGCCTGCCACAGCTGCTCAAGCTAGTTAGAACGACCATCAACGATGGCAGATAAACGGTTTTCCTGAAACAGTAAGTTGTTTCTCCACCACCAGCACACCGAGCAGCGCATACACAAACTGATTGATTGACAGCGATAAGACACTCCTCCTCGCTCTGCCTGGATGTTTTTCTGCAGACTGCAATAGCAGCACAGGGAGGAAGAGGAGGAGTTTGATTTTACTACAGCATGAGAAGTTGTTTACGCCTTCTCCCTCACCTGTACTGCAGCAGAAGCTTCGGCAGCACCGATCGGACCATTGGACTGTTATCCACACACTCCAGGAAAGGAGTGAGCTCCCTGGTGCGGTAAACGTCTCCTGCAACGACAGCGGAGAGAGACATTTGCTAATGACCTGGTGCGTGTTCACTGAAACCGACTCGTTCAGTCACTGACCGTTAGCAGAGACGAGCAACGAGAACAGCAGCTCCACCACGCCGTCTTCGGGCTTCTGCCCCTCTGACAAACAGAACCTGGACACGACCTCCAGGAAGAAGGAGTTGCACCGGCGTCTGATGGCTGCCTGCTGCTCGAGTGCCACCCTGAGTTACATTAAGACAGAAAAAAGATAAATATAGGGGATGGTTGGGAATTTCTGGGGTCGATTTGTGGCTTTTCTTTACAAAGAAGCACCAAGCCAAACCAACAGAAGTGAGCCAGGTGATAAATGTACACTTACCCATGACAGATGCAAAAAGCTTGCTAGTAAGGGAATATTAGCAGCTAGCTAGAGGTAGCTGCTAATGAATGAATCACAGAATGCAATGAAGCGTCTGATTGTGACTCAAACTTTTTCCTGACAGAAAAGTCTCATGAAAAAAAAAAAGATGAAACTGTCCTACCATGAAAATATTTAAGACACGTGATTAAGGTTTTAATGCCAATTCACTTTTTTTTTTTTTATAAACGTAAGACATTCAAGGCCTTAATTACAGACACATAAATTTAAGACTTCAAAAGATGCGAGGAAACTCTGATAAAGGTTATAAGGTAGATAGTATTGGTTCAGGTTGGATCAGCACTCGTCAGCGCAATTATTTTGTAATTTATTTTCATCAGTAAAATTCTGGCTGAACAGGACATTAGAGGGATTTTGTATTACTCTTTTCAACTCACTTGACGCCGCGGGAAACAGTTGGCGTGAAATTGTTTGGCAACTCGGTCCTGCATTTTGGGCAGAAACGTCGGTTCTGCTGAACGCATGTCTGAAGGCATGGCAAGCAGATGACGTGCTGGCAGGGCAGGATGGCCGGTTCAGTGAACTCCAGCAGGCAAACTGGGCAGGAGATTCCAAACCTTCAACATAAAGGGTCATTCACATCTTTACTGTCCATAATGTATAATCTTATATCCAAATAAGGTAAAATCTCCTAAATTAGAGATGATGACAAAACAAACAAAGGACAAGATCTGACCTGAGGTCCCTGCTGATGCACTCGTCATGGAAGGAATTGAGAATCCGGATCAGCTGCTCCAGCGTGTTTACACTTCTAACATCAGGAGACTCCTGCATCAGCTGTTGGACAAAAAAAAAAAACAGACTTTATAACAAAAACATCTGACTTTATTTTAGCTACTGAACCTTTGAAAAGTCTCCATCAGGCAGCGAACGCAAACGATTACTAATATGAAAGAAAACTCATTAGTTTAGACTCTAACTCCTAACTCAGTTTAGGATTTAAACCAGTTTAAAAAACATCAGAGATGCTAAACAACTCTCTGACGTACGTTCAGGTGAAGGTTGCAGTGTTTCAGAGACAGTTCTTTAAGCTTCGAGTCATCTTGTTTCACTTTGAAAGTGATGTGCTGGATAAAAGATGCAACAACAAGCATCCCATGCCACAATGACCTGAAATGAAAGAAGATTTCGGATCAAATAACATCTAACAAACACAAACACATTTCCTCTGATGAGAATTCAACTTTTTTTCAGACACAAAACTCCAAGTCTTTGTCATTTTTTTCCCATTTTATAGAATAAATACAAAAATTTACTCAGATGTTTAGAAGATGTTTCTACAGCAATTGGACTACAAATGTCTGGTAATCAGAAAATGTTTTTAAATTACTATTTTTTTTAGTTGCACATCCATCCATAACAGGTATATACTATAAATAATGATTACAGACTATGTCAAATGTTAAACAGTGGAGTCACAGACAAACAGAATCAATTTTTAAAACTGTTTTAGGCACCTGATGGAGGCCAGATGCTGAAAACAGGCAGCACTACACAGAGCGCCGTATTTCTGGCTGAAGGCTCTGTCCAGACACGGCTGAAGTAGCTCCACTCTGCCCACAAACGACCTGCATTCATCGAGGGACGTCACAGTCAAAAGTTTGATCTGTTCGACGCAGATCCCGAGGGCCAAAACGTCCTCCACCTGCAGAATGAAAAACACATTACGATAACCCTCAGATTGGAAAAGAAATGCCTCGACATTGTTCTTTAAGTCAGAGATAAAGAAGATCAGCATCACCATTTCTTCCTGCTCGCTGTTCATCGATCCACGCTGAAGAACGTCTGCGGCCAGCTGTGGCTGCAGGAGGAACATGTGGCTGAGCATGTCCAATCTGGCTGTAAAATACTTTGCAGCTGCCATGATCCAAGCAGGAGAGAGATCAGGAGCAGCTCCCATGGACGTCTGAAGCTCCGTCAAACAGCCCTGCATGGCTCTGATAAACACCTGCGCATGACATGTACGATCAGTATAGGTATATACGTCCTAGTCAAAGCAAATATCCTCTTCAGACAAAGACTTTGTGTTAAGTCACTTCATAGTGTTTTATGAAGGCTACTAAACTTAATGGATGAGACAGAAAAAACTTTTATCACCTTTATCACCTTAAGGAAGTAAAATTTTTTAGAAACTAGTTGGATTTTTTTTTCCTATTTCTAAATGACTTGACGCTCAGATATAGTTGTAGGTTGTCTCATTAAGCCCTAGCACAATTTCTCTTCAACTCAGCTTGCTTTGACAGCAGATCATCTAAAACTTGGTCTCAAGCTTGAAAAAAACAAACAAACACTAAAGAACTACTGATCAAAGCTGCTGCGTGGATGGAAAATAGAAAGTTAGTTCTATTATGTGACAAAACTGTTTAAAACATGTTTAACTCAGCTGCGTTTCCACTGACCTTACAACTGCACAAATTGGAACTACGAAAATAAAAGCACTTCATGAAAACATTCCAATTTAAAAAAAAAACATGGTTTTATAAAAGTCTTTGCACTGTGATGACTTGTTTTTTTTGGCTGTATTAAAATTAGCGGATTTTACAAAACACTTTTTCCCATCACATGAGTCACGTGATGGGAAATGTTCTTTACTACTGGCAGAAAAGACAAAGAAGACGACAGGAAGTAGTAGGAGGACAGAGGCAGCACAGCATGTTTTGTAACGGCTAATTGCATTAACAAACTTAGTAAGGTGTGATTTAATGGAAACACCGCAATTGCGAAATCATGCTTTTTCAGCATTAGCAGAATATCAACAAAGTTTTACATACATTCGTAATGGAAACACAGTTACTGATTTTTATTTTGGTTTAAATCAAGATACAACATCTCAACAAGTGAAAATCTCTGAACCTTGAGTTCGTCCTTGGATTTTATCTTCAAAGAGAGCAGCAGGAAGTCCTGCAGGAACAGACGACCATATTCCCATCGCTCCTCCTCAGAAAGCTGCTGGAGGTGACGGCCCGGTCCGCTGCTGGAGAAGCTGCTCACAAACTGGAGAATCCTCTCTGTGCTTCCTTCTGTAGACACTGTAGAGCAGATACAAATCAGATCACAAAATATTTCTAAATATCTGATTAAGAGCTGGCCTCAAACCTGGCATGAACTCGGACTCCTCCCACAGGCTGTCCAGGTTCATTTTAATCATCCAGCTGAACGGAGCCGAGCACGACTGCTGCTCACTGTCCAACAGGAAGTAGTGCTGCACCAGAACCTCCTGGTCTGAGTCGCTGGGAAATGCAGTCAAAGAAATGTTTTTTATTTTAACAATGAATTCCTCCAGTTAAATAAAGCCTGTAAAAGGCAAATCATCCAGTCGGTACCTTGGATTTGATGGAGGTGGCAGGTGTAAAACCTGCGAGTCTGCCAGGATGTCCATCCAGAGCTTCACGAGACCCGGACTGAGTCTGTCAGCAGAGAGCAGGTCCAGATTGGAGTACCGATCGATCACCTCCAAGATGCTGGCCAGCACCGGTGTCACGGTGGACTGGAGGCATCGCCACAGGGTGTGTCTTTACACACACAGAAAACATGCAGGTCATAAAAGTAAATACTTAACATTACACTTAAAACCTCAAAGTTTTACCAACAATGCTACATTAGCATAAATAAAAGATGAAAACCTTAGGAGAATTTGAAATTTCTAGTCTAATTTTACTAACTACAGTTTATGTTTTGCGTAAGATGCAAATTCTTGCTTTATGTAACAACCTACTGACATTTCCACCAATTCCCTAACAAAAACATTACCAACTCAGGCACTTATTTGCAGAAAATACGGGTAAAAGTGATCACCTAATCAATGCCTTACTGAGTAGAATGATGTGTCCTCGTGTTGGGATCCAACAGACTGAACAGAAAACATTATCAGTCAAGTAGAGATGCTGGTTTTAGCTGAACATAACTGCAGTGTATCATCTCCTACTCTTCAGATTGGGCTTCAGGAGTGGAAATAATAGTTTCACTTCAATTCAATTCAATAACACTTCATTAATCCCAAAGGGAAATTAAATGTTGTTGTAACTCCAATTACTCAAGATTCTTTAAAGAGTTATTGTAGACGGTGATGGACGCGGGCAGGAAGGATATCCTGCAGCCGTCTGTATTACAGCAAATTTGAAGAAGCCTCTGACTGAAGATACTCTGTTTTTGTGTGGGCAGGGCAGGGATGCCCTTTTTTATTTTATGTAAAATACTTCCCTGTAACAATTTGCAAATGTTTTTCTTATTAGGCATTAGTATCTATCTGCTGGTTTCATTTTTAGCTCACAGTTTTGAGCAAAGGAATATTAACACACAGAATCTTTCAAAATCAGAATTTAAGAACAAATATTAAAACTTGTAATTTGCAGCTGTATTTGTAAGTAAAATTACTATTATGTCTAATTGAGCTCATTGTGTGATTACATTTTTTGTTTTGAGAGGCTTCAGACATTACCTCAGAGTTCCTCCTTCCTGCAGTGCCTGGCGTTTCTTTGCCTCTTTGCTGACCCATTCTTCAGGCGTCGCCATCACTTCTTCTCTCTGGGCCAGAGTCTCAGCCAGCCGACTCAGCAGAACCCTCTGGAAGCGAGCTTCAGGAAACACCAGAGTTGGATCAGAACCGACAAGCAACAAAACCTCAGTTCGTTCTGTTTTGTTGGCCAGTCAGTGTGAGCAATAAATCCATCAGAAGTTCACCTGATGTGGGGTTTTGATCGGTTGACAGGTGCGTCAGCAGGATGTGCATTCGCTGCAGGCCCCTCGATGTCAGATTGTCGGGGTCTCTCAGTAAACCCACAGCTTTTTGGATACAAGAACGGACTAGAGACGGGCTGTGAAGGTGTGCTCTCTCCACCTGCACAGAGAAGCAGGTAGAAAGTAATCACAAAAAAATACTAACTATATTTTTATTTTAATCTACTTAGTTAAAATCTCACTTTTCTGTCGTCTTCTGAGTCGTTTATTAAACGCATTCCTTCACTGACGTTCTCATTTTCTGTTCAAAATAAAACAACAACAATTTTCATCTACGTTGTATTTCAGTCTAAATGAAGTAATGTGCTAAAGTGGATGAGTAATGATGTAAGAATTACAAAACCTTTCAAAACTAAAAATCTGAAAAATCAGTTTCATGTTCAGACTAGACAGAGAAAATCTATCAGCATCAATATTAAAACCTCGTCAAAGATTGAAAAATGGATTTTAACAGGCCAATACCATACTTCACCGCACAATACAATATTGATTAGAAATTAATTTACCTCTCCACCATTGTCCCTGACTGATTTGTTATTTTGTGCATTTCTAGTGAGTTCTGGCTGAAATTGGTCACTGGATTTTATTTAGGAGCATCAGGGTAAAGGAAAGTGAAAATGCTGAAGGAGTTTCAGTACTTTAAAGAGGCACTGCACGTTTTTATATTTCTAAAAGCTGTGAATTTTTAGGTAAAATAGTTATCACTAAGTTAAATTTTCTGTAGCAATGAAAATGCTTTAGAATCTCAGTGGTATTAAATGTAAAATATGGAAAGGCTGAATGTAAATGTTCAGGACAAGGGTAAAGTATTTAAAGGTGACAACAGCTAAAAAACCATTTTTTAAGTAAGCAGCAAAAACTCCACAGCCTCAAATCTCAGTGAAATATAATCTTAATTGGATCACATTTAAACGTTGTGCTTAAAATAAACTGAAGATTACTAAAACTAAATTCAAGATTTTGTTTGAGAACTTATACCAGGATATTAATAAGTGTTTGTTTAGTGGTTTCAGTCTTTGAAAACAATGAATCTTTTAAAATAAGACTTTAAAATATTTATCTGTTCTTCACAGTACTGTTATAATACACAATATTCTTGGCCTGGATTTAAATTTCATTTGTAAAACAAAATGACAACTAAAGCCCGGCTGGTGTTTCGTACCTTGCAGTGCAGGTTTGAGCAAAGTACTGATGAGCGTTCCACAGAAATCCGACAGATTCAGACTCATGTCCTCTGAATCCCTCAGGTCATCGATGTGAACTGAATGCCAGAATCCTTGGAAGGAATCACAAAATAAGCTTTAAGTGTGTTGTTAACGACACTGTATTCACAACCTCTGTCCTTCTGGTCCTCACCTCCTTGGAAACCAATGTACCGAGACTGGCTTGGAATCCTTGAGACCTTCACAATGAAGATCACCCAACACATCTGAACGTCCATTGAAGCCATGTAATTCATGGTGCAGTACCTGTTGGCATTAATACTCATCAACACACCTGGAAAGTCAAACGTCCAGTCTGCTTAGTAAAGAGGAGGCCTGTACTTTGCTGAAGCGATGAGCTCGTCGCTGCACTGGGATTCCTCCAGGTCCATCTGGATGATCAGAAGGTGGAGCGAGCTGCCAGCGTATTGGAGGAACGTCCTGACACACACACAAACACAGAAAAACTATTTATGCTACTTTGCATAAAAAGAAACAAACTGAGGTTAACTCCTGAATTCACCCGGTTATTTTGAGAATATGTAAGATCTATTAAGCTTTTCAGAATGAGACATCAACAATACATCTAACACTCAAGACATACATTTCTAAATAGTGTAGCCTGGGTTTATAAAACATAACAGGCAGGTGTCAGACAATCTTTTTATTTTTGGTTATGTTATCTTCATGCAAAAATGCATGACTCAATGAGGTAAAGGAGGTAGCATTCTGTTTTACCGTATTTTATTGCAGAAAGAGACTTCAGTGTCAAACTGGTGGAGCGACAGCAAGAGGATCCTGTCTGTATGAAGTCCTAGCGCAGGGGCTACACCCCTTACATCTAATTTTGTCAGCAAGCTGGAAAATGTTGTGATCTATAAAAAAAGAACATAGAGTGAAGTGCAGTCAAGAGTTTTTGTGAAGTCTAAAGGGAAGAGTGAAGTTGGAGATGAGATTTCAGCCTTACCTCCAGGAACTTGCTGGAGTCCTGGTTTGTGTTCAAACAAGCTCCCAGAAAATCTCGGAGCGAGTGGTGATGTTGCTGCTGGAAGTACAGTCTCTGAAGTTTCTCTTTGTCCTGATTAGATAAATCTGAGTATTTGAGCCTCACAACAGCATCGGGGGTGGCACAGTTTAACAACAAACTTTTCGCCAAGCTGAAGACCTCTTCCTCATTTTCTCTGGCAGACTCGTCATTTTCTGTCTCCATCAGCTCTTCATTTTCCAACATTTCTCTATCATCCCTAACTTCACTGGATTCAACATTCTTATCCATTTCTTCAGTTTCTTGCTCAATGTCCATTGCATCAACCATCTTGTTGGGCTCCGTCTCAGCCACTTGGTCCTGGTCATCTGGCTCAAGTGTTTTTGGTTTGTCCTCTTCTTCCTGTTCTTCTCCCCTGTCAGAAGCAGTTTGTTGTCTCTTTTCTAGTGCTTGCAACAAAGCACTGGCACATGCATCACCGTGGAAGCCAATGAAAATGTCAGAGGGCTTGAAATCATCATTGGCCTCTTCAGAGAATGCCTTTACCCACTCTCTCAGTTTGTTGAGAACGTGGTGCTGCCATGCCTCCAGATCGGTGCTCCGATCCACTCTGTGTTTTTCCAGCCTGTTGATGAGGGGAACTGGGAAATGCTCGTACACCTTCTTCTGGTCTTCCACCACAACCAACCGGAAGTTTGTATGAACACGGCATTTGACTCTGTGGGAGCCGAGACCCAGATCAACGTACTGTTGCTTACTGAGGTAAACATAGTACTGGTTCAAGGCATCGTAAAGGCTTTCGTAGAGATTCTGCATGTTAAGGAGGACGACAGTTCTTCCAGTCTCCATGCAAGTTTTTACTCGGTTGACATTCCGGCATATTTGGGCGTATTCCTGGTCTTTTGGGAATCCTGAGCCAAAGATGATTTCAGGTGGTGGGTAGTCTCCTTTTGCAAAGACCTGTTGCTGAAGGATATGCAGAGCTGCATTGTTTGTGGTCAGCAACAAGAGATAGCGGCTCTCCTCTTTGGTCCCATGATCAAGATTCCTTAATATCATCTGCAAGGTTCTTGGTCTGGGAATTTCAGTCAGATCTTGCAGGACGTCTTGGAAAAATAGGACTGGGTCAAAGCCATCTGGTTGTCCACTGAAGTTACGTAGGATGACCTCTACAAGTTGCTCACCATTTGGCTCTTGTTGTGTGGCCTTGACTGCAGCAAACAGCATTTTGACCAGGCTGTAGTAATCCCTCAGGCCAAAGAACTGATTCTTTGAGGTCTCATTGCAGATATTTAAGAAGGCCTTGGCCAATGATGGGAAGAGATGTTTTATTTTCAGAAGAATCTGCTTTGAAGATGAACAAATGCCACTGGCAGTCTCCACAAGTTCATCCTCACTTGGGTCCCACCTGGACACGAATATTCCTCGGTTCATCTTTGCTGGGTCAAGAGCCCAGTTGGAGATGCCAACAAACCCAACTTTCATGTGTGGATCTGGCTTGTCATTGTCAATGCATCCGTCCTCCAGCAGTGGATGAAGTGTCTTTAGTGGCATCTGTGGAGAATCTTCTGCTAGTCCTATCTCATCTAACACCACCACTGACACATACTCCTCCATATTTTTGTCCTTTTGGAAACGAGCACAGTTCCTGAATGTTCCTATGATGCCTTCTGGACTTGAGTGGGGGCTGCATTGGAAAGAGACCATGTGGACTTGTTTCAGTTTCTTAAACAGATTACAGTGGGAGTTCTGGCCCTGCATGGCATCAGCGACAACAGTTTTAGCAAGAGACTTGGAGCTGCCTGGTTTGCCGACCAGAAACAGTGGGATCCTCAGTTCTATGCAGACCACCATGAGAAACACGTTCTCTTTGAGTGCAATGTTCTTGGCAATGGTCTCCCTTGTCTGAACATTCTGGAGGAAGAGGTCTTGACAGGATGAAATCTCCTCTTGCAACGCTGGAACACGGTTCACAGGTCTTGGAAAGTATTGGCAAATTTCTTTCAGGTAGTCCTCTTTGGCTACAAGAGATGGGTAGTAGCATACTCCAACAGCTAAGATCAAGCACTTCAGGGCTCTTTGATCATCACTGAGATCAGCTATGTTGGTGAAAATGTCTCGACTGTGTTGGTAAAACCAAACTAACACTTTCATGGACCTCTCTACATCTCTCAGACTTACAAAGCTACATTCATTTTTCCGACTTCTCATATATTTTTGGGAGGCAGCCAGTACATCTGAAATGATGCTGTTGCACGATGCTGGCAAACGGTGATCGGAAACTTTCTTCTGGACAATCTGTTTGATGTAGGAAAGCTCAGTTGAATCACTCAACTGGCCAAAGTCCCACACCAAAGACACCATACTTGGAGGCAGAGGGTGAACTCTGTACACCAGCTGCCTCAAAGGGACTTTGCCGAGTCGGTCTTCTGTTTCGTTTGCCTTCACTCGGTACCCCAGTCCTGCACGTTCCAAACGTTCCACCATTTCAGGTGAGTGTTTCCTGTACGGATTGCAGGCAGCTATTATTTTTAGGCCACTTTCTGGCCTCAGAGGTTTTCCCTCCATTGTTTGATCACACAGGATTTCCTTGATGGCAAAAATGGCCTCTGTGGTGTTGGCTTCATCAAAGAACAAAATGGTATCAAGCTTGTGCTGCTTCTGATTTTTGAGGGCAAGAACCTCAGCCTCCCGCACCTTTTTATAAATCATTTCTGCTGTGGTTCCACCATGTACTTTAACAAGAACCATGTTTTCTATTGGTCTTTCCTCTCTTTGCAAAGTACAGAGGAAACGGACCAGTCTGGTTTTTCCACAGCCAGTCTCACCCATGATCACAACTGGGATGCCACATCGGAACCTCATGTGTATGGCCAACATCTTCATCACATTGTCTGCCGTGAGCTCGTAGGTTGGGTCTGGATCAAAGTTTCTGTCCATGATTCCTCTGGTTGCACCAACAACACAAGAAATCCTTTTGATTTTGTCTGACCGGGGCAGCTCGTCAAAGTCCTCGGTAAGCGAAATCCTTTGTCGTTGCAAGCCATTGAAAAGTTCCAGTGACATCACGTTCTCTATGAGAACCTCATTGCTGTGAGGATCAACTGCCCTGAGTGTGTTTCGCCTTTGACAGATCTGCACATTAAAGCCAAGGAAAGACATTGAGGAATGGTCAGAGTTGAAGAAAATGTATGGATGTGATTCATTCTCCCATCGCTTTCGAATCGACAGACGATTAAGAAGGTCATCTTCTAGATTGCTTTCGATGTGAAGAGAGGGGCTTTCATCAGATGTATTTAGAGACGGCGAGGCGAAATCTCTTGCCATGTGGATCATGAACTTCACAATGAAGTCCTTAAAGCCTGGCAGATGGTCAGCAAGGAAGTCTGGATCACAGAAAACAGAGACTTCACAGTCTTTCAGCTGCACATTGAGGAACCAGGAGAAGTTCTTCAGTTCACCCCAAGATGGATTTTCCATGCCACAGTGACGCAGCAAGAGACGAAGGCAGTCTCTGGGATCCCCAACTCTGAATCCTTTCTGATAGTTAAATCGATCCAGACGCTGATTCTGGGAGTAGAGTCTTAAGTATTGATAGGGCCTTTGAATTCCCTCGCTGGAAAATTCCTGTTCGTCTACAAGCGGATCAAATCTGTTTTGCCTTGGGCTGCCCAACAGCTGCATAACTTCTTTTGGAGCTTTGCAATGAATGGTGGGCAGAATTTCCAGAAGTCCGACCTTCATCTAAAGAATTAAATTGGTGACATAATTAATATGTAACATGCAATAGTCTATGATAAAAGAAGAAAAACAATGAATAGATCTGAAAGATATATTTTGCAAATGAAACTGCAAGTTTGATTCTGTAATTATTAGAGATGCGCTGATCTGATATTAATATCTGTATTGGTTCCAAAATTGGAAAATAATTCTAGATCAGATTCTAGATTGAATATTGGCGACAATGTGTCCAATTTAATCCAAGATGCATTCCTAGTAATTAAGTATCAGCATTTAATTTTATAGTCTATGACAGAAATGTTCTGCAGGAACATGCTTCAAATTGCATCTATTCCAAGATACCAAAAACAATTCATACCTCTTTTGCCTGGTTTTGATGGTATGTGATTGCTTTCAGAACTTCCACTGTGATCAGATGAGCCTTATTCTTTCTCCACAACACGCCATGGCTGTCGCTCAAACAACCCAGAACCAACAGACGGAACAGAAGCTCCTCCAAACCTGAGCGAACCTGAACGGGGGAAAAAAGTCAGATTCCTGTGGGCTTTCAGCCAACAACGAAACGAGCTGTCCGACTGTGTAAAACATGGCTACTCACGCCAGCTGAGTCGATATGAAGGAGAACAGGGTCCTGCTCTCTGAGCTGGGACAGTCTCTCTGTCAGAGTGATAACCAACGAGTCAACGTCCACGCTCGCCTCGATCAGATGGATCCTCACATGTGTCGCTCTTGGAGATTTCTGCTGGAACTTCTCAAACAAACGCTTCACATAAAGGGACTTTCCTGTCATGTGGAAAATACTGATGTCAATATTTTATTTTTTATTAACCCTGTTAACTGAAGCTGTCTCGCTGTTGGAACCAGAAAGAAAACATTGCTCACCAACTGCAGGGCGTGCAGATGACACCATCCAGACAGAGAGCTGATCTGGAGAAACCAGAGCGACTGGGTCTTGGGACAAGGTGCTTAGGGTGAAGTGATGATGAAGGTACTTTTTAGCACTCTCCTCTCTTAGATTCAAGCCAGTCTGCACTTTGTAGTTGCTGAAGTAAGACGGGACACATCTGTGCTGGTGCACAACAGGACTGACTATCACCAAACGATAATGCGGGCCGGCACTTCTCTCTAGACTTTCGTAGAGCTCCACCAAGGCTTCGCTGGCTTCATATCCCAGCACACCAGGATTAACCAGAGAATAGATCTTCTCACATTTTTCTCTAGCGACTTGGCAGAGAGCTCTGCGCAGAAAGATCTCCACCTCTTCTCTGGTGGTTTGCTCCCTGCAGACCAGGACCTCGTCAGAAGACGGCAGAGGTTGCTCTGGACTCTCCATGTAAATAGACAGAGTGGTGGTGAAAACCTCAGCGCTCGGACAGAGGACAAGGTTCGGCTTCCCCACCTGGAGTCCCGGTGGGAGATTCCTGATCATGTGGAGCGGATTTGATTCAGACAAACACTCCAGGAGCTGAGCAAGGGTCAGGATGTCCAGGGACTCTTCAAGATACTGGGACATGTTTCCCTTGAACCGCCTCCAGAGGTTATCAAGCCTGCCCTCATTTACATCATCATCTTCTTCTTCTTCATCTGTAGAAAACTGCATTAAATCATGATCCTCTCCCAGGTCTTCTTCTGCATGCTTGGATGCAGCTGCTGTGACGTCCATGTCAGCTTCACAAAACTCCTCCTCATCGTCAGAGTCCTCATCATCCTGTGAGCTCATGCTCACTGCGTTATAGTAAGCAACCCTGACGTCATTCACCGTGCACTGAGGCTTTATGGGAAAAAGCAGGTGCCACAGCTGCTGAGGAACCGACGTCTGACGTTGACACACCTTGTGTATCCAGAGGCACAGGTACACCAGCTGCTCCGAGGTGAAGTGGTTCAACAAGCTGAACCTGGAACGCATCTCGCTGATGAAGGCGCACCACTCTTTGTGGCACGAATCCATCGACTGAGCCAGTTTCCGCAGCTGCTCTGTCACCTCGCCGCTGTACAGCGTCTGCTCGCCGCTGAGGGACAGGAAGGTGATGCTGATGCACGGCTGCTGCTGTGGGCAGCAGTGGACCTCAGCAGACCAGTCCCTGAAGAGCATGTTGCCAGATGTTTGCATTTGCAGAAGGATCGATCCAACTCTCTGAACTCCCTGGAAAACCTGAAAAACACAACATCATGTGTGTAGAAACGTTGGAGAGACAATTTACATTTTCAAAAAGTAAGTAAAAGTAATATGGAAATAATTAGAGCTGAATTTTTCTTATCTTAAACTTGGAGGTGTCATAACATACACATATTTGATACTATAAGCAAACATGTTTTCTTTACGTTTCAATTTGTGGAACAAAAAAAATTCAAATTTGCTTTTTGGGGGAAAATATTTAGAGTAACCAAGTGATGAATCAATGTGATGCATGTTGGCAGCTGATTAGTCATGATATGACTGAGCTGAACATGTTATGTTGGTCTGAACTAATTAAATCAAAATCGAATAATTAATTTAAAACAAGCAGAAAACGGATCAGAGTTTGTGTTTTGTGGGTTTTTATTCACTAATGAAGATCTAATTGTAACGCTAAAAGTCTCTTACCTCTGTGAATCTGTTGACCTGTTCTCTGCCGTGTTCCCCTTTAGACGACATCAGCATTAGCTTGTTCTGAAGCTCCAGCAGATCTTCAAGCTTGTAGCTTTTCACCTCATTTCCTGCTTTTACTGTCACCAGAACCATATTTTGAAGACATCTCTGAAAATGGATAAAATCGGTTCAGAAAACGTCTCAAATCCAGCTCGAAAGTGTTTTAACGAGGACTGGCCCTTTACCTTCTCTGTTTTGTCCCTCGACCATCCAACGTGATAAACTCCATGCGTGTTGATGGAGGAAGCGAGCGAGAGCGAAGACTGCTCCACAGAGCCGTGCGTCTCCTTCAGAGCCTTCAGCCAGCTCAGCAGTCGAGTCGACTCTCTCTGAAAGACAAATTCAGAGCCGTCAACGTCATGGTCAGAAGTGTCTTGGTCAGAAGTGTCTTGGTACGTCATGGTCAGAAGTGTCTTGGTCAGAAAAAGTATCTCAGTACCAGCTTGTCAGGGAGCTTCTCGTCTCTGCTCTGGGCGTCCCACACCTGCTGAGCACACATCATGAACTCCTGGAAGCCGGTCTCACGGGAGAGGGAGTAGAGCAGGGGGCCGTATCCCATCACCGCATCATGAAAGCAGGCCACCTGGTCAATCTCCGTATCGTTTTCTCCAGCAGATATCGAAGCTAGCTCGACATAAACTTTGACATCGCTCATCGCTGGAAAATGGACACAACGGAGAGAAGCACCACTTATAGTTGCTTCTTGCAGGGTTAGTCTGAAAAATGTACGAAATTGTGTTTGTTATGGGGTCGACCTACTTCTGAGGTTCTCTTTGACCCAGCTGATCAGAGGTTGGCTTTTCAGAAACTCTTCCAAACACGCAGTGTGTTCCCTGGAGACGGCGGAGAGCTGCTGCCTGGCATGAAACATGTCATCAGTGAGAGACCCCAGGACCCGCTGCTTAAAGCTGTCTTCATCCTGAAGAGGAGACAACGATGAAAACGAGTCACTTAACTGCAAACCTCCATCTGTTGAATAAAAAAACTATACAAAATTACCATGGCTGACTTCACTTTTTATTGTAACAGATAGTTGTAAAACACTAAAAGCAAACCATACACACCAAATAAGGCCTTGCGTGTACATTTTCATTAAACATTAAAATCATTAATCATTAAAAACGTCACAGTGGAGTCAATATATTTTTCTAGGATAAATGACGACAAAAGCAGCTTAGCCTTAAATAACCATAAAAAACTTTCACTAATACGCAGGATTTCAAAACATGATCCCAAATGTAAAAGATAACAAATCTATTTTACAAGGTTTGTACACATTCTTAAACAAGAATGTGTACAAACCAGACCAAAAAAAAAAATCAACAAAGCAAATTCACAGTTAAATTTCATGTGGAGCATTTAGATTGTTACCAGTTGCCTGAGGGAGCTAATTTCGCTGAAGTTTCCAGAAAGCCCCATCCTCTCAGCGATTCTCAGGACCGCGCTGGCTGCAGCCGCTGCATCGTGCAGCTGTCTGTACTCCTGGATCTGACGCAGCCTCCTCTGAACCCAGTCCTTCTCAGCCGTCACTCCTCCTGGCGTGCAAATGACCTCTGACATGAGATCTAGCTCCTTCTCCAGCAGCTTTCCATCCCCCTCATCACCGGAGTCCTCTAGCATCTGGTCGAGCTTCCTGAACCTGATGTTTGCCTCAGCGATGCTGACTCCAAGGTGTGAGAACTCCTCCAGCAGGGGCGTCCAGATGCTCTCCGAGATCTGACTTAGAGTCAGCTGAACGGGAGGCGAGGCGGGGAATCTCGATGCTGCAACGGATGCTGCTTGTTTGACCCACGAGGAGAGAATCAGGTTGCTGTGATGCAGTCTGTGCATCTCTGAGGACATTTTCAAGACATTCATACTGATTTTGTACCACAGGACTGGAGGAGGACCAGTCTTCTGCAGCCTTTTTTCTGCATCAACGGCCTGAACAAGCACCAGTTTGTTCAGACTCACAGCATGGAGATCTGCACTGTGCTGCGCTTCGAGAGTCAACACCTCAGGAACTGATGAATTACAAAAAAAACACAATGTCAAAAGTTTAATTAAAGATGACAACAATAACATACGAATGGTGAGTCTGATATACTGACCCGTGATGCTTTCCCTAACCTTCGCCAACATCTTTATCAGTGTATCTATCTCCTGTTTGCGCTGCATGAAAGCATTCAGGTCCTTCTCTCTCTGAGTCAAAACAACGTCAGCGTCCGCAGGAGCCTTCTCAGACTTGGTGTTCTTCTTGTCTGCGGACGAGATTTTTCCTGAATTAATATTCTGTGTGGGTGAAACTTTAACTTACCATTTACTGACAAACGCTTACATTGCTGGTAAAGTCGCTTGAACTGCTCTCGGTATTTCAGACACGTCTGTAAGTGTCCCAGGGACACGCTTCCTTCAAGCAAGGACGCCACCAGAAGACGGACAGCTTCCACACAGCTGTGGACAACCTGTCCTGCTGTGTCGTCCACCTGGACTGATGTCCAAGTGCCTTAGAAACAAAACGACGAGGCTACTGTAAAAAACATGATCGACACAGAGCATAAAAGTTTAACACAAAGAGAAGAAAATGCAAAGTAAATGTCCCACAGTTAGAGAGCAGGAAGTTCACAGCTGACTGAGGTTCCAGCAGCTGGACCGCCATGTTGTCTCTGAACCGGGCTGCAGACTCGACCACAACAGCAGAAGTGACTTTAGGAGGAAGATCTTTCACCTTCGAGGTCAGACTTCTCATCAAGTCTCCTTCCTTTCCTCTCTGTGATCAGAATGAATATGACTTGAGCACTGTTAAAGGTGCAGTGTCTAAATTTTAGAATAAACGTGGTTTTTTTTGCATATTTGTTAAAACTGTCACTTTGTTGTGAGCTTCTCTTCCTCCCTCTGCTCCCAGTATGCAGAAATACACCGCTTGATCAAAAGCAACCAATCAGAGCCAGCAGGAGCTTCTTAGCGCTGTCAATCATGTTTGTGTACACAACGCTCACACTCTCCGTTTTGCTCTTTGCTACGCTACAGCTGGTTCACCATAAAAGAGCCTGCAATGAACGCTAAGGCTAGTTAGCGTAGCCAATGATGACGGTGGATTAACAGTTTTTCTGGAAGTTGTTTCTCCACCATTAGCACACTTAGCAGCATGTACACGAGTTTGATTGACAGAGCTAAGACCCTCCTCCTGCCTCTGATTGGTTGTTTCTGAGAAGGAGTGGTGTGTTTCTGCACATCACTGTAGCAGCTGAGGTTGATCTTTTCACAGATTATCTGTCTTATATCATACTTTTACGACACAGTGGCAGTTTTAATAATAAAACAAGAACAAACAGTTTTAAATACAGTTTTTACCCAAATAAAGTTACAGAACAGAAAAACTGGCTGTTCTCTAATTTAGTGGGAATTAGGCAGCAAGCAAGAACTGTTGGGATGTGTGAGTGCCCCTTATATTCTAATTTTACTGGTAATTATTTGCCTGTATTATATAAATTTTAAAAGACAACATTCTGCTCTACTTCATTCAATATTTCTGTTATTTTCCAAAGAAAAACAGAGATTTGCCGCTCCACAAACTGAATAAATCACGATTGATCTCCATCCAGTTCCACACCTGACAGATGGTCTTGACGGCCGAGTGAAACATCTCGTGGAAACAGTTCTGGACAACATGGTGGCTTCTGCCCAAAGCAGCCGCTGGTGAATCCAGGCACCAGATCAGCACTTTATCCTCATCACTGACCTGCACAGAGAGACGTCTCAGGTGAGCAAATTGTTCTCATTTTAGATAGTAAAGAGCATTTTTTCCCCCTTTGGACACGATTACCTCATTTATCCTCTTCTTCAGATCTTTCTGAAGCCGTGTCGCCCAGCTGGAGGAAACGTCTTCAGAAAACCATTCGACCTTCAGCAGCGCGTCCCACAGCTGCTCAATTAGCACAGAAACGATGGTTCCGATGAACAAAAACAGGCTCAGCAACGTGACAATGAGTTTACTCTAAACATTAAACTGCCTGAAAGCAGTTAAGTATGATGTAGTATTTTTACCCATTAATTTTATTTTGTCATAGAAATAAACGCAGCTAAACGTTTTACATTATTTACTTTTTACAGTTGTTTAATGTTTAACTGGTGAGGTTATAATTATCTTACTAATAAAGTGTTGTCCTGTATATTGGACTAGCTGCTTGCTAACTTCCAGACCCAGTTTCTGGCTGTGGTTTTCCATTAAAAAAGAAGAAAAATAATTACATTTATTTATGTGGAATGGATATTGGATAATGGAAAAGTACTGAAAATGTTTTGATTTAGTAAAGATTATATTTTCAAGTGTACAAAAGAAATAAAATGAGCTCAAATCAGACCTTTAAAGTTGTCAATGCGATCGATATCCTGTCATTACTTTTAGTTGTTATAAACGTCTGAGTTTTCTACATTTATTGATTTTCAGGTGTGCTTTTGAGAATAGCCTGAAGTTCCATTTTTAAATGATCCAGAAAGGATGAGCATAAGAAAAAAAGTATTTTGTTTGCTCATTTTAAAAAGAAGGAGCAGGTGCTTTACAAACCAGTCGACTATATTTGATCAGTGCCAATTTTAAGTCTTTTAATATTCTAATTTCTAAATATTTAATTATAACAAAATAATATATCAGTAGTGGAATTTTTACCAGCTATATACCTCAATTTCTTTTGGATAGGTGAGTGTTTTTCCAGATACAAGTGGTTTCTGCAGCAGTTCATCTCTCCACTCACTGATCCGCTGCTGCACATCAAACAGCTTCTCCACAACTTTCTGCCTGGACGCCTCTTCACCTTCCTCAGACTAAACCCAAACACAAAGGGAATTAATCACAGTTAGAAGATCAGCACTTAGGAGGAAATACAAGTAAAAGATGGATACCTCTCCTCTCAGCTTCATCTCGAGTATCTCAGCCAGTTTCAATACCAGCTGGAGGGACAGAACCACCGTTTGGTACCACGGAACAATCCGGGCGATCTCACATGTGTACTTCAACACACTGATGCTGCTCTCAAGCGCTGACTGCAGGCTCCCAGAGTTAGCCAGTCTAATAAGAAAAACAAAAATAAATTTACACACAGTCCAGGGTTATAAAACCTGAGGGTCTGATGAATATTTATGTACCTGTCCTTCTGTTTATCTGCCTCCATCAGGATGTGCCTCAAAGATTTATCAGCCAGCTGCATGCAGAGAAGATTATCAAGCAAGTATTAGAACTATACAATTTCACCATCAAGGCTCAAATTTAATATTTTCTAACCCTCACATTTGCTTCACATTGTTTGAGATCCATTTTCTTTCGCAGCCGGTACAACAGACTCTGGATCAGGTGTTCTGCTCCGACTCCGGTCAGGCGGGAAAATTCAGGAAGATCATCAAACGGGATCAGAGCCAACCAGCTCGTCAAGAGCAAAGGGATCTCTGCTGCAGCTGGTGGCAAGTTTTTCTGGATCAATGAGAGCATCGTCCTGCAACAGAGCAGAACATGTCAAAAAAGATCAAGAAAAGAAATACAGTCAACGTGGGTCTGACAAAAGGACTCACCTCCGTTTGTCAGAGTGGAACTGCACATTTTCTCTGAATCTGATAAACCAGACGTCTTTAAGTCCTGACCAGTCGTCCTCTTCAACATTTGGACCCACTTTAGTGGCATCAGCTCCCGGCTGTCTGAGCCTGAAGAGCAGAGGAGGGAGAAGGACGAGCTCCGCCACAGCCCTCTGGGCACACAGGTTCATCAGACCTATCACCGTGCTGAGAGACGAAATAATCGGATAAACAAAATTAGTTCACTAATTAATAAAGCAAAAATAGTAATATTTACAAACTCTCCAAAAGTGCAAAAAGAAAAATATTACTGCCTTCCAAAAGTTGAAATATTACAAAAACAAAACTTACTACTGAGGATCTCCTAATGAAGCGCTCAGCTCCTCCAGGTTCTTCGTGTCCATCGCGGCCTCTGAGGTCACCAGCAGACACAACTCGGCCCAGCCTTTCACTCCGAGGTTGATGTTACAGTATCTTGTGATCATGAACACAGACAGACCCAAAACCAGAGGACTGGAGCTCCTGCATTTTTCTGGCAATTTCTCCTTTGGCTCTCCTTTTAAAATTTGCACCAAAGTCTCTGAAATCAGCTCTGGTGCCTGCAGATACAAACGTTTGTTACTGATGGCATGTTAGAAGGACAAACTATAATATTTTAGGCTTTTTTCTGCAGAGCTGACCTTGACTAAAGGCGGTCTGGAACGGTCCAGGTATGAAATTCGACCATGAGCTGAATTGAAACTCCATGTAAAATGCATCAACTGATCAGACAATGTCTTAGTGCTTTCTTTGTCTGATGGAGTCCATTTCTGGAAGATGCGGTTCAGAAGAGTTGATGCTGAAGTTTGCCACAAGTTGGAAATTTCATCGCCTCTTGATTTCTTCCAACCAACATACTGTAGTCCAGTTTTTAACATATTCTGTCCATCATCGCGGCAGATGAAGCCTTCATAAAGGTGCAGCTCTAGGTGAACACACACAGATCTGTCATTAGTTTATATGAATCCACTAAAACCAACATGAAGGATTTATTTTGGTTACATCAGGTTTTGTGTTTACCTTTTATTCTTGTGTCCACTGGAATTTGAAAAGATCGATAGGCTGCTCCAATAACTTCCTTGCTTCGCTGCTTAACACCGTACCAGTATGTCAGCGTATAGCCTCTGTTCAATTTACTTTCTTCAACAGAGAGCTGTGCTTCTACCAGGTAGCCTCCCTGCTTCAAGCCACTGAACATAAGACATTTAGGTTTCAGTTCAAGTTGTAATCCAAAACACTGGCATCAAGCAGTACCATTACATTTTTGCAAGTACTTGGTTTGGAATAAAAATAATAATTTATCCTCAAATTATTTATCTTTGATTTGACCAAACCAACAAAGAAACAAAAGATTTAAAAACAGTTCATTCAAAAAACTTTTTTTGATTTTTTTAAATCTACAAGATGAATATTTTTCAAGGAACAAAAGAAAGACTTGGTTTCCTAAAGCACAATGATTTTTTTACCTGGTGGCTTTTAAATATGCAAGGTGATAGGCACGTGGTTTACAGAACAGAGAAGTGAAAAGCAGAAAGGCTGGTCAGATAGGATGGTAGTAGATGGTAGTAGAGTCATGTTTTCATATGGTTTACCACAAGTTAACAAACATTATCCAAACTGTACCATGCTGATTTTGTGTAAATTATACGTTTTTTGTAAAATTCTTGAAGTGATTTTGATTGCAAGGCAGTTATGTGCTCCTTAGGAGAGTTGTTTTGCTTCTATTGACCCAAAATGGCCTACACTATAGTCTGTTTCCTGCTTTTGGTCTCTGGTCCTCTTGCGTTCACATATGCATTCAAACTCGAGTTCACTTCAAGTGAACTGAGGCCTAGGTTTTTAGGCGGACCAGAGTTTGTTTTTTTGGTCTGCATTCGAGTTTGATTTTGCATTCACACCCCCCCCCAAACAAACCGTACCATTTAGAGTCAAACACACTAGAGTTTGATTAAGATGGATTAAACAAAGCTGATGTGAATGTACCCTCAAGCTAAGAGGTTTATGTAAACTTTTTTTAGTAAACTTTGTTTTGTTTTGGCAAACTTTAGCATTTTGCCAAACAAACTTACAAAGCTAAAAAGATTATAAGGTGCAGATTAGCATTTTAAAAATAAAAAAAATCAGCAACTGTTGTAAATGTTACTGTTCATTAATAATGGATCAAAGTCAGAGGTATGAAGTAAGTGGGTCTGAGCATCACTGAGAATAATACTCACACAAAATATGTTATTTTAAAGGGCAGAGGTTCTAATGTTGTTTCTTCAAACATCATTAGGAGTGTGTCATATTCTTGGTTGAATCTGAACTTCTTGTCCAGAACAGCGTAGATGTGCAGTGTGAACATGGGAGCTCCAGGAGGAGGCCTGACTGGGCTCCTATCCCTGTGAAGAAAAAAATATTTTTTATTTTTTAGGCTCAGCATCAAAGACGAACAAAGCTGTTGAATTCAGCCTCACCTTGTGCTTAGAGGTTGGTCAGCAGCTTTTTTTGAGGCTGTCAAACTGGACTGTTTCTCTCCTCCTGCCCCAGAGACGGCTGTGGCGTATGACTTTGATTGGCCGTCTTTAACAGACTGAGATGTTGCTGCTTCAGCAGAAGATCCTCCAGGTTGATCGTTCTCATTTTTAGCCATTGATTCTGTTGTGCTGCCTTTCACTGGATTGTCTTTTGGCCCTGGAGTAGCGCTGCTTTGCTGCAGCTCGGGTCCAGCCTCTGCCGGACCAGCGGTGACCGGTTGAATTTCTTTACGCTGTGTGCCATCTTGCTTTGGATCGAGGAAGTCTGTCTGCGTTTCCTGGCTCTTCTGAAACACAACTGCAGTCTGTGTGAATCTATCTCTGCCTTTATGCTTCTTTGTTTGTGTCTGAGCTTCAACCATCTGAACATCTTTCTGGGATTTTTCAGCATTTTCTTCTTCTTGTAAGTTTTGTCCAGCCTGGAGAGACTGTTCTTTGACAAACAAGCCTTCCTCAGTTTGGGTACTTGTGGTCTCACCTCCCTTATTCTCATCTTTTTCTGTGCTTTCGTTTTTCACATCTGAGACGCTCTTTTTTCTCCCCTGGGGTTTTTCAACATTTTCTTCTTTTGGCACGCTTTCCCCAGCCTGGAGAGACTGTTCTTTGACAAACAAGCCTTCCTCAGTTTGGGTACTTGTGGTCTCACCTCCCTTATTCTCATCTTTTTCTGTGCTTTCGCTTTTCACATCTGAGACGCTCTTTTTTCTCCCCTGGGGTTTTTCAACATTTTCTTCTTTTGGCACGCTTTCCCCAGCCTGGAGAGACTGTTCTTTCACAGTCAAGCCTTCCTCGGTTTGGCTACTTGTGTTCTCAACAACCTCATTCTCATCTTTTTCTGCAATTTCACATTTTAAATTTGAGGCTGTCTTTTTTCTCCTCTGATGTCTTCTTTGTCTTCTTTTCTTTTCCTGAATATTCTTGGTGGGATTTACAGATTCGTGTTGCTGAAATATACATTTACATGGTTTTAAATAGTTCTCATATGCAGAAAACTAACAGAATAAAAACATATTGCATCTGCAGATCTACCTCAGTTCTCCTTCGGGGTCTTTTGGTTGCAACATCATCATTTTTCCTGGATTTCTCCTCTGATTCAGCGGTGCTGTGGAGGTTTGCTGCCCCGTCCGCCATCTGTGGGGACGACTTTCCACGGACAGCCTCCCTTACTCTGATATCTACAGCATAGCAAAGGTAAAATGTTTCTATTTATTCATTATGGGTATGAAAATTACATTATTTTTGTTCCTTTAATAATACATTGGAACCATCCTTTTCCAGACTCTTTTAAATATGACTTCAACAAGCAGCTACCCACATTGACCAGAGAAATACCTTCTGGAGAAAATCTGCTCAGACGAGTTGGACAATGTTTGAATTGAGGAGGCTTTTAAACCTATCAAGCCTGATTTATGATGGAAGCTTTTTGATGATGGCCAATTTGTGGTGGCATGACATGCATATACTTGCAAGTGCAATTATAACCCTACAGGGAAATAAATGAAATTCATAATAATTTAAACCTAATTACTGTTTCTGATGTTGACTTCAGTTCACCGCAGTATGAAAAGCAGATTTATTACTTTACTAAAGGTCAGAAAAGTTAATAACAAATGTGTACATGTATGGTGAACTGTGATTCTGAATAAACTGTACTAAGATAATTTGGTTTTTAGGTTAGAGATTTAAGTCGTAATTCAAAGTATTTGACAAACTCCGTCACAGCTTTAAATGGAAAATGTTTAAGATAATGTTTAAGACTTATTTTCCACCTATAATTAATGATAACCTGCTTCATTTGAATAAAAGAAATAATAGATGACAATAAATTATTCCTACTCATGCATTTACAGCGATATTACGAGTATTGAACCGCTTATAGGAAAACTACAAAAACTCCAGATTTTAAAGTTTGTTGTTTAAGCTAGCTAATTTATGCTAGTGTTGACTTTTCGTGACAATGGTACTTTTAAACACAAACTGACTTAGGATGCTTATCATCTATGCCGTCTATCGTTTTATTAGTAATACAACCAAATCTGAGACAAAATAAAAACTATATCAGATTTAAAGTCATATTTTGCTTACCTGTGCGTCTGTCAGCCTGCAGGTCGAGTATCAACAGAAATGCTCTGTGATCGTTTATTACAGACTCTAAAGTCAAGGGAGGGACGGTCCGCAAATGTGTCGTGTGTCCCACAAACGGGTCGTTTTCTCTACCCGTCACTTAATAAGTTTACTTCAGATAAACTAGCTTAATATAACAACACTTGTTTACAACAAATAATACTAGTATATAGAAAAATTGGGCGATAATGCATAGCTTTACGTGTTCTTCTGGTCCTATTTGATAGGTAATTTTCTGACAGTCCCTAGAACACTTGAACGTCCCTTCAGTTTCGTTTCTGCTTTGGTCACATCGAAGAAGAAACTTAGGCTGTTTTGAAGTTTTCAATTTTTGCAAGAGAAACTGGTAAATTACCAGCTATCTTGCTTTACGGCATTGTCTATCAGTTTTAGATTTTAAAACGTTTCTATTCAAGTCGGATACAAATACAATTTAGAAAATTCTTAAAGAAAAAATATCAGAAACTAATATATTTATTAACCAAAACAGACGTCTGGGAATAGCCAGTTTACAGCTTCTTAAAAGCATGCAATTTTTCCCAAATGTTATAAGAAAATGAAACAAAAATCCACAGAAAAAAGCTATATGCCTTAAAAAACAAACAAACATTTTTAATGACTCTCAAAGGTAAACAAAACAAGAGGAAAGTATCACATATTCCTCGAAGTAGGGGAACATAATCTATCAAGAAAATAAGTAAATAATGTACTCAAAAGAAAGAAAAAATAAAAAAAAATCAACATAAATCCACAGTGTTAAAGTTTTTAATCTTATATCCAAGTATAATTTGGCAATAATTCTAAATTTAAATTTATGCTGCATTTATGACACTCTATAAAATCATATAAGGTCACAAATTCTAAACAGTCTAATAAAACAGAAGAAGCGATTATTTAACTTTTTGTGGGGAAGAAATTACAACACAACATAATTTATCCCCCATAACTTGTGTTAGATGACAGTCTTTTCACATCAGGTACACATGTTAATAATATTGCTCATTTTGAAGTTTATCCTCCAGACTGTGGATTTCAGAGTGATCACTGTGGTGAGATCTTAAGAGCAGTCTGAGCACTTTTGAAAAAAGATAATATAAACTTACGAGTCTGAATTTAGTCTGTTCAAAACATCTGCCAACTTCTCTAAGTCTGGTCACAGAAGCAAGTTCACCCAGAAAGCAGACCACAAGATGCTAAAGGAAGTAAACTCTCATGACAGATGATATGAAAGTGACTGTACAAGAAACCTCTACTCTCAAAGAAAAACACAATAACCTGACTGAAGTTTGCAAGACAGAAAGCAGACATCACGACCAGAATATACTCTTTGGCCAGGTGGATGTAAAATTTAATTTTTGGGACACCAGAACAGACGCCATGTCTGATGTACTCTAATTACAGCGTTTAGAAAAACAACCTCCTACCAGCTGTGAAGCAGGCGGTGGTGTCGTGGTTTGGAGATGTTTCTCTGCAGTGCATTACCAACTCACCATCTGAATGAATTCTACCATGAATCAGGGGACGAAGATAATATGAGAGGAAAGAACAAATTAAAAAAGACGGATGACTTGAAACCCCCAAACACAGACGCAAAGCTGCAAAGACTCTAAGAAAACTTTCTCATTGGTAAACTACACCTCTGAAGTGAACATTTTGATGTCATCATTGGTGTGAGCCAACGGGTTTCTGGATTCTGCGAACTACGACCCTGCTCCTCCTCCCTGCGGGTCGGCCTGATCCTTTTGCTGCACTCGCCTCTCTTGTCCACCATCTGGGCGTTTGCAGATCTTTGCTTTGTGCTGCAGGTTTCCTTCCGGACCGAGCACCGTCCACAAAAGCCTCGACGTCTTCGAACCTGGCAGTGAGCTCGACGAGACGCTCCTTCAGGGAGTTGAACTCTTTGTAGAGATCTCCCAGAGCTTCTGACAGTGGCTGGATCCTGCAGGAATGCAAACAGATTTATCCCTTTGGACACAATTAAAGTAAAATCTACCTCCGCTTAGAGATTACAAACAAATGAACAGACCAGTAAAATATAGCCGAGTTAAACTTAAACAGACAGCTATAAAATATTTGGCAGATTTTCCCACACATTGCTGCCAAAACAACATTACAACCCAAAAGAGTGGATCTCTACATTTGAACTCTGGCAGTGGGTGAATGTTATGGTTTAAAGAGGGAACAGATCCCAGATGGTTTTCTTAGAAATTTGGAACTTTTCTTTGGATTTCAGCTTTTTTGTGTGTGTGTGTGTGTGTGTGGAGAAGAAAAGAGGATGTGTTAAATGTCAGACCTAATTTAAAAAAAAATCTATTTACAGTAGATGAAGAGTTTGTGACAAAAAACTGCCAAGACTAAAAGATAAATGAACCCACAGCAGATCATCAGCTGCGTGTGGGAACTAAATCCTACTTTCTATCCATCAAATTGTCATTTCACAGAGATTCAGCAAAAGGAACAAGTTAATTATTGTGTTAGCTTGATATTCATAAAAATATTAATATTTAAATCATGTATCAGAGTTTGGTAGATAACAAACCAGGTACATGATTAAAAAGATGTTTTGAAAATCAACTTAAAGCCCCTCAGAGAGCTTGGAGAACTTTTGATCAAAACTAAAAGATCAGAAGAAAATATGCTTGTTTGGAAGGAAAATACTGATAAACAAGAACTGAACTCGAAGTAGGCACAAAGCCTGGAGCTTCCTGACCTTCCGTAGTCGGGCAGCACAGTGTTGTGGTCATGCAGCAGCAGATCTTTGACCTGCGTCATGATGGCGTATTTCCAGTTGTCTAGAACCAGCGTGAGGTTTGCACATCCTTTGCTGTTCATCTTCTCAGCTGCAGGTCAGCAAATCAAATAGACAAATTTCATTGAACTGTTTCTGTTAATGTGTCAGAAATAAAACTCAAATAGCAGAAATGTTCTGAATGTTTTTAAAGTTTCTATTTTATTTTTATTTTTTTTTACAAGATCCAAGTAGAGTAGCAGCAGTTTTATACATTATTCAAAAACTCTGAAATACAGTTAAACTTGTCTACAAAAATATGTTTTACTTATTAATTTATTATTGTAAATATGTCGCGGAAAACTGTCTTATGTTCATCTCAAGATAAAACGTTTGTAACTTGCATTAGATTCTCCCAAAATGCACTTAAAAACTATTTGCATAATAATAATAAAACATAAAAGAAAACAATAGAAGCAGAATAAAGTAAAAATGAAACAAAAATAACAAAAAAATGACCAAATCATGCTGTCAGCCACTGGAAGTGTTTTTAAAAGAAACCTACAAACAGAAACCAGTTCCTTAATTTCATAACTCAGTAAAAGTTCGGACCGAGATGAGAAATAAGATTTAAGGCATCATAGTTAAGACAGAAATATTTACCCCACTGGCAGATTTAAAGTTACTTTCATTCAACCAAACAGTTAATTTTTATGGTGAATGAGACAGGCATCTCTCAAAAACAAAACAAGAAGAACATCAGATTTTTTAAACTGTGGTTTTTGTGGGCTTCACAGCGATAAAACTTGTTTACCAGCTTATTGCAAGTTTCACGAATATTTCAATGATTTATCTTTGCCATCACCCTAACTTAGCTCCCTCCGTTGATTCCTTTTCAGATACAAGTTGCCACTTCAAACCATAATAAACAATTGCAGGCCCAAGCATATTAAACAACAGTCCAGATAATTATCAATGACATCAAAATGTTTAAAACCAATCATAGCGAATATTTGAACAATACGAATTAATCTGTAAAAATATGCAATAGTTTGCTTCTTTTCTGTCATCAGATGTGTTAGCAGATTTGACAGTAAAACATCAGTGTATATATATATATATATATATATATATATATATATATATATATATATATATATATATATATATATATATATATATATATATATATGTGTGTTTTTTTTTTGTTTTTTTTAATTATTATTATGGACCTGCCTTCATCGCTGTGATCCAGTCCTGGTTTCTGCTTCTGAGCGACTGCCATGATTACGGACAAAACCAGCAAAACTCCAGCCGACTTCATTCCTGTTTGAAACAAAACTTTCTTTAGTGTCTGATCATAAAAGCATCAACCTGGAGATTAAAACTCACTGGAACGACGCCGTGGTCATAAAGAAAACACCTGTTTTATATCTGGGACAGAGGGAGGACCTTCAGTCTCCTCCCCTCCGTCAGGATGAGCTTCATGTGGGAGTTTCTGTTTGAAGTTTCAGATTAACATTCCTGTTCTTCATCTGCTGCACATCTGCAGATCAATTATAATAAAAATTCTAAGAGTCAAACGCAGCAAACTGATCCTCTGTCCCATTTCGACTGAGAATTTAGCATTAGACGTTTGATTTATTAGAAAACAAACAGATAATACTTAATAGATGTTGACTTTTAGAGAACTTGACACACAGGCGGTGATTTACTGCTGTGACAGTTCTGCTTTAAAGCTTTTCTTCTGGTGAACGAATTCCTGGCTGCAGGAATTTGCTCCCATTCAGACAAAACCGCAACACGACGACTGACAGCAGACAACGAACGATGAGGTCTGGAGCCAATATTTCATTCAGAATCAAACCAGTTGAAGCTGGACGAAACATGCTCAGTGATTCATTGGTGTTTTCTTAAACGGGGCGTTAAATCGGTAAGAAACGCACTGGCAAAAAAAACAAAAAACTAAAAAACAAGTGAAGGAACAGATTTAGGTATAAACTGGTAGCAAACCAGTGATGATACAGAGTATTCCATTCCCTTTAACTTTTTGCATTTTATCATGTTGTAATATCCAACTTCAATGTGTTTCTTTTTTTCACTCTATATGCAGCAACAAACACAAAGTAGAGAATTACTGTAAATGTACACAATTACTGTAAAGAAAATGATACTTTCCAAAAATAAGATGAGAAAAGTTTGGTCCCCTTTTTTCTGATACCAGCTGCCTTCATAACTCAACCAAATAGTGTCTAACTGTGTAATTTAACAACAGTAAGACGGGTAAATGGAGATAAATAGAGTTCAGTTCTGGTAGAAAACCAGTGGAGGCTACAAAAGATTCGAGGTAAAGATTTACCTTCCAGCAGGACGACGACCCTAAACATGCGGTCAGAGCTGCAGCAGAATGGTTTGGATCAGAGGTGTCCAAACATCCATGTGTCTCTGCTCCAGCCGAATAACTTCCTCATTATGTCATCAACCTCTGTAGATGCCTGCTAATGTGCAGCCGAGCATCTAAAATATGCGGGACATCGACTCTTGAGGACTAGAGTCAGCCAGCCCTGGTTAAGATCGAAGCATATAATGTATTAGAACGGCCCAGTCAAAGTCCAGAACAAAGCCCGATTGAGGATATGGAGCAAAGTTTGAAAAGAAGCTGAATATTTGTGGGAAAACATTTTTAAAATACCATCCGTAAAACAGATTAGTGGCTATAAAATGGCAAATGTTGAATCCCTGCCATGCTTCTGAAGGATAAAGTATCTAAATTGTTTTAGTGGAGTACAGGGAAGTCAAAGGGAAGTAGTGTTTTTCTAGGACAGAACTGGAAACAAAGGGTAGAAGCTTGTAAATTCCCTCACAAATATTTTGTCAGGTAACATTTTTTATCATCACCATATGATATGCGGTGTTTATGTGTATATTGCTGGATATTAGTTAATCTATTACCATACCAACAATTAGAATGTGTAGTTTAATAAATGCTGTTTGTCTTCTGAAAGCAAATACAGTAATATTTCTTCTTTAAGGTTCATTTGAGACAAGAAATAAAACAAGAAACAGTGTTGTATAGCTTGATGTACTCTGATGTAGTACCAGTTTCCCCCAGTTGTATTATAAGCCTGGCAGCCCACCAGGCTTTACTTGTACCCCCACCAGGCTTAGCATTGCTTATTTATTTAAGTTTGTTTTTTAAAGTTTGCATTTTTTAAGACTTATAGTTGGTGTTCAGATATTAATCTTCCAATAACACGTAATAATCAAGTTATATTTTCAAGTTTCCTGTCAACTTGAAACATTTTTTTAACTCAAAAACATGACGGACAGTTGGATGAATGACTGCTCCCAACCACCAGGCTTAGCAAGTTTCCTGAGGGAAACTGAGTAACAGAGAAACATAAACAAACTATAAATGTACTCAGATTTCAACAACAGAAACCTCTTTAAAACTGTCATTTTCCAAGTGTATATGTTTGTATTAAAATAAATGAATTATGATAAATTGGGACGCATTTAAACGGATTTGCTTTTACACTTTTGTTCTTCCTCAACAAGCATGAAGAAAAAAAGAAAGGATGAACGACACTCCTGATTGTATTCTTTGTTTCTTTTATTGTTTTGCTTCAAATCCAAGTCAACAGCGTACAACTTTCAGGGTCCTCGGTCAGCTCAGTGGAAAGTGAGGACGGGCTGCAGCTCCAAGAACTTGCTTGCTCAGCAAACAGCCCCCAGATTAATACAAAAGGAAAAAGGTCAAAGCCACCCCTTAGTGTGACAACAGAGCCATCACACCAAATTAAATCCACACGAGGGGGCAAAAGGAGCAAAAAAAGCATCAAACTAATCTAAAATTATAAGTATTCTCTTAATTGACGAGGGCAAGTTTACAGAGAAGCCCACATCTGATAAATTAGTAAACATGAGCCGCTCGTGACTCGCCCTCTGGACTAGAGAGAGGTTCACTGAAAACTCTCCCAGTTTGGATCGTCACTGGAGTGACGCAGCACACGTTCACGAACGAAAACCAAACCAACCTGAAAATCGTTGAGAGAAAAAAGGGACCGAGTGAGATTCTGGATGCTTCTGCTAGTTTAGCACTGCTGTGATCTGATTGTTTGTCGGTAAATAATCCATCTAATCTTTTTATGTTATTTTACAGAGGCACTTTTTAACTCCACGTATATTGTTTACCCTTTAAATGGCTTTAAAGAACAGATGGACACCAAAATGTTGAAGCTGAGCTGAATGTGAGCCTGAAACGCTCAGAGCACCTGTGGCCAACTTTATAAAAAAAAAAAAAAAAAATCATCTCACTCATATTGGTCCCAATGTTATTAGTCTTGTAGGAAAAAGAAACCAATTTCAATCAACCCAAATGCCCAAAATGAATATGTTAAAAAGAGTTAGCCATGATATTTTTAAAAGAAAATTAGTCTGTCCTCTGAATTTGCTTTTAATCTGATGTTCACTGCAAAAACACAAAATGTTACCAAGTTCAAATATCTCAGTAAATGTAAAATAAGATAAAACTTAGAAGTAACTTTTCAGCAGAATATCAGAGTTTGTCTTAAGTAAATAATGCTTTAATATTTATGAAAAAGTACTAGTTATGTGACAGTGGAACACGACATTTTGACTTATATGGAAAAAATGTCATTTCTCTTACAACTAGCACTTTTTAATCAACATTAAGGAATTATTGACTGGAAACAAGCTCATATTTCTTGCTGACAAGCTACTTATTAGTTTTATATTATTTCAAGTGTACTAAGGTGTTTGCACTAGAAACTAGATCAAAAATACTTGGTAAGATTTTGTGTTTTTGCAGCGTTTAATTTGTTGCACTTCCTCAATCAGATACTTTAATATGTCTGAGCAGGAGAAGCAAAAGTAGATTGAATAAATCCACCATTTAAACATTTGCTTTACCTGGTAGAGGTTAAAATGTCAGCTGAGGAAAAGTTTAGGTTTTCTTTAGACAAGCGTCCTTCGATAGCTCTGACGTATAACTGATTGAGAGGCCTTTTGGTGCCATTTAATGTTTTAATTTTATGGTTCGGTTTCCCGGCAGTCTGCTGAAGGTCTGTTGCTGGAAGAAGAGTCGGTAGTTCTCAAATGCCGGTGTTTCTCGACCATCACGATCCATCTTGGAAATTTACACCCGAGACAATAGCTTCGGGTCTCCCCTCGTCCGGAGGAAAGTCTCTGAAGTCTCTGTGATGGTTAGAAACCCTCAGGGGTCAATCAGAAGAACAGAGGTCATGTTCTGCACCAGCTGGAGCAGAAAAACAAAGGAGAAGAGGAGGAGGCTCAAATAGGGAGGTGAGCACCAGTTGTTTCTAGAGCACCCCATAGCATATGGAAATGAAATTAGAAAGTGTCCCGGGATGTTTTTTTTTTTTGTTTTTTTATCAGAACAACCGATTAAATAAGCTACATCTTCTGCTGCTCAAGTTCAAAACCAATAAAATGAACCGGATCTGCCTTCTGCAATCATCGGAGGCGGCTGCTTCTTAAAACTGGGGACTAAATTTAACACAAAAGATATAAAACGCCGAGCTGTAAACTGGGTTTTTACTCTGCAGCTCAGAGCCTGATGAGGTCGAAGCTTTGAGAAGTGATTGTACTGTAAAGGGCTTTCCAGAGACCAAGAGCTGTAAAAGTGTCCGATCAGAAGAATCAAAGTTTAAGTTACACGCTACAATCTGGTAATAAAAAAAGAAACTCAATTAAATAACAGCATCATCCATCAAAGGTATTTATACACAGCAAGATTTTCCAGAAGTCACTGTGAGAGCAAAAAGAGGGTAAGAGGGTGGGGGCACTGATGTGAAGAAAGATCTGAAAGTTGGGGTCTTTGCTGTCCTCCTGAGTCACAGCAGGTTTTATTTGAGTTATCAGGGGAAATATTTAACAGTTTAGGCCCAAAACAGATAAGAGCTGCTGAAAAGAGGGAGAATAACAAACAAGATTAAATCATGTCTGGTTCAATTTTTCTTTTTTCTTTTTTTAGATTTGTGGACGTAAACAAATGCATCCTTCCGCGCCTTCGGCAGCCAGGGGAAGACCGAGGCGTCACTGCGAATTGGACAAAATAACGAAGGAGGGGCATCTGAATCTTGCAACTGGATCTGGTGAAGTTAGGACTTTGAAGGTAGAAGTTCTGTGGAGGGTCTTAACTGCGGGGCAGGCTGCAGATTTCACAGTGCTCTGTGCCAGGCTGGTTCATGAAGGTGCAGTGGAGGCAGGACCACATGGCTGAGGAGGACGCCGGCGCCGCCGGGCCGCCCATGGCTTCGTAACCCAGGGAGCTGGACGGCTGCCCGCCCACCGTGCCTGAGGAGGGCAGGAACAGGTTACCATGACGATACCATGGCGCAGAGTTTGCAGGGCATCAATGGGTAAGCGTCAATTGAATTTTAAGCCAGGAGAATGAAGGTTTATAAAAAATATGCTGAGCACAAAGTTAGTTAAAACAGCAGCTATTTAAACTGTAATAACGTTGCAGTATTTACAGGGTGTGCACAATTTTCCCAGCGTAAAATTCAAGCACTTTCAAGGTAAGTTTTCAAACTTTTCCAGCACCACACTTTAGAAATAAAATAATACAAATGAACTAAAAAAAAAAATTCAATTCAGTATTATATGATCTAATTTATTACTGGTGATAGTATCTACATCCTACAACAGGGACAAGGTAAGATTAAAATATAGTAAAATTTTATGTTTAAAAACGTCTCTCTGCCTGGTCCAAGATCAAATCAAACTTAACCAAAAATCCCCTGATTTCAATAATGTTACTTAATGTATAAAATATAAGATAAACTTTTATTTCATTGAGCTATTAGGAATTAAATGCTTAAACTCAATATAGAAAGAAAGTTACACAAAAAGAAAATCTCTAAAAAATGTCCTTGCTACGTTTTCTAGAATTTATCAAATAGAAATAATTTTGATAATTGTTACTGACTTAAAACAAGACAAGTTTAATCTGATCTAACTTCAGACACCGGGACAAAAATGTGTCTGTCTTTTCATTAGGCGTATGTAAAGATTTGGTTTCAACTGTAAATAATGTTTGCCAAATTTATAGGCTTTTAGTCAACCTTAGATTACACTTTATGACAAAAATGTGCAGTTTGAATACCAAGCACTTTCAAGGACTTTATACAGAAACCAAGCACTTTCCAAACCTTGAAAACATTTAATTGAAACTCGAGCATTTTTAAGAGATCTCAAGCCGCATGAATAGTGAATTTAACATAAGAGAAGGAGTAGAAGAAAAAAGAAGCATATTTAGTAAATGTTGATCCAACTTACTGCAAAGCTGCTCTATGGTGGCCCACTGCTCAGACTTCTTCCAGGTCTGCGCCAGCTCCTCATTGGACGTTTTCACTGCGTCCAGAAGAAGGCCAATACTGTCCTGCAATAAAAATAAAAGAAACTCATCCTCAGTGATCCAGAACACCAGAAACAGAACAGTTTTATGTTCTTCTCTTTGAGTTTCCAACAGCACATGCAAATGTGCTGAAACGTTTTACTGCATATTTTCCAAAAGTTTTTTCCAAATTACCCTAAAGATGCTAATGGAGTGATTTCCAGATGCGAGGAAAATCTGGCTTCAACCATCGCAAAATGAAAACAGCTGGAAAACGGGAGGAGCGACTGGGTTTTGGAGCATCGACTCACCCTCAGAGGCATGACTTCGTTGGTGACGAGGAAGAGGAGCAGATGGAAGTCTGACACGATGTCCAGGAATGACGCGGAGGAGCACTGGGACAGGTACGTGGCTAAACTGTGAAAATCCTGCAAGCGAACATTCAAATTCACTAAGAAGTTTCCTTCTGGGATTTTTTTAACCTTTTCATAAAATGAAGTCCCAAAACTGGTTGAGAAAGCAGAAAGCACTCACTTGTGTCTCTCCAAGGATGTCACGGTTTTCAATTGGGAAGCGTTGTGTGGAGGTGAAGGTGTACTGAGGGTCCTTTGGGAAAGTTGTGGTGATCTAAAGAAAATACATTTATTTAAATCACGTCAAACACATGCAGTAATATACAATAACACAAACACACAGTGAGAAACAGACAAGTGCCAAACTCACATCTATGATAAGGTACTCGACAGGAAGAGGTCGAGCTAGAAACGTGACATCGTTCCCAAATTTATCTTTGTCCTGTTGGAAAAAAAAAAAAAAGAAAAGATAAACAGAAGCAAATTTACCATCTGAAATAAAACAAATCCTACCAAGTCTTCTGCAGTGGTTTGCTTGGCGCCGATCGATGAGTCTCACCTTGTAGAAGACGTCTGGTACGTACTGCTCAGGGCTGGACTCCTTAGCGTAGCCGAGCTCAGGAGCGTCTTTGCAGGGCAGCAGGCACTCGTCTCTCACCAGAGCCATGCACTGATTGGACACCTGGTAGCCTTCAAAGTGGACCTGATTATCTGGACCACCTGCACACAGAACATGCATATGAAGAAAGGTCAACATTTTCAGAAGTGCTACCAAACATTTGTCATTTTCCTTACTCTAAAACCATAAGATTCAAATTTCCTCAAAGCCAGTTTTATAAAAAAAAAAAAAATAATACAAGCAAAAAACACCAGACAAAAGCCAAAATGTAGCAAAAAGGTTGTTCACTCCTCTCTCTAAAAGCTTTTCAACTGTAACTTAGTTAAAAAAAAAGAAAAAAGTTTTGGATATAGAAAAAGACACATCGTTTTACTAGACACAAAATCTTGGTAATTATCAGGTTTTGTTCCCAGTGGTTCATTCAAACAGACAACAGATGAGCTCACTGCTGGACTGTTTTCTGCTTGTTTGTGTTAATTCTTAATTCTTTATCCATGATCAAAACACTGTAGCTCAAAGCTATTGAAGGTTGATTTCCATTAGGGGAAGTAATTTGTAATTTTAAATTATTGTGCTCTTTTCAGGACATTTATTGCTACTTTAACTTCCTATGAACTATCAATCGTTCACAGGAAGTGAACTATCACTTCACAGGAAGTGTGAAGGGATAGTTCACTTCACACTTCCTGTGAAGTTATAGTTCACTTCACACTAAGATCGGCTTAGTTAGCTAAGCCGATCTTAGCTAACTAAGATCGGTTAACTAAGATCAGTAGTTAGCCGATCTTAGTTAGCCTAAGATCGGCTAAGCGAGTTTATAAAGCAAAAACAGAGTACGGCTAAAAATGTGCCAAATATGTGAAACAATAGGAGCCAACTTTCAGCTTTGCTCAGCACAAAGGAGCAGCTAAAAGAGCCCAAATGGAAAATGTTGCAGAGGGAAATGCGAGTCCAAAAGATAACAAAGTTACTCCACAGAAGGCTAAAAAATGTTTCTAAAAAAACCCCGAAAATTGACCTGCTCTGCTTGTTGAATCATATCTGAGGAGAAGAGTAAGAAACTGGGATGAGTGATTTACGTTTACAGCATTTTCATGGCCATCAACACCAGTACTACATGGTGAAATCATATTGTGTAAAACGATAAGTAATAAACCGTCTCTGTGACTGGCGTGGCTTTAACGTTTCTAAAACCTGTAATTAATTGGCAGCAATCCACATATTCACTTTTTTGTCACTTAAATATCATAAAGTTGAAAAAAAATTGTAGGATTTATATATTTACCACTATTAAAAGAAAAATTTAAGACGATAAATAAAAATAATCTAACCTGTAGCAACAACAGTCACAAACTTGGATCCAAAGTATCCGTCTCGAGACAGCCTGCAGGGGTTTGAGTGTTGGTTCTGGAAATATCCGGACGTGATGCACTCCTCAGCGCTCAGGTAAAAGGAGTCCTGTCAGGTGTATGAGAACATTTTTGATCGAACAGGAACACAGCGGCATCAGTCCGACACTCAGACCACCTCTAACTTGGACCCGTTCTCACCTGGTTTCTTGTGTAGCGGACAGTCCCTATCCTTGTGTCCTCAGACAACAGATCGGTGAAGATCCAGCCCACCTACGAAACACAGAGGAAAAACTATAACATCACCTTTGTTTTGGTAAACTAAACTAACTAAAGATATTCAAGTATGAAAATAATCGCATTTCTGTTGCATTTTTGTTCACAAACATGCAAAACTGACTCAAGTTATTGACGCAGACAAAAAAAAAACATCCACAGCTTCAGTCTGTTAAGCTGCATAAAATTCCCTCACCCTCAGTGCATACATTTAAATCACATTGTGTGCAGGAACTCTGAAATACAAAAGAGATAAATGTTGCAACTGCAGCTTCCCAACACATCAGTCAGGTTTACTGTTTGGAGGAATGAGCGTGTGATTCAGCAGGTTAAACTCTTCACTGTTTGAGACGTCTTAACCCGTTTAGAGAAAGCATAAATCTGCCTTGAGCTCTGAGGGCAGCGCTTTCAGACGCAGCCCTGCTGCAGGAAAAACAGACCCACCTTGCAGAGCCCCAGTTTGGCAGCGATTTCATCTACAGCTGCAGCTTTGGGATCCTCCAACAGCTCCAAACTGTTCTGGGTCGCACTCTGAAACAGAACAAAAATCAAAATTAAGCCTACCAAAAGGCATATTAATATAATATATGAGATTTATTGGGTGAGGCTTTCACCTGCGGGGGCTCATAGATGGCCGCCACCTCAGCTCTGATGCCCAGCGGGATGTCTGTGTGCTCGGTGTACCGGCCATATAGGTAGCCCATCCTCTGACTGCCTGTTTTCCTCCAGAAGTCCAGGAATCGGTCGGCGATGGTGTGGTTCTCAAACATGATGTTGTCTACATGTCTGTATTTCTGGAACAGACATTCAGAGAAGAGAGAATTGCTTCAATGTTTGCGTGTGCACTAGGCTTTGAATATCTGCCTAAAGTTATTTTAGAGCCTCTCAAAGGCTGGACCTAGTTTTACAATCTGTGACCTGATGTCATCTTTATACATGGCATTACACTATTGTGTGTCTTGGGCCCGGAAGATGCTTTCCAATATTGGCTTTCTATTTGCCAAACACAATCTGATCTCCAGTTACACGAGGCTACAACAACCTTTTAGAAATATCAAATAATGTCCAAACTCTCACAGCTCCTAAGTACAACAAAAGTGTGCCAATTTTTCTAAAATGATACTCACCGAAATGACCCAACAAACTTTCTCATGCTACATCATGTAGATGCTCTGTCTGCACCGATGAATATTCATTCACCTCAGCATGTTTAATGTGTGGACCAGTTTCAACTGATGGGAGCTCCTCCTGTTTTCTGAATAATCAATTTATTATGGATAATTGACCTTTTGGGGTCACTAGCCTCAAATATGAAAAAGGCGAACAAGATGATAAGTCTGGGAGAATGTGGAATATGGAGAGAAATGGTTGCACTGCAGCTCACCCATTTCTTACCATCAGTATGTTTCTGTTGAATGAATGATGACTCACTGTTGTGGTTAATGTCTTTAATTCAGATACTACATTTAAAAAATAGCAATAAACGTTAATTTAAGGATTTTATTTGGGCTCCTATACTTTAAAGCCACAGCTTTACATCTAGACGGCTGCATTTTAAGCAAGAAGGAAATATAACGAATAAATTATGCTGCCACTATAATATTTTTTCTGCTACTTCAGCAAAACGTAACAAATGTACTTGGTTTTGTTTGAAATGGGAAAGACTAAATTTAAATTGAAAAAAAAAAACGTTTTGCCACCAACATTAAAGGGGTCGTGATTAAGCCTGCTGCAATAAGAAATTAATTAATGACATAATAAATCAAAATTAGTTTGATAATTTTGTATTCTGATTAGTAATATTTTATTGAAGGGCATTTTTGTTTATAATCCATTTATAACCCAGACTTCATAATCCGCTTTATTCATTGTTTTGGTTGTGTGTGGTTTTTATTTTTGTTTTATTTATTGTTTTTTGTTGTTGTGTTTAACTTTGAAATACGTTCCAGTACCAGTTTGTAGGGCTCTGTACAAAATCAAAAGTTTATTAGTCTTTAACATAGCAAACGTGCATTATTATGCCATCATCTATGCACTACTTGAAAATGGTTTCAAAACAACATTATAATTTATTGAAACAATTTTTGGGACAATTTACCATCCAGTACAATTTGCTACCAACAAATTTTACTGGATTACTCATGATGTCATATGTGTTACTACTGTTACTGTATTTAGTGCGTTGTTTGCAAACATTTAGATTCAACTAAACTTAAAGGATTATTAAGCATCAGATAACGAGACCTGATCAAGACATCCAATAAGTTCCATAAAAATGTACAGAGGATCCGTTTGGGACCAGGAGGGGCGGCGCACCTGTCTGTTCAGAGTGATGGCACTGGGCTGGCACTTTGTGCAGATCCCCTCGGGCCAGGGAGGATGACCCTCACATCCCGACTTTATCTTACAGCTGATGTTCTCCAAAGCTGCAAACTTCCCTCTGTGGGAGATCAGGACAGAGTTGGTCTCTCAAGTGGAGATCATGAACATTTCTGCTGGTAAAATGAAAAACAACAACAAACGTCTCACTTGTCAGCTCCGCCGGTCAGCTTGCGAAGGTACGCGTGGAATGACATGTGCTTCACCGGTGGGTCGAGGTGGTTCAGGTAGTCTTCGTCAAAAGGCTGGAGAGACAGAAACCGCGTCCTTCAGGGTTGGTCAAGTTAACGTTTGATCCCATCGGGTTTAAGGAACTGGTATAGAACAAAATTACCTCTAATGGTACACAGTGCACACATTTTCCAAGGGCACCATGACGACATCTGGAAGAAGAATCAAGATTTATGAAGTTTCCCCGCTTCTGCTTTTGGCTTAAATGTTTGCAGTCGGTCGGCTTTCGGTCTTACAGCTGTGGGTCTCTGTTCCTGTAGATCTTGCCGTCTTGTTTGGCCAGATACTGATCGATCTGATCCTCCTGTACCTGTGGCGCCGAGGAGGACCGAGGGATCAACGAGGACGAAGATGAGGACGAAGAAGAGGACGAGATGGATGGCAGGGATGAAGATGTGTGTGGGGTCGCCGTGTCCATTACCTCCCCCGAAGAAGAAGAGGAGGATGATGCAGAGGGGAACAGAAACAACATGTCCCCATGCCTGTAGTAAAAAAAAAGGGATTAAACAACATTGAAAGTGGTAAAAAAAAGAAAAAAAAACCCAGCAGCATTTTAAAACATTTTCCACAACATTCACAAATGTAATTTCATGATAAACAGTGGGTTGCTGTACGTTTTTACTAACATGAAAATGTAATAAAAGTAAAGTTTATCTGAAGATTACCATATAAACTCTACAAAATCTTTAAAAAAGGAAACTAAATAGGGCTGCAGAATATATTAGACATATTCTGCAGCTTCAATGTGCCGAAGTCACGCTCATAAAATAGCCAGACCTTTTTTATTTGGTTTAACTGCTACATTTTTTTAACTTTCCATTTATTCACGTGAACTCTGTTAGTTCTTGAAGAAAAATGTATACTGACGCATTGTTTTGTAAAAACAATAAAGAAAAATAATTGTGAAAGATGTTAATGGCGGTATTTTAGAAGAAAAATCTTTCAATAACTTGAGCTGAACTGAGATACGCAAACACTCTCGATCTTTAGTTTCCTTGAACTTACTTGATCTTTAGTAGGTTGAGGGACTTGTTCTGGGACAGAACCTCTCCGGTCTTGTTGCGGTTTATATAAACAGAAAACCCGTTGGAATTGAACCCAAACTCTTTGGCCACCTGTGGGAGACAGTATCTGTTACTACATGCATATGAAAGGTTTAAATTGTTGAAGTCTCTCCTCCTAAAACACAGGTGTCAAACTCATTTTCATTCAACATTTGTGGCTCTGAAAGTTGAGGGTTTTTTCTGGAAAACCTTGTTGCTGACTCTTGTTCTAGAGCACAAGTGTCAAACTCCAGGCCTGGAGGGCCACTTCCCTGTAACTTTTACATATACCTCTGCTGCACCACACCTGAATAGAATAATTAGGTCATTGGCAGGACTCTGGAGAAGTTATCTGTACAAGAAGGAGGTAATTAAGCCATTTCATTCCAGTGTTTTGTACCTGTGGCACATCTAAAAGCTGCAGGAGAGCGGCCATTGAGGACGGTAGTTTGACACCCCTGTTCTAGAAACTTATGCTGTGCCAGATTTGGCTCCTGGATTTGACTCGTTCTAAAAGTTTTCCAAACAATGACAAATCATGCCACTAGTTCTGTAAAGGCTAAACATCAGCCACTCAGTCAAAGCAGATTAGCAGAGAGCTTCCTGGGATGAGAGCCACTCAGCTGGTTAATAGTCGCTCCGCTCTGACCCGATGAAGCTACAGGAAGCTCAGAGTTCAGGAGGGCCTGCTGTATATCCCATTACAGGTAGAACAGCAGAAAGTCAGGCGGAGACCGACTGGATGATGATTATTTAGGGGTTACTGAAGTCCGACAGCTGATGAACCTTTGATACTGAACCTTTTCTAAAAAAATCTAAAAATCCTTTCAAGAAAAAAATGTCTTAACATGTATTATGAGTTAATTAGAAGTTTTACAATCAATTTGAATATCTTTACAAGAAAGTGTTCAGTAGATATCGAAGCTGCAGAACTGACACCGTCTCTGCTCTGCCTCACATTCACAGGTTTGGTTTTGTTTTATCTGGCAGCTGATCGGCAGAAATTGAAACCCGTTCCTACCATCGATCTGAAGGCTACACCATCCTGCTGCATCCCAGATACATGCATTTTTGATGAGGCGCTGCAGCAACGCTCTGCAACATCTTGATCTATTTTAGGTTTTACAAAGTTAATGCTTCAAACGCAGCTATAATTATTCTGCTAGGCGCTTTGGAGAGCGGTTTAAAAAAAAGGAAAATGAGAAACAAGCAAACCCAGATTCAGGGTCAAATAAGTCATGTCTGAGCTAAAAAGAAAGAAAGAAAAAAAAAAGCCTGTCCAGCCACTGTGTTGAAAAGTGTGGAAATATTCAGCACACAGAGTGTATTTGAGAGTGTGGCCAACAAGGACCTAGCGGCTTCGGTCACTTCCTCTGCTGCTAATTCTAAAGCAGCATCCGCAAATAAACTGTAATATAAATCCAGGTTTTTCTGTTCATCTCCGTCATTGTTCACAACTTCTCCTTCGGTTTGCTGATTGGTTGAAATTCTACCAGAGAAATTCACTTCAATGGGAGAAAGTTCAGACGGAGCAGTGAAGGCAGATGAGAATCAAGCAGAATTGCGTAGGAAGGTCAAGGCGAGGCTACATGAGGCTTGGCTCTGTTGCTTACGTTATCTCCACCCGTTTTCTTAAGAAGGCTGAAAGCAACAGTCTCATCTGACACAATAGACATTTGTTTACATTTCCAGCTAAACACAACCTGTTTGGATTAAAGTTTCAAACTGTGGGTTTTAAAAAAAAAAAAATCTTAAAAAGCTGGTTGCATCCTGTCACCAGACTTTAGATCTTCGATTTGTCTCCCTTTTAAGTCCAACCACCATCTTAAAAGAGGATTTCAGTAAAACCAAAAGATAACAGTTGCTGTAAGTTTTCCCGACAAAATCCTCAAATCCTAACAAACCTTGTGAGCATGTTTCATATTTATGTCACATAACTGTTAAGAGATCATGCGTGGACTTTTCATCCTTGGTGAAGTTCTTTGATAATCATCCTCTTAGTGCAAAAGTAACATAATAAGGCAGCTAGTTAGGTTATTTTTTTATCAATTCAATTACACACAAGGGAATAACAGCCCTGTAACAAGCTGACGAACATAACTTTTTAAATTATATAGTTTAAAATACCTTTGCAGGTGTTGTCGCACTTGAGCATGAGTCGGTTCATGACCTTTGGAGACCATTCATAACTTCTATGACCACCGACGATTCAATGTGATTTTTTTAACCATCTATTCACAGTAAAATGTTCAGTAATGTGATTATATGATTCTAGTAAATAATACCTATCAGCAGGAAGTTTCTCAGTGTCTTTGATTTGATCAGAGGTTGTAATCTGTCATATTTTGGCCCAATCATTATTCAGTCCCAAAATATGCAAATAAACTGTAATATAAATCCAGGTTTTTATGTTCATCTCTGTAAATAATTAACAACAAACTGCTGAGTGATGCTGTGTGCTGTTGCATGTTAATGCTAAATACCCGTAACTAGGTTTAAAATAGAGGCTGCACAGTGGCGCAGTTGGTAGAGCTGTCGCCTTGCAGCAAGAAGGTTCTGGGTTCGATTCCCGGCCCCAGTCTTTCTGCGTGGAGTTTGCATGTTCTCCCTGTGCATGCGTGGGGGTTCTCCGGTTTCCTCCCACGGTCCAAAAACATGACTGTCAGGTTAATTGGCCTTTCCAAATTGCCCCTAGGTGTGAGTGTGTGTGTGCATGGTTGTTTGTCCTGTGTGTCTCTGTGTTGCCCTGCGACAGACTGGCGTCCTGTCCAGGGTGTACCCCGCCTCTCGCCCGGAACGTGAGCTGGAGATAGGCACCAGCACCCCTCCCGACCCCACAGAGGGACAAGGGTGAAGGAAAATGGATGGATGGATGGAGGTTTAAAATAGAAAACTCCCCTTTTAAAACCAATGAAGTTATCCATTACGCCTCTATGTGATTTATGCATACTGTAAATCAGCTTTGCTCCTGCCCCACTTCTTGCTGTGAAGTGGAACCTAAAGAACGTCCATCCATTACTATCAATAAGGTCATGGTTAGAAACAAAACTACATTGCTTGTTAGCATGTCTGTTAAGAAAACAGCTGCAAATAGCCCTACTTATTAACTGTGTCATATCAGCTTGTTACACTCTGTATTATTTAATAAAGAGCAGAAAAGCTATATTCTACTATGCGTACTTAAATTTAATAAACGTAGCAATTGTTCACTCTTATGTTCAGGTCTACGTTTTGAATCAAATATTACAACAGCAACCCTGTTAAAAGTTGGATTATTTTACAGCAAAAGAGGTAATTATATTTTATGCTATAAATAAATGCAGTTTACGCTGACTGGAAGGCAATGAAGGGTGGCTTAAAATCACATTGGTTTGAGGTAAATGAGTAAAATCCAGTAAGGGCTCATTTCTTTTTTTGACTTGAAAGAGTAGAACACACTACACATGTGATTGTTTTATATCTGCACTCTGTACCTTTTTCAGAAAAGTAGCCGCTGTCTCCCTCTTGGTGGAAGGGATTTTCTTCATCCCATCTGGGGACTGCACCCTGATTATCTGCATAATCAAACATAGAGGTTAATTCACTTATTGGTGCAATGTTGATTTTTAAAACGCATCTGCAATTGTTTATGAACTAAAGCCCCCCATGTCAGTTTGTCTCCCCTTGGTCGCCAGTAAAGCATAGACTTTTCTCCCCTTCTCTCCCCGTCAGTATAGTGGAGTAATAACATTATGACTACAATGACAGTGCAAAAAAAAATGGCGTTAATGCTACTAATGGCCATGAAACCACATGTTGGTCACAAACACGATATTGTCCTTAAATTTCACTATTTCTGTTTCTGCTCATCTGCGCTGGCTTAATTTAAACCAACAGATCAGTTAGCCTCTTCTAAATCCACCAAGGAGATTCCTGCTAATGTACAACTAAAGGGACTAAATACATAAAACTGTGACTCGTATGTTTCTATTATAAAATATATATATATCTCAGTCTTTGAAGTTTTCATGTAAACAGCGGTCATTTCTTTTAGTCGGATGTCCTAAGAGGAGCTATGAGCTAAGTTTAGGCAGTGAGCTGAGCAGGCCGCAGCCACTCTGTGCTAAGGTTAGCTGACGAAGCTAATTCTGCTGCCTCATCGCTCCGGACTCTAGCCGTTAAACGCACCAAGCCGTCCAGATACTTACAATGTTATCCCCCATGACGCCCGGCTCGGAGCTCCAGGTGAACACCGCTGCGTTGCGACACGGTTACTGCAAAAGTCACGAAGCGTCACTGAATAGCAGTCAGCGAAACTCCATCACACAGCTCAAACACCGGTGTTACACACATAAGTGCCCGACGGTTTACGCCAAAACACAGCGTAGCTACGCTTCAGCCGCATCGACGATGCCGCCATCTTGAGCAGGGCAAGTTAGGGCAGTTTGATGATCTGATCAATAGTCACGCCATCATATTTGAACGTACATTATTTGTTTCTACTGTAATTAATATGTAAAAGTGGAACATTTCTACATCTTTTCATGTCAAACGTTTATGCTTTTCTAGGCTAAAACTAAGTGTCTTTTTATTCCATTCTTTAGGCAAAAGATCAATAAAATAATCTATTATTTTAATAAAGAAAAAAAACCCACAAAATATATTGTGTGTTTCTTGAAAAAAAAAAATAAATAAAACCATTTAAATAATTAAAATAAATGCATTACAAATCAGTTATGGGATCAAAATCGCACTTCAGCCACTTTTAGTTGAAGTCTTCGAACTGATTACTTATCAGACCATCGAAAAAAAATCTAATAAAATACCCCCAGCCCCCAGCCCATAATTAGAAGGCAATGTTTGATTTTAAAAAAGGAAACGTCTCCAAAAAATGTTGTATTTATAACATAGCACAACGACGTTACACGTGACCCATAAAGCATCGCGAGAACATCCACCATATTGTTGGGAATGTAAACCTGTAAACATAAAAGGCTTGTCTGAAGAAAACTCTAAAAAGTTAATGTTATGAAGGTAATTCAAGTCAAAAGGGCATAAGAAATGAAGCATTGCAAAGTTAAGCAGTGCAGATGGATAAAAAGAAGCACGACGGAAAATGATTGAAAAGAAAATGTCCTTCTCCAGGTGAGTCTGCAGATACAACCACGCTGACTGACTCAGCCAGAAGTCAGAAAGCTTCTCTGGATGAATCATATGTTTGAATGCACTGTCCGCATTTTTAGTTGATGCATGTTTTATTTTTCTGTGGAGTCCAGAGGAAGCTGACTACAGTGTCAGAATGGGGTGAGGAGGTTTATTTCTTCCTGTTCTTAATGTCCCAGCAGCTCCCCTCTATGATCAAAAATTTAAGGCAATAAATTATTTAAACTGGACACAGAATAGCTGAACAAGTAAAAAGCATATCTCAAGTTATTATGTCCACATGTAGTTAGGTAAATAATTACAATTTTAACTAGATTATAATTATTAAGAGAAATTGTTGCCCATTTTAATTCTCACTAACTTTATTCATGTTCACATCAGCCTTTAAAAAGACCCAACCCATCAACCTTCTTGAGATCAATAAGTAAGATAAAAATGTAATACTTTTTTTTTTTTAACAAAAAGCAGTTTCATTTAAAGTTTACCTAACTCTGGATTGAAATCTCACTTTTTATCCTGTTGAACAGGTGAAAGATGGCGGCTGATACACAATGTGATAAAGGGGTTTGGATAGAAAACAGTGGAATCTCAAAGTCAGCGGAGAGAACATCTGTGTTTGGCGAAGAAACCACCAGATCTTCACATGAAGGTGACTATCTTCTGTCTGAGTTAAGCAGAAATTTGTAAAAGAAAAAAGCAAACTTCCAATGCATGAACACCTGGAGGCTAAATGTCCAGTAATTTGTCAAAAGCGCTACAGTTAGTCCCAGAAACATCAGCCATTGTTAACTAGAGAGATAAAGAAACCATAATTATCTGTAAATATTTGATTCTAAGAAACATGCAATGCCTTACACTTATGGGTTCCTCAATGGACTCCTCCAGTATGTGTAAAAAACCTAAAAATAATTATAATTTTTATTTTGTTGTGGCAAATAAAATATTTAATGAAATCCATTAGGTTTTAGCATCCAACGAGAAGACTATTTATATTTTTACCCACTAGTTAGTTGCAATAGTAATGTCAGACTCTTTTTTTTTTAAGCCCTTTCTGTTGTATTGTAGAAGTAGGCTTTAAAACTTGGGAAAAAAATTAATTTGTATAATTGCTACAAATTTTCTGCAGAAACCTGTTTGGGTGAGGATGGGCCTTAAGTTGGGTTTTCTTTGGGGTCCAGGAGAGTTAAAATAAGCCGCTGCAGAAATGAGCAGTTATGTAAATTTGAATATTTGTAAGCTAGCTCACTGCATGAATGCTATGCAGCAAAACAGGAAGAGCTGCAGGGTAGATTCTGAAAGCAGTTTGTATGCATTTATATTTCCAGAGAGCTGTTTGTCTGAATAAAACCAAAGAATCACTCCTCTTTTAACTCTGACTGTTCCACTTCTTCCACTTCAGCAGGACTAAACTTTTATATCTTAAACACAACATTCAAATTCAGTCACTCATTGTTTGTTTATAAAGTTATTACAACATTAATATTTCTGTCATTACAAAATCCCAGTTAACCCTTAAATCCATGTGTCTCCTGAAGGTGATCAGCAGATGTTGGTGGTTAAGGAAGAGGTTCCTGATCTGTGGAGCTCTAGTTTGGACCAGCAGAATCCAACGCTGTTCCGGGTGAAGAATGAAGACTGGAAAAAGTTGACTAATCCGGATGGAGAGTTGCTTATTGATCAGGAAGAGCCCGACAACACTGATTTTCCATTCACTGTTGTTACGGTGAAAATTGAAGACGACCATGAGAACCTTCTCTCATCAGAGCGTCAACACATCAAATCAGAAGATAACAGGGAGGCAGAATCTCTAACCAGCTGCTCACCTGAACAGATGGGAACAGAAGCTGGCAGAGAGGACCACAGAGGAGCAGAACCAGACAGAAATACCTATTTAAATCCAAACACCGATGAAAATGCTTCCACCTCTTCTGAGACTGAAGCCAGTGGTGAGAACGATGATGACGAATGTGATGATAATCCGTCAGGTTCTGGATCTGAACGGGAAGACGGCGATGAAGACTGGGAGGAGACCAGGACGCGTCAGACGGGAGGAAATTCCTCCAGCTGCTTGGATGATGCAAACTTTTCTAAAATAGAGCAAAATTCAGATTCTGAAAAAGTCCTCAATGAGAATAAAGTATTTGTGTGTGACGACTGTGGAAAACCATTTTACTATCTGTACCACCTCAAGCGCCACATGGCCCACCACAAAGGAGAGAAACCATTTCAATGTGACGAATGTGGTAAAAAGTTCACTTTGAGGGGAAATCTGAACCAACACATGACGATTCATAAAGGAGAAAAACCTTTTGCCTGCAACTTCTGCGACAGACGCTTCAGACTGAGCAGCCTTCTTCAATCGCACGTTGTAACACATTTAGGGGTGAAAGCCTTTACCTGCCAGCATTGTGGAGAAAGATTTACTCGAGAGGGAGCTTTGAAGAGACATGTTGTACGGCACACCGGCGTGAAACCGTTTGCTTGCACTATATGCGATAAACGATTCTACAGAAAGCCCGATTTGAAGTGTCACATGCCGGTTCACTCGAGAGAACAGAGAGCCAGCTCTGCACCGAGGAACTTTGCTTGTGACGAATGTGGCAAAAGATTCATCCACAAGTGCCATGTAACAAGACACATGATCACCCACACTAGAGAAAAAAACTTCAGCTGTGATGTTTGCGGTTTGATGTTTAAGTGGCAGAGCGCTTTAAAGAGACACGAAAAGAGATTTCACAACCAGTAGAAACTGCTCAGATGCCTTTCCTCGTTAATATATTAGGACGAGCTTAATTGTGGGAACCTTTTTGCTGAGTGATAAGATTATTGCTGAATTACCTCCATTGTATGCCCTTAGGTTCTGCACAAGTCTGGTAATATACCATACACTTCACTCATTTAATATTTTTCCAAGTTCAAATATGAAAGAATGAAGAGAATTATGGGAAATTGAGTATAATTATTAACTAGACTTAATTATACAAAGGACAAAATCTGAATTTTTAAAGAATCAATGGCTTTTTGCATTATTTGTCTTGAAGATGTATCCTTTGTCTTTGAATAGAAACATCTCAATTTAAATTGTAAACAAAGATATTGATTGATTTGCTTGTGAAGGATGTTATTCATTTATTTGACCAGTTTTTACAAATGTTTTGCCATTCTTGCTTTAGTTGTTCTCATAAGACTTTAGGATTAAACCACATTGTTTAAAAAAAAATAAAATAAAAAAAAAACTGAAGGATATCAAAACCTTTTGACTTTATTGTTATCATAGAAGGAGGTCCTTGAAACATGCAGAATAAGTGATTATAGGTCATGGGGTAAGAATTTATTAAATATTTTCTTTATGGTTTCTTACATTATGTGTTCAATGTAGTGGTAACTTTTTTTTTCTTACACACGAATAGGTGAAAATCTGTCATATGATTTAGTTAGAAGGTCTGTACTTAAAGCGATGAGGACAAACACTGTGGCTGGAATGATAATTAATAAAGCCTTATATAGGACTTTTGTTGTGTGTGTTTATTGAGTCGCTGTTTCTCCTCGGAGGTTTAATTTAATTCAGTTTCAGTGGTAAGTCAAAACAAATGTAATCTCAAGACAAAATAAAAGACAGATCCAATTCAAATCCAGAAATGATATGAATTCAAATTAAAAAAGACTTTATTGATCCTAAAGGAAAGTTAAATAAAATCATATAAATCTAATCAGACCAGTTCATTAAATAAGTGACAAGTAAGTCGGTCGCTTCAAATTTTCTTCAATCAAGATGTAGCCGACCAGAATCAGAGGATGGGAATCACCTGCAATGTTGATTGTGGGCTTGAATTTTTTTTTTTCTCAAGTCACATTTTGTGACTTTCTAAAATGCTTTTAAATTTATATAAATTTCAATATGACAGCTGTCACAGTTTTAACAACTTAAAAAATTATACAACAGACCCAATTGTGCTATATATCTTGTGCATTTGTTTATTTTTTAAAACCCAACTTACAGTATAATTTCATATTTTTATCAACACAAGGTAAGTCAATTTTTTTTACTTGATCTAAAACTAGATGCACAATTTTCTACAATACGTTGTAGAAAAACACCTAGAGTATGTTTGACAAATTCATAACGTTGTACGGTTAAGAAGAATACATAAAACTATTTTAGACTCCAACGTTTTTAGTTAGAAAGTAATGTTGACAACTTTCTTGAATTGTCAACTTTCATGAGCAAGCTATGAACGGAGTGTGTTAGATACCTCCAGTAGATGGCAGCAGGGCGACCCTTAAGAGGCAATTAACGTGTTCCTCACATTTGTCTTTTAATGATAAAAAGGTATTAGCTTCGGTTTATGGAAAAAACAGTGTGAAGAACCTGCTAACCTTATGTTTTTTCCCAGATTCACTCATTTATGGTTGGTTTAATCAGTGAGGGAGACATAAACTTCTAAAGTTAGTGCAATAGAAACAATTGTGGGATTATAAATGATCCTGGTTAATGATTATATCCATGCGTCTCTTGTAGATAAACAGAAGCTTTTGGTGGTTAAAGATGAGGATTGTGGTGTATGGAGCTCCAGATTGGTCCAGCAGGACCGAAAACTCCTTCAAATCAAGAATGAAGAGGAAGAACTGAGGTTCAGTCAGGAGGGAGAGAAGTCCGCTGTAAAGATTGACCATGAAGAGAAATCTGAATTTTCAGAACTCTGTCAAATCAAAACTGAAGACGACAGAGAAACTGAAGCTTCAACCAGTAGCTCAATGAAAACAGAACTTGGTCAACTGGACTGTGGAGGACCAGAACGAAATAGAAAATCAGATCCAATTACTTAAATACAGATGAAAATTCCTCAGAGTCTTCTGAAACTGAAATCAGTTATATGAATGATTATCATGACAATCTTTCAGCTTGTGGATCTGAAACTGAAGAAGGTGATGAAAGTTGGAAAGAAACCCGGGCGTCTCAGTCAGATGTAAACAGCAGTGTTGGAGGTAAAACTGGCAAGAAACGTTTCAGCTGCCCACAGTGTTGTAAACGGTTTACATACCGGCTGTCATTTCTCAAACATCTGACATGTCATTCAGGACAAAACACTCATAAGAAACCATTTGCTTGTGAGGACTGTGGCAAAGCATTCAGGGAACAAACTAGTCTTAAAAGTCACATGAGGATCCACACTGGAGAAAAACCTTTTGCTTGTGAGGATTGTGGCAAAGCATTCAGGGAACAAACTAGTCTTAAACGTCACATGAGGATCCACACTGGAGAAAAACCTATTCCTTGTGATAAAACATTTAGATACTTAGATGGTCTGAAGCAGGGGTCCCCAAGCTATGGCCTGTGGGCAGGATCCAGCCCACCTCCTCATTTGGTCTGGTCCCCTGAACAATACCAGAGAGCATTCAGTGTTTTTTTCATATATATGTGGATTTTTCTTCAACCACCACAGGGGCTCTTGAGCAGATATGAAACTTGGTTTCCCTCAATGGAATATATAGTAGTCAGTACCAGTCACCGTTTCGCTCACGGTTTTTTTCCATTTGCATTCTGGGTAAAAATCTATCTATAAACGCGAATATGTCGTCGGCAGTAATCCAGCCTCCCCCCCCCTCCACAGTTTCACTCTCCTCCGCCTCCCCCCCCCTCCCCCCCTCAACAAAACTTTTCTAAGGTTTCTTTCTCGAAAAACTAAGACCGGCCCCCGACCAGAAAAGGGAACAGTCATGTGGCCCTCGCAGGAAAAAGTTTGGGGACCCCTGGTCTGAAGGCTCACATGACATACCATACAGTTTGTTTCTCACAAACTGTGAAAAAAAGTTTCTCTCACACAGGTGAGAAACAGTTTTGGTGTGAGGAATGTGGTAAAACATTTGGCTTATGGAACTCTGAAAAACCACATAATTCATAAAGGAGAAAAACCATTTGCTTGCAGCAACTGTCACAAATGTTTGAGGCTTCGTAGTGATCTCCACAGACGCATTGTAATCCACACAGGGTGGAAACCATTTGGTTGCAGTTATTGTGGAGCTTCTTTCACTCACCAGGGAAATCTGAATAGACACATTAGACACCACACAGGTGAGAAACCGTTTTTCTGTGACTATTGTGATAAGAGGTTTTCTGAAAATTCATATCTGACGTGTCATGTGTCAACTCATTTAAGAGAACAGAAGGTAGCCACTGGAATAAGAAGGCATGCCTGTAATGAATGTGGTTAAAAATATACTCGAAAGTATATCTTACAGCGCACGAGTACTCACTCAGGAGAAAAACCTTTCAGCTGCAGTGTTTGTAGTGTGAGTTTTACATCCCATGATGGTCTGAAGAAACATACAGAGAAATGTACAGTCAATAGAAACTGCTCAGTTCAGCATTTGTTCAAAAATGTTTTGCGATACACATCTGAACTAGTGTTTGTTCTACAGTATTGTCAGTGTTTTCTGTCATTTGTACGTGTATGCAGTTTGAGTGGTGGATTTGAGTTGTCAAACTTTTTGAAATAAAGCAATTTCATATTAAAAGTTCAGTTTTGAACTTTCTTCACTAACTTTTGGTTTCATTTATTGTTTCTGAACACAGAAATGTCACCACAACATCAAGACTTACTCTTTTTTTGCCAGAAGATGGCAACAGGGAGACATTTAAAAATGAAATTTACCAAACTAAAGAGTGTTTTTGGTTGATCAAAAGTAAATAACAAAAACTTTTGTTGTTTGTAGCACCTGAGGTGACAGAAATCCACCTAGCCAATCAAACTAAAATCCTAGTGTGAGTCTGGAAAGGGAATTTAATTTTAATCAGGAAAGCACTTTATCAGAATATATATGATATATATATATATATATTCTAACAGATTCTGTTAGAATCTGTTATCTAACAGATTCATCTGTTATCTGTTAGATAACAGATAACAGATGTTATATATATATATATATATATATATATATATATAACATATATATGTTATATATATATATAACATATATATATGTGAGAATATATATATTCTCACATATATAGAGAATATATATGTGAGATATATATATATATATATAGCTGATATCTCTCTCTCTCTCTCTCTCTCTCTCTCTCTCTCTATATATATATATATATATATATATATATATATATATATATATATATATATATATATATATGTATATATATATATATATATATATATATATAGAGAGAGAGAGAGAGAGAGAGAGAGAAACCCATTCATCTGTTATCTAACACGTTTCTAACACGTTTGTCCTGGTTCTGGTGCCAATCTCCAACAATCATCAGGTGAGAGATGGGATCCATCAGGTTTCAAGGTTGACAAATAAGGCAAACAACCAGCCACACACAGACTGGGAGGAAGCCGGAATACCTGGAGAGATCCCATAAATGTACATGAAAAAGATGGACACATGGAATAACATATCAGTCTTATGCCACAATATAAATATCTGTTAAATAATTTCGTTTAAATTATTTTATTGTGAAAATCTAATGTTTGAAAGCGGAAATTGTTCTTCGAGTCAGCGCTTTACTCGTCATTCATTGGTTAGTATGTAGGAAGTTACTGAATGTAAAAATGAAAACTTGACTGGGTAGGTCCAGACAGAGAAAACGTCTTATTGTTTGTTGTGAATGTCTCAGTCTGTCTCTCAGAAAGTCTTCATGAGGACCCTTCCTCAACATTTGTTTTTAAATCGCCGGTCATCTGTAGCTGACGCTTCCTATTCAGAATGTATTTAGCCTTTATTAGCAAAGTGGCTGAACTGTTAGCCACCGTGGAGCTAAAGCAGCTAGTAGGGAGTTAATCAGTGTTTCCAACGTGAAAGCCTGTAGAGGTTCATGGTTTAGAGCCACATATTCCGAGTTTGTGACACTGTGTGGGGAAGACCACGCCGTATGCGGACACCTCCTCTAACGTCGTTATCCAGGTGAGGATCGAGAGACTGGAGAAAGTTAGAAAGTGGACCCAAAACTATTGACCAAGATATGAGACTATGCACTGCAGCTTCAGCTCTGCTACAGTCTACAGTTTCTCTTAATATAATTTAATCAGATGCCGATTGGTGTCTGATTCCAGTTTCAGTAAAAAAAAAACCTGAAGATCCGGGTTCTATGGCTGAAACTTTGACCTAGGCTGAAGACAAATATTGTGTAAAAGGGAATCCCAGGTGGAGCGAGGATGACTGAGATGATGAAGGTTGAAGCAGATGAACCTGGAGGGTCCAGCTTGGAGTCTCCCATACCTGCAGCATCCACATCAGAACTGGAGGAGGAAACACAAGACAGCAAGGATCTCAGTAAGTTTTCTATGATTAAAAAAACAGCTGTTGAATTGTGGAAAAGAGTCTAAACGAACATCAAATCCCCAGCCAATATAATAAAATAAATCTGTAGTTATCCCACCAGTCAATTCAGCACAGGCAGAGTATATTCTGAAAAGGTTCATCATGGGTCCTTTTCCATAATCTAACATCAGATATGACTTCTAACCACTTTTTCACCAAAAGAAAATAAATTGAAGTTTAATTTTGGCTGTTTGTTTAAATAAGAGAATGGAATATAAAACATACTAAGGGGGGGGGAATCATACAACTAAGAAGAAAAAAAACAAAATTATACATACAGCACTGACATTTCAGATCAATTTTCAATGACCAGCTACATTGTGTAGGAGGAGATGCATGGATCTCACTGGCACTTACCACATCACAATTTGAATAAAACCACATTGTTTCATGCCTTTGTTGAAATTTAGTGTTGAATGATTGCTTGTGGTATAAATTAGCTTGACAATTTTTACTGCGTTCACATGTTATATTGCAATATACTGCTCCAGATGAAGGAAGTGGTGTTCTGAAATTTTCCAAATTTCTTCTGTTTTAGCTAATTTGCATGCTTCATCAGACAAAGCAAAGTAAATTTTCAGATAATTGCATTTATTAAAAAACAAACAAAAAAACTACTTTCCAAACTGATTTGGGCATACGTGGAAAAACTAAGTGTTCCCCTTGTTATATCATGAATTATCTGTGATTAACCTCGTTGTTTGAAGCGCTGTGCTGTGTGTGTTTTCAGGAAACACACACTATTGCCAGATTTGTAGGAAGAGAAATCTCTTGCACAGGGCCTGCCTGGCAACATGTAGCACGATGCATTATGTCCCAGTCTGAAGAAATTCATAAGCGGATAAGACACAAAGTCACTGACATCTTTGAGTCTGGAATGGGTTAAAAAGCCATTTCTAAGACTTTGGGACTCCGGGGAACCGGAGAGAAAACATGGAAAAGTGGTTAAGCTTCCCTTGAGAGACCGGCCAAACATAATTACTTCAAGACCACACGATTACTCATCCAGTACCACACAAAAAACCCAGAACAGCATTTATAACACTGTAGGCCTGTCTTACCTCAATTAAAGTCGGAGATCATGATTCGTCATTAAGAAAGACAGTGGGTAAATCCATAACAGAGTCCCAAGAGATCCACTTCACCAAAAACGAGATAATGGCTGGTCTCACAGTGGACAAACAATATGTATTTTTAAGATTCCCAAGACTTTTGGGAAAATATTCTTTGAACTGAGACAAAAGGGGAAATTTTAAAACTAATAGAGCTCTTACAGATGATCACAAATTCTTGTTGCCAGTTGCTAAGTGTGGCACAGCCAGTTATTAGATCTTGAGGACAACTATATTTTGACTTTCAGCCAGATTGGTTTTATTGCCTATTTTCACTTCCAAAAAGAAAAGAAGAAAAGAAACCATCAATTGTAAAATGCTTTTTGTACACATATTATCTGTCTGATGCTAAATTTGTTTACAGACCCAAAGCAAAAACAGAAAATGTACGACTGTAAGTGGCGAACATTTCTTTACAGCATTTAGCTCGTCAGTAAAATGTTGACTAGAGATCACGATAATTTTTGTGAGATTTTGGATAAGCTGTCTGCTTTTTTTTTCTTTTCTTTTTTTTTCTCCTCAGTAGTGCCAGTTGTTCCTCTGGCACTGTGTTTTACTCTGGCACTCTCCATTGGATTATTTTTTTCTTTTCTTTTATTAATTCACACCCTTTGACCTTAGTTCAAACATTTGAGGCCTGACATGCTTTACATGTTTTTCCTGGGTTTCTTTCTGGCCTCTCGGATGAGTCATCTCTGCGCTCCAGGAGCGATTACGGTAGCCCAGCCGCTCCTGGGAACTGCTGTCGCATATTTTCTCCATTCTTGGATAATGGCTTTCACTGTGGTTCACTGGAGTCGCAAAACCTTACAAATTGCTTTTTACCCTATTCCAAACTGATAAGAAATAATCAACAATTTTTCCTCAGGTATTTTAGATTTGGATATGTGTTGTTTTTTTAATATATTTTTTTAGGCTACATAGAGCCGTCAAACAGGTTTTTGAGTTTTGGTTCTGCAGATCTGGTAATAATCAGGCCTGGGTGTGGTTAGAGAAGCTGAACTCAGCTTTCCAAACAAAGTGGTTATTAATCGCAGTCATTTCGTGATTCGTTCACTCAGGGTGGACAGGTTGGTTTATGTGTCTCTATCATCATTTGGAAAGAGATTTGTATCTTTACTGAGATTATCCTCGTTTGATATTAAAATGTGTTTGATCTGAAGATGAAGAAATCTTTTACATTTTGAAGCACTTCTTTGTACCATCAAAATAATATTATTTTATTCCACATGTTTGATGCCTATTTAGATCAAGAACAGAACCACTGATGAAAATTTGTCTTTTGGATAAATGGTTCATAACATATCTGAGCGAACCTGCCTTTATTAATAAATGCAGATACTTTTTCCTCATAGTTTGCAGGCAGTCACTGTCAGTGTGTGTTTCTTTGCTCCCAGTCCAGACGGTGGTGATAAAGGAAGAGTTTGTCCATGACTGGAGCTCCAGTTCTGACCAACAGGACTCAGAGACACTTGACATAAAGGAGGAAGAGGAGGAGCTGTGGATCAGCCAGGAGGAAGAGCAACGTGTTGTGAAGATTGAAGATGTAGAAAAATCTCTGATGTTTGAACTTGATGGAATCAAACCTCTTGCCGACGGAGAGACAGAAGCTCCGACCAGCAGCTCTGCTGATCTATTGGAAGCAGATCCTGACGGAGATGACTGCGGAGGAGCAGACGCAGACTGGAGCCCAGATCCATTTTGTTCTTTTCAACAAAGTGACATGACTGTTCACAAAAGAGGTAAAAGATCTAAACTGTGCTCTGGCCTTATGGCTCAGATTGAAGTCCACGCAGGCGAGAAGCCATTCGGCTGTGTTTTTTGTGGCAAAAGTTTCAAGCATAAAACGTCGGTTAAATTACACATGATGACTCACACTGGAATAAGAGAACATAGCTGTGATCTTTGTGGTAAAGGATTCAAAGAGAAGCGTTTCCTTCAGACGCACATGAGACTCCACACTGGAGAGAAGCCGTTTGCATGTAATGTTTGCGACAGGAGGTTTCATGCAAAGAAGTTTCTCAAAACTCACCTGGTGGTTCATTCGGAAGAAAAACCCTTTTCCTGTGACATTTGTGGCACAAGGTTTAAGATAAAGGAATGTCTTAAAAAGCACATGAGAATCCACACAACAGATAGACCATTTGTTTGTGGCGTTTGCAACAAACGGTTTTCACTACAAGAGACACTAAAGAGTCACACGCGTGTTCACACAGGAGAGAAACCGTTTATTTGTAGTGTTTGCAGCAAAGGCTTTTCACGAAAAGAGAGTCTAAAAGGGCACATGCGTGTCCACACGGGAGAGAAACCGTTTATCTGTAGTGTTTGTGATAAAGGATTTTCACGGCAAATCTACCTGAGAAAGCATACGATGGTTCACACGGCACCATTTAGCTGTAGCGATTGCGACAAACTTTTTGTGGACGAAATACAGTTAAAGCGACACTTGAGGCTCCACACAGAGGAGAGGCCGTTTGGTTGCGAAGTCTGTAAAAGCAGGTTTAATCAAAAGCGTCATCTTGAGAATCACATGAAAGGCCACTCAGGGGAAAAGCCGTTTGTCTGCAGTGTTTGCAGTAAAGCGTTTTCACAACAGGTCTCTCTGAATAGACACATGCGCGTTCACACAAAAGAGAAACCGTTTGTGTGTAGCGTTTGCAGTAAGGCGTTTTCACAGCAAGGAAATCTAAAGAGACATATGAGTGTTCACGAGGGCTGCGACTTGATTCAGACATGATTTAGCTTTTGGAATTATTGACTAATGTGGGAATATTTTCTGAATAGTTTCTGGTCGCACAGCTGCTCCTCTCTTTACCGGTGCATATTTGACACAACTCCCTCCACCCTGAAAACCAGTTAATTTCTCCCTCATGTCCGCACACGATTAAGTCTTTTGATTCTGAAAACGTTGGCTTTTGGGATGAATTGGCACTTTATAAAAAACCTGAATCAAACACTCCAGCTGCCTTTAAGCATTACTTAATTGTGTTTGTGGAGGTTCTGCCCCACTATGGACCTTTCCACACCATTGGGCCTTAAATGGGAATAAGTCTTTATATATTACTAACCCAAGCTCTGTGACAGGAGACTCCTGCTGTATATACTAAACAAATGTATTTATAAATGTTCTGCCTTTCCAATATTTTGTATATTGGTAATATTTTTCTACTTTTTCGTCAAGATTTTGAGAACAAAGAAGTTTGAAAGTAATGGATGTGAATATCCAGTTAAAAGCAAGTGTTATGTAAAACTGAAAGTGGAACTTTGTTACCAGATTTTCTGAGTGAATTTTATTTTTTATTTTATTTGAATACACCCTTTCAGAATCATCCTCTAAAAGTAATTTAAAATTACATCACTGTAATCTCTTGGTTGTAGCTCTCGAGGTATGCCTGAGTTATTTCATTAATCTGTGAACATTTCTCTAACAGTCAACAGTTTTGCTAATGTTTGAAGCTTCTTCATGTCTGTCACTCCTAAATTGGTGGCATATTAATTATGTTTTTCACTCATTTGTTTTTAAAGTTACATTTTTGTTATGGTGCTGCAGATCAATGAAGTCCTATCATTGATATTTTTCTATTCTTTTTGTTTTATTACATTGATTTTTGGAGAAATGTTTAACAACTTGCCTCTAAACCTTCCCATACTAAAGTGTAAAGAAGTTTTTGTGTGTATCTGTGTGCACTTGTATAAACACATAGAGCAGTGTTTCCCAACCGTGGTCTTCAAGGCTCACTGCCCTGCATGTTTTAGGTATTTCCTTGCTTGAGTCCAGCTGATTTCAATCGATGACTGATTAACAGGCGTTTGCTGAACTGCAATCATTTGAATTAGGCACATTAAAGCAGGGAAACCTCTTAAACTCGTAGGACAGTGTGCCTTGAGGACCAGGGTTGGGAAACATTGACATAGAGGACCAATTTCACAATTCATCATTTGTGGAAAGTGAGGACCTTTTCCTGGTTTGGTGCTAGGAAGAGACAAGACTTGGGGAAAAGGACTGTGTAAGGCATAAATGCAGTTGCTAAAATCAATACAAAGTCCTCAGTTTGCATAGAAGTACAAGTGTGTTTCTGTGATCTGTACTAAAATTATATGCTGTACAACAGTACAAATCAAGCAGTAAAAATGTGTTTAAAACATATTTAATAAATATATATATGAAAGCTGAGTTTAGACTAAATTGTATTGTTTTTTTTAAATACATATAACCAAAGAGCTGTAAAAAAATAAGACAAATTAAAGATATAAGACCAAAAAATTAAACATAAAACATTCATGAACTAAAATAAAGCTTAGTGTTTATATCCTGGACCTATTTTTACTGTAAGGTGACTTACCCTTTCTTATAAACTGGTGCAATATAAATGACAACTAATTAAATAGTTATGTTTGTTTAGAACAATTACAAATGCATGGCAGTTAAATAACTAATTTTATCATAAAGATTTGTTTAATTCTGAAAACGTGATAATTGTAAGAGGAAGTAGCTTTTTGAATCGGAACTTTACTTGTCATTCATTGGTCAGCACGGGGAAAGTAACCGGATGTGATAACGCTATATTTGTAGGCTGTTTCCTAACTGAGGAAAAGCGTCTTCAGGTCTACATAAAATTAGTGCGTAACTGAGATTGTACACTCTTGACTCGGCCGTGTTCGTGAGGATTTCAGTTCTGCTTTAAACCACTGCCATCATTCACCCGGCATTTTCTTTACAGAATGTAATTAGCCTTCAATAGCAAAGCGACGTGACTTTTTCCAGCGGGGAGCTAACGTGGCTAACAGCGGAGACCTAATCTGTGTTTTTACATCGAAGGTTTTAATGTCCGTTATTTAGTGCAACGAGACTAATTACAGAGTGGACCCAGAACTACTGATCAAGGTATCAGACTCTGCTCTGCAACATCGCTTCAGCTCTGCGATGGTTTACATTTTTTTTATCAATACACTTTTTTTGATCAGATTCTGATTTGTGTGTGATTCCAGTTTCAGGTCATATGGCTGGAACCTTGACCCAGTTGAAGATGTGAAGCTGCAAACAAGAATTTTGAAAAGTAAAATCCAGAGTGAGCAAATGGATATAACAGTACTGTAAATAATTTAAAAATGATTTCCACATTAGAGAGGTAGATTTACCTAAAGGCGCAATGAATAATGCCCCTGAATGCAGTACAATGGTGTAAATATTGGTTTGGTGTAAAAAGGTTTTCATAAAATGTTCATGTATTGTGCTTCCATGTGAAAATGTTAAATGTACTGTTATTTAAATACAAATAACAGTACATTGGTCAGTGTATTTAAATAACACTGGAAATAACACTGGCTTTTTTACAAAAACAGCTTCACATTTCTGGAAGAACCTCCAGCTGTGTCCTGAAGAACATTTTAGTAGGTTTCTTGTTAAGATACGCTTTACTGACAAAGAAACTTGTAGAGGTTGAAATGTTAACATCTTAAGAATTATAAATTTAACTAGCATTTAGTGATGAAGTAAGCCTCAACATGTAATTAACTTTAGTGGGGGGGAGGAGGGCTTCTACCAGTTACACATCTTTGTTGTTTTTTTAATAGATGAGATTTTAATCCAGCTATCAGTAAATGTTCAATTATCAATCCAATGTAATGAAATCTTATAAAAACTAAATAAATCTGGACTAGGTTTCAGTTCACCTGCCAGCCTTACAGCAGGGCCGAGCTGTTTCTCCAGCCTTATATATTAGCTGGTCTTATGCTGCCATCTAGTGGTTATACAGACTTTCTGCAGCATGCTTATCATTTTGTTTTAACATCAAACCTGGCTGTTGCCTTCCTGGGCAATGTCGCTTGAAAAGAAAAATCTTGTTTTCATGTTTTGGATGAAGGAAAATAGCATAATACAAGGGGATGGGTTTACAGTATGACATATCTTTGAAGAAGTATTCATCTTACTTCCTTCTGTTAAAATTGCAAAACCTTTGTGATATTTTACTTGTAAATGAACCAGAAGTAATTCTAAATGTTCATGTGTTTGTCAGTGTTCCCTGTCCACCAGAACTTCAGTTCGGACCAGCAGACCCTAGAACTTCTCCAGATAAAGGAGGAACAAGAGGAACTGTGGATCACTCACACAAGAGGGCAGCCTACTGTGAAGGGGGAAGATGATGAGAAACCTCAGTTGTCAGAGCTTCATCACATTAAAACTGAAGACAATAAAGAGACTGAAGCTTCAGCCAGCAGCTCAGCTGATCTGATGAAAACAGAACTTGATGGGGAGGAGTGTGGGGGACCAGAACCATATTTGAAATGCTGCCTTGAGTTAAAAACTGATGAAATTACTTCGGATTCTTCTGTGACTGAAGTCACTGATGATGATGATTGGCAAGGTCCTTTGTCAGGTTCTGATCCCGACATAGGATCAGAACCTGATCCTCAGTCAGAGTCTGGTAAACAGTTTGTCTCCAAGTTGTCTCTTCAGGAAGGAAAAAGCTCTTCCCTCTGTCTGGTTAACCAGAAATGTCCTGGAGTCAAAGAAAATGTGGATTCCCCACCAGTCCATTGCAAATGGTTTTGTTGCGATGTTTGTGGAACACATTTTACCAAAAAGGGAAATCTGGAGAAACACATGATGGTTCATAAACAAGAAAAAACATTTACCTGTGAAGAATGCGGTAAAAACTTCAAACGGCATTTACAGCTTACTGTTCACCTTAAAATTCACAGAGGTGAGAAGCCATATGGTTGTGATTTTTGCGGTAAAGGGTTTATAGTAAACAGTGCTCTGCAAGCACACAAGAGGCTCCACTTGGGAGAGAAGCCATTTGGCTGTGATGTTTGCGGCAAAACCTTTCATTTAAGGAGGATTCTGAAAATGCACATGAAGGTGCACTCAGCGGAGAAACCATTTCATTGTACACTGTGTGAAAAACGATTCAAATGTCCATATATTCTTAAAAAGCACGTGAGCCTCCACTCTGGACTGAAGCCATTTGTTTGTGGTGTTTGTAGTAAAGCATTTTCACAAGAAGAAACTCTAAAGACACACATGGTCGTTCACACTACAGAAAAACCGTTTCCATGTGATATTTGTGGGAAAAGTTTCAAATATATGTCCTACGCTCGAAAACACAAACTGTTTCACAGTGGCGAGAGCGGACACAGCTGTGATATTTGTGGCAAGACGTTTATTTTAAAGCCTGCGCTCAAGGCGCACATGAGGAGCCACACTGGGGAGAAACCATTCTCCTGTGAGGATTGTGGAAGACAGTTTCATGTTAAGGCAAACCTTAAACAGCACATGAGGGTCCACACGGGTGAGAGGCCATTTGCCTGTGATGTTTGTAGTAAAACATTTAGTAGAAAGACCCATCTGACAGTGCACACACGGATACACTCGGGAGAGAAACCGTTTTTCTGTAACATTTGTGAAGAGAAATTTCGATTTCAGCACAATCTCAAAACACACATGAGGGTCCACACAGGAGAAAGGCCTTATGTTTGTAGCTTTTGTTGTAGAGGATTTTCGCGACAAGAGCATCTAAACAAACATGTTGCCGTTCACACAGCGGAATAAGTTTAGTTTTTGTCATTGTGGTTAGAATCTAACGGTGTGAAAATATTTCCTTAGATTGTTGTTTAAAATTGCAGGAAATGCTAACTAAAAACTTTAATTGTGCAGGAAAGACTATAAATAACCGATCAGCAAAGTAAAGGGGTTTCAACAGGTGTTCATATTCATAAAGACAGCTTGACTTTGTATAAGAAGGCTTATGACAAATATAACTTAGCCATTTTTTATTGTACATTCTACATAGGTTGCATGTGGGCAAAAAAAAATCTGATTTGGGTTGCATTTACCTGTTGTGTGAAATTGCCCTTGGATGGCTAAAAAGCACCTCACTGATGTTATTTCACCTACAGGGGCTAGTACTATTTATTTAGGGGTTAGAGGTCTAAACCTTTCCTCTGCTAGACAAACACTTTTTTGTTCATCTTGTTTTAATGAGTAAAGCAAGGTTAGGTTTTGTTGTTTACCTATAATTAAATTATATTCTGTTCCAGGGGTAGAAAAAAAATTGACCTTAAATGCGTACATCTGTTATTACCTAAAGTAACACTTAATAGCCTTCACGAGCTTAATATTTTCACAACTGCATATATTATCAGTGTGTTGTTTCAGTGTGATTTGTATGTGGGATGATTGGTGAATTGGTGCAGCTGTGTTAATCCAAATATAGCACCATAGATTCATCTCTACAAACTGATAAGATTTTGTCCCGCTTCATAATAATGTGCCATGGTTATCATGACACACAAACCTACAGGTAATAAATTTAGTCAGTCTTCCAAATGTCGGCTTCAAAGCTAAGTCTTTTTCAGTGCATAACAAGGTGCTGTTGAAAGTAATTTATTCCTTTAAATCAAATGTGTTGGAGCAGAAACATTTGAAACATGCATAGCAGAGTGTTTCTGAGCAGGTGGAGGTTTTGCTCCTTTAAGAACATTTTACTATTTAACTACAGTTAACCAGATAGGAAACGAGTCCTTATCATTTATTCTGCATCAAGAGTCTAGAAAATCAGAGCTGTAAATATGACACACCTGTGCTCAGAATTAGCTTTATAATCTTTAAATCTGAAATGAATTTATATGAATACCAAAATATTTTTGTTCTGTATGGTAATGCAATGTCTATCTCTGTTTCAGTACATTAGATATAGAGAAACATGAGTGTCATTGTTAAAATGAAGTAAGCACTGTCAGAAATACTTTGAGGCTTTTCAAAGCTTATGTATCGAGTTCGACTCGAGCCTTTTCATGTCTAACTTTTTTCAAAGTGGATTCAAAATTTGCTTCAATCTGTACGGTGATACCGACCAAACTTAAAATGGTGTAAAGTTCTGTCATAAGGCAATTTGGGTGAATTAGAGATATCATCTTGTTAATGGTGATGTACCATTTAGTTTTCTGTCAAGCTACTAAGGCTGCTTACCATTAAAGGATTTAGTAAAAGGTGTCTCACTTTGACTCATCTATTGTTTCAGATTTTAGCCACATTCTGATTTATTTACCTGTATTGTCGACGCATTGGAAAACCCCTTAAGCAAAATAAAGATTAAATTAAAGCGCCTGAAAAAAGCCCATCAGATACAAAGTAACAAAAAAATAATAATCACAAACTTTTGAAATTGTGATTTAGTAAGGACAATATATTAAAATTGTACAGTGACATCTACTCATGAAAATTAATATGTTGATCACAGAATCTTCTCATTTATAACCAACTAGAGTTCTCATAAATTATCTGTTTTTGTTTTTTTATGTTAACTGGGATTTTTTTGGATACAAGTCAACATCATAATGATATGATTTAATTTGATTACATAATTGTTGGTTTGAAGATATCCAGTTGTGCTAATGTTGTTCCTTCAATTTTTTTAAAAAGATCCTGTTAAAGGGAATTGAGTCACATATTTGTCTAATTTCTAACAGATTCCTGTTCATCCTCTTTTAATAAACAATAACTCCTAAGTTTATTAATCCATGAACAATTAGTTATTTCTTCACTCTACAGCTATGCTAATACTTTAAAGCCCCGAATTCACAATGTGCAATTTTGGTATTTGGGGGCACTGACAGGACAGGTTAAGTGAGCTGAATGACGCTTTAATGAAATGGATAGAGGGCCATTTTTACACCCTGCTGTTTTCATTTAGAATGCATGAATAGAAAAAAACATAAACATCTTGATGCTGTTTACTGGGATTTTTTTATATTTTTATTAAGTTGCTGGCATAAATCCAAGATATCTTGTATGTATATTTACTTCCATTTAAACAGTGGGAAAGTCTTAAAATAAATAAAATATAGAAAAAAAGCACTCACGTTATTTTATTCTGAAAAGGTTCGCCTTTGAAAAGGGAAGTGCCCTTTCCGAAACTTGTCTTTCATTGGTCAACGAGGAGGAAGAATCCAGATGTAACATTGTTAGCTCGAATGGCTAGGTCCCGACAGAAAAATATATTTACATTTTGTGGGGGAAAAAACAAACAAACAAACAAAAAACACGTCTGTTGATTATTTTTGAGACAATGCTACAGCCTTTGTGAGGATATATCAACTGCACATGTCTTCTGGGTTTTGGTTAACACTATTTACGGTCCGAATTCAGCAATGTAATTAGCGTTTATTAGCAAACTGAATGGAACGTGAGCCACCGTGGAGCTAAAGCAGCTAACAGTAGAGTCTTAATCAGTGTTTCCAACAAGGGTTATGGTGGCCCAGCTGAGGACCGAGAGACTGAGGAAAGTTACAGAGTGAACGCAGAACTACTGATACTGACCAAGGTATCAGGCTCTCTGCACTGTAGTATCTCCGCTACACTTTACATTTTATGTTAATACACTTTATATTGTCGTATGCTGATTTGTGTCTGATTCCAGTTCCAGACGGCAGAAAACAGAAGATTCCGATTATAAGACTGAAACCTTGAATGAGTAAAACGTGTAGACGAGGATTGTGAAAAGGAGAATCCAAGGTGGAGCGAGGATGACTGAGATGATGAAGGTTGAAGCAGATGAACCTGGAGGGTTCAGCTTGGAGCCCCCCGTACCTGCAGCATCTACATCAGAACCGGAGGAGGAAACACAAGACAGCAAAGATCTCAGTAAGTAACACATTGGTTTGTCTGTATTGGAGTAAATTACCTGTCTGGAAGTTCAAAGGGTCTGTTTGTTTCTTTTCAGCAGAAGAAAGGTGTGACACATCAATTCACTGATTTATTCTAAGCATTTGTTCAGTTCTTGGATGGGTGTGTGATCATCTGGTAACATTGTAATTCAGAGCTGTGCATGATCTGCATATTTGTTGTAACTGATGTTATTGTTGTAACTTGAGCTAGCAGGAAGAGGGTTTCCCCCAGAAAACTCCCTAAGCCCGGTGGTAGGAGCGCTAGAGCATTCATCCAGTGACCTACTGTGATTTTGAGTTAGAAAATGTTTACATTTGACAGAAATTTTGAAAATATGACTAGGTAATTATGTTTTATTGGACTACTTAAACACCAACCATTAAGTCTTCAAAAAAAGGGGCTAACATAAAACAAAAAATATAATTAAATTAAATATTAATTTTTTTGCACTTGAGTTGTTTCATGCTAATTATCTAAAATTCTTTATTTTTTTATATATGACTTGTCATTTTATTTGCTGAAGGTGTAGCATCTATACCAGTAAATACAGACAGTGGTTCTGGTGAATAAAAAAGACACCTAACTCCAGTCTCCCTGTGTGTTCACATACTGACCATACTATGTAGCCATTGTGCTTCCACCAAAGAGACTCTTAAACCCGTCTTTGCTATCACTGTTAATGGTTTACAGTAAAACCTAGAGTAAATAAACAAACAATGGTTAGCACAGTGGGAGTGCAAGTAAAGCCTGGTGGCCTGCCAGGCTTACAATATACCTTGGGAAACCCTGTGTCTGTTAGGGATAGGGGTTGTTCTGATGATAAATATTCTCTCATAAAACAGTTGCATTTATGTTTGGCTTGCTGATATATTAGTCAGTTTAAGTCTACAGTTTTAATTGAATAAATTAGAAAAAAAATATTCTCAGAATTTAAGTAAGCAAAAGCTTTTTTTTATTATTTTGAAAAATAAAGTTAATAGATTTTTGACATATTCATCAACCATTAATGTTTGTATGTCTGTCAGTTTTACCTGTCTATCAGACAATGACGATTAAAGGAGAGGTTCCCGGTGATTGGAGCTCCAATTTGGACCAACAAAATCCACAATCCCCCTGCATAAAGAATGAAGAAGAAGAACTGTGGATCAGTAAGGAGGAAGAGCAGCTTACTGTGAAGACTGAAAATGAAGAAAAGCCTCTGTTATCAGAGCTTCATCACATTGAAACTGAATATTTTAGAGAGGCAGAAGCCAAACAAATGGAAATACAATCTGAAGATGAGGACTGTGTAAGACCAGAATCAGATAAGAATCCAGAATGTTCCTCTGGAGAAAACAAAATAACAGTTCACAAAAGAGGTAAACGACTCAAACTGTGTTCCAAATCTATGGCTCACATTGAAATCCATGGCGGAGAGAAACCATTTGGTTGCAGTATATGTGGCAAAAGATTTAAAAGTAAGAATCATGTTAGATTACACATCATGACTCACACTGGAAACAGAGAACATAGCTGTGATCTATGTGGTAAAGGATTTCTAGTGAAGAGTCTTCTTCACACTCACATGAGACTCCACACTGGAGAAAGACCATTTGCTTGTGATGACTGTGGTAAACGATTTCGAGCAAAGACAAACCTTAAAACTCACATGAAGGTCCATTCTAGAGACAAGCCTTTTTCTTGTGATGTTTGTGGAACAAAATTTAAAAGAAAAGAAACACTTAAGAAACACATTTGGATCCACACCACAGAGAAACCCTTTGTCTGTAATGTTTGCACAAGAGGATTTTCACGACAAAAGAGTCTGAAAAGTCACATGTATCTTCACACAGGAGAGAAACCGTTTATTTGTAGTATTTGTAGTAAAGGATTTGCAGTGCAGGAGAATCTAAAGAGTCACATGTGCGTTCACACTGGTGAGAAACCATTTATTTGTGGTGTTTGCAGTAAAGGATTTCATCGACATGGAGATCTAAAGAGACACATGCGTGTTCATACAGGAGAGAAGCCGTTTATTTGTACAGTCTGCAGTAAAGGATTTGCACAACAAATTCACTTAAAGAGCCACATGCTCGTTCACACTGGAGAGAAGCTATTTATTTGTAGTTTTTGCAGTAAAGGATTTTCACAGCCAGAAACTTTAAGGAGACACATGCGTGTTCATACAGGAGAGAAAGAGTTTATTTGTAATGTTTGTAGTAAAGGATTTTCACTAAAACAACATCTTAAGAACCACATGGAGGTTCACACCGCACCATTTAGGTGTAGCGATTGTGGGAAATGTTTTGTTAGGGAAATCCAGTTACAGCGACATGTGAGACTCCACTCAGATGAGAGACCTTTTGGTTGTGATGTCTGTAAGAGCAGATTCAACCAAAAGTGTCAACTTGAAAACCACATGAGAGTTCATTCAGGAGAGAAACCGTTTGTGTGTGAGGTTTGCAGCAAAGGGTTTTCACAGCAAGGAAATCTGAAGAAACACATGGGTGTTCATGAGGGCTGTAATTAAATATTTTAACGTTTGACTAGTCTGCCAATGTTTAATATAGATATTAAATATATAATAATATGGATAATAATATCCATTTGCAGAAAGTGCAAATGGATAGTACTGGCTACTATTTGTAGCCTCTAATTTTTCTCCTAATGCCTCTACTTTATTGTATACATTTTTATATTGTATTCCTACAAATACAATATTTTAGGATCTCTGTGTTGACAGTTAAGTTTTATTTATATTGTATGATTAAACTGCAACTTGTCCCCATTTGATTAAAGGATTTTCTTTGTTATTGGTCTTACAAATATATTTCAGTGAGTAAGAAAAGCCATTTTCAATAAGTTGGAATATGGCTTCCAATGAGGCTTGTTTGTGAGATTTAAGTACATTTTGTATTAAACATAGATTTTAGTAAGCCTACTTTCTGTATGAAAAATGAGTTTTAATTAGTCTGATGTATTATTCTAATCCTAAATGTCAGGTTTTCATTAGCTGTAAGTGGAAAATCATAGTTAACAAAACAAAGGCTTGACAACAGTCTGTAGTTATGGGTGTCACTTGTAATTATGAGTTACTAACATAAATTAACTTTTCAATAATTGAAATTTATTGTACGTCTCTAAGTAAAGAATAAAGGAAATAAAACAAAACTAAACTCTTAAAGTAAATTTCTGTATGAAGCAAAAATAAATGTTTTATTTACATTACATGAACATTCTGACAAGGTTATGCTTTAACCTTGTATTGTTTCAACTTATGACTTAGTAATTATTTATTGGTAATTTATTATTTTCCACATTTGAACAATATAACAACATTTCATGTTCTTACAAAATAAAACGTGTAAGATCTGAAAATGCATTGTGCCTCTCTTCTATTTGACCTTCATAAACTTATGGGGACCCGACTTCAGGATCCTGTTCAGTCATCTATATTTTATACAGTTTATGGTCAGCACCTGTCAGGAATTTATGAGAGCTTCTAGGAGATTCCATTAGCTGAAAGAGGCATCAGGGAAACTGAGGGCTGTAGAGATAAATGCCACAGTCTGACCCAGGAGTCTTTGTACTATCATGAGCCAAACACAACTAATACTCAGCTACTTAATTTCATAGTTGGGAGATAATACTGATGGCTTGTTATAAACAAGTGGTGTCCAATAGTTTATTAAGAAAACAGTCATTACTTGCAGCTAATTGTTTAATAATTGTTAAATAGCTTATAAAACAAAATATTGCTACTGATTTTTTGCAGTATAACTTTACAAACGGCACCCTATTTAAATCACTATATACATTAGAATGTATCACTATATACGATTTAAAAAGTGTAATAGCGCAACACTTACCGTTTTCAAAAATATCTTTTATTTTCTGCGTACGTTTTATTCGGAAAAACCAATAAAAGGAAGTAGTTTTTCGAAATGGCACTTTACTTGCCATTCATTGGTCAATGAGGAGGATGTCACCGGATGTATCAATGTAGCTTGACTGGCTAAGTCCCGAAACGGAAAACCTCTTAAGTGGTTATGTAAAATCACAATTGTTGATGTCTCTGATTTACTATTCATCAGTCGCAGTGATTACATTGCTCCCATATAATTGTTCTAAACCGATGTGATATTTATAGCCGACTTTATGTACAGAATGCCATTAGCCTTCAATAGCAAAGTGGAAGCTAACAACAGAGACGGATGATGCTATTTACGATGTTGAAGCTTTTTAATGTTTGTAGTTTAATGCTACAAGACGAGTCTATACTCCACCCTCTGAGGATGACCACTTCGTCCGTGGACACCTCCTCTGTCCTTTTCAGCTGAGGACCGAGAGACTTGTGACACCCACAGTGGAGCCAGAGCTTCTGACCAAGGTATCAGACTCTCTGCACTGCAGCATCGATTGAACTCTGCTACTGGTTGCATGTTTTATCAATACACTTTATCTGATCAGATCTTGATTTGTGTCCGATTCCTATTTCAGACAAGAGAAAAACAGAAGATCTAGATGATATGGCTGAAACCTTGATTTAGTAGAACGTGGGAAGGTTGAAGACAAGGATTGTGAAAAGGAGAATCCCAGGTGGAGCGAGGATGTCTGAGATAATGAAGGTTGAAACAGATGAGCCTGGAAGGTTCGGCTCGGAGCCCTTCATATCTGCAGCATCCACATCAGAAGAGGAGGAGGAGACACAAGACAACAAAGAGTTCAGTAAGTCACACTCTTTTGTTTGTCTCGATTGGAGCAAGTTACATCTGGCTGCTTAAAAACGAATGTTCAATTGTGGAAAAGCATATTTGTTTATAAATGAACTCTATGTCTGTACATAAATGCCCCTGCAGTAGTTGCAACGCACTGGATAGGTTAGCAGTCAGTCACAAGCTTTTACATGTAATACAAGAAATTTATATTTTTAATCAGTTTATAACAGTAGTCTCGAGTGTAATATATATGTTGAAGACAAGCAAAAACTCCTCACAGAAGTGATAAAACGTTAAATACTTTTGAAAATACTTCTGACCAGATATAATACCATCTCACGCATATGCTGACTGGTGATGATGGACCAAAGAAAAATGAATAACAGGCAAGCAGGAAAAAGTCAAAGACAATTCTTGACTGGAGGTCAGAGCAGTAGGGAGAAGCAGCAGAGAAAAGTCTCACTTGACTAGTTGCATTGGTGCAACCTCAGATATTGTTTAGGTGCACTACTGAGAAATCAGTTCACATTTGCGACCAAATTGGTTGGACTCTAGACCTCAATTAGCCAGGGGTGGCATTTGGGAAATATGTGTCCACAGCCATTTTTTGACATGGATTTTATTTATTTAAGTTATATCAGATTGTCATTGATTTTTCATGTATCTTTCAATGTTCTCAGTTCATCAGATGTTGGTGATTAAAGTGGTTCCTGATGACTGGAGTCCCAGTTCGGACCAACCCAACCCAGAGTTCCCCTGCATAAAAGAGGAAGAGGAGGAACTGAGTGTCAGTCAAGAAGAAGAGAAGCTTACTATGAAGAGTAAAGATGAAAAGAAACCCCAGTTATCAGAGGTTCATCAGATCAAAACTGAAGACATTATGGAGACTGAGGCTCATGACAGCAGCTCAGCTGAAGAGCTAAAAACGGCCTCTTGCGAAGACAACTGTGGTGAACCAGAAAGAGACGACGTCACAGATCCAGTGTGTTCTTACCAGTATTGTAAGATGACGGTTCACAGAAGTGATAAAATGTCCAAACTTATGGCTCAGACAGGATCGCACGCTGGAGAAAAGCCCTTTGGTTGCAATGTTTGTGGCAAACGATTCAAGCATAAGGCCAATTTTAAACGCCATATGAAAATTCACATTGAAAACAGAGAACATAACTGTGAACTTTGTGGCAAAGAATTTAAAGCTAAGCATTTCCTTCAAACGCACATGAGGCTTCACACCGGAGAGAGGCCGTTTGCATGCGACGACTGCGGGAGAAGGTTTCATGCTAAGGCAGTTCTTAAAAGTCACCTGGAGGTCCACTCTGGAGAAAGGGCTTTTTCCTGTGACATTTGTGGTTCGAGATATAAAAGGAAGGAAACTCTTAAGAAGCACATGTGGGTCCACACGGCAGAGAGACCCTTTGTTTGTAGTGTGTGCAGTAAAGGATTTTATCATCAAAACAGTCTAAGGATTCACATGAATGCCCACACAGGACAGAGACGGTTCATATGCAGCGTTTGCAGCAAAGGATTTGCGGAACAAGAGACTCTGAAGAGACACATGCGCGTTCACACGGGAGAGAAGCCGTTTATTTGTGGCTTCTGCTGTAAAGGATTTTCGCAGCAAATTCATTTGAAGAGACACATGCATGTTCACACTGGAGAGAAGCAGTTCATTTGCAGCGTTTGCAGCAAAGAGTTTTCTCAACAGCACCATCTGAAAAACCACATGGAAGTTCATGCCGCATCATTTAGCTGCAGTGATTGCAGTAAGCGTTTTGTGAAGGAAATCCAGTTGCAACGACATGCCAGAGTCCACACGGAGGAGAGGCCGTTTGGTTGTGATGTCTGTAGGAGCAGGTTTAATCAAAAGTGTCAGCTTGAAAATCACATGCGAGTGCATTCAGGAGAGAAGCCGTTTGTTTGTGATGTTTGCAGTAAAGGGTTTTCCCAACAAGGAAATCTGAAACGACATATGGTCGTACACAAGGTCTGCAGCCAATGATTATTTTGATAGTTGAGCAACATGCCAATAATTTTCAAGTTTTCAGCAACTACCTTTATTTTGCAACTTATCAATGTTCCAGTGCCTCTGAATTTATAAAAAAAAAACTAAAATGGATTTGTGAATCCCTACTTTGCTTTAATCAGCTGTAGGGCAAAATCTTAAACTCTTAAAAAACAAGTCAGAACTGAAATTTTTTTTTACAGCAAAAAGATGAAAAGAGTAAAATGGGTTACTTTCAACAACACTTTTTACTATGACTGCCAATGACAATATTTTTCCTTCCTGTACAGTAGTCTAATTTAATATATCACTGTTTATGTACCTCGGAATAACATGTAAACAAAGATTTGCACTTAAAAGTACAAATGGTATGTATTTCTATCGCTCCATCATTACAAAGAAATTACGTATTCCCACATAAAAAGCCAGAGTTCTCAGAATCTCAAATATTAAGAGATGGAGCTAGAAAATCCAAATAGACTCTGATATCATCATGAGTAAAATACCTAAGGCAAAACCATTGATCTCTTTAATACCCTCTGTGGCTGTTGTCTTGTGTTTTATGTTCACTGGACTTGAGACGATTCTTGTCTGTGATTGGTGGAGGCAGAAGGCAAATTTGTGACCTGAGAAGAGGATTACTTTATGATGGACCAAATATATATAAATAGTTTTTATACTGGTTTATGATCAATTCACAATCTATGATAACCATCCCTCTGTTCAGGTGGAAATTGATGCATTCTTTTTTTTTTTTGCTACAACCTGTTACCATGCATCTTTCTTTTGAAAAGATTAAATGAAACATTGTACGCTGTGTCTGTAAATAAAAAGGTTTAAAGTGATTCATTCTCTGTTCTTATAAACCAGACAGAAACCAGAAAAGTCCCTTTGGTTAAATAGCTGTGGTATAACTGTAAGCAGACTGTTGAGCGAATTGCCCTTTTTAGACACAAGGGTCGATGGTGCAATATTTGCAGCTTTACTTCAGTCGGCTAACACTCTACACCATTAAATTGGGAGGAAATTGTATTGATTTGGTCAGCTATACAAAGTGTGCATTAACACATGCAAGCACATCATTAAGTCAATGCATTCGTGAGAGTTTAAAAAAATCTCCATTGGCTCCTCAGTATGTGGGTGTCATTTCTCCAACCTCTTCTTACTCGTGGACCTCAAGCTGCTTTGGTTTGGTATTAAAACTCATTATCTAAATGCTCATCCACCATGTTCGCTTGAAAATGATTAGCAAGTGACTACAGGTGAAAATGACATTATGTGTGTGCAAACATGGTCAGAGACACAAACTTGTAATTTTGCAGACTGCAGACTGCAGCCAGGGAACCCTCCTCAAATTTAAATAGAATTTTTTTTTTTAAATTTTAGAAAAATAATGATAATTTTATTGCCAAAACTATTAATGTTGAGAGATTAAAAGCTGTTTGTATGCCAGTAGTCATGGCAATACTAGTTTTTGCCTATAGAATCAAAGGTTTATTAAAATTCAAACTACATTATCAATTAAAAACTACATCTTGTTAAAAATACGTTATTAATGTATTTTGACTCTGCAAAAAAAATTATATAGTAATTAATATATTTGGAAAAATTATAAACGGAATAGAGCATAAACAAGTGTCTAATATTAGTGAGTTCCTTCACAGTAAAATTGTTTTAATTTGGAAAGTTAATAATTGAAAGAGGACATAGTTTCTTTAGTCAGAACTTTACTTGAAATTCATTGGTCAGTTAGCAGCCAGTAGCCGGAAGTAGCAATGTTAGCCTGACTGGCTAATCTTACTATACCCAAACAAACAAACAAAAAAATCTTAGTTTGTGTAAGAACAGGTGTATGTTGTGTATTTGATATTCTAGTCTTCGCGATGACGTCACAACTACATGCTTGCAGTAGCGTATTTAAGGCTTAATAAACAGTGAATGAGTGGTTGATCGACCGTTAGCAACCATGTAGCTAAAGCAGCTAACAGCAGAAACTTAATCAGTATTTCTGACCTTGACGCTTTTAAAAGTTTGTGCTTGGAGGCTACAGGACACGTCAGTCTGTACGTCTGAGGCCACCCCTTCTGACCTTGTTGTCCAGCTGGGGACCGAGAGACTGGAGACAGTAACAGAGTGGACACATAAATACTGACCAAGGTATTAGACTCTACACTTTATTTGATCAGATGCCGAATTGTGTCTGATTCTAATTTCAGTCAGAGGAAGATATCTGACCGAAACCTATATATTATAGAACATATGAAGGTTGGAGACAAGGACAGTGGAAAGGGAAAGTCAAGAGGAGTGATGATGTCTGAGGTGATGAAGGTTGAAGCAGATGAACTTGGAGGGCTCAGGTTGGAGCCCCCCATACCTGCATCATCCACATCAGAACTGGAGCAGACTGAAGACAACAAGGATCTCAGTAAGTCACACACATTGGTGTGTCTGAGGGAGAAAAGTACGTACGCAGAACGCACGTAAAAGAGATGAGTGTACCACCTTCTAAATGACAGAACAATGTCCTATTAAGATTGTGTTGGAGAATAAAGCCAGGTGCGTGAAACTGCAAGGTCCTCATCGACCCATCGGACAATGTATGCATTTTTGGGGTAACAGTTAAGGGGTCCAAAGCTGATCCATTTTTCTCCTAAAGCCAGAAAGAAAAAGAGCTTTATGGTATTTGAACAAACACTTCAGGCGGCAAACACTATCAAAATAACTCATGCATTTTTGGGGGTTCACTGATCAGTCGACATTGTTTCTTTGATTATGGGTGATAAGGTGAAACTGAATTTATTTACTGATCTTATTTACCTCTGCCATTGGAGAGGACTGACTGACCAGAAAACTGCAATTGATGCACCGCTAGTATTTTTATTTTCATCTTTTAATATTTTCTTGTGTGTGATGTTTCGTAATTTATATTTGGTGCTTGTTTACATTATTGCTAGGGTTGCTGTCCTTTTGGCTGACACGAGAAAATGTATATTTAGCTTACTTATGATTGTTTTTTTTTACTTTAAAAAACTTAAGCATTAAATAAGTTATAAATGTTTAGTAGATTTTGTGTTGTGTATTAAATTTAATTGTTTTACTTTTATGATTTAGAGGTAATTATAAATTTCTTTCTGTATTTCAATTATTTCAGATGTTCACATGATGGAAGCCAAAGAAGAGGTTCCCCGTGACTGGAACTCTAGTTTGAACCGGCAGAACTCAAACACCCCCCACATAAAGGAGGAAGAGGAGGAACTAAGGATCTGTTTGAAGGAAGAGCAGCTTACTGTGAAAAGTGAAGATGAACAGAAACAAGTCATTGAGCAGATCAAAACTGAAGAAGAAAGTAAGACAGATGGTGCAACCTGCAGCACAGCAGAGAAGAGAAAATCAGACCTTGATGGAGAGCACTGTGGAGGACCAGAACCAGACAGGAACCCAAATCCAGCATGCTTTTCTCAACAAAGTGAGATGACAATTCACAAAATGGGCCAGAGTTCTCAATTGTGCTCTAAACCTGCTGCTCAGAGTGGAGTCCAATCAGGAGAAAAGCCGTTTAGTTGCAGTATTTGCGGCAAAAGTTTCAAAAATAAAAAATGTGTTAGACTGCACATGATGGTCCATGTACAAAGCAGGAACCACAGATGTCACCTTTGTGGAAAATGTTTTAAAAGAAACAGTTGCCTTCAGGAACACATTAGAGTCCACACTGGAGAGAAACCATTTGCCTGTGATGACTGTGGTAGAAGGTTCCACGCAAAAACAATTCTTAGAGATCACCTAAAGGTTCATTCGGGAGAAAAACCTTTCTCCTGTGACATTTGTGGTGCAAGATTTAAAAGAAATGTCTGTCTTACGAAGCACTCAAAGATCCACGCTGCAGAGAGACCGTTTGTCTGTAGCCTTTGCAGTAAAGAGTTTGTACACGAAAATAATTTCACGAGACACATGCGCGTTCACACAGGAGAGAAACCGTTCATTTGTGGCTTTTGTAGTAAAGGATTTCCGCTACAAACTCGTCTTAACAGTCACATGCGCGTTCACACAGGAGAGAGACCCTACAGTTGCAGCGTATGCAGTAGAGCATTTTCATTTCAAGAGACCCTAAAGCGACACATGTCTGTCCATACCGGAGAGAAACCATACACCTGCAGTGTTTGCAGTAGAAGCTTTTCACATAGTGATACTCTAAAAACCCACATGCGTGTTCACACTGGTGAGAAGCCATTCGTTTGTAGTGTTTGTAGTAGGGGATTTTCACAACAGCGATACCTTAATGGACACATGAGTGTTCACTCGACATAGAGGCTGTTTAATTTCAGTGTTTGTAGTTGAGGATTTTCACGACAAGCAGGTCTAAGAAATTGATGATTGTATTTTAAGGTCTTGGAAGGAGACACAGATCAAGCAGCAACAGATCTCCACTCAACAGAGAAGTTTGTACCAGCAGATTTTACTAAAAGTTCCTTCAGCTTTGTCTTTTTTTTAATTTTTTTATTTCCAGTTGGAAAGACAGGAATTAAATTATAATTCCAACTAGGAAAGTTGGAGCTCGCCAGGCAACTCCATGTTTTCCATCAGTCGTACGCGCATGTGTAGAATCTAGTGAAAGTTGTTAAAATAGACTATTGTCACTTAACAATGTGTCTCATTTAATCGGCGGTGCTCACAGAGCTGCAGAATATTTACCTAACATGTTTTTGTCTGTTTCAATGTATAACATATGGAGCGAGATATATTCTAACCACCTTGTGCTTTTAGTCGGCACCAATACAAATGGCAAATCTCAGTTTTCCAGCTTTTTTTTTTATCTGACTGCAGTTGTGTTGGTGTTTTTGCACACATTAGAAATGTTGGTGCTGTGATGCTGTAGTGCTACAGTATCAAAAGGAAAGGTTTGTGATATACACATTTCCAAGGAGAACAGTTCTACATTGTTGCGACTTTTACATATTTTAGATCTATTCCCAATGAGGCAAAGAGCTGCAGTTGTAAAAGTAACCTTTTTGTTAACGTAACCAGGGTTCCCGACTTGTGGAAAAAATATGAATTAACACAAAACAGGGCCCGCGAGAACACAGCTGCACTCATCTGTGGTGGCACTTAAATTATCTTAGGGGCAAACTGGTGAAGTAAATATCTAATAGAAAACATTATATGATGTACATTTAAAAAAAATGTTGTAGTTAACTCTAAGAAGGATTTGTGCAATATTTTACATTTCCACCAGGCAAATAGCATTTGATCTTTGTTGTTGCAAAGCAAAGTTGGTAAGATTATCTGCAATTGTTATGCTGCCTAATATTTTCTCAAAAACCCTGAACTACTTTTTTTTTTTAGATAAACCTGAACCATACAAAACAGTGTAAGAGAAAGATCAGGATTACAAAACTGATTAAACCTACTGATGGACACTTTTTGTTTAATTCTGTATAACAGTCTACTCCCAGCAAACCCAGTGAAGTGTTTTATGTTCTTGTTTATGGCATTTGTTTCTATATTCCTGTAAACGGTATATTTCTGCAGTTTCAATTATCTTAATACACTCATGCATTTTGTAGAACCAGCACTTTTTCTCCCCACAATTATGTACTTTTTCTTTTTAACACTAATATACATTCTCAATTTTTAAATTATATCTGTGTTAATTCCTATGTGCCTCTGTGTGATCCTCTGTGAATTTCAATATTGAGAAATAAATGGTCATTTTATCATTTGCTTCATTTGTGAAGTGAATACTTTCTTCAGGAAGCATTAGATTATACTTAAAAACTTTTATTCTTAAAATTTACTTTTTATAGTTACTTTATTCTGATTAAATTGGGAGATGTATCAAAAAACATGTTGTTATCCCAGATTTTATTTTGAAACCTGGGCAATTAGTTGAGAAAAGCAGTTTCTCAACTAATTGCTTTTCTCAGTTAGTTGAGAAAACCATGAATGCACAAAGGAAAGTAGGTGAGATGAGAGGTGAGTGGAAAAAGCAGGAAAGAAACTGTAATAACATCAGGGCTCAGATTTAGACACTCTGGATTGAACAGCACACTATTTAAAAAAGGTCAAATTACAAGCCTACAGCAGTGGTGTCCAAAGTCATCCTGCATGTTTGGTCTTGAAGAATATCAATACAACGGAAAGAGATTGTGAAACACAATTTTATTCAGTAGTTTTGTTCCCTTGGGGGAAATAAAATCTCAGAAGTGTTTTTTTCGGTACAGAATGATGGGCTAACTTTAAACAATGTTTATACAACCAAACACGAGTTCTTAACATCTCAAAAATAATTAGAAATGACCTTTAAACATCACAGTAAAAGCCTCTAAATTCACCCAATATCTAGAAATGCAATTTAGTACTGTTCCTAGTACTGTTAGTACTGTGCTGAGATAATGCAGAGATGAATTAAAGACAATTTAGAAAAATTAACCGATTAACCGACCGCCAGCACATTCAGTTGGAGTCCTTGTGAACATCCATAGGTTTCTTCAAAATTTCACAGTGCAAAAGGTCTTCGCTGCAAAAGGTTTGTTTCATAGGTGAACACATGTGACTCTTTAGACTGGCTGAACGTGAAAATCCTCGACTGCAAACACTACAGATGAACGGTTTTTCTCCCGTGTGAACACGGATGTGATTCTTTAGAGTATCTGGTCGTGAAAAACCTTTACCACAGATGTTGCAAATAAACGGTTTCTGTCCTGTATGAACGCGCATGTGACTCTTCAGACTAGCTCTTCGTGAAAAACCTTTACTACAAACGTCGCAAACGAAGGGTTTCTCCCCGGTGTGAACACGCATGTGATTCTTTAGAATATCTTGTCGTGAAAATCCTCTACTACAAAATTCACAAATAAACGGTTTCTCTCCTGTATGAACACGCATGTGACTCTTTAGAATCTCTAGTCTTAAAAATCTTCTATTGCAAACTCTACAAACAAACGGTTTGTCTCCTGTATGAACAAGCATGTGACTCTTTAGACTAATTGAATGGGAAAATCCTTTGTGACAAAAACCACAGATCAATGGCTTCTCTCCTGTGTGAACACGCATGTGGCTCCTTAGATTCTGTTGTCGTGAAAATCCTTTACTACAGACACTGCAAATAAATGGTTTCTGTCCTGTATGAACATTCATGTGACTCTTCAGACTAGCTCTTCGTGAAAAACCTCTACTACAAACGTCGCAAACAAAGGGTTTCTCCCCGGTGTGAACATGCATGTGACTCTTTAGATTCTCTTGTCGTGAAAATCCTCTACTACAAAATTCACAAATAAACGTTTTCTCTCCTGTATGAACAGGCATGTGTTTCTTTAGGACCTCTCGTCTTGAAAATCCTTTATTGCAAACTCTACAAACAAAAGGTTTTTCCCCTGAATGAATAAGCATGTGACTCTTTAGACTAGCTGAATGGGAAAATCCTTTGTGACAAAAGCCACAAATCAATGGTTTCTCTCCTGTGTGAACACGCATGTGACTCGTCAGATGAATAAGTTGAGAAAATCCTTTACTACAAACACTACAAATAAACGGTCTCTCTCCGGTGTGAATATGCATGTGACTCTTTAGGTTTCCTTGTCGCAAAAACCTTTTACTACAAACACTGCAAACAAACGGTTTCTCTGTGGAATGGATCTGGGTGTGCTTTTTAAAAACTGATTTTAACCAAAATCTTAAACCACAAACATCACATGAAAAAGGTTTTTCTTCTGAATGGACCTTCATGTGTGTAGTAAGACTTGTCTTTGCATGAAACCTTCTACAGCAAACGTCACAGGCAAAAGGTTTCTCTCCAGTGTGGACATTCATGTGTGTCTGAAGAGAACGCTTTTCTACAAATCCTTTGCCACAGAGATCACAACTAAGCTGTCTCTTTCCTGTGTGAGTCATCATGTGTAATTTAACAAAACGCTTACGTCTGAATCTTTTATCACACAAATTGCAACCAAATGATTTCTCCCCATCTGCCATGTTACTTTGCTGGGAAGGACATACGGGCTCTGGGTCACTGTCTGGTTCTGGTCGTCTAAAGTTCTGTGCAACAAGTTCAGGTGAACTGCTGGTTGGAGCTTCTGTCTCTAGGTCATCTTCAGTTTTGATTTGATGAAGTTCTGACAACTGAGGTTTCTCTTCATCTTTAATCTTGAGAGTACGCAACTCTTCTTCCTGACTGATCCACTGTTCCTCCTCTTCATCCTTCACGTGGGCTTCTGGATCCCTGTCTGGTTCTGGCTGTCTAAAGTTCTCTGCAACAGGTTCAGGCAAGCTGCTGGTTGGAACTTCTGTCTCTAGGTCATCTTCAGTTTTGATTTGATGAAGCTCTGATAAATGAGGTTTCTCTTCATCTTTAATCTTCAGAGTACGCAACTCTTCTTCCTGACTGATCCACTGCTCCTCCTCTTCGTCCTTCACGCGGGCTTCTGGATTTTCACTGTCCAAACTAGTTTGGATGTTTATGACCTCTTTAGTCATAAACATCTGATGAGCTGGAAAGAATGAAACACAAACAGGCATTAATGATTGCTGACAATTTTATAAATTAAATTGTAAGGGTGAAAAAATTGAAGTATATGGAAAATTTTCACAATACATTTTTTTTTAGATCAGGTGTTAAGTCTTTGTAGGAATTAGAAGACCATCATCAAAAAGATATAGTTAAGGACATTTCATGTGGCTGACTTTCATTTTTCAGATATTAGAATAAGTTAAAAAGACTGGAAAGTCAAACAGTAACTCAGACCTATCCAAACTCCTTCTGTGAAGCCCCATGTAGGAACCCTGGATATACAACAGTTGGAAGCTTCATTCCAGTCTGTTAAAGATCTGGTTGGGCACATGGTGTCTGTTGGAATAACTAAACAGTTAAAGAATGCAAACACTCCCATACAAATACCTGCTTTCAGATGTAACAAATTGAAATCAACATTTACAAAAATCAATTTCGACGGACATCTGACATGTTGAAAGAGTACCCGGACAATCCATGTGTCACTTACTGAGATCTTTGCCGTCTTGTGTTCCCTCCTCCAGTTCTGATGTGGATGCTGCAGACACGGGCGGTTCCCAGCTGAACCCTCCAGGCTCGTCTGCTTCGACCTTCATCGTGTCAGACATCCTCACTCCACCCGGGATCCTCCTTTTTTTACAATCCCTGTCTTCAAACTTCACATGTTCCAGTAGATCAAGGTTTCAGTCATATAAACGTGGATCTTCTGTTTTTCTGCTGCCTGAAACTGGAATCAGACATAAGTCAGTCTCTGGTCAAATAAAGTGTGTTAATAGAAAATGTAAACAGTAGCATAACTGAAGCAGCAGAGCTGAAGCTGCAGAGAAGTCCGATACCCTTGTCAGTAGTTCTGGGTCCGCTCCGTAGCTGTCCCCAGTCTCTCGGTCCTAAGCTGGACAATAAGGTTAAGGGAGGTATTCACAATCTATTAATCTAATAAACTATGAGTGTGGACTCGTTTTGTAGCACAAACCATGGATTTTTATAGGTTTAAACTTATATAGCTGTTAGCTGCTTCAGTTCCACAGTGGCTAACATGCGTTTCCTCTCACCAATAAAGCCAAATTACTTTATGTACGGCAACCTAAGGCGATACATATCAAAGAGATTAAATACAAACACGTAGAAGTAATATCCTTGCGCAGTCTGTTGATTAGACGGTATGAAGCACCAATTATACTATCTTTAATCACAACTTATCGGTTTTTCACTCGGAACTTAGCACGTCAAACGAAGCTGCTAGTTAAGCTAACATCGTTCTTCCTGCTGACTGACCAATGAATGACAAATAAAGGAGAAAAAAAACACAACACAAACGTACACTTTTAATAAGAAAATAACTTAAATTAGCAGTTCAATTCAGTGTTGAGTACTGAGTAAGCGACAATGATTTGATTTGTCTTATAGACTGGTGAAAAAAATATAGTAGATAAAGACATTTGGAAAATAAGCTTTGTTGTGAAAAGCGGAAGTACAAGAGCTTAACTTATCATTCACTGGTTAGTGAGGCGGAAGTAACCAGATGTAAAATGCTACCTTTAGTTTTTAATTCCCGTTTGATAAACGGCTCAAAGTTTCTGGAAAGTAAGTGTAGTGCTGATGTTTCAGACCATCTACTCGATAATATTCGTGAGGATATTGCGTTGATATGTTTGCTTTGAATATTTCTAGCCTTTGTTGCAGTGCATACTATAATAATAATGGGCTGTTAGCTACCGGGGAGCTAAAGCAGCTAGCTGCAGAGACGTTTTGGGTAACTTGTCAGAGATTCATGGGCTAGGGTTATGTGACTGAAACCTTGATTTACTAAAGCATGTGAAGATTGAAGACAAGGATTGTAAAAAGGAAAATCCCAGATGACTGAGATGATGAAGGTGGAAGCAGGTGAACCTGGAGGGTTCAGCTTGGACACCCCCAGACCTGCAACATCCACATCAGAACTGGAGGAAAAGACACAAGACAGCAAAGATCTAAGTAAGTTAGAAAAGTATGCAAAGTTCTCTCTTGGTGTAAAAAACAAACAAAACAAAACAAAAACAAAAAAACACCAGCCACTCTGCCTAATTGTCAACAATTCCAATCATCCATACGAAGTCTATTTGCCACAACCCAGCTGCATTGGTGGTTAACATGAAACTTTCACAATTTAACTGAATTCAAATGTACATTATTTCAAGCTTAGACAAAACTTAAAGGGTAATGTAGACCATGACAAGCTGTAGTTTAAGTTTTCCAGATTGACTGGCTGTTCAAAACATTGAGTTGCCTATTTTCTACAGAGCTACTGCCTTACAAAAGTGCAACAAAGTACATAACATCCTTCTCTTTAAAGCACTGTGCTACTGATAAGGAATATATCAGAATATATTTGTGGTATAGACTCTCAGTCTAGTGGTTGGTGTAGGCATCCTAATATGGGTTAATGCTGTATATTCTTTTTTGAGTCCCTTTTGTTCTGTGCAGGTAGAAGAACATCCAACTTTTTTGGTTAACTTTCTCATTTCCAAACATTTTGACTTTTTATCAGTGTTAATTAGCTATTGAATTTTTATCTTAAACGTTAAGGAGAATGTTGTTTCATTATGTGAAATATTACATTTTTGTAAAATTGTCTGCCATCATTAATGTCCATCAATGTTATATCTTTCCCAGTCCCTGAGATTTTGGAGATTAAAGAAGAGTTTCACAATAACATGAACTCCAGTTTGGACCGGCAGAACCCAGAGCTTCCTTTCATAAAAGAGGAAGAAGAGGAGGAACAGTGGATCAGTCAGGAGGAAGAGTTGCTTATTGTGAAGATTGAAGATGAAGAGAAACCTCAGTTGTCAGAACTTCATCAAATCAAAACTGAAGATGACCTAGAGACAGAAGCTCCAACCAGCAGTTCACCTGAACTTGTTGCACAGAACTTTAGACGACCAGAACCAGACAGTGACCCAGAGCCCGTATGTCCCTCCCAGCAAAGTAACATGGCAGATGGGGAGAAATCATTTGGCTGCAATCTTTGTGGCAAAAGATTCAGACGCAAGCATTCCGTAAAATTACACATGATGACTCACACAGGAAAGAGACAGCATAGTTGTGATCTTTGTGGCAAAGGATTTGTAGAAAAGCGTTCTCTTCAGACACACATGAATGTCCACACTGGAGAGAAACCTTTTGCCTGTGACGTTTGTCCTAAGAGTTTTAAGTCGAAGCCGAACCTCAGAGCCCACGTTCGTATTCACTTGAGCGAGAAACCCTACACTTGCGGTGTTTGCAGCAAAGGATTTTCAGCGAAAAACAACTTGAGCGTACACATGATTGTTCACACGGGAGAGAAACCATTTGTTTGTAGCGTTTGTAATAAAAGATTCCCGGTGCACGCTTATCTGCAGCGTCACATGTGTGTTCACACAGGAGAGAGACCGTTTATTTGCAATGTGTGCAGCAAAGGGTTTTCGGAGAAGAACAAATTGAACATACATATGGTTGTTCACACAGGAGAGAAACCATATATTTGTAGTGTTTGTAGTAAAAGTTTTGCCCGTCAGGACTGCCTTCAACGTCACATGTGTGTTCACACAGGAGAGAAGCCGTTTGTCTGCAGCGTTTGCAGTAAAGGATTTCTACAACCGGCTCTTCTACAGAGTCACATGTGTGTTCACACAGGAGAGAAGCCATTTAGTTGTGGTGTTTGTAGTAAAGGATTTTTATCAAAGAAGACTTTAAATAGACACATGGTGGTTCACACAATAGAAAAGCCGTTTTCTTGTGGCGTCTGTAGTAGAGTATTTACACGACAGGAGACTCTGCAAAATCACATGTGTGTCCACACAAGAGAGAAGCCCTATACTTGTAGTTTTTGCAGTAAAGGTTTTTCAGCGAAAAAGTGTCTAAATAGCCATGTGGTTATTCACGCTGGAGAAAAGTCATTAAGCTAGTGTTGGCAGTAATGGGTTTTCATGACAAGCTCTCCTAAAGACTCCAATGTGTGTTCATGAGAGAAATCGTTTGTGCTGCTGTGTGTAGGGGATACTTTTTACAGCAAGCTCACCTAAACGGTCACTTATGTGTTCGAACAGAACGGATTTGTTTGAAGCCAGGGACTTTCACATGATTGCATTTCTATTTTCTATGCGCACCGTTTAATTTCTCAATGATTATTCAGATAAATTCACTTTTGTTTAGGGCCAAATCGCAACAAATATCGTCTCTAGGTGCTTTAGAAAAAAAACAACAACCTAAATCCAGTCATACAAAAATACAGTCAACTAAATTTGTTACAATTCAGTCCTAATTAATAACGTTGTCAAGTTTAGTTCTTTGTTCAAATTGGTATAGAAAACCTAGCTAATTGCATCGAGTCTAACGGTGATAAATTTGTACCGAATATAAACCAAGTTGCCTTCTAGAGATTTATCATTAAGTACACAGTATTCTGTTTATTTTAATTTATTTTTTCTAAGACTGTAAATATCTGCTTTTTGGAACGTACTGTTGGGTAAAAACCTGTCAAAGTTAGTTGACCGTTATGCATTTAATACATTTTAGTGTATTTGTTTCCAATGATTATGATAAATGTAAAACAAAAGCTTCATACACTACTTAAAGACTTGAATTAAACTAAAAAAATAAATAAATCAGTCGGATCAAGGAGTTGAAAATTTCTCCCAACATAGTGAGTTTAACTCATGTTTAATTTATTCTGTACAAGAAAAAAAACTTTTACTGCAATCATAACTGATGTAATGTGTAGAGAATCATTCGAATCTTTTATTTTGAAGGTTGATGTAACAAAAATAGCATAAGTCTTAAGGAAATGTTTGTTTCTTGCTGGATAGAGCTATAATTATGCCTGTATTTAACTCATCAAATTATGAAGACTATTTTTTGCCTTCTTTTTTTAAAGGCATCAGATTGTATGAACAGAATTGATTTACCATCTTTAGAATAATCCGCTCCTTCCTCCAGAACACCTTGACTTTAAACTAAGGTATTTCACAAAAAGTGTCATCTGTCATTGTATTTAAAGCATCAGGTGATCCTTGGATGTGGCAGTTTTTGTTGGTTTTGTTTTTGATGCAAAGAAATTGATTTCATCTACTGTATTTTGATGTAAAAGCTGAACTAAGGACATAACTTGTACAGTGTTTAGCAGCAACTAAAAACTGTACAACTCAATTGTTACATTCTATGTTTTGGAACTATGTCAAACTGCATTGTCCGTGTTTAATAAAAAAAAAAAAAAGTTATCGTCAAAAAAAGAAAAGATCCTAAAAACTTGAACTTCTGTCTTTTATTTGTGGAGAAATATACACAAAAATCACTAAGAATGATGCGGACGAATCTCTAAGCTTCTGTTTAACAGCATTCAAGTAAAATGGATTTTTAACTATTTTTGCAATGGTACCCTATATAGTTAGTAGATCTTTTTGTACCACAGAGGTATTTTTTTTCTAAAGAGCTGAATCAAAAATATAGGTCAAGTATGACATTGATGACAAGAGGTATAAAAGATAGTATTAAGAAATGTTTTTACACAGAAATGTTAATCAATGGTTTTCAATTAACTAGCACGCAGCACCATAACCACTAACTTTAATACATAAATTTCATATATGAAGTAATATAAATCAAAGACTCAGAGGCTTACCTGTTTGACAGCAAGTACACAAAAAAAGCTCTAAAACTTCAAAGTTTTCAAGAAAAGAGAAATTAAAATGATCACAGAATAATAAAGAACTCAAACACTTCAGAGTTGCAACCAATACTTTTTTATATATATTTATTTACCAAAGTAATGATTCCCAGCTACAGAGGACGGTTTTCTAAAACAGACTTGAATCCAATAAACAATTCTGTTCATGACCACTGCTTGCAGCAAAGTCTTTCTCTGCAATAGTTAAATAAATACAACTCTGATGAAAAAAATAAAAAGATGCTGACAAAGCAAGACCTCCAAGCTGAACATGCGGCATGGAGTGAGATCTGCTGGTTGGAAGAAATACACGGTTTAGTAGTTTGCAGAGCTCCACTATTAGTCCATTGCATCCAGTTTATTATACAAAAGTCATCCTAATGACAGACTACATATTTTATATTGAACAAATGTACAAATAAATAACGACATAATATCCATTATTTAAATGTATTCACATTTTAAACTGAACACTAAAAGCGTTGGTACGATCCAACATGCATCCTATTTAAAAACACGATAAACAGGGCAAAGAGGATAATTATATTAAATCGGAGATTCTGGATTTTATTTTTTTTTACACACATGGGACATGTATAGTTTTACATCTTATTTGTTTTTATTAAGGAAGGCAGTAAGTATTAAATTGTATTGCTAGCTTTTAACACCATTCTTGAACAAAACATTTCCCCCTTAAATGTCATATATTTTTAGTGTTCACAGAAAACCAGTTTCACAGAGCATGCCTTAAGGCTGGTGGATAATTCTAAGAAATTAAATAGAATAAAAAAAAAGGGTTCTGTTTTATGACATGTTATTAATTCAGATATATCAAAACAAAATTCTCTTGTACTGAAGATACTGACGTAGTTGTGTCATCTCCCTTCAGGAGATCAGAAGCACCAATGAGAAGAGCAACACCTGTCACATGACACCCAGGCAGCAGCGGGCAGCTGTAGTAATAACAATATGGCAATCAGATTTGGATGTCTGATCGTTGACTGTACACGTAGTTCTGTTCTTTTTTTTTTTTTTTTTCAAACTTTGTGAAATAATTTCCACGTTTTCAGCACTGGTGGACCTCTGCTGTCGCCTCCTGCCATTTCAATTAAAAATAATATATTTTTTTGTAATAACTGCACAGTATTTTATGTAATTGTCTTGTACAGTTTATTATTATTTCTATTGTTCATTTCGGTTTTTATTTACAGTGGATCCGTTTCCACTTCATTCAGAACTCTGCTACATGACGCCTGCAGCCTCTTCCTGAAGGCTCTCTGTGTTTTAGTGTATTGCTGCCATCTTGTGGTGACATTGATGAACTTCAGCCATGCCTAAAGTCAACGTGTAACGATGCAAGGATTTTTATCCAAACGTGCTCATCCCAAGTTTGATGTGTTCCATATTTTAACTTACAGCTGATCAAAGAAGTGAAACATTTCCAAAAGGTTTCACCAAACACTGTCAATGTCAGAGGATAATCCTCCAGAGAGCAGGGACTTAAAATAACAGTCGACTGTCTAAAAGCGTATGGACAGATTTCTCAGTCATTAGCTGCATTAGCCTTATGAACACCCATGTGTCTGTTCAGATCTCCAGGACGGGAAAACGCTTTACTGCAAACGCTGCAAACAAACGGTTTTTCTCCTGAATGGACTCTCATGTGACTTTCGAGATGAATCTTCTGATTAAATCTGCTTTTGCAGACATCACAACTGAACGGTCTCTCCTCTGAGTGGAACCTCACATGCCGCTGTAGCTGCATCTCATTCATAAAACATTTACCGCAGTCACTACAGCTAAACGGTGCCGTATGGACCTTCGAGTGACTTTTTAGATACACTTGCCGAGAAAATCCTTTACTACAAACACTACAAGTGAACGGTTTCTCCCCTGTATGGACGTACATGTGACTCTTCAGATTCTGCTGGAGGGAAAATCCCTGACTGCAAATACTGCAAATGAACGGTTTCTCCCCCGTGTGAACACGCATGTGGCTCTTCAGTGTCTCTTGTAGTGAAAACCCTTTGCCGCAAAAACTGCAGATAAACGGCCTCTCGCCTGTATGTATGCGCATGTGTCTTTTTAGATTCTCGTGTCGGGAAAATCCTTTACTGCAAACGCTGCACATGAATAGCTTCTCCCCCTTGTGAGCGCGCATGTGAGTTTCAAGCCTCTGCTGCAGTGAGAATCCTTTACTGCAAACAATACAGACAAACGGTTTCTCTGTCGTGTGGATCCACATGTGCCTCTTGAGATTTTCGTTTCTGATAAACCTCGTACCACAAACGTCACAAGAAAAGGGTTTTTCTTCCGAGTGGACCTTCAGGTGACTTGTGAGATTGCTCTTCGCATGGAACCTTCTGCTGCAAATGTCACACGCAAACGGCTTCTCCCCAGTGTGCCGCCTCATATGCGTCTCAAGAGAACGCTTCACTTTAAATCCTTTGCTACAAATATTGCAGATGTGTTCCGTTTTTTCGCTGTGAATCACCATGTGCAATTTAAAATTAGTCTCACGTTTAAATCGCTTGCCACAAACATTGCAATCGAATGATTTCTCTCTCGTGTGGCCCTTAGGTGAAAGCTTGGAACACAGTTTATGTCTTTTACCTCTTCTGTGAACCATTATCTTACTTTTCTGATTGGGACGTGCTAGATCTGGGTTCCTATCTGGTTCTGGTTGCGTTTCCAGCTGTTCAGCTGAGCTTCTGTCTTCAGTCTTGATCTGAAGATGCTCTGATAACTCGGTTTTCTCTTCATCTTCCCTCTTCACGGTAAGATGCATTTCCTTATGACTGATGCATTGTTCCTCCTCTTCCTCCTTTATGTGGGGGGGCTCTGGGTCCTGCTGGTCCAAACTGGAGGTCCAATCATGGGGAACTTCTGCTTTGATCACCAACATCTGATGGAGTGGAAACACTGACAATCACATAGACATTAGTGTTTGCTTAGAAACAATTTATATGTGCACATACACACACATGTACATATATACACATATAGTTTTATAATTAAAAACTACTGGGGAAAAATTAGCAAAAAGCTAAATGAACTGATTAAGGTAAAAAAGAATCTGGAAATGAAAAAAATTTCCATGCCCACATTTCTTTTCCATTTCTGACCTCTCCACACTTGAAAACCTTCAAATCAAATTTCATACTATTCCATTCTTTTAAAGACCATAAAGGAATCTTGCATAAAATAAAGTAAGTATGCTCTACTGCTGACTGTTTCCTTTGGCAGGAAGTAACATGTAGTTAGAAGCCTGTAGGTCTAATCACTGGCTACTAAAACTCTAGCCTGACATGTCTGTTCTTTCAATCATACTGTAACGACTATTGTCTTTTTTTATCCAAACTTGGCTGTCGTTTCTTTTTCTTGTGTCTGCAAGATTGAAACTACAATCTTGCTTTGGAACCGCAAAAGTTAGACGTTATCACTTCCGTTACTACCTGTCAAGAAAGTCCTCTGAATCCAGATAAAACAATGTGTGCCATTTACTGAGATCTTTGCTGTCTTGTGTTTCCTCCTCCGGTTCTGATGTGGATGCTGCAGGTACGGGAGGCTCCAAGCTGAATCCTCCAGGTTCATCTGCTTCAACCTTCATCATCTCAGTCATCCTCACTCCACTTGGGATTCCCCTTTACACAATCCTTGTCTTCAACCTTCACATGCTCTAGAAGTCATATGATCTGGATCTTCTGTTTTTCCGTTCTCTGAAATGGGAATCAGACACAAATCAGCATTTGATCAAATAAAACATATTAGGAGAATATCTAAACCAGAGAGTCTGATACCTTGGTCAGTAGTCCAGGGTCCACTATGTCCTCAGCTGGACAACAAGGTTAGTCCACAGCCAATGTGGTCTTCCCCACAAGTCCGACAGTGAACTCTAGCACTAAAGTATTAACTTTTAAAAGCTTGAACGTTGTTAGTTGCTTTAGCGCTAATACGCACAGTTAATTGATAATGGTCCATTAACTGTGCGTAATTGTGCTAATGAAGGCTAATTACAGTACGTACTGTTCAATTAGAATTGGTCACAGTGATCAAGGTTCAAAATACATACCCAGCAGTGATATCTGTCCAGCAGAGAGCCTGAGACATCAACTATATACCTATTTTTACACAAACTTTGAGCCGCTTTTTCCCCGGTCTTAGCAACTCAAGCTAACACTGTTACATCCAATTACTTCCTCCTCACTGACCAATCAACGACTAGTAAAGTTCTGAGTTGAAAAAGTACTTCCGTTGTCAATTTTAGTATTTCACAATAAAGGAGATAGTTTTTTTGAAATCCATTATAGACTGATGTTGATATTGTTGTATTTTTTATGTTATTATTATTATTTTTTATTAATTTATAAAAACATCATCAGAGAACAGGCATGTCCAGTCAGACCGGATTACTCTTTGCCGTGTCTAACGGCATATAGGACAAAAGCAAATGTCTGTCATTTATTTTTTTTAAAGGATGAAATGTGGAGACTCATGAGGACTGCTTTAAAATGCTCACCTAACCAGTTATTCACACTTTGCCTGAACGATTTGTACTCTTGCTTAACAATACTAACTCCACATACACCACCCAAAACTCCTCCATCCCACCAGCTCCTCCATGCCTCATCAAAGACATGGGAAGTCCTTCTGCTATCTGCTAGTGCCAGCAGATCTTTGGTGACCCACTCACCGTCACCTGAACATCTCTCTTCATTGAGGAGAAAAATGTAAACAAACTGTTTAAAGGACAAAACCACAGCAAGATAAGTTCTGGTACTTCTGGTTCTGATCCTATAAAATTAGCTAAACGCAAAATTTTACTCTTCTAATGACTTACAGTCTGTTTCTCTTGTGTGAGATTGATGTTGGTTTGCTGCTCTGACAAAAAAAAGTGTTAATTTCTGTTCAATTTCTGGAGGATTCGTTATTTTTATATAAGAACAGGACTTTTCCCACTGTTTCCACTTTAAGATGGTTTCTTTTTTTGGCTCCCCAACCTTGGAAAATACATCACTAATGATGAAAAAGACTCTTTGTGTCCAACGTGGCGTCGTTTGTTATCAATCATGGGTAGAAACAAGGATTGAAGTAGGGATTTTGGCTAACAGGCCTTATGATAGACCGCTGTAACATAAAATCATATTTACCTGACGACCTGATTACATTATAGATGTCTAAAAATTAGTTTTGACTTGATTCAACATTTTGACTTTCCTGAATTGTAATTTAAGATATATGAATTTAGGTTCTGCAAGTAAAAAGAATTGAAGATATCTTCCATTACTTTACGAGGGATCAAATGTCTTTCAAGATATTTCAACTATCTCAAGTTGTCATTTAAAGCCCCAGACATTTGACTAAACAGATAAATTATTTAATAAATCAGTGATATAATTTTGACTAGTCGTAATATTATTTCATGACAAGAAATAGAAAAGGTGTAGATTTTAAAATATTTGAGATATCTGTAATTTATTAATCTTAAAAAAAAAAAAGTGACTAGCCAAAATTACAGTTCCAGATTGATGCAGTCTTGCAGAAATATCCCCAGGTGCAGTGTGGGTAGATTTATTTGTTTGGCAAACTTCCCATTAAAATAGAAACTTTAGCCTGAAATAAAAGACAGTTTTTATTTGGAAAATTATATTTTGGAAGTGAAATTGGAAGCTGGGTTTTTCTCCGGTCTCAGTGAGTCTCCATGAACTGAACCGTAGATGTTCTGTTCTTAGCTGACAGGAGGAATATTACGTGTAATTTTTCCTGTTTAAATATTTACAATTTAAATTTTTTTGTTTTATTGTGAAATGTTAACTGGTTGAGGAAAAAGTGTGTTTTCGAATCAGAGCTTTACTTGTCATTCATTGGTCAATGAGAAGGAAGTAACCGGAAATGGCAATGTTCGCTTGACTGACTAGTTCCCGAAACAAGAAACGTTTCAAAGTTCGTTCTGTTTTTGTAGCAGACTTGTGAGAGTTTGTGTGAGAATTTCGCTTTTACATGTTAGATTTGAACCGCTATGATTATTTCCAGGCGAAATTAGCAGTACAGAATGTAATTAGTCTTCATCAACAAAGCGAAATAAGTATTAGCCGCTGTGTAGCTAAAGCAGCTAACAGCAGTGAGGTAATTAGTGTTTTTAAGCCTTTTCCATTTCATAATGTAGTACTCCAAGAAAACCTTGACTTACTGTGTAGGTTGAAGACAACTATTGCGAAGACCTTCATCGTCGTCAACCTGAGACGATGAAGGTTGAAGCGGATGAACCTGGAGGATTCAGCTTGGATCCTCCTATACCCGCAGCATCCACATCAGAACAAGTGGAAAAACAAGACAGCAAAGATCTCAGTAAGTGACACACATCTGATCATCTGTATTAGAGCAAATAAACTCAGGCTGGATGTTTTTTTTTTTTGTTTTTTTTTAAGTTTAGTTTCAGTTCACAGTATGACTGTTTGAATTTCTATTCTCAACACTGTCTTCTTCAGATCTGCTTACTAAAGCCAACAGAACACACTGAAACCTGTGTCATTGTGCTCACCCTGGTCGTTTATTTTTTTTTATCCTCTGTCAGTTCTTATGACACCATCTGACATCCGGTGACTCAGTTTACTGTGCTGAAAGTATATTTGTATTTTCTTTTAAAAGACTTGGTTATGTGAAATCTTGTAATCATTTTCCATCTGTGTTGCAAGTATTAGTATTCACGTAAAACTAACACGGACGTCAAAGTGAAGCCCTTGAATTATGAAACAGGAGAACAGTTACTTCTCCAAGTTTTGTCCACACAATTAACTTGACTTTTTTGGAGGAATAAAACCTTACAAGCTGAAATATGAGCAGATTATATCCCTGATCTACTTAGTATTTTTTGTTAAATTTCTAACATTGTGTGTTATAATGCAAACTATTTGCTTTTCAGAATGGCAATGTCCATGTGTGTTTCAGAGCTAACAGTCCAAATGTTGGCGATTAAAGCGGAGGTTCCCCATGATAGCAGTTCCAGTTTTGACCAGCAGGATCCTGAACCCCACATAAAGGAGGAAGAGGAGGAACAACTGATCAGTCAGGAGGAAAAGCATCTTTTCGTGAAGAGGGAAGATGAAGAGAAAGCTCAGTTATCAGAGCTTCATCAGATCAAAACTGAAGACGACCTAGAGACAGAAGATCCAACCAGCAGCTCAGCTGAACAGATCGAATCAGAACCTGATGAAGAGGAGTTTGGAGGATCAGAACCAGACAGAATCCAAGATCCAGGGGGTGTTTCACAGCAAAATAAGATAACGGTTCAGAAAAAAGGCATAAGACCTAAACTGTGTTCCAAACGTGGGAGACAGATTGGAGTTGAAGCTGTAGATAAACCCTTTGGTTGCATTGTTTGTGGCAAAAGATTCAAACGCAAGACTCACATTAAATTACACATGATGATTCACTCTGGAAAGATAGAGCACAGCTGTGATCTTTGTAGTAAAGGGTTTAAAGAAAAGACTTCGCTTCTTACACACATGAGACTCCACACTGGAGAGAGGCCATTTACTTGTGACGATTGTGGTAGAAGGTTCCATGCAAAGAGAATCCTTAAAACTCACCTGAAGGTCCATTCTGAAGAAAAACCCTTCTTTTGTGATGTTTGCAGTTCAAGATTTAAAATGAAAGAAACTCTTAAAAAGCACATGCGGATCCACCTCGAGGAAAAACCATTTGTTTGTAGTGTTTGCAGTAAAGGATTTTCACAACAAGAGAACCTAAAGAGTCACATGCGTGTTCACACCGGCGAGAAACCGTACATTTGTAGCATTTGCAGTCAAGGATTTTCTCTACATCAGACTCTAAAGAGACACATGTGCGTTCACACGGGAGAAAAACCATTTGCTTGCAACGTTTGCAATAAAGAATTTTCCCGACAGAATTGTCTAAAGATTCACATGCACGTCCATACAGAAGAGAAGCTGTTTAGTTGTAATATCTGCAGCAGAGGATTTTCACGACAAGCCTATCTGAGAAAACACATGAATGTTCACATGGCAAGGTTTGGCTGTGACGGCTGCAGTAAACATTTTGTGAAGAAAATAGATTTGCTGCAACATATGAAGCTCCACACAGAGAAGAGCCCGTTTGGTTGTGACGTCCGTGACACCAGATTTGATCGAAAATGTCACCTAGAAAACGACGAGAGAAACTGATGGTAAAACATGAAGTGTCTTAATAATACGGAGAGCCAAAGGAAATCATAGATCTGCTTGAGGTCAGCAACTAGCAATGGCTATGACAGTTGACTAATCTGTCGGTATTTTTCTAGTAAATCAATGATTTTGTTAAGCAATCTCTGCTTTCTGTGGGTATGCCATCTGTTTTCAGCACTGTTGCATGTTTCATTCCTAGCTTGCAGGTCAGCAACGTTGTGAATTGCCTCTTGATGCCTTTAAGGTAAATAATACCCAGAAAGTTCAATCAATAAATCAGTAAAAGAAGAGCTCTGTCAAAAATAATTTTATGTTTCAAGTTGATCTGTACAGGCAATTTAAAGGGGCAACAGTGGAGAGTAAGATGCCTCCTGATCTGAGTTATCTTATGTTCCCTGTTTTCACATTTTCTCACATATTAAATTATACAAAGGTTATACTGATGATTGTTTTATTATGTTGAAAATGTCCTGTAGTCATACCAGTGTTCAAATTGCTGTCATAGACATCAATAATGACCAAGTCTGTAAAATATCAGCTTTTTAGAAAATTTATTAACATAAAGAGGGAAAATTTTTGATTAATGAAACTTTAAAAAAATCAAAAATATTCCACCTGAGGTAACAACATTGAGGAAATATTGCCATGGGATTTTTGAGAACTATCCTTAAGTGGTGTGTAAAAAAAAAAAAAAAGTATGAATCCTCCACTGATCTTAATCCCATCTGACCTTTTTCCTGTCATAATTCCCACATATTTAAATCTTCCCCTAGGATATTACTCCTATGATTCGTGTGCTCAGTGCAGTTTCCCTTCCAAATATAATGCAGATGGACATCTAATCACCAGGATTTTTAGGTCAAAACTAACAATTTTTAGTTCAAAACGTGTTACCCATCTCATAAATATGAACAAAAAGCCTTAATAGCAGACCGTAGACATTGCATGCAATCTACAAAATTCATTAGCAACACATTTTAAAGAGTCAAATCATCTCTCTTACTCACGGAGATAATTTCATTGAACACCTTGGAGGTTGAGATGTAAACAAAAGTTTTTATAATTGCAGACATTTACCCCACAAGGTCTTTTATCAAGAACATGATACAGAATCATCTTGTAAATAACTTGTCATGTGAAGCTGAGAGTATATATGCTTCTGTTGAGTCTGATTTAAATGTCTTTAAATAATTAGGAATATTAAGAAAACGTATGAAATGGCAACTAGAAAATAAATAGCAAACATGACAAAACTTTGTGTGTGTGTGTGTTTCTTTTTTTTAACCATTTTATTTAATTTTTGTCATTTCTGTGAATTTGGTTTTGTAATTAGGGAAACTAAAATTTTTATCTTGTTGAAAATTGCAGTTATTATTTTGTGATGAAAATGAGATTGTCAAATTTCAGAATTTTGGCATATCTGTACAGCTGAAATGTGTCACTGTGGAGTGTTTATAGGTAGGTCTGCCTTGTTTCTGTTGAGCGATATGTTCGGTGCGGTGCGGTTCAGTACCCAAATGCCTAATGCGGAGTCAAACTTCTACACATATGACAATCTCATGTTCATTTTTCCAACAAGTTAATTACCAAACTTCTTATGTGTTAATCATGAATATGCGTTTCAAAACGGTTAGTCTAAGACTGAATTTGACTTTTTTTTCAGTTACTACTTTGACTTTTTATATGCATTGGAAACCTACAAATATATTTTTCTGTTTGAAAAGTTTAAAGTAAAAATAATATATTATTAACATTGCTTTTAACGTTTTGACAGTTTATTTATATCGATGTTCTTTTCTTGTGAAACGCTTACGGTTTAAGCAGGAAGTAGGTTTTCACAGACGAACTTCACTTCTCATTCATTGGACAATGAAGAGGAAGTAGTCAGATGGTTTGCTGTTAGCTTGACTATGCAAGTCCCAACAGAAAAAATGTATTTAGTAAAACAAATGCATAATTTATGTATTAGTCGTTATTCGAAAGTCTTCGTGGGGTTACCTCTCCTAGATATTTATTTGTAACCGCAGAGATTATTTATCCTCCAAGGTTTGCAGTATAAAATGTAGCTAGGCTGCATTAGCAAAGTGAATGTACTGTGAAGCTCCGTGAAGCTAAAGCTCCTAACAACACAGACCTAATCAGTCTCTGTGAGGTTGACGCTGATAAAGTTAATGGTTTCATACAACAAGACGAGTCCACTGTCCGAACTGGTGAGACTGTGGGAAAGACGGGATCAGTGGATACTTCCTCTAAGCCTCGTAGTCCTGCTGAGGGCCGAGAGACTGGGGAATGGACCCAGAAACTGACCAGGGTGTCTCGCATTATTTTCTCAGTTCTCCTTTTTGGATCAGGTGCTGATTTGCGTCTAATTCCAGTTTGACGCAGCAAAGAGGGATGCGGATGAAACCTTAATGTACGAGGACATGTGAAGGCTGAAAACAAGCATTGTGAAAAAGTGAATCCCAGGTGGAGCGAGGATGACTGAGATGATGAAGGTTGAAGCTGATGAACCTGGAGGGTTCGGCTCGGAAGCCCCCGTGCCTGCAGGATCCACATCAGAACCAGAGGAGGAAACACAAGATAGCAAAGATCTCAGTAAGTGACACACATTTGTTTGTCTATATTGGAGCAAACAAACTGGGTAAAAGTTATAAAAGGGCTGCTGGGCTGTAGGGTGAAAAAAGCAAAGCATCAGTAACCCTAAGTGATGAATATCCTAGAAGCCATTGCAGCAGAGGTAGAATACACCTTGAACTTCTAACTCCTCCAGTCGCAATGTTTCTACTGTTTGGCCCAGAAGTAACCAGGCATACATTAACTAATTATGCTAATAAGCAAACAAAATGTTAGCCAAACTTTGGAAGAAGGCTTGATATATTTTATAAAACATCCCAAAGGTAACGATGTTTTATTCTATTCACACTCCACCTGACTAATTATGAATCTGGTTAAATTGCTTAACAAATTTCTGTAGGTCTGGAAGCCTCACCACCAGCCCAGAAAGTCACTTATTATAGCTTGTCTATTATTCCTGTTTTATTTTATATTTATTTGGGTTCCTATTATGTCTTGAATAAACAGAACATGTACATTAATGATATATTCTAATCATTCATTTATCCAAACACATTTTGTTTTCATCGATGTTGATACTTTTATCAGTTGTGACACAATTGGTAACATTTTGACCTTAATCAGATGAGAACTTTTATGTTCAACAATGTTTCTTTTTAAAGCACTACCATAGTTTTGTTAGTAATCCCAATTTGTCTCCAAACAGATCAGCAGTGTCTCGGCATTCTCTAATAATAATAATAATAAGTCCTTCTAAGGACACAATCTGAAAAGACACATGGTTTATAGCATTTGTAATCTTAATAAGAACATAATTTTCCGGGATTATAACCCACCATCCACAGAAGTTTAAGACTCTCCTTCACTCACTTTAACATTGTCGCCAATCAGTAATGTCTGTGTGTGCTCCATTGTTCCCAGACCTTCAGATTGTGGTGGTTAAAGAAGAACATTGCGATTCATGGAGCTCCAGCTCCGACCAGCAGGACCCTGAGCCCCCCCACATAAAGGAGGAAGAAGAGGAACTGTGGATCAGTCAGGAGGAGGAGCAGCTTATTGTGAAGACCGAAGATGAAGAGAAACCACAGTTATCAGATCTTCATCAGATGAAAACTGAAGGCAACACAGAGGCTGAAGGTCTGAGCAGCAGCTCAGCTGAACAGAAGGAAACAGAACCTGATGGAGTCGACTGTGGAGGACCAGAACCAGACAGGAACCCAGATCCACAGTGTTCTTCCCAACAAATTAAGATGACTGTTCACAAAAGAGGTAAAAGATCTAAAATGAGTTCCAAGCTTACAACTCAGAGTGCAGTCCAAGCAGGAGAAAGGCCATTTGGTTGTGATGTTTGTGGCAAGAGATTCAAATGTAGAATTCACGTTGACTTCCACATGAAGACTCACACTGCAAAGAGAGAGCATAACTGTGATTTTTGTGGTAAAGGATTTCAAGACGACCATTCCCTACAGACGCATGTAAGGGTTCACACCGGAGAGAAACCTTTCGCTTGTGACGATTGTGGGAAAAGGTTTCATGCAAAGAATATTCTTAATAGTCACATGAAAGTCCATTCAGAAGAAACATTTCCTTGTGAGGTTTGTGGCTCAATATTTAAAAGAAAAGAAAGCCTCAAGAAGCACATGTGGACTCACACTTCACAGAGACCGTTTGTCTGTAGCGTTTGCAGCAAAGGGTTTTTGAAACAGGATCATCTAAAGGGCCACATGCGTATTCACACAGGAGAGAAGTCGTTCATTTGTAGTTTCTGCAGCAAAGGGTTTTCACTGCAACACAATCTGAAAAGACACATGGTTGTTCACACGGGAGAGAAACCACTGATTTGTACCGTTTGCAGTAAAGGATTTTCGCAACATTTAGATCTGAAGAGACACATGCGTGTCCACACAGGAGAGAAACCCTTTATTTGTAGCGTTTGCGGTAAGGAATTCTCAAATCCCGGGGGTCTGAAGAAGCATATGAATTTTCACACCGCACCGTTCAGCTGCAACGACTGTAGCAAACATTTTGTGGACGAAATGCAGCTGGAGCGACATGCGAGAGTTCACATAGAGGAGAGACCGTTTGCTTGTGACGTCTGCAAAAGCAGATTTAATCATAAGTGTCATCTTAAAAAGCACATGCGAGTCCATTCTGGAGAGAAACCGTTTATTTGTGGTGTTTGCAGCAAGGGATTTACATTGCAGGAGAACCTAAAGAGACACATGCGCACTCACACGAGGGAGAAACCGTTTGAGTGTAGTGTTTGCCATAAAGCGTTTTCGCAGCATGGAAATCTGAAAAGACACATGGGTGTTCATGAGGCCTGCCACTCGTGATTATTTTGATGGTTGACAAATCGCTTTTGTAATTTCCCCAACAGTCTTTATTTTGCAGATTTTTGGATGCATCTCTGATCCAACACCCTCGTCATCGTGGCATTCAGCTCCAGGCGTGTTGGAAAAGGGATGCAGCTAAATTAGGCACTCCCTCTCTGCAGAATGATAGAAATTCTCACAGTAAGTTGAGACGTGTTTAAATACACTTGAAAATACAATTCTTCTGTAGCTGTATTTTAAATTATGGTTAGGCAAAATCCATTTTTAATACTATTCATCATTCATTGCTACTAGAGAACACTATCGGAGATTCAGAGCCAATTTCTGATCTTTGGGTTCAGTAAAGCATATTATGTGAACCTATCATCTTAAAATCTTAAAATCATGTCTTTCACTCATTTATTGTTGAAGCTACTAATGATGGTGTCATTAGTTAAATCATTGATGTCCTTTGACTGTTTCTCTTTTAAAAAAGCTAGTTTGGTGCTCTTTCTCTTTGTTGCTTCTTTCTCTGGTCACATTGTTCATGTCTTGTGTTTTTTTTTTTTTTTTTTTTTAATGTATGAGAATTGTTGACAATATTCAACCAATGAGTGATGTTTAGTGCCTAACCAAACTGAACTTTAATCCTGGTTTCAAATGTACCACCTCTCTATCAGTGCTCTTTTCGGAAAGTAACAGCTACGCTTTGTAGCTGTCTGTCAACATAAATTATGCACATAACTACAAGACAATGGGCGTATTTTTGTTAATAGTGTCCCTTTAAACTAAAATGATCTGAATCAGACACTTCTGCATAGTAAAGTGTGGACGCTAGATGTTACCTCTTTATTACTTCCTGCTGGCAGTTATTCACTTTTTAACTCACCTCTCTTAAATATTAGCTTTCATGTTACCTTGTCTAAAAACTTGTTGTCCTAAAGAGTTTATATAAAGTCCTGTTGCTAAATATGTTAAAGTGTGTATAATAAACATATTAAAAGCTGTTTGGACTGAATTCTGTTTATAATTTGATATGAAATTGACCTGTTTGTTCAGTAAAATGCCTTTAGATGACTGTTTTAGATCACTATAAAATATTTTGAATTTTCATTGAATTAAGTGAGAACACCACCATGGGAGTGTGTGCTGCGGAGGATTACAAACATCAATGCTGATGAACAACCATACTGTAAAAGGACCACCTGTTGAAATGGTTGCATAGGAAAGTGAAGAAGAAGAGGATCTCTATCTGTGGCACCTCGTGGCTCTATAATTGCCATTTTGAGAAGGAAAATAAATGACGTTAAATGAAACTTAAGACTGCATAAATTGATGTGTGCATAAAGCAAATTATAGGGAGAGGATTTTTGTTAAAACTTGGCTCCGTCGGGGAAAGCATTAAAATATAAGTTTCAATTAAAATCTAATAATCTAGACTTTTGAAATGTATTTTATACTTAAATTTTACCTGGGTCAAAAATATGCGTCCTCTCTGGTTTGTATCCAATATGCCTCGTTACTTACAGGTGATTCTTGTACGTAATAATAACCGTAAGTACAGTAAACCCGGGAGAGCGGTCACGTCTTTCCGGAAGTCAGCTGGGTTCCTGTCCTTATCGCTGATTGGTCAGTGAGGAGGAAGGAACCGGATGTAACAATGTTAGCTTGACTGGCAAAATCCCGACAGGAAAACGTGTTAAAATGTGTGTAAAACAAGTGCTTACGTGACACCCTTGGTACATGGTTGTTTCTAAACAATTTTATCGTGTCTAGTTTGCTGTACAGAATTAAATTAGCAATTAGCCAGGTGAATGGACTTTCAGCTAAAGCAGCGAACCGCAGAGATTAAATAAGCGACGTCCATCCTTCGACTTTGTCAGACTGTGGACACCTCGTTGTGCAGCTGAGGACCGAGAGCTTGGGGCTCATTACAGAGTGGACCCAGAACTACTGATCAAGGTATCAGACTTTCTGCTCTGTAGCATCTCTTCAGCTTATCCTGACATTTTCTTACATCAGACGATTTGTGTCTGATTCTACTTCCAGGAAACAGAAAAACAAAAGATACAGGTTATATGACTGTAACCATAACCTATTCGAACATGCAAGGCTTCTAACAAGAATGTTTGAAAGAAGAATGGGATAAGGATGTCTGAAATGATGAAGCTGGAAGCAGATGAACCTGGAGGGCTCAGCTTAGATCCCCACATAGCATCCACATCAGAACTGGAGGAGGAATCACAAGACAGCAAAGATCTCAGTAAGTGACGTATTATCTGGATTGAAACACTGACTGGAAGTCATAAAATGTTTGCTGGACTTCAGAGAGAATTATATTAATAGATATAAGTCCCAGAATCAGCTTTAATGGCCAACATTGTGTGCAGCAACAAGATATTTGACTTTAGTTTGTGTAAATATGTTTGTATGTTGGCATGCAGGCTGGTTGTACAAACATTTATGAATACTATAATGTTTTATTTAAAACCAACAAACATATATATGTTTGATTGTTAAGGAAATCTTTTTGTCCGTCAGAAATATTTTCTGCAGAGAAAGTCTTAAATGCTGTCCGATTATTCTTATTATTAATCCAACCTACATAATGTTGGTGTTAATTGAAAGCTCTTTGATAGGTTTTTTCTTTGTTCAGATTAGAGTATAATGCAGGTAGGAGTTCTTCCTGCAATCAGTGGATTGCTGGAAGAAGCCCCCGTCTGTTTTTCTTGCTGTGTCCAACAAGAGAAATGTCTTGTGGGCTAGACATTTCACCCACTTTACCTGCTGGTGTTGGTCAGAAGGGCTGATGGTGGAATATGGCAGTCTCACTTCTGTCATCCTGCCCCAGCTGTAGCTGTAGCTACAATCCAGTAGCTTACCATCATCAATGTGTGCATGAATGGGATTGAGAGATTTTTATTGCAAAGCGTCTTTTAGTGTCCTGAAAAGCAGCGCTATAGGAGTCTGATTTCGTTTCATTTACATTGTTTTGATGAACAACTCTTTTGGAAACTAAGACTTCTGAGAACAGCCATCCACCAATAACTGTAGGGCAGTAGTTTGACATGTCAGCCCAGCAGCCTATTAAATGCTGACCATGTTTTGTCAGAGGAAACAGTCAGTATATCCTGCTTAGTTTCATATGAATTAGTAATGAAGCTTACTTGGCCTGCATTTATTGAACTGATAAAAATATGGTCATTTTCATTCTCATTTTGGGATTGGGATTGACAATTTAACTCGATTATATGTTGATTAACTTATTCTTTCTCTTTTATAAAAAAAAGTTTAAAAAAAAAAAAGCTACTACAGTTGTTCTTCAATGGATTTTAGTTTATCACTAATGTCCTTGTGTGTTTCATTGTTCCCAGTCCATCAGATGTTGGTGATTAAAGAGGTTCCTCTTGACTGGAACACCAGTTTGAAGCAGCAGGATCCAGAGTCGCCTTCTGTGAAGGATGAAGAGGAGGAACTGTGGATCGGACAGGAGGAAGAGCTGCTTACCGTAAAGGTTGAAGATGAAGAGGAAACTCCGTTATCAGAACTTCACCAAATAAAAACTGAAGACAGCAGACAGACTGAAGCTCCTGCCAGCAGCTCAGCTGAACAGATGGGACAGACACAGCATGATGAAGAGGACTTCAGAGGACGGGAACCAAACAGAGATCCAGTTGCTCTTTGTTGCTCTTCCCAACAAAGTAAGGTGACACCTCAGCTTTGTTCAAAGCTTACTGCTCAGATTGTGGAAAACCCATTTAGTTGCAGTCTTTGTGGCAAAGGTTTTAAACGCAAGACATCAGCTAAATTACACATAATGACTCACATTGGAATAAGAGAACATAGCTTTGATCTTTGTGGTAAAGAATTTAAAGAAAAGGTTTCTCTTCAGACTCATATGAGTGTCCACAGTGAAGACAGACCTTTTGCCTGCGACGTTTGTTGTAAAAGGTTTCATACAAAGAAACATCTTAAAGCCCATATGAAGCTCCATACAGAAGAAAAACATTTTACCTGTGATGTTTGCAACAATAGATTTAAGGTGAAGGAGAGTCTTAAAAAACACATGAGGAGCCACACCTCAGAGAAACCATTTGTTTGCAGTATTTGTAGTAAAAGGTTTTCTCAACAGGACCATCTAAAGAGACACAAGGGTGTTCACACAGGAGAAAAACCATTTATCTGTAGTGTTTGCAGTAAAGGATTTACACAGCAAGTCAATCTGAAAAGTCACATGTGTGTTCATGCAACAGAGAAACCGTTTATTTGTACAGTTTGTAGTAAAGGGTTCTCACAAAAAGAGAGTCTAAAGAGCCACATGCATGTTCATACAGGACAGAGACCGTTTATTTGTAGTGCTTGTGGCAAAGGATTTTTACGGCAAAGAAATCTAAAGAGTCACATGAATGTTCACACTGGAGAGAAACCGTTTGTTTGTGGTGTTTGTAATAAGGGATTTGCTGTTCAAAAGAATGTAGAAAGACACATGCGTGTTCACACAGGTGAGAAACCATTTGTTTGCAATGTTTGCAGTAAAGAATTTTCACTACAAGGGAATCTAAAGAGACACATGCAAGTTCACACAGGAGAGAGACCATTTATTTGTTGTGTTTGCAGTAAAGGATTTCCACAAAAAGACACTTTAAAGAGCCACATGCGCGTTCACACGGGAGAGAAACCGTTTATTTGTGGTGTTTGTGGTAAAGGATTTTCATTACGAAAGAACTTACTGAGACACATGTCTGTTCACACGGGTGAAAAACCATTTGTTTGTAATGTTTGTAATGAAGGGTTTTCTCTGAAAATTCATCTGAAAAGTCACATGCATGTTCATGCATAACTGCCTATTTTAAGAGTTCAAACACCAAATACACCTTAATATGCATTAATGCACTCATTGGAAACCATTTTAGCAATACGACAGAAGCTAACTTTGCCAGTGTTCCTTATTTCTGCTTGTGAGTGTACAGCCAATCAGCAACAAGGAAAACAAATGCAGAACAACTGACTAATTGTTTTGTTAGGTAACTACTATTCAAACCATCAAATGTATTAATAGTCTATATGAACCACTCTCATTACAACTTTTCCAACTTTCCATGTTTGGAAAAGGTGGAAGGTTTTGGTTGGTTAATGGTGCTTTAGGTTCAATCACTAAAGTGGTATGGGTGGCATTTCGGTATAAAAAGTCAGTTATTTGTTTACTTTTGTCACATTCATCATTATTTTCATGAACAAGTAATGTTGGCAATGTTCAACCAATGAGAACTGTTTAGAGCCTAATCACCTCAATGCCACCTCAAACGGTTAATCCTAGTTTCAAACGGTCCATCGCTCTGTCAGAGCTCTCTTCAGAAACTAACAGCTGTGGTTTGTAGCTTTATATCAACATATTGTATTTACCTGACTACAGGACAGTGCACTTTTCTTCAGACACTTGTACAAAATAAAAGGTGGATACCAGATACTAATGTTACCCGTATTACTTCTTGCTGGTAGTTATTCACTTCAGCTGTATTTTTCATTCTAGTCTTTATTAACAATAGAAAATGTTCATGTAATCTGGTAGAAACATGTTGTGCTAAAAGGGGTGCTGCTGTAAAATATGTTCAAACTAATCTAATAAAAGTGCTTCAAAGTTGTTTGTCTTGACGTGACTAGTTTCTTGTGAATCGGGCCTGCGTGTCCTACATAGTTTAACAAATTTCCAAATATGTAGTTATAAATATAAATTCAGTTTGTATGTGACATGTTTTGTTGAGGATATATATTAGCTAAAATTCAAGCTGCAAGCTGCGAATACCCTGCAGTTTTGTTTTTTATTTACAAGATTTTATCCATGCTTCTAAATTGAGGTCTGAACCAATCTACAGTCGCCAGGAAAGAACCATTAAGGTCTTAAAATCCCATTTCAGAGTGACTTCGAATACCAAAACCATCAAGATAATCAATCTGACTGAGTGTTTTCATCCTTTAATTTTATTTTTTTTGTAGTCCTTTATTTTCTGACTTACAGGCTAAATCTTTGCTGAATTACTTGATTGCAACGATAGATTAATTTAAATTTTAGATTTTACTTGTTTCACAGGATTACCTATAATGACATACTTTAATGACATTATCTGTGTTGGTCTGAACAGATTACAGTAGATTGTAATCTGCAGTGTGATACTGATGAAGAGGAGAAGAAGTATGAACTAAACTAAGTTTTGGCTTACTGTAGAAGCCTGGACACTTGGATTAGGGAGGAATCTGAGCCGAATGAGGTCAGTGATCAACATTACTGAAAAAAGGGACGAAGAGAACCCTGAAAACACAGAAATAAGACTCTTCCCCTTGCAGGGCTGTGGTCATACCAGCTAACAGCATTAGATATCTCTGCAGCAAATGCACAAGACCTGAAAACATTTTAATTTCAAAGAATGTTTTGTTTTTTTCTTTATTTGGATAATTTCCAAAAATATAAATTAATTGGTAGTGACATTCTATATATACAATTATTGACCCTAAAGTATCTAATTTTACATCAAAATGAAAAATATCAAATTTATGAATTTATTTTCTGTTTAGTTGTCAACTTTTATGTGGAATAATTCCAACAGTTGAAAGTAAACAAAAATAAAAATTTCCTAATGTCATTTTTGTTAAAATGGCTCCCTCTGGTGGTAAAAGTGTCAAACTTTCACTTTCGCATTGATGTGTGATGGGATTGTGGCTCTTTGTATTTGTTCCTTTTGACCTTGTCACGTTTTAAATCCTGAAGGGGAATTATAAATCTATCTCTGACGCTTTGCCACATATTTGAAGCCAGAAGGATAGTATGTCTGATTTTAGCAAAACCTGTGCAGTCTGTAGTCACATTGTTGAATGTTTAGAACAGGGGAAATGTATATAACTTTGTCCTAGTCACACCAGAGATATTTAATAATATAAAAAAAGGCAGGTGATGGTTTTAAACAAGGTTTATTTTAAAATCTGCTCACATAAACATCAAGTTAGCTTTTGCCTAGGTGTCAGGAAATTGGAAGAAACATAGATTTGGCAACAAAAATAAATAAATCAAAAATAAGGTATCAATAAAATTCATTATAACTTCCTGTTTATCAACATCATTGGGTTTATTTTTTTCTAACATATGACAGACAGCTCATCAAAACCACAAAGACATTTATTTAAATTTATTGTGTCTCAAAATAACAAAAATTCTCAATGGCAATCTACTCAGGTTCCAAAATGGAGAAAATCTATGGAAGATGATCAGGGCTATCAAGGGAGGCGGGGGGAACTGACTTAAATAACAGAAAAACTAAGATTCTGAGATTAAACTCTGTTTTGTTTTTTTCCCCCAGTAGCCGTAATCATCTTCTGTAAATCCCCTCAATTAAACACAAAATACTGAAATAAAAATACAGACTGACTTTATTTCCGGCAGACAAGATGTTATGGAGGTTCATTAGTGTGTGAGATCAGACTCAGACTAAATTAATTCGTGATTATTTTTTTTTTTGTTGACCTCTGGGATGTTACCTAAAAGCGTTTCTGGTCAAAATAAGGATGGTTTGAGCAGCTTGAGTACACAGCAGATAGCTGAGCCTCGACTCCAACCTGAAACATTAAAACTGAGCTGAAAAAGTCAGCACTCAAACAACGACCATTTTTGACACCGATGCTTAACGGAGCGTGAATTCAGTGTTTTGTCTGAATGGCTAGAAGCTGAAAGAGGAAGTTGTTTCTCGCATCATGCTGAGCTTTAGTTGCCGCTGATTGGTCAGCAAGGAGGGAGAAACCGGATGTAGTCATATTAGCTCGTAGCTAAGCCCTGCTAGAAAAAAAAAAAACGTTGTAAAGTTTATGTTAAAGAAGTGTAAAATTGATTATTCAATAGTCTTCATAAAGAGACCGCTTCCAAATGTTTGTTTTGAGTCGCTCTGATTATTTCTAGTCGGAGTTTGCAGCACAGGATGCAATTAGCCGTTACTAGGTACCTGAATGAACCGTTAGCTTCCGCGGATCTAAAGCAGCTAACAGCGGAGATTTAATTAGTCGGCAGTCGAGCTTTTTCAGTTTATAGTTTAGTGTTTAAGAATGTCCACACTCTGAGTTTATGACACCGTGCGGAGAAGACCACATCATTTGTGGACACCTCCTTCTAACCATGTTAATCTGAGGACCGAGAGACTGGAGACAGTTATCGAGTGGACCCAGAAGCACTAACCAAGGTATCGGACTCTCTCCTCTGCAACACCGCTCAAGCTCTGCCACAGTTTACTTTTTATGATTATACACTTTGTTTGATCACATTCTTGTCTCCGATTCCAGTTTCAGCAGAAAAAAAAAAAACCTAAAGATGCCCGCTCTATGACTGAAACCCTGCTCTAAAAGAACATGTGAAGGTTGTAAACAAGGGTTGTGAAAAGGAGAATCTGAAGTGGAGCGAGGATGTCTGAGATAATAAAGGTTGAAGCAGCTGAACCTGGAGGGATTAGCTTGGAGCCCCTCATTTCTGCAGAATCCACATCAGAACTGGAGGAGGAAACACCAGACAGCAAAGATATCAGTAAGTGAATGTGCTCTAACGTATCTGCACTCAAAATCTTGTAATTGAATTTTGTGTTTTTTTATGATTTAAAGCACTTTGAACTAACTTCTTGATTTTATATATATATATATATATATATATATATATATGTGTGTGTGTGTGTGTCGAAAATGACAAATTCAATTCTTAGAGTTTTTTATAATGCATATTTCCAGTCATCTTTAACCTAGATTTTGATTATTTTCAACTTTAAGAAAGAAAATTTATTTGCTATTAACTGAGGACTTTAATAGTTGTTTTACTTGGATAATTGGTTCCGTTTCTGTGAAACTTATTGGTTTGTTGGTCTATTAAGTAATTTTATTCTCAAAATAAATAAGCTAAAAAAAAAACCTCACATTTCTAAACATAACAGTTTATATCAATGCTGAATATATATGTATAAATGACCCTTAATGTTTATATGTGTTTGTGTCCAAAGTCCAGCAGATTGTTGTGATTAAAGAAGAGGTTCCTCATGACTGGAACCCCAGTTTGGACCAAGAGGACACAGAGACCCCAGGTATGAAGGAGGAAGTGAACAAATTGTGGATCAATGAGGATGGAGAGCTGCAGAGTGAAAATAAAGAGGAATCTCAGTTATTAGAGGCTTCAAGCAGCAGCTCATCTAAGACAAAAACAGAACCTAATGGAAAGGACTGTAGAGAACAAGAACTTGACAACAACCCGGATCCAACAGGTTCCACTCAACAAAGTAAGATGTTGGTTCCCAAAAGAGGTAAAGTATCTAAGCTGAATTCAACACTTATGGCTCAGATTGGAGTCCATGCAGGAGAGAAGCCGTTTAGTTGCAAAATTTGTGGCAAAAGATTAAAACATTTGACTTCCATTAAATTACACCTAATGACACACAATGGCAATATAGAACATATCTGTGATTTTTGTGGGAAAGGGTTTAAAGAAAAGAGTTCTCTTCGGACACATATAAGACTCCACACAGGAGAGAAACCATTTGCATGCGACAATTGTGGTCGAAGGTTTCACGAAAAAGCAAAACTAAAAACACACCTGAAAGTCCACTCAGTAGAACAGCCGTTTTCTTGTGACGTTTGTGGCACCAGATTCAAACGAAAGGAGAATATAAAAAAGCACATGAGGATTCACACGGCGGAGAAACCCTTTGTGTGTAGCGTTTGTAGGAAAAGATTTTCGCGACAAGAAACTCTGAAGAGACACATGCATGTTCACACAGGAGAGAAACGGTTCATGTGTAACGTTTGTAGCAAAGGGTTTGCTCTGAAACATCACCTCAAGAACCACATGGAGGTTCACACCGCTCCGTTTAGCTGTGGGGACTGCAGCAAGTGTTTTGTAAATGAAATCCAGTTAGAGAGACATGTCAGGGTCCACTCGGAGGAGAGGCCGTTTGGGTGCGACGTCTGCAAAACCAGATTTTATCAAAAGTGTCAGCTCGAAAATCACATGAGAGTGCATTCAGGTGAGAAACCGTTTGTGTGCACCGTCTGCAGTAAAGCGTTTTCCCGACTTGGAAATCTGAAGAAACACATGGAGGTTCACAGGGGCTACAAGGAGTGATTGATTTGATCGTAATCTAAACTGTCAGTATTTTTCCAATCAGTCTACGGTCTCTGCTTTCTGGGGCGGCTGGTAAGTGCTAAATTACATTATTTCACATTTTCAATGTCAAATTGGCTATTCAAAGCTTTAATGATTTGAGTTCCTGCTTTAATTAGGTCAGTTCAACCCCCTTTTTTTTCTTAGCTATTCAGAGTTGGATTTGCTGTTCTTTTTTTCTCTGGATCATTGCTCATGTCCATAACTCAAACTTGTTTGAACTTAAGGTCATGATTTGGCCAGTCGTTGCCCTTTAGGGTTTCTGATAAAGAGCAGATTTCATGGCTCTGTAAGTTATGCCAAGTCTTCCAGGCTTCACCCTATCACCACCATGTTTAACTTTATGATTATTCTTTTCCTGAACATATCTGGAAAATACCTTGCTGGACATCCTGTCACACAACCGTCAGATAAATGTGTGCAGTTATTCCCTCCCTCCATTTAAAAAAATTTTTTTTTTAATTTTTTCTTTTTTTTAGAGTTGGACATTTGATTGCTTGCGCTAATGAAACATTTGTGTGATGCTGAAGTAAATTATCACACAGCGACTGGGTTTCCGGTTCCAGGTCCGCTTTAGGTTTGTGTGTGTCAGGGTTCATTTTCCACTGAAACAGAAGACTTTCTCAGCATTCCTTCTGTAAATAAGTTAACAGACAGTATTAGGAGCTGTAGGATTTCAGCTTTATAATAAACGAATGTTTTAAATTCTGAAAACAAACTCAAAAATTTTAACATTTGTTTCGCGTGTGATTAGTACAGACAAAAAAAAAAAGTTTCCTGGATGTTTACGTACATTTTAAATGCTCAAGGAGGCATTTGACAACAGGAAATGGATTAGTGCTGTTCGTAAGCACGGTGTTGAGCCATTTATGTTGCATTGATTATTGAGATTAATTTACAAAGTTTTTATTTTCTATTGGATTGTAAATAATGTAAATAACTTTCAGTCATTTTAGTTTTTATGCCTAAGAACCGTGTTTCCCCAGCTCATTTCCACTTAAGCTTTTTTTCAGATACTGGCAGAAGTTTTGATCAAGTTTTATTCAGTCTAAAACGTAAAAATAAGATACAAGCAGGACAAAAACGACAGCTTTGTTCATCTAAAAATGAGTCAGTCTTAGCAGAAGTGCTCTGAATTGTCAGTTTACATACTTACAAAACTGCCTCTAGGATTTTAATTTGAAAATTTATCTTGAGTTTGTTAATGCCATTGGAACTGTGAGTACTCCCTCTTTGGATGCGTAAAGAACCTTTTTGTTTTGTAAATTGGGTAGATTAGAAATTAAAATGTATTGGTTGTAACTAAAATGTGCCTCATTTCTTTTATTAATATGAACATTCAAATTGTCTCTTCTCACTACAACTTTGAAGCTTGTTCATGTCTGGTATACTCATCGCCAAATTAGTCAGCCTTCCTGGTTTTGATTTTTAGTGATATTTTTAAATTATTATTATTATTTTATTGTTTTAAGTAAAGGCTGCAAGTGTTTTGGTGCCATTTATTTCACTTTCTTTCCTAAACTCTTTCTTTCTGGTCACATTTTTCACTATTATTTTGGCCTCTCTCTCTCTTAAATTTATTTTGATATGTAAAAACTATTGTTAGAAATTAGCAGCTGTACTTCAGAGCTTTTTTTAAAAAAAAAATTGTTCTCCCTGATCAGAGAACATTGTGTTTTCTCACAGACTCGGATTGGATATATGGAGCTGTCATTAGAATGCTGTATGGAACATGATTCCACATAGCTTAACTAAAGTGATCTCAAAGTAATGGGTGTTCACCAAATACTATTTTTTTTGTTACATGTTGTACTAAATGACATATGCAGAGTACTGTTGTGAAATATGTTAAAACTTATCCAATAAACATTTTTCAAAGCTGTTTGAGCTAAATTGGATTCTTTAATTGTTGGTCATTGAAAGTGTCTTGAGTATTTTCAAAAGATGTTTAAGAATTTAAAGTTGTGGTGTGTTATGATAAAAAGACGGATCTGGTAATCGAAATAAAAATGGAATAAGATTTTATCCACACGTTTAATGATGGTCATCTCCATTGTTATTTTATTCTGAAAATCAATTAGTGCAAAAAGGAAGTAGTATATCAAATCGGCATTTGACTCGGCATTGATTGGTCAGTGAGGCGGAAGTAACCGGATATAGCAGTGCTAGCTTGACAAGCTATGTCTTGAAACAAAAACGTCTTAAAGTTTGTGCAATTGATGTTTTATTCTGTTAGCTTGAATGCATTCGTGATGATATGGCTTCTGCATGTTTGTTTTGAAGCACTCGATTATTTCTAACTGGATTTTGGTGGCCGGAGTGTAATTATCCTGTATTAGCAAAGTGAATGGACTGTAACCCACCGTGGAGCTAAAGCAGCTAACAGCAGGAATCAAATAAGCGTTTTTGAAGTACAAGCGTTTAAAGTTCATGATTTACAGCTACAAGTCGAGTCGATAAGACTACAAGGAGGACCACACCATCTATGGACACTTCCTCTAATTCTTGTCCAGCTGAGGTCCGAGAGACTGGGGACAGAGTGAACCCAGAACTAAGGTATGAGACTCTGCAGCATCGCTTCAACTCTGCTACGGTTTAACATTTTCTATTGATACGCTTTATCTGATCAAATACTGATTTGAGTCTGTTTTCTGTTTCAGGCAGTAGTAATACAGAAGATCAAGGTTATGTGACTGAAACCTGAAGTGAGGATGTCTGAGATGAAGGTTGAGACAGACGACCCCGGAGGGCTCATTTTGGAGCCCCCCGAACATGCATCATCCACGACAGAATACGGCAAAGATCTCAGTAAATTCTGTATATTTAAGCAAACTAATTTTGTATCAAACCATTGGATTCAAGTGGCAGAATTGAATTACAGCCAAGCTCAAAAAGTGAGCTTTTTTTTTTTTTTTTTTTTAAAGCAGGGTTACTTATCTACATATTGCTTTCACTGTGCAAAGTGAATGTGGACTTACATTTTAGGACCATATGTGTCCTTATCAGATTCACATTGAACACACCATGAAGTATTATGAATAACCTGAATAACCAGATCATTCGAGACATGCTTGAGTCAGAGGGACCAACAATTTTGTCCATGCATCTGTACATAACAGCTCTCGGTCAGATTCTTCTCCTTAATGCCTAGAAGCTAACACAACAAGGATGCTCAAATGCTCCACCATATTAAGGATTTTTTTTGTCTAAATATGTTTCTTTTCTGCTTATCTTGTTATAACATTGATATTTTTAAGCTGTTTTTATGAAACAATCTTATAAAAAATTTTTTATATAAACATCTGCCATTATTACTACAAAATATTTTTTTGTTTCTTAGACTGAAAATTTTGTTAAAACCTTTGTGATATTATTATTATTATTATTATTATTATTATTATTTGTTATTATGATCATCACAGAACGATTAATGTCCTTGTATGTTTGTTTTATTGTTCAGACTATGAGACGCTGGTAATTAAAGAAGAGGTCACCCATGAATGGAGCTCCAGTTTGAACCAACAGGACCAAGAGCCCCCACTTATAAAGGAGGAAGAGGAGGAACAGTGGATCAGTCAGGAGGAAGAGCAGCTCATTGTGAAGATTGAAGATGAGGAGAAACCTCAGGTATCTGAGCTTCAACACATCAAAACTGAAGACGATAAAGAGGCTGAATCTTCAACAAGCAGCACAACCGTGCAGATGGAAACAGAACCTCGTGGGGAGGACAGTAGAGGACCGGAACCAGACAGAAACTTAAATTCGCTTTGTTCTTTTCAACAAAGTAAGATGAAGGTTCACAAAAGAGGTAAAAGGTCTAAACTGTGCTCCAAACTCACTGCTCAGATTAGAGTCTATGCAGGAGAAAGGCCATTTGGTTGCAATGTTTGTGGCAAACGATTCAAAAATAAGACTCATATTCGATTACACATGATGATTCACACTGGAAAGAGAGAATATTGCTGTGATCTTTGTGGTAAAGGATTTAAAGAAAAGCACTGCCTTCAGATACATGTGAGACTTCATACTGGAGAGAGGCCATTTGCATGTGACGACTGTGGTAGAAGGTTCCACGCAAAAACAAATCTTAAAACTCACATGAAGGTCCATTCGGAAGAAAAACCATTTTCCTGTAATGTTTGTAGTACAAGATTTAAAAGGAAGGAGACGCTGAAGAAGCACACGATGATCCACACTGCAGAGAAAACCTTTTTTTGTAGTATTTGTGGGAAAGGATTTTCACTACAGAAAAGTCTGAGGACTCACATGTGTCTTCACACAGGAGAGAAACCATTTGTTTGTAGTGTTTGCAGTAAAGGATTTGCATTACAGGAGAATCTAAAGAGACACATGTCTTCTCATACCGGAGAAAAGCCATTTATCTGTGGTGTCTGCAGTAAAGGGTTTTCATTACGACAAAATCTAAAGAGCCACATGCATGTTCACACAGGGGAGAAACCGTTTATTTGTAGCTTTTGTAGTAAAGGATTTTATAGACACGGAGATCTGAGGAGACACATGAGTGTTCATACAGGGGAGAAAGCGTTCATTTGTAGTATTTGCAGTAAAGGATTTTCACAACAAATTCATTTAAAGAATCACATGCGTGTTCACACAGGAGAGACGCCATTTGTTTGTAGTGTTTGCAGTAAGGGATTTTCACTGCAGGAGAATCTAAAGAGACACATGCATGTTCACACAGGAGAAAAGCAGTTTATTTGTGATATCTGCAGTAAAGGATTTTCACAGCAAGGGACCTTAAAGAGACACATGAGTGTTCACACTGGAGAAAAACAGTTCATTTGTAGCGTTTGTGGTAAAGGTTTTTCAAAGCAGAATTATCTTAAAAGCCACATGGAGGTTCACACCGCACCGTTTAGCTGCAATGAATGCAGTAAGCGTTTTGTGAACGAAATCCAGTTAGAGCGACATGCAAGAGTCCACACTGAGGAGAGACCGTATGGCTGTGACATCTGTAAGAGCAGATTTAATCAAAAGGGTCAACTTCAGAATCACATGAGGGTTCATTCAGGAGAGAAACCGTTTGTTTGTGATGTTTGCAGTAAAGGATTTTCGCAACATGGAAATCTGAAGAGACACATGAGTGTTCATGAGGGCTGCAAGTAATGATTACGATGGTCGACTCATTTAAAACAAAGAAAAAGTGTCAAGTGATATAACTTATTATGAAATAATTGCTTTGTGTATTCATACATGTCCTTAGCACATTATGCTTCTACATCATCAAATAAATTCCCACAGTAGTTTTTTTTTTTTTTTTTTTAAACAGTTTTCTTCTGCTTGGATCAGATTCAGTTCAAATTTCAAAATATTTTAGGCAGCCTAATGCATTTATAGAGGCATCAGGATATGGATCATCTTGATGTTAATTGTTAACCTAACTTAACATGCTGATCAAAGCGAAGTTCTGCTGTGAGCAGAGCAACAACGTTCAGCAGAGCCACTGAGAGTGAGGGCAAAGCAGCAAAAGGGAAAAGTCAAGAGATGACTCTCTCTCTCTTTCACTCTCTATTTCTTGCCTCTTATGGTGTGCTCGCTCCATTTTTAGCCCTGCCCCTTTCAATGAATGGTTCTTAAGAGACGGCTCTAAAAGTCGAAACGTTCGCGACGGACCGATCACTGCTTTAAACGTTTCTATTTACAGGTAAATAGAAGCACACATATTCACACTAGGTCTAACAAGCTCCAAAATACAATCTGTGTTTCGCAACTGAATGCTTATTTATTATTGCAGCACATTTCTTCTCATTCATTCGTAGGATAAGTACTGTAACATTGTATGATATGTCTGATATATAGTTATTTTTGTTCCTGTTATGATTAGATTCTAATATCTGTTTTGGTTTGTTAGTAATAAATTAAAACTTAGATTCCAGTGGCTGATGTATTTTTTTTCTGGTGATAATAAATTGCAGTCATGAGAGATGAACAAAAATGACTGTTTTGTTTTTATTTGTAATCTAGGTCATTCAACAGGTATTTGAATGACCTAGATTATTTACGTCTTCAATTTTATACATTTTATTCAGTAATGTGTACATGTGATCCACAGATGAATAATAATTAGATTTTAATACATATTCCCACTCTACAACGACATGCCAGCATGCCTAGGTGGGCCCCATGTGGGGAAAAGGAGGGCAGACCATATGGGTCCGATATGGTTTTGTCCGCGGGTTCCACGATGGCCCCACATGGGTTTGCCCATGTAGGGCCAGAGCCCACATGGACCCTACATGGGCCCTATATGGTGATGGCCCACATGGGTTTATCCATTTAGGGCCCATGTGGGCTGTGGCCCTACATGGGGAAACCCATGTGGGGCCATCGTGGAACCCGCGGACAAACCCATATCGGACCCATATATCAGCCCTCCTTTCCCCCACATGGGTCCCACCTAGGCCTCATTTATGCTTAAAGAAATTTTAATTTTGAATGAGGTTATGCTATTTTTAAAATGTATTTCCTGCCAGAACAATATGTGTAAAGTAGTTGATTTAATTAAAACGGTGAAATGGGGGGAAAAAAGACAATAAATGTGTAGTTACATACGTAGTTGGCATATTCACACGTCTTATTCTGAAGTCCTAGTGGTTAAAAGAGGAAGTGGTTTTTTCGAATTACAGCTTTACTCATCATTCATTGGTCAAAGTTGTGGAAGTGACCGGATGTAGCAATGCTAGCTTAACTGATTAAGTCTTCACAGAAAAACGTCTTAAACTCTGTGTAAGACAAGTGTTTAATTTATGTCAGGCTCTAGGTTTAACAGTTTTGGTGAGGAAATCCCTTCTTTGTGTTTGTTTTGAACCACTGTGGTTATTTTCTAGCCTAGGTTTGCAGTTGAGAATGTAATTAGCCCTCACCAGCAAAGTGAATGCACACGATAGACTCCGCAGCTAACAGCAGAAACTTTATCAGTAATTTATACGTTTAAGCTTTAATTTTAAAAATTTTTTATTGTAACAACACGAATCCCCTCTCCGAGTTTGTGAGACTGTGCGGGAAGAACAACATCGACCTCTAACCTTGTCCAGCTGAGGACCGAGAAGCTGGGGACAGTAACAGAGTGGACCCAGAACTACTGACCACGGTATCAGACTCTCTGCTCCGACGTTTACTGTTACTACACTTTATTTGATAGGGTGCTGAGTTATTATGTCTGGCGGCAGTTTCAGGAGCAGACAAATAGAAGATCTGGGCTGAAACCTTGTTCTACTAAAACATGTGAAAGTTGTAAACAAGGATTGTGGAAAGGAGAATCCCAGGTCTAGTGAGGATGACTGAGATGATGAAGGTTGAAGCAGATGAACCTGGAGGGTTCAGTCTAGAGCCACCCGTACCTGCAACATCCACATCAGAACTGGAGGAGGAAACGCAAGACAGCAAAGATCTCAGTAAGTGACGTACATTGGTTTGTTTGGATTGGAAAAAAAAATAATAAAAAATGGGTCGCGGTCTGAAGAAAGAGTTCTCAAGTGATAAATGTATTTTTCTATCATAACCTGGAGGCTGATTTCCCTAAACTGACATCTACTAAATTAAACTGACACTAGGACCAAAAAAATAGAATCCATTAGCATTACTCAGTACTAAGAACATAATATTTTTGAGAATGAAACATGTTTCCATCTTTTTGAAGTTGTTTTGATATGAGTTGTCCCAGAATACACCTTAAATGTTCAGCTGTTGGGATATCCACTCTCTCCGAGGGAATCCTGCTGCTATGTAGCATTTCAAGCTGACTGAATGCTCCAACAGGCAGCTTCATTTGGACCATAGCTATTTTTGTCCAGTATGAGCGTTGTTAAAATTCAGCATGAAGTTGTTTCACTACGTGAGTAATTAAGTGTTTAAAAATGCTGATAAACCTTTGTTGAAGTTCTTATTTATTTCTCAATCGGCATAGATAAATAAGAAACATAAATTTCCCTTAAATAGCAGAATTTGGTAACAGGTGGGGGACAGCACCATTTTATTTTGGTGACATGTTCTAAAATTTTTGGCAGAAACTGTGAATTGTTTGGATCTGAACCAGTTTTTTTTTCTCCTTCAAACAGTAGTATGATAGCACTCAACAGAGCTACCACTGTCACTGTGTAGGCTCCTTTTTGACACATAGATTGTATTACTGCTACATTACCTACATTTATCTTTGTTTCTCTGTTTAACAAGTCACTAACAAATCTGATTCTTCAATTGACTCTGTAAAATTTACCAGAAAGTTCACCTCTACCAGTAAATCTAATGTTTTAGATTTTCCTGTTTTGTATATCTCTTTCCTGTCCTATCAATCACATTTTGAGCCAGGTTCTCCTAGACCAGGGCTCCTCAGATCGAGACCTTGGGATTGTCTTCCATGTAAGCAGTTTGAGGGTGACAGTTCAGTGGTTAACGACTATTTATATGATTGGATTGTAATGAATTAATTACTGAGGTTTGAGATTACATTTATTGGAAAGTGCTACTGTAGAAATAAATTGGAATTAAAAAAAGGGATGCATTTTCTTTTTGTGTAAATTATCTGCTTAAAGGCATTTAATAATACCTGTGCATTTAATTGTTTCTAGTCCATCAGATGTTGGTGATCAAAAAAGAAGTTCCCCATGACTGGAATTTCGCTTTGGTCCTGCAAGACCAAGAGCCCCTCCACACTAAGGAGGAAGATAAGGAACTATGGGTTCATCAGAAGGAAGAGCAACTTACTGTGAAGAGTGAGGATGAAGAGAAACCTCAGATATCAGAGCTTCATCAGATTGAAACCGAAGACGAAAGGAAGACAAAAACTGGAGGACCAGAATCGGGCAGAAAAGCAGCAGCTGTATTACGCTCTTCACAACAAAGTAAGGTGATAGTGAACAAAAGAGCTAACAGACCGAAACTGCGTTCCAAACGTGCCTCTCAGATTAGTGCGCACACAGGAGAGAAACCGTTTGGTTGCAATATTTGTGGCAAAAGATTCCGGCACAAGCCTTATGTTAAGCTGCACATGATGATTCACACTGGAATAAGAGAACATAGTTGTGATTTTTGTGGTAAAGGCTTTAAAGAAAAACGTTGTCTTCAGACACACATGAGACTCCACACTGGAGAGAAACCATTTGCTTGTGATGATTGCGGCAGAAGGTTTCACGCAAAGACAAGTCTGAGGAGTCACTTGGAGGTCCATTCTGAAGAAAATCCATTTTCTTGTGATGTTTGCGGCTCAAGATTTAAAAGGAATGGAAATCTTAAAAAGCACATGAGGATCCATACCGCAGAGAGACCTTTTGTTTGCAGTATTTGCAGTAAAGGATTTTCACAGCAAATTCACCTAAAAAGCCACATGACTGTTCACACGGGAGAGAAGCCGTTCATCTGTAGGGTTTGCAGTAAAGAATTTTCGCGACAAGGAAATCTAAAGAGGCACATGAGCGTTCACACAGGAGAGAAGCAGTTTATTTGTGGTGTTTGTAGTAAAGGATTTTCAAAGCAAAACTATCTCAAAAATCACATGGAGTCTCACACCGCACCATTTAGTTGCAGCGACTGCGGCAAATGTTTCATCGAGGAAATGCAGTTGAAGCAACATATGAGACTACACACCGAAGAGCGTCCGTTTGGTTGTGACATCTGTAAAATCCGGTTTAACAAAAAATATAATCTCAACAGTCACATGAGGCTCCATCTCGGGGAAAAACCGTTTGTCTGTAGAGTTTGTAGTAAAGGATTTTCACGACATGGAGATCTGAAGAAACATATGTGTGTTCACGGGGGTTTTAGCTAAAGATTTTATTTTTATTTGACTGTCCATCTAGTGTTTCTGTGGGCACAGTTTTTATTTCTGTGCTGGTAAAAGTTTTAATGCCTTCTGTCTTTTATTATAACTACATTTTTAAAATAAATTCCCATAGTTGCACAAAAATTACTTTCGAAGCCCAAATTTGATACAGTTTCTTAAATGTGTACGAAGATGAAGCGAAAGATCTTTGTAGGATCCCACCGGCGGATCGGATCACATGACGTGCAATAAAGTGGATCACTGGGTCACTATTGTCAATTTCACTTGGAAGAGCAGAACTTAAACTCTATGATTAAAAAATATCAAACTATAAAAGTTAAAACATTGATGAGATGAGCAGGTTTATGTTTTTTTTTGTCAAATTATTTCCCCATTTGAAAAGCCTGTTAGTTAAAACATACGTTATTACTCTGTGATGAATATACCCGAGAGTTCTGAAGTGGACCAGGTGGGGGCGCCAAATATTGCCGAGCCAGAGTTCAACCCAGTGAACCGTTACATATCGAGATGGGTCAATATTGATCTGACAACATATCAGCAAACTGTCACACTCATTTCAAAGAGACCAATACTGACTTTCCTGATCTTCTATTTTTGGTTATATTTTATGTTTATTTTGTTTTGAAGAGCAAATAAAATATAATAAAATACAAAAATCAGCTTCAAATAGAGATTCAGTGTTTCATTGGCCAAAGGGAGATATTTTATGTCCGATAAACTCCCTTTTTTTTATAGACTTTTAAATTGCATTCAAAAGTCATGTTTTAAAACTTTGATTAAAAACTCTGCTTGCAAGAAAAAATAATTTAATAAAAATTCAATAGGCAGATTTGCCCCCCTACATACATGTGACTATCCACCGACTCAGACAAGAACAATAACTGCTGATGTTAAGAGAACCTAATGAAATATTGTTCATAGTTCATCACTTAAGATCTTCACTGCCCCAACTGAACTAGTTCACATTCAGTTAAGTTTTCCTTAAATAATGTGCTGAAACTAGAAGAACATTTGTTGCTTATCTTCACTTTTTTAAATGCACTTTATTAGTAACACCAAGAAGAAAGGTGTTCAAATATTGATCCAAGATATATACAAACTTCTTTTTTTTTTTTACACCGTTATATGAGATTTAATGGCTGTATGAAATGTTAAATAACACTGCCCTCTGCTGGACAAGATCTGAATTTGTAATGAGTTTGCTATTATACTAGCAGAAGCAGGAATGATCGTCGGTGTTTCGCACAGTTTCTCATACCTGCTGAGGGCAACAGAAGAGCTTTATTGACTTTGTGGACACAATTTGGACAACTTAGTTCTTTTGTTAAATAGTTTTGCAGTTTTGACGACAGTAAAGATATTTTATCCTTACTTTCTCATGTCTTCCGGTCAGTTTACTTCATTTATTTTTTTTAGATGTACCGTGTAAAGAAAAGCAAATATGTCAAATCTAGTTATCATTAACCCGTTTAATCCCAAATGTTTTCCTGCAAAATAAGTGCATGGATTTCAATCCTTGGACCTCCCTAACACATGATATTTATGAATTATTACATTTTATGTTGGTTATGTTAGTGAAAATACAATTTTTATACTCGGCAACAACTGTTGCTGGTGGGAAACAGCATAGTTTAAATTACACAAATATGGCCTATTTATACATATACAAAAATAGGAAAAATAGGGTCATGAATGCATAACCTATTATAACAAAGAACGATTACAAGAGTGTTCAGAAATATTTTAGAAACATAAAGAAACATAAAGATTCAATGCCACATCCTGCAGATGTCATTGTCTCAACGTGCCAAGCAAACTTTGGTCTCATTTAGTTATTTCATCAATGAGGCAAAATCAGGTGAAAATGTTAGTATGAACAAATCTGCATCTGAGAGGACATTCCCCCTGTCCCACCAGACCAGGAACAAGACCTTCGCCTTAGTTTCAGGCGTCTTCTTGTTGACGTAATTCAGTGCATAGGCCACATTTTGTGTAAAGGGTCGGGTTTTGGGGCAGTGCAATAATTCAACTGTGGGATGTAGAAGACATCATTTTGAGGTTCCTTCAGGTCTAGAAGATCTAAAACAGCTGATATTTTAAAGCTGCATGGGAACAGCAAGACACATAGAATAAGCAGTAAACCAATGGACACATATATACTGCTGTCTATGAATTATGCTAGCGGCAACAATTGTTGCCACACTTACATTCACTCTTCTTATGATTAAAAGATGAATGAATGGATACAATTTTCTTTATATATCAGTAGAAGACACTTGAAAGAACATATGTACAAAATATTTTTATTTATATTTGTTTATTTAAATATTTTACTAACTTCCTCTTGTTCAGGTTTGTGACTGACATTTACCTCCAGCGTCGCAGGCAGGAAGTAAAGAGGTCCGGTCATGTGACCTTTCACACTAGATACATAAAATTGATACTGCTTTGAGTAGACACACTCAAAGCAGTGTGTCTGCTTTGAGACACACTGCTTATGTGTGTCTCAAAAAAATAATTTTTTATTGATTTAAAAAATTAAATCAATTTTTTAAAATTGATTTAAAAAATCAATTTTTAAATTTGATTTAAAAACTTAAATTAGTTGCTAAAAGTCAAAACAATTATTTTTAGAGGTTCCAGAAGCTAATAATGGTTCTCACTCAGCCACCGATTTGAAGAACACATCATCAGGGTCCATTAAGTGCACCTTAATGGAGCCTCTGATCCTGGTGGATCAGAGCTCTTTTGGCATCAGGACCAAAATGCTATTACTCATACTATATTATTATTATTATTATTATTATTATTATTATTATTATTATTATTATTATTATTATTATTATTATCTTTTTATTTTATTCTACTGTGTCTTGTGTTTTGTTCTGTTTTATCTTATTTTACCCAATCTAAGGAACTTTCCTCAACCTTGTGATTGTGATTATTGTAAATGTATTATTATTATTACACCACACTTGATTTGTGTGTCTATAGCTGCAAGCTATAAAACATGTACTGATAATACAGAGTCCAAAACATGTATATATATATATATATATATATATATATATATATATATATATATATATATATATATATATATATATATATATATATATATATATATATAGGGAGAATACTGTATAAAAGTAAATTCAATTCTGCTCTGGACCTTAGAAAATCTTGGACCGCCTCTGCCTATTATAAAGACTGAGAAAATAACTAAATAAAAGAGAAGAACACAACAAATCTAGCAAAAATGCAGGTCCAACAGTGTCCAAACAATTATTACATCTTATTTTTTTCAGCACATATGAAGAGGGAGGAACTGGGCATGCCCAACCCGACGGAGGAGGAGGAGGAAGAGGCTGCGATCAGAGGAGCGGAGTGGTGGAGTTTTCTGACAGCAAAATGCTGCCGATGATCTGTCTGCTTCACTGCATCAAGTCTGTTTACACTTGACAGGAAGCGGACCCTAACACCCCCAGCCCCCCACCCCTCTGCCCTGCAACACACACCCAAACACGCGGTGTGACACACACTCACACACACACACATACACATACACGCACACCGTGACTGGGAGCGGATAAATGTGGACCGCAGTGGTACCGACAGCGTGCAGCCTGCAGCAGAGCGCGATGCAACAGCATCTCATCATCTGTGGCGCCGGGTAGCCGCTGCTGATGCTGAGGCTCCAGAGACACACAGCAGCGGGATCTGGTGAGTAAAACGTCCCTCAGCCGCCGCCACACGGCTCCCAGATGGGGATTTTTATTTTAGCGTCTGTTACTGGGTGATTGTCGCCGCGCTGCATCACTGAAACACCGAGCCGGACCTGCAGGACACAGAACTGGCCCGTGAAAAGGTCATACCCAAACACACACCGCGCAAACAGCCGTGTCTGTGACGCATCTTGTGCAGAGCCCCACTCAAGTTTTGTCCTTGGCAGACAAAGTTGGCGCTGCGTGGATCACCTTATCTAAGGTGAAAGCGTACGTGAGGAGATTGTAGATAACACGGGGAGACGCATGTAAGTGCACCTGGTCACTTCTCCCCCCCACACACACACAAAACAAATGAGTTAAAGGATGTCTGGAGGACCTATAAGGCTTTTCACAAGCACTTTCTATCAAACGACAAGCTGAAAAGTGTTGCAACGCGGTGCTGCAACGCAACAATTATCTGATCTGGAATCAGACTTCTGGCGCCATTCACAGACAGGACTTGATAAAATAGTGAATAATGCAGCAAGAAAACAATCAGTGTATTGTTAAAACAAACATCAAAGAGTCCAAACAAAGCAGCAGGTTGTCAGTCCGGATGAAAATACAGGTGAACATGAATCAATCAGAATATCATCGAAAACATTTATTCTGAGTCTGAAGCATATAGATTCATACATATATCACACAGAGTGATGTATTAATTTAGATGTTTGTTGGAATGCGGCCAGTAAAAAGTAATGTTTGATGCAGAAGTCATGCTTTCCCTCAGTGTATTTTAAGCCTGGCGGGCCTCCAGGCTGAGCATTGCTTTTTATTTTTAAGTCTTTTTAAAAATGTTTTCATTTTTTAAGACTTTATACTTGGTGTTCAGGTATTAATCTCCCAATCTTTCAATAACACATTCAAGTGATATTTTAAAATTTCTTGTCACCTTTAAACATTTTTAAACTCAAAAACACGGCAGGTGGCTGGGTGAATGACTAGCAGGTTTTCTGGGGGAAACCTTGGAAATGTGATACTTTGGCCACAATGTGATGGGAAAACTGCTGACTGTCCAGCAAACAGTCAATGACAAACCGCACAAGTAAGGGGAGCCGCAGAATATCTGGCTGTTCAAGATTCCTGCATGTGTTCATGGAAAATTGAGTGGAATGAAAAACTTTGGTTTAAAAGAGGTGCTCTATCAGGAAGGACTGTGAAGCAAAGCCCATTCAAGATTAAATGCCAAATAAATTATAAGCGTAGTACCATTTATAGGTGAAATAATCTCTCAGTGGAACAAGTACTTTTTCATCGATCTTAAGGAATTATTAACTCAAAACAAACTCCTACATCTTGCAGAAAAGGGTAACACTTTATTTGAAGGGGGTTGAATAAGACTGTCATGACACTGTCATAAAAACCTGTCATGAACATGAATAAGCCTTCATGAATATTTATGACTGTTGTCATAAAGCGTCATTCGGTAAATTATGACACTTTTAATACAAAGTTGACATTATTCAAAATGTCTTTGTTATGACAACTTGACATTAACCAAGAAATCATTACTGATATAAATTTGTTATAAAAGTATTACTGATTGCACTTTAAAAATGAGGTAACTTTATGTTATTAAAGGTAAAGTTTAAACAGTAATGATTTTTTGGTTAATGTCAAGTTGTCATAACAAAGACATTTTGAATAATGTCAATGTTATTTGCTGCTAAAGACAACCCAACCACTTACTTTTGCAACAACAAAGGAATAATCAGTGTCATTTACCCGACCTGCACGATCAGAGTATTTAATGTGATCAAATAACCACCAAATTTCACTTCACTGGTTAATGTCTACTACAACTTATTAGACAAAAACTACAAAGCGACACAGAGGAAATGTTCTTACTTAAGGTTGAGTCACGCTGTAGAAAACTAGTCCACTGAATAAAGTTCAGTGAATTTGACGAGGATGAAATGTGTTTGTCATGAAAAATAGGCAGAATGCAAAGATGTTTTGATGGCCTGATTTAATGCTGCAGCAGCAACACAGTTGGCCCTAACAATGTTTGGGTTTCCATTAGTTGTTATTGATCCATTGAGATGCTAAGCCATCCTTCTCTGCAGAGAAACAGCATTAGTGACCAGAGAAGTCTTGAATTGCTGTGTTTTTTTTCTCTCCTTCCCACGTCTGTTTTCATTCCTCCCTACACTCTCCCACTCTTTACTTCCTCCCACCAGTCCACGGTTTATCTTTTTTCATCCCTCTCTCTCAACTTTACGTTGCTTCCCCCCGCCCCTGCCAGCTTTCAGGTCGCGGTATATTTTCAGCTCAGGAACACACATTTTCCTAATTGTGCTGTTAGGAGTGTATAGGAGGCGAGCGTTCTGGCAGTGGAGAGGAGCCGTTTATGGTTTGGAGATGGGATGCAGCTTGAGAGGCGATGCCGAGCGTTAGCATTTGACAATCCTGCTGCGTCTCCCTGTAAAGACTGGCCGTCCGCCGCGAGCCGCTCCGATCTGCGAGGTTCTCGCTCTGTGTGCTGCTGGCTGCGGTGCAGATGGCGCGCTTTGCAGCAGCCTGGATCATGTGTGATTAATGAAACACAAATCTGTCGTAGAAGCGCTTTATTCCTCGCTGCGTGCTGAAAACGCCTTCTCGTTTTGTCACTTTGGTCTCTCAGTAACAGTCTGCTGTCGGTGTGGGGATCGTTCTTGGCTGTTTGGTAACTTTTCAGTGCCAGGAATTGATTTTTTTTCTCTTCTTCTGATGCTCAATAACCCACAGCATCCTGCTAAGGTGTCCAACTGCAAGTGATTTCATGCTTTATCTGATGCCGGGCAGCGGAGTTACATAAGTCACCTCTAAATAATTTGACTGCCTTGACATGAAGTATTTTTAACAGACATTTAGAAAATGTGACTCAGGAAGCGCAGGTGTCGATCTGCCAATAATGGTGATCTGATCTTCAGGGCTGATAGCGAAGGGCTGGCATGAGATTAATCAATCAAACTTTATTTATGGAGCTTTTTTCATTCAAATAACTGTAATACAAAGGTTGAAAAGAAGCAGACGGCAATGGAACAGAGGCCCCAGTTACATGTCCGAGTCCCGGCCTTTTGACCTTTGCTGCATGTCTTCCTCCCTCTCTCACTTTCCTGTCTGATCACTCTCAAATAAAGGCCACCGGGGCCAAAACAATCCATAAAAAAAGAAGATAGAGACAAAAATACACAAGAACTAAAAACAACAAAACTGATAAACTGAGGGAATGCAATCATGCAATGAGGAAACTACAAATTTATTAAAACTGATGAAGAAACTAAAATTCTAAAAACACGGACATGAGAAAAACAAAGATATCTAAGATAAACCTCTAAATAATTTTGGATACAGTACAAATCAAATATATATGACCTGTTTAATTATTAAATAAGTAAAACAAATAAAGTAATAAAATAAAGTTTGAATTTTAGTTATTGATTTAGGAGTGACCCTGAGTGTCCTGTGCAGTGAAAGTCTTCCTCGCCTGCCTCCATCTCACCTGGTCCTTCGCTGCTTTAATTGCTGCATCAATCATCTCCATGTCCTCCTTCACCATCAGTCTTTCCTGGACAGGCTGGTCTTTTCCTCTGTCTCAGACATCCTTAAAATGTCTCCGTCTCCAAACCATCTTAGCTTTGTAAATGATAAATATGTTTGACTAGCTAAAACACCTTAAAATCAATTCTTAATGCATCGATATCCAAATCTGAGACGTTACAAACGCTGTGAATATGAGCTTGATCTGTGGTCCTCCTTAGTGCTTGTTCTCCTGAACTCTGAAGTATCTGTAACTTCAGTCAGGAAGAGTAGAAAGCAAATCATTAAACAAGCAACTCTACATTTAACTAAAGCCTCTGCACTGGGTTGAGATCATCTACCTAATGCATTATTTGATGCTCTCAAATGTGACGAATCGAGTATTATCAGAACTCGAAGGTGTGCTGTGAGTTTCTCTCTCTGAAACTTTAGTTTTGTTCCAACAGAGTTGAAGAAAATGTATAGAGTACAATTAAAAAGTGCATCAAGAGACACAGCGATATAGAGTGGTGTGTCATCAGCGTAGCTGCAAAGATTTGTGCTTTGCTCCCTGAAAAGATATTTACATAGAAAAATATGGGACCTAGAATTGAGCCTTGAGGTGTGCCACAGTTTAAAGCAGCAAATTCAGATAATCAGTTACCCCAATTAATTATTTTTTATCAGTTTAAATTAATTTCACTGTCTTAAGGACAGTTTGATAGATTCCATTCAGTTTTAGTAGAAACATAGCAAGGGAAACTTTAATCTTTACTGAAAACATGTAACTAACATTTGACCTAACAGAGTCATCAGTCTGTGGCAGTTTGACCTGGTTGATGGACAGGAGTGTGTGTGTGTGTGTGTGTGTGTGTGTTTACGTGCGTGCTTGAACTGAGTGGAGCCCAATCTTCTGAGACTGGAGTTGTCACAAGGCACCGATAAGAAAATCAGAAACTGATTGTGGTGCAACTACGGCAACAAGTTGGGAAGATTTATTATTTGACCAAATATGGGCTTCCTTTAGATCACTGGTGTCGAACTCCAGTCCTGAAGGGCCGCTGCCCTGCAGCTTTTAGATGTGCCTCTGCTGCACCACAGCTGAATAGAATAGTTAGGTCATTAGCAAGGCTCTGGAGAACATATCTACACAAGAAGGAGGTAATTAAGCCATTTCATTCCAGCGTTTTTTTGTACCTGTGGCACATCTAAAACCTGCAGGACAGCGGCCCTGGAAGACTGGAGTTTGACAGCTCTGCTTTAGAGCATCTGACAAATAAACCTCTGCTGAGACTCAACAATGACCCTTTTTAAAGTTATTAAAAAGACTTTAAAATGCAGTTTTTATGATGAGATTAAACAAAATTACCAGATTTTCATTGTCAAACAAATTTCAAAAGTATATATAATTTTCCTTACACCTCACAGCTGTGCAGCACTTGGTTTTGGCCAAATCCCAGTAAACAAATGTAATGTGACCAAGATGTATACCTGTAAGGCATAAAAAAGGGAACATAAAAGTAAAAGGTTAGAGGAAAATTTAGTTCTGCAGTGGCATTCTCAATGCTGGACAAAGTACAAATGTAAGAAGGAGTGCATTTCAAAAATGTTGGAGTTGTTCACTGTCGATGTGTGGAGATGAACGTTCAACCTCAGTTCTTCACTCGTCTCTCCACTGAGTTTATTTTTAAAACCTCATCAATCAATGAGCTCCATTGTTCATCTCTCTTGGACTCTCAAGTTCACCCAGGAACATCGGCGCTGGCTGATGGAGTCAATCAGCCTGCCGTCCTAATCCAATTGTCCTTAACTTTATTTGTTTTGAAATAGAGCAGCGGCGTTGCTGATGAAAGCATCGCAGCTCCAGGAGACTCTCATCTGCATCTGCTGTAGTGCTGACTCCGCTAAAAGGTTGGCTTGGTCCGACTTGGTGCAGTCTGCAGAGAGACGGGCTGCTGCTGCTGCTGCGGCTGAGAACCTGTCCCGTCTCGTGTTTCTAGAAAGCTGCGTGATCCCAGTTTCTGAGTGACAGGCTGCTAAACATGAGGAGGGGGAACCCCCAAATGCATAAGCTATATATTTACACGAACTTTTCCATTATGTGACATTAATTCAGACTAAGCTTTTCCTGTTTTCAGTAGACAAAGACTTTCATCCATTTTTACGTTTGAAGAAAAACAGGGAAGCTGTGTTGGTTTTATGCTGCAAGAGGGACTGGTGCACTTCACAAAGTAAGTGACATCATGAGAAAAGAACATCAAATGGAAATGTAAAAACAGCAGATGAAGATGTTGGCCTGGAAGTTAAAGCTTGAGCATAAATTGGGCCTTCAAATGGTCAACGACCCCAGACACACAATCAGATTAGCAAACTATTTGTTTGTGGGAGTTTGTGGAAAATTACCCAAAACGTTTGATCCAAGTCATACAGGTTAAAATGTAATTCTACCAAATTACTTAGGGAAATAATGCAAACTTTGAAATTTGAAGAAATCTAGTTTAACAGACCAAAAAAAGGGGGAAAGTTTAATCTGATTTCAGTGACACAGTAACAAAAATTTTCCTTTTTTTTTTTTTTTTACAGGATATTTAAATATCTGGCTTTCTGGAAAACTGGACTTGCTGCAGTTGTTGTTGCTCAGAAACAATCATGGTTGGTGATTTTCTGCAGTCTTACTGATGTTTCATTCAGCTGTGGCTTTATTTGGATAAATGAGCTGCTGGTTCTAAGGACGAAGGAGAGGTCAAAAGAGACAGCACCGCTCTGTCTAAGTTATGGATCGGACCAGCAGGATGCAGGCGTGACCATGTTTTGTCTGATTTAAGTCAGGATTTTGTTTCGCAATCAAAAATGAAATTTATACCAAAGTATTTGCTTTCCATATCAACCTTTTTTCCCCTGTTCCATACTTAAATGCAGCTGCAACACAAAGTGAAGTGATTCATTTGTCAACATGAAGCTGTATGGTCCAAAGGAATTGAAAACTTCTTTAAATAAATATGGAGGAATTAAGTTGAGCAGATGTTGAACCCCGGCTGAGGATTGTGGAGGGACAGACGATCAGCCAGATTAAGTTATAAAAACAGACATTTTGCTTTTGCAAAAGGTGTAAAAATTGTTGCAAATATGATTTAAAATCAATATTATGATTTAATACCTATTAAGGACCTTAAAAATAATCCGAGGGAATTTCCTGAGAGGAATGAAAATAGAGATATAAGAGGTTTAGCGCTTATATGCCGTTTTCTGACACAAGAGGCTTGTTGTTTTTCCTGTCGGCTCTTTTCCATTTACATCTGAGAGCACGAGTGGTGGTGTGTCAATTCTTCTAAATTCAAAACAGTTTGTTTCCGAGGCGGTCCTCTGCCTCCTTTACCTTTGACCTGCTCAGTGTTTTCAGCCTGCATTCTATGTTAATTAGCTCATGTTTATTCAAAACATGCTGTCATTTGTCGCATGTCCAATCTGTGATTAGCAAGAAGTAGAAAAGGAGGCTGTTGTTGCATTTGTTGAGCCGTTCACTTCATGCTTTTGCTTCTGCTGTTGATTCAGCTGTACCTTCAATAATCAGACAAGACAAAAGACGGAGTAAACGAATGTAATGTCTTGAAGAAGACGGAGTGGTACGGGGATATATTTAGTGCAAACGTATGTGTGCCTTATAGCTGTGAAGTTGAAGTCCCAGTGATACGAAGCTGAAGTTGGAACCGATTGAAGGAAATGACTGAAGGGCGACTGCACCTGATTTTTCAGTGCCTCGATTATCTCTAACTACAAAACTTAGACATTTCAGGTCTTCTGGTTCAAATCTACTCTGCATCCCCAGAGTCAGTGCTAAGAGGAAAAGCAGTGGTGCTGCTGTGTTGCAGAATAAAGAAGAATGCGTACTACTACTTCTTCTGTTTCATCTCCAGTCAGCAGCTAGATGGTTGAACTTTGCGGACAGTTGAGTGCAACGACACTTGATCCCAAACACACATCACAGCTGCCGTTGGATTGGTAATAGCAGCTTTAGATTGAGCTTCAAATGTTGTGCCAGAATTATTTTTAGAAGCTTGTTGATTGCGATATGTGAGCTTCGGGTACGACACACATGGCGGTTATTAACAAAATATTAGTGGGCAGATGTGTGTGATTCTGGGACTGTGTGGACTGGAAAAAACATTTAAAGTTAAAGTGAAGTGAATTATTTGACATTTTGTCATGATTTGGCAGTTTTGTGATGGTGAGAACAAACGCAGGGACCCAGCTTGAGATAAGTTTAATAAGAAAGTGCTCAAAACAGTCCAGTTCAGGCAGCACGGCAGAAGACTTAGCAACAGCTAAATACCGGTAGCAGCTGAAAAATACAAGACTGGAAACGAGAACAGAGTCGACAGGACTTATCAGTTCTACTGTGAGCGACACGCAACACACACAAGGATCTGACCAAGAACAGAGACAACAGGTGGGCTTAAATACACAGGGAGTAATCAGGGGGACTAGACACACCTGGGAAACAATTAGGGAGCAGACAGGACATCACAGACTCACAGGGGAACAGAACTAAATAAACTCAGAAAAACCTAGAAATAAATACACAAAAAACTCAAATCCTCACACATTTGTGCTAAAGATTAATGTGCCCAACAAACACTGGAATTAACTGAATTAACCAAAAAATTGTAAAATAAAATAAGATTATATATATATATATATATATATATATATATATATATATATATATATATATATATATATATATATATATATATATATATATATATACACATAGAGAGAGAGAGAGACAGACAGACAGACAGAGAGAGAGCTAGCTCTGGAAAAACTTAAGAGACCACTTAAAATGATTAGTTTCTCTGAATTTGCTCTTTATTTGTATATGTTTGAGTAAAATGAACATTGTTCTTTTACTCTGAACTATTGACAACAAGTCTCTGAAGTTTAAAGCAAAATTTTTGTTGCTTATTTGCAGAAAATAATGAAAAAGATGCAGGCAGTGCTGTCAGACCTCAATAATGCAAAGAAAACAAGTTCGTATTCTTTAAGAAACAACAAAACTATCGTTTTAACTCAGGAAGAGTTCAGAAATCAATGTTTGGCGGAACAACCAGGAGGTTTTCAGTGTGCAGTGGGCTCTTCATTTTTTTAACAGAGCTGCATATTTATAGAAATTAAATGCAGATTGATACTGCCCCGTTTGCAAATCTCCATCTTTCCCATGTTCTCATGTATCACTGAATTGTTTTAAATAAGGATTTCACACATGCAGATCAGACCACATGTCTTATCTCCATCCTCTCACATCTGCTGCTTTATTTTTCTGTCTTATTTCTTCTTCTCCGCTTCAACCCGTGTGGACGGTGGGGCCCAAGCCGAGCTGCTTCTCGGCAGCTTTAATCGTTTCTCATCCCCGCTGCCTTGCATACTCCCCCCTATGTTAAGCACTCCACACTGACTCAGCATGTATGTGAGAGGGAAAGGGGTGGGGATGGGTGGATAGGAGCGTGCTAATAGGCTGAGCTTCTCCGCTGGTTGACGAGGTGAGGAAGGAGAGGAGAGGAGAGGAGGGGGGTTCTGGATGTGCTGGTCGGACAGGTCTCCACCGGCTGCCTTTGCTGGGAAGGAGAGGAAGATGAGAGGGAAGGAAGGAGGAATGACAGAACGGATGAGGCTAAGTAAGCCATGTGGGAGGTGTAAATCTCATACGGACTGGGCGGCTGCAAGAGGAGGAGAGGTGAGTGTGAGACTGAAACGGGACCTGCAGGAGGAATGCAGCGAGGTGGGAGAAATCTGAGCGTCTGTAGTGGAAACGTAGCAGCGAGCGTCTCTGGTTTGTGCTGACACCGCAGAGGGAGCGCACAACAACCTGAGACAGCTGACAACTGTGCACCATCACACACATGATCCAGATGTGTGTGTGTGCGCGTGTGTGTGTGTCACTTTATGACACACACAGACCCCCGAGTCCCGCACGCGAAGTAAGGAAGCTCTCAGTGTTGGTTTGTGTGGGTGGGTGTGATTTTATGTTTTTCAGAAGCAGAAGTGACATCATAACATGTGAGAGAAAGTGAGAACAGACAGTATATTTCTATATGATCAGTTTTAGAAGACCTGTCAGTGTCAGCGTCTCATGCTGATCCCTCCCACCCTCACCACCTACTCAAACTCAGTCACTACTGTAGAAGTCAGTAGAGAATGCAAAGTGAAACATGCATAATGTGATGCTTTGATTCAGCTTTTACTTTGAAGGCGACTGGTGTCGTTTCTCTGATTGGGCAGCTACATTAGCCCAGCGGCACGTCTCGCTAAAACGAGACACTAATACAGAGTGTAGAAGTTTTTAATAATGATAATAGTAATATTTTCTCATAATAACTTCTTCTAAGGCAGAGCGGCGTCATAGCTCATCATCGCAGTATCGATTTGAGCATTAATAACGTTGCAATATTTCCGACTCTCAGGGATCCTCGCTTTGCATGCTAAGAGGAAATTCAGCTCATTGAATGCAAAAGATACTGAAGGATACAGTGTCACAAACAATCACCTTCTAATCCACATTTCTATAATCAATATGCTGCAGCCAAACAAAAAACGGTTGTCTCTAAGGATAACGTAGTTCATTAACATGATCAGTGCAAGTGTACAGGGAATTCCTCCTTTTTCTTTTAACAATTATTTTACTTGAATACAGTTAGTTTGATTAAAATAATATTAAGTTTCAGGTGTAAATATTCAGCTACAATGACAGCTGTCACTAGCAGCCAATATAAATCATTTTTATTATTTTTTTTAGATTAATTTAGAACCAGTGATCTTTCAACAACAGTCATAGTTACTTGTTCGGCCTTTGGGGAAAGTTAATTTCTCATTCCTTGCTTAGAGACTCCCAAATCTCTAAATGCTGTTAAAATTTTAACATCGCTTCTGTAACTCAGCTATGAGGAAAAAACAGACATTTTTAGACAACGACAATCAAATTCAAACAAATCTGATCAAATCCAGACCGAGTCATGATGATAACTCTTTAACTGGAATAATAAACTCATAGGTAAACAATTTAAAGCCACGGAGGATGACCTAAAGAAACGCAGGCCAGTGTAGCTGCTTCATCAACTGTGGATGAAAAATTGAGGTAAAATATGATTTATTTTGGTACTAATTTGTCAGTTTTTATTATTGCAGAACTCATTGATTGTGTGTTTTAGTATTTCTGAGAAGCAGGTTTCTGTCGGGACTGAAGGAGTGGGATGTCAACTCTGCTCTCAGCAGTCCTGCTAATCCTGGTTCTGGTTGGTTCCAGCTGAACCACAACATGGACCGAGAGGTTTTGTGCTTCACGGGCTTTTTTTTTTGACTAAGTGGAAAGTGCAGATATACTTTGTAGATTTGATTTTTGCCTGGCCTGTTTGCTGGCTGATGAGAAATGATCTGGTGATTGCAGGATTAATCCTGTTGCGCTCTGGGTGCACGTTTAATCCACCAACTTTGTCTGAGTTAAGGTTCAGCAGTGCAACAGGTGGCCATGGACAGACGTGTCCTCGCTTCACAGGCACATGTAGGTGTTTGATTATTGAGAAGGACAAAAAGAATAAACTTAACCGAAGTGCAAACTAGTTATTTCATAAATACAACTCATCACATAAGCTGCCTTAAACAGTTGCTATCTTACCAAAAGTTGCCAACACTTCTACAGCATCACTGCAATGAAAAAGCCGACAGACCATCGATTTGTAATGGCAGAAGTCCAATGGATTCAGACCAGAGAGCAAGTTGTTTCGGACCCGATCCACACCTTGTTTTTAGGTTAGGGGAGGCTTTTAGCAGACAGCCATGTGGGAGAGACCACAGACACCAGTAGGCATCATTAATAACGACGTTCAAAGAAAAAATGCTAATTTTATGAAACAGAAGAAGCAACCTTTTATACGTTCTGCTGCCCTTTTGTATTTGGAAAAACACATGAAACGTGTTATGTTTCAAGTCGTATCAAAACAAAAAGCAAGAAAGCTAACATTAGCCTAGCATTGCAACAGCAATCTACCTCAGCAAAAACCCTTAGCAGAGTGAGCAGTTTACTGAGGACTTTCCGCAGCCTATTGCCACAGAACATTATTTTTTAAAATTTCACATGATAAACCCTTTTATATTAAAATACCTGTAGATAACTGATAGATAAAATCACATACTTTAGATTAATCCAAATAAATGTGGGTTATTTATCTATTATACATTAACAAGATGATTCTATACTTTCAGTATTAAAATGTTTTTAATTTGTAAGACGTATAGAAATAGTGAGCACAATGTGCCTGAGCGTCAAAAGTTAGAACAGCTCATTCATAAAACACTTGGAGACAAAAAAGTTAAATTTCTTTTACTTGCAAGTTTGGGATAATAAATCAAATAGTGATGTTATTTTGTTATTAATTTATCCTCATCAATATAAAGATGTGTCCCGTCTCTTATTATTGCATTTTCTCACTAACAGCCAATAGGAAGAAGGACATTAAGAGCGATAACCAGCCGTAATTATCACCTGAGTGTGTGTTAATCCTGAGGAGTTTAGTGTCTTTCAGCTCACAGCTTTGGGTTCATTACCTCTTTGAATCTATTGAGCCCAGTCGGGGTGCAGTGAGGCAAACCGAGCTCTGATTTGAGTTCTGGCCCGCTCTTCTTCACAGGGTTACTGTACTTAAGTCACACTGGAGGGTTTTTGAGCATGAACAGTCTGTTTAAGGTTATATTATGGTATCTAAATTGGATTTACATCCAGGTTTGGACTGAGTAATTCCAAAGCTTTTGTTACAGATTCAGATTTGGATTTATTTTTGTACTCTGGATCATTCCTGAAGCTGATGGCCGGACTTCCTGCAGCAGCATTTTCTAAGAGTGGGGAGGAGCTGGTGGGTAAACGCAGCAAGTTGAAGCAGCAAATGAACCTCAGACCATCACCACCACTGTCATAATTAGTTATTGGTTTAATTTGACGTTGTTAAAGGTAACGCTGGTAAAATTGGAGTACTTTCAGTTCACAAAATATTTCCCCAGAAAGAACTTGCTTTTTGACAAATATGAGACGAGATAAAATGGCATTTATTAAGCTCTCATAAATGCCATTTTTTTGCCCCATCTCTGTCTAATTACTGAACAATGAACACAAGTCTGCACTGAATTGAGTGAGATCTGCAGGGCTTTGGACGCTCTGGGCTCTTTCGTGACCTTGTGGGTTGTTGATGTGTTCTTGGGGTAATTTTGGTCGCCTATTCCTGGAAAGGTTCAGCACTGTTCCATGTTTCCACCATAATGGTTCTCACTGCAGCTCAATAAAGTCATAAAGCTTTAGAAATGGTTTTGGAACCCTTTCCAGACTGGTAGGCGTCAATGGCTTTGTTCCCGATCATTTCTTGGGTTTCTTTAGATCGAGACATGATGTTCGGCTGTTTGAAATCTTTTAGCAATGTTGCTTTTTTTTTGCACTTAATTAATAAAAAAAACTGTTATTTGACAGCTAGTTTGTGGATTTTCTATGATTGGCTGGGTGTTTAAATTTGTGTGATTATATAAAACACCCAAGTGTGGGGATAAAATCAGCGTTTGGTTGACAATTATAGTTGGAAAATTTTGCCTAACAGCTGTTTAAGATGGATTTTTCTCACTTATTTAAAGTACAACCCATGAAAAGTCAAGATGTTCACTTATAGACTGATGTGATAAACAGACTGAATATTTCAATGATTGCTCGGCCATTATCCTCGGATCCTCTGTTTGTGTTCAGTTCTTCATTCAGTGAGTCACATTAGTGAGTGGAGGAGTCTGAAGGCAGCAAGGTCACGGCGTTTGTGGTGTTGATTGAATATCTTTCTCCTTTTATTTCCATCAATAAGCCTCTCTGGATCTTTCTCCGTACTCGGTCACACCTCCTGTTGCCTCTGCATGACTCACAGGACTCGTGGCTTTTGTGTGATCGTGTCTTTGAAGGCACCATGACGAGGAGACACCAAGTCCCTTTAAAACTAGCCTTTCTTGTTCCTGCCAGTCTGCTTAAGCTGCTGCTTGGGTAATTGTAATGCAGCACCCGAAAAGTGGATGTGGAGTTTGAACTGGAGGTGTGTTTTCATCAGATTTCTTTTTTTTTTTTTTTTTGAGAAGTCAATCGGTGCTCCTAGTGGAGTAATATGATGATTTGTCAGGCTAATGCAAACCCGTTGATGTCCGTTGTTATCCATGCGGTTAACGTAAGCCTTCTTGATCTCCTCAGCACTTTAATGCAGAACTTATCATGTTGCTGAAAATGTAGAGCACCAGCAACAGCCAAGCTGAGAGCTAATATTAGCACAGGCCCCCAGCCGCACAACATCACGTCAAGGGAGCTAATATTAGAGATGCATTTGTTGCCTCGGGTTTAATTACCTGTGTGATACGTCTCATAGACACGTACGCCAAGGACCCAAGGAGTTAATCCTCACGTGTGTGTGTGTGTGTGTGTGAGTGTCCTTTTGTGTCTCAGGGGGAAGACAAGAGGATGAGTCATCAGTGTTGAGCAGCTGTGACTTCTTGTTTATTCAAGGTTAGATGAGGGACTTTATTTTTTTTATTTCAGGTACGTCTCCCACTGAGCCTGTCTCTGCTGGTAAAGTGCTGTAACACTGACATGTTGGCCAGATGTGACACCTTATTTGTCCAAAATAGAGCGTCGTGGTTCATTAAACCTGCTGGGGTTGTAGAAGGCCACATAAAGAGCTTTTTGGTTTGCAGCAACATGCAACCATATTTTCCACTGGGTCTTTTTAACGGTGGGAAGGAAAGTGTAATTTTCGCGAAACAGGCGGACGGAGCCTGGTGCTGCAAGGCTGGAGGCCTTGTCCTGTTAGGCTGTGATTTTATCTTTTCTTTTTATCTTTTTATTACTTTCTTTTTCTTTCTCACTGTTTAAAATTATGTAAAGCACTTTGAAATGCCTTGCTGCTGAAATGTGCTATACAAATAAAATTTGATTGATTGATTGATTGTAAGTGTAACAGATACTTAGACCATATACCTCACAAACATATACACTACTTTAACTTTTCCACATTGTGTCAAATCCAACTATAAACATCAGAGTTTATTGGATGTCGTGTGACAGATCAACACACAGCAGATTATGACTAAAATGTAAGGAAAGTGATTCATGGTCTCCAAAATGTGGTAGAAAAGATGATATGAAAAGTATGGCATACATTTCTACTACACAAAATGTTTCACTGTAAAGATGGTTTGTATTTTGTTTTGTTGAAACCTGAAGTGTGAAATAAACTTCATTGGAGTTTGAAAACAAAATATGTGTATATTTAAATGTGTGGTTGAACGATGTGTGTGCCCAGTTTATTTTTTTTCCCTTTGGGGGGTGCATAAAAACAGATCGCAACAGCTTCTGTACAATATGTTTAGCTAACTAGAACCGCCGTCGCTCTTTTTCCTCCCGCCGCCCTTTAGTTCAGTTGCTATGACAACGGTAAATAAAACACAAAAGGACTAGTAACTGTTACGTTCTGAGTTAAATTTGGCCCTTTTTTTTGTTAATTATGTCGCCACAGTTACTCGAAATGCCAACAAAAGTAATAGCGCTCCTCACAGTATCTAGCCGCACGTCTTGATATTGTGAAGGGGCACGCAGCGGTATGAGCCGCATTAACGGTACCAGGAAGAGGCAGTTATTCTGAGGTGTAGAACAATAGGTGCCTGCCTATGCATTGCTATGGCAAGTCCCAATAATGAGACAAAAACTGACAGACGTTCAAATAACCCGTTTGCTAATGCACTGAATTTTAAGCAAACAGCAGCCATATTGGTCTCAAATCTCAGAAACTGGAAAAAGTCCAACTATTGTTTCTGTGTCCCCATCGTGGCTTTTTGCCTTCTTATGGGTTTCATTCTACTACAGCTTTATTTTCATGACTCCTTCATAAAGTCCAGATCTGTGAAGTATTCTACCTCCACAGATCTGACACTCTGGAGTTCAGTGTCATCGTCTTACCTGCTCTCTGATTAAAACTTTCCTCTCCTGGCCTGTCGGTTTAGGCGGACGGCCATGTTTTGGTACGTTAGTAGTTGTGTCGTCTTCTTTCTATTTTCAGATGACCGACTGAAAAGAGCTATGGGGGGTGGGGGCAGGGGGGGTTTGTTCCAGTGAATGGAGACCGAGGTATTGTCGCATCCGTTTTTACTGCTTTTACCTTCTTCCTTCCTGTAACTTTACACTCTGATCACTCTGGCTGGCGGCCATCACAGCTCTCTCCTCCACACACAAATCTGTCGTCCTTTTCCTGTTCCAGCTTTCTCTGATGCTCCCTCTCTCCATGTCCAATGTCATCCGTCTCGCTGCCTTCACTGAGTCTGTCTCAGTCCGATCATGAATTAATGGATGAAGGAGCACAAATGGAGTTCAGGCTCATCCGGTCTATACAGAATCGATACCTGCCAGAGTATTCCTGCAGACTTCATCTGTTAGTGGGAAGATATCTTTATCTAGAACATGAGATGTTTTGTTTCTGCACGCCATTAGATCATTAAATGGTGATACTACTAGCTCTAATTGGCTGAGTCACTTTAAATGTTGTGAATATTTATTCAGTTACTTAATACATGTTAAATATTTTTATTATTTGTCTTCATTTTGTAGAAATCTGTTTGTTTTTTGTTGTTGTTTTTACATTGCAGGGATTTTTTTTGTCATAAAAGCAGCAAAACATTCAAAATGGTGAATATTTTTTATAGCCATATAAACCTATAGTTTACTATAGGTGCTGTAGTAAACCACCAAGGACTGGCTGAGAATTTAGAAATGATCTTAGCCTACTCAAAGCCCAGATCTTGATATATTAAAGTGATGTTAGTAAAATTTACATTGTGCATGTTCTTTTTTTTTTTTGTCTAAAAGCAGCTGAAGTGCTCTAAAAAGCCCACCCGGCCCGATTTTTGGCAAAAAGTTAATGCTTTTGGTGTCTGGAAAACTGTCCATTTGTTGAGTCACAATCGACAGGGCCCACGCTATTAGCAACCGCAGCTGAGCCCCGCCTGTCACCTAGCAACCCCAGGCTGCTGGGAAAGACAAGTGTTTTATTGTTGACTTACCATCCAGAAACCACTTGCTGAATCCTTGTTGGTTGTGCAGGAGGCTTCACTTCTGCTTTTCAAAGATGTACTGTTGTATAATTGCGCATGTGTTTACAGTCATTTTCATGTGCGGGTGTGAAGCAGCTTATCTGGATTTTAAGTGACAAGAGGCTCTAAAATGGCTCACTCTGAAAGGAGCTCAAAGTAATCTCATTATATAAAAATGATTTTGTCCATAAAACAAATGAACATGTTTTGTATTGCCCATAGACCTATCCTAACCTGTTCAAGGAAGCATAAGAAATTACCTTTTAACTCCTCAAACACACAACAATTAAAAGTGACCAGCTTAGACAAACGTCAGAAACTGGTAGATGTTTACAAAGAGCATCTCAGTAAAGTGATTTCAGCCTAAAGGGTTAAGACCAGCTCTTAGAGAGAAGGCTATCCTGCATTTTTCTAAAGAAAAGGCCTTTTTAGTTGTTTTTTTTTTTTTTTTTTGCTAATTGAATGAAACAAGGGTAATTTTTCACTCTCCTTTCTAGAAATTTAAAATAAATTGCACATCAATGTGTTGATGTTCCTTTTGGTTGAACTGAATCCTTATCCTAATTTTTTCATGTCTGTGCAGAGTCAGATCTGCCATGAAAAGCCATATGTTTTATGCACAGGAGCCAACTAAACTTGCAAGGCAAGCCAGAAGAGGGAAAGCTGAGCCTGACTCGTTTTGAAGTCGTGGCTAAAACAACAGTTGGGGTTAAAAAGAGGTGGCGGTCTGCCCATCCCGTGTGCCAACTGCTCTCAAGTTCCCATTGTTCTCACGTTGCCAGTTTCAACATGGATGTTGTCTCCCACTGCTGCCATACGGCAACTCCAATCTGCTGCTGCTGGCAGCAAACTGGGGCCCAGCAGCCATGACAGAGTGACTTTAATTTTACTGCACACTTCTGTTGTCTGCTGCAACATTGGCGTGAAAAGCCAATCTGCATGAAGCTTAGCGGTGTAACGTGACAGCTGCAAAGGATTCAACTCAGATGAGCTCAGCACAGAATTAAATGCTTTATTATGATGCTGGTCAGAAATACCCAGATCCATACATGTTCAGAACTGATCCTTAAAGCTAAAATACAACGCCTATAATATTTTGTTAAACTCAGCAAGTCGCAGAGACATTAAATACTTTTTGAATGCAGCAACAAGCTTCTGTGTGTTTGGTAATTGGTAGAGGACAAATAAAATGGATGACACACATTTTCGATAAAGTTGAGGTGAGGTAGTTTAATTTCTTTGGCATCTTCATGTCTCATGATTGTTTAAATTTTCTCAAATGAAGCTCTCACTATTGTCAAAATTCTGCAAGAGTTGTGAAAATAAAAAACTTGGAGAGGTGAAAATAAAAAACTCTGATTTATAAAACAGGATCACTTTATGGAGAATCTGATAGGACCTGAATGACTTCTATTTGAGTTTTGTTTAACATTGTTGAGAGTAGCATGGCTGGAAATCTTTGCATCTCATTTGGACAAAACTCTCACACTTGGGTTCTTTTAGAAAAGTGGGTGTTTTCACTTGTCTTTTACCAGCTTTTCACACTCATTTGCATATTAATTACGCCTCCTCTCATTCATTCACAGGTATGAGGAGTTGGGAGCTGTTGGTGGCATCCCCTGGGCATGTTTTTGCTCTGTGTCTCTGCTTTACACGCAGACGATCTGGGAGGCAGAAGAAAGACCGTCTAAAAATAAACCACCAGCAGCAGAAAAACCTAATTCCAACCCAACAGGGAGGGGGAAAAGACCTCTCTTTCACCCTGTCTGAGTCTTTCTCCGCTCCGTTTCTGTGTCCTCATTAAGAGCCGAGGGGAGGTCATGTCCCAGTCTGGAAAAGTTCTTCATCTTTATGTGGAAGTGAGATCTGCCCCAGATCAGGTCAGGGAGAGCGACGAAGGGATTGCTCAGAGGATTCCAGTTGAGGACAGTCCTGCCGAGCTCCTCTCCCAGCTAGCGAGCCAGACGGCTGCCGGAAGGACCGCCACAAGTCCCCAACGCGTTCTGGACCGGAACCACAGTCAGTCTCCATCTCGAAACACTGTCAACTTTCAGCTCCAAACATCCAGCAGCTCACCGTCAGCCACCAAACGCTGGGGCTCACCTCTACACTCGCCCCCCTTCTCTAGAAGAGTCGGCCGCCCTCTCACTCCTCCTGAAGGCCAGCGATCTGTGGTCAGCTTCAGTTACGTTGAAAAGTCCAACGTGAAGACGTTGGACAGTTCACGCAACTCCATGTGCGAGAGACGAGCGAGAGATGAGCGGTCCACGCCATCCCGCTTTCAGAAGCGTCTCAGTGACCAAGTGTGGTTTGAAAGTCCCGGTTCGTCGTGCAGCTCAAGCCCCAAACTGAGTTTCCAATCTCCAGAGAGTCACCAGCAGACCTTCTACCCGGGTCTTCGACAGCCACGTTTGGATCCGATTGGCAGAGCAGCTACACAGAGGGCGGTGGAAGAGTTCGGTTCGCCCTTACTGAGGATTAAACTGGCCCACGCACTCGACCTCGAAGCCTCCTCACGGTACGGTCAACAGCAGCGCTGCCAGTCCTGGGCCGGGTCACCAGTCCAGCATCAGAACATCAGAGTGAATCCCAAAGAGCTCACAGATAACAGTCAGGCTATTCATGGGTCAGACCAGTCCGGAAAGGCGTCAGAATCAAGGTCCTCTGCCAACCTTCATTGTCCTCTTCAGAGTTCAACAGAGGATGGGAGGATGGCACAAAGTCCAGCTACCAAAAGACACAAGAAAACGTCTCTGCAGGAATTAATCTTTCAACCAGGCAATAACGGAGTTGAAGGTTTGAACCAGTTGAGCGGCAGCAAACCTTCGTCTCCAGCTCACAGTCCCGAAGTCGCCCGCCGACTAGCGGAGGAAGCTTCCAGGGTGTCTTCGATGTTGACGGAGGCCAGGAGATCCTCATTGCACAACCATTCTTCAGGCATGAGCAGCTCAAACTCTGGAGAGTCCTCTCCAAACGCACAGCACTTTAAGCAAACTCTGAAGATGAACATCCCTTTAAATGATCAACACATGCCAGCAACTGAAAACACAGACTCTCACCAGCCGGAAAGCTCCAACTCTTCTCATGGTACACGTCAGGAGGACTGCTGTCAGGAAGCCCAGCATCAGAGCTCAGTTTTATCAGCACAGCAGAGCTCCCCCGCAGTCCCCTCTCGAGTCCTCCGACCCTCTCATCCACCCACTGAGATCAGCTCTCCCATCAGAGACCCAAGGCTTCTCCAAGCTGAGCTCCGAGCACCAGAAAGCCCCACCCTGCATCGCTGCCAGCCTCCCCAGTACACCGGGGACTCCTGGTCCCCAAGCCTGGACAGGAGAGGAGACCTGAGCTGTTTCGAGAAAGGGGATTGCACAGAGCTCTCACGCAGGCTCTTCATCAACCAAAGCGTTGAAGAGGGGCCAGTCAGCTGGACATCCAGGCAGCAGTGGAGGAACCAGCTGGAGAACGAGTCTGGGTTCGAGTCCGGCGGTCACCAGCAAACCGGCCGACTGAGGCGGCCGCTCAGCCCCACGGCCCAGCAGAAACGGGCCGAACAGAGGAGGAGGGAGATTCTTTTGCTCGGGCCTGTGGCGCTGGACTCCGAAGAGGAGGACGAGAGCTGTGAGGACGAAGGGCACGGCGAAGAGGCGGACGGAGGCGATCCCAGGAGGGCAGGGGAATCTCCTGAGGCGGAGCAGAACGGAGTGATGACGGGGTCTTCCTCTCGGAGCTCCAGCGGCGTGACGGGGAGCTTCGGGGACAGAGACTGCTTGTCCCCAGAGTCCAGTCAGTCCAGTCACCAGAGCAATGAGACCGGTGTTGCCACTTCAGGAATACAGGTGAGCAATGAATTTAGAGAGTCATCTATTAGTTAATGTATTAAAAACATTTGAAAGAATAAAAAACTGTTCAGAGCATTAAATAAAAAACTTTTAGTAGCTGTTTCCAACAGATCATATTGCTAAAAACGTACTAAAGCCGCAACATCTAAATAGAAAAGTTTATAAGTTTAGGTAATTGAAAAAGTTACATACTGAGTGAAATATTTAAAGCATGTATTTCTGTTAAATTAGATCATCATAACCTTCAACAAATGAAAACCTACAAATAGAGTTACTTAAAAACTTGAACTTGGCTTTAGACCAATTTCTAGCACAAATGTCTGTCCATGTTATTGGATAAAACAGCTTAATTGACTCCTGCAGATGGTCATCGACTCCCTTTACAAGGAGGATAAAGTGCAAAAGGTCACTGATAAAAGAAAAACTGGATGTTCACATATATCCAGTTATATTAGTGAAAAGATTAACGAAAGGAAAAACTGTGCTGAAAAAAGTTGCAGAAGGATAACTGGAGTCTTAAACTGTAATCAGTGGTAAAAGACTCCAAATCCAAACAGAGTCTCTGTATCACACGGTGCATAGACTTTCATTATACTGACGTTTTTTGTATTAAAAACTCTTCTTTTATTGTTTTTATTTTAATATTTAAAAGTAACTTATGTTTGGGTTTCATCAGCCGTAAGACACATACATCAGAATTATGTCAATGAGCGAATTAACCTCCGGTTAACTTCTGGTTCAATGTGGAAGCTGCTCCCTGACTCAACTCCCACGTAACAAACATCAGAGCTAGATCATGTTTTCAGTAAAGAGCACACTGTGAACAATCGTAATACGACCCTGCAGATTAACCCTCAGTTTGTCTCTGTTTGTTATTTGCAGACGGACAGTGGAAGTGCAGCTCCTGTTCCTTCTCTGCACTGTCAGAAGATTGCTCGGGCCAAATGGGAGTTCCTATTTGGGACCTCTGCAGAGGAAGCTACTGGCAAAAGGGATAAAAGTAACTATTGCACAAATTGAGCAAAGGAAATAATGAGAAACTTTGCTTCCATTATCTAGCTTTAACTCTTCGAACTAAAGTATTGGTTTTATGGAAAGATAAGTTACGTCACATGGTTGCAGTTTGACTTGACTTCTCACAGAATGAGACTTGTTTCTGTTTAAGTGCTGAAAAATCTTCTTACTGACACTTACTCCTCAAAGGATTACTATTCATTTAAATAGTCTTAAAGCAATAAAGGTCATAACTAAAAATGTATGCCCTCTTTCGCTTCTAGAGTTTAATATCAATACATAGATCTGGTTTTTGCAGAAACTACAGTTATTTCTACCTACTCTCAAGTTTACAAAACCAAAAAAAGTCTTAAGAAGTCATAAAGTGCCTTATGTTTAACTGTCTTCATTCTAGGCCTTAAGAAGTCCAAATTATCCAATTTTTCCATTCATTTCAGGTTTTAAATTATATTGGCTGAGGATTTAAATGTAAAGATGAATTGGCTGATTCATCGGTTTCTGTTTTTTTTACAGTTAATTTGTGATTTGTATTTCTGGCTGAGTAATCTCGGAATTACACTGCTCAAAAAAATAAAGGGAACACTCAAATAACACATCCTAGATCTGAATGAATGAAATATTCTCATTGAATACTTTGTTCTGTACAAAGTTGAATGTGCTGACAACAAAATCACACAAAAATCATCAATGGAAATCAAATTTATTAACCAATGGAGGCCTGGATTTGGAGCCACACACAAAATTAAAGTGAAATGTTCTCTTTAATTTTTTGAGCAGTATATTAATTGTGTCAAAAAGACAAACCACATGATGCAGTCAAGCAAGCAGCTCTGCTCGTTACAATAATCTCACCAAGGTGATAGGGTGCAATGACTTTAGTTGAACTCTAGTTTGTTTGCCTAGAAAGTCTGTTTTGTTCGAGGAGATGTGAATGTGTAATCAAACTCTGATGAGGACCAAGAAAGCAAACTCTGGTCTGTATTAAAACCCGGATCTAAGTTCGGTTGAAGGGAACTCGGTTTGAATGGAAATGCAAACACCAAACGGACCGGAGACCGCTCCAAAAGCAGGAAGTGGACTATAGTGCAAGGAATTCTGGGTAAATACAACCAAAACAAACAAGCAAGCTTACCAATAGTGGGAGAAATGACTCGTAGTTTTTACGGACAAAAGAGAAATCATACAACCGCTAAAATCTAGAACCTCTCCATACTGGTTAGGAAGATTTCGCCTAGAACTAACAATGTACACTCCTATTCCCATGATTGTATGCATAAAAGATAAATCTGAGCTCCATTTCCTCACATTACTAAATCATGCTTCTTGCTAGATTCCCTGGAGGCCTCCACAGCGCCCCCCAGTGGTAACTCCAGCGAGTCTCCCACCCCGACTCCTCCATCCTCCCTGCCTCTGCTGTCGGCCAATCACGACGTACAGCATGTGGAGGTCGAGCTGGTGACTCCTCCCCCTGCCGCGATTGGGACGTCCCCCAAAACGGGCATCATTCGCCGGACGCTGAAGTATTCCGAAACGGACCTGGATGCCGTCCCACTCCGCTGCTACCGCGAGACGGACATCGACGAGGTTTTGCTGGCGGAGCAGGACGACGCCGACTCCGCCTTCGGCAGCAACCGCAGCGTGCAGGGCACATCTGGGACGGGGAGCAGCCCTCTGAGGGGGCTGGCCTATGGGAGGACAGGTGGGGAGAAGGATCAGGGGAGTGAGGATGAAGAAGAGAAGGATGAGGAAGAGGAGGAGGAAGAGGAAATGGTGAGCTGGGCGAGCGTGAGGATGCAAGGCGACAGCAGGAAGCAGCGGTTTGCTGCTGAAGAGGACCCAGAGGTGTTTGGACATCTTCTGACGAGGTGAACAAGTTTCCCTCAGGCTGAAAACACACACTCATCGGCCACTTTATTAGGCACACCTTGCTAGTACTAAGATGGACGACCTTTGCTCTCTGAGCTGCTTTAATCCCTTACAGGTTGAACAATTCCTCAGTCCATTTCATCATAAAAATATCATGCAGTTCATGTGTTTTTCACGTCCCAAATGTTCTACTAGATAGAGATCTGAAGGCCACGTCGGCTATCAGACTATGAGAAACTTTTTTTCGCGTTAAAGAAAATAGTTTGAGGTTATTTGAGCTGTGATTTGGTCTGTTATCCTGTTGGAAATATGGAAATAAACATCAGAAAATTTGTGTAAAGTGCCAAGAAAATATCCCCACAGCATTACATAACCATCACCATTAGTAACATTTCAGTTCTGGCTCACCAGCTGACTTGTAGCTGAAATCTAGACTCCTCAGACCAGATGGCATTTCTCCAGTCTCTTATTGTAAAATGGTGTGGTGAGCCTGCGTGATTTTCAGCCTCAACTTCCTGTTTTTTTTAGAAATGTCCGAACCCTCTGTTAGAAATTCAACAGCTGTCTTAACAAAGTCTAGATCGGGAGTCTGCAACCTTCGGCTCCGGAGCCATAAATGACTCTTTGGACCTTCCACAATGGCTCTTAATTATTTTGGCTAAAAATGAAAAAGAACCAACTAATATTTTTAAATTTAGATATACCGACAAATGCAGGTTTTTCCGTTTATTCCTGCAATATTTACATCGCATTTCCTCAAAAAAAAAAAAGACATTAAAAGTCATTCTAGTGAATTTAGCTGTCATTAGAATTGCACTAAAATCTTTTTTGTCATTAGGTTGGAGTCTATGTACTTCTATATTATTAAAGTAATTTTCCATCCCACAGAAAAAAAAGATCAATCCTCTTTTTTCTCAATTTTGTCTGTAGCTTAAATCCTGAAAATAGAAATAAATAGGTGGTTCTTAAAAAATTACAACTAATTAGTTTATATAAATATAAAATTACAAGTTGCCTTCAAATTAGTTTTATTTGGCCTATCTGACAATAAAGTTTGCTGCTGGACCAGATGAATAAATGAATTGAACTGCTGGCTGCTTAGCCATCCATGCTAACAGGCAAGTGAAAAGGTGTGCCTAATAAAGTGGCCATTGAGTGTATATCAAAAGAAAACTGAGCTGCGGGGGAATTTTGCTCCAGCATAAATCTGGATCTGAATCTGCATGTCTCCTCCGACCTCATTTCCAGCTTGGTCGTAAACACACATGTTCACATTAATTATTCAGGACTCTGTCACTAAAAGTAGGTTTTCATCCTGGCAACATCCGATTTGTCCCATTAACATAAAAACCCTTTTCCCGTTTAGACCAATGGAAACGTTTTTCGACAACCACAACCCGGCCCTCAAGTCCCCCATCCTGGTCTCCGGTCCCCGCTGCGCCGCTGAGGATACCTTCAGCAGCCATTTTGAGAGCATCATGGAGTCCCACCGAGCCAAAGGGACGTCCTACAACAGCCTGGACAGCGAGGAGCTGCTGACTTCCAGCACCCAAACTGTCCTGAGCTTCGATCTGCCCACGCTGACGCCCGCCATCCACGGGCCGGTGTGCCAGAGCGCCCGTCAGATTGTGCAGCTCAGCTTCGCCCCGTTGGCCCACCACGAGAGGCCCAGTCTGTCCGACTCTATCTTCACGGTGACGGGAGACTCGGACGCCACGCGGGCCCCCTCCAGTGAGAGGCTGAGCAGCGGTTCGGATGATGTGATGCCAAGAGGGCGAGAGTGTGCACAGCTGGGGAGCAGCTGGTACATCAACCCGTCTTTCTCTTTGTCCAGGTGGGTTCCCACAGCTGGTAGTCTTCCCCCCGAAGGGAAGGTCGCCCATTACAGGCTTGTAGACGCCAACATGGTGGATGTTATCGTCAAAAAAGATAAACCAAACACTTCATCAACTCAGACAGTCAGATAATGTTATTTTATCCCTCATGGGGCACTTCACAGCTTCATGTCTCACAAGCTCCGTTCCCATTGACCTTAAAATTGCATAAATTGGAATTACAAAAATAAATTTGCCTAATGGAAATACGCCAGTTTTGGAAAAACTCAAATTTTTCAATAAAAAGTTTTTGTGCTAGAATGAGATGGTTTTTCGACTGTACCAAAAGTAGTGTAAGAAAACCGCAATGGAAAAAAAATTTTCCGCATCATGCAAGTCGCGTGACCTCGCATGAAAAAGACAGAAAGTGTTAGGAGAATGATGGCACATTGTGTTTTCTTAATGACTTATTGCAGCAACAAACTCCTTAATTGTGTCTCTTATTTAATGGAACACCACAATTGCAAAATTGTCCTTTTGACACTGGTGGAATATCAACAATGTTTTGCGCATGTTTGTAATGAAAACGCAGCTGCAGATGGTTGGAAACCCAAAAATCTTATTCTGAGATTAGAACACTCTTAAGTTGTGACTTATAGCATCAGTGAGGTATTTAAAAACAAACTTAGAGCTTGTTTTTAAGTAAAGAGGCCAGATATATTCAGGCTGCAAGGAGGGGAGAGAGCAATACTCTAAAACAGGGGTGTCAAAGTCAAATGGACGGAGGGCCAAATAAAAAATTTAGCTACAAGCCGAGGGCCGGACTGATCGAATGTTCATTGAAATTTTTTTAAATGACGCATATAGTCTAGTGAACCTAATTGAACCTACTGAAAACCTAACAAATATATTCCAATATGATCAGATAAATAAAGCAATATTTTCTTATGGCTCTGTCAGTAATCTTTAATTTTCAACAGACACAACTGAAATATTTTTAAAATATAATTGGATTGAAATACAATAAAATAAAGTGCAAAAATCTATTAATCCACATATGTCAGAGTCAAGGCATTTAGATGTGTCGCCGGCGAATTACGGTACTGCAAATTTAGATGTGTCGCTGGCGACACATCTAAATTTGCAGTACCGTAATTCCGCCACACGTAGCGCTAAGTGGAAAAATTCCAACGGTTTCTGAAAGGGGAGACGTTGCACTTTCCAGCAAGTATCGGGTTAATACGGTAACTTCGCAGCTGCAGCTGCAGAGAATGTAATTAATCCGGGGGGCACTCGTTTAATAGACGGTATATTTCGGCAATAACTTGGTGGATATTGAAAGTTCCGGTTGTTATGGATACATGGGTAAGTACATCATCTCACAGAACATTTAAAGAACTACTTACAGTTCAAATAAGGAAGATATTTTTTTTCAGACGTTGTGCCGGCTTGCTGCGGTCTGCGGGCCGGTTCTAATAATAAATCAAGATCATCCCAGGGGCCGCAAAAAAACTTCTCGCGGGCCGGATGTGGCCCGCGGGCCTTGACTCTGACATATGTGCTCTAAAAGATAAGAGTAATGTAGAAGTTGCTCTCCTTTATCTTGTTGAGCTTTCAGTGCCTTTGTACTGAGTTGGCTGCTCTCTGGCACGGCAGTAGAAATTCAAATCTGCTCCTGCTGTAAATCATTTTCTATTGCTCACAGCAGGAAAGCTTCAAAAATCCTTTGAATGTTGCTAACTCAACTTTGTATATTACAATTCCTAAAGACAAATCAGAATCGGTTTATATTATATTGTCAGGTAAAACAAGAGTGGATGTCTACCACAAAACTGTGATGGATTAATTTCCTAATTCTGCACCATCTAACTGCAGGGCATGTGAAGTCTTTTTGTCTGCTGGAATTGATATTGACAGAACAGCTTTTCATGGGTAGCAATATGATTATTATCATAAAATGTTCAGTTTGTAGTTCATCTGAGTCATGATGCCCACCTGGTCAGTCCTTATAACAGTAGTCTCCAAAATCGCAGACTGTTGTTTGGAGGTTTCCACTGGATCCAGATTGATTGTAATTGAATTAGGAGTGAAACTTAAATTTACGTTGATTGCTTAATTATAAGGAAAACTTAAGACAGTAAAAAAAAATAACACATTTACTTGCCTTTTTCTCAATTCCCTCATTTGTGGCTCACTAGTTACAACAATGTACTTACTGAACCCTGTCAAGTGGTTGAAGTAAAAAGCTAGCCAGAAACAAAGAAATGGAGCCAAGAAATATCCTGACAAGGAAAACAAAATCTAAAAAAAAAAAAAAAATGAGTGGAATGTTTTTAGTTAGAGTCGAATGGACTTATTTTAGCTTCAGTTTATTTATAAAGTGCCAAAACTTATGTAATCCAAGGGCGGGAGATGTTGCTGTTTCTGTCATACTTAAAAGATATTTACAACAAAAGCATAAAACCACTAATCATTGCTGTTGTTTTCTAAATATACTTTATGAGATGCTCGTTTCAAAAACCTGCTAGCATTATTGAATGTAATGCAAACTTCAACATTAAATCACCACTAAATGATTGCCGCTACATGCAAAGCCAAGTTCATGAACAAACTGTTTAATCCGACAGAGTCAGGAAAAACTATGAGCCAGAGAGTCAGGGAGAGAGCTGACTGATGTTCTGGCTGAATGGGAGCAAATCCCTGCTGCAGCTGGGATCCAAAATCTGCCTCAAAGCCGGAAACCCGTAGAGCCGCAGCGTTTAAAGCTGTAGATTAGCGCCGATCACTCAGGAGGGAAGTTTTCAGGGGTGTAATTGCACATGCATCATATGAGGCCATTAAAAAAAAGAAGCTTTAACAGGAAAAGCCTTTAAACTGAATACAATCGCTGCTTGGACGCCCTCAGATTTTCTGCTATGCTCTGTACTTTTAAATCAAAGGTCTAAATTACAACTAAACCCCAAGATGTTTGTTTTAGATTGAAAATCACACCGGCCCTTAAATGCAACCCAGGTATGACAATATACTCAGTTTACTTGTTCCTCTCATTCTGACCCTCACCTAAACGTTAGCACACATAACAGATAATGATGGAAAGAACCACACCCTTCTTATGTATTTTTATTTTAATTTATCTTATTTTTATTTTAAATTCGTAAAAATCTGCTTGTTTATTCCTTGAATTCATTTTTGCTTAGTCAAGAAGTCGTTTCTCCAGACATTTATTGTTATCGGCGTATTAAGTTAGTTTCGCTGCTCTTGGCAGTTGGCGGTTACCATAGCAACCAGTAACTGACAGCTGTTGCCTTCTGTAACTGACGCTAACCACCAACTGGATTTCCTCTCTTGTTAGCATAAATACAGTGAACCTGAATGTGTCTGTTGTGAAGTCGACCTGCTGGACCTGAGACGAGCGTAGAAGCTGAAGTTAGCTTCATCTTTAGAGTGGCCGCACCCAGCCGTAGAAAGGCCATGTTTCATGTTGAGAATGTTTGCCATTTTGAATTTCTAAAACAAATACCTGCACACATCTAGTTCTGCGACCGAGTCTGGAGCTGAACGGAATGTGTTCACTGCTCTCTGTTTTCTTTCTTTGAACAACTGACTGAACAGCATCCAGGAGTTAATGACAGGGATGTGGACTAAAACTTTCCCTCTGGTTGGTCTTAAAAGAAGCTAACTGGGTGATTTGTTTACCATTTAGAGCTGAGATTGCAGGTTGGAAACTTTTGACATGCAGGAGAAACTAAAAGCACATTGTTGTTGAAAACATTCCAGGCCAGTATTTGTTTTTATTTCTTTTTCCAGGAACTTCAGATGTTCCTGTTTTAACATCTTGGTTGGTGAAATCAGGGCAGCTTTTAGACACAGTTGAGTCAAGAAACAAATGGAGATCTGTACAGAACTGTCAATGCTGGTTTATTTCCTGTGAGACCAAGGTGTAAAGTTTTGCCTGAATATTCTTCATATTCCCGCTAATATGCTTTTCCAGCAACTTTAGAGCATGTGTGTGTGTGCGTGCGTGTGTGTGTGTGTGTGTGTGTGTGTGTGATTCTCCTTGAAAAGAGCAGTGCTGCAGTGGCTTAAAGTGAAGGTCACTGCATCAGCATATGGTCCCATGCTGTCTACCACACAGATTACACAGGAATGTGTGGACTATTTCCTTGTCAGCGTGTGTTTTCATGCACCTGTGCTTTCATGTATAAAGGATCAGAGTGTAGGTGAAATGCATGTTTTGATTTTATGCATGAATGTGGGCTTTTTGTGAATGTATGGTGGAACAGAAAGCTGTTGCTGTAGCTATGAAGGACTCCCCTTGATTACTAGTTCCTGTATGCTGCTCAAGAGCTTTTTTTTTATCATTCTGTCCTTAAATGAGCATTATCTCCACATGTCTTCACTGAGCTTGTATGACGCGTTAAAGTCAAACTACGGTCGTTATCTGTTTGACTGTTTGTCATTGTCACAATGATTTACAAACTGACCGCACTGCAGAGGCAGAAAAATCAGCATACTTGTTGCTTTGTCCACCAGAGGGCACCAAACGACAGGATTCATTTCTATAGTTGCCTGTTCAACAGGAGATTGGTTGAGTCTGGCTTTCAACTGCTGTAAGGTTTTGTGTGTGTGTGTGTGTGTGTGTGTGTGTGTGTGTGTGTGTGTGTGTGTGTGTGTGTGTGTGTGTGTGTGTGTGTGTGTGTGTGTGTGTGTGTGTGTGGCCTTGTATTTGATACATGTTCCTAACACACACTATGCTGTGTGCCATTAAAAAAAGGAAAAACTTGAGGAGAAGTGTTGCTTTTGGGCCAGGGTTGGGTTTAGGTGTGAATTGTGTTAAGGTTAGGGTTAGGCATGTACTGCTAATGGTTTAGTAAGGTTGAAGAAATGAATGGATGTCATTGAAAACTCCTGGTAAAGATAGAGAAACAATGTGTGTGTGTACTTGTTTAGTCCTTTTTTCCTTCTTCTTAAGACCATTTCTGGCGTATTTACTTGTGAAGACTGATGAGGCTTATGGGGACCATAGCCCAGTTCTAAGATGGTAGACCTCTTGTTCAGGACGTAGGTTGCGGGTTAGGCATGTAATAATGATTTGGACAGAAGTCAATACAATATCCGTCTGAAGATTTAACTAAATACTATCTGTGTGCTTGTAAGAAAGTAAGGAGTCCAGTCTGGAGTTTCAGCTGATACATTCCTGTTTTATTTGTTTTAAATATTTTTTTTTGTTACATAGTCACCATTTCACCCCATTTTTTTAAGACTCTGCACACAAGAACAGGATTGAGAAGGTCAGTGTTTGCTCAGCGCTGCCCTTATCACACTTTGCTAAAGGCTCTGGAATCCAGAATGGAGACGATGCGGCACATTTCCCCCCATGGCCTTCTTCCCAACTCACAATTATGCATATTTTGTGTTGATCTATTACATAAAATCCCTGTAGAACATATCTGAGTTTTAAGACTTTTGCAAGAGCTGTAAACGTAGGAGTTTCGCTCCCCTTTGCCCCCACTCATTCCTTCGTAGACCCACCCTTTTCAGATGGTCTGGATTGTTGGACAGTGGCTCATTGTGTGGAGCTGCCAAGTGGACCGAGAGAGGCTGACACCGGGAATTCTCTCAGGACCTCTCTGCATTGTGTCTTCCCTTGATGAGTCAGTGCTAACAGGTGGGGTGGCCCAAACTATAGCTCTGGCAGTTAATCTTGTGGTTGGGAGCACTTTTGCAGGTCCTCATAAAGCACATGCTGTAAACAGACTCCAGTACAGCCTCAGACATTTACAAAAAACCCAAAAAAGGCAGAAGGAGTTCAGAGGCACGCAGCCCACAGATATCCAGCTGAAACCCGACACCTTCTAGCTTCTGTTTGATCTGCAGGTGTGTGAAAAGCTTTCACACACATAAAATAAGTTTGTCGGGCATCAGTAGATGGACGGGCTGTACGTAATTGGAGATCCAGTGAGTGAAAGGTATGAATCGAGGTGATTTTTGAGGAGATGCACAAGCCAAGTCTCATTCCAAGCTTTGAATGCGAGGTCAGCAGGAGGCACGGCGAATGTTTACACAGGGAAACAGGGAGGGAGAGAGAAAGAGAGAGAGGAGGAGGAGGAGTAAAATGAGGGAAGAGAGGGGAAAACATCAAACAGACTGGGAAAAGATAGAGACGGACAAACAGTTTGAGTGGGTATGGAGGCTTGCTGTGGAGCTCAGATGACAGGAAACGCAGAGAGAGGAAGGGAGAAAGTGGAGAAAAACTCATGAAGTCTCAGCCCGGAGTCAGGACGGAGTCAGACTCTGCCGGTCTCGGGGGGAGCCAGGACAGGTGTTTCTCCGTGTTAGGTCTCCGGACTAGATGGTGATGCATTCAGGGTACGATGCGAGGGGGAGGAGGGGAGTCAGTCGAAGGCGAGGTGGAAGTGAGGCATCAGCAGCGGCGGCGGCGCGCTCGGCGCCCTGCTTTCAAAGTTCCCCTGCGGCTGGAGATGACCGGCATTTTACACAACGGAGATCCTGCCACAGGTAGGCCTAGAACTTGCCTCACCTGTTTGGTGAGAAAGGTGTTTACACACCAATCAGGCAGACCATTATGACCACCCACATGGGGAGGTGATTAACACTAGATGTCTAAATTATATAGATCCCATACACACAGACTGATTAATCTTAAGCATTTATTTCTGGTAATTCCGATGATTATGACTTCGCTACTAAGTTAAACACAAAATGTACTTTCTCTGAAATTTATATTGTTGGACAAAACCTATATAAAAAAAAAAAATCAAAACAGAAATGTTATGTTACAAGCTGCACAATTATGGTGAAGACTGCTGACTTAAAAGTTACTCACCAGAGAGTAAATAACACCCTGTACTAGCAGTGTCAGCAACAGAAGCTCAGTAATTAAGGAGCTGGCTGTTCAGAGAGTGCGGTATTCTACCCTATTTATAGAAAGTTGAGTGGAAGGAAAACATGATTAAAACAGGGCGTTAAACAGGGAAAACAGCACCCTTGAGAATATTGTGGAGCAACATCTATTCCTGAATAGAGAATCTATGTTCAAGAGCAAGATAAGAGAAACCAGACCGAACAATGCAGTGGTGGAAGACTGGGTTGTAGAGCGTCTTCAGATCTGCAGATCAACCCCCCAGGAGTGTGGTCTGATCCAACAAATGTTGTTCAGATTTCTGAAGAGTTTACAGCTGGTTCATTGTTGACTTTTCCTCTAAAGTCCCCAAAAGACAATTCTATCAAAATTCAGTCATCCATAGAGGCCCGCGCTCCCAATTAACAGTGTTTAAACGAAGCACCGTCTAAAATGCTTTAGATGGGTTATGATTTAATGCAGCTCATTTATTCTGGTTGAAGGTTTTTCACTCTTTACTCATAGTAACATTAATTAAACTTATATGGTCAGTTTGATCTGACAAATGCCAATAGTGGCCAAAGCCTGCAGATGAGATGTGGCTTACATAAGGTTTCAGCTGAGAGACTACTGTTGATGTTTCTTAAAGGTTCTGTTTGTTTTTTGTTTATGTGGGGTTCTGTAGGGTAAATCTTAGTTGTCAGTATCTATGCAGCTGGATCTCACAACACTAAGAAAGTCAAGATCATTTGTTGTCTCGAAGAAGTCTGCCTCAACTATCCTGTTTTAGTCAGCATGATTTTATTTAGCTAAATTAGCTCTAGGTAATCTCCAACCCCGAAATGTTCATGTGTTAGATTGGTCCAGTCAAAGTCCAGAGCTAAATCCTACTCAAGATCCATGGAAAGATGCAACACTGAGTTTGATAATGGAGAAACATTTCAGTCTGGATTTGCAAAGCTGCCTGAATAAAAATGCATGCCACACTTTTCAGATTTGTATTTGTGAAGCAAAGAAAAGCTATGTATGATTTTCTAATTATGCTCCATTTTTTGTTGGCCTGTCACATAAAATCAGATAAAATACACTGAAGTGTTTGTGACTTGACAGCATGTGAACAGCTTAGGAAACTTTCTCAAAGCGCTGCAGTGAATCTGGTGAAACCACTCATTCACATTTAATTTTATTTTGTAACTCTTGACGTACAAACGAGTGTCCTTGCCTTCGGCCGCCCTTTGAGAAATCTAAATAAAATCTTGTTTTCATACAGCGTTTGTTGAGTTTTGGATTATAACTGCAGACTGTCATTGTTTTCTTTGGCCAGCTGGCTCAATAAGAGACGTCACACAGCTCTTGATGAAAAGCCCCCCCGTCGTCACTACTTCCTCTAAATCAACCCAAAGACCCCATTTCTCTCATCCACAGTTTAGCAAAGGCTATGAAAGTAATTCTCTTTCATCTGCGTGACATAACATGCTTAAAATACTAGTACAGTAGAATCCAGATGTAATGAGTTTGCACTTATGAACCAACCAATGAGCTTACTTTCGGAAGAGATGGAGGAAAACTACAAGTCCAGCTATTATGGGTGATTAAATTTTATAATCAGAGTAAAATAAAACTTGAAATAATTTCTTTTTTAAATCAAAATTTTAGTTCTCCTTTATACCATGTCTCATACTTCACACATATTGTCAACTTATGAGTGTTTTATTTATTTATTTATTTATTTTTTTTTAACTTACATTAGCTCCTATTGTGTCTTTTGGTACTTTTAACACCATCAAATAAAAGCTGGAACAACTTTTTAAAACAATATTGATGTGTTTTTTTTATGTTAAAAATATGTTTAAACACTGTCTCTGTAATCAATAGAAACATCTTTATTGGAATTAGGTCAATCAAACCCTTGTGGGTGCTAATCAGCTCTCTGTGTGTGTTTCCATTGGTAGTTTGAAGATCTAACTTTAGTGATTAGTTCTTATTTTACATTTTTATTGATATTATTTTTATTGTACATCAATTTCCTGTGTAAATAATTGTGTTCTGTGTCAAGAATCCTCCTGTGCAAAAGCTAAAATGGTTGAAGTTTCATACAGTAGTGTCGGTGTAAATCGTCCTAAGGCTTTTGGGATTGGAGAGATCCGGTTTGGTTTTGGACTTTGTCCGACCAGCTGCTAGTTTTAGGTAGTTTTGGCTAAAACTATCTGCCTGTTTTGGCCTAAAGAACCATTTGCATTTAGACTAAGCCACTGGTTTGCAATCTTTGGACAAAGTTCCTAAGAAGAACTCTGTCCAACGTTACTGGAAATGTCTTAAGAACTTTGTCCAAAAATGCTTAAGAGTGTAGCAGTGTTTAAAATATAAACCTAACACAAAATGCTAGTGGTTTTACACTAAAAGTGTAAGGATGAAGTGGCTTTTTTGTGGCAATAAGTTGCAAACAGCATGCTTTTTGACCTCATTTCCTATAGCAAAATGAGATTTCTAATTGAAGAGAATATAGCAACTGTAAAATTGTACTTCAGTTTAAAAATCTGAACAAATTTCCTACAATAGTCGATATAAAAGTCATTTTGTTTCAAAGATTTATGTAGATTTTTGGTTTCCTAACAAATCTAGTTCAGCTGGACTGAAGGTAAAAACTGCCTCTTAGGAGTGTAAAGGTCAATGACCCCTGGGGTAAATGACGAAAAAAACAAAACGGTTATCCACTGCGTAAACAAGCCTCACTTCAAAATAAGATCATGAACTGTCCCTCGAAGGCAGAAGACGTCTGAATGACTGGCTTACTGAAATTAGTTTTAATCACCATCTAGTGTCATTCTTTTCTTTTGCCCGTTCTATTTGATTATTCTCCACTTTCTTTTCGTCCGCTTTCTCATCCTGAATCGTAATCAGTTTCATTTTTCTGTTTTGTCATTTTAATCATCCCCCCCCGGCAGCAGGGAGAAGGCCCGTCTGGCGACGGACTCCGAGCTGGACCAGGACCTCAGTGACCGGCTGGGTCTGGGCAGCAGCGACACCCTCACAAACGGCAGTCACCGTGGCGACGTGGCAGCCGCCAAACGACTCGCCAAGCGTCTCTTTCACTTGGATGGATTCAGGAAGTCGGACGTGTCGCGCCACCTCAGCAAGAAGTGAGCCGCCACGGGTTTATTGTGCTGTTAAAGCGTTCCCCAATGGTCCTGATGAATGGTTCTCCAGGGTTTCTGAGATTTATCTCTCCACTCTTTTGGGTTTTCACTGGTTTTTCAGTCCCCAACCAGGATGGCACACTGTGCAACACGAGGTCACAAATGAGGAATTAACATGTTTTGAGCTAACAGCTACTTAGATTTATCTCCTGGAATCTAAAAAGCAGTTTTTATGTTTTCTGAGGATTTCTCTTACTTAAAGAACAAACGGCCCCAAATGTCACATTTAAAATAGGTTCTGAGCCCTTTGTTGCATTGTGACACAACACTTATTCACCTCTGGAGTTTTAGTTTTAATATGGCTTATAAATCAGAGTTAAGTGGATTAGAAATGAATGTTAATCCATTAATTAATTTAATCTAATTAAATAAATCATGCTGAAAAAAAAATAAGTTAAAAAAAAACTTTAAAAGTCAAATTTGTAAGATTACATGAAATTCTGGCTCATCTTAATTAAGTTTTCGAAGTTGATGTCAGTCCATATTTACAGCTTATCCTTAACAAACTTGGTCATCTCTATGTGATAAAAAAACAAAAAACATCTAAAAGTAGACCAAAATGAGACTATTTTTCCTTTTTTTTAGTGTGATATTGAAACATTTCTGTAGTAAGAACAGAGCAAAATGTCACTGTAAAGGGTTAACCGAGAAGAACTGAGAGTCACATGATCACATTCTTGGATGATATTGGATTTCGTCTGCTCAGCTGTTCGTGGGCCTCTTCTGTTTTGCTTCATATACAAAATATTTTCAGCGTGTTTTTATTTCTGCAGGCGGCTCGCTTTATCACCTGCAGTCTTTTCCTGCAGAGCTGCAGCGTTCCCTCTTAGAACGTGAAGTGTGGAGCGCAGCAAGTCTCGCTCCAGAGCCCGACACGTTGTGCAGCAGATGTGCAAGCTGCCCGTACACACATGTATTTTTTTTTTCTTTGCATCATTTAATTTTGAGATTTATTTCTGTTCTTTGTATTCGTTTGTCAGAAAAGATTGTGACCATGAATGGGGTTGCCTCTCCACAGTCACATCTGATCTAAACGCAACGCTGGCTGAAAGATTTCCAGCATCTGAGATCATTACTGTGTCACTTGAGTGCAGTAGTTTCCTGGATTCTTAACATTTCTACAAATGTAACATCCTGCTGACATGACTCACAGAGTGTCAATTTCAACCAGGCGTATGCTTTATTTTTCTTTTCTGTGAATAATAGATCTTACTGTTGAACTTTTTATGTAGCTAACTGAAAACTTGCTGGAAATCATTTGTAGCAAAATGTTTAAAAACACTTTTTTTAATGCTAAAAATGATAATAAATAATGTAGTTTTGTAAAAATATAAAACTACTAAGTGACAAATAATACTAGACTAGTGAAGTGGACAAAAAATATACATGGATTTCAAAATAATCTACAAATGAAATCTGAAAAATGTAACAGGTATATTATGTGTTCAGCCTTTCCTCTGATAAACGTCTCTAGCATCTTTGCACTTCCAGACTCTGAATCTGTCGCTCATTTTTCTTGTAAATCATCTCGAGTTCATAGAGATTTGATAAATCAGAGAACATACATTTTCAATCCTTGTCACAGATTTACAGCTTGATTTAGATCTTGACTTTGACTGGACCATTTTATCACATCAACATTGTTTTGATCTGAAATGTTTAGTTGTAGATCCGGCTGGATGGTTAGAGGCCTTTACGGGATAAATTAATTTCTACTGAGATTAATTTTACTAATTAGAGAAGGACTTTTTTTCTTCTGTGTTTAATTTAAAGGTATCAGAAAGAGGTGTGAAAATCACACTTCTCAGATGTTTATTTTCATTTGAACTCCACATTTTGTTCATGCAGTTCAGAGGAAAATCAGTTTGTTCTTTTTCAGTGTTTCGCTTCTAAATTAGAGTTTTAAACGGATCTACATTCGTAAAGTTCTCTGCTGCTCGATCCGCTACTCTGCTGCTTGTTTGAAATGATGAGAGACATTTTGGGATTGAAGGATTTGTCTCACTGTTTGACAGACGCGCCCTCGGAATATCCTCTTTTGTTATTTCTCTTTTATTCTGGCCTCCAATATGTATCTCAAGCTGACTGATGGCACAAACAGAGACTTTTCCAGCAAACACAGGAAGCTCAAACTGTTTGAACGCTACACTGTTGTTGCTTTCATGCTCTTTTGTTCTCTCGTTTGTTCTTATGTTGGCTTCTCTTTCCCGTCACGGCTACCTAAATTTATTTGCGTCATGTGTCTGTTTGTAGCAACGACTTCAGCCGCATGGTTGCAGAAGAGTATCTAAGTTTCTTCAGTTTTACCGGCCTCACTCTTGACCAAGCGCTGCGGTAAGAAAGCCTGTCACGTCTTTTTAGCACAAAGCATGAATGCTTTTGATTAAAAATGAATGCACGCTATGAATATTTCAAGTCTGGCTGTAGTTAAAGCTTCATTGTGTTTGTCTTATACTTTCAAAGTCATTGTCTGTGCCTCACAATACTTTGAGTCTGGCCTAAAACCTGGATTTTTAAAAATGTTTTTGTTGCATTTTCTGGGCCTGCAGGACTCTCCTGTGGTAAACACTGCTCTCTAGAGGAGAACTGTAATATTGCATCAATATCGATTTATTTTAAGGTTTTTAGACAAACTCTCGACTTTTAATGTTCGTTTTATTGTTGTATGCATATTAGGCATGCATCATGCATTCCTCAGACATTTGCACACTTTTAGTACTTTTTTTTACAGGGTGCAGTCATGAAAATCGTGAAAACTTTTAATCTGTTCAAAGAAGCAAAGGCTAGTGCATATCTGCAGTGCACACTGATGCTTGAACGCTTTAAATGAGGTCATGTTTTCTTGTGCATCCAGCTTTCTGTTTGTTAACCATCTGGTGAATGAATTGTGTTTGCGCTGTAGGACTTTCCTCAGGCAGTTTGCTCTGATGGGGGAGACTCAGGAGAGGGAGAGGGTGCTGTCACACTTTTCCAGACGCTACTTGGAGTGCAACCCAAAAGTCCTGCCATCTGAGGGTGAGCGCTGCGGGGAAAACACTCAGAGAGCCTTGAAAGATCAACTTATATTAGTACATGTGCTGCAAAGGAAATTGTTTCTTTATAAAAGTGATCATAACTAGCATATCGGCTTTGAGCCAACGTGACGACAGAAATACTTGCAAGCAGAGGACCACGGAGACTGCAGCTCCAGTGCTCTGCAAAAGTATTTACACCCCTTTGGCATTTCCTCGTTTTGTCACGTTACAACCAGAAACGTCGCATTTTACTGAGGTTTTATGTGGATTTTTGTGGAGTGGAAGAAAAGCGATAAAATGATTCACAAATAAAAATCTCAAAAAGTGTGGCTCACATTTGTTTTCAGACCCCTTTACTGTGATGCCCAGAAATTAAATCCAGAGTCTGCGTTTTAAGGAAGAGTGTTAAGAGAAATCCCACGTTCAGACCTGACCTGTCTGCAGTTTCTCACGTTCAGGACAAAGGAAATGGACAAAAACATCTTTTTATATCAGAGCAGTTTTTAACTTTATATGTGGTAAAAATTAACTCTTTCCTCTGAATACCATAAAAAGCATTGCTATTTTTGACAGACATTGCACCAAAGATGCACCTGAATGTAGGAATTCATGTTTCTGCAGTGACACAGAATCAGTATTTACAGGATCACCAACACAGACGGGAGCAAAGCCGAAGAAATCGAACCTCTGGGTGAAGAAAAGTGACACAAAGTGACGAAACAGGATGTGAGAAGAGTAAAAAAAAACAAAAAAAATACACAGTTTTTAGGCAAAACTTACATTCACAACCAAATTAAAAAAGCTCTCAGTTGCGGTAATCTATGGTTGTGGATAAGTGGTGACACTCTCCACAATTTATAATAGCAACCCACACTTTTCAGATTTTTATTTGTAAACTATTTTGAAAACCTCATTTAATTTTCCTCAATTTTCCCCAAAAAGGGATTTATGAATCCCTTTTTGGGATTCATAAAATCCCAAAAAGATTTTGGGATTTTATGAATCTAAAGTTTGTGGCTGTAATTTAGCAAAATATGAAAAAGCTGAAGTTGCGTGATAAGCTTTATGTTCAAGTGTTTGCAAATATTCAAATTGCAGAGTTATGTAGCAGTAGGACAGATCTGAAGCAGAAATGCCAGGAAGCCACCACGGTTTTGCTCTGTTTGGTTCAACGAGAAAACAATGTTTTTATCCTGCAGATGCAGCTCATACGCTCACCTGTGCCCTGATGCTGCTGAACACCGACCTCCACGGTCAGGTAGGTCCTCCGGTTGAACCGGAGTGAATGTGGACTGGAGATCCGATGTGGGAAAACCGCAGGTGATTAAAAAGGGGATTTGACCAAAATGAAAGAACCGCAGTTAAAACACGTAGGCGTTTCATTAGCTGTGGAGTTCTGCAGATACGAACTGAAGCCGCCGGCGCTCTGATCCGGGTCTGAAGGTTTTTTACTTTTGAGCCTCTTTCTCTTTTATTAATCTGTTCGTTTTACTGTCGCAGCCTTCTTTTAAAAATCTGGGTCATTGGCAGCTCTGCTCGGTGATGGCGCAGAGCTCTGGAAGAATGATTAATTAAAGAGGTGGGATTGGGGATCAGCTCTTACAGGAAGTTTCTGCACATTTGTTCTCTTTCAGTTTCGACCTCAGAGCTCACCTCTGGTGTAGGACGCAGGCAGCGGCTGCGCAATCACGATTAGAGTCGATTACTTAGTGATAACGTTGGCTGCCTCAGAGGAAACAGAAGACTGTGATGAGTTGAAATCATAATAAGGCGTTATCTCGATATGATAGTTCAAATTAGGGGAAAACTGCAAATTTTAACATGTAAAAAATAAAAAATCAAGGACCTTTGCTTGTCTTGTGTCCTCTAGTGGAGGATTTAAGTACAACAAGTTGCAAGTCCAAAAGTTGAACATTTCTATCAGTATGAGGTATTGAGTACAAAGTTAGTCAAATGTAAAAACAGAGCAACAAAAGTCTTCTAATAGTGATACAGTGAATGTTAACTTATCCAGATACATTACTACTCATTTATTGTGTGTGTGATCCAGACATTGTACTTGTTTTAATTAGACTTATTTAGATGTAGCATTGATATTACACACCTTTGATTCAATTACAGCTGCACTATTCGATCTGTGTGACCTGATCATCCTCAAAATGTGCTTCGTTTCCTCGCATTTCAACCCACATAATGTGTTTTTCAGTACGTCAGGGTTCGTGGCATGGTGTAGGGAATATTCAGCAGGGATTTAGTTTGGACGCTTTCACCTGTTCTCATCCCCAACCCTTTGACCTTGACTGTAGTCCAGCCGAGTAAGAAATAGAAATGAGCAGAATTATAGACTAAATTTGAAATATCAAGCGGCCAAGAAGCACACATTTTTTATCTCCTAATTCAATTTCATCTCATTTTCCCCCCCACAAACAGGTTCTCAAGGATTCAAAAGTTCATGCCTAATATGTACTGTGTGGTAGCATGTGCTGGCTAGAGATAACGAGGCGTTTCTTAATATAAAATAATCTATTTATTCCCCAGAACATTGGCAAGAGGATGTCATGCACACAGTTTATTGGCAACCTGGAAGGACTGAACGGTGGCCAGGATTTCCCCAAAGACCTGCTCAAAGTAAGTCCTTCTCCCTGTCCAAAAACAGCGAGCACGCATGTTGGCATGTTGCACCGACGATAGCAGGGCGGCTGTGTGTGTGCGCGCCAGCAGCGTATTGTTCCTCAGATCGGTGCGGCTGACTGCCTGTTCGGTCGACGCCGACTGCCAGCTGGCACCTACGGCCTCTCCAGAGGGCGCGCACTTCCTGGTTTCAGCTACAGGAGATTAATTGTAGTTTTGATCTGAAGACTGAGGTTGTCATATGAAACCAGCCGCGGGAAATCAGCAACTTCAGACCTCGTTGCTCTAAACGGATTACGACCCAGCAGACAAGGTTCAACCGGAGGCCTCGGGCGCTCTGCGGTAACATAACCCAATCAGTTTGGGGCTCCTGATAATGATGCTGTAGATATTATCTGCAGAGTGGTCCATCAACATGCCACAGGCCCACAGAGGGCCAGCCAACAGGTTGTAATGGAGTATTTATAATGCATGAGGGAGAGAACAAGGCCTCGTCCTTCTGCTTCCACAACGGGACCAAAATGAAAAGCTGCGCCGGCTATTAAGGGTAGATAGGAGCCGCCTTGTGGCCGCAACCAGATGGAGGGAGAGACAAAGGGAGTCCTGTATCACTTCTCCTATTTAGGCTTGTAAAAATCAAACAGCAGTCTTTTTAATCATCACATGTTCCTTTATTCTAGCTCAGTGAGACTCTCTGCTTCTCTATCCTCGAGCCAAACTCTCTTTTTTTCTCTCTCTGTCTTTGTCTGACTTCTTCTCGCTCCTGCTGGCTTCTTATCTTGGCTGCTTAGCTCCGGTACAGTTTAATCTCAGTCTTGCTGCCACCTTTCTCAGATTATCTTCACCTCCCCCTGTGAGTTCAGCTTTTGTCCCATTCAGGTTTTTTCTTTTTTTCTTTCCTCAGCTTGTCCTCCTGGATTGTGTTGCAGCAGTTTGTCTCTGTCTGCTGCTATCTTTTTTCTGGAAACAGCTGCTATTTCCATGTGCAAAAGAGATGCTGCAAAACTGTATATGTCCACTTTTCTGTATTTAATCAGATTCAAGTAAATGTGTAAAAAAAAAAACCTGATAGTTGTGGTTCTGGTCCAGAAGTGGTTAAAAAGGCATAAAACTTTGTCCTGTGAGCGGTCCTGCAGGAGTTTGGGGCACCTGGGTCTCTTTTAAGGGAATCTGCTGCTAACAGCTAACTGATTCGCTTTTAGCATTAGCTGAATGCAACACAGGAAGTCTTCTGGCAGTCACCTTTGACCTACAGTTTTCTTCTGGACATCGGACATCAAATGTTTAGGATTTGTTTACTAAACAAAGTAGATATGTTAGAAATTAACTACTTCCAAATATTTCATTTTTTTTTCATAAAGTACAATTCAATTTGACTGACTAATATTTAAATTCATAGTGTACAGTTTTCTTTTTGAAAAATTCATCTTTTTTATTTCAATAAGCAACTTGTTACAGTTTGAGTTTGCATACAAAAACCAAAGACTAATGAATCCCCAGACCTTAAACTGGGGATTCATTCAGGGAGTCGTGTTTATTTTAATCCAGTCTAACATTTACCTTCGTTGTTCTTTCTCCGAGCGTACTTTAATTTCTAAACAGCCTCTCTTGTTTGTTGCTGTCCTCTCTCTCTCTGCTATCGCTTCATAATTTCCTGCTTCTAAATGACTTCCTCCCCCACCATCATCAGCGATAGTGATTCCCTCATTTCCTCAACTCATTTTCCAACTTTCCCATTTCCCCTTTCGTGCCTGGTTTGAATTTACACTAGGAATGAGCCTTTCAAATGTTTGTCTCTGTCCAGTTTTGAACCCTAAATCTAATAGTGCAGTACAGTCAGGTCCTGCAGCTGCAACACATCCTCAAATGTGACACTCCCGTCTCCGTGCTTCACGGTTCGTCTTTTCTTCCTGGAATGTTGTGTTCGGTTCATATCAAAGATGTCCGCTGCTCTGGTGACCAGATATCCACGTTTACACTTGTTCTTGTCCCGGTTTTAGTCCATCTGATCTTCTGCAAACGCCAGGTTCTTTGTTTTTCTTTCAAAGCAAAAGTTTTTTCCTGGCACACCATGAGAGTTAAGCTTGTGCACAGAGTAGCAACAGGAATAAGACAATAATATAGGTCACAAGATGATATTTTAGATTTTCTGGGAAACTTCTGTAACACTTTATTTGAAGGGGTGAGCATATGACTAATATGACACCATCATAAATATGGCATAACACCCGTTATGAACACGAAGGAGTCTTTATGAATGTCTGACTGTTGTCATGAAGTGTCACTCGGTAAATAATGCAACTTTTCAAAGTTGTACTAAAAGTTAATTAAAAGTCCATTAAAAGTGCCAACTTTGCATTATATGGTAAATAATGACACCTTAATGCAAAGTTGGAACTTTTAATGAACTTTTAATGCAACTTTTAAAGCAACTTTGCATTAAAAGTGTCATTATTTTCCGAATGACACTTCGTGACAACAGCTATAAACATTCATAAAGACTCATTCATGTTCATAAGAGGTGTTATGTCATGTTTATGACAGCATCATGTCAGTCTTATGCACACCCCTTCAAATAAAGTGTTACCAAAACTTCTTTCGGCATCTTGTGGTCTGCTCTCATGGTGAACTTGGATGGCCAGACTTGGGCTTATTGCCATTGTTTCTAAATGTTTGTGACTTGTGGACAGTTTAATGACTGTCTACAGTTTATTTTTAGACCCATTTTAATCTTTTACAAGATCCATAAGATGCTACATCCTTCTTTTTGCTCTTTATTCTGTTTTTATATCCTATCTTTGTGTGAGTCTGTTTGCTGCTGTTGAACAGAAATTTTCCCATTGTGGGACATTAAAGGATATTTACATTCTATTCTATTCTATTCTATTCTATTCTATTCTATTCTATTCTATTCTATTCTATTCTATTCTATTCTATTCTATTCTTAAAGTCTTCTTCACCAAAATAAAAGTCTGAGCTTTAAATAGGCCATACCTTTGAGAGTATTTATGTCCTAATCATGTGCACCTGATGCCACATCCCTGTGTAGTTTAGCTGTTTTATAAGTGTGGATAAGTGTGGGAGTGTCCTACTTTTTCTTGACTAACAACTGCCATTTTTGTTGCATTTAACAAAAAAAAGTTGCTCATTTATTTCCTGCATTTTTCCGGTTTATTTATAGAACCGGCATTTCTCTATACTGCTTAAGCTGACTTTAAAATCTATGTGTCCCAGTACGTCAGAATATCTATTTTTAAATACGACATTCTACACATTAGACGTGTGTACTTTAGTTGTAGAAATGATCAGGACTTGCTCTCCCGGTGCCACAGTCTGCTAAATAAGCGTTCCTTCAACATCATTGTTCCTTCACTCCTCCATCGCAGCCCTCATGACAAAACAAAGCTGCTGTTCGGTTACAGCAGCACGGCTCCCTGCAGGATTTGGAGCTCTGGCTGCATGCCCGAGCTTGTGCTTTAGTGAAAACTTTCTTTATTGCGCAGCTTAGAGATGCATAGGTTTGCACTCCCGCTCACTCTCTGCTCTCTGCACTGCTCAGGGCTCAAAGCTTGAAGTGGGAGCTAATGATGCTCTGAAGTAGGTTACCAGCCCGCAGTGGAGCAGGAGAACAAATTCTGCTCGAGTCGAACTGTAGCACGGCTCAATCAGACGCCGAGCCGCTCTCGTCAAACAGTAATTAGCCAGATTGATGCTATCGAATGCGTAGCAGCATTGATTACGACAGAAAAGGCTGATGGCTTATTTTCTTTTTGCTAATGGGGGAAGAAAGAAAGGAAGAAAGGAAGAAAGAAAGAAAGACAGAAAGGAAGGAATGTGTCTGAAATATTCAGAAAAAATATGGGGCTACAACTGCTGTTCTTATACAAAAAGGTCAAGATACATGAAAGCTGGAAACAGATAAATGTAATTTTTATGCAAACGCACTGCAAAAACACAAAATCATACCAAGTATTTTTGGTCTAGTTTCTAATGCAAATATCTCAGTGCACTTGACAAAACAAGTAACCGTTCAGTGAGATACAGGAGCTTGTTTTAAGTCAATAATTATTTACTATTGATGGAAAAAATGCCACAGCACAACATTTTATTTCATAAGTAACATAATCTGCCAATTGAAGTATCTTTTTGTGAGAGAAATATTTGTTTCTGTTGCCGTATTTACTTTATTTCTTGTCGTCGTGATGAGAAATAGTGATTCTAAACATCCAGCACTTTATTCTTCTTTATAGGATGTATAGACTTGTTTTTACTGTGACAAGAAGCTTAACAGTCAGACACACACACACACACACACACACACACACACACACACACACACACACACCCACACACGCCCACACCCCCCCCCCCCACACACACACACACCTACACACACACACACACACACACATGTTTGTGTTGCTATCTTTGTGGGGACTTTCCATTGACTTCCATTCATTTCTACAGCCTAAACCTTACCTTTACCCTTTTCCTAACCCTAACCATCACATTCCTAACCCTAACCCTAACCCTAACCAAAACTCAATTCATACCTTAGCCCTAACTCTGACCCCTGACCCAAAAACAGGGTTTCCCCTCGTGGGGACCAGGCTCCAGTCCCCACAAGGAGCAATTAGTCCCCACAATGTCGTATATGTCAGGAAAATCGTCCCCACAAGGTATTACAAACAAACACACACACACACACACACACACACACACACACACACACACAGACAGACCTGAATGTTAGAGTAACCTTGGTTCGGTCTCAGCACATCAGTTTGTCCTTTGAAAATCCAGATCTTTCTCTTTACGGTCGTCTGCCTTGTTCTCTCTGTGCGACATTTTACTAACTCTGTTTTATAGTCTGCATATTAAACTAGATTTAGGATGTTATGTTTTTCTCTGATTTACTGCCTTGTTGGGAGAAAAAAAGCCCGTATTAAGGCTTTAGATTCTCTTGTTCTTTTACATTTCACTGCAGAGAAATAAACTGTAAGTAAACCAGGGTGGCTGTCAAAAGTCTGCAAGCAAAAATCTGTTAAGTACGCTGAAGCCAAATCAATCATCAAGCCACTCCTGTGCTCCAGCACAAATGAAATGCCTCTTTCACATCAACATCTGCCCCGGGGAGGAAAAGACTGCAGCAAGAGAGATATTGATCTGTGCAAATCTTACACCGTTTTCCTCTAAAAATAGAAATCTAGCACCATTAGTGTGAAGTGGAGACAGCTGCTTCGGTCAGCAGAGTCCCCCTCTCCCCGAGCTGTCGGGGCTTTCCGAAAGGGACAGAAACAGAGATTTAGATCAGATGTGGGAGAAATAAGAGGAAACAAGGTAATAAATATGATTGGAGTGATTATTCTCCTTCAAGATAACTAGTTTTTGGCAGTTTTCCTTTAACCTTAGGTTGCTTCTCCGCCATTATTACAGTAGCAGCAAACCAGCAATCTTCAGCTTCAACACTCTGGACAGGGGAAGGATGTGAGAAGTGCGTACACGAGGGTGATTGACACAGCTAAGACCCTCCTCCTGGCTCTGATTGATTGGTTGTTTCTGACCGGGTTGTTTATTTCTGCAAATGGCAGTACCACAGGGAAAAGGCAGAGTGAGGAGATTTATCAAAATAATGTTCTTTGGAGAAAATTAATAACTTAAAACCCAAGATTAAATTACTCATTAATTATGTTAAGGTTTGTTTTCTAATTAATTAATTTGTAACATCAACTCTGAGTATATCACCATGGTAACAGACTTCATAAACAAACCTGGTGGCTAGCTGATTTTCTCCTGGTCCTTACAGACCTGAAACATCTAACAAGGTGTTTCTATTCTTTATTCTTGATTGATGTTGAATATTTTTTTGTACTTTTAACAGTACCACTTTTCTAATTCTCTTATTGAAATTAGTATTCTGTGTACATACATAATACAGTGCGAACTTGTACTCACATCAGAGGATGTTGCATGTTTTTGTCTTTATTCTGTGTTTTTAATGCAAGTGAGATCTTCTCCGCTTTAATAAGATGCGGAAAACCTTGATAGGATGTTGCCAGGTATTCTTCTTCTTTTTATTTTTTTTACTAACATCTGTGTTCATGTCTAGCTCACAGAGCCGATTCTGTGAAATCTCCTTTGTTAGGGTTACTTAGCTGGAGCTCATAAACACATATCCTTCTGTATATTTAACTTACATTTATTCCTTATATGGTCCTCTGCTTGGGTTTGGGTCTTGGTACGGGACATTTAGGACATGTTACGCCTCCACCTGCAACTGGGTCTGTGTGTGGCTGCAGGTTGTTTGGACATATCTGTCAAAGGTGAGATCTGCTCCCCGGGGTCAGTAATGTTCCTTTTAGTTTCCTCCTCGCCAAAATGCAACCCTGATGCAGGAAGACAGATGTTGGTCCTGAGAGGATCCTTTTTCTTTTTTAGGAACTTGTTGTGCATACCAGAGGAAATAATCACAGTGGGAAGTAATTATTTTAAATTTAGCAACCAGACAGAAACAGAAGATACATAAAGCAATGTATTCCTGAAAATATGTAATATTATGATCTCATTACCAGACCCAGTATTAGGCTCATAATTATGGCAGAATAATAAGTGCTCTGCCGACCAAAAAAGCATTAGACTGAATGAAATGTGTCGTGAGGTGGGGTTGTTGGTGGTGAGGAGAGACGCTGAGACCCAGGTTATAGTGAAGATGATGAATATATTTAATGAAGCAAACAAACAGTCCAAGGCAGGCAGCACGGCAGGAACAAGCACACAGCTAAATACCGGTAGCAACTGTCAAACGGACCAGACGGAACAAACACAAACCAGGACTTAACAGTTCTACTGGAGTGACGAACTACGACATACAAACGACAAGGACCCGACGAAGAACACAGACAACAGGTGGGTTAAAATACACACGGGGTAATTAAGGGAATGAGACACACCTGGGGAGCAATCAACGGGGAGGACAGGACAGAGACTCACAGGAAACAGGGCTGAACACAGAAAAACTCAAAAATAAACACACAGAAACACGGAACCTAACAGTACCCCCCCCTCAAGGGTGGATACCAGACGCCCACAAAAAACAGTTCAACAAAAAACAACCCAACTGGGTGGGCGGAGGGGCGATGGCCGGAGGGCAAGTGTCCAGAAAACAACAAAGAAAAACAACCCAACTGGTGGGCGGAGGGGCGGATCCGGCGGGCGTCGCCGGCGCAGGAAGCGGAGACGTGGAGCCGGGTCCGGCGGTCGTTCCCGCCACCGCAGCAGGAGGCCCTCGGGCCCGTGGGGCCGGCTGGAGGCCCTTGAAGGCCGGCAGAGGGGCCAGCCGGCAGGAGGCTCGGGCGGAGCAGGCTCTGGAAACTCGGGCGGAGCAGGCTCTGGAAACTCGGGCGGAGCAGGCTCTGGAAACTCGGGGGGAGCAGGCTCTGGAAACTCGGGGGGAGCAGGCTCTGGAGACTCGGGGGGAGCAGGCTCTGGAGACTCGGGGGGAGCAGGCTCTGGAGACTCGGGGGGAGCAGACTCTGGAGACTCGGGGGGAGCAGACTCTGGAGACTCGGGGGGAGCAGACTCTGGAGACTCGGGGGGAGCAGACTCTGGAGACTCGGGGGGAGCAGACTCTGGAGACTCGGGGGGAGCAGACTCTGGAGACTCGGGGGGAGCAGACTCTGGAGACTCGGGGGGAGCAGACTCTGGAGACTCGGGGAGCTCGGGCGGCTGCGCTCCGGCAGCAGGCTCGGGGAGCTCGGGCGGCTGCGCTCCGGCAGCAGGCTCGGGGAGCTCGGGCGGCTGCGCTCCGGCAGCAGACTCGGGGAGCTCGGGCGGCTGCGCTCCGGCAGCAGGCTCGGGGAGCTCGGGCGGCTGCGCTCCGGCAGCAGGCTCGGGGAGCTCGGGCGGCTGCGCTCCGGCAGCGGGCTCGAGGAACTCGGGCGGCTGCGCTCCGGCAGCGGGCTCGAGGAACTCGGGAAGCTCGGGCGGCTGCTCGTCAGCAGCGAGCTCGAGGAACTCGGGAAGCTCGGGCGGCTGCTCGTCAGCAGCGAGCTCGAGGAACTCGGGAAGCTCGGGCGGCTGCTCGTCAGCAGCGAGCTCGAGGAACTCGGGAAGCTCGGGCGGCTGCTCGTCAGCAGCGGGCTCGGGGAACTCAGGAACTGGAGGCTGCTCGTCAGCAGCGGGCTCGGGAAACTCAGGAACAGACGGCTGCTCGTCAGCAGCGGGCTCGGGGAGCCCGGGGGAAGGCCATGCCACTAACCGTGCCGCCTGTCGTCCCGGGGCTAGTCTGGCCGCCTGAAACCCCATCACCATGGGAACTGGTGACGGGCGGACGGAGGCGGCTGGAGACGGGCGGACGGAGGCGGCTGGAGACGGGCGGACGGAGGCGGCTGGAGACGGGCGGACGGGCTTGGGAGGTAGAGGGGCGCCCGCCATGACGGCCAGAGTTGTCTGGCGTTCCCACTCTGCCTCCAACAGGAGCTTCTCCAGTCCCAGATGCGGCAGTCGTGGGACCCAATACTCCAGCTCGAAAACTAACCGGGAGACCAAACCCAGCCGACGAAAAGCAGAGTTCGGCTCGGCCATAGCCTTCCCAAACTCCTTCAATGTCTCTTGGAGGGAAGCGACATCTCTATTACTGGACGGGTCCATAGTATAGCGATCCTCACCGGTTGTGGTCGGGTCCTTCTGTCGTGAGGTGGGGTTGTTGGTGGTGAGGAGAGACGCTGAGACCCAGGTTATAGTGAAGATGATGAATATATTTAATGAAGCAAACAAACAGTCCAAGGCAGGCAGCACGGCAGGAACAAGCACACAGCTAAATACCGGTAGCAACTGTCAAACGGACCAGACGGAACAAACACAAACCAGGACTTAACAGTTCTACTGGAGTGACGAACTACGACATACAAACGACAAGGACCCGACGAAGAACACAGACAACAGGTGGGTTAAAATACACACGGGGTAATTAAGGGAATGAGACACACCTGGGGAGCAATCAACGGGGAGGACAGGACAGAGACTCACAGGAAACAGGGCTGAACACAGAAAAACTCAAAAATAAACACACAGAAACACGGAACCTAACAAAATGCTTAAAGCTGATTTAGATATTTTACCAGTTAACCCTGATGATACAGTTTTAATGCTAAATCCTTAAATCGTAAAGTTAATGTATTTAAATGCTGATACAATGAGTGTGGTACATTTCCAGAATCTGTTAAATGTACTTTACATTTTCTTCCAAATTTAGCTGTGGTTGTGAGCAGTCAATTTTAACTGATGTGAGTGTGAACTATTCTACTATTACTGTAAATTCTCATGTGGAGTTAATATAACAGCAATGTCAACTTTTTAAATCCAATATTAGCATTTAAAATAAGATTAGAACTGGTTCTCTGTGGCTGAGCCATGGAAGCGATTTGGTGGAAATTAGCTGTTAGCGTAAATCTCAGTTACTGTTAACATTAGCCTATGTAGGTTTTTTTTTTTTTTTTAATTATGAACAGTTTTTTAATTTTATTCTATTAGACACTCCACCCTGAAGGGACCCAATTCCGATTTTTTTTCTCTTTTCTTTTTTTTTTTTTTTTACGTAATGCGACCTGTATCCGATCTTTTCATGGCAGTGTGAACAGCACAGGTCGGATTCTTTTTCGAATGTGACCCATATCCGACACGTATCCGATTCAAATGCGACCTAAAGGTCAGGTCGCATTCATCCGAACTGAACGTCACTGTCATTCGACAAATGTCACTATTCTGCGTCCTGATACGCGCAAGCAAGAATAAAAACAACAACCATGACGGACTACAATGAGGATTAAGTTGTTAAAGTGCTGGCTCCGGCACTTTCAGGTCGTTTGCCCGTTCAGACTGGAGAACGCATCGCATATGTTGGGAAGTGTGAACAGCCACAGCACAAAAAAAAAAAAAAAAAAATCCGATTTAACAAAAAATCAGAATTGGGTCACTTCAGACTGCAGTGTGAACGCAGCCTATTTCATCTTAAGTTGTGTTTAAGAAACGTTGCTCAGCATGAGTTTTGAGTCAGTGTGACCATGTTTGAATTATTTTAAAGGATTTAACTGTACTTAAAGTCTAAGTCATAGCATAGCATGACTTAGAGATTAGCTTAAGCTTAACCCTTATTTGACTCAAAGCTTTTAACATGACTCTATTGAACTGTTGGCTTGATACTAACCTTTAGCTTAACATGAGTAGCTTTTAGTGTAACTGTGAATAGCCTCAAGCTTGAACCCTGAACACTGTAACACTTAGTATAATTTTTGTGTAATGTTTAGTTTAAGCAGCAAATAGTTTTCGATTGATATTGAGTAGCTGTTAGCATCCTTGAGATTTTTTCTTTTTAATTATACATTTTTAAAATTTACTTTGGTTAGCTTGGCATTACGCAGAGTAGTCGTCATCTTCCCTCTCAGTAAATTGAGTTTTAGAGACTATTAGATTGACTTTCACCAAGACTTTGAATCTTGCTATAGGTGGCATTTAGCTAGACGTTAAAGTTTTGCTTGAGTCTGAGTAGCTGTATAACTTTGTGAAGCATTTAGTAATGCTTAGCTTAAATAGTGGATAGCCTGACAATGAGTTGTGAGTATAGGTGTTAGTCGGTTTGAGTTATTTTAGATTATAGAAATCTGTTTTTTTGTTAGCAGGATACAGTTTACCGTATCCTGCTACGGTAAACTGTAGTATCCTGCTACAGTGACAAACAGCTTGATAACAAGCAATAAGCAGCGATTAGTATTCTTTAAAGTGAAAATTTGCTCTGGTTTTGTTTGAGACTTTTAAAAATGTAATGCTACCTTTTGCTTATTAGTAAAAATTGTGAAACAGTTCCTTAAAAAGTTTAAATTACTGTCTAATCCAATCAGAAATAAAAAAAATCAAGTATTTTAGCTGTTAAGATTAAGCAGGATTTAAGTTAAAAATGATTTTCCAAATAGTGTTTTTATTTGTTTTGTCTCTCTCCACCTCATAAGCGCAGCCACATATTAATTTCCTTAAAAAGTATAATTTAAAAAAGCTTCTGTAAGGAGTCTGTATGAGAGGCAGTGATTCGCTGGTGGAGACTGAGAGCAGGAAGGAGGAAAGGAGAGGGAGGTGCGCATTGATGAAGCCAAAGGGAGGGAGGCAGAGAGAAAGAGAGCACTCTCCCTATCAGCTTCTTTTTTCTCTCTGCGACTCAGGCAACCAGCTCTCCTTCCCTCTCATCCTCCTCCTCATATTTTCCTCCTCCTCCGTCTCCTTAACAGCAGTAGTGCCAAGGAAACAAGGGGGAAAAAAGACAAACTGGTTTAAAAGGGATTTTTTGTTTTAATTACAAACAACAAAGACGAGAAAAGGGATGAGAGATATCGGCGCTTTTTCCTTCAGACACCTCCACCGAACGTGTGATGAGATGAAATGGGAACGAAGAGGATGAAAGGATGTCAGTGGACCTGTACTCGTGGATAGAGAGCAGGAGGAAGAAGTGAGGCAGATAATCCGAGAGTCGGATCCGTGGAACTGGGGGGGATCCATTTTACGGTGGGAGCAACAGGAAGGATTGCTTCTACCGTTCAGCTTTAAGGACAATTTATTTTCCTACATTTATTCTGTTTGTATCCATGGGCTTGTGACGAAATCCTGTGCACTCTTTGGAATCCCGGCTCTGAAGTCCGAGGGCGACCGTCCGTCCCTCCCACCCCCTCTGTGACCCCCTTTCTCAGTCTCTTTTACATTTAAACGAGCACAAAAAGCTCAGTAGCACCGCCTTGTGTGTTTTTTAGCTTCTCATTTCCGCATTTCACACCCATCTGTTTCATGCTGGCTGTCCGTTCACACCTCTGCCATCTGTGAGAGTGCTAGCTTCGTTTCTCTTTGGGAGTGCATGCAGCGTGTTTGTCCTGTTTCCTGTGGAGACGACGCGAAGACGGGCTTTTATCCAGCCACTTTGATTTTATTCCCCGTTTTTGCTTCAGTAAACAAGGGAAAAGTTGTGACTGGCTCTCAGCTGCGAGAAGCCAGGTCTCGCCCACTCAGAGGATGTTTAATACATGGGTGTCTCATCCATAATTCAGCATCAGGTGTGCACCCCCTGCGTTGCCTTCCAAGTGCAGACATCCAGAGATGACACTCTTGTGGTTTGATCCCTGCTGATAGCGAGGTCTGTTCAGCAGCAGCAGCTCGGTGATGCGTTGCATCCCTCTGAAGCCTCCGCCGTCGTCTGTGATCATCTCCACTCGCATCTTTTACACTTTCTTAAAGCTTTCTGTGGGACAAACACAAGCTGAATCACAAGAGTTTGCTCCCAGCCTCCAGTGATCTGTGGACACTCTTTGGTGCGTAATCTGTGATCATGATTGGTGTTAACAGCCTGCACTCGGCAGGGCGCCTACGCTCACGCTCCCTTTGCACCGTGCGCTACGGAAGGGACTTCCGGATGATGGACCCGTTTCGCTATCCCAGAACGCCACGCTCACGCTCCCTCAAACCTCTCGTGTTTCCAGACCTGCTGGGCAAAGCTCAGGACGGGCAGAACCACCCACAGGCCAGGAAGAGGAGAAAGGTACTGAAAAACTGTCCCGACTGTAAAGCTGTGGTGCGTTCAGGGGCGTCTCAGTGAAGTTGAACGTTCAGTCATTTCATCCGACAAAAGTTACCTTTGATATTATACATTCAGGAAATGGAGAGATGTGTTTCAAAGATTAACTTTTGTTTATTTGAACAAATCTGACTTGCAGCTGAAGAAAGCCCAAAGTTCAATTTATCAAAAGTTTGGTGTTTTTAAATGACACCTATTAAAAAAAGATTTTTTATAAATTGAGAAATGTTATGTTATCGTTGCTGCAATCATGGAGGATTCTGCTGATTTGATCTTTGAAGGGTGAGCAACAGGCGTTTTTGTTTTTGTTTTTTTTGCTGAAAATCCTTTATTTTCACTGAGTGTTGAATGAAAGCAAACTACTGGAAAATTGAGTGGAAAGAAAAATGTTCTCAGTGCTTCCTGGGCTATCTTCAGCTGGTCCATTCCTTGCATCCAGCTGCTCCTGAACCAGTCAAATATCAAATGTGACTTACCTGAAAGAGAAAAATAAACTCAGTGACTCAAAGCGGAAACTTTACATGTAATCACAGATAACTTGGATACTATGCCTCTGCTATTCCTTAAGACTCTGGAATTGCTCCCACACTTCTTCCTTCTACTAAACTTTCCATTGTTAACAAGCAGGTTCTTTAGCTATGGGCTTTGTGACTTAATTTTTTTTGGAAAGTGTCTGCTGAACATCAGTCAGTCAGCAGTCTTCTACATGATTGTGTTGTCCGTAAAGAAAAAACCTTCTGTTTTGAGCAACTTTTTAAATTGATCTCTTGTTCTATTTAAAGTTTCTGACGAATCCGGTTTTAGAATCTCATTAATTGAAAGCCATAGTTATTTAGAATGACCATAAATAGACATAGAAAATATGTGACTCTGTGTGAAATTGATCTACAAAAGAGTTTTTGAGGTGAATTACTGAAACTTTCTGGCAATAGTCAGATTTATTAGGATGTACCTCTTGATGGAGTTGATGCAGGAAGCAGGGAAGGTGAATCGGATCCTTTCTGGTCTCAGACTCGCAAAACCAGTGGAGTTTTACTGGTTTATTTTTCACCTTTATTTCCTGAACTTTTCTCTGCGTCGTCCCTGAAACCTCGGGTCTTACAGTGACAGCGGGTTGTGTTTTTCCTTTGCTTGTTGCATAAGTAAAGTTATTCAGGGGGAATAATTGAACAGACACAGTAAGCTGCTTCTGTGTATGTATTGTTGAAATTAAAGATATTCTGACATGGATGAAAATGCTGTAGATTAGGCATCATAAACAAGACAGAAACTGAGAAGGAAGTGTTTCTGCACCATGAACATGTTCAACCTCAGGGAGACGTCTTTATGAAATAAACCCCAGTAATGTCATTATGGAAACCTTTCCTCCCAACAACACTGTGAAATGAAAATTAAACTGAATTTTTATTTGTAATTTTAATTGTCCAACTCAACCCTCAAAACCACGAGGCTTAATTAGAAATGAAATTGCATTCTCATAAGATAACCACATTGAGAAAGTTCTGTGGAGATGCAAATTTGCCACAATTTAATAGACATGATGAAAAGATTATTATAAAAAAATTGGATAAATATTCATAGAAGCATATTAAAATGGTCACGAATACAAAATGCATATATAAGAACGATATGTCACTGTTAATTATTTATCTCCTGTAAATCATGAATATATTTTATCTTAGATGTTAGGAATAATGCTATTTCATTCAATCTAATTGGTCTGAAGTAGTTTTCCTGTTGACCAGCCAGATGTAAGGGTCTATTTAACGACTTTCTTGAAATGAATACAGGAACAATTGTATTTTATTTTGAAATAGAATGACTCAGATGTCAAATTAATAAAGCTCACACTTTGTTACTCAATTATTTAATCGGTATTGAATAAATAATTTGGTATTTATAAATAATTATGGATACATTTATTTATTAATCCGTGTAATTCCACTTTTTTTCCTTTACTTCCACAATGAAATCCGGGAGATTTTTTTGTTGGGAAATTGATCGATAGCGATTCTTTAACAGATCTCAGTCACAAAGCCAAAGATGCATTTTTATGAGCTGCACCTGCAGACCAGTGATTTTGTTTGCAATGCATTCATACTATAATACTGCATAATATTTGATATAATACCACCACCTGGCTTCATGCAGGCTCCATCTAGTTCTAGTAATGGTGTCTAATGTGTCTGTAAGGAATCGTTTGTTTCTGATAGTCTGATGATCTTTGACGGACTGACGGTCCCAGAAGTACCTGATCACGCCGTTTCTTCCCTCCGGTTGTTATAAACTTCCTTTAATCCACTTTTTCAGTCCTTCATAGTTATAAAATTGTCACTTTTGTTCACTTGAGATCTGAAAGGTAAGGCAGTAGAGGTTATTCTTATTATAGATATATACTTATGTATCAGTGTAATTTAAACTGTCATAAGACATTCATAGGTCATTCAGGACAAAGCTGAGTTAACATTTACCAAAAAAGAGCAAATTTTCATGATGGCAAATTCCTAAATTAAACCTAAGCCTGTCACAATAATCAGTAAATCAATTAATTGCATGATAAATTAAAACAAGCTCAATCATTTCCAATTTCATGATTTATTGTTTCTCTCTTTCTACCAAAAACTGGATGATAAAAGTCTTCAGACTGGAGTTTTGGTCTCACCTAAACCTTTTTTTGAAGGATAATTTTGCTTCCAGAGACTTCATAATTAATTTTACTCGATATTTCTGTTGTTTTGTTGATTTATTTTGGATATTTAAAAGGTCTTCCGGTTCCAGTTTTAAATGTTCATTAGAATTTAAAGTTTATTGATATGAGGGAATATGTTCTTGCATTATGATGCCATTATTATCATTATTGGCAGATTGTCTCAAAACAACAATATTATCGTTTATTGCAATAACCTCTGGGACAATTAATCGTCCAGAAACATTAGTTATTGTGACAGGCCTAATTAAACCAAAGCACAGAATATCGCAACATTGTGTCTGTAAGTATCGATAAGATTTGATTTACCACATGGGTAGTGTTGACCTATTCTAAATGGCTAAATCTATGTTTGTACATCTACAAGTCTTTCCGTACAGCCCAGATTTAGCCATGCATAAGTCAATGTGACATCAATGGGTACGTTGGATTGTACTCAGCTTCTTTGTCACTGTTGCTCAGTGGTCAGTGAACATGAACGACCTCAATCGGATCTTAAAGGCTGCTGTGTTCCTGCCTCAGTGCATCTGTTAATGTCCCGTTTAATTATTCAGGAGTGTTTTAAGCAAAGCAATAGAAAACCTGTGGAGCACCGGTCCTTGATGACTGGAGTTATGATCTGTAGATTAACAACAGTAACAATTTCTTAAAGTCAGAAATGATCTACTTTTATTTTTGGTCTTAGTTTTATCGGAGTGTTGACACATTGACTGATGAATCAATATTTGTTAATTGTTAACCTTTTATCAGTGTAGCTGTTATTGTACTGTTTCCTACCTACGTGGTATTGTCATCTAAATGCAATACCACGCATTGATCTTGACATTAGAAACTTAACGACATGCTGTGGGACTTAAAATCCTGGCAGGTCTTGTTGTTTGTTATGGTTTGTTGTGCATTGGAACACACAGGTGTATTACTTTGACATTTTATTACCTTGTTTCATTTTTTCTACATTGAAGGATTAACTTACTATCTGCAAATAAAAGCTAAATGCTATCTGAGCGCCCCCAAAGGGGTAACAATGTTGGTTGGAGCCACTTCAGCATTCAGAATGCTGAGGTGAGTCTTGTCAATCCAGACAGTATCTGAATGGCATTATTAAGAGATTGCTTTGGTGAAGCAAACCAATGTCGGCACGATGATGGTGTTGGTAGCGTCTGTTGCTTTGCAGGAAGAAGGATGTTCTGGATGTTGAGTGTCCATGCTGGTTTTCTGCCCCATGTGTTTTATTGCCCTGTGATGGACAGGCAATCTGCTCATGTTTTACCCCGCCTTTCACACAATGACTGCTGGAAATAGGCGCCAGCACCCCAATGACCTTGCAAGGACAAGTGGCTGTAGATGGTGGCTGGGATTTTTGTAAACCCAGCTCACTTGAAACAGGAAGAGTTCAGTTTGATTTTATTGTCAGACATTGAGAAAACATGTTTGTTGTTTTTTTGTACCTGTATTCTCCTATTCCAACAAAACGCATGGCAGAGACACAACATTGTAATAACTCTAACTAAAATAATCTTCAGAAACTGCTTCTCTGCAGAAGCTAACCCCAGGCAAAGAGATGCACCTACACTCCTCCACAGCCAAACTATCTTTATTAAAGTAATATTAAAATCGGAAACACATCTGATCTTTTAAAGTTTATAAGTTTCCAGAGCTGTGCATAACAAGCGCTAGTATTTTACTGGTTTACCATCAACAAGACTTGATGTTGGGAGGAGTTTAGTTTAGTTTTCTGGAATCCTGGGAATCTCTTCCCTGATTCTGCGAAGCAGGACGCAGAGCTGTGATTTCACAGCGAAGAGGATGAAACGGAGCTGAGTCTGTAATGAGCTACCCTGGGTGAGCATTAATATTCATCATTCTCTGGATCGGTCTCTGATTAGGCCCAGTTTCAAAGCAAAATGCTTGGAGTCAAACCCTGCAATGAATCGTGTTTCATTTGACTAAAAGTCACTATAGGGTAAAATTATTCTCAAAAGGCTAACGGCACCGAGAACCAGCAGCGGCTCCTAAACCCGACATGGTTGCTTTAATTTCTCTCTCGGTGTGGAGTCAGGAAGAGTGTCAAAGCTAAAGGCTGAACCAGGAGGCGATGAGCAGCTCCTAAGTGTCTTTTACATCACTTCAGCTGTCACATCCGTCCATCAGCTGCGTCCATCGGCCTCGATCGCTGCGCCCCTGACGGTTCCCCGCTGTCCTGTGTCCCCTCATCCCTCTGCTGGAGATGGGCTGTGAAAATGGATTTGTTATATTACATTTAGCTGACACGGACCAATGTCAGTGTGAGCTGTCTAAATGTCTCACCTGTCCCTGCAGATCTAGAGGAAGCTGAGGCTGAGATTCCTGCAGCAGCATTAAACCCTCCCTCATCCCCTGAGCTCCTTGTTGGTTTACTCTATTTGTTGTTGATGCTAATGAAAGGAAAGGAGCGGCTTCCTTAGAGAGGGGAAATGATCATTAGGAAAACGAAAACTTTCATACAGGATTTTCAGAAAAACTGAAGCAGAACGCAGACTCAGAGGTTGCTTGTGACTTTTCCAGACCGTGTTTTATTGTTTTGAAACTGACTTGGAAGATGTAATTGTGTTGCCTTTCAAGACTGTTCATGACCCATAAGCTTTTTTGTACTTTATTTGCATTTTTTATGGCTTTCTTCTTGCTAGATTTGTAGAGCAGAGCTGTGATTCTCTGCTGCTCGTCCAAAGGCTGCTTCTCTGATGGATCAGATGTTACTCCATCAGACGTTTGAGGTTCATGATGTGGTTTTACAATGTTTTCTGTCAGTCAAAATGTGCTTTCCATAATTTCAATTAAGGAAATTATGGAACATTTCCTTCATTTGTCTTAGTGATGGGATGCTGAGGTTATTTGCTTAGTTACATGCTAAGACAACATTAGCTCATTCTTTCAGTGTTTCTTTTAGGCATCTTATGTCCGAATGTGTCGTAACTCGGAATTATGGTTCTAAATAACCAAGAATATCCAAAAATGATCAAGTACTCCACTGAAATTTGGCTAAAAATCAGCCAACTTCCAAAGGAAGATTTAGAAAAACCTTCAACCTGAAGGACTGTTGAACGATTGCTTAGAAGGAAAATATTAGGAAATTAGAAAATAAGATTTAAATTGAATTCTACCTGGTCAACCTGGTGATCTAACCCGAGAAATGCCACACTTAGAACTTGCTCCATTAGACTCAGATCTGTGGAAGTTGATGCAGATCTAAATTATTTATATCTGACTGGTCCAAGACGTGCTCCATGTTTAACAGGTTTAGTGATGCTGCGGCTCATTAGGTGATCGATGGGTCGATCAGCAAACCAAAACGAGTTTGACTCTGGAAAACGGGGCGTTCGCTGAGCAGCATAAAAACAGGTCTTGGACTGAAGCATCATGCTTTGTGACGTGTCTTTCTCAGAAAGCCACAATAAACCTGCACAAATGTTCCCTGCAACACCTGATCAAATCTGGGCTCTGCTCATATCTGAAAATGTGATTTCTGTTTTCTTTTTCCCCCGCAGGCGCTCTACAACTCAATCAAGAACCAGAAGCTGCAGTGGACGCTGTGAGTAATTTCCACTGATTGATGTAAATCGTCATCAGCGTTGCACAGGCGCACCTCAATACAATGCAACATCAGTCAAAGTTGGCTTATTTCAGAAATTCAATTTAAACATGAAATTGATTTTTTTATTTAATTTTGACATTTACGGCTGACAGTTAATAAAAACCTATCACTTAGTTTCTAGAATAGGAGAATGTTATTGAGCAGGAATAAAGAAGGATTTTAATGCAGAAATGCTTTGACCTTTTTAACAGGTTATTGCTGTAGCTAAGCACACTTATAGAAAGTTAACTGGAAGGAAAAAGTATGATTGAAAAAGATGCACAGCAGCTACAGTTATAAGAGCCACTGCACCACAGATTTATCCCGACGTTTGCATTTCATTAGGAAATATAGGTTCAAAGTTCAATCTGAAGTTTCCACCCTCTGCAGTAGTTTGGGGTGACATGTCACCTACTGGTGCTGGTCCTCTGTTTTATTTCCAGCCTAAAGTCAGTTTTGTTCAGCTTATCGATTCTATTGGCTTTGTTTTCCAGCAGGAGTCCTGCTTTAATTACAGGCAAACTTTCCAATCAATGACCGATACTGTAGCCATGCGTTCTCTAAGTTACTGTAAATCAGAGGTCTTCAACTCCAGCGCTGTAGAGCTGACACTTTGGCATGAATGCCTGCTCCAACACAGCTGAATCACTCAGATGGTTGAGTCAAGTGAAGAGCTGGGTCTGACTGGCAGCCTGCAGAGAAGAAACTCACGGTTACAACAAAACGATCCCCAACCAGACGGATGTAGGTCTACAAATATTATTCTTTATTTTTAATTACTGAATAGTTTAATGTTGGGTTTTCATTATTTTGAAGACATAACCACTAAAATCAACAGAAATGAACATTACAAATATATCACTTAGTGTGCAATGAATATATTAACAATGTGAAACTCTGTTCTTGAATCGAGTTACAGAAATAGTTTTGATGGTGTTGTAATTTATTGCAGTGTGCCTGTATTCTCCTCGCATTGCTTGTGTTGTATCTAGTTTCCTTGTGTTTCACCACACACACGCGCACACACACACACACGCGCGCACACTGACTCTTAGGGGAAACAATGGGGGGTATTGAATAACTTGTTTGCATCTAATAGTGACGTGTTTGTTGCCTGACATGTGAAGGATACATCAGTGTGTGGATTGTTGCTATTCTGGAGCTCGGCTCCACAGATCAGAGCACCTTGGAGATGCCAATTAAGTCACTAGCTTTCCAAGCTTTGTTGCCATAGTTACGGCTCCATGGCTACGACTCCATAGCTACCGCATCGCTCTTTCCTCCCTGTGTTCTCGCACTCAGCAACAGATCAATGGGCTGCTTGACAAACGCACGCGGCGAGCGAGCGTGAGCGTGTGCGTGTGTGTGCGCCTTTGAAACGCAGCAAAATACCAAACGGAGCATGAGAAACTTCATCTCATGCAGCAGTCCACCTGCATCCCGTACAGAGGTGTGACCACATCCTCCCACTGCCGCTCCAAAAATAGCCTCTCAGCCTCGGCAGCGGCGCTCCTGGAGCTGTGGGATAAAAGTGGCCAGAGGAGCGGATCCGGCCAGAGCCCTGGCTCTCCTGTCCAAACCTCGCTGCTGACATGCAGACGGCTATTTAAACACTATTTAAACACTGCAGCTGCATAACAGGCCACAGGGGGACGGAGGGGATGTCAGTTTTAGATGTGTAAACATTAGCAAGCGAAGGAGAATCCACCTCCAAACACGAGCCGTCGCAGATACAGAGATGCAGACAGAATAACAGCTGTAAAGGCTTTTAGTGCTGGAGCTTTGAAACTCTCTCTCACGATGTCACTTCCCCATCCTGCCCACGTCTTTATCCATAGTTTATAATGAAACTGATGATGGAATATCTCCTCATGTGCTGCTTGCCTGTCTCATGGTGCGCATCAGCTTCACTGTATTTATAGATCCCCAAAGCATCAATTTACTGATTTACTTCCAGCTTGAGGCTCAGATAACAAGAAGTGTGACGGAGGTGTGATACTTGGGCACAAAAACAAACTGTTAACTCGGATTATATGATCACAAACTGTATCTGAAGTCTGGCGTCTTATTACAGGTGTGTCTTTGTGTTTTTTTTTTTTGTTTTTTTTTTTGTGTTCTGAGCTCCAACGCCAGCGATGTAATTTCACACCCACACGGGGAACTACACACACGCACGGTCACTGTCAGCAGAACGCTCGGATGCGCCCACCTGTTCTTCCTTTGCGCACACATGCGGCGCAGACCCGTACAGCGCACGCTCGCTTCCTCGTTCGGGAGCGGGGGAGGAGGGCCGGCAGCAAGCTCTGAAACCGAGACGCAACAAGTCGAGATGCAGGTGGATGCAGAGATCTGGGTGGAGAAAAGTCTGAGTGAGATGAGGAAAAGCTGGAGTCACTGGGCAAGAAGCAGGGGGCAGCATGGAGGACACGCAACCATGAACACACACACACACACGCACGCACACGCACACACACCCCCACACACACACACGCACACACACACACACACACACACACACACACACACACCTTTGATCAATTCAGAGAGACAGGTTAACCTAACATTCTGTTTCCTGCTCTGGGACGCACAGTAGAAATGATTAATCGGATTAATCGTTATGAATCGATTTTCCAAATAATCATTAACTAATTTAGTCATTGATTAATCGCTAACTGGAGTATACAGACTTTTAAAACGGCCATTTGCCAAAAGAACAACACATTCAGAGCAAGAATTAAGCCAAAACTGTCTGAAATATCTTTACATTTTCATTTAAGATAAAAAAAAACATTTTTCTCTAAATATGTTTTACCCAGAACTCCTCAAGTACTTTTATCTATCCAGTAATCAGTTATTCAAAAATAATCAGCCTGCTAGCCCTACACTATGCTGATGTTTAGCAGAAAGGAAGGGCTGAGCTTTTCACATATTTATGTTCAAAGTATTATTTTAGCTGTAGATGCATCGTTTGATACGAATGATCAAGCGGAAAGCAGCTGCTGCATTTTAGGCAAGGAATGTGCAAGAAAAGTTCAGATTTTACCACATTTATCATGTTTGAGCCACAAACATGTTGTTGGGACTTTATGTGAAAGACTAACACAAAATACTCACTGATTTTTTTTTAGTTGAAGGAAAATTATCTGGTTAATGTAATGATATTCCAAATGAAAATGTTTTGCAGTCTTTACTCATTTGTAAATAGAGTAAACCAGGCTGTTCCTGTGAAGGCCTCAGACGTTTATTAGGGAGCAAACAGGATGACAAAGACCAAGGAACACAAATCAGGGAGAAACCCGAGTGTTGGCTTATGAAACAAGATCTCAGCGCTTTGAACATTTCTGTTTAACGTATCATGTAAAAATGGAAAGAGGACGGCACAGCTGCAGCCATGCCACATAGCTACATGTGGAAAACTCCGACCAGATGAGACCAACATTTCATGGCGAACGTGTTACACAACAAACTTTTCACTTGAAAAATGTTTTATTTGGAAAATACTTACATTAAAACCCTCCAGCCTTCCACATCTTTAACAAAAAAAAAAAAAACTTCTCAAAGACCTGTTTGTGTGGTAGCTTCTTCTATGGTGTATCTTCTGTGTTGGTATGCTAGCTACATGTCCTGTGAGTCTATCAGTCTGTCTAAAGCAGACAGTCGTCGGTTACATGGGCAGGTGCAGACAGACGACAGGACCTGCACAGGGGAACATTAAAATTTCAGACACTTGTCTCATTCCATCAATCAAAAGTATGATGATGATTTTTCCAGATGATAATCCGTCTGTCCATTGTCCAAAAAGAGCGCGTTCGTTAGGGGACACTAACGTGGCTGGAAAACAGACAGAAACTCAATCCAGCTAATAACCAGAAAACCAGAATCAGCTTTATGTTCCAAGATTGTTTCTTCAAACAAGGACTAAACCTTCAGGGCATTTATATTATAACCTCTAATAATAATAATAATAATTAATATTTTTGCAGTGTTGACATGAAAACCTAATCTAATAGTGTTAATATAAAGAACAATGGTGCAGATTGTTATCTCCACTCACTGGCCATGTCTTCAAGTTCACAGATTCAACCAGGTATAGTAAAGTGGAAGGCTGGTATTTAAGTTGTTCTAAAGACATACTGAAGGAGCTAAAATATGCCAGTAAAGTATTCAACAAAGCAGCACCACCAGCCTGAACTGTTGATTCAAGACAGGATGGATTTCTGTTTCTGCACATTTTGAACCTGCCGTCTGAAAGTCACAGCTCAAATCGATCCTCACAACACCAGGGAGCGTTTTTATTGCCCAGTGTTGGTTGTTGCTTGTGTGGGCTGCAGTCTCAGTTTCCTGGTGTTTGCTGAAAGACCTGGGCCGGCGTGGTCATCTGCTGCTGTAGCCTACCTGCTTCAAGGTCCGACTTGGTGGTGATTTCAGAGATATTCAGACTTATTCTGCATAGGGGTTATTTGAGGTCCTGTGTTGTTTTTGGTACCAAAGAAACAAAGAACATTTCTATTTTGTAAGCAACTGAAAGGTGATTTACCAGGAACTCTGGCCACTGTGAAACCTTTGTTGACATCTGTAAACTACAGGAGTGATTTGATGTAAAATTTAGACAGTTCTGAGGTTTATTTATTTTTAAGTCCTTCACAAAGACCGACTGACCTGAGCCAGATTTCTTCTTCTTTTGCAAAGTTACTTTTATTCTTTGTAAGGATCTTACACAAAGTTCTAACGGTTGTCCTTTTATTTTTAAAATGAACTAGTTTTGATGAATTGAAAGAGCAGGTTTTGTGTTTGTTTTGTTCGAAAGTGGCCGTCCTCCGGCTGAATTAAAGCCATGAATGAAGAGAGGCTGCGGCGTACAGCAGAGCGCGTGTGGATGAATTACTGTCCTCTTTCACTTGACTGTGTTTTGAGTGCTTCTGTCATTTGGTCCACTGACTCAGCGTCACAGGTGAAACGCAGCCAATCTGTTTCCCCTGGCAACCAAAGCAGCACAGATTACCCACAATGCATTTGTTTTAACCTGTTTTCCCATACAGCAGCATGCTGTCTTTTTTTTTTTTTCGCGCTTTATATTTATTTATCTATTTTTATTTTTTTACTTTGACATTTGCTCTACATCGTCTCTCCTAACTTTCAGGGGTTTTTTTTTTACTTTAAAACCTTAGCTCTTCTCTAAATCCTTAACCTCTTTGTTCTCTTGTATTTATTACTAAGATAACCTATTTTTTGTTGTAAAAATATAAATATTTGATTCCTTTCGTTCTGTTTTTCCCACTCCTTTTCCTTTAATTTCTTCCCTTTCATCTCCGTCTTTTTTAATTGCATTTCTCCGTCTCGTGTTTATTCACTCACACCGCGAACGTTTTGCCATCTGACAACACTGAGCTTTTGTCTTCTTCTTGCCCCTATCTCTGTTTCTCTTCTGTCACTTCTTTATCCTCTCTCCACTTTTCGTCTGCGTGGAGACGGACAAATTCAGGAAAGGCCGGCAGTTACCAGGCAACAGGCTAGATGCTCATTGGCTTGGTCTCTTCCTCTCTCTCTCCCTCTCTCTCTCTCTCCGTCCTGCATGGGGGTTAACTGCTGTTATGTACTGTTGGTTACTCATAGCGTGGTCTCAAGGGGGGTGTTTTCTATTTTTGGGCTGAACCTTTGCAGGGGTGCCACCCAGTGAGGTAACAACTGGAACTGCCATGTTTCCTCGCCATGCGGGTGCGGAGAGAGGCTCCTGATTGTTGTTGCTTTAAAGCATCTATCATCAGCTAATGAGACAAATCCCTTTAAAAAAGATACAGAGCAACGTGGGAGATTATTTAGAGGAGAAAGGGATTATCACTGCTGTTGCATCATGCATGTCGGATTGTCTCTGTAGTCCTAGATTTGTAAAAATAACGTGATGTATTATTTAATTAAAGAGTAGAAGTGGCCTGAAGATATTTTTCCAAAAGCCTTAATTGGTCTACTCAGCGTTTCAGGTTACCGTTTTCAGGACTGCATCATTTCAAACTTTCTTCCTGACGTTCTGGAGCTTATTGTCCTTGTTGCAACTTTCAGAGAATAAAAATATCTTAATGCACAGCTCCGATGCTGCCTTGAAAAACATGAAGTTGGCTTTAATGGTTTTCGAGGTGACGACTAGTATGGAAAAATTAAATAGAGCACCAACAACTATTTGGTTCTCCAGATTATTTTTCTTCTGACATTTTCTAAAGAACAAAAATCTAATAATGCTTAATAAATGTTGTGGTTTTGACATTGATTTATATTTATGCTGATCAAATTGCATGATCCAGCATCACAGCGAAGGTGATGTTGGATCATTATTTTTCCGTGTTTTTGAAACAAAAGGCAGTCAGATTGAAGCTTTTAGCAAAAAACAGTCTCTTGGCAAAACGTGAATAAATAGGAAAGCCAACTTTAGGCCCTTTGTGGCTGCACGGTGGAGGATCTGTGATGCTGTGGGGCTATTACTCTATCGTTGACCCAGAAAGTTTTAAGAAAATATCTGGTGGTATTTGCCAGAAAACTGGAAACGGGTCATTACTAAGTCTTTGTGCAGGATAATGATCAACAGAAATGGAAACAAAATATTATCTTGCTGCAATCAAATCAGAATTTTACTGATTTATTGTCCAGCTCTAAATGAACATGAACCCTGAACCCTTTCTGAGCTGCACCTTTGAGTTGCAGCTGCAAAGTTCAGTGAAAGTTCGAAGGAGTGGCTTCTTTCTTGCTCTGTGTCACCTCCACACCCCGTCATGTGGAAGTTCAACTCACTTCACTGTTGACAGTAACTGGGTTTTTCTGTGACAGTGAAGTTTCCTACCAGACTGATGCAAGGTGATCTCAGTAAGGTCGAAACGTTACATCCAGTTGTTTAGAAACTGCTCTGCAAGATGATTAAAAGCATAAAATACAGTGGATTGAAAGCATTTGGATTCTATTTCAAAATAATTTGTCAAGACTTTCAGCTTGAAACGTTCGGTTCAGAGAAAGATTCACCCAAAAACATTGACTCTAAGAACTTTGCAACCCGTTCAGAGAGTTTGAAGATCCAGCGAGGAAAAGGAAGCGTGATGTGTCAGGATCTGGTCTTCTGGGTAAATAAGTCTCTGTTTTCCACCTCAAAGCCAGAACAAGAAGGAAAGTGTCACTCTGCCTTTTTTGATCCTAAAGACCGGCCTGAGTTTCAAAAAGCAGGAGAGGAAACTGCACGCTGAAAGCTTTGAAGGCAGCTCCTGTTCTTTCCGTTGCTGATGCGCCGCTTTGTAAGCGCCCTGAAGAGTCGAAGCTCGGCTGAGACAGCGGCAGCGACCGGTGATTTGACTCATGTGAAATCTCATGTCCTGGTGTAACAAGCACACGGTGCACGGCAGAAAGGACAGGATGAATGATGATGTGTTTATTGCTAATGAGGCAGGACACGTAAGTGTCGATCACCATGGAGTCTGTTTTTTTTTCATATACTTTGTCTCCATAGAGATGAGGAAGAGCTGCGGAAGTCGTTTTCAGAGCTTGGGGACAGCCTCCTGGAGTCCGACGCCTCCAGGCCGATGAAGAGGGTGGGCAGCAGCGGGAAGCCCCTGTCGGACGGGATGGAGCCGACGGGGATGCTGCTATACAAGAACGGATTCCTGGTGCGGAAAGTCCATGCTGACTCAGACGGAAAGAGAAGTACGAGACGGACAGTTCGTCAAGCGTTTCATCAAAACTCCTTTCACGTAGTCGTCGTTTTCAGTGTTTCAAATGTGTTTTAGGTTATACACTTACAGATGTATTCATGCCCTTTGAACTTTTTCACTTTGTCACAAACCACAAGCTTTAATTTATTTTATTTGGATTCATTTTAGCAGAAAAAGTGAAGAAAATTATGATTTTTAATCATAAAAAAAATCTTAAAAGTTTTCCATGCACATTATACTGCTCACCTCTGATACAAAAAAAAGAAGAAAACATCCTCTATTAACCCCAAAGTGGAAAAATTCAGGTGTGACAGCACCGAGGTAAAGTAAGAGGAAACCTACAGACTCACACAAAGGTCAAAAATATAGAAATAAGAATAAAAAAATTAAATGTTCAACATAGGAAAAGTAATACTGTGCATTTATTAAAAAATAGCATATTCAGATTAAAAGCAATGTGAAGCAGAGTAAGTTAATTTAGAGAAGAAAAAATTAGAGGTTGAATTACAGAAATTTATGTGCATTAAAAACAACTATTTACTAGAAGTGGAAAAACTGTGAAAACAACTGGAGTGTGAAAATAGCAGTGATGTTATTTTAACTGATAAAAACAGCAGGAATGTAAAATCTTTTTGAGTTTGTTGGGAACAGTGATCGTTAAAGTCCAACAGACGCTGAGAGGAAGGAACTACGATAACGCTCCTTTCTGCACCTAGGATGCAGCAGCAGTCTGTCGCTAAATTAACTCTCTAATTCAGTAACAGCTTTTTCCATCAAACCGCCAATTAAGGAACACTAAAAAGACACCACCTTCAAACATGGTGGAGGCAGCATTATGCTGTGGGGTTGCTTTTCTTTGGCAGGAACAGGGAAAATATTTATTATTAGGCTTTTGTTGACCTCACAATCACTGCTATGTGTTAATTTATCACATAAAATCACAACAAAATACATTAAAATTTATGTGAATTTATATGAAATGGTGCAAAGAGTGTGAATACTTCTGCATGTCTAACATTTTTAAAATGCTGATGTTTGATTCTACAAAGTAACTGAACTTTAATTAACATCTAGACTATCTGCTTTTGCCCTTACGTTTGTGTCATTTAACAACATGTTTGTCGTTCAAGCACCGAGAGGGAAGAGAGGCTGGAAGACTTTCTACGCCATCCTTAAAGGGCTAATTCTGTATCTACAAAAAGTAAGGCTCTTACATCAGCATAAACAGTGTGAACTCTGGATATTTTCCCCTCATTTCATGTAAATAGCCTGAAAAGATGCAATGAGAAGCAGTTTGCACCAGCCACTGATTGATATGCATTATTCATCCTGTTAAAAAACGCTTGACTGCATCGCCATAAGCTTCCTGTTAGGCTTTCATTCCAGTAGCAGCAGATTTGTAACAGAAGGTGAAGGGGGAAAAAACAACAACAAACATCAGGAACTAGCTGGTTTTAGATTAGCGCTTCTTCTTTATGTCTTATGGCGTAACGGGCCCTGCCGCCGGGTTCTGGCAGCAAGCAGGGACCCATATGGAGCGAAAAGTCTGGCTCCAGAAACAGGCGACCTCCATCAGCAGAACAGCCTGCTGCTGCTGCTCCCAAACGGAAAGAAAAACTGCACCTGCTCAGGGCTTTGGTGTCCAGAAACATCAACCATTACATAATATCACTAAACGTTTCCAATCACAAGTAAAAAAATAAATGTTAGCTGATTATCAGTTTAAAATAATGCCTTCTAAAGAAACGACATTATGACTAATTTAGTACTGAGTTAACCCTTCCAGAGCGACGGCGACGATCCAGCCAAATTTGCAGTACCGTAATTCCGCCACACGTTGCGCCACGTCTGCAAAATTCCAACTGTTTCTGAAAGGAGAGACGTTGCGCTTTCCAGCCAATATCGGGTTATTACGGTAATTTCACCCCCACTGTAGCAGGGAGTGAAGTCAATCCGAGGGGGCAGAGTTTTAATTGACGGTAAATTGCGAAAATAACTTGTTAGATATTGAACGTTCCAGTTGTTATGGATAAATGGGCAAATATATTTATTCACAGGACATTTAAAGAACTGTATGCAATTAAAATAAGCAAAATTATCCATTTGAAACTTATATATTAAGTAGGTAAAAGAATTTGACTCAATTGGATTAAATTAAGCTCAGTAAATAAAATAATCTTGAGTTGAATTATCAACCAAATTTTTTATACAACCTGTAGAAATGTATCAGTTTGTATACACGGAGAACAATAATGGGTACTGCCTGAAACTATGTCTCATTAAAACCAAAAAGGTCATTATATTTTGTTCGGAGTTTATGTACTAAACCATATTTCAGGTATCAGCGACCTCTTCGATACAAAGAACCAATTCACTCTGCTACAAAATAAAATTTTAGAGCCACAAAAAATATTTACATGTATTATTCTGAACGCAAAATAAATCTAATTCTATTTATATTTACAGAAAGAATCATAAACTTTTACAAGTCATACAACGACTGACCTCTTTTCATTTATATGGAAAATGGAGAAGTTGGGTAAATGGTTTGAAGCTAAAAATCATTAAAATATTTTTAAAACCCTCTACCTTAGGTGCCCGAGTTTTGTTAACACTCTCTGCAGAAATAGCAGAAAAACATGCAGAAGAACTATTAAAAACACTTTTTATTGCTTCGATAATCAAAAACATCTCTTATTTGGTTTTATAACGGCCAAAAGAAACACGTGTTGCTAAAGCATCTACGGAAAATTATTTTTAATCTAAACATCAAACTTTTATGTCTTTCTTATATTGAGTTTGTTCTAATCATTTTCTTCAGACATGAAATAAAAGTGTTGTTGTCCAAATTCATGAGTAACTTTGTTTATATTCCTACTAAAACAATAGCTTCTTCATTTGTTTAGGCAAAAGCCACATCCAAAGTCTTGTTTCACTGAAGCTTGTTCTCTAAACAGATAAGTTTTATAAAACTTGATCAAATAACTCAAGTTTACTACCAACCAGCATTTTGGCTCTTTTCTAGAGGAATCCCTGTTTGAGGTTTGGACACTAATTCCTGCTGACCCTTGTCATCTCAGGGCGAGTACAGGCCGGATAAGCAGCTGTCGGATGAAGACCTGAAGAACGCCGTGTCCATCCATCATTCTCTGGCAATGAAGGCGTCAGACTACAGCAAGAGACCCAATGTCTTCTACCTGCGGACGGCTGACTGGAGGGTTTATCTCTTCCAGGCACCGTGAGTCTCATTACACCCCGTTTACGTCGCTCAGTGAGCTGGAAGGAACCTAAACGCATAAATTATCACAAATGTCTCCTGCAGCCGCTGCACACGCAAACCCAAACAAGTTACTGGTTTCGTTTTCTGACCTAATATAGTTTGATCAATGGTAACACGCTCCAAAAAAATGGAAATAAACTTTTCTCATTCTGCCATGAAAAATACAAACATGTATTGTAAGCTGAATATATCGAGAAGAAGCCCTTGCTCATTGTTAAGTAAGGTGTGGAATCTGTGATGCTGTGGGCCTGTTTCTCTTCCAAACACGCAGTGAGCAGGGTTGGCGTACCGAGCATCATGAACTCTTTGTAACTCAAATGAAAATAGTCTCTGCCAGGAAGCTGAAAATGCGTCATCACCAGGACTTTTAACGAGATTTTGATTCGGAGCACATGGCCAAATCAACTCTCAAATGATTCTCTGGACAGTAAATCAACCTACAACTACAGACTCTCCTGCAAGTGGTTACTGCACCATTTATCTCACTAACATGAGTTTTCTTTTTATATCCCAGATTATTTCTCTGTCATATCTTGTTTAAAACCACGACTGGCTACAGCAAGATGTTATTACACAGATATCAGAGAATTGACAGTGATGGATAAAATTAATCATGTGCCAAGTATTTTTTTTTTACCATTTTCCGACCACTGTCCAACAACTTCTACACAGATGGTTGTGTGCAATAAACCATCTGGTCTTTCAGGTTAGAGCCAAGCATCATTCATGTAATCCCAGACTCCCTGATGATCCATGAGAGGGGGCAGGGTGTCAGGCAATCTGTTGTGGGATGTTTGTGGAGATGCTGCTGCTGCTGCAGGATGCATTCAGGATTCATCCACATAGAAATCGTTTAGACACATGAAGCTGTTAGAAATCCTAAGACAACCGGATCCCCTTGTGTCCAAAGTGTTTAATGAAGTGCAGAAAAGCTTCTCAGGTTCAAACTATGAGCTTCAGAAACTGATTCTCTCCAGGTCTTTTCAAAATGTCTTCCAAAGGCTGGAGGTTAGATCTAATGCAAGAGTGTCCAAACTGTGGCCCAGGGGCCATTTGTAGCCTTTTAAATGATTTTTTTGGTCCCTGTCCACAAGTCAAGAATGGTAAAGAATTTGGCCAACAAAATAGAAAACAACTGATGACCCACAAAATGTGGAAAAGTTCTGTTTCTCTTTTAATAAGGCAACAGATTGTAACCCACAAGAAAGGTTACTTTAAATACCCTTTATAGTAGATGGCAAGTTAAGTTAATTTACTTTACTAATACCAACACTACAGAAGTATAAAGGAAGTTGGGTCTGATCAGGAGGCTCTAAATTTGGGGGAGCCTAGGTGTGAACAACAGAGGAGAGCACACAATGCATATAAAAAAGTAGAATACATTGTACAAATAAACAAAAATTGCGCCCGTAGAAGAAGAAGCACGCGGTGCATGCTGGGATAGTTGTCAGAATGCTGATTTGTAATCTATTAATAAAGTTTGACTGACCTATCTACCGACCGTCTAGAATCAGGTCGTCTGCAGGTCATTTAGCACCACGTTCTCCACGAACATGCTGTGCGCAAACAAAGAAGGGTGACCATCGTCCACCCACGCCCCGGCCCAGTCGCGGTAGGCTCTCCTCGCTGACCGGAGTCGGACTGTTTTGTTGACATTCCCTTTAGTGCAGCTCCATCTAGTGGATGCATAACATAACTCCAGCCTCTACTGTAGCGTCTATTCAATGCGCCTTATAATACGGTGCGCCTTATATATGAAAAAAGTTTTAAAATAGGCCATTCATTGAAGGTGTGCCTTATAATCCGGTGCGGCATATAGTGTGAAAAATACGATAATCCATAATTAGTTATAGCTGTAAAAAAAGTATTGTTGATTTTAAATTTGTCTCCTATTCAAGGAACTGATGATGTGTTTTATAAAAAACAGCAACGTGAGAACAGCTTCAGCTTCACATTAACTGTCAGTCAGCCTCTGATTGGTTGACGATTCCCTTGTGACGACTCCTTCCCACCAAAGCATTCGAAGAGTCAAATTGAAACCTGGAGTCGATCAAGAAGACTTTCCCAACCAACTAGGAGTTTGCAGGATGTAATGTTTGTCTTTTGGTGTGAGGTTGTGTAAAATTCCTCAGTGCTGCTTTCTTTAAGCTCTTTTCTCATCGTATCCAACATGGTTCCAAATCCAAAGCGATGATGATCAGAATTGATCATCTGGTGACTTCTAAGTGACCTTCTGGTTAGTTTTTGTCGAGATTTCTTCGTCAGGGAGGAAAGAGCTAAATGTCACACTAAGTAAAGTCCTTTTTGCTGTTTGACTGAGGTGATTCTGTTGCTGAGACGCCAGACGGATCCAGACTCGTTTTGGATCTTGATCAATGTTGATCATAAAAACGCTTTCTTAAAACAACTGAGAAAAGGATAAATGCAAGAATGCAATGTGACAAATCAATTTTAGTATTGAATCTAAATAAATCCTAACCTTGTGGAATATACAGAAATCTTCTCTCATATGTGATAGAGGTCACCAAATGGAGAAGGTAAATAATTTCTCCTTTCTTCTTTGAGATCATGAGACTGATTGATGTACGAGCCTCAGTTCAGCTTAATTTATTGTAATAAATTTGACCTTATGAAGCAGTTATCTGTTCCTGATAGGAATGCACTCAGATCATTGTTGGCCACATGCTAAATTGTCCATGTGCTGAAGGTGGAGGTGCACACAGCAGGATCCAGGAAGTGGCGCGTGATTGGCCACATGTTTCAGCCCCAGGAGGACAGGCTCTGTGCTCCAGTTTGCAACTTGTATTTGTCCCAGATAGCTGAACTCCTCTCTGCGTCTCTCTCTCTCTCTCTCTATCTCTTTGTCTCTCCATTTCCATCTTCTGTCCGTCTCCTCTGGGATTTTAAAGCGAGGCTGTCTGATTCGAGCTGATATTCCTCACGAGGCCCTAATTGGTCTTTTAGTGTAGAACAGAGCCTGTTCTCTCATGCATTAATTGGCTCCAAAATCAGTTCTTTGTCAACAGCAGTGCTGCATTTTCTGATCATTTATAATCCCTCTGATGCTGCAGCCCAGCCAACTGCTGATGTTGGTGTAAAACACCACAGAGTGGAAGCAGTTTGTACCAAACCGAGCATTCAGTTTTAATGAGTACTGTGTGATTTATCCATGACAGGAACGCTGAGCAGATGCAGTCCTGGATCACGCGTATAAACACGGTGGCCGCCATGTTCTCATCTCCTCCCTTCCCAGCAGCCATCGGCTCCCAGAAGAAGTTCAGCCGACCGCTGCTGCCAGGAACGATGTCCAAGCTGTCCGAGGTACCGTTACCCTTATCGGACATTTCCACCAGGCTGAACTGCATTATATGTCACAACCAACTTCAGCGTACAATGTTGTGGTTTTATGCACAAGACTGTTAAGCTAAATTGGCGTCAAATGTTTGTGCAGCAAAAATGTTCATTTGTTCTGCTGTCTTTTTAAAATAAATGTCTCCAGAGGTCATCAGAGGTCAACCAGCCAGTTCACATTTACAAAATCAAACAAAATATACCGTCAGTCCACTGAGCTACACTGTTGCTGGTTTGTGCTGTTATAATTTTTAAGATATATTAAAAAAAATGTTTCCAAAGGTCACAAGAGATCACATTAACAAAATCAGACAAAATTGATATAAATGAACTTTTTGTGTGTTTGTGGTGCTAAAGCTTTTGTAGCACAGTTGATTGCCACAAAATTTGCTTGATTTTGTAAATGTGGGGATGGCTGGTTGACCTGTGATGATCTCTGGAAACATTTATTATAATATCTGTAAAATGGTAGCAGCACAAAAGGTTGCGTTTTATAAAAGTTTTTTATGGCTGCGCTGCACTTTATCCAAGTTCTATTCAGATTGTTCTGAAGTTCAACATTCTCATAATTTGGTGCTTAAATTGATTTATTTTTTTGTCATTAAAAAAATAATGAGAGAAATAGCAGGCAACTCTCAGAATGTAATTAATCAGATGGTCATGTTTGCCTTTATGTTGCCGTAAATGTTTTTGTGTTGACTCTCCAGGAGGAGCAGATCAGATCCCATGAAGCTCGGTTCAGAGCCGTCTCCACTGACCTCGCTGAGCTGCGGTCTTTTCCTCCAGACCGCAAGGTCAAAGGCCGGGAGCTGGAGGAGTACCGCCTGCGAGACGAGTATCTGGACTTTGAGGTGGGAAATGTTCTGTAGAGGACTGCAGAGTCGATGCATTCAAAGGGAAAGTTACAGACATATTTAAATTCCTAAACTTTTACATCTTGTTTCTTGTAACAATCTCTAATTCCAGCTATGAGTGATCAGTGTTGCTCATTACTCCAGTAATGTCCTCAGACGTTTTCTTCTGTCGCACCTCCTCAGAAAACTCGGTACGGGACATACATCATGCTGCTGCGGGCCAAGATCCGGAGCGGCGAGGAGGACCTGTCCGTGTTCGAGTCGTTGCTCCTGGAGGACAGCAGCCTGCAGAGGGCGCACTCCAGCCCCACGCTACAGGACAGCAGCCTGGCCAGCCAGGCCAGCAGCAGCCGGGGCACCAGCAGCAAAGCCAGCGCCTGCAGCAGCAGCAAACCTCGACAGGAAGGACAGAGGAACAGCTACAGACAGGCTGTCAAGAAGTGAAGCGCGGCGGGGGCGCCGGGAGCGGCACGATGTCGCTCTCCCAGCGGCAGGCTGTCTCCCAGCGAAGGCTTTTATTTGAGATCCAGGAGGGTTCGGAGCTCTGCTTGAAGGGGGAGCAGGGGTGAGGGGCCTACCCCCACGCCTTCCCGCTGCCACGACGCCCCACCCGGCACCCCAGTCTTCTCGTGTGGCCGAGGAGGTGCAGATCCAGCGAGGATGTTGGTGCAGGAGGTGGGGGGAACAGCTGTGAGGTCAGAGAGGAGGAGGTGTCTTTGAGGACGGACGCTGGATGCAGCAGCAGCAGCAAATGGCACAGTTCCTTAAAAAGGATGCTTCCAGATCAAATGGGACACCACAGGGACCTACATTCAGCATCCTTTCCTTTCTCCCCTCCCTTTTCTTCTTTCAGGGCACCTCTCCAGCCACATCCTCACAACTTTTTCCACGACCCTTCAACTCTGTTAGGGACCAAACATGTTTACACACTTTGAACTGAGATTTGGTTTTTAGTCGTACCGCTACTCCGACGTGAAGCGCTGTAACAGACTTTGAAAGTATCACTACGTTGTTTTTTTGGAGCCTCTACATTCCAGCTCCGTATTTCCGTTTATCCTCACGATGCGTTCACATTCCACACGCACGAGTTGGGAGTCGCAGCTTTTAGCTCCAGTAAGGGTGGCGTGAAGTTCAATCAGCGTCGCTGCGGAGAAATGCCGTGACAAGATAACGCGGCTGCTCGTTTCTTTGGTTTTTTTTTTCTGGACAGCTAGAGCCGAAGTTCTCGGTGCGATGCAGTCACAAAACTGCATCTCAAGCAAAGAGAGAGGGTTTTTTTTTCGCTCTACTTGAACATATCTTTTTTCCTGTTTGCTTTTGCTTCTGTCCAGTGATGTGCTTAGTTTTCTTTCTTGGGCGAATGTTGTGGGGGTTTTTTCTGTTTTTTTTTTTTTTACCCCTGCTGTGATACGCATGCCTGCATCCAGCACAGCTTCTCTTAGGGCTTTTACTACTTAGACATAAAAAATAAAAACTGAGAGTCCGAGTTTCTCCCAGGGGCTGTTCAGTCATTCTCCTGCCTGTGCCATACCCGACGCGTGTAACCTCCTGTCTGTACCGTTCATTTCCAGGCCGACACTCACCGGGCAGACCCTGAATGTCGATATTTTTAAGGTATTTTTCAGTCGTCTGTTGTTGTTGACCCCCGCGCCCGTCAGTGTACGAGCATACGATCAAATACGATAAAGGAAACTTGCTATCCAGGACGTGTTGTACAGTATATAATGCACCTGCTTATATTGTAGGATATATGACGGTATATTTGCAATATATTCAGTACACTATTGTGAAGATGCATTAGGAGCAAACACAGAAAACTTCTTGCTAGTCCCAAAACGGGCTGAATGATAATCATGTGATTTTAATTTTTTTTAATTATTATTATTATAAAGTATTAAGAAAGGTTATTCTTGACAGGTTACACTAATTTAGTCGGTTGCATTAGAAAGCTTTCCAATGCTGAAACCTATTAGCATGATTTTATTTGGATTGGGGCTGAGGATGTAAAAGATGCATGAAGAGAGCAAGGAACATGAAAAAATGAAAAAAATGATACAAGAGGAAACAAAGAAACTTTGGGATTTGTTAAGACTAGAATAGTTTGGGTATTTTTAGTAGCCATAGACACCTCATAGCATGCAGGTGTATCTCAGAGCAGTTAAATATCGTTGAAAAGTTGTTTTTTTCTCCAGTAATTCAATTCACAAAGTGAAACTCATATAGATTTATTATAAACAGAGTCATATATTTACAATTTGGTGATTTTGGGTTACAGTCGATGACAAAATTAACTTTACTATTTCCATAATGGAAAGTTGAGTGGAAGGATGAAGTGTAGTAGAGAATGATTCTTGTTCTTGTTCTTGTTCTTCTTCATTTTCCTTTTTATTTTTACACACAAATGTTAGTCTTTGTGTGTAAAAATACTTACACTTGTGTACACTTAGGCAGGGTTAGAGCTAACCCTCTCTATGGGGTTAGGGCAGCTTGCTAGCCACAGTAGCACAGCCGTTGAATCAGCTTTTGCTACCTTTGGCATTGTGGTGAGGTGCTTAGTCTTTCTGGAAAATAAGCTCAGCATCTCCATGAAATAAAACATGGAACATTAGTGCATGAAGGAATCTAAAATTCCCTGGATGGTTGAGCTGATGTTAGGCCTGAGAAAACACGGTGGACCAACACCAGTCGATGTCGAGGTTTCCCAAATCATCACTGGCCGTTGAAACTTCACACTGGACCTTGAACAACATGGATTCAGTGGCTCACTAATCTTATTTCAACCTCTGTGTCCATGATTTCCAAATGCAAAATCGACTTTTAGCTTAAGTCACTCTGCTAATATTCGACCTTCGTTCTTATTAATCCAGGTCAGAACCTTCTCCCCTGCTTTAGGACATATGTAACATAAGAAATGAGACATTAATGCAGTGTGTCCTGGATATATCTGTGTAGAAGTACTGACTCATCATTGCAAGTTTTTCCTTCCACTCAACTTTCTATCAATGTTTTTTGTATCTTAAACCCCTTGTGGAAGATCTCTGATTGTGTCGCCCATAACATAAATTGTGTGTTTTAGAAATCCTTTGTTGCCTGGATTAATGTAAAATCTATTTATTTTTGAAGAGACTGAATTTTGAGTTTAAGCCACGATCATCAAAATTACCAGAAGAAGATCCGTCCAGTATGAGTTTAACTTTACAGTTGAGTTTCTGAAATAAATGAACTTTCTGATGGTATTCTGACTTGCTGAGATGCATCTGTAAGTTGATGCACAGCCATTTTCTACTCAGGCTTTTCGAGCAGCTGCAGTGCCAGCGTCCAACCAGCAGGGAGAGCTGTCAGCATTCACTTGTAATTCTTCTTTCAGCCATAACCCCACCTGCTGCACCTGCAGTGAATATGCACAGCATCTCCCACTCACCTGGGGAAAGGGATGGGGTCCGCAGGGCTACGCGACACACCGGACCTGTTTGTGTTAACCGTTTGTGAGCCGCAGTGCATGCTGGGACGGTGCTGGACGCTCCGAGGAGCTTCGAGACACTTTGGTTTTGTCCGTCCCAGCTTCCGTCCAGCATCAGCTCCCGTAGAGCATGAGTTATATCAGTGTGTACAGTTTCTAAAGCGAATGATTTAGTATTCAGCGCTGCACAGTATTAACGCGTCAGTCACGTTTCTGTTGCAGTGTGCGGCTTTTTCCTCACCTGTAATCTTTAAGCAACGACTCAAACATTTCCAAGTTTTGCTTTGGAGGGTTTATATCTTCTTTGTCTTGAGTGGCATCAAACGAGCTCTTGTTTTGGAGCTGATTGTCAGAAAAGACTAAAGGACTGTTTGTGATGCTTGTTTTTCTCGTACTGCCTGGTGTTTAGTGAACCTGAAAAGGTGAGGAAATGTTTGTAGAAAAGGTTCGTAAATAACGACGGTTCCATCTACACGTCATGTCTCTCATTTCAGCAGCTTACTCTTATAGTTTGAAAATGTTTTATTGGCATCTTGTTGCAAAAACCATCATCCAGTCGATTAACTCTGCAGTTAAACTACTAAAAATATGAAAAAATACTAATTTACAATACAGTTATACTCTAGCAATGCAGCTGCAGCTCATTTCTGCTCTTTAAATGTTACATTTTTATTAAGATTTTATTAACTGCTAATGATCATCGGAGGACTTTCATCTAAAATGTTTTGTTCCAAACAGCTGCAGAAAGAGACAAAGTTTAAATGTGTTGCTAAAAAAAATCAAAATAAATCACAACCTTTATATGTGTTTTTATTCTGTTTTATATTTAATAAGATAATAATCCTATTGTTACACATTTTAACTGGTTTCTGGAGATTGAACTTGAGAACCACTGCATTTTTCTGCTTTTCATTTTTATGTTTGACGTAAATGAATGCGTCTGGTGGTTAAAAGCTTGACTTACGTTTTTATGCTGCATCTGCTTAATGTCCGCTATCAGATTATGTTTTTATTTATGGTTTAAATCATCTTTAATTACTGAAAACACTATGATCTACAGTGCCTTGCAAAAACTTTTCATGCCCCTTGAACTTGTTCCTATTTTGTCACATTGCTGCCACAAACTAATAGATGTATTTTATTGGGGTTTTGTGTGACAGATCAACACAAAGTAGTTCATAGTTGTGAAATTGAAGGAAAACAATAATTTTTTTACCAATGAAAATCCAAAAGGTGTGACATATGTCACACCTTATGACAAAAATTCATGTTTTAAGCTTTCAAGCAAAGTCAAGTTTATTTGTATAACAATACAGCTCAAAGTGCTTTAGACAATAAAACCGTAATAACTGTTTATGAAACAATCACCAAACATTACATTTTGTCTAATGCCATCATAAAATATATTGATCAATATGTGAATCAATTTCCAAGTGGTTTTTAATCAAAGGCACCTGTAAACAAGTGGATTTTTAGCCTCAATCTAAAGTAGCTCAGTGTTTCGGCTCTTTTGCAGGTTTCCAGAAGTTTGTTCCAGACTGCTGCTTCATCGTATTTGGTTCTGACCGAAAAATGTCAATAAAATACACATTTTTGTGGTTGCAACATGACAAAATGCGAAAAGTTTCGAAGCAAGGGACTGTAACTTTAATGAAAAATATATATTTTCCTCAAGAATCAAATCCTTATTAGACATAGTAACGAGAGGAGCATTACATTTGGCCTGTCTGAGCTTGTTGATCAGAATTAATCAGAACCATTTTAGGTGTCGGTTCTTGCTCTAAACGTGTGGCTAAACTCTCAAACAACCCAAATGTCAACCATCTTCATCTTATCCAATCCTTGAAAAGAGGCAGCGCTTCATTAAATCTGGATAAATCTGTTCGAATACGCGGAGCAATTAATAAAAGACAACAATAATGAGAGTTTGTTCTGACACATCAAGTGTTTTTAAGTGAATTTAAAGAAACGGCAATGAATGAAACGGAGAGCAGCTGCTGGAAACGGTTTGTGAAGTTAAAGTTGCAGGATTCGTCTCTGTTAACGCAGCAATGCACGCCTGAGTGAACTGTCCTACAAGTGTTTCCATCACTCATCATCATCATTTCTGAATGTAAATAAAGCATGAGATCTTATGGCCTGCTTTTGTTTATATTAGAACACTAAATGAAGGGTTCACATATTAAGTAGGTCACCATGATTTACTGTTTTCAAGCTCATGCTCACCTTTATTTATTTTTTTCTATCGACAAAGGAAATGGCTATATTTATTGCTGTTCTACGCTGTCGTGTTTTAGAGGCTCAGAAAAATCTTTTTACATGTAAAACTCTGATCCATCTCAGTGTGTTTATAGACTGGTGCAGGTAAGACGATGTTCTTTTGATGCTAAAACAGTGAGCTACATGTGTCACTGCCTTGTTCAGTCTCACCAAGGAAATGTTGTTTGTGAGCTTCTCATTTTTGGGAAATCTAGAGGATAAAAATAAAAGTGTTTGTAAAGGTTGGTCGTGTCTTCATCTCATTGTGTGGAAGTTTAAAGTATGTTTAATGAGTGTTTAAGCCTGGAAGAAGAATCTTAAACACTCAGACGAAAAAGTCCTGAACACAATGTAGCCTTATACAAAGAGGGAAGACTATTTAGATCTAAAAAATTGTTATAATATTCATTATAACTTTTGTTATGCCAACAGATTTGTCTGAAAATATCCTTTTCCATCTGGAAAAATGTATTCCTCCTACTAATTTTGCAAATGTTGGTAGTTTATTATGGTAGTTTTGTTTAGCTAATTAAACAACAGAAAGAGATTACCAGCAAGAAGAATTACACACACTATGACAGTGAGCCTTCAACAATACAGAAGTATGACATTTTGATAGACTGTTTTCAAAGGTGTCCCATTTATCATAGTTTAGTTTGTACAATTTAATAAATATAAATTTGAAGTTTGGGGAGGTAAACTCCAAAACTGAAGTCCAGAGGGTTTTGTTTTGAACTTTCACAGATTTTGAAATGTAATAATTTAGCTTAATCTTATCATTTTTAATGAAAAAGAGTATTTAGAAATCAGTCTTCCAGTTGGCCATAAAGAGGATGGATGAGAACTAAGAAGTGATGAAGATTAAAATTTACAAGAATATTTAGCAGCAGACAGGTGAAAGAGAAACTACATAAATGTCTGTCGGAGATAGGCAATACGATTTACATATTCTTTAGAAATGTATAGCATGAATCTGAATATATTTTGTAAATAAAATGTGTGGAAATTGTAAAAAAAAAAAAAAAAAAAAACAAAGGAAAGAAATTTGCTGTAACTGTACCCTATTAATTACCCATTTAATAATAGTTGGAACTTCAAATTAACTTTACATTTATCAAGATGTAAAGTTCAAAACTAAATTATAATGGATGACAAAGCAAAACTTTTATTTCAAAGAATTGTTCAGCCTACAGTTGGTATTCAGGTAAGAAAATACATCAACAATTTATTTTATAACGCTTTAAACATTTAAACTGGTATATGTTAAATCTTTTGAAATTTTTACATGCTCATGAAATAAATTATGCTCAATTTGAAACATAATGTAGACAAAGAATAAAATGTTTTACAAACGTACTGATTTTTGGCGTTCCACCTCACCGCTGGCTGAGGTGTCACTGAACGCAACACTGCTTGGTATTCTAGTAGAAGAGCCGGGCTCGTGTTACGCTGACCGAGGTGTCTTTGAACGCAACGCGGCTTGGTTTTCTCGTAGCACAGCCTGAGCCTGTGTTGGGAAAGTCCACAGAGCGTTGATGCGCTGTGGCGACCTGAACGCAGGTAGACACTGAAATATTTCTCCCCCTGCGGGCTCATGACTCTGTCGTAGGAACCAGAGGTGAGTCTCAAAGCGATGTTCGGTATGTAACATTTAGTAAAGCGGTTTTAACGGGCCTCGGAGCTTTCGGTTCTAATGTCAGAGAGAGCTAGTTACGGGCTCCGGCTATTTCCTGGTGTTGACTGGGATTCTGTTGCTCTGCTAGCTAGCTGCTTGCTGGTTAGCTAATGTCGCCTGTCAAGGAGCATTTCTGTGCCCGTTATCCTACATTTCTTTTTTGTCTAAAAATAGAAATATCGTTGTTGCTACATCGACACACAAGTCCTATTTGATTTTATTGTTGTTATGACAGGAAAACGTTTCACAGAGTAGCGCTGTCCTTGTGTTTGGTAGCTTTGTTTAGCTAAGTGTAAACTGCCGGGGCTGTTGTAATCTTTATAACCTCAAAGTTTGTTGTCGTCATTGCTCCATTGTTGTCTATGCTTGTTGCAGCTCTCCCCACAACAATGGAGAAAGCTCCCTTCAAGCAGACCCAGTCCTTCGGGGACTGGGAGCTGAAAGAGAGGCTGGGGATTGGAGGCTTTGCCCATGTTTACCTCTTCCAGCAATCCGTGAGTGTCATCATCACCTCAACTGACTCCTTATGCACAGTCAATATTTTACATTTTAATTTTCTTTTATGCAGCTCCTCAGATAAATGTAAGTGCCACTGTTAAAATGCCAAGTGGTTGTGAAGTAAAAAATTAGGCCACATTTTAAAACGTTTTCCTTCTTTTAATGTGAATTATATATGTGGTTCAAAATGAAACTACTACATGAACGGGAATTTTGAGATGAGGTATAGAAAAAATAACTAATAAAACCTGCTTTCACTCATGTTTGGTAGGAGACTGATGTCTATTCCCATCATATATCACATCTATACTTGGATTCACTGTGATAATGGATAATAAATCCTGCGTTATCTTATTGTCATATATTGTGATAAATATGATAAGAATTTTGATTTATCGTCACAATAAATTCCAATAATGACGTTTTTCAATAAATACATCCCAAAACTGTCCGTATTATCGATATTGTTAGTTTCAGTAATTTCTGTTCATTCAATGACATTGTCATTATATGTCAATAAGTTTGAAAATATGACTAAATGAAGTTACAGTAAGCAGAATTTATATGACTGGTGTCCAGGGTTTTCCCCCCTGTGCATTCTAAGCCTGGTGGGCCACCAGGCTTTACGTGGGCCCCCACCAGGCTAAGCTTATTTATTTTAGTTTTTTTTTTTAAATATTAGCATTTTTTTAAGACTTTATAGTTGGTATTCAAGCATTAATCTTCTAATAACACATAATTATCAAGTGATATTTTCAAATTTCCTGTCAGTTTTAAACATTTTTTAACTCAAAAGCATGGTGGGCCACAATATTGCCCTAGCGCCTCACCACTGGGCTTAGCAAGTTTTCTGGAGGAAACCCTGTTGTCCTAAAGAAGCATATTACAATTTGGTGTGTTTTTCAAGAGTACTGTTTGTGTTTGTGGGGCTATAATTGCTACATCATGCAGTCACAGCCCTACGGTTACCGAGAAAAGAAGTAATTTATGGTTCGTAATGTCACTTCACAATAGTACCCCAAAATATTGTTGTAAAACTTTCAGTCTGTGTTGCCTTCCCCTAGCTCTCTAGGCTGGTTTAAAAAAAGTGAAAGCACTTCCATCTGAAGAAAAGCAACCCCAAGTAATTCACTGTGGGTGTGGTCTCTTTAGTGTTGGTTTTTGGGCAGCCTGTACTTTTAGGAATGGTGGGAAAGAAATTCAAGAAAAAGCTATGGTGGTTTCATCTGATCAACACATTCTCCCACAGGATTTTAGATTATTTTAGCCTGGCCTGGATGTTTCCGAATGAGTAAAATGATTCTGTCGTCAATTCTATTCCTAAAACCAGAAATGTGGAAAATGTAGGATATTGTTATCACATGTAAGAGAAAAACAGTTTCAGTTTCATCTTGTAGTTTCTATTTATTTTGGAGAAATGTCTAATATTCATAATGTCGCTGTTGTCCCATATTTCCTCCTATTACCAGCGGCTGCTTTCACTGAACCATAACACTATCATCCTTTGTATCTTCTCTACAAACATCTGGCTTCAGTTAAAGGTTGCCAATGGGCAAACATCAGAAAACCCTTCTTGGATTGCTGAACCTTACTTCTTATTAATCAGATCCTCAGTAATGTTGTTTACCAAAAGAAGATCGAATGTTGAAATTGAAACAATGTCCACGGTTGTTATTTTGGTTTCCTTTGCAGAAAGTAATGCTAACTTCATCATGAGCTGGAAAAATGATTCCTTTCTCAAGGCAGTGAATCCTCCCCAGATCCCTCTGCTGATAAAGTTTAAGACACCAAGTGACACAGTGTTTCTCTATAATCTGTTTTTTTTTTCTTTTTTCTTTTTTCTTAGGAAACAAATGAAAAAATAGCAGTGAAAATGTGCCGTCTCGACCTCACACCAAGGAACAGGGACAGATGGTGCAGAGAAATACAGATTATGAAAAAGTAAGTCACTTTTTAATGTCTCGTCTTCGTTATCTGAAGCTGTCTAGTACTCGGCGTGATTATTTAAAGTAATCTGACATTTAGATGAAGTTACAGATGGTCTAAGCGTCGTCTCTCTCACTCAGGCTGCATCATAATAATGTTGTGACTGCAAAGGAAGTCCCAGAGGACATCAACGCCATCGCCTTAAACGAGCTTCCCCTCCTGGCCATGGAGTACTGCTCCAAAGGAGACCTGAGAAATGTGAGATGAATTTACTTTTACTTACCTTTCTTTGTGATTTTAACCACAAGTTGACGTTCAGCCAGTTAGTGATGTAAACTAGAAAAATGTTAAGACGTTGTTCCATCACAGTAAAGGGGGAAAAGGGACCCAAACAACTCGTAGTACCGTATTTTCCGCACTATAAGACGCACCTAAAAACCTTCAATTTCCTCAAAAGCCGACAGTGCGCCTTATAATCCGGTGCGCCTTATATATGGACCAATATTGAGCCACAACAGGTCCAGCAACGGACCTTACCACAGGGGCCGCGTTTCATTGGCTAATGCCCATTTTAGGTCACAGTGCAGCTACCACGTGCGTGACCGTCTCACAAACACAAGCTACAGTAGTAAACATATGCTAATGTACATTGTGGACCATCAAAACCATGAATGCCGACTTACCCAGCCTTGCAAGAACAATAGGCATCAGTGATCTTGTCCACAGCTATATTTATGCTGAGGGTGTGAGGATCTGCTGTTTTTCTCATCTATCGGTAGCTTTTAGCTGTGACGCGCACAGCTAAAAGCTGTGGACGTCACAGCTTTTAGCTGTTGGAGGCATCCAACAGCCAGTGGCTGTTGGATGCCTCCAACAGCCACTGGATGTTGGAGGCATCCAGTGGCTCAAACACCTTGATGTCGTCCAAAAAAGATGACATGAACTTGTTGGTTCCCCTGTCCATTGTCGTGGCTGATATGTTGTGAAAATCCGGCAGAAATGCTACGCTAATTAACTCAGATCGAAATGAAAGACGTCATGTTTACACAGACATGCAGTAAGCTGCTTACGTAGTTGGTCCACTACGGTAAGCAGCCGCCAACTTCTTTTTCCCCCGTAGAAGAAGTAGTGCGCGGTGCATGCTGGGATAGTTGTCAGAACACTGGTTTGTTAATAAAGTTTGATAATACATTTAAAGGGGGGGAGGGGCAGGGGAAGAGAGACAGAGACTGCAGCGGCAGCGTGTCGGTTGGTCTGTGTTACCCAGAAAGCAGTTGGGCATAATATCGCAACACCAACACCGTGAGTGAAACAACGACTGGGCCAGCCTACTATATAAAGTACTCGGGACCATTTCTTTATTAATGTGGATGTGTAATAATAGAGTATGAAGCGTCTATTCTATGCGCCTTATAATGCGGTGCGCCTAATGTATGAAAAAAGTCCTAAAATAGGCCATTCATTGAAGGTGCGCCTTATAATCCGGTGCGCCTTATAGTGCGGAAAATACGGTAGTTTTATATATTAATAATCCCACATTTGTTTTGTGATTTTGTTTGTTTTGAGTTAGAAAAAATGTTAAATTATGAGACAAATTCTTTTTTTCTTTTCGCAGGAGATTTATCAAAATTTAGGTTTCATATCAAAAGAAGAATAAGAAAACAAAAGATCAACATGTCAGCTGTTGTTTCCATCTAGAATTTTTTGTAAGGAAAACTAGATTTCTACGTCAGTAAAAGTATTTTTAGGAGATTAAACTAAATGCTTAATATCTGGTGGATGATGACGGTTGTTTAAATTGCACCTGTTTTGACGCATAAGTAGTGTTAATCACATACATATTTCATTTTCTGTTACTTTTAAACTTACAACCTCTCTTAAGTAACAGGAAGCATCGTTTTTCTCTTGTTTAATTAGTGTTACATTTTATTTAATTCACAAGAAAGGAAAATGACGAAGCGATTCACTGAACACCAGGGCAGATTTAAACACGCTGAGTCTTTACTCCTCTTAAAATAGGTGAGCGGAAAGTTTGGCCTGTTTGCACAATTAAAAAGGAAAGAATGAGGATGTGATGGAGGGTTGTTTAGAGGAAATGCTTAAATATGCTTCGGAAGAAAAAGGTGTGACACACAAACACATTTGAGATTAAGAGGATAATTTTCATTTGTTTCACTTTAGTTCCCATCTAAACCCTTTAAGGCGTCAGAACGGCACATTTTCTCCTCTCTGTAGAAAATGGATCATAATCAGTGCATAATAAATTAATTTAATTTTGAAACTATCTTGTTTTATCCCTGATTCTATATTATTATTTATTTATCGTCTAGTTCTAATTATTTGGGGGATTTTCTTTATTTGACCAGCTGAACGTCGATCAAGGTGGAAAATGCATTTACTCCAGTCATCAGCCGTCTTTCAGTGCATTTCTGTTTCATATTTAAACATCACAGAGCAAAGGTGTTTATTGAATCCCAGCAATTTTATGCTTTTTTTTTTTTTTTTTATATTAAATTTGATAAATTGATCTTTATGAAAAGGCTCTTTAGCTTCACACCAACATGTCAGCAGTGGCAGAAAGTTTCAGATGTGTTGGTTAAAAATTGCGAAACGTCTTCAACGTCTTACCTTTTAGTGACAGCTTGCTTATTTTATCCTGTTTTAACTGAAGCATCCAGACACGTGAAAACCTCTGGAGGTTTTTACAAACCTGTAACCTGCGGCGCTAGACGTAGCGAAAAGCAAAACCAAAACCACAAGTGTCCTCATGCAGCGAGTGAAAATCTCTTCCTGATTCTGTCTGTTCTGAGAAATATGTTGATCAGCAGATTCAGATGCAGATGATAACAGGCTGAGGAAGCAGCACAACAGCTTAGTGTTTAAAGCAGTCAGTGGGTTTGGTCAGCAGCCTGCCTGTGGATGCACACAGACCTCAGCGCTGTGTGGGGGATTCCCCTGGGGAAAATCCCACACATCTTACGCACATGAGGGCTGCCCATTAAAACACACTTCTTCGATTCTTAGGTTTTCTTACAGAAAAGTATGGGATCTCATTTCAGGATTTTCCAGGAATATTATGGAAAATATATGTGTTGAGAAACATAATTGATTTCTCATTCTGTTGTCTACATTTTGTCTTGTATCTTGTTGCTTTTTATCAGAGTTTGGATTTCTTCCTTCTTTGTGCAATTCATTTCTTGTCTCAGCTTCCTTCTTTTACTTATTTCTATGTATCCATTAATTCTTTCCATCTTTCTTCGTGTCCTTCCATACCTTCTTTTACTGGTTTTCATGTGTTACCAATTCAAATTCTGACCCTTTGTAGACATATCTGCAATAAATTCAAGGTTTCCCCCAGAAAACTTGCTAAGCCTGGTGGTTGGCTGCAGTCATTCATCCAGCAGCCCGTCATGTTTTTGAGTTTAAAAATGTTTAAAGTTGACAGGAAATTTGAAAATATCACTTGATAGGTATGTGTTATTGGAAGATTAATACCTGAACACCAACTATAAAGTCTTAAAAAATGCAAACATTTAAAAAAAAAATACTTAAATAAAAAAGTAATGCTTAGCCTGGTGAGGGCACAAGTAAAGCCTGGTGGCCCGCCAGGCTTGTAAAACACTGAGGGAAATCCTGAAATTCACAGCAGCCTTTTTTTTTTTTTTTTTTTACTTTAAAATTAGTGTAAAGGACCGAGAACTCTGGGAAATTGAGTCTTGAAAAGCCTGGATTTTTCATGTAATGTTCAGGATCTCTGTATTCTGCAAACCCAGTTGCAAGATCTTTACGTTGTTTGACATGAAGGAAGAAAATGATCCATAATGATTTCATTATGGATCAGAACTATAATCTACATGGGGCTTCTGTTTATTGACTAGCAGCCTTTACTTTAGAATGAAAGGCCAACCCAATTTGGATTATTACGTAGCTAATGCATTTCTTTACCGTCTTCTAAATACACTTCCATTAAAACATTTGTGCATCATGTTCCATTGAGAGGATAATCCTCTTCCTGACGTACTTTGTGTTGTGATGTTAACCGACCACAGGTGCTGAGCAAACCTGAAAACTGCTGCGGTCTGAAAGAAAGTGAAGTGCTTTCATTACTCCATGACGTCGGTACGTCCTCTTGCTGTTTCACCTTTTGCATTTCGGGATGTAGTTTTCAAAGCTCCTCACTGAATTTAATTGCCAACCTCTGATCCAGGAAGTGGCATTCAGTATCTGCACGAAAACAAGATCATACACAGGGACCTGAAACCAGAAAACATTGTTCTCCAGGACTGCGGTGGAAAGGTAAAGTACGGCATGTCTGCTCTAATCTTGGCTGACTCTTTCTCTTAGTTTTAGCATGACTATATTTATCTGTATCACTTGCAGGTGGTTCATAAAATCATTGACTTGGGTTATGCCAAAGATCTGGACCAGGGCAGTTTGTGCACTTCCTTCGTGGGAACTCTTCAGTACCTGGTGAACACCTAAATATGTGCTAATCTGCAGCACATTTGCTTCATTTGATGAATTTTGTTCCGAGTTTCCATGTTTTCTCCTTTAACGATGCTGACAGATTCACTAAGAATCAAACCACAGAGTCATTGGTGTAACAGTTTGCTGAAACCAGCTCCTCTTCCTCTGCAGGCTCCTGAGCTGTTTGACAACAAGCCATACACGGTCGCTGTGGACTTCTGGAGCTTTGGAACGATGGTTTTTGAATGCTGCTGCGGCTTCCGTCCCTTTCTACACAACTGGCAACCTGTGCAGTGGTAAGATCGCCTCAGCGATCGTCAGACTGTAATCAAAATTAATTTGTTGGACTTTTTAGGCCCAATCTGACATTGTGACTTGGATTTGCAAATTAAAACGGAAAGATTTGTAAGATTTGATTAATCTACACTGTCACACCAAAGACTGTAAGGATCCAAACCCAATTATATTCTGGCTGAACTGGATTTGGACAAATAAATCTGTGTAGTTTAATGTAAAGAAGGTAGATTCAACCTTTCCTTGATGGTTGTAAACTGAGAACTCTTCAGCTTGTTGGGCTTATCGGTTTCACCTTTAGAGGCATGAAAGATAAAATTACAATTGACTCTTTTCCTCCTCTGTAACTGATCAGGTTGCGTTTTTTTCTTGTTTTGCAGGGCTGGCATAGTGAAGAATAAAGGTCCAAAAGACATCATGGCAGTAGAAGATTCTAACGGTGAAGTCAAGTTCTCAACACATCTTGCTCAACCAAACAACCTCAGCAGGTTAGCGTGCTAAAGGAAAATAATAGTAACAATGTTGGCACTGGAAATGCTGTTCTCTGCAGGATGCAGTTTTTGGTGTGTTACTTTCAGTGTAAGTTTTTCCCCATGTGACGCAGGACGCTGGTGGAACCGCTGGAAAACGTCCTGCAGCTGATGCTGAAGTGGAACCAGGAACAGAGAGGCGGTCCAGTGCAGCGCGCCTCAAAGAGACCCATGTGCTTTGAGATGCTGGATGACCTGCTGAACATGAGTGTGAGTTACCAAAGGACCTGGTTAGCACAATGGTTGTTGTAATTATAACAGCAACTTTATGCTGTGGGTCATTACTGAAAACATGAGAAGTGGATTTGTATGAATGCTGTTATGGTTGTCAAAAATAATTAATATCTCCATGTAATTGAGACTAGAATAAAAATAGTTGTTCAAAAATACTAATTTGCTTACATTTGCTCAAATTGTAACACTCAGCCTCTCCCCAACATGTTGCTGTTTCCATGGTTTGAACTCTGCTATCGTGGCGAGTACAGCTGGAAAAAAAAAAACATATTAACCGACAAAGCTAACACAAATGTGTTTTTTGGAGAAACTATTGCTATGAGGCAGACACCGGGGGGAAAGGAAATGCTGAAGAATGCCACATGCTAGCTGCGCTAATGCTAGAAGCTAACTCTACGATTTTGATGTTTGGAAGCAACTTAAAACGATCAGAAGTGAAATGTGTTTGTATCAACAGCGAAATGCAAGCGCACGCTAAAGAGAAGCGGTTATAACAAAAATAATTTCATAACTAATTTAAAGGTACAAGCTTTCATAAAGAGGAAAGAGAGTAGAATAGAAATGTACCAGCAAGTTCAAGGTTAAGATTCAAACCGATGTAAAATATATTTAAAACAGAATAAGAGACTGTGCCGTTATTAATATTATATTTTGGCCAAACAGGGAAGTGTCATTTTCAAATTATGTATTTTAACCAGTGAGGACTGAATTCTCAACTACTTATCTAAAGGAAGCTGAAATATTGCCATAATATAAGTAATTATTCAGAAAGAAGCCTGAGACTTAAAAATGTTGCCTTGCTGTAATTTTTCTTATTGTCTGAGTTTGAAATTTTAATAGCGTGACGATCCAAACTCTGGGTGCTCTGTGTGTCCTGGCTGTTCGCTACATTGCTGCTAATCTTCTCTGGTTTTCAGGTCGTCCACATCCTGAACATGACCACAGCTCAGGTCCTTTCCTTCAAACTGAGTCCAGATGAGAGTCTTCATAGTCTGCAGATGCGCATCGAGGCCGAAACCAAAATTGAAGTCGTCAACCAGGAGCTGCTGCAGGAGACGGGCGTCTCTCTGGACCCCAGGAAGCCGGCCAACCAGTGCGTCCCGTTGGACGGAATGGTGCGTTGGTTAGCAGGTCAAAGCTTTAGCCGTGTGACAGACGGCTGATTGGTCAGTACAGACCTTCAGTACATGGTCCTATGACGGCATCGACAATAACAACTGAAGTGACTTCTGTAGCTCGAGACATTATCATCATTCAAAAATTTGTTGTATTAATCTTAACAGAACAAATTAAGTTATTGCTTAAGTCTAATATCTACTTTATTCCTTAACTTAGTTCTGCATTACTACATTAGACTGTATTGATTTATTATATTACCTTCTTTTAAATTAGATATTTATGTTTTTCAATTAAAATATAGAGGTAAATATTTATTATCACCGTGGCTTTATTAACGTGGTTTGTTTAATTCTTTGTTCTTTTCTCCTGCTGTGTAGCGAGGGTGGGACGAGTACATTGTGTACTTGTTTGATAAGAGCATCACCAACTACTCTGGTCCCCTCAACGCCAGACATCTGCCTGACAGAGTCAACAACATCGGTGAGGTGCCTTTAGGTAGCTGTGCTGCTTCATGAACAAAAACTGAAGGGAGCTGAGAGAGACCATGTGTGTTTTTTTTTAATTTCTAGTCCAAGATTCAAAGAAGTCGCTGCCTCTGGTTGAGTTGAAGAAAGTTTGGGGTGAAGCGGTGAACTACATCTGTGGTCTGAAAGACGACTACAGCAGACTCTTCCAAGGCCAGAGAGCTGCCATGTGAGTCGTTATTCAGCTGCTGGCGGCCATCTTTGCCTCCAGGAACCAGGTTTATACTTGGTGGAAGAAAGAAACTGCTGGTTCTGATTGTAGCACCAAGTATTGATTACAATCACTAGAGATTAATAATGTAATAAAATGAAGAAGTCGATTAATTTTGCTAATTTATTTTTTTAAAGTAAAACTCATGTAGATATATTACACACAGTGATTTATTTCAAGCCTTTGTTTTGATGATTATGGCTTAAAACATATTAAACCTATTATTTAGAGGTGTACCTATTCCTCTATATTCACTTTCCATTAGTTTATCTAGAGAAAACTTCTCATAACCTTGATCAACATTATCAGAACAAGAATCCAGAGAAACCCCTGGCAGCTTATAAATCACGGTCTACTTATTCTTAAACATTTTTTATTTTATTTTTTCTCTTTCATTTGTTTTGTTGTATTTCCTTCTAATTCATGTAAAACACATTGGATTGCCTTGTTGCTGAAAATGTGCTTATATAAGTGAAATTACCTCACATAAAACAAAACAAAAACAAGTAAGAAATGATTTCAAACGGTTATGAGAGACTGCTGACTTGACGGATATTGACGCCGTCCACGAGGAGGGGAGGCTACAAAAAGTTATTATTAAGAACCTGATTGTTTAGAGTGTTGAATCCAACCATACTGGCAGAAAGTTTAGTGTAAGGAAGAACTGTGGCAGGAAGGGAGTCGGGGCTTTTCCAGGATATGGGAGACAACTGGGCAAGGGGAAAATAAGTATTATTTTTCCAGATCAAAAGAACATTTAAATTCAGGATTTGTTTCTCAATATATTTTTAAGCATAAAATGAAGCATTTTTCTGCTGTAGTTGTTCTAAACGGCTGAATACCTATAGGCGTGCGTCTCTGTACGTTGGTGCTTCTTTAAACAAACTCTCCGTGTTTCTTCCTGCAGGCTGAGCCTCCTGCGCTACAACACCAACCTGACCCGGTGTAAAAACAGCATGTTCGGCTTCTCTCAGCAGCTCAGGGCCAAGCTGGATTTCTTCAAGAGCAGCATCCAGTATGACCTGGAGAAGTACAGCGACCAGATGCACTATGGGATATGTGAGTTTCCTATGGCGGCTGCATTGTTTTCATCTTGGAGCTGAATCACTCTGCTGGTGTGTGTTGATTAGTGTCCTGTGTTTGTCCAAAGCGTCTGAGAAGATGCTGAAAGCCTGGCAGGAAAATGAAGAAAGAGCTGCTACCTTTGCACAGGTAATGGAATAAAACAAACAAAACTTCATTTAAATGTGTTTTGTTTTTAATGTATAATTTAACACCTCTTTGCGTCTGTGGTGGTTTTCTCCTGCAGGTGGCAGAAGTGAGCCATTTAGATGACGAGATCATGGCTCTGCACTCTGAGATCGTGGAGCTTCAGAGGAGCCCGTACGCTCGGCGACAAGGAGACAAGATGGAGCAGCTGTGAGTGTTCAGGCTGAACATGCAGCAGTTTAAAGGTTCGGCCGATAAAAAGCTCCAGAATGAAGGTTTTTAAACATTTAAATCTATTTTATTCCAGAGAAGGAAAGGCAATAGACATCTACATGCAGCTGAAGAGGACATGCAAAGGTGGGGATTAGCTTCCTTCCAAAAACACTAATGTTCCCTAACTAAAATTACATTTACATTTTTGATTTTCCTCAGCTGCTGACTCGGATGGCACCAGCGACAGCTCTGAAATGGTGAAGGCCATCATCCAGACCGTCCAGAACCAGGACAAGGTCCTCAGAGATCTGTACACCCACCTCAGGTAGGAGCAAGCATCAGATTATTTTAAAAGACTTTGTGTGAATATTCATGTAATCGTTTTCTTGCTTATGGAAAATACAACTGCATTTTACTCTGTGTCACATCAAAGTCTTTATTTTGTGTGAACAGCAAAATCCTGACTAGCAAGCAGAAGATCATCGACTTGTTTCCACGGATCGAGAAGACTCTGGAGAGCATCAAAGATGCGGACAACACCGTGATGCAGATGCAGATCAAAAGGCAGAAAGAGTTCTGGCATTTACTCAAAATCGCTTGTGTGAGTAGATTCTGGTAGAAACTCTGACAAGTGGAAAAAACACGAAGTGCTTTACAATAAAAACAAACATAAAAGAAAATTTAAAGATGGAAAAGCCAGTCTGAATAAATGAGTCTTCAACTTCTTTTTGAAATAATCAACAGTCTCAAAATGGAGGCAAACTATTCCACTAACTGGGTTCCTGCGCTCTGAAACATTTCTCTCCTCTGGTCTTAAAAACACCAACGTGTTGCTGTTGAGTTTCCAGAACCAATAATTATCAGAGTTTACCTGCAATATGTCACAGAGCCATTGATGCAACTAAAACATTTTATCAGAGGAGAACTTTAAATATTCATTTGGTCGACATTATCAGTGGAGCTGAATATCATAAGCATAGAAAACTGCCTGATTGTTTGTCTGACAGGATCTGGTCTGTGAAAACACTAAATCTTCTGCCAGAAAGGTCAGAGTTCAGTCACACAAAACAAGCTGAAGTAGCCATGCTTTCTTCACCCAGTGGCAGCATTACTGCCACCCAGTGGCAGCATTACTGCCACCCAGTGGCAGCATTACTGCCACCCAGTGGCAGCATTACTGCCACCCAGTGGCAGCAATGCTGCAGTTGAGGCAGAATAAAAGACTCTGGGTTCAGCCTTGAAAAGGTCCAATCCAGTTCTTCAACACATCCGGTCTTCCAGATGTTTCTTCCAGATGTTTCTTGTTTTTCCATTTTCTTATGGACAGTAGTCCATAACACTACTTATGGACTAACGATACTGGGTCTAGGATGGCAAATGTATCGCTAAGAGTTCTACTCTTAATCAGTCAAATTTTATTTGTATAGCACATGCAGCAAGGCATTTCAAGGTGCTTTACATAGTTAAAAAACAAAATAAAAACAGCAGGCGACTTAAGAAATGTTGCAAACAAAATGAAGGTACCAAAGTTGACAGAACTTTGATTTAAAGACTCTTCATATAATCTATGGTTTTCTATTTCTGATTCTGACAAACCCAATAGTTCTAGATTTGGAAATAAAGGTGATCTAACTGATTTGACTAATGTAAAAATTTGAGTTAGGAAAAGAAGGAAATATGGCAGTTAAAAATGTGTTTTCTTCAATTTCTTAACAAGCTCAGGCAAAAATAATAAAGGTTTTGGATCAAACTAATTCAAAAAGGAGGGAAAAGAAAACATTAAATAGTTCAGATTCTTAGCAAAGTGATTTTTAACTTGTCCAGTGAGAAAACAAAGTGATCTTTGGGGTCGTGCATGGGGATCATTTAAAGAAGAAATGTCGAGTTCAAACGGCTTTTTACTTTTCTGTCACACAGATATTTGGCCGCCTGTGTTGTTGATGGAGGGTGTTCATGTTTGTTGTTGCTTTGTTGGTAAAACGGGTCGTTTCCTCAGGCCCAGAACTCGTCTCGGAACTCCATGGCAACCAGTCCTGAGTCGTCCCAACTGCTGCAGGTTTCCCAGTGGTCCCAGTCGGCTCAGCCGGTCAGCTCCCCTCATCCCCTGACCTCCCTGCCCGGACGCAACGACAGGTCACTCAGCACCAGAACACATCTGGCGAAACTTCAGTCGTCTAATGTTTGATCACATAGTTAAATAAAAACCACTTGTTTTACTTGATAAGCAGCTTTAAGTTTAGTTAGATCTGCACCTGTAATTCTCAAACTGGGTCTAAAAAGCTAAGACAGCAGTAAAACTTAAACTTTTATGAGCCTTACAAACAAAAAAAGTACCAAAGTTGAACACCTGTGCTGCTTTGGTCTTTTTCTGAGCATATTTATTTCTATTTGAATAATCTTAATTAAATCTACATTTAAAACCTTTGCTTTCCATTCTCTAAGTAGTTGAAATGGTTAAATTAAAGTTATAATCAATGTTAGAAGAGGAAGATCCACAAAAAGTGCAATGTATCTTGAAGGAGTGGACAAAACAACTGTTGGCAAAAAAACAACAACACTTTGAGTCATTCAGAAATTCAACATTAATCTCGCGGTCTAGATTTTAATTTGAGCATAAACACCGAGGAAATATTACATCTGATAACCTTTTAAACTAAACTTAATCAGCCTTTAGCAGATTTGTGGATGGTAAATTATATCTTAAAAGATAACTGTTGCTAAATAGGTAATTATCAAATGTTATAATTGCTTAATTTAACAGTTTGTCCACCAAAGGACAAACTGTACAGGTTCGGCTTCCTAACCTACATCAGTCCAGGGTTAGACATGTACTAATGAACGACTTAACATTTCTGGAAAAACCTGATTTCTGTTCAAGAACGTCCCAAACTGTGCTTCATGCCCAAATATCCAGAATATTTTACCAAAAAATGTCAGAAATGTGGATTTTAAGCCTCTTTCTGTGAGCAGACAGGAGGCTGTTCTCTCTTTGGGGTTGTTTGTTTTGTGGGTCTCATGTGACTAAACTGAGGCTGATTTAGTGGTTTTTTGTTTATCATTCAGTGATGGAGCTCCTCGACTGCTGCAGGAGAACCAGAAGTACCTCAGTCAGCTGACCAATCTGATGCAGGAGGCCGCAGACGAGCAAGCAAAGAGCATAGTGGTCAGTTCATGGTTAACGTTTTGTTTTGAGAGTTTTCATCTGTCATCTATGCAGATTTAATTAAATTTATTTATTAAATTAAATTTATTTACTTAAAATTCATTGATTTAAGAATCAAGTTTCACCTCAGAGTGTGAGCAATAAAACAAATGCAAAAATGAATTATGTAAAAACAAAAAAAGGGTTAAAAGCATACAAATGCTGCATCCTTAAGCCTTAAAGTTTAGGTTTTAAAGGGAAAGTTTGTAGGGTTTTTTAAGAGAGGAGGATTAATGAGCATTAATCATCTTATATCACTCAGATCATTTGCACAATATTCATGGAGAAATAGATCAGTCATCCACTTTGTTGCATAGCTTTTATATTTCAATAAATGAAATCATCAATTGAAAACAGCTTTTTTTTTTTTAATTTACTCTGGTTATTAAAGTTAAGTTCAAACATTTTTCCACAGCACTGTAAATAAGTTTCAGGTTTTGCTTTGAATTACTGAAATAAAGTTTTTGGTGTTAATCTAATTTTACAATAAAGACCAAAATAGTCTGTCGCAATGACCTGCTCTAGATTTTAGCTTCAATCTCCTTTAATCCATAATGAAAAGAGAAGTTACGACTCATCACCTCTCCTGAGGAAGCCATTTAATCTACAAACTGTTTTAGTTTTTTTTTTTAATTGAGTCATTGATTTCTTCCTTTCTTTTCTCTTTAAAGGAGCAGGACTGGAGCTGGACAAAATATGAAACTTTAACAACAAAACTAAAAAAGCGAAACGCGTAATGCTGCCTCCTCCTGATGTTCGGACCGCAGGCCGTCGGCTTCATGCGTTGTACAGCCGTATGTGACTCGGGAAATCCTGTTTAGGAAACGATTTCCTTCGTTTTGCTCGGTGGTGTCTGTCTTCTCCCATCATCCCACACGGTGGCCGGTTTGATAAACGAGTAATCCTGTTTTTATACCAAGAGAACAGCGAAGCTGTGTCTGCTCTCCTCTTCGTTACGCTGCACAACGTCCCGTCACGGAACATCGGTTTGTCTCCGCCGTCGCATCGCTGAGCAAACTAGCGCCGGGCGTGAGGGTTCGTGTTGGCGGCATCCAGAGGAAACATGGGAAATAAAAAAAACAGGAAATGTTCTGGGCAGAGACCTGGGAGGGGACGGATTGAAGAGGAGATTAAAGCACTTTGATACTCCCATGTAGCCTCTCTGTGAAGACAAGCTGCCGAAGCCGCGGCAGAAATCACCGACGCCACACAAACAGAAACCGTTAGTCTCTCTCCATCAGTTTTGTATATTTTACTATCAATGTTTTCGGGGGTTTACATTATGTGTATGTTTTTAAAAACTAGTATTATATATCCTAAGCAAAGGTGTTTTGTCATATGTGCCTCGTACATGGCTGGCCATTGTGTTTATACATTGTCTATACTGTAAATGTCTTTTAGCTGCGGTAGAGAGGAGGCGGGGTTCGGTGGACCGGTGGGTCTCTGCTGCATTCACGTCAGAAACGGTTGAGTCGATCGGATGCATTCAGTCAGAATCTCCCATTAGAAACTCGAGTTTGGAGAGCAGAACCTCCTACAGCAGGGTTTCTAAACTAAACACGAGACAATCAAAGATAAATTGAGGAAAACGTTGAGGAAAACCGAGCCACCAAAATTTTGTTTGCTGGTTGGACTGTCCCTTCATAAGTTGTGTAAAAGCTTTCATCACACACTCTGAATAATTACACTCTAGCTGAGCATTTTTATAGTTTGGAATAACTAGTACTTTTATTTTAAACCTTATAATATGGATCTGATTTTATTATTTTTAAATCACATTCTGGTCACTACGTCATTGTTATACTTTTACGATGACTATACATTTCTAATTTAGTTTTTCCTGATGTATGTTTATTTTTATTTTTTTTTAGCTTTAACATCACTGTCACTACTGAAGACCCTCCTAAACCCCAGATATATTATTGGCAAACACTGGTCTCCATGTTGGTTCTTTGGGAGCAGAAATTAGGTTGTTTCACTAAGGATTATAATCTGACTAAAACACAGAGACACCTGTGGTTTTCCTCAACTGTTAGATGAAAAATAATCTGAATGTGATTTGGGACGTGGATGTGAATGCACATAGTGACCCAGAGCAGTAAATGGTTGAACGTATTTATTCTGATAACTGTTTGGCTGCTTTGGGCCAGAGAGAAATGGCATTGAGTTGCATTTATGGAGTTAAAGTGCAATGGCTTTTCTTTTTGTTCAGTTTCGTATTTATGTATCTCAATTCGTTTTTTTTTTTGTTTGTTTGTTTGTTTTTTCCTTCAGAGTTGAATATTGTTTTCATCTGCTGGTTTAAATTGTATGTTAAGTTTTTGGAGATTTCCTTGTATGAAGATGAAAATGTTGACCAGGTAATAAAAATAATAAATCACTTTGAGACAGTTGTTTTAAGTTTCTCCTTTGGGTCGATGTTCAGTTCTTTACAAAACTGCTCAAACTTTACTATTTTATGCGACAGAGCTACATAAAATAAGGCTCGATTGTAAAGCAAATGGAAAATGACTTGTGTTCAAATTGTCCTCCATTTTTTTACTTAAAGTTAAAATATCCAAGTTTGTAGTTGGGGAAAAATAAAGGTTGCCAGAAATTAGGTTTCAGAGGAGGAAAGTTTGAGTTTCCTCAGCCATCTAAACCTCAAAATCCAATATGGCTGCCTTGGTGATAAGTAGAGAAAAAATTTATTTTATATTTGTGAAAGTACTTTAGTCGATACTGAACACCATATTTTAGATCATTTGACAGTAAAAACATAAATTCATAATTAACATGTATTTCTAATAGCAGTTAGCCTGGTTACAGCAAACCTTGCTGGTTTTCCGTTTTGGAAATGGATCACCACTAAGCTAAAGATTTCTAAAATATAGCTACTTCTATCTCCTACCATCACAGTTAACATAAAATCTTATGTACCACCTTTAGAACCTGTGCCGTAGTTTGAGAAACCGGAGCGAAGTTGCTGGTTGGAGCCGTTTTCCGGTTCTGAAACAGGAAAAAGGAAGCGTTGCCATGGCAACATGTTCCTGTTTCTTAGTCATTTTTTTCTTCAGGACTTAATCAGATACGAGTGAAACAATGTAAATATCAGAGGACTGACGGTATGACTCACTACGGACCAGTTTCAGAGCCTCAGTTTGTCCAGACAGCTGGAATCAATCGAGCTAATGTGACTCAGCTGTTTAAACTACAACTACTCTGAGTGACTTAGGCGGGTCGGGTCCAGTTTCCTCCCTTCTCATGACCTTACTGGACCCGGTGTTTCTGCACACATGAAACTATTTCCAACTAACTGCCTGTTGGGAAACGCTTTTTTTTTTTTTTTTTTTTGGTAATCGATGGAGCTTTTACTTGTTTTGAAACCGGAACAGTCAGCTGCTCGGTTCGTTCAAGGCCATCGACTCCTCTGAGAAATACTGAGATCCTAAATCTCCTGCAGAATGCGCCTCTAATACGCAGCTGCCTCCACTGTGAGCTGTTTTCCCACCTGCGTGGCTTGTGAGTCGCCATGAATCAGCCTTTTCATTGTCTTACCAGAGCTACGAACCGGAGTTTCTCCCTTTCTTGTTGTTTATACTTTATATGACGCCTAGACGATTCAAAGAGACAGTTAAATTTTTATTTTAAGTAGTGGAAAGCTTTTTTTTTTTCTTTTTTTTTCTACTGTAAAGGGAGAAAATTAATGAGAACTTCTTTAGACATGAGGCAGATTTAATGTAGACGAAAATAGGAGAAATCTTTCACAATTATTGGACTTTAATTAAAGCTAGACGCAGATTATAACTGGAGAGGAACCAGTATTTATGGCAGGGTGTTAAACGTGTTATATTAAAAAATAATAAATATTCCACACCGATACGGAAAGATCCCACGTTGGGACTCAAACGCAGAACCTTCTAAATGTACAGGGGGGGGCTCATGCTCAGAAATTATGCTTAAATCAGTGCTATCACAATTATTCCAACAATACTGTAAAAATAAATGCAACTTAATTTTTTATGTCTTCACCACACTTTAACTTGATATTTTCTGCATCTATTTACATAATGGAAAACCTGAAGGCCTTTGTAGATTATTAGCACCTGGAATGATTGACAGAACTAAAGAGTACCAAAAACAAAATTACACAAGACCAATTAAAATCTTTCTAAACATGTATTTTAAATTACTTCCATTATTTGTTCAGCTATTTTCATGTAATTTTATTTAATTATGATTTTAATATTTATGCTGAATGTTATCCATAAATAAATTTCCTCACAAGTGTAAGGAAAGCTACAGTAGATGGAGGTGCCTGCATCTATAAGCTTATTAATATGATTATTACAAAGCAGTTTTATACAGATTCATTGTCTGTTTGATAACTGTATAAAACTGGTTAAAAAGAATGAAGTCATGAGCAGTAATCTAAAACCTGGTCTCATCCTTTCTCCTTCACATTTTTATTGATCTGTGTTTTTATGCTATGGTGCCTTTATTTCCTTTAGGATTAGTAATGACCTTCCCTAAACGAAGGAACTCCTCTTCGGCGTTTTTTTACGTCTCAGAACGAAGGCAGCTGTTTCTCATGAATCACTAAAACGACCATCAGTGATCTCAGTCGTCTATTTCTCCTTTGCTCCGAGTATTTGTAATGCTTCAGAGCAGATTCACCTCACAATTTTTACCAAATTCCTGCAGCCGCTTATTCTAATGTTGAAGTAAATAAAATAAAGTGAGGTCATTGCCACCTCTGGCTTCCTCTCTAACGTATCTCTAAACTCAAAGTCTGTTAACTGGAACTGATGCCGTTTGTGGCTAAAAGAAGACTGCCAGGTTGTGTAATAAACATCATGCAATGACCTTTTCACCAAAAGTGTGAATGTTTACTTCGTAGGAAAAATTGCACAATTTTCAGGTGAACTTAAGTGCACTTTATTTGTTGCCATCAACAAAAAACAAGGTTTTCACATTCAATCTGTCATTTATTTTACAGATTACAAAGAAAAAACTAAACATATTTTGTGTTTTGGTAGCAAAGTTATGACTTCACGTGTCCCCTGGCTGTTGCCGTGGAGACAGCGGTGCTTTAAATACAAGTCAAAAGTCACAGAGAAGCAAAACATTAAAGACACAAGGCTCATCTGAGCCGTGTGAAGCCTCCCATACACAGGTACCATTCATCAGCTTTCAAGTACAAAACGTAGAAAACATGTAGACTGGCTTTGAGTGAAGTTCACAGACTGGACATTAATTTATGAAAGTAAAACAAAAGAAAGAGGGTATAAAAAAAGAACTTGTTTTTAATTGGAGCCTTTTTTTAATATAAAAAAAAGGAAGCCATTACTGAGGTTTTGTTTCCACGTTTGTTGCATCAAATCTTTCAGAATTAGACTTTCTGAGTCCGACTTTGTCTGAAGCGGAGGAGTCGTTTAAATGAGCAGGAGATGAACGGGTGGATTAGCGCCGGCTAAGCTGGTCAAGGTGAAAAAGAGTTTAATCAAATGCAGCGCTTGATACACCAGTCTGTGTTCTGACCCTCGTCTGTCGTTAAGAGATATGGGTCAAGGTTGGAAGACGCCGGAGTCCAGATAAAAGACCGGTCCGATCTGTAGAGAGACGAGGTCAGGAGGACCGGGGAGCGAGTGGGAGCAGAACTGCTGCTGATCAGGCATCTGACCAGGACGCCTTTATGTAGAGGTTTTATTTAAAGGTTTTGAAAATATTCAATGAGACCCACCCATGGTGGGTCTCATTGAGTCTCTGTTGAGCAATGAGTCTCTGTTATTTAGAGACATTAGAAAAGCAGGTTATAGTTAAAGTTTGCATCTAAGCTGACAGCAGCGTCCAAAGAGACACATAGTAAGAATAGGAGGCCTTCAGAATAAAAGTAAAAAAAAAAAAAAGGCCATATACTTTTACAAAAACGAACCCTAAACATAAATAACTTTATTACATTTCTTACGGCTACACTAATGTGAAATAAATACCAAAAAAATAAAAAATCAAAGTGCATGTGGGTATTTGATGTAAAAATGTAGAAGAGTTTTTTTTTTTTTGTTCTTTGCAAACAGAGTAAAAACGTCACAGTTGTACAGCAGCTGTGCAAATGTTAGCCTTGAGTTGTTAAAGTTATTTGAACTTTAGCTTCTCCACCGTCGGTGGGCCGCGTCTGTTTTCAACCCTTCGGACTGACCAGAATGTCACGCAGGTCTGATGAAGCGAGGCTTCGCCTGCGGCGGCGGAGGAGGAGGCTTGAATCTGGCAACCCGAGGAGGGGAGGGTTTGACCGGAGGTACGGCTGGAGGATGTGGTTTGGTTCCATGATTCTGAAAATCAAAATAGAGATCTTAATGAGCTTCTTGTGCCAGTTAAAAACAATCTGAACCAGTTTCTCTTGCGTCTGAAGCGCCTTTAAGTGAGACGTATTGTTAGAGAGAGCCAAACCGTGAAGTGTAAATGCTTTTACTTTGACAGATCTATAAAAGGAAACTACATCAGGTCAATGACAATAAAAGGAGTTTAATTCACCTAAAATCTCAAAGAGACTAAAACAAACAAACAGAAGCACTTCTTCCACAATGCTCAGGTTTCATCTCAGACTGTGAACCTCTAATAAATTAAAAGTATAAAGTATTCACTCCCTCACTCATCTGATCAGACTGTGCTTGACCCCGAACACCACACGGTGGTGGCAGCATCATGCTGAAGGATGCTTTTCTTGATCAGTGACATGGAAGATGGGTGGAGATTAATGCACTGAAATACTGAAAGGAAACTCTTTATTGGTGTTTAAATATGTTCTCCATCCAATTCTGTGACAGAATATGAAAACACTTCAGAGGTTTTTGTTTCTTTTTATTTTTTTATCTGATTTAATCTAAAAATGTACAAGAAGCTGCTGTGGGAGAAGCTGCAGTCACTTCTGGACTTCCAACTTTTCTATTTTAAAGTAAGTCAGTCCTCAGGTTTTTGTGTGGGCAGCTAAAACGCAACACTAACACGTTTCCTGTAATTATTCCGTTTCCGCCCTCTGTGGGAGGAAACGGAGGAAAGTTTGGCTTGAATGATTCGCTGCGACGTCGCCGCAGCCGGGGGATCTGAGCAGCAGCAGTTGGACTTTCACCGAGACGTGGCTGAACTTCAAACAGACTCACCTGCGGTTTATTCAGAGGAGATAAAGGTTTGGATGGAGGTACGGGTTTCATCTGTGGTGAAGAGGAGTAAAAGAAAAACACTTTAGTTTTGGGTTTTTTTTTATCTCAATTTAAATAAATATAGATGCTCAAGAAAATACATTTTGAACCAAAGATGTTGATAAAGTACAATAAGTTGTTTTTAGCTTTATGATGTTCAAAAGGCAGCAAAGCAAGAGAACTAAAACATTTTGTTCGTAAGGCGCCAAGTCATCAACAAGTCTTATCAGAACAGAGAGGAGAAATAACTTTATCTTGCACTACAATATGTTTCCCAGCATTAACATATTATTTTAGGTTATGTGATGTCAGAGCATTTTTGAAGCCTTTTAAATAAAGTGCTTAAAGGTTTTTGTTAAGATAACGGTAGAGAGAACGACAGCGTGATGTCACCGTCCTGTCCAACAGAAACAACATGGACCGTCTCTCTCTCTCCTCTCCGGACACAGACAGCTGCCATCTTTTATTTATATCGTCTTTTGAACTCCGGATGAGATCTAAGGCTTCAGCTGCTGACTCCAAATGCGATCCTGAGTCTGAATTATGCATTAAATCTCTCTGAAAGATTAAAACCAGCAACAGCAGGCTCACCGGCTCGGTCTCAGAGGTGCTGGAAACTGAAGAGGGTTTGGGAGGAGGCTGGAGAACAACAAGGAGTTGGTTACTTTGGGTTAAGGAAATATGCTTTTTATTATGCGAATAAACATGAGCGTACCTGTGGAGAAGGTCTGCAGGGAGTCACGGCAACAACCAGAGGGCTGCAGACCCGAGAGGAGGTGGACTCCATCAGAGTGGGCTGGCTGATCTGAGGTCTGTCTCTGACGGCTTTTTCCTGGAACACGGGGTTCAGTTTACTAGGAGGTGACTGCTTCTTCCTGTGAAAGCGAGATTCAGTCAGCAGGGAGGAAAACATCCGAATGTTCACAGAGGGGATGAGACGATCTACCTCTTATACATGTGTCTGTCCCTTATGTTGCTCTTCCTGCAGCACATCAGTCCTGCGATCACCAGAGCGACGACCAGCAGGGTCGAGATCCCTGCACACACCCCAGCTATCATCACGGTCTGACCTGCAGGCCGGAAAAAGAAAATACACTCTGATATCGTCTATTTTTTTTTCTCTCTCCAAGTATTAAACGATGTCCTTCACAGACTCTCTGTTGATGTATGTCATTTTTCTACAATCATAAACTACTTTTAGTTGGCCTATCATATAAATCCATATAAAACTCATTGAAGTTTGTGGCTGCAGCACGACAAAATATGAGCATGGGTCTGGTCAAAAAGCGGCAGAAATGTGAAAGTTCACCTTTAGCTATGTCTGCATATTTGACGTCACAGTGCGGCGGCGCCCACCCAGGGTTACAGTGGCATTCATGCTTGTGGTTACATACCTAGAAATGAAGTTTAAAAAAAACACCTGAAGACGGTTTCCAAACTTTCCAACAGTGTGACGACCAGTTTTCATGTAGTTTTATTGTTAGTCATTTTAATTTACTTAATGGCTGGGAAAGGGCTGTACATCCACCTGACTTGAGCAAAAGCATCATTGGATTACAGAGACGCTACAAGACGTACCCCGTTGTTGTTGCATTTCTTTGCACAGTCCTCTCTTCTGCCAAAAACTGAGACGTCCACACATTTGCTGCTGAGGCAAACCTGCAAACACACGTTTGAGCAAAACAAGTCAAGATCATTTGCATAAAGTGTCTCCTTCTTGAGTTGTTTCTTTTTTTTTTTTTTACCTTATTGTCTCCACACGTAGTTCCATTCGGCACCATGTCAAAGTTTCTGGTTCTGTCCACCTCGACGAGAACCCTACACGCCGCACCCCACACGTCGAAGACTGCATGTTTACCTGTGATTGGCTCCTCCCCTCCAACACAAAACATGGACCCGCACTTCAGGTCCCTGCAATGATAAAGACGGCTAAGTTAATCAAAAACCTCTTCAGGATTTAGTCACATTCCCGGCATCTGCAGGCGCTGAACAGATTTGAAATGATGCGTACTGAGGGGAACACTTAATGAAGCTCTGTCCATCCCTTCCACAGTTGGCGCCATCCTGGCCCCGTTTATTCAGGTCGAAACATAAATCAGGGCCCTCTTTAGCTCCTGCCAAATGAAACCAAAAGAGCTATATGATTTTGATAATTTGGCAATAAAGTAAACAGAATTTCTCAATGGAAAATACAGAAATACCTTCTCCAAACAGCCTCCCGCAGTGCTTCGCTCGCGTGGGACACTGGCCGTCGTAGCAGTAGCCCGGCGCCTGGCTGGAACAAGGCTTGCCGTTCATCTCGAAGCTGTCTTCAGGACAATCCGCTGAGTCACCGCTGCAGTATTCAGGGAGGTCACATGCACCGGCAGCTCTCCGGCAGATGCTGCCAGACGCCTTCAGCTGTGGGTTGCAAAACATGCCGGATCGATAAAAACATAAAAAACATTGCAAAAAAGAAAAAAAACGCCTTTAGAGAAGACTGGATAAAGATTCCTCTGCAGCGATGTCAAACACTCGTCGCTCATCACAAACATCCGACGACAGATGGATTAAGTCACGATTTGAAAACTGCATTCTGCGTTTAATCTTGTTTTTTTTTTTCTCGCGAGCTCAAAGTTGACGTCCTGTTTTTAAGCGTTTAGAATCCGTAAACGCACAGAGGAGTTCAGCACCTGACAGCTTTCGCAGCATTCTCCATGAGCGCATTGAGATCCCTCAGTCAGGCGACACGTTGAGGCGTCGCAGCAAGGATTGATGCATTCCTAGTAAGAAAACGCAAATATGCAACCATCAGAAATTTATAAATTGAAAACATTCAAAATGCTTCTTTCAAGGCTTCAGAAAAAGCCAAAACACTGAGCTTCAAATGATCAAACTATTTAATGTATACTTACTTGATGATTTCATTGACGGTACTTGACTAAATCTAATGTTTATTGCTTGCTTCATAATTGGTGACTGTATTATGTTTTTTATAATATAAAGTACTTTGAACTGTTGAAAGGCGCTACATAGATAAACTTCTTGTTGTGAGCTTTTGTGAGTTATTTATGTCAAATAACTCACACGTCTGTATGGAGCAGCTACTGACTAAAAAGACGTGGGATTTCTGTCAGGACGGTCAAATTGAAGACGAATGGACTCCCGTCATCATTTCCCTCTCTCATTAAGATTATCAGCCGTAACCTCAGAGTTGAAGGTTTTTACCTCTGCTGTGCCACAGTCACACTCCTCTCCACGGTCCAGCAGGCCGTTACCGCAGTGGGGGCCCAATGCGATGGTGCTGATGCGGCTTGGTGGGTCCAGGCAGCTGGGCTGAGCGCGCTCCATGAACTGAGCGAGTTGCTGGATGCTACAGTCGCTGAAAAAGTCTGGGAAGCCGTGGCCTCCAACACTGAGCGGGAGGTGAACACAGGAGAGTTAGCTAAGGCTTTAAACGTCAATAAATCAAGAAATTAGCTGATGAATGAGTTTTAACATCATTTGCTCTTACTTGAGCTTTTCAGTCATTACACAGTTGTTGCTGTAAGCTGGACCACACACACACCCCGCAGCATCGTGGGACATGCCGAAGCTATGCCCCATCTCGTGAGCAATGGTGGAGGCGAGGCCGAGCGGGTTACCATGGTGATCCTACGGCAGAGATGGAGATCTGATGCTTTCCAATGTAAAAACAAAATGCTGCCGATTTGCTTCTGCTGTCACACCCACCTGATTGACTCCCCCAGAGTTCACGGTGCACATGGCGAACTTATTAGCCAGTCCGACTGTGTCATCAGAAAAGTCTTTGCCCCTGTGGAAAACGAGAGGCTGACATGAGCTCAAACTGCGAGTCAAAGATTTAAAAGTCTGCACTATTTGCTCCCCCGGCGGCCCTCACGTCACGAGCTGGACGTTATCATGCTGCGCTCTCTTCAAGAGGTCGGCCTGGCGCCACACCATCAAGTTCTCCAGAGTCCTGTCCGGGTCTCCGTCCACGACGACGAGATCTTTGTAGTGCCAAATCTCCAAGCCCACCAGCATGATGCGGATGTTGACAGAGCGGTACAGCTGCAGGCGGAGAAGAGCAAACGTTCAGAAACAGACAGAAACGATTCCGTTTCAAACGGCTGGAAACAAACATACCTTATCGATGTGATTCACAACACCGAGAATACGCGACCTGGTATCGTCTCGATACTGTTTGTACTGCAAATGGAGAGAAAAAAAACAAAACATGGTCATTGTTTTCCTAAAGATGTACAGACTTAAAGCTAGGAGCCAAACTTTTCTGTAAAATCCAACAAATTCCCAAAAGATATAGTTTGTTACCTATGGGACAATATTTCATGGTCAGCCTTTCTATTGGTTTTGGTATTTAGTTATTAAAATGTGATTCAATCAATTTTCACATCACAAAAGACATTACGCTACTTAGCAGAGTTCTTCTGAGTACATCCATTCGTATCTATCCTGTTGAGTTTTCCTTTTTTCCTGTGTTTATGACACATTTCTTTCCTTACTAAAGCCAACTAACCAGCTGTTTTCTTCTGCTTTGTGATGTAATCAACCCACATACACACAAGGCAGATTGTGGATTCATTTTCTCCAGCATGCTTCGTTTATTACTCTTGGCATCCGTCCGCTCGTAAAACACGAGTTGCAACAAGACGGCGTCTTTAATCAACATACTCACCTCGGTGCTGTCCACCACAACGTACAGCTCGACAAACTTCTGAGGCCCTGGTGGCGATTTTGTTCGCTGAACAAAAAAAAGTTTCATATTTTAAATTGCTTCATATTGAGAAACAAAAACAAGACAATGCGTTTTAGAAAGACTCTGCGATACTTAGAGAAAGTGCAAAAACTCTTAGAGAAAGTGTAGGCTGCATCTACAGCCTGCACCGTAAACGTTAAAAGTTCAGGACGAAGCAGCGAGAAAAAGACTCAAACGGGGTTTGTTTGGAAAAGTTAAACCAGAAAGAAAATCACCCGCCCATCATACATTGTCAGATCTCCCTATAACATTTATCGTTTCAAATCTTAAAAGGTAAATCAAACCAGCCTCTAGCAAACCAGGTGCTACATTTCCAATTCCAGGGAGCAAAAGACGAACCCATGATCTGGACCTGAAGAGGCCTTCTGGCTGAGGGTTCGGCTCCTGGTTCTGGTCCCGATCAAACAACATGGAGGCGTTAGAAGAGAAGCCGGCGCCGGGCTGGCCGGGCGTCTTCAGGTGCTCCCATCTGTAGACGGCGTGCTCTTCGTCCACAGTCTGTCCCAGAGGCTCGATCAGGTAAACCTGCCGCCGGACTCTCAGAAAGCCGCTAGCGTCAACACAGGAAACAGCAGCAGGAATTAGAAATGTAAACATGCCGTTTGGACAAACTGTCCACATAAAGGCAAGAAAAGAAAATCAGATGTTAAAAAAGTGACACATAAGATATTTGCAGAACTAAATGCAGCAAGAGATTTAAAAAAAACAACAACAATGATACTTGAGAAGAAGACAAAATATGAATCAACACATTTCTAAAGCGCTCTGGGTAACATTCAGCTTTGAGTAAGAGACGAAATGCGAAGAGGAAGAGCCAGGTCATGAGAATGTGCTTCACCTGATGCCCGAGCAGATTCCCACGCTGACCGAGGAGTCGGCCTCACCTTGAACATGTCCGTGGTAGAAGCAGTGTTCCTGCAAGGAAACGTCATTAACAAAGAGCCTCTTTGTTTGCCACATCCATAAAATCCTGAGTTGCATGTTTGGAAGGCCGCATTTTTATTATGACGGGTCACTTGACGACAATCTGAGGTCTAGTACAAATATTTATAGACAAGCATTTTGTATATTTACACAAGAGATCAGAACTGTGCAACTCAGGAAACTTCTGGAGGCGTTAACTGATATGATATGAAAATCTACACTGAAGAACCGCTGTCCTAAAATATTACTGTCTAAAACGACCATAAATAGGTTGTACCTCATTTGGCGATGTCGTCACCCTTTTTCCATCTTCTGAGTAAAATGTTTCGGTGTAGCTTTCACCAATAAGATTCCTGTAAACAGAATAAAAGATCTGCTTTTCATTTTAACAGAGGTGCAAGCCGAGACGCCTTAGTGGGAATCTGATATTTACCTGTTCTTTTCCAGATGAACAGAGTGATTTCTGCCTTCGATCATCAGGTCATACTGAAGCGCATCAGGATAAAGCTGCAGAAGGTAGAATCATTGATTACTGAAGAGATTTTAAGTTACGTAAAATCACCCACATGACTGTAGCCATTTAAATTGAGGAATTTTTTTTTCCCTCTCACTGAAGATGAATAGATCTATGAATGTGATCACTTTGTTGGTGATGTATTGACTGATTTTCAACAGCTTTGCTACAAAAAAATGGATTCAGTGTATTCAAGGAGCCTGTTAAAACGTTTACGACATCATATGATTTTTTTTTATCAGATCTGCCCGGATTCTTTACAACCTGGATCTCACAGTTTATTAAAGCCTCTGGGTGATTCAGTACCGGGGTTCTTTCCCAGCGAGCAAGACAGAGAGTCGTGTCTTTGAGGTTCTGCTCTGCCTGAGCGCCAAGCGGCAGTCTGGGGAACCCGTCCCTCTTCGGAGTATCAGACTGGTGTCATCTGAGGATGCTCTTGCTTTTTCAGGGGACTTATGTGTCCATTTGGGTAATGACTGGAGTCAAACTGGAGTGGCGTGTTCTGAACAGCCTGAATCTGACCCGCATCTGCTGGGTTGTCCATAACCAGGCTTTGTACCGGGGGCATCTTAAGCCAAAGGTCACTGACTGACTTTGCAGTTGCCTCGTATGACCTGAGGACATATTTTTTAGCTTCAGATTAACTGATGTTGTTTATGAGTGATGAGTGGAGCAAGAGACGGATAGATGACGGATCTGAGCAGGGCTGGAATGACTAATCAGATTAATCGTGATGGATTGATTATGGAAATAATTAACTAATTTAATAATCGATTAATCGTTACCTGGATTAAACAGAGTCAAAAAAAGGCCCTTTGCTAAGAAAAAAAAAGCATATTCAGAGCAATAAAACAGGCCAAGACTTTACAAAATATACATTACACATTTTGCGTTTAAGATAAAAGCCTGTTTGTCTGTAAATATGTTCTATTCAAAACTCATCAAGTGTCAGTTTTAGTTTTATCTGGTTCAAATTCACAGGCAATAAAATGTTTTTTTGTTTTGTTTTTTTAAAGGTAACTTATCTGTCGCATCTTTCAAAGTATTTCTAATATTGCATAAAAAATGCTTAAGTGGTAAAAATTAAAAATCTGAGGAATGTGCCAGTTTTTATCCGATTTATTGATTAATCATCAGAATAATGAAAAGATTAATTGATTACTAATATAATCGTTAGTTGCAGCGCTAGTAGACTGGGACATTATCTGCATAAATTTGGATGTTCTGCTGTGGTGAAGGAAGAGCCCAGCTGAATGATGAAGCTCTTAATTTACATCACCTAAGCTCAAACTAGAGTCTAAAAAAATCTGATCAGGATGCGACCAAAGCGTCGCTCTTTGAAGGTTTTCCTGTTCTATTGGGAGGACAGAAATCACCAGAGGGGTGTGACGGTACCTGAACCTGGCAGCCACGGGTAAATCAGTAAACAAATATGACAAAAACAAGACCAGAAGTCCCTACATATATGTGACAGAGAAATATTTCCCAGTTCCACCAGCAGACTGATGAACAGGTGAGGCGATCTCACCTGGTTGTCCTGAAGGCTCCTGGCCCGTCTCTCGTGACGTCTCTGAGGTCGGACCACTTCGTACTGCTGGACGTGAGACAGCTGTCCTGAGCTGTGCAAGACAAAACCTGGAAACCGCAAATGGAGGCCTTAGCGTCTCAGTACATCAGAATGGCATGGAAAAAGTTTGTGTTTCAATGATTACATTAAAAAAAGATCAAATTTTTTAGATTTCATGGATTTAAACCCAGAGACTCAAGACGCTATTGTATTCAGTTTTGATGGATTTGCCTAACAGCTAATGGAAACACATTGTTAGACTAATAAATCATGTTTTATTTCAGATATGTTAACCTGCTGAAAAGTAGATCTGGATACCGCCCAGAATTTGCACTCAGCAATTTGTCAGGAACATTTCACCTTTTCCTTGCACTTAACTTTCCATTAATATGATAATACTAGAAATTACCTACTGTTCTAGTAATGTTTGCCAATTCATTTTTTTTGTCAACAAATTTTTAGCAGCTAATTTTCTTTTTTTGTCTTTGTTATAAAAACAGTAAAATCCTGCTTCAAATTCAATTCAAAAATACTTTATTTATCCCACAGGGAAATTAAATGTTATCATAACTCATATGAATGAAGTATCTTCAGAGTCTTCTGACTGAAGACTGACTCAAGTTGTGCTGACAGCTTAATTTCTGGGCAGCAGAGACAACATTCCACAATAATATGACCTGGATGATACTGTCTGTTGTTGACAAGCACTGCTAATCCACCTCATTTGCTTTTGCCGCTTCTCTTCAAGTCTCTGCTTGGTTAGAAAGCCTAGCAGAGGGACGTTAGAATAGGAAATATGATTCTCACTCATTATAATTGATGACTTGAACTTCTTCCTTCTCTCTCCTCTCTTTGGTTATGCTCTGTATCCAGATAGCCTCCTTGCGTTTTGGGGGGTCATAGTTCAGATATTATTTGAGCTTTTGAGATGCTAATCAGCTGCTGCTCCCAGGTGTAAAAACAATACTTTGTAACAAAGGTTATAACAACTGTACTAAAGCAAAGAAGTAAGAGCAAAAATTTGTACAGCTGCACAGCTGTTGGGAATAATTGTACAAACATGGAATGAGTCAACCAAAAAAAAAAAAAAAAAAGAAAGAAAAAGTCTGGGAAAAAGAACAAATCAGACGCCAGATCTGTTCCAACATGCAGCCACTACAAGCGGCGCCATGCTAGAAATGACTGCTCAATGGCAGCAATGAAAAAAACATTTAATGTTATTCTTTTTCTTAGTTTATGATAGTTCTGAAATAATAAAAAAAATAAAATGTGTACTGGAAGGTCAAAGCTTCACAGAAAAAAAAAATCTTATCTAGTAGAGTATTAAACCAGAAATAAGGGCTTAGTTTTCTGTTCGGGTGGTTTTCAGTTATCATGCAGTCATGGTAAAAACAGAAGTGAAATTGTTGCCTTGTAACTGTTCATAAAAAAAAAAGATGCTAAGACTTTCTAAAATTTTATAAATTCCGTTTTGCAGAGGAACATATAAATTCTAGACTATTTTAATGTAGTATGAAAAAGTGCAAAAATGCTTCTATGTAGAAGTTGCTGAACATTTGCTTTTTTTGGTGACAGCCTGCTCATAGCATACCTCAGGATAAAACTGCTTTTAATGAGTTAGTTAAGACTCAAGGGACTATAGACGTCCAGGAAGTCAAAATCTTTATAAATGGGGGAAATGATAGCTAAACTGAACGAAATAGTTAAGTTACAATATCATTTGTTTATGCTGCACAGAAAAGCAACCTTTTACGGCTAAAACTGCGCCGCGATAACCTGCTTGAGGTGGAGCCGTTTTGTTCTCACCAAAATTAAAATAAGAGTATTTTCATATGCTTGTAATGTTTTATGGTGCAGATTTAAATAGTTTAAAAAGTAGTAAAATTATCTATACATTAAATAGGAAAAAACTTGTTTGAAAAGTGTTGGGTTGCTTATCTTTATCTACTGCCAACATATGTTTTGCACAAGTGAAAACATAAAAAATGACGCATAATAGCCTAAAACTAATGCCCAATGTGTATTACTGGTATTCAAAACCTTATTTTACTTAAAATTCTTAACTTTTTGCTACAGAAAACTATTTAGAACATTTTTGCTAAAAGGCTCTATTAGCTGGTAATCTGAGTCTAACTTTTTTAAGTTTTTTTTTTTCCTGGTTCAGTAAATAAATAAATAACTTACCCCAAATGAGGCACAGAGACAGCATGTTCTCCCCGACGAACATTAGACGTCTGCCTGCCGACAGCCTCCCTACTCTCGGGTAACTTTGCCGTGAATCATCGCTGAGGCTCCGCCTGAAGGGGTGACTTCATCGCAGTCATTTGCCGAAACCGTTACAAGAAGACGATGGGTCACTTCCGGCACTTAACATTTCAAAATAAAACCAAAACTGTTCTTACAAAAACAAGGTACAACTGTTTTTCTCTACGTACAGACCCATTCGATATTTAGGACATTATTGAAAATGGTATTTATTGCAGTAACTAAACTCACTATGTGAAATACATTACATAGATCAGTTACTTACAGACTGATGTTTTCAAGTCTTTATTTCTGTTAATTATTATGGTATTCTGCTTACAACTAAGAAAAACATTCAATATGTCAAAACAAAACAAAAATGCAGAAATGTGGGCTTATCAAAAAGTATGTTTAGAACCGAATACCTAAATTTACATTTTCAAATAAGTACCCTTACACTGACAAGCCACATCGGAGCACATTTTCTAACTTATTTTTATTCTCAAAAGAAAGTTAAATTAAATATAGCCAACACCTATTTATGTAAGGCTGTTCCATTTGCAATACAGGATATATTTGTTTGGGAATTGTGCAGCTATTTTTTTTACCACTTTTTTCTTCCACTAAACTTTCCATTAATAAGCTCTTTGTAAACAGGTCAATAGTTTAGCAATGACTTTCTATGGTTTATCCTCTTTGTAGAGAGTAAACCATAGAAAGATCAAGCACTCTTCAGTGAATACAAGTGCGATACAATTCAGTTTTCTCTGTGGTCATTTATTCCAAAGTGTATAAAACTGAACTGGGTAAATAAAACATAAAATAAATCTAATATTTAGGTTCAAATCCATTTTTCTCCAATAGGCTGCAACAAACTAAAGTAGAACTGGCAACAAAAAAACCCTGACTGTCTTCTCTAACCTTGAGAAGGCATGTTGTAATGTCTGGCACAAAGTCAGCAGAAATATCTTCTAAACATTTTCTGATAATCACCAGCATAATTCCTCTCATCTCTACATGTTTCAGATATTTTCTGGCTGCCTCACTGACCTAAAATGGAAATGGTTGAAGTCTAGAGTGACCTAAGTGAATTATTACATTTAACTCGAAGTCTGTTAGTTTAAAGAGAAGCCTTTGCCTTCTTTACCTCGTTTCAGTAAAAAACACTGAGTTGAACTAAGTGCAGCTCGATTGTCACAATTTTTCAGGGGTGAAAGTAGTTTTAAATTCTTTCTTAAATTCTCCAACTCTTGCTCTAACAGCAGTTTTCTTTGTGGTTATTCATGGGCTTTTATTCTGAATTCACAAACGCATTTCCTGTTGAAGTTGTGTGCAATTGACCACCATATCAGCAAACAAACCAGCAAAATTATTTAAGCATTTTTCTTAAACTAACAAATAAATGCACATGAGGTTGTTCACATAGGGATTTTCTTTGAGATACAAAAAAAGCTGACTAAAGATTTCAAGTTTTATTTAACTTCAAATACACAATTCCACTATACAGGTACAATAAGTTACCAACAATGAGTTACATTTCTCAAAGCTGAAGCATTAATATGACTCTGCACATTAAAACTACATTTCATACAGTATTATATAACAATATACACATGGATGTATCAGTGCAGACAACTGCAGCCGTCTGCACCGTGGTTAAGTTGGCGCTCTGAGTGATGCATGGCCATGAGGAGAGGTCCTTTTATTGCAGAATGACATTTTATTTCCAAACGCAGGAGAAGACATGCTACGCTGCAGCTTTCTGACTGCGCTCCACAGCCATCCTCTCCAGCTGCTCTGTGTAGAACCCGTTAAAGTCCAGCCTGTGGAGTCAAACGCATCAGGACTTCCTTTTAAAACCATTTAAAACAGATGATATAGCATTGTTACTTTAACTGCGCGAGTTAAAAATAAAGCTACTTAAGATGATCAATTAAACTAGCATATGATAAATTACTTTGTTAATGTATACATAACAGGAAGGAAAAATACGTGGTACTCTCTCCGTTTCTCACCCTTTATATGTTTTATGAAATAAAACAGAGTACATAAGGCATACTTTATTTTAATAAGCACATTCATGCCAACATTTTTTTAAGTTGTGCAAAAGATCACAGGTTACAATCAACTAAGTTCAAATGTTCCAAAATTTTACTGGCATTTGTGCAATAATGTAAAAATTACATATAAATATCTAAATAGTGGTGTGTGTTTGTATTCAACCTGTTCTGTCCCTGTTACACATCTTTAGATAAAAGATTTGGGGTGTTTGTCTTGCTAGAAGGTGAACCCGTTTTAGGACCATCAGAGCACAAATGTTGAATCGAGATAAACATTTCAGATGTTTTTATTTGTTAAAAAAATATTAGAAATCCACATCTTATTTTCTTTCCCACTATCTATCACATGAAATCCGAACCAAATACATTAAAGTTTTTGAATACAATGAGACTATGAAGACTTTAGCAAGGCAGAGTATATCACAAAATATATCTGGTCACCTTTTGACTTCCATATTTATCAAGTGGGCATAAGTTTTTGGTTGAAATATTTCTAGAAAAGATCACATCATCATCCAGGCTTCACTTTCAGGTCATTTTGATTCAGCATCTCTTTGCCCTCTCTAAGCCGGAGCATTACAAGCACAACTTGCCACATCTAAGTTGATGACACACAACTTCTGTTTCAATGCATGATCACAGTTTCTTACTGTCATTGATGACTGTGCCCATTAAATGGAGCAAAGGGGCCAGAATCCACTGCAGCTTAATGCAGGAAAGACAAAAAAAAAACAAATGCTTTTGGTCCAAAGTGGACTCAATGAGATTTCATTGTAATCCTTAAATATTGCATTTTTTAAAATATAATTTTTGTATACTTTTCTATCACTTTTAATAAACTGTGTATTAATGATGCTACACAAATACATATGACTCACCTATTTTAAGAATGTATTTCTGGGGTCCCAAGTCTCTAAACCTATCATTGGGTTAGATTTCTAAATGTTTGAGAAACACCAGGCCTAAAGTAAACCAAGTAGTGAATTTGCCAGGGTTGTGAATCATCCAGATTAAAAATAGAAGTTACAAAACCGAACCCCGGTTTGCTCTGGGAAACAATGAAGGGAAGCGTAAGAGCTGTAAAGTTCCAAGTGGTGCTGCCGGGTTTACCTGTAGATGATGCTGATCATGCTGTGCTCGCAGTCGTTGGTGCTGTAGATGCTCAGCTTGTCCAGCAGGTCCAGCAGCATCACGCTAAAGTTGCTGTCGAACTTCCCGATGGTGGCTTCGAAGCTGGCGTCTGACTGGAGGCCGTCCTCGGCTACAAACTGAAGCAGCAAAGAGAAACGCAAACTGAACGATCAACAAAACGGATGGCATTGTTCATTCTCTGGTTTAGTGAATCTGGCTTAATTTAACTGGAAGGTTAAGTTCACACTAATTCATTCCTGCCCAGTGGCTACATGGTAACTATATCACTTTTTTTCCTTTTTGGTCAATACAATGCAACCTACTTTCTACTGTATACACAACATTACGTTAAAATTGATTGAGTGACTTTAATTCTATAATCTCTAACATACGTTCAGTGACAAACTATATATATATATATATATATATATATTTATAAAAAAAACAGACTGAAATGCATTGGTTCATATTTGGTACAAGACAGTGAAATTAAAACATCTAAATTTACCATTAATAGCAGCAGGGTGAGTTTCTAAGAGGGCAGAGTTGTAAGGAGCATCGTCTTTAAGTACCTTCGTGTTTGGCCTTTTTTTCTCGGCCTCATCCAGCTGCTCGCTTGCAGCTGCAGGTCTGTCCGCCACTCCCTGTTCGTGGGACAAGCGCTCCAGCCTCATGCTCTGGGTAAATGTCTACAAGACCAGAGACAGAATATTACTTTTCATGCAACTCAGAGGAAGAAATCAGATCTCCGAAAGCTAAATAAAAAAAATCCAGATTAGTCTTCACAAATGTACTCAGAGAAAAACCTAACTTGCACAGTTCAAGCAAGTTTAAGTAAATGCAAGTTTAAGTATTAGTTAGTGGTAGCCTCAACCGTCTCAATGCACAGAACTCGGTGCAGATGTCCGCACACGACTACAATTTTTAATTAACACTAAAAGTAAACTAGTCTTTAATTTTGCCACAGTAAAAATGAAGACGTGATTAACGTATTGAAGGCCAACTTATTTTTTTTTCCTCTCAATTTTAAATGTATGAATTAAAGACTCAAGACTTTCTAAGGATGCAAGGACACCCTGAATCCTGCTGACCTAAAACAGAAAAGGTTCAGTTTGAATTACTGTCCAACAATGAGAAAAAATAGTGCATGTAAATATCTATAGTTACATACTGAGCTTCTGTCAGAACAGGAAACAGTCACATCCTGTGTTTTTTTTAACTTCAGTCTATTTTTGAAACTTTTTTCCTGATGATTTATCCGAGACATCGGCCGTTTGAACACTACAGTTTGAGTTGATCGATTTTGTTTTTTTTCTTGTTATTTTCCAACTTCCACAGACCTGTATGCAGTTGGTGAACATCACGCAGACGGACATGAGCTTGGAGAAGATCCTGAGCAGCTCGGGGTTCGTCAGCATGCAGTCCTTCAGACAGTTGTCCAGGAAGCTGGTGTGATGGCACAGGACGTCGTCGATGTTCGAAGCCTGACGAAGGAGAGCAAACAGTCAGTAGTGGAGATGGATTAAACCTGCGTGAGGATTTGTTGAAACGATTCTCTCACGGTTTTCAGATTGTTCTCCATAATGTGCCAGGTCGGCTCCATCACCTCGAACATCATGTAGTACTGGATGTTCTGAATGAAGTTGAGCATCCGCTGACGCAGGGCAAACGCAGCTGCGAACCTGCACAAAGGTCACCTTTAACTCAAATATCACCACTTTAGATTTCCTTCTTATGTGTCTCCTAAGTGCATTTTGTAAAGATTTTAATTTATTTTTTAACAGTATTTGCATCCATTTCTAGTGTTTACTCATTACAAATATGATTCTTCTGTCATCAGTTTCTATGACTAATGTCTAATAATAATAATAATAATAAGTAGGGATGTCCTGGTTAAATCCCAGGTTATGTCTTGATTTCAGATGATTCCCACATTTTTTTGGGATTGTGTATTTTTTTTTACCTCTGGAATAACAGAATCTAAACATTTTTCCCCACAGAGCAGCTGAAACATTATTCTAAGTTTTAAGATGTTCAAAATAAAGTGTCAGCTCTCTGGAGCAGGAGATATTCTATCTGCATATGATTACCTGGAACTGCATTGAAATATGTATCAGGCTTAATTATGAAAGAGTTATATCCATACAGACAGCAAATCGTTCACGATTTGCTTTTATTTATTTTTTTTCCAAAGTCAAGTCTCAAGCCTTTCATCTGAAGAAATCATTAAATCCACAACATGCATGTCACCTCTCACCCCGCAAATTCATTTTGCATCAAGTATTTTCTGGTCCATTTGTTTTATTTTTGTTTTGCACTTTTCTACCTTTGCTTACCCTTTGGAAAACATTCAATTCTTAAAACTCACCATTTAGCAGAAGGCAAACTATACAACTTGAAGTCTTTGTTGCTGATCCAGACGTTGCACAGCAGCCGCTCCACGTGTTTGCAGTAAAACATGTGTCTGAAAAGCATCTGGTACCTGGTCAGCGCTTTCCTAATAGGATAAAAGGATCGTCAAAGCTTTTTACTCATTTCTAAACAAACGTGTGAACAGGTTTCACAGATTTTAGAGGTGTGCCGATCATCGGCCACTGATCATAATCGGCCGATTTCCGTGAAAAAGTGTATGATCGGTGATCGCCGATCACGGTCTCTTGTTGCCGATCACACAAACCGATCATCACCTGCTTCTCATTTCGCAGCCTGCCTGTGCAGCTGGTCTCCTCTTTCCTTCACTCTGCGCAAACGCGCAGCAACAAATCCTAAGCGATGTGGAACTATAACGCACTGAGTGAATGGGGAAGTTTGCGTGTTGCGGCGGAAAATTGAAGCACGTCAAAATGCATCAACACGACGAATCTAATATGGGATAAAAACAGTGCCAAACTTGACGGAGTTTGGCTACATCGAGGCTCACTGCAGTAAAAAAGACATACGGAGGATCAGATAGCAGGTAAAGCAGCGCACAGCTACAAACACTCACCCGGATTAGCATGACGGTCAGAAAGCTAAACAAATAACCCGCAAAATTATTTAAGTCTTCGAGCTGCGATGTAAGGCGCTGGTTCTGCTCTCGCTGTTGAACCGCTGCTACAGGTAGTAATATTTCACAGACGGAGCTTCGCTTCTGCTCCACCTGGTAGTGACTCTCACACCGAACCTCTGCTTAAAGCTGCAGCATCTAACTTAAAAAAATAAATTTTACATATGTATTAAAACTTTCGCTGACCTGACATGAGACAGATAATCTCTGAAAAAATAATCCATCTCCTCCTGCATAATCACTCCGCTCAGTCAGAAACAGCCAATCAGAGCTAGCAGTAATCAGCTAGCCGCCATGCTATCAGGAAGTTTTCATTCAGTAACTCTGGATTGTTTATTGTAATGGAACCTGTTTTTGCCTTTGGATGTTAAGTTTTATACTTGAATTTTTTGGCAATGTTGAGAGGTTTTATTTTGGCTCTTTGCATTATTTAGCCTGTTCAGAGCCTTCATATGTTATCAATCTGTTAAAGATAGTATTATCAATACCAGTACAATTTGCACAATGCCTGTTTTGATTTTTTTCTTTAAAAAAGTTATTAAAAACAAGTTTTTGTCTAAATTAAGGTGAATTCATGGTTCCTTTTTCCATATAATGTAACCGGTATTATTAAAAAAATAATAATTATGTGATCGGTATCAGTGATCGGCCCTCATGGGTGATCGGAATCGGAATGAAAAAACCTGATCGGCACATCTCTAACAGATTTGAATAAATATCTGATTAGCTTTGACAGTAATCCACTGTTAAATAGTGGAATCATATGTCTGTGTTAATAAATAGTCTCTGCTTATAAAAAAAACTCCTGATGACAGCGTCTCTATTTACACTTTTGCTCCAGTTTTCCTCTCTGACCTTTCACATTTTAAATATCACCTTTTCCATCAATTTTTAATCAAACTAGTCACCTTAACCAACATCAGCTGTGATGTTCAAGGTTTTCTGTTTATATTTCAGTCTAGGCTTACAACACATCTGCTTCACAGTCATCAGCCACCACTTTGAATTTTAACTAAACCCCAACGTTTCTCCAGGAAAGTCATTTGAAACTGGAGGTTATGTTTGCAGATTTCTGTTCAACGCTATTTTAAGTTTAAAATAAAAAATCTATGTTCAAGTGCGATTAAGCAGAACCTGTTGATGATGAGCGACAGCGGCCACTTGACGATGTAGTCGAAGGAGAAGGCCTCCAGCCCGCTAAGGGCCCCATCGGTGGGCTCCGCGTTAATGATGGCCTTCTCCTGCTTGGTCTCAATGGCGAGGACTCGCAGCAGCTGAGTGATCACATCATGAGGCATCAAATCGATCTAAGAAGGTGGATGTCAAAGAAAAAAGGGATCATTTCTTTTTACCATGTACGGCATAAAGATTTTGATGAGACTTGGGTTGTTTCCCCCCCCCCCACTTGTTTTCTGTTGATTTATCCTTTCCCCCAATAAGAACTAAACAATTTAACTTTAACTTGCTATCCATAAAAACTACAAAATGCCCCCCTGAAATTAAGGGAAGATTTAATTCTAGCTCGTTTAATGTTAAACATTTGAAAAGAAAAACAAACACAAAATTAAGGAATGAAATTCCATATTTTCCCAGGATGCGTAGAAACCGAGGGGTGTATGAGCAAGGCAATGAAATTGAGGTAAAGACTCTCCAGGCTGTTTCTGCATGATCTGACTGAAACCGAATCATGTCGACACAACCGTAAAGGAAAGCAGTGAAGCAACTTTCTCCCACCTTCAGGTCGTCTTTGAAGGGGTCGGTGTTGGCCGTGCTCATCCTCAGAGCCAGCTCCAGCAGCGCTTCGAGTCGGGGAGGAACAATGTCATCCACTGGTTTCTTTAGCTCCTCTTCTGTCAGGTCCATGAAGTGCACAAAGAAATCTCCTTTGTCCATTAAAAAGTAGTGCTTGATTGACCTGGTGGACATAAAGTAGAGGCTTATGATTTAAGGTCGGCGGGTTGAGTCGCTTCACTCCAGGGGTGGAGAACGAGCAGAAACTTTGGCTGCAGCATCTCTCCATCATTCACCTGAGACGTAAAACCAACTCCTTCTCGTCCATGAGGAAGTCCAGCAGGACCTTGCTGGCGTAGTTGTAAGCTTTCTCAATCTGCTCCACGTAGGCCCGTTCCTTCAGCGTGTACAGCACCTCCTTGGCATCTGGACACGTCACGTCTCGGCCGCACTCCCGCACCACATTCAGGTACTTTCCTACAAAATAGTGAAAAAAAAAACTGTTAAAACGCAGGAACTAAAAAGCCGCTTTATGCTTTTGTTTGTTCTTACCTGTGCTCAGTATTTTGTCGGCCATTTTCTGGAGAAACGAGGGGATCCGGTGCTGTACGATGGTGTATCTCTGATCCCAGTATTTGTCGTTGTAATCTTCCTGGATTTTCTCCTTCTGCAGCTCGTGCTCCTCCACCATAAACTCACTGTGCAGCAACGAAATGCAGACAAACACTAAGAACATCCCCAAGTCTTTTTTTGCAGCATCATACCACTTCTTATTTTGTCACATTACAACCACAAACTTTGCATTTTGTTGGCGTTCTATGTCATAGACTGACACAAAATAGTGCATAAATTGCTAGGTGAACAGAAAATGATAAATGTTTGAATTTGCTTCTTAAATGTACCAAGGTAAAAGAAGTTAAAAATCATATTTAGTACAAAAATAACCAAAACATTTTTCTTCTACTTTGTTTTTATGCAAATGTAGAAGAAAAAGTTGTAACAAGATAAAATTTTACAAGGTTCACTAAAAAATACTTCTCTCTTTCTGATTTAGCTGTACGAACCTGTAGGGATCCTTGATGATTCCTCTGTAGATCCACTTCTCCAGGATTTCAAAGTACGGGACGCTGGCTGCTTTAGTGAGGTAGAGGCACAGCTCCTGAGCCTGGCTATCGCCAGTGTAGTTGAAGGTCCGGTCATGAAGAAGGCTCAGTGTCGCTCCGCCCATACATTCCCCTTTGTCCAAAGAAGAAGCTGAAAGATGTATTTTCACAGAAAACGGTTAGTGAGAGTCATTTCAGCTAGAGTTGCATGACTATTTTTATTTTAAAGGTCTTCTGAAGAACAGAAGATTGCTTTATTAAAAGCAGGTGTGCATTTTGTTGTTTGTGCCTGCAGCGCCCTCTGGTGAGATCGTCAGGCAAAACAAACCTGGTTGAAACTGCAGACAGAAGCAGAGACTGCAGAGTCAAATCAGACAAAAAAAAAAAAAAAGCGTTCTGCTTCTTACCGATAGACGCCAAGATCTCCATGGTCCTCATGGTGGGTTGGATGTAGAACCAGAGTTTCTGCAGAGACAGAAGGCCTTGCCGCTGGAGGTGCTCCAGCTGAGTGACCAGGATCAGGTACTCCTTCATCAGGGTCCTCATCGCCGCCGTCAGCGCGTGGTTCACCTGGCCGTACTCAAACGACGATTTCTCCTCAATGAACCTGAAAAACACATTTAAGCAGGTCGAAAAGAATCAAGTTTAAAAGTTCAGCCTTCTTAGTAACTCATCATTCCCCGCTATTTGGGGGGGATCTCTCGAAAACAGATCCAGTCAGTCAGCATGTGGATTATACTGAAACTTCACAGCAGAGTAAAATGTCTTATGAATGATTTTTCTGGATTCTGACACATTTTTCATGAGTTTCCTGAGTTCTTAATCCTTAGTAGCAAATATATCCTACGGCTCTAAGTAAGTAAAGAAGACATTAGTTTTCTGAGAATGTTTTCTTGGAAGAAAAGTGACTAAACAGAAACCGCAGTAAATTAACAATTTCTGTAATTTTTAAGCTCTAATCATGTAACGTACCTGTAGGAAAACCAAAATTTGATTATTACAAGTGAAGAGAGAAGGACAGAGGAGCATAGTACAAGTATTTACTTGGACAAGGGAAGTCCAAAATGACCTTCATCTGAAGTTTTTTTTATCATAAAGCAATAGATTTTAAGCGTTTGTTTCTGTTCCTGTTGATGATTACAGTGTAATCATGAAAATGACAACCTAAGACTCTGTTTCTTCTCTTTACCGTGTTATAGTTGAGTAATATGACGCGACTGGCAATATTCTGTTAACCAGCTCCTTGATGGACATGTCCAGCGTTGCATCAACTATAAAAGAGCGGTTCTGCCTCCCCAGTACAGGCTGAGCGGTGATGTCTCGTCCGTCCACCCCAACCAGGACGAACAGCAGATCCTCAACCACAAACTGCTCCTGAGAGGGGAGGGGCAACGTGCCTGGCCACAAGAGGTTAAAAAAAATTACACAGGAATCGGCACAGAAACACACAAGTGGGATAAATCAGGACAGTCCGCTCTGTGTGTACCGATGGTGACGGCTTGATCTGCAGGAGCAGGGCTGGTGATGAAGTCTCCGATGAGAGCGGGACGGTCGTAGACCCAGTTAGGAAACACGGGGTTGGGCTGTGTGGGGTTCTTCTTGTTGTGTTTGTCTCTCAGCATCTTCCGTGTGACTTCAGCAGGCTAAGGTCACAAAAAAGTTAAACGCGACAAATTTTTGCTGGATTACAAATTGTTATTGCGATGTGGAGGATCTTCGGCATGGTCTGAATCTTTAAAAAGTCTGATTTCTTTTTTTTCCCTGACAAGTGATCAAATGAAATTAAACACTGCCAGGTTGTGCCCACACAAACACAATTCTTCAGTATGAATGTTGAAACCGCAGGAAGACGACTCAAGAGTTAGCAACGAGGTGTTAGAAAACTAAAGTCACATAAAGCACAGAGATGTAAGAAGATATTTAAAAATGAATCTGTATTGTCACATGAGCATTTACACTTTAAGCAGAGACATCAAGTATGTGAGAGAGGTCGCTTTGAAAATATGGTTTTACTATCTTCTTTAACAGGCTTCAAGCGATTGATTTTTCACTCTCTTGCAGTGATAATGAGCTGTAAACATGTCATTAGATATCGTAAAAAAACAAACAAAAAAAAAAAAACTTCTTTTCATACATATCTGCGCTTCCTCCAACTTCATTTAAAACACCAGTAAAAAAAAAAAAATCTACCTCTGAAACATTTTTACTCAGTAACCATCCACACCTAAAACTGTTGTTGTTATGGCAACCTGGTAGCTGTTACTAGATTTAGCTCAGTGACCGGAAAACGACCAGATTTTTTGAGCTGCCAACCAGTCAGGACCAAAGAAGATGAGAATCATCCGCCTCCAGTCACCAGACGATTTTATTTGATATTTTTTAACTCACCAAAGGGGCGTTGGAGCTGGCCGCCACATTGCCGAGCTTCTTCCGCAGTTCGTCCAGCTCCTGCATGGACATCTTTGTGGTGGTTTGAGGCAGAGTGTAACTGGTCGCAGTGGTTGGGTTTGAAGACTCTGACCTCTCTTTGGCATTCTGTTGTAGAGACTGAAGTGTCTAAAATATAAACACAGCAAAAGCAGGTGGAAAGGTTACGGATGCTGAAAAACATTCTATGTTTAGCAGTAAAATGTTTCTATGAAATGTTTGAAAAAAAGAAAAATTAGAAAAAGAAAAATCACTCCAAATGTGCTGTGCTTTCACACGTTACCTCTTTATCCTCACAAAGTTTGGAGAGCAGATATACCAAAGGGTCAAGATTACGGACATTTTTGGACTTCAGCTCCTCGTATTTCCTCAGAAAGTCTTCAGGTGTTTTTGAGAACTCTGCTAATTTCACCTGAAAAATTATACAAGATAAATTTAATTTAAAAACTAAATATTTCCCTGGCAACATATCTCTATTTTTAAGACTTTATAGTTGGTGTTCAGATATTAATCTTCCAATCTTTTAATATCATCATTATCAAGTGATATTTTCAAATTTCTTGTCAACTTTAAACATTTTTTTAACTCAAAACCACGACAGGCTGTTGCATGAATGACTGCCCGAGCGCCCCAACCACAGAACTTAGCAAGTTTCCTGAGGGAAACTGTGCATCTCCTTTCATTAATGAATGCAAAATCATATTTTAACTCTCAGTATAGTTTGTGATACCTAAGTGTACATCAAAATTTTGTTCTATTGAAAAATATATAAATACTAAAAATTTTCCAGAAGGCAGTAAAAAAAAACAACAAAAAATGACCAGCAAGTCATAGATGGAAGTAACTGAACAAAGGATGCTTTTTGACCTCGTTTCTGTCCTCTTTACATTTCTCGTACTTGTGTTGGTGTGTGTGACCCACCTTGGCACTGTGAGCAGAGACTGTGGTGGTGACATAGGGAGTCCTGTGTTTCTGCAGCAGGTCGATATATCCCTCCGCCCCATCCCCTCCTCGGACCTGCAGGAGGCTGAGCAGCTCGTTCACATCGTGGTGGATCCTGAATTCACTCATGATGGCTGTGGCAGCTGAAAGGAAGACATTTTATTATGTTTAAGTAGAGAGGTTGGGACTAGCTAAGCTCTACTTCAGAGAAACATCTGCACCAGAGCTGCTGATTCAAATGGACAATAGTCTTAGCAAGCTTATCCTAATATAACTGGATTCTAAACAATTTTAAAAGCCGTATGTTCTACTTAACAACGATAACGCGCAGCTGCAGTTTACGTTTTCTGATGCTAAAAGCTAACTAGCCTGCAAGATGTAGCTGCTAAATAGTTGATAGCTTACCCAGTTAAGAAATAAAACAATGAACACCAAAATATAACAATATTATACCCTTTTCCTCAGCAGTAATATATATATACAGCAAAACGCTAAGGTTGGTACAATACCTGTTGGTCGAATTAAATAACAGATTTCAACAGCAGAGCTACCAAACGCGCCCACCACCACTCAAATTCTCCTTCTTCGTTTAAAAACATCTCTATCTATTACTCAACACTGGCCTCTAGAGGTCAAAAACACACACTGCACGACTGTGCTCCATTTTCTGGTTTTATTAAGTTCTGAAAATACAATAACCATTTTAAATGTTGATGTTAGCAAATAGTAACAAGTTATTTGACTTTAATAGTTAGATTCTTTAAAAAAAAGAAACGAAAGCTTTTTTAAAAGAAAAAAGTTATATATATATATATATATATATATATATATATATATATATATATATAACTCTTTTCTTGCTATAACTAAGGAAAAATACATCAGTGATTTTCTAATTGTAAAAATAACAACTGAATGACTACATATTGAGATAGAAGAGAGGGGAAAATACAATGCACTATTTAAAAAGAATAAAATCTACATATTTTTGATCAGTATAATTCAGACAGTATAAATAATTAATTATACTAATTCGTTTTATTAATTTAATTCTCTATGATTATGAGTGTACATTTGCGGAGTGCACAATTAACAGTTCTTGTAATCTTTTGAAAATTACATTTGAAGTTTTAATACTAGTTATTTATTTTATTTGTTGACTTGGTTTTGAGACAGACTTAAGTACAAGTGTAGATGTAATATTTTCTCTATTTTGTAGTGGTGTTCAACTGCTTATTGCACAGAAAATGAGTTGCAAACACAACAGCAACTCTGGTTATCTTTTATACTTAGCTTTCTTTCCTCACACAGCTTGCCTGTAATTTGCGTGCCTGTATTGCTCTGAACGACCAGCTTCCTTTGCAGTTACCTTTTTAGTGTTGTGTCAAATAAAGCAGTCTTGTCGTGAATATAGATCATAATAACATACAGTTTCAGAATTAAAAATAAGTTTTTATTGGTTTTAATAATCTTAGTAATTGATACAATATTTTTCAGTTGAATTATGTAGTGTTATATTTTTTGTTGCACGTGTACCTTTGCAAAGAAAACAAAAAATAATCACTGTGCAGTGTAGCAAAGGACGCTTTTATTTTGAAAAACCATGACACATAGGAAGTAAACAGTAATCACGTTACAACCCGGAAGAATTGCCCTTCTCTGAATAACGTTTGAATAGCAAAGAATGATCACTGTATCTTTGGAAGAACCGATTAACGACAGGACTGCAGAGGTCTTCCAGCTGCTAGTGGTCATATTTGTGTCCTAATCTGCGGTGTGTAGGTGGAGGCGGCAACGCCCTGATGCCCTCGGAGAACAATCCCCCCGTTCTGTTTACAACCAGTCGGCTGGGAGAAACTGGTTCCCCGCAGTGGGTCGTTAGCTAAACGGTTCTGCCGTGAGTGTTGTTTAGAAGGGGGGGGGAAATGGCTGAACTGCATGTCGTGGAACCGAGTGGAACGGCGACCATAGAGCAGCCCGAACATCGCGACGTTCGGGGTTCGATGCGTCTGGCGTCGCCCACTCTCTTGATTCCTCCGCGGAGCAGCAGCCAGCTTAGCCCCGGCGGAGGAGGCAGCAGCGGAGGCAGCGGCAGGTCGGTGTTCGGCTTTCCGCTGAAGAGCAACCCAAGCTCGCCGTCCGAACCGTTAGACAAGCCAGGCTCACGGTGGGTTCGGCTTAATGTTGGCGGGACCTACTTCATCACGACCAAACAGACATTATGTAGGGATCCAAAGTCTTTCTTGTTCCGACTGTGTCAAGAAGATCCTGACCTGGATTCTGATAAAGTGAGTGCAATTAAAGACACTACATATTGGTGTTTTCTACCCTTTCTACCAATAAATGTACATTGACAATTAACAAAACATTAGATGATGAAGTAATTACTCCACAGGATTGCACAAAATATTTTTTTGTAAAGCACTCAAAATTATACACTACTAATTGTCTGAAGAATTAGATTCTGAAGAATTTGAGTCGTAAAGGGTGCTGAAGGACACATATTACCCCAAAACACATGCTGTACTTTGGTATTGATCATAGTGCATTTTTCTGCTCTTCCAGACGGAATCATTTTATTTTCTTGATTGTTTTGTTTACATTTGACTAGCTATGCCCGCGAATTATGGGGGAAATAGCATCACAAAGGTGTTTGTAACCTGCTTCGTTTTTTTTCCCATCTGCTTTAGCTAGCACTCATAAAACAAATAAATGCTGTATTCCTCTTAAAACGCCTTAAAATGGCACAGTTTGTCAGTACAGCAGCACTCCTTCCAGTCTCTCTCACATAGTATTACTGGTATTACATCTAGCCATGTCAATGGTATGGGGCTGTTCTGCAAGTTCATGTGTGTTGAGGCTAACTGGTAGATTTGGGCTAATTGAAAGTTTGTAATAATCCTGGAGTTCTTTAGAAAACCAAACCTTTTGGTTTAAATGACTTTACTTGAAATTGTTGCTAAAGAAAAAAGAAATCCGACCATTTGGCCCCCCTCACAAACTGCTCTGTAGTGTTTTGCCGTTGCCAATGTCAAAGTTCAAACATTTTTAGCCACAGCAACATGGTTAGCAAGTAAACAAAACGATGTTCTTTAAGTGCTTAAATATAATGGAGGGAAACAAATTGTCCACAGTTATTGATGATGTGTCAGTGTATGTATAAAATGCTGTTGGTTCTATGGAAACTATGGCTTTAACAAAAGGATGGAAACGATCAGATGCCAGGAAATTCCTTCCAGGACAGCTGAACTTTCACTGGATGATCTGAATCACTATAATTGATGGCAGATGTGAGCTGAAGAAGACTGAATGCTTAAACAGAATCATAAAAAACAAAGCAGTAGTTTAAAGTAGTCAGCAAACAAAAATACCTTTTTGTCTCCTTGTTTAAAAAAACCCCAAACAAAAACGTATTTGCGCCATTACTCGTCTTCAGTTCCACACTGATGCCATGCAGTCCATTGGTAAAGCTCTGGTTTTCCATGCGGTACAGTCAGAGCAAGATGACCGGTCACTGTTGTGTGATTAATGACAGGACGAGACCGGAGCCTACCTTATCGACAGGGACCCCACGTACTTCGGCCCCATCCTGAATTACCTTCGACACGGAAAGCTGATCATGGATAAGAACCTGGCTGAGGAAGGTAACGCTTAACAGCATCTGACAGTGAACGCTGTAATCGGCGCCATCGGAAACTCTCGATTTAAAATAATAATGTAAACGCACCGATGTTTTAGGCGTTCTCGAAGAAGCCGAGTTCTACAACATCGCCTCCCTGGTGAGGCTGGTCAAAGAGCGAATACGGGACAACGAGAACCGAACGTCTCAGGTAACGTGAGAGCAAACGGGCAACAGAGCAGCTGAACAGACTCATCTGTTGTGCAGAAACAACTTAAATAATTGTGAGCTTGCTTTCAGATGATTGATGTTTATTTGTGTGTGTGTGTGTGTGTGTGCGTGCGTGCGGTGTCCCTCAGGGCCCTGTGAAGCACGTGTATCGAGTACTGCAGTGCCAGGAGGAGGAGCTCACACAGATGGTCTCAACCATGTCGGACGGTTGGAAATTTGAGCAGGTGCAGATAACGAAGCTTTGGCTTCGGGCATTTATTTTAAAGCTAATGCTTCGAAATTTTACATCAGATGCTTAAGCAAAATCTTTTAAATCCTAAATTTCATGCTCAAAGGTAACTATGTAGCAGACATTCTGAACTTGATTAACTTCCTAGTTTACTTTTACATTTTTTAAATAAAAAGTGATATAGAAGTATAACTGTTGGGTTGTTTTTTTTTTTTTTCATCTCCAGCTCATCAGCATTGGCTCCTCCTACAACTATGGGAACGAGGACCAGGCAGAGTTTCTGTGTGTCGTTTCCCGGGAACTCAACAACTCGACGAATGGCATCGTTATCGAGCCCACAGAAAAAGCCAAGGTTGGTGTTTGGGAACTTTTAAGCAAGTAGCTGGACATGTGGATAATAAAAAAATCAGTTTTACCGACACTAAACTAAAACTTCCAATAATCTCAATAAAAAGTATGGATGCACAGATAACTTTGGGTGATCTATCAATGAAAATGATCAGTCAACCTTAATTTTCTAATTTTATCTACTTTGTCAAAGGTCTAAAAATCAACCTCTGTCCTCTTTTGCTTTGCCGTGAGATGGGTTTGACTGATAGACCGGTCCACCAGGTCATATCTCCACGTTTGCAACAGTAGTTACCTCACCGTTGCCAACTTAGCAACTTTCTTGCTATATTTAACAACATTTCAGACAAAAGAAATTGGCATCGGCAAAAATCTGAATCGACAGGTCAGGCTTTTTATTTTTATTTTTATAACTGTATTTTTATTTTTGTTGATGTTATTTGAGTACACTCAAGAAGAAAGGTCAAACAATACATAGAAATTATAAAAGACAAAAGATATAGAACAATCGAAACAAAAATCACACACCAGGGGGAGACTCTTTATTTTAGTAACACAAAACACAAGGGGACCATTCATATCCAAAATTAGTCCTGTATCGTTGATGCGAAGTTTGTCCATTTTTCCCATTTGTCCAGGCATTGCTGTTCCTGTGTCCTCAGTCTGTGTTAGAATCTCCATCTCAAATAATGAGTTCACAGTTTGTATCCACTCCTTTGTGGTAGGAGGTTCAGATTTGCACCACTTTCTGGTTATCACCTTTTTGGCTGCCACCAACAGAGTTTTTAACAAATAACAGTCATTATTGAGTACAATATTGTCCAAAAGACCAAGGTATAAAACCAGACCGGACTTAGCTATTGAGTAACCCAATATTGTTACAATCTTATTGTGTATTTCGTTCCACAACTGTGTAATTCTAGGGCAAAGCCAGAAAATAGGCGCGTGATTAACATTTAAGTGCTCCACAATCTCTCCAACATGGCTGAGCTCTAGATTTGAATTTACTAGTAATTTGGGGTGGGGCTCGCGCATCATTTCCTCTCTGAATCTGTTGAGATCTTCCTTCATTTGTTGCCTTTATGCCTTCTTTGAGTTCTTCTATGTCTTGCTTGATCTCGTTTTTAAACTCTTTTAAGTCTTTAGAAAGCGTCTTGATACTCTCCAGTAACGCGTGTTGTTGTAAGTTAACGCTCGCTTTCCTTTGGTTGCATTAGCCTCATCCTCACTACCCTCTCCCGACTGTTCACCAGTATCTTGTGTTTTAGACGTTTTCTTTTCGGTCTTGTTAATTTTCGGCATCTTCCCACTTTAAGTGGTTTAGACTGAAGTTTTGGTAATTATCTGAGTTAAGCAGGGGGGAAATTTAAATACTGACATGGAGGAGCCTGTTTCTACATGACCAACTTGTTGCAGCGCTGACCCAGAAGTCCACAGGTCAGGCTTTTAAAAGATCTGTAATTGGAGATTGGACATAAAACTGCAATCTGTGCACCCCTAATTAGTATATAAAGGGTGAGAAGTGAAAATAAGTTTCACTTTTTAAATTAAATCATTTAACTTGTTGTAGGATTCACCTGCATGGATGCATCACCTGTAGGAAAACAACACCACCACCAAAAGATTTAGAAGAATCTCAAAACTCTCTTTTAACTCAACTTTTGCTTCCGGCCCTCAGATCCTTCAAGAGCGAGGCTCCCGGATGTGAGGAGCCGGCGAGTCGGAGCGGAACCGACGGCACCATCAAAACCACGAGCGCACACTCCAGTTATCATCGATCAGCCAGCTGCCCCCCCTCCTCCAGCGTGCCTTTCCACCGCGGAGGCTCCCCGACGCCTCCTCGTCTTTAGCGTTGCAAGGCGGCCCCGGCTTCTCTCCTCGTTTCTTCTCCCCGTTTTAAAGACACGACGAGTGAGGCGATTCTCCTCTTTGGCTGTGACGGTGAAGTTTTGTTGATCTCAGTGGATGGGTGCACAGAATAAATCCTCTTTCCCTTTTAGCGGCTTTTATCAGATCTGGGATGTTCGCTGTGCGTCACAAATTTGGATCAATTCAGCAGAAACTCCGCAGGACCCGAGCATAAAGGAATTAAAAGGACTCCATTTTTTGTTTAAACCCCGGCTGCAAACGGAGCCTCGACGCAGCAGATTTCCTCGTTACTTCTGGAGACGGAGCCTAGTAGGCGCAGTGTCTTCTCCGCTCGTTAACGGCTCACAGAGAAGAAGGAAGAGACCCTTTTTCTTCCTTTCCGTTTCCTGTATGCGGCTCATTTCGATCTGTGAAAATTTGGAATATTTCCACGCAAAAGAAAGCAGCTGACTCAAAACGGACCATTATTAGTGCACAAACGTGTCCAGGCATGTAAGGAATCTATATTAAAACCTATATAGTTGTCAAGATGAAAATATATGAAATTTTGAATGCAAATGGTGTAATTACTGACTTCTGTATCATAGCTGTCCTATATTTACATATTCTTGTGGGTGAGTTTATTTAAACAAGGGGGGAAAAAAAAAAAATATATATATATATATATCAGTTTTGTTACCAGACTAAGCGCCCGTTAGAGTGTGAGTTTGTGTGTGCAGTGCCTCTCTGTTTTCTGTCAATCACTGAAATATCACACTTTTCACCTGCACGTTTTCTGTAGTGTACCTGAAAAGAAAAAGGAAACAAACAAAAAAACAAAGGTGTTTTACAGCTTATATATATCCTACTTTGATCTATTGCATATCTTAAAATTGTAATTAGGGATGAAGAAACCTTTCGCCTGTTGCCGTCTGAGCATAAAAGCGTGGCGAGGTTCGAACCGTGGCCAGTCCGTAATCTGCCTCAACACATTCGCTGCGTCTTGTGTTTACTTCTCAGCCTTGCAGCCAAATGTCGTCTTGAAGTCTGCAGCATGTGTAGCAGCCACGGCGCGAGCAAACTGTCCTGCTCGCACTTAAACCCCGAGCCTCCATCGATGCAGGAGCCTTGCAGTTTGTAAGAGAACCTCTCAGAGCAGAAGAGTCCTGACTTTCATCCTCTTCAAATGAAACGCTATTTTTTTTTTTTGTTTGTTTTTGCGGTAGACGGCCAGCAACTTAGATGCAGCTGGTTTTCTCTTGAAATATATACAGTTTCATCTTATTAAATGAGAATATAGTTGAAAAGTTTATATATTGATTTATTCTACTAGCGGGGATATGTTTCAAGTGTTGATCTCTGCTTGTTCATTTTGATAAAAGTGACTTTTAGCCAAAGGAAACCTAAAAATTCAGCTTTTCAGAAAACTTGAATATTACATAAGACCACCAAAAATAGTACACAGTTGTTAGTTGTGTAATCATGACTGGTAACTTAAGCTGTCCAGAAGATGCTCGTCGACACTTTCCATGTAGAAATTAAGTCACAAAGCTCATTGTTCACAGAAAGCTGTAGCCAAGAATATTGATGGAAAGTTGATTGGAAGAAAAAAATATCAGTAAGCATTAGTAATAATTAAAAAATGTACCAGAAAAAAAACTTTAAATAAATATATTATTGATGTAAAAGGAATGTAGTTTCACTTTTTGGATTCTAACATCAATGTATTTATTTAGTTGAGATAACTTAGAAATACAGTTTAATGATTAATACCAACCAGAACCCAAACTATTATTTTTAACTGAAAGAAAATGCGGGAAACAAAGTTTTCTGATTATTATTTTTTTCTTTTTGTTTTAAAATTTCCTGCTCAATGAATGACCATAACAAGTAATTTATCCTAAAACAATGATCCGGCCCGCCTCGCTAAAAGATGTCCGATTATTTCGGTTCTATAACCTGGAGAAAAATAACCACAGTATCACAAAAAAAATAAATAAATAAAATAGAAGCAAACATGTATCAGTAGTTCTATTTGCTTTCTTTTTTACTTTTTTTTTAAAAAAAAAAAGAAAAGTAATATTTATGCTTACTGCTGCTAACAGGCTGACGTTGATTATCATGGTGTACAAAATGTATAACGTTTGATTATTTTGACTTTGCAGCAAAGACTTGGGCTAAATTAACAGTACGTTTCAAGTAAATGTGCAGCGTATCAAACCTTCCTGCCGTTCTGGTCAAGGGAAACACCTTTTTTCAGCCAACTAAATATCATCAAACAGCAACAGGTGGGGTAGGGGCGTGCTATGCTCTTTACAGCTGGAGAAATCTCTGCTTACCTTGGCACTTTCTCTAGTCTGTGAGCTGTAAAAACGACATGGTGGAAAATTTACACGTGTTTGAAATCGTAACTTTTTAAAACCTCGGCATATCTTCGTAAAGGGGAAACCCTGCTTCCTAAAACAGCATCACATTCATTTTGTAATACCTTTGACCTTGATACATTTTATTTTCATATAGTACACTAAAAGCATACTCGCATTTTAACTATTTCTCCTTAAAGCTCCTGGAGGTTCCACTCTTTACATGGTAACAGATATATATATTTTTTAACACAGGTCATCTATAGAACTGGCATTGTTTGTTTCAACCTTAACATGAACATATTTATTGCTTTTAAATCAAGCATGGACAAAAATTATGCATCTTGATGAGGGAAGAAAAAAAAAAGAATCAGTGTTTTCATGCTTATGGTTAAGTTGGGACTCGGAGCCCAAACTTTGAGGCAATGTTTTCTTTCCTTCTCTTTCTTCAGTGCGTGTGAGTGTATGTGTGTGTGTGTTGTGAAGCTATATCCTACTAACAGTAGTTATGAGCAGACAGCCTGCAGTTGAAAATACCCAAACATTTCATGAAGGAGTATTTGTTTTCTTACCTTGGCTGTTACTTCCCTTTGTCTGTGTTCAGTGTTGTGCCTTCCACCAGTGTTGTGCTCAGTAGTACTCCCCTTTTATGAGAAGATGCCTGTCATACTCTTAACCCTCCTGTTGTCCTCGGGTCAAAATGACGCGAAATGACTATACGCGGGTCAAAACGGCCCGAGGACAACAGAAGGGTTAAAAAAGTCAGGAGGCTTCTACCTAAAGTATAGAGTGTGCAGTGTTTTTTTGTTTGTTTTTTACCAAATGAAAATAATTTTGAATATAGGCATTAAGGCTCTCTGGCCTGGGCACCCTTCTACCAAGCAAAAAAAAAAAAATAAAATAAACTCTGTCAGTTGTGCCCCAAACAAGTTTTCTGTGTGTATCTGCATGTCAAGCCAATGATGTTTGAGGACAATTGCAAAATGTGAGATTTTCATGCTTTTTTTGTCATCTGGAAAATTTTTAGATTGAGACGAGCATTAAAACCGTATCATAAAGATACAGGTTAAACCTGAACTGAATCATTCTGGGCTTTCAGACATTTGTAATTTCATATTTGCTTTCTGAAACCAGTTTGGGAAAACTGATAAAATCCCGCAAATGGTTAAGATGATCCCTTGGATTGTTTTAAGCTAGCATTAGTGACTGCTTCCTTTGGGACTGACTGATTTTGAGCTACGTCACCCAACTTTCAGTTGCACTTTACCCCTTTCTGGGACAAACATTTCTAATGATTCGTTGGAATTATTGTATATGCAAAGTTACTAAATGGGTGTACTTACATTCATTTTACAAAGAAAGTTCTCTTCTTCTGCTTGTATCTTAGTAAAACATCAGGAGTGCACTTTTTTAAAAGAAATCAATTTGACTGAGAACTTGAGATCCTTTTGCAGTTTATATTTTAAGTGGCATGCTAACATCCCCATTTAATAATTCATATGTTTGTGATTAATATTTAAACTGTCCAATGTTCCTTTTAAAGTCCGAGATTGATCCAATCTCAAAAAATCAAAGGCTCAGAGCGATTTTACCTGGTTTGTGCTTGAAAGAAAATGTTAGCTTGTAAAATAAACCATCATTTGGATTAAAAGACATTTAGCTCCATATCTAGGAAGTTTTTAAAGTGAAAGTGTTATCAGTGTTTGACCTTAAAGAGATTTTTGTGAAAGATGCTAATTATAGCCTCCCAGAGTTAGCATGAGGGAAACCTTCTTTAAAATATTATTTTTTTAATAAGCTACCTTGGTAGTCAATGTTCATTTAAGATAATCAGTTAAATTACTATTTAGAAAACACATATTACTGTTGACAGTCAAAAGACTGTCTCAGATAATGCTAATAAGACATTTACAACAATGGCAATTATTTGAGCCAAATGGGGTTAGTTGTGTGACTTTTCTTTTTTTTATCTTTACTGTTTTTTTAGCTGTGACTTTAAGATCTAGCTTATGCATAGTGCAAATAAATGTGTTCCCAAAGTCAGTCTGTTTAAGCAAATTTGGTAAACGCTTTTTTAAAATAAGTAAAAATTCAGGGATGAACTAATGTTAGCAGCGCTAATGCTAATCATCATTTCTCACAGTTAGCCTGAACAAAAAACATTTCTTAAAAATATTTTTTAAAATGTTGCTGGCAATTTTAGTACTGAGACAAATTGAATTTTAAAATGGCAAAAATATGCTGTCACTATACAACCTGACATTCAGTGACATTCAGCACAAAGCCCTTTTTAAATGAAAGTGATATTGGCATTTAGCTAATGCTAATTCTTGTCTTAGCTTCCAGCTGGCAAACCATTTGAGTTAGCCTATATTGTTTGAGGTGGGATGATAATTAGCTGTAGTTTTTAGTAGAAAGCAGTGATGATGCTGATCACAGCCACAGTTTATCTGGAAGGCTTTCATTAAAAGCTTAGAGACAATATAAAAGTTTTAGATTAAAGTGAGATGCAACAAAGATCCCTCCTGTGGTTTTAGGTTTTCTTCACTGCTTTATTTTACGGGATCAAACATGTTGAGAACCACTTACCTTATTAAACTTTGCCGTGTGATTCTCCAACTATCTGCCTACAGAAACACGCTGTTAATGATCAAAAGATTTAATCATCACTTAAACTAGTTTCTATACAAAATGTTGTGCAGTACTACTGCCAAAAAAAAGAAGTATCTGGGCACATAAAAAGATGAGAGCATGCATTGTTCTAAGGATAATAATCTTATGTTCTGAACTTCGTCTGACCTCTGTGTTGGTGCAAAGTTGATGTGAAGCATGATGGGGGGCGAAGATGACGGCATGGCTCTGTGGTTTGTACGTTGTATATTTCTGTGTGGAACAGTTGGTCGACAAATAGACGTACTCGTGACTCATGGACGACATGGTTCTGTTATTTGTTGTTGTTTTTTTGTTTGTTTGTTTCTTTGTTTGTTTTGTGCCGTGTATGTAGTTTTGAACACAAATTAACCTGCCAGTCAGACTGGAGACCTTTCCACAACAAGTTTTGAGTTAGGGAGTTCTTTTTGTCTTTGCAACCTGCAGAAGACCATGCAAAAAAAAAATATATATATATATATAAATATATAAATATATAGAAACTGAAAATGTCTTGTGGATCAACTCACCAGTTAACCTGTAAGCACCTGCATGCGTTTGTGGACATGCACACGCATATGCTCATTTAGATGTATTAGAAATGTCGCATATTAACTTACTTTGTGCTCATTTATCAGCAGTATTGATGTCAAATGTGAATATTGTTAATGAAGACTGTGGAGAACATTTAACATTTTAATTGTTTGTTTCACTTTAATTTATTTTATATTTTTTCAAATTTTGTCTACCAATGTTGTTACTTTACATGTAACAATTTTAACAAAGCCCTGTCTGGTTTGTAATCATAAAAAAATATGTATGTGTTTTAAAACATGGCTCCCTGACTATTTATTGCTTCTGTTTGACTAAAGAAAATACAGGCTGATGTTCTACTTTAATAATGAACTTTATCTTATTCACCCAAATAGGAAGACAAATTAATTAAACATTTGAGGAGAAAGCAGTGTCTGCATTTCTCTTGATAAGCTCAGACTTTCAGGTTGTGACTGAAATCCGACCATGACGTGATAGGAACAAACTAAATAAGTTCAGGCATGTAAAACAAACATAGTTGAGATTTTATTCTTTGTAATATCTTCAAACTAAAAAGAAATATCAGTTTTATCTCCAAAAAGAGCATAGTTAATTTACTTTTAAAATGTTTCATCGGTGAGTGCAACAACAAATTATGAATTTATCTGTCAACCTCAACCATCAATGTCAATTTATTTATAGACTGCAGCATTTTAAAAACAAGATTCTTTACAAATCAGTCAGAGAACAGAAAAACAAAGTAATAAATGGAAAGAAACAGTGTCTCCCCCTGAGTATCAGAATCTGCAGCGATTAATCACAAACTATGAAAATAAATATTCAGGATCTGATTTACAACAAACCTCAGTCTCATTATGTATATTGGTTAAAACCAGGGAGACGTCTTGAGTTGGACCGCAGTGGTCTGAGGGTGTCAGTGGGCGGGGCTACTGCTCTTTTCTAAAATAATTTACCCTAAAGTTGACTTGCTCTGTAGGTTAACTAATCAGACACTACGGTCCATTTTGCGGGATTTAAATTAACTAAATTAAATTTCAAGGTCAGTAAAGGAATAATGTTATAATTCAGCAGTAAGTCATTATGTTTTAAAACAAAATAAAATTAACTTTCCAAAATTTTTAGTTTCTAATTCTATTTTAGTTTTTCACATATAAAACTTTTTGATTACGTTGAGATCGTTTTGGCCTTACAGTAATTAAGCCTCGACTTCACATCAGCAAACAGGCCACCAGAGGTCGCCCAAAGCGAATTATTCAGAGTTTAATCGACATCGGAATAGTCCAGCATCCCTTCATACTTTTCAAGATAATCTGTAATTAATTTTCCATGAGTATTTTCAGATTACTGGTTTAAGTTTAAGGTGACCCTCGGCCCCAGTCTCAAGTCTTTTGCCGCCTCTAACAGTTTTTATTTCCCTGTATTTATCCTGACCAGCTTCTAAGTCCTGATAACTTCACGTTTCACAACAAGTTTGTTGGCATGATACTGGCTTTCTCTTGAAGTGTTTTGTCTTGTCTCTTTACTATAAAGTCCAGAACTACGAGATTGTGAATTGTTATATTCTCTCGCCTTTCAATTAAGGTGGGTTTGCAGTCGAGTCACACTCTGTCTTGTTTCTCTTTAAGATTGTTTTATATCCTAACCCAAATTTAAAATTCTTCACACAAATTTCATTTTTTGTTGGGTTCACCTCCCTACCCCAAAATTATATTCTTCCTTTCTAGAATGAACATTTTGATAAATAAAACTCAGATTTAGTGAATCAAATCGAAACACAAATTTTATGCATGACGTCTTAGGGTTCAGGGATTTTACTTGCTGTTGCCCAGTGATTCAGTCCGCACCGTGTTGGTTAAAGCAGCAGCTGATTCTGTGAGCTTCTCCCTCCTCTATGAATTGTACATTGTGTCCACCTTCCACTGCTTTTCATGAACACGTTTATGGCAAGCTATTTGGTCATTTAATCAAAGCGAAAGAAAACTTACAACACAACAGCTAAACTGACACAGATGGCACAAAAACAAAATAATGCCAGCAGTGCAAAAAGCTGGAATATGGGAGCATCATCTAAAACTGAAAGGCTAATAAATGCCAGGCAGGTGATTGGCGGATCCATGATCAGGTGGTTTTAATCAGCAAAATGCAAAGCAGCTGGTAGAGATTAAAGGCCTCAGGCACTGAGCTGATAAGGTTGAGAGTTAGCTCAACCAGTTGCTAGGACGTGCAACATGACTGCCGCTTCTTCACAGACAGGTATGGGTGGCCGGCCAGGTGGAGAAGACACAGGGATGGAGATCAGAGCCGGTCCAAGCTTTTTTGGGCCCCTGAGCAGATTTTTCTTTGCCCCCCCTCCCCTATACTCTGTCAACACCAGATCTGCTTTATCACTGCTAAGCTACTCTGTGTGTGCGGCATACTTGTTATCATTAGCATCATTTGCAATTTGCTTACATCATACCAGGAGTAGCAAACTAAAAAAAAGTGCATTTTGAAATGCAGCATGGTATGTGTTATAATTTGTAACTATTTGAAAGTTACACCAGTTGATAAACACAAGATTAGAGTAAACGAGTTTGATATACACTGCTCAAAAAAATAAAGGGAACACTCAAATAACACATCCTAGATCTGAATGAATGAAATATTCTCACTGAATACTTTGTTCTGTACAAAGTTGAATGTGCTGACAACAAAATCACACAAAAATCATCAATGGAAATCAAATTTATTAACCAATGGAGGCCTGGATTTGGAGCCACACACAAAATTAAAGTGAAATGTTCCCTTTATTTTTTTGAGCAGTATATTTCACCAGCAGTGGCAGAATGCAGGAACACCAGGAAGATATTAGCCACTATTCATGTAACAGCAATATAAATAATATAGAAATTGTTATTCAATGGGTAACAGCATTTAGTTTGTATTATTCAGTCATCTGTCTATCTTCAAATTTTCACATTGAGCATCGCTAAAATTCACACTTATCTGCGATAGCTAAACAGAAAGAATACACCATAGAATAACTTGTGTTGTTGGTATTGTTTGATTGAGGGCAAAAACGCCATCATAATCCTATTTTCAGCAGAATGACTGGGCCATTGACTGCAAATAAATATTTTCTTTATATGGTGACTTTGCACCCCCTTTCTAATGTCACCCTGGGTGAACGCCCATATGGTCCATATTAAACATTTGTAAAAAAAAAAAAAACAAAAAAAAAACACTGTAAGCCTGACGCATACTGGTAACTTTTGGCTTTTAAAGTTATTAAATGTTAAAACCGCTTGCCACATCCGCTCAGGGACAGCCAGCGGCGGGGCTTATCGAGGCCTGCTCTCCCTTCACTCCCGTCAGCGTCTCCGTAATCCTCATCTAGTCCCCGCCCACGCGGCGGACGGTGTGGTCCGTTACGAGCTAATATCAGCTCAACAGTTTTTCCTCCGGCAGACACCGAGGAGCAGCACGGCTGGAAAGGTGAGTAACTGCGTTTGTTTAAAAAAATAAAATAAAATAAAAATACGGAAGAGATGGCTTTTGGTGAAAGCACTTCCTCCTCTTTCCTGAACTGATGTTGGAGACGTTCATCCGTCAAAGGGAAGCTTCACAGTTCACGGTGATGCGAGAAACAACGAGATTTAGATCTACAGAGAAACATATTTACATTTTTATCTCGTGGCAGAGAAACCAGTGTGGTCTGAAAGTATTGTGACTGTGTTTGGGTTGGAAACCCGGGTTTAGATGCGTGACTTTTAGACGTAAACAAGGGGAAATAAAGGCGAGTCGAGAGTGAATGTAGGGAGAAAGAGAGAGCTGTTTAACGAGAGTTTTAAAAGCTGAGGCTTCATTCAGTGACATTAAAGCTGCTCCTCCATCCTGTAAGGGTGGCCCGTCCCGCAGAAAGGTCAGCTGCCATCAAACTATTTCACCAAAGATAAATGAGATCCACGGGGATTTCTTCACTCGTCTGGCAGGAAAAGGATTAGTGCCCGGGGCAAATTTGATTTTCTGCCAAGCCAGGCACACAACCTCTCCCCGCTAACAGCCCTCTTCTTGAGGAAAAACAAACAAATCAACGTCATAAACTAAGATGTTGATGCGATAATAACTGATCTTCTTCCAAATCGCTGAACCACTTGTGCTAGTCGGGCTGCAGTTGCTGACAATCTGATAAATTTTGATATAAATTATTTATAGATTAAATCCAAACAAATGAATTAAACATTTTCCAAAAAATTAGTATGCTATTAAAGTTGTTTTTTTTTTATAGGCTACAAGTGGCATGTTTGTTGAATACCCTATTATTAACCAGAAATATCACCTTGTTAATATATGTTACTTTATAAAAACTGAATGAACAGGTATAAATAAGTGTTATATTTAACAATATTTTAACTTTTAATTAATATTATTAGCAGTAAGTATAAGGGGTACTTGCCTGTTTCTAAATTAACTCAATTAGATCACAATTCACAGCTTTGCTTTAATTTTTGTCTGAATAAAATAAATCTGTGTTATTAATTTGACCTTGACAGTCCCACACTGGCCCATGCCTAAATCACAGTTTCATCCATCACAAAGTCTGTTTGAGAGCATGTGTCAACACCGCAGCAGAATAATTGAGTGACATTTCTAAGCTGTGAGTCAGTAATGACATCTAGACATGGGAATTACACTAAAGGTTGTGTAAAAGTAGAAGCTGGGACACCTGTATTATTTAGCGAAGTGAGATCCTAGAGGAAGTCAAAATCTGCATTTTATTTCTTCATAAATGACAGAATTTGAATTTTTCTGAACTTCTTTTTTTCCTTTTGATTAAATGATTCAACACTGAAAATTCACTTTTCTTTTGTGACAGGCCTACATATAGTTGCACTTTTTGTATTTTAAGTTTAGTAAAAATTAGGAGTGCACCGATTTATCACCCCGATGATCTATTAACTAACTGATTTATCAACACTGATTATCTTAATTTTGGGAAAGCGTTATCTTCCAATACTTCCATGTGAAGTATTGAACCAGTTAACAATGGTCACTCCACTGCTGCCAACTCGGTGAATTAAAAAAAAAAAAAAAAAAAAAAAAAAAAAAAAAATATATATATATATATATATATATATATATATATATATATATATATTTCCTTTATTTATCCAGGTAAACCCCGTTGAGATCCAGATCTCATTTTCAAGACGGACCTGGGCAGAAGTTTGCAATACACAGGAACCTGTGCTATATTTAGCAAAAAAAAAATATATATATATATAGCACAAATTTATCTGACATTTCAGATAAAAAAATAAGTTTTGGCCAAAATCAGAATTGGGAGATCATGCTTTTTAAAGATTGATAATCAACTTTTGGCCAGAAATGTGCAATCGATGCACTTCTAGTAAAACTTAGATAAAGATAGTTGAAAAATAGTTTACTTAAAAAAACATTTAAAAAATAAATAAATAAATAATGGATCCCTGTTGTGTTTTTGTACACTTCAGTGAACCTGGTAAAGACCAGATAATCTGTATGATGTCCTGATAACGCCTCAGGGTTGAAAGAGATGGTGATTTGTTCTTGGGAAAAGAGTCTCGGGAGATTTGCTCAGCAGTTGCATGTGGAAACGGTGTTGAATGTCTTTGGACCAACTGCTGGGGGAACGTTTTCACAGAAGGCCTTTCATTCAGTGGTTTTTACAAGCTCATGCTGGTGTCACGTTGGCTCGACTCCCTCTGACGCCGAGCAGGTCGGTTCCTCCTTAAACTTATCAGGGCTTTGCTAAATTAGCAGCTGCAGGGGTAAAGTTCTGGATGTCTGGTCATGTTTTGTTATGAAATGCGGACAAATGGAGATGCACAGGAAATGTGCTCAACAGGCTGCTCTCCCTGGAGGCTTTGATTGTGCAAAAACGACTAAATAAAGAACTAAATGAATTAATGAGGCAGGATCTTCTGTCTGTTTTCTAACTTTGGAGCTTTTCTCATTGGTTCTGTGAAAACCTCTTTAGTAATTTTGTAATGTTAGACGAGATCAGAGCTCCAAGTTATGCTTTGTTTTTTGTCCACTTGGTCACCTTGCAGTAACCTCACATAATCGACTGTCTCTTTACAAATACCACTCACTTTTCAGCTGAGATTAAAGGAAGCCTTCAATATCTATTTGTAGATGTTGTTTTTAATTGATTTAATTAGCTCAAAAAAAAGTTTAAAACAGTCTTGTACCTCACAAAGAAAATGGTAAAGGCTGCGAACTATAAAGGAATTTATAAGGGTTTAAACCAAAGTAATGTTTTAAGATGTGACCTAAAAATAGGTTGTTTTGGCAGCTGCCAAGCAAGAAAGTGCAGGTCCACTTCATTATTTATAAGCTAGGGCTATAAAGGCTTGGCCTCCTCTGTGTTCCAGCCTGGACCCAGAGATAACTAAAAGCAAACACTTTTATCTAAGTGGTATGAAAAGCTGGAAAAAAAAAACGCAGACATAAACGAGCTAATCTATCGATTGAGTTTTTCTCCCATTAACAAATTCTTCAAATTAATCCCAACACACTGGTAAATGGATGCAGTTGTGTTGAATGTATTCATTTTTTGTCAAAGGTAAAATGGCAAATTCATGTGTGTCAGCATTGCAGGATTTTCTCTTTTACATAATAGAAGATTGCAGGATTTTATTTGTTTTTGTGAAGTTATCCAATTTTTTTAAATTCTAAAACGTCACATTAAATATGTCAGTGTATCCTAAATTATTTAAGATAAGTGCAAGTCTGTTGAGTTCATTCAAATAACTTTAATGATATATTTTTTTGTATGATATTAGTGCAGGTCTTCAACTTGCATTGCTGATTAGACGCCTATGTGTGTATTTGCATATTAAAACTTAGACAAGAACAGTTCAGAGTGGAAGAAAGTGCTCAGGTCAGATGAGACCGGGGTTAATCTTAGGACATGTTACATGCTCTGTGTGGAACATGGTGGTGGCAGCATCATGCTGTGAGGAAGCATTCCTTCAGCAGATGCAGGGAAGCTGCTCAGAGTTTGAGCTAATCTGCTAAGAAGAGTAGATAAAAAAATAAAAGTGATTGAAGTGCACACTCTGACGTTGCTCCTTATGCGATTGTGATCCAGGTCTCCTGGAAGGACCCCAGCGGTTGCAGTGACATGGGCAGCCAACGTTCCTTCACATCCTGCAGAGCCAACGCCAGAGTCCCGCCTCAAGTGCCGAGCAGAAAATGACTCAGCGGAATGGAATCAGGGGCTCCAGTGATCCCAGTCTCCACTCGGAGACCTCCAAGGCCTTCGACCTGGCCAATGGTTTGGACCACGACGAGGGGCAGGTGGCGGCTGCTGACTGTGGGCAGGGGAGTGAAAGCGGAGACCCCGTCGCTATAACAGGAGGAGCCGTCACCGCTCCCGATGGCGGCTGGGGCTGGGCGGTTCTGGTTGCAACCATCCTGGTCCTGGCCATGACCCTGGGCTTCCCCGCCTGTGTGGGGATCTTCTACACAGACCTGCAGAACGAGTTCCACGCCTCCAACAGCGAAACGTCCTGGGTGCCGTCCATCATGACGTCGGCGCTCCACGCAGGAGGTAAATCGGCTGAGTCGTGGCCGTCCTTAAAGGTCGACGCAAATATGTCAACTGGACAATAAATCAATGACAATATATGTCGCAATAGAGACACGTGATCAATATCAATAAATAATATGCCTGATTTAACGTTCAGTAATTTCACTGGACTACGAACCAGAGCCGCGCAGCATTCTGGGCGATGTAGGCAAAGGAAAAGCTTTAGCCTCTCAATCTCTTATGGCTAGCAAGGTTGGTGGCATCAACTAACTCAGTCACACTTTGGTTACCTAGCAACATCCTGTTGAGTAACTTGTGGTTACCTAGCAACATCCTGTTGAGTAACTTGTGGTTACCTAGCAACATCCTGTTGAGTAACTTGTGGTTACCTAGCAACATCCTGTAACTTGCACAGTAGCAGTTCCAGGTTTTGCCACTGTGCCTCATAACTTCTTAAAAACAACAAAAAAAAAACATGCCACCAGTTTGGCAGCATTTCAGATATTTAATGCGCAAAAAACAAGTTTTTTCACGGTATTTTGTGGTGCTGTTGTGATAACAATAAAAGGGACGATTACTTTTTTTTTTTACTTCTGTTTTAGGTAACTTGTATGGCTGTGACTGCTCTTAAAAACACACCATTTGTCTTCTTCGGGACATCATTCACATAAAGAAATCTAATTTGTATCACTGCACTGCACACAGTAACTGGATTTTTTATCATATTTTCACATTTATTGATGTTTCTTAATGCTCTCATTAAACAAACAGCTGAGAAAATGGCTAACAATCCCAACAATATGGACAGTTTTGATGCTTTTAAATATTCACTGGAATTCTTCATGAGAATAATAATATAACAATGTAGATGTTAATATGACTGCGGTTACAGTTATATTAACATCTGCAAATGTAATGTCCTTAGAAGTTGCCCTTTAACACGCCACAGAGGGTGAGATAAATGCTTGTATTGTTCAGGGGAACATGTGAAAGGTGAGAGTGGGAATTTGCAAGTCTTGCTGTGTTTGTGTTGGTTTAGGTGAGATTATTTCACGAGAAACCGTGGCAGGCTTATTTCGCAAAACCAAAACGGACCGTTTTAGTTTTCAGAGTCCTGCTTTTTTTTTTTCTTTTCCCATCCATCTATTCCCTTCTTTTTACCTGCCTAATTATGTTCAGACACCCAGACGGGCTGGAGCCTGCATGTGGTAATTCACATCCACTCATCCTTGGGAAGAGTTTCATACTAATTTCAGGCCTTCACAATTCATTTAAACAGTTCTTTTTAAAGGAATATACAACAGGAAACTGCAATGAATTTTGAAAGTAAAACATTGGTGTGAAAGTTTGAATTAATTGTGAATTAAGAAAAAAAAATTGCTTGAATTCTACACTTTGGTTTAACGTTCATTTTGAACGTAGCAGAGAAACCAGTCATTTTCTCACAGCTGTAAATTAACTTCTGATTTTTTCATTCTGATTTGGGTTTTTGACCCAATCCTTGCCAGAGATGGTTCTCACCAGACCAGACATTTAAGCTCGGTTTATATATTTTCAACAGGGTTTTCTTCTGGACCATTCCACAAGCTTAATATTGGCTAATTGTATCTATTCCAAAACCAGTTTGGGATCTTTGTCCTGCTGGAACAACCAGTTATGTTCACCTTTCTACCATTTATTTGGAGATTTAAGGTGAAGTTGAGTAATTTGGAGGCAGTTCTCCTAGTCTGTTATTCCATCCACCTTTAACAGGAACAGTAAAACAGACCCTCAGCATAATGCTGCCACCACCATGCCTGGCACAGTTTGAAGCCACCAGTATTTTTATGATATTCTTATTTCTGTGAGTTGAAGTAGGGCAAAAAATTTTAATTAAACTCTCTTTACTGACAATATGGGCTCAGTGTAACGTATGTAGTGACAGAGCAGGCTACAAATGCTAAGTGAGGACAGAATCGCTAAGCTAAACAATGAACGGTGCCACTAAATATCTTATTTTGTAATAGTTGTTTGTTTGGGGGGTTTTTTCACTGTCCTACTCAGAACGATCTGTGCAGCTAGTAATGTCAACATCCTCTTTTTATCAGACTTTTATTCAAACTCGGTGTAACACATTAAACAGGGTGGGACGGCTGTGTGGGCAAAGGCGTCTAAAGTCAACATGCAGTGAGTTTTAAACACACCTGTTCAAATACCAGGTTTTTAGGTACGAAAAAACCTGGTGTTTTGTCGAGAAATACTAGTTTTTATTGTCCGATCCATAATGTTATCAATATGGATCATTTTCTTTAAACTTTTTTATCCACCTTCAAATAGGCCATCTGACTTGTCTGCACAGGTTGATTTCGTTGAAGCGTTTTGATCCAGTTAATGTGTAAACGGAAAGTGATTGGTGAAGTTTGAAGTTTCTCCCCCCTGCCTGTGTTTGGTGTGCTGTGGAGACGGGCGGCCGCCCTCTGCTTCACCTCTGCTGCTGATAACATAAATCCCCGAGAACAGCGTGGAGGCCAAGACGCTCTTCTGTGTATTGACCTCATTTATGAACGTCTTCACGTCACGGTGTGAACTTCCTCTTCCCTGCTCTGTTCATGTCAGATGGGCTTGGATTCGGTGCCTAAGCTTTGTGGATCCACCGCAGACCAAATCTAATTGAAATCATATCGCTGTTGTTCAGCTGTCTGATCACATCGGGTACAGCGAGCGCTGGAACTGCAGCACTGAAAGTTACAGTCAGGCTTCAGGCAGTTTCAATGGATTTCAGGGGCAGGAATGCTTTGAGCTTTGAAATGCTCTTAATCCCCAAAGAAATGGGACAAGAAGGTTTATCTCCATTAAGCTGCACCAAGCTGCTACTTCCTTTCCAGTTTTACAAGTTGAACGATCTACAGATGTTAGTGTTCATATCATGGACATTAAATGCTAAAAAAAAGAGCTTGTAATTGTGTTTCTAGGGTCTTGAGGCTTGTTTTTTTTCTATAGTTAGTTGTTGCCTCAACAAGGTCAAACACTGTCCCTGGACATATGTAGCAACATGGTGCTCAGAAACAAAGTTGAGCAGTGTTGAATTTGATACCCCTCCCTCTGACATTTAACCAAGGGGATCTCTGTATTTAATACTCGGGCTTTCAGATTCACAGTGTGAAACTTCCCTCTCATAAATAATCTATGAGCTGCAGCTAAAGACACATGACGCATTAAAGATCAGAGAAACGTTTCTGTACATTTTCTGAACGTGACGTAAAATGTCTCGCAGCCTAACAAGTTTTACGGCTTTATTCAACACGCTGATTGCAAATACAAGAAAGCAAACACTTCATTTCTTAGCTCAGATTGCAGCTGAGCAGGTTTTGTGAAGCAGGCAGGATTAGGAAAGCAGCCTGTGCCTCGTGAGCCTTTACCCACTTCTGCTCCGGTGTGCATTAAACTGAGAGCATTTCATGTGATCCACAGGTCCGTTCTGCAGCGTGCTGGTGGGGAAGCTCGGCTGCAGGCCCACTGTCATGCTGGGCGGGGTCCTGAGTGGAGTCGGAATGGTCGCCAGCTCGTTTACCAACTCCATCGCCGAGCTTTACATCACCGCTGGAGTGATTACAGGTCAGCAAAGTGATCCATACTGACGACACGAGGTGAAACGATTAATCCGATTAATTGGCCATTGAAATAATTTACTCATTTAGTGATCGATGCAATTGTTAACTGGACACAAACTCTAACAAAAGGCAATTTGTTGAATAACAAAAAACAACACAATCAGAGCATTACGCAGTCAAAAACTGAACAAAATATAGAAATATTTTGAATGAAAGATAAAAAAAAAAAAATCCCTTTGTCTATAATTATGATCTACCCAGAACTCAAGTGGCAAGTTTTAGCTTCACTTGGTTTTACATTCTGTTAAAAAAAAAAACCTCATATAAAGCAAATTTTGCTTTCCAATTATCAATAAATCTAAAAAAAAAAAATTTCAACAGAACAGCCCTACATGGTAGTGGAGTTGAGCATAAAGGACCGAGCTTTTTATATGTTGATTTTAGAAGGATTTAAAAAAAATTGTATTATGTGTTGAACCAGATTACATGCAGATTCATCCTTTACTACTAATAATCATGGATGCACTAAAGGGTTTCTGTTACTGCATTGAAGGCAATAAGATGTTTATTTTCTTATTTAACAAGGGAATTCATTTTTTTTAAATCTATGCAGCTCTTTTATTGTATTTCTGAAATTGTATGAAAATGGTTTAAGTGGTTAAATAAAAAAAATGTTCAGATTTTTCAATCCAATTAATCATCAGAATAATCCAATAAGATAATCATTAGTTGCAGCTCTAGTTGAGATCTTCTGGCAGAGACCCTCTAAGGAAACAATGAACCCTTTGTTTCACTCACACAGTGTGACATCGCCTCTGCTTCTAATATTGATAATTCCAGGTTTATAAAATGTGTGTGGATATCAAGAATTAGCCAAAAAAATTCTGATCGGTGCATCGCTCCAGTAGAAAATCTCAAGTCTTTAATTTTTATTTCTCAGATATTAAAAGCAGCATCTCCACTCTGTTGCAGGTCTCGGCTTCTGCTTCAGTTTCCAGCCGGCTGTCACCATCCTGGGTCACTACTTTGTGCGTCGGCGTGCGTTTGCCAACGCCATGTCGTCCACGGGGACGGCGCTGGGACTCTGCACTCTGCCTTTCCTGGGGAACTACCTCCACTCAGAGTTCGGCTGGAGGGGGAGCTTTCTCATCCTGGGCGCTGTCCTGCTGAACAGCTGCGTGTGCGGCGCCGTGATGCGGCCCCTTCAGCCCAAAAAGCATCGCGGCCAGCCGCTGATGGACCGCACACCTGTGCCGTCGGAAAAGCAGGCGAAGCGGGAATCGAGGCTTAGGACCGCCTGGAGGTTTTTGGTGGCCTCCGTAAAAGAACACATGGCCTTCGATCAGTTCCTCAACAACCGGCATTACCGCGTGTTTGCCATAGGTATCACCTTCATGATGCTGGGCTTCGTGGTGCCGCTGGTGTATCTGGTTCCGTACGCCACGGCCCACGGCATGGAGCCGAGCCGGGCCGCGCTGCTGCTCTCCATCCTGGGTATCGTTAACATCGTGGTGCGGCCGCCGTTCGCCATCATGTTCAACATGCCCTGGTTCAAAGGGCGGCACGTTTATGCGTTTGCCTCCGCTTTGCTCTTCAACGGGCTCAGTAACTGCATCTGCTGCATCGGGGCCGGCTTCCCAGTGCTGGTGGCGTACGTGGTCATGTACGGACTTTCGATGAGCGTGGTCGGGTCGCTGATGTTCACCGTCCTGATGGATATAGTGGAGATGAGGCGCTTCCCGTCGGCGCTGGGGCTGCTCGCCGTCATGGAGAGCATCACGCTGCTGATTGGACCTCCGCTGGCAGGTAACTCACAAAATATCATAAAATGATAACTCCGTCTCACAAAGTAAAGACTGAGGGTGTCCCGATCAGATATTGATATTGGAAATCAGTCGGATACCATCCGAAAAAGTATCGGATCATATCGGCCTAGATCTAAAATTTCAGTATTTAGTCCGCCCCAGCATTTCTATCCACTCTTGTTGCTGTCTAATATCCCTTGATCAAGCCTTTTCTAACACTCTGCACCACAAAATAAGTAAAAGTGTGTGTACTTTGTGTTGACATCGTATGTGGTTATTGTTGGCATCAGCCAGAACTCAAAGCTGCATCGTATCGGAAGTGAAAAGGTTGTGGCGGGACACCTCTGGTGAAGACGTTTTGCAACATGTCATCTGTTTTTCACAAGAAGTTGAGATGCTGACAAGTGTTCGTGGAAAGAATCTTTTTGCAGAAGTCTTGTGGTTCAGTCGTGACTTTGCAAACCCAAAAGTCATGCTGACTTATTATTTTTCGACCAGCGGTGGTCACATTTGATGATAATCAATTGATCATCAGCTAAATCTTCACAGTTTCTTCAGAAACTGTAAGAATTAACTTTGTTCCCACCATCAATTGGTGCATTTTTGCTTCGTTTTCAAATGGTGGCGTGGTATAACTGTGAAACGGTCTTTTTGTTTATGGTGGAAACATTTGAATTGAAAAAGGCTGACCCGGTATTTATGAAAGTGGATGATGGCTTACTGTAACATCAAAACATTTTCTTTTGTCATTTGTGTCTTCAGTTTGTTGCTTTACTCTTGTTGGTTCCAGTAAATTTGTGAGGGTCATTTATTCAGCTCTTTTTGCGAGTTGAACAAACTCTAGTTTTCTCTATTTGAACACAAATAATCAGCAAAATAGTATAGTATTTTAATACTATGTCACAATCTCTCGTCCTCACAGGAAGACATTCTCATGTTTGCTCTAAAGGGTGATTGGCAGACTGCATTTGTTTCCAGTCAATAAGGCATGTTTAGACAGAGTTGGGGAAATTGTTGTATGCCACATTATGGAGTGGTGGGTGTGAGCAGCAGCAGAGGGGGAAACGATTGTAAGATTTCCGTCGCTCACGGCTCAGATGACAGTTTGCAGGTTGCTATTTAGATGATCTGTGACGCAACCTCAGCAACAAGTCAGGATCGGTTTACTCCTGCAGAGCACGTGGGAGTAAACAGAGTAAACAATGACAGGTTAGAAAATGCTGGTATCTCTACAAAACATTCATAGAAAAGATGTAAGTTTAAAAAAAAAATGATTCAGTCGCAGTTTAATGTTTTCTATTGAATTTCATTTTTTACTTTATTTAAAATAAATGCTTGACTTGCCGGCCTAGATAATGTGCATTTGTGTAGACACCAGTTTTTCAGGCATTTAAAGTGAAAGAAATCTTTTTCATTTTCAGTTTAGCCTCAGCCAAAATTAAACAAATTATTGAAAGTAACTGATTCTAGTCTATAACTGCTGGATATATTATTACATTTTTTTATTTATTTTTTTGTTTTCAGTTTCATTCTTTTTCTGTTTTATTTTTTTGAAAATGAATTTATTTTGTGGCACAATCTCATATTAATCACTAAATATTCAAATTGCACATTCTGCCTGACCTCATGTCGTTCATTACTGCTTTCTGCAAAAAGTAGCTGCATTTTCTGATAGACATCTTTCTGTTTCCGGCAAATTTTCTTTTCCAAACAGGAAAATACTTAATGTTGCCACAAGGTTGGGAAGTCACTCGGGATAAACGCAGCATTAGGTTTGAGATTGTATATAAAGCAGAAATCGATCCTAATCATGAACACTGAAACTAAAAGATGCTTAAAAAAGCATTCTCAGGTCCAAAACAGTCTGTAAATATGGATATGTAATGATCAAACATTTACTAATGTAGATGCCGGTGACAAATGTTTGAGAGTCTCTGTTGTTTAGGAACAAAATGCAAATGTAGTTCACTGACTAAATGGCGTTCCACTTCGTCGGCGCAGTTTACCCAGATTTAAATGAGCTGTAATGCATGACTTCAGGGAAAAGTCCATGCTTCTGTATCTTTAAGATATCTTTAAGATACAGAAGCATTTCTTTAATAAGAAAACTGCTTGTCAGCAAATAGCATCTGATTCTCAAAGACCAGCGCTGCTTGTGTTAGACGGATCACATGGGGATAAAACTGGTGATAATTTTGGCCCTGAAGCAAAAAAAAAAATCTGCCAGAAAATGAGTTCCTGCACAAGTATTAGAAATTCATCTTGTCTTCTAGTGTCTGCCTCGTAGCTTTTACCCAATTTCTCCAATAAAAGTACGTAAAAGTTGTTGAAAATCATCTAGTTTGCCGTTTAAATGCAGAAAACAAATCTGTGACATTTGGAATATTCAAGCAAATGTTTCACATGCAGAGGCTGAACATGGAGATGAAATTAACTCTAAATATTTGGGTTTGTTGCATAAGTTACGGGAGGTGGAATGAAAAGCATTTGTCCCTCTGGGCGATTGGTGTTGAGATAAGAGACTGTGGAGGAGCAGATGGGCTGATGGAGCCGGGAAGCACCTATGATACTAAAATAAATGGTATTTCTAAATTAGTTGATCTGAAATTGTACAAGTGTTTTCAAGATTATTTCTTTATTGTTTTCGTTCCTGTGCAAGAATGTGGCTACAAGAAAATACGGCTGCAATTGGGTAAAAGTGGTCAAAAAAACATTTGTTTATTTGACCACTTATGCCTTTTTTAAATACAATATTAAAAATACATTAAAAGATGCAAATAAACAAATTATTTAGTTCCTTTTTCTGAATATGAAACTTTTTTTTTTTTTTGCCTAAAATACAATAACATAAAATCCCGTTAGCGTACGCTTGCAGCAAAGGATGTACTAACATCAACATGCGGAAAGCTCATTTCTGCTGGACTTAACATCAATAGATTTTAAGGCTAATCTGTAGACTATTTTCTGGATTAACAGATTAATAATTGTCTACGAAAGGTGCTTAAAAAGAGGTTTATTTATGTTAATCTTTTTTACAGAATTTGAACCTGGTGAAGCCACATATTTACAGACAATGAAAGTTGTTGTGTTTTTTTTTTTTTTATCTCAAATGCAATTTTTTATACAGTTTTAGCTTAGTTACTGCTCTGAGTATGTTGTTGTTGTTTTTTTTAGCAAATGGCATTTTGTTTTACTCTATATACTAAAGTTAAAGATTATTCATTAACTAATTCAATAATCATTTAATCACGTTTAATCATTTCAGCCCTCCAAGGTAGAAAAGCTTAAAACCACTGTTCTCTGGCAAATGTTTGGCACCTTAAAGTTAGCAGTTCTGCAGCAACCTGTAGCGTTAAAAATACTTAACGTCACTGTTTTCCTTTGCTGCAGGGATCCTGGTGGACAGCACGCAACAATATTTCTACGTCTTTATCGCCTGCAGTGCCGTTGTTGCCTCCTCCGGTCTGTTCCTGATGCTGTCCTTCCTCTGGCTGGACAAAAAGGAGAGGAAGGCGTCTCAGCAGGGTCAGCTCTCTGCTCAGCCCGAAGCGGAGAATCCTGCGGCCGACGCCTCTCCTGTCTGCGCATACAGCGACCGGCCCTAGCAGGGAGACGAGGCCTCAGCCGGGGGACGGAGCGTATCACCAGCCTGTGAACCTGCTGCCACTGTGTTCACGTCGCCACTCGGGGCTCCGGCAGTTTTGCAGATTATTCCTGATGTTTGGAGCAGCCTGCCAGCGAAATGCTTGGAATGACTTCCACTAGCTGCGTTTCCGTTGGCCGCATAATTGCGCAGTTTGGAATTACAAAAACAAATTTGCTTTATATGAAAAGAAGCTCATTTTTTGCACTAGGATGAGGTTGTTTTTTTTCAGCCAAATTAGTGTATTTTGCAAAACTTCAAAGGAAAAAATTTTTTTCGCATCACACGAATCATGTGATCAACCAACAGACATTATTACTGGTGGAAAAGACGAGGACGACGACAGGAAGTGGTAGCGGAATGATGCCATGACATTTTATTTCTTTAATGATTTATGGCGTGAACAAACTTTTTCACGTGTGAACTTGCGTTTCCTATTTAACGGAAACGCCGGCGCAGTTGCGAAATTGTGTTTTTTTTCCAACAGAGTTTTGCACACATTTGTAAAGGAAACACAGCTAGTGTTGGTTAAAGTTGCATACCAAAATGAACAAATGTGCACTTACAACATGAATGTGATTGTACTGTTTATTGCAAAATGCTGCTGATCTTATCCATGCCATCTGTATCACTAGACTATTAATCATGCCAGGAAGTTTATAAGAAAACAAAACACACTAATTCCTGACTCTTTGCTGGATTTATCGCCATTTTAGTCTTTGAGTGTGCATAGGTGTGTACAGCGAAGATCAACTGAGGTAGGAGCCATTACACCGAGGCTTCTGATTACCCATCTGTTTACTTTTAAGCAAATGTCCAAAGACCAAACTCAGATAACCCCAGCAGAGCATGCTTGAACTTTTCACTCTTTCTGCATTAAGATTTAAACACATTGAATGAAAAACTTTAAGTGTGTTACCATGTTTGCACGAACATCTTGTTGCTTTTGTTTGATTTGGTGTCTGAAATTCAAAGGTGTTCACTGAAACTGAAGCACAACGGAGAAAAAAAGCAACTAGTTAGGAAATGCACCAATGTGGCACTTAAAAAAATTGTAACCTTCTGCACCTTTAACTTGTGTGATGTAGCATAAATAAATGATTTCTTTGTCATAATCAAACTAATTGTTAAACTTTCAACTCCAGCTGTCTGACAGAGGATCTGTGTTTGTTTTTTTTGCTTTTATGTAACCACATATAACGCTTCCACCGTGTTTTACTGTTGTCGGGTTGTTCTGTGGAAAAGGTGCCTTTGTTCTGCACAATCTGCTTTTATCCATCAGGTCCAGAGATCTCTCTTTACTTGATGTGCGTGACGAGCCAACTGTAACACTAAAGTTTTGCTTAGAAAACAAGAGCTTCTTAGAAAACCACCAGACTGAATGTCCTGACTGAAACTTAGATTTGCATCTGTGCTTTATCTTATTTCATTGAAATACTTTGGTCTCTCCTAAAGTTGAAAAACAAGCTGACATGAGCCCAACTGAGTGACCCACCTTGTGAAGCTTTGTGCAAATTCTGTCTGGATTTTGACTCGCCTTCTTGGCAGAATCAAAAAGTTATTTAAATGGTTTGATTTCCTATCACTGGCTTTGAGGAGGATCAAAACTGGAGTAATTGAGTCAGATTTTATTCAAATTTGAACTGAAGAACATGTAGGCCAGTGTCTCTGGCAGCAAAGTGGCTCAGCAGCATAATGCTGCCACCACCGTGCTTAACAGTTTAGCATTTTAAGATTTGAAAGTCCCACCTTTACTCATCCAATCAGGCTGAGGTCAGATTTCTCTTCTTGTCTGACCAAACAATTACGTCTTTCCTTTTTTAATATCTTGTCATTTTCAGTTGAGCTGTCAAAGCCTAAAGGAACAAGACAAATGAATCCAAGTAACTACATTGTCTTATGAGTCTGATAAATCTATTGATCGTAAAGACTGACTCCAAAGCTTACAAGCTTAAAGATTTCTCTAAGAATAAAGTGCAAAAAATGAATCATCCATCTGCTTCATTGCAGAAGTGTCTTGCAGCTCATGTCCTAAATATGTTCCTGTGCACTTTTTTTTAAATATTAGTTTTCCTTCCACTCAACTTTCCATTGACGGGGTTTGATACAGCACGGTGAATAGCTGGGAATTTTAGCAACGGCCTTTTTTTTTTGTAGCTTGAGTCGGTGACTCTGCTAGGCACAAAGTACACAGCCATTCTCTCAATTATGAAAATCTGAATTTAAGGAGGGATTATGTGCGTTTCATTTTTTGGGTGAATTAGTGAAATTGTTAATGTAATTTATTGAGATGCATCTATATTTGGGTACAGGTACATGTTTTGATTTGTAGTTTAACTCGAGTATTGGAATCTAATGAAAAATTATGTGAATCAGCGTCACTTTAAAGTATCTGATTTATAGCAGTTTGAACAGGGTTTGTGTTGGACTTTTTAAGCACATCAAGGTTAACATTTTCCAATAACTTCAAGTATAAACTATTTTAAACCCCTGAAGGTGTCAGGAAATCAAAAATAACTTCTTGTTTTAATGGAAAACAAGTCATGTTTGTTGCTCTCTCACTCTGTCATGGAACAGTGCCTTTTTACGTAGCTGGTTTATTAGGAAAAGATGACCTGCAGCGGCTCCCTTTTCACAGATGATTCCTTGTTTCCACTGAACTGATCTTTGAGGTGAGAAAAAGGAAGCAGCTCAAACATGGTGGTTTATCTTTTCAGCAATCACATGTTTCAGTTAACAGTGAGACAATCACTTCGTCCATATACTTTCAGAGCTAATAAAATGAGCGAGAAACTGTTGAGCATTAAAGAAATATTTCAGGTATCAAATGTGTCATAGTAATAAACTGTTTAACCCGATGTTTACTTATCAGAGGATTTGTTAGCACATTTTGGAGTCTTGTCTTGCTGTTTACCAAATTGTATCTTTATAAATTCTTTATTTATACATTATGATTTAGGGGAAATAAATAGTTGAATTTTGAAATTGTCCTGTGCGAGTTTTTGTGTGTGTTCTTCAATTTAGATAACAAAACTGTAAAAGTCTCCTGTTATTTAATAGAGTATACACTCTAGTTTTATTAAAATAAAAAAAAGCATTTTCTGAAGCTTCTAAGATATAGCGAGTGGATCATCTGAGCTTACAGGCTGGGTGGAGAGCATTAAAAGTAGAAGCAGCAAAGAAGTTCATGGTAACTCAGGAGGAGCTACAGAGATCCTCGGCTCAAGTGGGAGAATCAGATTTTACCTATTGTACAATCCATAAGTAGAAACCTTAAGATATTGAATTTAATGTTTGTCAGTGTAAGTACTTGGGAGTTAAAAGGTGTTTCAAGAAAAGAATAGTAGAGGACAATGTAACTGATCAGTAAAATCTGATTCAATATTGAAAATATCAGACAAAATATATATATAAAAAATATGGACCCTAAAAGTACAGTTTTTTCAAAAGGTTACTCAAGCAAATGTGACTCAGTAAATGTAGTTAGTTAGCACTTCAAACCTAAACCCACCTGAGAACATGTGGACAGATTTGAACGTTGCTGTTCAGATGTTTTCCATTCAGTCTGAGTGAGTTCGAGTTGTTCTGTCGAGAAGAACCGAGGAAATGTTAGTGTCTAAATATACAAATCTGGCAGAGACATACTCCAGAAGAGCTGCAGCTATAGCTGAAAGGTGGTTCAATTTTAATTCAATTTAATTTTTGTAAATTATAGGGAAGGTTCTGTACAGCGTACAATATATATTCTTCTGGATATATTGTACATTGCCGCCATCTTGTGGTTGAATTGTGAATAACTCAGTTGCTCGGCTGCAACTGCCAAAACTTTAATTTAAAACTTTATTACTGTTGAGGAGCAATAAACAACCGAGTCAAATTAAGACATCTGTTTATAAACAGTTGTTTTGTGTTGTTTAATGTTCCCTGATAATTAGCAAACAACCATGAATCAACTGAAGGTAAAAGTGAAACCGAAAGTAAGTTAGCAGCTAGCTGCCTGTGGCTAGGCATTGGAGAACGGTACGTTACTCGAAATACGTGTTTAAATCCTACTGTGGGCTTCAGGTAAATGTTAAATTGCTAACAGGTTTATGGAACATAATGCATATTTTGTAGCTGAAGGTTGACGCTTTCTAGCTAAAATGGAAGATGAGCACTGCAGTACATTTAACTAGGCTTTGGTTTAGTGCATAGGTTTAATAAAGGTAGCAAATGACTCCTTATTACTATAGAATGCTGGGTTTTCTTTGCTAACACGGTACGACTAAAATTTGCTGTCTGTGATCCTAACAACTGACTGCGTGCAAAGTTTTTAACATGAAGACTATAAAAACAAACGCTCCATGTTAAAAAAAAATAAGTATGCAATCTAGTTTACATATTTTTCTGTTCGGGAGCATGAAAAACTAGGTTATATTAGGGGAAATGTGTGAATGTTCACACTATGACTTATGTCATTTTATATTGTTTTGTGATTTTTGTACATTCTATACAATTAACATGGACCTAGTCATCAAACAGTGACTTTTAAGATGCACCTGTTGGTTCAAATTTGAACAAATACACTGATTCCTCTGACAAATAATATTTCACTTTTCAAAAGGCAGAATCATCTTTAATAACAAAGCTGGAAATTAAATATTCTGGGTAATTTCAAGTGCTTGCATCAGAGGCCTCCATCTTGGTCCTATAAACTGTACAGGAAGTCATATAGAGTATGGAAGAGAACATGGGTGTTACATTGAAGACAATATTTATATTACACATTTTTGATTTGTCAAAAATATTTACATACAACCTACATGAAATAAAGCTGACGTACATGTAATGTCTTGTCTCTTTTGGACCAGCTCGAGCCGTTGGAGTTTGACCGGCCATCAACGGACAGTAATGGGGGTGATAATATGGGCGCTGTCCATCATTCTCCTTGATGCCTTCCTGTGTTCAGCACAGTGGGCTTGGCTGGTGCTGTGGAAGTGCTCCAGCTGTGGTGGACTGGCAGGAGTGTGGGCCTTTGGACTGATAAAGTGGCTTTTTCTCCATGTTTTTATATCAGCGCTAACAGATGGAAAACAGCGGGCAGTACTCCATAGGTTAGCAGCGCTCCTCTGCCTTGTTTCTCCTGTGTTTGAAACTGGACGGATCCTCACTGCACCTCCCTCGGAGCGGCCCGCAGAACCTTCCCCTGATCTCACAATGCTGTTGTTGGGTGCTGCGTCCTCGTCGTTGGCCTGTTTGGTGTGGGAGAAGTGGATTTCTCCAGATGGACAGAAGACAAAAGACAATCTGGACACTAAACGTTTGCTCATGAGAGTACTGACGTACTTCAAACCAGACACTGTTCATCTGATCGCAGCTTTTGGCTTCCTCATCATGGGAGTCATCTGTATGTATAACCTCTGATAATTAACCTTATCTAACATTTATTAATATGCATCGACTGATAAGAGATTCTCACAGTTTGATAATATTGATTAAATGCCATGATTACCCATCAGAAACACAAGAACAATAAAAAAAAACTTTGCAATGCAGTTTATTTTGATACAAACTTAAGAAAGCAACAATTATTCCTACTGTTGCTGATGTTTTATTACTCAGTGATTAATACACTGTAATACATTTTGGATTTTTTGAAACATAGACTATAGAAAAAATATGCAAGCAACATCCACTAAATTTATATTAGCTTCCTAAAGGAACATGGGTACATGTAGCTGATGCTAGCTGGTTATGTGTTTCAGCATTGCCCTCCTTTATATTTCTTGTTATTTCACCCTTGAAAAATAAATGACAAAGAATTATGTGAGTTGAATGCCTTATGTATGTGGGACATGAGGTGATGGTGGGCAGTTAAACATTTAGTGTTTATCTGGACACAGTTAAACACTGAATGTTACACCCTTCATCCCAATATACATACGAAATGGACACACGTTAAAACCGACACACAATTCATGCGGAAATCAGGGGTTGATGCTCCACCAAACGTTCATTACTTTTTACTTACAGTCATGTAACACGTTTTCTGATATGCTAACAGCTATAGCAAACTGAACACCTTTCCTAGAATCCCAGTAAAACTTCTTCACACTGTAGGAACAGCATGTTGGTGGTTTTGAAACCGTAGCTCATTAAAACATTCATTTCACTTCTGGTACCAGAAGGTGTACCATGCTTTTTTTTTTTTATTAACGAACCATTGCTGCCATTCATTGTTTTTACAGTAAGTAAAGCAACTTACAGTAAATGTTAATCTTTTCCTTTCCTTCACCAGGTGATACTTACATCCCTTTATATCAGGGAAAAGTGATTGACATGCTCAGCGGTAAACAGCTTCAAAGCGGTTTTGGTTATGCAGTCGGGCATCTAGTGCTTATTTCTTCTGGAAGGTAATAAAATACAATAATTTGTTGCTTGAAACGAAGTCCACCTGGTTGAAAGCTGATGTATCTGCCTGCACTCACAGCGCGCTTTTCTCTGGGATGAGAGGAGGAATTTTTATGGCTGCGTTGGCCAGACTGAACAAGAGACTGAAACATCTGCTGTTTCACAACCTCCTGAAGCAAGAGGTGCACTTCTTTGAGGAGAACAACCCAGGTGAGAGATTTTCAGATGTAGTAATTACGAGCATCTTTTAAAAAGTGTTTGAATGCTTTAGTGGAAGACTCAGAGACCCTGGACTGAGAACTTTGTGAACTTACTTTGCTAACGGTGGAACCTTGCAGCGCTTTGTAATTCATCAAGACCTTTTTTCTGTCCAGGACGACTGTCCTCTCGGCTGCACAGTGACGTTGACAGGATGGGACGAACCGTAGCGCTGAACGCCAACGCAGTAGTTCGCAGCACAGTCAAGACTTTCCTCATGCTCAGAGTGATGCTGGGCCTGTCCTGGGAGCTGACCGTGCTCACCTGCATCGAGATGCCGCTCCTGGCCACGTTGCAAAATAAATACATCAAGCTGTCCAAGGTGGGTTCATGCCATACACCTCAGATTCACTTTAATTCCTTTTGGGGCTTTTTGTAGGAAGGTTTTCTGTTTGTTACCCTGCAAACCCTTGGATGTTCTTGCCCTCCATCCAGGAGATGGGTTGTCAGATCTGGGCTTCTTCTGCCGTAACAAAAAAGCCGATGCCGTAGTTTGAGGTCTTTTGGTCTGATCCCTGTTTGCAGTTGCCCCTGGAGCTGATGGATCTGTTTCATACCAAGATTGAACAAATCTCTGTCTAATATTGGTTTATAACTGAACCCGGCTGCTTTAAACTTCTCCACAACTTCACACACAGGTGGAATCTATTTACTAATCAGGCATTTTCTGAAGGTAACCGGCTACTTAGGATTTTATATCTTGACTGAGTAAATATTCACTGCAAACTTCTTAGGTTTTTAATTGTAAAAAGTTTGACATCTATGTACGCGTTGTCCTTTTACTTCATAATCATGCAATTCCTTACAATGCATTAAATACAGATATCTATCTAATTAATATTTACCAATTAGGTGAGTTTTGAAGGCAGTTGATGGCTTTGAATTTTATTTGGGGCTGTCAGAGTAAAGGGTGTTCAATGCAAATGCACATCAAAATCATATTAAGATGTATTGAAGTTTGTGGTGGTAAAAGGAGAAAAGTGCAAAAGGAGTTTTAAGGTGATGAGCTGGAGGGTCGACGTGAAGAGGAGAGTCTGATTTCCCTCCTGAACTCAGCGATCGTAAAATTTAAAACTACAGGAAATGTTTCATTTTGTTGGCTAATGGATAAGAAAGTGAGAAAGTGCTTCCACAGAATTAACTAAATTCCAATGTAATAAATGGGTGGATGTTTCCTGTGTGTCACACAGGACCTGAAAGATCGGACCCAGGAATGCCTCGCTCAGAACAAAGATCTGGCTTCCCAGACGATCAGCGGGATCCGAACGGTCCGCAGCTTCAATGCCGAGAAAGAGGAGCTGAGGCGATATCACGTGGCTCTGGAAGAGCTGTGTGCCATCAAAAGACAGTCAGACATATACAGCGCAGTTTATCTTCTAACACGAAGGGTGAGATCTGGTTTTACCAACAAACACAAAGTTATTTGAAATTTCTTTTACAACTGTGTGAGTAATTCCTCTGCGTACTTTTTGCATTCAGCTGGTGTCTCTGGGTATAAAGATATTTATGCTGATTCAAGCCCGAAGCCTCATTTCTGCCGGTCAGCTCAGCATCGGTAGTCTGGTGTCCTTTTTCTTGTACCAGAAGCCGATGTCAGTCAATCTGCGGGTGAGCTCAGTGAAACGTGCACCATATGTTTGAGATGTGAGTCCATTATCCTGGATTTCACTGATGAAGAAGTTCTCCTTGTCACAGGAGATCATGTATTGCTACGGAGAGACGATGTCCACAGTGGGAGTCATTTCCAAAGTGCTGAGTTACCTGGACAGGACACCGAAAAGCAAAGAGGGAGGAGACTTGGCTCCTAAGAAGCTGGATGGGAGAATAGTTTTCCAAAATATCAGTTTCAGTTATCCCTCTGCTCCCTCTGGTAAACCAGCTCTAAAGGTAACTTTCTCAAGCTCAGGCTTCGGCTTGGTTTAAAAAGTCCTAATAAATCTTAAATTTACGTTACTGAAGCTTGCAGATTTAACGTCGTTGAGCACCAGAAGCAGAACGGATCCTCACTGTTGTTGTTTTCCCTCTTCAGTCGGTGTCGTTGGACATCTGCCCAGGGAAGATCACGGCTCTGGTGGGTCCCTCCGGTGGTGGGAAGAGTTCCTGCGTCAGCCTCCTGAAGAGGCTGTATGAGCCTCAGGAGGGTCAGATCCTGCTAGACGGGGAGCCGCTGCACCGCTACCAGAAGAAGTACTTCCATCAGAAGGTACAGTTGGTAACCTTTAGCATTTATTTTTTAAACTCTAACATGAAGTCAACCTGAATGACACAAAGCATTGATGAGGCATCACCTTGTAGACTTTAATCAAACCAGAGTGTGGAAAATATTTGTATTTGCAAAAAAAATTATTTTCCCTTTTCTATGGTTTGAACATCCATCCATCCAGCTTATCTTCCTTTGAGTTTGAGATTTTTTATTTTTTATTTTTCAGGTTACTTGAGGTTTTTTGTTTAAAGCATAATTACTAAAATGACGCTGGAAAAAGCTGGAGAGCTCTGGTAGTCTGGGTCTGAATTTTTTATGTAAAATGTGAAGGTTTAGAGGCGAAATCACTCAATTATGTGAGAGAAAAGTCGCAGTTAATTAATATTTATAATCAGTATTTTAAAGCAAAGAAAATTATTACAGAGCTGGGATTTTAAAGCTTATTTTATTATTGATAGGCACCTTTAGCTTGGTTAGCATTACTACAACAATGTGGATTCTTAGAGGATAGTGGTTTTTACCTTTAATGTGACATTTCCAGAATATTTTCAGCATTTCCAGATCCGGAGTTTCTGCTCCCTAATATAGAGAGGATAACTCTCAGTGAAAATAACTTTTCCTTTCAGATAGCTTCTTGAACTTCTTAGAGCTTAGAAATTATGTGTTCACTGATCGGAAAATATAGGATTTCCGATTTATTGACTGAACTGTTAACATTTAGGGCCAAGCAAGCAGAAAACAATCCCAATGTGACCAACAGATTTCTTACATTTTTAGCTTGGACCCGGCCAATAAACATGAATACAAATGTATATAAATAATCTGCAACTATGTAATACTTATGCACACTAAAGTCATGAAATTGTCTGATATTTGAGGCTATAAAGAAATGATTGTTTATATAAAGGAGATTTTCTATGAAAACAAACCGGTAGATTCATATAGTTACTTTTCTTTATAGTCATAAGAAGAAAACTCATAATGCTTACAGAGGGGTACTCAATGCTGAAAGTATCATCAGTTTGGACTGAGACTTTGGTAAAATTCCAGAATCAGAGGACAGAACGGGACAAATAGCTCAACTCGTGAGAAATGCACTGACGCCGTTTGTTGTTTTCATAGGTAGCACTGGTTTCCCAGAATCCTGTGCTGTTTTCTGGTTCTCTGAAGTACAACATAGAGTATGGGCTAGAGGAGCGCCCTCTGGAGAAGGTGGAAGAAGTTGCAAAGAGGATCAACGTACACAAGTTCATCTCTGAAATGGAGAATGGCTATGACTCTGGTAGAGAGCTGCTGCATTTACCTGATTTTGTGATAATATTTGCATCTTTTTATTGTGTCTTAGAAATCATGATAGTTTTAAGCTACTTTTCCAACATTTTTCTACTGTTGTAGCGTTAATTGAGGTTGAAGTTGGTCAAGCAGTTGGTGAAGTTAGCCTTTTACTTTAGATGGGCAGTCATGCCAAATTTAAAATTGATTCATAAAGTGTATGATTGTAATGTAAATCGCTCAAAGCACTGATCATAGAGACTAAAGGACACTTTCCCTATGGAGCAGCTAACATATTTTTCTTTGTCCAGATATTGGAGAGTGTGGAGGCAAACTGTCAGAAGGACAGAAGCAGAGCCTCGCCATCATCAGAGCTCTGGTTCGAGATCCCCAGGTCGTCATCCTGGACGAGGCCACAAGCAAACTGGATGTAGATGCAGAGAAGGCGGTGAGTACAAAACACGGTCCTGGGAATGATGCAGATGCTTCTGTAGATCAGATCAGATCGTCTCATTGGGACAAGGTCAAAATGCAGGCACAAGAAATCTGGAATTTAATTTCAGTAGTTTCCAGGCCTGGAAAAGTATGAAAAAAGAAGACTGAAGTTCATCGTGTTTCAGACCTTTTGCTGTTTTTCTAAGATAAGAATGAGATTTAGTCAATAAAAGTATTTGCTAGAACCCAATAATTGTACGCACTTACCAGCTGAACATAATTGATCCTTAACAAGACCTAGTTTTACCTTCAATTCAGCCAGGTTAAAATGAATTGATGCATATTCATCACAAAAGAGTTAAAAATAGAAAATCCTTAAATACTTAAATACTTACTGTAGATGCTTTTCCATTTGTGAGCAAAAATATTTTTGATATTCCAGTAAAGTAAAAAAAAAAAAGCACAGTTTTCCATTGCTGTATATTTTCATTAAATAGGAAAAACATTTAAAATTTAATGTGAGTATATTCATTAAAAACATACCGGCGCCATAATCCTCCTACCACTTCCTTTTGTCTTTTTTGTCTTTTCTGCCAGTAGTAATATCCGGTTGTTGATCACATGACTTGTGTGGTTCACAAAAGTGTTTCCATTGCAGTTTTGTGAAATAAACTAATTTTGATTCAGCAAAAAAAACAAAAAAAATATTTCATCCTAGTGCAAAGACACTATCAAAAAATGTGAGTTTTTTTTTTTTTTAAACTGCCGTGTTTCTATTAAGCTAATTCATTTTCGTAATTTCAGTTTGCTCAATTTTATAGTCAGTGGAAATGCAGCTAGTGATTATAATTTCTAATCTCTTACTAATACCTTGATATTAGTTACTGATTACTGATACCTTAATATTAGTAATACCTTACTAATATTAAAAATGCCAACTTTGCATTAAATTGTCATTATTTACAAAATCATGCAAAGTTGACACTTTTAATGGATAAAAATGCAGCTTTTAGAGCAACTTTGCATTAAAAGTGTCATTATTTACCGAATGACACTTCATGACAACTGTCATAGACATTCATAAAGACTCGTTCATGTTCATGACAGGTGTTATGTCATGTTTGTGACGGTGTCATGTCAGTCTTATGCACACCCCTTCAAATAAAGTGTTACCAAAAAATCTCATTTGAAAATATTTATTTCTAAAAAAGCGTTTAACCATTACAAGTTCAACGATTGTTTGAGACTTACATTGCCTCGTTTCTTGTGAAACATCAGTTTAAATCTAATCAATAGCCAGTAATGTCAGCGCGGCACAAACAGACTCGTTGGCTAAATGTCAGCCAATCCCATTAAAGCTCTAACAACTGAACTAATCCAGTGACGCTCTGCCCTTCATGGTGTCATTCCTCAGGTTCTGAAAGAGGTTCTGGCTCGCGGACGGACAGTTCTGATTGTGGCTCATCAGCTCAGCATTGTGGAGAAAGCGGATCACATCATTTTCATGGAGGACGGGTCGATCCGAGAGGAGGGGACCCACCAGGAACTCATGAACAAAAAAGGATGCTACTTCCGTTTGAAGGAGGAGCTGTTTTCTGAAGAAAACTTGTAAAACATAAATGACTCACAAACACTTCTCATCTTGTATTTTGCCAAAAAGCTTCTGTTGTAAATAACAGGTTGGTTGAGGCTGCATATTTAATAAACACATAACAGTGACTGTTTTAGGAAGGGAAATATGATTGTTTTTTTATGTTTATTGTTTGATGTGCTGCTTTAAAATAATTTGACAGAAAAGCTGAAATGTTTGATGTTTTCTCGTCTTTACCACCCAAGGCGATGTTCACTGATTGTCATCAGTGTAAAATAAATGATGTGACTATGTACATTTAGGTAAGGTCTCCCAATTGTTACTCATTATTTTTTGTAGAATATTATGATTTCAGACAAAAACATATCTAATAATGTCTAGTTGTGTCTGTGAGCCTCTTGCGTTTTTTCACATTTATTTCGTTACGACAAACCTCAGTGTATTTTATCAGGAGGCACAAAGTAATGCACCACTGTGAAGTTGAGGTAACGTGTCCTTCTTCTTATGGAAGTTCTTACAAATAAAAGTCTGAAAGTTCACACATTTTTCTTAAGCCTTCCTGAGTCAGTTCTTTCTAGAACCTCTTTGTTCTTTCAGCTCCAGCTGCAAGTTTTATGTCTCTACACTCTGTGCACAAACTAATTTATCTCCATTCTTCTTTCTAAAACAACTCATGCTCAGTCAGATTGGATGGAGAACATCTGTAAAATATCATCTTTATAGTTGGATATATGTCAGGGCTTTGACTAGACCACACTAACCCATGACTATGTTTTGATTTAAAGTATTCAGTGGTAGCAATTGTTGGATTGGGTTGTTGCTTTTATTCCATGATTCTCCTGTGTTTACACATAGTTTCATGCATTTGTCAATCAAGAGTTTCAATATGTCTGCTGTTGCTCCCACCATTTTTCACTCTCTGTAGCATTAGTCTTCCTCCAAACATAACGTTTTGCCGGTGAGCCCTAAACTGACATCTTTATCTCACCAGAACCTTTTCGCATGCGGATATTGCTACCAAACCTAACCCGGATGTAATTTTATCCACTTTATCTCTTGTCAGTTACTCCCGTCTCTTGTTTCTTTGCAGCGCTTGTGCAGCGCCCCCAGCTGGTCAGGGCTATTAAATGAAAAATCAATCAAGGCGTGTAGGCCGACCTGAGAGATCAAGGTTCGAGCAAAGCATCTGGAAACGGCTTGCAGCCTGAACGCAGCAGAAGTTTCCTGGGCGGCTTGGCTCAGTCTGCAGGATCTCCAGCTCTCTCGGCCCGCGGAAGGTTCGGAGGTTTTGTGCGTCTGGGCGCGGTGAGCTATCTGCAGCTGCACACCATGGTGATCCCCACCGCTGGGTTTTGTTCCCAGTTCCTTCGGAGGACCGCTGCTTTCTCCGCTCCTCTGAGGGTTTTCCGAGCACCGTGGACACGTCAGCCAGGATTACCTGCTGCTGCAGCTCGGTGAGGACAACCAGAACCAGGGATTTGTTTACAACTTAAAATAAGAGCTCATGTGCAAAAAGCAGGGACATTAGTTTGTTGACATATTTGTTTACTTTCTTCTTACGTAACATCGCCTCGGAACTTTGCGGCTGCTGAAGTAGCCCTCTGCTTTGGCATCTCATAAACATTCTTCCAAGAAATTGCGCAACTTTTTAAAATAGTATAAATAAAATCTACTGCAAGCGAGAAAGACAGAGCGGAGACGGGTCGACCACAAAAAAAAAAAAAAAAAAAAAATTCCCCCCGGAAAAGGATAAAAATACATATATCAAACTGTTTTAGTTACAAGCTGCAGCTTCGGTTCTTATTTTACTAAACTTCCTCCTGGTTATGAATTCATGTTCATACAGCACCTCTTATGCCAAGCGTTCCTCACAGTCTGAAAAACATTTTATGTGTAACATATTAGTAACATTAAGAAGTGAAAAGTCTTGGTCGAATTGCGATTAATGTTTTTTTTTTTTTTTTAAATCTATAGAAATAAAATAAGTTCCTCCTATATCAGCGCTTTGTCTCTTTTACCCAAAGAGTGACGTTTCACTCTTTGCGATGATTCTACGTAAAGTACGAGTTTCACTTTCTGAAGTGATTGAAGAAAAAAATATTAAACTTTTTTCACAATGTTAATTTGAACAGACTCACCTGTAGGCCAACTAAATTTCAAAGGAACTAAATTTAAATGACCAGGACCCAAAACTGTCAGGAAGCATAAACAGATACCAAATTGTAGCATTTATAAAAACTCCAGTACCAAGTTTTCTTCCTTTGAGTTCCCAAGTGTTTAAAAAGTCACATTGTTTAGCTGCAGAGTTCCTCTTTCTTCCTGATTGAACTGCTCCATTTTTAAAACTCTTGTTTCTTGAAGACACTAAAAAGATTAGGCTTCTGGGTAAATTACTGCATCAGTGGCCTGGAGGCGATCAGCTTGTGGTTCTGCTGGGGTGAAATAAAAGCCAAGGTTGCTTTAACAGTGATTTTCTAGTCAAATGGATTGTTGGATCTGGTGTCTCTCATTTTTGTCTTGACATTAACTCCATAGCTTGTTTATGCGGTTGATGTCAGGCCAGTCTGACCATTGAACCAACTTTTGGTACTTTTTACAGTGTAGGCCGGTCCCAAGTCCTGCTAGACAACGATATCAGCCATAAATCTTGCCAGGAGAAGGGAACATAAAGTGCCCTGATGTTTCCTGGTACACGTCTGTTTTGACGGTGGACTTCAGAGAAAAAACACCTTCTTTCTACCACACTTTTTCCTTACACTCAACTTTCCATATTTATGCTTGAAGAAAACACTCTTTGCCCAACCAGCTTCTCCAATCAGCAGTCTTCCTCCATGATTGTGCCCTATTAACCAAAAGTGAAAGACGACTTGGAGGCTCAGGAAACTTTTGCAGCTATTTTGAGTCAATTAGCTGATTAGAGTGACACCAAGAGTTTCTAAAAATTGTTTTTGAGACACTTTTCACTTTTATATGCAAGCTATAATGGTCAACATTACAAGAAATAAAGGGTTGACATGTTCCACTCTTTGTGATGATTCTACGTAAAGTACGAGTTTCACTTTCTGAAGTGACTGAAAAAAGATATTCAACTTTTTCACAATGTTAATTTGAACAGACTCACCTGTATATCAACTGAATTTCAAAGGAACTAAATGACCAGTACCCAAAACTGTCAGGAAGCATAAACAGATACCAAATTATAACATTTATAAAAACTCCAGTACCAAGTTTTCTTAATTTGAGTCGTAGTTTTACATTGTAATCTTTAATGTTTGCCACTCTCTGACTTCCTTCTGTGGAATCTGTTTATCTACTGTTTAATCTGCCTTGTTCACCTAGAATCAGGTCCAACTGGACTTTGATGTTGACCTTTCACCCACATTTTTTACAGGCTTTTTACTAAGCTGAAGATAACTGCTCTAGTTTCTTGTCTGTCTGCTGAATCAATCACTGGGAACAACGAGGGTCACTTAAAATCAGCTGAAAGTTGCAGAGACAGCAGGAATGTCTCCTACTTCCTCCAGGCGTACAGGAAGCAGGGCCTCCTGAAGTCTGTGTCACATCTCAGGGTCAATGAGTTGGATGGGTTTTTAAAAAATATTTTCTATCTATTCCCTGAAACATTGTTGAGCTTTTATATTTCTATTGTTGGAGCTCTAATGAGGTTTAAGTCTCAAATAAATGGAGGGAGTTGATTGAATCCTATTAGGGGCTTTCAGCCTGGTTAGCAGAACATCCTGTTATTGAACCTCATCTTTAATCATTACAGAAGTTTTTCTGTCCAGGGTTTGTTTTCATTTCAATAAAATTTCAATAGTTTTTCAGATGTTACTTAAAGGCTCACTAATCTTTAGCACAACAATTGACACATTTTTTTAAGAGGAAAAACAATGATCACAAAGATATGAGATAATAAGTGAAAATGGTTATTTGCATTAGCTGTATATGTATATTATCTGTACATTGTGATATAAAAAGATGGATAACAACAAATACAATAGTTTGCACTAAAAGTTGAGAAAAGTCCAAAAAAATTAAAACTTATAAAGTTTCCAGTCACAAAGGTCTGAGTTTAAGGAACGGTGAGGAGTTTAGTGGTCAGGGTGTGATGCTGGAGTGTTTGTCATATAAATGTTTCTTTAGCAAAAATGGAAAATTTCTTTCACATTTGACTTAATTCTTGGTGAGTTTCTATTACTTCTTTTTTTTATTATGTGTTTATCGTTACAAACTTTGACCAAATGTCAAAGTTTGACAAACTTTGAGATTTTACCAAAGGAAATGTCAAAGTTTCAGAAATTGTATGTGTATGTTCTGATTAAGGAGACCTGAGTCGACTGATTCCTGTCCAGATGTTGGGGACATCAGGGCAGGTGGTCCAGGTTCAACAATGATCAATTGCAGACTATTCTGACATCCATATCTTAATTACATACTTTAGAATGACATCAAATGAGATAAAGACATGAACTATTTATTATATATTTCCTGCCTTAAATATCTACATCACTGATGCATACCGTAATACATGGTATGACATAGTTGTTGGTTATTCTAAGTAGATTCTCTTCTGATACACTTCATTGTCTGGACTCTGTTCAGAACAATATGGACTGAAGGCGCCATCTTCTCTTCGTGCCTGCTGGTGTGTGGGGGCAGAGACATATAAGCCGGACAGTTTTCTGTCCAGTCTGACCGGTTTGGTTGTGTTTATCTAAAACACTGACTCACCTCCTGTTAGACTTCACTCATCTGCACTTGCTGCATCACACAGATTAAGTATTTCACTATCAGGGTCCAAAATGTCTAAGCATCTTCTGCTTCTCGTCTCCGGCTCAGGAACATCCATGTGGACTCTCCCCCCGTCGTCCCCACTCTCACCACCAGCTACGTTCACGGCACGTCGTCCACAGCGCTGCTTCACGACACGGTGGCAGAGGCCCTGCAGAAGTCCGTGGATCGCTGGCCCGACAGGGAGGCCGTGGTATTTCTGCAAGACGGAGTCCGCAAAACCTACGCAGAGTTTCAACAAGATGTGAGTCTCTCCAATAAATGTCCTTGTTTCCAACACATCCAAAGACGCTAAACGTACCACAGGAAGACACTGGATGTTTGTAGAAACGCTTATCTGGGCAATGGCAACTTTGTTCCTTGTGTCAACTCAGCATGGAAAAATATTTATTTTAAAGTGGCAGTGATATGTATTTTTCAGGTATATAGTGACATTTTATTGCACAATCAAGTAACTATGTTAACTATGTTACTTGATTGTAACTAACTGTCTAAAGTTAATTTAGACAGTTGGTTTATGTCTAATTTGACTTAGTAATTTAATTCTTTAAAAATTGGGCCTCTGTCTCTTTAGAGACTCCTGCTCTTTCTGAAACTCCTCCCTCAGGAAGTCATCACAACGTGGCGCCTCTGTTAACCCTTTAACATTTTTACCAGCGCTTCATTGAGAAGTAGCTCGAATAATGAGCTCAGTTGATCTGCAGTTCCACCAGGTGTTTGCTAATTGCTGCTGGCTAGTCTGAAGGAGCTGGTTGGGGGAGAGCCGCTCTGTGAGGCGGAGGCTCGGAAGATTCAAGTATTTCTCAAACATATATTAAGAATCAGAGCAACGAGGAATGTTTTTGATGAAGTAATAACATTATACCGTGATGTAAAGCTCAACACTGCTTCTTTAAGTGCAAAAGAGGAATGAATTAACCCTACATGTAAGTAAATAGAAGGTTCTTTATATAGCATCTTTCAAGATAAAAATCACAAAGTGCTTTAGAGAAGTTTTAGCTGACCTTTTAAGGAAGCCTCTGAGTTTGCTGATCTCAGAAACAGAGGAGGGAAATTCCAAAGTCTTGGAGCCACAGAAGAAAAAAAGCTCCGTCTCCTTTAACTTTCAGTTTTGGATGGGGGAAAATCAGCAGGCTTTGCTCACAGAGCCCTGATGGGGGTGCAGAGATGTAGTGATTCAGAGATGTAAGCCGGTGTCTGTCCATGTAGCGCTCTCCAGGGCAAAACAAGGATCCTGAAATGCACTCAATAACAAAACCCATGAAGCGGCCTTAGCAGTGAAGTCAGATAGAAATTACATCTCAAGACTAGAAATAATAAGTTCAGGAATATTTCTGAAGTAGTAGAAGCAAAATCAAACCAATGCTTTTGCATAATTCTCAAGTGTAAAACTTGATTTGAAGGTTATTGTTTTTAACTGAAGACTTAACCAAACAACCAACAGCCTGAAGGATCTGCTTTATCCTTACAGTTATGTTCTCTGGTGAAAAAATAAGTACCTCCATTTTTTTCTCCATTTAATTGAAAACTTTCAGTCGTCCAGCTTTCAGTAGGATCCGGGAATTTGAGTAAAATCTGCGATTTCTGTAATTTATTTGGAAGAAAAAGAAATATACAACTGGATACGTACAGTGCTGTGAAAAAGTATTTATTTTGTCCAGATTTCTTCTGTTTATTGTGAAGAGTTTCAGAACATCAAAAAAATTTATATTAAATATTCAAAGATATGATTTTATGCATTATATCCTGTATGGAAAGTAACTCCTCTGTAAAACCAACAACTGGTTGTGATGAAAATAAAACTCAGGAGGTTTAAAAGAACTGAGATAGCAAGAGACATGATTTAAACAGTGAACAGAATAGGGCTAAAGACAGATCCTTGAGGTGCGCCATAAGATATAATTTGATTAAGGCAGACTTTACGGATCTCTCTGAAAGGCAGGATAAAACCCATTGTAAACAACCCCAGTGAATCAAGTCTTTGTGTCTGTTAAACAGGACGACATGGTGAACTGCGGTGAAAAGCACCAGAATAGAAATAATCTCCTAAATTAGCCGCCGTCAGAACGTGTCTAGACTTTGATCAGCGTGTGGCTCAGTTAATGTCAAACAAGGAACATCCTTGTTCCTTCTGGAACATCCCGCAGTCCTGTGGAACTTAATCTTTTAAAGTTCAAGATTTAATAAAGTTAAACCTTTAACTTCACTGTTTTCTAATAGTTGTTGAAATGTTTGAACCCTGACTCAAGGTATCCAAGCCACATGCTGCTTTATTAGTCTGAATGTATTATAAAAACAGAAGCTTAAATAAAAGACTGAAACTCGTGTATTATTTGAATTAATTACACCCATGTCGATATATTTCTTGCATATTTCTTTTAACATTAAAAAATCAGTATCGATGCAGTGTGTAATGCAGGGGACCGGCCAGGTTGAGCTCATTTTGGTGCCTCTGCAGGTGGACCGGGCTGCTGCAGGACTTCTGGCTCTTGGGCTCAAGAAAGGAGACCGACTCGGCATGTGGGGGCCGAACACTTATGAATGGATCCTGTTCCAGTTTGCAACTGCTAAAGCTGGGATTATTCAGGTAAATCCAGGCTGCAGAGGGAAACAAAAACCGAGCATTCTAATCACCAACATGTTTCTCTGTGATGAAGGAGGACGTTTAGTTATCAGCTTAGTAAATCTCCATCAACACAAGCTTCTGTGATTCTACAGCTGTGTAGCTAGGAGCTCTGCAGGATGTAAACACTTGTTCTGCGTAAACATTCAAAAACATTCAGGCTAAGAAACAGCTGCTACTGCACATTAAATGGGTTAAACGAAAAAAGTGATTCTTCTTTTGCGCCAAATGCGTTGAGAAAGTACCGGCGCTCCCTGAGCTTATTTTTTATTTTTTTTAGTCAAGTTACGACCAAAAACCTCAAAGGATTGGGATTTCATGCGTCAGACAAACACAAAGCAGTGCATAAAATCAGAAAACCATTCAGTTATTTTTTTCAACAACGCCTCATTTTCCATACATACAGATTTGTTGAGTGTTGAACGAATAGCTCCAACAGAAAGTTATAGCTTCTCCAAAGTTATTAATTAAGGAGCCTATGGTTGCTTCTCTAATTAATGCTCTCCCATGTAGTGATGGTACTGAAAAAGTAATGAACTAAATCACGTCTTCAGTTATCCTTATTCTCTCCAGGTGTCTGTAAACCCAGCATACCAACAGATGGAAGTGGAGTACGCCCTACGGAAGGTGAATGATTTAATTTTATTTCAACCCAGATTAATAATCCTGCGTTGGACCAACAGAAATGGGAGTCCTTTGAGATGAATACTGTTTTTGTCTCCTTGCAGGTTGGCTGTCAAGCCATTGTGTGCCCTACAGAGTTTAGGACTCAGAAATACTGCGACATGCTGAAGAAGATCTGTCCTGAAATCGAGTCGTCCAGCCCAGGAGACATCAAGAGCGCCAGGTACGAGCCGGCGTTCACACATTAAGTCTCCAACCCTCACATTTCAACAGTTTGTTCTCTTTCTTTCTAATCTTACATAAATTGAGAAATCAGTTCATGAGGGTTTGCATGTAGACTGATAAAAAGTTTATTAAAGGCTTATTTCTGCACAGTTTCACAGGAATTACTTATTCATCTCACTGAAATTTGCAATCTTTTTTTTTTTTTACCGTGGTTTTCTGATCAAGAGAGGCCGCGATACGCAGAGTTTCAGAAAAATCTTGGAATAAAAGTATAGATAGTGGTTAACTGACATCAATGTGGTTTAAAATAAAACATATCTGTGACTGACCAACACTATTTCAGTCTCATTAAACACTACTCTGCAGAGACTGTGTATACATTTTCTTTAAAATACATCCATAATTTCAGCATCTTCAATTTCAATTTGGCCTTCAGCCAGAGCATGTTGAGATCTGCTTGATATTTTTCTTTTTTTTTTTTTTTACCACTAGCACTTCAGATATATACTGCTCAAAAAAATAAAGGGAACATTTCACTTTAATTTTGTGTGTGGCTCCAAATCCAGGCCTCCATTGGTTAATAAATTTGATTTCCATTGATGATTTTTGTGTGATTTTGTTGTCAGCACATTCAACTATGTAGAGAACAAAGTATTCAATGAGAATATTTCATTCATTCAGATCTAGGATGTGTTATTTGAGTGTTCCCTTTATTTTTTTGAGCAGTGTACATAATTTTTCTGAATGTGAATTTTAAGTGAGAGGAAGTTGAAGCATTTGTATATTTATTTTTGCTTAAATCGTTTGTTTTAACCTTTGAGATCATGCTACTTTTGAATGCCCACCTTCCAACCTCCGTTATGAGACGATGATGCAATAAATCGTCTTGTGTGGCTTTTGAAATTGGGGTGCAAACCGTCAGGTCACCCTTTTCAAAACGTCCTGGAGGTATCCTGAGCAATATGTTCAAACTTTGCTGTAAAACATCAATGAAAAATGTGAATTTCTTCCTTCGTCACAAGGTTTAAGATCTCACATAAGTTAAATATTCTTCTCAACTCATCTCTTGTTGTACTTTATTTGATGAGCCGTAAGCTGTGGTTTCTACGCTACAGAGAGCACAAAGACGGTTTTGTGTCAAACTGAGCACATGCTATGGCTTTGGTGGGAAATGAGTCCATATTCTGACACACAGATCATAGTTTAGGGCTAATCTGCCTCCTCTGTGGCAAGACTTGAAGTTACTATAGAGACTTTTAGTCAAGACTGCAAACGACGTCTGTAATAAAAGGCAGTTCAACCTGTCTAAATGTAGGCCACACTTTTCAGATTTTTATAAAAAAAATAAATAAATCATTCAACCATTCATTGTTTTCCTTCCGCTTTGTGTTCATCTATTACGTAAAATCCAAATCCACTACGCACATGAAGATTTTTAGTTATGTGAAAAATCTGTAGAGGTTTGGAGACTTTTGCAAAGAACTGTAGATCAATGCCTCATGAAATACTGGTTTATTCTGGTTCTTTAAGTAAAATCGTTTGGCCATCAAAGTTCACATCGTCACGAGTTGACCAATTTTCTTTTTTTCTGCTCAGACTTTGTATGATTGCTCTTGTACGTCTATTTGTGTGTTAAAGGTTCACTCAGCCTGTGTTTCAGCGTTTCAGGTCTAAGTTTATTTTTAGCCCAGTTAGTCCTATCAAAGTGACCTGCAAACATCCTGCAGGACACGACCTCCTGTGTTATCTCTGATAGTTCAGTAATCACTGAAGGGGACCGATTATGCTGTGATCTGTCCGGGTTATCAGCACATTAACAGTAAGAACACCCAGCGACCTCTGTGGTGACTCTTACAGTTATCAAACCTTCAAAACTCAACATATGGAGAATCCAGAAGAACAGAGAACCTCCTCATTATGGAGGGCTGCCCTTTGACCTCTTACATAAGGCTTTGATTTGTTCAACACCCCCTCACAGCTGCACACTAATAAGACACACACTGAGTAGATGGTTAACATGTTTCTACATAATGTTAAAAGTTAATGTAGGGCTTGATCTGTTTCAGCTGCTTGCTTGTTCCGTGGTTTCTACTTATTTTCTCTAGCCTGTCATGAATCAAAATATGTTTTTTTTGCTTTGTATTTACCACCATCTAAACACGAATGCAGTCCAGTGTAGGAAAATATCCCCTTGGGGATGAATTGTCTTGGTAACGTTCCCTGAGAGAGGAGATCTGGTAGAGTAATAAAAGCATTAGGGAAAATGACTTAAGAGCTTCCCTTACAGCCGCTTTTACAAATATATAAACACAAGATAAGTCTGCCCTTGATTCTTTGCAATCACAACATTCAGGATCACACTTAGTTTATTTTGTTTGTTTTGTTTATAGAAATCTTCAGAAGCAACGACTAATTATGAGCGAAGGTCCTACAGCAAAACGTATAGTGTAATAAAAAGACTGGGATTGTTACATTTGGCATCAAAAGGATCCCAAATACACAACAAAACTTATTTAAAATGGATAAACCAGACTGATATCAAGATATCCCTGACCTCAACCTTATTAAAAATGAATGCACTGTTCAGATTCTTCCAAGGAAACAACTAGCCTGGCCAAATATTCAGCTACAATATTTGATGAAGCTTGTTGATGAGCATAAAAAGTGTGGATAATGTGAAACTAAGCAAGGAATGTTTAACCTAAATTTTAGTGGTGGTGTTTGTGTATGTATAATTTTGATCAAGCAAACTTAAAAGGCTGGCATTATTATGACATTATAGATGGAATAAATGATCTTTTCAACAATGCTGTAACTTATTAGATGCACATGTTGTTTTTAAAAGCTGTTTGTTGTCGGCGTGAAGGAAAACTTTGCTGTTCACAAAAGCACTTTAGCATATGGTCTTTTGGTGGCACCTAGCAGAAACGTCCTTTTAGGAAAGGAATGATTGGCAGAACATTGAAAATAATCATCAAAAAGTAGAACTGGTAAGCAAATAAAATGCTCTCAAGCATTTGTCACACCTTTCAGTCTGTTCAGTATCTGCCGTTTTCACCTTAAAACTTCAAACTCCTTCACCCAAAGTGTTTCAGGAATCCCAAACGTTTTAAAACGCAACCGCACCGTTTGTGTTTGTTCGGTTTCCCCCTCGTCAGACTTCCAGAGCTTCGCTCCGTGATCCTCCTGGACAGCAGGCAGCCTGGAATGTTTCACTTTGACGACGTGATTCAGGCGGGAGACAGCCGCCATGCGAAGCAGCTGCAGGATCTGCAGAAGAAGCTCTCTTTTGACGACCCGATAAACATCCAGTTCACCTCGGTAATTATCAAACCATTCCTTGTAACCGGGTGGTAGATTAATCTATTGATGAACAAAAACACTTTCGGACTATAAGCCACTTTCGGAACCATGTGTCTTGCAGCCCAGTGCGGCTTTTCTGTGGATTTTTCCTCAACCACCAGGGGGCTCTTTAACAGGAAGTGAATCATTGGAAGTCAAAATTAGAAATCAAAGAAGAAAGTGCTAATTCCATCAAATGAATTGGCTTTTTGGGGGCTTTATCATATTTAAAAACTCACCAAACTTGGCAGTCGTGTCTAGTTTTCTTTTTTTTTTTTTTTTTTTTCTTTTTTTTTTAATTGTAGGTGCGGCACCATACTGGTGCGCTCTATAGTCCGGAAAATACAGTATTTCACTTTCCTCATCCTGGTCCTCACATTCAAGCGAGTTCATAGGGAGCAGATTATACGAGGATTTGTCCAGCGGGGAGGAAGCAGTTGGGGAGCCGTTGAAAACCGTGTCTTGTAAAGAGGGACAGCGATAGTGAACCAGCCTACCTCTCCCCTCATTTAACAGAGATGGGCCAATCAGTGACATCCCAAACAAGAGTGCAGAATCTTCAGTTATCACAATGTAGTGAAGCTCTCTTATATCAGAAAGATGCTTTAAAATTAATCATCCGCCTTGAAATATAATGAGTGAATTTTCCCTTTAATCACAAACTCTTTATTTTATCATTCCTGGCTTCAAAGACTTAATGTAATTTTTTTTAATTCAGTTGCCCAAACGTCTGCTGGGTTCATGTTTTCATAGCAGTAAGGAGGCTATCAACCAATCAGAGAAATGTTTGTGTATTTTCTCTTGAACTTATAAAAGCAATAATTTGCTAATAGCATTTCTGTTTTCAGGGTACCACAGGAGCTCCGAAAGGTGCCACTCTTTCACATCACAACATCATCAACAATGCCTACTTTGTTGGGAAAAGAGTCGGGTACACCTGGAAGGTGAGAATGAGCCATCATGGATGTAATCAGGCCAGCATTTTATAAACAGTTTTGTGTCCACAAGTATGACTCAGTTATTTCATTTTTAAACTCAACATGGAAAGCAAAGTAAATGCAAGTCGTCTTGGTAGACAACATTGTTGGAAAGATTACACTGCTTTTACCTGCAATTTATGCATCAGAAAATAACAGGAATGGTCAGTGTTGAGAAACGAGATATTCTCTGCCTGTTGCTCGTTGTTATCTCGCCTCCCCAGGTCCATTAATGTCGTGTGTAAAAGTGAAACCACAGAGACAACAGTCACCGTTGGCACGTTTCATATAATATCTTCAAACTCTTATAAAACAGGCACGAGCAGTTTCAATACCAAAACATCTGCTACACTCAACATTTTCTGATTAGTTTTCAACTTCTTTGGTTACAATGAACTAAAACATTTTCAAATTAATATATTATTTATAGATTCTTAAGGAGGTGATCTACTATAAAAAAAAACTACTGACTAGGCTAATTTTAATCAAATCGTGATCATTATATCTAAGAAAAATGTTCTACTGATTAAGTTATATATTGATTAAACTATGAGCCTAAATCTAACCTAAATTGAGGTCTACTTAAAACAATCAGGATCAGTCTAATATTTCAACATGCGCTAAAGTTAAAGCTTGCATTAAAACTATCATAATTAAACTCATTTTTCCAACATCAGCTCTTTAGCTTTTCCTAAAATCCTTTAAATATAATTTTATGCAAACAAAAACAACCCCCAGATTCAAGCTGCTTTGAAATCTACGTCCACTCTTGCCCCTTTTACAGGATTTAAAAGGGAAAGTGAAGGTCAGGTGTTATATATAATTAAAAAAACAACAGATTATACACAGATTGTCCACCTCTATAAGCTCAGGAGTTTATTTTTATAGAGGTCGAAACTGGTGTGGTTTAACACAATGCCATGGTGGAAAACCATTAACAATAGCATTACAAATGTAAAGTTTCAGTGTAGGAAGAGAAATGGGGTTATACCCAAATGATTTGAAGTCTGTCACAATCTGGAGTTGTAAGCGTTTAAAACGACTATCAATGTTCGTCTGGAGGCAAAGTCCCATTTAATTCCCCGCCCCCAAAGTCAGACTGAGCAATTCCCAAAGAAACAGTAAATCCAAAAGCAGCCTCCACTGACCTCATTTAGCAAATTAAATGTTAAATTAATATATTTGTTAAATTGGCAATATTTCTTGCTTCCACAAACACCAACCATCCAATCCAGTAAGTAACGCTAAACAAAGATCAGTATCAGGATTGTGTTATTGGGGAAAGGGATTATTGGCTCAACCCAGAATTGCATTTCCTTACAAATGTGGAACCATTTAGAGGAAAATAACCAGACCTTCCAACAGTGTGGATTTACTTGTGTATTTTGCATCTGCAGCCCCACACCCGTGTCTGCGTGCCAGTGCCTCTGTACCACTGCTTCGGCTCTGTTGGTGGAGGGATTGCTATGGCCGTGCACGGCCTCACCCTGGTGTTTCCCTCTGCAGGGTACAGCGGAAAGGCCAATCTCGACGCAATGCAGAGTGAGAGGTAATTCCAGAAACCACCAATTAAATTACACACAAAGCGTCGGATCTGAACCATGAATAGCATCGGTGGTCTGCTTGGATCTAATTACTTCTAACAATTGAGTAACCTGTACTGGTGGGCCACTGTTAATTTTTTTAGAGCTTTCTTTGGTTTTAATCCTGTTGAAATGAAAATACCTGGGAGTAATCCACTACATTTGTTCACAGGTGAACAAACCGGTTTTTGCGCGGCTCATATTTGCTCACCACAGAGTAAAGTGACACCTTGCCACACACATTAATCACTCTGGAAATTTACTACGTTTACAAGCGATTAACGGTTTTAACAGACTTGCTGCTTGTGTTGGGTCTCAGGATTTGAAACCTTAATAATATGTAGGCTTTATTCTCTTTTGCATAGCCATTTGGATAAGAGAAATCTGGTTTCATAGATTTAGGAAAAGATTAAGAAACTTGTTCAGCTTTGTTTTGCAAGCAGGAAGTAGAGAAAAAAAAAACAACTCCTTTAAATGTGTGCTTAACTTCTGTATTTGCCCTGTCTGTAAATCTGATTAATTTTTTCTTCTGATGAAGAAAATACTCAGTTTTACAAACTTTGAGAACTGCAGTATAAGAAAGAAATTCACACCTTCCTAATTAATTATTTATATTATGGTTAAAGTGAAAACTGTAGCAGTAAAACTGAATTTTACTATTTTAAAACCAAGCCTGAATGTAGCTGAGATGTCATTTTAACCTGTGCTTAGCATCTTGGGTTTATTTTTTATTTCAAATTGATTTGAAGGGGCAAGAAAAATCTTCCTGTTACGCTTAAAAAGAAAAGTAAAATTTACAGGCCCTTTAATAGCTCATACAGTCTAATTTGACTATTTTAAAAATTAAAACTAGTAACGCAAAGAAGCTTATTTAAAACTAACAGTAAAATTAGACTTCAATAAAGAAAGGGGGGAAAATAAGATGGTGGATAAAAGGTTCACGAATAGTAAACAGAGTTATCATTGCAAACACTGCAGACTTTAGATCCTGGCCTTAACTGTGAGATTTCTGCTGCCGTCATTTTCAAATCTGGACAGATATTAAAAGCTCGAACAGATAAAATGCTGCAACTTTCATAATCAGTTCAGACTTCTTATTTTCTGTTAAAAGTCTTGCTCTCTCTCGCTCCTTCACAACAACCAGACAGTAAACTGCAGCCACATCTAGACATGCTGTAGAAAACATACATTCCTTTTAATCACTTTGAGCTTATTTAAGTCTTAAAAACCTCATAGATATTAAAAATGGCTGCCATTCTGTTCCTTCAGTCACTGGATCCTCACCGAAAAGCTTTCTTTCTTTTTTGACCAACATCTGGTTTTGTTATTATGCTGCATTCAGCAATCTCGCCACAGGAATTTGACTTGCGCGTTTAAACATGTAAAAGCTTCCAGACCTGCAAATTTCAGACAGAAAGGCTCAACTATTTTCCCAAGAGACTGGAGGAACAACAACAACCAAACTGCATATATTTTATGCACACAAAGCAGGACAATAAAACAACTAAAACTCCCATAGGATCGTGATGAGTCCAGCTTCAAAACAACTGTAAAAATCATTAAGTAATTTTGAAAACATTGACTTTAAATGTAAGAAAATACATTTAAAGTCAACAACATTTCGCTGGTGGAATGTGAATATACCGAACAGCTTCTTTGTTGTATTTCAGCTGTTTGTATTATTTAACACTACAGACTACAGATCTTTTCAACAATCACAGTATTGTTGGAAAGATAATTTATTACTTTACTACAGAAGGAGTTTTGATTACATTTTGTGTCTGAAAATCCTGTCTTTTGCTGTCGATCAATGCTCATCAGTTGCCATGGCAACCCTTGCTACTTCAAATTCTGGCTCGTCATTGGTCGGGCGGGGGGACAGAGGTGGGAGGGAGGGAGCGCAGGCACACCCACTAGATAGAAGGAAACAAACATTTGCATTCTATTGGCTGAGAGGTTGCCAGGCGACAGTACTTTTTGTTCCAAGCGTGAGCAGAAAATGTTTCGTAAGTGAGCAGCAGAGAGACGAGTTTTGAGTACGAGGAGAAAGGTTTGAGAGAGCACAGTGAGTATTTGAAATAGAGCAGAAGTTTTGAGTACAAGCGTTACACGTTTTGAGAAGAAAGACATGAAGTCCTGCGTTCAAAATGAAAATGTGTGCTCTCGAATTATGGCAGGAAAATTCCCCCATAGCTGCAGCCCAATATATTTTCACACAAATACACTTCATGTTAAAATATGAGGTTTTTTATTGAAATAAATTCCCATTTAAAAAACAAACAAACAAAAAGACCATTAATTGGATAGTTCTGCTTCTATGTTTCTTTCTCAAAAGGTATTTTGTTGTTTTTATCTGTCAGATGCACATACATCTACGGGACTCCCACCATGTATGTTGACATGCTTAACCAGCCGGATTTGGCTAAATATGATTTGTCAACCGTAGAGGGAGGTAAGAAAAACAGGTGGATATCATTTTTGTTTCTATTTGTTTTTTATCTATTTGTTTGCATTGATTAGTTTTTCCCCTTATTTTTCCCTGCAGGCCTCATGGCTGGCTCGCCGTGCCCCCCAGAGCTGGTGAAGAAAGTGGTGCTTCAAATGGGCATCAAAGAAATGACGGTGAGTACATTTTCACAAACAGTCCTTAATGAACACAAACAAGTAGCTATGAAATCGCAAAACCTTCAAATCCAATGACTTAAAAGTGTAGTTCAGCTTTCCAACACAAGAGGGAGACAAAGGACAAACTTGAGCAGTGAGGACAAACACAACAATATTTACTTTTTAAAAAAGGGTTTATTGGATGTGAACAGTTATCATCATGTCCAAAAGTGAAATATAAACACACAGAATATACAATAAATGAGCAAACATATTTTAGTAGAAAGAAAATAAAATCATAGAAATCTTACATTTGTCCTCTTGTTGCACACAGTGGGAAGAAAAATATACCCTGTTACACTTTTATAACGAAGGACACAGAAAAGACAAATAATTTCTGAATCACTTGTTCTTGTGTCGTTTTGGACGTACGACGCCTCGTAGAAGTGTTCGTACACTTTAATCTTAAACTTCCACACATTTTGTCACATTACAACTACAAATTTCAGCTGGGATTTTAGATAAACCAACATAAAGCGGTTCATACATTTGAAGAGGAAGGGGGAGAATGGATCATTTTGTTTTAAGCTGGTCAGAGGACCAACCTGGAAAAAAAAACCTGCTAGAGGCTGTAAAAGACTTGAAATAAAGGCAAAAGTTCAGCTGCTGGACAACAACCTTAAACATGCAACTAGAATGTGTTTAAATCAATGCATATGTATGTGTTAGAATGGCCTAGTCAAAGTTCAGACCTAAGTTAAATTGAGAATTTGTGGCATCACTTGAAAACGGATGATTTATTGCTCTTCATCCAGTCTGAGTGACATTGAGCTGTTTTGCAAAGAAGAATGGGCAAATGTTTTAGTCCCCGGATGTAAAAAAAACATTAAGATAAACCCCAAAAGACCTTCTGGAAAGTGTTGACTTATGGGGGCTAAATACCATGCCACACTTTTCAGATTTGATTAAATAAGTCAAAACGTGCACACTCTCCTTCCTCTTAACCGTTATGCACTCCTTTGTGTTAGTTTATTGCTTAAAATCCCACTGAACACATCGTAGTTTAAGGTTTAAGGGATGTGAATACCTTTTGGAAGGCACCACAGTTCAATGTTCTGGGTCTTTTCTGAAGCCTGATCAACAGTCGTAGATAAAAACTAAATCTTTAGAGTTACTTCAATCAAATCAAGATCTCCGCCGCGTCATGAAGAATTAAAACATCTCACTTTTCTGTTCTGGTTGCCTCCTGCTCCTTCGTTTGCTGCGTCCACATTATTATTCAGTCTTTGATATAAATGATATAAAGAAAAACGTATGTTTTTTGTGTAGCATAAAGCGTAACGCTTTTCCTTTACAACAGTCTCAAAGCAGAGTCGGTAAGTGTTGCTTTTGCTGCAGCCGGTCACCTGGACAGGCTCCTTCTCTGTGCCTCCTGCAGAGGGAGAGACAGACATGACAAAAATCAAAAACCTGCTGCCAGATTAAACAGTTTTACGCCTCGTGACCTGGACGCGGTTTACTGCATCCTGGGGCCAACGCAGACAGAAGGGAGTCAGGAAAGAAAAGTGTTGAACACAAATGTGTGAAGCTAAATATGAGCTACCCAAAAACCACATCCAGACACTTTGCAGGAATGTGATTTCGATATTTTGAAGGATAAAAACAGAAATACGTCTCCAGGACTTACAAAAAATGGTGGATGTATCAAAATTACTGTTCAACTCAATGTTTGGGTTGAACATTTCTCCAGCATAAAAGTGTTTTTATTACTCCACACCGACTTAGTCATCCCATTTAAAAGCAACAGAACCATTTATAAAGTTCTGTATGCAACATGCTAAGTAGAGTGCTACATTTTTAAATGTATTTTTCTTTCACGATGCATGAATAAAAAACAGTTCTTGCCCAAGACTCCTTTTAGATATACGGCTTGTTAGTTGTTGGATACCTGATCAGCTGACAGTTTACTGACGTCGACCAGTCCGAGATTTCTTTGTCTTCTTGCCCTTATTGTTCTTTTCGCTCTTACAGCGCTTGAAAGCGGTGCTTTTTCTGATTTGTATGCCTTTCTGTGGAGGAGGGGATTCACAAATTGCATCCGTTTCATTTTGGCGGGAGTCCATCCACCTGAAAGCAGAAATAAAAAAGGATGACTTTTAATTCAACAAGCAGAAACTGAGACTCTTGTATTGATGGGAGCTTGGGGACGCGTCTTTATGAAGGACTAAAATTCCTTAAACAGTTTGTGTTTCTTGCTGGCTGCCATGTACTGCGTTGGTATTATTTAGATTGGAAAATCCAAATACTTTTTGGGTTTAATTTGTACCAGCAGAAGTGGAGAGAGAAATTTGATCTACAATGAAAGTTGGTCCACTTAAGGAATGAAGTGTAATACAGCTGAGTCTCATCACTGATGGCTAACACCCAAGAGTGAGTCAATCCGGGGCCATGCAAGAGGCTAATAGAACCACACCATTTGTAAAACAAAACAAAAGAACACGTTCCTGAGAGTTATCCTCTTCTCCACAACTTCTTCAACTTCTTGATGTGAAGTTGTGGAGAAGTCATGCTTTTATCTTCAGTCATGATAACAAGACTGAAGATGAGTGGCTTTTCTTTAAGAGTTTGACTAACACTTCCTGAATGAGACGTTTGAGAATCAGTCGGGTCTTTTCCAATGCGTAAGAGCGATATCTGAGAGTCTGAGACTGTGAATCCCTCAGTAGGTGGGATACTCTGTCCTGTTGCATTTCTTAAAGATTGGGACCACTGTCCTGGTGTATGACTCTGTGTTTTAGTCCTCCATATGGCATTAAAACGGTACCAAAATGTCTAGCTGCCACAGATGTCTACCATGGTAATGGACTCAGACCTCCCCTCATGTCCTTCGAACACCCTGAAATTTCTCCTCCTAAGAACCCAGGTTCGTTTCCTTCCTAATTTTTCTCTTCCTATGTCATAAATTGTTTCTTTTTTGCCTCCAAGAGCCACAGAAGCTGTAGTGGGTTCATGAGTCCCTTCAGCATGAGGTCAGTTACTGCTGGCCTTCTCCAACAGGTCCTTTAGTTTTCACCAACGTCCTTCAGACCAGCGCTTGTCGTAAATTAGGTGCACATAAAGGTAACAGTTCTGATTACCCCTTAAGCTAAACCAGTGCTATAGATGCTTGAATCTAACCCTGTGCTGTAGTCATGATCACTAGTCCAAGGCTGTAGTTACCTGAAGCTAATTTCTGCAGGTATAACTTCAGACACCTAAAGCTAAGAAAATTTTATCGGTAACACTTTATTTGACATGGTGGGCATAAAACTGACACGACGCTGTCATAAACATGATATAACATCTGATATGAACATGAAAGAGTCTTTATGAATGTCTGACTGGTATCATAAAGTCTCATTCGGTAAATAATGACACTTTTAATGCAAAGTTGCTTTAAAAGGTGCATTGAAAGTCCACTAGAAGTTCCAACTTTGTATTATTTTATAAATATTGACACTTTAATGCAAAGTTGGCACTATTAATGGACTTTCAGTGCAACATTTAGAACAACTTTGTATTAAAAGTGTCATTATTTACCACATGACACATCATGACAACAGTCATAAAGACTCCTTCATGTTCATAACAGGTGTTATATCACGTTTATGACGACGTCATGTAAGTCTTATGCGCACCCCGTCAAATAAAGTGTTAACAATTTATCAGGTTGACACTTGTAACTCTTGCTTGGCCCATCCTCTAAGGTCATTGAAAGGATTTATTGTAGACTGTTAAAATCATCTTTCTGTGACGCTGGTGTCTTTATGCTGTTTGGCATTAATTATAGACTCTTAAGCACATTTGGCAGAATGCAGTATGTTTCCTGTACATCAGCATGATAAAGGGGAAAAGGGAGCTATAAAACATACTCATACTCAATACGGTTGAGGAGGAGAATGTTTTTGCCAATGCCATTGCCACTTAAATGTCATGAATGTAGCCAGTGGCTCTAGGTTTCATAAACTAATTTTTCTTGGGATAACACGGCGATTCTAAGTGATTAACTTATTAGACCTTAGAAACAACCTTTGTGTTTCGTCTCTTACTTGCGTAGTGGCGCTAGCTGGCATGAGCAGGTCCAGGGGTTGTTGAAGAGGGTCATGTTGGTGTCGACGTTTAGCTGCATAGTGCTGGGCAAAGACTTCAGGTTGTTGTTGTCCAGATAAAGGAACTTAAGTGCTGTCACGCCATTAAATGCATCAGCAGATAGCTAGAAAAAAAAAAAAAAAAAGGAGAATCAATCGGTTAGTTTATCTCAGCTCAAATGTCAGGCTCGTTTGTCTTGAACTTTATCACAAAACGGATTGCGTGCTGAAGGCGATGGGTGTTTGCTTTTTTTCTGGAATGAAAGCCTCTTCTCATCCTTTCTCCTTCACCCCTTATATATGTAAACACTGACATTTACTGGCCTCCTTCCTTTACCTTCAGCTTCGTAGGCATCTGTGAAGGTGCTAAAACCTTCAGAGAGGTGCGAGCTGAACCGGCCTGCGTGGAGTTCGTCTCCACGAGGAGGAAGACGAGGCCGCTCTGTAAAAGCTTGTTTCGTCTTGGGCTGGAAGAGATGAGGCCATTCGGAAATTTCCACTGGTGTTTTGGAAAAAGATGGAAGATTTCCATCATGGCAGAGCTGTTTTGCTCCCTCTGCCGCCTCCATTTTTGGGCCGCTCCTCTGCCAGCATGGCTCCCAAAGAGACTGTTGTCCATTCAGGGGGCTAAAAATACTCCCCTTCATGCACCGTGGAGCACCCTGCCTCTGTTTACCTGTGATCCAGCCCTTCCAGCCGGAGCGCAAAACACACGCTGCTGAAAATATTGCTTGTGTAATAATTAGAACCAGATATGCTTGGCCGACATCCTGCAAACAAAAACACTCTAAAAATACCCGCATTTGGGTAAAAAAAAAAAAAAAAAAAGTATCTGAATCTGCTTCCAGCCCCCGCTGCTTCCACCTGGTTTCACACCGTCGCAGCGTGAGAAGCTTATTTTACTGATGTTCTCCCTTTGAGCGCCTCATTTCATTGGCACAGTTACGCTCAAATATTGTCTTAACCTCAAGTGTCAGATGAACGAGTGTCTGAATAAGAGCTCATACTGTACATTGGCAGCCTGGTGAACAGGAACAGAAATACTTGAGACCCAAACAGATTATGATTTCTAAAACAATTGAGATTCACAAGTAATTTATATTATGGCTTTTTCTTCTTTTTAGCTGCTCAACATACAAAAATGTAATGAAACAAACAAAGTAGTTAGACTTTTTGTGAGAATGGGTTATGTAAGTAACATTATACCCAAAAATCAAAAAGGATTTTGCTTCACATTTTTGAAGGGCTTGTTTTGGGGAAAATAAAAACGCCATAAGAACAAGATTTGAGTCACTTTTTGGATCGTTTTTTTCTCTATTTCCTCATCTTTTATAAATTAAACAAATTCAAATTTCAAATTTGGTTGCCTCAAAGCCTATTTCTGAGTAAAAGAGTAAGAGTCACTGAATATATGTGTTAATATGAAATTAAATCAAATGTAAAAAGTGTGGTTTTGAAAGCATGAATATTTTCAGTTATATCAAATATTTTCTGTTTTGTTCAGATTTTAATTTGTTCGTAATCATTTTGCCCTAATTAAAAACAAAAGTCTCCATCAGCATCAGACACTTGTGCTGGCAGGCTTGTCATTTTTTAATTGTAGTTGGGGGACACGCAAAATGAGTCCAGGGGCCACATGTGGCCCCTGGGCCGTACGTTGGACACCCCAGGTTTAAAGTGCTCAATGGAAGTAGATACCAAAAGCAAACTGACTCAGTCAATTTTATACTAATTAAGTTGGGGTAAAAATGACAGCACATTGATGTGTTGTGATGTTATATAATTCAATTTTTCATCAAAATCTGTTATTCTGATTTCTTGTCGTCTTTTTATAGAAACTTGCCGATTTATTTTTCCCAACTTAAACGTTCAACTTCCTTCTAAAGCATTTAAAGCAGGCCAAAATGAGTGTAAAATTACAAAAAAGACACTTTTAGATGTACTTTTCACCCAGATCCTTTTCCTGTAGTTTTTTTTTTTTTTTTTTTTTGATCACAGATCGATTCTCTAAACCATGAAGTAAACGGGTCTTACCTTCTCCAAGCCCATGTCGTCCAGGTGTAGTTTCTCCATGTAGCGACCAAAACTCTGGAAGGCGTTGTCTGGGATCGTCCTCATGGGGTTCTTTCCCAGCGTGAGCTCCTCCACCACTCGCAGTTTGCTCATGGCGGCGCTTGGATAGGCGGACAGCCGGTTCCTGTCCAGGTGAAGGATGGCGAGGTTCTCCACTTCGTCCAGAGACCCCGGGTGCAGCGTCGTCAGCTCGTTCCCGCTCATGTGCAGCCAGCGTAGGTCCTTGGCGCCCGCGAAGGTCCCTGGCTGGAGCTCGCGCAGCCTGTTGTTGTTGAGCTGCAGAACGAAGAGGTTGATCATGGGGGAGAAGAGCCCCTTGGTCAGCTCGCTCAGCTGGTTCCCCTCCAGGTACAGGTAGGTGAGCATGTTGAGGTCCTCGAAGGCGCCCGACTTGATGGTGCTGATCTTGTTGTTGGACAAGTAGAGGTAGACGAGCTTCTTCAGTCCCTTGAAGGCCTGGGACTCGATCTCTCGTATCTGGCAGTGTTGCATGTGCAGAGAAACGAGACCCTTGCTTTCGCTGAAGGCCATCGAGGGGACGGTGCCCAGGTTGTTCCTCTGCAGGTTGAGCAGACGGGTGGCCTCCGAAACCTGGGGGATCTTCTTCAGCCCCACGCCGTCACAGATGACGTGCTGCAGGTCTCCGTGGCAGTGGCACGGGCTCGGGCATTGGCTCTGGACTCCCGGGAGTCCCAGGAGGATGCAGCTTCCCAACAAGAGCACGCAGGATGCAGAGCGCATTCTGATGGCCTCCGTCAGAGCAACTTTCACCAAAAAAGAAAAAAAAAAAAAAACCTCGACGGGAGCAGTTAGGAGAAGCTACAACAGAGCGTGGGTTTTGCTGTGAGGAAAACAGAGAGGAGGAGTGAGCAAAAGGTGAGAGGAGGATTGCCGATGAGCCGAGCACACAGCGCTATTTATAACATTTACTTGAGGAGGGAAAAAATGAGGAGGGTTAAAGTGAGAGGTCTGCACATGGAAGTCAAGTGTCAGTGAGAATTTAACCCTCACAGAGCGCCGTCGACGTCTCCTCTCTGCAGCAAGGAGCGTCCTGACGTCCAGCGCACCACGGCGGACGCACGTCCCAACAAAACGCAACAAGCACCAATCGTATTTTAATTTTTTTTCCCCCGTCAGAGGCTCCAGGTGAACGTTTGACAACGTGGCATGAGGTCAGTTTGGTTCTGTGCACGCTCCCAGACTTCGCTATTGTTTTGTTTTTCAGTCTGCGGCGGCAGGAAAAAGGAGCCACTCCTGCGCAGCTGTTTTATAACCTGTAATAGTCTCCAGATGGCTGGCATGGAAGCAAGATGCAAGTCATTTGCAAAAAAGAAAAGGAACGAAAAAAAAAAGGAGCAAAATTCCATCATCACGGGCGTGAAAACTTTAAATCCCACTTTGCATTCCTGTGTGCATTGTTGCTTCTGAAAACTGACAGCGGCGTTATGTAATGGAGATTTCCAGTTAAACCTCAGTGCAGAAGATGGAGCGGTTTATGTAATTTGGAGCCGTTTCTGGCAGGATGTGACTGGCTCAGGTTGGAGGATGGTTTGGCTTCAGCTGCATGTATTTTATGGTCCCACCCATTTAAAAAAAAGAAGAAAAATCTAGTGTTTACCTAACAAATCTAACATTTTATTGTGAATCTTGATTTTTTTTTCTTTTTTAGAGGTTTGGCAGGTGAAGACTCACCACAGTTTCATCTGAGAGAGCCTGACATTTATTGCTCAGTTTAAACTTTCCTGCTGGTGATGGAGGATTCGCCTGTGTTTTCTTTTTTTTTTTTTTTTGATAATCAGCTGAATGGAGAAGAAAACATTCCTGCCGGAGGCAAACACCAACTTACCCACTATAAAACCGGGCGGGCTGGATGGAACGTGGCGAATAAAAGGAGCTTAAACACGCTCCTTTTATTCGTAGTAGAGCAGATATCTGCAACCAAGACTCTTCACAACTCTAAGATGAATAAACTACTGACATTTTTAAATATGGATACAGTAACAACAAGAAGGTTTTGCCAAAATATGCATCTTCCACAGCGTCCTGTAGGAGACGATCTTGTGTTTGTAATTGTCCTCTGTTGTTACTCCTTGTTAAAGAACAGCAAGTTGTGCAGAAAGTCGTGAAACGATAAACAACTGGGCGTGAAGTTTAAAGGAGGACACGTAGCCACATATCCTTAACCTCATTTTTTCATTTCAAGTTGTCGTGAAAATAATGTTTCCGCAGTCTGAAATATTCAGCTGGGAGAAAAGAATATTCAGTTTATTGCAATAACTCCAAAACAATTCATTTTAAACATTTTGAATGGCGTGGGGTATGAATCCCGTAGATTCAGAACCCGTTGGTTTGAATTTGATGGCTACATTTCCCAACGCTTTAGGCCATATTTAAACCAATTCAACTAAGTTGTTTTAAACCAAATCCTGTTTCAATAATTCAGTACAAATTAACTGTCAATCCAATTAACAGTCTAGAATAGTTTAAAATAAATATTTCAGCTTCCTGTTGCCTCAGAAATGACGAATCTCTGGTTGGTTGGCTGAGAGAAACAAACGAAACTCTGCAGACAATCAAAACCGAAACTCTTTATAGACGCTGATTTAAAAAAATCAACAACCTGCTTTCTTTAATCCTCTCCTTCTCCACTGACTCATCTTCCTGCTTTCTTTTTCTGGTGTTGTTGTCGTCGACAGATTGGATACGGCACCACGGAGAACAGCCCAGTGACGTTCCTCGGCTGTCCCCTGGACAACATGGAGAGGAAGTGTGAGACGGTTGGCTACATCGTGGACCACGTGGAGGTATATCGACACGATTCTCAAATAAATTTAAAAAACACACATGTAAGGTTATTTTTCTGTGAGGTGAGAATCTTGTTTCCAGATTGAATATGTATCTTTTTTCCCCCCTCAGGCTAAAATAGTAAACCCTACAACTGGCCAGATTATGCCTCTGGGGATGAAAGGGGAGATAATGGTCCGAGGATACTGCGTGATGCTGGAGTACTGGTCCGAACAGGCTAAAACGGAGGAGTGCATCTCTAAAGATGGCTGGTACAGAACTGGGTGAGTCCTAAGATGTAAAAATAACCACATGCAAGCCATCATTTTTTAAACTTTTTATTAAAAGCACGTTTTGTTTGTTGGTTTCCTCGGCGTTCTTCCCTGCAGAGACATCGGCAGCCTAGATGCCTACGGCTACTGCAAGATCGACGGCAGGATTAAAGACATGATCATCCGAGGAGGAGAGAACATTTACCCGGCAGAGATCGAACAGTTCCTCCACACGCATCCCAAAGTGAAGGAGGCACAGGTGGGTGGGCGTAACGGCGCCATCTGTGGCCACAAACGGGAACGACAGAACGGATTCTACGTTCATATCGGAGTAAATTTTGGATAATGCTGGAAACCATTAATACCCTTCTTTCCTTGAAACGAAATAGTGTTCAATAAATCAATAAGTCTTTGATTTATATATATAAAAAAACATTTTCAATGTTTTTTTTATTTATATAAATTTATAAACCTATCAAAACTCTTTTCAGAGCTGTTCGTCTTTATAACATCTTTAGGAAAATGCAGATAAACATCTTGCCAACAAAAACCTATAATTATTATCCATCTGCTTTTTCTTTAAAAGTTCTTCTTGGTCTTCTTGGCCTCATTATAGTTTGTTTTAGTCATTGTTTAATCTGGATTTATATTACGAATGTTAGTGTTTACACTCCAAAACCTCAGGGGTGAAAGTAGTTTTAAATTCTTGGGGGTACTATGAAAAAAAAAAGAAAAAAAAAAAAATATATATATATATATATATATAGATTAAAATTTTGTGAAGGGACAAAAGTTGGGTAGCATGGAGTGCATCCCAGTTTTCTATGTCTGGCATATAACCGTTCATTTTAGCTTTTAAACTGTTTATATTGATCCTGTGTCCAGACAGAGGGATAATCAGCAGCCTAGCATCATGACCTGTTTGTTCTGAAGATCCTGCAGCACAAACAGGATGCTTCTATTCTCCTCTTCCTAACATGGCGCCTCCTCACCCCGACTCTCATACTGATAGGAGGAACCACAGAGCTCTGATGAGTTAAAAGGAAATCTTCTGAAGTTGGGGTATTTTTCCTCCAACAGGTTCCAGAGGAATCACCTCAAACCAGATGTTGGACTGGATTTTATTTCAATGTTATTTGTGAATATTAAAGCCTCATATTCAACAGTGGAGCTATAAAGATTGAAAAAGGTTATTATTTTGGAGAAAATCTCATCAACATCAATATTTCCACTAAATAAGAGGCAAAAAAAAGTTTGATAAAGGAAAAGCCTCTCAGACTCTGAGCCCGACAGCACCAAACTATTTTTTATTAGACAATTAATTTAATTTCACGTAATTATCGCCGTAAAGCCATTTGTTTGTTAAATACTTAATGAAACATATTTACCGTGTTTGATGTTTGTTGTAAATGACAAATACTCACAAAGAACGAGGTAATTAGTCCAAGTTTGTCGTTTATTGAATGTTCAGAAATTACAGCGGCTGTAAAGCGCCATGAGAAAGGTAAACAAAGGTAAAACAAACCGAACTACTTTCACCCCTGCTTAACCATAACATGAAGATAATTAATATTACCAATCTAGATCAGAAACTTTAACAACTTCAGTTTAGTTTCATGCTTCTATTCTCCTTTATTTTCAACATTCAGCTCCACACACTGATGACCGATAACCTTCGGTATTTATTTTGTTTCCTGGCTGCTAGGTGGTTGGAGTCAAAGATCCTCGAATGGGTGAAGAGGTCTGTGCCTGCATCAAACTGGTGGACGGCCAGGAGTGCACAGCAGAGGAGATCAGAGCATACTGCAAAGGACAGGTGGCTTCATTTCGTTTTCGTTTCTGCTCTCCTTCCTCTGCCAGAGCTGCTCTGCTCATCATCTCCCGGTTTTCACTTCTTCCAGATCGCCCACTTCAAGATTCCTCGCTACATCCTCTTTTTGACCAGCTTCCCACTCACCGTTACTGGAAAGGTGATGCTTTTATGGGCTTTTTTTCTTTCTTTCCCCAAATCCACAGCTTTCAATTTGTGGTTAATTGCAAACATGTTGCAGCCAGAGTGAAAACGGATCCAGATTTAGAAGGCCGTCTGCACGCACTCGGCGTCCCTCTGGCCTCATTAAACAGTCAGATTAATTCAGACCCTAAACTTAGGACTCCTTTGAAAGCCATCAAGTCCAACTGCACAGGAAAGACAAGGCAACGCAGCGGATTCATGTTCTCACATCTGAAGCAGAAGTTAGAAAAGATAGAAAAGATGCTGTCTTTATTGTGTACACTTTATATACACAATAATATAATATATATATATATATATATATATATATATATATATATATATATATATATATATATATATATATATATATATATATATACATATATATATGATTTTTTAGATATATTTTTGTATAACAAATACAAAAACATGGACTAGTAGAAAAATCAGTCACTACATTTTTATTCTGAAAGAGGGAGTTTTGGAAAACGCACCCAATTTTTTTATTTTTTTTATTTGTATTGATGTATCAAAACATTACTTTCAATTAAGTTGACTCCATGGGTTTCTCAAAAAGTTATTTAAAATGTAAAACACAACGGCTCTTCAAAAAAACAACTCATATTTATCATTTTGATTCTGAACTCATCCCTGTTGCTTATACATCTTTTCAACTTCACTTTTTTCTTCCTCTGAACTTTGTCAATGTCCTTGGATAGAGAATTATACCATGTAAGATAATATTTGTGTAGCCTAAATCTATTTTTCTAATGGGTTGGCAATGTAATATTCAGATTTTCTTAGCCAAAGAAAACCCAAACATCTTTGACCAGCAGCTCCTTTTTTTTTTTTTTTTTTTTTTGTTGAAAAGAAAAAAACTTTTGGATGATATTCTCCTCTACCGGGATCCGGAGATCGAACACAGTTTCACAGTTTGTAGATTTAAAAATTGTTTCCTCTTCTGTCTTTTTTTTGTTTTTTACTCAGATCCAGAAGCAAAAGCTACGTGAAGAGGCCGAGAAGCAGCTGAGCTGAATCAGAGGAAATGACAGACTTCTCTCCTGAACGGAGAGAATTCAATTACTGTTTCCAGTACTTAAACTGTATATGAATTGTATAGCATAAACTACAATTTGGATTAAGCCAACCGGCCATCAGAACAAGATAAAATGTCTGGAGAAGTTTCTCTGGCAGACGGTGTAATCCGTAAGCAGACCAGCGATGGGCAGGGATCTTTAAACTGTGATTAGTGGGTCAGGTATTTAAGCTCTTACAAGAAAAAGGCATTAATCCATTTTATAAAACGTTACGACAAGGGCGCAATTTACTCTGCAAACATGTACAGACTCAGATCCAGGTTGAAAGCGACAGAGGAATCAAGACGGAACATAAAATGTGATTTTAGCACTCAAATGTGATTCCATTTTCTTTTTAACAGTTCTGCTCTGACCGTCCTGTGAGGCTGATGTGTGCGGACAAATTGTTGGTCTGCTCAGTTTTTTCCCAGCAGCTACAAAACTTCCATTTTTTTTAATTATTATTATTATTATTATTATTATCTTTAATCTCAACTTGAAATAAACTCCATTGAAGCCAGACCTGGGTGTTCCTCTTTTACGGGAAGAACGGAGGCGTTTTTCTTCATCCCGGCAGCAGGTGCACGCCTCTCCGGCCCTCCACACGCCGCTCGCTCTGATTAAAAATGTAGAAAATGAGCCAACATGCCAGACATGCTGAAAGCCGTAAAGAATTTCCTGCCTGGACGACATGTGCGGGCTGCAGGGTCGGGTGTCGGCGGCTGTCTAGACCCGAAGGATTCGGCCCAGAAATGGCTCCTAAAACAAACGTTGGCTTTTGGCTTTTAAAGGAGGAACCTCAACGTTTGCTTTCCTTCTTTTATTTTTCTGTTATTTTATTTCACATACTTCAGGTTCCATTAAATGTTTCAGGACGTTTTATTCTTACAGAAACAGCCAAGAGGAAGGAACGTTGGCTGAAGTGGCCGCCAAAGATTTTTGCGGGGTTTTAACATTTAGCAGAAGGTAAAATCCCAGCATCCAGTCAGTTTAGACAAGATTTTATTCTTGAAACTTATTTGCGAAGTTAATATATATATACATAAAAAACTATTTGTCCCTTACTTTTTCTCAATAACAGGAATATCTTCCCTTCTGCTGATCAGGTTATTTAAATTTTGCAGCAATATACATTAACATGCTTTTAAATTTAAGGTTTTAAAGCTGAGACGGTCTTTATCATGTTCTGAAATTATTTTAATCTAACTGTAAGTGTATAAAAATCACACAACAGATTTTAAACTGTCTTCATGTAATGAAAAACAAGTACCACCCAAACTGAGTGTGGAAAAACTAAAGTAATTGGTGTGACTGATCACCTTTACTAAAGCAGTAATTTTGTCAGTTTGCTGTTCTGGAACATATTTCGACTCTCCTTGTGAATAATAACCGTGTAGACCAGCGGTTTCTGAACTTTACAGCTTCTGACCCAAAAAGTAAAAATGTAAGTGATTGTTGTTGTGCAAGACGTTTTACAGTCACTTAATGTTAAAGCAACAATTAGGATCAACAGCCAAAATATCGACCCACGTGTTTTTATTTTGCCCCGTTTATCTTTTACAATATTTATAAAATTCATGCTTTCTTACATATTTGTGACTCCAACTTTACAAACTCCTAGTGAAGAACATAACATGTCTGTAATTCACAACTGCTCAAATCAATTTTTTTCAGAGCGGAGGAATAAATAATTTTATTCCACTGTATGTTCATTCATTAACCCTTAAACCCAACAAAGTTCATGCTGTTCCTGGCTAAAACAGATTTCACAAACAAAATGAAAATACATTTTCAGCAGGTTGTTTGTTTGGAAAACACAAAATGAAACAATGCAATCCCCTGCCCTCTTTCTTGATGTCATCGAACCTCCAAAAACAGCATCACATATTCTGATCGTTTTTGCATTAATAAACTGAGAATTCTTAGATTTGATGCATTTAACGAGAAGGAAGAAAAATAAACATTTTTTCACTTTTTGATCTGCTGACCACTGATCAAGCCACGACTGTCTGATTCTGATCTCTGATTTGTGCGTCTCTACGTTCTTGTCTTTAAAGTTCATTCTTTCTCCAGAGGATTCACTCTGGTTTTCACTTATAAAATTAATAATCTGAAAACACCATGTGGACAGATCACAGCAGTGCTATTACACCTAAATGAGCAAGTTTGAGGTAACTGTTTTTGTCCTTTTCCTGCTCCACCCTGCACACAAACACCGGCTCTCCCTGGGGTTTTCTCCACTTCGGTGTGAAGGAGCCAGAGTGGCCGGGAGACGACCCTGACCTCGCCCTCGTCCAGGAGCCTGGGGAGCGTTTTCCCACAGCATCACGCCAGGACTGCATCACTGGGGCTAAAGAAGCAAAACCCCCAGGATGCAGAAACGCCTCTGAGAGGGGGAAGCTTGTTTTAGGCACAAAGAGCCAAACTGAGTCCTCATTCTTTGGGCAACGGGATCCCAACAGCAGTCTGCCGTCCCTCCGTCTGCTGCTGGGCCTGCCTCACCTGCTCCTCGCTGCAGCACTCCTGCAGGAACACGGCCGCCAGGTTGCGCAGGCGGGGGCTCTCTGCCAGGGAGAAGCGCAGCATGCACTGCAGGATTCCCGGCTCGGAGATCTGGGGACGGGTCGCGGGCGTGGCGAGGTTCATGAGGGTGGTGACGGCCGACAGGACGGTCTCTTCCCGCCGGTTGGACAGGCAATTTGTGACCAGGCTGATGCCGCCACTCTGCAGGATGACCTCTCTACACTCGGGGTCCATGCTGAGGTTACAGAGCCCCCCTGAGAGCACAGAAGGACGAAGGTTATCTTTGGATTTTAGTTCAGTTCATTGTGTTTGTACGGCAGCAATAGTTGTGACAAATATCTCAGATCTTCCGATTTATTTACAGAAGTGCACAAGAAATCAGATAAATACCAATACGAGTCAATCAGACATATTTCAATCAATAAGTCACAATCCAGACTAACATAGATGTAATACTGGACAGTCTAATTCCAGTTATGGTGGCGATTAATCAAAATGCACCCATAGAACTACACTAACTGCATGAAGATTTTATTTTTGCAGCAATCCCTCCTCCTAAGGAAGCTCGTGGCCAGAGTGGAAAAGAGAAAAACATAAAAAACACAAAACTTTAGTCCAGGTACACTGTTGGATTTTATAGGTATTCACATGTGCAACATACCTGTAGCATTGAAACTGGTACATTTTTGCTGAAGATATTAATATTTTCTGCTCTGGAAATGATTTGCAGCATTTATTTTACTTTACTTGGAAACTGAAAGACTATACATGTGAGATATAAAAAGGATAAATGGAAACTGATTAAGTAAAAACATAATGATGGAAAAGAGAGATTAAAAATATTTCTTCTAAAGCGTTAGGAAGCATTGCAGTACTAAAGAATAGATATTAAATATCCATATTGTCTACTGCTCACTAGTTTCACTTTATTTAAGAATCTGTGGAGAAGTCCAGGGCCGAAACTACAAAAAAGACAGGCAGGTTACTAATATGGTGGATGTAATGAGGATTGTACCAATTCACTATTTCTGAACGATTTCAAAAAGAGATATTAATATATGAATGTCATGAAATATTTCTTTCTTTTTTTTAATGAACTTAAACACTTACCCATCCCAAACTCCACAAAGTTCTGGTTCTCCTCGGTCAGCATGTCCAGGAAGAGGTCGGGCACCTGCAGCTCCCGCAGATACTCCATGTTCTTTGGGTCGTACGCAAAGTTGGCGAGGTTGGCCAGAACTTGCTCTTTGGCCTCTAATAAAGGAAAAATAAGGCAAAAAAAAAAAATTAAATCAATACCGCTGATATACTGTGTTGTTTTAATTTACACCAGAAGGAGGCGCTGTTTGATGATATAGCTTTGTGAGATTCTGACAAATTGTTGGTAATATCCCCTTAAAATATGAATCGCAAAGCAGTGAAGACATTTTCTACAACATTTCTGTTTTTTTTAATAATAAAAAAACTATTATTTTAATTAATAAAAATAAGTTATTTAATTAAAATGAGTCATAATAATAAATAAATTTCAGTCCAAGATTATTCCATCTATCCTATTACTATCCCATTATAACATATGAACGTGGTTTAATCTAATCTAATCTAAACCATTCCACTGCTGAGTTTTCCTGCTAGATCCGTTTCCTCCGCAGCCCAATCTCACATAAGCAGGAACCTTGAATGTAAAAAATATTTATACTTGTTTCCCCCCAGAAATAAAACATTTTGGCCATAAAAGAAGAGGCTTTATATAAACAAAAGTCATTAGAGATCAATTAAAATTCGTCACCTTCACTGTCCGTGTCCTGAAATTCAGTGACAAGAGATTGTAAATATTCAAACCGCTCCGGTGCTTCTGTGGAGCTCATATTTCAGCTTCCGGCTTCACTTTGGTCGCTTTATGCAAGTCAGCCTCCGATTAATCTGTCTTCAAGCACAGGTTTACCACATTACTTTTACTGACGTTAGTTGTTTTCAGTCGTCCGTCTCTGAAATGTGTTCGATGAAACGAACGAGTGAAAAAACAGTTCCGGGTTTTCCAGGTGTTGTTTCTACTCTGGTTCCCCCAAAGAAATGAGCCCAAAATCGCAAATTTAATGCTGCGTTCTAGGCACATCGAAAATAAGAGATCAAATCTGGGAACAGTGTCGGAGAACAGAGTTCCACCTCTATTTATTGGTATGTTTTTACAGTATTTGATTACATAAAATAGAGTTAAATACTTAAGTAGATATGTTTTCTTATTATTCTGAGATTTCAGCTGCATTTTACGAGTAACTTCAACACGCCGTGAAGAAACCGAGGGGAAAATCAATCGGGACGCAAAGTTCGTCACAACACCGGAAGTTGTTGCCAGACCTAAGGAGGTGTGTGTGTCTATGCTGTTGTGTCAACTCACACTCGGAAGGTCAACTATAGAAACAAACGACCTAATGTAGGTTTAAAATTTGAGTTTTATTTTCAGGCAATAAGCCTCGTTATTGACACAAACACGCAACAATGAAGCAACACAAGCTGTCCGCCGGAAAACGTTTCACCAAACCGATTCTGTTCGGGAGTGTTCTGCTTGGACTCGCTACTGTCTTCATAAACAGGTAATTTGTTATTTGCGCCTTTGGTTATATTAAACAAATTTACGATTTATTACAATTCCGAAATTTGGAGGTCTGTCGTGATTGCTAAAATTATATTTATTCACCGCAACTTAATTCAAAAAACACTTTAAGTGATCACATTTAATCTTGCAGAGATCTAAGCTTGAGGAAAAAACAACAACCAGCCTTCTCTGTTATTCGTTTACTTTTATGGTAAACGAATCTTTATTTTTATTGTCAAAATTTGTTAACTTGCCTTCAATGTGAATAGCAACAATCCTTTGACAGGAGACATTTTTCAGTTTTAAGTTATCCCTCAGTTTTGTCTCTACAGTTTTGTGAACACTGTGCTGCTGCCATATTGTAAGAGTATATAAATTGGTAAAAGTACAAACTGCAGAGCACTAAACTATTAATGTTAAGTAAACTGTTTAGTTTACCGAGAAAAACTTTTCTATAGTTATTGAACGTTTTTGGGACTATAATATTTGAGTCACATGGTCAAAACGTTTTGATTTCTCTTTCTAGGAACCAGCATCTTTCTCTGGTTTTAACTGCATGAATCACAATAGTACCAAGGTAGAAATTAACCACAAAAAACAACCATTGGATACATTTATTTTTTACTTTGAATCTTTAGAGTGGAGATCTATGATGAAATAGTCCGAAGCATTTCTTAAAGTTAAATTTCTACCGCATTATTTTCCATTCATCTCCCACTTCAAACTTGTGTTCAGGAGTAACTCATATCGCTTATTTGCAACATTCAAACTGGGATGGAGTCTTTTCAGAAGGAAAGTAGCATCTGACGAATTTTAGCTTGTGTGGTCCTGACAGGGTCAGAAGCTTAAAAATCCAATATTTTTCCGATCACTGAACTCACCCTGCGAATCCCTACCAGGTCACACTGACCAAGATCTATGATATGACATTTGTTTTTGGAGGAAAACAGGATTCAAAGTTAGCCGTTAGTAGTGTCGGTAATTAAAAATTAATGTAGAGGAAGCTCTGAGACATAAGGAGCTATTTAAAACGAAAGTGTAATTTTTCCAAGACGTGGAGTTAAAAATAAAGATCTAAATTCTCTTGGAATAAACCCAGAGATAGACGTGCTAATTGTGCTAACTGCTTACATTACTTAAAATATAATTCTGAGATCTTGCAAATGCTCAACTAGACTTACAAAGTTAATCTCAGGTTAGGTTGGTGTCTTCCATGTAAATCTCTGAACTGTTCCTGAAGGCTGGTGATAAGTAGGAAGCTGTTGATTTTAAGAATGTCCACAATTTCCCATATTTTCATCATGATAGCTGTAGAAATCTGTCCTTCCAGTGAGATTTCTGTTTCTTCTGCCATACAGACATAAGTTCTTCACGGATGTGGACGTTATCCGGGCCCAGGAGAGAGCGCGCAACGAGTCCAAGAGGATGGAGGTCCTGGAGAGACGACAGAAGCAGATGGAGGAGCTGGCAGAGAAGAAGAAGCAAGGCGGGGTGTGACTGAACAAAACAGACACTTAAGGGCCCTCTTCACCTTGTTAATGAAGTCGGCAGATCAGCTGACCCTACTTTTCCACTTTTCAGAAAGAAGAGAATAAAAAAAAGGGCTTTTCTAGATTTTGCACTCGTCCTGTGTGCACAGATTGATTTGTTGCCTTCAAATAGAGAAAGAAGTCTCCATGTATCAGCTCCATGTGTGTTTCCTTTATAAACCATTTGAAGAGAATGTGAAGTGTTTGTCCAGCAGAGGGCAGAACATGCAACTTGAAGAACCAAAGTTGTGAGCTTATAATCTTTGTTGTGTTTTTATTTTCATGTGACATTTCATATGAATGCAGTGGCAAACCCTGTTCAGGAAATGTGCTTGTTACCTGAAAGCAGTTTTAATTGTGTGAAAATGGCTGATTATAAAGCGCTAAAGGGCGAAAGTTAATATGAGAGCAAATTTTGGAACATGATGTAGTTTTTCATGATACTATTCTAGAGGAATAAATTGTGCACGGGAGTAATATATTTCAAGTTTTTATTTCTGTTCATTTTGATGTTTATAGCTTATTAAAACCCTGAATGTTGTTTTTCAGAAAATTCAAATGATACATCAGACCAATATATATATATATATATATATATATATATATATATATATATATATATATATATATATATATATATATACACACACATACATACAGAAATGTATGTATATATACACATACATACAGAAATGTGGATCTTCTAAAATCTAATTATTTTTTAATGTAAATGTGGATTTATGAGTCAAATGATTTAATTTAAAAAAAGTCATTTTTAACTTGTATTTGCCCAAGTTAGTACTTCCTTAATAATAAAATGCAGTGAAGTCATCTGTGATAATAAATACATCTTTTATTGGTTACATGCAGTCAAGAAATCAAATAACCCCACAAACAACTTAAAAACCATATTGCACTAAAACTGACCTACATTCCACATAAACCTAGAAATAAACTGTGCAATGACTTAAAAAAAAGTTAAAACAGGTAAAAAGGGAACAGAAATTAAACTGAGGAATAGTTCAGATTTTGAGTTCTGTTTAAAAATATTCAACATAATAAAAAAGAACTGAGACAGACCTCAACCCAACAGTCTGCAGCATAAACAGCCATGGACCAAAATCACAATCAATAAAAATGTATTTTGTGTTAATCAAAGATTGAAGAAACCTCCTTTGGTTTGGCTCCGCCTTTACTTAACATTCACTAGGTAAGATATTGACTGCTGATAATGTCCCCTGAACATCACGGGTAGAAAATCTGAACTATCCCTTTAACATGTCTGAACTCTCCTCTTCGTTGTGAGCGCGGATCAATATGACCAATACTGTACACTTCATGTCACAAAGCTTGAAGTTACATTGTGTGACTCGCTACAAAGACTCACTAGACACTGGTTCTGTAAATAAACGAGGCGTGCTCCAACAATTTTCCAACACCAGAGAAAAATGACTTAAACCTTGTTCAAGCACACGTGTCGAACAATTTAAACTGACCGACGTGAGTGTGACGGTCTAACTGACATTATTGCTGAGTAAAATTGTGAGAAATTCTGCTTACAAGTGAGAAAAGTGTTGTTTAATTGTGTCAGAAATGTAACATTTGCATAAATATTTTCCCTTTTTTCGACATGATGCACTCAACAAAATCCCAAGTCAGGTGAGCAGAAAGACGCTTATGGTCTTTCTCGGAGCCGGACAGATAAACAAACACCCACTACTCGCACGTGGAGCCGTCGTTACAGCAGCTACGAAGCACAAGAGTCGAGTCAGGACAACGGACGGCGTCAAACAACAAGGAGGGCGCGGAGCTGGAGACGGTGCGACAAAGCGTTGGGTCTCTGCTTCGGCGCTGCAGGGTCTCACACAGCCAGGCGCACCAGGCCGGGCGAGGAGGCGGCGGGAGCGGAGGTGATGGCTGTCAGGGTCGCGGGGTCGAGCCTGTTCACCGTCCCGCTGCAACAAAGCCACCCAAACAATGTCACCAAACACGCATCACTTCCTCTGCACAGAATCCAGGACCGACTCGACGTGAACGTCGTTCCGTTTATGATCTCAGCAACTTTCAGACACGCAGATGAGATGCAAAGTATGAAAACGATCACACAAACGAAACATTAATCTACACACATCTTAATGTGTGTAGATTAAAAGGTGTGTAGACATTTTTTGACATGTTTCTTTTGTCTGAAAAGATCAGGCAAAGTTCAAAAGCAAAGACCGAATATGATTAAGAAAATAGAAAAAAAAGAAAATGAAAATAGGAGCTCATTTCCCACAGCATTATGATTCCAGGTAGAGTTTAAACAGATTAGATTTAGTAGCACCAAGTATCTCAAAGAGCTCACAACTTTCCAGAACTCACAGGTCACTTTCCTGGAATAAGCAAAGACAAATTTATTTGTTTTGCACATTTGAGCCACAAGACAATTCAGAGGACTTTACACGATGCATGGACATACCGGTTACTTTTCAGTACTGTTTCAAAATAAACTACATCTGCATCGGTGGAATGCAGCCAGTAAGTTCCCGGTGAGTTCTGTAAAAGTTGCACGTCGTCGCTAAGAATTAATGTTGATAAAGATACTAAGATACTCAGCAAACAGGTGGAACAAGGGGATCTGAAAACCTCACGGCTCCTGGTAGGACGGCGGCCCTAAACATGCAGCCAGAGCTGCAATGAAGCTTTTGGATGAAGCATACTTATGTGTTAGAATGGCCCAGTCAAAGCCCAGAGCTAAATCCAATAGAGAATCTGTGGCAAGACTTTAATCGTCCTTTCCAACCCTAATCGTTCGCTTGTTTCCGTCCTGCCTAGCCATCTGCTAATCATACCGATAGAGTGGCTTCCACTTGACTCTCTCCCACTTTCCCACCTGTGTTTATTATATGATTGTACAGAAACAAAGCTAGCTTATCAGTTTGTAAGGCTCTCATGGTCTGGGTTATATTTTCAATTAAAATATATATTTTTTTGTGCAATGAATTATTGCGTCGCTGCCAGAAGTTTGGGCCGTCCCTCTGCCAGTTCAGGTCTGATAAAAGACTCCACAACGGGAGACATCAGAGCTCTACCGCCACCGTCAGTCAGCCCACCGCCGTTGTTATTTCTACGTGATTAGAGACGAGGCTTGTTAGACCCAACACAGCATGCATCCCAAAACCTTCTCCGCAGGCGAAGGAGCTGCATTTACCCAGAACTAACGCCGGGAATATGACTGTCTCGGTTCTGCTGGGACAAAAACGCACACACGTTTGAGATTCCTCTCGTCGTGTCATCTGTGAATGTGTACGGTAATAAGATGCTGTGTGTGTGTGTGAGTGTACTTCACTTACGCCTTGTCAAAGTACGACGTGCTGAGCGCCTGAGCGTAGCTGGTTGTGTTTGCGTTGAGCGCGTTGCTGTTGTCCAGAGAGTACGCCTTCCGGGCTTTCTGGTCTTTAGCGAAGTTCCTGCAGGCGGCGAGCTTCGACTCCAGAGCCTGGATGGAGGTGAAAACAGGATGAGGGGACGAAGGAGAGATTTTTGGAGAGAGACGCGGCGGCTAAAACAGGAAGAAGGAATCCCTCACCCCGACTTTCCGGAGTAAATCACTGACAATGTTGAGCGCTGATATTCTGGCAGAGGGAGTCAGAGGACAGTTGCTGCCGTAGCCGTTAGACAAAACTGAAACTGAAACAAGGAATAAAAACTAAAACCAGTAAATCTAAGACTGAAAATACTTATTCACTGTGATAAAGCAAAAATACATAGAAATGTATTAATTTAAAGAAAGCGTTCTAATGCTTTGACTAAATATTAATACAATGTGAATTTATTTATTTTAGTATCTGTACTTTTTTATTTTAGATGCTTTATGTTAAAATGTAGAAGTTGACTCTAGGGTTGTGTTGAACAAAAAACAAAGACAAAAACAAAAGTCTATGATGTTTTAAAAAATGTGAATATAAAAATAGTTGTAATGTTTGCCTCTTTTTTTTTTAACTTGTTTTATAAATTTGATTTTACTTATTTTACTACTTGGTTTTTGTTAGGGCAGTGGTGGCTTCATCACAAGGCTGTCGACCAAAAATAGGTTTCGTCTCATTTTCTCTACATTTCAAAAAGTACAAAGAAAGAATTTTGTATTAATTGCTTAAATAAAATAAATAAAGAAAAGAAAAGAGCATTTTATGAACTTTAAACACTGATCATGCTTTTCTTTAATTTTATTTCACGGTTTATTATGTTTCGTATACATATTTTCTGTAATTTGATAAGAAAATCTCTTCTCTTTTACTCTTTTTCTCTACAGTTTATATGCTAACAAACATTTTTTCCTCTTTTTAGAAAGCTCCCTTTCTTTATCCACATAAGATAACCCTCCAGAAATCACTAAGCCTTTCTCTAGCTGCTCCTTTTATCTTTACGCAAAATTAAATCAGCAGGACGTTTTGATAAATGATGTTTTCTAGGCTGAACTCGTCTGACGGTGGAGGTCACGCAGTCGGGTGAAGAACCTACCTGCTGGGTTGGCGAAGGCGTTGTCCAGGCCTTTGCTCAGAGGCGTTGCAGGGAGCGAGAGGGAGGCTTGCACTGCGGAGTCCATCTTTACGTTGTCCTGTGTCGGGGAACTCGGAGCCGACATGCGGCTTATGTCCGCCTGCCTCTCTCGCACGGCCAGCTCCTGCCGCAAATCTTTAAACCCGACAGAGGGGGGAAAAAAAAGAGGTCAGCCTTTGAAAAAAAAAGATTCATATCGCTTTAAAATTGTCACGTAACAACCTCAAGCCTCAGCCTATTTTATTGTGAAGTTGAAGCACACAAACATCAACTTCCACGTCTTTATTAGCGATGAGAAGAAGGCGAATGCAGCTGCTGCATATGTTAGTGAGCTGAGTGAGTGACAGAGTGGGTCATTTGTGGGATTTGGTCAATAACCACCTCGAGCTTCGTCCTTTAGCCTTTGCACCGACACCAGAAGCGACTCCTTCTCGTCCAGCTCGCTCTCCAGGAAGGCGTTCCTCTCGATGGCCTGGTTCAGGCGCTGCTCGAAGTTCTCCAGAGAAACGATGGTGGCTCTGAGGAGGCAGGACAAAAACATCACAGCTTCACCGTATTTTGTGTCTATTTTCTGGTGGAAATATCTTATCACACTTGAAATAAGACAACACTGACGTACAAGTAACTTTTCTGCAGATGTAGCTTGTTTTAGGTAAATAACTCCTTAATATTAATTAATGAAAGTAGCAGCTCCATTAGTAGATTATCTTATAACAAGACATTTATCCCATGTTACAAATGAAATAATCTGCCAGTGGAACCGGAACTTATTCATCAATATTAAGAAGTTATCGACTTAAACTTATATATTTTCTGAAAAGTTACTTGTAAGTTAGTTTTGTTTTACTCCATAATGATATTTGCACTAGAAATCAGACAATAAATGCTTTTGAAAGAAGTTCATTAAAACGGAAAAAAAAAAACCCACCTATACAGATCAATTTTGATTTCTAACCTTTTTCCGTCTCAAGATCACGCAGAATGCTCAGAGTTATTTGTACACAACTTGCAATGGAGTAACTAAATGTAACTGTGAATAACATGCACAGACCGCTTGGCTCTCTCCAGGTCGTCGTTGGACTGCTCCAGCTCTCGGACGTATTTGTGGAGCTGCTCCTTGATGCTGCGCGTTTGTCCCAGGTCGTCCTCCAGCACCGAGATCTGCTTGAAGCTCTGAGAGTGCTGCTGCTCCAGCCGCTCCTGAACACGTTCAAAATGACAGAGTCCATTTCAATGGAGGCACAGACACAATGTTTCAGCTCCTGCTGCTCTTCGCCGTCCATCTTTCTTCAACACGCCCTCTTTTAGCTCTTTCCATTCCCGCGGCGGATGTGAACTGTGACCCATTTATCCCGGAGACAATAAGCTCAATAAAAACCATGAGGCTTTCTGCGTCTGACCTACATCTGCTGATGAATCGCCGTGGGAACAGGAAGCAGCCACATGGGTCTGTGTTTCTGCTCCAGCCCCTGCTGAAAACCCAGGGACTAAAGCAGCAGGTACTGACTTAAATCATCATCAGCAGGGAGGGACGGAGGGGAGCTTCTGGGCCAAGATGTCTGACCAGGTTTTTGTTTACCAGGCAAAGACTGAGTGGAGAAATTCTGATTTTTTACATTTTTATTGTGCGAAAAGCAGCTGGAAACGCGGTAAATGTAAGAATGACTCTGAGCCTCATGAATTATTTATTAGAGCTGTGCATGTTGGTGTTCGGAAAGAATGGGGCCAAGCAGGTGGCAGGATTAGAAAAGAGGGGGTTTGCAAACGGCTCCACCTCCAGCTTTGTTTAAGTTAGATTTAGGTCTCCAAATCAAGAAGGTGGCCGGTATCGGGTTTCCCTTCTGGAGTTACCTTGAGCGTCTCCACCTCGTTCTTCAGCCTCTGGTTCTCAGAGTGCAGGTCTTTGGCGCGGTGCTCGGCCTGGCCCAGCTGGGCCTCCAGCTCGGCCTCCAGCTCTCTGCTCCCCTCCTGGAACTCCAGCAGCTCCTCGTGGGCCTCCTCACAGCTGTGACGTGAGAAGCCATTAGACAACAGGAGGAGGTCTCAGCAGGGCCGGGAGCCATGAATCAACTGCTAAAAACATTTTTTTTTTTTTTTACTTTCTCATTTTTATTTTATCGAACCGCAGCTGTGACCCACATACAGCTAACACAACTCAAACGCAGGAGGCGCTTCGGAGGATTTACGTCCTACAGTACATTTGTCAGGGGGTCAGAGGTCAGTCTTTACTTCAAGAGTAGATGTGTCTTGTTTCCCTGCGGTAGAAATAAAAAGACTGTGATGATGGTGGCAAAAGAAGAAGAAGAAAAAGGAAATATTTAAAGCACCTTGATAAAGCTGCAGTAAAAAGAAGCAGTGTGTGTGTGTGGGGGGGGATGAGGGTCACCCAGTCTCCATGGCAACCATTAGTAATTCACTGTAACACAGAGAGGAGATCTTCCCAGCCCACACCCATCACCATCTACAACAACTCTTTGAAGAATATATGAATAACATGAGTTACAGCAACATTTTAATTTTGGGATCGATGAAGTATTTTTGAATTAAACATCTTAGTTTGGAAGTTTCTGTCCAACCACTCGAAATGTAAACATGTGATGAAACTGGAGTCATGCTTATTTTTAGCTTAAATTTTGGATAACAAAAACTCCAGCTGGGTCTGGCATAAAAAGAAGGATAAAAAGGAGATGGTGAAGGATGTGTGATGCTGTGGGCCTCTCTCCCTCTTACTGGAGGGGAAAATCTCTTGAACTCTTTGAAACACCAGCAGATTTAAAAAAAAAAAAAAAAAAAAATCTACTTAAACTGAAGCTTCATCACTGCTATGTCTTTCAGCAGGATAATGATACATAATGTGTGACCAAATCCACTCATAAACGATTCACCTGATTCAAAAATATGGTAACCTTTTTTCAGGGCTATCTCAGCATCCAGATCTGAAACCTTCTGAAAACCTGAGGAGGACCTAAAGAGACACAGAGGAACAATCAGAGATCCCTCTCTCTGATTGCTACCACTGGATAAAAAGATGTAGGACAAACCTGATTGCTGTCCTATAAATGAACTGTTATTTCTTCCCCAGTGAAAACGTCGTATTAAACTCACATCCACTGTGGGTGACAATAAATGTGACAATTTCTGTTAATAAAGTGGTAGAAATATAATAATTTATTTTACTGGATCAGTTTATCTGATCACAAATATTCTGTGTTTGATGAAGATGATTTGGTACTTTTTGAAAATGTATCTTTTGACTCTCAGTCAGCTTAAAGATAATATTTCAATCTGCCTCCTTTTGCAGGATGTAATGGAAGGTTGTTGTTTTTTTTTGCTCTACAATGTCTGATAATCATACATTGATGTTAAATTTGCAAATATGGAATAATAAGATGTTTCTGATAGAGTTTCACTGAACTTTCTGGAAAACAGGACAACACTGTTAAGTTAGTTTCTGCTTTTGGCGAACAAACTCTGTTCTCTCAGATCGATGCTGTTCAACTTAAACTGGTGGTCAAAGCAGAAATGACATATTTATTCAGATTTAACATCAAATATTAACAAATCAACATGTAACCAGGCCTGAAGATAAAGTGAGAATCAAACTTTCTCAGCGTTTCAACCTCATTGGTCTCAAATCTAACGCACCATAACCTCTCTGAACATTTCATAAAAATCAACGTTTATCAAGATCTGATGCAGATCTGATGACTTCAGAGCAGCTTTACCATAAAGAGCTGATTATGTAAGCGTCTGCTGATGCGGCCATGGACATACACACGCACACGCACGCACGCACACACACACACACACACGCACACACGCACACACCCACGCATACACACACACACACACACACATCCAGCTGTCTAAAAGTGGCATCATGTGAGCTCAAATGTTGCTGGTGGCACAGAGCCAGGGAGCCCATTTGTCCTCGGCACACGCGGGGTAATACTAAGAGAGGCTTTGAACTGGTTTCACTTTGAAAAGGTCGGATATTACACACACGTCCACTTCATCCTTGTTGCCACACATTAAAGACGCTCCCGCCTGTGGAAATGAGCGGTCAGAATCCTTAACAGAGGAAAATCACACACTTTTAGGGTATATTTTCATCACATGCACAGGTCACTTTGACTTGAATTACCTTTACTGCAGTCCACACCTTCCAACTGAGCAGAAAAAAAGTTACTGTATTATTAACATAATACGTGGATAAATCAGACCAGAACACCTTCTTGTGTTTACAGTGGCCCCAACATGGCAATCCATGCTGTTTTTAAACCACAAGACATGTGTTGTTTTTTTTTGAGGTGAATAAAGGTCAAATTTCCTGCTTTAAAAGAAAGCCTTTCATTTCGTGATCCATAAATAGCAGGCTGCCTCAGCTCTGAAGGACGTTTATTGTCTGAAAACGTTCACATTACTGGGTGTTGGCTTCCTTTGACACAAGATGTTTAGAGCTCAGTTTTATCTAATCAAGTACTGCGCTCCAGCTTTGAAACTCAGGTAAGTTTCACAGCCTTCAGTGGGAATCATCGTGCAAACAAAGGAAAAAAACAGAGTCTTTGCAGCTCTTTATATCATCTGTGAAACGTGAGCTACTGAGAGACACTTTTCCTGCTCAATGCGCAGAAGCGCGTCACAGGAGATGGAAAAAAACTGGTTTCATTTGAGAGCATGAAAACGAGCTCTGGAATGACAAAGCATTCCTGAACTGAGTTAGAAACTCCCTGAAACACACACAACCCACCAGGTTTCCAGCTAATCTTTCAGCTTATCTAAATACAAGCACAGCTAAAATACAAACCCTTTAGCTTAGTTTACTAGATATAAGAATCTAGAGCAATGCATCTGATGTGTTTTTTATTTATAGTGTGAAAATAAAATAAAATAAATAAAATAAAAACAGAAAATGTCCTTATTTTTGACAGCATACTGTTTTTGTCCTATTAGATGTTTTCAATCCATTTTAATTATTTTATTTGTGAAGCGGAAAAAAGTTATCAAAATTAATCTGACTCTTAACCAAATTTATCTGGGAATCTGATTTCAGTTAGAATAACACGTATAATGAAGAAATCACTGGGAGAGCAGGCAGAAATTTCAGTAACAGATGGTAAAACTAAATTCCTGGTGTATATCGGTCTGGAAAAAAAACTTTGCAGCTTCACAACTTGTAAAACATTGTGAAGCTTGGAAATGAACCAAAGTACAGCAGCAAGTCCAGTGAATGGCTTGAAAATATACAATGTGACCTAATCAAAGTCTGTACTTAAATGCTCAAAACAAATAGATGCATGATCTTTAAAAGAATGATTCATGCTCTAAAATGCATTTTAAAAAATATATATTTCTGCAAAGTAACGTCGGCAAGAATTCCTCCACAGTGACGTAAAAACACTCACTGCCACTCATTATGTTCACACGGTCCGAGATGCGACCCAGAACGACACGACATGATAGGTTAGTAATTTCTGGAGTAAAACAGCTTTTTGTGCTGCTGTTTCATATAAAATCCCTGTGAATTATTTCACATTCTTGAAAAACAGTGGGAAGATCTTATCACCTCTAGATGTTGATTATGCTCAGTAAAAACACATAAATAGCATTTGGTAAACAAACTGAACCTTTCTGTTTCTGCAGGGAAAAACCACACCATGTTGTCATTACTTAAACATCACTTACCCCTTCTTGTACTTGAGGGAAAGAGCTTTCCAGAAATCAATTTCTTCGTCCTTTGAGGAGAATTTTGGCATCATGTCCATTTCCATGGCAAACAAATCTACAAGAGAGAATTAGCAAAGAACACATATTACCTTGAATTATCAACCTCAAAGAAGAGTCAAGAGAAAATCATTTTTGACAGGTAACACCATCCTCAATTCTATGTATAGTCATTCATTTTTACATTTAAAGCCTCCTAAATACAAACCAACTACTGCTGGCCTGAAAACTACTAAATCTCTACAAAGAGCCTCTAACTGCATTCAGGTTTGATCAGTTTCAACAATCTTTGCCCACTCCAGCACAATCTCTCCTGATCATCCTCGGTTCTCCTCTTCGGCTCACCATCCTCCACAGGTTTGCTACGGGTTTAGGTCTGGAAACTGGAATGGAAGAAAGTTGATTTTTTTTTATTTGGTGTGGTTCTGTATCGATTTAATTACATGTTTTAGATCGTTATCCACTGAAAGACCCGATGATGACCTATTTTCAATGTGAAAACAAACCAAAAAAAAAAAAAAATGATTGGGTTCTTTCTTTAGCCCAAATGTTGGGTTTATGCTTTTGGGGAGTTTTGACCAGACAGTTGGAGCCTCATAATGTTTTACAGGCAGCCATTTTGGATTGAACAACGTGATCAGACTGAACCTCTTCTGCAGGATGACCGTAAATAATGTTAACATGATCCAACCCAGCAACGTTGCATTAAATTAGCTGAAGCCTAGATTTGTCTACAAAAGTAGCCCTGATTGGCTTGTTTTTAACCCAGCGGATTTTAGACTGTAGCGTTACAAAGAGTCCTCTGTTACTGGCCAAGGGACCTAAATTATCACAAATCCTCCACCGTACTTGACAGTGGACCAGAGGCGAGGTGTTCATGGAGTGGGAATATTTAATCAGAGCCCACTGTTCCAGTTAAAGTCTCAGGAGAGTGTGGCAGAAGCCTCATGTTTCAATGTTTAACCCAGTGATGAATGTGGAGGGCCCTAGTGAACGCAGTGCATACGTAAAATAAAGTGAGACTAGGACTTACATCACAGCAGGGCGTTATTAATCAGAAACACTCAGTGAAGACTAGCAGCCCCCAACATGATGGTTAAACAAAGGGCTTCATACAAATGTATGTCACACTTCTCAGGTCTTTTTTTTTGTAACACTTTGTTTTTTTTACATGTGTTATTTCATTCCACTCACAACTATGCACTGCTTTGTGATAGTTCATCACATGAAATAACCCAAAAAAATACAATAAGAAAAATGTACAGGGCTACTTGAATGACTTACAGTTTTGCTACATTTAATAATGATGAGATCAAAACAGATTCTAACATAAAAAAGATCTTAATTTTACATAGAGCACTAAATAATATTATTTTATTCATAAATGGTGATCAAATAATTTATCTTGTATATTATTAAATGTGTAGCGTATTTATTATTTACGACTAGTGTCACGTCAGAATACCCTTAAATTAGGGGCAGATTATATTTTTTGTCTTTCAGAAATGATACATTTTTTTAAATTATTTTTTTGATAACCGGATCTGGGTTTAATGGGTTAATCGATGATGAAGCTGAACACAGATCAGATGTTTATCAGATTTTAATGGCCCATGAAGAAAATATTTAGTTGTACATTATTGAAGTGTAGACAAAATAATAATAAACGTCCATTTTTCCATATTTATGTTTAATATCGGAGTTTATTGGGGTTTGGGCGAGACACATCGATGATGCTGTTGAGCTCAGCTGTCAAAACTGGGTGTGCAACAATCCGAACACACGGCCAGCCAGAGACGACCGCGATGGATCCGGTATTTTAATTAGTATTATTATTTTATTTATTTTTACTTCAATAAAATGACTATATTAAACCAAAGTGCATCAGTACCTGATCATCGCTTCCAAAGGTTTATCAGTCCATCCCTGCTCGGAGCTGCTGAAGCTGGCCGTCCTCCGCTGTCTGATGATCTCCGCTCCACTGCGCTCAGCGGGATTTAAAGGGGAACGCACCTATAAAATAAATCACAGCTTCTCCTATTACTAATTCACGTTTTATCTCTCTTTACAGGACATAGTCGAGAGAGAGAGAGTAATTTATCTCCACAGAGGAACACACTATAAAAATATGCATATTTGAAACACATTTTAAATAAGCTAGAGGCACAGATGATTAAAAATGAACATACAAATAATTTCTTATTGGAAAAAAGGCATGATTATTGACGGCATTTAAAATAAATTCACAGATTTAGGAATGTTTTTTTTTAAATTTTTTTTTTACATAAAACAATTCAGATTTAGGGCGGACCAGTGCACCTGCTCCATGCCCATTACTACTGCGCAACATTGCGCATAAGACACAAGTTTATTAAAATAGCACCATCTACTGGTAATCCAACAGCACAGACTGTGCTGTTTGAAGGATGTGGTTAAGAGCTATATTTCAGATTTGCAATACAACGTCAAGTAAATATGACAGATTGGGATGTAAAAAAAAAAGAAAAAGAAAGAAAAAAATGGAAAACAGTCAAAAGAAATGGAAAGAAGTTGCCTTTTAGTGTTTCGTCTTTTTTAATGAAGAGCTTACATATTAAGCTAGCGAATATGTAGCAGGTCTCTCCTATATTTCAAGATAAAATTTCAGCAGTAAGTTTATTCACACACCTAAATTAGCCCGAAATATTAGTTGCTGTATAATTTTATTTCTATGTATAGATATAATTTTCAACTAAGTAAAAACAAACAAACACAGACAAAAGACAAAACAGACAAAAAAAAAGAAAAGAAAAGAAAAAAACCCTAAAACGTTTATTCTTACATCGTGACGTCAGAGCGCATGTTGCGGGAACACGTTACCCTGGTAACGGAGGACTAGCTCGGCTGTGCTGAGTATTTCCTGGGAGCTTCAAAGTCTTCCTTCAAACTTCTGGGACGCCATGGAGGATGACGAAGAGAGAGTAACTCTGTTTGATGTGGTTTACGGCAGAAAGTCAGAGGTTTGTGCCGAAAGTTCGCAAATGCTTCGTTTTATTTGTCTCGGAAGTCACAGTTTCGGCGTGGAAGTGACATCACATTTAATACACATAGCTGCCATAAATACAAATTAAAAGATCATTCCTGCAAATTGCACAGTGCTAGTGCACAGTGGCCACATTGGATGTTTAGGACACATTCGTAACATACATCGTACTGTATTGTTAAAAGCACTTACCCGTTTTCTGTGTACTGAAAATAATAATTCAAGCTACTTTTCTATACTAGATACTTCTGCAAAGGTGAGTCTCTAGCAGCTTTACTGCTTCTCTTATCAACGTTCTCTCTGCCAGTTTAGGCAGACGGTAACTATTGATCATGCTTCTTCCAGTTTCAAATTATGGACGTTCAAGGCCTGAAGCACTGGTTTTATAACCTAACCCTGCTTTAAACATCTCCACAGTTTTATTTCTGGCCTGTTTGCCGTCTTCCTTAGACTCCATAAAGTTTTCTTCACCTTTAAAACTTATGTGATACCTATATAGAGCAGGTCTTTGCTGTATTTTGTTCTGAATATCCAGCTCCTCCTCTTCTTCACCTCCAGCGTTTATACCACAAGGTTATCCTTGAATGAGGTGAGAAAGAGTCACAGAAGAAAGCTGCAGGCTTGGTCTTATAGGGCCTGGAGAACAATGGGTTTCTAGGGTGTAAGCTGTCGAAACACACAACAGCAAAGCTCAATGAGACTTCGCTCTGTCGCTACTTCAGCGAAACTCAGACAGAGATGAGGCTGGAATAACAAGTGATGAAGAAAATGGAGGCAGAAGAAGCAAAAGAGGAGACTGGGACTAGTTTCTTATACCAGATGAGGAAGGAAAAGATGGAGGAAGATGTGGTTTGTATACAGTTTGGGTTTTTTCCCCCATGGATTTCATTAAACAAATTTGTGTCTTTTTACTCTTAAACAGGTCAAAAAGCTATTAATACAGACACTGTCAGGTAACAAGCTGGCTAATTCTGAAGGCTCTTCATTTTCTCTCTCTCTCTCTCTGCAGAAGGTCGTGCTGCAGCAGCTGACAATGGTAGCCCAAGTCCCCAGTGATGCTGCTGATAGAACAGAACTGGGAGGTCAGCCACCAATTACCTCACAGCTACAGAGCTTGACACTTTAATTATCTGATACCAATTTAATTCAGTTTTCCTCACGGGGGCCTGATAATGTGACGATATTCCTTGTGATATAACAAACGAATAGCCCTACATTCTAGTCTGTGCAGAAAAAACCCAGAGGGACATTTTTCTTTTCCTGTCCCGTCTTCGCTGCCTGAGTGTTTTTACACCTCCTTGTGTAAATGTCCGTTCATCGACGTTTATGAGAGCCGCTGACGAAATTCCTAGACATTTACTGGAGTAGAAAACCAACAATAAAAGCTGGGATAGCAGCGGAGCTGTGTGTTTACAATAAGTCGGTTTTTATGTGCTGCCTAACAAACCGCCGTTTGTTTGTTTGTTCGTTTGCTTCTGAGCAGCTCGTTATGAAAATCTCATCACTCAGTTAACTAAACAGCACAGGCTGGGCTGTGGGATCACAGGGCTGCTGCTCATTTATCCCACCTGTCTGCTGCACATCATTGAGGCAAGTTCTGCTTCCAGCTCAAAGTCAGATTGTCAGATTTGTACATGTAGTTGACTGGGTTTGTCTTACAGGCATCTGAATATCTGCTGGATTGTTTCTTGAACGAACTCCGAGCCATGCAGGAGCAGCCGGACTGGTAACCATCCCTTTGCTAATGTTTGCTAACGAGAACGTGTCAGGATCATCGTTCCCCAAGTCACTTTCTACGTCTAACAAACCTCTGAGGCCCGAATTAATGCTTAGCTTAAATCACACATATTAGACCTCCATTCACTCCAAAGGTGACGTTTGGAGACAATTTACATTTTCTCGTTTGAATGAATAGTTTTGAAATAAACTTCTGTTAGGTGCGTCTGGCCTGATGCCAAAGCTTCCTTTGGTTTGCAGGCACCAGATGAAGCAAAGATCACAACAAAGACATTAAGGTTTGGCTCGATTCATAAAATCTACACACTTCACATGAAGGAATCGACAAACGTTAGCAGCCATCAGTGAGTTCAGGAGCTAAATGTAAGCTGACTGAGCAGCCAGTATCACTTTCCCTTGAGTTGCTCTGCTAGAACGACTAGAGCAGCCCAACACGAGTAAAACTGAAATCGCCTTCAGTTTGCCATCACTAATGTGAAATTACAGCTGCTCACAGGCGGATGGACATTTAAATGATTTTGTTGCTGCGGACAAACTGCTGAGAACGTTTCATTATGTTGCGTTAAAGGCCTACAAACTCTCTTTTCAGCAAATTGCTGGAAGCTAAGGTCGCCTTCATGTGGCATAGTCTGGAAGGCAGACAGTTCCAGCAATGGAGCTACAAGGTGAGCTCTTTTCATCTCTTCCCTTGAAGTGCTTAGAGATGTTTCTGCTGATACCTTCAGGTTTTTTTTTCTTTAGCTGTCACCTTTGTGTGTGTAGTTTTGAAGCTGCCTGTCTTTCTGCAGGTGCTGACTGCAGATCAGATAAATCAGAACCCGCTGTTCACCACGCTTGAAAAAGTGGAGGAGAGCGTGGAGACGGTGGTCTGCCGCGTCCTGACGCAGTTGCAGGAGCTGGTTATGCATTTAAAAACTTCTAAGGTTGGTCTTTTGTTTTCTGAGAGATCACATTAATGTGACGATATAGGATGTACTCAATTTGTCATGTTACAGTCGCAAACTTCATAATTACAAACTGGTAGGGAGATAATACATGTGTTTTCAGCATTTCTTCAAATACAAATTTTGGGGAAAACAAAACAAATATCTGTGGCTTGTAAAGACTCTCACACCTGAGCTGTGGATCCCTGCAGATCCTCCAGAGTTATTCAATCGCACCACAACAAAAAGTGACACAGTTCAAGGCTTATGGATACTTCTGGAAGCCACTGCAATGTTGTGGCTGCATGATTGCGTTTCCAGGAACTTCCAGGCGCCATCTTGGATAACAAACCAGAGTTGTTGAATCCTCCGGCGGTTTTGGAGCAGCTTTTGGACCGAGATGAACTTTTAAGTCCCCAGCAGTACCTGCAGATGTACCACAGCCCCTTAAACATCTGCATTGACTTTGGTAAGAGGAGCTTCATTCTCAGTCTGAAAATAACATTCACCTCAATAGTGTGAATTTTAGGTTTATATGAAAAAACATATTAACTGTAAAGTATGACCACAGATGAAAAAGGAAGAATATTAACATTTTACTTTGTTGTTGTTGTTCAACAGGACAAGTCAATCTCAGGTCCTTCTTCTAGAGCTTCCAGCTGTCTCCGTCTGTCTGAGTGCCATGAAAAACATCCAGTTCACAGTGAATGTTTGTGTTTAAAATGAGAGAGCATGTTGGAAACTTAACTTAATAAATGTAACACTGTTTTTAAATCACATCAAGTGATAATTTTAACATTTATTTTACCTTTCTTTCCAAGGGTTGAAAGCTAAGCTCGTCATTTTTACTTCGCGTCTTAATGTAACTTTTTTGACAGATGGGTTCAGTTCAGTTCACGCTGTTATTGTTTCACCGCCAAATTATATTCTATAGTAAAGCAACTAAAAGGAACTTTTTTACAGGAGGAACAGGTCATCTATAATGTCCTAATCTGACACAAATCGATCTGTCAATAATCTGTCGGCATATAAATAGACAGGATGTGACGGCAGATATTAAACAAGCTGTGAAACGCTGCAGCTCTATTTCCCAGAACTTAATCAAGTGCATCATGTTCTGCTTCTGTCCATTGGACTGATATTTACCTTCTGAATTATATTATGCTAAATTATAAACTATATGCTAAATCTGAGATTTAAATGTGTTTGCAACAAAAACAAGGGACATATGATTAATATAAAAACAAGTTTAATAGTTTCAACATTCGGATGATTAATCTTTAAATTTTTTCCCGTCTTACACTGAATTCCACTTGGTGACCAAGAGATAAAAGAAGATATTTTTTTTAAAAAGAAATGTAATTTCCTTTTTTTTATTCCAGACTTTGAGAGTCAACAGCATCACTACAGTTTAACACAAAGATTGGATCAAATGTTTTTTTGTTTTTTTTTTCCGTTTCAGTTTGGCCCCTTAACGTATAACTTGAACCTTTGCAAAATGAAACAAAAAAAAAGAAAAAGAATAAGTATTTTGGCTGCAATGACTGCATGCACCACAGTGTAATCTACACACTAAACTGGATTATTCTAGGATATACAGCGTTCCAGTAGATTAAAGTCCAGTACTAAACAGGGTTGTTGTTTTCTTTTAAAGGATCTCGGTCTCTGTTTTAAGCCGATTTGCTTTTTCACGACAAGGTGGAACATATGAGGAGTAAACGTCTGAATAACTTGAGAACTGACGAGGAGTTTCGCTAAAAAAAGAAAAGGGCAAAGGGCAGCGCTGACTGTTACTTCCTGTGAAGCCTGATCTTTTCTCTCATCAAAAATAAATACAAGCACATTTAGATGGGACCAAATATAAGACGTGTTTCATAGGCGTGGTGAAAAAGCATGCTGTAGAGACAATGCACAAAAGACAATGTTGAAGTTCGTCCCACAAAACTGCTCATGATGCGTCTGACGCATGAAACTACGTGGACGACGCGCACGCGTCTGCTTCCGTCGCAACCTCTGAGGTGAATATTGTTTGTACATTCCACCTGTTTGTGTAGAAAAAGGCTTTATATATATATATTTATATATATATATCAGTGCTCAAAAAGCTGAAAACTATGTGGGATGTGGAGTTTGATGTGTTCTGAAATCATTTGGTAAAAAACACGCAGGTGAACCAGGAAACGACACAGAGCGGGGGCAGATAGACCTCAGCCCAACTACAACGGCTGCTAAATTATTTCTTTGTTTTTCTCCTAGTAATTATAAACTACTTCATTAATGCTGGATTATGCTAATTCATCTGGTGGATCTGATCGGTTGTGACATGGCAGCAGATTAAAAACAATTCAAAACACAAAATATAACGGCCACTAGGGAGTTAAAACAAAAGCTGGGGTTGTAAACATTTTCTACAATGCTGGGGTTGTAAAAAAATTAGAAATTATATGCAGAGTCCTGTAAGCAAAGCACATTCATGGAAAGTTGAGTGGAAGGAAAAGAGCCACACTGAGTTGTATCTAAAACAGTAACCCTTTTGATCCTTTTTTTTATTGATCTGTTGTATTATTATAATTTTCTGAGAACAGAACAGAATTTGAGGTTTTCATTAACAGTAAACCACGATGGAGAAACTGACAGCCATGAACAGCTGAACTATTTCAAACTGTCTCTCTGAACTGAACTGTAAGATAAATGAACCTTTAAGTGTTGATTCAATAAAAATGCTATGTCATGTTTTACATCTGCTCTTCACTGGTTGATTTATGGAAACTGTATTTTATCTTGTAACCATTTGGACTCCCTTCATCGGTGGAATTAAAATGTAAATTGAAGCGCTAGGTGCTGACAGGTGCTATGACCCATCCCACGATCACAGGTGCAGTTTCTCCTGTCAAGTAGTGTAAATAATTAGAACTAAAATATACACATTCAAATGTAAAGAAACAAAATGGCTGAAATAACTTGAGTATCATCCAGTTAAACGTCGTGCTGCATCATGTCAGAGCAAGCAGCTAAAGACAAAAACAGATGTGGCGTCGTCTGTTTTTTCTACCTATAAAGCTAAAAGCAGGACTGAGAGGTCAGGAAGTTTGCAACACAAACACTACGCCTCCATGTAGAAAAGAGAAGCCAACATCTGATGTGTAAATGTGACATTATTGTGCTACAACCACCAACATTATAATCATATATGTACAGCGCGTTTAGTTTTCAGTAAATGTGAATAGATTTCGATATATCTGACTCTTCCCGTTGTCCATATGTACAGAACAAATATGTACAGACGCGTCGAGATTTACAAAAGTCCTGCGATTTCGTGATTTCGCACTTAACCGAGAGGCGATGGCAGAGCAGCACAGTGGACGTTCTCAGGACAGAAACTAAAGGTCCTACAGGTCGGATAGGTCGCGACGAAACCCTCCGCAAGGCAAACTGCTGCTGTTCCTAACCTCGTTACATCAGTTTGACTGATTTTCAAGTTTTAATGCGGCAGCAGAAAAAATCTGGTCCTGTGTCTGAATATATGATTTTTTTTTTTTTCTTAAATCCTCAGACAAGATTCACGTGAAGCGCAAATACTCACAGCTCCTCACACCAAGTAAACCGTACTCAGACGTATATCTATAAATACTCTCATCAAAATAAACAAATATACAGATATCTTTGCACTTGCCTCTGGATCACCAGTAAAACTCCCAAAAAAATATCAGCATCATCAGAGTTTCCTATAAACTGGAACTGCAGGTGTAATGGCACTGTGATGAAAAAAAAAAGATGTGCTTATTCATAAAAATACAGCACATTTTCTTTCTGGTGGTGCTTCAGATCTGTCTTTTTTTTTGTTTTGGTTATGATATGACAACAGACTGCTTGGTTTATTTCTCATATGAAGCCTGGAGTGCAACATAACACAAACTGGTTCCAGTGCTGAGCTGCTGCTGCTGCTGTTTGTTATCTTGCTGCAGCTGGATAAGCATCCACTGCAGAGATGGTTTAAGATGATGTAGCTAAAGAGCTGCGTTTTTATAGAACCAGCTGTACCAGCTCCATACTGGGTGAAAACCCCCATTATCTTCCACCCAAAGCGCTCGACTTGTTAGAACTGGGAAAATCTGTTGCAGTGTAAATGTAATCATGATGCAGGCGGCTGCACTCATGACGCAACGCCTCGGAAAAGCATCCACATAGCTGAAGTGGAAGGAGAATGATGCATGGATCTGAAACATTTTACTAATAAAAAAAAATCTGTAAAGTTCAGGCATGCCTTTGTAGAGCCACGTTTCACTGCGGTTGCAGTATTTTAGGCTCTCTGCCAGAAACTCAAACTCAGTCAGATCGAACGGAGAGAGTCCGTGAAGATCGATCCTCAGGCTGACTGCGCCGTTTTAGCAAAGATTTACTTAGAGCTAAACAAATCCTTTATAGATCTGGTTGCATGTTGCGTTGGAAGGTCGCCTGTTTGTATGGTTTGCTTCGTACAGAGGGTCTGGACCCTCAGCTATTGAGAAACAATCGCTTCCTGGAGGAATACTTTTTTTTTTTTTACGTCTACCCTGCTTCCCAGTCAGATCTGACCAGCTTTTCTCTCTCTGCTGAAGCAAAGCACTAACGGGAACAGGGTGTTCAAGAAGATGTACATCGACAGATTCACACCTCACTTGTTTTTTTGTTGTTTTTTTTATGAAAAAGTGGGTTTCATCTGACTACAGATTCTGGAAACCAGTCTCCTTGTGTCTTTCTCTCTGCTTCTCTTCAATCAAAGCCAGATTTCATCAATATCCTCTAACAAACCTTCACAGAACAGCTGCGTTTATGCTGAGCTGTTATTTTGTTAACTCATTTGAAATCGGGCGTCATTTTCTTTCCTCTTCCCATGTGTTCTTGGAGTACATGTCTGACGACGTCACGGAGACGGTGGGGTTTTCTCCCACAGTGGAAGTGGAGTAGCAGCGTCCCGCTCTAGCACTGCAGCAGCTTTGTTGGAAAGTCCAGGCGTCATAAAACCAGTCCTACACATCCATGTCATCGCAAACCTTCTCCAGGCTGAGGAATGAAATATAAAAAGGTCCCACACAGCTTTGACTGCTGCCAAAATAATCAGAGTCTGAATTTCTCCATCTTTCATAAACTACAGTATGCATGTCGTACATTTCCAAGCTCCCTGCCTGCATCCATTAAAAGTGAAAATGTCCCCTATATAACTCTCCTCTTCATACAAAATATGATCTGATTGGATCCCTATTGTGAATATCTCATATGCTCTGAAAATATATTGTATAAACAATAAATATCCAGTGTCTGATCTCCTAACTGAATGTCATTTTTTTGTTGTTGTTTTTAAAGAAAAGCACATACTACTAGCCCTACTGGTCTAAAATAATGCACTCCTACTTTTGCTCCACGACACCAACAGTGCAACATCATGTCGTACAATTGTCACGTCACACACTAGCAAAACGCACACACACGCACACGCACACACACACGCACGCACGCACGCACGCACGCATACTGACACTCACAGTGAACGCTCAGGCTGGACAGAACTACACGAGCGAGGCATTTCAGACGGACACCCCTGAGGAGTGAGAGGGGAGTGAAGGGGTAAAATGAATCGGTGTGGGAAACGAGCGGTGATGTTGCGTCACTCATTACACAGCAGCGGCGGCGGCAGCAAGGAATTCCCATTCCTCCAGCATCCAGACAGCCTCCTGCGTGGCGTTAAAGGCAATATTGCATGTGATTTAAATAAGGCAAAAATAAAATAAAATAAAAATCTTAAAATAATCCAGGAAATGCAACTGTAAAATGCTAATCGTGGATGAAATGGAAAGCTCCTTGAGGAGAGGCGCTTGTTTTCACATGTGGGTTCCTCTGGACCCAGGGCGGGCGAGGTATGGGACACGATGTGATGTTGAGGGTCATAGCACTGTGCTTTCGGACTCCTCCTCAGAGTCTGCTTTGCTTTTTGGCGACAGCGGAAGCGCCTCCGAGTTCCTGAAGGGGGAGATGTGCGTCAAGTCGAAGATGCTGTCCAGCTCCATGTTGATGACGGGGATGTCCAAGTTGCAGAGGGAATCTGGCAGAGCGGACAGAGGAGACGACAATGATGAGCAGAGGCAGAAACGCTTCCTGTGCTCAAACATAAACAGGCAGCGGATCGTCCTGATCAACGTCAAAACACGATAAAGGGTCATCACAAGTGGAATGAATGACTGAAAGAATAAAGAAGCTCGGTAGGGAGGGGGCCGTGTGGTTACTATAGCAACGTGCGGTCTGTTAAATCGGAAAATCTGGTTTCCGCTTCCCCAGCTCCGTCTTATGAAATGAAAATATTTGATAAGACCAATAAATAAGGATTTATTAAAAAGCATTTACTGTATTGACTGATCAGAGCGCAGTTTACGGCCTGGCATGGAGTCGTTAAGAAGAAGAAGCTTTTACAGCGGTGCTGGTCTTGTCTGCACTGTTGGTTCTGGAACTCCAGAGCTTCTGCATGGAGGGGAAGGTGTGGATTTTGAGTGACCTTTGACTAGCATTCAAAGAAATCCACACTTTTTCCTTCCAATAAACTTTCCTTTAATACATCTGGATCCAGCATTCTGTGCAGGCGCTAGCTTTTTTAGCATTCACCTTTGTGGCTTACATTTCTTAATTAAAAACGTTTTCATCTGGTGTGATGACATTCTTTAACTTTTAGAGAAACTGAACTGGGTTTTTGTTAGCCGTAAGTTAAGTAAGTAAGTCGTAAATGTCAGAAATAAATGTCTGAAATATATCACAACGTGTAATAAATCCAATTCCACATTTTGAATTTAGATAAAATCCAAAATGTGGAATTCAAAATTTGACAGGCAATTCATTTCCCTGTCAAATGGTGCCTGTGTGACATATTTAGACATTTTTACAAAGCGTTATCATGATTTCAAGCTTCCTCTTCCTTTCACAAATCAAATCCTGCCATATTCTCTGAGAGCATATCCCTGCAGCAAGTGACCGCAACTCGGTTAGTCAGAGTTTAATTATTATCTGTTCATCAAAGACTAAAACCCACAAGATCAGATCAGAGTACAGTGATGTACAATCCTGCACATCAACGTGAGGGAAATTGTTGCTCTGCTGCGTCTTTTACGACGTCCGCAGAGAGACGACTAGAAACCGCCACGGACAGGAAGTGTGTTTAAAGGGCAGCGATGCGCGATGACAGCGTGGTGAGGGTCAGGAGGTCGGCGGGGGCTGTGAATGTGGAGACCGTGAGATGGGAAAGGTGCAGGATTCCTATTGGTGGACATGCACCGCTCTCAGCCTCCATGCAAACGCCAACAAAATGTGTTTAATGTCAGCAGCTGGATAAACAAAGGGAAAGCAGCATCTGCCATTCTTACTGGCACCTCTGGGGAAGATATGAATAGATATACAGTAATGTAACGCCCCACTGAAAAGCTTAGGAAATAAATCATTTATTTGATTTCCAATATATGGGGATAATTGTTCTAACCTCACAAGTTTGCAGCAATGAGTTGAATATTTGGTCTTTCCTCGGAGCTCAGTCTGCCTAGAACAGGGTAAGGATGTTCAAAGTGTGGCTCAAATGCATTTTTCTGGCACTTGGAATAACTTTATGTGGCCACAGAGTGCAAAACAAATGACGGTGACTGTAAAAATTAAAGTTGGACAGAAAAAGCTTTTTCTTGAAAAAGAAATGCATGTAATAACTGTTATGGAAATTTGGAGACCTCAGCAACCCACTTCCTGCTGAAGTTCTCTAGTAGTGGTTCTTAACATCTGCCTTGTTAAGTTTAAAACAGTTCCAGTTGTTTTAAACTTAATTATTGCTCTTACTATAAAAATGGACGATCTTAGGTGAGAAGTTATTTTTTGGTAGCCATTTTAACATATTTATGGCTTATTTTAAAGGGAAGTTTGCTTGTCTTTCACATTTTGAAAAGTGGGATGTTAGACAGTCATCAATTACCTAAAGTTATCAAAAGTATTAAAAGTTTCTAGAAAACCTAAAAGAGTAAAACAACAAGTATGAAACTAGTGAGCGGGAGGGAAAAAAGAAAACATGCAGGAACATTTCCTCCCCGTTAAATAAACGTGTTTCGATTGAATGTTTCCTTTTGAATTCTTCACTCGTCTTCGCCAGGGGTGCCAATAGGTGTGGACAGTGCTGTACAGGTGAAACACATAATAAAAAACTGAGTTATGCAGCCGCAGAGCAGAGAAACCAAACCCAAACTCTGCCTCCTTTAGCAGCATGAACTTGTAAAAGAGATCATCAGCGGCTCCATGTTCAGGTGAGATGGCGGAGGGGGCGGAGGGATGAGACGGGAGGAGGAGAGGTTCTTCATCACAGGAAATCCTGCTTACCCTAATAACGCCCTCTGACACTTAGAATGATAGTGAACCTCGCCTCTCATACAGCTGAAATTCAAGACAGCCAGAGCAGTCAGACAAGAAGGAAGAGTTAGATTTGAACAGGACGAAAATCTGCTGGAGATGAAACAAATAAATACATGAACAGAACATCAAGTTCAACAGCGACCAGCGTGGAGATGCGATGAAACCACGGCGTAGGATCAGAGCAAGAAAAGTAGGTGAAGGGTAATATTATTATTAGATCAGCTTGTCTAGAAAATGTGCTTAGAAGGATCTGGTTATCCAACAGTTTGATATTTTTTTTATTAAATATTTTAACATAAAGTGACAGTATAAAGAGATGGGAAGGGAGGATTTTATGTAATCTTGTTGTAAAGTGTCACACATAAACATTGAATAACTTTACAATTTTACTGCTTGAAACTGTAATACTATTTAAAACAACTTTTAAAGGTAAAATGAGTCTCACATATTGTCACTTCCAAGTAGAAATCTCTCATCTTTTCATTTATAATCGTTATGATAATAAATTATTTTCTGTTGAAAATCAGACTTTGTGGTTTAATTTAGGAATATCAAAACATCACTGAGAGGAAATAAATTTTTTTCTATTGTTTAATACTGTCAACATTAAAGATTTCACTATGTGATTTAACCCATATGTGATTTTCTTTTACTCTTTTAATTCTTTTTGTTGGGTAACACAGCAAGTTATAACTGGTCATCTTTATTTATTTTATTTTATTTATTTGTTTTGTATTTTACAATGTAGCTCACGTTGTCTAATTCCACTTGTAAATGCAATTTATATGAACAAAAAAGTTGTGGTTAGAGTTTGCTAGATTTGATGTAAAACCTTGGACAGCCACTAGGTGCCAGACTAGAGCAAAAGAGTTGAAGTCCAACACAAAAGGAGCCAAAATCGCTTCAAGGAACTTTTACATCTTTTTACTTATAGAAAGCCAAAACACTGGAGACTCTAGTCCAGTTATTTAGCCAAGAAGCATTGAATATTAAGCCTGTTTAATAATTTGTTTATGTTTATCCATTAGTATGGCATTAATATGTGATTATATCCAATGAAATCTGGACTTTCCTTTTCTAAGAATATTATGTTGTGTAGAGAGTCTAAAAATTTGCAATTGTGACAAGCCATCAAACTCAAATACATTTTGAAATGTGAAGCAAATTTGAAAATACAATAAAAAAAGATTTAAGGTATACTGGGTAATTTCATGAGACTTCAAAACACAAATTTGTCCAGTCACATTTGCTGCTACATTACCTGTGGACATGCTTTCCCCAGGGGGTAAACCGTCCAGGAGACCGGATGAATGCTCCAGAGGCTGGGGGCTGGTGCCGGGTGTGGAGGGGGGCTGAGGCGGAGGCAGGTTGGGCCTCTGGCGTGGAGGCTTAGGGGTTGGTCTGGGCTTAGTGAGCGTACCTGCCAGCGAAGGCGGAGAAGACAGAGATGGGGTGGTTGCCGTCTGGGACTGGCTCGGGGAACCAATGGTGGCATAACCCTGTGGGTAGCTGAAGCCGTAAGGGGAGGGTGTGCTGGGAGGGGTGGGCGACAGACTGACTGGAGACGGTTGACCTGTCGACTGGTCTGACATGGCTCCTGTCTGGCAGTAAGGGCCTTTTGGGGGGATAGGGGCAAGCTTCTTGGCTGAAACAAAGAAGCAACAAGAGAACCTGAAAAGTGTACTGTTGCAGTGTAAAAAGATTCAAAAGATAAATCATTTCTAAACTTTAACTTGACCTTTACAATCAAACTGAAAACAAGCTAATCTCTTAGAGGGAGAATGATCAAAAAAACAAAAAAGCTTTAAAAGTCCATTAATAGTTCCAACTTTGCATTATTTGGCAAATAATGACACTTTAATGCAAAGTTGGGACTTTTAATGGACTTTTAAAGCAACTTTGCATTAAAGGTGTCATTATTTACTGAATGACACTTTATGACAACTGTCATAGACATTCATAAAGACTCTTTCATGTTCATAACAGGTGTTATATGTTTATGACAGCGTCATGTTAGTCTTATGCACACCCTGTCAAATAAAGTGTTACCCTTTTGACCCAAAACCTTCAGGTCTGAATCTGGGCCACTGTGCAGACACATATCCACAGATTTTATTTGAGCGTATTTGATTCAGGCAGAAAGTTTTGAAAGTGAATGTCGTTGGTCAGGTCAGTCTCACCTCTCCTCAGGCTGTGTGGGCTGTGCTCAGAGTGCTGTGACTGTCCACTAGGGGTCACTACTCCTTGGAGTCCCTTTTGTCCAATCACTGGAGACAGCTCTTTGTTTTTCAGAGTGCTACAGGAAAAAAGCAGGACAAAAACAGAGAGGTGCTGCATTATACTTTTATTATAAGCCATAATAAGCAGAGTAACGTGAGAAGAACCGCAGGTTAATGTCAAAGTGTCAGAGTGGTGTGTGTCAAAGTGTCAGTGTGGAAATCTCCAATGAACTCTGCTGGCTTAATGGATTTTTCTTACTTTTACAGAGGAGTGCAGGCAGAATGCCAACGTTTGCAGAACCTGAAGGTCGGAGAGCAACCAGTTCACATTCTCCCGGATGATCATCTCTAGACTTTCACTTCCAGCAGCTAAACGTTGCTCTGATTGTCGAAGCTGAGAATGGAACCTTTGGTAAAACAACATTTGTGTTTTCTCTGATGTCAAACTGAATCACGACTTCCCTCACTAATATTATCCTCATCTGGTGTTTCCTCCGTGTTCACGCTGACGTTATGATCCGACTGGACCTACTGGGCTCACTGGTGTATGACTCATGATCACCCACTGTTGTGATTGTATTCAGTGGGAGCTTTGAATTCCCTTTGTTGCCTGGCAACCGTCTCCTGAACATCCAGGCAACATGAATGGCTATGAAATTTCCAAACATGGCGGTTGCATTAAAGATGGAGGTGGATGTAGATTGAAAAAAAAAAAAAAGCTTTAGCAAGATTCACGCACATTTTTGTAACCCCTTAACTGCCACGATGACTCTGGTGTCCTCATGAAGTGTTAAACATTTATCTCCAAATTATTGCTCATTTTAGAAGAGTTGCCCACTTTTAGCCCATTTTTAAAGAGAAATACTAAAGTTCACCACAAACTGCTGATATTTTGATTCAGGCCAGGATTTAAAAAAACATGACGGAACAAAAGAAAGAAAGAAAGAAAAAATAAATGAAGGAAACATGATTTAACAATGGAAGTACTATTATAAAAGTCTGCAAACATAAATATTTTTCTTTTTGTTTTCCATTCTTATGCAGACACATCAAACACAAACCATCCTGCTCCATTTTTTCCAGGCATGCAGTAACCCTGCATTCATGACTGACTGGTGCAAACCACATAAATGAATGAAACTAAACAGAATGGAGCTGGAGAGGGTCTCCTATTCACACCCTCCTCTGACCTCACTGCCGTCCCTCTTTGGCTCTGTGGTTTTTGTTAGTCGTGTTGGAAGTTGGAGCGAGTTGGGTCTCCATTTACCTCTTCAGCTTGGCTCCTTTCTCCCGGCTACAGGCAGAGGCTGCCCACGGAGGGGGAGCAGAAAGAGGGGCGTTGGGAGTTTTAGGGGAGCCCAGGAACAGGTCTTGACGGGTAAGAACGAGCGGGGGTTTGATGTAAAGGGTGGAGCCATTCGTTTCGGACGGGGTCGCATGCATGGTGTCGGGCAGGGAGGCCCGTTTGGGCAGGTGCAGAGAGTTAGGTTTGGGGTTGGAGTTGACGTCAAGCTGCTGGGGGGACGGGCACGGGGAGAAGGGGAGCGGGGGCGGGCTGCATCCGGCTAGGCGTGGCGGAGGGGACGGGCCGGGCGGCACGACGGACTCAGGGGTGGGAGCGGCGGGACGCATACTCTGCAGTGCTCGGGTGTAGCTATAGTGGTGAGGGAACGAGTTGGAGGAGCAAGAGGAGGAATAGGAGGAGGAACAGAAGGAGGGATAAGGGGGAGGCGGTCGCTCCTCCTCGGGGGAGGGATAGATGTAACAGGAGTCGGACCAGTTGGAAGAAGCATCGTCTGAGCTGCAATGATAAGAATATCAGCGTTTCATGGGAAACTGAGCCGTTGATGTAGATCAAATTATTTGAACTTCAGGAGAGAAAGAGACGTTATCGAAGTTTGTTCCATTAACAGGGCGGAAATCGGAAAAAAGTGTTGGAAGAGAAAAAGATGGGAAACAAATAGATGAAACGGGGATTTATGTGTTACTGAGACTAAAACTGAAACGAAAGTATTCACACCTCTTAATCGTTTTCGCATTGTGTCCCGTTTCAGCCACAAACTTCAGAGTATTTTACTGGGATTTCATTTTATGGAGAAATAAAAAAAATGGTGCATAACTGCAGAGTAGAAGGAAATCAGTAAGTGTTTCATTTAAATAAAAACATTAAAAGTTTAGAGACCGTTTGTATTTAAGTTAACTGCTACTGGAGAAACAGCTGCAGGTTGTTGACAACAGCTCAAGTTCAGTCAGACTGGATTGAGAGCATCTCTCAATCCCAACTGTGTTTAGATCTGGACTTTGACTAGGCCATCTAAATCTGAGTCATTCCAATGTAGTCCTTGCTGAGTGTTTGGGGTTTTTGAACATGTTTTCTTCCAGGATTGCCCTGTTTTCAGCTCCACCCATTTCCCCCACTCTGATCTCCTCCAGAAAGCAAGCAGCCCCACAGCCAAATGCTGCCACCACCATGTTTCATCATGTTTTCTTCCACTTATGATGTTGCAAATAGGCCAAAATGTCCTCAGAACAGCTGGATCTATACTGAGAATAACACACAGGTGGATTTTATCTACTAAACAGGTGATTTCTGAAGGTAAGTTGTTCTACTGGATTTTATTAAGGGGAATCAGAATAAATTAACTCCAAAATTTACAGATTACTTGTAGAAAGGAGTTAATTTGGTTTCACATCAAAGTTATGCACTTGTTTGTTTTGTCTGACACATTAAATACTAATATTGATGTTTGTGGATGAAACCTGACAAGAAGAGAAATAGTTAATGGGGTGGGAAAACTATTACATAGCACTGCAAATGCTTTTATCTTCACCAGAAATTAACTTTTATCCACTTTAATCAACATTAAAGTTAAATTTACAGAGGAGTGAAATCTGTAAGTTTCACTCCGATCGTCATCATCTTCCTAAAGCCACAACCAAAATCACTTTTGGCAAAAAAAAAAAAAAAAAAAAAAAAAAAAAGACTTATTTTAGGAAGGTGATGATATGCAGTTTATCACTCCGGTAAAAAATGAAGGACTCTAAGAGTTTAGAAAAAAAATGACAGAAAAAAAAAGACAGAAAATGCAAAACACTTGATCAGAACTGAGATACTGAGGTTCGTTGGGGGGTGAGAGGATGAATGACAGCACAGACAAACTGTAGGCTTAGTTTCTGGTTTCTGCTGCGCTGGGCGGGAGCCTCGTGTGGCTGCAGGGGCAGGGCGGCACCAGCAGGTGGGAGGCCTGGGGGCGGGGTGAACAGGAGGGCGGGGCTCCGCGGCCTTACCTGGCTCGGTCGCTGCTAGTGGGAGGAGGGGTGGGGGACGGGGACGCATAGAAATCCCCAGGCTGCTCGGGGATGGGAGCGTCAGCGGACAGGGTCGACGGGTGCACGTTTGGCGGAGTTGAGGATGTTTTACGCGTCGACGACGGACCCCTGCGTGACACCCAAGAAGTGTCCATCACCCTGACACCCATGCTGCAGTGGGACAGAGATGCACAGCCAATCATATGACAGGAGGGTCTGGGCTGGAGGAGGGAGCGAGTTCAAGGCTTCCAGGATGTAAATTCAGCTTTTGTTCTGACGCTGGACAACTGATTCCAGCACTGAGTTAACATTAGTGAAATTATTACTTTATTTAATTCTGCAGATTCTCCTGGAAGCCAAAGGAGATGACTTGTTCTGGGCGTTTTACCGCCTTCAAAATGGCAGAAATTTTATTAGATGGTAAAATGTGTTTTTTTAAAACTCCATCCAGTGACGGTTTGCTTTCTGTAATAAAAAAAAAGTGTAATTTGACAATACAAACACTGCTGAAAGATAGAGAATTGGGTTGATGACATCACAAGCAGCACAATTGTGTGACTTTCAAAGGTTTTTAGTTTAGGATTTCAGCCATGTTTGATCCAGAGTTTGAACTCCAAACTACGATCAAACTGAGGATCGTGGTGACAATGGAAATGACCGACTGTAAATGGGATTGTTTAAGTTGCTGATTAATCCTTTTGGTTTCTGTTCATATCCACTACACATAAAATGTGCAAATTACAAAGTCTATTTAAAGATTTTGAGAATCGACACATCTGGATTTCAATATCTGCTGAAAAATCCAGAACGCTTTATGTCCTAAAAACATTTAGCGCCATTTATTGTTTCGTTTTCCAAAAGTTTAATTCATATCTACCAGATTAAAACATATTCCATATGCAAACTGCTGTGTGCCATATGTAGTAGTGTTTATATGAGTAGATATTAAATTTCCCATTGCAAGTGAATGCAGCACATACTGATCTTGCTCTCCCTTGTATGTTTTGTCAAGGTAAGCTTCCTGGGGGTTTGGACACCACAACAGAATTTGCTGCAGCACAAGTTTCATGTGCATGAAGTTGAGTGAAACGTAAAACTGTTGCACAGAGCTGAGCGTGTTTGTTTGTGGTAATTTGCAGGATCTGGCTCATTATAAGTGAGTCTGCCTGTTTAATGCAGCAGTTCTGCATGAAACCTTGTCTGGATTTAAAAAATCCTTGCACTGCTGATTTTTGTAAGTGTAAAAAAAACTGTTACCAGCAGGGAAGGTTTGATCTCAATTAGGTAATTAATAGCAAATCTGCAAAACAAAGAAAAAAACTGACAAGTTGTTCTACAGATAAAGTGTATGTTAAGTAAGTTTAACTGAATTTACAGAATATTTTATGTCCAGCCAGCTTTAAGATGAGGAGAACAAAAATCAGTGTTACCAGTCAAGGTAGTCTTCAAACCTGAACATCTCTGTTCAGGGTGAGAAACTGAAGGGATGCATTTATGTAACCACAGAAAACAAAGTCTGCTCTGTGGCGGGTCAAATGCGTTGCTTTAGACACACCTGAACAGCAGAACAAATGGCCGATGACCGTCAGCTCCTTTAAATGTGCAGCTAAGACAAACACGACGGGACTGTAAGAGACGTAAACGAAGTCTTACTTTACCTTTGGATCTTCCTTATGCTGCAGTGTTAAAACAGAAACAAGAACCGTGAGGACATTAACAAAGACCATCAAAAATAATAAAAACAAAAAGTTTGACTGTTGTCTTTTGGAGACGTAAAACCTTGAGGGGCAGAAACGAAGCAGCAGAAGAGAGGATTAGAGAAACGAGCCAAAAAAAAAAGAGACTTAAAGAACAAACGACAGTCACGCTATGCTCTACTCTAAGTGTTTCAATGACATCAAGTCCAGGGAGAAAATTACTGCTCTATTTCACTCTAATTAGGTCAGTGTTTCCCTGATGGATACAACATAATTTCCCCCCCAAAATGAAAGGCTTTCTGCAGCTCCCAGTACATTTTCTAAAGTTTTGTTTTTCTATGTAGGTCTGGTCACTCAAAGGTTTGCCTTTGCTTGTGCTTTTTCAACATTTAAGAACCATATCTCTTTACAGGATGTTGTTGTGGCACTAGGGTTTTTAAAACAATGCACATTAAGGAGAATAGTAATAAAGTTTTTCTATCCTATGCTGTTCTATTAAATAACTGCAAAATAACAACATTGTGATTTTTTTTTTTCTTTGGCTGCTCTTTAAGACCCCCTGCAGTCATTTCACAGCATGTTGTGTGGTGAGACATTACCCAAACCATTCGAAAGTCTCAGGTATTTGCAGTTTTAAGCTATTTGTGGATGGTTGTGGTTTCTAACCCTCATGAACAAAAGGAATCCACTCTATGCAGTAGCTTTTCCAGTTTGTTGCCTTACGTCCACAAGCTTCAATGTATTTTACTGGGATTTTATGTGATCAACAATTGCAAAATTGTAAAATAGAGGGAAAATTATACATTTTCAAAGAGAAAAGGACTCTGTAGAAAAGTGAAAGCAGGGTTAGATAATAAAACAATACTACAAACACGCATCATATCTTTCTGAATCACTGAAAACCAGACTGCAGTTTCCTTTCTCTTCACATTTATGTACTGCTTTATGTCAGTCTGTCACATTAAAATCCCAACAGGTCATATTGAAGCCTGTGGCTGCCAATGTGACCAAATGTGAAAATGTTCAATGCGTGCGAATACTTTCGTATCTAAAGGCACTTTTGCAACTAAAATCTTTTGAAGATAAAACCCAGCAGTCTCCGTTCCATTAGTCAGACGCTGACTGAATGCGTCTGCCTCGTATCACGTTTCTTTAGAAGCCTCATTCTGGTTTTTGATGAGTGTTTTTTTTTTCCACTGGAAGCAGAGCTCCCTCCATTGATCAGTCCAGGTTTAATTAGCTCGGCTGCTCGCGGTCCCTGGGCTGCAGAGCTCAGCCTCCTCGCTGGGCCCCGATAAGACAGCGGGTGTAAGGAAGCATTAGAGAGAAAAAGGCGGTGAAAGAGAAAGAAAGCAACTGGCTGGTTTTCCACTAATCCTCCTCCGCGGCTCCCGGATTGTGGGAATGGTTATTTCACAGACTAAACTTCAGCCCCCGAACTGTCTCTTAACGCGACGAAGGCTTGAGGGCAGGTGATGCAGAGTGAGTCGCTTCTGTCCGCCTCGGGGCAAAGCAGCTTGTTTACCGAGGTCATGTCGAAATCACAGGGAAACTTTCTTATTGGAGGCAGGCATGAGAAATAAACTTTGTCTCCTTTTTGGTCAGATTGGTGAGTAAGAATGTGAAACTTTGGATGATTCAGAGGCGGATAATGGCTTAACAACATCCAAAGTAGGATCATTCACTAAGGCCAGAAATTTCTGCTTTGCAACATTTTCTCTAGGTTAATTTACGTTTTAAAGCTTCATTCTCTGTGATCAAAAGCTGCAGGCTTCACATTGAAACCTATAAGCTTAGTTAAAACTTTAAATCCTGCACTAATGCGGCTCCGTCTCATTCTTTTACAACTCCATCTCCAACCCCTTCTTTTCCCCCGCCTTCACTGCAAAGTAATAAACTGTTTCAGAGGTTGGAAAACATTCCCAGTTCACTTTTCTTTTTAATAAAACCCAAGCAAACAACCAACCTGATCTAGCAAACATCCGCTGAGGAGAAAAACGTCAAAATGCCTCAACACATGACTGAAAATGTCATGCAACAGATCGAAGTGCGTAAACGTACGGAACCAGACATGTGTCTAGAATGTGGTGCTGTACTGGACAACCGTTAATTTAAAGAGGCAGCTAACAGTTTAGCAAGAAAGCTCAATAAAAAACACTGAACTGCATAGATAGAACTGCCTCCAACAAATAAAAGATCTTCATATGATTACTTTAAATAACAGGATGTTGTCAAGTCAGTTATTAACGGGGCATGTTTGTTCTGGAGATATGGGTTCAGAAACGCTCTGCAGGCAGATTTTAAACATGCAAATCTTTTTATGCTGAATAGGCGGGGGTGGGAGGAATCAAACTTTTTGAAAACAAAGAGGTGGTGACATCGTGCTGTGGAAATGATTTACTTCGGCAGAGACGTGAAGGGTGATGATGGGAAGCTGAGTGAAGCTAAAAGTAGCAAACCTGGAAGAGAAACGGTCAGAATCCCCAAAAGACTGGCCCAAAAGTACTGTGGAATGATTTAGATCAAGGCTCATTCATGTGGTAGAAAGGCCTAGTCAAAGTTCAGACTAGACCATTAGTCTGGGAGGCTATGCATGAAAGCGTTTTGTGGTTTTATTAGTAAAAAACATAATTTCTTACACCATAGATGTATTTTTCTCGGTTTATCCCATGAAAGTGTTTGACTGCAGCCTGATAAAGTGTTAAAAAGTCCAAGAGGCATAAATACTAATAAGCTATGTGCACACGTTCAGCTGATTTGACTCGTACCCGTCTTTCTTGTAGAACTCCAGCATCATGTTGTCCGTGGCGACGCTCAGCGGCCGCCGGCTCTGGTCGTTCTGCCTCCGGTCCACCTGATCCATGTCCGGAGACGGCATCAGGCTGTAGTTGGCGTTGTGGTTGGTGTGGACTGGGCTGCCGTAGTTCCCAGTGACATTAAACTCAATTTCTAAGACAAAAAAAAGTAAAAAAAAATAAACAAAGAAAGAAAAATTCAGAGATTAAACTCAGCAGGATTCAAGCTTCTGTAAAATAATTTAAATAAAAATCCAGACTGCGCTTCATCGTCTGTCGGTTCTCCTTTTCTGACCTCCGGGGAAGAACCAGTCGGCGTGCTGGATGATGGGCTCGATGATGCCGACGATCTGAAGGGAGACGGTCGTCATCATCTCTGTGATGTTACTGCAGCAAACAGACAGGAAACGCGTGTAGAGGAATTCTAGTTCAAGAAAGCATTTCATACAACACTTACGAAAAAATATTTACACAACTAAAAGATAAGAGTATTTAAGAAAGATTAACTGTTCATATTACATGCGAACAGTTGCTTAAAGTGGATCGGTAATCGACCCCTTGATCTCTACTTCTCTGGTTCCGGGTTAGCTGATGTCTCACCCTTCATCGTGAGTCCACAGCAGGTTGGGGCCGAGGACGATGGCGATGTTTCCAGGCGTCATTTTGTTCACGTCCTGGTATTCAGTCAGCTTGGAGAGAAACTTGATCAAATACCTGTCAGCGGACGGGTGAAAGCATTAATTTTTCTCCAGCAGTCAGCAGAAGTCTGACTACTCATCTAGCTGCCCTCACTAGACTAAATATTTAGAGAAAACCCTGCAAGAAGGAAAATCTTGAATCAGTCAGAATCTCGTCGCTCATTGCTGTTTCAAAATCTGCCTTGACTAACACAATGAAGATGAAACAAACTCACGTGTCGTTTTTTTTTTATTTTTTTATTTTTTTATAAAAAGTGAGTGACTACTGTTTGGAGAAATATGCAAAATATTTCCACACTTCTCTGAATAATGTTTCGATGTTATTTCAGGATTTATCGTGCCGCAAAAAAGTCGAGTCAGAAGAACTGATGATTCTTGAACTCAGTTGCTAACGCCAGAGAATAACTGCATTTTTGTGCTGTTGGAAACCAGTAGGTTGGTTGTGATTCATCCGAGTTGCGCTTTGCTCAATCAAACCATCCAGCGGCTCATCGTTGTGAGCAACAATCTTCTGACAGATCCACATTCACGAGCACTGCCTGGAAAATCGTCCTATTTGTGAGATTTCAAAACGAGCCCGACAGCTCCGCGCTTCTCTCCTGCTCCTCCTCCTCTCGTCGTTCTCATCACGGCTTACATCTTTCGTCTTTTGATCGCGAGACGAACCCCGGCGAGTTGTTCATGAGACAGCCGCTGGAGACGTTTCCCTCAGGATTAAAAGCGAGGATTAACACCAAAAATATGACAGAAATTGGAAGTAGTAGTCATTTGCAAAAAGCCGCATTTCATTTTCCAGATTTACCTCTAAATTAACTAAACCTGATGAGCTCAGGATCAGTTGTTTTTCCATCATCGCATTTCAATATTTTGCCTAAACCTACAGTTTTCTTACAATTAATCTTTGTATCAGTAAAGGGATTAAATATATTGAAACAGAATATTTAAAGAAAGGGTGTGTTCCTCATAAAATAATGTAAAAACAAAATAAAATATCTCCTATTACAAAATAATGCGTAGCTTGGACTAATCTATCAAATGAAAAGCAACATATTCAACCAGCAAAGTAAAAAATAACTAGAAAACCGTACGAGCGTTCAACAAGCCAGCAGCAGAGGTTTTAAAATATTTACTAAATTTTTAATAAAATAGTGTTAAAACTGGAAACTGCTACTAGCTAATTCTTTGAACACCTTTCTGACCACATGTGTAGCAAACATACAGAGTTGATGTCTGAACTATAAAGTAGTTGAAGTCACACGTGTCAAACTCGAGGCCCGCGGGCCAAATCCGGCCCACAGTAGCGTTTTATGTGGCCCTCTAGATTCTAGACTAAACACTGAATGTGCTTAAATTTTATGTTTTCAATCAAATCAATCCAGTTTTTATCTGTTTACTGCCAAATTATATCAATCAGTCTCTCCAGTTTTTTGAGAATTATCGTGGAAATTCAGGCAAAACCAACGAATCCCCGCTCTTCTTTGCACTAATAATTGGGAGTTTATTGCTGATTTTTCTCAAAAATTGTCAAAAACTTTCTAACTTGTACCAAACAGCTGCCTCAGCCTTAATTGATGTCAGACTATAGTCCATGACCTATACAGCGAGTGATAAAAAGTCGCTTTTACAGTCATAAATAAATATCGCAAATATTTCCAAATTACTACCACAAACACTTTTTATTGCAAAAAATCCCAAAAAGTACCACAAAATCCTGAAGGAACTGAAAAGATGTTCAATAATATTAAGTTTAAGAATCCATTGATATTTTAACAGTTTGTGAACAGGTTTGATCAATTCTTTCTGGCACAACCGGCCCTTTAAGAGCATTCATGATCTTGATTTGGCCCAAAACGAAGATGAGCTTGACACCGCTGGTTCAAGTGAATAAATGAGAGATGTTACACCAGCTGCATGCATCCCTCTGCTCTCCTGCTACGTCTTACACTCAAAATCCTTTTCTGTATTTTTTTTCTACTTGTATTGCAGTAATTACCTACAGGTACAATCACAAAACGAAGGAGGAGAACTTCAAAATCTGACTCACTTGAAGTTGTTGTTGTTGGCACACGGCAGCTTCTCGCAGGCGCCCAGCAGAGCCTGCAGCCTCTTCTCCTGGTCCTGGATGCTGCAGAACAAAAGAAAAACTCTGTCAGTTATTTGAACACAGATGTAAGAAAACACATTTTGAACTGGTTGTTCTGTGAAGATACACACTTGGAGGCCTGGATCCAGTCATTGTAGAGCTCAAAGGTCATCAGCGGCTCGGGGAGTTCGCGCAGGTACGACTTTAAAGCGCCTGAAGGGAGAATAAAACTACAGTAAGAATGCATCGCATGCATTTAGTGTGATTGTGTATGCATGCATGCAGAACATGCCCATGGGGAAAACTTATTTATTGCATAACATTACAGGGTATCGTAAAGTATTATTCCACGTTGCACTTAAAGCACAATAACACATGCTAAATTATGACACTTCTTGCATTTTGCTACATAAAGCCACATAAAGCCAGTGAAATACATTGAATTTGTTGCTGTGCTGTGACTAAACATGAAAGGTTCAAGTGGCATGAATACTTTTATGAGGGTTTGTAGATATCTATTTAATTTCCACCTCTGCTGAAAGTAAGCTCCAGCTTTGAAATGAAAAGAGAGTTTGTTTACATTAACATAATCAACTCTGAAGCTGCTTTCCCTTTTTTTTATGTTCGTCACATCTAAACAAAGCAGAGCAGACTGAGAGAGAGAAAGCATTATTATACTTTTATAATTTAAGTGGCTTGTTGATATGCGATCTGCAACCTCCAGGGCTTCTCATTTCAGCTCCTTTTCCATTTGTTTCTTTGCCATTTTCCCTTTGAATGTCTCTCTGAAGAGACAAAATTTGCCCCATTATCTCTATTTTATAAACGTTCTTTCACCCACATGATTTTCACCTCAAACATAATTATGCTGAGGAGAAAATGAGCCTCCTCATTTTCCATGAATCTCTGATGCATTAATGACATTTTGCTGCCGATGTGAGATAATGGCGAGAAATGATGGCCGACGGTGATCATGGTGTGACAAGACGTAAACATTAATGAGAATGAAAACTTTTTTTTTTCCATTTTAAAATGTGTCATAGATACAAACACATCTCCTACTCCATGACACCAAACAACTTTATTACTTAAGAAGGTTTAGACGGAATATCTTCTTTACTTTTCATTTAAATGTTTTCCTGGGACTTCAGGCCCACTACTGGTCATAAGTCAGCATGAATGTTAGTTACAAATTAATTTAAGGGTTTTAATATAATATAATATAATATAATATAATATAATATAATATAATATAATATAATATAATATAATATAATATAATATAATATAATTAATATAATAGACATGTTCATAGTTATATTGGTGCAACAAGTGTTAGTTTTGTAATCTTGTCCTAATACCTGCAGACTGTCTGTTCACCAGCAGTAAACCTATTAAAGCAACAGAAAACACAGTTCTCCCACAGTGGCTGACAGCAGGTGTCGGCTGACTGGGCTCCTTTCCAGCTCGTCTTTTCCTTTTCTCTGCTCTGCTGTTTTCATTTCCCAAAGGTATGAGTACGATTGATGACAAACATCAGGACATCCCTCACTGGGAAACGGCTGCATGCACCTTTAAGTCTGCTCAGCTGTGTCTAAATTCAACCGATGCTGTATGTTGCTGCTGCTGCTACAGAGAAAATGAGTTTCTGATGAATGCACAGAAAATGTGTTTTCCTTTCCAACAAAGACAAAAAGAGCCTAATTCTCCTTATGAACTGACTAGAAATGGCTTTTGTACAGACCTCAGTTTTATTTCCAAATGGGTTATGTTATGAAAAAAGCGACTGATGTAAAAACTTTGTTGCTTTAGTCATCACTCTAAGTCTAATCAGATTGAATTAACTGGAAGATTTTAGAAAGGTTTTCATTTCTGCTATGTTTTAATACAACTTACAAACTCCACATCATAGTTTTATATCACAGTGAAGAGAAGCGCCGTAACATCTGTCAAACATTGTGATGATCTGAGCTTTTTCTAATTTTACAATAACACAGCACAAGAGCAGCTGTGTTACGTTATAAAATATTTTAAACTATTTTTCCTTCTGGTTTACATCCGATGCTGTTTGAAGGACTTTCAGAGTCGCTCTATATGTAAAATTTATATAATTTCGGTATTTATTTATTCATTTATTTTATATTTTCTGATCATGAAATACTGTAAACTTTCACTGGTATGAACCTAACCTTTGACCGCAGCAGTTTACCTGCAGATCGATCATCTTGTCAATAGCAGCGTTAGCCACCTAAAAATGGTTGGCAGATAAAATAAATTCACAATGTGACAAAATATGAACCGAATAATAAACACTGGAAACAATCATAACTGCATATCCCAATTATGTAAAATGAATAAAATTTTTAATTAATGATCTCTGCATTTAATTATTTCATGATGCATTTGATGGTTCATTCAAATATTTAAGTAACTAATTGCTTCTTTCATGTATTTACAGTTTTTCGATCACTTTGTAATCAAAACAACATGCCAGTGAATGTTTACTGTGGTAAGGGAGATTGTTAAACAATAGCAGTTTAATTAAAAATATCGATTTAAGGCTAAAACACGTCTCCTAGCTTTTCTTATTCTTGATAAATGTGTTTTTCTCTGACAGCAGCATTGTGCAGCAGTCAGCTGCAGCAGAAAAAGCAGTACTGTCATAAAAAAAAATCAATAACAGCACCTTAATAGCCTGAAAGCTTTACTTTCTTTTGTAGTCCCTCATGGTTCTGATTTAAAAGCAGTGAAGTGACAGCGGCACACAGAAAACTGATCTTTTTTCTTTTCTCCCAGCTGCAGAAAACTCTCTGATGTTATCAGACATTTTCTTTTCATTTCTGCACAAGAGGCACAGACTCTTAAATGGGTGGCTTGATTCGGAGATACGACATTTCACTGTCCAAAGGTTGAGCTTAGATGCAAATGTACATGAAAAAGGAAAGATCTGTTCTCCTGTTTTCCCCATTTTGAACAGTAGCTAAGATAAATTGGCATAAGAAAACAGAATCTCCCAGATTAACAATTAGAAGTTCCCAAAGAACAAAAAGAGTATAGTAAAAATTTTATAAATACTTCAATTACGTTTATTTATCACGGACTGTTAGCGTCATTTTTCCTCCTGTAAGATTATACCACTGTAATAAAAGATGAATTTATCTTCATGCTTTTTAAATATTTTTACCAATAAGCTGTATTAGTGTTGCTCACTCACCTGCGATGGCGTGTGGGTCCGTAGAAAACTCCTGGACGTCCAACACGCCGCAGTCCAGAGACGCCTTCAGCTTCTTCAGCTTGGAGGCCGAAGGAGCGATTCGGAACAAACCCTGAAAACCCAAAACATCGAACTGTGACAGCTGAAGACAGGCTCGGCAAACGTGCAGGGTAACATGTTTTATTATTGCTATTAGTGATGAGAGACGTCAGGAGGTGAATTTTGTCATCCTAAACTGAAAAGTTGATTGATTTCTCTTAAAAAAAAAAAAAGGGTTTTAGCTTTGCATCCCCAAAATGCTTGCTGTAGATTTTTAATTAAACCAACAGGGATTTCCTCCCCACCCCCAAGCCGTGAAACGTTTAAGTGTGAATCTCATTAGGAGTCCCGGCAGTAATTAAGACTGACTGAACGTACAATAATGCTTCACTTTCTGTAGATGCGTTTTGAAAGAGTGTGCTGTGTTTACCTCCTCCTGCATGCCGCACTCCAGCAGCATAGTGACACAGGCTTCAATAGGAAAGGCGATATCTCTCCCGCTGAGCGCTAAGTGCTCCTCTAATGGTTTCCCGTAGCATGGTTTTTCCACCCAGGTCTCTGTCAAACGCACGCACACACACACACACACACACCCCCACGCACCCACACACACACACACACACACGCACACACACGCACACACACACACACACACTAACTCTAACAAACACACACTAACTCTGATAAACAGCACTGACTCTGCCTTAATGATTCCGCCATGTTCCAGTGATTGCTACGGATCAGTATTTGGGAAAATTTGCTGTATGAATTAATTCATTATCTCAAGCATTTTTCTGTATTTTCTATAACTATAGTAGCCATTTGACATTTTTAGGACATCGGTTGAACTCAGCATAATTAAAACTTCCTTTAAAAGTTTCCAGTTACAAAATGTTTAATTTACTGCTTAAAACTTCTCTCCACCTCTAACTCGGCTTCTTTAATTTTACTGTTATTCTCTCAAATGTGGCCTTTCTTATGAACACTTAATGAATTAAAATAACCAAGAGTGGGAGACATATACTTGTTGCCACTGACAGTTTAAAGATATTTTTCAGCTCCCATTTGTTGGGGCTCTTGGTTTAAAGTTGGTACTTTCAAGGAAACGCTCCTCTTCAAAAATAAGCGTATTGGTGTTTCATAGGTTAAAACGATAAAATAATCCAAATTTCTAATCCGCTTAGACCGGCAATGAATGAAAAAGGGATTTATTTACACTGTCAAAATGAAGTTACCGCGTACTCTTCAAAAAACAAACAGTCTCATGACTGGATTACTGCTGCTTTCAGCCTCCCAGTTGGCCTACAGCAGGGATCAACAATATGATGCAAACTTAAAACATAATGCAGTCAGATACCTTACGTAATAAAATACTCATATTTGAATATTACTAGAGCACATGTGTTACACAGAGACTTGATAAATGTACAGATTCTCATCAAAGTTTCGGTGTTGGGCTCTTAAATGTGACTTTACAAGAAAACAAGCATTCAAAATCTCAATGGTTTTTTTATGCTTTGAAAATTAATCACCACATTATTTTCAAAATAAGACACTAAATCTAGTGTAAACAGGATCAATACTGGACTTTAAATTCCTTGTAGAGATAACCAAGTGAGCAAGAAGAGGACGATTTGATCCTTCAAAATGAAGTTTACCGACTCTCCAAATAAATGAGTCAGACTTATATATTTATGTTGGATAAGCAAGTTGGTGATTTTAGAGCACAAATCTTGTTTTTCTGGGTTTGTCTTACTGCAAAGTTACTTTCCAGTTTTCTAACAGGCTACATCCCTAGGTCTTTTTCTACTTGTGTTTAATTTTCCCATTTTTAAATGACAACAAACGCTGCATTCTGGATAACAGTACTTTATAATGTACACGTCACTGTTACACAGACACTAAGAGAGAGGCAGAATCACAATCTGTAAACTCAGACTCACCCTGATGAGCTTTGATCTGCGGCAAAACACTCTGAAGCAGCTCTAATGATTTCCTGTGGTACTCTGCCTGGACTTCTATCAACTGGACAGAGAGACACAGAGAGACCAAAGGGTCAGCGGAGGATGTGGGCTGGTTGGACGCCTGCGTCACAGCTTGTGCAGGTGTTGGACTTACTGTCTGGAAGTAGCTTGCATAGTCTATTTCTTTGGCCATAAAATTGTACATGTCGGCTGATAACTGGTCCTGGTTAGACAGAAAACACATTTCAAGACAACAGAATCACCCAAACCAACTGGAGGCAAATACGGACAGTAATAACCTGCTTTTATGATGGAAGTTGTCCTTGGAGGATAGTGAAAATACTGATGTAATAAATGAAAGGCTCCAAAACAATCCCTTTTATAATGTTGTATTTATAAAAGGGCTTAGAAATCAATAGGTTTTTTTATAAGTTATGTACTTTAGCTTGTTTGTCACTACAAAGCATCCCTTCAAGGTAAACATGGTGCTATAAAAAAAGGAGGAGTTACCCCCTTATGGATTTCTTCTTTCAGACCAAATATATTTTAATATCAAAGAAAATAAATGCAAGGTGCGGTTTTCAAGTGATGATTTCATTCCCTAAAGAAAAAATCTATCCAAATCAACCGGTCCCTATGGGGAAAAGTAAAATTACCTCCTAACAATAACTGGTTGTGCCACCCTTGATAGTAATAGCTGACATCAGGCGTAACGGCTGGTAACGAGAATTTTACAATGATGTGGGGGGATTTTAGCTCACCCTCCAGGGTTCTTGAGCATAAACAGCTTGCTTAAGATCATGATAAAACATTTTCAGTCTAGACTTGGAATATCTGACTCCAGTTTTCAAGAGCTACAGCCCTACAACAAGTTTTATTAACGTGGCCTCGCCTGGGAAGGTTCTCCACGTTTTCTCCATTTCTTTCAGCTGGTCATTGGACGTCTTCCTTGACTGGTGAGGTAATATTGAGACTTTTTTTTTTTTTTTGACAACTTCATGTTGTCAGACAGTTTCAATTCAAGGCTCCCTGATCCTACAGGCCTTTTACTTCCTCTTCCACAGAGGGCCATGTTCGGTTTGTGTTATGTTTTGGTCACAACATTGAAGAAGATGGAGGCGTTTCACCGGATCAGCTGTCACTTTTCAACTGCCATGTTCTGTTCCCCCAGGCTACAGTTACCATAGCAACTCTGAACATTCCAAATACATAACAGTTTGAATAGCTTGTTTTTTTTTTGGTTTTTTTTACCCTCATTTAATAATTAAAATCCTCATTTGAAATTAGCTTTTTGTTTTTACTCAGGCTATCTTTGTACAACGTTAAAAATAGTTTGATGATCTGAATCGATTAACTGCGACAACAGAGCAAAAATCAGAAAAGAACTACCAACCAGGAAGCAAATAGTCCTTCAAAGCACTGCAATTCTCTCTCATTGACATTTAAGATAATATTCACTGACTCGACAGATCTCCATGCGGTTGGCTGCCTCCTCCATCTCTTCCCTGAGGTGGTCGGCCTTGGCTCCTGTTGGCTGCAGATTGCTGGATAGTCCCGAGGATTTGTTAGACTGGTAGTACCTGGGCAAAAAAGTATGTCAGGGTGTTTACAAAGTATATACGTTGGCGATGTTGTTTCAAAAATATCTTACGCATCTCTAAGGTTTTTAAAACTGCTACAAGGAAGGTAAAGATGCTTTTGATTTTTTTTATTCCTGAAAACTCATCTAAAAAAAATTCAACGGATTTATTAAAATAAGCAAAACAATGAGTCATAGTTTTGTCTCCTAAACTCAAGCTATTTCCTTTCCTAGTTCTGTCCCTCCATCTGTGTGTCTGCATAGTTGGATGGTTTTCCGTCCGAGTGCAGATGATATGGAGCGCTGCCAGACGAGTTCAGCACACAGGAGGATGATGGGAGAAATTGCTTCATATTTGGGTCACTTTAAAAAACCCCCGCCAGACTTGACCGCAGCGAGGAAAATAACATCCTGAATGTCACTGCTGATGATAAGTCTGATACAACAATGAGTCAGCAGGAGTTAAAGAAAGAAATGAAAATATGGTCTGAAAATGTCATGGAAATACTTACTTTTTTTTTTTAAAGTTACTGTCTATGCTGTCTAATACATTGGAATAAACTCATAATTCAAACATCTAATAACTAAAATTCATTATAAAAACAGAGGATGATGTGAAGTAATGTCATCCTTTGACCTTTTTCCACATTTTATCGCATTACAGCTGCATACCTTATGTATTTTATTGAGATTTTCTTTCTTTGAAATACTCCCTCCATTTTCTCTCCTTCATTTATTTTCAATCTCTTCGTCTAGCCAATCAATAAAAGTCTTTTTCTTCTTCTTTAGTCACCCACCTCAGCTCCAACTCACTGTAAACCTTTTTCTTCGCCACTCTCTTACTTTTTAGAACAATTTGAAAAGCTTCAGAAATTATATAGCAAGCCTGAGGTGATGGTTTGGTGTTTGTTTATAAAAATGTAACCTAAATTTAATATTTTGGGTTAGGTGTTAACAGCAGGTGTGTGAGCACGAATCAGTCTGCGCTCTCTCGTAGTTTAACAGGAACAACTTTGACAGCGTGCTGAGCAACAAAACTATTAAATAATGTCATAATAAAGAGCAAATGTCTCATTCAAATAGCAACAAGCAGAGGTGACTGAGTAAATTTAACACAGAGAGCAGTGTTAGGAGTTCACAGGTGCGCAATCAAATCCTGGTGACATTCAGTGGGAAACTTCAGCGGGACTTTGTTCACAGGGATAAAGTTTCCCAGTTCGTAGACTGGGAACCGTAATGTTTATTCCCTCTCACCTAAACAATAAAAGTCATGCATGTTTCCACCTCACCTTGTGCGAGCAGAGTCCATGTCCAGGACCAGTTTTGCTAAATGTTTCCTTTGTTTCTGGATGTTTGGGATTTCCACCTGAGAAGACGGAGCAAAGAACAGTTTCATTACTGTTAGCAGCACCACCATGCATGTGTTTCACAATTATCTAAATGTGGAGCAAGCACTGGGAGCTCCTCGTTCTGAGAATATCGTTTTTTCTGCAACAACCTGGTTTATAAGTTCAAACGCACTGAAAATAATATTTACTTGAATCCCCATTGGATTTAATTTAAATTCTAAGATTAACTCACTGGCATCCTTTACCTTAAGAAATATAAGAAATATAGGTCACACCTCATTAAATAATCAGGTCTTTGTTATGAAATTCTCACATGATGATGCTTAATCTCCTTTTTTGCAGCATAAAAAGTGAATTAATGAAAAAAATAGATTGTTTTACTCATTCAATAATAATAAAATACTAACAAAAGTCTGGATTCCAACTGTGAAAAAAGCTCAGAGACCCTCTTTGGGCTGAAATAACTTCAGTGAGATTTCTTGCAGCTTTCTGCTAATCTCTGACATCAGTCTGTGTAACTTTCAGCTGTGAGAGGCTAGCAGTTTTTTTAATACATGAACAGCCTGTTTTAAGTCATCCCTAAACGCATTTATAAAACAATATCATAAGTCTGTCTAGGCAGACTGTAATCCTGAATAACCCATGTCTTTTTTTTAGGAAAGTTTGAAAATGGACTCAGTCCAACACTGCAATACAGTCTTTAATAATTTACATTTCCTGAATTCAAACTAAGACATTAGATAAAATGTCTACCTCTGCTAGGTCACATAGCGGTTCGATCACATCCTTCTCGATGGTGAGTTCGAACACGATGAGCTCCTGAGCCAGTTTTTCCTGCGTCTCGCCGCTGAGCTTCAGCATCTTCCTGCATCCGAAGGCGAAACTCGTTTAGTCAGAGAAGTTCTCGCAGTCTCTACTCACTGGGGGTTTCTTTTAAAAATGTTGTGACAGGGGAATCAAAACGGTATCGGAGCACTCACCCCAGGAGAGACTCGTCCCCCAGCACGGCCGCCCCCTCCACCATACATTGTGCAAGTGTTGTAAGAGGAAGCTTTTTCTGACAAGAGACGAGCAGAAACAGTCAGCCAGCCTTCGCAGCGAAACGTGTCGGTTATCACCGAAAACTGTGATTAACACATGAAACACATCAGTGTAGGCAGCACAGAAAAACCGGTGCGTTCAAAGAATCTCCACCAGCATTTTACGGTGGCCCTGATTGTCATAAAATGATTCTCAGTTTTGAAAGCATATTTGTGGAGAATACTCCAGTTCACGTCAGACTGGCCAAAGCGTTTTAGATTTTGAACCGGAGATGATCCAATGCCGTCCTGATTCCTTAAAAACAAAACTGATTTGACGCTTTAATAAAGCTGGAGACGAAATACTTTAGCCAGAATGGCCATATTTTTTCTAGCCCATTGGCTGAACTGGCAAAAATAATCAACAGGAAAATTGTGGAAGTCAAGTGATAGTAGCGCCCCTCTGGTTGTGTCACCCTGGGTAATGAGCCACGTTGGGAAATATACTAGATATTTAAAAAATAAGAATATGTCAATTTGCCAAATAAAAGTGTGGCATCCACATTCTGTTTTTTACACTTTTATTACTAGACAAACTCATCAGTTTTATCTTTCTATTATTTCTTTGATTGCACAACCAGCTTTAATATAGAAAGGCTGAATCAGCTATTACAATGGTGAAATTCAATATTTACAGTTAGTAATAAAATCAATACTTAAACCACATTTAGTTAAATCCCATTGAAAGGCGTTTTTGTTTTGTTCTTCATTGATTTTTTTTTTTCTTCAAGTGTCCTGAAACTTTTTTAAGGTTTGTTTTTACCAAACACTTTGTAGACATTTTCTCAAATAACAAATCAAAGCATTATTCTGACCACAAGAATTTGTTTCCGATTCTCTCTAAACAGTTTTTAGCGAGCAACATTCCTAATCCATAATCCAACCTTTAAAATATAAAAAAACAAAAACCTGTATCCCCTTTGAAGCGAAAATAAAGTCTGCACAAGCACCAGATTTAATCAAATCTGTCCACAAGCATCACTTTTTACACAGTTTAATGTTTTTAGCATCCTTTGGGCATTCGAGTCTCACCGAGGGCGACCTGACAGACTTCTTGTCCACGTCCACACCCTGCTGACCCTGCAGACAGGCGGTCAGCTTCTTGTGTGTGCTGTGGGAAACTTGCTTGACCAACTCCAATCGTTTCTCGACCTGAAACAAATACACACAGCAATACAGAAAACACACTTCAGAACGACTCGAGTCTGACCCAGGTCATGATGGTATAAAAAACAAATATGGTAAGATTTAAATAAATTTAGACCCTGTAGCTGTTTTATGTTGGCATATAAACACCATTACTCCACCTGCTCTTGAACGCCTTTCATTTCATTATTAAACCAACCCAGTGGAGCAGATGCTGATGCCACCGAAGGCATCGTTAATCTGGTTGATTACAATGCTGCGCCCCGGATCAATCACTCAGGACGTTCAGCCTTTTGTGTTGAAGAAAATTTCAATTTCTGCGCTCATTACAGTTGCCTGACGGCGGCTCACGGAGCCATTTGGGGAAAAAAAGTCATTTCATGATTACCTAATACTTTGCACCTATAGTGATTTTTTTTCCCCAAGAAAGACGCTCACTCAAGCGCTTGCACGTATTTGATGAAGACTTATTAGTACCTGCAGTAGGTCCTCACTCAAAACTTCTGTTTTTTCAGCTCTGGAAAAGAAAACAAGACAGAGAGGATGCTGTTAGGCGATGAGAGAAAATCCTTACTGTGGAAAAATGACAGCTGAGAACGTCTGGGCTGGAAATAAATGAGATGAAAATACAAAATGTATTTCATTTGTCCCGACGTAGCACTCTGTGAGGATACATTTGCAGACAGAATCAAGCATATTACACATTTTACATATGGGTTATGTTTTTGTGTCCTTGTCACAAGATTGTCATTGTCATGGCCTCAATAGTTATAGAAAGAAAACAGGAACATCTCACATTGGGTTTTGGGCTGCAGGAAAACTGTGGACACTTTTGCAAGTATATGTGAAAATTTCGAAAGCATTACAAACATGAGCTGCTGCTCTTGCCTCTTCCTCATCTTTGCCATCAATGTTATAGCCTCTGCACTTTATCTCTAATAGTAACAGGTCTATTTTATGTTCATACTTCAGCCTGAATGTACACCTTCCTTTGGTCTCCCAGCAACCAGCACAGCCAGTCCTGGCTAAAGTTTGTAGGTGTACGTGTATCTCATGGCTGAGAGCCACAGTGTACACCAAGGTTTCTGTCTGTGGTTCAGTGTTTCTTAGTGTGGAGATAAGGGATTGTTTAGTTGGGTTATTCACTCAGGGCGCCAAAAAGGCTTCTACCATCTCTGCCTTTTGGAGAAGGTGCTCAGGAGGAGAACAAAACCAAACCTTTTTGGTCAATTTGCAACAGCACTGATGGAAAACCAACATGGAAAATCCCTTGACTCACCCCATAGCTACGGGAAAACATGGCGGTGGCAATATCATGGTGTGGGAACACTATTCTTTAGCTAGGTACATGAACGCTGGTTAGAGTTGATGAGAAGATGGATGGATGGAGATAAAATCAGGATAATCCAGAAGGAAAACATGCCAAGAGGTGTTGAGAAACAGTCAGAATCCAAATGAAACAGTCTAGATCCGGGTCATTCCTGAATTAAACGAAGCTCTCATTATCAGGCCTTTATAGAATTTGATTACATGGTCCGGGGGGTAAATCAGGACATGTTTAAAGGAGGAACTACAAAATAATTACTGCCTAAAGGTGACTAAAAACAGCCAAGAAACTGTTTGAAGTTTTCAGAACCAATGCCTGAAGTGAGTAAGTTGTACAACAAACATAATTAAGGAAATTGAGCCGGTATTTTCTTCAACGCAGGCTGAGTTACTATAAAGAACAGCAACAAAAGCCAACTTTAACAGCCTTGTCCTGACAGACCAAGAATAAGCAGCAAATCAATTGGGTCCACCACACCAAGCTTCCTGAGCGGCCCTGAGAACCCGCCCACCGAGGCAGCATCCTGCCACAGACAGAGTCTGCTGCAACAGAGTCCAGCAGAAAACCCTCTGGCCGACACGCCGCTGGGGCTGGGTGGACTTACAGCGCCACGCTGCTCCCGCGCCAGACTCCTGGTCTGCAGCTTTCTCCTCCACATCCCCCCCCCTGCTGACAGGTGATAACACACCTGTTCTCAGGCAGCAGCCCTGTGACAGGAAGCAGACAGAGGAGGAGGCTGAGGAGGCGAAGAGGGAGGGGAATGTCAGTCTGAAGAATTAGGCCTGACCAGCTGCTCCTTTGTTTCTCAAACTCCTGTTGTATTTTCTGCTACCCCTGTCAAAAGCCTGGATCTCAGAAACAGAAAAAAAAATGTAAAGGTTGTATTTTATGACTGAATATACCTTCCTGACACAAAGAAAACAATCTCATAGCTGAGTCAGAGGTCTTAGTGCTGCAGCTGAATGATTATTGATCTGTCTGAGGAGAAAGAGGCTGGGCTCAGGAGGACAACAGGATGCTGCTTTTATTCCTCCTCGCCTCCCGCCGTGTGACTCTTCTTCTCTGTTCACACAACGTTTCATCAGAAGCAGACATTTAAGCCTGTAAGCGTTGGGTTTAATGGCAGCAAGAATCCGCTTTCTGAAATCTTAACGGCTCTCGGTTCCCCAGATGTAAAAAGATTCAGACGTTATCAGAGTTGAACTGTTTACAGCGGCTTTCAGTCTGACAGAGTACGAGGCAGTGTTGGTGAGAAAGACCCGAGGCTGTGGTCCGTTCAGTTTTTATAAGCTTCAGAGTATTTCACAAAATAAGGGGGAACAAAATATTGAAGTTTGTAGTGTGAACTCTTATAGTGTCTAGTGTATTTATACCCTTTAAGCGTCTTCACGTTGTGTGACATAATAACCACAGTCACAAACTTTTGCCAAAAGTTGTGAGTTCAGTCAGACTGGGCGGGTCGTGCCTTCGAGTCTTCTTACGGGTTGAAAACCAGAATTAAATCTGATCTTTGACTTTCGAAGGGCCATCTTTCACCTTCAGCTTTAGAAAGAAAGAAAAACTGACGCATAAATAAGACTGGACACGGAAAACTTATTGTTTACTACGAAATTAACAAAAACCAGAGGATTTGAATGCATCTCATGTAACTATCAAAGTGGTGAAATCTCCCCATTCAGCGAAATGCAGCAGCCAACAGTTTCCTTGTTGTGTTTTTACAAATCTGCAAGGACAGGAGAAGGTCTCCTGTTCCTGATGCGCTAACATCGTTTCCACTCTCGTAAAGCAGCATGACAACGTTTGCAGCTGCGGAAGGGAGAGGCTGAAAAACACATGCTTCATATTACGGAAAAAATGTTTTAGGCTGGTGAAATACAAGCAAATAGAAATGGCAGCTCGCTGACATTGAAAACAGGTGGGAAAAGAACACATGGTTCAGAATATTGTCTGGTTTGCGCTGCAGGTTTTTGTTAATTTTCTGACTTTGGAAGCATCCAGGGCCAGAGCCTCTGCTGCGCGGTCGGGGTTTTACTGCAGCAGCTACTGTCGTCACAGCTGGGATTCCCACCAGCAGAGAGAAAACGAGGCGGAGGCAGAGAGATCTGATCAGGATAGAAATGGAGAGAGAACATTCATGTTTTTATTCCCTCAGAGATAAATCATCTTGATAGATTATGAATAGTCGAGGTGGAAGAAAAGCAGAAAAAGAACCATTTGATTTTCTGAACACAGCTCTTATAAAGTTTGGTCTGAAACAAAAATGGCAAATGGATTGAATTTATGCTTGAATAAATGTATGCTTGGAGTAAAGTCCTACATTTTTCCTTTCAGTGAACACACCGTGTGTCAGTGCTACCAGACTGACATGCCGACAACATGCTTTGGTGCAGCAGTTAGCTACATTTAGTGCACTGATGTAAGAAGATGTTTGAAAGGAAACAGTTTTTAATTGTCAAGAAATGTCTTTAGTCCATTCAGGCTTCACAATAACTAGAGAGAGCATGACTTTCAGCAGGTAACAGGAAGGCTGGAAGAACTACAGCTAAGTTGTTCTATTTTATCCTTTTGAGATTTCAACCTTTTATCCGTCGTGGGAAGTTTTAAATTGGGATAAATTGGCAGGCTTTTGGAAAAACCCGAACGCAGGCAGGAGACGGTCACAATCACCTCTGAACAGGAGGAAACTCAGAAGATCAAATCAGCATGAAGGAAGTTCTGAGATGACAAAGAAAAAAGTAGCAGTGATAGTAGGAATGTGATGAACAGTGGGGCAGCAATCAGATAAGTTGGATTACTTAAGAAAGGCTTGTCTGAGCAATGTTTGAACAAAAGGAAAGCATAAACAGAACATAAAGTAGGTGTGTCAGTCAAAAACATAAGAGCTGCAACAGGTCAAACGTTTCTTTTCAACCCAGACTCATTCAAATTTTCTATAATGCAACCCGGCTGAATGATGTAATATGTGTAGGCTTAATTTTAATTTTAATTTTTTAAAGTTTCACACAGTGAATAATTAATTCAGTTCGGGCCAGACAGGGGGAAATTGTTTATGATGACATAAAAATGGGTCAAGGACAAAAAAAAAAGCCCCATAGGAGAAAATGTTCCAGGTGAAGTTACCCAGCATGCCTTTACTGCTAACCGGGGTGGGGGTGGATTTGATGGTTGCTATGGCAGTGACAGAGCAGGTGGGTTTAGCATGAAGGTGTGTGAGGATGAACGAGGCTGTGGAGCGTAATAGAGGCATGAAGGGAGCATGAGGCACGGCGCTGGTGGTCGAGCTGACATCTGTCACAACAAAAACACCTCGGATGAGATCCGTATCTTTATGTGTCACACACACACACACACACACACACACACACACACACACACGCACACACGCATACACACACGCACACATACTCCAGCTTCTTTATGCTTCAAGGTCACCTACTTTCTTCTCTCACCAAGTCTCAATACTTACACACAGGCACTCTCTTTTGTTAGGCTTCTTAACTTTATCGCTACAATATGCAAATGAGGTAGAATCTGTGCTCTAAAATTTAGCAACATATATCTCCCTAACAACAACAAAAAAAGAGCTATATGCGGGCATTTTGCAAAAAAAAAAAGAAAAAGTATGTTTCACAAATCAAAATGTTACAAAGCTAATTCGTAGACAGAAAGCATAACAAAAAACACTGTTAGCTAAAAACACAAAGAGTGTCTGGCTATTTTACCATCAAGTGACAGGTAGCATAAAGTTGAAATTTGGTCAAAAATAAATGTATCTGCTTAGCAACACATTATTTGGCCTGTAGCTGTTTATAACACACCTTGGTTCTGATGTGAGTCCAGCACTGAATTACAACCAAACACAAGATAACAGAAAACCGAAGGATAAAGCCGCTCGCAGCAGCAAATCAAAATGCTGTTCACAACCAGACCTCGGAGAGTCCAGGTCCGGCTCACCAGAGGCCTTTTCTTTAAAGGAGCTCTAAATCCCTCAAGCTTTTCCCCGAGTTGAATACAATGAAATGGGCCGACTCATTCCAGATTCATCCCGAGTTCCTCAGCCCTCACGGGCCTCACGACTGACAAAGCAAAAACAAAAGTGCACAAAGTTCAGAAAATAAAATCAATCATAGCAGGTTGTGCACTTCTTTAAAGCCTTAAGAGATTCAGTTTTCACCTTCAGAGACTGAACAATATTTTGTCCTGACACAAAAGCATTTTGAGAAAGTACTGATTAGGGTATTTATAACAAAGTAAGGCGAGCATAAAAGTAAAATCTCAGATTTTTTTTCCATACCAGATCCAGTTTCTTTTGTAATTTCTACAGTAGAAATTACAAAAAAGTGAAAAAGTAGTTTTTATTTCAATCATCCTTCCTGCGAGTTGTACGACAGAGTATGTTGACATAAAGTTAGCAGAAGAAAGACGTAACTTTACCACAAAGCTGTCTTAAAATTATGAGATAAAAAATGTTTTCATGAGGAAATGCTTGAATAAATTTTTTTCCTTGTGTTGCCGTTCTCATAAAATTAGCAACCTATAATTTTATGTGACAGATCAACATATAATAAAAAATAAATATGACGTAGACGGAAACACATATGGCTTCCAAGACTAGTTTTACAATCAGAATTCTGAAAAGTGTGGCAGATCTTTTTAAGATTTGAGTTCCTGACCTGTCCTAAAAATAAAAGCTGCCCGTCAATCTTGCATGTTTTATATTAAAGTTCAACAGTTTTTATTATCAGACTAAGTAAAGTTTTTAAGTTTTATATAAAGAATTTAAAGGAATCTCTGTAACAACCTGAGGAAAAACAGACACACTGAAGGTCATTTTTCATCACATGAAAGAGGATTTTCATACAAGCAATATTTTTTTTTGGATTTAATTTTCTGTTCTGCTTTGAACCTAAGCTTATAAAAACTTGAGTTTAATATTTCTTGTACATGTTTTAGCACATAAAATTTAAAAACCTGGAGAGTAAAACAAACAACAGCACAAAATAGTTTGACAATAATAATGAAACGAGTCCAGATAGATGAGAAATGGTCTAAATATTTATTACCTCTCTGTTAAATCTGTTAAAAATGAGTTCATATTCACTGAGCCGCCTGCAGGCAGGACCTGAAGTGTCACTGAAGGCATAAATCTGATGCTCATATGATTCCAGTCGCTGAGACCTCCCGTCCTCTGCCTGCCAATACGCGTCTCCTGACCCGACACACACACACACACACACACACACACACTCAGACGAGACGTCCTCGTGTTTACATGTGATCTGACGCGATGCCTTCATTTTCACCTCTTCACAAAGACGGCCCAAACAAAAACTGAGAATACCGGAGCGACTGCAGCACGTAGAAAATTACAGACAGAAGACGCCGCCCTCAGAGATGCAGATTGGACAGCCGCGTTGAGACGCGTCTCCTTCTTTCTCTCAAACACAAAAATCCCATTTATTTCCACGAGCACATTAGCCTTCGCTGTTCCTTCGTGCTCCCAGGAGCTGAATTATGAACGTTACTTTCTATTTTTGACAGCTGATGCATTCATAATAAATGCCTACGAGGCAGTTCTCATTCTCCACATCACCTTTACAAGCCTTTCCAAAAGATTTATGTGCCGTTTTAAAACATCTATGTTAATATTTCTGGACAGGTTTGGCAACAAACGACGTCTGGTAGAAGCCAGGCGTGGACCAATGTAAGGTTTTCAAACTGTAATGTTCTTGAGTAAATCTGCGATGTTTCAATGGGTTAAGATTTTGAAATTGTCTAATTTGAAAGATTTTTCCATGAATTGTTGAGAAGAGAACAAATCATTTTTTATTAGGACATAACACTTTATTTGAAGCAGTGTACACAAGACTGACAAAACACTGTTGTAAACATGAAGGAGTCTTAAAAAATGTTTTTATAACTGTTGTTTAATGTGAAGTTGCACTAAAAGTTACATTAAAAGACCATTAAAAGTGTTATTATTTACTGAATGACATTTTGTGACAACATAAATAATCATAAAGACTCCTTCATGTTCATAACAGGTGTAATTGTCATGTTTATGACCCCTTCAAATAAAGTGTTACCATATATTTTTTAAATAAAGTGTAAATACAAACAGGCAGCTTCCCTCACATTGTTTTATTATATTTACAGTGGCCCGTCTCGCTATCAGAAACAAGCTTGTTGGTTAAAATATCTTTTTTTCGTTTTTATCTAAATCATCCAGGAGCAGAATTATGTGTTTTCCAGACACACGGTGATGAAATTAACTTCAGTTAAAAAAAAAAGCTATATATAAATCAATTATGACTTAAAAGAATTTTTATTTTGTAATTTCATGCCTTGAAATTGGTAATCTGTATCTTTAAAAGCTCCTGTTCTTTCTGAAACTCCACCTTCTTTAACAACATTTTTACCAGCGTTTCACTGAGAAGTAGCTCCTATAATGAGCTCAGCTCATGTCAAATCCTACCAGGTGTTTGCTAATTGCTGCTGCTAGTCTGAAGGAGTTGAATAGGGGAGGCTCTGGGGAGGGCTGCTCTGTGAGGATGAGCATGGAAACTGCCGCTCTGAGGAGGAGCTGTGCCTTGAAGGCAGAGCTGGGTTCACCCAAGTGTTTTGCACAGCTGAATGGTTGCCATGGCGATTAAAGGATTTCTCAAACATGCATGTTTTTGATGGGGGAATAACATTGTAACATGATATAAAGCTAAAAAAACAACAAAAAAGTTGATTTCACATGACGCTGCCCCTTTAAAACAAACAAACAACAACAACAACAAAAAAAACATCCAGAACAGATGACATTCTGCAGCAACACTTTGTTGTTGAACTGTTGTTAATTTTGACAAACTGTCGGAGTGGTTCAGCAAAAAACGGAACATCTGATGAAGCGGCTACCCTCCATCGAACAACAGGCGGGTTTTGTTTGTCCTCCACCCTCAACAGGAGGCGGCACTCCGCCAGCGATGTCTTCTACAAATTTTGGCAGGCAGGTTTGAGCTCTGGGGCAGTTCACTCATCCCCTCCTTTTTATCTCTTTCCAGCCTAATTTATTTCCCTCTCCTCTTCCTCCTCACACCTATGTAAAAAATAAATAAATAAATAAAATCTTTATGCTAGCCTCTCGTTAGCCTTCCCAGTTCAGTGAGTGTGAAGGAACCGGGTTCTGGCAGAGGACAGGCCGCTGGACTCGTCTCTGCAGGAGAACCGATGAGGGGAGAGGCTCCTCTCCTGCCAAGTTCTCGTCTTACTCAACACTTGCGGAGAATGACTAATAACTGTGAGAAAGGGGAGAGCGACCAGAGAGACGCCTTTCTGCTGTCAGAGCCGTGAAATGAGTAGAGCAGGTGACGGGCGGGATGAGACGGGTTGTGGTTGCAGGCGTCGGGAGTTTACAATTGGGTCCCGTTGCTTCGTCCGCGGAGGATTCCTGAGTCATTTCTCCGCTCCCGTGATCTTCCCTCCCTTCCCTCGTATCTTCTGTGCCACAGCTTTCGGGAAAACGCGAGGTTATGCTGTCGCCGTGGATACCAGTGACCTCATTCCTCTTCGGTCACGCAGACGAGGCCTCGCAGCCTCAGCCTTTGTCCCGCCACATTTCTCAGAGCAGCAGTTTATGAAGAAATTTCCCCCTCTGGCTCATCCAGACAGGCAGCTCGCTAACACGCCATGTGTTGCAGTTTCATGCACTGCAAGCTGGGATTTGCAGCATGAAATCACTTCCTCTTTCACATATCGGCCATTGATCGCAGGAAAGACATCCAAACAAGCGGATTATGCGCGTGTAATAACCACAAATTACAAAATGAATCTAAAAATGTTGAAGTTATAATCATCTGGGCTGGGTCAAAAATCATAATCCCCCTGCGTCCTTAAATGGAGATACAATGGAGGATATGTCAAATTAGATATTACAGGATGCCAGATTATAATTTCATTTCTTATTTCTTTGCCAGCTGCTTTCATATGTTTTAATGTAAATAAAGAAAAAAGAAAAACGGGGCTCTTTGCATATTTCCCTTCAGTTTTATGGTGAAAAGTTACAAGAACTGCTAAATGTTTGACTCTGATCACTAAAAACCACCTGCAGTATGAAACAAGTTTATATTTATCATGAAATGTCAGCTTAAATAATGTCGCAAAGATATTTCATTTAGTTTTTAAACTATAAATACCTTTACATGTCAGAGAATTAGAACGTCATCAACAACTTAATCTATAGTTATTAATAGACGACTTCTGTTAGATTTGATGATTATGACTTAGGAAAACCCAAACAAATTAGAGTAACATACAAAAGCATATATTTTGGACAACTACGTGGAAACACAAATGCACTAAAATGTATCCTGCTGAGGAGGACTGAACAGGTAAGCAATTTTAACCAACGTCATAACACAATTATATTATTATTATAGTAAAGAATCTTATGGTTAAATTTCCCATAATTTCAACAGCTTTAGTACTAAGCTAATGGTAAGTAATCCAACCATCCATAACAGGCTTCCTATGTAGTTTTATCTCCATTACATAACAACATTAGAATGCATTTCACTTCATCTGCTTCTGTATCTGCTATATTAAAGAATCGTTTCTTCATTTCTTTCAATCATGCTGTAAAGCTTTTTTTCAGGCGACTCTACCACTTTATGGAGCAGCTTTGGCCGGATCCTATGAATACAGATGAAGGTTTAATGGAAACTGAAGAGGCAGTCTGCAGGCCTCTATGTATTTTCTTTATAAGTTGGTATTAATTATTCAAATACGGTATTTAAAACTCTGAGTACCAAAGGATCTTTTCATTTCCGTGACACTTCTCCTCAGTTCAGTGAAAGTCCAGCTCTACATCTAAATGAGAGTCGGTGGCAACACTAAACTGATGCTCACATGCACTTTCTACCTGTTTATTATTTAATATTAAACTACAACCAAAATGTTCTATTTTTCCATCTACAAATTTGTAGAGTTAAATATGAAAAACAACTATCCTAAACATCCAGCCAGAGCAACAATGAAATGTTTCAGATAAAATAATATCTCTCTGTTAGAACGGTCCAGTCAAAGTCTGGACTTTAATCGGCTTGAGAATCTGTGGAAAAACTTAAAAGTCGGAGGTTTCTCTATCCAATCTGAATGAGCTGCAGCTGTTTTTCGAAGAAGAATTTTCAAATATTTCAGTAAAGATGTGCTAAGCTAACAGAGGCGTGCTCTGTTCTACGAAGTACTGACTCCGAAGTGTTAAATACAAAAGCACATGACACTTTTCAGAGTTTTACTTGTAAAGTCAAAAGGTTGTGTGGATCAGCAGGGTGACGACGGAGCGGCACGTTAAAGTGACACTTTGTGAAAGAAAGCGATCCGGTATCATTCCAGCAGAAGGAATGTGGCTCAGCATCCTGTTGACGCTAGAATAAACACGTCAGCTTCTGCTGTTCAATGCCGTCACCGTCTCAGAGTTCTCCTGCACTTATCGCTCAGAGCAAACTGACCTTATTCTGCCAAGGAAAATAATTCACACAGCATGATGCTGCCAATGCCGTGTTCTTTGGTAGGGATGGTGCGTTCATGATGTTCATTTTGTCCAGTCAAAAAAAAAAAAAGAGAAAGGCTCAGTTTGTTCTCATCTGAACAGATTTTTTTATCTCATATCCAGCTTGTGGAAACTGAGATGATGGATGAAGATATACGCTCACCTTGTGATTTATTTAGGGGTACCAGAGTAAAGGGGACAGAAAACAAAGGTCACCCTTTTGGATTTGTATTGAGTAAAAAAAAATAAAAAAACAAACAAACTTGGAAACCATTTTAATTTCCTTTTATAATTATGCTCCTCGTTTTGTCCGTCTATGAAATCACAAAACAGAATTTTGTGGTTTTTATGTGGAAAAGTTCAGTCAGTGTGAAAGTGATGCGCATAAAAAAACAGATCATTTTCTTTTTCTTTTTTACAACACAGTCAATGTTGTTTTTTTTTTTTTTTTTATATTTCTACTACAAAAAAGCATGGAGTAATTTCTCTACAGATGAGGCAACACGCCTCAGGTTCTTCAGGGTTTCCTTGGATTTGACAGCCACACGCGCGCACACACACGCACACGCACACATCTACAGAACACAGGCATCAGAACCAGGGAGAGATATTTATGGCACTCCCTGCAAGGCCTCGCTTCCTCTGAGCGACCCACATTCGGCAACTGTGAAATATTCATCGCTCTTATCGCCACCGATCAGCATGAAAGCAACAAACATCAGCTCCTGCCGTGTTCGGCAGAGCTGCACATTTTAGCAGTTTGCAAACAAAGTGAAGGATTATATTCCTTCCTTGCATCAACGCAGCTCTAATGAATGAACCAGGAGACGGTTTCTCAGCTAAGAGGAAGAGGACGGGGGAAAAAAACAAAAAAAAAAAAACAAGGGTGAGGAAAATTTACTGCGTCTGACCCAGAAACAAATATAATCTTTCGCCAGTTCACTCCATCAACTCCACTGTCTTCAAAATGTCATCTGGGAATAAATCCGTCATCCTTGGGCCCTCTCGGGCCGGGCATGGGCAGAGCATCTAATCTCTCATCTGTGAATCAAGCGACGTTTTGCTTCAAACGCACCGTGATGCGACAAAGGCGAGACTTGAGAACCGCCGCTGTTCTACGATTCAGCACAAAGCCGGAGCCGACGGGAGGAGGTGCGGGAAAAAAATATATCAGGCACGGCGAGAGAGCGACAAAACGAGCCTGCATCACCGCTTGCTGTGGAAGAGCACCTGCTTGGTTATTAGGGAACATATGCTGCTGCTCTCAGCTACAAGTCTGTCCCACAACAAGTGTTTCATACAGGAGAGCCATTTGTCCGCAGTACTGTACATAAGGACGTAACGGAGAGAAGGATTACACAGTTCACTTGGTCTTATCTATGAAAATCTGATTTTTGATCATAAGTACAGAAAAACAAGAGGATTCTGCATTATTGTTGATATTTACTTAGAAGGAATATGAAAAATGACGCCTCATTTAATGATTCCGAGAGCCACCAGGAGCTCACCATCACAGTAATCAAGGACTCTGTTTACTGTTTAGTCACACTCAACTTATTTTTTCTGAGGATTTAAGCAAGTATAAAAGAAAGACAGCAAAGTTACCCTCCCTTCTTTGCAGACATTTCTTGAGCAGGTGAATAGAAGGTATTTTTGATCAGAAAATTGACATGCAAGATAATCTGTTATATTTACTGTATCACATAAAAAGGCCAGAGGAGGAATTGAACATTTAAAGGGAAGTATTATAAGTTTTCCAGGCTCATGGTGCCATTTATAGCACAATCAAGTAACTATGTTACCTTCAGTTGTTGTAAAAATGCTATAAAACACGACTTAAAGTTTACTTTGCAATTCAATACCTTGAAATTGACCTGTCGCTTTAAGAAGCTCCGGCTCTTTCAGCATGTCATCGCAACGATGCTCCTCCATCATGCCGCTTACAGCTGTTCTCTGATGAGTTGGTTCTGTTCTCAACCTCAGTCTCAATCTTTACTGGTAAAATAAACGGCGTCAGCTCCAAATCTGGTTCTGGCTGGAGCTCTAAAAGGCGGCATCAGTTCCTCCTGGTACCGACGTTTATGAAGGGCAGAAGCTCCGAACGCAACACAGATGTGAAGGGAAATCAGAACAAAGTCTTCTGCTGTTAACTTTGCACCAAAATAAGTAAAATAAATAAAAAGCAAAACCTCCAAATGTAAAAGCCACATTTGGGTGATCAGACCTGGTTCTGACTGTTTGCGGAAAACTTTTTACAGCACTAATCTAGTTAAGTATGATACAAAACTGCATGGCAGTTGTGTACGACCCAAAGATGCAAGCAAGATGCTGACTTCAAAAAGAATATTTGCATAAAGTAGCTCTCAGAACAGGAAAGTCCATCACGATACAATAATGTCAAATACTGGAAAAAATGTTATTTGTTATCGATTGCATTGAAACTGAAACGTCACATTCCTTAAGTCGGTAAGCAGATCAACAAATAGCCAGTCCTTTGATGTTATGAGTCCTTAAGAAGAAAATTTAACTTAGCAGGTCAGACCTGAGAGGAAACAGACTATTTATATATAACCTGGAAGAAACAGACTGGTGGGTATATTACAGGTCCTCGTTTGGTTTCTGTTCACTGCAGCGACAGGCAGCAGGACGGGTCGATGAAGAAACTCCTCCTGAGAGGTTAAGCTGAGAGGAAAGGCAGATGAGGGAAGCCTGGCTGTGTGAGTCATCGCCTGCATCATTTATCTTCAGGAGGCTGAGGCACGACAGACGGCTCGAAACGATCTGGAGGAAGAGATCCACATGTACCAGGATACAGGAATCACAAAGCTCATCACACCCTTTTTCTTTACGAAAACAGATCTGAACATTGTGAAAGGAAAACCAGCCGAATGCTGGATGCAGATGAAGTTCACACGTCCACACCAGCGGCAGAGATCAACGACAACAAGACAAAGGTTTACCCAGGAAAACACAGCTGCTGCCCACAGAGACAGCAACACATTTCACCTCACAGGGTCTTGGCTTGCATGTGAAATACCATTAGCACAAACACTACAATATTCATCTGCAATATCTGGGAGTACGATGCAGTCACATGAAGTTTCCTCCTGCAATGAATTGCGCCATGGTTAGCTTGTTTTAAAGCATTTAGTGTGGGTCTCTTCATAAACCTGGCTTATTTTTTTTTTTTGTCAGAGTTTTGGAGATGCTAAACGCCAACTCGGAAAAGCTATTGAAAGAAAAGCCACAAAAAGAAGAAACCTTTAAAGGAATTGTGTCCGAGTTTTCTGAAACAAGATGATTACCGATTGATATCTGGTGAAACATTAGAGATGGCAGCCTGTCTCTTCCATCAGCGCTTCAAATGCCGAGCAGCCTTCTGACAAAACGCGAACGTCCCTCTCATTCATCCCTGTCCGCAAGCTTCAGGGCCGGCCTGCGTCAATAATGACTAAACGCTTAGCCACCCCCCCAGCGCAGAAAGTCCTTGAAGTCAACTTGTGATGACACAAAAGGACGGTGCATCATCCCCACAGCTGCTGTCGCCGTTACAGAAAGCTGACAAAGTGCAGCGCAGTGTGATTTGACGCCTCCATGCGTGACAAGCAGGCGGCGTCCATAAACCGGCAGCGGTTAAAACGGAGCGGAGATTTGTCATTCCTGAGACGGAGACGAGTCTTTTTTATTACTGTGAACGATGAGTCTCATTACTCAGCAGAGTCAATTAGCTCCCCTTCAGTTGTGCTTCGGTCTGACCCACAGTGGAGGAAACTGCTGGTGTTAGGGTGTGAAACATCCATCACCTTCTGAGGAGTTCCTTATCTTTTTTTTTTTTTTGAGTTTGAAACAACTTTCTCCCTCTTAGCACATTAACAGTACCTTCTAGAAGTATTGCTATAACCACATACTCAAATGTACAAGATTTTTTATTCATTTTTTTTTTTTTTACAAAATATGTAGAAATCTGTGTGCACATTTGTAGTCAGGTTTCTGAATTATTACTCTGCAGAATCACTTTTCACTGCAATTACAACTGCATGCGTTCCTCCACTAACCTCCATTCTTTGCAGACATTTCTTGCACAGTTGAACAGAGCAAAAGCTTTAAATATTTCAAAAAGTCTAGATGTAACACGGGGGAAAGAACCCGGATTGTGACTGAGGACGTGGCCCTAAAGTCAACTGGTAGACCACTAAAATAATATAAAGTGGCCTAGAGTCTCCCAATTAACAATACCCAGGTACGTCTGGCTTAGAATGATGAAACAGAAATAGTATACAAAATATATTTTATTTATACATTCTTTGACAATATTAAAAATTGACATTCTAATTTAAAACCCAATAAAGCACAGGAACCCAGGACAAGACTAGAAACAATCTGAGACTTAACCAAAAACAACTGCAAACCAAATTAGTAGAAGCACAAATTAACACAAAATAATGTTAAACAAAAACAAAACAAATCCCACATTGCCTCAACCCAGTCCTATAAGGCTGTGCCCCATAAACTAATTCATAAAAGAGAGAGATATAAACTGTTGTTCTGGTTCTGCAGTGCTTGTGCTACAACTCCAGCTCTAGAAGACGACCTATTAATTGATTAGCTGAGAGCATCTGAACTACAAAACAAAATGCACTTGGTGAGAGCATAACAGCAGCAGCAATCTTAATAGCCACACAACGGGTACATTCAGACGCTGCAGTGAGAAGCCACTGAAATGCATCCAGCAGCACAAATACCCACGATCCAGATCTTCTTCCAGCAACCTGATGAGCACGGCACCAGCGCTCATCTGACCAAGATCCAACTGCAAACAACGGACCTGACAGTGGCGTGCACACCCGGTGCCTATATACACTAATGAGCCCGACAAGGCTGTGAAACGGAAGTGAAGGTGGGGAAACGGGGCCTGGATGTATTCAAGGGCCCTAAAACGGGTGGGAATTTACAGCAACTTTATGTAACAACGTTTTCCACGTAAAACCACCCGGTTACATTTGCCATAAAGACAAATGGCAGCTTAGTTCCAGATGGAGACTTGCCCATTACATTTTTCTCAATCAATCCCTGTAGCAACTATAGAAATGATGAAAAATGTAAGATAATTTCTCTCGTGTTTCTGGGGAGTGATAATTATTTACATTAGATCCTCAAATATGTGGGAACTTAACAAATCTATCTTTGGGTGAAGATAGACCCAAAGTCAATCAATCCAGCATCATTCATCATGTTTTGTTCATGTTCAGCTAATTTGAAAATCTCATTTCGTTACTTTTATTCAGTGACATAAAATCATGGAGTTTCATGAATCTGACTTTAACTAGAACCATGTGTTTGATGAAATAAGACTAACTGAACATTTTGTCAACAAACGTTCTACCTTGCATGACAATGTGAACTATTTGAAACGCCTGAACAGCTGCATAATAAAACTCGTTCTTTCTCACAGAATTTTTCAGCACGGCATTGACGCAAAAATATTTTCCTTCATCATCCCAACTCGTAAGAAGCAGTTTATTGAAGGGAACGTTAGAAGTAAAATCCTTATCTTACGTTGCGTGTTTTTCAGATAAATGCCTTTTGCCTCATCCATCATCCGTTTTGTTGTTTCCTTCCCAACTCTGACAGAAAACATGTTTTTTGAAATTCTCTCTGGGACGTGAATCGCACGTTTCTCTCTGCACCTTCTGTCTCTGCAGCGCAGGGAGACCCAACACATGCTTCCTGCCGTGAATCCTTCAGCTTCAATCTGCTGCTTCACATGAAGGAGTCACAGTTTGACAGCAGACAAGACAAAGGAGAAGTTCAAATGTTATTCAGGTTCCTCACATTCACCTCTTTTAACAACAGGCAGCAGCTGGCTAGTACTGATTTTTTTTTTGTTTCTTATGGAATGAGTAGTGGAGTTTACTGAAAATATGCTTGTAAGATTTCTGGTCTTGGTCCGTTTCCTGCATGTTTTCCCCTTCTCTCTCTCCAACCTTTTTTCTGACTACCTACTATTCAATAAAAGCCTCTAGTGCTGAAAGAAAACCTTTATAAAAAAAAAAAGAAGAAAAAAATAGTGGTATTGGAACATAACTGAACTTCCCCGAGAAGATTATTCTGGTGAGAAAAAGCAGAGCTATTCCAGTCAGGTTACATGGTCCGCTCTGCCTCCGCGGGATCAGAGCATTAAAGTTGTATGTGGTCACTCCGACCCACTGAGAGAGTAAAGTAATGAGTCCACAGTTGAACACTTTAGATCACAGCAGCAAACAGCTTCAGATCTTAATAAATCCTCTGAAAGTTTCACATTTCTTCCCGGTGCGTAGGGTGAATGAGTTTAGATTTCACATATCCGTGTAAAATAAATAGCCCAAAGAGAAAGTGGACTGTCTGGTACTTTATGACTCAGCAGCTGAGTCATAACAGGGAAATCCTATAATGCTATTTATAGCCCGGTCTGGGAAACACTTGGACTGAGCTGAAGAGGAGAGAAAAACCTTCAACCCCGTTTCGGATCTCAGAACAGGTTTCAGACGATGCACAAGAGTTTGTTTTGCTTTGAACTGAAGTAACATGAATTGGTTTAAGCTTCATCGCATCGGAAATGAAACCAGATTTACTGCAAAGCTTCCGTCTGTTAACACAGCGTCAGATCTTTGACAAATTTAACTTATTTAACCTGTTTTTTAATGCTGTAAGTTGTCCCAGAAGTGGCTGTAGGGAACAGGTTTAACTTGGTGATAAATTGAGAGAACAGAAGGTAAACTAATTTCTAACCAGAAATTAGCTTTTGTATCTAATCTACTTAGAGTACTTCCTCAAAACAAGAATCTATCTTGATCTCTTCTTGAATTTTGCTGTTTTTTAACAGCTGAAATGTAATTGAATCTGTCAAACAGGCCGTCCAGTCCAGAGGGTTTTAGACTTTGTGGTTTAGCCTCAGACATTGGATGAGATGGCTGGGTTTTTGTTTAATTTAAGTTTTAGGCAGATCTGCATCATGTACACGATGCTGAGAAAAAAAAACAATGATTCAGTTACAGTTATTAATTTTATTAAATGTACTGGTCATTTTCCTTCAAAACAATTGTTTTCTAACATGAGATGTTTTTTCTTTTAAGTAAATGAACAAATGTACTCACATTAAGTTTGAAGCATGATGCCTAATTCTCTTAGCCCAGAAAGTCCTATTTAAGTGATTTCTTGATTTGGTGGGTTAGGCAGTAAAAAGGTCATTCATAATTTTAAAAAAGAGCAATTACTACTCACACGCGGCCAGGCTTATTTAGACATATCCTCCCATCTTAACATTTTATCATCTAAACATTAAGGGGAAAAATTGTAAGGGTCCAAATACTTTTTGTTACTGCAGTGCAGCTCTCAGCCTGGTTCAGACTTTAGCACCTCTTCAGCTTCCAAAAGAGCCGCACAAGCCATTTAGTCTGAGGGCAATTACCTCCATTCACCTACTTGTGGCCTATAATGAGCGAAGCCAGCTGCTGCGGTTCGTTATGAGCCACTCAGCTGGCACCGCTGCAGGTTCACTGCTGTGCAGGGGCTGAGCAAAGAGAGCTGCTGCAGAAAATGACAGCTGGTAAGAAATAATATAAAGGAAGAAAAAATTAACTGCAACTGGAAGAAGAAAATAAACGCTTCAACACTTTTTACCCCCTTCTTTTACACAAAAGAGCATTTAAACGATTAAATAAGCCTAAGAGTTGATCACCACAACACACCCATCATCTCTGTTACTTCATGTTTAAGTCATCGATGCTGTCGGGGTGTTTGCATCATCAGCGGCTCCCCGTGGAAATGACTCAACTGTTGCCATGGAGTTTCCTGCAAGGATAACCAGCACAGCGATTAAAGCGCTCTATAGCCGAGGACAGCGATGTCAGTCAGAAGAGTCAGAAAAGAGAAAGTTCTGCTTGTCTTTGCTCTGGTTTTCCCCTCTAACACATTTATTCTGTATCGGGGAAAAAACTGAAGAAACTTCCTCTTGGTTATCTACTTTGCAGGTCTTTAAATGTAATTAAAATGGTATATGACGTGAAAGAAAAAGAAAAAAAAACTATTAATGTGATGATATTTATATCTGTGAATCATATCAGATGGTCTGGGACTGAACAGAAAGCATCCAGCCGTAAAGACGCATCATGAGGTCAAAGACAGGATGCACCAGATGGTCTGGAGCCCACACAGCTCTCATCTCCACATCATCCAGTCAGACTGGGTTTCCATAACTGGAAAAAAAGACTAATTCCAGTACAAAAGCAGTAAACACAAATATGAGACCAATCCTGAGTCTGGAGAGGCAAACGCTGATTTTTAGAGTTGTAGAAAAATCATCTTGCAATCGGAATCACTCAATATTACTGCTGATTGATGGTCAGCCACTTAGAAACTACAAATCTGATATTTTTATTGGTCATTAAACGCGTCACGCCAGCTCACACCAACCCTAACACTCTTCTGAGTGGAAACTGTCACTGAGAAAAACGACTGAGTGTTTGGAAATGAAGGTCAGAAACTGTAAGAAGCTTCTAAAAACTAAAATATTTTCTAAAGATGTTTCTCAGTGGCCTAATCGTTCAGATGCCAGCAGATGACAGAAGGCTGTTTTTCCCCCTTTTTGCCCATCAGTGGACATGCAGGATATGGAAATGTTTTTAAGAGTGCTAAGCTAGCTCATTATGCTAATGCTAATCTAAGATGCTGAAGACAAATTGACTCTTTTTGTTTTTTTCATAAAATTCTGTTTGCCTGCAGGGCTGTGTAACAGTGACTGCTCTCTAGACAACACATCTGCTCCTGGTATCAATAATTAAAGATCAATTACAGCTGAAAGCAAGGGCGTAGGTTCGGTCTAAGTTTTGGTGGGGACCTTGACCCCCCCCCCGGCAGCACAGTGAAATGCCCAAGAGCACCGAACATTTTTGAGAAGGGGGGGGAAACATTGGCTTAATAACCCCTCCCCCCAACCATATCATACATCTTGTGTATACAACCAGATACAGTCATACTCAGCAGATCAGTTCAAGAACACTTTACTTTTTCCTTTACAAAACTCAGCAAACGTTACAAGTAAGATCAAAAGAAATATCCTCTGGATACAGCAAACACAATTGCAGATAAGAAGAAATCAATAATAAAAGAAAAAAGAAAAAATATTACATAATTAACAGACCTATTCTACCTCACATTCAGTGCTGACCTTACTAAACACCGGACTTTACAACAAATGCGTTGCGTGATAGATATCTAACTTATGGGTCCACTCACTGTACTTACAGCCGACGTAGCGAAATAACTTCTAATGTCTGTCCTTTTCTTTTTTGGTGGCGACATGGTCTCGGAGACTCAGAAGGAGACGCGTGTGCCCAGCTAGCCGCCGCCTTTTGCAGCTAATCAAAGAACGTCCGACGATTCAACTGACTCCCCCTCCCCCCCCCCCCCCCCCCCCACAGCACCGTTCCGACACGGTCTCGGAGGCTCATAATAAATGTCAAACTAAGAAGCTTCCGTTCCGCGCACCGCCTGTTGCTGCTAATCAAAGATCGTAGATCCACGTTCTTTGAGCCAATATGGCAAAAATTGGTCGGGACTTTTTCATATCCCGTGAATATTGGTCGGGACATGTCCCTACCGTCCCTACCCAAACCTACGCCCATGGCTGAAAGTCTTCCTAATGCACCAGTATAGTTCAAATAAATGTCAATTTAACACTTAAGAGAAAAGCAAGGCTTTTTCCTTTATTAAATTTGTTATGTATTTTGACAATACAGCAAATATCTAGGAGAAGTGGCACCTTAGATTTTCATAGAAAATAAGAATAACCTTTTTATTTAACAATATAACATGTTTTTTTTAGAACTGTTGAATGTTCAGTTCATTCAAAAAGAAGAAAAGCAGGTTTTATTGTCACTCATAGCTCTTGAACAGAAGCTGGAAACTGATCAAGTGGCATCAGCAGGCGGGAGTTTTAAAATACAGACTGATTAGGAATCAAAGGCTTTTTGATTGGTACATTTCCGGTGATTACAGAGTTGTAGTTGCATAACAGAAATAGAAATGTTAAAAGTCACTTTCTGCCTCTGCCGAACAGCTTGAGCTGCAAATGTTTTCCTATTGAAAACAGATTTGAATAATATTTACCCTACAGCGTCGAGGTCAGGGGTGTTCAGTGTCAGCCCGGAGGGTTTTCTGCAGGAGTGTGCATGTTTTTTACATCGCTATGGCAACACAGCAGGATTGCCTACAACCACAAAAGCCTTTTTAAATCAGAAATATAGTGAATATATAGATTTTTTATATACTTTTTAAAAAAAATATATATTTTAAAATATATTCGCAATATTTTTAAATTAAACATATTAATTGCCGAATAAGACATAATGTCTCCATTTATTTTCATTTTAATTATTAACACTTTAGTCGTTGTTGTAACCGTTGTTTTCAACAGCAACCAGAAAAACAGAAACATCTCCAATTGTCCCCGTAACCCAACAACAACAACAACAACGAAAAACACACACGCATCATTAGACTTTAATGAACTGAAAACACAAACTAATGTGAGCGTGATCGTTTGTCCTCTTGACCCCTGACCCTCGCCTCGTCTCACGCCGCAGCTGGCGAGGTGGAGACATCTGAGCTGCGTGGGTTTGACTCCGCATTAAAGTTTAACAACGCGACCGGCAGCCGGTACGGTGGAAAAAGGTGAGACGCTCACCTGCGCGGCGCCGTGTCAGACAGCTGTTTTCCTCCCACAATGCACCCTGTCGGACTGAAAGTTCACACACAGGCTCGCTGCACAGTCAGCAGGTCGTAAACGGGACTCGTTCTAATGAAGCAACCAGCTTTAATGGCAGAGGCACATCCCAGTAAATTATACGATCGTTAAAATCATAATTGATTTGAGGGATTCAATTTAAAAAGTGTAACTTGTTTAGGTTCGTTACACACAGAGAGATAAATCTGAATCATTTACTTCTGATAATTCAGATGACTGTGACTTACAGATGATAATAATAATAATAATAATAATAATAATAATAATAATAATAAAATTAGTTTCTGAGAAAATTACATACAGCCAATAAAACAAAGTATTTTTCTGAAAAGTACGTTCAGATGTATGCAGAGTTTACGCACTCATACAGCTGCATTAACGCAACCCGCCGGTAGCTCTGCTGTCACTCTCTCTCTCCCTCTCTCTGAAATCCCTGATGCTCCTAAACCTCCTTTTTTATTACCAGATTTTTTCCTTCCACATAACTTTCCAATATTGCGATCAGATACAGGACTGCGTGAGCAGCCATTTTCTTCAACAAGCCATCATTATCAGAATAAATGACTGAAATTTAATACCAATCTAGCAGCTTTAATTATTGGAATAATTTAACATTTTGGTAACATTTTATGCACAGAGATGCACGTGCATTCACTATTGGACAAAACAAAGCAATTAGTTGCTCTTTCAATCCTACAACATTGTTCTTTTAGCTATTCGCATATTAAGGGAACAGAAATGTGTCTGCTCGTCAGATGAGCAGATGAGGCTGAAGCCCTTCGTTGTGAAGACGTTCCCTTCGGAGCGGGAGCTGAATGAGTCTGGAAGCAGAGCTGGCTGCGCCAGATAATGTGTAAATAATGAGGTTGGCGAGTCTCCTCCATCAGCTCGGCCCGTCGTCGCCGACGGCTCGTTGTTTAATGTGAGAGGGAACGTGTGGGAAGCATAAGGTTGAGACAGACGAGTTTCCGTTTCATTCCAGCTGAAAAACAAACCGGCGATCAAGGTGGAAAATGTCAAACATGAAAAAGGTGAAATGACCTGGTAGGTCTGCTTATGTTTTTTTAAAACTCATAGTTAAATCCCAGTTTGATCTCATTACGTACACAAGACGTTTTACAATATTCCTAAGTGATGTAAATTTATTTGCGTTTGTAAAAGAAACAAGTCCAAACCCGACTGCACACCTTCTGCAAACTTTCACATGTATATCAATTATCTATGCTGAATTTTGAACCAAAAATGCTCAGTGGGAGGAAGCAAAGCCAGACAGATGGACGGACCGGTCGACGGACAGATGGGTTCGGCTTTTGGACAACTGGACAGGAAATTAAATCAGGACACACATTTTTCCCCTCCATTCTCTTTTTTTTTCAGTGTCTATTAAAAGCATGAAAACTGCGACCCTTATTATTGTATCTCCCAGCATTCATGGAGGAGCAGAGCTGTTGCATCAGTTGTTAACCAAAAGTTAACCCTGGTTTTCGACTCCAAAGCAAACAGAGAGAAAACAGAACGAAGCAGCAGCTGCAGTGAAGCAGAAGCAGACAATCTAAATCTGCTCTGTGTGCAAATTGAAACAGCTCAGAAAACCTCCCGATAAAAATAAATACGTTTTAGTTATATAATGTTAACGAAAATAACCACTAAGCAATGTTTTTTGGATTAAAATGGGTTTGAACTTTTATTTGCCATGTCACAATAACATCTGGTGACAGCATCATGCTGTGGGAAAGGTTTCCTCAACAGGGGCGGTGAACTAAACACAAAGGAACCTGTTACAAGCTGCAAAAGACGCAAGACTGTGAAGCAGGTTGACCTTACAATGAGCATAAAGAAACATAATCCCAAAATATAAACGTTTCTAAAAGTAGGCTGCTGAGTCAGTGGAGCTGAAAATAAACAACATACCTGCCAGATTTATATTTGTAAAAAAAAAAAGTGTTTTAAATGTATCTTTTCGCTTTGATTTGGCCTGAGAAGTGAAATCTAAAATGAAACATATTGCAGCGACTAACAGTTCGCTCTTTGTAAGGTGCTGGAGAAAACGAACGTTGCCCTCTTTGTACTTTAAACAACATAAACTGAGATTCAGCTGTTTTATTCCTGGTGGAGGGATTAAAAACGTGTCCCTGAGCTGAACTCCCGCCGAAACGTGAACCTGTGGGGCCCGCAGAGAGTCTGTCATGCAGACCGGTCGTCGTTTCAGCGTCGTGTTCTGACAGGATGCTGAAGTGCCGGTTTCTACGCCGTCGCTCGGCAACGCGCCTCCTGACGTCAGCGCGTCTGCGTCTCGTTCCTGAGAGACGTTCCTCCACCGGACCGCATTCACGGTCACATTCTGTTATTTCACACGCAGAAAGTGAGCTTCAGCGGCTCTCAGGAGGTCCCGCTCATTCTTCCCACTGACGTCACTTCCTGTGCTGGGTTTAACAGCCCTCCGAGGAGCCATGCCGTTTTTAGGTGGAGCCCACTATGACATCATGGTTTTTAGGGCTGCGTCAGAGCCGGGTTTTAGTCTTTGTTTGATTATTGTTAACGTATCTTGATCTGTTTCAGAGTTTTACAAGTACAATTTGTGAAGTTGTATTCGTTAAAAAAAAGAGTAATGAAATCCCCCCAAAAATTATCTTAAGTGAGTGCAGCTTCTTTAAAAAAAAACAAAAAAAACAATAGCATACTAAGATTTTTCTGAACTATTTGTAAATATTTGGTATTAGAGGATTGGTGCTTAAAAAGGTTTTAAAAGAGCTGCTGAGGAAACAGTGTGAACATTACCTGTGAGGTCCCCCAGGGGTCACTGTTGAATAATTTATTTTTTGTTTTATTCAAATGAGATGTGCAAACTATCAAATATACTAGGATGTGATGTCACTGGAAATGACAAAAACAATCATGTTGGTTTTAATTTGAGAATCTAAACTGATTTTAATGTCTGCATGACATGGACTGGCAACCAAACTCCAAAGAAAACCAATAAAATCCTGATGCTTGTTTCCTTCCACTTAACTTTCAATTATTATACCAGGATATAGTTTTTTGACAGCCAGCCTTATGGAGGGTGTCTGCTGGACAGACGTTAGATCAGCCATCTTTCATGGTTGCATTTTTATTGATCTGTGTAAATTTCAATACTGAATTTTTGGGTTTTCATCAAGTTAACAGATGCAGAATAATACATGAGCTGAACTCCTGACATAAATGCACTCGTTGACAATGTTCTAATTCACTGAGCTACACCTGTAGATAAGTAAACTTTTCTTTTTAGATAAAGGAAATAAAGATCAATGTCTCACTCTTGATGCAGCAGCCAGATGTCTAATTTCCTAATATTTGTTTGAAAAGCCACCCCTGTCACCCGTTTGTCGGCTCCTCCGCAGCTCAGAAACAAACCGAGAAGCGACTCCATCGACACACTCCAGTGAATTTCTTAACGCTCCACTGGCAGAAAAGTCTCCTTCAGAAAATCCCCAGGTGTCCCCCCCAAAAAAACAAGCTCACGTCTCAGAGGCGGTTTGACTGACAGCACCGTAAACATATTTCACCGCTGACTTAACTACAAATCTCCATAAAATTCAAGAAACAAAGCAAGTGAATCTCTTCTGACAACATTTATGACTGCTGCTGCATCAAATATGTATTTTTTTATGTCAGCCTCTAATATGTTACATACAATAAGTTTTAATTCCTGAGGTTTTTTCCAGTATCTATTGATGTGTTTTTCCTACTGCTCGTGTCTTTTGCATTAATGGTTCCACTCTGGTGAACTTGTTTCCGGTCCTGTGCAAGGATAAGTTGCTCTTTCCTGTTAGTGAATTGACCAGTCAAATTGCACTTAGCCTAATGTCCACATTAAACCAGAGGACAGACACACAGTGGACACCAGGTCTTAGTTTTATACATAAAACTGATCCTGAAGACAACACTTCTCATGACCTTCATTAAACTCTTGCATAAAACCCAGATACGTGAATAAGAGTTATCCAGTCAACAAACACCAAAACTGTGAATCTCTGCAGCTCCTCCAGAGTTACTATGAGCCTCTAGGCTGTTTTTTCTGAATATATTAATGCTCTCCTGACTCAGGCTGCCAGCATAGGTGGACTGCCATGTATACTCCCACCTACTTTTTATTTTTTAAGATAATGGATTAAACAGAGCTCTGCGAGATCCTCAAAGTTCAGAACATTATTTTAAAACTTAACCCTGGTTTAAACTTCTCCACATTATCTCTGACCTTTCTGCTGTTTATTCACTTGTACTCTTTCACGAACCCTTAAGGTCGTCTTAGAACAGCTGGATTTGCGCTGAGACTAATGTGTGCACAATTAGACTCTGACGGCTGAAGGATTTCTGAAGGCAACACAGGATTTTACTTGGAGGTACAAGAGTATGGCAGTCTCATTTGAAATGCACTCCACACTTTTCAGATTTCTATTTGGAAAGGAAAAAATGAAAACCAAGCGAAAGATTTCCTTCAACAAAGCTGACGCCGCAGTCTTACTAAGTATTTTCAGTCTAGTTTCTAGTGCACATATTTTGAAATAATACAAAACTAACTTACAAGTAACTTTCCAGCAACATAGGAGCTTGTTTTAAGTCAATAATTCCTTAATATTTATGATAAAATACTACTTGCAGTAGCAGATTATTTCACTTATAAAATGGGGAAAGTGTCTTGTTATAAGTGAAACAATCTACCAGTGAAGTCAGTACATTTCTTTTATCAATATTAAGGATCTTGTCCTATTTCTTGCTGAAAAGTTACTTGTATGTTATATTTCAAGGGCATTAAGATATTTGCACTAGAAACTAGACCACAAATACTTGATAAGACCACGGCTTTAAATGACATTCAACAAATCTGATGCACTTCTAATAAAATCTTTCCCACCTACTGTAAATTAACACCTCAGCTGAGCCTGCAGTGATGCAACACCTCCTGCCGTAAACACGACGCCATCCACGTCAGGTCCATTCAGCTCATTCTAAGCACATTTTCACGTATCTTACTGTATAGCAGCCTGAATACCTTATTGTGTTTCAAATGAAGGGCAGTAAATTATTTTTAAAAAATGAATGTTTCAGAAATTAGCAGGTGCACAAAGAAGCTCTGTCTTTGACAAATGAGCTCATTATGTTTCAGCTGAGTTGTCTGGCAGCCAAGGAGGAAAAAAACATGTCGGGGTAATTACTGTACACCTCTATGGAGCCATTTATATTAATACAACCTACAGAAGAAATCCATAATTGTCCAAAAACAACTGTAAGCACTAAATCTGAGTGCTGCAAAGAGAGCCGTAAAACGTCTGACTGCAGAAGAGACCGCAGTCGGAACAACACTTTGTTGATGTGAAAGATCTGCACAGGGTGAAGTTCATGTGTGATTTATATGAACAATAAAGAAAACAAGCAATCCCTTAAATCCTCACGTTATGCATAAACTGGTGTTTTCATTTGATGTGTTGGTTTAACAGGCTGCACTGGTGGCTACTGGTTTGATCCCGTAAATCTGTAACAATAACAGAGAAGAAGCTTTTATGTCTCGCGAGTCTAAGGAGGGGGAATTATTTGGAGTTGTTTCAAGAGGAAGGAAGATAAGTTAAGTACATACATATTTTATGAAACAATAAGCACTCGTAACTCGTCAGGTTGGATTTCCAGTCAGGTCGGGGTTGAGTCAACATCTTGAAAAACCTGTTTTACAGTTTAGATTTAATTTTATTTTAGCATAGCCGTTTGGAAAGACACAAACCTGCATGTTCGGATATTGTAGAAAGTCAAAATTCAGCTCTAGTTTTATATGATTCCTCATCTCATTCCCAAGTGTGAGCGGAAACACCCTTCAGACAAGCCAACTTTATTTATGATGCATCTAAAAATGGCTGGATTTGACCAACAAAACGATAAATAAACAGAATAAAACACTTAAAAAGTAGAATGAGACACAAATCGAGGAACATTTCAGCAGCATGAATCTCATTCTTTTAGTCATGAGTCATTTGTCACGTGATACAAGGAACATATACAGTAGAGAAAAAGTATGAGACATTATACAGCTTTTTCCAAAAAGCTTCAAACACAGCTTGTCATAAAAGAGCTAAACGGTGAGTCAAAACTGTTTCAAGCTCACATTTTCCCCTGATTTCTTCACAATTAAAAAACATGTCTAAATGGCCCATAATCGCAAACACAGATTTTGCTTCTCTGAACTGTTTTCATGCAGGTTACAGTAAATATTATTCAGTTTTATCAAACTGCCTCTCAAAGCACCGACTTGCACAGTTTTGGGTATGAACCGACAATATTCTTTATATTGAAGCGGGGACCAAAACTTCAAAACTTGTGAGGAGGAAAAAATGTGCCCTTTCTTGATTAATCATAGCGCTGAACCGTTCAAGCTTTTGGCTCTGGCTGTGTCGCACAGACAAGAGTGCAAGACTGTGATCCTGTGGAGAACTGCAGGGAAACCACATCCCTCCTCCTGCAATCGAATAAAACCTGACATGCAAGGCTGGTTTTACGAGGTCGCTCCTCAGGTTTCATTGAATGGAGGCAGAGGGAAACAACCCAGAAATAAACAGCGTACAGAAAGAAAAAAATCATTGGCCACTCGCTCATCAATTAATCATTCAGTCACTATTTCTTCCCACAGCCTGGAATGTGACAAAGAAAACAGCGGTGCAAGAAATGAAGCCGTTAATGATATGCTGCTTTAAAAAAACGAAAATTTCTTGTGTTCTCCTCAATCACCAAAGCTGACAGACGATGTAGGCGCAGTTCCTTATGTCCTGTCACCTGCAGCTTGAATATTAAACAGAAACAAAAAGAAAACATAAACAATTTTCTTTTATCTGATGTAGTTAGATAACGATCAGAAATCTGTGTCTCATCATATTTCAGGTTTCAATCCATTGCCGTCTTTAAATAATTACTCTGCCTCCTTTGAAGTGCCGGCCTGGGCAAAACCGTATCACTCGACACGAGCAAACGAGAAACCCAGACACGCTCTTTTATCAGCAGCACAAACATGGAAACGAGAAGATGAGTCGAAACACCCAGCAGGAAAAGTGACAGAGCCAAAAGAGGATTAGAGGCCGTCCCCTTCCTGCCACAACGCCGCTGTGCTCACACACAGAGCTACACGTTTTCATTCAGTCGCACAGTTTATGCAGCATTACACAGGATTAATGGTCCAGGCAGACTGTTTCAGAGATGAATTTAACTTTGTCTGAACCTCTCTTGACCTATATCCTCAACTGGAGCGGTGCAGCAGTGCCGCCCTAAAGGGGGCACACTTCATTAGAGCGAGGATGTCCTTGTTGTCTGCACAACAAAACAGATGCAGGGATGTGGAGATGACTGCAAATGAAAAGCAGAGGAACTGGAGGAATACTTTCCACTCATAACCAAATCTAAGACTAATCAGTCTAATGTTGTCAGAGGGTTAATGGACCTCTCAGATTATTATTGCTAATCAATAAAAGGCTACAACCTCTGAAAAAACTGTGGGCGCTGTGGGAAATATACCAATAATTTTATCATAATAAATGCTGACATGGAGAAACAACACTGCTGATAACGACTAAAATTCAATTCTATATTATTTACTTAAAAGGTTGCAAAGAACAGGTCATAAATCAGATATAATGACCAAATGTCTCATCTGTGTTTTAAGCTGCTACGTTTCTAACTTCCTGTAGCAGACAGCTGCGCTGCTGTGCTAATGTTAATTTGTAAGTAAACAGCAACAACAACAACAAAAAAAAAATTGGAAACAACTTCAGTAGGTTAAGAAAACAGAAATTTGGGCATAGCTGAATTTAAAACATTCAACAATGTTTTAAATTATTAATCAAATATCCCAACAGGCCTTAATTACATGATTAGTTACAGTAGGTGGTTTCACAAAAATACACACCAGTTTCTACATCACATCACATAAATAAGCCTTTTCTAAATTGTTTTAGACCAGAGGTCTGCAACCTTTACCATTCAAATAGCCATTTTTGCCCCCAGTCCAGCAAAATATCACAATTTTTAATTTTTGATATACATCTACTATCGGAAATTTGTTATTTTTTAAAGAGCCACCATTTTATTTCTACTTCTTGGTTTTAATATACAGAAAAACAAAGAGTTTTATTTTTAAGCAAAAAGAGATACCAATGTTAATATTGGCAAAAATAAATAAATAAATAAATAAATAAAAAATAAAATAACCTGACAAGAAATTTAGAAATAAAAATGTTGTTGGTATTTTCAGTGTCATTCTGCTGTGGAAATTCAATTAAATCATTAAAAGAAAAAATAGTAAAGAGTTGAATTTGTTTTAAAATCTATGTTTAATGGTATTAGTTGTTTTTCTATATGTATAATTTTCAACCATAGCTAATAAAAGTCATTGTGGAAGGTCCAAAGAGCTGCAGGTTGCAGACCCTGTTTTAGACATGATCTGATCCCAGTCATCGTTTTGGTTTCCAAACTATTCAGTGTTTTTCTAATAAAGACCATCTGAATCTAACGTACATCACAAACTCCAGAAAAATAAGGAAATATAATTTGAAAGAATGTTCCCATTGTTTTCAGCTAAATTTCTGAAACCAGAGGCATGAACATGAAAGATGTTTATAGCCAGTTCCTGCCAGTCGCCCAGAACCACTGAAGGTAACCACCTCCCGTCTACTTATTCATTTCATTTTCACTTTTCTATTCTAAGCATCTTATCTCTCAATCCCTGAATATCTCACACAAGTGTCACTTTAAAACCTATAATCAGTGATAAGTCAGTTATTATGCGAGCTAAACAAAACAAACAGGTTGTACCAGCCTCAACTAATCAGGAATAAAAAATAAATAAGTAATATAAAACAAACTTTCAATCAGCCTCGTTGATCCAGCAAGTGTCATTTCCAAACATGACAATTAATGTGTTTCGATCTTGCCTAACATCATCAAAGAGTTGACTAACACGTGACCCAAATTGCCCGGGGTGCAGTGTTGACACATGACTCTGACTTTCTGTAAAAAGCTTAGGGTGGGGTTGACAAACAGACAGACAAAGACTTTACAACACCTACTAAAAGCATATCTAAGAAATTGGAGGTGAAAGAGGCCGTGGTATTGATGACGCGATTAGGGAAAAGTGAATTTACATCCACTAAACAGGAATATGATGCCAAAAGCAACACTTTACTAACACTTGGTTTAGTTTTCTAACTAAAGGAGTTAAATAAGCATTCGGATTCAGATATACCTGTAGTATCAACTTTCACCTCAAACATGTCCACAAGTATCAAATAAATCAATCATTATTGTGGAGTCTGCTATTATGTGAGGCACTACGCTTAGCTGAAACTGATTTTTCTTTAGTTAAAAATTGGAACTACTAGGCCACTGTCTATGAAAACCAAGACATGTGATTTCTCAAGTAAATCTATTCTCAATATCAAAATAAAAATCATCGCTTATAGGTTCTGTGCACATTTTAAACAGGATATTTTTTTCTCCATTAAGAAGAAAAAAACAAACAAAAAAACACCCAAACTGCAGAAAAAGTGACCAGATTTGCAAAAATATTCCTCTAAATGTGGACAAAGACTTCAGATGAGAAAAGAAAACTATTCTGGGCTGAGTACCAATAAGTTTCAGGATCTTAACAGCACCTCTGTTTTGGTTTACATAGTTAGCAACAGGTTTCTTAGCCCAACCATTAGCTAATCGACAGGTTTGTCAACTTACAGCTGGAACGCTGTCAACAAGGGTGTGGTGGCATTCCCAGATTTCCAGCTTCTGAGACGAGTGGAATGCAGATCTATGCCATGTTTGATGTGTCTCAGAAGTCAAAGTTCAGATCTGGAAACAGCGTCAAGCTCGAGTCGAGCTTGTTCTACTAGCGAGTTGGAAAACTTGTTGGTCAATTTTGGTGGTACTAGCTACCAGTGGAAAAAAATTCGATAACTATTCGCAATAATCAGGCATGACATTATGACCACAGACAAGCAAAGAGGATAAGACGTTGCATTTTCATCGAGCAGCTGTTATTAAATGGGATAGCCTACACTAGGCGTGGGAGCTGTGGGGATATGTTAGACAAACAAAGCTGATCCATGGAGACTCCATCTCACAACTTAAAGGACTTGGAGGATCTGCTGCTTGTGTGGACCAGATACACACCATCAATGTCAAAACAAGGGGCATTGGAACACTAATCTGAGTGGTCATAATGTTATGCCTGATTTGTGCATTTCTGTTTATGGGTTCAAACACTAAACAAGAATGTCCACAACAAAGGTGGTGTGGTACGTCAACTTCATGTCACATTGGTGTAACTCAATGCAAACTACCATCAGTGCTAGTAAATAGTTTCTATCTGAAACCCTGATGGAGGAGCAGCCATTTTGAATATTACATTTCAGGTTGCTTGGAGACCGACTTTTCAAATCAGATTTCTGATTTCAGGCGGTGTTCCCTTCTGTGTTTCCAATCTTCGGCATACAAATAGAGCTTCATAGGCCAGGCTCAGGCTGTTATTTTGTTTATTAACATACTTGACATTTAATTTGTGTCAGCATTACTGCCACCTACTGGCCTGGTATGGGTATTTCAACTTTCCTTGGAAGTGGAAAAGGGGAAGGTGAGTTGTATCTTCCCCCTGTTGCCACATGCTTACTGAGGATGGGAGATTGTAGTGTTATAAACTGATTTTAGCACTTCATAAAACAGATTTAAGTCGTACACAGAAATGGATGCATTCATATTAGTCTATTCAAATTCAATACAGTCCAATCTGATAAAAACAAAGCAACTATATTTAGTTTATTAGAGGAACTTTTCACAATTTTCTATTCAAGGAAATCCATGGGCCGACTTGGATTTTCCCTTTTTGTAATGGATTGATTGATAAAGTTTTGATAAGGCTCTCATATCAACATCAGCTCATGAGAAAAATGTTTTATTCCGACTTTATGCATCTGTGTAACAGGATATGCATTAACTGAATATGAAATGGGCCTTTTTGTCTTGAAAAGTACTTAGAGATGACATTAGATGTGAAGTGGCGCCACGCAAATAAACTCAACAGAAAAGTCACAATCAGGTCTGACTTCAACCAAAATTGTGTGGCCGGGTCCAGTTTATTATTTTGGACATACTTGGATAATGTTATCCCTATAAGTACAACCTGAAGCTGGCATCATGAGATCCCTTTCCCTCAGACAGATCTCTGTCACCTGAGAAAGTTATAGTGGAGAGTATGACCCTTCCACCTCTAACTATCCATCACTTCACAATTACTAATCACCTGTGAAATGTGCTCTTATTCCCTGATTAAAACCCATTTGCTGTATTGTGCTTGGAGGCTCTGCCAGCAGCAGCCGCCCTGCGCCTGCCTGTCATTGGTCGGTGGGCAGCAGCAGCAGCAGCAGCAGCCCAGCTTCTTGGGTACCATGTCGGCTCCCTCCTCATCAGTGTGCGGGTACGCTCCTCCCTGCTGAGCTCAATCAATCACACAGCTGCACATTATGTGGCACTCGCACTGACAGTTAACGCTTTGTGCGGACCAAGCCAAATGTTGCGGCATCGAGGAAACGACTTTGGTGACAGATCTCCAAAAGCGCAACTGAACGCGGCAAGGACGCGTCATGAATCCACACCTCGTGTCATCAGTCCAGCTCTCTTACCTGCCCACTGTCTGGTTGGCGAGCTGTCTCATGCGGTTGAACTGCTTCTTCATCTTGTGTTTTTCTGCGTTTCCACCGAGCGGCAGAGCCTCTCCGCAGATCTCATTGATGAATTAAAGTCCGCTCTCCGCGCCGATCCGAAGCAGACGAGGAGGTTCGGTCGTTAAATATCCGGTTCGGGCATCGCGGCGGACCAACGCGGCAGACAGTCGGTGAGTTAATTCCAGCTCATTGTGTTTGTGAACACTGTGTTTCTGTCCTATGCTTCGCTCCGCAGCTCCGGAGATGCTGAACCGATTCCTCTCCCCCGGCGTTGACAGCGACGACGCTCCCCGCTGGTGCATCATGGGAAACGTAGTTCCGTTCTAAAAATAAATCAATTTAATACACACATACTGTTGTGGGTTAGTAATCTCGTCTCCCCCTCAAACAACATGCATAGCATGTCTCCCACTGTGAGTGTGTTGCTCACAAACGGCAATAGACAGGATGTAACATTAATACGGGTCAGAGTTTGGCATAAAAAAGTCATTAAAGCATGTATCAGTCTGCTATCTTTTTGATGTTCAATACACATGCACATTATTATGTTCATTTTAAGAAAAAAAAACTCATCCTTCTCAGCTGTATCATGTACAATATTTCTATTTCTGGTAACTGCACTATATTTTTTTATTACCTTGTACAACAGTGTATTGTTATTATAATTTTTACTCTTGTTGTTAATCTTATTTTTTACATATATTTAACACTTGGAAGCTTTGTGTGAACCTACATATCTTTCATTTCCCCTATGTGGGACATTAAAAGCTACTTCTATTGCATTCTATTCTGTTTTATTTTGATTATTTTTTACGTATAAAGTCCAATGAATCCAGTCGGTTAATTTGAAGACACAAGAGCCTGACGTGTCTTCAGGCTTTTGAAGACTCTAAGGGAACATTAAAGAGTTATCCAGGTGGTCACAATAGAGCCTAGAACAATACTTGAGGCACCGCAGGCCTCACCTGCCTCGGTTAGGTTCAGTGTTCATGTTCACAACATAGAAAGCAAATATTGTAAAGAGTCCATGCAAATCCTTGATGGCAGCTGTTGCAGCCAGTGGTGGCACAAGCAGGTTCAGGGGCCAGTTACCTTTTCACATAAAGGCTGGGTTTGTTTGGATAGTTTTGTTTTCCATTAATTAATCATATCATCATAAAAAAAAAAGAAAGAAATACCGGAAAATACTGGTGCGGCACAAATAAATTTTTTTCATAGTGCTGCAAGTACTTCAAATTCACAAAAGACAAAAAGGAGTTGTTCTCAGGTACCAGGTCAGTTATCCTGCATTTAAGCACAAGTAGCATAAGTGGCATAAGTGACAAAATGAACAGAAGCCACTTATTTTCACCTCATTATAAGCAGTATTTAGTGACACCACAAAATACTGAACACAAAAAATAACAGAAGTGTCAGCTAAAGAATATTATATCAAGATGACTAAGCTAAGCGGTGACACTTATATTGTGCTCTTCCATTTTTAAAACCTTTCAGTAGGGAAGACGTAGCATAACACAATGTGAACATTATTTATTTTATGCTGTTAATCTGGGGCCACAGAAGCAATAATCTGTGATCAGGATCAACAAACTTTTCTTTCTCCAAGTAATTTCTAAAGCTCCTCTGTAAATTCCCATGTCCATGTCCCCACAGCCATATGGCCAAAAACTATGCAAAGATGCTAATTGTCCCTCCAACTAAATTGCACATTTTGTGCACTTTGACTTATCCACTTCATATTCTCTAAACATTATTTCTTTTTCACTTTAAAATTTTGTTTTTGGTAAAATAAAAAAATATATCAGTAATATTTTCCATTTCTGTATAGTGCCTTAAGTCTAAAACAACATAGTTATGTTTTTTGTATGAACAAATGAGCAATCATAATAGGAACGAAGTTCTTGTGAGAAACCAGGCAGAACCTAGGCAGGTAAACAGCGCCACCTCCAGGCTATTTTGTGATTTAAAAGAGGGAGGAAACCACATTAAATATTTGAATGACTTTCATTGTCCGTGACGTTAATCACAAACTTTCATTTAATTTTTTTGGGATATTATGAGGGAGGTCAAAAACTTTACAATGGTAGCGTCCGTTTTAATCCTGATACCTTAATACTCCTAAATAAAACCAAATTCAGTCACCTCATTAATAAATAACGGAGTGTACACCTGTGTGTATTTTAATCTGCAGGTAATCCATCACAAGGGATAAAGATGTGGATATATTTTACCCAGGGTTTGATCATAAAACTATAGACAAAATCTTTAATTATCTTACAGAACATTTTCCAGTCTGTCATCTGAACATGGATTTGAAAATCTTTCAAGAACAGACAGGCTGGGCCAGAAAAACAACCAAAAGGCCTGTGGAGGAGCTGCAGAGATCAACCATTACTCATTCACTCCAAAAATCTCAATTTTAAGAAAGAGTGGCAAGGATCCCATGGCTGTTGAAATAAAGTCATACGAAAGCCTGCTACTCACTCAATAAATGGGTAATTATTTTTATTGTATTTTATTGCTGTATTTTATATCACTATATATCCTACATCTGTCCTAGAAGAGTTGCTTTTACTCTCACTGTACATAAAATTACATTAAAAGCCATTCTTTTCTATTCTACTCTACTGTTATTCAGCTATTGTAATAACTTTATTCTTACCTGACTACTTTTTTTGGCTAGTCTGACCACGGCTGCAGTAAAGTGTCAAAATATTAAAAATCAAAGCGGTGTGAAAACGTTTAATATGAAACGCAACAATGTGTTTTATCTGATGACAGCATCTGCCACACGATGGCGCCCAAGAGTTGGTGGCTGCTGTGTTGGCTGCAGAAGAAGAAGTGTACCACTGTAATTTACTTGTTGAATGACAGAAGAGGAAACATTTCAGGAGTTTCATCATCGGGAACAGCTATTGTTTCTTTTCGGCGTCGAGTTGCGGCGGGTTTCAACGTCGGATTGTGAACTTCTTTCAGAAAAATGCGGGACCGAACAAAAGAATTAGGAAGCGTGAGTTTCAAAGTTAGCGGCTAACATTAGCGAGCTAACCTGCTAAAAAGAAAAGTTAATGATGTAGTCGAGGAGCGACTTTAAGCTCCTGTCTGCGGCGACAGCTTTTATTAAAATAACAACACGGGTTATGGTGTCAAAACAGCTGTGTTTAATGGCTGTTTTTGAGTAATTTGGGGAGCAGGGCGGCACTGTGTTGAGAGCTTCCGTTAGGATGTGTGAGGCCGGGATCAGCCTGGGCAGGGCTGCAGGGGAAGCAGCACAAAGTCAGTGAACTCTAGCAGGGGGCTGATGTCTCTGTGGATCTGTTTTTATACTCCTACAGAAAGCCGACGCTTCAGATGACGACGACGAAAGCAAAGCTCTGATGACTGGAACATCTTCAGCGAAAGATGACAAGGACAATGAGGCTTTCTTCAAAAAGGTGAGGACAGCTGAGTGGAGGTGTGAAACCTCATCCAGACGACTTGAAACATCCCTAAATATGTTATCCAAATTCTTTAAAGGGATTTTTTTTCATTGAAAGAGTTTTGGAAATGACCACGGTTGTGTGTGTAGGTTGAAAAGTAGGACCCTTCATTTACAGCAGGGGTGTGAAACTGATTTTCATTTTGGGCCATATCAAAAACCTGAACGCTCTTAAAGGGCCAGTAGTGCCAGAATGTATTGATAAAAGCAATTCAACTGTTAAAATATCAATAAATATCTGTTTGTTTCAGCATTCAGTAAGTGTTTCTTAAATTTAAACAATATTGAACGTCTTTTCGCACTGATCAGTCCATTCAGGATTTTTTTTTTTAACAACCAAAATCTCAGACTTTGTGGCGCTAATTTAGAAATATTTGTAAAGAATTTTGCTAATATGTGACGTTAAGCGTGACTTTTCAATAAATGCTGTATCGGTCACGCACTATATCATCAAGCAAGGCTGAGGAAGTCACTGAAACCCAAAGTTTTTGGCCAATTGTGAGGAAAAATTTGCAGTAAAAATGTGGGAATCTGTAGATGTTTTTGCAGATTTTTTGAAAAAAAAAAATCTTTTTTTTTTTGTTTAGGGTTAAATAGGATTCATAACTAAAACCTCTATCAAATGACCTGCAGAAGATTTCTCTCATTTATGTCCAACAACGCTTAGAAAGACAACGCCGCTCAGACTTCATAGAAAAACTGAACTAAGTTTTGACCAGAGAAAGTCTGGTTTTAGTTTTCTGGCTAAAGTTTTTGCTGCATTTGCAGTTTCAGACGTACATTGTTCAGTTCCAGAATATAAACTCAAGGAAGCTTGAATAAGCAGGAGGTGTTGCTGCAGAGTTGGTGACTCACTGCAGTTGACCGGGTTCCCTTTGACGGCAAAGCCTTTTGTTTATTCCAGCTGGCATAATAATCTGAATGTGACTTCATTATAACTAGGATTAAATTGTAATTGATTGTAAACCCGGCTGTGTGGTTGGGTTGAATTTAGTGCATCTTTTTTTATTTAGCTTGGATCTGCATGTTAAGTGGCTCGAGATTACATTTGTTATGAATATGCTCCATTTAAGTTATAAAAAGTATTAAAAAAAATAAAAAAAATCACATTTTAGTCTTATTTCCCATATCTCAGTTAAACCCTCTATATTGTGCTTCACCAAACTACATTACAACATTTGGAGCCATTTGTGATGTCAAACACTTTCAGTTTCTGTTTTCGTTGACCATTGGATTGGAACCTTTCCAGTTTGCTGTTACCATGGTAACAGCTGGGAAGAGTTTACGCAAACCAAAGCCTCTTTGGTTTGCATTTCATATATGCTTTATGACATACTTTAGTTGCTTTTGTCTGGCTCGTCTGGGTTTCCATCACATCTGATAACGGAGGTTTTCCAGTCTGGAAACATTTAGTTTTGTCTTTGTTGTGGCTATAAAACAAACGCAACACGACTACATGCTGTACAGCTGCTCCATAGCTTTAGTTGTATTAATATGCATAAGATTTCTAATGACACAAAAAGCATCAGAATGATGATTGGCTGCATTGGTAACTATAAAAATGGGCAACGATAAGCAAACGTATTTACTTTTATCATCAGAAAACTCAAAACTGAAACCTATGATTGGACATAACTTATGTTTTTTGAGGTGATTGTGAGTCCAGGAGCATTATTAGTAGCTTGATTAATTATTATTAATCAAGCTACTGGAGCGCAAAAAGCATGAAAAGAGAGAAATGTGTCTTTTATCGTAATAATTTGCGCACTGTCCTTCAAAGAACGCAGCATCCAGTTTCTGAAAGTGTTAAAATAAGTGCCAGGGGTTGAAATGGGTTTAAACATCGCACAGACTGGTTGTTTTGACAACATGTTAGGCCTTAGTAATCCGTTTCCTCTGACCGAGGTCACAGATAAGGATTTTTGTTTTCAGTTCAAAAGATCTTAGTGAGAGAAAAGCAAGTGGCTGTGAAAGTAATTTAAAAGCAAAAAAAAAAACAAAGGCGTTTTCTGTTTTTTACATGGCAGTTTGAGTGAAATTACCAGCCAACATGACCAAGCAGGGTCATCATCTGCTGTGACAAACTCCTGTTCTGTTACCATAATAAACAACCATCCACAGAGGAGGAGCTAGCAAATGTCATCTGTTGGCAAATAAAAACATTTTCTTAAAAAAAAAAAAAAAAAACGGAAAACTAACGGCACCTGTCCTGGACTATAATAACGCAGTTTTATTATTCTGATAAATGTCTTACTAATCATCTTCACAAACTTCAATAAATGTACCATCAAAACTTTAAATCACTAAACAATAACTGAGCCTTTCTCGACAACTTATTAGCAATTCTATATTCACTGAGGAAATCTGCAGTAACTACCGGTGCAGTAGCTTGGAAATCTAACAAACCAGCACCCTACTAAGTGACTTATAAGAGCTCTTGGTGAACCCAGTCCGTCTGTCGTTCACCGCGGTAGGAAACGACGTCTTATCACTGCGTCTGCAGCTGGAAGCTCTCAGTTGAACAGCCCCGTTGCACAGGTGTCGGCCCTCGTTTTGTTACGCTAGTCTCACTTTTCTCCACATAACTGCTCCGTGGAAACTGCACTACGATGCAGCTGTCAAAATGTTACTTTGAAGACCTCAGCATATGTTTCCTGATAAGGTTACATACAAACTAAGAACTGCTGTAAAAAAAACACACACACAAAAAAGATGCGTTTTCTGTCCAGCTGTTTCATAATTCAGGGGCAAAAAGTTCCTCAAACTGAGACGATGTTTCCTTTCATTAATGAATTTAAATCTCTTTTAAAAGCAATATAAACTGGGTCAGTGGTGGATGGAGGGGAAGACAACGAAAGCGATTTTTAAAGCATTTGAAGTTGTTCACCAAAACCATTGTCTGAAATATAAGAAGGAAAAAAAAGTTACTTTTGTATTGCAGGTGCAAGATATTCACGAGTGCCTGCACGCTCTCAAGAGGATGGTCGCCGAACTGGAGAACAAGCAGAAAACCGTGCTGGGCGTGGCGCTGCCAGAGGAGAGTACGTGTTTTTATCCTCGACGTCATTCGCTTCGGCTGCTCTAAACGGACCGAAGAATGAAACTCTGGTCTTAATAAAATGTTTTCTCCTTACTCGAGCTAATCACTTCCCCAGGAACACATCTGATGCATGTTTAGATAGAATATTCACACCGGTACTTATCCTTCTCCGAATCCTCGGCCAGGTATGAAGAAAGAGCTCCAAACTCTTCGAGACGAGATCAAAACGTTGGCGGGTCAGATCCAGAGAAAGCTGAAGAGTGAGTGCTGATTTCAAGCTGACATTTTCGGTCTCCAGCCCGTCAGATTTAAACCGTTAACACTCCCCCCCCCCCCCACACAGGTATCGAGCCTAAAAAGGGAGACGACGATGGAAAATATATTCCAATCAACATTCGGATGCAGCGCACTCAGGTAGCGTCTGAACAGGGAAACGTTTTTTTTTTTCTTTTCTTTTTTTCTTTTTTTCCCCCTGGAGGATCCATTTACAATTTGGTGTTTGAGAAAAGGATACAAGAACAAATACGTGGATTAGAATACAGCGTTCTAAAATGGCCTGCTTTTTACACTTTTTCCTTCCACTGAATCTTCCGTTATAATGTTTGAGAACTTGTTTTCCAAATTAAAAAAAAAAAAAACAAATCATTTGACAAGACCACAGAACATTACCACACTTTTTCCTTCCCCTCAACTTTCCATTGACATGCTAGGATGCAACAGACTTCTGAGATAAATGAACTTTTTCACCACATACGTTTTAGAGCAGCAGCTGTTTAATTAGACACTCTTCAGGAGAGCGGCGTTGCTGCTCGTTTCCCCGACTTGAACTGGTTCGCGTCTCTTTCCTCAGCACGGCGTTCTGTCGAAGGAGTTTGTGGAGCTGATGGGCCACTGCAACACCATCCAGTCCCACTACAGGGACCGGAATGTGGAGCGAATACAGCGCCAGCTGAAGATCAGTGAGTCCAGCAAGCTCAGTTTTTCTGTCTACAGTTCGTATCTGTGGTTTTATTCTGCTTGGGGGGGGGGATCAGGGCTCACTTCCTCTTTGAATCAGCTGCTGCCGGTTGCCATGACGGTCATCGCCAGACTCCTTCCTCACATCGGTTTTAACGGCTACAACCGATTAACATTTATACGCGTCACATTAATGCAAATTTTTGAAAAATACTAATATTAAAGCTTAAAAAAGAGAGGGTGACATTTTGAAGTTGACGGAGCTGCTGGTGACATTTCTCAACTCCCACATGATGCAACAATCGTGTTCGTTTCTGTTTCTGTTTCTTCATCTGAACTTTGCTTCTGGGAATTCACGATGATGAAGGTCTGCAAATCGGAGCCCTCGCACGTTCAGTGGCTTCATTCAGGATAAAGAACAATTGAGTTACGGATGAGAATCTGCTTATAATGATAAACATGGATTCAATGCTTTTATAAACACAGCCCTGATTACCTTTAATGTGGAAATGTAGCTTTATATTTTTACTAGACGTTTCTCAAGAGCACAGATCGCCGTCCTGATCTGTTTTTTTAAAAAACAAAAACAATACCTGTTGGTTGAGCTTTTCTTACTAATATTGACATATTGGACATATTTTCTCAGCGTTGTTCACACAGACTCAATTACAAGTCATGTTATTCTTTCTGCTTTCAAACATGTATAGTGTAAAAAAAAAAACCAAAACAATAATTGTGTGTGATACGACATAAAAAGCTGCAGATTCTTCCCAACTTTGGTAAACCGATCTAAACCGTTTTTGTACACAACGAGCTGCAAAAGTTGTGTTTTCTTTCATCTGCAAAGGTTGTTGTTGCGTTGCAAATCCAATGCTCTTGAATTGCCACGAATGAAGCAAAATATTAAGTTTCAGGGATGATTGATCAGAATTTCTCTGAACTGGAGGCAGACGAGCCACTCTTACAGTAAACACAAAATGAACAGTTGTTGAACTTCTGACTGAGTTTTGTTGCTCAGTTTGTCTCAGAAAAGTCTGACGTATCAACGACGATCGGTTCTAGTTAGACAAACTCATGTCCCATGACTTTATACCTTCACACAATCTGTTCATACACACGCTTGAAGCGGTACTCCGTGTGCCAGCTGCATTCAAAGTGGCTGTGAAAGAGTCGCAGCTTCCTGAAGAGTCTCGAACCCGAGCCGGACGTCAGCGGCTCTTCAGGCAGGTTTTAACGGGAGTGGCTCTGAAATTCCTCAGGCGTCCACGATGATCTGCATGCAGCTCTGTTGTCGTTCCAAACTCTGATCTGCTTCACCCTCCGATTTCAGCTGGCACCAACGTGACCGATGAGGAGCTGGACGCGATGCTCGAAAGCGGCCAGACGGATGTTTTCACTCAGAATGTGAGTCCTCTGGAAGGGAAATGGGCGGTAACCGTGGAAACACAGATTAGCTGCTGTCAGTCAGGTTGACAGGCTTGATTTTGTTTTTTGTTTTTTCTCTTTCTTATAACTGGACCAGATTTGGTAAGAAAACCCTAGTTAGACCAGATTAAACACCCTGAAGTATTCATCCCCTGAACCACAAACCTCTCTGCTTCTTTTAGGGGTTTTTGTGCCACAGACCAACACAAAGGCGTCCTACATGAGAACTGGACGAGAAATGAGGGACGTTTAATGCAAAAAAACTCTGAAAACTTTTCATTCAATTATTACCACAGACTCTCAATCGGATTTAAATCTAGACTTTGACTTGGCCGTTCTACCGTACAGAAACGCTTGCATAAACCGTTCCGTTGTTCCTCTGGCTGTTCGTTTACGGTTGCTGTCCTGCTGGAAGGTTAAACGCGGGATGACCACGTTTGGTCCCGTCTGCCGAGATCGCCTTCTTCCTCAGCCCTGGAGAGTTGTCATCAGAGTTGGGCCAGTCACAATAACAAATATTACTGGACCATAAATGGTCTCAGAAGTTATTGCAATAAACATTAACACCGTTGTTTTGAGACCGTAATAATGCAAGTTCATCCTCTCAAAAGGTTTAATTTCGTACGCTGGAATTGGGAAAACATCTTAAATTTTCCAAGTAAAGCACAACAACCAAAATCAATAAGGTGAAAATAAAAACACACGCAACCAAAATAGCTGAAAATGTCAATCATCGGAATGCAAATTGAGCTAATTTTAATTGATCATGTGATTCATTTACTGCGACGGCTTAATCAGAGTCAATATGGATCAATACATATGCATGTATTCAAGTTATTTGCAAAAAAAATGGCTGGAATTTTACTTCTAGTTTTGCATCCCTTTGAGTTGGTCTTTCACATAACAACCCAACATGAACATCTGTGGTTGAATCGGCTGTAGCGTTTTGGTGTCACCGTAGCTCAGTGAGGATTTCCTGTCTGTCAAAATACGAGACAGAAACACAAACCTCTCTGGTGTCCAGATCCTTATCGACGCTCAGGCCACGAAGCAGGCCCTGAACGAGATTGAGTCCAGACACGACGAGATCCTCAAGCTGGAGCGGAGCATCAGAGATCTGCACGAAATGTTCCAGTACCTCGCCATGGAGGTGGAGGCCCAGGTAAACCGCAGCGGCGACGAACCTTCCAGCCTTCTCTGAGGAAGGTCTGATCCTGACGCCTTCTGTCTCCAGGGGGAAATGGTGAACCGGATTGAAAACAACATCAATCAGTCTTCGAACTACGTGGAGAAAGCGAAGGACAACCTAGAGCAAGCCGTCACATATCAGAGCAGAGCCCGCAAGGTAAGCGCGGTCCGCTTTCCACCCGCCTGGTTTCAGGTCTACCTATGAAAACACAAATGTCCAAAAGTTGAACATTCATCGACTTCAAAAAACACAAATATTTCTGCTCTAATGATGGAAGTGCAAGACCGAAGCTTGGATTTAAAACGGCCTTTAAAATCTGGATAGTTTTTATGCAATAGTTTTAAGTATGAGAAATATTAAGCTTCCCTTTTTTTTCCTTCCCTCGTTTACTTTCTACTTGTTTTTGTCCTGTAAAGCACTGCGGATTGTTATGAACAGTTTCCCTGTATTTAGCTCCCTCTATTTTCCCATCATCTCAGAAAATCTGTCTCTGCTAAAGAAATTAAAATGTCAACATCTCTGCAATGTGTTCAAAGTGATGTCCAACGTTACAGTTTTGACACATTTTGCACTTTGCAAGATCATTTTTATATGAGCATGAAAGATTAAGGGTTATAATCCTGTTTTCTTTGCTTCCCTTGTTTCAGTTTGAACATATCTTCTTTTCTTTCCACTGCAGAAAAAGTTCTGGATTGCCATCTGTTTGGCCATCCTTATCCTCATCATACTCATCGCAGTGGTCACCTCCTTCACCTAGCGACGCCAGGCTCGAAGCGCGTCGTGTAAAAGCATCAACTCATCAAGCCCACAAGGAAGCACGGGCGAATTTAGCCTGCGTGTCCACACCTCCCTCCTGCACCCTCTTCACGTCCTCGTCTTCCTCTAACACAGCTGTCCATCCTCATTTGCGTCCCGAGGGGAGAGTCGCGCTCATCAATCTCGCCTGCGGTTTCGTGCTGCAGGTTTTTGTCGGTCTCTTTTTCCACGACTCGGAGGCCGCCTTCACTGTTACTTCGGCTGCACCTCCTCCGTGCAGAAGGGGAAAACAAAAAGAGGAACTATAAGTGACCTTGAGCAAGGCACGCTGCAGTATTTAAGCCCCCCGACACTGATTATGCTGTTCTCAGGAAAAAAAACTGTTGATTCTTGTTACGCCTCTTACATGAAATTAGAGACCTTAAAAACAATTTTTTATAGCCTTACAGAAGAGACTAATATAATTGTACATAATGTAATGTTGCAGATTTACATTTGTCTTTTTGTTTTTTAACTCTATCAAACTGCTTTCGTGTAACGAGTGTAAATAGATCTTTTCTTTTTCAGTCCCCAGTGTAAGAAGCTCTTATAAAGATGTTAACACTTTAGTCCGAGAAGCTTGTATAAATGATCGGGACGTTGCGCAAGCTTCTGCGGCAAATACAAATGAGGAAAGTCCTTAAAACTGTGCCTTCTTCTTTACATGGGCCTGGGAACATTATGTTATGCGCCAACGCTGTTGAGAAGGGATGGAGCCGAGTTTTTAAAATCACCTTTTGTGTTTTAATTCAGTCTTTGCATCACAGCTGTACTCCTGCTTCAACTGGTTAATTTTTTTTTTCCCCCTTCAGTTTGTGGCATCGTGATGATTCTGTCCTTGGCATGAGCCGGTATCAAAACCCACTGCATCTATAAAAATATATATCATGAACTAATTGCTCCCTATTGTTTTATGACGGGAAATATTTCCAAAAAGAAAAGGCCAGGTTTGTCCTTGTGAGATGAGAAATAGTGGTGTTGCCTTATTTCATCCAGCAGCAAGTTGGGGAGGGGCTGCTTCAGATGAAATTCAGGTCACTCACATTTTCTAGCATCTCATTAAAAGTTGGGCTGATATCGGTGACTGGGGTAAATGCTTAATCTGTTGGAAAAGGTCCACTAAGTAGCAGAAGAAAAAAAAAGTTCCTACTGTGTAATATTACATCTGATAAAGGTTACATGAATGTTTTTAAATAAAGTTATACTACTCAGTTTTACTGGTTTTTTTTTAAATAATCCTCTCCAAAAACTCACAAAAGCAGCAATTTTTGGTCTTTTTATTCAACTGCAATTGTCTTAATCTTCAAGTAAAACAAGGTGGAATAACAAGGGATCAAAGGAATGCAACAAACAAAGAGACGAACCAAAAGTAAGACCATCACCAGGAATCACCCGTTCCCGACAGATATCAAAATTAAATTTTACCATCATCTGGAGCTGTACCGCTCATTTTATTCACATATATTTCCTCTTACATGAACGGAGGGCAGCGAAGTGATGTCGGGGTGAGAAGAAACCTGTTAGCGCTGATGATGCTGATCAAATGTTTTGAGTATTTTTTCGTTTTTTTTGTTTTGTTTTTTTTTTCTTAAACGAGAAGCTGGAGCGCTCCATGCCAGGAGCTTCAACAAGGCGGTCTGAGGTCGGGAAACCATCAGGCCCAACAGGCACTCTTCACAAAAACACTTACCCCCTTTATTCAGTATAAATACAAGACTTTAGCGTTAACTGTTCAATCAGTACATTTTTCAAACTGTAGATACACACTGCAAGATACTTAGGACCGATTAACCCAGTTCATGTGAAACACCAAAACGTGCTGAAAAAGCCACATTATCTCGTCTTAATGTGCAAATTAATCCAATGAACAGAACTGACTGAGTGGGGAGGTAACATGGGGTAGTGGGGGGAGGGGTTATCCAGCGCTCTGACAGACCTGCTCTCTTCCTAACACCCTGGAAGAAATCATAAAAATATGCATAACTTATCAAAAGAAACAAGAGTTGGTGGAAGTTGCAGAAGCAGTTGTTCTCAAACCTCCAAGTTACAACAAACGGGTCACTTCAGGGTGTAAATGTTGGACAAATTAATTTCTATGTGAAACCCCCCCAACAGAGGGCGCTGTGAAGTCCCACCTCTGGCTTCCAGTCTTCAATAATTACAGTACTTTAAGTGTTTAACCTTGCACCTTTCGTCCCTGGAGGTGAATTAAACCGCTGCACCTCCTCCGTCGTCAGTCCAGCATCCCTCCGCCTCCCCCCTCTCCAGCAGGCACCACCCGGCAGTGAGGGAGGACCGGCTCGGTTCACAAAGGGAGGCAGGGAGGCATCTGCTTCGTGCAGCACGCGCTCCCTGCACAGCAGCCCTAGAGATTGTGACATGCTCTCGTTTCTGCTTGTAACTCTTTTTCTGTAACTCTTTGGCACTCTGGTCATGTCTTGTTGCGTTGTTGATTGGAGGAGGAGCGGGTGCTCGCGGCCGGAGAGCGCGCCTGCACCGCTGCAAGCGCGGCGACGCTCCGCAGCACCCTGTCCGGCATCCCCTCTGCTCCCGGGCTGCTCGTTACCTCCTGGGACTTCCTGCTGTCCTTCCGCCTCTCCCTCCTGTCGCTGTCCCGCTCGCTGCCCGAAGACGCGGCCCGGGAGCCTCTGCGCTCCGTGTTCTGGGAGCTGATGCTGCGGGTGCGCTGGCTGCTGTTGCTGCTGCTGCGGCTCCGGCTGCTCCGCCCGCCGCAGTCGCCCTCGCAGTCGCTGCTCATGCTGCTGCAGGCGCTGTGGCCTTCGCCTTCCTTCCCTCTCGACAACTTCTTGCCATCCTTCTCCTCGGGTTTGGGCCTCTTGTACTCCACCTCCAGCGGCGGAACCAGCTGACCGGGACACTGCCTGGTGGAGCGGGAAGCAGGGCGGCTCGCCTGATCTGGCGTTGAAGGTTTGCCGCTTTTGTTCTTGTTGTTATTCGGATTCACGGCGTTACTTTGAGGAGAGGCCGGGACTTTAGGCTTTTGGTTTTTGTCAGAAGTGGAAGCAGCAGCTTTGGCTGCTGAATCTTTCCGCGGCGTGTGACCAGGAGTGTCCACTCTGCCTTTCATGGCTAGAAGCTTGGCAGCCGCATTCAGGGCCGAGCAGCGCTTCCCTAAAACTTCTGGCTCGGGCGGCAACAAGGGGGCGCTGTTTGTCTGTGCTTTGCTATCCTGTGGTGGCTGAGGTCCCGTGGACTTCCTGGTCATCCTGACAGAAGAAGTGTCGCTTCCCGACTCCCCCCCAGTGGATGTGGTGGCATTGTTTGGTGCGTTGTTGTCAGAGCTGTTTGAATTTTTCACGCCCTTACTCTCCTTGTTGCCCACTTCCTTCTCCTCGTCCTGCAGGCGGCGCTTGGCGGATCGGGTAAGTCGGGTCCTGCTCTCACTGCTGTCAGAGTCGGAGGAGGAAGAGGAAGACCCGGACCGTCTCCTGCGAGAGGCAGCCGTCACACCTTCATTCTTAGTCTCTTCCTCATCTTCCTCCTTCTCATCCGGCCCTCCCTCAGCTGCGTCTGTTCGCCTCTTCTTGCCAGGATGTCTGTTCTCGTAGGTCTTCTTGTGGTGAGCGTGTCTAGTGAGGGTCGATGAAGAGCTCTCAGACGATGGAGAAGAGGAGCACACTGATTCTTGGCTGCTCTCACGGCTGATGGATCTCTTCTGCTTGGAATGTTTCTGATCTTCAGCAGCTTCCTGCTCCGCTTCTTTCCCATCTCTATCTTTTGGAGGAGTAGCTTTTGGTTCTTCTTCTTTCTCCTTTCCTGTGTCAGAGGAAGTTTCCACCTTTCTCCTCTTAGGCGGTGGCGTACAGCTCTTCTCCTCCTTACCGGACTCTGCTTCATCCTTCATAGCATCTGCAACTATTTCTACTTCACAGTCTCCTTTAGTTTCCCTTACTGTAGCCGATTTCTCAGAAGTTGCATCCGTCTGGAGAGGCGTCTCAGTAGGAGTCTCTTCAGAAGCATCGGTGGATGTGGACGGTTCTTCCACTGGGGAAATGACTGCAGCGGTTTCGGCCGTGGAAACCGAAGGTGACAAATCAGGGGTGGCAACTGATATTTGGACTGCTTCCATTGTTGTAGAGGTTGATGTAGATCTAATCTCTGAAGAACTTTCTGATGATGAGATTTCCATCATTCTCTCAGCTACTGCTGCAGTGGTAGAGGACATTGCACTGACTTCCTCTATCAAAGGTAAACAAGTTTCTGTAAATGTGTTCGTCTCAGCAGACGTTGCGTCAGAGGTTTCTTCAGGGTTTGGCTCGGCAGATGCTTCTGTAGAACTTTCATGTTCTGGCACTACCTGAGCCTCTGAAGCCGGTTCAGTCGGTGGTGGTGTGGAAACTGACTGGATCAGGACTGCGGTCTCTTCAGTCTTTGGTGACGGAGTATCGTCTTCAGCAGACGGAGTAACTGTTGCAGGAGACTCATCAGACATGTTTGAGTTTGGTGAGATTCTTTGCTCGGTTTCTTCTGGAATTGTGCTGTTTGATTGGTTGGCCAGAGGCATTTGCGCTGCACCTGGAAGTGTTTCTGAAGTCGTCTTCGTAACCTCCCGAGCTCCATGTGGAGTCGAGGTAACAGCCGGTTCTGGAGGTGCAGCAGAGTCCTCCTGTGGAGCAGCAGTTGTAGTTGTGTGCGAGTCGTCTGTTGTGACGACACTTTCTGTTTTATCAGGCTCCAATGAAGGTTGAAGTGTTTGGACTGTTGCGGCAGGTGGAGGGCTAGCGTTTGAAGGTGCATCATCTGCAGGGGATCTAGAAGAGTCCGGTTCTTTTGGTTCCAAAGGTGCAGGGACAGGGGAAGAGGTTAGTTCTGAAGCAGCTGTAGAAACAACAGTGGTTGGAGATCCTGCCGAGACTGATGGAGGTGAGGTGGGACTTGTGGCCTCCGGGGCGGAAACTAGAGTTGATGGGAGGAGACTCTCAACTGGAGTTGATGTGGCAGCAGAAGCAGGAACTGGTGCTGGTTCGGCTGGTACCTGAATCGGAGGAGAATCAAATATGGATGTTTCAACTTTATTCTCATCAGAGGGCTGTGCTGAATTTGAAGTCTCTATTGGTGTTTCGTTGGCTCTGGTGGACTCAGTCACTGTTGTAACTGTGTTGGGAACAACTGCAGTTGGGGAGTCCGAGGGGACTCTGCTTTCGGTTTGTGGTACGCTGGAGCTTTGCGCTTCACAAACAGAATCTGACATGACTGTGGAGTCTTTACGGGGACGACCCCTCCTCCGTTTCGGGGACAGAGGGGGGCTCTTGTCCTCGCTTGGGGAGGAAGGTGAGGGAGTCACTCTGGTTTCAGGTTCAGGTAAAGCAGTGTGGATCTTGGGGGGCCGGCCTCTCTTTCTTTTACAAGGCATCCCAAGGCAGTTGATGCTGGACTCTGTCTCTGATTTCTTGGTCTGGGGCGCTCCTCTTCCTCGACCCTGAAGCTGCTGCTGTTCACCCAGCTGAGCCGCCATGCGGGATTCGGTCTCCAGTCTGCGTCGCACAGGAAGGTTTCGTAACACCGGCATGTCAGGAGAAAGGTGCGGTGGGGAGTACGGAGGGTAACCTCTGACAGGCTGAGGGTGGACAGTCAGACTTTGGCTGGACTCGGTCTCCTGGGGAGATCTGTCCACAGTGAGTTTAGTCTTTTCATTGGGGCTCTGGGATGTGTTGTCCTTACTTTGCTCGTCAGTAAATCCAGTGGGGTGCTCCTCCACTGCCACCTCCTCCGAGGAGACTCCAGCTTCGCTTCCTCTCCTTCTCCTCCTTCGCGGCTCCTTCTCCTCCACCACCGTGACGAGCCTCCCTGGAAGTTTCCGCAAGACTTTAGCTAATGGGGAATCGTCCACCAGGCCCCGGAGCACCTCGCCATCTGCCGACTGGCGCTTGCGAGGTGATCTGGAGCTTGTGGAGGGAGGAGACATGTGCCCATCATCATCTTTGGTCAGATGTTCTGCTCCAAAGCTGGAGTCTAAAGAAGACTCAGACATTCTCCTTTCTTTCTCGTCTTCTTTATCCTCTCTGGCTGCTTTGGAGCTTTTGGAGTCGGACTCTCCGGCGCCCTGCTGCTTCCCTCCAGGAGGATAGCTCGTAGAAGGGGAAGGCAATGGACTGGGATGGGAACGGCTGGGCTGAATCCTCGTTTTCACAGTCAGGTGATCTCTGGCAGGAGACGAGCCTTTGAAAGACTTGGAGTCTTGAAGCTTGGTGGATGTGGACGTTTTGACAGGGGTGGAGTCTTTGGCAGCTCCTCGTCCTCTGAGACCGCTACGGAGTCTTTCAGGCACTTCTCTCGGCGGTTCAAGTTCGGTTTCAGGCGAAGCTCCGCGAAGTCGACCGCTGGTCCGCGTGGAGGTCAGGGTCTTGTCCTTGGGTTTGCGTCCGCGGCGAGCAGGAGCTTGCTGAGCGGGTTCAGTAGAAACAGGCGTTGACATGAAGTCATCGTCATCTTCATCTGATGTAGGGTGAAGCATAAGTCCCTCCTCCTTGGCTTGGTCCAGACCCTTCCTGGCAGCTTCCACCTGCTCCTAAAACACAAGAGCAGAATTCACAGTTTAGGTTTTGATTTCAGTAAATGTTCAGAATAAATTAATTTCTTAAGTTATTTTGATCCAATTTTGTTATATGAATGCAAACATTTAAATACAGATAAACTATATCATCATTAGGAAGTAGATTTATTTTAGTTATTCAATTCAAAAAGTCAAGCTTGAACATATTATATTGAGAGTGATATATTTACAATGTTTATTTCTGGTGCCATAATTATAGACTTTGATAAAATTGTTTGGTAAAGGCATATTTACATGAGTGGGATGGCCCAATCACACAGCCACTTTGCTGCTGGCTTGTTTGCAAAACATGTTAATTCAATGTTGAATCATGATCCCAAAGGTTGAATTTATGGTTAAGGTTGATGACTGATGGTGGATCAACCATCAAACAATCACCCAATTCTAGCCAATTAATTAATGTTGAAAATATCTCAATGAATCAATGTTGTTTTTTGGTCGAATTCTAATAGTGAAAATGCCAGCGTCTAATCCAGTGTTTTTCCATCACTGGTCCTCCAAGCACACTGACCTGCAAGTTTTAGGCATTTCCATAATTAGGCACACACGATTTTAAATGATGGCTGATTGACAGGGTTTTGGTGAACTGAAAACATGCAAGTCAGCAGTGTCTAATCAATTTTGAATCCAAGTATGCTGTTTGTTGCACCCCTCCTCCTCATCCCCCTATACCCTCCCCCCAAATCTTCCCTACTTTTTACTCCCTCCCCCCACTCACCCATTCCTCCCAACCTTCCCCCATTTACTCCCCCCTTCCCTTCCTCATCCCCTCCCCCCTTCCCTTCCTCATCCCCTCCTTCAGCTCTGGGTCAAAACATTTTATTATTAGGTGGGGTTTAATCATGTTTCAAATTAAGCACTACATGTTGAGAACAGTGGGTTGTGATTCCTTTCTGTACAATTTCCTACTTGTCTATAAATATTACTGACTGTGCATAATGTGTTGACACAAAAACATCTACAAGTCACTACAAGGAGTGGAACGGTCTGCCTCCCCGTTTACACTAGTGGTTTGTCCCAACCAAACAGCCACTTTGCTGCTGGCTTGTTTGCAACCGGCTTCTAAACTGAATTCCACTCTGAGCACTTTTATGGTAAGTTTTTCAATATTACTTTGATCTTAAATATGCTCATTGAAAAATAACTGCATTGTTTTGTGCCTATAGTAATCTTGGTTATTTTGGGGCAAATCAGATATTTTTTTAATAAATGAAGTCATGTCAGCTTTTGTATTTTATTTTTAGCCTGTCCACCACTCTAGGCCCTATGAGATATTGTGGGATTTGAGTTTTTAAAAATAGGGTGGGGTCTATTGTTTGGTCTGGAAGAGCATGTGGTGGACAAGGAAGTGTAAGGCTGGCTGCTGCAGGTGGGCTTTAAATCATTTCAAATCACTTGTTTTTCATTTTTTATTATGATGTTCTTAGGGACATGCTTAGATGCACCTCTGTTCCAGAACAGCTGATTCAGATGATTGCATGACCTTCTGCAGCTGTCAAGAACTGCAGAAGGCTGTTAATCACCCACAGATTCAATCCAGGTGTGGTGGAAGGGAAACACCTGAAACATGCAAGGAAGGTGAGAGACTGATCTAAACCTGCTAACGACTGATTCAATCTGTTGATTCTTGGATTGGTAACTGGTTAAACTGAACTGGACTATTACTACTTGTGCTGGATCTTTATCAGCATATTGACATTTTTGAATGAATTTAATCATTAACTTTTTGGAAATGTTTGTGGTTAATGGAAGATTGAACCAGTTATTTGATGCAAGTTTATCCTGTATAAATTGTAAATTTTTACAACTTCAGTACAAATCACCTTTTGCTCTATTTTTCTGTCTCTGGTGTGTTAAATGAACCCTAATCCTCCCCGAGTTATCTTTAGGTTTTGTGGTAAACGACCCTTTATTTTAAAAATTGATTCCCTCATTTTAACACGAGTGCAGTATCATAAATGCTACACTATGGTGCAGTTTGATAGGTAAATGTAGTTGCATATGACAACTAATATTAAGGTAAATTGATGAATATTCATTAGCGTGTCCTTATTAATTTAAGTGAGTGTACATGGGGAACCCTACGGTTTGTTCTCAGAACTATAACCAGTACACTATTTAATATTTCAATGTCTCTCAGAACTTTTCAAATGTTTATCATCTTTCTAACTGGTGCCTTCCTCACTCTTTTTTGTTTTTCAGCTGCTGCTCTGCAGTTTGACCCAAAGCTGACTGTCGGACAACAGCGAAACTGTCAAGAAGTGGCTTCATTATGTGCCAGAATGGGAGGAAGGCATCGCAAGGAACCAACCAAAGTGACGCCAACCAGTCAAACTGGGGTTACCCCAACTTGTACAGTTTCCCTGGTTCATAGAGTGCAAAGCTTAAGCTCATGGATGCTGTTCTGACAGTCAAAAAGGAGTCAAATATGTTTAAAGATCTATCCCTCTTTTCTTAAATAAAATTATCAATGCCATTTTGTCATTTTTAACCTTTTGTGCACACATTTTTGGCAATATGTTAAAGAATTTTGAACGACATACCCATGATAACCATCATCTACCAATAAAATGGTGTGTAACACCAGTGAAGAAGCTTTTAGTGGTACGTTATGATGCAGACCAAAAGATGTACATACATCATTAGCTTTCATTCAATGTCAAAACCCAAATATGCATGCAGATCCACATTCAAATGATGGTTGAATAAACATTGATATAGTGTCAGTTATGGCTGAAACCCTAATGTTGATTCAACATGCAAGTCACTGACCACTCTTTATTCAGTGTAAAAATGAGACATTTGCTGATCAGAAAACAGGATTTTTATAGCTGGTTGCTCCTAATTATTTCTGGAGTTGCACCAGCCAAATTCTCGCTGCAGCTCCAGTTCATCAAAAATATCTCGGCAATGATCAGTTAAAGTTAAAAGCAGATGGCTGATTAAATATTAAGAAAATGTTTGTTAATCAGCCACCAAAAAACATAAAATGCACATATTTGTCTTGAGCGAGAGTAGAACTCAGAGGGAAAACAAATCTGCTTCTCATCCAGTTATTTCCCCTCTAACGATTCTTCAGTAAAACACGAGAGAATTTAGAGTGAGAAGTTACTTCTGCTTGCTTCAGCTCCTCCTTGCAGACGTCTTCCAAAGAAGCTTCCAGAAAGTTCATGGCGTAGCGTTCAATGGGAGTGAGCTGCAGACATGCAGGAGAGATGTGAGCGGACAGCCAAGCAGAACCGGATCAACATCTGGAAACCCAGAATCACTTCATCAGTTACCTGTTCCACTAGAGCAGCGATTTCCTGTTCGGCTTTGGACAGCTCCTCCACTTCCTCCTGCTCCCCTCCGTCGTCCAGCGGGATGTTCTCGTTGAACTCTGCCAGCTCAGCCACCTGCTCCGCTTTGGCCTGCGAAGCCGCCACGATGTCCTCCTCATCCTCGGCTCGGCACAGCGCCTGGACCGATCGTAAAGCAACGGGATGAGTCGAGCAGCAACAAGATGAGGACCTAAGGTATTTCTGGGAGATGATGGGATAAAAGCTCACCTGTTCCAGGATGGTGGTGCTCTGTTTGTTGACGCCCTCCTCTTCCTCAGCCTGAGGGACGGACAGCTCCACAGCCACCTCCCTCTTCTCCCCATCGTTGACGTCAAACAGCTCCCTGATGGTTTGCTGAACGAAAGGAATCATTTAGCTGATTAAAGACTTTCATTTTTCATCGACACCTTCTCAAACATGGATGGATGTTGGTACCTCTTTGAAGAAGGCAGTAGTGAAGTTTCCTCCCTCGATCGCCATATCTCCCAGCATCCTCTTCTGGTTGGCTTTCTTTAAAATGTTTTCCTCGACCGTTCGCTCACTGATTAGTCTGAAAAAGCAGAAAAATGAAAACTGTTGGAAAAAACAATTTGGCTAACATTAACATGAATGTGTTTGGCAGTTGAATCGCACAGGACAAATATGATTTAAAACTGAAATTATCAGTGCCATTTTTTTTTTTTAAGTCAGGCTTTTTGTGGACAAACAGATGTAATTAAATGCATCACCTGTAGATGTGGACGTCTCGGGTCTGGCCGATTCTGTGGCAGCGGTCTTGCGCCTGAGCGTCCATGGTGGGATTCCAGTCGCTGTCGTAGAAAACCACAGTATCAGCCCCGGTCAGATTGACCCCAACGCCCCCGCTGCGGGTTGACAAAATGAAGCAGAAGATGCGTCGGTCTGCGTTGAAGCGCTCCATGAGGGCCTGCAGAAGAAGGCGTGAGAAACGGTGAGAATCAGACATGTCAAAATGCCACATTTACTCGTGTAGCAGATTTAAAAACGGCTAATGAAAGTGCTTCTAAGAACTGTTTAGCGTTTCAATGTCACTCAGTCTTCTTTTCAGAATAATATTTCAGTCATTAGCAGGAGTTTAAATGGAAACATTTGCCAAACCTGTCTCTGCTCCACACGGGTGCTGCCGTCCAGACGGAGGTAGATGTGTCCGTGGTAGTTGAGGAACTGCTCCAGGACGTCCAACATGCGCGTCATCTGAGTGAAGATCAGCACTCGGTGGCCTCCAGACTTCAGCTTTCGCAGCAGAGTGTGCAGAGTCTGAAGCTTACCTGCATGCAGAGGACACACGTTAGAGAAAACAGAACCTAGGAGAATACCGAAGTGCTGTTTGGACCCAGGTGTGATCCTGAACATAATATGAAAGATGAATGGGCGACTGTTTGCCCATGAGGTAAAATATCCTATTGGTGCTTTTAAGAAGGAACTTAAGACCTTTTTTGTTTGTAAACAAACATTTTTGGCCTGCCATGTTATAATGTTTATGATGCTTTTACTGTTTTTTACTACAGAGAAAGGTGCTATATAAATACAATTTACATACTGTGTGAACTCACTATGCTACAAAGAAAAGCCAGCTGCATTTATGTAGACCTCAAGTGCTTTGAACACTTTTTAGATCTGTTAAGACTGGTAAATTGTTTTGTCTACAGAAATGATACTGAACAGTACTCTATCATTTAATTCTAGGGATCAGAAAAATGTTATTTAATATTAATTAATTAAATACTGAAAAAATTCTATTAAAAAGATTCATCTAAAAAGAAAAGTTAGAAGGACCTCTATGGCGTAGATTTATCCCTACTAAAGACATTCTTTTACTCCTAAAGATTTTTGTTTTTACAGCTGTTTTTGTCTAATAGCAACGTCATTGTTATAGTTTTTATTTATTTTATTTGGATTTTAGCTTGTAAAGCAAAAGTGGTGGAAATGTGCTACATGAACTTATATAGACAAGTCAGAGCAGCAATAAACATTTGAAAAGAAAGCAGGTTGATTTGATTCTTGGACTCTGACTAACATATTTCAACATATTGTTTATCTGTCTCCACAAATAAAAATCCTGCAATGATTTAGATATACAATATGTGGAAAACTGCTGCAAAGTCCAATGATTCAGATGGCTTTCAGACTCGCCTCTCCCCCACTCTTTACGGAAAGCACTCCTTCTGGAACTCACCGCAGTCGTACTGTATGAGCCTCAGGTCAGGAAACTGAGTCCTCATGTTGCAATGGATGCGGTGGAGGCTGCGTGTTAATGGAGCGACCTGACCCGCCAGCGTGGAGGAGAACACCGCCTGCTTGTGGCTCAGAGATGGAGGAGGATGGCAGCAGTGCATGGAGATCAGAGGAGCCTCCACAGGAGGGATCACAAACACAAACCTAAACGAAGAGAAAAAAAGAAAGCATTAAACAAATCTCCCTACTGTATTAGCTTTATATGCGTCTGTTAATGTCTACCTGTCGATTATATGGCTGAGGTGCTCCACCCTTTGATCGGGGGTGTGGATGGCTTCTCTTAACACAGGGCTCTGGAACCAGCAGTCCTGCTGCTGCGCGAGCAGACAGCTGCTGTGGCCCGAGCGGCTCCACTCCCCCTCCGCCTTCAGAGCCGCCGGCGACGGATGAGGGCCGGGGAGGAACGTCAGAAAGTCTAAAACCTCGCGGCCAAACACCGGCATCGCCCTGCAGTGGCGCTCATTGACTTGGAAGATGAAGTCGAGCCGACTGTCTCGCTGCCGTTTCATCTCATCAGCCAACCATGACTGTTAAACCACAGAAAGTCAGATGATTGTGAGCAGGAATGTCACAAAAAAAAAAAAACATCATAGAGCAGAATGACCAAAATGAGATGCGCCCACAGGAAGCCCACATGCCATCAGGAGGTATTTCTTTCACATGCATGCTTTATTTTTTGCAGAAATTGAGACTAGAAACAAAGACAATCTACAGGGCATCAGATTGTAGTTCTGGAGTAAGATTGAATTTAAAGATATAAAAGCCGCTCACCACATGGAAAGGAGAGCGTAGAGGCGGGTGGGGTGCCCTCCTGTGTGGGGGGTTGGTCTTCGCACTCCCACTGGGCTTCAACTTTACCGGTGGTTGGCTGCTGCTGCTGTCTCGAGGTGCTGCTGAGGGCTTGGCCACAGAAGGCGTGGCAGCAACCACAGTTGGAGCTAAGGATAGGATGGAGAAGAAGGCAGAGAAACACTTAACATATGGCTAATAACCTAGAAAATACAAACTCTACTTTTGTGCATCTTTGGAACGTCACACATCTTTGGATTCGTATGATTTTCCAGCAGTAAAATTCAAGAACTTTTAGAGCATTTTCAGGGGAAGTTTTCAAACTTTTCCAGCAACAGACAGTGTTTTAAAACAACACAAATGAACTAAAAAAAACAAGTCTTAATTCACCATTACATGATATCAATTTATTACTGCTACTATTAATCTTGTAATAGTATTCTAGGCAAACTAAAATAAATCAAAATGTTATGTTTTGAAACGTATTCCTCTCACACCTTATGCACCTGAAAAATCCTCTAGTTTCACTGACAATGTTTAATCTATAAAATATAAGCCAACATTTTATTTCAAGTCATTGGGCCATTAGGAATAATTAATATTCATTACACTAAAACAACGCAAACAAATGGTGTTAAGGTTAATTACCTTCCTGCACAAAGAAAGTTAAAAAAAAAAAAAAATCAGTTTAAGTTTTCTGGGATTTAGCAGATAGAAATGATTCTGGTGAACCTAAACAACAAAAGTTTAGTCTGATTTGACAGAAAAAAATGTGTCTGTCTTTTTATTATCTTTAAATATATAACTTAAATAACGTTTTATAAATTAAGACTAAGCCAATCGTTACATCGAACGATTCGCTCCATCATTGCTCAAATTGTGCAGTTTGACTATCAAGTACTTTCAAGGACTTTATACATAAGCCGTTTCCAAATGTTGAAAACATTTAATTTGAAATTCAGGCATTTTAAGGGCCTGCAAGCAACCTGCTCACTGTTCTGGCAACATCAAACAAGGCAGGCTGACGGATTAAGTACAAAACTGCACCAGGCTTGCTGGGAAGGGAACACCTGCAGGAAATGTGGATCCAGGGAAGTTTGCAGCAGCTCAGGAAAACAGATCCTCTTAGCATGTTGTCTCACCTGGCTGCTCTATGCTGCAGGGGGGCGGCTGCACTACCTTGAGGACTGGCCGGGGGGGTTGGGGCTGGTTTGGGGTGGAGCTCGGAGGTCTGAGAGGGGCTATAGTGTAGTGAGCCGTAGCGGGGCCGGGACCGGGCCCGGGGGCGCGTGGGGCAATCTGGAGGAGAGCCGTGCTCCGGACAGGGGCGGTGTTGGTGTGAGGGTGCAGGGAAGGGGGCGGAGCCTGGGGAGCAAGACGTGGGGAAGGGGCAACTGCCAGTGTGGGCACGGGCCCACCCTCCTTGCCTGCTGCCTGGCGCACAACAATCTTCACGACGCCAGGGCTGCTCACCATGGTGGAGGGAACTGAAATGAAACGGGGAGAATTCCCAACTTCAGGACCAACTTCTATGCCTTGGGTTAAATTAACAGGAGGTCAAAGGTGAAATACCTTGGGGTGAGGCATTGTGCGGCAGCTTGTTTGCGGCGGGATTGGCGACAGGTGTGTTTGCGGCGTGTGTGGCGGTTGTGGTCTGGACAGTGAGCTGTGCAGGCTGACTGATGAGGTGATGCTGCACACCACTGGACACCAGGTGCATCACGTTACCTGGAGAGGAAACGGGAGGGAAAAATCCAAATGAGACAAAATCAAACCCCTGGGCTGCTACACAGTTTACACTTTAGAAGTTCAGACTGTTCAAGACTAACTTTAAAATAAGCTATTTCTGACATTAAAGTACAAACATTGAAAAGGTTTTTATCTTTTCTATGTGCAGCATGAAAAGATTTTCAACTTTGACATTTTCAAGACTCTGTTCTCTTTTGCTCAATTAACTGTCCAGCTAATTTTTGTTATTTAGACAAATTAAAACCCAACTTTAGCCAAAATACAGCATCTTTCTCATAACATTATGCTAGTCTCTCATAACAGTAATGTTTTCTGATCATATGAAGCTTCTACCAGCTGGTTTCTGTCACTAGACGCAATTAATCTCCATAAGAATAAACATGGAGGTCAACATTTCTGAACATCTGGAGGAAATCTGCAGATGAATCCGGTGCAGCAGAAACCTACCAATGTCCAGATAAAGACATGACTGAGGGAGGTCCATCACCATCATGGTGGGTTTGGGGAAGATGGTTTAACCTTTTTTGTTTTCTCATCTTTAATTTCTCCCATGTCAGATGAGTCAATCCATTAACAGGTTGACGTAATGAAGCAATATTAAGCATATTTCTCCCTATAATTTTTAGCAAACTATCAGACTTTTAGTTTGTTTTTCTAATACATACCCTAAAAATGTATAATTCTTACTTTTTTTTTTTTTTTAGTGCAGCGTACAGCTTAGTGCGTAAACCGATTCTTCATACGAGTGAAATGAATTATTTAAATAAGTCAGTTTTTACACATGGTTTAGTGTCAGTTTGATCCAAGGATCTCGATTAATCTAATTTTAAACGCCTGATAGATGTTTCCATCATTCGTAGCAAACACTAAATCTGCTCTCACACCAGGTTTAACTACTGCAGATCGAGATCCTCCATGACGTCATTTAAACTGTGTAGTTGTGTAAATGACAACCTTGAACTGGGCGTGGGCCGGCTGCTGGGACCTGGTGGATCTGCGCTCCAGACAGGGTCAGTTTGTTGCCTTGAAGCTGGAAGGTGACGGGTTTGCTGCCCTGGCTCGACGACACGGGTCGTCCTGCCAACGAGGCCAGCTGTGCGATGCTCACCACCTCACCGGCTGGGTAAGAAAAACAAGACTAATGTTAGCTTATTCTTTTAGTTGAAAGCAGAGATTTCAGCTGCTGCACTGAAATCAATGTTTTATTTTTACCAGCTGATAATAAATGTGAGTTTTAAAGAGAGAGATAAACCCTCAAGCACTTCCCCTAAAGTTAACGCACTCACATGGCAGCCTTGCTTGCATATCGGGGCTGAGTAAAACCCTCTGCGGCATGATGCTGCTGGGAGCCGGACTGGGATGGGCCGGTATACCGGCTGCACTGGGCGCACCGGGAGGCCGTACGGTCAGTATCGGCTTCGGGGCGCTGGATCTCACTGCGGTTTGAGGAGCGGGATGAATCAGAGGGCGAGGCGGAGCTGTAGGTGCCACTGAACACATCACTGGAAGATGCGGATAAGAAACTGTGAGCATGCGAATTTAAAAATAAACTAACAAGATTTACGAAGACTTATTTATTTATTTTTATGTTTTTCTTTTCTTTGCATTGACCTTGCTGAACAACAGGAGCAGGAGGAGGAACAGGAGCCGGAGCGGCTTCAGAGACGGGAGAAGGTTTGGGGGTCTGGGCTGCAGGTGGAACGGAGCAGGTGGGTTTGTTCATCAGCAGAACGGGTCGATTATCTCCTTTAGGAGGCGGCTGGAACATCCTAAAGTAACATCACAACGATCATTCAGAAAAACACTCGTTAACAGGCAGTCAGCAGAAGGTTTAGAGAGATTTAGTCGATAAGAAAATGACGACAAAAGACCAGATTGTGATTAAGACCATATTTTATTTTAAGCTAAAATGTGTTGTCAAAATTAACACTGCTCAGAACAAACTTCATGAAGGTCTGCCTCTGAAAGCTCTCTCTAAAAAGTTTAATGAGTTTATTTGTGTAGCACATTTCAAAAACAAGGAGACCCGAGTGATCTGAAGGGTTGATGCAACAAAAAATCCTTTATGTATTTTGGTGCCAAGTTGTTCAGTAATTTATAGACTAACAGAAATGTTTTTAAAGTTGTTTTCTGAGCCAGTGGAAGGACTTTAAAATGTTTCTGACTCACCATGTCAGAAAACAGAGAAAATACCGGATATCAATTATTCATGCCATCACCGTCATTATTTATAAGATGCCTGGCGGCAAAATATAATAAAATATGTTTATTAATAAATCCATCTAATGAACTGGCCAAGTTTAGTATCTTTCTTTGAAGAGCTACTGGATACTTTTCCTCAATAAACCCCTGGTTTGTTCACAGTTCTGTTTCTCTTCCATGTTCAAACATAACTTGCATATCTCTCCTATTCTGCATTTGTCTAAAAATAATAATAATAATCTTGGCTGCGGCATGTACCTGTTGACCTTCATGCGGACCGGTTTGGGTCTCGGTGGTGGTTCAGGGGACTCTGTAATCTCCTGTATAAGCTGGCGGCTGACTCTGTGGCGCGGCAGGAAGATGTCCGCCTGGTAACGGGTGACATGGTGCTCCAAACCGACAAGATCAAATGCAGAAAGGTCGCAGCGCTGGAAAGTTAAAACAGAAATGTTTTTTTTTTTTTTTTGCCATCCTTTCACAGCTCATTTGAGCAGCAAATAAAAGTTTTGTTGAGCATCAATCCATGCTAACCTTCAGAGGAGAAACCTCCAGAGCTTCCTGCACCAGGGAGGCAGTGCGGAAGACGATGGGCTGCGTGATGAAGGGCGACTGGATGGGTCGAGGGTCAAACAAGTTGGGGTGGTTGCAGACTTTGCGGAGCTGCATGAGGATGTTGATGACGGACATGAAGTGACCGCTGGCCAGTGTTTCCCGCGTCCTGTGGATCACAGAGAGAGAGAAAGCTGGAGGTTCATTTTCCAGGAGGACAACTAGTCAGAGCCGAGATCGTGTGAATCTAAAATTAAGCACTACTTTGCATTAGTGTGTCACATGAAACCTGTGAAAAAAGTTCAAGCGGCGTGAGTATTTTAAGACATTAAATATTTTTCTGATCCTTCAGGAACTCACGAGGCCTGTGCCATGAAGTCGTCGTAGAGAAACCTCTGCCGTTTGGAGAGGCGGCAGCGAACCACGTGCTCGTATTTCTTCGGCATCTGCTTCTCGACGTCGGCCTTGATCCTCCTGAGCAGGAACGGCCTCAGCACCTTGTGAAGCCTCTTGACTAGGCCTTCGTTGTACTCCTGGCTGCCCTCAATCATTCCCGTCAGCGGGTTGGAGAACCACTCCTTGAACTCCCGGTGGGACTGGAAGACGTGAGGCATGAGGAAGTGCATGAGCGACCAGAGCTCCATCAGGCTGTTCTGCAGGGGAGTTCCTGTCAGCAGCAGCCGGCGGTGGCTGCGATGGAGAGATGGGTAGAAGCGAGGTCAGGATAAAAACTCAGCCAGCAAACATGAAGACGGTTAAAGTGAGCAAGTCTGGGCAGTCGGTAACTCAAAATCCCCTAATTTCAGACTCCAGGGGAGAGCAATACTTTCAGCAGATAATAGGAAGGCTGAACAATGTACAGCAAAGTAGATCTGTTCTAACCTTTTGACCTTTCAACCTCTGTCTGTCATGTAACAAGAAATGCTGACGGCCCTTTGGAAATCTCACTTGTGCGATTTGTTTAGAAATTAGACATTTTCTTTACACGTTACATTAAAATAATTCCAGTAATTAACAGCGCTTAAAAGAAACTACTCTTAATCCTAATTCTGGAAGCTTGGAAAAGAAAATATACATTTTCAAAGTTCTTACATCTTACATTACAGTTTATAGAAAGTGGTCAAAAATGGTTACAATTTTTTTATCAATAGCACAAATTCTGATTCATGTATTTTTACTTTTGTGTGTTATGGACCTTTGGAAGAAAAAAAAAATAGCTGAATCAGCAGGTCAGACCTCAAAAAAAAAAAAAAAAGAAATTCAGGAAAATCCACAGTGGTACATCTCTGGTTTACTGAACAACAACAAAAAATCTCCTCTCTTTTGGTAATTTTAGCTGGAATATGGTCCAGCAGCCTGAATCTAACTTTTCCTTCTGCTTCATATGTCTTTGCAGTCGATTCTCCAGTGACATAATGCACATTGGCAGGCCTCCAGCCAAACGTCTCATAATGAAAATTAGCGGAAAATAATTATTTTTTCCACATCTTTGCAGCCCGGATAGAGTTGGTTCAGCATTCCCACAGTAAAAAGGTCAACAGTTGCATTATTCATTTCATCCACTAAAGCTATGACAAAAATATTCCATCTATTATAAGACACAAATGTTTAATTTGAATGATAATGACAACAATGATAGTCAGTTTGACAATGAATTAAAACAAAAAAAAAAATCCAAAATATTGATTATTTCTTCTACATGTAATAAATCAAGACATTCCTTCAATATTTTCTATTTGTAAGTGATTTCAATTCATATAAACTCGATGAATCAAAGCTAATGAATCAAAGCAGCGGCGCACAACTTTATCAACTCGTTCGTCTCATGTAGAAAAGCTTTGCTTTAATCTAACCTGTTACGCTCCAAGTTTACATTTTGCTTCTATTCATTTTAAGCCACCAGAGGGCAGCGTCAAACACGGATAGAAACCTGTGACAAATGAACTTCAACCTGAGCAGTCCAGCTCAACTTTCAGCTGATGATTAAGAGTCAGGACGGATCGCAGTGTGACGGGACGCAAAAGGCTCTGATGTCTCTCTGCAGATCACAACATGCCTGGATTTTGGAAATACTCATGAAATGAGCCATAAAAATATCATATTACCAGGAAGAACAGAAAAATAAAACACCAGAACGTCAGCAGTTTTGACTCAATAGTATTACTCTTGCAATTAAAAAACTGCAGTAAAAGAGTCGATTCACAACTGTCACCTTATAGACAAAAGAGTGGGACTACCAGAGACTGGCTCATTACAATAACTGCAGCCATTTAATGTTTAGAACAATAACAGATCTGATAGAGTAGCGCTCTTTTATGATAGCGATAATAAGAGGTGAAATATTTCAGACACACCAAGCGAGGTTCGACAGGCTCTACAGACCTGTTGAAGTTCAGCAGACTCTGCCAACGCTGGGACTTAAAGTTCTTGATGTTCTGAGCCTCGTCGAGGATCAGATAGCGCCAGGACTTTCGCCTGAAGGCCTGATGATCTTGCAGCACCAGCTTGTACGACGTGATGCAGACGTGGAAAGCGTTGGGTTTCGTCCAGCCCTGTGAAAAGAAGTGGAGAATAAAAAGTGAGCTGTTCTCATTTTTCACTGGCAAGGTTCTAAAAAAAAAAATAAAAAAAAATAACTCTGAACAGTTGTCCCTTTTTGTTATGGCAGATTTAAGGATAAATATGAGTAAAAGCGGCTAAAAAATTGAATGTGTGGTTTTCAAAGATCTATGGTGAGAATATGTATTCAGTCTCCCTAAACTACAAAACTGCCTTGTGGTATTATAAGGGTGTAACCTGGGCTACAATTCTGCTTCATGCTCTCAATATTTCAGCCCCACGTCATACATGATGCCACCACACGCCCAATAAAAGAAAAAAAGCTGCAGACAAACCCAATAAAGCAGAGAAACATCACCTGTCTCTTCAGCTTCCTCTCCTTCTGGCTTCCAAAGTAGGTGAGGATCTTAAACCCTGGACACCAGCGCTTCAGCTCCATCTCCCAGTTCAGCATCACACTGGTGGGGACAATGATGAGGTGGGGACCCCAGTTCCCTAAAGAAGAAGAAAAAAAACACTGGTTAACGGAAAGCACGTGTACATGGAGAGGGATTTTAAAAACAGGCTTGAAGAATAAATAAATACTGGCTGTTACCTTTTTCACAGGCCAGGTGGGCTAACAGAGCGATGGTCTGGATGGTTTTCCCCAGGCCCATTTCATCAGCCAGAATCCCATTGAGCTTCTTCTCGTACATGGTGACCAACCAGTCCAGTCCGATGTGTTGGTATTCCCGCAGTGTTCCATGAAGGAGGAATGGGATGGGGGTCTTTACCTTTAGAAGGGAAAAATATGAGAAAGCAATGATCCAGATGTGAACAGGGTTAGAACGAAGATGCACAGAAAAACAGACCGGTGACCAGAATCGGACCGTTTTCAGATTATCCAGCCCTGACTGGTAATACTGACAGGTTTAAAAACATAGTCTAAGGAAGAACTATTATTTAAAAATAATGTACTTTCTACAACATGTCTGCGGTTCATTGGGCTTCAAGAGAGAATATGACTATAAGCAGATAATAGGAAGGATTTATGTAGTAAAGCTACATATTTACGCTTTAAGGCTTTCAACTTGAAGAATATTGTGGATTTGGAAATCAATCAATCAATCCAATTTTTTTTGTATAGCACATTTCAGCAGCAAGACATTTCAAAGTGCTTTACATAATTAAAACAAAAACACCATGAGAAAGAGAAAGACATTTTGAAAAAGATTAAAAAAGATAAAAACATTAAAACCTGCACCCCTTTAGGACTTCAGTTAAATGTCGTTTAACTGGGGCTCTAACCCTCTGGGACTTTAGTTAAACGTCATTTAACAAGGATTCTCACACCCCTAGATATAGATTCGTTGAACTGGGACATTTTCCGGGGGGCTTTACATAGACGGTGGGAAAGAGAAATAAAAAGAAGTTAATAACTAGATGAAAAGTAAAGGTAAAAACATTAAAAACATCAAAGACATAAAAACTAAAGATAAAAACATTAAAAACATCGAAGACATCAAAACCCACCCTCTAACCCTAATTTAGCCATAAGCAACTCTAAACAGGTGGGTTTTAAGTTGAGATTTATAGGCACCCAGTGTTTCAGCTGTTTTACAGTTTTCTGGAAGTTTGTTCCAAATCTGTGATGCATAGAAACTGAATGCTGCTTCTCCTCGTTTGGTTCTGGTTCTGGGGATGCAGAGCAGACTAGAACCAGAAGATCTGAGGGGGTCTAGACGGTTGGTATAGCAATAACAGATCTTTAAGGTATCGTGGTGCTAAACCGTTCAGTGAATTACGCTTGTGAAATGTTACACAAGCGTAATTAAATACCGCCTGCAGCCAAAAGGCATGAAAAACGAATTACAGTGAATACTGTTTTTATTTTTTCTTCTATTTTAGGTCTTAAAGGAGACTTTGGAATCGACCTACAGAAATGATGATTGGTGCATCTCTAGATTAGAAGACGGAGTAGTGGATGTTACAGCAACCGACCTTGGTTGTAGCCAGAGTGTAGCCTTTGGGCTGCAGGCTCTCCGCCGTCGCAGCAATGTGGCTGATCTCTTTCTTTGGACGCGAGCTGGAGGAAGGCGGGCTGTGGTCTCCCTCCTTCAGCAAAAGCTCCATCCCTTCATCTCCAAACTCATCCTCCTCCTCCTCTTCGTCACTCTCTTCTACATCTTTCTCCGAGTCGTCATCTGCGCTGTCTCCAGGGGAGTCTGAAAGAAGTGCATCAGAAAGATGCAAGAAATTAATGACAGAAAGTTTTTAAAACTTTCAAATTAGTAAAAATAAATAAATAAATAAAAAAGAAGAAGAAAAGCTAATAAATAATTCCTGATTCTCAGGGAGTGCTGATACCGGAAGATGACGTGTTGCTTTCCACATCACTCTCATCTTCCTCATTCTCCACCTCCTCGTCCCCAGACACCTCCGAATCAGAGCTGGCTTTGGAGGCAGAAGCAGAAGGAGCCTCAAAGTCAGAAGCGTACGCTCCTTTGTACTTCTCCAGAAGCTCTTCCAGACTCATGTCGCCTGGAAGAGAACCAGAAACAAGTCAGGTTGGAGTTATTCGTTCTTCTACACAATGAGACCTGAAATAAAGTTCCTTGCAAAAGAAATTTTATTTTTCCTTAAGCCTTCTCTCAATTTGTTAAGATTACAAATGCATTGATTGGGATTTTGTGTGATAAACACAAACATATTGCATAGTTAAAGATAAAAACACACAGCTCTCAATATTTATCACAAAATGTAAAAGAAAAAAAAATATGGATCCATTTGCAAAACACTAAAATTGTAAGTAATTTCAATGCAAACACCACATGAAGCAGCTAGGAAGAGTTATCTAGGTCACGATGAAGGTAATTGATAAAAAAAAAAAAACTATCAGCTGTAAAACAGGCTAAATTGCTGGAAAAGTATGGAGGAGGGAAAAAAAAAAACCTACCTTCTTTGGCCAGGTCATCAAGTTCTTCAGCATGGTTGACGTTTCCTTCTACTTTCTCCTGAGCTGCTATGGTGTCTTCTTCATCCTCAGCTGAAAACAGGAGGTGAAACATCATTATTATTTATTTGTTTGTTTCTACAGAAAAGCTTTGGTATTATCCCTCATCTAAAGTCTTAAAGTGTAGAAAATACACAAAAAGTGGTTGCAGTCTTGCACCATCTTAAATTAATCTTACCGTCCTCCTCATTGGCAGTGAACTCTCCATCTTCATCCTCCTCCGCTGATAAAGAAGATTCGTTTGAGCATTCTTCCTCTGAGCCAGATTCCTAAGTTTTCCAAAGATGTGGTGATTACTTAGCAAAAAAAAAAAAAAACTGGCACAAACTTCCTGTATATTCAGCTGCAGCTGCTATGTGGTTAAACTGAGCAATTTAAAAAGTCATACCTCACACTCACAGTTGTAGTAAAGTTTAATGTTGTAAAACTTAAGAGCTGTAATCCTAAGGGGTTTATGAGCATGTCTATTACACTTCAATACGTTCAGGGCTGTTTGTATAATAAAACCTAGACAGAACAAAGGCGTCGTTAACCCAACATATTCGTCTCAGAAATTCATGCTCAGTCAGATGGAGCTCCAAATGGAGAGAGGAAGGGGCTCACATGCTTTAGCAAAAGATCGTCAAAAGGCATCAAACATGACTTGAAAAGGTTTTTCTAACAGTTAGGCTCACTGCCCTTTCATCCAAACAAGAAGCTTGTTCTTGGTTGGCTCTTATTTGAAAATCTTGCATTAGACTAAAGCTGCCTGTTTTCATACTGAAACAACTTTGCTTGAATTTTTGAAGCCATCATCATCATCATAATGCCCTTGAAGAAGCTTTCTAAAGCATGCTGTTGGGAGAGAGTGTGACTGGTTGTTACTAGCTAAAGTTTAGCTCATAGTTATGACAGTTTGTGAAACTGCTATGAAAGATGGTGATGTTACAGAAAAATGGTGATAAAAATCAGGTCTTTCAAATTGGAAGGCCTCTATGCCATCACCCTAATCTTTTAACAAATCGTTAAAATTACCTCAAATCAAAAGAAACATGTTGGTAAAATTACTTTTAACTTTTAGTCAATCAGGAGTATGAATAATATTGAATCTAACTGTACATTCATTTAATTTAACATCATTCAAACTTTTAAAGTTGCATTTTTCAGCATCTACATTATTTCATTTATCAACCGTTCAAGTCAAGCGACCAAGGCACTCGCACTTCGACTCCCACTTGAAGTCTGATGCTCCCAACTCATGATCTGATCGAGCCCGTCTGAAGACAGAGGAATATCTGGTTGCCTCTTATTGGGATTGGGATTGTCTTTTGGTTATTTCAGCTATAAAGCTCTTTATGAGCTTCACAGTTATGATGTGAAAGGAGGAGAATAAACATGCAAATATACAGAGCTCAATTTCTTGTGCAGACACTAAAACTTCCAACTTGCAAGAGCTCCACTGCACGCTTTGTAACTCTCAGAGCACAATCTAATTGAGTGATCATTAGGCGCCCTGCTGTGGAAGTGTTGTGCAGCTGAAATAAGACATTTTACAACAGGAGCAAACAGCTACCAAAGCAAATAAAACTTCACACTTACACCTCGGCCAGCATATGCCGTTTTCCTTCATCAGTAAAATCCAGACTTGTAACAGAACCTTTTTATCACTTAGGATTTCAATGAGGCTTGGATTGAAAAAACAAAACAAAAACAAAAACAAACAATATCCCAGCAAGCTTAGCGTTTGGAAATATTCATTAATCTATACACTTTGAATCAAGATATGCAATAAACTTGAACTACGAGAAGAAAAGTAACCCACTTTCAAGTGCATGATTTCTTTAAATTGAAACAAATTCCAGACTAAACCCTCAGTACCGGTGCTCTGACTCAAGGTGACTTGGCAGATGTCATTCTGAGGTCCTCATAAACCAGCTTAATAAGCTAACCTAAAGCAGAAATTAACTTTTTCCTCAAAATATAAAAAACAAAAAAAACAAAAACAAATGATAAACGTTTAAAATAGACTTAATGTCTGCTCGTTGCTCTGTGAAAGCGTTTCCAGAGCCGTTTGCCTGGGCTACCTGTGGGGGAGGCAGTTTGAGCGTGCTGAGCAGCTGGTCCAGGGGCAGCAGGCTCTCCTCCTTTAGGAGCTCGATCTCCCTCTGATGGCTCGCCGCGTCGTTGCCTTCTTGCTGCTCCTCCACCTCTATGGTCTCTTCATCATCCTCCTCTTCACAAGGAGGCTCAAAGTCTCTGTCTATAGAAGGAGAAGTTAAAAAAAGAGAACTTGTTTTATTGCAAAATCAAGAGTACCTGAAGAAATTGCATGAAAATACTAATATTAATAACTTGTTCTAATTTAGATAAGTTAAATATAACTGAATATTTTGTAGGGGTTTCTTTTCTTTTTTTTTTTTACATCTTTGTTTAATGACTTTTACTAAATATGCAGTAAGCTTCATTACACTAAATGTGTTTTGACCAATTAATAAACAATTTTTTCCCCTCCAAAGCCTCATTAAACATACAAACTTTAATGATTAAGAAGCCAACTATGGATCGGGTAACAAATTTTATTATTTAAATTTCCTGACCAAATAAAAAAACAACAGTGAGGCCACTTCAGGACTTAACTGCCATTGATAACCTGCATATTTGTGGGAAAGTTGGAAAATTACCATTTTTATGATCCTACAGAAACCCTGAAGTTAATGGGGTTGCATGCAAATGAGGGGCATAATTTTAAGATTTTTATTTCTTAAAAACAAACAAAGAACATTTATTGTGTTCCTTTTACTTCCTGTGGTGTTCTTGTCTGTCACATAAAATCCTAATAATAAGAGGTTTGTAGCTGCAACATGACATTTTCAAAATGCCCACCATTTTTTTATGTAGACAAGAAATTTTAGCCACTAAAAACCAACTTCATAGGAAAATCCAAGTTTTAACAAAGAACAGTAGTAAAAATACACACCTGGACAAACAAAGTGATAATCTACACAGTGATTATAATCTACACTGGCATTCCATAAATCAGAGGTCCCCAAACTGTGGGGCGCGCCCCCTAAGGGGGGCGCTGTGCCATTGCAGGGGAGGCGCGGGAAGCCAACCTCCCCCCCCCATCCCACCTGTAAAAGTAGGGGCTTCCACACTTCCCATATTTGTGTCCTCTGTCACTTTTATCAGCAGTTAAAACTGTTTAATCCATTGTTAACATGTTGTAACCTGTTTTTCCAAGCCGCCTTTAAACTCAACATGAGCGCTACGACGCTCGCCCTGGATTTACACCTGCGAAGGAGACCTGCTGCTGCTGTGCGGAGCTACGCAGGTGTGTTAGAATCATGGCACCAAACCAGCAAATGGCAAAGAACCTTTCACAGTTTTCCTCCCAAACTAACCGACTGAGTTGAGTAAAGCTATTGGATGCAGGTAAAGTTAGCTAAAAGATGACTAGCTAATATCAATGCAACACCTTAAGCTTGTTAACAAGTAGCTTGTAGGCTACTGGTGTTGTTGTCTATGTTCAGCTACGATTCATTTTGCCCCCCAAAAAGTTGATTCCTCCCCCCTTGTTCGTCTGGAGCCGGGGCTGAGTATAACAGGGAGTCTCTAAGAATCCACCTCCCACCCCCTTCGCTCACACACATCGTTCAACCAGACAGCTATTTGAAAGCCATAGGGTGGGGCCCAGAAATAGTTTGGAAACTACTGGGGGGGCCCAGGAGAAAAAGTTTGGGAACCACTGCCATAAACTATATGTTCCAATGAGGCTTATTTGTCAGATTAAAAGTCCCTTTAGAGAATCAACACACCTGTAAGCAGGTATGCCCACATTTCTGTATTAAAAATGTTTTTTTATTGGTCTGATGTAGTATTCTAATTTAAGATGTTATGTTTTCATTAACTGTAAGCAGAAAATCATCATAAATAGAAATAAAGGCTCTCAAACACCTGTCTGTGTGCAATTAAGTGCTTCACATGGTGATAAAGTTCCTGAAATAAATGGGCTTTCCTGTAATATAATGTATTGAAAGGGTCTGTAAGATTCAAATGGACAAATATGTTGCACAAATATGTGTAACATTCAGAGAAGTTGTTTTAACGCAAATGAAATGCACTTCCTTGCTTGTTTCACCGTTTGTGGTTTGACCAGCGCAGCAGCCTCAACAACGTAAAGAAGTTCACCGGGGAGAAGCATCACGCCTCAGTAGATCTGAACAGAACTGCAGCAGATCCAGCACTGATGCACTCTAAATCACCCGTTCTGGGTGTTCTTTATGGAAAAGCGTCCATAAAGCGCTTCGTTTTTGCCTTGTGTTTTAAAGACAAAGAATGCTTTTAGGAAGCCATTAACTCACTGCAGTGGAAACGTATACTCTCTGACGTTCTGCAATCAGATGCCATTGATAACCCGGAGGAGAAGAAGAAGAAGTCGGGCAGGTCCGACGAGCCCGAATCAGGTCTGATGGCGGCCACTCGGCATTAGTCACATTACTACATAACTCAAAGTTGCAGCGACCTTGGCAGTGTGAACAGCTTTTTGTTTCTATGAAACACTTTTTGTGTCCCTGAATAAACCTGCCAATGGCGTGTTGCTATGACAACACCCCTGTCTGATCCAATGAGTCGGCTCTAAAAGCGCTCTTTGCCCGTGTTGACAAAGGGACAGCCTACCGTCTTCGTCGACGGGAGGTGGCAGAGATTTCTGCGGCGATACGTCGGTGTCCACCGGCCTCGCCAGCGACTTGCTGAGGAGGTCAGAGTATTTCTCAGTCTGGCCAACGATGAAGTCGAGCTGAAGGTCCAAAGCCTTCTTGCGCTTTTCCTCCAGTCTCGACTGCTGTTTGAACTGTACCACCTTGAAGCACAAAAATCAACCTCTGTCAGATTTAAAATGATTTTCTTTCAAATAAAAAGATAAAAATTATGTTTTATCTTTTACAGAAAGGCTCAACTAAGAACTAGATCGGAAAACTAGTAAGTGGCAAGACAACAGAACAAAACAATTACTGTAAAATTGTCTGTATGCAGCTTGTTAGTAAACAAATCACAAAATTATTTTTGTCTTAAATATACTCAATATAATGACAAAAGATTTGAACAATATAACAGCTGCAACTGGATTATAATTAGTCTGGATTAACTGCATTTAGTGGTTCTGATCTGTATTTGGTTTATCTGGAATAATTTATATCGGATCGACCCAGACCGTAGGCAGTTGTTTTTTTCCAGAGTTTGATCACTGCTGAACTGAACTGAGCAAAATTGCTGGCAGTAAAATATCTTGAGGGAACTTTTGTTTTAAAATTAAAAATATATCAGATATGAGAAGAACAGAGCCAAGAAATGTATAAAGATGTACACATTCTCATAGGATATTGTCATATTTTGCCTAGAACATATTTTGACAGTAAAGGAGTGATGATTTTTGGGCAAAAAATTATTTGGGTGACTATTTCAGGAAGGTGTCAATATGCTAAATTAAATGTTGCCACTGAATCAGTCATGACAGCTATGCTTCTGACTAACTGAGCTGATGTTTAAGTTTGAAATGCAGCAAGGATGTTTTTGACCTTCTCAACGTTGCTCCAGAACGCCCGGACTTCCTTGGCGATGGAAGCGGCCACTCTTCTGATTTTGGCGTGCTCGTCTCGCTTGGCTTTCTCCTCCTTTTGCCTCAGCTCCTCATGATGTCGCATCACCATTCGCACCACCTAGCGATACATCAGCAGAACGTGTCTAAAATGTTTAACGTGTACGTCAGAGATGCGTCACTGTTCATTTATCGTACTAAAACGTTATCGTACTAAAATTGTAGTTCTGTTTTGGACCGATGCTTACCTTTCTGGCCACACCTCTCTTCCACCGTCTCTCCTGAGCGAAGTCAGCAGAGAGCCACTGCATCTCCTCACAGAGGTAATCCCAGTGAACTTTGGTCCGCTGCGGCTCCGGCAGACGGGAGAGGCGCTTCGTTGACCAGAAACCTTCTTTCTTGAGAGCCTGGGTTCGATGTTCAATGTCTGCTTCCTACAGCGCACAAACACATCTTAGTCAGTGGTTGAAATTACGCTTTCCTGGAAATTATTCCCAGGCAAAAGGATTTAAAATGTAGTTGTCTAGACAGTTTAAATGAATTGAAAGGCCACAATTATGGCCATTCATGTGCATTTTTGGGGCTTTTCAGCTGCAAATTCAACTTGGTTTGATTTCACAATATTAGCTTTCAACAGCGTGGGGTTTCATTATCCCCCCCCTCAAACTTCAAGGTGAGTGACACGAGGATTTCCCCCCCTTAAACTCAGAGAGCATTTGGCTTTGATGACAATGATTTTGAAACAAGAGGTCAGTATTTTAGTTCCTCTCACCCCCATTTACACAATTTAGAGTGCAGTATTGTTTGTAACAAAACTTGTAACAACTGCAATAACTGTAAAGATATATTCTGAACGTTTCTTCTTTCATAATGGTTTTTCCAGGCTTTACCACAATCAGCTCCATTGTTCTGGGTATTCACTTCCTTTTAGTTTCCCCTTTTTCAGTGGTAAACTTCCTGGTTGTTTTGGCACAACGTTTTTGGGTCAAGAACAAAACTCGACCATGTTCCTGTCAGAAATACCACAGCTAAGGCATCAAAAAAAAAAAAAAGGTGGAAAATATTCCTTTAATCTGCAAATACTTTTATTAGTTTAAAGCACAAACACGTTGTGCCATGATTTGGCACAACGTGTTTGTGCCAAATCATGTTCACTTTTGGTGAGATAAAGCCAAATTGTGTTCCTATACATCTTACTTACATGTTTTGCCAGCTCTGCCATGTCAGCGTGCCGATCTCCACGGGAGCGATGGGGCGTGGTCTGGTCTGGTGGCGAAGAAGAGGAACTGTAGCCCACAGAGGAAGGAGAAACAAACTTGCCGTGAGGACCCCTGAGAGGCGAGCTCTTCTCCCGTTGAGGTGTCGTCCAATCAGGAGCGGATGAGGGGCAGTGGAAGGAAGTGGAGGCGGACGGTGAGGAGGGAGACGAATTGACCGCGACTCTATCGGAGATCCACTGGCGCACCTGAGGGCCGAGAGACGGTTGAGGAGAGTTTTACTTTAATGTGAAAAAGTGATGAATGCAAAAGCATAGATGAACACGCTCCATCAAAGCATATTTCTGTGATTTATTAATTATTTGTGTAGATTATTTATTTTTTTCAGTAATTTGTAAAAAAAAAAAAAAAAAAAAAAAAAATATATATATATATATATATATATATATATATTTCATTTCATTTTGATAAATATGGCTTATAACTAATGAAAACACAAAATCTTTCAACTAAAAGAAGACTGCTGACTTGACAGTTTTCCAGTTACTACGTATACTCTACACCTACAGAATAAGCCAAAGAAGGTCAGTGGTAAAAGAGTTAGCCACTCAGATTGTAGTATCCAAACATATCACCGAGAAGTTAAGTGGAAGGAAAAAGTGCAGTGGGGAAAGGTGCAAAAGCAGCAGAGAAAAGCAATCACGGGAAATTTTAGAGCGCTTCACGTTTCCCTCAACTGATGAGCTTCATTTTCCTGCAGGACTTGGTATCTTTCCAAACTGCCACATATACCAAAACTTGCTTTGATGACCATGATATGTTTGACTGGCCAGCAAACTCACCGGACCTGAACTACGAAGAGGAACAGTGAGGTATTGTCAAGATCAGACCCACCAACACAGATGAGCTGAAGACCATCAGTAAAAAATATCTGACACAACAGCAGTGCCACAGGCTGATCACCTCCATGTTACACTGCATTAATACAGTAACTCAAGCAAAAGGAGACCTCGCCAAACATTAGAGTCTGAAAAGATGGCTGTTTACAAAGTCCCATCATCAAACATGTTAAAAGAAAGCATCCATTAATATTTTTTTATGCAGCACTCTGAAGGCTCTGGACATGAACATCAATAACAGTCAAGTCAGTAGTCTTCCTGCAGATCACATGGGCCATTACATAACATTCGGTCTCATCGAAACACAGTCTGTATGTATTTACCTTATATACTATAGGTTTAACTACATGAACTGATTTACTAAAATGATCTGATCTCATCAAAATAATCTAATTTACTAGAAAACACCATTATACTGTCAATCATAGATATTTTGTGGTCATCCTCATGCAAAAAAATAAATAAACTAAAACTAAAGATGCCCATTTGTGTTAACAGTGACCCAAACTGAATGTCCTGTGAGCATGAGCCTATGTGGGTGTCTGACAACCACCGCTTACCTTAAGGAACAGTGCCTGTGTGTCTGTCCTGCTCTCTTCATGCTGGAAAACACACATGGCTTGAGCATGTGGCCAACTTAAAAGGAGCTACATAAAACCAACACTATGCTAATGAGTTGCGTTGACGGGCTACATGCAGGAGGAAGACAGTGGAAAACATGATCACAATGTTACACACCAAAGCTTTGTTATTAGATAAAAACAGAACATTTTTATCCCTCCAGGTAAAACCGGAGAACGTTGATCATCAGCCGAAAACAAACTGAAACCAGCTTCGACTGAAAAGATGCTTTAATGAACGTAACTGATGTGAAATTTTGCATTAAAAGATAATTTACTGATACTCATCTTAAACATAATCAAGTGTACAAAAAGAACGACAGACAGTTCAGTAATTTCCTTAAAATGAAGCCAAACTGAAAAAGCGTTGTGTAGAAAAACTAAGTGCACCCTATGATTTAATAGCTAGCTTTAGCCCACTGAGATTTGCAGATATTCTCCCAGCTCTTGGGGTCACACCACAGCATTTCAATCAATGTGGGGTCGCCACTTTTCCTTTTCAGCTATCATGTTGTAGATCTGTTGATGTGGTTGGAATCATTGTCCTGCTAACAGTTTGGCAGCATGATGTTATGGCTGCCCAAAGCATCATCCCTCCACCCTTTTGCCAAACAATGATCCAGTTTCTGTTGCAGTTTTCTTCCTGTTAAAGTGGAGATTTTCCTCTCCGCTGTTGCCACACGCATGCTGAGTATGAGGGATTGCTGTAAAGTTGACTCAGTGCAAGTGATTGTCTACCGTCACTACATGCTCATGCGGGAGTAAATGCTGCAAGTCGATGACTTGAAGCAATCAGCTGGGATTCCAAAGACAGGAAACTTTTTTTTTTTTACCTTTTTGAATAATAAGCTGAACTTGATGCACGGTTTGATAACTAGGATTAACTGGAATATACAGATGATTGGAATGAAGTGACTTTTTTTTGTAAAGCGCTTAAAGAACTGCACTGAATAAAAACAGTTCATATTCTTTTCAAAGAGGTTTACTCTTTTGACTCTCCAAAACAAGATCTACCTGTTCAGTCTTCTCCTAATTGTACTTTCACAAACTTTTCAACATTTAACATACCTGCTGTACACAGTAGTCTGTCGTGGAGCTCGTGGGGATTCTTTTGTTATTTTTCTGAGCTCTGAACAGTTTGACCTTGTGGTGAATTTGCTGGAACTTGACCTGTACATGCATTATTTAGTAAATTATAATATTGTTAAAAAGTCTATGTCAGTAACTCAATTCTTTACGAGACACAAAGCTCAGTTTCGCGTTTTTAAGACTTTATTTCTGTTAATTATGTTTTCTGCTTACGTATTTTGCTTATAGGAATTTAATAATAGAATATTACATCTGAACAATAAAAAAAATAATATAAAATGTGAGCTTAACTAATAGTATGTTTAATATCTACTAAAAGGTTATTTTCAAAACGTTTTGTTAATCTGACAAACGAGTGTCATCAGAGTACGTATTCTAATTTATTGACCATGACTATAGCTTGTCAACAACACTGTTACAGACCCATTGAACACATTAGCAATGTGCTAACAATCCAGCTTCTTTTAGCAGCATCTGGCAGCGACTTACTTTAAATGGATATCGAAAGGGTGCATTTTCTATTTTTGTTCTATTTTTGCTTATTAAATAACTACAACATGAAATGGAAATTGTGTGGTTTTGTACACCTAATATTAGTTTTAAGAAGTTTTAGAACCCGATTCGGGACAGATGATTTTTTTTTTTTTATATGTCCAGATATGTGCAACTTTAAAATTAAAAGAGTGTATTTTACTTTTGCAAATGATTGCACTACCCAGCCATAGTTTGATCACGCACACGTAATGGTATGATTTTTGTTTGAAGTACCTTGTGTGAAGAGCTGGGAGTCGTCATCTCACTCCTGTCGGGGTCTGCTTCATCATCGCTGTCTTCTTCAGCGCTGCTGACCCGGCCCAACTCGCCCTCTTGGATGTCACTTGCTTGTTCGTCCTGATCTTGGTCCATATCCTCGCTCTCATCTTCTGCGTCGTCGGGGTAGCTGTTGGAGTCGTTGGGATTGGTAGATGCCGTCTCGGTTTCGTCCCTCTCTTCGGCAGCTGAAAGCATGACAAAGGTTTGAGGTATGACGGGTTGGGGTGCCGAGACATCCTGCGGAGGGGCATCTGCCTCTTTTGTTGACGCTTCGGTAAAAGTTAAGGCCTCTGATTTGCTGGTTGAAGCTGTAGGGCGGACCGATGAAGTCTGCTGAGCTTTAACAGGAGTTGATGTTTTCTTCGCAGAGCACGGCGTCTGATCTTTGTGAACGCTAAGAGCTGTAGACACAAACGGAGAATCGGCAGCTAAAACAGGTTGGGGAAGGCACTCCTTAGACACTGTGCCAGACAGAGTGATGTGGGCACCGTCCACATTCTGCTGCTGGGACACCTTTGCCTGAAGGGAGGGTGGGTGCTTCAGGAGAGGAGTCTCTCCTGGCTTAAAAAGGAGCAGCTTTGGATTTATAACAGCAGAGGAGTAAGTGGTTTCTGTGGACACTACAACGTTCTGAACAGATGGAGTCAGAGACAGACTCATTCTAGTTCCTTCTTGAGAAGAAACGCAGAACTCAGGCTTGACCGCATTAACGACGGCGAATCCTGGGGTCTGACTTGTAGTGCTGGAAACGCGCACCGAAACGGCAGAGGACATTTCCGGCCGCCCGCTTGGACCTACCGACGATAAAAGCGCTTCCTGTTGCGGCGAAACTGTCTGAACCGCTGCGGAGCCGCTCATCTGTGTTAAACCCAAGTCTGCCAAACTGGTCTGTGAACAATGCGTCCCAGTTTGAGTAGTGACATCGGCCTCCTCGATGGCGAACGAGTCAGATGTAACAGCAGCTACTTGAACTAAGCAGACCTCGCTTCCGTGTGCCACTTCTACAGTTTGGTTAGATTTTAGCACTAAATGCTGTCCCACCGGGTTATGAGCATCATCACTAGGCGATGCCAGCGCCTCCTGGGAGATGATGATGGTGTCAGCTTGCGCAACTGCGTGAATAGAGGGCTCGAGGTCCTCTTCTGCATTTTCCAGTAGCGCGTTGAACAGGTTCACCTCGTAGCCTGGCGAGTGAGGTATCTGCCCGCTGCCTCCAACGCAGATAGTTTCCTCGGCGACCTCCTCCACCAGACTGCAGAACTCGTACACCTCCACTGGCTGGGAGTGGAGCTCCACCCCAGCCTGGACGTCATCTTCGTACAGCTTTGGTTCCCCCGCTGAAAGCTGGTTGACGATGGCCGCCTGGCAGACGGTGCCGTCTTCCCGCTGCAGGAGGTAATTCTGATTCAGGTGCACGTTGGACCAGTCGCCACTGTCCCTGACCACCACAATTTCTTGAGCCTCGCCGGAGCGCAGAATCTCGGCGATCAGTGACGTCTCGGTTGAGGAGACTTGATCTGAGGTATGAGGCGTTCCCGCCTGCAGCGAGACCACTAGACTTGTGTCAGGCAGCGATGGCCCTGCAGGGGGAGTCGAGCAACTCTCCTTCAAAGAGGAGAACTCTGGCAGCATGTTGCCGGTGGCGTCGGTCGGTTCGTCCCCCGTGTTCTGTGGAGCCACTTCCGGGGTGCCACAGGAGGACACTGAGATTTCTCTTCCAGGTGCAGACTGTCCGGCCTTTGACAAAAGATGAGGTTGTGTTTCCAAGTGGAGAAATGTCTCGACTGATTCCAGAGAGTTTGTTTTCCTCGTCTCCACTGCATCGTGTGAAATCTCTCCGACGGCTTTAGGTTTTGTTTCCGATAGGTCAGTTTGTTCAGTTTGGAGTTGAGATTTTGAGTCCTGTCCACTTCCCACTGACTCTGCAACCCCTGACAGAGTTTTGTGGCTGTGCTGAACTGTGTGAACTGGCAGCTCCTGGACTTTAAATCCAATACTTGACTGGGAACCAGAAGAGGAAGCGACTGTGAAACAGATTTGCGATTGGGGTTGCAGGAGAATATTTTCTCCGGTAATTTCCACATTTGTTCCAGTCTCTGGTTTGAACTCCGTAACAACCACAGCCCCAGGACTTTGTTGAGGTGGCTGGATCTGGTATTCCTGACTATTTGTGAGGCTTTTCTCTTTAATAGTTTGTGACCCGTATTGATGCTCTTCCACTGTGCTGTCAATCTGTGATGTGAGAGGAGGATGAGTGGGAGTGGGAAGTCTTTGTGTCCCAGACGCGGTCTCTTCAGAAAGGACCTCCTGTGAAATGATGGCCTTAACGTTGCTGCTTGGGAGAGTCCCAGGCAAAGTGTTCGTGGGGGCGCTCTCCATGCCGGGGTACGTGGTGTTGCTGCAGTCCGACAACGGCACTGCGGACGGATTTGTGAACAAAGGGACCGGGCGGTGGGCAGCTGCGACCGGCTGCGGGGCATGCCGTGGCGACTCCCCAGCCACATTCTGTGCAGCCTGGGGGTTGGCACCCAGCACATCCACAGCCGGGGAGGCGAGCTGCCGCTCCGCCTCCTCTCCAGATCTTCCTTCCTCTGAGCTGCTCCGACCACACACTGCCCCTATGGAGAGTAGAGACATTGAGATGTCAGAAAAATTTATCTGAATGATGGAGATCAGTGATTCCCTCCCACCCCAACTCTGATGCCTAAGGCCCCACTATCATGCATGGTCTTGGGTGTGTGCTTGCTCAAGGAGACCAGACTCTGATGATTCCATCACATCCTCAAATGCCATAGAGTTTTCCAGAAGGCTGGTAGTGAACGCTCATATGCAATGCCTTGTAAAAGTATTCATACACCCTTCTCACATCAACAACCACAAGAATAAATTTAGCTTATTGGGATTTAACGATATTGACAACACAGAGAGTAGAATTGTGAAGTGAAAGGAAAAGGATGGCTACAAAATTTTACTGTATACTATTATACAGTAAAATAATTATACAACTCTCTTCATAGTTATATTTTATTAATAACTATGAAGAGAGCAATGTGGAACTGAAGTCAGATTCCTTGTTTGTGTGCACAAACGTGGCGAATGATGTTGCTTCTGATTGTTTTTAACAAAAAAAAAAAAATACATTCAAAGTGTGGTATGAAATTGTATTCAGCTCCTGTAGTCCACATTTTGAAGAACCATGTTTTGCTGTAATTACAGTGGCAAATCTTTGAAGATCATTCTCTAGTAGTAATTTCATTTAAGAGCACATATCTCTATGCAAAATAGTGCAAGCTCAGCCAGACTGGATGGAGTGCATGTTTGAACTCTAGATTTAGGGATATCAGTTTTAACCAATGCAAGTCATTTTTTTAAGATATCATATCAATCCAATATGCAAAAATGTGCCAATTCTCAATTCCATCTTATTGCTTTTTGTGTTTGGCCATGCAACAGTTACAGTGATGCAGCACAGGATTTGGAGGCGTAAACTAAAGCAGAGAGGCGATGTGTGTGGTGTGGAGATTTTTATAGTGTTGAAAAGAAAGGGAAATTATAAGATATATTGGTAAATATCAGTTATCAGCCGACACAGGAATGTTAATATCAGATATTAGCCCAAATTTTCACATCAGCGCATTCTTGATCAGATTCTGATTTCACAGAGCCATCATATTTTATTTCTGGCTTTATGTTTAGGGTTGTTATCTCCTGGACAGTGTTTGGCAGTGTCTCTCCGGTTTTCTTCCAGGATACTCCTGCATTTGGCTCCATCTGACTTTGCATCAACTCTGACCAGCTCCACTGATTCTGCCTCTACGACATTTCACTGAGAGATTAGTGCTTTAAGACTGATGCCATGTTAATTTTGATTTCATCTCACCAGACCACACTTTTCAAGATGTCTGCAGCCATACAAGGCTTGTGGCAGACAGCAAACCAAACTTCTAAGGACCTTTTTTTCCCTAATATGACTTGATTTCTTTTCGCCACTTGCCCAGAGAAGCCCGGGTTTTGTAGAGTGCACAACATATAGTTCCTCTGTCAACAGTTTCTCCCACTTGAGTTGTGAATCTCTGCAGCTCCTCCAGAGTTAGACTAAGTCTCCGGTATGCTTTTCTGATTAATACACCCATTGAATGGCTGCTTAGGTCGTGTGGGCGGCTATGTTTGTCATGCTAAGCTCTTTACATTTTCAAATGATGACTAACCTAGTGTTGCACAGTAATAGAATAAAATTAAACCGTGTCGTGATATTTTTAATGAATACTTTATGTTCATTTTGAAATAAACCCAAGTTTTTTCCTTATTCTTTAGCAAGATGACACCGTCAATCTGAAAGAGGTTCAGCGTCTTGGCCAATGAAATCAACATCAGATGGGGAATCGAGTGTTCATCCAACAGACCGTTACTGCGATGCAGTGTGCGAATACTTGAAATGTAAAGATCTACAAAATACTGAATTCAAGTTACCACGACATAACAGATTCACACATGCTGATGTTGCGATTATGATGCCAATTTTATACACTTAGAAGCTCAAGACTGAACAGTATCCTTTGGCTAATGGCTATGCCAATTAATCACCTAGCCCTGGTTTAAACTTCTCCACAACTTTCTCTGACTCGTCTGCCACGTTCCTTGATCTCCATGATAATGTTTGTTCCCTAATGTTCTCTAACAGACATTACTCACAAGATGACCATATTTAGTACTTAAGTTACTTCAAAAGGCATTACACAATTCATACTTTACACTGTCTTTTTAATATTTACTATGTGTCCGAGTCATTTTAGCCATTTACAAGCCTGAATGTGTTTAAGTAACTAGAAGTCCAACTGTGTGATAACCCTGCAATTTCTACCTGCAGTCCGCACCCCGTTTCTTTCCAAGGCAGGCGGCTTAAGTCTGTGTTGAGCAACACAAACTCACATCCTGTTATTCAGTAGGTATCATCATTATGCAGTTTGAACACAAACAAAACATTCCATCATAAACCTGTAGCCACCCTCAGACAACATTAGATTCTGTGGACGTTTTGAGACGTTTCTGTGAGAAGTGAGATTAAAAACTGATTGATCGGATCGGGTGTGTTTGCAAAGCGACGTCTTACCTGTCTGTGGTGTGAGACACAGGTCTTCTGTGCTTTCTACTTCCAGGATGCTGAAATTAGGCTCCCTTCCACATGTTCTGAGGAAGTGGGGGAAGAAAAAAAAAAGATTAAATGATCAGTTGTGTTTCACAATTAACGACTCTTGTGAAACAATGTTTTGCTCTCGCCACTTTTGCTCTGTGACATGTTTCTAATTAAACGGGAATGGAGGGGAGGGGGAATGATACATTTTTCATACTGGTGCGTATTGGAATTACAACTTCAGGGGCTGTTCTTGACACATTTCCAACTGGGAAAAATTTGACTTCACAGTACAGGGACTGCACACTATTGTCCTCCTTTCTGAGAGCATCAATGACTGCCTGCTGAAAAAAATGTTAAGTCAGCAGTCTTTCCCACAATTTGTGGAAATCTTTTTTTTTTTTTTTTAAATTGGCCTCACCTAATTTGGTAATTTTCTGAGAATCTGACTTCTAGATTTCTTTAGCTGCAAGCCATAGTTGTTTTAATTAGTATAAATTAACATTTAAAATAAATCACTCTCATAGATCTATAAAGGAGCATCAGTGATGTGCCACACTGACGCAGTAACTCAAGGAAAAGAAGCCCAACCAAGTATTCAGTGCATAGAAATGATCACACATTTCAGACGTCAGACATTTGTTTGAAATATCCAGTTTTTGTTGAGCATATGTAATACTGTAATTATTTGAGACACTGAATTATGGCTGTAAACAATTATCAAAAGTAGAAGAAATAAAGCCTTGAAATATTCCTCTCTATCTGTAATGAATCTATAAAAAATACAAGTTTCACTTTCTGACATGAACGTAAAAAAAATATAATTCAGGTAATGACTGAAATAGTATGTAAGATGTACATGAGCACTGTATTAATGAACTTGCCTCAGTGACAATGTTAAACAGTAATGGCATAAAGAAATTAATATTGAGAATGCTGAAAAGGAATGCCTCTAAGCTTGAAACGGTCTTCGTCCATTAGTTGCTACACCTGGAGAGACCTTTCATGGGAAGACTCTCTGCAACATTCTTTATCAAAACTGACAGGACTCAGCTGAGCAGCTGGAGGTAATACGGCTGATTGTCCTCATACTTTTAGGTCCATCCACCCAAGCACTTGGGGAATGTTGCTGCAGTCAGTTCACAAACTCTGGGTTTCTCTATTGGAGTAACTTTTGCATCTCTCCATCTCAGAAATAGAAAAAAAAACATACCAAAAAGTGTTGGTATGTTAAAGCATTAAGTATTCCTTTCATGAGAAGTAAAGAGCAGAGTCCAACTCAAAAAGAAAAAAAAAAAAAAAAAAAGACAGTCCCCTCTGCACCAAACTTTGCACTTGACACAATGCAAGTATCTGTATCCTAGCAACTGCCAAACCCAGACTCATCCACTGAATTGCCAGACAGAGGGGTACGATTTATCACTCCAGAGTCCATTGGTGGCGTCCTTTACGCCACAACTGCATCTGACAGTGTGCCTTGCTTTTGGTGATGTAGGACTTCAGTGTATCTGCTCTGACATTGAAACCTATGCGATGAAGCTCCATGTCCACTGTTCTTGAACTAATATGAAGACCACACAAAGTTTGAAGGTCTGTAGCTACAGACCTGGAGAACACTGGAAACCTCTGCACACCATGTCACATTTTGTGATTTTACGTGGTTTATCGCTTTGTGGAAGAGTTGCTGTCATTCCCAATCACTTCTATTTCCATATACTACTAAAAGCTGACTAAAGAATATCTTACCGGAATTTAAATGTCCTGAGTGGACTTATTGCACAGCCGGCATTCTATCACTGTACTGTGACTGACTTCCTAAGTGTGACTCGTTATTTTACAAAGGTTTATAGAAACTTTTAGTATGCCCAGGAGCTGGATTTTATACACCTGTAGCCGTTAAAGTGTGGGGGTCATTATAATGGATTGGTGACCTCAACATCTTTGATCATATAGTGTAATTTTTAAAAAATAAAGGACTGTATGTAGCTTTACTCACAGAATAAACATGCGTGCTACTTTTTCTTTTACCAAATATATATATATATATATATATATATATATATATATATATAAAACTGACAGCTTAAAGATCTGTATAACCTCATTTAGTATTAAAAAATGTATCCTGATTCATTTGATCTTTATGTTAACACAAATGGGAAAATGGGATTTAGAGGAAAAAGAAAACGTATTTCATAACTATTCCTGTGATTATTAGTGTCTCACATCTTGTCATCCTTTACAAAACTTTCTGGGGGCACCTGAGGGCCTATGCAGCTTTATTAGAGAGAGAAATGATAAAACAAAACAAGTATAAGTGTGTGTAGGGAGGGTGAGTAAGATGTCAAGTCAGTAGGGAAGCAACAGCACTGCTAAGCTGGACAACTCCTTGCTCCTGCTCAGTGTACGGGGCTGTGTTTCACTGGGTAATGTTGCAGCAGTAATAAAAACCGGAGCAGCAGCTTCAAGTTGAACGTGCTGCAGTCGCCCACAGGAAGCTACTGGGAATCCTGCAGCACGCGCTCTCTCCAACGGGCAAAAAAAAGCCGGTGGTCCAGCGCGCGCAGCTGGGCCTCTAGTCATTCAATCTTTGATTTGGGTAACGTTTCCTCGCTGTGGCTAGTTCTAGTCGCCACATGTACTCGGATCCACCCTGATAAGAATCTAACGCGTTTAACCAGCGGGTATGTCTGCAAGCACCGGTTCCGCCGATCATGTGATTCATAAATCGGACTTTTGCTTCCCGTCCGAGAGTGATCGGAGCAGCTTTCACCATAAAAATTTTTTTAAAAAAAAAATAACAGTGAACGCCTAACGTTACCGGTTAGCTAGCTAACGCTAGCCTCTACAATAAACACAGTGGGTTGTGTTGAGCGAAAAAGGGAAAGCAAGCTGCTAACTAGCAAAGCTTGAAGAGTTAGTAGGGTGCGATCATTTAATGCGCAGGCGCCCCTTTCCTCTCGCTGTTTGTTATGTAATGCTCCGGTTCTGAGACAGCCCGTTGAAACCAACACATCTGATAAATTACAACACAAAAAACACCAAAAAAGTCACATTAAAACCCGCTTGTGCACGTAAAACAGAAGGGGGAGGGAGTGGGGGAATCGCAAGTGACGTCACTGCGTGGGGTCAAACCTCTATAGAAAATTTTTATTTACTTACTTAATTTTAAATATTGAGAAATATTTCTTTAAACCTAAAAAGAGAAAGGTATAAAACGCCATTATAAAGTTTCATGTAAATTTTGCAATGAACATGTGGGGGGATTCAAGGGGGTTTACAACACCTCCCCTCCAAATCATGACTTAAATAGAAATTCCTTTTGTTATACAGCGTTACACTTGCCTTCATTCGTGGTATCACTTTGTATGTAAGCATTCTGTCGTGCAATGCAAACAAATTGTGAGTTCATTTCCTTTAAAACACGCCACTAGGTCAAACGTACCCTGGTAACGTCCTGCCGTTAGTTTCAGCACCCCCTTATGTCCCCCCATTACTTCCTCCTTGCCCCCCTCCCTCTCAAGGCCGCCATCTTAAGTTCCCACCTACCTGAAATTTCCGACTGATTTTCTTTTACTAAATTCTCGCTGAAGGAGTCGTCATCCGCGCAAAATCGTACTCAATCCGTGATGCCGGCAGTCCAAACTGGCTCTCGGTACCCAACGAGGTACACCTAGGACTGTGGGAAGAAGTTAAAATACGGAGCGGGAGAGACTGGGTTTCGGCGCAGAATGTAGCGGTCGCGGGGAGGAGACTTTACGCAGCGAAATGGTGGCGGAGCGCTGCTGCTGACAAAGTACACAACACTCCGTAATCTCGCGAGATAGAGTCAAGCGCGCCACTTGAAATTTGGAAACACCAATCTTTACAACTGCGCGAATTATTTTGCCTTTGTAGCAGGATAGGTACGTCAGACCTGAAACAATTTTACCCATATGCCTGATGAAGTAATGCAATTTTATTAATTATAACACGTTTTTTAGACAAGTTTCAAGAATTCAGATTCAAATCTAGAAATTTACAGTGCGTCATATTTCACTGACATCTAAAGTTTTGCAAAAAGAAGCCAGTTTAGGCAAATGTTTAAAATGCGGTACTTTTGTTGGTCGTTTTAGTTTCCGAACAGGTTTATCAATAATGCAGAGAAGTGCCTGGCTGTATTCAACACAAAGGAGGTCCGAGTTAAGTGCGTGAGTTTGGGGCGCTTCAACAATAGTGGCCCCACCCCCAAGGTTGAGGGCTTTTTTTTTGTGAGACTGTAAGAAAATAAACTTAAATAAGTTGATTTAACATTCAATTCTAGGAATTACTTTTTACATGAAAGTATTAGTGGAAACATGTGGGTAACATGCCCTACATGTAAAAATCAATTAATTCAAATAATATAAAAGTTTACTTTAGCACTTAGAAACTGAGAGTCCAGCAGAAAGCCAGACACCTTGGCAAAAAGTTCATTGAAGAATAAGGTGGCTTTATCTAGCTCTGTATCGAACCATGGAAATTGTATGTAGAATGGAAAGAAATGCAAAAAATAATAATAGTTATATAGTACCTATAAGATTATATAAGACAAACAATGTAAATGAGTGACCTCAGAGTTCCTTAACACCTAAGTAGAGCCACAGGCTTTTCAGAAGGCTGACTTTTTTATGATAAAGTTTTATTGGTTATGTAACATAATTTTTCTCAAGAAACTAAATCTGGGATTTTCTTCAAGAAATACACCTTCTGACCCAGCCCTGGATGTGGCAGTGGGAAGGGGGTTTTGAGGCACTGGCTGTATCCACATCTTGTAAATCTCCAGGAAACCCTCGAATGGACTTCACTTTACAATCCTTAAGGACTGTGGTTACCCCTGGCCCTTCTACACTATTTTTTTCTGTTGCATAAAACTTTCTTTTATGCAGCATCTTATTTGGTAAGATGCTTTCCACTCACTGGAGAGTTTTCCCCTTAATTGTTTGGGACGTAACATTATACTTTTTTCCACCTTATGAAAGTTATTGAATTGTCACTTGATGTAAGCCATATTAAATAAACTGTCAATCTTAGAAATAAATGTACAACTTCCACTTTCTGAACTGTGCAAGTCCAGTAAAAAGTGCTTTTAATACAGAAATGTTATTGTTTATACAGTTCTGGAGATAACCGCTGACTTGACAGAGGTCCATTAGAAAAAAAGGTGATTGAATCTGTGAGCTATCATAAAGAGAAAGATGACACAAACTGCATCCTGGTGGGCACCTCCGTGCCATGCTGCATTGATGCAACAATTCATGTGAAAGGAGCCCCACCCAACTACTAAATGAATAAACTGCTCAACATAGAGGCATGCTTTTAGGGAAATTTCTGTATCAAAAATACATTTTTCTTATGCAAAATTTCCAATCCCCCCGGCAAACAGCTGTAATCATTAAAATTAAAGTTCTATACATATCCAGCTTAAGAATAAAAGACTCGCACAACAAAGTAGACAACAATTCATTTAATAATTATTCTTTGTGGTCTCTAGGGGAGGGTTTGAAAGGTATAAAATGGTCATATTAAAATAATCGACCCAGTCTTTTCCAGATGGTGGATATCTCAAGATATCCACCATCTCTAATTGCCTTTTGACACAAGTCCCTATGTTGTTTTTTTTTTTCTTCTTTTCAGTTTTTCAGCAGATGTCCCACTTATCCATGTATATAATTTACTTTTGTGGACGAACCAACTCGACAGTTCAATGTACAAGGCTCCCGCGGTCCCAGCAGACAGCACAGAACCAGTGACTCACAGGCAAACTTTGCTCTCAGTTTAATAGTCGCAGCTCAGTTTCTTGAAGAGGCCAGAGGTTTGCAATGGATAAGGCTGAATGTTCACAAGCATTTAAAAAGCGTTCCACGAAGCAAGCCTTTTTCCTGCCTGGGGGGTGCGGAGGGGTGTGGGGGAAGAGTGCTGGTTGGTAACCAAACAAAGACAAATAACATAACAATGAATATATTTATTATTATAGAAGATAATTAATGTTAAGTATAATAATTACAAAGGCAATTTCTCTAGACTACTATAATCTGGACCTGCTCTTACAGATGAGAGGAAACTGGGAGAACAGTTAACAGGAAGCTCTAAAATGCTGCGTTTACTCACACACAGCGCAGCACAGTTCGTTTTAACAAGAGAAACCCGCCGAACAGGGATGAGTGGAGTGGATATGTTAGGGTAAAGCAGAAAACTGAGGTAAGATGTTTAATGATCAGAATTCGACGGTCTCACCAGTAATCTGTCTCTTCACCACGATGGATCCAGAAGGAAGGAAAAAGCACCACTTTACCTCTTTTTTTCTTTTTTCTTTTTTTAAAAAAAAAAAAAAACGCCCCATCTAAAATACCTGGTTTACGTTGAAGAGAGCATGAAAACATTTTATAAGTTAACCAAGTTAAGGATGAATGTCTTTAAAGTGTGCAACCCTCTGAAAATCATTCCCAACCCACTTTGTGAAGGCTTGCCTAAGAGCATGAATTATAATTCACCTGATAAATGAGGGGAAAATAAAAAGCTGTCCTCTGCCTCTTCTTACAGCTTTCAAAATCTGAGCACTGTTAATAACTAACAGTCCATATATATATAAAAAAAATACATCAAGGATGCACAGAAACCATGTACCTTTAAATTGCACTGATAAAACCACTGAGCATATTCCAAGTCTTTCTTATTCATCCAAACCATCAGCTCCAGCCAGATAAGTTTACACTTTGTTTTTTTTGTTTTGTTTTTTTTCCTTTGTTGTCTTTTCTGTAAATTTGTGATGACTGGAGCTGGTCTGGTTGTGTAACTAGGAAGGCAGGGCTTTAGTAGTCTGCAAGAGGAAAAAGGGGGGCAGTTTGAGAGCAGCACAGTGATCCTGACATTTCCCTTCGTCTCCTCCAGTGTTGTCCCAGTACTATCTGGACTCTCCATCTTTGTGGGTGCTGTACAGCGCCAGCTCGCTCGGCCCTCTGAGTCTCGAAGTGCGCGGCGGCGTGGCCGACCGGCTGGCGATGGACGGAATGAGCGGCGGCGGCGCCCCCACCGACAGAGCCCCCACCAAGTCCTTCGCCAGGATGCCGTTGGACATGTGGTGCGGGTTGATGGGACCGAGACGGGAGTAGAGGCTCGGGTGGTGCTGAGAAGCGGGGCTGGCTCCAGAAGGGAGCGAGTGAGGCAGAAGGCCGGGATGGAGCTGCTCTAGATGAGCGGCGGCCGCGGCCGCGGCGGCGGCAGCGTGCGACGGGCTCGAGAGATGGGAGCCGTGAGGGAGGTGTGGGTGCATTGCAAAGTAGCGAGCGCGCTCAAAGTCTTCCCTCAGGATCTGGGCTCTTTGCTCCTCATCCAGAAGTCCGCCGCCTGGGGGTCCCAGGTGAGGAGGGCGATCGAAGGGTATCAGGCTAAACTCCGGGCGAACGCCGGAGGCGATGGCGGCGGAGGTAGATGTCGGAGGGTGTGGAGGCCCGGCTGCGGCCGCGGCAGCTACCACCGCAGCCCTCTCCGCCTCCACCATGTGCCTTTGATGTTGGAGAAGCCGAACCAGGTGTGGATCGTGTCGTAGGGCCAGATGTGGATCTGACCGAAGTGCCAAAGCCTCCCTCCGATGCGGATGCTGCTGATGGGCCATGATTTCCCTCCAGTGGTCCCAGATGAAGCTGTGCGGACCCTGCGGCTGTCCCGGAGGCGGTCCGTGGGGAAACCGCTCCCCTGCCGAACCGACTAGGAGTCCTGCTGTGCTTCCCATAATTGCTTCGAATGGCCGTGAGCGGTCCATCAATGGTTGGTGAGGAGGGGGATTAGGAGTGGGTGGCGGGAGTGGAACCCCGGGAGTGGGAGTCAGTGACATAGAGCAGGACGAAGGGGTGCCAGAACTGGGGTGGTGCGGGTGGCTGTTGGGGCGGTCAAAGGTGTGGCTGGGCGCTGGAGGTGGATGGGTGATGGGGATGTGCTCTGGCTCCTCCTTCCTCTCCTCTTTGACTTTAACCGTCGGCAGAGAGAGGGATGGTTTGGAAACGGGCGTTGTGGTGCGGTCGGACTTCTTGACGTGAGACAAAGACGAAATGGAGGAAGAAGCTGCGGAAGAAGCAGGGAGGCTACCGTCTCTTTGGGAATGATCGTTGTGGAGGTTATGTGCCGGTTGGGCCTGGGAGCGGGGATAAAGGTCCATGGGGGATGGGATGGAGCGGTGGGAGGGAGGCGGCGTGTTGAGCACAGAGGATGAGGAAGACCGAGGCCTGTCCCTGTCTGCTACTAAAGACGAAGAGCCAAGCGGAGGAGCCCTCGAGGACATCATTGGCAGTGGCCTCTTGTCTCCATCTCTCTCTCGCTCGCGGTCTCTGTTCAAGCTCCGTGTCAGGTCCTCGATGGGTCCGCCGCCTCCTCCCAAGGTGCTGCTGTGGCCGTTGATGTGGTTGACCGGGGTGCTACTGCGGGGCTTGAAGTGCGGACCAACTGGAGACATTCTCACGGGTTGTCGGCCGTACAGCAAACTGTCCCTGCAACACAAAGGAGCCCGAAGTTCAAACTATGGAAACCTAATAGGAAACCTGTGAACCTGTGTTAAAACACATTCCTCATTCGATCTCTGAAATTACATGAATCAGAGCCTTGCAGCAGTATTTAGCAGCCCCCCACCTCTTTTATCACATTAAGACTTCAATGTGTTTTGACACACACTGCAAAAAAAGTATTTTGGGTCTAGTTTCTATTCTAAGTAACTTAACACACTTGAAAATAAGACAAAACTAACTTATGTGTAACTTTTCAGCACAATATAGAAATCAATTCCTTATCATTGATGAGTAGGAAATAAGCCAGTAGAACAAACCTTTTAACTTAAAATATATGAAAAATGTCTTGCTCCACTGGCAGATTATTTCATTTAAAAGTACCGTATTTTCCGCACTATAAGGCGCACCGGATTATAAGGCGCACCTTCAATGAATGGCCTATTTTAGGACTTTTTTCATACATTAGGCGCACCGCATTATAAGGCGCATAGAATAGACGCTTCATACTCTATTATTACACATCCACATTAATAAAGAAATGGTCCCGAGTACTTTATATAGTAGGCTGGCCCAGTCGTTGTTTCACTCACGGTGTTGGTGTTGCGATATTATGCCCAACTGCTTTCTGGGTAACACAGACCAACCGACACGCTGCCGCTGCAGTCTCTGTCTCTCTTCCCCTGCCCCTCCCCCCCTTTAAATGTATTATCAAACTTTATTAACAAACCAGTGTTCTGACAACTATCCCAGCATGCACCGCGCACTACTTCTTCTACGGGGGAAAAAGAAGTTGGCGGCTGCTTACCGTAGTGGACCAACTACGTAAGCAGCCTACTGCATGTCTGTGTAAACATGACGTCTTTCATTTCGATCTGAGTTAATTAGCGTAGCATTTCTGCCGGATTTTCACAACATATCAGCCACGACAATGGACAGGGGAACCAACAAGTTCATGTCATCTTTTTTGGACGACATCAAGGTGTTTGAGCCACTGGATGCCTCCAACATTGTGCGCGTCACAGCTAAAAGCTACCGATAGATGAGGAAAACAGCAGATCCTCACACCCTCAGCATAAATATAGCTGTGGACAAGATCACTGATGCCTATTGTTCTTGCAAGGCTGGGTAAGTCGGCATTCATGGTTTTGATGGTCCACAATGTACATTAGCATATGTTTACTACTGTAGCTTGTGTTTGTGAGACGGTCACGCACGTGGTAGCTGCACTGTGACCTAAAATGGGCATTAGCCAATGAAACGCAGCCCCTGTGGTAAGGTCCGTTGCTGGACCTGTTGTGGCTCAATATTGGTCCATATATAAGGCGCACCGGATTATAAGGCGCACTGTCGGCTTTTGAGGAAATTGAAGGTTTTTAGGTGCGTCTTATAGTGCGGAAAATACGGTAGTACTTTTTCATCAATATTAAAATTATTGACTTGAAACAAGATCCTAATTATTGCTGAAAAATTACCTGTAAGTTTAGTTTTGTCTTATTTCAAGTGTACTAGGATATTTGCACTAGAAACTAGGCCAAAAATACTTGGTAAGATTTTGTGTTTTTGCAGTGCAGTTCTAGTTTTATTTTTGCACCAATTACTAAAATCCACAGGATAGAATCATCTTCAAGTCTACTTCTATTTATTCTTACTATAATTTTATTGGGATGCAATATACAACCTAACAAAACAAACTGAAATTTGTACTTGTAACTTGTAAGACGTGCAAATTTATGAAATCTATTGCTTTAAACATAAAAGTCGGTAATACCTGTCCTTCTCATCCTTGATGTGAGGGATGTCTCTCCTCTCCATGTCCTTCCCTCGATCTCTCTCATCCCTTTTGTCCATTTCTTTAATCCAGGGACCTCCAGAAAACACCGACGGACCACCATGTAGACGGTTCCATGTCTCGATGTGATGGTTGGAGGTGGGCAAGCCCCCGACCGCGCTCGGTGGAGGCTCTTTAGGGCTAAACACGGAGCCGGCTAGAGGTGGCAAAGATATTTTATAGTTAGAAAGCAAGCAGCTGAACCAGTTAAATCATTAAACGTCGCAGAAAATTTGCTGACACAAAGGGAATAAATGAACACACTCGTTTACTGGTGCCATCGTGTGTGACCAAAAATACAATTCCCATCCATTTATTGTTAGCATCTAATATGATACAGATAAAATAATTAGTAACAGGGGGGAAAGCACACAGAGATCAAAATGTTACCTCTAAACTTGTGTGCAACAATTTAGTAAAATTTGCAAAAAAAAAAAAAAAAACTTCTACTGCAAGAAAACAAAAACTTGCATATGAAAATAAGTTTGTCCTTGCTAAATAATACTTTTTTTTTTTCTTTTTTGCAACTGTGCAATGTTGCAGTTTAGTACTGGGTACTTCTTTTACCTCACCCAGTTCAGTCTAGTTGATTAAACACAACTAAACGTTGGGAACGCTTCCCAACACACCACATTTGTCTTCCCGTTTTGCAGTAAACGTGCATACCCCTGTCGGTGCACTGGCGTTTGGACTGCACCCAGAACTGGCAGCTACTGAAATTAATGCATACAACCTTTTGCTTGTATACCAATGACAAACCCCAGCACAGCCATTCACAGCATGTCGCTGTGACAGCTGAGCTGTAGCTGTGCTATGAGACAGGAGAGAAGAACATTAAGAGGGAAAAGAAGCATGGATCACAAACTTCAGGCAGAGTTAAGACAAGGAGTGGGAGAACGCAAAACACAACATACGCCGCATGTTAGCCGCTTTTTTACCGAAAGGGATCAAATTATTCGTGATTTTAAACAACGGGAACCAGGAGTCAACCCGTATTTCAAATTGCTGACATTTCTCTACAGAATGAGGAACCAACGACGGACGGTTAAATGAGGGTTTTGTAGACTTTAGTTTCCTCAGATGGCAAAACTGAAGGGATCAAATTAGTCTGATTTCCATCAAACATCTCTTAATCGATTAATTTCTATTGCCCACTGAAGCAGAATGAACTCTGCATGTTCAGACAAATTTAAATATTTGACATTTTTATGAACACTAGTGTCTGACATTCCGTTAACTCCAGCAATAACACAATCCCATAAAAACAAAACCTCCAATAGTAGAAGTCAAATAAAACAATTCTATTTTATAATGTTCTTCATTGTGAGCTCAAACTATTAAAATTTGAAACTGCACTCAAAACTTCTTTAGGCTGTATTTCCATCTCCAGAGCACCCCATCAATCAACAGATTTTCTTTTATTAAAATGCACAACATTGTTGAAAAGAACATTTTGGGTGACATTTTGTATCAAATCCCAGGCATTCGCACTTTTTGAACCAGCAAACAGACTCGGCTCCGTCCACCGCTGCTGATTGAACTTAAGTACCATCAAATCATATGGCCAACAATCTTAGGTGTGGATGCGGTTACTTGGGGAAGAAGGTGCCATCTTCAATATCTCTGAGGTATTTCATATAAAGAGACATGGTTACTGTCAGCAGAGGCATGTTGAAGTCCTTATAAGGCTGCTTCTTTCCACCTGGCACAGTTACATTGTTTTAACCTTTTTTGGTTCAAATACCTCAATCTCTTAACTTTTATCTTACTACAAACATTTGTAGCAAGATATTTAGTAGTAAATAATTTGCAGTAAGACCGTTTGTAATTTATCCGGGATGTGTAAAATGTCTCATCTGCAACTCCTGAAGTAGACGTGAACTGCATCGAAGGTCAGAGCTGTGCAAAAAGCGGCGAAATGAAAATCCGCATCAACATCTCTGATCGTTACAAAATAAATTTATTGGCGTGTTGAGGTGGCAGCGGGGAAACAGAGGAGGGAAAGAAATGCTTGTTGTTTGCAACAGACACCTTTACTTCTATGATCACAAAGTTTCCCAACAAAGTTGCACAGGTTTTTTTTTTTTTTTTTAAATTGTCACTAATTGTAAATAGTCTGTCTTTTAATGCTGAAAGAGATATGCACATTTTGTAGACTTTTTTTTTTTTTTTAAATCAACCAACTCAGTTGCACATTCCTCTGGACTTTATAACTGCCTGGTATTTATGCTGAAAGTTTTCCCACTACAGTATTTACTGTACAGTATTTTTGGTTTTATATTCTGTCTTTTTGTGAGTCTATCTGCTGTTATTGCCGGTCACTTTGCTGCTGTTGCACAGAAACTTCCCCACTGTGGGGCAATAAAGGATATTCCTACTCCAGTCAAACATCGTGCAGCCTTAGCTGGACATCAGAAACTGTTTCCTTCAGTAACTATTGTAATCATGAAGTGAACACATGACAAACTGAATTCATTTTTGTGCTCTATACCCCAATATTAGCTCCTAATGTAAACAATTTGTCGGCTTTGACCTTAAGAAACCAAGGAAAGAAATATTTCGAACACATTCTAGTTCTAGAAATAAAAAACTGTAAATCTGTACAACCCTTTCTACACTTGAATATAATTTTCTTTTAAACCTTTCATGACATTTGGAAATAACAGCTTTCCTTTTTTCCCCTTAAATTTTCACAAATCATAAAACACCACAATGCTTGTTCATTTCTGGTTTGGCAGTGTCATCAATGGCCTCTCTCTGTGCACCTGGATTACCTGTATTATATGGATTGTTTCTGATTTATATCTCCTTGAGTAGAAACTCAAGTCTGGAAACCTCATGCTCTGGATATTTGAAGAACCCTGGAAATATCACATTTAACAGATGCTCTTTTGACTGGATCATGCTGGACGAGTTTCAGTTGAATTTTAGTTGAGTTTTTGTGCGTTCCTGTTTGTGCATGTGAGAGGAAAGGATTATATCTAAGCAACACAGAGCCTCAAAGTGGACGGTGAAGCTGGGAGGTCCAACGTTAGACATCTACTTAAAGTGCCTCACTATTTAGACAAATTTGCTGAGGCCCATTGTTGTTGTGATTGCTTCTTGCTTAACAGGATAGTTTGGGATTTCGGAAGTGAGGATCAAATGCTCAAGCAGTTTATGTTTTACATTCAATAAATATCTTTTTTTCCCCCCACCTTCATTCAGTAAAAATCCAGAGAATAAGAATGACCACGGTGAAGCTTTTGACAGAGTCTCGGTTCAGAAATCCTGACATTTCAAACGCCTGGTCAGCTCATCTTCTCACAGTACACTCTAAATGTACCTACCTTCAACATTGTTTATGATTAACATCCACAGGAGACAACAAGTCATAAAACTGAAAGGACTTCTACGGATTTCTAAGTGCATCCAATTCAGATTTTAGTGGTAAAATAAGCAAATTAAAGGTAGAAACTTGAAGATTGTTCAGACATGAAACTGAAACATTTCCAAGTTTCAGATAAACGCCAATGAGTAATTTTTTTTATTATTAAGAAAAGCCTTGGTTTACTCAAACAGTGCCTTCTCCATATAAACATCTTCCTGGGCGACTACCATGTGTAGTTCCCACAGAACGTCGTTCTCTAGTTTAGATCGCCCACTTTTGACATGTAGATTGCAGAAAAAAATAAGAAATTTAGAAAATCTTAACCCGTCCTTTCTGGTTCGTGTTTAAAAGTGTGCTGAAACTGCAAAACTGACCCAGTGCTGGGCTGCCAAGTCCTCCAAAGGCACCAGAACCAAGGGCTCCCAGTGGAGCAAACGGAGGGGATCGACCATAAGGATCTAAAGCACAGGACAACCCTCAGAACAGCTGGGCACAAACTTTCTGCTGGACAACGTCAGTATTTCAAGTTGAATTAAAATACCCAAGTGTGCAGCCGGTGGAAGGAAGGAGGAAGGCGGCGCTGATGGGGAGATGAAAGGTGCCGACGAGGGATTGACTGCGCCTGAGGGAGGGGAAGAAGAAAGAAAACAAAACCTGTCAAAGAGAGTGAATCAAATGACTTCACACAAAAAGTACATTTACAAGAGGTGTAAAGGTGAAACACATACGCAAGAATTAAACACTATGCAGTTAAAGCAAGGAAATAATGTTGTCATGTAAAGAATACAAAGTCAAAAAGGGCCTTGTAGTTATATGAGAAAGGACTTTTTTGATATTTTGTCAAATCATCAAATTCTAGTTGTAGTTTCAGCCAAAAATGACCACATTAAATAAAGTATGAAGGTGATTATTTAGCTTCTTGTTATTAGAACTCCCTTCCTGGGTTAACATTTACTACTCCATATCTTTATCGGATGCAAAAATCTGTTTAATAATCAGCAAAAACACGTAAGGAGACGGTTGCAATCATCCCTTTTAGGATTACTTCGGCCTGCAGTACCTGCAGCTGGGAAAAGACTCGGAGGTCTAGTCAAATCATGAGTTGGAGGCAAGGCTCCTCCCAGGCCCACAGCTCCAGAAAACCGGGACAGCAGGTCACTTCGGAAGTCCAACTTGTGAGGATCGGCCTGCATCAGCTTTAAAAGAAAAGGAAAAAAGATCAGATTTGAACAGTTCATTCGTCACAAGCCCACAGAAAAACATTTTACCATCTTAGTGTGTAATCAAAATATGCTGATATCGTTCATAGCCTTTTTTTTTTTACCTTGACTTTTCTCTGATGGCTTAGAATCATCCAGGCCACATGAACATGCATAGCGCACCATTTTCCTGGTTTCTGCAAAGCACAAAAATCAAACGGCTTTGGTCCGTTATCCCATGAATATTGCATGTGCAGTTTTAGAGCTTTAACACCAAGTCAGGCGTTCTTCATGCAGCTCAGAAATAACTCAACACAGCGCCTGACTTTACAGCTGGAGATAAGGCTACTCACTACGGACCAGTTTAGGTATATTCACACACACATATATATATACAACCACACACACACACACACACACACACACACACACACACACACACACACACACACACACACACACAGCAGAATGGAAAAACACACAGTTGGAATGAAAGAAAAAGTTACATATAGTTCACAATTTCTGGGTCTGAAATACTTGGGAGTTGGTGCACAAGGACAGAAAAGACCCGCAGAAGTCAATAGTGGATGTGACAGTAGTGTAAAGTGAAAGAAGTATCAAGACTTAAAGGGACAGTCCAGGATTTTTAGAACTGAGATTCTGTTTAAAGATCACATGAAGTCGACATCTTCCGTGTAGAAGATACTTCCTGGCGTTTCCATTTAGAAGAAATCCAGATAAGTTGGTCCCAGACTTCTACAGTTTTAAACAACTCTAATCTCAAACAACAGCTTATGCAAACGCCGTTTTATGAACCTCTAAATTACTACCGCGTTCACTTAGGGCAATAATTGTTTAAAAGGGGGATTTTGGGGTAGGAGGCAGTGCATCACTGATGTCGTTTTGGTCTGATGTTACAGAAACTTCTGGAGTGACCCGAGTTCTCTAAGGTCATCATAAAACAATAACATTATGCTTTCTGAGCAACTATAAAACAGTGGTTAACATTCATTTACTGATTTTTACACGACTTATTATTCAAACTCGGTAGCCTGACGATGAACCAAAACGCTTCACATGATCAACTCTCTCACGCAGGAATATTATTTGTGGTGCGCCACCTCCTACCTCAATTTCCTGCGTAAATAATCATAATTTTTGCAGATACCAGCCCGGCGCAAACAAAGCAACGGTGTGAAGCAGACCTGAGCATTTTCTGCACCGCAGGCCAAGTAAAGACCCATTACACATCCTGAACTCGTCGACAGAAAACCCGAAGCGCAACATGATTTTTACATTGAAATATGCCGCTTTTATTTTTGGATGAAAATGGCATTTTTGCTCGTGCAAAAAACTAACGTGAACTGTAGGGTCTTTTTAAATAATTAACTTCCTGGACAATATATCCTCATCATTAAATCTGTGTACATTAACAACGCTTCAAAGGACTTCCTTATTATGCATTATTTAAAGCCGTTATGCATCCCAGCTCACACAGATGATAGATCCCAAGATGCTTCAGGCCAGAGAGTGTTTGAGGCAATAACCTCCCAATGCAACGTCCTAATATAGCGCAGCCCTAATGACTCATTTACTGAGGTCAAAGGTTAAGTAGCTCTGGTTGTCCGGAACAGACTGCTTGAATTAGCAATATCCAACTAAATTTTTTTTTTTTTTTTTTTTAGACTTGGCAGATTACTTGAAGTTTAAACGTGGGCAGACGTACGCAGATAGGAGGAAAACTAACTGTAATTCAGAATTTATTTTAAATTTATTTACTTTGGTTTAAACCTTTACTCCTCTGTGGAGCTTAATGGGGTTGGAAATCGCTGAAGAATGACAAAATATACGAATGTTAATCTAGAAATATTACACAGATGCTGCTGTTATTAATAAAACTTGTTAAAAAAAATAGTTTTACAAAATGTGAAAATCTTTTTAGCTCGACAGAAATAGGAAAGTACAAATTTATTGAGATAGAGGAAAATTCTCAATCATGCAAACATAAAGCAGGATAATTACAGCAGTATAGTGGGCTGATGATTGGCATTAAATGTTGAAGTAAAAGTGTTCTGGATCAATAAACAAGGTAAAGAAAAAAAGTTTGTAAAAGAGCGTTTGCATAAACAGTCATTTCTTAGTAGAGTTGCTCTAAGTCCAACTCCTTGCACCTTTCAACAGAACCTCACTTTAAAAAAAAAAATCTCGACTGCACCTTCAGAGGAACCAATAGATTCAAAAACCTTTTGTTTGCTTACATTACTGATTTTCAGTGACGTCCCAAATGGATCAGTTAGCTACGAGAGAACAGAAGACCAAAAATCACCTTTAATCAACTGACGTCACTTAGAAAATGACATTTTGCACCAGTTGCTGCTCTGACTCGCGTTACGGCACATCCTGGCCCAATTAGCTATGCATGTCAGTATTTTACATTTCAGTCTGGAGCTGCTGTCGGCTCCTTGTCCTTACCCTGTGATCTTTGGTCTGCAGGTGGTGAGAGACAACCCCGAGTCGTGCCGTTAAATCAGGAGCCGTTCCCTGAGGGACAAGAGGCTGTCAAACACAGCACACACACATGAGCCACACCCCAATGATCCACCAGCCCTGCTAAATGAAGGCAAATCTAGCAATTATGATGCATTTGACCAGCAGAACTTGAGCAGCATAATCAGAACTCATCAAATTATTATTTTTTTTTTACTCTAAAATGTTATCAGACAGGCTTCTACATTTCATTGTCAGCTCCCTCGGCATGGGAGATCAAATAAACAAGACACTCCAGCAAACCCTCATTAAAGCAGAGCAATATATGAGACAGACCGGCGGAGACGCAGGCAGAGTTCTGCCTTACCTTTGGCTGAAATGCTCCCTGCAAAGAGCCGAAGGGCCCGGCAGGAGGAATAACAGGCGGAATACTCGAAACCGAGGGCGGAGGGTACTGTGGGAAGAACTGACACACAAAGATATCCAAGTCAGCGATCAACAAAGGCCTGAGGAAACTGACCGAAATACTACGCAAGTTTATAAACTGGGCACGACTCGTTCCGAAACTTTAGAGTTATCACGAGTTACGCAATCAGCAGGATTGTTAAAAGACACTTACAGGGTGTCGGTACAGTCCGTCCATTTTGCTTGGAAACTTCTCAAACTGAAAAACAGAAAACAATCGCGTGGCTTGAAAAACCCTCTCAAACTGAGAACAGTCAACATTCCAGGCCCTGGAAATCACAACACAGATGTTCGGAGGAGCAGCAGAGGACGGCTCACCAGCGGCGGCGCCGTGGCCGAGGGGTGCAGGAAGGGTGTGAAGTGTTGGTGGGTGTGCGTGTGCTGGTGCTGGTGGTTGTGCTGATGGAACTGGAAAGCCAGCGGCGGCACGGTCGTCTGGTTCTGGGACGTCCTGCCCGACGAGCTCGACGAGGAATTCGGCGCCGACGGACCGCCGGGGGTGCTGCGGCCGGCCGCCGCAGAGTTGTTCTCGGCCCCCGGCACGCTGCGTCTGCCCTCGCGCTCTGGAGGGAATCGAGATTTATGGCTTGAGTCGACACGTGGAAATAAAACCTAGAACAGTTTGGCTATCTAATTAATAATATGATGGAAACAGAAACAAATAAACACCAGGAATTTCTTTTTTTTTTTTTTTTTGAGGTGTTACCAGGGTTGGAAATTTGCATCTGCCTCTTTCCTAAGGCAAGTAAATTTAAAAAGTAATGGAAAATGTTAATAAAACAGAACAGCGAGTTTTAATTGAAAGGAAGAGTGTTCAGTTTCTACAACCGACCTCTTGGGGGCGGTAATGCCAACGAGCTGCTGCTGCTGCCGCAGACGCCATTGGGAGCTTAAGGGGAACTGAACGGTAGTGTGGAGTCACTTTGCTGGAGAAAAGCAGCTGACAGAAACCGACATTTCTCAAGAGCATCCCAAGATTTGGAGATTAAATTAAATTGCAAATTTTTAAAATATATTTTTTTTGTTAAATAAGAAGTAGACAGGAAGTGAAAATGGGAAGTTGCATCACTTGTGACAAGGCATGAGCTAAGTTGGCATGAGCACAGTTTTAAAGAGATAAAACCACAAAGATTTACCACCACGCTGTTTCTGCTGTCTATAGTCGTCTGACGTGAGACGACGGCAGACTTTCTGGCTTTTATTCTCCAGGGGGATGGAGAATAAAAGCCAGAGCTAAATCTGCCCCGCTTGCTGCAGAATGACTGCAAGGCGACTACTTGAGACATGACTTAAAAAAAATTAAATTCTTCTAAACGCAAAGAAATTATTTTGATTGTAATAGTGTTTTGCCACATTACACTAACAGCAGTGCCACTTATTGATGCTTTTCAGACTGATATCAAATCTCGGAAAAAAATATTTTTCCTTAAACCAGGCAATGTTTTATTAACATCAGCTTCTGGCGCTAGTCTTGATGCCCCCTTTCAAAATATGAATACGAAGGCTGAGAAACAATCAATTTTACTGATTTTCTTTAAAAACATTTTTTTTTAATTAGCTGAAACCTGCAATCGCAGAACGAAGCTCCTGGAAATGAAGGAAATTGGCCAAATGTGACAGAATCTGAACATATTTTTTTTTTTTTATCTTGGATTAGTTTCTGTTTCAAGAAATTTTTAATGTCCACTGTGAAGACAACAGAAAGACTTCTGCTTTACATCAACAAAATGCAATACTTGCTGCGCTGATATGATCAGTTCTCACTTCACAGACGTGCTACTTCCCCAACACCGTGGACAAACCCAGACAACCCACAGAGGAAGTGTCTACATTTTGGTTTATTTTGGTAACATTGCAGTCATTTTGCTACCTTGACAAAAAAACAAAAAGAAACTAAGCTAACCAAACAGCAGCCAACTGTGGCAGATCCCTTGAGTTTACCTGAAGCCGCCGAGTGAGCTGGAGGAAGCAAAGGCGGCGGCGGAGGCAGGCCGGGCGAAGACGTGAACAAGGCCCCGGAGCTGGCTCGGGACGGGGGTCGGAGAGGCCCCGAGGAGCCCGAGCCCCGACTGTAGGGCAGAGACACGCTAGTGGAAGGAGTCGGAGGGCGCATGGAGGCCGAGGAAGTGGCGACAGACGACGCAGACGATGGAGTTTTGACTGGAGCGCTGCTGAGAGAAACAAGAAAATCAGACACTGAAGGGAACCAGGCAGCAGCAGCGATGACGTTCAACCACGAGAAGCCGACCTGTTGTAGATGGACTGAGACCGAGGAGGCAAACCGTACGGCTTGGGCTTGGAAAGGGGTGGACTCCCGTTGTGGCGAGTGCCGTTCCCGTTGACCGGACTGGGCCGAGGGACGGCGACGGAGGCGGTGACGGGGGAAGACATGCAAATGAGACCAGGAGAGGTAGAAGAAGAAAACGGCTCCGGGAAGTGTGGCTCCAGGCTCGTCTCCTGACTTCGTTCCAGGCCGGACACTCGCGGGGTCACCATTAGCCGCGAGATGCCGCCGCAGCGTGCCGACAGAGGCGGGCAGCTTTTACCCGCCGTGGCCAGGTTCGAAGGGGACGGATCCACGGCTGAGAAAAACAGACGATGAACAGGCATGAATGCGAGCGGACGTTTTTCACATCTACAAGAAAATATTCCTGAAATTTGAGAGACCTGACATTTCCTCCTCCGCTGTACCACCAGCCGACAAGGAAATAATTTGAGTTTCACACAACTAACTTGTTATACATCATTCTGGTTCTCTGAAACTTAAAACGTCTAATGATAACAATTACGAGGAACTATCCAAGTCTGCATAAGCCGATAAAGATCATCCTTAAGACTAGAAGGTGAGCTCTCACCAAAAGAACTGCAACAAAGTTTCCACACATTTTCATGTCCGAAATCCATTAATGTTCCAGACTCAGATTCAACAGACTTGTCATCCCAGGTCTGGACCATTTTTAAAGTAAAAAGACAACAATTCAATGTAAATTCATAGAGAAAGAGAGAAAGATATAGAAGGGAACATAAGTACAGAAGGGAAGACAAAAAAGGAAAGAAGACAGAAAGAAAAAATAAAAGAAGGATGGAGTGATTGAACAAGAAATTGCAAAAGAGACGAAGACCAAGTGACAGGAAAAAAAGAAAGACCGATGAAAGAAAAGCGCTGGACACTAGGCTAGTAAAAGAATGGAAGGGAAAGAAGGATGAAACAGAAGAGCATGGATGGTGGGGAGAAAGAAAGTACAAAGAGAGGGAAAGGAAAAAGTAAGAACCGGGTAAGAGGAATGAATTACAAATACATAATTAAGGAAAGGAAGTAGAACGGAAAAAAGAAACTAGGAGAAGGGAAGAATGAAGGAAAGGAGGAAAAAAAGGGAAGGAGGATGAGAAAAAAGAAAGGACAGAAGGACAGAAGGAAAGATGCATGGATGGACAGATAAAAAGTCTGAAAATACAACTGCTCTTTCCACAAAGGTTTCCAGCCTGGAAAACATTTAAATTCTAGACCTTTCCAGACCCTGAGGAACTCCGCTGCATGCTGTTAAATCCTGCGTTCACACCCAGAGCGCCACGACGATACAGAGAGGAAACGATCCAGGACGGCAAAACACACTCTGCTCCGTCTGGGAAAAATCTGAAGCAAGCTTTGTTGCCTCGCAGAAAATGGCCAGAACGGCACGTTTTTCATAGACACGAGAGCAGAGAGTAAAGCTGACTTCACCTTTATCATAAAGAGGAAGCTGCATCTGACAAACTCATGGTGAATAAAAAAAAAAAAAAAAAAAAAAAAAAAAGAAAAACTTCAAGGAAGACACCACAGCAACTTTTCTCAGTTCAACACTATTTATATTTACCAGTTATTCTGGTGTAAGACAAAGCTGCACACTGACACTGCCGATTCTTCTGAGATGCTACCATGAGAAGGAAGGAACCGTTTCAGATTTTACACAACTGTAGCTAAAAAATGAAGCATGTCCTGAGCCGGGCACACGCCGACCAAGTCCAATTCAGAAAACGGCGCAAAAACTAAAACTAGCTGAGATGCAACAAACGTCTGCTCTTTCCTTGTGCTCTCTTCATTAAAGTGAAAATTGAAGAGTTTCCAAACCTTTTCTGGTGCTGACTGTGAACACTGGGTCCATTTCATTGTCGGAGGCCTGCAGAAGCAAAAAGTAAGAGATAAATAAATAAGGAAGGGACACAAATCATCAATCTATTTTCAGGCAAATTATTCCACCAATCAGGAAAAAAAAAAAAACAGCAATAAGCTCCTATGACTAACATTACTAACCACCTAATCTGAAGAAAAACAAAGATATTTTGTCAGACATTAGGTCACACACACACCTTATCCCCAGTGTCACTCTCTGTGTCGCACTGAAAGAAGGGCGAGAAAAAGAAAAAAAAGAAAAAATAAGCATCTATGTCAACATTTACGTGAAAAAAGATATTAATAACTATCAGGAAACACTTACAATGTAGCCCGTCTCCAAATGAGAACCCTAAAAGACAAACGATACGAGAGGGTTGTGGCAAGTTACGATTTAATGTAGAAAATTTCACAGTGGATTTAACTTTGGCAACACGCTGAATAGTTTTCGGGACTCCATGAAACACCGGTATCAAAAGGTGTTGCTCAACAGCGTGACAGTGAACCAGTTTTACTGGCTCACTTTGAATAGCAGGATATACAGGTCATTAGCGCCGCAAAACTATAAACACGGTTGTTTGATCAGGAATTATCTGCACGTCGAGCAGACTAAGAGCCTGCGCAGCCAGCTGGAGCGCTAAAGCCACCCTGGCGTCGTGAGCTGTTGCCTTTACCTCCATCTTTCGTCTCTTGCTTCTCCTCTTCAAGTAGCTGCTGGAGTAGCTGTGCGGGGCCCCTTCCTCGGGCTCCGAGAGCGGCCCTCCGCCGTTCTGCTCCGTGCCCCTCTTCCTCTTGTTCTGCCTTCCCAGCATGTCGGTGCGCTGATTGGGCTTCAAGGAACAGTCCATCTGATAAGGGAGGAGAACCGAGAGTCTTAATGTCTGCAAACAACAACGATAACACGAGCTGCAGAATACAATTGAACTGAAATGTTGCAATAGCAGACGACTGCTTGGATGCAATATCTGATTGGCCAGTTGATTTCCAAGACTCAAAATCCTCTTATTTGGGTGCTACGTTCACTGACCACACTTGACTTAGAGCTTGGTGAGTGATGCTGCAGCTCAGGGGGAGCAGTATTGTGGTAACGTGCAAGAAAAAGTGGAGAGAAGACGTTATGGTTTAGTTCCAATAACACAATCACCGCAATCTGATATTTTCCCCAAGATTGTGTAGACTCAGACGTAACCAATAACATCACACAGCAATGTTTAAACGAGCAACGGTTTCAAAAACCAGCAAAATTTCATGTTGCACTTCATGTTGGGCTGAAACAATAAATCGGATTAATCTTGACGAATTGATTATTGAAATCATCGTTGATTAATTTAATCGATTAATTGCCAAAAAAAAAGTTTCTGAAAGAACACACTCAGAGCAGATATAAAGCCAAAACGACACAAAATCTATAAATATTTAAGATAACACTTTGTCTCTGAATGTGTTTAACTCAAAGCTTCTCTTATTTTTCTTATTTAAAAACTTTAATTTAATTTGTCTATATGCACCTTATAACACATTTAATATACGGCTTAAACTGTTGATTCAAAAAAATCTGCAAAATGTGGCAATTTTTTTTTTTTTTATCTGATTAATCGATTAATCGTCGGAATAATCAACCACTAAAATAACTGTTAACTGCAGCCCTGCTATGCTGCTCAAAGTCCTTTCAATGAGATGCCAGATAAGGTGCCAGAGTGACTCCAGCTTTCTGACTACATCAAGCTCTGGGCACCGCAGCTACCGGGCTGCATCTCTGTTAAGCTGCCAACCTGAAAAGGTAAAATGATTTAATTAACAAAAAATTAATTTAAAAAAATCAGCCCGCTGTCATCCCAAGTATTGGGCCAGTGTCTCGATCGCAGCATTTTTTTTTTAAATAATCATTATCAGGAGTTACATTTCAACAGGAACTCCTAATGCCAGATGCAGGTACATTGCTTGTGGTTTATCAGCCGCACCCCGACGACAGGTGTAGCTGTCATGCAAACCCAATTACTTCCGCTTCTTAAACTACACCACAGAGGTATCCAAGTGTCTGACTTCCTGCTGAAGTGTTAAATAAGAGGTTGGTATAAAAAACAGATTTTTTTCTTTTTTTGTTAAGCAAACCCTCTTTTTTCTTTTCCCTCCTCTCTTAAACAACACTGGAAACAATGGGCTGATTACTCAGAACTTCAACCGTTCTAAGAAAATGTAAGCCGCTGCTGAAGAAAGGGTATGAGTAAGGCGTTTTATTTTAGTGTCGGAAGCTTAAAATATTAAAAACAAGTTGAGTTACACAAGGCGGTTTCCCAAACCACAGTGGGGAACTTAATCTGTGGCATCTGTTTCTTTTCGGTGAGATGCGTAAGCGCCCTACATGCTAATCAAGAGTGAAATAATTTAAATAGACTGGGTCTAAAATTTGGACATAACTGGACTAAATTTCAGTAATTGGATCGTGTCATTTCAAGGCAGATTTGAACAAATCCTGCGAAGACAGGTAAGCCTTGGTGTGCATCAGACTGGAAAGGTAACCAATCAGCGGTCGTGAAATTTGCTGGTTGATTTGACTGGAAAATAAAGCTGTCCAGGAGAACACAGAGTCACTTTGCGTGTCTCTACATCAGGACTTGTACATCATTTGCCTTTTGTGTGTGTGTGTGTGTGTGTGTGTGTGTGTGTGTGTGTGTGTGTGTGTGTGTGTGTGTGTGTGAGATGACAGAGGGCTCACTCTGTCCTTCTAAGTACAACTGACCTAAATTATTAACCAAAAATGTTGGTTCAAGAAACCTAATTCAGCTATTTGGACAATAAAATGTAAACTAAGAGGAAATACACATTTTAACTCCACTTCTGCCTCCTTAACAAAAGAGCCATTAGACAACTCATCAATGCCTGCAGGAATTAGGCCATAAATAATTGAGGAATCTCCAAAACCCATCAGAAGGGGTGGGGTACCGGGGTCTCCTGGGATATGTTTGGTTACGCCGAGGAACGGATCGTCTAAAAAGTAATCAATTTAATCTGACGTCTTTCACGCGGTGTGTTGGTATCAGTGAATTATCGGCCGCAACTGGTGCGCCAATCTACTGATTTATCGATTCTTTCAAGTAGTAGTAATAGTTTAGGTTTAACACCATGTCAGAAACAATGGATTTCTCACAGCAACGAGGAGTAATTACCAGTAAATTCAAAACAGCTCACAATTTTTAAGTAACATCAGGTGTTAAAAAACTAAACTTTGTCACTTTAGTTCTCTCGAAGCTATTAATATTGCCCTTTTTAAATGCCAGGCTCCATCAAAAATGGCTAATGCCAGATTAATTTCAGGCAATATTTTACTGGAAAAATGAAGGAACTGAATTTATTTTGTTTCGACGGGATGAAAACAACACTGAAATAATTATTGTTAAATATTGCTATGGCAATATAAGTTTTAAATAACCCATATTTTCTTCACTACTCGTTTGCTGCTATTCCATCGTCGCAAGGTCCCCGCTGCTTTCCCGAAGCGTTCGAGTTTGGTCACCAAGATCTAATCAGTTGTGGGCATAAATAATAGTAAAAGTGCCTCTTGTTTCAATTAATTTATTATTGATATGTTGTTTCAATGCTGGTAATTTGAGAGGTTCTCCAACCAAATACTGCACCCAAGGAGTTCTTTGCAATTGCAGTTTTGCAGAAAGATACTGCAAGAGCAATTGCGATTCAGTATATTGTGGAGATTTAGGGGAATATATTATGGAGTAATCAACATGACCTTTTGGCTAATTTAAATAATAATTACAATAATAATAATAACACATTATCAGATAAACTAAACATTTTTGTGACTTTGAATCACAGTGTTTTAAATGGGTTTATGTAAACTCAAGGAATAAATTAGCCCAGATTTCAGCTTCACGTGAATTTCTTGTCCCTTAAATGTCGTCCAAACTATTCTTTCTGGTGAAATGTGTCTCCTTTTGTTGACAGATAACCGTTCTAAAGAAAACTGAACCAAAATATAACAATAAAAGAAAGAGTAGGCCACACTAATCCGTCACTGAGGTCCGCTCCTGACTGATGACAGTTGATGTCAAATTAAGATATTTACCTCCAGTGCCTCCAAGCTGATGAAGCTCGCAATAGCGAAGCCGTCAATGATGTCTTCCTCGCAGGACACAGACTCCCTCTTCCTCCGACGCGGAGGCCTGTGTCTCCCAAATACGGGCCGACGTTCTCTCCCTCCGGGACCCAGGACATTATTCGTCCCGCGTCCCTCTCGGTCGGAGCCCGAGGACAGGGATGTGGCCCGCTCCTCGGCCAGGTTCACTCTCCTCCGCCGCCTCAGCTCCCTGTCGCGCTGCGAACGGGACCGTCGGCTCTTTCTCATTCCAGCGCTTCGGCTCGGACCCTCCATAGTCGGAGGCCGCCTTCCTTTGTAGCTCCAATGGGACCAAAGGCACTTTATTTCAGTCCCGGTCCGGCAGAAGGCACCGAACCGTAAATTTAAAAGAAGGAAAAGGAAAAACAACCACACCACACACAGGCCCTAAGAGGGAGCCCCTGTTAAAATGGCGTTAATGGAACCAGTGGCTATTATTTACCGTCCCCTGACAGCAGTCTGCTGGCATCAGCGCCTTTCTTTTTGCGAATTTTTAGTGTCATTTCACTGAATTTGAACACAGACTTAGATCCACACGGGAATATCAAACATCCAGAACGTCACGCAGATGTCAGGACATAGCTGACTGTGTTTCCTCTGAGGCTAATATGAGCTAACAAGACGCATGTAAACAAAAAAAGACAAGTCTAGATAAGGGCCAGACAGGCCAAAGCAGATTGCTTATATATTACACATTAAAAAGTACGACATCATCAGAAATCCTTTTCACAATCAATCCGATTTTCTCTGGAATTTTTTTTCTGTACACGCCGACAAATTTATTAGCAATAATGACATACGACTAGCTGGCTAGCAAGGCCAATAACCTACTATTCCCAATAATATTTAACATTAATGTCAAAGTTTAACATTGACAGACAAAGTTAATGAATATGAATGTAACTAGTTAAACAAGCTAATTAACTATAAATAGCAAAGCCTAATAAAACTCGTTAATCAGTCTTTAGCTGTTTCGGATAGCATAGCTAAAGCGATACAATATTATATATACTCGGAACCTAAGAATACACCTATATTATTATAATGTCTCCAAATACTGACAGGTCGAGCTGTAGAGTTGGACTTAGATCCATCCGCCAAAAAGAGCAAAAATTCCTCCTGTTGACGATTTAATGGCCGATGGTGATGGTTGAATTCATCAAAAGAAAGACGTAACGTCGCTACCACAGCAGCTAGCTGTTAGCCTTCCGCAAGAACCTCTCAGATTTTAAGGAAGGCTAATATAACGTACGTAAATTTTAAACTGCGAAACAAGCGTAGAGCTTTAATGTTTCGCCTTATCAAACACAACTCCCCCGTCGTTCTCCGTTCGTAACAACAAAAACCTCTGAGGCCCAAATTTTAAAGCCTCGATTTCGATTTACAGGGTGTCGGTACTTGAGCCCCCATCGGGCTGGTCTTCTCCTGCATGAAGTCCTCCTTATAATCCAATGTTTGGAAGAAGTTGAACTTCCGCTCAGCGATGTCTCAATCGCGCTGAGCTCGGACTCCACACATATTGCGAGAGGAATACAGAATGGCTCCGCTGTTCTTTCGCAAGTTTCCACGGAACTGGGAATTAATGGTGAAAATGAGGCAGACACAACCCTTGTCAGCCGTGCTGTGCATTGTGTGCGCAGCTCTTCTTCCTCAGTCATCTGGCTGGCTGATTAGAGCTGGACTGAGCTATGTCGCCCCCAAGCGGACACTGCGCTTAAATTCAGGACATTCAGGAGGTTTTCCAGTAAAAACAGTAATTTCACCAAAGTAAAATCGTAAATACAATCAGCTTACAGCATCTCAGCAAACGACAATATATGTCAAGTTTTTTTTTTCCCTGTATTTTATGATTTAGATTTTCTTACACGTAATGAAAACATAAAATTAATTTGCACAGAGAATGACATGGGGCCAACAAAAGAGGTTGTAATACAGGAACCTGAGCCAGCTGAAAATTATGTTCATGTATTATACAAAATAAAATCTCATTGCTTGTTAGGCTCTTTTGTATGAGCTATTGCATAAAAGTGCACGTTATAGAGTCCATTAGGCTGTGGCTCTACTGATTTGTTAAGAAAGCCCAGGTTGCTGTAATACCAGCAGTCTTTGTTTGCCTTGGTGTTTCCATTCTCCATCTTAGCAACGTGCTTGATGCCATAGATGAACAGTTTCATTATTAGTGACTGAAAATGGTCAAGGTTTTGCTGGCTTCTGCTCTTCCTCTTCCTTTTTGAGAAGTGAACACAGGTGTTCAATGTAATCTAGGAAATTATGTTCTGATGTCTCATGGAAGCTTTCATCTTTTCTTCCAAAGACAAGTACTTCTTCTAATGTCTCAAATAATCAGGAGGCTTCACCTGAGAAAATAACTTTACACCAGTCTTCTGGAGTCTGTCCTTGTATTTACTGCAACTGTCAGTCTGTGCTTTTTTTTTCTTTTCTGAAGCAGACATAGTTTTTTTCTGCCCTTTGTCACTGCCCTATTATTTAACTTACTGTGCTATATTCATACTCATCATTGTTCAATCAGCTCTTCATTGGCAGCAACTTGTTTTTATAGCTCACTCTTCAGCAGGTGAAGGTCCTGGAATTTGCTGAATCCAATTTAAGTTATGAAAGTCATATTGAGCTCTCTGCAATTCTTGTCATTATGGAAAAGTGGCCAGAGGAAAACTACTGTTGAAGAAAGCGACATAAGAAGTTCAATTTTCTGTAAATTTGGTGAATTTTCTGAGGACACTCTTGTCAGATCGGGCCAAAGCTGAACACAACTGCAGTGTTAGGATGACAACTAACACTGTGCATCACCCTGAACACAACATACACTACAAGGAAGGAAACTGGCTGAAGTTGAAGGTGGATCGACCTAAATGGAGGGCAATCCTAGGAGAAAATCAATTAAAGAATCCAGACTTGAGGCTGGGTCAGAGATTCAGCTTCCACAAGATCAACGACCCTGAACATACAGCCAGGGCTACCTCGGAATAGCTTAGATAAAAATATATTTATGTGTTGTTGGGAATGGCCCAGTCAAAGTCCAGACCTAAATCCAGCTGACAGTCTGAGGCAAGATTTGAAAAAGGATGGTCACGGAGACGCTCCATGGACCAGATGATGATTGTTTGCAGGCAGCTTCTAGCCCTTATTTTACATTTTATTCATGCTTTAGTTAACAAACCAATCAACTAAGTAAAGATATTAAGTGCTAATAAAAGCCGTGTAAATGCAGGCCAATGAAGATAAAAAAAAAAAAAAGAAGTGAAAACACTTTGGGTTACATAAGATTGAAGATGTCATTTAAACATACATATAAATGTGTAAAGATAAGTGCAGCAGCCTATGCAGTTAAATTCTTTCCTTATTTATTCATGAATAAGCTCATATCTGAGCCCTTCACAGGGTCCCATCAGTTTTAAATTAAATTCAACTGAAGGGGGGGGGGTTTATGTTGCAGAGCTTGCAGGTACATCACCGTAGCTTTCAGAGGTACTGGATGAATCAGAGACGTGACTCATGTTTTTCCTGCAATAAAAAAACATTCAATCTCTCCAGTGAAGTTCTCTGAGAACAATAATCACCCACTGGAACAAAGACGTCACTGACTTAATCAGTTACCAAATTACTGCACGAAAACCATTGATTTGGACGTCAAGGTTTTAAGCACCATTTAAAAGAACGTTTCGGTAAGTAATTTTCTTAAACTCACTATATGTAATAGGTAACACGCTGAGACGCCAGCAAATCACACACGTTTTCACCGAATAATGGGCCTAAGAGAGAAGTAAAACAAATACCAACCTTCTAAAGTCACAAAATTAGTAATTAGTTAATAGAGTTCATCTGTGTTCAATCTAGCTTCAGTTTTAAGTCCAGCTGTTCTGTGAAGGGTTGTTGAAGGGCCTCAGGGAAGAAACAGCATGGAGGAGGAACATGGCAGACGGGCATTGAACGTCACACAGAGAGCTGCTCAAACATCGGCTGAAAACGGAAAGAGCACGGCACGACTGCATACTGAGGCGTGACCGTTCCCCTGGACCGGCAGACTAAGACCATAAGAGTGGTAATTAGAGAAGGAGCAAAGAGTTCCACGGTCTTTCTGGATGAGCTGCACAGTTTAGGTGGGAGAATCTGTTTGCAGCATAGCTCATGGTCTCCACAATTTTCACTGTTGTACCATCGTTGAACGGAAACGGTGAAAAGAAAATCTGTAATTTCCCCTGCATAAAATGAAATATGGAGAAAAAAAATTACTAGATCAAAACAAAGAATTCATTTTTATTAGACATAAAATGTTATGGGTGGTGGAAAACTAAAAATGCATATTATCCCCAAAACAAAAAAAATCCTACTATGAAAAATGCTGGTGTCAGCATTATGCTGCGGGAATAGGGAGTCTCTGACAAGCTGATGGAAAGATGGATGGAGCTAAATGCAGTCAAAACATTAGAGATTTTTATTTACAAAAAGGTTTGAAAACCATGTGTAATTTAACTTGTGCTACATGCTCTCTGTGTGAAACTGTCGAAAAAGGTTGTGAATACCTTTGCTAAGTCCTCCCCACATTTATTCTTGATAAATATTAATACAAATCCTTCAAATGTAAGAAGAGAATTATGACGGAACTAATTAAGCAGCCAGTTTTGCGGATTCGATACAAGTAGGTGAGAAAGGATCATCAACGGTATACAGCTGACAGTAATAAACTGATTTCCCTTTGAATCTTTTCTAATTTCTATGTATAGTATATGTCACTGGATATAGTTTATTAGTGTTTGCGTGAATTATATTAAGATATACTGATGCTTTTAGTCTTTGGAAAAGGTTTATTGATAATAATACCAGTGAATCACCAGCTTCATAATTTCAGGCTTCACCCAGATATTGTTTACCAGCGCGTTAAGGTCTACTTTCCTTCTGCGACAAACATCTGGACTTTGTGAGCAGAGAGTGCAGCATGATGCCTGTGGCCACAGAGACGTTCAGAGACTCGATGCCAGGTGCCAAGTCTCTTCCAGCTGGGATGGTGAGCAGGGTTTGGCACACGGAGAGGAGCTTCCCAGAGAGCCCTTCCCCCTCGCTTCCCACCAGCAGCATCGTCGGCCTGGTCACCTGAAAGTCGGAACAAGGGGTAACAGGAATCCGGGACGCCTCCGGATCTGCTCCCACTGTCCCAACCACCTGCCAACCCTGTTTCACCTTCGTCCTCAACATGTCCTCCAGGCTGTCGCACCCGTACACCCTCATGGCCTCCATGACGCCCGAGCTGGCCTTGCTGACCACCGGAGACAGGGGGCAGCTGTGGCGAAGGCTGCTGATCACCCTGTCCACGCCGAGGAAATAAGCAGAGCGCAGGATGGCACCCAGGTTCATCGGGTCCTGGATTCTTTCCAGGACCAGCCACAGAGGGACGCCATGCCCGCTTGTGTCGGATTCAGAGTCAAAGGTGAGAAAGTTCAGGGGACTGGCTCGCAGACATACTCCCTGATGTACTCCTCCAGAGGTCATCTTGTCCAGATCCTTCTTGCTCACCCGACTGACTTGTACGCCTCGCCGATGTGCTTCCTCACATACCGATAAGACAGAGGCCCTCAGAGAGGTGTCACCGTCTTTAACCAACAGTTGGTAGACCTTCCTTCTCCCCTGAGTGAGAGCCAGGAGACAGGGAGCAATGCCAAAGACAATTTCAGCCGTATCTTCTTGCTTTGGTCTCAGCTGCCTCTCTTTGTCTGCAGGGAAGTCTTCCAGACTCAGTTTCCTGAGCTCAGATGATACCTTGAAGACTCCCCCCCTCCCATGATTCTGTGATGGTGGGATATCATTCTTTGAGGATTTATCCTTGAATGACCTCTTATGGTCTGTTATCCTTTCAGCTACAGAAGGGTGACGTGAAGCAGTGGATGGATTTGACCCTCTGTGGCGCCTTCTGACCGCAGGGTCCCGGTTTCTGTCCTCTGGGCTCAGGTGGGAAGTCTCTGCTGGAGGCCCCAAAGAGGACACTGGTCTGGACAGTTTTCTGCACCAGTCAAGAACAAACTTGTGCTGGTGGGTATAACTGCTGAGCCACATGTTTTAAAATAGCTGCAAAAAGGTCGAGATGCAATTAAAGTCCGTCCAAATGAAACTTGCCAAAAACGTCTGGAATCCTCAGATCACTCCACGTGGTCACACATTTTGCAAAGAGCCGTTGAATCTCAGATGGGATGATTTTCACCTACGGAAGAAATATCTGCAGCTTGTACGTGAACTACGCACATGTGCGATTAACGCTTTGTCAAGTGAACAATATTAGCACCGGATATCAAAACGTTTTCGCTAATAAAATAAAAGCGCGATGAACAGCGTTGTTAGCACAATATTTAAAAAGACAAAACAAAACATTTCTTCACATCTGAAATCACCAGAAGTTATTCATTCAAAAAAAAAAAAAAAAAATCTAATAAAATGTAATATTAACGTCGCAGGAGGAGTATGTAGCGTACTCTTTTACTCAGGAATTCTTGTAAGATTTTTTTAATGTAAAGCAAAATTGCACACAAACTCATTCCAACTACCCAAGGTGAAACGTAAAGCAATAATAAAACACAACTAGTAAATAAATTATAAAAAAAATAAATAAATGAGGGTCAGTAGTTTTTAAAAGAAAAGCTATACATTGGATGAAACGTAGAAAAACAGCTCTTCTTAACACGGACAGAAGGACAAATAATTAATAAATTATTAAATAATGAATTAATCAATTAATTATATTGTCTTTATACCTTTGAGATGTCCATTTTATTATTTTTTTTTATCTATATTTTTTGTTCTTTGTTTGTTTTAATTTTTAAATCAATTATTAGGTGATAATATATTATGAGCTTGTGGTTATATGGTATGTGTGATCTGAGGGTAGCAGCTCAAACAACCATCCAGGACAACGGGTGTTTGAGCTGGTGACCTCGGGTCACGTCCCGAGATCACGCACCAACAGATGTAGTGACAAATTTTAAAATCGTTTTATAACTGTAATTCAAACCTCACCTCTTTAAACTGGACCATATAAAAAACACAAATGCAATTTTATTTATTTGTTTGCTTCTAATTTACAGTTACATTATGTATGAACAACATTTTATTCTGTACATTTTTATTGTTTTGGTTTTATTTTGTAGTTGCTGTGTTATAACTTTTTGCACATTACATTATGACACATTTTTAAGTGTGTAAAGATTTTTATCTTTCAACTTTCTGTATCCTTATTGCTTGACTTCAAATCATTGTGCTTGATGTCATCGGCTCTTAAGAATACCTACAGAATTAGCTTTGCTTTTTTTATTGTTATATTTGTTTATTAAATTATACTGTGAAATTATATTGTGGACATTCAAACTTTATTACCCAGCTGTGTTTTTTTTTTTTTGCTGTCATTGTACATTTGTTATTTAAAACAACATCAACTAGAACGCACAAAGCCATATCTGTATCTGTTACTGTAATTTTTAGCGGTGGATTTTTCTTTTGGTTGTGTTTAAATTCACACTTGTATCTTAAAAGTTATTTCTATCAACTTCCGGCAATTTGATTAGCTTGACTCATATGACGAAACGGCAAAACTGACGTCTTCTTCGTCGTTCCGTGGCTACGTCACTTCCCGGAAGGGCAACTGTAGCAACACGGAAGCATTGGAAGGAAAACAAATAAGCGTTTAATTTTGAGTCAATTTGAAGTCAGAGAAAAGCTGCTGGGCGCCGTTTTTCTTCTGTGTTTCCCTGTCTTTGAGGAAAACTGTGGTCTATGGTAAGTGTGACTTTCTCTCGGCTCCGGTGGGTTCGGTGTGTCAGGTTAGACAGGAACAGAACCGAGTCAAACGGGGCTCAAACCTGACTTTAGGCCTTTTTGGTCACATTACTAACAGCTGAGAGATTTACAACCCAGGATTTAATCTTACTAATATAGTAAAATATAAAAGAACAACATGTCGGAAATCATTTAAAGACGCTTAAAACGAGATGCGTTTATGGTGAACAGCTCATGTTCATATGGGAATCCCCTCTTTTTTTATGTAACTACTTGTACAGATACCGAACTGACCTAATAGTTAGATGATACATCAGAAATGACGTCAGGTTTCGATAAATATGTTAGTATATTTTTCTGGCAAAAGGATGGAAAGTGTCACATTTTTGTGTTTCAGTCAGATCTCTCTAAATATATTTTATTTCACCTACATCTGAAAGTTTAATCATAGTTTAAAAACTAATTTCGATTATTATGTTATCTTGTCATTTTGGAGACCAGAACAATGTAAGAGTGTTGAAAGTGTCTTTTCTTTACAGTAAGTACACAAATTCATAAATTTTGCTCACCTCAGAAGAAAAAATGCTTTAATTTACTACTCATAGTAGTTTTTACTTACTTTCTTCATAGTTACTGAACATTTCTATCTTACTGTTGATTTGGTTTAAAGTACATTTAGCGAGATGTCAAGAAGCTGCTTTAGTGAATTTTCACTGGCTGTCTCTAGAGCGTAGAGTGAAGATGCACTGCCCCTCCCTCACCTGTTGCTGCACATTAAACCAGTGGGCTGAAAACTGTCCTACAATAAAGACAGATTTTTAAATATGTTTATATATATATATATATATATAAAGTGCAAAACTATAATTGGCCAGCTACCAGCAGCTTCTCTGTGTGCGTAAGGTTAAATATCCTTTGACGCTTTGCTGGATAACATGATACAGTTATTTTGTTGGGACACAGTCATAGCTAATCTGTAGGTTCACAGCACATCATCATACAATGAATCTTTCTTTTGTCAGGACATCTTGTTCTCTGCTCCGTAGTGCAGACTTGTGGCTGAACAACAAATAAAACCTGGCCCACAGAGACTTTTATCTGGTTGTAATGATGTCATCGGTCAAGTGATGAGTGACTCAGCACATTCCAGACTACTTTTAAGTTTCACTTAATTTTCCACCCGATTTTGTAAAAAGAAATGAGACCTTTTTGCGGCTGTAGTCCCATAATTTATCAGATAAGTTGGTAAGTAAGTATTTATACATGTGGCGATTTAGATTTAGTTTGAAATGCATACCATGAATAGATGCATTTACCTGTAATTAATTTAAGCCTTCAGTAATTTTCTAAAATGCTTGAATTCCTTATTTGTTCAAATATACATACACAATTATCTGAACAATTTAATTACATTATTTCATGATTCTGTTTTGAATTTTATCAGTGTCATTGGGTTGGGTTCTTGAGACATTTTATAATTTGTATGTAATAATTTACACACTTAAATGAATATTAATTATCTAATTCATTAATTATTTTTATTTATTGTAGTTTTTGAAAAGACCACCTACATGAACAATTATTTGACAAGTTATTGATCTGTTGGAATAGCTTTTTGCTTTACAGACTCAAACATTTGTTTATGTTAGTTAATGTTTAGTTTTTTTTCCCATTTTGCATTTTTTGAAGGATTTCTATTCTATATTTTGCCTCATTTTTATGTTGGACCTTGATATTGCAACAAAAACATTAAAGTGAGTATAAAGTCACAAACACTGTAGGAATTGTTTATCATTTTATAATATTATCCTCTCCAAATGCCTCATTCACCTCTTAAGGTATCATTTCAATAGTAACTGCATTAATGAAAACAACCTCATGGCTCCGTTCAATATTAATGAACATGTTTCACTCATCTTTCTTTTTTTTCTTTTTTTTTATTTAATTTTTGCTTTTTGTTTTGTTTTTAGAATATTTTTGACTTTGCTTTCCTTACACAGATGGAGTTCCTGTTTGGAAAGAGGAAGACCCCGGAGGAGATGCTGAGGCAGAACCAGAGGGCGCTCAACCGGGCCATGAGAGACCTGGACCGAGAGCGAATGAAGCTGGAGCAGCAGGAGAAGAAGATCATCGCTGACATAAAGAAGATGGCCAAACAGGGACAAATGGTGAGCTTAAAGGAAGCAGAGATCCACCAGTTCACCAGTATCGGTGACAGGCAGCGCAAATACTGAGAAAACTTTTTTGTTTTTGGCTTATTCATTACTTGCAGCAAAACTAAAAACTCCCAACTATTTGTTTGCCAATAAACACATAAACTAACAACATGACACACTTTTAGAGTTTAACAACAATCAGACAAAGGTTAGGACATGCTGCGACAAATACATTTATTTAAAAAAAAAGAGAACAAAATAAAAAAAAAACCCACCGGATATCTCTGTTTTATAAGGAATTATTTTGTGTTGTCTCAATCTCTGCAGGACGCAGTAAAGATCATGGCGAAGGATTTGGTTCGCACACGGCGGTACGTCAAGAAGTTCATCATGATGAAAGCCAACATTCAGGCCGTCAGCCTAAAGATCCAGACGCTCAAGTCCAACAACAGCATGGCACAGGCGATGAAAGGCGTCACCAAGGCCATGGCCACCATGAACAGACAGGTCTGTGCGCCACGCCCTGTGTGACAGAAGTTAACATCACTCCTTCCTGTTCTGATGATGTCATTTCCCCCCTCCCACATTCCCGCAGCTGAAGCTCCCTCAGATTCAGAAGATCATGATGGAGTTTGAGAAACAGAGCGAGATAATGGACATGAAGGAGGAGATGATGAACGACGCCATCGATGACGCCATGGGGGATGAGGACGATGAAGAGGAGAGGTAAACGAAACGATGTCAAAAGTGAATACTTTAAACATTACATTTTTAAGGATTGTCCTTATTTGTGAGGGATATGAAACTTTCCAGCAGCTAGTTAGCTGCCAGAAATAAGGGGCAATGGAACAAGTGTCCCTGTCTAAAAACACAGCGAATATCATGTTTGTTGACGCGTTCTTCTCATGCAGCGACGCCATCGTCTCCCAAGTGCTGGATGAGCTCGGTCTCAACCTGTCCGACGAGCTGTCAAGTAAGGAAAGCCCTCCGATCTTCAGCAGCTCGCGTCTTTCGACGCATTCTCCTCCTCAGCATTTTTGCTGAATCCCCTCTGCGTTTTTGTTGCAGATCTTCCCAGCACCGGGGGAAGCCTCTCCGTGGCCGGCGGGAAGAAGGCCGAGCCCCAGGCCGCCCTGGCCGACGCGGACGCGGACCTGGAGGAGCGTCTGAATAACCTGCGGAGAGACTAAATGCGCGAGAACTGTCAGAGAAGCGCACTTTGGCAAGGGTCACCAATACAAACGCACTTGAATCTCTGCGTCTAGATTCTTTTGGAGGCACAAGTGGCCGACTGTTAACAGCGAGCAGGCTGTTCTATAAGGTGTATGGCTTTCTGTTTGAGGTGTTTTCATTTACTGTGTGTGCTATGTATCCTATCATTACGGGGGTCGTTACCCTCCATAGGTCTAGAAAGTCCTCTTTGATTCAGTTAAGACTCTGCCAAATGACACACGTTGTCTGTACATACTAACTTCTCAAAGCATGATGTATTTACGGTTTAGATCAACACTAATTACAGAATATTCAAGGAAAACCAAAAAAATCTAGAGATGTTAAAGAAGGCTAAATTTTATATGACTGACATTTAGAAATGTCAGCGCATTTTGTACATGAGGTGGGTTCGGCGTTCTTTTTCTATCATCAATATTAAAACATTATCAGCATTTTTATTCTCTCTAAATGTGGAAGGTTCTAGTGGAAAAAATGGTTTATTATAATAACTATTGAAATTTGACGAAAAAGACTGGAAAACACTCCTGGAGATAATTTTACTGATGTTTATGAGGTCAGCAGTGTCCTTATTGCAAAATGTTAAGGAGTTTGTGGTGTTTTTTTTTTTTTTTTTTGAAAAATCTAAATTTTGGCTTTATTCAATAAACATTTTTTTTTCCAGAAGACTGGGGGAATGGATCAGTTTTCATGTGTAAAACTTCATCATTTGATATATTTTGGACGCTCTCAGCATCTAAGAGCAGATTGGAGAATTACATGATTTGATGGGTCCTAATTGTTCAGTAGATCCCAATTGTTTCATAATCCTGCGATAACATTTCCAACATCTACCAATATACTTCCACGAAGCACGGATGATCAAAGACGGATGAAAGAGCTCTTTTCCTTTTGCTGTGTTATTGAGTCACCACATGTACATTTGACACATTTTTGTTAGAGGGAAATAAACCAGTGACAGACTTCGACAGTGCTTGTTTAAAGTTTACTTACATGCTTTAAAAACTAATGGAAAGCTGTAGATTTTTAGCTTTTTTTTTGGTCATAGAGTATATTTTCCTTTAAACAGGGCATTCGACAATCAAATATAGCTGGAACTCTCACCTGCTACGTGTCTCTAGAACGTTCATTTAAGCAGGGAAGACTTTTGAATTTGTGTTTTTTGTTAGTAGACATAAAGAGTCGTAGCCTGTCAGATAAGCCCGTAGAAAGTAAACGGCATCAGAGCAGCATTGCTTAGATGACAAATTAACCACTCCCTCCCTACCTTTGGTGTGACGTGTGCATGATGAGGAAGATGTAGGATAAGTGGACAAATGTGGCTGCTTGAAAACTACAGAAACAATTAACAAAAAAGGGGAAACCCCCCCCCCCCCACAAAGAATGAATAAATGAAAGATGGATGGAAAAGTAATGGAGAAAGAAAGCACTAGAAAGGAAGGATAGAAGGAAAGAGGCAGAACAGAAAAATGGAAGAACAGAGGGGAAGAAAGAAAGCAGAAGGAACCAAAAACTGTTGATCAGAACCAATTTAAACGGGACACAATAAGTGTCTCATTTTAAACCTTAAAGGGGTTAAAGGTCAGGCAGGAAGAGATTGATTGATGAGTGATTCGTATTCACTTATGGGCAGGAATGGATCTGAAATGCTACAAGCACTGAAAAAGACAAATGTGTGTCATAGACATTAATTTTATTCCAAAAAAATTATTTTCAAAACTGTCAATTTGTCAACATACAATCATAGAACAATATTGAATGTACTGAACACTTCCAACATTAAATAATAAAAAAATAACAGCCATGTTTTATGTACATTTGTTTCTGAAAGCTATGTACAGTGACAAGAAAAAAACAACAAAAAAACATTTTGTATTTCCAAACTGCGTAGACCGCAGAACAGGTCGAGTGAACGCCTGCAGAGATCCATCGCTGTGATTGTGAGGAGCTCAGAGAGGAAAGCGGGCAGAGCGCGTTGAGAAGCGTACAGGTCGCTACAACTACAGCAGAAAGCTTTTTTAGTCATCTAAAACATCTCCGAACTCAGGAGAGCAACGCATACACATCACCTGCCTAATATTTGCTGAACGCGAGCTTGTCTTAAGGTTGGGAATAGAAAAAAAAAAAAAAAAAAGAAAGAAATCACCTATAAAGCGGAAGCTGTGAAAGCAGAAAAAGAACTCTGCCTTTCAATCGTCATGCTTCCGAAAATAACTATACGTTTAGTAGTTTTAGTAACCCAGTGAGAAGTAAAGATTCTCCCATCCTGGGCTGAAGCCATGCTACCATCTTGTTTTTGCGACAGGTAAACAGTCCATGCAGCTCACATGAAAAATGAACTAAACAGAGAACAGATTCCTAAGTTTAAAGACAAGTGCGTCCATTTCCTCACCTCTGTTTTCGTGAACGAACCTCTCAGCTGGACGATCCGTTTCCGTACACTGAACTGGCTCAAGTACTGAGATTATTTTTTATATATGTAGTCATGCTTGTTCATTACTCCCATATTACAGTAAACATTGACAAAATCTTATTAAATTTGTGTGCAAACAATAAGAGCAACACGATACAATCGAATTTTGATTTTTTTTTTTTCCCACGTAGGCATGGAGAAAAGCTACTCACAGCAAGAATTATGTGGCTGTATTGCTTGTAATACAGAGTTTAAGCTCCTCTTTGCGTGACTAAATGTTTCGCCCCAACATGCTGAAGATGAGGCGTCTCATACTGCCAGAACAATACGCATTAGAACTGATTGAAACGCCAACTTTGAGTGATGAAAACTGATTTCTAATGGCACAGCTTGAACAAAAAACATGCTCTGAACTCTTGGATGAACAATCAAGTTGACTGTAATCTTGCCTCATTTGTTTCTTCTTCCACAGGAGAGAAAACTGCAGAAAACCAGTCTGTAGTTTCATGCCCCACAGACTGAAAACAACAGCAAGTTGCACACACCAACTGACTGCCCCGCCCTGAACTGTAGGCCGTTTTAAAACTCAGTCACGGAGCCGCTCTGCCGTCGTCGCGGTCCGGCGTTCACTTCCGACAGGTCCGGTGAGGCGTGTGTTTCTTGGGCACCTCGATGCGGCATCGGCTTCGCTCGTCCAGCCACGGCAACTCGAAGTTCCTGGAGGGAAAAATTTATTCGAACAATTTTCAATCCAACGGTTCGATATGCGAGAGTAACTTTTTGTTGTTAAACCATTTGGCATTTCTTGTTCAGGTAAAAGGAAATCAGTTAAAGTGATTAACTTTATGAAATACAGGCGGTCGACCTGTATTTCACACAGGAATAAATACAACTTGGTGACTTCATAATTTAGGATTTCGAGATTCGTCCACTGAGTGAATATCTCCCCAAGTTCTGAATGTCTCAAAGCTTTTAAACCAGGAAGAAATCATTTTCTCATACTATAAAAACTGTTTACTGTTGTTTATATATATATAAAAAAAAACAAAAAAACTCCCACCTGATCAAAGCTTTTTAACACATCTCTTAAACAGGTGTAAAGTCAAAGTGACAGAAAGAAAAACCAAAACCTGCAGACTTACTGCTGGGAGAGTTTGGGCAGCGGCCGACCAAACGCAACCACAGGCAAAAACGGAGTGATCACTATAGCTTCAACTAGAAGAGAGAGAAGAATTACAATTAGGATTTTAAATTAATTCAAAAACTTTCCCCTGCAGTACTCAAGTTCTTCGGGGTTTTTTTCCCCCCCAAAACTACATAATAAATCCTGCAGTAGTACCGTCTTCGGTTTCGGGGTAGAAGGACGACAGCTCGGGCTCGGTCTCCTGGACGGTCTTCTTCCTGTTCATGCGCTGCTGCAGACGCTGGAACACGCGCTGCTCTCTGATTCGCTGGATGTCCCATCTGAAAACATTAAAGAGGAAAATTCAACATGCAAACTGCAGGAGGACAAGTAAAAAAACAAAACAAAACAAAAAAAAAACACGAGATACCAGGAACACTAAGCAGCTGGTTCTTCAGTGTATAATAACAAGGGTTAATTGAATTTTTGTTATTGTTTTCTTAAGCTAAGTTATAGAAAAAAATAAATGCAAAAATAAAAATAACTAAAATTTAGTGTTAAATATTTTCAGAATTCCTGGAGGAAGGTTAAACACAACTTGTTATTTCCTGGTTTCTAGAGATGGAGTGACCTGAACACACAAAAGTCGTCATGCAACACAGTTGGACTTTAAAGAGTAAACATATTTAAAAAGAAAATTTGAACCAAACATCCATCTGCTGATTCGCCACACTGACCACTGAAACATCGGTTTCGGGGTATTAAATATTTATAAAACACATCCATGCATGATTTTCTCAAGTTTTTCAAACAGATTGAGATTTGCTGGTTGAGTATTTTATTTTTTAATATAAAAATCAGGGTTTCAAGATATTCGATGTGTGTGCTGGCAATATTGCTGGATATTGTAATGGGAGTGTTAATTGCTACAATAATTCATTTGTAATGAATTGAATGTAAAATTCTACCTAAAAGTGTTATTAGGTAAAAAAACAACACCACCACCACCAATTTGTAGCGACGGCAAATCCAAGTGTAGTCAAGGTGTCAGGATAGTTTTTTTTTTTTTTTTTTTTTGCATACTGCGATAATTAATCATTTGCAATATGTTGGGTTGCAGTTTTAGTTCAATTTGATTTTTGAACATCCACTTTATTTGAAATAAAAAAAAAAAACATTCTCTTTTTGCATAACTTGGTGTTAACTCCACTACTCTGCCTTGGTTAAACTCTAAACATCAAACTGCATTAATAAGTCTATTGCCGTACCTTTTCCTCCTCTTCTCGTCCAGCTCCAGCTTCGCGTGGCGTTTCAGAAACGTGCCGTCGTCCAGCGGCTTGAAGTGAACACAAGTTCAGACATTTCCATTAGAACCTGAAATGCTCCTGGACGGTTTAAAAAAATGGTTTCTTTTTTTTTGTTGATTTTCCTCACCTCTGGGATATTACAGGCATCCTCCTTCAAAGGCTCTATGTGGTTTTCCCTCCAAGAGGGAACTGACAGGTGGAAGGGTAGTAAAAAAAGAAAAGGGAAGGAAGTTATTCATAGACGGTGAATTCAGCAGAGTGGATTGCTAAAGTGATTGAAGTTGGGATTTAGGTTAGGCTTACAAACAATCAGCATATCATGTACTACATGAGGAGTCCACTCACTGGCCACCTCTTCCTCCTTTATAGGGGAAGTCTCACGCAGAGGGGACAGAGGAGGCTGGTTCCAGCAACACAAATACATCTCTGTGGTGGACATGAAGGGCAGATCCTCCATCTGGCAGCTCAGCTCGGGCTCATCTTTGCAGAGGAGCAAAGCGTCCCTTTCTGCGCCGGACCTGGCTGGGACAGACTTCTCCGGGGTTTCCTTACTGCGCAGCTCTCTTTGGTTGGGAGAGCCGGGCTCCGTCTCAGACTTCTGGGGGCTGAGCTTTGCACTTTTACCCCGGGATTTCTGAACCTTTGCATCTCCGAAGCAAGTTTTCCTGTGTGCGGAATGGACCAGCAATTCTTTTTTTAAACATCCAACCCAGGTGTTAATGACATGAGAAATGTCTGCTGCTTATTTTACCTTTTTTGACCTTTGCCTCCCCTGCTGAACGGGAGGGGAGTGGCCGCGTTGGGTTGTGGACTCTCTTCTATGTCCAGATCCCACATGTCCTCTTTGTCGGGGGTCCACGGCTCCAGGGGCTGGAAAAGGCGCTTATCGCGCGGCGTGTCCTTCCTCGTGAGCTGGAGGCGACGCTCCATGCGCTCAATGCGTGCGAGCAACTGCGTAGAAAAATTTAAAAGAAAACATGCAACTTAAGAGAACATAAGGGACATCAAAGGGGTTCAAAATGAAAAAAAAAAAAATTAAACGCACCGTCTCCTTATCGGCCTTGAGCTCATCGATCTCCTTGTCCTTGGATTGCAGCTGCTGCTGCTGCTGTTCGATGAGGTCCAGCTGCAGGAGGAGAATCTGTCGGAGGCAGTTCGCCTGTGCATGCGGACTTGCAGGGGTCTTCCTGATGTTCCTCCACTTTCCTTCGGAGGACAGTTCAATAGAGGCGGTGCCCAGAACTCCGGGAACAACCCCTTTTGTGCTATCCTCAGCACCGGCATCCTTTGGGTTATTGTTCACTGCCATCTGAGGATTATCCATGTTGTCAACAGAGAGGGGTTTACCTTTCACCGGGGTTCCCTCACCCCCCATTGGTCTGACAGGGGAAGTTATCCCCAGCGGTTTGTCTCCCTGAACCGTTTCTGGAGCTGTGGCAGCTAGGCCAACTTTGCTTGTCATGAAACTCTGATCTAAGTCCTTGGATCTACTTGGGATCTCCCCTCGTTGCACGTTCTGAACATCTATAGCAAAGTCGCAGGGCTCGTTCTTGATGCTCACAGGACCCACGCTGTTGACTCCGAAGTCTTCCGTGTCAGCCTTACGTTTGAAACCCGGTTGTGGAAATTGTTTGGATCTCAGAGTCATGGCGATCACGGCCACTTCTCATCCTGCAGCCCCACACAGACTTCCCATCTGGACGCAACAGCTGCAAAAGAAAAAAAGAAACGCACGCAAATACAGAAGTCAAGATACAGCTGTTTGTTAACCAGACGGCCTGCTTTATGAAAGTCGGGAGGGAAACACATACATATACAAGAACATCTCCAGCTAAAGAATAGTGACAGATTAAAAAGTGCATCCTTTAAAAAAAAAATCTCTTCCCGGATTTCAAATTCACGCTTAGTTGTGTTACGTCTGCGATACAGTAAGTCCGAAACAAAATATTTAGTTTTGAAGAAATGTAACCTTCCATTTCTGTAGTCGGGCAGACATTTTAAAACAAGGGCTTCCAACAAGGACTCGGGAGTGGCTCTGTAGGACACAGGCAGCAGCAGCCAAGCTCCTCCATTTTGGTTCTCATGAAAAACAATAACAGCCAGCTAGCTGGCTAATGTTAGCCGGCTGCTTTTACAGAACAAAAAGTGTCTGCGGGGCAAACAGCGTGTAATGACTAAGTTGTAGCAGACAACATTAACCCAGAGCCGCTTTTATTAACATATTCTGGTGGGTTTCAAGCTTACCTCGATCACAACTCGAGTGAGACTTCAGAGTGTCTTCATGTTCCCTCCTCAAGACTTGTTTTAAAACGCTGCCTACAGCGCATGCGTAAAGTGTTGGATGGCCATTTCTTGTTTCGGAGGTTTAATTCAGGAAAGGCACCACCAGGGGGCAGTAGCACTCTCCCCATGTTGTTACATATGGAAAACCAAAACTCCATAGTTACACAGTGTTTCTTTCCTTTTATGTTGTCAGTCAGAGATTGTTACTTTGAATCTCAAAATTATGACATTGAATCTCACAAATATGACATGGAATTGACAATTATTGCCTTTTTGTCTCATAGGTTTGACTTTGAAACGAAAATAATGACTGTATCTCAATACCGACTTTAAAACTCGTTATGATTGAGAAATTTAGATTCAAATTTGATTTAGTGGTTGATCATTTTTATTTTGATTCACATTATTATAACTTTGACTCAAAATTATAATTATTACATTCTATAATTTTGGAGTGTAATTTATAATTTGAACTGACTTTCTTCATAATTCTCAGTTTTAATCTCAGTATTCTCAATTGTCTCTCAATGACTTCAAAATTCAACATCATTTTATTCCATCCATCCATCCATCCTCCATCCATTTATTGTATAACCTCACACAAACATTGCAGGGTTGCAGAATTACTAGAAGCAGACAACGTTACATGGTTTGAAAAAATAATGACTAAATTTATTAAGAAAATGACAGACTTTAAATAAATAAATAAATAAATAAATAAATAAATAAATAAGAGACTTGTTCACAAAATTTCGTTAGTAGAGTTACGTACTTCCGGTAGCGGCTCGCCAGGCCAGCGGAAGTGAAAGTAACACGTTTCCGGTGGAGCTTCATTCTATGGTCTACATTTAGACCTTCGTTATTGTTTACTATGAAATAAAACATATCTGCACTGTTCGTGTGGTGAAATTAACCGACGTTCGGGTCGTTATATAGAATATTTGGTCCAAATCTCGACAAAATGCATCGCAGAGGTGTTGGTGCTGGGGCGATAGCTAAAAAGAAGCTAGCAGAGGTAAGTTTACAGCTGTTTTTATGGGATTTATGTCACTATTTCAACGTATCTGTAACTTTATAGTGACTTCTAAGCCTGGTTTTAAAAGACAATGAAAAGTCTTGAATAGTGCTTTGTTTTAATATAGTTTGATCAATTGAATCCAATATATACAGGTGAATGTAACAACTTTTCAAAAGTGATCTAAAACTACAATTTTGAAGAGATATATGTAAATCATCAGCTGTGATGCCTAAATGTCATCATAAAGACAGTGATTTAAGGTTACAAAATGTTTTGTGGAGTTAAAAGGTTACATTTTTTAGCTTTCATATAACAAGGAAATAGAAGTTAATTTAAATCAAAGATCTGCCTAACATTGTGATCAAAGCTAAAGAGAACCCTGGGTCTTCATAATTCACTTATAGATTGTGATTATATGTTTCATAGATGATTCCCTCAAGGCTACCTGCTCTTTCACATAAATGTTTATACTTCTAAAATTTCCAGTGCCTTGTATGGCTACTCTGTTTGTTACTTTTCTTTAGGCCAAATACAAAGAAAGAGGAACTGTACTTGCAGAGGACCAGATAGTTCAGGTGAGCTTGCTGCCTTGTTTGTTTTGATGCATACATTTACCATACAGAAGTACCACATTATTCATTGAGTCTGTGTTTTGTTTATGGGCCAGATGTCAAAACAGTTGGAAACGTTCAAATCCAACCTGGAGGAGTTTGCCAGCAAGCACAAACAAGAGATCCGTAAGAACCCCCAGTTCAGGGTCCAGTTTCAGGAGATGTGTGCCACCATTGGCGTTGACCCGCTAGCTTGTAAGAAAAATCCTGATTCCTTTTTGTTTTGCATGTTTTCCTCACTTGCTTTTCAAATAAGCCTCAACTGAAACGTCTTCTTTTTCCCCCACAGCTGGTAAAGGCTTTTGGTCCGAGATGCTCGGTGTGGGAGATTTCTACTACGAGCTGGGCGTACAGATCATCGAAGTGTGTCTCGCCCTGAAACACAGAAACGGAGGTTTGAGTTTGTTTTTTTTTGAAAGATGATTAGTTCTCAATGTTTTTACCAGAGCTCCAAAGTTACAACTCTTTCTCTAAGTGTCAACTCAGTCCTTAACATTATAGCTACCTCCAGACAGCTACAGTAATTTTTCATAATTCATGGCCTTTGAACTTTTACTACAACTTCAAATGATTGTCACAACAACCAATTAATCAATTAACCTCATGATAAATTAAAATGAGCTTGACAATTTCCACTTTGATGATTAATATTTCTCAAAGGGCAATATTATTTACAAATAAGCCATAATTTATTTTAGTTATACATTTGGTTGAAAGTGTTTTGTTTTTTTATTCAGTTTTATTTATTGTTTTTGGTTGTTGTATTTTATTTTGGACATTTAAGGAATCTTGCAATAGTGTTAAGTGTTCTTTACAAGAGTGAAGTTTATTGGTCGTAAACAGAGCAAAACTGCATTGTTATGTTATTGTCAATATTACACTTAAAAATGGTCTAAAAAATGTATCATTTATCAAAATAATTACCGGGACAATTAATTTATTTGTTATCGTGAATTTCTTCAACAGGGACAGCAAAGCTAGTTATACGGATGGGAAGACGGATGAAGTTAATGCGGGACAAACATAAAAACGAAAGACTTAACCAGACATCCCAGTCGAATATTTATACGTTTGAGATTCTTACGGAACAAGCTCTGAAAAAGTTCCCGGCGTGTGAACACTCTTGCTTTGTGCCTCGGCTTATTAAAACGAGCTTGTCGAGTGAAAACGTCTCACACACATTCTCATCCTCTGCGGTGTTTGTGTGCGTTTCAGGACTCATTACTCTGGACGAGCTCCACCAGAGGGTGCTGAAGGGTCGGGGTAAATATGCTCAGGACGTGAGCCAGTAAGTTCCTCTACGGGTCAAATTGCGTTCGATCCGATCCGCATCACGTCTCAGTGATCCATGCTGAACTCGTCCTCCGCAGAGACGACTTGGTCAGAGCCATAAAGAAACTGAAGGTGATGGGAAACGGTTTTGGGATGATTCCAGTTGGCGGCTCTTACCTAGTCCAGTCAGTCCCAGCAGAACTGAACATGGATCACACTGTCGTTTTACAGCTTGCAGAGGTAACACAAAGAGTCGAGACCATTTGGGGAGATTTTGTGAGCATTCATTAAGATGATGACGGTTTCTGACAAATCACATCCTTGTTTTAAAGAACTAGGCGTAACTACACCCTACACTTGTGATTCTCTTTCATGCTTAAAAATCACAATGAGGAAGTTCACTATATGTGAGCTTGAGACACTCTTTCATTTGATAGAGGCATCTAAAACCAAAAAAATCAATAAGTTCAATAAGTTTGAAATCTGACCAACCTGTTAATGTTATGCACCACTTAGATGAAAGATTGTGAATTCAGAAAGGTCCAGGGAAAAAGTGAGGCTGAGGCATTGCAAACAATTTTGGATGTTATGCTCTCCATATCGGTATCACATTACCACAGGTGAGGCTTAAAGCTTATAAGCTTATAACCTATAGGTGGACCAGTAAATCACAAAAAAAGATCTGCTTCTATGATTTCCTGTTTGAAAAATTTGTTGGTTTTTTTCATTACATTCATTGCTGCAGAGTGAAGTAATTTGTTTCTTTGTCGGTTTGTAGAAAAAAGGATACGTCACTGTAAGCGAGATCAAAGGCAGCCTGAAATGGGAGAAGGAACGGGCGTGTCACGTGCTGGTGAGTTTATCCAACGGTCTGCTGAAGCGACCATGTCACATTTAAACCTTTTAGCTTTAATAAAGTGGCGATTCCCACCAACTTTTGTTTTTCTGGCATGCAGTTATTTTGCAAGTTTGTTCTTACTAGAGTGCAAAATGTGAATAAGTATTTTACCTTTGCTAATTGCAAAATTCTGGATATGCCATTTGGTAAAGTCTTAAAAATTAATCTATTTGCCTGAGACTTTAGTTGATCCTTATCTGATTCAGTCTTCTGCTGAACATGTTTTTATGTTCTTACCTGAAGAAGGGCTCCAGAAGTCTGTATTTTGTTTTAACTTTGAAAGGATTCTTCATTTCAACATTCTTACATTTTGTTGTAATTTTTTAAATTGATGTTTTTTTGTTGTTATTCATGATATTTTTATGTGTCATTTGGTAGAAAGACTCCTGAGACTTTTTGTCCTGATCAATACAAATGGAGGCAGGAAATGTAACGACTTACACGGCAAACAGAACTTCTTCTCTCCCCCCTCCCCTCAAACTATATACCAGGGCTGAAATGTAGCAATAAAACGTCTTTAGGGTTGAACACAAGTTACCTAAATAAACACGGAGCCCCCTGCCGGACCTCCGCGTTCTCATATTCTGCATGTCTGGCTCCTCGTATTTCCAGGATCATCTGCTGAAAGAAGGCTTGGCCTGGCTGGACTCTCAAGCAGCCGGGGAGGCTCAGTACTGGCTGCCAGCGCTCTTCTCCGAGCTGACCTCTCGTGATGTCACGCCCGAGGAGGCCAATCAGATGACGCCTTAAGGAGATTTGCGGGTGGATTGTTATATTGTGACTGGTGGAGGCGTTCCCTGATGTGCTGCTAGAAAGGGCGGGACGGACAGACGACGGACGGACGTCACGTCGAGCATCACACTCGAGAAGGCGGCGGTTTTTCCCTTTCACGGATACATTAGTATTCACACACCTTGAACCGTCTCGTATTTGTGACATTACAGTCGGTGTATTTTATAGGAACTCTACATGAAGGGGAAGAAAGATTGTACGTGCTTTTTTTTTGTGTTTTTTTTACAAATAAAAATCTAAAAAAATGTGCTGTGTTTAGTATTTAGCCCCCCTGGCTCAACACTAAGAGCTGTAATTACACCTGCAGCTCTGAGGAGAATGAGATTTTTGCCAGTTTTCTTGCCTCAAGCTCTGTCGGATGGGATGGAGGGCATCTCTGAAAAACAATTTCAAAATACCAATTTCAACATTCTCAATTGGATTGATTTCTGGAGTTTAACTGGACCATTCTAGCACATGAATATGCTTTCATCTAAACCAGGAAAGAGCCGTTGTTGTACTTTAAGACTTGCCTACAGCTGCAAAACCTACATCCATCTTTAACACGTTAATGAAACATGAAGAAATAATTAAATTTAAATGACTAAATAATGCACACCATCTCCAGCAAAATGACTGTGGTCATTTATTTAGCTCCATCCTTTTTCCCCATTAACCTGCTCTCTCCCCATAACATGACGCCGCCACCACCATGTTTCACCTTCTGGGTGTTCAGGAAGCGGTGAGACGATGTGGAAAAGTTCAAGGGAAGGGGTGTGAATACTTTTTCTTCACGTGATTGAATGGGAAATTCAGTGTAATCTTGGTGGAGGGTTGTTTTTTTTTTTTTATGACTGGAGAATTTCTCTGTGTGCTAAACATGTAAATGTTAAAAAATTTCTTGTATAAAAAAAATCTTTTTAAAGAAAAAAGGTTTACACCAGATTTGTTGTACGTGCTTTTATTACGCAGCAAAACCAGCAGAAAGTATTTCCAGTGATGCACACTTCTCATCGGTTACGCTCATTCTCACCCAGGATACGCTTGAAATTCATCAGATAATATTAAATACGCGCTGATCTCAGTATGGCAGACCAGGATTTATGTTATAATGTGAAAGGTGCAAAGCTTTGGTAAATATAATAACCTCTAAATGCTGTTTAAACCCTAATCGTTTGCTGTAACAGCCCTGCTCCCAAAGAGTCCCCACAGGTTTTTCAGCTTGAAACTTTTTAAGGCTTTAAAAAAAAAAAAAAAAGATTTTTGGTTGGTTGGATTTTCTAAATTGTATTTTTTGCGTAAGAGAAAGCTCAAGCAAAAGCACTGGAGGCTCTCAATGACTCTACTGAATAATGACAATCATACTAACTGATACATTTCAGCGATAATTAAGACCAAACAAAGTAAATTTGGTCAAATTCTCTGCAAATTTCAGAAACCCAACTCATTTTTAGTCACTTCCAACAATTAAACAGTTTTTATGCTGATTGTACTTATTGAACGCAATGTGTTCATTTTATGGATGTTTACTGAATATTTCCAATCACTTTTTATATATAAAAAAAAACAGTACAATAATATCAACTAATATAACAAGCTAATTTACTTGATTATTTTGAAATTTAACAGATTTTGTTCATTTTTAAAACAAGTAGAACGAAATACAGTTATCACATAGTTGGTTTAATCAGTTGTTTTTTTTTTTTTTTTTACTGCTTTGACATCCTGTTTTATGGGACTGTTGTACATTGCTGGCAATGACTTCAAAACAAAACAGTAAGTTACTATGATAAATAAAAATAAAAAGAAGAATTAAGCCTCAGATCTCAATAGGTTGATAAAATACAAGAAAAGCTTTGGATTTAGTCTTTTTGTTTTCAAATATTAAATCAGAACTCCCACACACAAAATAATCCACCTCTGTCCTGCATACACAGCCTGCTCAGTGTTCGCCTGTAAATACGGAACATGGATGATTAATAATGCCAAATTGAATGATTTAATAAACAGGTATCGATGAGAACAGTCAATTTCTCAGAAGGAAAAGGACTAATTTGCCACTTACACAGATAAGTGACGGGTAAGTCAATGAATCAACTGAACATCTATACATCAGGCAGTTCCTGAAGGATCCAACAGCCCAGACTTTCTGCTGATCAAACTTAAATCTGACCAATCCTGCTGGGTTATCATTTTGGTTTTCAATCGTTTCAGTCATTAACGGTCACTCATCTATGATTAGAAATTAATTATTCTATCCCGATATTTACTAATATTATTATTTATAAGGCATTTTCTACGTGTTTATTATACGTAATACAGTTTTTTTCATTGAATTAAATCACTTGGAAAAAAATAAGCAGAAATAAATGGGATACGATTTCAAGATGTTTAGCTCTCCGTACGTGGACGTGACGGCTCATCATTCTAGCAGGATTCAGGTCTCGACTAAAATGACAAGCTTATACTAATGTCAGTTTTTTTTTTCCTCTCTCTGTTTTTTGTTTTTGTTTGTTTTGTTTTTGTTTTTTTTTTGTCAACCAACGAGACCCATCCGAAACGACGACGCGGCTCGTCTCACAGCTCGTGGCCGTAGACGTGGTCTTCGAATATGGACTGCTCCATGAAGTCGCAGATCATCGTGCAGAACGGACACACCCGGTGGCTCTGCTCATGCTGCTCCAGCTCCAGCTGGGTTATGCCGGGGAAGCTCTCCCGGCAGTGACTACACACCAGCGCCGGCTGCCAGGAACAGGGCGTCACGAGAAAGAGAGAGAGAGAGAGAGAGAGGGGTAAGGGAAGAAGGTAAGGGATTATGTTTTAAATCCGCTTTAAAAATAAACAGTAAACAGTCGCTCATGTGGACGTCCAGGGATCATGTGTGCAGAGGGATGTTTTCCCCGTTTATGTGTTTTAGCAGGTGCACGGGATGGCATCGAGCTTTCCTACGCCGATGAGTTAAAATGTTTGATTGATACGTAAAGTGTAATCCGTGACTCGTCTAAGACATCTGTATGTTATCACTTATTAATGCAACATTCAAATTATTAAATTATACTTCCAAAAACATTCATCCTTTCTCCTGGAATGGGAGGAGGCGTTTCAGAAATATGAAGGCTGCTTTTTAAATTTGTGCCGTTTTCTCCCTCTTGTTCAGGTCTAAATTGTGCCTGTTATAATAAAATGATTTCTCTGCTTCCAAGCAGATGTACTTTCTTGTAATCTTTAAAAAGATGCATTGAAGGTCTCAGTGCTTTCTGGGCTCCATTTTGTCCCTTATTCGTGGTTCAGTACCTGGTCGCTTTAGGTGACATATTTTCCATGTTGGTCTCCTATGTCTGCAGCACACTGGTATAAATGTTCTTTGATGCATTTACGCAACTAAACTCACGTGTAACTTTCTATACAGAGAACTTTACAGTAAAGACCCAACTAGTACGAATCGACAGATTATCAGCTCCCGATCGGTTATTGTAAGTATTTTAACTGTGTAGGACGCGTTTGTTTCACAAGTTGATATGTTTTGTGCTGAAGAAAATTACGTTACTCACCTCCTCGACTGGGTCGACCACCAAGCTATCTGTAAAAGAAAAGGAATAAAGTCATTTTGTGAAAAACAAATTGAGATGTTTGACATTTTTAAAGACTGTAAAAAGTGATATGATCAATAAGGAAGTGAATTGCAGTAAACTGTCTCTCACCAGCTGACTCAGTACGCTGAGCGTAAACACAACACCGACCTCTCAGGCTTGTATTTGTAAAAACGTTTGAAAACCGTGCATCATTTTCCCTTTACTCCATAATCGTGCACTACTTTGTCTTGGTTCGCTATACAGAATCCCAATAAAACACGTTCAATATGAATCCTTTTGCGACGCACAACAGATAACACTGACTGATGCCATTTATTGGCTTTATGAAAGTCTTTTCAGTCATCAATGTGGTGGAAATGAATGACGCATTGTATCAAAAAAAGAAAAAAACTACATATAAATCACTTTGTTTGGCCGAGAGCTTAAAAATAGAACCGCTTAGAGATTCATTAATGCCGCACTGGCAAACACAACAAATATGACGTGTTGCGTTTTATGTGTGACCCTGCCAGGCTGTACTCAGATAACAAGAGGCCTCCAGGATGCAGTAAAAGGACAAAGTTCAAACCGCTGCACAGACCAGCAACATGCTACATCATGGTGGCGCCACTGCGGCTCATGGAGATGAAAGCAGCAGGTGAAATAGAGGGATTTAGTTGGCAGGTAGGAGGTGGATGCAGAGTTAATTTTGAGATGTGCAAAATAGAAGATCATTTGTGTTTGAGTTTTATAATGGCGTGGAGCAGACAAACGGCCCCTGGTTCTGCCTGACCACACGTCCGTCCCTCACCTATGGTGTGGTATACGTGGTCCTGCTGGCCCAGGACGTCCTGCTGGTTACGACTGGCAGGAACGTCGCTGCCTGGTACGATGGGGTCTGGCTGCAAGTAGGGCGTCTCTTCAGCCACAGGTGAGGTGATGCTTGCGTAATGTGAGCGAAGCCTCTCGATCTCGCCTTTGAGACTCTGAAAGAACGAAGACGGTTCAGATTTCCGAAACCACGTAGGAGATTTAGAGCCGATTTGTTTTCCCACATGTACCTGGACTTCTCTGCTGAGCTCATCTCTCTCTTGTTTGACCAGCCTGATCTCCTGTTCCCTCTCTTCGATGGCGATGTCCTTATCTGCGAACATTGCATTCATCTCCTTGACTTGCATCTGAGAATATGCAGAAGGAGAATGACCGTCATCATACAACGAAAAAACACAATGAACATTATCCTGTCAGCAGCTATTTTCATTTAATACAAAAAAAAGCAATCAGATGAGAAAATCAGATACAAAAACCATAAATCCATTTTATAATCTTAATAAACTTTTGATTAAAATCACACTTTAGTTATAGTAGAAAATACTCTGAATATTTCATTTCTTACTCAGAAAATGTTTCCCTTTAGAGTTAATTTCTAGAGTAGTAAATTAGTTCCATCTTGGCTTCTCTATTGTAGTTTTTTTTATTTAATTAAGTCATTAAGAAATAGACCTTGGTGTGGATAATAGTAAAATTAAACCCTCACTACAAAAATCATCAGTTCTCAGTGGATTTAACTCTGAAGTATAATTATAGATACAGATATTGTTGCTTCTCTAAATGTGTGATGAAATCAGTGCAAAAACAATTCCCTTTTCAGATCGCTAAAGGTAAGCAGCATCTTTTTCTTTGAAATGTAATTAACCCAGATTCACCTCATATTTGCTGCTGTGGCGTTGCTCCATCTCACAGTTTCTGGCCAAACTCGTCAGCTGCTCCTTGACGTCCCGCAGCTCGTTTTCTGTGAACTCTAACTGCCTGGTGACGGCCCTCGTCGCCTCCCTCTCGGCCTGCAGCTTCGCCTGCGCATCCTGCAGCTGCTTGGAGAGGGCCTGACACTGCGCCTGAAGAGGACGCTTCATTAAGCCTCGTCACATTTACCTGAAATCTGTTCAGCGGTATTCTGAAGAGGGATTCAGTTTCCGTGTTTAAAAAAAAAAAAAAAAAAAAGTACCGTGAGGTCGTCCTTTGGAGCCGTCAGCAGTAAATCTTGCTGTGAAAGCCTCCTGTTCAGTTCCTGGTTCTCCCTTCTCACTTCGTCCATGTTGCTTTTGACGCTTAGCAGCTTCTGCAGTTCTAGAGAGATCCGCTCCTTCTCTTTGGTGGTGCTCTGAAGATCAACCTGGTAATGAGAAAGCACATGTTTCACGACGATCGATGGATGTTTCGGTGACCTCCTGTTAGCCTCACCTAAGACGCATTTTAAACCCTCGACAAGGCTAAAACTTCTGAAAAAAGAAAATTTTAAAATTCAATTTTGCTTCCAGCTAATCCCTTCTGAACTTTTTCGGACATTATTTCCAGGTTCAGGTGCCCATATTGGTTAGACTGGTCCCAAATATCCTCACTTTGTCAAAAAAAATATGTCCTCATTCACACTCGCCTCTGCTCCACAGAATCAGAGTTTGCAGTGGGAATAAGTCTGTCACTATTTAAATGTAATGAGATAGAAAAAGAACTGTAGGTTTACCTGCAGAAGCTGAAAGCTGTCCATTGTGTTCGACAACTCCCGGTCTGCTTCTCTGAGTTTAGCTTTCAACCTGAAAACACGCAAAACAGAGTTTTACGGAAAAGTATGAATAGTTTTGCCAATCAGTTTGGTCACATGACTAACCAGGTTTTCAATATGGGGATGCTAATATTCTTATTATGGGCAGCTATCAATAATGAGGATAATTCACAGAACAGTTGTTTTTCATACTACTATTAAATTAGTATGGACCTTAAGTTATATCCTGAAGGCAGTTTGTTGAAATGCATTTTTTTTTATTAACAGGGTAAAAGGGGCTGAATATAAAATATCCACCAACATTTAAAATAAATTTTCTTTTTCCAGAAGAAAAAACGGAAAGTGAAAACATTACTTGGCAATCTCATCACTTTGTGCATCCAGCTTCCCTTTCAGCTCCTCGCGCTCCTCTCTCATCTGATTGATCTTCATCACTGCTCGATCATATTTCTCCTTGAGAAATAATGTGCATACAAATGAGGCTGGAGTACGTTCTAGTTTAATAATGAGAAAGTGAAGCCATGTTACCTCGTTACTTCTAGATGACAAAGAGTTCAGCTTTTCCTGCTCTGTGGAGTTCTGTTTCTGGATCTCCATCCGCTTGGTCTTCTCAATCGCCATCTCCTCCTGGCAAGTAGCAGCAGCATCAAATTTAGCTTTTCGTCCTGACAGTTCAGCTTAAGTTTCACCACAAACTGATGACGAACCTTCAAGCGGTCGTTCTCCTTCATCTGCAGCTGCAGTGTGTTCTTGAGTTTTTCATTGTGCTCCTTCGCCTGATCAATTTCTTTGATCAGTTTAGCCATTTCTGCCTCTCTCTGGTCGCTATGCTCCTGAACAAATCAAACCGTCAACTTGTCAAAGTTCGCTTTAAAGTTTAATGACCCTCCGTGTTGCACAATGAGCAAAGGAACCGTGACGGGTTTACCTTGGAGCTGCTGATATCCTTCTGATCCTTCAGCAAAGCGCTTTTCAAGGTTTTGTTTTCTGCCGTCATCAGATCCAGCTGCTTCTGCAGCTCGGCTTTCTCACGTTGACTCTGTTCAACTTGCTCCTGTTAAATACATGTTGCAGAAATCAACAAGCCTGAATGTATAAATCACCAGTTAGGTTGAAGTCCAATTATAACGAGGTAAAGCGGATACAACAGTCATGTTGTATCATGAGGAATGTCTGTTTTATAAGTGTTAAACTGGCTCTTTATTCACCTTGTTAACAAGAAAACTTTGAAAGAGCTTCAGATAAAATGAAGACCACTTGATTCAAACCACTTTAAAACATTAATAAAATACAACATAGTGGGAACTACAAGCACCATGGGTGACATATACACGCTCACTTCCTTATAATCATGTTTATTTACATAAATCCCAGGCAGTACAACTTTATGGAAATGACCAAACGGCAGCGTGAATGTATTACCTTCACCTCCAATTCAGTTTATTGTAGATTATCTCTTAGCATTTGGAAAGTTTGATTCGCTCTTATCGCAACTGTAGGGAAAGTCACTTCACCTCCCTGAGAATTAAATCGGAAAACTAAAATGATTTTTTTTTTAAGTGTCCCGTCCAAGTTTTGGTCATTTCCAGCAGTTACGAAAGCTAAGTTTACATAACTAAATCCATGTACATATTTGGTACCTGAGTCGTGATAACCAGCAGGTCGTCATCTCCGATGCTCTCTGCGCTTTGCTCTGATGGATTTCTGAAACAGAAAGGAGTGCTGGCTCCTCGGACCTGACCGCTGTTGTCAATGTAGCAGAACTGGTAGAACTCGATCTCGTCTTTAGGCAGATAGTACTCTGGCAGGAAAACGAAAGAGCAAACTGGATGAACTCTTGCGCTAGATCGTGACCTTGTTGCTTTTATACATAGTTGTTTAGAGAGTAAAAATGTTAAAAACACTTTAAAGGTTAGCAACAAATTTTAAATAAACAGATGGCTGAACATCAAAATTGATCAGACGTCTCAGACAAAATATGCTAAGAAAACTGTTGTAGAGTTTTGCAAATTGTAGATAAGAGTTTTTATTAGAAAAATCTCCAATTATCAACTGTAGAACACAAAATATTGAGTTGTTCAACCGTTTATCACAAGAGGAGTTCTGCATGCAAGTGGTGCTGCGCCGTAGCTTTAATTGGTTGTCTTCTAGTTGGAAGATTGGGCCATTAATCCAACTTTATTGCATTTTTCCAGGGCCGTTATGGAGGAACTGGGATGGGCATAAATTTCACAATTTTAAAAAATATTTTTCTTTCAATAAAAAAGAAAACTTTTTCATTGCTTTGCTTTGCTGCAGATAACACTACCACTTGGTTGCAGAATTGCAGCATAGTTTTTCAAACTGGGATGCTTTTTCTAGGCAAAGGTGCCAAGTGCAGTACATCAATTACCAAAAAAAAAAAAAAAATTAGGGGAGTCTGAGCTAAATCCGCCCCATTTCACCAAAATTATTTGGGACATATTACCAAAAAATGTCTGAATATTGCAATTGTTACTTTATTAGTAAATTCAAAATATTTGACATTTTTCACCGTCTTATGAACTCTATGTTTAAAGTAAATCTCTCCCAGACGAAAATCCGCTGGATGTAAAACAGGATTAAACCGGATCCGACTTGCATGCTACAGTTCTTTGCAAAGACAGATTTCAAGATTATTTTTGCTCACAAAGTGTAGACATGACACACAACGACGAGTGTACATGACAAACGGTCTTTCGGAGAAAGTGAAACTTACCTTTAAACGCAGCTTGTCTCATCTCTGTCTGTTGAGCATCATGGACTGGCTCCACCCACACAAATGTGTGATAGTCCTTTGTTGAGCTCCACCCCACCTGATCAAAAACACAAAACAAACAGAAAAACACACTCAGTTAAGATACTATCCAGTGGTAGGCTTTTTTTTCCCCACTAGCAATAAAACACAGTATATTGACAAAGTATAAATTTTCACTTCAGGATTTTGCAAAACACCTTAAGGGGAAAAAAAACTAATTATTCTTTCAGTGTTTTGGGGTTGATGACATCACAACAGGCTGAAGCGTAGCATGACTAAACACGGAGGATGAGCAACTCTGACTGATTTTTTAAAAAGGTTTCGTCAGCTCTAGTGGCCTTTATTTCACAGTTGTCAGACGGGAAAGTGGGTTGTGAGAGAGAGGGAGGACATAGGGCAAAGGTCATCGAGGCCTCCTTATCTTTACGTGATGTCACCAGAGCCCTGTGTGTATGGAGACCTACTTAATACCTAGGTAGACGTGGAACAAAATGGCACACCAACTAGAAAAACTGACCACGACAAGTTGCTATAACAGTAATAATCTACGTCTTACGTGAGTTTGATTTAAAAAGGAGAAACATCTGGCTGGTAGCTCTAAGTTATTATGACTGTAAACAAAAAGTAAGTGAGGCAGCCCACCTTGAAGATGCCCACCCAGTCCCTGGGACTTGGCTGGAAGGCAGCATTGAGAGTAAAGCGGCAGGTGATGGGGCTGGAAGGCGGGTATGAGTACGGGATATCCATGAAGACCACCTGAGAGAAGGTGCGAGCCGGGGGGTCAGTCGCTGCTGCTGCCTCTGGGAGGGTCTCCATACTGACCTACCGTCTTGCAACGAAACACACGACATCCCATGAGCTTGATTGCGGTAAACAGTGAGCACAGATCAGCTAGTTTAACGCCAGAAAGCAGCTCCCTTGTGTTGCAAACCTACATTCTTCCTGGCATTGTTTATACGCCTTCATGCGCATTTAGAATTGTACTTTCGGTTGTTACAAAACCGCTTACTCATATCTTTATGATTAACGAATCACTTTACAACAAACATAAAGGAGAAAACCAGTTTTAATGTACTCAAGTCGTTTTTAATTACGTTTAATACGCTAAAAGAATTATATAAAAACAACAGGGGAAAAAAAACTTCTTAAAACCGAAACCAAAATAGCAGTGTACCACAAATACAAATTGTTAAAACCGGGGGAAAAAAGATGTTTTAAGCGTTAGTTCGTTCAAAAAAACCAGTGAGTTATAAGAAAACTTTAAGATAAAGTCATAAAACTTACATTTGTTGTCAGTTGACGCAGTCCTGAGATTTCCCGTCTGTTTCTCTGAGACCCAGAAAATGAGGTGTTCAAGTACACCTCGGATCTTTGTACTGCCACTGCATGTAAAAAAAATTAGGACACACTGCCCACGTTAAAAAAACAAAACCGAAAAAGTCATTTAACCTAACATATAAACTATTTATATTATTTTAAAATCGTATTTTACAATAAATTATAAGTATTCACATTGATACTGTAGACCGTTGCAACTTCTTGGCTTTGAAAAATGCAGGAGGGGCTACTTTAGAAAAAAAATGTTCTAGCTGAAACAAAAACAAAACAAATCACAACAACATACCGTAAACAGATACAGCTCTGTAACTGGTCGCCTAACTCTACACCTAACACATTTATATTCCTTATTTACGTTTGTAACAAGACCCGATCCCTTTATTTCAGATTGTTACGAATACATCAGCCCATGCTGATGTATTCAAACACGCTAGGTGGAGCCAAACTCCTCTTTGTTGCGGAAACAACTTAATAAAACAGCTAAATAAAAATAAAAGTCACATCTCGAGGACGTATTTATATGTTGATGGATTGTTTTCTCTCTCTTTTTTAAACAAATGTATTTTAAACAAATGTATTTTAGAGTAAAGCCATAACCTTAAGCTTTTCTGGTGCAGTTGTTTGACAAGATTCATGTTTTTTGGGAGGATTTTGTCTGATACGACATAGTTTTGGAGTGAAAGAAAATATGATCTTTCATCAGTTGACTTCTGATTAGAAGTCAACTGATTAGAAACTGGAGGCCACAATTGTGTAAACTGATCTCAATATCAACCTTTCTGTTTTGTGAAGCATTGTCAAGAAGAGGTATTTCCTTTCACTTCACAATTTTGTTTTTGTGGTGGTCTGTCATTACCAATGAAATAAACTAAAGTTTGTGGTTGCATCATGAAACAATGACAAAACGTTCAAGAGATGTAAGCAACTGTGAAAACACATCCATTGCTGTGCTTTGGCAATGTTACATTTATTTGAATAATAATGGTGATGACCCTCAAAATGAAAATCAGAAGAAATAATTTTCAAGACAGAGCTACATGTTGCCTTGATGGCAGACTTATAACTGAAAATATGTAATTATTCTCCAGTTTAGCCACTATTTCCTAAAATAATACACAAAGAAGGCACTCCCAAGAATGCAGTAAAATCCTGCTATCCATTTAATTTTTTTTATAATGCTAAAGCTTTAATAAAAACTGCATTTATGACAGCTATGACATTTCATTTTAGAATACAAATGATCACAAAATGGAGAGACAGTGTCTCTGTAGTGTCTGTAGAAATTTATACATTTTTCTCTGAATAACCTTGAGATTATGCAGAAAAAGAAAAACTATAAGGTTTTTAGTACTTTCCTCCACAAATAAGAATATCTGTCTAAATTACCAATTTAAAGTTCAAACCCCTTTAAGACATCAAAAATTTACCCTTCCTCCTTTTTGTGTTTTTTTTGGTTGATTTTTTTTCAGTCTTTACATGTGTTAGCCACCAGCCAATCACAGACGAGATTCTCACACCTTCGCCTCACGATTGGCTGCATCTGACCCCCGTCGAGTTGATTCATGTTTACATTTGTAGGTTTACTGTCCTCTCAGCGTCCGGCCAGCACTTCACGACCATCCGTGGGAACAGCTGCAGAGAGAGCAGCGCGTTTTAGAGGCTTACAGCGGGAACCAGAGGAAACGCTTTTTGGAGGGTAAATGTGACTTTTTCGACCAACTTTTTTTTGCCTTTGAAAGTACGCGTTTAAAAGTCAGTTGCTAAATAGGAGCTAGCCCAGTGCTGTCAGAGCTGGGAGAGGTCGGCATTCCGCTACCATAGTAACGGCGCCGTACATATGGGCTGCGCAGTTAACTGTAGGGTGTTCTTTTAGGATGTTTTTTTTTTTTTAGCTATGAAGACTTTGCTCAATGTAGTTCTGTAGCAAGGACTTGATGAAAGACTTTATGTTCCTCCGTTCATATAAATTAAATTTAACACTTTGCTTACGTCAAATGTTAAATCAGTTTTTTAGGTATTCCTCCTCAACCGGGTGCTAGTAGCTGGAGACAAGACACTCTAGTAAAACTTGCATCACTCCTTAGCAGTGTGCTGTGGTAATTACTTTCTTCAGCAGAGATGTAGAAGCTAGAGTTGACATAATGGTGGATGCAAATAAGAAAAGCTTGAGACTTGAGAGTGGGATGGAGGATTACCTTACAGTAAGACAACACTGAAAGGGGGACCTACTGGAATGCAAACACACACCAAAGCGTTCACAGTTTCATTTGCAAAAGAAATATGTGATCAATTTTCCTTCCATGTCACAAATATGTGTTACTTTGTGTGGATCTATTAAATAAAATCTAAATATGAATTGAAAATTACTGTTCTAACCAGAAAATGAAAATGTTCTAGGGATTTGTATGCTTTTCAAAAGTCTCTAAAAGAAAAGGGTAATTACACACAAAACCCCATGAAGTTAAGTATCTTAAACGCATGCAAAAATAAGCACAAGTACAGATAAAACTGCTGTAAAAGGGAGACAAAATAAGTGTGAGGACAGAGACCTGGCACAGAGAAAAGAAACAAAAGTCAGTTAAATAAAACGATGAAGGAATGCTATACTAACCTGTATCTTATGAAAGACGAAGTAAATAAGATGGCCCCATAAATAAGCCACAAAGCGCCAGAATCAACAAAAGCTACAAATAAAACATAAATGATTCATATATGACCATAAAGAGAGGCAGTAGGTATAAAAAATACATGCAAAGTGACAAACATATGATTAGAAGACAAAAAACGCAATAATGTTTAAATGGCTTTAGAAGGACACAAATCAGCTCCAAACAGTGTAAATAACTTAGAGAGGAACAAAAGATCACAAGGAGACAAAAATGTCCCAGAATGACTTTAAAGAAGGAAGCGAGTCTGTGTGAGAAGCAGAGAGAGCTGGAGGCAAAGAAATGGGTGAAAGTCAACAGTGAGCATTTCATTTTTAAAAATCTGTCCAGCTCAACTCATGCTTCTTCCAATTAGCCTATGGGGAAAAAGTAATCTGCCCCTAAACCTGACAACTGGTTGTACCACCCGGCCAGCAACAACAGCCATTGGTAATGTAATGAGTTTCAAGCCTGAGCAGCCTCAATATCCATCAGATATAAGTCTTGACTTTGACTAGGCCACTCCAAAACCGTATTGATGCAATAATTCACAGACAAGGAGCCCACACCCTGCTGTAGTGCATATGACCAAACTGAAAAACAGCTTTTCCCTCTCTCTTAGTAACATTACTCCAATTAAGGATTATTTTCTTCTTATAAAGAATGAATCAATTTAATGGCTTATTGTGTCCCTAGCCTATATATTATAACAAATGACCTCCTGACCTAATTCAATGTCAGACATGCAGATGCACAAATTAATTGCCTTTAGTCACACAATGTGATTCATTTCAACTCCATGCTGGAAGCTAAGTTGCTAACCTTGAACGTCTCATAACGGAGCATGTCGCAGACGTGTGTAGTATATCAGTGGATGATTAATTAATCCTTAATTAGTTACAGAATCAAAGAGTTGCATCAGTGCCTCCTTGTCACCTCTCGCTCCTCGCTGTCCCTCTTTAGTTTGACTGATACCTGCTCCTTTGTTTGCTTCTTTCCTCTCCTCGTCTTCCGATTAACATTTCCCCCGTCTCGCCTTGTTCCATTTTTAATGTCGTTAATGGAGAGCCCAGCTTTATTTTAGCCCAGCCAACACCGCTCACTCGCAGCTCTGCCGAGCTTTTCAGCACAGATTTAAGCTGAACAAGTCGTGGCGCTGAAAGGCGCCTCTCCTGTTTCAGTGAACAAGCATCAGGGATTATTCCTCTCTTCTTACCCCCCCGCCACGCCAACGTCCCCTGCTCGTTTTCTCTTCTATCATGTCAAGACGTATCAGGTTTTTCTAACTGGTTACCCTATCCACTTCTTCTTCAGCCTTTAAGTTGGTCTGGAGCTGAACCACCGTTATGATAACAATGAATCTTTTCTGTTTCCTCCAGGGCATCAGTTTCAGTTGGTGTGTGGAGGTGGGATGAGGTTCTTCACTGATTTGTTTGCTGTGGAGCACGGTGGCACTTCGAGAAGCTCCTGAAGCCGTCGGAAAACAGGTGTGGAGACAAACGGCTGCAGCATCTTCCAACACCAATTTCCTCATCAATGTAGGAGCAACACTACGGGTGAGTGACGCTGTTCTCGTTAAATACGATGTCTGAGAGTGTACAGGAGCTGAAAACTAAAGCCGAACGCTTCGAGTCTCTTTGTGAGGCTCTGAGACCCAGTTTCTGCTTTGAGGTAGTAGAAAATAACAGTGACACAGACGTGGAGCCCCAGCTGTTGCTGGTTGAAGTACATTAAACATTAAACAGGGGCATAAAAACACAAACAGCACAGACCGCTGTTATATTAGTAATCCGTTTATTTCTACTGTTTGCATATCTTTTTGAAATCAATTTGCCGCATGGTGCAGCCACAAATTTCACCAGGTTTTATCGGGATTTTTAAAGTAGAGTGTCATTGTGAGGTTGAAGGAAAACGATACACTGTTCTCAATTTTCCTTCTGAAGTGGGGTGTTTGTATTTAGGTCAAATGGAGAGACGCATAGGAGGACGGTTACGTCTCTGTCAGCTTTGCAAATCTAAATACTGACTTTCCTCGTTCTTTGTGACAGAATAACTCCAGCTCAGTCAGATTGGATGAAGAACATCTTTAACCACAGAGTTAGGTCTCTGTCACTTTATCTATATATAGGTGTATTTATATTGAAATGAAATCACAAATCTGTGTTTCTAACATATTTATTATTTGAAACACTTTCTTTGCTCTTTGTAAGAATATTTTTGAACTGCTTTATGTTGATCAATCTGACAAAACCCAACCAGGATTGACTGGAGTAATTCGAGGGAGAGTTATGTTGATGCTTACCAAATGTACACAGACATATTTTACTTTTATTTTTCTATTATTAAATATTTTTTCTTAGATTTTTCTAAACTGTCCTTTGACTTTTTTTTTTTAAACGTTTCATCACCAGCTCAGGTATTCTTGTGAACAAAACGTTTAGAGTAAATTCTGAACGCGTTACGTTTACCGGACACTTTGATTGTTTCGTGTGGTCAGCTCCTAAAACAAACCAGAGGTGTTGTTCACACACCTGTTGTCGCCGCACACTGAGGGAGAGTCTTGGGCTGTAACCGAATCTGGGCTGGGGTCAGTGGGGCGTCTCAGCCGGGTGCAACACTCACAGCTGAAGGCCAGGATTATCCAGATCACTGGATCAGAATACCGTTACCTGGCACCGCAGCCTCCCGCAGCGTACCTGGGATGTCCCTCCTCGACACCACCCTGGGTTTCTGTCACAATGATTGAGTCAAACTCACCTCAGACCCTGTAAGACACCAGATCGGACGCGGAGGTGCACGGCTCCTGCTGTGTTCGGATCAGAGGACAGATTGAGACGAGCAAGTGGAGCTTTAACTTCCCTTATATTTGGACTTTCTTGTGGTCTGGGAAGTGAATCTTGACTATGTTTGTCGCTTAAACCTGCAGTAACCTTTACAAAAATATGTTTTTTCTATATTTGCTAATACACTGTCACCACGTTGTGACAGTACGGTATGAGACGGATCATATGTGAAAAAATCAGGCTCCTCCATCTCCTCTTTGCACTGCTCCCAGTCAAAAACAACCAATCAGAGCCAGGAGGAAGGTTTTAGCGCTATCTGTCACGCTCATGTATGTGCTGCTCAATATGCTAATATTAATACTTACCGTTACAGGAAAACTGTTTATCCGACGTCATCTGTGGCCATGCTAACTTGCCTGAATGTTCACAGTGAACCAACTGTAGCGTAGCAGAGAGCAATGGGGGGAAGGATGTGAGTGGTGCATACATGAGAATGATTGACAGCACTAAATCCCTCTTCCTGGCTCTGGCTCCTTCAACATATTTTTACTCAAGTAAAAGTAAAAAGTCACAGTCCATGAAATTATATATATAAAAGAAGTATTTGGTAAACAGGCTTCTCACATCATCAATCGTTTAATATTTAAAAATTGCATCGTCGCATTGATCATCACAAGATTAGATTAAGGAACAAAAATGAAACTAATTCAAAAAAATAACATGATTACAAATTAGCAAAATCAGGCAGAATATACATTTTTCCAAATCAATTTCTTCCAATATAAAACTTATTAAACTTTAACAAAAGTCACTGTCAGTGGGCGGAGGATCCAGAAATTTTACTGAATTAAGAGAAGCAATGCTTCACGATGAAATTAGTCAAGAAAAGTAAAATGTACAGCAGAGTAAAAGTACTTCTAAAAGTTTTTTTTATTTTTTTTATTTTTTTTTTTACAAGGACACTTTTTACAAAGGTGATCCAAGTTAAAACCATGTTGAAGACTCGCCTGGCTGCCGGTGGGACTCGTGTTCACGGCACAACAATGGTTGAAAAGTGAAAGAGCGAGGATACCTTTGATGAACTTCCATCTTCCACAAAGGCCAGATTTGTGATATGCAGAGTGGATTTTATGAGATTTAATCAGAGTTTGGATCATTTCTCGTCATCGCTGTTGTGCTACCAGTTGCTCTGCTGCGACGCCTTTTAGATGCCAGCGTGTCACCACATGCTGACAGCCGTGGCACTCGTCTGATGAGATGAGTGGAAACAGAAACACGACTCCATTCGCTCTCCTACAGCATGTTCTTCGTTCTGTTTGATTGAGTTTCAGTGTCAGGGGCTTCAGCAGGCAGCTTTAAAAAAAAGAACCAAGTAAATGAGTGCTGGACAATAGAGCGACATTACGGCACCGTGTACAAGTATCCACCCACTTAGTACTTTTCCACATTTTGTTTGTTATGACTGGAAGCTTCATTTGAATTTTTTGGGGGATTTTAAGTTGTGCATAACCGTCTAATGAAACGGTTGCAAAATGAAAAATGGTGGCTGCTCAGGTTAGTTTTAGCAGCTCTGCCACATTTATTGTTGTAATGTAGCAAAAATGTGGAAAGGTTCAGGTAGGAACACTTTTGCAAACTATCGCTTTTATTTTATGTCTGCACAATCATATTTGTTTTAGTTTTTAGCATTTTCCCCCTCAATTTGCTCCGACACAGGATGGGACTACCTCTGGACGGCCCAGATGCAAACAACGAGCTGGGAGAGGAGGAGGAAGGAGGTGAAAGCCAAACAGAGACCTACATCCCCTTCCGGCCGCCACCCACCACCAAGAAGAGAAGGAAATACAAGAGGAGGTATTTTTCTCCCCGTTGATCATGTTGGATTTAACTTCTAGACGCGTGTGTCCCTGCAGGAAGTGAACTTCTGAGGCATTTTCTGACAAGATGGTGACACCGCAAAGCAGGCGTCTGTCCTTCTCTTTGTCTCTCTTCTCTTTCAGATGATTGGCTATCAACCTCACCAGCTGCAAATATGAAAGCGGTACGTTTGATTTTTTTTTTTTTTTAAAGCCTAACATTCATCTGCTTAAATCAAGGTAGATTCTTGCAGTGTCAAACTCTACAAAAAGATTATTATTACATTTGAGGCATCCCAAATTCTCCTCTGTAGACAGATCGAGATTGTGGGAAGCCCAACTCATTACAAGTTACTACCACTTATTCTGCACAAACACTTTAGATGTTAGTGTCTATTTTTAAGACAAATGAATTGTTGTCCCTCTCCTGCACCCTTAGTTCTCCACCTATGCATCCTCTGGACCTTTAAGGAAACGTTTCAGTTGTTCTTTTTTTCAGGGTTAAGTTATTATGCAACACACACCTTCAATAAATTTGTAAACATAAGAACTGGATGCACCTGTTTTAATTTATTGCCAATTTTCTCTTATCCACACATGGTTGAAGATATAAAAATAAGCTCAAATGTTTACAAACACCCTCCTTGATATTTTATATTGATTTTTAAATAATAATAATAATAATAATAAAATCCCCAACAACCATAGAAACAAACAAGAAACCCTGACCTCAGTCCAAATGAAAACATACAGATTGAAAACAAAACCGTTCAAACGTTGTAGTTAAATAATCATTTTAGCCCAGTCTAATAATGTTTTCAATTCTTATTTTCACCTGTTGGCAAAGTTTGTGGGGAAATGTCTCATCATCGAAACATCTGGCATATCTTTTTAGTAATTTAACGTTTTTCTCTGCCTCAGTGCGGCGAGCGGCCCGCCGGTACGGCCTCAAGGAGACGGGGGAAGACGATGACTGGGCTCTGGTTTGGACTGACTTCTCCGTGTCTCTGGACCGTGTTAGGGACATGAAGCGTTACCAGGTATTTAAGCCAGGCGGTCTTCACTAAGCACCTCATTACCGCCATCATCAGGACAAACCGCGGCAGCTGAGCTCGGCTTTACAAATTAACCGTGTAATTCCATTTGTGCCGGAGAGAAGTGAATTAGAAATGGGGCTCCTCTGTTGTAATAGAGCCTCTTCTTCGTGGACGGCATCGGTAGCTCCCAGCATTTCTCTCAGGTCAGGCTTTTAATTTGCAATCTTCTGTGATATGCTTACCCAGGCTGTTTAACAGGTTGAGACAAATTGCAACCGGTTCTCCTCTTGAAGTTGAATTAAATGCGGCCATAATCATACGTATAAAATGTGTTATATTACCAGAGGTGGTCCTTTCATGCTGTGTAAACTCGCTTGTCTTTGCAGAAAATAAACCATTTCCCAGGGATGAGTGAGATCTGCCGCAAAGATTTCTTGGCGAGGAACTTGAACCGCATGCTGAAGCTTTTTCCTAAAGACTATAATATCTTCCCCAGAACATGGTGCCTCCCCGCAGAGTAAGTTCTCCTTTTGTGTCTGCATAAAAACGCACCTCGAAAGTGTCAATGATTGTCCGATTTGCCTTCGCAGCTACAGTGACTTCCAAGCCTACACCAGAGCCAAAAAACACAAGACTTACATCTGCAAGCCAGATACGGGGTGCCAAGGTAAAGGCATCTTCATCACAAAGTCCACTAAAGACATACAGCCTGGGGAGCACATGATCTGCCAGGTTTACATCTCTAAGGTGAGGCTTTTGTGAACAGCTTTTTGCAAAAGTATTCAGTATTTTCTTAAATCTTTTTTTTTTTTTTTTACATTTTGCTACGTCACAACCGCAAATGCCAACGTATTTAATTGGGGTTTCATGGAGTTGGTAATGTAGTGCAGTGAAGTGGAAGAAAGTGACACTTTTATTGCTTTATTTATTTTTAGAAAATTAATTTGTGTCCTTTTATTTGTATTTTACTGCAGTTACAGCTGTGGATATTACAGTGTTTCTCTAGCAGCTTTTCAGACCTACAGACTGAAATCTTTGCCCAGTTGTCTTTGCAAAGCAACTTAAGCTCAGTCAGATAAGATGGGGAACATTTGCAAACACAGATATATGTCTGGACTTTGACATAATACATTGATATGCTTTGATTTAAATCCCTGCAGATTTGGTTCTATGTTTAGGGTTGTTGTTCTGCTAGAAGATGAACCTTCATTTGAGACTTGAGACTCAGGCGGAGGTTCAAAGGCAAACCCCATATTTCAGATTTTTATTTATAAAAACTTTGGAAAAACATGTAACATTTTCTTACCACTTCACAGTCGTGCACTACATTGTATTTTCTACCTGAATAAAACACATTGTTGTTTTTGGATGTGACTAAAGCTGTACGATGTAGATTTTTCTGATTATTAAGGAATTAATCGGAAAAGAAAATTCTTCTACAGATTTTTCATGTATTTTTTTAATACAATATTAAAAATGCAATCTTTTTTAAAATAAGAAAACATTTTATTATATAAAATGCAATAACACTCTGTTCCTTTAGTGAATGCTTGATGATTTGTAGCAAGCCATGCATCTGCAGCTAAAAAATACTTCTAACATCAGCATGTGAACTAATTGATTCCTAAACTAGTTGACGATTATTTCAATCGTCCATTTATCATAATTAATCCGATTAATCGTTTCAGCCCTAAGCCTGGCCTCTGTTTTCTCCTCCAGCCATTCATAATTGACCGATTCAAGTTTGACCTGAGGCTTTATGTGCTGGTGACGTCGTGCGACCCGTTCAGGATATTCATGTTTAAGGAAGGCTTGGCTCGCTTTTGCACCAGGAAGTACAACGAGCCCACGCAAAGCAACGTGGTAAGAAACGTGATGCCAGCGCTCCTCATCGTCGCAACTAGGTAGCTAGCCTGGAAATATTTCCAAATGAAACGAAGTCCAGGTCAAATGAAAACAACAATGTTTGCAAGTAAAAGCGTAGAAATATACACAGGTAGATGCAGTATGTGCAGGCTGGTTAGAGTCTTTCTGCTGGAGGTCTTGTTATCGCAGGTTTAGTCTGGCCAGAGCGCCTTCCTCCTCCATGTGTGAAACTGAACTCGACTCTGCCACCTCAGGAGGACGTATGCATGCACCTCACAAACTACTCCATCAACAAGAACAGTGAGAACTTTGTCCGCGACGAAAACTGCGGCAGCAAACGGTAAAAGAGGTTCGCCTCGATAAACGCTGCGATGTTGTGCTGCCGAAGGCCTGTCTGTGTGTTTCACGGAGCGCCGTTCTGATTTCTGCCGATCAGAAAGCTGTCCAGCCTCAACCAGCACCTCGAGCACATGAACTGCAACACGGAGAAGATGTGGAACGACATCGAGGACATCATCATCAAGACTCTGATATCGGCTCACCCCATCCTGAAGCACAACTACAACACGTGTTTTCCCAACCACATCTCCTGCAGTGCCTGTTTCGAGATCCTCGGCTTCGACGTGCTGCTGGACCACCGGCTCAAGCCCTGGCTGCTGGAGGTGAGAGGTGACGGGAACCCGGTTTCCATGTGGAATCTGCAGATCGTTCAGAGAACGCGCTCAGATTGTCAGCACTCCAGCTCACCCGTTTTTAAGACAGATAGAAAACTCTTCAAATGGCTCTCTATCCGCTTAGGCTCAAAATAACCTGAAGGACACGTGTGGGTTTGTTTTTACTACTTCTGCTATTTAATTATCCTCGGATTTGTAGCTGACGACTGTTATATTGATTTACACGTGGAAAATACATGAAAGAGTTTAAATGAAGGAAGGCAAGCACAAGGAAGCTGGTAACAAAGACAAAATGTGTCGACTTTTGTTCAAAACATCGAATTTGGTTTTCCATTCATTTCACAATGACGTCAAGAATAATGTAAAATCAGCAGAAGTGTTGTCTGAGCAGGTTGATCTGTTGATTTTTTTATGGCTTAACCAATTAATAATTGAATATTTATTTATTTATTTGTTTGTTTATTTATTTATTTTTTACAGAATCTAAACTGGGTGAAGCTAAAATGCCTTTGAGGAGTTCTGGGTAGAACATACTTACAGTGAAAGTTTATTTATATATATATATATATATATATATATATATATATATATATATATATTAAGCACAGTTTTGGCTTAATTGTTGCTCTAACCATGTAGTTCTTTCAGCAAATTGCCGTTTTTTGAGCTCGTATTCCCCCGTTCACGATTAATCGATTGCTAAATTAGTTGCCGATTATTTTAATAATCAATTCATCTCACTCAGGGTTAGGGTTTAAACCCAACCCTATTACTGTCTTTTTGATTCTCAAGACATTTGTAGGTAAAACATCACGTGAAAATGTCTGTCCATGACTTCGTTTGACGTAGCGAAACATTCAGCGTGGTCTGGTCTCCGTCCAGGTTAACCACTCGCCCAGTTTCACCACGGACTCTCCGCTGGACCGGGAGGTGAAGGACGCGCTCCTGTTGGACACTCTGGTTCTCATCAACCTGGGCGCCTGCGACCGACGCAAGATCATCATGGAGGAGAGACGCAGGGTGAAGGACAGGCTGCAGCAAAACCGCTCCAGAGAGGCCAGGTGAGGAAATGAAGTGTGGAGTTTCCCCTCCACTGTCACACAATGACACACACACACACACACACACACACACACACGCATGTTGCAGTGGACACGCAGTGTGCGGGTGTGTGTTACTGCGCTCATTTGTGCTCGGCCGCCAGGTCAGAGGAGCTGCGGCAGAGCCAGGCGGCCACGGTGGAACAGATGGAGGAGTACGAGGCCAAACACCTGGGGGGCTTTAAACGGATCTACCCCAGAGACGGGGGCGAGAAATACGACAAGTACTTCAAACACAGCAGCTCGCTCTTCCAGGAAACGGCTGCGTCCAAGGCCAGAGAGGAGTGTGCCAGGTAACTGCGGCGTGCGCAGGAAGCGTGGGCAGCGTGAGGGTGTTCTGCTTCTGACCGATCCTGAATAAGGGAGGTCAGGAGAGAAAAGAGGAAAACTAAATCTGCTTAATTAAAATGTGAATGTAGAACCTCAAGTCAAATTCCAGCTGTTCTTCGTGTATGAAAATGGGCCCACGATAAACATTTTACACTTTTAATTTGACATATATTGCAAACCAATTTATTTATTTGTCCTTAAAGATCCACTGGATGGAATCTGGGTCTGTAGCTGAAACCCAAATTCAGCTAAACGAGGGAGTTTGACCCTCGCTCGATCGTCTTCTCAAGAAACTGAAGACGTAACTCGTAGAAGAAAAATGAGAGGAGAATTAAAACGTGTATCCACGTCTTTGTAACAGACATCCACTGAAAAGAATGGAGGAATTAAACCTGATCCAGTGCATCGTCTGTGGTGTGATTTTTAGCAATTTAAATGGAACCATTAGCTGAATATCCTCTCACTGCTATCCTCTGCTATGTGATTGTGTTATTCGAAATTGCTAAATTAAAATCCTGACATATGTTGCCCTTGTTAAAAGTACATAGCCTGTGAAAATGGTGGATTTTTAAAAAATATTTAGTGAAAATTCAGTTTCTCAGAAAAGAAGAACCTCGGGTAAGGACAATAAAAATGATTTTTATTACAAAAAAATTGGGTTTTCGTCTGCTGGTGTCGGTCCGCTCAGCTTCATCACAGGGAAAGCAAGAACCTGGACGAGCTGATCTGGGCTTCTTGAACACTCAGCAGAACCTTGGGCTGATTGCCCACAAGCCAAACTGAAATACAGACATTTCTAATATTCAAATTTACCAACAAAAGCTGGATTTTGTCTTTGAACCATAAGTGTTAAATTTACAAAAAATTGTGAATTTTAACCTTTTTTTTGGGGGGGGAATAATTTAATAAGCAAACTTTTTTTGGGGTGATGTTTATTATGTATTTTTTTATTTCTCTACACAGCCTAGGACTTCTGTCTGAGACCGAATCTCTCTCCTCTTTTAGATGAAATAAATGTCTGAGGTGTGTGACGTTGTTTCCAGGCTGCAGCTGCAGGAGCTGCGGTTGAAGCAGGAGGAGAATGAGCGCCACTTGAAGGTGAACAGAAGGAGAGAAACGCAGGGGGAGACGGCAGGGGAGCGGATCAAACCCCGGCCGGCGCCACCGCAGCCTCCCCGTGACCTGCTGCCTTCGGATCTGCCCCACGTTGGCGCTCAGGTGCAGTGTCCACATGCAGCCACTGGGGGGCTCCACAGAGCCTTCATCCCGAGATGAATGGCTGCTCTCCTGGCTGACCCCCTCACACAGTTGATGCTCACTTACCAAATTTAAATTGCCAAAAGCAAAATTAAATCGCGCGCTTCTGTGTCTCTGCAGTCGGATATTTCTGGAGCTTTTGTGGGTTTAGAAGCTCCAGAACTCCTAGATGAGGTGGACGAGGCAGAGGAGCAGGAGCGGCACGATTCCCTGCTCCAGAGACAGAAACTAGTGGAGGGCCTGGGGGTGGTGGGCAAGGTCCATGAGCTGCTGCAGTACCGGCCAGAGGGAGGGGGCCTCTACCATTATTCCACAGACATCGGCTGTCAGAGTCAGCATCAGAGGAGAGACGTGAGTGCAGATCCAGGAACAGGCGAAGCTGTTGGTGTAAAAATATTCGTCCTCTCGTCTATAAAGCTGTTCCTTTGTGTTGCAGATGAACTTCCTAATGCACTACCCTGACAAGTACAGATATCAGGTAAGTCACACCACACCTTCACACTCCTTAAGCTTCTTCTTTTTTTTTTTCTTTTTTTTTCTCGTTTTGTCACGTTACAACCACAACCTGCAATTTATTCTAATGGGATTTTATGTGACACACCAACACAAAGTGATCCAATTTAATTATTATTATTATTTTTTTTTTTACAACAATACAATTTAGTTTCAAACTCTTCCCTCCAGAGAGATTAAGCCCAAAGTGTGGTAGCGTTGTTCGGTTTTCCATGTTCAGGAAATGCGTTTCTACAACAGGAGGGGATTGCAATATTGAAAAGATGACTTTATTATTTTAAAGACATAATTAATTTGTGCTTTAAAGTACAAACAGTCGCCCTTAAGAGACACCTAAAATAGAGTTAATCTGTGTGTAATTTAATCCGGAGTATAATCCCAGCCGTTCGATGAAGGCCTCAGAGGTTTGCTAGAGAACATTAGTGAACAAACAGCCCAGCAGACGACGCTGCGGATGAGCTTAAAGCAGGTTTAGGTGATAAAATATACAAAGACTCTTCAGAAAAGGAGTGATGCAACCGCAACCCTACCAAGACATGGTCATCCCCATAAAATGAAACTGTTTGTGGCAGGAACATCACACTGCATGTCATATTTAAAACACGGTGATGGCAGCATCATGGCAGAGGCATGGAAACGGATCAGATAAGATTGATAGAGCTGAATACAAGACGGTTCTGGGAGAAAATCTTCCAGAAGCTGGAAAAGTTTACAGCAGAATGATTTAGATCAAATTTTTAAATGGCCCAGTCAAAGTCAAGTTGATTAACCTTCTTTCTCAAAGAATTGGTTAAAAAAAAAAAGTCACTCTTTAATAATCAAAAGGTGGTTCAACAAAGTGAGAGAAACACAAAGATACATATAAATAAGATTTTTACTTATAAAAAAATTATGATATTTTCTTATGAATTTAATTTAGGCACAAAAAATACATTTCTGTTAAAATACAGTACAGATTTGTGGTTGTAACATGACAGAGATGTGGGGAAGTTCAAGCGAGCGGCAATCAGGAATCAATCTGACAGATTTTAAATGGAGCCAATCCTTCATAGTTATTCCTATTATAATTATGAATCTGCCTTTTTATACAACTTCATTAAAAAAAAAAATTAGGAAACATTTTTTTCAGATTGTCCCCGACTTAATGCCTGTAACCTGGTTCCAAAAATAACTGCAATTACAAATAATTCTGTTAGTTATTAATAATATGTCACTTGACAAAAAGTGGTAAAAAGGAATATATATATATATATATATATATATATATATATAACAAAAAGAGCATTTTTGTCAGTGTTCATGACAAAGAACAGCCTGAATCAAATAAGCTAACAACATTCAAATATTCATTCCTCATTTTGAAGTTTGATGTCTTGATCTGAAAACATGGCAGAGAATTGAACAACCAGCCCTGCAGCTCTGTGATTAAAGAGAACATCAGTGGAAAATCAGAACGATGGAGTAAACTCTGCACCTCATAGACGCTCAAGCCGTACACAGATTATTTGCGAAATAAAATAATAAAAAAAAAATCCTTGTGAGATCATTCAAATGACATTTCAGATTGTTTTGTTGCGCCCGTCCCAGTGACGCGTGGCGACTCAAAAGTATCTGCTTTTGTCCCACGACGAAACAGAGGAGCCTGAACGAGCACGCCTGCCTGCAACTAGACGTGGAGAGCCTCTACAGGATGGGAGAGGGCCACAGGACCTCCGGCACCCACCTGGGACCCTGTCAAGGTAGAGTCCAGTCCCGACACGGCACCACCGGACCCAGGTGGTTTAGACCAAGAGCAGCTGATGAAGTATATATACGCATTCTCTCTTTTCTGTTGTTTGGAAAAAGCAAACAAACAACAGAAATAGTTTTTTAATGACTCCTAAGATCAAAAACGTCATGGAGGAAGGAAAAAAAAAAGTGGAATAAAATTTAATCCTTAATGTCGACTCCATCGATGCTCGTTCATAACCACATGAATAAATAAATAAATGAATTATAAACTGTGTGAATCAGTCGAGAAGCCTTTGTTCGGCGCTCCTCTCATTGTCCACCTCCTCCTCTCTTCAGTTAACAGCACCACGGACGCCTCGAAGTCCAGAGGAAGGGTCCCCGTCATAAACCCCACGAGGGGTCTGCACTGTGACAACTCGTCCAACCACACCGCAGACCTGCCGAGCCTCCTCATCGTCTCCACGCGCGTCCCGCTGCTCCGGAGGCCTGGCTTCTCTCCCATCGACCACAGCTCCCCCCGGAGAGTCCCCCGGCCCTATAAAAGACTCTGAGGAGCGGGGCCGCCGACCTCCGAAGCCCCTCGAAGGAGGACCGGGAGATCCAGGCGGGGTCTGTGCAGGATTTGTTAAAGCACCTGGGTGGTGGTGGAGGCAGAGCAATATTTAACTGTGAAAGTAAAATACACAGTGCCTATATGAAAAAAATGCTGTAATGGATTTTATATCTGCGAAGTTCAAGTTTACACTCCTTTAATAAAACGGCCCACACAAATATGAAGTTTTATATCAGATAAAACCCTCGTTGAGTGCCATGATAAAAGAAAAAAAAAAAATCAGTTATCTGCTATATAGAAAAAGAGATATGTATTTAATCTGAGAACATTTTAAATAAAGAAACTGGGTTATTGAAATCAGAGAATTTCTTGAAGTGTCATTTGATTAAAAAGTAATTCTTTAAAAACAGCCACATTGGTATCACATTTTCTGCTTGCTACTCAAGACAATGTAAAAATGCTTGAAATTGACTAATTAATGAATTTGATTATACATTTGAGAGATCTAATTGTAAGAAAATACATGTAATCGTTTTCCAAAAAGATAATTATGAGAATAAATGCATTTAAGATAAATATTTAAAATATTTTGTTGCAATATTTGAATTGGATTTTTTTTTCTTCACATTGTTTTTAAAGGCCATACAGTTAAAAAGAACAAAGTTTCTTTGTTTGCTTTACAAATTGAAAACACAGATAATAATAATAATAATAATAATAATAATAATAATAATAATAATAGAATAACAACAAAGTAAAAAAAAAAAGTATAAATGGTTCGATAAAAATGATCAAAAATAATCCAGAATCCCGCAATTTATAAAAACAATAAAACCCAAAAGGTGATCAAAAACAATTTCGTAGAGCTCTGTAAATGTCTGGAGCAATACAAACTTCTGATAAAATTGGTGGAGGGGTTAAAAAAAGTGAATTTTAAACATTTCTATGTTCTGTTTGGTTGATTTGCAGCAGAAATGTTTGCAGGCCTCGCTGTCTGTTTTATCTTAATTATGAATTTATTACTTAGCTGAATGCGCCACTAACGCCGCGCAGCGTGGGCCTCTGGGAGAAAACTTGGCTACTTTTATCAATTCATTTTCACTCGTTATTTTTTGGGGGTGGAGTTCTCAAAAATAGATTTAATGCACAACTTTGATTCGGAATGCCTTTAACGCATCCATTCCTCCCGCCCCCTTTTTAACTTTGTGTTTCAATAAATAAATAGCTACTTAGTCCTGGGAGATTTTAATTACTAGAGGCACTCGAGGAATTTATGGTTTTATTGCGTCTATAAACGTCGGAAATCCTCTTTAAGGGTTGGAAAAACACCAGCAGGCCAGCGGAAAAGATGCACTCTGACTAAAGCAGAGCGGAAATGAGACCTGAAAAGAACAATTACAAAAAGAGGAGAAAGGATTAAAAATATAAGAGAGAGAGAGAGAGATTTCTTTCAGACTTTGTACCAGAAATGAGTCAGTAGTTATATTTTTATTTTTATTATTTTAATTTTTGGGAAAATGCTTGTTTACATTTTCTCTGCAGAACCTAATTGAGTTGAACATTTCTTCAGTGCTTGACCAATACACTGAATTCTGTGTTTGTGAATATATATATATATATATATATATATATATATATATATATATATGTGTGTGTGTGTGTGTTATTATTATTATGTAGCTTAATTACGCAAATATCTTTAAAGCTTAAATTAAACAACAAATAGTTTTAATAAACAGTAAAGTTCCTGACTATGTATCTGCAGCTGCTCTCTGTCTTAAAAACTGCCTTTAAAGAGAGAGAAAATATAAAATTGTATCAATTGTTGTGACGCATTTGTTGGAGCACAGTGTCCAAAGCAGAGCTCTAAGAAGGTAAACAAACCTTTCACACAGCAGCAGCGGAATCAAGCGCGCGTCCTGCACACCTTATAACATCTCCACTTTCCTTTCTAATGCAACTTTAAAGCCAAACATCCCTGCTTTGTCTCACACACACACACACACACGCACACAAAAAAACAAACATGGCGAAGGGAAACCTCGTCCAAAAGCACAAAAAAACCTCTGCGGTTTATGAAAATTTACAACTTTCCCGTGGAAGTTTACGACTCGTCCGGCTCTGGGATTGGTCCGTGGCGGTCATGTGGCCAGCAGGAATGGGAACTTATTCCCCATGAGGTTATAATGCAGCTGCTGTTTTTTGCACCGCTCATTCACCTATAACAGTTTGTTTCACAGTCCCAACCTTTTTATTTTTAAAATGTTTGTTTTCCCCGAGTTCTTCCGTGAGCTGAAACACGCGTGTAGGTGAAGCTGTTATTGTGGTTCGCTGTGTGATGTGATTTTTTTTTTTTTTTTGGGAGGGATGATGGCGCCTCTTGCGCGACTCACCGTGCGCCATGTTCATCTAGCTGCACCTCTGTGGCTTTTGGAAATGAGGGATCAGCACACTCCTGGATGGAGGGATTACTTTCAAGTTGTCACTTAGGCAAAGTGGAGATTTCTTTCTATTTTTTCTTTCTTTCTTTTTTTTTTCGTGTGTGTGGGGGAAGCGACAGGAGCTCCAGCAGAGTGGCAGCCACGCTGGTGATGATGGATTATCAACAAAGGTAAGGGCACCCTGGTTCTGATTTGCGCTGCTGCTGCTGCTGCTGCCACTGCAGGCCTGGTGTTTACATGACTGGGAAAGGGGAAAAGCTCCCCTTTAAGAAAGGGCAATTATTCAGCGAGCGTGTTTTCTCTTTCTGTTGGTGCTCTTATCACGCAGCTGCTTACTTTGATTAACCCCTGAGGTGCTGCAGCGCCTCCAACCGCCGACATCTATCTGCTGAAATGAGGGGGAATTACAGCAAAGGTTTTGCTTTCGAGGCCCTTTTCGGAGTCTGATGGAGTGAAATTTGTGGCTGTAGGCCACACGCTTGACTTTGATGATGATGATGAAGGTAAAGATGAGGGTCATGAAGGCCCCGCGCCACCACTGGGGCATGTTCTCATTTGAGATTAACCTAATTTGCCCACCACTTGTTCTGTTTCTTTTTTTATCGTGTTTTGTTGTACGCCCGTTTTTTTATTTTATTTTTTTTACGTTGTTTGTTTCAGGAAAACACGTTTAGAGCCTTTTTTGGTGATTTTGCGCACCACCGTTTCCTCATTGCGCTTTTATCTTTCACAGCAGCTCAGGTCTCTTTTTGGATAAAAAAAATTAACCCACATAACCCCTTTGTTTGCCTTATTTCTAATTTTATATTCAGCTTCACATCTTTTCCGGTTTCCTGAATGCATTTTTATTTTTTATTTGTTTCCCATCTACCGTGGCGCCTCCGCTGTGCGTCGACGCGTTATTTTCAGAACCAGAAATTGATTCAAAATTTGATTCAAAATAGAAAAATAAAAATCTTTTCATGCTTTTACAAAACAGTTATTAATGTTTGGATTTTACATCCACTAAAACATGCCAAAATATATAATTTTCCCTTTAAAGTCTGAACAATATGCTTGCAAAATATTTTATAAAAAAGTTCATTGGATGAAATATCTTATTCGATTGTTTTTTTCATACGTTTTCTAAAAGAAAAAACAAAGAAAGAAGTGACATACATAAATATAAAGAAAAACAGAGAGGTTTTTTTTATATAAGCGAAAATCTGAACCTGCTGCAAATGTTGCTCTGATTAATTTTGTGATAAATATTAGGTATTCGTTATTTTTTCCTTTCGAATAAACTTAAATCATTAGCATTTGACTGCGTGGATTCACTTGAATATTCTTTTTTATTTATTTATTTAGTTATTTACTCTTTTACTCTTCTGTTCAACTTGCAAAATCCGCACGTTTCCAACTGAGAGCTAAGGATTTGACCCACAAGATTAAAACGAACTAAAAATGCAACGATTTAGTTTTGTTTGATCTGCTGAAATCTTGACATTTGTGCTGCCATCAGGAGAGCAAACAGTGTGATGGCGAAACGACGCACGTACCTGAAACTTATCCCACCTTTTCTTTTATTGAACCTGTGTGATGGTCGCGCACACTCGGTCTGTGTGTGTTAATTGTGATGGGGATGAAGGTGGTGGTGATGATGATGGTGGTGCTTGAGCGAGTCCTTCCTGCGTGCGCCTTCCTGCACGTCAGAGTTGCATCTGGACACATCAGCAGGGACGCGCACCTTTAGGGAAATGAAAGCGTGAGATGAGACCAGTCAGTTGCTGCTTGTAAAGACATTGAGAATGAAGTGTTTAATCACCGCGGTTCTGCTCAAAGTGGGTTAATTAATAGGGCGGAAGTGGAAATTGAGAGGGGAGAATAAAGCAGAGATAATTGTTTTGGTTTGATTTTTACTTATAGATACACACGTACTTTGTGTCTAACAAATGGTGTGTTTCTTTTTTTGTTGTTTGTTTGTTTTTGTTAATTATGCAATTCGGCGAGTTAAAGTGTGCCTTTATGTGAGCGCGCGTAAAGACCGACTGGCTCGAGCGCTTCATTTCGATTCACCGGGGACTCCTGTGCGCAACAAGAGCCCCCCATGGGTGCAATAGTGCAAGCACAGACGGCGGTGATTGGCCAGAGGTTGATCAGATGGTACACTTCCCCTCTGTATCCAGTGGCACCTCACAGCCCCCCTTTCAGCAAAAACCAAATCTCCGATAAAGTAATGGCAAAAGCACTTGGACTATAAAAGACAACAAATCATATTCCTCCGGAGTAAATACACCCCGTTGTCCACCCAATGAGTTCCTATTTCGTTAACTCAACTTTCCCCGTGTCTCTACCGGGAGGACAGGACTCTCTCCTGGGTCAGATACCGCTCTACTCCTCGGGATACACGGACCCGTTGAGGCACTACTCCAACGCGGCCACGTATGGCGCGGCCAACATGCAGGAGAAGGTCTACCCGGCTTCCTACTACCAGCAGTCGGGCGCGGCGGCGGCGGCGGCCATCTACGGCCGCGCTGCCGCCGGCGGCGGAGCGCCGTGCGACTACAACCCCGTGGGCACGTTCTACAAAGACGCGGAGGGCTCGTGCGCCTTCTCGAGCGGCCGCGAGGAGCAGCCGCTGTTCGTCACTCAGGAGCACCAGCAGCGCAAGGCGGAGTGCGCGGAGCAAGCTGTCAGCATGAGCGGCAGCATCGACGACAAGTCCTCCACTCTCATCTACCCCTGGATGCAGAGGATGAACGCCTGCTCCGCCGGTGAGTGCACGCGCTCCTTTTTTGTTTTATCTCTCTTATGTTAAAAATAAAAATAAAATAAAATAAAAAAAACTATATACATATATATTTTATATCAACTTTACAAAGTTTAAGCACGCATGGAGGCAGGACAGAAGACTAAATAAGGACTGTATGTGCAGATCTTCGTGCGCTTTCGCAGTTTTGGCCGCAAACACGGACTGCACGCGCGCACCCAGCAACGCACGCACTGACTGGGCCTGCACCAAGCCCGTGTCACATGGTCCTTTTCAGATTTTAATACAAAAACTCTTCAAGTACCACATTAGAATAGAATAGAATAGAATAGAATAGAATAGAATAGAATTCAAAGACGTATTATTTATAGAATGAAATAGCAAATGTTCAGCAGCAGTATACATATATGTGCATGAACGAATAAAAACAAAGCCAACTGAGCATGCATGAAATAAATGTTTTGCTGGCTGCACTAACAACAGAAAAATACACATGACGACGTGTGACAGAGACAATTTACAGCAGGTTGATTTTCATAAGTTACCCACAGTGCATTACTGTCAGAAACGTGCACTAGAAGATCTATAGGTTAAAAATGTAAACAACAGAAGCCACGGATCTCAGTTGTTCAGTTGCCTAAAGGAAAATAAAATGCATGAGGCAACGTGAGTTCACCCCACACTGGGTCGGTTTAATGTCATTTTACATGATTCTGCATGGATGTTGGTTATATTGCGTCATTTTTGGTGGGTAAAAAATGATATCCTACTATAAAATATAGATTTTTTTTTTCAAAGTGTCGTCTTAGTATGATATTTGTAGTCTGTTAAACGCATATCAAGAAAGAAAATATGCAAATATATTTCAGTCAAATATCTGCAAAGTTTCACCATGTCCATCATTTTGTTATTTTGTTGTTTTATTTCATTTAAGCTAAATCTCCATTTATAGTTTTAATAATTTGCTGGTGAATTTTGTTTTTGTGCTTTTATTTATTTATTTATTGGGATTTGCAGGCCCATTTGGCAGCAGCGGCCGCAGGGGCCGGCAGACCTACACCCGCTACCAGACCCTGGAGCTGGAGAAGGAGTTCCACTTCAACCGCTACCTGACCCGCAGGCGCCGGATAGAAATCTCCCACGCCCTGTGCCTGACGGAGAGACAGATCAAAATCTGGTTCCAGAACCGCAGGATGAAGTGGAAAAAGGAGAACAAACTCCTGAATCCCTCAAAGACAGCCGAGGAGGAGGAGCAGGAGCAGGCGGAGAAGAAGAGCTAAACTACAAAGGAGACTCTGAGACAAAAAACGAAGAAGAAGAAACGCTTGAATGTGTGCGTGCGTGTGTGTGTGTGTGTGTGTGTGTGTGTGTGTGTGCGTGTGTGTGCGTGTGTACACATAAAATGATGTATAAATTCTTTGTAGATATAAGAAGTGCTGCAGAAACCCCACGTTAGAGACGTGTAGAGTGACTTTGAGTATTTGCACGGTGACTCTGTCCGCATTTATCAGGTCCTCCTCTGTTTGTTTGTCCTTGTGCTCGTGTCTTTATTTTAGAGGACTATGCAACAAACCGCCAAACTGTAAATAAAACCCAGCGTTTATAGTTCTCAGTGTTGTTACCTCATCACTATAGGCCCGCTGGGCGCCACCTTTATTTAATCTCAGTGACATTAAAGCAGGTTTTTTTTGTTTTGTTTTGTTTGTCCCTTGTTGTGTAGTTGCTCTGATGTGACTGTGATATAGTCTTTAGGCTTGTTGTTTACCGATGAGTTCAATTTGTACAAATGTTATTTATTGTTGTCTCACGTGTTCAATGCACATCTGGATATTGTGTGCAATATTTTCTTTAGGGGAATTGTACATATAATAAAATAAAGGCTTTTTGATGTAAATCTGCAAAATCTTGCTCTCGTTCTTCCTAAAAAATATTATTATTGCCCTCATTATCATTACCGTGGCGTCTGTGCTGCCGCTCATGCCACCCATAAGGCCCATAAAATGATAAAACATCAAAGCAAAGGGTGAAATAAATTCCGGTTCGACGCACTGTAGCGCAACATGACAACAGCGGGGCTGATAAACTTTCTGTTATGTGTTACTTGAGCCTGCTGTGGCCTGTTGTTATGAGCCGGTTTACAGAGATGATGGATGGACTCCGCGCGGCCTCGCAGCGATGCCGCCTCTGTCCAGCAGATGGCGCTCGCTGCCTGCGCGGCTCTCGGGGGCGCAGCGGGGAGGCACCATTGACTGGAGCCTAACGACCATTATTTCGTCATCATTTGTAACCATGGAGCATGAATTACCTCTTGAAGTCATCAGTGAGGATTTACGACTGGTCAACAAAGGCACGTGATTCCCGAGCGCTCTCCCATATTTGGCCGCATACCTGGCAAAGTACAGTAGGGCTTCATTGCTTATAATTCATGATTGCGTCCATAAATCGTGCAAGCACACAGGATTATAGCGACAAAGATCTACAAATCGAGGCTTTAAAAATCCAAGCAAATGAGCTCTTACTTTGTAAACTCGTTCTCAGGGCGCTATCCAAATGGCTCCGACTATCAGTTACTAAATTATGGGACTAACGGCGCTGTGAGCGGCTCCTTCAGAGACCCTGGCACCATGCACTCCGGGTCTTTCGGCTACAACTACAATGGCATGGACCTAACCGTGAACCGCAACAACACCGGCGGCCACTTCGGCGCCGTGCGGGAGGACGCCCGGGGATTCGCGCCGGACGCCCGCTACAGACAGACGCCCAACTGCTCGCTCTCGTCCCCGGACCCGGTGCCGCCTTCGTGCGCCACGGCCGGCCGGGATCCGCTGGAGCTCAAGAGCCCCTCTCCCCCCTCTGACCGGAGCGCGACCTCTTCATCGGGTGGCAACAGCCTCGGCAAAGCCGGGGGCGCGCACTTCGCGGAGATAGAGGACGCAGCTGCAGCAGCAGCAGCAGCAGCCGCCGCCGCCGCCGTCGCTGCCGAGACCGAGGAAGGCGCGCACAGCAGCGGCGGCGGTGGCGGAGGAGGCTCCGGCGCGGCATCCAGGGCGCAGCAGCAGCAGCAGCAGCAGCAGCAGCAGCACCAGGAACCCAACGCCACCTCCTCCACTCCCACACCAAATGAGTGCCAAACGCCACAAATATTCCCCTGGATGCGGAAACTGCACATAAGCCATGGTATATCCACACACGTCTAATATTATTGTGTTTGGAGGGGATGTCACGCTGCCGGTGTGCCATTAATCTGTCAGGCGTTGCATGAGTGAGCAGGCTGGTGGAAAACAGGGCAGTATTTGTGAGATGTTTGTGGGCTTGTTTGCGTGTTTGTTTTGTCGGTGGAGGTTTATAAACCCACGGCTGAGAGAGAGAGAGACTGCTTTCATGAAATCATGAAATCTGGATTAAATGCGCGCAAAAATATGGGGACGCGCTTTCTGTGAGGGCTGCAAATAGGAAAGACGGTAATAACTGACAGTTTGCATGTGTGCATGCTTCCCCACTTCCCACTCTTTGCATCATCCCATGCTCCATCATAAAAAAAGCCAGAAAATTAAAAAATATATATATAATAACAATAAAAACAATTAAATAAACTGACAATATCCTCCCCCTTTAGAAAGTTGTTCTGCTAATTTTCTGGATATTTTTTACTTTTTTATTTTATTTTATTTTTTATTTTTATTTTTTGTGTGTGTGTGTGTGTGCAAAATGTAGATATGACTGGACCTGACGGGAAAAGGGCCCGAACCGCGTACACCCGCTACCAGACGCTAGAGCTGGAGAAAGAGTTTCACTTCAATAGGTACCTAACCAGACGGCGGAGGATAGAGATAGCCCACGCCCTGTGTCTTTCCGAGAGACAGATCAAAATCTGGTTTCAGAACCGCAGGATGAAGTGGAAGAAGGACAATAAGCTGAAAAGTATGAGCCTTGTGACAGGAGGCAGCGCCTTCCACAACTGAGCAACTTTTTCTTTTTGTTTTGTTTTGTTTTTGGGAGGCAAGGGTACAACAACTACAAAAAAGAAACAAACAAACAAACAAAAAAAACAAAAAAAAAAAAAACAAACAAAAGAAAAGTGATAATAAAATTCCCAAAAAAATAGAGAGAGAAAATTGATGAGTACTGTAAAGCTTTTGAAAGCGCAGCACCTTCCAGCATGCCATTGTGATAGAAAAAAAAAATAAAGAAGAAGTATTCTGTGGTCTTAAAATGCCATTTTTAGTTTACTGTTGTTGTACTATCATAGCTTAGATGTCCTATTTGGGGGGGTAAAAGAAAAGCATAATAAGATGTAAATATCATTCTGGGAATTTGTCTCTCTTTCTGTCTCTTCTGTCTCTTAAAGTTGAGCTCTTTATTGTAACTTCTTGACGGTCTAACAGGAGTAAAAATCATTGTACAGTTAAAGAAGAAGAAGAAGAAAAAAAAATCCCAAACCATATGCTGCTCTTCATTGAATGTAAAGCGCTTTTAGTGATGGTTATTTGTGGCCAAAATCCATAGAAAAGTTTCATAAGCAAGCCAATGTGTAGCTCTATAGGATACGTTGTGCGTTTATTATTATTATTATTCTAATTATTCTAATTATTATTGTTTAGAATAACAAGCAATGCAAGTGTATTCAACCTGTCAATGTGATGAATTTTTAGTGCAAAGGGTTATTTCTGTGGATATAGGCAGTGATGTGAGCTTTTTGGAGCTTTTTGTATTTGTACGTGAACTCATAGCGCTTGAAAAATAAACTTTCCCTCAGTTGATTTTTTTTGTGTGCAGTGAATTATCGGTTAGAATAAAAAGCAAATAAGCAAAACTCCCTGACTTTTGCCGAGTTGTTTCTTTTAGCGCAGGAAGGCATATCAACTTTCAGCCAAATTAATGATTAACCCGTAAGGCGGTGTTGCGTTTTAAACGCACTTTTCCCTCCGCTTAAAGAGAAAGAGAAGACTTTTTCAGACTTACCTCTTCTGAACTCCCTGAAGCGAGACGAGTTTTATTTTATTTTTTTGTCCACGGGAGAAATCCTGATCAAATCCATCTCTCATAATAATAATGTTGATGATGATAATAATAATAAAAAAATAGGACTACTTTGGGCTTAAAAGGTATATTGGCAAGGCAGAAGTTGGTAAAAAATACCTCCTTACCAAAGATTGTAAAGGCCTATATTACTTACAGACTGTGAAAAGTCACGTGAGGTCCATAAAGTTGGTTTTATGGTTTTGGGGAGTAGACAATGTACTATATAATTCACAACCTTGAATGAAAGTGACGGCTTAACTGCATGGATGGGACTGCAAAGGGTAGACTTGGGAAGGAAGAGATGTCCAGTCATGTTTATAGTCAGTATGTACCGGTGAAGAAGTTAAAAAGTGTTTATTTCTTTATTTTTATTTTAGATTCAGTCCTTGGTACGGTCTAATAAACGTAAATAACAATTTAAAAAGTTATATTTTGGAAGATTCTGTTCAATATTTCTAATTTGAAATACTGTTAATTTAACAACTGGACTCACTTAAAAAAAAATCAAATTTCAACCAACTTACCCAACTAATTGTTACAAATTATGAAGTTAATTTTGCTCGCGTGTTTTGTTCTCTCTTTCTTAAAGAAATGAGTAACACGTTTGTGTCTAAGAGATTACATTAAAGATTAAATAGCATAAATATTTGTATACATTATTTTTTAAGGAATATACCTAATAATGATGTCATGCGGCTTTTGTAAAACAAACGCCTCATTGTCCAACAGAGACCAGAAAAGCTGGTGTGTTGATGCATGCTACATTATGACTGAGTTGATCAACTTTGTAAAAGTTACAAACTGTCGAAGCATTTCTAGCTTAAATGTTAAAGCTGGTTTAAGTAATGGAAGTTCAACTTTCACTAAAAAGTAGTTGCGTAGCTTTGAATAGCCATTTCAAGTAGTTCAAGTCAAGTAGTTTCAAGTAGTTAAATTCCCTTCAGCTTTTTAAAAAGTGTAGATCAATTGAAACATTTATAAAGTTTTTAAATATATTTCAGCAAATTGGCACCTTTTATCTGTCAGCTAAGCTGAAGGGCAACAGCAGGTTTGGAGTTAGGAAGCTCCGCTTGCTAGCATGATGTTAGCATTAGCGCTGTCACTTTGCTAGTACCCAGTGCCAGGTAAACTTTACTGGTTTTCCATTTCTTTTTATTTTAACAAGGAATGTTAGCCTCTTTTCTGACAACCACAGCTAATATGTCCTGTTCATTGACAACATTTACATCACAGTTAAGAAGCTCAGGTTGGTAACTCGTTTGACTTTAGCATGCTAAATAACACGGTTGCTAAAATAGTTAAAGCTGGGATATTCTTATATTTTTTGCTCCAACACGGAAACCATCTCGAGCACAAGTCTCATTACAGTATGTAATTATTTTACAAAGTTGATATATTAATTCATAACACAACTTAACTTAAATAAACAAATCACGTTTATTGTTTGCTAACTGAGAACAATGACAAACTTAACTAATGTTTAACTTCAAATTTTAAACCTAAGTGATATTTGTTTCCAAAAGGAAGTTTTAATATTGTTAGACTTGAGTACTACTTTTACAAAGTTGATTAAAAAAAATACATATTAAACAAATAATAATTTTTTATAGCGTACCTTTTAAGGAAGAATACAAAAATGCGTTCCCCACACTCTTACTGTGTGAGAAAACGGTATGGCTGATATGTTTGGCTTACTAATTAAAATAAAATACAGATTCCTAAGCAGATTTGAACACGTCTATTTCAGTCAATAAATATATATTAACTCGTGCTGCTGCGTTTTTGTCGCATCGGTAAATATTAGTAGCAATATTTTTTTTTTCCAAACGAGAAAAACATACATAATAAAGTGCTTGATTTTCAACGTCACAATAAAAGTTGGAGGAAAAACAAACCTCTTTAAGCACAATCGGGCTGCCATGGAGCGAACTTGAGCGGGTGATTTATGCCTTTCCGCGGAGTCATTGAGCGGCCAAAGGTGAAGTCTCGGACAACTGCGAGCTGGACTCAGGCTGAAATCCTAGCCTGAACCCATCGCGCATTGTCTAGCAACCAATAATAAAATATAATGAAGGAAGTAGGAGGCTGTATTACCCAACTAATTTCAGGTAAAAAAAGAAAGAAAGGGAAAAAAAAGTTAAAAGTAGTGGTGGGCTATATATGAGTTCCAGACATTTTCCACATATTCATAACTATTAAGTGGCAATTTAGCCAGCGTAATGAGTATTGCATATTGATAGGGGTAATCTGTGCCCGGATCTCATGCATAATTCATTGAAGCCGGGATCATCGGCGGGTCAGGAGACGATAGACTGCAGCCACAGATGCGTCAGGAGGAAGGAAGCGCGCTGCAGCCAGACTTTGCACTGTCACTACTCCGAGCCTCAAGAGTGCTGACAAAAGGCTGTTTGCAGAAAAAAAAGGCGAAATGTTCTATTTATGATAGTTAATAATCATCATATGTTTTTATTATCAGTGACATTTTTTTGGTTAGATAAAAACCTCCAAACAAAAAAACTTAAAGAGCATTCATTGCTTGTTTTACTTATTATGCTTTAGAATAAAAACGTATTAATGGTTCTTATTGTTATTTTGAGAGCTCTTTTTTTTTAATCACAACTATTGTCATTTTAACAGTTTATGTTCGTGCAAAATTGCTAATATTCAAATACAAGAAAATAAGTTACATTTAAGTCAGATTTACGTATCAAAATTAATTTGATTCACTTTTGCTTATTTAAAAACGATGATGATGATGATGATAAAGTAGATGAAACAAATGTCACCTTGCGCATTTTTTGGGGGGGGCTGGTCGGTTTTTCGTGCGCTGAACATCTGTCTGCGTGTGAGAGGGAGCTGCTGTGATGCAGCGGTTCTGCCAGCAGAGGGCGCCTCAGACCGACCGGGCGGATGATGGATGAGTTTGTTTCCCCTCCCTTTCAGGTCAGGCTCTTATCAGCCGTAGGTTACCAAGCAGAAGCAAGCCGAGTGGTTTGTTGGTTAAGTCTTTGGCTTCAGCGGTGTAACTAAAGCTTCTCTGAGCTGCGGGATGCTTCTGCGGATTCTCATTTGTTTTTAAAAGCGACAAACACTTTAAAGAAGATTTATATTTATTGTTTAAAACAAACAATACTGAGCAGTAATAAAGTGCTTGCATTAAAATGAAAGACTTCTGCACTTCAAATTGGCCGTACATGGAGGATGAATAAATAATTAAATAAAATACTGTGCGTAGTGGCGAAATGGGAAGATGATGAAGTGAAAGAGCGTTTCAAAGAGACACGAACAAATATTTCATCGAACAAATATGTTAATATCTCAGATGGATATAATAAATATTCATAAAGGACATTGCCTTGGGGAAACTTTGTTTATTCGCTGTCAGCCGTACCCTTTAAACTAGAATCACTGGATTATGTACACAGTGCTTTGCTAAAGTATTCCTACCCCTCTGACTGTTTCACAGGGTGTCATACACAGACTTGGACGGATCAACAGATTATATCATGACATTACGAAATAAGACTGTAAAAGTACTTATATTCATTCTTCCATTTAAAATCTGAAAAGCGTGGCATGCCTTTGTATTCAGCCTGTCTGAGTCTGTATTTTGTAGAACAACTGTTTGCTGAAAATAGCCACAAGTTGCAGATTTAAAATTTATCCTTTGCCAAATTGCAGCACATCAGTCAGATTACTTTAGATTAGATTAGACTAGATTATTTTTCAAGTGTTGCCTCAGACGTTATAAACTTGTGTTGCTCAAAAGGAGGAATTCTGCCTCGATCTCAAGAATTTTGCCGCCTTCAACAGGTTGCCATCAAGGTTTGCCCACCATCTGATTCTACCATTCTAATCAACTCTGGTCAGTTTTCCTACCTGTTGAAGGAAAGCAACAGCATGAGGCTGCCACTACCATGCTTCACAGTGGGATGGTCCGTTCTGGGTGATGTGTGTTGCTTTTCTGATTCACAAAACATTCGGCATTTAGACCAAAGAGTCACACTAATCATCTCATTCGACCTGCTGTAGGTGAAACTATGTGACTACTTAAGACTTTCTTTCAGTCCTAGAGAGTTATAGTTAAATAATAATAGTCCTTGTAATGGATTCTCACACCTGATCCGTGAATCTCTTCAGATCTTCCTGTGGTACTGAAAACATTTTTGCTGTTTCTATCATAAATGCTCTCCATGCCCGGCATGCCAGTTTAAGTGAACAACTGTGTTTCAGGTTAGTGGCACCGCTGTGAAATAAACTTCTCCACAGAACAGCTGGATTTATACTGAAGGTACATTATATAGAGGTGAATTCTGTTTTGGACTCTGTTTACTAATCAGATGACTGCGTTGAATTTTATTTATGCGTAGCAGGATAAAGGGGGAGGGGAGATAAAAGCATGACTTTGTTAATAAATAGAGAAACCTGTGTATAATTTCCTCTCACTTCACCATTTTGTTCTATTTTGTGTTGGTCTACTAGATAAAATCCTCCAAAATACTAAAAGGTTTGTGGCTGTAATGTGATAAAACGTGGAAAAGTTAAAATACTTTAGTGAGGCACTGATTTGTGGGTGAACCAGCACAACTGAAACAAACGTTTTAATAAGAAAGATCGAGAATACATGAGTATAATTTTTTGACAATACATGCCCCATTAATGCTTATAATGAATTCCTTTTAATAAAAAAACGTACCATTGCTCAATTGTCTGTTTATTATCAGATAAAGAGCATTAGACTGTTTTGTGATGTAAAGTTAACATGTGGAGCCTGAATGCAGTAGATCATTTATTAATGCTTTCATACATTTTACAACTGAATTATTTGTGTTAAGCCTTTAAATAGAGCACAGCTACTTTACATCTTTAACAGGCGACGTCATGTATTTGTGTGTTTTATTAATGTTTATATATTTCTAACCTGTGATTTTGTTTCTTAGTCTGTGTTGTTATTAGTTGTGTCTCATTAAAAAAACATATCTGTCACATCAACAACGTTTACACCTGTTTAGACTTAATTTATAACTAGTTAAATAACAAAAGATGATTTGTGCATTCATTCTAACATTATATTTTTACATTTTAAACAGCATTAATGAAGTATTAGTATTTTAAGCATTGCATTTGTATATTGCATGCCCTCATCAGGTCTTATCTGATGTGACATGAGTGTTAGTATGTTAGACCACTTAGTAACCTTTTTATAAACATTTCAAACTTTATGAATTATGTTTTATTAATACATAGTTAACATTTATGGATCAAATGTGTTAGGCGTGATGGATAACGAGTAGTAGCTCTTTAACTAAGTAACATTAATAACATGATTTTAAAATATTCCCCTGTAATGAATCTATATGAAAATTTCTAACCTAATGTTATTTTTATTTGAAACTTTATTGGTGAGTAAAAACCATTTTAACAACATATTAGGCCCTTTATTAAAGCCTAATTAATATTAATGAGAGAGGATTGAGTGTGCTAGTCTTATTCATATGCTTATGTTTAAGACTGTTAATCTAAAATTATATATTGAAAATTATAATAACATATAATTTCATCAACAGACTATAAGTTAGACCCTTTTCTAATATGTATCTAAAATTAATAGTGTTATATATAACCAGATCCTTTATGAACTCTTATTTAACATTTCTGACCTAATTTATTTTTATTTTATAGCTTTACAGCTATTAATAAATTGATTTACCAATTTTAAACCAATATTATTATTATTTTTATTTACTAGTGGATATATGCCATATCAATTGCTTAATTAACTTTTTCTTTTTTTGTCTTTTTCCTGGCAGCTTGGACAAAAGAAGAGTGGGACAGGATGCCTTATAGTGTCACAGGGAAATTTCCCTGTGAAAGGAAAAACTCCGACATATTAATACACATTTATAAAGCTCTATTGTAGGCATTATTCAGTTTATTAGTGCTTAATTAACAGTCACAAGAGCAATTTGGATTTGATGAAATGTTCATTCAGGTTGGTTTGTCAATATTTATTATTGCAGAATAAATGAATAAACCAGCAAGAGATTTCGCAACAACCAAACTTCATTTGTCAGATCTCGTATTGGCAATCGTGTTTGCTTTTTTACAATTTGCAGTTTTGAGACCCTTTGCTTTGTTACATGATTTACTTTTTTCAGGTTTTTGTCAGCAGAGACGAATGACATTGTCACCTGTATTCACCCTGTAGATCCGAATTTGTGTAAACATGAACAGAGTCGCAAATTCCCATCTTGGGGAGCATGCAGGCGCCGACGCCTCAACTTCAGCTGAAGAAGAATAAAGGAACCTAACAAGAAGCTACAAACTTTCCAACATTTCTGCTTGAGTTTATACTAAGCTGTAGGCCATCAGTGGAGTTTTTCCCCCACTTTTCCCCTCCCCTTTTCCTCTCTTTCCTTTTCTTGCGCCACATTGTTAGTGAATATGACATCTGGGAGAGTTGCAGGGCGAGCCTTGAATGTGGTCATTGTTCAGCACATCATTTGTCACGTCCTTTCTGTCTGTGGCCGAGGAGGAGTTGCTGTTTGCTGGGTAAAATGCGATGAGGCGCTCGACCAAACGGCTACAACCCCAGTCAGTCGGCTGGAAGGAGAATCTGTCCAGAGGAGAGGAGAGGAAGATGACGAGAGGAAAGAGGAAGACTGCAAAACAGAAGTAGGTTTGCAAAAGTGTTTTCTAACTCATTTGGAAAGTAAATTACAATCTAGCGTACAGTTAAATGAAATTAAACAAATTAAATAAAACAATTATTTGATTGTTTAATTTAAATCACCATTTTCCAAGCTGAAATTTTTACAGACAATTAGGAACTGGTTGGCAATGCCATTTAGTGCACAATCTCTCTTGCTACAAATATTCTTGTAGGAGTTACTGTCTAACTTGGAAATGTTGTAAATCTGTTTATTTGTCGCTCTTAAAAGGCTCCGAAAGTGGATCTCTGTGTTGCATGTTTATCAGTGCATTAGTTTATTTATTACCTTGCTCATGTTGTCGGTGGGAAATCGAGTTGCTGCCACTGTTGATTCAACTGTCCCTGGATTAATTCAGAGCAATGAATCGCCTGTGCCTGCAAACACGTGGCTCCTCTGCAGCTAACTGACAGCGGCGGAGGCTGCGGAGAGCTGCATTTGTCAGCGGGCCCTGCAGACTGGATGGAGGCTGCTGGAAAGCGGCCGTGTCCATCAAACGTCAGACAGTGAGGTGACGAGCTCAGGAACGCTGACTGATAACTATAGTCTGCTCAGCTTTGAGTGTGTGTGTGTGTGTGTGTGTGCGTGCGTGTGCGTGTGTGTGTGTGTGTGGGTGCGTTTGTTTGTAATACCTTGCGGGGACGATTTTCCTGGCATATGCTACGTTGTGGGGACCAATCGCTCCTCGTGGGGACCGGAGCCTGGTCCCCACGAGGGGAAACCCTGTTTTTGGGTCAGGGGTCAGAGTTAGGGCTAAGGTATGAATTGAGTTTTGGTTGGGGTTAGGGTTAGGTATGTGATGGTTAGGGTTAGGAAAAGGGTAAAGGTAAGGTTTAGGCTGTAGAAATTAGTAGAAATGAATGGAAGTCAATGGAAAGTCCCCACTAAGATAGCAAAACAAACGTGTGTGTGTGTGCGTGTGTGTGTGTGTGTGTGTGTGTGTTTGTCCAGAGCCGGCCTAAGGCATACGTGAGCTAAGCTTCTGCTTGGTGTCTAGTAGGAGACCAGTCCTCAAGCGTGAACACAGATTCCAAAACTTCACATTCTTGATTACCTTTATCCTCTATCAGCCGACTTTTAAATTCACCTCACAGTTTTCTGATGACTAAATTCTTTACAATTCAATATTTAAAAGTATTCAGGGTTTGAAGCACTGACAGCTCAATCAGTAGCAAAGCCTTCATAGATTCAGACAGTCGCGATAACAAGTAAATTTGATGACATCATTTCTAACTTTTGCTTCTCTGCTGGAGTCAGGGGCGTCTCCAAAACGTCTTCATCGGGTCGCCAGACGGGGGCCGTCTCACAGAACATCAAAACCGAAAGCCACAGCAGAATTAGCAGGGGCTTTACTGCGACTTTAACATGTATTTTTGTAAAAAGATAAATGTTAAAACTTCTTGCACTTCCTCTGTTATTTTCTCCGGCTTGGGGGGAGGGGCAGTCAATTTCTAGGAGTAGCCATTGACCCCCGCGACCTCCTGGTGGTGCTGCCTGTGGCTGGAATCACACTGTAAATATAAGTCAGAGAAATGGCATTTTCTCCATCGTTTATTGCAATATTTATAGTAATCCTTTTGACTTGCTAATAAATTGGCAGAATCTAAAGTGTTACATAGACACTTTAGATTCTGCTTTGGGCCCCATAGCTTGAACCACCTCTGCTCGTACTAATAGGAAGACAACTTTTATTTGTGGGTCCCACATGAACAGGAAATGGTTGAAAACTGGGATTGTCCGGGGAAACTTGATGGCTTCATGTGAACTGACTCGATAGGTTTGACACCGGACATTTTTTGGGCAATAAGCGTGACCCACATTGCTCGTTTTGAACTGCTAAAACCTGCACAGCTTAATGAGTCCAGTACCAGCCGCTCATTGTGAGCCAAGGCGCATTCAGTAGCTGTCCATCCAGACCCACATGGGGCCCGCATACACACATGTTGACTGGGTATTTATACAGAATCAGATCAGCACATCTGCACCGACGCCATCGCCCCCCCTAACAGCCTCCGCGTCCTCCCATACATCAGCAGGCGGTTTATTTTCTAAACAGCGCACTCATTGCTGATTTTCTTTCTGTTTTTATGGCAGCTTTTATAGGCCATCAGCAAGACGTATGGATTATTGACCAGTCTGGCTGCGAACACATGTTTCCCGCTGTGCATTCAGCATACATTTTAGGCAAACACGTTTCATTTTGATTTTATTTGGGGGAGTTTTAATGTTTCAGGGTTAAACCAAAAGCGATCAATTGAACTTTGCGTTCGTGTCACGAAACAAGAGCGTTTATAGGATCGACACTGTGTTCGCTTTCTATTGAACGTCATGAAAAAAAAAAAGCCCACAGAATAAACTGAAAACATGACGCACAATGCAATCGATTAAATCACCGTGCTATTTGTATAATTAGTAGGTTTATTTGTACAATCTCAATTCTTATTCACCCTTAACAGTAAGCGTTCAGTTGTGGCATATTTTGCAAAAAATGTTTACCTTCCACAATAAAAGTCTGTTTGGAGAAGATATATTCTGATGGTTGTTGAGTCAGATTGTTGTTCTGTTTGATCAATTTCGCTTCGGAGATCAAAGGTACCAATTTGCATTAATTAACACTATACGTGGTTAAATATTACCTTAAGGATCCAATTAAAATCACGGAGCAAAAAAAAAGAAGAAAAAAAAAGGAAAGTAGAGAAGAGAGGATCAAAGCAGCGCCGATCGATCCGCTGCAGCAGCAGCAGCAGCCTGACTGTCACCGTGGAAAGCCAAATCAGCAGCAACATTACAGTATCAACTTCTTTCTGCACGGAGTCTTAATGGACGCCGCTGCGCCGGCCGCCTCTGCTCTGTCTCCACTTTAGTGCTCTGAAATGGGCCCATCTGATCACTAATTTAAATTAGAGGTTGGGGAGAAGGGCTCGTTATGGAGAGCGTGTCTTTCTTCTTCGGCCCTAAGCGGGAGGCCGTACACGTAGGAACTATTGATTACAAATAAATAAATAAATAAATAAATAAATAAATAAATAAATAAATAAATAAATAAATAAATAAATTCAGACATAAAATTCGACTAAAATGCCTTAAAAGTAGTTTATTTCAGAAGGTAATGGTGATAAAAAAGAGTATCTGAGATGTTCCGTCTCCTCTTTTTTTTTTTAAAAAATACAATTTTTATTCATGTTAAATTGTTATTATATTTCTAATACAAAATCCCTTTTTATGATCTTATCGCAGAGCTATTCCCATACATGAAACCGAGCTTGCATGATCAGCAGAAAGGGCTTTTTTTTTCCTCACGCGCGCGCGCGGACACACACACACACACACACTCACACACCCACGTAGTGTGCAGATTAACAGCGCGCGCAGGGCGGTCTGAGCTGCAGAAAGAAAAACCCCGTGTCCACTCTGCTGCTCTTCACCCCTCATCCACCTGCACCTCTTTCTCTGCTCGGGGTTTATTCTGACCTGTTGGGGGGGAGTCATTTTATTTTACTGTTTTTTTTTTCTTTATTTCTTTCTTTCTTTTTTTTATTTTATTTATTTTTACTCGCTCCTAAAGGTGTGAGGAGTCCTGCGTGGTTTTTGTTTCCCGCGCCGGAATGAGCGCTGAAGGTAAGGCAGCCGAGCTGTTGTGCCGGGGTTATGTGTCTTTATGATTTACGAGCCTGACTCCAGCCGCGGTTCAACCAGAGTTCATAAAGCTGCATGCCTCCAGACTTATTCTCTCTCGTTCACTCACTGCATTTTCCTCTCCTCTTGCTCAAAAATAATTTGGTTTTGTTTAATTTCGGAAGAAGGGCGAATTTAATTTATTTTTTTCCCCTCTCTCTCTCTCTCTTTCTCTCTTTCTCTTTGGGACGCTGCAGAAAAAGATGGATTTTTATCTCAGTTCGGGGCACAAACCGTGCAGCTTCTGCAGCACAGTATAGACATTTGTATAATTTTGCATTTGATGGATGAGTTTTTCAGCAGATTGTGATATAACATTTAATTTCCCCCTCCTTTGCAAACAGAGCTATCCTTTAACAGAACAAAGGCTGTTATTTTTAAGGCCTAATGTAATGCCAAGGAAACACCGCGGAGAACACAATAAAGCCTCGTTAATTTTTAAATTGATTTTCTATAGAAATGTTATGCAATTCTTCTTTTTTTGCCTTTTTAAAGTTTTTATTTTTGTATAATAACAGATAGACACGCATTCAGAAAAACAGACGTCGTTATTTCTTTCCAACGATTTAAATATTATTTTACCCATAGTCTAAAAAAAATATTAAACTAAAATGCATAAAGGCAAACCGAAGGATTTGACGGTTTTTAAAAAAAATCTTTTTACTTATTATTATTTTATTTAATTTGTGTGTTTCTCAACCAAAGTCCTCGTTTTGTCTCGCAGCCCTGCTTGCCATTCATGTCAGCTCACTATTGAGTTGATAAGATGGATCATTTAATCTCCTCCCTGATTCAGTCTTTCTTTTCTTCTCCCTCCTGGATCCTCTCAGGCCTGAAGCCTTCGGCTCTCTGGAAACCTGCCATGTGACATTTGGCTGCCAGCAGTGCACCAGAAGGTCAAAGGGGGCCGCGGTGCACATTTCATGGAAATGCAGAGCAACATCCACCGCCACAGTTGCAGCCACCCTCACGGATTCTTCAGCGAGTCTGTGGCTGGTGCGTCTGGCTTTGGGGGCTCCCGTCAACCCCCGACCCACCAGGATGCAGAGGAGCTTCCACGGAGGTCCAAATCGCAAAGCCCCAATAAGTTTACAATGAGCAAAATGGTTTTCTCCTGGATGAAAGAGTCGAGACCCTCCAATCAGAATCCCCACAGGGGGGTTGCAGGTCGGTATGATACAAAACACAGATATCAATTGGCTTAAAAAGGCCTTTTCCCATTTACACTATAAAATGGAATTTTTAATTACTTCATTGGAATGATTAAAATGGTGGTTAATTTATTTTTGGAAAAATGTCTTCAGTGACAAATCCACATTTCAATTAGGATCTGTCGACATTAGCATACATTTGATTTAGATTGATGTTAGAGAGGAATTAAGTTTTATTTGAATACTTTTTTTTAAATGTTTCTCAACAAACTAAGTTGACTTCCAATTTTCAACCTTTGCTCTGATAAGCCACAAATAAGACATTCCTTCTCGATACCAGCAGTGTACGGTATTTTGCTTGCAAACTTGACTATGGCTTGCAATATAGCATTATCGCTAAGCTAGTTAGAGCTGGATGCAAACTTTTTCAAATCTACTCTAAAAAAGTGGTACATGAACATTTTTTCTAGCAGCTTCAGAAAGATCTATCAAATTATGAGCAGCGACTTAGAAACTCAGATTATTAGCATGCTAAATGAACGCTCATTAGCAATAAGAAGCTGCATTTGCTAGTCACTTTGACGCAAAATAGCACTGTCACTAAACAAGTTAATGCTTGACAAAAAAGATGAACATCTTTTCTAACAAAATAGCATTAGTCTTTGATGATAACCACAGCTAAAATTTGCTATTCACTTGCAATGACTGCCTCAGGGTTTGAAAGCTAAGTTTGCTAGCAAATTTGACGTTAGCATGCTAATTAGCACTGTTGCTAATTCAGTTAAAAGTTTCATAACAAATCTTCTCAATCACAGGTCTCATGACAATTCTTATTGCTTCTTAAATCAATATATTTATTCATAATCCAAACAGTTTTACTGTTTTTTCCAATATGAGAAATAAGTGCAGCTAAAACTGAACCATCGTCAGTTAAACTCTAATTAAATCATTTCTGTTTGCAACAGCAAAAGTAGCTGATGAAATGTAACTATTATTGCTCATTACAGGTACAAACTGTTTGACTAAGATATACATTTTACATGTTAATATGTGCAACACCTTGATTACTATAGTAAAATGAACGACACAATTATAGTTGTACATTACTTTTACAAACACTTTACTGCGCCTTAGTCACAAAGAAGCTTTTTATAACACCCGAAGGCAAAACAGATGAGCAAAAATAATCAAAAATAGTTGCAATTCAACCTAATTTATTTTAAAAAGTGTCTTTTAGATGTCAGGTTTGCATAGTTTCTGCTCAAAAGCATTTTACATGAAGTAGCCAAACAAAAATGATCCAAATTGTTCCATCAATTTTATTTTTTTACATCTTAACAGCCAGTGTTATTACTGTTAAATTAGCTTAAAAGCATTCGTGCCCATTTAGTATCTTCTCAACAAGCTATAGAGGTACTTTTGTGTTTTGTTTTTTAAGGTTTAGGTGGTCAGCTGGTTATTAATTATGCTGTGATGAGGCACATAAAGAAAGAGGTCATTACACATTAGGTTATAGGAATGTTTTGATGTTAATGAGAGAGAATCACATCAAAGTAATAGCCATCAAACCAAACAAACCTAAAGCAGCAACTACTACACTGATAATGAGAATAATAAAATAATCACAATTACCAAACATTCCTTCATTCAATAGTTTAGCGTAATTCTGGCATCCATTTTGGCCTTCAAAAGAAATGTTAATGGCACTCTGCTTTTACAATTCCCAAGCCAGATTAACCACCTTTTATTTCGGTTTTTTTTTTGCTGTTACTCTTGATGTTTTGTATGTTGATGAATGTTGTGTGACAAAACTGAATTAACACATGAAGAAAAGCCCAAAACATGAAACAGCTACAAAAAAAATATAGTGGCTTCAGTCTCTAAAACCTTTAAGTCAGCACTTCTAAATTAATGAAAAGGCCCACATAGACTTTAAATTCCAGAAAATGACACAACATTGTATCTCATTAAGGGATCATCCCCCTAATCCTCTGGTGAAGTTCTTTGCTTTAGTCTTATTAAGCCTTATTTGTGGAAAAGATGAAATAGAGTGGCACAATGAGACCTTGCTGAATCTTTGCAAGAACTGAGCCGGCCTAAGTAAAAAGCAAACTAAGCAGCTGCTTCTCCGAGCCAGCAGGGACTTCTGATTAGGTTTACAACATTCTTTTTTAGTAGGATGTTAGTAATAACTGTGTAAACAAAACTTTTATTCGTAGATATTTTCATGGTACAACATTTAAAGCAGTGTTGTCAGACCTTGAATTCAATTGCATAAACATCAAAAGTAGATATATGAAAAAAATTATCTATGGATGAATTTTTTTGCAAGGATGAAAGAGTGCTTTCTGTTACAAAACTGTTTCATTTGATGTATATAAAGCACGTTATAACTTGACAACTTGTAAACCAATAAAATAATATTTATATGATTTAAAAAACAAACTTCATTCCAAGTCCTTTTCTTGCAGTATACAAAAAAATGATCTTTTACTATTTGCACTAAAAATGGCATGTCAGAAACGATTTCTTCCCCTTTCATCAATCAATAAAGAAATATTTTTTTCTTAGTTTTTGATATTTGCATTTTACCTTTGATGATTTATCTTTACACCAAGATGTTCAGGCTGAAATGCCTCCACTCCATCACCCTAACTTTGAGCTTTCCTTCATAGATTCTCTATCAGAGTCAAGTCAGGACTCTGTATAGCCATGCAGACATATTGGGTTTTTTGATGTTGTCTCCAGTGTTGTCTAAATGGTTCTTAATTCTAAAATAATAAAAAAAGGATTTGAAAAGCTGCGATTTCACAAATAAAGGTTCCAAACATGCCAATGTTTTAAATTTTCTCTTTTCAACATTAATTAATCCAGTTCTGACCGTTTTGTACCCTTTAGTGATCTTTCAATCAGATGCCAGCGTTCACTAATAAGCCTGCCAGCATTTTTTTTAATATAATGTGCACCACACAGGAAGTGTTCACTCACGATTGACAAGCATCTAAAATAAATTAAAAAAAAAAATCAAGGTGCATCTGAAAAGAAAGCAAAACACCACTGTTAGAACCTATTTTTTTTATTTCAAGCTGTCAAATAAAAATAATTATTTATTTGTCGCTCATCTGAAAGATAACCCCTTTCCTTAAAGCCACCCTGTGAAGCAGTGGCGCCCTGGATGGTGAGCCTTCCTGCCCATATCAAACTCCAATATTCAGAATTAGTGTTTCTGTTTTGTTTTTTTTTATTATTATTATTATTGGTTAGATTTTATTTCACATGTTCAAATAAAACATTCAGAGCTTGTTTTTCAAGTGCCGGTGCCTCTCATAGAAGGGAGCGCCTCTGTTTCACTACGTTAGGACGATACTTCCCCTTTTCCGTCCTTTTTCAAACACAGCGGTCACAGACACAGGAGACAGTTGTTAACCTGCTGTGGCCTCCTCTGAAATGAAGGACCACATTGAACCTTAGCACATAAACCCGTACTGCTGCTGTTGACAGGACATCTCTTTGGCTCCGCAGATTGCGCCGAGAAGTCTCCCTGCTCGAGCCAGGCCTCCAAGCGCACGCGCACCGCGTACACGAGCGCGCAACTGGTGGAGCTGGAGAAGGAGTTTCACTTCAGCCGCTACCTGTGCAGGCCGCGGCGGGTGGAGATGGCCAGCCTCCTCAACCTGAACGAGAGGCAGATCAAGATTTGGTTCCAGAACCGGAGGATGAAGCAGAAGAAGGACCAGAGAGTGCAGGGCCTCACCGCGACGAGCACCAGCTCCTGCTCCCCTCCGTCCTCCCCCTCCGCCGCGGGCAGCCCCACTCTGGCGAGCCTGGGTTATGTCCATCTGGGTGCTGATTACCAGCCGCCCTCCCCTCCGCTCAGACAGCCCCAGCAGCAGGCCTACCCGGTAGGATACTCCAAATGTACAGCCCCGAGCTTCACGCACGACCCGCACTTTGACACGGCGCAGTACAGCACGCAGGACAGCACCGCAGACTCAAACCAGGGACTGGACGGCCATGGCGGGTCGTACTTCTTGCAGGCCTGCACACCTCAGGACAGAATCATGCAAGCGCCAAAACTGACTCATCTCTAAGATTTCTGCACGCAACGCTGATAGTTATCCACTGGTTTTTAAAAATAAGTATTTATTCATAATTAGCATATTCGGATTTATACTTTAAGCATGCTTCCTTTAGCTTCGGTTAGTCCATCTCAAAAAGCTCAAGATGCATATAAATACAACTTGGTATTTAGGCAATTAAAAACAGATCATGTTAAGGTTCCAACCCATTATGCATGGTCTACAAATTAGAAGGAGAAACGCGATGCTGAATGGCAAATCCTTTGTTTCTTTTTAGTTAATTTCTCTTAAGGAGCACCTAAACTCGTGCTTAACTGCAGGGCCCGTTTAGGAGGACTATTCTGCGAGATCCCCACATTATTATAACTCCTAAGCAGAGCAGAGGAGGGAGGGAAAAAGGGCTCCGTCTCTGGCTCTTAAACGGGCCTTTGTTTCTTTTATGGCTCAAAATGGACCAAACAAGCTGTCAGCGTTTATAAGGAGTCGTGATGGATCACTGAATTCACTGCGCTGACTGTTTCAGGGACGGTACCTCATTCAGGCTCCGTCCTGCAAGTCTGACAAACACAAAAATGTAGATTGGGATCCCGAAGCTCAGAAAAAAAAGCAACTGAAATGAAGAGAGCAAAAAAAAAAAAAAAAAAAAAAATCACTATAAGAAATAAAACATTACTTAAAAAACAGAAACAACTGAAAAATACAAAGCTCTCAATAATGCATTGGAAGCAATAATAATAATAATAATAATAATAATAATAATAATAATAATAATAATATGTGAAACAAACCATCAGGTACCACATTTACAGTGCGACCAAATTATATTACATTATATTTATTTGCTTATTTATTTATTTATTTATTTATTTATTTATTTATTTATTTATTTATTATTAGTGTTGTATTTAATCTTATTTTTTTCAGATTTATTTTAACTATTATTAATAAGATTGTTATTTGTAGTAAAAGTACTGTTATTGTCTAAATTGATTATACCCCGTCTTTTTTTTTTAATCTCTGGAGATGTGGTAATATTCTTCTTATTATTTTTTTTTTTCATCATGATTCCTGTTGTGATTATTTCCCCTTTTATCTGTTGACGCTCCTCTTTGGTGCACATGTGTCCTGATGTTTGTGTTGTTATCAGATAGATGAGCCACTTTGATTGAAGCGTTTGTCTTGTAAATGGGGCCCTTTGATGGACGAGCCTAAAGACTTGACGGAGTGCTGTGGCTCTTTTGCCATTGGTGTTTGGCTGGTCACGTGGCGTGGTCAGGAAGGTGATATGAGGGTGGAAGGTAGTTTTTTTTTTTTTTTTTACCCCTTTTTGTTTTTCTTACAGCTTTGACATCCTACCTAAGGTCAGGGCACAGGGAGCGACCATTAATGACGGCTCGCTCCAAGTCAGGTCTGAAACAAATCCACCAGGCCCAGGTTCCAGGATGAACTCCTACTTAGACTATCCGGTATGCAGCCGCGGAGCAAATGTTTTTAGCACAAAAGCCGGATACTCCAATTTAAACCCCGGGTACGCAGCGTCCAACTCTTGCGCAACAAGTGATAGTTACGCACCGGACGGGTGTTTGGTGCCTCACCAGGCTCCGAGCGTCCCGCTGCACCACCAGCAGCAGCAGCAGCACACCAGTCTGGATCTGCAGTTTTCAGCAGCAGGAAACCCCGTGTACGGCTCATCTCTGGAGTACGGACACCACCAGTTCGGCCTCGGTCCCGACCAGGACAGGAGCTTCGCGCACACGCAGGTATCTCCTCTCGGAACGAGCGTGGCTCCTTACCCCGGGAACGGCTGCGGCCCGGGCCAATACGTGCAGTATCCGGACCAGCGGCAGCAGGAGTACTCAGAGAGTGTTTACAGGAGGCTACCACCCCAGTGCAAGGAGAAAGACCAGGAGGAAACTTCTAAAACTTTCGACTGGATGAAAGTGAAGAGGAACCCCCCTAAAACAGGTCGGTGGTTCTTGTCGCTGGTGCTTATACAGCCCAAAGCAGCGCGATTAACTCTCACGTTTTCCACTCACATCTTCACCCCCTTCGTGCTTCTTCAGCTCCATGACTTCCATGTTTCTCTCCATCGATCAATCCACCGCCTTTCGCTCCCCCTCTTCTCTCCCCACAGCTGTTCTGTCGGAGTTCGGGGTTCCGGGCCAGCCCAATGCGATCCGCACCAACTTCACCACCAAGCAGCTGACGGAGCTGGAGAAGGAGTTCCACTTCAACAAGTACCTGACGCGGGCGCGGCGGGTGGAGGTGGCGGCCAGCCTGGAGCTCAATGAGACGCAAGTGAAGATCTGGTTCCAGAACCGCAGGATGAAGCAGAAGAAGCGAGAGAAGCTCGGCTGCGTCCTGGCCAGCAGCACTCCACCGGAGAAACTCTCTGAAACCGCGTCCACAAATACTAAAGGGGAGAAACTGTGAACTGTGATGGGACTTTAAAAAAAAGGAAAAAAAAAAGCGGTTGGGTTTCACCATACCGTGGGAAATAAATACTCAAAGTGCTTGTGGACTTGTGAATCTTTACAGGGTATGACTGACTGCTGCTTTTCCTCTGAACTGGGTGCTTCTTAAAAATATTTTCATGGATTTATTTTTTATTTTTTTACCTCTCCATAATGAGCTCAAGCTGTGCTTTGTGTTGTATCACTGATCTCAGTGTCATTGTTTTGCACTATTTATTTACAGGGTATTTTCCAACACTTGTTCAGATGATTTAGCTTAATAAAGACTATGAAATATTAAAGAATAAAATTGCAGTTTTTGTGCTTGTAAAAGCTGACTATGTCTTCATATTTAGTCTAGTTTGGTGCTTTTTCCTGATTGTCTCTGACTTGTGATCTGCAGGTCGAATGCTAACAAGATCAGATTGTTTTTTTTTTTTACACTTTTTATTAAACACGTCAAATCTCAGAACTCCTGCAACTTCCAACGAACAGCATGCACTTGTGGAAATCAGTAAATATCAGATAAAGGTTAGGAACATACCCATTAAAAACTGGCTTGTATTGTAATTCCTTAATTTTCTACTGTACCTCTATCAAAGTACCTGTTGAACATTTTTTTCTCTGTTATGTGTTCATAGGCTTTAGAAAGAGAACTAATTTAAAAATAAATAAATAAAAAAAAATCAGATTTCTCCTTTCTTTTGACAGGAAACCAGAAATCTGTAATGGCCAGCAAAAGCCTGATTGGCACATCTCTAATTTGTTGTGTAGATTTTGAATTTATTCGACTGCAACAATGTCAGCTTGCATAATGTGACAAGGGGAATCTCTCACAACACATGGGGTGGTTCTTGAGTGACCTTTTCACCTCAAAATACCTCCAGGGGCTTTAAACATGACAACAAACTCCAGGAAGTCGGGTCTCACTCTTGATTTGTTACCCAAATTCAACTCGGTCACTTCTTACCACGGATCTATTTCTGTCTGACCGAATTTGAATGAAATGTTATTTTAAAATAAAATAAATTAAACACCCATTTTAAATGGAAACAGTGGCTATTGTGGCTTCCAGAACCTGACCACCTCGTTTCCTCTCATTGTAAAGGGAGGCGCAGTTTCAATATTTGCTCTGGGTGATGGGTTTGCACACACAGTTTCTGCCCCAACAGCTATGGCCTGTTGATGCCCTTCTTCTCCAACGCCGAGGTTCACTCAGAGTTCAGGCACAAATGAATGCAGAGTCAATCTGTCAAGACGGCAGAGGGGCTCTGGCGAAGCAAACTCCCAGGCTTTTACGCTCTGGATTTTCACAGGTATTGCTTCTAATATTTGCACTAATAAACTGTACGGGCGCTTTCTTCTCTTTTTTTTTTCCTTTCTTGGGCCATGATCAAGACTGTGTGAGCTTTAATCTTTTTAAGGCGTCTGGAAAACATGCATTTAGGAAATGGGAATCAGCGGTCGTTCGAAATACATCTGCATGAGCCTGCAGTTCTTTCACAACTGTATTAAAAATTAATTCAGTTCCTTGAATAGAATTTACAGTTGAAATACCACACGACCCATTACTGTAAATTAGAAGAAGGGCTCAGACATTTGATGTCATGCATTTCTTAACAAGGCCCAAAAGCCTGCTCATCAGATGAGCCACAAAGGCAGAGGGGCAGGGCCGGGGTAGCGGGGGAGTGACAATGGATATGGAGAGCCGTGACAGATCCAACAACAACAAAAAAGAAGAAGGAGTCGCTGCAGAAAGCAAGTGTGGGACTTCTTTCCAGGGGTGTGATCCCTGCCATCTCTGGAGGTAATACCTCAGTGCTCCCAGCAGGCTCTCCATCTGGAGGTGTCAGAATCGGTGGTGCAGCCAACACCGAGGAGACAGATGTTCAGCCGGGAGAGAGGAGGAGGAGGATGTTTTTCACCTTCCCATCAGCGCCGGGCCTCCTTGCTTTCTGATGGAGGATGTAGGACAAGGAGAGAAGCAGAGGACGGGAAGAGAAAAGTGAAATCATCCTCCCCCGGCGTACGCCCACAAACACAACCACAAACACCTGAGTGAACGGGGCGATAATAAAAACCAGCGTCTGTCTATAGATGCCCTGCACATCTTTATCCACTCACATCCCCCCCTCCCCCCCCCAGCACCCTCTCTTCCCTCCTCTGCACTTTGAGGTCAGCCTGGTGCAGTTTGTACCCCATGCTGCTTGCAGTTGTTTTGTAGGCTCTTTTACAAGTCTATTGCCAGGCTCACTTCCTCGGATTTCTACCAGTTCCTCTGTCGCACGTCACTCCGCGGGGTCCCTGAGGCTTCAAAGGAAACTGGATCCAGTATTCATGGCATAACAGGGGGGCTCACACAGAGGTGATTTTATTTATTTATTTTTCAGTGGCAGATATCAAACATGAGATTTTTAGATCAAAACCATTTGTCCTTCTGAAGTCAAATGCGATGAAGTCAGGGCGGAGTTGGACTTCGTGTCGTTTCAGAATTTCAATTTGTTTAGTTGATAGCCATTCTAAATTATTTAATTAAATTAGCAAAATAGAAAGAAAAAAAGCACATGATGAACATCAGGAATAAGAGGCGGGAATAAGTAATCTAGTAATCCGGTTAAAAACAATTGGATTGATAGAATCTAATTGAAATCTTTTTTTTTTTAGCTTTCTAAATGTCTTTGATCTCAAAATGTAATGATTTTCTTTGTTAGATTACATGGAATATCTTTGATTTCCAGGTTGTTGATTGGATGAAGACATCTGATGACGTCAACTCACAACGTAAGAAATAAAGAGCTTCTTTCCGTATTCATGAAATCTCTTGCTTGCTTTAATCAAGTGTGGACGGACATTTCTCCCTGGTATTTTCATCTCAAATTTATCAGTTTAAATCTGTGAGTTTCCTACATACAGCATTATAAAATAAAGTCTTATCATCCTCCAAATGCTCTTTTACCCAAGGAGCAAACATTTTTTGGGAACAATAAATCTTGCCAAAAGTATTCGCTCTCGAAAAAACTTTTTCTCATTTTGTCACATTACAAGTTCAAACTTCTATGCATTGTTGGAGAGTTTGTGAGACAGAGCAATACAAAGTAACACATATCTGTGAAGAAGAAGGAAAACTATCAATGGTTTTTAACGGTATTTGCCAAAAAAGAAGGTATTTAAATAAAATTATGTACTCAGACCCCTTTTGCCTGAGATCCCTAAATAAAGTTCAGTACCACAACCTTCCTTCAGAAACCACTTAAGTATCATTCACCAGCTGTTCTGGGAAGCCCACAGCATCATGAAGACCAAGGAACACGGTGGACAAGTCAGAAAGATAATTGTGGAGAAGATGAAACCAGGATTCTGTTATAAAACAATAAAACAACATGTCAGAGAGCACTGTTCAATCCATCATCTGAAAATAGAAAGAGTATGAAACTCTAGAAAAACACGCCTGAGGAACTATTAAATAAAAAGAAAAAATTAAAATTAAACTGGGCAAGGAATGAATTTGTTCCAGACGTAACCCGAGGGAGCTACGGTAACTCTGGAGGAGCTGCACACAAAAACTGGAGGCTAGGTTGGAGGTTTACCTAAATCTAATATAAAAATTCCCCATTAAAATCCTGGAGGACTTCTGGCGTCTATAAATGTGTACAAAGCTGGAAGATATAAAAGACTGCAATTAATTTGCAGACAAAGTCTCAACTCAGGTGGGCTGAATTCAAATGAACAAGACATTTTTAATACTTGTTTTCACCAAAACTTCTAAAACTATAAAAATTCTTACGATTTCTGATGAATTTGTGCGGGTTCGTCACATAAAATCCCAATAAAACACCACACCATGCTACTACAACATGTGAGAAGGGATATGAATATTTTTGCAATTAATGTGAAAGTCACAACGTTCAATATTTGTTCATTGAAAAAAAAAAAAAACATTAATTAAACATATTTATTTGACTTTTTCCACAGATATCGGTGAGTCTTCCTGAATCCGGTGTGGGTAGAGATGGCACACTTTCTGTTTTTTGTCCTTTGTTTTGGCGCCGAGCCTCCTTAAAGGCCAGCCAAGGAGGCTCCTGACAACCATCCCCCATTCCAGTCAGGCTCGATTGGACCTGGAAGCGGCAGCTGACCCAAAGCTCCTGTCTCCTGGATCTCCCCTTGCGACCGGATCCTTTCCCCACTCCATCAGCACGGTAACTGAGAGAGACAAGTGACTTGGCCAGGGTTAACGTCTTAATACTCCCTGGGATTGCCTCCAGGATCCAAATGGCTACCCCTAATAGTTTTCCTCCTCTGCGTCCCTGTCAGACTTCTATGACTGCACACAGTAGGGAAAACAACAACAAAAAAAATTAATAAATAACAACAAGACTAGTCGAGAAGCAGAGTAACGAAGTAGCACAATGAAATAATGAGGGGTGGTGAAGGAAGGAGTGAGCGTTTTGAAGGGATTCTCTGTGCGGAGAGCCCTGCGCGCTTGGTATGAAAGTGGCCTGCTTCCTTTTGGAGCCCAGGAGGGGGAAACCAGAACTCAATCAGTGTCACGTCGCATGGTTCAAAGCGGCCAATTCGACGCTGCCAGGAGGTTGAGAAATGCAAGGTGACAGTTCATTTTACCAGTGACAGTGTGTCGGTCTCGCTTGCTGCTTCCACAGTCAATTTCCAGCGAGCAGTGAAGGTTGCTGGAGACAGACAGCGGCTACGCCTCCTCCTTCTCCTCCTCCTCTTCATCTTCGCCACCGCCGCTCTCCCATCGACCCTGCTCTGCTTTGTATTCCAATTAACTGGACAGGGGGAGCGGCGAGCAAAATGCAGACACGTCTTCGCAGTTTCCACCAATACCAATAGTGCTGCGCTTCCCCTTTTTCTTCCCCTCTCTCTGTTCTCGGGTTGCAGCCGGCCAGTTGTTCAGGGGTGGTGGGAGAGCCGTATTCTCACCTCCCTCCAGGGACAATGTCTTGGTCGTGAAAAATAGGTCCCTCTCACACATTCATACATCACGTGTAATAGAGGTGTGTAATCGCTCAGTCGTGTCAAAGCGGCGCGAGCTCTAACTGCCATCCTTAACAGACACCTCAAATAATGCTGAATTAATATTTTGAAATGGCTCATATATTCTAACATAATACAATCCGAATGATTTTCCATTCAGCGCGTTCAGGGCTAACATTGATCTGAGCTGTGGTAACAATCCAAGTCAGTCAATTTGAGGCAGATTGAAGGCTCGGATTTTTGTGTCCTCCATCTATCATTCTAGGTTGTTTTTTTTGTGTCTTTCCTTTACTTTGCTGCAACAAAAGCCTCCCCTCCTTCACACTGACATATGTTTGAGCAGTGGGTGGGTCAGGGTGCACAAGAGGATATAAGAAAGGCAAACTGCCTCTCTTTTCTTTTTATCTGCAAGAGTAAAGCAAACATAATTTCTTAAAAATGAGTAAATTAAGGTCACCCTTAAGATTCACCAGTCAGGATTATTTTGAAGAGCTTTCCACATGTCAAATGTTCAAAGAATACACAACACTTGAGCGTTTGGGTTTTCCAGTGCATAACTGTGAAATGAAAGGAAAATTATTCATAGTTTTAAAAGGTTTAACCACCAAAAATCTGTATATTGTAGCATCCATATCCTCCCCTTTTACTCTGGTATGCCTTAATAAAATACAGTTTTCGTAAAGCAAGTTTAGCTCTGGGTGTCTTGGTAACATATTGATTATATAAAAATTAAGGTCACATTTAAGCTTAAACAATGAGAATCTAGAAGTTTATCACGTTATAGACCTGCAAAGGGTTCACCTTGCTTGAACTTTTCTGCATTTTGTCCAGGCTTTATTAAGCCATGAACTGGATTCTATACTTGGTATAATTTTAACTTCTTAAGATCTTTTAATTTCTCCTCTAACCCCTTTCATTTCTCAGTTTATCACTTTTAACATTTCTGATGTTCTTACAGAAAATGGCATTAATTACCTGAATATATTCATGCCACCATCTTGAGAAAGACTCGCTGAGAGAAGAGATTCATAACACAGAGACTGAATGGAAAACTCAACGGAGGAAGAAAGGAATGAACAGATGTGCTAATTTAAGAGCTAAATGAAGGAAGTTCAAGTTCCTATTTTGGAAATCTGAGGTTGTTTTTTTTTTTTAAAGACTTTTAAATTCTCTTAAGATCTTTTTCACACTTTTCAGTTTGCCACAAACTAACAAACAGAAACTTATGTATTGCTTATGCCATCATGAAACGGTGCAAAATTGTGAAGTGGAAGTTAAAAATCTAAAATGTGGTGTACATTCTGTCCCCTTTTCCTCTGCTACCCCTAAATAAAGTCCAGTGGAATCAGCTGCTTCCAGAGGTCGGCTGTAGCGAGGAGGGTCCACCAGAGGAAAACCTGGTGAAACGCCTCTTTTTATTCCCTTGAGCAAAGAAAACACTTATGACAGACGCAAATTAATATTTATTTAAATGCATCACATTCAGAATTAAGTGAAGCTTTCCACATATCAGACTCGCTTGCCTTTGTAGTTTTTTTCTTCTTTAAAATAAAGACAAACAGACCTTTAAAGAGAGGCATGAGTGCTTTATTTGTCCCTCTAGACTGCAGAAAGGTCCCTGCCTACCTGGAGAATGCAGCGTGGTGTTTTTCTATGTGTATGTGTGTGTGTGTGTGTGTTGCAGGACAGGATGCACATCTCATGCCCTGAGGATCCTCCTGTCTCTCTCTCTCTCTCTCTGTCTCTCCTGGCGCTATCAGATCAGAGAGACCTGCCATCCCTCCCCACGCTGCAATGCAAATGAAAAGGAATGCGCTGATAAAAGGCCAGATCCCAGATATGAAGAGGGCAGAAGGAGGACAGAGGCATTCGGGGTGGGGGGGGCGGGAGGGGGAAGAGCCTCTCGGGGAGATGAGAGGTGGCTGAGGAGTCATCAGTGTCGGTAGTAGTGGGAGATCATAGCCGTGCTCCCCCTCAGAGGCGTTTGATACAGGGCTTTTGTCGCTCTTTCAGCGGAGCATTGTTGGGTGGTGTAATCCCCGTCGGATTACAAAGAGCTTCCCTTTTCATATGTGGGGGCCAGCCCAGCAGGCAGGTGGCTGGGGCTCTGTGGAGCTGTCAAGGGGAGGGAACCTCTTTTCCAGGGGAGGGGACCCCAGTTCCTCTTACCTTCACAGGGGCTTTTTGCTGGGAGGCCAGTCAGGCGCAGGTCAGCGTGGGGACAATCCCGACATGCGATTCAAACTCACCCTGACCCCTTGGCTTCCTGTTGGGAAGTGACAAGGAAGGAGGCCTTCATGAGACAGCCTTCTACATAAATAACCCCTCCCTCCCCTACAAAATAAGTCAAATATAAAATTTTTTATCTTAATTATGAAGCAGTGTTCTTGATAAGTTTTGTGTTGATGGAGCGAGCATTAAGTCTCGCACTCCACAAATCTGTCTTTTAAGGTAGACTAGTGGAAAGAAGGCCATAAAATCTCGAAACTGCCATAAATTATAAAGGGCATACAGATAATATGGAAAAATATGCTCTTCTTAAATGGGACATTCACTGAGATTTTGGGCTTCCATACAAAATATGTTGTGGAACACCCTGAACACAGCAACACAGAAACATGGCAGTGGTGGCAGCATGCTGTGGGAGTGAAACACAGAAGCTTGATGGGAAGAGGAAAACCAGCCAGACTCTCCAGCAGAACAACAACACTAAACCTGTAGACAGAGCTGCAATCGCATGATTTAGGATTTAGCAGATGCCTCCCAGCCAATCCCACTGAGCTTGAGCTCTTTTGCAAAGAAGAGTGGGCAAAGACGATCACTCTGTGTGCAAATGTAGTGGAGATGCCAGGAAATCTGCAATGGATTTGTAGAGGGCCTGAATCCAGATGCATGGGGCACTTTTATATCTTTGTTTGTAAGAAATACATAAATAAATAAAATCACTTTATTTTTCAAATCATAACTACAGGCTACATTGTATCTGTCTATCACACAAAACCCCAATTAAGGTTTGAGGTTGTGATTTCAAACCCCCCCCAAAACGAACAGGCTTAAAGACTGTATGTTTACATTTGCAAGGCATTGACAATTATTAAAGTGATCACCTTTTTGCTACACGCATCTATCAGTGATTGATACACATTGCCAACGTCAGCAGAGAAGGATTGAGACTTATTTACTTGAATGCTTTCTTTCCTGTGTTTCAGGAATACACGATCAATAAAACAATAGCCAAGGCCACCGGTTCTGCTGTTATGTACTGCTTCCACGACCACTGCCTCCCCTCCAAGGGTCAATTGTGTGTTTAAAAACCCAGCCTGGTTCAATTAATTGGAGTTCACCCTCCAGTAGTATCGTAGCTATTAATCCACACCCTGTCGAGTGCAGTGACGAACCACTTTGGTGGTGGTGCATTTGTGTGTCGTCTGATACGTCCCTGTCAGTTTTATTTCCGCTGAATATGAGGATGTGCAAAATTTAAGCAGCAGGAGTCAGGATTAATTAAATCCATTCAGAAAAGATATTGTGTTTGCTTATAAGATAACCTTTAACTGTGCAATATTTACAACAGCTGCATCATAAATCACGGATTATTACACAGCCTACTAACATGTAAACATCGTCCTGATATTTATTTCTCATATTTAACGTGGGCCAGCTCCATATTCTATAACTTTATTTAATCCTTATTAGAAAACATGTTGAAAATTTGGATACAGCATACTGCTGTTTCTTTAAGCAAATAATTTACTGTATTCAAAACACATGTAAATCTAATAGTATTTTTAATAACTTTCCCAAGTAATTTAAATCTAGCAAAGCACTACTGAATGGACCACATTTTAGTAGAGTTGTTTTCCAACTCTTTAAGTATCTTGTAACATTTTCCAAACAAAATGCATACAGCATTGTTTTAAGTGTTAACTTAAGAAATTTAAATAACTAGCACAAATGACAGGTGACCTCTAAAATTATTCAACATCTGTACGTTTTTGTTGGTTCTGATCATGTAATTTATTGTCAGTTATCAATGCAAAATTAATTTGTTTAAAAGGCTATTTTAAAAAGGATAACCTAAATTATTTCCGCGATGTTTAAAAAGTGATACAGAGTGCAGGACTTTAAATGTCCTTTGTTGGTAATTATACTATTAATATTATACTAATATAAATAGCAGGTGTTGTAGCCAAGGACATAATAAGTATTGTTATGATATAAAAATTATTATTATAAAAATGATCTTTATTGTTTATGGTTGTAACAGTAATTGCACATGATGCGGTGTTTCACGATTTCATAACTTTTGAGAACTTGTGTACTTGAATGCAGCATCTTGTTAAACCCAGTAAACGGACATTGTAATGTAATTAATGTGCATTTTTATTGTTATTGTAAATAGTTGATTTTTTTTACCTTTATTTATATAAGTTGTCTTATTAAGGATCAAGACCTCGTTTACAAGAAAGTCCTGCTTTGATCAAACAAAATCACTAACACGGCAAGACAAACGATTAAGAAATGAACAAGGAAGACTCAAGTAATGTAGCGGAACAAACAAACAAACAAACAAACAAACAAACAAACAAACAAACAAACAAAACTCATTCCTTCTATTTAAGGCTCTTACTGTCCAAGTTCAAAGTTTATAAAATCTAATTTACGATTTTACCATTTTAAAACGTTCAAAATCATGGGGTACTTGAATGCCGCTTTCTATTCCGATCTTACCCCTAAGGCTATTCTATGAGAAATAAAAATGTAAAAAAAAAAGAAGCTATTTTCAAAGTATATACTTTTAGTCTAACTCGAGATGAAAACAATTAAACTCATTCTGAATATGCTTTGAAAGAAGAACGTCGTCTGCCTTCATTAGTCAACAAGCTAACTTAAACAAGCTAATTAAACCAAGCTAACTAGCTAACCGCCCACCACCAAGCTAATATTAGCATAAAAGTGCAAATCATCGGATACTACCTGCTTCTGCAAGGTCAGGTGTGACAAATTAAGCTGGAGTAAAGTAAAGTAAGTATAATGATGCCAAGTTACTGTTTATTTTCTAACTGGTGACAAGATTGTAAAAAGTGTTTCCTAATGATGTGACTAACCAAAATAACAAAAAACGTTACTCGTTTACACTGGAGCTGCTAATTGTCAATGGGGTTACAGTTCAATGTAATTAATATTATTCCCTACATATTAGAAAACTGAAAAACTACTTAACGTTGTCAAGGAAGTTACTTGGAAAAGGTCAGTAAGATGATATGAAACAATCCCGCTGAGACCTTGACTTCAAATTGATTGTATCAATACATCTCAAGAACTTAAAATACCATTAAACAGTTGATTTATGTCAGTAAATGCGTTTTGTCTTATTGATTAATTACACACAGGGTGATATATTTTAAGGTGTTTACCTTTTGTTAATTTTAATGACTTGGAGGTAGTAAAACTAAAACAACACAAGGCATGCTTATGTGCATTAAATACAGATATGTCAGCCTCACTAAAAGGTATGACTGTGGCTGTGTACGGTTTGTCTAGGCTCATTTTGGGCAATGGCAGGCCAAATCTGTAGCATTTTTGAATTACATTTAGTGGCTGTGCAGAAACAATCCAAATGGCTCCTGAATGGCACTTTGGACATTCCTGATCAAAATTAGCAAAAATGAATGCTTGGAATATATCCTTTTCTGTGTAGTGAATCTTTATGAGGCTTTTTAAATGAGACTTGAATTCATTTAAATGAGCCTGACTTACTAGTTTAAAAATATGTTGTTTATTTTTTTTGTGGGCCACATTTCACAATAAGCTCATTCTGAAACTCCAGGGTGATTATTGTCATCCATTAAAGATTTACCTGTAGCAGTCACCTTTCTAAAATAATGGCCTGAATCTTTTTTTTTTTTTTTTTTTGCCATAAGTGATTTTTTTTTTTTTTTTACCTAAATAAGCTTTATGCAATAAAAAAGGAGTGTGTTTTGTTGTTGTCAAAATCTCTTTTGGCAAAAAAATGTCTTAGGCCAGTGAGATTTGATAGATTGTACAGCTCTAATTCTGCTTTTAATTTCTGCAGTAACTCAGAACCTCCACCAGATAATCTGGTTTGAGTATTTAGTCTTTAAAAGACAATTTAACATTTTGAGTTCCCCTCAGGTACACAGACATGTACATATATTTATGTTTACTCTTAAGCAATCACAAACAGCAGGCAAGATTTTCATGGCGCTGTAACGTAGAAACCTTTTCTCACTATGAATCAGACCTTCATACGTCTCTACTGGGGAACCAAAATGCAGAGGAAGTCTGTGCACCTGCTCCTCCCCATGTGCAAATCTAGATGCATGCACGGAAGTCTAGTTTCAATGCAGGAGGACTCAGGTGGTTAGCTGATGTGCCAGTTGATAGTTTGAGTCTTTCTGCCAGTACCAGGCTGTTGTTCCTCGGGGGAGCTGTAGCAGCATGTCAGAGGTTAGATGAAGCCAGGCAGCTTTTTGGGGTAAAGTCGTCAAGGATTTGAAAGACAGAAGAGGAGTGTTGATTCAACTAGTTTTGCATCGCATTGGGCAAAACCAGGGATGGGTACAATCCCTGTCGAGATCCGGAGACTCTTGGATGGTAATGTCTTCATTTCCTGTTAAAATATATTCTGTCACCTACCTTGTTTGTGTTTAAAGCTAATCGTCGAAGAGTACAATGTGATGAGGTAGAATTATTTCAACAAAAACAACTTGAAATTTTTTTTTTTTAGGTTTTATTCAAAGAGAGTTAATTGAATTTGGGAGCGACTTCTTTAACCGAAGCCTTTTCCTCACCAGAAGCAGACTTTGTATCAAAAGTTTTCCCATCAAGTTCACCTCTCTATTTCAGCCGTCACATAACAGTAAACGCTTCCCATCAAGTCGGCATTCACCACATTTGCATGTGGTGCCAAGCTAGCAGGCGCAGCGCTCTTGGGGGGACATTTGCATGCGTTAGTTTATTTGTGTAACGTGGGGTGGAAAAAAATTGAATCAGATAAATGATCTGGACCGACTTGTTTGACTTCATCATCATAAAGAAGAGTCTTCTGTGTATTTGTGGCACAACCTTCCAGGTCGAAGCTGGTTTTAATACAACAGAGAAAGAAACTGGTTCCGGTTTTCTTCCCTATTTAAGCAACATAAAAAGTAGCTAAGCACAGCTGACATTGTCACCTCAGGTAAGGATGTGCTCAAAATCCTTAAATAATTGGAGACTTGGAGAAGCCAATCTTCCCACTGTGGAAAGATAAACTGGGGTTCACGTTGGGCATCGTTTGTCACCATTTGTCACTGTTTCACGTTGTTTACATTTTTTATAATAATTGCTCTGGCTCTAGATACTAGCAAGTTGGTTTTTTTTCTTGTAGCAATTTCTTGATTTATGAAGAACACATATGTACCGTTTTTGACATATTTTCTTGTTTTTCCTATTTTGAAATGTGGGTGGGGGAAATTAGCCTAAGTGCAGTGATGTCAGCAACGCGTTATTGATGTCGGGCCACTTTTTTCAGTAGTAATCCAACGTATTGCTATTTCAAATCCAGTAGTCAGACTACAGTTGCATATAGAAATCACTTTGCGATACTGTTTTCTTTTGTGATTTAATTTTATTTCCTCTGCGCGTCTTGGGGAGCGAACGCCGTTTCTATACGACAGTTATCAGCAGCGACAGAAACATAAATACCGGGGGGAAGAGGGAGAAGCGCATTTTGTTGCTGGACAAACAGGAACGATTTTTAGTTTCTGTCGCCAAGTCCAGTTATAATAAGCAGCTTTGGGCTTGTTTTTTTTCTAAAGTCGCTTGCCTATTTAATGAGTCGTGGGTTGCGGTTTTTGGGGTTGGAAATGAGCAGACATAAACCCCAGAATTTGTCTGACATCCAGTTAGTTTTCATGAGACAATCTCCCTGTCCATCATTTCCTGGATGAACCGTGTCTGTAACACCAATTTTCAAATGTTGTTGTTCTATGTAAAATCGGCAAATACCCAAACGTGCTTTGCAGCAAGTTTTGCCGAGCCTTTGGCCCTCCTTTACATCTAACTTACACACTTCTTCTAATGTTTCTGTGCTCCGCAGACTGCGAGTTGTTTGTGACGGACATCCTTGAGGATGAGAGCCTGAGTGAAAGCGCAGCAGAGACGCGGAAGGTCCTGCTGAATAACTTCCTGGTCGTCCATACAAGGTAGGCTTATACATCCTGAAATTATCCAATACTGGAGGCGCAGACGCCGGGCTGCTGAAGTGTGACGATGTAACTTCACAGCTCCATTACTGAACATTTGCTCTTAATGCAGAAAGAAAATTGTGACTCGGGCAGCAATTGCTTTGAATACAGTCTGAATTAGAAAGAACTCGTTTAATCTAATGACTCCAACATCAACCCCTCCGTTCTTATTTACTTTTGCTAAAGATCTCATGCGACGATCCCTGTTTTTAATCTGATTTTTGAATCTTGCTTTTGCTTTAATGTACATTCTCCAGGAACAACGCATGAGTTTCACAAAAAGTGAAACTCTTGCATGAACTCTGCTCGCTGACGCCGGATGCTTGCGTTGTCTGCACTGCAGGGGAAAAGGCTTCAGCTGTGTTACAGAAAGCCTGTGGCTTTGTGGCGCATAGCACAGGAAGCAATATTCACTGAATTTCTGAAGTTGTGCTTCTGCAGTGCTTTACAAAAAATAAAAAATAAATAAAAAGCACAAACAATTTACAAAACCAGCCTTTGATTTGCATGTTGTTTTTTTTTTCCCTTTCATGTTTTCAGGCTTCCTCAGGAATTCCCAGCAAGATGTGAGTAAGATGTTAATCCCCATCTTTAAAATGTTTCTGCTCTACATAGTCCCTTTGCCTTATTTTTCACACACATGCTCAGTTGACTACAGGGACGATGAGGGCTCTGATGACAACCGCAGCTCCAGTCTGGGACGTTCTGCCCCTTCAGACGACGCCTCGGTGTCGGACTACCAGGACGACGGAGTCCCAGAGTGTGAGTCCACGATAGTTCTGGTTCTGACTCGTTTTGAGTGTCTTGGTGTGCGAGAGGCCAGAACTTTTATTTTCATGTATTAGTTAAAAATAATACATTTGAGCAGCAGAAAGCAGTTCTAGCCCGAAAACGGTCATGCATCTGAATAAGTTAGTTGACATGAAGTTGACTTAATTCAGCGATTTCATTCAAAAATGTAAAATATTATACAGTAATGGACTACACTGGACATTTTCATTAGTTCTGTGTAGTATAAAATATTCCTTAGAAACTGAATTCTGAGTTTTAGTCCACTATATGAGCAACACATTGAATCTATGTGATATAGCGTTTAAACATTATTTTTCTAACTTACACGGTTAACATTATCAAATAAAATTGACTATTATATGGTGATTTAATTTGTCAATGAAAAAAAAGCTATACAAGCAGGTGATGCCCTTGTAAAAATATAGTTTCCTCCTGTGTTAAATCATGAATTATCCATTACATGGGTTTAGTTTCACTACAGATGCTCAGGTGTGATGAGTGCCAGACCCGTAGAACCAAGAAATCATTTCAGTCAAACCCGTCTGACAACAAGAAGTACAAGAAAGTCAAGAACCAGTCATGAACGTCATCTGTATACGTCCAGTTCTTTGGAGAGGGATGTAGCATTATTTCCAAGGCTTTGGGTCTCCAGAGAACCACAGTGAGAGCGAGCCATTATGAATAAAGAGAGAAAACACGAGCCTTCCCAGGAGAACCAAAACTACTCCAAGAGTGAGTCAGGAGGCCACAAAAGAACCCAGAACCACAGGTTTAGCAATGCAGGCATCAGTGGGGGCCAGTTAAGGTCAATGTTTATGTTTCAATAATAAGAAAGATGCTGGTAAAAAAAAATGGCCTCATGGGAAAGTTTTAAGACCAAAACCACTGCTGACCACATAGAACACAAAGGTCCAGCTGAGGTTTCCTTCAAAGCGTCTCGACAATCCCCAAGACCTTTGGGAAAATATTCTGTGGACTGACGAGACACAAGGGGAACTTTAGGTGTTGATAGCCGTTTCATCCGGAGTAAAACTGACATACTAAGAGTCAAACACGGTGGTGGTAGTGTGATGGTCTGGGGTGATTTTCTGCAATTGAGGGATCAATATAACTAAAAGATCCTGAAGGAGGATGTTTGTCCGTCTGTTCATGACCATGCGCTCAGTTGCACTGGGTTTATGCAGCAGTGATCCAAGGCGGCCTAGTCAATGTCCGCTCTTCAATCTGCTTGAGATGCTGTGAAATCAGCTTAGACAGGCTGTTCATGCTGGGAATCTCTTCAGCGTTGCTGAATGTAAATAATTCAGCAGCTTTTCTCCGGAGCGCTGCCAGTTTTCGACTTTAGTTGTTGCTGCTAAGAGCAGCACAACCAGTTGTTGGATTTAGGATGCACTTGTTTTCTTCACATTCGGACGGTCGGCCATGTCCATTCGGTTGGCTTTGTTCCCCTCAAAAAAGAATGAACTTTAAAAATGCAGTTTGAGTTTAGAAGCGTCTCCTAATGAGCATTTGACATATTTAAGTTAGACAAACACAAAAGCAAAAAAAAAAAAACTTTATTACAATACTGCATTCTCAATTATTTTCAACTGAATTATACAGCATGATTTTCTAATTCACAGAGGTGCAACTGTGACACTTTTCCAATGTAAATGTGTTTTTACTGGAAACGTAACAAATTGAATGGGAAGAAGGACGGGCTGGTGTGCCAGGAGGCGATGCGCTTCTCCTCTGAGAAAGCTTCGGCTTTAGTTCATTATCCTTGTTGTCGAAGCTCCTCCTCACCGCAGGAAGAGCAGGTGGATCATTTCGTCGCATATTGCAGCACATCCTCTAAATGTGAAAAATTAACAGAGAGTGGGGGTGGGGGGAGCAGACCACCCCGTGTGAAACTCCTCTCCTACCTCTTTGCCCGGTGACATCAGCGACTCCTCCTCCCTGCTTCCTCTTCCTCTCTCTCCCCCCCTGGCCTCTTCGTGTACCTGGAGAAATGGTGCTGGTGGGTCACACAGACCTGAATGGTGACCTAGAGCTCCCTCCTGTGGCAAAACCCTCAGCTCCTGGTTTTGTCCTTTTGTGCGTCATGTGTGTGCGGCTAGTGGGAGGCAGCCCACACATGGTGGAGGCTTTGTAGCTGCAGGCTAATGCAGTGATTTATTGACCCACAGCCCTTCTATTCTTTCCCAACCGGGTTTGAAATACAACACTGTACCTGAGGGGCCATGTGTGTTCCATCCCTCCTCTCCCTTTTATCAATCTTTCCCTCTATCTTCCTTTCTCCATCCTGCCGCCCTCCCATTCAGACTTTTAGTATTTCTGACTCTAATAGCCCTTGACGTGACACGCCGCAGGTGGGCATTATGGACTCTGCGGCCTCAGGTGTCCGCCTGTGCTGTTTGTCTTGCTACAGCTGGATGCGCCAGGAATTTTCCTCCATATTCAAAATAAAAAAAAAAAGGAAAAAGAATAATTCCAGTCATTTTTGGATGCTTTTGGTTAACGCCAGCTGGGTTGAGTCAAGCCTGATCCCTTATTTGGAAACGGCTTAATGAACTTCTCTGCCTTCGGAAGAGAAACTACTGTTTGTCTCGCTGGAAAATAAATAAATCACAACAGATGGTGTGAAGATAGACCACAATTAGACTAGACAATAATGACCATTTTTCTTTTCTTTTTTTAAATTTTCAGAGTAAATAAGGAGAGATTTCCTTTGGGAAGCAAATAAAAATCGAACCATACAAGGCTGAAAAGTTTCCCTTAAGGCTATACTGATAACTACAAATTGCGCCGTCTGTTGATGTGGTGTGAGATACTTAAAGCTCAGTGTCATGCTATTATGTGCTAAATGTGAGGAATGGTTAATCGTCTGGTGCAAAAAAAAATGCATATTCTTTTATTTTCTCTCAAATTGAAACAAGTTTCCTGTTTTTTCTGGGTTTTTTTTTTTTTTTTGCTGATGGATCAATAATTGGAACATTTTGTCTTAAAAAAAATTGCGTCTCAGCAGCGGGTCTGTCGGCGCTCGGAGGCAGCAGCCATGTTGGCGTAGGGGAGGCTCTGTGTCCTTACTGAAAGGGCATGCGGAGTTCATAGTTCATCCTGTGTTCACCGAAAGAAATGGCTCAGGCGTTTCTGCAGGGCGGTCTGTTTCCGAGGAAGAAGGGGAGTTAGTGGGGGGGGAAAAAAAATGACACGAGTTCTTAATGAGATCATTTCTGGACCGACAGTTATGCACGATGACAATTTGGGATTAAAATTCTCCCCCCCCTCCCCTTTTCTGACAAAAAAACCACGAGGATTTATTCGGGGACTGATTTGGTGATTGATTCGGCTTTTTCTCGCGTTTAATCATTTGATTTTTATGTGAGTCTACTGTACACAATGGAGACTTTGTGACCGGGAGGATGTATGAGCCGCGGTGATCGACTGCCTGCCTTCGCCGCACCGCGTTCCCCTAACCAGTGAGTGAGTGAGTGTGAAGTCGATGGCTGCTTTTACACACAAGAGGAGCCTGCGCCGTTTGATTAGATGCAGTGGCCTGTTGTCTTCAGTGGACTGGGTGACACCAGATTTGTAATGGCTGACAGGAACAGATGGAGCCTCCTTTGTTAGCCCGGGTGTCTGCATGGTAATGTGAACTGAGTTTCACCCGACGACCGCACCCGTGACCCGACCGCGCCTGCAGCCTCACCCCGGCTCCGTCTGCCAACCTCCTTCCCCGCCGTGGCAGCCCCGATTTGGGGTCTCGAGCCCCCGTTTTAAGGAATTTTTATTCCATCACATAACCATGTCATTCCAGCACATTATGCGTAGATAAACAAGTACACGCACAAGCCCCCCTCTGGCGCGAAAGAGCTCTTTAACACGTGTGGACGCCCCTCCACACAGACACAAACAGACCCCAGGAGACAGCTGGAGATGTGGGACTTTTAGCCCCTTCATGCTGTTTGCAGGTCAAGTTTACGAAGTCGAAATGGCTTGTTTGTTTTCCTTTGATTGGGGAGCTCTGCTGGGGGCTCGAAGGGGATGTTTGCTGCGAAGCAGCGGCGATGACAGAGCGACGCGGGAGGAGCTCTGTTTCGAGAGGCGTGCAGAAAAAGATGGCACGTTCGACGTGTCGCCGTGCCTCTTCGTGATCGGCGGGTTTCTGGAATTTGCTCAGGTGTGATTGAAGCCATCAAAATGTATTCTGAAAAACAATTTTTTTTTATTTAGTTTTTTTTTCCTTTACCTTAAAATTCACTGACTGAGATTCATATTTGATTGTTAAACCTTTTACGTTTTATGATTTTCTTATGAATTATGAGCCTCTATTAGTCTCTCCCTGTTAAACATTAAAAGCTGAATCTCATTTCACCAAACAACCCTCATTTTTAGCCCTAAAAATCGGCTGTTTTTGTGGAATTTCTTAGCCTTTGAAGACAGACATTTTTAGGGAAGCGTTTACGCTGTGAAAACATCAAATTTCTCCAAGTAGTTTCCAGTGGAAATATCCTAGACTGGAAATAAGACAAACTAACTGACTTTTTAAGAAAATACAGGAGATTTTTTAAGTGAATCATTCCTTAATATTGATATAAAAAAAATAACTATTTCCACATATAACAAAATTTTTCCCATGTTATAAGTGAAATAATCTGACGGTGGAAATGGTTCCTTCTCATCAATATTATGGAATAATTTACTTAAAACAAGCTCCTGTATGTTGCTGAAAAGTTACTTGTAAGTTAGTTTTTTCTAAGTGTACTAAGATATTTGCACTAGAAACTGGACTAAAATACTTGGTAAGATTTAGTGTTTTTGCAGTGTAAAAAGCCAAGGCAATTTTATTTGGTATGCAAAATAATTCACAGCTTGGAAGAAAAATAAAGAAACGGGGGTAACAAAAACTCCAATAAAAACAAGAAATTTAACAGATAGAACAAATTAGTATTTAAAAAAAAAAGGGGAAAATAAATTGACAGGATATATGAATTACATTTATTAAGATGATTTATATGTCGGGTTGGTGAGTCGACCTTGTTCCTGCCTCTGTCAACCAGTTTCACTTTTACTTTTTGAAGGAAACTACTGCGGGTTGTTGTTTCATTATTTTCAGTTTTGACTGAGCAATTTGAGTGTTATTACTCTGACAAAACTACAAACCCAATGTTGCAGGGAAGCCCTCTGGAAAATAATTTTTCTACAGACTTCTCTGCTAACTTGTTAAGTGTTTCGGCTCCTGAAACTGACTTTTTGCATGTAGGCATTTTACTTCCTGTACGTCTGTGTTGACGTGATGTAACCTCAGTGAACTTGAGTCGCGCATCAGAGCCGCTCCAGTTTAACTTGACAAAGTTATATAGCTTGCATTTACTCAAAGGTAAGATTTTTATTTTGTCAATAAAGTAAGTTAAAGTCATGTTATGCGTTTCATGTGGATTTAAAGTCTTAAATTTAACTCACTGAATCTTCTAGTACTCATAAAAAGTACTAAAAATAAATAAATCTTTGCTGCTTTTAATTTTTTAAAATCTCATTTTCAGATGAAGAAAAGAGAGGAAATGGCATTTTTCACACCTCTGGTTTTAAAATATATCAAAAATTCAAAAAATATACACCGTTCTTGTTTGATGACTCTTTGGCCAATCTGACATTTTTCTGAAATGCAATGTTAGAAGTAACTTTTTTTACTTGTGGCGTTTAAGTATTTATTTATATGTTTAAAAAAAAAAACCTTAAGCTACAACTTTGAATTAGTTTAAAACCCAGTAATTAGGAACAACATTTTCTCCAACTTGTAAAGAGTGACAAGGATATCGAAAAGCACCGTGTGCCATAAACAGACAGAGAAGCTGCACCAATCAGTCGGCCGGTCGTCCTTTGACAGGTTTCGATCAGTTACTGGAACGTCAAATACTGAATTAATAAATTATTATAAATGCATCAACCAACAGCACACAGTTTAATATGAACTGGGGCAATCAAATTTTCTGTTAGATTCAAATCTACAATTATCAAAGAAAACGAAATACTCGCGTAAAATTCGGAATGAGCAGATTAGATCTCAAAGAAAACCAGCTATTGGTATCAACTCAGTGAAGCGTTAACGGTGCATCTTTACATTATTTGTTCTGACTTAAACAATACTTAACAGTTCTTCTTCTCTCAGTTGACGCGTTGTTTAATTAAGTCATACTTTCAGGGACGTTTGTTCAACCCGGACCGTGGCTGCTGTCTCTGCCGGCCCAATTTCCTAAACCAATTACTGGCACCAGTACGCGGGTTGGACAACCAATTTGAACTTATGTTGCGCTGTTGCCCATTTCTCATTTGAATACGAGGGGCCAACGCTCAGCAACATTATTACACCGTGCTTGTAAATAGAATATTAAATCTAAACTCTGTCATTTTGGCTGAAGCTTGGAAAAGCCATTTAAAAGTGAAGCGCTTGTGAGAGTGCGTGCCCGACCCTCTTGGCTGGTGATGTAGGAAAATGACGAAGCCATCTGACAGACTGGAGCTCCATTAGTGGGTTAATCTGCGGTGTTTAATGTGCCAACTGGCTTTTTGTTTGTGACTTAGTCAGATTTTGCAGAAAGAGAAAGTTGAACTGTCGCTGTTCTGCAGCAGTTCCAGTTTTTCCTCCTGGTCTCTGATTTGTCTCTGGCCTCTTTACCGATAATTTAGCTCAGTTTTTTTTTTTTTTCCCCCCTCTTTGTGCCGTCTGCCCACTTACTGAACTTTTGACCTTTTGACCTGCTTGTTTGGCCAACCTGTGACCTGTCTGCAGTCTGTTCAGAGACGTGTGAAGGATCGGCCCCGGTGTCCCAGGAAAAAACCACCGTAAATCACAAAGTTTCTTTCTTCTCCGACGATCATTTACTGTATTTGATCGTCAGAATATCTGCCTGGAGATCCATCTCTCGCCGTGTTCATGGGCGTATGGATTTTGTGACATTTGGATAGCGGCTCCTCGTTTGCAAGCAAGCGAGGAATATGTTAATGACTTTCACTCCTCCTTTCTTTCTCTCTCCCCTTCCCCTCTCCTGCTCCGGTTGCTGTCTGCGTGCTGCTTTGGAAGGACGATCACACGTTACGAGGCGGGTGCTGGGATCTGTACATTGCTGCGAACGTTCGCCATCAGGGTTCAAAAGTTCACACAACTCCCCAAGGGCTACTGTGCTGCTGCAGATGCTGATAGTCTTTTCTTTCTCCCTCTCTCCTGGCTGCCTTTCTTTCCCTCTCTCCTCGCTGTTTACACTATTAATCTTGTACACTCTCCCTCACACACTCACTCACTCGGCCTGCAAGAGAGCGGCTTGAAGGGGGGATTTGGACGTATTTAACCGAAGAGCATCCATCACTCTCATCTCCGGCCTGAACCCCCACCCCTCACCACCACCCCGCTCTAAAGCCCACACCGGGATTTCTATTTTTTTTTTTTTTTTTTTTTGGCTCCTGGTTCGTTTGCTCTCTGATGCAGCTCCCCTCTCATTTTCTTTGTTTTATTGTTGCACCGCATATAATTACATCCCTCCGTCGGCTCTGCCCGAGCTCGCCGATGAAACCCAGGGAAAACGGCCGGAGCTAAACGCACGGCCGTCCATCTGTAAGGAGGCGCACAGGCAGAATGCAAAGTGTGTGTGTGGGGGGGTGGGAGGGATGGAAGCTGGGGCAGGGTGGCTCCTAATCTCCCCCAGAGCTGTCAATGTCACAGACAAATAGCAAAACTATCAGATGCGGCGGGTTCACCCAGAGGTGAGCGTTCCCAGGTACCTCCTGCATTCACTCCCTCTCTTTCTCTTCCTTCCTCGCAAATGAGAATTTGATTTTGCCCTCCACTGGAATCCATTTCTGGAGATGAATGAAGTTTCAATGCCAAGCCCAGGTGGCCCCGCTGATTTCTTAGGGAAATAAATGGAGATGGGAGAGATGTGCTGGCCTGCACACAGACAGTGACACGGCGGCGTCCGATGCCGCCGGGGTCCCTCTGTTTAATTGTCGCTGTAACGTAGCACTTTAAGGTCATTAACATACTCTGGTGTTATTCAAAGATGTTGGGGATGCGTCGCTCCTTGCAGCGGGATCTTGCAGCTGCGCGTGCCAAGTGGGACAGGGCTTGTAATGCTGTTAGGAGATTGCTTATCTACAATGGCAATTTTTACCATTGATTTGTGGCGGCCTTTGCTTGCAAGCGGGATTATGGGAAAGAAATCAGAAGCCCTTTGACTGGGGACAAGTTTTATTGTGAGCAACTGTAGTTTCATTAGAAAAATGCATTTAGATAATTAATTTCAGAATAAATATTTCCGGCTGTACTAATCAAAACGAAATGAACTTCCTTTTATGAAATAGCCTCAGACAAACATGATGGAATTGTTTCTCTTCATGCAAATCTGATAATTTAGCTTCATTTAATCTCGGTTGCTGTCGGATAGATTGCAGCTAAAGAAAAAAGGACTCGGTTTAAAAACCTGATCAATATTCTGGAAGGCATTTATTTTAAAGAGATGATCCCATTAATGTTATTGTTTTATTAAGTTTTCTGAGTTCCGACTTAAAATAACAAACGTCTCTTGTGGCTGATTGCTGACTTTCGGTAGCAACCGTTTCAATGCTGTTATTGATTATTTTAATCAAATGTACCTAGCAACAGATGCTTTAAAATGTTTATGAATTTAAAGAAATCTCTAAAACCTTGTTGTTTTTCTCCCTTTCTAGACAAATACAGATTATATTATTAATAGTTACTGAGGTGTTAATTAGAAATGTTATTTTATTGCCTCGTCAAGAAAAAAAAAACAGTTTTGAAGAAGGGGGGAAAAGAAATGAAAAAATGATATTGGAAAGGAAAATTATTTTGTTCTCTTACGTGTTATGAATCTGAAAAAAATATATAAATTTATATTTATATTAAAATTATATTCAATATTTATCAGAAATATTGCATATTTGGATACGCTTGCACAAAGTTTTAGAGAAAAACTTGGAAAATCAAACGAAATGTTATTTAGTTTTAATTCAAAAATGTGTCTTTTACCTAATAATTATATATAAAAAAAAATCACTTATTATTATTATTGATATCACTTCTACCGCTAGTAAAAATCACAACAACAAGAAGACTATGGAATATTAAACAAAATCACAAATAATAATAATAAAAAAACATAATTATTCTTCCCTTTCCTGTGAGGGTTTGCTCTGAATTTTCTCAGTTAAATTTAATTTATTGACACCTGTTGCCTGTTGTTAATTTAAGAAGCGAGTTTAATAATGATAGCGTTACAAAATGCAATGTATTAGCACGAGAGGAAGCAGAAGTCACAATAATAAAATGAAAGCGGTAATAGGTTGAGTTGTGCAGCACTCTGCAGCTCACTGATCCTCGTTTAGATTTTATTTAAATTATTTGATCAGTAAAATCAGAGCATTTTTAAAAGTGCACTGATTGTATTTCAAAGGGAAGCGCTTTCTCTTTTATCTTTTCCTTTAGGCTACACCATCGACTGCACTATATCACTTTTTTTTTTTTTTTCTCCCACAGATATACCAGCTCGTCTGCGGGCTCAAACACCTCCATCGCCGTTATTTGTATTCTTACTTCCGTGTTTTCTTTTTGTTTCTGTCGGCGAATCAGCGGAAAACCATCCCCAGCGATTAGAGGATCATTGTATCCGCAGTTAAGCATTTGAATAGTGGTAGTAAATCTAGAAAAGGGAAATTCAGGGTCGCTATAGACGCCGCTTATAGCTGCCCAGGGGGAAGCCGGTGTCACATTGTAAATTCAGGCCTTTAGTGTCTGTGGAGTGGCCGGTGTGTGATGTCTGGGAACAGAGCAGATCTGAGCCGTGACTTGACATCTTCTCCTGTATGAAGAAAAAGAAGAAGAAAAACTATTTTTTATGAGCTGTATCAAATATAATAGACCGAGTCGGACGATAGGAAAAAAGGAGCCGCCAAAATGACTTAGAAAGTGTTATAAAATATTAATGTGATGATTTTTGTCCTGCTCAACTCTTTGCTCTGCCACACGAAGGCTGATTTGTTGTTCAATCAGACTGACATTTTGATCTTAAAAGAAAACAACAACAAAAAAAATCCAAAATCCTTTCTGCATAAATTCCTGCTGCCATTAAACATTATTAGACGGTGACACAGTCATCGTGCAGCCTGATATAATGCACTGCATGTTTTCTTTGGTTCAAACACATGCATTAGGAGGTTCTAAACATGGTTTATGTATCGATGACTGAAGTCCTAATCAAATCAGGGGAGGGAAGGAGGGCTGAGGAGACATTGTGCCCTTAACCTCAGTGCCTCTCAGTCTCTCTCCTCCTTTCTGACGGCCGCCTTGCTGGAGGGACGCACAGCAGAGGCCTCCCACTGTAATGAGGAAAAATGTATCAATTTAGCTCGGCCTGCGCACAGATTGAGCGCCGGGTGGGTGAAGGTGCACTGAGTGAATCCTTTTTCCTAATCAAGGACGGTATTGGAGAGGATTGCGGTCTCGTTCACCTCGTCTGTGGAATCAGCAGCATTCCTGCCGGCAGCCCCCCTCAGGGCCGGGGGGAGCCTCTCCGTGCCTTCTGTTTCACCTCATCAGCTGAGTTCACGCGGGGGTCAGGTCCTGCCCCCTGATGCTGCATTCAATGCAATACCTCTTGTATCGAAAGGCGGCGTGAAAGCCCCCACCCACCCGACTCAAGGACGGCACAAAGCAGAGAGAAAACATATGATAACTTTCTGATCTGACGGTCAGATTGTGCTTCTAGGGGTCACATCAGAACAAGCTGAGCAGCGCTAGCTGATGCTAAATGCTGCGATATACTGGCAGGACGTAGGTTTCAGTTATTCTTGATGAAGATGTTTTTTTTTTTATTAGATAACGTTATTGGATGGAAATTTACACATTCAACAGCAAGTCTGTTTGGATGTTGATTTCAAATAAACAAGTGTTATTATATTCATTTTCTTGATTTATACAAAAAAAACCAGACTCTTTCTGAACAGAGATGTAGAGCGACAGTTTTTTTTTTTACTCCTATTTATGTCTGTAAGCTAAAAGATAATAAAAAAATGAAAATATTATGATTGCAATAAAGGAACAAAAGTAATCATTTAAACATGATTTAAAATAAAAAACCGGGTTCCTCAGAGCAAAGAAGAAAATATATCTTCTCGATCTTATTGTCAGTATTGTATAAGAATGAGAAGCTGACATCCGTTTTGACATGAATAATAAAAAAATGATTTCCTGAATCACAATCGGATGAAATATCCGCACCGACTATTCCAGTTTTAACTCTTTAGTAACTTCTTAAGCTAAAAGATTTATGCCCATCTCAAAACTGTAATGGCGTATAAAAACAGGATCATTTTTAACAAAAACAACAAAATAAAACCTCTGCGGGCAGTTGGAAAAGGAAAGTATAATTTTCAGATGTTAATGCCAGTTTTACAGATATTTTATCACCAACTGATGAACACAATGGTTTACAGCTGGTGTAGTTTATTTTGGAATAAAACATTTAGTTTCTCCATAATAAAAAGTGTGATAACTTTCTGTTCGAATGGTAGCCAATAAATATTATGATGTCCTGCTGCTATATGATTTTTCTATAATTTGTGACCAAGCTTTTTCTTTTTGAAATTTCAGACTGAAAGTCTCCCTGCATGTTCACGTTGAGACAAGAAACAAACGAATAGTGAAGAAGCTGACTTCAGTTTATAGATTTTAATTTGTAATGGAAAAGGGGGAAAAAAAGCAGCTGGTTTCCTGAATTATGACTAGATAATAGAATAAAGCAAAATAAATAAATAAAATAAAAAAAGACTCCTGATGAATCTATTAAAAAAATAATTTACAAAATAATGTGAAAAGTTTTCCCAGAGCAAAGAGAAAATTATGTTGTAATCTTATAGACGTCAGAATTAAGCCCAGTTTCCTTTGATAATGTGCATTTAAGAAAATATAAAAAATTATATTACATGTAGAAGGTATAGATCTAATATTTGTGCTTTAATATAATTTTTTCACTTAATATATTTTCTTTACCAACTGATTAAAAGAGAAGCCCATCAGTCTGTGTTTAGTATGCACATCTTGTATGCATAATAAGAAAAGCATTTAGTTCAATTTTAAGAATATTTAAATTTTAGCACTATATACTTATATATATATTTTTATGGTTTTTTTTTGTCTTATCTTATATTGGTCTTGTTATATTTGTGAAGTACTAGTTTATTTTTTATCCCTAAAAGGTGCTTAACACATAAACACAATTTGCATTATTATGGAAATCAAAAAAATGAAGATTGTGATCAGTCTCTTTCAATACAGAAATGTATTTATGACTTCATGGAGTCAACCTTTTTCTAGCAGTTGGCAAGAAACTTTTCTGTGTTCAAAATGTTTTTCACTGATCTGAGATAATATTCAATGTGTTTTCATCAGACGTGAGCAGAAAAGATCTGAAAACCTCAGTCTGTGTGGAAATAATCTATATAATGTTTCACTAAGTGGACTGGGTTACTGAAACAAATGAGCTTTTCAATAACATTGTAATTTATTTAATATGACTGTCATGTTCCTGAATCTATCTGACATTTCCTAGATGGATGCTCCATCAAAAAGGCCATTGATCTTTGCTAATAACTCAGACTAGATTTCTCTTCTAAATGATTCTCAGATGTTCCTCAGATGTCTTTTTTCGTAAACTCTCAAATTGTTTAACACAACATAATTGATTGTATTGAATAATCATAAAAAAGCCTCCTAGACTTTTACTCAGAATACAAAATTTACAGCATAATTAGTTCTCTTTTTTTATGTTTTTCTCCCTTCGAAATTAAATCTTCAGTGGAGAAATCGTAATAAATACAATCACAGTGATGTTCATTTTCTTGATTCAGATTGAAATCTAATGGCATTTGATTAAACAAACAAAATGAAATGTCATCTTGGGTCTTAAGTCAGGCAAAAATAATGCAGAATAACATGAGTTTTTTTTTTATTGGCTTTCAAAAGAGACTGATTAATGGAAATGAAAAAATGACATTTTAATAAACTCAAAGCTCTTCTATGCAGAATAAATTACAGGGAACAAAAATGTAGAACAATGTCGAGGGAAATGTGTACAGCATGCACATATTTATCCTGCAAGCAGAGCATCATGTGACGTCACGCACTGATGAAAATTTTATGGCCTGGGCTTTGTTAAACTCTGACCTTTGACCTGCTTATCACTGATCAAGAGGCATCTGGCCTTTTGCAGATTGATTGGTGCATCTCTGATATTTGTTTATTTTTGGAGCAGATGTGTTTTATGGTTGCAGTATTCAGATTTTCAACTGGCTTTAACAGCCCATGTTAGCGGCTAGCACAGCTAGCATTGGGAGAAAAAAAAATAAAGGCAGTCTCCATGTGTATTTCCATAAGAATGTAGATCCTTACCTGATCTCTGAGATTTCCAAATGCCTACCAGCATCTAAACATCCGGCACGCTCCATGACAGACTGAGGTTTAAACCTCAAACACATAAAACGACATCTCTGTGTGTTCACTGATGGGCTAAAGATCCGACTTTTGAGTTGCCACCGTCACCAGATCAGGGTCAGTCAAGCTGAAAATCCTCCGTTGACCACCACACGCTTCAGATATTGATCCTGCAGAGATTTGTTTGTGTGTTAAGTGGAAAACATAACGCAGCGGCTGAATGCTGTCGGTGCCTGTCTCTCTGCCTGAAACGCACGCTGCCACTCGTTTCTCCAGCACCATCAACATCTTCAGCCCGTTTCAGTGCTTTCATACCCTCTTTTTTTTTTGTTGGGTTATGACCACCGTCGGATCTAATGTAACGCGCGAGTCTTCCCGCTCGACCATTTCCCTTCACTTTGATTCACTTTCCTTCCAGCCTTTGATTGACTTTCAGGCTAACTAAAGTGGATTTTAATGAGAGAATACATTAACTCCCTCTGGTCATGCGAGCATAAATCAGCTTTTTCTTGCGGGATCAACTGCTGAGCTCATACCGCCACGCTGAGGGAGTGTGAATAACCAAATGAGAGATTGCGGCTGTGGCGAAACTGCTGGCAGCTCAGATGCATCGTGGCGCGTCCCCTCCGAGTTTAACACGAGTTCAGGACGCCGACAGAAACGGATCGCTTGTCGCCACGCGGGTCAGCTCGCTCCTGGGGAGCCGCCCTTTCGTCAGGATCAATTAAACGCATATTTCTGGTCGATTCCTATTGATTATTTCCTCCCATTTGTAAATTGGGTGACTCGGATCTTTTTCTTGCTGATGAGCTCCATCAGATTCGGTTAGCATGGACCTGTAGCGGCTCCTCACCTTGATTTACGAAACGCGGCAGGTCCCGACGTCGCATCTATCAGCTTCTCTGTGTTGGTAATTGCACTCAGCTAAATAGGTTATGCTGAAATATCAATAAATTGCCATCAAATTAATGTCAATACCAAAGCCGTGGATGGTGCTAATTAAAACGCAAAAGGGCTGAAAATGAAGCCGTGGCATTGCTCTGAATAATTGATAACCCAATTTATGATTTTTATGAAAGAGTGCCGTCTGTCTGCGGTTCTGATGAGGCCTTAATTAGATGCATTAATGTGTCTCTCTGTGGCCGTACTCGAACTCCAAACTCAAACACCATGATAGTTTTTGTGGGGTGTTTAATGCTCTAAATTGCACATTTTCGAATAACAGTGGCTCTAAACGCCCACTTAAGGTTGCGTTTGCTCCAGTGGAGGTGCTGGTGGGGGGATTCTTACGGTTTCCACTCGGGTTGTTTTTCCTCTTCCGGGTGGGATCAAACACTAACCAGCGGGATGTTTTTATCTCGTGCTGCTACCGTGTGGAGGAACGGAGAACTAATGTGTGTGTGTGTGTGTGTATGTGTGTGTGTTTGCGCGCGTTCGCTTCAAGTTTCACACAAAGGAGAATCCAGTGAGGTCGGGTCACCTGGCGATAAAGTGCTTAGCACGCATGAATGTGTAATGTTTATTGACTCTGGAGGATCGGAGCGATCCTCTGTTGATTTTTTTTTTTTTTTTTTTTAGCTCCTCATCCATTACCTGAGCTCGACCTTTGAGATAAATGAAGAGCGAGGGAAGCAGACGGATGAGGGGATTAAGGGAGAGTCGCAACGGGGAAGTAAGGCCGAAGGGGGAAGGAAAGAAAAAAGACAGACCGCCGGCGGATAAATGAGGTGGAGGAGCGTAATGATCGCTGTTTGTTATGATGTACAGAATCAAGTTCTCTTTGACAAAACAGTCCTTAGCACCTCTGTATTTATAGTGTCAGCGGTCAGTCCATCGGCAGAGGCGGGCGGATGATGTGTAGGAGTGTTAGTGCCGTGAGCGCTGTTCTGGAATGACCCGCTCATCCGTCAGGACCACAAACCTGAGCAGTGCTGGAGTGTTGGATCTCAGCTTGCCGTCATATTTAAAGTTATGCAGATGAAAAACTACATTGAGGATTGGGATGCAGATAAGGGGGGAAAAAAATAAAAATTCTGCGCCCTTTTGCTTTTGTGGTAGATATTTTTTTAAGAATGAGACTCATTGGGGAGTTCCTGTGAGTCTGAAGTTGGGGGGGGGGGGTGCTCTTTGTTTAAACCAGATCAGCCGGTTGTGAGATGACATGTTTGGTTTTTCGCAGCAGTTAAGCAGACCTTTTTCTGAGCGGGGAGAGGGGGACGCCGGCATTCCCCTTGTCATCCCTGACCTGAATAGAGGTGTCATGCTGATTTATGTAAATGGAGTTTAAAATGTGCCTCTGTTTCAAGACTTAAAAAGGCACCTCTTGCCGTTCCCGTGTGTTTCCCTCCATGTTGACTAATATATTCAGAGGAAACTCTGCTTTGACGGCTCACAGAAAATCATGGAAGATGGCTTTTATGCCGCCCAGGAGTCAAGTTCCTCTCGGCGGCCAGAAAATGGACCCGACATTAAGATAAGGGATCATCCAGTTACTGGTATCAAGATGGAACAAGTTACCGTTTCAACCACAAGGGCCAAAGGATTTTAAAGTCTTCTAGAAGTGATGTCAGAAAAAAAAGTGCCGAAGAGACCAGAGTTTTCTATGGCTGTTTGAAGCAGAGTAGGAAAATGCTGCTCCTCCCTCATTTCTTACATGTTCAACTTATTACCGGTAATCTGTATTTTTGCTTCAATCTGTGCATAAAAATTGAAATCACAGTGAATGTGTGTAAGAATCAATATATCTGTGTTATTTTAGAAGTGGTAGGAATGGTTGTTGCTCTCATAAAACAAATAAATAAATAGCATCTATATCATGTTATACATTTTGTTTTAGAATTTTTTTAAATAAATACTTTCACACATTAAAACTATATTAGTTTACTCATTATATCATAGAAAATTCATTCCTGCACATTCCTAATTTACAACTTTATCATTATACCATGAACAAAATATGCAAATCGTAGTAGAGACCCCCGTAACCATGGGGATTAAGACCTCAACTTCCTACTTAAAACCTCCTTTTAAAAACACTTATAGTTGCCTGTTTTAAGTGTGCAAACGCCAAATATACTCTTAATATTTATGAATACGCACAACGGAAACCGTCTTAGCACTACAGCAGAATCCAACTTCTTACTTATCTCTGCTTGGGGGAACAGCCAATCAGCAGCAAGGAAAATGAATGCTGCTCTCGGATTGGCTGCTTTACGAATGCCAGACAGTAGCACGTCCAGTAGTACTGCACCCATGTATTTCAGCTTCCCAAGCTGCATTTTCTTTTGACTATTTAAGATATGCTCTCCGAAACAAATCAGGGAATGGAAGGCAAATAATTTAAATTACGTTCCACAGGAAAATCCACAAAGAGTTGGGCATCTGGTGTATTTTTAAAATATGGACAGTATTGTGAAATTGGATTTTAGTAGTTTTCTGTAAATGCTTACGATTTCATACATGTCACACGATGTCACTGTACATTTTATGTTTTTGTTTTCATTTAAAGAGACTGTTAGTCTCTTCGGCTTCCTGTCTGTCTGTTTAGACGATTCTCATCTCGACTTCTGACCAACAATCATTTGGAAGAATTCTCAGCAGCAATTAAGAAAGAAAAGAATGTTAAGAACATATTTTCCAAGCTGAATTATGAACAAGTCATATCAAAACAGAGAGCTAACATTACGCTGCAGATTTCTCCCTTAGCAAAGATCCACAGCAGAGCTGAGACACGTGTTTACAGAGGATATTTTGTAGCTGTATTCATTTAGAAAATAAAATGAGACAGTTTCTGATATATCTAAAATGTGGAACATGATATCAAATCTCTAAAACGTAGCATGAAGGCAATCCTGGGAAAACAAAGTATCCGTTTTTGTCAAAAAACAAAGAAAAAAAAAACACCATCGTTATGTAATTATCAACTTCATAAATTTGCCCTAAACTAAACCAAAAACAAATGGATTCCTTATTAAGCCCAAAAATTTGGTTATTGCTTTGTTGAAATGTTGACATTTGATTCATTAATGTCATTAAGATAAAACCTTTTTTTTTTTGCATTTAGTTGTGAACAAATCCTGTGAAAAATGTGAAATAAAAACCCCCCAGATAAACAGAATTTGGAAAAAGGTAAAACAGGTTAATTTATCTAAATGATGCATGATATACTGTTACATTTGTTTAAAGAATTAAGAACCTAATAAAAAAGTGTAGTCAAGACAAACTTTACATGAAAAGTGCGTTGAAAGTGTAATCTTTTAGGGCTTTTTTTTTTTGCACTTATTGAAATAATTCCCACTGCTGCCCTCAAGTAAAACTCAAACATCCTACCGAAGGACCAACAAAATCTCACAGTGCTGTATTCATTACTAACATATTACACTAATTAACTTTGGACTTTTGAAGCTTCGCTACTGTCCTATCATGTTTGCAGAGTGAGGAGTTGTTGGATCCCCACAGGAAGGTTGCTCTCATTAAACTGTTATGTGAGCAGATGAATGGACTGCAGTGCTCAGTAGCACTGTAAATGTATTGATCCAAGTTTCCTGAAGCCTTGCGGGGGATGTATTTGATCCTCATGGTTGGGGAATTTTGAAACTGATGAGCGTTCGTGCGTTTCCTAAGGAGTAAAGGAGGTTTAAGTGCAGCTTATCTGGCGTCAGAAAGGGCGTTTATTGACGATCGAATTAGTTGACTGAAAGTTGTAACGTAAAACATTTAAAAATGTTCTGATCTGATAAAATATACTAGGACTTAATTTGAGTACTTTTTTAAATTATTATTTTTGCTTTTCCTAGCAGATTTAGGTGACATCCCCCCAATTGGAGCGCAGGAACTTACCAACAACTTGAAACAGGGCTTCCTGGAGAAGAAACGAAAAGGTATAACAGAGCCTCACCCATATCCTGCAAGCTATGTTTATATAAGTTATACTCTAATTTATATAAGTTATACTCTAATCACTCACGTTTGCTTATGAATACTTTCTTTCTTCAGATCACAGCTTCTTCGGCTCAGAGTGGCAGAAGAGATGGTGCGTCCTGAACCACTCCGTGTTTTACTACTTTGGGAGCGAAAAAGGTTCGTCGGTCGCTGCAGGAAACATTGCAGCCGCACAAAGTGAATCAGATAACAGCCTACCATGTGTTCCGCCTCCCGACAGATAAACAGCAGAAAGGCTCATTTTATATCAGTGACTATAGCGTGCAGCTGTCGAGCAGCCTGAGAAAAGACTCCAAAAAAAACGCCTGCTTCGAGTTCACGGCTCCCGGTCGACGGGCCTTCCAGGTCGGTTCATATTATTCACAGTAGAGCTGTCTCATTTTCGGCGCCGACATTTAGTCATGTCATTGCAGCTCCTGCAGACAATTATACTCACATCTGCAGAATGATTATATGAAAACAGCTGGAGGAAGCTAATAAGAATGTCATATATTTTTTTTACATTATTTATCGCCACGAGACAGAGGTGGCAGAGGAAGTTTCCTTTTTTTTTCTGCAGAAGAGCTTTTGTTGTTTGTTTGGAAAGTCTGAAAAGACCTCAAATATCAATAAAAGCATGACATAATATTTGCATTTTTAACTGTAATTACAAGATATTTTCATGATAGGTAACTGTCAATAAAAATGCTTGACTTGTAAAATCCATACAATTTTGACTTTATTTCAAATGCATAAATCCTTAAGAATTTTGCTCTATATATTTATTATTTGCAAATAATAGCTTTATTTAGAAAACATTTCAATTAAAAAAATGTCCATTTATTATTTTAAAAATGATTACCTCCTTTGTACCTAACAATTAATTATTTAACAGATTTATGACAGAAAATTAATGTTTTTTTTCTTCAAATTTAGCTTTCATTTCACTTATGCTTATTATTACTCAATTTTAAAATATTTTACAAAATTCCTAAGCACTTTAATGTCAATAAATTGTGTCCAAATCTTTTTGTCAAACGTTTGGTTAAAATGTCACATTAATGTAATATTTAGGAACATATCCAGATGATAACTGCAGAGTTTAGATATATTATTTCCGCTCTCTTTGCAGTTCACTGCCAGCAGCCCTCAAGACGCCCGCGAGTGGGTGGACCAAATAAATTTTGTCCTGAAGGGTAAGACATCATCTCTTTGTGTCTCTTTCCTGGAGCTTTGTAATGTGACGTCTCGTCTCCGTTTTGGTTTTTTTTTTGTTACAACTTTTTACAGGTTGAAAAGCCTCACAACATAAGGAAAATGCAATAATAATAACAACAATGGAATAAAATTTATTTTAGCTGACGTTTTAAAAGGTTGATAAGAAAATACATTTGAAGAAGTATAAATCTAATGTTTTTTCCCCCCCCTCCATACGAGTTGTTATTGTGTTTCCCTCGGCGCAAAAAGGTCAGGAGTGCGTGGGAACTCTTTATCATCTCTTTCTGGAAAACAGCCGATCTGTCACCAACTACACAACCAGACACATAAGTCCTGAATCCTCTCCTTCCACTTGTCGACCCACAAGGTGATGTGCATCCTTGTGTCCCTCTAGTTTTCCTCCACCCCGTTCAACTGCGCCTCCCGCTACCCTCCTACCGAATTCCAGCTTACAGGAAATTGATTGGTAGATGTTCTGGTTATCCTCCAGTGACATTGATTTCTGCTTGGTTGCTGCTGGATGGCGGAGGACCTGATACCCTGTGTTGCAGCGGCCAGTCGCTCGCAATGAGACAGCTCCTCCATCTGAGCGAGCCCATCGCGTCTCCGGCTCTCTAAAATGGGCTCGGGCCGGCCTTCTGCGTGCGGGAAGTAACAGACACTCTGCAGTTTGTCTTACGTCCTCCAAGCATGGTTCTGCTTCACAGTCTAGTCCGGGTGCAACGTATAAAGACGGTTGTTTATGGTTAAAGCAAATGTAAAAACACACCAGCAGGTCGCGATTGTCAAAATATACTTGGATTTTTATGGGGGGTTTTTATAATTGGAACCCTTTAAAGTGAAACAGCAAAGATTGGTAATGAAGGCAAAAGCGACCATTGTGAATTTTCTGGTTCTTTTTTTGAGCTCCCTGCAAAATGTAACACATGAGTGTTTTTTCTGTCTTTTTTAATTTATTTTAAGGATTTAACCCCTTAAATGCCAGTTTAGTTGCTTCAAACCTTCCAACTGTCATTTTAACACACTTTATATATAATCCAATGTTTGACGTTAAAATTACTAGAGACACATTTAATTGATTAAGCCATGTATACAGACAAAACATTTAATAATGATACTGATAGGTGAAGAACTAAAAGAGAGAAATGCGATAAACAAATAAATAAAATTAAACTTATAAAAACAGAATTTACAGCAACTTAGATGGTTCAAATAAAATGTGTAACATAACATATTGTAGTGACAATGACATGATAACATGATAAAAAATATTATTCACAATATTTATTACTTCAATAGTGCTAAAATAATAAGACAGACTATAAATGGCTATTATAAAAGCTGCTAAAAGCTGAAATTGAAATAAAATGAAATGAGATAATAATTGGCTGTAAACTTCACTGCATCTTTGTTTTGCATCTTCAAAAATACCCAAACTCTCAGGCTTTCAGTTCATTACTGCAAACCAAAACAGACTCCTCACTAAATATTTTGGTTCCCACTTTAAGTACCAAGAGAAGACCTGAGGAGTCTGTAGAACAAAACCAAATCTGATAAATATGTTTGGCTAAGACCATTACAACTTACAATTTTATGATGAATGCAGAAAATGTACCGTCGCTGTGATGAAATCTCACTGGCTGCTGTTTGTGACTCCTGGTGTACACTCACTGTTTCTCGCAACAGAATCGCAGACGTGTGCACTGTTTTAAGAGTTTGTGTACTTATGTTTCAGCCGATTGTACACCTCCATTTTTTTTATTGCAAAACATTTTTTTTTTAGCAGCAGCAGGAAAAAGGTCTTTTTTCTCTATCAAATGAAATCTGCTGGGTTTTACAGTGTTTCTCTTTTCCTCATAGATCTCAGCTCCAACGTCATCCCCGTCGACGACGATGAGTATGAGGACGAGTACGATGACATTGAGGGCCTCAGTTCCCCACTGCCGCCATCCGTGGCCCAGGTTTCGCAGGTCAGCAAGCAAATAAGACGACAAGAGAAGCATGAACCTGAGGAGGATGAAGACGACATCTATGAGGAACTGCCAGGTATGCCACCGCCTGACATAAATGAATTCAAACACCTTCAGATCAGTTCAAGAACGGTGCATTGAGGGCTTTATAGAATGAGTTTCAAAGGGCGACCAGCTGCATCCAAACCTTACGTTGCCAGAGCAACACAAGGTATCGAGTGCTGTGGTGTTAAGCACCTGCTACTTCACTCTAGAGCAGTGAATATGTGTTTTCTGGAGTGGTACATCTAGTCTTTTTTTCCAGCTGTGAGAAGAATGATTCTTACACTGCATTTTGCTGGGGGGACTGTTTTTCAAGAGTTTTGTCCGTTTGAATGAAAGGAAGAGTTTAAAGTTTCAACAAACAAGGAGATTTTGGATAAACATGAGCCATGCATAAGCCAGTTTGATATGGAAGAGCTTGATTGGTTTATACACAATCCTGACTAACCTGAAAGAACACCTTTCGGGTAAATTAAAGCACAGACTGGATACCATTCCTTATTGTCCAACATCAGTGTCTGACCTCACAAATGTGCTGTTCAAAGAATGGACAGAAATTCCTATCAGCATCCCAGGAGATTTAAAGCTGTTGTAGTTATGTCACATTAAAGTTATGGACTAAGAATGGGATGTCAATCAGAGTTAACTTGTGTACGAGACAAATACTTTTGACTATATTAGGCAGAAATCAGATCCAGGATAGCAGCTGTGGAACTTGCTATTAGCTGTAGCTCTGGTAATTTTGTTGAATACAAATGTTCGCCGTAGTTTTCACCAACATTGAAAGTTTTTTTTCCCCCAGCTTTGTACTGAAAGAAAAGCAATTGGCATTTTAGTTTATGTGTTGAAGGAAGAAGAAAATAGGTACACTATTTTAGCAAATCGGGAAGAGTTGAAAGATTGACCAAAGAGACTCAGTCTTCTGGAGTAGCTGGTGTGAATTATGGTACAGTTAACACCCAGCTTGTGGAGGTTATCCACCCTCATGGTCTGCAGCTAGAAAATAGTAACACTGGGTGAAAAAAGAAAAAGTCAGATGGGTCACATTCAATGAAATATGAATTTAAAATTTCATTTACGAAATCCAAAATATCCAGATGCATAAATTATGACTACGTTTAGTTTGCATGCTGGCGAGATGGCCATTCCTTAAACTAATTTAAATTGTTTTGTCAGAGTCAAAGCTGTAGTAGTGAGAAAGCTACTAGCAAAATAAATGAGGTGCATTTCGAGTTTGAAAAGTAGAAATACCACTTATTTACTGTGACACGAGGCCTTTAAAAGTGATAATAAAACTGCAATAAACATGTAACACAGTTCATTGTTACGACTTTACTCTTTTTAACTGCAACAGCCATATTAGCTTGTGTGGTTGTGTTGCTCAAAGACCTTTGACCTTATATTTCAGGAGCCTAATTTCTGGGATGAAGTAGCCCACAGAATAATTGTGATTCTGTGGGCTACTTTCTTTATAATTATTCAGTTGTGAAGAAGGAAATGCACCTCTGGCTCTCTGCTTCAACTTAATTTTCGTCACGTTCAACTTAAAAATCTCAAACTAAACATAATAAGTGAGCTACCTTTCAATTAACTGTTCATTTCTGAACTATTACCACACATTCTTCAGTTGTATTAAAAAGCTGCTGTTCAGTGTGCGATTTGTAATTGCCTATTTAATAGTGCACATTGTAATATTGTTGAAACAGCAGTCTGTGGTTGTGTGACTGAATTTATGATCATCAGCGATATGAGAACAGCATATGTTAGGACATATTTATACCCAAAAGCAATCCGTTAGATCCGGTTTAGACCTGCATCACAGTTCATGCTGCTGTTGCTTATTTATGTTCCATGTTATTGGAAATTGACCAACATCCATTTTTTAGAAAGCAGCGAGGTGCCTCAGGTGTCTTCTTATTTCCACCCGGACTGATTTCTCATTTAAAATCAACACTAATAAGCTCAGCCGTGCCGCTGCTGCAGGGCTGCTCGGGACAGCAGAAGATGCGAGATCCTCTTCGTCCTTATCTGGTAGTAGTTTGGAAGTGCTCCGTCATAGAACGTCCAATTAGCTAATGTTGCCTGGCAACAAATAGCCTCCAGTTCAACCCGCTAAGCAGAGTTTTGGGGGCTAAAAATTGCCTAGCAACAGCAGTTTAGCAGAAAGGAAGGAAAAAGCGGCGTCTCGGAGGCCTTAAAATAGTCCTCAACGCCTCATCGTTCGCAGAAGTTGGATTTCGAATGACGAGAGCCCGGAAAAAAAGTCTGTGTTCGGCTTCGTCCTGAGACCGGGCCGCAAGATCCCAAGAAGGACAAAAGAGGCGATCTGATCTTCTCAGCGCCGTCGTCCATCACTGTTCCTATTAAATAAGATACATCAAGATTCTGTTTCACTCAGTGAGTACATTACCTTTGCCAAAATCGCTGGTGAAAGGGAAATCAGTCTTCAGACTGTCACGCCGCCGTTCAAAGCCATCTGGGAAGAGGTAGAGACCCTGACCACAGATGGCATATCGAATGACGAGCTCTTTCGTTCACTTTCTCACCCCCAAAGCTTATCAATCACTCTGCTCCACTCTGTGCTCACCAACAGCTTTTACACAGTGATTATAGGCCGGTAAATTATTAAAATCTCCACTAATCAGGGCTGCAGATGAGCAGAGCTGATGGTAATAGATATATTCCTTTGCTAAATCAAAAGAAACAGCACCAGCGCATAAATTTACAAAAGCAAGTGTCGTCACTCGTGTTCTTTCCTGAAAACTTGCTGAAGTTAAACATTGAGAATTCTGCAAAATTGCATGCTTTAGGCAGATTGCAGGCTTCAGGTTCTGATGACTGATTTAAATCACTTTAATGTGGAAAAGCATCAGGCCGTAGCAGCGGCTGCTCCGCCGAGTGACGCCCCTCTCTCTGCCACTCGAGGACCGCTGAACAAATGTTTAGAAGCAAAGCAAACCAAATTAAAACGACTCCTCGGGATGGAAAAAGAAGATGGTGACTTTCTGCATCCAGAGACACAAACTGAACTCGCATCCAGAAATACTTAAGTGTGTGTGTGCGCGCGCGTGCGTGTGTGTGTTTGATCTCTGCTTCTCTTCCTGGAACGGAGAGGTGCTGGTCGTGCTGGAAGGTGGATAGTGTTGCTGCGTTGTGGCATCGCTGTCTGCCCTCTTCTGTGCACGATGGATGTGGGAGTCGCAGCAGGCGGATCACTGTGTCACAGAGCAGACCGGCGGGTGCCACGCCCCGCAGGCACAGAAACCTCCGCCTCTGCGGGACTTCAAGACCGCTTCTGCCGCTTCTTTGGCGTTTCTGTGCAGTTCTGCTCCTAGACGAGGGAGAAGAGCAATTATAGATTTGCTAAGGATTTCATTTTTACCAGCAATTTTTTCCTTCTGTGATTTTTATTTGTCCTCATCAGAATGATCAATTATATGTATAGTCATAATTATCATTGCAGAATAATATACGCAGTTATCCTGTTTATGTTTCCAGCTTCTGGTTTTATGGTATATTGTATCGTTTTCCATCAGTCACTCTTGTGATCCTTTCTAAAAGATGCACAAGACAAATATTTATCTTATTTTTGCCCAGTAGCTCTATATATATATATATGCATGTTGCAATAAAGTGAAGCCAGTAGTTTCTTTATTCAATTATTACACCACCATTAGGGTCTAATACTCTATTTAGTGGCATAAAAATGATTGGAGACAATCAAATAATCAATAAATAAAACACAGAAACCAATGGATGCATTGATCAGACATTTCCTGGCCGATACTGGATTTTTTCCCTGAGCTCTGACTCTCCTCTTGCAGCAGAAACATTGATAGAAAGAGACGTTTATGAGGCTGAAAAAGAGTTAGATTATTCCCAGTAACACATTGTAGAATATTTCCTTAACTTTACTTGATTTATTACTAAACTCTAAGGTGCAGCTGCAGTTGATCCAGTTTTTTAAAGGCTGAAAATCATGGGTGATTTTTGTTTCGATGTAATAAATGGTGAAAATAATTCTGATGTTTCATCATTTGACCTGCAGATTACCAATCAGAGGAAAATGGGCTGATACCAATCTCTGATCTCATTAATTGGCACATTTATCTAAATGAAGTAAAATAACTTTTTAGATGTCATTTATTGATAAATGTTCCCGTTTGGTCTATTAAAAGCATACTTTTCTATAAATTTGGGAATAAGCCAATTAAATTTATTGTTTCTTCTTTATTTATGTAAATTATTTACTATTTATTACAAGTGTCTTACAGTAACCACTGTATTTTGTTTCTTTAGAGGACGATCTGCAAGAACAAGTGGAAGAGACTGCTGAGAAGAACAATCAGTCGGGTGAGAATTTAATTTTTAAGGTTTCCAAATCGCTAACAGAAAGCAGCCGTTTCCCAGAGGTCAAAGCTTTTTCCCTCATCTGAGTGAATTTGTGCGCCGTGTTTCCTTCCAGCCTCGTCTTCAGAATACGCCAACTACTACCAGGGTTTGTGGGACTGCGAGGCCGACGAGACGGATGAGCTGGACTTTAAGAGAGGGGATCTCATCTACATCGTTAGCAAGGTGGGTGGAAGAGGTTGCTTCAGCTTCCCTCTGATTTCTGGACTTTCTTCTAATTTGTTGTTGTGAGCTTGGTGGCAGCCGCTCTTTATTTCTAATGAGAGAAAATTCCCAGAGTGCTCTCTCTGACTTGTTGATCAGCCGTCCCAGATGAGATGCTGATTAAAAAAAAAAAAACAACAACAAAAAAAGTGTAATTATTTAAGGGTTAAACAACATCAGCTCTGGTGATCGCCTCGCGAACATGCTGATATCCCCAACATCTAAATTCCCTCCCGTTAGCGAGAGCTCGCATCTCGCCGCAGCACAGAAGCGCCGACAGCTGCATTGTCTATTCCCGGGCCGCCGGGCTGAAGTGCCATTCGGATGCTGCGTAATGGTGCTGTTGTTCATTACGGAGCCTCTATCGCAGGGGTTAATTGAGCAGGCAGCCATGCGACGCTCTTCCTTTCCGTTTGATGTAAACTGCAGGTGAAAGCCATCCTGCATCTCAGCTCTTTTCTCCCCAATCTGTTTCCTCGTGTTTTATGGCCGCCGCGCAGCTACATGCAGAGTATCTACCAGTGAAAAGACATCCTACTGGAAATCAATGGCTTGTAATTTGGGCACTTCTCCTCCTCTTCTGCGGAGTGGGACTTGTTCCCAGACTGTTGCGATTGGTCGACTTCAAATTGAATCATCATGCTCTGTGTTTAGGCCAAATTATATGAGGAGGGGAGGCAAGATGAAGGAAGAGGCTTATTTGTTTATAATTATGTAATTGTTAGTTTTGTTGAATTTTAATAATTTACAGTGGAATAAAAGAGGAAAATATTTTATATTTGTTCCTGATAAAGACACATAAAGCAAAAGCTCCCTTTACAGGAGAGGGAAGTAAATATCCCCCTCAAACATTTTCATATTTTGTCAAATAGAGTTTTGGAGTGGAAAGGCAAAATGATATATTGCTTACCACATTTCGGAGTTGGTGGCGATCCAACCATCTAAACTTTTAACACACCGGTGCATCACATTACCTTCAGAAATCATTAAATTAGTAAACAAGCTGAAAATCATAGCCTTTACAGATTTTTGTGTGTTTGCATTTTCATCCTCCTGACTCATCATTTTGCAGAACAGCTTTCCTCTGCAGTCACAGCTGCCAGCTGTGCCACATGTACAGACTGAAACTGGTCCCATTCTTCTTTGTAAAACGGATCAATCTCTGCCGGACGGGAGGGAGAGCATCTTTGAATAGTAATCTTTGAGCCTTGTCACAGATTTTTGTTTGTATTTCGGTTTGGACTTGGACCACTGTCTCTCTCTGGCTGTATGCTTACGCTCTTTGTCCTGCTAGAAGGTGAAGATTGTCCTTGCATTTACCTCCACCCTGTATTTACCTCCTGCTGAGGATGTTCTGCCACCGTCATGTCGCGCCATTCGCATCATGTCTTCAGGATGTTGGTGTTTCTCCACACATGGAGCTTCAGAGCACCTTCTTCACGGTTTGCTGAGCTTCCTACATGGTTTGCAACAAACAGCAAACAAGACTTTCATATGGCTGTCAGAGAAAAGGGGACAGAATACAAATTCACGCCATACTTTTCAGACTTTTATTGGTTAAAAATACCAATCTACTTCACAGTTTGTGTTGAGTTAAGCCAGGGGAGTCAAACTAATTTTCATTTTGGAGCTCATAGATGTTTTGATAAAGCTACCTGTTAAATTAAAGCTTTATCTGTATTCGATGAGTACATCTTACAATAAATAGTATTAACATCACATTGATGTAATTTGGGACTTATTTATTCGACTGATAAAATAATGAGTTCTGGTTTTCTAGTGTCTTGAGGGCCACACCAATAGCTATGGCGGGCCGGATTTGGCCCCTGGGCCTTGAGTTTGACACCTGTGGTCTGCACCATAAACTAAAACGCCAGTGGGAAAACAATAATATCTGTGGTTCTAACTTGCCAAAATGTAGAAAAGTTCAAAGGGTGTAAAAACTTTTTGCCAAGCATTTTTCTCGGTCGTGCTCTGAATGCGGCGGAGCCGGTCTCCTCCGTCTGCGTGTTCTGGGTGACTTGGGGGAGAAAAATGTCAAAGCGCCTGCCTTCATTTTTCACATAATGCTGGCAAAAGTAGGAAAACTTGAAGGTAACAAAAGGGGAGCTGGCTCTGCAGAACTGAGTCGCCCCCCACACCGCCTGAGCTCTGCTCCCTGGATTATATTTCACCATGTAGATCCTGTTACTGCGTCACCGAGGGGCTTAAAAGAAACTTATGACGTCCAAGTTGGAAGCAAGGGCTGCTTGTTTTTATCCCCTAATCTTAATGACACAGATCACTCTTGTTTTGTCAAGCAGGAAGATAAAGTCATAACATGGATACAAGCTGCAGCACTCTGACTGTCTTCTAATAGATTTAAAGTGTGGTTGTAAATTATTTAGATGAGATTTCCGAATGCTTGGCTTTCCTCGAGAACACGACTCAGCCCGTGTCCCCGTTTTGCGTTCTAATAGCGCCGCGTTGCCCTCATGAATTGTATTATTTGGATTATTGCCTGTAATCGGCTGTTTTGTTTTAATGAGGCCTCGGGGAGGGCTTCCCTGCGCCTCTGCACACAGACCCTCGCTGTTGTTGGGACTTTACAGGGGAGGGATTCCTGGGATCCCTGACCTCGGTGAGTAAAATACGGGCCCTTGGCTAGAACTCAAGCTTGTCATTTAACTGGGGGGGACCCAGACGCACGAAATGGCCGCAATAAAACCAGGGCCCATAAATTCTCTCGGAGGGTGGGAGGCCTGCTTGTCTCTGCTGTTATGTCAACACTGACCATAATTACAGGGTAATAAGGACACGCTCTAAGTGCTAAATCAATGGTGCTAACAAACTGTTATTTTTAAAGCTAGCATGTGATTGACTGCTGAAGTGCAGAGTGGGGCAGCCACGGGCGGGGTGTCATATGGCTGTGAACTGAGGAGGACATGCCGATTGTATAAAAGGCCCTCATCCATCATTATTGATCCCTCGCTTACTGTAAAGTGGGGGCATTTTTACTGTATTTGTGTTTTTTCCCCCCTCCCCCGTGTATTGCTGCGTGCGCACACATCGCTGACAAAGTAAATAAATTAGGAACCTCACAACTCATACGAATCCCATTAGTTCGAGGGAATTAATCTCGTAGCGTGAATCTTTCGATGATGTCTAACACGCCTTCTGCAGAGCTCGATGGGGATGTTCAGCCTGCTGATGCATGAGGTGGCAACACACCGTAAAATCCATCTTTTTTTTTTCCTTCTTTTTTTTTTTTCTGCAGCATTTCACTTTCTTAAAGCTTGCATTTTTTTCCCTAATGCATTTCCTGGTCAATATAGGTTTTATAAATGCAGTTAACACTGCATGAAATATTAGAGTTTCCCCCACAAACAGAAAGACGGATTCTGTCCGTTGCTAATCTATGCTCTTTCAGATTCTCATCAATTTGATTTTTCGCCTGTTCCGTAAGAATCATAAGCTAGATTTTATGGAGTATTAGTACTCTCCTCTTGACTGTACTTGTTTCCCATTTAGGTTCAAATACATTTTTTAAATTTAGCTAAAGTGTCTCAGATGCTGTGTCCTTAAAATCGTAAGCATGGGCAAGCTGGCAAAGTTCCAAACAAATGAAAATCTCTCCAGAAATGTTCTTTGGCTTAAATCAGTGGAACGTCTGGTCAAATCAAACGTTGTGAAAAAAGTCAAGAGTACTCACAGACTTAAAATTGTACTAAAAAAATAAAAAGAACACATATTTTAAAAAGCATCCATTAAAGAAACTATTTTAGGCAGCACTCTCTTATCAGCAATAATTACAGGATGTGGGTAACTTTCTCTTTAAAAAAGTGCTTTCTATATTTAACCAAGTTTCATAAATTCAATATAAGCAGATTTTGGTTCCACACAGTCTGATCCTATTCACTGAGAAATTTAAGAGTGCAAAAAACATGGTTATTATTATATGTACATATATATTTGATAATTAGAAGATGAATACTTTTGTTGCACGTAACATTTTTCATTGTAAGAAGATTTTAATTTCTTGGAAATAGTTTTGCCCTAATTGGGGGACCAGATGTGTATCATTCCTAATTTAAAGTCCAGGGGCCACAAATGGTCCACAGGCCGCATTTTGGACATCCATGTCCTAAATGCCTTGTTATGCAGAGTTCCTATGCTGTGTTGAAAAACATGCAGCTTGATTTGATCCTTTTCCAACTATGGATGAGGAGAGAAAAAAGAAAATTGAGTGCAGACAACTATTTGAGTTGCCTTTATTTTCTATCATAAACTCCAGCAATTTCCACTCAAATAATTTGTAGTAATTTAATTTGTATTAAGCACAGAATCAGAATATATAATTGAAACCAAATATACACACACACCACACAGTATAAGAAGACGCATAAACGGATATCTACTTCACTCTGACATTAAATTAGACCAAACTTCACTGGCGGGTAGGATTACCAAAATTATTTATCAGAATAGTAAGAGATATTTCTTTAAGCTTTCTTCAAAGTCAGTTTACATACACTTTTCTAGTGTTTGGTAGCTCCTCGCAGCAGTTTGCTGGGAATTTGACCCATTCCTCCTGGCAGAACATCGTCAAAGTTCACACAGTTCAGCCCCCCAACTTTTCTGTAGGACTGAGATCAAAGTTTGTCCAAAACATTGACTTTGTTGTGCTAAAGCCTGTTTGTAATTTGGCAGTGTGGTCAAGGTCACTGTGCATTTGGACCAAGCTGGTGTCCAAACCTTCAGGTTTGTGTCTGGTGGCTTGAGATGTTGCTTCAATATTTCCACATATTTCCAGTCGTGACGGCACGAGCAGTTCAGCAGTCGCTCCTGCATGGATTCATTCTTAAACACCTGAATTTTATCTAAAACTCCAGCATGTCCCTGGCCAGTCACTGCGTCTATCTGTAATCTTCTGTGCTGTAAGTTTAGATGAAGCCGGAAATGATTTTGCGGGTCTCAAAAATGTCTAAGCCTGCTTAGACTTGGGCCAGAATGAGATTCTTACAACATGATAGCCATGTGTGAACATACCATGGTCTTCCAATGTAATGGCATTAACATGAAAAAGAAAAAAAAATTAAGAAAGAAAATAAACAGTTATTTCAAATTTACAAAAAAGGGGGGGATTTTAATGGTTATTTTAATGGTATCCATAACATTCGTTGATTTTGAACACCTGTTATAGTAGAGCTATTTTCAATTAGCTTTATTTATTGTGAATTAAATAAAGACATCAGAGATCATAAACTGTGTTTTAATGAATTTGTATTTATTGTAGGATAATCCAGTCTGAGGTTTTCATGCCAAAATGTTTATGAAAAGGCCCTTTACTGCACTGCCAATGCTGATATTTGACAATATGTGAAATATAAAGACAGTAAAACTCAAGGAGGTAAATCTTTTGTGCTGTTGGAAACGAAGGCATTTGAGTCTAGAAAAATATGCAATTGTCCAGTGGAAAGTTTACAGGAAACCCAGTTGAACAGCTGGATTTTTACTGCAGGAAGTGACAAAGTCATGATTATGATTTTTTTTCTGTATGAAGCATATTGCCTACCCCTTCCTCCATCCTGGCCTGTATTCGCTCTGCAGCCAGATTTCCCTGCAGTTTCTCGCTCTTAATTTTGCTCCACCTCGTGTGCATCAGACCGGTCCCGCACTGAACTAGGAGGTATGTCCCGCATTCTTGCCCTCTAATTTATGTATCCCTAATCAAAAGACCGCAGCTCTACAGGTCAGCTGTCACATTCCTGTATTCCCACAGGCACTCATGGGGAACGGCAGGATGGAGTGGGAAGAGATTTATGGCACAAACCCAGTCCAGGGTCCTTAAAACTCTGGCAGGCGTTGCTGCCACCTCTCCCCTCTCGTCCTCCCTTCTCGCTTCCCTCACTCCCGTTCCTCCTCCCGAGCAGAGTCAGGAGAGAGCGAGCCAAGGCAGCGGGCTCGGCCAATCCGACGCGAGCTCCCGCAGCAGAGCGTCACCTCTGATTTGACACAAACGTATCGCTGGACGGAGCATGTGAGAACGTGGATACCACTGACACCTTGTGGTGAATTCAAGCAGACCTGTAATGATTCCAACGTCTTCAGAAGATTTCAATTCTGATGAGAATTTATATATATATATATATATATATATATATATATATATATATATATATATAAATATATATATATACAGCTTCTGCTTATATTGCTTGAAACTGTCACCTTTGAGGGCGTTTTTATGTCTTATAAGCAACTCGTTTTCCTGTCTGCTCTAAAAGAGGAAAAGTGGGCAAACAATCGGATGGGAAAAGTCAAGCAACAGAGACAAAGAGTGTGGAAGGAGGGTTTGTGGGGGGGGTGGGGAGGGGTTCTCTTTTCTTTAGTATGAACTCTGTCACACACCAATTTAAAGACCCCAAGCTGCTTTTGTGGCCATAGACACCGAGTCACTATAGACAGGCAAGACATCCTATTTACCACCCAAAGTAGCAGGGGGCGAGTCTGGGGTCCGGGGTCATGCAGGAGGCAGCGGTCATCCCCCGGTCAACTACAGTAGGTCATTATTCAGCCCAAGCCAATAGCCCCGAACCGCGTCCGAGCAGCCCACCCCCCAATCCATTCCGCTTAATTATTATAAATGAGGGGCGGCATAAACAGCCATCATTACAGACACTCAGTGGCATACACAAATCCACTTTAAATTGCTATTAAGTTAGGAAGCGATCTGTAATCCCAGGCGTGCGTTAGAACGGAGCAAGCAGGCTTTTCTTTTTATTAAATCTCATCGTCCCTGAGATATTTTCAAGCGTTCTCGCGCTCCGTCACGTTTCCAATTTGGAGCCAATTCGTTGATTTAATTAAAAGCCCACTTGGAAAAACGGACACTAAGTAGCCATTCCCATCTCTGGCTACGCACGGCTATCATCTGTGTTTTATTTTTATATTTTTTTTATTTACATAAATTTTCGCTGAAAACTTTAACTTCACAGTGTGTTCGATCCACTTTTTTGCATTGTCCCTTGTTCCGTACCTGGAATTATTTACATTTAAAAAAGAAAATCATGTTTTTTTTTCCTTTAACTAGATTTTTTCCTCCTCAAGCTTCTTCACAAGCACAGACTTCAGTCTGTTTTTCACATGAGACGGAAATATTTAAACATTCTTCTTTGCAAGAAAGCACCAGCTCAGTCAGATTGGATGGAGAGCATCTGCGAACATCAGTTTTGAAGTCTTTCCACACTCTTGACTCATAAACGTACTTTGATTGAACTGTCCTGCATTTATCTCCGGCTGGATGTTCATTGTCTTCCTGCTCTCCGGTTAGGAGGCTTTTGCAGCCTCTAACAGGTGGTTTGCACCTGTTTGAGATTCAAAGCTCCCACCTGAGCTTTCAAGCCCCTGCAGATTTACCTTGGACCTTTTGGCTGCTTCCCTGATGAATGCTCGCCTTGTCTGCTCTGATAAATCACGTGGACAGACATGTCTTGTTAGTTCTGCAGCTCCTCGATGTTAAGATGACGAATTGAACAGAGCTCTGAGATGTTCAAAGCACGGAATATTGTTCTGTGACCTAACCCTGTTTAAAGCTTCTGCACATCTTCCCAACCTGCCTCTGTTTGTTTTCTGATGTTCTCTAAGCATGAGGGATAGGAAATTAAGGCCTTATCAGAATATATTCCAACGATAAGAGGCAATTATTGCTTCCTTTTTAGGGAGCTGTGTCCCATTAGTAAGAGCCCCCAAAACACGAATACTTCTCTTTGTGAAGTAAGACGCTTCTTTAGGACACCAAAAGGTTGCATAAAGAACTGTGATTAATATGATTACACTGAAAATCTGAACTGCGTTTAGTCATAATTTCAAATACATTGAGATTTATTTATTGATGCTTTCATTTGACAGACAGTGGAAAAAAAATAGTAAAACTAATAATCCCAATACTGACAGATTTGGGGATTTGAAACATTAACTTTCGTTTTTTATGACATCAATAAATCTAAATTATTATCATAAGACATTTATCACGATAAGTGAACATTCTTCCTGTTCTCTAACAAATCTCCTTCACACAACACCTGGATTCATGCTGAGATTAAATTAGATGTTCTCTTTTTCTTTAGTTCTTAGCATTTTATTCAAGGGTATTAAAGTCAAAGGGGTAAAATACAAATACTACAGTTTGTATACTTATTTTATAAAAAAAAAAAAAAAATTACAATCATGAATCATTTTCAAACCACTTTAATTATCCACAAACTGCGATGACGTTTGTCGTCGTAACTTTTGAAAAAATTAGAAAATTTCAAGAGGTATGAATATTTTTTGGGCGGGTTTTGTGGCTCCAAATCCATTCTGAGAAAAGTCTGTCCCCCCGTTTCTGGCATTATGAAGTGTATCTGTGCACGCAGTGAGGCGGCTCCTAGATGCTGCAGAGACCTGCAGTGCATCTGGTGAGCGTGCGCCGAGACGACAGAGGAGAAGGGATTGAAAACAAACAAGGCGAGGATGGAGGCAGAAAGGCTGCTGCAGGAGAGATGGGAAAAGTAGAGAGAGAGAGGGAACAGGAGGAAAAGATGGAGGGGGCTGGAAATGTGGAAGGAGGGAGAGATTGTAACAAGCAGGCGGCGGGTTCAGCGGCAGGGCAATGAGAGACTTCCTGCGCTCCATCACGCCCAAGGCCTGCCTCAGTCAGCTGGTGGCCGAGCAGAGATGCCTCATGTGTCAGGCTTATTAGCGCTCCCCCTAGTTTGTATGCATTTGGGATTACATGCGAGTGGGTGTGTTTCCACCAGGAGAAGGTTAGTGTGTGTGAGAGCGAGAGAAAAATAAAACAAAAAAAAGAGGGAAAGAAAAGGACTGATGTTTAGGAATTTTTTTTTTTTTAAATGGAAAAAAATGTGGCTTATCAGAAGAGGAGCAGGTTTTTGTTTTTTGCTGCATAATGGCGGCGTGACACCTGCCTCGCCCGACTAAACCTCCGCTCACCTTCTCCCCGCTCCCGACTCGGGAAGCTGTCAGTCTGCCCCTCCGCTCGCGCGCCGTGAGCGATGGGCCCATCAGGAATGCCGCCATTAGCCAGCCCCCTGAGTGGTAAATAAACGATCGCGCCGGTACACTGCAGGTGTTGTCATAGCAACCCACTCTCCATTGCCGGCCCCGCCCACGCTCACTCCGAGCTCTCTCGGCGGAGGAGTCACCGGGAGGTCAGCGAGTCGACGCGCGGCCGCCACCACGACACGGCGCTGTTCGACGCCCCCCCACACACCTCCCAGCCTCTTCCTGCCCCTCAATGCTGGCAAATACCCCCCTTGCCCCCAAAACACAGACAGACAACCCCAATCTGTCTCACGTTAGCACTCCCAAACTTCTTCAGCTCGTTTCGTGTCTAGATCCAAAATAACCCCAGACGCAGGCAGCGGCGGCAGAAGGACGCCGTGAGAAAGGGGAGAATGTTTTTAAGTCATTTGGGTAATTCACTCTCCGCAGCTTTTTTGGAATGTCCCTATTACAGCAGGTGTACTCTGGATGAACCCATTTCAAGTACGGGGAAGATGGACTCGGCACGCCTGACAGACTCCCGCTGCCATCGGCGCCCACTCTGCGATGCGGCAGTTGTATTAAAATGGCGGCGTTGATAATCCAAAAGACCTTTCTCGGGGAGAATTTGAGACCGGCTGCACAGATGGGCGGCGGAGATAAATAAAACTCTCTGTCACTACGGTTGGTGGAATAGTGCTGCGACGCCCCCAAGGGAGAGCAGAACGGTTTTGCTCCCCTCACTCTGATATGCCTCCACCCCACCCCCGTCCGTCTGTTTCCTCTCTCTCCCGTTCCTTTCCAACAGGAACCACGGCCAGCTTTCCGGATTTTCCCCCTCTCTAAGCCTTGTGGGAAGCATAAATGCCCCATTTCGGCCAAACTTTCTCCCTTCGTTAGGAACAGAGACACAGTGAGGGCGGCCCAGCACGCCCCGACGTCCCCAGTCAGAGCGGAAAGCGATGAGGCCTGGGTGGACAATCTACTTATGTCTGTTTGTGCTCTAAAGACTCCCGAGTCTCGCGGTTTGTCACCGTCTGAACGGTTCATCCATCCTGGCTGTCCAGGAAGCGCTCATTAGCTGCAGGCCTCATTCCTCTGGCTGCAGAGAGAGGTGTCAAGTCCCGCAGATCGCCTAAACCTCTGACACAGAGCGCTTCGTCATGTCAGAGTTTGTTTGTGCTTCTGCGACTGGAAGCAGAGCCGTCGTATGCTCACCGACCGACACCGACACGTCCTCGTGTTCGTGTTTCATCTCCTGCGGCCAGTTTTCAATCCGCCTGAGAGCAGAGAGACGACGGGCCGGCCTGTCGGGTTCAGGTCCTGCTGCTTTGATCAGATGATCAAAGGTGATCAATAAATCTCAAGAGAGTTTCTATTAACCACACCGGTTCTTCGTGGACCCTTAAATGATCTCATTTATTTGATATTTTCAGATATGTCTTTGTTGAATATTTAATACCCACCTGCCTTCAATTGGAAATACTTTAAATTCATTTTCTGCATCAAGTCAAATTGAATTGAAAAAGAGCGACTTAAAACACAAATCTTAAATATTTACATCAGTCAGATTGCAACTTAAATTTTATGTTTTCACTAAACCATTTTTTTTCTTTTATTACAATTGACTACTTATTAAATTTCACAAATTCACTTGAATCAAAAATCCTTAGATTAAATATTTAATGTTTTTCTTTTTTCTTCTATCAATGTGGAAAAAGTCTTTCATAGTAGGAAAATATTTCCTAAAATGTTAATTTATTGCATTGTGTTTGATGTATCTATTAATTATTTAGTTCTTATTATTTATTATTATTCTGTTCATAGATAAAACTCAAATTTGACTCTTTTTTTATGTAGAAGCTATTTTCAAAAAGCCACATTAAGTCTTTCCAGGGAAAACGTCTCGACTTAATTAGTCTAGTGAAAGGAGGCCAACTGTGTTTATGGCTTTTGAGCAGTTAAAAAAAAAAGCTGTTTTATTTTAGACTCTTACTATGCTGATTGCCTTGTTTACCGTTTTGCCCAGTTTTTTAATGAAAACCCCTCGAGGCTAATGAGCCCCAGTGTGTATTAAAATATTGTGAACGGCTGTTTGTTGGATGGGATGTGGTTTCTTGCTCGTCCTTCGCTTGTAATTGACTTCACGCAGAAGGAAAACAATCTCAGCCTTGTAGTTTTTGCATTTTTTTTAAGGCCTGTTTTAATTTTCCTCGACCTCGCGCGCGCGCGCAGCGTAGTTGGAGATCAAATCATGCAAACGGCTTCTGAAATCATGTAGAAATCATCGATATTTGCACTTGGGATTTATTTTTGTTTGCTATTCCCGGAAGCCCTCGGAGATCTCATCGTTTGCTCCCTTCTTGTGTTCAGGAGTACAACATCCACGGCTGGTGGGTCGGCGAACTGAACGGCACCGTGGGCATCGTCCCCAAGGACTTCCTGCAGCCCGCCTACATCCTCTGAGCTCCAACAGGTACCCAGGCACTCTCTTATCATGAGCATTATGGACCATTACTGTGGCCTAATACACAGAAACAGTTCCCCTGGTACTCATCCAGATTGCCACTGAGGTATATTCAGTCGTTGACCTGCCGTTTATGGCATCTGCTGGCTGGGACAAGTACTGCACGAGGCAATCCGAGAGCCGTAATGGCCAGTGCTTGTGAATAAATATGCACGACGAAAGCCTGATTACAGCGACGGTTGTCCTATTTAAGAAAATGATTCTGTGATTTTGTTAGATAGGCGCAGCTTAAAATGGACTCTGAATTATTAATGCGTGTTTTTACTGATTTCTTTCAAATTTATTTTTCCGTTTCCTCCGCAGCGCGCTCTCTTCGACGCATCCGGACGTGACTCCACCAACGGATACGGACACGATTTTCTTTCCCGCCTTTCATGATGCAGATCCTGCGTGTTTGGTAGATACTCCTGTCCACCATAGATCACGTTTATGTGATGTGGAAACTGAAACTGTCTTTTTAGACGTATTGTCCAGAAATGACCGATGCACACTGAAAGTCACCGTTTACCCAGGCTGATGCATTTATCAAATATCAGAATAAGCAACATGTGTAACTATACGGCCTTTGGATATTTTGATTTCTTAATGTTTAACATTTAAGAGTTATGTGCATGTTAAGTACTATTAATAAATCATCAAGGCGTCTTAAATTAAAAATATTAACGTTTGGATTTTCTTTGTTTTCATTTACATTCAATTTTGAACGTTAGGTGGCACCACTGTTCTGATCATTAAAATCTAGGAGGACATTCTTGAAAAACCAGCACATTGAAATTTACTTTAACTTTAATAATATACGTTATTATTATTATTTTTTTAATATATAAATTATCTACATAATAGCCCATAATGGCGAAACATCTGACATTTAAAATTGGGTTTAGATTATCTGGCGTCTGGATCCAGTGGTAGCAGAATGAGCCCGGTGTGAAATGAAACACTTCCCCATATCAGGTTTCCTACGAAAGCAGAAACCAAGCAATGAAGTCAAAGAATTTAGATCTTGTGGCAAAGCATGAATCTGCAAATTGTTAGAAAAGAAAACCTGCTGTGTACTTTGGATCCAGAACCACTTGGATCTGGTCAACATGAAGGACAGCGAGTCCCTGAAGACTAGGATAGATAAACACAGATTTAGAGAGGGAGATGACTGCAGCTAAACACTGAGATTTCTCATGTGATCCATCTCCAGAGAGCCTGGATTGAAATAAAAAGCGAACAAATCTGGGAAGACCTAGAAATGGCTCTGGTGACTCCAACCTGACTGAACCAGAGGAGATCTGCTGAGAAGAAAAGGGATAAAATGACACGAGACAGGTTTGCCTAGCTTATAAACGCATACCCAAGAAGAGTCAAGGTTGTAGTAAACTACCAAAACTGCTTAGACAAGATACTCAGCATGAACTTTCTATTTAAAAAATATTGAAAGTTTTTGGCTGTTTTACTTTTCAGCACTAGGTGGCAGCATTGTTACAATAACGTCAATTTCTGAGAAAGACCCGGTGGAGATTATTTAAAAAAGGAAATAGAAATAGAATAGAAATAAACTTATTTATTGACATAAACTTGGAATTCGTACATGAATAAAGTCACTCTGGTGGTTAATAACCCTTTTCGATCCACATTCTCTTTTATTTTACTTCAAAACACATGAAATAAAAACACCTGCAGGTCCCTTTAAAATGCAGCAGAAATCACAGGCGTGAGAAGCAGTAGGTAGTGTGAAAACAGATCTCGGATCAAATCACCAGGTTTTGACCAGTGGGACATCAGACTCACATATTCAGGGGTCATATATGAACATTTAGGGGGGAAAAAAAAAAAAAACTATGGGAAGAAATTACAGCAGCCCACATTTACGCCCAGCATCCAGAAAATGTGACTAAGTGTTACTGGAGGAGTGCAGATGAATTTAAATGGAAACTGAACATGGCTATTCGGGTAAACACAGGTGAACTGCTGCAGATGTAAACAAATTTACCAGCATCCCTGAAAAAAGATCCCCAGCATAAAACTCCTAGACCTTTTTAATTTGACTATATTTATTTAGGAGGGGATTATTAATTATTGGGATGATGCCAAATATATTTTTTTTCTGGCCTTCCTGCAAACATTTTACAGCTTTAAAATGTGAGGAGGAGCAGTTTTTTTTTTTTTTTTGGCTGCTTACAAACATGACGGATCTACAATTCAGTGTACTAGAATTAAGGGAAAGGGGAAAAAATCCAAATATTTCTCCAAAACCCATGTTTAAATGATCATTTCTTGGGGTCCTGATAAGAAACGTAATAAGCGATTCCTCCCAAACGTAAACAGGTTCTCTTCTTCAGATGGTTCGATGAATGTGAAGTCTATTTATTGGTTAACATCTTTGTTATTTAAAAAAAACAAAAAAACAACCCTAAATAAAGACCATTTAAAAACGACGCCACCTTCATGTGTAGAACTTCAAAATAAAATTCACCAACAGCAGAAAAGCTCTGGGAAAACAATCTAGTATATTTTAAACACTTTATCTCATTATTCTAGTGTATCTCCTTCATTCAAATTGTGTTTAAGATGTTGACGGCAAATAATAGGAATTAAGCAGCATCTTTTTGTGAACTCTGTACGTCTAGTGCCCTCTGGTGGTCAAGATAAATAAATAAGCTTGATCAAACTGATGAAAAACGTGCTTGTTTGTTTTTTTCTTAATTCTTTTTATCCGATCAGCTATTTTAAAAAGCTGCAGCAGCAACAAGAGGAGAGAACTTAAATCTGTTGATCTTGTGTTAATATGCCCTTTCTTTACTGTGACGAAACATTGTGAAGATGATTTATGCCTTACAGAAGTATTCATACCCCTTGTACTTTTGTCACAACTACAAACTTTAAATGTATTTTATTGGGATTTAAGGTGGCAGACCAAGACAAAGTTGTGGAGAATTGTAAATTATGCAGTTTTAAAACAACTATTAATGTAAAGTTCAAAATAAAAATGCATACAGCATTTTTTTTAGGTGTCTGTGAAACGCGACGCTGCTTTGTCCTGGTCTGCAACATAATCCCAATGAAATATGCTGAAGTTTCTGTTTGCAGCAAACATAAATGTGTATGTATGAAAAAGTTTAAAGAGCATAAATCCTATTGCAAGGCACTGTGTTTTTAGGTTTCATGTAACAGAACATCTCTTTGTTTGTGCCTTGTTGACGTTTCTTTGACAGAAGAGACTAAAGACTCATGGTTCTGGCTCAGTGGTGGCGCAGCAGCCAGAGTAGGTTTAGCTCCACTGATGCACCTACGCCTCCTCGGCGTCCTCTGATCCCTCCAAAGGTATTGAGGCTGGAGCTTCCTGCGCTGTAAATTCACCTTCATCTGCTCCGGACTGACAGCTGTTCTCCAAGATGCTAAAGTCACAGTTTTCAGTCAGATCTCCCCCAGAAGCGGCTGGTTTAGGCTCTGGAGTTGTGTACTGCCGGTCATTATCCTCCCAGTCCTCGGCGTCCGTTTTGTTCTCCTTAAATCCGTTGATGTGCAAAATGTTCTGACTGGAGCCCTCCAGCTCTGACCGGTCCTTGACCTCGTCCGGAGACGACTTCACCCGCACGGAGTCGTCCATCTCCTCGCCCAGACTCTCCTCCTCGCTGCACCGGATGATGCTCTCGTTGGAGGACAGCAGCGAGCGGCTGTCCTCGTCGCTCTCGCCTCTGTCCTCGTTTTCAGTTTGCTCTCGGTGGATTTGTCGGCGTGAGTCGCTGAGATCGGCCTCTGACTCGCCGTTTACGTTCTGACTCTCCGCCTGAGCTCCTGACTCAAGGGGCGCCTCGTTTGATTCATCGCCTCGTTTGCCGCCTGTTTCGATTTCTGCGAGGCGGCCTTCGGGCATCTCAGAGAGGCTTTCCACAACTTCCACGATATTATTGTCCGTCGCAGAAGCCACATCAATTTCAGACTCTGAGTTTTTCCTTTCTTTGGTTTTGTCTTCGCCACTGTCTTCAAAGCCCGTCTCCATGGGTGAGTGCACCTCCACGGGAGTCTGAATCACGCAGCTGTGCTCCGAGGGGCTGAGGCTCCCTGAGTCATCCAGGATCTCGCCCACGTAGAAGGAAGCGCGCGTGGAGCCGGCGTCCTCCACAACGGCCTCCAGCCGGTCGCTCCTCTGGGAGATCCTTATCGAGGCGTTTCCCCTGCGCTGCGTTTCATCCGGCTTCTGCTCACAGAGCTCCAATATGTCTTCCAGAGGGTCCGGATCCCCACCGGCCGCTGGTTTGGAGCCGAGCGTCGCGTTCAGTTGCAGGGAAGGCAGGTGAGGAGCTGGACTGTGGAGAGGGAACAAGAAAAGCCCCTTACTTTGCATGTGATGGCATAAATAAAATAAAAATCAACCATCAAGCTCGGTTTAAGTTTTCCGAACTCTAACCTATTGCCTGAATTTCATTTGTTTTCGAAACATTTTAAGAACTTAATGTTCCTTGAAGTCATCTTCCTACCTTTCCATGGACTCGTAAGAGACGGTGAGACCGGGCTCCCTGACGGAGTCCTCCTGCTGAGCCTGAGCCAGTCCCCGGTTGGACGAGGCGTAGGTGAGGATGGCGTCCGTCACCGAGTACGGCGTCAGTCCCTGGACGCAGTCCTGGATGTGACCGACCGGCAGCTGGGTCTGCAGGAAGAGGTGGAGCTGGCTGTCTGACAGACACACGGTGGTGTGCACCACTCTGAAACCCAGACAGACTGACCGTTAAGACCGGACCGACCGCGCAGAACAAACTTGTGCTCAGAAATAACGGGGAAACTGACTTGTCCAGGAAGACTTGGAGTCCCCTCCGCCTTTTCTCCAGAAAGTCCTCATTGTTGAAGAAGAAGAAGGATTTTCCAGGAAGATCCGGCACTGGACTGAAGGATGAACACAAGGTCTTAATTATTTTCTACTTCGTCTCAAACGTCTGACATAGTGACACGTTAGGATGTTTCTGTTAATAATAACTGGTCTGTCTGAGACTTAAAGCCACATTCGGGAGAATTTTACGACAGTTCAGTGACGCACTCAGAATCACTGTGTCTCTGTTTTGGAAAGAATAACAGCATTTAGATTTTAAATATCCTACAAAGTAAAACCACTGCAGTAAAGTCAAACAACAGAAGTTGATTCAATGAAACTTACAAACCAATCAACATCCAATTAAGTATGAGCCCATATTGTTTCAAAACAATTCAATACAAATGCAATCATAACAATAATAATAAAAAAACAGACACGCCATGTCCATTCTTCATGATTGAGTTCAAATCAAATCTCCAAAGCTCACTCTTAGCAACCGAAACTTGGTTTCCATAGCAACCAGCAGATACCATCTGCATGCCAGTCTGTGTGGGAGACATGCCAGGAAACATATTTTTCTGTTTGTTAAACTCTAGCAGGATTCTAGCAGCAAAAACGTCAGGTGAATTTGGCTTGGAAAAAAAAAAAAGAAAAAAAAGAAAAAGATATGAATATGTGAGAAAGCAAATAATTCCAATTGTTAACCACGGTGGCGGATCTGTGATGCTGTGGGACTGTGTCTCTCCCAAAAGCCATAGGAACCGTTTTAGATTGCGTCACATTAACACTATTAGCTCTTTGGAATAACACAACAACTTAGTTAAAGCTCCAAAGTGAGAAAATTGGCAAGCATTATTTATATTTATTAAATCATACGACCAAATAATAAAAAGGTCAGTGTGAATAACATTTTACTTAAACTGGCCACCTCCAGGTTTCTGTACGACACACTTTCAGTACAATATTCATTTTAAACAGCAACAAACACACAGAGAGCGACTGACTTACACCAAGCCTGCATTCTTCTGCAGCTTCTTCCTGAGCCACTCAAACTCGCTGTAGCGCCGCCGAACACAGGACGTCTTGGCCGTGAAGGCTTTGCTGTTGGTCTGAGAGCGGAACAGAGGAGCGTGAAACCGTGAATAAACGCGGAACAGGCCGCTAAATGCTCCGTGAAATCAACCCAGAGCGCTGGGAAGTGTTTCGCGACTGCTACGATGAACAAAAATGCAACAATCAGGAGGTTTTTATCTGCAAATATCTTCAAATCTCGCCAGCTGTGGCCGCTAAACTTTTACCTGACCTTATACAAACTTAGACTCGTGCTGTTTGGTTGACGCATAATGTGGTTCCAAAATGTTGAGATTTTGGTTTTTTGATTAATAGATATGGAAAAATAAAAACTAGATTTTTACTTAAGCTTAGCTGACTGTTTAATCTCAACTAAAAATAACAGTTGAATAATATTTTCTACATATCTTTGGCAAAGTGCATCAGATTAGTTACTTCTGCTGCATAGAAATGACAGGAAATGCACATTTATTCATGTTTAACATGAAAATATGTAGAGAAACTTTACTGTAAGAATAAACAGCTTTAAGTACGTGGAATAAATAAAAATACATTATTAATTAAAACTGTCACAGAGCTCATAGCTGGTGGAAAGCTTCATTAAATGTCAGATTTGTTCCGGTAACGTGTGACACAGTCCACCGTGATGTTTGCATCACAAGCTGTTGCCCCCCTCCCCCCTTGGCGTTCTGTGACAGATTCCACTTTAACCCGTGATAGTTAGTCACGTTATCAAAGACGGGATGAAAGTCCCGAGGAACATATTTTCTTTGCTCCTTCGTTTTCTTCTTTATTTTTTTTTACAATTTTTAAAGAGCTGCAGTCATGACTAGTCAAAAAATATATCCAGTTGGGGAAAACTAAGTACAACCCAGTCCATCTCAGACTCTGCCGGCCTCAGTTAGCAGGTTAAATGTTAAAGAAAAAATCAGTTTGAAAGAGTTACTACAAGAGAGAAACTAAACAGAAACTAAACAGCTGTCGAGCAGTGTGGAAGAGGTGTGATCATGTAACGGAGTTTTATTTTTGGCAATCAGTGTTTTATGTGAAGTTTGTTAAAATGCGTCTGTTTATTCTTTGGCTTTGTCTTGTTCAGTCAACAAGTTGTTTTCTCCAGAAACTTGCTGGTGTTTTTAGGTCTGTTGCGCTGGCCTGACAGTTGGTGGTTACCATAGTAACCGGTAACTGACAGCTCCTCCCCCTTTTTCCTGTGGCTGTCTGTGGCTGTGGTATGTATCAGCATCAGCTCTGTTTTCTTTACAAGTCTTTTATTTTAACACATATTTTAGATAACTTTGATAACACACACCGCTTCATGTGTAATTTTGCTATGTTTCGCATACGTCTTTAACTGTTATCATTGTTAATGCTATCCATTTTAGCTAATGCTAACTGCTATTAACTGCTGACAACTGCTCATTGGGACCGTAACAGTTTGCTTGGGGTTATTTATTTTATTTTATTTGATTAATGTATAGGAGCAGAAGCTTCTTGATTGAAGTGAACCACCAACTCGATTTTTTGTTTGTTAGCTATGTTTTCATTTTTGATACAGCGTAATGTTTCAGTTATCAGTTGTCTGATAAGTGTGGGAAAAAAAAAATCTTGATTTTCCGAAAGCTAATAAACGGCAAATTCAATTGACCGATAAAATCAACTTACTGTCTTGAGATGACACGTATCGTGAATTGAACTAAACTAAACTGAAATGAGGCGACGCTTGACCCAAACTGGTCATCAACGGGGCAACAAATCTGCAGCAGGCCGACTTAAGAAGCAACGACTCAAGTCGCTGCAACGGCTTAGTCAAAGTCCAGACCTCAGTCTGACTGAAACGCTGCAGGGCCTGGAGAGAGCCGTGTCGCAGTGAAGCAAATATCAATGAACTGAAGCCACTTCTGAAAGAAAAATTAGCCTAAATTAGTCCAACATTACCTCATAATATGAGGAAGTCAGACAGGAAGTGACTACTGAGAGTGACCGTGGCAACACGTGATTCTACAAGCGTGGAGTGTGCTCAAATTTTTTTTTTCCATGATTCTTTTTTCCATGACTGTTTCGACAGTCGAGCAAAGTTTATCTTAGTGTATTATGAGCTGGTAAGGTCAAACCTCTGACTCAGCGATTTCCCTCCACATAACTTTCCCACAAAGCTTCTGTGAATCATTTAAATCACTGGACAACAGATCAAAAACATTCGACCAAAACCAAATTGATGCGGGATCACATGGGGTCACATGATGTCGGTCAATTTCACGAGTCGACGCCCACGCCGCACGATCATCTGCGAGAGGCTTTTTACGCTGACGAAGCATTCTTCAACGCCAGCCGCTGCCTTGACAACGTCAACAACATCTGACATAAATAAAACGTTAGGAACCAAATCTACTGCGTGAACGGCATAAAATCAGACTGTGGGGGACTTTAACCTGCAGAAATACCTGATGTTTGTAGATTTAAGTAGTTTAAAAAAAACGCTATTAACTCAGCAGAGATATAAAACACTTCCTAAGTGTTATTGGGTGTGTTTTTTTTATGTGTTTATAACATGTTTTACGGGTTTTTCAAACTATCGCTGCAGACGTCTACTGTAATGATTCTGAAAGTGTTTCATTGAGGATCATTAAACAGATCAAATGTCTTTACCGAGGTGCGCGGTGTTAGAAAGGTTGACGATATTTAGAGTGAAACAGGCCCAGTACGATAACAAATTTTGCTGGGCGATAAATTGTCCCGGAACCTATTGCGATAAACGATAATATTGTTGTTTTGAGACCATTTTAAAGTGAGATAATAGCAATGATGGCATAACAGTTGAAGAACACATTCTGAAGGATCAATACACTTTAAATTCTGATAACCATTTAAACATTGGAACTGGAAGATATTTGAAATATCCAAAATAAAGAAAGAAAATGAACAGAGACGACAAATAAAATGAATTATGAAGTCTGTGTAAACAAAATTATTTTTTCAAAAGAAGGGATAGTTAAGACCAAAGTACCAAACTGAAGACTTTTAGCATTCAGTTTTTGCTAAAAAGAGGGAGAAAAGAGAAAAATCGATAAATGAAGCAAATGGAAATTGAGTTTCTTTTAACTTATTATGCGATTAATTAATTTATTGTGAGAGGCCTGGCATGGAATAAACTAAATCCTACAATTTCTGAAATTAAAATGTTCCACAGATGACGGCGTTCTCGTCTCTGAAAGGCCACTCATCGGTGTTAATACTCACATGTAAGAATATTTTGTAGTCGACGTATGAATTCCAAGAACCCTCATTCTGAATGCGGGGATCTTGGACTCGCACTGCAACAAACTCCTAAAAAACAAAAACAGAAGATATGACATTTAGAATTAAACAAAACTGCAATTAAGTTTTGTTTTGTTTTTTTATCTGCGTGACAGATAGAGATCTGAGAACAGCATGTGCCTCTTCTGCAAAAAAAAAAAAAAAAAGTTCCCCAAGTACTCTTTCAAAACGCTTATTATTCTTTGGCACACCACCGGACGTTTATTTAAAGAAAGGTTTCTGCTGTCCTGCATATAAATGACCAAAACGAGAACTGGTGGTAAAGATTTCCTCTGTGGAGGAGAAAGTAGGAAGTTACTCACATCGTCTTCGTGATTACTGATCATCCTACTGAGAACCGCACTGCAAACAGAAGGTGAGACAGACAAATCAGCAGGTTGAGAGACAGCGTGCATTTTCAATACTGCTGCAGTAAGTTGATGAATCATCCTCCAAAGGAGAAGCTGGTCAGTTATCAGCTGAGTCACTAGCGTGCATACTTAGCTTCGTCATTCAGATTATTTTTACACTACAACAACCACAGCTCTGGACTCATAGTGTCTGTTGAAAATTACAACAACAAAAAAAAGTTTTTTCTTTATGTAAAATGTAAATATTGACGTGATCTCAGGATGCATGATCAATCTAGTTGCAAATATTTCCACTCAGTGTAAAACAAGGTAATTTTTTTCAAAGCATATAAAATGTGGTTTATTGATTAGTCTGTCAGCATTTATGTAAGCATGTCGCTAATGTGGATCTTTAAAAAAAAGACTTTTTTTTAAAACAGTAAAGGACTTACACCTAAAAAATATCTACTAATTTGATATTTAGCAGCACTACAATATAGTGACAACTGTCATTGCAATATACATTTATACAAAACCGCAATCATAGAATGGCTGATGAAATATCAAATGAGTTCATATTCTACAATATGAACATTTTGCCCGTTCCTTTGAGTTTCCCTTTCTTTAATACAAAAAGCTGACACAGCTTTTAGTCACCGAATTGCCAAAGCTCAGAAATTTTAATAGTAATTTCATTGTCATGATTTTTTTTTAACTCCAGGTACACGTGTCTTTCAGAGCATGCTATGTTTTGGAGATCCCTCAAGTCCCCCCCGCCCCAAAAACAGAATTATTATAAATAAAGACATTTTATTTTATTAAGTATTTGGATTTATTATTGAAGTTAGAGAAATGCGACTGAAAATTAAGATTCCAATAAATAAAAATACAAAGTTCCCCAGATCATGTCACAAAACAGAAACTGTAAAATGCCCCCAAGCCATCTACAAATACTTCATCTGGTAATTCTGACGGGGTCTGCTCCACAATCGACTACAATGCCTTAACTCAGTTTAAGACAAGAGGAAACTAAGTAACTTATAGAGCCTGTTGGTGATTTAAAAAAAAATGCACATCAAGAACAGTGAGTGGAACAAAGCAGCTGTAACTTCACAAACTATTCTTGTTTTTCTGTTTACAGGCCTGATTGATTGGTTGACTGTGCTTGTAATCAAGATGGCTAAAGTTTCAGCTAACCAACAGCTACTTACTTTCACAAAGTCTCCCGTGGCTTCTTCTTTTCTATCCAGTCCGCTGTTGTCAACACTGCCTCGCTGATCGATATTTGTGTTTGATGAAGGAACAAAACCAGAAGGCTGAGCCTTGTTCTCGGTTTCTTTCTCCATTTCGCAAGTCACAAGTCACGGGCGTCGATACGTCCTATACGTCACCGCGTTAGGGAGATTACGCTAGTACGCTCGACCGAGGGAGGGCCTTGGGTCGGCCATATTGTGAGTGGCCACATTGTGAGGATTGTAAGTGGCGCTTCTTATGGGTTTTGTTCTGGCCAATTTTACATGAAAGCCAGATTTGTAGAGATGATAGTTCAAAGTTTTGAGGTATAATTTAACTCAGATTTTAAACTTCTCCTCAACTGTATCCCTGACTTGTCTGCTATGTTCCTTGGTTTTCATGATTTTATTTGTTCGTCAATGTTTGCTCACAGATCAGCTGCATTTATAAAGTAATCAAAATACAGCTGGACAACGTGATTCCACTGGATTTTATGCATGAGTATTAGAGTGAGGAAGTCTGAATAGAAACCCATAGCACAATTTTCAGATTATTAGTTGTATTTTTCCCCTAAAAATGTGACCTTTGTAAAAAAGAAAAAAGAAAAAAAGAAAAAAAATAAAAAAAAATTAAAAGTGAAAAGATTGTTAGATTGACTATAGATGCAATCTTTAGATTGCATCTAACAATCTAAAGATTGTTAGATGCATATAGTGCTTTTTACAAAGCACTATATGCTACATTAATAATCTCAAAAATAAATTCTAAGCCATCTTGGCTATAATAGGTAAGTCTTATGAGAGGAAATGGGCTTCCATAATAACAATAACAATTCAATACAAAAGCTTTAAAGAATAATTATTGAAAACTCCAACTTCTTTTGTGAGATGCAAAAGTACCAGACCTCTGTACTCTGTTTTGTATGCACAGCCAGCATCATGTTGAACTTTGATAGTCACGGTTAGTAAGAAATCTACATTAGACTGGATTCTGACTTTTACAGACGTTCCTGTTGTGTTATTTTTACCATCTTGGAACTTGGAAATTCCATCTCCTCTGTACATAGAATGCACCATAAGTACAAATAAGTAACAATAAAACCAAAGAAACATTTAAACATTGACAATATCTTATATGTTCAAATTTTTAATTTTGTTTATTTATTTATTTTTTTCATATATGTATATATTTTTTTAATTTTTGGCTCTTTTCTTTACTGGCATCAAGATATGGATCGTCCAGCGAAGGCCGCGGTGTCCATCCAGTCCGCCTCAGTGGCAGATCTACAGAACATCTGGATGTGACGGGGGCGGCGCCAGCTCTGCGGGTGGGTAAATCCGCGTGCGTTAACAGTCGGTGAACCTCGGCTCGCGCCTTGCTCTGAACAAAACCATTTTTTTCTTTTTCCATTCCAGACGGAGGGGCGGAAACAGCAGCACGCTCTGTTGTGATCAAGCTAGCAGCTCGGCGTTTCCACAACAAATCGATACAGGCAGCCGTGATTTTTCTGTACTATTGTAACACAGCTGCAGTCAAGTTGCGGGACTTTTAAATCACCGCTTAAATTACAGCTAATCGGTGAGTTCTCTTCCTTTTGTCGCTTCATTTGATTGTGCACCTCAGCCTGGGCTTTTTCAGCGTTACCGAGCCGCCTGTTCGGGTTGCATGTGTGAATTGGTCTTTACCCCCACGCATCTGCTTGAAAACAAGTTATCAGCCGCTGCGTGGCGCCTTATTTAGGTAAAAGTACTCTTTACAGCTAGCAGCCATCGATAGGAATGCTTCATTTAGCGGCTGCCGCGAAAAGCAACATGGAGGAGACAACAGGGGAAAGGGGGGCAGGGAGGGGGTCTCTTGGCTTTTTGTTCAGCGAGGATTCCTCCCTCTGCTCCTTAAAGTGAGGGTGTGGGGGGAGTCCGCCTGAAATCCGAACCAGAAGAGGCTTTTCTCGTTGTTCTCCATAAATAACAATGGTTGCATGCTTAGTATGTTCTCATGCATGCTCCAGTAGGCTTTGTAGCGGAGCACCTCGGCTCCTGTCGCCACCAGGTGTTGCACACCTCCCATTGCTGAGGATGGAAGTCGGTGAGACGCAGGAAGCTCTGCCGAAGTCAGATCACATTAGCTACTTTTTAGTAACACGGAAAACGCATGCATGCATATGGAAGAAGATTAGGGCCACTAATTAAAAAAAAAAAAATCTGACTTTGATTGGACACGTAAATCCGATATGGTCCTCCATTCTGCACTTTTATTGCACTGCTCTGACAGTGGAGCTGGTTGCTTCCAGGTTCTCATCTGCACAGCAATAATGACCAAAGTGAGAATTTTAAGCAATAAAGTAATAACTTTGAGATATAAAGTGAGAAGATTAAAGCGAGAATTCTGGGAAAAAGGACAATTCTTTTTCCCCAAAAAATTATCTCTCCGTATAGTTATATTGATTTTTTTTCTGTCCTCTGTGTTTGACCAGGCACCTGTCAGTCTTCAGGTCTACCTGATGAGCATGAGCCAGACTCCAGAGCCTTCTAGCGATGGCGCTACCGTTACCGAAGGTTTTATACGTCATATAAATTTCTGCATTTGATTATTGTTAAAGAACAATTGTACAAAGACGTGTTCTCTGCCATTTCTGTCCCTGATTTAAAAAAAAAAAGAAAAAAAAAAGCAACCATCTTAATTTTCATCACAACACCTTCAAACCGTAGCAATGTTTCAGATTTGAGCTGGGGGAAAAAAAGTGTTGTGTTTCAAACAACCCTGTTTATGATCTGGCAGAGGCTACAATAACGACACCCGAGAAGGAGAAGAAGGCGGATGAAGTGGTAGAGGAAGAAGAGGAGGAAGAAGAGTACGTGGTGGAAAAAGTCCTGAATCGGCGGGTGGTGAAAGGCAAGGTGGAGTACCTTCTCAAGTGGAAAGGGTTCTCCAAGTAAGTACGAATGAGCATTTTGTCTAAGATTTAGATGTAAAGCAAAAAAAAACAAAAAAACAACCTCATTAAAAATATGAGGTTGTAATGAGAAAACAGAACAAAATCAGTTCAGATGCTTTGGAGTGAATTTTCTATTTGATACCCCGTGCATGTGAGCGTGGTGTGATGTTTTCACCTTGGCCAGGTTTCAATAACATATTGAATTAAAAAAAAAAAAAGTTTTCTAAAATATGTGCACGTTTTGAGCCTCGAGGTGCAGTGAGAATAAATTTGAGACTAAATTTGCAGTGAAACACCAGGAAGATTGACTGGAAGAGACTCTTGTGGTGATGTAATGACATTTCTGTGTCACGGCTCTTTAAATGTGGAGAAACAAACCGGCTCCAAAGGTTTGTTTGGAGCCGGTTTTTTATTTTTTCATTTTTTATTTTTTCTTAGAACCAGCTGCTGTGCCGGTTCTGAACCAGCACTACAACAGCTTTCTTGGAATAAAACCTTCAAACCAAAAAAAAAAAAAATAGATTGCAGTTTTGCTTCTTTAAATAAATAAGCAAATCATGTCTGGGATGTTAATCTGAAGCTCAGACAGATATGTTGTTTACGAAAAACATGGGATTGTTAACAAAAAAAGAAGAAAAAAAAGCATGTAACAAATTTTTTAAGTAATTTGAAAGATCAAGCACAAAAAAAATAAACATATCTATGTCTCCGAGGTGATAACTGTATTCCTGCTCATCTCCTTAATTCGGCAGTGAGGATAACACTTGGGAGCCAGAAGAAAACCTGGACTGTCCGGATCTGATAGCAGAATATCTGCAGAAACAGAAATCGGCAAACGAGGGAAAGAGAAAAGCGCCTGGAGAGGCAGACGGAGACGAAAGCAAATCGAAGAAGAAGAAGGAGGACGTGAGTTGTCAAGTGTCCTGTTCTACTTTGGTTTAGCAGTGTTAATATTATATTGGTTTTAATGAATAAAAAAAAAAGTCTAAAAGATGTTTGATGCCTATTAGCGTGTATAAATGGAGGCCAACCAGAGAAAAACATGTATTACGTGAAAAGTGTTAGGGAATGAGTAGTCTGAAGTCAAATTTTCAGTTTCTGCTTAGGACTCATAAAAATGCTTAATTTCTATGTATAATTTCAACCAATCACATCATTTCCCATAAAAACCTTTTTCTAAAGGTTTTATATTCCGCTTCATTTGTGTTCATTCTGATCACCATTTGAACCGAATGACTTGTTCAAGATTTGACCAAGTGTTAACCCTGTTCAAAGCACCATAAGGATAAGCCACATTTCCTTACAGTCTATCTAATCAGATGATAGAAAATGTAGTTTATGAGTGTGTGTGTGTGTGTATATATAAAGGGAACATTTGCGGAAACCATAAACACATGAACAACAAGTGTTTTACTTTTGCAAGAATCCACTATTTTTTTATTATTATTATTATTAATTTTTAAGAAAAAACCTAAACACTATGTACAGTGACAAAAACAAATTCAATAACAAAGTATTTGAAGTAGTTTACATTTTTTCTAAAAAAAAAAAAAAAAAGGTTGTCTTGGTATTGGACTGAAGCTACGTTCATGGACTGAATTTGTTCTGTTCGACCGGCAGAATGAGAAGTTGAGAGGCTTCGCTCGAGGCCTGGAGCCAGAAAGGATCATCGGCGCCACAGACTCTACAGGAGAACTCATGTTCCTTATGAAATGGTTTGTCAAAGCAAACTGCGACATTTTAGAAGAAAACTGACACTGCTGTGAGAAAGTATTTACACCCCTGACAGATTTCTTTTGGTTTTGCTCTCTTTTTTTTTTTGTTTTTTTTGGTGTCAAATTTGAATGTTGAACAAAGATAACTTGAGCAAATACAAGAAAAACTGTTTGCAAAGGATTTCAATTATTAAAGGCAAAGGTGACCAGCCTGACCCTTTAAAAAAATAAATAAAAATCAAAAACCATCAGAAATCTCTTGAGTGGGGAAAATGCTTTTAATCACACTGTAAAACTTGTTTGTCTTCACAACATCAGTTAACTCAGTCTGCGGGTTTTACAGGAAACACTCCGACGAAGCCGACCTGGTGCCGGCAAAAGAGGCCAACGTGAAGTGTCCTCAGGTGGTGATCTCCTTCTACGAAGAGAGGCTCACCTGGCACTCGTATCCCTCGGAGGACGAGAAGAAAGACGACAAGAACTAAGGCGGACGAGGTAGCAGGGCTGGGGAAGAAGAACCTTTTGAACTCCAGTGTGATTTTGAGAGAGAGAGAAAAAGACCAGCAAGACCTTGTGGACTCATTTGTCGTTTTTGGTGTAGTTTCACTCATCTGATTCTCCTTTTTATGTGGATGTAATCTAAATATATACGCTTCAGATTTGCCTGAAAAGCCAGAGCAAAGGAAACAAAGCAACGCAGCAGTTAATTTTCAGCAAACATTCCAGTCGTTTTTGCTTCGGATATCGTTTCCGGTCTGTGTATCATGCTTTCTTTCCCCCCCCCCCGTTGTGTGCTTACGGAGCGCTACGTTTGGTGCCGAGGTGGACGTTTTCACTGTAATTGATCACCAGTATTTTTGAAAGATACCGTTCAAAACCGACAGCAGTTGATGTTGGGTTGTTTTGCTTTTCCCAGTTTCCAAGACAACCACTGTGGGTTTGATTACTGGTTTGTTTTTCCACTATGTAAACAAATGCAAATTTGCCTGAATTCATTTAAAAAAAAAAATCTTTTTAGGTGCATATCGGTTACAATATACCGAGTTTAAAAATTGAGTACAATCTCTTTTATTTTTTAAAAAGTTTTGGGATGAAAAAGAGCCAAACCAGACAGGTTTTCCTCATTTTGGATTTCAATCTGACTGAAAAAAAAAAAAAAAAGAATAATATAGTAACGTGATTAGTGATGTGACCTTATTTGGTGTTCTACTTGTTTACAATCTGAGTTTCTTTTATTTTATTTTTTTTAATGATTTTTTGGGGGTCATTTAAAGGTGTGTATTGACTGCAGGAACCTGGGTAGTTGTCTGGGGTACCCTCATTGTTTTCTTTGTAACAACTGGGGTCCATATAAATATACACAAGTGAAAACGTACCACATAAAACACACATGGTAGTGAATAAATACAGCTACGTACTGACCTGAGCCATCCCGGAGTGGCTAAGTGATGGGAAGATACTTAGCATTTCTTTTTTTGTTGTTGAATATTTCCAGCATCCAGCCGCCTCCCAGTTTAAATCTCTTAACAGCTCATGTTTACATGAAATTATTCAACAGTGGTGAGTGGAATATTTGTGATTCAAACCCAGTCGCTCATGTCGAATGTCAGTTTTACACTGCTTACATACATTTAGTTCTCTTTCAGCGTGTAACCACTCAAAGAGAGCCAACCAAATTCTGTTAAATTAATTGGTTTTAGGGTTATTACCTATGAACTTTTTTTTTTTTTTTCTGACACGAGTTGTTTTTAAACGATAAAAGCAATGAAACGGCCTGAGATTAGAGCTGTATTTCTCTAATTTCAGTGTCAATACTCTGTTGCCACCATTTGAAATTCGTTTGTAAGCAAGTGGGAGTTGAACAAATCAGACAACGCGGGATTATTATTCGTTGCAGTGCATCTTCCAGTTTTATTATTTTATGAAAACTTGTGCAAGCAGAGCGGTGACCCCTCTGCGTTAGCAATGTGATTTACACCTCGTAAAACTTTCCAGAAAATATTTCGGGGGGGCTGTTCTGGGTTGCGTAGTCGAAACACACCTTTAGCTGCTTTGCTCCATATTGTTTGGTGTAAGCTTACAAATCATTCTGTGAATAATTTGTTCATTGTAATCTTTCTAGTGTCTTTCTTTGTTTTACTCGTCACTTTTGGAAAATAAAACCAATTTTTGTTACAAGACTCTTTCCAATCACTTTAACGTTTGCGGGGTGAGATCCATATCCTGAAGTGCCAGAGTGAGTTAATAAGTCATAAGCAAGAATATATTGTTTAAGTAGAAGTGAACAGAAATGCAGTTAGTATGAAATTATTGCTAATTGTTTAAACGTATCAGATGCTTAAAGGAAAAATCAATAAAAAATAATGAACATAGATTCTGAATAGATTTAATAGGTATATGTAAGTTGTTACAACAGTATATAATTTTTTAATGACTTATTTCAGTCATTGTGTGCAAAGTCACACCATGTGCAGAATAAATTGTACCGGGCACATGGTGTATCCAATTATCTATACATCTTTCCCCCCCACCCCCAACATATTAATTTAGGACTCTCGCAGTAATAACTCACATTTAAAACTGCTGTGGAACCTCCACAGAATAACGTCGACACCTGCCGATGTGAAAAAGCATCTTTCAGTCAAGCATGATTAGAACATGAGTCACAGGTGAAAATAAAAACACTTTATTAATCAATAAAAACAATTCTTGATTGCCAGCAAACATCCGAAAACTGGGAACTACAATCCAGACTCAAAGCAGAGAGTGCGACCGTTATGGAGACATTAGACAAACTACAGAAAAAAAAGACAAACGGGAAAATATTTACAGAACAAGACAGACAAAAAAAAAAAAATAGAGAGAAAAAAAGTGCACTAAGTAGTAGCATTACTTAATAGTTGGTGTTGCACTGGGTTACATTAGAGTGAATGTTAACCAGAGATTCATGCCTTAATATCACATTTAATGACAGACATTTCTCCTTTTGAACATATATTTTTTAATTCGGACATCATCTCAGTGTTGCGAGTTCTGCTTAGCCTCTTGTAAATATTTTTTCCCAACTGCTAGCCGCAGCGATAGGCCCACTTTTTTTTTTTTTTTTTATATTTTCACACAACACGCGCACCGACAGACTTCATTCAAACAGACGAGTAATAGCACTTCTACTTTGAGAACATTCCCTCCCTCCATGTTCTCAAAATCCTTTTAAAGTGAAGATCATGAGTTTTAAATGAAGGCATTCGAATTTCTAAGTGGCCTCAACACACACCGTCACATTTATCTTTTTACCTCACATCTCTTCTTAAAAAAAAACCAAAAAAAAAAAAAGCACTCAAAACGCAGGATCTGTAGGACTAAAGCCAACTACCCGGCTTCACAGCAGTTAAATATTTGCTTCAAGTTCATTTCGGATGTGGAAAATCTGCAAATAACTTAAAAATAAACGGGGCACAGCAAAACGATGCCAACCGAACCTGCTTTGTTTTAATGCTCAAAATGGGGCATCGAGGTGGGGAGAAAAAAAAAAAATAACGATGACCGTCAAAATGTTTGTCAAGTCAAAACGTTCAAATTACCAATGAACTTCAGTGATTTATTTCAACTGTTTACTTCTGTGACTTCAGATGACTGCACCTTACAGCTAATGAAAACCTTCATGTTCAGTTTCTTCAAATTATTTGACTCAATTTGACCACTTCTCCTGAGCCTAATGAAAACACTTGTGACATGGCTTCTGGTTCAGTCCTAGATATGTATATGTATGTATGTGTATGTGTGTGTGTGTGTGTGTGTGTGTGTGTGTGGTGGCTCTCCCACCGTTGACTACAACCTTCTGCTGCGTTAACTCTGTATATTGCGCACCGTTTTCAATTTCAGTTTTTCCTTCCACTAAACTTTCTATCAATTATGCTTGGATACTTCACTGCTCCTTATTTAGATCATCAGCACAATCTAACCAATGGCTGTTGCCTATAACCAGATCCTGACATAAGACTTATGAATTGCAAAATGTAATTGTTCTTATAAAATATTCAAATTATTTAAGGTTCGGGATTTTTGTTTTCATTTGTTGTAAATCATAATCATCAAAACTAACAGTTAAAAGAAATAAATGGTTGAAATATCCCACTATGTATGTAGCAAATCTGTATAATTTATGATTGAAATTTAATTACTGAAGAAAATGTCCTTTTAAAATCCATTTTAATTGATGGAGCTGCGCCTATAAATGTAATAATCTGTCAGCCGAAGTCGGATGAAATGGTACAGTACAGCTTGATGTGAAAGGTTTTAACACAGACGGTAGGAGAGGGGGGAAAAAAAAAAGGCTAGACCTATAACCCTGCTTATTCTACACATTATAAACAGTTAATAAGAGCCTTCCTAAATGCAGCCCCTGTATTTAAACCTGCAGCAAGGGAAGAGCGACAGAAACGGCAAAATGCATACCAAAGCCAAGCCTTTTAAAAGACAAATTACAGTGCTATGTATAATTCATAAGGAACTTGATACATTTTGCAACGCGGTGCGCCTCGTCCCAGAAATATCTCTCGGCTCCTCCTGCAGGACCTCGTGGGGCCAGCTCTCCAACTCTCCGCCTCGGACTTCTCGTCCAAATCATCCGACTCCCGCACGTCAAACCCCGGCGTTTTTAAGGGCCTTCTACGTTTAGGTGCCACCCAGAAATCGACTCAAAAAAACTAGACCTTGCGGTACAAACCTACAGAGTAAGAGTGCAGCGTTTGAGCATTTTGGACTTGTACGGATTCAGGTGATCAGGTGCGCCCCTATAACCTTTGGTTAGTATAGGTGTTAATGGCATTCTAAGACAATGTACTTCCTTTAGCCTTTGGTTTCTCGTCTCACAACTTCAGGTGCTGATCTTTGCCTTAAGATATACAACTTAAAAGCAATTCCTAAAAGTCTCCAGGGTGGGAGGTGAGCTGATAGTCCTTTGAACCCTTTAAATCCACAGGTATTCCCAACCATGCATGTTAGCTTAGCTCTCCCGACGTCGGTCCATTCTTCCACCCGACACGCCTCCATCCCTAGTGGTTTGGTGCAAAAGGAACGAGAGCAGCTATTTATTCTTCTAGTAGCTCAGTTTTTGTCCTTCAAATTCCTCCCCTTTTTCTGGTCTAAATAATGAAACGCCGGTCCTCGAGCCAAGAGCTATTCCGCTTCAGAGTTGTTTCTAGGAAAAAACGCAGGAAGAGAATGAAAGAGGAGAAACTAACCCAGGGAGGAAGAGGAGTAAATGCCGTTTCTCTTCAACAGAATCTTCTTAAAGGAAAAAAAAGGCATCTCTCTTGCATCTTGCACAAATCGGACTGATTTAGCAAAAGTGATAGAATAACCAGCAGTCTCTCTGCGCTCACTTCTTTTTGTCTTTCTGTTTTTTCTCGGGTTTTCTGCTCGGCTGCTGCGCGGCGGCGGCCGCCCCGCCGCGGGGCGCGATCAGCACGCTGCCGTCGGCGCCGTACTGCAGGCAGTACTCGCTGGGGGAAAAGGGCCGGCCCTCCTCGTCCCGCAGCTGACTGAAAACCTCCTGGCACAGGCTCTGCATCTTCTGCTTCAGCTGCCGGATGGAGCGGATGAACTCCATCTTCTCCTTTAGCAGGCGGGCCTTGTCGCGCCGCAGGTCCTGCACGCCCTGCTCCAGGTTGATGATGGTCTCCAGCTTGCGCTTGCGGCAGTTCTGGGCGGCCATCTTGTTCTTGCCGCGCCGGCGGATGTCGCGGATGAGGGCGAGCTGGGCCTCGCTCAGGTGGTGCTTGGCCAGCAGCTCGTTGAACTCCTCCACGGGGAGGTTGACGATCTTCTCGTTGGAGAAGGGGATCTTCATGGCGCGGGCGCGGCGCTCGTCGCGGCTCGAGTGCTTGTCGAGCAGGTCCTGGGAGGGCTGCAGCTTCTTGTCGCGGCTCGCCTTCTTCCCGGCCGACAGGAGGAGGTCCGGGCGCTCAGGGAAGCTGGAGGAGAGCGGCACGTTGTAGGTGTGGTTGTGGCTGATGCCGTCCAGCTGAGGGAGGCCGTTGAACTGGGAGAGGTCCTGGAAGCTCATGCGGCAGAGCTTGCTGTACTCGGGCTGGTAGCCGCCCACCGCGCCCTCCTCCGTCTCCGCGGCGGCCGCCTCGGAGTCGGTGCTGTACCCCACGGCGCCCTCCTCGGAGAAGTTGGCGGAGGTGGAGGACGAAGAGGCTGCCGAGGAGCAGGAGGTCTCAGAGCTGCTCGGCGAGGCCGGACTGCGGCTGGAGTCCAGCGAGAGGCCGGAGTCCGAGTCGAGCTCTTCCTCCAGCTGGGATGCCTGAGCCTGGCTGAAGCCCTCCTCCATGGCCAGGTCCAGCAGGCTGATTTCATCCAGCATGGACTCCTCCAGGAGGGTGGTGAAGGGGTCCGGCAGGCTCGGCGCAGAAGTGACGTTGCTGCTGGAGCTGTTGATGGGCGGCAGGAAGACCCCCGTCAGGTTGGTCGCTCCGAACGTAGAGTTGATGTTGGTGGAGTTGCCAGAGGAGAGCCTGAGCATGCCGGTCCGAGGCGCCACGCCGACCGAGTCCAGCTGAGGGCTGAAGATCTGCGGGAAGTCCTGGCTGCAGCTGGGCAGGGAGGCCTGGTGGAGGCTGACGTCCTGGTTGATGGGCGTGGCACGCTCAGAGAGCCCGAAGGTCCCGGCAGCGGTCGGCTCCGCCGTGCCGCTGCTGGCGTTCCCGCTGTTGGAGGTGCTGTTGTTCATGTCCATCGCCTTCAGACAGAAACAACAGAAAAGTGATTTTCTGATTTTCTCAGCTAAATAATGAATTTTTAACAAATGACTGAAATGTACAAAATGTTCAGATTTTTGTGAAAAAGTGATCTATCAATTATAAGACACTGTTTTGTTTTTTTTGCGTCGATTGTTTTTGTTTTTTAGTCTAAGCTCGACGACAACAACAGAAAGTCGCTCTTGCCGTGTCAATCTAGCGGAGTTACATCGGGTTGTAACTTATACAACCCAATGTATAGGCAAAATGTGTAGTGTATTTTTTTTATTTTTTATTTCTAGTAATAAAAAGCTAGACTCGTCTCCAATCAACCCGTCATTACAGCGCTGATTTTTTTTATTTAAAATCAAAGACACTAAATCTCATTAATCCTAAAAACAGCCAAACGCAGCCTACCTGCAGCTCCATGATGGCCATGATGTCCTGCCACTGCTGCTCCAGGTCCAACTGTGGCTCTGCTGCGGGCATCTGTGGAGCCAGAGCGAGGCCCTGGGAGGTGGAGGGAACTTCCTCATTGGAAATGGACGCTTCCTGGTTACCGACCGGGACAGGAAACTAATCAAAGCATGCGTAGACGGTAATAGAGAAAAATACGTTTGACGTTACAATGGAGCGTTTCACAGAACTTAAATTCAGCTGCAGACGTTACGTCGTTACCTCGGCTTCTTCTCCAAAAGGGAACGTGGCCTCCAACAGCCTCAAGCACTCCTGCAGTGACAGTGAAGTCTGTGAGCCAAGAACTGGCGGCTAACAACAATAAAACACAGACAGGTGTGCTACATTAGTGCTTCTGCACTTTTACGTTAAAAAAAAGCGTCTCTCTCATAACTGCCCCTTTTGGAAAGAAAAGAAGCAAATTACAAATGATTCAAAATGAACCCTGTTATCCATTTTGTTTTAAAACATTTTTTTTATCCTCTGATCTTTGGTATTTTTACTCCAGTTCATCATGCTGTGGGAATCTCACACCAAGCCCAGCCTAATTTTAGCAACATTCATGCCAAACAGTTGTTGGAGGGGACGTGTCACTTTTAAAACGCTTGACCCCGCAAACAACATCAACTTTGGTCCAAATGCAGATTGGTTTTTCACAACCAGAGAGCAAGTGTAGAATCACGTTAGGTAGTTGTAACGTGACAAAATATGAGTGGGAGTATCAAACCTTCTGCAATATCTGGTACAGAAGTCCAACAAAAATTCAGAAACGAACGCCAGTTGTCAGTCACCAAAGATTTAAAAAAAAAAAAGAAAAGAAAAACAACAAATATTGAAAGAACTTCTTTAAAGACGGTTCCACATTTACTAAAAACTCACACTCAACCGACAAATATCCTATCCATCAATGCTTTACTCGTTTTTTGTTGTTTTTGCCGTGTCTTAACGTACCTGCTCAGGAATGCTCTCTCCGGTCTCTCCGTCCACCGGCTGGGACCCCTGTAAGTTTATCCCATTTCTCCAGCTCTCTTGTTCATCGTTGGCATCTTTGCTGTCCTGTGGGCTGGGCTTCTCCTCCTCCGTGTCCTTCTGACGGTTGCTGTAGCTGAACACTTCTCTTCCTGCTCCAAGGTCGATGTCCTGTCGCCATAGGATGTCAATCAAGTCAATGTCCTAAAACAGAAACAAAGAAAACTCTTAAAAACTGTTCTGCGCACCAGTGAAACTATGATCAGAGGATTTGAACAGATTTTGGTTGTGTCACTATTTTCGTTATTAGATCAAGCTGTAAATGACCTACTTTTCCATATATTTTTTTTTTTTTCAAATAAAATGTGTTTTTCAGTGCTGACGAGTTCTTCAAAGGGCAGGTCACGTAACACGAATCAGATGGTTCAACCATGATATAAACATTTTTGCACGGTGGTTATTCTTGTGATCCAGCAAAAGAATAAACAGAAATCTTCAGCTATGTGTAACATGAATGTTTTACTGTATCACTGTGTTTGAATGGGGAACAAAAACAATGAAGCACAGTGAGACAAGTAAATTAAAAAAAGCTGGAAATTTAAAGATTTAGAGCTAAATTAACTGGACTGAATGCTAAAGTTGCCCCGTAAGGATGCAAACGTCACCAACAGCTGAATGCGACACCACTGGTTTGACTTGAAATAGATTAAAAAAATAATAATAATTAAAAAAAACAGCCAGGAAATCTGGAAGGTAGAGAAAAAACTGATGTTAAGTATCAGCTTATATTTTTAGGTTTTTTTTGTAAATCACAAAAGATGCAACATTTTATAAACCAAAACTGACAAAAATAAACAATCATGCTACTTTATAAGTTTTTAAAATCCGTATCATCCTGTACTTACAGGCACAACTCAAAAGCTAAAATATGAAAATGGTTATTTTAGGTCATCAATCAATATCAATACCAAATGATCTGTTTCAACATGTCTTATTTGTGTCAAATTTTATGGTTGTCTCTCGCAGTGAATGAAAACCCAAAATTGTGTTTCTCAAAAAAGGTGTTTTTTACATCACCAAAATCACGGGGAAGAGCATTGAACTGAATACGGTCCAGCCGACTGTCATTGACACGATTCACAAAGAAGAGTTAGCTACAAGTACATAAATGGAAAATGTAGTGGAAGGAGGACATGCAGTGAGTGGGAAATGACGGACAAAAATCCAGACAATTTGGAAATCAAAGGGAGAAGGGAGAGCCACAGAATGCTGACTGACGTCCAGTGGGATATTTCTGCAGCCGGTCAGGATCTGGGGTGTCCTCTGCTGTGTTGGTCCACTGCGTTACTACATCTCATTAGGCCTACATTTTCATTTCCACACCGTTAAATTTTATTGCGCTTACATAAAATTTTCATGCTCTTGGAAACTGAATTTCGGGTTTTTGTTGACTTTTGACCATAATTGTTACTGTGTCAATTGAAGGCAACAATTTAACTTGAATGCCTCACAAGACAGCACAAATATCTCTAAATTAAAAAAAAGAAACAAACAAAAATATCCTCTTGAGTCTAACCATAAAACGCGTAACCATGGCGTCGTACCTCTTTGGTGAGGTCGTCATTTCCGCCTCTGCTGCCCTGCTCCTGGTTTCCGTCTGGGGCCACGGCTCCCAGGCTGCTGTCCGCTGCGTTCAGGTCGTACGTGGATTCAGGTGCTCCGCCGCCTCCCCTCATGGCCGGGGTAGCGTCGATGTTGTTAATGTCCTCTAGGCCGGCCCCATTGTCCAGGGTTATGCCGGGGCTGGACTGACCGCCTGCGGACACCGCCGTCTCAGAGTCGCGATGCACTAGCCAGGTGTTCAGCTCGGTACTGGGCACGGACAGGCGATCCAGCTGGCGCACCTCGTTCAGCAGCCGCCGGGTCGTGAAGAACTGGTCCAGGTCCACACTCTTTGGATGGATCCCATAGCCGTCCAGCGTGTTGCGCAGGTTGTGGAACTGGGTCTGTGTGTAGGCTGAGCTGGGCCCCAGGATGATCTCTCTTAACGGGGGCAACTGATTGCTTAGATACGTGTCGACGTCCACCCGCACCCCAATGAGACTCAGAAGGATGGTGAACTGAATCAGGCCCTCTGTGAAGTACTTTTTCAGGTAAAGCATTTCTTTACAAAGGAACAAAAAAATGAAAGTAAAAAAGTAAAACAAAAACGGGGGCGACCACTTGTAATCAATAACTCTCTGCTAAAACTAAGGGATGAAAACTGATACAAGAACATAGAAGTGGTTAAGGAAGGCAAAAGCGTCTTTGAGAGATAATTTAAAAAGGGCTCAGGTTCCAAGATAAGGTTTCCACTTCTCAGTAGAGTTTCTTCAAAGAGTTATCATCTCCCCATTCCTGCCAAATAGAAGAAATTACATTTTATAGAATTTCTGCAAAATTACCCATGTAACTTAAATTTGCATAAATTTAAATAAACAACAACAACAAAAGAAAAAAACAAAGGTTAACTTAGAAAAATTATATACAACTTTAGTGAACATAAGGTTTTCATTTCACCACCCATTCAAATTACAAAAAGGTCGTCTATGAGGCCGAAACTCGACGGTTTCAGAGGGAAGGTTGAAGGTCTGAGAGGTTTGGTTTAGTCAAAGCATAAAATTCTTCAGTCAGAACTACCCCAAAATGAATAAATCAAAGCCACTCAAGCAATTCTCCTTTAATAAGGTGGAGCAATAAATGAACAAACAATTCTAAGACAAAAAATAATTATGAATTATAATCTAACATGTACAACATAGGACTTTTTAAAGGCAGGGTGTCACTTATCAACATGTCTGCAGCTGCTGTTTGTGCTTCAATCACCCAGCTGGTGATCACTGAACAGGCTTAAAAAACAACTTTGTATTTGCTATTTGAATTTTCAAGAATTTTGGATAATAACCTGAAGGAATCATATCGAGAATACCATTTCATTACGTTTTATTCCTTTAAGCAACATTTTCAGGGCACAGTGTTCTTTCTGCATGAAAGAAAACTGATTTCCAATGTTTAAATTTTGTCTTCATTAGTGAAATTAAAATGTAAATATATCACACCATCCTTACTTTCTTGGTGGCAAATACTGGGTTCACTTAAAAAAAGTGATTGGTCCTTCATATAAAAGTGTTTTTGCTGATTGTTTCCTTTTGCTAATCAGTGACATTAGTTGAGTTACAGACACTAAAGTCATGTAATGTGGCTAATGGTTTGCTCAAACTAAAACTAAAAGCCTTGTAGTTTTGTCACAGCATAAAACAATTATAGCATTCCAGACCTACTGCAATCAAGTTAAAGGCGAAAAAAAAAATGCAAGGACAACAATATGGAAGTAGTAAAGGGTGAATTAACATACACATTTGACAGATGAATTTAATGCCACTCTTATTATAGAAAATCTAGACTAAGAATTTTTAAGGAGGAATATTTATGCCAAAAATCAACTGATTTGCTGTAGAAAAAAAGTAATTTCAAAAATAACTAACATGTCAATATTTAAGCATCCTGGTACTCTGTAAAAATACACTCAAAATTTTCTATTGTGAAAACGCCAATATTAAGAAATTAAAGCATTTCTCAATACCATAAAACAAAACCAATGTAGGAGCAAAACTAACTCTTAAATTAGCTAACTAATTTAAGAGATGTGCTGAAAAACCTAGACATATTAAAGACTTTTTAAGGCCTAAATTGTAGATCTATACATTGTAAAGCTTGTTAACGTTTTAATTCCTTGTTGCATCAGTCCACACACTCCAATCACTCAGCTTTCAAACACTTAAGACATCTTACCTACCCACACTTGCATTAAACACATTATAGGAGAAGAAAGAAAGAACAGGACTTGCTAACCACTTCATCCTAACAGAACAGGAGGACTGATGTCGGATCGCACCACGCTGTTGATCTTCATTTTAAGACATTCGGCAGAAAAGATAAGATGAACACAGAGATTCAGGCTTCACCCCACCCTTGACAGGACAACTACTTCTTCTGGCTGCTGCTGAAGGTGAACGAGGGAGTCCAGATAGCTAGCTCGACTGGCTCTGACACCCACCAACGGCGACGCTGGGTGGCCGGCGGGGTCCCTCCCTCCTCCTCCAGCACAGCTGCGCCTATCTTTGTCCTTCCAGCTGGTAGATGCCCACTGATTCACGACCAGCCACCGCTAACACACGTCTATAAGCTCCTTCTGACGCTACATAAAGTAACTGTTTTAAAACCTTTCGCTGCTTTACTTCAATTTCTCTTTCGCCAGAAAGTGGCAGGTGCCTCTGCTAATATTTACTTTCTCCCTAGCTAGTGTCAAACAATCTCCCTAGCAACAAGTGGGGAAAATATGAGTGACATGACAGTTCAGCCATTCAACGGCCTCAACTACTATGATGTAACATGACTCCAGCGAGTCCAGACCAATAAGAATACGTTGTAGGCGGGGTTTAGTGAACGACGCGACAGTGATACGGGAAGTCAAAAATTACACAGCGTTAGCCTTATGAGCTAGTTTACAGCAAACTAATTTAAGTAATTTTAAAATGAATTGATATTGAAAACAAATTACACCCGGCTTCTGATACACAAATACTATTATAATAATGTGTCGCTTCGTTATGTTGTGTCGTTAAACAATGAAGCCCATGTATCGGTCAACGTGATAATTTGTTAAAACCGTTAAATTGTATACTTACGCATGAAGATTTTGTAACCGTGTCTTCATGCCCACATGTCGACTAACACACCAGATCAGTGATTTAATCCGCTAGTCACTACAAGTTCCACTGAGTTGCTATCCTTACTGAATGGCCCACCATGACTTGCAAAATCACTTGCTACCGCGGCTAGCCTAGCCCAAAACACGCGTACACACGGAGCATGCGTAGAACATTCTAGTGGTAAGCTTTCATCAGCTGACGGAAAATCCCCTCCGCCCCCAGTGTTATCAAAGTCTGGTTTAGTTTGTAAAAGAACTATTAAACAACTAAATATAACCTCGTTTGTGTAACTATGATATCATAATATAGTATTTAAAAAATATTAAACCAGGAAAAAATCAAAAAGGTTCAATGATTTTTTTTAAGCGTCCACTCGTGGTCAACATGCATTTGTATTAAGAAAAAAAAACAACCTTTTACAAAGCAATAATGTACCGAGTGAAAGTGAAAGCTACAAAACAATGTAAATTGGCACCACAGAAATCAATCTCAATAATCATAATGTGCTCAGTAAACGTTCAAATTTGCTGTGGATGTTTACTGTATCTCTCATAAGTAGTTGATACAGTAAACATAGTTAATATGCATCAACTAGTTCATATTTCCAATGTTTATTCCAATTAATTTAGAGGAATATGGCTTACTGTTGATGTAAAACCTCAAATCCATTCAGTGTTTGCACTTGCAGGGTCAGGGTATTCCCGCAGTCCTTTGGGTGATAACTAGATTGTCCTGGATAGAGCTCCAGGCTATTCAAATGCTTAAGGGAATATCAGAGACCAAGTAACCTAACAGGCACATGACAGTACCATGGCAGGAAGCTGGAGGCCCTGAAGGGAACTCATGAATGCATGGAGAGAACATGCAAAAACGCAAAAAAATCCAAAGCCAGAATATTAGCCTGACTGTCTTCATCATGGGAACATGAGTGTGTATAAGGTAGGCCATAAAAGGTCATCACAAAAGGAGCTGGCTCGTCACAAATGGAAAGTTCTATGGAAGGAATGTATAAATAAAAAAATATATAAATTTATGTGGAATAAATGATAGATTTTCACTTTCTGAAGCAAATTAGTGAAAGAAAACAAACTTTTGTATGATATTTATTTACTAAGATGTGCCCATTCATCCCTGCTTTAACTGAGATTACCGTAGCTGTTGTCTGTAACACCACATGATATCACACTGCATCTAAGTTGCTCTACTGCTTCCACTGAAAATCTTGGTTACAATAACAGCAAAAAAAAAAAAAAACTATAGTCGTGTTTATTTATTTAAGCAATTCTTTAATTGTTTTGACAATTTACAAAATACAAAACCACAGAAGTTTAAGTTAAATATTGTTTATTCCTCTTAGCAGATCAGAACATAATACATCTGCAGGGTTCACTAAATATTCACCCCCATAAGGTTGACTGGTCTGTTGTTGTATCTCTTTGAAATGTCGGCTTCAATCTGCAGAAACAAAACAACCAACAGATTACAGAGAAGCTTGAAGGCGTATTCATTTTACTGCAGTTTACCGTTTATCTCGTTCGTTTACTTGAACGAGGATCTGTGACTTTCCGTGGCCTCCCCCCTGGGAAAGCACCGACACCCTGTGAGCATAAATAAATGGGGAAAGTAATCTCATACCAGTTTCTGGAGTTCCCGGGTGCGTCCTGCCAGCAGGTCAACACAAGGCTCCAGTCTGGACTGCTCCTGAAGCGCTTCCTCTCTCCGCTCAACCATGGTGGCAGCTTTCAGCACCAGGATGTCTGCCTGCTTCAGCTTCTGCCTCAGCATTTCTGACACACGTTCAACATACCTGAACGCGTTTAACAAAAAGCACAAGGAAATAAATGTTATGACCCAGAGATACAGCGTGAGCTTTCGTTTCAGATTCAGTTTTCACAACTTGCAGCTGTTGACATTACTTTTAGCTGACTTCATTTTAGTTTAGCCATCCCAGCAGCCCAAGTGAAATCATGTTAAAAGAAGACTGTAAGACAGCTTCAATCAGCCAGAGCTCAAATTTAGGCAAACCTCACTTGGTTGGCTCTATTCAGTTATCTGGAACCCCCCCCGCCCCCCCCCCCCAAAAAAAAAAAAAAACCCAAAACCCTATCTGATGTTGATCATCGTACCTCGGTGAGGCCTGGATCATGAACAGGTGCTGCATGCGGAGCGAGGTGAGCCGGCCCAGAAGCTCTTGCACCTGGGACAGCAGTTCTCGGACGTGTTCTCGGGTTTGTCTCTGGATGATAGAAGGAGCCAGCTGAAACTGACTCATGGCCACCATGTCGCCCTCCTCCGCCATCTCGGTGACCCGCTGGGTGAGGAACGCCTCGAGCTGCAGCAGCACACAAAACCAGAGCGAAACATAGTAAAATACTAAAATAAAAAGAATCATCAGGGAGAAAACGCTGATGATTCACCTTGAGATTAGACTGCAAACATATCCTTACGCCTTGAACTTTTTCTAAATACTTTCACATTTGAACCAAAAATACCTTTATTAGGAACTTATGTCGTCGACCCACTTAGAATAAGTGCTATGCATCATTGTGGAATAAAGAATCAGTTGAAAGAAGAGCATAATTTTGAAATCAATTAAAATGATTGTTTTAACTTTTTTATATTTGACAAATAAAAATTTGGAAAGTGTGAAAAACTAAACTCAGCCAAAGTCGACCATTAAAAGACCTTCCTAGAAGCTGAAGAATCACTGATTAAAAACACATTTAAAGACGACACTGAAGACCGGCAGCGAGCTCATTAGTTTGATTTAGCTGTGGACGACAGAATACTGTTTTACCTCCATGAGCTCATCAATGAACTGGCTGCGTGACTGGGAGTTTTCCAGTATGCTCAGAGCATCGTCACCCCGCGCCACGCCCTCGGGACCTGAAGGAAAACACATTTTGTTTTCTGGTTCTTGCAACTTATTTCCTGCGTTTTCATCGTGGTCGTCATTTAAGAACAAACTTACAGTCCGTGCCTGTATCGACAATTTCTATTTCAAGTGGGGCTGGTTCTCTGTCACCCCAGTCGATGCCGCCTGCACCGCTTTTCTGATGAAGCAGACCAGAACAGTCACTGACGTGTTCACGTGTAGCGAAAAGCTTAATCTGTCTTCATTAACAGCCAAACAACTGGGATCTCTTTCATTTCTAAAGAAAGATAATGAAATGTTCTTTTTTCTACAAAGCTTAGCAGCACGACTGACAATAGTTCTGGTACTCATAAAAATAACAAACTCCTTCACATGGTATTGATTCTTCCCATCAGTAACAAAAAACCTGTCACAGTGAGATCAAGCTGCGGCAATAAAGAATGAATTGGTGTTTTTCATGTATTTTTACAAAGTGTGGACAGTTCTGTTATTGTACACATGATGACTCAGCGCAGCCTGCAGAGTAATCATGTGCTAAACCTAAAAATCACTCAGCTTATGCTTGTTTGTCTGACCTCAGATGTCGGCTCCAGAGAGATTCCCCAATCGATTCCTTCCTCCACTGTGATGCCGGCGGTCACGCCCAGATCATCTGATGGTTTACTACCAAAATCTCCCCAATCAATCTGAAGCAGTTATTAATGTAATAGGTTAATGACGGGACGTTACAATATAAACGTGGAAAAGTAACGTTTTAACTTCGTTTGGACCAAAAAGAAAAAAATTCACTCAACTATGACAGAGAAAATTAAAAATTCCCTAAGACAAAAACAGCTAACACTGTGATAATGTCAGATAAAACACACGACTCTGTAAAATGATATCGATGAAACCAACCGTGTCCTCTGTCGCTGCATCGGAAGGGGCTTCCTCCACCGCCGGCCGTTCAACAAGACTGGGGACTTTCCCCGTCCTCCACTCATAAAACGTCACGTTCCCCGATTTCTGGCAGAACGTCAGCATGGGCAGGACCGGTTCGGACCTTCGAGCAACAACATGCAAGCTCATAATACAAGAGTGAAACAGCAAGCAGAATATCCAAAGACAAACTCTGACAATCTTCAGAAAACCTGAATAATTATTGATCAAGGCTATTTTATAGGTAGTCTGGAAAGAAGAAGAAGAAAAAAAAAGCTCCTCAAAATCCCGAAGAGATGACTCAAGATTTTTGCACAAAGCGAGTTGTAAACTGATTGCATCTCGATGATATACCCACCAGTCACACACGAAATTTGTGAATGCAGCATAAAGCTGGATTTGCTCCTCTAACTTTGCTGCATCCCTCCCCACCTCCTCCAGGACTGTAGGCAAGTCTTTCACTAGAGCCTGAAGCTCTCGCTGAACATTTTCCCCCTGACAGAAAAGACACATAAAAAAAAAAAATGTGTACCATAATAATTACAAGACTTGTTAGCACTGAATTAATATATGAACATTGTTCATCCTTGCACTCACAGTGATGCCATACTGCTTGCAGGCAGCATAGTAGCGTTCCCTCAGTTCGGCTGCTGAGCTCTGGCACTCCACCTCCCGCCTGCCGAGCTCCTGCTGCAGCTGCTTAGCTTTGGCGATCTGCTTCCGCAGAGCCGGCCCTTCGTAGCTCACGTTTCGGATCAGCAAGCTGGCCACCTCCGCTGGAACACGTGGCACAGGTTTTAGAAATCAGCAAAGCTACCGATGCATCTTTAAAGCTTTTTCATCTCCATGCAGCTCGACATGTGCGCTTAAAAAACTGTCTGCCGTTTTCAAACTAAGCAAAACTTCTGCACTAAAGACAACAGATTTTATTTTTTGAAATGCACTCACCTAAATAAACATTATCTGCTTCATAGAGCGACACAATCTCCTGCCAGTCCTGTAAGCCAAACAGACCAAAGTTTTAATTTTTTATGACAAATAAATATCACTATGCAATAAAGCAAAAGTTTGACAGCAGCAGGTCGTTTGAGTCGTTTTACCTTCATTCTCTGAGAAGAATATCTGCCAAAGATGTTCTTTGATGAAGCCTCAGTTCCCTTTAGTATCTCCACTATTCTCAAACAGTGAAAGTAGTGGATGTCTGTTTGTGGAAACACATAAAAAAAGGAACAGGGATTTATTAGGGACGTACAAAAACAGGCAAACAGATAGCTTTCATGCTTTATGGTAGGAGCTCTTAAATCTATGCCTTCTGTTTGAGTGTTTAAAGGGTAAATACCACAATTTAGAGTAATAAAATCTTTGAATATTGAAATTATGAGATATTGTAAAAATCATAATCTGCCTTTCCAGATTTTTCAAAGACAATAACAAATGTGAATATCTCCTTGGACAACATAAGCTTATGTAGCCGCACCTCTCATGAAGCGAACACCATATATGGATGACGTGTTTTGAGAAAACTACAGAGGGAGCTATTGAGTTTGAGTGTTGTGACAGACGGTATTTTTTGAAGTTACAATAGCGTCATGCAAAAGATTAATTGATTATACAGAGAAAAATAAGACTTGTAAAATTACAGCATGACTTCCTAACACAAAGTAGGTAAATATGATGATGGTTTTTGAGAAGAATGTGCTGAGGGAAAAAAAAAAATCTGGTTAGAACTGCAGCAGAAATTACAATCTCCATCTAAATGCAGCCAGAATTTTAGTGTTTCAAATTAGTTTTTGTTAAAAGCAGTTATTCTTAGCTTCCTCAAGCAAAGAAATGCTTCTTTTTTTTACTCAACTTCCTCCTCCTCATTTCCTAAATTACAATATAAATCTAGCACTGTAATTTTTTTGTCTGAAAGAAAGTTTCTTTACAGCAACTGCATGTCGTTGGTGACAGAGGGAAAAAGGGAAAGTCTGGAGGCATCCATAAGAAACCTACGGGATCCAGAGAGAAGCTGCTTGATCTCCTCGTTTTCGGGCATGTCCTGAATGGCAGCGTTGATCTTTTCTCTGATTGTTTTCACCGTACTCTGCCACTTTATGTTGCAGTGACGCCGATCCACAAGCCAGTCTGAAAACACAAATATTTCAAATTATTTATGTCAAAGAATCTAGCGTCATACTAGTCACATACAGAAGTTATAGTTAAACGGCATATTTACTGCTGGATTTATTCCTGCAACAAAATACACATAAACCAGCACTTGTTGACAGTCTTTGCATTCAAACCTTCAGACTTTTAAAAAATATTTCACAGTTGGTTTGAAGGGGAAAAATAAACTTTGAAAACATTTTGAGTCTTTAAAGTGACTTGTTTTCAATTCAGTCCTGGGGCAACATTGTATTGTTTGAGATATAAACTCTAATAAAAAACTAGTAATGAGAAAGAACTTGTCATGAGAAAGCAACAATCAACTTTGAGTGATGAAGTTTGCAAACTTCAAAAACTGGTGGAATGGTTGGGTTTTAGTACTTTTGGATGGATGGACAGACAGATAGGTGACTGACGAAATCAATGGCTTTCTGCACATACGGATGCATGAATAATTACAATTATAATACAAAGGGATAGGGAATACAGCATGGAAATTTGGTCTTTTCAAACTTATTTAGACCTAGAAAATTCTAATTTTTTCTTTACTGAAAATGAATTATTTGAACTACAAACACAGGTTCTGGACTGAAATTAGACGAAAAAGCAGCCAAATTAAAAAAAAAATGTCAGGACTTAAGAAAGTCTCATAAAGTTCATGGCGTACACTTTAAAAGATAGGAAAGTATGAAGAAAATAATAATAAATGACTTCCACAGAGCGCTGTCCGTGGGATGTCTCACCTAACAGCTTGCTGGTCTGTATGTCGATGGGGAGATTTTGGATATTCTGGTGGAAAGAAAAAAACAACAACCAAATCATCAGCACTTTTTACCTTTTCATTGTCATCTCTGCAGCAGGACTGATAAGCAAAATGTAAAGAACAATGCACCATAAATCTTCAGGAAAAGGTTATATTCTTTCAGTTAATCCCTGGACTTTGGATGTATTATAACTAGCTGACGTGTTAGCTAACAGGCTACTATTAAGAGTCGACTCTGAGAAAGTGCTTTTTTTAACTCACCTCCATTGTTTCTCCGATTGTTCAAAACGAAAACTCTTCTAGAATGTCACTATTTCATAATGTTTAAACATTAATATCTGGAATTTTTACGAAACTCAACAGGATTTCAGTGTTGATATGACACGTTAGGAGAAGCTTCACCAATCAGAGACGGCGACGTTTGTTAGCTGTCAAAAATTAACCAATGATGTTGAAGTATACTGACGGCCGCAGCTGATAGGTGGATATATTGAAACCGCTTGACCGCAATACTTAAAACCTAGCACTAGATGGAGACAAATATCTGTTTAATATTCTTAAAAAAAACATTTTATATTAAAATTAATCAGCTGCTTTGTTAGTCTAAATGTTTCAGGTGATGTAGAAGCCTAATTCTGTTACTTTGAGGAAAAAAAGTGTGTTTGTTTGTTTGTATCTCATATATTATGACTTAGTTATCTCAATTATGAGACAAGTTAATTTTACATCAGAGTGGCAGATATAGGCTTCCATCGGCTTTCACTAATGCTTAAATTTAAATGACGTGAAGGTCAGGTATTTTTTAAAGTTTTAAAATTGTACACCATCATGTGTACACAAGCCACTTCATAGAAAAAATTGAAAATAAAAGCCGCAAGCAAAAAGAAACCCCAAAAAACTAACAAACTAAAACTTTTAATAACTTAAATGTAGAAGTTACATTTCACTGCTACATGGACAGAAAATCAGTGGTAGATTGTTTTATACACATTAGCTGCATTTTTTTTTTTTTGGAAAGAATGGTTTATTAAATAGCCTGGCACAGTTGTGATTACTGCCAAACCTGTAGAATCGAGAAATTGATTCAGAACTTACAGCAACTTAAAGTTGGCTAAAATATTTTTAAAAGCAGCACAATTTGGCCCTGCAATTCAAGAAAAATAGATTAGAAGCAAAGTCACTGACAGACATTAGTTTGGACATCAGTTCGGAAAGGGTTGCGGAGACATCACCAAGGCTTTGGGACTCTGGTGACAGTGAGAGGTGTTAACCAGAAAATGGAGAAAACAAGCAGCAGAGTAGGCCAGAAGAGTCTGGCCTACAAAATTATTCCAAGCACACATCAACAAGAACACGTCCAGCAGGTCACAAAATAACCCATAAAACCCAAAGCCCAGAAGATCTCTCTTGCCTTAGTTAAGGTCAGAGGTCAATGTGGAGCAACAAGCAAGAGACTGAACAACAATGGCATCCACAAGAGTGTTCCAAGGTGAAAACCACTGTTGACCAAAAACAACTTAGACATGTTTCTCATGTAAATGTTTTTTATTCTGTGAACTAATTAGAGCAAAACAGAATCTATTGCAAGATGTCCATCCTGTTACATCCGAAATAAAAAAAAAAACATTTCAGAAGAACAGCCTATCATGAGACTCAAATATGTAAAACAAATATACATATATACTTTTTCATATAGGACCAGGCAGTGGCAGTTTTTGATATGGGCCACATGGGCAGTTGCTCACGGTGGCATTAGAAAGAGGTGTGGTGTCCAAGAAGTAGATATTATATCTTCTTTATCAAGATAAATAACTACTTAACTACTTTGATAATACTTGCACCCATGTGGACTGATGTAAGTTTCCCTCGCTTGCTACTGAGTTCTCGGAGATTAGATCACCTGTTTTCTGACCACTCCTGTGACCAGGTGGGTTTGAATATTTTTTATTTTTATTTTTGCCTCCTGAGTAAATAAAATTATTATTTGAAAACTCAGTTTTGCATCTAATTCAGGTTATCTTTGTGTCATATCAAGATTTGCTTCATGATCTAAAACATCTAAGTCTGAGACAAAAAATGACGCACTCTTACGTACATTTTTGCGTTAGTTAATCAGATGATTAACATTAACTACTGCAGTTGTCTTTTGACGTCAGGCAGCCATGGAAAGATGATGTTTAAATCCCTACGGCCACATTTAGCAGAGACTCTGAGCCATGCGGCCTGACTTCAGCTCATTTGAATGGTCACCAAGACATCCACTCACTGTGATTTTACACAAAGCCATGCAAAACAGCTCTGCGTCCGTCTCACTTTGCTCCAATTTCCAGCTCATAATCACCCTGAAACGGAGATAAATCAGTGTTTATCCCGCTGACAGCCACCTCCTTCACATAAAACACTATTCCCGTTAAAAGTGAGACTAAAAAAAGGTTTTCATTGCACCCTGCAACACTGAAGGTCGCTTGGTGACAATGTTACAACATTGCTGTGCTCTCTCAGCTAGGAGGGGCTTAGGTTTATGTGTGTTTGAGAAGGGTGTGTTCTTAAGTGGAAGACACGAGAGAAAAAAAGGCTGGAGAGAAAGGGAGAGGGGGAGAGATGATGCACCTGCTCACGATCACCTGAGGAGACGAGACAGGAGAGTCGCAAAAGCTGCAGCAAGAAGACAGACCGTCACCAGCATGGTGGGACACCTCCATATCTGAGACACTCTCCTTCAGGCAGGCAGCTCGTCGTCCCCCCAGGTAAGAGAACGAGTCCGCATGAAACCCGACTCATGTCTGCAACGAGCGACGGTAAGAAGTCTGCGATGTACTGTTAGAGGAGGTTTCGGTTACATAAACGAAAGCACCAAAACCGATAATGGTTCCAATTATGTAAACTGTAAGACTGTAAAGTTCAGCCGTTCAAAATAAAATGAAATATTGAAGAAAATGTAATTTAAGTTTTCAATTGTTTTTTTTATTTTTTATTTTATTTAGTTTTAGGAATTTTCTTTACTTTTTTTTACTGCTGTAAAACTAATAATGTTAAGCATTCAGTGATAAAATAACATGAGGGTTTTGGAAGAAAAATACTTTAGGGTTGCTTTACAAAACAATGTAAGTTATCTTTTGGCTGCTGTTAAAATTAGATTTTATTTCTATTTCTCTGAGTATTGTTTTTTTTTTTCAGGCCCAAATATTTGATTGACGGCAAATTTACATTTAGAGATTCAAGCCTTACTTGGTGGAAACCAAACATATCGAGTAATATTAGGATTTAACACGATGAAGAGTTGAAACTGAGCAAGAGCGACGCCTACCTCGGTTGTCACAAGATTAGCCATAAAAGCGAAGATGATACTTTGGACTTTGCCGCCGTAAAAGAAACGTCTCCGTTTATTATCACAAATACACTTTGCGATAAGCAGAGAAAAAAAAAAAATGAAATCCCCTCCTTTATCAACTTTTCTGCCATGAGTCAGGGGTGTGTTTTTTCACCAGACAAAACTTGAGAACCAGAAGTGAGCCTGCTTCGTTGTGAAAGCAGCGGAGGAGGCCCTCGGAGGCCCTTGGAGGCCCCCCGTGTCTCCGTCTCTGCTGCTCCAACGTGGCGCTGCTGGTTAGTCATTTCCAAATTTGCTCCCCTTTTTCTCCCCCTGCTGAGACCTCTGGAAAAATCTGCTCAGCCGCACACACACACACACACACACACACACGCACACACGCACACACACACACACACACACACACACACACACACACACACACACACACACACACACACACACACAGCAGAACATACGGTAACTTATTAAAAATGAGCGGCAGAGGTGGAGGGCGGAGGGGGCTCAAGTCAACAGGACGTTTTGTCTCAAAGGTCACACATAAGTCAAACAAGACTCGCTGAAAGAAACGTGCAGAAAATGCTCAACAGAAAGTAAAAGAAAATGCTGCCAGGCGTCTTTTTAACAACTACAATAGAGATTACAGAATTATGGCCAAGCCTCTCTTAGTTTACGACTATCTGTTACGTGAGTGCCTCAAACTGAACGCCGACGTTATTATGCAACACCGGGTCGGACTGCGAAATGAGGCCCAGACAGGTGCAGCGCTGAGCTGCAAATCAGAAGTTTTATCTCCAGGTCCAAAAATGAAATCTGAATTATTTTACCCCTCAGGCGATTTGACTTTCCGTGCCAGGTGCCGAGTGTCACATGATCCAGATAAGAGTCAGATGAGAGTTTCTGTGAAAGGGCACAGGCTCTTTATTTGCATAGGTGCTTCATGATAAAAATGACCACACCAAAGAGAGATTTGTACGCCTCTTTGCTTCCTTTAAGCGCTCATGAAAGGGACATTGTTGCGCTTATGAAACTCATAAAGCCGGGGCTACAATCTGCACAGCTTCCAAACAACTTTCAGATTTCATAGTCAGCCCAGTTTCGGGTGTACTCAGACACAGGACAAAGGCACTCTGCCTAAACTGACAGAATGGTAGATTTATTATTATTAATTATCCTTTATGTTACTGATAAGATGAATTGCTCTTTCTTCCCTAAATCAGCTCCACCATATTGTAAAAGCTTTCCATTTTGAACGAGGGGATTTATTTATTTCCAGAGCTGCCTTACAAGGTCTCTTACACAAGATGAAGAGCGTCGTAAGTTCATTCGTTTTTGCACATTTGTTGTTTCCTAGGCAATTAAAGTCATTGCTATAGCAACATCTCTCCAGGAATGAGGGATGAGCTCCAAGTGGCTGTTAAATGTCTTTAATGCGCTGAGATGAGATGGACAGGTCTTTTTCGTTTGTTCAATTAGGATGCCTCTAATTAATAACTTCAGTTTATTATTGTAACCAATAGTTAGTCAAGCTGACAGGAAAGGCTGAAATTCTCACGTACGACATGAGAAACACTGGATTGGGGTCCAGTGCCGATCTGATTGATCAGGAGCTGAAGTATTTATCAGGTTTAGCCTTTCAGACAGAAGTTCATTCTTTGAGGAGCAGCTCAGACTTCTTCATGTTGGCAAACCAGAACCGGACCGGGTGAACAGAAGTGAACGTATCAAATAAGATGGAGAAACATTTAGAATGAATAAAACCCAAACACAACATTTTCTGCTTTATTTTTTTTTTTTTAATCTTTGCAGCCTAAAGTCACTCATGTTTTACTTTAAAAAGTCACTTTTTAATAAAAGGGAGTTCATTTGAGGACGACTGTCGGATTGTCATGTAGCAAATTTCATCAAACATTATCCAAGAGAAGGCATTGTTGCAGAAAATAGTTTTCTTTTGAAAAATGATTTTTCCACACTGAACATAAAAATTTTAGATATACATAAATAAATAAATAAATAAATAAATAAATATATATATATATATATATATATATATATATAGAACGCATGTGAAAAAAAAAGTCGACACACCAAGTGCGTTCTCAAGAAATTAATGAATAAATGAATAAGTTGCTGTTATCTGTTAGTCTGTCTGTAAAAGTGTAGAAAAGCCTTTTCCACAGGGCTAAAGCTTCATTAAACTAAAGTGATATATATATATGTACATCAACAACTTCAAACCAAAAGTTTGAAGTCGTTGAAGTTGCTAAATATAATTATTCACTAAAATTTTAAATATGCCCAAGATATTCCTCAGTTTGAACTCTTCCAACTTTGATGATTTCTATTTTTCATATAAAAACTGCTGAACTGTTTTTGTTTTATGTAAAAATGGAAGTAAATAATAATCTATCACTGCCTGAACGTGACTTGGTTTCTTAAAACTTTTCACCTTTAAACAAACACCAATCAGTGAATTTAAAAATGCTGCAACTCGTGCCTTTGTGAGTTATGAGGGAAATATGACAGGCACAAAAACGTGAAGCATGGATCACTTCTTTTTTATTATTATTTTTTTAACCTTTTTTTGATGCTTTGCAGCAAAGTTTTAGTAAACTCCTTTGTTATTCACACACCTCCAGATTTAATGCAAATGAAGCAATGCTCAGCCATTCTTACTTCTTCACAGAGTCAGACAAGCTCTGCAAAAACATACGGTTCTTTTGATGTAATAGGCAACCTGACATACTGTTCAGTACTCTTGATGCATCCTATAAACCTACCTAAAAATCAATAAGGAAATTAATACATAAGGTTGATTAAAACAACTATTCAAGAAAACCTTCAAGACAGGACTTTGTGAAAAGAAAACAGCAACCAAACAGTGCGAGGCTTTTTATAGGCAGGGCCATTTCAAAACAGTGCTCCATAAACCAGTTTATGATCCATCCACTCAGATTACCCAGTTAATGATTGTTTTTGTTGAACAGTTATTTATTTTAGCTGTCTGGTTACCAGGCAATGGTGGATTGTGGAGGTTATTGTTTCCTGTGTATCTACAGTGCGGTGGGCGAGTGTTTGTCCCCCTCCAAGATATCTTCTATTTTTCACATCATCAAACAAAACTCATACAGAACAAAGATAATGTGAGCAAATACAAAAAGCAATTTTCAAAAGAAAATTTAATCTATTTAGGGGGGAAAAAAGACCCAAGTGAACTCCAATCGTGATCAGTGTGGAGGAATTCTGACTCACTCTTGCCTTAAAAAAACTACATTGAAGAGTCTTAAGCATGAATGGTGTGTTTAAGGTCAGGTCTCTCCGTTTCAGTTGGATTTAAGTCCAGACTTCGACTAGACCACTGAAAAAAACTGGCTTCACTTTTTGTAGACTTGCTGGTGTGCTTCAGGTCATTGTCTAAATGTATAAAACCAAATGCACTTGATTTTAGTGTCACGATCTCGTGACTGGAGTAGAATCAACACATTAAGTGATCCTGAAGCAGCAAAGCAGTCCCTGACCATCACACTGCCACCATCATGTTTGACAGTGTAACATTCACTTTTACAGAAATTCTTATTTTTACAAGGGATTTCCTAATTTTTACCCAGGCTTTTAACTTATTCTGGAATCATGTTGGATTCAAGAACAAAGTGAGATTTGCACTACTTTACAAGTTGTTTTGGGGACTTTTGTCTCCTCCTGGATGAGTTGTTGATGCCCTCTTGAAGTAATTTTGTGGAAAACATCTTTCACTTTAGTTTAATGAAGCGTTAGCCCTGTGGAAAAGGCTTTTCTACACTTTTACAGACTAACAGATAACAGCAACTTATTCATTTATTCATTAATTTCTTGAGAACGCACTTGGTGTGTCCACTTTTTTTTCACATGCTTTCTTCATGCCAGATGAGTGATTTCTTAGTTCCACACGTCTAAGAGCAATCAGAACTGGGTATGGTCAGAGAAAATTATTTAAACGTTAAAAAAAAAAGTGGTTTATTGCTGTTAAGCCACGATTTAACAGTGGATTAGTTTTTAATGCAAGACCAGGTTGGTTTGAATTTTGCTCCTTGAAAAATGAAATAATCATTTGAAGCTTGTTTATTTTGGATTTATACTCCTGCTATCTTTGTTATTAGAGTGTGTTTTATAGCCTGAGCCATTCAAGTGTGACGGAAAAGCAAAAACAGAGTAAATTCATATGAAGATAAATCACAGAACCATACATGTATACCGACAAGACACTTAATTCAGACAATTGTGATGTTACAACAGTAGCAGCACGTCCTTACATAAGTTTCTGCTCTGCAAGTCAAAGACTGGCAGCTTGTTTCTTGATCAGTGAGAAGCATTTTCGTATCAGATCACACGGGAGTAACAGAGGATCCTGTTCGGATAATCATTAATTTATCAGCTGAGGCCAAGGTGTCCGGTATCGCCGCGACTCCAACCAAAGAGATGAGCAGCAGGTGAAAGAGGGCAATAATAGCTATGGTCAGCTTTCTAAGAAAGGGCCTGTTGAGCAGAACGCTGTGTACACAATGGGAGCACATTGTTATTTGTACTTTTGAACTGATCGACATGGAAAACAATTAAACTGAGCTGCAACAGAAGTGGTGTTTAAAGTCTTTAAACCATTTTCTAGCTATTCTTCAATGTATTAAGCAATTCAGCGTAAAATAGTCAAACTCTTCTGGCTCCACTTTTATTAGAAGCCGATAGTTCAGAAAGTGGAGGCCAGAGTTTCAATGATATAGATACTTTTTGTTTGTATTGTCCTTATTATTGGTCTATTGCTTGTACACACACATTTAAGCAAAAATGACAAACATGACCAACCAGCAAATCTTTTTTTTTTACTTGAATGCTACATTATCTGGCAGCCTAATAGAGGAAAAAAGGAAAAAAATAGAGCTAGCTCAGCTACACTTTTTCTATTTACTCATGATAACATTAGCATAACAGCAGCAAGCTGCTACAATTTGTTGCATTTTAAATTATCCGAGTCAAACATTTTGGGATTACGATTATTTTTAAAGTATGTTACCAGAGGAGAAAAGAAAAAAAAATACAGTTTACCACTCGTTTTTCTTGTTTACACACAAGTTAGTGTTAATGATACACCACGATTTGCTGCTGTGCATAGTTAGGAAAGTACTGGTTTGCCACTGACATGCAGCATTAATGGAAAATTTACAGAAAACAAAAAGAAGAAAAAAAAAATAAAACAATTAAAAGCATCTCATTTTCCTTTTTTTTATTTTTACATATGTTAACACCAACAATAGGAAGCTGGGAAATTAACAGTATGAAACTGTCATGTGGTATTGATTCAGAAGGGATTCTTAGTGATCTGTTTTATTATTCTTATCTTATGAAAAATGTTTCACTTCAACAATAAAATGTGCAAGACCAGCTACTGTATACTTCGAAAGTGCTGGTGGCATGTTTGGTGTAGCTGGCAGTTAAATCCACTAATGTACGGATTGAACCGCCACTTCTTTATCTGCAGGTGCTTTAGACATTTTGCACATAGCAGTTTGTGTTTACTGTATTGTTCCAAAAATGGCTGATAAACTAGAATCTGTTCACTCATTCTGGCCGTAAAAAGTTTCAATATCTTCAACTTTGAATACTTCTGTGATTACAAATGATGTTAACTCAATTTCCAGAAAGAAACATGAAGTCATTGAAATGTCTAGTAGTATAATTCTCTTTCATTATCTTTTGGTTGTCACAACAGCGTTAAAGAAAGAAGCAGCTTTAACTGAACGCTGACGGCCGTCTTAACGGTGTGTCGTGCTTCTTGCAGGGCCGTCCCTCCAGACTCCGTGGTGCTATGGCTGACTCAAGCTGGTGGAAGCTGACCTTCTCACGCAAGAAGAAATCTGAACCTAAGGTTTTGTATGAAATCCCAGCAGAGCACGGATGCAACAATGAGAACAAAGACCAAGCAGGCATCTCTTCAGACAATATGGACAGCCAGTTCAACGCGAGGCTGGAGAAGATTGTGGATAAATCTGCCACCAAAGGCCGTCACGTCAAAGTGTCCCACTCCGGTCGCTTCAAAGAAAAGAAGAAAGTCCGATCCACGCTGGCAGAAAACCCTAGTCTGTTCGCAGAGCACAACCTCAGTAGTGAAAATCATAAAAACAAGGCGGACAAATAGCAAACTGCATCTACATGATCATAAAGGTGTCATAAATCACTCAGACAAAGGGCTACTGCCACACCGTACCGCATCCAAGTGGCAACAGTAACTAAAACAAACAGGCGGTATCTTGAAATCGACGTTAATTTATTCACAAACTGAATCATGGACCGGTTCTGGAAACATTTCTCTCATTATTGTAAATGTTGAATTCTAAAAACAACTGTCCAAATGTTCTTAAGCATTTTTTTTAATGTTTGCACTGGTGTGTTTTTTTAAAGTAAGAGCTGAAATGAAGTAGCTTAAGCTTAATCTCCTTCGTCTTGTGTAACAATGATGTATTTTAATGATTTAAAAAGGACCTTTTATCAAAAGATACAGTCCATTTGCTTGAATTTAATGAAAAAACATGCAAAACTTGATTAAAATACGGAATGTCAGAAAAATGATTAAATGTTCACAGTAGCCCCAGAAGGTATTTACCTGGTATTAACTATTGTTTTCTAGGTAAATATCTAAAATAAGTAATAAAAACTCTGAGAAAATGATTTATCAACTTGTGAAGGGCTTTTTATCCATTTTTACTGTGCTGGAAAAATAATTGTTTAGAATGTTTTTTATTAATCAAATGCAAGTTTATAAATTTTGTAAATGACTGTTGTAAAGATTTTTGGGGGTAACATTAAATTATAACTTAAAATAAATTGTTTCAACATTTTTTTTAATCAAATTTTATTTCACATACACTGACAAAGCACTAGAAAAAGTTATTTGCATTGGTATTTATTGGTAATAGAAAACAACAGCCACATTTTCTTACAAGGGACAAGCTGAATAATTAAACAAGTTGTATAATTTATAATACTGTTTCAGAGAAAATGACACTAAAATGTTTTTTCCCTTATTTTTCTGAATCAGAAAATTGATGAGATTATTAGACAGATGTGCACTAAACCTCCATTTTGTGCCTTTGACCTGAGAAGAGTTCCACATACACCATGAATGCTTTTCATAGCACAGCCAGGTGCTACGAGAAGTTAGAAAAGTAAATGGTTTTAAAAATGCAACGAGTCCTATTTTAAAAATGTATTTGATTTTTACTAAAAAAAGAAGGTAGACAAATACAAAGCAGCTGAATTTAAGTCTCTGCTTGTCATTTGTGTTGACAGTGTGAATGATGCAGAAAGATACCAGCTGCATCAAATGGACCATTTTTAAGTAGAGACTATTATTACTACTCATTTAGTATTGCTTTCTTTATCAGAGGAGGATAGAAATTAAAATATTACAGCTGGAACCAAAAGTGCTCCTGTTTAAGTGACAGCATGAGGTAAAATGAAAAATTAACTCAAGATTGATTGGAAATGTTTTTATGCTTTTAAGTTTCTCAGAGGACATTAGATGATTTGTGGCAGAATGAGAATTTGGTTAGGGATCAAAAGACAGTGAGGACTTATTCTAGTGAATTGTTATAGATAGGACAATGTCATTATGTGTCAACTGGGCTTTCAGTGGTTGAGTAAAATCTAGACTTTAGCCTCATTGTCTTGATTATTTCTCTGTTGGTAAATTATAGAAAATAATCCACTGATTGTAGGCAGACTCCAGTTTAACGTGTGCCAAATAAGACACAGATTAAACTTCGTGGCTCAATGCTGACCACCACAATTTTCCTGTTTAAGTGCTAGCTAGATCTGGCAAACTACCACAGCTACATGCTAATGAAACTTCAAAACATATTGCAGTATAAAACAACAGTTGTGATTGTTTGTTCCTTTTAATTGATTTATTTTCCCCAACCACAGTGGGACAATAAATAGAATAGAGCTAATCTAAAAAATAATCTCCATTTGTTTTGTTTGCACACTTGCTACCATTAGTCAAGTAGCACAGCAACCTACTGCAGGAAGTTAAAAAAGTAATAGCTTAAAACCTTTTCAGTCTCTACATAATCCACTTTCAAAATATACAAATCGACATTAGCAAGTTTTCACTGCTAGCAACAGAAACTTACAAAATAAGAGCTTTAAGATCCAACGGTTAACTGGCTCAGAGTGTTGATTTAATCGATGAAATTAATACCACCGTAATAAACTTTTTCAGGCGCAATTTTACAAATCAACAAACATGTGAAAAGCTAAAGAAACATACCAGCTACCAGCTTTCTGGTAGAGATACTTTTTGCTGAAATAATTTCATTATGTCAATGTTTATTAAAGTAAAACAATTTCATTGTGTCCTTCCTATGCAAAAGGTGCCTTTCTGGATGCAAGATCATTAATATACTCAGGAGGAAACACTCTGATGGCTGCTGCTGTTAGCAAGCTGATCTTGGTGAGATCTCTGTGTCATGTTATAAAGCAGCTTGCTGTTTCCCCCTCAGCAGTTGCTGGTAGGTTTCGTTGACCTGGCCATGGTAAGCAGACACTAGTAACTCACACTCAGCTCTTGACTGCTGCTCTCCATTTAATAATGCAGCTCTGCTAAAGCATCTTCATGAACTAAATGTGGATCTAAATGGACATTTGAGCATTTTGTGCTCTTATCTTTTCTCAGATGTATGGGTATTGTTTTTTTTCTTCCTTTAATAATGACTCTACTGCCACCTGCTGGTCGAACACACTCAGGCTTTTGTTCAAAATTAAACTTTTATTACAGTTTCAGATTTAACAATGAATGGTTATCAATTAGTACAAGACACACAATAACATAATAGCTGAGACAATAGCTGACAGCATTGGCACTTTTAATCTCAACATTAAAAGGCAAATATAATCTGCAACAATTACTTTATCCCTCACTTTAATAGACCGAATGTGAACGCTGTTTTATTTTAAAGACAGGTCACATTTTTTTAGTCATGTCTGTTTGTAGGCTTTTTAACGGCATTATTACATGTTTGATCATGTATCTAAAAAAACAACATGATTATGGATCTGGAAAACCGTTGCAAACTCCCATTTTAGAAATTATCTTTTCAAGAAAACATAAAACTGAAATCAGAAATCTACTTCAAAACAGTTTTCTCTCTGTCATTACAAAATATTATTCTAGACAGAAATCATGACATTAGCTACAGAACCTGGAAAAAGTATTCACACCACTTCAACTTCTTCATATTTTGCCACATTATATCCACAAACTTCACTGTATTTTATTTGGGATTTGGGTCAGAGAAACATGAAGATGAGCTGCTCCATTAAGGCCAAAATTAAACCATCTCTGAAAAAAATGATGGTTGCTATGGTTATCTTCAACCGGGACCGAAAAGATACGCACAAAACATTTCTAAAATCTTTACCTGTAAACATTTACCTCACGATATGCACTTCGTTGGGTTTCCCTATCGCATAAAAGCCTAAATAATTCCACCAAACGTTTAACAGGAGACAATGTTGAAGACAGGAGGGGTGTGAATACTTTAGCAAAAGCCCGTAAGCTGAATTTGAACTCGAAAGACAACTGTGCTCTTTTTAAGAAGTGAAGACACTGAAGTTTGAGGAAGCAACCAGCTGCGACTCATTTGTGCCTGAGGAGGCAAACTTTCCTCGTTTCTTTTTAAAGCCAAAAGAAAACATGAGGTTTCGCGTTGCAGGTTCAGATGGTTCGAGTCAAAGAGTCTTACGGGCACGGTCGACACAGATTTAACAAACATCAAATGGTTTCCCACCAGTACCTTTAGACGTTGGCTACTTTTTAAGTTCACGGTGTTCTGGACGGAGCGTCTGTGGAGGCGGGCTCTTACGGAGAGAGTCGCTGGTACACCCAGCCTCCCTCGGCTTCGTGCTGGAACTCCCCCCGTTTCTCTCCGTCCTTCACCTTGGTGAAAACGATGCGGTCGTGGAGTCTGTTGGTCTGACCCTGCCAGAACTCAATCGCGTGAGGCTTGACCATGTAGCCGCCCCTGAAAGATCACAGGGCGCAGTTGGAGTGTGAAGGGGGAACACCGCAAAGATCATGCTGATACGCTTCTTGCGGGCGGTTCAAACGGGGACTTTTGCAAAGTTACTTTTTATGAATAGCACCTTGCAAACAGATTCGCGCCCTTTGAAGTTTTTCCACATTTTGCCACATTACAACCACAGACGTCAGTATCTTTTTGATAGACCTACACAAAACAGCACATAGTGCTGAAATGGAAGGAAGATAATATTTTGTAGAACCACTTTTATCAGTTTTTATTGCGCTAATTGGAACATAACATAATTTCATTTTAGTTTTTTGTATAATGAGAATAAGGAATCTGATGAAGCTTTCCTTCCACGCAGTCGAAAGCGTCTTAGTTGATAGTCTTCCAAGTTACCTTTTCATTTAATCCGGATAACATGTTCCTTATTTAGGTTTATTGAATGGTGGAATAAAAACGAAAATGAAGTTTTTTTTCCCTTGTAAATAAATAACCAGTAAAGCTTTTTATGGCCTGACTTGCCAATGTGCATTTCCTTTCTACAAAAGTCTATAAACACGTTAAGGAGAGTAAGTATGCTGCAGGTTGTACCAAAGTACATGCTGTTGGTTAATTCTAACTTTTCAGTTTTCAACCTGTTGCTCACTGATTAGTCCACTGATTAATTGGTGCATTTAGATAATTAACTTTGTTAATTATTTTCATTATTTGGAAATAGTCATTAAAAAAAAAATATTCTCACCAGTAGTCTGGCATCGGCACATCTGTGTCCTTGTACTTCTCCTCCAGTTCAGCATTTTTCTGCCTCAAATACTGAAAAAGTACTCAAGATCAGCCTACAGATGTTTTACATACATGCATGAGCTAAAACACAGAGCGGCTCTCTCATCGCTCACGTCTCTGTTAGGGACCGGTGTACTCTGTCGGCTCACGACGGCCCCGATCTGACTGCCCTTCGGCCGTGAGTGGAAATAATCACAGGAGTTCTGGTAGGGGATCCTCTCCACTGAGCCCTCAATACGAATCTTTGAATTAAAATGACAATAAACTGACCACCAGTGGCTGGGAAAACTGGGAAGCAGAATATGTGAGAGAGTTATTTTAGAGTGCCTCTTACCTGTCTGTGAAGTGGTTCCCAGTAAAAAACCAGGCATGCGTATGGATTGCTCTCCTGCCAACGAAAAGTCAGTCGGAACCAGAAAATATGCATCTTAAATCAACATTAAATGAAGTGAAATAAAAAACCCTGTGAAAAAATAATTAGTAGTTCAAATTACCTAATTTGTTTGAATGTTATACTAAAGTCTACAAAAAAAAATCACTTAAGAAATTCAAATCACTGAATAGATTAATTTGAAATGCAAATTTCTAATTCATCTATTTCTACCATTTCTACTGTGAAAAGAAAGTTCAATAATGTTCAAAGTGCAGTTATAACATTATTATTAAACTGTGCAGCATTTAAAACAATATGCTGCATTCATGATGCAAGAAAAGATGTTTTTTCTGAAAGTTTTGTCTTCATATGACAGACTGAATTATGTGAAAAACCAAATTTATAATGGGCCAAATCAAAACCGAAAAAAGCATGCTAGCATTAGATTAGCACGTTAGCAAACTGCTCAGCAAGAAAACATCATGAGTTTACAGAAGAGAAATTAATTTTGGGGCCAGTTGAGTTTTATTCAATTTTTGGCTTTATAAGGATTAACAACACAGCTGCATACCAACTCTTTGCCCTTTCTGCTCTCGTAGTTTGTGAAGAAGCGGAAACCTTCGTGGCTGTAACCTTTCAGGAGGACCATACGCGCAGATGGACGTCCATCCCTGGTCACACAGAGGCGATGAGACACAATTACAGAAGGTATTAGTCTTTAAAGTTTTAAAGTCGCTGGGAGACGGTAGGGTTGCCTACTTGGAGGCTGTGGCGATGCACATAGCATTGGGCTCTCCAATTTCAGGGCACTTTGTTGCTTCATCAAACCAGTTTCCAAACTGCTTGATGGGATCCAAAGATCCAAGTTGACTCTCCTCAAAGCACTGCATAAAAAATAACTCATTTAGGCAGCTCAAAACCCCCCTCCAAAAAACAAACAAACAAGGAAGCACATTTTAGAAAATGTCACACACAGAGAGAAATCGGGTCATTCAGAATTTCTAGTTTGATCAGGCCTGACTTGTGATCAGATAAGTGAGAAATTCAAAAATCCAATTCTTTTCGCAGCCAGCAAAGGAACCATATGTAAGCTCTAGGTTATGCAGACAACAGACTGTGTTGTGGACCTTGTTACTGAGTGAAGCTGGCTCAAGCTCAGCCATTAGTAGTACCAGAGGCCTTCAGAGTTGAAGTCAGAAAAAGTACAAAGGTAGTCATTTGGCAATATAAGATATTAAAGACAGTTAAAATTTTGCACTATATTGCCATTATTTTTTAAAATATTTGTAAACCTTGATTCAAAGGAAGCCCCTCTTTCACAAAAACAGTGTAAAGTGGAAGCAATTTTAGAAAGAAAACAGATATGTTCTTATTACAGATGGACCAATCAGTATATCATGTCTGATTACCTTCCTGTCATGAGTGGTACGACTATTTATATCAATGGTTTTCAATCCTGGTCCCCAGAACACATTGTCCTGCATGTTTTAGGTGTTTTGAGCTTCCACACGCCTTATCTAAATAAATGGGTGTGCTTCTGCAGCAGTTATTTTGATGAGGTAACGGACTCATTCGATTCTGATGTGGTGGAGCAGAGAAAATTTAAAACATGAAGGTCACTAGGTCCTGAGGACTGAAAACCACTGATTTATATTACGCTCCAATGTGCTTTACAGACACCGGTCTCTTACTGTTAAAGCAAAGGCCAAATTATTTTAGAGCCGAAGGTCTAAGATGTCTTTTGCAATGTTGACAGTCCCTGAATGTAAGAGAGTGTGGACCTAAATGGTAAGATCTCCAAAACACTCTCAAATCCAGCAAATCCGTGAAAGACAGGTTTAACAGTAATAAAGAAAAAAAAAAACATAAATTTTGTTGCGCAGCATTTTGACTTCCTGTTGTCCGTTTAAGTCTTCCTCTCCTGAAAGACTTAAAAAAACAAAAGACACCTGAAAAAACACTAGTGATGGATGATATGTAGGTACTTAAACACCACTGGTTCCACTGGTAGGAACATGTCAAGTTAGATGAATGTGGAATTAAGGATGAATGAATGAATGAATGAATGTGGAATTAAGGATGCTTTGCAAGAATCCTTAATTTGTTCACAGTTGAACCAACCTAATGTCTCCAGGATCAACATTTGTTTTAACAATATGTGCATCATGCAAATCAAATGAGTCATTTTCACTGTTTAGAGTCGACCAAAAGAGTCACTTCTCTTATGGCTGACCCATTTGGGATCTGCTTTTTCATTAAACAGTAGATGGCACTGGGCATAGGTCAAAGTCTAAAGCATCGAGGGAGCTTTACGAATTGAGACATACAATCCTTGCAGGTGTACTTGTTTCCAGTTTTCTCACTACAAATTTAGCACGATGCAAAGTAGTTGCTTTGTGACCTTGCACCTCCAGACTGTGACTTCTGCCTTGATTTGCTCAACACAATACATAATGTTTCTGCTTAGAATGCTGCTCACCTCTTCATCCCCTCTATATTTCTTCCTCATATTGCTCAAATCCATGGTGTTGCCGTCACTTGTCGTTTTACTGCAAAAATTTAGTGCAAAAGCGCCCCGCGCCCCAACAGACAGGCTAGTACGAGAAGGGTAATTTCTACCAAACGGGCTAAAATGTCTCAATAAACTCACACTGAGTATGCGCCTCATGCTTGTCAAAACTACTCTGACGTAACCTTTACGTAAGGGATTATGCAAACGTGCAGCTTTTCTGCACATCATTTTACATTATTTTTTGTAAAATAATGTGGATATATATATAAAAAAATGTCTTCAGTCCTAATTTAGGTAGGACATAAATATAATGTGGTTTAAATGCATAAAGTAAACCGAAGGAAAAAAAAACACGTCAATACGTTGTGAGGCGTTCAAATGACATGGGTTTTCTTGTTTGCCATGGCCTGTTCTGTATTGGGCAAAATATATATATATTTTTTACTGTATTGACATGAATACATCTACTGACACAAAAGAAACGTAGAATAATTGAGATATAGAAATGGGGGTTGATTAATGGTTTGAAAAGAAAAAATAGAATTAAAAGGATAAATTGCTCACCTTTTTCAAAGAAGGTGAGCAAAGTGATCTTTTTCAGGAAGGACGGGAAACACATTTTGCCTACTTTAGTCTGAAACCTCTACTCTCTTTTCTAACACAACTCTGCAACTCATTCATTAAAGTAATGCTAAAAAGTCACTGTATGCCTTTTTGTTTGAAAAAATTATTCACTTTTCATTTTAATACTCGAAACACTTAAGAAAATAAATTATTAAATTACTTTTATTTTTTATAAAACACTTTTGCAAGCTAATGTTTATAAACATAAAAAGAATGTAAATAGAATTCGCTTATGAAAAGCTGACAGTTTCAGAAGAAATTCTGCAAAATTTCTTCTGAATTTCTTTTTATGTTTTTATTCGAAATATAAAAAATATGTTTAGAATTTAGTTTGGGTCATTATTAGTCACAATTATAAATGTTTATGGTCCGTGTTGAGATTTAACTAGTTCTAGCTCGAGTCAGAGTTATAATAGGGAAGATTTTATTTTTACTGACGTGAAATTGAACGCAACAGTTCTTCCTCTGTCGCATTCTAAATGACGTATTTCCTGTTAAAGATGTCGGCGACCTTGTGTTTGAAGTTACAACGAAACCAGGGTAAAAACACCTTAAATTGCTTTTTAAAAAACAGACTTAACCCATTAAGTGTTAGAAATGTATTTTTACTGCTAATCTAAGTGTCTGTTGTTATTAGTGTCTGCCACCTTTTAGTTAAACGGTGGCAGATTTGCAGCGTGGCTAGCCGATGCTAACTTTGCATCTCCGGTGTTGTGGCAGTCTTCTAACCAGCTCCGTGGCTTTCAGGGTGGCTGCCTCTGATTCAGAGCGTCCGGCACGGGTCCAAGGCTGTGACCCGTCACAAAAAACCCCTTCATTTTCTCAAACAGAAGCTCATTGCTGTCACACGGTACATTCCCCCAGCGAGGACCATTCCCCCGGGGGCTTATACGTCCGAAAAAAAGCACGTCCAGGAGGTGAGACCCCGACGGCAGCTGCAGCTGAATTGAGGCAACAACGACACTTGGTTTTAATGAAATTGGAGAAATTTATTTATAAACTGTCATTAGGCATGTTGGAGAATATTCTTTATAACAGTATGCCAATCTACTTTAAGACCTGGATGGAATAATTTTTTTTATTCACTGAATTTCTATCTAGAATTACCTGCGACATTAAAGAGGATGTTGTTTGTACATGTGGTACTATGCTACAGTTTATATTAGACACATTTATTCACTGAAAATAGTCAAATAGTCTGAGTTCTTAGTCTTAATGATGCAGATTTTCTGTATTTGAGCAAAAGTAAAGGATAAGTTGTCTAATTCTTGTCTCTGACCGACTGATGGGTAGAATCTCTGAATTTATTCCTTTTTTACGACCCAATCTTTTGCAGTTTCCTCTGCTAAATTTCTTATCTTTGTTTCCTGCAGGATAATGAGTTTATTTTACTCCTGAAGAAGAAGTTGGAGGAAGTGTTTGAGGAGTGCAAAATGATCGCTGTGGTCCAGACAAACCCCTGTGGAGTTGATGACATGCTGATGCTCAGACACAGACTTGGCAAACACGACATCAAAATTAAGTTTTTCCCCAACCAGGTAACTAGGATTCCTCTTAGTCACCGTGACTGGTACGTCATAGATTCGCTTTGATACTTTGTATTGATTAAAACAGCGTTAAGGAGTTTAACATCTCGCTGTGATGTTTAAAGTGGATAGTTTTAGCAGTTTTGATACTGACTGTATCAAAGAACTTGCAGCACACTTTTGCACTTTTGTACAGACGTTTGGAGAAAAATGAAGCAAAAGTAGCATTCATACCACAGAAAGAAAACTGTAAATATGTTTCTTTCAGGAAAATGTGATTCACATTTACCAGTCTGAATGTTTTGACTTTTTTCAGCTTTTCTTTTCTTTTTTTTTCCCCAGGTAATGCTGTCGTTCCTGAGTAACTCAGTTTATAGCAACATGGCTCCTCTGTTCATCGGCCCCACCGTTCTCTTCGTGAGCAAAGAGCCGAAGGTGAAAGAGATGTTGTCTGCTCTCAGGGTCAGCCCACAGATGACACTCTTAGGTATGTTTTTTTATAAGTGCTTCCAAAGAACTGCCTTGCTGTATGTTTTGATGGACATCCACGATAGGATATATCCTGACAAGAAAGTAGAAGTAGGAGAAATGGCCACTTCCAAAAAGGGCTTTCTGTCTTTTGAAATTGTATTATCTTCAAAAATGTTTAGTTTGTATGGGGACAACAATTGAAATTACATATTTACATTAAATGTTATTAAAATACACATTTAGATCAGTCACCAAAACGGTTTCTGTTTGCTGAATGCCAAAATGAGAATAAAAAAATGTTTTTATTTTCTGCAAAGTCAAATGTTTACATTCATCAAGATTAATATGCCTTCAAGTAAATTGAGAGGTCTTCACTGCTACTCCATAATAAACATAAAAGGAGATGATGCTATCTGCAAAATAGATGGCATTGTTATGAAAATATTTTTTTTTCGTGTGGAAATATTAACGTATCACAAAGCTTCTACCAGGAATTAAAGCTTGGATTTGAAATTGATGTTCTAAATGAGAAATAACTTCTGATTATTTCACAGCATTTAAGCTTTGAAACACAATTATCGTCAATCTGAAATAAGAGGAAGTTAGTACATTTCATAGACTTTTTTTTAGTGAATCAAGCCCCTCACTGTAGGTCTTAGAGGAGCATTAACTACAAACGACGGCATTTTTGTCGAATTCCTGAATTTTGTTGCAGACCAACTTCAGCACCACGGCCTCCCTTCTAAACCACATCATCTTCTCATCTCTCCGCAGGCGCCTGCATAGACAACACACTGCTGAGTGCACAGGGCGTGGTCAGATACTCCAAACTGCCATCGCTGACCGTCGTCCAGGGCGAGCTGGTCAGCGGGCTGACTATGCTGACGTCCCGCACAGCCTTCATGCTGCAGCACCACCCGGCTCATCTCTCCGCCCTGCTGCAGCAGTACATCAAACAGCAGAGCCCGGATGGCGGCGCCGAGGCAACGCCTAAAGCGGAGGAAGCCTCATAGATCTTCACAGAAACACCACTGGACTTTTGCCTTGCAGATTTACTTCTAGTTAGAATGAGGAGGAACTGAAACGGCAGCTGTTTGGTGCCGGACTTCGGGGTAGCAGTGCTGTTGGGAGTCGAGTCGCGGCTGCGTGAATGGCTTCAGCCTCACGGTGGAATTTTTGAAAGACAGTGCTTCAAAAATGTAAATTTAGCTCTTAATGTTAGGTTGTTTGTATGTAAATAAAAGGGATATGCTCAAAATCAAAATTCGTTTAAATTTAGCTTTGCAATGTTATTTATGTGCCATATTCCTAATCCCAAAAGGTGTGAATTAGCAGGATTGTTTTTAAATGTTATTTCATAACATTCATTACAGATGCTTTCCACCAGATGGAGATTTAATGTAAAACATTAAAACAATCTGCTTCCACCAAAATAAACACTGACTTTAATCTGGGTCAGTTTAATTATCAGGATCTGGTCTTAGAGTAATTATTAAGTAACACCCAATGGTTAAAAAAAATGGTAACACTTTATTTGACGGGGTCTGCATAAGACTGACATGACACTGTCATAAACATGGCATAACACCTGTTATGAAGCTGGGGGAGTTTTCATGAATGTTTACGACTGTTGTCGTGAAGCGTCATTCATTAAATGATGACACTTTTAATGCAAAGTTGACAATTTTAATGGACTTTTCATGCAAGTTTTAATGCAACTTTACATGAAAAGTGCCATTTTTTACTAAATAATGCAAAGTTGACACTTTTAATGCAAATTTTAATGCAACTTTGCATTAAGTGTCATTATTTACCAAATGACACTTCATGACAACAGTTATAGACATTCATGAAAACTCTTTCATCATCATGACAGATGTTATTCATGTTTATGACAGTGTCATGTCAGTCTTATGCACACCCTGCCAAATAAAGTGTTACCAAAAAAATAGACAGTATTTTTATATGAACTGAAGTAAAATAATCATGACTTCTTTGTGTGTGTGGAGGCTCTTGAAGCTCTTAATCCAGCTATAGTCCAGTCCTTGTGAATCTCCCCTGACTCTTGAATGGCCTTCCACAGTTCTCTCAAGGCTGTGGCCGTGCCCTTGTTACATTTTTTTTCTGCAACTTTTTTCCCCATGCATGACTTTCCATTATTATTTTTGAACTCTATGAACGTCTTTAGCTACCACCTGTTTTTTTTTTTTTTTTTTTTTTTTGTCTCACCCTCTATGTGTCTTCTGGACAATTGTCAAGTCAGAAGACATTATTCTGATTGTGTAGGTCAAATCAGGATCATTACATATATTTAGTATATTAAAAATACTTTATTTTATGGCCTTAGGAAATCTCAATTTTGGGTTTTCATTTGCTGTGAGGCACAATCACATTTAACATAAATAAATGTAAGAGATGCACCAAAAATGAAGAACTGAGTGTACAGGTGCTGGTCATAAAATTAGAATATTGTGATAAAGTTCATTATTTTCCATAATGTCATGATAAAAATTAAATTGTCATATATTTTAGATTCATTGCACACCAACTGAAATATTTCAGGTCTTTTATTGTTTTAATTTTGATGATTTTGGCAAACAGCTCATGAAAACCCAAAATCCCTGTCTCAAAAAATTAGAATATTATGAAAAGGTTCTCTGAACGAGCAATAAAAATAATCATCTGAATCAACAAAGTAACTCTAAACACCTGAAAAAGATTCCTGAGGCTTTTAAAAACTCCCAGCCTGGTTCATTACTCAAAACCGCAATCATGGGTCAGACTGCTGACCTGACTGCTGTCCAGAAGGCCATCACTGACATCCTCAAGCAAGAGGGTGAGAAACAGAAAGAAATTTCTGAACGAATCGGCTGTTTGCAGAGTGTTATATCAAGGCACCTCAGTGGGAAGTCAGTAGGAAGGAAAAAGTGTGGCAGAAAACGCTGCACAACGAGAAGAGGTGACCGGACCCTGAGGAAGATTGTGGAGAAGGGCCGATTCCAGACCAAATTAAATTTTCATCTCCATAAAACTTTTCAGCAGATGGAAGCATGAAGTGCTCCAAAATCTTCTGATAGCTGCTGCATTGATCCTGCCCTTGATAAAACCCAGTGGACCAACACCAGCAGCTGACATGGCACCCAGACCATCACTGACTGTGGGTACTTGACACTGGACTTCTGGCATTTTGGCATTTCCTTCTCCCCAGTCTTCCTCCAGAGTCTGGCACTTTGATTTCCGAATGACATGCAAAGTTTGCTTTCATCCGAAAAAAGTACTTTGGACCACTGAACAACAGTGGTCCAAAGTGCTGCTTCTCTGTAGCCCAGGTCAGGCGCTTCTGTCGCTGTTTCTGGTTCAAAAGTGGCTTGACCTTTGACCTGGGGAATGCGGCACCTGTAGCCCATTTCCTGCACACGCCTGTGCACAGTGGCTCTGGATGTTTCTACTCCAGACTCAGTCCACTGCTTCCCCCAAGGTCTGGAATCGGCCCTTCTCCACAATCTTCCTCAGGGTCCGGTCACCTCTTCTCGTTGTGCAGCGTTTTCTGCCACACTTTTTCCTTCCTACTGACTTCCCACTGAGGTGCCTTGATATAACACTCTGCAAACAGCCGATTCGTTCAGAAATTTCTTTCTGTTTCTCACCCTCTTGCTTGAGGATGTCAGTGATGGCCTTCTGGACAGCAGTCAGGTCAGCAGTCTGACCCATGATTGCGGTTTTGAGTAACGAACCAGGCTGGGAGTTTTTAAAGGCCTCAGGAATCTTTTTCAGGTGTTTAGAGTTACTTTGTTGATTCAGATGATTATTTTTATTGCTCGTTCAGAGAACCTTTTCATAATATTCTAATTTTTTGAGACAGGGATTTTGGGTTTTCATGAGCTGTTTGCCAAAATCATCAAAATTAAAACAATAAAAGACCTGAAATATTTCAGTTGGTGTGCAATGAATCTAAAATATATGACAATTTAATTTTTATCATGACATTATGGAAAATAATGAACTTTATCACAATATTCTAATTTTATGACCAGCACCTGTATATAGGAAATCGCTCTGCTTTGGCATTTTTAACGCGTAATTGCGCGTTAAAAATGACGGATAACTTCCATAAATCCAATCCATGATCCAACTCATTCCTGTGGCTTCATGCTGTGTAAACTGGCTGTGCAGAGTGAGCGGAGCCGCATTTCTGCTCTCCTACGTCCCTTTCAGACAGTCGCTGTAATACCAGCTAATACGGATAATGCTCAGGACACGTTGGGTACGGCGCGCGCTCCCTGCCGCGCGCAGTCCTGCTTGGATTTGGACGCAACCCGCGTCCCCCCGCCTGCAGAGAGGGCACGGCCTGCCAGATTATGTGGCCAGAATCGTCGGTAATCTGTGGATTCAACATGTATTTTGACTTCTTTATTTGAACATTTTCAGACAGGTCTTTTTTTTTTCTCCCTTCCTACTTCAAGCTATGGTTTATTCCAGATTTCTAATTAACTGATTAGATCGGGGTTTTTTTTTCTTTTTGTATTTCTGGATGAAAGCATCTGATGATGAGAGTCGGACGTGAAACTCAGGTAAGCACCTTCGAAAATATATTTTAAAAATACGCTTTTGATATACAAAACACCATAAGAGGGAACAGCAGGTCACCATAGCGCTAATCTGAACAGATCCAAGCGTTCACCTCTTCAGTGACATTTTAATAGGTCTTCATCCGAGGAGAGGAGGCAAATTAAGCCGACTTCTCTAAATAATGATAATAATAATCATTAGTTTATGTTTGGCTACACCTGCTTTATTGTCCTCTTCAGATATTTGATCAGTCCGTTGGAGTACATTTTGAAGTTTTTATTTGTCAAAATTATATACGCACAAGAACAAATACTCTCTCATCTCGGAAGACATTTAACTTTCAACTTTTATGAATAGAAAAACCAAAACGCACAAATAGATCAAAGAAATAAACACAGACGGAACATTTAAACGCGGCCTGACCAAATCAGCAACGTAATTTTTTGACGTTTGCAAAATCTGCGAAACTAGTCGGACTGAATTTTCCAGAGTAATTCATGAACACGGATTAATAACGAGAGAAGTTGTCTCAGTCTGTATTTCAAGAAAGAGATTATAGCTGTCATAACCTGAGCCTTTTAACCCCACCCTCTGGCAGTAGGCCATCTCCACCTTGGATGACTTCTTGGCCATGACTTCCACATTACAAATATCAGCTCCTGATGGTCAGCAGGGGGAAAAAATGCCTCCTCTTATAAGACATGATGTTAGTTCACTCATTGAATGTTGTCAGAGAGCTCTACAAAACTAGAAATTATTATTATTTTAAATTTCCAAATAAATAACCATAATTGAGCTATTGTTTATATGAAATTTTCTAGAGAACAACAAATAATAATAATAATAAAACATTAAACAGAGTGTATTTCTTGCTCTTCCTCTTGAGTAAGTGAGCTCAGAATCCTCCAAATCCTTTCATCCTGTTTCCGCCCCGTGATGCTTTCATTACTGAGGTCAGTTACTGTGGTCATCCTTCTGCCCTTACATAACACGTCCGAAGTTGCCTTGTATTCTCCACTTTCTTCTCCAACAAACCCCCCACCTCAAAAACACCCCAACAAAACAAAACAAAACAAAACAAAACAAAACAAAACAAAACAAAACAAAACAAAACAAAACAAAACAAAACAAAATCAACACAGAAATACACAAAACTGACAAAAATCTACAAAGATGTCCTGAAATCTATCTAAATCATTTAAAATGCATAAATATGCATAATAATTGCCTTGGATAACTAGCAGTTAGCTCTTCATACAAATACATTAAATAAATAAAACATGAACCTACAAAGGATTAGAATTAGAATAGATTTGTTTTAAAATGCAATTTTTTTAAAAGTTTGCAACTTATTGCACGATTTAAAGAAATTTCAACCAAGCTACCTTGTGAAATGGTTTGTTGCCGTCTTTCGATGCAAAGGTTCATTTTTATTGTTGTGTCAGAGTTCTTTGGGCGGAGATCGAATTGCTCCAAGTAGCTAAAAGCATCTTCTGAAAATCTAATTAGACAAAGGTTAATCTTCCTCTTGCAGGCAGTCTCTACCATCGTGTCACATACAACACCAGATTAACAACCGGCCACCGCCATCCGCAACTGGCTTCGTACATTTAATTTGCTGCAAAATGTGATTTTTTTTTTAGGGAAAAATATTGTTTCTTTAGACACTGTTATCTGTAAAAAAAAGCTAATGCTTGAAATTCATGAGTGCCTTGGATAAATAGGCCTTCACCCTTACATTTTGTCACTTTACAATCCCAAAGCGCAATGTATTTTTTTATTTGGTTTTATGTGAGTGACTCACACAAAGGGGTGAGGGTAATACATGAGTTTCCCAATTCTTTACTGATGAAAATCTTAGGAATAAATATTTTTTAAGCCACATTTGGTTGCTGTTATGCTGCCGCTTCTGTGTTTTACTGTGTTTGCTCAGGTTGTTTTCCAACTCACACAGTTTTTCGAATGCATGACAAAAACTTCATATATTAATGTTATGACTTCTTAAGCAATTGGTTACATCATACTTTATTTAAGGATGTCAGAGTAATTCAAGCATGGGAACAGATTTCAGATTTTCCTTTCTAAACAATCTCCAAATTTCATGTTGGATTTTCTCCCTTTTTGTCATGCCTGCAACAAGACAATTTTTTTTTAAAGAAGTTAATCCTTTCTCTATTTCTACTTCACTTTTTCTGACCACAGGAGGCTTTCAGCAGATTGTGGAGGGTCTTTCTAAACACACAGAGGAGCGTGAGGTCAAGAGGAGCGTGAGGACGGACATGGACTTGAATGGACCTTCACTCAATCGCAGCCAATCGCTGGCGAGTGGTCTGGAGAAGACGTCACCGCCGTGGAACAAGCCGGCCCTCTCTCAGAGCAGCAGCACTCTGTCGTCTCGTCACTCCAGACAGGTCAGTCACAGGTCAGTTTCAGTCTTCGTGCAGAATACAAATAAAATAAATAAAACTGTTGGAACAATTGCAGAAATTGTGCGTTTATCCCAGGAGAATCGGATCCTTCCTGAACTAAAAACACACAATCTCAAGTGATTTTCCTGTTTTACGTGTCAACAGGTTATCAAAGACTGGGAAGTAATTGATGACCTTCAAGTAGAGATGCAAGCAGGAAGTGAGTGTCCTCAGGATATGAGTCCTCCAGGAATGTGTGAGGGGTATCTTCTCAAGAGGAGGAAGTGGCCTCTGAAAGGCTGGCACAAGGTGAGGGGCAAATAAATGTAATAATTATACAGTCTCACTATCCTCACTATTATGCTTTATCTGAGATTTTCCTTATTTTACAGAGATATTTTGTTCTGGAAGCAGGAATCTTACGGTACTCCAAAAACCAACAAGATGTAAGTGAACATTTAAGCCTTTAAATACTGACAATACAGTGTTTAGCCAAAAAATATTCACGAACCTTGAACTTGTTTACCTTTTGCCACATCATATCAACCAGACCGCAACATATTTTATCGGGATTTTGTGCGATAGTCCAACGCAAAGTTGTGCATGATTTCGAAGTGGAAGGAAAATGATCCACGGTTTTCAACAAATACAAGAATCCAGAACCCTCTAATCTGACCCTCTCGAATTACAAATTAGTGTTTAATTTAATCTGTCGACATGACAACTAGTCACATGCTCTTTTCAAATCTGGTGGGATTTTTTTTGTATCATACAAATGGCCATAAGAAACCTCTTTGTTAAAGAAAGAAATAAGAAGTCATGTTTGCAGTGTGCAGGAGACGCAACCACCACGTGGAAGAAGGTGCTCTGACCGCAAGGTTACTTTGGTTTTGATCGCCAAAGGTTAAATATATTATGGAGGCACCAAACTTGATTTCCTTGCACATGTTTTGAAATGTTGGTATCAAGCTAAAGATAATCCTCATTAATATCTGACAGCAAAGACGGGAGACCAACACACTTTTATGTAAGTGGTTATAATGTTACGCCTGTCTGGTACACGTCTAACATAGTTATCTTTATTGGATTTTGCTTCAAAGCTAAAAACAAATATGAGAAGGAGAAAATTTAGTTTTTGTTGTGTTTTTTTTGTCACAATTATCTTCACATTTCTTCTCACATTCATTCACATGTTTCCTTTCTGACATCTGCCTTTGCACAGTTTAAAATTTATGCCAGTACTAACTTGAACACTAGAAAATAAGGAAGTTTTATGCTACAGGATTTGAAAACACTTAAATCTTTTTTCCCCATCAGGTCTCCAAGGGTCGAGTCCAGGGTTCACTAGATGTTAGTCATGCCGTTATGTCGATAAACAAAAAATCTAATCGGATCGACTTGGACGCTGGGGACATCCTCTATCACATCAAGGTAAGCATGGCCATTAAATTGTTGCTGCTTGGTTTTAAACAAAAACAGCAGAGTGCGGTCCAAGCTAAAAGACAAAAGACTTCTTTTTATGTTCAAGGCAAAAAGCCACGATCTCTTCTACATTTGGGTGACGAAGCTGCAAGCACACCGCCTGTACAAAAAGAACGAGACAACTCACGCTCACGGTGGCCTCCTGCAGACGCTGTCCAACGCGACTCAGACCGGACAAGCTCACAGAAATGGAGACGTGGTGACTATGAAATCGCTAGAATCAACCCGAACAGCGCCTTCTCTCCGGGAGGTTAAAAACGAGTCCTACGTTTGCTGCTTTTCACTTTCTTTTGTGTCCGTTTTTGTGGTACCAGAGTTTGGCAGGAGTTGAAAATTCAGCGGGAGGATCGGGGGTCCTACCGTCAGCCAACACTGCTGTGAACTCCAAGGTGTCGGCCTGGCTGCGGCACAGCCACAATCCAGACACATGTGTTCAAGGTATTTTACGCACAGTCAGCTAGAAAAGACCAAAGACCAGAGGTCATCAACCGTTACAAACCAAGGCTGCTTTCACCCTTTATGAATAAAACTTATTTAGCACTGCGCAACCTAAAGACTAACTAAAAAAAAACCATTTGTTTCAGATTTTTTTATTATTACTTACCACAATTGAAAATAAAACATCAAACTTTAACTATGAAGGAAAAAGATACTTTCTTGATTAGAAAGGGGATCAAGTGAATCCGTTCCATATCGGATTCACCTTAAATATGGGATTAAAAAAAATAAATAAATGGAGATTACAATACATACATAAATAAGTTACAGTAGAAGTCTTACTGAAGACATATTTATTGAAGTCGGAATCATAATTTAGAACTGACTGAACAGAACCATTTGTTTCAGAGTTAAATCGCTGTAATCTGGACCTGTCAGAGCTGAACCGTTTAATTCTGAGGCTTCAGGCCATGGAGGTGGGCCAGAATTTCACTAACGGAGACCTGCAACGCATCATCAGCACACAGGTATTCAAAGGCTGACCACTTGATCTATACAGCTGCTGTAATTAAGGTTTAATTAAGACATAGAGCACTATCCAATCTTTTTTTTTCTTTAAACAGAATCTGTCACTTGAGAAGCCAAAGAAGACAAAGGCAGGAAAGATTTGGGGTCACTCTCGCACACTATCCAGAGTGGAGGCCCTGGGAATGGTAAGAATGGTCTGTAAATTCACTCTCTCTTTCTCTTTATGCACCACTTTAACATGTATATATGTTTACAATTTTGGGTGTCTGGATTTTGATTGTATTTGTTTGAAACTTTCTTTTATTCATTTCAAAGCCTGTTCGGGGGATTTCCAAGTCGGTGAGTTGCCGACAGGCAGATTATCAATCTGCCTGATCTGTAAAGTAATAGCTGCAGAATTGAATGTAACTGGATCAAAATGCAACACAAATAATTTTTTTTAACTTAAATTTGAGGTAGATGTACAAATGCGATGCATTTCCATATCATACTCATTCATACAATGAAATCACTTCACTGTAATTTGGTGGATTTGGCTTAAAAACACAACAGACACCAAAATGTTTCATATTGTTCTTTAAAGAATGCTGACCTGCAAAAGACAACCAATAATAGCTGCTCATGTAAATCCTATTTGATTTTGAATAAATAACTAATTCAACAATTTGATATAAAACAAAACTGTAAAATGAATACACCGATCCAATTAGGCTCAACTAATTGTCACAAAAGTGTCACAATCACCAGAGTTAGTGGGAGAAATGTTTTGTTTACATGCCTTGCTCTGCTTCTAGTTGCACCTTCTAGTCAATGTTTTGCAATAAAAGTATAATTTTAGCTCAAATGTATTGATGCTTTATTGCTGTAAGATCTATCTGGAGGTTACGCTTCAAGTAATATTTATACCAAATACTCAGCTAGCTTGGTTTAGCATAGCTTGTCTTGAGGGGATAAACACAAATGCACACCACACTTTCTAGATTTTTGTCTTGATTTTGGAAACCATGCATCATTTTCCGTCTGTTCTGTTTTGTATTGGTCTTTCACATAAAGTCCCGGTAAAATTAATGTTTTTTTGGATTAAAAACTAGGAAAACCTTAAAATGTTCTTGATTGTGAACATTAGAAGCTTTCATGAGTCAGAAACCTTCATGCAAATATCGTTTGGCTTCAGATGCGCAATACAAGTGGACAAATACTATGTGAGCCCAGTTTGACACAGAGCCCAGATTCTTTCCAGCTGTCTGTCAGGGTGCATGTGGGTTCAAGCACACACTTTCTGTGCAGGATAACGGATCGAAGCACCAGGCACAAACTGACAGACAACAGGCGAACTGTTAAATTAACCAGTATTTCTACCATAACGTGTCCTCTCCTGTCCACCTCACAGCTGTCCTCCAGTCACCTGAGCAGCTCGTCCCACCTCGGCGTGTCAGTGCCCTCTATCCCCGATTATGTCTACTCCCAGGTGGCCCCTCCCACTATCTTATCACCCGAGGGCAAGAAAATTCAGCAGGACATCTGCGCCATGTCAACTCAAGGTCAGACAAACAGATGCAAACAGCACCACGAATGTTAATCTTCAGCTTTCACCGAGATTAACAAATTGAAGACATGGAAGGACTTATTTAAGGCTCAACATGTTCAATGGTGGCCAGAGAAAGTCCATGGAAAATACTCTAGTATTATCCACTGAAATGTTATGTGTTTCTAAATTATTCTTGTCTGCATCTTCAGTGCTTTCTTCCCTGAAGTCGGTGCATGAAACTCTGTCCCTGGAGAGGCAAAAACTGCAAGAAGCCTGGGAAGCCAACAACCTCCACCAGTCTAACACGTTAGCTGTGGTACGATAAACACCTTCTGCCGTGTTTTCCTGCCTTACTTGTTTCGAGGACCGGTTTTAGAGCTCCTTCTTGCTTCTCCGTCTATCGTCATCAGCCTGCGCCGTCTCACGGGCCTCCTTCAGTAACGGATTCGGCGGCAGAGTATTTCGATGCCAACGACGACGTCCTCTGTGGCAGCTCTTCTGAGGTGTCTGATGAGTCCGGGCTCAGCGACGGAAGCACCAGTAATTCAGAACCAGAGGAGGGACACGGTGAGTACGGCTGAACATTTTGAACTAACGTTACCTCTGCCGTTACCCTCGTCCCCAAGGGCCTGATAGTGGGACAACCCTTAAAGAATCATTTGATCATCATCAACCAATAACATGGTTTTAAAAGTACATTGGCAAGCTACAAATTGATGAGCTCAACTAATTACCCAGCTAATATAAGTGTGCTATGGTCCCAATTCTTAGAAAGGTATATTGTTTACAATAAGCATTTAAGAACTACTGCATGTAGCAGATGCCTCTTTTTGCTAATGTCAGTGTATTCAAAATAATTAACAAACAGAGCGTAATAAAAAATAACCTTTATTGTACTTCAGTGGGGAAATGAAAGTGAAAAATAAAACCAGAAAACAAGAGCAAATGGCATCGTAAAACTAGTTATTTTCATTACTCAAGGTTATCCTACTATGAAATCATCATATGAGCCACTACTTTGTTAAGAACATAACCAGAGATCTGAACGCTTTCCATCACAGTAAAACAAAAATATATTCACGTTTCATTGTGTTTTTCTAGCACAGATCCTACCCCTCTGTTTCAGAGCCTCAAAAAAAAAATAAAAATAAAACGAAAAAACTAAATGTGAGATCAACATTAATTAATATTTTCTCACACCGCGCAGCGTCGACGACCAGGAAGTACCGAGCGAGTATTTCCAGGACTCCAAACAATGTTGTTCCCAAGAGCACCGGCCGCCGAACGACTCTGCCGGCTCCCTGCCCTGACAACAGCCACGTCGGCCTCATGGCTATTCTCTACAATAACATAGGCAAGTAGCGCTTACTAGTGCAAAGAGGAAAAAAACTACAACTGACGTGATGTTTTTTTGAGGCATCTGTCCCTTTTTTCCTCAGGTAAAGACTTGGCTCGGGTCTCCATGCCAGCAGCTCTCAATGAGCCAGTTAACCTGCTGCAGAGGCTGTGTGAAGAGCTGGAGTACAGCGAGCTGCTGGACACGGCCAGCAACACACCAGACCCATACCAGAGGATGGTAAGGCCGTACGCAGGATGATTGTGTGCAAAAAATAAAAAATAAACATGTGTAAGTGTTAATATTAGCTGACAAAATCATCTTGTCCATCTTTCTCAAGATCATGAGTTGAATGTGTCAATGTTACAAAGAAGAAATTATAACAAAATGAATAGTTCTGTGTTTCATAGTTCAATATGACTTGTCATGGCATTAAGGGATAGCTTGTATTAGCAATGCGTTGGTCTATTTTAGATGATTTTATCTTGCACCAGTTGTAAAACAAAATGACCATCTAACCTTGACTTTATTTAAAAGAAAGAAAGGAAAGAAGTCTCTTTCCTTTTCAGTTAGTTGAAATAAATGTACTGGTAGTCATTTTCAAATTTATCTTTGAAAAAAAATTAAAGGAGCCTAATTCCTTTTTGTTTTCACAAATCCAGGTTTACGTCGCTGCCTTTGCTATTTCTGGTTATTCCACTGCAACGTTCAGGAACCGCTACAAGCCCTTTAATCCAGTTTTGGGAGAAACCTTCGAGTGCGTCAGAGATGATCGAGGTTTCCGCTTCGTCAGTGAGCAGGTAGCTGCGTCTTCTTTTCCACATAAGGATTTAAAAGGGATATTTGAACTCTGCAGCAGATTTAATACAATTATGATTGGACATTAAAATGTCTAACCCATGGTTTTATTTGTCTGCTTTGTCTAACCAAGTCCTATTGGTTCACTTAAAATGATTTATTGCCTTAAAAACTTGCAGCAGATTAATATGAATTCTTCAGCCGGCTGCAGTTTAATTTCACCCCTTAAAAAAAAGCTAACAAGTGAGATTTGTGTATATGTTGTATTTGTCAAAGTTTTTTTTTTTTTTTTTAATCACTTCTTCCTGTTGTACCAGGTATGCCACCACCCACCCATCTCAGCCTGCCATGCTGAGTCAGAAAACTTCACGTTTTGGCAAGGTAACCGTTCTGTTAACATCTGTTTATAAAACGTTGTTCCTTCACATGTGTATAAATGCGTTGCCTTGTGTCAACAGATCAAAGGTGGAAGAATAAATTCTGGGGAAAGTCACTGGAGATTCTGCCAACAGGAATGGTCAATGTAACTTTGCCAAGGTAAACCATCATGCTTTATGTTATAAATTCACTGCTGCTTTGGCAGATATAACATTTGATTTTTAATTTTTTTTTTTAGGAAGCTTAAAGCATTTCTTAATTTAGCTAGCAGAAAATAGAAAACCTTCCTATGGTAGTTAGTATTTTATCCCACACAAAATTAGCTGTTCTTTCAGTTTCCTATTTTGGTTAATATAAAATGATTTGTTTTTATTGCCAATGCTCATTGGTTTAAAGTAGAATTGAATAAATATACTTTCTAGGCTGCAAAATAAGCCGGGCGTGTAGTTTATTTTTACAGTGACTGAAAATAATCCGTGTGGAAACTGTGCAGGTAGAGAAGCGCGGAGTAAGTGGGAATTAGCGTGCTGAAGGTGTTAGGTGACGAATTGTTCTTGGAAGAGGTGAGTGTTAAAGAGATTTTAGGAGGTAGAGTAGGATCTTATTGCTCCAAATTCACTCCTGTAAATCAGTGGTTTCCAAGGCAAAGATCACGACTGCCACCATGAAACGCCAACAAATTATTTTGCAGAAAATGCCTGGTAATACAACTATTGGCAGCGGACGTGGACAACAGTAACAAATGAAACTTTTAGGGTCAGACATGTTGCCAGAGATATGTTTTTGATTTGGAACGGAAAATATTTGCCAATGGATGCTCTAGAAGAAGCAGAAAACGGGTTTACATAGTTGTCAAACCTGGTATAAAGAAATACAGGAAATATCAAAACATTTGCATTATAAAATGCAAATGTTTATCATAGTCTTTTATGGTCTTTTTACTTGTTTTATTGAAATCAACAGAAAACATTCAAAACTGTGTAATACTATTGCGTATCTGACTGTGACTTGGTGGTTTAATGAAGATGTGCTGCTTTAAGTAAATATCACTCGAGCGTCACCTTGATCTTCTGCTAAGACAGGCTGTCGCTGTTTTTTGGACATTAAAAAGTTTGAAACTTTTTAAACATGACACTCTATATAAACTTCACATAAGTGCAACTTAAATTGTAACCAATGAAAGTACTACTCAGATGTTGTAGCAATTACCCATTAATATCATTGGTTACTCTCAGGCTTCTCTGTGCATATGCTATGAAAATTAACTCATGTCTTCAAGCTGAATGCTTGAAATGGCTGACTTGGTGGGGGACCTGGCCTTATATTATTCTTATGTCAATTGTTTCAACTTTGAGGCACCGATAGCCTGTGCATAGGTCACTGAACTTCATTCTCCTGCTCAATAAGTATGGAGAAAAAATGGTGACATCACAGCAATAGCAACATCCTCCATTTGGACACAGCAGAACACTAAATGTTACACTCTTTACCCCAATACAGCTGCACTAACTGAAGCACATAGACAGGACTCGACGTTTCAGATTAATTTAATTGTTGTTAAATTAAGACATCTATTAAAAATACAAGTTTTTGGGCATGTGGCAAGATAAGCATCCGTGGGACAGATCAAATGTTTTTTTTTTTTTTTAAAAATGACACAAATGAAAATTTGCATTTATTGGATATTTGCTTTAACTCGACTGTATTTTGAATGTTTTCTAGGTATGGTGATCACTATGAGTGGAACAAAGTGGTAACCTGCATCCACAACGTGCTCAGCCAGCAGAGGTATCTGGAGCATTACGGAGAGGTGACCATTCAGAACCTGACTAACAACACCTGCACCTGCAAGATCACCTTTGTCAAGGTTAACGAAGCAGCTTCTCAGAAACTCTGAATATTTTTCTTTTAATGCTTTCTTTGAAAAAAAAACAAACAAAAAAAACAAACAAACAAAAAAACCCAACCAAAAACGATTTTGCTCGTGCTCTCATTTAGTCTCGTTACTGGGGTTCGGACTCAAACAAGAACGAAGTTCAAGGGACAGTTATCGACCAAAGCGGCAACGTCATTCACCGCTTTGGAGGTCTTTGGCACGAAGGCATCTTCTGCGATACTCTGCCGACTCCAAAGTGCATCTGGAAGCCGAGTGAGTCTCCTTATTTCAGCGAAAAATAAAACACACTGCACTGAGGCGCTTGCATCACACGACGATGTTGTTGTTAATAGCTGCACAAAGATTCTGCTTTTGAGGTGAAAGGTTTAAACAGCATAAATCCAAGTGTCACGTTTGCGCTGCGGCCCATCTGAGCAGCTTCTGTCTTGTACAGATCCTCAGCCAAAGGATTACCTGCTGTATTACGGCTTCTCTTCGTTTGCCATGGAGCTGAATGAACTCACGCCAAACCTGAAGCCTCTCCTCCCTCCCACCGACACTCGCCTGCGCCCAGACCAAAGGTCGGAGATCCCTTCCGATTTCAAACACCATTTAAAACCAGCGTTCAAAATTACAGATGTGTAGGCTGTGAAAAAACGATGGCACAAAATGATAAAATGTGCAGCTTACTTTTGGAGTCGTTCCTCTTTCTTGGTGTTCTGCAGAATGCTGGAGGAAGGAAAAGTCGCCGAGGCCGACAGGAAGAAAGACGACGTTGAAGAAATTCAAAGAGAGCGGAGAAAGCAGCTGGCCAAGAGGGGCGAGGAGCATATTCCTCGGTTTTTCAAGTAAGTGCAGACTAAATCTGGACAGATTTGTTTGTTGGTCAAACTGTGTAAAAATGTCCTTTAATTTACAAAGTGGACTCATGGGTCATAATTTTTCCTAAACAAACATTCAATAAATTATCAATTCAAACTTATTGTTGTATGCACAGAAGAAGATTTTTGTTCTAAAATGCCAAACAGGTATTAGATTGTACATATCTTTCAGAGGCTGCAAAGTATATAATCCATATTGCGTGAAAAACGAAATATGTTTTTCACAGTTGTCACCATGATCGCCAGTATATTCCAGGTTTTCAAATCACTAATCTCCTCCCGTTCTTTGCCTCAGGAAAGCCAAAGATTCCTGTGGACGGGACGTGTGGCTGACCAATGGCACTTACTGGAAGCTCAGGGACGATCCGGGTTTTTCTAATCTTGCAAATACAGTCCTGTGGTAATGGAAAGAGACCACAGCGACATGCACACAGCGTAACTTTAGTGAGAAAGCCGCCACTCCTTGGTGGTTTTGAACAGCATAAATGACCCGCTCTGACAGAGTGGAGACGTTGCTGCTTCTGGTCTCGCTCACGGCGAACCTTCGTCGACACATTTAGACACAACTTGTGGGGAAACAGAAAGAACTTCCTCTTTTATGAGCTTATTGTATCATGATTTATAGAATATTTCAACTTGATTTTAGGAACTTAAAAGTTTTCTTTAAGATTAGAGTCTGTTTTTGAATCTTGGGTAAAATGTCATTGGAATCTCGTCCTCTTAAATAGCTTTAACTGCACTTTCTAATAATGTTATAATTCTGCCACCATGCATGGAGCAGCATCTCTGTCCTCCGTGGGCTTTCTAGCTGTTTTTGCTGCCTCCAGAGGCCAAATAAGGTACAGCAGGTTTACGGCGTATTTTGTTCAGGAAACCAGCAAGTGAGAGATGAATGATGGACGCTGCACATGTTTTAATTTAGACCGATTTTTGTTAAATCGGTCTGCAACTGAATGTTGTTCCTCAGGCGTAGCTCACTTTGGATGAAGCGCTTTGCTAAATGGCAAAATGATGCAATATTTACCCTTTGAGATGATCTCTTCCTTGTACAAGTTATTTATTTACTGTATACTGGTTAAAAATATGTTTACTATTAAAGATGATAATACGTACCCAACTACTTTTGATTATTATTCTTGGTACAATGGAAAAAACATTGAGTAAAGTTTATAATTATTTATTTTTCTATGGTTATAACGTGATCAATAGTGATTAATTTTGTGCTCAGGATGCTGGTATTCACACCTACCATGAGTTATAGTGACTCTAATGGGTAGTTGTTTGGAGAAAATTAAAATCATCTCACTGTAAATAGCATTCAGTCAGAGGAAGTGTGTGCATAGCTTTGCTTATGAGGCTGAAATCCAAAATATATAACGTCACAAAATGAACACCATATCCTCTAATCAATTTATTTTTTATTGAAGTGTATAGAATAAAATAAATTTTACATTAAAACTGGAAAATAATGTTTTTTTTTTTTTTTTTGCATGAATGACATAGTAAAGCCCCTCATTCGGTGTAACCCAACTAATTATTGTATTATTAAATAATAGTGGTCATAACAAGTAAAAAAAAGTGTCCTGTTTGTCAGTAGCAAGCAAGATGCATCACTTAACATGCGTGAAATCAGTAGAAAACATTGGATTGTTTTCATCAGTGTAACCCTCCACACACATTCCGTCTTTCTGCCTTCACAAGGAGGATTTTGCACCGTTTCCTTCCTTTTTCATTCATTTCTAAAGCCTAACCTGAACTCAATTCAAACTTTAAACCTGAGCTTTGAGCCCCATAGCAGTTCTCATAGTATGCATTGGAAAAATGGGCCTTACCAGGGGAGAAATGCTAAATCACACACACGCAGACACACACACACACCCACACACACACACACACACACGCACACACACACACACACACACACACACACACACACACACACACACACACACACACACACACACACACACACACACATCCATGTGTCCGTTATCATAATCACCCTCGAACTGGAAGCTGTGTCTCAGACTCAAGGTCTCACACATAAGGTTTCCTACTGATTCAATGACAAGATCACATTCAGCTCTACACATTTATCAGTTTTCAAAGTTATGACTGATCGTTAGGTAACTGGACTGCGCTGTAGATTTAAAAATAAGATAATAAGTCTGAGAGATATTTGGTATGTATTGATTGACATCCAAGCAAACAGATCTGATGATAGTTAACATATCTTTGTAGTTCCAAGACATCGTTTGGAAGACGAGGGACTGACTAGACCAAATCACTGTGGAAGAAATAAATCAGCAAGTAAAAAGCAGCCAGAGTTTGAGAGGTGAAAGCTTTAATTTCATTTAAAAAACAAAACAAAAAAACAAAAAACAAAACAAATATACACATATGCCATGTTCAATAAATAAGTTTCTTTTTCTCCTCCTTGACAAATGTCCATTATTCATTTGCTTGCTGCAATTTATAAGCATCTCATGAGTAAAAGAACAATTACTGCTTCCTAAACGGCACAAACCTTTCACACACAGAAATGAACATTTGTGGCTTGAGCTGTGCGGTCTCCTTCATTCACGCTCTGCTTAATTTTTTTATTTTTTTAAATTGTACAGCAAAATCTCCAGAAATGCAGTCCTATTTTCAACTGGAGGGAAACGTGCCATAGGAAAAAAAAAAAAAAACAAACAAAAAAAAACTGAAGGAGTCGAGTCACTGAAGTTTCTCATAAGGTCTGAGATGTTCAGCAGGGGCCCTTCCTGAGGTATCTGACAGCATTTTCATGCAGCTGTTTGATGTGAGATTTTGCCGCCATGTAGGTGAGAGGTCATTTGTTTACCATGGAGACCACAGAAAAAAAAAAAAAAAAAAAGCAACTGATATATTTGCAGGCCGGTATTTCTGTGACACTTTCTCTCTTTGTTTCTGCATGTGCATCCTCGCCCTAAATTAATTTCATCTTCATTCAAATGCCCTTACAGGACATGGGAAAACCTTCATCGATGTACCGCGAGAATAATTATTTGACAAATATGAATATATTAAATAAGAAACATTGTCTTGTAGAAACATAACACGAGAAACACAATGAGATTTTCTCTCTAATGTGTTTTCAGCACCTTGTTACTATCTAATGAATTGTTACATCTGTTACCATTCAGACCATTTCATACACATTTCATAACCTGTTTATTTAATTTTTGGCATTAAATAAATAACAAAAAGCTACCGATTAGCTTAAGCTAATGCCATGCCACCAGTAAATTGTAGCTATTAGCTACTACAAGTAGCTACACGGTGTCATTTAGTAAAAATAGGCTAATCAAGTGCATAGTTTCAGCACCCAGATGTATGCATTACTATAAAATTTTAAAGTTTGAATCTTATGAAACCAGTAAAATGTATTTTTAGCTACTTGTTATAATTGTTTAGCCTATATAGCTATAAGTTGTGGCTGCACAGTGGGGGACTGGTAGCAGCGTTGCTCTGCAGCAAGAAGGTCCTGAGTTCAAATCTCAGCCTTGGGTCTCTCTGTGTGGAGTTTGCCTGTTCTCCTTGTGTATTTGTGGGTTCTCTCTGGGTACTCCAGCATCCTCCCACAGTTCAAAAACATGACGTAGGTTAGTCGGCCTCTCTAAATTGTTCTTAGGTGTGAACATGTGTGTGTCTGTATGCTGATAACCTACCCTGGGTGTCCAGGACCCCTGTAGATAGGAACCAGTCCTCCCTGCAGCTCTGCAAGGATGAGCGGTTATAAACATGAATAGAAATGGATATAGGTGGATGCAACAACCTTTTGTTTCATTGAAGCTGTTTTAGAAATGCTTTTAAATATTCCCCTTTCTTTTCCCTGCAAATTTACAGTTTACAGACTCATTAAATTTACAAAGAGGTTAAAATGTAAACATGCTTTTTTTTAAAAAAACGAGCATTCCTACTTGGCTTTAACCGCATGTGGCAGTTGTTGAATTTCTGCTCGTCGCAGCAGTAATGGCTCCATCAGTTAACACCATCTCCATGCATTTCACACATGTGTAATCAATTTGAGCTTGGACGGTCAACATTGAAATTTCCCTGATAGATAACACCGGGCGCTCGCTTGTCGCCTCCGGTGTTGTCTGAGGCGTTTAGCACACCTGGTGAGGAGTGAGAAGCAGACCTCTGATCAGCTCCGACTGTGGCCTCACTCTTTATTTCTGTCACCAGGCCAGGAGCCGGGCCTCTGTCAACCAGCGTCACCACATGATGGGTCCTGAGACCAGGGGGGAAATTCAGAGTGTCGGTCTGGTCACTTTGTGCTTCCTGTTTATTGTGGTCTGAGGCTGACAGTTTAACTACAGGTGCATGTGGGCGTCCTCACGACCTGCTATCAACTGATCTACAGTATGACTGCCATTTTGTCTGTGTTTTAAAAGCCTGCGTGCTTCTCTTCTCTTCTCTTATTGATGCCGAACAGCATCAATAACGCTGTTCGGCAGTTATTGATGCTCATACTGATTGTGGGTTTGTTGACGGGAGTGATTTAACATCGACTAATTATTGCAAGGTCAGAATCTTCGCACTCTACACCCGCGTGCCTCAGCTAGTCTTGTTTGAAGCGTTTTCCATAAAGTACAATCTATCTAACTCTATCGTTACCCTGCAGCTGCTGCTAAAAGTTAAGTGGAAAAAAAAGGGTGAGTGATTGAAGTTTATAGCAGATATTCCAAACTTAAAGAGTAGTGATGTCTCCATCATCTGAAAATGGAAAGAGTATCGCACAACTACAAACTTACCAAGACAACGAAGCCTACCTAAATCGACAGACTGGGCAACGAGACAATTAATCAGAAAACCATGAAGGAGACCCTTGGTTACTCTGACGGAGCTGCAGAGACGCATATGGGGGATGTCCAGTGACGTTACAGTCAGCAAATCTGGGATTTATGTGTTAAGAAATCAATTGTTAAAATAGAGGCAAGAGAGGAGGTGAAGGTGATCAGGTTCAATGAAATCCTATTTTTTCACCTACATACAAAACGGTGAGGCAGAAAACCAAAATCCTGATCACACCATCCCCACCATAAAGCAAAGGTGGCAACTTACAGAGGAGATGCTTTTTTTTCAGAGACACTAAAACCGGTAAGAGTTGTTGGGAACATGGATTAAACCTGGAGGAAAACTCGACAGAGACTACAGAGACTTGAGCCTGGAACTGTGGATCATCTTCTTACATGAGATTGAACTCTAGATCAAAACAAATAAATTTGTAAGAATGGCCAAGAATTAAATCTGATTAGCAATTGTTGAAAATTTAAAGTTAAGGTGTTTTTGCACAGAAGAACGGTCAGAAATTTCAGTCTCTCCATGCACACTTTGAGTGGGAGGTTGAATTCAAATGTCACTTTTTTTTTTGATTATTTGTAAAAAAAAAAGAAAAAGTATTAAAAAGTTGTTGAGCTTCATAATTATTCACTAATTTGCATTGCTCTATCACAGAATGGCATTAAAAAACAGGTTTGAGGTAATAATGAGAGAAAATTTGGAAAACTTCTAGGTGTTTGAACACATGAAAGGACCTGAAACTGCCTTTGTTTTCAACTTTGTGTGTATGATTAAACATTATGCATGAATGATCACTGCCAGATGCTGCGCAACCTCCATATAATGTGTCTATTTCATTGTGCTTTTGCCGTCACTGCCACACTATTAACACGTATCTTCTAAGCTGTACTAAACCCTGCTCTGACTTTGACCTTTTCCACCGACTGCCTGCACTTCTCCTCCACTGCCACAAGTGGGAGCTGCATCGTTTATCATGAGCTAAAGGTGAGAGAGGACATGAGTTTTTCTGTTTTTTTTTTTTTCTTCTTTTTTTTTTATTTCTGCTAACCAGTTTCGGCGTAGAATCACTGGGAGAAATGAACGTGAGCACATCACGAAGAAATGTGTAAACGGCTGAGGGTGCGAAGGAAGACACAGACGAGACATGGCACCGCAGCCGGAGCGGGTTTGATGCAGAAAGAACAGACAATTCCTGCAGGCATCTGTCAGCAAGCAGATATGCAGATGTTTGGGCTTCCCCCCCTCTCTTAAATCTCCAGATGTTTCAAAGACTTTCAGTCACACCTCTGTATGTCTGTTTGGTGTTTATGTGACTGTAGGCCAGAGACCCAGTCACATCCACTTCTGTTTACTTTGTCGCTGTCCTTTAAACAGTTCCTCCTGTGATCATTTTGACTCTTGTGAGATGAAACTTTACGCTGTGGATGTTTTTCACTGTGAGGGCTTACGTTTTGTGGTTCTGTTTTGTTTCAATCCATCATGAAGACCTTGCAGACCGGACAGACTCAGGGGCGCTGTGAGAGGGCGTTAGGAAACGTCTGTGATGAAACGGGAGGCCCTCAGTGGGTGTAATAGCCGTAGTAGTCTGGATCGCTGTTGCTGTCTTTTTCACAGACCTCCCCAGCACGCGGAGGCGGGGAGTTTTCAGTGCTGGACGTGTAGGGCGACACTCTCCTCTTCTTGTTTCCCTCGAACATGCCCGAGTCGGCCGAGTCTGCTGATTTGACGGAGGGCGGCTCGAGCCAGGGGTCCTCGGCTGCCACCCCGGTGGGGTCTTTCGGCTTTTCGTGCAACAAGGGCGGCTGCAGGGACTCCAGGAGCGAGGACGGGTGCAGCCTGGGGTTCCCGGGGGGCGTGGAAGACGACGAGGAGGAAGAGGAGGACGAAATGGGCCTGAACCAGCTCAGACTGGGGGCGGGTTTGCTGGGATACTGTGGGGTGTGCCTGCTGGCGCTCCATCCCGCTGACCCGGCCGCTGATACCGACACGCTGCTCGACGCAAAAGGATGCTCTGGGTAGTAGCTGAGGGCATGGTGAGCGGACGTCTGCAGGGGGAACGGCTTGTAGAAGCCGTTTCCAGAAAAGTCCCCCTCATAGGAGGATGCGAAGTCAAGCCGGTTTGGTGGTATGTTCTGCTGCGGGGGCAGGTACCAGCGACTGTGCGGTCCAGGACTAGAGGACGGGTCTTTGTGCTGCTGGCCCATGCCGATGTGATCGCGGCCGTAGAAGCGGGTCTGCGACAGGGGGCTAATATATTGTTCAGAAAGGTAGCTCTGTGGGTAGCAGGTCCCCGGTAACAACTGCTGGCCCTCTGTAGGAGAAGGGGTGAGGCGATCAGAGTCGGGAGGAGCGTAGAGCCTAGGCAGCAGGGAGGAGGAGGGGAAGAGAAGAGAGTGTGAGAAGAAGAGGAAAAAGAAGAAGGTGTTATTTCCTGCCCAAACCTCAAACAACTATCAAACATCTCTCAGCCCCTTACACCCTTTCACTGCAGCATGCTCAGCAGCAGCGCAGTAATTGCATCTATTCTAATATTAAAAAGGCGACATGAGCACTCAGGGCATTTCAGTGACAGCACTGATCCAGTTGAATTATTTAGGCAGAGTTCACACAATGTTCTCAAACCGGAGCGAAAAAGGAAATGATTTGCTGCTGCTGCTGCTGCTGCTTTCTCTTTACAAACACAAGTATTTTCCAAATTACTTACGTGTCGTAATTGTCGCGGAAACCTTTTGCGAAGGGGTTATGGTCTATTTTCAGCTGAGTGATCTGTGTAGGGAACAGGAGGAGGGCAGCGAGAGAATGTAGGCACAGGAAAAAGAGAAGGAGTGAGCAACTACCATGAAGAAACAAGAGAGCAGTTAGAGAGGAGGTCACTGACTAATAATTAATGAGGTCAACATGCTGGAAAGAGTTGATATTTAGAACCACAAAGTGGGTGATCACACCTACAGAATCGATGCCAGTATGTCTGTGTTAAGCGTTGACAACGTTTTAGATGATGCAGCTGTCAGTGAAACATTGAGTAGTCGGCGACTCTCAGTTGAACTGGCGTTGCACCGATTGCACAGTCACATGTACAGTGAAGTGAAAAAGGTATTTGTCCCATTGCTGACTTTCTTCTGTCATGAAGCAAATTCGTAGCCAGCAAAGATAAGCAAAGCAGACACATGATACAATCCCTAAAGGATGATTTCATTCATCAAGGGAAAAAAGCGATCTAATATAAGAAATCACCGAGATAGATCCTCTGTGAAAATATGAAGTAGGCTGTAAGATCTGTAAAGCAGCACATCGTCCCCTAATCTAAAGAAGTTTAAAACAGATCAGCCACAAAGTCATTGACTTTTATCAGTCTTGAAAGCTCTCACAAAGTGCTTGGGAGCACCATTATCCACAAATGGAAAATATCTGGAACAATGACAGAACATTGTCAGGAGTTACTCAAATTACTGAAGGAGCATTCCTCCATGAAGCCATAAAAGAAACCCAAACTCACTTGCCTCACCTGAAGCCCGCGTTTATAAAAGTCAGGGGAAAAAATGGTATCCACTGGAGAGCTCCAAGATCAAAGTTTATGCATGCGAAACCTTTTTGTTCTCACAACAAATGGCAAGTTTTGATGACGGCAAAGACTCTTTGGAAAATATTAATTAAGTGGTGCTTCCTGTTACATCTGGTGAAGAACTAACAAAGTGCAATTTACCGACAGCGAAACATGGCGGTGAAAATTTCATGGTCCGGGATTACTTTGCTGTTTTCCATAATGGAACTGTGTACTTTTCTCTTGAGCAGAAAATCAGAATGGGGAATGCCAGTTTGTCAGTACGTGACATTCAGTCGTAGCGCACCTGAGTTATGCAGCAGGAGTGATGAAAACGCACTGAGGAGTCCACTTTGGAAAAGTTAATGGACTTAATGGACTCCAAATGGCTAATGGACTTAAATTATGACCTTAATCAGGCCATTAATGCGCTCTAATGCAGCTCAATTCTGCAAGAAGATAGGGCCAAAATTCCTCCACAGCTGTGTAAAATACTCTTCACCAGGCATCACAAATGCTTAATGGCAGTTGTGTCGCAAAAGACGGCACAACTGGTTACGAAGTTTAGGACTCACTAACTTTTTCACATTTGGCCATGTTGATTTGGATGCTTTTTTCCCCATTAGGCATGAAATCATCATTTAAAAATTGATTTTTGTGTTTACTCAGGTTACCCTTGTCTGCTGTTAAAATTAGTTTTGTTATTTGAAACATGCAAGTGAGGAAAAAAAAACAAAAAAAAAAAACAGAAAAATTCTGGACGGGTGCAAATAGTTTTTCCACACCACTGCATGCATGCAAAAATCAGATCCATTCAGTGTTTTAAAAGAACTATAACAGCTCCGTAATAATATAACGTAATTTCTTCCAGTGAACAATATGTGCTAAAAAAATAAATAAATAAAAAAAAAATCTTACGTCTGCGTTCTGATAAGCGGTGACGGCGATGAACTGCGTCTCTGGAAAGACAAACGTCTGAGCTTTAGAGGACAGGAAGGGGTCCTCTGAGCCGTCTTCCTTCACCTCCACTATGTGAAGACGTGGCTGGTACTTGTGGAGCGACTGGAGCACAATCATCTGAGGGCAAAGCACAATTAAATTCACAAAATTAACTTAATAGAACAAAGAAAGTCAAATGATGCTAGAGCACTTCCACACAATGATTTTTAGTGATTTTGACAACATGTCAGGAAGTAGGCAGGGATACCTGTGCCACGTTGTTGGTGCTGCCCTTGTTGTTGGTGAGCTTGAGCTTGCTGAATGACACTTCTTGTCTCATCCAATGAGCCCCGGAGTTAGGAGAGTCAGGGTGCATGTACATCCGATTCCCTGGAGTCACCAAAGGAAGTCATCAGCCACAGGAGCACGGTTCGTAGTTGCGCGTCGACAGTGACTTACAAAAGTACTTTTTACCACTTGATCTTTTACATTTTGACCTCATTTTATTTGATAGGGATTTCATGTGGTAGACAAGGCAGCAGGGAAGCTCGATGAAAACCAGTCAAGTTTCCCTGTCTCTGCTAAGGAAAAGCATCCCCACAGAATGACTACGCCTCTACCGTGTTTTACTGTGGGTATGATTTGTTTCAAACTATAGCATTTTGGACTTTAGATTCATCCAACCTAACCACATTTTTCATGTTTTGATGTGGGCCCTTACATGTCTTGAGACAAACTTTGAATTGGACTTCTTACGGTTTTTGTTGAACAATGGGTTTCTTTTTGGCATTTTTCCAATCTGAAGACTAATCTGAGATTCATCAAGAGATTCTCCAATTTCAGATTAGGGCTTCTGGGTTCCTCTGATTAATGCTGACCTCATCTGACCTGTCAGTTTGCTGCTCTGTTACATAAAACCCCAATAAAATACACTGCGGTTGTAACAAGACAGAAATATGACAAATTTGAACTATTACGAATATTTTTGCAAGGCACTCGAATAGATTAATAGATACATTAATAGATTAATAGGTCACATAACCCATCCATCCATTTTGTACTGTTTAAAAAATGCAGAACATTTGATTTCTATTTGCAAAAAAATTTGAAAAAGCAATATTATTTAGTTTTTTTTTTTGTCATTGCCAATTTAAGTCATTTCCACTATAAGTGCTACATCCTGTAATCAAGCATGCTGTGCTTTCTTATTCTTTTGATACTTCACTGCTCTCACATCATCTATACCACCGTGAATTTTCACAGCATCACCACAGTGACCTTCTAACCTGAATTTGTTCATACCACATGAAGTGCACTATTAAATCTAATTGAGAAAAGCCGTGTCACCACAGTTTCCACAACTTTAGCACAACATCATTCACCTTTTCCACAACAACTGGCAAATGTGCGACAACACCTTAGAGTATCTCTCATTTAGACAAATGTGGTTTGTCTATCATCAATCATGGGTTCGACTTGCTTTTATGTGTATGTGTTTAATTCAAGTGAGAACAGGAAGAAGTGCTGAATGGCAGGAGAAGAGATCAAGGAGTATAAGAGGAAGGGAAAAAAAAATTCTTTACAAAAAGATCTTTTCGAAATGAAATTGCGTGGGCGCCAAATCGACCTGAGGGGATCTAAACACATGGACCAATAGTTTTGTTCATATCCTAATTTTAACATTTAATATAAAACCATTTTTTGAAAGTTCAAAGAAGCAGATACATGCTTGGTAGGGATTACTGTAACACCAACAACACGACACAAGCGATCGTCGCTACTTGCTGGTCCAGGAGGAGTGAATGCAATCAATGCAATCTATTGGGTTTCCTCAAAAACTTTGTAAGCTACTTTGAAATAAGTAGGATCAATTGGCACGTAGATTGAACTGAAATAAATCTTTTTGTAAAGTGCCTCAAGATGACCTTTGTTCGGAAACATTTTTCATCTGCTTTCAAATCCTTCAAAAGGCGTCGAAACGGTGGAAGGAGGCGATCTATCGGGAGAGACCAAAGTGGATTTTTCATTTCTTTTTCTCTTACGTACAAAATACAGCGCGAAGAGAGAAAGTGAGACTTTGCTTCACTGAACACACCAATTCACATGGTGGCACACGACAGTGGCAGCTTTTACTCTGTGGTTTATGAATGACCAGAGGAACCTCAGCGAGGGGCTTGGTTTTATAGACTTCTCACTGAACTGTGGAGAGATGCGACTAGTTGAGTTACATCTTCAGCATGTCATCAAGAATGCTTTATCTTAACTCATTTTCCCACCAGATCTGATCACATTTTACTGCCTCTGATGAAGAATAGCCTTCACACAGCATGATGCTGCCTCTGACATGCGTCACTGTGAGCATAGTGCTTTCAGGATGACGTGCAAGAATGGGCTGTGATCATTTTTTCCAGGCATCGTGTCATTTTTATACAGTATGTAATTTTTGGAGTAATTGTATTGTTTAAAAAGATGTCCAGCTTTTAAGATACAGTAACAGCTAGAGTAGTGGTGTCAAACTCATTTTAATTTTGGGCCGAATCAAAAATCTGAATGTTCTTAAAGGGCTGGTTCTACCAGAATCTATCGATAAAACCAATAAAACTGTTAAAATATCAATAAATAGCTGTTCCTCCAGGATTTGTGATTGTTTTAGTGTTTTTTTTTTTTTTTTGCAATCAAAATTACAGATTTTGTGGTGAATATTAAGAAATATTTGTAAATTTGTTTTTACAATATTTGCGCTAAAGTATGATGTTAAATCTTTATCACTCGCCGTATCAGTTACGGATTCAATGTTTTTGACCAATTTTGAGAAAATTTGCAGTAAAATCAGGAAAAAATTTGGAAATTTGTTGATTTTGTGTGATTTTTTTGCAGATTTGTGAAAAACTGGAAGGACTTATTGATGTAATTTGGAGTCCAGAGGGCCACATAAAAAGCTACGGCGGCCCAGATTTGGTCCCCGGGCCTGGAGTTTAACACCTGTGATCTAGAGGCTCAAGTGGAAAACGTTGTGACTTTATTGCGCAGACATTGATAATTAAATCTATAAAAACCATAAAAGTAAAGTTACCACCCATTAAAATAGTACATCTAGCCTTTTCTTTCTTTTTTTTTCTTGCTGCTTCTAAAGAGTTAAAAAGTCCTGACAGTGAACTGTAGCTTCAGCTGGCAATTTAAGTCGGTTTCCATCAAACCAAACAGAACATGCAGAGAAGTGGCAGACGTGAAGCGACACCAGAGCGTCCACAAGAAAGTGCCTACCAGTGCATCATGATGCACATTCTGGTTGCCTCTATTGCCTGTGGATGTGCTGCTACACAAACCACTTCCTCGAGATCCTCCATGTTGCACGCATTGAGATGAAAACTTCTTAGCTACCCAGAGACTGAAAAGAGGTTTTGTACTCCACCTGATGTTATCTAATCTACAACTGAAAATCTGGGTTCACGAAGATTACTTTGAGTTTTTTCTCCATCAGTTGTGGCTGGAAGAGGGGCGGGAGGGTAAGTGTGTTATTGGCAGGCACTGGCGCAGGTTTTTCTTTTCTTTTTTTTGTTTTTGTTTTTGTTTTGCATGAAGTTATTTGTGAAGCAGTAAGAGCCTTATGACGTCTTCTGAGATTCATGACATTACTTGAAATGAATAATTTTGAAAAGATGAGAGGAAGAAAAAGAACCACTTTCAGGACAAAAGTTACTTTATTACTACTGGGAGAATGAAATATGTTGCTTTCAACACTTCAATACCAAAGTGAAAACTGCTGGTTACGTAAGAGAAACAGTTTCAGCATAAAGTACGATATGCAGAAAATTTGTGCTGCACTAACATAAGTGTGACTAGTGAAAGTGGTAAACAAATTAACTTGACTGAGAAACCAATCTAAAAGTGTTCAGTTCATTTACTGAGTAAAATCATCCTGAAGCTTAATAATGCGATAATGTCTGCTGGTAAGAAATTTAGAAAAACTTTTACTTTTTGTTTTTATATGTGTAATTTTTGCCTAATAATCTTGCATTTTTAGTCCATTTTGACATTTGAAAATGCAAATTTCATCTAGTGGATTTCTTTTATGCTATGGTTTTATACACACCTGGCATGTTTCCCTCTGCTTTCCCACACTGGACCCATTTGCCTCCCTGGTACCTCCAGTGGTGCTGATCGGCCAGAACCACGTCTACGTAGACGTTATAGTGGGCAGACGGATCCAGCACGCTGATGTTGAAGCTCAGGAAGGGAAACATCCTCCTGGATAAAAACAAGCGAATGTTTATCTGATGTTTCTTGAACATACACACACCTTGTAGAATGAAGAAGAAACACAAAATCTTACCAAGTATTTTTGGTCTAGTTTCTAGTGCCAATATCTCAGCAAACTTGAAATAAGCCAAAACTAACTTACAGGTAACTTTTAGTAAGATATAGAGGCTTATTTTAAACAAATAATTTCTTAACATTGGTGAAAAAGTGTCAGTTCCATCAGCAGATTATTTAACTTATAACAACACATTCTTCCCATGTTATAAGAACATTTTTCTTTGAATACAACTAGTACTTTTTCCATTATTGTAAAGGAATTATTTACTTAAAACAAACCTCTATATCTTGCTAAAAAGTTTCTTTCAAGTTAGTTGGTTTTATTTTAAGCGTAATAAGATATTTGCACTAGAAACTAGACAAAAAATAAATATGATTTTGTGTTTTTGTCATGTACGTCTGTGAAACTCTCCTATATCACAATTATTAACTAAGTTCATTCCTTCTATTTCTTTATTGGTTTGGTAACACACCCCTGGTCTGTCACCTAAAAATACATGTTTTAAGTGGCTGATCGATCCTGGTCAAATGTGCATTAAACTCAGAGAGCTTTTGTCCAACAAAGAAGCTGAGAACCTGCTAAACCTTTGGAGCTCTGGGTGTAAAAAATGCCTGTTTTGCATTGATCGCTTTGTTAAGGTGTTCATTTTGAAGACTTGCCAGACTTTATTTTGATTTATTATAAAAGATGTGCATTTAAGACTGTCTGCACTCTGAATTCACTGTGCAGAACCTCCAGACACTCAAATCAAGACCCAGAGAGACCGCTGTGTCTGGCGCTGTCATCTGTGTCCGGACTTGTGTCTAAACCAAAGAGACGTGTGAGAAGGGATCTGCTCAGTGGTGATACTTCTGGTTCTGTAACTCGCAACTCGCAATAAATCTTGTTTTGGAGCCAATAGGTGCTTTTATCCTCTTGTTCTGAGTAAATGGTGAACTCTTACATTAGTTTCCCTTTAATGTGAGCTTGCTACAGTAATTCTGGGCAGAAAGTGGGACCCATATGATCGTAGTTGTGAGGTGAAGCAGCGGTTTCAGCAACAACCATCTGAGACTGAGCTGCGCCTACGAAGAGTGAGAAAGGGACACTCTCTGCACCGTTTTATTGTTTTTATTGTCACAAGAATCTGGATGTATTGTGAAAACGAAGAGGGTTGTTAATCCCCAAAATTTAAAGTATTGAATTAAAATGCTTTTTTTTGCTGTTTTCACTCAATTTAAAGAGATAATTGAAGTTTCAGCAATATTTTCCATCATCCAGTGTTTTCAGATTATGACATAATTTTTTTTAAAAAAAACTTATGATTAAATAAACATATTTGTGTGACATATACTGTCTCACCTTTAACATAACTAGTCAGTGTAAAAAAAATCCCAAAATATTAGAAAAGAGGGGACATTTACATGAAAATCTGAAATAGTCTCAATTTATTATGAGGGATTAAAAAAAAAAAAAACCCCAAAGAAATGATTCCTGTGGGGGCGTCAGCACACCAAATACCCGCTTTGTTTCCTTAGAATTAGAGTGTAAGCAAAGAACGGCCGGGGAGGCGGGGGTTTGGAGGAGGCTGAGACTGTGGGTGAATATTTAATGCTGCTGTTAATAAAAGATGCCCCAGAAGATGCACTTGATTGCCGGGGCTTTACACGTTGAACTCATTTTGACCACCAATGGTTTCAGTGAGACGAGGTAACTGGGAGGTCAGGGCGTCCCCAGGTTCACTGCCAGGGAAAGGGGAGGAAAAAGCTGAGTTACTCCAAATCAAAATGACACACAGCTGTGGCTACAAACACTCTGGCACAGACGGGGCCTGCTGATGCTCGGCACCCAAAAATGCATGTCAGAGACATGACAGAGAAGCTGTAAAATTAGCTTTCCTGCGAAACTGACATGTAGTGCAAAGGCAACAAAATTTTATATATATATATATATATATATATATATATATATATATATATATATATATATATATATATATATATATATATATATATATATATATATATATATATATATATATATATATATCAGTCTGTTTTAATTTTCATATTTGTCACCTGGCTGTCTCAGTTTTTTACCCACAGAAACATTATCTTCCACACACAACTTTTTATAAATCTAAATGCAGCAGCTATGAAGTTTTTTTGAGATGAACTGAACTCTGAAAGAGCGATGCTTTGTTTTGAAACTTATTTATGACAGTGATCACAAGTCACAGTCTAAGTTATGGGATCATGTAGATACAAAAAATAAATTGTACAAAAAGAATTTTAACCAAAGATATTTTGTTTAATAACGTCTATTTTTGTTACGGTTTTATTTAAATTCATCTACTTTCACCACAAATTTTCCAGGTTTAATTTCATTTGTCGGTTTGATAACCATCAGGGCTTTATTTTTTTAATCAATGTCTGCTAGTATCATATGATTTTCCATTCACAACACTTTAGTAATGATGTTATAGAAACAGACCTTATATGCCATGACTAACAGTTTAGGAAGGTTTTCATAGAGATAAAATACAACTTTTGGACAAACTTTGTACTTTTTTAAGGCTTCAAAAAGACCCAAACTAATTATTTACAGATTAAGATTATGCCAATACACAATACTGAACAAAAGTTTATGATGAATTAAATATTCTCTAGTGAATCAACATTATATAAAAAAGTATCGTGACATAAAGCTGTAATATTGAGTGAATTAAGGCTCTCAAAGCTACGGTTAAGTGAATGAAATACTAACATATTAGACAAGTTATAAGAAAACTACAATTAGGAAACTAATTGCTTTTTTATCATGATGAAAAAGCAATTGAATAAGTACAGTCTCCAGTGCACACACAATATATTAATAAAAACATTATCATATAAAAAATACAAATGCAAATATGCACAACGACGAACAACTTGACCGTATTTTACAGTAGTGTTAATATATGACTGTTAGGTGAAATAGGCAAATGTTTCTCAAAGAAAGCAATGCCAGCTCATACAAAGTTATGTTTGGCTAAAGCTAAGCTAATGTGCAATCCATTAAAGACAACAGTGATTAAAAAAAAAAAAAAGACTGGCTATGTAAAATACAGGTTACTACTCGTGATTAATGTAATGTGCTGGCAAAACAATGTCTGATGCAACACGCGTCGTATTGGAGTGACTACATGCATAAACCAGGGCCTAATGTTTGACCTTTAACCTGCCTGTTTTACAGCGATTGAACACCTTTCAAGGTTTTGAAAAATGTGCTATGAGTAAGAGGTAATTCCCTCTTCTTTTGATTCTTTCTGATACGGGAGGAGGGGAATTAACTATTTCAGATTAAACGTTGCTCATTATGCAGCGAGTCTGCAGCACAACTCATGGCGTTAAGTTCAGCTCCAATGAAACCCCTCTAGTTTTCTGAGGCTGTATATAAACTAATGTGTGAATTAATAGATATGTACAAGTGATTGCATGGCTTAGTCATTGTAGGAGGACAAAAAATGTAGATAGATACATAAACAATCCGTCTTTCAGCAACACCCTTTTATTTCTTGTCTGAGGCCCTTTGTTGTGGGTGGAACAAATGCCGTAGATAAGATCCATTGTGAACGGGCTCGCTGCTTTACAGTAAAAAGGTGCGCTCTTATGATAAAACTAAGGCTTAAACGCCATTAATCTACGGAAATGGCTGCTTCGAAACAAGATAGAGATTTATCGCATTTAAATTATGCTGCGACAAAGCAGAGAGGCAGCAAAGTATTATCCACAAATATGAAGCGTCTGTTCTTGATAGCAAGATTTTTATTGTTGCAAATTTCACCAAAGAGCAAATGAGTTTGCATTAGTTGTAATATTATAGCAGTCACCAGTTGGTCTAAATGTACATTTTTAAATGCAGACAAACAGTATTCAATTGGGCGTCATATTTATGGTCTCCAAATGAATAACTTTGCAGAGGGGCGACCTTTCTATTTAGATCTCTCATTTACTTCTATTCATTCATTTTCCTGGCTACAATTAAATACATAAAAAATTAGTGAACTCCATAACACCCCGTGTGTTTTTCTAACAAAACAAAACTGGACATATGAATATTTAATATGAATTTCAACAATATTGAGCAATTAAGCTAACGCATATACATAATAAGAACCGAAGAAACTCATTTATTCACACTTAAAGTGGCTGAAATTACCGACAAGCCTATTACATCCGTGCACATAACAGAACCACACATTTTGATTAAGGTTTGCCCTCATTTAAGCCTCAGACATTTAATCTGGTGTGCAACAGAATGTTAAAAATGAGAGTAAACACTAAAGTATGAGCAGGTGTCCAGAAAGAGGACTGTCTCACTCTCTGAGTCTCAGAAGAACTTAAATTCAGCTTTAGCAAAAATGCTAAAAGAAGCTCCCATAAAATATAAAAATTCATCACATGGCCTACACCTCGTTCTTATTACCGTTAACGCAAAACTTTCTTCACGTAATCAAAAAGCGATTTCACAAGTATAAGTTTAACTTGAGGCGTGCTGGGAAAAACCTTATGCTCTCTAAGAAAAACATAAAAAGGCAAGACTGAAGTTAGCCACAAGAGATGTAGATAAAGACCAGTATTTCTACAATAATGTTCTGTGGATGGATGAGTCTGACTTAATACGCCATTACAGTACGTTCAATACCATAAAGCAAGGAAGTGCCACAAATACCATCATGTATCTCTGAATGCTTGAGGAAAATGTGAAACCATCAGAAAAAAAAATAATTAGGTTGGTGCAGAACCGGTTGGTGCAACATGGCAATAATCCAAAACATGCCAGTGAATTCAGCAACGACCGTCTGAACACTAAGAAATGTAGTCCTGGGTTGAGTCAACAGATTTTGGTTTCATTGATCGGCTGTGGTGTAACTTGAAACTGGCTGTGCAAGCAAGAAGCCTCTCAAACGCAGCTAAAAGTGAGGATTGGGCCAAATGTTCCTCTGATACATAAAAACAAGGAGGTGATAGCAAACAGTGGGTCGCTGGAGAAATGTTCAGCCAAGTGGAGGTAACACCAGCTGTTAGCTGCAAACTATTCAGATTTTCTTTGATCTCTTTTGCATAACGAATATAACAACAGACAGTTTCTCTTTCTCTAACAGATAAAACTTCTCCAGGGCTTTAAAAATACAACGAGCAAGCACAGTTGCCTCTGATGCTTTTCTAGAGAATTTTAACTGAAGCCTCCAGCCCCTATTTTACCAAAACTTGCATTTTCTAAAATTCAAAGCAGATGCTTGAATTTTGTTGGTGTAAATCCAGATGCAAACACCGGCGTTCCATAAAGCAGGGAGATGGACACAATAGATTTCGCTTTGAATTCAATGCTTTCCAATGCAGATCAGAAGGCAAAACAGTAGCACTGTTTGTGTTTTTTTTTTTTTTTTTTTTTTTTTTTTGTATTTTTTGTCTGTGTGTGTGTGTGTGCAGGAGATCTGGTGAAGAAGCTATGTTGATTAATATTTCCAACTGGTGCAGACATGCATCTGAGCAACCACAGGTGACGGAAAACAAGCTTGCTGTGGCCACAACTAGCAGAGCTATGCTGTGTCACAATACAGCTCAACGTTTTTACATGACTGAGTGGAAATGAAAACATTACCACATGGAAATACAAATTCTGTCTTGAAAAATAATTCATCTTCTGACCACTAGAGGCTGGAAACAACACACACACACACACACACACACACGCACACACACACACACACACACACACACACGCACACACACATCTATCTATCTATCTATCTATCTATCTATCTATCTATCTATCTATCTATCTATCTATCTATCTATCTATCTATCTATATATATATATATATATATATATATATATATATATATATATATATATATATATATATTTTTTTTTTTTTTAAGTAGAATCAGTGGGTATTATTTCACTACTTTTATGCCTCACTGTTTTTTAAATAAAACAGCTGTTTGCTTGATGTTGAGGCATGTGACAGTACATCCAGAGTACAAATGTATGCATAATATTGGCTTTCCAAAAATAAGAAGACATTTTAGAAATGCTTCTGGAAAAAACAGAGAGAAAATTTGTTGCACCTAGAACAAAAATCAAGACAGTGTATCACAATAAACCATATTAAAATTCATTGTAGCAATTAGACTCTTTCAATAACCGAGTGATGTTGAACAGCCTGAGAACATCTTTATTTGTTCAACGCAAGAGTGCAACAATTCAGAGTATCAAACATAAACACGTCAAACTAAATACTTACAAGATCTCCTTTCCTGTCTTTCTGACGTAAAACATTTTTACTGAATGCCTTATTAAGTTTGCATACTCAGTCAGACAAAATAAAACAATACCTCTTAGACGTTACTGATTTTGCTTTTGATTTAAAGCACAGGGAAATTCTTAATTTCTGAATTGATCACGATTGACAGTAGGTCTCTATAAGCTTCACTCTTTATTTTTTCTTACTCTTCAAACTGAGATCAGCCTGTCCACTGCAAAAAGGATACTAATTGCAAACCGACAACTTGACACGGCTCCTGGAATGTCTGATTATTTTTAATGTTTGCATTCTTGCAAGTCAAACATTTTCATAAACATCTATATGAATTTATGTGTTCTCTATTCCTTTAAACTATTATCTCTTTATGGTTGTCACAAACATTTAGCCTCGTACAGTTGTCCCCGCTTTGCTTCGTTCTCACTGCTAAAGTTAAATATCAAAGATTACTTGAGAAAATACAAAATGTAGTTTTCATATGATGACCTCATTGCATAAGCAGCCAACTGTAGCAGCCTGTATCGTGTCAGACTTGACATCACTTAATCAGAACTCGTCTGATGACACGAAGCAGGCTAAAAAAAAAAAATTAAAAAAATCTCAAAACATTCAAGACCTGCAAACGAACCGACAACGAATGTTTCTGGTGTTACTTCTCATCTGTTTCTGAATTTCATTCAGCCCACTTTAGGCTGCCAAACACATCCTGTTATGTGATTCTGCAGAACCAGGCCTTGATGTTGATGGTGAAACTGAACTCATTTATCCAAATAGTGTGTTTGATCAGTTACTGTATTATTTAACACAGATGATGATTCCCTTGTCACATAATCCCAGGTTGGTTTTGATATAAAACATGACTTTTTTTTTTTTTTTTTTTGGATCGTCGGAAACGTCCAATAAAATGACTACAAAGTCAGAAACAAAAGAAATCTGTTAGGGAGCGACAACGTCTTCACCGAACAGCTCATCTGCTCGGTGCCATTTACTGGTAAAAGAAAACTGTTCCCTGACTGGTCCCAGTTGGGTTTTCCCAACAACACAGCGAGTCCAGTTTAACGATCAATCATAGTTGTATGAAACCCAATCATGCCAGCAGCTCTTTAGTGGCGTGCAACAGGTGAAAGAGCTCTCCTTCCACTGCGGCGTCTAATACAACTGAAAACAGAAACCCGTATGAATGGCTCAACCCACCTACAGAGTGTGAAAGTAATCTAGAAAGTGTATGAACAGTTATCGTTCTTGCTACATTGAAATTGTCAATTTACTTATAGTGAGCCTTTTATAGGAAATCAGAACTCGAGATAGGGGGAAACCATAGAAAACACAACACAGAGGGGTATTTGCATACGCGGGCGGGCTTTGGGTTTTATGTACAGAACAGAGGAGCTGAAAAACAGTGAAGACATCTGAGCAGCAGCAGAGGCAGCAGCTATTTTCAGAGTTGTGGTAGAAAAAAGAAGTACAGTCATGAGACTCCTCTCTGATGACAATATCATTAGTTTGATGGTACGTGAATTGACATTTATGTAGCCAGCGTATGCCTACATGTGGCTCCGCTAGCCTTAGTGGTAGCAGAGCTCAGACCTGCAACTGTGCAGTTCATAAACACACACACACACACACACACACACACACACACACACACACACACACACACACACACACACACACACACCCACGCACACGCACACGCACACGCACACACACACACACACACACACACACGCACACACACACACACACACACAAAATTACCATCAAATGTCTTGTATCTCTGCATAAGGACTCATAAACGTAGATTGGATCCAGACATAATAGTGTGCTGAACCAGACAGTAATACAGAGACGCTGACATTTAAAAAATAAAAAATAAATCACAATAAACTGTGTGGATGCTGGAGAAAGAGGGAAGGGAGGAGAGCTGACAGAAAGTATGGGAAACCGCAGGGGGAAGGTGAGGTTAGAGAAAGAGAGAGAGAGAGAGAAGGAAAACGGCGGAGTAAAGAGGGGGTGAGGGAGAGAATGAAGGGGGACGACTATATCCTGGGGATGAGAGAGAGGAGCTTGAGAGGAGAAGAGGCACCGGCTATTCACCGGGGAGAGGACTTTTCCACACGAGTGCATGCGCTTGATGCATCCGGACAGGAGCTCAGGTCCGGTTTTTGTCACCGTGCGTGCGCTTGATCATCTGTGACGAAAACATGCCAGTCTACAGCTGCTGCCGGACACAATCACTCCCCTAACATGTAGACAAACCCCTGTTTCTGTATTGACTGACTTTGGATGAGAGGTGAAGCAAGTCCAGTTGCCTTCATTTAACACCTGGATAAACTGCGACCAGAAACCACAGAGGATGAGTCCCTACAGCAGCGACGTGCGAAAGCACCAGTTTAGAGTCGCGTCCCGAGAGATTATAATTTTAATTTGTCCTTGATACCTTTCGGTCCTCGTGGTTGCGAGCACTTCCTGCAGATTTCCAACCGTCAGATGGGTCACAATTAAAGGTCTAAAGCCGTTAAAGTGCTTGGGGTGAACACAAGCTGACTGATGGCATCGGTGTCTTTGAGAGCAAACATTGCCTAATGAACGGGCAAAAATATCTGCCACAGGAAGTGAGGGAGCAGTGGTGCTGAAACGAGGTAAGGGATGTTCATTTTGGTGACCCAGGATTGACTTTTAGCTTCACCTTGGAGAGGGAAGTTTGAGTTCTTGGGGTTGAATCTATAGTTTTGTGCAATGCCCTGCAAAAGTATTAATATCCCTTGAAAATGTTCATATTTTGTATCCATGATAAGCACAAACATCATATGTATCTAAATATATGCATTTATATATATGTTTTTTTTAATTAAAAAATTAAAAGTGATTGTTGTAGTTTAAAATAGACCAAATCCCAAATTTGCAACAAGAAGCTCTGATTCCACTTAAATTAAACTATTATAAGAATGAAATACATATATTTAGGTTATATTACAAAAAAAAACAACAACAAGTGACTACATTACTTTATTGAGGACTAAATTTCAAATCTGCAAACAAGAAGTGCTTGTTGGGTTCAAAGTTGGACATTTGTTTTGCAAATTACTATCTCAAATAATGCACTTCTAAAGAAATCAGATTTCAAATTGTTGACAAGGAGCTCTATATCCACTCAAACCTGACTATTTTCACTAAAATATAAAAATAAATATTGATTCTTCTGGAGACGGAATACTTATTTGAAACAAAATTTGATTTTTTTTCTTTTAATAAATGTCAAGTTTTAAATGTGCTACACAGAAACAAAATAAGAATAAAAATGACTTTTGATTCGAAATCTGATTTATTTATTTATTATTATTATTATTATTAATTAATTTTTTTTTTAACCAAAAATGAAGCTAACATTGTGCATAATAAGAGACAAACATTTGCACACGGTGGCCAAGGCAGCAGCTGTTGAACTGAATTTTAAAATCAAAGTCTCCATGTTTCTTGGCCAGCCTGGGATTGTGTTGGGATTCCCCCGTACGCACCGACCCAAGAGTCTGGGTCTCTCTGCTCTGGCTGGTGCCTCCACCATCCAACCCGGGCGAAGCAGGAGGTAGAGGGTGGATGGTGGTTTCACAGCACTTGATGAGTTATTAGACATAACTGCAGCGGCGTGGCTTCAGCTATGCTCGCAGAAAACCCGTACCTGTCAGAGACACGCCTTCTCCCGTTTCATTTCAAATTGCTTCCAGATAACATTATTTTTAGAACTCTTTTGCATTTTTATTGACCTTACTGACACCAAATATAGAGAACCTCCCTCTGCGATCAACAGCAACAGTGAGGTTTGTATTAATAGGCCTGCGGCTCAAACTGCGGTGTTCTTGAACGCCCATCTATTAGAGGAGGGGTGGGGTTTTTTTTTTGCACGAAAGGAGGAAGTACTCAGCTCGGCTATGTGAAAATATTGGCACTAGATGTTTCTGCGAAAAGGCTGCAAAGGCACACATAGACAGCTGAACAGGAAATGACTGGTCATACTGTCAAAAACCTTGAAATAGTCCCGCTTCTGCTTTTGAGACAACGAGCGAGAAGATGAATAAACACGACTTCCAAACGTTCTTCCTAAATGTCGATTCATATAAAGCGTACCTCCTTATTCGATCATCTGGTAACATTTTAGCACAAATGTGGGAAAACACCTGCAGCGTTGCACACCTACTCTAGTTTACTTTAAAATGTTGATCAAATAAAACAAATTCTAACACAATTACTTGGCTCAAAAGTGATTCTTCTTCTTTTTTTTATCGAATATAACGTTTCACCTTTTGAGAACGTGGATCACGTTAGGTCAGATCTTGCTGATTAACATGTTTAAACTTGGCGACTCACTTCAGTACTGACTTGCACCTTCTATTCTTTGGAACAAACTAAATCAAAGGATTGTTTCCTTCTGCAAAGCGAGCAGACGTCAAACTGAAGTGTGTCACTGCTTGGACTCAGGGGAGCGAAGAGAGCAGATGAGCATGATTCCTCCTGTGGCAAATTTCTGCCTTATTTCCCTAAAACATGTTTGTAAAGCGAGATCTTAGTCAGTTCACTCTCCTTCCTGGAACACGCGATGCATTAGTAATTACTAATAGCATGAGCTATTAGCAAGATTAGTCAAAGCCTGATTCAGGAAACAAGTGCCAGAAACGTCACTTTTAAAAAAATGTGACTAATGATTTAATGCTTGAAAAATAAATTGTTTCTGAATCTTAGCTGAGTTCCTAAACTTTCATTGCAGTGCACTTATAGCTAAGATCTACTCAGCACTGATTTCACTTGATGCAGCAGGTTTCTGAGATAAGTGCTAACTTTTTTAATAGCCACGGGTCTCAGAATCAATTTTGTAAAAAATACTACACTTGGCTCCTAAATACTAATTTCAGGGCCTTCTTTCAGCAGCACACACACGTCTTTGAAGTTTAAAGAGCAAAAAGAAAAAAAATCTATATAATTTTCCACAAAAATTCCCCTGCAATGCAGAGAAACGCACTGCAGGGAAAACTTTTCTTTTTTTGACTCATGTCTGAATTAAACAAACAAAAAAAAAAAAAAACACCCACAGGTGTGGGATCATAAAACTGGCCAAAGCAATGATCGATGGAGAGAAGATTTCACTTTCTTCTTTCAGTTTTAGTCGCCCGCTGCAACTAGAACCAAAGCCAGAATAAAATCCTACGTTTTGGAGCCAAAGCGAATGCATTTGAAACACCGACGGACGTCGAACGACGGCGCCTTGACAGCACCCCAGCACGCCTGAACTTTGCCACAAACACACGGCACCTGAAATGGCAGCGGCTCGTGCGGTGATCTGAATTTGGCTCGCGAGAAGGGCGAATGAACTCTCCCTCGCTTTGCCACGGGGTCACGAAAAAAAAAACGCATCTATATTTCAAAGGCCAGGTGTGGTACATGAGTAAAAACTTCTGAGAGATCTTTGCACCCTGCATGTATCAGGTGAAGAAAGCAGGGGGAAAAAAAAAGAAAAAAAAAGAGAGAGAGAGGGAGAATCTCGTCTTTTACTTCCTGGACTTCAAAGGTGCCTCGGCTCCTCAGTGTGGCCATCTGAAGCCTCGCTGGCGTTTGACCCTTCCCTTCACATTTCTCTCACCCTTCCTCCTGCAGATGTTTTGATTAACATTGCAGACCCTCGGACTGCTCTCTGAAATCACAGTAAAATTACTTTGGAGGCCTGAACCCAGGATTAAAATTTGACGAGGATTTTGCCTCTGATATTGGAAAAAAAAAAAAAAAAAAAAAAAAAAAAGGTTCGGTGTCAGTGCTGCTCTGCTCAACTTCTCTAAAATCTTTTTTTTGTTGTCGTTTCTTGAGAAAATGTGCTTCTTGTTTATAGAGGGAGATAAAAGGCAAACAGCACAGTCATCGTCAGGAATTGAAATTTTCGTAATGTGAGGTCTGTGGTTTTTTTTTTTTTTTTGCACACATGAAAATTGGCTTTTTCTCACGTGTGGATTGAAAAGCCCTCTGTGGATAATGTTTGTTTTAAATCCAACTTTTTTTTATTAAAAAATAAATAAATAGCCGCTTCAAAATAAAAATGCACTTTAATTACATGACCTGGTGGACTAAAATCTTCTGACCACAGAGAGTGTTTCTGGAGAGGAAGCTGTCAAGGGGAGTCATTGTCAAATGACACACACACACACGCACACACGCATGCCGACACACACACACACACGCACACACACCTGGGTAAAAATAACAAGAAACAACAGGAAAGAAAAGCCACATCTTCACCTGAATCTTTGCATGCACGCACAAAATATGCATTGATGCAATAAAAGGAATCACCAAAATTATAACAAAATTGCCAAACCCTATTTCCATACCCCAACACCCTGCCACCCACCTCCCCTGGCACATGTTTCAGGTAGAGTTTTAAATATCGCACTGAGGCATGGTGCTCTCCATCCAGAAGCTGATGCATCATCAACTCACACTGATTCTTAACATGCAAACACACACAAACGGTTATCAATCCTGCAGCTTTTTAATGTTCTGTTAAGGAAGAGGAGAGACAGAGCAACAAACGTAGCCAAATGAAAAATAAATCGACTTTTTAAATATCTTATGAGTTCTCGCAATGTGTTGACAGTTTCCCAATAAAAAGATTGAGTGACTTTATGTGCACAAAGATCCTCAAACATACCTCGATTTAGTCTCATTGCAATTATAAAGTATGTGATAGACTATCAGTAGTGATGGACTACTGATATGATAGACTAATAAGTAGGTGGCCATCTGAATGCATCAAACTCAGCGGTTTTTGAATTTTATTTCTTGTGGAAATACCTTTTAAGCAAAGAGAAGGGGTGTTATGTCAGTGATGCTTAAATTATGCAATAATATATCAGAAAATAAAATAATATACTTCCTGTTTTTACGCTGATTAACAATAAAAAAAATGATGAAAATGTATAAATCCTACTTCTCTCATTGCCCTTCATGCTAACCCTACATCTCTAAGTGGTAGTCTGTCCCAGTCGTTCCTTTGGTTGAATGTTCGAGGGAAATATCTTTACAAACTTAGTAGAAACTGAGATTTTTTTTTTTCAGGAGCATACATGGGAATCAAGGGTTGTCTGCCAATATGCTTGAAAATCTAAAAAAAACAAACAAACAAAAAAAAAACAACGATATTTTCTCCCAGCATATTTTGAATGACATCAGAACTGCTGCAATGTCCAGCTTGAGTAGCATCGATACATTGCATTTGAATTTTAACAGAAAAAAACAAAAGAAAAACAAATCGATTTCTCTGATTAAAATATTTTTCACTTATCAGCACAACAGTTAGTTATTTTTCATTGCTTGCAAGTTTTAGAACAACTACAATACTGTTGTTTTGTTGCCTCAAATACATTTAAAAATCTGCATTTTTCAATAGAGTATACCGCTTGTTATGCATTTTTTTCTTCTCTAACAAGCGGAAAGAATACAGAGTGTTGACATCTGCTGTGCATGTGACCCATTTTCAAGTGGGATATTTTAACCACTACCTGCTTTAAGAGCCAATGGACAGTGGGAGGAGACGAAAAGACTTCAGGAAATGTTGCTCAACCCAAATGTGGGACGCTGGAATTCTTCAGATTAACCATTAAATCGGTTTATTGTTGCATTACTTTTGAGTGTGTCTGCAAGTGCATCTTCCATCCCCTTTTTCAATTGTGATGCTTAAAAAAAAAAAACTGCTTTTAAAGATTCCTCAATCTGACATCCCGCTGATCAGAAACAACTGGGACATCACAGCCCTTGGAAACATGGGGTCCAGGTGTAAGAGTGAGAGGTGATTTCAGCCAGTGCAGTATTGATTTCTTTGTTCAGGTATTGCAAATGGCACTTGTACATTTAAAAGAAGCTTTTGTTGACTTCAAAGAGGAGCCTGAACTGTGCTCCACTTCTACAGCTCTTTTTTTGCACTCAACCAGAAAGCAAAGACACAAGCAAAGAAGGTCAAAGGGGACTATTCTGCAGGAAGAGCTGCAAGACCTTAATTGCTCTTTGTTTTGTCTAAAAAAAAAAAGCTTTTTTTAATCCTTTGCATGAAATTTATTTTACCCCCCCCCCCCAAAAAAAAAACAACAACAAACAAACAAACAAACAAACAAGCAAACAAACAAACAAACAAAAAACAAAAGAGGCCTCTGCAGATATGCCTAGAATATCACTGTGCTGTCATGGTGACATGGATTTGTTTTTTCAAAAAAATTTTATGCACAGATCTGAGCCATGAGAAACCTTTGGCCTGAAACCTTCTGTCAAACACAAGTGTCGCGTATTAGAGAATTAATCCCCATCGACGTGGTTGCATCTTAATGCTCGGTGACCTGCAGAGAAGCCCGCCAGCGTCTCTCTCTCTCTACCTCTCTCTCTCTGTTTTTCTTTCTCCTCTGCCCTGCAACTAAAACATTTCTTCTTCTTTTTTCTCCCCAGTGTTTATCACAACTTTGGCATCAGCTTTAACATTTTAACTCACCGCAGTAGTGGCGGTTTCATTATTATTAGGCTTTTCTTCTGTCTCGGATGTGCTCATCGATGACTGAGCAGCAATGTTTGATTTTTCTTTCTTTTCCTTTTTTTTTTTTTTTTTTTTTTTTTTTTTACAAATGGCTTAACTTCTTTAGAAGAGGTAACACGAGCAATTATAAAGCTAATTTAAATCATTTTCTCTTGCACAAAAGCATTTTTCACCCTTAAAAATAAAACCTCAAAAATGTTCAGTGGCAAAGAAAAAGTATTTGACTTGCACTGATGCTCCTAAGAGTTAGCAAAGCTGTGAAAGTTGGTTTATGTCTGGCCTGAATTTGGCACAGATCAAAACTGGAAATCTTTGTTAATTATAAGCGATCAATCTCAAAAAGTAACACTTAAAAAAAAAAAATACAAAAAGTTTGCAACAGTTCTAACACCTGACCAGTGATGGTATTTCCGTCTGCACGGCTCTGAACAGATAAAACCTCCAACGTGAAGTCGTAAAGTGCAAAATGTGTAATTTCCTCCACATGTTTCTTTGCATAAACTTTCATAAGTGCGCAGTGGTTGTGAGACCTACCTGCCCTGCTTGGTGATTATCATCTCGGTCTGGAACTTGTGAAACTTGGCCCACAGCGGGTAGTTATTTAGCAGAACCTGGGTCTTCCCGCACACCTGCAGCCCAGGTAAAGGGTAGAGAGGCCGCTGGTAGCCGTGCTGGAAGCCCGCCGGGTAGTTCTCCGCAGAGGGGGAGTACACCGGGTCTTTACCTCCAGTGGGGAAACCCTCTCCCGCCGCGGGGACGTATCCCTGCCCGGCGCCGCTCCTCTGCGGAGAGCGCACGCCGCCGTAGGGGCAGCCGCTCAGGGTCTGCGCGTAAAACCTGCCGGGCTGCGCCCCGTAACCCCCCACTGTCTGCTCCGTGTGGTAGGGCAGGGTGAGAGGGTCCTGGCCGCCCTGAACCGAGTCCGGATAGTAGAAGCGGGCGTCCTGGATGCCCATCTTAAACTCGGTTAGATCCTTGCCGCCGCGGTGGAGGTGGCTGCTGATGTCGACGCTCTTTCCGAGAGTTTGCGCTTCAGTCCCATTCAACATGCTGAGGTAGAGGCTGCCACCTATGCCGCCCATTTGCAGCGTCGCTCCCCGAGTGTGTCAAAAGTCATAAGCTTAACTCAGACTGCCAGTAAAAAGGAAGAGAGAAAAAAAAGAAAGAAGAAAAACAACAACAAAAGCAGCAGAGTCTGGACTGTTTTATCCTCACCTAGGAGAGAAAGCGCTCTGATATGCGGCACATTTAAACTTGTCCGCCGCTCAGAGGTGAAAACATCTCTGACACGCTCCGTTCACACCAAACTTTAGCTTTTTTCTTTTTTTTTCTTTTTACTATTACAAGAGTGGGTGAGTGTCTTTTATTTGACTCCAACAGTGACTCAAACACATGCTCCACTTTTTAACCTGTGACATACATATATTAAGTGGTCATGTTTTGGAGGAGTGTCAGGAGTGCGCAGAGAGGACGCGATAGGCTCCAGATATGAAAGAGCCACCCCCTCCTCTTCATTATAATACATACACACTCACTGGCACACACACACACACACACTATGATGGACTCGAACACCTCAAGAAAATGTTTCTAATTAATCTAAACACAACAGGCATTTAAAATTGCGCAACACCCACTTTGCGCAATTCGATTAAATGCATTTTGCACTCTGAACTTATCTCCAACTCAGTTCGTGCGCTCCTACGAGACATCTGCGCGTTTTAATAATTATAATCGTCGTCCTTTTTGACGGCAGCCATCCTCTCTCTAATTGTTAATTCGTTGAAAACTGGGATTTATTGTAATCTGACTGAATGCCTGGGTTACACAAACAATAATCGCCCACTCTCTTTCAGTTACCTTTTTGTCTTTTTTGTGGCCGTGTTCCTCTCCTTCTTAGTTTTTCCTCTCCATAAACCAGTCGACAGGTTGAATCATCACTGAATCAGAAAATTTGATTTTCGCTTTCCATTTGACTTCCGATGCACCTGAAGAAGAAGAAGAAAAAGCTCTTTTATTTCTTTATTACCATTATTACTATTAAACCATTGATAATGACATCGGTTATATTGTTCTGTAAATTTGCGCAAGAAATAATGGATTTCACTGGAAAATAAGAAAACTGAGTTAAAAAAAAATCTCAAATGTTTCCGAAAGGACATTCTTGTCTATTTCTTGCTTTAGTTTTATTTATTATTTTAAAACAAATAAATAATATTACAAACAGTATAATTAAAATCGTTGAGGTATTTAAAAATAACCTGAGATTTCTGAAGGATTTGTCAAGACCTCATGGAAAACTTTTAACAGTTGAATCTTTTGAAATATTACAGTAAATACCAGAATCAGAAAATCCACGATGAAGCCTGGATATGGTCATTTTCAAACATTCCTGACAGTTTTTCATAATAATGTTCATTTCTGGACAAATCAACGCTTTTGAAATTAGAAAAATTTATTTATTTATTTATTTTTTTCTCAATTGTAACTAATCACATACAGACACAACTCGGTGAATTATACCACTAAAAAGTTGAGTTATTTTATCCATTCAGTTTAAAAAGTGAAACTAACAAAGCAATTTATTTAAAGTTTCATTTGTGTTAATTTTATTTACTTATTTATTACAGTAGATGAAAATCCAGCTCTTGCCGTCATTTGGCCTTCACAATACGGAGGAAGTTTAATGACTGATATTTTCCATCAGTGTAGCTGTGTCCAGTTATAATAATGGAAAATTTAGTGGAAGGTAAAAGGTACCCAAGCAACAGGGGCAATCGTAATCCCCGAGAGGAATGTGAAGCAGAACACATTCAGTCTTGGGGAGAACAAAGTTTGAACAGCAGCTGGAATCAGAGCTTCAGAAGCCACAAAGGAATCCAGGTCATCGTCTGCAAGTGTTGCGCTTCTTGAAGCCACACCTGAGAAATGTCTGGGCTTAAGAAGAAAAAGAACTGGACTTTTGCTCCTATTTCCAAACTCTTCTTTTCAAATGACAGCAAAGTTTTCCTATTTTTTTTTGTGGACATCTAGTTTGTAGGAAGTGTGCAGAGTTGCCTCAGGTCTAATGTGAAGTTTGAACAGTCAGATGTCTGCCAGGAAATTTCACAGCACATCATGATTCCTTCTACGGAAAAGCATTAAGCCCACTCTGTGAGTAATGACGGCATATTATGAGTTTCACTGTTTGAATAGATGTTCTGATTTAATCAGATGCACCTGCTCCGTCGTGGCAAAAAAAGGTAAAGAGCGCCTTTTATATTCTGGGGCTTGATCTTTGCTCGCCGGCTGAGAATCTGTTGTTTTTACTCTTGAGGTTAACTTTAAACAGTTTTAGAGCCTGGTGAAACCCAGACCATTTACGACTGACAGAGGGTGTGTATTCTTTTTTTTTGACCATGACTGTGTGATCTGGCCGAAACAGAAAGTGGTTTGGCTCTTGATGCAGTAATAAGCTGTGCTGCTCTAGACTTTGTTCTGAGTTGACTGCAGCTTGGACAGAGGATCTGCTTCATAAACACAGATGAAACAGATAACCCTGGGGTATTAGCAACTGCATGTGTTGGACTGCACACACAATCATGGGCAACCTCCCCCCCCCTCACCCCACTCTCACCTCCAGAGCAGGTATGACACACTCAAACCCCCTCGACACTGTCACGGCCCTGATCCCACTTCCTGCGTCTCTCCTAGCAAGGTGAGCTCACAAGGGCGCCCGCTGAAGTCATCAGAGTTGACACGGGTGGCGAGGGGGCCACGGTGTGAGCGACACGGTCGCTGCCACGGCCAGCCAGGCGTGTCCACCAACCCCCTCCACCCCCCGTCCTGGGGCTGGAGTCACCACTTCCTCTGCTCCGCTCTCCCTGCTTCCGGTTCGAGGCCTCAGGCAGTCACCTCGTTCAGCTGAAATCAGCTTTCATTTTGTGTCAGGAGCAGGTCAGCTGCTTCTGACTGTGTTTTGGTGTCTTTTAATCTTGAGAATTTTGGTCATTATCTTCTGAAGCAAAAAAGCTGCAGCTGGTGGGCTGTTTTGTAATGAGTGTAGCACGGAGGCACGGTGAGTCGGTGAGCAGGAGTTATAAATACTTTCTCGCTCATCCTCAGTGCTGGAAACTGAACACTCACGTAAAGGGTTATGAGATGCAACAGAATGCAGTAAAAGTTAGTGTTGCTGGCTTCTGAGTGGCTTCGACAGGCTATATACAGGGTTATCATCACATGTCCTAATGTCTTCATTAACACGACCCCTTGAGTGCGGCTCCATTAAAATCGAGGGCATGTTGCAACTCTGTAAAATTTTGCATGAAAACATTAGCTTCCACAAAAGTCTCCATACCACGTGAACCACAAACCACATTGTATTTTATTGGCATTTTATGTGAAAGACCAACACCGAGTAGAACATGCTGACAAAGTGGATGGAAAAGGACACATGTATGTATTTATCCCCCTTTACCCTGACACCCATTAAATAGAATCAGTTGCAAACATCTGCCTTGAGGTGTGATCAAAGTAGAAAACAAATATACTGCTCAAAAAAATAAAGGGAACATTTCACTTTAATTTTGTGTGTGGCTCCAAATCCAGGCCTCCATTGGTTAATAAATTTGATTTCCATTGATGATTTTTGTGTGATTTTGTTGTCAGCACATTCAACTTTGTACAGAACAAAGTATTCAATGAGAATATTTCATTCATTCAGATCTAGGATGTGTTATTTGAGTGTTCCCTTTATTTTCTTGAGCAGTGTATATTGTAAAGTTCTTTCCTAACCCTAATGACATGTATTGAAGTTTATGGTTGTAACATGACATCGGGGTGTGAATATGTTAGAAATGCCATCATATTATATTCTGAAACATTTGGTTGAATAACGTTTTGAAGCATTGAGGCTTTTCTTGAAATGACCTTGGACAGTTCTGAGAAACTTTAAAAGTTTTTACTTTGGGTCTTTGCAACATTTTAGCCGATATACTTAAACAGTCCTGGTCATTTGGGTGGACTCGATTTCTGTTTCTGTTTTGTAAACCTGCTTATCCTGACCTGTGGATCTTCTGGAGTTGAACTGGACTTTTGTTTTGAAACCACTTGCTTTTCCGATGGTCACAGTCTAAGAAATAATCCTGTAAATGTACAGTCAAATATTGGCAGCTATAGACACCAGAAGTTTACAGTAAATGCACAGTAGCTGTACCGTCATTAATCCTGACAGTAGATTACCTTTGGGCTTTTCCAGCAGTGTCCCTCAGACCTCATCCCTCTTGCCTCTTCAGATCAGCGCGAACCTCAACGTTATCTATCCCAGAAGTCCTTGAAAGGCACTGAAATCATTTAACCCTGAAATTAGGTAAAGGGTAAATTTTCAAGTTGACACCACCTAGTTTACTGCATGTTCCTGCTGAATCTGCACTGGGAGGACCTTCTGACCCCCATCGGAAACCCGAGGAGGCAAACATGACCACAATGTTCACTATGTTAACAGCATAGCTATTTGTCATTGCCGTCAACCTCGTTTTAATAAAATTTTCACAAGCAATCAACCCTAGCAGCACAATAATATTGAGAGTTGAGTTGCTATGTTATTGTCTTGGTCAACATCTCTGTTTGAAGTCAACTGACTTCTGAGTGCCTAACCCCTCAGCCTTAAATATCCGTTTTCCGACATCGCAGCGAGGTGGGTGGGCATGGTGGACCTGTCACAGAGCGACAAATCAAAACCCGTCTACCGGTCAAGCAGTGGCGTTCATTTCACTGGAGAACCAGTTTGGCGCTTGCTGCAGCCAGAGATAATGAAAACTGGGATGTTGTCATCACATAGAGACATGCACAGCAGATTTCTCACAAGAGGGAATATTTTGGCAACGATTACTTTAGTGCTTTGATGACAGTAACATTTAGGCGACGATACATCATCCTCAACAAAAGGCTGATGTATATGGTTGCGTCCAGAATGGCAGCAACCATATAACTACTTAAGACTAGTAGTAGTACAAACAGCATAATGAAGACCAAAGAACATGCAGGTCAGAGATACATTTGTGGAGAAAGTCAAAGTAGGGTGGGGTTAGAAACAATACAGTTATAGCTCTGTTCAGTTCATCAATTGGAAATGGAAAGAGTGGCACAACTGAGATGACTGTCCACCTAAGGTTAATGGCAACCAACACAGTGATTAATTTAAAAATTAATTAAAACATTTATTTAAAATAATTACAGTCCATTACAACAAGTTTTAGGGTGTATGCACACTAGAAAATCTTTTGGCTCGGTTGTTTCATCCAGACCAAAAGTGGACTTTTTCTTTAGTTCATTGTGCTTATTTGCAAGCGGTTTATAATTTATAAAAGCAAAGCAGGTGAAGATCATTGCTCCCATTGGACAGAAACAATGAAAACAGGACAGGTCACACACCCGAAAAGAAAACAAACATGGAAACATGGAAATTGCAGTGGCATTTTTAATGTCGAGAACAGCTCTTACAACGCAGGTTTTGCAATGTGATATTAATTTTGGAACGGTGCCATAACATGCGTGCTCCGAGCTGAATGAGATGAGATGCTCTGGGTGCCCTTACTACCCACAACATGCTGGCAGCAGCATTACTAAACATAAAATGACATATCAGGTACAATTTCAGTGCAGTCACTGCATGCAGTAGTAGCTTTAGCAGGACTGCAGGGCTCATTTTTACCATAGTGCCCTGCAGCGGTGGCTTGTGAAGCCCAAAGCAACATATATTTCCTGTAGTTAGTTTGCTGTATCTCTGTATTCACACCAGAACCGAATCTCACCACCTTAAAAAGTGGGACTCAGGCTGGTTGTTTGGTCCGGACCAGGGGTCGTTAAAGAGGAATTAGATGCAGGTTTGAGGGGGAGACCTCTGACAGTCACCATGCAGATTGTAAACAGATTGTTTTGGTTGGATCCAAGACTCAGACACAGCCTGAAAAAACATCTTCCTGTCTGAGGCAGGCTCATAATTAGCATAGCATATGTTTATTCAAATCTGTGAATGGGTGCGAAAGGGGGCTCAGGGAGGCACCGCCCACAGAGACTGCGAAAGCAGAGGGTGGTGGAAATAAGTGGGCAAGGAGCAAATGGAAAGATCTTGTGAGTTTTCAACACAGAGTGAAATTGGAAAAAGATAACACTTAGAGCTCGGTGGAATTTGCACCCAATAGCTTATAAACTCTTGGTGAAGTGCAAATGTATTCCTCAGCAACCCAGAAACAAACAAGTTGCCACTTCCTTGCCCTATAACTAACCAGTAATCAATGCTGGGTGGGTTTCTGTCCTGCCAGACATCCTCAGCCATCGAGGGGAACACCAAGCCAGCAGCTGTACTCTCCGGGCTCAAATGACAATCCAGCAAAACGAGCTTCAAGCAGCGATGTTGACGGGTGCTTATTGTTAATCTGAAATGTCTGGATCAGTTGCTGAATTATTGGGTCTGTTAGACATTCAGTGGTTAAAAAAAGTAATGTATTTGTTTAAGGTTTTGCAATAGTTCTGATTGCACTAACTACAGAAAATATACAAATTAGAAAAACAACTTAGGTATTTTGATAAATTACGATAGGATGAGGTGGCTTTTTGATGGAATCAAAATTAGTGTACTTCGCAAAACTTCAATAGAAACACTTTTCTCCCATCACACAGTCATGTGATCGACAACCGAACGTTACTACTGGTGGAAAAGACAAAGACGACGACAGGAAGCGGTAGGAGATTGATGGTGCTTTTTTTTTTTTTTTTTTAATGGCAAATCAGCTACTTCTGTGATCACTTTTACAAAACCGTCAGTACAGATTTTGGTCTCAACTGTAATTTCTAATTTTAGCTAAAATTCTGATTGTATTTGCTTTAAGTAGTAGTTTCACTAAATATATTTACAATATTGTGATGTATTTACAATGTAAAATATCTTAAGTTGTGATATTGCAGTAATAATTTACATGTTTTACTTAAACTAAGGAAAATTTTAATATCATGGAAAAGTTTATTTATTTCACTGAAACTCGTTACACAGAGTGAAATGTTTCATGCATTTATTACTGTTTAATCTGAAGAATATAGTTCAAAGTTAATATAAAATTTAAATGTATTTTCTCATAAATCTTACTTCAGATCAACAAAAATATTTTTAACAGAAATATTATCTTTTGCAACAGATAGGGGGGGGGGTGAAATGGCTGTTGGCATCTTTCAGAAATAGGTTGGGCGACCTGCATTACTGGAAAGTTGAGTGTAGGAAAAAAAACTGATTAAAAACAACAAACTGTGATTGAAAAAAAGTGCACAGGCAGCAGGGATGTTTGCAGCCTTAAGAGGATAGTGAAACAAAGTCCATTTATAAAGATTCATGAAGTGTGGACCATCAGCTGCTTCAAGGATTACTACACCTTCTGATCCAGGACAGGTGCTGCAACGATCGCATTCCTGACGTGAAACCACCCCATCATTTAACTGGCCAGACAACAAAACTGTTGCTCAGTGGTCAAAAACCTTCTTTTCAGATGAGAGAAACCTATCATTTTGTTTTGAAAGCAAGAGACAAACGAAGATGTCACAATGTGATTTGAGGCACACAGGGAAGTTTCAGTGAGTGATGATTTCACCATCTTCTCCCTGAGAGCTTTTTTTTTTTTTTTTTTTTTTACTCATTTCAATTTTCGACCATTACTAGAAGTCTAGATATATATTGAAAAGGTGTCCTTTAAAGCATAAACTTGTTTTTTCAGACATTAACAAATATTTTAAAAAGAAATGGAAAAAGGTAAGCTCAGTCTCAGCCCCTCTTGATTACTGACGCCAGGTCTTAATTTACATCTTTCTGTCTTTCTTCGTTCTCTCCGATTAGTTCTGGTTGGAAATCACGATTAACAGGTCAAACAGGCAAACTGCGGCGGTACGCCTCCTCACCCAGTGCAGATCGGGGCTGGGAGACAGAAACAGCCTGGGCAGCCTGTAATCCTGCTAGAAATCCACTTAAGCATGTGGAGCTTTGTTCTCCTAGGTGACCTTTGGAGGAAAACCTCCGAGGTGACGTCACGTCCCCGGCGGAGAACACGGACATCTCCATTGACACATGTCGCGGTGTGACTTCTTCAGACACTTACCACATCTACCAAGTGCTGGTTGGAGATGAGGGAGGAGGTGTAGGGTGTTGTGTTATGTGTGAGTAATGGGACAGTTGGCACTCTGTGCTTGACCTCTCAACTTCAACTGACCCCTGTGAAGACACAAAAGGTCATCTGTAAACGTATGAAGTCGCGTCTTAGTCGTAGCGTCACTGACGAACTTCTCAATGGTTTTCAACAGTCCATATAATTTGAAGTATGGCAGCCGGATTAGTGTTTGACATCAGCGATCTTTGTGTTATAAATGCATCTCATGTGATGATTGTGTCTGAAAAGATCTTTGTGACTCACAAGAAGGGGCATCAGCTTGCCAGTTATGTTGTTCTGAATTACTATGTCAGTCTCATAAGAAAAATATTTACACTTTGACTAAATCGGTGGTGTCCCTTTCCGGCCTGGGGGAGCGGGGGCATATTCTGGATATTTTTAGATAATTCCTTGGTTAAAATGACTTGATCTAAATCAGTAGGTCATTAGCGAGCCTCTACAGAACCTAATTACATGCTGTGGACCCTATTCACCCATTTGAATTATTTGTTTTGGAACAGAGACCGATCTAAATTCACTCAACACCCACTTCATTTGGCACATCTTGTTAGTATTTGTTGGACCTGCATTTGCCTTCAGAACTGGCTTAATTCTTTGTGGCGTGGCTTCAACAAGGATTCAGAAACATTCCTAACAGATTTTGACCTGTGGTGACGCAGCAGCATCGCACACTTGTTGCATATCTGCCGGCTGCACATCTGTAATGCAAATCTCGGGTTCCACCACATCCAAAGGTTCCACATTGGAGCGAGATCTGATGACTGCAGAATCCATGTTGGTACGTTCCAGAAACCAGATCGAGAGGATCTGTGCTTTGAGACAGGTTGCATTATCCTGCCAGTTTAACCAAACTGTGAAACTTCCAGCTCTGTGGTTCATAGATGGTGCAACATTCTTTTTCAGGGAATGGTTTACTTGTGTTATATTTGTGCCAAATGTATTCTCCGTTTTCGTGGCCGTATAATTCAGTTTTAGACTTATCCATTCAGAAATGATCTGTGAAGTCCTGGTCTTTGCTTACATTCTTTCTGACAAACTTCATGCTTTTCTTACAGAGCTAAGCTTTACTCCTCCAATGAAAGCTTAATTTGTAGAGTCTCTCTCTGAATCTACACACCTGCAATTTCAAATTCAACAGTAAAAATACTGTTGCAGATGCAGATTTTTGGAGACCTATTTATTTATGATCTTGAAATCTGCTCTTGAGGTGAACTTAAGACAGTCAGACCTGACTTGTGGAAACAAACATGACCACCGTGCATCAAGAGCACAAACGGCCCCATTTTTGTGTGGTATGAAGGTCAAAAGCCAGTGTGAACTTTCTGGCTTTTTGGAGGCTGTTGATTGGATTTCTGACATCGTACTTTGACATCCTGGAGGTAGCCATCAGAAGATAGCACACGGTCATTCTCAAGTAGGCGGACGTTTGAAGCAACGCACGGTTTTTACCACACCCGACGGTGCTTGCTATAAGCAGAGTTGCAGAAGTCTTACTGGCCTGATGTTGGAACATACGAATACCAATATAGGACAGTAACACATGCCCCATTAAGGTCCCAGTCGCCTAAGACAGACCATCTCAAGGGAAGACTGTTGCACTTTGTGCCAAGCATTCGAGAAACCATGACACTCTACACTACACTCTAGACACATGCATTGGACTTAGTACAACACCCCATGACATCCAGCACTGTAGCTTAACAACTGTCATCAGCTGCACTAGGGGTTCATTGTCCCATGCAAAGGCAGCCGTAGGTTTTGGACCGAATACAAATGGTGTCACATCATGCTCAGAGGGTGAATCTTTGTTGCATGATCACAGATAATCGTTGTATGTCAGTAAATTGGCACCGATCCTATCAATGTTGCGCAAAACCATAGAATATGGCTGTATATACATTATGACAAGGATACAATGGCATCCTGAATTCATAAGAACACAACTCTGGGATGGTCTTTCAAACACAAACACAACTCTTGTTCACAGATACCATTTCTTCTAAGAAATAGCACTCCCTTGTTGCAAAGGCATACAAAATTTGTGATGTCCAATCTAAACATCCTTTATTATGTCTGCTTCATGCTCATGTTTCCCTGATTTCAAACAGTTTTGACTTGGAAAGAATCTTTGCTGTGTGCGTATATCCTGTCCCATGTGAGCCACTGAAGCTTTTAACTATTTCACACTGGTTTTAGGTGTCTTCCACTTGCCTAATCACTCAGTTGGGGCAGATTTGGACACGTTTCACACTCCTTCAATTTCATACAGTTGGATTTAGCTCAACTCTAAGTTGGAAAACCTTTTACACTCCCTAACAAAAATTGTAAACATATTTTCTTCAAGTCGACTGGAGTCTACTTTTGCCTTAATGTTGCGTTTGGAGCAGGAACACTGGTAAACACCTGAGAGGATCTCACAAACACAAATATACAGCACATGTATTATATTGTAAAACATATTTATATTACCCATATCAACTGTTCCCAGGTAATCTCAATTTCACTGACTCTGCTGGCATCAACTACCTCGACCCCGGTTGACTTTGGTCAGACACTTTGAAAGGGGTATATGTTTATGCAGTAATTTACATTTCCTTGTACATCCATCCATCCATCCATCCATCCATCCATCCATCCATCCATCCATCCATCCATCCATCCATCCATCCATCCATCCATCCATCCATCCATCCATCCATCCATCCATCCATCCATCCATCCATCCATCCATCCATCATCTTCTGCCTCATACGGGGTCAGGTTGCAGGGCCAGAAGCCTAAGCAGAGAAGCCCTGACATCCCTCTCCCCAGCCATATGGGCCAGCTCCTCCGGGGGAATCCCAAAACGTTCCCATGCCTGTGGGACCCGCACCTCACCAGGGAAGCATCCAGAAGAGACCCCAAGCAACTGCCTGCATCACCTTATCTGGATCCTCTCAGTGTGGAGGGACAGCGGCTCTATTTTCTGGATGACTGAGATAGACTAACCCTGAAATTCAGTCAATCTGCCACACCAATCTGCCTAACGATCTCTCGCTACAATTTTGCCTCATTTATGAGCAAGAAAACTTATTATTGTGAACTTTTCATCCATGATTTAATTTACAGCACCACTTAAAGGATGGTAATGTCTAAAGGGATAAAAAAGGCATTGTGTAAAGGAAGTAAAGGTGGTTTAAAACTTTTATAAAAGACATTAGGTTCATGTTAAGTTGAGCAACTGAGGGCTCCAGACTCTTTGGAGGCAAAAACACTGCCAGCTTTATGTTACTCAGACAGACAGCCCAGCACACAGACATGATAAAATAGGGCAGCTGTGCATTTCCTCACATTCTTCGCGCCTGCTTCATGATCACATTCACCTCAGAAAACCAATGCTAGGCTTCCCTAACCCTTTTCCTTCCCTCATCCAGACTCTGCAAACTCAGCCACTACATTAAGAAATCATCACTAAAAGCTACGCTCACTGCACTGGATGCTACTGTACAAGTCAGGTGGTTCTGAGATCAGCTACTGACTGAAAAATGCGAATTAAAAACCGAGCACATGAAAATACTTCAGAGAGTGAAGTCATGTTTTCCCACCAAGCCTAATTGATAAAACCCATCTGGTTATAGTTGTGTGGTTTAGGTTTTAGTCGCAAATGGCTTCTGACCTTTCTACAGTATGTTGTAACATGAGCGACCAGGAGAGAACGATTTTGATTTTCAACAAGGTGAATCTCTACATCTTTGGCTCAAAAATAAACTTGAACCAAAGATGGCTCAAATTTACTGTGTGTGTGTGTGTGGTTTGCCAGTAATAAAGCATTTGAGCCACATCCATGCAGTAAAAGATAGTGATTAAACTTGTTTCAGTGTCGGAAAACTAAGTCGTTTTTGATGTTTTGATTTCACTTCACTCAGTCGTGGCACAAAACACATCGGTTTATAAAAAGATTAATAAACTTAACACAGCGTGTGCTTGCCCGGTTAAACTGATGAAGCTATTTAGGACACGCACAAATTTTCCTTCAGCTCATTTCCGTTTATCCAGAGTGTCAGTTGTACATCAGCTGCCTCGGTGGACATGCTCTCCTTCAAATGTCCAATTACGAAGCCATAAATCCTCCTGAAAGAAGAGTCAGGTGCTGTCAACTCGGTGGACTTTCCATGGGTCTGTGTCACCTCTCCACACAAATGTACAGAGTGTTTATTTTACAATTAAATCAGCCATTATAGATTGTCCGGGAATGTGAAGCATCATTGGAAAATGTTGCTTCACTGTTGCCACTGAAGGGGCGAGCGGCAATGCTTTTTTAACCTTTGCAGCAGCTTTGCATGACTTTCAAACGAACGTGGCCCTGAGAGGCTTCAGAGAGGTAGACAGCCAGATGTCTTCTATAGCCCACATTACAGATTTAATTTGTTTTTGCTTTCTTATTGAACATAAAGTTGAAGCAAATAATGACCCTCAACATGTGACATACTATATCTTCTCATCAGTTCATTGTTTTATGCACAGAACTATAATTATTCAAACAGACTTTTTAACTGAGAAACTTTAGACTGATTTAATAATTAGTTGCAACTTTAGTTATTAATGACTGTGTTGCATAACTGATGCGGTATTATTTAATGACGCAAAACCTTGATTGGTTTTGAATTCTTGACTTATTACATGTCTATATGCATTTTTATGGACCATACATGACTCTTTTTAATACCCTGTGTAAAAAAAGTTCCCCCTTATGAAGTTTTATTTGATAATAAAACCGTAGTAGTAACTCCCCCGTCCGTCCATCATTCTCCATTTATCCGGGACCAGAAGCATAAGCAGGGAGACTCAAACTTTCCTCTGCCCAGCCACTTCTTCTGGCAGATTTTAGAGTCACAGACTTGCTGTTTATGTTTAGGTGCAGCAGGTAAAACAAAATGTCTTCAACATAGCACACACACACACACACACACACACGCACGCACGCACGCACACACACAAAAACAAACAAACAAAAAAACTTCTGGCCCATCTTGAAACTTTTGTAAAAATAATAATAAAAAAAAAATAATAATCACTGCCTGAAAAGGTGTAGCTGAAGATCACTTTTGAAGGGAATCTGATCTGAGCTCTGTTTTAAAATAAACCTGCCTTCTTGCTCCTTAACATCATGCACTCTCGATGCTGGCGGCTCTGATATTACAATCACTGTAATGAAGCCGCAATTGATTGAATGATTGGCAGCCGGAGACATGTGTGCTGAATGACCTGAGCCGCATGAACGCGGTGACGGACACGGCGGTCTGAAGGCGGGGGACGTGAAGCCGCGGAAAGTGCAGCAGGGCTTAAAGATGGAGGCTAGCTTCTATTTGTTTCACCCGCTCCCGGGCTTGCGCTGGCATTTTGTACGGCGTGTGTGATGTGTGTGTGTGTGTACGTGACGGTGGTCTGAATGGCAGCAGGCAGAGCGGCGCTGCTAGGGGTGGTCAAACACAACAAGTGAAGGAGGACGAGGGTACAGATGTGTGTGTGTGTGTGTGTGTTTAGCTGGACACGGTGGCTTTAAGCGGCGTTTCCACTGACAACGGCTTGCCAACCAGAGGTCTTGCCTGCCACTGCCACCACCTAAACCCTATGATTCATCTGGCCCTATCAGTCCAGTGCTATCTGTATCAATCATTAAAAATCATTTATTTTTAGTGGGATGTGGCCTCTCGCCCTCCTCCCTGCCCTCTTGCCCCGCTGTGGGGTCCCTCTGCCTCACAGCCCCTCATTAATGAGTGTCAATCTGGAGGGCTGTGGCACTTTTACTGCAAACACCTCCCCTGACAAACGCAGGGCTGCAGTCAACATGAATCATGCAAATGGATGCCAGCGAAAGTGACAGCCATGCAATCTACCATCAGATCCCTCACTTGTTTTCCTTCTAATCCCTTGCAAGTGTCTGTTAAAAAGAAACATCTGTGAGTTACCCTTTTGGGTATTTATTTTTTTTTTTTTTTTGTCAAACACATCTGAAAGGAATGTTACTTCTTGAGATATTCTTTCCCATTTTGCCAAATTAATATTTCAGAACAATGTAAGTTTTTTAGGATTCATTTTTCCTCTTGCTTCTACGTCTTTATCCAACTTAAATTCATATTTCATAGATTTTATATTACCATGAAACCACAATTCTTGTTAATCTCGATCATTCTTCTTTAAAAAGCATTAAAAATACAGACTTTTGTACCTGGCTGCAACGCTGTGAGAACGTGTTTTACTTCCTTCAACTTTCTTTGCCTCTGTTGCCCGTCTTCCCATCTTCTTTTTCTGCCGATTTTACGTCAGACTGTGAATAAAGGTACCTAATGTCACAAAGAAAGTTCGATCTGAAACATTTAAGGGCAACAAAAAGCCAAAAACATGATAAACATGTAAACAGGCAAGTGCTTTTTGCACCGCCGCACAAAAAGATTTAGTTTTTCTCGTCTCCAGATGGATATATAGTCCAGATGTTTACGTCAGAAATCAGAAATATCTCATTAACGCCTTTGCATGACCCCTGCTATAGAAGTTCATGTTTCACAGCGTTGTTGTATTGATCACATTGATATGCACAATTAGCCTATGGGGTCAATGTCAGGTCACTTTTTAGGTCATAACCCCTCCCTTCCCCCAGCATTCAGTTTGCTTGGCCTGACATGACTTTTTAAAGGCTGCTGTTCCATGTAATGCCATAATGGTTTAAGCATTCGCAGCAGTTAGTTGTGACAGCATCGCGGAGCTGGCTTTCTGTCTCTGGTGTTGTTATAAATGAATTTGCTTCTGTGTATGTATCTGTGCTGCGTGTTCCTTTGATTCTCAGGACACTGGCATATTCTAGTAACCGGGCGGACGTCAGAGGTCTATTCTAGATGCCTGCTGCAACAGCCGGCCAGCAACAGCAGCAGCGGCGAGGAGGAAGGAATGCTGTCTGTCAGGAGGCCTGGGCAGAGCGAACGCTGATCCGAGGAAGCGGAGATGGCGGCTCTCCTGTTTCGCGGGTTGTGGAAGAGAACGAGAGAGGGGAAAGCGGGGCAGGGGAGCGGGAGAGGGGGTGGGGTTGGGGTAAAGTTTGGATGGAGGGAGGTGGGAGCGGTGGTGGGGTTAAAGGCATTTGGTTTGGTGCCAGTCGAGCCAGCCCTCTGGCATGCTGCATTCCAGGAGATCAACACCACGGTGTTTCCTTTCACCCCTCCAGCCTGCCTCGGTCTCTGCACAGTTGCTATTAAACATGTAAATTAAGTCCACAACATTTTAAAATGTGCAAAACAAGCAAGGAAAGCAAAAATGACCCTCTTAAGTTTCTAACAAGGATACTTTATCTCTAATCATGTGCAACGCACCTGCTTTACATTGTAACTTTTGCTATTAAAGTTTTACTGCCACAGGAACGCATGCAGATGCACTTTTCCATTTGCGGCTAAATGGAAGCCAGTAGGCTCAGCTGAAGACCTCGACCTCAAAATGACAACAAACACAAGTCAGTCAGTGTGCTGCTCAAATTTATGCTGCCTTCCTGTGAACTCTCTTAAATCACTGAGCAGCTTTTAGTTATGTTTCAGTTATGTGTTAGCAATGTTGGAATGGCCCCGGCTCTGCTGGCGTCCAGCAGCGCAGAGATAGTGAGAAGCTCCTTGAGAGAGGATGATCTGCTATCAGGATATCAACAGATCATTGTCACTCATCTAAATCTATCTTAGGGAAAGATCGTTGCAATTACATAATAAATGTCACTGACATTAGGTGAGGAGACTTGGAAAACCTCCGTGGGATTCATCTTTATCTACTCTTACTGTGTTGCAAATCTGCCTAAATTGGATGTTCTCAAACGTCTAATGATTTTACAAAAGAAGGTTTTATCAGTGTCATTAGGATATTTGCGATAGAGCAACAAAAGATGGAAAGAAAGGAAAAGTGGTTTCCAAGCTTTTTTATGCATTTGTACTCTGTCCCCTGGGTTGACGAGCTGTAGTTCAGGGGTCTGTGACTCCATTCCTCGAGTGCCACTGTTCTGCAACTTTTCAACGCATCCCTTCTCCAGCACATCAAATTCAAACGAGTGGTTGATGACCAAGCCTTTGCAAAAGAAAGAGACCAGAAAATAAATTAAAGAATAGAGTAGCAGTTCATATATACTGGGATTTTTCTTTTTACTCCAAAGGAATTTGGCACACTGCCTGCTCTTTAGCCCACACATCATCACTTACTAAATTTCACAGCTCTGTCTCGTCACATTTTGCAGATCTGTTAATCTTGGTGGGGTTTTTTTTTTTTTTTGAGACAAGTGACGACGCACCTAACTGCAGTAGAGCATTCATGAAAAAAAAAAAATGAAGGAACTGCTGGAACTGACTGGCTGCAATTGACAAGCTCAAGCCGTGGCAGTGCTATCCAACATGATGGAAATGCCACCAATGATGTCGGTGCCAAAACTTTAGTTTCACGCTAGTTTTTTGCATGCTTGCTAATGACTCGAGTGGTGTGATCAGAAGTGTCATTTTAAACTTCAAAAAGCTCATCAGGAAAAGCCTGATGCATTTACCCATACATCTCAGCCACATCGTTAGTGCAAGCAGAGCCCTGAACTGTAATCTGCAGAGAGATAAATCAGAAATGTAAACAAGCAATGTGAGCCATGCATAGGAAGTTGATGAGGGAATTGTGTTTTTTGGTGGAGTCCAAACAAAATTCATTGGCCTCCAATTAGCTAGAATATATTTTAATGATTTAATAATTAAATTACTTAAAGTAAAAAAAAAAGTAAAAAAAACAACAACATTTTGTTAATAGATTTGACAGCATTACCTTGTTTCTTGATCACAATATAAATGTTTGCATGAATGTTTAATGACCATTAGAAACAGTATTGTACTTTTCTGGACTGTGAGAGGAAGCAGGAGTACCCAGAGAGAACCAACACATGCTAGGGAAGAACATGCAGAACTCCATACAGACACAGACCAGGCCGGGATTCAAACCAAGGACCAAGGCAGCGGTGCTACCAACGCCTCCACCGTGTTGTGTTAAACATCTGATGATATATCAGTTCTAGTTTTTTATTTTATTTTTTTACTTTAAGCCAAAGTTCACCAAGTTGTACAGCAGGACAATAATGCAAAACACACCAGGAAGTCCAACGAAGGTTTCGGAATGGCCTACTAAATGTCTGAAATTTAACCATACTCAATAACAATGCTGGTTAAATTAAAACTATTCTACAGAGAAGAGTGTGAGTGTGAACAACCATTTATGACATTTAGGAGGCAATTCTTTGTCGCATGTCGTTGGTCGATTTGGACAGCTGCAGCTCCTAATAAAGGAAATCCAACTTGATAACCAACACTCAGGTTATTTTTTTTCTGATTTGAAGTCAATGTTTTTGATTGTATAAAATATTTAGATGTGACCAAGCAACATAAAGAGAAGAAATCTGTAAGAGAGCAAATATTTCTATATTCTTATATTTAAGAAGGTTGGACAATAAAAACGAATCTGTCCTGTAAAGTGACTCAGGCCTGGCAATTACTAAGAGCCAATATTATGCTTTTGAACATTATGTAAAATAATTAAAAAAAGTAAACTTTTTTAGGTAAAATTTCTAATAGCTACGTAAAACTCTTCTGTGATTATCAGGTGGTGTTTTAGTCCTTTAACAATTTAACTGAGTGTCTACGCATGTTTGTCAACATGCAGTTTGGTGTGGCGGTGGCTTCTTGTAATGAACATTTGTGCTTGTATTTTAGGGGTGCATCCTCTGTGTGTGTGTGTGTGTGTGTGTGTGTGTGTGTGGGGGGGTGTGTGTGTGTGTGTGTGTGTGTGCGTGCGTGTAGGCGTGTGTGTGTGTGTGTGTGTGTTTATGAGCTGACGCATGTGCCAGGGCGCACACGCCTGTGTGAGGGCCGACAGTCTGTCAGCTCAGGTTAACCTGATCCCGAGTGGCCACACCTTGGGGGTGCGTGAGCCCAGGAGGCAGGCTCTCTCTCATCAGCAGCATTAGGCCGTCGTGCGTGATGGCTGCTGACCCCCGGCGAAGCATCGGCTGTGTCAGTTGGCCAGTCGGGCCACCAATGATACCGGGTTTTGGGCTCGCTTCCTGCCAGGAGCGCCACTCACTCTCCTGCTGTCGATGGGAAAGATGGCACATTGGTTAATTTGGGAGAGGCATCATCAAGGACACCTTGTTATAATATGCCCCCGTGTCTCTGAATCACAGAGGCAATGGGAAGGGAGCCTGTAGACCACTGTGGGATAAACTTTGTCCAACTTTCTGAAGAAGAAATTAGAATGATATTGGAAAGCCTGTTTAGTTTAGAACATTTATCGCTAAGTGAAACACTTTTTGTAGATTAACTGCACACAGATGGATGTTTAAAAGCCTTTATTTTTGTTAACTTTGAAGATTTTCGATTTACATCTAACAAAACATGATATTTGAAAATGATATTACATAAAAAAAACATATTTAATACAGAAATGTGGGGTCAATGAAAGGAGTGCTACAGAGAGCAGTCTGAGAGAGCAAAAGTTTATTTTGCTCTAAACTTTAGTGCTATGATTACATAAGGTCAGAGCTTTGCACATATACCCTACTCACCTGTTGACTACCTGTGAATTAAAACTTCTAAAGTTTCAAGATCCTACTAAAGATCCACTTTTCATGGAGATTTAACTTGAGAAAAACACTCTGTGGGTATTAAATCTATTTTATTTTTAGTCTATTTTACGAAAACTTGTTTCCTTTTCGTCTTATTGCTACACTCTGAAAAAGTGATTTACAAATGAACTAATGATTGAAATCAGATGTTAGGTTACGGTTTTTATATTTTCGTCATGTGAAGTTGTTTTTTCTCTCTCTCTCCATCATTAACGATTTGGATCAAGTTCATGTGTATAATCTGTGAACGGAGACATTTGGCTCCTTGCTGTGTGATGGTCAACAGTGGCAGCAGGTGCACCTTGGGGAGGATCAACCAGGAGGTGCGGCCACCACCAGGAAGTGACCCCAGCAACAGAAACAATGAAAAAAAAAAAAAAAAAAAAAAAAAAAAATCCAGGGTTTTGGAGCTTTGAAAATATGAAGTGACAATGGGTGCCCTTTGTGTGGGGAATTGATGTGGTACCAGGCTGACACTGTGCACCCTCTAGGGGTTGATCTCCCAGTCAAGATCAAATGCCAAAACTAGGTCAGGGGGAAAAGAGATAGGAGGCAAAGGGGGCAGATTCTGTTGTGCTAAGAAATGATGAACACCTTAATGTGCGGACCGATATCGTCCCACCATCCACTGCTCTGAGTCAAAGTCAGAGCTGAGAGTTTTATCAGACATGCATCAGGTGGAGATCAGATGTCTTGTGGTTTGGTTGTGCCAGTGTTGGTTTGGTCCATACCGGTTCACTAGACACCTGTGGTTTTCCACAGTCTTGCAAACAAACTGAAAATACTGCTGAACAAGGCAGCAAATAAACTTTACAGTTATTTTACATATGAGAGGTAGAAACATTGAAACATTTTTTATTGGGTTAGAATATGGGAAATTGACTCCATATGCAGTTGCATGTAAATAAATTGAGTTCAGATGCGAGATTCATACATTCATTGTGTGTCTAGTAATGTTTTTTAATTTGTGTTCAGAGCTGACGACACCCAAAGCGCTCTCATTTGTTTAGCATATGACATTACTCAACAAAAACAGGACTTTTCATACAAAAATGTTATGTAACAGCCCACATATCCATGAAGAAAGGCAGTTGTCTACCAGACAGTCATGGTCCTTTCGTGGCCAAGTCACAAAAGTACATCAATGAAAAGTTAGTAGAAAGTTAGGTGGAAGGGAAACATGTGATATACAAAAAGTTCCCAGTAGGATTACTGTAGTTTTGAGAGGTTTGAGATGCAAAGGTCAGTCATGAGTTTGGGGAATTCATTCACCAGTGCACTTTGAGTCAGAGCGTCAGCAGCCTCCACACACAGATGTAACCAGGCATGCAGCAAGCTGTTCCTTCACCAGAGACACCAGAATCTGGGCTAACGTGAAAAGGGTCTTGGCCGTTGCTCAGTTGAAAGTCATATTTTCAGATGAGGGCAAAGTTGGATTAGACTTGTATATCAAGTTCCCAGAGTCTTGAAAAAGAGGCACAGACTCCGTGTCATCAGCTGGTGTTGGTCCACTGGGTTCTGTGAAATCTAGAAAACTTCAGAGGACTTCATGTTTCCTTCTCCTCGATGCCTCATGGGATTGATTCATAAATTTATGCAAAAGGAGCCCCGGCCAAACACAGAGGACATATTTGGAACAATGTATGAACCCTTTTCAGTGGATTAAAAAAAATCTTTACGTTGTTTCTATGTTGTGTTCAATCTTCTGAGACACTGAATTTAATATTTTGCTAAAGAGATATAGCTTAGTGCTGTTTTAAAAAGAAATGCTGGTCGCTGTGAAGAAAATTATAAAAAAAAAAAAAAAAAAGCTAAACTAAACACATGGCTTTCTTTTCAAAGTGCTATTTTTTCCCCTTCCTTTTCCAAAGGCAAAGTTGGGCTGAGTTCAGCCTCCTCCACAAACGCCCGGTGAAAACATTGTGATATGAACAACAACAGCAACAACAGCACAGGACTGATCCTACCCTCCAGAGGAGCGAGGGTCTGGCTGGTCCCGGCACACCGACCCTCCCTCTGGCCCATGTTTGTCATGAGCTGACCGTTCCATTTAATTAATTAAAATTAGCATCTGTCCCCGTGGCATTGACTTGTTACGTCAGATGGAATCAGCTTTTTGTATTTGCTGGGCCCTGGGGGGGCTGCTGGCCCTAACGAGGCCCAAGATCCTAATTAGACAATAAAAGGGGGAACGGGTGGGGGCACAAGAAAGAGCTGGACACGGAGGAGAGAGGAGGAGAAGAAGAGACTGAGGGGTGGGGGAGGGGGGGGGTCCTGCTGGGCTGAGGGTTACGCTGGAGGAAAACGGTGTATTTATATACCTACACATGATGGAAGGGGAGGTGGAGGAGAAAAGCAGCCCTGAGTCTTTTTCCGCTCCCTCTTTCTGGTGCACATCCTCTCTCTTTCTCTGTTTACCTTCTTCTGTCTTTGTCCGGTAGGTCTCTTTCCGCCTTGTTCTCACCTCCATTGTCTCAGTGAAGCAGGGGACACACAAGTCGACAGGGACGTACAGCACAGTCCAGAGCACCGCGCCGTCTTCAAAATTCTTCCATTGTATGCTGGGTCGTTTGAGATGAATGTTTAATTTACTTTTTACTCCGCTGGAATGTCTAAAATCTTGAATGAATGTTGAACGAAGCAACCGAAATGTTTGGTTTTGGTTTTATCTGACATGAGCTACTTTATTGTGTTTCCTTGCTTGTCCTAAACTTTAACTGGACTTTTTCCCTTTTGCCACTCTCCCACAAAGGTCAGATTATGGAGTACGTACCTGATGGTTGTTTTATTGACATGTTTTCTGAGCTGCGGCTCTCTGCAGCTTCTCCAAAACTACCACTGACTTCTCAGTCCATCTATTGATTGCAATATCATTTTAAATCCAGTATTTTATTTTAATTACAACTAGATTTTGAGGCAACCAATCAAAAATCTTTATTAAAAAAAACTTTTTTAATACAAATTCTTTTTTGTTGCCACTGTTGACTGATTTTGGTTTTCTTTGAAGGACATTTGGATAATTTGTAGTAATTTTATCATCTATCATGTAATACTGTCGATGTCTCTTTATTGTCGTCTTAGCAAATCATTAAAAAAAATAAAAAAAGGTTTCATTGTTTTCAGAGAAATCTGATCTAAATAGCGTCTGGGGGATATTGTGCAGACTTTTGAGATTCGCTCTCTGAGCAGCTGCCCGTTGCTTCGGCTGCCTCTCTCAGTCAGAAACCACAGCTGTATCTCCGCCTGGGTTTCATTCTGGTGTCATATCCTGATCCTCTCTCTCTGTCCGAGCTCGGTGAAGACAGATGTTTGTGCTCGGGTGGCCCTGCTGATGAGGGACCAGCCAACGAGAGCAGACAGGATGTGGGCAGCAGCTCGTCCCAGATAGACGTGTGTCAGTAAAACAGTGGGTGACACTGGAGGATGCCCATGTGGTGGGAGATGTTAAAGCTTTCTGAAAGTATCAGAAAGAGCACGAGAGTGTGTGTGCGGTTGTGTGTGCGTGAGTTTGCGTGTGCGACCGAGACAGAAAGTGAGTCTATTTCAATCCAAAGAAAGTCTGCACAAGAGTCAAGAAAAAGAAAAAAAAAAACAGACGTGTGCATGGCTGGGTGAGGCTGGTAGATTTTTGGTCACACTTAAATGGTTCAAATCATAAACAAACATTTTATTAGACAAAGAATATGTGTAATTTAAAAGAAAATGTCTTTTAAAATGATAATTTTCAATAATATTTTCACTCATCATGTCAAATCAGTTAATTGTTAATTCATGAATTGATTGTGACTAACCTCATTTTTGGGGAAGATATGAATTAAATTTCAAAATCATAATTATTGTCTGCAGAATTGGCCAAAAAGAACACAAAGGTCCATCTCAGATTTCCCTAAAACCATCTTAGTGACCAGCCACTGACAAGACAAAAGTTAAAACCTTCCAGAAAACAACTTTCCAGATGTGAACGATAAGGTTAACATCTGGCATGAAATTAGTCTGCACTAGAATCCCACTACAGGCCATTTAGTGTTCCACTTCTGTCCAGCTATTAACGAGTAAAGGCCAGTTATGCCACAAGATAATGGGAAAGGAGAGGCAGCTATGTATATTTTAGTGAAAAAGACATTGCTCTACAGATTCAGATAAAGAACTTTTCTTTTTCAAATACAGAATGTGAAAATATGAAGGAATCAAGCTGAATACTCAGGTCTAGGGACAAAAGAAATAGCAGCAAGGTCTTCAAAAGTCCCTAAAAATAAAAATATGCTTCTGCATATTCATTTTATCAGACTTGGGAAAGGTAAAACTAAGTAGTAGGATGGACTAAAAGTTATCCTGTTGACATATTTTCCCACCGGGTTTGTGCATTTCTGCAGCTCCCTCCTTTAACTGCCCCGACTTTTATTTAGGGGTGTCAGAGTGAAGCTTGCAAGGCACTGTAAAAACCCACTGCATATAAATCCAAGTTAGCTCTCTTGAAAGAAAACACAAACAACACAATCCCAGAATTGCTCTCTCTAGTAAAATTATGTAAATATTTATTTATTTATTATTATTGAATAAACATGAATGACAAACAAAAAAAAAATCTATGAAATTATTTGAATGTTACAAATTGTAATGATATCAGGGAATATGGCTAACCTTTTTTCTTTTTTTTTAAGGCAGATGCTAAAACCACACACTGATTCATGTTGATCCTGGCCCACAATCTGAGACTCCATGTATGTTTATGAAAGCGTTGAACTTTCGTCTGAAGTGTTAAAGCGGATCAGTCGTTCCTTACTTCGTCAGTGAGATGACTAGGACAGTGTTGTCATTCTCATTACACATCAATCTGTTGACTCTTTTTATGCGTTGCTTATTAGTAGCTTAATATGTGAAATACTTGGGTGAATATTCTTTTAATTATTTGGATGATTATTAGAACAGATGTGAAGGAACATGCTAAATGCTGGCTATCGTTCAGTGTGTGTGTGTGCGTGGTTCTTTGAGATGCGTGTGTGTGTGTGTGTGTGTGGGTGTGTGTGTGTGTGTGTGTGTGTGTGTGTGTGTCTGGGGGTGTGTGTGTCCCTCGTAGCTGCGAGGAACTCCTTCAACCAATCTCTTGTGTTTGTCATCTGGCAAGCATTCTCAATATAAGCTCTCTAATTGCTCAGAAAATTACGGCTAACGATGATTTCTCTTGACACAGGCTGACATTACGGTGACACCACAACGCCTCGTGTGCTCCTCCCCGCCCCGGACCCCCCTCCCCCGTCGTCCTCACCCTCCTCACCTCCTCAGGATGTTGCGGTGGCCCCCGGTGACCGCAGCTTGCCCTCTGCTTGTTTAAAGCTGTTCAAAGCAGAGATGTCCCAAAGTTCAATCTGCTTTGGATTCGCTTTCTGCCGCCCCTCATCAGTCAGATAATTCATTTGTGAACTAGGATGTACTCCACTTCACGAGTGCCTAAATTTAGAGTGGCTTTTGTTCTTTTTCAGTGACTCTTTTATTTCATGACATCATGACCAAAAATAATGCCAGTCCAACCTGGGAGCTTTCATGCTTAGGGAGGTTGACTACTGACAAGGTGCAGTTGTAACAATTAGGTGTTCAGAAAGCAAAACAAGCCAGAACAAGTCACTTTCTTTGTAATATTCAATGAAGGAAACAACGAAAAGAACAAGATTTTATCGCCAGAACTGGGATTTGCAATCTTATTAAAAAAAAAAAAAAACAACAACCTGCAACTCAAAATTAGCTTTGATTAATTATTTTTTTAGATTTAAATGCAGCACAACTCAGTCTAATTACTGAATCCACTGCAGCTGGCTGGAGGGGCTGACTGGAAATGACTTATTCACACAGAATCTATGACAAACACTTAAAATAAATGCTTTTGGAATAACAGGAAAGGAAACAAAAACACTAAAGGGGGAATTCATGAAGAAATTTAATTTTCTACTATTGTTTTGCTCTCAAGACGTTTTTTTCACCACTCGATTCATAGCGATTTCACAAAATGCATGCAGATGCAAATTGCACCTAGTTTTGCATCAAGTGACAATTTTATTCCTGTTTGTCTTAAGTACAGCAGATACAGAAGTAAATTAAACAGTATAGATTATATTTTTGTTTTTTTTTAATGAAGAATATTTATATTCTAAAAAATATTCTTGAAAATTATTTTAAATATTTTTAAGTAGGAACTTGCTGAATCAGGAACATAAGAGACTAGATTTTAGGAACAAAATCAATAAATCAATAAGTGATACTGCAGACTGTAAGACCCTATAAGGATACATTAATTTTTAAGCACATTACTGATCCTTCATTAGAATAGAAAAAAAAATATTTGTAGAAATATCAGGCTGCATTCCCCCCCAAATAAACAAATGGACCAATCTGTGAGATGTCCGATTTTTTTTTTTTTTTTTTTTGAGCAGTGCCACGGTCCACTGTCTTCAATTTTTCTCCTCCAGTATCAACACATGCCAAGTTTTAGTAGATGTTACTTTTATCTGGGCAATCTGCATACCAGAAGAATTTCTTTAAAAGTTTGCTCTGTTTGTTTTTGTTTTTGTTTTACATTAATATAGGCACAATGTCATGTCACTGCATAAAGAACTGAAAATTAAGACCACCTTTGGTGTTTGAGAGCATTTTTTTTCATAGCAAAAAGTGAGCAAACGAAGTATACCAATGTTTTTCCTTTAAAAATGATCAGGATCGGTGTGCTGCGGTGGCGCAAGGGTTTAACACAGTCCACATATCGAGGCCTCAGTCCTCAACATGGCCGTCACAGGTTTGATTCCCGGCCTGGCAACCTTTGCTGCATGTCTTCCCCTTCTCTCATTACCCATTTTCCTGTCAACTAACTATCAAATAAAGGCCACTAGAGCCAATAAAACCTTAAAAAAATAAAGATCAGGATCTGGGCAAGAAAGTAGTTAAAACTCAAGGCCACCAGCAGGCTTTAAGAACTACCATAAAAACTTAAACCTTAAAGAGTCACACATTAAAAGTATAATTTAAAATTTTACTGATGCACATTTTTTTCTGCTCACATGTAATTGCACATGTGAATGCGGCAGTATGTGCTCATGAGCATGTCCATGGAGCCGGGCCCCTGCAGGTTGAGATGTGTCGCCTCTTTGTCTTGTCAGCGTTAATGTGAGCAGGAGCAGCCAGGCGTGGAGCTCAGCAGACGAAAACCCCGCTACATCCTTCTCCTGCAGCCTTCCCCGCCTTCAGCACAGCGATTAAATATCCTTTAACTGTCCGGGCGGCACCCCTGGCACATCTGGTTTTTATTTAATTTCAGGTCAGAACCTGGACGTCTGCGGCGCTCGGGCTACGATGCATCACTGCTGGCCAGAAGACGGCCGGTGGGCACTGCTGGGGTGGCACACAGGATCAGGGCTGACACCGGGCGCCTCACAGGCACCCCCAGCCTTAGTGTCACGGCCCAAACCTGTGGCGATAACTGGGCACATGTATGGCGGGTGTACATGCAGAACGGGCACTTATGGTAGTGACAGCCAGGTACTAAATCTGTCACATAGCGTAGCAAGATCCTCCATTAACCTGACCTTTTCAAAACACACTGTTGTGTGCAGGGAGCCACGTAGACGACAAACATCACAGCTTTGTGGCTGAGACTCGAGTGCTACCGATACGCGAAACTGTTACAACGCCGGAGCAGACGCTGACCTCAGATTTTACCATGATAGCAGATTTTATGAAGAATCTCAATCAAAATGTCAGTCATGTCTTTTTCACATGATGCAACAATTATAATAAGCAATTTGTTTATTTAATCTGTTGTGGAAATCTGGATTACTCTGTGTTTCCGTTCAGACGCAACGTTCCACAGAATGTTCTGATGCAACATTCAGGCACGGCGAAAGAAAACTGAATAATTTTTGCAGGACGCAGACGAAGTCCAAATAAAACCCATAAAAGACCTTTAGAAAGTCTGGAAGAACTGCTCATCAAGAACGTTTCTTGCTTGGTTGTGACGTCCCAGTGAACTAAATTATACACAGGCTGAAGACCTCTTACTGTAAATTATTTTCTGCACCACAAAAGCAGACATTGTGGGTAGATCCCACCCACACGTACGGATGCTGCGCTCCTTCGTGGTCGCCAACACTTGAACTTAGTCAGTGGAAGCCTCATGAGTCAGAAGCTACGGTATCTGTGCTGTCTGAGAGGCGCAGACCACTGTTTTAATCAGCTCTTCACCCAGACAGCAGAGTCACTCATTTGTGTCACTGATCTAGAAATTATACCACTACTACATGTGTTTAGAAAACGGTTCAGTTGGAAAACATTCAGGGTTGATGTTCCAACATATCTTGTAATATTTCATTGATCCATCCATCCTTGGTCTTGGTGCCTGTCTCCAGCTGTCGTTGGGTGAGAGGGGGAGCTTATCTTAGACAGGTTCGCAGGGCAACATATTGACTCCAAGTGTACACACACTCATACAAAAAGACAACTTATAGACCAATTAGCCAAACTGTCACATTTTGCAGACTGTCTGAGGAAGATCCCAGGTCAGGATTTGAATCCAGGACCGTCTTACTGCGAGGTAAAAGTGAAGCAGCTCCACCAATGTGAGCATTTTATACGAAGGCAAAGCAGTTTTCAAATGTTTCAAAAGAGTGCTTGGAGTACTAAGAAAAAAGTATGAGCTAAACCAAAGTCTGGGCTGAACGTGATAGAGATGCTGTAGTATGACCTTAATCAGAGTCTAGAAGAGTGGGCCAACTTTCCATTGGGTTTAGGAGGCATTCATTTTTTTCAAGTAGGACCAGGTTGTATCGCTTTTTCCCTCGATTCTGAAACCATCATCATTTACTAAGCTTCTCCTTACCTTACATGTGACTGTCTTGTCACATTTGAGTGACAAGGGAAAAAATAAACTATGACAAAAATTAGTAAAAGCCTAAATACTTTTTCAAAGCACTGTCTATACACATAGATAGAGTTTTGCTATGTCTAACCTGCCTGAAGCCACAAATGCAACCATAGTAATTTATAAAGACCATTATGTGATTTTGGCATAAACCAATCACCAATCGGGGCTAATCAAACTGAATCTCTTCATTCTGGCCACTATTTTCTCATGAATCTCTTATTTATATGACTCTACACCTTCGGTTTAAGGTTGTTCCTTTTGTCTCCCATCTAACAAAGCTCCTCATATTATCCAATTTATTAATAAAAACTCAGTATGTTATGTTCTCAAGCTTAACACTAATCCTACCAACACAACCACCATGATGACTTATGTTAATGTAATTTTATTTAAAACGGCATTTAAAAGTATGCTAGTTGGACCAAAGAGAAGTACACCCACTGAAACAAATCATTCAAATATATATATATATATATATATATATATATATATATATATATATATATATATATATATATATATATATATATATATATATATATATATAAATATATATATATATATATATATAAATATATATATATATATAAAGTAGGTGTAAGAAAAAATTAAATGAAAACCAAAATATGGAAAAACTAATTAAAAAGACTTAGAGCTCAAACGTTTAAGATGTTCCCAGATAAATATGACATAAATGAAAAAGAGTAAAAGTGAACTGTTCACAATAAAACCCAGTGTAGACCCTAAAATCTCAAAATGGATTGGATGTGATCCATCGAACTGAACACAACTCTTCATCACGATTAAGATGATAGTCCACTTGAACTGCCCTCTCTGTTTAAAAGTTTTTAATCCACCCGGAGGACCCCCGGCTCTCCCTGTTAGGCCCTCCCGTCACTCATCCCAATGCAGTGATGGAGGTGTGGTGGAAATGGAGGCGCTGGCGGTGGTTGCCGAGGATGCGTGATGTGTTGTGACAGCGGGAGCCAGGGCTGGCGGGCGGTCACCACGCGGCACCATATTGCCGGGCTCCCCGGGGATGAGGGATCAGCATGCCAGCCTTGCCAAGAAGTGCTAATAGGCGCAACACGTCTTGCTTTCACACATTAAGGCAAGCGGAGGGTGACAGATCAGAGCTGTGATACTGCTGCCTGTGAGGGAAAAAAAGGGGTCACACCACCCATTGCCAAGCGGTGCAGTCTAATGATGAAAAGTCCAGAAGTCGAGCAGCGCGCCCACCAATCACTGGGCCGAAGCCTCTGCAGTCAGATGTTTCTCAGACTCCCTCACGTCTCAGGAGTTTTAGAGACTCGCTCTTCGGCGGTGCTGCTCAACTCCATATTGTAACTGACAATAAACATAGAAGTGTTGAAATGGGATCAACACTTTTTGAAGAAGAAGACGTTCACGTTCTCACCCAAAGCGGCCAGGGTCAATAGGACCGCCACCGGCTACGACACCTCCGCTGCTTTTGTTACCAAAACCCCACAGCTTGAGCACAGTCTGCTCGGCTAAAGACCCGGGTTTCTCGCTACTCCCACCTGGGGGGGCATATGGTGGATCTGGCAGACCCTTCAGCACCTGCCTTCATTTTTTGTTTTTGCCTCAGAGACACTTTGGCATTGTTCATGTCGTGGTGGTTTGATGAGCAGAAAACGGATCCGAGTTCATTTTACTGCTCAGATTGGAGCAATTTTCAAGTCAAGTGTGAATGATTGACAGCTGTTGGAAAGTAATAGCCATGTTTTGGGTGTGTTGGCACACTTAACCATGAAATAACACCTAAGATTGAATTAACATTTTGATTGGAGGTGTGCAATTGACTTTAATGTAAAGAAGAAAGATTACGATGGATGGATGGATGGATGGATGGATGGATGGATGGATGGATCAAAGAGTCTGTGGTCACTGTGTTGATTCTTCTTCCTTTTCTTTTCACTCTGACTTCATGGACATTAAATTCTGGTCCTACTGCAGACTGATGGTGACCAACTCTTGTCTTTTTAATATGTTAATTTATTTTTATCCTCAATCCAACCCAACTGAGCTCAAACTAATTCTAAAGAAAAAGTTGGCAAAAAAATGTCAGTTTCTAAACATGCGAAGCTGGGAGAAATGTACGTAATTACATTTCAATTCCCATGTTTTCCCCTACCATAACATAAAATCTCAACCAGCAACCAAAGAGCAGTGAATGGAAATTAAATGTTTAGAACTGATATAAAAGATCTCTCTCATGCCGATGACATCTGCCAGTTCGTACTAATCCAAGTCTTCTTCTGGCTGAATGGGAAGAGCCACAATGAAGAAGCCTCAAAGCAGCAGATCAGAAATTAGGCATAAGCTGTTCCAAAAAAAAAAAAAAAAGAGAGAGGGAGAGAAAGCACACAGGTTTACTGTTTGAGTGCTCTGCTTGGAAACCTTTGGGTAACCTTTACAACCTTCCTTTTTTTGCTGTTGGAGTGATCTCAGCAGGTATCATACATGCTCTGTCTGCCTCCAAAAAGGTCATTTCTTCCATGTCAGTGGGCCAAAGATGAACTCCCTGGTACTGTGTGTTTGGCATCTAGGAAGATACTCTAGTGAAGACCCTTGTAATATGTCAGTGGCTGTCTGCTCTCGATTAAATATTAAAGCAGAAGCCAGAGCTGGCTGCAAGAGCTGGAACCACATAAAACAGCTCACTTCTAATACGGACTACAGTTACCTTTCGGCATCCAATATTGATAATGTGTTATAAGTACGAACATGCCAACGCAGAGCCGGGCACGTATTAAGACGCCGGATTAAGCTAAATGTTTGATATTGGATTCTGTGGGACATGCGGAGTTTAAAAGTAAAATGTTAATGTGAAATTATGAAAATGAATTAAATGATTTATGGAGATGGTGGCTCACCTCTGTGTCACCCCTAATCCTGAAGTCAGGACCAATCTGTGGTCCAAGACCGGTCACATGACTGTTCGTTAAAACAAAAATAAATAAATAATTATACAAATCTTTCTGCTGTCATGCAGAATTACATGCATAAACTCTTCTTCTTCAGATTGCTGTGAATCAGCTTTAAAAGGTATAAAAACATTAGTGCTTTTGATTTTCTTTTTAAATAAATGTTGCACAGTGTGTAGCCCAGAGCATCTGAATAATTATGGCAGTTGTACAGTCATTACATGTGTGGTTGTATGCAAAATAGCAATGGCATTTTTTAAATAAATAATAATAATGGCATTGTAGTTTTAAAAATTGTAAACATTTTGACAATCATTCTTTAACCTTCTAAAGTTACATGTGTCTGGAATGACAAAACTATAGCAAACCATATGGCTTAACATAAGTAAAAACCTGAACGTGTTTAGGTGTGTTACAGTTCTTAACCAACACAAAAGCTTAACCTGACCAAGTTAAAGTAAGGTAGTCTCTTACAATGCAACGTTAATAAAAATAAATAAATAAATAAATAAATAAATAAATAAATAAATAAATAAATAAATAAATAAATAAATAAGCAGAGTTGAAACTACTTGAGGCACAGGCCCCTTTGCAAAGGCTCAAGGAGATTGTAGCTAATCTCGACAAAAGTGGCCGCAGCAAACTATGTTACGTTTTTTTTAGGTCAAGCTGCAATCAAATGTATTTACTTTTGCATCATACCACAGTTGAAAAGGAACGAGCAAAAATATTGGGTGAAACTACATGTTTTATTTTCCTGTTTGAATCCAATCCAGCATTGTACCAGAGTGCAGGAAGTTAAAACCCATCCAAAAATCATTGGCTTACAAAAATGTTTTCCAATTTCTTTATTTATAAGAATAACAATGAAAAATGCATCTATTCTTGGTTTTATTCATGTGCAAGCTAATGTCAGCACTGCAGCACAGCTAGCCAACCCCAGAAGTTAAAAATGTAGCAGATATTAAAGGGAGGGGAGGGCTGCTTGGAAACCTTTGAGCCTCCAAGGAGGAGATTCATCCTCAAAGGCGGTGCTAGGTCCACCCAGGCGTTTTGTGCAGCTGAATGGTTGCCATGGGAGATTAAAGGTTTTTTCAAACAACCATGAAAGAATCAAAGCAAAACTCCAGGTATGTTTTTGATGAGGGAATAACGATCTAACATAATGTAAAGCTTAAAAAGTCAATTTTACGAAACACTGCTCCTTTAAATAGCTGTTTTCCCCTCGCCACCCTGTCTACACCCCATCTCTCTCCTCTTCCTCCAAACCCTGACTTGATTAATTAAATATTTAGCTGAGGCGACTACAGCACCAATATGAATGTTCATGTGGCCAAATAATGAACAGATTAGTACTCCAATTAATAAAGAGTGAAAACATTTAAGTAGAAAACAGTGCGTTATCTCTCGTGCTAAATTCTCAAAACATATCTCCCAGGCTCGTCATCTTCCCTCTTCACTCTTCATCCCTTTGTGATTCCTCTGTAACACCTTAACAGATAAACTTGACTAGAATTTTTTTTTTTCCCACTCATCTGTCATCCCTCCTGATCCATCCATCCATCCGTCCACCCCGTCCTCCATCCCCCCCTCTGACGCCTGCGGTCCCCGGGGCAGTGCTATGCTTGCTGAAGCGCTGTGTTGTGAACGAGTTTGCTGCCTGCCATCAATATGGGTGAGTTACAGAGGTCAGCGGTTCAAACGCAGTTCACCGCCTCTCGTCGACACTGGCCGCACCTCTACCCGCGCAGATCGGCGAAGTGTTGGAGCGTGTAAGTGTGTGTTTGTGTTGCATCTGCGTGCAGATGCAGGGGGGTGTCTTTGTCTCCGTGTATAAATACACAATGCTTACCGTGTATTTGTACCTTCAGACAGCTTGCCCTCTTAGCTTGCGTGTTAACTCACTCAGCCACAGCACCAGGGGCTTCGATCTCTCCCCTGTTTTCAGGCAGCCGACATAATGAACATGTCGTCAGCGGGGCATGTGGGACACAAGCACTGATTTCTGCATGAACAGCAGGTGGTCAGAGTGTTTTTGATCAGCACTATCACTGCTTACATCTGAGAGGAAATGTCACAACAGTCAATACAGTAGTAGAAGCTGCTGTGCCTGAATGCAGTTTGAATATCAGAAATCTTTATCTTTACAAAAACATCCAAGCACTGCCTTTTAGTTATTGGCTAACTGTTTCTCTTCCATACATTTGTGTTCCCATTAACTATATTAGAGCAGGGATATAATTGCAGATTATACATGCTGACAAACTGAACATTTTGCTCTCCTTTTTGTCTCTTTGGACCCTGCAACTTTCACATGACATTTGGACATGACAGCTGCTAGAGAACTCATGCATTTGCAACTCAAACATCACATTGCCTTGTTATATAATGTGACAATAAAATCTAACTTGGCTAATATCTCTCGGATCACTTTGGGCCCTTACATGTAATTGTAATTTCATGTCCAGACAGTCACTTTTACAAACCGTTTGTTAAATTCATTCTTCTTTTTGCCATGTAGGGAATTTGTTGAGAGTGCAAAGGTGCCTCCTAAACCGTAATAAAACTCCAGCAAAGTAACTTGGTCAATTAGGTTGTTATTCAACACACTTTAGCACAGCATTAACAAGCAACATAAGTTATCCAAGTCATCTTTGCCTTCCTTAAAAAACACACACAAAACAAACAAATATGATGATGAATTTAGAAAGTAATAAAACTGTGACAGTTTTACATGTATGCACTTTGTGCACAATTATCAGGTAAGTGAATGTTTTTACCATGTCATCATTTTTGTGCATATTTTCTAACTCTGCCCTGGATAAATTTGAAAAAATGTTTAAAGAGGTTGCATTGTGTTTTCCAGGCACATAATGCCATTTCATAGCACAATCAGGCAATGCTACATACATCAAATATGACTTGAAATAAACTTTACTCTGATATTTAAAGCCTTGAAATCTTTAATAATTCCATCTCTCTCTGAAGCTCATCACAACAGCGCTCCTCTATTAACCCTTTAACAATGTTTTTACTACTAGCTTATATAAAGAGCGCAGCAGATGCACAGTTCCACCAGGTGTTTGCTAATTGCTGCTGCTAGTCTGAAGGAACTGAATGGGAGAGTTGGGCAGAAACTTGTAAACTCCTCCTTGGAGCTACAGGGCTAGGTCCACCCTGGAGTTTTGCACAACTGAATGATTACCAGGGGCGATAAAATGATTTCTTAAACATGCATGAAACATGTTTAAACATGTCCAACACTCCAGGTATGTATTCAATGAGAGAATAACATTTTAACATGATGTGAAGCTCAAAAAGAGATTGAATTACCATAACCCTGGCCCAATAAAGGATGTTTTTGTTTGATTCTTTTCTATGGTAAATGATGACCTTCTAGTCAACCGGTACTCTTCTCTCCTGAATCTGGCCTTAGGTCTGTAGTGACCAAAGAGCATGGTGCCTTCCATCCCCAGGTTGCAGTAAGAACAAAAATGTTTTAGTGTGGATGATGTTACCAAGTGAAAAAGAATTTCAGGAAGCACAAAAATGAGTACAGAAAAGTACTTTTTTCAAAAAATGATGATGCATTCCTATGATGTATTCAGGCTACAGGTGAGTGAGAGTAAATTTCAGCGCAGCATAGGGAAGAGTGATCAGAATGGATCAAAATTGCTCTGTTTCATGTAAATTAGTAAAACATCGTTATGGCAAAAGGGAAAAAAAATCCATGGTGTTTTTACGTCTTATGTTATAGTTTTCAAAGGGAAATTAAATCAGGTAAAATCAGCATCAGTATAAAATGAATATTGGTTTAAAGTTAGTAGACCTTTCTGTAACATTCAATGCAGCTGTAGCTCATCAAATAAAGATACAATAGTTTGTTTTTCCATTAGTTTTGCTAATATTTTATCGCAGTAAAAATCTACTCTGAGAGCTGATTAGATTGTTCTGAGAAAGTCCATTTGTGTTTTCCATCGGGTTTTCCTCTGTTTTTGCATGATTTTGATTAACCTCATTCTCTATTGTTTATCCATATTTTATGCAGCTGTGAAAAGAGCCGTGAGTGAGAACACTATGTGAACCGATGGATCATTGTAACACTTGGAAGTCGCAGAGGACCAGAGCAGAACAAAAATGACAGCATTGTACGTGTCTGGATTATTGAATTTTTGTTACTTTGTGTGGTTTTCCACTGTTGCACACTTGCTGCACAATCAATAATCCCACCTCTCAGCACACGCTCACTGGCCACTTCATTGGGTACATTTCCTGCAAAACAGAAAAGGTGAATTAGCCAATTAGATGACAGCGTCTCAATGAATTTAGTAGCCTACGTACTGAAGTTTGAACTGAGCATCAGACTGGGGGAAAAAACAGAAGTGACTTACAATGTGGCATGGTTGATCTTGGTAGATAAGGGGATGAAGAAGTAAGACGAGCGTCCCTCCCTGACGTTTTAACCGACTCTATCGGCCACTCTTCTGATCGACACTAGTCAAAATGTAATGCTTACTGGTTTTCTCCACGCGGTTTTTGACCTTTTGGTATCTTTTGCTGCTTTGTTTTTATGACGTAAAGCCTTGTTGCTGAAATGTGGCATACAAACAAACTTGGCTGATTAATTTTGAAAGTTTTCTGGGTCAGCAACAGTCGTGTTGATGAAAATGCTTCACCGACACTGGAAGTCAGAGGAGAACGAGCAGGCCGATTCAAGCTAACACGCTGTGGCTTAAATAGCCTTCCTGTTACAGCCGGGGATATGCAGAACGCCACCTGAATGCACAACATGTCAAACCTTGAAACAGGTGGATTGCAGCAGCCCAGCACATCATAAGCAAAGCTCAACACAGCTCTGCATCAAGGCCATATTTGTAGCTGGTTTTTAAACATTTTACCTGGGTGTGATAATAACAATGGACTGAACAGCCCTTCTCATGCTTGGAACGTTGTTTCATAACCTAACCTTGCTTTAATTTTCTCCAGTTTAATTTCTGACCTCTCTGCTGCATTCCTTGGTCTAAATGATTTTGTTTGTTCTCTAATATCCTCTAACAAACCTCAGAGGCCTTCATAAAACAGCTACATTTATACCGAGATGGAATTACGCGCTGCATTTGTAAAAGAAAATTGAAAACCATTTTCTGTTCACTTCACAGCTATGCACCACTTTGCCCTGGTCTGTCACATGATATCTCAATAAAACACGTTAAAGTTTGTGTTTGTAATGTCGCAAAATGTAAAAATAAAAAAATCTAAATTTTTCAGTTGATTAAAAATAAATATAACTGGGGTAGCAGTTCAGACTAATAGGCTAATTTGTATGATGTTACAGGTCTTGTCTTTGAATTGATATATATATATATATATATATATATATATATATATATATATATATATATATATATATATATATATATATATATATAATTAATTGATATGTGTCTATAATAAAAGGAGTAATGAAGAGCTGTTGGTGTCCTCTGCCTTGCAGCACGAAGATGAACTCTGTGCACTGATAAAATGTGACTCCAGTCCGCTGTGGGGTAAAAAGTAAGACGATGTTCTGTGGTTTGTGTGGCCACCTAGTGGACTCCTGCAAGACTTCCCACATGGAAACAAAACACAGCATGGAAAACATTTTCCAGAGCTACGGATGGGTAATCCTGCAAGTTTACAACACACAAGCCGAGCGCCGATGAATCACAGGTGTGAGGCTTATGAGTAACTGAATGGTTTAAAACCTGGCTTAGGTTGAAAGTGAAACATTGCACCCAAGATTTAAATGTTATGCCTTATTACATTGTTCATCACTCCAATAAAAGGTTTCTAGAAAAAGTGGTTTTTGAGAAAGTCACGTCAAATTTGACCTGAAACCTTATCTGCATGCGAATTTAAAAACTGTTTCCAGCGTGTTTCACTCCGTCGTTATAAATTAAGTTTTAAGCCTCCCTAATTTCCATCATATTTTGCTTCCAAGGAGCCAAATGTTTATTTTGTTCTATTAACCCTGTATCTATTTACAGTGTTTTTAGTTTTAGATCTCCTAACTAATTTGACTTTTTGGAGTACTTGTATTTATCGTTATTCCACTTGTCTCACATTTCGAAAAATATTCAAGACACTGTCAGCTTAGTCAGTGCGGTTTTAAGGCCGGTGTAAAAGGAACAACAACAAAAAAAACATTATTTAAACCAAAGAGTGGACAATTTGACTAATTTGTTGAGTAAAATTGCTAAAGTAGTCAAAGTGGTTTGGTGCTTAGCTTGACAAAAACAGTTCAATATAAGACCAATTTATTAGATGCAAAAAACTGTATAAAGTGAATTTTGTTGGTACCATTAGTCTATAAAAATTGTTGGTTCTCATTATTTTACAACACAGCAAAGATTTTCCTTTAAGTTTAATTCTCTAGTCACACACAGGTCACAATATAGCAAAAATATTTGGAATTAAACAAGCATTTATAAAACAATTTCCAATAGTAGTACTACAGGCCTCTCTTAGCTCAGTTAAGGTCAGGGTTCATGATTCAACAATAATAAGAGGGAGAGCCTGGGCAACAAAAAGAATACAAAGACCTGTCTCATCTGCCAAAAACACCTGAAAATGTTTTGGAAGCTGTGCATCTTGGTAAGTCTTTTGTAGAAAAACAAAAACGTCAGTATTGGTGGTGGAAGTGTCATGGCCGTGCCGGGCAGCTCTGATGTTTCAGCAGAAAATCTAAAACCCTGAAAGAGAATATCTGGCTGCCAGTTTATGGCTGGATATGTTGATTTTGCAGGAGGACAAAAATCTTCTTGTGGATGAATGAAAACAATTTGAAATTCCTTAATTACAATAAAGTTTGTCAAGTCAATCTCGTGTCATGATCCTTGTATGTTCAGATTTGGCTTCGTTTGTGTTTTTATCCTCTCTTTGTTGTCGTCTATGTTCATTAGATCTTCCTCACTCACGGCCATATCAGTTTATTTCTCTGTGTCCAGTTTATGTATTTATTCTTGTGCTCTGTTCTCTGTGCTTATCGGATTTTGTTCCCCTTGATCAGTATAGTTCCTTTTCCCTCATTTTGCCATTTCTGTCCTCGCCTGTTCTCTCCTCACCTTCTCGTGCTAATCAATCATTCGTTCTCCTCTGAATTCTGTCTTATGTAGGACATCTAATATAAGTTTACAGGTGTATTTGACAATTTGAAACATTTCAGTAAGCTTAAAAAAAGTAAAAGAAATAAGCAGATTCTTTATGAACATTATTTTTTTCTATTTTATTTGGACCTTAGCTCAAATGAGAGATGCATCAACCCTCAGACGGTCGTCTTACGGCTTGGCATTCACGTTGTTGCTGATAACCAATTTTCTGTCAACATACACAATCTTTACAATTATTCACCATCCTCTAGTGCCACTTCTGGGAATTTACCTCAGAAAACTACACTGACAGAAAGGTGGCACTTCTGGTATTAGCATGAACTTTCAGGGTGGAGTTTTGTGGATGCAGCACACTAAGCTTTGTTGATCGGTTGAGTTATCTCACCATCACGTTTCAGTTTTTTAAGTTAGACTTCTCTCCAATTCATCTTAACCATAACATACGCCCTGTGAAAAGGAAATCATCCAAACAAAGTAAGATTTTAGAGTTTTAAGAATCTGTGTTAAATAGTTCCTTTGCCTGGTCTTTATGATTTTCCTTACTTTTAAGTTTCCTTGCTAACTTTTGTCTTTCACATGTATTAATTTTCAGCTCTTGGTAGCAGTTCCTAGTGATTTTATCTCTTGTTTCATTTCAAAAAACCTGTGATCAGTACTTATTTGTTTTCATTTTGAGTCTGTGTTCTCTTGTCACATGTTTGGTCTGAATCAAGCACCTGCTCCTTGTTCAGTAATCAGCTCTCCAGTTTAAGTATCTTTGAGTGAATCAGTTCTGCATCAGAGCCTACTATTATTTCTACCATGTCTCTGATGCCTTTGTGGATTTGACTCTAGACTTTGTTTTCTTGGATTTTCTTTTATCTTTTTTTTTTTTGTGAATAATACATTTTTTTCCAACCAATCCTTCTGTATTTGGCTCTTAGCTCAACACAAATTTGTGACATTCAAGTTCTAAAGAAATTCGCCATGCTGCTGCTGCTATGTATGTGCAATGTTTGATCTATCAAATTTAATTTTAGAGTGTTTTCACACCTGATAGTCCAGTAGACTCAGTTTGTTTGGGGTCAAAAATTGCACCTAGAGCCACTGAAGGAAATGACACAAAAGCCACTGAAGAACCTCCTTCTTCACAAAATGTAAACAAAAACTGAGTGACGTCAGATTGTAGTAGTGGTATGATTTCTCTTTTGTCTTTGGCAAAAGACCACAAGCAATTTCTCCAGCTAGCACTTAGACTTGCACATTTGTTTTGGTTGGATTCAGACAGAATGCCCTGTGCTGCAGTCGTCTTCCTCTGCTTTCTCCAGTCCGCTTGACGGTCACATACGCATTCGAACCGCACCAGAACTCACTTTAACAGAAATGTGACCTACGCTTTTAGAGGGACCAGAGTTTGTCCAAAAACCCAGAAGAGTTTAGTTCCTATTAGAGTTTAATTGTGCATTTTCACTTCCTCAAACGAACCAGACTCTCTAGGCAAATGAACTAGAGTATCCTCCTACAAATGCACTGAAGGAAGAAGTCTGCATCACTGAAATGAATTTAAAACTTTCTGCAGTTGCAGTTCCCTTTTTCACAAAGTTTGTCACTTTATATACTTTATATTAATTATAGACTGGAGCAACCCAGAATAAATACTCAGTCAGAAGAGAAGCAAGTCAGCCAACCAGTTAAGTCAGCAGGCATAATTTACATCAACAACACAGAAGTCAAAACGATTGATTCATGTATTGCTTAATGATAAGTAACTATGGCGACCAAAGCTGTAAAAATCAATAAAGGAAAGAAAACAAATACAAACTCTAGACTAAGAGGCCAGGTTTAAAGTTCAGGGTAGCAAAAAAAAACAAAAAAACAAAAAGGAAACGTTTCAGCTAAAAGAGCAGTTTTAAGCAGGACATTTGCTAAGTTGTCTTTCATGTCTCAACAATTGGGTGCGATTCCAGCTTCGTCCTCTTCCATATGCAGATGTTCTCCTGGACTGAGCCCCACGCTGCCTACCAGTCTGTGACGTGGTGAATAACCGTGTACATTTGAATGAATTTGGCAGAAGTTTAAAGTGCTTTGAGTCATCAGACTAATCAGAGAAGCGCTGTATAAATTCAGTCCATTTGGCACAACACCACATAGTTTTTATGCCAAAATTATTCGCAGGTGATTCTGAAAGTGTCCTTGCAAGCGAAAAAAAAAAAAAAAAGAAAAAAAAAAGACAAAAATGTGAATATTATGGACTGGTGGAAAAAGTCCACCAAAAACCTTTGAAGCATTTCAGAAAAGCCCAAAGAAGTATTGATCTGGAACGCTTTTAAAATATTGGCATCTTGAAAGGAAATAACAAGAGAAAAAGAATATGTGGATCTGAAAAAAAGATATTTACAACCAATTTGATCTTTTTGATGTGTTTTTAGTTTTTTTTTTTTTTTTGAACTTCGAGTGCCTCTATTGAGATTTGAGAGCATGTGTGGAAATGTTTACTGCCATGTCATTTTTTTCACATCTGATCCTTGAAGTGGGTGTTTTTCTGCTGTCAATAAAACAACAAACAACCTGTGAGCAACCACAGAGTTTCCTGCCTTCTCGATAAAGCTGCAGCCTCTCCTCCTCAGTTGTTTTGCTTGGATTTTGAAGCATGTCTCTGGACTCTGCGACAAAACAACAATAAAAAAATCTAATTTTTTCCTCTGAAGCTGGATACAGAAAAAGCCTACAGCTTTTATGTAAAACCGTCCAGTTGAGAGACGTTTCGAGGGTCTTGTAGCTTATTGTGAAATTTAAAAAGTGGAGAACTCAAAGCTTTGAGTGGTTTTTCTGCCAGGTACAGGTAAAGCATTAAATATAACAGTGCATTTTTGGCATCGTGAATCAGTAATTTGCAGCTAAAGTTATTCAACTTTAGTATTCTGCTGTTACGGTTCTTTGCTACTGTGCTGAACTCATGCAGCTTTTCTGCAAATACATCTAAATAAATGAGAAAATCATTACAACATTGATTTATTTTATCATTTAATCAAAAACGTGGATTTACACGTAGAATGACACATTGTTCATTTTGTAATTGTTGATGATATTGACCTACAGCTGACGAGAACCAAAAAGTAAAATGTTACATAATACTATTGAAAGTGATTTTTATTTTAGAAATGTTGTAATCGTGTCCTGGCCTACGCAATAATAGAGAAAAGTGTTGAATTGACAGTAGTTCAGAAGAGAGTGATGGACACTATGCACATTGATGGTTAGATAAAAATGGTCAGGCATATTACTGGAAAGTTTGTTGGAAGGAAAAAGTGTGGTATAAAAAGATTCCAATGTGTGAAAGTGACACAAAATTTAGGTTGAAGTCCAATGACGTTTCCACAATCAGTGTTAACCTGCTGTGCTGTTTTATCAAGTCCCAAAAGCCCTACATGCTTCCTTCTGCAAAAGATGTTTCATTTTCTAGCAGGACTTACCGCCTGTAGACGCTGCCAAAGGCACCATTACTTGCTTAAAGGTGTCGCTGTGACTGATAGGTCAGCAAACTGGAAGTGAAAGACCAAAGACATTCAAACCAACAAGCTTCTGGAGGGCTGTAAACTGATCACCACCATCACACAGAGTTATAGTTCATGTAAAAAAACAACAACAACAAAAAAAACAACCAAGGTCCATAGACTGTACAGAACTTGGTCCAATGCAAAGTTTTAATACCTTGAGATGATAAATTTGGGTTTTTTAATTAGCAGTAAGCCACAGTCACTGAAAGAAACAGAAATATAACTCCGCAATGGATCATTCTGTGTCGACTTTGAGTTATTAGATTTGGTTTTTTAAATTCGTCTTTCATTTCATTCCTGTACATTCGTCACATGTCAATTGTTCTCGCTGTGCTCCTCCTGTTGTGCTCCTCCTCGCACCATTGCTTCTCATTTTCACTCCTTGGTGGATTATTTTATTGACCTCTAGATGTTCTTGCTATTTCCGGTTCGTTTATGCCGTCAATCTCCAAGTTTCTGTTTTCTGGGTGCTTAATAAATGATTCCCCACCTGATTTTGCCGTCCTCCCACCTGGTCCAAGAATGTTTACTCTCCATGTACATTAAATCTATGCTATGCATACTGTTTCACATTTCATTTATACTCTACTTCAGTCGGACACGGACGTGATGTCGAAAATATGTCCCTGCTTGTTTAGAGTCGAGAGATTATCAGAAATACAGGTGACTAAGATCAGCTTCTAAGATCAGTGTGTCTGCAGTCCTGCTTCAGTGAGCTTTGTAAAGAGCGCTAACGTGCTCACTTTATTTCTGTCTGCATCTGGGAGGTCATGTAAGCACAGGGAGGCAACTGTTGTTTTCAGTCGGTGAGCAGAAAACGTCTTTTTTTTTTTTTTTGTCATAATTATTGACAGAGCTGGTGAGGTTTCTGTTACTCCTGACTGCAGGCTCGCACTCTGCCTTCTAGCTTTACACATAAACCTAGCGGTGTTTGTGGTTTTGTGGCCCGGATGGGTGTGCGCGTTTTTCTTTTTCCTGATGTAGTCTAAGTATTGAGGTTAGCGGCAGAGAGCTAAAGATGTAGGAAATGAGCCCGGTGAAAAGGATGGTAGCTGTGACCCGGGGTAAAGAGAACAGCCTTCTTAGAAAACACAGTTTCAGCGTTTTCTACGTCAGAGGCACTTCCAGTAAAGGGACGGGTCTATTTAAAAGTGATGCTTTGGGCCAAAAAAAAAAAAAAACAGTATTTAAAAATGCTGTGATCTCTGCCAAAGATAATATCTGCTAGGTGCAAAAAAATCATGGCTAAGAAGTAGTCCTGCAATCTTTAAGAAGTAAGTTTATGCTATTCTCTAAAAGACCAACCTTGTGCTTTATGCAATCCACAAATAATCTCTCTGTTCTGTTTTGCCATAAGCCTCATGGGGGCGGCGGGGGGGTCACAGAAAACAGGGCCCTTTCTTCAAATGAGATCAAAACTGAATTTTTTAGGTCCGCATACAGAGCGTTGTGCGTGGCCAAAACCTAAAACTGAATATCGCAGTGAACAATCCATCCTCAGCAGAACAGGATGCCAAAAATTTGGCAAAAATGTCAAAAGAATTTCAGCAAAAGGTGATTTTACAAAGCACTGACTCAAAGCGGCTGTAACAAATAGCATACCTCACTTTTCAGATTTTCATTAAAAATGTAAATTGTATCATTTCACTTCACATTAACAGATATGCACTACTTTTTGTTGTCACTAATTAAGTCCCCATAAAAATATTTTTGAGATTTGAGGTTGTAAAATAAAAAAAAAAAATGAGAATGTCATTCAGCCCTGTAATTCAACAACTAAATACGATTTAATTTATTTACAAGTCCAACTTAGCTCCAAACTGTCAAACACAACACAAAATAATAATAATTATAAAAAAAACTTCTGTAAATTTGACATTTAGCTCTCTATTATTTCCAGAAATAAATAAAAAAAATATTGTTCAAGGTTTCGTTGTGATATTCTTAAACTATAACTGCAATCAAGGCTCTTTCTCTCTTTTTCTCTGTTGACATTGATCTGACTCCCGCAGAGTACTGCCACACCTGAGAGATGTCGAGGTGTGATTCTGTTTTTTTCTTTCTTTTTTTTTTTCTTATTATTATTTTTGCTTCTTCTCAGCAGCGGCTTCAAGTCTGACTGAAACTAAAAACACGTTCGGCTCTCCACAGAACACCGCTGCCTCCTCGAACAGATAGACACAGCTGATTAGGAGTTCTTGTTTTTGTAGCCTTTTTTTGTTGTGTAAACGCCATATCACATGATCTGAGGCAAAAAATAGCAGCAACCCGTGCAGTTTCAGTAACATTGGAGAATATTGTGCAACAGAATTACCTTTTAAATGCACATTCGATTAAAAGGCCAAACCTTATCGTGTTAGAGGTCATGCCGACTTTACGTAACGAATTAAATGTGCTGCTATTTAAGTCTTCTCAAGCAACTTATATAAAGTAATTAAAACATTGTTTTCACCATTAATCTGCAGTCTTCTTATTCTCTGGGGTGTAAATGTGGCATTAGCCACTCTTCAAATCAACTAGAAGAAAATAAATGCTTGTCTAAAATGACCAGTTTAAAATAAATTAAAGTGCAACATTGCAGGGTGACCCAAGTCTATTTTTCTGTTAGACACAGTGAGCTTAGATGTTAAGAAAAGTCTCCAAAGCCTACTGTTAAAGCCTACTGCAGCAAACATAACACTGTGAGCATGAAACAGATCTTGAATTTAATTGAAGGCTTTTTAAACAGTACCAGTGCTGCCAATAAATGTGGAAGGCTTCGTGTGCATCTAAAATACCGCTACTACATCAAAGAAAACAGGATGTGAGATGCATCCTGCTAGGCCATAACGTCACAAAAAGCTTACAAAGAAAGCCAGTATGCATGTTATTTCAGTGCAAGTTTATTAATAGGAATATTTACAGATATATATATATATATATATATATATATATATATATATATATATATATATATATAAACGGAAAACATTTTGTGGACCTAAGTGGCAGATTTCTTTTTCTGTCTATATATGTATATATATATATATATTAGAGTTGGCGAATGCCAGTGGTGGTGTTGTTGTTTCACACATTAAGTTTTACACACAGACATTATTTCTCATTAGTGATTGTGGGGAGTTCATTAGTGCCGAGGTCTCAGTGTGCGCTCAAGGTTACCCCCACAGAAAAAGAAACCGAAGACAAATCTGACTCACATAGGTACTTATAGATGAGTGGAGCTTTAGAAGAATATGAAAAGTCTCGACTTTTTTTTTTTTTTTTTCTCCTTTTCTTTTTGTTCGAGCGCTTTAAAGGACCGTGTTGTTGTTTGTCTCCTGAGAGTTTCTGAGCAGAGTTCCAAGTGAAATTTCATTAAAAAATAAATAAATAAATAAAAAAATCGTAACTTATCTTCACACTGAACTTCATATCCCTTCTGTCCTGAGTAAACTACAAAGTCAGCTCGCTTTAAGCACGTCGAAATAATAATCTAAAAAAACGATTGCGTCACAGGTTAAAGTTCTGTAATTGAACACCGTTAATTGAGCCTAGAGCAGCGATTCTAAACCCCACTCTTACTGACCTCAGCGAGGCCTGCGTAAGTGCAGATGTGCAGCAGTACAAACATCCATGTGCATCACTTCACGAGCTCATGCAGGGGCACACAATCACTCTGCGCTGCAGCTGCCGGCCAGCACCCTTGCGGTCGTGAACCTTCCAGCTTCAATAACCACAACGCAGCATCTTTACACGCACACGCCTCAGACAATGACTTCTCTTTGCTCAAAATATACAGGAAACAATTTGTTCTCTTTGGTTAGGAGCAGACCTAGATCCTGTGTTTGGAGGCCAAGAAATGCATGTAGTGCATTTCAAAAAAAAAAAAAAAAAATCTGAAACCGCAAAACATCTCTTCTGCCTTTAAGAAGAAATGAATCGAATGATATTTAAAAACAACAGTTGCAGTGCCTGGCAAAAGGAATTATACCCTTTATAGATATTTTTCATCTTTTGTCACATTAAAACCAAATGATTTAAAGCATTCTATTTGCTTTTTTTTCGTGATAAACCAACACAAATTTGTGCATGACTATGAAGCAGAAGGGTGGATGGGTTTTCAAAAAAGAAAAAAAGCGCAGCGTGCATTTCAGTTCAGCGTCCCACAGTGTGATGCTGCCATAGGATTAGGATAGTTTGTTCCAGGTGATGTTTTCAGCACAGTAAAGTTTAAAGGCAGCTGGTTTCCATTGAATTTTATCTAGGTCTATCAGTGTAAAATGGCATATGATATAATCATAGAGATACATATGATACAATGTGGAAAAAAAAAAAAAAAAAAAAAAACCTCCATAAAGGACATGAAAGCTTCTGCAAGGCACTGTGCATCCTGTAGCTTAACCTTCTGGAATATCAGTTAATTAATTAGGTATTATTTTTGTTGTTTAAATCATAAACTTTTTTCTGAAGCGTTTGAAACTTTCAAGAACACCTGTGATAAAAATGCACTACAAGACACATCACTACATAGTGAGTAACAGTGGACGATTGCAGGGATTTCACGCGCGTATTATAATTCATGTTTACTCTTGTGGGTTTATACATAGATATATATAGATTTACATACACTCCAATTTGAAGTTGTGGAATAATAAAGTACATGTTGCATCAGTCTTAAAACACTTGCAAAGTAACTGTACAAAATTCTAAATATTTTCACACGTAATAATAGAAGAACATACTGCACATACAGCGGAGAATACGTGAGAATATGGGAACCCCGTTGAATTAATGGTCGAATGTAGCCTCAAGCTTCTGGGGGAGGCTTCGAAGGACAATTCTGTTTTAATACAGTTTGATCAATTTACATAGCTACAGCAACAAAAAAACAAAAAAAAAACAAAACAAAACTGCACATAAACCAGAAGAACTGTAATGAGGTGACGGGGATGGTTACGGCTGATGTAAAAGTAACCGAATTGGGTGAAATTTTTTTTTTTTTTTTTTTTTTTTTAGACTTCTTCGAACTTCGCTTGTTTCTTGTGAAATTCAGAATAGTTTTCAGGGTTTCCCCCAGGAAACTGGTTGGCGGCGGTGGTGAACACTGCTTTCCTCACCACCCACGTCCCCCCAAAACAGAAAAGGAGGAAAGAGAGAGGTCGTTTTTTGTAGATTTCTCTCTTCTGCCCCTGAAAACGCTTGAACCTTTAGGAGATGAAAACGATGCAAAGGACTCTTATGCGTACGAGAATTTTTTTTACCGGTCTGCCGAAGCGGCTGTTTCAATAATTTGCTGTCGCTTGACAATCTTGTGTTTATATTGTAGGAATAGAAACTCCAGAGTGTTTGTTTTACACAGCATATGGAAGGCTGACGTCGTTTAATGTCATTTCTGTATAAAGGGGGTTTCACATAACAAAGAGCTGTGATTTCTAAAACTTGGCATTGGTTTTGAATATAAAACTGAAAGTCTGTACTTTACACAGATTTTTCATTGCGTAACTGTCACTTCAGGAGATCAGCTAAAATAACTAAACTTCAGTATTTTTACGTCTCCGGGCATAGCTTTTTACCTATTTGTACGTTACTTTATATGAAAAACTATTAAAAGTTCAGAAAATGTATTTATTTTTAATAATTAAGTTAATAATTCAGAAGTAAAACTGGATTGTTCATTAGCTATTGCTACGAAAAGAAAATAAAGAGCAACACTTGTCTGCTTGGAGAGCGTGTCTTGTTAAAACTTTGCGTTTAGCCAGATAAAATACTTTTTACTAATTATCTTGTAAAAACATTTTCAGTTTGGTGACTTAACATTAGTTTTCTTCAACTAAACTTAATTCCTGCCAGGTATCTTTAATGTTACAGCTCTGTACTTCCAGGTTATCTAGTTTTAATGATGCTTCATTAGCCTTTGAAATTGGACTTAGATAATTGAAAAAAATCACTAAAAGTTTGAAAATATATTTTTTCTCTCCTGAAATATTAAAATATTGAAATTTTGGTTTGAGTTGTGGCAAGTCAATATCTCAAAAGTTTTACAACAATCTGGGATATTTATCTTAAGCATTGAACTAAAGCATCGCAATGCAGGAACAGTATTTGTCAAGACATTAGTTATTAAAAAGTGAAAATGAAAAAGTAGTGCTAGCTTGTTTTAGTACTTCTAACTTGGCTAGATCACGACCAGGCAGCTTTTGCAAATTAGTGTCAGTGCAGGTTATTTTATAATTCTGTGTTTCACGAGAAACTGCAAACATAAAAATAGGAATGTGGGGATGGGAATGCCGTGTGCAACTTAACAGCGTTCCAGTTTAAAGTCCAAAGAGCAGCAGGATACGCCAGCTGTTGCTGCTTTTCCAGTCAGATAATAGAGTATTTCTTGGTGTTGTTAAGGAGCATGTTCACAAATAGATGCAACACAACACAACGTGTGCCGATGGGTTTAATGTGGGGAAGCTGAGTAACGTTTGGACATCCCCGTGGCCACATAAACTGAAGGTAATAATAGAGGTAATAAAGCAGAGTTGTCCTTTAATCTAATACAACTATCAAGGGATATTTTTTTTTCCTTCTCCAAACCTTATCAGTAAAGCCAGAACTCTATTCTGCAGCCTTCCTGAAAATATCACTGCTCTGCATAACTCCAATCCACAGCATTTCATCTCTTTAAAAAAAAACAAACAAAAAAACACTTTCAGCCAGTTAAAAGAAATGGGCTGCTGTGTGAGAGACCGCCCCACATTACAAAAAGCTTGTGACTGAAAACCTCAGAGCAAGTGACATCAGTATGATATCGTTTCTTTTTTCCTTTTTCATTTTAAAAAGAGCAAGTACCACAAGTAGATCTTAAACTAAGTCACCTCAGTGGTTAGAAATAAAGAAATCCAGGTATAAAAAGAAGAGTATTGTCTTTGCTTAAGCCCTGCAAAAATAACTCTGCTGCCAGGAGCCGTTTCATCTGTTTGGTTAAAGTATTTCAGATAGAAATCTCATGCAGCTTGGTTTTTAGACTTTTTTTTTTTGTTAGGTGGTCTGGGCCGCTTGACATCAAACTGTGGTGAAAGATTGGAGCTCGAGGAAGACGGAGGAGATTCCCCATTGGATAATTTTGCCGTTGTACAGGAACGTACCTCACGTGGTGGGAATTTGACCATTGCCTCCCATTTATATTCATAGTGGTGTGCAAAACACGTGGGAGAAACTTGTCACCGACGTCACACATGTGGTGCATAAACATTTAAACATTGCAAAAATATATCTTCCAAGTACATATTTTGTCTTGTAGATGTAGACAAATTCAAAAGTAAATTAGACACTTGAGAATCTACACATCAATCAGTCTCGACTGGCAGAGCACCTCCCTAACGCGGCGCCCTCTGTGCAGGAGTTCACAAGGACGTAAGGTAGGTGTATAGGAAGTAATTGTCCAACACATCACACAGGTGATGTTTACAGGGCATGTAATCATTCATAAAGAGGACACTGCTGTTGCTATGAACATGCAACAACGATTAGGTGGGTGTTGTGTACCACAAGATCCAAAAGTTCCCGGTCTCCATCTTTACTTTGTTGCCACCTGCTCACAAGAAAAAGAACTATGCGCCACGATCCAGTTCCAGGTCAGCCCGTTTTTAAGCTCCTGACCGATTTGTGACTATCCGGTCTACGCTGTAGCGTTCGACATGCATCAGAACCCTTAATAGGCCGACCTTTGCTCCCCACGTTCAAGTCTCGGTTGCTTATTTAAACTAGAGAAGCTAAAGTTGCTCCTGGATGGAATAACTTGATATTTCTCTGAAACAGTCATCGCTTCTCGAGCTAATTTAGATTTACCGTCCTGCAGAATTCACCGTTCTCTTGCTCCCAGGTCAAAGATAATCGGACTTCGCTAACGTTGTGGCTGATCGATGTATATGGACACTGACGACAAATACATTTTCTAGGTTCTGTTAACTTAAAGTGGATACTAGGATACTTTTTGAACAGGCCGCAAGCATAAAAGGACTATTCTGACTAAAACTTCACTGTCATAAAAAAAAACAAAAAATAAACAGAAGACATTTCCTCACAGCAGCCCTTCCCTGCAGGGCATCGTCAAAACTGTTTTTGTGTAAAATAAACTCACTCAGATGGATTCGGGTTCATTTTCTCCATCTTGTCCAGTCACTTTGCTCGAAGGTAAATGTGAAATTGGAATGCTTTATTCTCCCGTAACTGCCTTGTTTTGTTATTCTTTATTTTAAAAAGCAACCTAGTAAAATCTCCCTACCCGTGTCACTTAGCAATAAACTTCTTTCACAATCAAAAAACACATTCCTACACGTCTTAGTTTGCCCTTGGCTCCTGCTGAACAGGATAACTGCAAAATAATCTACATGTTATTCAGACTGATTACTCAAATCTCCCTGATTAAATACCGATAAAAACTGAGACTAACTTTAAGGCGTGCTGAACCCTTGAACCTGCCGGTGTGCCTCTCATGCATCAGGGTTGGCGTACTCGGCTAAATAAAGGCGCGCTACAACGCGAAGTGGAAAAATAAAGAAGGTATCTGAAACTTTATTCAAACTTCACAACCAAGCTAAGAGCCAAAACAATCAGATCCAGAGAGTATAGAGGCAGACCTGTCTGTAAAGAACTCTAATGATGGGGCCCACAAATCCAAGACGGATCTGTGTTTCAGAACTTTTCCAAAAAAAAACAAAACAATCCTTTCTGTTGTTTTCTATCAATCCCTACAGATTATGACACAAATCTAAGTGGTTCACCCCCTAAATGTGATTCCTACATGTGTCCTACATGGACGGATCGGCTGCACTCTTATATAAACCTGTAAGTGGAAAAGAGAGCAGGTGTGTGGGTTTGTTTGGCCCATGGGCGATCATATCTTGCTGTTCTCCAGGTGGGAGTCAATGTGCTTTATGAGAGCGTCGTCGGGATATCCGACGGGGAAAATCAGTTGGCAGAGAGGGCAGCTCCTCATGTCGTTCTCCTCGCTCTCCATCCAGAGCTGCAGAGGAAAAACAAACACGTTCACACGCAAGAAATCAGTCCCCCCCTGCATCCCCTCACCCCAAACGTCACACGTGAACTGCAGCTAAGCGACCCGAGTGGACAATTGAGTCAGTGTTGGAAAAAGCAAAAGCCTCTACTTCATGCGGGGCTACATTGTGCTAAACCGATAAGATGATTGCTGAATTGCACACGTCTGGATGTAGAGATAAATTTAGATTTTTATGCAATAATCAAAAGCTATTCATCTTACATGCTTTTTGAAAAAAGAAAATCAAGTTACTGTCCCACTTAGAGCTGAATATTTATGCATGGGATGTGGTGGGTGTCTCGCAGTTTAATAAGTGGAATGAAAAAAAAAAAACAGGTCTGACCTTTCACCCACAGGACTTTGTTTCACCAGTCACCTTTAACATACTTGTTCTTGACAGTTAGTCATATCAACCCGTTTACCCTCCTGGCATCCTTAGTGACTATCAAAGGTGTTAATAATCTCAAAGTGTTATGCTGAATGAAATGCCTGCCTGAATTGCTGCCAATACGTGTTAAAGTCCCATTACTTTACTGATAAAATTCCTAATTTAAAGTATGAGACGCTAAATCGTGAACCTTTATTGTATTCAGTCGCACGGTTTTGTGCTGAAACCTTAAGCGTGAAAAAAGCTCCAAGCAGTTTCTCTTAAAAAAAAATATAGTCTTTGTGTCTTTTTCTCTCTAGTTTTTAGAAAGTGGTGGGGAAAAAAAACGTAGAATTCATTTCTCTCACTGGCTTCTGAATGGTTGATCAGATCCTCATGTCGACTCCTTCACCAAAAGCTTATGAAAAAAACCAGCAAAAAAAAAAACCTAGCAAGAAATGTACCCGGAACTATTCAGAACCAAGCACAGATCACCCTCTGGAGGTTGTGTGAAGGATCCTGGAAGCGTTTTTATTTTATTTTTCCTTCCTCCCCCATCATGTTCAGATTCATCCAGTTAATTTATTTAAAATGGACTTTTTTTTTTTCCTTTTTGTTCAATTTGATTCCTGCACAGGCCCAGAAATAGGTTTCAGTTCATTAAGAGATGAAACCAGTTCCTGACCCATTCGGTTCCTTCTACTTAGGTGGTAGCGGATATGACAGGTGGTTCCGAAACGTTCAACCCCAACACGAGTACAACAAGCAGAAGATATTAGCTGGAGTGGCTATCGGATCAAGTCGTGAAGCTCTCCAACTACTCAAAGCAACATTAATTTATCTAGTAAGACTGATGGGTGGTGCTATTAATATTTCAAAATGGCTGGTTTTGTCTTTTTTGTAAGAAGCGGGAAAAGCGTAGCGGCCTTCTTTCAAGTGGTGCTGACAAGCATTGTACAGCAATAAGCGGGGAAGGGGCCACGAACCTACTTTGTTCTTCAAACAACATAAATTGAACTCATGTCACTCTTACACTAATCAAACAGTTCATTAAAAAGACTTTAAACAATAGAAGTTAGTTGCTCTGGAGTGAACCAAAATGTAAGTTTCCTTGTTTTATATGCTAATTGAGCCTTAACATCTTGACTCCATCTCTGTTCATCATGCACAGTCATAAGAGTTTTATCAAACTTCTCTTCTCGCAGAAAACGAGACGATTTCACAACGTGCTGGCCGAGCCTCCTAACGGAACTAAAAGGCATCAAGAAGATTGTGAAATATAGTGTGAAAACTAATTTTAATAGAAAACTTTTTAGAGGTAAAAAGCTGCTTAGTATTTGGTCAACTAAGTTCAGAGTTTCTAAGGTAACCTGCAGACATGATGAAATGCCACACGGCCGTTTGAGAACCCGTCTCGATGAGCGCGACTGTACTTTCAGAACACCTGAAACATGTGGTTGCACATTTTTACAGCGGTACAGCTCGCTCCGCACTTAATAGCACATGGTGACAAATATCGTAGGTTTATAATCTGTTACAGAAAAGTAAAGAATGCAATTCAATCTGTAATCTGAGTAAATGTATCTTATTTACTCAGATTGGATGGGAATTCACATTAACCAATATTTGGTTTGAGCAAAATGTCTTCTGCCATACTTGCAACTAGTCTCCAATACTAATATGCAAAGTGTAAAAAAGGTAATTTTACACTTTGCAAAAATCACTTACTTAGGAACCTCTGGAATTTTAAAGAAATGTTATGCATTCCAAAAATGTCCTCATAGCTTTTGAAGTAGAAAATAAAAAAACTCAGCACCACAGATCCTCTGCTGTGCAGTTAGTATGAAATCATTTTCCACATATTCATTTGTGCCAAACCCGCCCGGAGTGGTTGAGGCAGAGCAAATCAATCTTTGTTGTAAGAATGTTTAGCAAACTCTACGGATTTCGATTTGCAATGGCAGGACAGAAAATGCTTTCTTCAGGCACGTCCTCCAGATATCCAGCTGACATGTAGATGGTGTCCAACGGTTGCTATGGAGACTTTGTGACCCTGTCATCTCCTCTCGACCCAAGCAGAATATTATATATATAAGCAGCAGCGGCTGTTTGTGGCCAAACCATGAGATGCACACAATTTAAAGTTGCATTTAATAATAAACTGTAAATAGTATATATTTTTATATTTGTTTAGCATTAAAAAAGGGGGATACGTGGACATTCAGGAAATAAAATCTAACTTATTTGTAAGTTTTGCCCTCAACACGTTTTCTATTGCCTTTATGCATGTGGCTAAATGGGAAGTTGTGTGATAAGTTCTTACTGCTGAGAATTATGAGAATTGTCTCTGCTTTATATATATATCTATTTATATATTTTTTTATTTTACATAATCACGATGCGAAACCTCACAAAAAGTACTGGATACTTTGTGAAAAAAAAAAAAAAAAGAAAAAAGAAAAATGTGGGCTAATATTGACATTTATGTACTTTCTGTATATTATCAATCCATAATATTTACTCGGACCGTATACATTCGAGATGAACTCCTATGAACAAGTCTGACTGAACAGAGAAGTGTGAAGAATGGCGCATAATTAACTTTGTATTAACTCACGTTAATGGAAGGCCAAGACTGAGCATGCTCTGATGTTGCGTACCCCTGCTGGGGATGGCAGCTGAGGTTATTGGGCCTCTGAGGGATGGGGAAGGCTGTGCAGGATGCCGGGCCCCTCATGACGCCGCTGGGTACACCAGGAGAGAGCACACCAAGAGTCCTTGGGGGGCTGATGGGATGGGGGCAAGTCCACTCCTCTTCATCCTCAGAGGACTGAGGCGGTTGGGGGGCAGGCTGGGAAGGAGGAGGTGGCTCAAAATGGAGGTGTGCCACCTCCGACAGGGGGAAAGGCATCTCTCTGGAGTGGCGCATGGAGCTCTCCGCCATGCTGCTGTCTCCGCCTGCCGCGGCTTGAAGGGGCGACGGGGACCCGCGGTGCTGCAGTCCACTGTGAGGGGAGCCGACGTGTTGGGGCTGCTGCTTTGGGTAACCCTCGACGTAGGGCCGAGGCTTTGGCAGGGTGGAGACGGGGTCTAAGGAGAAGCGAGGCGGGCACTGGTAGGCTGAGGGGTCTGCTACCTCTGAGTAACTGCGGCGACCCTGGAAGCTGGCTCTCAGGTGCTGGGTGGGCGGTCGGTAGGAATAGGAGGCAGGTCCATTGCTGACGTCCAGAAGCGGGGAGCGGCGGTGCATGTCGGGGGACAGGCGCTGCAGCACCGGAGAGCGCCGCTGCTGGATCGGGGAGTGATGTGGCGGCACTGGCGAATGCCGCTGAGAGATGGGGGAGTGGCGCTGGGAAACTGGAGAGTGACGCTGGTGGTGGATGGGAGAATGGAGCTGCACTGTGGGAACAAAGGCGGGAAAAACCTCCAATCAGACGCCTCAAACGAAACAAACATCTTCATGCTTCATGGTAAAGTGATGAAACGGCGGGAATACGTCACGTCGAGGACTGAGTTGAAACTATTGCCTCTACTTTTATTCAAATCCAAGTAGAAGCACAATATAAAGCATAGTATACTGTGCACATCATTTGATTAAGTGGAGATAAACTTTCTACACAGTCCTGCTGAAATGTCAGGTTTTTCTAAGATGTGAAACAATGAGACCGTGATAAAGTTAATAATAATAGCTTTTCAACATTTATCCTGTAAAATAATAAAATAAAAAACTAATCTGAAACGACCTGGATGCATTAATGTGCACATCCTCAACCTAATACGTTGTTGGAGAACATTTGGATACTTTTTTTTTGATTCAGTCTTCTTGCTTTCACACCTGACACCAGTTATAGTGAGTCTAATGAAACTGAAATAGAGTTAATGGTCAAAGTGAGATTTTCCTCCGTTCATTTTTACCCTTAACCTAAAGCCAGAAAATCTGTAAAGCAATAAAAGAGTGAATCTGTCACGTCCTCTCAACGTGACAGATTAGAAACATTTGCGTGGCAGAGTTTGAAAAAAGGTTGCTGACAGACTTCTACTGAAGAAGACTGATTATTGAAAGTCAGTCACGTGTTTCATTAACGTTGTAGCTCCAAATATGTGCTAATATGTTGTTACATGGTTCTATTTTTGTTCACCACTTTCAAATTTTGTTGTTTTCCTGTTATACATTTTACAGCGTGCACGCCGCAGCAAAAGTGAAAATAATAACAGATTTTACCATGATGTCATATTTCAGTCAATTAGAAGTTGCTCTATTCAACAGTCGGTCAAACACTGAGTCAAACAAAGTCCATATCAGTAAGTTAGAATACTGATAGAAATGTAATTTATTATTAAAGATGCCAATTCAGAACGTGGAACTCATATTGCAACACTTGTTAATCCCTAGAGCGATGGAGTGGGTTTTTTTTTAAGCTTGAATGATTCACAGGTGAATCATTTAAGTCGAAAGTGAATCATTTTGATCTGTGAGATGGAACAATTTTTTATCTGATGCATCTTAACAAATGAAAATGATTAAAAAAAACAAACATCTTCTAGAAATTTATGTCTGGGCAGAAATGTAAACTTTGAAAGACCTTCAGAAAGCATGGAGATCTGTCTGAAACTACTCCAATTATGGAAACAAAACGAGGCTGGTGTCCAGGAAGCTGAATTTAAGAGAGGGTTGCACAATGCAAATAAATTGAACTATCATTGAAAAGGTTGTTTCTGACTAGATTCTAAATTGTTCGGGTGCAAATGGACACAAAAAATTGAGGAACAGATGTGTTCAGAATATATTTTACACATAGTTTTGTATTTTATAAGAAAAAAAAAGCATATCTGTTTTACAGTCAGAAACTCCTATTTTCACCTCACACATAAAGCTGCACCATTCAATAATAAATCAGCACATTTAAATATTCAGCTATTGAAAAAAGAGTGTTAACCTATTAAAATGCATTCTCCTTATCAGAAATCATTATGGGCTGCTGCTGCAATGCAACATTTTCATCAGATGTTGCAACGAGACATTCAGTTAATAGAAATGGTCTTTGAGTTCCTCTATTGGTCCATAAAAAGATTTATCTGCACAAGTACAGTCGTAGTGTTTCCTGTAATTACAAGATATGTTGATGAGTGAGTCAGCTCTGCAGTCACCACTTCAGCTACACTTCCCATTACAAAGAGGAAACATCATTTCTGGCTGCCTGGTTTCGGGGTGCTAAAGAGGGGAGGGGCTGTTTGTGCTTTTCAGAGTTTTCTCCAAATGAGGAGAAAAAAGGGGGTAAATTCAGTACGTTCGCTCAAGAACTCTTCCAAGGCTGCACATGATTTCCCAAAAATATTGCTACCAAATAGCCAAGAACATCAGCTTCTTGTTGTAGGTGGCGAAGACGTTCATATTACCTGCACATTCCTTGTTGTTGTTTATTTTCTTGAGCTTAAGTTCTCTCAGGTTCTGTTCTGTGAACTTGGTTTGTGGTTGGACTCAAACTTGTGAGACAACGTGTTACTTTGTGCATGCAGAAAAAGGTGTTGCTACCGTTTAGCACTTCTTTACTTTTACTCCACAACGTGCATCTCGGATTTCCTATCGTTGCTTTTCAAGTGAGAAAACAACACATACAAATCACAACCGGCGCTGAGAAACGACGCAGACGTCAATTAATGAATCCAACTTGATTTACGTTACGCTTGCTTTTCAGGATGCCTCAGAAATTATTAATATGTAAAGGATATTTAAAAATGAGGAATATATCAATTTGAATACGAATTGATAGATTACGAAAAATAGATAAACCACAGGAGGAGTTGACTGAAAGAAACGAATGTGTACGTAGAGCGGATCGGAGATAAAAAAAAAAAGTCTACACGCCCCTGTTAGAATACCAGGATAATGTGATAAAAAAATTGTTTATGATAAATAATTTTAGATTGTTCCTCATTTAACATAACCTACAATAAATTAGTTTTTAAAGAAGTAAAAAAAAAAAAATCAAAAAAGTAGCAGTGTGTCAACATTAGTCAAGCGTAGACGTTTTATACCCACTAGAGAGTGGGCCGAGCAATTACTGGGTCCTTTGATGAGTCAGGTCTGACAGAGAACGTCACAGTTTCTGTCTCTGACAGCTGGTGTTTCTTAAATTATAATTTAACTTAATTGATTATTTTGAAACTAATAATTCTTAGAGATGAACTAATCACAGCTTTGTGTCTCTGTCCTGCCGACGGCAATTTTATCTTTGATAATTATAAAAATACGAAGATATAAAACGTCAAAATTCTAAGTATTTTTCTGTCATGTCTCCTTGCTTATCAGCAGTCAGTAATAATTTATATTAAGGAGGAGAAATTACAGCAGACTGTGCCTCAGAGCTGTCACTGTAAAACATAATTATATCATTTCTTAGATGCACAGACAAAAACATTTACAAATCAAGAATGTTCCATGACGGAGATCGAAACCTCAACTAAATAAAACATGGAAACATTTCTGTTTGTCATTACTTTTTATCTGCTGAAACTGTTGCTCTCTTTTGCCTACAGTTCACTCAAAAATGACAGTTTCCTTTCTGATTTATTTTTACTGCGCCCTTTAATGCTGACAATAACAATTTTTCAGTCTTCTTCCCTCAATAACAACTCCCACACCAAAGATTGCTGCTGCGACAAGGAATGTAGGTGTGATACATTCACTGAGGACATCTTTTCAAGCCACAATTTACTTTTTTACTATTTTTTTTGTTGTCTTTCACTGTTTTGCCCACTTTAAAAATCTTTTGAAACTAAGTAGATAAGTACATACTTGATGTTCTTATATCTGCTTTATCAGTGCCGGGTTTTGACGCGCAAGTGATCATCTCCAGAAGTCAATAGGCAAGAGTGAGGGTGAGCAACACACAAGTCACAGGATATTATTATTATTATTATTATTATTATTATTATTATTATTATTATTAATTTTTTTTGCACTTCAGCAGAAAACTGGAGGGTCCAGAGGAAACTTCAGCATGTTTTCTGTGGACTTTAGTGGGACGAACCATAATAATACACTCTGATGACGCAACGCACCTTGGATAAGACAGCTATGGTGTAGTAAATCAGAGATCCTGCTTTGAGTCGGTGAGCTTTTCCTTTTGAACTGCATGTTTAAGTTTCACAACGAACTCACAGCTGTGGTGACTGAGTTTCAGAGAGTGCTGCTGGAGTGCTTCCGCAGATAAAAGACCGGGCTCTTCTCATAAAAAATGACCGGGATCGTCTCGACCCAGATTTTCTCCGAGGCGCAGCGTTTCAACGCGTAAGCGCTAACCTGGACTGGCCGGCTCCTGCGCAGCCTTCCTCAGGATCTCCGTCTGCTTGGAGCACAGCGCTTGGAGGCGTCCCACTTCCTCTGTTAACTCTGTGTAGGCAAGAGCCAAATTCACCCTGAAAGGAAGATAGGAGGAGGGTAATTATGTAATTAGCATAATCATTGTTACAGCAGAACATTAAAGTGTTGGCACAATGTTAAGGTGTTACAACTGTGTGGTTATTTAAACTGTAATTGCAGTCAAATTCTTGTCAAAATGCAAATAATTTTTATTCCCCCCCCCCTCCCCCCCACCCCCTTCCAAGCCAGGAACTGCAAATGAATAACATGAATTAATCTTCCTCCGCTCTGAAATAGAAAAAGGCCTGCTGCAGTGACACACAAATCAGGTGGCTAATTGAGAAGCACATATTTTTAGATTGCATGTCGGAGCGCATAATTTAAAATCACACCATATTCTTGCAAGACGTGTCTTGACGCTCTCGGGGGCGGTGCTGACGGAGCGGCTCCATTTCCAGAGCTCTAAGCCAGAAAAAATTGGTTTTACGAGGTGCCGTTATTTTAACCATGGCAACGAGACGTCGCTACTCTCGGCTAATTTCATCAAAACAGATTGGGACAGGAATTTGTTATGCAAGTCAAAAGTAAGTTAATATGTTCACGAGATGAATATCAGACCGACTAAGACATTAGATATAAGAACCAAGCAGGTAGTCAGATCAGATATGGCACCTTGTTTTTATAAACTCCTCAGTGTTGATCTGAAATTGACTCATTCGGGCTCAGAAGGAGATAAATACCAACCCTTGTTGTTATCGGGTTAAAACCAAAACCATGAAATCCAGCATACAATCTGCAAAGATAACGATGAAAAATCTGAGTAATTTCTTATACAACGGCTTGCACTTCAAGAAAACCGAAGTTATCATTCGTTTCATCAAGAGATTTAAAATGTGAAAGTTTCAGAACACGACAGTGTGTGTGTGTGTGTGTGTGTGTGTGTGTGTGCGCGTCAAATGAAAACCATCACACCTACACAAAAGCTTCGACATAGCATGAAGCATCTCTTGAGGGCAAGCATGAACCCTGACAACATGCAGATCCGCCTCGAGATAAATGAAAAAGTCAGAGTTGAAAAGAGGATGTCAATTGCGCTCGAGGCCGTGAAGCGCCGTTGAACGATTCTGATGTGATGACCTTGCTGAAAAAGAATTGACTGATCTCATTCTTCCATAAAGATTGTGATGGATAAAAAAAAGAGAACAGAACTTCTGCATATCATGGGGAGTTTTTCAGCACGAAACAGAACAGACAGAAACTTCCCTGAAAAAAAAAAATGAAAAAAAAACAACAAAGAAACATCCTTCCTACACAGCTAGCAAACTGTAACTTTTTAACATATGTTCTGCAGCACACCCACACGCTAATTTAGTTTTAGCTACTCCTGCATTTTTTTTTTTTTTTTTTTTTTACAAATAGACTGTTAGTTTTTTTTTTTATCTTTTTTTTTTTTTAACAGGAATCCATTCTCAAAGCTGGATTAGGAAGCTCTTTGCTCCTCTTGAATTCAACAAATTTACCTTCAATTTCATTTATCATAAAAATTAGGGTCTCTGTTTCAGAGAAGCTGAAACAAAAACACACCAGAAGAGAGACTGAACAGCTCATAACTTCCAATGGTTAGTTAGTGCCTGTTAATGGCCCACCTAATTTCTCAACTGACTACGGTGACTCACATACACGGTGGGGGTATCAAGCCCCCAGTCAGCCCACCGTCTCACAACAGACATCTTTCCTTTTGGTTCGAATTGGTTCAGCTCGGAAGGGCCATCGCTGTTTGTGGCTTTAAAACCTGCTGCATAAGGAAAATAACAATCATTTTGCATTACTTACTGACATGGTGGGTGGAGCTCGCGGCACAATGTTGTTGTCTTAAAAAAAAGCATCCCTGAAACTAAGTGGCTATCCTCCTTTACCCCCGCTTCGGCTGTTCATATCTAAATGCTGATGTGCTGCGGATTTATTGACAGTTTTAAACTGACGCACCTCTTCCTTTTCACACGTATGCCATGGCACATTTCACATTTGCTCATGTCTTTTAGCAGTTTTTCGAAACAGGTCCTGGCCAGAGCGCAACACCTCTCAGTCCTGGCTCTGCACCCTCTCAAGAGAGCAAAGAGGCACAGAAGTAATGAACTGTTTGTTTGTCTCCCGAGCAACTAAAAATGCTTCTCACATTTGCTTACATGCATTTCCTCTCTTGTGCATATGTTCCTTCCCCCCCCCCCCCACTTCTTTTTGTTCTTGAATGCGAGTGTGCACGTTTTTGTACAGTGTACGGCTACAGTGCGTGGGAGGGGTGTGATAATGCCAATGCAGCATTGATGAAAGGGCTGTGGAAGCAGATTGATCAGGTGGAGAAGCGTTCCACATGTGTGTGTGTGTGTGTGAGTCAGTGGGAGGTGAGTGTAGGCTGAAATCTGACCCCCGATCTGATGTTTTAAAGGAGAAGCCGTCTCCACTCCTGCCTCTGGGATCTGACGTTCCCTCGCTGTTGGCACACACTCAGGGAAAAAAGCATGACTTCAGGATGCACAGTGGTGCACGTAATACTTTCTTAACTGAGAGAAATTACAAGAAAAGGAAGCTGACTTTTTTTTTTTTTTTTTTTTTTTTTTTAGATCTCCTGGAAGGGGCTGGGATCTCTCAGAAATCAAGCAATGTTTTTTTTCCCCACACTCTGCAGTCCATATTCTGAATTTTGTGGCACGCTGTTTAGTGGAACACAGAAAGGTGTCAAACTGCTCTCACACCAAGCCACGGTTACGGGGTGACGCTTTGCGTCTTTGAAATCGGCCAAACTGTGTTCACTATACAAAGGACTGATCAGCGAATAGGCGTAGCCGGTTGTTTTAGTACTTTCGGAATTTCAGCCTCCACTATAAAAACTCATCATTGGTCCTGCATTTCATCCCCGAAACAAAATTGCATCAACGCAAGAGTTTCCTAACAGTTCAGTTGGCTGGTTTCAACCTACCGGTAAATAACTAAAAAGCATCAGCATGTTTTTCTTGTTTTTAGTTCAGAACGTTATAAGTGATAGCCATTTCAATTTGCAAAACATATTTCAAAACAAACAGCTATTCTTAAACTTTACAGCTGGCATTTTAAACATGACCGAAAAACTACAAATTCACTAAGTTGAGAATCTGCGAACAATCGGAACGCAACATTTAATCTTCGCTTTTGCCTGGATTCTCAACTCGAAGAGGGAGTTCCACCTGAACAGGCCGTGATTTATTTGAAATTGCTCTCGATTTCTGTAAATTGACGACAGATTAGTCAGTCTCTCCGCAAAGGAATAGTTTTGAATTGGCAGAGTTGGAGGATGAGTCGGGTGGCGTGGGGGGGTAAGGGGGGAGGGAGTAATTGCCAGGTGCCTGCTGGCGCCTACAGTGCTGTGGCTTGTGGTTGACGAGGGTAGCTTGTTCGCGAATTAACGGTTCCATCTGAGGGAAACGAGTCCGCAAATGCAGTTACAAGAAGCGGAGTGGAACCACTGGATGGAAATAGGCAGAAATTAACACAACAACAGCAACGATAAATGAAGATGAAATGATATTTGTAATGCTACTTTGATTATGTTGCTGTTTACAAAAAAAAACAAAAAAAAAAAAAAACTTTTACATACTGGAGAGGTTTTCTAAATATCACCACTAATTAACAGACACAAGACTTAACTACATGGGTTATGTACTGTGCTAATATTCTTGACAAAACCTCCTTTTTGTTAATCTGCGCAATTTACATTAAACAGACCCAATTACAAGAAAACGCTCCAGGAAAAAGTGTAGCGGCAATTCAGTGGGAGTGAGCAATATTGTTGAGTAAAACCAAAAGGTGACCAAGGTCTGGAAAAAAGTAGTAGACTTCCACCGCACACCCGACACACAGCCTCTGACTGCTGTCGCACCATTTACTTTCTGTTTGCTCCCCATCGAAACACCTCTGGGGTTTCATTGTGTGGGAGTCAGTTGCCCAACCTGCTGCGGCTTTTCTTTTTTTTTTTTTTTTCTTTTCCTTTTTTATACCTGACGCCCTGTAAACATCAGAAGTCAGGGGCAACTTTAGACGCAGATGAAGATAAGAGACCGCCCTCGCTTCCAGTAAGAAACAGAGATAAAATTTATAAACAGCGTAAGATTTTATTCTGATGGTTAACGGTAAGAGACGGAGAGGAGAAAAGAATCAACACTTTATTAGGATTTAAAGGCCAAAAAAGAAAAAAAAAATTACATTGATAATATGTGCAAAATGGACAGGAAGACGTTTTTGGTTTGTGCATACACTGCCCCCTGCTGCTCAGGGTGATTATTTGCTAAATATTTGCCAAAAGTGTTAAGTCAAATTCTACAAATTCTCCAGTTTTCACATCTATAGATATAACATTTCTCTATTAGTACTTTCATGCTAATGCTAACAGAGGCCCTTTTTTTTTTTTTTTTTTTTTTACTCATTATACAAACAGTCATCTCTCTTTTCATGGTTTCTGTTGAGACCCTGTCATTCGTCAAGTCTAAATCTTTATTTTCTTTTAGTTGCTTTGTTGTTTCTTTTTGTTGGTCATCTTGCCTCAGTTGTGCTTTTAGTTTGATCTCTCTCTATGTTTAGTATTTTTTCAAAATTAGACTAAATAACTGGACCCAGTTGTAACACGCAGTGAGAATGTTTCGCCTTTCTTTCATTTTCACCAAACTAAAGCAGCTCGGCAAACTTCTGACCGTGACTAAAATACTGCCTACTGATGGCTCCTCACAAACTTTATTTAGTGAAAATTAGCCAATGGCACCTTGCATAGTGCATTCACCAGGCCAGAGCGTCCAAACAACATTACTCCCTCTGTTAATGCTGTTTGAACCCAGTTAGTCAGTGATTGGAGAACTTGTTTGCCTCCTAATGAGGCCCCTAGAGGCAGGCCTGAGCACATCCCAGCAGGACAGCAGAGATGAGCTTCTGCTGAAACATTTCTCAATCTTGCTCTTTTTTTTTTGGTTTGTTTGCTTGTTTGTTTTTTGTGATCGTTGCTCAGCCTGTATTCCTCCTTGCTAACTTAGCCACGCTCCCCGATTCCCTTCAGTCTCCGTCTCCACACGGGCTCCCCTCCCTTCGGCCCCTGCTAAGAGATTGTCGGTGGTCACTTACTGCTCATCTCCCACCTTCTTTATCCACTCCACATCGCACTGCTTGCACGGAGAAGTCATTTCCTGCAGAAGTAGAGCATGAAATTACATTACCATGCAGGTTGCTGGTGGGATATTGGACAAAATCTGACAGCATAGAGACAGCAGGGACAAAAACTTGCAGAATGAAGAGCACAAGCTCAAAGACTGTTACTCCTGTGTGTTCTCAGCGTCTTACCGTCACAAAGAAAAAGTGGCTGGAATTTTTTTTTTTCTTCTTTTAAACTGACAGTTTAATTTAAGCACTGTAAAATGTATTTTCTTTAAAACACCTTCAGCTTAAATATATGTCTGATTAGATAACACAATGAGGCTCTTATCGCTTTTTCAAAAGAAAACGTGGTAAATGGAGAGACACTGAGGATTGCAATTACGTTTCCATGGAACAGTCAATCTAACATCAATCTTAAATTCTCCCTTTGTTTGCCCCGTTGCCTCCAGCTTTAAACTAGAGATCAGTGGTAGCTGTCAAGTTGAGGCCCATGGCTTTCATCATCCAGCTTAGCATGTTGTTGGACCATCGAGACAGTAAAAAAAAAAGAAAAAAAAAGAAAGAAAGAAAGAAAAAAATCAAAACTGTGCAAAAGCTTTGAGTTGTTGCCCCTCTGTTGTACTTGCTGTACAATCAGAAAAAAAAAGTGGTCTCTTTGGGATATACCAATTTAAAAAAAATGTATATCATGATTATTGTTAGAATAAACAAATAACAGTAATATGATTTGCAGTAGTAATATATATATATTTTTTCATCATTTTACTGAGTCTCATATTTACTTTCACCGCCACACACAGGATGTTTTTTGATTTACCGGTACATTAGTTTCGGTAGTAATTATAAAAAATATCTTAAGAATAAGGCTATGTGTGTAAACAAAGGACGGTAACACTTTATTTGAAGGGGGTTGAATAAGACTGTCATGACACTGTCATAAAAACCTGTCATGAACATGAATAAGCCTTCATGAATATTTATGACTGTTGTCATAAAGCGTCATTCGGTAAATTATGACACTTTTAATACAAAGTTGACATTATTCAAAATGTCTTTGTTATGACAACTTGTCATTAACCAAGAAATCATTACTGATATAAATTTGTTATAAAAGTATTACTGATTGCACTTTAAAAATTAGGTAACTTTATGTTATTAAAGGTAAAGTTTAAACAGTAATGATTTCTTGGTTAATGTCAAGTTGTCATAATAAAGACATTTTGAATAATGTCAACTTTGTATTAAAAGTGTCATAATTTACCAAATGACGCTTTATGACAACAGTCATAAATATTCATGAAGACTTACTCATGTTTATGACAGTGCCATGACAGTCTTATTCAACCCCCTTCAAATAAAGTGTTACCCAAAGGGTAAACTAAGAAAACTAAAAAAAAAAAAAAAAAAAAAAGTAAATTACTGCTGGAAATGTGGAAAAATGTACAAAAACTGCTGTAAAAGAAATGACCAAATATGTCATGTCTGCAAAACGCCTCTGATGGTGTACCCAGAATCATCATTGCTTCATAACACACATCTGAAGGGAAGTTGGTGATGTGGAGTTTATTTAGGGGTGCCAGGTCAGAGGGGGGCTGAACCATGTTTCACTTGTCTTAATTATGAGCTGCATTGTGTTGAAATACCGTTAAAATGCCAATAAAATCGACTTACGTTTGCGGCTGTGATGTGAAAAAATGTGCAAAAGTTCAAAGTTCAGGCATACTTTTTCAAGGCACTGTTTTTTTTTTATATATATTTTACAGTTCAGTCCATTTCTGCCTGTGTAAATGGTGCAGACACTGTGTACCAGACTGAAAACAAAGCAACACTGACCCTCTCCCTCTGGTCATCCTGCAGCTGTCTGATCTCATCTTTCAGCCGCTCGACCTCCGCCTTCATCTCCTCCTCCCGCTGACACGCACCCTGGGCCTCGTGCCGCGCCCCTTCCAGCTCGGCCTCCAGCCGCTGCAGCTTCAGGTCCGACAGGGTGTCCAGGCTGCGCGAGCTCTGAAGGGTCAGAGCTGGGCAATCCAACACTGGGAGAAAGGAAGCAAAAGAAATGGGAGGACAGGGGGTAAACAACGCAGCACAAAAAAAAAAAGACACAAACACTGAGCTTATATTGCTTCTTTTTTTTCTTTTTTTCCCTGAGTAATGCGCCGCCCGCTGTCCACGGTTGTACAATCGATGACTATAAAAGAGCCAAAGAGCTGACTTCTTCCAAGGGCAGCATCTTTCAGCGCGTACCTGGGTGATGTGATCTGTGTGGGCTGGCTAGTGATTCAGCTCCGCTCACACAGTCCTTGAGCTACAGAAGACATAGCAACGGCACAGCAGTATCATCTTTTATCTTTTCTCCTGCCTCCTCAATAAAATACTTGTATGTGCAGTCACAGGTGCAAATGCACAGTACAAACTTAGTACTACACACACATATATATATATTTTTTCATTCGTACATCACAATTTAATGCAAAAAATAAAAAAATAAAAATAAATAAATAAATAAAATATGGACGACAAACAGATTTGATGCACATTTCCATGAGTTTTCTGCCAGTCTGTTGCCTGAGCAGAATGAAAACTCCTCCTCATCGGGTTTTACTACGGCACAGGCATCTGTTGAGGTGGCACTGGCACATTGCTTCCACGTTTCAGCCGCCCACGTCACCGACAAGGTCACAATGCAAAGCAATTAAAGTTGACAGAGCCCCCGTCTACTTCAGTCCTCCCGCAGCACGGCAGATTGAGCAGTGTTGTTGTTTCCACTGCACTGCATTTGTTTTGCAGGAATTTGTATTGTTCTCTGTCAAGTCACTTTTCTTTTACACGTTTTAGTCGCGCAGACTACCCGCAGCAGAGTTCATTTGGTGGCACAGATGGGCAGAATAATACCGATTTACAGCACACGCCTTACAATGCCAAATGCCTTTGGAGCCAGAATGACTGAAGTTTGACTGCAAAGCTCTTTTTATCAATTACATAACTTTTTTTTTGGGAACTTTGACGTTAAAAAAGCTGCTATTTTTTCCTTAACATATTGGCTGGTTTTGCTATGTTTTTTTTTTTTTAAATATTTATTTAAATATATTTATTTATTATTTAACATTTGAGAGAAAACAGGCATTTAGCCATTATCGTAATCATGAACATTTTCTCGTCAGGATAAGAAAAATGCAATTTTTCTTTGCGATAAATTCCAGTGAATGATGTCTTAAAACCCAAACAGTTTGTCAAAAATTGCCACTTTATTTTCTCAACTGTGGATTCCATAAGAATCAGTAAATGTCAAATTCAGAAATATGATCTAATTCAGTTTATGTGCAGTTTAACAACAATTAACTAAATTTCAGAATATATTTTACTTAGAGCTGTGTTTTGACGGTAGTTAAATATACAATAACACCAATACAGCTGTTGGAAAAAAAAAAACTGCAAAAATGTTGCGAATGATTTCTTAGTCACTTTTATTGTTATCACAATACATCGCAGTAAGATTTTGAGTTTATGTCGCTCACCACGGTTGGATTTGATTCAGCTGTCCTAATTTGCTTTCGTTTAGTAGATTCCTAATAAGTGGCGTTAATTGAACATTATATTTTTAGTTTTGTTTGTGACATGCAAAGCTTCAATGGTAGGATGGAAAAATTCAGTGTTGTTTAAATGTATCCATAAAATCATCTTCAGATGGACATCAATCTAAATTTGGTTTGGCACGTCAGTGTTTTTCAAAAGTTTCTGGACTGTCTGGAAACATGCAGAGGCAGAGGAAAGACTAACAGAAGGCATTAGAACCCATAGGCATATATACAACAATAGCAAAAGTCAATGAAAGAAAAAAAAAAAAGTGGAATGCTGAGTCGCACAAACATAACAAATCCCAAAAATCTGCATACTGAAACCAGTCAAATCACATAAAAAGTGACAAAATGATTTGCAGTCTGGCAAAAAAAAAAAAAAAAAAAAAGTCTGCTTCTCTGCACAGATGAGCAGCCAATGAGAAACAACGCACACTGGCTGATTTATAAAAAAGTTACAACAACAGACAAGAGGCGGGCTGTTTTCCTCCTGCGTCTACGTGCCTTTGGAGCGACTGCTCCTACTTTCTCCTCAATTTCTCAATTCGTCCAGCGAAACGAGTCCGCTAATTGTATCCGAGGGGACAAAGCTGCTTACTGTGTTTGTCAGGGCCGGCGTGGAGCTGCAGGTACTGCATGTCTTTGTTGTGCAGCTGGATGTTGAGCTTCTGCAGGGACTCGTCCCTCTGCCTCAGCGCAGACTCCAGGCCCAGGATCCGCTCGACATGCTTCTCCACCAGGTTCGTCTGAAACCAAGAAAAGACAGCCCAATCTGCAACAAGGTAAAATGTCGTCTTCATTCATGTGCGTGGCACATGGTATATAATACTGTGATATTTGAATCAATTGTCAAACACAGGAATTGGTATTAGTCTGCAAATAAATGACACTAACTGTGTCTGAATTAAAGCAATTATGCAAAAGGAGTGAGGGAGGAAAATTTCCCACATGGTCAATTGCAAGGTAACATGAATGCTTGATGTTTGTGGACATCAAATTTTGCCCAAAAGGGTTTTAGACTTAGAAGGCAATTCTTCACAAAGGACTGAAAACATTTCTAGAAAACCACAATTTGTATTTGCCCTGGTTACTTTTGCAAAAGATTCAAATGTAATCCCAGCACAGTTCTGAATAAAGAGAAAGGCTCCGAGACAGGAAGGCCTCTCAAGAAGTGATCAATCTCCACTAGGCCATTAACTATATAATTTACTGTTGTTCTTTTTTTTAAACCTTCCTACTTTAAATTTCTAAATCTCTCTGTCACTTTATAAACGTGTTAATGAGTAAGTGAGCAAGAGGCTGGAAGGTGAGCGAGGAGCAGTTTTCTGATGAAGTCCCATTAACGAGCCGCAGGTGACACCGCGATGGTCCCTGCCAGGTGGCAGCTCCGACATCTTTGGCACACTTCATTCCCTCATCACTCTGACAGTTTAAAGCTGCTGAAGATACTCTGTGAGATGGACTCCGCCGTCAAGTGAGATGCTTTATTGCCTCACAAGGGCACCGAGGAAAGTTCGGCCAGCCAATCTGTTCGGTTGGACAGCTCTGCCTCGTGTTGATGTGCAACCACTTAGAATAAATGAGATTGTCACGGTTTTAAGCGGTGGAGCGACACACAAAGGAAAGTCAAGTCACATGCGGCTTAATTCTTCGGGGGGGAAACAGGAATAATTAATTAAAACAATCGCTGAGAGAAGAATATCTCTTCCAAAAACAATGAAAATAAAAAATTTTGCCAGATTATAATTTGCAGGATCAGCAAATGGAGGTTTTGTTTTGTTTTATTGTAGAAAGAAAGATACTATCGCTTCACAGAAATTGCCTAGAGTGAAAGATTTGATGATCGGCAGCATGTTTTACTGAATCCTGCAAACTTGATGTTGGACTAGACGTAAATGAACTTTGTTCACCAGCAAGGTTTTGTCGGGAGGCGCTTAAGCTCCTAAAATAATTTAAAAAACCAAATTCTCTGCAAGTGTTTCATGAAAACTGACAATAAGATTAACTAACATATCCAAGTGAATTGGAGGGAGACCTTTGGGAGCATTTCAGGCCACGCCTGAAACTTGGTTTTCTCTTACGACATGTTTGAAAAGTCAAGAGAAATCCGACATCAGGAGGAGAACTGTGGAGCTGCACCAGTCTGGCTCATCCTTGACAACAACTTCACGATCCGTGAAGATGAAGATGAAGCTGCCACATTCATCTGTTCAAGATATTACTGTATATATAAGTACAGACATGATGGGAATGTACAACCATCATGCAGCTCAGGAGTGAGAGACTTTTTGTCCTAGATATGAACATATTTTGGTCCAAAATGTGCAGATTGACCGCAGAAGAAAGACCTTCTTCAGAAGGTCTTTCTTCTGCGGTCTTCTTCTTACTTTGGCTAAAGCTGGTGAAACAGCCTCATTATCCACAAAAAAAAAAAAAACATTGTGTCCTGCTTTACTATTATGAATCACTTTGTGTTGTGTTGGTCTAGTATATTGAAATCCTTTAAAATACATACATTGAGGCCTGTTGTTCTAATAACGTTCTTTGTAATTTCTTGTCTTCATATAAACCCCAAAGCCGTATGGATTTTTAGTTTTCATAACTTTTGTGTCTTTGATTCGGTTGCAGGGCTAAAAAAAAAAACATAAAAAAACAAGACTTCAAAGTTAATGTTCCCAGATGCTCCCCATCCAATGTAACTGGAGTGGAAGATGCAATTACATCTTCATCTACAAAATATTTACTCATGGAGCGCAATACAAATTCAGGCCACACTTCGACTCCCTGATGTGATTCAGCTACGTTCATTCTGTTGATCTCTCACAGGAAATCTCGGTGAAAAACGCTGAGGTTTGTGGCTGCAGTGCAAGAGATTTCTAGGGGTATGAGCTTGAAAAATATTTATTAATGTATTGCCATCAAGTTGCTAAAAGTAATTGAAAAAAATCTGCATGCTAACTTCTCAAGCTTTCAGGATGCAGAAATAAGAACATTTCTGCAGCAGCAGACATCTGGAACCAAACTGGAAGAACTTTTGTTGTATTCATTCAAGTTATATTTTTACATCTAAACGCATATTTCATTAACTATTAATGATATCAACTCTTGCTTTTTTTTTTTTTTAATCTGAAGTGTAAAACTAACACTTGGAGTCTAGTGTAAAGCTATCCGAGTGTCGTTTCTGACCATCTTGTCGAGGTCCCTCTGGAGGTTGCTTTTCTCCATGTGGATCTTCTCGTAGGCCTGGATCACATCCTCCAGCTGTTCCTCCCTTTCCTTTCTCTTCTGCAGCTAAAGAGAGACAGATCAAGAAAAAAAAAGAAAAAAAGAGCTGAAAAGCAGGCAGACTCACAGAGACAAAAAAAACAAGTTGACACATTTCCTCCCTTCTTAGTTTTCAAACTTCTCCCACAAAGGAGGAAATGAAGGGAAAACTTCAATTCAGAGAGTCATCAAACACGTCCCTCAAGAAGATGTTTTGCAACCGGGTGAAATTGGGACACCGAATATCTTAAGACGACAGCGTGTGCAATGCAGCGCTTCCCTAATATCACAAGTGGTTTTTTTTTTTGTTTGTTTGTTTTTGTTTTTTTTTAAAAAAGGGGGGCCCATTTAACATCTTGGCGGCTTAGTTTTCTCACAGTGTGGCACGACGAGTGCCACAGTGAGACACAATCTTATTTGGCACATCTGAGAGCACTAGAGATTCTCCAAAGCTGAGTGAAATTAAGAGATTTTCAACGTAGGCGAGGGAACGAGCTCATCGAAGCACGCGGAAAGAAAACATGGTCACTTCCAGGCAACCGAGTGGGAGCGTCAATGAGGGACTGAGATAAACAGAGAGGGACACACCAATGGGGCATGCCGGAGCCGGGACGGACGTTCAACGTGTCGACGGGAACATATGCGAGTGGAAATCTGGCACTGGTGCATGGACGGCTTGTGGAAAGCTTCGTGAAAGAGCACGGAAGCAATTTATTGCGATTTAGTGTGACAGACAAACAGAAAAAAACTGTATAAATGTCAACTAGAAGTAAAGGCTTTCTTTAGAGGGATACATCTAAAATGTGTGGCATTACATTGCCACCCATAAATAAAACTGCCTTCAGAAGTCACCCAACTAGTAAAAATCGTACATCTGTGGTTAATTAAGAGTCAGTAATCGGTTACACGCAGCAAGGGAAGGAAAACTGGCAGCGAACGCATCACTGCCTCAGTGACAAATGGTGGTGGCAGCATCATACTTTGGGAATGAATTTCCTCAGCAGGGACAGAAAAGCTGATCTGTTGACAAGGAGATGGATGAAACTAGAAAAAGCGTAATGCTCTGAGTTGGAGGCGCAGCTAGCAATAGCTTATTGCATAACAGCGACATATAGCCCTAAAACAAGTGATTCTGAACGGAGCTCAAAACAGGTTGAAATGACTAGACTGAAATCTCATTATTTGAGAATTATGTTTTGCAAAAAAAAAAAAAAGTTTTCTATTGCCCTAAGACCTACTGTAACTTGTTTAAAGGGAAGCACAATACAGTAAGTCTCCTTTAAAACATATGAATTAAGGATAGGATGTCACTAAAGTTCACCCATCAGTGAAGCCACATGAGTGCAGCCTGTGTACTGAGTGTACATTGAGACTCTCTGTGCCGTATCGGTTTGGTTCCCACAGAGCAGTGCTCACAGTGCCATGTCTCATTTCATCAGTCGGACTGCCAGGTGTCAGACAACCCCATGACCTGTGGAGTCCCACGCTAATCATCTCTTCTGCTCTTATAAACCATTTCCTCGCTCTCTAACGCTGCTCTTTTCTCTGTCTTTTTTTTTTTTTTTCACCGCTGCTGCTACCAGCTTCACCACGGCCTTCCTGTGCGAGCCGCCTCTCGTTTCCCCGTGTTCTCGTTCACACAGTCGTGAGAGCACTGGAGTGGCAGCCGAGCAGAAAAAAAAAAAACAAAACAAAAAAAACCACTCAAAGCCTCTCGAAATGCACTCGTGCGAAGCATGTACGCGCACCAACAAGGATGTTGCCGTCACCCTCTGCTATAAACTTTTCCAAAGAGAAAAGTTTACTAAAAACTAATAATAGAGATAATCAATCTACACAGCTCAGCTCTATAAGAAATCTGCCCATTTGTTCTCTCTTGGTGAAAACCTCCTGATCCAGTTCCTTAAGACTCTATATGCACATCTCTAAAGCATCTCAAAGAACATCGGCCTGAAGCTCCGGTGTCGTACTTCGTTCTTGGACAGCTATCCGGTTGTATCAATTCCTCGTCATTTTTGCCCAGACAGCAGCTCCGGAAGCCTAATTAGCTCTGGACGTTTCTTGACCTAAATTCTACTGTAATTAAATTAGGTTTTAATGGAAGAAGGATTTCCACTGAATGAGTCCTCTAAAAAAAAATAAAAAAATAAAAAAATACATTTGTCTGATAAGGCTTTTTCTTTTAGCCACCGCATTAAAAAAAAAAAAAAAAAAAAAAAGCAACACATGTGAAATTGGATTCTGTTTCCCCTCGTTTTACTGGGTGTGTACCTCATGGGTCAGGACATTGACTCGCTGGTGCAAGTTGCCGTTTTCTGACTGCAGCAGCGCCGTGTCTTTGCTCTCAAAGGAGCAGTAGGAGTTGGTGTCCTCACCAAACTCGCTGATCATTGGGAACTGCAGAGACAAAGACACACATGACAGCTCATTAATGTTCATGTTCATTAAGACAGCACACTGCAGTAAAGATTACAAAGCTGCCGCGTTTCAGTATTAAAAACATGAAGTATTCATTCTGCTAGCTTAAGGGTAATCGCTTGGACAGAATTTCATGTATCTTCTTCTGACTTCTGACGTTGTTGGTCGAGTTAATCAAGCTGAAAGTCTTGTGGGGTACGTCTCCACCAGTGTCGTGTCTAGAGAGTAAATATTTATCCATTTCTCTTTGCACAATAGCTCACAAGCTCACTCACATCGGACGGAGATTATCTGGGAGCAACAGCTTTCAATCCTTACATGAGATCCTTAATTGGGTTTAGTTATAGACTTTGGCTGAGCCAGTTAGCACATGCACATGCTTTGATCTAAATCCTTCCTTTGCAGCTTTGGCTGCATGTTAAGCTGCCAGAAGATGAACCTTCATCCCACTTCTACTAGGATTGCTCTGTATTTAGCTCCATCCATTTTCCTATCAACTTAGGTAAATCAGCAATCTCCCGAGACAACTAAAGCACATCAAGCTTCTTTCGCCTTCCTGTAGCTCAGAAATTAGACCATGAACCCTTCTGTCAAAACGAGCTTTAGTGTCTTCAGCTACAGCAGCGCTGGCCGGTCAATCCACTTTTGAGGATTACTACACATCTATTAGCGAGTGCAACCTGCTGTCGAGCGGCTGTTTATTTCCATCAAGCCGCTTCTGAAAAGTCTCATTTTTGATTTAAATTAATGAAAAGTGTATGTAAGCTGAGTGAAAGCACAACTGGGACTTATAAGCTGAAGGCTGAAGCAGATTCAATCTAAACTCTAAAGGTTTTTACTCTTACAAAACCAAACTCTGGTCGTTAGCAGAGCGCTGCGATCCAGACATGCTGGTTATATAACTCAGTGTTGTTCAACCTAAATGAACACATTTCCATTTAGAGTGCCTACCATAAGGGCTTTTCATTTTCTGTGTGAAGTCATTGCCTCGCTGATGCAATGTCTATTTGAGGAGAAAACAACCCTTTTCCATTTAGAAGAGCATCTCTCTTTGCTCGGTTTAACAGTAAATGGGGTAAACATGTGCAGTCGCCCCCCGAGGGCCAGAGTTTCCTGACAGCGCTGAGCTTCAGGAACTCTGAACTGGAGAGGAACCTCGCTTCAGCCCATGTTCAAAGGAGCAAGAAGTGTTCCCATCCATCACAGCAGCAGCTGCGCTCTGGAGTTTTCTGTTTGCTGCAGCTTTGTTACTAACAGGACTGTCTGAGGCCGAGTGCGTTGGTCAGAATTGTTCTCCCTGTCGAACCTGGAATAATGATTAAACATGAGAGGTAAGAAAGAACAAGCCTGTCAGAATCCAGACCCATCCATCCATCCATCCATCCATCCATCCATCCATCCATCCATCCATCCATCCATCCATCCATCCATCCATCCATCCATCCATCCATCCATCCATCCATCCATCCATCCATCCATCCATCCATCCATCCATCCATCCATCCATCCATCCATCCATTAGTGAAGCTTGTTTTCTCCTGTAAAAGATACTAAAGGCAAATGTCAAGTAGTGGGTTTAAAGTGGGTTTAAAGCAGCAGTATTATGTGTTTTCCAGGTACACATAGTGCCATTTTGTAGCACGTTCAAGAAACTATGTTACCTTCGGTTGTTATAAAAATGCTTTATGTAACATTTTTACTAGAAGGAATTTTGGCTTCACAGTTTAATGACTTGAAATTGGTCTTCTGTCCCTTTAAAAACTCCTGCTCTTTCTGAAACGCCATACTGAAGCTGAGGTCGAAAGTCATCACAGCAGCGCTCCTCTATTAGCCCTTTAACAAAGCTTTTACCAGCGCTGCACTGGAAAGTATCTCATCTAATGAGCTCAGCAGATGCAAAGTTCTTCCAGGTGTTTGCTAATTGCTGCTGCTAGTCTGAAGGAGCTGCTCTGCTCCATGAGATGGAAGAGCGGCAGCTCGGCAACTTCCGCTCCGAGGAGGATCTACGCCTCAAAGGTGGCGTTTTCCACAGCTCAGTGGTTGCCATGGGAGATTAAAGGATTTCTCAAAGATGCAGGAAGGAATCCAGGTATGCTGTTGATGAGGCAACAACATCATGACGTGACGTAACGACCAAAAAAGTTAATTTTACATAATACTGCCCCTTTAACTACAGTCATTAGTATTGATGACTGTGATTTTTGTAAGTGTATTTCTTCCTTTCCTGACTGGCTTGATTACACCAACTGGCTCCACTCTGTTGAGCTGTTATGTTCTTTCAATCTACTGCCAAGTTCCCTTTGAAAAAAACCTGGCTTGTTTAAAAAAAAAAAAAAAATCCTTCCCAACAATGACTTCCCAGATGATTTTATGTAACAAACCATCTGGAGAAGATAAATGATGAAGCCAAACTTCACATTTAGATACATATGAGCCCAGGAATCTTATGATTTTTAATAACTGTGCCCAGTCAGTTTCACTTTAGGTATTAAGTTATTTAAATTCATTTGTAATTATAGCAGCAGCTCCTGGTAATTAATATGTGTCTGCATGGTTATATTTTGGGAACTCTCTTGTGTTCGGTTTGTAAAAGTAAACCGACAAGATACCTGCTGTCACGTTTGGAGCACAGAACACAGAAACATCAATGACAACACAGTAAGCGCTACACTGATTAAACCACAGACTGATAGCAAAATCTGAGGTGGAGGAGGGCCACCGAGCTGCTGATTGGTTTATTGGTGATTGTTGTCGAGATTAGCTAAATTCTTTGTCAAACACCCCGTTACTTCTGCAGTCAGTCATTTGGGGGTAAAAAGTCATCTGTGTAAAAGTCAAAGTCGCAGCAAATTTTCCACTTCCTCTGTGAACTGACTGTAGCGCCACCGTGTTCAGACAGACCTTCTGTCAAGCATGTTCAACATCCAATCCCAGGACCAACAAAAACAAAACATTTTTACGTTTTAAGAGAGGTCTCTCTTAAAAAGATAACTTAGTGCAAGTTTTTATCAATATTTAACCAAAAATGACATGTTATTATTTCTCAATAATAAATCTGTTTAACTATCAAAACAAAAACAGAACTTTTTTACCTAAGAGCCACTTTTTACATGTTTCCACTCGTGTTTTTGATGATTCATTTCTGAGACAAGAAGGCTTCACTTCCACCACCACATTCTTTAACTCTAAATCTGAAAGAGGTATCAGTATTTCTGACGGTGTGTACATTTAGGAACCCACATTAAAATATTAAAACTCTCTTCTAAATTTATTTATGGTGCTGCCGCTCCCTCTGTCTGCGACCTCTCAGAGCTTTACCTCTCTGAGGTCAGAGTGGCGCCTCAGACTAATTTTACGACAAAATCTTTTAAAGCCGATATGGAAATTGTTGCCTTCATCTTTGCAATGCACAGATGTCAAATCTTCTGTAAAGCTGGATATTTGTTTTGTTTTGGTAATTAATCAGTTTGACCTTATAAATAATTTTTATGAACTGTTTGAAGAATAAAAAGGCTTTGTTTTTAGCTCTTCTTCATGATGTATGCTGTTATTTGTTTTGTTTTGGTTTTAATGCTCTTGCGCAACATAAATACATTTTACTCACTTGCTGTCATGGTATGAGTTGATTCAATATTTGAATTAAGAAGTGATTGGTATTTACATATTCAATTACCTGTTTGAGTATCCAGGATTAATTAGTGTGTCAGTAGAGCGACTCGATTCAAAGTACAGTCTGACCTGCTCTTGTTTCGCTGTTTGGAGATGAGACTTGTTGGTTCGATTAGACAGCAGGTGAGGCAGAAATCCTTCCAGCGATAGCTGAATTGGCATGCAGATTAAATCAGGGGAGCTTTAGGGAAAACGAGCGCAAAGGAATTATGTAGGAGGACAGAAAATGAGTAAAAATGGGAAAGGCAGTTGAAAGAAAGATCTACATGGGAGGAGGGATGCGCTGCGTGACACAAAAAAGGATGAAGCATGAGGGAGCAAAAGGAGATAATGATGTGAGCAGTGAGGGGGAGAGATGAATTGTTGAAATTAGGAACAAAGCAGGATTAGTAGAAGATGGAAAAAAAAAGAGTTTTCCACTAATCATTACTCTTAGGTGTTCTGCTTATTCTAGGAATTATACAGGAGCAGACATTTCTTATTTTTTTCCCCCTACTTTAAGGATTTCAATATGGTCTACCGCATAGAGAATCAAAAGAAAGCCACAAAAACGTCATCGCTGAAACAAATACACCCAAGCAGTCGGCTTAGTATTGGAGAATTTCAAATATGTGCAAATGAAGTTAAAGGAGGAGAGAGTCAGAACTCCTGGATGCTTTTAGCAAGCAGCTGTTCCTGCAGGCTCCAGGCTGCCAAACTGCTGTTGACTCACTCACAGGTGGCCGTTTGCTCAGGGACGGTTCCACAGAGAGGCAGGTGTTGATTCTGGTGGAGCAGGTGCAGATGTTGGCCATTTGGAGTAGAAGTTGTCGCACCTGCAAACGTTGCCTTTAGGTTGCCACTTAATCTGTTTTTTGTTTTTTTTTTTAAATCGACCTACAAAAATTTGGGGTTAATTTTCCGTTTTCGGCTGCACAAAACCAACTGACGTGACTCATTTCTCACACTGAGTTACGTTACATTTCTTAATTTTATTTTGGACAATAAAAGGAATTCAAAAGCAACCAGTGTTGGTATTATTTTCACTTCAAAACATACCAATCCCAGAATAAGTATGAACAACCTACACTCCAGACACTGCATAAAATTCAATCAAATAAAAATTACGACCATGCAGCCAGGAGTCTCTGAGAGGATAATAAAGCAATGTAAAAGAGTTTTCATTTTATTTTTTAATCAGGTTGTGTTTACAGTTTATTTTCAAAAAAGCATTTCTATCCTTTCCAATAACCAACGGAAAAATATCTATTGGCATTACAGCAATAAATCTTCCTTTGTGCACGTTTCCACTGCTTTTTGATCACTTAGCTTTGGTTGTGAGCTCCAAGTCTTTGAGATTGGAAAGCCTCCTTGCCATCACCCTAATCTTAGCTTCCTCCACAGATTCTGTGTCAGCTGTCAGCCTAGACTCTGTTTTTTTATTTTTTTATATTTTTGAAACACTCCCCACCTTAATAAAAATGGAAAAGGTTGAGTGGCTCTCTAGCCTTGGCAGTAAATCAACAGCACAAACCAGGAGTCCTCCTATCTGACACAAACAAGGACAAAATCAGCCGTGTTGATTAGTTTGTTTGTTTGTTTGTTTGTTTGTTTGTTTGTTTGTTTGTTTGTTTGTTTGTTTGTTTGTTTAAAGCAGCCAAACATCGGACTTAAAAACGCTTTCACCTTAATTTCGTAGATCTTCAGCTTCCTCTTGATGCTGGTGTTCTCTCGCTCCAGGCTGGCCAGTCTCGTTTTGATTTCCTGATAGGCGGAGATGAGGGTGAAGTGGGACGCGGAGTACACGTCGTCAGAAGGAAGGGCCGACGTCCTCCACGCCATGCTGCCGCAGCCATCCTCTTTGAGGCCTCCCGCGTCGCTGCCTCCTCCTCCCAGCAGCCCGAGCTCCCCGCCGCCAAAAAGAGACTGCATCGTTCTGAGCCTCAACCTGGAAGAAAACCGTTATTGGGGTATGAATTATTTATGTCACTGAAGTTTTCCGGTCGAGCAGAAACTATAGCGGGTAAGTGGGTATTAATTAGACTTTAAGGTGGAGAGTCTGGATTGTTCATTGCAGCTGCTTGGTGAGATCCTTTTGATTGCAGCCAGAGCAGCAGCAGGGTGGGATGTAGCAGCAGCGGCTGAAGAGTGTTTCGATAACTTACTTAAAGCGCCATCAGCCTGAAGTGGGTGTGGTGACATTTTCAGCTTTTGATTTTCTTTTCCCAAATATCAGAAAATCAATACAATTTTTTATCATATGCCAGATAGTGGAGCGAATGAAAACATTTCCCATTTCAAATTGCTGACACGCCGCACACCTCCTTGCAATTCCTGCAACTTTCTCAATCGTGGTATCATGAGAAACCGGTGCTCGAACCGCATATTTTTAATCGGAATGATTCAAATACGAGTTCAGTTCACGTTCGTGTTCCATTTCACAGTGCTTCAAAAAGAAAAACAACAACAAAACATGAGCTTTGACAGCCTGCCCTCCACCAGAGGCATGATGAATGAGCCGCGTGGTTAGCCGATCACGCTACATCACGTCTAGCCAGCCCTCGTGTCCCAAAGACTCTGAGCTGTCAAAAGAAATAAATGGCACCTGTAACGTCACCTCCCTGTTTTAATGCAGCCAGACGAGAAATGTGCACCAAATTCATACAGGATGTGGCAAGGGGCACTGAGATCTGTCAGCTCATGGACACAGAGGTAGTTACACAAGCTGATTTTTGATGTATATTGGAATAGATGTCATCCTGACTCCCAGCTTTGCCTTGTGAGTCAGCGGTTGCCTACTGAGCTATTTTCATCTACTCCCTTCCTCCACTGTGCTATTTTTCTTACATTTCTAGGAGTGAGGGGAATAAAACCTCAGCCAATCCACATCTCTCTTCCGCTCCGGTTTTAGGAGGATGATACAACAGCACTCCCACCCACCCAGGCGCGCACACACACACACACACACACACACACGCACACACGCGCACACACACACAAACTCATGGCTGTGAAACACAAAGCTGACTGAAACATAGGTGCAGGCAAAAATGCCTATGTGGTCAAACAGGCTGCAGACACACATGGTTAGTCGTAAAAGTGGTAAAATATTAAGTACTTGTGCTCTTCAACAGCTTCTCATCTTGTGTTTGCTGAATTTTTTTTAGGCTGAAAAATTAAGCTGTTCCATTAATTAGGCCTAATTGATCAATTATTTTTCAAACTAAGTCCAGAAATGGTGTTTTCTTGTAAATATGCACATGCATATATAAAAAGGGGGCTGCACAGTGGCGCAGTTGGTAGAGCTGTTGCCTTGCAGCAAGAAGATAGGCACCAGCAACCCTCCCGACCACACCAAGGGACAAGGGTGTAAAGAAAATGGATGGATGGATGGATGGATGGATATATAAAAAGGTAAATAAACTCAACTTAAATACAGTAGTTCTCCAGTAAATCAGAAATTACAATTGATGAATTTCGCCAATTTGCACAGACATGCATATAAGCTGACCTGCAGACCAGCTGGAAAGTTGCAGTTCAGTCTCTTGCACTTCGGTGTGTGGCAAAGGGAAGCAGGAATCAAACTTGCAGTTTTCCAACATGAAAACAGAGAACGCAGTTGGACGTTGCGCGAGAATGAAAACAAATTTTGATAATAGGAACAATAGGAACTGCCAATTTGACAGCTGTCCAGCATTCAATCAGTGATGCTTCACAAGAAGGATAAGCCACAAAAAGTCAATGCTACATAGTACTTTGTCCAAATATTTTCATGGAGAATTGAGGAAGATGCACAAGCAACATGGATCACTGTGGTTTGGACAGGATTATGAAGCAATCAGTCAAGAACTCAATATTACTCGAATTAATAGAGACACATTATAAAATTAAAACTAAATGTAAAGTAAATACTATAAATAAAACAATTAAAACTCACTTTATAGTCAGATTTGGTATAGCTATTAATGTTTCTGCACTGAAACCTAAACAATTGCAATTATTTTGTAAAACGTTGCTAAGAAAAGCACCACATATACACAAACTGGACATGAGAATTTCAAAGAATACTGTTTGCGATGATTTAAGACCCTCATAAATATCAAATTAACTTAAACAATTTATATCCGCCCTGTGATTTTGCTTCATATAATGCAGGGGAAATGAGAGCTTAGTGATGAAATTTGACCATAAATCTGTTTTATAATCCAGACCCCTGGCGTCGCAATGTGTCTCTCAGTCTGTATGGATATCAGGACTTGGAGGAGGTCCAAAAAGCTCAGTTGGGATCCTGACTTTATCCAATTAAAGTCTGTAAAATTGCTGCGGGAATCAAACACTACACGAGGGCTGTTCAGTACGACGCGCGGCAAAAGAGATTCTTCAAACATTAGTGCATGAAAAGCACATAGGCATGAAGGTACACAAATCAGAAGGAAGTCATGTTTTCTAAATATACGTCAGAACAAAAATATCAATCCCTAAAACACTGCAAGAAAAAAAAAATACTATTAAAAATGTTACTTGCATTTTATTTGCATGATTTCTGAAGGCAGCTGGTGCCATTGGATTTTATCCAGCGGTAACAGAACAAATGTGCACCACAGTTTGAAAATAAAATTGAAATCACAAGTATCCCTTTCACTTTACAATCAAGAACTGCTTTGTTTAGCTCTATTACACAAAGATCCAATAAAACACATTAAATTTTGTGGTTGTTGCATGAAAAAAATTGAAAATACAAAATTTCAAAAACCCTTGCAATTTGTGCGTAAATTGACAATTTGGCAAACATCAGAGCTTAAATTCTAAAAAGAGCAAAAATCAGCTCAATCGTGGACGCTGGAATCCAAATAAAAACGAGCACGTCTGACTTTCTTTGCTAGCATCCGTCAGCGAGGACAACATTGTGTAGGCTGATGGATGTGGCTGCATTTGCTTAACAAAAGACAAGGACAAAGGAATATTCATGCTTGTGCGTCTCTAAATTAACATGCATAATTTACCCCACACAGTGCAGTTCGCACTCACTCCCGCAGCTTAACTTCCTGACTGCACGTCGCTGTTACCCCCCCCCCCCACCCCTTTACCCTCGGATTCGGAGTCAAAAACTTCCACCTCTATTTTTAAGTCACAAAAGGTAGCGGGCCACCCTATGTGAGACTGAAACCGCAGCGCAGATTCATCGTTAACAGAAGATTCAGAGGGTGAAATTGGCGTCTTTGTGATTGTTTATTCCTTGGGCCCACACATCACACCCTTTTTTGTCCTCCGAGACTGCCTCCCTGCATGCTCCCTCTTAGTCCTTCCTTGTTTCTCTTCTCCTTCGAGACCACCCCTCCCCTCCTTCTGTGATATTGTCTACAGTACTGAAAGGACTTTCTACCGCCGCTGTGCTTTGTGTAAATGGAACGTCGAAGGAGCCTTGAACTGCGTAGGTAAACGCCGAGCAGTTAATGCGCTCGGCATTCGCAGTTCTGTGGTTTCAGTGAGGTCTCCCATGGTCACTTTGTGCGAATCTGGAAAAGCCCGACCAAGCCTGACATTTTCCTCCAACACGGCTCAGTTCTGTATTAAATGTTGTCACTGAGTTACGCAGACCAAAGGCAAGCAAGGTTTGATACAACAAACATACATTATTAAACTATCCCATTAGCTACAATGGGATAGCTTAGATCAATCCATATTCATGTGTCACAGTGGTCCAGTCAAATCCAGACCTATAAATCCAACTCACAGCCTGTTGAAAGACTTCAGATGTCCTAACTCCCATGGCGGAGAAAAACACAGCAATACAGAAACTGTTTTATTATTATCATCTATTTTAATGAAATCATCTTCCTATAATTACTTTTTATATATTTCTTACATATACACACATTTATTGGCACCCCTGATATAGCTGCGTAATTTTCTTTCTCTTTTTATTACAGTAGCATTTCCTCACTGTAAGAAGATTCATTGCAGTACTGTAGTTTGTCAGATTAATGTAAGAAGAGGGAAGGCTAGTGAAAACTAAGAACTATGACTTGGCCCACATCCTGGGCTTTAATGAGTTGTGAACAGTATGCAGATCCAGGATATTGGGGGGAAAAAAAACAGCATCATTATCCTTTTTGGACAAGAGCAAAACATGCGGAGAGAAACAGCTCTGCAATGCCGCTACTTTGTCCTTGCAGTGATTCGGTCATTGGCGTGCGCATCCTCAACGCCTCGCGTCCACAGACACAGAAACCCGAGGAGTCGCATCATACCTGCTGGCAGGTTAATTGGCTCCTATGTGCCGTGCCTTCCAGCCTTTGGCATTGTTTACCGTGAGAGACGGAGGAAGCAGGTGTTCTGGACTGAAGCTACGAGTTATGGGAGCATTTGGCAGAGCAGAAAGGGAACGCCACCTCTCTGCCCTGGTCTCGCCATTCACAAGCATACTGTCCGAGTCAGAGGTGCCAAATGTCCAGCCTGCTGTGGGGATCGCGGGATGACACAGTGAGAGGAGGTGGACGGTGCCAGACGGAGGGAACGTACGGCATCAAAAGAGGAAAAAGGATATAAATGGGGAGAACACCAAAAATGTATAGATCTATTTAATATATATACATATATATATTATATTATATTTCCTTGCTACTACAAACAGAAAAAGACACACAGTTCACATGAGGAGTTGTTATCAAGTGACAACAGCACTTTAATATAATAATAACACACATAATCAAATCACTGGCTGAATAAGGCTGTTCACTGAATCCCATTGGGATTAAATGCATTAAATAAATGAGTGCACAGAAGGAGACGATGGCATTCACACAATTAAAAACAAAAGACTTTCACTCCTCAGAGTAGGGTTTGTCTCCCTTCAGCTATCTTATTAGAGGTTTAGGCCTAGATTGGACATAAAAATTATAACTTAATATTTATTCAAAATACCAGTGGGAACATACAGAACCTTCGTCGGCAGTTACAAGAAATGCTAAACTATTTTAATGCCAAAAAAGATTACATAACTAATTTTGAAAATGTTATATAATATATAGAAATATTTAGTGTTCATGGATTGAAGTTTGGTATTTTTGGCCCTTAAATAGAGTAATGTTATTTATGTACTTATTTAGGTTTTGATTTCAAATCTACTCTAGTGCCTTTTACTAAAGTCTTATCAAAGCAAACAAACTACAGCCAGATAAATAAATAACATGGAAGGAGGATAGGGAGCTAAAGCAGTATTTGGTATTTCTGTGCTCAGGAGTTTCATTGAACCTAAAAATAATGATAAAGAGCAAAAACATGAATCTTCTCAGATTTTTTTTTTTCCAGCTGCATGAGACATTTTTTATTATTTCAAAACTTCGCCTGAGTCGCTCATCTCTGTTGCTTAATTAGTGAACCTCATGTGGCTGTGGTCCAGGCTTTGCACTTTAACACAACGTCTAATAGGTTCTTGCATCAGGGTCATCACTCACAACACAGGGAGCAGACTTGAAGGAGAGCAGCTAATTAGAGTGAGAGCATCTCCATCATTAGACAAACAAAGGTGCTTAAAATTGCAAAGTCGCTGTCAGTTTAAAGTAACACATTCTAATCCGAATCAGGAATCTGTTGCCCATTTCCAGATGCTAATGAAATAAGAGGTCATTAAAGAGCAACCAGAATCAACCAATATTAGCATTTGGAAATCACAGACATGCTGGTTTTATAACAGTGACAGTAAAGTTTTGTGCTCTACCTTTATTGACAAACAGCTTTGAACATCATGCCTACAATCAGACATGTAGGTCGATTAAAATGTTCTCACTCGTCTACGTTGCCGTCAGCCATTACAGCGTTCTAGATAACAGAGCTTAATAGCAGTTGGCTGCCTTTCAAGGCTCTTTGGTATAAAACAGTGGATGAACTTCTCTGATAGCTCTTTGACCTCAGAGAAATGGTAAACAAAGGCCTGAATCTGACGCACTCAACATGCCGAAGGGGAGCTGACATGACGTGCACACTCAAACGGTAGATGCAAAAAGAATGCACAGGCATTGTTGAGCACTGACAAGGATATATTAGACCATTTCTGACAGTAATATAAATTGGGCACACTTATAAGGGTAATTGCACGTAAATTGAACATTACGTCTTCATTCTGCTAAATTCTCCGTCTCTTTTCTGTCCTGATGGAGTCTCTCTCCTCCTGCTCATCACTCATTCATCCCAGATTCTCAGGAAACCGATTCGTATGTGAGAACAAGTCATGCATTTTGATGCTCATGTTGCCTCCATAGTTGACTGAGCAAAACCACTGTGATTTTTGGATTCATCACATCAAAATGACCCTAAAACAGTTGAAAAACCCCAGACATCTTTTTCTGGCTGTTGACCAGTGTTAATTAGTATCTTCTATGGTCCGTTCTTGTAGTTTAGGGGTTACAGACGGAGCTTTCGATTTAAGCAGTTGTAGACGGAGGAAACGAGTAGCTTTCAGCTTGGCTCTCGCGAGAGTTCCTGCCCGATTCTCTGAAATGAGATCAGTCTGACTGCTTGTCTACTCCCGAGTAAGATACTGACTCCAATGCCAACACAACCGCACTTGAAAACACGAACCCTCATTTAAAGACAAAAATGTAGCATGCGCTAAAACACATACAAAACAGCCTGGGCCCCAGCTGCCACAATGCGCACCCACACACACTCGCAGGGGAACACACAGTAAAAAGTGCTTATGCAGCCTGTCAGCGCAGCAGAAAAACACCACCTCTAACAAATGCCGTGCTGTGCTGTGCCATGCTGCTCCCATGATTCATCACCGGGGGAATCAGCTGTGCACGCAGGCGGCCATGAACTTCTGTGTGTGTGTGTGAGTGTGAGAGAGAGAGAGGCAGCTGCCATTTGGGAGATTGATGGCAGGGGCAGGAGGGAGACAATGAGTTGTGTTGCAGTATTTTTCTTCCCCCCGCAACTCAGAGTTTTCTGTCTTTTCAATCTCTCTTTCCCCTCCTTCACCGAAGCTCCCCTAATCTTTCTTTTTTTTTTGCGGATGCTGAAGTTAAACGTCAACTCCTCCAGCCCGTTTTCTCCACCATCATGCTGTCTTCCTTTCCCGTCGTTCTCCCTGACATTCATCCATCTTGCCTTTCACCAGCCAAGTTCATCACATCCCCCCTGCCTCCCTCCCTCTCTCTCTCTCTCTCTCTATTTGCTGGAGGGAAGAAAGTCTATCTTGACTTTGAATGAGAACTTTACCCACAAAAGACATTAATCTCCTCATTATTGGATTCTCTTGCTCTGAAAAACGAGGAAAAGCTGAGCTAAGCTGCAGCCCCAGAAGCACAGAAAAAAAACAAGAACTTGATCAAAATCTATTTTATTTGCCAACAATTAAAAAAAAGTAAATCATGGCCGCAAACACAACCACAAACACAACTGCAGGAAAAAAAGAAATCAGTGTTCTCACACTTTGTTGATGGGGGGGGTGAGCTAAAGTTGGATGACTCACAAGAACTTGTGTGTTTCCCGGTGAAACAAAGACTGTAATTTGGTCTCAGTCGGCGAAAAGAGCATTACGGAAGACAAGCGCGATGCTTTCTCTCGCTGCACACTCGGCTCGCCAGCAGGCTGGAGTGAAAGATGGCTGTTGCGTGCAGATGAGATGAACAATATGAAGAGAAAAATGTGGCTGAGTGGTGGAGACAGTTAGCCCGGAAGTCATACAGAGATCATCGGCTCTAATAACTGTTTTTACTACTTTGCGAACCAAATGATTAAGTGAAAACAGAAACGATAATGAGCCCGCTGAGAATGCAAAAGTGACTCCGCCGTTCCAACTTCGTCTCCAGACATTTTTCTTTGTTGAGTTGACAAGGAATGATACGGGCTCCGTCTGAAGACAGCACAGGGCAGGAGAGAAACAAGCCTGACGGAAGGGAGGTGAGCAAACTGCACTTCAGCAATTTTCAGGGTCAAACAGGTTTGTGTTTGACCCTAAGGGAAGCAAAGGGAGCAACGCCAGCTGAGTTGTGGAGGAAGCTGACAAAACTGAGGGAAATACCAACAGTAAGCACCTAAAAGAAAACGGCCTTCATTCAGCTTATGAAACCTTTTCAAATGTTGTCGCTTTACAATCTCAAACTCGCATGCTAATGGAGTTAACACGGATAATCACAGATTCTCTACTGGATTTATGTCTGGACTATGACCAGGCCATGCTGGCACATAAATATCTACATCTGGATATAGATGTAGATAAGGGTCTGCAAAGACGAGCCCCCTTTTGAGCTCCCTTTGGTCATTCGTGCGACACAGATCCAGGTGGGGCATATCCCTCAGGCTTTGAAAAAAAAGCCATCGCTGCGGGATGAAAGCAAGATGTGAGGTGAAGCTCCACAGATTCAGCCTACAGTATCAAACATAAAATAAATGTCAGGACACTCCTACAGGGTTAGTCACATCAGCGGCTTGTGATGCCTAATCAGCGTTGTTCTATTTTGAAACAGCATCACTGCTGAAGTAACTAACTACCCAAGGGGAAAGTCTAGTGATCTTTTTCTGTCTCGGCGAACGTCTTGCCATTTTCTTGAGAGGAATGAAGCGCTTCAAATATGCAGCTTCACAGAGCTGGTGTCTGTGTGCTTCTGCCTTAAATCCCCCAGGCAGCTGGCTACACAGACCATCTGTAATTGCTATATTAGAAACTTGAGCCACAAAGCCAGTTTACGCTTATACGAGTCAGCTGACGCAAGGCTGGGAGTCTCTCATTGGACCCACTTGGTCTCTTTCACAAATCACACGGCGAGGGCAAAAACATTTTTAAATTCAGCCTTGATGCATTTTATGAAAGAAGCTCATGTTTCATCAAGAGGATGTTGTGTTCAAGGAGTAGGGGGGGAAAAAACTTGCCTGTTCTATATAAAGGGCAGATTTGTGGTAAACATGAATAATAATTGTCTTGTCCAACAGATTGTCGCTCCTGGGCTGTGGATCTCTGCAGCTCCTCCAGAGTTGCCATGGACCTCTGGGGCCGCTCCTCTGATAAGCCCTCTCCTTGTGGTGCGTTATGCTACAAAAAATACTTTACACATTCGCTAGCATCCGATGAAAAAGACATTAAACCATAGGAACTGTACAATGGAACGGATAGTCTGCCCTTTTTCTCTCAGAAGTAGATGGAAATATGCCAGCATATACAAACTATCCCTGAAGAACCAGCATTTATTTCTGCCAGTTGTTTAGCAACAATATCACGTCTACAGTAGTCTGTACAGTAGAAGGGGGGAAAATAAAGCTTCCCTTCTTGTTTTGCCTATGACAACCCTGTGCAGTATCTGTGATGCAGGTGTAGCTAATAAAAGATACCATTCAGCACACTCTCCACCAACAGCGCCTGGGCTGCATGTTCAACGCCACACCTGGAGTCTCTGCGCTGCTCTTAATGTCGATAAGTAAACAAAATAATGGAGGTTTATCGGTTACATGACACCGAGACGGGGGGGGGCAGTGTAAGGAAGAAGCAGAATCTGCACCAAAATTGGTTACAATGACATCAAGAAGAGAAAGATGAATAAATGTGAATTTTCATAACAGCATTGGGAAATATTTCTGTCTTTCTCATCTTCTACCTTGAAGGCCACATTCTGCCTGCATGCAGATACTGATCTGCATTCAGGTTTAATAGTTTGTCAAGACAATAGCTGCCCAAATAAGATTTAACAGAGATCCTCCATTGTCTTTCTTTCTTTCTTTTTTTTTTTGCAAGAAAACACATGGAAAATGGAAATACTCTAAAAAATCCTGCACTCTCACACATGAGGGTGATAATCAGTCACCAGATAGCTGACACATATTTCGGGTCTGATGGAGATGGTCAGGATTCTCAGAGGGAACCCACATGCAACACGGAGAACCTTGACGCTCCCCAGAAACTAGGTGACATTTAGACTGGGATCCTTCCAGCTGTTAGGCAACAATCGAAAGGTCAACATCGACTGCAATACATGGGGAAATCTACTGTTGCATGTTTGATTTATTGAAAAACATCAATTAGTATAAAAGTTGACCTTTTGTAACAGGTTCCCATTGTGAAATTTCTTCTGTGTTGCAAGAAAATCTTTGGTCGTGAGTTTTGCCTCTTTCTAGACTTTAGCTTCTTTCCCCTCATCATCCGCCCCTGATTCTTCGAGTTCAAATTCTACATTAAGCTTTCCATTCATTGTTGCCATGATAGCTCACTCACCTATTTGTGACTTCTAGCTTCTGTTAACTGCTACATCACACAGTGTAAAAATGAAATATGAGTGCGTGTGATTGGTTATTTTCCCAGCATGTCTCTGTATTGTCCTGTGACGGACTGACAACCTGTCCAGGGGCCTGAATTTACAGAGGAAGCTCAAGACTGACAAAGAGCACATGTGATAATTGGCAAGTAAAATTAAGCGCGTGTAAAAGATACAGATATGACGATCTTAGGTTGATGATTAATTAATGAAGCCTGGTGCTGCTGGTTCACGCTGGATGAAACAACACGATGTGTGAGAGGGAAGAGAGCAGAAGCTCGGATCAGACAGACTACGAGATAACGCAAAAGACGGCAGATTGGGGTTGGGGGGGGAGTGTGGCATCTTTCAGCTGGAGCGTAAAGGCGCCTGCTCATTCAGGTGATGTAAACCTTACCGATCAAGCTGCACATGTGCCCCTTGTCAAGACGTCAGAGCATTATTTTAATGGAAGACAGAGTCCTTGGCAAAGGACAAAGCTGCTCGGCCTCCAAAGCTGTTTCCTCTGCAACACTGAAACATGTGCATATGTGACTGTCCCCTGTGAGGACACGGCAAAAAAAAAAAAGACCTCCATGGTAACAAGTGAACGCCCTTACATGTAACTCCTCTCAGTCGATGACCTTCAAACAGCCGTTTGGACGAGTGTGAGAAAATTAGGACTATCCAATAACCCAAAAAGTGTGAAACGCAAAGGTGTGAAACGGAATCGGATTCGGAAAGTCTTGCGAATGTAAAACGAAGCACGCTACAGATAGAACTTGCATTGTGGATGATCGTCTTCTTGAGAAAGCTGCATTTTACATGAGGAAGGGCTCTTTTTGTCTGCGTGTGTAACACGCGAGTATGCGAGTGTGTGTTCAGGGAATAAAGAGACACTGAGGGAGTGGGGGAGGAGTAAGAGCACTGAAAATGTACTCGAGTTGCTCCACAGCTCCAAAGTGGACAGCTGGATTCTGCATAGCGACTGAACAATACGAATACTTTAAAATATAGATACAGTTAAGCCCAAACTTATTTAAGCAATCTTTCAATTTTACAAACATTGTTTCCTCTGCCCAGTAGAAATGTTAGCATTTTGGAGCGGCCCAGCTGGAATCCTGACATGAATCTGCTGGAGAGATCTAGAGATTAGTTTGATAGCTAGAAGGCGTTCAACCTCAAACAATAACTGTCACATATCAGTGAAAACATACAAAAGCCAAGTCAGAAATTATAAGGAAGGCTTGGTAACTGTAATGACAAGAAAGACTTCAAGTACTTTGTTGTCTGTTCAAGTGTTACTTTTGCGATCTTGGAAAACGTTTCCCAATTGGAAAAAAAAAAAAAAAAACTTTTTGGCTGAATTAAATAATTCTGGATTTAAATCTGTAAAGACAATTCAAAGGCCCATTTATGAGGTTTCACCCATTGCGTATTGTCTCACTCATGCTTTCAATGTGTTTATTCCTCAAAGCTCCCCCTTGGAACTGCCCATCTGTGGAGCTCATCATACCAACTACTTCTTCAGTCCCACTCTCGTTACAGTTGTAACATAATGAGAAGCATTGTTGTGACATCGTGCTGAAGGCAGAGTGTCGGAAGGAGAAGGAGATTTGTTAAGCCGCAGAGGCCCAATTTCAAGGAGTCAAATTATGAAGTTAAATTTGTTCCAGCAAATTTTGACATATACAATGATTTCAGAACAACTAAAGGTGATATAGTTACACTCTAAAAAGAAAAAAGTTGAACCAACTTAATTGAATTGCTTCTGTAGATAAGCAATTCAATTAAGTTTATCCAACTAAATTTATTAAGTTTAACCAATTCAATATATTATAATCACCCAACTCAATTTGTTAAGTCAGTCTTACTCAAATCATTTAGTTTACTTCAAAAATGGTAAATAAACTTAAATAGCACTTTTGACCACTGAAAGCACATATTAACACATTTATTTAATGCTCAGATTGGTTGGCAACTTCAGATTAAGTACCCAGGGGACACATTAACATACAGCAGGAGGAAGCTGGAGTTGAACCGTCAACCTTCCGATCACAAGGCGACTACTCTATCCACAGAGCCACAGTCGCTTACTGGGACTGTGTCCCTGTAAGCGTAAGAGTCATTGTGTCAGACATGGGACACTGAATTATTTCAAGTAAAGTCAAAGTGAAAAAGGTTATTTAAGAAAAAGATTTGTGTATTTAGATGACACTGTAAAAAGATTATTTAAATTTAGTTTGGAACTTCTTAAAAGTTTGAGTTGACTTTCTGTAGAATTAAATCAAAGAGATTTTAAATGTTTATTAGAACAAAATAAATGATTTGAGTAAGAATGACTTAAATTTGTCATGTTAAACCCCCTTATGAATTAAGTTATAAAAACTTAGCAAATTGAGTTGGAAGAACTTAGTGAATTGAGTTGGATGATCATAATAAATTGAGTTGGTCAGACTTAGGATACAAAACTGGCGTTGAACTCAATTGTTTTAAGTAAAGTCAAAGTGAAAAGTTCCTCCAGGTTAAAGATTTGTAAGTTTTGAGTTAAATGAACACAAAAAAGTAAGTTGTCATAGCAAAAGCAAAAGAATTAAGTTAAATTAATGTAAATAAGTCCATAAGATGAACTACAGCCAAAAACACTTTTTAGAGTGTACTTGTGTGGCATTACGTCCCTGGAAAACACATAGAACTCAGCCATTTAAGTTGCCATCACTTTTAGGCAATGGACATCTCTGGGTTAGCTTTCAAATTCCCAGCAAAGTTTCAGTGGTCATTCTCCGAGAGGTAAAATAAAAAGAGGCCCTGCAGTAGACAGAGGAGGTCTGTGCAGCCATTAACGGCATTGCGGCATGTGGATGGACGAATGCCATCACTTCTGTCTTTGTCTTATTTCGTCAGTCCTGTTGCTGATCATTAAGCTGTGCCCCCCAGTTACTGGTGCTATTTGCTCCTTCTATGGAGACCGGGTACTCATCTGTAAGCTCGCTGATGATGGACTCAAGTACATATGAAATGAATGCAGAAGAATTAACTGGATCTTTACTGCATCTGTACAGAAAAATGATATCAGAGGCACCACAAACCAAGCAATAAACTGCTGAAAGAAAAACTCGTTTCCGACAGAAACTGACCAAGAATAACTCAACAGGAAGACAGGACTATCAAAATAACCCAAATCAGTAAAGCAAGGGAAATAAAGAACACACACACACTTTAGGAGGCAGACCTGAACATTCTTATATTCTTTCCCTATTTGGTTTTCAGATTCACTGCCAGCTAATCGTTTCATCTCCAGCACTGGCTGGTTTCATGATGCCGGAGAAAATAATAAAACCGGCATGTACAGTGGAGGTCATGGAAGAGCCAACACCAATTTTATCCTGAGGGCATTAATCCAGCCATGTGTAAGATACTGGATATGATGTGAATGTCACATTGGCACAGAGCTCATACTCTGAGAGATGCTCACAGACAGAGGCGAAAAGCGCATATAAACATGTCTGAGGCTGAGAAAGCAGTGGAAAGCTATAGCTCAGACAGCTGGGAGGTTTATTGTTGTACGGCCTTTGTTGGCAACAGCAGAACCAAAATGTTTTGTGATTTCAGGACAGAGATCAAAAATGTTAGAGGAGTTACGACGAGACCATCGGTTAGCAAAACAGCAGATGCGAGCAAACGGCACTTTGTAAATTTAAATGCGCTCACGGCGCATGCAGATTTATACAAACTTTGCGTCACGAGATTACCAGTGATCTCTCATGGTTTTTGTCCTGATTAGTTTTAGTTTGATTACCCCCTGTGCAGCAGTAGATGCCACTTGGAATACAAAACTGCTTGTCAGGAATATGTGTCAACATTTTGTTAAACTTTATTCCTTCCCATACACGACAACTAATGCTGACTTTGGATTAAATAACAGAAAACATGTTTTCCTGTCAATATTAAATTAGATATTTTTGGGGGGCAGAGTTTGAAGAGTAAAAGGAAGAACTACAGCAAGCAATTAAAATTGGGGGGCTGGGAAACAGCAACATCTAAGGAAGATAAAAGCTCCAGCAAATCTCCACAGAGACGACGGACTGCAAACAGGTAGAGCAGACTGAGGCCTGAGTCTGAGAAGAGAGGTCCGCATGCTGCCTTGGACCGTTCTTTCTACTTAGCAGAAAATGAAGAAGGGCCAACGCTGACAGCCAATTACCAGACACGAGCGCCACAGCAGTCTTGTTAGGCTGGTGCGGCCCATATGTTCCAGGTCATGCAACGTTGCACGCGTCACGCATGTGGAACCAGAGTTAACCCAAAGTCGCCGTCGCAAAAAGAACGGCGACCGGCTTGTTTGTCGAGGACAGAGCTCGCTCTTAGATTGCTTTTGCTACCGTTTGATCGGACTTCTGGTTTCGAGGTGCAAAGGGAGGTTTTCGCTGCCGGATAAGCCGAAACCGAAGAACAAAAGAAGCTGATGTAAAGATCTAGCTTTGCAAGTAGAAAAAGCAGCGGCTTACAGAGCACAGACAGATCCTGAGTGATCTCTTTCTGTCTCGAGTGTCACTCTGCCTGAAGCTCGTTGTTTTGTTCAGCCGCGTTATTTATTGGAAATCCATGCGCCGGGCCTGGCCCGGCTGCAAACACATGGATTATCCCCCCAGATGTAATTATTCTTCGTATCCCGAGTCAGTTCAGTGACAGGTTGTTAGCGAGGTCAGATTGCAAACAGAAGACGGCATCTTTGTTCTGGTAGATGACGTCAAAACGCCTGAATCATCTGACTGCACATTTACAGATACTGGGTCCTCCTACAACCCCCCAAAAACAAAGACTATTTTATTGTTTTATGTTGATGGATGTACAGTGCATTTATTAGCTTTTTTATTTATTTATTTTTATTCCATTCACATTTTAATGTCTTAATCACAATTCTTAATGTAGTACGTATAAATTTAGCCATAAAGGACAACGAGAATCCATCCATCTGCTCAAATATATTATTGATGAGCAGATTTGAAATCCATATTGCATGAAACAATATAGCCAATTGCGTCCACTGTACTGCATCTAAGCAGTTCTGTGGAAATAGCATATTGAAATTGAAAGCAAAATCCTGATGGTGATTGCAATTTGATGTATTGCGCAGCGTATTTTGCACGTCATGGTTCTACAACTATCAACCAACTGTCCCTCCTGAGCTATAAATCTCTGCAGCTCCTCCAAAGTACCAAGGGCCTGCACATTGAAATTTGTTTTTGTAACGTGGCAAAATATTTGAAAGGCCAAGCTGTACGAATGCGCTTGTCGAGTACCGTTGCTGTAATATGATGAAAACGTTTCAATAACTGTAACCAAAGAAATATGGATATCAGATATCGTGTTCTATGGTGGAAGTGATTCACTGGTGCAACTTTATTTGTTGTATCTCAAAGATACAGAAAAAAAAATCTATGAAAGCATTTATTACCCTCTGCACATTTTATGGTTAAGAATTTAAAACAAAAATTTATTTGAAGCTGCAGGAACAACAAAGAAATATATTTGGGATACGTCAACAAGACATTTCCTCACCAAACACAGGTAGGCCATTTTCAGAGTGTGTGAGCAGATATTTTTAGGTGCGCCACAGGGAGTTTAAGCAGTCCAGTAAAGAGCGGCGAGCAAATGGGTAACCTGGTTTTCCTGTGACACAAAAAGAATCGTGAATCCCCAGCGAGTCCAAAGACTCCGGGTTCGACAAGGACTTTCTTCCTCTTTTTTTTATTTATTTATTTCTTTACACACAGCTGCTGTCTCTTTCCATTCCTTACGCACTTCATTCCCATTCTCCATCACTAACGTATTGGACACGCGGTGCACATAAGCGTAAACTGGCCGGCACCGTGTTCTGAGTAGGTGTAGAGAGTTGCGTCGCCGTTACATCACATCGTTTTTTTTTTTTTCCAGTTTCCCCAGCAACCAGGTGTCCTCCAACAGCAACCACCACCCTGTTATGTCATCCTGCTGTTGTCACGCAGTGCTCAGGGTTTCATCGCAAACAAACCGTCGTGCTTCAGTTCTGCTCTTGCAGAAAGACTTCGGCGCTGTCAGTGGGGTTGCTACTGAACAATGGAAGACAGCCGGGACGGTGCAGTGGGAGGTGTGAGTTTGTTCCCTTTGGGAGCAGCAAAGAGGAGTTTGGAAAGCCTTTTTTTTTTCTTTTTTTTTTCTGCTAAGTGACTCATCTAAAATCTAAAGTCTTGGTTCAGAGTAGGACATGAATACAGGTGGGCCGCCCATCGTATTTCTCGTTTTCCTTTTGGTTTTTAATTAGAGGAGGGAGAAGTACAACAATTGCCGCCCTTGGCCCACAAAACCATTACCGACGATGGGATAAAGATGAGTGATCGAGCAGAGATCTGTTTTTTATAGAATAATCGGCTCCTGTTACTACTTTTGTTCAGGTACCTATGAATTTTTGAGTGTGACAAGCAGCTGGATGAGCAAAACATTGTTATCTATTTAATTAGCAAAATCATATTTGTATCAAAAAGAAGAAAATAAGCTGCACAACCAAACATGCTAAGTATATTCAATCAGAGTAGCTTCCTGCCACAATAATAAATAGTAAAAAAAAAAAAATGAAAAGAAATGCAATTTAGTGTTTTTGGCAAGTTGTAAAAAAAAAGACATTTTTTTTAATAACTTTTATATCATAATGAAATTTACAAGACAATTTTAACCTCTATACATGTTCAGTGGGGCTTAGTGGGAGCAGCCTGTGTTTCAAAATATTATTTTTGGATAAATTTCACTGCTTGTTAAGCTTTTACAACCTCCTTTTGTCCTCGCCAATATTTCATAAGATTGGAGCATTCAGAATCATCCCTTTGTATACTTTATGCATCATACAAGCCCAGTTGAAGGTCATAAAGTAATCAAACTGTACGAAGCACAGCTTATCAACATTTTTGCAAGAATTACAAGATCAATGATTCAAAAGATGCTCCTTTGAGGCACTTTTATATAGTTACCTTATGAGCTAAGTTGTAGATACACACGTAAATTATTGAATTCAGAAAGGACCCATCTGCCTTTCCTGTCAAGCTCTTTTGGATGTGCTTAAAATCGTGTTAGGCAACAAGATGTTTAAGTTCATAATGTTTTTCCAGCTCTATTCCAATCAGGAAAATATTTTGAGTGGATGTTTTGAGCATTTTTGCACACAACTTCATTAGTATTCAACAAAAGACATGATGTAGATAGCCAAATGCATTTTTGTGTCTGGTGAGTCATTTATTTCTGTGTTGATTCATGTTTGATTCAGATCACTATCCTGCACAAAAGACTGAATGATGTCCCGTTTTCAGTTTTCAGATTTATTTTTTTTAATTCTAAAAATGCTGGCATTTCAAAGATTTTGCCATGCAATGCACTACAACATGGTTTTTCCTGTGCTTTCGGAAGACGACTTGGCCCCCCTTGCATCATAGATCTTGCACCTAATGGAGTGCATACCTTCCTGGAGAGTTTAATGCAAAAAAAAAAAAAACTGTGTGATCTTCAAACAGTTCCAATTAAGGTCCCGGCAGAGTCTAACAACCTCGTGTTTTGATCCGCGCTGAAAGAAAAGGAGAAGCTTTTTCTAGGCATGCCCCTTAAACAAGTAGTCGGCAGGTAGAAATCTTCTAATGGCTGTTATGCAGACTTTGTGACCCCGAGACGCCACTCTGAGCTGAACTTCTCTAACAGTGAGCTTTTTACATATTTTATCCTCCCACTCACTGTAAATGGTGCAACGATAAATACGGGTTCTTGTCGCATCATATTTAAACCCCCAGGGAAACAGAAAGTCATGGATAGCTAATATAAATAGCGACAACAGTTGGCATTGACGACGTCCATTAAGCCAGCGGTTCCCAAACGTTTTCTCTTTTATCAACAAGAATATGGGAGATGAGCTCGGGCTGGTGAGTTGTTCTCTTCATAACCACATAAAATGTAAAAAATAAAATAAAAATAAACATATATATATATATATATATATATATATATATATATATATATATATATATATATATATATATATATATATACATGTAATCCATGCCTCTTTTAGATAGCGAGCGCCTTACATAAACATAATTAAAACAGGACCCAACTTCCTAATTAATCAATTCCCTATATCATGACGCTAATCTGAGTGGCAGCCCGTCACGGCTGTTCTCTGTCTCTCACTCGTTTAGCCATGATGGATGGAGGTTGGAAACCTGCACACAAAGACAAACCCTTTGGCCTTGCTGTTGCTACCCATTAAAAGCTAAAAAAAAAAAAAAAAAAAAAAAAAAGAAAGCTATCTGCAGTTTATTCAGTTATGCCAAGAAATATTCATACCCCTGGCAGATTTAAGTTTACATCTATTTCTATTCAACCAAGAAGTTCTTTTTGTCTAAAATGAAGTCAGATATTAGTAATAAAAAGATAAAGTCATCCAAGAATGAATCGGAAATGTGTCATTTAGAAAACAAAACCTATAGCGGCGTCTGGTGCTGCAGTCCTTTGACTTATTCAGGAGCCAAATAGAAACGCCAGTTGTACAGCTCCCTCAAAGGACAGGGGCAGAGAAGTGCGTCACTCCCGTCTTTTTTTTCTCCCTCTCTGTCTCCTCTTTGCTTCACCTCTCCAACCCTTGAAAGCCGTCCATGAATATTCCATCAGCCGGCAGGGCCTCTGCCCACCCTCTTCATTTAATGATTCAGTCTGTATGTGTCTTACATAAACGTCCGTGTTTATGCATAGCACCGTTGATCGTGGCGCGTCACTTGACAAAAAACCAGAGGCAGGAAACGTAGAAGTGAGTAAGGAAGCGTTGCAAGACGCACAGGAGGAGTGAACGAGGGTTTTGCATAAATTATCAATCTGTGAATTATGTCAGTACAGTCTCCAGGCAGGACACGCTGTGTGTGTGTGTGCGTGTGTGTGTGTGTGTGTGTGTGGGGGTGTGTGTGTGTGTGTGTGTGTGTGTGTGTGTGTGTGCGTGTGTGTGTGTGTGTGTGTGCTGCCCACCGATAATGATACTGCAAAGCAAGATAAATGACCTCGTGTTCCTGTGGTGGCTACCGACTCTCAGGTAGAAAATATAGCATCACCATCCAGCAGTGGAGAGAACACAGTCTGGTTTTTATGCATAGTCTGCCGTAAAAAAAATCTGATTAATGAGAAAATATTATGATTGGTTGGAAAGAATTAAAAAAAAACATGAATCAGTGCAATAAATTTAATTTCCTGAGTTAAAATAATTCGTTCCTTCGTAGGAGCATACTTAATTTATTTTAACCATATAAGAATCACATGGACAAGAACAGGATTTTTTTTTTTTCGCATTTTTACTTCTTGTATTCTATTTTGTTTTAAGGCAATTGTGCAAAGAATGAGCTAACTTAACTATTTACAGCCATAGCACCTGAGACATTTAGCACAACTAAACGTCAGGGGGTCACTAGATTAGGACTGGTTCCATCATTAGCAGGTGTGACCCCACTTTGAAAGCAGGCACTTTGATGGTGGCACTTTACATGTTAGTGGAAACACAACGCCAAAAAGGAAAGAAATCAGCAATGACCTTACAGAAGACTAACATTGTCTCTCAGGAGGGAGCGACCGCTAATCAAATCCTCGGAAATGATTGCGTTCCAACAACAACTTCAAATCATCGTCAAATCCAAACCTGGTTCATTCACGCTGACCCCTTTTCACTGTGACGCTGCTGAGAACAATGAAACGTCTGAATGTGATTTTGTAACCGTCACGAGGAGCAAATATTTGTTCACAATTTTTGCCGTTCTTTTTCAATGTAATTTTTTTTTTTTTTTTGGGTACAGCACATCTTTTACAAAGTAGCTGCAAAGCTTAAAAGTCCAAGGTCTCGAGGCATAGAGAAAGCACAGATTATTTTAGCAGTTTTTCCAAAGAACATGACAGGGATGATTGCATTCAGATTCTTTCTTTTCTCAACTTAAGCAGCTTCAATCTAAAGCTTGTTATACATTTTTCTTAAACTGTCGTGCCAGAAATGCCTTGTTGAATTCCTTGGTACAAGAAGATGAACGAAACTGTTTTGCCTCTTTGTTGAAGTGTCTCAAGAAACAGTTTTATTCTCAGATTTACAGGTGTGACAGGCAGTCAAGTTCAGAGAAAGAAAACATCAAACCTATAAGAAAAACTTTACCCCTGCTGACACACCAAATGCACATCTTGAAGCTGCCGTCACACTGTTTGCTGCCTTGTCATTCATACAGAGATTCAAAAGAAAAAAAAACGAGCTGTCTGAAAGTGAACAAAACTAACAGAACTTTCCAGTCCTGTCATATTTCTAACGTATGTGTGAGGTTCAGCACTAATGTTGGCTTGTATAATATATGCAAATCATATTCATAACTAAAGTCCCGCCCCTCAAGTCCGATACCAAAACAGTCAGAGAGGATTTAAATTGAAAAATAGCACCGCTAAAAAAAAATAATGTCAGTGAAAAGAAAACTGCCAGTGTGAAAGCTAGTTATTTTAATCAACAGTATATATTTAGAGTTCTAAGTATTTTTTTTAATCAATTATTGTTTTACTATCAGTGTAGTTTTCAGTACATTTATTTCAGAGTAATTGTTAATATTTTCAGCTGCAATTATATTTTTCAATGCCAATATTATTTTCCGGTTTCATTTTAAGCTGTCAACGTTTAGTAACTTCTCTTGCGTGAAGATTTTTTTATTAGTTTTTTTTTTTTTTTTTTTTTCCACATTGATTGATAAAGTGGCTGCCAAGAAACAAGATGTGTATGTTTTATTTTTCCATTGCCTCTGAGGCATAAATATCTGAGCGGTAAGGTGACTATCAGCTGATTAATACACAGTAAAAACTGCTGGGTTAAAAATAACCCAATACGTAACCCAGCGCTGGGTCAAATATGGACCGACCCAACGCTGGGTTGTTTTAACCCAACTGGGTTGGGTTGAGGGTTTGACCCAGCACATTGGGTCATGGCAACTAACCAAACGTTGGGTTAAATTGACTTGTTTAAATTGGTTAAACTGACCCAAAATTGGGTTGAAATTCATAACCCAACACAAGGGTTATTATACCACTATAGTTGGATTTAAAAAAAATTATTTTAAATTTCACTATATAAAAAAAGGATTAAAAGGCATATGAATTTAAAGCTTCTTTTATTTTCACATGATACATATATAGAGCCAGCAATTTCATTTACAAAAGTTATAAAACATAAGTAGTTAAATCACTTCAATTCATTTGGCTACAACTCCAGAAGTATCTGTTACTCCATATTAGAAAACATTTAATGAAAAAAAGTCTGTTTTAAAGCAAACTACAAGTAAACCTTTCAGCCATTAAACAAGGAGCATTTTTAACGACACTTTAGCATTTTGCCAGTCTCCCTGCATGAGGACATACAGGTTGTCACATTTTGTAGATGCACCACCAGGTTTGTCCCAACCTGATGGAGAGAGAAGACAGAAAAAACAGGCCATTAGTGATGAACTTATATAAACAGCAAACAATTTGAGCATAATTCAGAGATGAATGTTGACTTACAGGCTGGATATCAATGAAACCTTCTGAACTTCCAGGTTGATGGGTCTGAAACTCTACTCCCAAATGTGTAAGTAGGGAGGAGTACTGGCAGCAGCGTCAGGGCTACATCATCTTGTCTGTCTGGCAAACATAAGCTTGTGTTAAAATGTTAAATGTTAACAGTTTATAAACATCTCTTCAGCTTTCAATACCTTAAGGGAGAAAATTCATGTTGTTGAGAAGACGGCCGCTCCTTTCTCTTCTTGGCCATACAAAAGATCTTTGTTGAGAACAAGAGAGAGAAGACACAAAAACAGGCCATTAGTGAATTTAAAGGTAAAGGGCTACATTCTCAAAAACTAATTTCTGACTGATTCTAGTTTAACACAAAACCTCACTATTGAATGTAATGCAATTATTTAAACGATCTGAGCATGATTCAGAGATGAAGGTTGACTTACAGGCTGGATATCAATGAAAACATCTGAATTTCCAGGTTGATGGATCTGAAACTTCTCCCAAATTAGTAAGGTGGAGCAGGAAGGGGTACTGGCAGCAGCTGCAGGACTACATCATCTTCTGTATCAAACATAAGTTAGTGTTAAAATGTTGCAGTAACTAGAAAGCATGAAAACATTTTAGAGAACATTTCTTCTGAGCTTCAATACCTTGAGGGAGCAGACTCATGTTCTTGGTCATGCAGAATGTCTTCCTTGAGAACGAGGAGTTTCGCTTAATTCTCCTGAAGATCCTGGATGTAAAATTACAAAATCTATCAGAAAAGAAAATCACAAATCAAACTTTAAGAATGACTGAATTAAATCTTATAGCTGTCTCCACTGCAAATAACTTGTAATTAGCCAGCAATTTCAAATGTTCAGAGTAATTTTATGTTCCTAAAAATAAATATAGCTCTTAATAAAATAAAATGACACATATAATTTAATTTAGAAGTAAAACTTAACACAAACTTAGTGCTGAATAACTTTCAGCACCAACTTTAAATAAATGTATTTGTAATTAATAGTAACAATAATAATAAAATGAGCAAACATTAACATTAGATATTGTCTTAGTTTTGCTTTTAATTCGTTGCCGAAAACCAGCGGGAGTTTGAAAGCAATGTGCCGGGAGACGGTCGTTCTCTCTCGGCTTAACGAGCCGCTCCGCCCGGTCAACTGACTGAGCGGGAGAGACGAGCAGGCGGCTGGAGGGAAGCGATAAGTCCGAACACGTCCGAGCATGTTTGTAATTAAGCTATATGTTAATAAACCGAGCGCATAATTCAGGTTTACACAACTAATTTATCGCCTAATAACTTTGCAAAAGTTATTTTATTTTCAACAAGCATAATATACCCACATTATTAAAGCTCTGCTCGCTCTCCTCCGCCATTACTGCTGGTGTTCGAACACGTAGCCTCAGCCCGCTGACGATGCGCGCGCATATTGCAAAAATCAGGGGACAAACCGTCAACTACCTTTTCTTTTAAAACTAAATCGATTTTTAAAAATTTGACTATGTTAAGTTATGAACAAATATGATTGAGGTTATATTAAAAACTGAATTTAATTTACTTGACAAATTGTGCCCTTCCCCTTCATCTATTTTTCCCCAACATCCGTGTTGTAGCAACACTGAAGCTCTTTGTCAGAGCAACCTGCCATAATAAACATTTCAAATAACCATAAAAATAAATATCAAACATGTTTGAAATAAATTCAATTTATGTATAAAATTCTATTAACGTTGAAACTTTATCTTCTTTTTACTTACCATGTCTTATTTCAACGTAGAGAAGAAGTCCGATATGCAACGTTCACAGTCATGTTGAAAATGGAGGCTTGTGAAGAGGGGCGTGGCTTCTTCCAAGTTTCATCTTTAACCCAACCGTTTGGGTAAATCTACCCACCCAACTCCTGGCCCAACAGAAGTGTGCAAGATGTAGACTTCCGATAAATTTCTGACCCAACTCATGAGTTATGAATTTTGACCCAATATTTGGTCAAACTAACCCAACCTATGACCCAACAGCTTTAACCCAGAAATTGGGTTATGAAAATAACCCAGCATTTTTTACTGTGTAGGAAAGTATTAGGAAAGTATTCGAGTAGAGGCTTCAAAAGATGAGAGACTGAGGCAATGCGCATCAGATCAAGGCACATTCATGTGTTAAAATGGTCCAGTCAAAGTCTGTTCCAAGAACCAACTAAGAATCTGAGGCAAGACCTGAAAATATCCAATCCAAGAAGAATAGGAAACTGACTCTCTGGAAGTGCAAAGCTGTTCGAAACATACATCCCAAGACTTACAACTGTACTCGCATTTACTTTTGCCACTGCATACATGTGTACTTATTTGATCGCAAAATAAGATCTGAATGAAAAGATAGGAAACTTCACACCAGCATAATTCAGTTTGAGGAGCCATGTCACTGGAATAGTAACCGCATCTCTTCAGTTTCTTCTTTTTAATTAATTCGGCAACGAAAAACACTTCCTCTGTTCAGTCAAAGGTGCCAACGGTCTGATTGCGTCAGTAACCTCCCCTTTCCGAGCGCACATGAACACGCTCTCTTCAGACCGGAGTAACTCCGAAACAGCTTTCGTCAAGGTCAGCTGGCACAGTTCAGCCCCGCTGAACACGCTCTAATTGTCTCCACAAGTGAACACTGCGAGAGCTTGTTTCTGACTGTGAATCATCCATAATGAAAGAAGCTTTTCCTGTCTCGTTTCTATAAAAATAAAAGCGACAAAGAGACTCGACGTAGCATACGCTGCTGATGTGCGCCGTGTCCTTGGACAATTCAGTCCTGCTCACAATAAAATCACATGCACGTTCGCTTCAGAGCATCTCTAAAAAAAAGGAGATGCAAACAAAACGTTAATCGGCACAGTAAAAAGAGTATGTTTTTACACCGACTCCAACCTTATGGGGGGTTTGGTGAAATCAAATTTAAAGCTGCGCAAGGTTGAAAATAAACAAGACTAAAGAGGCAGAAAATCAGCAAAACAAGCACAGGCCCTATATGGAAACTGAAGAGCGGCACGTCGGTTGAGTGATTGGTGATTAGGAGGTGAAGGTATGATTCACGTCCTTAAATTAGCTCCTTTTGACGAGACCCCCCGGGGGGAAGCGGAAAAGGAGGCTGAATGGCTCAACCGAAGTGACGAAACTGCAGTCTGATGCTCAGAAAGAGGAGTTCTTCATGTGACCCGCTGACCTCGGTTAAAGGCTGCCGCCACATTAAAATGTTCAGCTCTTTAAAAGAGTCTGTTGGATTGCAGAGATTCATAGACGTACAATGAAGATTGAGGGCTGAATTACTCCTCTTTTGTGGTTTCTTCTTATTTACCCCTGACTCTGCTGGGCCTCTGCAGCAGCACATAGCTGTTTACTCTTGATCCAAGCAGCCAGTCCTTTCATGCAATCTCTTAAGGTGGTCTCGATCAATGACGCTCCAGGCTCTCTGAAGGTCTGTGGCTTCTTTTTCACTACACATAAACATAACGTGACCTCTTCAGAGCCTCACTTGATTTTTTATTTTTTTTTCTCTTTACTTGTCTGTGTGTTTTAGCCTTCATTCATGGTTCCCATAAAAGCAGGGAACGTCACTTGGCTGATCTACAACTTTGTAACAGATTAAACTCTGAGCAAACCCCCCTGAGGACGGCTGATTTGGATTCAAACAGATCTGAGTTTGTGCATGATTAGCAAACTCTTGTGTTTTCATGTGTAGAAAATGGACTGGCACAGTCAAAATAATCAATACAAATCCCCCCCATATAAAGAATCGCCAAAGAATCGTGACTAGAGGAGCTGATTTTCTATTAGTTCTCTTCTACTATATACAGACGTGGTGAAAAGAGTTGGACCGTAACAGAGATGTTAAGTTTTGCAGAGAAGGAAATTTTGTGTTTCACAATATTTCACAAATCAATTTGTTGCAAATAGCTATGAGAACCTGGGGGTTTGGGGGGGGGGGGGGCAATCACTTAATTTCTTAACTTAAGTTTAGTACAGACACGTCATCAACACAGGTCCCTCAAATTATGCCAGTTTGATTGATGTTGAAACATTTCAACCACGCTTAGACATTCAAACTCGGAATGAACAATATATCGCAATTAACATTGGTATTGGTCACCTCAAGAAAACGTAGCTGATATTAATAACCGATGTTTATTTCCATTTTGATCCTGCTTATATATATGTTTTGGAAGGGGAGGCGTTGAGCATGTGATATTTGTTTGGGCATTTGACAGTGATAGTGACACACAGTACACGACTGTGGCATGTTTAGCTAAATTAGAAAGAGATTTTCAGTTATCACTCACAGTCAAGAAAGGGAAGAGAAGCAGATATAATACCATGTGATATTAGTAAATATTGGTCATCGGTCATAGCAGCAATATTGAAAGCGGAAATTAAGTACAAATAAAACTTTTCATTTTGATGCAGTTCAAACAGAATGCAACACCGTCTTTTTCTCATGCACTTCTATTCCGCAGAACAATTTCAATAAAAAAGGGGCAATGTCAACTTCTTGAGTCAGCAATAGTACCAAGAATCAAAAGCACAATGCCCTGTTCGATGTAATTTGGTACGCTATTTCGTCTGTTTCCATTGTAAAAGCAGACCATATAACCAGCCCGTACTGAACCCACTGTTTTGGACTGCCTTCAGTTGTAGGTCTATAAGACAAGGGTATGGTTAAAGCAGAGCTACTGGTGTCGCACAGCACAGTTCAGTGACTGTACAGGTATGGCACAACTTTAGGCATTTGGGTTTAACCCAGTGACAGTCGAACTGATGGTAGAAATGGTTTTCTGAATATTATGCACCTTAAAATAGCGTACCAAACCACATCATCCCATACCACACCGCTCAGTGGAAATGAGGCGCAAGTAATCACTAATGCAACAGTTTTGTGGCTCGTCCAAGACGTCAAGCTGAGAGGTTTAGCTGCTACAGAAAAGGCTTCAGCTTGTGAGTATCATCTCCTCAGGAGGAGAGGATCATGACTCCGGCAGTGCAGAGCTTGATTGCCACTGGCAGCAGGAGAATGTGAGTGAGTCGAAAAGGCAAATATATTGGTAAATATATTGTCTGCCTGTGTCTTGCTAAAATATTGCGAGCACACTGAAAGAAAAGGACACGCTTGAGATTCAAAATTAGTGTTTTTGGCAAACTATTGAAACATTTTAGAACGTTATGAAGCATCACACTTGTGCCACTGCTAAAACTTTCAGCCACGGCTTGAACACGCCGCTTATTTTTTTTCTGCGACTTTCGAAACAAGCTGTTCAGCACAGGTACAAAAACAAACAGGCTCCTTCATTGTTGGTGAAAAGGGCAAGATGTGATTTCTGTTTTCTCCTCTGAACAGGCAACAAAAACACGAGTTAACCTTTGAATCATATCGTCCTCTGAGAAAAAAAGGAAGTGTAGCTTTGTTACCAATGCTGTCAGATTTATAATTCAAACCATTGGGTAGATTACGCTGAGCATAATGCCAGTGGGCAGTTGCTTGACTTAAATATACTTTTTTCAATATTAACTGAATTATGACTGAAGAATTTTTGTGTTTGAAGCTTTAGAAACGAGTTGCCTTCATATCCTTCACACCTATATTCATCAAAACAGTTCAGGTTTCCGTACTTTGATGACAATAAATGAGGTACGTTCATTGCCAGTAGCAACAGTCTTCTTTGTAAGACAAAAATTTCAGGAAGTTTTTTTTTTAGAGAGGCTATCATGAGGAACACAGCACCCAGATCAGGGAGAACGCTGAAGATGGTTCCTCATCTAAACACTGTAAACCTACCAAAACCTGCCTGTCCACCTAAACTAACTACTCAGAGAAGGAGAAATTGTTTTTGGAGAAGTAGCCGAGAACTTTAACTCCAGAGGAGCTGTAGAGACCAACAGCTCATGTGGGAGAATCTGTTGATAGGATAACTGTTAGCAGAGAAAAATCATAAGAAGTCTCATTTTATGCCACAAGCCGCACAGAAGACGAAGCAAACATGGAAGAAGGTGCACTGCTCTCGTCAGAAGAGACTGAAATGTTATCATTTGCTCATTTGTGGAGGAAAACAAACACTGCACATAATCTGGAACGCAGTACCTCCTTTGGTAGTGGCAACAACATGCAATGGGAACGCTGGACTACCCCGAAAAAGGCGGAGGTCCACTTTTCAACAGAACACGCAGCAAAAGCTACGCTAAAGCTGCTTAGATCAAACCATTTTCATCTGTTAGATTGGCTCTGTCAAAGTCTAGACCTAAATCCAATTGAGAATCCAAATCCAATTTCACCAAATCTCCCAATCAGTAGATAAGCTTGAGGTTTTTTTTGGCGAATATTTTTAGCCTTTAGATTTTCAAAGCTGATAGAAACATATAAGCAGCTGTCAGTAATACAAGAGGCGGTTCTGCAAATGATAAAGCATCATGTATCCACCACTTCATGGTTATGTGCACAACATATATTTCCAGCTGAGTAAATATTGCGAGAAAATGTAAAAACTTTCAAACTACGACAAAGGCACTGCAAAATCCTCTGCCCCTCAGGCCTGGATCTTTGCAAAAAAAAAAAAAAAAAAAAACTTGAAAATTACGGATCATTTTACAGGACTTCTCAAACGCTCCCAGGCAGATTGATATCTCTCTGTATATGATTTTGCCAGATAGATTAAGTTGAATTGTGCGAGCATTTCCGTGTGGTTCGTTGTAACTTGTCGTGTCCGTGGACATCTAAATCCTGATGAAATAAAATTAAAAAAATATATATAATAAAATAAAAAAGGAAAAAGGAAGCAATTATGTTCTGGTGTTTCGCGCTGCTTGCGGCGTTTTGTGATGGAACCGGGGCTCTTTGCGGACCGCTCTCCCATTAGCACCGAGCTGAAGTTGAAGGTTGCCCGCCAGGCTGCGGCCAGGGCATCGCTCAGACTGGTGCTGATGTTGCAAACAGCGGCTTCCAGATCGACCCCCTTTCCCTGCCTTCCCCTCCCGCCGCCTCCCCCCTCCCCCCATCAGCGATGCTCACTGCAAACACATCGCTACAGTAGTAATACTACATGAACAGATCTGTGGGAAGCACCCCTCGTCTGGCCTTCTCCCCCCCAACCCCAACACCCTGTTCACTAAAACGTCGCCATCCAACACGCAGGAAACGAACCACGTCGCATTGTTTGGGTAGAAAACACATAACTTACGCGCTCCAGCTGATCGATCCGTGGATGGCATCCCTTTTTTTTTTTCTTTTTTTTTTTTTTCCACCCCCGTTGGTGGAGGCTTAGCTCCTCCTAAAGCAAAAGCGCGTCCTCGCTTATTGTTATTCTCTTCTTTAATTTGATGTAGCGGTGAGTCCAGGTGGAAGCCCGCTCTGCTCCTCTTGTGGCGCGGCTCAGCACGCCTCCTGGAGATGCTGCCGAGCAGGACTGAGGAGCTCCACTAATGTGGGATGATGATGATGATGGTGATGATGATGTCGCGGGAATAGGAGCGTTAGTTTCCTCCTAACGAGAACATGCACCGCCTGAGTCACCGTGTATTTTCCAGGCAGAGTCCAATCTGTCAGCAGCACGCTGGAGTGGAAGGTGATTTATCAAACATTTAAGTCCGGCTGGAATTTAAATTTGAACAACATTCTTCATCCTCCACGGGGTTGAAAAGAAAAGAGAAAAAAAAAAATAGCGTGGAGACAACAAAAAAAAGCATGAATCTATTTATAGCCCACGCTTTTCCAACAGCTTACATTTAAAGACACATGCCTCTTCCAAATGCTACATCCTCCATACATCAGCTTTGTTTGTTTTCGCACCTTCTGTTTGCAGGACTGTGAGGAAAAAACGTGGCTGGAGTTGTTGGCACCGGATCCACAGCGAAGCGCCGGGATCTGCAGGCGTCTTTTACAGCCATAGGAATAATGTGGGTCAATGCCCCACTTATGTGTAGCACAAACTGTTGTCTTACTTCTTCCCCTCATATACTGGGGGTTTCATTTTCAATAAAGGTTTTTCTTAAAAAAAAAAAAATCTGTTAATAGTACAGCTAGTAGATATATAGTCTTCAAATCTAACCTTTGTGGCAGTCGGAGAACACAGCACCTGAGTGAAAACCAAGATTTGTTCAAGTAAGAAGGAAGCATGGATGTGAAAATTATCAATAAAAAGAACATGGGTAAAGATAAGAATGTATTACAGTGGAAAATAAACCCAGAATACCGAGGAATTCAGAACTAATGTGACAGGAAAGAACGGATTAGAATGGCCCAGTCAAAGTCTGAACCTTAATCAACTGAAAATCTATGGCAAAACTTGGCAAAAAGGTTGAAAAAATAAACAATTCAGAAGAAAAACATCTGATTTACATGAACCTGTGGTTCAGCTTCTGACCAGAGCACAAATTATTTAACCCAGAAAACCCTTAATTTAGGCTAGATTAAATCATCATTAAATTAGATTTTTATAGTGTTTTTATTTCCTACATATTTGACTGTCATTTTACTTTTGTATCTGAAATGCATTCCTTAAAACAATTACTTTATCGAGGCACTAGATGGCAGTGTTGTACACAATAACTCTTCACTTGCAAACAAACGTTTTTATTCCTACAGAGTGATCAATGCAATACACATCTGAATTTTTACAAACTTTTTTCAAACTTCTGTTCCTTGCAAAACGATTTATATTCCTTTAACTTTTTTTTCATATTATGTCATGATGCAACCAAACACGTTGATGGGTTTGATTGAAAATGCGTAGATATTCGCAATGTACCGAAAAGAAAATGATTCATGAGTTTCAAAATATTTTCAAAATAAAAATCAGAAGTGTGGCAAGCATTTGTAATCATCCTCCCCCAACCGTCTCTTTACTCTGATTCCCTTAAGTAAAATCTAGTGTACAAAAGGCCAATTAACGCAGACTGGCCAGCGATTACGATGTGGAAAACATTAAAGTGGTGTTAGGTTAAAAAGTTAACTCCGACGTTTTTGGACCAGTGTTCATCCAACTGCAAAAGTGCCAAGAAAAAGATAGCCCAGTTTAAGGAGCAATCAGGGAAACAGAGGAAAAGTGTATGCTAACTTTTTATAAGTTGAAGAGATCCATAGCTCACATGGAAAAATACATTGATAAGAAATCTAACCAGGCCAGAGTCATAGCTGAAAGAAAGTCATGAAGGGACACATCAGTCCCGTAGAAGAAATTTCTCTGGTCAGATGAGACCAAAGTTGAGTCTTTTCACAAAAAGAGGAAACGTTTTATGAGTTGCCTCTTCACAGAGGAACATTCTAGTGATTGTGGGGTGTTTTCCCTCAGCACAGACAGGAAAACTGGTCAGAGTTGATGGAAAGATGGATGCAACAACATACTGCCCAATCCTGGAAGAAAAGTGTTAGACTTGAAACTTGGAGAGATCTTTGCCTTTCAGCAGAACAATAATCCAAAAGTCAGAGCTGCAGTGGAACATGTGGTTCAAAGCATGTTCTTGTGTTTAGATGGGCTTGTCAAAGTTCAGACCTAAATCCAATTGAGAATGTCTGGCCAGGTTTGAAAACTGATGTATGAATTCTACCCATTCTGTCTGAGCTTGAGCTATTACGAACAACGGGCAAAATCTGAGTTTTCAGATGTGTAAAACAGATAGAGGAACAGCCCACATGACTGCAGTTTTAATTGCTGTGAATATTTTTTCCAAGACTCTGTAAATACCTTCAAAGTACACTAACATATTTTAATAGCTGAGATCCAATGAACTGTTGACATGGGTTCTTAGGAAAATTACAATACAACTGCAAATGTATCCAAAAGAAAGATATAAAGCTGTTGGTAGTTTTTCTTAATGTTTTTTTTTTAGTTTGTCATGTGGTGTGGGTGTTGGTGGTGAGGAGAGACCGCTGAGACCCAGGTTATGGTGATGATGATGAATTTAATGGTGAAAAGTAAGCTCCACAGTCCATACAGGCAGCACGGCAGAGACTAGCACACAGCTAAGTACCGGTAGCAACTGATTCATCAGACTCGACGGGAGCAAGCACAAACCAGGACTTTACAGTTCAACTGGCGAGTGACAAACTACGACAAACGACAAGGACCCGACTAGGAACACAGACAACAGGAGGGTTTAAATACACACGGGGTAATCAAGGGAATGAGACACACCTGGGGAGCAATCAACGGGGAGGACAGGACAGAGACTCACAGGGAAACAGGACTGAACACAGAAAACTCAAATATAAACACACAAAAATACGGATCTTGACAGTACCCCCCCCTCAAGGGCGGATACCAGACGCCCACAAAAACAGAAAAGTCCAAAAACACAAAACAACCCAACAGGGTGGGCGGAGGGGCGACGGAAGGAGGGCAAGAGTCCATAGAAAAACAGTCCAACAAAAAACAACCCAACGGGGTGGGCGGAGGGGCGACGGAAGGGGCCAGAGTCCAGAAACAGTCCAAAACCAAAAACAACCCAACAGGTGGGCGGAGGAGCGAATCCGGCGGGCGTCGCCGGCGCAGAAACCGGAATCCCGGAGGCGGGTCCGGCGGGCGTCGCCGGCGCAGGAACCAGAGACGTGGAGGCGGGTCCGGCGGTCTCTTCCGCCGGCGCAGGAAGCAGAGACGTGGAGGCGGGTCCGGCGGGCGGCGTCTCCGGCGCAGAAAGCAGAGACGTGGAGGCGGATCCGGCGGGCGGCGTCTCCGGCGCAGAAAGCAGAGACGTGGAGGCGGATCCGGCGGCCGGCGTCTCCGGCGCAGAAAGCCGAGACGTGGAGGCGGATCCGGCGGGCGGCGTCTCCGGCGCAGAAAGCCGAGACGTGGAGGCGGGTCCGCCGGGCCGGCAGGAAGGCAGACTCAGGAAACTCGGGCGGAGCAGACTCAGGAAACTCGGGCGGAGCAGACTCAGGAAACTCGGGCGGAGCAGACTCAGGAAACTCGGGCGGAGCAGACTCAGGAAACTCGGGCGGAGCAGACTCAGGAAACTCGGGCGGAGCAGACTCAGGAAACTCGGGCGGAGCAGACTCAGGAAACTCGGGCGGAGCAGACTCAGGAAACTCGGGCGGAGCAGACTCAGGAAACTCGGGCGGAGCAGACTCAGGAAACTCGGGCGGAGCAGACTCAGGAAACTCGGGCGGAGCAGACTCGGGGAGCTCTGGCTCGGGGGAAGGCTGCGCTCCGGCAGCAGGCTCGGGGAGCTCTGGCTCGGGGAAAGGCTGCGCTCCGGCAGCAGGCTCGGGGAGCTCTGGCTCGGGGAAAGGCTGCGCTCCGGCAGCAGGCTCGGGGAGCTCTGGCTCGGGGAAAGGCTGCGCTCCGGCAGCAGGCTCGGGGAGCTCTGGCTCGGGGAAAGGCTGCGCTCCGGCAGCAGGCTCGGGGAGCTCTGGCTCGGGGAAAGGCTGCGCTCCGGCAGCAGGCTCGGGGAGCTCTGGCTCGGGGAAAGGCTGCGCTCCGGCAGCAGGCTCGGGGAGCTCTGGCTCGGGGAAAGGCTGCGCTCCGGCAGCAGACTCGGGGAGCTCGGGCGGCTGCGCTCCGGCAGCAGACTCGGGGAGCTCGGGCGGCTGCGCTCCGGCAGCAGACTCGGGAAGCTCGGGCGGCTGCGCTCCGGCAGCAGACTCGGGAAGCTCGGGCGGCTGCGCTCCGGCAGCAGACTCGGGAAGCTCGGGCGGCTGCGCTCCGGCAGCAGACTCGGGAAGCTCGGGCGGCTGCGCTCCGGCAGCAGACTCGGGGAGCTCGGGCGGCTGCGCTCCAGCAGCAGACTCGGGGAGCTCGGGCGGCTGCGCTCCGGCAGCAGACTCGGGGAACTCAGGAAGCTCGGGGGGCTGCTCGTCAGCAGCGGGCTCGAGGAACTCAGGAAGCTCGGGGGGCTGCGCACCGGCAGCGGACTCGGGGAGCTCTGGAAGCTCGGGCTGAGGTGGAGTGAACGGTGGAGGTGACGGAGCTGGAACAATTGAGGTATGTTTCTCTTGAATGAAAGAATCGTAGAGTTCAAAAACTATTTCCAATATGGCCGGTTGGTTCTTGAACTGATGCATGAGGTGGAGGTAATCCGGTTCCGTGAGGGCGTTCCAGCTTACTGGGTCCATAATGGAAGCGTTCCTCACCAGTTCAGGTCGGGTCCTTCTGTCATGTGGTGTGGGTGTTGGTGGTGAGGAGAGACCGCTGAGACCCAGGTTATGGTGATGATGATGAATTTAATGGTGAAAAGTAAGCTCCACAGTCCATACAGGCAGCACGGCAGAGACTAGCACACAGCTAAGTACCGGTAGCAACTGATTCATCAGACTCGACGGGAGCAAGCACAAACCAGGACTTTACAGTTCAACTGGCGAGTGACAAACTACGACAAACGACAAGGACCCGACTAGGAACACAGACAACAGGAGGGTTTAAATACACACGGGGTAATCAAGGGAATGAGACACACCTGGGGAGCAATCAACGGGGAGGACAGGACAGAGACTCACAGGGAAACAGGACTGAACACAGAAAACTCAAATATAAACACACAAAAATACGGATCTTGACATAGTTATTTTAGATGTATGACATCACCAGAGCACCCTCACCTAATGGTGCTAAAAGTCTTGAAGCCCAACTTGATCCCCCATGTCCAGATTGGCTGAAAAATAAATGAAACTTTAAATCACTGTTCTTTCATTTAGATCTACTTTTTTTTTCTCAGGACTCTCATCAATGTTTTTTTTTTTAAGTGACACCAATGATACTGTGAAACTTCCATTTATCAGTCTGAATATGTAATCAGACTACTATTATCCTTTGTCGCGTGAAAAGAAACTCACCATTAGTGTCTCGGTCATTACACTTGTCAGAAACACTGTTAAGCCCGGATATTTACTAAATGGCATTTCCACAGGTAGTGCATGGAGCATTTTATTCCTGCTCAAGTGGAAACTTTTGTTTGTGTACAGAGGAATGCAAGCATTTGCATTTAGATGCACCTTTTAAATGCAAAGCGATCACAGCGGTAACGGTCCATCGACGGTTCCCCCGGGCCTACAGAGGATTTTCCACTGGGGCTGTTATTGTCCAGTTGGTCACCCTTCACGCAGCACGGCTGTGACAGAATGCCCAAACATTTAGGCCTCACATGCCTGGGCAGTTTGTTGACTGTTGGGAATTGGAGCTGACAACTGGCAGGACTGGAGCCTGATGGGGTGCGGAAAAGTACTGGTGGTAGCCCGAGGGGCCCCGCCTCCCCCCTGACCAGTACAGTTCCCATTGAGGCAACTTTGAAGAAAAATAACCTCTAGTTTCAGGCTAAAGTAAGATCAAGCTTATCATTATATTGTGTAAATAGAATTTTATGTCCTTCATGGGTTCATTATAAACTGATTCAAACCTTGTTGGAGTGTTACGGATGCAGCTGGAATGGACAAGTATCTGTTTATCCCTGATGCTGATCATATTTCAGCACCTTCTCTCGACCTGCTCACATTTCTGAAAATCAGCAAAAGTGTCTTTGTAAAGTCTCTGCAAAACTTTTTTTTTTTTTACTGATTATCTTCAATTCATTAGTTCAGGTTTATCTAATGATCCAGACAAACTTTGTCATAAAGAAAATATTGTTAGTGTACATTATTTCAGTCTACTTTCTACCTGTCTATAAATAGAAATGCTCATACTTGTCTCATTCAAAAATGGCCCCAAAACAGTTCTGTGGGTACTTTTGCGAACTGTTTCAAACGTTTGTTGAAGAATGATCCTCTTCAGGTTTGACTGTCTGAATATTACAGATGTTGAACTAGTAATTATTAAATTTAGTGGACATTTTCTAAAACAAACTGTGAACTAGCCCTAGTTTGCTGCGAAATTGGAAGTTACAGATCAGCAGTATCAACTGGTTACTGACTGAAAATACAAAAAAGCATTGGGAAACCGTATCGACAGACTGTATTTTGTCTCCACTCTTTCACCCCCTTGATGGCCTGGGGCTCTGACCAGTGAGGCACGTTGCCACCAATGCTAACAACTCAGGGGTGTCCAAAGTGCACCACAATTAAAAAATACAGAGAATCTGTCCTGCTGTAAGCACAGAGGGTTGATGCAGGTCAGCACTTTTCTAAGAAAAATCTGAAAAGAGTGAGAGTTTCATTTTTATGTTATTAACCATGTTGCTGTTTTTAATGACTAAACTTTGCTAAATAGAGCAAGGCCTGACCCTTGCCCTGTGCTTGTTCCCCATCACAACATCTGAGGACAATGGACCCAAAAGAAATTATCATTAGTACAGCAATTGTACAAGACACTTTTTGTGTTCAAGATCAACAATGATTTCCATATCACTGCTTCATTAAAATCTTGCATGTTTAGAGTGTTACTGAAGATATAAAAAATATATATATTTGTAGAGAAATTCATTTTTTGTGGCCCTTGAGTGCTCTCAACTCTTTGACTTTGGCCCTGTTGGCAAAAGGTTTGGACACCGCTGCCTTAAGTAGACAAAACTGAACCAACCGAGCTATTCTGAGCGTCTACACTGTAAAACACGATAAGTGGACTTTACTTTAAAAATGTGTACAGACTTGTTGCCTCGAAAAAAAACAAAGTTTCAAAATGTAAAAATGTTAGTATGTGCAAGTTTACACACCTTGACTAACTTGACCATTTTCAGTAAGTTATAATGACATAATAATACATGACTTAACTGAAAATTCTAAGTTCCTGGCTCCTACTTTTTATGTTTCTCTGCTCAAAGATTGACAGAAAACATAAAGAGCAGTGATAGTTTGCTCACTTTTTTGCAGTAAAACAGTCATACTTTAAAGCATTTTTACCTGAAAAGACCCTCAGCTTTTCAAACAAGTATGTTGTGCAGTATTGCAAACCTAAAGTTTAAGTACTGCGAACCTAAAATAACCCGATACATTTTGTTTAGTTGTACATGAACTAAACAGAAAATACATCTGGACTTAAAAGTCATATGCAAATAAACTACTTTGTCAAAATAACTTTCCATGGTTAACAATACTCTTAAACGTATCTAACATGTTATTCTCAGCCATTGTTTTTCTTTCTACATCACCAAGAGCATTGTATTTGTTACATACATTAAAAAAAAACATAGTGTCATCAAATCATATTTTATTTTTCAAAACTTAAAAATCAGTTGTACAGAATTTCAAAACATTCTCTTTGGTTTGCTTGAGCAGAAATGGAGTAACGTCTGGACTTGTCCTGAACGTTAAGTGTTAACCCTCCACAATCCAAAATCTTTCAAATACCTAACTTTATTTGACTGGGATTTCATCATCAAAAACAAAAACAACCAACTCTGACGTGTACATGCGATGGTCATGCTCAGCGGGGATCATATCACATGCTCGTATGAGGAGTTAAAACTACAATAATATCTAATCTCTATCTTCATGTACAAACGTCTGACTCTTCACTGTTATATTACTTTCTCTTTTGTGGTTTTTCAAAACAAGAAACTGCACAAACTAAAACATGTTCTGACTTAGAGCTCACTCGTGCTGGCTTTCTAGAGACAATCCCAGCGGTACTGACGCAGCCGCCGTTTATGTAACAAGAGATTTGATTAGGACAGCCAGTTCCCTGATGAAGGCATTTCTATTCAAAACTTTACGTGGCAGACTTCCAGGGAATCATTCACAGACTGGGAACTGGGAGGACGTAAACAAGTAGCAGTGGACCAGACTGTGTCATCAAGAAGATTAAGGAGAAGGTTGGAAATTTGATCTTTCAATGAAAAAAAATCTGATTCACATCAGATCCTAATGAATGGATGTAAAAGCAAATAAATAGTTGAACAGTTCATTTGATTACTAATTATATACAATATATAAAAAGCATAGATGGATGGACACATGGATGGACGTATGCATGTATGAATGGATCCTGTTATACACATAAAACCTGTGTTTATGTGGGTGTGTTAAGAAGAAAGCAATTTCTAAAAGAAAATCTTTGGTCATGTTTGCCGTTTGACACAAGCCACATAGTTTACACAACAAACATGCAGAAGAAAGTGCTCCAGTCAGATTACACCAAAACTGAACTTGGTACTGGTAGTGTTAATGCAAAAACACTTTGTGTGGTGAAAAACTGACCTTGCACATCACCCTGAGCACAACACCCCTATTGTGTAACATGATAGTGGCAGCATCATGCTGTAGGAATGTTTTCTTTTCAGCAGGGAACTGCACAAGCTAAAATATGTTTTGGTGGTCAGAATCGATGTGGAAAAACACCTTTTAGAGACTTTAAAAAGACTTAATATAATAAAGGTTAATCTCCCTGCAGGTCAACTCTCCTAAGCAGGCAGTCAGACCTCAATCAATAAAGTTTATTTGTTGATTGAATGGCCTAGTCAAGGCTCAAACATAAATACAAACGCATGTTGAATCAAACTTGCATTAAATGTCTCATATTAAATTGAAGTTAATTGTTTGCATTTAGAGTCAAAAATAAATTATAAACTTGAATAAACTCTAATATTAACCCACTTCATATGTTTCTGATATCCCTGCCCACCAAAGTTGCAGTTGGCGATTCGTGGAATGAAGCGGGGCTGCCAAACAGCACGTATGTTTACTTGAGCCGTTGCTTCAACTGTTCTGGAAGCGCTTCCTTTCTGGGAGGGTTCAAACGTCACTAGCCACGCCTCCTAACGGCTCCGATTGGTCAGTCTGGAGGGTAAATAAAATTCCTTTCTTCTGATTGGTTGAAGATCAGTATTTTCTTTCCTCCCGCAAGCCGTAGCAGCTAGAAACCAACCCACTCTGAGAAAACTGGGTGCAGAGCCTCCCTTCGGAGTTGTTATTGACACAAACTGGACCTAGAAGAAAAAAAGGAACCATCTAATAGCCATCATGAAGTTTGTACGCTTTATAATGAAAAACGCCGCGTTGGCCAACGCGCCGAAGCACATCGAGCATTTCTCCAAATTCTCTCCGTCTCCGCTCTCCATGAAGCAATTCATCGATTTCGGTGAGCTGAGCTCGAATTTGATTTGGTCCATTTTAGCAAAGCTACCTGAACGGTTTAAATCCGTAGCTAAATTCTGCAGCGCTTATTCATGCTGTGTTATAATAGTGAATTTCAAAGCATGCATCTGCTGTGGTGTGCACGGGCCTGCTGCAATTTGCTGTTCATAGGCGCTCAGTGTTGCATCAGATCTGCTGCAAACTCTGGCTGCACCATTTTGCCTCTAACTGGTCACAAAAAAAAAACAAGTCATAATCTGCAGGTGTTAATTTATGTAAAGGAATAATTTTACTTTAATAAAATGGTAAATGTACTCAAATAAAACAAACTTTAAAGTTGGGTCAATACGCTTGCTCAGCCGGTTTAAACTCTAAAGAACTTGGCAACTTAAAGCGAAACAGAGGAAAAATAATTTATTTTTGCAAATAAATTGCTCAATTTATTGTTTTCACTCTTTCAGACCTTTATCTACCATCAAATGAAGTTTTTTTTGAGCCAGTACTTATCTGGCTCTAACTGTTCAAATAAACAACTTTTAACCTGCAAATGGGACCATTTAAACATACATCATATTTGACTTTATTTATTCAAAATACACTCAGGTAATTCAAAATTAAATTTCTGATGGATGTGCTTGCTCAAAACTCTTCAAAATGTCTAAAAGAAAGTAGAACAATAAGGAATAAATGAAACTTTGTATATGTGTGAGAGAAAAAAAACAGAATTGATTGTTTTCCTCTCTGTTTACTCCTAACTCTCAGGTTCCATCAATGCCTGTGAAAAGACATCCTTTGTCTTTTTGAGGCAGGAACTCCCCGTGAGACTCTCCAACATCATGAAGGAGATCAACCTCCTGCCAGACAAGCTGCTCACTACTCCCTCAGTTCAGATGGTGCAGAGATGGTGAGTTGTTTATCCAGGAGACGGCCTGTCGACTTTCATTGACCTGGGTTTTGTCTTCAGGCTGAAACGTCGCCCTTTCTCGTGGCCAAGTTTTATTACAATCACAGCGGCTGTTGTTTACCACAAACTGGGGCAGTTGATCCGCCCTCTTTAGTTACATAACACTCTGAATTACAACAAAGCCGTGTGACCGAGTTGTGCTCTCTCCAACTTGCTCAGAGCGGAGGATGGTGGGGAGTGGCTCTGAGCTGTGAACTTTAGCCCAGTTTCCCCCGTCACAGGCCCACGTGACCTGTGTTATTCTCACTGCACTTTTTTTGCTTCCTTCATGAACTTTCACTTCCTTCAGATTTACTCTGCTGTGCCTCCTATGTTTCCCATCATATGTTCATGGGTTTTGCTTATTTTTATTTTTATTTTTCAGGTATAGTCAGAGTTTATTGGAGATCCTTCACTTCCTAGACAAGAATCCAGATGACCACAGAGTGCTTGCAGAGTAAGGCTTTAGTTCTTGTCCAGATGTTATAACAGAAGGCTAACTTCCCAATTAATGCGTAAATGCATCTGTTTCTGGAAGATGCCAAGTGCCCGACAGCTGAAGGTGTATACTTTCTCCCATACTTTCTCCCCAGGTTTGTCGATGCGTTGGTTACCATCAGAAACAGACACAACGACGTGGTGCCGACCATGGCGCAGGGGGTCATTGAATACAAGGAGGTTTTTCCCCAGGATGTGGTCACCAACCAAAACATCCAGTATTTTCTGGATCGCTTCTACATGAGTCGCATCTCCATACGAATGCTGATCAACCAGCACAGTAAGCCCACAACCAGTTTCGAAATTCAGCTAGAATTAGTTTTTCTGTGTTTGTTTCTTTAATTTATATTTTCCGTTTGTGGTTTACTTTCATTATTGTTTTTTTTTTATTATTATTTTATGCCAAAGCATTTTTTTTTGTTGTTAAAGACGTGTTACAAGTTTCATTTGTCGCTTGCCTGATGAACAACCTAATCACTCACAAAAGAAATCCTTAAAGGCAAAAATATTGAAAAATGTCCGTTACAGTTATAATCTGAGGTGATTTAGACAACGAACGTAACAAAAGCTCCTTGTTTTTCTTTCAGTCACCATTGACCTTACTTAGACGCCACGGTTCAGCAGAGGACAAATTTATTGACCTAGGTTTTTAAAATGTCAGTTTTGTGCTGAAAATCATCCCTTGTTGCATTTATTTCTATGAATATCGAATATTATTGAGTAGACATGACAGCAAAGGGAGCGTTTAGCTTCTTATCTCATTTGGATTGGCAACAGACATTCACATATTTAAGTTTACACAAGTCTGTTCCAAACATCACACCCCACAAATGATGAGAGCCAAAAGACAGGAGAAATAAAAGTGGATAAGGCCGCTGATGCGTCAGCATGTTCTTCATTAATCAGCTCAGATAGCCTATCTCTGCTTAGCTGCTGACATGTTTCAGGCCCCTATGCGTTTGTGTTGCAGCTGAATTCATACGTGCAGTAAAACCCGCACAACTGGTGCAGAAGGAGATAAGAGAAGGAAAGAACGGTGTCTTTTTTTTTTTTTTTTCCTTTTTACCTGGAACGGTCCTGCAAAGTCTAGTTTTGTTTGCCATAGAGCGCCTGGATAATCCACGATGTTGAAACACAAACTGCTGAAGCACACACTATCGTTGATCCAAAGTGAAATATTTCAAAACTGCTGTTGCATGAAGGGGAAACGTCACGCGTTATATAACCTCGTCCCTATCGAACCAGTTTCACACCCGGGCAACTTTTAATGCCCTGCACGTCTTTCGTAACATTTTGTTTTTCCAAACTAGGGGCCCGAGCAAAAATGACTGCATGTATGCATGGAAACGACTTAATACTTTTACTCTTCCTTTGCACAGGCAAGACCAAGAGTGTGCAATCGACAAGACTTTTTAAACATTTAAAAACTTTTTTTTCTTGCAAAAACTTTGTAGGTAAAATATAAAATGTCGAAAACCCCTGATTTTCCCTTATTCTCTTGTTTTTTTGCAGCTCTTGTGTTTGATGGCACCACTAATCCAGTCCACCCAAACACAATAGGAAGCATTGACCCTCAATGCAATGTAGGAGATGTAGTCCAAGGTGAGTCTGAACTTGACTTAAGGCCTCAAAATACTCAAACTGGCCACAATTTATAGCAATCATTTGTTTTTCAGCTACCTTGCGGTTAAAGTAGCTGAAATCATGTTTCATCTACTTTTAAAAACAATGTTTTGTGTTTTGTTTTGTCTGCAATTAAAATTAAGTTCCTTTTCATTTTCATCAGATGCCTTCCACAGTGCGAAGATGTTGTGTGACCAGTACTACCTCCGCTCTCCTGATTTGGTTCTGCAGGAAATGAACCGTAAGTTTTCCTATGATTTGTTCCATATAGTTTAACGATTTGGTGCTATGCAAAAGGTTTCATAGTCCTTGACCCTTTTTTTCACTTTTTGTGAAGTTTCACTGTATTTTATGGGGATTTCTTGAAAACAGACCAACACAAAGCAGATGAAATGAAAATTTGTGTATTGTGCCTTTGTTTTTATATTCCCCTAAACAAAGCAAACAACAGCCTTCAGAAATGTCCCCATTGGGGGAGTAGATGTTGTGTGTAGCAGATTATGAATGAAGAGCTGATATCTGTGTAGATATTTATATATATATTTTTTATTCTTCTTCTTTTGCACAGACAAGACGAAGAGTCACCCAATAAGCATCGTTTATGTGCCCTCCCACCTTTATCACATGTTGTTTGAGCTTTTCAAGGTAGGAGATGCTGCCTTCTAATTCATGCATGTGCCTAAAATTAACAATCATAAAAAAAAATTCTAAGTTTCTTTTTTTTTTTTTTTCCCTTTGTAGAATGCAATGAGAGCTACCATTGAGACTCATGAAAACAGGAACAACCTCCCGCCCATTAAGGTCATGGTGTCTCTCGGTGGAGAGGACATGTCAATCAAGGTGAGACAAAGTTTAAAGTGCAGGGCCACTACATTTCCAGCATTGGATAAGATGAGTGCACATAGTTTTACAACTTCAAAGGGCAGTAAAGAATATGCTTCATGGTCAGATAAAATATTTTATTTTGGGGCCATGAAGACACCAAATCTTTATCCTCTCTCAGGATCTTTGCACTGACCAGTCTTAAGAAATCTGAATGTGATCAGTTTTGTCTTTCAATGTGTGAAATTCCTCAGATTTAAATGAAGCCAGTATTTCCCAGCAGAAGTTGTTTTTGCTCTCTGAATGTTTGATCTGTCCCACTTATGTAACGTTTTAGTCCTCGTTTCATCGCCGCGCTTTCTGTAGCCTCTCCGATAAGATAAGTCAACATGAATTGTGCTTTTACAGTCAGCCCGACGTTTCACCGGGATCAGCAGGCGTCTGGTTGTCATCTGGCTACAACTGGCCCAGTTGAACAAACAGAATCGCTATAGAGAAAATCAGATGACCTATGTATGATTATAAAAACAAAAGCTCTGGGTCAGGAGTATCTTTGATGACAAAGAGAAATAAAGGGCAGACTGGACTAATACCAGCAATAACTTTAATGTCTTCATTTATGAGAGAAACAATATAGACCCAGAAGTACTGAGCCAAGTCTACTTTCAGTTGAAAAACAAACATAGTGCACGCAATGTAAGCTGAAAGCTTTCCTTTATTAAGTGTAACTAGACTGCTGTAGTAGCAAGGCTGAAAAACACTGGACACTTTCTCTACATGTATCAAACAGTGGTTGCTAAGTAATCCAAATTATCATCCTGCCTTAAAGTAGTAGTAGTTGCGTTTTTCAAAATATTTGATGTATACATCTGTGCTAATCATTAATCTGCTAGGGACCTTTATATATATATATATATATATATATATATATATATTAATTAGTTTTTACTTGCAAAATCTGCAGTTTAACGATTACAACATTCTACCTAATCTTTTCATTTTTGACCAGGTTAGCGCTCATCTCCCGTCAGCACTCATTCATGTCTTCTGTTTCTCTGTCTGCCCCCCCCCCCCCCCACCCCACCCCACCCCCGTAGGTGAGCGACAGAGGCGGCGGAGTCCCGTTTCGCAAGATCGAGAACCTTTTCAGCTACATGTACTCCACAGCTCCTGCTCCACAGATCAGCGACCACTCCAGCACACCGTTGGTAAGGAGGGTTTTGGTTTAGATGTACAGATGCTCTCAGCCTTTGTGCTTCTCAAAAATGTTTTTAGTCTTTTATATAGACTTAGATCTGTAGAGATTGCATTTCTACCACCTTTTTTTTTTTTTTTTGTCATTTGACGTTATCTCCCTACAGTCATCAAAAGCGAATCTAAAATAAGGTGCTACTAGTTCCGAATGGCAAGTTTTAAGCCTTTCCCCTTTCTCTGCAGGCTGGATTTGGCTACGGCCTTCCCATTTCTCGTCTGTACGCCAAGTATTTCCAGGGGGATCTGCACGTTTACTCGATGGAGGGTTTCGGCACAGATGCCGTCATCTACTTGAAGGTGAACTAGTCTGTGCATGGAATTGTGGCACAAAACAGTCGGGTGAGAACTTCCTTTTGATTTAGTAAATTTGTTTTTATGGTATGTCCCTCTAGGCTCTTTCCACGGACTCTATCGAAAGGTTGCCAGTGTACAACAAAACCGCTCTGAAGAACTACAAAATGTGCCAGGAGGCTGATGACTGGTGCGTGCCCAGTAAAGAACCCTTAGATCTGCGCAAATACAAGGTGGCCTAGTTAGACCTTCGGACGCAGCCGCCGCTTTAAGACTACAAAGCATGGATTCTCCATGAACCACGTCCTAGTATTCCCATGGGATCGTCCGCCGAAGCAGACGAGCTTCTCGCACCTCCCAGAACCAGAGCAGATTTCAGCCGGCGTCACCAGTAGCATGTCATTTCCAGCTTCTGTCATTCGTTTTGGTTTCTGTCTGCAATAGAGAAATTAGACAAACTCAGAACTGCTACCAACAGGACATTTAAATAAAGTTACCATGGAGACCTGGTGAAGCAGCCCGAGCGCTGCCGAAACGAGACTCGGCGGTAAAAGGTGGAGTCATGTGCAGGTAGGGGGAGACGGAGGAGGGCACCCAGCGAGTTATCGGGTGCCCGGAAATGAGGGAGAAGTCGAGAGTAAGAGTGGACAGAAGAAGAATAGGAAGTTGAAAGAGATCCAGCAGTTTTGAGTTAGATGTTAGAGGCTTTTACATAACAGGGGAAATTTGTTGTTCATCTATGCCTTATAGTAGCAAATCCTCCCAAAGGCACGTCTTGTTTAAATACTTGAACTATCACAACTGATATTTGCACCTCAAATTTGATGGTACTGTAACGGTGTTGGGTTTGGAAATTTTGAGCAAATGCTAGACTCTGAAGTTAAGTTTTCCTTTATTTCTTTTTTTTTTTTTTTTTGCATGAATTTTCTTGCAGACTTTCTGTGTTTCAGCCTTTGTAAGTGTAAAAAAAAAACTGATCTTGTGCTCAGTTTTCTGGACCAGGCTGAATTTAATCCTCTTTTTTTTGTGCATTGTTTGTAAGAACTACAAAGAAAAAGGGCATCGTTTTTAACAAGCCGCAGCCCCACTGGGCCCAAGTTTGCTGTCAGTCCATCAGAGTATTTGCCAGCCTTGTCTCAAAACTAAAAGCTTGAAGACAAAGTCATTATAAATGAGTGTTATTAAGCCTCAGTGGGTGCCATGTTTGTGGTTTTAATAGGCCAGTTTTTCCGCACACTGTGCCAAATGAGACTGTCGAGGGTCCAGGTGTGTTCACAATAGTTTTTATTGTGTTAATCTAACTCATGCAGTATGTAAAATGTTATTTTTATAGCTACACTTTGACTGAAATAAATGTAAATACTGTTAATAAAAACACCTGAAGGCAAAATTGTATTTTTGTCTTGTTTTTTTTTTTTTCTTTTTTTTTTTTTGTCTTGTGTTTGGTCATTATAAGGTTGTTAATTAAATCTGTACCGAGAGACGTGAACAAAGCACACAGAGCTACTGGTTTAGTGTCGCTGGCAAAGAGATCAGGTAGAGCTGACGTTCCATCATCGGATAGTTGAAAAGAAACTTCTTGCTGCACTTTTAGCTACGTTGTTCATTGCTGTTGTCAGTCTATTCGCCTGTGAGTACGAACTGTTTTGTCACACTGTTATGCCAGCAGATTGTTTTCCGGCCGTTTCTGGCTCAAAGCCCAGTAAGGCAGAGGTTGCAGGGGGTAAACCGAGACGGGAAGGGCTTGTTTGTCTAGTATTCGAAGCATGTGAGACCCCCGCAGCTAAAGGCTAATAGCCTGAGGCAGTGCTATTAATAGCTGACTGCTTATAGACTTTGCTGGATGTGATTTTTCAACCATGGAGGACTTTATGTGGTAGACACAAAGTGAAGCAAAAGGAGAATTTAGCCGGAATTCCACTTATGTCTAATTAAAAATCTACAAAATAGGACAGACACATTGAGTTCCTTAAGTCAGTGCTTTATACGGCCATCTTTATTCTTAATTTTTAAGTTTCGAGTCATTTGGGATTTTTGTAGATTTAAAAACTGAAATTCCTTCATTTTTTTCTTTTTTTTTTTGCTTAGTGGCTCAGACGGAGTCAGACTGGATGGAGAGCCTCCATAAACGCCAATCTTTAGGTCATGCAATAAATCCATAACTGGATTCTGGTCTGGACTGACTGGGCCCAGCTAAAACATGAGTATTCTTAACCCTTGTGTATGCAAGACTGAAGCGATACACCTATTAGCAGCCAGGAAAGGGTCTCCTTGGAAACTGAAGATGGAGCGCTTTAGATATGATTAAATCACAACAAGAACATTTCAGCTGCAGTTCATCTTTTATGTATATTGTTTTCAGGTCAAGTATTCTGGTTAACAATAAATGAATGAAGTACTTTGCAAAAGTATTCACACTATTTTTTTTTACAGTTCAACCACATTTTTTTTTTGTTAATGTAATTTGAAAATAAATGAAAACCCTGATATGTTTGTTGTAAGTCAATACTTTGTAAAAACCAGTTTTTGCCTAGTTGTTTGGATTGCCAGTTTTGCACATATATTGACTGAAATATCTCTCCATTATTCATTATAGAACAGCTCAATCTCAGTCAGGGTTGATGGAAAGTGTCAGTGAACATCTATTTTTAAGTCTTGCCACATAATTTCAGTAGTTTTTCCCAGTAGCAAAATGCCTTATTAGGTTTACGGGGTAACTATTTTAATTAAAAGGTAAGTTGCTTTGGATCTCCATTTTTCCCTTGAGAAATGAAAATAAAAAAAACAAACAAACAAACTTGTGTACATATGTTTTACAAAGTTTTGCCAAATATTTAAATGAGAGACAATCAAAGATAGATATCGGCATTGTAAATTGGCATTATGCTAAAATCTGATAGTTGTCTGTTAATGTGAAGTCATGATTAAAAATTGCACTTCTTGATTGATTTCATTATATTTTTCATTATCATTTCTTTGTATTTTTTTATAAGCAGTCTTCTGAGTCTAATAAAATCTCAAACAAATAGTAATGTAAATACACACAAGGTATGCTGCTGGCCTCTCTAAAGAGGAAAAAGCAACAGAGAACAGAAAAGCAACCTTGTCCAAATTCAGGAAACTGCTTCTCTTAAGTTGATCCACAATGTCAGGGAGCAGAGTTCAGTTATCCACCAAGTGTAAGTGAGTAGGGATTATCCCCAATACCCTGAATTTGTCCTGCCTATTGATGTAATCTGCAGTTATAATGTCTTTCTCCATCACTGCAATGGAGTAGTCAACAAAATACTGTTATTTACACCCTTTGAACTGAGCCATAGTTTGTCATGTTTCACCTATTGGTTACGTATTATAGCTTAATTGGTAGATCAAATCACTGCAGCCTGATATTTTATTGGGGAATCAAAATAATCTCATCATTTTACTTATTAATTTTTTAATTGAAAAATCTGGGGTGCATTTGAGTACCGTCTTTATTACTCAGATACCCCAAAATAAAATCGAGTGAAATCAAGCACTTTCAGTAACCTGTAATAAAAGAAGTAACCTGTAATAAATAAAGTCCTTCTTTGTCATAGCACCAATGTTTACACTGTTTTTCAATGCTTCCATGCAATGCATGTAAGCACCTATTACTCTACACCTAAAAAACACAGAATAATTAATTTGGTATTAAGAGATAAGCGTTTTCTACTGGTATTGAACTGCCACGAAGCATAAATCAGATTTTTACTTTTGTGTTGAATGTCTGTTTTACAATATATTTACCACTAATGACAAACAAAAAAAACAACACTTTTCTGCAAAATTTACCAGCTGCACAATTCTTGTTAAATAGTGTAAGATAACTAGTATTTCAAAAGAGCAGAACAATTTTTATGTTTTTGAACAATAACAATATTTGTTGTTAATCTGTTGCTAAAAGATGAGTGTGTTTGCTGGTAACCAAGTGCCACGAAGTGAACATCAGATTTTTACTTTTGCAAAATTTGCCGACTGTAAATGTCTTGTATCTAATCAGGCAAGCATTATTTTTGAAAGAGCTTATCTTTTATAAACTATATAACTTATTAATTTGGTTTTAAGAGATAAGTGGATTTTTTTCTGGTTACGAACTGTATAAATTGAGATTTTTACTTTTGTGTTGAATGTGTGTTTTATAATATATCTACTACTAATGACAAAAAGAATTAACTTGTCTGCAAAATTCACCAACTACACAATTCTTAAGTATAAAATAAGTAGTATTTCAAAAGAGCAGAAGAAATATTATATTTTTTGAACAATAAGAATTTTTGTTGCTAATCTGTTGCTAAGAGATTATCGCGTTTTCTAGTAACCAAGTTCCACAAAGTAAACATCTGATTTTCACTTGCAAAATTTACCAACTGTAAATTTCCTGTGTTTAAGCAGATAAGCAGTATTTTTGAAGAGCTTATATTTTATAAACAATATTACTTATTATTAATTTGGTGTTAAGAGATAAGCGGGGTATTTTGGTAAGGAACTGCGACGAAGTAATAATCGAGATTTTCACTTTTGTGTTGAATGTGTGTTTTGTAATATTACCACTAATGACAAAAAAATTTACTTTTCTGCAAAATTTACCAAGTGCACAATTCTTGTTAGTGTAAAATACTAGTATTTCAAAAGAGCAGAACAAATTTTATGTTTTTTGAACAATAACAATTTTTGTTGCTAATCTGTTGCTAAGAGATGAGTGTGTTTATTGGTAACCAAGTGCCACAAAGTAAACTTCAGATTTTTACTTTTGCGAAATGTACCTACGGTAAATGTCTTGTATCTAATCAGGTAAGCATTATTTCGAAAGAGCTTATCTTTTATAAACTATATAACTTATTAATTTGGTTTTAAGAGATAAGCGTTTTCTACTGGTAACGAACTGCCTCGAAGTGTAAGTCGAGGTTTTTACTTTTGTATTGAATGTTTGTTTTATAATATAACTACTACTGACAAGAATAATTAACTTTTCTGCAAAATTAACCAACTACACAATTCTTAACAAGTATAAAATAAGTGGTATTTCAAAAGAGCAGAAGAAATATTATATTTTTTAAACAACAAGAATATTTGTTGCTAACCTGTTAATCTGTTGCTAAGAGACGATCGCGCTTTCTGGTAACCAAGTTCCACAAAGTAAACATCTGATTTTCACTTTTGCAAAATGTACCAACTGTAAATGTCTTGTGTCTAAGCAGATAAGCAGTATTTTGAAACAGCTTATGTTTTATAAATAATATTACTTATTATTAATTTGGTGTTAAGATATAAGCAGGTTTTTTTCTGGTAACAAAGAGCCACGAAGTAAATCGAGAATTTTACTTTTGTGTTGAATGTGTGTTTTGTAATATATTTACCACTAATGACAAAAAAAATTTACTTTTCTGTAAAATTCACCAACTGGACAATTCTTGTTAAGTAATGTAAGATATTTCAAAACAGCAAAAGAAATCTTATGTTTCTTGAACAATAACAATATTTGCTGTTAATCTGTTGCTAAGAGATGAGCGCGTTTTCTGGTAACCAAGTGCCACGAAGTAAACAATTAATTTTTACTTTTGCAAAAGTAAAAATAAGAAAGCAGTGCACAAGCATTATCACAAACATTGCTAATGTAACTACTGCCCACATTAACAGTGGCCATTTTCCTAAAATAAGCTTTTTAGCTATTTTGATTATTTATTATATATATAATAAATATATAATATTTATTATATATATATATATATATATATATATATATATATATATATATATATATATATATATATATATCAGTGATTCTTGAGAATAGGGACAAAACAGGTCCTATGGATAAAGCATGAAATTTGAATAAAATATACACAAAATATATTTTTTTCAAATATCTAACTAAACTAACCTGGGTCATGTGAGCACAACAATGTATATTTTTCTTTTTTTTGCTGAATATTTTTTTATTTTAAACATTGTAGTCGGTGGATGATGCCTGTAAAAGCCCTTGTCCAGGAGCAGAACTCAACACATTCTTATAGTTTAAAACAATTAAAGAAATACTGAAATTATATATTATGACAATTAAGTATAAGTAGTCATATAAATAATTATAAAAGTATCGATAAATTGAATTAAAAATAATTTTTAGATATTTTCCAACTCCGTTAAAATTTGTCCTTAGTTTTTGTCAACACCGTCAGAAATGAAAAGAATGTAAAAAAATCAGGCATTATTGGGGGGCACCAGAACTTCTGAGGACCCCATGACGTTGTCTTTTCTCTTCCTTTGCTAGGAGGGCTAGTTAGCTCCGGTTAGCTTAAGTTATTCTTTAGTTTTTTCTTCTGTTTTATTCCTAAGTTGTTTGTCACAACCATGATGTGTCAACTCCATAACTGACAATTTACAAAACTTTGATGAAATTTTGCGAAATAAAAGCTTAATTTTGGTAAACTGTAAAGATTTAATGGACCTGACGAGCTACAATATGGCCTCCTTCAGAATAACATCATATAAATTGAGGTAGTTTGGCATTTCGTCAACTCCGTCAGATGTCAACTCCGTCAGAGTTTTTCTGACTCTTTCAGTGAAATTGTTGTCAAATCTCACTTAATTGTGCAACTAATTCATTTTAATGTATTTTACATGAATTGCATTACTTCACATGTACCAAGTTTTTCATTTTACTCACTAGTTTGTCACCACCTTCAGTTCTGTGTCAACTCCGTCATGCACTGTCAACTCCATCAGATGGACTTTTTCTTGTTTTTTGTTTTAAATAATATTTATTTTATTTCTTGAGAAGCATTTGTCTGTAAATTGAGTAAAAATATCACTAATGGGGTATTTTAAAAATCATTTTAGATTTATTTTTGTCAGATGGTGATGACAAAGTTCTGGGTCAGGTCGATTAAAAATGTAATTTTTTAAAAAAAATTCGCAACTGGGAGCCTGTACCTTAGCATCTTCATATTTTCTAAACATTATTTGTCATATTTGCATACATAAGGTTGAGAAATAATAAAAAAAAAATATGGGAAAATTAAAACCCATTTTGTCCCTATTCTCAAGAATCACTGATATATATATATATATATATATATATATATATAATCCCTTTTCACCCTTCCACAGGTGGTCTCTTTAAATCCTCTGAACTCGGGTCCTCTACCAGAAGCCTGGGAGCTTGAGGGTTCTGCGCAGTACCTTGGCTGTGCCTAGAACTGCACATTTCTGGACTGAGATGTCTGATGTTGTTCCTGGGATCTGTTTTAGCCACTGCTCCAGTTTGGGGGTGACTGCCCCAAAGGCCTCTGCGCTCCTTGGCCCTGTAGACGCAGGGTGAATCCTAGCAACCTACTGCCTCTTTGCCAGGAGTACTGGGCGCCAGCTGATGGTGTAGACGAGCCAATCTCTACCAGGATCGGTTTGGTAAATCCCAGGTTGCTGACAAATAAAACTTTCGTCATTAGGGATTTCTTTTCCTCTCAAGGATTGGATGTTTTATTTATAACAGAATCATGGACAAGTGGTTTGGGTGACTCCAGCATTTTTAATGAACTTGAACTGCGGAACTGTGGCTATTTTAATGCTCCAAGGATGTCGGGCTCTGGTGGAGGAATAGTGACTGTTTTTAAAAGTTGTTTTACTTGTAAACAGTTGCCTCTGGCCTCATTTAGTAGTTTTGAGATTAGCCTATTTGAACTCGGCAGCTCTCACACTGTGCTGTGTGCAGCGGTCTATCGGCCTCCAAAGTACAACAAAAACTTTAGAAATGACTTTTCTGATTTCCTGGCTGATATCATGCCAAGGTATGACCGAGATCTCATTGCTGGTGATTTTAATATTCATGTCTGATGTCCTACTTCACCTATGGCTCAGTCATTTCTTAATGTTATCAATTCTTTTAATTTTGTGCAGTCTGTTACTGGCGCTACCCATGAGCATTGTCACAGTCTTCATCTGGTTTTATCTTATGGTCTACCAGTTTTTAATTTAGTAATTGGTGACTCATTTTCAGACCAAATGCCTGTTTTATTTGAGATAACGCTGTCCTGTGCTAAAGCTAAAGCACGGTTCTGTCGTGTTCTCGTGATCAGTGAGTCAATGTCTCGCTCGCTCTTGGCGTACAGCTTGATGCCGTCCATGTAGAGGAGGGTTCGGGTTAGATGAATGGTGGCCCCATTCTTGAGTCGGTATCCGTAGCCAGTCTTGTTGATGATTTGTTCTGAGGGGGTTCAGATGCAGAACAGCAGTGGACACTTTGAGTGAAATTCAAACATTTTTCTGGTACAAGTTGGGCTCTGCAGTGGTCATGTTTGTGGTGACCCTGGTGGAGCATAGCATTGCTGTAGCTAGGTGTCTGGTTTGGGAATCTCATTGTATCATCTCTACTTTTTAGAGGTAATGTGGTTCTGCCAGAGTCCTACTGCCATGACTATCAAAATCAGAGCTGTTCCTCCCCATTTGATTAATTCACCTCAATGTATATTTACATTTCTGATCAGAATGCCTGCCTTTCTTTAGGATACATTCCACTGGGACAGATAGAAACTCACTGGACAGAGCATATTTCCCTTCTGGCTCTTTGAAGCTCTTCAAGAGAATTCACATCAGCTGCACAATGTCCTGTCTTGTCAGTTTTCACACATCGTTTTATGCCTTTCACACACGTTTGATGCGTTGCGCTGAAGTGTGCTTAAGCAGGACAGACCTTCTCTATGCGCGTATGGGCCTAAGCCAACCTGTGTTGGGTACACAACCCGACTTCGTGACCATATTTAGATCAGCTGCTTTTGGCCTTATGACCCACACAAACATGATACGGGTTGTGAAATAAGTTTCACCTGACCTTCTCACCAGACCTTTCATTCATCAGCAAACAAAAGTGGACAGGGGGCGATAACATCATGCCAAGTAGAACGCAGCTCTCAACTCACAAACAGGCGATTACATAAACATATTGATGCATGAACTTTTTATGTACAAATGAATAGCCTTCAACTTTCAAAGAACATAGTTAGTAGTTCTTGGTTGACTTCAAATCTGTGTTATATAATTATTGTCTTGGTTTTATTTTATTTGACAGGCGTTTAAACCTCAATCATTCAAGCACAACTTAATGTTCTCCACTTCAGTTATGTGCTGAATGAACTGAAATGAGCTTCTGAACATAAAAGTTGCATTTTTTTTTCAAGGAGTGCAAATATTTTAACAAAATGTCTTAACTTGTTGACAAACCTTATCAAGCTCACCTTTTAACCTCTTTCCTTTCTATGATAATAATCAATTATGCTAACATTTGTCGGGAAACATAAGTTATGCATAAATAAGTGGAGATGCATCCAGCAACTAGCCAGAGCTCAGATTTACGCTTCACCAACTTTAATTGCTTTTTTCTCTTTGTGGCTGACTAGTGTCAGATGCTTCCCAAAATCTGCATCCTATTGGTTGATCAGCTCCTCATGATGACTCATTCCCAGAAACCTCCAGCTCTATGTGAGCTGCTGAGTTTTGAGACTAAAAGTAGAGATAGAAACGCCAAGAAGAAGTCAAAGCCAGTCAGAATTGAGTTACCATTTGATATTTGGTTGCTTTGTTGGTTTTATCAGATTCTGTGTGGAGTTCATAAAAACTTGTATTATTTTTCTGTTTTACTCCCCTCCTGAAAGACATTCAGCTTCCCTCACTTATTATTCAAGCATGTTTATTGATTCTGAATCCAAAGTGTGACGTCTTCCCTCAAAGTTAGTGCCAACACGGCCTTTTCGTGCCACAAAGCCCTGTTTAAATTTCACAGAGAGACCAGTAAAATTGATAAAAGGACAATCTTCATTCAGTTTAGACACTATTGAATATCCGACGTGTTATTCAGAAAATGTTTCCTTTATTTTCCTGTGGTAGCAGTCTGTAAATTTCATGTCGTGTTTTCTAATTAGTTTTTTTGTCTTCCTTTTGCTTAAATATATTAATTGTAAATATAATTAATAATAAATGCTTTCATTGATTGAGTGCAAATATTCTGGATAGCAAACAGATAATCCCTCCTTCACAGTAACCAATGTACATGAATATCTATAGGCATATTTTAGCATTCATGAAACACAACACAAGCCCAATTATTCAGTTTTATTAAATATATTTTACATTATGTTACACAAGTTATGGGCTGTCCAGGTCTAACAGGCCACCAGCATCTGATCTAAAAACAACCATGAGCAAGCTGTTTACTCAAACACGAGCCGGTAGATCCGCAGACATGGAGGAGTGGAAAGAATCCAGTGGTGTCATCCTTATCACATGGAAACAAAAGCCTCTGATTAACTCGCTGTAGCAACAGGAACGGCTGCCAAAGCACATCGTGTCCAACATCTCGTGTGTATGTTTATGTGCAAGGAAGTTCTTAGAGTTCGCATCATGCATGACGTGCAGAGACTGAGCAGCAGCTACAGTTAAGTCATTTGCAATATGAAGCACTGAGATTTAAGAAAATGTTTTTTTTTTTTTGATGATTACGTTGCTGTAATGACTCGTCCTAACATCAATGCTGAATGCATCAAAAGATCGACCCTGATCTCGTTCTAGTCCTGCAGGAAGGTGAACTTCCACCTTGGTCTGCAGCGTTTTGCAGCTTCTAACAAGTTTTATCCCAGTTTTCCCTCTGAGCTCCATCCTTCTGACCAGAACACTGTCTCACACAGGTCGGCAACCTTTTAATTACTAACCGTTAAGTCTGTCAACAAATTCACCTGCCAGGTATGTGGATCTCTGCAGCTCCCAAAGGATTACTGGGTTATTTTTTCATTAATGCTCTCCTTCCCTGCGGTTTTGGTTTGAACTGACTTCCATGTCTTGGTAGATTTACAATTGGTGCCATTCTCTTTCATATTCAAGCGTTGATTAAACACTCATTGGGATTTGAAAAGTTGCTTTAAACTTATCCACAACTTTATCCCTGACCTCTGTGTTGACTTCATTTGGTCTCTGTGGCAGTGTTTGCTCGCCGAAGTTCTTTAACAAACCTCTGGTACCTGAGGAATCAATCTAGAATAGCTGGATTTAGCAGAGATCAAATTACACAGAGGTAAACGAATTAATCTTCATACATTGCAACACAAAAATTGTTGACAAAAGCGATGTTGTGGCCTTTAGCAATAATAGTTTTCTAAATAGTTGGCTATGAGGGTCTGAATTAAACACACAAGCTTTGCATTATTGATAGCTGCCCTATAAAATGAAAATGGAAGAAGTGCTCTGCTGCCACAGATAGAAACTTGACTAGATAAAAATTTAAAATGAAATAGAATTTAATCAGGATAACACAATCAACCCTTACAATAAATGCTGTTTAGTAACATGCGACAGCAACTACAATTATATGACCTAAACTGCTCAAGCTTAAGGAGGGAAAATCAGATTGTAGATATAAAAAAAATCATGGCAACGACTCCAACACAACAAATAATAATCATAAACCAATATCAGATGATAAGCAGCAAAGAATGAGCTCAGTCCCAAGTCTCACTGACCTGCACCGTGATATCATTTTATGACATCAGGACTTTACAGTTGCATCCCTGCTGTGTGTTTGGTACACATTTCAATTAAACATTCTCAAGTTTCCACAAAGACCTACAGCAAATGTATGATTGTTACTTTGATGTGTAGTAGTTACACAGAAATTTAAATTTTGTTTGCATTAAATATTTGATTTCATTGTATTTTAATGCAAGTCATAGTTGTAGTGAAAGTATCAGTGTTCCGAATATAATGTCGGGGCTTCATTTAGAACCCGTTCCTCTGCCGCCCTCTGGTGGTACGTTTGGTGAAAACAATACATTTTCAGAAAACATATGAAAGTGGATTTCCTGTAGTTTTCTTTGAAACGTCTGAGATGTTTGTTTACTGTGTATTGTTAAAAAAAAGAAGAAGAAAGAAAGAAAATAACTGCTGGAATTTAAAAACTGAAGATAAGCAATTCATTACAAATAAAATGCAGGACTCAGTGGATTTCTATAAGAATTGCAAGATGTGTCTAATTTAGTCTATTTTTCCCTCCAACACGTAAAGTACTAAAAAACTTTGGCTGTGTTTTATTTTTAATAAGCTGAAAAGAGGTAAGAAAATAATCACCTAATGTTTTATTTTTCAAAATTTTTAATATGTGTTATTAAATTTGATGTGCATTGTCTTTTCATTTTGTGCTTTCTAGGTTTAAAAATATAGATATAGATATAAAAATCTTTGGGAAATTTGAGAATTCAGTACCAGAAACAGTACTTATGTGTAATTTAAACAAACAAATAATGGGATCAAGATCTAAAAATAGGATATGGAGACCAGCGATAATAACATTTTGTTTTGTGTGCAGAGGAGTTACAATTTAATTTGTATACAATTAGTGTGGATAAAGGAATTCCCTTGGGAGGCCAAATGGAAACTAATATGGAAAATATGTCACAAAGGTGCTGATATAGAGTTTAAGATCAGTCTGGGGAAAGGTGGATTATGGAGATATTGTTTATCTTGTGTTGCAGGGAGTGACAGAGTGAAACAAGAGGAAACGATAGGAATTTACTTTTTTTCTTTATAAGTGATCCATGAACATTTGTGTGTTTTTTTTTATAAACTTATATCTTGATTTTTATTGCAGCTGTCTTTACCTTACCTTTATTAACTTTTCTGTAAAGCACATTGTACCTTGTATCGCCTAGACGTGAACTTGCATGCATTTTACACCAGGTGGGACACTAAAATCACTGTGAGCCTAGTTCCTTTCACCTTAAACAAGAGGCCCAATTCAAACATTGGAATATCAGCTTTATATAATTTTGAAGAAGGACTGGTTCAGATTGAGGTAAATATCTTCCAATACACATCAATGTATTACTCAGTCATACGTCTTTTGATGAACTCCACTTCTCTTCCTTTTATGGTAACAGAGAACATCATAAAATAAAAATAATAATGCGGTTTTCCCTCTGCTTTTTGCGCAGGCTTCGTCATTGCTGTGGAGTAGTGGTCTTTGGGAATACTTGCGATGTTTTCAGGCTGACACAATGCCCAGTCTGGCCCAAGTCTACCCAAACACCTCTGCACTTGTGTGGGCGGGGCGCCTTCAATAAGGCTGCAATCCTATTGGCTGGGGGGCGGGGCGGGTGATACGTACACAGACATTGAGGAATAGACGCAATATTGACTTTCCAGCCCATACCAGTCCACTCGTCTGCCACATTGAACGTGGCAAATTGACCTTGGTAATTGATACACTTGTGTTTGAAAACTTAGATCTAATAAATCTGAATGAGTGATCGTTGCCCTAAGAGAAACACTCACACATATATTCAACTGACCTGTAATTTTCAGTTCAGAACTAGTGACAATTCAGATAAAGAACAAAGGTTTGCAACTGCAAAATACATATTACACAAATAATATGAAACAACCACGCTTGGAATTCCGCTCTATTACACTACCTTGTAGCTTATCCTTGGTGACCTTTTGACTTCATTTCACTATCTTCTTGAGCACACAATATTTGTGAATCTGATTAACCTGAAATAAAGTTTGGTTGTCCAGTAGGGTTTTCTTTAAATTTGGTAATTTGTCTGGTCATTGAATAATCAGAGGGATCCCATAATGAAGATTTGCTGGTGAGGAGAAGTATTCAAACACTTTGAAACACTACAAATAAACCCTAATACAGCAAAGACCATAATCAATCATTCTGAGGAAATGTAGAAAAGGTTCCCAAAAGGTAACAGAACTGTCTTGCGCTGCGCCGTTGATTTTGCCCGTCATAATATGGCGGCCACATTGACGTGGGACCCGGACGTTCGTTTTGCGTCTGTTTTGGTAGATCTACGCAGCGTGAAATAAAGCGGGGGTGAATACGACTGAAGCTCGCGCACGCTGTAACGGGACGATTTCAGGAAAGAGCAGGGAACTTTGTATGGATATGAGGGTTTTTTCCTTGTGGATAAACAGAGCTGCTAAAGGAGGACAAGGTTTTGCAAACAGGAGAGGCTTTTAAAGATATGTTCTAGCTTAATTTATCATGAGTGGACATAGAGTTTGACTTGCCAAACAAATCAAAATGCGAAGCGTTCTCTGAGGAGGAGCTCAACGAAGACCGCCAATGTTCACCTTTTTCTAGGCACTTTACAACAAGTTGTTCAAATATTTTTTTCGCTACTTGTTTCAGTAAAAACAACACGGCGACAGCATGGCAGAGCACGAAAGCTTGGAGTTTGGGAAGGCAGACTTTGTGCTTTTAGACAACGTGTCGATGGAGGAATTCATGGCCAACTTAAAACTCAGGTAAGCGGTCACTCACCTTTAGAACCCCGCTGTGGCGACTAATAAGGACTTGCACTTAGAAAATGTAAGCATTTAATCAATTTTTTGGCCTGATGTGGATTATAGGTGGGGTTAAACGGTGCATCAACAGGTGCTAATAGTTGACGTGTATGCAGCTCTTAGAAACAGTAACTATTGTCATTGTTTTACAATCCTTTTTTTTTTTGTTTTTGTTTGATCTTAATTGTATTCAGTGTATAGTTTTGGAGCCACGGCTCGCGTTTCCTTTAGTTTTCAAACCGAACAGGTGACTCCTTTTTGAAAAATGTGCGACTCCACCCAGTCTATTCAGGCTCTCTCCGTCAGCCGGTTTGTGAAAGCATGATGTCAGGCATGCGAAGATGTAACATTACGCTGTTCAGGTGGGGCAGCGGCTCCTACAGCTCACCTCTGCCATCTGTGATGAAAGTGCAAACTGATCCCCAGTGTCGGTTAGAGCTTTTAGTGTCTAATTCAGCAGCTCTGGACCGTAAACCGAGAGGATATTTCTGTTTCTCGTTGTACGAATTGAAGTTCACTAATTTACCCGAACAGCTACTCTCACTGACATATTTTGACATTTTTGTCACCGTGCAGTTTCACTACAGTGTTCCTTTAGTGCTGTGTTTGTAACTGCGGTCATTTATTGATGTCCTCTTACCATTCTACCAGCACATTAAGGATTTGGTATTAAGTTTTTTTTTTTATTATTATTATTTTGTCTAGCCCTTTAAACTGCAATGTCAAGAACGCACATTGTTACTGAACAGGTTTGTCTTGGACAAAAGGAGTAGAAACATTTCTTCAACAGTTTGAAAATATTTTCATTCATTCAAAGATGACAGTTTCTGCATTGTGCGCTACAGCAAAACTCCATCTCTTCCTTCTCCCACACCCACTCAGGCTTCATTTCGAAAGAAAATAAGTCTCTTACTGCATGAAGTGTCTAAAGTATGTCCCAGAAAAACACAGTGCAGATCTTTCGTTCAGTCTCAAGTAGAGAGAGCGTTAAGTAACAGGATGAGCTGAGTTTCTCTGGTGTTCACCGACGACATTGTTTCATTCAGAAATGTAAGCTCTACTCAACGCTATATATTACATTTATGATGTGAAAACATGTTTTTGCTTCTATATCAGCATGCACAGTGCTTTCATTTTGTTTGATTCCAGCAAACTTTGGTATACTATTTTGGAATTATGCTTGATAGGCCATCACAAGTTTCAGTTATTAAATAAAATCTGAAAAATGTGGCATATGTTTTTTTTATTTTTTTTATTCAGTCCCCATTGTTCAATAATATGAAGAACTTCATTCCACTTCAATTACAGCTGCGAGTCTTTTGAAGTTTGTGGCTGCTAGGTTTGAACACCTACAGACTGAAACATTTGTCCAGTCTGTGCAAAATGGTGAATGGCCTGCGTTTGTTTCCAGCTTTATCAAGTCTGAGGACTCCAAAGCTCTTTGCACTACATCATTATTTATTTATTTTTTACCTGTTATAAACCCTCCTACTGATGGTGATAAATTACAATGTAGCTGCCCTGGAGCAGACTGACGGAGGCGAAGCTTGGAGATAGAATTTGGACTTTGTTTCCTCATATTTTCGACTTTAATCTTATAAAAGGTTAGAAACTAATAAAACTTCTTCATTGTTTTTTTTTCTTCCAAGGTACACTAATACTTCCACATTAAGCCATCATAAAAGCAACACTGCTCCAAAAAAAAAAGTTCAAATTATATCATAGGCATTTTTATTTCATGAGGTAAATTAAGTAGAGCAAATGTTGTTCTTAACACCATACAATAGTGGCATAAAGTCATATTTTAGAATATGTATATATTTTATTGATCTGCTCATGGGATGAAGATTAAAAAAAGATAGTCAGACTAGAAAATTAATTATTTTTCTTGGGTTTGCAAATGTCATCAGATGTCTGACGTTCTTTAATGCTTGGGTGCTGGAGCATCGATTTGCTATAACGTCGCCAGAAAAGTCCAGCACACTTAGCACCCCTTCCTTATCATTTTAATACAGCTTGCATGTTTACTTTAAGCCTTGGCTTGTAAGCAGTCTGTTCCCTGATGGGACGATCGAGTGAAAAGCATTTAGGAGCTTTAGTAGAAAACTTACAACAAATCGAATGCAGGTGGATTAAGATATCTTTGGAATGTTATTCTCAGCAGTTGTGATATTGTCTGTTTTGACTTCTTATATGAAACATCCCACTTTCAGTCCAGAAAAGATTAGCAGCAGAACTAAATAACATAGTCTTTTCCACGGCGCTCCATGGTGACGACTATTGTTAGAACATGGCCTGCAGGTGACTCATCTGTTATAGACTCTGTAGGGACCAGTTGTCGCGTTAACTACCAGACACCTGGCTGTCATGGGAGGTAAAGCATGCAGTTGTTAATTGATATTTTTTCACTTTAATTGTTTCAGTAAATTATTATTCTCTTTATTGTTTTCTCTCTCAAGTGCCCTTGGGTCTTTTGAAAGGTGCTTATAAGTTAAAAGTGTAATTAAACTGACATTTAGAGACTGAACAAGTATGACTGATTTTAAAAGTATGTAAAGAATAAGACGGCACAGCTCAGGTTTGCAAAGTTGCATCTGAATAAATCACAGTCGTTCTGGAACAACGTCCTCGGTCCACATGGATTCAAAGTCGAGATGCTGGCCCATAATGGACAGTGTAATGTTTGGAGTGAACAAATTGCAGCTCGCAGGAGTGATGAACTGGGCACCTAGCATTGTGAGTCTAGTGTGAACTTTTAGGTATGAAGCTTTGTAGTGTGAAGATGAATTGCTCCTGATTAGCAGTCTCAAGCAGAAAAATATTCACCGAGTTGTGTTGAGATGTTTCAGTCGGTGAATGTTTTCTCTTTTAACTAATTTCAAGCAGTGAAACTCTAGATGCCTCCGGTAAAGAGTGCTGGTATAAAAGCGAAGGGGTTTTTCTGGAGGACACAGCCGCTCTGGTTACCAGTGTTTTTACAGCCATGCTTTTTAAATTAGATCAGCGTCTGTGGTGTGAACAGTAGCTTTAGCAGTCGGGCTGTGAGACCTGAGAGCTACCAGATGGCACCAGGCATCATTTTTCCAACTATGTCCCATTTTCTGTCTGTTTGTTTTCCCTCCAGCCAGACTGTGCAGTCCGGAGGTGGCGTGTGCAGATTGTTATTTGTAGAGGGTGTGACCGGCCAGGAGCGCTTCCTTTTTGCTCTCTCCCACCTTCCCCCTTAGTCTCAGAGTGTGTGCATTCTCGCAGGGAAATGTAAGTGTGTTTGTTGGAGTGGGAGTGGACCACTTAAGGGATGGATCGAGAGGGCATCTAATGTTCTCTGTTTGATTCGCTGCAGTTTTCCAAAATAACTTGGTCTGGAGCACATCTGCCCTGTGTATTTTGGCTTCAAAGGACCTGCTGCTGTACAGCCAACTTCGGCTCTCTCTACCAAGTAGTTTATTTAAAACATATCTCCTACACTTGTAAGACTCTCTTTGAAGTTGGCAATCCCTCATATTGGGACATTTTTTTCCCCTTCATTATGGGGGATTTCTACTGTTAAAGTCCTGGCATGTCGGGTAATCACATTCCCTTGTGGCAACAATTAAGCCCTGATATGGAAAAAACGGCTCATGGTGAGACATCGTTGTTTAAGCTGACATTTGGTTTGTTTGACTTGAAGTTGACCTCTGCAGCCTGCTCTGCTCTCCTCAAAATAGAGCCCAATCAGATGCCCAGTCCATTTGTAGAGATGCCAAGATAGAAGTTCACATTCTTGTGGTGTCTTGGGAAGTTTCAGTTGATACAGTGCCTTGCAAAAGTATTCACATAATTCTTTCTGTTTTCACATTTTGTCCTGATATAACCACAAATGTTTCCAAATTATTTTTATTTAACATGATGAACCAACAAAAAAGTAGCACATATAAGCAAATTTTTCAAAATTATAACGTCAAATGCATGTGCACTCAGCCTTTTTTATGTTGAGACCCCTGAATAAAATTTAATGCTACCTGTTGCCTGCATAGGTCATAAAATGTGTAAGAAGGTGCTTTGGTCAGGTGAGGCTAAAATTGAGCTTTTTTGGAAAATGCTGTTTGTTGGAAAACTGACTCTGCATGTTACCCTGAAGACATGGTGAAACACTGTAGCAGCACCATCATGTTAGGGTGTTGCTATTCTTCAGCAGAGACAAGAAAGCTGGTTTTTGGCAAGTTAGATGGAGCTAAATAGTCCCAGAAGAAAACCCGTCGGGGTGCACGATATTCACCTTCCAGCAGGAAAAAAGCCTCTAAACATCGACCCAGAGAGTTGCAGTGGAATGCTTTAAATCAAAGCAAATCATGTGCTAGAACAGCTCTGTCAATATTAAGGTGCTAAATCCAGTTGAGACTAAAACTGATGTCCATAGCCGCTGAAATTGAGCTATTTTATAAAGAAGAAACGGGCAGAAATGTCAGTCTGTACATTGTGCAAAGCTCATCGAAACGTACTCTAATAGGCTTGCAGCTAAACTTGCAACAAAAGCTAGTTCAACAAAGTATGCACAACACACTTCAGATTTTTGTCATAACTTGGAAAACCATAATTTTGTATCATTTTGCTCCCAGTGCACAATTCATCACTGTGAAGTGGGAGCTTCACAATTCATAAAAAACTAAATAAAAAGGCTTGAAGTTTGTGGTTGTAATTCGACAGAACATAAATAGGTTCATAGTGTATGAATAGTTTTGCAAGACGCTATAAAACTTGGCATCCAACTATAAATGTTTACGCCAAAGACCGTGGTTTTATGCTAAGAGTGACAGGGAAAAAAAGGCAACCCAAGACAGGCACACACACCTACCTGCTTAATGTTTCATAACATTTTTAGGTTAATACAGATAAAATAACTACCAAAACAACCTTTATGATACTGAGCAATTTCCTACTGATTGGGGGTAGTATAGTCTCCAGTGTTTCCCCCAGAAAACTTGCTAAGCCTGGTGGTGGGGGCGTCGAGGCGGTCCACCAGCGGTTCACCGTGTTTTGTATTAAAAGATGTTAAGTTGACAGGAAATGTAAAAGTATTACTGTGTAATTATATGTTACGGGAAAAGATCTCCAATGAAATGCTATTTAAATTCACAATTAGTCTAAAAACAAAAAATTTGCACTTCTGTTTAATCCAAAGTAAGTCAGCGGCTCCATCAGGCCCCCAAGAGCTTCCAGGGCCCCATAAATGCTAATATTTTAAAACAGACCACAGATACATATATGTAACGTTTGTTTATTGAGATGATCAATCCTGTTAAAGTTTATTCACTTGTTTAGGCATACATAAATTAAATGACTAAATTGTTTAACATTTAAATGCAAGATTTTAAGGAACTGACAAGTTTACTTTGTAAAACTTCAAAGAACAATATTCATAGTTAGATTGTTTTGTTACCATAGCAACAATCTGATGCTGTGAGTTTAAACTTTGAATTTACAAATATAAATTAGTAAACTGCGATGATAGCTTATTGCTTTTTAGGGTGGCAAATTAAACTACTCCCTTCTCCCATATTTTACTAAATCAAACACAGAAGCTGTTAGAGTTGCTGATATTTTTTAGCAACAAAAGGGGCCCCTAAGTCAAAGTCTGCTCCAGGCCTCATACAGCCTTGGACCGGCTCTGCATGATAAACAGCCGCTTGCAGCCTGGCTTAAAAAAAAGTTTATTTTTTTTTTTATTTTATTTTCCTAGAAACGTAAACAAGCAACGCTTAGCCTGGCGGCGGGGCTAGTAAAGCATGGCGGGCCCAGGCTTATAATACACTGGGGGAAACCCTGGTCTGTGAGAAACAAAATTCAAACTAAACCTCTTTGTACAATTTAAAACTTTGGAAAATAACCTTTACCACCTGCTAAATTTGGAAAAAAGACCAAAACAAGAAAGTGATTAAATAAAACTTGAAAGAATAACAGCATTAAGTAAATGTTCTCAGCGTCCTGGAGATCTGACATTATGCCCGACATCTGAAATGTCTTTATAAGGCAGCATTGTTTAGTCTGATTCCTGCAGCCCAGTGGAAAAATAAAACTGCTGCATGTTTTCCTTAAATTAATATGGTAGGACTTTTCTTTTTCCAAAGTAGCAGCCTTTCCAAAATTTGAGATTCTAATATGTTTGGTATGTTTTTCACTCGTGCTAAAAACGTTAAAAGAAGCAAAACTGCAAAGCTTTGTTTTGATCTCAGTAATAAGGATCCCAATGGGTAGAAATTAGTGTTCCTAAATTGCACTGATGTGGTTTCAGCTCTGCTTGTTAAATTATTTTCAACCTGAGGCAATACATTCTTTGCTCTATAAACTTTGGATGGTGTTTATGTTATTTCCACCCCCAGTGGGCGACTCTAAAAGCTGTTGCCTTCAGGTTTTTAATGTAGCTACTGAAGGACTCTGAGTGATTTGACCCTTGTACTCATCTACAAGGAGTTAAGAGACTTTGACCAGGATGCCTTGGCTAATACGGAGCAGAGCAGGAAAGCTGGCATTTCCATTCCCTTCATTGTTTCCTGCAGCCTCTCTCCGACTTGTCTATAATTGTTTTGTACAGTTTGGCACAACAGTGCGTTTTAGCACTAGCATTGATTTTACTTCTCATATAATTTGAATAAATCACAGTTCTGACTTAACCAAATTAATGTTTGCTCTCTGTTTCTAGTAGCTCCTTGATTTAACTTTAAAATGAACCAACAAATTGCTTTCATGTGGGTGTTAAAAAAGCAGGAATTCTCTTCTTTACCCTGCAGGGAAACTATAAGTGTAGTGCATAATGAGACTGTGCTGCCTCTTTATCTCGCAAAGTAAACAAAGGGTTCGAGGCAGACTTGTAAAATAAGGATTGTCCTGGAGATTGGGTTAAAGGTCTCCTTCTTCTTTGACGGATACAGATCAATAAATGAGCCGTTGTTCCGGTTTAGAACCCTTTTTTATATTACAAGTGTTGACATCTTGTAAGATATTGAGCTAGCTCTTTTTTTTTCTGAGTTTCTCTTTATGCATTTGTTATCCCATGCACAATACACCAAAGTGCTTGCTCCCTGCAACACATACGCAGCAGATGCCTCTAAGAATATTTATTCCCAACCTGCTTATTACGGTTCTTTTTCTTCGCAGTGGTCACTGACTGGAGGAGAATATTTATAGACGATTTCTAAGATAGAGACTGTTCTCTCAGTTACTCTGTATTCTGTTCAAAATCCGCAGCAATAAAGTACGAGGTCTAATTACTGTCATAAACATGAAGATAGTGGATCTAGAGTTGATTCTGAGTGGTTGGTAACTTCTGTGAAAGTAACCTCTTGGTTCCAGGAGCGTATGACCTCTTTTAGATTTACCAACATAATCTTTTACTGCTTCCCCCAGTGTCTCTCACTGCTAGTGGTCTCACTGCTAACACTGAAGGATGAGAGGCTCTCCTGAAGCTGGCTAGATTCATAGAAGGCTCTCTGAGAAATGCTTGCTCCCCTGCAATCCAGCACTGAAAAGTCCAGTCTCACCACAGGAATTTACATACAACCCAACCAGCTGTAATCTGAAACACATTACCATTGCTGCATAAACAGGGCTGAGCCTGTGTAGCTTATTTTCCCCCTCTGAAATGGGTTCACCAGCCCTCAGAGACGTCTCATTTGTGGACTGAAGGAGTTGGCAGACGGGGTCAGGAGGAGGCCTTTAATACAGGCTTTCAAAACCCATTTGTAGTCTTCTTTTGTCACCTCTGTGTCATAGTTTCTTGACTACTGCTTGTTTTCTTTTTTTTTATATATATATAAATCCTTTTAATCCATATATTTAATTTGTGACCAGGAACGTTTTAGCTTACTAAGATAACATGTAAAATTGTGGGGAGGGAATCCATTTTATTGTTCGATTCTTTCAAAAGTTAATCCTCTTTAAAAAACCAGGATGGTATAAAAATTATTATGTTTGTCTCAATCTGTTGCTGTCATTGGTTGACCGTACAGGATGCTTGTTGACCTTAATTAAAGGTTGTGGAAGAGTCCAAAGATGCTGCATGGACTTTTGCTTAAGCCACTCTTCTGAAAAAAGTTGGTTCGGTTCAATAAAGAACTTTATGGTGTTTTCTTTTTCTTTTACTTACACTCATCATGGGCACAAATGCCGTATTCATTCTGGGCTTTTAATTATTATTTCCATCCATTTTTTGAGTGTCGGAGGATTTAGGGCTTCAGAATATATTAAGTCCCAACCCTCATTACATTATTGCTGGCCTGCAGTGTTTGGTAGGCTTTTATATTTCAATTTCCATGCATTATAGTTTTAAATATCTAGTTCTTTGTCAATCCACCCACTTGGTGCAATGTAGCAGTAACACTAGAACCAAAACAAACTCTCAGCATAATCCAGCCATCATTATATCTAACATTGTAGATCTGAAAACCTCCTCTTGACTCCTCCAAACATTCTATTTATATCTGTGGGCACACAGCTCCAGCACTGTCTCAGCTAACCGTAAAAGGTATGAAGCTAGCCCATGTGAGTACAAAAGGAAGGGGTCTTTTTAAAAACAACAAAACAAAAAAAACAGGTGTTTGTCAGTAGATTCTCGATTCTTACAAATTCATAAGACGTTTGTTACATACCAAAACCATAAAAGGTTTAAGCACATAATTAAAACAAAAGATTATTGACCTTCATGGTCATGATGAATGTACGCAAACTTCTGACTGGCACTGCGTGTGTGTGTCTAACCTGAATTCATGATCTATTTAAACTATTACTTGTTTTGCATTTATCAACAAAGCTGTGGCATGACAGGTTTGGAGAACTTTGAATAACCCACAGCAGCTCTCTGGTGTTCATATTTAGAATTTAAATTTAGCAGTCTCTCTATAGATGTTTTTCTAAAATATATTTATATTTTTTCTTTTTTAACTTTGTCAATTCATTTACAAGAGCAATTCAAATACAAGACAGCCCTATCTAAAATAAAAATCATTGTTTTGCGCTTAACTGATACTGATTTTCCAACATAGAAAATGGAGAAATAAATGGTGCATGCTCTGTAATATAAGTGGTAGCTATGATTATTCTCATTTCTGCTTTAAATCTTACACCCCTAAACCCTGAGCTCTAACAATGTGCATGTAAAGAACTGTTGTTGGTGACTGCATATTTTTAGTTTCATACAGCAATTAAGATAATCCAATTTCTTAGTTTTTATGCTTAATTGCATAATATCAGCTTTTAAAAATGCAAGTTTAACTTTTAGGGCACCTTCTAAAAGACTACCTTATTTTAGAAGGTCTCAAAAGGAATGGGGGCAGAGTTCAAAGAAGATTGTTTTACTCTTAATGTAATGTTCAAAGATCTCCTTACTCTTTGAGAAGGATGGTGGAGTTTATTGCTCACATGGAGGTAGTGCAAATCTATCCTGTAGGGTTTTAATCTTCTCTAATAAATACAATTCCAATTCAAACCGCCTTATTTAATCATGCATTCCTTAGAAATAAAGTCCATCACCAAGAATCCCCTGATGGGGATTTAAATCTGTCAGGCCTCGCATGTAAACTGTCTGGCTCATGATTTAACAAGTGGCCTCATCCTCTTCCTGCAACAGTACACCACGATTAAACCACCCTGTTTAACCGTTGTTGTAAAGCACCTCCGCCCGCAGTTTCCTAAATCTATTGGTGCGACACTGATTTTTCAGATCTCGGTCTCTTTGTAGATTAAAGACCGTGTGCTGTTTCTGTCTGCACGTTGAACGTGTCCTGTCCCGCTCTGACGTTTCCAGCTTCCTTCAGAACTGTATTGTTGTCCAGTCCACCTGCTGGAGCTGCAGTGTCCCGATCCACAGTGGGGGTAGAGCAGCTTACTCACTTTTGCAGCCTGCACGTCTCATTACTTTACAGCATCAGAGGGACACAGGCTGCTCAGACAATGGGCTGGAATGCACTTGAGCATTAAGTGCACTTTGTTTAATCTTTGACGGGCTTCTGGTTGCATTGTGTGCCTTTTTTTTTTTTTTTTTTTTTGCATTTCCAAGCCTCGGTTAAATTAAAAGTGCATATTTTTCTTTCTTACACCTAAAAGTGATATAGTTGTACTTTGGAGTTTGGATTATACATTTGTTCATCATGGTATTTCCAGAAAGTCTTTGTACAGACACTAATACTTCTGCATGATGAAATAAGGTAGTGACACATTTTGCTTTGGTTTACAATGTATAATATTGGGTATGATGGAAAATAGAAGAACAAAGTGCCTGAAAGGTTGGTGTGTCTAGGACATCAAAAAGCTATAATGTTCTGTGCGACAACCTCTTGAAAATTACTGCTTACTTTTCTGGTGTTTGAATCTGTCTATGTATCAAAATCAAAATATTCAATGTTAATCACAACAGTATCACGACTGTAATTGTCTCATAGTATTTTATACCCACAGCAGTTAGGATAATTGTTGCTTATCCATTTATAATAAAAAGGGATACGTTATTGTCCATTTAATTCATATAAGGTTGTTTATAATATTTCCTTTCAGTAAATCCTAAAATGCACAAATTTTTTATTTAGGTAAATGGGGGGGGGGGAAAAAATGAGCCATTAATTTTGAATGCAACAATATCCACAAATAATATTAGTTGCAGTCCTTGTTCAGACAAATATGAAATCCTCCTCTGCCAACATCGTATAAGTTTTCTGATGCCTTGTATAAAATTAAAGTTGTAAAATAAATGCAGAATTTGTCATAGTTGTAGCTCTTTTGTTACCAACCTTTTACTGATGTATCTAATTATTTGTCAGCTTTTTTTTCCTAGTCCTCCATTAGATCCCTGCTTATTATCTTCTGTTTCCGTTTCTCTAAATCCATCCTGTTACTCATTTTTAGGGTGTATTTCACTTCAACTTCAGTGCCACTTTCTGCCCTGTTTCATCCTGTTTTTAAAGGGTGTGGTGGAAAACTGCTTTCAACCGTATGAAGCGTCGAGCACCTGACCTGGCTCTCATTTCTTCCAAAAACATCTAGATCTGCAAGCCTAACGGGAACTTCCTGTATGGTGATGTAGAAGGATTTTGACAAAGCTTTAACTTTAGGTGTCAGGAAACTCACTTTTGTATGGTGATGAAAGCTGGTAAAAAATAAGTTAATTTTCAAGATGTGTAGCTGGCTTCTTAAATTGTATTGTCTATGCACACGTCAATAGTATATTTTATTTTAAGTGGAAGAAATCAAAATCTTGTATTGCTTTGCAACACTGAACATTTTTTATATTGTTTTACACTATAAGATACAAGCAACTTTTGTTTTCATCTTATTTTATTTTTCGTGCCTTCCTCTTGTAAGTAGGAAGTCACGTCATCATTTAGATCAGGAACAGAGTTGAAGTTGCAGTGTATTTTTAAATTTAGCGTTATGATCAGTGTAGATAGCACAGATAGTATTAATAAATCAAAAGTTTCCATGAGTTCATCAGAGAGAATGTCCTTATGCAAACTCATTTTCCTTCTCAGTTTTCTTGTAGTCATGCACCATTTTTTGTTGTTGTGTCACACAAGATGCCAATATTTGTGGTTGACGTTGAAGGGGGATGACTACTTTTTTTTTTAATGCAGTCTTTTTGATGGCTGGTTCTGGACTTGGAAGTAATAGCTAAAATCTGATTTTGTGGCATGGGATATGTGTCGATGGGCCTCTCCTCCTACGCACAGCGAGGGAGCTGCTGTTTACTAAGCAGGCTTTACAAAGAAGCAGAAAATCCCCTAATGCAGAGCCCAGATGTTGGGTGGCTGCAGACCATGATGAAAGCCTCTGTCACACTTTATATACTAGACAAGTGAAAAGAAGTGGTTTCCAGAGTTTCAATTTTTAGCAAGTCACAGACTTGCTAAAAATAGCTAAAAACTGATGTTTTAATCACATCAGTGAAAAGTATGCACATTTATATGTGCTCAATACTTGGTTTGGACCTTCTAATTATACTTTTATCTCCTTATGATATGACTACTGAATAATCATTCCAGGCCAGTAGATAGCAATCACTATTTGCAAATGAGGCCTGAGGTCATGTTTTGAATGACATAGTTTTCTAAAATCACCATTTTTTTTGCCTTTTGAATCAGAATTTTCCCCAAATAACACATTTCTCCCTCGACAAGAGATTCATAATAAATCATTGCTTGTCCTTGCAGTATCATTTTGAAATCACAATTGAAGGCAAAAATGACAATAATTGATGGATTGTTATGTAAGCAAGCCATGAAATAAAGCATAAACAGAAAACACCTCAGAGAAAAAAAAAATATTTAGCAGAACAACAGATGAAGATGGTATGCTGAAATCAAATATCACTGCTGTTCCAGTTTATGTGCATGGCATGATCTGATCAATGACTGATGTTTGACTCATCTCGAGCTGACTCAGCCTGCGTACCTCTTCAGACGCTGAGCTTTATTTGGGGTTTTCCTCCTCCTCCAAATGTTCCTTTACATATGTTTTTACTTTCATCCTGTTGTTGTCCGACTGTTCTAAAGCCAAGGACATAAACTGTGTTGAGTTCCCAGCAGAACATAGAATTGGGTTTTAGGTGTATACATGCCCATCGTTTCAGACTTCACCTACTCCATTAAGTTGTTGCTTACTCCAAATATAACCTTGTTTTGGTTAAGGTAATCCAGATATGTAGTTTTTGTAAAAAAAATGACACATTTGTGGAGGATGAACACATCTTTGTGTGTAGTGTATGTATATAATGTGCTATTAATTTTCTGCCTACCCTTCACTGGTTTGAACATAGAGCTTTGATTCTTTTGAGATGAGCTGTATATGTGAAATAAACGGAAGCAGAAGCAGCAAATGTTCTGGATAGTCATTATTTTTCTCCACAATACAGCTGTCAGGACACACCCTAAACATTTCTGATGTTTACACTCAGCAAAAGCAGTGATGAACTCGGAGATAAAAGTGGAACAGACACAGATTATCTCCCTGCAGTTTATAATTCCCATTCCTACAACGACCCTGAACACACACTGATAACGTGTGCTAACTCTGCCACAGATTTTATTGTATAATGGAAATGTAGGGCAGTTTAGATATGGCACTTATATCATTGATTAATTTACTGGCAATAAATGTTGGCCTGGCATCAGTTATCCCTTTTAAAAACAGAAATCTGTATTGGATTATGCGGAGCTAGACTTCAGTTCCTTATTTGGTTTTGAATGTGTACGAGATCTTTCAATTAGTTTTTACTTTAACTTGGAAGTAACTAATGATTATTGAACCCTTTCTCATAAAAATCCTTATTAGTCTCGTTACGCTAACATCCCCAATTAAACCTCTTCAAATATATATATAAAAAAAAAAACTAAATCAAATAAAAGGATAGGTTGGTGGTGGCAATTTCTATGTTAATTCAGTTTGGCGAACAAAAGAACATATTCACTTACTGCAAACGTCAACAAAATGTCATGGACATCTGGATCAGAGTTGCAAACGCAGCAGAAGCTGAAGGTTTCGCAGGCTATCTGTGTGACTGGAAAAGACCTCGCCCTGCTGAATGTATCTTACCACAAATCTGCTTTGACTGGTTACATCCCAAAACAATAACCATGGACCGTAATTTTGAGCCACTCGTGATCCTACAGACCACATGACGTTTTTTTGGGGCCCGTTGGGGGACATTGCTATGAGCCAAATTACACAGTAAAACCTTTTAATAAAGAAAACGGAGCCACTCCTTTTTGCAGTGCTGTGACAATAACATTATTCTGTTGCCTTCTGAAGGTCTGATACTGACTCACCAAATCTACTCCACACAGTTAAATAAAACATCCTTCTGTGTGAGATGTTGTTGGTGACTTTTTTTTTTTTTTCTGGTGTGATGGAGCCATGTTGGTGAGAAAATGTTACAAGTCGCTGCTGCTCCTCCCTAAGTTAACCATTACAGAGACCCACCCAAACAATTTTGGAGACAGTGGTTGTGTTTGGCTCTGCTCTGTAATTCTGAGGCGAGCATGACGTGTATGTTTACATGCTGTGTGTGCGTGCGTGCGTGCTTGAGCAGCAGCTTGTGTGGGTAGTATTTGGGTTTTTCTGATATTTTTAGGGCAGACAGAGTTCCCTGGATAGATTAGAAACACCAGGCATCGTGTGAGTTTATGTGTTAACCTCTAAAAGTCACTTTTTAACAACCAGACTTCACTTCTCTGGTCATAATGGCTGAACTATTCTGCTGTTTGCCTGCTTCACTGCTTGAGGTGGTGAAACCTCCAGTAGGTTAAAAAAAATGCTTAAAACTTGATCTTAGCATAGCTTCTGTTTTTATGAGGCAAATCCTGGAATGCACATGGGAAGTGGTTAAAAAAGAGAAAACAGTCCATCATTTAGATTTAATGTTTTAGATTTAAACAATAAAGAAGTCTGGTTACGACCTTATGCAGCCACGTCAAGATTAAGCAATGTTCAATATTGACCATGGCATCATAATGCTTTTGTATTTATTTAGTTACTCAATCAATAGAAGAACTATTTAATAGATTGCTAAGATGTTTGATAGCCTGTTAATGTCTTTCTGGTATGGTTTTATGGAAAACAAAGACTGCAGCATAGAGTGAGTATAGTTCACCCAGATACTGTGGAAAATAATGAAATTCCTTGTTGTCGGGGAGCACAGAGACGTACGAAGCTATTTAAAAAGGAATGTCGATGTGGAGATATGTATGGTTAATTAAGGCTGTGAGAACAAGAAAGAACAAAATCTACAGCAGATAACAGAATGGATAAACAAAATACAGCAAAATTGATCTTTTCAGCTTAGATCTTCTGTTATGCATTACGCTGATTTGAAAATGTTTGTATTCTTTTAAAAATCCCATAGTTAAGGGAGTGATTTACTTTCTCTAGAATGCACATTGCACAAGTTGTGCACTACTCAACTAGTAATAGTTCAAATATCAGAATTTAAACTTCCAACTCTTTTGAGTTTTTATCTATATTTTATGTTAGCAAAACTCAGTTTTAGGTTGTTGTGTGTCAGTGACTCTGTTCCTCATGTGTAGTGAGTAAAAAAAAAAGATTTTAAGTTCTGTTTTTGTAAAGAAAAATCGGGATCGGCGAGTCTCTAATTTTCACAAATATAGATAAGATTAAAAAAAGTAAAAGTCTTATTGTGTGTTAGTCATTGAAGACATTCAAAAAATGCATGACTCAGGTTTATACGTAATCACTTCATGCCTTCTGGTTCACCTCTTCATGCCTTTCTCAACCTCTCCCTTGTCCTCTGTCTGTTTGATCCTCCCGTGTTTCCTGACTGGGATTTGGAGAGGGAAATCGCTGGTCAGACAGTTTAATGAAACTTCCAGTCCCAGCTGAACAGACTGAAAAATGAGAGCGGATCCAGATCAACGCCGGACGTGCTGTGCCAATTCTGCTTTATACACGGTCCAAAATCTTACCTTTCAGATGGCTTTAAATATGGAATACCTTTAATCTGCTTCATTTCCCTGTATCTATAAATAGCAATTCTGGGAGATTATTTTGACTGATGATTTTCTAAGCTCAGGCCTGCGTGTCATTTAAATCCTCCTTAATCAGAGTGCAACAGATGGATCTCCAGCTCTGTTTCAAGCCTTCGCCTGATTAATTTCCCCTCTTTGCTTGTGTGCGTTCTCTCAATCCAAACTAGTTCTCAGAGGAATGAAGAAAGTTATAAACACTTGTCAGCAGATGCTTATAAACTCAGATCTGACGGATTAATGTTTGTCCAGTGTGTCGTGTCTGTTGGGTGAAATAACTGATACCTCTATGACACACTGACTCTCCCAGTTGCATAAATATTCCCACAGATAATCACTTCTTGCTTTTCTCCCACATATTGTATGAAGCAGTCACCAAAATAACCATCTCTGAAGTTCAGTTGCACAAAGTTTTTCCATACGATTGCAATAATCATCTCAGTGAGGATCAGTAATCATTAGCCCACACACTCTGTGTTTATTGCTCATGTTTCATTTAATTGCTGATATGTGTTATCTGTAAAGGTGGAACAAATTCGAGCTGGAAGTAGGTTGATTAAGACGGCTCTAAAGTTATGAAACAATGAACTATTTAGGTAATTTTCTGCTTCTGCAACAGCATACAGCAGGCTTGATAAATGGCAGTTTCGTCATATATAACATGCAAAACTATAAAATGGGAAGTGCATTCATATCAGGGATCTTCTCCATTTCTTTTTTACATATTGTGCTTGTCGGCAAAGTTTAGCTGCATCCGTCCAAACATTTGGAAACTGGAAGTGACTTCTCTCAATTTTCAGTTTTAAAGGAACAGTAAAGCTTGCATTTCATTGTAACCAGACTCTAGTGCTTACCTTTCCCTGCTTGCTCTAACTCAGTGTTTCCCAACCCTGGTCCTCAAGGCTCACTGCCCTGCATGTTTTAGGTATTTCCTTCCTTCAGTCCAGCTGATTTCAGTCGATGACTGATTAACAGGTGTTTGTTGAACTGCAATCAGCTGAATCAGGCACATTAAAGCAGGGAAACCTCTAAAACATGTAGGACAGTGTGCCTTGAGGACCAAGGTTGGGAAACACTGCTCTAACTGATGCTGAAAGTGGCTATCTTTGACTTTTTTACTTTCTACAGTCAAAACCCAGAAGTGTTGATGGCACAACGTGGCTGTTCTGATTTTTCAGTTTCTCACTGACTTGTCAAATCTCGCAGTTGTGGTGAAAAGCAAATTTCTCAGTTCATCTGTTTTTTTGTTTTGTTTTGTTAATTTGTTCTGTTCTATTTATAATCTAAAGCAAAACAATCCTGGTCTATCAACTGAAATCCAAGTTAAAAGAACGTGAAACAAATTCTGTTATTAAAGCAGATCACCGCTGATTTAAATGTATTTTCTTGGCACCTGATAACATCAAATATTCCCAAAAGACAAGTCCACTTTAGCCCATTGATGAGAGAGAGCGAGAGAGAGCGAGAGAGAGCGAGAGAGAGATATTCCTGTGGTTACTTTCATTTATTATGTTTCTGAACACATAATTTCAACACTCTGATCTTCCATATTCTGCTGAAGCATCTTATCATTGAGAGCAGGCTCGGTCACCTCCTCTACTTATGCACTGGGATCTGAGATACATCCCTCCTCTCATGTAAAGCGTTCTCCACAGTCCAGCAGAAGCTATTACGCATAAGGCATAAGTGGGCAGCTCATTGTGTTGGCTCACACAGGAGGAGATGGAGGACCCCTGTCAGACAAAGACCTCCGTTTGACACATAAACAATGGAGCTGGCACACAGCAGCCTTCAGCCTGGGCAGAGGAATGGCACAATGGGTCTGTTTCTGCTGCAGCACGGAGGAAGAGTTTGCACGTTGCTTTGTCATTGTAATTCAGAGTTGTGTTGAGATAGAGAATATGAAATGTATTCGTCTTATTGTCTCATACGGAACAAATTTCCCTGAATGTATTCAAAACAAGTGCATATTTTATAGGTTTGTCGGCGTCATACAATTTGTGTTGAAGGTCACGTCTGAGCCGCTGCAGGTTTACAGGATTGGACACCTAATGAGGCTTGATTATTGTTCTACACATCACTTTCAGATAATCGTGTTCTGTTCAATTTAAGAGGCTGAATGCCTGTTACGTCTGCAGCATTGTGGATTAAACTGCTTCTATGCAGAGATGCTTCAAAGCAGTTTATTTTTAGGTCTGGAAAGTATAACAAAATATATAAAACCTCCATCAATCCATGCTTTTCCTGGTGATTTATCCATCTACCTTTTTTTATACATCTGTTTTTCTATTAGCAATTAATCTGTCCCTTTATTAGTCTGTTCATTATCCATCAATCTATCAGTTTGTCTAATATCCATCTCTCCACCCTCCCATAAAATCTTGAAGAACAATGTAAATCTTGACCTAGTTACTTTGATTTAAAAAAAAAAAGAAAAGCAACATTTTTTTTCTTACCCCTGTGAGTTAATAGTGTAATATAAAATATTCAGAAAGCAGTAAATAATTAAATGTGTGTACAATTTAATTTCCATCCCTATATTTTAAGTGATGAAACGTGGACATAATGATTAGGATTTAATGTGTTACTGGATGCCAAACATCATAAAAAGAAAGGTTTGAAATGAATCACACATCCTTTGTGACTCTGACAAGCTATATTTTGCACTCAGACCTTACATGGGCATGTATGTCCGCACTGTCCTAGACACACCAGCATCCTGTGTCACCTTCACCCTACAAAAAACCAGGATGTGCTCATCTGAGCTAATCTTACTGATTTACTGTACGCGGCCTGTTTCCTGTTTGTTGCTTCTTGTTTTTGTTATTTTTGTTTTCAAATGTAGAATCAAGCAAAGTGTGAAACCAAAAGGAGAAAAAATAAACGTAACCGGTTGCAAAAGCCAAGACTTATGTTGTAAGAACCTGTAGCTAATTAGCTCCACGGCCTTCCGTTAACAGTCTCATGCACAGCGATGTGGATCATTTAGCTCGATGTTTGAGGACCAGAACGATGGCAAATCTGCTCATTGCAGCAACATCAGACTATAAAGAGCTACATCTTTTCATTTAGTACTTGAGTCAGCATTTTGGTTTTCGGGGAAAAATGAAAAAAGAAAAAAGCCCATCTTTTTTTTGGAAACAAACAGTCATGATCCATTTAGTTTGTCTGGAACTTCTTCAGTCACAAAAGCTTTACACTGAGCTATTAAGAATGTCTTAAAAATAATGATCTCTTGGCCGTCTTTGCAAGGCAGCAGCAGAGGTTTGGCAGCTGTGAAGAAAGGCACCATTCTTCTGTGGAGAGAAGCAGGGACGCTAGCAGCGCTCGGACAGGAAGGAAGTCAGCCTGGCAGCCTCATGTCGGGAGAAATGTAGGACTAGAAAGGTTGCACGAGTCTGGGAGTGAAGAGCACACACAGATGGAGGCAGAAAGTGAGACAGGAAAGTGTATAAATATCTACGTCTGGCACGTCGGCAGGATGTGAGCATATTGATTCTCCATAATATATAATATTATAATATATAATATAATTCTCCCATTATATATCTATTATGGGCATACTTTCTGAATAGCTCATCACCTATAAAGCAATAATTTAGTATTAAAAATATTCTTCAAATGAATTTTGAACTAGCTTTGAGACTAGATTTTGGTGCACTTATTTATCAAACAGGAAATGGACGTATGACTCGAGATCACAATGTCAAATTTACATTTTTATCATTTTTATTTTGTAGGCACTCTTCTTCTTGAGTCAGCAATCGTCCCATTGAATATAGGCCAAGACATGGCCGTGCCTTAACCTGTCTGTATTTAAAATAAATCCTTGTTAAATTAACAAAAATAAATCAAATATAAAATCTATTTAATGATTCATTGATCACTTACTGTATTGGATTTCTGAAGTAGGACGGATCACACGTGAGAGCCCATCATGCTGACATTGTCAGAAGTGTTCCTTTCGCTGCTCTTTTTTTTAAGAACATTTCTGCTTTATATGCTATTGCTGTTATTTAAATGTATAAGTAGAAAGGATACATAGCTCCTTATTTGTGTGCTTAAAGCAAATATTTATTTAGTTTTATTTTTTTATACCAAAAGTAACGTATAAATATTTCTTTTTCCCTTCAGGTTTGAGAAGGGGAGGATCTACACCTACATCGGTGAGGTGGTGGTGTCAGTAAATCCATACCGTGCCATGAACATCTACAGCCGGGACACCATAGAGCAGTACAAAGGTCGTGAACTATACGAGAGGCCGCCACACCTCTTCGCCATCGCCGATGCTGCGTACAAAGCCATGAAGAGGAGGAACAAAGACACTTGCATTGTCATCTCAGGTACAATGAGAAGTTCATGAATCACAAAAACACTTTTTTTTTTTTTTCATTTTAATTTCACATGGTTACTTTAAAATATATTTGTCGTGTTTTACTTGCATTTAGTGTAAAACTTTTGACTGTTTCTCAGGTTAATATTCCGTTTGGCCATTAGCAATGATAAGGAGGATAAAGCACCACTCTGTGGACAAAGAAGGAACTGAGAAACTTTAAATCTTAAACTGGTTGGAAGATTTATAGAAGAAGTATGATGTACTAACATGTGTTGTTCTGAATGAAGTAAAAGAAAAATAAAAAAATACTAAAAAGAAACCCAAAAGCGACTAAAGGACTGACTTGCGCTGAAACTGTTTATTATCACCAGTACAAGTCTCGAAGACTCGCTGTTCGATTTGCAAGCCATGCAAACCACTGCAGGGACATCAATGCCAGAAATACTTTATGGTTTTATATTTATCTCTTTCTTTTTATTGCAGGGGAAAGTGGTGCAGGAAAAACCGAGGCCAGCAAGTACATAATGCAATACATAGCTGCTATTACCAACCCTAATCAGAGGGCGGAAGTTGAAAGGTGAGCTGAGTTTTGGGAGGAAATATGGATTTTTGTTCCGTTGGATTACTCTCCTGCTTTGATTTTAGTTGTGGAAACCAGTCAGACATATTCAGTAGGAATCAATTTGGCTTCAGTCAACAGATTGCTTTCATTGTTTTCAAGGAGTCGTTGTCTTCTTCTTGGAATGCTCACCGCCTTACATCAAGGCTCTTGCATCATAGTCAGATAAAGTTACAGCCCAGCAAGGTGTTGTCATTGTCTCAGGTAACTGAGCAGCTGGTGTTTGCCTTTAAAGCACTAAAAGATGTTATTGCTCCACAGTACAGAACAATCAATTATGCTTTAGGGTGTAATTAACCTGGACTGATATAAAGGAGATAAGTAGAGCTTTTTGCAAAGCAAACAAAACGCAGGAAGGAGGCTGAAAGGTAAACATCGCAGATTAAATATTGGAAAATACAACGGGCTGGTAATAGACTGAGGAAGCATAGCTTCATGTTGGGGGGGGTTTGTTGGTCCCTTATTGCAGCCAGAATAACAATCAAACAATCAAGGATTGGACTCCACTGAAACCCTAAAGGTCCGTTGTGGTGTCTGACCCAAAGATTTTAGTAGCTAACACCCCAAACTCATGGTTGTTCTCCCCAAAACATTACAGAAGAATTTTTGCTTTATCACTTAATCCTGTTGAAGCCACAGGATGAAAAGGTCACATGCTTTGCCACAATGCTTAAGTAGGAGGTAAATGTCAAAGAAACATCTAGATAGTTAGTGGGACTCCAGGATTTCAGTTCTGAACAATGTAATGTAAACACCATGCTGTTAGATGGATGACCACAGATGCAATGTTTCATACATTTTGGGTCTAGACTGCTGTGTTTTTGAACACTGTACACTGGCGATATAAAGATGTTACTGATGATGTTTGAATCATTATCCCCCCCCGCCCCCCGTACCACCTTCCCGTTTCACAGAGTAAAAAACATGCTGCTGAAATCCAACTGTGTCCTGGAGGCCTTTGGAAACGCCAAAACCAACCGCAATGACAACTCCAGCCGCTTTGGCAAATACATGGACATCAACTTTGACTTCAAAGGAGATCCCATCGGGGGCCACATCAACAACTACCTACTGGAGAAGGTGGGGTGGTAGGATATCAAAATGGGATACCTAAAAAGATTTGTTAAGACCAAATGTCAAGTCCTGTCTATTGGATTTAGGTCTGAACTTTGACTGAGCCATTCTGAATTTGAGTTGATGTAAATCTTTCAGTTTTAGCTTTGGCTTGTTGTTTAGGGTTCTTCTCCTGGAGGAAGATAAATCATCACTCCAGTTTCAAGTCTTTTGTGTTCTTGGACAGTCAGACAGCCACTCCATCATTTTCCCATTAAACTTGTCCACGTTTAAGAAAAGTATCCCCACAGCATGATGCTGCCACTGCCATGTGTCATGCGTTTGCTTTCTAGAAAACTAAGTGGCCAGATTTTTATTTTTTATTTTTTTTAATTTTTTTATTTGGTCTCATTTAACCAGAGAAGCTTCTTCCACATGTTCACTGTGTTCCCTGCATGGTGTGTGGTTCGGTCGTATGCTATACAGATATAGATCTACATTACACACTGTGTGTGACTTCCTGTTTGTGACACTGGATTTTATTTAAGGCCATCAGAACATCCAAGGCTGAATACAAATACATACTTTTTGATGATCTTTCACATGAAATGCTTATGAAATACATTAAGGTTTGTGCTCTGAATCCTTTTCTACACATTCCAGACTATCTTTATGTTTGGCATCAGTGATGAACAGGAAAACCATTGTTGAGTTCAATTCATGATGTTGTGACTTAACCAAGCTGTGTTTTTTTTTCTACTAAAACAGTCCAGGGTAATTTTCCAGCAGGAAGGTGAGAGGAGCTTCCACTCATTCTACCAGGTAATTATATTTGCACACCTGTTTGGATTTGCATGAACTCTGTGTTCTGTTACACAAGCTTCCTTGTGGGGTTTTTTTTTAATTTTTTTTTTTTACATTTGATATAACCATGGGAATGTTGACTTGTTTTTGTATTTTTAGCTCTGCTTTGTTGCGCACATCTACATATATTCTAAACTGGGTGCAGGACCAGTCTGGCAACTGGTTTTACCACTACAATTACATGAGGTGTAGCACATCAAAAGGAAAAGCCCTAGAGAATTGTAGATGTGGTAAATAAGTCCATGGAAATCATCTAAAGGGAAATTCACTATATTACCATTAAATGTAAACATAACTTCACAGGGCTTATTTCAATATGGTAAGCACTAAAATCTGCATCACGAGTCAGTAACAATCCTCTTGTCTCTATTTATAGGAGTATATAAAGTGATTCTTGTGGATGTTTGTGTTGGTAGTTCAGTTGCATCCACATATTATTTAGTAATGAGACCCTTCTGCTTCATGCACTTTATTCCTAAGATTGACAAAGTTTCAGTTCATTCAGTAATACTCCACTAAAAAAAATTTAATCAGAAGTTTTCTAACCAAAATATGCCTTCTTTTTTTTTACTAGTTACTGAAAGGAGGTCCGGATTCCCTCCTGCGCTCTCTTCACATTCAAAAAGACCCAACGGCCTACAACTACATCAAAGTCGGAGGCCAGATTAAGGTATTTCAGACTTTTTGTTAACACATGAATAATCTACAGCTTGTCATACTTAAAACCCCATTTTTCCGAATCCTTCTTCTTATTTATTAATTCTTATCCTGTAGGGCATGAAAAGTAAATCTACCTTTAAAGCTACATGTTTGGGTTTTAGGAGCAGCAATGTTGTGACCCTTCAGGCAGAGTTGCTGTACATGGAGCTCGATCCTTTTCCAGACCTACTTTTTTCAGATCTGCTATCTCTGTTGTTGAATGAGTCAAATGATTAAGAACAACATGCAACCAAAACACTGTGCAGCATCCAATTAGCTGATGTCATGCAGCACAGCACACCCAAACAGCTGAGGTGCAGCTTTCCACTCTGTGTCTAAGCAACTTGTGTTTTAATTTCCAGGACATCTGTAATTGAATTAACACCTGAACTAGAAACCCAGCCTTCAAAAAACAAATAGACCACAACATTCAGTGGGAAGATATTACTAATATTTGCTTTTTGTAATGTCAGGTTTATAGAAATAATAAATGTTGAATCAAGTACACTTTGTTTCTTGTTCTTTGAATGATTTAGTCAACGTGCCTGAAGCATGTTTTTATTTATTTATTTATTTATTTTAATCTCTTTGCAGTCTGGCATCAATGACAGTGCTGATTTCAAAGCTGTAGCCGACGCCATGAAAGTAATTGGGTTCACAGTCGACGAGATTCAGACTGTTTACAAGATCCTGGCCACCATCCTGCATCTGGTAATACACAGAAAACCTCAAACCTCTTCATCTTGGTTGGCAAGATTTTTCCTTTTGCTAAAAAAAACCCCAACAAAAAAACAAAACAAAAACTGGAAAGGACAAATTTAAATTCAGTTATACTGCTCAGTCACACCTAGAAACATTCTCCTTAAAGGTTGAGTGTTGGACTTTCCTTTTATAAATGTCAGACTTTGGCATTATAAGAATAAAGGACTCATTATGTTTATCTTGCCCAACAAATGATGAGAAAAGGTGCCAACAGAACACTGTGCCCCTTATTATGGCAATATTTTTCCCCTAACCTCCCAAATGAAAGACTCATGAAGCAGACTGTTGAAAAAAGAAACGCTTAATAATTAGTACAGCGCCTACAAATAAAGAATAGAGAAATTATGTTTTAAAACGGGAGCAGTTTCATTATTTAAATACTCATAATAATAAGTAAACTGTAAAGTTTTAAATTCAAAACCATCACTCAAGAGTTTCAACAATGTTTGACTAAACAGCAAAAAACATTTTGTCGAATAAAAAAAAAAAAATGCTTATAAATCTTTCGTTATTTTGGTAAATTATCCGCCACCAGATTGTAGATATAGATTTTTGTGATGTACACCAGGACAAAAGAGGAGAGTCACATACATGAACTACAAAGTATTAGAAGTGTGACGGTAAAATGTTGTCCCGCTACCTCAGATGCCAACAAGCTCAAATTTGCTGAAGCAGCATTGGTACGTTAGACACCAAGAAATACAAAATGTAGCTTTTGCTTTTATTTATTTATTTTTTTCTTTGCATTTAACCAGAAACAATCTGGAAAATTAAAGAATTTACATGATCAAGTAATCAAATGTCTTATCAGGCTAGTGTGAAATAATGTGAGCCAAATCAAATATCTGGTCATAAAATTAGCAGCACTATAATGGATTCTGATGTTGAGGAAGTCAACACTTTGTATATGTATACATATAACTGTAACATTGCAGTTTTACTGAGCTAATCAAACACTATGGTATTTGTTTACCTGTAATAGGGATGCTAAAGTTAGGATATTGAAATCAGAAACTTCCGTAAATGTCTATTTCATTTTGATGTCTTGGAGGGGTTGAAATGATGTAGTAAAATCTGAGTAGAGTAGATAGAGTAGGCACATAACTCATTATTTAACCTATTAGACTTGCCAGTGGCGTGTTGCAGTTGCTTCGATAAATTATTGTTGTAGTTTCATATTTTTCTTACTTAACCAGAAAAAAAAAACGTCAATGAACCCACGTTCTCTGTTCTGTCCTGCAGGGAAACCTGACCTTTGGAGTGGATGGTGACGTTACCCTGATAGAGAACACAAAGCTCGTCTCTGTGATCAGGGAGCTCCTTTCCACCAAGGAGGAAAATGTGGAGAAGGCTCTGCTGTATCGCACAGTGGCCACTGGTCGAGACGTCATTGAAAAACAGCACACCACACAGGAGGCTAGTTATGGTCGAGACGCTCTTGCAAAGGTTATTTCTGGGCACAGGTTCTGGTGACCCTTTTGTGTGTTTGTGTTTTTTTTTGGGGGGGGGAGCGGGGGGGGGGGGGGGGGGGTTTGTAGCAGCACTAAAGAGATTAAAACAACAGAGGTCTACATGTGCCTGCAGGGTTGTGACATTTCACTTGTCGCTTTGTGTTACTTATGATTCTACTTATCGCAGTTCACAGTAACATATGAGTCACAGTGTTTTGGCATCATACAGAGACTGAACATTGTGGAGGATGCAGTTCATGTAGGCAGTTGCAAGACCAGTGCAGTGAAGCTACTAACAAAAAAAAACAAAAAAAAACTGACTCATTGATATTTTGACACTTTTCATTCCGGTTACTCAGCTGTTGCTAAGCGTTTGTGCCCCGAGATGATGTTATTTATTTCCCGCCACCCTTCTCAACGTTTTACATTTTCCTCAGGCAATGTACGAGCGTCTGTTCTGCTGGATCGTTGGACGCATCAATGACATCATTGAGGTGAAAAATTATGATGCCAGAGTCCATGGAAAGAACACGGTCATTGGAGTGTTGGACATCTATGGGTTTGAAATTTTCCAGAACAACAGGTGGAGATAAATGTGAAAAAAATTGTTTGCATTTATATCGGTAAATATTTTACAATTTATTTTATGTGCTTTTTATTTTTTTGTAGCTTTGAGCAGTTTTGCATCAACTACTGCAATGAAAAACTGCAGCAACTCTTCATTCAGCTGGTTCTGAAGCAGGAACAGGAGGAGTATCAGAGAGAAGGCATCCCCTGGAAACATGTATGATGTATTATTTTTTTTCATATTAAACTATGTTTGTGTAAAATTAACCTTCCATCCTTAAAGCAATCGACTATTGAGTTTAGTCGGCAGCACTGGTTGTCAGACGCGTTAGAAGTTTTCAAAGCTTCTAACGCCATGCTGTCTAGAGAAACACCAGGTGTTGTCAAATGTTGGGGAAAAAAAAAAAAAAGCAACGAAATTCAGCTTTACAAATAATCAGGAAAGACCCTGATGTGAACAGTCCCAAAAGGGAAAGCAGGCGACTTCTCACCAATCTCATCTAAATCTAAAATGGCTTCTAGATACTTAAAACCTAAAATTATTTGCACTATTAAACATATTTTTAACATTTAAAAAACTATAACAAGATAAAAGAAGAAACAATGGATCTTCATGATTTTCCACAAGAAGTACACACTCCTGGGTTTTCTTCCAAATAGTGTGTGTTCATGAGAGAACTGTCTCAGGACCCCATAAAAGGGAGGGTCCTAGAACCCAGAAGTAATCCACAGTTGGCACAGTGATGTATATATGAAGTTGGAGTTCTTTGTGCCCTTAATGAATTAAAAAAAAAAAAACAATTAGATGTTTTAGCTTTTCACCTGCTGATCAGATGAGAAGTAGGAGATTTACATCTGTGGCCAATTGACTGGTGTATTTCTACTCAAGAATTTGCTGCAAAAACTTTTAATTCTGGTGTGTTTTTTTTTGTTTTGTTTTTTTTGTTTTTGGTTTGCACTTTTATCATGTAATCATTTGTACATTTCTGTTTTCCCAAACTGAATTCACCTCAGTCTTTGGTCTCGTTTTTTTTGTAGATTGATTACTTCAACAACCAGATTATCGTTGACCTGGTGGAGCAGCAGCATAAAGGCATCTTCTCTGTTCTGGATGAAGCCTGCATGAATGTGGGCAAAGTCACGGACGAGGTCTTCCTGCAGGGACTGAACGTGAAGCTGGTCAAGCACGCCCACTTCACAAGCCGCAAGGTAGGAAGAATGAGCTGCGGATATTAATCATGTTTTTTTGTTTTGTTTTGTTTTGTTTATAGTATGTGACTCTTTGTAGCAGAGTTTGGTCTTTGGAGTTGAGCAACGCCAAAGCCGGCTTGCCTTTTTGTAGTTTTGTGTTTGAAGCTGATTGCAGATCTGCACCTCACACCGTTTCCTTCATTTTACCTTTCGCGTGAGCTATGTGTGCTATATTGCAATTTCTATTCTTGTCCAAACGCGTCAAATATCCATATCTATACAATGTGAAATGTTTCCCCTCATAAAAACATCTTGATACAGAATACTATCTTTTTCACATCCTTAATGTAGCTGTAATAATCCAAGAACAGCACAGGGCAGGTTGCGTTAAGTAGCTTTTAGCGCTGTAAGTGGAAACTGAATAAACAGGAAGATTCACCGTCTAATTCATTCTAATTGTGTCATCAGGCTCCTGAACTAAAGCTAAGCCAAATGTCCTGCCATTCATTTTTGTTTGTGACATCTCATCTTCTCTGATCTAGTCAATATATGACATGAAAAGATCTGCAGAAGTTAAAAGATTTCATGCTACAGATGTTTTTCTTTTTTTTGACTGGACGTCTGCTGCAGTCTTCCCACTGAACACCAGGGGGCAACAACCGTCAGGATTTGTGTTTTGGGAGTCTGACTCAACAATTTGCACAAGTGATGTCACTATCAGCCTATAGGAGAGTGGAGGAGACATATTTACAGATTTATGAGGAGAGCCATGCAGGGGAGCTAAAGTTAAGTGAAAAGGAGAGCAAAGGATAATGCTGATCCAGTTGGAATGAGTTTTGACAGCGTGCGTGTATCTGTGTGTGTGAGAGAGGGAACCTGTTAACTGAAATATATAAATCAACAGGCTGTGCCAAAAACTGTTCAAAGTCTTCATGTTCCCATGTGAAGCACAAACGCCCAGCAGGCCCGCCGTAGTTCAGTACCTGGTACCCACCGTAGTTCAGAGTGAAAAAACTGCCCCATGTCACGGGGAGCTGTGAATACAGAAAGACTGAGGTAAAGATTGTACTGCAGGGTTTATTGATCCCCGAAGCTCCCTTTCCTCCTTTCATCCACAAGTCGATATGCTCTTCAATATCACTCTTCTTCTGCTGCTCTCTGACCCGCTCCTCCTGCTGGAATTTCAAAGACATGCAGGGTTTCAGAATACACTTATCCCGCTGGTGCTTCCTGGAACTAATATCTGCATGAATCAATATTGTCTGGACTGGAGACCTTTTTGTTTGCTGTTCTGTTTGAAGTCCTGTTCCTGCACAATGTTGCTGTGAATTAACTTTTTTTTTCTTTATTTTTTGTTAAGAAGTAATATGAGTCTTTCACTGCTTCAGTTGAATCCCATATAAATTCTGAAGGTGTAAATATTTTTTATGTTGAGTGTGAATACAGTTTTTTTTTGCTTAAAAATTAATTTGAGCCTATTATATGAATAAAAGAATTGAACCTTCAAACATCAGATAAATGATGGTTAAACCAGCCCTTTCCTACAGTTTCTCATGGAAGTTAGATCAGTAAAGGTTGTACTCACCTTTGTTGCCAGTGGTTAGGGTTACACTGGTATACAAGCTGTGCACTTTATACTGTTATACTTTGCATAACACAATGATTACAAAAATGCAAGGGGTGTACTCCCTTTTGTGTGATACTGTATGTACTGGTTGTGTCCCCGTTGGGATTTGAGAACTGATGACGAGAATGTCTGCTCGAGAGCAGAATTCATGGCTCTATCTGTAACAGCAAGTCCAGAAGCAGTAAAACAGTCTCTGACCATCACAATACCACCACCATCTTTGACTAGAAACTCTTAAAGTAATTTTGGCAGGTTGCCACATTCTTTTTTTTTTTTTTTCATTGCTGGATTATGACTCTCGCTTGGGATTTTAAACTCTTTCTATGCTGATGTATGTCAAAGACTTAGTATTTAATCTATTGTTAAGACTGTTAATCTACTGTTAAGACTAGGTTTTCTAGCCTAGTTCACATTATTAGACGGGTTCTGTGTAATGGTTTTATTGATTGTACAGAGAAGAATTGGGCAATGGTCTGGGGGGTGATCACTTTTTCATATAGGGTCTAGGTTGGTTTTCTTTTATTTTGTTTGCTTTTGGCCTTTTTTGCACTTTATTGTTGCAGCTGCCACCTGCTGGTCACATTGTTTTTACACAGCTTATTAAGTTGCAGAACAACATTTTTACAAATCCTAAATTTTGAACATAGATAAGATGTATTTTAAAAGATAACCCAAAGTAGTTTTGTTATTGTTTGTTTTTGCATAAGTTTGTTGTTTTTTTTGCTCTACATCATTTTTTAGACTTAGGGATTTTAACTTAAAGGGGAAAAAAATAAGAGAAATTCTGCTGTTTTGTTCTAACATAAAATTCTTATCTCTATCCCCACGTGCACGGTGTTTGGCGGTTCTTGGAAAAGGTTTGAAATTCACAGATGTTTGAGGATAGGAAATCCACACAAGTCTCCAGACTCTATAACCCGCCCTGATTTGCCAGCTTCCACCATTCACACATTCACCCTCGCAGACAGACTAAAGCAGATGTGAAGCTGAAGTAGGAAACGAAGTGTGAGAAAGAAAGAGGAGTCGGTGCTGTGCGAGAAACTTAGAATTAAGTATGAGGTGAGATAACCACACCAAGAGGCAGCAAGAAAGAAAGGTGCAGAGGCATGTGGAAAGACTGTATGATAATCGGTTATATCTGTAGTTAATGATGTTTGACATAGACTTTCGGCAACATTACAAAAACTGTTTTGTTTTTCCAGCCCATAAACTCCATCAGAAACGTGTATCACAGCCACAGCGGGATGTTTTTTATTTTTCTCCTTGATGAAGTTTTGTTGTCCGTTCTGAGCAAAAATAATAAGTAAAAATATATCAGAAAACTAATATAATATAGAACTGAGAAAGCACTATTGCACTTGTAAGAAAAACACCTGAAAACATTGCAAAACATAAAAAATGAAAAAAAAAAAAATTAACCCCAAGAGAAAATAAAAAATGAGTTTAATAACAATAATAAAAGTCTGCAGAGCCTTAAGATGGATTTAAAAAAATGCAACATATACCAAACAAAACATAACTCTGTGTTAGATGAGCTAATTCAAAAACATCTATTAATATACAAATAAAGACTGGAAAGACCTGCTATTTACTGACTTTTTTTTTTTTTAACATTTTTCAAATGTTTAACATTTGTATTACTTGTTTCCTGCTGCAAACAGAGTACACAGAAAAGACAATCTGCAGGAACAGAGTGAGTCATAGGTCTTGGCCTATGGAGATGCTCATCTGACAGGATCTGTGCAGCATGTCTGCTTTTTTCTCACCCTCCTCTCTGTGCTAAATGATGCTCCGCTGGCCGCAGACTGACGCACAGGCACTGTGTCCAGGCTGTTTCATTGCTTCAGTAACTCGCTCTCTACATGCAGCATGTGGCCAGTAAATACACTGTAGCCGCACAGACGGCGTGCTCAGATCGGCTGCTTCCACAGATGGGGAAAGGGTACGTGTACAGAGAGAAACTTTAGATCCATAACAGATGCACTTTGTTGTGATTCTAGCCCAGTCTGTATCATCTCTCTGTCATGATGTTTTCCAGTCCGCTGATCAGAAATTCCTTTCATTTACTTCCCAGGGTTCTTGGCCTTATCAAATACTCAAGTTGTTTGAATACTTGGAAGCTTCTGGCTTGTTTACACATTTTCTTCAACCTAAAAGGATATGTTTACATTTGCATAATTGCATGCGATTTATTTATTTTTCTTGCTTGTTTTGGGGCAGTAACATCCAGCTGTCTGCAACATTTTTGCATCTGGTTGTTTGCTATAGCTTTTGACTTTAATCCACCTAGATTTTTAAAAAGGTTTTAGCCATGCTGACCAGCTGCTGTTTAGTGGCAAACTTGTTCAGTTGATTTCTAAAAAGGTTTTTTTTAGGTCATCATAACACTGCTTAACTTAAGTAGTCTCTCTCTCTTCCTCTTTGCCTGCTTGTAATCAATTGTTAAATATTAATCGTATTTATCATATCATACCTAACTATTAATAGACCCCTCATCAAATGGGTGCATTTCTACTTGATACATGTATAAAAATGACAAAAAATGAAATTTTAAAACATGCTGATCTTTTGAGATCTTGCTGACGTGAATAAAGAGTATTTCTTTATTCAGTAACAGTATCCACACCGAAGAGGGTGTGACATGTGGCTGTCGGTACCTGTAGTGCATTCATCAATTGGAACAAGATACTTTGTCGTCATTTTACTCAGTGAGTGAACGTGTAACATTTACAACTTATAAGCAGGGGTGAAAGTAGTTTTAAATTCTTGGGGGTAGTATGACCAAAAAAAATAAATAAATAAAATAAAATATATATATATATATATATATATAAATTGCTACTTTGCAAAGCGATAAAAGTTGGGTAGCTCTTGAATTGCTACAAAATAAAGCTGTATTTCCCTCAGCTCACTGGCTGCAATGGTTGAACCTTGAGACGCCATGAGACCCAAATTCTGAACACCATGGCATGGAGTGCATCCCAGTTTTCTATGTCTGGCATATAACCGTTCATTTTAGCTTTTAAACTGTTTATATTGATCCTGTGTCCAGACAGAGGGATAATCAGCAGCCTAGCATCATGACCTGTTTGTTCTGAAGATCCTGCAGCTTCCACTTCTCTTCCTAACATGGCGCCTCCTCACCCCGACTCTCATACTGACAGGAGGAACCACAGAGCTCTGATGAGTTATAGCACATCTTCTGAAGTTTGGGATATTTTTCCTCCAACAGGTTCCAGAGGAATCACCTCAAACCAGATGTTGGATTGGATTTTATTTCAATGTTATTTGTGAATATTAAAGCCTCATATTCAACAGTGGAGCTATAAAGATTGAAAAAGGTTATTATTTTGGAGAAAATCTCATCAACATCAATATTTCCACTAAAGAGGCAAAAATAAGTAAATAAATAATTGTTTGATAAAGGAAAAGCCTCTCAGACTCTGAGCCCGACAGCACCAAACTATTTTTTTATATTAGACAATTAATTTAATTTCACATAATTATCGCCGTAGAAGCCATTTATTTGTTAAATACTTAATGAAACATATTTACCGTGTTTGATGTTTGTTGTAAATGACAAATACTCACAAAGAACGAGGTAATTAGTCCAAGTTTGGCGGCTTTCGGTTTGTCACTTAATGCCGAGATCGACTCAACACCTTCTTCAATCGACGTATTGCACCGCTGCTCTAGCAAAGCAAGAACAGTTCAGAAACTATATGAAATGGCAAAAAAGTTATTTATTAACTGATTAAGTCGTGTTTTAGATTGTTCTTGAAAAACTAATCAGTCACGGCTGATTAGTGGGTGAACTCACTCCACAGTGAACCCATTGATTCCTTACAGCAGACAGCCGCTCCTCTCTTTTGCAGGTACTGCGTACCCCCGCTAAATCTTTTAGGGGTACGCAGTACCCTGCCGTACCCCCTTACTTTCACCCCTGCTTATAAGCAATCAAAACTAAAACTAATCAAGTAAAACACACAATCTAAAACACACACACACACACACCTCCAACAGCTTTATCTTCTGCTCTTTAGTATCTCACTTTTTCTCTCCCCCAGTTGTTTTTCTGTTTGCGACGCCCAGTTTACCTTCAGCTTCCTGATCGTACCTTTCACATAGATCCCAGCACGTGTCGTGTGCAGGTGCAGAATACTAACAAGTTGTTTGTGTGTGTGCACTCCACCAGCTGCCACATGTATGAATTCATGTAGGGGGATGTCCTGGGAGGTAGAGCTTTCACGCACCATGTGTTCATAGTGCTAATCATCCAAACGAAGTGGTCATTAACACCAGGGAGGTACAAGGTCAGCAAATGTACAAAGGACACGTGGAGGGAGTCGAAATGATGCCTGTGAACAGGAGGATATTATATCTAACAGGGCAGCTCTGTGGCTTTACTAATGGGCTGGACTGGGTTTGTACACATCCCTCTGCTAAGAGCCAGGGAGGGACGTTGTATGTGGTGGTTTAATGCCCTGATAGCTGCTGCAGAGATTCAGAGATGATCAGAGGCTTCTCATCAGCAGGACTGGCCTGTTTGCTGGGAGAGCTCTCTTTATTCCTGGGGACAGAGATTATTGGGGCACAGGTGGCTAAAAGGATTGCTGGACAAGTAAAAGTGATGGGAGATGCATGGGAGCATAAAGTCTGGCAGGAGCAGGGGAGGCGAAGATAAAAATGAAGTCTGTTTTTATTGGCAGTCTATCAAAACGATCTGTGCTGTAGAAAACGAAGGACATCCTCCTGTACACCAGCCGAGTTTGCCAAGAATATTTTTTTTTTCTGTTGACTTTAACATAGAACATAGCAAATCTATGTCAACAAGTAAATCTCAAATTAGAATGTCATTCCAAATGTGCTTATTTTAGTTCAATAAAGAAAACGTTATATTAAATTTGTTCACAACGCAGTGCTGTATTACAAGTGTTCTTTTAATTTTGATGTGAACTAATGAAAATGCTAGATTATTTTCAGGCTTGACTATACTGCTGAAAATTACATCATTATCTTAGGGTTTCATATCAGTCGATATTGAATAGTTTTTTTTTTTGTTTTAAATATCTGAAGTACTGGTGAAGTGACCTGTTTTATCCAGTTTCCTCTCCAGCTGTTGTACTCATTTTCTCCATTCGCTCCACATAGTTTTCTTTTTTCTTTTTTTTAAAGCAGTTACGGAGCTGATGTCAAAACATGAAAATGTTGCTGTGCGAATTTCTCAACAGGTTGTTGCTAGGTAACCAATGAGTCAGTTAGATAGAGATACAGAGGAAGTTAATGTCATGCAAATGGTATAGAGCAACAACCTTCGTCAATATCTGTGTTTCTGCTAATTTTGCATCCGTTTTCTCTGGTGATAAACTCCACTGTTGAAGGTACAACAGGTTCTTACTACTTTCTGAGCAATTTTTGTTAGCTTCACTCGTGGTCTTCAAAAGAACAAATTACAAAAGCTGTTTTAAGATGCTCCATTCTGGTTTTCAATTAACATTCATAACATTGAAATGTCTCGCACCAAAAAATAAAACTTTCTCTAACATTACCCCTTCTGCTTTTAGCCATAGCCACTGATTGCTCATGTTCACCCACAGCACCCCTTCAGTTTAACAGCTTCAGCAACAATGTCTTTGTTCCTTAATTGTTGACCGAAAATCCACAGAAATGCTGAAACAGCATCACAGGTTGTTGCGCCGGAGGTTATAAAACGGGTTTTATGGCGTTGTGGAGTTTTCATGCTTGCCACGTACTGATTATGAGCCCCCAGGAAATGGAAATCAAATGACCTCCAAACAGTTAGAACAGACGACCCAATCCTCAAGTCTAAGTCGGGGAAAATCTAAACTATTTAAATTAAAAAAACGTGTAGTAGCCCTGTCACACAGTGAAAGACACACATGTACAGTCTGACGTTGGTCGTGGCAATAGGCTGAGTCCAAATCCAAATCACAGGAGGGGTGCTAATAATGAAGATGCCAAGCTTTGTTTCTGGGGTGTGTGTTGGAGTGTGACTGATCGTTTTGGATGAGGGGACTGTGTGGCGTCCAGCAGATGCAGTCTGCCTGTCTGAGAGAGCATCTGCTCGTCTGCTCTGTTTGTCCTTTTCCTGATTACCTCTTAAAAGAAAAACTCATCTGTAAACAACTTTCTGAATAAACAGAAACATATTTTCTTTGTGCATATTTTGCCAGAGAAAGTGGAGTTTTTTTTTGTTGTTTTTTTTTGTCTTTTATTTATAATTACCCACTAAATTCATTGTCTTCATCGGGAATCGTACTTGGCTTTCCTTTTTAAAGAGTAAAAGCTTCTGATAATAATAATCTCAATTAAAATCCCTTTTTCAATCACTAAACTCAGCTTTATTGATCATTCCAGAATAAAAAAAAATAATCCTAAACTGAATGGATGCACCACTGTGGTCTACAACACTTCACAAAGCTAATATTTTTCCGACAAAGACTCTACTCGAAATGACTGAAAAAGTTCAAATCACTTTTAAAGCATTTTTCAAGGAGGTCTCTTAAAACTTGTGAGTTTAGTATCTAGCTTCCTGCTAAGGTGGTTGTTTATTGGAAGGTTTGTCAGCATCACACAGTAAAGAAATTGGCTTTTGATTACGTTAACATGGTGAATTATGAAGCAGTTCAATAGTTTTAGGGAGGAAATGTTTGAAATAGAAAAGATTTGATATACGAATAGTTTCTGTGTGAATACAGCAAAAGACGCACTTCATTCTAGGTTCTTTGTGTTGCTGTTGCTCAGACACAATCGTCAGAGGAACACATTTTCCTACGCAGTCTGGAGTATTTAGCCTAGAAATCTTTAGTTTAATTTGAACATTTTTATCATCCTTATAATTATGGAGAAATATTTGTATTTGCAGACTTTATTCTCTGTCCCATTGTCTAAAAATACTTTGCTAATGGATCTGTCCATCTGCCATTCATTTGTCCATCATCTGTCCAGTCTTTCCCTTCATCTGTTTTTCCCATATATCCATCCCTTTGACATGGATATGTCAAAAGCACTAAGTAGTTTATTAAACTATTTAGTACTTCATTCATCCATTCTTTTCTGCCTTTTCTCTACTATCTTCATTTGCTCATCCTTCTATCAATCAGTTGATCCGTTTCTTTTCGTACATCTATCAGATTTGAATGCGTCCATTCACTTCGTCCGTCTGTCCATCCAGCATCATCTTGCAGTTTGTATTTCAAATTTAAAGCCTGACTTTGGTATAAATTCCTGCAGCACGCTAATTGCGGACTTCCTTCTTTTGTCTAAAAGGATATAAAACATTTAACTGTGAAAATTTGAGTCTTGTAAAATGATTAAATTTAGACATGAATAAATAATGTGTAAACACCGTCAACCTACAATCCCTTTGAAAGAACCTCAAAGGGATTGTAAGTCAGTCAGAGTGAAAGTGCACAGACTCGAGCCAATCACCCACCTACACACACAGGCAATCACACATTTCTTTTGTTTTCTCATCAAACTTTTGTCGACAGTAACTGGAACCAGCTTTGTGTCTCAGCAGATTTCTTTTCTTTTTTTCTTTTTTTTTTTTCTTTTTTGCCAGAGAGGTAAATAATCTTTTGATTTCCACCAGGAGTTTTTTTTTTTTTTCTCAGATCCGTCAAAGATTTACTTTCAATCCCTTTGTGGTTTTGATTCGGACCTTGGACTTGGTTCATTCAGCTGTCCAAAATAAATCCGCGGCTCTTATTTTGTTTGCAGAATTTCCTCTTGCTTGTGTGTCTGTGTTTCTTGTTAAAGTCTGAAAGCTCTTAGCACACCGATGAGTCATTCATCACTTTCATAAACTAATTGAACATTTTGTAACGGCTGATTTGATGGAACTAGCCTCTAAATAACCATTAACATGACTGTAGAAGGTTGTAATTTATTTTTAGCATATACCACCTGAACCTATTAAATTACATTAGATATGATGTAGAGAAAGCAATTCATAAAGCAGGATACATTAAAGCTCTATGGTCAGCATCAAAGAAGCGCATTGATCAACCATGAATAGCTTTTCATTACATGTTCATCTGAATACGTTGGAAGATCATATAAAGGTTTTTATTTTATGAATTGGGTCCATACCATTCCTTTTCATTGCCAAATACGCATACTGTTCATTTTTACAAGTGAAAACCCAACTAAGTTTGCTAAATAAGACTAATAAAAAACCATTTTAGCATAATAATACTATGTTATGCACAATCATGGAAAAGTGCTACAATTATGAAAGTTACCTAACAGACAGTTGGGCGACTTTCAGTCCCTGGACAAAAAGCCACAAAAGGTCATTGCTAGATGAGAATGTGCTCCGTTCTACTGTGGTATTGTAGAGGATTTGGACATATGTTTTAGTTGTTTTATTTTATTTTATTTTTTTTTGTATTGCAGGAAGAATTTTCTGCATGTTTGTAAATTTTCTATGGTAAACTGAACCATTGACTTATCTGTAACCTATAATAATGTAAATGAATTCAAATAAAAGCTTCCATCTAATTAATCTTTACGAGTTTCACTCAATGAATTCAGTTGATATCCTAATCTATATATATATATAGATACACCTGCATTTTTCCTCCTTGTACCATTTGCTGTTATCTCCCTTCTTCCTGCTTACCTGAGTCTGTCCTCTGCTCTCCTCACATGTTCCCATACAGGCTTCAGTATCACCCTCTTCCTTACCTTTGTTGTCCCCCTTGATCTCTCCACCTGTCAAATTACTTTTATTTTCCTCGTCTTCCGTCTTCTTCAGTCCTCCTCTTGCTGTCTCGGTTTGCCGCCCCCCCGGGTTTGATTTTACTTCCAAACGTTGATGCACGTTCCTCTCTGTCCTCTTGCTCTTTTACTGTGGGACTTAATCAAACCTGACAGTCTCTGTGTTTCTTGCACCAGTGGGTTTGCTGTGTCAGTAATGCTCATAGCTCTGCAAATCACTCTGGACACTCAGTTTAGCCATCACAGCTTGACTTGCGAAGAGTTATGATCAAAGGGCCACCGATGACTTGACGCTTTGTTTTAAAGTAGAACTGGCGCAAATCTTTGTGACGGTAAATTCATTTGGAGTTGAAAAGAGTCCTGCTGAGCCAGATTGTTTAAAGGGGGTAAAAATAAGGTGTTTGGATTGATGAGAAATTACGGCAGGTTTGTCGCCAGTTTGTATGAAAGAGGGTGAAATAGAGCAACCAAAACATGTCTCCTCCTTCTCTATGCTGGCAGAGCTGCCTTTATGTCACAGGAAATAAGAATCTCATTGGTCCTTCGGTTTGTGTTAAAAGCGTTGCTGACTGGGCTTGGTTGCTGAGTCAAATTCAGCAACCAACTACAGTAGCTTCAGAAAATTTAATCTCCTAAAGAATATTTGACCTTGAAAAAAAGCTAAGATTTTTGTCAGTCTTTGCATAAAGAAATCTGTCTTCTTTTCATGGCTGTATTAATCCCATTAAATGTGTACATAAACCATCGATCCAACTTATAAAAAAGAGGGATGTGAACTGTTTTCTCAATGATCTTATAAGATGTATAATAGACAAAATTTGGAAAAATATCCCTCAACTCGGACAGTGTAATCACAAATACACAGTTACATTTTTGACTGTACATAATTGTAAAATTTGATCAATTCTAATAAAAGTATTGCACATTTTTTTGGATAAGACATATTTTTCCCCTCATATGTCATATTTAGACTGTGCTACGGCTCAGTTTACATTAAATAACTGAAATCGAATGTTCAAATTTTAATTGTATTCAAATGTGTTTGTACACACACACACTTAAAAACAACCATATAAATATTTTGTCCAACTCATATTATAAATTACAATAAATTTACAACCAATCAATCTGAATACAGACAAATTCTCCTTTGATTAATACATTAAGTTGTTCCAGAAATGTATTTTGGTTATATTTAGAATATTACCCTCTAAAATCTGTACAACATATTTAGTCTAAATTTTATATTAGATAATTTTTTTCCACCTTGCTTGATTTTCCTTTTATTTACACTTAGGAGACTTTGCAAGGGACAGATTATGTGATTGGTATTGAGCTTAACCTTATTAATGTGGGAAGTGTGACTGCAGATTAAAAACCTCTATATATTTTTCTTTTTTAGCCTGTTTGCTATTGAAATATCCAGCTCTATGTTCACTTTTTTGATGTCCACTCACTGTTTGTGTTTCTCTTTATAGCTCTCGCCAACTGATAAGAGTCTGGAGTTCGACAGAGACTTTCGCATCAGGCACTATGCAGGGGACGTGGCGTAAGTATCTTACTTTTTTAAATTTTTTTTAAAACTTATTTAGGAAGAGCTTTTACTGATGATTCATCCTCTTTTGTATTCCTTTATGCATTCATGTCTCAGAGCTGCTGACTAGAACCAAAGCCAAGAACATTAAGTTGTTCCAGAAAAAGACTGAGGTTACTCATATTTCCTAAAGTAGATTTTAACCAGAATAGACTTTATTAAGCCAGGTTACTTTGTCCACTCCATTCTCTGAAGAGAAATATTATTTTTTTTCAATACGGTTTCTTTTGATGTATAATAAGGTGAAATATCTTTGGTTGCTGACTTTGGGTGCAGCTGTTTTTCTGTTGTGACAAACATGTGCTTCTCTTTAAATAAAAAATGTGAATGTTTTATTTCAGCAATTTAATTCAGTAACATATTGTAGTTTCATGACGCATTGGGAGATTTTTTTTTTTTTCAGGCATTTATTTCTGTAGATTTTTATCAAACCAAGGACGCCAAATTGACTTTTTAATTGAATTTTAATTTATTGAGATGTACTTGTATAGTATGCATTCATAAAAAAAATAGCATTAAGCATTACCTTATTTTTTTAACAGTGTCATTTGCAGGTCAAGAGTAACATCTTCAATGCTTGCTGTGAGTCACTCACAGTACCTGAACATGACTTGTATGATTAAATCACACACACTAAGAACCATCATAAGGGCTCTCATGGAAATGTGTTGAGCCTATTTGTGAAGGCTAAGTGTCTGGTGCTCAGGGGAGCAGGGCCAGGCTTGGCAGCCTTGATTGATCCCTGTGACACAGTTGTATAAGGCAGGAGATTTAAAGCTCTCACAGCATGGATTATAACAGCTCAGTGTATCATCGAAAGGTGTACATTAGCACCAGACATTCTGTACACTGGCAGGATAAAGCTGAAAAGGTCCCATTTCATTTCAATGACCACAATTTGTGTAATTGACAGTATGTCCGTACATTAAAGTGAGCGTCGTGTGTATTTACCAGACGTTTTTCTTTTCACAGGTACTCGGTGGTGGGCTTTATTGATAAGAACAAAGACACCCTGTTTCAAGACTTCAAGAGGCTTTTGTACAACAGGTGAAGCACACCTTTAAACACGTCCTCACATTCTATTTATATCTCTCGTTGCACTTTCAATTCAAAGACTTTCCTTGGGTTTATCTACCACTACACTCTTTCAGCTTGAGTTTGTTCTTGTAAATGTGACATAATAAATCCTTCAAAGTCACGTGTGCTCTGTGGAGATTTCAGTTGTTCATATCTTTTAAAGCAAAGATTTGGGAAATTAAAAGTGAAAGTTTTGTAGCTGAATACAGTTTCCTAATCTAAAATATCCATCTTTGATTTTTCAGTGTAGGCATGGAATATTACAGTCTACTTACGTTATGACAACCTTGAGTAAAGATACCACTATATCACCATTATAATACATATTGTAAACCAAAATGAACATTTTTATCTAACTAGAAAAGCAGCTGACAAAAGGCCTACAAATCTACATTATTCCATAGGCTACAGTAGTACAAAAATTATTTCCAAATCACTGAAGTAAACATCACTGGTTATGGAAAAGTAACCTAGCAGACTACATTCAGGGCTATTTCAATCCTGTTTCTACTTGAACACTAATGAAGAAGTAAAACACTGATGGGAATCAGTTCATCAGCTTTGAGCTCTGAAGCTGATTAAGTATTTTCAGTCTTTTTTATTTCCAAATAATCGAACAACAAAAAAGAAGACAAGTTTCTTTAAATTAAATTTCGGAAAGCCTACAAAGTTGTTCTCTTTCCTACCAAATGTAGGTATTTTAGTACTTTGAAAATTGACTTTCCAATATGTGAATCTATTAAAAGGCTCAAACGTTTTTTTGAGAAAAATGTATGAGCAGCTAGTGTATTTATTTTTTTTTACCAATGTCCAAATTAATCAGATGTTGACTTATCTTGTAGGCCCATTAAAAACTATTTTAAATCAGAAATAATCTCATGTATAGCAGACAAACAAAGGTTTGACTCTAATTTATGCACAATCACAATGAAAATGGAAAACAAAGGTGTAAAAGGTTTAAGGGATTTGAGTGGTTTTACAAAGGATGCTTACCATAAGTCTGTTCATTTAGCTAAAATGCCTTTAGGCGTGAATAGAAATTTCAGGGTTGGTTTAGACGGGTTGTGTCGGTGTCTGAATACATAAAAGCTGGAAGCGGCTGCTTTTATTTTTAATGGACTGAATAAATCAAGAACTGGATGTAAACTGTTGCCTTAAAAGTAAGAAACTGTGTTGGACTATATGGTGCATCATTTTCACTAGAGAACAAAAAGTAATTTTATTACTTAAGATTGCTTTTTATTTTATAATATTTTTCCCTCTTTATGCATCAGTCCCTTCAATTTTCTTATGTATTTTTCTTTTTTTCCCCCCCATAGTTCCAATCCAGTTCTGAAGGGGATGTGGCCTGAGGGCAAACTGAGAATTACGGAGGTCACCAAACGGCCGCTGACGGCAGCAACAATCTTCAAAAACTCCATGATCTCTTTGGTGGAGAACCTTGCCAGCAAGGTGAGGAGTCAAAATCAGTTGAACCAGTTTCATGAACAACATGTGAACTCTATGAAAGACGGTGGGACAAATCCTAAACAATTCCACAGCTATTATCACAGACCTTCATCCTTGCAAACAAAAATAACAAATTATTGGATAGCATAAAATTTAGGACATTAAAATAATCATATTGTGTTGTGCGGTCAGACCGTTAGTTCCCGAAACTACACCAAACAACAAAAACCCTTGTAAAAGCACATGCTGGGTCAGTATGACTACGCTGAACCACATACAGGATAAAAAGTTACAGGGTCCAATGGATCAGCCATTATGATGTGCAAAAGAAAGGGACAACAACCTTTCTGTTAATCTTCTGTCTTCTACAATCCACAGGAACCCTACTACGTCCGCTGCATCAAGCCCAACGATGTCAAATCTCCTCTTCTGTTTGAGCCCGAACGCTGCCGCCACCAGGTGGAGTATCTCGGCCTGCTGGAGAACGTCAGAGTGCGTCGGGCCGGCTTCGCCTACAGACAGACATATCCGCGATTTCTACAGAGGTATAACAGCCATAAAATAATGATAGAGGCCGTCTTTCAATAAACTACACAATAGCGTCTTAATCTTTGGTTCATTGTCCGTTTATTGTTATCAAGGTGAACTCCTTAATAAAAATTCATCTTGACTGCCCTTGAAAGTTATTTATTCGCCTTGAACTACAAATTTTCTCATTTTTCAGCTGTAAACTTCCATCTTTGTTGCCGGGATAGACCAAAACAGTGTTTTTCTACTTATGAAAATCAGAAAATTGTGATCTGCATTTATGTTCCGACCTCTTTACTCCAATACCGCTACGGCGTAAACTTAAAATAGTTTAAAATAGTAGATTTAAAAATAGTTATAAATGTAGCTTTGGAGCATCAACACTGCCGTTTCTCATGTCTTCACTGTGGTTTCTTTAGATACAAGATGATCTCAGAGTTTACATGGCCCAACCACGACCTGCCGTCAGACAAAGACGCCGTTAAGAAGCTTCTGCAGGGCTGCAAGTTTGACCACGACGTGGCTTACGGCAAAACAAAGGTCTTCATCCGCACTCCGCGGACTCTCTTCAGCCTGGAGGAGCAGCGAGCTGAAATGGTCAAAAGAATCGTTGTCTTCCTCCAGAAGGTAATCATGTGACCACATGGGCGTATTTTATTTACTTTATTGCAATATTTTATGTAATTAAATCTTTAATCTGTACAGTTCTACTGCTACTTTTTACAATTTGTCCCTCATTTTCTTTCTTGTATTTTAACCCATCAAACAAACTGATTACTATTTCATGGTATTTGGTAATAATAAAAGAGCTCCTAACTCTAAACATCAATCATTATTAAATCTGCCTGCCGGTTGCCACCCATAAACATAAATCATTTGATTACAACCTTGAAATGAGATTATGAGCTGCCTGTGTTTCCGAGGCCAAAGATCTTGTTTCTTCTGGATTGCATCGGATGCTGTTCTGCATATGAATAACCTCTGAGAGGAATAAGTCTGTGACTCTGCAGTTAATTGGAAAAGCTCAGAGGTGTTTCAGAAGCTTAAATCATCTTGTATTATTGGTGTTGCTTTTAATTTTCTAGTTTTGGAACTCCTTTATCGGAATGTAGTGGTTTTAAAACTGTTGATTTTCCTATTTGTCATAAACTGCAACTTAGTTAAGTATATTTGAACACATTTAAAATAATATGCTGCGATCTCTGGATGCGTCACTGGACTGGGTGGTTGTTGTCTTCCTCATGCGTCAGTGATTTGATGACACTTCCTTCAGGCGAGAATGCCAAGATCTTGGTGAGATTATGCTGCATTCGCTGACGGGCGTCGTTTTAGTATGCATAGGAAGAATGTGATGGTTTGTAAACGTGGACCGACACTCTGTCTCAGGTTTAAATTGAGAATATGCAATGCAAATTCTATGTCGGCTTTAAAAAAATGCCACTTCTGACTGACGGTCACACTTGTACAGCATCAGTTTATCAACAGTGTGAGAGAGCTCTCGTACATAAATCAAGTGAGGCACTATTTGTGCTGCGCTTGGGACCCGACTGATTGGCATTCATACATTTTCCCTACTTGATGTCAGCAGATTCCTCCCCACTGTGGTGTTGTATTCCTCCACAGCTTTAATGTGCACCTTTGTCAAGGTAAGCCCTGACATGAAAGGGTTTTCCAAGGCGAATTACCTTCTGTAGTGAAATGATTGGTTGACCTTATTTATTGATCGATGCGACCCATCAGGAGTTTCTTCTCCCCGAGGAAACCCTTATCTTGTATCTGCGTATAATCCAGCTTTGATAACAAAGAGAAAGCTCAGAGGAATTGTAGCTCTTCCGCCAAAGCAAATGGCTCAGCATGGTTGACTGTTTTTTTTCCCAGAAGCTGTATTTAATCTTGTCCTCGGTCAGTGTCGAAGCAAAGCTTTCATTATGTGCATGCTCACACACTCCATATTTCCAGAGCGTCAAATAAAAGCGTGACAGCAGAATAGACTCCTGTATCTTTCCATGCTGTTACTCAGAAAATATCCCAGTCGGAGTCTGATCTGCTGTGCCAAGCGGGCCTCTTATCAGCACCCGGCACACCATCCAACCTTATGCCAGGCGGCACAGTGCCAAAAGTTAGTGCTGTATGACTGAGGCACAGACATTCTCCGTGTCCTTATTTACCTCACAGATTTATATTAATTCCACTTAGTTTGCCCTGTCAAACAAAACAATCTGTGACTCTGCATACAGCTTAAGTGTCAGCTCACACTGCAGCTGCGTGTGTAAACCGGGAGACACCGGGCCCCACTGTTCAGACTCTCTTTTTCTTCTCTTAATGTCCAAAATAGTTTATCAGGGCTCTGTATTGGAGCCCATTTTCTTTCATCCTTCCATCCATTGTCTATTCCTGCTTAATCTGGGATAGACCAGACTAAGCATTCTGTTTAAATTTGATTTGTTTTAAAAAGCCATATTCTATGTATATGCAGATGACACTTATGTGATTATCTTCCTCAAGATCAGCAGTGGAAAATCTTTCCAGTCGGCCTTTGAAATTCAGATCTATGTTGCACAGTTGAAGTTCGAATTGGACAAAAACAAATTAAAGTTTAATTTGGCTAATTAGAGCTGACTATGCATAAAATTATTAGATTAAAGCATGTTTTACTATAAATTTTTTATTCGTATCTAAAAAAAAACAACCACATTGACATATAATGACAGGCGTTCAAACAAACAGTTTGTGATCCAGTCTTAAAAAAATCAATACCTTGAAGATTTCTGGCTACAACCTGCATTGAATATGAGATCGTTTTGACCATATCTGAAGTAATGTCAAAGTCAGGTTTATTTAAACCTTGGTAAATATATTGTTAAATGCATGAGAAGATTTAGGAGTTGTTAGCCATAACAATATGCCATGTCTGTTTACTGAAATAAGAGTCAGACTTGATCAATAGAGAAATGTTTGCTGATTTTAATGGAGAAAGAGAAGATTTCACGCCGTCAGTGTGACTGTTTTTGAAGTGGATGCTCCTTCTGTTTTGCTGTAATGGTTTTGTTGTGTACTTGTTTATGTTGGAAGTTGGTTATAAACTTGTATTCCATAAGATTACCTATGTATTTTATGGGGTTTATGTTTTGCTGCCTTTATGAGCTGGTCTCTCTTGGCAAACGTTTCTGCTTTTATGCCTTTAAATTACCATAATGCCTCCTACTTTTAGGTGGGGGGTGTAGTCGGAGTACTGGAGGGGCGAGGACTTCTCCTCATCTCAAATTAATCCTCCATTTATGAGTTCTTTCTTTATATTCTAGGGTTCATCACATCCTTCTACTCTTTTTATTGTCTGGTTTTGTGAAATCCTTCACTGACATCAAGCTGGGGGCGGGGGGAAAAGCAGTTTCATTATTCCTACTTTAAAGAACAGGAAGAAAAACGACAAGAATCCCAGAGTCCAACATAAATACAGATAGCCCTTAAATTATGCATAAACTTCCCCCACCTGCTCTGTGTGTTGCAAATGAATATTTCATAAATCCAAGCTCAGCCATCCACATCACAGTACCTGTCGGCGTTTGTCAGAGTAGGCGCCATGATGAGACGACACACCCCCCTCGTGTACTCTGAGCCTCGGTTTTAATTGCTTTCCAAAGCTTTACATGGTTGATGTGTGAAACTGGGTTTATCAGACATGAGGAGTGTTTCGTTATGGGTCATCAGCTTTTATAGAGAAGCCACATGGGGTTTATATGGACAGCGTCTAGAGGAAAAAGTTTATTTGATGATGACATTTGTTTAATCCTTTCCACTGATACTCGGTTGGTAAATCGTGTCAGAAAGCAATGAATAATGTAGTCGTTTGAATCTTTCCTTGGAACAATATTGTTGGAGTGATAAAGAGGACTGCTAACATTTACCTGTTTGTGTGCTGATTTTCTGAAAAGTCTGCACTACCTTGGATCCCCTCAACAGCCCACAAATATCTTTATTCTGGAAAAAAAAAAAAAGCTCAGCAGAAACACAGTCTCTGATCCTTTTATCCCTCCTGCAAAAAGTTTTCGAAATCCTTTCTAAAGAAACTCAACACTGTGACAGAGAAAAATCTGATGGTTTATTGTGGCAAGTGATGTTGCTACGGATTTGGTTTTTAATTTTCTTTAGTCGGTATTTTATTTTTTTATAGGATAACAAAGTGCACAACTAAGTTACAAACATGTAAGGCTGAAGGTGCCGCACTTTGTTACAACATGGCCAAATACTCACATTTTTATTACATTTCAGAAATGAACAACAGGATGGCTAATTAACTAAAAACAATAGCAAAACAGTTGGAGTTGAAGCCAAAATAATATTTTAAAACAAAATCCACATATTCTGTGTGGAATTCATACATCTTGCATGTTGAATTTTGTTTTCTTCACAAATCACACCAATTCGGGACATATAACAGATATCAGCTACCCCACTGTGCATTAAAGTTGAAGATGCATCAGACTCTAATGTCATAAAACAATCTCGACTTATCAGTCTATGTGGACAGTGAATACCAGTGTTGTGGTACTCGAAGTTGGTCTTGGTCTTGTCTCGGTCTCGGGTTAGGTGGTCTTGAACACAACACTGGTGAATACTTTCACACTTTCTTTCCATGGAGCTGTAACATTATACTCAAATCATGAATCAACCATCAGCATTCAAATTTAATTCTGGATTATTTCAACATTTGATGGATTTGTAAAACAACACAAGAGTATTACCGTGAATAAAACTCTTTATTAATCATTCTCATCCAAGAGAAACTTTCACATGCTCTGACTTCAAAATACAAGTGTGCATTAAATCCTTAAAAAGGTTTTATATGCCTCATGTTTTGAGACACCAAGGTGCCAACTGTGTGGATAAGACTTTTCTCGGGCAAAATCTAGAGTTCACCTGCATAAAGACCGTTTTGTACGTTCATAGTTCAAATCACCCGAGGTTTGTGTGCTTCGCTGCACCTGTAATGTAAGAAAATTGCTTCTAATGCTGCGATGAATAACAAAATCTTTCCGATGTTTTCTTAGATGAATCACCCAGTTAATTTTATTGTCCTTCAAATCAGTTTCACTGATGTTTGTTATTTAAGGCTTATTCTGCTGACTATACGCAATACACCTAGAATCTATTTGGTCGAGTCCCATTTCAATGATCGATGGAGCCAATTCATTTGACTCTTCAATAACACCTATTTAATGAGACCTCAGTGTTTCAAATCAGTTTGAACACATTTGCTTCACATCACTGGAGGGCATTACCCCCCCGAGGTAAAAGTTTAAACCCAATGCAGAGAGTACAGGGGAATGAGGAACTGTGGGTTACTGGTGAGTGTGCCACTCAGGAGGCCTTTATTGATTTATGATAATGACTGCTGCCCTCAGCTTCTTCCCAGTGTTTCCCTATGACAGCAAGAGGTCAGCAAACCTCGCAGCTTCACCAGATACTGTCACACAATCCTGATATTAGCCCCCCTCACTCCGCCCCCCTCATTGAGTTCGTCATTTAAAAAGCAGTTTGATGTCCCCTAAGGACGTCAAATTGGTCCTTCTCAGAATAAAGTGCTTTTTTTTTTTTTTTTTTTTTTTTTTTACAAATCTCATAAAGGAGTTGTTTTCCATATCTTAGACTGGTCTGTGTACAGTAGTGACAAGTGTTTACCTTCACAAATGCATCACTTCATTGTATTTCTAGCCTGGAGTAATCTGCAGTGTGTATTCTGATAGGGCTATTTAGATCCCCTGCTGTTTATTCTTCTTAAAAAAGATGATGTCTACTTAGTCATAGTGCTGATATAATACCAGTTTTCAAGGACCAGAACTAATGCCAGCTCTGGTCCTGGTTGTTGAAAATCTCTTGCGTGTAAAGAAGGGTTCTTTGAGCATTTGAATAGACTGACAGTGGTCACACTAACAATGATTATATTGGATGAGCTCTGTGATGGACTGGCCAACCGTTCAAGATTTACCCTCCCCTTTGCACGCCAGCTCCTCCCGCGTCCCTTCAAGGATAAGAGCGTATAGACAGTAAATGGATGAATTTTGCTTCTGGATAGCAGCTCACAGTGAGACTCCTGCTGTATTTTATGGAGCTCGGTATCTCAACAGAAACCCTCCAGCTCTTCTGAGTTGCCCTAGCCTTTATTTAATATTCATTTCTCAGCCCAAACAGCATCAGTCTGTCCAGCTTTGTTGCAACAGAAAAAGATCTCCAATCTGGGTTTGATGGGCTCGTAAACCCTGAGCCTCTTAGCTTGGTGAGGACCGCCTCCATAATGATCAGATGGCTTTATTGGCCCAAAGATTGAGGCGGCAGACCGTCAGGGGCCTCGTTACAGGCCTGATTTATCCTCAACCCCCTCCTGGGAGTCATCTCCATCGGTCGGGCTCAATCGTTGGAGCCAGAGTGCTACAGTGTGGCTGAACATTGTTGTGTCTAACTGTGGGGCTCCTGTAGATACCCCCACCGTTTCTGCACCATCGCTGTACCTATCACACTCTAATGAAGCTCCAAACACAGTGCAATGGGTTTATGTCTGCTCTCATCAATTATCTGTTTCGTGATGCTCTTTTTATCCCCCTGCATCACCTCTTACCACTGACATCAGTCACATTGTAATTAGCGACTTACGGCTTCGCTAAGCAGAGTTGTTGATCTGGCAAAGACCTGTGCACCATGTGGGCTTTAGGCAGCCAAAATATTTCATGAGCTCTCATTGATTCCCCAATTGGGCACTTTTGTTTTGTTCTTTTGCTTCCATTTGTGTATTGGAAAATTTAGACGGGAGAGCATCCTTCAAATTGAGACAAAATACAAGACATTTAACCAAAAACAAAATTCTTGTTTGCATTAAATGTAAGCTATTCTCATTTAACATACTTCATGTGGGAGTATTAATTGTAGGTAACTATAATGAATAGGCTTAAAATAGGAATTTTGTTTTCTGAATTGAAGGATAAGAGGGTGTATAGACAGTAAATGGATGAATTTAAAAGCAGCATCTACTGCAGTGAGGCTAAATATCTTTTCAACTTGCAAAATATCTATATGTAACTGGAAATCTCAATGAAAATATCACATTTTAAATTGTCCTTTCAGTATTATTAATGTGCACAATGATACTGATATGCAGCCCTTACTTTAAAGTCCATCTATTATTTTAAAGCTCTGCATCTTCTTGGTGTCTCTTTTTAGCATTCACTCACCCAGGAACTGTGCTAATGTAGCTATCCAAAGAAAGAAGCTACTGTAGGAGTTTTTGGCAATGCAAGCTGATGTTTTAACATAAATCTAGCCTATTTAGATTTGTGTGCAGAATAAACTTATTTTATGTTTAATTTTAGATTTTCCATTGACTATTACAGGCCAGTCCGGATTATCAATGCAGTTTTGGGATCATAGTTCTTTGAAACGGCTAAAATGGAGAAAATGCCTAATACCACCTTTTTCTCTGCAGACATCAAATACAGGCACACAAACTGTAGCTGAGAGAAAACTCATTGCGACTCTGTTAGTTATTGTTATTCAGTGGGTTAGTTTAGCTTAATATAAAAAAATTGCAGAAATTGTAAACCAGTTTTATAGGTCAAACAAATATGTTAAACATAAGTAACCTCCCATAAAATTCTTACATGTTCATGCATGTAAGGAGTTTATTGCATTCCAGTGGATGTAACAGTATCTGAATATATGACTCCTGCTTATCTGTCCCCATTGTGTGACTGAAAAGCCTTTATCTGCTGCCAAATAAAAAAAAAAAAAAAAAAGCTCCTCATTTTTTTTGTTATTGATTTGGTGTGGATGGCTTTAGTTTTGAGTTAATTTGCTTTTGGTTTAGTCTACTCATGTATTACATTTTTTTGTTGGAATAAGTTAATCAAAATGAAATGTGCATACAGAATTTGATGAATGAATTTGGTGCAAATGTGTTCACCATTATGACTGTTACATAGTCTTTGGTCATGTTTAAGGTAAACACCACCCCATCTACTTTCTACCCTTCGTTTACTCTTGTTTTGGGTCCAGGTGGGGCTGGTGCTTAGACAATAAAAGGGTGTTATTCATAGAAGTACAAAGAATGTAAGACATCTAACAAAGGTGTGTCAAGATTTTAAATAATTATGCTGGCATTCAAGGCTGATGCACAAATGTCTGTCTGAAATTCGAACATAAGTGTCTCTTTTTAGTGTCACCCTGACCATGATGGAAAATTCTTCATGTTTTAAGCATAAACATTTAACATCAGGATGTTAATGCATTGACAACCTTATGTCGTCGCTTTCTATGCCTTTATTTCTCGCAGCAATATGTTGATAGTGAGGCTTGACTTAGCGCCTTCACCTTCACTACAGCCCGATTTACAGCAGCTTAGTGATTGCATGCAAAATTGAAAGAGAAATAATATGTTAACCTTATTCCCAGAAAAACAATCAAACACGTTCATCTTGTTCCTCCCACTGCCATCACCCTGAGCACATGGGAGAGTCATCCCAGTTATCTCTCTCTCTTTTATTCATGATGCATTAGAGACATTGCAGCATTGCAGAAATGAAGGACAAGGTCTTCATTATTCAGCCTACACAGCAATGGAGGGACGATTTTATTTTATTTTTTTGTGAATGTAGAATGATTTGCATGAACAGAAAATAAATTAGAAGCCTTACTAAAAAAAATAGAGTAATTTAATTCTGGATGTCTGGATGTGACACAAATTTCTGTTCTGATTAGAATCACAAAACATTTGAGGAATCTTGGAAATCATTTTCCTCAATGGTCAGCCTACTTACTATAAACCACACTGGCCTGTTTTTTTTTTTTTTGTTTTTTTTTTGTTTGTTTTTTTTTTGTTTGTTTTTTGTGGATTTTATCTGCACAGACCAGGCTGATCACAGCTTAATTCGCATGACATGATTGAACAAACTTAAAGGTCTGAAAAGCCAAAATCTCAGAAAGCAGTTTGGCTTTGTGATTAGAAGTTGTAATATTTCACTCATGTGTCTCAGGTTACTGTGGATCATGAATACTTTTATGGCTGTGCTGTGTGTGCAGCTGCTTTCTACCTTTTTTTTCCAACATGACATTTTCCACTGATAAACAGAAATGTAACACTTTTATTTGCAGCCTCTCTGATCGATTTGTTTGTGTCTTCAGTGCTCCAGCTTGTTCTCTGCACACTGTTACACTGCTGGTCTCATCAGGTGAAAACTGCCTCCTCCGCAGTTTCAATATGCAAATAGAAGAAAGCCTTTTCTTTGCCACCCGCCTCCCCCTCAGTGTAAAGGATTAAATATTCATGATCTCCATGATTACAGTGCATTATACTGAAGTGGTATTCAGAAGCGTGCCTTCAATGCACACTACCATAGTGCTTTGAACTGTTGATGTTTAGGGCCCTGTCAGTGGATTAGTGGCTTCCAGGGATTATTTAGGGGACACATTAACACCAGATTTGGTGCTTGTGTCAGAATGAGGGAGTACTGTTAAAGCGGAGCATATGGTGCTAGTTTTAGAGAGGCTGGATTAGGAGTTACAGCTCTCTTGGGTCCCCCCTTGCATCTATTATTGATGTTATAAAGGATCTGATAGCCACTCAGTTTATATTTGTTTATATGCAGTTTTCCTTTCCTCTTTTTTCTTTTAATATTTGTAAGATTATTATTTTCTTCTATATTCTTAATTTCTTGTCTTTGTTTCCTTGCTGTTTTATACTTGTGTTTTCGTCTTTAGCATGTTGAGGACAATATTTTTGTTGAAATCTCCTTTGTTGTATTAGTTTTGTTGGTGGGTTATAGCTTTCACTTACATCTTTGTTGATGTTTTTGCTGTTTCAATCTTTATGGCATCAGTTTCAGCAAGATGTCTCTTTGATTATAAGAAAATCTAGAATCACCTTATATTTGCTAATATTTATGCCTGTCCATCTTTACCATTTTTTTTCTTTTATGCATTTATTTATTTATTTGCAGGTATCTCCTAAACCAAAAGAAATGTAATTGACTTCAAAAGATCAATTATATTTTGTGAATGCTTACTTTTTTTTTTTTTTTTTTTTTCTATACCATTCCCATGTGTTCCAGGTTTGGCGGGGCACTCTCGCTAGAATGCGATACCGGCGGATGCGCGCTGCCCTCATAATCCTGCGGGCCTACCGACGCTACAAGGTCAAGTCCTACATCCGCGAGGTCAACCGTCGCTTCAAAAATGTTCGCTCCATGAAAGACCATGGCAGACACGTGAAGTGGCCGACACCTCCTAAAGTCCTGCGCAAGTTTGAAGAGGCAATGAAGAGCATCTATAACAGGTATTCGACCAGGACATCTAGTGATGCGCCAGACGCCGATTTACAATCTGTAGTTTTTGTCAAACTTTAATTTGCCAATGCTAGTTTTATTCAATTAAGATTTGTTGCTAAAGACTATCATTTTAAGCGTACAGCACATTTTTCTTGCTAACCTGCTGTGAGGTTAGTACGTTGCATAGCTTTTTGGTTTTTTTTTACCTGTTAAGGTCAGGTCTGGGTCAGTCAGCTTATACATTGGTATTTATTCATCAACTTGACAACACAGTTATGCATTGACGTCATGTGGCAAATGGCTTCATTTCTTACCTAAAAGCATTGGATAGCAATAAATAAATATATTTATTCATTTTATTCTAGTTGCACATTTCTACAAAGTTTGGAGTGACACTTGGTTTTTCATAGCTGTTATTAAACGATCCCAGATAAATGCTACATTGATCTGATTTATAGCTCTTACTCGCATCCTGGACTCATTTTGGAACGGCGGGTGTTGATCTGTGTCTCAAGAGTCACTGATGCTGAAAGCAACAGCACTCCTAGGAGTGAGTCGCTGAGCATTAGTGGATGTAATTTGGGCTAACATCTTAGTTTTGGATCCTACTTTTGGAATGTTAACAGCTAGGATAAAATAAATGTTCAAATGGTGCAGTTTATATCTTCCTGAAGCAGCTGTCGTTTTAAAGTGAAACTCAAATCTCCAATTACTCATAGAAAAAAGAGAGGTCATGAATATTTTGGACAAGATGCTTAATTTGCTTAAAGGAAATCTCACTGTAAACAACACATGGTCCAGAGGGTTACTAAGAACCAGATGTGTCCCTTTTCGAGCTGTTTACACCTGTTTCCCGTGGCTTCAGGCTCACGCTGGGTATTGATTTTATTTCTCCTCCATGAGGGACTCACCTCTGTCTTTCATCTTTGTGTCAGTTTTTTTTTCCACCCTTAAGGCAGCTTTAGATAGCTAGCCTTCTTTCAGAATCATGTTGGCTGTCGGGATTTATGAGTGAAAAGGCATCGAAAAATAGCACAATGCAGCTGGTGTCTGCTAACCCGTCGACAGAATGAAAGCTTTGAGCGGAGGCCTTGATGGAGAAACTTTTCATTTCTGCGATGGGTTTTTGAATCTTTATGAATGCCCTTGGATGTTTCCGTCAGGTGGTGGGCATGGACGTTGATCAAAGGCCTTTCTCCAGAGGAGACTCTGCAGGTCAGGGCCAAGGTAGCCAGCCTGGAGGCCCTGAAGGGCCAGAGGGCCGACTTGGGCTTGCAGAGAGCCTGGGAGGGAAACTATGTGGTGAGTAGGTGAAGGAGAACCAATTGGATTAAATTAGTTATACAGATGAAGAAACAGACTCATAATATTTAAATCAATGTGAAAATGCTCCTAGTTATGCTTGTGTTTGGGTAACACTTTATTTGAAGGGGGGTGAATAAGACTGACATGACACTGTCATAAACATGACATAACACCTGTCATGAACATGAATAAGCCTTCATGAATATTTATGGCTGTTGTCATAAAGCGTCATTTGGTAAATTATGACACTTTTAATACAAAGTCGACATTCAAAATGTCTTTGTTATGACAACTTGACATTAACCAAGAAATCATTACTGATATAAATTTGTTATAAAAGTATTACTGATTTCACTTTAAAAATTAGGTAACTTTATGTTATTAAAGGTAAAGTTTAAACAGTAATGATTTCCTGGTTAAAGTCAAGTTGTCATAACAAAGACATTTTGAATAATGTCAACTTTGTATTAAAAGTGTCGTAATTTACCTAATGACGCTTTATGACAGTCATAAATATTCATGAAGGCTTATTCATGTTCATGACATGTGATATGTCATGTTTATGAAAGTGTAATGACAGTCTTATTCACCCCCCCTTCAAATAAAGTGTTACCGTGTTGGTATGTTTTTGTCCTTTTTATCTTTTTGCCTTTTTAATGGACTGATTGAAGGACAATTAAATTGTGTTCTACATATTGCAATGGCATTAATGATGATTTTTCACCATACATGGCAGTGGATATGCAGCTAAATATACTATTACATGTAAAATCTAGTTTGTCTTAATCAGCTTTTTATAAACCTAGTTTGCAAGTTTATACTAAGAGTAACGTGTAGGATGGCTTCTTGCTGCAATTTAATAGCAGAGCGCATAATCTTTACCTAATTTTTTCTAATACACATGAATATTTCTTGATGCTGTTAATTGCTTAGCCTCGAATATAAATTAATTAATAGAGAAATCTGGAAATTTGAGATGTCTGAAATAATATTGGAAATGTGTAAGAACGCTTGTAACTTGGTACTCACTGCGATTTGCTTCAAACCGTTTTCTTTTTTCTTGCTTTGTGTTGGGCAGAAGCGTGACAACCCTGACACCGCTTCGTCATTCACTCTTGTTTCCAGCGAGCTGCAGCGGAAAGACAAGTTCATGAGAGTTTTGTTCTCCTGCAACGTGAGAAAGGTAGCAGGCTATAAAATCGCCGGTCCTCAGCTCGCCACATTTATCCGCATGTGTGCACAGCTATAAAACCTTCTACTGGAGAGCATCATCTCCCTCCAGGGTGTGGAGGTTAGCCTGTTTGCCAGCTCATGATGCATCTCTGGGGGATGACTAACGAGGAGCTTTGTGTTTCCCAGATCAACCGTTTTCACAAGGCGGAGGACCGGGCTCTGCTCATCTCTGACCGACACCTGTATAAGATGGACCCCCTGAAGCAGTACAAACCCATGAAGAGCATCCCCCTCTACAATGTATGACACCCCCCCTTTTTACATCCTATTTTTAAGCACACACTAAGGGTAGTAAACAAAGAGCTCATCAGAAACTCAGTCACAATGTTCTTTTAGAAACTCAATTAGCCATAGATGATTAACTTTAGATCTGAACTCTGACTAGGCCATTGTAACACATAAATATGCTTTGATCTAAATCCTTTCATTGTAGCTCTGGCTGTAAGTTCAGAGATGTTGCCCGGAGCAACCAGTGATGAGCAGTTTCCTTTTATTGAATTTGTTTACAATGTACAACAAAAGAAGTGGCTCTTTATGCCTAAATTTATTAGTAACTTCTGTATTTTTTTTTATTTATTTTTGTTGCCATGGGTACTGGTCACAATGGCTCTGAGCCTTTTACACCTTTGCAGTTTTGGTAATTTCACTTACAAATTTCTACTGCAATTTGGCGGCGTTTGCTGTAAGACATTTTGTAGCAGAGGAAAAACCAAAAACCACAGAACAAAAACAGGTTCACCCTTCAGAGGAGGAAGACATTCACATCAGTCAACATTACTAAATAAGAACATAATCCAAAGCAAAATCTGCAAACACAGTAAATTATTTTTTATTTCCTTATGGTTATTTTGTTTTTCTTTCTCTTTGGGGTGATAACAAGACTTGAGCAATTATGTATGATTAATTGCACAGTTCTGCTATGAATGGCATATTTAATGGTACCTTTTTTAATCTAAAAGAAATTGACAAGTTTTGTGCAAGACATTAATTGAAAAAGAGGCACTTTGAGAAAATACCCACCTATGTGTACTATATGGTGGAAAGGAGAGATTTTCTTTTTTTTTTTTATCTACAATGACATACATGTTTCTTGCACTGTTTTTTTTTTCCTGTAAAACTGACCTGGAGGTCATTGGTAGAGAGGAAATGTGCAAGACAGTAATCTGTGAGGCAGAAGCAGGAATAAGTGAGATATAAGGCCGGTGGGCACCGACAGCTGTGACGAGACACGGCAGTGTTCAGTCTAACGAAATGACAAGAAGGAATTGCAGAGCTGGAAAAGTGGAAACTCGAATCCTTTATCAGAGCATCTGGAGGAAAGATGTGGGGATCGAGTTGAGACAGATGGTGTCAGAAAAGACGCGTAGCAGGAGTTAACGGGGTTTTTGGTTATTGTTCATTCAGGGACAAACTGTCACAAACACAAACTGTGAACTCAGTCTACATCCAGAAGGCACAGAGGCAGCCATCAACATAACTCTCACTGACATAAGAGAATGACAATATGCACAAAGCTCAAAACATTTAAATATTGTTTTTCACAATCGTCTGTAGTTTTGTTGGCAAAGTCTGTACAAAAACCCAAACCACTTTGAACCGACAGATCAGATTAACAAACAATTCGACTAAAATATCCTTTTTTGTGTCATGGTGCTTCATCAGTCAAATTCATTAAAAACAAAATTAGTCACTTTGAGTGGATTAAGTTGTATCACTGAAAATCTGCAAATAAACCAAAAATACTCCAAGTTATGAGACAGAGGAATATAAAACTCAGCTTTTTAAATACTTTTTGAAAAGTCTTTCTCTCAGCAGTCTAAGAAATTGGTAACATATAGATAACTTTTGGCCACCTGACATGATGGACCTATTGCTTATTACAACAGTAAGTGAATTAGAAAAATGTTTTATTGCGTTGAATTTGATTTATTATTTATTTCTATGTTCCTGATTATGAACCAGTTCGTCTAAATTGCCTTGGGATGCCATTTGTTGTAAAGTGACGATACAAAAAGCCTCTTGAATGTAACTGAATTGCATTGTGACATCACTGCCTTTGTGTAAACAAACCTTTTCCACACAATAAAAGTCGAGCTGTGAGGGGAAGGGAATTGGTCAAGGTGAAAAAGTGCTGATGTAGGAGTGAGTGGAAAGGTGCGTATGTGTGCGAGTCAGAATATATAGAGACATAGGCCGGGGGCCAGCGCAGCGTGACATGGAGCTATTGATCAGAAAAGGTCAAATAAAGGGGAAAGCAGTTAGCTGGTTGTTGATTAGCGCTGATAGGCCAACAGCACAGCATCCCCTTGGCTGCCCTACAGCGACTATTTACCGCTGCTCCTGAGGGGCAAAGTAAAGACACTGGCTGGCCTAATAGATGGTTAATAAGTTTGTGAGGAATCGACAACTGTCCAGCTAATGATTTATGCAGCAGTAAATACTTGTGGGCTGAGATTAAACTATTAGTTTAGAGAAATATCCCCTTTTAATCAGCAGATTTTGTTGCTGCTTTTTGACATCTTATTGGTTTCCTTTTTTGTTTTTTTTCTGGGGTTTTTTCTGTTTCCCATCTACCCCCTCCCCATCTAATCCCAGCTACCCCCCCACCCCATCTCCATGCTGTCCTCCCGTTGTTGTCATGCCAACATCCCGGGAGACAGTGTTGTCATGGTTACTGAGCACAGAAAGGATCAGCTGATGTTGCTCATGTATGTGTACTAATCGGACTCCCGTATGCCAATGTTTGCCCTTGTTTTCATTTGCTGTTTTTTATTATTATTATTTTTTATTTAGCCCCAAAAAGGACAAATATGCAACATAATCATGTTGAAATCTATTTTTATACACGTAAGAAAATCTGGTGTTGAAATGTTGCTGGATGCAGCAGGGCTTACATTATAATCCATCCACTGCAGAGATCATTTGCAGAACTTTATGTTCTCCACAACCATGCTGGTCTCTCTAGTGGCTGTCAGTTCTGCAGCAAGAATGGCTGCTAAGCTTCCCTCATTATATTAAAATAATGGAATCACTGATCTTTCTGTTTTGGGCTGCTGGCTTCTGTTTTGGTTGCATAACCAAAAAGGTTAATCTGGGAGAACCTGCTATTCAAATTATGTACTTGTGACATCCATGAAGCAGAGCCCTTCAGACCAGAGAGCACTTTTTAAATGAAGCAGAGGTTCTACCCGGTGGTGGATTTTTTTTTCTCTCGAAAATAAGTGGGTGTTCTTAAATACAGTTACATTAAATAGCTTTTTTTTTTTTTTTTTTTTTTTTTTTTTGCCAGATTCATACAGGCATCTATTGTAAAAATCTGTAAAAACAGTTAAATAAATTCATACATTATTGCCATAATGCATATCAAGCTGAGAAAGAAAATCCAACCTATAATTTTGATTTATTTTGTGGGGAGGTAGAAATAAAAGAAGTCACTTTCATGTTCAGACTCAGAGATCAAATCAAATTATTAAAGCTTACTTTTGGAGAACAGCAGCAGTTTCTTATTAGGGTCCCTAAGTCTCCATGAACATTGGCCATCACCTACACACCAACTGGTTGTTTGGTAGTTTTTCTGTCCCACCATCACAAACGAAAACATGGTGTTTGCAAGAAACCCTTCTGTGTCTTTAACTCAGTTTTAATCAGATGAAACTAAGACTGAGCTTTCCTCGAACACTCTGGATGGGTTTCTTTCGAAACAAAGGATAAAGCACCTCATCCGGACTGAGTAGTTTGGAATATCTGTAATGCTGTGGGCTCTTTTCTCTCCTAGTTTCCCTGTAAGCCTCTTCGAAAGCACCAATAGTAATAGATGTAGGAGAAATATCAAGAATCAAACAAAATCTGTTTAAACGGATAACGGCTTTTGACAGATCAAGTGTAATCTCTTGATCAGCTGGATGCATTCTTGTTTCTATTTTGTAAAAAAAGAGCAGAAAAATCCCTTCAGCTCTTTGAGAGAATTAAAAAAAAACATTTTTTATTGGTGTTGTGTGACGGAAGCAGCAGAATAAAGCATATTTGTTGCAGTCATATTGATCAGTCTGATGTATGCAAGACTTTTATCAGTGTGTCAAGGGTTTACAGTCATCAGGGAAAAACGAAGCAGAACAAATCTCCAGCGCAGAGAAGATTCTTCATTCTCTTGATTGAGTCTGACAGCAGTTTGAAACATTGCTAGGTAAGATTTATGACCGACAGCTGCGCAGAGGAAAACCTCCTACAGATTAAATAATTGGGCTTCTGTGAATTTATATAAAATATGAGAAGGAAACGAATACTGAAAGTTCATCATTCAACTCTTTGGAGCATAAATTGTTGTTCCTTGCAATTGGACTTTTACTATAAATGTAGATGTGACGACCTTTTTGTACCTACCTGATTGTTGGCTGTTAGAGAGCCCTGGTTCTTGAAGCCACATGCATCATTTTGATTCTTGCGATGCTGGTGGGATGAACCTGCCTCTGCCCGTCTTCCTTCCTCTGATGGAGAACGTTTCCTGCGGGACCGAACTCTGTTGATGGGTGGTAATGTACCTTACTTGATGCCCCCGTGGCTATTTCCTCAACACTCATCAGCTGTAAATCATCTTACAAAGACAGATGAAGTGAGGAAAAAAGAGAGCAGGTAGAGAAGAGATGGGCTGAACAAAACAAAAAGAGATAAAAGCACCCAGAGCAGAGGAAAGGAAGTTAATGAGACATAAAGCCGAGCTCCTTTTTCCTCTGAGAAGTGTTTTCCTGTGAAGATATTGGCTTCTTCCTGTAGTTTGTACAACAAAGCAGGGATTCCTCCTTTAACTTGGCTTCTCTCCACTGGCATGTGGTTTGAGGTTTCTAATTAGTGAAATAAGATGGGTCCCCTGGGATTCTGATCAATAATTCTATAACTCCTCATGCTGACTCTGTTTTTGAGGGAAATCTTTCCCGTTCATTATCAGGCACCACAGAGTGCCTCTTTTTTTTTAAGTGATAATAATTCAATAATGCATTCCTGGCAGTATTTCAGACTCATGGTGGTGCAGAAGTAGGATATAATGTAAATTGTTTTCGGTTCAGTACGAGTAATTTGTTAGTAAGGCTGTCTGGTAGTACCAATAGAAGAACAATACATGGTATTTAGCTGCACTGTCTGAGAGAGAGATGATTTCTAACAAACCCTTATTTGTTTTAATTCACTCATTAAATGTAAAAACAGTGACAGTGAAAGAAAATGTGATGGGAGTTTTTCTTTTAAATATCTGTATTATGCTTGCTTATGTCATAGGCCAAGAAAAGAGAGACATTTCAATTTTTTTGTTCCCCCCCACTATTTGATGTATAGGTCATCAGTCGGGACTGATCAAGGGCAGGGCAGATTGATTAGTGTATCACAACTTACTGTTTGTGTTCTATGCATATTTGTTTCATGCTAGTATGTTTTTATAAATTATATTTGTCTCCCTCTTGGTCAGGTTTCTCTTGCGCAATTTAAATATGATGAATAAAACATACAGTGTGTAGCTTCTCAAACGGACAAGATGTTTTATTATATTTGTCAATGTATAATTCATAAAATGGTTTCTTGTTTGGAAAAAACAAAGCACAACAAAGGAGACAAACAAGAAAGACAACCAATAATGCAAATACTAACACCCAAGAGCATTTTAGGACAACCAGTTAAGCTAAGGTGGATGATCTTTTTTTGCTGATTGAAGGAAGCTGAAGTTCATAGGGACTTACTCCGCACAGACAAAATCCAGCCAGGATTTTTACTTCCCACCAAATGCCTGCAAGACGACAGATTCAACACCTGCTCAGTCGTGCGGTCCTTTAGTTTGTTCCGACCTCACTGACTCAATAGTTGTTTGATTTTATGTGGGGAAAAGCAGTTTTTCACTTCAGCAGTTTTTTTTTTTTGTTTTTTTACTGAATCTAGTCATGTGCGCACAGATGTGGCATCTGTTGTGCAGCCCTTTTAACCTGTTTGTATCAAATCATTTATTTCCTGTTGCTTGTGTGCCTCTCGTCGACACGACTGTGGTCTAGATTTTTGTGTTTTATGACGGTCTATATGATTTTCCCTCTGTTCACTCTGGTTTATCCTCTGTGTTTACATTTTGCAGGTGACAGGACTGAGCGTGTCCCCTGGGAAGGATCAGCTGGTTGTGTTTCACACCAAGGACAGCCGGGATCTCGTGGTGTGCCTGCAGCGCATGGTGCCTGCCAACGAGAGCCGCATCGGGGAGCTGGTCGGCACCCTGCTCAGTCATTTCAAGAGGTTAGCGATCAGGGGTGGGGGGCCGTGATGACAAGTAGTGGACAACACATACCGTCAAGAAGCAGGATTTATATTGTATTTGCCATCTAAAAATATAAAACTTAAAAAAGAAAAAAAAAAAAACACTCCACAACATTTAGCTCATTGTCCCCACTTAAACGTTTGGCATTTAACTTTATTTGCAGCATCACTGTAGCAGGAGTCTTGGCACACAAGCTGAAAACATCGTCTGTTTGTTCCCTAAATGAAAGCGAGGAGCTCGTGTGTGATGTTGACTGAGGTGACCTCAGGCGGCAGGATTACGGGGCAGGAAGAGGACACAGTCACGGCTGTCCTCAGTTAGACTGTAGTGTTCGCTTAATGTGAGCTCTGTGTTATTCAGGACATCAACAACACAATATGGATTTTGTCTGTTGCTGAAGGGGGGGGGAAATGTCTGTCCAGCTTGCTAAACAGTCATACTTTGTCAGTAAACGAGAGAGTTTTAATTGACATGTCGTAGTAATGGCTCCGTCAGTGAGAGAGGGGCCAGATACAGTAAACGGGCTTTGATTTAAACCATCCCCGTGACAGGATGTTGCCACTACCATTGTGGAGGTGATGCGGTCGGCATGATTTGCGGCGTGGCAAAATGCAAACAAAACTTCTTAAAGTTTCCTTTCAGTAATTTAACAATCGTGCCCCTTTTGTGAAGGCATGATTCTCAGTTTTTAAGATTTGTCTCGTGTCGCAGCCAGTGGCCAATTTGATCCACACTTGGTGCTACAGTTTAACCGTACCCCCATGTGTTTTTGCTTAAGGCCATGTCTGTCTAGTTTACGACAAGAAAAACTTTTTTGAAGTCAGAAAGTATTAGGCAATCAGTCGTTTATTTACCGAACAGAGGCTCTGTGGTGCGTTTGGACCTTTATCCCTACTTAAACTCAGAGCTTTATTTGATTCATCAGATTTAAAGTAATTTGAAGTACCCACAGCTGGCATTCCTCGTCTGCTTCGTTTTGTGTAGTGTCCTGTTGTCCTAGCATGATTTTATTTCGACATTAGCACTAATAGAAAGGAAGCTTAATTGGATTAGGGGGAAGTTACCTGCAATCCCCAAATTCTCAAACGTGTGTGCAAGTGTTTCATTGTGAAATCTCTTTGATCGTTCCTGGATGCTGGATGTTGACTGAATCGGGACACGTGTAACTGACAAGTGCCCACTTTCATTTACATGCCTCATTGTGATCTGTTTTCACAGCAGTCTGTCTGAAACGTGATCGTTTTTTGCAGGATGTTGCCACATCCGTTTGTTCCCTGTAGCTGTGTGTGAGGAAGGCGTTAGCCTGCTCCGTCACTGCCGTTCTGTGATAGTATCTCATGCTATTATGGAGCTCATTTCTCTGTCGGCGCCAGGAATGAGGGAGGCCTCCAACGAGCCTCGTGTAATGACCCGCCATGTGTTTCACATGCAGACTCATCCATCACTGTGAAGCCCTGGCAGAACAAAGGCAACACCAGCATGTGGAAAGTGGTGTGGATATATATGTGTCTTGTTTATCTGTGTTTTTCTGCCTGTGGAGGGATTCCTGTAGGTCAGTCTGCATATCATTACTTGTATATCTGATGCCGTAGGTTGTTTTTTTTTTTTTTTTTTGTGCTGTTCTGCCTCTGCAGCTCCTCATATATGTAGCGTTAACCTTTGTCTCTCTTGCAACACGCTTCACAGAAAGCAAGATGCACAACAGCAAGCAGGCAGATGGAAGGGCAGCTTACCGCAGCAACAAAGCAGCGCTTTATTCAACTGATAGTGACAGCAAGGCCAACACTGCCACTGGATGTAGACTGTCCTCTAGATACTTGATTTCCACTGTAGTTCCAGGTTTTTTTCCGGTAGTTTCCAAATGAATTTCATATGTATTTTGCGTTTCGTCATAAATTTGATCTTTACGTGTGGTTTTGATTTAGCAATGGCATCAAATATGAAGTTATCTCCACATCCAGCTGGTTGCCTCTAACTGAAGTGACTCAGAGATTTCTGCAGCATTTTGTAAGAGGATAACCCTCTTATCAGTCTCGGCGCTGTCTGCAGAAATTCAGAAATGGTTCATTCTTATTTCGCATTAAAAAGGATTGGAATAAGATTCCCATTCCTTCAGCTTCCCTCCTCCTCCTCTCTTCATCCCCATTTCATGCTTTTATTCCGCATGCCTATTTTTAACTACATCCCCCCATTGTTATCACTCGGGCTTCTAACGGAGCCCCTTCAGCCCCATCATTCTCCGCCTCTTGTTCACGCTGTCTCGTTTCCTCCCGACTCCCACTTTCTTCATTTCTGGCAAGGAAGCAATGAAATATTTAAAGCTGCTGCTGCTGAGCTCTATATTTATACAAGACAGATGCACATCTTTTCCTCGGTTCATTTTCTAAAATGTTTTCGTTTATCACAGTCAGTTTCCAGTAAACAGATGAATAAACCCAAGTTTTTAAATTCTGTGATTACATGCTGAGAGAACAAAGACAGTTGAAAGTAGTTTTGTCACGTTGCACAAAGTAGGACATAAATGTGAAGTGGAATTAAAATAAGATGTGGTTTGCAATATAGTGGACCCCCACCTATTTGCGCAGAGATGCACCTTGCCCAATCTTACAGATGGTTTACAAAGAGCTGACAAGGACACGACCCCAAAGACTTTTGCCTGTAATGACAGTTAAAGGTATGCCATGCCATCCATCACTGTCCTTCTAATTCACAATATATATTCCAAACAGTGAGGATAATGCATATCTTTATATAATACACACATAATTACATTTAAGTATTTCTTGAGAACATAATGACCGAGAGAACAAACCTGACACATTTTCATTAAGGGTAGAGTTTATTTTCTGGACATTTAAACCAATCGCTTGTTTGACTCGGTGAAACCCACAGCTGTGCTTCAGATGGTTTTCCCATTTACTTATGTTGCAAACAAGTGACCCACAGACAAAAAAATCAGAAATGTCTCATAGATGCGCAAAAGACAATATCCCTAAATGCCACAGTTTTGTGAATGACTGATAAGTTTTATCTCATTCAGTTTTTCCATCAGCTCTTTACTTTTATTTCTGAGTCACTTCTGCATCATGCTCTTCTGCTCGTTTTCACCCCATTCGCCCCTCCACTGAGCCAACATGTAAAAATAGCTTGTCATTGAATTATTCATTCTCAACCCCAATTCGCACAGGTGGAAAGCTGCAAGTTTTCTCCCCACTGGAGTCAACCTATTTATGCAAAAATATTCTTTTCATCCAAAATCAGGAGAAATCAACCACGTTGAAAGGTGACATTGAACGTGCATGGATCACGTTGCTCCAGCTGTGTCGATTGCAGTTAATTGTCACGGTCTCACACTTCTCCATTGTCCTTGCGTGCCAGTCAACACCTAAAGACTAAGTTGTTTGCAGACCTAGGTTCTATATTTTCCTAATTGTCAGGATTTTTGCAGTTTTCCTGTTCCAGAAACCGAAGAGTTTCTACGGAAAGCAGAGGATCATTTGACCCCACAAAAACATTATCTGCACACATGCGTTACGTCTTTTACTGCATACCTGTTGTTCTGTGGCCATCTTTGAATTTGAATCTATAAGTCTGATGATGACTTAAAGCAGAAATTTGCCATCAACATCTGATTTATCTCTGGAAAAGTGTAAAAAATTTGGCCGAATAACTTTACAGGTCAGGATAAGTGTTGAAAAATGGACATAAGCCTATAGAAAACTGTTAACATTTCAAGACCTTTTTTTTTTGTCCTCCATTGTGCGAACTTGTTTCATCTGCTAAGCAGTCTGGACATCATTCCTTTGGGTCCATTTATAAAAATGGGAACTCTGGCATTCCTCTGCTGAGCAACTCTCTCAATCTCTTTAATGCAGATCCCAGTGTTCTGTCAGAATGTACATGTAGTCCCTCCAGCACCTTCTCTGCTGGAGAATGCCCCCCCCCCAAAAAAAACCTTCAAAAGGGAGCTGCTGAATACTGCAGTTTGTCAGATTCATTCCAGACTGTCACATGATTTTGACTTATTCCAGTTTCTCAATGAAGCTTATAATATGGGACGCTAGCAGCCTATTTTTAGGATTTCTACAGTGAGTTCCCGTTTATTATTAACACGAGAAACAGGGTTCTCCTTATAAGCTTAAAGTAATACCATGTGATTACAGAAATGACCTTTTAAATGTATTTAGCATCTTATGATGGCAGCTTGCATTACCTTACCTTAACTATGAAGTTTCCAAAGAGGGGAGAGTATTTCTAAATGCAGCATGTTCTGTATCAAACAGAAGTCTTACAACATGAATGTACCACAGACATGCATGTTTTAGAAAATAAATAAATTGCATCTTAGATCTCTCTGCTTCCTCTGACTTCATTTTAAACCCCTCACTGATTCTGAAAATTACTAATTTGGAGACTTACATTAGTAACAGCTTTCAAACCTGGTCGCACTTGCGTATAATACATTCATTGATTGGAAGAAGATGGGAGGTTAGAGGGGTGTTACCAGAAGCCTCTAGAACAGCAATTTGACAGGAAAGAGGGTGAAGAGAGATTTGGAAGACGTGCAGCAAATGGCCCAAAATCCTCAATCAGACCGGGTCAACCACTTTGACGACTAAAGCCTCTGCTCACGGTTAGGTTACGCCTGCTCAACCAGCGGAGCCACTCAGCGCCTGAAAAAATTAGATTTTTGAGTTTCCTATCGTCATGTTGTCAATCAGCATTGATCAAGATGAAAATCTGACTTTAGTTGGCAAGAAATTTCTAGTTGCTTTATTGTTGTTATTATTATTATTATTATTATTTTTGAATGAAAAATATCAAGATTAAAAAAAGGAAACGGGTAAATTACATTTTATTTCTGTTTTATATCTACTGCCTTAAACGGTACAAGTTTGTCAGTATAACAGATTTATTGCATCCATTCATTCTTTCTTTCACTCACCTCTAACCTCCTCCACTTTAGTTATGTTCTTCCTCTTCTTAATCTTCCTCCCACCTGATATTATGACTCAGCGCCAATGTGCGGACCTGTGCACAGACCTTCATTGATCTGTCAGTCATATGGTCATACGGTGCTCAACACCTCCCCCCGAAGACATCAACATTTAACTACCCCAACTGTCAGCTTTCGACACTGCAGGGGGGATTTGGGACGTGTCGGTGGGAAGAAGTGTGGAGAAGTGAGGCGGAAAGACTGAGAGTGTTAGAGTGAGCGAAGAGGGAGGGAGGAGATGAAGAAACGAGTTAAATGATCTCATCGAAAATGAGCAAAAAAAAAAAAAAAAAAACAGATGAGGATGGCGTCTGTAATTTCAACCCCTAGTTTAAAATCCATTTGGGTTCTTGGTTCTATAATCACCTTAGTCTGACATTGAAGGATGTCATCATTAGATTGTCTGTATAAGCTCTTAGGGCATTTGATTAAAAGTTTTCTTTTCAGTCCTTGGTGGATGTCACTCATCATTTGCGTAATGCCTGTTGAGTTTTCTGTTTAAACATTAATATTAATATTTTCTGTCCAACTTTTGCAATTTTCCGTCATTGATGTATAACTTCATCTTCTCCAGAGGTCTCGGGATTCACAATTTAGAACATACTTTTCTTTTTTTACTTTGAAGTGACAGTTTTATGAAACTTTGCTGTTTTCTTATAGAAAAACATTTCACTGATCATTTAGGCTAACAAACTTGAACCCCTAACTTTATTGCCTAATTTCAAAAACATTATTTCAACTTAAAGGTAACAGTGTTGATGCTTACTTGTGCAACTTTGTAAGGATGTAACATTATCAAATCTTACCAGTATTTATTTTGCACAAACTAAGCAGTGATCAGTTTGTCTGCATGAATGTTAATGTCAACAGTGTTTGCATTGCTGTTATTTTTATTCACCATTGCTACTTGTTTTAGAATTTCATCACTCCCTCAAATTACAGTCGACTGGCCTAACAAAACTAAGCCTCATTCAGGCTCAATATTTAATACATGGACGTCTCCTCTGCATTCATTTTGTGCTCTTTTTGGTCCGTCATTAAGGATGCACAGCCAAGCTCTGCAAATGCAACGATACCTCCAGTAATGGTGGGGGGGCACTGTGGTGCACTGTGGCTCTTGTGAGATGAGCAAAAATAATATAGAAGATGAAGACCGACATGGGGGATCTTCTTCCTCCACATCCTCATAGATCGCTTCTGTCTACCGCTGTGCCTCTTTCTGAGGATGTATCTTATAAAGTCTTTGTCCATTCATGCCATGTTTGCTCATTTTTGAAACTTTACCAAAAATTCAGAGACTAACTGAGAACTGCCCTCTAGTGGCTACGTTGATTTACAACCATTCTAACTTAAAGTCATTGAAAGCAGGAGAGCATTGACTCTTAACAGAATTGAAGCGGTTGGACTTGTTTATGGTCATAAAGGGAGCATAAATGGACCTTTTTAATGCCACTGAGTTGTTTAAGACTTATGAAGGCTTCAACAAAGCCTTGTATTATTGTTCTGGCTGTCTTTCCAATATAATCAAACACAGTGAGGATAGTCCAAGAAATATGACAAGATGGTAACAAATTAACCCGACTGAGTAAAGTCTAATGAAGACCCCAAACGTCTGGGTAATAACTTAAAAGGCATTAGCTGTCAAGGTGCTGAACACAAAGGAGTCTTGTGTTGCTTTCTTTTGGCATGGAGCGATGACAAAAGGATGGTCAAAAGGTATTCTGTTGGAGTTATAATGTCCAAACTGCAGCTGCTTTTCACACCTGTTGCCCTAATACCAATTCATCAACGATGATGAGTTTGATGTTTTTAAATGATGTGGTCACTGAATAAGATGTTAGTTCCTTTTTAAAACGATTTTCAAACCAGTAAATGTTTCATTCTCACTATGCAAGTACTAACTTATGAAGCTTGAAAGAAAAGGAGGAGAAGAAAGTCAATCTGTTTAAGTAAGACCATAGAACAGGATTGGGGGAAAAATGGTCCCTAAAGATTTCATAATCTGTTTGCTCTGGCAGATTGTCACCACGCTCGAATCTTTCACAGTCTTACATCTCCCACTTCAGTGCTCTGATCTGATTATTTTTTTGTTGATGTTATGATTATGATTTGGCAATCTGTTTGCAATTTCACTGAACTGAATCCAAATGATTATTTTTTTTATTCCATCATTTGGTGTAATGGCTTAATGTTTTCTCACTCAGCTGTTAAGATCCTGTTCTATACCAACACAATGTCGCATGTAATTTCATTTTCATTGCATTGACAATTTGGTGTAATTATCAATGCAATGTTGCATTACTGACTAAACAAATAATTCACCATGTCGAAGGGGTGAAAGCTAAAAATATTTATTTAAAAACAAATCTGTTGATAGCAGATATACTAGACTTAATCTGTTTGAGTCTTTGCAGCAGGAAACTGATTCATTTGGGAACAAATATCTGCTGTTGTGGGAAATGTGTTAGCCGAGCAATTTAGATCTAACTAAAGGCGACGTGGCCATTGTTTAGATCTGCTTGATAAAAGCATAATGAGAGGGAGGCGGCAGAGAGAACTGATGAGGAAAGCAGACAGAGAGGAGGAGACAATCTGCCTTTGTCGTCCTCCTCCAAGGTCACCCTTTCTGCTGAATCAAATATTTCACTCTGGGAGAAATGGGCATCTCTCTCCTCCTCCCCCTTTTCCTCCATCCCTCCTTCTCACTTTCCTCCTCCTCCATCCATCACTTGTTTCACTGCCGCCGCTCCCCCTCCCCCCTCCTTGTTTTTCACTTCACATTCCACTTCTCCTCCTCGCCACCGTCCTCCCACTCGCCGCCTCCCTCCTTTCTGGGGCGCTGCGGATGCAGTTCCCATGGCAACCATTGGATCCATGCTTGTCTGGATGTGATCCATTAATAGCCCCGCTGGCTGCGGATAACACCGGCGCATCTTGCGTTTGGACCACAGTTGGAGGAAAAATAGACGGAGACGCGCGATATCAAAACCAAAACATTCAAAAGAGAAACTGTGCGAGAACGTAGGGAAAGATGGAGTTTGCCTAAACCTAAATTTAGCCTCACTCCCCAGACAGTTAAAGCCACACGTTAACTCCAAGTGCATCCCTTTTTATCTTGTGTCCCCTTAGCATTTCAAACAGAAATGTTTTGAATGCTCTTGATTTGTTGTTTGGCTGGTTTTCCTATTGAAACCTCAGATTTTTAACAGAACAAAATCTTTTACGGCCATTTCTCTTTTGACGTCCACCATATTGACAGAACTTATGATTTTTGTTGTTATATTTCACAACTTACAAGTGATTTTTACACATCGAGACTGGGACGCTTATCTCCGTGGCTCATCACATTGGCAACACTGGCTAGGTGACATTTTGAATGGCAGGTGGCCAGGCCAGAGTGTTTGTGTGTGTGTGTGTGTTTTTTTTTTTTTGTTTTGTTTTTTTTGCGACTGTGTGTTTATCTCTGCAGACCTCGTAAGTACACATCAGAGATAATGCTTACAGGGTTAGAAATGTGCGGTTTGTCGCAGAGGAAGCGTATGAATGAAAGACGGAGGGTGTGTGAGAGACGGTTTGACCTACTTTTCCACTGCGGAGGACCAGATCCACAGAGATCCAGCCAGCCGCCTTCTCGCCGCACCTCTTCATTTTGTCTCGCCCACAAGGACAAGAACAATTAGCAGAGTGTTCTGCAGACCCACCAGATCTAATAATGGCAACACATTTTACTTTCAGATGTGGCTCATTTAACAGCTGTGTAGGTCAGACGGTCACTTAACTTTTATTGTGAGCCACTGCTCGGACACTTACTTGGCTTTACCGCATTTCTTTTATTTCACAGAACGTATTTAAATTACTTGATGTGCTTGATGTCCTGTGTGACATTAGAAGATTGTCATATCTGTTAAGTTTCTGGTCAAGATAAACTCTGAAGTTTCAGAGATGTTTTAGCTTTTGGATTCAATGTTCTGGGAAGAATTTATTATTAAACCTTAAGACTTTATAATAAACATCTCATTGGATTTACCTGTTTAAAAATCTTTTTTTTTTTTTTCTGGATAATTCAACAGATTATGCTCTCCTCTTTCAACCACTTACTTTTCAGCTGTCGGTTTATTTATCAGCATTTCAGTGTGTTTAAATATTTCTGATCAGAAAAATTGACTCCCTGAACTTTGCCTTTTAGGTTCCCATTAAAACGCTAAATGCGACTTGGCACGTCTCATTCATTAATTGCATAATGACTTTCCTCTGCAGTGAATCAGACGCTAATTACAAACAGATCACAACCATAAATTAAATGAGAGACTCAGTGGAAATTAGCTGCCATAGATTTGGCACGCATTGTCTTCACAGCAATTGCTTCGCTTCCCCTTTATTCAGCCTACATACATAATCATAAAAAGACGTATGTGTGCGATGGAGAATTAAGGAAATTATCTGGTATTTGTTTCGTTGCACTCAGACAGGAAAAGAGAAATTATTTTTAGATGCTGATGGCTGTTGGAACCAGAACCCATCTGTGTGCGTGCGTGCGTGCGTGCGTGCGTGTGTTTGCGCGCGCGGATGTCCATTTGTTGATTTGCTCTGGAATTCCTTCCATGAACTCTCTGCTTTACTGTAGGAGCCGCGCTCTGGCCTCAGTAAATGAATGAAATCGGCCACCTTGCTTTTAGATCGCCTGATTCATAGTGTATAAAAGCAGTAGTTAAGTGCTGTACCATTAAGAGGTACCTGTGACCTCTACAATCCTCTCCCAACCCCCAAACACACATTTATTTTGCCCAGCAACAGCAGCACACCAGCTTCCTCTGTCAGACCAGTTATTATGGACCCATTGCCCTCCATTTCTTTTTTTTTTTCTTCCTTCCTTCTCCTCCCATCACTAACAGTTTCTTCTTCCATTTTTCACCTCTGATCAATCCTTCTATCTTGTCCCCTTTTGTCTTATTGATATTGTCTTTCAATGAATAAGTCCACTTCCACAAAATCTCTTTTACACCAGTTTCCGTTTTCATCTTTTCAGTAAATGACACACTTTATCCTGGTGACCTGGCACTTCATCTAAACTTCAAGATAATGAAATAGGTTTAGATTTCACTTTTGGTGTCAAACAAATGTTGTGTTGTGTCAGCATTTTAGCACACTTTTAAAATGGTTAGAAAATTTAAATTTAAAAATGTACATTAACATTTACCTGGCACAGTTAAGAATTGACCTAAAACAAGTAACCTTCCACGTAGCAAATTTGTGTTTCTGTTTTTTTTTTTTAGACGTGCAAAGTTGAAGTTTTGAAGTTGGACAAGCAGTACATCTTCTTGATGTATGCTTTTTATAGAATAATTACTCTAAACATGCAGGTAGAGCTACAATGGAGAGGTTTAGATTGAAGCACTGTATGGCCCAAATATCAATATGTAGATCCAAGGGAGAACATGTGGCAAAAATTGAAAATTGATGCTTGGAGACCCTAACCATTCATCTTCTGAAAGATGAATGGGTAAGTCAGAGAGCTCCCCACTGCTGGGAAGATTCTGACTGCCTTATAAAAAATGATCTGAATCTAAACTGTCCTTTTTCTTTTTCCCATACTCATCGTCTTGACTGACACTTATTAAAATGGAAAAAAATCTGTGAATTTGATATTTTATCTCCATCTCCTGCAATGATTCCTTCAGCACCTTTGAACTCTTGCAGCAGGAAACTTATCACGACTTGAGATCTGTTTTAAGAGATGAGACTTTGATTATGCATTGACTGGCTGTAATGAGCAAAATTGGATACGTAACTACTTGAGAAGTGAGCGCTCACTCTTCAGAAAAAAGACTCGAAAGGACGCGACCCGTCTTTATCTGCTTTGACTCAGTGTGAGCCAGAGTATTGATTTACCTAATGTGTTTTAAGTTAACTCCTTTGGCCCTTCAGACTGTGGAGTGTCCTTTAGAAAAGGCCAAAGGAACAGCTGATTGGCGAGTATGATTTAGCTTGGTGGTTTTGAGGTTTTAAGAGGAGAAAAGGTCCAGCGGTGTTGACCCGGTTGGAAATATGAGCTGGTTAAACCACCTGCTGTGTGGCTATAATGACTGTGCAGTGTGTTAGACGCCACCATCTGTGGAGCGGCAAAGGTGTCCCCCAGGGAGTCCTTTGATTTTTGAGTTTCCGTTCCTAATTCATCCCCCGCTGATCTCTTAAACAGTTGAAACGTTGAGGTGAGGAGTGTTCTTTTGTTTAATGGGGGAACGACTGGGAACACCAGACTCTCAGCAGCTTAAATAAGAAATGCCACTGATCCCCCCTATTCATTACATGTCCTGTGGGAGTAAGAGGTGGTGAATCTAATAATGGCATATGGAGCACCTTTTAGTATTTTGCATATTTAGTCAATTTATCTATCCTCTACTCTCCTCAGAATTGAATTCTGGGATTTATGAACCAGATATTAATAAGGAGCAACAGAGACGGTGGAGGGGGGGTCTTTGGCATACCAGCAAGAACTGAGTTTGTTTATATAATTAAACCATCACTTTTATTCATATTTTCATTTAGTAGATGCTAAATTTCCCTTCTAGCATAAGACACAAAACATTCTTAAAAGATGAGTGTCCTTTTCAACATTTATTTTAAAAAGCCACATGAATGTAATTTAACTCTGGATTTATAGTTTCTGTCCAGCTGGAAGGAGAATCCCTTCTCTGGTTTACTCTTTTTACTCTTTAAACAAAAAACAAAAAAACTACAGGTTTATTTTTTAAGGATTGCCTTTTTTTTTTTTTTTTTTTTTTTTAGCTCCATCGATCTAACTTCCCTCTCCTTGCTGAAAAGAAGTGTCCCTGCAATTTGTTGCTGCCTCCTTGTTTCCCGTTAGAAGTGGTGTGTTCAGGATGATGATGTTCAGTGCCATATAGGCCAAAACACTCTGGTCTCCTCTGACGGTGTCCTCCTTCTAACAACCTTTCTGTGGTAAACAGCCAAGTATTGGTGGATATCCTTGTATCATTTTCTACATCCAGGAGGATTTAAGTAATTATGTGACATCTTAAGGCACTTGGTTGCATTGGATTTTATTTGGGGATGTTAAAGTAAAATGGGCTGAAAAAATATTCCCACCACGTTTTTTTAGAGTTTCATTTGCAAAAAAAAAAGGAAAAAAAAAAAAGGGAAATCATCCTTTTCCTTCTTCTTGCACTTTACAGTTATGCACAACTTTTTTGTTGGTTGATCATATAAAATTAGGATGGAATAAGTTGCAGTTTGTGGTGAAAGCGGCAACCAACACAACCCACAGAACTTAAAAGCACTTCACACAACACGATAACATCTGTACTTTTGTACGTTCAGAAGCTTTTGTTGGCCTTTGGCGGCTTTTGATTGTCAGCGTTTCTATTCCATAACTGCAGCATTCCAGATCCTGCTTGCTGTGCAGAAAAATAAGAGAGACTCATGGAGAATATTAAAAAGTAGGGCTCCTTTAGCTTAGTTTCCTGCTTGTGTATAATAAAACTTCATATTGCAATTCTTGTACTTTCTAAGCTGCAGACTGACTTTTCTTTAAAGTCTAATCTGTCCTTTGGGGACAATGATGTTGTGTAATACACACCCTCACATGTCGGAGGTTTGTTTTTTAAGGACCTATATGATCTGCTTATTATTTTTATCTCATTCTTGCTCAGCTATGTTTAGGTTTAAAGCAGGGGTGTCCAAAGTTGGTCTTTCAGGGGTGTCCAAAGTCGGTCCTTGAGGGCCGGCATCCTGCATGTTTTAGTTTTCTTCTAGTGGTAGAACAACCTCCTCAGTGTTCTGCTTAGGCCTTCTGATGAGCCATCATTTGATGCAGGTGTTGTATTCGGTTTTGTATTCTGATCAGATGGGGAGCAAAGGCAAAATCAGTTTCTGATGCTCTGATTTCCTCCTTAAGGTTGTGAGTGAAAAGTTTTAATTTGACTTTAGAGTTGATCGTTTGAGGAAATTTGTCATCATTTTAACAACTTTTCCTTTTCAGTTGTTTCCAGGCTCGAGTTCCTAACGGTTGAGGTAGATTTTGAAATTTCCGCTCCAGTTTTGACCAGGATTGTTGATCTAATGTGCTCAGGCATCAGCACGTTCCTCCCTACGGTTGTCAGAATAGCCTTCGTGATGATATCAAGCTAAGCAAGGCTTGTGCAAGTCACACTTTTCTGCACTTAAAAAGTCTTTGTCCCACTTGTGAAGTAATGCCGTTGTGAAAAGTTTGTTCCGAAAGAGAACCTGCCATGTTTGAAATTGGCAGGTTCACAAAATTGGTCTAAATTAACCTAAAAATCTCTGACAAGTGCAGCTCCTGTAAAAAAAAAAATACTTTAAAGGAGTGCAAGTAGCCATACATTAGGTTTTGTAACGTCTTTATTGACTGATTTAAGATCCAGGCTCATGGAAAATACTTCCATGAGCCTGTTTCAATTTCTTTTGAACCACTTTCTCCTTTTGCGTTTCTCTATTTGAAACATTACATCTGCACTTTGCAGCTCCATCAAAACTGCACAGCTCTAAGGCACAGTCATGCTAATTAAAGAGCTGCAGTCAAACAGCCTCTCGGGCAGTTTTCACAGCGTGAACCCCTTTAAACCACAGCCACTTTAAACTGGGGCAGATCATCTTTTCTTTTCTTTCTTTTTTTTTTTTTTGGCGGTTTCATCCGTCCAGCTGCTTTGAATCAGGTTCTTTGTGTTATGATAATCAGGGACAAGAACTGTTCCACCTATTTGCTGCTCTGGATTATTTTTAGTTTTTATGTAGGTGTGAGTCTGTGCTGCTGAGTGCACGGTGCCATTTGTTCCTCTGTGTGAACGCAGCTCACAGAAGGATGTGAGACATGCAATGCAGCCATATGAGACAAAGAAAGTGTGATGGTGAGAGGAACAGAGTTTTTTTTTTTTGTGCAGATCTGCTGAATATATGTCCAATTAACCAAAAGGAGGAGGGCAGGAAGTTATGAAAGATGATGACTGGAGTATGCAAAGCTTGAACTTACAGCTTGAGCATCCTGAGGATTCTGAGGCTTGGGTAGAAAACCTCTATGAGACATCTCTAGAAAAACATTAAAGTCGCTATTTGTATTGTCAGAATCGATTTAGAACATTGCAGCACAAGTGAAAATGTGTTTTAAACAGATTTAACTACTTAGCAGTAAGGACTTTGCGAAACAAAAAGAAATCACAGTCGACAATTTGGAAAGCTATAAAATGAATTGAACTTGTTTATCATGTCTTCGTTCCTCCTGTATTTACCTCTGAGTACATTAAAGTTATTTCTTTTTATTTCGCTTCTGATCTGATCTGCATTTTACACAAAGACCAGAAAATCTGATGCGGTTTATACACAGAATACATTTTTTCCAGTTCAATCTAATTATACAGACAAATTCAAAGTCCATTACGCATCTTACAATCCGATACCAGTTCTAAACATAAAGGCTCACGTTCAGTTTATTGTTCCATTTGGAAGAGGTAGCTTTCTGTATCAGGTCTGTTTTAGTAGCAATAACATCATCCAGAATTCATGTGTGGCCCTTTAAACCGGAGGAAGCTCCAGCAGATCATGGCGGCCCCTTGGCTTAACTGAATGAGGGCGGTCAGAACACCAAGCAGACACAAGAAACACAGAATCGCTGCTTTAGGAGTACTTTGTACGTTAAAGAAAAATGTTAGGGTTAATGTCAGCTGTAGTTTCTTAAGTGGCTACATCTAGAATAGAAACCCAGCAAACATATAAACTCTGAGCCCGCGGGATGAAAAACAGAGTAAACATAGTTATTCACAGCAGTAAGTCCTTTAACTGTTTACTACTGGAGAAAAAACAAAAGGATAACATAGTTACAGGTAAAGGCAGTAATTGCAGATGATGGATAATTGGAGAGTAGTAGGAGAAAGTAGCAGAGCGGGGAAATGTGGTCACTAATGTCCTCCGGCAGCCTTATGGCATTACCAACTGACCTTGCATCTTGGTACATCCTGGTATAGATGCTGAGTATTGCATTTATTTGCAAACATGCAAGGACATTTCCAACAGGATCATAAATAGGTTTATGCTCGTTTAAGTTGCAAAAAAAATTATCCTCCTTCTGGTTGTTTCTCACTTCAACTAAGCCACCTACAGTACATCGACTTGGTGGAGTCTAACCGAACAAGAAAGGTTGAGCAGATTTTAACTAGAACGCTCGCGCTCTTGCATCTTCCTCATAATCTTTTTCTTTTGAGTTGTGTTTCTCAGGGGGAAAAAAATCTAAAAGCATGAAAGGAAATCCTTCAGAATCTGCGTTAGAATCTGGCATAATTTACACATTATACAGTTATCCAAATCGAAGGCATCACCGACTACTAAATCGAAAGTCCAGAAATATGTGAAAAACTTTTTTTTTTTGCTATAGAACTGTGTGTATATTGTTTGTTTGGTTTTTTTTTGTTTGTTTTTTTTTTATCCCGATGTGTTTGTGTGCACAAACCAGCTTGGATAGAAACCTGACTGTCCATCAGTCATAAAGGCAACACTATCCAGATCTGACCTGATGGTGTTTGAACTAAAAACACAATACACACTGTCTGAACACATATCAAACATATTTCTCCTTTTTTATTTCTTTCATTTTGATCTCCAAGTTGTCTTCAGATCTAAAATATTGACATAAAGACAGAGCTTTGTGCACCTGGGAAGCAGATCCTCTTTGAAGCGTTGACAGATGTATTTTTCTGATTCAATCTGCACGGGGTGGTTTCTATTCTGAATCAAGTACGCTTCCTCCTCATTGCCGTTACTGATACTAAAAGTTGGAAACCTAAATCTCAGCCTATGAGGGATTAAAGTAATTTGGAGGTAAAAACAAAGAGCTTGATTAAAAATTCTGTTCCATCAGCCTTTAAGTTTCATTCCCAAATGTCATCTCACCCAGAAAGGAAGGAAGGAAGGAATATTCCGCTTGGGTCAGAACAAACTTTAGCTTTCCAGAGTGCCATCGCCTCCTCACCACCTGCAGTACTTATATATATTTTAGCAGCTGTCAGCTTGGGGGACAGTCCAGTACCCTGTTAGAGGAATGACTCAGAAGGTGAGCTGGATGGTTTAATGCATCCGAGGCGATCTCCACTGCATCTCGTCCCTCCTCCACTGACCTTGTTTTCCTATCTTTTTAAAGACTTGTTTTAAAATTGGGACTATTTTTACTTAAGCATTTTTAAATTTTAATTAAACAAATTATAACCCATCTACCTCAGTAAAGAGATTTGAAATAATAATAATAAGAAAAAGAAGAAGAAGAAAAAAAAGGCACAGAACAGGACGGTAAACATGGATGCAATCACTTTTTATTTGATGTTAATTTGTGACAGTTTTTTTCTCTGTCAAATACCAAAATTAAGATTCTTATCATTTTTGATTCTACAGCGAAAGCACATAAATAACAAACCCAAAGATCCTTTTAAGTTATAAATATAAAACAAAGAGTAAAATACTAAAGGCGAGGAAAAGATAACTTTATGTCGATTCAAACGGTCACAAAGTTGGATATGGAAGGCTAAAGCAATGTATTACATTATAATGCAACGGACTAACCTCTAAGTAAATGGTTGGAGAAATATATCCAAAAAGGACCTCAGATAATATCACATTTTTTCATTTTGATCCTGCGAGGAACAGAAAGACTTGTTGTTTTCCCTTTTTCGTTTCACTTGATGATTCCATATCCAAGGTCACCCTTTATTACTCTGTCCTCCAACTTTCTTCTCTTGGCTCTTTATTTGATTAGGTTAAAATATGTCACTCATAAATGGGACACTCGTTCAAAAAGCTGAACTGCCGTCATTGATTGTAATGGAAGAAGGGCTCCTGCACCGGGACGGTTTTTATGCTCTTACTGAGAGAACAAAAACATAATGCACTCTAAATGCTGTTGAAAGTACTGACGCATGTAAAAATAACTTTAATAATAATTCTCCATCAGAATATTTTCCAACCTATTTTTAGGTGTGAAAAAATGATTAAAAAAAATAGAATTATTTGGTTTCTATGAAACTACACAATCTGGTTTTTTTTTTTTGTTTTTGTTTTTTGAGCTAATAATAAGGTATGAAGGGTAAACTGACATTCAGCTTTTCTTTCCTCCCAGATTTCATTTTCTCGCCTTCGTCTTTCTCCAGCCTCTTTTTGTTCACACAGAGGAGCCACCTTTGGGGAAAAAAGTGATTCAGGACTCACGTGGCTTGAAGGGCAAAGACGAACACATGCAATGGACTGGGGGGGAGGGCTGGAGTAAAGGAAAGAATTGATTTTCCAGTCAAAGAGGCCATCCAATGATGGACCAAGTCTGCTCCCGGGGTTCAGGGGGGCGACTGAAGGGGGGGTTCCGGCTGGCTCAAGCCGACTACGAGTAAAATATGGCAGTCAATGAACTGAGCTGATCATCATTTCTTTCTCATTAGAGATAAAGTGCTTACCGTTGTTTCTTTAAAACGAGTCTTTGTTTGGTTTGGCTCAGAAATGCATCAAAAATTCGTGTTTTTTTTTTTTTTTGTTTTGTTTTTTTTGGTGAGGTGGTTTGGACGGGAGCATTTCGGTGTTTTTCGCCCTTCACACGGCGCTCGGCCCAGCATCCCCTCTGGCATTCCAGCAGCACGGTGAGACGGAGACGGACCGCGATGAGAGACGGACCGAGGAACAGACAGATCGCTGCGCACTCACGCAAACACTACCATTGGCTGGCTGGCAGCCATGACAGATGGGGGAGTTGGGTTCATGGGGGGGTGGGGGGGTTGCCATGGAAACCAGCACAGGCGCTACCCTGAGCCTTTTCCACCCTGGATAAAGCCGAGCTGCACATGCTCTGCAGAGGAGTGCAGCGTGGGCAGCACAAGCCTTATTTTTATTTTTTCTTCGTCTTGTTTATTTTGTTGTTGTGCAACAAGTCAGATTCAATAGGTTCACGCCTGAAATTTAGACTTTAGATTAAAGCGGCACAGAGCGAGATGTGGAAAAAAAACCTGAATTTGTTTACACAATTTAGTAACTATGTCATCAGGGAAAGTGTGTCGGAACAAACACTTGACCAAACAGAATCGGATGCATATTTATTTATCGTGCTGTCAGCCCTCTGGCCCCGGCGGCTCTATATTCCCATCACTTCCTCCTCCCACTCCACCAGAGAGCAATTATCACACAGTCATCTTCTCGATTTCCATCACAGTAACATTATCTCACGTTTCTGTCTCCCTCAGCGGCCCCACGGTTCCCGCTGATTATATTCTCACTGGCTGAGTCCCTCCATCGATCCTGTCGGAGAGCAAACGAGGCAAAGCCCCAGTTCACCCGCAGAGGGTCTAACTGGATGTGACAGTCTCTAAAAGCCCGGCCACTACCGCTCTCTGCTCCAGAAACACAGAATGGGTTGATCCTTCCATAGCTCTCCTCCATGGTTTCTTCACTTCATTTTCTCGGCCTCTCTTCTCAGACATGCCCAGACCATGGTGTCTGCAGCAGTATATATAGATTCAGCTCCCGCTGTCCTTCTTAAATACCGTTATTTTCTCCTACACAATCATTCACGCTTTGATCACATGCACCTGTTCTCACATACGTATAGTCTTTTTAAACCTTTTTGGTTTAAAAATTTCTTTTGATGGATGATGTAAGACAAGAGGCGTCTAATGACTTCCTGAATCTTTGCTGATGTTAATTTTTAAATTTCCTGCCCCTTGATTCTGATAAAGCCAAAGTCTTTGTTACTTCCCTGTTTCACCAAGTATTTTTACTAGGTGTGTCATTTAGAGTAATTTGATAAATTCTTCAGTCATTCCTCATGTCTCTATATTTTATCTCCAGGAGTCGAACCCTCTTGTGATACTTTGATGTGTTCTTGATCTAAAATAGTCTTGGCTTTAAGATGGTCATTTTAACATTATTTTGATCACAGCAGCTGAAGTTCAAGTACATTCAGTTAAATTAAATTTGCTTTTAGATCAAAGATTTTGAGCCACCCTTCACAACTTTATATATCCTGTTATGACTCTTTTTTTTAATGCATTTTGTATTCTAACATCATCTTAATATGTCATCTGTTGAAACATTAGTTTTAAATACACCTCTAGTAACTAGTTAAACAAGTAGATAACTTGCTGCACTGATTGAGTGCTGTTGAACAAACTGGCAGCAGTTCCTTTTTTTTGTATTGTATGAGTTGATGGATTTTCAGATTTGATATAAAACTGTTTTGTTCTTTAAGAACAAGGGTGGGTTTACATACAGAAACAATTCATGAAAATTAGAAAAAATAATGTCTTTAGATTTCTTTACCACATGTATTCCAGATTATTTATATATATACCAGGCAGTAATTTGAATTTATTCGTGTTCTGTTACACGGTGTCTAAATCACTTTGAGACAATTTTTTTTTTTCCTTTTATAAAGCTTCATTCTTATGCAAAACAGTTTGGGATTTTTTTTTTTTTTTCGGTATTGCTGCGAAAAATGTCAAAGGCGCCTTTCTGAGTGAGACAGATAACTCGGTTTGTATGTATGATGATGATTTATGGTTCCTCACTGAGTGGGCGTATGTGTATACCTGTGTGAGTGTGACTGTATGATAAATGTGAGATACAGTTGTGATTATGATCCCGTTTATGTCAGAGAGAGGGTAAAACCATAATTTATAGCATAATCCACATTGTACAGAGTTTTCTAACGCTAAAGGATTTAATTTTAGTGGAGATGATCCTCCAATCATCTTTTTTGGCCTGCAGAACAGTGGAAAGAACGATCTGACTCCACCTCACGTTTGCGGAATCTAAGGAAGGATTTTGTGACGACAATGATGATGATTCAAACTTTTTTTCTTTCTGTCTATACTTTCATCCCCCTGCTTTTTGAATATTTATATGTCCCCGTTTACTGTTCTCTTCACAGTGAGAAGAGGAAGCTGCAGGTGAACATTACAAGCCCCATCCAGTGCAGCATGAACGGACGAAAGTGCACGGTCGTCGTCGAGCCAAAGATCAACCAGTCGCATCCGGACTTCACCAAGAGTCGAGCCGGCTACATCCTGGCTGTTCCTGGCAACTGAAGCGGGCCTGAAGAAGAAAAGCGTAACGGCTGATTTTAAACCATTCCGAGATTATGATGAAGATTGTTTTGATTTGCAGAGCTGCTGTTGATGTGGCAAGAAGCTCTATGTATGAATTGATTCTTTAAGCTAAGCCAAATTTGTCCTACATTTGCTAGTCGTACCATTGGAGAAGGCGATATCGGCTAAAAGAATATGCACTTATTACTTACCAAAGGGGAACTGTTGCTTTGGTTAAAATCTGTATTTGAGTTGATTTGCTTTGTGCAATATTTAGTTCGCTGTATACTGACTAATGTTAGTCGAGGTGAGGACGGATTATCTAAAAGCTGTTCTCAGAAACACCGTCGTTGCGTAATATCATCAAAATCCAAACGTTTCACAGGAATTTCTAATCCCTGAAGCTCCATCAGTTGGCCGGCTCAAATGGGAACCCTTGAAAAATGAAAAATACGGTTGATTATGTTTGCTTTAATGTGTACCATTTGTGTTTTCAAATACTACAATGCTACCAAACACCGTACCTATCTAACGGAGATAATGAAGAACCTGGAATGTCTGCTTTACTTCATGTTTACAGGTGTATCATGAAACTGGGCCAAAGTCTCAGTGACAGATTATTTTAGTTGTCATCACAGGATGTTTGTTAGAATGTGTTGAGCACATCCTGCTTACATAAGAATGGCAAAAAATAATGAACAGCAAGTAGCAAATTAAACTCTCATTTTATTTCATATTGTCTGTAGGCGTAAAACTCAATGCTTTATCAGAATTGCTTCCCAGCACTTCATACAGATGGAGATCATGTTTGAGTGAGACTAAAGATGCAGGTTATCTTTTCTAACTCCACTAGTTTGCTCAGAGCTTCACCTATAGACCACAGAGACGGGGTTGGACACATTTGGACAGTTCTTTTCATCAGTCAGCTCCTTGGAGACTTGTCTTTTACTTTTCTCAAAGCTTGGAAACCCACACAGCGCAAACCACATGATTTCACTTGGATTTGTCTTCCACAAGGTGTCAGTTGTGCTAAAGTCATCCCTTTGCTTTTTTGTGTGTTGGCTAAATATAGAATGTGTTTTTCTCTGTTTTGCAAAAGAATCTGTCAACACTGAATTTCACCAAACACAAATGTCACGTTTTAGGATGTGGATTTCATTGTACGGTAACGAATGGGGGGGGGAAAGATGGATATACAAAGTACAAAACCATTAAAAATAACGAGATTCACACAGTTTGGACAAAGGCGATGTCATCTAAAAGCCCCTGGCCATTCACACCACGAATACGTAGCTCACTCAAATAATATTCAAATCCGTCCTTGGATTGAACAGACAAAGTAGAGATTTTGGGCTCAAACTATCCTAACCCCATTTACCCATTGAGGTGAAATATTTATTTCTGATCTTTGTAACATTTTCCACAGAAAATCTTTCTTGTAGATGTTCTGGAGCTTTCATTAAAGTATTTGTTTCTAGAAAACAGGTTTCCCCCCCCCCCCATCTTACATTGTAGCTTACAAGCTAACTGCTATCATGCTAGCTTACAAGCTAACCACTAAGTCAAACAGTTTGCTGCTGCTGTGCAAGCTAGTTAGATGACCATTAATATAATATAACAAAGAAATATACCCAAATATTTTCTCAGATTTTTCTTCATTTAGTCTATTTTGATGTTAAAATCCATCCAGAGACTGAACAGAAAAAGCTAAAATTCTGACCTAAATATATATTTTTTCAACTAGTCGTCTAATCACTTTATCTATTTTACTGTTTTAGGATGTTGCTTTAAAAGGACCAATCAGATTGATTTGATTTCTGTTTACATGGCTCCTGGTGTTTAGGAGAGTCTGCTAATAATAGGAGCGACAAGACAGTTGTATTGAATTTGAAAGTAATCATTTTTTATTCATGCTGTCTTTATATTAAACATTAGATACGCTTAACTATAAAAAAAAACAAATAAAAAATGCATTCATGTACAGTTTCTTTGATACTTTGACTGTCGTTCTAGTTTTGATCCTGAAAGTTACTAGAGAGCTCCAGAACATTTACAGAAATGTTCACTTCCTTTGCCGTTTTCTTTGAACAACAGGAAATATCTGCCTAATCTCCCTGTTCTGCTTACAATTTCCACACAGCTGGTTATAGGAGGATTAAATGTCTTTCTAGATGTTTTAATGGGAATTGCATAAATGACCAAATCAAGCAAAAAGACACAAAAGGACCACACAGCCAAAAGCTCCCATTGTGTTTTCTCTGGACTAAAAGCTTTCTTTGTGCTTCACAACAGGAAGGAGAACTTTAGTGGACTTTCAGGCAGCACAGTCATCCAACTGTGTGGGATTTATCCAGATATTGTTTAATCACTTTGACAACGTTTCCACCTTTTGAAGAGTTACACATATTCAGTTGGTTAATGAAGCGCTTTCAGACGAGGAAAACTGTTGTGAAAATCGTAGCTAAAAAAAAAAAAATCGAATCAGGGAAGTGTTGCAGGTTTTACTAGACAGTCTACAAAGGAGTGTTGCTGTGCGTGTGTGTGAGCTGTAGCAGTGCAGCTCTGCATGCATGTCCTCCAGCGTGGTAATTTCCCACCGGATTTTCCTCTTTTCCCTCCTCTCCGCTCGGCTCTTCACCGCTCATCATTAGGATGGACTTTATGTCATTTCTTACTTCAGCGCTTCTCTCCGGGCCAGAGAGAGGTGTTGGTGAACAAAGCTTCATTTTTTTTATTTTTTTTTTGCTTTCTTTCCTTCTCCTGTCTCCCTCATTGCATGTCTCCACTCTACATCAAATCACTTGGTTCCTGGGCCAGCATAGCTCACCGTACTGCTGGGCGTTCAAGGATTTTTTTTTGTTTGTTTTGCTTCATGTTTTTTTGTTTTGTTTTGTTTTACTCTGTTATCATGAACTCAATGTTTTCAAGTAAAATTTAAAAATATACATATACAAGATTGCAAAGAAGAATTATGGATATCCCAAAGCATTTTATAGAGTGCACAGTATTTCAAATTTATCGTCATTTTACTACCAACAATATTTGATTGTTACTTTGTTAAATATTTCAGAAAGAGTTCGAGACAAATTTGGTACTTTCCGAAATATGGATAAGACTTCTCACTATCCGAGTTTCATGTTGCAACGAAGCTAAAAACAAAAAACTGTAAAGCTACGTACATCATTATTTATCACTAATCATGTAGCCATCGACGTTAATCTATATATTCACATATGGTGTGTTTTTCTGTTCTTATGCCGCACAAATGCTCACAATCTATCTGGCTACAAATCTGTTTTATTATTTTACGTATTTTGGAAATACACAGGGTTTTTTGGTACAGCAAAAAGAACTTTACTGTGAAAAGTTCTAATCCCTATTTTTTTTTTTCATATTTTACTTCCCATGAGTGAGATTTTGTTGTAATCCATCAAAATGGTATTATTCAAAAAATTGGAGAGAAAAAAAAAAAAAAAAAAAGGTTCTTGGGCCCTTAATGTTTTTGCTTTGGATTTTTGATGCTTTTTCGCTCAGCTCATCACAAAAACACAGTTTGTTCCCATTTCATTTCATGAATCTGTGAAACACACTTTTAAAAAAACAGATTTGTATTTTTTTTTTTTTTCCTTGACATGATCATTTCCAATCAACTATTTGCTGAAAATTTGGCAGACAACTAAAAGATGGTGCATGGAAGATCTTTATCAGACTTTCAAGACCTGATTTTCCACTGCTGTTCATCATCTGTATATATATATATATATATATATATATATATATATATATATATATATATATATATATATATATATATATATATAATTATTATTATTATTATTATTTTTTTTTTTTTTGTCCCGCATTTGTCAACTTTTCCTGTGCTCAATACGTAATGACAAGCTTGCGCAGTCTGGTCAGGAGCTGGACAGAAGACGGGAAAAAAGCAGCCAAAGTCCAAGGAAAAACTTTTAAAACAGAAAAGCCCAAAAGAACTAACAATCAAACCCACTTCCGTAGATTACTAGAAATTTTTCAATTTGGTAACAAATTATAAGAGTTCAAAGGTTGTTTCAAAATTATACACAGTACTTATACAATATAATCTCATGGCAAAACGCTCAAAACTGAGTTGTAGTTTCCCCAAGATATATAGTTCAAAATAAACCGTCACAAGCTGTAGGCTGGAGTAGTTTTCTGTTCTGCCCTTAGAGCAAATGAATAAAAGCCAAAAGCAGTCAAGTTCTTGCATCTGCACTTTTTAACTTTTGCTGATTTGTGGCTAAATCTGTAAAATTAACCCCTCAGGATATTCTGATCACTTGTTTCTGAAAAATACCGTACATTACAATGCATACATTATTATTATTATTATTATTATTATTTAAAGGAAAAATATGCAGTGTTGGCAGATTTATTTTTCTTTGATTTATTTTTGGGATATTTTTTAAAATTTGACATTCAGTTAATATAGAAATATTGTTAAAAACCATCTTATTTCTATTTATCCCATTAAACATTAGTCTAAATCTGTATGACAGCTTTTGTGCCATTACATCCTTCACCTCACTGTGATCTATTTTTTTTTTGTTGTTTTTTTTTTACCCAATCCATGTCAGCCAAATCACAACTGATTATATCTTCTCTCTGTAATTTCTGTTGTCAGCGGCTTTAAGTTAAATCTGTGTGTCTGCACCTTTCCTTCAATATGTGCCTAATTTTATATTAAGTTTATATTTTGTAATATTTCCATGATTAAAAAATATATATATCGCAAGTAAAACTAAAGGGAAATGCTGTAATTCTGTTATGCATAGTGTTTTTGTATGATTGAGGTTCAGCTGTTTATGATGTTCCACAATGATAAATATTGCATTAATCAATTTATTAATAAATGTATTTGCTTCAGTTGCTGCCTCTGACTGTGTCTGTTGCCTGTAATGCAGAGACTGACGTTGCGCTGGCAATAAAACTCAATTCCTCTCGGAAAAGTGACTGAAAAAGAAGCTGAGGCTTTAAATCTGCTTACATTTATTTTGTATTTTAAAAAAATGACTATTTCAGCCAGATTGTAAGCAAGTTTTATTTCAAAGAGTTGAAAGCATTTTTGGGTTGTACGATTCAGAACATAGACAAAATTTGGCCTGTTCTTTATTTCATGAAGAACTACAGTATCTAGAATATCACATAGTATGTATTTGCTTCTGTGTGATAAGTGGACTGTTTAAATGAATGAATAATTTCCCGCTGCTTGTCCAAACCTTAAGCATCACCTCTCTTCTTGGACACAGCAGATTGAACAGGATAATTGAAACTTTGATCTCTCGAATCGACTTCCTGTTTCAATCTAGTGGTTATATATCCTCAGATATCTACAGGCGTGGGCATTCACTCCTTGCACCTTGGTGCTTCAAAAGTGGGGCTGTTGATTAGGGAAAAAAAGTGAAAACTGCTGCTGTGTTCACATTTATCAATCATAAACGACAGAATGGCAAAATATGTGTTTTGCTTTGTGCTCGCTTGATTCCACGTTTGCGATGTGGGTGGAGTGAAAAATGGAAGGAAGGCTCGAGAGTTGGCAGCTCTGATTGGTGCTAACTTGACAGAAGTGGACTTTTTAGGGAAGCCAAACATGCTGCTGGCATTGTGATGGTATGTGGTTGCTTTGCTGCGACTTAATTTAACTGTTGGAACATTTAATTTTGGAAAATGTCCAGCAATCAGTTAATCGGTTTTAGGTCAAAACTCACTTGGGTTATGCAGCAGGACGATAATCCAAAGATATCAACACATTTCTGAATAACTCCATAAACAAAAAGCTAAATGAAGATTTTGAAGTGACCCAGTCAAAGTTACATGACAGTTTACCCTCCCATATGGGTAAATTGAAGCCCAAATACTTTCTTCCTGCCTCCAAGTGGCCCAACCAGTTAAATCAAGGGAGCAATTACTTCTTCAGACTGGTTGAGGCTGTTTTGGATCATTTGTTTCCCTTAGGATTGGAAACCAAATTAAAATAAATATGATGCCCTAAAACATTTTTAGCAAGAACAAGAAAACTGTGAGGGGGAGTAGATACTTTTTCACATCGCTGTAGGCCTTACGTTTTGCACACTTTGATTCAAGAAACGAGTCTCGGTGTGACGTTAGGGGTCTGGAAGCGACATAAAATATCACAAGAGACAAAAATTGAGCGATCAGTGCATTTTTATTTTTTCATCACAGTACAAAAATAAATTAAAATAAGCAGAAACATACTAAAAAAAAAGTTTAAATTACAGCAACTGCTTTCTTTTTTGTCATTTTCTTTTTTTTAAAAAAAAAAAAAAAAAAAGAAGAATGACTTTATCGAACAGCATGTACACCTTCCTCCCACCGAGTCCTGGTACCACTGCGTATGGTTGCTGTTTGCCAAGTTATCCAACACATTCTTCTGTACAAATAAACGCTGCAGCTTACATACACTCAGCCATGCATTCTCACACACATACACACACACGCACACACAAACCTGCAGCTCATTGAGCAAATCCTTTTGAAGTTTTTAAATCACTGTTTTATCTACAAACGACAAGATACAGAAAAAGAATCCGACAGAAATATTTCAACTATCAATTTAGTCTTTTTTTTTTTTTCCTTCTTCATGTTTTATAAGCTTATAAACAACTAGTGAACAATGCAAGTGAAGAAACATGGCACATTTCAAGCTGAGAGGGGGGGGAAATGATTTAGTCTGTTTCAACCCGACCTTCTCTGTAGTTCCTGCCTGGTCTGAAGAAAACCCAAAAGAGCTAAAACAGAAATAACACGGATTGCTATTTGGAAAAGCGCAGCCCCGCACTTTTTGATTCCCACCGTCTCCTTAATCGGGAGACGACGATTCATACAAGATATCTTCAATAGGTGATCTTTAGATATATATATAGACTGCAGCTGTTATCTGCTTCTGATATGTGGAGCATCAGGTTGGGTTTCTTGAAGTTAAAAAATAAAATCTCAAAGCTGTGTAGTTTTAGCATGGTCACAATGGAGGCTGCAAATGGTGTTGGTGATGGTCAGATTAAACGCAGGTTTCGATAAATGGGCCCAAAACATAAACAAACCAGCTCAATCTTCATTCTCACCAAGGATAAGCGCGCCTCCTGCACCAACAACCCCTTCCTCTGAGAGTCCTTCCCTTTCTCATCACTCCAATGTGCCCAACTGAATAAATACCTAAACGGCAATAAGTTAGATGTTGGGATAAGTTGCCTCAACGTCCAGTGTCTCAGTAGTGTTTTCCTCAATGATATGGCACCGTAAGAACATTTTTAATGCTGAAGCATGAGCACAAGAGTGGCTGCAACACAACCCGTCGACAGAAAAAGTACAAAGAAACTTTTTTTTTTCTTCCCTGGTAAATAAATAGCCTTATTTTAGCAAGCAGAGATAAATAAAACTAGCGTCACTTTGTTCACAGCATTCTCTTAACGCAGATGCAGTCGGTTCGCAAATCAAGTAAAAGGAAGAAACATAATAATCCTAATAATTATAATAATAATAATAATAATAACAGCTCCTGGAGGCTTCGTAAAATTGCATGGCACACGTGCAAAATGTTACATTTCTAAGTAGAAAAAGAAAACTTGTTGGAGAACAAAGCAATAAATAAAGCCCCGTGGAGCAAAAACATCCATGAACATGTTGTCTCTCTTTTTTTTTTTTTCCTTTTTCCTTTTTGTCAAATAATGTAAGTCCTTCCGAACACACGATATTCATCGTCCAGTTTTTTTGTTGTTGTTTTTTTCGTTTTGCTTTTTCTTTTTTCTTTTGTTTTTTTTATCAAAAGTTCAACAAAGCAGGGCTGAATGTCCACTGACAGACCCCTCCAAACCCCCCTCACCCCCGGCCATTCTACCTCACCACCCTTAATAAAACTCAGGCTCCGATTGGGCTCTCTGTCCTCTGACAGTCAGATATGCATCGCCGCAGGAAAAAGAAGAAGAAGAAGAAGAAGAAGAAGAAGAAGAAAAAAAAGACAAAAACATCCGTGTCAGTGGAGGGGATGTCCCAGAGAGGCAGCGGGAGTTGCCTTGTTCATCCGTGGAGCATGAAGCAATCCAGTCAGGCGATGGCCCTCACCCTCCTGCAGTAGGCAGTGCACATCACATCGTCAAACAGTCAGAAGGTCACTGGTGGGCAGCTGCAGCTTCAGTCCTGTTCACATTCATTGCTGCAGCTTTTTCATACAGTTTTTTTTTTTTTTTTTGTTCTATTTTTTTTGTCTTGTATTTTATATAATTATGCTTATCTAACAGTTGGTAAAGAACTCACCCAAATCTGGCGTTTTTTTTTTTTTTTTTCTTTCATAACGAGTATATACAGTGTTTATAAATCATCTCTAAATTCTTTCAGTTTTGCCTCCCAAGAAATCTGATAATCCTTCATAAAGGTCTTAAAACAAGATGTCTTTCTGAAGGTCATTCAAGGCTTTTTTTTTTTTTTTTTTCTGGACAATTGTGCAGCGTGTACTAAAAAAAGAAAGAAAAAATGAGGGAGATGGACTATTCTAAAATAATATAATCCTGTTCCAGAAGCTGGAAGTTGTGTCTTTTAAGACTGGACACAGAACCTGAGACATGGATCACGCTGCAGCTGAGGTTTTCATTTTATAGCTCCATGGGAATCTCTTTTTCCCTTGTGGAAATCCTTAAATCTCTCTGCCATTCTTTGGTATTTTTTCACACAGGCTGCCAGCGGCGAAACCTATTGGGTGGCACATAATATGTAAATCAGTGCTGAGGTGCTGCACTAAAAAGTGCTGATAAAGCATCCCGTGATAAGAAAAAACCTCGAGTATCGATTTTCAAGTCTTGCCACGGCAGCCGTACATCTTCTGTGGCCTCCAGCACGACGGAGGCAGGATGATCCTGCGTTCAACTCCATCCACCTTCCCTGTCGACTCTTCACCGTTTTGGCGAAAAGCATCCTAAAGCTTTTCTGTTTGCTCTGGCAATGGGTTTTCTGAAACGTAGACCAAACTGTTTAAAGTCTGAAGGACCTTCAGAAAGCCTGAAGTGTTGATCAAGACCATGAAACGATTTACAAGAGAGCAAAAGAAATCTGAAGAATCAAAGAATGACTCGTGTACAATCCAGTATAATAAGTCTTAAAAAAAAAAAAAAAAAAAAAAAAAAAAAGCCTTCATTCTTGGGTTCACATTATTTGCAAGTTTGAAAATAGATTTTGGCCCTGACATTTACAAGCAAAAAAAAAAAAAAAGTACTGTTCTTGGGGGAGCATTGTGATCCTTTCAGTATATGCAAATATTAAACCAAATGTCAAAACTGCTTCATACAAATATGGAACACTCCCTTGTGTCACCTGGCGTCACGGCAGTTTGGACAGTAGTGAATAAATAGCATCATTGATCATTTCTTAAAAGATGTCAAAATGCCAGACTGGAGTTAACCCCCTCCTCCTCCCCACCTCCTCCCCCGACCCCCAGCATCCCCTCACCGGTCCAGGCCAATGAGCAGGCGGCTCCTCTCCTCCTCCTTCTGGCTCTCGTTCTTCAGGTCGGCAAACACCTGAGTGAAGTAGTGGGGATCGGAGTTGATCTGGAGCATCTTGGCGCTCATCAGGTTGATGATGGACAGGCACCGGTCCCAGAAGGTCTCCTTGGAGCTCTCCACCAGGAAGGGCTTGAGCGGATAGGAGATCTCGTTGCCCATGTAGGAGTAGGACAGGTAGAGGCAGGTGAGGAGGACGGCCTGCAGCTCGTGCTCCGTGGCCACCTCGGAGGAGACCACGTCGCGGCACAGCATGTAGACGAAGACCACGTTGGCCGGCGTGATGAAGCCCTGGTCCTGCCAGCCCTGCAGCAGCAGGGAGCGGTCCACGCTGCGCAGCCACAGCACCGGGTCGGTGGGGGAGAGGTGCTTCAGGCGGTAGCAGCGCCGGCACAGGAACTCCCCCAGGCAGCGCAGCAGCTCGCTGGTGGAGGCCTGAACGATCACTCTCTTTGGGGTGCCGGGGGCCACATTGGAGTTAGTCAGTGGGGCCTTCTTGACCGAGGATGTCGTGTTGTTGGAGCTCTTGCTGAGAGCCGGGCTGCTCTGGTCCTGGGTGAAGCTGGACAGATTAGCGCAGGACTGCGACTTCTTCAGGTTCTCGTTGTTCAGGTGGGACACGTTGTTCTGGTACGTGGCGTTGGGCTGCACCTTCTTGGAGCTCTTCTTCTTGGCCGACACCGCCACGATCCGCTTCCATGGCAGCACGTTGATGAGCGAGTGGCGCTTCAGGTTCTTGTCTTTGGCGTTCTTGCTGTTCTGCACGGCCGTGTAGTGGCCCACGGTGGCGGGGCCGTCTTCGAAGAGCGCCGCCTTCCGGTAGCTGGGGGACAGAGACAGAACGGTTCCCATGGCGGCTGGTAGGAGGCGTCCAGGAGCGTCAGGGTCAAAGGTCTGAGCTCTTTGAGGGGGTATCTATCACCTGGACAGCCTGCACCTCCTGGAAGCAGAAACATAGTTGGTAAAGATATATATATATATATATATATATATATATATATATATATATATATATATATATATATATATATATATATATATATATATATATATATATATATATATATATATATATATATAATTCTCCAGTCATTGGATTCATTTTAGATAACATCACAGCTCTCTGCTCTGTAAAACTCTATCAGATATCTTCAGAGTGGTTTTATACCTCAGGATGTTAGAAGCATTGATTTGAATCTCTAAGAGGCAGAATGCATCATAAACCACCAGAAGGCATTGCGCTGCTTATGAACAGTCCCCCCAGCCCCCACGTTTCACATTTGGTCACATAATGAACCAACACAATGTAATCAAATAAAAGGTAAATTACACACTTAGAATCTGGATTACAGGGCTTAAAGTTAAAAACCTAGAAACTGTTGAATGTGTTTGTACTAAACCCTGTTTTCCCTAAAAAAAAATAATTAAAAAAAAATTAAAATAAACGATACAAGTTACGTTCATGAATAACTAAATTATTGCCAATTAGTACCTTGCGGAAACCACATTTTGCTGCAGTTAGAGTTGTGATTATTTTGTTCTATATCTGCAGCAGCTATGCGAAATCTTGTCAATTTTCCTTTGCACAATACCTCATCATCAGTCCCCTTGGATGGACATCCATAAAAACGTATTCTGAGGCCCTGTATTAAGGCATGGACTTTGACTATTCTGAATACACAGGTGAAGCTCCAGTGTCAATGTTTTCATATTTTGTTGTTTTCCATTCACCTAACAACTTGACCATACCTCCTTGTGCCTTGTAAAGCAAAACAATCCCACAGCATGATGCTGCCATCACTATATTTTGGAGTTGGATTCAGGGTGATGCCAGTAAGAGTGCCCTCCATGTCTTGTGGCAAAATGTAGATGGGAATTTGTACCGCTTTCCTTTTCCTTGTCATCCCCACTGTCCCACTGTAATTCTGGCTGTATGTTTATGGCTCTGATGCTGCTGGAAGGCGAAGCTCCTCTCCAGTCTGTAGTCTTTGGCAGCTTGTAACAGGTTTTCTTCCATCACTGCTAGTATTTAGCCCCCTCCATCTTCACAGCCATTCTGAAGAGTGAAGCATCCCCACATCAAGATATTCCCGCAAGCACCACGTTTCACCGTGGGTATCCAGAGTGATACATGGTGTTAATGTTTCGATTTTTTTTTTCTTTCTAAAGATTAACTTGCTGAGGATGTCGTTTTATAACCCAACCTGCTTTAACTTCACCTGACATGTCCGATGTGTTATCTAATGTCCACGACGCTGTTTGTCCACTAATGTTCTCTAAAGAACCTCTGAGGCCTTCATACAGAACAGCTGGATTTATTGTGAGACTGATGAACACAAACGTAGACGACTTTTTTTTTTTTTTGACGATTTCTGGATGCGGTTTCAGTAAAGTGGGCTTGAATACATAGTTTAAATGTTTTCTTTTTAGTCATTTTGAAATCCAAAAATAATTTTCCTTCCGCTTCAAAATTATGCTCTTTTTTTTCTTCTTCTTCTTTTTTCTTTTTTTTGATGGCCTGTCATATAAAGTCCTAATCAAATAACATAGAAGTTTGCGGTTTCAACGTGATAAAATACGGAAAAATCCCAGAGGAGGTGCGAATACTTATGCGATGCTCTGCAAACTGGGGGGTGGGGGGGGGGGGACTAAATATAGCCACACAGATAAAGAAGACGGTGGATTTGAGCTACACGGATGATTGAAGATGGATCCATAATCCATAATTTACAGTGTGAGATTTATGGCGGACGGCTCAGAGTGAATCATGCGTCTCCCCCATCCCCCGCACTAAGATGGACGGCCGGACCGTAAACACCATTTTAGTAATAATAATAATTTTTTAAAAAAAGGTGAAGGAGGTCGACTTTTATCCAGTATTGAGCCACAAATAAAAAAAAGCCAAGGTCACATTTGTATTTCCTCTCAATTAAAACCCACTAAACACGCTGAATATTGGATCACCTCCCCCCACCTCCCCCTTTCCTCCGCTTCCTCCCTCCCTCACTGCAGCGTTAAAGACCCTCGATCCAACAAGCTTCGTTCCTTCATCATATCATCATCATCTTCATCATGTTGTCAACCTGATTACCGGTTCCTGAGGTGCGGGAGAAATACCAGAACATCCCTTTTTTTTCATGTGTGATATTAGCGGATTAACGTTGCAGGGATGAGGAGCTGCGTGCATGCTGCGCTCTCCGTGGTGCTGAATTTGTGCGACCAAGACAGATCTGTCGCTCTGATAGGCGGTGGCTCACAAATAGAGACGTTATTATTATTACTCTTTTTCTCTCCCCACCCCGTCTGTTACTCTACAACATACCACCATTTACCACCATTGTGCTCATTTTAATTACACTTAAATTATTATGTTTTGTTAATTAGAAATAATAAGTGCGCATTTATCGTTCTCAAGAAGAGGAATCCACAAATCCGTTCTACCCAACCAGTGGCTACAGGCTTTTTTTTTTCCCTGCGCAAGGATTACATCAAGAAAGCAAACAAACTCACCAGATCTCCAGCTCAATGATTTGAAAGATGACGGTCTTCCTTAGAATGATGCGTTTGAAAAATATTAAACCATCTCGAACAGAGTAATTGCAGCAAATAAAAAAAATAATCCGAGATGATCCAGAGAGAGAGAGAGGGGGGGAGAGAGAGAGAGAGAGAGAGGAAAGAAAGAAAGCACAACAGATGCAGGCAGCGTAATAAACTGGCCTGGTTGTCGGCAGTGTGCAGACGGTGCCGGGCTGTTGTGGAATGGACGCTCAGATGAAGGTGTGCTCCTGGTCCCGATGGCCGCGAGATGCGGGATGCAGCGCGAGCTGATGTTGTGATCTGTGATGGTTGACGCAAAGGCGTAGCTGCGGCCGCCGCGGGTCGCCAGGATCTGCGATGAAACGGCGCCCCCTCCTGGCGGGCGTCGAGACTGACTTTTCCAGAAACCCAAAGAGATCGGGACTTTAGGGTTAGCAGCGGCGGTATATGGGCGACATGAGCGGCATGGAGATCGGCTATTAACTTCCAGTTTTGTATATAATTTTCTCCCAATGCGTCACATGTTATTGGAGTAAAATGCACTGTATTTTGTTGTTTAAAGTGACAAAATGCAAAAAAGGTTCAGTTAAATACGTTCACAAAACACTACTATCTCAAATTGTTCCCCCCAAATAATGTGGAGCACATTGTCCGCTCCTGTTGTTGTGTTTAACAGAATTGTGAAACCACAATGGCCTGGTACTGACTTATCAATCACTTTATTTAAGAAAATATAATTATTTGTATAAGTCACTCAGATAAAGTCTTTTATGCTTTTTTATGTTCTTTTTTTTCCTTTTTGCATTTCAAGTGGACCAAGATAATATTTCAACGAGTGTGTTTCTTAGTTCAAATGTATTTCTCTGGTCTTTCAAGAAAAGTAGATGAATAAGAACCCGCCTAATAAACATAATTAAAGAATTATTTCAATGACCATTGTTTGCCCCCACTTTATACAATAAATGTGTTTTGAAAAGAGGCAGCCAAATATGGTGTGAGGTTTGTCTTTTCCAGTTTCTTGCACAACAAAGGTCAGAGCAGCTAAAGAAATTAAGGTAGCTCATGTTCTCTTCAAACTCACAGATTATATATATCAGTGATTCTTGAGAATAGGGACAAAATGGGTTTTAATTTTCCCATATTTTTTTTTAATTATTTCTCAACCTTATGTATGCAAATATGACAAATAATGTTTAGAAAATATGAAGATGCTAAGGTACAGGCTCCCAGTTGCGAATTTTTTAAAGAAAATTACATTTTTAATCGACCTGACCCAAAACTTTGTCATCACCATCTGACAAAAATAAATCGAAAATGATTTTTAAAATACCCCATTAGTGATATTTTTACTCAATTTACAGACAAATGCTTCTCAAGAAATAAAATAAATATTATTTAAAACAAAAAACAAGAAAAAGTCCATCTGATGGAGTTGACAGTGCATGACGGAGTTGACACAGAACTGAAGGTGGTGACAAACTAGTGAGTAAAATGAAAAACTTGGTACATGTGAAGTAATGCAATTAATGTAAAATACATTAAAATGAATTAGTTGCACAATTAAGTGAGATTTGACAACAATTTCACTGAAAGAGTCAGAAAAACTCTGACGGAGTTGACATCTGACGGAGTTGACGAAATGCCAAACTACCTCAATTTATATGATGTTATTCTGAAGGAGGCCATATTGTAGCTCGTCAGGTCCATGAAATCTTTACATTATACCAAAATTAAGCTTTTATTTCGCAAAATTTCATCAAAGTTTTGTAAATTGTCAGTTATGGAGTTGACACATCATGGTTGTGACAAACAACTTAGGAATAAAACAGAAGAAAAAACTAAAGAATAACTTAAGCTAACCGGAGCTAACTAGCCCTCCTAGCAAAGGAAGAGAAAAGACAACGTCATGGGGTCCTCAGAAGTTCTGGTGCCCCCCAATAATGCCTGATTTTTTTACATTCTTTTCATTTCTGACGGTGTTGACAAAAACTAAGGACAAATTTCAACGGAGTTGGAAAATATCTAAAAATTATTTTTAATTCAATTTATCGATACTTTTATAATTATGTATATGACTACTTATACTTAATTGTCATAATATATAATTTTAGTATTTCTTTAATTGTTTTAAACTATAAGAATGTGTTGAGTTCTGCTCCTGGACAAGGGCTTTTACAGGCATCATCCACCGACTACAATGTTTAAAATAAAAAAATATTCAGCAAAAAAAAGAAAAATATACATTGTTGTGCTCACATGACCCAGGTTAGTTTAGTTAGATATTTGAAAAAAATATATTTTGTGTATATTTTATTCAAATTTCATGCTTTATCCATAGGACCTGTTTTGTCCCTATTCTCAAGAATCACTGATATAAGAAATGTAAGGATATCACAAATAAGCCTATAAGTACATTTGTCTTCAATGCTGATTTTGAAGACTTGGAATCGCTGGGGGGACCTGTTCAACCAATATACTACATTTCCCGAAGTGCACTAAGTCACGCCTAGCGCAGAGCACACTGACGTCAGCCCGCCAAGAGACGTATTCGCCGCACGTACTTTTCATTCAAGTAGTATTTGAATAAGGAAGATGGCGGCCGCAGCAGTGGTTGAATTCCAGAGAGCTCAGTCTCTCATTAGCACGGACCGGAATGCGTCTATTGACATCCTTCATTCAATCGGTGGGTGTTTATTTCCCTCTTCCGTTAGACCCGGTTCCTCTGAACCTGTTTGTTCCGTGTTTCTCCGTGACTGTCGGAGGCTTTCCAGCAGCTTGAACCGGCGCTGTGCCGTGCTGACTCACTGCTGAACCGATAGCAGCTGGACGTTAGCTCCGTAGCGGCTCAGCTCTCTCTTTAGGCCCATGGTTCCCATGTGTCCCCCAGCAGTCGTAAAAGACGGACTTCTTTTCAAGAACTTTGCTCGTTTTCGTGGTATTTCCTCACAGCATATAGGTTCTGTGTCCAAGTATCCCGTTTGAAGGGCCAGTGCTGCGGCTAGCGTTATTAGCCTGTTGTAATGTTGAGCACAGTGAAATCAGCTCCACGATTAGGAAAGGCAAACACTCACCGACTTATCTCTGGGACATTTATTAGCAACTTGTTTAAAATCGGCTTGTAAGTCAGCAAGTTCAAATCGGACACATTTTCCTAACGTTATATATCAGAAGGTAATATGTGTCTGTAGACATGGCGGTCAATAATTTGCCCTGTCACACCTGCCAAATAACTGTCAACTAGTCTCTGCTCTGTTTACTTCAGGACCCATTATGTTCAATCTGACTCTGATTCTGAACAGATTAGCCGGATAATCTGTGAGTCAGTTGGCACACTTTTAAGAAGCATTAAGTTCAACATAAATCATTTTATATTGAAATATATGAGCCAACTTTAAGAAAAAAATAGTTTTTTTCTAAACGTGGACAATTAAAGCTAGTTGAATTCAACTCCACGACTGTCTTGGGGAAATGTACTTAAAGTAATTTTAAATAAGTTGTCAGAAAATGACACTTTGATGACAAATTCTTTAAAGTAATTCTTTATCATCTGCTTATAGTCTGTGTAAGGAAACGTAGTGGTCTGCCAAAGGCTTCTTTGAGTTGTTTTCCTTGGCATTGGGTTTTCTAATCTGCCATATTTCATGTAACTGGCTCAAACTGCAATCAGAACTAAAATCAATGCAAATATTGTAACACAAAGTGTTTAGAAAATAAAATGGCATTTAGGCATTTTCTGACTGTATCTCCGCAAATTGATATGAAATAGTTTATACTGGTTTGGCACACTGACACAGCTTCAGTAATGAGATGGGAGGCGGCGGAGGTATACATTGGGGGTCACATTTTATGTAGATCCCAACCCCAGAATCAATAAAGTGTGTACTTTCCAGAAACTTGTGATACTGCTTACTTCTGTAAAGCAACCAGCTGCAGCCCCATTTCGGAAGGCTGTTAGGGACCAGGGTTTATGCGCTTCAGAGAAATTGCTTCGTTAGTTTTGTTTTTAATCAGTCCTCTTCATTAACGTTTCTGTTTTTAAAACAGTGAGACGAGACGTTCAGGAGAACGATGAGGAGGCCGTTAGGGTTAAAGAGCAAAGCATCCTGGAGCTGGGAACACTCCTGGCAAAGACGGGGCAGGCTGCAGGTAATGTTTTTGTTTAATGTTTGTAATAGTTGTTGAAGTGAATTTAGTTTTAGATTTTGCCTCCAAATGATTACAAAATAACCCCCACAATCACTTAAAAAGTTCTTTAAAATAATTTTGTTTTCCAAGTTTGCTCTAATTTTGAATTGTCTGGTTATTTACGTACTACCTTTAAAAGGAAACCAAAGGTGCTGAACTATAAAGTTTTGACGGTTCTCATCTTTCTGCAGAGCTCGGAGGCTTGTTGAAGTTTGTGAGACCGTTCCTGATTTCCATCAGCAAAGCCAAGGCGGCCCGACTCGTCCGCTCTCTGCTGGACCTTTTCCTGGACATGGAGGCAGCGACCGGGCAGGAGGTGGAGCTGTGTCTGGAATGCATCGAGTGGGCAAAGGCAGAGAAGCGGACCTTCCTACGACAGGCTCTGGAGGTCAGTACGTCTAAAGTAGCGGGTGCATCGAGCGGCACCTAATCCATCCTCAACCGCACTTTTCTATGTGAATTTGTAACTTTACTCAGTAAGAGAAGATGTATCTCTCTTTATTTGACTTTTTGTATCTAGTGAACCTGATTCCAGGACGCAGTGACCAAAACCTGATCGCTGAGTACTCCTACAATAATGAAACAATTCCTGCCAAAATATTAAGTTACTCTGAACTAATTGCTTTTGTTTTTTATTTCCGCTTTCTGTACAAACGTGAAGGGGCTTCGGAGGGGATCGGTTCTTAAAACGCGGTGGCTCAGGGAGCGGGAAAGGTTTCCATCTTAAAGTGAAAGTCGTCATTAAATAAGACTGTTTATATCATGGCAAATAAATGATAAAACCTGGAGCTTGTACACATGTGATGAAACAGCCTGTAAGCAATATCTGATGACTGCTGCTGGACGTCTTGGCCAAGCTGTCACATCTAACTCTGGCATTAAGAAACGGTCGGAGTTTTTATTTGACAAAGGGAATATCTCAGTTTTTTTTCCATTTATCTTGTTGAAAAGAGCTGTGGCAGTGTTTAATTTAAAGATGGTGAAATTAATGTTTACTGTCGCTCCACATTTATGGACCTGAATTCAAGTGGCGAACAGAGGAACTTGAAGTGAAATGACTTTCATGTAGAGATGTGATGTACTGTCCCATCGGCCATAGATGGAAATCAGACAATTTTATTCTTGATAAGATCCGGTTAGCTGTTTTAAAAACAACAACAATTTTTAAAATTATAAAATGAGTAGCTGTTTAATTATCTTTTTATGATAAATAACATATTTATGTTGTAAAACCTGAAATCCTTAAACTACAGTTTGGTTAAAAAAAAGTAATTATATAAGGCCCTGTGTCTAAGCAGCTCATTCAAAGCATACACTAGTTGTTTTTTTTTTCTAGATGCTGCGATGTATAACTTTTGTTCTTTTCTGAATTTTAATATAAAAAATGATGTTTGTTGTAAATATCAATGTAATACTGATATTGTTACCAAAACAATGTTGCAAATTATGAGTTATTCATAATTTTCCAGTGGATTCCATTTTAATTTCTGAATTAAGTGAAGTCTATTTTCTGAATCCTTTCATTTCCTGTTGATATTAGACAGTTTTACCAGAGTTCTGAGCTTTTGACTTCATCTAGTTAATCGGATGAAGTCCGATGAAGTTGTTTTTTTGTGTTTATACTTTCTTGTCTTTATTTGTCACGTTTTCCCTTTGCAGCTTTCTCTTAAATGCACATAACATAACTGAAATAATTTTTTTTTTTTTTTTTTGATGGCCACTGACCTTCAGTTCACCTCTTGGAATGTAAGAGGTCTGAATAAACTTGTCCAAGTGAGACAGGTGATGAAAAAGGATTCAGCAATTAAAAGCTAAGATAGTAGCTTTTAATTTTCACGTTTAAAGATCCAAATCTTTAAACGTGAACATTTGAGAACCCCGGTTCTATGAAATGAAGGTCAGCCCAACATTTTCAGCGGTTTGGCTTGGCGTTTTCTCCGTGGCTCATTTTAACATTCTCTCCGATTTCAGGCTCGGCTGATCTCCCTCTATTTTGATACCCAAAGATACCAGGAGGCCTTGGCTCTTGGTGAGTTTTGTTGCTTACTCGATGTGGTGTTTTTAGGATCCGCCTATCGCATAATAATCACCTTTTTCTTATGTTGAGCAGATTAAAACAGAGAAACAAGCAGCATGTTCATATCTGTGTGTCACAGTTTTGTAGTAATGTTCAACACTTGGTGGGCATGACTTTGACTCGGTCTCGCTCTCCTTCCTCCAGGCTCCCAGCTGCTGCAGGAGCTGAAGAAGATGGACGACAAAGCGCTCCTCGTCGAGGTCCAGCTGCTTGAAAGCAAGACATACCACGCTCTCAGTAACTTGCCCAAGGCCCGCGCCGCCCTGACCTCGGCCAGAACCACGGCGAACGCCATTTATTGTCCCCCAAAGCTCCAGGCGACGCTGGACATGCAGTCAGGTCAGATGGGAATCGAGCTGATGCTTCAAAATCTCTGATGGCTTAAAAGAAATGTTTCATTTTTGGCGATTAAAACCGATCTAATCGTCACAAATGCTTGCTAGAAACTGTCTGAAGCAGCTCGAGATTCTTTCTTACTCGCGCGATTTCCCAATTTCGGGATAGTTTATGTCAACGTTTTCAGTTTTTCTCCTCTTTAAAAGCAAGAACAAGAACATCATACCTATGAACACACCAAAGGTGAAAGGTCCCTGCTGGTTTCGGTGTAACTTTACAGCTTAAACGAGCCTCATCCGGCTTTGTGGACGTTTCACATTTCACGGAGGTTTATGTCTCTTACTGTGACCGTAAACGCTTCATGTCGCGCTGTGTCACGTCTTGCTGCAGGGATCATTCACGCGGCAGAGGAGAAGGACTGGAAGACGGCCTACTCCTACTTCTTTGAGGCCTTCGAGGGTTACGACTCCATCGACAGCCCCAGAGCCATTACGGCGCTCAAATACATGCTGCTGTGCAAAATTGTGCTCAGCTCGTGAGTACTTCTGCATCTTAAAGTGTCAATTTTTACTGAGATAAATGTCTGGAATTCACTTTTGAAATTGGAACCATAAATTGGCCTTTTTGTTTGGTTTAGACCTGAGGAGGTACAAGCGCTGGTCAGCGGCAAACTGGCCCTGCGATATGCCGGGCGTCAGGTACGTACCGAATCGAGAGATTTTTATTTATTTATTTATTTCCATTTTTTCACATGTAACAGAGTTAATCAAAAGGTCTGATTAATGCTGAATGTGTTGGTGTGGATTCTTTGTCATCCAGGACTCTACAATCCTGATAGATTTGACCTTCTTTTTTTTTGTTTCCAGGAGACGTTCTACTTCTCGTTCTAACATTTTATTCCTTGTTGTTTGTTTGAACCTGAGGGAATCTTCTCCGGTTTGTTTTGTTTGTTTTCTCGTTTAACATCGACGTTTTCATGACCTCAATGCAATCCTTGTTTAGTTCTCGGAATTTAAAATCTGTTTGTGGTTAAAACGAACATTCAGTGTCAACAACACGGTGTCCGCCCAAAGCAGCTTTAACTGTTCCACTTTTGGTCACCTTACATCCACAAACTTCAGCAGCATCTGGCATAATTTTATGTATCGCTTCATGATTGTGAAGTGGAAGGAAGTGTTTTTTAAAGTTACATAATGAAGATGCATTTCCACAGCAGCAACCATAACCAAGAACTGCTCAACATTTCCTACTGCGTAATTTGCTCTTAGTGTAAATCCAGTTTTTCTGTGAAGGCCTCGAAGATTTGTTAGAGTAAAAACGGCAGCATGAAGACCAAAGAATGGAGTTTAAAATATGTTTTATAAAACATATCTCAATCGTTGAGATGTGCTCAGTGCGTCATTTGAAAACTACAAACCTAGGAAGACACGAGCCTTCACCTGAACTCACCATATTTCCCCACCACACTTTTTAGAAATTTCATCTGTATGCTTTTTCTTTCACTTCTCCTGATTTGCACTGCTTTGTGTTAGTGTGTCGCATAAAATCCCATTAAAATACAATAAAGGTTGTATTTAAAATGTGACAAAACTTGGAGAATTTCAATAAGAATGGATAGTTTTGAGGAAGTGCATCGTCATCAGTTTTGATTTTTTTGTTGTTTCACTCCTAATATTATTTTTTCCCCCCTGCATATCTTGATTAGTGTGGAAAAGCATTTTTGTGTTTCTAGACTTGATTCCCTGTCCCTGAATGTCTTTTTTTTTTCTCTCCTCTGTGAAATGCAGTTGTTTGCATGTAAACATGAAAAGCAAACGCAGCACAGAATGATCTGCTAAACCAGTTTCAACTGTAAACGGAGCCTAAGTTGGCACTGAAGTATTTTCTGTCTTCTTGTGTTTAGACAGATGCACTGAAATGTGTTGCACAGGCCAGCAAGAACAGATCATTAGCAGATTTTGAAAAGGTAAGAAATATCTTCCACCTTTTATATTCTTTCTTTATGAATCAGTCTCAGGACTGTTTTGCTTTCAGTTTGACCTCAGCTTTGTTTCCTGGATCCAACTGGGGAAGAAAAGGGAACTTTCTGACCTTTACAAAGTTGTTCATTAAGTACAGATTTATACCTTCTGATTTGAGTCGGTTTTTAATCCGACAAACCATTTTGTCTTTCAGGCGCTGACAGAGTACAAAGCGGAGCTTAGAGACGATCCGATCATTAACACTCACCTGGCCAAACTGTACGACAGTCTGCTGGAACAAAACCTCATTCGAGTCATTGAGCCTTTTTCCAGAGTACAGGTAAGAACTCTACAAATGCTTGATTACGTCACTTTTCAGTGACAAAAGTATGTTGCGAGTCACCGGGTGTGGTGTTGATTTGTAATAAACTTCTGAATTAAGAGTGATGCCTCTTCCAGCCTCGTTAATCTACTTTTGCAACAACAGCTCCTTCTAGTTCCTTGATCATGCAGTATTTTGAGTTAGTCCCAACACAATACAACTTGGTTACTGTTTTTTACTTTTAAGGCACTGTATACTACATCCATTTGGGGTTTTTTCCTGTTTCATTCACTGTTAATTAATGTGTAGGATTAAAGCAACATAGTTTTTTTTGTGTGTTTTTTGAAATGTTTGATTTATTTGCCTCGCTGTCTCATTTCAGATAGCACACATATCAGATCTTATCAAATTATCAAAGGTAAGTTTCAGCAAAAACAATTAACTGTTCACATTTAAATTAAAATCTGTGATTTGTCTTAAAAAATGTACTGTTTTTTTTCCTTTTATCATTAAAGGGTGATGTTGAGAGGAAGTTATCACAGATGATTCTGGACAAAAAGTTTCACGGTAACTTAACTTGTCCGGTTTAATGTTGCACCGACTCTGCCAGAGCAGCAGCCTTCAGTGGTGTGACATTCTTACTTTTCCCAACGCTCCTCCAGGAATCCTCGACCAAGGTGAAGGTGTCTTAATCATATTTGAAGAGCCTCCGGTGGACAAAACGTACGAAGCAGCCTTGGAAACAATCCAGAACATGAGCAAAGTCGTGGACTCGCTTTACAACAAAGCCAAGAAGCTGACATAGGTGAGGAGACGTTGGATAAGAAACCCCAATTCTGTCTGTTTTTAGGTTCTTTGTTTTAAATGTTTTCGTCTCTCTCGTTCTCAGAGCCGACTAGCCCCCCGCCCCCGCTGGCCGTGAGATGGAAGAACTGCGTTGTGTGTGCGTGTGTGTGTGTTTTGACCAGCATGTGTAACGTTTTTATTTTTAAAGGGGACAAACGAGGGAGAGAAACAAACAGGATTCCCCCATCCTTGATTTTCAAACAGACAGTTTCATCACTTGTTTGTTTTTTTCCTTCCTGATTTTGATAACTCTTCAGGATTCTGTACAACAGTCAACGGCCAACTCAGGCCATCAGGGAATATTGTATAACTGCATAAAAAAACAAAAAAAACAACAGAGAATAACAATAGGTGTAGGAACACATATATGTTTATATCTGCTGTAAGGCTGGTCCTGCCAAGCCTTCAGCTGACTCCATTGCAGCCTCACAGGTGCAACATCGACCTCTGCGGCCTTTTGCTTCGCAACCTGCAGAGCAAGGCCTCCATTTTATTTCTATTTTATTTTTATTTTTTTTTCTCTCCATATCCTTCAGAAGCGAACTGGCACATTTGTTATTCCTTCAGGATGCCAACAGTTGACCTCCCCTCTCTATTTCAGCTTTATATAATTTGGTTTCTAGTTTGTGTTTTTGCCGAAGGAAAAAATCACATTGTTGCCACATATCTGCACCCTCCGCCCCTCCCAGACACGTTTTTAAGTTTTCCGAACAGACAGTACGCCATTTCACCAACAGTGCCACCTTTTTTTGGCGCTTCGGTTTGCCTCAAACGTTTGGGCGCAAAATGAAATCGCAGGGTAGAAGTGGAGTTGTTTCCATCGCCTCTGAAAGTCTGCGGGTTTTCCCAAGTGAACACTTCTCCATCGTTAGTTCTTAGCACTAGCCCAGTCTGCTAGTAACCAAACTATTTGTATGAGTTTGATTTGGTTCTTTCTTTCTTTTTTTTTCTCTCTCTTATAAAGACATTTTCAAAAATAAATATTTTGTATTTTAACAGTTGTCTTGTCTTTTCCCACAAAATAGACACAAAAGGTTTGATATTACCTACTACCACTAAGATTTTTGACAGTGGCCTTCAGTTGACTTAAAAAAACAACTTCTCTTTAAAAATGACCTAGTTACATCTTCAGATTTATGTTGGTAGAAAGTGAAGACGATCATCCAGTGAAGAAAATGTGGGACGACGATGGCAGAATTACCAAGAATTGGATGTCCATCAAAGTCATGGATGCTGCCAGGAGGCCTAACGCTGTACTTGATTTGTCTTGGAAGGCATTAAACACAAAATAATGTATCAGAAAGCAATATTAAATGAGCTGCAGGAATTTCTTGTTAGCCCCTACTACATGTGAAGAATGTACTGTATTTCCAGGCAATCCTAGGTTGGCGATATGAAAGGGATTTCTTTAGTATAATATCTAAGCCCAGCTAAATTCAGAAAAGGGAACATTTGATTTGAAGTCACCCAAAAGCAAGTGGTAAAATACAGGTCCTTCTCAAAAAATTAGCATATTGTGACAAAGTTCATTCTTTTCCATAATGTAATGATAAAAATTAAACTCATATTTTAGATTCATTGCACACCAACTGAAATATTTCAGGTCTTTTATTGTTTTAATACTGATGATTTGTGTATTTTGGGATTTTGGGTTTTCATGAACTGTATGCCAAAATTTTCCATTACATTATGGAAAATAATGATCTTTATCACAATATGCTAATTTTTTTAGAATGACTTGTATGTTTTGGTCTGACAAAACCAAGGTTATGTCAGACCAGACCAGCTCTAATACCAATAGTTGTATTTGACACAAACACATTCCTATACCCAGTAGCAAAGCTATTCCCCAAAGTATGGCAGCATCATGCCTTGGGGATTTTTCTTTAGTTTTTCTTTCTTTTTCTTTTGACATAGCTGGAGGGAATTACAAATTCAGGTTCTCCTACAAATTTAAGATAAAGACGAAGTTAATTTAAGCTTGGCTACAACCCAAAGCATACATCCAAATCAAAAAGCCTTAGGAAAACAGTTCTGGAGTGGCTCGGAAGTTTAAAGTGGGATGAAAACTTCTTCAAGCAATTTGTTTACAACTTGATGACAATGTTTGCATACTAAACCATGATGGAGCAAAAAAAAAAAAAAAAAAAAAAAAAGAAATTGGCTAAAAAAATGGCCTTACTTTTTTGTGCAAAGTACCTATATTCATTTTAGCAGTAATTATGGTAATCAATATTTAAAAAAAATGTATATTTGCAATTCAAAATAAGATAACCAATGTTCAACAGGGTGTACTTAAACGCCCTTAAACTAACTCAAAATGTCTGCAGTTAAGAAATTGCCACACATAATATGGCGACGACCTTGACGTATGACCCGGACTTTCCGTCTGCCGTAATATACGTACGTAGTGACGTTCGGCCACGTACTCTAATCCCGCCTCCGGTTCGTCACTCATTTCTGTACGTTTTACATTTGTTTCTGTAGTCTTTTTTTTTTGTCTACGAAAATCTGATGTCCAGTTAAATCCAACAAAAATGGCGACACAGGTGAGTTTATTTTGACAAGTTTATTGGAACTCCGACACCAATATACAGCGAAGGAAAAAATACATAAAAGTACACCATACTATTTTAAAACGGGAAGTTTTAAAATGAGCCTGCACAGCATTAGCCAGAGTAGCAGGATCAGTTGTCATTCTGAAGTTCCGGAAGAAGAATCTTATGACCAGTCTGCCGTTAATAGTCGGTTCTGCTATTGGTTTATAGGTTAAAATAACCAAACACCAGAGAGTTGCTTTATCTTCCAATACCATAATATTTCCGAGAAAAAATTTACCCGTCTTTGATGTGTAAATGCTGCTGAATAGTGAATGTAGCCCCGGTGTTTACAAGGTAAAATGAAGGAAGTGCCACTGGATTTAATGGCTGCTTAAGGGTGCTTCATCTCAATCTGAAAGTTTTACTTGAAATGTTTTTTTTTTTTGTTTTTTTTACGCTTTTCAGTACACATCTTTTATATTTTTCTCCATGTTATTTCGCTAGTAGATTTCAATCCGACGTTCCAACAATTTCAACTTTACACTTGAAAATACAATTTACACCTGCTGAGGAAGTATTGTTTAAAGTTAAACATAAACTGAGGACCACAGCAAGCATGTGGAAGCACACGCTCCAAGTCAGATGAGACCAGAAATGAACTTTTTGATCCACATGCAAAACTAAAACTGGTGTCGGGAGTTTAGAACCTAACTGCAAAATGTAGTTTTTGGGAGTTAACCTAAATGGAGTTAGGCCACAAAACAAAACAATATACTAAGCTTGAAGCATCCTTCCAGGCACCCTTAGCATCCTTATATTGAAACATGATGGTGGCAGAAAGATGCTGTGGGGATAGTGAAGCAAGGGAGCTAGTCATTGTTGAAGGTAATATGAATGTAGGCAATATTAAGAAAATATGTGAGCGATTACAAATGACTCAAGACTGGTAAAGAATATTGTTTGGATAAAGCTTATTTTTGTATTGGAATTGCCTGAATTCCCTTGAGAGTCCCTCGTAACACTTGAACAATTTTTGTTCATGCAGTAGACACCATCCACTCCAGCATATGGCATTTTTTTGTGCAGAAAAGGTCGCTCTCCTTGTATTTACTCATGACAAGTTTTGAGCGTAACATTTGGATATGTGGATCTCTGCAAATCTCACTCGTAGACACACGAGAGGAGCTTTACCTTTGACCTCTACCAAACAACATTGAGACAGTCTCACGGGGAGTTTGCTGCTCTCTGTTGACGCAACCGGCATTTCTGTGCTTTTGCTCACAGAAACATTTGTCCTGGATTAATGAACCAAACCATCGCTGATGATTGTCACAGAGCTTGTTATCTTTGCGTGGAACTAAAATTAGTGTGACAACCTAAAACATTTAAAGGTGTAAAAGCAGCATTTAGATTTCTTGGCTACGTCTTTTAAAAGTGATATTAAATTCTCAGTGGAAATATCAGTAAGTCGTGGTTATTCCTGTCTTTCTTTCAGACCATGAAGGCAGTGAGGTGCCCTACAGACGACCTCTCCCTGACCAACCGCGTCGTGATCAGTGAAAAGGAGCCGAACTTGGAAGAGTAAGTGGGATGTGTTTTTTTTTTTTTTTCTTGATGCATCACAGCTGGTTAACTTTTTCACCCGGCATAAAATCCATTAAGGGATAGGCAGTATAAACAGTGTTGAATGTAACTTTATGAAACGATTGAACGATTACGACGAGTTTTACAATATTTGAAATAATCCTCTCATGTTTGTACAGGCGGTGGGCAACGCCATGTTGCTGCACTTCACACCAAGCTGTTTGCTTTCTATCGGTACTTCAGAGGCTGATTCTAAAATAGCTTGATTTGATTTTTACTGGAAGGTTTAAAGGAATAATCCCACATCCGACAGGAATGAGGATAATGCCTTAAATCTCCTTTAGCGTCTCGATTTTAGCCATCAAAAATCGAAAGTCCTTTCGGTAACGGCATTACAACATAAGACTGATGTATTTATTCATTTTGTCTCTATTAATGTCAATTATTGTGGCTTCCGGTTAAAATAAAGTTTCTCGTGATACGATGAGCGGTTGACTTAAAAGTTGCCCAGCAGACAGTGACAATATTTGATTTGATCTTTTTAAACCAAATTACTGAAATAAAAATTCAGTAAAACAACAACAACAACAAAAAAACCCACTTGCCTTTGTTTTTTTTAAACCGCTGTACCTGATTGTTTGTCGTTGTTTGTGTTGTGCCTGCAGACATGTGGTCGTGTCCAATAACAAACAGGAGTTTGTGTTTACCACTAAGAGACATAACGAAGTGAGCGTCGGCTCCATCGCTTTCAGCCTGCCGCAGGTACGGCTCACGTGTTTCACTCCCCCGCCTACATGCTGCCTGACTGCGTCTGGTCTGTACAGTTAACCCTGCAAAGAATGTCCTAAAGTTTGACTTAAAAAAAAAAACAGTTTTTGAATTTGTTCAAAGGACAAATGTGTGAATTGTCTTGCATGGGCCTCTTTTGTCTCAATCTGTCTGTTCCTGCTTTTTTCCCCCTGTTTTTCTCTGCCCGCTCTCCCTCTGTCTAAAACGCTGGCAGCAACAGGACTCAGGTACTACTGCAACCTCCTCGCGACGGTCTTATTTTAACCGCCTCACGATTACCGATTTGGTCAAGTTCTCCATGGTGGAAGCTGTTCATAAAAATGCTGTTAAATAAGACCACTTCCAGAGGAATGTTGCACTCTGAAAACATGCTCTAGTCATCTTTTTTTATTTCTTTTTTCCTGCTAGAAATAACTGGCAATCCCGTGCATGTTTAATTTATTTTATTTCCATCATGACAAATAAATTAATTCAAGCACTTTCTCTTTTTCCCTACAGAGAAAATGGGCAGAAATCACTCTTGGAGATGAGTTCAGAGGTGAGCCTTAAGAATGAAAAAGAAAAATCGTTTAGATGTAGTACTTCATTCTTGACCACTAGAGGGCAGTGAAGGATCAAAGCTAACCTGAAAACGTGTTCATTGAGCCATGTCATAAACATAGCTAAAATTCGTATTCATACTAGGAACAAAGCGATGTTTTTACAACTAATTGAAATGATCTGAATGTTTGTGAAAACCCTTTGAAAAACTCTAGTGAAAGTAGGAAGGATTTTTACAACATAAAAACGCATTTATTAGTTATTTGGGATTTAACTATCACGTCTAAATGGGGCCAAAAGCAAAGAGCCTCACAAATATTTACTTAAATGCTTCTGGACAATTTGCTTCTTGCTTCTGTAGCCGTTCACAAGCTTTGAGTATTATTATTCTGACTGGACATTTGACCAATGCTCAAATCACTGGTTGGATTTCTGGACTTGGACCCGGTGTGTAATAATAGTTTGTACATTTTTAATCTAGCAGGTTTTTTTTTTTTTTTTTTAAACAGCTTTATTCATTCAAAAACTACCTTTGACATCTGTTCGGGGTCGTTGTGCGTCTCTATATGTTTGATATTTCATCTCGCTGTCATAAAACTTGACTCCTGGATGAAATTCAGTAGCCGCCGTCTCTCTGGCTGAGGTGTTCCTCGCACGTCTCGCCCAGGAGTCCCATCCAAGCTTTTTTGTGTTCGGTGACATTAATTTGTCATGTGTTAATAATTGGCCTCTGGCTGCAGACTTTAAAGACTTCAAACGTCTTACGTGCGACTGACGTTAAAGGCGGCTTGACTTTAATCTAACAGAAACCCTCCGACTGATGTCTGGTGGGTCATTTAATGCTGATTTCCAAGCATAAGAAGAGGAGAGAGAGGAGTTCAGCTTTTACTTAAGTGACACAGAGACCGCATAGAATATGTGTTAGCCTGCAGGTAGGACGGACCGTATGACAGTGTAACGTGGGTGGTGTCGGTGAACATCTGTCTCAGAGACGGGAGAGAGAGCCTCTTCTATTTCGCCGAAACTCTCCGAGGCCAAAGCGATGCTCGGAATGACGCGGACTATTATCAGGCGAAGAACAAAAGGGGGCCGGCCCGCTGGTTCATTCGCCGTCTGGAGGAAAAGAATAAGCTTCACGGTGCTTCCAACGGTTTTGACGTCATCTTAAAAGACTCGAGAAACGCTTTGTAGCCTTTGCAGTTCAGGATCAATATCATAAAAGACGACATAGTTTTATGAAGGATGGGATTTGAATCAGAAGCTCCTGCTTAACTGGGATAACGCTGTGTTTCTCAGCGGCGTAGGTTTGAAACTAAATGTCATCGGCAAACATTTTGGTGGTGAACAACAGCCACATTTCACTTTGTATCCAGGTTACCACGTTGCAGTTAATTGGAATATCATCAAAAGCGGCGACAAAGCTATTATCACACGATGGCTGCCGTAGCCTAGCAGTTTCGGTGAAGTTAAAGGGATAAAAAGTCCTTTGTTTGAAACCTAGAGGTTTTATCTTCATTTTTTCCCCCCTCCACAGTAACGAACTACAAGTTTGACAAATCCAAAGGGTGCATAAACACCATGACCGTGGAAATTGACTTCCTCCAGAAGAAGTACATCGACAGTAACCCGTACGACACGGACAAGATGGCAAGCGAGTTCCTGCAACGCTTCTTCAACCAGGCATTCTCCGTCGGCCAGCAGGTGTTTGTTTGGGCTTTCCAGGGTTAAATATTAGGCCGACAAAATGTCTGCAGTTCTTCTTTTGTTCTTTTTTTTTTCTTTTACAGAAATAAATGTTTTTCTTCTTGTTTCCCTCGTTAAGCTGGTATTTAGTTACTCTGAAAAGCTCTTCAGTCTGGTGGTGAAAGACATCGACGCCATGGATACCAGCATCCTGAGAGGAGAAAAGACATCCGACGCTTCAGGAAAGAAGGTATCCGCAGACGTTCCTCTCGTCCGGCAGCGTTCATGACCGTCTCGAGTCAAATGACGCGCTTTATTTCCAAGTTAAAGATGTGGGATTCTTTTTTTGTTGCTCAACATTTCCGTGAGATCCGTGCTACTGTGTCCACGCCAGGATTATCGTTTTCTGTTTCTGTTTTCCTCAGATAAAGGTCGGTCTGCTGCTGGCAAACAGTCAAGTGGTTTTCGAGAAATCTGCAAGCTCGGCTGTTGTTTTGATTGGTGAGTGTTACGTTGTTGCATGTCACAGCGCCGCGTGCTCCTCCTCCGCAGACGTCTTTGTTTTTAGCTCCTCTGCTTCACTTAAGACAAAGACGGACTGGAGAACTTCATGTTTTCACATGTTAATTTCATTTAATTGGAGAAAAACCATCCAAGCCCTCCTGGCCATGTATGACAGGGTAATAGCTTCCCTGTTCGAAATCATAAATTAACTGTGACTAACAACATTTTCAGGAAAGCTGAGTTAAATTTGGAAAGCCACGCCCTAGTTTGATAACTCACAAACTTTGTGGCTGATTTCTTTATGCAATCAGCCTATTTAATAATGAACTTTTGTGATCTTGTGTTTGTGTCGTCCATAGCCTAACACTGTTTGTATTTAAAATCCATTTTAATTTTATGCGATATTTTAATGTCACGACACGCTGGGTTTTCATTGGCTGCATTTTTTTTTTCAATAATCAAAATGAACACAAAGAAACACCTGAAATATTTCACAGAATATTGAATGCACAGCATATTGGTTTTACTTTTTTTTTCTTTTTAATTAATGATTGAAATAAATAAACTTTTGAATTGTATTCTAACTTGCACATATAAATGCTAAGATAACCCAGGAAAATAATTTTTATTTTATTCCGTCTAAAGTAACTCGCATTCAGGCCACCAGGGGGTGCACAACACCCACATAGCTAGGTTTGCCTTCACATTTGTTTGGCAACGTAGCAATAAACAGAAGCGCCTCACACACCGTTTGCATTTATTAGTAATTAAACAGCTTGGACATAATAAAGTTTACAAACTCGCAGGAAAATGAAGAGCTGTTCAGAGCTGCTGCTTCTTCTGCTTTTGTAGTTCTGACTTTCTGTATCCATTGGGCATATGTTGTTAGAAAAGAGAAAAAAAAAATGTTGCATGTTCAGGTTGGTTGAAAATGCTCTGCGATTGTCGTGTTTCAGCTTGCCGCTCGTACATTTAGTGTCTTGTGCTCACTTCACCCCCGAAGGAAAATCTAAAATCCGAGATGCTCGGCAGTCCATCATCAGCCCTGACTGGAACTTTGAGAAGATGGGGATTGGAGGCCTTGACAAGGAGTTCTCTGACATCTTTCGCAGAGCCTTCGCCTCACGAGTCTTCCCTCCAGACATCGTTGAGCAGATGGGTAAGTGCCCCTCCTCGCCGCCCCCCCTTTCGCTTTTTTTTTTTTTTTTTGTCGGTTCCTCCTTCTCTTATTTATCTGTTCCTGCTCGTGTGCTCCTTGTGCTGAAAACAAGATTATTTTTCCATGTCACTGGAACATTCTCTCAAATTCTCCTCGTCATGCGAGTTCTACCTCAGCCCTCTACAAATGTATTCCTTAATGGTAATTTGGGGCTTTTAATTGTTTATTTAACCTTTTTCCTTTTTCCTGGTTGGAATAATTCAATAATATACAACTGTAATGAATTTAAGAACAAGAATTAGGTTTGCACGTTTGAATTTGCGTGAATTAATTTAGGGCCAAAACTGGCATTAAAGCAGCCACGCAACACGATGCTACGCCACAACGCTTGGCGGTTGTGGCTGGTCCATGTGGGAGTTTCTGCAAATTCCAGTCAAATATAACTGTGTTCATTTTGGACCCGGTTCTTGGTTGGCAGAAACTCCAGTCCAGTAGTCATGTTAAACTGAAGCTGCATCTCACAGCGTGATGCCACCTCCACCATGCTTAACTGAGGTAGCGTTCTCAAGGTTCTTAGTTTAATGTCTTTTGAAGGACCGGTTTCAAATGTTCCGAGAAAATACAAGATGCGTTTATTTTCAAGATTATTATTCAACTTGTACGAGTGCAAAAATTTTAGGAGGTGCTATAAGTTTTCGGTTGTTATATGAATCTTGAACCGGCAATCAGCGTTAATCAAACCGCCGAGCCTGTGTCCTGTTCTGGGCAGCGCAGACCGATGACTAAACAGCCCTGACAGAGACCTCTGCACACACTCGTTAATAAGTCTCTTGACAGCTGTCAGGTTACATGATGATTCACTCTAAAGGACAGCAGCTCGCTCTAGTGAAAGCCGTGAATTGGGCCCGTTTGTGACTCAGACCCCCAGACCTCGCTTCCCACATCTGCGCTTGATCACCCCCGCACTGCGGAGCCTCATTTTTACACCCAGAAGTCTTATGAAAACCTGTGGTTTGGACCCATCAGTTTTAGAAATGCGCTCCGTGCTGAAAGAGTGCAGCCAGACAGACCTGTACCCACTGTGGTGGCAGGCTGACCTTTAGCTGGGTGGCTGTGTGCAGGAGCTGCCCTTTGACTGCCGGCAGCTGGCTGTCGTAATGAGATGGCGTGCCCTGATAGAGCTTGCCGCTAAGGGTAAACTTTTAATTGGCAGGCATGTGGAGCATGGGGGTGGGGGCCGGCGCAGGTGCTGACAAGGAGGCGTTCCTGCTAAAAGTCTGAAAGTTTCACCTTGTCTCCCCTTTGCTCCCGGAGAGGCGAGACAGACGGACAGGAACTTCAGAGCTTTGTCTCCGAAAAGCCGCAGAGACAAGCACGCCGCTTTTCCCCGCCGCGCTCTGCCCCCCGTCCCACCTGTCGGCCCGGCTGCTTTTCCCTCAGCACACCCAAATGGCATCTCAGATGGTTATCTCTGGCTGCTCAATTAGTCTGGGCTAAATGTCATTAGGCAGGTGCAAAGGGCCATGAAAAGAGCGAGACTTTGAGTAAAATCCAGTGGAGAGTTCGTCGCATCCAGACACGCTTGACCTTTAGGGGGGAAAGAACCCCCATAAATATATAAAAATGAAGTTATTGATCAGAAGTTTGTTTTTTTTAAACTCTTAAATTTAATTTTTTTAAATTATTTCTTGGGAGCGATGAAGGTAAACTTCATTTTCTCTCAACAATGTGGCTTATTTTCTTGCCAGACTTTAATAAGAGCCAAATTTTTAGAGCTCACAATTAATAAATCTCTTCTGCTTGATCTCTTGTCTGATCCGTGTTAGACTCAGCTGAGATTCAGTTATTCTAATTAAGACAATTGAATATGAGAAAGAGGGACTGAGTACAAATGCATGCCACACTTTTTAGATTTTATGTTTTAAAAAATGGAAATAATTCACTTATTTACGCGCTACTTCATGTCGGCTGATCCCATAAACCACAAAATGCATTTTATGTGTCTTTTTTTTCTTGTATTCTGTGTTTCATCCCTTATGTGGAGCTTTTATATATATTTTTTAGGATGTGTAAGTTCTATAAAAGCAAGTCGTCTGTGTTGAAGTGAACCCTTCTTCTCGCCGTGCGCGCGTCTCTGCCTCCAGGCTGCAAGCACGTGAAGGGAATCCTGCTGTACGGCCCCCCGGGCTGCGGCAAAACCCTCATGGCCCGTCAGATCGGCAAGATGCTGAAGGCCCGGGAGCCGAAGATCGTCAACGGCCCAGAGATCCTCAACAAGTACGTCGGAGAGTCTGAGGCTAACATCAGGAAGCTGTTTGCAGATGCAGAAGACGAGCAGAAGAGGGTGAGAGGAGAAAACGCTGTTCCCTTTTTTTTTTTTTTTCCCCCCCAGAAAGTCACTTTCATGGAGACGGTTTTATCCGAAGCACAAAAAAAAAAAAAAGCTATCCGGTGTTGCAGAAGGGTTTTGTTTTATTAGCCATTTATTTTGTTGTTAATGTCAAAACTTTCCCGAACCCTTCATCGAGACATCAGAAGTCTCAGACCTCTCTAAAATAAAAATAATAATAAAAAAAAAAAAAAAAAAGCAATAACTAATATCGTCACGAGTGGAGAGATCTGCCCTTTAGCCAGACGTAGCTGTGAAGTTCTGCTTACAGGCCCAGCAGCGACGGCTGGTCTGATCAGTGACACGAGCGTCACTCTGCACCACTTAATGATGGCGCTGGGTTCTCCTTGACCCCTCCGTACGCAAACACACACTCACACACAGGATCCAGTGTGCAACATGCGCAGCCCCACACCTGCCTTAAATGCTGCGTCAGGGTTGACGGGCCCGTCGATGGAGGGATGACCCCCCACCCTGCCGCTCGCTCATTTATTCCGTCTGTTTGTCTGTGGACGGCCAGGACTCGGCTCAAATTAGATAAATGTGGAGACGTATAAAAGCGGTGCTCTGCGCGAGCATTCGTACCCGTTAGATCTGTTTTTTTTTTTTTTTTCCATTTCGTCACATTACAACCACACATTTTTTTGGTGTGATGGGTCACAATTATAAAGTGGAAAGACAATGACCAAACACGCCAGCCCGACATTAAAACACAGCAGTGCTGGCATCATGCTGTGGGCATTCGGTTTCTTCAGCACGGTCTGAGTTGATGGGAACGGTAAAGCGGAGCTAAATCAGTGTTTATTGAGATGATTGTTGTGCCTTTCAACGTTTGTTTTTACATCATGTTTCAAAGAAAGCCATCTGTGGTATTATTGGTAGATCAGAACAAACTAGTGCTTTAAATTACTAAATGGAAGGAAAACTCAGTTTTGTTTTTAAAACCCTTATAGTAAAGAATCTAAAATGCAAGATGTACATTTCTGTTCAGGCCTACGTCTTTCTAAAACGCATCGGGCTCAGTCAGATCGGATGGAAAACAACTGTGGATATCAGTTTCAAGTCCCGCTAAACGTTCTCAGTTGGATGCAGGTCTGTGCTTAAGACATAATAAAAAAAAAAAAGCCCTGATCTAAAACCATTCCTTTTGTAGCTGTTGGTGTTTAATTCTGCTAAAGGATGAACCTCCGCCCCAGTATCAAGTCTTTTCCAACCATCACCAGGTTTCCCTCCAGGAACGCCCTTTATTCAGCTCCATAAACCTTCCTATCATCTCTGAGAAGAAGAACATCCCAAGTGTCATGATACTGCCACCACCAGATGGTGCGTTGTTGACTAATTTTCTCCTCCAAGTCCGTCCCACAATAGGCGGACGTACACTGACAAAGGTGGACTCTGCTTATTCATTAAGAAACATTCAAAAGCAGTTGATTGTTCTGGATTTCATGTGCAATTTTTCTATCACACAGCATTAAAAAAAAAAAAAAAAAAAAACTAAACACAGGCAATACCCCTAGGGAACCAGACAGTTTTGTAAGCTTGATCATTCTGACAAAGTGTGTTTGGCGTTAAGAGGCGAAGAGGGACCTCCGTGCTTGAAGGTGCAGATGTTTTAAGATAACAGCAGGCGGCTTATTTACGGTCTGCGCGTTAATCTTCCTCCTCTCCCGCCTGGCTCCGCAGCTCGGAGCCAACAGCGGCCTCCACATCATCATCTTCGACGAGATCGACGCCATCTGCAAGCAGCGCGGCAGCATGGCGGGCAGCACCGGCGTCCACGACACCGTGGTCAACCAGCTGCTGTCCAAGATAGACGGAGTGGAGCAGCTCAACAACATCTTGGTCATCGGTGAGAAGCTGTGTTCTAGCAGAGCACCTGCGCTCTATCTCCTGCGTGTGTCATTCACCCTCGTCCTGTGCTTCCCTCCCCCCCCGCCCCCTCCATCCCGTCCCGCTATCTCTCCCGTCTCCCTCAGGTATGACCAACAGGCCCGACCTGATAGATGAGGCCCTGCTGAGGCCGGGAAGGCTGGAGGTGAAGATGGAGATCGGTAAGAAGTGAAGGACACACACAGACGAGGCTCCGCTGCACTGTTTATTTCGAGCAGCGTCTATCGCAGACGACCACAATGTGGATTTATAATGTATTAATGATAACGGCAATAAAAAAAACAACAACTATTAATTGGTCCAACATTCCTGTCTAAAGTAAAGTAAGCAGTCAGGTGGGCGGTCTCTTGCTTCAGATACATTTAAGAATGTTTTCTTAAATTTTGTGTTAAATAAACACTTTTTTTTCACCTGTTATTATTACAGACACCCTTTATAGGTTATTTATTGAATCCAGACATTAACAAATGAAGCCCAGACTAAAACAAAGCGGTGAAATCCCTCAGCTGTTGGTGGCCGGAACGCTATGCAGAAAGCCCATTTTTTTCCTCACTTCTTTGTCCTTATTAGTCAAAGCTTCTCCTTGCAAACTAAATGAACATTACTCAAATATCCTAAATTATAATGAGACACGGTTTCAACAGATATCATACTTACTCCAAAGGGAGAGATTATGTCTAGAGTGCTAAATTAGAATAAGTATCCAATAAGGGTGAAACTGTTCAGAATGATGGTCGGAAACGTAATTCTGCTCACATTATTTCCACGGTACAAGATTACTTTCACAGTGCATAATAATTGGGTTGTTTAGAATAACTTTTCAACTTAATAACTGTTCGCTCAGTAAAATCATTCTCCATCCGTTTCTTTCTCCAGGGTTGCCAGACGAAAACGGTCGCATTCAGATCCTAAACATCCACACAGCAAAGATGCGTCAGTACAACCTGCTGGCCACCGACGTGGACATTAAGGAGCTCGCCGTGGAAACTAAAAACTACAGCGGTGCCGAGTTGGAGGGACTGGTCCGGGCCGCGCAGTCCACCGCCATGAACAGACACATCAAGGTCAGATTGTCCTTATTTTAGGGCTTATTCGTTATGTGCATTGTAAAAACTGAAAGAGGAATACTGTGTACGTCTTACAAGAAATAAATACCATACGCATCCAGGTGCGACGGGCTGTTTATTATGTTCGGACCCCCGAGACTTAAGCTTTTTAATCGGGTGCACTGACTCAAATCTACACAGCTCACTGCTGTACACAGATAAGGAAAAGTTCTCATCTGTTAAGTGTTCTGCCCCCACGGGCGCAGACACTCAGAGAGCAGCAGATATTAGAGGGTGATGATAAGCGACGGACAAGGGGTGTACACATCTCTGATGGTTCTGACGCTTTTCTTCACTCCTCTAAGCAATTATTCTTCCCTCCCTTTCCTTTCCCTGTCTGACCTTTTTGCTACGGGGGGGAACGCAGTCTCGTGGCACGTTGAGCAATCTAAATGTGCCATATTTCACGTAAAAGCGGTATTTACCAGGAGGACATTGAATTGTATCAGTTAGGAATGTACTTATTATTTATTTATTTTATTTTATTTTTTGCACTGTTGCAGGCCAGCAGCACAGTGGAGGTCGACATTCAGACGGCGGAGAAGCTGCAGGTCAGCAGACTGGATTTCTTGGCCTCACTGAATAACGATATCAAACCGGTAAGTTTGTGTGTGCGTCTCTGTTCGCTTCTGTCCTGATTGAGTCAAATAGGGACAGGAAGTCACCAATCAAATCAATCAATCACATTTTATTTTTAAAGCACATTTCAGCAGCAAGGCATTTCAAAGTGCTTTACATAATTAAAGAAGAAATAAAAACAGTATGTGACATTAATAAATAGATGAAAAGTGAAGATAAAAATATCAAAGACATCAAAACTTTCACTCTAACCCTAATTTAGCCATACGCAACTCTAAACAAGTGGGTTTTAAGTTGAGATTTAAAGGCACCCAGTGTTTTACAGTTTTCTGGAAGTTTGTTCCAGATTTGTGGTGCATAGAAACTGAATGCTGCTTCTCCTCGTTTGGTTCTGGTTCTGGGGATGCAGAGCAGACAAGAACCAGAAGATCTGAGGGGTCTAGACAGTTGGTACAGCAATAACAGATCTTTAATGTATTGTGGTGCTAAACCGTTCAGTGATTTATAAACTAACAGTATTTTAAAGTCTATTCTCTGAGCTACAGGGAGCCAGTGTAGGGACTTTAAAACTGGTGTTATGTGCTCCATCTTCCTGGTTTTAGTGAGAACATGAGCAGCAGCTTCTGGATCAGCTGCAGCTGTTTGACTGATTTATTAGTCAGACCTGTGAAGACGCTGTTGCAGTAATCAATGCGGCTAATCAAACTGGTTTCCATCATGTGTAGTCATTCCCTTTTCTACCTTACCAACAGTAGGAGACCGTGAAGCTCTTTATTTTGGCTCTGCAGAAAATCCTGTGCTATATTGTAGTAAAATTATTACTATACATTGGTAGTCAGAGTGAACACATACTTTTTTTATATACATATTCTAGTTTTCTCTATACGTATATATGCTCCTTTTTAATTATGTATAAATATCACTATTAGTACTTCTCTCTATTGTAATGTACATAATATTTTTGGGTATCTGGCCAGGACAGCTATGTAGCAGCTAGCTGACTAGTAGATATCTGTCTGGAAGTTTGTTTAGCAAGCTGCTTGTTGAGCTAGTATCCTATTTGTCTATTGCTTTGGGTTGCTAACTATTTGCCTGTTGAAGTGAATAGGTATCTGGTCAGTTTTCCAGCTATATCCTAGTTAGCTATTTGTGTCATGGGATACTTCAGCTGGTATATAATTGTCTGACTAGCTACCTTTTCAGCTAATTAACTATTTGGTTGTTTGTCTAGCTAGCTATCTGACAAGCTAATAAGTTGTTTGTCAATCTATATGTTTAGATAGCTAATCATTATCAAGGTAATGACTAGCCTAGCTTTTCAACTGTCTGTACAGCAACTTTAGCTATACTAGACATTCATTTATTTTTCCTAACTAGGTAAATAGATAGCTATCTCACAGGCTATCTGGTTAGCAGAGGATTGTGGAAAGTAGTTAACTTTTCTTGAGTAACCTTTTGAAAAGAATTTACTTTTAGCAGTTGTTTTTACTACACTGTACTTTTACTGGAGTAATATTAGTATGAAGTATTGCAACTCCTACTTGTGTAAAAGTTTAAATGTGTTAGTTGCACCAATAACATTTAACAATTTTTTTTGTTATGTATAATAACATGGTACAATCATTTTTTTTCTGTCTATTTCCAGGCGTATGGAACCAACCAGGAGGACTACGCCAGTTACATCATGAACGATATAATCCGGTGGGGTGATCCAGTTTCAGCCGCCCTGGAGGATGGAGAGCTGCTGGTGCAGCAGACGAAGAACAGTGATCGCACACCGCTGGTCTCTGTGCTCCTGGAAGGTACACCAACGTTAACGTGTTCAAACCCGCAGGAAGAAAAGCATTATTTTTCCCCAACTAAACTTTTCATGTTTCCCTCTCAGGCCCACCTAACAGCGGGAAAACAGCTCTGGCAGCCAAGATTGCTGAAGACTCCCAATTCCCTTTTATCAAGATCTGTTCGCCCGACAAGATGATCGGACACTCCGAGATCGCCAAGTGTCAAGCAATTAAGAAGGTCCGCTTTATTTTCAGCTACTGAAAAGTTTAAATACATATGACTCACAGGAGATATTAGAATTAAAAACTTAGTTTTTTTGTGCCTAATTTAAAAAAAAAAAAAAAAACACATTTTAAAGGTACTTGTTGAAATGCAGTTCTTGTGGGTGAAAGTTTAGATCCAAGTTTTTCTGTTAACTACTGATGTAATATGGACCTGACAACCTTGAATTGGGGAAAAGTGTTTTTTTTTTCTTTACTGAACAATTAAAGGACTTTAAATCTAGACTAAATTCATCCAAAGTTATTTTTTCAGTTTCATTTTAGATTGAATGCTTAACTGGTTTCTGTTTTTTAATAGATATTTGAAGATGCTTACAAATCACAGCTGAGCTGTGTGGTAGTTGATGACATTGAGCGCTTGTTGGGTAAGAACCTTATTTCATAGAAATAAGTGTAGATATATGTTATCCTGTCGATCGTACTTGGGTTAAAATGTATTATTATTATTATTTTTATTTTTTTTTTTCAGATTATGTACCGATTGGTCCTCGTTTCTCCAACTTGGTGCTACAAGCGTTGCTGGTTCTCCTCAAGAAACCGCCTCCAAAGGTACCAGCAGTTTCAGTTGTGTTATTCATCTCCTCCTCATGCTGTTAGTCCTTAGGCAGCAGAAAGAGGGCAGCAGATCTTATGGACGCCCACACAAGGTCTCATGAGGAATTGATGGAGGTCCTTGGCTGCGGCTGGCATGTGTGAGCAACTGTGTGAGGTTATTAGCAAATGTTTTGCTCCGGGTCCGTTGTGCTCAGAGTGAATGGTGGCGATACAGACCAATTTCTCAGAGCTTCTTTGGTTGTAGTTTGTTGTTGTGTTTGTAAATGAGGGTACAACCCACTATATGGTTGCTTGAGAAGTGGCGCGGGGCCGGGCGCTGAATGCCTGGGTGCAGAGCTCCTCCGGGGTTGTAAAGCGCTGAACCCAGCGGGGCGCCTGGGGCCGGGGGAGGCCAGGGGGACACGGAGGAGAATGGGCTCTGTGAGAGATCCAGGACCTGGCAGAGCTGCCGCCTGTGTGGCACCTCATCTGCATGCAGCATCACAACCCCCCACGCCATGGGGGGGAGCGGGCAGCTATAATCCCCCTGTCTGCTCACCACTCCTCTGCTTCTCCTTCCTCCGTTGTCTGCTCCTGGTTGTCCTCCAGCTCGTCGGCTTAGCGGAGCTGCAGTTCTTCTCTTTTGTCTTCTTTCGCCCATGTTTGTGCTCTGTGCTGTTGTTTTCTACTCTGTTACGTTCTATGCTGCCATTAGTTTCTGCTCCGTATGCTCTTGTTGCGACTGAGACCCCCGCTAAATGCCGTGCTTCAGCGGGGCCGACTGCAAATCGCACAGGCGATTTAATATTATTTTAAAATCTGCAGAAAAACCTAAAATGAAATGAAGCAGAAAACAGCTCGTAAGAAGTTTTCTTGGCCTTATGTTTAAATGAGCAGCACAAAATAGTCTAAAATGATGTTTGATGCATCTGTTTACCTTTTATTTTTCTCAGATTTTTGTAAATGATTGGGCAATTTTAGTTTTTTATGTATGTTTTATTTCCTCTAATCTGTTTATTTTATTTTTAAAGTCTACATCCAGACTTCCTCAGTAATAAGGAAAAACAGACGTCTGTTATCTGGTTAATACATGCTAATATTTGATTTTATGTGACGGTGCAATTGAGCATCATTTTATTGATTGTTTTCTTTACAACGTGCAAAAAAGGTGCAAGATATAAGTAAATGCTCATCTGCTTGTAGTGCAGATTGAACGTGCGGGGTTTTGGTTTTTGTAACGGGATTCAAGTCTTTTCAATTTCAACAGAAAATCCACAAAACCTACATCCGTATCTACAACATGTGCTCCTCCGTTTTCCCCTTTCTTTCTGCACGTGAGCATTCTGGTTTAAAATCAAGCTTGAATCTCTGGAGAGAAAAATCAGGGAGTAAATTGGTGATAAACAAAAAAAAAAAACGAATGAAGCACGTGTCTCCTCCCTTCCAGGGACGTAAGCTGCTGATCATCGGCACTACGAGTCGCAGAGACGTGCTCCAGGAAATGGAGATGCTGGACGCTTTCAGCACCGCCATCCACATTCCCAACATTTCCAGGGGAGAGGAGCTCGTGCAGGCCCTGGAGGTAAAACACGCCCGACTCAAACCCCTAGCCGAATGCAGAATAAATTAAGCGGGACAATTAATTAAATGCTCCTGATGTTGTGCATACTCTCTCTCTGTTTCTCGTTGGTATTCGGAAGCGACTCAGTCTAATTTTCAGAGAGAGAAGCTCAATCGCAAATATATGAGAGGCAAAATTAAACAGATTTTGCATCAGCGAGTGAAAGAAGTGCTTAATCCACAAGAGAAACAGGATGTAAAACTAATAGCATTTCTGCTGATTATCCAGAATCTTGGACATGTTGTCAGGGTCAAATACTTATTTCATTCAGTGAAATGGAAAAATATATAACTCCTGTGTTGTGCCTTTATTTTCCTGTACATCTTAAAATAAACCCAGCATTAAAATCAGTAATATAAATTGCTAAATTTGTATAATATATATATATATATATATAAAAAGAATGTAATTGAAAAGTTAATTTATTCATATTTCACCAAGTGAGACAGATTATGTAGATTAATTACACACTGTCTGATGTTTTCAAGTCCTCGCATCTGGTAATTATAATGGAACTGTACCATAATTAATGCATCTTCTACTTTATTGAATTTGAATGAATTTGAAAATAATTTTCATAATTCAATTTAAAAAGCCAAGGTGTCTCGACAGGCTGAGGCTCAGAAGCCACATTTAAGCTTTCGAGAGTGCCGCTTTGACAGAGTTTTTAAATATAAATGATTAAAAGTATTTATTAAAAAAATGACTCGGTTTAGCTGGTTTTCCATGTGTATTTTTTATGCAACAGATGTCACAACAAATTGTCAAAAATGAAGGAAGATGTTGGGTTCTCCCCCCCATTACTTTTCCATCAACTTGAAATTCAGCAAAATGCATAAAAAAATTGTATTTGTATTTTTTTTAATAATACCCCAAAATACAAATTTTGGTCCTTCAATTTAATCATAAAGCCCACTCGTTTTCTAAAGTGTTTTTATTAAGTAGAAAAAGACACGTCATGTAAATAAGTGCAGATTTGGGCACGTAAGATGATCTTATTGAGCAGAATCGAGGATAAAACTGCCTCATTGGATTGTAAAAGCTGCTGAGCCACGATGTAGGAGATAACATGGACATGATATTTCTGGTTTTTAAGATTATTTTTTGTTGCTTTTAACTGATCTAATTCTATGACAAATTGAGAGGTGCCTCAACAATATGTACTTATTGCTGTATGTTTTGTCACATCTGAACTGCTCTCAGATCTCATGTGGTTATGTTCAACTCGTATCTCGTCTCTCTGCTCCCCTCAGCTGCTGGGGTCTTTCCAGGAGAAAGAACGACTCGGCATAGCTAACGCAGTGAAGGGCAAAAGCTTGTGGATCGGCATAAAGAAGCTGCTCATGCTGATTGAAATGGCCGCACAGGTATGGATTGACGATATTGGTTATGATTCGACATAACACTTGACTGTTGAACTGGAATAACTTCATAGAGCTCCTTAAGGATTGTTGTAGTCTTTGAAAGCAGGCTGGCTCAGAAGCTCTGCAGGATTTCTGAAGGTGCTTCAAAGTTTTGTTCTTTTTTTTTTTTTCCGTTATTATTATTAAGCTGGATCTCCAGCAGATGAACAGAATCTGAATATTCTGACTTTAACAGAAAAGAAATCCCTTAAAGACCTGACAAGGACCTTACCCGAGGGAAAGTAGAGGCCCTGGATTAGTCCGAAACACTAATGGAAATCCGCATTTTATATTATTTGTATAAACGTGTTTCAGTTGCATTTTCAATAATTAATTGTTTGAAAAGAAGTGGGAAAAAATATCGACTTTGAGAAATGAATCTTTTCCATATGAGGTCACGTTGCTGTGAAACCAAATCAATTTATTTTTAAGGCTTTTTGCACATTTGCACCAGGGATGCCAATAAGTGTGGAGAGTGCTGTATATCACTGCTTTTATAGCTTTGTGTTGGCTCCAACAATGACTGATCCTTCCTCATTTTGCTCTAAAGCAAAGATTTAATTCACAACGTCTGTAAAACAGTTCCTTTTCGTGGAAGCCCTCACATTCAGAACACGGTTTCGTAACCGCGAGCCGAACCGCGTCCCAGCAGCTGGGAGAGAACCGCTCGTGAACTGGAGCCGCACTGGAGCGCTCCGCTCGACAAATCACTGGCGAAGCCACGCGGTTTTCATTCCAGCTCGCCGATGACAGGTTTTTGTCCCCCGACTGACAACAAACAGGCCGTCGAGAGCCGAGAGTGTCGGCCAGATGTGGAGGAACACGGAGGGATGGGGGTGATTCAGCTCAGACCACACTGCCAGTTTCAAATTTGTGCTCTGAATATAAAATCCGACATGACTGATTGATTGGAGAGGCCATCTTGCGTCTTCCAGCGCTTCAGTTTTAACCCCTCGGCTGTATCGACTCGCCCAACTTCAACTCTGCACCCAGTGTGTTAGTAAAGTTGAACAAACTTGATTTTTCGCTTGTCAGAAGTTTTTCCATATAGGAATTTGCACCGATATCAGATGTTATCAAAATCTGGTTTCCAGTCCTCTATTTTATTAGTTTTCCTTTGATAGACACAATAAGATTTGATATAGTTTTACTTTATTTTTTAAATGAGATAAAGGACAAACCCTAAAACAAATCTTTTTTTTTTTTTTTTGTTTTGATATAGTTTTTTTTTTTTTTTTTTTTCCCCCCCCCAAATTTAGTCTCATTACCACCAAAACAACATTTATTTATTTTGTTGGGATTTTGTGTGATGGATCGACTCAACGTAGTCTATCATTGTGAAGTGCGCAATTTATTCTCTTAAGAGGACAATATTTACTCAGGAAGAGCTGCATGTATTCACATTTCAGATGGAAGAAAAACGTCTAGACATTGAAACCACAAAGCTGGTCTTTATGGAAGTCCATAGCAACCATGTCGTAGAAAGTGGCCAAACTTTCTGCCCTCCATGCAAAATGCTGAGGAAGCCTCTCATATTTGATGGCTGGATAAATGGAGCTGAATGCAGGACGATCCTGCAAGAAAGTCTGCGAGATGCTGCAACTGACTTGAGACTGGGCCAGAAGTTCACTCGGAACAGGACAACAACCCTAAAAACACCGACGGAGATACAATAGGATGGTTTAGATGAAAGAATATTAATGTGCTAAGAATGGCCTTGTCAAAGTCCCCAGCTTAATCAAACGAATAGGAGAACAGGATTGTAGAAAGTACCGACTCAGGAATACACATGCATGTTCAAATTTCTATTTGTTAACCGATTTTTAAACGTACGCATCGCTTTCCTTCCGCTTTACAACAAGGCACCGCTTCGCATCGGTCCAGATGAAACAAATGAAAAGTTTGTGGTTGTGACGTGACTAGACGTCAGAAGTTTAACTGATCTAAATCCCCTTTGCGAGGCTCCGCGCCTTATATTTCGTCGCTCGTGTAGCCCGACGGAACATCTCCTGCAGCATCGCCTCCTAACTTTTGTGTCTGTTCGCCGAGCCTGGATGCGGTGTGTAATTGCTGTGGTATGCGCGGCTGCAGCCATGTTTTACACCCTCCCTGTTCTGCGCCTGAAGAAATATGAACCTGCGTTCGCCGAGACATGCTGCGAACAGGCGTGCGGCGTCACTCGTCTTGGCGTTCCCGGTTCCCCTCTCGTTGCTCCCGTGCTTCACGGAGGTTGAATCCGCTTCTTCTCTCCCTCGCCCCATATTTTATTTTTGTTTTATTTATTTATTATTTTGCACAGTTTGATGTAAAACCAGGTGTTCCAGTTTTAGCAAAAGTGACACGTAGTTTCTAAGACATTTCTCTCTTGCAGATGGACCCCGACTACAGAGTCAGTAAGTTCCTGAGTCTACTGAGGGATGAAGGAGGGTAAGTATCCTCTTCCTGTTTCTGTGACACTGAACACTCTCACCACACTCGCACACATTCGTCACTGTTGACCGAGACGGGGAAGAGCCAGATGTATACATTTCGATCAGTGTATGAAGTGAGATTAATAATACACATGTTCTCTCTGTTTTTTTTTGTTTTTTTTCCCTGCAGTCTCGATTCTAAGCTGGGCAGAATCTAGACGCAGTGAAAGAACATAGCGAGGAGGAGTCATCCTTCATCGGTAAGACTGCAGAGCCTGGATTAAAGGGAGATTACAGATTAACAACCACCATCGGCTTCATTAACACTCCTCGTGCAAATGAAAATGGAAACTGCATGGAATCAACCCTGATTCGTGAGAAATTCCCCCCCCCCCACCCTCTCTCCAGATTTCTTCTCTTCTGAAATGTGTCAGATCATCAAACATCTTTTAGTCAAAGACAACCTGAGTAAATAAAAAAAAAAACAAGATTTTCATTTATTAAAGGAAAAGAGCCAGCCAAACCAACCTGAAATGTAGGAAAGTAAATGTCCATTAAACCTAGCAGCAGGTGCCGTCAAGCACTTCTCATAGCTAATGAGTGTTTCGCGTCCTCGTTGAGAAGTTTGAACCAGCTTTTCTTCTCAGAGTTGTTTTAATTCAGTCACATTGAAGCGTTCTTGGGCATTACCAGCCTTATTGAAGGCTGGACTTTGACTAGGTCACTCTAAAACCTTTGTGTCTTCTATTTATTGATTCATTTTAATCACTTAACAGCCCATTTTTAAACCTGCCGTGAACTCGAGGCCGGATAGCAAGGCATCCTGAAGAAGCAAAGCTACGACCCTGTTTGAATTTCAAATCAGCACAACATCCTTCTCTGAAATGATGCCAATTTTGTCAGATGTGACAGTGACACCTTTTAGAAAGTTCCACTTTTTTCTCATCAGTCCACAGAAGTCGTGAAGATAATTAGGATCACATTTCCACTCATTTTGATCAGGGTGCGTTTCTGGCCTCAAGTCTCTCAAGTGGTTGCTATTTTTTTGCTCAGTCTCCTATTTCTTATTGTTAAATCATCAATACTTACCTAAGCTGGTGATTAATTTTCAGACAGATGACAGTGACTTTGTTTCTAATGTTTTTAATACTTTTTTTTCTTTTAAATAATTTAGGTTGGAGTATAATGTCTATTTCTTTTGAGTTTGCTTAGCCTACTTCATACAGTCAGCCCAAGGTCTACTTATATCTGGATATTCGAAAATTGTTCAATCACAAAGTAATCTTAAAGTATTCAAATAATGTCTAAAACACCATCACTATCCTAGCAATCAAGGTAACTGACATGTAGTCTGATTGTTAGAAGAAGAAAATATTAGTCTTTTTTTCTACAGTGGACCTAAGTATCCACTTTTTATTGTGTATGTAGAATTTTGAGCCTGTAAATTTGATCCAAATTTCCTTTTCTTTCTTTTTTTTTTTTGCGTGTAATGAGAGCATTTGAACTTCTGACTGAAATTTGAAACGAAACAAAACTCAAAAGTTTCCTAAAGTTTTGGTGCCACACGCGTAACGGCGCCTTTTTAACATCCATCCTGTGAAGAACTTGGCTGCCCACGGTGCAAAGACTACAATAAAAAAAACTTCTCCGCCTCCTGCAGGAGTTTTGCTTCTCATCGCAGCCTCAGATGCTTATGGTATAGTCGGCGTAAACAGTGTTCCTAAAAATAAGCCGGCTAGACAGCTGCTCCCCTGTGGTGGCACGTCCTCTTTTTTTTTTTTTTTTTCTCTGCCAATCTCTTCTCACTTATGTTTGTTTGTTTGTTTTTTTTTCTCCGCTCAGCGACTGAGAAGCGGAGGCCTGAAAGAGGCTGGCAGGGGGGGCGGGGAAGGGGGCATCAATCTGGATCCTTCCTTCTCGCCCCCTGTGAAGTTCCCTGCAGTGCAGATGCCTGCAGCAGCCATCGACCAGGACACCGACTTCACTTCAAAACTGTGCCAAGACGGGAAATGAGACTAGACGCGTGTATATGGGATGCTTGCGTTTTGGACGACTAATGCCGCCATCCTGGTCGCCGGAGCTGCTTAGGGATTTTTTTTTTTACTCATTTAACGTTAAAGAGTCAGCGCAACTGAGGCACTTCTATAGCAACATGTGCTCAAACACTAATTATGAGACAGTTTTATTTCAGTCCACGGATGTGTAGCCTAACCATTCCACGACACGACTTGGCGTTCAAGTTGTGCGCCCGCTTCTATCTGGTCTTCTTATTATATGAATAAATTCTGTTGCTTGCAAGACACTCTGGTTTTGTTAATTATTAATGCTCATCCATCCACCTCTAGGCTGTGTGCGACATTCAAGAGTCGTGCCTCATCCAGACTTTCTTGTAGTGTTTAGATATTTAGAGGTTTGTTTTTGTTTTCAACTTTGACTATTATTTCTGTCACTTCTGCGCAGCATCGTTTGTGCAAGACCTTGCAAATTGTTCAAGCTCCTTAAATTTCTTCATTTTCCATAAATTTTACTTTCAAAGAACATTTTGTGTGACGCCCTTACATAATGTAGCTCATACCGGTGGTGTTTTCTGATATGGGCAACTGCCCAGGGCAGCATCTTGTTGGGGAGAGGAAGGGGGGGTTTCTTATTTCCTTCTCGGTTTCGTGTTTCCACCCATCTGTGTTCTAGACCAGGAAACTGACAAAGCTACTGCCTTGATATAAGTGGTTACTTTAACTGCTGGAAGACAATCACAGGCTCAGTTAGAATGCAGAATTAGTTGTAACCAAGAGCAAAGTTTCGATGCCTTGTAGTGCTGCTGCTTACGTTTCTGCTGGTTTTATTAGAACTAAGGAACGTGTCGTTTCATCGTCTGAGGCTCAGTTTTCAGAATTGTAAGCTCTAGTGAGAATGCACCTCGGTTAATGAAGGACAGCAAATTGAATGCAAGTCAATAAAATACAGGGTTCCGACACATTTTCCCAGTAAACGTCCCACACTTTTCTAACCTCTAGAGTTCTCAGTTTTTGAATAACACAGTTGTCTGTGTATAGAATTGAAGATTGCGTACAGATTTTAGACATTTCCACATTGTTCAGATGCAAAAGCTGCAAAACCACATACCGCGAGGAAGGCTGGATGAATGAACGGGTGGATGGATGGATGCAACACTGTATGTGCAATGTTTATTTAACTACCAGCACAAAAAAAAAAAACGTTATGGTTAGAGTCATGTTCTTTTATAAATTCAAATATTTATCATGTAGACAATAAAACAATAAAAGTTGCTAATATTTGTACATACCTATCTTAAAACCTAAACTGTGTGGGAACCTTGGAAATACGGTCCTAGTTTGAAAAATGTGCTGTCATTTTGTTTTTGTCCACAATTTTATTTTATTTTTTTCTACAAAAATACCCCAGTTTCAACTTGACAAGTGAAGACGTCGATCCGACGCTGGAAACATCAAGAAACACGAGACAGACAGATTTTTCTTCTTCAAATATATAATCTTAGTTCAGTCATACAGATATATATATTGTATAATAAATAATATTTATAAAAACATAACATTTACGATTATAAAATAAAAAGGGAATTATTCACTTTAAAACATTTGTACAAAACTTTGGATATAGCACGGGGGTAAAGTCAGGATGTCGGATAGTGGGAAGGTACATCCAGGAAGAAGGTGACACAAATATGCTAAGCTATGTCACACAGAGAGGACAGCCTGTACAGGGTGAATATAATTTATAAGAAGCATGGAGAACCGTCAAAAAATTCTTTTTTTTTTTTTTTTTTATCTTTTCCTGCACAAATGATCTCATTTTCCCTTGGTGATCTCCTAGTTTAACCTTTTGTCACATCCATTCCTCTGCTGAACTCCTGCGCGCTCCCTCAGCGTTACCACGACGGTGCGGCAGGCATGTTTTTTGGGGTGAAGCACAGACAAGAATACAGCTTCATAAATCACACCCGTTTGAATGCTTCGGCACGGGAAAAACATGAAGGAATGCTCTGGGAGAGACGTGACGGCCAATCAGAGGCTTTCCCTAATCCTTGGTCTCCGCGTGTCATCACATGTCCTCTTGTTGTTGTTTTTTTATTGAATCAGATTTATTTTTAGACCCAGATCTTTACGATGAACCTGATGAACTGTAATCAAACGCGCTAAAGCTCGACTCAAGTGTGATGCTGCATGGATCCGTGAGCAGTTTAAAGGCCGAACTCGCCCTCGGAAAGTGCAACAAAGATATTATTCATAAGAACTTTGCAGACTTTTTTTTTATTGTTTATTTTTGAATTCCCACCTAGAGTTGTTGGAATAGTGCATATGTAAACCCATGTGGGGATGTTGTTGAGAGGAATGCGCATGCGCCCTCCTGCATACCTTCAGTCCCATCCTGATGGCCATAATTCAGAAATGCAGGGCTATAAACCTCACACTGTAGTGTGTGTATATCTTCCAGAATTTGCAGTTGACTGGTCCAGTGGAAAGGACTCAATCAGCTCAGTAGTTTGCAATAGACAGGACTGTTGCACCGTCAGCGTCTGCCTACTGTTTTCAGTTCAGTAGTTAAAAAAAGTGACATTTGGGCTGCAGAAGAGTAACCGATAGGATGCCATGTTAGTTCAGACGTACGTAAAAGCTGGAGAAGTGAGGTGTAAGTTGGGAAGACGGGTGGGTTTTACTGCATTATGTGTTTTCTATACATGCCACGAACATCGTGTCGGCATAGAGGAGGGAAATAAATAAAGACACGGGGGGGGGGAGAGAGGGTGCTGAAAGTGGCACAACTGCTTCCCATGAGAGCGGGCGACGTTTTTCAGGTAGTCCGGTGCAGGGGGCTATAAGGACTAAGTTGTTTTGTTGTTTCCGATTTACCTTTAGCCATTCATCGCGGAGCCCTGCGAGTGTCAGGTGTCAAAGTAAAAACAGGATTAAATGCGTCAAGTTCCTCAGGTCAGGAAGTAAAGTATGTCAGAAAACACACTAGCAGTTAAAATCTTCAGCTCTACATCACTTCATCAGCTGAAAAGCAGAATAAAAGCAACATTCATATTCTAATAAAACAGATCATAAGTTTGCTGAGTGTTTCGGTTTAGACAGGTTCCTAATGTTGGGATCTTGATGTCGGGTTATTGCCACAAGTGTTTCAAAGATTAAAAACTGTAATCATAAAGCGATTCAAAATCTTTACCGAGTGTGCTGTGTTAACATTTAACTGCCTCGTTATAAGTATTCGTACTGTGCAATGTGCAAAAACTGAGGATATAACTTGGATCAAACAAATACCAAAATCAGACAAAGTACTTTTACTTTACTCAAAGTATTTGCTTTTAGAGTAAATACTAAAAGTTTTCTTATAATGATTTCATTTATCCAAATTGTTCAAATATATTTCAATGGTAGGCCTCCATTTCCTGTGTCAACGTTAACAGAAAATGTAAATGTCTGATACGTCCAAAATGGCGCTGATGGATGAATATTGTATCTGAATGTTGCAAGATTTAGACAATCTTTTAACTCCAGTTATGCAGCTGGTGTATATAAACACCAGTGTTACTGTAAATCAGTGAACTAAACTGACCTAAGCTCTGTTTTTATCGTTGCACCTGACCCTGGCTTGGCTCCGTACGTTACATCCTAAGTTTTTGTGTGTGAGTGGGTTATTGACCGGTGTGCAGAATGAGTCTGCGTCTGCAGGGAAGTTGTGGAGGGAGGACACAGGGGGGGAGTTAGGGTAGAAGGTCCAGCAGTCAGTTTGCCTTAAAGTACAGGCCTCTCATTTGCATGTGTGTACATCATAGACGCGCACACACTCCTGGCAGCTGACGTAACAGCACCAGTGGAAGATGCAGTGGCACTTCTCCTTGCGCTTCTCAGTCCGGGTGTTGTGGCCGCGGCCGCAGCATAGGAGGTCACACCCCTCGATGCCGTGGGACGACACGTTGCAGACGCGGTCGCGCGTCCCGAACGACCCCGTCTCCGGGTTGGGCTCGCAGAAGTTGGGCGAGCCCTCGTAGTAAACCAGATCGCGCTCGGTGGGGTGCTTGAAGAAGTTGTACTTCACTCGTAGGGTCTCCACCCAACCCCGTGACTCGCGGTGCTTCTCCACCACCATCTCCGAGGCGCTGTCGTACTTGTCCTTCAGGTAGTCGCCCAGCGTACGGAAATCCGGCTGCGCCCACCAACAGGTCTTCACCTCGCAGCTTCCAGAAAGGCCGTGACATTTGCAGCGCAGGTGCATGTGGTCGAGGATGGTCTGAGAAACACAGAAGGTGGTTATTAGTTTGGTGGGATTATGTTTTGGATGTCATTGACCGACTGAGACAGTAGCGCACAAAAGCACCTCAGATTTGACCCAGAACTGTTTCTCTCTAAGTCTTTGCCACATTTCTATGGGACAAGCTAACCTCTATCCAGAGACGTGCCACCCAGCAATCTCAGGATATATACAAAAAAGATATGACCTTGTCGGTCACATCTGCTAACCAAACATTTTATCTGAAGGCCTGTCGATACATGTCTTTTAGAGTACGTCTCCACCAGTTGTGAGCGTCTTTAGACTTTCCAAGATAGCTCAACATTCATTTTCGACTGTAGGCACAGACTCCCAGTTAGACTGAGTTCTGGGTGTCGACTGGGCCAGTGTAGCAGTACATAAATCGCTTTCATGTAAACTATTTTATTATAGATCTAACTTTATGTTCTGAGTGTTTGTCATGTTGGAAGGTGAACCGCCACCTCAGAGGGAAATCTTTTGAAGGATCTACCTGGTTTTCTTCCAGTTGTCTCGCATTTAACTCTTCCTGCCTTGTTTTAAGTTTAAATCACAAGATTCTTGAAGCTGTGATTATTGTCCATTTCCCTCCCACTTAGCTTTCTGTGAATATTCTTGAACAGAGAGCAGGCGGATTATTTAGCAATGATTTTCTTTTAGGCTTATCCTGCTTGAGGGGAGGGGGGGGGCGGCGTCAAAGACTATTTGCTGGGCAAAAATCAAGTCAACATTCTTCTATGTTTGCATAGGATGTAAGACTGTCTCGTTTTGTTGGCTGTAAAGTTAGTCAAAGCTAACAAAATGGATATACTGTATATCCATTTTGGATATACAGTATATCCAAAATGGATATACTGTATAAAAATCTATGTGTTACATTAGATTGTAAGCTTAATAAAATATGTTATTTTTTTACGTTTGTGTTAATAACACAACGCTGGGGTGTTTTTATCCAATGTAAAACCTTGAGAACCTCCATACCAGCCCGTTGCCTAGAATCAGCAGGTTTGCGTTGCGGTTTATTGTCTAAAGCTTGCACAGTGCGGCGGTTCTGCGAAAGCAAAACGAGCCACCTGCTGTGTGTTACTGAGGGTTCATGCAGCTGTGAAGCACAGATGCTTTGTGCTGCTGCTAATTCTCTCTGAAGTCAGCGTGCGTGCTTTCCCTCGGGGCACTTTTTTTTTTTTTTTTTTACCTTTGTTGTTTTGATTTAGTTGTACTTTAATTTAGCAGATATATTTAGCAGCTGAATTCCCCCGGCTCGGGCGGAAAGCAGGTGGCCGCGCACTGGTGGACTGGTGGTGACATCACGATGTGAGCTTGTCATGCTGAGATAAAGTCCCAGGCCCTCGGGGCTAAATAATGAAGCGTGAGAGCACCAGGTGGAGAGAGCTGGAGGCCTCTGACGGCAGCGCTGCTCAGTTATCTGCTGTGGCCCGTCTAACTGCGCCGGTGTGCTCAGATCAAAGGGTCGCCTTGTTCCCGTGTGGTCCCTCTATTTGCCCCCGAGCGAGCAGCCGAGGGCCCGTTTCCCCCCAGCGGTGACAGCAGCCGGTGATGTTTTAAGTCTGAGTTGATTCCCATTTGACTGTTGGGGGAATTTCTTTTTCTTTTTTTTTCTTTTCTTTTCTTCTTCTTCATTGGGACACCGAGCATGAAAGGCAAGGTGTGGGGCTGACTGTCGTTTAGATGAGTAATTAGCCAGTCATTCAAAGTCAGGAGCTCATTTTCAGTCAGAGTCTCGGAAATGTGCGGGACGAGTCAAACAGCAAATCCCTGCCCATCTCACGAACAGTTTAGTAATCCCGAACCGCGTGTTTACCGCATAAATCACCTTCGCTTTGGAACAACCAGCTCATTGTATAAGGTTTCATGGTGGCCTGAACGTATCTTGAAGTTAAATTAAGTAAACTAAGTTAAACTTTTAACAAGTACACTGCCATGCATTTGCATTTACAAATGGATGCCTTTTGGAGTATAGTCTCCAACAGCAACAACTCGAAATTTACACTTTTGCCCACGTCATCTTTGCGAAAAAGTTCAAGTTCAGTCAAATTGGATGCACTGCTGGACGGTGAACCTTTGACCTTTGACCCTGTCTCAAGTATTTTACCGTCTGCAATGGATTTTCCTTCTTGATCACTTCATTGGTGTCTCTGAAGAAGGAAAGGTGTATAGCCAGGAAAATGGTTCCCAGCCGTGACACACTCTTTTTCTATTTGTAAATGATGGGCTCAACAGTTTGGTGTAGTAGGCTATAAATGGTTATGAAGGCTCAAAATATGATTGAATTAAACCAATTCTGCAAAGCCAAGTGGGCTAAATGTCCTCCGCTGTGATCTAAAAGACACATTGCCAAGTTTATGAACTGAAATGTTTAAGTTTGACAAAGAAAGTTAAAAAAAAAAAAATTGAAGGAATTTGTAAAGCAACATAACTTTTCTAAGGCACTGTACACTCACAAGTATTGTTTAAGGTCTACCGAACACAAGTCTATTCGGTACTACTCGTTTACATTTTATTGGGTCATATCCCATCAGCGACTCTTTCTGCACGTGCTTACTGTGCGTCCGGCCTCGTTGTTGTGCCGGTTCATAGCAGAGCGAGCATCCGGTCTGTTCTCTCTGGCGTCTGCAAATTCCCTCGACACCAGCACGCCGAACTCGGCGTCCTCGCTGCAGCCGCCCCACTTCCAGCCCTCGCCCGGCGGCCCCTTGTGGTGTGAGTCGCAGCCGCACATGGTGGACGTGCCCTCGGCGCAGGATCGGGTCACTGCGAAGGCGACACCGGCGGACGCTATGGCGTGGACGAACGCAGACTCTCTCGTAGCTAAAGGAGACAATCGAAGACGGATGGAGTAGGAAAAAAAAAAAAAAAAAGAGGAGCGTCAATCTTGGATTTAAACATGGACAAAGCTGCTGCCAACATCCAGACAGATACATTGAAAAGGATCCCTCCAGGCAAAAAAAACAAAAAAAAATCCTTTTAACACATTTTATCTATGGAAGCAGCAAATTTATGGGCAGGTATTTGTCAAAGGAAAAAAAAAGAAGAGAAAAACAAGCAGCTCAAAGAAAACTCTCCTTTTTGTATTGATTTTATTTTATTTTTTATTTTATTTTTTTTTTTTTACAGTTTTTGTTTACAATTTTGTTTATATCAGCCTCAACAAGGATGAATCCCTGCCCCTTTGTGGTGTCAGGTAGGCCCCGGCATCGAGTGGGAGCTCAGTGACCTCCTGTCATCCCCGAGGTGTGCTGCTGTGCATCTGGATAGTGTTTCAGGAATGCTGTCACCCCCTGCTCCTCCTCCGCTCCCGTCCCAGCTCAGAGAGCCCAGGGGCCTCAGGTGAAACCGAGCAGAGCGTCGGCCCGTTTCTTACTGACGCCGAAGGGATGGAGCTACGCCTCCTTTCAAGGCAACAGCTTATTATGTAACCAGATACCATTGTTTCACAATCACAGCACACTTAGCACGGCTCAGCCATTACACCCTACTAGCTCTGCTGTAGACTCACCCAAGCATGACGGTGTGTCATATAGCTGACTTGTCAGGAGCGCTTGGTGGCCTGATCTCTCCAATACAGGGGCTAGGGCAGATCTTAATATTCTTTCTTTTTTTTTCTTTTTTTTGCATTGACATGAACAGAGAATGAAACTCTCAGCTGCATCTAAAGCCAGGAATTCCTCCGTGACTCAACTGTAGAGAAAACCCAATAGGGGCACTTTTACAAGCCTCACTAATGCTCAACATGTCTCCAAGCAAATTGGCAGAAAAGATGGAGTTCAAAGTTGAGCCAAGTCAAGTAAGATCTTTATTGTCTTCTCAACCATTTCTGTGGCGCACAGAAAGACAAAGTGGTCTTGACCAGCAGTTCTCCAGCCTTCCTGTAAGTCTTTCGAGGATTTTCTTTGAAAGTCGTCTGCTTTATTTATTCTGTTTTCATACCTAACGATGGCAGCCATGTTTGCACTGTTTGCAGCCCACTAAGTCGAATTTATTCTCAGTCGTAAATCTGTCAGTATATTGTAAAGGCTTTCAAAGAGCATCGCGAAGACAAAGGAACACAAGTCGGGGAGAAAAGATGTGGACAAGTTTAAAACAAGGTTGGGTTCTAAAAGAAAATGTCAACCTTTGAACATCTCCTGGAGCACCCAGATCACGTTACTATCTCTGTGGTGGCAGCAGCATGCTGTGGGGATGCATAATGTTCAGCAGAGAGAGAACGCCTAATCAGAGGTGATGGGGAGACGTAATTTAGCCAATCGCGGGGCTGTTCTGGAAGATTCCTGCTGCAGACGTTCAACTTCCAGCGAGATCACAGCCGCAAACGCACAAGCCAGAGCTACAACGGGATCGTTCAGATCAAAGCGTGTTTATCTGTTAAAATAACCCAGTCGAGGTCCAGACCCAAATCTAATTAAGATTTTCTGGCACGACTTAAAAATACATACTTCTGCAGGGTTCTCTATTGATCAAGACCTGTTTAACAACAGCCTGTGCTATTGGAAGTAAATTTTGTAGGAGTAAGGGATGACTCGAGACTTTAGCGCACTTTGCAGTCTGCAGGTTGGGCTTCCTTTTCTTGCCCTGCCAGGACCAGTCAGACCCTGAAAACAGGCCCCCATGAGCCCTGGGCCCCTGGATCTCTGGCTGTCAACCAAGGCCAGCACTGCTCCTGCTACCTGCTGGGCCCATCAATCCGCCTTTGTTTCCCTTGTGTCACACTGTATTATCTGCACAAAGGACCCAGCGACTAGCGCCCCCACAGCCCCGCTCTGCCCAGAGCTGGCATTCCCTTAACTCCCCCTCCGCTCCCTCCAACTACCCATTTCCACCTCCACTCTGAGCTGAAATGGCATACACCCCTCTCCGCCCCCCCTCTCCCCCAGCATCTATACCCCAGGTTCCCTAGGCATTCACCAAACAGCAGAGCCAATGTGCACCTGAAGGTGGCGACAGGTTGGACGTCTGCAGAACTCCCTTCTCTTTTCCTTACTCCTAAAGAGACACACTCATGGTCTTTTCTTTGCTCCTTCCTTCGCTTCTTCATCCCAAAGATCTACTGGTTTAGATTTGGAGAGATCCCCTTTCAGGCTGTTTTCGTGACAGAGTCAAAAGGGCGTGTGAATGGGGTGTCCGTGGGAGTTGGACTGTGTGGGGAGCGGACCGGTCTTCATGCACAGTAGGGGTTGAGCGGAGCCCCTAGGCCCTTTTCTGTTGCCTGTAATCTCATTTGGCCTTCCCTATCCCTTTTATTTGACTGGGGAGCTTGGACTGCTCACACTGCCCATTCCTGCCCGGTTTCCCTCTCCTCTGACACACAAGCTAATTCATTTCCAATCAGCAGGCTTAGTCACAATGCAGAAACGTCTACCTTTAAAATCCGGGTTTTGAGCAGAAGACATGGTTCTATTGTTTCCTGTGTAAAGGATACTCCATATCAGTAGTTCTGTTAGGGAAAAGCACCTGATGTTTATATTTTTTTACAGTGTGTCAACTGCACTTATTGTACCCATCTGCCATTCTGTCAATTCAATATCTGTCTGAATAGAGTCAAAATATATTGCCTTGAAATGTTTTTTGCTGTTGTTTTTTAAAGAGGTTTTCACATTTCGTCAGGTTACACCCACAAACTTCGGTGTTCTTTTTCTTTTAACAAACAATATCTAAAACTTATAGTTTGTATTTATATTCAGTCCTCTGCGTCAGAACATTCTAGGTCCAACTTTAACTTGAATTACATGTGCATCTCCTTTTGGGGGTATTCTTCTACCATCTTTCTGCTGTAAACGTCTCCAAATCTGTATCCCTGATCTGTCTGCTGCGTTCTTTATTCTTCATTACAGTTGCGCAATATCGAATTGCAGTTATCCTTATCAATATTTCTGAAAATTCTCAATTTCAAAACACTGCTTAATTGTTAATAATATAATTATTGCAATGTTTAGCAATAGTACAGCCCTCGTCCTCTTGGTACTGTTTTTTCACTGCTAAACCTCTGAGGCCTTCGCCGAACAGTTGGGTTTGTACTCAGATTTAGTTGTACAGAGGTGGAGAATGTGGACTGAGGCTTATTTATGAAAGTAAAAGGGACTGGATACAAATGCACCCTAGTCTTGGAGTCTTTTCACTTTTTTTAGTGTTTGAAGATATTTTCACAACTTTTATTATTATCCTTCATCCAAGTAAAAATGTGCAACTTTCTTTGCCACACACACACAAAAGAAAACCAATAACATGCATCAAAACTTGTGTTTGTTACATGACCTAATGGGTAAAAGTCTTACACACTGGGTCTATGAAAACAATTGGTATCAAGGATCTACCTTTATCCAGCACTGGTCCGAAGATGGCCAGGTTGTCCTTTATGGTGGTGCAGTTCCACCGGCGGCCTCTGAACTGGTGCTGACATTCCTGGATGCCCAGTTTGACGCCCTCAGCAACACTGGGCATGATCTCGATGTAGTTACGACAGAAGCGAAGCTGCTTGGCCACCAAGCCAGGGATGGAGCCACACAGGAGGGGTTGGGAGCCCAGAGACGAGTACTGCTGCCCCAGGGCCAGGGACCTGTGTCACACAGCGAGAGATGAGGGAAGAGGAGGGAGGGAGAGGGGGACATCTTTAAAAGACAGCTACAGAACAAGAACAGTCTTGGATTTTTTTTTTTTTTTTTTGGTGACTTTCCCAGAAAATGAATGAGTGGGATAATATGGTTGTGCTGAATATGAAAGGATTTTCTGGACCTGGACAAAAAGAAATGCGCCCGGCACCCTCCCTTGTATGCATTTTGCCTGGATTTGTATTTAGTGAAGCCTGGGGGTTACAAAAGGTTTCTTGTGTGGAGCCCACTTAGGTTGGATAATATAACTCGTGTTGAAATAAAAAAAAACAGCTGAAACCCCTATGTGGGTCTTGGCTTGGACTTAAATTGGCATTATGAGAATCAGTACAAATTTGACAACACATGTAGGACCCATATGGGTCTCACTTTTCACCAGCGTTGCCCTACATCAAACTTATGTTGGGAGTTAACGTGGGCTGTTACTGCTCTCTGGAATCAACCTATTTCCTGCCCTCATTGGCCCCGTATGGAATGAATTTACAGAACAATCTGTACAACAAACAAACAAACAAATACATAAAAAAAGCCAGAGCAGTTTATTGGGCTCTGGTTATGTATTTCCTGTAAAAACATTGGAATGCTTTGCTCCTGGAGGCCATAGCCACCTAATTTCAACCTGAACTCACACATAAAGGAATTTGACTGCAAAAGAGGTCATGACTTAAAGATGCAGGCAAATTCTGAGGTTCCCAAACCCGCCCCTCCATGACTACACCTTGAGGTCCTGTCCATGAGCAGAGCTAACAGGATCGGACACAAGGGGCAGCGGAGAATCCAACCCGCACTCGGAGAAAGCTCGATTGTAAAGTTGAGAATGTGGATCCAACTCTTGCTTTGTGCTCACAAGAACTGGAAAAAGCCTTGAGCATCTTCCACAAAACGCCTCGCTGGACATGGTTTGAAGCCTCTCTAGAGACACAATGGACAACCAAATTCTTGGTCTGCAACTCTACAGATGTTGTCCCAGTGACCCGTGCAATACTGAAGAGGTGCATAACCTGCAACAACCCAACAATATCCAGAGCCTTCGGCGTCTCATCCCCCACATCCAACTTACTTTTCCAAGTACTTCAACAACTTCATAGTGATGGATTCACCTTTCACAGTTTTCCTTGTAATGAATGTGAATAAAGGTCTCTGATTCTGTAAACCAATGCAGGGCGAAGAGAGGAGTTATCTAGACATCAGGCCTCCTTCACATCCATAACCCTGCAAATAACCTCGTCCCACACCAGAAAACGCCTTCTGGTGACAAACAAGTGCTCCTGTTATACACATTTATGTATCTGATATTGACAATGCTGTTTGCATGGAGGGAAAAGGGTCCAAACCCAACAAATACTCTCAAACTTATCCCAGCTTTAGTCTAAAAGCTGGCTTTGCTTAGAGTTAAAACTTTTTCAGCACCACATCTCTTCCCATTCAGCAAAAGAAAAGGATAGCTAATTGTCTTTAATCAAAAGGAGATCAAAGATCATTCATTTTCTAAGGATTGATGATAATAATAATAATAATAATAATAATAATAATAGCAACTGCATTTTTTTGTTGTCATCTAATAAAAACTTAAAATTATGGTGCGTTCACTAAACGCAGTCATGGTTAAAACAAACTACACCCCCTTTTAGTACTAAGGCTTTACATGTCACGACATAAAACAGTCGTCTGCTCCTTCCCAGGTTCTAAAATGATTCAAATCTAACCCCAAGTGTACAAAGGCATTCGACAGATTATACTGAGATTATACTGATCAAATAAAGTTAAAGCGGGAAATAAATCCCAGCGGGCACACCCAGTGATTGATTTATAAACATCTTTAGCAATATTATCTTGAACTAATAATTTTCTGTGCGACTTTATCCTTGTCTTACTGTTTGTGGAGAACTTATTTACACAACATTGCCTCATTGCTGGCATGACATGAAAGTCTGGAAAATTGGCCGCACATTTTAATCTTTGGCATACAGAGGATTCGTGGTCGACCAATGGCTGCAAGGGGTTTAGGTCTTGTGGCTGCAAAACAGTCCCAAATCATCGCTCCTCCGCCATCATGCTTGACAATTGGAATGAGGTGTTTGTGCTGAAATGTTTTGGTTGGTTTCTTACTGACATTATGCCTTTAGTTTATTGCTTTGGGCTAGTTCTTTCCATTTGCATATTTTGATTAAATAAATACAAAGGTTTCTTTGGACTGGTGTTCCTTTGTTGGCTATAGGTTTTTCCCTTTTGCTCCATCTGCTACTTTTGCCTCTTCCTTGGCATTTAAGCGCTTCATGGTCTATCGAGTGGCTTCTTCTATTGCCCTCTGTTAATTGCCATGGTTCTCCGTGTTTTCCTCCGCCAACACACAATAAGCAACCTGTTTCCTTTTGTCGATCTTTTATCAAAATCATAGATTCCAAAAGGCCAGTCCACACTGAAGTGAATGACCAATAAAGAAATTTTTTTTTTCACATTTTTGTCAATAATATTAACATTTTTATTTTTCAAATTAAAAATAAATTTGTTTAGTAAAAATTAAACACTTTTCAAAGTGTGCTTTTAAGCAACTCCAAATCAGACATATTTCTGTTTCAATAATTACTGCTTACAGCTCATAAAACCCAAAAATGTAGCTTTTCAAAAAGAAGAAAGTTTTTTCTTTTCTAGAGCAGAAGTATAGGGTTAATTAAGAGTCTAAAATGTTTGGTAGATTGATTGTGGACTTTATAAAACACGGTTGACACGACACCCCAAATTATCGCTGACAGTGGAAACGTCTCTGTAAAACTTCGGCTAGTTGGAGTTTGTGCCTCTCTACTCTTTCCCCAAACCCTGGGATCAAAGTATAATAGCCCAGGTAAGATGCTCCTGACACTGTTTCTGTTTCGGGAATGATTGAACACAAGGAATGTGACAGTTGTACTCCACGTCCTGGAAACATCTGTGTGAGGTCCACACCTTTTGAATCTCCTCCAAACTCTTGAATGAGCATTCCTTTACAACCCTGTCAATGCTGCGGTTGTTCGCGTTGCTTCTGAATCTTTTTTTTTTTTTTTTCTACCACAGTTTTTGTCTTACGCTCAGCTTTTCATTAACGTGTCGGACGCAGCACTCTGAAAAGCCTTCAGCTGTGAACGTTTGTGTCGACAAGCACGTTTCTGTAAAGTGAATCCTCTTACTGTTTTGTTGTTAATATTCATCTTGGGCTTCTTGGTGTTGCAGCTTGTAGCACTGTTGCCTTGCAGCAAGACGACCGTGGGTTTGAATCCCAGCCTGAATGTTTCTGCGTTTTTGTGTTCTCTCCGGGTACTTAAAATCATTTAATCAATACTCATGCCAACCCTTATCAGTTCCCTGGAATCTGGAAGCAAAGCACAGCAGCATCCATAAAATCCTGCCGCAGCAGCAGCAGCCAGGGGGAACACCGCCTCCAGTTTCAGTAAGCTTATTAATAAAGTTTATACTAAGAGTTTCTGTTTATTTTTCTTTTTTGTTACATCGGGAGGGGGAGTCCCACTCCAGAGCACGGATACCGTTGCTACTGATATTTATTTATTTAATTTTTATGTTTCCCACTTGTTAGCATGGACAAATCTCCAGATCTGACTAATAAAACACAACAACCTGTTTCCTCGCTTTGAGAAAAGTCCCCTTTGTGCAAAATCAACCTTGTTAATTTGTGGTTTTGCTCCTCGAGCCGGTGTTTCAGCAACAACCATGTGTGTTGCTTTTTCACTTGTAATGGACAACAACCAAAAAAAAAAAAAAAAAAGAGTCATGTCTTAAGCAATGAGCCATACTAGAGGACTCCTGCAGATGTGCCTAAACAAAGAATAATCACTGGGGAATCACGCCAGGAACTATTACACTTTCATTCAGGTAATTAATTTTAATTGCCTTATATTTCTTTTAAACAAAATGAGACAGAAAACATGTTGGTCATGCCCAACTTTTAACATGCTCAAACAGAGCAGCGCAGGTTCTTCCAGAAGCTCAAGCATCTCATGTGAGGCTCAGTAAAGGAGCGTGCCGTGTATTCATGCCTTCCCCCCCCCCCCCCCTTTCCCAATGACAAACGTTGGTGCATTTCAGTGGTATTTTAAGTGATAGGCCGACTCAAAGTTTTAAAGCGATTTGCAAATGAGAAAGAAAGAAAATTTGCTCATTTGACTTCAGTCCCGTTTAATTTGCTTCCTCGATGTTGAGTCCGGCATGTCCAATTTCCTTCAGATGCTCCGTTATCAGAATTAGGTTTTCAAGAGGACATTTATGAACAAACGGCACCATGAAGAGAAAGGAAAACAAACTTCAAGTCAGAGATAAGTTGTGGAGAGGTTTAGAGAAAAGTTAGATTATAAAGCAATATCCCAGGCTTTGAACATCGAACAAACCAAAAATATTTCCTCATCCAAAAAAAGGGGCAGCATCATGCTGTGGAGACATTTTTCTATCCAATCCTTGATCTGAAAGTCACGTGAGAGAATCTGTTGACAGGGCAACCGTTATTTGTTTACACGTCACGTTTAACTTTGTCGTGATCTAATCCAGGAAAGGAGCTACGTAATTTATTATTCATCACATGGTTTGTAGCCCTGTCTCTCCGAGATTACATAACTGACAGAGATCATTCCTGCCATACCTCCACAGAGTCCAGTGTACTGTACTGAACTGTGGGGAGGAAGTTTCTTCCTGTTAAAAGAGAATCTACAGTTTGATCCAACCAGCTGTTCTTCTTTTCACAGATAAGTTTTTACCAGCTGCCATCAGGAACTAAGTTTTAAAGCATTTAATTACTGAATTGTACATTGCCGATTAGAGGGATCGGTAATGTGGCTCTTCAGGACACTTATTGTTAAATTCAACTTTATAAATAAACTTAATTGAACTGAACAAGACGAAGGCGAATGATGAAAGAAAGCAGCAAGAAATCAGGTTTGCGGTTTGTGACCAGTTCAACTTTTTCCACATACTACTTTGTTCGGATCTGTCACTTAAAATCTCTGTAAAATACAATAAAGTTTTATGTGACCAAAGAAAAAAACAAGTCCTAGGGATATAGATATGCCTCCAAGGCTACACAAAACACTACATGAGAACATTTACAGGTTATGAAGCGCTGAAGAGAACGTCACAAGATGCCCAAAGCATTCAGGAATCCAGATGGGTTACTACGGGAACAGTCTGAGGACAATTGATAGGCAGAGCAGCAACGTCCCAGAGGGTGCAACCCAATCACAGCAGGCGCTGGCTCTGACGGATGAATGCCCCACCTTGACACAAAAAGTCAAGTCATCCTAATCAAATGTTGGCCTTTATAGTTTCTGATCTAAAGTGTGCTTTGTTACATCGGGGGTATCAGAGCGCCAAACGCTGTAACATGAGGCCCGGCTGTTTTGCCTCTACAGCTGCTGTAATGAAACATGATGAGGCCATAACAAGCCGACAACCGCTTGTGTCGCCGGCCACGATCGACACAGACACACAACAAACAATCCTTACGTTTCATCAGGAATGTCTGCCTCGAGGTTCTTCAAAGTTCGGGGGGAAACTTTCAAAATGCAGCGGCTTGAAATGCTGTCGTGCAGAGTTAGCGACTCATCAATCTCCAGTCATGTTCCTGTCATGCGCTACGCAGCCACATCATCTCATCTGCCCCCCCTGAGCCCCACCAACATCACACAGTTCAAGTGCTGCTGACTTCACTGCATCTGATGGGTCTCTGACTAAGGACCTCAATTACCCTGTCTGCTAGTTTGGTTACTGCCCATTAATCTCTCATTTGTGGGAAGGAGTGTCACAACAAAGTTAGCCAGTGGGAATCCCATGCAAAAGATTTAAACTTTCCCTATTTTTTAATTTTGTTTTATTCTGAGTTTATTGCCATCTTTCACTATGGTTTTGGTCATAAGTTGTATGGTACATCAATATGAAGCGATGTTAAATTATATGTATTAATCAGTCTCATAATTTTTTAAAAATGAAAAGAGATATTAATTTATCTACAAACTTCTAGGTAAGGTAAGGTGATTTTATTTATATAGCACATTTTCAGCAACAAGACAATTCAAAGTGCTTTACATGAATTAAAAGGAAATACAAACAAAATATCCTAAAAAAAACTCAGAAGTTAGATATTACTAACTATAAAGCTGAAAATCAAGAGTTTGACAGTTTCTCAGACATTATGGCATATTCAGCAACCTTTACCGTCAAATATCTCTTTTGCTCGTCATCCCACTAAATAAAAAAAACTTTTAAGCTGTAAAAACCATTGAATTTTTTTTTCAAACATAGCTTTTCAAGTTTTATACATGCCTGCTGAATAAAATCTGGTCATATTCTGGCAAAATGTAGGAACTAAGATTTCATTTAAGTTTATTTTTTCCAAAGACAGACAAAAACAGCTTTAAAATGGGAGACTAACTGGATATTTCTGAATTGTGTATTCCACATTTGCATAAAGTGGGAATGGAAAATTAAATAAAGCCCACGGTAAAAAAAAAAAAAAAAAAATTCTGTCTTTCTTTGGAGGTAGTTTAGTAAGCTTTTTTGCAGTTGTGCTTCGGTACGATAACAATTATTCTGATTCTGATTCTGCTAAACCCTGACCTGGTTTCTAAATTCTGTTAATTTTAATTGAAAAAAAAAAATAAATAAAAATGTAAAAGGAAATGAATTCAAAGTTTCTGAACCACATGGATGACCCAAACTAGAAACAGAGTGCCGCACTTTGGGCCAACATGTGGTGTTAGTTATGTCTTACAAAACCAGCTGTAATCTCTATGGACATTCTGCATCCTTGCACGCTGCTGTTTCTTTCTATAGGTAGAAGACGGTGGTTTCCCCAGTCAGAATCACAAAATTTGGCTAAGATATTTTTGATCTAATATTGTGTTATTTATCACATATAACCTACATTTCTAAATTACAACGTTCTGCGAGGGATAGCATTCTGGTCGCCAGCATCTCTTTAGGCGGTGGATATCAAAGGCATTGTATGTGCATGATCTAGCCAAAGATATATTTCCATCTGCGGTGCGAATGCACTTGAATTACAAGAGTCTGTCATTTGCAGTTCCGATATCTTGGGACGATAATTGCAAATCCATAAAGTATACAGCTCTAATATGTGTTTAGGATTTCACCTGTGCTCCACTACATATGACTAACCTCTGTTGTGTGGTACATGCAAGCTGTCCAAATGCATTAAGAGCTAAATAAAGCAAGCTAAGCCGTTATGCACCATCCTCCAGATGTTATCTGCGTTTGATCCTCCTGAATGACATATTTCTCAAATTAGACGAACACCTCGGTGTGGCGTCTTCCTGTGGTGATCAAAGGCTTGACATGGGTGGGTTGAGTTCTATCCCCCTAAATCAATGTCAACACCTGTCACATAATCCTATGCGCTGCAGAACTAAAGTAAATCACAGATTGAAAGTTTGATCTGGAAGGGATTAAACACGACTTTTGGGTTAATTTCCCCCTGTGCCAGATTCTACTCCTATTTCTTACATAGGCGTAACCATGTAATTCCTTTACTTACATTTTGTACCCCTTAATAAAGCATTTTGTATCCATGTACTAAAACCATTGCATATCTGTTTACTATTCATTGTAGTTACATATTTTCATGGATCATAATGGGTCATAAAAATTAGAACAAATTGCCTTCGTGGGCAATATGAATTGACACAGCATGAACTGTGTCAATTCAACTTGAGTCATTTCTTACTCAAGTTTTTTAGGTACAAACTGACAAAAACTATACAGCTATGAAATGGAAAAAGGGTGAAATAACCAGCACCTGCTTTAATAGATCGCTCCCCCCCCCCAGTTTATTAAAACCACGTCCCTGAAATGATAAAGAAGTTAAATTTTAGCACCAACAATTAGCAAACAGCTGTTTTTAGTTGATAACTTGGCATGCAGCTGACATCAGGACATCAGACCTTGAAGCTGATGGGCCACAGCAGTAGAAGCTCAAGCCACATGCCAGTTCTGTTAACTAATGGCACAAAGCGTAGAGAGAGAAACTCAAACAACTTCACCAAAATTTGACGACGCCAAGATCGTGGAAAAAAAAAATCGGCTGGCCCGATGAGCCTCGATTTCAGCTGCAATTATGAGAATTTGGCATGATTGTCACAAAAACCTGCATTCATCTTGCTCTCTGTCACTGGTTTTAGCTGAAATTGGTGACGAGATGGTTCGGGGTGTATTTTCTTTGCAAACGTTGGTCCATTTAGCACCAAGAACAGCCTCGAATGTCTACTTGGCTACTTCCAACACGATAATGCACCGAACCACAAAGTCCAAATCTTCTCAAACTGGTTTGTCGAACATGACAATAGATCCACTGTACTGCTGGCCTCTACTATCACCAGATCTCAGCACCTTTGGGAGGTAGCGGAAGGTTGTCGATATACAACAAAATCTGCAGCAAATTGCATTATGGTAACGTAAATTTGGGCTAAAATCTCTCAAGAATGTTTCTGACACCTTGTTAACCTGATGCCAAGATGATTTCAAACCGTTCCAAAGGCAAAATGAGATTCAACTCAACTCTTATTAGCTAGATTATGAAATAACAAATACTTTACTCGTGTTAAACTTCTTGTTGTTATGAACTGAAGGCTAACACATATTTCAACTCTTTCCTGTGTTTTTTCTAGCTTTTAGGATCTGATCATTCTTAATTTGTCTGCTTGTTCCCTTTCCTCACTTTGTATTCATGCACACACTACAACATATGTACCATGCTTTCATGTTACTGGGAAAAAGCAACCAATGTCCAAAGAAAAACAAAGAGACACATTCAGACAGCCTCAGAAACTGCTGCTTAAAGATCCCTTTCAAAGGAAAAATCAGCAAAGAGTTCATGTCTACAGTAAAACATAAAAAAACGGAGTATATACGTAAGGCAACCACACCTCTTTCCCACCACCACGACAACACTGGCCCAGTCGGTGAACTGAAGATTTCAAAAATGAATTTACCAACCACATGAGACTCTGTGGTGGACGTGCTTAAACTACAAGCGGCGGCTCTACCAGCCCATTTTTCTTCCTTTGCAAGCGACGTGCCTCACTTGATCCATAAGCGCAGTTGAGATGAAAGGGATATCTTTTTTGGCTAGGTGCTAATGAGAGTCTTAACCCTGAGGGTTTATGAGGTTCATTGTGCAAACAGACACACACGCAGACTCATGCAGTTAGGCCACATGTGTGCCGTGCTGATCCCCGCCTGCTCTGCCTCACTTCTCGGAAGCCACGAGCAACATGTCTTGACTGAGGGAAGGAGCAGCAGGCGTAGAGACCTCCTGAGAGGCTGAATGCCGAGGAAATCCGCTGCAGGGGGAACAGACGAGCGGCGCAGAGGCAGCAAACGGCAGGACTCGGGAGGTGCGTGCCCAGACTTGTTTGGATGGGGCCTCCGTTGCCCTCAGGGGGGAGTTCACAGCTTGGTTGGGGGTTTTCTCAGTCTCAAAAAACCGGGGTGGTGTGAAAGCATGATGAGCCACTGGAAACCACAGAGATAAAGCGAAGGGATTCCACCACACACCTTGCCAAAGAGTTAAATATCAGGCAGTCACAATACAGTCACCGTAAAGACATGGGCAGACACCAACCTGCTCCAATGTAGACGTAACCGCATTTCAGAATCTCTGAAGTGTTAATTTTGTTTATGTGAAGATGCAACATGAGTCAATGTGATTATGTACATTTAGACATGTGCAGCTGTGTCTGTGTAATGAAATATGCATTACAAAAGTTTGTGTGTGATGTGTCTTTTCTAAGGTTCTTTGAGAGACAACAGTCAAGAGGGTTACTCACGAATTTGTACCGTTGATGTATTGGTCACGGACCGTAGATAACGGACTGACACACAGAACGTTTGGTACTGACCACATGCCAATTCATGGCTCCTTTAACAACAAGTGAATGCTGCTATAATCTACTCAGACTATTAAAAGGAATGTGATTATTTGACTCCAGTAGGTTGTATTTACTGAAAGGAAATGACTCGGAGTTCCTGTTGGTTCTTTGTTCGATTAGGGATTATAATTCTGACAGACATTCAATCTGTGATGTTTTACAAGTGAAAAGTCTCAAATTGCTGTTAGAACCCAAGAAATGAAACTGTAATATTAAGTCTACAGATAACTGTAATACAGCAAGCTTGAGCATTTTTATCTTTTTATTTTATCCTAATTTAGCTTAATATTTAATGCAAATGCCTAAGCACAGATAAACTGGATACACTGATAAACCATTGTGGGAGTATTTAGATATGAAATGATTTGTTTCCAGGACAGAAATACGATAGGAAAGAGGTAAACGGCTATTATTGATTAACTTGCGTAACAGGCCAACTGCATGTAACTGCATTCTTTTCCAATGGGCACTGTTGGAGGCCTCAAAAAACAAAAATCATTTTTAGTTTTTATAAATTAAGTTTTCTTGAGCTACAACACATCACAGTGAAACAGTTGATGCTATTGTTTTTTGTGAATTTTGCATTCACTGGACATTAAAAATCCTGGGGGGGGGGAATCTGAGTGATATAATTATTACATATTTATTATATTATATGTAATAATATAAAAACATAATACAAACAGAGTGATTTATTCTAGACAAACACATTTTCATGTTCACATCCTTAAACAGATCATCCAGTGGCGAGTTTGCAGCTCTGGCTGCAGCTGGGAGGGACGGTTGTATCAGGACTCAGTCGCTGTGAGAGTTTTGACAAGGGAAAGAGACCCATGGCAGAGTCCACTACTTGAGTCAAGTACATAGAGGAAGATGGTCTCTAGTAATACCAGAAAAAGTCACAAGATGTACTATTAGTTTCTTCTTTTTTTGTGTTTTTTTTTTTTTTTAAGTCTGAAGACTGAAGACAGTGAATAGCTACAAAGTTGCTGCATTGGCAACAGTGCTTTGCTTTGCCTGTTAAAGGCAACTGCAGCACAATACAGCGTCCATTTGTCCAGCAGAGGGCAGAGAAATGCACTGCCACGTGCGTCCAGCGGATTGTTGGGAATCAGTTGATCGCTTTAGGTTTTCACCATGTGTTGTTTGCTACTCGGCTTGCCCTTAAAGTTACTTCTCGGTTTGCTCTGAGAGCACTTTGCTTGTACAAACAGATTTGACATTGGCATTGAATTTGATGAAATACTTTGGAATTTCATTGTGTTTGCCCACAGCAATTATTGATGACGGGGTGCCAGTTGCTCTGAGCTATGTCTGAATAAGTTAACTTTTTTATTATTTTTTTTTAAAGTTACTAATAATGTTGGCTTATTCTGGGTTTGTGCCTGAAGCCCCAAGCCCCAAGTGTGTTCCTCTGTGAGAAGACTTGTGCAGCGGCAGACTGCAAAAACATTGTTTGCATTAAACTTGGATCCACCTCCAGTTTACCTCTATATGTCGACGCCGCCGCCGCTGTGCAGCTTTGTCAGATTTGCCCGGAGGACACCATGAGGCGCAGAAGGTACCGTGCACTGGAAGCATTGCCATCAAAGTCGCATATAGAAATCCCATAACAGAATCCGGGAAAGTAAGGAAAAAAGTCATTTGAAGGAGAGTAAGTGGAACAAGCAAAGTTGCTGCCTTCCCTCCTCCTGAGGATAAATCTTTTTTTTTTTTTTTTGATGGAGGCTGGAATTTGTCCAAGTTTTATTTCTTTATTTATTTTTTGCCACTTCTGTTTGACACACTTTATTTACTATCCAAATGCCACTGAATGATCAGATAAAATAATATAAAAAAAAAGACAGAACCCCTCCAAAACAAAAGGTTTGAGAACATGTTCTTTGTCCTTTACCACTCTCTGCTGACATTCAAATCGAAGTTGAGACAAAAAGCTCTCAAACTGACGCAAGACTCTATCTGTAAGCAGGGAAACTGATCAGGTTGCAAAACTTGAGGACCTTTTGGTCCGTAAGAAAATGAGAGTAGCAGCAGCTCTTGCAAGGCGTCGGTAAATTCATATCAAAACTAAACATGCTGCAGGTGGACAAAACTGACCCTTAGACTCTGTCAGAGCAGCGGTATAATTGAATGTTGTGAATTAGTCATAAGAGCAGATTGTTTGCACTGCTGCATGAATCGTTAGCAGCATCTGATGCAACATAATGGATCGTTTGGGATGGCACGCCTGGAATTTCTTTGTGAAAATTTAAAACATCATGTTTATGAAATTTAGTAAAAAAAAAAAAAAAAAATCTAATTGCTGCTTACTTTCTCATGGGTGGTTAGCTGAAAAAAAAAAAGTGTGAAACTTTTGAGAAATATTAGCAGAAGACAGCCTGCCAGCTCCCACATACTTTGCAAAGGTGATAGCCCAGCCCAGGGAAACCCGGCTCCAGATCTAGCAATCTGCTGTCTTTCTGGGATTAACTCTCAACGCATGTTTTCGATTTTGCTTGCTATCTCTTCCAAGTTGCTCAATTTAGCCTGATTTAGCAGAATTACTAGAAGTGCTGCAGATTTATTTGCATAGAAATGTTTTACCCCAGGTTAGGCATGTCCCAACTAAGAGGTGATAAATTTGATGTTGATTTGGATCCAGACCTGGATCTGGAGCTTAGCTTCTTTTTGTGTTATTCACTGTGGGTGGAGGCTTATAATCTTGGTCCGTACTTTGTTACTAAACCAATTGAAAAAAAAAAATCAAATCCCATGGAGAAATTTGTGTGTTTTTTTTTTCTGTATAATTACTTTATTTATAAGCATATTGAAGAAGGTTTCTTGTCATATCAATCTTAATAGATAAATAGATGCATGGTTGAACAGAGGGACTGATTGATGGACAGAAAGTAACAAATTGACAATGTCAAGAACAACATTCTGGTTGGCTGTGGGTTCTATTGATGCTCACTCCACCGCACCAACAGATCCAGTCTGTCACACAAATCTGGGCTAATCTACGTATTCCTGCTATTTATGCCAAATTCTGCCTACTGCCTAATATCCTGGGCGGTGACTGTACGTCAAACTCAAAATGAAAATATTTCCACCTGGGCTGAACTTTATTTCTAGTCAGTGACGTGACGGTTTCGATCATTGGTGTGATCTGAACGTCTTTGCCACCGACATGCATGTTGGAAGGAATGGATTTTGCTAATATTTAACCTTCATAGCGTCCCATATCGGAGAGATCAGCTAGACGATTTAAAATAAAGCATGCGTGTGTGTGTGTGTGTGTGTGTGTCCATGCTTGTCCTCTAATGATGTCTTAGCCCCTAGTCATTGCTGTCTTCCCTTTGAGGAGCTGTCTGCTCTGTGTTTTACTGCAGCTAATGGCTGTGCAGCAACGGAGTTTGTCATTTCCTTCAGAAGCACGATGCTCGTCCTTTGATGGTTTGCGAAGATCATGACTCACCTTCAGTGCTTTGAAATATCAGAAGCCTTTGAAGCTCTCACCTAGCTCCAGTTCGACTGGATAGTGTGTCACATGTCTCATGTTTTAGATGAATTTGCACAATAAACTTCAATTAACTGACGTAAAAAAAAAAAAAGGAAAAAAAAAACTATTAAAAACCTTTAGTCAGCCATACTGTTGAGTGTAGCTGTTTCACTTTGGCTGTAAAGACTGAGCAATAATCTATTGTAGAGAAAAAAAACAACAACATTTTGAACACATTCAAGAAATTATTTTGATAGCCGGTGAATGACCTGGCTGGCTACTATACTGTCACTTTTATACTTTTTTTGCGTAGCTAGCATTTTTTTGCTAATCACAGTTATACTCTCTTGGCACATTACAATTTAAATTTATCCCAGTGACAATACATTCTGAAGTAGCTTTGAAGATTAAAATATTTGAAAGTTGGAGTAATTTTGTTATGCAGAAGCTCACAATAACCGACGGTTCACGGTAGATACAGTTCGCAAACTTGGCCTAGAATAAGTTTAGCATTAACAGAATCTATTAGCCGAGGCAATAGTGCGTCATTGTCTGTTTGGATTGACGTTGTCTGTACAATGTTTGCACTTTTACTTTTAACGCACCAAAAGATTAAACTCTGAAGGATACTCCGGGAATAAATGCACAAATCTGGATTCACAATAAACTATATTATTTTTTTAATGACTTATTTTCTCATTTTTTTAGCAGCTCTTCTCTGTCTTTTCTCTCAACCAAAACCACATAAATTACCAGGATGGCAAATAGTTAATGAAGGAGTGAGGCAGATGGAGATATGTCATAGTTATTTGTTTTCCTAATTCCATCCAGTCCTATTCAGAAATAAAACTTTCTTTAGGGGGACATTTAAAACCAGTCTCAGTTAATACGAGGAATTCAGTTTGAATTTGTTTCAACTTGTCGTAATTAAAGCATATGTAAAATCATTAAAAATAATTAGGTCACATCCACATAAATCTAAATCAAAATGGTACATTTCAATAGAGTTCGTAGGTATTCTGTAGATAGAATTAGAGGAAATAAATCTGTCTACATTTTGTATCCGACGCTGACAAATTCTTCTCCAGAACAAAACTCTAAACCACTAACTGTCCAACTAACTTCATGTTGCCTCCTTTCCTCTTGCTCATTAGTGTTTGATATATATTACCTTGTCACAGCCCCCCACCCCACACCCCACTTCATGTTGTGAACATCTGGACACTACTTTTACTGTGCCATCCAACAAATGTCTTGAGGACTACAGCTGTATGTTGCTCAAAGCTGGCCGGTGTGCAACAATTTACCATATCCAAGATCCTAAACTTCTGTCGGATCGTTGCTGTGGTTGCTCAGTCACGGCCCACTCCAGGCTGTTTTTAAAATGTTTAGATTTAGGGAATCGGATCACGAGAACCGATACTGATTAAACGTAAAGCACAAAGAGTGAGTTCAGGTCACGCTGGATGAGAAGAGCGAGACAAGGATCAGATCAGAAGAGACAAAAGGAGAGTAACTGTAAATAACACCATGAGTAGGTCATGGCACTAGAGGGTCCAAAGCACACAAAAGGATCTTGTACTGTTCTTCGTCCACTTTAGTGACTGGAACTGCAACACTAGTATCACATTGATGCTGCAACTTCGCTTCGATAGGCTCTGCATATTTCAAGTTAAAATTTGGAACAGGAAAGAATAGAAATGTTACTTTTTGTTGCTTTAGTGGGGAAATTTAAGTGGAGCAGCAGAGATATTACACTGGTGGCTTTTGTCATCATCATCATCAGCAGCAGCAGCAGCAGCAGCAGCAGCAGCAGCAACATGTTGGTTTATTAAAAGGAAGATAAAGAAAAGTCTGAGTAAAGCTAAGAAGGCATTTGACAATGTGGTTTTAAACCATGTGGTTCCTAAACAGACATGGACTTTTTACCAGTCTAAATTTATTCCACAGTTTTAAATACACTACGGTTACCATCCTACCACTTCACTGCTTCGAGCAACAGCAATGTAATGTTTGTAATAAGAGTGATTGTGAAGGTGAGCCAAAGGGAGAAGCTTTCAACCAGCCGATCTACATTTCTACTCTCATCTATGGCCACAAGCTCTGGGTGGTGACCAAAGGAGCAAGGTTGCAGACGGAAGTGGTGAAAATGAGTTTCCTCTACAGGGTGTCTGGGTTTTCCCATGGAGGTACGGTGAGAAGTTCGGTCATTTGGGAGGAGCTCGGAATGGAGCCGCTGCTCCTCCGCATTAAAACGAGCCAGCTGATGTGGCTCGGGCGTGTAGTTAGGATGCCTCCTGGTCGCCTCCCTGGTGAGGTGTTCAGAGCCAGGAGGAGACCCAGAGGAAGACCAAGGAGACACTGGGGGGGGGTGAGAGGGGGAGTCTATGTTTCTCAGCTGTCCTGGGAGCGCATTGGGATTCCCCTGAATGAGCTGGCCCAAGTGGCTGGGGAGAGGAAAGTCTGGGCTCTTCTGCTTAGACTGCCGGCCCCGCAACTCAGTCCCAGAGTAGGCGGAAGATAACAGCTGGATAAATAATGCTTTTGTTTTGAAAGAAATGATTTTGATGTAAACGCAAAACAACTCAGTTTTGCGTTGAACAAAGCAAAGACCTACTTTCATTACTCTGAACGGTTGATTTTTGACCAAAGGACTGGACCGTCTAGTCTGTTGCCCTTTAGAATGATGCAAGCTGCATTCTGTTTGTATTGAGAACCTTTAAAAAAAAAAATCAATAGAAATAAATCCTAAACTGAAATTATGGCTTGGGAAGTTGTATGTTTCTCATCAATCCCAGCCTCAAAGTCCAGTAGGTAAAGCATACCAGTAAAATTCAGGGCTTGTTGTGGTTTTTGTTTCTAGTGGTCACTGAGCTAAACAAGTAGCAAATTCATCCACTGCCCCTGTGGAAATGAAGAAAACTGCTTCCTGTTTAGTTCCTTAAGAATAGCATTCTTTTGGATGTTCCAGAATTGTTTTTCCCGCCCACCGCAGGAGTTTTCAGAGTAGTACGTGGACGTCCTTGGTCGATCCAGAAAAGCCGGCAAACGGAGGATTTCCTCACCGTAGGTAGGTGACCTCTCAGCTTTTGGGATTGGGGACTGAAGGCTTGGAGGGGAAGGGGATGATTGTCACAGTCAGATAATGACATTCCTGAAACCCAGAGATGGACTCCAGAGTCCCGTTAAAGCCATTCATGCTGATCTGGAAATGTTTGCTTTGTAGATTATAGTCATAAAGTGAAACCTTTACATTTAGTGCGTGTTTGAGCAAATGCTGCCGCATTAAGGAAGGAACCCATTTTTAGAGGTATTTTGAAGCTGAGATGCTCCAGTTCTAATCAGGAAATCTGATTTTGCCTTTAAGAAGTTGCTTAGGTTTCTCTTTTTCTCTTCTATTTTTCACCTTTTCCTATTTTGTATCTCTATTTTTTTCTTTTTTTTTTTTTTTTTCTTTTCAAAAGCATTCCAGATTTTACTGGAAGCAGCATAATGAACTGAATCCGTGCAATGTGCCTTCCTTCTGGCAAAGATTCACCGGCAGAAGTGAAGGCAATAAAGCAAGAAAAAGAAAAACAAAAAAAAGCAGTTATCGGATTTGAACGTCCTGCTTTCGCGATGTGAGCTAAACCGCCGCTGATGTTCGACGGGTATTATTGGAGAGAATTGAGCCGAGTTAATTCTTTGTTGAAAGTGACTGTCATCGTTCTTTTTCATCCGTCACCGTTATTGCAGGAAAGACAAACCCGCTGACAGAGCGGCTTAAAGTAAAGCACCACCAGCTTAACACGTTATCGCGTTTTTGACCTTTAACAATATCTGTGTTTAATAGTGTTTTTTATGGTTTGTCGCGCAATTTCTGCTGAAGAATCTCTGCAGGATGTGTGAGTCAGGTCGGAGGTTGGAGCTGTTGTGGATTCACATACAGTGTCTTAAAATAATCCGCACCTCTTCTGCCACAAAAATCAGTGCATTGTATTTAGATTTTATATGGAAACACAGCGTGAAAGACAAAGAGCATATAATTTACAATAATAACAATAATAGTAAAAAAAAAAAAAAAAAAAAAAAAAAAAACCTCAAACCACCTTTTTTAAATAGACCTCATCGGTGTCTAATTTAATCTCAGCACAAATCCAGATGTTCTGTGAAAGCCACAGAGGACATTGGTGAACAAACAACATCATAAAGACCAAGGAACACAGCGTTGCCACTGCGACGGTCCAGGAAGATTATCTGGTGGACAGTACAAATGACCTCAGCAGGACAATGACCCTAAACGTGCAGCCAGAGCTGAAATGCAGTGGTGGAGATCACAGCCTGTGTGTCTGAGTGGCCCAGTCAAAGTCCAGATGCAAATACCGTCAAAAAATATGTGGCAAGACTTGAAAATTTGATGTTCGTAGACACTCGCTCTACAGCCTGACAGAGGTTTAGGTATTTTTGAACAAGCGAACATGTAAAAACCTTTGAAAAGTGGCAGAAATTTATAAAACTTAGTGCTAACCTTTAGGGGGCAAAAAAAAAAAAATCCCCATTGAAGTTTGTGGCTGTGATGTGACAAAGTGAGAAAGGTTAAGCACATGTGAGGGAGAAATTTCAACTTCTACATGTGAAAAACAAAAAAAAAAATGAAACTGTAATTACAGGGCAAGGTGGAGGTACAAAGTATTTACTCAGGGTGACTGGATACAAACACACTGCATGCATTATGTGTTTTTATTTGTAAAAAGTTCGTAAAAGCATGAATTCTTTTCCCTCTGCTGCACTATTATGCGCTAAATTATGTTGGTCGATCTCATGAAATCAATGACGTTTGTAAAAAAAAAAAAAAAAAAAAAAAATATATATATAAATAAAAGGTGGAATTCACACTTTTGACAACTTTTATCTGACATGACTGCATTTATAAAGTTTTCCTCACCTCTAAAACCGGCAGATTTACACTTTATGCTTATTTTCTTCTCTGTATGACCCTTCATCTCCGTGCACATCCCTGGAGTTACTTGTGCTGTTTTGTTTTCTACGGCTCGTCTTGTAACAAGGAAGGCAGCCAGGCATGTAGCAGTCAGAACTCTCTCCAACTCGTCCCGCCTCAGCTTGAGGATTTATGGCCAAGTCATTGCTACCACCACCCCCTCCTCTCCACCCCCACCCCTCAACCCCCCCCCCCCCCCCACCAGCCTCTCCTCTCACACCCCCCAACAGCCCCCTGAGGAAGAAGCTGAGAAGACGCGGTTTTGGGCCCTCGCTGAAACTCTGCACCCTCCTGCTTGACGCACCGCCACCTCATTTTGTCTCCTTTCAGAGTCCTGCAGGGCGACGCCACTGACAGCCCCGTTTGACACCTAGACTCCAGTCACCTGAAGCTACAGCCCCCCCCCCCATCATCCTCTTTCATCTTTTACGCCCCATCTCCCTCCTTTCTCCTGACCCCCAGCCCCCTTCTCTCTCCTCCCCCACACCTCCTACACGTCAAAATTCGGTACCCAAATCAAAGGTGAGTCTGCATTGTTTGGGCTCAAAACAGTACACCAGTGTCATGTAAGCCCCTTGAAGAGAACAGCTGCAGGTAATTCACATGGAGAGGATCCCGAGCTCTTTGTCACTGTTGTCTTGTGACTGTCGCTGAAGCCAGGCGTGGGCGTCAAGTCCTCTCTCCCATTAACGCCTCAGCCCTGTGGCCTGTGTGCTTGGCAGCTGTCTAGCTCTGTAAACGAAACCAGAAGAAGATGCTCGCGGTTTGGACGCCACCGCAGCGGGGACCGCATGCTGGTCGGGCTACTGGTAGCTCTGACAAGTTCTGCACGGTGGGCCAAAAGACACGGAGCTCTGTCGTACGCGGGGGCTTGTTTATGTTACAAAAGACCAGATAAGGAGGTTAAAAGGTCATAGATTTGTTTTTGTGTTTAATCTGTCAGTTTTAAAAATATATACACGGTATATGTCAAAAGGCGTCAGAAACAAACCCACAAACTTCAGCTTTGTGCTGGTTACTTTAGCAAATAATGGAAAGAGAAAGAAAAAACAAATGTGGTCAAGTCTAACATGCGACTGGGATGAATAACATGCTTGGTCAAAACCACAAATAAGATTAAAAAAAATTTGAATGTAGCCACAGTTTCTTCTCTAAATGTCTGGATTAGTTGAAAAATAATATTTCAGGGGATGTTAAATGTTAAGTGGCGACACACTATAGACAATCAAAGCGCAACCTTAAACAGTGCCTACGGCTGTTTGAGAAAACTATGAAGAAGTCTGACTTTCCCTTAAGAGCATGCATTTAGAAAAAAAAAAAAAAAAAACAACAACTGGCATCATGTGTTGCCTTCCTCGGTGAGCTGGTGAACCCTCACAAATTTATTTACGTAAGTTAAAAGGCCAAATATAATTTAGAATAATTTAGATGTTCCCAGAAGTAAAATTAATCCTTTTTATAACAACACGCTCCATAATGATAAATGGACCAGAGTGTGGAGGGGAAAAAAGCACGGCAAACCTTTTCCGTTGCACTAGTATTTGAGGTTAAGATTCTTTGGACTGGGCCGGAGAACATTTTTCCACGCAGTCGACTGAAAGTTTGCACCCTTCACAAAATGATCATTTGACCAAATAGACTGACAGTCTGATGCCTTAAAAGTGTGAATTGTTGTTGTTATTTTAAATGTTTTACTCACCACCAGATGGGATAGCCTCCGAGCACCCGTGAGCTGGACAACCACACACACAGCAAATATCCAATCAGATACAAATCCATGAGGTAAGCCTTGTCAAGTGTGTGTAAGTGGATCAATACACAGAACTTGCAATAGGCAGTGAAGAAGAGTTTCCAGGATGAAGAGCTTCTGGAGTAGCTTAATTGTTGAATGAAGGGGGGAAATTAAAATATTTGACACACACAAAAAAAAAGAAAAAAAAATCTTCCTCCTGTTTTTTTTCCCCCCTCTCTTTCTTTGAGTCGGGCCAGGAAAGTGTGTCTGTCTCCAAGTAGTTAAGAGAATAAGTGTCTCTTACACTCATGCACACGCTCCTACCCGTCCTCTCCTTCCCTCCCTCTCTCTGAGGTTCTTCCCTAAGGTAGATATCTTTTCCTCTCTCTCCCGACTTTTTTCTCCCTCAGGATGCCTCATCCACAGGCCCGATATTAAAGTGGAGGGCGGGTGGGGTGGAGATGTAGGTGGTGTTGGAGGGTGTGGGGTGGGAGGTGAAGGAGGAGGGGGGAGGAGGGAAGGTGTGTGTGGGGGGGGAGGGTGGATGGATTGTAGGATGAGGTTTGGAGATGTCAGCTGGCAAGCCAATCACAGGAGATGGCCTTAGGTTACGAAAAAAAATTATTATTCGTTCCCATCTGTCAATCACACGCCACCCCCTGGTAATGTGGAAGAGAAAGGATAGAGTGCGAAAAGAGAGTGAGAGGGAGGGAGGCATAGGGAGGGACAACATGGAAAAAAAGGTAAAGTGGAGTTGTTGCTCAACTTGTTTAATCCGTGATCAGGAAAAAAATAAAATAAAAAAATCCCCCTAGAAAGTGGCCGGAGGCAGGTGATGAGGACTTGGGAGGAAGCTTGGCAGTACCTGCTGACACACATGCTGACACTGATTTGTATTTTTTCTTTGTTTCGTTTTGTTTTTCAGAAGCTTGTGCCCTGACTAATTGATCCGGATATAACCGCTGCAACTCTCACACACGTATCCCGCTCCTGTGCAGACCTAACGGCTGGGGGGAATTTTCCAAACTGTTATCCTCCAAAACCCGCCTGAAGAAGAGGGCATGAAAGGGGTCCCCACAATAAAGCCATAAAACGGCAGAGAGGTGGCTGGGCCAGGCACGCAGGGGTTATGTGCTCCAGCGGCCCAAAGGCGACACATTTTACATCAATACTATTGTCATTCTGATGGGCTGAGAGGCGAGCAGCCGTGGGACAGAGTGAGAGGGGGCTGCGGGGGGCGATGGGGAGGGAGGCAGAGGGTGAAGGAGGAGGGTGGGACACTTGAGATGATCTTAGCCTGAAGAGAACATGCAGGAGATAAACCCACAAGGAAACTGATCAGGACGAATGCAAACAAGATACCCAGACAAAGATCAAAGGACGGCGGCTGTACTGATGACTTATCTGGATTATCAAATCGGTTGCAATGACTGGCACGCGGTGCCTCAACCGCCGTGGCTTTTTCCACAGTTTGTCACATTACAGCCACAATCTTAAATGAAGTAATTCATCAGGGGTTTTATGTGATGGTCAAGCAACACTGTGAAACGATGATCTCAAAGGTTTATGCAAATCATTATCTGTAACGTTGCGTAGCCATGTCTCTGCAGTTAAAGTGTATCGCCCATGAAACTCTCTGAGAATGAATGTCAGGTCTTTCTTGAAACTCCAGAGGACTGAACCTGGCCATTATTTCATCCAAAACTTTCCTTTGTAGCTCTGTCTGAATTTCTGTCTTTTTGTTGTTGTTGTGCTTCAAGCTGAATCTGTCACCCAGCTAAAAGACGTTTTCAATTTTCCGCTCAGGATTGTCCTATATTTTGCTACATCCATCTTTCTGTCTGTTGATCAGTTTCCCTTTTCCCGTGGAGGAAGATATTCCTAACAGTATGATGCTGGGGCTACCACCATCAACACCATCACCACCACACAGTCTTAATTTTATTCTGCACCATGTTTTGCATGTTGGTCAAAAAGTTATTTGATTTTTTTTTTTTTTTTGCCAGTCTTTTGTAAAATCCAGATGTGTGAAGTGCATGACTGACACTAGTTGTCCTATCAACAGATTCCCATATCTGAGTTGTAGATCTCTGCAGTTACATTGGGCTTCTTTGCTACTTTCCTGAATAAGGCCGACAGACATTGTGCCAGCCTTTCTAATATCTAATCATATTTAGAACAATTCAGTGCAAAATGTTCAAAGCTTTGGATAATGTTTTATAATCCAGTTCTGCTTTAAACCTCTCCACAGCTTTATTCCTGATCTGTCTGCTGACTTCCTCTTCGTGATGGTGTTTGCTCTCTAATGTTGTCCAACAAAACTGATGCCTTCACTGAACAGAGGGATTTATACTAAGATTGAATTACACAAAGATTGACTCTATAACTGGCTAGTTCATTTCTGAAGGGAGTTCATTTCATTACAGTTCATTGTGGGTGTCAGAATAAAAGGGCTGAATACAAATGCACACTATATTTGTTTTGTAGATTTTGATTCTACACCCCAGTTGTACTTCACAGCAGATGCATAATTTAAAAGTTTAATGAAGACAGGAAATGCTTTACTGGACTGAATTGGCACTTTGAGGCCTTTTACAGAGTTTACACAGTCACAGTTCAAATTATTATTATTATTATTTTTTTTAATTCAATCATAAATGTTCAACTTCAGACAGAAGATTTCATATTGACTAGAGTTTGACCCTAACAAAATTTTAATACTTTTTGTTTTAAATTCCTGGCATTTCACATCCACGCATACAACTCAATCAAATTCTGGTTATTTTTGTCTTCTTCTACTTTTACAGGGAAAACATTTTTTGATTAAATCACCACAGACTGCAGAACTTACTTCTATTAGACTTTAGCTCAGAATTTCTGTCTCAAAGGTGGAAGTTAGAAAGCTTTTAACTACATTTATTAAATATTGCATACATATTTAAACATGTGGACAGCAACAAGGTTCTATCATTAAGGGTTCAGCATTTGTTTTCAATATGCCTGAGAGTTGTAGCACAGTGACTGCTTGTCTGAGAGTCACTTTTTCCGTTTCTGTATTTGATACAATGCGCCCTCCTTCGCCAAAAAAGGTGGGAATCGCCATGGCAACCAGTGATTATAAGCATTTTTCAGGTTTCTGGTTCTCACATGACTCAGCAGGCTCTTCTTTCCCATCATAATCAATCAACAGGTAAGCTTTAAATTCTCTCTCTACATATAATTTGATGTGTGTTAAATTTTCTAACAGTAATTTTAAGGGCACATTAAATATTCTCTGAACACATTCTAGTCGAAATCAATTTTCTTCGAACCACTTTAGCTTCTTTTTCATATTTCCACCCCCCCCCAAAACACTATGAAAGAATGTGACCTATCTCAAAATAAACAGGCTATAATTTTCGTGTCGGTTAAGCAGACTTTCAGGTATTCACAAGGCCAAGGCAGCTAAACGTTGTACATTTTTGTCCTCTGTTTTGAATAAATTCATAGATTTAAGTTTTTACTTTTTAAAACCTTTTTTTTTCAGTGCTTTGCTGAATCAAGTCAGGTTTATTTGTATAGAAGATTTTAGAAAAAAAAAAAAAATTGTAAAACAAGAAGGAAATAAACAGTGCATTTTGTCAAATGGTGCCATCAAAATCATCAATACACAACAAATATCAATTATCAATCAATTAAATACCAAACTAGATTCCCCAACTAGGGTTGGTAAAGCATCCATCTATTATTTATTGCCACCAAAATAATATTGTAAGCCTCTTACCAAAAAAAGTCAGAGATGTTGACTCCTTTTGTTAGATGAAGGCCAAACATAAACACTGACAGAATTTGGACTTGACAGACGTATTTTAATTGATTTATTGAAAATCAGATAACTTTATTTGATCAAACTGGTTGCAATGTTAAAGTGGGTGCTAATGGGATTTTTCCACTAGTTCTTTCTATTTTCAACACTGCAAAATCTAGGTCTGGCACCAATAAACAGTTTATATCTCAGCAACAACTTTGAGTCAGGACCAAGGGAAGAAAAGGTTTACTGTGGGCTTGGGTTGATTCATTGAAGCCATCAAAATCTGGATATAGCTTAGTTTTTGATCTAACTAATTTGTAATAAAAAAATAAAAAATAAAATAAAAAATACACAAACCTTTGAATTCTGAGTGTCAATGCTAACAAAAAGTTGTATTAAAATATCAGAAAATCACTGTTTCTAAATTCATCACTCAGCACAAACAATAATTAGGTCAAATCACAGTATGAGATGGTTGACCATTAGCTTTTTCATACCACCAGGCAGAGTTAACTCTCACTTTTTAGCGGTACTGGTACCAATTGGATCAGGTTGTTTAAAACAGTATTATTTTGCAGCATTAGGAATTTTGAGATAAATAATTGAATTTGTGTAGTTAAACTGTCTCGCTTCACTGAATTTTTCCATAAAAAAGTACGAGGATCATACATGTAGGAAATCCTTAAAATGATGCAATGCATTAAATATTCTCTTCTTTTTAAAGAAACGTTTTATGTCTAGTTTAATCTGCGCTGCGCTGGCGATCTTTCCAGGGTGTCATCCGCCTCTCGCCCAGTGACCGCTGGAGACAGGCACCAGCACCCCTCACAAACTCACTAGGGAAAAGGGTTTAAGATAATGGATGGATGGATCCAACTTAATTTTTAATTTACAAAAATAGTCAAGTGATTTACTCATCATAAAGCATCAAAAACATATCTTGTTCTATTAATTGAACAAGAGATATTCACAAGATGTGTTTTTTATGTGAAGAAAAAGTTGACCTGCAATGAGTTCAACTTCGGTGAGTCACTAGTTGGAAATTTTGTCCCACCAATCAATTTCAGCAGTGATGCGTTTGAGGTGTTTATTGCATGTAAAGCCCTTTTCCAACATCTTAATCAGAGCAGAATTGTGAACTTTGAGTATGCCCAGGACTTTTCACTCTTAGCCAGTCCTTGGTGGAATTACTGTCATTTTTTTGGGTCATTGTCATGTAGCTGGTTCCAGTTGTACTTTAGGTTTATTTATTTTTACAGAATGACTCAAATATTTCTCTGTAATACCCAGTGGAACTCATGGTGGCTTTTGTATGTGACGTGAGCTGTTGCAGCAAAAGCACCACCAAAGCATGACACTTCCACCATTATGCTTTGCAATACTGTGTGTTTGGTTTATATAAAAAGATTGTAACTGTTCTGGTGACCCATTTTTTCTAGAAATCCTGGCATTTGGCTACATTTTCTCTGGCAAACTTCAGTCTATTCTTCATGGATTTTTTTTTAGAGAGCAAAGCTTACCCACTTATAAAGTTACACTTGTGGAGTCACTCTCAGACACAAAAGCTGCTACTATCCACAAGGCCTCTGGCAGCTTTTTGACTCTCACTGTGGTTGTTCAGTCTTACTTCAATGAATATAACAAACTGTCTGAAGTTTAAAGAATAAAATGCAGAATAAGTATGTTTATCTAATTTTTTTTTACTTCTGTATGCAATTTTAACCATTTCAAGGGGGAAAATGTATTTCTAGAAAGGTTAAATATATTTTTAATTAAATATTCACATGTAATATTTTTAAAAAACTGAATTTTATAAATTGTTTCCGCATTTTCTCATTATCGACGAGTTATCATGCAACTTCTCCTGTAATACTTCAGGAAAACTGCTCAGGTCTCTCTGTTGCGGTGCCACAGGGCCTCTGTCCTTCTGATGGCATCCTCTCGAACCTTTGCTACGTGAACCAAGAGGGTCGCTGAGCAGGAGCAGGGTGTTTGCTTTCCGCAGAATAGATTGCGTGCCTATTGAAGGGAAAGAGCCCAGTTACCATAGCTAAGAAGTCAGCCCATCAGCCGCCCACTTGGTGTTTCATTTCCCCGTAACAAAGAAGTTTGGTTGGAAAATGGGCACTGACTGAGTAGCCTTCGACCTACCGCCTATTTCTGTGAATGTGGGGGGTAAATTTGGTAGAAACAGATCGACGTCCTGGTGTAACACGTATAAAGCTCCCTATAACCAGCTGTGGCAGGAGTATTCTCCTTTATAACCAATCGTTTTTCACCGGCTCAAGTCAACATGTGGTATTGTCAATGCGGTGCTGACAATGAGGCGCGTCTGATTTTGATTATGAACGCTGTTGTGTGTTACAGCATCGTCAGAAATGTGCAGAGCTCAGCTTTGGATGACAGCTGCTGTGTGGGAGCGACAGACAGTGATTTGAGGGCCAAGGGTAGGTTAGGAGAATGTCAGTGGTCTTATTTATGAGTACAGGCGAAGGAATCAGTCTGCGGTCTGAATCCGAACAACATTGAGACCACATTTCCCAGGTCGAGGCTGCAAGTGCAACGCAAAAATGCCTGGAAAGGCAGCAGCAACTGAGCTCCATGTCGCTGGAAACGAACAGCGCTTGTGGTGAGGTTTTTTAGAAATATCTGCAAAAGAAGACCGCAGTCTGTGAGAAGGGGGGGCGAGGGGGGGAGGCAAACACTGGGGTCCCCTACCGTGCCGGTTTCTAGGGTGACCTGAGAAAGGCCATAACCAGGTCCGGCTCTTTCTTAGGCCTAATCAGCGTATTACCACAAAGAAGGACATGTGTTAAGCCCCCCACCTCTCTACCAATCCTACTCAATCCGAATAGCATGGCTGGACACAGGCAGCCAATAAAACCAGGATTAGGAGGGTATTTAAGTACACTGAGGCTGTTGCGAGAAAGTTTCTGAACATACCCAATCCCGCCCTTTTCATCAGTCCTCTCTGTCTGTCTTTCTTTCCATCTTTCACTATATTTTACTCTTTTCCTTCCTCTTTTCAGTGCTCTCATCGTGTAAGCTCCTCACACAAAGGAGCATCCAGGAATTACTCATTTTGTTGGAGTAGCTCAGCAAATTCCCAGTACCTCTCGTCCACCTCCCTCCTTTATGCTCCGGATCCTGTGCTTTGTATGTTTGTGATAAAGAATTGTGCTAAATCTCAGTGGCAATTTTGCGAGAGTTTGACTGAGTTTGAGGAAGAAGCCTACTCGTCTATGGACTTTAGAGCGGATTCAGCCATGAGCCGGAGTCGTGGTTGATTCATGTTGCTTCCATCTGTTGAGCAATTCTCAGTAATTAATACCTGATGACGGTAGTGAAGGCCAATCTGGCGACGTGTTCTGCTGTAGGATGTAAATTGTGTTTATTGTTGTGACTGTATTGAGATTTGGAAGTGATACGCCACTCGGCGGTTCGGAGACCCGTCTCCTGGAAATGGAACACTGTTAAAGATAACACAAATGCCTTTGTCTGGACTTTTTAGGACAGATGACAAGAGTTCAGCCCCCCAAATAAATCTTTTTCATTAGAGCAGCAAACACTCCATCGCTCCATAGTTTGAGTCGCCGTGTGAGCCGCTCGACATAATGCCCAAACCCGCAGCGGTCTTCGGCCGGACACTGGGGCTGCCTAATTAAAGGGCACTTAAGCTCTACAATGTGTGGCCGTGCAAGCTGGAGTTGGTGGGGGTCCCTCCCCTCACCCCGACGGGGACTCATAAACAAGGGAGTCCGGGACAGAGTGAGATAAGAGGGCTATGTGCCAGGGACTTTGTTCACACAAGATGAAGAGTCAACAGCCTCCCCATCTCTCACCCCTCTTTTAGCCATCCCCCCTAATAACCAACTTCTTCAGAGAAGCTGCGAACACAATGTCATCCCACTCCCCTCCTCTTGCTCTCAATCACCACGGGGACAATGAGGGGACCCCCCGCCACCTCATCTTCACCGTCCTCCTGCCCCTCCCCTACCGCCAAACAGACACTTCTTTTATTGAAATTCTTTGGTGTTCTAATCCTCAGCTTCCTCCGGGGCCAATAATGGACTCCCTGCATCAGCCTTTTCCAGCGAGGCTATCATCCTAGCCTGTCTGGGTCACAAGTCCACCCCTGCTGGAGAGAAATCCCCTCCAAGTGTCATTCCTGTCACAACCCGTGTAAAAATCCCCAGCACCGTTGACTGACACATTAAACAAAAAAACAAACAAACAAAAAACAGCCAAATAGTTCTGCGTTTAGGTAAACTTTCTTCCAGCATTGCTTGGTTACAGTTTTAATTGGATGCTTCACACTTTTGTGCACTAATGCCTACAGTAGACCATATTCAAATGTATTTAAATTTTCTTTTTTTTTTTTCTTCTTTTTAAGTTTCTAGAATTATTACTTTTTTCTTTACTTAACATTGTTGCTACTGTATATTTTTACTATTTAGAATTAAATATCAAACAAAATATATGGCACTAAAGAAAAGCAGTTTTATTTTCAACATAATGCTCAATATATGTATTTTAGTTTTTCATGATTGTTAAAACACACAAGAGACACAAGATAATTACTCTGTAAGTTTCTCAAATTATAAGATGGGGGGGAAAAGAGGCTTTTCTACAATAGTTTGTTCCAATAAGCAAGGATTACAGAGAAACATTTGCAGTGTGGAAAAACAGACAGGGACGAAGATCATGATCAGATCTGTGGGTTATTGGTGACATCTGCTGGTCTCCTGCAGTCAGAGTCCTGTGATTGTGATGGCAAAGAAAATCTGAAGTCTTTTTGGATATCAAGAGTGAAATACATGACTGGAATGAGACTTTTCTGATATTTACATACAGCTACAGCTTTACAGACTTGAATCCGACAGATTATCTGCAGTAAAGTTCAAACTGGTTAAAATGTTTCTCATCTAAGAACATCTAATAGACTGCAGATTTGAAAAAAAAAAATAATCAGGTGGCAGCAGCAGGGGTAGAAGTGTTTCTTTACACAGTCCTTATCCACCTTAGCCTAATTTCGGTTTGATAGATAACGACAGTATAAAAACTTTTCAAGTCAAAAATAAAAATAAACTGTATTAATACACAAACTAAATGTTTCAGTGTATATTATAACATTTTCTTGAATGAGTTGTTGTAGATGCTGATGGCTGTGTGAAGTTAACGTCTCCTGTAGCAGTCTATATTACAGCATATTTGAAGAAGCCTCTGAAAGAAGAGACCGCTGTTATTGTGTGTTTTTGCACAGTTTAGGCTAGACTTATACATTTTGCATCTTGAATATAGGAGATCTTAGAAATGAGAAAGAGTGAACTTTCTTCTTTTAATAACTGTAACATGTAACATTACATTTTTTTCAGTTTTAAATCTGCATACAGTTTACCTTAAGAGAAATGAATTGCTAAATTTTTTAAGTCTTATCTGAAGCAGAGTTGTTTAGTTGTTCCACCAGCATCTTAGAACAATAGTTGCAACCGAAAAGTCTGACTTTTAGGCAAATAGCAATATTTTAGGATCAAAGACATCAAAGACTTACTAGTCTCCCCTTCATGTGTATTTTAACATTTCCAAAAAAAATTTTCCCTTTGTCCCATTGCCAATTATGATTTCATACCACTGTCATCTGGGGCTCACATTTACTAGAGCTCTAAGTTTACATAGCTTACCCGTCTAATACACCTGAGGCAATGTGAACATGAGAGATGGTTCCCTGTCAGCCAGTCAAACCTGTTTGATGCCACACAATTCGGGGCGTACTCTTAGAAACAATAGGTCTCATGTAACACTGCATGCAACCAGAACACAGTTTAGCATTTTAGGCCTCGGGCTACTGTGGGCCTAAATTAGCATTTGGACTTATCTTTGAATCTTGTTCTTCAATTTTGGGACCAGAGGATCAAGCTTGTCAGTCTTTTTTTTTATTTTTTATTTTTTTTTACCTCCAGCAAGGTCCTCTCTTACATTAGCTACATAAGTAGTAAAGGGTGCCCTACTCCAACAAAGCACCAATCAAAAACGCAATTCCCTGACAAATATTGTCATCATAACTTAGTTAACTCAGTAAGAAGCTATAGTCTGAGACAAAATTTGATACTTTGTACCTGTCACATTGGGTGGATTGCCGTAGCTAAACAAAGATTTTCTAAAACATAAAATGCAGTCTTGAATAATCTGACGATCAGCTTTAAAATGTTTTGAGAATCTTGCAGCTATTACTTTAAAATTAAAGGGGAATGGAAACTTTGTCAATGCACACCTCATCAACACGTTGAATTGGACATTTAGAATAGAAAGACATCATATGATGTACATTTTTGTTATTTGTTGATGCTTGGTCACCCTCAGTCTCTCTTTGTTAGATCTTGAACAAAAGGGCTACCTCCCAATCGACCCAACAGCCCTGCCCCCACCCTGAACCTCTTCCTCACAGCTCCACCAGACTAGCGGCAGCAGCAGTTGGGAAGGACCTGGTGGAACCTCTGCTTAGCTTGTCATACAAACCACAGCACACTTAAAAACAGTTGTGAACAGCATCAACCTACAGCATGGAAAAGCATTGTTGTGACGATGTGGTGAACGGGGAGTGTTGGAAAGGTTAGGAGGATCTTAAAGAGACAGAGGCTAATCTCAAGGCACCAGATATGGCTACGATGCAAAGTCAAAATTGTTTTTGATATATGCAACATTTTCAAAATAATTGCAGGTAACATAGTTACCTGATTATGCTATAAAATGGCACGATATGTCACTGAAAAAATGCATGATACCCCTTCTTTAATAGGTCAATTTCTTCCAGTGTATTTGATGCTGATCCAATGGGATGAGAACACATGCACAGGACATTTGTTGAATGATTTACCTGGTGATCCTTCATTGATAAGCCACTATATAAACTGTTGCAACAGCAGTTCAAGAGATCATCAAAGATTCACTGTAAGCCTTTTTGCACCATACTACTTACTCAGTTTATGTATATCCTTCATTCATTTAACCATCCATAGGTAATTAGGTAATTCATAGGTAATTTATCTATTCATCCATCTACTCATCTCTGTAGAATTATCACCTTTAAACTAAAAGTTTGAAAATGGAAATGGGTTAGAAAATGTATGAATGAAGGAACACTACAACGTAATACTAGAGCTTTAGCTCTCATAGTAGCTCAAAAACTAGTTAAAAAAATTAATAAATAAATTTAGGAAACTGAGAAATTGTTGTTTACACACACACACACGCACGCACGCACACACATACAAAAAAAATCACACAAAGTTCTGTACATAAAATAATATAATTTATGTCTGCCCTGAACGACACTCATTTTTCTTAATCCCACCTCTCTTGGATTACGTGAAGGGGGCGTCGTCCACGACGGCTCACCGTAGCAAGCGCTCATTGCTCGACTCACCCCACGTGACACCGGCCAGCCAACCGCTGCAAAATGCGATGAGCGAAGCCTCCGCGAGGACATGCGCCCGTGAGAGTGAATGTGTCGGTGACGGGCTCTTTGTGGACCGTGCCGTGTTGTCACCAGCTGGCGTTGTGGAGGACGGTGTGCGGGAAGCGGAGCATCGCTGAGCTGCGCCTCTCCGAGCGGATGGTTCCACTCTGAGCGGCCGCGTGGAGCTCGGGAAGAGCGGGGAAGAGACAGATGGGAGCACCCGGACCTCTCCCGGTTACATAACTGAGCTCACAGATCACACAAAAACCAGTGATAACGGACTGTTGCCCCCGGACAGGTCGGAGTTCAACCACTTTCTCCACCCGGTAAGTGGAAACTCACTGAACTGAAGAGAAATCGGCTCATCTTCCCTCCAGCTGCCTTGGCTGGAGGACATTCAGTCTGAGGTAATTCAGTTTGCAGGTAAGTAAGTTTGAAAGCATGCTGGGATGCGGCTGTTCGCTGACGGCAGTGAGTTGTTATTTTTCTCTCTCTAAGGACTTTATCTCGCCTCTATAGGTTACTTTTTGAAATAACAACAAAAACTTTGACATGTGTGACTCTTCAAGCTGTTTTTCCGTTACTGAAAAAGTTGTTATGGCCTGGCAGACTCGCTTTTTATTCATTTTTTTGTATTGTAAACATCTTAAGGGCCCCTTGAACTTTTTCACATTCAGCCACAAACTTAAGTTTGTTTTATTGAATGTAAGTAATCTGCAGCATCAGGTTTTCTTTACCACTGTCTATAACTTGACTCATTCCATAATCCCATACACACTGACCAGCTGTTATGTCCCTTTTGAAAACAACAAAAGATCCCCATGCATGATGGTGCAGTCACCGTGCCTCATAGTGGAGATGGTGTGTTCAGAATTGGGACACAGTGTTTGTAATATATTTTATTAGATGTGTCGGCCAAAATGTTCTAAACTTTGAAATGATACCAGCGTTTTATATTTTAGCAAAAAAAAAATATATATATATATATATATGGAGTAACTGGTGCTCATAAGAAAGTAATCTAAAATGGAATAAATTAAGATGAATGCTCAGAATATGTATAAGATCATACGTATTCCAAAGTACTAATTTCTAGGTAGACTGTAAGTAAATTCTGACTGAACTAAGATCAGGGTTTCAACCAAATGCAAATGTGGAGACGGATTGTTTCACAGCCCCAGGCTACGACCAGATAACCCTCCTGTCCTTTACTTCTCTGTCTTACGCCTGGAATGACTAATAGATCTTACATTTACAAAGAGAGTTACTGAGAAATTCAACGTTTAGGCAGAAGATTAATTAGTTATGCTCTCCTGTCTAAGCAGTCACTGCTTTAATGATGGTCTTCAACAAATTCTTATGTAAAACTTAATTTATTTTATTAATTCAAAAAGTGGAACTCAGTTGTTAATTTCAAGAGTTTTTTTTAGTTTTTAGTTTAGATGCCTTCAATTAAAAGGGTTTTAAAAAAAGATTTTCTTGTACTTGACCAACAAGTCGAAAGAAAACCAGTTTTTAATGTAATATACTTCCTGATCATGAGTTAAACTGGAAAAAGTTGTCGCCAGAAATTTTACCCAAAATCACCAGAATTTCATTTTCTTTTCTTTGGTGATTCATTAAAACCAAATGTTTTATAATGCATGTTTTACAAAGTGCTGTCCAGCATATAGCAAATCCTTTTTCATCACAATAAAAAAAAAAGGACATAATAATTAATATTGCATGGACTATTGGGAATAAAATCATTACTTATTAACACATTTCGAGTGTCACGAGTTCATACTTTACTCATCAATTCACCCAGAGTTTCCCTGCAGCTCTATAGGAATAAAAAGAAAAAAAAAATGAATATGCCTAATGAGACTCTGGGTCATCGTCCTGTGATCTATCAACAAAGATTGTCAAATAATTACCTTCTGCAACCAAGAAAAAGTCATAGCCGTGAACAATTGGACTTTTGTTTATGTTGTATCAGATAAATCCCAGCGACGTCGGCGCACGCCGCCATGAACGTGGGCACGGCGCACAGCGAGGTGAACCCCAACACCCGGGTGATGAACAGCAGGGGCATCTGGCTGTCTTACATCCTGGGCATCGGCTTGCTTCACATCATCCTGCTCAGCATCCCCTTCGTCAGCGTCCCGGTCGTCTGGACCCTCACCAACCTCATCCACAATCTGGTGAGAGGAATTCCAGCGGGCTTTACGTCCGCCGTGTGGCTTTGACATTTTTGTGAGCGAGACGGGTAACGGCGAAGCAGTTGTGATATTTTTTTTTTTTTTTTTTTTCTGAAAGCGTTTGTTTGGTGGTTCAAATTAAGACAGCGGTTACAATGAACATGCCGTGTTCAGAGGTGTTGCTATCACCAGTTGCACAAACTTGTTTTTAAGTTTAAACTTAGAGAAAAAGCCAAATTTTTCCCAGTTTTCTTCCTGTTAATATCTCTGATTTGCTGGTTGTCTGTGCGTTCGTTGCAGTGCATGTACCTCCTGCTTCACACGGTCAAAGGGACTCCCTTCGAGACCCCGGATCAGGGCAAGGCTCGCCTCCTGACCCACTGGGAGCAGATGGACTACGGCGTGCAGTTCACCGCTTCGCGAAAGTTCCTCACAATCACGCCCATTGTCCTGTAAGTGATCCACCCGTTCTCCCCTCGTTGCTGAGGTTCCCTTGATCCGTTTTCTTTCTCCTTCTGCTCTCTGCTACCTTTCACTCTTGCGAAGTGGGCCAGTAGATCACAGTGGTTACTCTCCACATCCACAAACTGACAGAGGACTTGGGTTTTCCGCAGGTGCACCAATAAGTGCTTTCCTGGCTTTTTCTTCCCTCGTTATCATGAGAGTTCAGTTTACAGGAGGCACTTTGGTTTCCTGGGTCAGATTTGCAGCCTCAGCAAGAATACTGTAATGAGAGCAGCTCTGCAGGTGTACACTGTGCTTCTGTACACATTTGTCGTCTCGTTTTGCACTCAGCGCCGACAGGAAGTAGTTTGTCAGCGCCGGAACGAAACAGCAGTGCAGGACGTTGTAAGTCTGTAGAGGCCTTAAATGTGCTGCTGTTCCCAAGGCAACGGCTCAGAGCGTTTTCAATTCTCACCCAAGTGTTGCATGGTTAATTAAAAGTGAAATTATGCTATAAATGAAATCACAAGTAAGGTGTAGAAATGTACTTTGTGTCATTAGAACGTCATATCAGGTAACAAGATGACTACAAAAAGCTGCTGGGTCAGCACTAAATGTCCTGTGGCAGATCGAGCCACATTATAGTTTGCAAAAAGCTGTATCAGAAAAGACCAAAACTGCAAAATAAATAAATAAATAAATACAAAAGGACAAAGGGACAAAATGACCTGCGCCCCTCAGGTTTGAGGAGACTACTTCCATTATGTTTTCGTAATTTATTATTTACAAATGTAGCTGTGGGGTGGATATGGATATAAATACCTTGTATCAAAATGTGGCTGATTCAAATTGTCACCTTTTTTTATGTTGATGATAGTCGTTCTTTGCTTTGCATTGTTTCTCGAACTGGCCATGAAAAACTTACAAGCTGCTTTTAATGTCTTTCGGGATAACATACTTAAGCTGAAGCTTGTTCTAAATCCGTTTTAGACAAAGCTGCTTATTTTAAGCAATTCTAAAAATAGATTGCATATATACTTGCTGTGGTTGCCCTGGATGGAAGGGACAAATAGATGATCAGTTCCTATAAATACTTTGGTATGTTAATGGAAGACTTCCTCAATTATTGAGATGAATATGAGTAAAACTAGATTTTTATTAATGCAATAAGCTGTACTTTTATTTTAATGTAAAAAAAAAGTGACTTGTTGCTGCCACTTTTTTTAAATCTGTGTTGAACTATAGTGACCTTTTGTATAGTTGTGCTTCTCCCCATTGTCTTCAATAGATTGATACAATTTATCATCCTGCCCTGAGATTTATAGCAAAATGCAACATCTTGACCCACACACTCAAAAAACAAACAAACAAACAAACAAAAAAAAAAGCACAAAAGATCACCAGGCAATAGTCCTTGTGTTCCAATAATCAGCTCTTGGTTTCTGCTCCGAACTTGGGGAAGAAAGGCGTTTGCCTGTCGGGTCCCATGACGTGGAACACTCTGCAAAATGTCTTGAGTTACCTGAGTGAATTTTAAAGCTAGATCGACAGATTGACGGTTTTAGACGTGGCTTCGTTAAATTGTCAGCTTTCAGTTCTGTCTGATGTAACATTTACAAACTGTGTCCATTGTTTTTTCCTAGCCATTAGCCTGAGCGGTTAGTTAGCTCAGCTTCACACACGCAGCCACCTGAGCTGCTGGTTCTTTGGAAGCTACGGCTAACAAAGAAAATCCCCTCCCATCGTTACATGTAGTAATTTAACACTTGCACATCCTTACTGAGCTGTGATATTGCTGTTCTAACGTTGTACTATTATTGATTAATTGGAAATGAGTTATTTCTCAATATTTTGTTGTCTTGTCATGATTCATTAGGTGGTTGATTTGATCAGTTTGCGTATTTTTCATTTTCGTATTTTTAGAGAAAAGTGCTCTGTAATATCACCGCTTTAGGCTGGTGTTCTGAGAACACAAAGACTGAATGTTTGTTGTATAATAATTTCTGATATTCAAAATTCAAAAATTATTTATTGATCCCAATTGGAAATTTAATGTTGTTGTAACTAATTAATTCAAGCGGTTCCCTGACGTTTTATTTTGACTAAGAGGAATTCTATCTTTATTATTGCTTTTGTTAAAAATTAATTATTAATTATTCATCATTACATAAAGCAAATTTTGTTGCCAATCCAAAAATTAGGGTTTTTGGAGTGAAAATCTGGATTCACATTTGAATAAAATGGTAAGACGGTAGTCCATACTTGCTAGAAAATCCTCCAGTGTGAATGAATCACATCATTTTTATGCTAAAAAAGGCTAATTGCATTAAAATCAGTTAATATGCATCTAATGATTCTGAAGTACAATCTAAAAACAGCATGAAATGTCACCCAAAGAAAGATTGTTTTTACTGTTTTCTTGCAGATCTGGCCAAAACTTCAGCTTTTAAGCACAGAAAAGGGTCAACTTCTGCCAAAAAAAAAAAAAAAAAATCTGTGATGTTGAACATATTCCTGACGACTCCTTGAACTCTGATTCTCCATCTCCTTTCTCCGCTTCTCTTTTTGCTTCAGGTATATATTAACCAGCTTCTACACAAAGTACGACAGAGTCCATTTTGTGGTCAACACCGTGTCCTTGCTCACGGTACTCATTCCCAAACTGCCGCAGCTGCACGGCGTTCGGATCTTTGGGATTAACAAGTACTGACAGCACGGAAGAAGAAGAGATGGAGGTTTACGGTTCCCCCCTTGGACCGCTTAGAGCACACGGTCCAATGGGCCTCTGATGAGGACCTTATTCTACTCAAGTGCTCCATAAAGGAAACCTGCTGAGGATACCACCACGGTTCCCAATCAGCAAGACTCTGAGGAGAAAGCACAAGCGGACCGCGTCGTCTTTGCAACAAGCTGTGGTTCATCCTAAATGGTTTACAAACGCGTCAGGTCTTCTTCGAAGACAAATTTCTGACATTTCTGAAGACGATGCACAAAACGAGTCTGTGCTGTTTCACTCTGCTGGCACTAAGAGGCAGTTTTTAAAGTAAATTTTTGTCTAATGATACACTACTGTATTTATTCAGCCTCGCTCAAGGCCGCGGCTTCGTCTCTTTTGAGGTCTGCGGCTTCGGTTGAGAGCAACAACGCTACACTGACGCGGTGAGGAACCGGCGAACTGCTGGAGAGGCGAGACACGAGAAACCACCAAGTTATATTTGGCTCCCCTCCGCTCTGCTCTGCTCTGCACTGCGCGGGGTCAAGACTGGGAAGTTGAGCAGCTCTTATTTTTATCTGGCCGTTTCCGTATTTGGAAAATTCTTGTCCTGGTTTGTCCTGTATGCAAAGTCCTCTGGCACAGAATGCGTGAGCCGTCTGGGACGGGCCAGCAGACCCACGGTCTCCGTTAAGAGATAAGATTTTATTAAAATACCAACAAGGGTATGCATTTAAACGATAGAGGTACTTGCTTCAGCTGGTTCCTGTTGACAGAGCAGTCGAATGTAATCCAATTACAAAATGCCACATGTTGCTCAAGATGTTTTTCTTATTTACTTCAAAGATGCACAGATTAAAATTCCTCTGAATTATGACATTAGGTTGTTTCATCTTCTTTACATCTGTGTGTCTTGTGCAAAAAAAAAAATACATTTATAGCCAGATTTCTTTGATGCTTCTATTCAATCCATGTTTTAGATCCAATTAAGCTCCAATTTGGCAGAGCCTTGCTAGCATCACTAGCAAGGCTCTGAGGTGTACCAAGGTTTTTAAAAATCTGAGGTTTCAAAACTTCACTGCAAGCCCAATGCCAACGGGTTGGTGCCCACTGCTGGTAAGCTGGCTGAAAGAAGGCTCCTACACCTCATCTTTGCATTTGAGAAAGACTAAATTGTCCTCTCAGAAAAATTTGGTTGGAGCCAAAGTCATAGAATAAAGATCATACTGTGAGAAACTCATGCCGACCCATGCCCATCACCAGCCGATCTTATTTTACACAGGAATAAAGCTGTACATTTGTGACAGTAAACATAAAGCGTTGATAATGATGAAATAGACCCTCGCATAACACCGTAAAGGAACGAACAACGGCTAGAATGCTGTAAATATTCTGTGTACCAGACAAGGGGCATCAAATACTCAATTGCCTGTCCAGCTACACAAGCCAAGTTAGTCACATTAAAGGAACGGTCAGATCTGATCCACATGCAGCGCTGGGTACCGAAATGATTGTAGTTGCACGGAGTTACCAGACATGCACACATGGTATTCAAAAGCACATAGAAAGGCACTGACTGAAGCTGCTTCGTGAGTCAAACGGTGTGTCAAAGTGGAGCTTTTATGCTGAGGGACTTTGTTTGGGGTGGAGAAATTCCCTACTTCAAGAACAATTTAACAGAAAAATAATAGAAATGGTTTCATGCAACAAAAACAGTGGGCTCATATGTTTCTCATGCAATTCTTGACCATAATTTGATAGTCTGAAGGCACGGTGTCGTCCTCCTTCCCCCCCTTGGCCTATTACAACACATCTGGTTGTCTCCGCTCCATTCCCCAGCTGTGGTTAGTTGTGGATTGTAGTATTTTGTTGGGCCAAACAACCATAGGGAAATACTGTAGCTGAAGTCGCATGGCTTTGTTATTTAATTTTTAATTATTATTATTTTTATTTATATGAATGTAAAGGAAGCAGCCGTTGATGTCTTAATTGCAAATACAGTATTGGGAAATGGCTGCTGGCGCTCCACAGTGAAACGTGTCGTTATGTAGCGAGCTACTCGGGATCTTTTGAGAATATCTGTTGTTTTCATTGCAAGCAATTTGTTGTGTAACGTTTCCAAAAAAAAAGAGGTTTGTTCATTAGTAACTGTATCTTTAATCGATTTGAGCAGATTAAAAATCAATTTCTGAAGTTTTGACCGTCAGAGAAAACGAGCATCAAGCACATTAATTGAAACCAACTTTTTTTTTTCAACCTAGTGACGAATGTAAAGTTTTTCCACTCGGCTGTTGAGTTGCAGGTACAACATGAGTATTTAATATTTCAGGATATGTGATTAATGATTTAATTTGTTCTTTGAATTGTTAGAACACCTGGACATTATAGATCTACAGAGAGTTGAAAATAAGGTGGAATGAGGATGATTTGCTCTCTTTAGGACACACACTAAACCCCTTACAGACAGTATTGACCAGCCTCCAGTCTCGTTCAGAGGTTAATTTGAATCTTAGAGTTATGTCTCCCACTGGCCTGCTTGGACTGGGCGGAGTGTTTGGCACTTATAGTCCTGAGCCAAATTAAGAATGAAAAATGGATCTAATAAAAGTATAAATTAGCCTGCTCTTTGTGAATTGATTTCTCCGCAGTGGAAGATTTGTCTGCTTTCAAAATTGATTTTTCTTCTTTTTTTTTCACGACATGCTGTAAAGAATATTGTTTGCACTCCTTGTCAACTCTGCGGGGATGCGTCCAGTCGAAAATTAACCCGTGGTCTTTATTTCAGGCTCGTAAACGGATACACGTACCGTACAGTGGTCCTTATGTTAGACAACACCACGGTGGTTTTTAAACATTCATTAAGCGAAAGTAACAAGAGTGGAACAAGGAGGATTTATCGTGACTTGGGTTAACAGTTCTAAAAACCAAGATTTGGTATCCTAATAAAAGCCTTTTCCTGGATTTAAAGGTACTCTTCTTGGTTATATTCTTTCATTTATTTTTAAATATTAAAAGAAAAAAGAAAAAGAAAATAAAAACAGTTGGAGTTTACCTGACTGGGTTGGTTGTTGATAACTTTTACCGTTTTTGATACAAACACTGCCGAGAGCTGCAGAAGGTAACTTTTATAAAAGATGTATATATTTATTTATATATTTGTTAAAACTGTTACTATGTCATTGCAGCATGGTAGGAGGCAGATAATCTGTAAAAAAAAAGAAAAAAAAGCTTCTCTGCTCGTCCCTGTAGTCCTACTGACATCTGCAGAAAAAGACTTAATACATTGTTGTACCATAGCAGCCATTAACTCACCAGTTTCTCTGGCTCTTTCTTTAAGTAGCTTGTTCCACTTTCTCATATTAGTCCATCATGAAAGTCCTCAGTTCTAACAGAGGTAGCATGACTGTGTGAAGGCCGCAGAGGTTTGTTAAAGAGCATTAACGAACAAATAGCATCACGCAAACCAAGAAACACAGCAGACAGGACCGGGATGAAGATGGCCGTGGGATAAAAATCTGTTTCAACAACAGAAAAGATTGATCTTTAAAGATGGCAGATTTTTTTTGTGTGTGTGTCTTTTGTTATAGATGCAACATACAAGCTGAATTTATTTAAGACTGATATTAAAAATCTGGTGCTTCTCCAGCAGAGAGCAGCAAAGAGCCGTTGTATTTGAAAGAACATTGAGCCAAAAACCCAGAGGGGTGTGGAGGGGCTCCCGTTTCTGATCATTAATTTATTATTACAAACAGTGATTTATATGCTCTAGAATACATTTGAGGAGTCTGAGATAGTGTTCATTTAAATCCTTAATGAATACATAAAAATAAAACCATTAAAGTTATAAGTGAGAGGAGGCAACACATGTTTTTGTTTTATTTATTCTAAACAAATGCTTTATTAGTGCCTGTACATTATATATGCAATATCTGAATCATTTATAAATTTTACAACATTTTCTTTATTTGCTTTTGTTGTGTTAGACTGTAACCCCATAGAGTAATCAGATCAGACCTTTAAAAGTTCATAAAAATATCAATTAAAAGGGTACTACTGGTAATATTTTTACTTCTACCCATGAAATTGTTTATGTTTGAGTTTTTATAACTCATTTTCTGTCGGACTGAATTTTTTCTTTGTAACTAGTGAGAGTCAAAGTAGCTATGGCTACCATGTTAGCCATATTGGCTACTTATTGGTAGCCAAGTAGCCATAGGTAGCTACCAATAAAAACTTCTATCACTTTGGCGTACAGCTTACCTCATAAATTCTACAAATAATGCGTGAACATCTCCAATTTGACATGGGTTTTTCTTCCCTCATCTTTGCCAGCCATGTGCTGGTTCATTGTTCTGCAAATGAACCAGAACAAGGTTTCTATTTTACCTTGTTGTTTTATCACATATGTTCAATGAATAAAAGATGATCCAGTTTTTCCTGCTGCATATAAACAAGTTTAAATGAGCTCAGTCTTTGCAAACATGCTATATTTCCATTGTGTCACAGACGTACTTGAATAAATCACATATCCAATGCCGTGGTATGCAAGAGGGATTTTTTTTTTCATGATTTCTTGTGCTTTATCTCATATCCACAAACACTAATGACACGATGCAGAACTAATTTGCTCAGAAACCCATTTATACCATCAGTTAAAAGTATTCTTAACTCTAAAAGCTTTCCGTTTTATGTCCTACTTCTTGCTGCAAATCTACTTGCCCTTGGGGAAGACAGAGATAGGTTGTACCAGAAAGCTGAGTGTATTTCTTTGGGATTTTATGTGATAGACCGGCAGAAAGTGTATAACTGCCAAGTGTAAAATTAGGGGAAAAATGACCCATTGTGTCTCTCCAATTTATCTCAAGAACAGTCTGACTGCATGGAGAGTGTTTGTGAATTGCAATGTTCAAATCTTTCCACACGATCTCATTTGGATTCTAGTCTGGGCTTTCACTGGACCGTCCTAAAATAGGCATAAGCTTTGGTTTAAATAATTTCCTTTTACATATATCTGTATGTTTAGTTTTGTTGTTCCGTTTGGAAGGTGGACTTCACCCCTGTAAACTTGTGTTAAGCTAAAATGAGCCAAAATGCTAATGTTAGCCTAAACGCTGTCAGTAGCATGTGGGGTATCACTAGCATGCTGTTTTACATTCACTTCCTCCATTCAGTATAGTAAACATAGCTAATGTATAAGAAATAGCTAAAATGCTTATTTTAGGGAAAAGGCTAATGCTAATGCACTGCCTTAATTATATTCCTTATTTTTCTGTCTTTAGCTCCACCTATATCCAATACTGACCAATTTCCTTGTCTTTGCTAAAGAAAAACACCCCCCACAGCATGACACTGCTACCACCATGCATAAAAATGGTAGTATTATGTACTTTAGAATAAAATTTTAAAGCGTATGAATAGTTTCACTAGGAATTGTAAACCTTCACTTTTAAATATTCACAAAGTTTCATCTGATAATCTCTCAATTTAGTTATCTGTAATTCAGGAACTGATGCCAGGTGTTTCTGTTTGTTTCCAGCAGCATATTATAGATTTGACCATGTCTGAAAAATGGATTCCAATTTTGATGAGCGCAGCTGCAAACAATCCAATCACCTCTCAACGTTCCTTCCTGCTATGTCTGTGTGAAACATTTCACACGCTTCCCCGAGGTACACAAACAATATGCTAATTTTAGTCTGTTTGCAAAGCAATTGGAAAAAAAAAATCGAGGTGAGTTTTTTTTTTTTTTTTCTATTCTGCAAAACCCGAATCACTGGTATTTTACTTCCCCCTGAGCAGACAGCCCCGGAGTTCAACTCACCAAGGCAATTAAACAACATTTCCTGTGTTGTATAATTTATTTTGTGTTCTATTTACAACAATTTAGTGTGAAGGGCTGTCGCAGAGAATTCAAGGAGTTTAAAAAGAAATGAAAGCAAAATTAGACTTCATTGGTGATGAAAACTGAAATGACATTTCAGGATTTCCAAGTGACCCCAAGTGAAATAAATGAATAGTAAAAAAAATATGTTTATAAATAAAATCTGATGGTTCTATGAATCTTGGTGTCAGGCTCCTCTTTTTCGTAAGTGAGCTCCTTTAGACTCTGTACAAGACTTGGCCACCTGACAGGCAGCCAAACTCTTGAGTTTTATTTAAAAAGTAGAAGAACCATCAGCAGAGAAAGCTGGCCTAGGGCAGCAGTGGACCTTCCAACAAATGAATAATCCAGAAGCTAAAAGAGGCCCTTCTTGGTTGGCAGAGCTCAGCCTTGACTCCACAGAGGGAGATGAAGTTTTGTCTTGGCATCTTTTTCAACACAGCTGAAAGTACAAAAAAGATAAATAAATAGTTGATGTTGAACTTGAGTGACACACTCATTCACCATTTAAGGAGATGTTTTATACCTAGATTGATTGTTTTTTAGTTTTATTATTTTGTATTAACTTTTTTTTTTTATCAAAAAAAGTAAAAAGGAAAGTAGAATTTAGCATTTGTTTCTGCACCTCTGAATAATGCAGACATTATGTGTGTGTGGGGGGGGGTTGGGTTAATTAAATCATGTCCCTATGAACTGCTGAGGAGTTTTTATTTAAATTGAGTTGATGGCAGAGATCCACTTTGAGGCCGAGTCATGATTGCCAAGCTGCTGTCTTAACTCTCTCTGGACCAAGCTTCTGCCCGTTTCTCTGAGCTGAGTTGCTTAAGATGACTGACACAACTTTAGGTAACTGATTAAATCCTAACCATCTGTTTACAGTCACACCCACTGACTGCTGTTTGTCTTCACCGCAGCCATGTTTCCCCCCCGGTGAGTCCCTCTCAGGCCCCGTCGCTACTTTCTCTTCATTCCTTTCTTGTCACTTACCGTGTGCTCACACAGTACGAGTTGCACAAAAAAAGAAAGGAAGAAAAACCCCAAATAGATGAACACCCCCACAGTTAAACCACTTTGGGAAAACAACAGAGCAGAATGTCCTTGAAGAGGAAAAAAAAAACAAAGAAAGAGAAATAACAAGCCAATCTGGGATGCTCAGGAAGCCCCAGGTAATTAATTAAAATCATAGTCACGGGTTAACACCCCGCGGCGCACTTCTAAATCGCAACAAAGCGAAAGCTAATTAGGCTTGTCCCTTAAGCTGCGGTGTTTTATTTATGACGGCATTTCCGGGGCCTTTTCTCAATTTATGGTGGTGCTTCCGTGGTGACCAGCGAATTTTTTCCACCGCTGATTTAAATTTCGTGCCTCGCCGGGCCGTCGTAAATCCGATTTTCTGGGTGGAAATAGAACGTTAATAATGTAAAAGAAGAGTTGTTTATTAATATTAATAGTTTGAGGATTCGTCTTTGTGTTGCTTTATGGGCTGCGTCAAAGCTCCGCCCCGGGACAGTCGTGCCCCCCCACCCCCACCGCCGCCGCCTGAGTCCTCAGAAGCTATTCATCACAGGAATAGCGTCACCACTGGGCTGCCTCATCCATAAAAAGCAATAAAGTGCTTCCAAAGGATTGAGTCAGAGACACCGGTCATGTCCCTTAATAATGTTTCAGATAGTTGGACAGAAGTGAGAAAACTAGCACAAGTCAAGGTTCAAACTTGCTGTGGCTTAGTGAATATTAGAACTTCTCAGCTAAACATGCCCACATTATATATAAAAAAATAAAAACATTGTCTCTGGTTACACATGTGTTCATCTGACCACCGTGACTCTTGAAGCTCTGACTTGGTCCATTCCTTGTGTGCCCCGTGTGTCTGCGCCCCATTTTGATTAAATACCAAAAGAATCCTTTTGATAACTTAATTAGGTTCTTAATTCAAGCAAAGCACACTAGACTTCCCTCTTCCTTATGTGTGCTTTTTCAGACACATGGGAGTTATTCTTGCCTCCACTCTCATCACGAGTACCCTCTGAAGGATGCACTAATTTCATCTTCTGTGTCTCAATTACATTACCCCGGCCGCCACTCTGCGTACGCTCGAGAAGGAAAGCCGAAAACCTCTCCCCGGGCAGGAGGCATTTCCACCACGTTAGTGAGATATATTACACCAGGTGTTAACATGTGTCTCTCTTCACTGACGCCTTTATTTCTACCCGACCTCGGTCCCCTTTTAATCTTCTAAAGTGGCGCAGGAGCAGGGGTCGGGAGGACCGGAAGGAAACCGGGCTTACAAACGTCATCTTGAGGCCTACGCGTACCGGAACAGCAAGTCGCGCTGCGTGAAAGTGATCAAACAACAAATCCTTTACCGCAAACGCCATGATATCGGACCGAGTGTTTGAGAGATAATGCAACCTTTAATTTGAGTGCATTCAAACTGCAGAAGTTAGAAAATTATACACACGAATCTTTGAACTGGTGAGAAAACATAGCAAATAACTTAAGAATGACTAATTATTATAAGTTATTATGATTATATGTTCCTACTTTTGCTTGTTTATGTTTTATTTTACTTTAAATTAATCCGTGAAAAGATTTTCTTGCTGCTCTTCTTGCAAGTATTTTCTGACTCGTTCCCATTTTTTAATCCAAGAAATTGTTTTTCCTATGTTGAAAAATTGAGCATTTTTCAGGAGAGCAAGCAGCTTTGCAACATTTTTGTATCAGTAGCAAAACCACAGAGGTAGCTCAAAAATAAATCAAGTGGCTCTAACTATAATATCGTTACCAGCCAAACTCTTCCCAAGACTACCTCAGTGAAAATGAAACAACAACAAAATGACGAATGGATCTTAAAACAAAATGATTCAAACTTTGCGGGCAACAATGTCGTACTTTTAGCACCAGCAAGAAGGATGATGTATCTCTCTGGTCTTGTTTCAGGCCTTCACTGAAATTTTATTTTATTTTTGCTTCTTGGTAAAAGGCGAGCAGAACTGACAACAAAAAGGAGCGCAGGAAAGCCTCTGGAACGTTTGAACAAATTCGCAGACATTAACAAAAAATAAATAAATAAATAAAAAATCTGTGCTCGCTTTATTTATTTTTCATCACATTCTCTAGCATTTTGATCTCGCGTCTAAGTTTTTTTTTGTTTTTTTTTTAAGTCTGTGTTTTCTCGCGGACTGCATGAAAAATTCACTGAGGTCATTAAAATATTTAACATCCATTTCTGCTCTCCACTTTAAATTTGTTCTTAACCTGACGTGAACCTCTGCGCTGCGCGGATCGGATCAAGCTGCAACGCCACTGACATCTGAAGGCGACGTTGTGTACCGGAAGTTTGACCCTTTTCTTTATGGGTGGTCAGACCCACAACTTTCCACATGAATAAATCATCGGCGGTGTCGCGCAAAATGATGAGCGAAGTGATTCATCCTGCGTGAATCTGAGGACGTGATGAATAATGCAACCTGCTTCAGGAATCTTGGACGCTGCACGTTTCGATATGCTCTGGTTTCGGCCGTCATGCTCCATTTTGTTTGTCTTGAACGTTTTCCCCTCATAGGTTTTTGGTATGCTTCTGTTCTCTTCCTCTTCTAAATTTCTCTAGCCCCTTTCCTTCACCTTTTCCTCTTTGCCTTATTATTCACAGTAATGTTTTCAGACCTTGCCTGAGTGCTTGCTTTATTCATGAGGAGCATGAGATCAGCTTTATAGCAGCCATGCCTCCCAAGTGCATCCATTTAATAAAATACCATCCTTGGAGAGGGAGAACACTCTCTGCAATTAAGAAATCAGATTTTTATTTATTTATTTTAAAAAAATAAAAATAAATTGTGGTACTGCTGGGTCACGATATTGAGGGTTGTTACTTTAGTTCATCGGAGGAAAAGTATTTACCCTTTAGCAGTTTTAAACTCTTTACACCCTGCGTATTATTTACAAGTGGAAGAAACACTGTTTCGGTCAGAGAGTCCGCCTGTGTGTAATTTCGGTACAAATCCATATTTTCTGCGAAGATCTAAGAGGTTTTACAGAAATCGTCCACGATGAAACTACATAATATTTCCATTCTCAGGTGATGGCTTTCAAAATGTACCAAGACAAGATGAATTGGCAATGCTGCCAATTCATCTTGATGGATGAATGATGAACTCCACAGATAACAGAAGAGACCAAAATTGAACCTTCCCCTCACCCCAAAAAAAAAACTACACAACAGTGACAGATTTCTGGTCTTTTTTCGATTTTCTGCATCCAGACTTACATGTAAAGTTTCAAGCAGGATGTATAAACATCAGCTGGTGATTTTAGAAATCCCAACGGGGTTTTTAAATGGAGTCACAGAGCTTCTAAATTCAGGTGAAAATGTCAGCAGCAGATGCAGTTTTTTTTTGTTTTTTTTTTTAGATTGTCATTATAGTCCATACATCATCCCTAATATCCAGTTAACATTCTCAAAGGTGGTTTCTATTTGCTGAAGTGCACCACCAAGCAAAGTCGCACCTTTTCCTCACTTACGTTTAATCCATTTTGTCAAGCAAGTTTGCTTTTTTAATACAATTTGCGGATTAAGTTATGTAGTGAAAAAATATTACCTGTCAAGATGATTGAATAAGTTGATCTTATCATCGACTTTTTTAATATTGTGCAAAGATACCATCGGCAGACCGATAGTGGAGCGTGTTTTCTTTCATTATTTTACCTGAGTTGAATACTGCCTGCGCCATTAGAGACGCTTCCTTTCAAAACCTGCCCGGATGCAGGTAATCTGTAAGAGTGGGTGAAGAAGTGCCAATAAAATGCTAACTTAAACAGAGAACATCGTTGGAAAAAGGGCACGTATGCTAATTTTTACAACTCTTTCCCTTTCGTTTATGTTCGGGCTTGAGCTGACGACAGTTTTATTCACGTCTTTAACAGAAACTGAGGAATATGTAAGGGAAGCTCGAAAGTAAAAAAAAAATAAAATAAATAAATAAGGTATGTGCATGGCAACCAAGGACGCAGCCAAAAGATGGCGAAGAGTTACAACTTCACGTTTGAAATAGCAAGCTCAGATCAAAATGTAATAGAAAATGTGTCTGGCTCCTGTCTGAATTCATAAAGCAAAGAGATATAATGTGGTGAATTATGAAGCGACGAGCTGAAGTGCAGGATAAGTGTTGACCGGAAACACTGTGGGAACTGACTCTATGGAGGTGATTTAAAAGTGGAAACTACTTGTGTTTTAGTTACAATAAAAGTAAATTATAGAATGCAAATGCATAATTCATCCAGTCTTTCAATTCTCTAAGGTCCTCACCTCTGTTTTTTGGAGGGAGAGTGGGGGATTTCAGAGCAGATTCTGATTTATGTTTTGTTGTGTTAGCATTCACAAGTTATGCGGTCATAAAATACATTTGGCCTTAAATTGTGTGTTTTAAGCAAAGGATGCCAACAGGAGCCGGCCGGGGGTGTGGAGGAGGCTTTCATCACAGAGTCGAGCCCGACGGGGTTCTGGGTGGAGGAGGAGTGAGCCACGTACGGCCGACCTCAACGCCAGCCAGGTGGAGGACAGCCAATTAGCTGACAATGAGAAGACAAGCAACCTTATCATCTTCCCCTGGCATGCATCACTCGGACTGGGCTGCAGTTCTTCCTCTTGCATTTACAGTCCCATTAGGAAATAAGCCCCGAGTCATATTTCTTAGATCCCACATGAGAAGATCGATAAAATGGGATGGAACAGTTGCCAGCGGGCCACTTGTTTCTGAGTGGGGACATCGCATCGAGCGCTCGCTGGGGGAGTCTTGCTGGAGCACTTTGCCTGAGGGAGAGTGCGCTGGTGTTGAGGCACTTTCCACAAGCTATTAAATGATTGGCTTTGGGGTGTTTTCTTTTTTTTTGGTGGGGGGGCTTGTAAGGTGTTCTGTTACTAAGGCATTTTTGGGGGGGAGGCTTTTTAAATAAATAAACAAATCTCTTGAACCAGAGGATACCGCTGGTATTTTTATTAAAGGAAGTAAACTAAGCAGACAATAATTAATCAGATGCCTTTTTGTCAGCCAAATATAAGTCTGCCGTTCTTTTCTAAATTGGATTTTGTTCATTTCAGATAACAATTTCTATCTATTTGGTATTGAAAGAAAATTAATTTTGGGCAATAGAAAGAGATTTTTTTCCCCCTAGTGTGTGTGTGGGTGTGTGTGTGTGTGTGTGTGTGTACATACAAAAATGATGCTTATTGAAATTCCACATGAACTGGCACTTTGTGAGCAATTACCACAGTGTGTTCAGTGCTACCTTGAGGCATTTGCACGTTTCTTTAGCGATAAGCTTTTCATTTAAAGGAGCCAAACACAGTGAAACAAAAGGAGATGAGAGAAACTGAGAAGTTACCAGCAACACCAGAGGCAAAAAGGAGAGAGGGGGAAGAAAAAAACATTCTGCAGCACTTGGAGCAACAGTTTGATCATGATTAATCACTTGTGTAACTTTGTGTTAAATTTGTTCTGTATAACTTGTGACAGGCGGGCTGGGTGGCTGATTGCAGAGCTGGTAATAATGAGCAGATTATTAGACTGTGTTATTGCTCATAAGCAGTTCAGTCTTATAATTAATCCAAAAAATTAATCTAAGGGACAACCTGTACACCTTATGTTGAGTAATTTTTTGTTTTTATTGCATGTAAAAAAAAAAAGAAAAAAAAAAGATTAAAATATTTCTTAGGACTTCAATTGATCACACATGCACACTAAAATTAATATTCCAGCTGATGATTTGTAGAAGTATTACTCAAAATTGAGGCACATTTAATCAACAGTTTGTTACTTACTAATTAATCAAAACAGATTAACTTAGCAAAGAAACATAAAAACAACACAAACCTTCCAAGCAAAAATAAATTGTGCTTGTTGATCTACAAGCGGCTGGAAAAATATTCACCCCTGTTATCGTCTCGCCAAACTGCTTCCTCTGCAGCACCGGGTCGATCCCGGCTCATTCGTTTACACCAGGGTGGATTTTCTCAACAAGCGGTCAGCTTACTAAGCTGCATCGCCCGCTGATCTTTAACTTTGCCCGTTTCCGCAGACTTTACTTCGTGTGTCGCTCCCTGAGGAACTCCAACACGCTGAGCTAATGTGATGAAGGCCAACAGATTATTGTGGCCGTAAGTATGTCCTGCAATGTAATAAAAGCAGTCGATGTGCCGTAAAAGGGAGGTTTAATGGACTTTAAGATTTGCGACGCGTCGGTCACTTCCACGCTGCAGAAAGCCGATTTTAGGTCATTCATTCGAAACGCTGCAGTGAGAAGTCTTGACGAGAGAAACAAAAAAGGATGAGCTCATGTTCCTCCAGGTTAAGTTGGGAAGTCGAGGCTAGAATTTATTGTTCTCATTCTTACAATGCAAGAAGAGAATCAATCTCTGCCGTATATTAGAGATGTGATGGTTACGTTTGTTCCCAGCAGTTTACTCTGTCTGCTTTTAAAAGCGGGCTTTTCCCTCACTCTAGATCTCCTACCGCTCTCCATTCATGCATCATCATCTGCAAGAACTGACGCCGTTAATCAGCAATTTATGTGCTCTATTTTTATCTCCCATCACAGAAACATGACCTGGTCTCGTTTCTGTGTTTAGCTCTGTAAACAGAGCCACTGATCCCAGCATAAAATATGTTCTTGACTCGGCGCTGTCATCTTTTGTAACCTTCACTTTCTCCCGAACATTATAATGCAGCTAACCGAGCACTCTCTTTGACAGAGTTTTTACACCAGCTAAATATATGTGGTTATGATTGCAGCAAGTGTTGTGAAATGGTGCTATATCTGTCTAATGAAAGTGCACCAAAAATATTTATATTTCCTCTTTCCAATGTGCCATTTCAGTCATTTCTTTAACACGTCACTGTGGCCGTCATCTTTCACATTAAAGGCTTTTAACCCAGAGTGCCGACACTAATAAAGATGGATCCTGACAGCTTGGTGGAGCCACCTCAAGTCATGCGTCAGGCTCTCTGTCTACGTACTCCAGCTGCCTAACTTTGCGTTAATAAAGGACCAGCCCTGCGTGAAAGTTTCTCTCTATAAACCCATTGGTTTTCATGAGCCGGGCTGCGTGAATCGTGAGGGTAAAAGTGGGATCGTCTGCAGGACTTTATGTTCATCTTTGATACACGAGGCGTTTGACGAGAGTTCTGTACATGCTCAAAACACACCGAATAAATAAATCACGCTTCCATTCTTCATGAAAAGAAAGGCTGGTGATGAAATATCCATGAGCATGTCCTCGAGGGTGAGTCCATGCCAAGAGCGCAGCAGACTGTGTGACGTTAACACTCTCAACTATCTGCTCGCAAAGGCCTGAATATAAAATGCAATAATTAAGCCATTGTAATCAAAAACTCTGTTCGTCTTGCTATTAATATCTTATTTTATGAAGACACTGAGTATCTTCAACTGGTTCAAATATCTTTTGACATGTCAGTCCACACTTTTTAAACATATCTTACCTTCACTGCTTCATACATTGTTTTTAAAATCTGTTTAAATCAACATCTCTGCAGCATGTCTAAGCTCTTCAGCCACTGTGGGACGTGTTGCATGTCAGAATTCCTGCATGCACGCTTCGCTCTGGATGTTGAATGAACAAGAAACGAGTCACATCAGCACCACTGACAGAAAAGGTTGTCCTCTGCAAACATAGAGCAGCTTTATCTCTTTCTCCTTCTGCAAGACTGAAGTTAAAAATTAAACTGCTAAAGCTGTTAACGGACAACTTGTGTGTATTAAACCTGACATTCTTGCCCGTTTCACCACTGTAACATTTCCACACTGCACATACTGAAAAGTTGCAACAAATGGCTCCCGGACATCATGCAAATCTCCAAGACAACCCGCAGCCATCCTGCAATAAACATTCAGAGACAGTTGAATGAATGAGAATTCAGCTCATTTGTATGAAGATTTGGTACCAGACAACTAGTTTTGTTGTCACAAAGTTTTGTTTACCGTATTTTCCGCACTATAAGGCGCACCTAAAAACCTTCAATTTCCTCAAAAGCTGACAGTGCGCCTTATAATCCTGTGCGCCTTATATATGGACCAATATTGAGCCACAACAGGTCTACCAACTATGGTAAGCAGCCGCCGACTGGGATAGTTGTCAGAACGCTGGTTTGTTAATAAAGTTTGACTGACCATCTACCTACCGACTGTCTAGAATCAGGTCGTCTGCAGGTCATTTAGCACCACGTTCTCCACGAACATGCTGTGCGCAAACGGAGTAAGGTGACCATCGTCCGGCCACGCCACGGGCCCAGTCGCGGAAGGCTGACCGGAGTCGGACTGTTTTGTTGACATTCCGTTTAGTGCAGCTCCATCTAGTGGATGCATAACGTAACTCCAGCCTCTACTGTAGCGTCTATTCTATGCGCCTTGTAATGCCTTATAGTGAGGAAAATACGGTAATTATGCTTTTACAGTTTTGAGCAGTTACTGGAAATTGCAAAGTGAATATAATTGGATTGAAATGAGCTAAATGGCACCATGGTTCTTTTGAATTTCACTCATCCAACTTCGTGATTTGTTAATCCCACATTTGCACTGAAATTTCCAGCATCGATGTGAATAGATAGGCATGTCCTCTGTTCTCCACAGTTTTTTTGAGTTGTAAACTCTATCAGTATTTTATAGAACAAAATGGAAATCATTAAGGATAACATTGGTTTTATTTTTGACTGTGTGTGTGTTGCGTGCGTGCATGTGTGTGTAGAAAATGTACAATGATCCGAAAAAAAGTCACTCTAGAGTTGTAGGCTTTGAGCTAATCTGCAGGATCTCTGATGGGAAATCATGTCAGATTTCAGCTGAGCCTAAAGCAGCTCAACTTTATCTGGTTTTTAAATAAGATTTCATTTCACTTATTTTACTAATGATTGTTTATCAACGCTGATGCAGCTTGATTTTTATGAAAAATGTCCACTAATATGGAAACAAAATAGCCTTACAGCTTTACAAATGCACCCACACCTCTTAAGCTCCCCCCCCCCCCCAATTTGTCATGTCGCAACCACAAACGTGAATGTGTTTCTTCAGGATTTTAAGAAGCAGATCAACTCAAAGTCCATGTAAGGAAGAGGGATCATAATGGAAGATTTAGAAAACTAAAACGTGAAAAGTACATGTTACCACTTGCTTTCACTTTTTCGAGTTTTGTCTCGAGCAGCTTTGCGAGTCTGAGGATTTAAATTTTTGTTATTTGCTATTAGCTTTCTGCTCAGACAAATAATACAGACATGTTGTCCAAACGTCACTTTGACTGGACTATTCTAACGTGTGTGAACATAGTTTGAGAATAAACCATTCCATCGTAGCTCTGGGTGCGCATACAAAGGGTCGAACTCGACCCCTGTAACAAGTCTGTTACAGAATCTAAAAGGTTTGTTCTGCCCTTCATCTTCAAAGTAGCTCTGCTTTTAGAAGCACCATATGATCACAGGATGATGCTGCCACGTCTGTGTTTGAACTTGGGGAGGGGAGTTTTCAGAGAAATTTGCAGTGTTTGTAATGTTTTGTATCGCAACACCAAAGTGCAGACAGCCACTCAAAAAAGTTCTACTGAAAAAAAAAAAGAAAGAAAATTCACAGGGTTTGAAACATAAAAAGGAAGATATAAAGTATAAACAGAGAGACAAACAATGGAATGGAAGAATCCAACAATGAACAATTAAAAAAATTAAAATCAATCAGGTGCACATCAAAGCACAGGTGCAAGGTGACAAAGAACCAGATGAACTAATCAGAGGAAATGCTGCACAGCTGCAGGGAATCTAAGACAGAAGGAGCTGAACTGGGACTTAAAGGATCTGGAAGACAAGAGGGGGTGGGGGGGAGAAGCCTGACAATAATCTGAGAGAAACGAACACAAATACACAAGAAAAATAAGACAAGAATAAACAAAGAAACTAATATAACATGAATGAGCTAACAGGGCAACACCTTAGCAACAGTGACAAAAGCACAGAGAACATGGAAAAATGGAATATGGCAAGGCCTCATCCATCCATACTTTATCCTGCCTACCTTTGCAGGATAATGGGAGGCAGGTGCCTTTCTACAGGAGTCACTGGGCGGGAGCCATTGTACACCCTGAACAGATCGATAGTCAATCGCTGTATTGAACATAAATAACCCAAGAAGCATGATTACATCAAACACTAAAACTGAAACACCTAGGAGATGGGACGGTGTTAGTCGTTTTTTTTTTGTTTGTTTGTTTGTTTTGCCTTATTTAACTTTAGTTTTGATCTCTTCTGACAAGAAAACTTTCTTCATCGTGTTTGCTGTGTCTCCTACTTGGCTTGGGAGCAAATTCCAAACAAGATTTCTTAGGACTTTGATTCAATGAAGATTTAGTTTTTTCCTCATTCTTTTTTTTATATATATAACCCAGATGTGTTAAATCCATATGTAGTTGTCTGTTACACAGCTCAGTTTCTTATGGAGAAATATGAGCATTATTTAGATCATGAGCGAACGACATATTTCATTTAAGACAGATGAATCCATTGGTCACAAAAACAAGTTTGTTTTAAGGAAGATGTTTTTTTATCACCTCACGATAAGTAAAAGCGGCAGGACCGCTTTCAGAGATATTCAGCTGCGCCTTCATATGGATTCAGAGGCGAACTCTTTGATGGAGTTTGCATTTTTGAAGAGCTTCTGAATTCATCCCCAATTTTAGTTTGCTGGTGATGTATAAAATATTAGCCAGAACTGTCAGCCAGCTGGGTTTCATTTGGATTTCAGCAGACATACGGCGGGGTACATGAAGTGTGCACCAGTCTATACGTGCAAGCGCATGTGCACAGACACATATGCATCCTCCTGTATTATGCTAACTGGATCTCTCTGTGTGTATGTTTTTTTTTTTGTCTTTTACTGTCCTCACATGTCTCTGCCTGCTTCCACCCCACACCAGCCCACCCACCCACCCGGCTGCTGCTTTGATATTTGGTTTCATGAAATCTACAGCTACAACTAATCTGCTTCTCTGAATCTCATTCTCCTCTCATCATCTTGGCCGTCTCTCTGCCTTTTATCCTCCCACCGTCAGCAGAACACAGGAACTGTGACTTTCTTCTTTTATCTCCGTTTGTTTTTGTTTTTTTTTCTTTTTTTCAACGCAGTGCAAGTTGGGTGAAAGGATGCAACATGTCTCATCATTTTCTGCGGACGTCCGACTGCGCGGCTTTGATAAGGTTTCCTTCAGGTGTCCTGAGAGATGTGTTCAGAGTTTTGTCTCCTTCGCTCACAAAAGAATGAGCGACCCCTTGAACGAATCCCCAGCTGACCCCAATGTCCCGAATAAACATGGCAGCCTACAAAGAATTAAAGCACTTTAATCTCACTTTGATGCGATTTAATATTCTGTTAATTTAACTCTTTGAAAATAAAAAGTCAAATGTATTTTCTGTGTTTCCCGATATAAAGACTTTACACACTTTTTTTTGAAGCAAGCCAAGGTTATAAAAACAACATCCAAGGCTTTGAACCGTTTCTGAAAGAGAAACACTACTGCAAAGCTTACCGAGACGTGGCAGCCCATCTAACTTGACAGGCCGGAAAAGGAGAGATCTAAAGTTCAGGTGGGCGAACCAGTTGAAAGGAGAACTTTTAGCTGTGCAATCCGTAAACCATCTCCCTAAGGAAGCGTGGCAAGAAAACAGCCATTGTTGAAAGAAAGTCATAAGTTAAGCAGCTGTTTTTTTCTCTCTCTCTTCTTTAAACTCTGGATTTCAAAATCTGCCAATCTTGACCAGTATACAAATCATCGACCCAGGAGAAGGAGCCGGTTCAACGAGCGAAATCCATCTGTTTCTTAAACCCCGTAAGAACATGCTGTGATCAGATGTTCTTAATAAAAAGAAACTTAATCTCCCCCCACTTACTTTCTAACATTAAATAATATGTTTTTTTTTCTGTTTTGAATCTTTTCAGACCATTTGTTACTGCTTTCTTAAGTCATACGTTCACATAGAACGAGGATGTGTCCAAATTCAGAAACTGCATCCTTCGAAGGCCGAATCTCAAGGCTTGTTATGCCACAGCGATGCGACAAAGTTGTTCAAATTTTGCTGGGTGACAAATGTGAGATTTAGTTGTTTCTAACAATGAAAAACCGTGAGATACAGCAGGAGAGAGTACAGTTTTAAACTTAAGTATTTTAAAAACATAAGTGCAAAAATTTAACGCTTGTAGCAGTTTTGTTGTTAGACTTTTGTCATTTTGCAAATTTATATCTGAAAGTACCGTAACAGTGAAATAAATTTAATGTATAAATAAGAAAAACAAAAGATTTCTGCAAGCTCCATTTTTACCAGCCTGTGCTTAGTCTTCATGGTTGCTAGGCAACAGGACATTTGCCAAGGTAAAGGTGGGTATAAAACTTGAGGCCAGACAGTCCAATGTCACAGCTACTCAGTTCTGGTCTTCACAGAAGTTTACAAAGGACGGGGTCGTCATGAACTGGGTCCATCTAAGGATGCAGACCCTGAATTTATAAACATCTTTGTACAATTTAAAGCCCAGAGGCCAATGTCATGGCTTTATAAGACCCTCAGAAAACATGTATCAGTAGAACAAGGTAGTCTGACTGGTTGTAAAAAAATTTAAAATTAAAAAAATGGAGGGTTTTAAACTTTTGCACAAACTTCAGTGGGTTGCACACGTTGTGATAATTGAGACCCTCCAGCCTGCATCGAAGCAATCGACCAATTAAGCACCGCCATTGTCCCTTGAGGATTTGCTGTTAAAGAGGCTGAAGACAAACTGAAGCTGTTAAGAATAAGAAAACTTAATCAATGACTGTTTATCCAGGAATGACTGTTGATCTCAAGTTAAGTGTTGAAGTCAAAGGTATCGATTTCAAATAGTCTGCAGTCGAGCGTCCCTGATTCAGGAGCCAATTAAAGCTCTTAACAAGCTTGTTTACAGATCCGACCAGCTGCACTGATCGAGAGGCTCCTGCTCGCTGCGCTGGAATAAAAAGCATTATTGTTCTCTATTGATTGCTGGCTGCAATTTTCAGCAGTAAATGTGTTAATGAGTATGATTGTTTCAGAGCTCCTTGTAAAGGGGAACCCCTAGTTTGTCTTGGCCCGTCGGGGTGGAAATAATGAAATCCAATCAGCTCCTGTGTTCCTTGAGATGAGGGTAAATAAAGGAACAACAAGCCTTTTTTTTTTTTTTTTGGACATCTAGTCTGTTTTTGTTGTCTGGCATCCTGGTGCTCTGAGTGAGACGAAAGTGAAAAAAGTCGCTCAGTGAAGAAACTGAGACTGGTCTCACTTTTAAGTTAAGTTGTTTGCAGGGAACACTGACATTTAGCACGCACCCAACACATAAGAAAATCTAACACGTAAGGCATGTGTTGCACTGAAAGGGCTTCTTGTGTAAAACACTTCCTCACAATGGAACTGTTTCACATCCACAGCATTAATAAACTTTTCTCAAAGTGCAAGTTAGATGACTCATGCGCCCAGGGTTTTAATGTGCGTGCTGCAGCAAAAATGATCACCCGGTTGTCGAGGATGATGACTAGATTTCATCTGTGTTTTTTATGTGTAATAGCATAGTTATTACTGCCTGATCCATTATTGAAGGAATGTTTTATTAAAAATACATAGCGTTTGGATTTTAGAGTCTGCACTTTTATTAAAATAGTATAATTCTTTTTGATGATTGCTAAAAAAAAAAAAACAATCTCATCAATAGAAGCAAAAAAAAGACATTTAAACTGTATGTTCTGAAATTATGTTTTTTTTATGAAAAAAACTACATAAAAATGTTGGTCTGTTTGATGTTGAATGGCTGTTGGAAAAATAGTTATGCTTGTAAAACTGTTTATTTTGTGTGTTTTTTTCAGTGTATTCATTCAAAACATCACTTTGCATGTTAAAAAGAAATCAAACCAAAGTCTGGTAACACATGTAAAGTATTAAAATCATGTTTTTCAACCACACAACATGAAGATTCTTCCCTACAACTGTACAGTTTTATTCAAAAGAACGTTTATATCCCGTTTGATGTTTTTGACCCTTTGAACATTCACACTTTACGACAATATGCGCGATCTTTTCATAGAAACCAGTCCGACATCCATTTCTGTTGTTGACATCAAAATGTCATTTAAACGTGTCTGAGGACATTCCAGTGGTTGTGTTGGATTGTTTTACGCTCCCTGGGCGAGATGAGCCGATGAAGTGTTAAAATGACTCACGACTCAAATAAACCACGAACCAATCCCATCGTTTTCCTCCAGGCTCTGATTTAATTACTCTTTCTTTGCTATGAAATCATAAATCAGATGTGTGAGTTGGGGTCAAAAGGTCAGGCTTCAGAGCTATTGCCTTGAAATAATAATGGAACTGTTTTTAAAAAAAAACAACAACAACAAACCATCAGTTAATGATCATCTGGAGGAATCAGCTGCAAATGGTGTTAATTTTGAGTCTTCATTATTTATAACTTCCTGTCCTCTGACCCGCTCTCTTTTCACAAGTATGTTGGGGGACATTTTGTACTCACTTTAAAAGCTACCATAAAAACATTTTCTATTATCTACTGAGTCTACTGTAAAGAAAAACAAAAGTGACTTCAAGAAATACCTACCGGCAGTTTGTAATTGTTTTACTTTTTTCACCTGGAGTTGGTAAAAAGTCAATACATGTCATTTTAAGTTAGTCATGATCACAAACCTGACTTCTGTGTACATCTTTAAGTTTGATTAACTTCATTTGTGAAATGTCCTCAGTCTGAATCCAGTTTGTTTTCAGGGCTCAAGGAGTTCCACGTGTTAGAGCCATAGACTGAAAAAAAGCTGATTGAACAAAGGGTGATAAATGAAACTATTACTGTTCTAATTTATTGCCATGCCATCACCATTTCTCGAGCAATTTTCAAATCTGCTTTCGGACCATTTTTGTGATATTTGTCAAAAAAAGAAGCAGACTTTACCATCATCTTTTTGTACCATCATGCCGCAGCCCGATCAATACTGTCTCCATATTTAGGAGAGGGTTGTGCATAATTTATGCCCGAGGCAAAGTTCGGGTGCATACATCTCTTCACATATCACTGGAATTTTATGCAGAAAGACCAAGTACTTTGCTGCATGGAAAGTGTCAATTTCTTTCAGCACAATCTCCAAGTATGAATGCAATGCAAGGGTAAGTCTGAAGAGATTTTTATTTTATTTCAAATGTCAGCCAAGATTTACGTTCATTATTCACTTCACTCCAATATAATGTTTCTTGTTTAATCACTGAGTTATGTTTTTATCATGTAGAGCACTTTGAATTGTCTTGTTGCCAAAATGTGCCATACATAAACTTGACTTGAATTGACTCAGGTCCCTTAGCCTTATTGGCAAAGGGACAAACTTTACTTCACACGTTTATTGATAATCTTGTGAAAATTAAAACCATATAATTTATCAAGCACAGCATTTATGGTTAACTGAGTCGATGCCTCTGGAAATTGTGGAACACGCCTCCAGCAGTTCCACTTTTATCCTCTGAACCTTCAACCTTGTCCAAGAAGTATTATACAGCCGTTTTTTAAAAATCTAACAGCATAGCACACTGGAAGCAGCAAAACTGGACTTTTGTAAGATCTCAGGATTGTTGTCAAATACATTGGAGCTTTCAACGAAGCAAAACTAAAAACGCTCATCTGTATTCAGTCTCCGTGTATTATTTTATTCATGTAGTGCAAGTTAGAAGCCGAGCCATGGCCCCGTGCCCCTCTCACTCCTACCTCCTCATTACTGTCTGATTAGCTCTGTAGCATCACTTCAGTGCCGAATCGGCGAAGTAATCACTGCCATTCGGTGACCAAGAGGTGGGGAGTGCTGTCACCCATGGCATACCAAGCTGTAACAGCTCATTTATTCATCCAGAACAAATTGACCCCGCCAGCACCAGCCCCTCCTGTCAGCTCTAGTGGTTGTAACACTCCAAAGGCAATCATGCTCCATGTTCTTCACTTTAATCTGGACGTGGAAGGTGTAACAAAGAGAATGTCCCGTTTCTGCCTCCTTTAGCAGGTGAAATGTAACACCAGGGTTTTTGCTAGAGAGATTGTAATTTGATGTTTCTTGTTTGTTTGACTGCAATGGCAGATGAACGTAGAAGAGATATTTTTGCATCAATGTTCAATGGATCAGTGACGCTGAAGCTTCGTGTGGCTAATAGAATAATGCAGTAATTACAACACACACACACACACACACAATTTTATACATAACAGACCATGGATTTTCATTAATGTTGAGATTTTGGGGAGGATTAGCCATTTTTAAATGTTATTCCAAACTCAACCTCTGCATGTGTTTTGGGATCATTGTCCATGTTAAGTAACACCCAATTAAGTCAGATGGTTCACCTTCTTTGTTACACGGTGCAATGGGGTAGTTGTAACACTGAATAGCAACACAGTGCGAAGCTGCCACCATCATGGTGCTTGCTGAAGTTTTCATATGTATAAAACCTTATCCAAACAAGTCTCAAGTCTCACCTTCCTGGAGACGCCTTTAGATGCTGTTTCCATCTTTCCACATGATGTTCCTTCATCAAAATGGAATCTACTTTGTGAAGTGCACCAGTTCCTCCTGCTGCAAAACACCCACACAATGCTACCTTTGCTGTGTGATTTAACGTATATCCAAAGGTAAAATTAACCAATCAGAAGCTCAGAAAGCCATACGATCTCAGATCGGACGAGACGACCTGCTGAATAAGCATATTACTAAGTAGACTAAAAAGAAACTAACAAGACTTTCCCAAATTCTGCAATGTCAACATAATGTCTGCATTTTTAAATGTTGAACTTAAAAGAAAACAAACATAAACATATATATTTTTTTATGTTAACCAATTGAAATTGTAAAACATTTAGTGACTGAGTGTTATGCAATGATAAAAAAGTGCATGTAAGTATTCAAAAACTTCTTTCCAGCAAAACATTTCAAGGCTATCGAAACAGATTCAGGGTCACCGATCGTGACGACACAAACAAGAGTCTACTTTAACTGAACTTTAGTCCATCAGGAGAGAGTTCGAGGAAGATGAGTTAATATGCACTGCAGACACTGAAGAGGGCTTGTGGAGCAAAAAAAAAAAAAAAAAAAACTGCCTACACACTCCTTTATCGAATCTTTGCTTGTTCCCACGCAGCTACTCCATCATCCTTGTGACCTTTGCTGACTTTTCAGATTGAGCGAGCAAACATTAACAACGCTCCGTAGGTATTCCTCGGCTGTCTAACTTCTGCTCAATTCTGAGCGCAGCACGCAACATTTGTGGCCGTAAACGCTGCTGAGGGATTTTCTCCCCTTAAACATGCTATTAGCTATTCATGAGAAACAGATGCTTCTAATGCCAAATTAAAATGGATGTCTACAGACAGAAAACTACAGGGAAGGGAAATTACAGCTCCCAAATCGCTCCCAGCTCCCAAATGAATTTGATCACTGCCTGACATGTAATTTAGAAAGCACCGTTTGGCTGGTCTGATGTATTGTGTTTTATAAAAGCCCCACATAGCTTCGTGGATATGGATTCTTTGTGTCTGCCTCGCTGTCGGTGTCAAGCGAATCTATTTTTAAACTTTTCACTGTTATATGACGGATTAATGGATCTAACATTTGCCACTCCTCAGTGGTCAATAATACAGATGGATGTTTAATATTTGATTAGCAAGAGGGATAATGTAGCTACGGACCCGGACAGTCGAGGGGTTAGTGGGAGTGGTTAAATTAGTTGTGATGCATGCCTATTTTCTTCTTTCCTGACGTTTTCAGAAAAAGTCAGAGCATCTTCTGCCACGAGGCTAAACATTATGTGTCAAATTCAACTTCCTGTCACCTTGAACACATTCGCCAACTGTTACTGCGCTGGAAGCAGTCCTTTGGAGCAGGAACAGTGCACACACCGGTGGCGCGATGAAGATATTTGTCTAACATATTGTGCAGCTTTATTGAACATCCAACAGCTGTGTCTGATGAAAACAGAGTGCTCTTTTGTAGCGAGGCAATGTGAGGCCTGGTTGGACGGATCTCCGCGGAGATATTGCCTCTGAGCCGAGGAACAGGATGTTCAGAACCCTGGTCTGGTCCCGGGACAAATCACACAAAAGGTTCCAGACCAAGAGTGTGTTGCCATAACATGTTGAACCTCAAAACGTTTCCTCTCTTCTGACATTTTTTATTTAATGTAATGCTAAGCGCTAGTATCGCATTCGATTCCGCAAGTAGATCGGATTTAAGCATTTAATTTCCAATTTAAATTTCCATGTTGCAGTTCTAAGGATAAATGTGCTTTTATAATATATCCCTTTTAGTCCTCTCTACGTAGAATACTCACTGAGTAGGTAAAAAAAAAAGATGTCCATATCAGATGCATTTTTAAAGATGAGAGGGATTAATAATGTGTAATGTACTTAATAAGACTAATAAGAATGTTGATGCTTAAGTATAATTAAGCTTCCTTCTCAAACGCTGCAGCTGATGATATACCGTTAAATAAGGAATTATTATCTACATTTTATTGAGATATTTAATTGGACTTTTGTCCTTGACTCACTCCACAAGAAAAAAAAGGAGAGTAAATTTATAACAATATGTATATATTTTCTGCTACTGTAGATAACCTGCGGCCCCTTCCAGCTTTTTCTACAATATTTTTGATCTGTGGGATTTTAGACTTTGCAAAATTAGAAAAACGAAACACACAAAAAGAAGAAAATCAATGATGTAGAATCAAAACCGTTTTATCACTGGTATTTAGATGATTTCTGTGGAATTCCAGAGAACACATTTTTATTCAGACTCTCAAATATGTAAATGTTAGTTACCCCAAAACCCAGGGCACGCGTTACGCCGTTTATTAGTGGTCTGCTTCTCCGGAAAACCTTTGGTTTCGCCGACATAATCCTGTCTGAAAACATCTATATGACCTCAAGTGCCAACAAAACCAATAAAGAGCAGCGAGAAATATCAGCAGGAGCTTTGCATAGAACAGAGGCAATATTGAGAACGGAGGATAAAGGGAATAACACCCATTTTAATAAACTGCACTACTTTTTTTTTTTTTCATTTGAAGCCAAGACTGTCTTAGATCAAGAACAAGTCGGTATTTTCCTGCTGCTTTGGTTTGGCATGTTTTTTTTTTGTTGTTTTTTTTAGCTCTAGGCGTGAAGAGTTTACTTGATGGCTCCATCTGGGAATTTTAAATAGTCACACACACACACACACACACACACACACACACACATACAAAAAGAAAGTAGTAAATTTTTGGATTTAATCTTTTCATTAAGACTAACCCAGCAATAATAATAATAAAAAAAGGTTTTAAGGAAATACAGTAAATGTATCTAAATTACCGTACAGGTAATCTACTGAGATGAAAAACCATTTAACAGATTACCTGATAAATCTTTACAAAGTGGTTGATTTTAAGTGAGTCATTGCTCTCTAAATTAACTGCATGTGTCAAAGAAGCAGGAAAATGTTGTGGTAAACATTCTTTGCTCTGTCTTCAGTAATATAATGAATAATCACTGGAGATGATGCAAGAAACTGCATGGCCAGTTTACACATGATCAGTGTTGATTGGTGAGTGGCTCCCAAGCACATTTTATTTTACTTCAGTGTTTGAAAAAAAAAACAAAAAAAAACTAATTTATTATCATTACTGAGGAAAAAGGTGTTTGCCTTCTTTGTTAAATCATGATTTGACTTTGAATAATCACGTATTTTAGGTCCAGCTTCTGCCAGAACCGTGGAATCAGAAAACAGTTTTAGCTAAACCTGTCTGACATCAGGTAGGAAGCTAAAAGATCTCAAAAATCAACACAACATGCCCTAATAATGATAAAGAAATTCAAGAACAGATGAGAAACAAAATTGCTGAATCCAGGAGCACATCAATAAATCCTAATTATTTTTAAACTTCTGGATATTTTCAGAGTATTTAACATTTATTTTGCTACAACAGTTAACTTTTTAGTAAATCATAAAAGTTAAAGCGTTTTCCAAGTGAATGCAGTGAGTCAACCAACCGCGTGGCGGCAGCTCAACGCAATGAGACATCTTGAGATGTCATAACTTACTGAAACTTAAACTGAGCATCAGGACGCGGGACCAAAGGGAACGAAGAGACCCTGGACCATGGCAGAGTTACAGGAGCCATCCTGGGTATTTCAGAAACTGCTGATCAACTGTGATTTTCACACACAGCCACTCCCAGATTTAAAGAGAATAGTCAGAAAAAGTACAATAAATAACAAATGCAGGAATCTGGGGGGAAAAAAAAGACAACTAAGAGAAATGTTTTGAAGACTTTAATGACCAGTGAGGGTGTGTACACTGCATCTCTGAGTCTCTCCCTTCTTGTGTTGACAGCAGCCATCTACTTATCATTTGTTCACACTTCTTTGAGTGTTATTTTCCCAGCACTCTTCATTCGGCAGCTCTCTGCTTCAGACTTTCATAATATTTGTCTGAAAGAACTGCAGCAGCTGCATTTACTTAATGCAAATCAGATGAGCTGCTGTTGGGCTCATTTGCCTGTGTGGTCTCCACGAATCCACAACTAAATTGAAAACAGCGGTGATTTAAAATGCCGAAACTCCCAACAGTAGCCTGCTTCAACATCTGCTCCTACAAACAGACAATGCACTTCAGCCTCTTCTCTTTTTTTTTTTGGTTTTGTTTTTGTTCATCCCTCCCCCATTCTTCTCATTTTGTCACTCTAAAGATGATTTACGCTTGGACATTCTCCACCATGATGCGCTCTTTTAATCGCTTACTGGAACAGCCCCAGAGTATTATCTCTGGATGCCACTATGAAAATTTCTGCATTGCAGGAGAGACGATGCAGGGAAGAGAGCAAAGATGCCAGAGCGGTAAAAATTATAGTAATAAAAAACAAAAAACGGAAGCTTGTTTGCATGTTTTTTGCACCTCGGAGCTCTGAAATGTTATCAGTGTGAATCAGCGAGTAGCTCACGACAAATCTCTTGATGGAAGCAGTAATGATGTTCTCTACAAAACGTCTGTGATGAAAATAGAAACTGGAAATAGCCCATAAGATAGCAAAAGTTATATGCCAGACACATATAACTTATAAAAGTTAACTTATAAAAGTTATATGTGTCTAGCATATAAAAGTCCTTTGGATAAATGACATGTTTGGAGAGAAACGGACAAGACAGACTCAACTCCGTCAACCTGATTATCTTTCTGTTTCGTATTATGCAAGCATCATGCGATTTCATGCGAAGCAACAATTAGACCTTTTACTTTCAGTCTAGTCATTAACTGAAAGATCAACTTCTCTGAAAATATAAATAGAATTACATTAAAGGAATTCTGGGAGTAAAGTACATTTGCTTTTCCCCATTGGAGCACCGCACACCTCTGTTGTGGAGGCTTCTTTCAACTGGGTTCTACTCTTTTGTCTTGCACCGAGTTTTTGCATTTGCATATATATATATATATGTGACACTGTTGGATGAAACCTCTGCTGGAATCACAAACACTTCTGAAAACTAAAACATTGCAATAGCACACGGGAGGAACAAGCTTGACGTTTTATATCTGTGCTCTTCCTCCTCTACCCTGATGTGATTCTATAGAAGTCGTAAATTGTTGGTGAATTAGATATGCCTTCGCCTCAGTGTCTTATTGCACCAAATAGGATCTTCTGATTGCAACGCACGAGTTAATCGTTTTGTGTGGTTCTTGCGGTTTCTGAACGCGTATATCAGACAAACATTTTGCAGAATCGAAATATGATTTATCTAGCACTTCATGCCAAACGAAACAGCAGAGGTCAGCAGTTTTCCAGAGCATTTCTTCCTTGCTCTCTTTCTTCACGAATACAACTTCGTTTTATCTGGTTGTTCAGTATTATCTCAGAGAGAGGTTCAAATTAGTTGAGTTTGTTTCTTGGCCGAAGAGTCATGTAATACCTCCTACTTAGTCCTGTATGAAGTAAATATGACATGCAAAGCATTGCAAAGGTCTTTATTTCCCCTAAGCTTCACATTATGTCATGTTGCAGCCATGTATTTCAGTTGATCTTATGGGAATTTCAAATGACAGACCGTCACGAAATAATAGATGTGTGGGAAGCGGAGTGAAAATGGTTTTCAGCAAATATGAATCACAAACGCTAACTCAGCTCCCAGTGCAGGGTCGCCTTTTGTTGCAGCCCAAGCTGCAGGTCTGGTGAGCAACATTTCTAGCAGTTTTACTCATCAACAGACCATTTTGACTTCATCACTTTAATAAAAATAGACCTCAAGTTTGTTGAGACTGGATGGTCTCAAGTGTGGAACAACATCAACATTCAAGTGTTTCCACAGATTTTAGGTCGGATTTGGGTCTGCGGACTTTGACAGGGCCATTCAAACACACAAATATGCATTGATGTAAATTATGTAATTGTCGCTCTGGGTGGATGCTCAGTGTCATCCTGTGATTCTTGGGTGAGTCCGTGATTAATTCAATAACGTGTTCAGGATGACGTGTCATGTGTATGACGGTTTGAGGAGCACTTCACCAGATGCTCTAAGAGTGGGATATCACTTTATAAGCTAACACAGCCTTAAGCTCCGCAGCTTCCTCCCTGACTTGTCTCAAACTGTTTGTTCGCTAATGTTCTCCAGCAAACCTCTGAGGCCTTCATGGAACAGCTGGATTAATAAGGAGATGAAATTACTCACATGAGGACTCTGTTTAGTAATTAGGTAACTTTCAAAGTCAATTGGTTACACTGGATTTTATTAAGATGCTTCAGAAAAACGGAGGCTGGATATAAATATGTGCCACATTTTATTACACATTTATTTATTTTTTTAAAATAATGTAGCAACTCCCTCCCACTTTACACTTGTAAAACCTAATAAATGACACTAATGTGTGCCAGCAATGTGCAAAATGCTAAAAAAAAAGAAAAAAAAAGGGGGTTGAATACTGTTGCAAGATAATGTATTTGCTTAAAATCTTGGCTTTTATCTACATTTTTATTTCTAATAATCTACAATTATTAATTTTCTTTCTTTCTTTCTTTCTTTCTTTCTTTCTTTCTTTCTTTCTTTCTTTCTTTCTTTCTTTCTTTCTTTCCAAGAACCAACTTTACAATTGTGAAATAAACACGAGTTGAACAAGTGGAGGTTGCCTGACATGATTCTGTCTCTGCAACCCGGTTACAAAGCAGAATCTGGGAATCTTTGGGGACGTTTGTCACGTTCGCTCAACAAACCATTTGGGTTATTTACTGTTAACATCTCCAGCATTTCTGAACGGCAGGGTGTTTTTCTCTCCGTCTAATCATCCTGGTGGATTCATTATCGCTATTTCTGTTTCTCCGAGAGATCCCACTGACTCATGATGCCGTGTGATGATTGCGTCTGATTAATGTCTTCCTAAGCGAGTCCCTGCGGCGACAGTAATGCGCATCACTGGATGCATTTTACTCTCGGTGAGATCTACCTCATACTGTCATATTCACTGAATCAGAATGTATGTTCCGATGAGGTTTGTTTGGCAGCTTTAAAGTTCCTTTCGAAAACAAATTATAAGCAGGTATTAAACTTCCTTTTCATCAAATCAGTGTTCCTACATTAAAAAACATGTATTTTATTACTGGTCTGATGCAATATTCTAATATCAAGTGTAAATTAGGTGCAAGGGAAAAATTTGATTTCACAAAAATAAAAGCTTGAAAACATCAGTCTGTTTTTAATTAATCAGAATAAAGGGTTCCACTTAGTGAACAGAGTTACTGAAATAAATAACCTCTTTAATATTTTAAGTCGTTGAATACGATTTTATGTTGGCTGCATATTATCAATGAAAATACAAGCAGCATTATTTGCTAATTTGCATGCAAAAGTCGAGCATTTCTCTCCAGTTCACAACCGTAAATGAATCCATGCAGAAGTGGAGCATTTCTGTACACCAGTCCATGAGGCAGAAAGTTATTGTCACATTTATGTGGCTGATTTCAGGGGGAGGGGGGGAAATGCAGGCAATTTAATCGCCAGCATTTAAAACAGTGCAGTTATTTCACTGTAATTGAAAAGGTTTTCAATCAGAGCCAAGGAAATAATCTCCCTTCTATCTTTCAGTGTAAGAAAGACAGATTTTCAATTTTTTTTTTTTTTTTGTGGCAAACTTAGAACGATTGGAGTTTCATCAAGCCATAAATGTTCATTGGAAGTACAACAGGGTTTAATTCTGCTGCAGTTCAAGTGTCTCACACACTTTAAACACAACTTGGTTTAATCTAAACACTCATTCAATCATTTCTTTTTTTTTTTTTTTTAAATATTGCTTCTAAGTCCAAATGAAGCCCACTCCGGTACTGAAGCATTCATTTTCCTCCCAGATCTCTTCTATGACCAACTCAGAAGACTTTGGTAGTCACTGTGCAAGTAGATCTGTTGTTGTCTTTCACCAAAGTGTTTGCTCTCGTCAGTGGTGACCATAATGTTGCTCAAAAGCCTCCATCCATTGTTGTTAGGAGTTTGGTGTTTGTGTTGTTTTCGGTATAACAAACGTCTTTTTGGTATGTGTATTTAAATCTTACGGCCAAAAATGAATTGAACAAAATACTCCGAGGTTTCAGAAGGGGATGTTCATGAAAAAAAAAAAAAAAAAAAAAAAAATTATATATATATATATATATATATATATAGTGTGCAGTAAACTAAAGCAGTAAAGATCCAAAATAGTTTTTCTGGCATACAGTGCTGCAGTGACATTGAACTGACTTCCGTGGGCATGAGGTCATCTTGGAAGTCCATTAAAAGGACTTTGTGTTTGTTTATTTCTTGACTACATTTGGACCTCTTCTCAGTGTTAACATTTGAACACCTTATAATTTGTACAGCAGCTTTTCACACCTTCGCTCATTTGTTTGGCTCCTTTTAAATTGGAGTCTTACGTGTCTGATTGCTTTCACTGAGCGTTCCATCTGCTTTAATCCCCACCGCTCCTTTCAATGTGTTAATTTTTTTTCATCTTTGTTTCTCCAGCTTCTTCTTCTTTCCCCCCACCCCTCCTCACGGTATCTTGTCTTTTCATCTCAGTTTGTTTGTGCATCTGTCTGTGCACCTTGTTTAATCCATCGCTGTTCTCCAAGCTCAGCCTGTCATTGGGTTCTCCTCCTGTTACCTTCAGCTTTTGTCGCATCGTGAAATTATGTTTCCATTTTCTGTTGAAGGACCTTTAAACTGACCAAGAAACTTTGCATGTTTAACTTTCTGTGTCCTCCACCTGTGTGGAGACTAATTTTGCTATTTTCTTTTTTACAAGGTCCTTGTGAGGTTTTTGTACTGTGTTTTCATCCAAATACAAGTAGACATCAGAGCTAAAATCCATCATTCGCCTTCTTTGTAATTATTTCTATTTGCCTTTTTCCTCTTTCCCTTCCTAGGTGTGCTGTTTTTTTTTTTAATTTTTTTTAAGAAAACTCTGCAATGATAGATCTCTTCGTGTATACTGCCTCTCAGTCTCCATGGGGCCTTGGCAAGCACTCAACAAATGGAGAAAACGGCCATTTGAATTTTAAAATCTGCATATAATCTGCACGCTGTTCAGCCTTGGATAACATGAAGGGATCGTGTCCAGGTTTTAAAGACAAACTATGTTTGCTCTTGTTACAGAGGTAAGTATTTGTGGAGTGTCGTCCATGAAGCCCTGAATGACATACTGCTGCGTTTTTATGACAGTGGAGGTGACTGCGTTTGTTAGATAAAAGCATTGTTGTCCCTGAAGTATATTATGATGGAGGTGGGTGGAGAATCTCTGAAGATGGAGAGCCCGAATCAGCGACCTTCATGTTTCTTCTTTAACTCAAAACAACACCGGGCTCTGATCAGTGAGTTTTATGTTGCTATAATTAATGCCTCATTAATAAGATTAATGAGCCCAGTGGCATTTCTGACAACATTAAGTCTCTCTTCATCCACAAACTAGTAAAAGAAACCACGCCGCTGTTTTTGCAAATGAAGGATCTTTAGCTTCCGCGGAGGAGAGACTTCTCGTATTAAGTTGCGGTGTCGATCTTATCACGAACAGCTCTTCAAAAATGAAATTATCCCAGTGCACACTGCTGCAAGGATGCCGTGAGGCTGCGTTTACGTAGTGTATTAATGATCCCTCAATATATTGTCTACTTTGGTTTGCTGGGACCCCATTTGCAATCATCCTCATGTCGAACAACTAGATGCACAAAGATGAACTCAAAACGGATGCTCGACTTCATCTACATGCCGCTGCGCGTATACTACCCTTCACTGCTTCTGCTTTCGGTGGAGCTCAGCTCGATACAGTCTAGCCCTTCTCAATCCTTCAGCCAACTGGAGCATGTCGCCAGTCAGAATGTAAAGAAGAAGAAAAAATAAGATTAAAACTCGACATTTGGTTTATACTTTTTAAAAATTTTCATCCATTCTTTTTTTATATTATTTTTATATTTTCTAATTAACGATTGTTATAGCCCTGATAAATCTCCATCCAAATTCCTTTCCAGGAGTAGTGCTCATTTTCATTTTTAGCCTTCATACTTTGCCTCAATTCAAATATTCTGGCATCTTCCTAGAAAAAAATAAAAATCCCATATTTTTACGGTCTGTGGTTGTTTTTGGATTAGCCTCAAAGAACATTGAGTGAGGACTTATTTGCCACAGGATAAATTTAGTAAACTCCTTGAGCATAGCAACACAGACAAACTCTTTGTGCAAAACTCCTGATGTTCGTGAGCAGGTTTTTTTTCTCTTTTTTTTTCACTTTTCATGCAGCTGACCATGATTTTATTAGTCTTAGTGACATTTTTGGAGCATGAAAAACTCAACAGTTTTACCATTCTAAAGTAAAAAAAAAAAAAAAAAGTATTAATCTTGCTTGAGCTCACTTTTTGACCACTCCGTCTTCCTCTGTTTCACGAACAAAGACAACTCTTTCAGAAACAAAACACAGACAAACGCAATACATCAAGAATAGTCGTAGTAATGGCTCACATTAATAAATGTTTAATCCCCCATCTTTTACCCACGGCACAAATTATAGCACAAATAAAATTAACTCTCACTTTTATATGCAAAGTCATGTGAATCGTTCATCAAATTTACACCCTCAGTCTTACCGAGACGCGGCTGCTCGCTGAATGGATACAGCCGGATCAAAGCGCTGCTGCTCTAAGTCTCCTGGAGAATAGCCCTGCAGGTGCAGAGGATTTACCCCAGCAAGGAGGCTGATAAGTCCTGTTCTATATTCACAGCCAAGGAGAGCAAAATGTTCTTCCGCAGTCTGCCTTTCTACATCCCAGGTTCAATGAGCCAGAAAAACAGATCCTCCCGTTTTGGCCCTACGAGCCGCCGTCGTGTCCGCGGGATCGCGTCAGCAGGGAATCTCTTAAAATCCTCGAGATGTTTGTCTTCATTGACACGTTTCTCAAATCGCATTATGCAAAGCGGAAGCTGAAGTGGTGTGAGGACGGTGAGCTGAAACTTTAAAACCTCGACTTCCTGTTGTTAAAGAGGAGATTTATTTGTTTATTTTTTTCTGTTGGTAAAAATAAGAATACAAAAATAGCCTAATAAATAGCACAGCGTGCTAAATATTAACTTCTGTTTTTTAATACTGCTTTTGAAAAACATGTAAAAATGCATATTTTGTCATGTTCAAAAACTATTTTAATAAGTAGAATTAATTAGAGTCACTCAAGAATAAAGTTTTTTTTTTGTTTTGTTTTTTTTTAGAACTTCAGAATTCAGATTTTAAGTTTTCTGATGAGAAGCTTTTTTTTCTATCTCCACATACACATACAAGAGGCTTTACTGCCCGGTAGAAATGGCTGAACAGGTCGTCTGCCATGTTCTTCCTGATCATTGTCAACTTTATTATTATTTTTTTTTTTTTTAGCAAACTTTAATCTATCCTTCGCAGTTTTTTAGAGCGACGATTTCCTCCTTGCACATATTCCACGAAAGTTAAATCTCCTTCATATTCTTTCACAACTTTAGTGTCAACAGGAACAAGAACATGTTCTATGTCCAGTGACGACATGCTAGGATTTTTGGAGACTTAATTTCACTAATATTGCCTGTGTATCTCAATATAGTTCACATGTGTTGGAGATCAATATGGGAGTTTTTCATCATCATCACTCAAAAGACATTCAGAAATACTCAAACGTGCACTCTAGGGAACAAGTGGAGGATGCAGGTTCTGTCAAACGGCGGCAGTAGTCTGCAGAGGAGGACAACAGACATAGTATTTCTCATTATGGATGAGATCTACTATGTAGTAGTCGTCTGAAATAAGATGATGGCCTCTCGCCAGTGCGATAGAAGACATAACATGTGATTTTTGTGCCTGCTGCAAACTGTTGAAGCCATTTTGTGCTCTTTCACACTCTTCACAAACACACACATTTCACCTCTGTTTGCTGTAATTCTTGTAACCATGGAGACCTACAGAAAGCAAACAGGATGGATGCCCCCCACTCAGCTCGCATGCAGTCCTCAGTTACCTACAGAGTGTATAAAATATGGGAGCGAATGTTCCCCACGGTGCGGATGAAAGCGCCATTGTTGGATCACTTCATTTTACAATGAAAGCCATGTTTCACACCGACTTTCTATTTTTTAAGACCTGAAAGCGAGAGGAGAGAGAGAGAAAGAGAGAGAGAAAAGAAACACTTGAGGAGAGCTTAAGGTTTTTTCTAAAGGGAAAAATTCAAGATTCTATTCTTGTCCAATTCTCATTTTTCAATTATTTTAATGCAAAAAAAAAAAAAAAAAAACATGCAGAGAATTACAAAACACAACTTTAAAGGTTCAACATGAACTATGGCCTATCTTCTACCGCTTTCTATGTTGAGAAAGGTCTAACACACTGCATCTCTGTGCGGTTCTCGAGTTGAACTATGGCAAATGACCAGCAAAGCTGCCCGGAAAAGCATTAGCCACAATGTTCCCTTCCTGAAGGATATAATCATAATTTATTCTAGAAATGCTTTCGGTTTTTTTTTTAGTCTTTTACAGTGCCTCTGGATAAATATGTGTCTCTCGTTTTTTTTTATCACGCTCAAATGATGCCGGGATCACACGATCAGGTCAAACGCCAGAAGAGTCACACTGTCTTAAAGTCATAGATGCTAGATGTCTCAGTTGCTAAAAAAAAAAAAATGTGTTCCCTCTTATCGAATATGTTGACTATTTGTGTTTCAGTTCTTGAAAACATGAACTTCATTATTATTAAGCCTTTAAAAAAAACATTCTAGGGGAATTACATTTTTTTTAATTTAACCTGCAAAGCAACATAACTAAATAAATCTCCTCAAATTCTTTTGTGGCTTTTGGTCATACATATTAGTGGTCCTGCTGTTGTTCTGAGAAACTGCAGTATAAATCAAATAATCTAAGCTCCAAAGCACTAAGTGTTCTGAAACAGTGCCTCTGTTTTTTTGTTTTTTTTCTTAATTCTGACTTACTTTTCTTGGTGGGTTGTGATTGTTGTAACGCCTCTCTCTCACAACACTGAAAAAGCAAAGTCAAGTATGCTGTAGAAGTGGGGCATAAAAGTATTGTAGTGTTCTCTGTTATTGTGGTAGATTGTTCATCCAAGATATGTGTTTTTCACCCACAGTGCCACTTTTATTGTGCGCAGATGGTGAGAGAAATATTACATCCGCAGATGCACTCCTCTTCTCTTTGGTTTACCCTGCCATTACCGGCTCTGTTTCAACACATTACCGAGTTTAAATGCATTTTCATTCTGACAGCGTGTCACAGAAAAAATAAATAAATAAACATTGTAAAACCACCATCATTTGGTGGGTTTTAGGCTTTTTTTAGTCACTGTTTTTCTTTTAAAAATAATCAGCTTCCATATTGCCATGCTTAAGAATGTAACACGTAAAAGCTGCCAGTTTATTCGTGCGCTCGTGTGTAAAAGAGCCCTTGCTATTTATGTGTTCTCTTTAATCCACACAGACAAAATACAGGGAAACTAGTGTCAGCCACATAATCCAGATTGTGGGTTATTCTTTGCATCTAACTGTTTAGAAGTTACAGTGCTCCTGAAATGACGCTGTAAACCTGTCCGCATCGTGGCTTTTTACTTTTTACTCTGATTCAAATATTTTCTTTTTAATTCTGTACTCAGCGTTGAGTTCAAGGCCTATGAGTATTTTTTTCTTTTTGCAAAGGAACTGTCAGAAAAGGCGCTGCTGGAGACCATTGCTGGAATTTTAAAATTGTTTCCTTGTTAAAAGCTCTTTATGTAATCACTCTACATTTTCCTGTCAGTCTGCTGCACTCCGCTGACATTCCCTCGCATCTTTTTTTCTACCCAATCTCTCAATTTCCCTTTTTTTTATGCTAAAGAGGAGCAATGGGTTGTTTTTCTACGCATCTTACGTCGTCGTGTGTCAAATCCAGCCACTCGAAACAGAACAGAGTTTGTTGCAAAGTGTTTGTGACCAGACACAAATACATACATTATTGGTTCATTCACACATTCGTGCATGCACTAAAATAAGAACAATCACAGAACAATCAGAAACAGTTTGTCTATTTTTTATTTTTTCATGAGATCTCAAACTGCACATTTTCTAAAACTTCTGATAAACACAGAGCTCTCACTCATTAAAATGTCAGTGCTGGATTTCTTTTTTTTTGTTCTTCCTGCTTGAAGTCTCTGCCTCGACCCAGACTTCCCCATCTCAGCAGCCCAGCCGCTCTCGGCTCTCTCAGTGGTCGTGCACCCTTCTTAAACTGCGAGCATATTCCCGCTTCGTCGACACTCCTGACAACTGGGAAAAAAATTACGCCTCGTTGGCGCGAGTTTGGCGGAGCGCAAGGCATAAACACAGTGCCAGGTTTCCAAAGAGAGATTGTTGTGTGAGCCAGAGTCAGATCAATGCTTGGAGCTGAGTTTATCTCTGCAATCGTTTGCACCGCGGCAGGTTTGCTGCTGTCAGACACAAGGTAATTGCTTTGATGTGTGACGTGCCGAATGAAAACTTTATATATTATTGCTTGCTGAACATAACTATTCAAAGACAATCGTGGTTTGATCTTAACAGCTTAAAGTTGGCTCGTTATTTATTGGCTCTACAGTGCTGAAGGAGCGCTCCCAGATATTTCATTTTCCACACGCTTTATTAAACCATGAATCAAGAGCAGAAAGTGGTTGGTAAATACGAGCAAATTAATCAACAGGCATCCGATCAGGCCAAAAGCAGATTGCCAATGCTTCACAGGTAAATGAATGACTCAGGAGCACTTGACACAACTTTATTATTAGATCAGCACATTTTAGCTTTTTACCTTTATCAGGGTCGTTTCCAATCATTTCCATGGCCAGGAGCACCAATAAAAGAAAATTAATGTATGCATAAAAACACACACACGCACATACACGCACACATACACATAGGCATAAGAGATTGCAGTGAGCTGGCGACCAAATAAATGAACTCATTACTGAATCAAAAATAACAAAATGATCTTAAAAGATGATTGGTGCTGCTAAAGGAATAGCCTGATTCCTTCTCTTAAATGATCATTTCAAGATGTATTGAAGACATGTCTGCTGATGCAAGATAGTTTTGGAAACACTACGCATTAGTGGCAAACTTGCACTACAAATTGATGAAGACTGGCAAAAAAACAAACAAACAAAAAATGCCGTAGGTGAAGACATCAGGGGAAAAAAAAAAGAACAGGAAAGGATATTTTTTACTCGCGTCAGAGTAGCTTGAACAAGGAGGACTGAAGTTGCAAAACTGCTAAGTGTACCAACGGAGCAGGTGCCACGTTCAGGAACAACCAAGAATTTGTAAACACGGTGAAAGAGCAACACCTAGATGTCATTGCGATGCACTGTTTTCCGCACCAGGAAGCACTCGTTGCCATGACATTTGCTGGCTGGCAGATCTATCTGGTGTTCTGGAAATATCCCGTGTGCATGGCAGACTTTCTGAAGATGAGACGCATTAAAAGTGAATTTTATGAGGAAATGGGACCACGACATACGCTGTGCTCCACATGGAGCAATGGCGGCTGTCCCATGGCGAGACATAAAAAGGATGGCCTAAAACTGAGCTTAGCCGATCTACCTTTGGACGTTTTTTGCCTGACTGATCCCAAGAAGTTCCCCGTTCTGGCAAACAAAACCAAGTCAGTTCTGATCCCTTTCTCTATAGCCCATCTATGCAGATTAGGCTTTCGTGACTCAAAAGGTTTTGGAAACGCTACACTAATGTTGTACGAATATACCGTGGTTAACATGTTGCGTACAGGCAATGTGTGCAGATAAAATATTTGCTCTTGTAAGTGACATGTCTGTGTGAAACTCTTGTGAAGCACGTGTCTGACTTTCCTTCTGTTATGCAGATCAGCCACCTTCTGAAAATGTAACACTGGGTGTTGCTAATCACTGCTAAATAACGTCTGCCTCCATGATGGCGTGAGACACTTTGCCGCATGAGTTTCAAAAGGTTTCTTTCACGGCCAGCCTCATCCTTTCAGATTGAGCTCCATGGGGATTTTTGCCTCCCATCATTTCCTCCCTACCACCGGAAAACCAGGGGAAATCAGTCTTTGCTGTTGCCGAGTCCCGTCTGTAATGAGATTTAAGGGACATCAAAGTGTGGCTCCCTTTGAGGACGGAAAAAAAAAAAAAGATAGAATGAGAAATAGGTCTGAAATGTAAATTTCCTACTGAACATGAGTCAGCGTCATAAGGAGTGCAGCACAAAAAAAAACAAAAAAAAAAACGAGACGGGTGGAAAATGAGTTCCAGGATTTTTTTTTCTTTTTTTTTAAAGATGAGATATATATATATATATATATATATATATATATATATATATATATATATATATATATATATATATATATATATATATATATATATATAGGTACAGATAGCTCTGAAACTACAAAAGGACAAGACATTGGTGGAGTATATTGAACGAGCAAGTCAACGAGGAAAGCACAGTAGCAAGACAGGAAGTTTATTCCAGTTATTTGGAGCTGAATTCGACTTATTGTGCTGTCCAATTTCAAACCTTTTGATGCTTGCGACAGCAATCTTAGTGGCAAACTTGCTATTTTTCAGGCTCATTAGCATTCCTCATGCACACAGGCTGCCTTTGCAAGGTGAATTATTTTTACACTACATTGTTTTCTTAACTGTGCATTTATTGCAATTCAATCAAAAAGTAACACTTATATGCAAGCTCCAGAAACATGGAAGAAATATATTTTGTGTGGTTTTTTTTTTCATAACAATAAACCACAGCTAATTAAAACTTCAAATTCAGAGAAGTGTTTTATGACAGAAACAATATTTTATGATCGTATAATGGTATCAGGATAACAGCTGTCTGACAGTCACCTGCACCTGCACCTGTGTCCTGACACAACTTGTCAGGACACTGACAAGTTGTGTCAGTTTTGAAACTGGCTGATATCAGCCAGTTTCAAAACTAAGGAAACTGGCTGATCAGTGTTGTATCCAACCATCCTAATTAAAAGTTTTGGGGGGAAAAAAAAGATTCAAAAGCAGCAAGTATTAACACAACCTTGGGAGGATTATAAACCAAAGCCCATTATTTTGGGGCAGATTCACAAAGCATGGACTACGTCTAGAGTCAGAATCCGTACGGCCTGTAGCTGTCGCCTTCTTTGTACTGAACCAATACCTGAATCACAGACGACATTGTTGGCGTTGTATTTGGGCAAATGAAAGAAAAAAAAAGAAAGAAAGAAAAAGAACTAGACCGTTGCTTAGTCTTCCAAAGTAATCTTTCCAGCTAAAAGAATCATTTTGCATTTCATTTTCAATTCAGAGTCTGAAGCTATTCGAGAGAGGAGGCATCGGATCAATGTCGCTCGAGATCCCGTCGGAAGTTCCCAGTCAGTGATGACTGTGGAAACGTGGGGAGCTGAGATCTGCTGATCTGTGTGTGTTTTGTCCAGTCAGCGCAGTTTTTAACACCATATTTCAAGTCGAAGCGGTTTTGTTGGCATGCGACCCAAAAGGTTTTCAATGCACTCCAGTGCAGCTTCCATTATTAGCCAAAAGCAAACAAAAATGTGCCATTTAAACAAAACAAAACAAAAAACGACAAAAAAACAAAGCAAAACACGCCTGATTAGTGTTACCACAGGATCTCTGAGTTCAGCAATTGTAGTAGGTAATTTGCGGGGAATTTTTTAAAAAAAGATTGAGGAATGTTTCCTCTGCCATGATCTCTGTCTTTTTTTATAATATCTTTGACTGAAAACAAGAATGGAAAATGTGTATTTCTGCACGTGGGTTTAAAAAAAAAAAGTGGCGATTTGTGACTGTTTAACTCTGTTCTCTTTACAAAACACTTCCTTGAAAGTTCTTTGAATACATTTGAAAGCTCTTGGCATGTTCTATGCATGAAAAGGTAAAGTTTGGCAATAACACCCAGGAAAAAAATGTTTCGTTGTTAAAACAATTATTTCCCAAGACAACCGCCACTTTTCTCCTCATTTAAAAAAAAACAAAAAATAAATATAGTTCTGTCAGGGAGAAAAATCACGCTTATTGTATTTCGACTTGTGTTGTCTTTCAATTCCGTTTTCTTTTGTTGTTGTTTTTTTTTTATATAAAAAAATTAAAACATTGGAAATGAAAATTGTAGAGGTCGTAGGATCCAGTGATTGGCTCACAGCGGGGCGCATAGTTGTTGCATTGAGACGATGTAGAACATGGGGCAGGTAATTTTTCACACGCACCAGGTGCAGCTGTAGGAGCTTATTATCTCAACCAATGAGTTGATGATGTGCAGCCTGTCACATTAGATTTAAAAAAAAATATAAAAAAAAATACAGCTCATAAGGTTGTTATCCTTGTTCCTTAAATTTCAGAAGGTGCCTTCCGGTGGTTAGCAAAGAATAAAATTGGGATATTACTATCCAGGTGTTTGTAGCTCCAGTTTTGTTTGTCCTGTTATTTTCTTTATTGGGCATATTTTATTGAGAAATATTTTGTCTGTATATGTAATTTCCCGTATATACACTCCTACATACATTCCTGGGCCAAAAATGTCAAAAGAATCCTGAATATCGAGCACCTCTCATACCAAATGCTACAAAATGCTGAAAGAGGCTTTTATGAGAGAAGACAGTGATTCACAGTGCCAGTAAAATTATGTTATTCATCTTTTGGTTGGAATCCATTTTCAAATTTTTTTTTTAATCTTTCCTATACCCAGGTTCTACCTCCACAGCTTTTTACAACAGAGAAAAAATATCACAACCACCACCTCACATCTGTCTTTCACATGGGCTGGTATAATCAGTTCCACGTAAAATATGATTCTTAGTTCTTGGTATTTGCTGCCTCCAGCTCTGATCAGCTTGGAGGCAAGCTCGTTTCCCACAGTACGCTGCCGTCAGGGCAGCGAGACTGCGTAGAGTTCGTTTTGGATGAAGAAAATAAAAATGCTAAGACACATTTTCCAACACAGCTTCAAATGCACTCGAGCTTCTGTTTTTCCGAAAGCAAAAAAAACAAAACAAAAAAAAACTTGAGGATGGTTGAAATTCAGAGAGACCGTTGAAATGGATTTCCTTCTTGGTGGCAAGGAAGTGTTGGAAAACAGCAGCTCTGAAAGGGGAGAACGGGGGTGATACCAGTCTGTGTTATGTGAGGGTTCGAAGGGTTTTGAATATTCTCAGTTTCGGTCTTCATGGAACGCCTTGGGCGCCCCAGAATCGATTGCAAAGTGATGCTGGGGAGAGGAAACTCACAAAGTGAAACAATTCAATGCGGTATGTTGCTTTTCTCCAGAAATACATTTGGCAATTATCAAGGTTCTAACCTTTAACACTGTCAGTTTAAATCAGGGAACAACACATTCGCTTTATTTAACAGAGATCTTTATCAGTGATTAGACTCTGTACTACTGCAATTAAGCGAGAACTGCAGATGGACTGATCCATTATTCAAAGCAGAGCCTCTCTGGTATCAGGCCTGACAGCCATTTGTTAGATTAACTCTCACTGCTCACTGCAACGGAGGGGAAAAAAGTGGAATTCATTCTGCAGAGAGCGGGCCGAGCCGGGAAGTGTTGTCCGTCAGACTAAACATTCAAAGTTTGCAGAGAGGTTATGTTACTCTGAATGACGGGGCTCAGGTTCTGCATTCATATTCAGACAGGTTCAAGACTGCTCTTTGTCACTGTAGCCTCTCAAAGGGTGGATCAAGTGGCAAATGTCACAGGTGTAGCTATAAACCAGTCTTTGCATGCAATTAGTGAAAAGCTGAACAGTTTAAGTGCCTTTTGAAAGCAGGAATGTTGATTAAATTGAGAACAGAAGCACGGCTAATACTCTCTTTGAGTGGTTTGTTGAAATAGTTTTTTTTTAAAGAGTAAAAAATACTTTGGCCTGGCCTCGAAGAGGGATTTGAGGCTCATCTGTTTGTTACTCCCGTCTGATTTAAATCCACGCAGCCTTGAGTTTTGATTTATACGAGGTCCATAAAAATGAATGCAATTTTGAACGTCATAAAAGGTTTAATAATTATTAGGTTCATTGCAAAAGACAAAAACAAAGTCACTTTGGTCTCATCTTACACCTAAACGAATACTGCATATGTTGACCCACAACACAGTAGATATTTTACAATAAAGGCATCGCTACTATCTTCTTCTGGACAGAAAGGGTCTTTAGTGTTTATGATGCAAAGAAAATCAAAGGAACTTTAGGAGTAACCCATTTTAATACAAATCACGTTTGTTTCAGGCCGTATTTCAAACAAAAAGGCTCGATCACAGTCAGACTGGACAGGAATTTCTATGATCATAAAAATTTCCAAGGCTTCATAAACAATCTCAGTTGGATTTATGGCTGGAATTTGACCGGGCCTTTCTAACACATAAACATGCTTTGGCGTAAGTCATTCCATTGATCTGGCTTTATGTTTAGGGTTGTTTTCCTCTTGGAAGCTGAACCATAACCCGTTTTTTTTTCCAACATCCATGTCCTTATTGACTCTGACCAGCAATTCCTCAGGCCTCCTGAGGAAAAACATCTCCATATCATGGTGCAGACGCTGCTATATTTACCAAAGACAGTTAGTTCCCTTTCAGTCGATTCACTCGGTACAACACATAGAGTATGTGATATCGCGCCCCCGCGTGGCCTAACTGAAGACACCTTTAATCACGCCTTTAGGCAAATGACGTGTGATGACGGGTGGCAGGTCCCACCTGCATAATACACCCTCATCACAGTCGTTATTCAGTTCTTATGCTCTTCACCTCGCTGAGAATACCTAGTTTCCAACCCGTGCTTCCTAGCTGCTGCTAGCTAGCATCGCTCTTGTTTTTCTTTTTTCAAAAACTAGCTTAACTGCTCCTGTTGGTGTTAGCTACTGCTGCCTGCTGGTTAGCGTGTCTGCCCGCTGAACGCTAGTTGTATTTTCTCATTTGTCTATTTTTATTTTCTTTGGTTTCGTGGTTCGGGATGAGCACGAAGCAAAAAAAATGGCGAAGCAGAAGTCTTCCATTCGCCCCTGTCCTCAGGAGTGCGGCTTCACGCTTCACGAAAAAGACCAACACGAAGCATGCCCCGTCTGCCTTGAAATTGTCCATGTCAGAAGAGCTTTGTCGGAGCCGGATGCTTGTGCTTTTTGTAGCCAGCTTCGGCGCTCCACGCTTGAACGGCGGGTCAAGTTTTGCAGAAAGTGCTGGAAGAGGCTACCGTATCACAACAAGAGCCCATGCTCTCCGAGTCTATGAATCCGGTTTCGTCCGAGTCTGACGAGGACGGAGGGGCCGAGGCTTCCACTTCCAGCTGGGTAGACCATATGGAGTATGTGGACGGGTTAGCCGAAACGGTGCAGGACGCAGCGCCATCTCACCATCATCTCGAGGCTCAGGGTGATGATGATGTGCTAGACATCGGCCTGGAAGGTCACAGTCTTTCAGAAGACGATGACAACGACTTTTCCGCGGGCCAGTGTCCGTCCGCTGCCGCCGCCTCTCCTGTGGGTTAGGACGACACATCGTTCCTTTGCCGGTGTGCAGCAAATACGTTAGACTTCGAGTTGTCAACCACACAGTATTTTGCATGCGAGTCAAAATCTTAACTTTTGGTCTCATCTGACCGGAGCGTCTATTCCACATGCTTGTTGCATCTGTTACATGGTTTGTAATGGATTTCTCGTGAACTTCTTTCAAAAATCTTTGTTCTTTTTGACAGTCTTCCACAAAGGTCAGGGTTGTTTGTTTTTTTTTTTTTTTTGTGCAGGACACACAGTTGTCCAACCTACAGATTCTCTGGCCAGACCTGTGGATCTCTGCAGCTCCTCTGAGATTACCATGGGACTCCTGGCAGGTAAACATGTCAGTTTAGCGGAAAGCCATGTCTTGGTAGGTTTACTGTAAGATGCTCTTTCCATTTTCAGATGACGGACGGAACTGAGCTTCATGAAATGTTTAACATTTGGGGATACTGCATTGCAGCCCGAAACTTTTTTCAAACTCTCCTCAGCTTCATCACTGATCTGTCTGGTGTGTTCCTTGGTCTTTGTGATGCAGTTTGTTCACTAATGGCCTATAAGAAACCTTTGATGCTTTTTAAGAACAGCTGGATTTATACCGAGATTAAATCACACACAGAAATAGACACCATCGACTTCTTAGCAGACTTCTAAAGGCAATTAGTTGCACTGGAGTTTTACTCAAAGGCATCAAAGCAAGGGTGACTGGAAGACTATGCTATACTTTTCAGATTTTTATGTGCAAAATAAAGTAACTTAAAAGAACTTGAACTACTCCTCCCACTTCACATTAGTGTTTTAAATCGCATAAAATTTCACTACATACACGTAAAATTGAAACGGAAAAGGAGAGTGTGTCTGGAAGGCGCTGCACATAGAGTAATCACAGAACCTGTATCATTAGCAACTCATCTGAAGGACATGTATTTCATCTATGTGTATTTAAAAGTAATAAAATCAGGGGACTTCAGGGCTTAAACGGGATCGCTGTTTTTATAAGTCGAAAGGTTAATCCGGTCTCCAACCCAAACAGATTGTGTTTTAATCCGCTTTTAATCTGAACTCTAATGGAGACAAAACACCATCAGTATTAATATTGTAACGTGGCTGAAAAAACTGCTTATATCGCATGCTGATGATTTAAGCCGTAAATGCCGCACTGCACGACCATAAACAATTGCCAAAGCTGTATATGGAGACAATTTAATAGCAGACGTATATGTCCACACAGTAGATTTTTAAAGCAACACACTCTGTCAGTGTGAGTGACTGTGCTTCTCATCCGGAGTTTGACTTGGTATTTGTTTTTATTTTTTTTTATAGAGGGGAAATATACACTAAGCTATAACCTTTATTGATTACACATTTCCCTCCAACAGTAATACACTATGCCTCTAATGATGTCATTAAAAGTAAACATCACAGTAAACAACATAAGTCCAGCACAACAGCGTAGAAAAGAAATTGAATATTTACTGCTGACTTTATCAGCTCATATTTTTTTTTTTTTTGTTTGTTCAGTCATTGGGGTTGTTTTAGCACATAATAAACAAAGCTCTCCAGCTCTTTGCATGAAAACAACAACAACTAGCTTTTAAGAAGTTTGGAAAAGAATCCAGTATTCCCTTTTGGCATGTTTTGGAGGTTTTGGCTCGAGTCATATTGTTGAATGGTAAACCTAAACCAAAGTCCCAAACATCCCAGATGCTCCTCCATATTTCCAATGGGCTGCATTGGGAATAAATTCACAGAGAAGGGCTATTATCCATCTGTTTGTCCTTCCACTTATTCACATATTCATCCATCCAGTCTCCAGACCAGATGTCCTCTTCAGTGACAACTACTACAAGCATCTCAACGTTTCTGTAATATCACGGAATGACATTGTCAAAGTTGTTTTATGATAAACGTGAGTAGGTGTATGATAAATAAAATGAACAAATTAACGAAAGTAGCAGACTTTTACATCGATCTGCATTGTGTCTTTCATAAAAAACAATAATTGCAATAATGTTTTATTTGATTTGACTTGCATCTTCCAAAAAAGACATACAGGACAAAAAAACAAAACAAAACATGGACACACACACTGATACCCATGGACAAATGACTCAGTATTTCATTTCTTTACACCGAGTTATTATTTTTATTTTTTCATCAACATTTAATGGTTGTTTCTTCCCCACCCCAAAACCAGTTCCGTATTTTCAGTTTTATCTAAACATTTATGGATTCCAAGCCTTTTTTTTTCTGTCAGTCTGAGCATTTCCTTGTTTTCTATTGTTGAAATTGAGTGATATCATAACATTTTTTTTCATAGTCAAAGAAAAATGTGGCAATTTACAGGCAACTAATAAAAGTGGTCCAAAAACAAAACAGTGTGAAAAAGAGAGAGAGAAAAAATGCATATAAATTAAAAAAAGGACAAACGTAATGAAAGCGCATAATGATAATGATAATACATAAAACTATTCAGATTACACTTTCTTGAGAAAAAAAAAAGCATTTTGTGCTTCCAGTTAGGAATGTACTGCCACGATCGAGCGACTATTAATTATAGCTATTTGTATTGTTGTTTTGCTAAGGAAAATAATGTCCGGATCTTTCTTTATTTGAGTTATTTTGGAGTTTGTTTATTTCTGTGTTCCTTAGTTTCTTATTTTCATTAGATCAGACCCCCCCCTGTTTTCTTAGTGACTCTGGTTTATGTTTATTTCTTGTGTCAAGTCATTCTTTCTTACTCTACTTTAATTATGTTTCTTAAGTCTAGTTATTCTTTAATGTTAGATTAATTTTCCTCGTTCTTCTGTTCTCTCTCCCCACACACCTGCTACCTGTTAGTTAATTAGCCCGGTCTATTGTTCCACCATTCACACTCCAAGAATTTAATCACCTCTTTCTCATCCCTCCTTGGTGACTCTTCCTGTAAGACCTCATTGCTTCCCTCGGCTTATCCTGCTGGCTTTGTGTTCTGGATTCTTGTTTTTGTTTGCCTCTGGCTCCCTGTGTTCACTGTTAGTTTTGTAAGTTTTCAGTTTTATCGCTAGATAACATTCAGTATAATCCGCGCTCCCAGCTCCTGTCTGCATTTTGGGCCCACTAACAAACACATCATGACAAATAAAACGCCCTGTGAAATCATCTAAGCAAGAAGAAATAGTTATTTTATGACTCCAAATATATTTCTAAACAACAACAACAAAAAAGATATTTAAGAATCTTTTTTTATTTCTTGACAATCGCTTTAAAAAGTCAGAGTTTGTAAAAACCACGGATTTTAACTAAAGGCCTCCGTCTAACTGACCTTTCCTCAGACGTTTTTTTTTTTTTCTTTTTATCTGCCAAAATCCGAGATGACCTATACAGTATCTACCAAACAGAAGAGCAGCAGCAGCAGGAGGAGGAGCAGGTTTGAGCTCAGTCATGATGAAGTCAATAAATAAGGACCGCAGAGGCAAGTCGAGAGGAGGATGCTCCGCCTGTCACCTGTGAGCGTCCCGGACGTGTCGGTGCGTGTTTTGCAGCGCGGGTCCTGTAGAGAGCGGTAGATAGTTTTAATAAGTGCGGCTCCTCTTACTGTACAGCACACAGTGCAACGGAGGGAGGAGCGACAAGCGTACTGTTTCTTTTTTGGTTCTTTCCACTCCACACGCGCACGGTCGTTGCAGTTCATCCAAACGTGACTGTAGGACAACAAAACAGGAATCAAACTAGGAAGCGTCGTTGGAGAGCGGACAGGAGAGTCTGTTTTTAAGCGGTACGAGGCTCGGCAGTAGCGGCCAGGCGGCGGACCGAAGCTCCGGAGAGCGGAGGTGTGGTGTGGGGTGGGGGGGGAGAGAGAGAGCCATCCAGCCCTGCCGTTACACACTTTCTACAGCAACCCAGGAGGAACCCGGCTGACTTTTTCTCCCGCTTCGTTTCCGCCTCATGACCCAATTCCCAGGACAACGTGGGGTCCACGGCGCGCGGGGAAACGGTGGGACGGTAAGTGTTGTTTTCGGGGGGGGGGGGGGGGGGTTCGAAGCCTCCGTGACAGCGTGGTCTGCAGGCACTTCGGCGGCGGTAGCTTGTGTAGCCCGGGCTGGTTTGACAGATCAGCCCTGCGGCCGACGCACACCCACTCGTACGCGCACGCATACGGACTCGCACATTCACACGGCGTATTGAACGCTCCTTCTGTTATTTAACGCTCACGTCGCCGCTTACGGAGCGCTAGTTGGAGCCCTGCTCTGGTTGGTGTTGTGACGCCGGGATCGGGTGCTGCTCTCTGGGCCCAGACTTGGACTGAACCGCCTGCTGTACTACGGGGCGCGCATGGTCCACTCACGCATGCACACGTGCACACACTTGAAGGCAGATCGACCCACTCACGAAATGCTGCAGACCGCTGTCGGGCTGCTCAGTTTTCTAATATTTCATAAAAGTTTCCTTCCATCAGAAGCAGTAGAAATAGTTTGATGAACATCTGAAAAACGCTTTAGTTGTAGTTCTGTGTCCAGTTCTTTAACGATGTTTTCTATAGATGCAAACTAACTTAAATGTAAATTGCATTTAGTCACAAGGTTCTCTAAAAGGTTGTGCGCTGCATGTTGCATAATGAGTCGTGTAATGCTCACAGTCTGTCGTTTTTATAGAATTCCTCAGCCCTGCAAAAGCATTTAAGTTCGCTGACATTTTTTTCAAGTTACAACTCCAGACTTTAAACTGGTTCCTATAGGGTTAAGTGTTATAAACTAACGCGATGCATAATTGCGAAGTAGAAGTAAAATGAAAATGACGTGAAGTTTAAAATTGTTTGAAAATGGAATCCGAGTAGTTTGGCGTGCACTTGTATTCATTCCCGGACTTTGACTGGGTCATTCTCACACATAGACTTGCTGTGATTTAAACCTTTCCGTAGTAGCTGTGGTTGCATGCTTGGGACTGTTGGCCTGCTGACAGATGAATCAGTCTTTTGCAGCCTTAAGCGTGTTTTCTTCCAGGATTGCCCTCTGTTGCTGCCCAGCATCCCTCTCCTTGCTAAACAAACTTTGCCCTGTGTTTAGTTGAATCATCTTTGCTGTTACCTTTAGATATCCTTGCCCTTGGTGGAGGAAGGCATCTCCACAGCATGATGCTGCCGTCACCATACATAATCTGCTCCTTTGCAATATTCCATAAAGTCGAGGTTTGCGGAATACGTGACTAACAGTTTTCCCGGTTCTCTCAGCTGTGGTTTTCTGCAGACTGAGATTAAATTACACAAAAATACATGCATGCTTTTCCACTGTGACTTCTGAAGTAATTTGGTTGCATTGGATATTATTTAGGTGTGTCAGAGTAAATGGGGGTGAACTATGCAAGTCAAACTTTTCAGATTTGTATTTTTGAAAATGTATTAAGCCATGCGTCTTCCTTCTACTTCCCAATTGCGCATCATATTGTGTATGTGAAGTACAGTTTTAATATAATGCATTAAGGTTTGTAGTTGCAATGTGGCAAAATGTGAAGTTTATTATGAATACTTTTGCAAAGCAATAAGCTTATTGAATAATAGAGAGACCCCACCTTCTTGCAAGTTTTTCCCACCATGAATTCAGAGAAGATTTTAATGTTGCCAGGGGAAAATTTGGTAGCACTTGCTGCTTTCCCTCCCGCCGCCGTCTCCCTAACCCGGACCAGAGGAGACTCCTCAGAGAAATCAATGGCATCATAAATGCAGATCAGAAATATATTGGCCTCACACATTTGCAACCGTTTCCCCTTTAAAAGTCCTTGTCCCTGCACCACAGGCTGTGTAATAATTAAATCGCTCAGTGTTAGCACTCAATTCAAACTCTTGAAAGGGTGTGAGCTCTCTGAGCAGTGCTGCATTAATTTCATTTTGGAGTGTGCAGAGAGATGGTGACAATCTAAACGCCGCGTGGTGCCACCGCGGCCGAATTCAGCATGCAACAGATGCGCCTTAGCGGAGCGTCGTTAACCCTGCAAGGTGAAAACGGTAGAAAGCAAATGGCAGAATGAGCATTAAAACCAAATGGATTCAGTCTATATGGCTTCACTTTTATGTCCTGCCCCTGATACCTCTTTATTAATCATTAACCATCAGTATAAATCCAGTCTTTCTACTTCTGGGTTGATGATTAACCCTATACAGGTCTGTCAATCGCATATTGCTCTCCTATAGAATAATCTGTTTAATATTTTCCAGCAAGTGGCAGCTAACATGCCTTTCAGAGCTAGCCTTTAATATTCTGTAATCCAAAATTCAATATGTAGGTCTTGTTCTCCGTTTGGTGAGGAAATGTTTCAACGCTTCCAGGGAAAACACTCGGAAAATGCTGGCTTGGTTTCTGACGTAGTGATGTAACAGGGTAGCGTGAGGAAAAACGAGGATGGATGGAGCCCCATGTGACTTGGCCTCGTCTCCTCCTCTTTTCCTCAAGGCCGTGACTCCTTGCAGGAGATGAGGGTGACCTTATTCGGTCCCTCCTAGAATGCCTCTCTCCAGAGGGGCCTCTCTCTCCGCGACCTTTTCTGTGCGTCTTATTTTCTCCTCTCCTCCTTTCTAAATCACCTGCTACCATGCGGTAGGGCGTGAGCGATCAGCGCTTAGAATCTGTAGAGCATATTCTTATGTAACTCTGTTCTCTGCTCCGTTTCTGATGTTCAGTGATGTCAGAGTGTGGAGAGGCAAGCGGGATGCTGGGAAATCCAACGTGTCAGGAGATGTCCGCGCACGAAAGGCTTAGTTTCACATCTGTCTCCCTGGGATGGCTTTAGAAGTAAAACGGTGGATAATGAACATAGTTTGATTGGATCTTTGTTGTGGTGTCTTGGCACGAGAAATGCCGCTGACATGACACCAGCGGTATGTTTGGAAAAGCCTTAATTGTTGTTTCGCTTTTAAAACTGGTGGGTAAGAGGTTGTGCAGTGGCAGAGCTTTCTCAGTATTAGAAAGGGATGGGCGCTGGAAAAAGGTTGCTGTTAACATAAAGATGGCTAATAGAAAGATGAGTGGAAGAAAAAAGGTGATGCAAAAAGCAACAATAACTGCCTCCTGCAGGAGTATCAAACTGTACTGACACTTTAGACGTTTCCAACTCAACTGAATCAAATGGCTGAATCGGCAGGTGCCAAGTTCTATGAAGCCCTGCTAACCAATGGTTGCTTTTGTAGTGTTTAGGGAGTAACGTCCCTAAAAAGTTGCAGGTCACTGTTTTTTCTTTTCTCTTTTCCCCTTCCATCTTTTTATTTTTATTGATTTATTTTGTCCTGTAAACTTGCGTGCGCTGGGCACCGGAGATGATAAATCGTCGTTTGAATTTCACGTCCCATATTTTCCGTGAAATGCAAACGCTCCTGTCGTCTGCCTGATTAGCGTTTTCCGACCCTGGTTCTCACGGCCTGCCGCATAATTGATCCACATACTTGGACTAAAGAAAAATTCTCTTCAACTTAAAATACACATTGAAGTTTGTTAGGATGTAATCACATAAACATAATTACATATTTAAAACGTGATAGAGGAACTTTTCACATTTGCTGGAATTAATTAAAAACGGTGTAAAAATTGATCACCAGTTGTATGGGGGCTGGTTTGTGAAAGTGTGGAAGAAGACTGTGCACAAGCAATATGAACTCCAGTCTTAACAGTATTTTCAATGCGGATTTGGGATTCAGTATAGTATTTTAGTGTTTTATATAGGACTTAAAAAAAGTAGATTAAAAAAAAAAAAACTTCTATAAACGGATAAAAATAGGAAAGTTTAAGGTTTTATCAAGTTTTTACTTTTTTCTTTTACTAAATTGCATTGTTTGTTTTTAATTTATTACATAAAACCAATTTTAAAAAAATAACATATGGTTGTTGCCAAAGATTCTTGCATCTGTAAGTGATGGATTTCAGCAAATCAGTGAAAAGTTGAGCGAAAGGAAAACTTGGCGGAATAAGGTGCACAAGGAACTGCGACATCTGTAGTTTTGAGAAGATTGTGAAGCAAAGAAATGGGAGTTGCATGGTATAGATTGAACAGACTATACTTGTATTTTGATAAAACCTTAGCATAAAGTGCGTAAAATATAAAACAATTATTTGAAATCTGATGTAAACATTGATGCAAAAGAGGAGGCAAAAACAGGCCAACCATATCTGCTATAGTTTTAAGTGGAAGAAATCAATATGAGATAATTTTGCAAGTAGAATAGTCAGCCGATTGAGTGAAAATTAGAGGTGCTGTATGCTCTGTGGCCTTCCTGTCATGAAGGAAATTCCAAGTGGTTTCCTGCTGTAATATTTGGCACCGAGGCTAATGTCATTTGGCAAGTCAAACTACATTAAGAGAAAGGAATGCGGCAAATCCTCCTGTACGATGTCGCGTGGGGGTTTTCTGCCGCACCAGAGCATCACTGCTGATAAGCACGCCGTCATGGCGAACACAACAAGAGATTATCAGCGGGGTTCGCACCGGCCTTCCCACAGACCACCGGAGGGTCCCAGTGTCACTGAAATAATGTAACATCACAGCCCTCTGGCACACAAACACACTTTTAAAGGCATTACATCAGATCTCAGGCAGGAGGCAAGCTCCAGGTTTGTGGTTTGTTTGTTTTCATTTTGGCTCCTCCCTATTCTTCATTTTTTTTCCCTCGTAGTAGGTTGAGTTTCATTTTATTCTGTTAGAGGTTTTTCAGTTGTCTGTTGAGCGGTGGTTTCGATGCAGATGGTTACCGCAACCTCCCCCTCCCCGCCCCCGGCTTATCTGTCGCTATGTCTTTGTGCCATCAAACAAGTCCTCTGAGGCAGCAGGAATAATAAACTGGCAAAACATGCAGTTATTGGCCAAAACGGGCAAGAAAGACAGATTATTGCGCAGCCGCCTTTTGCTCTTATTAGCACGAGTCAACTTGGCTCTGCTGAAATACCACTGGGGCCGCTCACAAACTGGCTTTCCATCAATGGGAATGCTTGGCACCGGGAGCCAGGAGGTTTCCCTTTGCCAGGATGACATTTGTTGGAGCACGACGGCCTTCGCTCTTTGCCTGCTAGGGCCATTTTGGTTAATGAAAGTGGCAGAGGAGTGAAGTCACTGTTTCATTTGCAGATCTGGTTTAAAAAAAAAAAAAAAAAACGAACTCCCAACACAATAAAGCGGCTAATTTTCCTTCTGTCATAAACAACGCGGTGTTGTGGAATACAAGCGCTGTCCCTCGAGAGTCGATATTGCGGCGGCAATAACATCTTCAGATTCTGTTTACCTCCACGGCCGTAAATAATCAGCTAACAATCAAAGTTCCTTCCTGCAGATGGACTAGTGAAGAGCACTGAAAATAATAAAGTGAGAATAGGCCTATATTTATTCATTTTTAAATGCAGCACTCACCAGTGAACAGATGTCACACATGTATCCCTTTTGTAATTGCATAAAATGATGCTTTGAGTCTATGAGCTCATGTTCGGCTGTTTAAACATCAAAGCATTACTACGATATAATCTCACTTCCTGTCTGATGGTGCTCACAGTTGTGATTGGCTGGTGATGAGCTGTTTCAGGAAACAGAGACAGATGACAAACTCATTCAGGCTTTTGTCTCAGTCATCCATGACAAACAAAGTAGATGTATAAAAAAATCTTAGACCCACGGTGATGTTATGTACACAAATGAGACGAGAATAAATCATTTAAAAACGCCTTTCATGTTGCGTATCCCTTTGCAGTTCAGCTGATAAATAAAAAACATAACTGATAAAGATGGTGGGGACGACGGTTGAAGAGTTGGTCCCCAAAATAGGTGTGTTGCGGGTTCGCTTCCTGTTTTGTCCGCCTGTCATTGTGTCCTGGAGCAAGACACTTCACTCATCTTGCCTACTGGTGGTGGTCAGAGGGCCTGGTGGTGTCATAGGCAGCTGTGGCTACTATTCAGTAGCTTGTCACCATCAGCATGTGAATAGGCGAATGACTGAATGTAGTGCAGAGCACTTTGGGGTCCTATGGACTTGATAAAGCGCTGTACAATTTCAAATCCTTTACCGTTTTACCATGAAGAGCTTCAATGAGCTACTTTTACTGTACAAACTGTGCAAAACTACCAAACCACTTCTTTAAGCACGTTTGGATTAAGGTTCAGCCTTTGATTCTTCTTCAGTTCACACTTGCAGCAAGATTAACACAGATTAACCAGGAGTAAAGCCCAACATCCTGGTACACATTCATCCACATCCCTCAGAGATTTTGGCCTATATTAGCATTGATGTTGATCGCACATGTGAATCTTCCATTTCACATCCCATAGGTGCTTTTAAGAAGTAGCAGAAAATGGGCATATTGTGGTCATGATAAACATAATATAAGGATCACCAAATAGTGAAAAAAAAAAAAAATAGAAAATCATGTTGGGATTACTTCATCTGGAACTAGGGATTTTAGTGAAGGAGCTCCACATAGTAGGTTTTTGACCTCAAACCTGACACCCTGAAGAGACGCGCTCATGATGGTTTAACACCATTCTATTTCCAGTTTTTAAACTTTATATTTCTCCATTTAACATTTCTATCACTTTAAGTGGATTTGTGGAGGGTATATTTAACAATAAAGGTGGAAAATATTTGAGTATTTCCTCTTCTCACATGATAAAAGCCTGACATTTTTGAAGACTAGCATAGCCTTTTTATATACATGCACTATTTCAGAGTTTTTTTTTTTCTCTCCTGTAAAATTCATCGTTAGTAATTTATAGAAAAATGCATTATATTTCTCTGAACGTAGCTGGGATCAACAAGTTTATCAAGCTTATCGTTTGTAAAAAAAAAAAAAAAAAAAAATTACAAACGATAAGCTTGATAATTAAGAACATGACATTTGTTTGTTGATTTTTAAAGAGATTAAAAGGTTTATTAATTGGTGCATTATTCATGCGAAACAAAACTGATAGAAATAAAAAATAATTTCTGGGTGAATTATATGTTACTTATATGCTACTATATTATATATATATATATATATATATATATATATATATATATATATATATATATATATATATATATATATATATATATATATATATATATATGTGTTATTTTGTACTTTATTCATCCGACATAAAAAAAAACCACAAGTTTATAATTAAACCACCAAAATGTTGCACTTGAGTGGTTCTGTGGAGGCTACGTTCAGCCTTATATTAGTGCAAAAAAGCAAAGAGAATAGATTACTTTGAAGAGATTATCCTAATAGGGAGTTTAAGGCTGTTGCATTGCTGCTGTCCCACTGTACAGCTGAATAGCAACTAACCCGGCTTACCCTCGTTTCGGGGGGGGAAGGAGATTCGATTTCCCCGTAAAGCTACTGTTGCTCGAATTCCCTTCAACCCCTGAATTAGAAGCTGAATACGTTTCCTACGGAGAAGAAAAGCTGCATTTTTATTGCTCCTGATTTTGTAATCTGTCACACTTGAGGAACTCTGAATGGACCTGTTCCACTGCCCAGTTGGTTTGGAAAGCTTTGGAAATCCCTCTTTGATCCATTGTGTTTTTTTGTTTTTTTTTTGTTATTATTATAATCTTGTGTCAGAATTGTGGTTTTAACCCACTGGTTGCATCGAGCACTTAGAATACTTGTGTGGTGGGAACGACCCAAAGAAGCGTTCTGGTGCCACAGTTGGTGGTTTGATTGGAAACGTTCAGGTTTTCTATCAGGAAACTGCGCGGCGCAGTGGATGAAGCTGTTCTACACCAGAAATCTTCTGGGACAGATATTACCATAAACCTCAAAATGATTTGATAATTCACCCCAGTATTATAATAGGATCTGAAACGGGACATTTATTTATTTTTTTGAATAGGAAATGAAGATGACTATATATGAGATTGTATAAAAACCTTTTAGAAAGGTCTTTTTTTTTTGTTTTAAAAATTAAATTGAAAAAAGTAAACCACAAGCCGTAAACACTGATTTAATGCGACTCGATTCTCCATCAGCCATGATTTGGTATGTTTTGATTTAATTCAGTGGGAAATAAATTAGGCAAAGATATCAGGATTTAGAACTAAATGAGAAAAATTATATATATATATATATAAAAAACATTCCATGTCTTGTCCTCATATTTTCAACACTTCGGAGAAAAAAAAAATCTAAAATTTATCTGAGCATATAAAAGCTGTATAGCATCAGTTAATCACCGTTATTGCTATACTTGCGTGAAAACTTCTATGCTGAAAAGAGCTTTCTGATTTCTCTTTTCCAGCCTCATTAATCAGTGCTTTCACTTCCAGTTTGATTATTAAAATGAAATTGAAATAATTAATTGACTTCCAGTTTCACTATGTTCAGCAACGACGAGTTCTTCTTTTGCTTTCGGTGCATTTCTCTGCATAACATACAGCAGGCTGCTGGCCGAGCCGGAGTCTAACCCCTCCCGATCTCAGTGCCACGTCTGTTTTTTACAGTCTGAGACTTTTGTCCTTCTGACTGTGTATGCGTGCGAGATGTTTCCCTGGTTGAGGAATTAGACGTTGGTTTATGTTATGACTACCAGTGGGGTCAAAGATCAGCTGAGTTTAGCTGGGTTGCCTTGAAGCATGACTCCATGGTGACCCGGGCCTCTCTGTTAGTGCACACCAAGCATTTTTTTTGTTTGAGGAAACTTTCATGGTCCCCTCCCGTCTGTCCCCCCCACCCCTCAACGTCATATTTCCAAACCTTTCAGATGGAGGCATGTGCACCAGCGGTGGTTACTTTACTCTCTCTGCTTATATAGAGCAAATTGTGTTTGACAGAAAATGAAGTCAGACACAAGCTGAGCCCAGAAAATTGCATTTGTTAATGAAATTACCAGCTCCAAGGTCTCCGAGTCGGTTCCTCAGAGCGGAGGCTTTATTCAGGCGGCTTGTAGTAAAAAATAATGAGAAGTTTGTTTGTCATTAAGTTACAACTGCAGGTGGGTGTGGTATAGGTTGCAGGGAGGATGCTTTGATAACAGGAAGCCAAAGTGAGTCACCTTTCAGTTTATTATAAGAATGCCTGTGGTGTATCTCCCTTCATTTCAGTATTGTCAGTATTACGTCGGTAATCCGTTGTTTAAGTCACGCTCATTTTTAGATGGTAAAAGTCTTGATTTCTAAGTTGATTTTTTTAATCAAGTAGATACTTTAATGCTTCAGATCATAAAATGCATTTTAAACTCAGATATGAGTTGAATACAGAAAATAATTTTCAGGTAATAAGTTTAGAGAGAGAAAAAAGCTTTCCAAACCAAACTGTCCCTATGGGGTGGAGGGGAAATGATTTCCCCAGAATCCTTACACCTGGTAGCTTTGTTGTTGTTGTTGTTGTTGTTGTTGCATTGAGGTGCAGACATGATTACCAAACCTCAAAACTCGATTATCCTAATGTTTATTCATGATCTAATTTTCAAGAATGCTGAGGAAGGAAACCACAAGCGCACGTAAGTGGAGCAGCAAGACAAGTTTACAGTGAACACACAAGGTAAATCCAAGTCGTGGTGCACATCAGCCTTTGCACCATGGCTTTGAAAAGTGTCTCACCATATGCAGGTGCTGTCGAAGTAAAAGGAAGTACTTTGAAATACCGCAACATCACACGGTTTCATCTGAGAATATCACAGAGGTAGGATAGCGCTTGTGTGAAATGCAAAGACAGCACACTTACTACGGTGCTCAATTTCTGATCTTGTGTCAGTTTCGCATGTTGCGTGTGTCAAATGAGATCTGAAAAACAGCAGCTTGCTATGAAAAATTGAGTTTTAGTTACTGATAAAGTGAGAGATTTGGGACTTTTTCCATGGCACTAGTAGCCTTTGTTCATCAATTGAGGAAGACGGGGAAAACATGGTTGTAAGTCTAAATTCCACTACTCTTGTTTTCAGTCCATAGAATATTTTTTTAAAAACTTCTATGGATCTCTAAGGCGTGTTTGGGTAAATATAAAATAGGCCATTATCTGTGAGCAACGTTTTTGACCTTAGAACTTATGGTGGATAACTTTCTTGCCTGGTCTCCTTCTTATCTTTGAATTATGAACTCTGATCTTATCTGAGACAACTGGCGCCTGCGGTACTTTAGAGGTTCTTTAATATCTGCCTGGATGACTCTTTCATGCACCCTTTGAGAAATCTTGGTAGACTGACCAATTCTGGGGAGATTCACCACTCTTTTAATGTGTTCATCCATGACCATGGGTGCAAGTGACTTTGTTTCTTATCCCAATTTATTTAGATGTGTTGCTTTTTCGCCATCTCCTCAAAAGGCAACACTATTTGAGTGATATCTTGATACTAGTGGTGAGGCAGTAGTTGGGGGTAGATTACAAATTTGAATTCAGCTTCATAAATGCCTTTAATGGCAGCCCATCATTTAATTATGGGATAATTACTTTGTGACATGGATTTGGTTGATTAGTAATCCAGTTATCATATTCAAATACCTACCTATGGGCAATTTACATAGAGCAAGAAATTAGTCATACTTTTGAACTATTGGACAAACTCAGAGTCCCCAGTGAAAATCCACGCATGAAAACAGTCCGTATACAGAAAGATTCAAGATCAGGATTTGAACCTGGAAAGCTCTTGCTGCAAGGCCACAGTGCTAACCACTGCTCAACCATGCAGCCAGTAGTAAAATGCATGATTACATAAAACGTGTGTTTCTGAGTCAGAGTTCAGTTGGGTAAGAATGGACTCTGAGATTTAAGGTTTGGGGGCATTCCTGAAGGAGATGAAACAGAAAGTGGTTTATGTGCCGGATGACTTGGATTCTGTATGATGCTTAGTGCTTTCTTTCTGCAGGGAGTAGTTTGGATGAATTGTAGATGAAGTCGTTCTCAGCAGTCCTCATCAATAACTTATGACGACACTCTTAACAGCCTTGCACATCAACACTGACATTTTCATCCATGGCCATTGGCACAAAGCTCAAGCTCAGTTAGATTGGATCGAGAGCTGCAAATGTATATTCTTACATCTTGCCAAAGATGTTCAACTGACTTTGGCTCTGGAGTTTGACTAGGCCATTCTAACACATTGATTTTCATTGATGTATGAATTGCTTTAGCTCTGGCTATCAACTCTGACCAGCTTCCCTGATATTTGGCATACAACATCCTTCGCCACGATAAATAATTAAATTCTGTATGGCATGCTTGTTTTAATTATTGGCTTTCTGTGTATGGTTGTTGATGAAAGTTGTGCTTAAATCACTTTGAAAAACTGCTTTTCAAAAAAGAGCAAAAAATAAATGAGGAAGAGGCCTGCTTGTCGAGTAAAATTTGTAACAATTCAAATCAGCATTTTAACACCAGTTGACCTTTGGGAGGGGGGTAAAGCACTGGTTACCATAAACCCAGGAAACATGTTTCTATCCATACCTGCTGCTTGTCAAGTTAGTGGGATGGAGGGCACCACAGTGGGAGGTCCAGAATGCAAAGTTGATGCCAAGTTCCCAGAGGCGTTGGTGCCCGCCTTTCCTTGTGCACGTGTGCACGCATTTGCACAAGATCTCGGAGACTTGCTGATCTGGCAGACGGACACATTCCTCACACGAGTTGTCTCAACTCCTGCCAGTCGCCTAATATTGGTGGAAAGTCCAAACCCATTCAGTTTCCTGCAGGTATTATTCATTCCTATACTTGTTGACACGGATCTGTTGGGCACATACATGTGTGAGCGGTATATCTTGACACGTTTGAGGAGCGCGCCCTGTATTTCTGTACCGCATTTTGAGCGTTTGATCTCGGAGACGGGCTCGTGTTTCCCTGAATGTGGCTGGCCCAGCAACTCGATATTCAAATGGGGGGCCTCCAGCGTGTGATAAGTGCGCACTATCGCCTTGAGGTGCTTTTGGCCTCGGTGAGCGCTGGACACCGAGATGTGAGCGAGCTGCACACGATTGTCTCACACTTGCACAGAAGCTTATTGAAAAATCTTTTCACACCACAAGTAACTCGAGAGCAGCTGTTTTTTTTTTTTTAGCTCATGTCTCGTCATGTTAATTTTGACTCACCACTACCCTTTTACAAATGCATTTTGCTGTCATGTGTGACATCTATGGTGTGCTTCATTTTTGTGATTTCCTTGAGCGTTAAGGGCACTGGGCCAGGTGTACTTTCTATGTAACCAGAAAAACATAGAGAACGAAATACTGCATGGAAGTTGAAGCTTTTTTCATGGGACTGAGGATGGAAATAGAAATCACCGAGCCACAATTTTAAATTCCACTCAGGATTTAACAGGAACCTTATGAAGAGTACAGCTGAAATTAGAGAAATATGATCTCTTCATCTAATCATACCTGGAATAAAACATTTAAATGCACAAAGAAGTAATAATGTCGAAGCCACAATAGGGATGCAAGAGAGACTGGGCAATCTGTTCGGGAAACAGGAAGTTATTCGTGGAGCTTCACCTTGCAGTGTAATGTTCCTCTGGGAGTCGACGCTGACAGCGGCATCCTCTTGTGTGTCTCGGGAGACCTGGAGTCTTTGGAAGAAAAGACAGTAGGCCACGGCCACCTGGCAGTGAGATGCCAGCAGTCTGACACCATGTTGTGCGCTGTTGAAATGGAATGAGTCAACACACCCACTGCCATGGGAACTCAAAAATCTTGTTTTTCCTTTCAATAATTCAGTATAAACTGAACTCTAATCCAAAGCTTGCCGTTTCCTACCTTTATAGAAGCGATTGACCCGTTCAGGAACACACTTGAAAGGGGTGAGAAAGGGAGCTATCACAGAGCGTTTTGCTGTACAGCTGCCCGGCTTGAACGATGAGGCTGAAAGGAGGCTCAGGTTGGAGTTTGTGTTCTCCGGCCAGCGTGCCTGACCCACGTCCAGGCTGGCTGAGGTCCTGCTGGAGCCCTCGAAGTGACAGACCCTTCCCTAATTCCACATCTGTAGTCCCAGAGTCAGCAGCAGACATGACCCTGCAGAGTGAGCGTGCCAAAAGCAGACGACTGGAAACGAGCCGGACTGTTTGTGTCATATCAAGTGTTTGCACTGAAAATACATAGTTCACAGTCCATTAGATCCACTTGTTTTTCCTGTGCGTGTGTTTGTGTCAAGTGTTGGCTGATGGAACGGGAACCCAGATACACTCTTTCACTTTCCTCCCTGTATGTGTTGCTTAAGCTGGAACTTGTGCACAACTGCTGCCTAGCTGAGCATCATTTAAAAATCCCTAATGGTCTGCGTGTGTGTGTGGATATACATACAATTTCTACAGATTTTCCTTTTCTGTTGTTTAGTTAGCTCCCAAAAGTTATTTTCGTTTCAAGAAATATGTGAAAATAAAAAAACGTGCAAGGACATAGCTGCCAAGAATGCTGCTGAAAGCTGCCGAAGAATCACGACCTTATATCTGCGACACTGAATTCAAAACTTCTACTGTTCCAAGTCGGGTCCCTAAATGAATATTTTTTTGGTTGATTTATGTATTGAGGAGGATGAAGTCAGGAGCAGTAAACCAGGACCCCGTCGTGGTGGGAGGGTGAGGTGTGGTTTAAAAGACGTCTGTGGGGAGGCCAGTCAGCTTGTAAATCACCGCTATGGAAAATAACCACTTTAAACCAAAAATTGTATTTCAAAACACTTGCGTTCTGGCAGGATTCCGGTAAATGCTGTAATTTCTCCTCTTGTTCTGACCAGCATTGTCGCACTGTTCAGTCAGTAATCTGAAAATGTAAACAGTATGACTGCTCACAGTCGTACTGTTTTGAAAGCTGAGCTGAGAATGCTCCCACGAAAACGGACCGGGCGCATTATTAAGGGAAGACGCCAAGAAACTTGGGTTAACTGGAGTAACTGTGGCGATCCACAGCATGTAGAAGATGCAGCAACCATGTGGAAGAAGGAGCAACATATGTTTTTAAATTTAGATTACAGCTTATACAAAAATTTTGACTTTCACTGGGGCAGCTATGAACTACTTTATCCAAATAAAACAAAGTTAAATTTTGCCATTTTAATGTGACTGAATGTGTAAAAAAAAAAAAAAAAAAAATGTTCAGATTTCATCATAGGTTTTTTTTTTTCCATGTACGTTTTTTTGCTACACTTGCAGCCTTATCTTCAAAGGAAACTCATGGCTGTTCAAACATACGTTGCAATGCAACGGACACGTGGAGTGATGCAACGCAGCTCTCCTGTGGAAAACTCGACTCTTTCTCGGAAGGATTGAGGCGTAAACAACTTCGAACTGCCATATCCCACCGCCCTTTTTCAAACATGTGTGACGTGGAAATATTTAGCAGCAAGAGACTTTTTCTCCTCATTATTGCTCAGACTGGCAACATTCATAAAAAAAAAGTTCAAAGTTTAAATTGTGGTATTATGTTCCCACTGGTCATGTAACGTATGGTCAAGCACCTGTATGCACACTGAAACCTCTAACCCAAGTTCTAAAAACTAATGTATGGCGAAACAGAAAAGAGAGAATGCCTAAGTGTTTTACGTTCAGATAAGAATGCATTAACGAGTTTTATTATTAGTATTTCGCAGGAGTGCTTTTTGCGGGGCCTTATATTATTGATTACGAAGCTGACTATTGGAGCACAGGCTTCTCATTAAGCATGCAGATGCACACATACAGTGCATGTGTCTGGTTTGCACAGTGCCCATAAAAAGCCCAGAGAGAATTCAAAACAGCTGCCAGCCAGGCCCAGCAGGGTGTGTTTTCTTGCTCCACTTATTGCCATTTAGCGGCGTATTCTTTCTCAGGCTGGCATGCTGGTGTTTAGCAGTTTTCACTCTGTAAATTTAAGTCTTGTGGCACTGCATTGGATTGAAATGCATGAGTGCAGCTTAAGTGAAAAAGTCTGAGATCGTTCTTACTGTAGATTAGAGGTGGGGAGAATTAGAGAGGAGTTGAAGAGAGAAGGTTTTGAGCAGAAAATGGGTCAGACATCTGAGAGGCATGCATTTCCTTTTTCTTTTTTTGCAAAGAGCATCGAGACAAGAAACACTTGCATCTATTTCTCTCCCTCCCTCCCTCTTTCTGGCCTTAGATTAGCGTGGATGTTTTTCTAGTCTCCACTTTGACTGTTTGGGGGGAAAAAGTGGGAAAAGAGGAGAAAATTATCATACTTGGCATGCTTGGCATGTCTGCAGAAGGCGAACTTTAATTTGGACTCGGCCCAGCTGATCAATCTCCACCCTGGCTCTGTTACAGCACCGAGTGAGAGTGTTTGTATGTGAGCAAGGCCACACATAGCAGCTAAGCCACCCTCACCGTTCTACAAGTAAAGCTGTCCGTATTAATTCCACATGGAAATTACCTTTCCTACACGGAGCCGAGGAGAAAAATACAATCAGATTAGAGCTGGAATTAGTGCTAACGGGCTACGTGTCGGACCCATACGTTACGAAGTTAAAACTTCTTTTGAGACGCTTCAGGTCAAACCCTCACTGTAAAATCTAGAGTTGGGCACAAAGAGCACAAAATCTCTTACACTAAAGCAAACGCAGTTTGATTTACATAATATGCAAACATATGGAGATGATTCCAATGGTGGTTTGGTGAAGTGTCAAAGAGCCTAGAACATTTCCTCTTTAAGGATTTCCTTTGGCATGGAGAGCCCCCAGCAGGCTTCTGTTGGAGGGTTTCGGTCGTAGGCATGGCAGCCTGAGTCCCCTCTGACTTCGTTCTGCTGTAAACCCACAGGAGAGGAAGCTGTAAAGTGTGTTTGTGTTTATGTTGTAACAAGATTACTCCATGGTTTAATTCAGGAATTCCGTCTATGAAATTTGTTGTATAATCACATCAAGCAAAGTCTCTTTTTTTTTTTTTTTTTTTTTTTTTTTTTAGTTTAACCGTTACTTCGGTGTAGTGCCTTTACAGTTTGCGGTTTGGTTGGTGCCTTATTGGCAAGCTCATTTAGCTCTGTTCCCTTTTAAAACTATGAGTCAACTGCACAAATTGGTACCAGTACCTCCTGATTCTATAATGCCTCTGGACTTTTACTGAAATGCATTTTGGTGAAATCTTTTTTTGTTTGTTTGTATAGAAGATCACAGGGCTGGTAGAGAGGTATGGGAAGCTTCTAAGGTGAAATTCATCCACACTGGATTGAGGTAAACATTTTAAATGCATCCATCAAAGCCAAGGTCTCCAACCAACTGAAAAAACCCCATTAAAACATGGATCTATTCTGGCTTTTCTGTGCACATCGGAGTTCGCACTAGCTCTCTACATAGTCTAGAAAGTTTTTTTTTTTTTCTTTTCCCTTTTTAGATCTGGATAAATTTGGAAATTACAACTACCCATCCATACATGTAGTTTTTTTTTTCTGAGGTTTCCCATGTAGGATTAGTTTATTCCACATCTGATATTCTGTTGTGAAATGTTGTACATGTGCTGAAAATGACCACGGACATGACTGATTTTTTTTTTTTTTTTTTTTTTAACATTAAAGAAGATTAAATACTGACAAAGGCCATTCCATCAACGACCTTTACAGAAAACATGTGATGGCTGTTGTTGTGAACCTAAAGATTGTGGCAAAGTCTTGTTTTAATTACTTGAATCAGAGTTGACTTATTAGCAAGCGGTTCTAGACACAGTTCAGTTTTTTTCTTTTTCTAATGAGAGGAAAGGTTTTTGGAATTGCCCTCTTTTAACTATCGTACACAGCTGACTTTAAGCTCGTAGCAGCAGGGAGGGTAGCGGAAAGAACATCTTTACTTCCCATTCGCCCTCAACAGAAATGCATGCACTGTGTTTGGCATCTCATTAAAAATACCTTGAAACCACGGGAAAGGTGCAATGGTAAAGTTTTAGGGGTTTACAAACCACAAGCTATGAAAACTGCAGCATGTCTTAAATGGACAACTGGCCCATTCATAGCTGTGGGATACTTCTTTTTTTTTATATTACAATGTTCTTAATATGGAAAGGCACTGAATTTAATTTTAGTATTCTCCAGGTTTGACGTAACATGGCAAAACAAAATAATAAGAATGGGGGGGAAAGGTTTACATATCCAGATTTAATTTCCTATCCCATCCAAATGTTTTGCCCTTCCTTCTTTCCTCTCCTTCCCTGCCTCCCTCATGCCTTTAAGTATTTTTAGTGTGTCAAACTTTAATTTCTATCTGTCTGTCATACATTAATGGTGAAACCTATCTTGTATATTTTGAAAAAACTGAAACTTGTATTCTCAGGAGACTGATCTGAGGTAATCATGCGCACATTTTGAGTACTTCAGGTTTTACTTGTTTGCCTTCTTGCGTTATACAACTGTGCGTTTAGCCTAAACAAAACACACATTGTAGCTTTGACGTGCCCACATTGAAGACTGACAGCATTTCTGTCGGCGCTACTTGTGTGGTTACATATTTATCCTCTTCTGGGTGGCCAGGAGCTGGTTTAGCATATGGATTAACCGGGTAATAAGATGCATGTCCACATTGACTTGCCATAGACTGTAACGGCATGTGAGCAAATGAGCAGTTCCACTCAGAGACACAGCCGAAGGTCACATGGGCGACTAAACCTCAATCTCTTCGATTTAATGATCCGGATTGTAACGGCCCACCTTTGACCAATTCCGCAGCAATGGATTTTAAAGTGAAGGATCACTGAGGAAGACAATGTTCTTTTTATGCCTCATTATGTTGAAAATTAAAGATGCTTATTACCTGCAATGCAAGAAATATTCAGCACTTTCTGTATCTGAGAAGTCAGTTTGGTTTTGAAATGTAATAATTAAGATTTTTAACTTGACTTAACAGTCAAAAGGGAATTACTTATTTGAAGTTAAATGCACTTTTTTCTTCTTGATATCTTAAAAAGTATAACAATATTGTTGCAGTGTTTTGCCATCACCAGGTGTACGTGCTAAAGTGAAATATTGGCTGCCCTAAAGTCGTCTTCTTTCATTGCCCTCAATAAAAGAGCATGATGCTGCCACAACCATATTTCAACACGGTGCATTCTGGGTAATTTGCTGTGGTGGCTTTCCTTCACAAAAGCTGTTTTTAACCAAGGCCAAACAGTCGAATATTGATCTCAACTCGCTACATTTGTCCATGTATTTTTTTAAGAACTGTTGTGTATTATTGAACAATATAGAAAAGAAAAAACATGACCAGTGTCAAATGCTAAAACAAGAAAAAGAAAACAACTTCCATCTGCTCAGTTTTGCTTGTGAATTCTTAACTCCTAAAGGCCGCCAATTCTGGCTCGTGTCTCTTTTGACACAGAGATATATTTGTCGAGAAGAATTATTTCTTTATCTCTTCGTACCAAGATAGGATTGTGTTCGGTTGGAGAAGTCATTGGGGAAAAGGTGTCGGTGCTGCGAAGCTGTCAGGCTAAATGTCATCTGATTCAGATACGGCAATGTCGCCTATAACTGATTACTGCTAGGAAAGACACTTTTAGAATAGCGAGATCATCGCTGTGTGAATTTTGGACCATACTGGTGTCTTTTCTTTGTATTTTGTGAATTTACGAGATGTCTTTGGCATGAAAAGCCAAGCATCCGAACTGACAGACTGTGTGCTGGATCTATATTAACACCCTGTACGTGTTTCCTGATTTGTATTTTCCTGTCTGGAAAATAAAAATGAAATAATTTATACCCTGTCCCTGGCCATCCATCCATCTACCCATCTCTGCATCCGTCTTTTCTTGAATTAATGATCGGGTGTTTAAGAATGCAAAATGTATCTTCCATCTTCTGCTAGTTGAACATTGCGTTACTTCTGTCCCTTGTTTTGCAGCCCCGTTTAGCACTGAATGCAAATGTCCCAGCAGGCTTGTTGTGAGACAGAGGTTAAACAGCTGAAAGCTGGGGTCAGACCTTTTACATCCGAGTTGAGTGAGCCATTTAAATGCATTGCCTGTTTGGACACAGAAACCAGGGACGTACAAGATAAGGAGAGTCCCCGACTACATTTTGTTTAAGAAATGACTCAACGTCTGCGTGAATATTTACAGACTGCTGCTATTTGGTTTGCCTTTTTTTTTTTCCATTCATGCACATGAAAGCATTTTACTACCATTTTCAAGATTACCATGAGAAAAATAACACGCGTGCAATGCAATTATACATACTCCCATGAAGCATATTCCTACTGCCTGTTGAATTGCCAATGTGCTCATCTGAGAGTGCATTGTAGCCCAGAAAAGGAACAGATGTGACATAATTGAATTTGCCTTTGCCAGATCAATTTATGAGATCCATCGCAAAGAAGCAGAATCGGTTCTGTTCACTATAAAATAAATAAATAAATAAATAAAAATACATAATTGAACACAAAATAAAAATTTTATTAAATGATTGTATATTAAGACCAAAGCCGTTGTTTAAAGATGAAAAAGAAAAACAAAATATTTGCTCTCTGTGCCTGAATGTTGAGCTTGCATTCATGCACCATTTGTGCAGAGTTAGATATGAAGATGTGCATGTTAATGACATTGGGTAATTACTCCCTTTTGCAGCTGAGATTGTGTGAACACGTGTTTTATTGTGAAGGAGAACAGTAAATTTGAACTGACAAAAGCTATTATATAAGCATTTTTTGGAAACCTTCCGATATGACAGCTTACAGCTGCCTGAAGACGTTTGGTCTTGTGTTTTCTGTAGCATGGATTGTGGCATGGAGCTTATTATTTTAAAGGTGCCGCTTGTCGGCTAAAGCCAGATTTTGTGAAGCACACAACAAATGTGTAACGGACAGATTCTTCCGTCTGAGTTGAGGAGTCCTGTGGCTCTTTCTCCTATTGCCCCCCCAAAGTAAAACAGCCAAAGAGCAGATTAAGGGAATACCAAGTGTGGGGAATTCCTTCCCAGATACCTAGCATGTGCGCAGTGTTGACCATTTTAAAGTCACACCATCAACTTCCTCGGTTCGTCCGCGTCGTTTCGTTAAAGGATTAGTTTGCTAATCCTTTTAGCTCTAAGCTGGTGACATGAAAATCTACCATTGCTTTTCATGGAAAGAAGAGCGCTGCGCCTCTCACTGGGACTGAACTCCTCCCATGTCATCCCCGGCTTGGCACATGCATGCATCAGTGGCCATGTGGACTTTGCAGTGTCCTGGCTGTCTGCAGCCTTCGGGGAACTGCTTTCTCATAGGACTCACCCTGTAACTCCCTCTAGACTGGACTGTCCGACTAGATTCTGCTTCAGATGGTGCAGATGTACGGGGCTGAAACAGACTTCTTGTTTCTCTTCGCAGAGTTTGCAGAGACGTTGGCTGGAATGAAGGCTCGGATCGAAAATAGAGGAGCAGCTCTGAAGTGAAGGCAATTGGCAGCCAAGGTGAGAAGTGTTTTCATTGTCCTGGATGATTATTAAGGCTGAAGAAGTCGCCGTTAAGCAAATTATTCTCCACTTTTCTGCAGATGCATTAAAGTGAACACAAGTCATTGTAATGTGGGAGTTGCAGTGATAGTTTACCAAAAGGTGACTGGCGCACGGGCGGGGCTGCCACTTTTTTTTTTATGTTTGAAGGTGCTGTGTTTACATTAAAAACCTACAATCAAATGTGATGCACTCTACATGTGGAAGCTTCATCTTTCTTTTTGTTTGAATGACATGAAAAGCATAAATGTGCTATGAATAATTCAGAGAAAGTTTACTCCAAAAAAATAATAAAATAAAAAAATCCTGCAATAGCCAAAAAATAATCAATGCTGGTTAGAAGTCCAACCTACACCCTCTCTGTGGGAATCCAGGGTTACTTAATAATAACGTAACAATCATTTTGATTAAAGTAAAATTCCGTAACTTCTTATATAGTAGGAAGTGACATCAAACATGAAATTATTAAGCCAAGCAGGAAAATTGTGCAAGATCTGGTGTCTTGCAAAAACATTTAGCACATTTTGTCTGATCACAGCCAAACAGTTCAACACATTTTAACAGGATTTAATGTGAGAGACTCGCTCATATAGAACGTGATTGTGAAGAAGGAAAGCGGTGCATCGTTTGCAAAAATTTTTATAAGTAAAAGCCTGAAGAGTGATGTGAGTAAACTTAACTTTTCAGCTTGCATGTAAAGTACTTTGTGAGACAGAAGCATTATGAATGCCGCACCCTTATGTAACTCAAATTTGTGGCACCATCATGCTGTAGGAGTACTGCTATTACAAAGGATGAAAAATTAATGATTAGATGCTGCAAATTAAACACACTAAATGTTCTGTCCATCAGTAAGAACTACCAACCCTAGACCACATTTACGTTGACAAAGTGTAAAGGCACCAGTAAGGATCTTGCAGAACAACTCTTGCTGGCCTTCAACTAGGAAGGACACACAGTTGTCCATTTTGTTTTTAAACTGAAAATGTTATTTAAAAATGATAAACACTGATACTTGTCACTACTCCCAGATGGATGTTTTAGCAAATTTCAGATTGAGCAGTTCTCAGAAATTGTAAAAAAAATCCAAGAAGCTGGATAAATGCCTCTACAGGCTGCTGAATCATGGGGTGTACGTTAGTTTTTTTTGCACACACAGTGATTCCATTATAGGTTAATTGTTATTGAATGACTTTTTTTCCCCCAGTGTTTTTGTTCGCTTCAGATTGGATTTTCATTACATCCTGATATGTAGCAACCTAGAAAAAAAAAGAGGATTTACTCTTTCTTTTTTCTTTTTTTTTTCCTAATCATGACTGTACTTCATTGTTCCCTCCTATAATTGCATGCTCTTTGTTTTCTGGGAGAAAAAAAAAACGTTGGTTTGGCTCTTAAGTGTCCGCTGAAACATTAAACCTTTTTATGGTGTTGAAGGGAGAGAGATCGTTGGGTGCTGACAGAACCGTGAGAGGAACAGGTTCTTCTCCGGTTAGTCTGCTGGCACTTGGCCACTCCACATATTTCCCAGATCAGCATTCGCTGCAATCACCAAGATTACTCAAGAGCGTTATCTTGCAAACTGTTGAACTTCTCAGCTTTGTCATCTTTATTAGCCACATGCTATCATCAACTCCCTCACTTAGTTTTCCAATATGCTTTACAACATTCAAGAAGCATGATTCTTTTTTTATTTGTTTGTTTGTTTCTTTTGTCATGTTCTTTGTGTGCTCTGGACTTTGCATCATTATGTTTGGACTTTGAGTTTGCAGCAGAATAAATATTCCCAACATGTCTGCAACATGAGGCAGAAAGTCCAGAGCTGGTCCTCTGAGCTATTGGTTTACTGACTGGAATGATTGTTTGGATGTAATTTAAAGATTAACTGACAGATTCTGGCAGCTGGAACTGATGTGATGTGATTACTGTGATTGTTTTCCCAGAGATGTAGAACTCGGTTATGTTCAGTGGGTAAAAAAAAACAAAACAAAAAAACCCACAGTTCAGACAGCCGCTGAGTGATGCTGAAGAGTGACGCTTGTTTTTAGGAGCAGCTAATTTTGGAGAGAGCCTATTTTTTCTTCCTTTATGCCTTCAGTGAGCTGGAAGAGACTATTATAGTTTGTGCGAGCAAATGTGAGTAAGTGTATTTTGAGATGTACAAATTTTAGGTCTGTAAACGGATCCTTTTTTTGGCATACACTTTGGTTCAGAAGTACAATGTATTTAAAAAACAACATAAATTAGGCTTAAGTTTAAATTTACTGTGGATCTTAAATATAGACATTCACCTATATCTTGTTAAATATCTGTTTTTAAGTGGCTCTTGATTATTCTGTGGCCACCACCAAGACCACTTTCCTTGGCTGAACTGGTAAAGTTCAACCAAACCTGTTGGTTTCCATCATGGTCCACAAAATTTCAACAGCATTGAAGTCAGAGATTTGGGAAGCTCATTCCTGAAACCCCAAAGCCAAATTGGTGTGTGTTTGGCATCACTGGCTGTGTCCCGAGGGTTAAAAGCAAAGTCTTAAATAGTTGAAGATGACTTTAGATAAGAGATGAAAGTTTCAGTTTAACTTTTATGTGCCAGACATGGTAAAACTCCTCTTTTCCACTGAATGGACAAAACTTGGCTCCCTGTCATTAAGTAGGAGGCTTAACAAAAAAAAAAAAAAAAAAAAAACTGTCATTCCTCAATGGGCACGGATTGGTGTAAGGTTTCCTTGGTATGGATAAACCCAAGTAAAAATGTTTGTTTCATAGTCTTACAGGACAAAGTAAGAGACTAAGTGAGTAGACTGATTGATGGGGAGGTAGATGGATGGTTTAATTTGGTGGATTGATGGATGGCTGGATCACTAGCTTGCTGGATGGATTAATGGGTGGATGGAGGAGTGGGTTGATGACTGATGGGTAGAAAAGTAGATCGATGAAATGCATGGATTTACTGATGAAATGATGGATTAGTGGGTTATTGGGTGGATAGATGGATGGAGAGTAGGATCGATGTTTGTGTTGATGGGTGGGTTAATGGATCGATGGGTGACCAAAAAAAATTGATGGTTTAATGGGTAGGTTGATGGGCAGTAGGTTGATGGAATGAGTGGTTTGGTTTATAAATAGATGGGCTGATTGGTGGTTGGATGATCGGGTGGGTGGGGTCAGGGATGGATGGAGTGGGTAGACGGCATGACGGGGAGTTGAGTGATTGGATTTATTGATGTTTGAAAGTCAGTTGTTGGAGAAAATACCTCACATTTCAAATTCTTCCTATCTATACCATCAGCTTTTTCTTATGTTCGTTTGCTAAATTTGATCAGTTTATCCCATACCGTCACTGGTGGTCCTGTGCTTTGACTGTCGCTTGCTGTAGTGTCGATACTCTAACCTCTCATGGCTCTTCTATTCCCCAAGGAGAAACTGAGCACAACCAGTTTGGAAGTGAAAAACGATGCTCGCGTTCGGACATCTGCTGCCGTCGGAATGTTCTCGCTGTCACTATTAGTGGAGGTTATATTTTCTGTGGTGTTTTGATGATCAAATGCGAAGCTAATAAAAGCAGCTTCTGTCAGCGGACTGAGAGATCGTACGGACGCACATCAAACCCTCAGGTGGCACAAAGATCGCCTGTCCTTGCCCATCTGTTATTCCCGTTGGGGAAAATCTCCTTCCTGCTCGGGATCACAAACACAGAAGAGCATATGCCCATCTGGGCACGCATTCCTGGCTGCAAATGCAAATATATACACACATGTGATCAAACAGACGAATATGCATAAACCGATGCGTGTAGACCAACAAAATGCATAAAGCAAGCTGCCCGTTATGTTTGAACCTGTACATAAATCACTTTTGAACTGCATGTTTTGAATGTGTGTTAGGAACGGGGGATCAGAGCCAGGGGCTGAATTGCTTCTGTTTTCTGCCAGTGAGACTCGCCACCTGGTTGGGTACTCCCACCATATGCCTTTTTTTTTTTTCCTCTCTTGATGTAACCTGTGCTTTGAGTTTGACGGCTGATGAACTTTATGACAGATGATGCTGTGAGGAAGCGACACTGTGTGACATTTAAACAGATACCCTAAACAGCCAAATGGATGTTTCTTTATGAATGCTGTCTCCTTCTCTGGAGGTGACATTTAAACGTGCTCTTTTTTTTGTCGATAATCGATAAACTTAACCCAATAAGCTGTCTTGAAGCACCTCGGTTGTTCGGACGGAAAAGAGTTGCACCAATTTAGTTTTACTTGCCAATAAAGGTTGTGACGGATTCAGTCGGAGAATGCTGCAGAATGACATTTCAAGGAAGGGTAGGCTGGCCATATCCGGTAAAGTCGTTTCTAAGTGAAGATGTTGGCAGATTGGATGCTCATTAGGTTTTCATGGTAAAGTTTTTTGGTGTGTAGCTGTAATATTGGTCTAGAGGAACCGAGGAAAGGAGCATGTGCTGTTTTATGAAACAGTGTGGTTTCTTGGACAGCTTTGTCATTCGCAGAAGGAAGTGGTTTTATGCCTCCCTTCAACAAAGTACAAAATGTTCCTGTTTTTAAAGCCGTCTCGCGGCTCTGTCATTTCACGAATTCATGTGTGATCATGTCTGCCTCTGTCCTAGAGGTGGGGTATGTGTTTGGTGTCGGAGGAAAGACTCAAAACCCACATTCGGGAGACGTGTGATTGTCTGCGGTGTTGGCAGCATCTTGTAATGATTGCTGGTATCTCAGTTCTGTTTTTTGAAATGCTGCCGTTTGGTTTATAAAAATTAACAAATGTTTGAATTTAACCTTATTTATTTATTTTAACTGATGCCTGGACATTTTCCTTCTGGATTTTCTCCTTGAGAGGGTAATTTGTAGGACTGTTAATTACAGCATCATTTAAGCTCAGCCACAGGCCATCCTAATGGCACCATGTGGTGTGGCTGTAATCTTATTCACACCTTCTTGTCAGTTTATAGAAAATTTTGCCAAAAATCTCAGAGGTCATTAAGGTGTTTTTTTTTGTGTGTGTGAGACAGGCTTTTGTGTTTCTTCTAAGTCAGCAGTGCTTGATAAATGAATGAAAACTACTTCCCGTTATTTAATCGGGTTATATTTGTCGGATGTTATAAATTATATTGATGTGAAACATTTAAATGTGACAAAAAAGAAGAAGAAGCCTGCAAGGGCAGCAAAAACTTTTTCTTGTGTAATTTCTAATGCACTAAATCCTGAGGTGGGGTACACCGACAGATCGCTGGTCCATCAGAGACATACAGGACAAATACGCGCACAGCCTCAACAGTGCTATGCACACGGATGCCTTGCTTCCTTGTCGCTAGATGTTAAAGTTCACTGAAATAATGCTGTGGTCTTGTGTAGCATCTAGGGCTGTTGTAAACGAATATTTTAGTAATCGAGTAATCTATCGATTATTCTTACGATTAATCGAGTAATCGGATAAAAAAAAATTATAAAATGAAATATTGGTAAATCTGGCATAATACCGGTGTTACTATCAGATATCAATATCAGTCCAATTTTTCATATTTGAGCATCCCTAACAGTTGCTTTTTGTAGTTTAGAAAACTAACCTGTAACAATAATAGCTCACTTTCTAAGTTAACCAGAAGAAAAGTTATAGAAAAATCTGAAATTATATTGAATTTAATAACAAAGAGGCAGGCTCACAAATATGCTTATAAAAATGTCTACAATCCAGCTTTTAGTTTATGTATTCATCTTCACTGAGTTTAATAGATTAATTAAACTCACCTTGCCACCTAACCTGTCATGCTTTGGGTTTGAAAATACGGGAAATGCCGCCTGGAGTTGGAGGAGAGGGCGAATGAACGAACGTAAGATGGGGTGGAGGGGAGGAAATGGACCAGCGGACTGACGAACCGTTAGACCGGGGGACGAACACGGGGGAAGCAATACGGGATATTTACGACACCTTCACTGGTCACACTCAGAAACTCATCTACCAGCCATGTACGATGCGCTCCGCCACCCGTTTCTTCAGACCGGGATATGAAATTTATTGTGCGGTTCGTCGGTAAAGCTACATTTACACGGTAAGCATCAGCTACTCACCCGCCCGCCCTGTTCAGGCTAGCCGCTCACCTCAGCGCTCTTCCCGCCGTTCGCTTTCAACCAGCAGCCCCGGAGGAGAAATGCTGCCGTACTCCAGGCATCCCCCCAGTCATTTTAAGGATGCTTATTGGTTCCCCAAAAACGATAAAAAGTCGGGCATTATCATCAATCAATAAAATCCCCACGGGCCAATCTTGAAGATTGGACTTTATGCCGCTGAGACTTAGCTTTTGTCAACAACTCAGAGGCGGAAGTGAGAGCTCCGCGCAACGCAAATGAAGTCCCGGCCGGAACACGGTGCGCTAACTAATAAAACATAAATTAACGAAGCTTCGAGGCAGGTAAATTTTCCTCGAGGAATTTTAGTAATCGAGGTACTCGAATCATTCGAGGAATCGTTTCAGCCCTAGTAGCATCAGAGTGGAGCATCAACTGGCATGTTGTCATTTCCAGTTTCATAACATTTATGTTCAAACTCAGTTTTTTTTTTTTTGTGGTTACTTAAAAGCACAATTTGCAAACAACAATTTTGTCAATTGTCAATTTGTGCCCCCAATTAGCTTCCTTTGACTTGGTTATTCTAAGACATTAATGGTAAATTGCACAGTGTCCATCATCTGAAAATAGTATACTCAAAACACGGTGTTGCCACAGATGGTTTCCATACATTTTCCCTCTGTTCCTCCATATGTGTGTCCATTCTTTCTTCTTTCAGTTTGTTCATTCATTCATTCATTCATTCATTCATTCATTCATTCATCCATTCATTTGTTCTTTCCTTCCAATAACTGGAATGGCACCCAGTCTGACAGTTTGCACCTCATAAAGATAATGCCTTAAAGCATTATAAGTTACTCTACGAGTGCTGCGGGGTTATCCAGTGCAACAGGACTTTTTTTTTTTTTTAGAAATGGTAAATATTTCAAATGAAAAGGGCTAAATTTATATTTTCCACTGCAATAATCAGATTAGAGTAGTTTTTTCCCCCCAAAAAAATCTCTATACATCCTTTAATCTGTATTAAATAGATGAAATCAAGCTTTATTCAATGCATTTTTTTCTCTTCGTTGCTAAGTGTGAGACCCACACGGGCATACTAGCCATTTTACCTCTCTTTTTGTCCCATTTTCTCTGCTTGCGTTATCTGCTCCCCCCACTCTCCCTGAAGCCTGCGTGAGTTGGGGCCCAGCACTGTGACGCAGCGACCGACGTGAACACACACTTTACAGTCATATGTGCGCCGCATGTCGGGCTGCGCTGTTCACACTGGGAGACTGCGGGTTCAAAGTGCTCACCACACCAGACTGACCCAGGCTCGTGTGCTTGCTCTACTTCTCTCTCAGCTATAAGGGATTACAGATAATGGGTCGGAGTGTGGCGAAGACCTCATAAAGACTTTAGCCTCGAGCTGAGTGCAAAACAAGCTGAGCCTGCACGTTTACAAGTTCAACAAGTGACCTATGACTGTGTAAAAAATATCACTGTACTGTACATTTAATCTAGAGGGAGGAGAAAGTGAGTGGCAGAGTGAGTAAAAAAATAAGTTGGCAGCGCTGTGCAAATATGTTAATCCACCCAAAATGTTTCTGTTTTACTTCCATTGAGCTTTGCTTACAACTATTTAAAGATGATCAAGATTCATCCGTGTTTTTTTGAAAGTCTAATTTAAAAATCTGTTTTAACATTAAAAAAAAATAAAATGAAAAAAGATATTGGAAAATACACCAACAACTTATTGTAAGAAATGAGTTGCACCACAGTTTCCAGAACGTACAGTTTGTGTCTTCATCTTTTGGATCAAATATTTGTCTATATTGTTTTTAGTCAACATGCATACAAAGTGTGTTATTTTGCCCCTACATAAATTTGCATTTAATATTCCTGGTTTAGGGAGTTGAAATCAGCGCTTTAATTATATTAGCCTCTAGGTCCTTCGCCAAGGGAAAGTGCATTTTTAACGAGGTCTATGAAATTTACTGTGTGCATGGTTGCATCCCAGAGCCCAAAAGGCACTAACATAAATAGACAAAGTTATATGCAACTTATTAGGCAAGTTTAGTCGAAGTAGGCACATTTTTAAGTCAATCTTTAGAAATATTTAGGACTTAAATTTATGCTTCAAAAAGCCTTAATTTGAACTTTTGAAGAGTTGCAGAAACCCTGGTAATGACCGAGCAAGGACAAAAACATGATTCACTTTTTAAAATGTTTCTGCTTGCCAAAAATGCTGCGTTTCAACAGTTTAAGAGTTTCTTAACAATGACCAACCACTTTGACGTATTTCAGTTCAGTTTCTGCGCTCACCACTGCCCTCTTCAAAGTGTCCAGAGACATCCACATAAACACAGACTGTGGAAGAACCGCAGTGTTGGTTCTGTTTGAACTCAGCGCAGCATTTGACACTGTTGACCATGATGTGTTATTGAAGCGACTGGAGAGCTGAGTCGGACTCTGGTACAGCACTGGACTGGTTTGAATCTCGCCTGAAGAACAGAGACTTGTTTGTGTCAATAGGTAACTTCTCGTTGGTGGGGACAGAAGTCGCATGTGGAGTACCCCAAGGTTCTGTTCTAGGACTCCTCCTACTTAATATCTATTAAATATCTATTTAAAAAGCAGAAACACTAAATTTCTTCAAATCTAGACTAAAAACCCACCTGTGTAGTTACCTTTCTTAAAGACAAAAAAATAAAAAATAAAAATAAAAAAAAATAAAACTGGAACCTTTATAGATATTTGCTTGATAATTTTGTTGATAGAATTTGGCGAAATGTAATGTTTATTGCTTGTTTCATAATTGGTTACTATATTATGTTTTGCACTAAGCATTTTGAACTGCCTTGTTGCTGAAATGTGCTACACAAATAAACTTGACTTACTTACAGCCTATTGCAATTCCAGGTGTTTGTAACTTAGGTATTTAAAGTGAACTTATAACTTTTGATGAAACCCCTGAACTACAAGAGTTGCATGATGTTTTTTTTTTTTTTTCTTGGTTATATTCTAAACCAAACAAGTACCTTCCACAACCAAGAAATTATTCCTTACAATTGTTTTAAATCAGTGGAGCTATGAGTGACAAGACCAGGTCGCTCTTCCTGGTAGACGACAACATGGGGGAGGATTGAAACAACATAAATGAGACAACCATCTAAGAGGGCACAGCATCAACTAATATAATGAAAAGGATTCCAATGCCGTTGTTGTCGGGCCTACACAGCTGAAGTGAACTTTACAGAACTCCAGTGAACGTCCAGATATCAAAAGTCTGGACTGTGATATTTTTGACGCTCTGTAGTCTTTGCGGTTTTAGGCATCTAACCCAGTGGATTAATGAAACTTTGCCGCTCCGCCGTGCATGCTGAGGAATGCATGCACAAACATGTACGTCGGAGGGTTTTTTCCTAGAAATTCCAGCAGGTACTCAGGGGATGGGTGCAGGAATGCACGGGCGCCTACCTTTTTGTTCTGTGTTTAGGGGTGAGTTCCAGATCAGTGAGCCGCGGTTTGCGCCTCCTCATTAAAGACACATTTTTCTGCGCAGCTGGGTGGTTTCAGTACGCCAAGGCTACCTGAACCCATTATGAGACATTTTCTCCCTCACCACTTGGCAGAGATCGACAAAGACATGGAGTCAGATGAAATTCTACCGGCAGTGTTATCATCCGTGATAACATAGGAGCACGGAAGCCTGAAGGCTTCAAATAACCATGTTGTCCTCTTAGTTGTTGCTTCATTTCCCTAGGTTGTTGTTTTCGGTTTTCTTTTCTTCTCTCCGCCTTCAAGCTGACGGCCGCAGGGTTTATCTCTGTTACATAAACTGACCACGTGCCTTTTGGCAAAGCCACGCCTACGTGGAACGCCATCCAAGTCTGTCAAGGTTATTTTAGCTGAAGGTTGTGCCAGTGTGGTTTGACACACTTCCTCTCTGCAGCTGTGTTTATGTGCGGATGTTTATTGTTCGTTGTTCGTCAAACAAGCCCTATCCTCTCAAGTTTTAGTTTTTTTTTTTCTTCTTCTTTATAAGGTTGGGCATATAAAATAGATTCTGATTAATTTCGACTTTTAGATGTGTCATTGCTTCGTAATGTTAGAGAGGATTTCCAATATTGGACCAATTTGTGTCATTTTGACCAGCATGTTTTGCCAGTCCTGCTTAGCTGCAACAAATTATACTGCAGGTTTCATTAATTTCCCATTACCCAATCGTTTTTATTAGTTCTGTCACTAAACACAGTTGACATTTTGGGAGTACATCAACTCTGTTCAGGTTTGCGTAAGTTCGTCCATTGGAGGACATTTGTTTTCTAAGCAGAAATTCCTCACAAGCTGATCGGTTCTGTTTTTGCATTGAAAAATACACTTATTTGAAGAAAGAACCTAAATAATGTGTAATAAGGCATCATAATGTGTTATGTCTTCATACCTCTTAAACTTTTTCCTGTCGTATCAAATTACAATCACATGTTGAAGTTCTACTAGGATTTTGTGATATTATTTTGCCAAGCGTAAAAAGTCAAACTCGGCTTCCCATAGCATAAACAAAGCCCACCATATTTAACTCCTGTAAATAAACCCGTAGGCAACAGTCTTGTTAAAAACCCTGCATTTAGTTTTGATCTTTTTTTTTTTTAAACCTATATCTCTCTCAGTTTAGCAGTTCAGAGCCTACTCACAGTGGGGCACCGCTTGGGTGCAAGGGTGCTTAAATAAGACACAAAAAACTCCTTGAAATAAAAGCTGTTACAGTGCAGTTGCTGTTATAAATACAGTCGTCTTGTAGTTCTCTCCCACCTAAGCGGTTGACCTTTGCAGTTCCTTCATAATCTCCACGGACCTCTTGGCTGCATCGTGCTCTCCTGTCAGTTTAGTTCAGCATCCATGTTTTTGTAATATCACCATTCTAGGATTAAGCAATGACTGAAATCCTTAACTCCTTGTTGTGTGTTCCTTGGTCTTCATGGTGCCATTTGTCCACTAATGTGCTCTGAGTCCTTCTCTGAAAGGCTGTGTTTGTACTGAAATTGCACTACACACAGATGGACTCTAATTGCTAATCATACGTCTTCTGAAAAGTAATTTGTTGGACTACATTTTGGGCTATCAGAAGGTAGTAATCTTCTCAGATTGATTAGACGGAGTGCACATTCATCCGATCGTTTATCATTCGTGAAAAACTACCACTTATAAGAATTTTATCGTTGCCTGGATGGCTTTCAGTTAATGATGTGAAATATAAAATGACTTTATTGTCTGAAATGGTATTTTTACTATTTTATCCACTAAAGCATTAGAAAATCTCAATAAATATTGAAATTATGATTAGAGGCAGTTCCCGTGTGCTGTTCAGCGATATAAATCACACTTAAGAAAGTGGCTTTCTGAAGAAAACAATTTCAATTGGGAAGGTTTTTCCAAGAACAGTAATTGAGTTTGTGACAATGTCATGTTGCAATAGCCATACAATTATCTACAAAGAAAAGAAGCAATAAATAGGTTTTCAATCATAATTTGTATTATCACAATAGCACCATGAAATATTGCAATAAAACTCTAAATCCATATAGCCTCCCCTACCCATCAAGTCATTGTTGATGGCATTTCTACATTAGGAATGTGTTGTCAGTCCTTATGATCAATACAAACTGAGATGACGTTAAAGACTACATCTGAAATGCTAATGCTAACTCTGCCCATGTCTCTTTGCGTCGAGCGTGTGCGCGCCCGAACCTCTCCGTGACTCTTCACAGTCTAGAAGGATTCCAGCTCTTGTTGCACTCAGACATACAGCAGCGGGAGATGGTTGCAGAGGCATGTCTGGGGATGTGATCATGAGAGGCTGGTATTTTATGGAACATACTGTACTAAGCCGTGGCGTTCCTGTAAACCTGCTAAAAATAGATGCCGCCGATGAAGGGGATGTAAAAGAAAAACAATGCGGAGGTGAATGTAAAACAGACTCACAAAGCCGGTTCGTCTTTGAACGCTCAGGCTTCGGGAGCCCTGGGAGCTCAGACGAGTTTAGTTCAAAAAGCAATCCTGGTGAACATTACGTAGATGTCTAAAGAAGGACCTGTATTCTCTTTGAAATTTATGAGCCTCTGTTTAAGTTTTTTTTTTTTTTACTTTTTAGGACTTGATGGATTTATGTTTTTTATTAGACAATTAAGCTGCAGTCACATTCATAACGTGTACAAGTCCAAAACCACAAGTCCTCCCTCTGTCAGAACTCTCCTCCTTTATAATTTTGGATTTTAAAATGAGCCCAGTGCAAACTATTGCACTATTGTAGCTTCAGCTTGCTGTTGAAGCCAAGCCTGGTCTGGTGTTCTATTCGGCTGTGGCACTTTCTTGGAGGAGGGCGTCCGCTGACATAATACCAAATTTTGTCCATGTCCTATTAACGTTTTGCTTTTCAGTAATGTAACGAATGCTCCTACAGCAGCTCTTCTGTCTCTTTTGTGTAAATCTGTTCTGTCTTCTCAAACCCCCAGTCGGACGTGGCAGATGGCCGCTCGTGTTGAGTTGGGTTCTGCTGGAGGTTTCTTCCCGTTAAAGGGGAGTTTTTCCTCTCCACCGTCGCTACATGCATGCTCGGTATGAAGGGTTCCTGTAATGACAAGTGAATGATTGTCTGCTGGTGCTGTGTTCTCGTCCAGGAGGAGTGAATGCTGTGAGTTGGTGAGACAATGCAATCTTCTCAGTTTCCTTGGATAAAAAAAAAAAAAAAAAAAAACTTTTTAAACTAATCTGAATTCACTGCAATGGTTTTACATGGTAAATGGACTGAACTTGTATAGAGCTTTTCCAATCATTTTGACCACTCAAAGCACTTTATACTTGAATCTCATTCTCCCACACATTTATACACCAATACACAGATCGGTAGGCAACTTAAGTGCCTGGCCCAGGGGCACATCGACATGTGGAAGCTGAAATCGAACCTACAACCTTTTGATCACAAGACAACTATTCTACCCACAGAGCCATAGTCACCCCCATGTATGGCTGAATTGAAATGAGTCTTTTTGTTTTTATTATTGCACTATGTGCTATATAACTAAATTGAAATGAATCGATCGTGTTATATGAAAAATAATCAGGATTTTTTTCTTGTCCCTTTCTAAAATGTGTTTAAAGAAAGAAATTTGGCTTTATCACTGCCTACTCTGTCTAAAGCATATATTAAAAACCAAACTTCTTTGGCTGTCTTCTGTGCTTTCACTCCTCGCTTTCATAAATAAAATTAAATATGCTCTTTCATATAAGTTACATGTGGCTTTACAGCTGCTGTGTGGCTCCCTACATACACTGCCCACCCAATGTTCCCATTTGAGATTCACCCATTGCCTCATTCTCAGACTTTTACTTCTAACTCTATAGCTCTAGATTGTCTGCACTCAAGTTACTCATGCAGATATTTAATATTCACCACATCCCGGTTTCCTCCTCCTCCTTATTTTTAATAGCTCTGTTCTTGGCAGTTTTTATGGCCTGCCCCCTCGGTTACAGTATCCCTTCTGGAATTTTGGCCTCCTTTCAAAAATCCTAAATCAACTGCAGGCTGCCACAGCAGCAGCCTGGGCCCCCTTTGCTCCATCACCCCACATTTTGACCCCAGGGACCATTTGTGTGCAAGAAAAAAGTTTGAGACTGACTGGTTACCCTTTGAAGGTTTAGGACTTTAGTTTATTCACAGTTATTTTTTTTATTGTCTCCCTCTATGTAAATTAGTAAAAATTTAGGATCATCATTTATTTCGTTGCGCTTCCTGATACACCAGCTGACAGCTTTGCTGATAGGAAGGCACAACGTTAAGATCTCATACTTCATCAAACTATTCTTTTTATTAAATTTATCGCTGACAAAAGCCTACATAAAGCAGGCTGTTTTAAAGACAATATTCTGATAAGTCTGCTGCTGTCCTTAACTTGCACTGAATGTGTAAAGTTGCCCCAAAACCTATTTTATATCTTGCTGGTTTTCCCCAACTCACCCACCCATTTCTCAAAAAAATAGCAAATTTTCCTTTCACCACGAATAGATTATTTTCTCTATTCTTTATTTTATTTTTTGGGTTGTGCTTCTAAAGCTCAAAAAAGAAAAAAAGAAAACATCTACAGTGAATCTTTCGAGACTAAAACTAAGCATTACTTGAGCAGTCAAATATAATTAAATTCTCAGTAAAGACTCCAAATGTAAAATAAGTTATTTTTTAAAATTAAACTGTCAGCATTATGTAAAATTGACTTTGTCCAGAAGCTGGTTAAAACTTTGCTAAAGGCTTAATGGAGAAACATTGTTGTGATGATTTTCTGAAGGCGGAGTGTCTGAACGAGCAGGAGCTTCTTAAAGAGACAGAGGCCCAATTTCAAGGCGTTAAATTGCAAAGTCAAATTTCTTTAGAGTCAATGTTCGACATATACAACTTTTCATAACAACTGAAAGAAACATGGATACTTGGTTGTGCTATAAAATGGTGTTATGTTCCTGGATAATACATAATACTGCCCCTGGAAGCTTCTCCTTTACTGCAAAAAGGCTGCTAGATATATCCACTTGGATTTGTAATGCTATAAAATGCTATAATAAAGCACAGTGTGCCCTCTGTTTATGGATGTACTAAAGGCAGGAATGGCTGACAGAAAAAAAAAAAACATCAGTATTTTAAATCAAAAATCTCCCCTTCTGCTTCTTTTGCTGTTTGTTTCATTTGTGCAAAATCAAACTCTTTTGCAGAAGTATTTCCAGGAGCCCAAGGCTTATGTCCTCTTTTCATCCGAGTCCCATTGGTGTCCCTTCACCTCTAAATGACCCCCTTTAGAGACCCCCCCCCCCCCCCCCCGTCTCATTTACTTGTCTGATTTGTCCGTTATCCTCTTGTATGCAACATGTTTGGTCTGTTCTGTACACACAGATCAGCAGGCGGCCCTTTTGATCACGTAACTGGGGTGTGAAGCTAAGCTCTCGTCAGCACAGGGGTTCCTCCTCTGAGCTTTCATGTGGGTTTGTTCTTCGGATTTCACATGTACCAAGATCCTCAACAAAGCAGTGAATCTGTTTTTTGTTTTTTTTCACCCACATGTGTGTGATGTTCTCATGACGAGCTCTGCTACACATTAGTCCTGTGATTTACCGAGTTTTGGTTGGCATGTCCTCCCCGAGATGTCTCACTGGCTCATTCGTCTTTGGTCGTCCGTTGTATCTGGTCTGGCTTAGATTTCCGTCCTCGATGGCTGGTTTGCAGTAGAACATGTGCGTGGCTGATGATCACAAACATCCTTCCAAGGTTCCTACACAGTCTGGAAAAGTGGCCGCAAGTTTTTTCTGAACTTGAGTCTCACCCTCGCTGTCCAAAAGTTGTATGATTTCCATCCGTCGTTCCTTAAAATCTGGAATTTTTACACAAAAATCCAAATCAATTTTTTTTATACAGCACATTTCGAAGGAAGGTTCCGCGCAGTACAAAAACGGATCAAAACAATGAACATGAGAAATGTGTTGGAACCTTGACCATCTCGCCTTCCAACAGCTGCTTGTGTCATGACGAAGGCTGAATCCATCTTTTTCCACATCGCCTTGTTGTACCTGCGAACATGTAAATGCACACTGTACTCATCAGTATTCAAAGACATGAGATGGTGCAGTCAACGTGAAGACAAAGACCACAGAGTTTCTGATTATCATCTTTACAAAAGGGGACTGTGTTCCAGCCGAGCTTTCATTAAGTTTTACACAAAGGCATCAAACGCATCTTCGCTCAGAGGGGACTTAGCAGTGTTTTGGTCGAACGTGTGTGTGGCTTAAAGAGCTTTGGACATCAACTTTTCTGTCAAGACGCGTCCTTTGTTCCATTGAAGCGATGCCAGTCTTTGTTCTCGATTGGTAAAGCTGTTCTGACTCATTCATCAACCCTCTTCTGTTACCCATCAGTGTACAGTGAGTGTGAACTACAGGCTCAGTTTGTTTTGGTCTTTCGGGAAAGGCCAATCACGGCCAACTGAGATTTTATTTTTTTCTTTAACTCGTTAAAACGTTAGTATTTTAACACATATTGTCGTTTAGGGATTTTTTATTTTTATTATTTGCTTCTTTTTGATCCTGGAATGTACTCATTTGTTAAGGATTGCACATTTCTGTCCAACCGAGAAACCACAAACTTCAATGCATTTTATTGCGATTTCATGTGATTGTCCGAAAATGATAAATGGCTTTACAAAAACAAGACCTGCTGATAATTTCATCCAGCTTGGAAAAGAGAGTCTGAATATTTTGCTTATTCTACTTTGCAGAGATGGCACACGCTCTTTCATATTGCTACTGGACAGCATCTGTGAAAGCCAGTTGAGTTTTGGGCAGAAGCATTGTAAAACGAACACACTTTAATCCGAACCATTCCATTAAAACTCCGGCTGCATGTTTAGGGCCGTCACCGGGGTTTTCTTCAGCTTAACTCTGCTTCAGACCTTTCCACTGCACTATCCTTAACCTTTCTGGATTGTTTCCTTGACGTTATGATGTCTGTTCACTCGTCTTCTGTGCCAAAGCATGCAGCCGCAATATAACTGTTTAGCTTAACTTTTTCCGTGCGCTCTCGTTTCTTGGTCGATAAATTCTACTTACATGCATACATGTGTTGCAGAAACATGTGATTGATGTGAGCGCCTGGCATTTAAAATATAATACCTACCGTATATAGCTTCCCAGCAGCCTTTTATTTATTGCTCACATCGACATTGCCATGACGACTGCGATTCAAAACATTTTGCAGCTAGAGCAAACGTAGCGTCTTTCACATAAACAAAATGGGAATTCAGCGGGACGTGAGGCACAAAGGCCTGTTACGGCGCGCTGGGAGTGGTTGCATCAGGCGGTTCGAAGTGCTTTAGCTCTTCTGACACCCTGTGTTTTAAATGCATCTCAGCGCCAGCAACCACAGTATGTCCTCCAGGGCTATTGTTGTTTTAGACATCTGTGTTTGAACAGCAGCCCTGTATTTTAAAAATCTCCTCTTTCTCCGGGAGTCGCTACAGGCCCGCGTCACGTTGACATCCCTCATCTGGCAGCTGTGGATGAATCCCTCCCTTCTTCCTTCAGATCCCGTCTTTTGTTGAGCGTTTCGAGGTGCGTCTCAGTAAGTTAGAGCATCACTGAAAAGTATGCCCAGTGGACTCCAGCTTTTTTAGTGATGTCTTTTTTGTGTTTTGCCTTCCTTCTCCAGAGTGTCATTGACAGACTGCTGATCAACTGTCTGGTCAGCAGTTTTCCCTTTGATTGTAAAGCCCGGCAGTCTACAGCCTACAGCTGTGAAGCCACAAGTGGCTCATTAGATGTTCCTCAGCAGCTCGAGCATTTGCCCAAAGGCATAAAATACCAAGGAATGTTTTTTTATTTTTTTATTTAACATTTTAATGCAATATTTGTGTAGAATTTTCATATTATTTTTTTCAAAACGCATTATAATAGATTGCAAATGCAATTCTTTAATGTTGACTTTAACAAATATGGATCACTTAGATTTAAAAAAAAAAGATCAGTTTATCTTTTGGTAAATGCTCTTCATTTTAATACCTAAGAACAAATTGTGTCTCTGTAAATTAAATGTATAAAAAAAGCTCACAGTTGTGTCCTATTGTTGATGTTTTTATCAGAAATCTGTATAATCTTATTAAAAAAAAAAACAAAAAAAACATGTTGCCTTTATGGGTTTAAACAAATCATTTAGTTGAGCCAAGGACCAAAATGCTAAAGGTTCTTGACCGCTGCTATACAGCTTTGGCAAATTGATGACAGAGGAAGTTATTTAAATCAAAATTACATTTGTGACATAAGATTTTTAGAAACTTTAATTAATTTATCGTTTTTAAAAGGGTCTAAGACATAATCATTAAAATGTTAGTAAATGCTTAGAATGCGTCACTGTCTGTCCTGAATCTACACATTTTCTTTTGCTGTCATCTGTATCTTTTCAGGAAACGTTGGACTCCATCACTCAATAAGGCATCTTATGTGGAAATAGTGGCAGGTAACAAAATGGGCTTCCTGTTTATCGCAGGTTTGATCACAGATCATATAGCTGTCACGGCTCCAGTTTTTCTGAATGCAAAACACCCGAGTACAGCTGCTGGGCACGGATTGGCTCTCTGTTGGAGACACCTGACCCAACCAAAACATGGGAGCTCATATGTTGAGCCATCAATTATGCATGACCTCTGTGGCGTCAGGTTTGCTGTAAAAGGGGAGCTCTTTAAGCCTTTTTTTTTTTTCTTCTTCTTCTGGTCACTCTAGTCACCCTGTGACTCTGATAGCGCTCTGTTTTTTGCCCACAGCAAAGGTCAAACTTTATTGGCCATGTAATCTAGAGACACTACTGAGACCTACAGCAGAGAACTGAGTCGGTTAGCATTTAAATCAAATCGGAGAGGATCCTTCATCCATAAGTTATGGCTGTTTCCCAAGAAATATCATACATTTCTTTGAACAGTTGAAAAATAGTTTTTCCTGCAATGTGACTTCTGCAGGTGTTGCATAAACCCCCAAGGAAAGACAAAATAATAAAAAAAAACTTGTTATACAGTAGTGGCTACATGTCCGTGCAGGATGTGGTTTGCTGGTCGCTGCAGTCACACTGTACCTACAACACTGACATTCCGTGGCAGCTGGCTTTGTTGTTGATCCGGTTTTTAAAAAGCAACAGCAGCACATGTACTCAGTTGGAGAGTCTGAGCGACGAGTCAGACGACGGGACTGCCAGTACCGACAGTCCTCCTGCTGCCTCTCAGAGACCCATCTGTACCCAGGCCAGAGTCTACTCAGCTGTTATTGAGCTTATCTGGTGAGCTGATTGGGTAGCTGGGAGGACTAAAGGGGGGGTTGGGTTGAATTGGCTTGAACTGGTGTCCATTTCAAAGATAGTCCAGGTCAGCTGTGATCGTTTAGCTCCTGAGCTCTTATCCCTCTGCTATTGTGTAACAGAGTTTCCGGCAGCTGTGAGAACAGAGAGGGTACATTTATTGGACATGAATGGATGTGTATTTATTGCTCTTCTCTGATTTAGTTCTGTTTATAATCTGTGTTGCCTTATTGTAATTTCTACTCTTCAAAATTAATATTTCGCCAGGAATCTCTGTTTTCAGTCATGAAACAGAGGAACCTTTGCATTTATTTTAACGTAACTATTATTGAGATGTAAAAAACATAAAATAAATGGTTAGATAGAAAAACTGAGAATAAATGCAGGAACACTTTACATAAATAACAACATAATTGAGAAGTTATTTCTGCAATTCAGTTTAGATATTGAAATTATTTTATTATATTGGTAACTTAAAATGCTTTTGTACATTTAGATGATTATGGTTTACAGGCAATTCAGTTTATTTTTTTAAAGAAAATTCGATAAAACGATTTTGACCATTTAAATGTAGTCATAACAAAGTATGTCCTAGTTCTGCAAGACAGTCTACTTCCCTTTTCTCAGTGGCCCAGTAAGATTCTTCCAACATTGTTTCTAGTGGCTTAACACAATAAATATGATGGCTGTGGCCCATGTTGTAGATGCATCCGTGTGAAGTCTCTTGATAGACTGACTCAAACTTCAAATCCACGTCTTGTTAATATCTTTCAAACTTTGTACTTTGCTTGACAAACTTTTCAAAGTTGCAGCCGTACCTGTTGGTTACGCTTGCTTCTACTTCCAAAATATTTACCTTCCACCAAACTTTTCAATAGCAACTTGGATACAGTCTGAATAACCAGTTTCTGTTGCAACTGCCTTTTATGACATGCCAGGCGAAGGATCTCAATGACTGTCTGCTGGACATCTTTCAAGCAGTCATTTCCACATCCCCATTGTGTAGGACATGGCCTCAATTTAATATTTTTAAATTAAAAACAATCTGTTGTCAATTAGTGCTAAATACTTTTATTTTTATTTAACTTATCAGCTTGAAACATGGATGTCTTAGGTTGGGGGAACAAAGTCTGTTTTTTTATCCTTAGAAAGCAGACCTGGAAGATTCTAACAAATATCATATTTCAATCATCTTAACCTTATGATGACAAGGTTTCCCCCAGAAAACTTGCTAAGCCTGGTCGTTGGGCACTAAGGCAGTCATTCATGCAGGGGCCCATTGTGTTTTTGAGTTAAACAATGTTTAAAGTTAACAGGAAATTTGAAAATATCACTTGATAGTTATCTCAAAGATTAACAAACTATAAAGTCTTAAAAAATGCAAACATTAAAAAAAAAAAATAAATATATAAGCAATGCTTAGCCTGGTGGTGGCACAAGTAAAGTCTGGTGGCCCGCCAGGCTTATAATACACTGGGGGAAACCCTGGATAAAATTTTGAGGGGTGGAATTAAGAAAAGTGGAAGTGATGTACCCTGACAGTTTATTGTGAACACACAGGGTCATACATGTTGTTTTCAAACATCCACAGGACTGTTTGTTTTCAAAGACATAAATTAAGTAAGTAGGACTGGCTAGAATTGATGCAACCTAATTTAAGTTGGAATTCGATAACTCTCCCCCTCAAACTCCAGTGTTTTGTCTCGCTGTTTATGTGGTGCAGCTTCAACATCGTAAACTCTGGGGGACAGTAATGCATTGACTGTACTGCCAAACTCCTAACTTTATGTGAGATCATAGAATTCTTTTGATCTCTCTTTAGATTGTCTCTCAGTCCAACTCGGAAGCAAAAAAAAAGAAAAAAGAAATCCAGTGTAAACATAAAGAATATGTGGACTGAAACCCTATCTGATCTGCAGGCAGCTCTGCCTTGTGACTTCTTCACTATGTCGAGGCAAATCAAGCAATATATTCCTGAACAGCGAGAACAAACGGCCTCATCCTGCTCAACTCCGATCTGAGTCTGACAAAGACAGAAGGGAGGATTAATGATCCCTCTGCTGATGCACATGCAGTGTCATGAGTTGGAACATAATGTTCAATACGTTGCTTATGCTTTAGGGTAAAACTTAAATCGAAAGTCAAGCAGAGGGCGAAGGTGTGTCTGCACTGTGGATTGCTTCACATAACGTTGATGTGTTCAAGATGTAGAAGAAATCCTCTGAGGTATGGGAACGGTCTGCTGCGTAAGATGTCAACTGGGGCAAGTCTTGAACACCTGTGCAACATTCCAAAGGTAGGACTAATCAGGGTCATGTACACCTGAGCCAAACTGAATATTTATTAGTTATTAAAGCTGACTGGGTCACGTAAAGGGTACGAGACTTAACAGGAGCTCTCACTGTTTCCAACAAATCAAAGCGGTGTGGGAAATGAGTGTAATAATACCCATCAATTATTTTATTAGGATTTTATGTAACAGGTCTATGCAAAGAAATACTTGGTTGTGAAGAGTCTCTCTGCTGGGTTTGTACAAACGGCTATTCTTGCCCATTCTCCTTTGGGGGGGGGGGGGGGGGGTGGAAGAGAGGTTTTATGTCTGATTGGATGAAGAGTGTTGGTGAATGTCAGTTTTCAAAGATTAGGATTCTCTATTGTACTTAAGTCTGTACTTTGATTGGACCACTCTAGCACATAAGCTTTGATCAAGGCCTGATCATTGGGTTGTTGTCCTGCTAGAAGGTAACGCTTTGCCCTGGAGCTGGATCTTCTGTTGCCTAGAACAAGTATTTTTCTACAACTGTCCTGCTGAAGAAAGGCATTTTCTCTCCCATGTGTCATGGTGGAGATTGTTTGTCAGGATATGTTGGTGTAAATTTCTTACCACACAATGTTTTGTATGTAGACCAAGAGATTTCTGTTTGAACTGGGCTCAATTTTTGCTGCTCTGGCCTTGTTTGTTCCAGCTGTGGTTTGAACATTGTTTCTCAGGTTCTGGTGAGGAGTTGTTTAATTGCCATCAATTCGCTGACTTATAAAGATCAACACATCTCTTGACCATTTCAAGGTATTTTCTCTGGTCTTTCTCTTTTTGTACGACTGGTGAGGAAAACTAAATATTCCCAAACACTTGAGTCAAACTAATAAGTAAAGTTTGCATTTGCTTGAGTTACATTTGGTTCTTAGAAAGTGTTGTGGCACTACATCAAACTCTTGTTATAGTGGATGACCAGCTTTTGTATGATTCCACTGGTAATTTGTCTTTGATGAATTCCAAGTGTTTTGGGTAGGAACGCCTCCTTGCCCCCCTCACAACCACCCTAATCTTTAGCTCCCACCCCAGACTTTCTATCAGTATCATGTCACGACTGTAGCTAGACCACTCCAAAGGTTAATAATATTTCCAGTCAGAAGATACATCCATCCACACATACACACGCGCACGCACACACACAGAGTGTTATGTCTGACACACCATTCTCAAAAACACCGCCTGATACCAGAAAGCTTAAAGAAACACTAATAGAACTAGCAAGGATGTGCTATCTTGGCTTTTACCCACAGTGGGTCCAATTCTTTTTCTTTTTAAAATATTTTTTATTTCACTTTAACTCAGATGTTTCCTTTTGTAACCCTTCAGTATATTCTCTTCGCGCGTTCATTGAGTTCAACAACATGCTTAGTTGTGTTCCTCATTCCTGTTTGTTGAGTGTAATTGTATTTGCAGAGGCCACGATGGCGTGAGGAAACGTGAAAGGGGGTAGCCTTGAAGAGCATTTTCTCTCTCCACTGCACTTGTTTATGTGGTTGGAATTCAAAATGTACGAAAGGACAGTAGAAAAAAATCCGGAGGAAACAAAGATGCATGAAATTGGGCTTTTGAGTGTATTTGCATGGACACTAGAGTTTTCCCTCAGCGTTCCAAGGTTGATAAGCAGCTGTTGTTGGATATGCTGTTTCTCTAACACAGGGGATGTGGACATTTTGAGCTGTTCTGGTTAGTATGTTGTTGAGAAATATTGTTTAAAGATTGTATTTATTCCCCTGTTGATACTGTATTGACCAGACAAGATGGATCGTCTCGTTTTATCAAAAATGGAACCAACTTCCACTTTCTTCTGGCTTTAATCTTTCTGTATTTTACAAATGAACCTGCACGGGCTCTTTTGATTCTGTCTGCTGTTTTAACACAATAGAAAAAAAGTCAGAACTGATGCAGAACAGAAATACAGAACTGATCAATGGGGTTTCTAAAACAATGAGTGGAGTAATGTCAAATCTCTGTCTGTCAAAGCCATGTATCAATTATACGCTACCAGAGAAAGCAGTTAACTTCCCCCGTCCTTAAATCCAGGTGCAGCCTGTTCTTTCTTACCCCAGGTGTGGTCGTATGCATGAAGGAATCTTCTGACCATGCTGTAGTGAAATCTTGCTGCATCTGACTAGTCATGCCTCCCACCCACTCATCATGTATCTTTTCCAAAGGCACTAAGTAAAGAGCTTGCTGGCTCCTGCAGCATTCTGGGTTATGTTAATGATATGGCTGTACAAAGGCACTGCCTGCTTTAATTATGGAACAGTGTTAGGCTCCTGGCTCCTGGCTCCTGCTCCCCTTTCCGTTTCTTTGATATTCCTTCATTTTCTGTCTCAGATTCCTTTTGCTACTTCCCTAATGTGAGGTTTTTGATTTCCCCTCCTCTGCTCAGGGAGAAGGGGTGGTCTAATCCACTGAATCACATATGTCACTTACCCGAGGTAGCAATGAATAGGTCCTAGATTACCAGTGGACACTAATCGCATTTGGCCTCCGGGACGGTTGTTCCTGTTTGATTTGAGGCCTGATTTTTATCCAGCTGTTGTCAGGCAACTGTTCTGCTTCCTCATCAGTATTTCTTACGAGATTCTGTGAAATATGTCTTCCGTACAAGACGCAGACGGTGATCGCACTTCCAAATGTTACTCTGCGCAGAAATATTGGTTATTTCTGTGGCCCCTATTCTGAAGTCAAGTAGGGTTAGGGCAAAATAGTTCTAAATATCTTTAAGGAACAAAAATAAATAGGTTACAATGGACCCCTGTCTTTTCAGTATTCACAGATTTTTCTGTGGGAGGAGACTGAAAATTATTTCTGGAAAAACTGCCTATTCATCAGAATTCTAAAGAAAATGGAGCTTGAGAAGCTAAAATTCCTCGTCACAGTCATATTTAAAACACTACTGACTGGAATTTGCAAAGTAGTCAATTTAGGAGTGGCATTTTTTTTTCTTTTCTTGATGCTGATTGGCTGTTCCCTCAAGAGCATCTATAAGAAAGACCATGGTCGTCAGCTTCTGTGGTAGCGCTACAGAAGCTGCACATTAATACATATAAGGAATGCTTGGTGCTTTAGGCATTAAAATAAACAGTCAAAATGTTTTTTTTTTTTTAGACGAGGCTCCCAAGTATTTGCTAACTAGCTATTTGCAGATCGTTGTGGTCTCAATCACCCACAAATGCATAGAGGTCCAATGTATTTTGATTCTCTTTAAAAAAAAAAAAACAACCAAACAACAAAAAAAACAGTTTGACTATATCTAAGAATTTTTAGCACATCTGTTAACGTGTTCAAAATCTGAATCAGTCCTATGCTTTGGGCTCATGACAGACGTGGAATTTTGATGAGTCTTGCACTGATAATAATGAATCAGTGTGTTTTTTTTCTCTGTCTGTTTCAATCATTTATTGTTTGTGATTCAAATGCAAATCACTTCAAGCTGCATTTGAATGAATGGTGCAGTATAAACACATGCGCTTGTTCTTCCTCTGATTATTGAGCTCAGTCACATCTCACTTTACGTTAAGAAACATTTTATTCTCATTTGTGAGTAGTTTTTATGTGCTTCTTTTGCGTTGGTAAGAGCATGAGTAGTTCTAGGAGATATTAACTATGCACTTACAGGTTCATCAGAGCCGTATATATTTTTGAGGACTTCTACAGTTTGAATGTTCTGGCTCTTTTTTTTTTTTTTTTTGCCTTCCTTGTTGCTTTCTCTTTATCCAACCCATCCTCTATGCAAATATAGTATGGTGGGCACAGAGGCTCTACTATTTGCAGCTGGGCCAACAGTAAATTTTCCTTCTGACAAGCCTCGTATCATTGTCTTCTCCTTGTGTGTCATGACCTAAGGATTACCCGCCCCCTCCTCCTGTCTCCTTGAACCGTGCATAGTGTGGGCTCCCGTCAACAAGGCCTTGTGTCCTCCACTCTTTGCCGTTTCTCCTATCCTATCTCTCCATCCTGCCGTCCCCCTCATCTCTCATCAGTCCTTCTCCTAGAGAGCACTGTGAGTTTTATGACTGCTCATGTGGTGAACCCAGCCCCACAAGGAAGACCAAACAACCGACCTTGAATTGATGCTGTGAACGCACCGACATCCCCATACAACCCCATCCACAACCTGAAAAATACTGACACACTGCAAGCCTGAAGGACACCTGCTGTAGCTTCTGTCTTTGAGGGTCAGAGTGCAGGAGACAAAGATGTTCATTCCCCAGATAAAAATTTCCGGGTTTTTTTTTTTTTTTTTTTTTTTTTTTTTGTGACCATGATTAATAAAATCAAAACCTGTTCCACCATTAACGCAGCAACTTTTTCTTAGGAGTCCATCTGCATCCAACATCCTTTACTAGTTAATATTTGTGCTATTATCTTTCCCAAATCTATCTGATTCTGAAGGTCTCTTCATCTTGGTGTTCTTCATGTTCAGCTTCCTAACAGACACTGTGAGGATCTGGTTTCTAAGCTGTCTGGTATTTACAACTGCTCATCACTTTGTGCCCAGCACATCTTCCGGTGATGTGGTGTGTTGCTTTATGCCAGACTAACCTTGCGGAGCTGTTGCCAAAGGTTTCATTTGGCAACAATATTGTTGACGGAAGCTGTAATTACAGGATTGATTATTTTTGACTGAAATTTCATCATGCTTTTTCTTCTTTACTTGGTGTACCTAGATGAGTTTGAACATCTGAGCCATTAAAACATACATCAGGTGTGGCCATTCAGGGAAGTGGGACTCCATCCAAATGGCTAGATACATTATTGATATGCAGAGCAGGAGTACCTAACAGTTAAGACGTTGCTTCCAAGCACCTCTTTGGCTTTACAATATTGCACACACTGACATTGCAAAGATGATTGTGATTTGATACAGTGGCCAGCTCTAACCGCAACACATGCTTCCCACAATGTTTGAAGGAATTTTAGCCAGGCCCGAGTGGGATGTTTAGAAGAATCCGCTTCTATTTTACCTCTCTACTCCTCAGAATACAACCTTCAGCTCCTTTAGCGTTCCTCCCAGGCTCTTGGCTGCCTCCCTAACCGTTTTCTATCTTGTACGCTGGGTGCAGACTCTCAATCATTCAGGAAATGACGGTCCTAAGTGCTTCAAGAAGAAGGCAGCTGGACCTCCTCTCTTGTTTCTTGAAGATGTTTCACCTCTCCTCTAAAAAGCTTCTTAAGTTCTTGAACATGGTTGGGAAAAAAAAAAAAAAACGGGCACAGAACAAACACTAATGGGGTCATTAAGGTCACTAATGGGGCAATCAGGACACATGAGTCACTGGGTCTACCCTCTATTCAGCTCAATTGATTTATTATCAGTAATGCAGACCAGTCGCTTTCATTTTTGACTGTCTTTTCTGTGCCGTGTGGTATAAAAATGCTGTAGATTGTTTTGTACACTTCCTCTGCCTGATACCTTTTAAGCACTTGGCACCTCACTACAAAGAATGGTTTTAGTTAAAGGATTCGAGTGAGTCGAGCTTTATTTAAAACCATTTGCTGTAATGATGTTAAATGGGAAGATAAAATGACTAAATCTCCCTTCAAACAGAACTTAAACTTTGAAAATAAATGACAGATCTTGAACTCATTTATGAAACATGGCTTTTTAACTGAGGTGATAGCACATTTTATATCCATATATTTAAAGTTTTTATTTTTTTTAGGATCAGTTTGTGGTTAAAAAAAAAAACAACAACCGTTGCACAGTATCAGAATCAAACGTGTATATTTTTTGTACTTCGATAATCCCGTTGCTTGAGAATAAAATGTGTCTAATCTGGAATTCATTCAGGGATTGTTTTCAGCTGTGAACATTTACGGCTTACTGAAGAGCTCTCATTAGATTTGCTTGTTAAAATCATGGAATTCACTATTTATTCTTCATGGTTAATTGTTGCTTTATAGTCTCCCTCAACATCCTTTCCCAACCCAATTTTGAATCGGCTCATCTGCACTCTCTGTACAGGCTAGCAGAGCAATGCGGCAATCACATTAACAACTGCTGGACCTTTTATGAGAATCAATGTTATTACATTAAATATTGATATTTAATGAGTACAAGCTTGATGCTGTTTTGTCTCTGTGCTGTTTGGTTGCTGACAATAGGTCTTCTGCCAAAATGAAATAAGATATTTGCAGTAAGTGGGGAAATGAATGGGCTGCTCATTGTGGACACAGGGGGTTAGTCAGGGGATGACCAATGGCCTTGCCCTTTTACTTGCTCCTCTTTGTACGAATTACAGCAGCAGTGTGGTGTCGCTTGGAGATAATCAGGTGCAAAAGAAGCGCAGACAGAGGCCTTCAGTCTGTCTGGACTGCCCACTTTGGTGTCTCTTTTACCCTTCCTTTCTCTTTACGATCTTCTATAGATTCTTTGTGGGTTTTAGGCTCGTCAGGTTTGCAGTCACAGCACGTTAGCTTAAGCAGCTATTCTTATTGGGCAGCAGTGCCGAGTAAAATGAAATCTGCGTCGCAGGAGAACACAGTGAACACCATGACGCATAACTCCCCAAATTACCACTGACTGTGGAAATGTCACACTGGACCTCAAACAACTTCAACCAGTTTAGCACTTTCTCTTCGTAGCCCAGTTAAGATGCATCTGACAGTCTCTGGTTCAGGAATGACTTGGGAAAGGGACAGACCACGTCCTGTACATGTCTGTGTGTTGTGATTGTGGAAGCTCTGACTACAGCTGGAGTCCGCCTCCCTGCACCTCCACGAACAATCCTGCGCTTTTGCACATTTTTGCCCACACTTCTCCCTTTCAGTCCACTTTCCAACTTAAGTAGCGACGACCTTTTGCAGTTTACCCCTTTATTCAAAGGGCATCACTGACTGTAGGACAAGTGTAAAGTCACAAATGTTTCCATGATTGTCTGTGCCCAAGTTCTTGTTTTGTTTTTATTTGTGTTGATGATCCTTGGCTTTTCTCCTCAGAGCAGTATTTATGCAAGGCAGTTTTTCTTAACACTGTTTGCCAGTTTTCTTAAAAACGACACCGTATCTCTGCAGGACGTGTATGAGTAATGTCATGTTTTTATGTTAACACTTTGCACTGCTAGAGCTGGAGCTCTTTATTACTTGCAGTGATTAGTTTTGCATGACTCAGTCTGCCATGTGAGGGGTTCTTCCCTCCCCACCAAAGGCAGGACAGCGAAGCAGCATCTGATATTTTCCATCCGCCATCATTCATAGCTCTGACAGGCAGCCGAATTCCCCTCGGCCATCCCAGGCTGCAGTTCAAAGCTTTGCATTTGCCACTAGAGACGGGCTGTAGTGGTGAACTTGGGGCCCACTGTCAGAATTTACCCTCAAGATGTTTTCAGTTGAGTGTCCTGTGAAGAGGCAAGAATCTTTCTGCTTCTGTTTTAGACTTTCCTAAGCACTCACAAGCGGTGTTTTTACTCTTCCTCTCCGCAGACACTTGGAGAAAGAGGAAGAAGCACAAAGCCTTCAAAACAGCCCACAGCCATCAAAGTCGCGTCGCTAGGAGCACAGAGCATTTGAGCTTCTATAAGTTTTTCTCTGGTGAATCAGCTACGCTATGAGATTTTTCTAAATCAAGGAGGCTTTTCAGTGGGGGGGAAGAAAAAGGAAAAAGGGGGAAGGGAAAAAGTCTTTAAGTTGCTTAAGAGCCTCTGAAATAACATCCCATAATTTCCCTAAATTAGAGCTTACAGCCAGACCTTAAACACCATAAACTGTACTTACAGGGCAGCTTTTATGGTGCTCAGTTTGAAAGTGTAAGCATGTGGTGATGTTGGGACTCGGAGGGCAGGCGTTGGGGAGATTAACATCAAACAATCAGTCACGGTGAGCACAAGACTCAGTCTTTTATCGCAACGCCCCAGTCTCAAATTTCTGCTGTGATTTCAGGCTGGTATAGATAATTTAGAGCTATTGGATAATTAAACGTCCCTGTTAGGAAACTACTTTCTGGCATTAAGCGTTTGAGTCAGATGAAAGCCCTGCGAAGAACATGAGACCCATATTCTGCAAACCTTGCTGTGTAGTACCAGGACTGTGCATAACCTCTCATCTCCATATTATTTACTTGTGGTACTTGCGGTTGCTTTAACAGGAAGTTTGACTTTTTCTCCTCGCACATGTGATTGTCAACACGTTGTTCCTCCCGAGAGAGCTCAAATTGTCAGCCAATATGACTAGGGAAACACCGATATGAAAGTTTGGACTGATATCGATATTCACTCAGGTTGCCACAACAGAGAGTTAAATGTCAGAAGATGCCAACAGGAAGCTAAATGCGTTACAAAAAAGTCACTCAGTTCCCATTTAAAATTTTATCTATTATGGAATATGCATACTATCTACTAGTTTTGTGAATTGCTTTTTTTATATATACAGTAATGCAGGCCTTCATTTGCTAATTATAGCATTGAAAGACTGTTTGAAATGCCCACTTGACACTGATATTGTGTGTTTGTTTTGAAACAATATTGAACCCGGTTTATCTCCAGTTATTTTGTTGTAAAACTGTAGGAATAAATGATTTATCTATTACTGATTTGTTTTTACTTTTTCTGAAATTATCTTACAGAAAAAAAAAATGCGCTTATGGTGCACTTTACCATTTTCAGGTGTGCAAAACAGAAGCTGGTGGTCTGTCTTGTTTATAATAAGGAAATCTGTTTATTATTTTTAGTTGAGTTTTATCCAGAGACACCTTTGTCCTGTAATCTGAAGAACTCTTCTGTATTTGTCGGTTTTTAGTGACGTGCTGAGAGACAGGCCTGTGATTTTGGTCTGTTTTTTGGAGAATCATCGTTTCATTTCACCATGAAACATTTGTAGTGAAGACAACAATTACATTTTCAGTTTATCCAAGCCATCATCTGTAGGATGAATTAGAATAGAGAGAATATCATCCAAAATCAGTGTTTGATCTCACAAATGCACCTCAGGAAGAATAGTCCCAAAGACACACTCCATAATCTTTCCCAGGACATATGAAGCTGTCAGAGAGGTAAAGATTGAGTCATCCCATTAAATGCTATGGATTAAGAGTGGAATGTTGCTCACATTCATGCTATAAAAACAGACAAGCGATACTTTTGGCATTATGATGCAACTGGTCTCCCTTTGCTGCAGGCATTTTAAAGTTTTACAGGCAATGTTTCAGTGCTTGGATGTACAAAACCTGCTTCTTCTTCCCCTTCCACATGGCTTTGGATTTCAGTCGGTTAGTTCTTTATCACCAGTCAGCATTAGTGGAAGTGAAAGTCCATTCTGCTGGCTATCTAAATTATTGGTTGCCATTTATGTTTTTTCCACACACTTTTTCTTTTGCAACTTCAGTGTTGCAAACATCAAGGTTTGGTCGATGATTTCATGCATTGTGCAGCTCTACTACTATACAAAACCATTTATAATATGACTATGTATACTCTGTTTTGTTCAGTATGTTTGGACATTTTGTTGTCCCTTTTAATGTTAATTAATTAATGTTAATTCTTAAAGAACCAAAGGAACTAAGAAGGACTAAGTCTGTCTTCCATGACTTAAGCGATAAAACCTTGCACGATTCACAATTTTCTGAAACGTATCTGTTTTTAACTCCGTAACATCTACGGTCAATGCCGCAAGCCCCTGAGTTAGTTTTTGGTAGGTTAAATATTTCTAACCAAGAACATTTTTTAATGATCTTCATCTGTAGCTTAGAGACACTTTATGTGAGGAAATCGGTAAAGTGCCCTTTAGAGCAAGTCTGATCAGGATACATCATGTTACATCACGTTATTCTTTAGCTGCTGACAGGCTAAGATATAGGAAACCCTTTGTTGATTCGCCACACCCTGTCGGGTCAAAGTGAGCACCATCTTGGGTATTCATATCGGGCTTTTGACAACCCAGCATTGGTTAACCACCTGTCAGATTTACACCACTGCAGCTCAGGGAATCAACGATTCAGCCCCCATTCTCCCTCTCGGCCTTTTCTCTTCCCCTCCTTTCAGATCAGTAAATAATAAGCTTTGGCTTGTGCAGGGGAGCATCATACTGACAGCTTCTTTATTGTTTGCACAGTTTACTTCACACCAAGCCGCCTCCCTCCTTGTACCCTTTCTTTGCTCTTTCTTCTCCCGTGCCCACACATGGGAAGAGCTCTCCGGCTAATTAGAGACTTTGCCAGTGGAATTCCAGAAGACAAAAGAAGCCATTCAGGTCAGGATGCTGCTGAAAAGGCTGCGCTTGGCAGAGGCTTCTCTTTGAAACTCGCCCTCTTGTGAAGACACCCAAGCCACTTGACTTAAAGGAGCAGCTCTGCCCTCGTTTTTCTATATATATATTATTTTTTTTGTTTGTTTTCCACTCCATCATCTTTGGCCACCTTACACTGTGGGAAGACAGGTGGGATTTGACTGCTGTCACGCACTTCCAGCACAGGGTTGTGATGGTTCAGTCCTGTCGTGTTGATTTTATGGAGCTGATCTGCTGCCTCCGTGGCACATCTGACCCATATTCTTTAATGCACTTGTCTTGTCTAACTGCTGGCTCATCCGAGCTTGTAGAAATCCCTGTTTGCTGCGTCGCTGTTCATCCGCCTGCCAACTACGCTTGCAGACTCAGGAATCCTTTGAGTAAACTGATCCAGTGACCCTCAACCTGATCAATTAGACAAATTAGTCGTGTTTAGTGGCTCTGGCTCTTTCTCACACTTCCATCTATTGAATTATCCACCCATCCGGCATTTCCTCAGAAACATTAATTCTTTGGCCCTTAGCTCTTGGCTGTTTTCTTCTAATAAAAATCTCCGAGAATGCATTTAGTGTGGGGAGGTTATGGATTTTTTATTTATTTATTATTTTCCAGTTTTCTGAATTACTGTACAGCAATGGTTTATTGCTAACCTTGGCCCGCTGATTGATCCCCCTTTGGTAAGGCTCCTATGCTTTTATGTCATCATAACCATAAATATCAGTGTGTTTTATTGGGATTTTGTGACACACCCGTACAAAGTAGTGCCCAGTGGAAGGGAAAGGAGACATTTTAAAAATGTTCAAAAGGAGGGAAATTTCAATCGGGTGTCATACATTGTCATGCAGCTGCCACCACCATGCTTCATTGTGGGGATTGTATGTTCAGACTGATCTGCAGCTTTGCAGGCCAAAAAAAGAGAGAAAACTTTCTGGTAGATTTGAATGTAATATGTGTGTGTTTGAGAATAAATCTGCATTTCCTCTTCAGCGGTCTGTGAATCAGATAGTAAAATCTCTGATAAAACCATTGGGGCCAGACAAACACAAGCCAATAACTAATCTTTTTTTTTTTTTTTTTTGCATTTGTTCGTTTGATAAATTTGAACAAAAAAAAGCACATCTTTGTTATGTTGCTGTATAAGTAGTCTGTTCTTGGTTGTATGCAATGTTAGTTTTTCTGCACACTTAATATTTTGCATGTTGGCCGAGAAGTTTAATTTTTACATGTTTGGCATTTGATCCTGTTTAGATTCCCGGTCATGCTTTAAACTTCTCCACAACTTCATTCCTGACCTGTCAGCAGTGTTCCTTAACCTTCATGTTACTGTTAGATTTCTAATGTTCCCTATCAAATGCATTCGGTCTTCACAGAACAGCTGAATTTAGAACAAAATTAAATGCTACGCCAGTAGAATCATGAACCAGGCAACTTCTGAAGGCGACTGACTGAATTTAGAGGTGTCGGATGAAAAAGTCTAAACAGAAACGTAATTATCCTCTACCTTGTGTTGCTCTATCAGTCAAAATCCTAATAAAATACACTGTAGTTTGTGGCTGTAACATGATAAAGTGCGGGAAACGTTCAATACCCGTTCCATACTATGCAAACCACTATCTCTGATTAAGCTGGAAGATTGTGGTGTGTTTTTTAATGTAATTTCTGCAGACTTGAACTAAACTGCATACACACTCAGTCCTTAATACACACACACACACACACACACACACACACACACACACACACACACACACACACACACACACACACACACACACACACACACGGGGAGAAACCCATCCCTTCCTTTAAGCATTTCCTGTCTGAGTGGATCATGAAGACATGAACAGCTTCCTTCTTCCTCTACCATTGTGAAGCACTTTCAGATTCAGGCGCTATGCTTTCCTTCCTCTTTCTCACTCTCACAGTTCTGTCTCATATTTTGCGACGATTCATTTTTCGTGTTTCCCCTCTCACTCTTGTTCTCGTTTTTCACTATTGTATACAAAACAGCTGCTTTGTGTGACAAATGACCTTGTTGTTGAACCCGTGATGAAACGCATCAGCTGCGCTGATGATTTGGTTGACAGGATGTTGAATCTAAAGCGTTTGTGCTTTACTTGATGGCTCCAACTAGAGGCCTGTTGTGTATATTTGCTCCCCTGCCGATTTTTGCAATTTTTTATTTATTTATTGCATTCTTAATCTAAATGCACAGCTAACAGTGATGCACGGTGACTTCCTTTCTCTCGGTTTCTGACAGATTTGCTTGATGCTTCCTGTGGTTCAGAGTAAACACATGCTGTGCTACAGGGACCAGTTAAATTCCTTCACATTTGGAATTCAGTGGGCTGGTTTTACCTCCGCTAAACATACATGTATATTTTTTCTTTACCCTTGACGTAAGAATGATGTTATCTGTTGTTTGCAGTATTAGTTACCTAGAGAGAGAGGGGGATACACAATTGTTAAGTGTGCAGGTATGAACTGCAGTGTTTCAGACTCAGAAATAAAAGTGGAAAGTGGGCAGGAAATGGTGAAGGGGTGGATTGACCTGGTGCTGCCAACAGCTTCAATCAGCGTCGGTATGTGAAAGCAGACGTTAGAAGTACTAAAGTTATCGTGCCTAATGAATACTAAAAAATTGCCTTGACATGGCTGTCTTAAAAATGTCAATTAGTCTACTTTTCATCCCCAGAATCAGAACCAAACACGGAGAGGCAGCATTCAAATTGTACGCTCGTCTAATCGGAAGAAACTTCCAGAAAGCTGCAAAAATGCTGAAACACTCAGCCGCTGTACATCAAGGGTAAAACCCATTTGCTTAGAGCTGTCTTTGACTAATAACGATAACAATTGGAACATCATAAATTGTGGTCTGTTTCTCAACCTGTCATTATTTCCGTTTACTGCAGTGTTTTTCAGTGCCTGGTCCTCCAGGCACTCTGCCCTGAATATTTTGGGCATTTCCCTGTTTCAGCACACGTCATTTCAATAGATGGCTGATTAACAGGCTTTTGCTGAACTGCAGTCGTCTGACTTGGGTGTGTTACAGCAAAGGAAACATCTAAAACATGCAGGGCAGTGTGCCCTTGAGGAACAGGGTTGGGGAAACACTGCTTTACTGTAACGTTGTTTCATTTTTATTTTAATCATGTAAAAGCACTTTAAGTCACCCTGCTGCTAAAAATGTTCACTACAAATTAGGGCTGTTGTAAACGAATATTTTAGTAATCGAGTAATCTATCGATTATTCTTACGATTAATCGAGTAATCGGATAAAAAAAATTATAAAATGAAATATTGGTAAATCTGGCATAATACCGGTGTTACTATCAGATATCAATATCAGTCCAATTTTTCATATTTGAGCATCCCTAACAGTTGCTTTTTTGTAGTTTAGAAAACTAACCTGTAACAATAATAGCTCACTTTCTAAGTTAACCAGAAGAAAAGTTATAGAAAAATCTGAAATTATATTGAATTTAATAACAAAGAGGCAGGCTCAGAAATATGCTTATAAAAAATGTCTACAATCCAGCTTTTAGTTTATGTATTCATCTTCAGTGAGTTTAATAGATTAATTAAACTCACCTTGCCACCTAACCTGTCACGCTTTGGGTTTGAAAATACGGGAAATGCCGCCTGGAGTGGGAGGAGAGGGCGAATGAACGAACGTAAGATGGGGTGGAGGGGAGGAAATAGACCAGCGGACTGACGAACCGTTAGACCGGGGGACGAACACGGGGGGAAGCAATACGGGATATTTACGACACCTTCACTGGTCACACTCAGAAACTCATCTACCAGCCATGTACGATGCGCTCCGCCACCCGTTTCTTCAGACCGGGATATGAAATTTATTGTGCGGTTCGTCGGTAAAGCTACATTTACACGGTAAGCATCAGCTACTCAGCCGCCCGCCCTGTTCAGGCTATCCGCTCACCTCAGCGCTCTTCCCGCCGTTCGCTTTCAACCAGCAGCCCCGGAGGAGAAATGCTGCCGTACTCCAGGCATTCCCCCAGTCATTTTAAGGATGCTTATTGGTTCCCCAAAAACGATAAAAAGTCGGGCATTATCATCAATCAATAAAATCCCCACGGGCCAATCTTGAAGATTGGACTTTATGCCGCTGAGACTTAGCTTTTGTCAACAACTCAGAGGCGGAAGTGAGAGCTCCGCGCAACGCAAATGAAGTCCCGGCCGGAACACGGTGCGTTAACTAATTAAACATAAATTAACGAAGCTTCGAGGCAGGTAAATTTTCCTCGAGGAATTTTAGTAATCGAGGTACTCGAATCATTCGAGGAATCGTTTCAGCCCTACTACAAATAAAATTGCCTTGCTTCGTCGTTTAGGGAAAAAAACAAAAAACAAATTCGGCTGTTTGGAAACATATAATAGTCTGGAAAAACTCTATGTTCTGGAAATGAAGAGTGCCATCCATCACACTCTTTTAAAAGCAAAGTCGGAAAGCTGCAAGTGGTATGACATGACGTAAATACAAAGTTGTATCTCATCGGAATACAAGCAAGAAATGCTAAAGTAACCATTATTTGGTCTAGGATAACCATATAAATATCGCATGAAAGTTAGATTTCCACGTCGTCGGCGAGAACTGATGGGATAGAATATAGAATTTGAACTTTTTCCCACAACATTGATCAACAAAGACTTAAAAGGTCTAAGTAAGCACTTACAACCTGAACACTGTGGTAATCTACCATTTTATTGTTGATTGACTTTTAGCCAGTCGCATTGGCCGCATAGGAAGATGTTTCTCCATCGGCTACAAACGTGACTTCCTCAGCTGAATCTGTCTGCGGTGTGAAAAGATTCCTGAGTTAAAGATGAGAAAAAAGAAAGTGAAGAAAAAAAGATGGGTAGAAAGAGAAGGGAAGGGATAAATTATGATTGAAAAATATGGATGAGAGAAATGTTTTGAAGCCGATCGGCACAAGGTGAGCATATGGAGAGAAAAGGAAAGCAAAAAAAATAAAAAATTCAGGAAAGAAAATTGTTGAAGGATCAGGGTATCATTACTGGCCTTTGTATTGTTTTCTACTCCACTTCAGCTTTTGCGCAAATCCTAAGTTGTCCTCGTTTTATCTCTTCCAGGACAGAAACGAGGTGGACGACACGCCGGAGGGGCGTGGGAATCGCTAACCGCACGCACGTACAGTATGATTGGTAGGTTCTGTTCTTCCTGTCTTCAGATGTGTTTTGCAGCAATAAACATATGTTAATTGTGTATGCACACACAGCGCAGCCTCGAGATGGTGCTGTGGTGTTCATATAGCTATTCATTATCACTCTAAATGACAGTTATCTTTTTATAAAGGAAGCACACTCATACAGCGGTATGCTCTTGCTTTAGCTCTGATTAGAAGAATACGGTTCCCTCTAAGGAAGTGGGTGTATTACACTAATTTCTTTTAAAGATCTGCTTTCTGTTTGATTTACCGGAAAAGGATGTAAGAGTCATAATTAAAACAAGAACTTCTGAAAAAGTTCAGATTTTCAGAAAAAAGAAAATAGTCACTGGTTCAAATCCACCCCTTACCTACTATTGCTCTCTACCTGCATGTGATTAAATATCCCTTAGCTAGCTTACGGCATAAGTCTGGCTGTATATTTGACTACTTCGTCTTGCACAATTGATAGTTGATTTAAATTGGCAAGTTTTTTTTTTTTTTTTTTTTTTGAAAGGCCTGCTTTCTGAAGTTCAAAACCGGTCAGCCATTGCGTTTTGGATCGCTGTCTGGCAGAACACCTGGTTCTGTTCACATTTCAACCAAGCTACCTGTTAATTTGAGCTAAAGCTGAAGAACTTGAGCTTCACATGAGCTATGTTCCTCTAAAACATTTAAGTGTGAACAAAAGAGGGAAAAAGAAATCTAAAACGGGGCAAAAACATTTTCACAACACGGCTGACGGTTCATTTTCTTATACCCTTGTAAGCCATGGACTGCAAGATAAATTCCAACTTAACATTTCTTGTCATGAACATAATCTTCTTTAGTGAGGGACAGATAAAAAAAAAACAAACAAAAAAAAATCTTGCTCAGACTGATGTTTGTAGAAGCTGGAAAATGTTTTCCCATCTCTCATCGAAGCAGTGACCTTTTAAAGGACCCTCAGACGGGCCCTTTCCATCACAGCTGCCCCCTCTGTACAGTATCTCTACGCACATTAGCCAGAAACCCTCAGAGGGAGGCGAGATTTAGTAGGAAAATATTTCTTGTTGTGATGGAACAAGGTCAACGGGACATTTTAGAAGGCATGTTTTCGCCCCAGGAAGTTTGAACACCGCCGACATGTGGTCTGCACGTTTGTGTTAGGGGTCGACGTGCGCACGCGGACGCTTGGGTGCCGCGCGCGTATTGTTTAGCTGAGTGTTGGACCGTGCGAACGTGTGTCTGTAAGTGCCTGTGTGTCTGTCAGTGGGGGGGGTGTCGGGCGAGGAGGTGGGATCAGTCTCACATCACTGGGCTAAAAGCAGGCCTGCGCAACACCTCATAAATCTCACCTCATGCTACAAGCCCCCCTTCTGATGAAGCTGCAGCCGTCCATGCTCACACAGACCGCGCAGGTATTTTGTGGCGCGCGCTGCACGCAGGTTGATTATGTCCAAAGCAAGAGAGAAATTGGAAAAACAATATGATGTATGATGTGCCCGTAAGCGGCCGCCGTTGGAACAAAGTGCCGCTTATTGAAAATCATTTATTTTCAAACCGAAAGAAGCAGTAACATCTGGGCTTGTTGTACTTCTGGCCAAAACCCTCCAGTGCTCCGTTCAGTTTTAGCTAAACGTACGGCATATTTTTTATTTAAGCACATCTGCCACTCTCGTACACTTTCCACCTGTCTTCAACGACTTTCGGAAAGCGAGCAAGGACATGTAAAGCCGTTATCAGATTTAGAGAAGAATTTCTCGTTGCTACAAGCCAGATCTCATTTATAACCGTTTAATAAGCAGTCGCAACCAGACAACGTTTACAGAAGCTGTGATTCAGCCAAACTTCACTGTATGTATCCAGTCTTCACTCTCCTTGAACCTCCTTACATTTTCTCACATTGCAACTTAAATCCTTGAAGTGCAAAGTTGTGCGTTAATGTGAAGTGGAAGTAAAAACGCACTGTTTTCAAAAGCTTTTACAACTAGTTTGAAAACGGCAGCGTGTATTTCTGTGGTCTGTCAGTTGCTGACAGAAAGTCATGAAAAGTTCAAGAGTGACAAAGGAAACATAGCAAACATGTGAAAGAACATACTGGGCAGGACAACAACCCTACATGTACAGCCAGAGCTACCGTGGACTGGTTTAGATCAAAGGTTACTGATGTGTTAGAAGAGCCTAGCCAAAGTCCAGACGAAAGTCCAATTCAGGATCTTTGGCAGCATTTGAAAACTAATATTCACAGACAGTCCCCCACCGTGATTTGAATGTAAAAGAATGATTAGATTTCCAATCACTGATTTGCAAATATGTATATTTCAGTATCTGTTTTTTGTAAAGAGTGTAGAAGAAAAAAAGCATTGTCCTTTACTTCATAATTATACACTGCTTTTAATATGAAGAAGTGCCATCTGTAAAGATATATACTGCTATGCACCAAAACTGCACTGACTTGAAAGATGGTCTTTTATGTTAATTATAGAGATTTTAATCCACAGATCCAAATAGTTAAACAAATTTTGGAGTTTTGATGTGTTGTTGGCTCTGTAAAAAAAAAAAAAAAAAAAAAGGAAAATTCTCTTAATTTCTTCAGAGTTTCTTCCAGGCTTTATTGGCGCTATTAAAAGTTATTTAAAAGTTGTTTTTGGCTGTTTTTTTTTTTTTTTACTCATAAGTGATCAAAACACAAAAATGCCTTGTTATCCTCTTTATTTCCACCAGTGGTTAGCCAGGTCCCACTGGTCTGACCCAGCTTTGTGAAAGAAATTCGGCAGTTGCAAATTTTCCTACAGAAGCAATAAAGATTTTCCCTTAAATATCAATTCATCACCTCTGGATTAAAGTAGAAAATGTGTATTTCTGGAGCCCTTTTCCCTTTGGTGCACCTGCTCTGTTGTTTTAATCCAGGACAGTCGGTAATGACGGCTCACGTTCGACCACAAACATGCACAAAGGCTGGATTTGGCTTCAATTACCGCATTAGTGGCCTCAGTGGGATCTGTTTTGGGAAAAATACTTGACAGGTAAACTCCCATTTGCCCCCCAACCTTCTCACAGACCCTGTTTTTTTCCCCCCTCTAAATGAAAAATGCCTAGCCTTCTCTCCATGTGAGTTGCCAATATTTTATCAGGTGACTCGAAGGGTTTTGTTTGTTTTTGCAGAGCAACCACTGGTTTACTTTTAGGCGGAGTAATGTCACTGCAGAGTAGCGCTCAAGTGATGAAAGAGCAGCATATATCTTACTGGAGATCGTTCTCTTTAAATGTGCCAGTGTTTCATGCATTTTAAAATAGAATAGAAATATGCGATTATTTGTCATCATACAGTATATGCACTTGTGCAACTGTCCTTTTTTTATAAGAAAACTCAAAGAAATCCTGACCACTACTGGTCAGAGACGCTGTTTTCATGCCAAGTGAAGGAGGAGAGTTGATGGCTCCACTGCTACTTCATGCAATTCATTTTATTTTTATTTATGAACAGGATCCAGCTGCACATTCTACCAAACCACTTTGGCATGTGTCCAATCTTGGCACTGGATTAGTGAAATACCCACAGGCAGTGAAGGAGAATGGTGTCTTCTGTCAGTGACTGCTGTCGTCGACAAGTTTGACCCCGAGGATGTGACTTGTCCCCTCTGATTTACATTTATGTATAAATAACTGTAGAGTCAATACATGGAGAAGTCATTTGAAACGCTCGTCTTGTATCGAACTGAAGCTGCACGTAACCTTGAACACACCATCCACATGTTGAAATATGGTGATCAGGATGCTTTTGTTCAGCAGAGACGTGAGGGGAAAAAAAAAACAAAAGTTTTGTTTGCCTTATTTATGTGGTATCAATTATTTTTCTTGATCTAGATATTTTCTTTTTTTTAATTATTTTTATTAGTTTTAGATTAATTACAGCACATAGAACAAAAGAGAAACCCGTGCCACCTCACACACACACACACACGCACGCACGCACACGCACACACACACACACACACACACACACACACACAAAACTAACAAAAAACAAAAACAAACAAAAAAAAAAACTACAACAAAATACCCCACATGAACAAGAAACAAGGTGTCAGTCTTCTCCTCCAGTCCATGTCACCTCACAGCCATCAAGAGAGAAGAGGAAAAAATAAAACAAAAAATAGAGCTGTAAAATACTAAAATCCTAGGGACCAAGCAGAAAGGACTCAAGAGGACCCCAAAGTGTCGAAAATGTGTCTGATTTGTGATTAAGATCATGGGTCAGCTTTTCCAGAGGAAGGATGACAGAAATCTGTGTGAGCCACATATTTGATCTAGACATTTTCTAACCTATTGTCAGAAGCAAGTGTGGCTCTTTCTTTGAAAGCGCTTGCTATGTTGTGTCCTGCTTTTGAGTTAAAGTCACTGGATGTTCTGGCTCTTTGAAATTAAATTAAAACAAACAAAAAAAAAAACATTAATAAAGATAAATACTTGGTTTTCCATTCTAAGAAGGATTTAATTAAATATTATTATATAGGACATGACAGTAATAAGTATTTAAGTAGAAGGAGTCTGGACCTTTTCCTCATATTTCCTGAAGATTGTCTTGAATCTCGTCCAAAAGGCTGAACTGAATAAGCTTAGGACTCCCCGTAAATGATTTCAGTTCAGAAAGTACCTATTAGTGTTAATTGCAGGTTAATTGCACAACCTTGGTTTTTAGAGAATGTTTCTTTACTTATTTTTACTTCTTCACATGACCTACACTGGGAACATGAAGGAAACAAAGCCGGGCATATTTTCGTCAGGCCATCCACATTCCTACACTCTTCCCGCTGCGTTTGAACTCCCTCTTCAGCCGTAGCAGTCGATGAGGGATACCCACACACTGAGGGACTCCGGTTCAATCATCCTGAACGTGGCTTTGCTCGTCAGAGCATTATCATCAACGGAGCTAACTACCCGTCTGCTGCCAGCCTGTCCACAGCTTGTTGATCAATAGCTCCCAGCGCTTGGGGGCTATTTGTTTGTGGCTCTGGGGGGGGGATGGTTTCCTGACAAACAGAGGCGCTCTGGACACGGACAGAGTCTGTTCTGTGTGGCCCGCCTGCTCCATTGCAGTCACTAAAGTGAGCAGTATTTTTTTCTCTCTCTCTCTCTCTCTCTCTCCTCTTACTCTGTCAACTTTCGGCCAACCGGGAGATCGAATACATTAGCAGAAAAAGCGCACAGCTCCAAGACTTCAGCTAACCACTACACTTCAGTCCTGCTCAACGAGGCTATTTGCAGCTGTCACACACAAGTAAGGCCTCATGGTGTGCTGGTTGAAATCCACACTCATTCATCTGCCCTGTGGCATTTATTTGGGCTTGAGGATGTCGGCCTTCTAGCTGCGCCTCTGCTCTTTGGATCCTTTTTTTATTTATTTATTTTTTTTCTGGAAGGTGGGTTCTTTTTGCTTTCTGTTTTCAGACCCATTCAGCGTTAATGAGCTGTTGTGTTTGAGCCCTGGCAGGTTGCGTACTGGATGAGGGCAGGTTCGCTTATAAATTCGGCAGGCCTCCGTGAGTGAAAGTTGAAGAGGCATCCACATCAGGACATCTGCTCTTGTTTAAATGTGGTTGAAAAGCTGTTGTAGTCCATCAAACGAGTCATTCGTCCTTTCCCCTCCATGGTTTTATATTTAAAGCTGGAGCTCAACAGAAAAACACGCTTCAAATTCGCAGAAAACTTCTGTGTTTACACCAAGAATCGACAATTACTAACCATCGTCTGAAAAAAGTCTGCAATCAAGGCAGGGAAAAAGGTGTAGGAGCCCCCGGACCTGATTCACCACACAAGTTAAATCACAAGATTCTAAACGTTTGGTTATGCAGTGGGTTTTTACTGGAGCAGCAGTGTGTGTGGGATTGCCTCAAAATAAACTCTAGCGTGTGTGTGTTTATGTCAATTAAGAAACAGGTCACCGAGCAACAATGTCGGAGCCCCGTGGAAAAACACAGGGATCCCTACCAAGCTGTGGGAAGTTGTTTGCTAGATCCTCGTTGAGTTTTATCATTTATCTTCAGTTCATTCGTGAAGGAAGAAAAAAAAGAAAGAAAACGGGCCTGTATGTGTCACTATAATAGGACATAGATTTCGGTTGATGGTTGTGTGTTTGTGTGCGACCCTCCACTGGATGAGTCTGCAGGAATCCTTGTTGATACACTCATCCAGTAATGGAGACATTTCACTCTGATCGCAGTCATCCTATGTAATGAAGTGGAATAAACAAGCCTTTCTTCCTCTCTAAAAGTCGATCTCATTTCAATGATATTGGATGCAATGATTCGTGCGACTCATTTCTCTGTTTCATCCAGCTCAGCGAACAGAAACTACTCTGCTGCCACTTGGTTATGTTGTTGCTTGCTAATACTGTTTTGTATCGTGCGTATGTGTATGTGTGTGTGTTTTTTGCTTCTTTCCAAATGCGCCCCTGTTATTATTTTTGCTTCGAATATGCGTCTTTGCAGTCCCACACGACATCAGGTCTGTCGGATTGTAAACACTATATTTTATCCCTAAACAGCAACTGCCTCATCCTGGATAAACATCGTGTGTTTAAACATGTCAGCTTGAGCAGACAGCAAAAAGAAGTCCTTGTTTCTCTTCGCGATTTTCCTCTTTTTGGGTTTTCTGTCTTTTTTTTTTTTTCTCTACTGTATTTCGTCAGGCCTTGGCCTTCGAAGCGGGAGGAAAAACATCATGCGCCGGGGTGGGCTTTTACTGATCAAACAGCCACACATGGACACAAGCAGCAGCCTGGTCATTGTCCCATCAATCAGGTCATAAATGTCATTAGAGGGATGTTGAAGGAGGCAGTTGCAGGGCAGATGAAGTCCATTTTATCCCTGCAGGCAGGGACAGAGTGGGAGGTAAAACCTGGAGTCCTGGAGGGGGACGGTCATATAAGTTGGGGCCTGGTTTCTTTAACTAACAGCTGGGAGCCTGGAGGGGCTTTTCAGGTCTCCAATCTGGTCTATTACCACGTGAAAATGGCATTCAAAAAAAGTTCCAGCAGAGTGTCGAGGAGGTTTTAATTGGTAGTCCACGACTGCCCGTCTCCCGGGGGTACGTTGTGAAACGGAGCCCCCCCTTAGCCGCTCTTCAAAACGGGAAAGACGGGGAAACGGTCTGAGCAAATTTCAGAAAACGGTTACATTTTTGTAGAAAATGATTGTTCACTTGTAGATTGCACACATCTACATCAAGAGAAATAACATCCCTAAAACAACTGCTCAAGAAGTGTCAAATATATGCAGTCACTGCAAGTCAGTGTGATATTAATGGCACACCAGACTGTTTATAATGCAAAGTTTTCTCCCTTGTATATTCTAAGTGATTGGAGCTCACATTTTGAATGCCAATGAAGTGATGGGGTTCAGTCACGTGCGCTTGCGTTATGATGTGTAACCGTGGCACTAAAGTGGTTTTGTTTTTTCTTTCGACTGGCAAAAGCTGATTAGCTCAAAAGCTCTAATCATACATGAACTTTGACCCAGAATCCCTGGAGAGTTGAAAAGGAGATTTTATGGATGCAGAGCAGAACCAAAGAGCAGAGGAAAAGAAAAAAAAGAGAGAAAAGGGAGAAAGTTCAAACCCTCTCTTCAATCGATGACTCAGATGTGTCTGCATGACTTTTTCTAACCCTGCAGCCAGACAGAGATTTAAAGAGCTGCCGCAAAAGCAAATGAGGTGGATTAGCAGCGCTTGCCAACAACTGATGGTGTGGTGGGTGCCATTCAGGATGTGTTGTTGTGAAATATCCTCTCTGCTGCCCAGATATTGATCTGTTAGCATGTTTTGTCAGTCATGTGACAATCACAAAGCAACAGTCTTCAGTCAGAGGCATCTTCACGATTGCTGCATTTCCTGAGTTCCTTCAAGCACAAACATCTGCAACAACTACCTACATGCTGACTGGCTGTGAAATTCTTTTCTACCCTACCATCACAAATGTAAATATGGAGTTAGCTGAACTTTACTGGAACTACATTTTCTAGGGCAATGCTACCAAATGTGACCTTGATTGCAACCAATGTGCCGTCTGGATCTAATGGAAGACTAATGTTTCTGTGTAAAAGCGTCTAATGCTTACTGTTAAGTACATTGCCAGAAAGACAAGTTTGGCAGAAAACTGAAAATGGCTCTTTGTAAAATCTTCCAGGAGGATAATCATCAAAAATGTACAGCCAAATTAACTCAGGCATGGCTAACAAGATGCAAAAATCAATCTTCTTATACAGCTATCTATGCCAGAAAAAAAAAAAAATCCTACATTAAATCCATAGGGTGAGTTGAAAAGACAATACTTTTATATACTGCTGCATTAAAAGATGATTCCATTTCAGAGTTTTTCCCATGTCTTCATAATGTTTATCAGAAAGTGTGGGAGCAATTTATTATTTTTTTTTGTCCAAAAAAGTTAATCCAGACAACATTTAAGTCCTGCAACAAATGCAGCGTCTTATTAGAGCCCACCCACAGTTTGAGTACGTTGGATTACCAGTTTATTTCAATCTGCATACATAATCATTTCCCCAGGGATTGAATTGTAGGACCTTGTTTCAGTTTCTCCTTTTCTTCCCGTCACATTCTTGGCCTGAACAGAACCTTGGCTGCACGCTACATGTTGCAGTTAAACAAGGTCTGGCAACTAAAATAAATAAAATGGTTAAGCTGCATTTAGACTCTTTTTTTTTTTTTTTTTTTTTTTTTAATGAGGCTTGATCATGGCAGCCCACCGCTGAGCTCTGGCACCAACAGATAGTGCTCACTTACCATGGGGGTGAAATGTGATATTTATAGTTGAGTTCTTAGGGGAAAAAATTAGCATTTGATTTCGAGAAATGTTTTAAAGAGGGTTTATTTGTAGGAGTCAGATAGTGGTCAGCAAATTTGAACTCAAACGTTCTGGCGGGCTTCAAAATAGAAATTTAGAAAAACGTTAAATGAAAATTTGTGATTATGAGGAGTTCATGGTTGAGTCAGTGACTGGATCATGTCCCGGTCATGTTGCTGGAACACAAGCTCAGATTATCACTGCTCCTTTGTGGTGTTTGACAGTTGGAATGAGGTGTTTATGCTGATGTGTAGTGGTGAGTTTCTCCTAAACGTATGTAGATTATCTCCGTTACTTTGAACCAAAAGACATTGTTCTTGGAATGCTTTATTCAGATGTAACTTTAAGCAGATTCGTGGCAACCCTTCATGACAAGCTAACCTTGTTTATTTCTTCTTCTTCTTTTTTTTTTTTATTAGACTGCCAGAGTTTTTACATTGAACATGCTAACATGGTCATCTAGACTTTAAGATGGGGCCCAAAAAAATGGTGCATGTCTCAAATGGTTTCCCCTGGCGAATGCTCTTTAATTTAGAGGTGTAATTTGGATGTTTTTGTATAAAGCAAGTAACAAAATCTTTGGGTACCATACAGAGTGTGCCATGAAAGTGTATTCAGCCCCTGTGTGTGCACATGTAGAATTCCTTCTAGCTGCAATTAAAGCTATACGCCTATTTTTGTTTACGTCTCTTCAAGCTTTGCATGTTCTTTCTTGCAAAACAGCAATAGCTCAGGCATATTGAATGAAGAACATCTGTGACCATCAATTTTCAAGTCTGGCCATAAATTGCTAATTTAGGGCTAGACTCGACTGCTTTTAACTAAACCATTCATTTGTAGCTCTGGCTGTAAGCTTAGGATCATAGTTCTGCTGGATGGTGAGTCCCAGTTTCAAGCTCTTTGCTGCCTTTAGCAGATTTTCCTTTAGGATTGTCCTGAATTTATTTGAATTCCTATAGGATTAAGTGACAATATTACCTTCAGTTGTTATAATTTGTTTTAGAAATTTGACTTTAACGCCTTGAAATTGGGCTTCTGTATCTTTAAAAACTCTGCTCTTTCTGAGACTCCGCCTTCAGGAAGTCATCTCACCCTGGCTCCTCTATTAACCCCTTAACAACATTTTTATCAGCGTTGTACTGAGAAGTCGCTCCTATAATGAGCTTAGCAGATGCACAGTTCTGTCATGTGTTTGCTAAATGCTGCTGGCTAGTCTGAAGGAGCTGAGTGGGGCAGTGCCAGGGGAGGACTGCTCTGTGAGGAGCATGGAAACCGCAGCTCTGAGGAGACTCCGCGTCTCGAAGGCGGCGCTTAGTCCACCCAGGCATTTCGGGCAGCTGAATGGTTGCCATGGGAGATTAAAGGCTTTCTCAAACATGCATGAAAGAATTAACACTGCAGGTATGTTTTTGATTAGGGAATAACATTGTAACATTTCACATAATTCTGCCCCTTTAAATCAATACTCATTGTATGAATGCTATTACAGCCTGACTATAACAATCGGTTTGCGCACATTAGTTTTTCCACCCCTTGGCATGATCTCTTTATGATGTTACGTTCACCACGACTGCATTGTTTTTATCGTTTTTATGTTTTCCTGCCACATCTGTTTTCCTAATCCTCCCAGCCTTTCTTCCTTCATTTCCTCTCCTCAGCTTCGAGAAGGAAAAAAAAGAAAAGAAAAAGAGCCCCATTTCCTCTCCGCTAATTACTGTAATCGATGATCGCCCTGCCACTGTGTTACCCAGCGTCTTGCTCTGCGCTTTGCTTACATGCTCTAAACAGCTTCAAGGCAAGCGAGTTCTAATCCCTTGAAACGGCTGCCGCTCAGAAAGGATTCTGGACTGTGTTTTCTTCGTGGCACATTATGACTTAAACATGTGAGTGAGTTTAAAATCGAAAGGAAACAAACACAGAGCCCTCAGCAGTGCTTCTGGTCATTGTGTGTCTTAAAGCAATCTGTAGCAGTGCCTCTGAGCGCCAAGTGCAGCATTCAACACACATTTATTAGTTGTTTTGGCTGTTTTCGGATTGCTTATGACTGTCTTAAGAGGTTTGTTTTCCTCCAAAGTTCTCGTCGCTCTGGCATTTCCACCTGAGCTACAAGGGTCGAGTTAAATTATCCCACCTTTAGGAGCCATGTGCTATTTTATAAAACCAAACGTTTGCATTTCCTGTATTTGATTCGAGCCTGGACACCAGCTGAGTAGAACAAGCCCAATTTCTTTCCGAAACAACATTTGGGTTCCTGAGGGTTAGAAGTTTAAATTTAAATATTTGGTTATTTTTGGCAGCTTGAGAGACTGTGGCGTGTGGTTTTGGAGGCTGTTCCTTCAAAAGACAAATTGTTTGATCAACTTCATATCACAAGCGTGTTTCATTCAGTGTATCAGTGACATAATAGTGAAATAAAAACACTATGTGTGTACCGAGGCAGCGTGCCACTCCTGGCAGCTGTCCTGCAGGGCACAGCCCACTTCTGATATTTGCTAATGTGCTGACTCAGGCGCTGATGAGTCCTCCTCTTTCTTAATGATTAAGCGGGGCCTGTTTGTGTGCCGAGTCACACGGCAGAAATGCAAACCTCCAGCTGACTTTGCAGAGAGGCCAAGAACTGGTGCCAGAAACCTCAGCAAGAATTTTGCAGTAGGCGTGTCGGGGGTATGTGCCGCTCTCATCCAATGGACTCTCAGATTTAAGCGAGGAAGTTGTGGCCTGGAACACGTGTCGACGGCGAAAAGGGGAACCGAAAGGATTGCAGATGGGACCTGTTTATGGCCTCTGTAGTTCATTTATATTGGTAACTGTCTAACACACGCAGATGCTTTTTAAATTTCTTCGACTGAGGAAATCTGAACTTATAAACATGCAGATCAGTACAGCTGAAGCAGAAGAATTGCAGTCCTGCTTTGTGCAAGGTCATTGAAAGGCCTTTATTCTTGTTTTAAAAAGGAGGAGGTCAACCAAAGGCACGCATTAACATTTGCATAGTGCAGAGCATTAAATTCCAAGACTGAATTACTAATTAGAATTGTCCTTTTAAATGTGAAAAATGTTTCTCCATGTGCAACAGGTCACAGAAGTAAAACAAGACAAAAGATAAAATACAAATCAGCAATACTGGTCTGTGGAACTCCAAAAGTGCTACAACAATAAATAAATGAATGTCGTACTGACAATAACATTCAGAAATTGAAATAAGTTAAATACATAAATAACTTCTTAGATAATAAATTAAATTAATAGGTCACTAAAGGTGGAATCAAACTCACAGTGTGATGATTTTCACTAAGCCATGGCCACACCAACTTCTGTTAGAGACTAAATCAAATATTACATAGTAATACTTTTTTTGTAAATGAACACATAATTTTGGACTTGGTGTATATAATTATATGTATTACTTTATGCAATTGTTACACTTTTTGCACTTTGAAAATCAATTTGGGACACTTTTTTTGGTAGAAGCAGTTCGATTAGAGACAGTTTATTAAAATTAAAAGAAACAGATGTTACAAAGCATGAGTGAAATAGAGCCAAGCCTTAGAAATTTTTTTTTTAAATTTAAACGATCCCCTTCCTTCACTGACTAATTCATGATATTTTTTAAATTGCACAGTTTCTTTTTTCGCATTCCCCACAGTACTATGCCTTAGCCACTCGGATCAGATTAAATACCTCTATATCAAACGGGCATTTGATTTACTACTGTCTTTCTGGCTTTATAAGAGCTGCATAAACCAAAGGAAAATTCTCCCGCTGTTTTTTTGGTCCCTGCTATCTTAGATTGGGGATTCGCGAGATAAAACATTTTTCTCCCATGAGGCAAGTGAGTACATTTCATCTCTTTCTGTCTTTGATGGTTGTTTTGAAGGCTGCTTTGGAAATCTGCAGAAAAATTTCTCCATTAATTTCGCACATGTATGGAGAACCTTTCTGGCACATCTTTGCATAAAGATTACACACAAACGAGAAGCACTCCGAGCACAGCAGTACAGCTCCCTCTTGTCTATGTAAATCAATATGCACTTGTAGACAAACCGGGCGAAGGACAACTCAGGTCATGTGCGCTCATGTACCCAAGAGAAATCACAAAACAATAAATCCTGTTTTTCTGACTTTTTGGGGTTTTGGTGAGACTAAAGTGCATCACAATCCCATCATCATCTTGCACTCATTCTCTGCCTGCTATTTGAAGTTGAATTGCCATTGCACTGCAGATGTATGATATGGTCGGTTTAGAAGTATATACTAAAACAAAAAGTTTTGGGATTTTTTTTTTTTATAGTATACTCTAATAGAGAAGTCAATAGAAACAATTATTTAGATGACAAACCTCTTCTTGTTTCTTTAAACTGTTAACACACAGATTCCAAGCCTTGGTTAGAATTACAAGATTATTTTAGTAGCTTAGAATTGCAAAAGGTAGTTGAAAAGCTAACAGTTTAAAACTCTTGAGCCATTGCTTTGAAATGACTGGGACTACTAATTATCAGTTTATGATGTTTAGCTTGTAGTCAGCATTTTTTGAAAGTCAATAATGTCATAAAAAGTTTCAGTAAATTTAATGTGAATTCAGTAGTTTTCATATTGCTTTTATTAGCTACATCCAGGGTGTCTTACTTCCTCTAAACACAAAGCAGCAGCAATTTAGGCGTAGTCTAAAACTCCTTTCAACTCACTTAGTGCCTAAATTAATCTTCTGCGATGACTGTGTGGTTTTCATGATACTGATCTTGTCTTGTAAAGAGGAAGACTGATATCTAAATGTAGCAAGAACAACAACAACAACAAAAAGACTAGAAAGAATAGCATTTTATTAAACCAGATTTCCTACTGCTGCTGCATTTGCAGACATAAATGCCGGATCTCCCAGGAGAAGCTCAATCGCTGGTATTTCCTGCTACCATTCAAATTATGGGGAAAAAATGAGATGGCTTTGGTTTAATGACCCTACGGTGGTCTTTCTCATGCTTTATTTGTCATGTTTTGTACCTCATTTCATAGTGTTGGAATATGTGCACGTGAAAATAAATGGTAGTGTTTCCTTTAATAGGGAGAGGAACTAGGAACTGTAAACCAACACCTACAGCCCGGGGCCCAGCAGTTCAGTTAACTAGACACGGCAACACATGCTGGAGTAAAAAAAAAAAAAAAAAAAGAAAAAAAAAAAAAATCAGTTAAGCTTAAGTTGTTTTGGACCTTATTGTGCACCTTATTATTGCAACAGAGCAATCCTTTTGCTCTGTTGTACTCCCAGAAGTGTCAACCTTATACAAATATTATCTTTGCTTGGTGTAGACAGGGTCTGCTGTTCTGTATGCGAGCAAGGCACAGTTTAAAAAAAAAAAAGTTGTATGCAAAGAACTTGGATTACCTCTGCTCTGTGAGGATTGCTTGTGTCAGCTTTAAGATTTATGGGCCCATCATTCATCAGCGTTAAAGGTGTGCAAACCTATTATGAGGAGTTGGAGCCAAATCGTCTCAAATAAATCACAGTGCTTTCAAAGTGTAACTTATTTACTTCAAAATAATAATTACAGCTCTTATGCTCAGAGAAGAAAATGTCTGTTTTTTTTTTTTGTTAGTTTTTCATTTGTACAGTTCTGTGCTTTCGCTTTAAACTACACGTTTTGTCTCTCAAACCTTTGTGTAATTACAGGATTAAAGAACATCATTTTGTGATGCTGATTTTTGTTGTCGTCTAAGCTAGAAACTCTATCTTGGATGATTATGAACTGTAATTTATGGCCTAAAACTGGAACGCAGACTTCTCTGGTAATGTCAGATTACCAGTTCAGTTGCAATTTTTAAAAAAGATACCGAGTTCTTGAGTAAAATTTAAAAAGTTAAACCTAATAAGTGCAACATAGATGAAATAACTAACTGAAATCAAAATACTTTGTCACCTTATTTTAATATTATTCTAAAATCGGGCAGCATGGCCATTACCAATGCAGCTATAAAGTGTGTAGAATTACTGTTTCAATCGTCTCTCTGTCTCAAATGAAATGTGGTAAAGTTGAGACAAAAGTCCAATTTTTATGAACCTGCCTTTATACAAGGTATGGATTTATCTTTTATTATATGACCAAAGGAAATACCCTAGAAAAATAATCTTGTCTGAAAATGAGATAAAAATTAGCAAAAAAAGAAAACTGTTGTTTAGAACGCGTCTCTGCAGACCCCACACATCCTGGACACCAACTGTTCAATCTTTTACTTTCAGGTCAGAACTACAGAGTGCAATTTGTGAAAAGCAGCCTGCACAGAGACCGTTCCTTCCCCCAGGCTGGCTCTGATGAGCACAATGAACAGCTTACAGCCTAGCTATTCTGTGAAACAAAATTAGTCTATTTGTGTCACTGCCTGGCTTCCTTTATGTTTAGCGTTCATACATTGCGAGCGCTACAAACCAGAGACAAGTTCTTTGTGCTCGCAACTTTGATTTACGTTCTAAACCGTGGCGACTACTTCACACGATTAAAGAATTCTTGGCTGCTCAGAAGCTACAATCACATTTGTATGTGTTTTAACCTGTTTGTAGAAATCGCTGAAACAAACGGACTCGTGTTAACCCGTCAACACACCGATGTTGTCCCAACATTTTACGTCCGAGCGTCGCACAGCTTCACATTAAATGTTCAACACGATCATTAATGACACGCTACGATACTCTCGAGGTTTGAGTAGCTTTTGATGAGACTCATTCCACTTGTAATTAATTAAACATAGACACTGTTCAACAAATCGGGCAGCATGGCCGTTAACGAAGATAACCCAGGGCCTTTACTAATAAGATAGATAATTATATAGACTGCACAATGTGATTTGCCGCTGCACGCAGAGGTCATTGAGGGGACATGCACGCACATTTACGGGAGAGTCAGGATGGCACCAAGCCTTATTTCCCGGGGCCCCTAAGGTCCCATGTTGTTTTAATGTTTCCCATCTGACATCGGCCATGCATGTCTGGCCTCTTTAGATGACGGCGCAGAGGAGAGGCAGCGCAGCCGCTCTGTCTCCTGCGCTACCTGACGTTACTCTGCAAGTGTGTGTTTGATTGTGACAGACGAGTACATCCAGCTCGCTATCTGGGCCATCCGTCCTGACTTCTCGTTAGTTCCAGCAGAGCCTCCGGCGGTGTGATTATGAGTCATCGTGGTTGCTCATCAGTCATGTTTTTTTGTGTTTTTTTTTTTTTTGGAGCTGTTTTGTAATGTTTAATTGCTGTTGTGTTACAAATTGGCTTCAACTAAAGTCAGCACAGATCTTTTCTCGGAAAAAGCGACAACTGGGTTGAACGTGCCAAGGGTGCAATCAGACTGGGTCCTTTCATGTGTTTAATGTTCCCCGTTTGAGCTGATCGGATTGTTGATAAATGTGGATCTGCCGTCTGACAAGAAATAGTCATACATTCGGCTTTTACCAAGTATTTGAATTCATCATCAAATATACAAAACTCCTGAAGATCTCCTCCTTTGTTGTTGTTTGTTACATAAAAATTAAGCTGAAATTGAAAAAAAAAAATGTAAAAGGAAAAACTAATTACCACTTTGCTACCTTTGCAGCCAGATGCTGCTATATAAACCATCTATTTACCTGTTTATTTTCAGGATGAGCAATTAATGAACACAATGGCAAGACTGGAAGAGAGTAACGTGTTATTAACCCTCCCCTTGTTCTACTCTTTGCTTCGCACACAAGGATATAGACTCTATTGGCTATTGAGAAACAATTGCTTGTTGGAGGCATAGACTCTGTTGAAGTTATGAACGTTTTAGTCGATAACATTTGGCCGTAACACATTAAATGTGCCAGCTCAATTGTGAAGGAAGCTATGCCACGAAGCTCACCGTAAATCGTGTTTGCGGTAAACAAAATATGACCACAGCATCTCTGCAAGCAACAGAATGTGGTGAACATTCCTCTTGCTCTGACTTTAACGGCTCAGTACTTGGAAGCGTGGCCGATATGGACTTCCTCCGCTACCACTGCTAAACTACAACCCTGACTACAATTCAAAAACGGGGCAGAAACTCAAGATTGTTATGTACAATTACGCCTTCTGCTTGCCGAGTAGCCAAGATTCATATTAAGAAATCAAGCTCAGAGGGACAAATCCTAGACAGAGCTTTGAAATTAGAATTCAATGACTAGGCTAGGAAGAAAACATCAATAGCCTTGCATGACACCATCCAGCCACTATGTCAACCAGAGCTCCTCTGTACGCCAGACTACTCTGCAAAGGTAGGCCACCTGTAATGGCTAAAGCTTGACCCAAATCAATGGAAGAATGATCCCAAACACAATGGCTAATCTACAACAGAACAGCTGAAAAAGAAGAGGATAAAGGTGTCACAGTGGATTTAATCTGAATGAAATGCTGGAGCGAGACCTAAAGAGAGCTCTGTTGAAGCAAATAAACTTAAATAAACTGAGGCAACATCAGATATCAGATCTGTCCAACATTCCTGCTCAACAATGTGAGACACTGATAAAGTTAGACAGTAACAGACTGCAAGGAGTTATCAGTGATTCTCCATGCTGCTTCATCATAGGGTATGCTTAGTTCTTTGTTGTAGTTTGATCTATTTAATAAATAAAGACGAGTTGGAATCTGTTGTTTTTTTGTGCACTTGAAGTCAGACATACACAACTCTATTGTGAAAATCTAGTAAACAGAGAATTTTTTATCATGTCCTGATCTGTAGTTAATTCTGCTAATGGATGATGGCACGGAGAGGCCACATCCTTCATACCATCAGCCTCATGGATAATCCAAACATTTTCAGCCTCATTGTAAACATCAAACCAAAAAAAGGGGTGGGGGTCTTGCATCTAAACTTCAACGCAATCAAAGAACACATGTTTGCCTTTACACGCCTTGCTCTGTGAGCACAAACATTAAAATGCCTGAAAGGAGGGAGAGCAAACAAAGGTTGATGTGCAGGAGAAGAATGTTTTTCAGGAGGCCCAAGTACAGGATTTGTTTAGCTGTGGGCACCTCAATGATGATTATGTTTCTGCATGATATTTTCACTAATATTTATTCTCTGCAAAGCCAAACAGCCTGAATTATCCCCCGGGAACAAGTCTCGCAAAGAATCGAAAGTAGATACTGGGCAAATAAAACGGGGCTGAAAAGCAGAGAGCCGATTGATTTACTTTCTAAGACGATCCTCGATGATACATATTTGCTTTTCAGAGCAAATTCCATGGAAAACTTTTTATCGTCGTTCCGCTGCTGCTGCTGCTGCTGCTGCTTGCTCTGGTTTTCTGTGTTTTGTTTCTTCTTTTACACTGCCTTGCAAAAAGTATTCCCTTAAACTTTTTCACATTAAAACCACAAACTCCAATCTATTTGTGTTGGGACTTATGAGGTAGCACAGAGTACTGCGTAAGTGTGAAGCGGGAAGGACATCATCCTGAACACATCGCTACCACGGGGAGAGACTTTGCACTTCTGTCCTTCAGTATGAAACTATTTTAGTGCTTTTTATGTTCCTTAATGGGTCAGTTTGAAAGGGTTTTAAAAAAGAGGTGTCCATTAAACTTTATGCTCCTCAAAATGGAATAATAAAGAAAAAAAAAAGAGAATTGAGCGATTTTTACCCTTTTATGGCATAAATGTGACATTCTCTGCACATTAAGTTGAAACTCTTGTTAAGGATTAAAACCGAATCCTACGGCTCGACGTGCGGGTCCGAACTGGTAAAATGCCGGGGTTTTTTCTCATCCCCCTCAAGCATGCCGTTTCTCACAGAAAAGTTACTATTACACCACCTCTGTGGAGAGCGTGCAGCACTTAGCCGGTGAGGGACCCCTCCAGCTGCGATATTTTATTCAGCAGAAACTGCCAGGTTGGAATCCCCGATCCTCTTAAAGCGGGGATATTGGAAACTACTTGCTCCAAGCGTCCATGTTAAAGTAAATTACGTCTGCAATGTGTCACTGTTCTATTATTCAGGCATTGGATGATTTAAGGCGGAACGATAAACTTGACTAAAGACCTCACATTTTTATTGACATTGCAAAGTAAAATTTTGGATGGACCACACGAAGGAGTGACCAAGTGACGCAGATCAGTTTCTCAGTTTTTTTTGTTCAGTTGTAACATTATTAGGTTGTTGCCAAATTTACAATATTAAACAACTGCAACAATAATTTGCATAATTCAGAGTGTCGTGTGATGCATTTTTAGCTAAACCAGCTTACACCTCCCCTGTGGCTTGCATTGTTCTTACATTGTGCGCAATGTCTAACAGGCCACCGCACAAGCATGTTGAAATTTTTAGATGTGAAACCGACGCATTGCGTTGATCCTCCAGCAACATCTTTTGCACGATTTCTTTAGGAGGGAGGGGAAAGCAACAGGAAACCCCAGAGACACTTCAGATCTGCTGTTTGTAATGAGATGGAATAATAATCGCTTAGAGCTTTATTGATGCCGATCGCCACGAGGTAAAGTGAAGAGGAATCGTAAAGAAAATGCTGCGAGACCACCAGTCTGCCTGCTGATTATGTTAATAATGGCTCCCTTCTGACCTTTGGATCAGACTGATATGAGCCCTGCTGGCATGTTAACATTAATCGACCATCCATTAGCTTAATGATGGGTCACATGATGAGCTCCCGGCAGCTGGCGAAGGGTGGCCTGCAGGTTGTGAGAAGATATGGTGGAACAAACTCTGTAATAGATTCTACAGTAGAGCTGAGATAAGTTGGGTGGTTTCGTACTAAAATAACCAGAATATGGGTCTGGAGAAGGTTTAAGACGGTGTCCCAAGAGGCGTTTTTTGAGTGGTGCTGTGGGAGTAAAGGGCGCAGGGGATATTTTTGTTATAACCAAAGCGAGAGCGATGTCCTGATCCACTTTCCTGTGAACTCTGACCTGTCCCTGCTGGGGAAACGAAAAAGCAACCCCCGTAGAACTATGCTGTCAACACCATCTCTCAACATGGGCTGGTGAGCTTAGGCTGACCTGCATTGTTATTTTTCCACCACTAATAGTTAAAAAAAAAATGCCACAAATACACAATATATCTACTTTAAGATAAATCTAGATATTTTTTTTAATTTTTTTTAAAGAACTAACAGATATTTCTACATTTATACTGTAGAAATAAAGAAAAGAAAACCACATTTGAAAACTCTCATTTTTGAGGGTGTCTATTGAGAATCCTGTATTGTTTACAGAGCTCAACTGAAAGTTCCTGGTTTATTTGCGAAGCGTTGCTCATGGCCTCAGGCACAGTGTACGCAACAATGATCCCCTGTCAACATTAGATACCGCCTAGATCAGTGTTCTCTGGTTCCATTTTTGGTCTGCTTAGGCACCGAGTCAGGAAGCACCGCAGACACTTCCCCGCCGCCGTTCTGTGATTCCAGCCTTCTGTGTCACTGCGACACAGAGTCTTCCTCCCAGCACAATCCTTAGCTCAGCTTAAATCACAGAAATCCTCGATGTGTCTCTGTAGCTTAGCATCCCATTACTGCATCTGATTCCCACATCATATCTCCACCTATGATGCTTTTGTTTCATCCCTCTCTCTGCTGCCGGATGTAATGGGGGGCTTGCTGAGGTTACGCACTGTTCATGTCACTTTGGAGTAAAAAGCCCCTGTTTTAACTTCATACACAGACATGACTTAGCAGTTTCAGAGACACAAAGCCCACTTTTCTCCTTTTTTTTTTTTTCTTTTTCTTTTGAGTCTTCATGTCGACTCAGGCCAAAATCCGTCTTAACGAATGGGAGCAGTGGGAGCAGCTGCAGGCTGTTAGTTCATCACTATTGCTGGCTGTTACTCTATATGTGGCCTACTGAGCGAGTTGGAGCAGATAAGTGAGGGTGTGCGAGTCACAGCGATTTGTTTGTTTTGAATCCTTTCGGTTGAGTCAGTGAGATAAATGAAGGATTAAAACAATACTGCCTACCACATGACGATATAATTCCACTTTTCACTCGCGGCCTTCGGAGTCTATGGAGCATTTTGCCACATTGTAACCACATAATTCCACAAAATCCCATTGGGATTTTTTTCTATGATAGGCTTTCGTGCATTTGCGTTCACCCCACCTGAGTGAATACTTTGTCGAGATGCATTACAGCTCTCTACCATCTTTGCACATCTGAAATTTGTTTTCTTTTATTTTTCTTAGAAAAGTACCTAGCTTCTGTGAAAATCATGCTTCAATATTGAGCCAATGATTTTTCCATTGAATTTAGGTCTGGACTTTGACTAGGTCTTTCTAGTGCATCAATGATGCGTCGATATCAACTGTTTACTTCAATGGCGGTAAGTTTAGTTGACATTTTTATTTCTGAAGAATTTTGAAAACCATATATGAAAGACATGTATGTTAAATTGCAGGAATTTAAAAAATAAGTCATACTTTGACAGTTCAGTAATTGAATCTGTCAATCCAGTAAATTATTGACGAACATGGCGTCTAATTTGGAAGCATAAAATATTACAGGATCACACCTTTGCTACAGTAATGACTTCAACGATCAATTTCTAAAGCAGGAAAACTTTTGAGCATGGGTGTCTGTGTCCATCTGTTACCAGCTGCAGAGGACTGTGCAGCTAGAATGTCTCTGTTCAATTATTGTGAGCATGTGTGACTGCGCTCGCCTCGATACGTGTTCTGTGAATCAAATACGCGGCGTGAAGTCAGCCATGCTGCTTCTCTATGTCTCTCTTTCGTCTTTGTCGATGTCTCTCGCTGACCCTTCCTCCCCCGTTCTTTGTTGGCTCCACCTTCTCTTTGAGAGAGGGGAGCCTGCACGTGGGGAGAGCGCGCAGGGGTCAGCCAGCCCATGCTTTTGCTTAAGTTCTGTTGGTGAAGGGGAGCGGGCTGGATGCCCTGTGGAGCGGTGAGCCAGAGGGCATTGCAGCATCCTCACCTTGTGTTCGTACACCTGTATGAGACTGAACCTGGCGCATATTTTGCCTGCTCTCGCATGCCGCAGTGTGTGTATGTGACATGATTAGAAACATTTGTATACGAGCTTGTTTTGAATACAGATTCTATGAAGTGGCCTCTCTGCCTGCTGCCTGCAACGGCTGTTCTGTATCCGGTAAAACCGGACTGTCGTTTCCCTGGTTCTTCACCACATGTAAAAATGAGGCACTGGCTTCTGCTCGGACATGAACTGACAGAATACAAGGTTTTGTTATTAAATAATATTATTATCGCACATGGTTGGTGATGTGGCAAAAATATTGATTTATTCAAGGTAAAGTCTAAATTTTACCACAAATTCAGTAGTTCTGTATAGCTGCCCTTCAATCATGAATTAGCTTTGATTAAAGATTTTTTTTGTTTTGTTTTGTTCAGTTTTGGGATCCACACTCAAAGCCGATTGGTCAGACCCAAGAAATCACTTTAATTGGACCTGTTCATCAACGTCGAGTAGGCAAAACGATCCCAGAACAGCGTTTAAAGTATTGTGGGCCTCGGTTAATGCCAGTGGTTCCACAATAACAGACTGGGCACCAATGACCAGTTTCATTGCCAAATTAATATTGAATAAAAAGATCACACAGACCCATATCAATCAATCAATCAATAAAACATTGCACATTTCAGCAAGAGGGCATTTATTGCTTTACATCATAAAAACATAAAAATCAGCTATTTGAAACACTAAATTTTTCCAAGTGCTGTCATTGCACATCAAAATGTCAGTCAGTCTTGCATTCATAAAATATATCATGATAATTCCTAAAATCTTTTTAGAGAACATTCTGCAAAGTAGCGAGACAGAAGATTCAGTTGTACTGACGGTTCAGAGGCAGTAGTGTGCAGGTCTGGAGAATCTGGGCGATTTGTTATAGTTGATTGAACCCCTTCTCTGCTCTCTCCAGAAAATCCCAAAGGGTAATAATAATATTTGGGTATCAGCTCCTGACCTTACGCTCGTGCACGCTTGAGTTACGACAATTATCGAAATCACCCCAGCAAGGTCCACCTGAATTAAAATAGTTCTGCAGAGAAGAGTGGGTCAAAGTTCATCCACAAGTGAGGTAAAAGACACTCGATGGGATCTGGCTGCGGCCAGTTATTAGGTGTGTTTTCTTCAGAGAGGCAGGTTGGTTTGGATGAACTACGTTTAGCGTTTTTCATTTCATCTGTGTATCATTTTAAAATAAATGTTTTATCTTAAAATTGTAAATTTTACAAGGTGGAAAACCTTTAACAAAACAAAACAAAAAAAAAACTAAATCCAGCAAAATATCAAGGAATTTAAAGTTTATCCTACATTAATGCATCAAATCTCTAAACGAAAGACAGGACTAACGATGTTACATCTGGAATTATTATTGGACTTAAATGTGGTCAGAAACAAATTCCTATGGGCTGTTATAGTCTTCTTTAAATCCTCGGCTTTTCTTCTTTCACCAAAGCAAACTGCCGCTTCTCATACACATTTTTGTTCAGAGACTCTTCTGTCATAAACATCTCCTGTAGCTATAAAGCATTCCTCTGAACGGTCTCCAGCCGCAGCTCACAAACTAAACTGCATCTGACTCTTGCTGCACTCAAACCAAAACCTTGTTTTCAAGAGATTCGCATTTTTGATTGTTTTTTTTTTCTTTCTCACCTGCCAACAAAGGGGAACGGAACGATTGATTTGTGCATCATTACTGAGACGTTTCTTTTCCATTTTTATTGCTGCAGAAGAAGATCGCTCAGGAATCCTCGGCGTTGATATGCACAGTTTTATTGCTTTAGGCAGAACGTCTTTTATAGGCAGAATACAAATTTAGTTTATGTCATAACAAGTTAGACTGTTTGCACGTTTTCATGACATATTGTGGATATAAAGTTATGAAGGAGGTATGCTGAAATACCTTTCTGGCCACAGATGCCCTGCCAAATTGCTGCAACACGTCTTTTATAGACCTAACTGATCATTACGCACATTCCAAGCCAGCAAGGCAGAGACACAAAGCAAACGGTGGCAGTGAGGAGCTCCCGACATATCTTGCCTTTTCGTTCACCCCGTTTCATCCTCTGAGGCCCTCAGTGCAAATGGGGAAAGCTATATAAATAGTGGGAAGTAAAATGAGCGCAAGTGTTTCCTGGATCGCGTGTAGGTGTAGCGTGTGTGTGTGTGTGCTTCCCACACACTTCTCGCAAGAAGAAGACGGGACTCTGGTTTTACGTGAAGGAGCAGATCTTGTAAATTCGGGGCGAGGGGGAGGCGGGGAGAGAAGAAACCACTAAGATGATGAATTGAGAAGTGGCACAGAATGACTCGTCGGCCCTGAGGCATTCACGGAGCCTGTCTGAATGCAAACCCAAGACAAAATCTGCTCTTTTTCTTTCTTTTTTTTTTTTTTTAATACGTTAACATTTCTCTTTACAAAACGAGTCCAAATATATTCAAAGGTAGTTGAAGGAGAATTAGACCCATCTATGTGCTCTGTTTCTCAAAGTCTGTTTCCACTCCCAGAACATTTCCCAGGAAGGAGAAAAATGTTTTAGCTCCCATGGTTTCCATAACAGCAACAAGGGGTCAAATCAGATTTACCCTGGTGTAAATTTACACCAGATAACAACTGCAGGAGGGAGGTGATACTTTCTGTATGTTTTATAAACTAAGGATGGAGTTGTGTGATAGGTTGGTGCTTATTATTTCTTACTGGTTGAAAATCTCCCACAAATTACACTTTAACTTAAAAATAAAATAGAACTTCAATCATTTTTACTTTTGTTAGCAAACATAATAAATACTCAGTAACTCAGGATTTTACATTCCTGACATTCAAATACAGTAATGGAGTTAGTGAAGCTATTTGTAAAGGCCTGAGTAAAAGTATAGGGGGTGGAGGGGAATTTAAACTGGAAACTCTGTTATGTTACTATACGTTACTGCATTTATGTCATACCAAGTAAAATCAAATAACCATCACCATCCCTCTGCCCCACTACCTCATGCATGCATCTGCCGTACGTGTGTTTCGTGCTCCTTTGGAACACGTCGAGGCCTCTGAAGGGCGTATTTTGTCATTTTTACAACTTCTCCTTTTCAAAACTGTATTCGGGCTCTCATATGGCCATAACGCCAACAATTTATATATATATATATATATATATATATATATATATATATATATATATATATATATATATATATATATATAAGGCATAAACTATAAAAGGCAGACAAAAGGAACACCCAGAAGTTGAACAGTGAAAGCCGGGCAACAATGCACAACATATTTTTTCCTTCCAAGACGAAAGTAATGGCAGGAAAGCCTCCAGTTTCGAATTAGGGTTCATAAGGCAAAAGTTTTGTGGGTGGGAGAAATGTTTTCTGAGAGAGGTAGCTTGGAGACTTAAAAACAAAAGTGATTTTCAGTCCAGTCTGTCTGTAATTTTTACCACAGAGAGGGAAAGAAAATGCACATGAAACACTAAAGTGCTGGCCGTATTCAGTTAGATGTAACTTTTGCTCCAGTTCTGACCAGCATTGTTGCTCTGGCAGTCAACAGTATAGGCAGAAAATGTTACATTAGTGAGCCATGCAGTGATTGTGCAACTCTCACTTTTCTCCACATAATGCATCAGTGATTTACTCATGATGGTATAACTACACCATGATAATGTAGAGGTCAAAATATTGTTCTAAAGATTCCATCTGTCAAACCAAACATAAGTCTTCATGAGCTTAATTGTCCCACAACATGTGGTTTGGCTTGAAGAAGTAATATCTGCCACATTGTCACAGTATGCAAGGAAGTGCCTGCCGGCTGAACACTGCTTAATCTGATGCGTTTGGGACGTTTTTGTGCGTGCGTGTGCGTGGGTGTGTGTGTGTTGTGAGCATGCAGTGTATCCATGTAAAGAAAACAAGGGGAATTTGCAGAACAGATTAAACACTGAGAGTTTGTTTCAGGGCTCAGGGCTGTTAGCAGTAAAACCAAAACAAAACAAACAAAGAAAAGAAAAAAAAAGCTGTGTTCTCTGACGGATTTTGGCTCTCGCTGCTTTCTGTCATTATGAACCCAAAGAAAACATCAGATTTCACCTTGAGGAGAGCAAGAGCAGATCTGAACTTTGAGGAGCGTGCCACCGCATGTGCACACCACCTGATTCAAAGTGCATTTGTTGAAAAGTTAAGCAACGTCAGTGGGCATCTGTGCCCCCGTGCCCCTTGCGCATTGCCTTTCTATGACAGAAGGTTTGGATCTAATCAGGTCCTGGACCACACAGACGTTCCGGGGGGGGGGGAAGGGAGCCGGTCGGGAATCCGGGCCCCTTTCCCAAACGCAACCTTTTGCCAAGAAAATCACCTTCCAGCCTGCCGGCTCCACCTTTGTGGCCCCAGCTTGTTCTCCTCCCCTTTTACCACCTTCTCCGCTTTCACAGAATGTGCTGTTTGCAGCCAGAAAAAGACAGAGGTGTGAGGTGGGTGTTGTTATGGCCCTGGTGCTCTCAGAGGCCACAAGAGGCCTCGTAGGCTTCATTACACCAGTGGGTGGGAGAAGCTGGCAGGGCAGGGGGGAGGGAGGTTTGGTGAGAGGACATATGCAAGAAATGAGCTTGTTGGTCCTTTGTGAGTTTTTGCATGTGTGTGTCTGTGGTCTTTTTTTTTTTTTTTTTTACACAGTATGCATTTGTTGCTCATTACAGAGGTGGCTGAGATGTGGGGATGAATGGGAAGGTATAACGTGCACAGGCTGCACGTCTTAAACGAGCCTCACAGGCTAAACGCGGATCGCCGGAGGAGGACCGCGTGAAGACGGGTTCTGATTCGTTCCACAAATTCCAAACTGAAAAATCGATGTTATTGTTCCTCGCAGAATAAGCAAAATTGATGGAGTCTGTGCCGTCGAAAGCGTACTCTCGAAGGGGTCCTCTGTTTGCAAAGCTATGGTGGGGATAATAATTCAGAGCACAAGGCGTGCTGGAGTGCAGTGCAGCAAGATCAACCCATATGTCTATTGTTTCCACCTTTCATGTATGCGGTGCTGGTTGGCAGTGCACACCCACCTGCCATCAGCATATATGTCATGTTCGTTTTGGGCTTTCAGTGTAACTCATTTAAACTGTTCAGTCTTAAGATTGGAATAAGTCATTCCTTTTTATCCACAGAGACTTTAAATTAAATACACCCTCGCTGACATTTGAGTAAGTTTAAGGGAAACAATACACTTCTGCAAGCTTCTGGCATCGTCACTGTTGCACATTTGGCCACTCTTCTTGTCAAAGATTGCTCATTTAAATTGGTCAGTTTGGGTTGTAGATTTATAACATTTTATGTCTGGGATCATTTTCCTGTCAGAACATCCAGTTGTTTATTTCCGAAAAGGGCAAGGGTTGACAAATAAAGAACTAGTCCGACTGCTTTATTTTCCATCCATTTCCTGGCAGAACTCAGCAATAGTTCATTAAAGAGGAAGAGCTGCAGCTCGATCGTTTTCTGCTCTGCGAAACTCTGAGATGCCTCACCTCAGCCCATAGTCTGATAAATTCATTAGACTTTGTACAGGCTTTGCTTTGTTGCTTGATCATCTGCATGCATCTGGTGCCTAAATCCAAACCAGGCAGACCGACATAGGTTAAAAAAAAAAAATAAATACATTTAAAAAAAATTATATATATATATATATATATATATATATATATATATATATATATATATATATGGGTACTTTAGCCAAAATTAAGCTGCTTTTATAAACACAACCAAAATCAACAAATGCGGTCAGAATTTAGCTGCAAAAATCTTGCTTCCTTTCAGCTGTTATCCTGTTCCAAAACTACTTTCTCTATGTGGGAAAAAAAAACACAGTTTGATTAAAACTTGAGGGCCCTGCTTAGAAATGTTATTTTCTTTTAGTGCAGGGATGCCCAAAGTGGGTCCTCGAGGGCCGGCATCCTGCATGTTTTAATTCTCTCCCTGGTTTAACGCACCAGGATCAAATGATGGCTCATTAGAGGCCTAAGAAGAACAATTGACATGCTGAAAAGGTTGTTACTACCACCAGGGAGAGAACTAAAACGTGCAGGATGTCGGCCCTCGAGGACCCACTTTGGGCACCCCTGTTTTAGTGCAACTGTGTGTGCCTCATGTGCTCATAAAAATGTGTAGAACCCACACCGTCATAGTCATTTTAAAATACCAGAGCCATTACTCCTATTGATTAAGAATGCAGAGAGCATTTTTATGAAAAAAAAAAAAAAGTATATGAAGCTGTAAATATTACAGGAAACTAATGCTCCTTTTTTTCTCCACAATAGGCACAATCAGCAAGAAATTTGTCTTTTTTTTTTTTTTTGTCCTGGCAGTATAGGCTGCAGAAGCTTTGCACCCCTCCTCACACTGCATGCATCTTTTTCATGGTTGAGGAAGTGAGCACTTTGGTTTCTCCTCAATTTGGTTTTTCTGCAGACATCCAGGAAAAGTGGGGAAAAACACGATTACAGATGATACAGTGAGCATGTAGTTGGGGAGGGGGGTGAGGACCCGCTGGTGAAACAAACAGCAGGTTTGTTCATCGTTCGTAAGTTTCACAAGTTCTACACATTCGTCAGTGGAAGAAAAACGTGCAATGAATCGGTATTTAAACACTGTTGGTTTTGGGCGTTATAAATGTCACCAGGCAAATTACAAATCAGCCAATTTGATCAGGCTAGCAGAGCAGGAGGAGAACTTACTCACAGCCTCACAGGGAGGAACAGACGCTCTAAAAAGCAGGAAACGTCTCTCCTGCGAGACAAATAATTCATTGTGGGCTCTACCTCATGCACACACACACACACGTACACACACAGCTGATGTGTACGGAAGTGTTTGTCAACATTTTCCTGCTTTATCCCATGCACACTCGTAGATGTGCTCTTAACAGTGGTATATTGATTTAGTAAGTAATATTACACTTGTTTAGGGCTGGTGCATGCAGATGACTTTGGAAAGACGTGATTAAGTAATGACTCATACATTTTTGTAAAATAAGTTTACTTTGCGCTCTTTTCTGAGCTGTGTCTTTGATGCATTTGTAGTTCAAGTTTCGGGAAAAAGTGCTGTGTAAGAAATGTTTTTGTATTTTAATGGATAGACGATCACAAAGTGGCAGAAAATTGTAAAATACAAATAAATATCTGAAGAACTTTGTAATGCATGGCTATCAGAAGCCAGTGCCACGTAGTGAATAAATAAAGTCCACCTGTGTGTAATTTAACCTCAGTGTAAATTCAACTGCTCCACATATCAGGCCTTTATGAAGATACGACAAGAAAAAAAAACTAAAACTGCTGAGGAAAAGCCGTTGGAGATCAAATTTAACGTTTGTAACATGACTTCAGGATCAAAAGGTCCTCTGCAAAACTGAGCTTTGGGCCTTAGTTCTTTGAGGAAACCTGTGAAAGGATATTGCTACAACCGGTGAGTGAGTTTAAGTTGTAAGGTTCTCTTGTAGCTGTGGTAGAAAAAAAAAAGAAAAGAAAAGTTTTAAAATAAACAGTTTCAGCCAAATGCTTGGAGCCTGGTCCTGATGTTTTATTTTCTATACTGATATCCTGGTATAATTGGTAGCAATTATGCTGAAGTTGTCCAGCTGTTTTTTTTTGTTTTTTTTTTTTTTTTTTTTTTTACAAGTTCACACCAGAGGCGTTGGGTGTTTCTTTCACCAGGATGCTTAAACAAAGCTTGAGCAAATCAAGGCAAATCCAGGGTGTGTTTTTGACGCAGAAGGGGATGAGAAGATTATCAGGACGCTGACCTTTTTGAGTGTTGTTTTGCTGGCCACTAACACCGTTAAAAGAGCTTCTTTGGGCGGATGAGGCGGGGGGGAATCAGTCGAAGCAGAAAAGAGTGATAAAGAGCACAGATTGCTGTGCGTGCGTGTGCAGGTAGACCTTTTCTCCCCATCTGTTTCAGCACCGTCAGCTCAGTGTGGAAACGGAGTGAAGTACGAACTGACGTACGAACTAACACACAATATTTAAGCACCAACCTGTCAGGTTTTAGATGTATAATTATCATGTTGTATTATTGGGTTTTATTTCTGCAGTAATTGTGACAAATTGTCCATCCGTTTTTTTTATGAGGAAATGAAGCACTCCAGCAGTTTCAGGCAGATTGCTGCTTCTCTTAAGGTGGGTCTTGAAAAACAGGTGGATGTGTGTTTGTCTTGGCTGATGTGGGAGGGGGGGGGGAAGACGTTTTTTTTTTTTTTTTCCTGCAGCTAATCTACTTTGTTTCCTAAAATATCCACCTTTTAGCAGTTGCAGCGGGTTTTTGCAAAGCTCTGACCCTCCTTAAGGGGAAGAGCGTAACTACTGCTGAAGGGAAACGGAAGAAAAGAGGAGAGATGGATTTGTTTTGCTGGCACTTTGCAGGACTGTGTTTTGTCTTTGCCAATGAATGGAAGAAAGGGAAGGAATAAGAGGGAAGAGGAAGTAGAAGTGAGAGGGGAGTTGGTTTCTTTTCCCCTTTCCTCCCTAATGTGTGGCTTTAATTTTATTTGGCTGAATTGTTAGATTTTCAGCTTCTGATACTGGCGGGTCATTCAGGTTGTTTTTTTTTTTTGTGCAGGAATTGTTCATGTGTGAAAGTAGAAATATGACTTGAAAAAGTATCCACACCCTTTTGGGGTTTTTTTCCCCCATGTTGTCACCTTATAACTATTAGCTCTTGTGTATTTTAAGAATTTGTGTTAGTCTATAACAAAGTGGTTCAAAAAACAAAAAAAGACACCAAAACAAAATGACTTTGGCTGTAAATGTGAAAAGAAAAAGAAAAAAAAGTCAGATTATTTTGCTGACCGTTTATTGAGAACTTTATTTGAAAAAAAAATTACTTGAATGCTTTGGACATAATACAATTATTCAGGACTGGCAAACATTAAAAATCAACCCGTTAATCCACATTGCTATTGACTTAAAGCGCACGCTGTTGAGTCATTGATTTTATTTTTCTTTTCTTGTGATGCGGTAAACAGTTCCAGTAAACAAACTAAATCTCATCTGATTGCATTGACATTTCATTGTCAGTATTATAGAGAGCAAAGATTCAGAGAGAACCTTTCCCCTCAATTTCTCCAATAAAGATGTTGTTATTGCTTTGTTTGAACCAGCTGCGGTTTTCTGACCCGCTTATATGCACATTGTTAAAACAATTAGGCATGTTCTTAAAACAAAATAGTAAATTACACATTTGTTTTCAGTCCATTTCAAAGGCATTTTGTCAGTTTTAGCAGTTCTGTTTTTCCACTGCTATGCATTATTATTATTATTATTATTATTATTATTATTATTATTTAAGGGTTGTATCCAGATTATAATCCTTTTTACAAGTTGAATGTCAGAAAACAGATGTTTTGCAATGAATGCTAAAACTTCAGCTGCATGCAAACTCGCAAGCTCACAAGACATCTGTTGTTCGCTCCATCGTGATGCAACTCGTTCAGATTTATGGCCTGTTTACTGTAAATCTGCAATAAAGTGTTGAGAATGAGGGACTTTGTGCAGGAAGAAAAGGAACGCATGAAAGAAAGAGGGAGGTAATTGGTCAGATAGCCGTGTCCTACAGCTATGCAGATGTCTCATGAAAATTTATGTTTTTGACCTCTTGTCAGTTTCGGTGCCAGGCACCGTTCTGTTCGCCTTCTCCTGCTGACGGGCCACTAAGCGAAAAATTGCTGAGGATCAACGAAATGCGTGCTCAGAAAGTCGGAAAATTCAAACGTGGACGTCGCTTCTGTGTGTGCGTGTTTGCATTCCGGTTCGGCTTGACTGAAATAAAGATTCTGAATTCACCAATGTGAGAAATTGACAGCACCAACACAAGAGGCAATTTTATAGATCGCCACATGTGTAAAGTTTCTAATAATTTTGCTTCTAAAGCATCAAACGCTGAATCACTTGCAAACGTAATCTGGAGTTTATGCAAATGGCCGCCGGTACGCGTCAGCACAAGGTCACATATCACAACATGGCCTCTTCACCCTCACTTGAAGCCACACGTTAAAAGTTTCCCCAGCAACAAATTTGCAAACTGGCTGGTAAACTGAAATGGAGCAGAGAAGCTGATCTTTACGTCTGTCGCTGCTGGACTGTTCCTCCCCACTTTTCACTGCAGCCTTACCCTATAATCAGAGCACTTTCACCACATCCACAGGTCAGCTCCGCTTCCCTGCCCTGTCACTTAACCTCTAATTAGTCAGGTCAGCAATACGAGCCGAGGTCGCTGACCCCACGTCTGGTACGGGGGTGTGAAGTCTAACAAAGGTTGTCTTCGCAAGATCAACTTTTTCAGGCCGAGCAAGAATGCGCTGTGATCCTCGAAAGGTTTACGCCGCCTTGCAAAAGTATTTGTCATAAACATTCTTTTATTTGAATATAACTTATATATATATATATATATATATATATATATATATATATATATCTCCTGAAAAGGCTGACATTTTTGCCCTCTGTTTTGCAAAATGGCTCAATCTCAGTCAACTCAGAATGTCAGTGCCTCAGTCTCACTGTAAGGTTTTTAATTGGATTTACAACATGACTTTGACAAGGCCACTCTAACACATGAATACGTTTGTATCAAAAAGATCCTTTTGTTGTATGTTGAAGGTTGTTCTTCTGCTGGAAGGTGAACCTCCACCCCAGCGTCAGGTCTTATGCAGCCTCCTTGCTGGTTTAGCTGTTGGAAAAAGAAAAATCCCAATAAAAATGCATGCAAGTTTGAGAGGGTCAGACTCATCGTGCACTGACGGTGATCGCTCAGACCACTTTCAAAAGGATGCCTGGTATGCTTTCTGCAGCCACATTTATTTGTTTCCATGCACATATTTCATAGCCCACCTACTTTACCGAACAGCCGTCACGTAGGCGGAAGGAATCCCACAAGGACAGTTTTTTGGAAAGACATAAACAAAAGAATCTTGTTTATTCTGAGCACATCGATTGTGTCAATTTGTTAGTTTTTGCTCGGCAGCAACAACACAATGGCCGTGTGTTTGCAGTGCCATTGAACTCGCTGTCTATTTTGTTGAGGTTTTAGATTTTAATCTATTCCTGTGATCAGTGACTTAGGGGACTGTAGATTCAAACTGCAGTTAAATGTACCATTTGATATTGCAAATGCTTAATGTTTCTTAGCTTGTTTTTTGATGTTGAATAATGAGGAGTAGATAAAATGTGGGAAAAGCTGTCAACTTAATTCATCTATAGTTGCTATTTCAAAACCTTCTGTTGTAAAAATGTCAGAAAAAATTCCAACCTTTGATTTTAAATTTAGCGCCAATTATGTATGTATCTGCAATTATTACAGTCTTCAAAGGAACAAGAGAGAGCAGGACTTTCAGCAGCCAACAAGAAGGCTGAACAGAGTACAACAAAGCTCTGATTTGTCTGTTCAGCTTTTACCTGTCATGGAACATCTGGGCTTTATCAACCTTATCTGAGTTAAGGATCTATATTTTGTGGGAAATGTACAAAAACACAGCTAATTTAGAAATTAGTTAAGATGCTACAGACAGTTTAGGTTAACAACTTTTTTTTTCTGTTTTTTTAAATCTAGGGCATACACCTCTAATATTTTTCACTTTATTGCAGCTCATAAGAACAGTAACAGTCTAAAATATGAATTATCGGGTCAGAGTTTACCAAAGTTGTAGACTAGTGTACAGTTTATCTCTAAAACAATTTTTGAATTTACTTGTCCAGCAGACCTACAATTGTCCAAATATTTAGTTGCACTCTGCACAGGGATATTTAATCCCATTCTACATATTTCCTCATTTAAATCTAATAGCAAACTGTCGAGTCTCTGAGAAGCTGCTATGTATGCACTGAATGTATGTTACTCCTACATTCAGTTAACCTTTGTCTCTCTGATCATCCTTGACTTAAACCTTCTCACTTAGTGAGCTATCTGTGTATATTCGACAGCATTTAATTCTGTTTTGCACATAAATAAATAAAAGAAAAAAAGTTGTAATGAACATTATGCTTGCTGTGATGGTTCCGCACCACAACTCAGACTTGTCAAGTAAAACTAGGAGTCTGTTCTGGAAGCAAATTTGATTTGTGTCTGTTCTAAAAGCAAAAACAAACCGGTTCTGAACATAGCACTTTGCCTCTGCTGCACCACCATCCCTGCTTTCGTCTGTTTTTTTTTTTTTTGTTTTGTTTTTTAATGAGGCACATGGATTCTGTTCCTTAAGCTTTTAGAAGGAAATGCGTAGGTTTTATTTGTTCCTCAACTTCTCCAGTACTTGTGGTTTGTTTACTGGTTGGTGGCCTGCTTTCCTTTTACAACATTTGGGACAATTAGACATTTGGTCTGTTTTATTAAAATCATCATCATTTTAATCCTTAATTATATATATATTTTTATATCACAGTGATTGTTTTCTTTGTAGCATTGCCCACTCAGTGAACTTTGTTGTACTTCATCGATCATTGGCCTACTTTGTTCAGTTTTTGATCCATGACAATTGACCCAAAATAAATTGCCCTGATTTGAATATAGCACTGGCATGGTTTTGTGGCCCCACAGATGTTTACTTATTTAGTTACCACTAAAACATTAGTAAGACTTTTGAAAAGGTGATCGCTATTGCAAATCACTTTACCTAAATGTACTACGTGGCACCCAGTATGTGTTCACTGCTTCTCGGTGGGGGTGAAAAGCTGAATACCTCTAAAATCTGCACATAATCTGCACACAACAAGTCTTGTTGCTCTCTGATTAAAGTTTGTATCATCTTTATTCCAACGTTCCACTTTTCCGTCAACTTTTCCACCCCTACTTTATAAACTGTGTATTATCTTAAACCAATTTTATCTCACTTGCTTTCTTTCCCGCCTTATCTCCACAAAATGAATTTCCATCCCCCGACCCCTGGGCAGAGGATATTAATGTTAGCAGAACTTCCTGCATTGGAGCAAGAGCAAACAAGGACACAGTAGTTAAGAAAATGTGAGAATTATTGCGGCTTCTGAGCGGAGCAGATAAGTTGTGCTACAAACATTTTCTAAGGCAAATCTTGAAGAATTTTCAATTTTGACGAAGTCTCGGTCTCATATCAGTCCTCCGTGTTTGATCCTTACTTTGTTTCAACATTAATTGTAACATCGCTAGCATATTTTGATGGAGTGCTATTGTCTGTAGCAAAAAGTAAAATGGAATCGGGATTACACACCAGACAAAAATGTGTCTGGAGAAGTTTTGTTGTAATCCACTCTCTGTTGTAATCCACCGTTATCTCTCGGAGTGATACAAGTGAGACCTTGCGTGATCAGCCGGCATACCTTAGATTTTTATCGTCTTCTGACTTTCTCTTCAAGCACTTCACTGACGTGCTGGGTCGTCCTGCTTCAGTGACAACTTCCACTCCGAGTGGTGCCGTTCTCAGGGCAACCTGTTTGTGTTTTTAGGTCTCGCCTGACTCATTGGCAATCAGAACCAGTCACAATTTCTCTGTGTCCTCTCTAAATGCAGGTCATAACAAATCAAAGGGTTTCCATAATGTTCCCCGACACCCTGGCTTTTAATGGAGAGCGAGATGAAAACGGTTTTAAACACAAGATTGAAACGACTGAAGTTTCTCTTAAAGTGGGTTGGCCGTTCTTTAAACCAAAGATTTGATGTTTCAATGTTATTGCAGTTGCTAATCAAACAATACCTCCCCTTTTTCATCCCCCCCCCCTTCCTCTACCCTCATTGTCCCAGTGTGATAAACAACTAATTGTATGTGCCACAAACACGAACTGAGGCTGGTTCCACTTGTGGCAGAAGTTGATGTGATAGAGAGAGGCCCTTTGATAAAGGACACTCCATTAGCGGTTTGCCTCTCAGCTTTATGTCATCACCCTCCCTGCCACTCTCAGCAGTTGTGCTCGGGTCGAAGAGCCTGAAGCTCAGGCTTACACGGATTTCCAAATCCGCAGAGGCTGCGAAAATATTTTGCAGAAATATTATGTATTCGGGTTCATTCTGGAGGTCTTTATTTTACTGAAGGCTGCAGAGTTGGATGTTTTGGTGATTCTTCTGGTTGTAATTTGTCTGTGTGTTGGCTGCAAGATGTACCAGTGATTTACTGCATTCTATCTGCTGTCATTTCAATCAGTAGATAAATAAAACTAAGTAGAGAGTTTGCCTTCACTTTTGTTTTTCTCTTAAATGAGTTTGAGCTTCATACCATTCTTTGGGCATTATTTGCCCCCATTTTATTCTAAACCTGCTTAGTTTGAAAAATGCAAAGCAAACTGTTCTGCAGTGATGGGTTTAATGGTTTTATCTGCAATCTCAAACTACAAGCAAGAGGCAGCAGATGAGGCATGGAAGAATGAAGACACAACACAACCATTAATTAAGTGCGCCGATAAAAACACACAACTGAGACTGATGCATGGGGGGAAAAGTTTATTAGACTACAGATGCACGGTGTTCCTATTTTTCTGTTCTGTTCCAACCTAGAGAACTTACAGCACTTTTTTTTTTCTTTCCCCCAATTCATCGCCCATAATTCTTAGGAAAGAAAAACGGCATCCATGAAAAAATGAGGTATGGAAGGTCAGTCCTTAGACTGAAATTGGTACCAACCAGGAAAAGCCATAATCTAAAAGAAACATTGTGGGAATGTCAGAAATTCAGATAATTCTAATCTTCCCGTAGACTCGTTAAAATATGAAATATGAGTGGCACAATCTCAGATAAGACCAATGTCTCTCTGACAGATATTGTCTGGTACAGTGCTTCCCCACAGAACAAGGTGTTTGTGCAGACTTCTGAAAAGATCTTTAAATTGTGCTTGATTTTAATCCTGAACTTTACTCATTAAAAATATTAAATACCTCTAAATCCTCCATGGCAGTTTGTTCTGCAATTGCCTTTAATTACGTCTTAAATTTTGACTGTCATTCATTCAGATTAATTTAGAGAATTGAACTCCCCTCATTGGATAATTTTGTTATTTGTATCTCTGGCACCAAGTGCTTTGGTTATTGTTATTTTCTAACAAAACTAAAAAATACCATGATGCAGAGAACCAAAATAAAAAAAAAACGTAATTTATCCTGAGATGCTTAGCAATCCCTGCCGACCTATAAAATAACTAATATATTTGCCATAATTAACTTCGCCCTAAGAAACGTCCCCAAGGAGGGTACAAAAGCTGCATAGTTATGAATTTAATTTGACTCTTGAAAAAAAGTTAGTTACAAAATAATCCCAGCATCCGAATAACCAAAACATGTTGGTTGATCTGTGGATCTTAGAACAGTTTTCACTTAAAGTAGAGGTTACATTTCTGGCCTCTGTCTTTTTTATTTCGTTTTCACCTCTCTGCCTAAAGTTGTACACATTTAGCTTTCTTGACAAGATGTGGCTGTGGAGAGGAAACTACCTTCACACTTTGAATACATTTAGAACTGTTATGTTGAACAGCCGCCCTATGCTCAACTTCAGTAATTTTAAAATTCCTAATGTCAGATTTGTGAAGCATTTAAAAACTCATAAGGAATTAATTGAAATTGATTGTGATTGCTTCAACCGTGGAATTTGATTTAAAGTCAAATTCTCTCTAGAAATCATCTGTTTGATGGTGTGGTGTTTACCAGAGTGTAGTATCTCTCTCTCTCTCTCTTTTATTGCTTTGTCATTAAATGTTTCCTTATCATTCATTGCTAAATCTCCTGCTGAAGGTCTGCTTGCAGGATAAGATGGTTTTGGAAAAAAAAAAAAAAATAAACACTTGCAAGAAAATCAGTTTGAGTGAGGAAAGCAATAATAATATCCATTCTGTCTGAGGTCAGCCAGCCCCTGACTGTTCAGGATTAGAAAGATGCTGAACTGAGGGGATTAACAGAGGAACAAATAAAGCTGTCGGAAGAAAACAAGAGAAGACATCAAGACCCTCCAAGTGCTTCCAGATTACACTGGTCATAATAACTGCATAAGCATGTATGGTGGGAGACATTCCTTACGGTTTCAGCTTCCAGGAACTAGTCAATTGGAGAACAAAGACAGGAGGCTTTTTGACCTGCAGGCCACCTTTATTTACTATTGTCGCTATTGATCTGCTGTGTGACTCAGAGGATTCCTCCTTCTGCTGCGCGCTCAAGGTAAAGCCAGTTTCATGTGACCAGGGTCATGCTGTGAGAGATGAAATATGAGATTTGCTTGCAGGGGGCTCTGGAGCATTAGACCGTGAAGGCACAACATGTGGTGAAGGTGTTGCTTTCTCATTCGCACTGCGGTTTGTCTTTGTGAAAATGTGTTGGCAATGAGAAAGCTTGGAAGAAAGTTCCTCGCTGGCTGTCGCTTTGGAATTGTTTTTGAACCTTTCATTTGCTTCTCGTTTGCAACCGTTAGTGTCATGTTTTTATTATTTTTTTCTTTGTGCTGTCAAGCAGATAAACGATTCCTGCCTGGTTGGTGTCGTCTTAAGCGAAGAATCCAGTGGATGTGTTTGATCGCAATTGAAAATTATTTTAAAAAAAAAAAAAGTACTATTACTACTTGGAAGAAATCCAGGAGCGCTGGAGCCATTCTTTTCTCTAATCTTCTTCTGTACTTGTGTGTTCTCCTGCAGGGTGTCTCCCATTCCTCCTTCCGTCTGCCTAAGAGCGACGTCCACCTCCAGCACTGGCTGCAGGGCCAGCAGATTTACCCCCGCGGATACCCCAACCTCTTCCGTGTCCTGAAGCTTCACACCCAGCAACAACCTCACAGGGGGTCAACACCACCCACCCCCCCACTGCGTCCCCCGCCCTCCACTGCTCCCCTCCCAGGTACTCCAGGGACGAGACGACTCTGTGCTTTACAGACAGACCCCTCCGGACCGTCGAATGACGAGCGTGCTTCGGAGGGCGGGGCTTGCCTCAGTCTCTCATGATTGGCTGCTGGATGGAATTGAGGTGAATGGAACACATGCCCAAGGAGCAGGACTCTAACCCATCAGAGGGAGAAGAGAAACAGTGAGTTCAAGTCTTTTGGACATTTTTTTTTTCTCTTAATAGGCACACTTTGCTCACCGGTGTTTTTACTCCATGTGTGAACGGTTTCAAGTGGACTTTTTCCTGTAGCTGCTTTTAGCCTCGATATGTTGACCTTTAAGTTCGGTTCTTGAGACGCAGAGCTGAGTGCAAACAAACACTGTACTGTTTAAGCTCCTGCTCCTTAATGAAAAAACAATATTAGTGACACGGAGAGCAAGAGGAAGGCAACTGGGGCCTTTTAAAGGAAAAGACTCGGGGCTGGGGCACAATTGAAAGGGTTATTATCATCAGTCTACTTTGATATAAAAAAAACACAGTGTGGAGGAAAATTCTGAATTTATTGAGCTGATTTGTGTGGGAATTTTAAAGGTGCTGCTCTGATCCTGACTGGGAATTAATTAAATGGGGAATTTTAAGGTATGCATTTATCTTAATTTTGCCTCATGGATTAAATATTACAGTATTTACCTAGCAACAACACTTAGCTTAGAATGCAGGCATGGTGATCACCCGGCCTATTACAACTTCTTTTTGCAAAATAAAAGGGCAATAAGAACTTTTTCTTAGCTTCCGATTTACCCCCATATCCTTCCTTTGACTTTTACCGGTCAATCTTAAATCTATTCAACCTCTTCTTACATAACTGTAACTAAAATGAACAGCATCAAAACACACTTTCTTTTATATATGTGCCGTTTGAAGGAATACTTGTAAAGATGCCATTTTATTGTATAGGTATTAGTCAACACCCTGCCACCTACTGGCCGGACAGTGCATGAAAACAACAATGGCTCATGATAATAATGAAAAAAGAAACAGTGAATGTTTTATCACCATGTAGAAGGGCTGGTTGAGTGTCTGTGCGGTAATGCGGTACCGGGTTTCCTTCACTGTGTAAAGCCGGGATGCATTCCTCAGCCAACACAGACACCTGTTGGAGGGACACCAGCTCTCCCTCTGGGGGGGGACAGTCGTTGTTGTTGTGTTTTTGGGAGTAAATCCTTCGAACTTTTATTTTTCTTTTGGCATGTTCGAGGGTGTCTCAGCTCAATGTTCTTTCCCAACACGTGCAACACTTTCTAGCTGAAATTTGTTGCATTGTTGAGATAATTAACAGTGTAAGGCTTACTGCTGATGAGCTTTGGGCGGTCGGTGATTTCTGTGCATATCATAGGCCCGTGTTGTGTACGACGTGAACGTTGTTATTCCAGTTCAAAATGGGAATGATTGTCTGTCTGATTTTCACACAAACGGAAGACTTTTTGATGGACAACTACTTTTGATGCTGTTTTTGACACTAATTTGAAGCTTTGTGCTCTGCCTTCATGGTAAATATGGATTGGGTGTTGCATCACGTTTCCAAACATGTTACAGCAGCTGATGTAAGCCTGCACGGTCTTTGCTGCAACAACTTTACGGCAGTAGCTCACGCCCTTAAAGAGTGAGCTTTGTCTATGAGCTGTAATAGGCCTTTTTTTCATGCTTTTACATTTTGCACAGCGGAAGATTCCACTTTTCACTTGATCATCTCGTGTTTGCATTTATTCATGGAGTGCAGCCTAGTTTCTAGTGTCAATGTGAGCCATAATTTGAAACAATATAAAACTACTAAAATGTTTTTCTCGTACTGTTTCTGTGATGTAAACTAATCTTAACATGATCCATTTGATTTCTGGTCATATGGAGCATAGAGTTCCTAATTCTCACCTATAGTGCAGTATTAGTCAGGTGTGTTGTGGCAGCGAAATGACAAGAGACCCAAGAAAGATTTCCTTCATTTAAAAAGAGGCAAAGCTGGTATTTCTGAATACACACAGAAATTCACAGTGTGTTATTGTGATACTCCTTTACTTAGAAATCCCTGAGCAAAATCATGTGTAAAAACTACATTTAGAAGTCACATAATTATGAGACATTGTGATTTAATTTTAGTTGCAAATGCATCAAAAGTATTGACTCAGAAGGGCTGAACTTAAATGCACAACATGCTTGTGAGGTTATGTCTTTAAAAATTTTTTATCATTTTTCCTTAAGTTTGTAATTTTATGTCACTTTGCGTTGATCTAGCAAATTCAAAAAGAATGCAATTAAAACTGTGGTTGTAACTCCTCAAAATGTGAAAAACATAACGGGGTATTAACATTTTTTCAAGCCTATGTGAATACTTGGCCTCCTCTTTCTCCTCTTGGTGATTTTGGGTTTGAACCAACTAGTTTGCAGAGGCATTTTCATGTGATGTTTGCTTGCTTTTTCTGTTTTCCAGATTTTCCTTACAATAATGTGAAGTTAGCAAGAGTTGACGAGTTAGCCTGAAGAGTTCAAATTCCAGTCTTTTTGTGTTAGCCCTGGAATATATTGGCTACAAATGTCTATTTCACGAAGTCTGTGCTCTGAGCCAACTTAGGCTGGTGGAGGACTGACATTTAATCTGACCTTGGACAGTAATTTGGAAATGTATCGGTGCGTTGGAGGATTTGAGGTGACATTCAGTATTTTCAGGAAAGTATTAATTCAAAAAAGTATCATAAACTTTGCCAAATGAATCACCCAGTTGCGCAGTGCATTCACTAAACTGGAATACATGTTGGAATAATGGAGATCACGACCATGTCATATCAATCGGATATCAATTGTTTCTGGATGTTATTGTACACCATCAGTGTTCTTGACCAGCAGATCTACACACTTTTTGACATTTTCCTTTTCTCTTGTGTCTCCCTTGTTATTAACCAAAGCCCCTTTAAAAAAAATTACGGGAGCATATTGCTAGTGATGCAAAGTATAGAAGGTTAAAACTGGTTTAATGTTACCATTGTGCCTCAGTACATGATGCGTGAAGTTGTGGGTAACCATGTTTATTTGCTGTTTAAAGTACATTTGTGTAAGAAGTACAGTCATGCTGTATCCTTCACTGGTTTGGACTGTGTTTTAGACACCGAAGGGACGCATGAGGGAATAAATTGGTCATTAGCGCTTGATGCATGGGCCGAGACAGGCTCAGCTGTGAGACGATAACATGCAGGGACAACAATGGGCGACTGTAGCACTCTGAACACAGGACAAGGGGGCCTCATTTGGACACTGTTATGGATATAATTCTGTTCTGTCTTTGTTTTGTCCTTTTTCTGTAAAAGCCTTTCAATGCTGCTGCTTAGACTTTAGTTGAGCTCACCTGCATAAGAGGAAATATTATATAAGTGTAAAGAAATACAAACAGAAGCGTCTTCTCTTCTATAGCTGTCATGCGTTTAACACACAACTGATTGGGGAAATTAAAAGCTTATAAACGTCCATGCTTGTTTGTGTATAGAAAGCAGGAACAGTCCATTTACACAAACTTTAAAACAGATTTGACAATATCAGATTAAACTAACTATCTTACATGTTGTGTAAAGCATCGCATCGAACTAATATACACAAAATAAACACATGGCAGAGGACAGTAAAAGTTCAACGCTCCAGCTGCATCCGCAACTAAACATCCTTTTGTTATTTTGCCTCGTTTGGCTCAGACTCTGGAAGAAACTAAAAAGACAATTATCTGTAAAATAAAACTGGTCTTTGTTTTACCTGATAAACTTTATGCTCACAAACAGCTGCTCAAGCTGTTGTCGTTTTCTTGACATAAACTTTATGTCCTCATCCCTCGGCTATGGGGTTGTTTATGGTGTTAAAATCAAGATTCCAACTCTATAACACAATACAATAAAGTCAGCCTACAAAATGTTGTAAACCATTCAAATATTTATCTATTACAACAAATCCATTTCTGTTGGGTTTGTTAGGTTTGTTTTTATTTTCTGTGATCTGTCATTTGTATACGCCTAACTTTTAGGTCGATATATATGTTTTTTCCCCTTTGTTTAAGTAAAAAAAACAAAAAACACATTTGTCTTAGTGTTTTTTGTACAGGCGGTCAGGTCAATAAACTCCTTTCTAAACAATCCACAGCAACCATTTGGGTCACCAGCATAGAGGCTGACTGTGCTCCAGTCAGGATAGAATGGGTGGTACTGTTCATGTAGCCGAGAGAGAGAGTGAAACAGACTGAAAGAATAAGAGGGGAGAGGCAGAGTGCACTTGAGTGGGTCACCAGACTAAACATAGCATTGCATGTTAGAGATGCATGGAGGCAGCGCCCCAGCTCACATCTGTAGCTTCGGCTAGCGAGCCACTCCTCTGCCATGCATATTTTACAGTCTCGCTGTGTCATCCGCTTAGCAGTGGTGCGAGTTTGAGAATTTGCAGTTTTTTTTTTTTTTTTTTTTTTTTTTTTGGTTTCATACTCTTGGTTGTTCTCTTTGTTTCAAGAAAGGCGACCCTCTTATTGAGCAACGTGTGTGCGTGTGTGTGTGCGTGTGTGTGCGTGTGCGTGCGTGTGTGTGCGTGCGTGCGTGCGTGCGTGTGTGTGTGTGTTTGTGTTTGTTACATGCAAATTTAGGACATATTAATCTTTTTCTGTCATTGTTCTCAAGTGTGTGCTACGTAAGTGGTGGTGTGTTAAGTGTGTTTGTGGGGCTTATAGCGCTTGCTGCTGAGAGTCTAAGAGTGCTGGAATCAGAAAGCCCTCTGAGGTATGGCTCTGCAGCAAATAATGCTGTGCATAATATTCAATTATGCATGTTGTTTATATTTCCAAACTGAGATACTTACGTGTGCACATGTTTGGCAGCCGTGCGAGACGGTTTGCTAACATCCGGCTTTTTATAACGTCACAAAACCTTTTAGAAAAAAAAAAAAATAATAAATATATATATATATATATATATATATATATATATATATATATGTATATATATATATATATATATATATATATATATATATATATATTGTATCGGCAAAAGTTTTTTTTTGAACATTAATGGTTCTGTTTTGGGTTTAATCAGAACTTAATAGAGAGGATTACAGCAAGAGCTCTATCTGAGCCAGAGATTTGTATTATCGTTTTATAATCATATCATTACTGTGCCAGTTCTCTGGCTGTTGTGCAGTGATGTAACAGATGTGTGCTTGCAAATAGAACAGTGTGGTGCTCAGAGGAGGGAAACCAAACCGCAGCATGTGGCAACTCTGATTTTCATCTCTCTTTTTTTTTTTTCCCACACCATGACTTCTTCAGAAATGCACAGTTGTAGGAGTGACAGAAAACTGGAAAAAAGAGAGAGTATCTCTTTGTTGATGTTTCTGATGACATAAACACTCTGTCACAGTGGTGGTCTGAGCTGTCATGCCACTGACTGACTGAGGGGCTGTCGCCCCAAGCACCTACACGGATACAGGTTTTTTTTTGTTGTTGTTTTTTTTACCCTCACTTACTAAAAATTCAAATGTTATCTCGATGCTGCAGAGCTGTCACAACTATTACTGACAAGTTCACCCTCAATGTAAACGAAACACTGGTGTCAAGTGAAAAACAGACGTACAAAACAACTGATTCCCATTTTGTCACCTCGTACCTGCAAACTTCAGTGTGTTGATCAAGATCTTCTAGACCCAACAGAAGTAAATGACAAAAAAAAGTTAAAAATTAAAATCTGAAAAAGTTGGTGTCGATATGAAGGTGGATCAAGCAAAAAAAAAAAAAAAAAAACTGTCCAAGCCCAGGAACAAAATAAACTTTACAGTCCACAAAAGGCTCAAAACAGTCAGGAGGGTTAAGGCCTGTTTTAGATCAAGTCAAATTTATGCTGAATTTTATTAAAATCTGCGGCAAGACCTGAAAATTGATATCCACAGACACTCTCCATTTCAGTCTTGGGATAAGCAAAACTGTTAGAGATTTAGCGAAAAGGTTGTCTTTACAAATGAATAATCTATTTGAACAGGAATAAATGAATCTTTTAGTTTTTCCATCATGTTTCGTCTCACTGGAAGTAACAGGTTTTGAAAAATCCCCATCAGAGCTGTGAATCTGATATAAAATGAATCGAGCGAGCTTAAGATTGGGGTGATGGCGAAGAGGTCTTCCAACGTCTTGCCAAAGAAATTATCTAAATTCTGCAAACCTGTACAAATCTGTTCAGCAGTTTCAATAAGGGTTCAATTACTGTAACTTCAGTAAATAGCTTTCCTCTAATTATTAGGAATGGTGTAATTTTTAACTTTCATTTATTAATATTGTATTTGTGTGTGTATATATATATATATATATATTTTTATTTTTATTTTTTTTTTTTATCAATATTCCTTTTATGTTGTGGTTTTATCTTCAGAGAGATTCTTGTCTCATTTCCTAAAAGAAACAAAATTCTTCACTAGTTGAAGATCTGACTTTTCCAGGGGTGTCAATAATTTTGCATCTTGTTTACGAATTCTACAAATTTGTAAACAAGCAACACTTAATCTCTGTATATGAAATTCAAATCAAGTGAAAATACCCCAAGGTCTCTGCTTGCGACATTTCAAAATGTGGAAAAGTTCAAACATGTGAGAACGTTCTTCAGTGGATCACGTTTGTCAAATTACGTTTTGCTTTTAAGCTTCTAACGTCGCATTCTTCAACATCCTAACAAAACGGGACCATTACCTCAATCGAGTGGGCCGCAAGAGAGTTTTAAGACGCTGCCAAACAAAACAATCAAAAATAAATCGGGCTCCATAGGGTGTTTAAGAGATTTATTTTATGCTGCTGTAATCCGCCCTATAGACTTTGAAAAGGGAAAAGGGAGTCATAAGCAGGGCCAAGCTATAATTAAAGTCTAACATGTAAAGGGCAGCATTAGGCCACAATGATAGTAACTTAACAGGCAATTAAATTCGTTTTCCCACTGGGAGGTTAAACACCAACCATGCCCAGACATGTAGGTCCTGTTTTCGACTTTTTCATTCTGCATCGCGTCGGTATGAATTTAAGTTGTCAACCTTGTAAACGTTAGAAGAAAAATGTCTCCGTCTTTGCACCGTCGCAAATTACGAGAGGGGACTTGTAAAACTAGAAGCTGCTTTTGCTGTTGAAAATTAATAATATGTTTATTGAATGAAAATGCAAAATACACTTAAACAGAAAGAAGCAGATTATCTAAAATTGAGGAAACGTCGATACTTAAATAAGAAACGGAGGAAGTCAAATGTTTTTGGATTAGATAAAAGCTGTTGAAGTTATTAATTCAAAGTCAAACAGTTAATATAATAAATTGTGGTAGTTCTACATAGACAAATATAAATGGATAGAATAGTACAATTAATTCATATTTACTACATAAATTATTTATGACAAACGGTAAATTGATCTCATTTTAATTGATATTTTTATGTAATAACTCCATTAATGAATCTGAATGCATCTTTTTAATGGTAATCTAAATAACACTTAACATGTACTAATCAAATTGAATTATTATTGCATAAATTCGGTTAGTAAAATAAAAAACTAAATATGTTTCATCATTTCTATAGCGACATTAATTTTAGTATGACTTTAGTTATTCAACTCGTTTGAAACTTTATTTCTATTAAATATTGCAGAGAAATCGAAGCAGATACATTAAGCGAATAGCAACTTCACGTTTGGTTGTAGCTTTTATTTGTTCCATTTATTACAGACTGAATAACTAATGCTGCCTTCACCTACAATTTTAATTTGGCAAATAAAACTGTTTTTATAGCTTATTTATTTAAGCACTTACTATATGCTGCCTCGGTGGCTTTCCGAGCTCCACATGGTGTCCTTATGTGCGACAACAATAAACAAACTGGGCATAAAACATTAATTATTGCAGAAATCTCTGTGGTCAGGCAGTGCAGTTTCTGCTGGTACTCGTTGTTCTCTCTGAGGTTGAGCCCGACCACCCCACACACTCTTTGAACTGCAAACACCTCCGACATTAACAGACTGCACAACCTGACTGTGTGTCGCGCACGGCCTTTAATGGGACCGTGTTCTCCCTTCACCTCCCGTCTGAGCAGACTGTCTCCAACGTGCCTTTCAAACTTTGCTGACGCGGTTTCGGCTGTGCGTCTGATGTGCTGTGTGTTGATGTGCCCGTGGAGTGGTTCTACTCCTCTGCTTTGTCAGTGTGGGGTTTCCCCCCCATGTGTAGCCATGTAATTGGAGGGCTTTAACGGGCTTATTTGTGTATTTCCCGCAGAGTCATTTTCCTGCTATTGAATTTAGCTTGAGAGCACGGTCAAAAGCAAGGCTTTTACTGTTAAAATACACCCAATTACTTGCATAAAAGGCCTCCTAATAGTATTGGCTTTGAGTGCTCCATTGCTTTGTGAAAACACTCTTGTTTCTTTCTAGATTTTTAGAGCGCAGATGGCTGGCGCACAGACGGTTCACACAGATGAGCTTACATTGTCTCTTTGGCTTTTTGCGTATAAATTTTGGATCATCCGTCTCTGTTATGGACAACTACATTATAGAGCAATTTTTATCTGCTTTTTAGTCCAGTCAAAAACTCATACTGGCCTCAGTGAGGCCTTCTGTCACACAATTAGAGCTTGGTCCAAACTGGGTGCTCGACTGGACAATGATACCGCACCAGCACCAGTTGCCATGTCCTAATCAAAGACCACGCCTTGGCTTCAGGAAATTGCTGCGGTGGCTCATTAGAGCGAGGGAGAAACTCAATAGGTGGATAAAGTAGCAACCTCACGGTACCTTGTGTGTTTGTGACTTTCCCGTGACTGCTTAACACAACAGCTGTGAAACAAACCCGGTGGTCTCATTGTAAAACAGAAAATTCGACAAAGTCTGATTTCCTTTTCTGTCCCTTTTATCATCCCTCAGGTGGCTCAATGGCCCTAAGAGGAAGAGGAAGAACAGCCAATGTTCGGTGAAGAGTATGACTGGTGAGTGACTGATTTAATCTTCTACGGTCCACGGATCCTTAATCCAGAGAATATAAGCTGTCCAGATGCAGATAGATGTTCAAATAAGTGATAAGTGTAACTTTTTTTTTATCATTTCTATAGGAAAGCTCCTCACAATGAATCTAGGCAGCTTTGCAATTGTACAAAGGTTTGGTGGTAGCTATTTCAAAGCTGCCTTGTGGACGTTTTGCTTTCAGAAATGGAGAAAAAATATTTTGGGCATCTGCCGTTGATAGACAATAGGCCTCTGCTTCACCTGCCTCTGCGTTGGTCAGTGTTTATTGTGAGCGTGACGGCTCCAAATCCTCAGAACCGAGGGAGAGAGGCAAACGGGCGAAGAAAGACGCAGTGAAAGAATTACGGTGGGAGGAACAGCTTTATTTAGGAAAATAAAGCACCAGATATGTTGTTGTTTTCCCTCCAAGCCGGCATATGTTTTGAATCACCTGCCTCGCTGCTGGATGGCCCATTAATACCATCAATTTGAGCCTCTCTCTCTTCAGGTTGCTCTTGTAAAAGAGTCTTCTTTATTGGTGTTACGGTAAAGGTTTTGAGAAGAAAACACACACACACACACCCACACACACACACACACACACACACAAAAAAACACTTTGCTTCAGCTCATCTTTTGTTGGAAGCTCAGCAAAGCCCGTATGCAGCTCATGGAAGTGTTGCTCGGCACGGTGCGAACGACACTGGCAGTTCACAGGTTTTCCCAAACTGACAATGAATTGGAGAAACAAATGAATTGCAATTGCATTGACGAGTCGATATTTTTATCCACCCCTACTTGTGAGTTTTCAGCTTGAGGGGCTGCGATCGTGGAAACCTAAAAGGTGTGGGTTGCAACCAGGCGGCCGTGAGGATTTCTTCCTGGAAGTTTACCCGGACTTAACTCCGTGTGTCGATCCTCGTGTGCACTCTCCAAACGCGTTCAGTGCTTTAAATACGAGCAAAGTTGCTGCCCACCATCCTCGGCACCTTATCTCCATCAGACTCTGCTCAAGTTTCTCAAAAAAGATGGACACTAGAGTATGATTAATGTCTCTGACCTACAGGAACAGTTGTCGTCGCTTTGGGCCACGCCACGCTCGTTTCGCGGTCTTATATTACGCCTTAGAGTTCATAGTCAGTCCAATAACTACCACCACTTCAGATGATGGATTCAGCAGAGCTCTTGTGAGATGTTTAAAGCCTGGGATATTAATTGAAATCCTGCTTTTTCATCACCGCGTATCCTGAAGTATGTGTAGGATCTAACATCAGGACAGGATAATAAGCTTTTTCAAATTAGAAGCTCATTAATTTTTTTTTCTTAACATTATAAGCACGGGTAATCGCTTATTATGCTATTAAAGTTTTATTGTATAGTTCATACAGCAGCAGGGGATTAGTGTGTGTAGTCAGGATTATCCCCTAATGTCCTCGGTGTTTACAGTCTCGTATGTCGTCCCATCCGGGTTCCCGTTGTGTCAGGACCTCAGAGAAAGAACCACGGGACTCCGTCAGACACCCGATCCATTCCGTTCCGATCCAAACAAAGAAAGCAGCTGTTCTGGCGCGAACCTCGTGAAGGCCGAGTATCTATCTGGGCTCTGCCGCTGCAGCAGCGACCCTCGTCGATGTCTCTTGAGTTTCCTGTTCCAAAAAAAAGGGGGGCACTGCCACATCCAGAGAGCTGCAGCGGTATTGATTTTGGGCTTGGCTTCCGAAAGCAGCCACAGACTAGCTTTGGGATCGGCCTACCACTGTTCGGCCCTGCCAGCGCAGCAGCACTGACATTTCTCTCACAGGCTTGCCTCGATCTTGATGTTCTCCTTATCTTTTTTCCTCATGCTTTTCTGAGCTTCTATATTTTCTTCTTCAGTTTTGGGCTCTCTTTTTTTTGTTTGTTTGTTTTCGTCTAAACTCTTATTACGATCCCCGGTGGGGTTTTTTCAGCTTGAACTCGGTGGTATTTGTTCAAATCGATTTGGCTTGAAATGTGACTTGTTGTGCCCCCTTGGCACTCACTCTTGCCTCGCTTTCCCACCATCCTCTTCTTGCACTGCCCCTCCTTCTTCTCCTCCTCCTCATCCTCTTCCTCATGTAGAATCTGTAGCAAAGCCAAAAAGCAGGGCGCAACTGACACTGCCAGTCACAGCTCTCAACACGCCTCAATACAAACAGGCACACAGCTGCAGTGCTGCTGCATCCACTGGAGAGTAAAGAAGGAAAGGTTCTTTAATTAATAATCTGTTTGAATAAGTTAAAGCCAGACAAAGAATTGGGTCACTTTTTGACCACGCGTGACCTCGCCCGTTCTCCTCGCTGCACTTTTGGAGTTTACAGACATGCAAAAAAAAAAAAAAAAAAAAGCTAAGACGTTGCACGAATCTCAGGTTATTATCAGTGGATTCAGGTTCTCCGATTCTTCTGTCTGGATGTAATCTGAGACTCTGCAGGGGCCAAACCGTCTGCTGGAGCACTCTGCTACCCCCCCCCCCTCCCCTTCTCTCTCCCTTCATGTTTGGGGTTGTTATCATACCATAAAAGAGGCCTGCCCGCCTCAGTCCTGATGCAGTGCGATATGCGTCGGAAGGAGCTGAACGTTTCTGAGCAGTCGCGGAGCTAAAAGCGCATGCTGAAGCCGCTCAGTTTGTGTACGTTTGTGCCCACGCCGACTTTATTTGCGACTTGCGCTGGACCGTTTCCTCCCCTCCCAGCTGCTCGGCCACGTATACGGCACATGAAATGTCTGGAAATCTGCTACTTCCTGTGTTTCTGAGCTGAGCAAACTCCTCGGTTCTCCCCCAGTCTCGGAGGCGGCATAGGAGGAGAACGAGCTGTTCCGTTCCCAACCTATGACTTATTCCCTGTGTCAAAACAAGTGTAACTAGTTCCATAAAGTTCACATCCAATTAAACCCATTAAAGATATTTTTGAAAGTTTTTTAATTAGATTTCTGAAAGTTAAATTAGGAGTAGAGAGGGAGCATTTAAAGCTGGGGTTCCTCGCACGGTGCTCGTTTCTGGTTTAAACAGCCCTCCTCCCGCAGTGATGTTTATGCCTGTGTTCCTTCTTCTTTCAGGGTACATCCCCAGCTACCTCGAAAAGGATGAGCCATGCGTGGTGTGTGGCGACAAGGCCACAGGGTACCACTACCGCTGCATTACCTGCGAGGGCTGCAAGGTACGCGTCCGCAGAGACGCTCGCCTCCGTCGGTTATTTGTGGCTTTTTTTTTTTTTTTTTTTTTGTGCTCATGTTACAGGCCAAGGCTTTTCTAAGTGTGAAAGTACAAGTGATCTTTACATGCTTAGGAGAGATTATGTTTTGGATGTGATTCACAATAAGAAGAATTCAATAAAAGTAAAAAAGAAGAAAAAAAGAAAACCTGAGACAGGCTGAAAATCAGCTTATTTGGATCTGTGGATCAGATACAAGATTATAGGAAATGTATTCCTTTGTGGAAGCTAAGATAAAATAACTAAGGTTTGATGTAAGGTTTTTACACCATACTGTGTGTTAACGTTTCTCACAAACAAGACCAGCAGGAGGACTGATTGATCCTGACTTTACTGAGCCGTCGTAGGACGTGGGATTTAAGGTTTTCATCTCATCTTGTCCTCCATCGCTTTAATTTCTGCCTGCTCTGTTTCCCGTCAGGCCTCCGCCGTACGCGACCGACTGTCACTCTGCCTGAAGCGTTCATTCATTCATCAGTCTCTCTCTCTCTCTCTCTCTCTCTCTCTTTCTCTCTCTCTGTGTGTGTGCTTTTCATCGCGCCTGCAGGGTTTCTTTCGTAGGACCATTCAAAAGAACCTCCACCCCACCTACTCCTGCAAATATGATGGCTGCTGCATTATTGACAAGATCACCCGCAACCAGTGCCAGCTGTGTCGCTTTAAGAAGTGCATCTCAGTGGGAATGGCCATGGACTGTGAGTGCAAAGGCTTTTCCGCGTTCTGTCACTCGACAAGCATGAACTTCAATGTATTTTATTGGGATTTTTAATCCTGGTAAAGTAGAGCAAAAGTTGAATAGTTTCACTTTTTCTTTAAACAGAAAAACTAGAAAACAATGGCACACATTTGTATTTGGCCCCTATTAATCTGTTACCCTTAAGTACAATCCCGAATTCCTGTTTCCAGTTGCCCACAACCCAATTAGGTAAAGCAGACTTTACACCATCCTGAAAATGTCATGTTGGGTGCTGAGAAAGATTTATTGTGGTTGAAATGTGTTTTCTAGTAAAAAAAAAACAAACTCTACCTTTAAACTAAACCTAAATGCTTTTCTCTTTTCCTACCCAGTGGTCCTGGATGACTCAAAGCGGGTGGCCAAACGGCGCCTTATTGAGGAGAACAGGGAGAAACGCAAAAAGGAGGAGATGGTGAAGACCCTGCAGACCCGTCCAGAGCCCACTGTGGCCGAGTGGGACCTGATCCGGCTGGTGACGGAGGCCCATCGGCATACCAACGCTCAGGGCGCACAGTGGAAACAGAACCGCAAATTCCTGGTGAGAACACGTTGCTCTGGTTTTCATTCTTTTTGTCCACTTAACTCCACTTTCTTTTAGATGTACAACATTTCATGGTCTGACACTCGAATGCAAAAAATAAAAAAAATAAAAAAATATTAATCCAAGAGAGTCTCCTCTAAAGGTCGGATCTTGCTGCGGGGTAGGAGTTTGGCTCTGAAAGTGTTTGAAGGTGCATAAAAGCTGAATGCTTCAGATAATCCTGAGCCAAAAACACAAGGTCACAGCCTGAGCTTGTGTGAGACGTGAAGCCTTATAGGACAAACCTGAGAGGAGCAGGAACAAAAGAGTGTGCATGAACTTGTTTTTGTTACCAGTCAAAGCGTGAGCAGGTTGAGCTCTCTTATGTACAACAAATATATAATATTTTAGAAGGCTTTTCAGTCTAATAAGGCCAAGAGACCAGAAGCAAATCTATACAGTAACATTTTGAAAGTTATTCATTCATTCATTTAAATAGACGCAGTTCTCTGTAATAAAGATGAAAACTGATTTGGTTGCCACGGTTTAGGAATGTACATCACAATGTAACATTTTTGAAAAGCTCTTATTTGTTTATATTTTACACCCTATTATGCCTATTATTTTTTTTTTAATAAAAACTTAAACCACATTGAGTCATGACACCTGTTAATTTTATTCTTAGACTCCGCCATCTGTATTTGTGTTCTCTTTTTTTATATATATATATAGTTTTACATTCTTATCTCTTTCGTTCACCTTATTTAAAATTCGCTCGTGGAAAAAAATGTGACTTTTGTATTTGACAGGCGACGTGCCAGCATTTGATGAGTTTATCATCAGTGAATACATCACGCCTGGGCTTCAGCGGGTCTCTGCTGAGACTGTAAACTCGGCTTATTATATCGATTTGCTGTGCATTAAGGTGGTGATGGCGTTCTGATTTGAAAAACGCCCTCCTAGAAGAAAGGAGGAATAATTAAAAGTCAAAAGTAATTGAATTAAATTTACTTCTTGGGGAATGAATGCATGATGTTTTCTTGTCCCCATGAGATAAAGTATATAGATAAGGAATTTGTTTGATTTTTCACTTCCTTATTTCTAAATAAAAAAGAAAAGTAAAAACAAATAATTGTCGTTTTTCTGCTGCTGCTGCTGCTGCTGCTGCTGCTGCTGCTGCTGCTGCTGGAGTGAGTCGTGGTTTGCTTTATCTGCTGTGTGTATGACACCCCCTTTTGACGTGTTGCTGTTGACTCACACATTTGGCGTAAGGGATGTTGTTTCCGGTGAGTCCACCAACTCGAGTAAGTGAACCGAGTCCAACCAATCGGCTGAGTCCGCTGTATTTCTGCCGATTCAGGAACTCTCCGGCTCATCTTGACAACCCACATCCTTCAGTGCGGATGCTGTTTCTGAGTGAAAAAAGCTCAAAGTTAAGGTGCTTTCCCTTGAACGGCAACAGAGAAGCCGCTGTTTTATGTAATGCCAGCAACGCTAACCACTCTAATAGTCTTACTCAGCAGTGTGATATCTGTTTAAAAGTCAAAGCTCAGATTACTAGTAGCGCTTTCAAACAGCTGGATGCATCCAGAATGAACTTCTATGAAACAAAAACTGTGGGAGTAGTTTTTCACTTTAAGTGTTGGATCATCTTGTACACGCCGTCCTTCTCGGTTTGCTGTTCTGTTCTCTGAGCCAAATAAAACATAAAACCTCTCCACAACCCTTCAGCACACAGAAATCTCCTGTTTTTCACAGGTCCTAAACTTTAAACTGTTGCTCTTAGGGACATTTGCCAAATACTGAGTCTGAATCCCTGTTTTCAGTCTTTGCAATTAGAAACAGAAACCGATCCACTTTAAGGCCCATTGAACATCTGCTTTTAGTTCAGGGCAGACTAAGTTAAAAAAAAAAAAAAAAAAAAAAAAAAAAAACACTTTCCATACCACAGACCTGGAGGTTCCCAGAGGAGATCTCATCATCCTGTCAGATGTTGTGTGCATTGTGTTTATAGTTTTTGACTTCTAACTGTTGAACTTTTTATCTCATCTTAGAAAAAAAAAACATCTGTATATCATTGGGAATTATGTATATTCATAATTCTTTTTGGTTTGATTCTTGATCCATGATGCCAGAATTGGGGCAAAGCAACTTGTAATTATTATTGAAATTGGCTTTGAACTTGACACATTGTGAGTGACCAGTTTTAATTGCCGTTGGTATGAAACAGACATACAATAAGCTCATTATGAAAAAAGTTTCCAGAGTTAATGTATCTGATAATAGGTCAACAGTTCAGCACTTTAATGCTGAAACTGCAATAATAAGGCTCCTCCCCACTCCTCTGTCTGTAAATCAGTTGAACTTTATTCACACTCAGATCCATGTATCATTTGCAAGATGCTAAATTTTATTTCTCTGATTGATTGATTGATTTCTTTAATTCACTTGAAGTCCTTTTTTTTTTTTTTTTTTTTTTTGCTCCGTCTGTGTCCTTTGGACATAAACAAGGAGGTCTTGAAGATGGGCAAATAAATATTATGTATTATCTTGTGTTTTTAACTTCAGTAATCTCAATGTATGCATTAAAAAAATGCCGTGAATTTTCTGAAACCTAATCATGGGGTCAGAAAGTCCTCCCAACAGGAATCCAAATTAAGACTGGTGCTGTTGGAACATTTTTTAGAATAACATTGAGCTGGAGCTTCAGCTTTGTGTTGGAAAACTAGGGAGTTCAGTAGACTAGGCGGAAAGTAAGCACTGGTATAAATTACTCCTAAACTTCCTAGTGTAGTTTGTTTTGAACTCTAATGGATCGTGCTCCCCAACTGCCCATAAATCTAGGATTACATTCTGACTCACCGAAGAAAAGGAAACTCTGTGTGAAGGTCACCGTGAGACACTTTGGTATTTTTCAGTCCGTAAATCTGTTAAAAACATCTTTTCACTCAAACGTTCACATTATTCTTGGTTTTGATTACACTTTCTCTTCTTCCTTTCATTTGTTTTGTTTTCTTTCTTTTCTTTCTTATTTCCTTCCTCGTATCATTATTTTTGTTCATCTCTTCTTCTCATTCTTTTTTCCTCTATTGTTTCTTCTTTGCTTCTTTTCTCCCTTATTTTTACCTTCCTTGTTTCATAAATACCATCTTCTTTTTCTTTCTTTCTTTCTTTCTTTCTTTCTTTCTTTCTTTCTTTCTTTCTTTCTTTCTTTCTTTCTTTCTTTCTTTCTTTCTTTCTTTCTTTCTTTCTTTCTTTCTTTCTTTCTTTCTTTCTTTCTTTCTTTCTTTCTTTCTTTGTTTCTTTGTTTCTTTGTTTCTTTTTCTTTCTTTCTTTGTTTCTTTTTCTTTCTTTCTCTCCCGGTGTTCTTCCCTTTTTCATTCATTCCATTCCATCCACGCGTCCTTCCTTCTGTCCTGCCATAGTCATAAATTGATGGTGTACTGATAGAGTAGTGTACTTTAAAATGAAATCTGAAAAGTTGAGTCTGGGAAAGTGTGGATTTTTTACACAATGAATGGGTGGAAACCTTGGAGCAATACACTTTTTTTTTTTTAATTGAAAACAAGACCCAAGAAGAGACAAAGAAGTAAGCTTGCAATCCCCATAAATCCTAAAACAGACATTTTCTATTAGTTCTATCGAGGCTCCTTGGTTATTTTAGAAATCGGACTGATTTGGAAGTAGAAAAAGCACCGTGATTAATCCCCATCAGTTCCAAAAAGTTTTTTCCCTGCATTAATCTAGGTAATCTGCAGAGCTTACTGTGAAGACTTCTTTTTTTGCTTATTGCTGCCATTTTTTAAGCTCTCCGTGGTTTTCTAATCACACTGGGGTTAAGGATGAACTCTGTACAGACAAAAATCCATTAAGCAACGTAAAATATGACTGAAAGACTGCGGAAGGAGTGTTATGCTTTCAGTATGTATAACCTGCAGCTGATTCTCCTGCCTCTCCCTTGACAGCTATTTTCTCAACAGCGATGTAAAAAAATTGCCCCTGAACTCCACCTTCAAAACACTATGCTTAGTTTTTGGCTCTTTCGCAGCATCCATCTCGGTGTTCCATGATTGATGACTTACTGTTTGCGACGATTATTCTCACGCTTTAGTTTTATCCTGCTCATGGCCGGAGCCCAACTTAAATTAACTGCTATAGCTTTTGGCACATGCTTTATTCAGGGGAAGGCGACACAATATGTATCATTGTCACACCTCAATTTACGCAGATTTCTGAATGCAAACCCTTGACGTTTCCCCATTCGTCACATTAGACCCTGAAACAAAAGTGTATTTTATTGAGATCTTATGTGATAGACCAAGATAAAGTGGAGCACAATTACGAAGAAGAAGAAGGTGAATGATAAATGATAAATGTGGTTGTCAAATAAATTAAAAAACAAAACTGGAAAAGTTTTGAGGTGAGCAATGGATGGCGGCTTTGTGAGACATCAGCCTTAACCTTGATGAGAAATGTGTTTCATTGTCACAAGAGCTCAAGGCAAAGGAATTTGTCAAACCAATTAGTAGTAAAAAAAAAAAAAAGTACAAAAATTATTACCCTTAACTGTGCACCGCAAAGGCAAACAAAAGCAGCACAAGGCTCTTGCAGGATCCTGATGAGGGTTTTGAAAGGTAAGTTTTGACAGACGCTCTTGAAAATCGAGATCTTTAAGAATGTCCTCTCCGGGTTTTACAGATATCTCTTCAGGATTGTTTAACACCCTGTGCTAATCGCTGCCTTTTTTTCCCCAATGCAGCCAGAGAAGATTGGCCAATCTCCGGTTGCCCCGACGTCCGACGGAGACAAGGTGGACCTGGAAGCCTTCAGCGAATTCACCAAGATCATCACCCCTGCCATCACACGAGTAGTCGACTTTGCCAAAAAACTGCCCATGTTCTCTGAGGTGAGGGAAGGCTGATTATTTGGCAACCGACGACCAGTTCGTGCGTAGATGGCCTCTGTCAGGCCGCATGTGTTTGTGAGCGCTCAGAGGTGTGAGGATGATAAGTGCGATTTGTCAAGCAGATCATTTAATCTGTCTGAAGGAAAGGCCAATACATTTCATTGCAAATTTATTCATACCTCTTAAACATTTAAACTGCTTTACATTTTGTTTCACCTTGGGATTTTCTATTATAGATCTCCATAACTTCAGAAGTAAAAGAAAAGATTTGTGGTTCTCGAAAATTTATTCAAGTATGAACTTTTGCTGCTATTGCACCTGCATGTCTTTTGGTTCATGCAGGTGCATGAACCTGCATGTACTGTACTACATGCAGTACTTCCTTTGAACATTTTCATCGTTTTAAATCTGTCGATGTCGATTTTTAAGATATTTCCCAAGATTCTCAGTTTGATAAAGATCTGGACTTGATCTGGACGCGTCTGCCTCAACCTGAAGTGTTGTACTGTGCCTCTGGTTGTATGTTTCGGATCTGACAGACTTCATGACTTTCTTTCAAAAAGGGTTTTGTTTTTTTTCTTGTCGCTTTGTATTTGTGAAGCGAACAGACACTTGCATTAGTCAATATTTCCTCCAGCACTGACCTACAGGTAGACACCTCAGGGAACAAACTTTCTTACATATGATAGTCGGTTTGGGTTACATTAATTAGTAAACATCTAATAAAGTAGTGGCAAGGCATTACATTATTGAGCACTGATTGAAGAGTTATTGTCTGGTGGGCCAGATGGATTTAGACCTGTGAGTGGGAATTTGTGGCATAATTAGCTACAGATGTGGAGAAGTTGCAACCGTAATCCCATGCAACATTTAGAAACAAAAATCGAAGGCAATGATGTTGAAACTGCTTTTTTTTCCCAGTACAATTGTGTGTTTAATGGTTTCTTTCTTGATAGATGATACCACTGAAATCAATAAGGACAAAAAAAAAAAAAAAACGCATTGTGTTTACTGAGATGAAAATTAAAGCTAAGCAGATAGCAATGCCAGAATCTGCCTCGTTTTATCTCAAAATAATAAAAGTCACTATAAATTAGGCTGTTTAATCTGATATCATTGGACTATGGGGAAAAACCTATTTGAGCCGAGAGGCTTCTTCACGCTGCCTGTCTGAAGCCCTGATAGGAAATGCACAGAAACAAAGCCCACAGTCATTTACTCACTAAAAAAAAACACTAATTAATTGCTGCTCCTTTAAATTGACACAGCCATAAATGCATTGTAAGTGTTTGGTTTGAGCTTCAGTTACAAGCCATGATTACAAATTTACAAGACAGATCAAGGCAACAAATGTCAATTAATCGGCTCGGCTGCCAGGAGCGACACAGGGAGAGTAGAGTTCGCACCGAGGTGGGATTAATTCGGTGAACGCATTCTGCACACGTAACGAGATGAGATTCAGCTGAGAGGGGCTTGCATCCATGTAAATCAGGGTGGTTTTGAAATAATCTGTTTATTCGCGGAAACAAATACATGCTCGGTGTTCATCCATTGTTTTTCTTCTGTTCTTGAACCACTTCTTTTACTATTGTCCATTTGTCTCTCACGTTATCTGATAAACTTTGGTTGATGCTGGGAATTATTTTATTTTATTTTATTTTGTCGTGTGTAACACAGAAACTGAGCCGATTAGGCCGTGCCCACACGAGAACACAACTGATCGGAACAATCTTTTCCGTTTGCCCCTAAAATATACACGTAGAAATAACACTGTTGCTATAAATGTCTTTGTCCATATAAGAACACCATAAGTGAATGGATGCGGCGCTCTGATGTTGCCTGGAAAATGCACAAACCCAGGAATGGAGCTGAGGAGCATGTTTTCATGGAGTTTGTCACAGAGCTGGAAATCATAGAAAATAAATGCTGCCACCCTTTGTTTACTTCTGATACTGGGGACATTAAGTGTTAGAGTTACTGACTAACATTTATTCTGGCCCATAGACTATAAACCATATAGACTATCAAAAAGAAACAGAAAACCAGTGCAGTGATTTAAGGGCCAGCATAACATGAAACATTTGTTCTTGTGTTGGCAGTAGCATTCTTGTCGACATGGATATCATGGTGGACACACTTAGTGACTGTTGTTGACAACGGTCAAGTGAGGAAACTTGAACTTTTTTTTCCAACAACATAAATGTAAATGGATGCACAATATATCTTCACATCTCTGTTTGCATTGAATGATAGATTTATTTATTTTTATTTTTTTTTTATGATCACCAGCTGCCTTGTGAAGACCAGATCATCTTGTTGAAGGGCTGCTGCATGGAGATCATGTCGTTGCGAGCGGCAATCCGTTATGACCCCGAAAGCGAGACGCTGACGCTGAGCGGGGAGATAGCCGTGAAGCGCGAGCAGCTGAAGAACGGAGGGCTGGGTGTGGTGTCTGACGCCATCTTTGATTTGGGCAAAAGCCTGGCGCAGTTCAACCTGGACGACACGGAAGTGGCGCTTCTGCAGGCCGTGCTTCTCATGAGCTCAGGTATGCTTAAAGGAAAAAAGGCATCTTTCAGTTTATAATTTCATGTCAATGGCTTTACGTGCCATCGAATGAAACATGTAGTAAATGAGGTCTTACTTAATGTTATTTAAATAAAAATTTCCATCGTACTTCTCCCTCGGAGGTGAAATGTTTAAGCCCATTAAGTACTGCACATAGTGCTTAGAACTAGGTGTTTAAAAACCGGAAGCTGTCCTTTAAAGAAATGCCTCATCTAAACCTTCCTCACACACTTTTTGGTCCCTTTTCTTAAAGATTGGGTCCACCGTCCCAATCTGTCACTCCAGAGCCATTGTCCCAGTCCTACATGTAACAGAAAAGAGACTTGTCAACCAGGCCAATAATGCCCAGAGTCTTCACCATCTCAGGATGAATTCTCTGCACTCCAGGCAACGTGCTGATGAGGAGCTACCCGCTACTAACCGAGTCATGTAGCGGAAGTACATTTTGAACTTGGAAAATTTGCTTCCTCTACTAAGGACATGGGGACTGGATTAAGGAGATCCTCAAAGTTATTCTTTCGTTACCCAACCAGGTCCTTTGTGTGGGTCAGCAGCTCAAACCCTATGCCAAACAAGACATTTCTGTGTCACTTCCAGAGCTTTCTTGAGGCCAACCAAAAGTCCGTCCCCGTAGCTTCTCTGAATTGCTCCTACACCTCCATTTTTTCTCATGCATGAAGAAAGCCATCCATTAACTACCAACAGGGCTGTCAGTTCTGCTATATTGTCAATGAACTTTTTTTTGTTGTTGTTTTGGTGTAGCATTATTGAGTAAAACATTTGTGCACCTGCTCCTGGCTTTCTCAATGATTTATTGCTGTAGCCACACATCATCAGAACAAGTCAAGAAAACGCTACCAAGTTCAGAGTTTGCTAAACGTTCCTTTGCCTCCTTTCTTGACAGATCGCTCAGGCCTGACGTCTGTGGACAAGATAGAGAAGTGCCAGGAGACATACCTGCTGGCATTCGAGCACTACATCAACTACCGCAAGCACAACATTCCCCACTTCTGGCCCAAACTCCTGATGAAGGTGACGGACCTGCGGATGATCGGCGCGTGCCACGCCAGCCGTTTCCTTCACATGAAGGTGGAGTGTCCCAACGAACTGTTCCCGCCGCTTTTCCTCGAGGTCTTCGAGGAACAGGAAGTGTGACACGTGCAGACGCCAGCGTGTGCAACGGGAAGCAGGAAACGGGAGACGGGCTAAGCCACAGAGACGCGTGGAGAGTCTCATCGGCAGGAATTTGCGTTTCTTCGACATCAAATTCACAGTTTGTGGTTACAAAGAAACTGGATATAACCGGAAAGAAAACACACACCAGCAACGGGAGAATGGAACAAGAACCTCCTCCCTTCTCTTTCTTACACCTTCTCCTGTTTAAACATCCGTGTGGGGGCCCTTCTGTCTGAGCAAGCTGTTTTGTCCAGAAAGAGTTGTTGCCATTTGCCAAGACACATCCACAAACACATAAAAACACTCACACACAGAGCCACAGCTTGTTTCACCTCAGTTCTTCAGGGCAGCGTCGTTTGTGGGGATCAGGTTCCCCTCCTTGTTTCCTTTTTTTTTTTCTTTTAAGCTTCTCAGCGCTCACGTTTTGAAGCAGCATCAGAGCTGGTCAGGATCTTTCAGTATTATTTCTGAATAAGTGTTAAAACGGTAGTTCAGAAAACACGGCGTCATTTCTCACAGTCATGTGAGCAATCGGCAAACACTGCGAGCTAATTTTTTAATTTTTTATTTTTTTCCACATTTCTTTGGTGTGCAATGGCGCCAATGGATGCAAAAGCAACCAGACTCGGCTGCCAGGTAAATCAACTCAATCTGAGCCGTTACTGCTGTTTTGTTGTTTTGTTTTGGAGCTGCTCCTCCTCTAAGATCCCACTGAAACAGGTGCTATATTTATATAAAAAAAGGCTAGTCCAGTTCGATGAAAATGTTCTGTCAGCCTTTAAAAAGGGGGCAGACCAAATCTACTTTTTTTTCTCTTTTTTTTTTTTTTTTTTGTCATTGGACCGGCTCCTGTGACTCATACACACACATCCATACACACATACATACATACATATGTGCAGGCGGTCCTCGTCGCTGCCTGCGCAGCTCTCATACCGTCGTATGAATGACAATGAAGCGCTTCTGTCTCCGAGGAGTTACGACTCTGAAAGAAGGAAAGGAAAAACGCGACGGGAGGAGGGAGAGATTCCCTTTGAGAAGCAGAAAATAAGGAGGAGCGGAGGCAGGGAGAGGAAATGCGGCGTAATACCTGGACTGGGGTCAGAAGTAAATCTTCTGCACCCCGTCTGCCTCCGTCTTCATTTGACACACACATTTATATGAAAACACACAACTTCACCTCAGAGTAACATAAATGCCTCATTTTACTGTACACACTGCACGACAGTGTCGATTTAAAGCCCTCATCCGTAGGGTTTCTACAGAGTCCTCTCCTCATGGACTCAGCTCAGTGTGGCCCCTGCAGGCTTCCATACACACTTGCCTTTTTTAAAAAAAAACAAAAAAAACAAAACGAAAAGAAAAGAAAAAAAAAAGAAATCTATGAGAGTCACCGAGAGCAGGCGAAAAGGCCAAGAAGGCTACCATTTACCTCAAATACGGACACACCCCGAGGATGGGGCGGCCATGCTGCCCCACGGTGTCAGGCACTACCTCACCTCTGTGGACATAGGGCAGCTGCCCACAGCCAGACATACATCGTTCAACTGGTTTCATATGTGGACTAACACAAAAGTTCAGACTTTTCTTTTTTTGTTGTTGTTGATTTGCATAGCGGCACAAAAACACTCAAAGAACACACACAGACACACATTTAACTCTCTCACTTGGTTCTAATGAGAAACCGTACAAAAAGACAGGAGGGCCGACCACCCTTCCCCACCCTGCGGGGGCGGGGGGAGTGGTACCCATTACATTCGGATCATCTCGTTGTTCTGTTATTTGGGACCAAGCGTCATCCTTTTACCCCCTTCTGTGGAAACAGAAACTGACTTACAGGAGCAACAAATGAACGGTGGGCACCACCCCCCCCCCCCCCAGCTTAGACCACCTCAGAGAACAAGCAAGGGGAGCAGACGGGGCACAGCGAGCAAGCGCCCACGATGGCCACGCCCGCTGAATTAGCGCGCAGAGACCGGGCATCTGCAAACGAGCGGCTTTCCACAGCTCACCAATGATTTCTGCCACTGGATATAGAACAAAACTGGATGTCTTGTGATTGATGGTCACCACATTAGATTTACAATCATGGGGAAAAGAAAGTTTCCAACAAGGTCGCTGTCGTTTTAGTTTCAAAATTTGTGCCAGACCCTCAGACATTTTAGAGGCTTTAAATACTTCATAGTCCTAAGCGTGCTTTTCTGCTACATTGATCTTTAATGTAAACAAAACAAAGAGGTTTTTGTTTTTTTTATAAGTGTAGTTCCAGGTCACTTTCTCCTATTTGTACTCCTATTTTGTGCCTATGCATAGTTTTATTTCCCCTTCCCACATAAATTTGCTGCTTTAAAGCTAAACCTTTCGTAACTGTGTACTTAATCGCTTTGTTTCTATTGGTAATTAAAGTGTAAATGTAAAATATAGAGATGATATTTAAAATCTTTAAATCTAAAAATGCGAAAAATCGTATAATTTAATTTAAGTGTATGTTGCAAGATTTTAACAGGTTGAATTTTATTAAATGTAACATTTTGACATTTGTCCAGTGACCAGTGTTGATTTCCACCTTTGATTAGTACAGTGATAGAAAAAAAAAAAACTACATTGAATGATCTACTGTAGGTTTTATTAGTTTATCTAATCACTGTAGATTAGCCTCCACTTTTCATTACAGCAAAATATTCCCTGTTGAGTTTGGTGTCCCTGTCCCGTTGAGTCCAAATTTCAGCCATGCTTCAGCTGTCGGACATAAGAATTCTAATTTCACTCTAATAATACATTGTTTTATAGAGGAATATATGATCAAGCCGCCTTTTTACTGAGACAGCAAATCAAGGCCAAATCATCCCCCTTCCACCACTGTGCTTGTCAGTTGGTGAAGGACTTTGTTCCTGAAGTCTTACGACTCACTGCCGACCAGGAACCCAAAGTCACGCCACTGTGATTTGATATCGCTACAAAACGTAACATTTAACATGCTCGTTGGGTTTTCACAGTTCTTACGAGTATTGCATGTTTTCATTTTGGGGCGGAATTAGTTTTATTTATTTTTTATTTTTTAACTTTGGGCAGCTTCCAAGTTTAAATCATAAACTCAGTGTAGAATGTTCAGAAATGGCCTTATAGTCACCCCGACATTGGCGGCACCAACAGTTCCTTCCATCAACTCTTTGCTGATGTCTTTCTACCTTGACATTGTGCTAGCCCACTAATGTTTGACTCCTGACCAGCTAACTGTCAGAACGCCCATTTTGAAGAGGCTTCTGGGTCACACTTGGTGAATTGATTTCTACTAGACTTACTTTTAAATCCCATGGCAACAAAGGCGGAGTTTCTTTTTGTCATGATTGTAATCAAATGTCTTGTGTATCCCAGTTCTTGTCACTATATTAGTAATGTGTAAAACATCCGTGGCAGACATCATACATGAGGCAGCTGAATGACTATTAAAGAATACACCATCTGTTAAAAAAGCCCACTCTGTTCCTTCAATTCTGGGTCCATGCCAAATCTGGGTTCCCCTCCTATAAAAGAGTCGGTTCTATTTAAATGTCAAGCAGCAGTCCTGTACATAATGGATAACTCACACCTCTACCAGATGGATAAGCGTCCGCAACGGAAAGTTAAAGAGGACCAGGAATGTTGCTCCTTTAAGCACATCAACAGCTTCTGGGATTCATCACTTCTCCTGCTCTGCCATCCTCTTGGCCTTCCCTGGAGCTGAGCTCAAGCCGTCATTACATCCCCATCCAGCCTGGCTAGTGGGAGTTTTTGCACTACTGGAGCGGTCCTCACTTTCACCCTTTCCTCTTCAGAGTTTTATCTGTACACATTTGTTGGCCCAACTCACCCCAAATGGGAATCCTTGACCACTCTGTATAACAGAGGCTGACAGCCACAGTGGCCTCAGGCCCAAACCTTTCCTGTTGCCGGCGTCACGCCGACAACCCAGAGAAAAACGGGGATGGGGGAGTTGCGAGAGACCCCTGCATGGGAGGGTTTGGAGGGCTGTGTAGCACTTATCGTCTTCTCGTAATCATCATCATCATTACATTTCAGATCTGGGGCCCTCCAAATTGTTTTTCCTCCTCTTCTTAACCTTGCTGTTCCCCCACGGGTTTGGCCAAGAATCGCTGACACCAAACAGGATCCAGGCCTCTCCACCTTGTGAGACAAGGCTGGCCATAAACGCCTTTCAGAGAGGCGCCACCAATTGAATGTGAACAGCAAAGCAGTAGAGGCGAAATCGAGAGATTTGAAGACGCAAGGAAGCAAAAGAAAACAAAATGCCATTATTAACTTTGATTAAAGTGGGAATTGTGGATGGGGAAATGTTGGATATGCAATGTCCCTCCCCCCGCCCCCAAGTTAGGTGCCCCAACCTCTTCTCCCACACCAGCCGAGGACCCCAAATGAGACCCCCCGTCCCCACCACCTCCTCCTCTCAGTTCCAGTTGAAAATTTTAATACTGTGGGGGTCGGAAAAGAATATCCCACATTCCAGAGATCGAGGTTTGGATCACCTCTTTGTTAAACAACTGAAAGAGGAGTGTAAGAAATCTGATGTCCTTTTGTTGAGCTGACTGAGTTTTTGTGTGTAACTGAGGGGGTTAAATGCTGCTTTTCTTTATGGGACAAAATGAAATCTGAAATGATACGAATCCATAAAGCAAAATTAAAAAAAGCGAGGACTTTAAAAAAAAAAAGACTCCTAAACAGAATTATTGGAGATTTTCTTTTTCCTTGTTTTCGTATATTTCTTTGTATTTTGATGCTTTAACTGCTCTGTGTAAAAGAGAGAAGAAAAAGAAAATGGCTGTAGTCACTTTTTGACCATGTGTGCAGTGTAACATTGGAGAAATTTCTCTTCTTTTGCCCACATCTGTCTTTTGTGTTGAGAAGCCAACTGATGCGTTTTGTCTCGTGTCTCTCCAGTTGTCTGTCCTCTTTTATCAGAGGAGGAACTCAGAGCCAACAAAACAGGAGTTGCTTTTTTTTTTATATATACGTATATATATTTCTCTTTTTGTAATGGAATACAACAGAAAATAATGCAACCTTAAACTGAAAACAGAAAAAAAAAAAACTGAAACACAAGCCTGTCATACCTCACGCAACACAAAACTCATACGAACTTGGGAGGCGTCGTGTTTTGCAGGCACATGTAAAAATGCAGAGATGCATATAGACTAAAAAGGAACAGAGAGTTACGTGTCGGGCCTGTGTGTACAAGTTCAGCTCAATAAATTAGATTATTATTGCGAAGTTAATTGATTTCAGTAATTCAATTCAAAGGAGAAAATCACATGTAGGACTTCTTGCACACATTGATAAATTCCAAATATTTATTTCTGAGTTAATGTTTATGAATATGGCTCGAAGTTGAAAAAAAACAAAACAGTTTTTCTGAAAAAAATAAATAAATAAATTGTACCAATATGTTATGGTCTACAGAATCATGAGGAAGACTACTGACTGGACAGCTGACAGTTTAGCCATTGACAGGCTTTACAAGGAGAATGAAAGTCATTGGCTGAGGCTGAAGCAGCTTACTATATTATTATTATTATTATTATACTTGGTCAAGGTTCTTTTTGCATAAAATACAAAATGATTTGACTCATTATTGGCATATTCACCAATTCAGATTTTTCTGTGGAACGCAACTCCAAATTATTTGCAGAAAACCTGCCTATTTGCCTTTTTTTCACCTTTTTTTAAATGTATTTTTTACTGAAAATGCAGCTTAGGAGCAAGGCTACTTGACACTATTGGTTGGTATTTGCAAATCCAGGAGTAGTATTTATTTTTCTTGGCGTCATTTGGCTGTTCCCTGGAGTACAGAGACAAGGTGAACTTTAGATATTGACTCCTGTGGTGGCATTAAGACAGTTTCCACTGTGCGTATTATTGCATATTAAGGTATATTTGGTGTTTGGTGTAAAATGGTCAGTTTCAGGAATTTTTTAACAAGGGCTTGTAAGTATTTCAGGATTTTATCTATTTGCGGGTGGTTGTGGCCCCTTACTGTTGACATAAGAGCTAGGAAACAAGATTAGCTTCTCCAAAGTTCTCTAAATTATATTCAAACTTTGTCCCTCCACTGAACTTTCTATTATTAAGCTTGGTGGAAACACTCTTTGCATCCAGTTTTTTTTAGCCATAGTTTTATGTTGCTCTTGCAGACGACATCCGTCACTTTCTGCTGGTCAATAGTCAAGTCTGGAGTCTTCCAAAAAAAAATTGTGCTGACCATAACATGGCCATAAAATAACATCCTGTTTTAGTGGTATATTTTTCTAAGAAACATAATTTGGGGTTTTCATTCATTTGTAAGCAAGAATCAACAAACTGTCACTGTATGCAATACATCTATAAAATGAGTTTTACTTTGTAAAACAGAATTACTGAAAAGAATGAACTTTTCTATGATATTCTACATTATTGAGATGCGTCTGTTGGTTTTTCCTCAAGGTTTGGGGCCCTCTTATTGATTTGGATCTCAGATGAACCCAAGGACATGTTTGCTAAAATCACTCAGCACTTCTCTGACTGTGTTGTAGATCATGACGTAAAACAAAATGTGAACGGCCCAGAGACTGAGGGATGTTTGCTTCTGTAATGGCTGATTGTTTTATAGAACTGAATGTAGCTGAAAGGGAGGGGGGGAGGGCGCTGGACCTTAACCTGGCACCCACAACCCAGCTTCCACTCACCAGCAGAGAGGATAGTGGTGTCACACAGACATTAGGGGGAAGAAAAAAAAAAAACTGAGAGGATATATTGCCCGTTTGCAAGGTGCAATACTTTTGTATGTTTTCGGTTTGGATTTAGTTTTTGTTTACTTTTTACTTTTTTCAGGGGTGGGGTGGGGGGGACATGATCAATGATGTAAATACAAAAAAAACCATACAAAAACACTCAAGATTCATTGTAAAAAGTCAACTTTACCGCTCCATCCCATTGTCATGTAAGTGAAGACAACAAAAGAAGCGAAGAGATGTGTAATGCTTGTTACAACTTTTTTACGTGTGCACGCTCTCACATGTGCATGCAGGTCCATAATCAAAAGTGCCCCTTGACATTAATCATAACCCCCTGTGCCTCGTCTTGTTTGCAAAGAGATGAAAGCCTGTACCCTCTGTAGTCTCATGACGACATGAAGCGCTACACGTGTGGCTGTGGGTTTTTGTGTATGCGTGCTCAGATATTGTCCTTTAAAACTGATGATGCGAGTGGTGACAGTAGCTCAGTTAGCTGCAGGAAAGGAAAGAGGAGATGCATGCTAAGACTCTTTGTCTAGCATGTGTTTCAGCTAACCCAGCTGCTAAGCACTCGCATTGTTGTCGAAGTGTAAAATGGATCTGAACGTTTGTCCAAAGCATCTTTGGGTTCCGTAAGCTAGCTCGGAAATGTTGCAACATCAGCTTATACCGGCCCCAGTTACACTAATATTTTTTGAAATTCTGTTGGTTTATGTATGTGTGCTTCTGGGAGAATATTCCTTTCCCCCCCCCCTTTTCTGCCCTTGATACATAAAATGGAGTGTAAATGGGGTCTTAGATGATGACAGCAGTTTGAACTTTCCATTGTTTTAACTACAGATGCATTGCACCAATTCACAACAAATGTCATATCAAAGAAGTTTGAAAACAAAAAGACCCAATTTATATCTATAAATATAATCAGTTCAATATGATCCAATCAGATTGCAATTCAGTTAAATGCAGTCCAGTTCAATCCTACTTATAATACAATGCACTCAAGTTTACAATGGCAATTGCTAAGACATTCTCTAAGGAACATACGGTTCTCTTGTATCTGACACAAAAGGAATTATAAAAGTTATAATGTTATGGATACTCTCAGTATCCATAACGTCAGTATCCTTACCATTGATGGGTTAAGTAAATAGGTCACGGGAAAACTGGCCGTTTGATTGGTGCTTCTTCCATCCTCAGACCATCTACTGAGCTCAAAGAGAAACTTTTAAATCCAGCCCCAACTAATTTTGCTCAATTCTCATATGTTGATGCTTTGGACAAAGGTGAAGATTGTCTGTAATGTCATTTGTTTTGTTTTGTTTTGTTTTCTTATTGGTTGTGTTTGGTTCCCTGCCCCTCCCCCTATGCCAAATATAGAGTTTGTTGAGACATGCAAACAGCAAGATGTCTATGCAATCTCCCCTCCTAAATCTTTTTTTTTTTCCCAAAAAAGAAAGACAAGCTCACTGTAACAACGAGCCAGTCTGACTAATTAAAATCAAATTTGGCCTGGCTTGAATTCCAGAGGCTCTTTGCATGACCCAAAGACCCTTGCTGCTCTTGTGTGGGCACATATCCCGACTGCTCAGCGGAGATGGCCTTCTCGCCCAGCTTTTTTGGCCGGTCCTGAGGCGCAGGAGCTCTTCCCAGCAGTCCGTATCCCACAGAAGCAGGCGGGGTTCATTGGGATGTTGTGGAAAACAAGGACTCAACGAGATGTGCTGTTTTCTGTGAATTGCTCAGAGTGAGATGCGCGAGTCTTGGTGTGCGCGTGCATGCTCGGGTTCTGCTCATGCTTCCTTAATGGGATTGGTGCATCAAGAAACTTAGATTTTAAAATTAGGACCAGTAGCTAAATTTAATCCCGTTTGCTGCCTTTATATACAGTCACTTAGTTCAATGTAATGTTAGTTCTTAGATTTGTGCTTTAGCTTGTGTTTACTTAAAACCTTAATGCTTTTGATTCTGAATCGGTTTCACTTACGTAGATATAAAGGATGTTCACGTTTTTGAGATGAAGATTTAAGACCGACCTGATTTAGCTTTACACTAGCACTTAACATAAAGAGCACTTTGAATGGCCCAAACATGATAAAAAAGGTCTTTGTGGTAATTTCTTAAAATGTACATATTTATAAATTGCATATAAGGTTATGTATATTTAAAAGATTTTTAACCCCAAAAAGAAGGAAAAGAAAAATATTAAAAGAAATATTTAAAGTTTACTATAATTTATAATGACGTGCAATAACTCATTGAGTTTCACATCTAATCAGAAAGTCCTTCACACATTTGTGGGGATTAATGCACCTTTCCACGAGAGCACCGGCAAGACCCAATCAGCATGCACGCACACACGAACACAAATGACTTTTTGTTACTGGGTAAAGAAAGTTATTGAAGGATTCTCTCAGGTAAAAAAAAAAAAAAAAAAAAAAAAGAACATTTTCTAATAAATGATGGTGAACCTTAGATTGGAAACCCTTGTTATTCGTCTTTTTGGCCTCCCAATGTGCAGTTGTGCATTGTGTCTGCTTTCTGTCCTGGATGGGATTCCAGAAGAAAATTAATTCTAACCAAACGCTAAGTTTCCAAGTTTTAGTCCCAGTGAAAATGAACGACGCTCACCTGGTTTTGGTAGATGGTTTACACCACAAAGGAAGGCAAATTTGTATCGCATGAGTGTTTTCAACCCTTGTTGGGTTGGAGTTTGTGCTGCTATTGAAGCCCACCTCTCTCATATCAGGTAAAAGGAATATCCACACACAAAAAAAATGTTAAAACAATCTGGCACTTTCTCTTTATTGCTGGTCTTTCTTTTTTTTTTTTTAATTTAAGATTAAAAGAGTATCATTTTTGCTGAAAATTATGATTGGTTTGAATAATGACATTTTCACTGTGCTGGGGTGTCTTTTTATCTTTTCATGCACAACACTTTAAGTTGATTAGGTTTAGGCTCTAAAAAGTATCCATGTAGCTAAACAATAGTTTTAAATTATATTTATTTATAAATAAGGACAAAAATAAATATATTACCTTAAATATATTAATTTTCAAATTAACCTTAACACTTCTTTTTAATCATTGTGTATTATAATTTAGATTTTACCCTGTACGTTAAAGACACGGTGGAAAATTTATAGATTTATGATTTGAAAAAAATAAATAAATCACTTATGGGTCTCTAAAAATATCCTTTTTACTCTGACTAATGATTAAGTTTAACATTTCTTTTTAATAAACCTTACTTTCTTAGTGATTTTGTAGTCACGGGGGTTGTATTTTCCGTTTTGTGTTTCTAACATGATTCTTAACATTCCCAGGTAAGTACATGACGCGCTGTGCAGTATCTCAGATACTGGATAGATTTTGACTTTTCTCAAAACCAGGCTATGCAAAGTTCCTGCTTTTTCTTTACACTTGCTCCCTTTTATAGTCAAAACCTCTTGCAGCCATAAATAGCACTCCCTCGCATTGAGGCTGGACGTACAGAAGCACATGACTCCCATCTAAAACCCAGCATCAGTCTTCGTAGGTGTGGAGGTGAAGGAACCTGACCCCACCCCCGACACACACACGCACGCAGAGACCCCACACACCCCTATCCATCTGATGACATGATGCTCTTAAGTGATGGGAATAAAGAAAAGCCTTGCATGTGTAAAACCGTGCATGCCAATGTCTTTGTGGGAGGATTGAGTTGTGTGTAAGAAAAACTGTGTCAGCGCTTTGTTGTGACTGTCTCTTCGATGGCGTGTGTTGGTTGACCTGCTTCACTTTTTCTTCAAAAACCCATCAAAAAGCACCTTTTAAGGCCTCGGCGAGTGTAGAACAGACATTTGTCCTGTCCCAGACCAGTATTATTCCCTCAGATGAATTTATCACACTGACAGGCAGACGTATATGAAGAAAAAAATAAAATAAAATAAAATAAAAGGGTGCGAGGGAGGAGGGGCTTGGGAACCATTTCTCATCTTTGGCAAGATTGCAAGGTAGAGAAAAATGAATTTCAAGAAAAAAAAAACAGAAAATAGATACTTCAAAAGAGAAACGTCAGCAGCTTTAATCAACAAAAGCTGCGTGACTACAGAATAAGGGAAATCACTGGCACAGATGAAGAGTTTGGATCTTTGTAATTCACTTCAAACGTTCACATTATTGATTGCTTTAATCGCCCTCATCCCTCATCATTTTCCTACAATTTGTTTTATACTTCGGCAGGTGATTTATTCTAAAATCTGCACTTTTATAAGGAAAAAAAAAAAGGATTTGAGGCTTTTCAGAAGGAAGATTCAGGTGCTACACTGAATCCACAAACTGGGCACAAAAGTGAGTTTGAAAGTTTTAAAACTCAAAGTTGTTTTAGTGGTGCTGCGTATCACAAGAGTTTGCTGGCCAGTCAAACACAGTGGGATTATGATCATTAAATCCTTAAACCTTTGGAAATGTGAGCAGGTACCAAATCTGGTAATCTGCATTTCCCTAAAGTTTGTGACCATAAGGAATCGCTGTGTGCTCGATATCATCTTCATCTTTTTTTTTTTTTTGACTTAACTTTCCACTAAAGTGATCAGGTGCAGCGGTCTGTGGAAAGTCCTTTAGCAATGAGTTTTTGTAGTTTGATGATTATAAATGACCATCAAGCCAGTGATCCCAATTATATTAAAATGTCAGAAATCATTATTTCAGTATCCAAAGTTTGTTTACTTTGTTTCATATGTAATCCAATTTTTAGAGAAGTGGCATTCATTTTATTTTTACTAGCATGAACCCATATAAACATGAAGATTTGCAGAAATAAGTCTTTGAAATCTATCACTCGGCGTGTGTAAATCCACATAATCACTTTTTGGACTCAATTACTGAAATAGACTCGATGATCTAAATTATTGACATTGTATTTAGAGTCGCCAACATCGATATTGGTGGCTATGGCGTGGATTAAAAGGCATGAAAATACTGGGTCAGATAGGGAAACTTTTTTGCTGCTCAGATCGTCTGCATAGAGATTTATAGTCAAATGGTTTTATGGAAAAGTATATGTATAAATGAGTGAGAGTGTGCAGATTTTAGCTGAAATTTTAGTAGTGGTTAGAAATTAGAAAGGTGAGGCGTCAAGTTTGGGAAAGATATTGTATTAGGAAAGATATACAATGTATTGTATGTTTTTTTTTTGTTTTGTTTTGTTTTAAATCTTCAGATGATTAACTGGCCTCAAAGGGTGCTTATTGTTCTCATTGTGGTTCAACCTGTTTCCTACTCCGCCAAATGCCCACAATCACATCACACCATCCACTTACATGCACGAGCCTACTGTGAAATCAAAAGCATCGCTCGCTTCTCGGCAACTTGCTGTAAAGGTATTCGCATCTCGTAAACTTCAGCGTGTTTCACGTACACGCAAGTAAAATCCAGTGCAATCAAGGCTAACCACTTAAACTGACAGATCTGGGAGCAAATGTCTTTGCTCACTGCTGCATGCACATAAAACTCTGCATGTCTATATCAGAAAGCTGGAGTGCACAAGTACAACATGTCTTTTATGCAGCAATTAGTGTGAGGTAAATGCTTCTACTGAATTCCGGTGGTGCTATTTATTTTTTTTTTTATTGTTTTTTTGCCAGCAACTGAGTTAATTGTGTCTTTATTGATTTATTTAAGTATTATTACTATGCAATGAGTTTTCCTCATTCAAAATGAAGATGCTAATTTTAAGCTGTGTTTTTACAAAGCTGAGAAGCTGCACCCTTTGGGTTACATTTTTTTTCTCTGACTTTTTTTTTTTTTTTTTTTTTTTTTTTTTACAAAAGGATCTTGTTCAGACTGCTTACAGCAGTAACGAATTACAAATACTGGCAGTTCTAATTACATTTTTGCAAAGAAAACAGAACTTAACATTTACTCGCCATGGCTGCACGTTGACTGCTGTGGCTGTGGGAGACGCTGTGATGAGTTCTGCAGACTCATGTGTATCTTGTTTTGCATATCTGGAAAGTGGAAGAAACAAGACATTAGATGGAATACTTATTTATACTGATGCTTTACAAACCTAACAAACTACACTTTTTTTTTTGTTTTGTTTTGTTTTTTTATGCTCTTGGTGGACAAAATCCAGAAAATCAAGAAAAAAAATCTTGGTGCAAAATATAATAAGGTTAATGTAAATTTGTCCTATGATGGCATCTGAAATTTGATTTTTTTTTTTTTTTTGTCTTTTAATTTGTCAGGTTGTAGCTTAAAAGAATAACCTTGTTGTCACTTTTTCATATTTTGCTGTTTAATCAACCACCCTGAAAATTAAGATACATAAATTTTAATGTACCTCTCTGAGCCTTTATGCAGCACCAAACCTTGCCTCTGTGCCTCCTAGCTTCCTAGCCATTTATGATGTGAAGATGCAGTAATTTAATGATGTTTTTACCAGAGAGCCTAGTGTCTCTGGAAATAACATTCAACCTTGTGTTGCTCTGTCTTGTGGCAGCCAGCTCGGCCACCCATTGTCCATGTTTGTGAATCTTTGCCAGGTCTTAAGCGAACTGCCAAGTTCCTGTCTCTAGCAGTTTGTCAACCTGTCCAAATGGAGGAATCTGATGACTTACATCCTGTGGAATAACATTTTTCCTTTAGATATATGTTTAATTAAATGAAGGACTAAACTCTCAAGATACAAAACAGCCATTGAGGTTAACCTGAAAGCTTTGGAGTGTAGCAAAAAGGGGAATAAATAAATAAAATCCATGTAAAGAATCTCTGAAGTTAATGCAGGTGAAACAGTGTTTTACTTAAGAAGATAAACTACATACCCTCTGTTCCCATTCTACAACTGGTGCTAGAGCTGGATCTTACCTTCCTTTACTGTGAAAAATCAATAAAACATTTAAGAAGCACTTTGGTTTTCCAAAGCCAGATGACCAGCATGGTGCCACATCATCATATTTTTTAAAGTCTCTCTATACATAAATGTCTGATCCTCCACTGTTGTACTCTAAATTTCTTGTTCGGAGCAGGATTTACTACGGCAGTGAAGTGATATCAAAATGCCAGCAGCGTTTTCATGAACAGATGTGGAAACAATCTTTTCGGCAGTCATCAGTGCAGATCTATGCAGCACAAAAAGCTAGAAAATAAAACACGAGGAACTTATTTCACCCTTTTGCCAATGTCTTCAGAATGAAAAATTGGATTAGTTGTTGGTCTCCCATTTCTGTTGAGTAGTCTTTCAGTTAGCACCAGTTTTTCTGTCTGAGGGTCTGTCCAAGTATTCTCAGTCACATTTAGGAATCCAATTACCGTACACCAAATGAAAGCTCTTTTCGATGCCAATGGCATAGCTCAGCTCTGATTTGTAGTTTTAAAAGGTGCTAAGCAATCACTGGCACCAATTTCTCCCCAGTAAAATAAAACAATTAAAAACAAACAAACAAAAAAGAGAGAACTTAAAGCTTCTTGAATGTCTGACAATTATTTTGCTTCTGATCTGTGCAATAGTTTGATTTAAAATAGTTGTTGTACTTTTGTCACTTTTGGCTTACTTTGATTTCCCACTTCACAATTTTACTCCACTAGGTTGAGCTGAAGGAACATGACCAGTGTGTTAGAGGTTACATACGTCATTTTAAGTCACATAACAAATGTCAAATAGCAGGAAAAGGAATATATCAACTAAAAGGTGCAGGACTAAATCAATGTAATTTGTGTTATTTTGCCAACCCATGCCTGTGTCAGATATGGTCCGCTCTTGTCATGGGTAGATTGAATAGAGGGTGGGGTATGAGGTTGATTCAGCCCACGGAGCTTTTTTTTTTTTTTTATTAGCAAAACAATGAATCAAACAGATCACTAAACTAGAAATATTTGGGTTTCAGTGATTTAAAAAAATTACAAATACAATTTGTATAAATCAGTACTCAATATATAGCAAGTCAATAAATATTTTCTGTCTGTACTGACTTTATGATCAGGTCAGAGTATGATAAACATAGGTCCCACTAGCTCATGCTAACCATGTAGCAGGCAATGGGCTAACGTTAGCTTAAGCGAATGAACTTTAATGAGGAGAACGTAAATCAATAACAACCGACTGACTTCAACCTTGTTATGCAGCTTATTGTTACTTATTTCTTCCTGTAGATGGGGTTCAGTAAAATCTGACCAGGTTCTTTGTAAACTTTGAAACAGTGAGGCTCCTTCTAGTTTTTTCTCTGGTCCAACAAATTAGCTCTTAACTTTTGACCCAGGATTTGGTTAAAACGACTGCTTCAATCCCAACAGCATAAACCCAGCCTTTTAAAGAATTATGAATAATTCAGAATTTTTTCACACCTGCATGAAGTCCAAAGCATACTTCAGAGGTTGTTCTCTTTTGCAAGGCTGTAAGACCAAAAAGACTTAACTCTGTTCTTGCTGCTTGTTGTTGAGAACCTTATTTGTCATGCCTTATAAAGGCTGTGTGCGGCAGTAGGAGAGCTCTACGGGGAATGGGGGACAACCGTGACTCGGTTTGAAGATCAGTCATTCTGCTGTTGAATATTAGTGAAGTCGCGATGAAAAGTCCTGGCTAGAAAGAACTTTGTTCTTGCAGCCTTGGGTAAAAGCACATTTCTCAGTTCTTGCACTGGCCTTAGGAGGTCTCTGCAAACTTTGTTGGAGATCAGAATGAATTCCATGCTTCTTTCAAAAACTGGAGTGCGGCTTCGGGAAAACATAAAGCTAATATTCAAATGGGCTGACGACATTTGATGTAGCATATCGACAGCATAACTTGGAATATATTGTTGATGAGGGCATTTAAAAGGCATACTCCACCTTCCCCGGACAGAATTTGTATGGTAATAGGCTCAAAAAACCTGGCCGCCTATTGGATTGTCCAGAAGTTATACAATAGCTCCATAGTAATAGCCTATAAATTTGATGGAGAACAATTTTAAGTGAAAGCCGGGATCCATATGTTCTCTAACCAAGTTGTGGAATTTGAATTGATTTTCTTAATTCCAATTTAGGACCAACACAAATAGGGAGCCGAACAGATTTGACTGACATGGGTTTTATCATCAAAGCTAAAATAGGTCTCACCTGGTGAGCCCCTGCCTTCAAAATCAATACTGGGCCTACATTCACAAGCTGGCCGGGTCCAGATTGCTTTCTTTCCAGAAATACAATATCTCAATATGCAAATCATTTCCAGTCAGAAAACAAACACTTTTCAGACAAATTGCCATAACAGAGACAAACCCTGCAAACTCAGCATTTTAAACAATCTAATTAAACCTTATGGGAGAATTTCAGCCATTAAGGGCATGTTTGTATACTTCACTGTCTCATATACAGGCCATTTACCATATGGAATGAAATAAATGTCTTGTTTGAAATTCTTTACTCATATAAACCACTTTGCTTGCACTATGCAAAAGGGTTAGAAGAAGAGGCAGGAGCAGCGTGACCATTAGCTGTGGAAATTTAAAAAATATATATGTTCTTCAGCCTGTTCTGCTCTGGTCTATGGCTATATTTCCCTCCTACTTATCACTCATAAATCCAATAAATTTACCTCCAATCTCTAGCCTCCCGTTTGTTTTCATATGTCCCAGACAATAAGCAGCTCTAAGTATACTTTTAGACCCAATCGTTTCAATAATTTGTCTTTCTTTGTGCTTCTCAGTTTTTTGCTGGGATCAACACGAAAGAACAATATTCAGAACCCAACCCCACAAAGTGCTGGGATCAACAAATGTCCACAAAACAAACGCAGTCGAGCTTTAGTTGACCCTCTGAGCTGAACATTTTACATGCCGTCCTGTCTCACTGACAAAAAACCTCAAAAAAATATCCACTGTGATTTCCCACACCGCCCACGCCTTCATCGCACCAGCTCACCGGTTCCTCCCGCCAAACCCAAATTCTCCACCGCTACCCGTGCTCCTCCTCCCAGATTGAGTCCAGTGGGTGGTCTGATGTCAGGTAAAACGTGGTGGACTGCCGAAAAGAGGCCCAGACAATCAGTGTGCTTTGTAAACGTTGGTGTGAAGCTCTCACACCTTTATGTTTGTTGTCAGGATTTTAAAAGGAAGCTATTTTTATGCTAACTGTCGCTGGTTTTGTTTTGCTCTCTTATTTATGTAATTATTGTGACTCAGAATACGTCTGAAATGTTCTTTGATCTGTCAAATCATCGCTGACAGTTGGAATGAACCGATAATAATAAAAAAATATTAAAATAAACATTTGTCTTTTTGTTTCTGTGATACGAAATCGTGCGTTACGTTGCGGAGGGGATCGAGGCTGTATTACCGTTATGGGTTAAGCATCATATTTTAGAGCGATGTTGTTTTTGTTTATCTGTCTTTTTAAAACTGTAAGATAAAGATGTGTCTTGTTGAATCAGAGTCAGTGTCAGGACTGACCCTGGCAGCATTGCTCGGTTTGTTGAAAATAAAATAAAATAAAATAAAAAATCAAAACACATCCTGTCTAACTTACTGACAGATGTGCCGTGTGGTTTTATAGATACAACACTGCGGGCTCACCAGCTCTCCCTCAGTGTGATTTCAATTTCAGAAATGAAAGGTTGTGCTCCAATTTTGTAAATCATCATTTAAAAAAATTGTCAACCATAACAGGCAGTAGAGACTATATATATGACGTGTTTTTTTTCCCCCCCAAGGAGTGAGCATTACAGTTTCAAAAAAAGGATCCAGGCTGAATCTGATAGGTACAAGACTGTTTTAAGGGCAGGGTCTGTAGTGAGAAGCCAGATTACGGAGGCCAGCACAGATACATAGCACATCACCATCTGCTGGCCAAGCAGCAATGGATAGGCAGCCATTCAAAAACCTGCAGTTACTTTGTTCTCAGCCGTTTGGTGGTGGGGCTGCTGTTGTGCTTCGAATCTTTGTTTCGGTGTTGGCTGGACATTTTCCTGTAGGACTTTCTGGCAGAGATCAGAATTAATTATTCAAAGTCCTCCAAGTCCCGAAGCATCAAAGGAGCTCCATACCAACAAACTTCCACTACCATGCTTGACTGTCTGTATGATGTTTTTTTTTATTATAAAACATAAAAAAAAAAAACCCTTCTACTTTTGATCCATTGTAGCAGGATACATCTTCCAAACAGCTTCAATTTTATTTGGCAGTACAAAGAATATAATTATTTTGTGTTCTTGTAGGTTTTCCAGAGGTTTTTGTGTTTGTTTAACCTACTTCATGTTGTTTCAGAGAACTGCTCAAACTACTAATTGCTCCAAAACTCTTGCCTGTATGGAAGCAAGCGGGATGACTTGGTGATCTAGGGATACAGCAAACACTTGGGGAAAAGTGGTCTGGCAAAATGAGACCAAAGTTTAAATTGAAACTACTTTTTGGCGCACACACACCAAGCCCACAGTCAAACAGCACGATGCAAAATTCCTAAGTTTTGGTACCATGTTCACCCTGCAGCATCACAATGACCCCTATTCATTCAGAGAAAGTTACAAAGGAAAGGTTTAGATCAAAGCAGATTCATATTTGTGTTAAAGTAGCCTATTCAAAATCCAGACATAAAGCAAAATTGATGTTCACGGATGCTTCCAGTCCAATTTTACGGACATCCAGTTTCTCTGCAAAGAACAATGGGTGGACATTTTATTCATTAGGCGCACCGAATGGTAGACATACCCAAAGACTTGCAACTTCATTGAAAGGTGCATGTGTCCTGTTTCTTCAAGTGTATGCGTTTGTGGACTACGTTGTGTTGGTCTATCACGTAAGTAATAAAAATAAAACACTATGAAGTTTGTGGTTATAATTTGAAAAGGTTTAGGAGGTGGGAAAACTTTTGTAAGTATGTCTGTAGCTACATCTGGTAGGTTGCATTTTAAAATGGCACTACTCCCTAATTGCAACAAAGAGAGCCAACTGTTTGACGGCAAAGTTCTGACTCGTTTGGAAAACTGTGTAGCTGATTTTTTAAAAATTTTTATGTTTAGCTTGTTGCAATCATTAAATGACAAGAGTGATTCCTGTCATTGAAGTCCATCTTGGGGGCTGTTGTGATGGGTGTGACCTCACAAAGGCAGCTTTTCTGCCAACCAATCCCTCCCCGGCTGTTTGAATAAAAAGCCCAACCCACCTCAGATCGCTCTCTCCTCTTTTACTCTTCTCCTCTCACTGGTGTGTGTCTCTGTCATGCACACATGTCATGCTCCCTGCTCTGTCATATCAGGGATTTTCCACTCAGCGGCAAGTGAACTTTGCAGCCAGCTGTGCTGTCAGTTTCAGAGAATGCTCATACCTCAACAACTCTTTGCAGACACCCCACCCCTCTGCCCCGCCAGCTTCCCCCTGTTTTTATTTATTTTTTTAATCATTATTATTATTTTTCCTTGTTGCTGATCAGAGGCGTGTGCACAGCTGTACCAGACTGCGTATGACAAATCGTGCCAGGTCTTTGCATGTCAGACTGCAGCAGATCTCATTATCCCGAGCTGCAGAATCAATTTAAAGAGAACTTTCTGCACTTGTTTTCGTTAAGTGCGTTTCTATCTACTCTCTGTGTGCAAAGGAATCTGTTGGACCCAGTCCCATGTTGGAGCTCTGTTTTTCCTCTTTTATTCCTCCATCTGGATAATTCTCACAGTCTGTCCTTCTGCTATGTTAGCTACAAGAGTAAATCAAATACGCCAGGCTGCTGACCACAAAGCAAAACAGTGATCATAAAGGCTAAGATTGTAGAGCTATGGGAAACTGTAGAGCTGATACTTTTGATAATATTTAGACTATTTGTCCTCACCGGAGTTGTTTTTATACCAATCTTGCTGTTTTGATCTATCGATTCTTCAGAGAGGTGCTGTTTCCAATTTTCCAAGCACATAGTGAACTTTTTAAAAGCACAACCTTAAGTTGTTATTTGAAAAAAAAAAAAAAAGCTGTGTATATACATATCAAAAACAGCTTTGCAATTTAATTACTTGAAATCAGACTTTAAAAAGCTCCTGCTCTTTCCTACACTCTGCCTTCAGCATGCCATTACAATGATTATGCTGTTTACAACCGTTAGGAGTGTTGCACTGAGAAGTAGTTTGTACGATGAGCAAAGCGGACTCGCGCTTCCACCAGGTGCTTGCTAATTGCTGCAGCGTCGAGTCTGGTGGAGCTGAGAGAGAGGAAGAGCTGCTCTGTGAAGCAGAAGCTCCAAGGAGGAGCTTTGTCGGGAAAAGGTGGCGCTTGGTGTGAGCGAGTGTTTGGCCACCCCCAAAATGGCTGACTTTGGAAGATTCAAGAATTTCTCAGACATTCATAAAATAATAAAAGCAACACCCCTGGTAGGTTTTTGATGAGGGGAATAACGCTATAACATGACATAAAGCTCAAAAAAGTTGATTTTACATAATACTCCCCCACGTCCCCCCTTTAAAAACATCTTTTTAGACAAAAATACAGAAATGATATCATGTTCCGCACAATCAACACCAGTCAGTCAGCCTGAATTGTGAATTTATGGGAAGTTGAGCTTATGGCACTGCAGTACTTATGCAAGAACCGTTCTGTACGTCTCGCTTGTGATCTGTATACACAAGACGACGATTATGTAAGTGTGAGGTCATCCACTCTCACTCCCCTTTCCCTGCAACCCATACATGTCCCCGCTGGCTCTCAAATCAGGTCAAATGAGGACTGCTGACGCTGAGCGCTGCCCCGAATAACCCCCATATATGCATAAAGCAACATGGAGAAAGCCTTGAGGTGTTTTAAACATTCCTTTTTAGCAAGCCGCCAAAGTGAACAATCCCACAGAGCCACCCCCTGGCAGATTTAGATGTAAAATTATTTTTCATTCTGCCAAGAAATGTGCTCTTGATAGGAAATAAGACTGTGAGGCAACATAAAGGAGTGTCACCTTTGAAGAAGAAAAGTGTGTCTGTCGATTTTACATTTCATTTAAAAACAACATTCTGAAAAATGATTTATGCCCTTGTCAATAATCGATGCAAAAATCTTTACTGGCAGTAGATTAAACAACTGTCTTTTTGCATGTTTCCACTTGTATTTAAATTGGCAGTGATGACATTGACATTGGAAGACTTCCTTGCCATCACCCCAATATAGTTTTTTATCTCTATCCACATCATTTATAACTTGGGCCCCTAATAACTTCAAATACCATTCAAATCCACAATCCAACCAAAGTTCATAAAAACAATGTGAAAACTAGTACAAAATGCAGCTGGAAAAGAAAATCTAATAACTCCTGTTTCTAAATACTCACTGATGTTTACCATCTCCAGGTCTTCTCTCCCTGTCGCCAATTCATACGTCATCATGTTCTCATTTTGTACTGCTTATCAAAGTTTTCTCTGTCCCTTGGAGGTCTGAAGAAATCACAACTGAGAAGAGAAATAAAAGTGAAAGGCAAATTCAAGTGATCAGACTTACCTAGATCTACCCTGAGAGGAAACAATCAGAAATTGACTTCAGTTAATGAGGGAGATGCGTCAACTTGAACAATCAATGATAGTATATCCTAATTTATAAACATTTTCTGACTAAAAGAAACCTAAAATTTCAACTATCTCCATACAATTAGACGGGCTAACTAATGACCGAGGCTACAATTACAGAGAAACTTTCTAAATCATAAGAATTGTATTGAATAAAAAAGGTAACCAGCTTGTGGTGTAATTATTTTCAACAGCAACTTGCTTACAACATAAAACAGAGCTGAAGATCTACATTGATGAATTGCCAGAAGCAGCCCAGAAAAGGCCTGCATTTGCCGTTTTCAGACAGAAATGCTTTGTGAAAGATGCTGTTGCCTTGGAGATGAAGCTTAACTAAGTCATTTTACACCTGTTATGCACTGAGGTTGTTAATTCCTGTTTATTTTTAAATGCCTAATTTTCCCTTTGAGAGTTTTATTACTAATAATCAAGTATCATGCTGTATTTATGCCAATATGGTAGTAAGAAAATGTATTTCTTTCAAAGCTATGTCCTTGCGAGGTAAATCCATCCAATACCACTCGGATCCATTTTAACCGTAGTCCATGATAAACCATTTTTAATGCTCTCGTGTTAGATAGAGCTGGAGTAAATTGCAAAAGTCGGGTTTCATCAACGTTTTTGCAGAAGATTGGAGAATCCTTGAGCAACAGATTAAAGTCTAACTAAAGGGAGCGGGAGTTTACAGTAATCCTAAAGTGAAAATATACTCAAAATAATGCTTGGGGTGCATGGAATAAATACAGAGCTGAAATCTGACAAATGCAAAGTGAAGAAACAATAATTTGTCCTGAACTTATGCCTCGTGTTCTCCTTAAAATCTCAAATAGTTTAAAGTTATCATCATGTACTATACTCCTGATTATGAAACGTTCTTGCCATGTTGAATTAATTAATAAGTAAACTGGTTCCAAGAGGAAGATCACAAGAGGTGCATTGCGTCAAGTTTGCACAGAGCACCCTGTGTTTCGGTTAAGATGTATGTTTCAGATCCAAAGGACTGGCTGAGTGATATTATATGCCTCCTTATCTCTGAAAGAAAGGAGAAAGCGTGTCTGCTTTCTGCTTCACGGTATCCCGCAGTATTATGACCCTGACAACCCATATAAAGCGATACAAGAACTCTTGATTTACTGAACTACATTTCAGTAAATTCCTCCTAGGAATTGAAGGGAGATAAACGTGTTAGCGAGTGCAAAACTATGAATCATGACTGCCTTCATTGACACTTTGTGTGCTGGCCAAGGTAAAGAAACAGAGGGGGAAAAAGTTAGTGAGGTAAGTGTTTGTGATTTCAAGGATTGATCCATTTTTAAAGATTAAACAGCAATAAAAAAGCCTTTTACAGTTTTTTAAGTAAATCCTGGTGTTTTAAAAGCCTTTGTTCCTCATCAATCATTCTCATAGTTTGATATAAACTAGTTCTTTGAAAGAATTGCTTTATATAAATGGGGAACCTGGATCGTACTTGAGTATGACCGTTGGAAGCTTCCCGCGTGGGTATAAAGCATCACACACAATATTGGAGATTTGCCTTCACACAAACATCTTTCAGGGACATGTTTATTGAGCTTGAACTTAAGGATGTTGGCCAGTTAAGTCATGGATAAAATCTGGTGCTCTGGATTTTAAACAGACCGCCTTTTATCCAAATATATCCATGTCTTTGGAAGTACACAAACACTCCTCGTCATAACGTTAAAATATGTATTGAGGTTTCCAAGATTTTCTTTTCTCCACCAGTTCAAACGAAGAAAGTTATTTCTCTACTTCCATCAGCTTTTGCTGTATCCTTCTCAAAATTTGCTGTCAAAGTTCTGTCCCATGGGGTATATAACGAATGGATGGAGGAGGTTATTTCCCAAGCCCCTTTAAAAAAATTTAACAAAGATGTATAACACTGTTTGGAAACACTGAGCTATTTTTTCTCTTTTTTTTGGAATAGGCTTTACAAAAGGCCTATATTCCAAAAGCTCCTCTTTTGGCAGCCTTTCTGATTGTTCACTGTTCAACAATCAATATTGAAGAAGCTAGGTGTGATAGCATTAGCATTGGATAAAATGGGGCACAAACTATGCCAGAGCCCACTTTGTATCTACTAGCCAACAGTGCTGTGTGATTATTTCCATTAACAGCTCAGACTCGTGAACTTCAACGATCTGTGCTTTTATCACTCAAGGTCATGAGAAAGAAAGCAAGCTTTCCAGAAAAGGTCTAAACGGTACATTTGACTTTAGCTTGCTGGTGCTTATACTCATCAAGTCAGAAAAGATCTCCTCTCTACCCTTCCCTTAACAAACAGATAAAATTAATAAAATAAAAAATCACATTTACTATTGACAAGATAAAAAGAATCAAGGTCCAATTGATTCTTGAGTTTTTTTTTCCTTCCATTGTTGGGTTAATAACAAAATAAGGAGCAGTTTTTGCAACTTTGTGTGCTTCAGCTAGACAAATGAGTATGAGCTGGATCATTATAAATATTACCTATACCTGCTTTAGATGCTGTGACTTACTTCCAAAGAGCAGTTAGACATGACAAATTCAGATATTTTAATTATCTTCTGAAATAATTTTTTCGAGTTTGTTTCGTTTTTCCACACCTATGTAGCTGTCCAGCTAAACTGAAAGATCCACACCTCAGGTGGAATAATTTGTTTACAAGACAGATTTTTTTTAAGGTGTTTTTTTATTTTACCACGCTACAAGGTCACCCCCACAGTCCAGCTTTAACTGGGTCACAGGTGAAAACCCCATTAAAAAAGGGCATGGCTACACTTACGGAGCTCTTCGTGAAGGATACAGTGCCATTTATGTTATTTTACGTCTTTGCCGCCATCAGGTGGTCATCAGTGGGTAGCGCAGCAAATGTGTTTCCGGTTAAAACGGAAAAGGAAATTGCTTTTACATCCAATATGTCTGCCGTCGTCAACGTTTGTTGAACAAAAACAAGACTCGTGGAAAATGGCAGACGGCGGAGTTGACGAGTTATCGCAGCTGGAATATCTGTCCTTGGTGTCGAAGGTCTGCACGGAGCTCGACAACCATCTGGGAATTAATGACAAAGATTTAGGTGTGTGTTTTTTAACTTTCTTCCAAGTTCGTAACCTAGACTAGCTAGCTTCTCTGTTAGCTTCACTGTCCCTATTTTAACAGAGAAGCTAGCTAAGTGTTTCCACCGCCAGTGAAAAAATAGCTCAGTGTTTCCACCGTTCTTTTTTCCGACCCCCTTGACACTGGTTTATGTGAACACTAAGTTCAGTCTAACGTTATTGTCTTTTGCTTCACTGTCAGCTGAGTTTGTCATCAGTCTTGCTGAAAAACAGCCGAGCTTCGATGGATTCAAAGCACTTTTACTCGAAAATGGAGCCGAATTCACTGTAAGTCAGCAGATCGTGGAATTATTAGCCAAAGTAAGATATTGTTGCCTAAACGGTTCATTAATTTCACTAACCCTGCTTTCTTGCGTTTAACTTGCAGGATTCTCTCATCAGCAACTTGCTCAGACTCATCCAGACGATGCGACCTCCTTCTAAGGCATCGACAAGTAAAGGTAAGTCTGAACTTAATATATCGTGGGCATTTCTTGCTAACATATCACTTGTTTGAATTAAAAAGCCTCCCAATTAAAGATTTTTTATTTATTGACCTTACAGCATCTGATGTTTCAATCAAGCCAAAAAGCGAGAAAGACAGGTTGAAGGAGTTGTTTCCTGCTCTGTGTAAACCCAACGATCCATCACCAAAGGTACTCAAAGCTCACATTTGTGTCTCTTGCATCACTGTCCCTATTTCTTTACAAAATTTTCATAGAAACAGAATGACCTCTTAATGAATGTGCTGCTTTTAATTAATTTTTTTTTACAGTTCAACTAGTCTGAGCCATAATTTTACGTTATTCAGCAATCCAATTTCAAAAATGAAGGATTGATATATTTCTAGCGTTCTTTTGTTTAATTATTTACGAGAATGACTTGCAGCTAATGGAAAAAATTTTTTTTTTTAATTTCTCAAAAAGTTTCAATGCTACATAAGTCAATTGAAATAAAAATATCTACACATTCAAGCAGAAAACATCTGACCTGACTAGCAATAAATTATTGGTAAAAAAGCTGACTGTTCACTAAGTTCTTTATCAAAGCACATTGCTTTCAAGTTGAATGGATGGAAGGAGCTGAAAGTTATTAGCTGCAAAATATAATAATTATCAAAATAATTATATACATTCTTGACAAATATCCCACTGTGTGTAATGATTCTATTGTGTTTTTGAACTAAAAAATTGAAGTAAAAACAAAATTATATTGTAGTTTTTGTTATATGCATGTATGCTATTTGGAAAACAGAGGAATTTGTTTTTATTTTAACCAATGTATTCATCAAAGATAAATTATATTTTCCAAAGATGTTGTCAGAAAAACAAATATTATCCTAAGTCTGAAAATCTAAATTTGTTTTCGTTTAAACTTTGTAGCGGATTCTGGATGAAGACGATGTGAAAGTCGCTGCTGATGCGATGAAGGAACTAGAGATGTTTATGCCCAGCGTCAGCGGGGCAGACTCCAAAGTCAGCAAGAGCAAGTAAGACGCATTTAGTTGTAACTACATGAAACAAGAACGAAACTTTTTCAAAGTTCTGGTTTTGCTAAAATGGAAGGACAAAGTTGATACGGTTGCTTTGATCTGGACTTCCCCTTTTCCTCCCACAGGTCAGAAAAAAGCAGGCATCGCAGCCGAAGTAGAGAACGAGAGAGGCACAGAGACAGGGATCGGGACAGAGACAGAGACAGGGACCGGGGAGGAGACAGGAAGAGGCGGCACCATTCCCGATCGCGTTCCAGATCCAGGTCACGCTCCCGGGACCGGCACAGGGACAGGGACAGAGATCGGGACAGAGATCGTGGTAAAAGAAAGGACAAGTCTTCCCGCTGGTCTGATCGTTCACCCAGCCCCAAGAAAGACCTGGATAAAGACTCTGATCGCTGGAAAGACAAACACGTGGACCGGCCTCCTCCCGAGGAGCCTTCTGTCGGCGACATTTACAATGGCAAAGTGACCAGCATCATGCAGTTTGGGTGCTTTGTTCAGCTGGAGGGACTGAGGTCAGCGCGAAAGAAGCCGGCACCAAAAATTACTTACTGAAAACGACCGATAAGTAAAAGCTTCGATCTGCTTAATTTCACTCCGTCTGAACTCATTCTTCGTTTGTTTTCTTGGAGTTTAGAAAACGATGGGAGGGTTTGGTCCACATTTCTGAGCTGCGCAGAGAGGGTCGCGTTGCGAACGTGGCGGACGTCGTCAGCAAGGGCCAACGAGTGAAAGTAAAGGTGCTGTCGTTCACCGGCTCCAAGACGAGCCTCAGTATGAAGGTAAGAACAAAGGGTGTCTCTGTGTAAGAAAATACATGCATAATTATGAAAAAAAAAAATCTGGTGTTGAGCTTTAAAAAAATAATTCCTGTAATTAGATATTAAGATCGTGAATTAAAGATGTTGAGACATTACTGACATCTTATTTAGAGTGAGTGATAAACTTTGTTACCAGCTTGTCTCGTTATTATTATTTATCCTGCCAGGATGTGGACCAGGACACAGGAGAAGATCTAAACCCCAACAGGAGAAGGAATATGGGCCCAGAAGGAGGCGAGGACGTCTCCATGAGGAACCCCGACAGGCCTAGCAACCTGAACCTGGGTCACGCCCCCGAGCTGGAGCAGGACGACACGCTGGAGCGCAAGAGGCTCACCAAGATCTCTGACCCGGAGAAGTGGGAGATCAAACAGGTCAGGATTTTGTAGATAAAAAAAAAAGTGAAAAAGCCTGCTGGGGTTAACAGATGAACAGGTGAGTGTTTTATGAAGCGGCATCAATACTGGAGGAAAACCCAGATGCTTTCCGCAATTTAATTTAGTAAATGATCTGCAGCTGATGCTAGAAATTGTATTTTCTATTTTATGTCCTAACTATTCCTGAACTGTTTTTTTTTTTATAATAGATTTATACGTCTAACTGTAAAATGACATAAAGCTTGAATTGAACCTGTTTGATGTGGAGAGCATTTTGTCACGTCATTCCTGTGGCTTTCCTGTACTTAGATGATCGCTGCAAACGTGTTGTCCAAAGAAGAGTTCCCAGATTTCGATGACGAGACGGGAATCCTCCCTAAGGTGGACGATGAAGAGGGTAACAGAATTTTTTTTATTCCTTCATTCTCATACAATAAATATACTATCAGATTTTTAAAAAAAAATCTAAGCTAATTATTATTTTTCTCATCTAACTGAAAAAAGTGTTCATTTCCTTCTTACTTTAGAGAGAGAAAAAAATTCTGGTTCCCATAGAGAACTGAATGCATTTCTAAGCACATCATTTGTTGTGCAGTGTCACCAGTTATTACTTCCAGGTTATCCCCTAAATTACTAGCACATCATCTAATGCTTCTGAATTAATTTGCTAGAATTGTAGCATATTCAAACTCAGCAAAACAATGTTTTCAAATACTTTATGTGACTTTCCTGACACCGTCGACAGATGAGGACCTGGAGATCGAGCTTGTTGAAGAGGAACCACCGTTTTTGAGGGGACACACCAAACAGAGCATGGACATGAGCCCCGTCAAGATCGTCAAGGTACTCATCGTTCAGCATGGGTCGTCTTTTTATTCGCTCAATAAATGAAGAGCTCATTTACTGCCCATTTCGTGCAGTTTGTGACGTGGCGTTTCCTCAGCACACTTATGTTTGGATTTATCGGGTATTCTTCTCTGCTCCCAGAATCCAGACGGCTCACTGTCGCAGGCGGCCATGATGCAAAGCGCTCTGGCTAAGGAGAGGCGGGAGCTAAAGCAGGCGGCTCGAGAGGCAGAGATGGACTCCATCCCCATGGGGCTGAACAAACACTGGGTCGACCCGCTGCCAGACGGTTAGGAATCCCTCAGATATCCACGTTAAGCCACTTCTAGGATGCACAGATTGTTACTGAAGTCACCTTTAAATTTGAACTTAAAGGACAAGATTAATATAAGGTTTTTGGAAGTAGATATTCTTTGGGTTTGTTAGTTTTCGGAGAGATTTCATTCTTGTTGTGCAGGAAATGCCTGTCTAACTTCCTGCAGCCCCTATTTGGTTCCCGTACGTTGCAGTTTGTTTCTGTTTATCGTCCCTTTTGTGACCCTTTTGAGCCAGCTGGGATCCGTCTGGTGTGTCTTGGTTTTAGTTGCCGTGTTTAAAGTTGTCCGTAACAAACTCATAAATCTTCTCCCGCAGTGGACGGCAGGCAGATCGCTGCTAACATGAGGGGAATCGGAATGATGCCCAATGACATTCCAGAATGGAAGAAACATGCTTTTGGAGGGAACAAGGCCTCGTACGGAAAGAAGACCCAGCTGTCCATCTTGGAGCAGAGGGAGAGTCTGCCCATCTATAAACTAAAGGAGCAGCTCATTCAGGTGCTTATAGAGACGAAATAACCAGAATGTTGGTTTCTGATCTCAGTGTCTTTCTCTACAGCTCTGGTTTAACTGTAACAGTTTTAAGATGATTGCTACTGTTGCAAATGTTTTCACAAAATGCTTCATATCCATCTTCTGTTTTTCTTTTTTCTTTTTTTTTTTCATCTCAAAGGAAAGTGACATTAAGCAGCAGAGTGGTCTTTGTTCTGTCCAGTAACGCCAGGCTTCCCTAACAGGCTCCATCATTATATTTAAACTTTAAGTAATGGGCCATATCTAATAAAATAGATCTATTCATTCTGATATTACTGTCATCCAGAGTCAAAATCAGTCGAGATATGACCTCCAGTCGCACAGGACCGTGTTGTCTGGACTGGTGGGCGGATTGGCGGCCCGGGCTCAACAGCCGGTCCGAGAATGAATTGAGTTTTGGATCCGATCCCGATATCGGATCCAATCTGCTCCGTGTTTTTTCTTCCCGTGAGCGGTCGTTAATAATCTGTCAGAGCAGAGAGGATTTCAGTAAACTTTGGTTCAGACGTTTCCAGAACTAAAAAGTTCCACCACAGCAAAAAAAAAATTGGAAACTGAAATTCCTTCTAATCTACTTTCATCCTTGCATGAATGAATCTTAAACTATTGTAGAAAATAAGAGTTCAGAAATTCTTTTGTTATTAGACACTTTGCTATTTATGTGTCCAATAACAAAAGAATATTTAAGATTTTGTAACATACGGACACAATGAGTTTTACAAATACTTTGTAGAGAATAATTTCCTTTTTAAATGGCTACTTCCGTCCCTGTTCTTACTCTGAATTTTTTTTCCCAGCACCTAATTGACACTGAATAGTATTTACTTCTTCACCTTCTTGATTCAGCAACAACATCTAGTGCTGTTGTCTGTTTGACCTAGTAGTACTTAAATGGGTTAGCCGGACTAATCAAGCTCTTAGCTGGATGATTTGGGTCCGTTTCCACTTGCTGGGTTTGTTTCGGTTCTTTGGTTGAACATAAAACCAGCTGGGATTCCCGTGACATCTCCTCCGTGTCGCTCCGGCGCAGGCTGTTCACGACAACCAGATCCTGATCGTCATCGGAGAGACGGGCTCCGGGAAGACCACCCAGATCACTCAGTACCTGGCGGAGGCGGGTTACACCACCCGGGGCAAAATCGGCTGTACGCAGCCGCGACGTGTCGCCGCCATGTCGGTGGCCAAGCGAGTCTCTGAGGAGTACGGTTGCTGTCTGGGACAGGAGGTAACTTGCTGCTCCTACAGTACATGTTTCTCATTATGCTGTAGGCATCTCTGGCTTAATATCCAGAGGTTCTATTTGCTTCCTGCAGGTGGGTTACACCATCCGATTCGAGGACTGCACCAGCCCCGAGACGGTGATCAAGTACATGACAGACGGTATGTTGCTGAGGGAGTGTTTGATCGACTCCGAGTTGGGCCAGTACGCCATAATCATGCTGGACGAAGCTCACGAGAGAACCATCCACACTGATGTGCTGTTCGGTCTCCTCAAGAAGGTAAACTGCCCGGAGAGAACGGTTCTTTAGGGTTTCTTTCTAGGTGGAAGCCTTTGATTCTGATTATTTTGTTTCACTTTAGACGGTGCAGAAGCGCACAGACATGAAGCTGATCGTAACCTCGGCCACGCTGGACGCCGTGAAGTTCTCCCAGTATTTCTACGAGGCCCCCATCTTCACCATCCCGGGCAGAACGTATCCAGTGGAGGTTCTTTACACCAAAGAACCTGAGACGGACTACCTGGACGCCAGCCTCATCACCGTCATGCAGATCCATCTGACCGAGCCTCCAGGTACGAGAGAGAGCGAGGGGAAGAACTCGCTGGCGCCATTTTCATATCACGCTGTAAACGTTGTTGTTGTGCATCCTCTTTCTGCGCAGGCGACATCCTGGTCTTTTTAACCGGTCAGGAAGAGATCGACACCGCCTGTGAGATTCTCTACGAGAGGATGAAGTCTCTTGGACCCGATGTCCCTGAACTCATCATTCTCCCTGTGTATTCTGCTCTGCCCAGCGAGATGCAGACCAGAATCTTTGACCCGGCTCCCCCAGGAAGCAGAAAGGTACCTTTAAAAAAAACAACAAAAAAAACCCACGGATGGTTATTTAAATATATACATAAGAGCTTATGATAGCATTTGCAGATGTTTATTTTCACTTTTGCAAAAATAATCCTGAAATGTACTCTTTCTGTCTCCCTTGACATGAATGTTTCATTTTGAGGTTGTCTGATCATTTCTGTTCTTTCTTAATTAGGACAAAGATGCGCTATTTATTTGTTCTAATGAAATTGTGTTTTTTAAAGTAAAAATATCGAATGAACAAAGCTAAAATAGTTTTACAAACTCATGTTGAGCTAAAACTTTTTGTTTTGTCACATTAGACCCAAACTTCAATATATTGGATTTTTTGTGACAAAAAAAAAACAACTTAACATCTGACTTCTGAACTTGTTGCACATTTTTCTTCTCTAATGAGCTGACTTGAACTTGAGACATTTAAATCGGAATGATTCATAGTTTAGAGTTAAGTGGTTTAACAAAGAGAAGAAAAAAAAAAAAAGTGAACTGACTGTTTTCCGTCTGATCCTAAAATGGAAATGCATGAAATGGGAACCAAGGAAAAATCAAGTAAATTAACGGCCAACTTAAGACGTTAAATCGTTGCACGGCATTTGCACACTATTTCTTTATAGAATCCGTTCCGAATAAATCCCCCACTTCTTCAGGTTGTCATTGCCACCAACATCGCGGAGACCTCTCTGACCATCGACGGGATCTACTACGTGGTGGACCCGGGCTTCGTCAAGCAGAAGGTCTACAACTCCAAGACCGGCATCGATCAGCTGGTGGTGACTCCCATCTCCCAGGTGAGAGCCGGCTTTGGATTTTTCTGGACGGGCGCGCACGTGAGGTTTTCTGATTGCCGTCGTTCAGGACGCTGAAGCCAAACCTCGTTCGATCCGTCTCCCTCTCAGGCCCAGGCCAAGCAGAGGGCGGGGCGCGCCGGCAGGACGGGTCCTGGGAAATGTTACAGGCTGTACACGGAGAGAGCCTACAGAGACGAGATGTTGACCACCAACGTTCCTGAGATCCAGAGGACTAACTTGGCCAGCACCGTGCTGTCGCTAAAGGTTAAACAAAGTCTTTATTTTACACCGATCACATCTTAATAAACACCCATTTATTATTAGCTGAGTTTTGATCTTTCGGCCGCATTTCTTTTTCCTCCGTCAGGCTATGGGCATCAACGACCTCCTCTCCTTTGACTTCATGGATGCTCCTCCCATGGAGACTCTGATCACAGCCATGGAGCAGCTTTACACTCTAGGAGCTCTGGATGACGAGGGCTTGCTCACACGCCTGGGTAGAAGGGTGAGGATGCCAACACACACCTGTCCCTCCGAACATTTAAAGTGCTGTTTGTTTAAATGAAACATTGGCGCCACTTTGCCATCTTCCAGATGGCGGAGTTTCCTCTGGAGCCCATGCTGTGCAAGATGCTGATCATGTCCGTCCACCTGGGCTGCAGTGAAGAGATGCTGACCATTGTTTCGATGTTATCTGTTCAGAACGTCTTCTACAGGCCCAAGGTACAGTACCCTCACACTTAAAACATTTGGGATGTGAGTTCGGCCCTTTTTTTTTTCTCCCCATATTGAGATTCTGAAAAGAAAAAAAAATGCTCAGGAGGAAATAATTGTTAATACTTTGCAAACCCGTAAGTGAATCCTTTTGTTGACCCTTCTCTTACACCCATTACATCGTCTAGTTTTCCATGTGAAATATTTGAACCCAGTTAACCCAATAAAGATTTTCCTTACTGCAGGACAAGCAGGCCCTGGCTGACCAGAAGAAGGCTAAGTTCCACCAGCCTGAGGGCGACCACCTCACTCTGCTGGCCGTTTACAACTCCTGGAAGAACAACAAGTTCTCCAACCCTTGGTGCTACGAGAACTTCATCCAGGCTCGCTCCCTGCGCCGAGCCCAGGATATTCGCAAACAGATGCTGGGGATTATGGACAGGTTCGGTTTGCCTTCGCTGTCAAGTGGTAGAATGCGGAGTCGTACGATTGGGAGTTTTATCGAACGTCTTTCTCCTCCTCCAGACATAAACTGGACGTGGTGTCTTGCGGCAAAGCCACGGTGCGGGTCCAGAAGGCCATCTGCAGCGGTTTCTTCAGGAACGCTGCCAAGAAGGATCCCCAGGAGGGCTACAGGACCCTCATAGACCAGCAAGTTGTTTACATCCACCCCTCAAGTGCCCTGTTCAACAGACAGCCTGAGTGGTACGACCGCATCTTAGATCTCTGTAGAAACAAAGTGTCCATTTATGCTAATGTCACTTAGCATAATTTAGATCTTTTTGTTATCAGCATCTCTGCAGGTCTTTCTAAGTTTATTTTTTTCCATCTACATTATGAACACTCAGGGTAAAAAAACGCAACACATGGACAGGAACCAGGACCGACTCTAGCCACTTTGGTACCCTAGGAAAGATTTTTAGTTTTTAGTTTAGGAAAAAAAAAAGTCAATCAAACATAAGTTAAAAATACATTGAAAATACTGTGATTAGTTAGATGTATGAAGGAACCTTCCTCACCTGTGAAGGAGCGGGAGCTAAGTAAAGTATCATTATTATTAACGCAGTACTTCATATTCTTTCTTATCCAGCTAACTTGAGTAGAATCTTTAATATTAGGAAATTATATTATTTTTAAAAAGTATAGTTAGTGTTTTTTATTTCCTTTCCTCATTTATGGAGTCTCCAGTGCCTGGTGTTTACCTGTACTGCCTCTGCCAAGGGTTGGCCCTGGTTGGAAGACACTGCCACTTAGGTTTATTGGCAAAATATAGAAACTAACAGTTGTAATAAAACATCAACAAGTTACATGACTCAACACGAGTAGATGGCAGTGGTTAATAACTTCCTCTTTCTGCCACTAGGTGGCATCACCATAGTTCCTATGACTCTAAACTTTATTCTGTACTTCCAGTAAGTTATTAAGGAACATTGAGGGCCTTTTTCTTTCCTTGTTTGGCAGTCCTCTATGTGTCTATAAATGTCTTGGACAATCCTCTCGACTTTTAGTCATTTCTGAAAAGTCTCCATGTGTTTTAGAGTCCTCTGAAGCATACTTGATGTAACAATGAAGACCTTTATTGGTTGCATCAGGTGTGTGAGACCAAAGAAAATGAGCAAAAGGTTGCCGTGGTGAAGGATTCTTCTCAGGGGAGGGAGGGAAATCACGTTGAGTCAGCAGCACTCGCTGAAAGTAGGATTATGAGCTGAACTAAGAAAAACTTCTGTTATATTATATTTATTCAACTGTCTTAAGCAGATCTTGTGTAGTTTTGCCTTGCAAAATCGCTAATAAATCTAATTTGCCGTGGGTTCTGAATAACTCTAGGTGCATTTGTATATGCCCGATGGAAAGGGGCTACATTTATAAGAAAATGTTTTGTTTTGTTAACATGCTTAAACATCCAGAGAACAGCGATCAAAGGTCTCTAGAATACAGAAAACAAATTGCATTTAAAGGTGTCAGCGTCTAACATCCTGCCTTTTTTTTTCCCTCGCAGGGTCGTGTACCATGAGCTGGTGCTGACCACCAAGGAGTACATGAGGGAGGTGACCACCATCGATCCGCGCTGGCTCGTAGAATTCGCGCCCGCCTTCTTCAAAGTCTCTGATCCCACTCGCCTCAGCAAGCAGAAGAAGCAGCAGCGCCTCGAGCCGCTGTACAATCGATACGAGGAGCCGAACGCCTGGAGAATCTCGCGCGCCTTCAGACGCCGCTGAGCCGTGTGACGTCGCAAATCCGAAGCATGGATTTTGTTTCAGGACTGTGGAGGTGTGCCAGGATTGGACAAGCACTGATGGGTTTAGGGTTCCCTGTCACAAGTCAGCTTTCAGTTGTGGTTTGTATTTTCTTTTATTTTCTTTTATTATTTTTTTTTTTTACGTGTAAAAACTGTAAATTTTCTTTCTTTGACTCGAAAACTTTCAATGATTTAAATTTAGTCAAAAATGTTCATGTCATGTCAGAAAACATTGTTTTTTTTTTTTTTATTTGTTAAAGAAACAAAGCAGCAATTAGAAAACTTTTTTGTTTTGCAAGTAGTTCAAAAGTCTTTAATACGGATATATTCCAAAACTATGACCTATTTATTTTTACTCTGTAAACTGTTGAGTCCAAACAATCTCCTGATGCAAATCGAGTTTGGCATTTTATCTTCAATGTGATTAGCTCTTATTTTTCAAAACAAGAAGACGGTCAAATGTTGTGACATGTTGTATGATAATTGCGGGAAATATCTTCATCAGTGTATGGATGACTGTAAAACCAATGACTTCCTCCCCACCCCCACTGTACGGAGAAAATTTAAAAAGTCTATCTGATTTTGTCATAACGTAATAAAAGTGGAATTTCAGTAAGAAATAAGTGTATCAAAATATGAACATTTGGTTTTTCTAGTTTGTCAGAATATCTCAAATGATTACCAGACTTGATTCTCTGCAACATATTTTATCTTTTTAATTGGTACTTTTGAAACTAATTAGGTCAGTAGAGACATGTTCTACATTTTTATTAAAATGAACAAAAACCATTTTAACTCCTTGCATTGCTTATTCCTTGTCTAATTCCTTCTATGTAATTACAAACTTATTAATGTCTCAGACCATCACGAAGTAGTGCGCAACTATGAAGTGGAAGAAAAAAATTCGAGAACGGTTTTATATGGATTTAGGTCTGCACTTTGACTAGGCCATAATATCCTTTGGTCTTAACCGTCATCATCTTATTGGATGGTAAAGCCAGTCTTAATCTTTCTGCAGCCTTTTATAATTTTTTTTTTTTTTACCAATCTTTCATTTTTGACTTCATCTATTATCCAATCAACACTTGATTAGCTTCCCTGTCCTTGCTGGAAATAAAAGCATCACCACATTATGATGACACCACCACCATGTTTAACTGTGGAGATTGTATTCAAGGTGGAACACGAAGGTAAGTACATGCCAACATACATTTTTACTTTTCTCTTTACTGACTAGATGACTTCTGAAGTCTCAGTTTCGTTTATCAGGAGGTTGGATACAATTTCCACTTCGCAATCATATTACTTTGTGTTCGTCTATCACAAAATCCTGATGCTGTAGTAACGACACAAACTGAACCCTGTTCCTATTACTAGTTATATATTTTATATATTTTAGCGATTTAGTGTCAGGAATCCCAAATTAGGTGATGAAAAACTGAAATCGGTCTCCTAATTTGTGGAGAAACAACCACAAAGATCTACATTTAAAAGCTAAAGTGGTTAAGATGAGTGTAAGTTTGGTCATCAAGGGCTAAACCTGTTCTAATTAAGGTTTTTTATTTTTTTTATCATGATATACGGAAAAATAACTGTTTCAAATTCTTCCCTTTCAACGGTACTCAGGCAGAGGGTGGGGGTAAACAACCAGCCAAAGTTTTAAGAGCCCAATTTGCTGCTCGGAGCCTTTTTCTCGTCAGTCACAACCATCTCCGAAATGCTCTTCCAGCATCAGCATCGCATGCTCAAATCTTTTCGTCTCATCTGCCACATCCAGCTGTAAAGTCATTAAAAAAGCTAAACTAATCTATTGTATCCGATATTTAATAGTCGAGATGAGTTTTATTTTACTGGATTTCCTGCAGTGGGCCTGTTCCGACGTTGCCATGTCACAGCTGGAGATGATTATCAGACAGTTAACACAGATATGACTCAGTCTTTATATACCCCAGGGGAAGTTCCCTCCACTCCATGGTTGCCATCTGACTCATAGTTTGACTTTTGCAAAATCCTGTTGGTAAGTGAATTATTCCTGATGGAGCGGAATGGAAAACACTGCCGGCCGCCGCTGGAACCTAAGGTTGGTCCGTTTTGTTGTTGCCGTCATGTACAGAGGAAGACGGGGATGTTTGTCAAAGGGAATCTTTTTTATTTTTGTGAGGGGTGGGGAAAAAAAGTTTGTTTTAATAGACGAAACTAGACATTTTTGAAGTTGGTGAAAGTAACGGCACCGCTAGTTTTTGTCAGCCTTCACGCTCTGCACTTGAATTCGGTGCCTCTCCGCTCTTCCTTCGGACTCTGGAACCTTCACAATCCTTAAAAAGGCCGTTATTCCTGCTGCTTGCGTTCATTTTTATAACCGCTGTTTTTCCTTCCACTAAACAAGCATGGATGTAGCGCTTTCTGAACTGCCAGCTTCTTCAGCTTCTTCGTTGCTTCCCCTCCTTTCAGAGCGAATGTGAATTTCTGTTTTTGAACTGAACTAAAATATAGTTTTCTCAGAAATTCTATGTTTTTTTTGTTTTCTTTTTGAGAAGAAAGGAGATGAAACCTAAAAGAAATTGCTGTACCCACAGTGACCAGCAGGTGGTGGGTCACCTCCGCCTATAGGTAATGAGCACACTTTGACCCCAGAGTCAAAGTGTGCCAGATTAATTGGTGGACATTCAGGTTTTGGTAGGCTTTCCATACTTAATTTTCAGACGATGAATAGAACAGTGCTCTCTGTGAGATGTTTGAAGCTTGGATTAATATTTGATAACCTATAGCCCTGGATTATTTTTTTCCCCACACTTCTGTTGTGTTCCTTGGTCTTCTTGTTGCTGTTTGTGCTCTGAAGTTCTCTAAAAAAAAAAAACAAACAAACACTAATCCTACAAAGAACAGCTGGATTTATGCCGTGATTTAGTCACAAGTGAACTCTACGTATGGATTCGGTGACTTAAAAATGCATTTCATTTTATTCGGAGCCTTAGGCGTAAAAGTGTTGAATACAAGGGCACAACACACTTAAAATGTTTATTTGTAGAAGAAAAAAAAAGTGAGGAAATGCTATATTTTCCTTCCACTCACTTTCCACGACTTTGTATTGCTTTATCACAAAAAACTTCAAATGATTTGTATTAAAGTTTGTGGTTGGAATGTGACAGCCTGCGGAAAAGATCAAGCAGTACACCAGTGTCTCAGTAAACGTGCTGCATGAATATTAAATTCAGTTTTTTTTAATGAAATACTGAAAAATAAAACGGTGCCTTCATAAATAGAGGTAACATTCTTTAATCGTTTAATGAGACACAATTGCAGATCTTTGGCCCACAAGCTGAATCTTTTCAGGGAGGTCTGCAATCAAAAGTAATTTTAAGATTTACCTAATTTATTTAGACAAATCTTTAGGTAGATTTTTCTCTCTAATTTATAAGCATTTGTGGTGAATGTTTAGGACTGAACAGCAGCGGGCAATCTTCAGCATATATTTCTGAAGGTTTCTTCTTCCGAATCGACAGTCCAGATAGAGGAGGCTGACATGTATTTCACTACCAGGAGTTTTTATAGGTTCCAAGTGGCACATGTGGCCATTTACAGTAGAATCTTTAAAAATTTCTGGAACATGTTTTTGCTTCCTAACTTCTGGTTCTGCTACCCCCCCACCCATGTTTTACTCAAAATGTCAGGTTGACCCATTTATAATCCAAATCATCATCAGGAAACAAACCAAAAAAAACAACAACAAAACAAAAAAAAAAACAGTCTGGACTCAAATTTGAGGGGTATTATTATGAGTATTTATTATTAAGCAATCTCTTGAACCATGTTAATGTTTAAGTATTGAATAGGCCTCAGATGTGGGAGGAATGCAGCTTTTAAAAACAAAAGAAAAGAAAACAAAACAAAACAAAAATCCCTAATGAGATTAATTTAAACAAAAAACACCATAGCCTTATATACAAGTGGATGGGTGGGCAAATGTGCAAGAGTTGCATGGTTGGGGCTTCAGGGTGTGTATGACGATGATGAGTTGGTACAACAGAAGGACTTTCTGAAGGTGGGTGTAGAAGGAAATGCGGGTGGGCTGGCTTTAGTACATGTAGCCTTTGGAGTAGGGCTGGTGGGCCATGTTTTGGGGGGCTTGTTCCGGGGTGTAGGGCACTCCCTCGTCCAGGTGCGACAGCGGCACCGTGTCCTCCTCGTTGACGTAGCGCTCGAACTCGGCCTTTAGGCTCGGCCGCTGATTGTCAGGAAAGGCCAGGGAGATGAGCGCCTCGGGCTCACACACAAATTTGTAAACATAACGCTCCCCCGCCACCTGGAGAGAGAGAGAGAAAACGCAAATGAGATTGTATGATGGGGGGGCGGGGGGGATAAATGCTCCGTTAATGTGAGCAGCATAGAATAAAACAGAAAGGCTTTGTGAGGAGGTAATGCAATAGACCCACACAAAGTGGTAGATAATAGTAGTGTCGAAGGAATATTACATGAGATTTTCACTATTTATTTATTTATTTTTTTACAAATTAAAATGAAATCCAACAAGGTGCATTCATATTGAGATGCCCCATGAATTTGTAGCGTCACCTTTCATTGCAATTAAGCCGTATGTATTTTACAGTAAGTCTCTTGAGCCTCCTTTGGTCTAGTCTACCATGTATTTGTAGGTTTGCAGCAGCATCGCACTCTTTAATTTTTTTTTTTTGAGATTATGAAACAAACATTGGTTTGTGGGATATTCACACAGATGCTGTTTTATAACTTAGCCGTCTCATAAATTTCTCCACGACTTCCTCCTTGACCTCTGAGGTACTTCACAGAACAGGTAGATTTATGCAGAAATGTAATTACACACATGTGAACATATGAACAGCTTGCTTTCTTATGGGGCCTGGTTTGCACTGGATCTAAATTTAGGCGTATTCGAGACTTGAGTGCTGAATTTGTATGAATGCCACACCTTTTAGTTTTTCATTTCTGACGGAATGCATCACTATCCCCACTTCGCAATCATACACCGTTATGCGCTACTCTGACACAAGAAATCCACTGACGTTTGTCGTTATAATGTGGAATAATTTTTAAGGTTATGAAAGCTTCTTGCATTCCCTGTTAGCGGGTGTGTTTTTTTTTTTTTTTTTTTTTTTACCTTTTGCATGATTCCCTTTTCGTAGTAATAGCGCAGAGAACGACTAAGCTTGTCATAGTTCATGGCTGGACGGTTCTTCTGCATGCCCCACAGTCTGGCAACCTGGGGAAAAGAAAAGTCAGTCATCCACTTTCCAGTTTTCTTTCCGTCAATGTTCATAAATCACAGGTGTAATTCAACACTATGACCACTAAGGGCCCCCAGTGGCAAACCAAACTCCTGTCTGGTCTTCAAGTTCAACTGCGTCAACAACCCAAGGCTGGGGCGAGTCCCCACATGTGGATTCACTTCCTTTTTATGTAACCCATTACCACTTGAATGCAACCAGAGTCCCGCAGTGTTTCGCAGTGAAAAGGGGAGCAATGGCTGTCAATGAACAGCTGTGAAACATTGCTAAAGTCTTAAATTAAACTCTCAGCTGAGCTGGTAGAAGGACACGCAAGAGAGAGGGAGACAAACACTTCAGAGGAATCATGAGGGACGGGGGGGGAGGGAGGACGCTCTAAGAGTCCCAACTGAAGAAGACGAGTTTCATCACCCAGCTGCCCCGTTTGATCTCTGAGTACGCTCTCAGGCCTAATTGCTCCTGTAAAACTCTTAGCCCATTCATTTTTAATGTACAGTAAAGAGATAATGGAAAACACAATATGGACCTGTCTGTCTTAAAAAAAAGAAAGAAAGAAAGAAACTACCTAAATGGACCAATCAAACTGCAGATTTAAACATTGTGTAAATGTCTCTCAGGTGAGAGAGATTGGGGGTGGTTGTCCTTTGTTTATCAATTCATTGTGTTTCATGTTGGTGAATAATAAATGGGTGGAGGAGGGGGTGGTGGGGGATCAGAGTCGGTGAGGGAAGGTGGACTCATGCCACTCTGAACAGTTGGAATCGGGATAAAAAAAAAAAGTAGAGAAGAGCTAATCCCAAAATAACTCCTCTGCTCTGCTCATATCTCTGTTGTACATTAGTCATGAATGCCATTAACTCGATCTGTGAACAGAGTACTGTACAGTAATGGGCCTGAAACTGAACGCTTCAATTATTCATCTCTTTCTGCAAACATAAGCGAACCCGTATTAATTCAAATCTGAAGATTTAAGCAGCTACAGTATTGAGCGCAACGATTTAAACACTCCTAGCATTTTACATATGTCAAGTCCAATGGAAACCTTGGACAAACCTTTAGAAAGTGCGGGGGTAGGGGAGGGGGGGGACTACTGAGCAAGACCATCCAGGTTCACAAGAAAGCCCGACTGCTTGAAAGAAGAATAAACAGAAATGACAAATGACTTGAAACTTTTCCAGAGAGCTTTATGTAGGTCTTGCGACGAGCTGCCATCAACAGCTAGTTGGTCTTTGCTGACTGTCACAATACGAGTGGATTTTCCCCACATGCTTTCTTTATTTCTGCTGATTATGAACCCAGATGCAGATTTGCTCTTAAAACAGCTTCACCATGTAAATAGCATCTCTACATGTGCTGACTCAGTTTGCCTACATTAAAATGAGGGATTATGGATTGAGGGAATGTCCATTGAAATGTATGCAAATTACAGCGCCAGCAAATAGCTTTTCTTTCTCAAAGACCACAACCGTTTATGTTGGATTGCACAGGAAAAATACCATCTGCTGAAAGCAAAAAATAAAAAAACACCTTGTACGTAAAATTGATCAAAACAAAGTGATTAATTACATGTGATTTCCATTTTCCCTCTTTGCCTTGCTCTTATGTTATTCTATCTGTTTCCTCCTGTCATCCATAGCGAATGAGGTCTCCATATTCAAATGATATGGAGAAAAGTTTAATTAATATCTTTGTTTCTGTTTACTTAAAAGAAATTGGCAACTGATGAAGTTTGGGCCTCTTCTAGGAGACTCCACAAAGTCCCTTGTGACTTTGAGGAGTCACCTTGAATTCTGGTAGTATGAGTAGCATTTGGAACCACTGTTCATGGCTTGTCCAACTTTGCATTTTTTGAGATAAATTCAGAATTCAGATCTACCTCTTCTGGTTCAATGAGCTTGAACTCCATGCCGCGGCCCGTCCAGGCGATGAAATGGGAATTCCCCGGATCGTCCAGTAGGGCAACGAGGAATTGCCAGAGCTGCAAAGAGCCGCGTCGCTGGTAAGGCGTTCCCTCACGGAAGACACTGCCTGCTTCCTGCTTTACCTCGCCTGGACGTGAGGAACATAGAAAAAAAGCTTCAGTCTTAGGAGAAGAAGCCAGAAAGGACTCATTGTAGTCACACATTGGTGCTCTTATGATGCTTTAGGTGTCTCAGCTTCTCCACGTGATTCCCAGGCTTCTCACTTATTCAAAAAAAAAAAAAAAACGCCTCAGTGTCTAAAGTGCAAGTCACTGTAAATAAATCAGTGAGCGTCAAAATGCATATGAGTAAACAAACTAAAACAGCGTGAATAATTTCGATATTGAAGTCCATAACACAATAAAATAAAAATTTAAATTCTAGAAACATTGACTGATTTTGGCTTCTGCTGAACAATCCAAAAAGCTCACTCTGAAGTAGCTCAAATCTTGGAGTAGATTTTCTGAATATTTTAGAAACAACACTAGTAATGAGAAAATTCACTACTACAGGTGCTGGTCATAAAATTAGAATATTGTGATAAAGTTCATTATTTTCCATAATGTCATGATAAAAATTAAATTGTCATATATTTTAGATTCATTGCACACCAACTGAAATATTTCAGGTCTTTTATTGTTTTAATTTTGATGATTTTGGCAAACAGCTCATGAAAACCCAAAATCCCTGTCTCAAAAAATTAGAATATTATGAAAAGGTTCTCTGAACGAGCAATAAAAATAATCATCTGAATCAACAAAGTAACTCTAAACACCTGAAAAAGATTCCTGAGGCCTTTAAAAACTCCCAGCCTGGTTCATTACTCAAAACCGCAATCATGGGTCAGATTGCTGACCTGACTGCTGTCCAGAAGGCCATCACTGACATCCTCAAGCAAGAGGGTGAGAAACAGAAAGACATTTCTGAACGAATCGGCTGTTTGCAGAGTGTTATATCAAGGCACCTCAGTGGGAAGTCAGTAGGAAGGAAAAAGTGTGGCAGAAAACGCTACACAACGAGAAGAGGTGACCGGACCCTGAAGAAGATTGTGGAGAAGGGCCGATTCCAGACCTTGGGGGAAGCAGTGGACTGAGTCTGGAGTAGAAACATCCAGAGCCACTGTGCACAGGCGTGTGCAGGAAATGGGCTACAGGTGCCGCATTCCCCAGGTCAAAGGTCAAGCCACTTTTGAACCAGAAACAGCGGCAGAAGCGCCTGACCTGGGCTACAGAGAAGCAGCACTTTGGACCACTGTTGTTCAGTGGTCCAAAGTACTTTTTTCGGATGAAAGCAAACTTTGCATGTCATTCGGAAATCAAAGTGCCAGACTCTGGAGGAAGACTGGGGAGAAGGAAATGCCAAAATGCCAGAAGTCCAGTGTCAAGTACCCACAGTCAGTGATGGTCTGGGTGCCATGTCAGCTGCTGGTGTTGGTCCACTGGGTTTTATCAAGGGCAGGATCAATGCAGCAGCTATCAGAAGATTTTGGAGCACTTCATGCTTCCATCTGCTGAAAAGTTTTATGGAGATGAAAATTTAATTTGGTCTGGAATCGGCCCTTCTCCACAATCTTCCTCAGGGTCCGGTCACCTCTTCTCGTTGTGTAGCGTTTTCTGCCACACTTTTTCCTTCCTACTGACTTCCCACTGAGGTGCCTTGATATAACACTCTGCAAACAGCCGATTCGTTCAGAAATTTCTTTCTGTTTCTCACCCTCTTGCTTGAGGATGTCAGTGATGGCCTTCTGGACAGCAGTCAGGTCAGCAGTCTGACCCATGATTGCGGTTTTGAGTAATGAACCAGGCTGGGAGTTTTTAAAGGCCTCAGGAATCTTTTTCAGGTGTTTAGAGTTACTTTGTTGATTCAGATGATTATTTTTATTGCTCGTTCAGAGAACCTTTTCATAATATTCTAATTTTTTGAGACAGGGATTTTGGGTTTTCATGAGCTGTTTGCCAAAATCATCAAAATTAAAACAATAAAAGACCTGAAATATTTCAGTTGGTGTGCAATGAATCTAAAATATATGACAATTTAATTTTTATCATGACATTATGGAAAATAATGAACTTTATCACAATATTCTAATTTTATGACCAGCACCTGTATGTGATGATGTGTTCAGTTTCAATATTTAAAAATGTTATTCTTTTTTTCTTTTTCATGAATTATCTTTCCAACCACCATTTTTTTTTACTTTCATTGATAATGGATAGGATGATGGAAGTAGTTTAATGAGAGTGATTTTTTTTTTATTCACCTAGTTAGACCAAAACAAAGCAAACGGTGTATTTGCTTTGCAGAAAGTGACCCTGACGAAGATCGAACTTGTCTGAAATATGACGGTCAATGTTAATTTTGTTTTTCACCGAATGCAAGAAGTTTGAACAAAAGTTAAGAGTTACTAAAAAGATCAAGCATCAAATGGACCTTTATGGATCATGAGCAAGTCTGAAATTCTTCGGATATTTTACTAATATTTTACATATGTTCCCAATGTAGGCAGTATTGGGAACATCTGTCGCTCTGATCTTACATACAGAGCGACAAATTGCTGTACTAAGACAGAATTTGACAAATGATCAGAAATGACTGGACAACATAAAACTAAATGTTGCATGGTTAAGAACTAGAAAAAAAAAAAAAAAAACAGTTTTGAACGAAGCTGTGAGCAGGCTGACGTACCTATGTTCCAGTTTTGCTTCTCAGTTGTTTACCTGTTACTGGATATGTCGTACACAACTGTAGCAACATGAGAACTGTGGCTAAGTTACCGCCGTTGTCTCTCTCATAGAACTCGCACGCTTCACCGGTTCAGCCATCGCTGACACCTTGGGCTTTTTCACTCAATCGCTTGTAGCGTCAACAAACAGCCACACCATGGGAAACTGCTCGTCTGTGTGACAGAGGAGCTCCGCATGATGAAACCAAATCCACTTAGTAAAGCTTTGGAGCGCACAAACCTGTTTACATCTCAGTCAGGGATCTCGGGTTTCTTTACAATGCAGACATAGAGATTGGAGCGACCTCATCTGAGGTGCCTGCTGCCCCCGAGCTGACAGCTCGTCTGTTGGGACTGAGGTGTGTGTAAATGTGCGGGAATGAAGGGCGTGCGCTCACCTTCGAACTTCTCTGGGACAACGCGGGAGTCGTTCTCGAACAGATAGCCTGAGAGACAAGAGGGGAGCTGTGTCAGAGTTTCCAGCAGCACCCTGGATCTGAGAAGAACTCGACTGTGCAATCAGGACGTGTGCTAAACTTTAAATACTATCTCACAAAAAAATGCATTGACACTGGAATAACACTGAGGGGAAAGGTGAACGTACTTCGCATGACACGCTTTCAAAAGAGGAATGCACATTTTGTAGTTGAAGTAGGTTTTTTTTTTTTTGAGGCATTTAAGAAAGCTTTGATACGCCAAATTTGACCAAAAATGGTCCAACAAACAGTGGGAGCAAGGGGAGGGTCTGTTTTCCTTTTTTGCTGGGGAACTATTCTGCTTTTTCCAGGAGTTGTGTTTATTCAAGGATTCATGAGGCAGGGGCGAGCTTTGAGCCTCTGCCAATGGAAACATGAACACACCACTGGTTGGCCAATGGAAACATGGACACTGTTCACTGGTTACCCAATGACCACAGAGCTGTAATGAGTGAAGGTCCATAGTAGAAAGAAATGTAGAGGGGGACGATCGGCTACTTGAAGCTGTGACGCTTTTAGATTTTAAAATGGGAAAAATGTTTAAAGACGAAATGTAAAAAGTTTTCTTTTTTTTGCAATAAAAGTCGATCAAGACAATGAGAAAAAAAATCACTGTTACCATCATTGCTGTGTTGGGGGTTTGGGTAACCCTCGGCGTGGTGGTACATGGAGGGACAACCAGGCACATCTGAGACACAAACAGAAACAGCCACAGGTCAGTAACACAAGATAGATCTTATCTCACCCCCTCCTCCCTTGTTGTTGTTCTTAAACCTAAACTTAATTTTGATTATTTACGCCCAGGGGTTAAACACTGTAATGTGTAGTTTGAGGAGTTTCGCGGAGACTACATTCAGTATCACTGATAACCCCCCTCCCTCCAAAATAGAGCTGCGTTTCTCAGCTAAGACTGATGTGCTGCAAGAACAGAACATCCATTTGGTCTGATGTTAATAAATGTTCAATTCAAGGACAACATCTAAAAGTGTGGAAAGAAATCTCAATCGGACCCTTTTTATTTTGATACCACTAAGTAAATAAATAAATGCCGATGTTCTGTGACAGTCTTAGACTTTGTTGGAGAACACATACAACAAGTTTAAGGCAGATTTAGGATATAAAATAACATCCCAACAGCACTAATGATCTAATAGCACCAGGGGCATTCCTTCATCTGGGAGCATGGCTGAACTCCGAACCAAAGAAAACATGGCGGTCCACCTGAGCTGACATGCTGGACAAATGGAGAATTAATCATAGAAGCAGCCAAGAGGCTCATGGTTACTCTCGACGAGCTGCACAAATCTATAGCAATAGGAAAGCTATTAGTTGCGTAGTACACAAGTCTAGCCTTTATGGAAGAGTGGAAAGCCATTGATTGAAAAAAAAAAAAAAAAAGTCATAGGAGGATCTGTTTGGGGTTTGCCAAAAGCCATTTCAAGGACATAGCAAACATGCTAAAAACCTGATCTGGTTGGATGAGACCAAAGTGTACCTCTTTAGTTCAAATGCTATTTGAGGAATAAAATAAACACTGCACATCACCCTAACATAGCATCCCCATTATTAAACAAGGTAGTGGAAGTGACATGCCAGAGAGGATTTTCCTGTGCAAGGACAGGGAGTCAGGTGTTTAGACCAAAACATATTGGTGTTAGAATAGTTCAGTCAAAGTCCTAAATCCAAATGAGAATCTGTGTCAAGATTTGAAATTAATGTTTCATTCATGTTCTTCAGGAACGTCCATTAACGTTCCTGAAGAACATGTGGGGTTTATTTCTTCGCAAAAGAAAGCAGCTATGATAATCAAATTCAAAACCGGAATTGGGCAAGGGTACACTAGAAGTCGAGGTGTTGCAGAGAAGGGATTCAGTCTCAAAGACAGAGCTGAGTCAGATTTACATTACAAACATAAAACCAAATTGGACAAAATCATAGATCTGCAAATTTTACTTATTTATTTATTTTTTTACAGATGTCTTTACAGATGTGCACAAGTTAGGAAAAATCATTAAACAGTAGTATGTTGCAGTACCCATTTGAGAAAGGGTGTGTGGTGTGTAATACGCATATATTGTATGAACACCACTAGCATTGTGAGAACAAATGAATCATACATCATTTCACTCCTGTTGCTGCCGTGGGTATATTTAAACAAGGACCAGGACAAGAAAAGTAGCACTTTTTACCCGTCCCTGCACCTTGTCAGGGGACATCATCGATTGACTCAAAAAGCTGTATTTGCTACACAAAGCCATTGTGCCTCATTTCCTTTACCTGAGCTGCTCACCTTTGTGCGTGTGCTTTTCCTTTTCTGTACCTGTCTGTGCACACACAAAGACGATGAGTCAGTGGCTATTCTGTGTGTTTACTGGTATTCTTTTATTTCAGCTATCCATCAAGTGCATCACCGAGAAAAGCAAGTGGATAACAACTGAAATGCACAGCCCTTTGACTGTGGCTCTCACTGGAGTGACTCACTCTGGGGGAATGCAGCTGCAGAACTGCGGTTGCGATAAGATGCCACTGGGGAAAATCAAGCCCTCCATTCCGGGGCAGCAACTTTGGATCATAGTGTAAATGATATGTCTGGCAACAACAGAGAGTGATGGGTAGATTAGGGTGTGAGCGAGAGCACCGGGGTTAATTGTGCACCGAGTGGAAAGGCCGTTTGTGTCTTTCAAGTGACACAAGGCAGCAGTGACGAAACACTGCAAAGACTCTGTTTTCAAAATGGAGAGCAAAGTGGTGGCATGTGTCCGTCTTTGTTTATAGTGTCCGGCCTTTATTTTCCATTTGCTTAAAAACCCAGCCTCATTGCTATTTTTTCCATTAAAAAGGATGACGTTAAAGCTTCAGGACGCATTGTTTTCCCCCTCCCGTTTAAACAGCACGTTAACAGCCCACATCAACAGCGACCCACGAAGCAGATGTCATTTATTTTTTTCTTTAAAGGTGCATCAATCTGGAGCCTTGAATGTTAATCACCCAGATAAGCTGGTGTCACAACGTGGCCTACTTTGCCGTGTATGGTGGCATGTTAAAAAAACAAAAAACAAACAAACAAAAAAAAAAAAACATGTTCCATACGTCTAGATGTGGGAGAAGGAAGGGGATTTTGTGGAACGTCAAGTCCCGTCACGCCTTTCGCGGCATGTTCGCCTTGTTTTTGACGCGCTCCGCTTTTGCGTCGTGATCAGTGTTCACCTTTGTCAGAAAGGGTTGCCACGACACCACTAACTTGTGTTATTAGTTTTTCCGTGTTTAAGGACCAGCTCACAGTGTGGGGTAATGAAATTTAAATGCTGGCAAGAAAAAAAAAAAAAAAAAAAAAGATCATGCTGTCAGTTTCACTTTACATTTTAAGCATTCTGCCAAGGCATGCTCAGTAAATCTTTAGTGGTGCAGACAACATGAGATGAGGTAAAACTATTACTGGCTTATTTCTGTGATATTTCACTCAGTTCTGCTGCTGTGGTAGAAGTCTGGAAAATAAGGTCTGGCTTATTTGATGAAATGATACATTCTACTGTGTTGAATGCTTAGTAGGTGATGATTTAACAATATATTTCTGTGCCATGAAAACTAAAAGCAGAGGTATAATGCAGCGATGGGGGTATTAACACACTAAAAACTCTGGGATAAAAAGTTTATTGTTTTATATATTTTCCAAACTAAGCAATGTTATGCACATGGGCTCCATATGTAAGGCAGATTGGAGTCACAACTGACTTCCTCTATATTACCCATTTGTCTTGACAAGAAGGTAACAAAAAAAAAAAAGAAATAAAATAAAAATGAAGATGTAACTGTATCGCAAGATGTTCACATTGTTGACCCTACTGATCACTTATCAGGCCAGTTGATCATTATTTAAATATAAATATTCGTAAATCATCTGATTCAATCAGGTTTGGGGTAGGGATGAAACTTTTAACCGGGACTTTCTGTTAAATTAGCGCTGAATAATGAAACTTTTGTGACACTGGACGCAGAAGTTTGTTAAATCTTCACCACACTCAAATCTCTCCACATAGCAGTTATCCACAAAAAAAAACAAAAAAAAAAACATTTTCCTGTAATTTCCTCTTCCCTCTGTCTTGAGACTGTGAACATTTGTCTCAAATGTGGTGATTTCAGCACAGCAGGAACACATTTTTTTTAACTTCACGATTCAGCTCATGTCAGTGCGGGCAATCTGCACCGAAAGGTTCCCAGTCAGCTAAGGAGAATCTTGAACGCAGGTGAACGAGGACAGAACGTGTGCCAAGTGTTGGATTTCTCAGGGAGAAGCGAGCCGATGAGCTCCCTGCCTGTGCAGCTCGTCGTTAAAGCGCCTGAGCCGGCTACCCCACCCCGTCCACCGCCCGCCCCACCTTCAGCATTGCCCTCCTTCCACACACACACACACACACACACACACCCTCTCCTGCAGGCCAGCCAGTGAGAGGTTTGAGTTACCGCCGGCACACTCATTTTTCCATTATGAGTTCATCTGCCTGCAGAAAAAGGAAGCCACTGCTGCAACCTGAAACCCTGGAGCACTCCGCGAGGGACTCTAGTCTTTCCAGTGCCCTCCATTTTCTCAATGAAATTCCTCTGCCTCTCTCTCTCACAGAGGGCGGAGAAAAGCTGCGGCCAAAAGAAGAAACTAAACTTTTTTTTTTCCTTTCCTTTTTTCTTCTTGCTGCAGAGTGTCAGAGAGTTGAAAGGAGGAGTCTCGGAGGCTGAGAGGCAGTCGGCATTCATGGGGAAAAGTTTGTTTTCCTCTTGTACATTTTGTTCTCTAGTTAGCCACGCTCACCAGAGACCTTTCATCTCAATGCAAAAATAAACTTGGAAAAAGTGGCCAAAATATGGACTTACTCCACAAGAACATTCTTGTATTCACCAATATTGATTGATTTTATAGGGTCCACATTTAATTTTTTTCTTTATTTAAGAGAAAGAGAAAGCCATTTCGATTGCTGAATATTTCCTCGAAAACCGATGACGGCTTTAAAGTTTGCCTTTATTTGCTTGCAATTTGGTATTCCGTCAACACCGCTGTTCCTTATGGATACATAGTAAGAAGGCGATTGAAAGTTCTAAGAAGTTTTGGTGAAAGCCATACGGAAGAAAAATGTCAAAATCAATTTTCAAATATTGCCACAGATTCTTGAATTGAAGTTGGGACTTTGACCAGATCATTCTTAACACACAACGTCTCAAGTCTTTCTGTTTCACGCTGGGGATGACGGTGTGTTCATGGTGATGTGCAGTGTTAGTTTCCTGCTACACAAAGGGCTTCTGATGTAGGTACTAAACTTTACACGGTGGCTGCATCTGAACACGGCAATATATATTCCAAAAGCTAAACTAAAGTATGGAGACATCATCACTCACCAGGCTCATAGGTGTAGTCTGTGGGCTCCTGCTTAACCATCATGTGGGCTGGTGGAAACCTGTGTGGATGTGGCTGTGGATGTGAGTGCGGCTGTGGGTGGGGTCCGTGCCCCTGTCCGTGGCCCGGTCCTGCCATGTGAGCTGCTCGCTCATACATAGGGTCCAGGTATTCTTGTTTAAAGCTTTGCTGCAGGTATGGCACACAGGGGTCAGAGTGCTGCCGATGATACGCCGCACCACCACCGCCTCCGCCACCGCCGCCCCCTGGACCTCCACCGCCTCCCACGCCACATCCTCCAGTGCCATGTCCAGCTGGGGCAGACGGCATGCGCTGAAAGGCCTGCGCTGGTGGGGGGAACTGGGGGCACATAGGGTCTGCTGAAGTGCCCTGAAACCTGGAACTGGAAGATAAAAACGCGTTGTTCAACTTTTAGATCTTCCATCAGATCCTTTACTGGATCTATGTAACAAAACATGGAAAATTAAGTAAGTAAGTAAAAAATGCATTCCCCCCCTCTATAACCTGTTGTTGATGTGGTAATTGTTGCTGGGAAGGGGCTGGGACGTGGCAGCTGGGTTCAGGTAGCCAGCGTCGGGCCGTCCAGCTGCTGCAGGTTTGGGGGAGTAATGCTGCTGCATCGGGGACATGGGAGTCCCTGGACAGGAGCTCTTTGCTCCTCCCGCAGCCCTTTTCTGCTCATAGGCACTGTTGATAAAAACGACAGAAATTCATACAAGAATTCATGTCACAACAAGGAGCAATGTTTTTTTTTTTCTTTTTTTGCAGTCAATACAACAAACAGAGCTAATGGGAGATGGGTTAGCGCTCTACTGTCAATAATGTGTGGTTTTAGATTTGTTGTTGTATGCTCACCATTAGTAGGCCATTGTTCATGTCTAACCGTTACTGCACAGAAAGAGCAAACTGAGTTGCTGTTTGCTTTATTTATTTTGTTGATTTTTTTTTTTTTTTACTATTCAAGCAAACATTTACAGAGACAACCAATCATTGTTCTTTTAGGATCTTGATTACCATGTTTCAACTTAAATGCTCCAGAAACTGGATGAGTGTAGTTTTATATTCTTGGTGACACAGAAGGAAATTCTGGAAAAAAGAGGCAACATTTTTACATGAAATTTGATTATGTTCTGTTGGATAAAGGACACAGAAAATGTAAAGATTAAGATGCTTTGGTCTCATCTGCACCATAGACAATATTCCCCTAGTCCTATTGTTCATTCAGATGCTATTTTACAAGTTATGCTGCCACATTCTGTGTCAGAGAGAATATGTTTTTTTCTCGGCAACCTTTCTAAACAAGACATCCGTGCACAGATTTTTCAATTTGAGCTGTTTCTTTTTTGTTTTTTTGTTTTTTTTACTTTGGTGTGACTGTACAGACAAATTGGGGCTGTGGAGTTTGGGGTAGAACTTTTGATTTTTCTGCAATGTCTGTGGAAACTTCCACAGAGGATTTGCAGAACTTTCCAAGAATATTAGCACCTATATTAAATGTTTTCCACTTGTGAATAACTTCTCTCGCTGGAAAATGGTGGGCTTCAAATGATCTGAGAATGGCCTTAAAACTATTCCCAAAGTGACGGGCAGCAACATTTGCTTCCATAAGTCTATTTTCTGATGACTTTTCACACTGGCATTTTGGTAACACCCAAACTGCCAAGCACCTGCAGGGGGCTAGAGGTGCTCACTTTCCTTTTAAAATTTACAGAAGAAGCAAATCTGTGCTTGACTTTCCCAAAGAGGGCGCTGATGGTCATGGAAACTTCGGCTTTAATCTGCAAATCAAGGTGAAAAACCATGATACCTGGCATAAAGGCACTGCTCTCCGTTGGGGTAGCTGAAGGTTTGTTTGTGGCTACAGGACTGGCTGGGGTCAGAGCCAGGGCTCTGTGGTTCCTTTTTGATGGTGACTGGAGGACTGTGAAATGCCACTGCTACAAGAGACGATAAACAGAAAGCAGACACAGGGTTAGCTCATGCACATTAACAATAGTCGTTTCTAGATTCTTTTGTGATTCAGCCCTGCCCCGATACTACTGTCGGCGAGCTTTGAGGCAAAAGGGTAATTCTCCTGCCTGAGCTGGAATGTCTTTTATGTGCCAGCAAAAAAGCAGAAAAAAAAAAAAAAAAGAAAAAACAAAAACACTTAAGTGACTGTCAGTGGAAGCACAGGGCAGCAAACAGACACGTATAAGTACACAGTTACATAAACACGGACAAGGAAGCACACATGCTTGCACACGACCGCATTCCAGGAGCCTGGAGTGTCCTTGCCCACTTTTTATTTTTTTTCTCGTCCAGACACAACAGCAGCCAAAACTTCCTCTGTCGAAGTCGGAATGAAAGCTAAACAGGCGTGGAGGCCAGAAAGACGCCTGATTGCCGATGAAAGCAAACGTCACGTCTCTGTCAGAAGGGCACGTACAGAAAAATCTGTGGCTCAGCGTTTCTTTCTTGTTTGTGTCCAGATGTTAACCATCCCTTTGTCTCCGTGCATTGACAGATAATCTTACATAACCCGGTGAAGTCACATGCGGTCTAAAGGGTCCCCTCAAACGGCCACATATTGAACTGTCTGTCAAGCCCGACTGCTGGAGGCGACCTTTTGCCTCGACGGCCACAAAAACCACCCAAAGTGGAGCTTCAAACTGTGCAGAGGGCTCGTGTTTATTATGTGAGGGGAGGTTTTCACCCAGAGAACTGTACAGGATGTTTTTCTGGTCCCGACAGGGTAAACAGCAGCAGCTGTGCGCTTCCAGCTGGGGAAGGGAGGCACGCATTCGTGTGTGTGTGTGTGTGTGTGTGCGTGTGTGTGTGTGTGTGCGCGCGTGCGTGTGCGTGTGTGTGCGCTTGTCGGCTCATCTGTCTGCTGAATTAAGTGTGTGCGTACGTGTGTGTGTGTCTGCCGTGGGCGTGGATCTGACGGAACAGGCCACACTGAAAGCACAGCCCAGGTAATTACAAAGTAATGTCCTCCATTCACAAAAAAAGGAGAAAAAAAAACATCTGGCTCACTGAATGAAGCACAAAATGGCTGTGAGGTAGAAAGTGAGAAGAAAAGCAGGACAGAAGATTAAACGGTGCCTTGGAAAACTATTCACACCTCTTGGACTTTGTCCCCTCTTACATGTTACAGGGAATTTTGCGTGAGGCGACAAACATAAAACAGCATATAAAGACAGTGTAAAAATAGAGTGATGTCATAAAACAACAAGTGAAGCAAAAAGTGATTTGATCCAGGTGGAACGAATACGAACAAAAGACAACCTCTGACAAATTTTCAGTTGCGTATGGTTCTTTTCCACTTCATAATGCTACTTTGCGGTAAACTGTTACATAAAATCCAAATAAAGTAGACTGACTTTGGTGGATGTAATGTCACAAACTGTAAAAAGGCTCAGGAGGTATGTTGTACTTTTTCAATCCAATATATCAACTATTGAGGGTTTTTTTTTTTTCTTATGTCAACTCCCCACAATTCATCATGCTAATTTATCATATTTCATTTTTAAATCACTTTTGCCACCCTAGATAAACCAATTCGTCAGAACAAGTGCGCTCTTACATTCCTGTCATTTCACTTTGAGCGGTGCGCTTCGGACAGATCAAACATTTTCAATAAATAAACCGACAGCCGAGTGGCTCTTCTCCTCGTCGCGACCTTCCTACTTTTTGCTCTGTAGTCACTCTCCCATGGCAGGCGGACAGGTGAGGAAGTGTTGGCTTTAGCCAGGGATCAACAGGATTAGAGAGCATTTACCCAGATTTCCCAGACAGACACGACGGGGATTCCTGCCTCCTCCAAATCTCCGGCACAGCGTCTGCCGGTGTGTTCACACAGAGGGTGGCACATGACTGCTGCTCTAATAATATGAGTGTGTTTGTCTGTTGACATTCCCCTCTTTTCTTCTCGGGCACGGTCATGAACTGCAAACAATCCTTAAAGGGAGTGTGCGCAACTTGACTCACGGCGCAGAGCAAACTAATACGACCGGGAGGGATGTTGCCCTTCATGTTGCCCTTCTCAGTTCTTGTTTAACCTGAAACACGTCAGACGGTACCAGAAATGTTTCCGTGTTTAAATTTTTTGTTGTTTTATTTTTTTGTGCAGCTTGGTTCCAGTTCAGTGAAGATATGTGTCATTTTAACTAAACAGAATATTTTTCTTTGCCCTACAGCCTTTTTCTACCACGTTTTTGAAGCTCAAATACCATGGGGTTTTTTTCATAATTCCCTAACAATTACAAAACATCAATGACCCAAACACAAATGTTTCCTCTTTGTATAACTGGTTCGATACTCATTTTTCAGTTCAAGGCTGCTGGTTTATGTCCTGACTCATCCCAACTTTCTGCTCTGGAAAAAGAGGCTGAACCCTCAGATTGCTTCAAACTGCAGCCATTTCTATAAAACCTCCATGTTAAACCATGAAGCTTCCAAGTATTGAATTTCTTGTAAGTGCAATTAACACTTTCACTAATATACAATTCAATAATTATATGTGGAATTTGATAAAATGATATGCATTTATTATTTCAAGTTACATTTCATAGTTCCTTTGTTACTTTTTGTCCAAAAAAATAATTTTAAATGATGTGATTGATCAAATATATGCTTACATCTGATTGGTTAACCTGCCTAGTATCCCGTCTTTCTATTTGTTATCATATAGCGTTAGCACTGGCCAGTGGCTTTGATGAGTAAGAGTGATAAAATACATTTATAATGTTCAGCGTGCAACAATAATATAATCTAATAAACCTTAAAATGAGTTAAATAAGCCCTGATAATGCTTTTTAGGACCAAAATACAGATTTTTGGAATAAAAACAAGTTTTGGTACATTTTAAAGCACATCTCTCTATATTCTCAGAAGTTCATGTGATACTATTCTCTCATTGACATTTTTGGACTGTTTCAACAAAACTCTTCCCACTGCTTGATCACATGTTGCCAGTGAAAACAGTGAAGCAGTTTTTAAATCCATGCTTACATTTCTGTCCTGTACATTGATGCTAGTATTGTTTTCTTTCTTTCTAAAAAAAAAAAAAAAAAAATTTAAAAGCTTGAAATAAAATACGCTTGTAGCAACTATTTAGATAGCTTTCAGTATTTATAGAGCTCAGAGCAGGTTGAGGTTTAGGATATATATATATTTTTGTGTCCTTAAAAGACCACATTCTGCAGAACATCTCTGAAACTAAACATCTATAAAACCTAAAATCTCCCAATGAACAGTAACCTTGCAGCCAGATCCACGAATAGTTCTTAGAATAATACCAGGTCTGGTCTCCAGCAACTATTATAAACTGTCGTGCATGTTACAGTAAATATTCCTGTCTAAATGATGTCAGATTTGCGGCTGAAGTTTATAAAGTGCTGGCAGTCTTGTAAACAGATCCAGGCAAAGTTATGTTCTTCAGGTTTCCTTCTCTTCCTGCTTTTATTTTGGGGCAATATGACCTCCTATAGCAGTTTATTTCTTGACATGTTACATTACCCTTCCAAAGAGAGATCCTCATATTTCCACACACAAGGTTGAAGGGCCTCTGTGTGAGCTTACGCACTCCGAGCCCTGAGGTAGTGAAGGGTGTTTGGAAGTGCAAAGACAGATTCCAAACACAACGGTTGTTGCCCTCCAAAACGGACAATTTTGAAATAATACAGACAACGCGCTGTGTCACGAAGGTAGCAGCTTCCCCATCACCTCCTAAACCAATAAGGTCAGAGACCCCTCCTCACTCAAAGCCCGTCTTATCTCCACCTCCTTTATTGTGTGCTACTCTTTTTGGTGTCTCTTTCTGCACCCTGTTTTAATTCCTTCGTAGAGGAGTGACTCCCTAACTCCCCTCCCCAGCAACAAGCAAGGCTGAGATGGACGTTTACATATGTAAATGCTGGCTCTTGACAGGGGAGGATGCAGGGTGAAAGGTGATGGTCATGGTTGAGTGCTTTAGGAAGTAGATGGGTCATTACTCGGGTAGGACTCCCATTCAGTAGATACCTACCACAAACAGACTCCATGAACACGGATGCTCAACAAGCACCCCCTGCCACAAACACACACACATGCACGCACACACACACACTCTTCTCTGTATAATGAGGCTCTAAACTGAGTCTTGCAAATGTGGTGTGAAAATATCCACTCAATCTGTAACATGTTGAATTGTTAAAATTTAAAAAAACAAAAACAGAATGATTCTAACCCTTTCCAATGTTTGTGTTTTAAAACAAGTGTGAATGAAAAGCTAAAACGTGTGTGCACATGGGCTCATTCCCATTTGTTTCGATGCCTCCAAATCAAATCCAATGCAAACAAACATCACCAGAAGTCTAACCGGGTCTAATTTAAACTCAGCAGAAATCCAGCCGTGGAAGACTCAGAGATTCACTGTAGGACATTGGAGAACAAACGGCAAGGAACACAGCAGAACAGTCAAGGTGAAGAAGTTTAAAGCAAGTTAGGTTACTAAACAAAACACCAAATCATAAACAACTTATAGAGCTGTGTTCAATTAATCAAATGAAAATGGGCATAATCTAGTTATATTTCCTGCCCATAGTTTTCTACACTAGAATCACCTTGTTCTAGCCCACACACACACACACACACACGCACGCACACACACACGTTTATACATCGATGCACATATTGTTACGCAACATAGTTAAGTGTCTCGTCCACTCTTCCTGTTGAGCCACAGTCACCTACTAAGACACAGCTTTTGTTTTCCATACTTCACTGCCACTCTTAGTTGCCAATCAGATATCATTCATTTTCACTCAGCCAGGTGATCTTTACAGAAAAGAGATAAAAAAAAGAAAGTCATAAGAAATCCGTTTATAGTTTGCAACAAGCCATGTAGCGGCCAGGTAGTGATCTACTTAGATGAGAGCAAAACTGAACTTATTTGCTTTCATGCAAGATGCTTTATGTGACCAAAAAATCTGGCTCTGAAAATAACCTTAAGCGCAGTTTTCTGACAGTAGATGGAAATATGTATAAAGTTAGAAACAGGAAAATACTTGAAGAAAACCTGTTACTGGATCCAAAAGACCTGAGACTGGGGCAGAGGTTCCTAATGCAGCAGGACATAAAGCTAGAACTACAAAAAAATTTTAAAAAATGGTTAAGATCATGTGCTAGAATGGTCCAGTCAAAGTCCAGACCAAAATTTTCAGTCTCACAATGTGTGAAGTTGGTAGAGAGATACTTACAAATATCTTGCAGTGAATAGTGTCCCTATCAAGCATTAGTGGGGTAAATACGAATACAAGACTTTTCAGATTTCAAAAATATTTTAAAAACCATTCCTTCCACCTCACATTTGTGCACTACTTTGTGTTGCTCTATCACATGAAACCTCAAAAAAAAACAAAAAACAAAACAACTGTTTTGTGGTTGTAAAATAACTGAATATGAAACAACTCCATCTAATTCTGGATAGATTATTTCCTCCCTTTAAGGGCCTTCAGTATGCAGAAATCCAGCAAGAAGACACAGAGCGTCTGGAGAGTCTTACATTGGATGTTTATTTCCAGCTTGGCCAAGTCTTAAGCCCCTGGAACTCTGCAGCGCACGGCAGCCCCGCTCACAATCAATCATCGGAAGCAAGCATCAGTGTCAAACTAGGTGACAGGAACAAGCTAGAGTGCAGAGCATGCGACTGTGCAGTTAAAACCCCCCAACAAACACTCAGTAAGTCTGGTTAAACAAATACGATTCAAGCTATCTCCAGATCTGGTTCTTATCTCACACGATGTGGCATTTTACACAGCCTGTGTGTGACATGTACACATGGGGTTGTTCCAGTTGGAGGGACGTGAATAGAAGGATAATAAAAATGAGACTCTGATTATAAAAAGGATGATGTTAAGTCACAGATGTTGCAAGTGGCATGTTTGTCTAGCTTAAAACATGCAGGTTAGAGAAATGTTCGTCCTCTAATCTTAATAGTGCAAAAAGTAGGGGTTTCATTTGGATTGCTGGTTCAAAGTTCAAACCCCCGCTCCATCTGTCTCAGTTGGGCAAGTGTCTTGCTCAAGTACACAACAACTAAGTGACTGGTGGTGGTCAGAGAGCCCAGTGGTTCCAATGGCAGCCTCACTTCTTACGGACTGCCCCCGGGGGCAGCTGTGGCTACAATGTGGCTTACACCATCAGTGTGCAAATGTGTGTTTAAAAGGGTAAATTACTGATTGCAGTAATTTTGCACTTTGGAGTCCTCAGACTTGATAAAGTGCGATACAAGTGCGGGTCATTTACCACGGGCAAATATTCAATGTGCTGCCTGGACCTCTGTAAATCACTTTGTGCTACACCTGAATGCATGAAAGGCGTCCTTAAAATAAACTGTGATTGGTTTAATTTTGAGGTGACAAGAAGTTGTGTAAATCTGTGCTTGGAGTGCCAAATGAAAGATGTTTGAGGTGATTTCCTGCATGTACAAAATATAAAGATACAAGTTCTGACTCAGTCTTTGCATTTTGTAATTCTCAGCAAGTCCTCGGAGGATTTACTGGCATCTTTTGAATTGTTATCGTGCAGCACGGCCCAATGCTCCGGCTTCATTTATTTATTTATTTTACAAATGGTGTCACATCCCCCCCCCTCCCCCAAGAACCAAACCGACCAGAACCTGCTGCAACAAAATATTCCCCAAACAATGACTCCTGCACCTCAACGCTTTGAAGTTGATATGAAGCTCTTCTTTTCTATATTTGGTTTATGCCAATCAAGTCCTCTGTTTTTAGTGTTGTGGGCCCATCTCACCAAAGAACATTAGACCAGAGGCCCCGATCTTAGTCATTAATCTTTCTGATAAATTACATTATTTAATAGTAAATGTATTATTCAACATCACCACTTTTTACTTATGACACATCAGAGGTATATTGAGCAATAATCATGCTTACAGTATTGCTAAAATATTGCCTAGCTGCTGTGTAGAGTAGGCCAGTCAGACAAATGACTAACAGCTCAATCACAGATGTCAATAAGCACATGTTCTTTTCACGAGAATTCAAGAGCAGAAATTAGTCATATTTACACAGAGGTCCCAAGTTTGTAGCAAGTGCTAAATGATGTGTATCACCAGGGGAGGGGAGAGAGAAAGGAACTGAGGAAACGGTCTAATCCAGAGTATTTCAGCTGCAGAGGCCGACCAGCCAATCCACTGGCGCATGGAAACATGTGCCGGACATGTGTGCATGCTTCTCAGGTCACTGCACATTTAGAGAGACACGAACAGGCCGGGCAGCACTAACAAGCTCATCCTCGTCTCTGAGAGCCAGCAGGCTCGAGAGCCGCTTCAGTATCTATCTGGAGTGCTGGATCCATTAGTGTCTGCTCTATCTGATTTACGGATCGGCCACTCCCATCTGATAATGGTTCGGTCCCCTTGAATTTTTAAAGAATGGCTGTCAGATACATGCCAAACAAGCCTAACTGGATTGATGAAGAGTGCAGCGGTAACATCCAAGCAGACAACAGGCCCGAAGAGACGTGTTTTTGGGGTTATTGTTGACTGTTAAAAACACCCACGGGGCATTTCACTGCGTTACCAAACAGGATGTAGACGTGAATGACACTAATCCTGGGAAAGGGAGCTGAAGAATAAAATCTGCACACATCATAGTTTCACTTCCTTTTAATGAAGTCGAAACAGTGCGCAGTACTTTTTTTTTTTTTTCTTGAGAGGTGAGAACATTTCTTCCTCAACGAGAACGCTTCTGGTTTTTCTCAGAACGGTTCCTGCTCCTTAAACCCGGAAACTTCACCTCATTCCCTCTCTCCCTGGAGGTTCGAGGGAATTAAGATTTAACTGTACACGTTCTGCCATTTTATGTTGTCCCAGCTGTCCAATTCACTTTCAACTGTGCAGCGTTAGCTTTTTGTAAACGGCCGTTGGGTTGCTGTAAATCTCTCTACCCTGTCGCAGTTTAGTGGACCAGATACAATAGATCCCTGTCCCAGGACACGTGCAGCGAGAGGGACGTCCCATCAAAGAGGAGGCCTGGATGTAATTAATCTGCCTCAATATTGACTCTTTGCTCTCAATCACTCAGCCCTCCCTCCCCCGAGTATATCTGTCCCCCTCTCTTAATGTTTAATGTAGCCATCGATTAGTCCCCACACTGTTACTGAAATGAAATGATGAACTGTGTACGCTTGTGTGCTACATGTGTCGAAAGGGTGTGTGTGTGTGTTGGCTTTCTATGAGGTGCAACCTGCAGAGGTAATGAAATCAACAAGAGATAATGGATCAATGCCGGAACACCTTGCTCAGGATTATCAGCATAAATGCCACATCCACAGCTTCTTCTTGCAAATTCCACCCCGGCTGCCCTCTGGTTTGACCCTCGCTTTCCCGATCGGGATCTCAGCCGTAACTCTTCGTGGCACATTTTTAACCCCTCTCCTTCCCCTCGTCTGCTTTCAAGCTGATTTATCTGAGCTTTATCTTTATCAAGCCATCCATCAGCCCTCTCCATCTCCTCCTTCTGTGCTCCTGGATCAATATCCCCGTAGGATGGCTCTCATCTCATCCTGAACACCTTCTGGTCGGTGTCAGTGGGCCATGATTACGTTCATCCACTGCCGTACACTCTGTGTTTTTAAGGTGCTAATGCTAGTGTGCTTGGATGTTGTGCTTAAATTTGAGAAATACGTTAACTTTGTAGCGTAACTGCTATGTCACTGAGCATGAATCTGCATGGCAGTTGCAGTGTCATGCTGAGGGGATGCCTTTCTTCAGTACTGGAAAGGTAGCTGGTCAGAGTTGATGGGAAAATGGATGGAGTTATACATGAGTAATAGAAAAAAACAAACCAAAACCTTATTCGAGGTCGCAAAATACTCAACTTTCATAAGTAAAATGAGCTACAATTAAATGGATCAGCCCAAAGGATGGCCCAGTCAAAGTTTGGAGTAAAATTCTGTGGCAAGACTTCAAATTTGTTGTGCAAAGCTGGTGTGGACATACACTAAACACCTACAGCTGTTACTGCAGGCTAGGTGATTCTACAATGTGGTAAGTAAGGGCCTATGTAAAAATGTGTGCTACGCTTTCCACATTTTTTATCAGTAAAGATAAAAAAAAAAGAAAACCTTTTCCCTTCACTCATGAATTATGCATTGGTTCGTCACACAAAATACAAACAAAACACACAGAAATTTGTAGTTTTACGCTCATAGACTGTGAAAAAGTGAGTTAGAGGTTCATATCTCCGTACAGCTCTACACTGTTAGCTTAACAAAATGCTTAAGTGTAGAGAGTACAACTGTAAAAGAGAGGAGCAGACCTGTGATACTGTGCAAAGTAGAATATCTTATTTTGATAATTTATTTGCTAAATTGTTAATATATCCCAACACTTTAGAAAATGCTAAGTACAACTACTACTTTTTTTTTTTTTTTTTTTTACAGAATCCTCTAACTTTGGTCTTTGCTTATTTTCACTGAAAACAAAATTTTAGCGGCAGAAGGTCTCTTAATCCACAACAACATGAGCGCAGCAGAACATCAACAGTTCTTTGATTGTTTCGGGGATAAACGGCATGAAAAAGGTCTCTTCTCCCTCCTCCAGCTCTCCTGTAATGAAGCGCACACTGCCATCCATTCACAAAGCTGTGCTGCCGACTCTAATCCTCGTGCCCCCACCCTGCAACGCCACTCTGAATCAACTCTGGGAGGCTTTTATTTCCCTCATTGAAAGCTGCAAAACAAATATACTCCTGGACCATCAAATCCTCCAAAGACCAGACCGCATAGGTAGGACAGGTGCAAAATGGCATGCAGCTTTGCATGTTTGCTGAGACTTCGAAGGAAATATTTGAATGATGAGAAGACCAAAATGAAAAAAAAAAGCTGAAATTATATTTTTACTTTTAAAGAATGTGCAGAAAATGGGAAATCTCTGAGACATTGTCTGACAGAAAGAAAAAAAAAAATACTGTTCTGCACTTACACAAATAGGTGCTGCTAGTGGAGAAATAACTCATGTCAATGTCATGAATTAAGGTTCACTCCCCTTAACTCAATGTGCTTCCTCAGCCAGTCTTTCACAACCAGGCCATTCATAAAACAGCGGGGACGAGGTTTGTGTGTGAAAAGAGGGAGTGTGTGTTTGTGCGTGCAGCGGCGGATGAGGGGTTGTCAAAAGAAATCATCTGTTCACGTGAGAGAAATCGGCTATTTCACTCCCCCCCTGAAAAAAACAAACAAAAAAACGCACAAATTCAACTCACCTCCCGAAGTAAATCTGCGTGTTTTTGGCAGTCACCTGAGTGTTTGTGCAGAAGTTGTTGCATAGCAGCTGTATTTTGGAAAGTGGCAGAACACAGAGGCTAATGTTTTTTTTTTTTTTTTTTCTCTTTACGAGAGGTGAAGGGGCTTCACTCGCCCATTGGCTAGTTCAGATCCAGAAAACCCACCCAGAAGAAGAGGAAGGGATGTGAATTCATGACAAAGCAAAGTCCAGGTTTGGTTAGAGCGCAAGTCACTGGAACCATAATGCCTTTCTCCTCCTCCCAGCACCACTTGCTTTTCTTCCATTTGTTCTAGCATTAGTAACGTAGTCAATAACCTCTACCTCGAGACAAAGGACAAACCAGCTGTAAGTGGAACAATCTCCAGAACGCTATATCATCAAAACAGCTGAGATAAAACCTACAGATATTTAGAAACCCTAAAACTAAGTGTGAAAAAATATACTTCCTGCCTTCAATGAGCCAAATAGGAACATTGGACGCCATACAATTCTGAGGCCTGTTTTTTTTCTTTTTGTTTTTCAAATTCTGCTTTAATTTGTTTCAGAATTCCATGTTCAATGAGGAAAACACACGATTTCAACCTTAAAATGCATACAACCATATGATTATTGTCTACAATTTCAACAATTAGAAGAACAACGTTAATTGATGTTTTTGTAAAGGTGTCAGCCTCCATAAATGTGTGTCAGGTGTGGGCATTGAGCCCATACAACAGTTCAAACAAATCGGTGGCATCCTGAATTTGCATGCGTGTCTCTTTCAATCTGACATTCTACCAAATCACCTAACAAGGTGTCTTTTGTGATCGCAGGATTGCACTCACTATCCCAGTGGTAAATCTGCTGCAACACGTTGTACAGCTCCAGTTCTCCAATAATCATGTTTAGGATTATTTGCTTTTGACAGCGATCAATAATTTGTACTGTCAGAGTCTCAGGACAGCTTTTACGGCTACGTCTGGACTTTTAGAGAGGCTGTTTTCCAAAAAAAAAAAAAAAAAAAAAAAATGCAGAAGAGGTACAATCAGACATGAGCTGGACTTTAAAATACACCTCCAAATGTATTTTCATTAAAAATGCTTTTGCTTGAATAAAGAAAAACACCAATATCACAGGCATTACTGCTTTTCAGTGACGCGTGTTTTACCTCTGCCATCTCCTATTGTGTAGTTCCTCGTCAATGTTTTTTTTTTAGGTATTAAACGCACAAACTTTACAACCAGCCATTTAAAGTAATTTTCTGTAATCTGGATGCAGTCCACTGAAAGGAAACGTGATTTTATGACTCCAATGAATAATATCTACCAGCAGGACGCTGCTTAAAGCTCGTGGCTGGAAGGTTAATGTTGAACACTGTTAGTTATAATTTCTAATGAGAAAGTCAACTGAAATTTGCAATGGCAGCTTACAAAAACCCCAGCTCAGTGAATCACCAGAAGACTTCAAGAGCATCGAATTGTGCAAGCTGGAGCGACACAAACAAAGAATCCTATATTGTCAGTCGTGAAGGAGTTTACTTTCATTTCCTCTTCTCTCCTTTTTTTTTTTTTAATCCTCCCCTTACCAACCGTGCTCTCGGGGAAACACTGTAACGGCATTCTATAGCCACAACTTCCTATATAATTACGGCAAGGCACAAAACCAAACAATCAACCTACACAACTCCGAAAAAACACAGGATTAGTTCACATCTTGGAATGCTCAAAGCGTGTGTGTGTGCGTTGAAAGAGGTAGAGAGAGAGAAAAGAGAAAGGGGTGGTGGTGGTTGGGGGTGGGGGGTGGGTAGAAGAGACGGGGGAGTGTGTGTGTGTGTGTGTGTGGGTGCGTGTGTGTGTGTGTGTGTGTGTGTGTGTGTGTGTGTGTGTGTGTGTCGGATTTTTAAATTTGACTCAGTTTGTACAGAGACAGGAAGGGAGGGAGGGTTTTAGAGTATCCAGTTGGAGAGCAGGAGTTTTACTGTAGGGCTCTCTCTTTTTTTTTTTTTTTTATGAATGGAGACTGAAGGAGAGCTCTGCAGAGGAGCAACGGGGAGAAAGCAGGAGAGGAGGAGGGGTGAGAGGGGAGGCACACTTCCTTTTACGCACGCAAGTGAAGAAAATTTATGAATGGGTCACATCTCTCGAGCTGCTCCAAGTGTAAACAACATAGTTGGACAGAGAAGAGCAGGCTCAAGACGCAGGGAAAGGCTCGTTGAGCGCTCCAACTGTGCGTTTTAGTGCTCTTTACACACACACACACACACACACACGCAGACACACACAGACACACACACACACACACACACACACACACACACACACACACACACACACACACACACACACACACAAAAAGAACACCAAATTAGCAACACATCCAAACTATTTTAATGAACTTTCCGAGCCATAAATTAAAGACACCTTTGCGCGCTTTTGTTTTCCCCCCCGCAGGCGGCAAACAGACAAAGAAATCTGCTTGACAGCCTGGCGTCGGGGCGCGGATAAGCCCTGAAGGGGCTGTCGGCTTCCACAGGCAACTCCCCCCCCCCAATGCTCTCGCTTTTTCACGGGCACAAAATTATAATCAAATCTCTCTTTTAACACTTACAGAGCAATCACATTAAACCAGTGGAAACAACACGGAGCGCTAGTTTACAGTAAAGAAGCACATAAACAAAGGAGGCCCTGCAAGTGCATAAAAAAAAAAAAAGAAAAAAAACAAACAAAAAAAAAAAAACAGCACGGCTGTTTGCATAACCTTCCAGACAGAGCTCGCTTGTTAGCCCTGAACTAAAGGACCAGAAGAGATGGATTTACCAGATGTGAAAGTATTGCTCAATCCCAGCTTTAGCCCTCCTCCCCCCCTCAAGCCCTGCTTCTCTCCGCCTCTTCTTTAATTTAGCACTGTAACGTGTGTTTATTTCCCCCCCTTCTCTCTTTTACTGTCTCTCTTTGCCCCCGTTAACACTGCCACACCCGTGCAGGTAAAGACTTGACTCAGAAAACAACAATGTTTATTTTAACAAGGCACAGCTTTCAATGGAAGCTTCAATTATACTCTCGGTCACCTGGGATTAATGCTTTGCTCTAAGTTTTTTTTGTGTTGGTGTGTTTGTGTGTGTTTTAGACTTTCCAAAACAGGTGAGTCACCTGTTTTTAACGTTTAGCCGGCGGTAAGAATGCCTTCTTACTGTGGGCATGGGAAAGGACAAAGTTAATAGATTTAAAATATATATATATATATATATATATATATATTTATGTTATGAAACAAGCAATGACAAAGAAGCACACCATTATACACTGACCACTTCTTCATTATGGCACCAGTTACAAGGGTAAGACATATTAGGTGGTGAGAGGACATTTTGTAGTTAAAGTTTATCTGTTAGAGGACAGAAAAAATAACAGGAGTAAAAAGTTAAGCAACTGTAACATGAGAAAATTGTGAAGGCTGGACTAGTTGATCATAACATCTCTATCAGGGCAGGTCTAGTGAGGTATTCCCCGTCTGCAGTGAACAATATCTATCAAAAATCATCAAAACCCTGCCCCCCCCCCAAAAAACCCCCAAAAAAACCCTGAACTGTGGAAGAAGGCTGTCCCATCTGATGAATCACATTTCCTTTGATACCTTAGAAAATGTTATCAAAGAACCAAGTTTAACAGATCCACCAGTAATGTAATTGAAAGCCCATCATCATGCTGGATTTTGGGTTAAAAGTAAAAAAAAAAAACATAAATAAACTGCTAAGTTCGAACTAAAGATTGTATGACTGATATCTTTGCTTCGGTTGAGATTATATACATGTAAAGATGTATATAAAAACAAAATACAGGACTCTACCCTTAATGCTAACCTTATTCTTTTGAATGAGATGAAGGAAAATGATTACATTTTTAAAGAATCTAGTAAGGTTTTAGTTGTAGAGATTTGGACCACATACTTGTGCCTCTGTGAGGTGAACAAGGCTTTTTCCATGGACGTCCAACCTTGCAAGCCTACAAGACTCGATCTGCTGTTAACATCTTGCTGCCAGATGCCACAGCACACCTCATCAGGTAGCCGTGGCACCAAAACTGGGACCAACACAGTTCTGGGCAGGTAGTCATAACATTACGCCTCACGTACGTGCATACTTACTCACTTAAAGTTCTCTGTCAAAGTTTAAAGTGATCGGTGTTCTGCTATTGACAACAATCAGCAGGGGAAAGTTTCACCACGGGAGCAACTCTGCTGCGTATAACTGAGCTGCCCATCAAACCGGAGCCCTTCTGACCCTGCAAATCACACTCAGGTCAGCCGTTAGAAAGCTCTGACAGCTGATTGGGTGTTGAGGCCAGTGGGTTAAGTCGACATGACCCTTGATTGCCCTGAGGTTCATCTGCACTTCCTCCTCCACATTGTTGGCCAGTAGACAGCCACAGTAGACAGGGCATGTGTCACCCAGTGGCTGATCGGTTGGTAGTCAGAATTGTCAAAAAGAAAAGAAAGAAAGAAAAAAAAACATCTTCCAGTGTTTAGAAATAAAAGACGCTTGGTTCCAATCGGAAGAAGAGGCTCCGAGTAGCACCCAGAGCGGACAGTTTTCACTTTGGAGGAGGGATTGGTCTTGCAGTTCTCCCTTTACCATTTCAGCGTCCATGCTAGAGTTGGGGAGGCTGAAAAAAACAAAACAAAAGAAAAAACAAAAAACTGTTTGCAGAGCAACACGTCCTCCCACCCAGATCCTGAATCGCCATTGTTAGGACGAACAACAAGAAAGGAAAACTCATTCAAATAGCAGCTCAGTTGTAGGGCCAAGGAATTTGCTTTTCCATTTTGCACCTTCCGATGTGCACAAAGGGACCACCTTTGTACCTGCACCCGGAATAATTGTGTACTGGTTTCCTGGGCTGTGACCCATTCAGCTTTTCAAAGGTATGCAAATTGAACGATGGTGGCGCGTATCGCTGGGATCCAGATTCACTGGATGACTGGGTCATTAGGAACTTCTGTCTCTGCATAGTTTTGCCTGGCAAAGAGGTTACTGCGAGTTATTGCTTCAGCATTCCTCCCCAAGTTCAAAGCTGACCACAGAGTCGAATGGATGAACGTGAAAAATACGAGCAGTAACTTAGACCAATACTAAGGTTTATCCTGCAGCCAAGCACAATGAGGAAGACAGTTGGGAAAATAATTCTTCATAACACCACAGAGACAACAAAGAGACATTAGGAGATTTACAAGATGTTCCAAGTTCTAGGTGAACGTCAACACCAAAGTTTGTTTCAGCTTCAGTTGACTTAAACAGCAACCTTACATCTGGAATAGTCTATTTCTAAGCCTCGTTGTAGTCAACAACTAGGAATATCAACAAGAGCCTAAAACAAACAAGTTTATCCTCGCATGTAGTTTGGATCGCATTCGCTTGTCTCCAAGCTTTTTGATGTGCCAAAACACATGTTCTCTATGTTACAGCAGCTTTGGATGCAAATGCAGATAGTTCACACTTATAGTTCCAAGCAGAAAAAACAAAAAACAAAAACAAAACTAAAGTACTCACAGTTCTCAGAGTGGAAATCAGGAACAAATTGCTCGTCACTGTCAGGAACTTGAGCTGAAATGAAAACAAAAATTAACTTTAATATATTTTGTTGCACACCCTGACCTCAGTCCGCCTTACTGTCTCTGCTCTGTGAAATCTGAGTCTTGGCTTCATTCAGATGACCTCCACTAAAAGATTTTCACAGCTTGCAGCGGCTTTTTCAATCGACAGATCAATTCAAAAGACCACAGAGCTCTTACACGGATCACGCATTTTTACCTACACGAGCTGCACCAACCTTGGAGGGACTAAATGTGACACAGTCAAGCAACAAGTTATTGAATCATACATGTCACTTTTCCCGCCGCGGCTCAGATAAAAAAAAAACTGTTTTAGCGATAGTTTTTTATTGTGAAATGTTCCTGCATTGGTTTCTTTTTCACAATCACATCTTTGTCAACCTGACAAACTCGATCTCGAACGCTTCCATCAACTTTCTTTTTTTTTCTAAAACACAACAGATTTTTTTTGAATTTTTTTTATTTGCTTAAACACACAAAACAAAAATAGATATCTTTGACCTGTGGGTGGTTTTTACTCCATTCTGCTAATTTCCAAAGAAAAAGCTCAGGAGGGCTAAAACAGGGTGTTCAGGCTAAACCAGAGAGAAACCTTTCTTTGTTGGAAAACTGCTGGAGCACAAAATTCTGAGAATAGTTGGTGTTTTGTCTGCTGTGTGTATAAGACAGAAACTAGAACTGGCTAAGTTAGTCATGAGGTGAGCGGTGAAAGCGTCCCTTTTATTTTACTGCGGAAAAATAAAAAGAAATGGAAGAGACAACAAAAACAAAATAAAAGAGCAAACAAGAAATAACTCATGAATCATGTATACACATGGAGAAGGGGTTCCATTTTTAGCATATTAGAGTATCACAATTAAATAGATAAAGTATTGCTAACAACAAAATAAAGAAAATTTAAAGTAAGTAATATTATCAATACTACTCTACCAAAAAAAACCCCAACAAAAATGACAAATTAGAGTGGGCATTTTGTATACATATACATGCACATGTATGCATTTATTTTTGGCAAGCAGTCAGGAATTATTTTAAGATTTATTTCAAGGACACGTAAATATGTTAGGAAACGTTATAGGGCCACCTTACACCGGTTTGTAAAAATAGATGAATCAATACACTGATCTAGCTCGTGTGATGCTGCCCCTGTTGCAGTGGTGTTGAATTTCAGAGGCCCTGATTAGGCACTCCTCCACAATGAAACTCATCACACTGAATAAGCAAAGCCGGCGAGGCCAAGGCCAGGTGCAGCAGAGCCGGACAGGCACTATTGCACCACCTTCTAATTCAAAAAACCCTATTCATGATGATCTTTCTGGAGCTTTGGGCTTTGTTTTTGCCATTTCATTAGGAAAAGCCTAAATTATTTGTCACCATCCCTTTAGTGTTGTGAAGGGCAAGGCCATTTCATTGAAATAACAGCCAAACCTTAAATACTGTTTAAACCAACAGAAATTTGGTTTAGGAATTTGAATAGTGCTGCAGAAAACTTGGGATAAATGTTTAAAACATGCAATAAGATCACTCATTTACTTACTGACTGTACTGTGTATAGATTATAGAAAACAGAAAGTGTGTAAGGATAACTTTTGTATTTCAAAAAAATACAAAAGCAGTCATTTTTGCTTTTTTTTTGTCTTATTATCATTCTGACATTTTTATGACATGCTCTTTAAGTTACTTGCTACACATTTTATGGCTTAACGAGCTGAAATGTTGTTCACACAATAAGATATATCTCCCACAAAGCAAGTTGAGTTTTAGGGTGAATGAAAATAAGCAAAACGTGAACATTTACTTGAAATGTAAGTTTTTGATCGCAAGCAAAGTAAATACATCTCACATGCTCAGGATCATATCAATTATTAAAATCTGGTAAAAAAAAAAAAAAAAAAAAATCTGGCAAACGTTTTATGTGTGTGGAGTCAAGGGCACTTTCCTGAATTTCTTTAAAACACATTAAAATGGCAAAATTTTACATTTTAAATATGCCAACACTCTTCTACCAGAGTAGAAGAGGAAGCAAATAGTTAATTGCTCCCTATAGCATGTCTTTGTACAAGATGAAGGCTTAAATGGACTTGCTGATATAATTGCTCAGACTTTATGGTCTGTACAATTTATGGTGGACTACCGACACTGACTACTGTCTAACAGCAGAGTCCAGAATGCATTGCAAGCAGTGAAATCAGACCAATCTCGATAATTAAAGCAAAGTTTTTCCCCCCCAGTAAAACCGTTACTGATGATTCTGATACTGGGACTATGCTTTATAACTGGTGTAATGCCACTCCAAACTCCATGCAAAGGTGCAACCGCAACAAACTCCACATTCAATGCTGACTTCAGTTCAGTTGACTTTCGGAGCGGAGCAAAACACTCGTTCTGCCTCCACAGTTAGGAAAACAAGAAGTATGTGCTTCTTTTAATTCATTCCATCTACATTTCCACTGAAGATAGTTTATTTTATTGGTGCGGTTGAAGTATTTGGAACTGTATTTTTTCGTGGTAAGAGAGTAGCCCGACAACATCAATCTGTCTTTCTCTCAAAATGAAATGAAAGCAATTCGGAGTTAACGAACACTTCCGAAGCCGGGACCGTGACTTTGCAATAATTGCAGCCTCACCGGAGAGGCGAAAAATCTGACCCAGCCAAAATGATCTCTCTCCCCTCTGCCAGTATTTGGATTTCCAGACAATGATACACAATGCAGAAACCAGAACTCACACTCAGAGGACAAAAAGAGGAAATAAGAAATTCAAATCCACTTTCATGTCGTCACACTCCTCCTTCCTCTGCAGAGGAAACCGGATGACTCCGCTCTGCAGCATGTTCTGATAAATCACATTGATTTCTTATGTAACGCTGCATCCTGTGATTTACTATATTATAATGATATTATCTCCTTTTAAGTTTTTAGTCCTTTGCCCTCAGGAGGGAGGCCTGCATGTGACAGAGCAAAGGCCAGTATTTAGTTCTGCAGGCCCACCAATCAATCACTTCCACTAGTTTCAACATGTCCAAAACAGAACACACTGGACCCCATAAAATTAAAGGCAGCAGAAAAGAAACGATGAGCTTCAGACATTATCGCAACCTCTTACTGTCTGTGTCTGTACACTTTCCTGAGTTTGAATGCGTGCGTGTGCACGCGCGCGAGCGTGCGCACGCGGATCTGATTTGTTTCCAGGAACATCCCGTCAGGAGCTTTCAGATGCAAGTCAGCACAAGACGAGAAGTGTGTTTATATGAGCCCAGACGCATGTTCTCCCAGATGCTTCCAGCCACCTTGAATAACTTTTTTCCCCCCTCTTTCCCAGCAGGAGATCCTGGGAGGAGTCAAGCAGCCAAAGTCATATAAACCTAAAGGCCAAAATGAGACAAGATGTGACAAGTTCCTGAACTCTTGCCTTTCAGAACTTCGCCCTTTCCGTTTCTCTCTCGCTCCCTCCCCTATTTGGTGAACAACAAGAAGAAGAAGAAGAAAAAAAGAAGAAATCTCCCTCTAGCTAACCAGCTTTTACAACTGCGGTGGATCCGTCACAACTGCAATCAGTCATGATAGGGTCTTTAATTAATGCAACAGGAAAGGAAAGGTTTAGCCGGGGGAAGCTGAAAACAAGCCAGTACTTAGGGTTAAATAACGCTTTGATAGGGTTACACTTCCATCTCTCTGCTTTCTGTTGCCTTGATCACTCTCTGACTCAACAATAAGCCATCGTACTATTTGTGAGTTCAAGACATTGTATCCTTTAAAAGGCTGCTTTGTTCAATAATAGGAAATAATGACTTTTAAGCATCAGAAAGATGAAAAGAGCATGTTATTAATGGATTTAAAGTGATTATTTCTTCCACTGAGCACTGAAAAAAAATACTCCCCCCGCCCCCACTTTGCTGTAAATGACCTAATCCAAAGCTGAGATAAGCCATGAAGTGGTGGAAAAAGGGTTTTTGATCTTTACTGTAAGTGATAAATCAATAAAATAAAACACACAATTCAACTTACAACTTGGAATAAATTCAAACTGTTGAAAAAAAGTATATCTGTGCCAAACTTTCTGACAACAACTATTATCCCCAAATCTGAAGGGCCAAACCATCGGCTGCACATATTCTTTCCGACAACGTTTTCAATAACGAAAAGTGAATGTAATTTTTATCTGCCTACCTCTGGGAACATAGTCATTGTATACATCAAAGAAAAAGGGATCAAATGTGTACTAAGTTGTGTATTTTATGACTTCTGTGCACTGCAGATACTGACCACCGATGATCACTTAGGATACCAAGAAAATCAGTTATTTTAAATCCATAAGGACAAGGATGATTTGATAATTTGCACAAATGTGACATGCAATTTCTCAGTAACTGTACTATGAATGATAAAGCCAGTGATTTTTGATTTAACTATAAGGGCACTGAATGTTAAAAACCGGAACACATTCCAATATGGGATAAATTGTCGTTCAAATACGGCAGACATATCTTGATTCACAAAAGTCTTAATGCAGCTACAAAAAGGTGGTTATTTATCCAAGATACAACATATCTACAATTAGAGTAATGACTGTAAAAAAAGCCCAAATTTATCTTGAGAAAGACAATAAAACAGTCGCAGTCAGACTGTATGTCAGATATTTCCTTTTAAGGCTTTTTATGCATCCTACTCAGGGATGTGGCAACTGTATTTGCAGCTTTCAGTTAAAAAGTGCATTTTTTTTTCCATCTGAACCTTTAAGAGAGGTCTACAGACACCTTTGAAGTGACACCTATTGTTGCAGCTTTATGACTCTGGTCTTTGTCTGAGTCAGTTGCTGGTGTGAAGTGGGTTTGCAGCTTTTGAACACTGCATGAGAAAAGGTGTAAAAGCTAATGTGGATGTGCACTGTTTGCCCCTTAAGATGGGCTGAGATCAAATGGTGCAGACACCATTTGAACACAGCCACAGGGTCTGATCGCTTAACTTTACTGATTTGCCGGTGAGCTGTGAGTGACTCATTCTCAATCCATTGTGTTGTTTTATTTTACCACTGATATTTTATTATCCTTAGAAACAGGAACAGTCTGCCCCAGAACATACTAAAGCTGCTGCAAAAGTTGCAAACTCCTCCAAAGATGTGCTTCAAGGTGATTTACTCGCTCACTTATTTAGCAGGTCAAATCCGCGGAGTGTTTCCTACATTATACAATTTGACGTGATTGTTTTTAAATTGCTGCGCAAGACACGACCTGCTCGCGAAGCTTCAGGAAGTGGAGCCGACTTAAACTGCCTGGTATGAAGTCGGATTCGCAGTGACACCAGATTAATCCGAGACTGTTTGGGTGATTAATGGGAGAGGAAATAAAGAGCTACGGCTCTGTTTTCAGTCTCTTGTTCTTCAGGAAACATTGGATCATTTGAGAATTGAAAGAGATTAATACTCCTCGTCACTGTTTGGTGGAGTTGATGATTACCTGTGAAATCTCACAGGAGTCATAGCTGGCTTTATGTAACAAGTTCAAATGGTTACAAACAGGGCTTGGAATGTTGTTAGGATGTGTCACATATTAAAGCCCAAAATAGTCAATTACAAGTATCTACTTATACGCAGACGTGACACAGATAGTACAAGGGCTTCCTCCGAAAGGCAGTGATTTAGGTAGTAACTGCACAGTACTTTAGAAATATGTGCAAGCTTTTTTGACTTTGGTATTCAAACATTTTAAAAACTCTTCTGCTTATTAATAAATTAGTTGGTCATAAATTCTGAAAACTCCATTAAGCCTTTCTCTCTTATTAAAAATGTATACATTTATTGGGATTAAATCACTTTTAAGTATGGAAGCATAGCAAAAAGGATACCGAAATGCTTATGTCAAACGATTTTGAGCTCGGCATTGACAAAACCCTAACCCCGACAGGTTTTAATTTTTAGAACATCTTTCACATATCGACCGTTTTAATCACCAAAGCTTTTAGAAGATATTGATTCATTGTCGAGGAGCTAAGCAGAAGTTTTTTTTTTTTTTTTTTTTTTTTTTTAAGAGTTGGCCTGAATGGACATTAACGAAATGCTGCCTTTGATCCTCAGAGCAGGGCTGTCCAACTTCAGTCCTCAAAGGATGTGAGCTTGGAACCTTTGGATGTGTCAAGCGTCCAACATGCCTAAATCAAATGACTTGATTTACTTCCTCATGCACTCGCATAGAACAAAGTCCTGCTAATCTCCTAATTATGCTAATCAGGTCTGCTAACATAGATACATCTCTATAAGATGCGGGACACTGGTCCTGTGATGCAGAGTTTGGTCCAAAGGACTTTTTCCCCCTGACGTTTATCAAACTGTGTCATGTTTCCAAAATTTTAGTCAGAGTATGGAAAGGAACTCACTGCTTGAAATCTTCTAGGGGGCGCTGTAACTGCATTTTGCCACTGCCAATGATTGATTTCCTGATTGGAAAAACTATTTTTCATTTCCATTTTTTTCAAAGTTTTGAAGATATAGTTGGAATTTAGATGCATTAAGCCATTAAAACAAAACATACCACGCTGCTACAGACGCACCCTGCAGCCAAAAACCCATAGTTTTAGATAATATCAGAATATGTACTTGCAGTGTTATTGCACTTGCAGACCAGGTTAACTAACGTCAGTCAGGGAAGGTTTGAGAGTCAAGTGTTTTCAGTGAGAATAGCAGTTTAAAGTTTCATGGAATGAGCTTAAGAAGTCTGTCATCAGCTATGGCCCAGATTGTCTTTCAAAAACTGAAACTTTGCTAAACTCTAAACCCCCGAAGCATAAAGAGACATGTGACGAACCTCAAAATGAGGGCTTTGATTCAAAATGGCTCAACTTCTTCTTTGTTTTAGGGCAAATCTCAAAATAATTTTTGTTGTTTGATCTTGGAGAGCTCTAGACGAGTACCAATTTTTACAGCTTCTTGGTAAATCTGGTGCAAGGGATTCCAGCTTAAGGTGCACTGTGGAGCTTTTTTTTTTCTTTTCTCCCCCCATCCCAATCCTCAGTACGCATTATTTTTTTCATCCACCCTTAATGCTGTGCAAAGATTTAAAGACTGTTGAAAGTTAAAAAGAGGCAATTTATTAAATTTAACACAGATTAATAATATTAGTTATATCTGAATATTATTGTTCATAGTTCTGAACAGTTTACACATAATCATGAAGGATTTTATTCCTTTTTTTTTTCCTGCAGTGGTCTAGCCTCTTCAATATACAATTAGTCTGGCTAGAGATGGAAATGGATGCATTTTAACTTCCATGCCTATACATTAAACTGGGCCAGTGGAGTATAACCTATAGGGGGTGCTGTAGAGGAACCATTCACTTTTTTGCACTTAATACATGCACATTATCAATGCTTGCATAATTTTTCATGAATTTCTGGGGAATGTCGAGGCCTCCAGGAAGGCAGTTCTTTCAACAGAAGGGAAATGGAGGAATAAAAAAACACATGTAAGAATGATTTAAGGGACTGCAGTATAGTTAATCATCTTTTTTTTTTCCTTTTTTTTTTTTTTACCCTGGTAACCGTTCAAATATATTAATTTTTGCTGTCTCCAATCAACACATTTTTATGAGTTTCAGGACTCCAAAAAGGCATTTCATGTTATAAAAGACAAAAGATCACCAGACATTTGCAATTCAATAGGTCACTTGGGTGTACCAGGAAAATTTTTTAATCTAAATAGACACTCACACTTTTGTATGAGATGTGAATTTATTGAACTAACATGGGGAAAAAAATCTAAAATAAAGTGGATTTTAGTTTATACTAAAACATCAGTACATTATAGTTTAGTACATCATTATGAGAAGGAAAGGAGCTAGTGGGAAAAAAAAGCAAAGCATGATAAAGAAAGTGACGTACAAATTGACAAAGGCGCACAATAACCCCCAGTCTGTAATTCATCTTCAGTGTATGAATTACACTGAAGATGTAATTCATACACTGAATTACATCTTTGGTTATAAACCGGTTTGGTTTTATAAACCAAACATATTAATGGAAACTCTGTGGGTCACAATACACAGACATGTGCTTTCAATTAAGACATGAGGTGAGCACAAAGGATCCGTCTCCTATAGGCACAAGAATGTAAAACAGCCAGATTCATCACTGTGCAAGTGAGACAACAACAGCTTACAAAAAAAAAAAAAAAAAACACGTAGAAGGAACTTTAAACGGGACTCAACCTGATGTGGTTCACATTTGAATATAAATGTCAAAACTGGAGCGGCATTCACCCTTTAAATCTCCACATCAAAGCACATCAAAGCAACAAGACACAGCAAAATTTACACCTCAGACTGTGGTCCTCTTTTACACACATCCACACTCTCTGTGCTGGATCACTGCTTGGGTCCAGATCACCACAACAAATGCTCCAAATGACCCACATCTTGTGGTATTTTCCCTTCCCTCCTCGCAGGCGGCATAATTACTGTATTACGGCTCACGTCAGCGGCGCTCTTCTTAGGTCAGCTCAGTGACAGTTGTCTCTGACTGGGCCTCATTTCGTTGCTATGTGCGTTTGAGTGACACAAGCCAAACAGGCAGTTTGTTTGCATTGGCTGCAGTTTGGCACGCACTCCACATGCCAACATGGCCAAAGTAGGATGTGCTCGAAGCTAATAATGTCCTGTCTGTGCTCACTCGGGCTGCTTTTTCTTTGGTAGGGAAAACGAGGGATTGTGGTTTGTGAGTGTGTGCGGGCAGAGTCTGTCCCAAGACTGTATGGAGACCTAAGCAGAAGGGGCTTCTGGGTCTTACCTCCAGTTAAATTCCCATGAAAAAAACCCATACATGTAAAATACTTAATGGACTTTGTAACGTATAACACTTTTCTAGTGATACCAACCACTCAAAGCACTTTAACACTATGCATCTCACCCCCTCTTCCCCGCTGCACTGACTGACGCCCATACTTTCATTGGAGTAAGAGTTCGTCATGTGAAATTAGTCATTCTTTTTTAAAAACAGCATGTGAACATGTTATTCATTTGGAAAATATATTTTGTGTAGTAACAATTGAGCAGATATTTCACATGTGTAAATGTTATTGTGTCCTAATGAAAACTTTCTGGATTTGATAGATGTCCCTTTGTGTTTCACATGTAAAACATTATGCAGTGTAGTCGGCACAATACATGTGGCACATCTTTCATACGTCAAATGTTTACATGTTAGTTTGAGGAATGTAAAAAATAAAAATAAAAATTAAATGTGAATTTTGGTGTAGTCATATTGTGATCATGTTCTGTGTTTCTTAAACATGAAAACATTGTGTGTTTCATCGAATAGGGGGATCAGAAATGCAAAACTATTACTGCTAACGTATCTTCATTCACAACTGACACTAATATGTCAGTTGTGAATGAAGATAATGTATATTAATTGTTACTTAATTTCTTGTTTCATGAACTTAGCCTACACTTTTATATTTATACTTAAACTTGTAAATGTAAATGTTCAAATTTAAGAGCAGGCTAAGTTTGCATAACCTACAGCCCCAAATAAAAAACCCAGGTTCGTGTGAGAAGCCAAGCTTTCTTAGTTTGTGTATGCGTCCGGCCAGCACTGTGTAGGTGTGTCTGTGTGCGTGTGGGTGTGTGTGTGTGTGTGTGTGTGTCACATCAGAATAGGATATATCAGTTTCTCAACAAGACAGATCAATGCCTAGGAAACACTTCAAATCCTCAAGTTTTGTATTGAACATTCAATCAGTTTGCATGATTATCACAATCAGCACAGATAAAAAAAACAAAACAAAACAAAAAAAACGTTCTGAGAAATCTCACCTTCTGTGAGCCAAGTCTCTTGTAGTTGGCTTAAATCCTGGAAGAGGTCTGTGTGAAAACAGAAAAAAAAAAGGCAAGAGTGAATATTCCTCATAGAACAGAAAATAATTACGTTTCACGCTCTGACACACACACTGACATCGTTTTCTGCTCCTGGAAGCCCCCAAAAATCCAAATCTGTTTGTTTCTGTGTCCTTTACCTTCAGATTCCTGAGGGGGTAATTCTGTGTCCATGAATTTCCTTTTTGCTGCCATCAACAGTCTATTTAGGGGCCCATTTCCTTGCGACTTCTGCAAAAGCAATGGATATTAACAGAATCCAGCCGAGCACTTCAACAACAGAAGTATCAAAACAGTTCACGGCAGTCCTTCACTGTCCACTAATTGGGCACATCTGACCGGGAAATCACATGAAAGCGCACAAAGCGGCAATATGTTTTGTGATGCATATTTTAAAAGAACTCATCGTGCCTAAGACAATATCGCATGTGTCACTTAGGGGCAGTGGGGGTGTGAGGGGGGGACATTTTGACCAAAATAGTTACTTGAAGCAAACGAAACCAACAAAATAAATTGACAATAACTTTTAAATACGCACAGGCGTAACTTAGTGGATGCTTTTGTCTCCCCCTTTCCCGGCAGTTGCAATCAGTGCAGACAAACACTTTTTCTATCGCAACTCGTGCAGACGCGACGCGAACACGAATAAAGCCGCGGCAAGCAGCGAAACAACAAGGCTGGGGTGGGAAAAATACAAATGTATAGAATGAAGCAACAAAAAGCGTTGAGACATACGTACATTTGCTAAAGGGTAAGGCACTTGCTGGTCCAAATATCCATCCATCTTATAATCCATCCGTTTAACCGTTTGCGGTCATTTGCGCTGAGTTGGAGAGGGATCCACGCAGGCTGCAGGGAAGAGGAGGGAGCGCTGTTTGTGAATGGAGCTGCGTGGAGGCTGCATGCATAATGAGCTCCATTCACAAAAAATGCCGAGGGGAAGTGATGGCGAGTGATTACCCAGCGGGCAGCGGCCCTCTTTACAAATCTCTTTTGTGCACATGCGTGTGTGTGTGTGTGTGAGTGAGTGAGTGTGCGTTGATTTCACAAGCAAATAAACAACCACTTTTCCCCGCATTCATTCATCAAATAACGCGACTTTTACTTTTATTTTTTTATTTACGTAACAAATCGCGTTTATGATGGTGAGAAATACGGAATGATTGCATTTTGCCGACTACATACAGTTTTTTTTTTTTTTTTTCAATATTTCTTTCTTGCCACGTCTGCCCCGGGTTTGTTCTTGGATACAGCTAAGTCCAGAAAGTTGCGTTCGCGTCGAGGCTCCTACCCCACAAACTTCATCTGAATTTTGATCAGCTTTCGGTGAAACTGATTTGAAAGTGTGGAGTGAGCTGTTATTTCTGCAGCAGATCTAATTTTGGTGAGATTCGCTCTTCCAGGTCGACTCCACTGGACGGTTCTGATTGGTGGGTCTCCTCTGTAGGGCTCGAATTTCTCGCTTTTGTCCGGTTGAATTCACCGACTTCTGAATGAAGTCTCGGTTCCCCGTGTGAGCCAATCAGACAGCTGATCGTCGGGGTCCTAGCAACGATGGGCGGGGCTGACACTCGAGGAGCCAATGAGCTCTGAGCAGACTGTGGGCTTTTTCTACTGGATTTTCCAGTTGTTTTTCATTCACAAAAAAGGAAGAGGGGAGCGAGAGAGAAGGGGGAAAAATGTCCATTCATAAAAACTTGCCCTGGCATGAAAGGTTTAATATGTTTTTTTTCGCCTTTGCATGGGAAAACTCAAAGAATCTCCTTTTATTTACCTGCTTTCAACTCCATGGCTCTGTAGTTATGACAAGATGTTATCAGAACCTCGGAAGAAAAACAAGCTCCCCTTGTGTAGTTAAAAAAAAAAGAACATTAAACCTGACTCCTAGAAGCACAGGAATATGCAGTCTCCCATTTTTGTGGCTTAAGTTCACCTCATAAGGAAACCACAGCATTTAAAATGCATATGAGCAGTTCTTGTGTGAATGGGGCCCAGGACAGCCCTCTCCTTCTGCCCCCTGCTCCCCATATACATCTCCGATCTCCAAAGATAACCAAAATAAATACAAGAGAAAGTTTTTTAAGTGATTTATTCTGGCAGCATGTACAACAGTAATCACTGGAATGTTGTTTTTGTACAGAACCATATAATCTAGATTCTGTCAGTAACACATTGTCCCGCCCTATGGTGGTGCCCTGGGTTTTGACCCACACTGAGGCACGAGTGACGGCACATTCTAAGATTTTATGAAAAAAGGGCAGTGAAATATTTCCAGCTTGTTCAAACCATTTTGTTGCAGTTTCAGGAACTTTATTTTACAAATAAATAAATAAAAAATAAAATAAAAAACTCAGAGAGGAACAGGGTGACTCCAGGAGGTTCTAGGCTTAGGGGTCGCATTGGGGCCCCTTAGTCTTGGTGTGAACACCGAAACCAGAAGGCTTCATATTATTTAATAAACAAGGGATCTTTGTTTTCGTAAGATTTTGTTTAAACAGCATAACCTGTAAGGCAGTTTTTAGATAAATGCCAAAGTTAGCTATGTTGAGAGGTTCCAGAAAAAAAAAGGTAAATAGTTTTAAAAACAATAACTTTCTTGTATTGATTTTGAAAAACAGGCAAACAAACAAATGTTGAAAGTCTTTGGACGTTAGTCAGAATCAAAATTGCACCACTGTATGTTTTCCAGAAGGACGTGTATGTCTGAAAAACAAGAAAATAATCAACAAAGAATTTTATTTAAATGGAATGGGAAGGAAACTATCTGCCAAAGCTGAACAATTAGTAGAAAAAAGATGCTGCAATTAGAAGGAGCAATACTGAATTTAACAATTAAAATTGTGTTTTTTCTGATAAGCTAGCAATACCTGACAAAAATGATTTTCCCTGAACTGATCACATGAATAAATATGCATTTAGGACTTTCTGGAAAGAGGGAAGCAGTGAATTTAGGCAATACATTTGAAGGACTGGCCATTAATCCCTACCGGTCCCCCTCTTCATGGCACCACTGGAGAGAAGAGTTCAGATTGGATTTGCGTTCAGTTTCAGCAGTGGCTGAGATTCAGAGATATTTCATGAAGCACGTTAGGACCATCTGTGTCTTCTTCCCCTTCCTCCTCTCTCATCTGCACTGTGCAGGTTACTTCCTGTTTAATGATATTTAGATGCCCATTTAGATGTATATAACAGGCTATAAATATTGAATCAGGTCTGCTCTTTACAACTATGGCTGATACATTTCCCTATAGTGCGAGGCAGATTTAAAATGAATCGAATTATGGATCTTCTAAACTATGTTTCTTTTACAGAAATAAGACTAGTTTTACTCAACAAGTCCAAGATTATTTAATCTCAACAACATTCCTTCCTCTTTTGGACTATATTGACTTGATGTTTACAAATTCACCTGGACAATATATTAAGAAATTGTATTGTTGTGCACTTCGTTTCATTATGTGGTTGTTGTGTTCACTATTGTAATATGTAGACTCAGTGTTTGTAGACAGTCACATATGCTCCTTTTCGTGTGTGAATATACTGAGAAGACTTACTTGACTGTTTTTATTATTGTGTCCCAAACCTGGCATGGCCCTCTTTCCCGTCCATATGTTTGCTCCTAGAGTTCCTAAAGATCTGGGTAAGAAAGCATTGCAATATGCTGCCCCTTCTGTGTGAAAGCACTTTCAGGTAGAGTCGAAATCGATAGAGAATTTGACACTTTGTGAACCAAAATCCGGTAAAGAAGTGTGTTTTGTTAGTTGCGATTGCTTTTGTTAGTTGGTCGTGTTTTTTCATTTACTAAGTTAATCATGTAATGCTTCCAAGCATTTCAAACTAAACAAATGCATGTTGCAGATCTCAATAAGGTTTTATATATGGCCAACTAAGGTTATAATTATTACTTCATATGTCGTTTAAAAGCTCTCCAGCTCCTTCATGAGCTGATGGGGAAGCTGCAAAGCAATGTTTTGACTACTTTCAAACTTTTTATGGGTACTCCCCCCAAAAAAACTGTTTTCAAAGGACAAACAGTTATAACCTCCTCCACTTTTAAATTTTGAATTAACTGTGATTAACAGATTTTTTGAGAAACTCATTTCCAAAATTTTGCTAGCCAAGAAATAATCTAAATATGACCTGTCTGTCAACATGAAGTAGGCCAAAATATCTTTTTTATGATTTATGGAAGATGCGTGTTCCATTGCATCTGATGTAAAAACAGGTGCAGTGCTTAAGAAGAAGACATCATAACATAACATCATAATAACAGTTAAAAAGTGGTGGCAGTGTAATGACCTAAAAGATTTGCCTTAACCATTGGAGACATAAACTTGGCCTTTTGGTGAAAAAAAAAAAATCCTGGTTAAATTGTTGAATTTTACAGAATAAAAATCACGTCGTGTGTGTATAAAGTCATGAAACAACCTAAAAATTCCCTTGATTATTTCCCCCCAAAATTGACTTTTTAAAATGGGTGTATGCACTTTTGAGATCCCCTGTAAATTATTTTAGTTTGTGTAAAGACTTCTTTTCAATGTTCAAACTAAAAACACAGCATCGGACTAAAGTCTGACTAAAACTAATTTACATATGAGTGAAAAGCCTGACTAAAACTGAACTAAAATCTAAACCAAAGCTGCCAGAACTGTGTGCTTATGTATTTGCTGAATGAAGCAAGCAGAAAGCCTTTTCCACCAGTACTTGTCGAGATATATGCCACTAACCTGACACATCACGTTGCTACAAATCACACAAGATTTACAACATCTTTAGACCCTTTAGGATGAATTGTAAAAGTGAAGACCATTGGCAGTGGCTATCGATCGTATTTCATGTATTTCATTTACAGAACCCTCCTCTCCTCCACACACACACACGCGCACACACACACACACACACGCACACGCACGCACACACACACACACACACACACACACACACACACACACACACACACACACACACACACACACACACACACACATGCAAAGTGCTGAAAAGCATTGTGAAATCTATTGTAATAGTCATCCACCTTTGAGTCTAATATAGCTTCGTCAGCAGTGAGATAAGTACTGACAGAGACAGACGGGAGACATTTTAAGACCCGTGCAGCGCTGTGGAGTGGACTCAAAGTGCTTATTGATCAAAGCTGGCTGTGCTTGATGGATGGATGAAATGTTATTATAGCTTCAAACGTTGTAGTTATGGAGAGACGCAGTGCTGAAAACGGAGGCAAGATGTGAAGACGTTCAGAAAGAGTGAAAAACTTAGGATGAAAAGCGACGTTTGAAGCGAAATGGATGGACAGACACACACAGAGAGTGTTTGGAAAAGGAAATTTAGAGAGAAGACTCATGAGGTGAGGCGTTGGGGGGGGAGGGTGCGGTGAGGAATTCTTGTCGACAACACCTCTCGGGTTCGGGTCTCTCTCTCTATCTGAAGCTTTTAGTCTTCATTCCTCCTCTAGTTCTCCCGATAAGGCCGATGGTGAATGATATAGAAATGAGGATTCCTGATAATACAAGGACATCACATACAGATTTACTGGAAGCATAATGCACGATCTTAACAGTCACAACCACAACAGATTTTTAACAATTAGAAATGCATTGGTCAGAGACTTTGTGGATGGTTTCTGCTCTCTGATTTTTGTAAAAGTTGCAAAAGCTCTAGTAATGATTTTAGTCCATTGCAGTTTATCCTTCCATTACCATAAATAACATTCAACATAGAATAAATAATTTTTTGTTTTCATAAGTTTGTGCTGTCTTCCAATCAACTCTTTATTGCTAAAAGACATAATGAATCTTCTCAAAAACAGAACCAAGTAATTTTGACTTATTTGTTCAGGTCTCTTATAATCTTCAAATATTCTCTAATAAAACCAAACTAAAAAGCAGAACATACATCCATTACAAAACAGATTGTACACAAGTAGCTTTTTTATTTCGTTTTTTAGTATTCCTTAAACCATAGAAGTGTGCGCAAATCACAAAACACACCAGTACTTATCACACGTTCCAGTCAACAGTAATAACAACTTTGTCCCGCTTAATATTTGGGAGGGAAAAACGCTGATTTACTCCCAGAAGTGTTAAATTATTAAAGCATTTACTCATTTTTTAAAAATTGCTATTAGGAATCTTTTTATAGGTTTTCTGTTAATTGCCCTTACGTGTATTAGAACCAGAGGCGTCATCACATTGTGTGTGTTTTGGTGCGTAATAAAACTTTTTTTTATTCCATTTCCTTACAAAGAGATAATGTCTTTCTACTTCAGCTGATATTCTTTTAGTCCATGTTTTCCAAAAACAAAAACAAGCAGTCACACTTGGTCAGAAAATCTGTCCTGGCTGGAACGTATCACTCCACCTGGAAAGTTGCTACAAATACAAATACTTGTGTGAAACAATAGCGCAGGAGTCTCACATGCCCTTTCTTGTGGGTCAGTGCCCAAAAACAGGCTTTGGATAGTGTCTTTTCCAAGACAACCAAAAATAATAACACTTCTGCGCACGTTCCCAAATATCTCGCATCCCTGCTGCCAAAGGGATGTCCCATGTCCTGCCTGCAATGTGAAACACAAAGTATCTGGTTTACACCCAGGACAGTGTTTCCTAAGCAAACAATACAGACCTTAAAATAACCTCAGTCAAAATAGAGATCGCTCTGTTTGTTGCATGATTTTTTTTTCCCCCCTCCAAACATTTCCTTCAAAGACCAAGTTGGATTATTTGAACTCATGACCTTCCTGAAAAGATTTTTCTGTTCAAGGTAAAGAAACACTGCATATCATGTTGCCGCTCAACAATTTGCTCTAAGCAAGGCATGCTTTAGTGCATTACAGTGCCTTTCAGAAGTATTAAAGTTTTACATTTTATCCTTTCACAACCACAAACTTCAAGGAATTTTACTGAGATTTACTACGATAGACGAACACAAAGTAGTCCTTTGTTGCAAAGTTGAAGGAAAATGTCACAGGGTACAGAGTAACAATGTACGATGCAAAAATCTGAAAAGTTTGGAATGCACATGTATGCAGATATTCTCAGATGAGCCTTTTTGTGTTGGCAAGTGTATAGATAGTTAAAAAAAATCCTTCAGGAGTTCCATAAATGTCATCTGAAAAGGTTGATGCACATTTGATTTTAGACTCCCTCAATTAGTACTTTTCAAAGCCTCATTTTGCAATAATTACTGTTGCAAGTCTTGTGAGGTACAGTTCTGTGAAAACAAATATTTATCCTCTACATATTTATTATCGTTCTGATTCATAAAACTGTTTTTAAAATCAGACATAGTTGGCATAGGTAAAAAAATAAAAAAAATAAAAATAAAAATAAAAAAGCTAATTTGGACATCGGAATCAGACCAGAATCATGCCTGCCTTGGTAAGTTTGCAGTTATCTCATGCTTTTTCCACTCAAATGATGTACTGAGCAGAGATTTGTGAGATGACTAGGTTATGTTTTATAACCTGACCTTTATTCCATTGATCTTAATAATGCTATTTGTTCACTCATTTGGATTTGTACTGAGACTAAATTAAACACAGGTGAACTTAATTTAGTAATTATGTGATTTCTGAAGGTGCCTGGTTAGTGGTTTCATTACATTCTACTGAGAGGCATCAGAGGAAAATAGGGTTGAATACAAATACACCCTGTTGTTCTTGCTCACACGCAGATTACATTTTACATAGCACAAGCAGAGTATCATTTTACTTTGACTTCCCATTTTCTACTTTGTGTTGGTCTATTACGCACATAAAATCCCAATAAAAATGCAGTTCACAAAATGTGAGAAGGTTTAACAGATCTGGCATCGTTCTCAAGGCCTTGCAGCTGGAACAGCAACAGATGACTTTCTGTTTTGAGATCAAAGTGCAAGAATAAAAGGTGGAGACTTGAAACATTATTCCAGAAAATTTAATTTATAGATCCCAGTAATAGAATTTGGCCAGAGAAGAAAATGTGACTGCCATTCATGCAACATCCTGTAAATTTCTGGCAGTGCTGTTCAGTCTCCTAAAATGCAACACTTGCCTCTGCCCTCCTTCAAAGAGGCGTGCATTTGTAAAAACACAACAAAACTGAAAGGGATCTTTAAATTGATAAACTGTCAGTTTCATGTTTAATGCATGCCTCTATAGATGTGTGCATTTCCTCCCTCTTTGCCCGTGCGAGTTGTAAAAACCCTCCCAAGGTCCCTCTCTTCATTCCCTCATCACACTGCACCGTTGCTGGGATTCCTGCCTGTGTAAAAGCCATAGTCCAGAAATGTCACTGCTGGCATGTGATGAGAGCTGGTGCGCCAAACCAAGCGTGCCTTCTAGCCACCTGCGACCCAACCTCCTCTAGCACACACTGGCTTGCTTGTTTGTTCACCATCCATTCCTTTGCCATTCCGCTTCTAAGTCAGCCTGTCTGGCCTGCCCTGGGCCTGTGAAAGATCAATCAGGTGAACACAATAGCATTTATAGGGGTGTTTTTGACTGGTGGCCGTGTAGAATTAAGGCTGCCGTGCAGCTGCACCGGCCCAGTTGAGCTGCCAGAAACACAAACACAAAAGCTGAGTCAAAACGCTCTCTTCACAGATGTACAAATACATGCTAATGTGTAGTTTTTACAATCAAAATACTGATTTGATTTTCTATTTAAAAGTTTGATGCACATATAGGCTGGCTGGGATCTGTTGTTTCTGAATCAGTTTTGTTTTTATTACAAGGTTGAAATTTGGAGCTGAAAGTTAGGCAGAAAGGTTTTACTAATAGACATATCTCGATATTAGATAGATCTGTATGTTTTTTAAAAAAAGGGTCTAGAGAATGTGGGCTACATACATGAAGTGAATAGAGTTTAACATAAAGGCATCAATACCAAGTTGTCAAGACTTATTTTTAAAGTCTTTTACAATTTTTCCACTGATCAGAGTTGTTTTATTCATAGAAATTAACAGTTAATATCTGCAGATGCTTTTTATTATTTGTCTCTTTTACAAGATATGTTATGATCCGTAGTTGTTTTGGGAGTTTGATTTATTCATTCTATCTTGATTATTCTGTGTTCTTTGATTAGATCAGTCTTGTTTCTGTTTCACTTTAGTTCAGTCCTTATTAGTGTTTAGTTCTCGTTTCCAGTAATTTTTAGTTACTCTAGTTTAATTGTGTTTTTTAAGTCTAGCTATTCTTTAGTGTTAGATTTATTTCCTGGTCCCCAGTGTATTTTCTCTTGCCCCATGTGCCATTTTCTCACTCTTTCTCTCCTCAGTCTGCTGTCTGCATTCTCCTTTTACACCTGTAACCTGTTAGTCAATTAGCCTTGTCTTTTGTTTCAGCATTCAACCTCCCAGTACCTCATCCTCAGTCACTCCTTGCTGGCTCCTCTTGTTACCCCTCTGTTCTGTCCTGTGTGCTCCTCATTTCTCCTTGCTGGTTTCTTTCCCTTGGCTTTTTGATTTTTGTTCTGACCCTCTGTGTTCTCATGGATTTTTGTAAGTTTTTGTTCTTATATTTTCATTAAATCTTCACTCCATCCCTCAGTCAGTCTGCATTTGGATCCACTCACAATGACAACATATGTCTGAAACCTTCAGCTGAAATAACAAGGAAGTTACAAAACTTTTAATGAGAAAATCTTTAACTCATTGCTTACTAACTGCAAACTCTAACTCTCTATTGTGATTTCTAGAGTAAACTGGCACAGTCACTAAGCCAACTGTTGCTCTCCACACCACCCTTCAGCTGACTAAAAGAAGGCTGTTATACTTCTACCCTGCTTACAAGAAATACACATTTCACTCGTTCAAAACAACTCTGAAGAAAAACCACCAACAACAAAAATTGTCATTCCATGAAAACGAAATATATTAAACAAAACTGATCAGGTGTGAGCTAGTTTTATATTTTCATTGGATTGTTTCATTTCAAACAATTGTAACTAGTCTTGCTAAAGCCCCTACTTTTACATTTGTAAAATGTTTACATAAATGCGGACACATGAAAACGTCTACACGAATGTGCACGCATTCGTGTTTAGATATCGACAACATAAAGGAGTCCTCTTTTGTGACCAAGAGGAACAGCTTGGAGACTAGAGAGTGTTGGGAGAGCTGGTGTTTGATTCCAAACATTGGATGGCTGTAAAAAGACACAGAGGGGCTTTGTTGACATCTCTGTCTTTCCTTCTCACACTAACTGCTCACATAGTGCCAGTTTTGAGTAAACCATCCTATTGTTGGGTCCTGCACCCTCTTAACCCGCATTTCCATTTATATCCCATTTTCCACTTCATTTCCATACCAATTTCAGAGGACAAAAAAAGCCAGTGTTATGTCATTTATAGTGATGCAGCTGGTTTTTCTATCCCAAAAAAAAAGAAAAAAAAGGGGGGGGGGAAACCAGTGAGATAGCCTGCAGGGCACGGCCTCCCCTACATCAAAACTGCTTGTGTTAATTCAAAGGCAGGACGCGTTGATGGTTGGCTCGTTTGGCAAACTGATGACAAAGATGCCTATTATGGTTTTGCCTTGATGCCATAGTTAGCACTGATTTGGCGGGGGGAAAAAAGAAACAGATTAACAGCAAGTTATTTTAGCTTGTTCCTGACATTTTCTGTTGAGGTTTCATGGCTTTGTGAAACTTTATTGGAGTGTTTTCTTGCTCTGTGTAGATGTACTTTTCCTTGTATTTACTCCAAGCCTTGTAAACTCTGTGGTGTAAGCAGATCTTCTCAACAGACCAACACACACCACTGCTTGAATGGGTGAATGAATGGGTAGTTGTATTTAGCTTGAGTATCTATAAAACCACTATGTCTTGCTATGGTAAATTTGTTAGGGTACTTCGGCAGCCCTAAGTTTTATTTTTGGCATCCTTAAAAAATAAAGGTAGAATAATAACAACACCATAGGAAAACCTAGTTCTCAAACTTTAAAATGACCATATCGTTATTCAAGAAATCAAATAACTAATGATACTATATGTACATATGAATATTTTAGGATGTCATTTATGGGCAGTTGGGATATGCTACATTTTCAAGAATGAGACTTAACAAGATTCTTGCAAAAAAAAAAAAAAAAAAGTGAGAACACTATTTATTTATTACCAACACACACTCTGTTTCATTGAATCTCTGTCCAGTGGAATGTCTTTGATAATTTTGACAACTCCTAGTATTTTAGAAAATAGCTCAAGAATTTATTTTCCAGCAGTCACTGTTAGCAAGTGGTGTGAGTAGGTATCTTCAAATGCTAACAATGTCAGACAAATGTATTCTGATGTCAACCGAATGAACACTTCTTGTATTCTCCTGCCTCTGAAATGGTTGGAAGCTGACAGAAGTTATGAGGGTGTTAGATCTCTGAACTGTGCCAGACAGTCCTGTACTTACACATCTTCTAATCAAAAGCGGGAGCTTCGACATAGCGCACTGACCGCCAAAGCAAAACATGGAAGGTGACCCTTTGCATCTGTAATAACAAGCTGGTTTCCTACATGTACCGAATACTTGACACGCCACACTGCCTTTGAAGTTAGCAACAGGGTATGTGTGGCTGGCACCTGTGCCATCATCTACCATCTGGGACTTTACTGGGCCAAGAACATCAATGGTTGCCTTTGAAGGAGTGCACATTGATCATCGAGCAGGAGCAGTGATGACATGGTTTATCTTCCATTACCATAAGCTTTGTCCCTGGGGGTGCTAATGCCTGTGTGGTTTTCAAATGCTACCTTGATGAACACAACATTCAAAGTAATTGAGGCTTACTGTTGGCAGATGCCACCAACAAATTACTCTTTTCTGCAAGTTACCTTAAAGAAAAATGTTAAATTTAAAGAGATTATGTAAAATAGTCCTATATATCTTTATTTTATTTTATTTATTTATTTTTTTTGCTGTTGCCTTACTTGGATTAAGACAACAGAGCAAAACACAAACTTTTAGTTCTGACTATTTTTATTGTAAAGCATCTTTGAAAACCCTCAGAGGGTTGAAATGTGGTATGTAAGTCTGATGTCCTTTCATTTCATTATCCATGACATTTCTGATGTTATAGCAGTTACTGGATTTACATCTTAAATATATCTTTTTTTTTATGAAAAGGCTGAGACTGGACATAAAGAAGTGGTAAACAACAACGTTCAGTGGTTTCAAATAACAGTCTACCTTGTTTTCATCATCTTTTGTCCGTTTTTCTTGAGTATGCAGTTTGAAATAATACCAACAGTTCTCTACTGAAAAAAAACAAAAACAAAAAAAAACAACAACAACAACAACAAAGGCCTCTAGATAGGAGGCAGCTCCCGTCGAATGCCACACTATTTGCTCTGCTCCGGGAGATCTGCACTGATATCAGGCCTCCCTCAGCCTTATGTCAGGGTATTAAGTCAGTGGTGTTTGAGGGGATGAGATCATTTTTCCGTTTACTGTGATGTGGACCAGTGTAATGGACACCTCTTGAAGCCAGGGATATGTTGCCGTTCTGCCTTTTGTCTCACTGTGTGGACCTACCTAACTACCTGTTGCCATTACACATATTTTTCTGTCTGCCATCTTGTTATTTTGCATGTGTGACTAGCTGCCGAAAGGATTTGGATTGAACTCGACTGGTATTTCCCCTGACTCTATGATCTTTATGCGCAGGTTTTCCAACATAAAGGTTTTGTGTAATGTTGTAGTGTTTTGCACCTCAGGGCCACCGTAAGATTGTGTAGTTATAGCCCAATACATCCTCTTTTGTTTTGTAAACTGTTGTGTTTTTGGAACATATTTTGTTCATTAACTGTGCTTCTAAGGTTTCATAAAATCTAAAGTGATTGCCATGTGTGTTAAAATCAGAACCAAAATGCAGACAAGAAATAGGGCTCAGGTGCTGTGGTGGAGCAGGGGCAAAGCATTATCCACATATTCAGGCCTTAGTCCTCATGCCGGTGGTCGAAGGTTCGATTCCCGGCCCGGTGACATTCGCCGTACGTCTTCCCCCTCTCTCATTACCCTGTTACCTGTCCTGTCAAATAAAGGTCACTAGAGCCAACAAAACCTTAAAGAAATAGGGATCAACAAGCTAGTTGGTGAAATGAATAATAAAAAATTACAGATATTCAAAAGAGCACAGGAAGAAGCACAATTAGTAGTACTGACCTTGCATTAACAAGAAATTTGACTTCAGTTTCAGTGACAAAGTAAATTAGGTGGAGAATGACATCGGATTCAGGTGAGGTTCACCAGAGGAATGTAGAACAAATGCGAATGAGCGGAGAATGAGGAAAGGTGAGTGATAACACAAAGGGAGTTGAACTTGGTACAAACTGCAAATCAAGAGGAAACAACTAATCTAAGAATACAAGTAAAAATCCAAAGAATAGCTCAATAAGAATTTCCTAACAATCTCAACACACTAATGAACATATATGGCAAAACCTTAATGATAAAAATAAACAAGAAAAAAAGAGGAAAGATCTTTCCAGCGATAGTGAACAACAAATAAATCATACATTTTCATAGACTCTCAAAGAGCTAAGCTGAAGTTGTATGTCAATCAGGATCAAATCTCTCTGCAGCTCACCTGGCCCTGAGAAGCATGAACACATTACTCCACATGCAAGTAATTAACTATACCAAAAATGGCTTGCTGTCTGTTTCCCTGTTGAGTTAAAAATGTTGGTAATAGGTTTTAAAGTTTGGTATTTTAGTCCCGTCTTACTCCTCTAATCTCCCCACACACAAGTAAAACAAACTCAATCAACCAGACAGTCTCTCTCTTCAATGCTCCCATATCCAGACTGAAATAGAACGATAATATTGGGCTTTAGCAGGACCTACCACCAAAATTATGGACTACTTGACGGATCCATACACACACTGCTAAGAGCACGGAGGCTTTAAAATTACTGCTTACAAGGCTTATGTTTTTCCCTTTTATCTGGGAGCTCTTTGTGGCATCAACCCCAATCTTTAGCTCCCTCCACAGATTTTCAATCAGATCTTTCTACCAAGTCAATCCTTTGACTGGGCCACTCCAGAGCATTAATGTTATTTCTAGTTGGAGAAAACATGTTGGGGGAAATTCAAAGATTGTTAGACCTAAAACCACTTTGGATGCTAATAATTTTGGACTTCACTGTCACTCATCTGTTTTAGATGCTGCCTTCAAAAGATTTGTTCAGAAAGAAGTGGAAAGTTGGGTTTTTGTGCATAAAGTTGTTATTGCTTAAAATATCAGAATTTCAGAATTTTCTCACATGTCTTATTACACACATTACAATCAGTCAGTCTTTTCTTGAGAACCTTTCTCACTCTTAAGCAGAAATGAAAAGAAAAACACCTTTTCTCTTGTACTTGAATAGTATTATTTGGAAAATATTGATAATCTTTCTTGAGTAAATATTTTAGCTACTGTACCAAGTTCTTGTCATAATTGATTAGAACAAAGTAAAATAGGTTAAGAAAGTACACATAGTCCAAAAAAAAAAAACTAAGTCTGAATTATTCAGACAGATCATTTTTCAGACTTCAGAAAGTCAGAAGAATTAACAATCAAGACCTCTCCAAAGGTTATGGGACACTTTGCCTCCTTGAGAGAAGAATGCTAATTTTTGTCCATTTTTGTTGGAGCATTTGACAAAAATCAAATTATATTTACACCTTTAAACTGATGCACACCTCTAAAACCTAACACCCTCCCTCCCCCTGGCTCCCTCCATTAAGACAACTATTATGGCTTGTGTGTGTGTGTGTGTACAAACCAAACGATCAACTCAATGCAGAAGTGTTGACTGTGAAATGAAACACACTCTTGAAATTATTTCTCTAGTTCTGTTTGTCTTACGTCATGTGGTTCATGTGGGCGGTTAGTCATCCTTACATGACTTAACTTTGTGTCTGTGGATAAAAAAAAAAAAAAGCATGCACACAGACAGGAATCAATCTTTTCACGAACATAAAATCTGCAAAGAGACGCGTACACGCACGCACACACACACGCACATGCACACACACACATGCTCATCCTCCCCCTCTCTGCCCATCTAAGCATGACATCAGCTCATCCTGGGTTACCGAGCCTCCAGAGTGTCCTGATAGCAGAGATAGGGTAGGAAAGTCACTGATTAGCTGGGAATCTCGTTACACTGGAGCAATGGATCCCTCCCATCCTCCTGTTCTTCCTCCTCCTTCGCCACTGCCGGAGTCACACATCACTGACTCTGAGGCAGAAATGATCACAGAAACAAAGCAGTTTATTGGATTTACGTTTTTTTTAAACAAATGAACTAAACTTAAGCAGTGGTTTTCCAGTCATAAAGACCCCCTCAAAACACTTTTATGCCATGAGTCACACCCATACGTCTGCATGCACAACATTCACGTAATGTGCAATATTAATAGGGGATCTAGGGGTTCAGTATCTTGCCCAATGACATTTCAGTATGTGGCACAGAAACTAGAGTTGAGTAAACGTCTTCCGATTCACAGACTAAAATATTCACAAAACCAAATTACAGAAAACAATTTACTTAGTGTTTTTGCCATGAAAGGTCATTAATTATTCATACAAAGTGGCAACTGAGACTCTGAAAGAAGCAACACCAAGCAGCTGAATAAAGAGGAAGCTTATTATTTTAGTTGGGAACGTGGACATTTCAGTTGATGTTTTAAATTTTTCGTTTATTTGGAAATGACATTGTTGGAGTAGTGGGTGTCGCTAAGAGTTACAAAACCCTGTCTGTATTTTCTAGATTGCAGTACTCCTTGGCATTTCATATAAAGAAGCAGAACTCTAAGCACTACCAGAACTTACTTGATGATTTGTCTTTCTTTCCTTACCCATTAATGCCATTTTACTAACTAGGGCATTTCATGATTTCTCAAACTGAACTCGATCAAATTAGATTCAATTTTTGCAATTCAAATTTTTCCATGCTCTTATCAGAAACACTTTTCCACATTTTGTCATGTTACCAAGACAATCATCATTGTATTTTATTGGGATTTTATGTGGTAGGCCAACACCAAGGAGGTAAAAATATCAAAGATGAAAGTGCCGGTGCCTTAAATTCCTTTGGTGTTACTTTGTTTTCCATTGACGTTCACCATTACAAGAGGAGCAAATGTACGCTTGAGGGGATCCCTTTTTAAGACTCAATCAGTCCTTTGTAGGGTCCGCTGACCCAGAAAATGGATTTCAACAGCTAGAGGAAATGATACTCCGTAATCACCTTACTGGCAAACACAGAGGAAGGAATGCACATGGGATCTCACACATAGTTGCAGAGCAGGATACTGAAGTATAAATACAGTTGCAAAATGGGTCCTATTTCCAATATATCCTTGAGGTGAAGCAGTTTCCCATAAGATAAAGAGTGGGAAGACATTAAATCACGTTTTTGTCTTGTAGGTCATCAAGATGTTTGCTTGCTCTACTGTTCCCACTTTCAGCTAATATGTTCTTTTTATGTTTCCCACACATTCCTGTCATATATCAGAGCATTCTGCAGAGATGAGAGGAGGTATATCGCATGTCCTTCGCACTGCTTTCCCATGAGAGATGTGGCACACTGGTAAAAGGAGCCGGTAACTGTGGATGTTTTTTTGTTTTGTTTTTATTTAATCAAATATTTTCATTAACACCAGTAATTTCACTCAGTGTTGATAGATTCCTCTATTATCCAGAAAAACCTCGCCTTACCTGTTTTTTGTTTACGAATTTAAAGACATTTTAAAGATGTTTAAACCCTTTTACACCTGAAGCAAGGTCACACTGCACAATTTTACAGATACAGGTTAAATTCTCTTTCTTTTAGGTCTTTCTGATTTAAAAGTGGTTTACTGTGCCACTGATACTCATTGAACTGTAGTTATGTCAGAGAGGACATCTAATCTGGGAGGGTCTCAGTGAAAACATTGTGTCTCTGCTATGCTGTTACCTGCTTCGTTGCATAACAAGTGGTTCTCAATGGGCCATTCATGCACTTGACATTTAGAATCTTTGGAGGAACTGCTTTGACTGTACTGCTGATTGAGTTTTGTATTAAGTTTCACATGGAGAACTGTTGAGTTATAAAGATATTGCAGCTGTTATTTGTTTTGCTGGGAAGGATTTTATACTGATACAGTTCCTCCCAAACGTATTGACACCGTTTAAATTTGTGTGGTTACAGACGAGTGTTAATTTTGTGATTTTATGTGACAGACCAACATAGTAGTGATTGTGGTGGAGGTCGTCGGCACATCTTTCACACACTCATAAATCAGTGATTCTTGAGAATAGGGACAAAATGGGTTTTAATTTTCCCATATTTTTTTTTTATTATTTCTCAACCTTATGTATGCAAATATGACAAATAATGTTTAGGAAATGTAAAGATGCTAAGGTGCAGGCTCCCAGTTGCAACATTTTTTAAAAAAATTACATTTTTAATCAACCTGACCTAGAACGTTGTCATCACAATCTGACAAAAATAAATAAAAAATAATTTTTAATGACCCTATTAGTTATACTTTTACTCATTTTACAGACAATGCTTCTCAAGAAACAAAATAAATATTATTTAAAACCAAAAACAACAAAAAGTCCATCTGATGGAGTTGACAGTGCATGACGGAGTTGACACAGAACTGAAGGTGGTGACAAACTAGTGAATAAAATGAAAAACTTGATACATGTGAAGTAATGCAATTCATGTAAAATACATTAAAATGAATTAATTGCACATTTAAGTGAGATTTGACAACAATTTCACTGAAAGAGTCAAAAAAATCTCTGATGGAGTTGACATCTGACGGAGTTGAAAAAAAGCCAAACTACCTCAATTTATATGATGTTATTCTGAAGGAGGCCATATTGTAGCTCATCAGGTCCATTAAATCTTTACAGTTTACCAAAATTAAGCTTTTATTTCACAAAATTTCATCAAAGCTTTGTAAATTATCAGTTATGGAGTTGACACAGCATGGTTGTGACGAGCAACTTAGAAATAAAACAGAAGAAAAAACTAAAGAAAAACTTAAGCTAACCAGAGCTAACTAGCTCTCTTAGCAAAGGAAGAGGAAAAGACGACGTCATGGGGTCCTCAGAAGTTCTGGTGCCCCCCAATAATGCCTGATTTTTTTTACTTTCTTTTCATTTCTGATGGTGTTGATAAAAACTAGAGACAAATTTCAGTGGAGTTGGAAAATATATAAAAATGCTTTTTAATTCAATTTATTGATACCTCTATAATTATTTATATGACATACTTAATTGTCACAATATATAATTTTAGTATTTCTGTAATTATTTTAAACTATTATAATGTATTGAGTTCTGCTCCTGGACAAGGGCTTTTACAGGCATCATCCACCAACTACAATGTTTAAAATAAAAAAAATATTCAGCAAATACCAGGAAAATATACATTGTTGTGCTCACATGACCCAGGTTAGTTGAGTCAGATATTTGAAAAAAATTATATTTTGTGTATATTTTATTCAAATTTTGTGCTTTATCCATAGGACCTATTTTGTCCCTATTCTCAAGAATCACTGAAATACAATCATGAGCAACTAACTAAACTTCAAGAAACTTCTTTTTAGCAAATGGTTTCTCTTTGTTCTGAGGAATGCAGTAATGCTGGAAAAGCTAGAACTGCATAGATACTGTGCTGTCTTATTGTGAGGGGAGTTTACACACAATCAGAATATAATACAGATGGTAAAACAAAATATAAAAACAGAGAAAAAAAATCTGCTATCCATCATAAAACAATTCATAATCTGGGATAGTAGCCATATTGCAATGGACATAAATTTACAATAAAATGATAAAAGGGACATAAAAGAGAAAGCAATGTACATTTTATGACACAAGTAAGCTAAAATCTGCCTCATCGTTCAATAAGCAATGTTTTGTTGAAACAGAAGTTGAAACAAATTTCAAAATTGAAACTTATCTGGTTTCACAGAATAGGTACAATTCTAAAACACTCAAGAAAAGTGAGAGTTTGTCATTTAATTGCTGTTTCTCACAAAGTGGTGGGCCTGAGATGAAGCGTAATGATCAGAACCTCAATGATCATCACGCCTGGCGGACTCTGCCTCGACAACCCTTTCTGTCTAGCCCAGTTAGACCGTGACCAACATTTACAGATACATTTCTTCTGAGAAAAATCTGCTTTGCATTTCAGTGAAGTGCATTGATTGTAGAATGAACCCTTCCAGGAGGCTTATTAGCATTTAAATGTGAGAGCAGATGGTAAAGGTAGGCGATAAAGTTTATGGTGACGTCCCCAGGCAACGATATGTAACGTGACATAAACCGCTGCTGTTATACTTGGTTTGAGTAAATATTATTAGAGAGTAGAAGATTGTAAATGTGTCTGTCTTGTTCAGTGTTCCTGTTAATGGCTGGTGCTTTTTGTGTCCACTCCACGTATTATGGTACAATTTTATAGAAAGGAAACTGAGAAGCTGACATGTGTGTCTGTGAACAAATTGTGGTAGCAGATGCCACTGTCAGGTCACTTTCCGTACTGCAGAATTTCTATTGGATGGAGGGATAAACTTGTCACAGAATGAAGAAAGTAGACAAAAAAAAAAAAAAAAATTAAATCATATATTTAGAATGTTTTTCTTACGTTGCTGTGCAGCTAAATTATAACAGAATATTTTGTTTTACAGTGCAGAAACAACCAGTCACATTGATTGGCGCTCCTGGTAAAGCCTTAAATAATGCTCTTTCCTTTGCAGTGGCATTAACTAAGCACTGTTTTTGCCACTGCTGAAATACTTAAACTAAAACATTTATGTGATGCTGAATTTTCCGTTGACCTCTCTTACAGTGAAGTGGTGCACTGATGCCACCTAGGGTTTAGACGTCTAACCAACATGACCCAACGTGAGAAAAAGATCAGAGGAAAACGACTGATAGTGAATAAGTTGCGTTGATTACAGTTAAATGGGAAACTGCACAACGTGCCCTGTTCTCAAACAACAACAAAAGTAAGGTGAGGTGACTTTATAGGTAAAGTTGTGTTGTAGATCAGAGAGAACAGATTATGTTTAGACTTCTATGTGAAATCAGATGCACGCAAAACAACAAAAAATATCGGACATTTCTTGAAGATATTTAAAAATCAATTGCTGACACAGATATTTTAAAAAGTTTAATTAAATACTAATAACGGACATTGAGTAAAATAAAAATGATAAATAAAGAAGGGTCTCCGGAATCCAAGAACAGGTGAGAAAACAATAATACCGCAATTCAGTTAAGACCTACTTCAAATTAAGAATTCAGCATTGACAAAACTGCACCTGTAATATTTGGTCTTTATATTACGACCAGACTGATGCACCTGCGGCCCCAAGTGAGACTTCCAATCAGCCTTCCTGTCCGTTAAACCAGCTGGTTCAGTGAGCTTCTCTCCATCAGGGACAGGCTTTCAAACTGAGACTATACAGAGAAAGTTAAAGCTGACTCAATGACAGGATAAAAGGTGCTGTAAGGCAGTGTTTTAATTCTGTAGACAGTAGTAAACAAGAATTTACGAAAAAAAAAACAAAAAAAAAACAAAACAACTGATTTTAAACTGCTGTGTGAGTTGACGTATAAGTGTTGGATTGTAAATGTAAATTGCAAGGTTTTTGCAAGGCAGAAACCTACAGATTTATAGGAAGGTAAATTTGTCAAAATGGTTGAAAATGAATGAATGAATCAATTCTTACCACATCAGTTCAAATGTTACAGAAAAAAGTCAGACAGGAACAGGGCAGTGACAGCACATCACGAACTGAAATTAAATCATTTTCTGCTTTTTCTTCGCGTTGTAATACATATCACAGCTGGTTTTGGAATACTTAAAGCAGGGTAACATTAGGTTTGTGGAAGAGCTCTGATTTCAACACTGATGAGGATTTATATAATGTGCATAAAGCATTAATCTGTGTCCGGAAATCAACCTGAACTCCGGCAGGTCTGCAAACAGGAGAGGTCAAATATCCAACCAGAGTTATTCCAAAAACATATTCAGATTTGCAAGTGGCTGAACGTCACCTGCTAAGAGACATTTAACCAAATATCGTTGGCACTGTATGTAAAATTGAAACCACATATATTTACATGCATAGATACAGCACCGTTTTAGTTCAGTTAGGTTCATTCTTTTCAAATGTATTTTTTAACTTTCTACAAATGTAGACGTTCACACAACTTTCCCACACATTTGGTAAGATTGCATTTTATTATCTCTGTTATTATTTAAAAATAAAAAAGCTGCAGGCCCTTTTAAAAAGTGTATTTAAATGTCTGGTGTTAATTGCATAGCTTAAGCATTCAATTTTAAAGTGCGCTGATTAGAGAACATCCAAAATAAATTCCAACTTGTATATCATTCAGTCATCACAGCTGTATGTTGTACATTATTCTATCCTGTAAAAAATGTAATTGTTTTTGTTCATTTGTGCCCAGGCAAAAGGACAGTTATTTAGCTGAACACCAGGTGGCATCAGTAAACTGCTAAACAGTAAAAGAAACCCAAGGGCCAGAGGAAGAAACAGCAACAACTTTTAATGTTGTTTCTTTTATTTTATTTTCCTTTTACAACATCAATAGTGCCAAGGAGTGAACTCTACCTCACTGTCTTCACCGGACCAAATCCAAATATATTTCAGTTTTTATATGACTATTGGTTTTGTCCTGTTAAAAGCTGATTTTTTTTTTTTTTTTTTTTTTTTTTTAATTATTATTATTATTATTGAAAAGCTACAGTAGCACAGAAAAAGAAGAACATGGAACTGAAAATAGTTTTAGTTCAAGGAAAGATTGAAAATTATGTTAGGAATTGTTAAAGGACTGATATCTCATATCTATTTTGAACTTGTTAGGTATCTTATTATAAAAGATCATTGCATTGTTTTTATTTTATGATACAGTTCGAACAGAGACAATAAACGTATTTACAGACATACCTAAAGTGTTGAACATTTTCTACAATTCATTATATTACAAACATACTTCAGTGTATTGCTGAAAAAACAAACAAACAAACATCCCAAAAGCATGATGCCTCCAACACCATGTTTTACTATGAGGATGATGTGTTCAAGGTGATTTGGAGACAAAACTTCTTTTTCATGAATGGTGCTTTGCATGTAGGTGTTTTGAATTTCTATTTCATCAGAACAGAACAGAACAGAACACTCTCTTCAACATATTTGCTGTATCCCCTACAAGACTGGGAAGGAGGTTCTGAACAGCAGACAGTTTGGAACAATGTTCGACTCACTCTTCCATCAAGGCCGGATTTGTGGAGTGCATGACTAATATCTAATAGTTGTCCTGTCAACAGATTCTTCTGCCTGAGCTGTGGAGCTCTCCTCCAGAGTCGCCATCGCTCTCTTGGCTCCTTCTTTGATTAGTCTTCTCCTTCACAGCCTGTCAGTTTAAGTGGAAGTCAATGTCTTGATAGGTTTGCATTTCTATTTCTATGAGTCATTTCTATTTGTTACAAAGAAATGAAATAACATAAAGTGTCCTGTCCTGATTCTGTTTTACTTCTACAGTGATTCTAATCACTCTCTTTTTTTATTTTATGCATAGAAATTAACATTAACAGAAATAAATCAGGTACCTGTGAGGTACATTTTAAAAGCATTTGAAAAAAAAAATATGTTGACCCCAGTAAATTGTGATTATTTTGTTACTGAGCTGTTCAAATTTTAGATATTATTTTTAAGCGTTTATAAGTTAATTTTATTTATTTATTTTTACGTTTATAGAACAGAATATTGTGAAAATGTAACATTTAGCAAAAACAGATACAATTATATCTGGTTATGTGCTAAAACTATTTCTGGGTATCTTAATGTTTCACCTTTGTTCCTTTGACGTTGCACTTTAATTAGGAATTCTTCATCAAGTTTATTCCTTTTGGTTTAGAAGGGCATCTTAGTTGAGGCAGAAATATTTATTTAGGTGCAAACAACATTTTTAAAAAATACAATTAGATCGTTCATTATGCTTTACTGCTGAAATTAGAGCAGCAAATTTAACAAAATAAATGTGCTCATTGCAAGGTGCTCTATTTTATACTAAAGCAATATTAATAGATCATTAAGGTTTTATCGCTCCACTTCCTTTTCAAGATGCGTTAGAAAACTTTTCCTTTGTTTGTGAATATTTCAAGAAATACAAAATCTCAGGTTGCAAAAGAATCAAAAATAGTTTCCTCCTTTTCACCACTGAATATATCAGAACGTGCAGCCTATAATTTACCTCCAGATTTCCGCTTTTATTCTCCACGTCTCGGAGCACCGTTTCAGTCTCGCCCACTCGTTTGACCTCTGGAGGAAATCCACCCAATCTGGTAATGATGTCACTTTTCCGAGCCTATCACGAGCAATTAGCGTTTTGCACAAGGACACGTGCACACAGACTGTACGGAGGCACGTAAATACACACGTGCACACACACTATAATTAAGAAATACTTACATAAACAGAGTAATATAATATCTTAAAACCCATTTTGAGAGAGCTCTGAAATAAACCTTCAGCTTATTGCATTTGTCAGCTCTCAAAAACTGACTGGTTGTGTTTCTTCACCCCATTGCTGAGATTTTTTTTTCCCACTGTCTGATGAAACGTTGAGCAGAAGATGAGTGAAATCTTGCCTTCTCTGATTTTTAAAAAAAAAAAAAAAGAGCTTGACAGGACTAGAGAGAGCAGGCCGAGGCGAGCAGAAGCAAGCAATAACATTTTTTTTTTTAATTTGTCAAGGTCCTCTTTTTCTTCTTCTCATGGAGCGTGGGTATAGAATAACGGCGCTGTGACCGTGTGTCTCGTCCTCATGACAGATTGACAGAAGCACCATTTCTCCTCCGTCCTTTATTTCACAGATGAATACACTTTTCTCCTAATGAGAAAGAGGAGAAGCATGTAAGTGATACAGAAAAAAAGGAAATATCTGGTGGGACTCGGGCCAAGAGGGTCGAGTTAACATTTCAGTGACATTAAATAAGCTCAATATTTGTGGTCAGAGTTTTGAAAGCTGGAAGTTGTCATTAATCAGTGAAGCAGGCCTTGTGCTTTTATCACAGCACTCTTGTCCTACAGTGCAGACTGATTAATGAACATTTTATTGCACCACAAAAAACTGTCTTCGTATCAACATTTTGAAAACCTACTTCATAAGATCAAGAAAGAACATTTTTAATGCAGAGATTACGGCTTACACAATCATGGGAATGCTGCTGATTTGACAGTTGTCCAGCAGCCATTGTCACGTTGTAAAAAAAGTGGTTAAGCTACAACCGAGATCTTTTCTGAGGACGCTGGCTGTTCTGAGCGCGGAATCTGAGCATATTTGTGAAAAGTTTAGAGGAAGGAAAAACTGTGGTGCACAAGCAACTGAGACAGCCACAGCCTTGAGAGAAATGGGAAGAAAATGTTTGTGGCAGCTCAACAAGCCTGAGACCGCAGCTAAACTCAGAGTTTCAAGAGCTGCGTGGACTGTAAGTGGTGATTTGTGGAGCCGTGTCATCTGCTGCTGTGTTTTATCAAGTGAAAGGCCAGACTGGACATCTACCCAATATTTACTGCTTCCCTGTGCTGCAAAACTCGATTGAGGTCACACTGCTAAAAATAACAATACCTGTTTTAAAGACCACGAGGCTTACCTGGTTAGCAACCTCACCTGACCTTGGACCCTGGACAGAATTAGATGCATCTTGTAAAATATGCACCTACATACATAAGAGCAGTTCACTTGTTACTTTGCTCTCTTCTTAAAACCACAGACCTTTGGTTATGAGGCATCACAGCTCCTGAGTCAAACCCTGGGCTGATTCCTAGGGCAACATTTTATCTTCCACTTCACTTTTATTTTATTAGATGAACTAGTTTATTGCTTTAACATGTGTCCCAGCATGTTTAAAAGCAGATGGAAAGATTCTAATTGATTTTCTGTGTTTGACTCCGTTAAAATGGAAAGAGGGGGACTTTTTGTTTAACAAAAAAAAAAAAGGGATGATGCATATGTAAACCTTTTAAATCATTGATAAGTGTTTTAAATCATACCATTTAAATACCACTATGGTCAGATAGCAATCTTAGGGGAAAAACATGTTCATTCTAATTTTGGCTGTGGATATTGTTTAATCCCTATTTTTTTTTGTTTTCAAGAAGCTGTTTCCTCTGATTTTGATTTGTAGTTGTCATCTTCCGTAATCCAAATTTCCCTTTGCTTGCTGTCAGATTCTTGTGTGTTTCGTTACTGCGTCTGTGAAGTTTGCTTTCGATCAATGGCGCTCAGAGCGAGCTAGAGCAGGATATTTGTTTTAAATAAAAGTCCTGTGCTCCTCCTAACTCCTTAACGCCTCCCTGTCCTGGATTTGAATCATCTCTCCTCTTTTCTTGTTAGGACAGTTTATCACTCCAATTTATCTCAGCCCCAATGAGACACTTGTGAAAGTCATGTATATTCCTGTAAGCATGAGTAATGCACTGAGTCAAGAATTTGTCAGCTGGAATGCAGTGATACCTATTCCAGAATTCTCTGTGTTTTAGAACCAACTCACCAAACCTTTCTGTAAAACCAATCACACCCATGGGAGAAGCGGCTTTATTTTCAGGGTTTATTTTTATCAAATTCCTTCTTCAGATGCGTTCCCTTGGATTATGCAGAGCTCCTGCAAAGCATTCAAGCAAATGCGCATGAATGGATGAGCCTGGCCGTACGTCGGTGGCAGTTATCATTCCAAGACATGTCGTTGTAAAACCACGGGGTCTGGGCGATGCATTTCAATTATGAGCATTTTTATGTGCCAGAGACGCTACCCGCACAACCGCTGCTTCACCTGCTGAAATGAATAAAAACGATCTCTACGCAGATTTATACCGAAACCAGCCACATCAGTTAGCCCCACAATGCTTTCACCATCATTTCAGTCAACACCAGAGAGAAGAAATGATGATGATGATGATAAAAAAAAAAAAAATCCCATTGAGAGATTGTCTAGGCGGGTTGAAGTGCTATGATTTCAGACGGGAAATGTACTGGGAAAGCAGTTAAGAGTTTAAGGTGATGCAAGCAGAATGTGACATTTATTCATTTCTGCAGCAAATACGCAAGGGAACAAATCCAATGTAATAACTCAAATAGGAACAGAAACACATTTGTACCAGTTAAAAATCTGAAGTTTCTTCCAGCCCTGCTTTTCCATCGGCAGCAGTATCTGTTGTTGTTTGGAGGGTCACTGCAGTAAAACTCCGACTGAAGCATGAATCCCTTGTAAGCCCAAATGTAACTTCAATATTTAAACATTTATATCAAAGTTGGACAAGATCTCTTATAATGTAATGTAATCTTATTGAGAGCTCACAAAGCAAAATTAGCAGGATATTTTTTTTTAACTTTAAAAAGTTTGTTTGGTTAAAAAAAAACAAAAAAAAAACAAAAAAAAACTTAACGGTAAATGCATACTTCATTAATTTTGGACTCAAAATTAGAACATGGCTTCCAATCTATACAATTGGAAGCCATGTTCTAAAACTAACATTTTTGTTGTCAAGGCAAAGGTACATTGCAAATTACAAACAGAGAGAGAAAGAGAGAGAGAGAGAGAGAGAGAGAGAGAGAGAGAGAGAGAGAGTCGTGAGTAAACAAATGAGAAAGTTGAATATAAATGGACAGCTGTCATTTGCAATGAACTGCAAGCGTAAGGCTCCAAGACAAACAGAACAACTGAATCCTGGAGCATGACAGAGACGCTCCAATATTTCTATGTCTGCATACTAATTCAACACAGTGGGTTTGTTCACGTCAACTGGCCTTTGGATTTGTATCCTGCCAGACATGGACTGGACAGCAGATTTACAAGCCAGCACAGCTATGCAGATGTGGAACCAAAGAGCAAGTGTTATTTTGTTTCCCCCAGTGCCCACGTGTACTGTCTCCTGTCCTCGTCCCCCCCATCCTCACGCCTCCTGGTCTCCCAACCACCCCAGCTCCTCTTGTTGTACCTCTCCATCCACCTCGCCGCAGCATCCCTGCTGGGTGGTGCCTGTTTATCTCTTCCGAGGTTGCCATGATTAATGAGGCCCTGAACACATCCCCTATTTCCCTTGGACCCAGGGAGCCCCACAGCTGAGTAAACAAGCCCAGCCGCTGCGCTTCAATCCTGGCTCTCAGCTTGGTTGACCATGGAATCCCCCCCTCCCCCCCCACAATACAGGTAGCGACACATAAGAACTGTTCAAACCTTTTCTGTTTCACTGAGCATTTAGATTTACAACAGTGATGAAAATCCAACAGATTTATCAGCCTGATTGTGGGTAAATGTATATAAAAAAAACATCTTTAGCAATTCCTTGAACATGTGTGGCACATGCATGTTGGCCTTCTGGTCAGCAAGTTCACAAGAGACCCAGTTTCCTTAGTGCTGATTTATTACTTTCTTCAGGTTCTGTTGAATGTAAGCTGTGACGAAGTTTGCGGTTTCGTACGTCCTCAGAGAGCGCGTTACATCATTAAAAATACACAAATACATGACATGAAATGGATCTGTGAAGCGCCAAGTAAGAATGACAAATCCTTTTGGCTTAAGTGAGGGTTTCAGTGTAATCAGTTAAACAAACACGCATCATTTCAAACTATTTAAGAACAATCATGTGCAGAGGATCAGTTTCTGATGAAATCCAATTGCAAAAACATCAATCTACAATAAAGTGAAAAAAGTTGCCCTGACAAAGGTTTCTTCTTTTTTTGCTCCTCCCAAATATTTAAAATGATCACATACAATTTTATATCATACAGAATATAACCACAGTAAAAACAAATGTCATTTTTAAAATTATTTTCCATAATTGCCATTGAATCTTTTACATCTGTTTGGAGGAATTTTGCTACATTTTGCTTTAAAGAGTTGCTTGTAATTCAGACACATTAAGGTTTGAGCATGGATGGATGTTTAGGGTCACATTACAGAACAACTGGATAAAAGCAGAATTAATTTGCAAAAAGGCAAAAACCTTTTCACAGCTCTGTATACCTAACCAATGCTAAAAAAAAATCAATAGTCAATTTAAGTTAGAGTTTACTTAATAAATGTGGATTTTCTCATTACCAATTGATAATAATAATAATAATAATAATAATAATAATAATAATAATAATAAAAACCTGCCTGGCCAGCAACTTGTGAAATTCAGAACAACTTTATTCGTTGATGGCCGTTTTCAGAGCATAAGGGTGTGAGATACTTTAATACTTGCCATATGAAGAAATTCCTCACGTCAAACTTGATGTGCAGCTTTGACAAATTTCCCCTACACACAACATTAGCCTCCAGTTGTGCCTTCCCAGAGCTCCCAGTTTGCTTAGGATAAAACCAGGTGCCAAACGCTTGTTTGTTGTGTCAGGCTGGGGGTGTCAAATGTTGTGTTCAAGACCCAGCAGGGATACTTTCACCCCACCAGTCCTGACTTGGACTTAACAGGTCTTACGTCCACCACTGTCCATTTCTTTAGTGGGGTGAGAGGCTTTTATTGAGGTCATCTCATGTTTGGAGCCATTTGTTGATATTCATCCCTCCCTTTTGGAAATGCTTGCCCTTGAAAGTGTCAAAGTTTTAGCAGTCTTTTATTAACGCTAAACAAATTTACGAGCTGTGTACTTAAAAAGACTGATATTTTTTATTGTTCTTGAAAATAGCTCATTCAGATCAGAAATCATATTTGCAAAAAACTAAGGTTTAAGTATTTCCACTAATTCTCAATTTGATTTATGTCTGGACTTTGACAGGGCCATTCTAAAATGTGATTGTAGTCTGATCTGATTTTATTACTCAACTCACAATTTAGGCTTGTTTTGCTGGAAGGTGAACCTTTCCAGTCTCGAGTCTTTTGCAGCCTCTGACAGGTTTTCTTCCAAAAATTCCTCTACATTTAATGCCTCCCATCTACATTTAGCGCAGGAATGCAGATGGGTGAAATACTTTAATTCCGATTTAATCTAGCTAGATAACCTCTACATATATGTTTAATATGTTCACTACATATTAACAGTACTTCTTATGTTTTTCTTGCCACACTTCACATTTTGAATACAATCATTATTTGGTTAGATTTTTATAGGAAAATCACCAGCAACACAGTGGGTCAGCTTTAAGAAAGTAGGGCTTATCTCAGAAAGGTCTCACACTGTCCGGTGGATGCAGGTGATGATTGATTAAACACAAAAGACAAACACATGCTCTAGTTTCTTCACTGATAATGGTTCTTCTTACTAAGTGTTCTGCTGAGTGGCTCAGCGAGTGATGATGGTTAAATGTGTCCCCATCAGTTATTTTGCCTTTCTCTGCATGTTCGGAGTATGTAACACACGTGTGTGAGTCTGTGTTTTCGTGTGAGTCTCAAGAAGTGCTACAGAATCCCCTGGTAGCTGGTGCCATGATGTGGGATCAAGGAAAAGTGCAAGTGTGTAATGGATACAGTTGTCTCCGGTATCAAGGCCTTGTTTCCAGGAATGACTGACTGACTGACTGGTTGGTTGGTTGGTTGGCTGGCTAGCTGAGGGCGCCTGGCCTGTCTGTTCCCATGTCTACCCATCTGTCTCTGGGCTCAGTTTGGAGAGGTGTGAGATGAAGAATGGGGAGCCGAGCAGATGTACAGCCATTATCCTGATGACGTGGTGGAGTCACGGTCCTGTGGATGTGTGGGAAGGCAGAGTCATGCAAAGAACTAATGGACATTGGTGTTGGAAGAGATAATTCACAAAGAAAATGGCAAAGTATTTGTTTCACTTAAACTTTTTCACACATTGTTACATAGCAACCAGAAGCTTCAGTGCATTTTATTGGGATTTCATGTGATACACCAAACCAAAGTAGGTTATGTTGGTGAAGTGGAAGGATACAGGTCTTTTGACTTGTTCTACAAAAAAAAGAGAAAAAAATCTGAAAAGTGTGACAGTTAATGTTTTGCAGAATATGTCTCTACAGGCCTTGCTTGAATCTGTTGATTGTAACAATGGATTCTTTTTCCTCAACTTCACAGTTTTGTAGCACTTTGTGATTACCTATTAAATATAATCCCAGTTGATATACCAATTCTTTGGTATATGATTGGTAGTTTGTCGTGGTAACTTGAAAAAACTACTGAAAAGTTCATTTGCAAGGCACTGTATAAAATTGGTTCATGGATATGTTTATTTTTAATAGCAAAGCAAAAGCAAAAGTTGAAGCCAAATATTTTTATAGCTTCTCTTTAACGGGAAGCAGTTCCAGTGAAACCTCCTGTGAGAAAAGTTTGTGGATTGTGCACAGCAGCCAAGAAATTGTTGTTGGAAAGTTTATGCTATTAAATTGTCTCTGTTATCAGCAGCAAAAGGGGAAGTTCCATTTACCTACCGTGTTTTTGGTCTGGAGACAAACCTCGAGGGTAAAGACAAGGACAGTTCAGTAGCTTGCTATCAGCAGTGTGTCAATGTGCCCTTTGAGAAACAAAGAGCAATAAAATTGACTATTATTATATCAGACTTGTGAAAACTCTAGGACGTCTTGCTCGAGGGGTTTACTACTATCTTGACAATTGTTCTGTGCCTCTCCTAGGCTTTTGCTAGTTTCTTTAAAAACCTCTCTAGAGAAACAGTTCAACCACTTTCAATGTTTCTCAGCTGCGTGGGATTCCTGTGAAGATTCGATAAGGTCTTTAGAGGAATCATAGTCGTCAATTTTTTCCCAAGTAAGGAAGAAGCTCAGTTCAGAGTGAGAGAAGCATGAAGTTCTGGTTTTCATCCTTGAACAAGTAAGTGAATCAAAATCTAGAAGTCGCCCTCTGCTGCATGGTTAGTGGTCTTTCCCCATTTGAGTCTTCTCTTGACCACCAACCTCCATTATTTCCATCAGATGACAATGACATTGCAGTTACGTCAGTCTAACGTCACGGCCGTAGCTGACTTGGTGTTCTTCAAGATCGTCTTTATTTCATCGGTGTTAAATCCACACAACTGTTTGATAGACCAACATACCTGGCAGCATAGCAAATGAAAGGCTCTTTCAAGTCATCCTTTTGTTCTGTGAGCTACATCTGTTCCTTACAGCCATGATCAGCTTAAAATTTCATCTGGTGGGCCTGGAAACCCCCTATTCTGCAGAGTAGGGAGTTAAGGTTGACGCACCAATTAAACCAACTTGACAGGTAGTCATCAGACAATATGCATGTACAACTTGAAAGGGAAATCAGGGATCGCGAACCAAGTTTGACGTTGACAGCAAAGCAGAACAAATACAGCAGAACTCCTTCAGACCATCAGAGTTTGATGAAGGTAATAGCATGCTGAGGTTAACACACCAAAAACATGGCTCATGTCAAAAGCTCTAGATGCATTTTGACACCTTGCCAGGATCCCTAAGAAAAAATACCACTCGTCTCACAGAAGTGAATGTTGGGAACTGCATGCTATGGCTCTTTTAATCTGCAACCCCAGCTACAATGAATTCAGAACTATGTTGTGAAAGGACAGCATGATTCATAATTTTCTGCCAGTTGTTTCCTGCGTCAGGCTTTGGCAGACTATAAACATTACAGTTGTATTTTCCTTCTAATATTTTCGTCAAAAATTATTATTTAAAAAGATATACATCTTATGTCTGTGAAAACAGCTGGTATGCATTTGGTTTGCTGAAATTAAGGTGTGATATAGAAAGGGTATGAAGGCATCTGAGGGTGTGTGTGCGCTCGAGTGGTTTAGTGCACGTCCCCAGTTTGCAAATCCGATTACAGTTGTACGTGCATGTGCATGAATTGAGCATCTTGAGTGGGAGTGTGTCAGGCAGTGTGTCTGTGCATTGTTCTATGCATAGTCGCATGTTTGAGAGGTCAAATGATCGCGGCCTGTCTGTCTGAGGTCTGGCTCCCCATGGGGCCTGAGCTGCTGGCTGGAAAAGCTCTCTGACGCTCTTCCTCTGTCTTTCATTCCCACTGTCCGCTGCTCTCCCTCTCTCTCTCTGTCAGGCCGGGAGAACACAAACAGAGGTGCTGCCTTCGTGAGGCACAAATCCCCACTTCCTCTGAAACTTCCAGCGCCGCTTTTTTCCTGTCCAAATTCCACAGCCATTAAACTTTCCTGGCTGGAATTCAGAAAACAACTCAGTAGAGAGAAATATGGAGGAGTGGGTGGAGGTTGGGGGATGAGGGACTGGATGGGATGGGGGGTTGGAGGGGTGCAGTCGGAGCTGCCCTCCCTCCCTTTCTCCTTCCCCCTTCTGTCTCCTCTCCTCTGGATATTACAGATATGTGCTCCCGCTGACTACCTAAAATAAAGATCTGACTTCATACTTGTTTTCATTGCTGATCAGGTTTCCTTAAAAGTGTCTACTGGTTTTGTAGAGCAAAGGTGCCCTTGCTCTACATCCTCTCCAATCCCCAGAGCCCGGATGATATAAACCATGGTCAGATTAGTCTAGGGTAAATATTCAGCACAAGGCTGTGATCTTTGGACTTTATTACTTCTGGTGCTGCTTTGGTTCACCAATGGTAGTTACACAACACAAACAACGTGGCCTCCCACTCAGCAGGCCAGCTGAGGGAGAGGTGTTGCTACCATGTTGGACACATTTGCACTTTCTCACTTACTTTAAGTTGCGTCAGAAAGAAGCTCCAATTTGCAAACGTGAGTGTTAGTGACTGCCTATGGGTAGCCCCACAAACTGATATGACTGCTGAAATTCACCTTGCATGAGTATTAATACCCCTTGGAATGTCATCACATCTTCACATTTTGTCTCTTTAAAGAACCTAGAGAAAAATTGTACAAGTCAGTAATTTTCACTGTGGTTACAGCTTCTAGTCCTTTGGTGTCTACGCCACATACAGAGACTTGAATATTTTATTTTTCTTCCTTTTGAAATACCTCAAACATGCATTCAAGTTCGAGGTAGAGCCTCCAAAATCATCAGTTATCAAGTCTTGGCAGATATTCATATTTTAATTTAGGTACATACTTTGACTTGACCATTCTAAAACAGTAACATGATTTTATTTAAATCCTCCTCTTGTTGACGTGTGTTTAGGATCATTGGCTGGCTGTTAACAATTCTAAACATGGAATTGTCCAGCACTTAGCTTCAATCTCTGACCAGCTTTTCTGTACTTGCTAAAGAAGAGCTCCCCCACTGCCATGTTCCATTCTGGAGAGGATGCGTTTAGGGTGTATGGCTTTCTCCACAGAACTCAGAACAGTTGTTTTCATACTACAATTAAATGACAAACACTTTGTACTTCATATTGGCCTACTTCTTGATCTATCACCTATAACCACCGTAAAAAAAGAAACTGAAGTTTGTGGCTTTAATGTTACAAATGTAAAAAATGTTCAACGGGTTTGAATATTTTCACAAGTGACTATAAATCCAATCTTAATGAGAAAAAACAAAATAGGGCGAGGGACTAATTTGTCTTTCTTTTCATACATGCAGTCCACCATGGTTCCTTTTGAGATTCTCTGCTGGTGCAGTTGGTATCTGGAGAGTATTTTCAGTCATGAAGAATGGTCCACAATGGTGAGACCAAGGTACTTAATGCAAATGTCTCCCATCTAAATCAAATGGGTGAATTACCCCCTCAGCAAGTAATCAAGCTCTGCAGAGGTCTGGTAATGATCCGTTCTTTTGATTCAGGGTTGTTGAAACAGGGATACATCCAAAAGATGCACCTCAGTGGTTCTGAAGGCCTGGTGTTAGAGATTTCTGATCTAAATAATCCTGTTTCGATTTGACTGCAATTAGATGTAGTTACTCCATTCATGTAACAAAATAAGATAAATACTAAATTGTGACTTAGGTTTTATGCTAAGCCTGCACATTTCTTCATATAGCTATTTTTCATTGAGACAAATACTATAAAACAACCACAAAACTGCAATTTTAACCAAATGTGAGTATGATGGTCGTTTGCACATTTTGCTGGGAAAGCTCATGGCTGATCAGTTAGTGTGATCTAGGTGTTAGAGAATGAGAGGGTAACAGCGATGGAAATGGTAGGGAAAGGTCTAATTTACCTAAGGCACACCTTTATCACATGTCTTTGGTATTGAGGATGACCTTTACCTCCCTCATCTTTTTTCAAGCATAGTCTTCTAACTTATTCAAAATCCCCAGAGATCCACAGGTCAAACCAGCTGCTCAGACTTGTAAAACCCAAAGGATTAATGAGGAAGGAGAGTCTTGTGTGACAGAGATGGACAACAAGCTAGCTCTGGGGGTCTATAGGAAGATATTATGGAAAGAACTCACCAGTCTAAATGAGAACAATCTGCTCTGGCCACAAGTACCTCGAGAGAAAGAGGAGTGTGGGAGGGGGGTGAAGCGGGGAGACCAGAAGAAACTAAAGCACAAGGCAAAAGGGGAAAAGACTGACAGGAGAAGGAGAAGAAAGTCTGAGACACCTGTGGCGGAAGCTTGCTGTTTGGTTGGGGGTGTTTTCAGGGGTGAAGTGACTGACTGCAGAGCTGAGTCCTGAACTCCAGCAGAGCCAGGCCACTGCAGCGAACAGCCGTGCTGTAATAACTCAGGGACTGGGGGGCTGAAAGGCGATAGCTTGGCAGGAATTGGTTTACAGCCGAGGTAGTCTACACTTGTGGACACCAACTTCCCCTTCAGACATAGGCAAACTCAAAGCACTGGCTGTAAGGGTAGCTTTCTTGTCTGGCTACCTATTTGTAGAGACCTGTGCAGGGCAATGGAAGCAAGATGATGGAAGAGGACAGGGTGATGATGACTGATTGTTGGTTTGTGAATAGCTGGTGATGATGATGTATAGCAGTGGCAGTGGCATCTTTGCACTTAGGCTTCACATGGTGTTTTTGCAGAAAGTAAGGGTCTGTCCTCTGTGAGAGGGGATCATGAAAAGGGATACATTCCACTGGTTTCACACCAGCTGGTACCCAAGATTCTAGCATGTATCTGGTTAATACACCACAGTTTTTGATGTGGTGTTAAATGGCCGTAACAATCAACAGTCTGACAGTAGGAAGTGTTTAGGGCTTAGGAGATTACCTAAAAAGCCTTAACTTCAGAATGTAAAAGCTTTCACAAAGACTTCCTCGTATACATTTCTCTTTTGCTGTGCCCACATTTTGATATATTTTTAGATACTTTGCTAGCATAAAAAACAGTAAATGTATACTAAAAAAAATAAATCCTGGTCACTATATATAGCATAAATACATGTTTTTAAGCTTTTTCCATTAAAATATTATTCTATTGTCTGATTTTTTTAAGCTAATTTATATGCATTGTGTATACTGTGCAAAAATATTTTGCAGATGAGCTGGATTAATTCCTGTAACAGACAAGACAAAAACTAACATATTATATTAAGGGATATTATAATCCTGTTTATTGCAGGATTCAAACTGCAGTGTCAAGCAGTTTGAGTCTCTTGTTTACCTCTTGTCTACTCCCTCCTGGTTCTCGGTGGCGCTGCACTAAGGACCACTGAAGGAAACATGAAAGCCTTTTTAAACAAGACACCGAGTGCAACTTCATTCTTCACCGACTGAAAACAATAATGGAGTGGGGTCGAACTTTAGCAGTCATCGATAGGTTCTCACTGTGCACAGCAACATTCACATACACTCCACAGATTTAAGCTGTAATAGAGAACTGATTGATATAAAAACCCAATCTTTCAAGGATAAACTGGATAAGAAAAACATCAAATGTGCTGGTGGCTAAGTAATGCTAGGTGGTGTTTTTTTAATTTTTAAAGGATTACTCCCCTCAAAACTGACAGCCAACGTATTTTCTCACATTTGTGCGGCTGCTGCTAGCTGAACAGGACCTCTCTGGGGGAAGCCGAGAGATGTTAGGAAAGCAGTAAATCAACATTGACCTGTGGCCACAGATGGTCTACAGTGATGGCCCGTGTTGTCGTTAGCGGTAGGCAGCTAACCTGCCCAGAGTAAACAGTCAAACAAACGCAGAGGTTACGCTGAGGTTGTTTAGGTTACGTCCACACTGCCTGCTGATCAGCATAACATCCTGTCAGTTTACACAGACAAGTTCAATCAAAGACTTTTCTGAAGGGATTAGTGATGACACAATGAACCTCTTATCTCCATTCATTTTAGACGACCCTGAGAAGTAATGAGGCAAACAAAAAAGATCAAGCTGTGCTTTTTCTGTGTTCTACAAGAAAATGAACTGTCTGCCACTTTTCAGCTGTTTTGTCGTTTTTACTGTCACATTGTTTTATGGAAGAACAGAAAAAACTTTGAATGACGGGACTTACACTATTCTCGTCTCTGTTTCTATACACCAACAAGGCAAAACATTGTCATTATTTGCCTAATAGTGTGTCCATCGTCCTTTTGCCACCAACCTGGCTTCTCATTACTTCAACTGTATTCAGCTATGTGGGGTGTGCTCTTGCATCTGCACCAAGTTGTCAACAGCAGATCCTTAAATTCCTCTTGGTCTTCAGGTAGGGTCTCCATGAATCAGATTTGTTTGTTCAGCACGGCTAAGAGAGGTTTGGTTGAACTTAGATCTGAGGAAAGTAGAGGCCAAGTGGACAGTTTGAGTTTGATTCATCTTTCTCTGCGGCCATCTTCTTCTGATCCAGTTTTGATGCTCTCAAGCCTGTTGTCATTTTAACTATTAAATGAATAACCTTGCCCATATATCATTCTAAAACATTTAGTTTAAATGCTTACTTGTTACTCAAAGTACAATTCAACATAAGAAGATAATTGGTGTTACTCACTTCTCATATCAGTATTAAGGTAAAACTTGATTGGTCCCTGGGCAATAGGAGTAATTATTGAACCCAGCATTTCACCTTTGAATACTTCATACTGTTCATGTGCTGCAAACAACCTTGGCGATATAGAAATGGAAAAAGGGGATGAAACAGTAGGTTTAAAAATTAGGCTAGTTACTTTATTATCTCTAAAGTCTTGCAAAGATCACACTGAATTGCTCTGAACTGGTTCAAACACTTTTGTGTATGAATAGAAAAGCTTTTAACGTTTCCTTCCCACAGATCCCTCTTCCTGGGAGTGTTTGAAGGTGCCGACTCTCACTGAAAACTGAGGGTGTGGAAGCTACCAGCACAGCACAATGAGGCCGTGGACCAAACAATAGGCACACACGCATACAGCATTTAAGTTCAGAGATCAGTTGGTAGCAGCTACTTTCTCCTTCTCCTGTGGGCGTCTGATGATTGATAGCTTCCCTCACTCTCTGGACCCGGTGTGTGCCGTCGCCTCTCTGGACTCTCCAGTCGACCCCTGGGAACTGCCCTGTTTTTCCTTTCACTGACTCCAAGCCTCCAAAAAGTCTCCAGTGACTATCCATGAGCACCACCTACACTTTAACAGTATTGTGTTGCCTGTTTTTTTTGTTTTTTTTTTACAAAAAGATGAACAGGATGGAAAGAGATATTGAGATGTGATGAAAAGATACAGATAGATGTAACAGAAGTTATTTTCCAGCTCTGCAAGGCTCGAAAAGATATTGTTTCCAGCTTTGTTTTGGTCCGTCTGCCAACTTGCTAACATGTAGAAAAGCCAGATGATCAGCTGCCCACATGTGGCTAAAGTTGCTTCTCTCTTTCGGTGAGGAGGAGGTGTAACAGGAAGTCAGACTGCTATCCACTAGACGTGCAAGTGGTGTGCAGCTGGAGAGGCCTTCCCCTCTGGGAATTAAATGGGATTTAGAACATACAGGGTGCACATAAAGACCTGCAAAAGCATTTGAAGGCTTCAGTACCGTCCTGCATGCGGATGTAGAAACCACTTTGTGAGAGTTTGAAGACTATGAAAGTTTGATTTAAAAGAAAATTTAACACATAATCCAGGACCCTGGCAGCATTATTATTAAAAGCATTTTTTTTTCTCTGACATGTGGGATGGAAGAAAAGTTGCATAAACAACTTTATGATTCTGACTGAATAATTCTTTTTGGATTGTTATTTAGATGATATCTTGAAAAGACTAGCTTGAGTTGAAACTAACTTGAATTAAAATACAATTGAAGGAGTCAGGTCTTGTTTAGTGGAGTTATAAGTCAGGCAAAACATGACATTCAAGGTTTAGCCTGAATTGAAATTTCGAAATGAATACAAAGTATAAGCAGCCCAGAGGTCAACTAGGCTTCACAGATCGTACCAATCTACAGTTGTCCCTCATCTATTTTGAAATGTGCCCTTGACTCTGAGCCAGGTATTATTTAGTGGCTCTTGCAGAGTCCCAGGGCTGTCATTTTGGTAACTTTGACCCTAATGCAACCTTTAAAAACGTCCTATAAATGCACCAACAATGCACAAAGATAATGTTGCCGCCATTAAATTAAGGTTAAAGGTGACTTAAATAACTGAAGAACCACAACCTCTCTAAAAAAACGTACACCTATCTCTAATTAGTAATGTTTCACAAGTTCAGCAGTGCAAAATATTCAAATAATAAAATCAAATCAATGTAACCTAACCTATCTTTCCATAATGCTGACTCTGAACGATTACAAGTGGAGGCTTTGGGAGATGGAACAGCTTTCATACCCCAGTCAGATCAGATCTTATATAAAAAAAAAAGACTTGAAAGTTTCTTGGACGGGAGGCAGACTGCGGTCCAGTCTTCTTTTCCTTTGAGTAGGTAGATGGCTTCTCACTGACCAAGTTCTCTGTCGTTGTCTTCGGGGTTTGAGCCACAATTGGTAAATCCCAATCTGAATCGTTTTAATGAAAAGAAAAAAAAAATCTACATTTATTTCAGACTTTATTAATAGTATTGCTAAATAATCAGTTAATTACTATCAATTGCAAACTTATACAATCACGACTGAAAGTATATTTAGATAAAAAGTGGGCTTATGTTATAGAAATATAACTTAAATATTTTGTGTCAAAGCACCTCACGCACACTTTTTAGAGCAATGAAACATCTATAGAGCTGTGGGTCTGTTTCTCTTCTGACGGACTTGGGAACCTTGTTAAAGCATAGGAAAAAAAATTGTTCGTTTACAATACATTAATACAATAACATTACTGCTGGAAGTGCATCTTTAATAAGTGTGTTGCTCAGATTCTTCAGATAGAATTGACCTTTACAGGTTATTATAGCGTACAAAATTAGAATAAAACGGTCCAAGTCACTTTGAAGAATGACTTGTGTCTGGGGGGGTTCATGTTGATCGTTTTCAGTACTTTTGAATCTATCGACGTTTAATACAGATGTTGCAGCGCAAGAAGTAAGAAACAGACGATGAAGGGAATCTTTTCTGCACCACAATACTCTTTCTTCTTGCCGACGCTCCTGTTTGCGTGCTTGCATCGGAATGACCATGAGCCAAGGAACTGGGGGAGCTGGGTGGAGGGATGAAGTGTGGGTGGGTGTGAATGATTGTGACATCACCGCCGCTTGCCGTCTCGTCCTCCTCCAGTGCCCTGATACTGACAGGTCCGCTATTATTCCAGCAAAGCGTGGGCTCCCAAGGTTCCCATGTGTTAGAATTCATCCACCCACGTGCTCAAGCAGACAGAGGCCTAGGACTATGAAACTGTATACTGAGAGTCTGTGGGCTGGAGGACGGGCCCTGATGAAAGACAGTGTGACTGTAGAGAGAATAACAAACGCCAGGCTCCCAGACACAGTACACTCTGCACACACACACACACACACACACACACACATATCTGCAGAGACACAACGTGGACACACACCCACTCACGAAGTAGGCAAGCACAAGCACAGTTTGTAATGGCAGAGGCTCTCAAAGGCCAGACGTAAGGGCCGGTGGGAGTTCGACTGTGGGGAGGAGAGATGGGCAACCAGGGAGAGATGACTAGACGGCGGGTTGGACTGGATGGATGACAGTTGGGGTGGGGGTACAACAAATCCTGGCTTGCAGTGGCTGAGATTACTTCTGCTCCTTCTCAGAGCAGCTGTGGACGCAGGCCAGGCTGAGTGCACTGGCACAGGTGAACACAGTCACAGTCTGGACTTCACGAGTCGTTAAAACATAGAGAGCCGGGGAGTCTGTACATCCTCAATATGAGCCAGACGACTTATTGTTTGACTGCATTCACATCTGCAGACCTTAGCTATGCAAATATATGTGCAGCTCCTTTTTTACCATACTTGAGCGGCAGATGGTTATGAACTTTCATAGAAGCCTCAGTTTTAAAAATGTACTGTACTAAATCATATGCTGAGTATATGCCGGTAGTTGTCGTGGTTGTCCTGTCTGGCAGTGCAGCACTCTGAATTGTTGTCTTAGCGTCAGGGTGATGCCCAACAGATTACATTCATCAGTGGAGGATGACAACTTTAGCAGTGAGGCTGCACTTGACATGAAATTATGTTTAAATTTGCTTTGGGTATGTAGAGACAAAAAAAGAAAAGAGAAAAGAAAGACAGAAAGGAGGGGGAAATTGCTGCCGTTGCCAGGTTTTTATGGAGGGCATTACCTCACACAGGTTGGTCATTGTTAGAAAACGGCAATCTTTTTAATGACCACACCTGCGGTTGAAAACCCTCTGTAATCTTTTGTCTAAAAGCTTTGGCTAGAAATCCAAATCCCAGGAATGTAGGGACAATAATATTACATAGCTATTACCCAATAACTGGGAAATTTATTGATCAGATAGTGAGTGATGAAGTACAAAACCATCTTTGAAAGTGGACGTGTACATTTGAGACAGTATGAGCAAGTTGTGTGAAAAGTTATACAATCTATTAAAAATAGGAAGAAAAAAAAATCACTGTCTGTTATTGATCTGCCTGCGTCTGTCTCGCAGACTCAGGCATTCAGCTGAGTGCTGTGCAAACCAGCAGAGCATTTATAGACAATTTTCCCCGGCATTATAGCTACGTTTGTAGAGATTTCTCTCTTTTTTCCCCCCCCAAAAGCAGTTGGGACTGACAAATAATAGAAAACCACAATAATGCATATGTAGAAAAAAAAGGAAGTTTTCCATTTGACACAGGAGTGACTCTTTGCTACAGAGAGGAGTTCTGATTTCCTGATGTCTTGTTGACAAGTTATAATGGAGCGAAAGACAGAACCGTGCATTTATACATTTTATTTTACATACATTTTTTTTTTTAATTAATGCAACCAAAGCAAATAATACAGGCAAGTTGCAACTCTGACATATTTCAATCCACATTGGAAATGAGCACCATTTCACACTGAATATCGGAACACAGCCTTCTTTTGTTTAAACCTCACCGCTCCCCCCCAATAAAACTTTGAATGCAAATACAACTAGAGAAAAGTTTCATGAACTCAGTGTGTGAGGGTGTAATTGTGAAAGGCAGGAGATCGGATTTGGGAACGTTAGCCTCTCACCTTTTGAAGAGAATGTGTAGTGACCTTAATTGCAAACCCGATCGGTTCACAGTGAAGTGTTAAGCAAGCCAGTGTTATGCCTCTAAAATGGTAGGCTACTCATAAATTGAGCTTTATCTTGCTGGAAGTAGCCATAAGAAGATAGGTGGACTGTGGTGATTAAGGGGATTGAGATGGTAATCAATATTGCTCATCAATGCTGTTGTGTGTCAAAGAAATTCCTACTAAACCATTAAACCACCAGCTTGCACTGTGGATCCAAGGCAGCCTGTAACGTAAAAATAATGGCATCTAAAAGACATTTATCAATTATATTATTTTTGCATTTACTTGTAGACTCAGAACAATTAAAGAAAATAAATGTCTGGAAATTATGTTGAACTTTAAATCCATATTAATTCTTAAGCATTTACGCCCTTTCTTCTTTCAGGTGAACAAAGCTTTTAATGTTTAGTTTGCTCTGCAAACACTGTGATTGATTAGTCCTTTGTGTGATGATTTTCAGAGTTAAAATGCTTCTACGCTTCCTGCTCCCACACAAGGCAGGACACAGTAGGTCAGAGTTCCAACCAGTGGGAGCTCTAGACCAGACCCACAGAGCTTGAGGCTTCGGTATCCAATTTGCTCGAGATGCTACATCCAAAAAAGCCTTCGCAGGAAGTCTCACATAATTTAATGCTGTGTAGCTCCTCAGCTTTGGCCCATCCTGGCTGATTGTGGAATGGAAATCGAAGATTTATAACTCCTAGAGGAGCCGCTAATCACCGGAGACAAGAGGCTTGGGAAGAGGGATGAACATAGAAGAGCTGCATTACTGACCATTTCACACAGGGCTTTACTCACCGGGCTTGTTCGCTTCCACGCAGGTACGCGATCCGACATGCAGGCTCACACACATGCAAACGGGCTCATTCTGACATGACACTCATGCAAACACGCGCTGCCTGCATCCCTCCTTCAACGCAACAGTCGTCTTGGGAGGATGTGGGGAAGGCAGCGCAAGTTTCCTCCTCCGTTTCTTGACGTTTCTGTTTTACATGTGTTACAGACTTTAAAAAAAAAAAAAACTGACACACACAACAGAAAGAAATGTGCTTGCAGGTGGCCTAAAATAACAATGCGGGGCGAAGAGAAAGAGAGGATGTGAGCTCAGTTCTCTCAAGAAAACCTGAAAGTGGGACCAGAGTGGAGAGCAGTGTGGGAGGAAAAAAAAAGGGGGAAAACTGCCCTGTTGAGTTTCTCTTGGGTCTCATTTTATTTGACAAAAAACAGCTACTGAAGACTAACGTGAGGTGAGACAGATATCTGTGGCAGATTCCTTCTGATGGGTTTAAAATGAGGCATAGGATAAGCAGAAAGGGAGCGTTTAATGTTGAGAGATCTGTTTGTCATGTTTTAGAGACTTATTAGGGAAAATGGTGCAACATATTCCTCAAGTCTAAAAAAAAACCAAAAGCTAAATTATGTAAAGTCTTGTCCTCAGAGCTCCTACAGTATCATTCAAAGAATATATCACCAAGAACCTTTGTGTCTTACACCACCACTACCACATCTTCTTCCCTTATAAGCTCTTTAAACAGAGAAACTCTTTGATGTGACCAAAGAACTTCCATCTTAGGGATGTCATAACAGCCTGCAGATGGACGGAGCCCAGTAGGAGAAGGACATGCTTTAATTTCAATTGTGAACGCTTGTAAAGATGACCTTCACACCTCTGGCAATCCATCAAGATCTTTTTACAGGAGCTGCCGGAGTCAAATTAGGGTTCTGGGTTTTCCAAGAACATTTTCTCCTGGGTGAGCAATCTGAAGAAACCAGATTAAAACTTTGGGACATTGCTGAAAATTTCAAAGCGACGTAATTGAATATGGTAAATAATTCATAATGGTGTTTCGATGGTTATGCTTTGGTATCCAAAGGCTTTAAAAAAAAAAAAAGGTGAACTTTTTAATTTGTAATTTGTACTGCAAATTAAGCTCAGAAAGGACAATTACAACCATAAACCTTAAACGTAAAGCGCCTTGCAAAAGGAATAACTGGCTGGAAGGAACAGATGCATGATTGTTAAATGGTTGCTTTTCATCCATCTGCTTTTAACCAGGTCATGATCGTGATTCTCATCAGGGGACGACTGTGGCAGAACGTTTTGATAAAATGACTTATTAACAAACTGCTAAAATACGAATAATTTGCTGTCTCTGCATTCTATGAGAACTTGGTGAGATCAAATAATATTAAAGATCTTTTCACCTTAATGTAAGTTGACAGAAGGCAGGTGAAACTGTTGGGATTTGACTGACAACATAATATTTAAACCCGCTGTAATTTTGACGTTTCAATTTCTGGACTCTAGAGGGCCACATCACAACATCTGACCGTCCAGATTTGGCCAGCGCGCATTGTTTTTTTTTTCCATTGGCTCATCTAACCAGAGCGCCTCCGGCCATGGGTCTCCTGCGTCTCCTACATGGCTTTTGATAAACTCAACTTCTTCTGGTTTTCTTTGAACAAAGATTGCCTTCTTGTCTCTGTTCTTCACAGAGGAAGATGTGTGGAGTTCACAACTAATAGTTGTCCTGTCATCAATTTCTCTTTTAGAGGAACCGTGGACTTCTTGGCTGCTTCTCTGATTGATGCTCTCCTTACCCAGCCTACATGGTGGGTGGCCATGTTTTCTTAAGTTTGCAGCTGTGCTATACTCTTTCCATTGTTAGCAGATGGATTAAGCAATGTACTGCACAAATTTCACAGCTTAGGATATTGTCGCACTGGATTTTTTTTTAGGGATATCAGAGTAAAGGGGGTGTATATAAACATATGCTATTCATATTTTTGTAAAATATTCTCACAACCATAAGTCATTTTCATATCACTTTACCGTTTTTACTTTCTGTTGGTACATTACATGCAATCCCAATAAAATACTTTGAATTTCAAGTCATTTTGCAAAGCACTGTAGAGTTGCATGCAAGGAATACTAGTTTCCCACTCACAGGTGCGGTATAATTTTGAAGAACTCACAAAGATCCACAATCCATCCGATGATGAAATGATTGTAATGAAGTCCATTAATGTCTTAAACCGAGGTGAAATGTCAGCAAGGTCAGATCTGATTAAACTCCCATCGACGCCCACACAGTTCTTCTGGACATCTCTATAATCCTCGAGAATGTTTTTGTAGCAACAAGTGGTCTCTGCAGACGATTCTAATTGGACTAAACTGACCTGAAGAAGCACTGACAGAGCTGTAACATCATCATTATTGTTTCGGCCAGCTCACAAAGAGCCATTAACCTGCCGAGTTGAAGTCAGGCTCCAAAAAGCTAAAAGCATTCGGCCCCTAAACCCTATTTTTAACGGAAGCATCTGGATGGGGCCAATTTGATCTCAACCTGAGTGGAACCGAGACAAACCCACGCATGGCGCTCGCTGGACCAAAAAGAAAAAAAAAAAAGAAAGAAAAAAGAAAAGCCTTGTTGGCTGACCACTTGTGTATGATGGAAAAAGGAAATAATAGGTGGGTATGGGTGAAAAGACGGCTTCTCAAGTGCAGGATGTTGTTGTAGCAGGTAGCCAGTCATCCAATTTCCTGCTTCCCAAAGAAAACAAGAGCTGGAGCTGAGGAGTCCCCAGACTTACAATGGTGGGCCTATGCTCCCAATCCGGCCGGCCAAACAAAGCCTTCAGAGGTTACTGCCCTTTCTGCTGGTCTGCAGGGACTGGAGCCGATGGGAGGGTTTGACCATGCACACGTACACACAAGCAGAGTCGGGGTCAAGTGTTACTGTACGCCTGACCCCTGGTTGGGCCCCCGCTGCAGCTGCTGGAGGTGGAACGACTCCAAGTCAGTCCCGTCCTCCACCCCCTCACTCAACCTCTATTAGGGTCTATTATTGTATTAGTGGTAATAGTAGTACAAATAAACCATGTCCAATTGTAATGATAGTATTAATATCAGCAGTGTAAACTAATGAGGCTGGAATGTTGTTATTTCGCTGCGGAGGTTTCTTTAAAAGGCGCTGGGGTGGTCAGACTCATGGATTAGATTTAATTCGGCGGTGATGTGATTCTGCCAAAAGACCCAAAGAGGCTGAAACGAAGGCGTCTCTTTTCACTTATCTGTTTGTAAAGTAGTTGATCCGTGTTAAACTTGTTTCCTTACAGCGTCAATAAAGTTTTAACAGCTTCTTCTAATATTACTTACACAGCGGATCAAACAATTCTGAACACTCCTACTACAATGACAGGTTATCAGTTAAAAAAAATAAAAATATTAATTTATGTGACACATGTACTGTACAATTTCTCTGAAAAAAAAATTGCGTGACAGTAAAACATTAAAAGTTGCAATAACATAGACGTATAAATTTGCAAATCCTTAAATTTAGGCTATGAATATGTGATTTTTATTTTTTTTTTGCCAATAATTTATCAGTGTTTAAACTTTTGCAGTCTGAACAACACATATCCAATTTTCAAACCAAGCCTACTTTCATATATCGTCTTATGATGAGGCACATATAAGATTTTTCAAAGCTGTGTGTTGTTTGGAGTTGCAGGTTGCAGCATATCACATTAAAAAAATGACAGTTAGTGTCCTTCAAAAGATAAGTATAATAATAAACGTTATGAAACCGTTGATAAAGCTGCTCATTATTTTGTGATGATTGCACAATAATTTCAGAATTGATTCTTGCTTATGCCTCAACATGCTGCATGCGATTTCACCTCATCTTGAATTTATATGGGTTCAGGGCCATAAACTGCTCCTATTTGAGTCTGATGGGAGCTACAAAATGTTCTCATTGTGCAAAGAGTGTTTTATAAATTCATGGTCCAGAACTATGTATCTGAAAAATGGTAGTGACTGCACTACGCTCTGGGTCAGGGATATGGTAGGGGGCCCTATAATCTCCCAATATCAGACGACAAAAAAAAAAAAAAAAAAAAACTATTTCATGAGATCAAATACAGCATTTTTCATTTTCAGTTTGATGTAATATTTTATGAAGTCTAATTGTGATTATACTTTTTTCAGAAGCCTGACATTTGTGCTTAAATCTGCTTTTGATTGGTCTAATGTGATATTCTAATTTTCTGAGACATATAATTTTAGGTTTTCTTTACCTGTGAGCCATAATCATTAAACTTCTAAACAATATGAATTATACACAGGTATGCCACGATGACACTAGCATTTGTTTGTGCCTTGATAAATGGAAAACAAATAAATACATAAATAAAAAATATGGGATTTTTGCCAAATATCCATGATGTCTGTCTGGGGATAGAGGAGGACAGAAACGTTTCTGCAAAGACTCGACAATGAATCCTGCCTATGTTGCGTTGGTATGTAGTCAGCAAGAAGAACTATTAGGCACTACTCCACCAGGTTGCCAGATGCTGCACATGACATAAAGGCACAGATGTACCATTAATAACTCTCCGGGGTTCTCATTGGCATTGCAAGGGCATATTTAGATTTCTTTATGTGGATATCTTTGACCCCTTCCAGCAGTTTGTCTTTTCTTGTTGGAAAAAAGTACATGACCAACGGCAACAGGAACAGTTGAACCAGTGACCCAACAAAAAATCTCCAGGACCTTTGACTGAAACTGAATTATTTGCCCCTTTGCCCTCTACCCCAACAACAGGCACCCTATCCTGTTGTCAAGACTTCTGATATTAAGTGTAATTAAGTGTTTTTTTTTCCCTTTTTATAAAAAAACAATTAGTAAAGAGTTGTAAATATCAGTCAGCTTTGACCCGAAGCATTCTGGTGTTTGCTCAAAAACTGAAGGAGAGTAAGGATTTTATTTTCCACCGTAGCTTGAAGTTCAAGCAGAACAAGAAGATGTCAGAAAATGTGTGAGGTCACCTGAGGATACCAGGCAGATCTCCTCACTACGGTCTTGAAAGACTGGGAGAAGTTTTGCGAATACGGTGAACAAAAATGGCCAGGCTCCTATCATAGTAGGATGGAATTGAATAAAAAGGGCCGTCAACAAAACACAAGTTTAAAGATGTTCAAACTTAAACAACCAGATTATTAAAGTTTTTTAGTTATTGCATTTTCCCTGAAACAGATGTGGTTGTTTTATTATTATTATTATTATTATTATTATTATTATTATTATAGCAGGATACAATGTAAAAATAAATGTTTAAAAAGTCTTGAGATGATTCATTCTGATTTCATCTCGTCATATTAAGAAAACCCTTCATTTTACCCGGGTTGTGCAGATTTTTTTTAAATCCACGGCACAGTTACGTCCGAACATGCCCAAAGAACGTCGCTCCACTTGCTTTATCCACTCGACAGTCGCCTTATCCAAAGTAAGGTTGGAGAAGACCTTTTTCCACAAGCTTTGATTATAAAAGCAGATTCGACTGCAGGAAACATTCTTGAAATAACTCCTCTCCTTTGAACACGAACGTCTCTGTGGGCAAAGAGCAATAAGAAAACATTCATCAGTGTTCCAAGCAGGCGGTGACTTCACCCTCGGTACTCGGCAGCAATATTCCTAAAACAGGCTTCAAGTGAATTTGGTCAAACGATTAATTTAAGTGAGATGGCAGGCCAGTGTGACACTAAATTAAAAATAATCCCACATTCATGGACATTTTTATGCCGCGGTTGCATGAGCAGCTGTGTTACATTGTTTCCACTGAAACACATTTCCATTTCTATTGCCTCAACGGGATTAACAACACCTCGAAAGCCTAAAGAAATACATGATTTGACAATATCACAGCTAGTAGAAAAAAAACCCCCACAATTCTAATTTCTTTTATGTTAGTATGTTAGTCTGAATCATATTCATGTCTAATGCTCAGTTGCTTGGAAAATGAAAAAAAAGAAGAATTTTTTTGTGGGATTTCTTTTAGCCGCATACAAAAAATGTTGAGTGCTAAAACTGAATGTGATTATTGAATTTGGCATTAAGTGAGGAAGATGTGACAGAATTATGCTGATAAAAATCAAGGAGGCTACCTCACATTGTACTTCGCTCACTAATACTGCCTTAAAGGACAAACTTTGTCAGCTGTAAGATCTGCGGATGAAAATCAGAAATTCCTGCTACTGTCCTCGTTAAATATAATGATAGCTTTCATAATTAATAATGCACACAGATAATGTGTTGTTTCAATTATTTCACTTTCTAGCAGCAGCAACACTGACCTCCTTTAAACCAAGGCTAAAAACCCATTTGTTTAGAGTTGCATTTAATCAAAAAATAACAGCAACAGTTGTTTATATTTAATGTATTATGGTTATTATTATTTTGGTGATAGCATTTGACAAAATGTAATGTGTTTTGCTTGCTTCATAAGTTGTTACAGTGTTACGTTTTTATTATGTAAAGCACTCTGAACTCCCTCATTGCTAAAATGTAGTAGGAAAACAAACTTGACTTGACTTTTTAAAATATAATAAATTAGGGGTTTATTAACAGACACAATTGAATGTATTTAGGAGAGTTGTTTATGCCAGTTTCAAATGAGGTATGCAAGCTAAGCAGTCACAAATAAAAGAAAAAAATTGCCAAAAAAAAAGATCCTTTAAGCAAGCACTTACTTCAAACCACCCAAACCTTTTCACATTTTGTCACATTAATTTAAGCAAAACAAGCTTTTGGTGTTTTATTTGGATTTTATGTAATTGCCCATCTCAAAAAAGTGCACAATTGTGCACTAAAAGATAGACTGCCAACCACACAACTGAGCATTTGATTTCAGCCCCCTGTCCTCTGATGTCCCTAAGTAAAATACAATCATAACCAATATCTTTCATCAATCTTTGCACTACTGGTTCAGTGTTTCTCTTTTTAGCCGTTTCTCAGCTAGATTACGTCACTGATCGAGCTACTGCCGCCGTTAACTCTGTTTTCTTTCACTTTCCACTTTGACCTTTTTACCAACTGGCGTCATATGGTCAACCGAATTGCATTTGATTGTACCCTTTTAGGATTGATTATTATATCTCTGGATTTTAATTTGATTATATTTGTTGGAATGAATTGGATTGATTCAGAACAGGGCTGCTCGGCGGCACACGTGGTTTTACTGTTGTCTTGATGCAGGAGTTTGAATCCTGGCCTGGGATCTTTCTGCATAGAGTTTTCATGTCTTCCCTTGGCGGATGCGTAGGTTCTCCCCAGGTTTCCTCCCACAGTCCAAAAACATGACTGGTAGGTCTAAAATGTCTTTAGGTATAAGTGTGTATGCATGTCCTGTTCTTTCTTTCATGAAATCTCACTAGTGTGAGGAGTCACTGCCCTCGCCCCACTCTTTATCCCCCTTCGAAATCTGTAACGATGGATGCTCTCATTGTCTCACCAAACTGTCCACAAATGAATTGTTCAGCCAAGAACACACTGTACCAAGTGTTCAACTGATGACTCAGAAGTCGCTGCAGACGGAAGAAATCGTTTTTGCAAAAGATGATTTATTCTTTTTGCAGAAAAAGTCAACATCTGTGTTTTATCAATGGCATTCAAATTGTATAAAAAGAGCGATTAAAAAAAAGCGTTAGAGGAAAAAAAATCACAAGCAAAAGACAAAACTGACAAACTATTTGAACAAAACAAAACAAAACAAAACGTCTGACTCGGAGGCACTTAGGATTTGGCAACACGAGTGCAGTCGGAGTCTTTCCAGGTGGTTGTAGTCAAGCATCAAAGGCCCTGCTAACAATACTGGAAGGAGAGGGTATGTTTTCAAACACAATCACAGTCTGATATGTCATTGAGACACCAAAAGCTTCTGTCTGCCACCGATCCACACCGAGCTCAAGTTTCATTCATATTTAAACAGTCAGCACAAAAACGGAGCGGCTGTCAGTCCGAGTATTTATCAATAAAATGTCAAAACGCAGCTCGTTACATCAACTATGTACAACAGAAAACAGTACAAGCTGTGCTCAGTCTTTTATTTCCAATGGGATACTTTCAAAAAAAAAAATGAAGTCTTAAAAATTAAAGCTTCTACCAGCCAACTTTCCACAGAAGTTAAACAAGCGTTGTGTCCGTGCCCAGCTGATCAAGTTGCATCTTTTTTTTTTGTCGTTGTAATTTTCTACAGTGATGGATTCCTTCATTCAGAGCTGGGTGAAGCGGCCGAGTCCAAGTCATCATTTTCCAGGTCGTTTGGCGAGGTCGATTGTCCTCCCTTCACTCTCTTCCACTTCATCCTTCTGTTCTGGAACCAGACTTTAACCTGCGACGAGAAAATACATGAATATTATTAAACTACAAATACACAAAGAATATTCAATTCAATTCAATTTCATTTATATTCACAAAAGTCATCTCGAGGCACTGTAAAAAAAATGTTAAAAAAATTCAATCCAATCGTACGTACATTCTAAATGATGTCTTAGTTTTCAAACAGTACAATAAGCTCAGCTGAATATTCAAAGCAATTACAAAAAAAAAAAAAAAAAAAAAAAACATGTCTGAGGAAAGCCAGCCGATTACATTGAATCATTGACACAAAGCATTCACTCTGCTGGATGAGAACGTAGTTACTGTTAGCGTTGAGTCACCGACTTTACAGCAATCCCTCGTGTAGCGACAGTGGAGATAAAAACTCCTCCTTTAACAGGAAGAACAACCTCCAGCAGAACATGACCCTGAACAAGAGGCCATCTGCAACAACCGACCGGGGATTCGAGAAGACGGAGCAGAATGCACAGCAGCAAACACATGAACTGGTGCAGCATTATTTTCAATGTTCATGAAAGCAAAATTAACAGCAGGAGGGGGAGACTGATTAGTTGATTTCAGCACTGGAGTATTAGGCAGATTTGGTGTCAAAAAAGCTTCAGAGAATATACTATTCAACAATTAAATACGTAGACATAATTGTTTTTTGCAATATTTAATGGTTTATGTCTGATAAATAATGATGACCCCACATTTTTAGATCACCACTTATTGATATACATGTTTGAGCTGCAGAAGATTAATTCGATTATCTTCATAAGCTTTCAATATTCTTTGGATTTTGACTTTTTGAATGCAGTTTAAAAACATTAGCAAGCACAATAAAATGACTACAAACAATGTCATTCTTAAATGTCTCCAGCAAAACTCTTCACTGGAGCTAAAATACAAATCTACACCAGATATTGTTTTCATAGCACAACAGATGTGACTTCTTTATTTACTTTGCAGTTGTTTTGGACAAATCTATGATACAGTCAGAAAAAAAAAGATACTGGAAATAATATATATATATAAATTGACAAGTAATCCCTCATAAATCTCAGAGTGAAGGATAAAAATCATTTGGGTTTTTTTGCAACAACATAAGTTGCCAAAACACAGCTCCTGGTTCTTTCTCAAAAATCTCAGAATATCAGATACACTACAGAGTTGCCAATCAATACATTGTGTGTCTTTTCTGCACTATATACTCTGCTCTATCACTGGATTACATATGGGATACTGAATGATGTTTGATCAATGCAAAGAGCAATAGGAGGACCAATATTTTTTATACCTTATTGAACTAGAAAACAACTGAAATCAGTACCATGAGGTTTTCAGCAAAATCTCTAACTGGTTTATTGTACTAAAAAGTCTTTAAAGGAACATTAATAATAATAATAAAAAAAAGTTTATAAATCATAGAAATTAGAATTACAGTGTCCACTCACCACAACTTAGAATCACAAATAGCCTGAGCATGTTAACGGAAAGTTGTGTGTGGTTGGTTACCTCGCTCTGAGTGAAGACGAACCTTGATTGTGTGAGTGTGACGTGTGTGTGTGTGTGCGCACTCTTAAGGGAGGCTGGGATTGATATTAAGCAACAGACGACAGCGTGTGTGTGGTCACTGCACGGCGGCCTCATTAGGACGAGCGCTGGCTCTGACAGGCAGACTGGGGTCTGATCCAGCAGCATCGACACATGTTTTTGCCCGGTTTCAGCGAGTCTGGAGCTGCCTCCCGACAATTACAGCTGCACGTCATTCTGCCCAAACCACAGGCTGAAAAGCCGCTGTGGAAAAAATGCTCATTGTAATTCAGATGCATCTGCGCTCGTGCATCAGCATGGCAGTGCGATCGAAGGCTGAAAAATGATCTTGCACAAGAGATTATAAACAGAACTCAGATGAATAACAAAAAAAAAGGAATAATTTAGTTATACAGTTATGTAATTGGCATTTTCAACCATGTTTGTATTTTTGTTAACCAGCAGTAGTTCAGTATGAGAGTTTCTGACACTTACTGAACCCTTTCGAAGTACCTATTCTAGAGCACTGCAAAATCATTTAAAGCAATCTTAAATACTCATATTGATATTTTCTGAAAATCTATGAATTAATTTATAAGATTTGTGCTTCCACTCCTTGGGTTTATTAAAAAAAACGTTTTAGGATATCTTTTTTGTTTATTTAATGTTAATTGAATATATTTTTACTTAACATTTTTAGCTAGTGATGAGCAGAGTAGCACCAAGATATTGGCTCCTGACTGGAATCAGCTGATTTTACACTTGATGGTTGGAAAATACCTGAAGATTAGGCAAAGATTTTAATGTGGATAACTTTGCTCAGCTGACGTTTTAGACAAAGTTTGAATCTTTTACCTAGAAAAGTTGCCTTTGAGTGTCACACTGCAGGGATTTTTATCAATATCTTCACTCAGTTAAATATGTATAATGTTAACTACTGTCTTGATCAAGCAGCAAATGTAATATTGTTTTGATATTTTGTAAATCATTTTTGGATTGTCTGCATATTGTATAGAGTTTCTGCTAGGTCAGAAACAGAAGTTTCTTTCTTCTCATTTTTAAAAAAAATTCATTATTTTTTTTTAATAACTGGTAAAAAGAATAGAACAACCAGTAGGCGAGCAGATGGTTTTAAGCTTGACTGGCTCTAAATGAGTCTCAGAACACTCTTTGGTTAAAATACTCTTAGTGACTGAAGAAGATTTTAATACCTCTTCCCTTCTTTTCTCTGTAATCAGACTGTTTTTAATTAGATGTGTAGGGTTTTATTCGAAAAGTATCAATGCATTTGTGTTGGACAGACATTTTTTACTTTTTATTTTTCCCCAGTAAAAGCCTGGTACCTGTCTTTCTGTGAGGTCCAAGTTGACGGCGATCTCGTAGCGACGGAGTCTTGTCAGGTAGTTGTGATGGGTAAACTCTGCCTCCAGCTCCCTCAGCTGCTCCTTGGTGAACGCTGTGCGCTCTTTCCTGGCCTTGCAGCTGGAATCCACCTTAAAACTGGAATCCTGAATATCTAGGCAGAGACATTTTTTTGTTTTTTAGCATGAAGCTAATCCTCTGTTTTTCAGTAATTACCTGCAAATCGTCAGATAATCTGCTGCGAGTTAGTTCTCAGGCTTTTAATGCTCAGCTATCAACTATTAAACAAAAAACAAAAAAACAAAAAAAAAAACTTTTGCAAGCTACCAAACCACTGTTCCAAAGCCTGTTTACTTCACACTAAAAGCAGCACAAAAAGACCACCCTGACCTCGTCTTACTACTCAAGTTCACCCCCAATAAAAGATGCGTTTTCCATTTAATTGTCTTTGAATATGTATGCATTACTGTGCAAGTTACCGCTTCTCCGTCTGAGCAGTCGCTTATATATGTTGTGGTTCACACACGCGTGTGTGTGTCTATGTGTGAGAATGTATCGCGCACAGGGCAGGGGCCACCAAACTGGCCACAGAGGGACTGAGTTAGGGGAGGAATGCAGCGGAACATCATTAAAGCATCTAACAAAAGAACAAAGGTGCGGATGTGTCCAGGTCTGACTGACGGTTTCCCACTGGAGCCCTTTGGGAAGAGCAGCATTAACTCATCTGTGCATGACAGCAAACATAAAGGAAAAAATTCCTGAAATATCCGTATGAAAGCGACGCACACCATGTATAGAAAATGAATATATAATTCCCAAAGCAAATGCACGTAGTGCAAAAAGATATTGCAGTGCAATAAATGCAAAAACAAAAACCCAATTTGCAAATGCCATAATTAAAATTTAAAGTGAAAATAAATGCATTTAATATACTAACTCTGTCTCTATATCTAAAAAAAATAATAATTGTATTATATTTATGCATTTGATTAAGTGAATTATTTTAATAGATCACCTGCATATTTGTTTTTAATTTTTAAATGTGGTTGATATGTTTCAATAATGATATAATCATTGACTTATGGTAGGAATTTTTGGATATTCAAGCAAAAATACTTTGTTAAAGTTTTTCTGTTACAATTTACTGATTTCTGTTGTCTTTAATTTATACCTCATTAATCTGGACATAAACAAACAAATGTGGCTCAACTTTTCTTTTGTGAAACTGCTTCTCTCCAATAAAGGGAAAACATTTGGGTGATAATTGTTCATTTGTAGCCACATTACGAGCTGATGTAATACCCACAAAATTGTTCTAATTTGTCAAAGTGAGAACCTTTGCCTTGCCCTTGCCAGAACAGTGGGCCAAAGAAGAAACTAATAGACCATATCTGACACTTTTTGCATGCATAAAGACTGTGCATGCTTTGCTGTTTTTCCATGTACCGAAAATAATGAAGTGTCACAAACGATGCTCTACTCAGAGTCCTCTGCTCTGGAGCTGTGTCCAGCAGGTTTCCAGTTAAACCGAACACCTGGCAGGCCACATGCTAACTTTCACCTTTTCACCCCCCACTGACCCACTAAGAAGTATCCTGCTCAGCCAGAGGCTGTAAAACTTGCATGACGGAGGCTTCTGCACTCAGCGGGGTCCCTAAGAAAACAGCATTTGGTGCTTTTGGTGGATGGCAGGAGGCATTCTGTCTCAATCTAAACAGATTTAAAAGTGTTGTAAATGAGAACCAATCCAAGGAGAAATCTCTGAGTAAACGTTCAATATGCAGTTGGCTAATTTTCTTTATACCAGCCTTTGTTTTGCATTTTAATGAAGCTCTAAGTTAATGTTTATGGTTGTGACCTCATAGAGAAAACAAAGTTGCTCAAAAACTGAATAATTAACTTGTTGAATAAATTAATCAGTTTTTTTTAAGCTTCAGTTATGAAAATATATTTTGACCTTAGTTTAATAACTTGGCGACCTTTAAAACGGTCAAAGTTATATATAAAAGAAGACAAACTACTACTTAAAAACACAACAAAAATAGACATAAATTACATAGGAACCTGACCTGTATGTCCTAGAAATTATATTTCCTCTCACCACATATGGCCATTAGCGTGAATGCTGTGACCTTTTTCCTCTATGCATTTGGTTGCACCGAATTCACTTAACTGGGGTTATGTCAGTATTAAACATACTGAGGTAAGTGAGGATAAAACTACTAATGTTCATACTGATGTTTAAATCAATATCTCTGAAATAAATTACAATAATTTAGGAGGATTTAATAGCTAAAAAGAAAAAAAAAAAGTCAAACATTTGGCGTGAAGTCAGAGTCAGATTACAGAACTTTTGCTATATAACTTTTGGCAGTATCCCTCATCTGCATTACATTATCATATCAGCAAAAACTCATGAAGGCTGACTGTACAGCAGCTGTGCCTGTCATGCAAATGCCTTCGGGACATTTTCCTAATATATGCTCTTCTACCAGCCTGTCAGTTTTATAAAGGCGAATGGCTCTTTTTTTTTTTTTTTTTTTGTCTAAAACCAAGAGCTGATGCAGTGGTCAGACATGTTGCATGCACTCAGTGGGAGATTGTGTTACGGCTTAACGACAGGAAAATGTCAATGGATAAGAATGTAAGAAGTGGGCTTGGAGGAAAGTGAATTTACCAGACGTGGTCTGGCTTGTTTTCAGGGGAGAGAGTGGAGGTTACAATAAGGTAAGAAAGAGAGGGAGGGGGGGGGAGGGTAAGGAGAAGGTATGGAGCAGGGGTGTGGGTGGGTGGGGGATCGGGTGGGGTGGAGGTTCATCCTCCCCCATCTCATTTTTTCAACAAGTCTCATGTCTGCTGTATGCATTGGTTGGGTAGCTTTTATCAGATATGCTGAGTTATGGTAGGTTGAGACTTGTCATTCTATTTTAAGAGAATAAAAGAATATATATATATATATATATATATATATATATATATATATATATATATATATATATATATATATATATATTGACCATATACATTATTTTTGTCTTGCATTAGTAGAATTATACACTAAGCATTATTAAAAAAAAAAAATCAAGCATTTAGTTTGAGTACATTTGCTTAACTGGTAAAAAAAGAAAAAACTGTTAAAGTGAAATTGTTGTCACCACCAGACACCCCTTGTTTTCATTTTTTCATTTTTCTGAAAAAACTGAAAAAAATTACAATTTTTCAGTTAAAATGTCATTTTAACTGAAAAATGTTTTAAGTGGACAAAAGCCCCTATGATTCTTTTCTTATCCAATCCTCCTTTTTTCTTGGGTATAAATAATTTCTGACACATAAATTCCAACTCTTCAAACTAAACAAGGAATACAGTTATATAAGGCACATGTCTCAACAAATCTGGTCTTTCTGCTCATATGTGGTCTATTGTGTTTTGATGAAACAAATCAAGAAGCCTAAATGTCTTTAATACATCTATTAATTTATCTAAATTTGCTGATTTCGTACTTTTTACATTGGTGGGTGTCAACAAACTTTTAATTCACAATCCAAGACTTTGCATTTCCTGGGATATACGTACAGCAAAACACAGACATGCATTTGTGTTTGAAAAAAATCAGAAAATAACATGCAATTAAAATTCAAAGGCTAAAAAAAGGGCTAATTCTTAGGAGAAAAAAATTATTTGAGTTTGTTCAGCAGGAGGAAAATAACATTAAAATACTAGTGGGTCTACAATTACAGCTGCAGCTAAAAAATCAAACTGAAGCATTTTTTATTCACGCGAGTTGGTATATATTTTTTTCGTTGTTTCTATAGGCTTTCAGCATGTAATTTTTCTTAGCCGCTGTTGAAAGCCAAAAATGGGAAAGACAGGAGAACATGCCATTTATACGAAGCAGACATAAGAAACAAATCTAATCATTCTGTAATCATAAGGCTTTTCTAAAAGGATTAAACTTAAAAACAGTCATTAAAACTTTTTTTTTAAGTTTTAATTTCCAGTTTTATATCAAATAAAACTGGAAATGCCTGCTAATAATCAAAATTGTGAGACCATCAACAATTAGGTACTTGAATGTACAGCAGTGGTCAAAGTTTGATTTTTGCCAGAGTGAAAACTGGAGAACGGGGAATTTCACACATTTAGATTCAGTTTAAATAAACGTTTCCTTTGGCCTGTTGGTTTTTTGCTGCTAAAGTTACACCTGAAGCTTTTGGGAATTTGTCCGTCATGCCTATCGGTTACTTCAACCTCCTATTAGCATGTGTGAAATCAGATATGATGAGTAAATGGCATTAAAATCCAATAGCATTACTACTGCTTCTGGTTTCAAAGGTAAATACTTCACCTATCTTCAAGTAAAGTATGCTCTGTAAGGAGCCATAATATTTTACGGTGAAGTGGAAAAACTATTTTAAGAGTCTAATTTTCATCCAACGGTGGCAAGACTTATTCATTCATTTTGTCACCTGCAGTAAATAAAATTTGAAGCACCAGATAGGGTGAAATGTTTACCCTCTACCACCCAGTATCGTGTTTTGCGCTACTTTTTAATGTGGATGAATTGGTTATAAACAATGCTTCGTTTCCCACGGATATAAGACATAATGAACCAGTCGTATGAAAGCTGGTTCGTTATAAGCTCTTGGACAATAAGAGGATGCAACTGCAGCTTGAATAGCGTCTCCAACACTGAGGTCTTGTCACCTACTCACCTTTCACACAGCGGTCTGCAGAGAGTGCTGCTGCAGTAAGCCCACTTTGGCAAGGAAATAGCAGGAATGCTTGTTTTTGCCAGGTCCGATACAGGTCAAGGAAGAAATTCTTGACCTTGGCACGGGAATTCAAAAAGCTTAAATGTGGCCTGACCATTGGTTTATAAGCTGTGTTTATAGATATTTATCTAGAATCATATGAATCAATTTTTCATTGGAGGAAATTAGGATTATTTGACAGAGATGGTAAAAACTAAAACCTTCCCTGTTATTTTCTTCCTTTGTCCATCATCATCATATACACCAGAATAAGAAAGATAGGACCACTTTTTGTTAGATATTCAAAATTTCCTATATGTTCCGATTTCTAGTGAGAAAGTAGATATTGACTGGATGGTTGACTGTTCACATTGATTTTATATATTTCCTTTTAAATCCCCCTCTGTTTGCTTTATAGCATTTTATGATTGTGCAATAAAAAAAATCTTTGTGTTTAACGTTAATTCCACTAATGTATATTTTCCCATAAAGCAATCAAATGACCTTGTGTATGAATAGTGCAATGTGCAATAAACTTGCCTTGCCTCAACATCGTCACAGCAAACTCAGACTCACCTGCGACATCTCTCTTTCTTTTATTGGAGCACTTCTTGTCCGAGTCAGCTGATGCTACGCTCTGGGGTGAGTATTCTCCATCCAGACACCCTGGTGGGACGCTGCCCGGCACCCTTTCGGCCCCCACGTTCTCCAGCTCAGAACCTCCACCACCTCCAGTGCCCACTACCGTGGCCGAAATGGGTGGGCAGGCGTCAGTTGACCTCGACCGGGTCTCGCAGGGGTTGAACTGCCAGTCAGCTCTCGGGTAACCACCGTGGCTGTCTTGATAGAGTCTGTCGTCCCGTGGGTAGGCCGCATGGGGTGCGCTCGGCACCAGGCAGGAGGTGGAGAAGTCCGTGTAAGCTAGGAACTCGGGTTTTTGGTGCAGAGAGAATGGGCTTTGCTGGTACGGAGACTGCAGATTGGTTCCTGGGACCCCGGAGTGGGGGTTCCTCATGCACCCCCAGATGGGGCTGCTAGGATGGGCGCTCCGCATGCAGCTGCTCGCTGGCTGATCCATGGTGATGCGAAAGAGTTCCTCTCAATTTGGAGCAATCTTCTTGAGTTTAAAGCCTCCTTTAAATGCAAAGTACTTCTGGAAACCTTTATCTTTGCCACTTTTGACTACATGTAACTTATCGAAGCTCTCATTTCATCTGCTGCAGAAGGCTGGCTCCTGTCAGTGGGCTGCTGAGTTTTCCACAGCTCAGAAAGCGTGAGGATAGACACCTTCCAGTGACAGCGCTCTCTCTGTGGGAGTGTAAGTGACGTCCTCCGGCGTTTCTGCTCACACACACTCTCTCACAGTCCTCTCCCTGAAGAATCTGACTGTCTCGTGGCTCAGCGTGGGAGCTGCATCTGCAACTGTGTGACTCCCTCCTTCGGCTGGCTGTTTTCACAACTCTTCTGAGGAGTTCTTGACAAGCGAGACCTCCTCCTCCTCCTTTTTAAACACATAGGTGGGAAAGAGTGGCAAGTTTATGGAGTGAAACGTGAGCCCGCAGGAGGAGGAGCCCCAAGCCGTCCACATGTTGGTACCCTTCGACCAACCCGTCCTCATCATCTATTAATCACGGGAGGGAAATTTTATATGCACGTCTAATGGGCTTTCCAGACGCAGGGCTTTTTAAAGGGACATTGTCTGAAAAGTATAAAGCAAGCACCCACCCACCTGGGAGCTGGAGACCCTGACTTATTTCAGCTTCTTACTGCTTTCTGACACCCAATTTAGTTCCCTTTTTGACACCCTTTAAAGGAAAGTTAACCGTAACCCCTTCACTCTAACCCCAATCCCTGGCTGTCCCATCAAATTTGAAAAATCTCTCTCTCTCTCTCTTTTTATGGCTGTATATGTGTGGCTGAAACCACCTGGTTGGACTTTCTGAAGCTTCAAGGTGAGAGAACAACTGGATCCGATATTGGTTTTATGCAAGCGCTCACACCTCCCGAGGTTTTCTGATGTTGAGGAAACACAGTATGGAATTTCAAGACCATATTTCACAGGCATGGACTAAAACTGTCTCTCAACAGAACCTATGGTAGGGCAACGGTGCCTTTTTATTTGACTGTGAGTTTTTATCTCTATATGCCTTTTCCCTGTGAAGTAATGACTCTAAGCCCCCCTTAAAACCCTTTTCACCAAACCAGATTTTGGATAATCAACCAAACTCACTGAACCATACAACACAAAAGGCTTATAATCATGAGCTGAGGTATAATCCCAAGTGGGGGATCCCACATTTTGTTACAGGAGAGAAAAAGCTATGGAGGGGAATATTTATTTATTAATGGTTGAGCTAACCATCCATCAATGCAACCATTCACCGTCTATACCCACTGATCCTGGTAGGATTGCAGGGGGCTAACGGCTGTCTCCAGCAGTCATTGGGCAGACGCAACCTGTCCATGGCATAGAGCAAACTGATCAGAGGAAAAAATAACTGTACATACATCGCAAGCATCATTTTCACAAAGTGCCACAAAATTATACAGAAATGTAAAGTTAGAACAAATGAACATATATAACAGCTACTGTGCAAATTGCTGTTTTTGACAGGTAGAAAGACTAAATGGAAATCGAGTAAACAAACTGCCAAAGTCCAAAATACACCAGAAAATGCTGACAACAGCAAACATGTCGAGGAGAAAGCTATGTAAAATGTAAAGTTTGGTTTTTAAGAGTACTTTTAGAACTGTTCAGTCCGTAATCTGAACAGAAGAGTATGGCACGACTGCAAAGTTACTAAGACATGGCTGTCATCCAGGCAAGGATTTAATTACTCAGCGAGGAAGCCAAGAGGTCCATGGTGACTCTTGAGAAACAGCAGAGATCCAAAGCTCAGGTGGGAAAATCTGTTGGCAACTATTAGATATGCACTCCACAAATATTAATTTTATGGGCGAGTGGGAGGAAGAAAGCCATTGCTGCAAGAGATCTTTAAGTAGTCTTATGTAAAGTCTGCCACAAGTCATGCAGGTGACACAGCAGACATTTGAAAGGATATGCTTTGACCAGATGAAAATAAAGAATTGCCTACATCTCAAAAATGAGAACACTATCCCCACTATGAAACATACGTTGTTCGGCTTTTGGACAAGAAACGCATGAGAACATGTGATTCTCATCTTCTTAAAAAAATCTGAACAGGATTTGTTTTTTTTTAAAACGTATTAAATCCATCAATTTGAAATAAGCTCCCGTATCAATCTGTACAAAGGTAGGTAAAAGTTAACCCTGTAAATCTCTCCAGTGCTGAAAAACATGTACAGTCGTATAAAGGTAACTCTTCTTGTTAAAATAGAGTTGCATCACTACATAACGTGCAAAAATAAAAAGAAACGCATTGCTAATCGTAGGTGTTCAGTGACCCTGTGCTTCCACTTAGTACTCATTCAGAATCGTAAGATAAGGCAATAGGACTCAAAAGATCTGACTTTTACTTTGACAGCAAAATCAGGAGAGGACAAAACGGTAAAAAAAAAAAAGAGCAAATGAGATATAGAAAGAATGGAAAAAAAGAGGCACAGGGGAGAGAGTTTCAGGTCACACAGCAAAACCTTTCCATTTAGCTAGCGAATTGTTGAGCCATGAAGCATCCCTCGTTTTTACTGGCAGCCTGAGTCCTGCCCACACCGCAGGGAGCAGAGGTTACACTACATTTGTGGTCAGAGCAGGGGCCATCTGTGTGTCAAGATAAATTACTGTGTGTTTCTCTGTGTGACCACTCTGAACATATACGTCAATAACAGCATGTATCCGAATAACTCAAAAGAACGATTCAGTCTGCTGGGATGCACTTTACCGAGAAGTTAAATCAAATGGGCATAGATCAGCAGATGGCTTTTTATCTTGTAAGTTTTCAGTTAGAAAAAAAACAAAAAACTACTGCAAGCCCTCTGCTTTTCAAAGCCAATTTACAGCAATAGCCTTAGTAACTCCAGTACCAAAACAAATACGTGTTCGGAAACAAAATGGTTGTCATTTGGCAAAAATCAACATGCAGATTATAAGCAACTCCACTTTACATGTAGTGGAAAGGCATTTATCTAACTTCTTGTCCTCAGCAAGTCGTGTTACGGATCTATAATTAGATGGAGCTTTAACAGGAAAAAAATGGCATATTCTGTCTTAACTGGGCCATTTCTTGTGTTTTACTTTACACTAAACTGATCTTACTTTTGGTAGATATTTTAATCTCATGTTCCTTTTTCCACCTGTTGTAGTGCGCTAACTATGCTAACAAGCTATGATAGCTTTTATGCAAACTTTATCTTTCACAGATAAATTGAAGAAATGGATTCTAATTACCTTTACTAGCACATTAGACTGCTCTTGTCACTGTCACTGCTTCAGACAAAGAACAGAGGTAAACTAATAATTCATTTCGATATTGACCTAGCCTGGTAAAAGGCCCTTGTACCACACTGTGCTTCGTACAGAGGGTCTGGGGTCTCGGCTATCGAAAAACAATCACTTCCTGGAGGCGTAGACTCTGTTGTAGTTTTCAATTTTGCCCAATCACTAATATCCACTATTCCAGAAGCTATAAAGGCGGAGGATCAACCCATTGAAACCTATTAAATGGTTTTAAAGACTGTAAAAAAATAAAGTGGTATGCATTCTTGTGCAAGGCCCTGTAAAGAAGGCAATTACCACAAAATAAAATAGGGAAAAATTAAACTTTATTAGACCAAGCATGTTCAAATGGTTACATTTAAACTCTCAAGAGTTCTCTATTATTACATATATAAAAGTTAGACTCAATTAAACTTGAGAAGATATTTGTAGCTTGCAAAGATTTCCTTCCTCAGTAACGACTGACCGAATAATTCTCTTGTGGCCTATTTGAAATTTGGGTTCTATAAATGCTACCAACCTTATGTTTAACAACGGCATAAACTGATGATACATTTTGGGTAATAGACGACAGGTTTCCCTGGATGCTTCTGCACTGGCTGTGGTAAAAATATGATCACTTCTGCCACGCCGATGTTTATGCAACACAAAGCGTGTTTGTTTGAGAAACTTTAGCATGTGGACTCAAACCCAGTGAGACTCACATCACAGGCTGCAGATAAATGAGCTGGACATTAGTCACATCACCCCTCACCCTGCCGACAACCTGTTACTGTCAGTCTAACACTGTGTACGAGTCTGCGTGGGTGCGTGCATGTGCCTGCGCGCACGTGTGTGTGTACAATAAAGAAAAAGAGAGAGAATGAAGTAAAAAAAACAAAAAAAAAAACAGAGGTAGTTCATATTCAAGCATAGGTTTAAGTCATGTAAACAGAGAAGAAAAACTGAGCATGAATATGTGCAAAAAATTTGTGATCAAGTGCGTAAGCAACACCATGTGCGTGTTTGTGCGCGTGTGTTTAAATCTGATCCATCTTCATGACACTAGTCTTCATCAGTCTCCTCATTCTGACGGCAAAATGGCTGTGACCCCACATTCACCTGACTCTGACTGGGCCAGGAGCCTCCTTCTATCTCCTCTACTGACAGGTGAGGCAGTGGGTATTTAGAAATCAGATAACGACACATACAGTAAGATGAGCATAAACAATCAATCTGTGAAATCCCGCCAGCACCCTGCTGTTAATTTATCTCATGGTTATGTAACCATCAGTGCCACTGAGATATCAGCTTCTGCAAACTGACTTGGAGATGGGAGCCAATAAAAAAAAAAAAAAAAAGGCTGCTGCTGTCTAACTGGTGCAGCCAAGAAGCAAATCACACCATCCAATAAATGAAAGATCAGCAGGGCTGTAACCCTCCAACTTCAAGAGATACCTTGAACTTTTTCCAAGCGAGGTTCTGTAGAAAGGTTGTTCAGCCTGTATGTTACCTAAAGTTGACGGATCTCATGGCAAACTGGATTTGTTGGAGAAGAAACGGTAAGTGAAAAATTTTACTTAGGCCTGATCTTCTGAATTCAAATCTGAAGAATTTTCACTCGATTTTGGACATCCAGCTGTTGGTTCAGGTTCATACTGCTGTTGTTGTGTATCACTTACCTTCACAATGTCCGCAAGTGCGAAAGTTGCGCAAATTCACTTCATGTTCTCACACTTAGAACGATGTAGCACATATTTATGTATGCACACAGAGCGGCTTTAGCTTAACTCTGATGAGAACTAATCTGTTTCTTCAGACTGAGGTTGTTCCAACAGTTTTCTGTTGCAGCTAAGATACCGACTCCCTATTACTCACTGCTTCTCATAATGACCACTTAAAATATATACTCTCCCTTTAAGCAATATGTATATATATATATATATATATATATATATAAATTCTAAGGTAAATTAGCTCTTGAAGTGTTACATTTCACCTGCACATTAGCAGGAGAAAGTCACGTTCTGTGTGGCCATCTGGCTAATTTACTGGCTGCGTCATATTTTATGAGCTCATTGCAGACCCTGCATGTTAAATGCTTTGTGGAAGGTGGGGAATAGTGTTGAAAAATGTAAACCAGAGTCTGCACCATGAAACAGGAAATGTTTTTAGCCATATGTGTTAACCCACCATTCTTAAAGTCTACTGTAAACATGGAAAAGTGACAAATAGTTGGAAGTGATTATTCATGCTTCAAAAGAAATTTATAATGTACAATGGAGTGTGTAAACAGTTATGTGCAAGAAAGGATCTCAGTAAAATAAATGGAGTGTTTTCTCTGTTCTTACTTTGCCAACAGTGCAACCTGAAGTCATTAGCTGAGCCAGATACATAACTGACTGCTGTGCTGAAAAATACACAGAAGCTGCCAAAACAGAGTAATGATGTCAGTGCTTCTGGCTGTGAAAAAAGTTTCTTAATTGAAACAGAATAAAGAAAGAAGTGTTAAGGTGCATGGAAAAGCTTCATTTGCTCAAATTATAGTCAATGCAGAGTTTGGTTTTTGACGCCAACCTTTTTTTCTTTTTTTTTGTAGTCTGAATTGGAAATGTTCACATTTGGACATTCTTTATGGGAATTAATTGGAATAAACAAATTTTAGTTAAATATGGAAGTTTTGACATGTAATACAGTTTAGGAATTATATTTTATATTATTGTATTTTCTGTCCTAACACACAGCTAAAATTTCTTATTAGATTTTGACACCAAACTACTTTCATGAACTGTGGATTTCTCCACCACATCCACAGATGACTTATGTTACCCTTGACTACTGAAGCCACACAAATGAACCTGTGGACTATGTGAATTGAGATGAAGTTTGATTACACTGATCAACAGAAAAAAAAAAAATTCAGGTTAAATACAGAATTGTGTTCATTTTTTCCTTAACTGTTACACAGAAATGTACTCAGAATAGATAACAAGCTTATATGTTAGATCTTAAATTAAGCTACTATTTCAATGATCATTTAAAAACACTAACATATGATTGTTCTAGCACCCAGGGGTGTTGATTTTTCTGTCAAACCAACAGAAACAGTGTAATGCTTCGAGCAATGTTCAGCTGGGAAACCTTGAGTTCCCATATGATGTAGATGTTACTTTAACACCCTTTACTTAAGCGTTGCTGCAGACCATGTACACCCACTCATGGAAATGGTATTCCCTGACGGCTACAGCCTCTTTCCAGAGGATCCTGCTCCATGCCAAAACGCAGAAATGGGAAAGGTCTGAAGAGCTCAACAACAAGTTTCAGGATAAAGTCCAGGTAACACACACACACACACACCAATCACCATTTTCAACAAATTTGCCACAATTATTTCTAATGTTTGACTAAAAATATTCAGGGTTCTCAAAAACAGACAGCAACAGAAGTTGGCAGGGGTGAATTATAGATGATGCTTGGCCAACACGGTGCTATGCTCAGCACTTTTTAACAGAGTCTGTGCTACAAAGACTTGGCTCTAATGTTACAATAAAATCTGTGGAAGTCCTACTGGCTGGCTGATCCATCATTATATATATATATATATATATATATATATATATATATATATATATATATATATATATATATATATATATTTTTTTTTTTTAGGGTTTGTGCTCCGATATACCGATCCCAGAAATAATCTGTAAGCCATTTGCAGAGTACTGAACAAAATGTATTGTTTACGGAAATTACAGCATATATACAACTGTGCGTGTCTGTGCGTGTGTATGTGTGCGTGCGCGTGTGTGTGGGCAGGGGATTGGAGAGAGGAAGGAAGGGAGGAACAACAGGTGCTAATAATCACATATGATCACAGATGATTAGAATCAGGTGTTGGCAACAGCTTCTTGCTGTTGTGGGAGAACATTACAGCTCTCCAAGGTTTAGTCCATCATCATCTCACATCGTGAGGCAGTTTTGTGCTTTTTCATGGTCAGATTATTAAAGAATAAATTACGAACGGCCAGCTTTATCTTCATATATCTCTAAAGAATTTTGATCCTGGAAATAATACGAGCAAGGCTATGGAGGGTTAGGTTAGTGAAAGAACGCTCTCAACGGATGTTCTGTTGTTGACAGAAACAATGTGAACCATTGCTCCATTTACAATAAAGTATTTTTCATTCACAGATTTCTTCTGCATATGGCACTTGAAAATCAAAGATGACTTGATTAAATTCAAAACTAGTTTTAATGAACAATGAAGAATCTAAACCAATGTGAAAACGTAGGATAGATGGGAACAACTTTTATGGAGTGTTGGTAACTGGCAGTGAACTGGTCTGGGATAACAAACAAAATCGGCCTACTCTGCAGTGCAGAATTGGCCATATCTAAGGGTTTTAAACACAAACAGCTTGATAAAGCTAATGCTTAAGGGTATGAGTGTGATTTAAGTCTGGAGTTTGAAGCTTCCATTTGCTTGTTTTTTTTTCCCTTGCCATTTAGATGTCGGTGTTTATTGGATTCATTTATTGTACTGCAACACAATCCAGATGCTTTTTATCTTCATGTTACATACTGATGACTCAGACGTTCTCATTCACAATTTTTCTAGTAGGAATTAGAATTAATTGTTCCATCGATTAAAACATGTCACCCAGATTCTGATGCTGTATTGGTTTGAAATGAAGTATAAGTGAAATGAAATATTTAAATGAACTATAACCCTCAACTTTTTCAGTTCACAGAATATTTTCCTTCCTGAAGTTTTTAAAACATTAAACAGGTCTTTGTGTTCTTTTTTCTCCCCCCACAGATGTTTTGGCCTGCAATCTCTCCCACATATACCATTTTTGCCAAATCTCTCTTTTTTTTTAATTGTTGAATCATAAGCACTGATCTGGCAATACTGACACATGTATGGCAAGTCAAGCGAGTCCTGCAGTACTCGAAATATTGTTCTGGGTACTTCGTGACCTCTTGGATGAGTCCTCAACGTGCCATTAGAGTAACCTTGGCTGACTGCCCACTATTGGAAAGGTTCACCATGTTTTCTTCATTTGTGGATTATTATTCTCAGTATGGTTCTCTGGAGTCCCAAAGTCTTTGAAAATGCTTTGTATTCCTTTTTACGGATTGATGGACGTTAATGATCGTCTCTCGTTCATGTTGTCAGATAGGTTCTGTGTGAGTGACTGCTTTGTCTATTTTATGTCTATTCAGATTGTAGTGGTCTGACAATGAACTTTAAGCATGAGTTGAATTTTCTGAAACATGTATCCATGATAAAAAATAAAGAAATAAAAAGACAGAAGATATCTGAAACAAGGAGATACTTTTAAAATAAATATATATTAGATAGGGCAAAAACTATGTTCAACTAAAAGCTTTTCAAAACAATGAAATATTGAACCAGGTTATTGCTGTTGGTGATTAAAAAACATAAGCATATTTAAATTGAATTCATTAATGCCACTCATCATCCTTTACACTAGAACCACATGCACCCAAATGCATTAAAAAACGCAGACACATTCATACACCAACAGGTAGGGAACTTAGGGCCACGTGAGACAACGTCTCTTCTTACTTATACAGTCACAATCCGGTGAGTTAAGCATGAACTGAATTTAGATAGGGACTTTGACTGAGCCATTTGTTTTTATAGATGAGAAAATTTATTCAGTTCTAACAAGTTTTCCTCCAGAATATTTAGCTTCATCCATCTTTCCATCAACTCCAACTAGCTTCCTAGGAAGCTAGTCCTTTTTTCAGCTGTAAATGACCATACATGTGTTTAGGATTGTATGCAGTGTTCTTATCCTTAGACAGTATTTTCTGTGTGGGCTAAAAAAGATCATGTCAGCAGAGCACCTTCATCTCCATGTTTGATCTGTCCCCTATCTGGCTTGCAAATATTTAATCAGAGCTTTGGTTTTCTTTCAATAAATATTGTCTTTATTCCACTATATCAAGATCAGATTTTATTTGCCAATGACTTTCTGTTGTCCATGTCAACAGAATCTCCCACATGAACTGTGGCTCTTCGCAGCTCCCCCATAGCTGCATACGGTGTTTATTTTGGATCAGATGGATAAATCTTCCACTTGAGCTGTGAATTTTTGCAGCTCCTCCATAGCTACCGTGGGTCTTTACTGATTAATTCTTTGGTGTTTATTTTGGATTAGATAGCAGTGGAATAAAAATGTAGTGAGCCTGTTGTTCTAAGTCACAGTTATGCCCTACTTTGTTTTGGTCCATTGCATAAAATCTCCTCCTGCAAAAAAATTTCAAATTTTTGGTGTAATGCGAAAAGTGAAACAAGTATGATGATTCTTTAAAGGCACTGTACCAAGATTGACTCACAAATCTGTTAACCAGTATATTGCATGACCATACAAAACTGTTAATGGTGCGAAGTGTGAATACATGAAGACAATATTCACTTTCCACTTGGCAGTTTTGCAATAAATAAAATAGCTAAGCAGAATGTGGAGGTTTTAAGAATAACATTTCCTCTTCTCCTGCTCTGATGATGTGGAATTTCCCAAATCCTCCGTGAGCTGACCCCAAACATGCTGTCTTTTTTATTATAGGCCTTCAGCTTCCATATTGGGTCACGTTACAACAATGAAAACACTAATCTTTACCTCACTGACACACACCACCACAAGAACTAATTTCCCTGTAGCCACAGCGTTGCCACATGTATGACACGAGCAGGACGGAGTTGGGTCAAACAGTGGAAACCAGACAACTGATTTCATTGGCAACTACGTCGGCTTTTTGTTCCAACCACATTCTCGCTCAGCTGTTGGCCGCAGGATGAGTTGATTCTCCATTCATGGAAAATCAGTTGGAGAGTGCTCTCTGGTGGTTTCCACCTGAAACAGCTTTAACAACTCCCATCATCTCAGAAACAGTTAAGACTTGTAAAAAAAAAAAAAAAAAGAAAAAACCTTTTTATCACTCATTTGTTAGAATTCAGTGGGTTTTAATGACTTCCATTTCTCGTAACCCCGGAGAGTTTATAAACATAGAGTTGTTGGGCTGAATCCAGAAAATGGCGATCATCAATCTTTGTCTTACAGTTAGGTGTCGTGCCAAACAGCAACACAGCAGGATGCAGCCTCATTGCCTTGAAATCCAGAAAGATACATTGACTTCCCTTCAGTATTGTGTCACTGATGTGCTTCTGTACTTGTGCCAAGCCAAATCAATCCAGCCCCAAAAAATAACCTCCCATCCATCGTGTTTGATAGGAATTTCCGGCTATTTTAGAAGTTAGAGTCTCTGCTGCCTTTGTGGCAAAGCTGCACATTGCTCTGACCTCTGGAATTTCTGCACACATGCATAACAATATAGCTGCAATATAGGAAAGCAGAAGCACCACACCAAGAAGCTTTTGGTCACCTCTACTATTTAACTAAAACATAGAGCACACAGGCAATTAAAGTACACCTTAAAAAAACATTCGTAAAATCTCCTCCTGCTGTCCATTCAACTGAAACTTCTCAAAGATCTCATTCCTGACTGCGCCCACATCTTCCTCTCACCACTGATCATATAGCACAGCTTTCAGGCAAAACAAAAACTCTGTTATGTGGCATGGACAGTACTGAGAAATGTACATCTACTGATTGTTGCTGCCCTACATTTGAACTTGATGAAATGCTGAGTTGGGATGACACAGATATTAGTTTAAGGGTTAAGACATAAAAACAAAAACAACTACAGTTGAAACCATCCATCCATTGTCTAACATGCTTATTATTGCAGGGCTGCAAAGGGGGTTGATGCCTATCTCCAGCAGTCAGGCCATCAACTGCAGGGCAACAGTTGAATCCAGATTCACATTAAAATATCAGACGAAACTTTTACAGTTTAAGCTGATGGGAACAATGGTGGTAGTGGTGGTAGGAGTTTGTCTCACAGTCTGTCTCTGTGGAATACAGTGCCTCTGTTATTGTGTCCTTGAGCAAGTCACTACACCTGCCTTGCTTGCTGGTGGTGGTCAGAGGGCCTGGTGCTGCTGGTGCATACTCAGGACTTGATAAAACGCTATACAAATACAACTTAACCTAACATGCAGCGTGTCTGAAAATTTTAATATTGGAAAAAAAATAAATAAATAAATTAAATATTGAGAATTTATGATGACTAGGATGACCACGGCCATTCTGCAAATTACAGTCAACAAATTTGAGGGGGTTTCACAAGTGGACTGATGCTCTGATCAGAACCACAAGAGCTACTACATGTGCATCCTACACATGGCCTCAATCTTTTTACCTGGCCTATGGAGAAAACAAACTAAACTATTGGTCAGTGGTCCAAATTCTGCTTCTCAGATAAAAAGTAAAGTTTGTGGTTTAATTTGGAAATCAAGGTTACAAAGTCTGGAGGGAAAGGGGAGCGACATGTGATCTACATCGTTTTAAGTCCAGTGTAAAGTTTAAGCGATGTCAGTATGATTTTTGGGTCCTGTGTTATCTGCTGGTATTGGTCAACTGTGTTTTCTGAACTCTGCTGTTAATGGAGCCATCTACCCGAAAATTGTACAGCATTTCATGCTTCCTTCAGCTGACAAGCTTTGTGGAGATGCTGATTTCATTCACCAACAGAACTTGGTACTTGGTACACATTCCATTCCCAGAGTTGCCAAAAACAGACTCAAGTTCATAGTGTTACTGTGATTGTTTTGCCACCAAACTGGCCTAGATAATCTATGGAATACTGCCAAAGAAAGATGAGAGAAACCCAACAATCCAGATGACCTGAAGGCTACTATGAAAGCAACCTGGGCTTCTGGAACAGCAGTGGAGCAGGTTGATCTCTTCCACACCACACTCAGGCTAATGCAAGTGTGAATGGAGGGGATGTTGATCACAAACTGAATTACTTGAACAAAAACACTTATTCTTTAAACTTATTAGAAGTCTTTTATAAGACCAATACTTACCACAAGTTACCAAAGTGATAGGAGTAGTTTGACTGTATTGAATTTATTGGTTAGTTCCATCTAGAGAACAGAACATTTGCCATTTGTTTGACATCAAGAAAGAGAATAAATATGCCTGTGTGTGTTCAGCTATGTGGACAGTCGCAGGAGTATGGCGTGTTCATGGATTACCATCCTTCCTGTCTGCTTCATGTTGTTTCCAAGCTGCACAGAGCTGGACATCCTGCTTAGGGAGTAGAGGCTCTTTGAAGAGGCATACCAAGCATGCTCCTCTGAGGGCTGTCAAAATCAGCTTTGGCTAACAAACACCTCAACAGGGAGCAAACTCAAAGAGCCAAACATTTCCTTAAACACTGAGCAAACTCTGGCGTTCAAACTCCCAAGGCACAGGGGCAGCCAACTCACCAAAGCTCACAACGGAGAATTTGAGCCGTGGGACAGTGCTTATGTCAGGACATATGGATTTTAAAGCGTAGCACAAACAGTGGTCATCTAATACAGGATATTATCAGATAAAGTACAAACTTTAAGCAGCTCATGGATAGTTGGGTATAAAGGAAGGGAGTGAAACTCATGGATAAAAAAACAAAGAAAACCCTAGAAGAAGAGTTTAAAGCATCCCTAACTGGCCTCTTTAAGTTAGTGCTTAAAAAAAAAGCTCAAAAAAGTTTATTGTAAAAGAATGAACAGATAATAAACAAACACACATACTTACATCAGGGTTGTCTTCTAAATTGTAGTCTTTTTCATAAGCTCACTTGATCTCATTCACTGAAAAATGTATTGCGACTTGGCTGTCGAGACCTTTAAGCCAAATGTTGGTATTAGCAAATTAGTCCATGTACAATAGGCCTCACTGATTAAAGCAGTCTTTAAAGAAAATATGATGCAAAATCGGAAAATTTGAAATACAAACAGGCCTAAAACTGCAAAAAGGGAAAGCAGCAGTGTTTCTGCAGTAGTTTGTCTGAAAATGCTAATTAGCGGTGTGATTCACAAAATAAAATGTTAAAACAGAACTAGCTTCTGTGGAAATAAATCAATGCCATTAACAGGCATTCCATGTGCCTTTTTATTTTCCAGAAACAAAGAAACTGCATGACACTTAGCACATCATTAACTTTGTGTACCTGTAGCAAAATGCTAAATTAATGCAAAGACTGCACATGGTGCAAAAAACACGTAATTAAGCTCACATGCCAGCTTGGATCCAGGCGAAGAAACAGCAGGAGGGAGACTTACAACATGATGAGCTACAGTCTTTTCTAGTCAAATATCTGCATGGGTGCAAATTGAATGCCCAATCCTCAGCAGTACTACTATTAAAATGAAATGAACATTCTCTAAATGTAGTGATTAACCGTGCTGCAGTGCTAACACTAGCATGTAGGTCTGTGTATGCAGAAACAAAAGGGAAGATTCTGTTTCTGCTTTTCTCTTTATTTCTGTCCCCGACAGTAAAATCTCAATTGAACTCACTCCATCCTACAGTAATATGCCCACTGAACTTTCACAATATGCTTTGATTGCCCTCTTTATCTAGGCATACTCTTTTTAAAATGTGACACTTTATACAGACTGAAACAAAGACTGGTTTCTGCTGTCTGGCTCACCTGAATGGCATCAGAAGATTTTATGTACAAAAGAACAACATCCAATTTTTTTTTTAAAGCATTACACATTATTAAATTTTCAGGAAACACCCTTTCTTCACATTTACCCGTCAAATTAACAGTGTTCTGAGGACAGGGAACTGTGACAACCACGGGACCGTGCAGGAGACCTTGATTGAAGTGCTTCCGAGAATTCTCTGGCTTTGTTGTGCAGCTCCCTCAGCAGCAGCAGCCGGACATAATCTCTTAACCAGCTGTAGCTGTACACAAAGCTCCAGTGGCCACAGACCGGAGCTGGACAAACTTTACAGTTGACATCTGGATTTTCCTTTTGTTTTTATTTTCCTCTTCCTCCTCTTCTTTAATATTCATTTTGAACGAGGGAAGGCTCACTCGGTATTCCATCCATCATCATAAAATCAGCTGTAATGTAGTGCAAAACTGCTCAGATGTTTTGAACTTTTTCGCATTTTCTCACATTGTAATCACAAACTTCAATTTACCGGGTACTTAATTGTGGTTTTACGTAACACACCAAAACAAAGTAGTGTACCAATATGAAGCGGGGAAAAAAAATTGTATATGATTTCCAATTTGCAGGTCTTTTGGGGGATGTAAAAAGATTTAGAAACTGCCATTTTGCAAAATATCTTGGACGTTAACACTGTCAAGACATGCAAAACTTTTTAATTAGACATAGTTCTGGACACTGACTGGGCCGTTCTCATATATGACCATTCTTTATCTAAACTACTTCATCTCAGGCCTGGCTGTATGTTAGGGATTGTTGCCTGATACAAGGTGAACCTCCACCCCAGTCTCAAATCTTTTGCTGACTCTAACAGACTTTCTTTCAGTGTTAGAGTTTAGATTGGGTCTGGAAAATCCAACCAGACCGGGCCCATAGACATTGTGTCAGAGCCAGATTCAACCCAACTAATTAATTCTAATTACAACTCCAATCCCAAAGTAAATCTGATGATGGTGATGTTGATAAAGTTTGAAGTCAGTGCTGTGATCGGTAGGTTGTGGATTTTAACCACTGCTACGTCTTTAGGCAAGACACCACCACAGCCCTGCTTCCTGATAGTGGTCACAAGGCTGGTGGTGCCGGGCCCTCTGACAGATGGCAGCTTCCCTTCTGTCAGAATGGCCCAGGGCAGCTGTGGCTACAATGTAGCTCACCACCATCAGTGTGTAAATATGTGGATGACTGAATGTAAAGCGATTCTGTAAATGGCCTGTAAAGAACAAGCCATTTACCTTTTGTAACTTCTCCCATGCATAGCTTTGGCAAAATTGACTTTTTTGAGCTTTATATCATGTTATGTTGTGATTCCTTCATCAAACACATACCCACAGTGTTGCTTTGATTCTTTTATGCATGTTTGAAAAATCCTTGAATCTCCAGTGGTAGCCTTTAGGGGGTGCCTAACAGCTGCTCCTACAATGAGCAAACTTATTTCCACTATGCCCTTTTTTCGATCTTCAGTCCTCAGACAAGCTCCCACTCCAGAGAAGGCCCCTCCTCCACTGTGTGAGAGACCCCTTTTCTCACACAGTTCCACCAAACTAGCGGCGAGAAAACTTACTAAGCATCTGACAGAACTGTGCGCCTGCTGAGTCTACCATACCAAGTACAACCCTCCTAAGAAAGGTGGTTGATGCCGTTGGAGAAACATTTTGTGATAATGTGCTGAAGGAGGAGTGTTGGATAGGATGGAATGTGCATAAAGAGACAAAGGCCAATTTCAAGTCAAATTTCTTTTAAGTTGTGCTTGTTGAGTCAAATGCATTAGAGGACACTAACAATCAATACAATATGCTTTTCCTCGGGTTCAGGCTGTAGATCTACACTCTGTTCTGCATCGGTTTGTATTTCCCTCAACTCATCTTCCTATAATTTGTACCAGCTTTCCTGTTCCTGTTGAAGATCATCTTCAATGGCAAAAAAGTTTGGTGCCACCAACATTTTTCAGTGTGAGAATGCCAAAGTAAAAGAAATAAATTTGTTCTCATCTGATCTGAGTACCTTCTTCCATGTTAATGAATCAATTCCCTGCATCCCTGGTTGCATTGGATTGCCTTTAGGGGTATGAGAGTAACATGGGCTGAATACAGATGGCTATTGGACTCCATTGCACAGTCTTTTCTTCTCTATCACAAAAAAATCTAAACAAAATACATGGATGTTTGTGGTAACTTGGAAAAGTTCGAGAGGTTTGAACCCTTTTGCAAAGCCCTGTATATAAATATAGACATTAGTTGTCTTGTTCTTGTACTAGCACACATGACATCATGCCTTTTTGTGCCGTTTTCCTGTCCACGAACTGAACCCTGATAGGATTTCAATGGTTAATGTATACCCCAGGTATTTATCTTAATGCGAGCTGTCTGAGGCAATTTTTCTCGCATCACAGATATTCTGTGTCTTATCATACCGTCGTCTGCTGCGGCTTTGGCACCGCAAACACTGCATTAGCTCCTCCATTACTCTGACTGAAGCCCTGAAGTTTTACTGCTCAAATGTTGTCATTATACAGTGGGTGCTGTCACTGCCAATCCATCACAACTTCTAGCTTGTCCCAGTTAAATAAGCATTATTATTTCCACTGTGGTTGTTGCACATCAAAATTCAGCCAATAAGAACGTGCCATTGGAGAGCACAAAATGTGCACTGATCTCAAATTTCTGGCTCTTTAAAAGCTTTTCTCAACATTGTTTAAGCATCTTTTATTTAATTTAGTCAAACTCATTGCATCAAGAAATGCTTTAAAGCCCTGACCAAAACAAGCAACAAAAAAATCTCTCATTTATGTTCCAGGCTGCAGAGATAACGTAAAATGGAATACTATCCTTGGGGAAACATTCCTAGTGTGTGTGATCATTTTTGTTCTGAACAATATCTGGATTATTGTGAAAAAGTTGATACACCCACTCAAAGCTCTGGGATTGGAGGAATCAGTCAATAAAAAAACTTGGTCTTTTCAAGGTAGATTAAAAACAACCTTAGATACTCGAAACCTAAGGCAAAATTCAAAGTTTTAAGAGGGACTTTAGCATCTGTGTGTTTCTAATAATGCATCAACACTAAAACATTTTGCAGATTGCTACTTTGGAACATTTTGGAATGTGTTAACACAATGGAAATACATTTAAGGAGAGAATATGTTTATCACAGCAGAAATGGAAAAAGAATATCCAAGAATGGCTTATTTCATATGGTTGCCTGTGGAAAAAGGCTTTTCTCTTGAAGGCAAGTACAGCACCACAATTTTTTTCCTCTTCTCAGTTAAATCTAAATAAGCATGGAGAGATTTCTCTAAAAAATATTATTTGATAAGTTCAAAGTTAAGGTGTTTGGCTATAATCAGCATTTCCATGTTTGGAAGAAACACAAAGACAACAAATCACCATAAATATCTAACAATGGCAAAGTATGGCGATGAAGGGATGACGATTTGGGCTGAATTTGAAGACATAAGACATGTTTTCTTTTAGTCATTGAGTTATCAAAGATTCTCCATGATACAGTGGGATTCTTCATATAACTTGCTCTTCAAATTATTACTGTCAATAAATGAGCCATTAAAATACACTGTCCCCTATGTGGCCTGTAGCAGAGTGTAATGGACTCAAAATACATTGAAATAAAATAAAAAATAACATCAGAAAAATTAGAAATGACATACATTTACATTTAAAAATAACTGTTACTTCACTACAATTTATGCACTATGGACAAAATCTTTAAATTGTAGTTTGGTTAGAATCTACTGATTGACTTGTGTTTAGGCATAAATATTTGATGTTTGTTACTGTCACAGTTTCGTGGAGACATTAGCTTACTATACTACGGAAATGTCCTTGTACATCCTCAACCATTTTTACCATTTTGCCATACACAAGCACACATTTAAATATATTTTGTTAAAATTGTATTGATATTAATAAAATCCCAGCAAAATAAAATGAAGTTTGAAGTTGCAACGTCGCAAAAGGATCAGAAGTTCAAGGAATGAGTACTTCTACAAGGCATCATATTATAAAAGAAAAAGAAAATCAGACATAGCATTTATTTGCCAGTGTAGCTCCATATAATCGAGTCCTCCTGGATCATGTTAAATGTGCATAAATTATGATTTGAGCTTTATTACACGACTGCCTCTTACTCTTTCTGTGCATGTGTGTGGGTGTGATTGGAGAGCACAGATTGTGGTTTCTAACATCATCACTTTGCCTTCCAATGTGCTGTTCAGCTTAGTTCTCACCTCTCTGGATAGTCATGCTTCATTTCCAAGATATTTCATTTTACCTCTTCCCATGGTCGAGTGCTGACCACAGCCTAGTCTGCTCTTTCTCCCCACCATCACGGAGGAGGAAAAAGGTCCCCCATCACTTTCACTCTGGCTTGAGCTGAACCAGACGCTGCTTTCTGAGAGTTGTATAACGTGATGATGAAGCTTGGGTGGTATGTTACTGTTATCTAAAACGACTGTGGACTCATGCGGTTGTTTTTGCAACCACAAATGAGTGACAAGCACCAAACATGCTTAAGGAAATGTGATGCTGGTGAGTTAATGCTTACCACTAACAATACTTTTTATAATTTGCTTTCTGGGTTCTTTTTTTTTTTTTTTTGGTATTTTCAGAGCAGGTTTTACGATATCTAATTAAACAGAATGTTTACTATGTCCATTCTCACATTTAGCAAATTAATTAGAAATTTTTATCTATTTTCTATTAAACATTTACCAGTTACAAAATGATTTTCTAATTATGCCTTATAAATCTGGGTTCACTTTTAACAATACAGCCAAAAAAAATATGTAACAACTGATTCCTGCATAAAGCATCTCCGGTGACTGAACTGTGACAAAACAAAACAAATGAACTTTTAAAAATCTGTTTTTATGTTATTTCAATTTTAAATATTTAAAATGTTATTTTTTTTAATTAAAAATGTAAAGAAGTAAAATCATTTTGGTGCCGTAAAACAAACAAACAAAAAATATGATGATGGAATGATGGATATCGATTGCTAAAAAATATGCTTATAAGACGCAATAGATAAGATAGCAACTTTTGAAACTGGTATTAAACATCCCTTTTATTAAGAGCACAAGTTCTTGGGAAATGGATTTGTCCTAAAACTCTTTTCTTCTCTATTTTTTTTATTTTTGATAATTCTAATTCTTTTTTGTATTTATAATAAACATTTTATGAAATAGGAAAAAATGTTTTTGACACACTGATAGTAACATCCAAAAGATAGAACTGAAGTTGGTTCTTTGTTAAAGATTCACTTATGTGTCAAAATTATTCTTCCCTTTTGTTTATAAGCTGTAATATATGAATATTTCATAGATTTGGGGCAAGTGGTATACTATGCAAAATTTATTTTTCTGAAAGATCCAAAGAAAGAAGAATTCTGAAACAAGAATGATCTTCTGTCTTTTATTTATTGCCTTTTACACTTTTGTTGAACTACATTTGTTTTGTTTTGTTTTTTTGTCAGATTTCTGATTATTTATTTTTTTTTCATTTTTGTCTGTTGTGATAACCAAAATTATTTTACCAGTGTTTTTTTTGTTTTTTCTTTAAGTCTATTTTCATCTCAGCGTTTATAGCATACAGATCTGTTGTCTTAACAAAAATATATTAGTATTTTGATGAGCGGGTCAAGAAACTCCCAAATAAAATCTGGTTTATTATATCTAATAATGCATAAACGTGTAAAAGTTCTATTTTTACATCTCAGAAACTATAGTAGACTTCAGGATGTCCAAAGTTTTTATCAAATACTGCCATCTAGAGGATGAGGCGGGTCTAACAGGCAGGAAGAACAGCTCTTTGCTTTCACTCAGCGCAATATGGTATTTGTGTATTTTGGACCATAGCTGACTTGATATTTGATGCCCAGTGATGACATGTAGTTTTGAAACAGCACGCTCCAGTTTAACCATGCAGCTCTGACATTGTTAGATGGGTGTCAGAGATCACATGCAGACTAATTTCCGAGGCTAAATCCTACTGGGACATTAAATGAAGACCATTTTCAGGTGAAGGTTCCAACAGTGGATTTTTTTGTTTTTTTGTTTTTTCTTCCCACCTGATAACTCCCCTTACTGTAGGTGATGGCAATATAAAATTGGGTCTTAGTGCAGCCTTGTTTTTAGCAGTTCCAGTTGTCTTAAATTTTTTAAATACACCATCTCACTGTCAATATAGGCACATTTATACAAGAAGCAGTTTTTGGCTGCTGATTCTGAATGTATGAAGATCAACACACATTTGTTTAACCTAAACGTCATGTTCTCCCATATTAATATTTCGCGTGAATAGAATTAAAAAAAAAACTATTACAAAGTTTCCCGAAACTTTCCTGAAAGTTTCCCTGGTCAATCAGGGAAAAATGTATTTCAAAGAAAATACTTGTTTTGTTTTTTTTCCAGAGGCTATAAAGTTGTCAAAAATTATTAACTTGAGATATTGTAGAGAAATGGAAGCTTGAGAAATGTCTATTTAGTTTTTCAAAGTGAGATTGTGCTGATGCATTTTAAGCATCTTTCCCTCGCATGTTTACAAGTTTAGATTCCACTACCTAGAATATCCGTAACCCGTTGCATTACCCATATGTTTGTTCCATGTCTCAAGATATTCAACATAATAAATCCAAAACCGTATTTATTTCAATGCTTTTTGGGGTTATAATTGAGAGTGCGGGGAAGAAAAAGCAGAGGAACTGTGTCTATCTGGCCTCAACATGCTTAGAAACTTAAATTTAACAAGAATTGTTTAGAAAACCCCAGAATGAGATAAATGTATATAATTTTGTAACAATGAAGGTGAAAATTCAGAAAAAGTTGACCTTTTGGTACAAGAAAGTGGAGCTTGTTAAAGGGATTTTTTTTTCTCTTTTAATAAAACGTAAAAAAGGTTGTAAACGTTTGTGGGACTCTGGAGATCCAACTCATGTCCAATGCTTTGAGTTTCTCTTGCCAGGTGGTTTTATAAGTCCCAGCGAAGACAGATCTGACAGAGGAGAACGAGGAGGGGGAAGCATGAGGGAGAGAAAAACATGAAAAGAGATGATAGAGGGTTGTCAGATGGTCCAAAGAGGATAGGAGGTCTTCTGCGGGCCAGAGCTGAATCTTCTTAAAACCGGACCAGAGCAAAAACTTTGGCGTAACCTTTCTTTTCCCTGCAGAGAGCTGAAGAAAGAATGAGCAGGCAAACCCAGAATTCATCCTGCAGGTCACTAAAAGAGCTGTCGATTCAAATCACAAATCCGAATTATACTGACTGATTCCCTGCCAGAGTCCTGTTGACATGCTGATCAGTGCCAACAGAAATATTTCAGACTTAGACTTTTTTTATACTAACCCCATGTTTAGAGACCTCAAAATATTTTAGGTAAAAAAGAGCAAAGGGATTGCTAAAAAATGAAAGAAATCTTGATGGCTCTTTCTGGCAGAATGGATCAAACACTATGGTGGATATTCAAAAACCATCCATCATCCGGATGCTGCAAAATAACATTGATAGAAACTAGGAGTCATCTGTGCATCTCTGTACGGGAATCATTTCATGACAGAGACAAACAGATGTATTTAAACTTGGAGCAAATAAATGTTTTTAAATACTCGTATTTCAAACCTTAGAAATTGTTACACTTTGCAAAGTAAATCCCAGACATAAAGCACAACAATGTATTTTCAGTTTTTCATTAAATTAACGCTCACTCAATGCAAACATTTCCACTTGTTTAAGCAGAATAGGTCACTGTAGCAGCAATGTGTCTGAGCCAAATGCAGATGAGAAAGTCTGACTGTTTTTTTTCTAGCTTTTTAACTTCCTTTCAATTCTCCACATGTGTAACCTTATTCTGAAGTACCCAGCAACTGTAGATGGACTTAAAGAGTTTAAATGATAGAACAGACAGCATTGTCAGAAAAGAAGCAGCCCTGATGAAGTGCAACACATACTGGGAATATAGGCTCAACTTTATGACGAATCTGGGTTTTTTTTTTTCCAACAGATGTGTCCTCATCTACTGGAGCCTCCTTTCCAACACCCCAGAGCATAGATGATATGACGACTGGTGTCCAATAGTGGGTATTCGCTGCAACAGCAACAAGTACCAATAACCTACAGTCTACAACTCTCATTTGCAATGACGGTCCTGAACAAGCTAGTGAACAAATTGTAGAGGGTTTGTCATGGATAAAGCTTTGCTGAAATTTACATAGCACAGCAGTTGTACTTTACAAGTGAGCAAGAATATCATGAACACGTCAAGAAAAGCTATTTTACAAAGTTTCAAGGTTTTTTCTGTAAATACTATTTCAAACAGGTAATCTTTAAATACTACATAGCTTCTCAAATAAGAGACACCTGAGGTATCAAATGCACAGCATGTTGTGTGCAGATATGGTTTATTTCAGATCATTAGCATTCCTTTAATCACACCTCCATCTGTTTTGCAGGTGTTGTGATAAATTTTAAGACATTTTTTCAAAGTGATCTTTTGTTTCCTCTAGTTCAGATGTTTTTTTTTCCCCCAACTCGAGTGTTATTTCTGTACACACATGCTTAACTGCCCAGAACTCAAAATTGACATTCTGAAATTTGTAGGGTACTTTCCAGGAATTATCTGTTTTTTTTAGCTGACTTGCAAGGAAGTCAAAAAGCATGTTTGAAGGCTTACTTCCTGAAGCTTCATGGGACTTTGCCTCTGTCCACAGAATACTTTCTAGAACCAACAAGTTACTTCCTCAACACTGACAGATTACTTTCTGGAATACATAGACAACTTCAGTTTGCATTTTCAGGTTATTTTCTGGAAAATACATAATTAATCTGCACTCTGGTTTGTATTATTGAAGTTCCAAAAAGGTACTGTGTTGAGAGTCACCTCATAATTCACCAAAAGTAACCAGTAAAATTTGAAATGCTGCAAGTAAATGCAATGTAAGCAACCTGAAAATTCTGGAAAATTATCTGAGTTCCAAAAAGTGCAAATTAAATTCTTCACAGGACCTTCTAAGGACATAAACAGTAATCATAAATTCAAGAAAACTCCAAGAAATTAACCAATTTACATGTCAGTTTTTGAAACATGCCAGACTGAGTTGTATTATGAAGTTATTTGTAACCTGGTACCTTCCCAAGCCACTCTTCCCTCAGAAATTAAAGGGTACTTTCCTAAAATTTGCAGCGGGCTTTGCCAGAACACATAGGTTATCAAGTACCTCTGGACCATGTTGCAACTCACTTTAAATTAAAGTTTAGATAACCTGAGTTATCACTTCTATTTTAATTGATGGTCTTAACCATTTATTAATTAAGTTTGTATTTGATTTGTTTAGAAAAATCAGTTTTCTTACTTTAAAAAAAAAATCATAAATTAAATAGAACCAGGTCTCCCAATGCTCTGAGAGGACCCCCATATTTGTTTGTATCTGCTTGTTTTCCTGTGAGAGTTTGGCCCTGATTACACCACCCATGTGCTGCTTTCTCTCTCTCTCTCTCACATCTGTCTCCAATTGACCACAAACCAACCGAGACCATGACCACTCATTATTCATAGACAACAAGTTACTCATGCACTTTACACCAGTGCAGTTACGTCACATTTGTTTATACTGTCTAACAACGAGCTCCTGCTGAGTGAAAAGGTCACGTTGTGAAACATTTATGGAGGTTTATTTCCAACAAATGTGTCTCCTCTATTGTTAGGCTATCCTAATTTATAAAGATGAATGGCAGATTTGATTTTGTTTGATCGCCGTCAAAAGGTTTTGGAAGTTTGTTTTGACGATGGACAACAGTTGGGGGTTTGTGTAACTATCTATGGAGCCATGACTTCAAGAGTTATACTTAGTTTGTCCACAGGAGTGAGCTGTGTGACCGGGATTTAGTATTTTATCACAGACACTGTAAATGTTCTTATTGTGCCTTGCAAAAGACATGTACAACCTTTTCACATTACAATCACAGGATTTCATCAGTTATATTGAAAACTTTGGTGACAGACCAAACCAAAGCATAAATGGGCAAGGGTAAGTAACTAATACACGCTTGTCAAGATGTTTTACAAATACAAATCCATACTGTCTGTGCTACAACTAAACAGAATAAACTTCTACCGTTTTAGACGTTTATTCTAAAACTTCAAAAATGTTTTAGATCACTTAATGAGTAACTGTGGCCAACCTGTGTGTAATTTAATCTCAGGATAAATACAAGTGTCTTGTGAAGGTCTCAGATGTTTGTTCAGAGATCTCTAGTGAACAAACAGCATCATAAAGAGCAGGAACACAGCAGACATGATGGGGATAAAGTTCAAAGAAGGATAAGGTTATAAAACAATATCTCAAGCTTGTAACACACTCTCACACACAAATACACACAACTGAAAGCCTACCAAGAAGACAAGGCCAACCATCAAAACTGACAGACCGGAAAAAGGAGAGAACATTGTAACTTTACCTTCAGATCCATAAAATCTGTTGACAGGGCAACTGTTCGGTCAACACTCCACAGAAGTGGCCTTTATGAAAGCGCGGTAAGGAAAAAAAGCCAGTGTTGAAAGAAAGCTAAAAGAAATCCCAGTTTCCAGACTCTTTGGCTTACATGCAAAATGTTATGAGTGGCAGGAAAAAAAAAAAAAAAAAAACACTGCACATTATCCTGAACACACCATGCCTAAAACAAGTCACTGTAGGGGAAGCATCATGCTGTGAAGAGCGTCATTGTCAGGTATCTGGTAAGAGAAGATGGATGAAGCCAAATTCTCTGCAGCTATATTAAAAAAAACTGTTACCTTTTGCAAAAGACGTCAAACTTTTGGAGGTGTGGCTAGTGGCAAGTAAACAACTCTAACAATGCAGCCAATGCTACAATTACAGGGTTTGGATAAAGTGCATTGATATGTTAGAATGGTCCAGTCACAGTCCAGAACAAAATCCAAGAATTGTGTTGCAAGATTAAAAATTTTATGTTCATTGTTGATTGTATCCATCAAACTGCACTGAAAATTTTCTCTACAAAGTTTTGACTCGGGGGCAATGAATAGAAATGTGCGTGTAAAAAACTGACACAAATCATTTAAACTTTTTCATTCTCTTCACTATTTTGTGCTGTTTTGCTTTGGTTTATCACAAAAAGAAATACCAATAACGTTTGTGGTTATGATGTGACAAAATGTCCAAGGGGTATGAACATTTTCACAATGGTCCGTAGCATGCGTGAAAACATGCTTCCTGTGAGCAAATTTACTTCCATTAAACTTCATCGAGCGGACCTGAAACTCTTTCCTCATCACAAGTCTCACAGATGGATTGTTGTAGTTTTTGGACAATGATGTGGTAAAACGAGCACAATGTGACCTGGTCAGGCTCTCACAGGGCCTTCTCCAGAGTGAACTTGGACATGCTGTGTTTGGAAATCTTTCACACGAGGCACAGTCTGTTTCAGCACTCTTGAACCTCAGCGTCTGTCGCTGGAGGACGATTTAACATACAACTCAATAACCAGAAGTCACTGGTGTGCCTGCACGTGTGTGACGGCCCTTAACGCTCGTGTATCAGGAGTTGGACGGCGCTCAGTTGAAGCCCGAAAGCGCGTCTTATTTAGTGAAGCATCGGCGTTTTCTGCCCCAGAGTCCACTGTGTCGTTTTCCCCACAGCAGGGATATAAAACTGACTCAAACGCCGTGAACATGATCTGAAATGTGCACACACATAGCAAACAGGATGTCCTTTCCACAGTGGATCACAAATGACGGTCAATTCAGTCTTCTCCACATCACTGAATTCAAATAACCGTTTCAGGCAGAGCAATCCTCAATGAAACGTGTCCAACTCCTGGCCTTAAATTGACTCACTGAAACAAAACAACTGCATCCAGTTCAGGCCGAGACTTGATACAGATCTGAAACTCATTTTCTGTAACTCATTTTCTGAGGCCTCAACTTGCTTTGTTAAGAGTTTCTCTGACAGCTCATGCATAATATAAAACTCAGGTTGAATAAACAGAGAAAGGGTTCCAGGTTCAGAAATACTTACCAGGAAGGCATTCATGTTGAGTCTGGCTTAGTTCTGGCCTTCTTTGTAGTTTCCTGTCGTTGCCTTCTTTGCCGTACTTGCGTGCAGAGTAAACATGACGGCGCCATAGGAATGTTATCCCAAACCAACTAATTTGCTGTGATTGCATTAATAAATATCCAATCGTATATATTAAGGGTGATTAGTCGTCCCACATATTCCCCTTATTTTTTTTTTTTGTGTGGGATATTTTTATGTGGACATGTGTACATGTCGTTGTCTCCTACTGTTGCCAAGTAAAAATTGAACGAGAGACAAAAATTAAATTGGGACACAGAAATCCCTGGTGGCAGTGGAGAGAGGGAGGGTATCTTATAATTTTTTTACACTTAAAAAGTTTGATTTGAACTGTGTTCAGTCCCTTCAGCCTACTTTGATGCTCTTGAATAAAATGCAGTGCGACCAGTTACCTTCAGAAGTCTGATTAGTAAATAGAATCCACCTGTGTGTACATTAATCTCAGAATAAATCCATTTGCTCGTTATTTTTATTTTGTTTATTTATCTAACCATCCATCCATGCAGGGCTGCAGGGGCACTGGTGCGTATCTCCAGGGGGTCATAACTTTAATAATTATTCAGTATGGCGAAAATTGACATAAATTATTCATATATCCAGATATTTTACAAAAACACTTTCATAGCATGTCTTAAGTTTTTCTTTTGACTCTAATTCCAACTGTGTATGTGTCCAAGGCATTAAAACTGCTATTCACAGATTCTCTACATTCTATCTGAAAGCAATGAAAAATGAAAGCAAAGAAAAAAGGGACAACAAATGTGTCTGAATGAAATGGTAGAGACTTACTACAGGAGTTATTGCAGCAATTTTTGACTCAAGGCGACTGAATATGAATGCAGGTTACACTTTTCAGATTTATATTTGTAAAAAAAATTGAAAACCTGTCCTTTTTCTACTTTAGTGTACACTTGGTCTAACATAAAAGGAAGTGTGAGGTTCATTGGGATTTAATTCTTCTGCAGAGTTTTCTATCAGTTCTTCATGAGTCATCTTGGTGACGATAAAAATCTAATTTTCTTTCATTTGTGGTTTGTATTTAGGACTTAAGTAAAGACGTGGTAATGCATTGTTTCCGAGAATTACTCTACAATTACACTCCGCACTTTGGATCAGTCTTGTGTATGTGCACCAGAGTCGCAAATGTATTTGTTTTCTGCATCTGCATTAATTGTTCCTCTTATCATAGCTTCCAGATGTTTTGTTTGATTTTTTTTATGTTGATTTTGATGGAAGCTGTAAGAAGGAACATTGGGTACCGTACCACTGTTGCTTTGCAGTGAGAAGATTAATTCTGCAGATGACAATAAGTACATCTGAATTCTTGTAGGACGTAGCAATCTCCCCAAGCATTTACTTAAAATCTTTCTGCGATATTTCAACACAATATTGATTCATTGACTGAGATTTAGTAGACTTTGTCTACCTGAAGGATTTATAGGAGTTAAGTTGCTTATTAAATAAAGGCACACCCTTGTACAAACCGGATTCCAAAAAAGTTGGGACACTAAACAAATTGTGAATAAAAACTGAATGCAATGATGTGGAGATGGCAAATGTCAATATTTTATTCGTAATAGAACATAGATGGCAGATCAAAAGTTTAATCTGAGTAAATGTAAAATTTTAAAGGAAAAATATGTTGATTCAAAATTTCACAGTGTCTACAAAAGGTTGGGACAAGTAGCAATAAGTGGCTGGAAAAAGGAAATTGAACACAAACAGCTGGAAGACCAATTAACACTAATTAGGTCAGTTGACAACATGATTGGGTATAAAAAGCTTCTTAGAGTGTCAGCGTCTCTCTGAAGCCAAGATGGTAAGAGGATCACCAATTTCACCATTGTTGTGCAGAAAGATAGTACAGCAATACCAGAATGGTGTTACCCAGCGTAAAATAGCAAAGACTTTTAAGTTATCATCATCAACCGTGCATAACATCATCAAAAGATTCAGAGAATTTGGCACAATGGCTGTGTGTAAGGGTCAAGGCCGTAAAACTCTACTGAATGCTCGTGATCTCTGAGTCCTTAAACGTCACTGCACCTCAAACAGGAATGCCACTGTCAAGGAAATAACAGCATGGGCTCAGGAATACTTCCAGAAAGCATCGTCAGTGAACACAATCCACCATGCCATCCGCCGCTGCCAGATGAAACTCTACAGTGCAAAGAGGAAGCCATTTCTAAGCAAGCTCCACAAGCTTAGCTGTTTGCACTGGGCCAGGAGTCATTTAAAATGGAGTGAGGCAAAATGGAAGACGGTTCTGTGGTCAGATGAGTCACGATTTGAAGTTCTTTATGGAACACTGGGACGTCATGTCATCCAGACCAGAGAGGACATCCATCCATCCATCATCCATCCATTCGTCTTTTTACAGTTGTCCAATTCTGCCTTGGGAGCTCCTCCCAGTGGAAATTTCCAGGAGAATCTTCAATAGGAAGCATTCTAGCTCAAACCACCTCAGCAGGAATGCAGAGGAGCAACAAGTCTAATCTGAGATGCTGACAGACATTAAACCACATGGTTTATCTCAGAAAGAGTCATGCTATTTTTCTTACTAATCTGAAATTCAAATATAAGCATAATTAGGCAACTCTGTTTAAGAAAAGCTAGTCAACTGTGAAATCACATTTTATTCTTGTTTTAAGTGCCTCTTCAATACTCTTCTTCAGTCATTGTGTCTCATTGTCCAATTGTTGAGGCTATTTAACTTATTGAACATTATAGTTAGTATTAAATAGATTCCAAGTGGATTTTTCTAAATATTTAGCCCCATGTATTAAACTGTTTGTAATTTTCAATAAAAATATTTGTGTTAACAAACACATAAACTGTTATCCAGTTCATGTGGATATCTGACACTGGATACCAGTGCCGGCACTAGATTGTAAAATATCTGGATATATGAATAATTGAACAGACTGGCGACCTGTCCAGGGTGTACCCCGCCTCTCGCCCGGAATGTTAGCTGGAGATAGGCACCAGCACCCCTCCCGACCCCACTAAGGGACAAGGGTGTAAAGAAAATGGATGGATGGATGGATGGATGAATAATTGATGTCAATTTTCGCCATACTGAATAATAACTTGGATAACCCAAGTTGTTATCAATGCTCCGTTCAGAAGCCTGCATCACTGATGGTATGGGGTTGCATGAGTGCTTGTGGTATAGGCAGACCCACCGGTGGGTCCAGCTGCCACGACCTCGGCTCGCTCTGTAAACAAAGGCTCCACGTGCCTTTAAATTTTTTTTATTTTTTATTATCCGCTAAAAGAGGCTTTGATCTTTCAAAAACTATTCCGCATAAAGGTTTTGCCCAAAATGTTAAGTTTAAATTTATTTATACCCCCTGAGGGTGTAAGAGGTTAATGCAGAGAACTATGTTCAGGTTCTAGAACAACATATGCTCCCATCTAGATGTCATCTCTTTTAGGGAAGACCCTGCATTTTTCAACAAGATAATGCCAGACCACATTCTGCGACAATCACAACATCATGGCTACGTAGGAGAAGGATCTGGGTACTGAAATGTCCAGCCTGCAGTCCAGATCTTTCACCTATAGAGAACATTTGGCCCATCATAAAGAGGAAGGTGCGACAAAGAAGGCCCCTAGACGACTGAGCAGTTAAGAGGCCTGTATTAGACATGAATGGGAGAGCATTCCTATTTCTAAACTTGAGAAACTGGTCTCCTCTGTCCCCAGACGTCTGTTGAGTGTTGTAAGAAGAAGGGGAGATGCCACACAGTGGTAAAAATGGCCTTGTCCCAACTTTTTTGGGATTTGAAATTTTGAAACAACATATTTTTCCCTTAAAATTATACATTTTCTCAGTTTAAACTTTTGATCTGTGATTTGTGTTCTATTGTGAATAAAATATTAGATGTTGGCACCTCCACATCATTGCATTCAATTTTTATTCACAATTTGTTTAGTATCACAACTTTTTTGGAATCCGGTTTGTAGAAATGGTCAGGTACCAAAAAGCATTCAAAGTCACAAGAAAGACGTTCAGAAATCCTAGAGAAGTTCTGATTAAAAGCATTTAAAAAAGCATTGCAAGGAAGTTTGACTTCTTGGAAACTTGAAGAAATGAAATATGACTCAAGATTTCTACAGGCTGCTTTGAAAGAGCTCATCAATGTAATTCCAAGAAAAAATGTTGAGAACATGGAGTTGCTTCTATGTGGAAACTCAGCGCTCTCAGGCAGTATTTATTGATGTTTGTTCTCTGACACAGTCCTCTCATAAAAATTACTTTGGGATAATTATGTTTGCTTTCACAGTGTTGTGGAAAGATCTGAGCTTCTGACCGCCCCTATTTTTCTCACATAAGTCATTTCTGCATGTAGAGACGAACAAGATGAGGGAAAAAACTGTGATCGTCTGCAGACATTGCATTTGCAAATGTATTGCAATTCTTATGGTTCTCTTCATCACATCTGGCTGTAAAAGAAAACAATTGTGTTTGAATCTGACTGTATATAGATCTATCGGGTTTGTCAACCAGGATCTGCAGAATGGCAGCAGATACGTCTGATCACAGAAACAGGCCCTGCTGACGGTAAAGACATTATGGTCCAATCCTGCTTCAGATACTCAGATGTCAGCTTGACGTGCATCATGATTTTGTGAGGCTATGAAGTGCTTTATTGCCGGTTGTGTTCGATGAAAAAAAATCTCAGCTGGTGCATAGAAAAATATGAACAGGTGTTCATCTGCTTTGTCGTTCTGCTACAGCTGCTTAGTGAAAACCGGTTCTTTACATTTTAGACTTGGATCGTAACAACGCAGCTTCCCAAGGAACACATGGCGCTCACATCCGTTACTGATACTTTATATGCTCGAGTAATCCTACTTTTCCCAGTGATTATTTACACAGATTCCAGGTTAGGACTTTTGTGCTTCGTGAATAATAGACAGTCTATAACTCAGCTGGTCCGAGAATCAAATTAAAGCATCCAACTCCCGTCGAAATCCTGTTTGATTTACGGTGTTTGGAAACATGTTGTTGCTTAGAGAAAAAATGCAGCTGTCATGTGCTCTCCTATCAAATTGTCCTTTTCCAACTTGTTGGCCAAGGTTTATAAGGGGCAGCGTTAAAAACGAACTCAAATTAAAATAGGAAGAGGAAAAAAAGAAAATTATGAATTTTCCTACGGTGTATCGTAGTGCAATGTCTCCCCCAGGTAAGCAATATGCACATGGCTGATCATGGAGATAATGTAGCATAATTTGTAAGATTTTTTTTCTCTTTTAAGTCGGCCGGTCCTGATGCTACTTGACCACTCTGCAGCTACCCTGTCACCTTTCCATCAAAATCAGAAAACACTTATTTTGACATTTCAGCTGTGGTTGCTTTGGACGACAGGCCTCACAGTCTTATGTGAATCTATGACCACAATGCATTTATGATCACAGTTCATTTCTTGGGCCAGTTTGGATATTCTCTCTGTCCTTTATAATGCTGGCAAAAAGAAACTACCTGCCGCAGGAAATTATGATCACAGACAAATATTTAATTGGTCTTGTCAAGATAAATAATGTTATAGTACTTTCAGCACCACTTATTAAAATATTTAGGTGAATGTATGTATATTGTTTTTATCTTAATTTTAACCATGTGTGGATTAGAGAAGACCTATAATGAGTATGAATGTCTGTTCCCTGTTCTTGTTGACATGCATGTTCATAATGAGCGTGATGAGTATGAAACTGTATATGCGGTTTGGAAGCATCCTTGCATCTTTGATGGAAAGCCTGATATTCAAGTCGACGAGAAAAAATAAAAAATAAAAGGATGCTGAAGAGGAGCAGAAAATGAAGAGCATGTGCAGACATTCTGGCAGAAAACGGAGGCAGGAAGCCAACTGAAACTCAGCTCTGATTTGTGACACAGATACAAAATAAACCACACACACAAATACTCCGATATGAAGTCGCTTGGTAACTCACTCACACACTGGATGCTGTGTACTGGCACTGGATAACAGTTCATGTGTTTGTTAGCACAAATATTTTTATTGAAAATTACAAACAGTTTAATACATGGGGCTAAATATTTAGAAAAATCAACTTGGAATCTATTCAATACTAACTATAATTGTTCAATAAGTTAAATAGCCTGAACAATTGGACAATGAGACACAATGACTGAAGAAGAGTATTGAAGAGGCACTTAAAACAAGAATAAAATGTGATTTCACAGTTGACTAGCTTTTCTTAAACAGTTGCCTAATTATGCTTATATTTGAATTTCAGATTAGTAAGAAAAATAGCATGACTCTTTCTGAGATAAACCATGTGGTTTAATGTCTGTCAGCATCTCAGATTAGACTTGTTGCTCCTCTGCATTCCTGGTGAGGTGGTTTGAGCTTCCGATTGGGATGCATCTAGAACGCTTCCTATTGAAGATTCTCCCGGAAATCTCCACTGGGAGGAGATCCCAAGGCAGAATTGGACAACTGTAAAAAGACGGATGGATGGATGGATGGATGAATGAATGAATGAATGAATGAATGAATGAATGAATGAATGAATGAATGAATGGACGAACGGACATGTTTTAGGTCTGTGTTACTACCTTCTCCATATGTACTCAAATATTTTGGTAAATAATCAATAGCAGGTAAAATTATCTTGGATACTACAAAGTTAACGACTGACAGCCAAACAGGAGAATTCCCTTTGGTTTAAAAAATCCAGTTAATGTTAGCTAACTGAAGACATCCTACTCCAGGAATATGTTAATGGAGCATGATATCGCAGAGTAAAGGAAAAATGTAGTGAACCGCTATCTATTTTTGTCATCTTGCGTGTGCTGTACGTGTGGAGCAGCAGTTACAGAAGCCCACAAGGGATTTGCCTTTCGGGCCATATCGTGGCACTCTTATCATTCACATGTTGTTATCTCCAACATGGAAATTGCTGACTTCCAATCACGCTCGTTTTTTTTCCTCTGATAGGGAGACCTTTTTTTCTTTTCTTTTTAGCAACCAGTTTGCTCTGACTTCCTTTTTCAACTCAGAGAGGCTCCACCTCCCATAGACACACATGAAAAAAAAAATCCACAAATGCACACACACACAAAGATGGAGACACACTTATGTTATATATGCCGATGCCAAGACTGAGGGGGAACTCATTGACCTCCATAGAAGCCATTACAGTATAATGTCCCAGGGGAATTGTTGAGGACTGATTATGCTCTGTATAGCACATGAAACATGCTTTACTCTTTATAAAACCTGCAAGTGGTTTGCTGTATTATGGTTTTACTTTAAAAAGATTACTAATTGATGACATGTAAAGCTTACAGTGTTCTGATGACCCAAAGAAAAACTGTATGGTTATTTTTTTATGTAGTGAAATCTAGATCTTAAAAATGTTACATTTGTTGTAGAACAATGCAAGACATATTCACATGCTCTTCTTAAAGCATTACGTTTTAAGAAGCACACAGTCTTCAGTTTCCTTGTGTCATAGGAGGGTTGTGCGACATTTTGTTTACTAAAGTCTGATCACTCCAAATGTGCCCAAATTGATGCCCGAGCTGATCCGCTACTTGAGGATGAGAGAAAGGAGAGTGATTTACTTTACCACTGATAAGGTCTGTATGAGCTGTTCTGGTTTCAGCACAAGTTGACCAGCTTATACAGATACACAATATATACAGAGAAGGCAGGATTCTATTTCATATGGGGCGATGAACCTGCGAGAGAGTTTCTTGGAGATGGATTTTAGAGGAATGTCACAAGCAGTGAGCCAAACCTTTTGTCCAGGGTTATACTGAGGTGCTTGGGTCCTTTTCCAGTCAGCAGTCTTGCGGTTTTCTTCAACGGTGCAATGAAGGGTGGCGGAAGTACTGGACCAGATGTGGTTGCTGCAGCAGATGTGGCGATGGACAGAGGTGACAGAGTTGCAGTCTGATGGGAACAGAAGGAGATGATGATCAAGACAGAAGAAACTCTGCAAAGATTTTTAAGGCTAGGGGCAGTGCTGGTCTTTTTGGACCTCATGATGCCATGACTGCATGCTTAACCAAGTATTTGGAGCTTTTATAAAGATGAGATCATCCCTACCACTGCAACATGCAGAACATTTTTAGTTAAAGTACCCAAATAGAAAAGCAATGCAAAGTAAAAATGAATAAATCACTTTAACAGTTTGTATTTTGCACCACTTTAAAATAAGGCGGTTACTCTGATACCAAACAGCTTACATTGACTACTTCAAAGTTTTTGAGACTTAGGTTATCTGATGGTGACCAAACTTGAAATAGCTTTTGTATTTAACCTTCTCAATTAATTCTTCAATAAATTGAAATAATGACACTAAGAAAGTCATCTTCAACAGATAAGGTCTTAATTGCTTACAGCCTCTCTTCATACAATTCTTAACTACCCCTTTCATTTTTTTTTGTTCTGCTTCGCTGGTTGCTATCGATGACAGGGCATTTCTTGTATTTGACACATATCAGGAAGGAAGGTGGCAGCAGCGGTGATGGGGATTGGAGTTTGGCCACACCACTGGAACAGTTGAGTTCAGGAAAAGCGGAGGCTGAGTGTGATTAGAAGAGCTGCAGATCCAGCTGCAGAGTAGCTGTCAGCTGTCAGTGTGTATGCATTTGTACATGTGGGTGTGAGGAGTTGGAAGGGAGTGAAAGAGTAGGGGGGAGAAAAAAAAAGAGAATCAGACAATAAGGACAGAGAGAAAAACAAAAACACAAGGGAGATACAGCGAGGCAGCCGTCCAGCCTTGGTATGTCAGTCTGCCATTTGAAACTACAGGGAGATGTGGCTCGGCACCATGGTTTCAGTTACACCCAAAACAAACAAACAAAGGAGTTTGGGCAGCGTGTATGTGTTTGCAAGCAGGGACAGAATGTGAGAGATTCTAGACCTCAGTGAATTTCTGTGCCCCACACGTGTGCACACACTTACACACAACGTGTAATGACACATAAACCTCCAGGATGGATTCTCCTCCTAAGGTAATGATGACAGGGAGCTTAGTGAAATCTTGTGGCGTCACAGTTCGTTGGCGATCTCATGGAAACCTGCTCTTCACGTTCCTCATGGTCCACCTCAAACATCACCGGTTCCTCTGGATTTTTGAGGGAAATGCAGCACATGACATGTGTCTGTAATGTTTGGCTCTTACGACAAAGTTGCCATGGGAGAAATGTGTTGTAGTAACAGCATTATGCATCAGATATGCATAATTCATCTCTGATCCCACTATTGTTAGTTCGATCACATATTTCTGTAATCATCTCCTTGTGCATTGGCACCTGCTTTAAACTTTCATACAAGTAAATTTATTCCAGCAGAAGTGTTTTTTTTTTCTTTTTCAGTTTCTGTCTCTATTTATGACACTGGGACCTCTTCATTCTCAGCAGATTTGGGTCCACTAAGGTTTCATGGTTTAGGTCATATGGAAACTTGAATCCAGAGTTTGCTTCATCTCACATGGTTTCAATCACCTTTTTCCTGCAGACGCTGCAGGTTCTGAGACAGACCTGCACTTCAGGACTTATTGACCTGTGACAGACCTGGAGCTGAAAGGAGGAAAAACAATTTGTAACTAATAAAAGGTAACAAAAACTTTATTCTTAAACATTGTTTTGTTGGTTTCTCAGCTAATTCTGTATTTGAGCTATAGTGTTCCGTTCATTTTTTTTCTTTTCTTGCCCATTTTCATCAGCTTGGCTCATTTTATGATGTCTTTGTTTGACTCTGATTTACTTTTCTCCCTCTCTTATTTATTGGTTTAACCACATCCACACATGATATTTGGAAATGCACTGGGAGATTGTCTTTCAGAAATGTATTTCCAACAGAACATTATAATACTCTGAAGTTTCTTTTCAGTAGTTCAAATACAGTCTAGGTTGCTTTAATAAAGCCCATCAGTTCTCCTGCATTGTTGCCTCTAGTTTCATTTAACTTCGTCTTGATAATTAGAACGATTCCTTGTGGTTTTTAGATCGTTTGTCATTTTAGGAGGAATTGGTGCTTTTAGCAGAGTAGGTAGACATCAAGACAACTAGAAAAATGAAATCAGCTCTGTGGAACTCAAGTAAATACCTCTACCGTTAGATTCTGGAACTTTGACTTCAAAAGTGAGATGAAAGTTGTACTTTCATCAGAACAAGCAATCAACAGTCGTGTCTTTTTCCTTTTTGTCCCTACAGAAGCACATCCTACTGCTTCTGGTTCAGAAGTGGTTTAACACAAGGAATGAGGCAGTTGTCTTGAATAAGTCTGTGTGTAGTTCTGGAAGCTCTGACTCTGGCTGCAGTCTGTGCCTTGTGAATCTTGCAAGGGATTTACTTTGCAAACCTAGAGTGGTGATAATTTCTTACTTCCATTACAGCGTTCCTCTGTTCTTTGACCTTCCTTACAGTTTGTTCATAGCACAACTATTTTTTTCTCATTCTATATCTTCTTTTCCACAACTTCTATTTTTCTGTTTAACTGCCTTCTCCTTTCTTCATTGTTAATATGTCTGCTGGCTATTCCCTTCTCTGTTTTAGCATCTCATTTAGTGACAGCAAGTCAGCTGCCTTCTATTCTTCTTTCCCTCTTTGTATCAGAATGACTTCTAAATTATGCTTCCTGTTGGATTACAAAGCAGAATTCTCTTCCTTTATTCAAACAATGTTTATTATTTCACTGAGTCTGTATAGATGAAGGCAGACACTTCAGTCTCATAAAATAGACAGCACGCGGAGCAGGAAGCAGGACGCCAGTCTCTGTATGTTATCTTTGTCTTTCTAACGTAGGAGCTTGGGAGCAAAACGGTCCCCAGGTCTGAGAGTAATTTAAACAAAGGGCCTCACCGTCTCCTCTTAAGTTTGCAAAGACCGAGCTCCGCTCCGAAGTATTTCCCTCAGCTGGTGTCGACAGCGGGACTCATGGAGACCAAGCTCGTTCTCATGGATCCCGTGGAGAGCAGGGGTGGCCAAGGGTCACCCCAGGTCACTGGCAGGCACTGTTGGAGGATGTGAGTCCTCAGTCAGACGGGGGTCTACTAATGCGGGCCACCATACCCCATCTGTCAGTGCAACTGCCCCTCCTTATTGGTAAATCCACACAGCAGTTAGTTATGAGGGAGTAGCGGTGGCTGTTTCCTGAGACGGCCATCGGGGATCCACCCAACGACTAACTCCCCCACTTTTGTTTTCATTCTCGTTGGGGTCGGAAGTGTTATTTGGGTTTGCATTCATGGAGCAGCGCAGAAGCAGGACTTCTGTTTGATGGGAACCAAAAATCTTGTTGACACTTTTTTCCCTTTCCCTATTTTTCCTGCTCAACTCACTGTGAAGCAGAACAATAACATGTCATCAAATGTACGCTTACTGTTTAAAAAAGATAAACATTATTTCTGTGTTGTCTATCTTTCAAAAAAGAAAATCTTGGCCTTCGATTCTTCTTTGTGATTTGGCTTCCACTTGAATAAATCTGATCTAATCTCACTTGGAAAAAGCCGCACAGCATAAAAACATACATATTAAGTAAACATCCAGTCTTGCCAAGTGTTAAAAACTTGTTTTTTTAATTAATTTGCCTCTAGCCACAAAACTATATGACTGTTTTATTCCAGTTTATATGGGTATGGATGTAATTTTTACATTTTTGGCAGTTACTGACCTTACAGCAGTCATAACTGCTGAGGTCTTGAGTTTGATCAGAATCACTGAACATGGTGCAACAAACTGAAATATTGGAGAAATACACAGCTCAGCAGCAAAGCTCTTGGACAGTTATAGAAACTTGTAAAAATCTTTCTTTTTTTGCCAGTCATAATTCATCAACTTAAATGATATTCATTTAATTTAGGTGTTGCAAACTTAGCAGCTATTTGTTGCTTTTTTTTGTCACATCAAGCTTCAACATATATTTTAGTAATACCCTGAAAAATAATCCAGTACAAACAATTTATTTTAGAAGTCCCATATGTGGATGGTAAGTTTTTTTTTTTTTTTTTTTTTTTTTTTTTTTAATAAAGTCTACCTGCGAATTATTCGGCCACAGTATAAATCCAGCTCTTTAAGGCATTTGTTACCCAGCAACCTTGAATGGGCTGAGGGTAATGTGGTAATTTTGTTCTCTCAACATGTGACAATGTGATATAAAGCTTCCTTTAGCATCTAACAGGAAGGTTTATTCTTCTTCTGTGTAATGAACATACTCCATGTACAACTTTCCATATCAAATGCTTCAGGTATCACTGAGTATCTGTAAAAGCTAGCCCTAGATTGAGCACCAATGGCTATAATATTCCTTTAAACCGAATGAGAATTATTTTAACATGCTCCATTTAACATTCTAAATTTGATGAAATCACAAAATCGATTTACAATTTTTTTTTTAATTCTCTAAAAAATAGTTTTTTTAGTTAGTGCTTTAACTCAAATACACTGTCCATTTTTCTCAGACCATTTGAATTTTTAACTGTTAAAATAAAAATACGAGTTTAATTTTAACTATTTTAATAGCTTTTACAGTTTTAGTCTGCACAAATAAAATATAGTTTAATATTTCATTTTAAAAAAAAATTATAATGCTCCTTTAACTCTGTGTCTCTTTACTGAGTTTCACACATAGGCAGCCATTACTGACTCACTAAATACCATAACAATATGGTTTCTCTGGCTTTTGGAACAACCCATAAAGAGATGCCAATTTTACAAATAAAGAGGCCAAAATGATGTCTTATGTGTGAGAACCGTTCCAAAAAGTGCAAAATTCAGTCGTAGTCCTTCAGCTGTTTCTCAGCTAGTTTAACACACACGTGCAAAGCATTAGCATTAATTCGCCTCCAGAAATATGTCCCGTTTTCTACACAATGCTAATCACAAACTGCAAACTGCACTAGTTGACTATCAATTCAATAACCTCTTCAACTCTTAAAGGTAACCAATATAAAAGCATCAAAATACATTTTTACTAACCTGTGATATAGAAAAGATGAGGCATACACATTGAGCTTCCTTTAGCATCTACAGTATAAGGAAAGTTTAGTCTTCTTCTGTGTGCCCAACCTTCTCTATGCCACCAATGCAACCGACGCCCCCTAACGGTTGTAAGTGGAATCGCTTTGAGTAACTGAATGTGCAAAACTCCTATTGACATATCCCAAAGGATTTTGAGCTGTAAACAGCAGTGAAAGGTGTTTTGAGTCAGGGGGTTTGAGTACAAAAATATATTATTTTTATAACATGACAGAATGTGAAATATTTATAGTGTCTTGCATAATATTCTGCAAGACACTGTAAATAAGAGGGTTCCGTGTTAATGACCGTTTGCTGTAAAGTGAAGCTCCTAAAAGTAATTTTAGCCTAACACTTTAATTTGCTAATCAGACTACTGGGTAATCCCACTAGCACTTTAAAAAATTAGCATTTCACAGTTCTAAAGTGACAATACAGTAACAGAAAAGCTGCACACAAAAATAACATACCGTATTTTTATGTTTACCAATGCTGGATGGCTGATTCAAACATTTCCACATGCACCTTCTTGAGAAAACACTTCATTTGTCTGATAAGGAGAGGTTACATAAATACAATCATTAAAGAGGCAGTAATCTGTTTTACTGTCTGCAGTCAGTTGGGTCAGTTGGCCACAGCGATAAACATCAGCATTCTACCACAAACAAGAGCCCCGATAAACGACGGGACAGGGCGCAGTTTACCCAAGGCAGCAGACATAAACACAGCACCCCTCCTGGATGGAGGTAGGTCATTTAGATACACCACCATCATTAGACCAATTAGGGTTCAGTGCCTATGACTCCGCTGGGCATTCCCTGTTCACCAGGGAAGGAGAAAAGTGCACCACAATTAAATGTGTTCAACGAAATGGCAACAGAGGAGGAAATAAGAGAGGAAGCCGAGGCGCGGAGCTGCTCCTCGGCTGTCTCAAAGTCGGCCACTGAGGTAGAGATGCATCAGAAATCGCCTGAGGCTTCTGGTGGAGCATGCTGGCATTTCAAACACCGATCCTCATCTGACTTGACAAAGATAAGGCGTTTTGTCGGCTCACTCTCTAGGTCAGATATTGAAACCTATCCGTTTAGTCAGATTAAATATTACCATTAACATCTTTCTGACCTGGATAACTGCCACAATGCTTTCATGTGTCTTTGCGTTGCAGTCATCTTGCACACGTTTACGTCCTTTTTACAATATTAACAGGTCACATTACACCCTTTCGTTATTCTTTTACATCTTGTGTCAAATGTAGACAACACCTTAATAAGGTACTTATAGTGCAGTGCAACTATCTAAAACAGTAAGCCATAAAATGCCAGATCAGAAGATTTAATTTCTGACAAAAAAGGTTCATTTATAAGAAGTTTTCTTATCGACTTTTCTGTTGCTGACAGAGTGATATCAAACAAACAAACAAAAAAAAGTTACCTTTTCTTGTGACTTGAAAATGGGTGAATGTTGGTTAGTATGAAGATATTTTATCTGTGGTAGACTATGCATTGTCACACTCCCTTTGATACATTATAATATCAAATCCTAGGGAAAATTCACAAGACATAAATTGTAGCTTGAAAGCAACCTTGGCATCCTGCTTCCGAAATAGCAGAGCCATGGGCCACACTGCACTGATGCAGTGATTTATGCATCCCAAGCATTTAGTGCATGAACTGCTTAGTACATTGAAATCCTTTATCCAGATTTCTGCATTAGAAATAATTTTTGGTCGTATGTAGTATCAATTTTCTATTTTTAAAATTTTTTTTGAAAAGTTAAATTTTGCGTTTTTATTCTCTGCGTAAAAAGTGACCAAAGAATAACAGAAATAAACACCTGAAATAATGTACATAATATAATATGTATGTGTAGTTTTGATTCACACATACAGTAGATCTCTGTGTGCAATTCAGATGCTTTTCCTCCAGCAAGTCCCAGCTTCTGACCTTAAACTAAACTAAGACAATGGCAATTGCCAAACTGCTGCAGATTAAAATATTGGTTGCACATCAAGACCAACATTATGTATCAGACAAAACAAGACTCTGTGGATTTTATCAGTAAACCTGTAATTGGGTTAAACTGGTCTTGCTATTCAATGCTGCGGCTACAAAGCATTAAAGTCCTCGGGCTAGTTTGGCATCTGATGGAGTTGATCCTTGAAGGAGCCAGTCATGATTGGAACAATTTTTGAGGAGAGCGGTGGAGTTTAAGAGGCCATACCATTACGCAGTAAGAGAGCATTTCCTCCTAGCCTATTCGAATAGATCGTATCAGCAGCTGAGAGTAATAATAGCCTGTATTTGTCAAAGTTAAGTGGGGCTCAGCAAAAGAGCATAGCTAAATCATTTTGATGAAGAACATCCTGAGTGAGGTTGTGTAATTTGATCATACCGGACCAACATACTGAATCGCTCACCGTGATGACGATGCTCAGTGTCTCATAATTGCTGCACAGAGATGCGGCATAAATGTTTAACAAAATAATGACAGCTAATTATTTCAAATGGGTAAAGCAAAACTCGCGTTCTCATTCCGCCCACTGCTCCTCCTCTCTATGAAGATGCTTGCCCCCTGGCATTATTACAAGAGCTGATAAAGGCCACGGCCCTGTTCTTTGTGTTGTGTTTTCAGAGGGTTTTTAGGGGTTGTTATGGTTTACAGATGTCACCCTGCATAGTAATTAGAGGGAGTCATGGATTTGTGAGGAAGGGAGCCCCCCTCGGCTTCCACGTCGTCTTTCCTGGGTGTGTGGTCAGGGAGGGGTCTGTCAAGGGAACCCCTGGATATAAACAGGGACTCAAAGTTTGGTGCAAATATTACAACTAAATAAATATACGATGTGACATCTGAGGTTACACAATGGAAAAGTCACAAAAAAAAAAGAAAGCAATTGGAAGCCTTCTTTCTTTGGACTACTTGAACAGAATCTGTGAAAATACCAACAAATATCTGTTTGACTTTTAGTGACAGGAATTGATTTCTAAGATTTTTACCTGAGAAATTGTCATTTAGTAAATCTCTGGTGTTAGATTTGTTTCCATTTGGTGTAAAAAAAATCTTCCATGTATGACAGACTGGAGGTATTGCCTATCTTCTTTGCAAAATAAGAAAAACTCAGTTGAATTTAATAAACAGTGTACATTAAGATCAGTTTTAAAGTTTTTTTTGGGGGGGTGGGGGGGCAGGATGGGTTGGCACTTTTCTTATTTTTAAATACTGCATGCTGCCATAAAAACAGCCTAGATAAATGTCAGATATGGACTTTAAAAGTGCAATCTAAATCATACAAATATGAAAGAAAAATCCATTTTCTATTCAGGCTGATAAACACAGCTTCACACCCAGCTGAGCCCCTCTTGACTCCCACCCCTTCTCCCACATCATTGTCACATTTTCAGACAGGAGAGCTTTGGCAACTTAATTGTGGTTTTGGAAAAAAGAGTTGAAAAGACGGGCAAGAAAAAGACAGCATCTTCATCCAAGATTTTTTGCGGTAGTGACTCAGATTTAAGTTTATTTTGAGTCGCAATCTTAGAAAAGGAGCTTATCATGGAAAATCAACCTCTTGTTCTTATGATGTATGAACAGATTGGATTTCAAACCTTATGTTTCTTTATAGGCGAAGAGCGGTTGTGCCGCAGCAAATGGTGAACATATTGAATGCTGAGCATATTTATACACTAACGCAGTTTAAATACTTTTGCAGTTTTAAGAACAGTTTTTAGAACTTTTGGGGCTCAAAACTGTTTGATTTGATCGAAGCTTCCTCTTGTCACAAATTGAATTTGGCCCTCAAATTTTCTTCAAGAGCAACGCATAGCTTCAGGTCAAGTTTCCATAAAGACATAGATGAGCCATGTTGGTGTGGAAATTCATGACTGGTATGCACAGGTAAGCATTCTATCTCAGCTATAAGAGCAATTTTGGAATCGTGCTTCTGAAAGAATGGTGAAAAAGTCCAATAAACACACTATTACACTTTGTGAAAAGCTTTCCTACAAGAGTTGAAGCTGTTATGAATAAAAAGGTGGGCTGACATCATATCAGACCCGATGGATTAGGAATCCCATTTAACTTAAGTTCAAATGTTTGTGATACTTATTTTGACACATTCATCTATTAGTTGCCCCTTTCAAGCAACCTCACCCAAACACCTCTAGTCAGATCAATCCATCACACACCCTGCTTCACATAATCCAAAAACCTTCTTTTGGGCCATTTGCTCAAAAACCTTTCAACATTGTCAAACTCTTTAAAAAAAGGAGCAAGCGCTAGAAATATCTTAAAGTTTTCATCATTCAACCAAACAATGTTTTCAACACATAGACATATGCTATAACAGAGCCAGCAGGGGGCTTTTTTTAATGATATAATTCAAATTCAGCCTGGACCTTTTAAGAGAAAACAAATGTTCAGGGACTTCAGCATTGTAAATGGATCTGAATTTAAGAAGTACTTAGGCACAGGACCAAAAATCGCCCAGGGACCTGAACGAAGAGTGTTCTGAAACACATGGCCCACATTTTACAGAAGACGGACCAGGTTCTGGAGGAGATAGCTGTTTGGAAAAGTTATTGATGGGCATCAAGTCAAGTACATCAGCGTGTGTGTGATTGTCACTCTCCAGCTAAATATTCAGAATGTTGTGGAGGGATTTTTGTTGTTTTTTTGTTTTGTTTTTTTAAAGGCGTGTTAGCTGAGAGTGATCTAAAGACTCCTGAAGTGTGCTTGGAAAAAGGCCAAAGAAAATGAGTTGATGGTTTGGCCGAGCATCAAAGGAATAACTTAACTTTCATGTGGTGTGGTGTGCGGTAAATATGACATAATAAAGTGCTTTAAGTTACTGGAGTGAGCATTTTAGTAATATTAAAATCCAAATAACAAATTGAATGTCATATAGGATTCTTTATCCTGTTTGAAATGCAACAGAAGCGTAACTTTGTGGTCCAGCTCTTTGGAGGCGCCACATGAAGACTGGACGACTGATCTCCGGGGACATTGTCCGACATTTGCAAAGAACAAAATAGAAAAATGCCATTATGAAAAACAAAAAATCTGAGTAAGTGAAAAAGCATAACATACTAAGACACTTACATAGTTGCATGTAGATAGAGCGTACCAAGTAAAATTACTTCAACTTAAAACATATCCTTTTGTTTCCTTGTGAATAAATAAACTTTACCAGAAAAAAAAAGAAAGACAAGCCAGCACAAAAATACAACTTTATACATGTTTAGTAATATAGACTGGACAAAATGAATATGATTAAATATTATGCATGTTTGGATTCTTGCTGAACACTCCAGCTTCCTCCTACAGTCCAAAAACTGTTAGGTCAGTCTCTCTAGATGAGTCTGTGCGTTCATGGTCGTCTGTCCTGTGTGTTTCTGTGTTGCCCTGTGATGGACTAGTGACCAGTTAAAGGGTGTACTACCTACATTTTGTCAGTGACCACTGGAGATAAGCGCTTCCTGTTGGAAAGTAATAGTTTGCTTGAAAACACTGCTGCCCAAATTAACTGGAGCTTAGCTTTTTTTTGTCCTTAGGGGAACAATATCTGCAAATGAAAACAAGACAAAACAACCAATATGCAATTCACCTCTGAAAATATATAAAAACAATACATTCAATTTAGTTTAATTTATACAAATGAAAAGGTGTTTATTTCAGCTTCTCATCAATAATTATTTGATGGGTGTCCTTAATGGCAACAATAATAACAGTTAATCATCTACGTTTTTGTTAGTCATTTATGTATGTTGCTGGTAATGATCACATGTTCCCAGCCTACATCTTCAGCTTGATCTACAAACCTTTAAACATGACAAATTTCCAAACCATTTGGAAATTTTCAATAAAACTGTCTCTCATAATCTAGCAGAAGGATGGTACATATGATCATGAGGCTCAATGTCTGTTTCTTTGACTGATGGATCATGACACTGTTTTTTTGCAGTGTCCATCAAAATGTCAAAAAATAGGAAACGACAAACATACTGCGGATTAAGATATAGCAAAGGACAAGCGCAGATTTGAAACATGCAACATTCTTGAGTTGCCTCTGTAAGCTCTGCAAAGTTTCCACCTGATACTCCTAAGGATTGAACAATTTGAAAATGAAAAGTTTGCTGGACTAAAAGACCTTTAAAAATACCAGAGAGCTATTGACTGAATCTTTGTTAAGAACTTACAAGAATATCTTACTGCCCTGAAACCAAATATAGAAAAAAATTGTTATCGATTTCAGTCTGCAAACAGAAACGGCAAATATTTCAGTCTTAATGTGTAAAGCTGAAAGAGACATGTCCCTCAAAATATGCTGTTGTAATTATTCAAAGTATTGACTTGAGGGACTTGAGGGAGAAAAATACATGGGACACTTTTTAAATTTGTATTTGCAAAAAAATAAAAAACTTGTATCATTATTCTTCTACATTATAATTCACATAATATACAACCATTTAAAGCTCCCAAAATAGAGTGTTTTTCTAAGGTGATTTAACAGAACTTATACAAAACACTAGGTCAGGACAGATGCATTTAAACTTGCAGCATTAAAAAAAGATGTATGGCTCAGAGTGTTTTTGCGAGATGGATGTTTATGCTTTCCATTCACTGGAAACAACCACTGGGGCAGTGGGGAAACAGAACATACTTAATCTGAAGATGTGTATCAGTCTTTCACTTTAAGAAAGCAAAATCCCAAATTGCAGGTGGAAAAAATAATTTATTAAATAAAAAGTGTATATATATATATATATATATATATATATATATATATATATATGTGATATACATGCAGAGTTGCTTATCTTAATTGTATTATGTGTCTATTCCTTAGGGGCCTCGTCGAGTCCTCAAGGTTTGGAGCATGGCCATAAATCACCTAAGAAGGCAAGTAGTTCAACAACTGGTTAAACTGCGATCCAGACAATAATGATGTTATTTGGAGGTCACGCTGCTTGTCAAAAGCTCAGACTTGGCTGCGTGCCAAGCTACGATGGGTATCTGCATGCGCTCTGAGTCATTACAGCACTTCTGTAAATAGAAACCCAACCAAAGGAAATGTCCCAGATCAAATCAGGGCTCAAGTATTTCTATCCAACAACTTCCTAAGCTTAAAGCGCAGCTCGGCTACGTAGAGGCATGGAGATTTCTTTTCTTTCTTTTTTTTTTTTTTGTCCTCTGAGAATTGGAGAGCTGCTGACATGATGATGACTCAACCACACCTATGCAGGGCTCATGTTAACAACGAAGGTCACTTTCTCAAATTTTTGCATTCCTGTTTTATTGCTAGGCGAAAGAGAATCGCAGCACTCTCTCCCGACATCTCCCATTCACACAAATGATTTAACGCTCTTCACGAGAGGAACTGCTCTAGATACCTGCTCTGTTTTCCCAACAGTCAGTGCTGTTTGCTCGGATTTCAGGCTTCCTTCTTTGGTGTCAGAACGTGAGAAAAAACAAGTGACTGGTGCGGTCTCTCTGGAGCCCCTGCTCTTTGGAAGCCCTCCCAAAAAACAATGTGAAATCCTACAATAACTTCTCGATGCACCTTCAGGGTCCCAGAGGCTGCATCCAGACTGCGGCGAAGCTGTTAATCTTGATGCTACAAGATGCAATGGCTCCACTGTGGCTGCGCCTCTGACTCAAATCTTTAACTCTGTCTTTTAGCCCTCTGTTAAGGGGCATGCACATCTGATATTTTATTTTCTGTCCTAAGTCAGGTTTCCTTACACAGGCCCAAACTGTTAGATTCTTAATTCTTCTTGGAGAAGAGAAGAAAATGGATGAAATGGAGTTAAAATTTGAAGAGCAACTGACAGGAGAGATTAGAACATAGTAATAAATCAACGAGGGAGAGCATTCAGAGAATAAATAATACATGGGAGGAAATAGCTCAGTCTCAGAGTAAGGATGAGGCACTCAGTGGAATTGTGGGAATGAAGGAATGTGCAACACACTTGACTGTTTAGCCTCAATCGTCTTTTGACAGTATATTTGGAGTCCGGGTGGCTCACAAATACACACAGTGTGCCACAGTAGGTGGAAGCCTTCAGAATGGTCCGGCCAAAGTTATCTGTGACAAGGATTAAACGTTTACAATCGCAGGTGCTCTCCATCAAATCTGATGGAGGTTAAGTTATTTTCAACAGAACGAAATGGCAAAAACTCTAGTATTGACTTTTGGGGTCAATTATAAGGGCAAAGCAAACTTCTAGCACAGTTACCCACATTTCCAACAGAGCTTTATTTATTTATTTTTTTTTTTTTCACACGAGAAATGAGAATGAAGCCACATAATTGTTGATCAGTTTATGCATATCGTGTGCCACATCGGCACAGCCCTGAGGTGTAAGACGTTTACTCAAAATGTCTGAATGCATCTCCCAGAACAATTGAAAGCAACCAGAGTGCAGTTGTGTGTCGCTTTATTTCTGCTGGAAGTTTATATTTGATCCAGGAAAGTGTGGGAGGCCCCTCGAAGTGACATCACTCTGCTGTGGATGACTCTCTGGAGCCGCATTGTTGTCCAAAACTAAGCAATCTGGTCATGACCTCTGCTGAAACACATGGGGATGTAATTCATTTTCAGTGGTGGGAACACCTAAAACTACAAGATAAGCAGGAGGTTCTTGAGAAGTATTAATGACTTAACGTGTAAAATGTTAAGGTTTTCTGGTTTTAGGGTCTTTATAGTTGAATCAAAGGTTCTGTTTTGATTTTCTTAGTGGTACACCATTGTTGTTTGCTTTCACTTTTACTTGTTCAACTCATTCTACTTATGAGTTACTTTGTTACATTTTTTTTTTTTTTTTTTACCTTAGTTTATTTCAGTTGGTTTAGGTCGCTTCTCTTAAGTCTTCAGTGGTCACAAGCAACAATCGACTTCCTTCCTCCAGCCACGCGACCAGTGAGATTCACGCCTGTGACATTTTGAGTTCTTAAACGTAGCGGTGCACACGAAGGCTACGAAGAAAGATGAAAATGTTTCGACTTTTTTCGCTGCTGCAGCTATCATGTCCCTTCTGTTGGGTTCACCCAGGGTACAAGACTCATTCTCCTTTTTGCCGTTTGTCGTTCCCCGTGTGTTAGGTCTTTTAGTTGGCCATTATACACTCATGCTAAAGTTTCACACTTCGGCAAACAGCAACCTCTTTCTGAGCTCAAATAAAAAATTAACTGTAGCAGTAAGTTTGGTTCACATTTTTTTCCTCAAAAGCACCTGGTGTGTAGATGTAAAGCCTTATACACACACGTCTTTGCATAAACATGACTCTGCAACGGTGGTCTGTACGTCCATCCTGCGATGGACTGAACCTTGAGTTGGCTCCTTCCCAGCAGTTTAAAGGCGGAGACAGGTCCTGCTGCCAGCTGTGGCCCCACTGTGGGAAACAGGCCCTGTGTTATTGTATGTGTAATGAATTGCTGATGACGCATTTGTTTATGTGCAATCTTTAAATAATGGAAAGATTAAATATTTGGACCCAAATAATAATAATAATCCATTTCCTTGCCACCACAAGTAAAACTTAAAAATAAGCAAATATGATGTGAAATGATTGTATTTTGTGGATATTTGGAGGCTTTGCTCGCACACGCCCTTTTGTGGTGAACATTACTCAGATTTAATTGCGCCACATTATCCGCCCTTTACATTAGAAAAGCCACACATTCCTTTGAAATGCTGTGAAAGTTGGTGGAAATTCAGCTGCGCTGATTAGCATTTCGCGCACTGTGTGAAACCGAAGGCGCTCCCCGTCGTTGTCGAGTCTTCAGAGGAGCATGGAAACTCTGATCGCCATGATGAACTTCTGGCAGTAAATTGCAGCGCCTGACATTAGCGGAGGAATCAAGTTGTGCCTGCGTGTGTGTGCCCTTGCAGTCAGCATCTTCCCTGGAAACTCCCATTCAAATCCCTTCTCCTAATAGAAAGAACTTTTCCCTCACTGTGATGCTGACCACAGAGCTGTCACTCCCTCATGACAGATGTTCCCCTCGCAAGAATTATTAAGCTCTCTCACAGTCACTCTCACACTCAGATTGGCTCTCGAATGCAGGAGTGATGGGGGGGGGGGATATGGAAAAAAACCTGTACATGTGAAGATCAAATACAGGAATAAAACATAAACATCACACGAAGGGGCCCTTTGGGGCCCAGCAGATCCTGACTGACAAGAGCTTATTGGTGCCTGGCATGTAAAACATGGAGAGGTCAGGTCCATTCACTAACTTTCCTGTTTACATGTGCCGTGATTTGTCTCGGGCTGCACTTGCCGGCTCAGCAGGAGGAGTGTTTACACATGGGTGACTGGCGCAGAGGAGAGGAGAGGAGAAACTTGGCATGGTAATTTGGATTCCCAAGGTTTTGCATGTGAGGGTGAAGGGTGTGCTGCAATGGCAAAACAAAGACATGAAGAATCACCGGTTGGCTGGGAAGCTGCAAGGTTTTCAAACAGAGGTCAAAAGTTTTGGATTGAAGAGAGCCAAGAGAGACAAAACGAGACTTAAAAATACCACATCTTTATGAAGATGGTAAATTGATCCATGCGTTTGTTTTAGCTCATCGGAGATTCAGTGGAAAGCAAAGCCAAGGCATCACAAGAACATTTGTAAGAGCGAAAATAATTATGTTCACCTCAGTGAATTTGCAGTTTTACCACACAACCTATAGTCTTCAGAGATGTTGACTTGTGATGTAAAAAAAAAAAAGCACAAAGACTTGCAGAGTATTCATATTACAAAAATTCCATTTGCCCTTTTACAACCACAAGTCTCAATGTAGTGTAAAAAAACAACAACACTAAATTAACAGAGCTTTAAAAAAAAAAAAAAAAGTACACATAGTATCCATTTTCATTGAAAGCGTAGCTGCAGAGGAACGTTATCTACCTGGTTACTTTGTTCGTGTTTCATAAGAAGTGAGAAAGGGGAAATTACTGGAACAGTCCAGTTTTTGTAAAGCTCTATTTGCCATTAAGGTCAAACCAAAGTTCATTCATGTGCAGACGTGCAGAGTCTTCGCCTATTCAAAAGCTAACAAACGTTCTAATCTCCACAACAATAATGGGATCTTCCGACTGGAGCACACAACAATCTAATCATCTTCTTTTAGCGTATATGGATTTAGATATCTGTGTGCGGCCCATGACACATACATCTACAGTTGCATGTGTTGCTATGAATTAATTATTTAAAAAAAAAAAGAAACAACCATGAAGGAAAAACGTTTAAAGTAAAACAGTATATTTAAGCTTCATTCTCAACCCGACGTTCGTTTTCAGAATTTTCCACTTCTGATTTTAAATTCAGTGTTTTACAAACACTGGACTTTTTATCTAAAAAAAGCAATACAAACCGGCCCACCCCTGCAGTTGATTCTGATGAAGTCAACTGTCTCGGGACTCGCGGTGTCAGCCTGCCTTTCAGCATTCTTATCGTCACCCAAACAAAACCTCCCTACCAATCTGACTGGATCCTGGAGAGGAAGTTAAAAATGTCAAAGGCTATGAAAACTGCTGCAGCCTCTTTGTCTGCTTCTCAGAATCTTCACGTCGAAGTGAGAGGGGTTCAGCCCTCATCTTTTTCTATACTGCTTTTAGGGGTAAAAAAAAAAAAACAACAAAAAAAAAAGACTCCATGAGACAAGCGTGGCTGTAACCGGCAGCCAAGGGGAGTGAGAACCATGCGAAAACCTGTTATTTTAGGATTCAGCCTAAGACCACCAGCACAATGAGGCATTCACATTTATAAGAGCGAGTTGTTGGCACTGGTTAAGCCTTGTTTCCTCCCTAATAGTAATGATATCCTGTTCTGCATGCTTTTCTTTCAACTAGACTCAGGTAAAGCATGGGTTGGGCTTCCGTTTCACAACACATCCAGACAAACTGATGGCTTCTCTTTGTCCTGCTGCATAGAAAGGCTTTTACTCTGAGAATGTTTTAAAGAAACTATATGTATTTCATTTAAAGCCATCACAACAATTTCCCCCTTAGGCTGCTGCATTACAACAATATTTGTCTCTGGTTTGTTACCATGGCTGTGTTAAAGTCAGGAGGAATTTCAATTTTCTCACCACTCAATCAGAAGTTCCATTCAAAAAATATCCTTTATTAATAAAATGCTTTAACTCAACCTGTGTAGTTATTCTATATTTCTTTTAGTCAAGTCAAATATTGTTTATATGATATCAGACAAACTTCATCATGGAAAACCTCTCACTTAAAATCTTTATTGGCAATGTTAATTATTATTCTTATAACTGCTGAGCAACTTTTTGCATGTTTGAGTGACATTTCTTACAATTCATATTTTCTTATTATCTCCTAGAAGTCTAAGATTGGAAGGACTCCTTGCCATGACCTTAATATTAGCTTCCTCCTCAAGTTCTCTATCAAATTTAAACACAGACTCTGGCTGGGCCACTCCATTACATTCATTTTATTTCCAGACAGAAGAATCATGTTGGAAAAATTAAACTTCAAACCTAAATCTGCCATTGCCCACATCCATAGATGTTTGAACTTCCAGTTTCAGTCATTTTCTGTCTTGATCTTTTGTTTGTTGTACATTTTGCCATTTTATTTCATCGCTCGTGATAAAATAACACAAGGGATTTTATCACAAACTTTTTATCCACACAAGCAGTGAGAATAAACAAACACTTATTCTCACTGTTTGTGTTTTGGATTCACTTCTATAGCTTAGTGGTTCTTTTTGTTTATCGTTTATATCAGTTTCAGACTTCTCTGTTATGTTCCCTCATCTTTGTTTGTCAGCTTACCTGCCATTCTGTTCCCCTTCCCCGCTGTTAATTATTTGCCTCCACCTGCCCCCTTCCTCAGCTGCATCCCCTCACTTGTAATTGGCTCTTCTGGGTCCTTTTGTCATTCCCACCTGTTGCTCAGTATTTAAGCTCTTCTGGTTTCTCGTCATATTTCCCATGCTCCCCTGCCCTTTCGTTACTCTGTCTGTTATGCTTGTTTACTGGACTTTGTGCCGCGTCTTGCAATTATTTTCATTTAGTCAACATGTCATTCACAAGTATGAATAATTTTGGAATAAACTGTTTTTGTAATGGTATCTCAAATCAAGCTTATTTTTAATTGCTTGTGTTATCTGGAGTTAATACAGCGAGTAAATAAAGTATTGAACACATCACAATTTTTCATAGGAAACATATTTCCAAAGGTGCTGTTGACATGAAATTTTCACCAGGTGTTAAGTGAACCATACATGGAACGAAACCAGACAAATAAGTAAAAGAAAAATTAAGGTACATGTACAAGTATTCCTCCCTGGAAATTGTGGTTAATTTAAATATTACAGAAAGTTTAAAAGATATTGTTTTATCACATGCACAGAAAGTTACAGTATTAAAATAATTTTTGTCACCCATATACACAAATTTGAAAAAAAAAACAAAACACAAGACCTCATGAAAGGTGTGCTATTTTGTTTTTCCACAAAACTGCACTTATTATACCCTCAGGCACCAGAATCTCTTGGCTTTAAAAAGTGGTGGGCTGAGTTTATTTGCTGCCTGGCATATAGTTTTTTTTTTGTTTTGTTTTTTTTACCTGATGTGCAATAATTTTTTCTGAGTGACTTGATTTTCTAAAAATTCAGCAGTCGTCGGCCAACCAGTCTTTTTTTTATTTTTCCGAGATGATGAGATGTGATTCTTCCTAATCAACGAGCACGATGGTAAAAACCACCAGCTTTCAGACGCATCCCCTCTCCCCAGATTTTACGTATGTCTCTAAAATGCTTTCATTTTCACTGTGATTCATTTAGCTAGCTGCCAGATCATGGTGCACTTTGAGAAAATCTGGCAGAAACATCAAAGTGCAATGATAAGTGAAAGAATACAGCTGATTACGATGAAGACTTGGAAAGCAAACATCGTAATGATGAAACAGGAGATCCTTGACTGTGTGTGTCGCCTCAGAGGTTTTTGATCTCACATCTGACATCTTCATACCATTTAAATGTCTCTGTCCTCTCCGCTCTCTGTGGTTGTGTCATCTTGCTCAGGCGGCTGTCCTCCTTCTGGCCAGTGGAGTCAAGACTGAGAGCTTGGAGATGGTGACTAAGGCAAGATGTAATGCTTGGCATCAAGACACAATCTCTTTTTTTTGGTCCCCGTTCCAAAGTTTCCCCACATGAGAGTGTGTGAGGAGATTAACAGATGATAAAGCTCATTTATTTATTTATTCCTCTATTGTTTTTCTGTATAACCTCTGCTGTCTACTTATGTTGTCCTTCTCTTTCACGATGACCTTCATCTGGAAATTGACAGAGGTCAATTTAAAAAAAAAACAAAAAAAGGCACATGTGTGCGTGCGCCTTTTGTGCCACACAGGGGAACGCGAATGATTGTAAACGTCAACTTTCAGTCGACAGACCTGGCGAGTCAAGTGCAGGGGTGAAACACTTGGAACTGTGTGGTTAATTTGATTTACTCCACAGTCAGTTCTGATGACCTAATTTCCCGTGAGGCACTTCACACGATGTACCCTGCTGGAGGTTGACCAAAGTCCCCAGAATGAATGAAAGCGTGTATTTGAAATTGGCAAACGCATGAAAGTTTCACACATCATTTGAAAGCAGACAGAGGAGTGATCTGTGTTTCCGTCACCTTCTCCTGCTCCGTTCAGAGGGTCTGAGCTCTCGGCTATTGAGAAACGATTACATCCTGGATGCGTGGACTCTGTTGAGGTTTTGAACTTCACCAGTAGAAATTCTACTGGAGCAATCCAAGTAAATGGGGGGGAAAAGTCCATACTGTCTGTGAAGTGAGATCTTAAATGAGTGCAATTGCATAAGAAGGCAGTGGTCAGGCTACCTCCGGTCTTCTTTCAACCCAGAACTGACCACAGTGGATAAGACGAGCCCTTCTGGTCTGTTTCTGACCAAAGACCTAGTAACAGGATTTTAACTAGACATCCTTTATTAGATAAATGTGTTCAATAGGTTGGTAATACAAATAGCAAATCAGATGGATCAATGCATCTATATGTGTTAAAAATGATTTGGAATTTCGGAAAAGGAAGGAATAAAAATAAATGGTTATTTAAAAGTTCTCTTTAAATATTAATGTATAAATATAATAAGCATGTTTAAAATATAAGTTAATTTATAATAATAATAAATAATAATATAAAAATGACTACGTTCATAGAACAGTTTGAGGTGTTGAGATTTTTTTCATTAGCATCCATTTTTTTAAAATGTGAGTAACACAGTTTTCGCTGCTGCATCCAGTCTAAAGTCACTATCCCTTTTAAAATCAAGCTTTGTGGGAAAAGGGCCATCTGCCAGACAACCAATGTACGTGAACAGAAGTATCACCAGTGACATTCAGACTAAAAACCCACAGCAAAGTCTTATTTTCATTTAAACTGATTGAGTTTACAACCAGCCAAACTTTTATTTCCTCAAGACCTTCATTTATGACTTCCATGCCTTGAAGTAAGGGCACATAAACCTGAGTAAAACTGCATAGTGATGAAAAGCAATTTCATGCTTTCTAAAAATAAAAAAATAAACAAGTTAGAAAAAAACATCGGTGGCAAATGTTATCCCTATCTTCTGCCCATCCAGTAAAGCAACAATAATTTTGCACCCTTAACCCTAAAATACACACTGTAGAACATGGGGTGCATCAAAAGTGATACTTGTTGGTAGTGTAGGTCTTCATCTATTATGAAGTTGCATTTAGGGAATGAGAACTAAAATCAAAAAGCTTATTTCTTTTGGTGCTCAGCGGTTTTCTGGCAGGAAACTGTTTCAGCTGGAATTAACTAAATTGGTGATTTGTGACTCACTAAATCAAAAACAACTAAACAATTAAAAGCACCATAGAGCTGGGTTTCTACAGAGTCTATTATTTTTTATAAGAGAAACCAATTTAACTGAGTGAATACTGACTTAAAGCACCAGAAGAAAATGTTTAAAATGTAAAATTATTTGCACAGCGAGGGTACGCCAAGTATCTTGAAAGAGCCAAATCTCCGGGGCAAGACTGCTTTTAACTGGTGGCTGCTGAGCCGACAGTGTGGTATGCTTTCACGGTGACGTGAGATTGTTTCCAGAGCTCGTGAATGCTCCACTGCCGTCTGCTGCATGGAGGTATCAAAACACAGTGTCGGCCCTTTTGTGAGTCAGTGAATCATATTAAACTCTGCTGTGCAAGACATAAAACACAATCTAAGATATCTTTCTAAAAATAAAGATACCTCAAGGTCTTCTCACGCTCTCTTTCTCTCTTCATGTCTGCACTAAGTCTATACGTTTTACCTAAACACTCCGGTTAGTTGTTTTGAGACCAAGACAATAGATCCCCTCATGAAGAACTGTTAACTTGTAAGGCTGTGGATTAACGTTGTGCTATTGTTGGCCAATACAGTACAGAAGCACTTTCCATCCTGTACTGTATCGTGGCAGGTGCATTCTGGAGCAATTTCAACCGCCGAGGTGATTTCCGCCTGCAGAGTATCGTTTTTCAGGCTACTGATGTCTCTTTCATTGTCATTGGAACCAAATGGTTCTTTTGGGACAGGTTGTCCTCAGTATTTGTTTTTCTTTTTTTTTTTTTTTTGCGCGTGAGAATGTGTCTGGGGAGGAAATTGTACAAAATGTAGGATGTAGACAGCTTTTCACCTTTATCCTGATGCTCATTTCTTTTTTTTCCCCCTTTGTTATTCCTGTCTGCCTGCAGGGATTTTGTTTTAAAGGCAGTGATTTTTAGGAGGTTATCTTTGGCTTTAATCATTATTTCAATATGAGGAGGAGAAAGAACAATGTTGGCGTAGCTTAAAATCCACCACCTGAGTTTTCTGGCTGATATCTTATGTTGATGAAAATTTTTTTATATGATTTAAATTTCCTGCATTGCGGGAGCAATGGTCAAAATATCGTACATTTTTTTATTGTGCATGAGAGGTTATTAATTAACCATTATAGATGCACCTTATGTCTAAAATTAAACTTACATAAAAGGATTAAATAATTTTATAGGAAAATCAAATTGATCAATGATTTCAGGTTTAAAGAAATATCTGGTAACTTATATTAGTGGTTGACGTAGTTCCAAAAAAAAAAAAAAAAAAAAAAAAAAAAGTAGTCTTCATGTGTAATCCTAGAGATTATAGAACGCTACTATAACTCTTAAGATTTATTAAAAAAACAGTAAACATTCCTAATTTTTGTGTGTTTTCCATGACAGACCAAGGATAAAAGCTATAAATAGAGCTTATTTTATGTACTCCATTCAGTCCTCCTATAATCTGCTGAAAGTCTTGTTCTCTCTCACTCTCTTCTGCCTTAAACTGCAGAAACAACTTGACATGTAGAAAATAAATGTTCCTTTTAAACAGCTTCTTCCATCTTTTGAACTTCCTCTGAATTGTTCACTGATATTTTGAAAACATTAAACGCTGATCTTTTTGCCCTGGATGCTTTAGCTAATTGGAGCAGCGTCTTATTTTTGAGTTTTCAACTGGCTGGTCACCAGTCAGGAATGTCCCAGCTTGAAATTCACCCACTCCTTTCACAAGGTGCTCCAGTAATTCATAGATAGTGTTTTTCAGGATGGTTATTTTCCTGCTTTTTTCCCCTCCAAAATGCAATGATGATTATGAAGCCAAGCACTTTAATTTGAGTTTTTATCAGATCACACGTCTCTGGTCTTCGTCCCAGAGAACACGTACAAACTGTTACATGCATTTCCATGTTACTATCAGAGTAACGTCTTCTTCTCCTTTGAGAGGCCTTTCAGTTTATGGATTTGTTTCTTTGTTGAAATTGGCACCGACTGACCATCTTCAGCCAGCATCAACTTTCACTTCTGTTCTGCAGTCACTTCACTCGTTTCTCACAAAAACATATGGCGCTTTTTAGCACAGAACACAGAATGGATGTGATGTCTAAAAATCCCCATCCCATTTATACTTGCATATGTTTATTTTATTTGAACAAAAAAGAAAAAAAATGGCACCTTGAAATTTTTACCAAACAATAAACCAAGCTTGTGGAGACCCGCAATTCTCTTCCTGATATCTTACCTGATTACTTGCTATTTTTTATGATGTCACATAAGGACACAACTTTTTTTTTGTTTGTTTCTTAAATAACAAACAAAAAAAAATCAATTTATCAGACACTTGCAAAGCTATGACTTATCAAATAGGATTTATACTGGTAATCCTAACTGACCTAAAAAAGTGAAGTCTGATCACACAAGGAGGCAAAGACTTTTTCTTTTCTTTTTTTTCTGTTTTACAGAGCATGTTTTTCTGGTTTCAACTGTATGTTTCAGAAGTCAGCAGAGCAAGAGAACAGCAGAGACGCAGTGCCGATTAACGTCTGCATTAACGGCTGAAATACGGTTACTGTTTGCAGCTCAGATGTGTAATACCCTTTGCAAAAAGAAATAAAAGTGTTACCAAGCAGACAGAGAGTTCGCAGGAATGTTTTTACACAATTACAAAAAGAATCCCGTCCCACCCAACTTAATCGCGTTAAATGTCCCTTAGCAAGTTGCACCCTGACCACGCACTTTTTGTAGCCATAAACAAGCTTCTGATAGAATTCTGGCTGAATATTTGACCTCCTCCTCTTTGTAGAGTCGTTGGACCTACAAACACTAAAGATTGACCCACGTCGTTTATTCCAAAACCAGTTCTGATACATTTAGGCCCGCTGTCCAGTTGGAAGAACAAACTGTGTTTAATGGGTTTGCTTGATTCTCTTTAGCAGGCACAGGGAACTTGGTCACATTTAAAGGGGCTGATTAGAGGACGATCCTGGAAGGAAATCTGTTTGAGGCAGAAAAAGGATATAAAAAAATGCTATTAAGAAAGCCTCTACATACTATCTGACTTCATTTAAGTTGTATTTTTAAAAAAAATTGCAGCAATTTCAGTCTCTAAACGCACAAAGCAGAAAGAGACACATCTCAAAAGACCTGCAGCTCAATTTGCAGCAAAATGTGGCGCAAAATGGGAACTTAGATTGTAAGCCGTATTGTCTAACCATGCAGCATCTTTGACCTTATTCCTGCTGTTAATGCGTTGATTGATGGACACGCATATCTACCCTATCAATATGCCTGAGCATTGGGACCCTTTGACCTCTAGTTGTCTGTTCCCACCAACCTACTGCCATGAATGTCACTCATTCTACTTTGAATTTAATTGGCACTCCACAAGCACCAAGTTAAGTGCATAAAAAAAATAAAAATAAACTGTGAACCTAAAAGTGCAAACTTGAAATGCACTTAAAGTATTTATTAGTCGCGTTAAAAACATCAGAAATAGAATGGAATGAAGTCCATTAAGATGTTTTGAGCTGAACTCAGTGTTCAGACACGGCCAATTTTCATTTTATTTCTCCACTTCAACATCGTTACGAGGAACATGAAGAGTCTGTCGGTCGGAGACGTGGACTAAATGCTCAGTGGGTTTCCTGAACAATGGGCAGTTCCTCTCCATATGTGTTTGTGGTTATGTGCGTCCATGATGTGCCTGACACAGTGGGATTACAGGCCTCACTGAACCAAAGCTTTTTTCTTTTTTTTTTCTTCAGTAAGATCAATGTAAGTAAGCATGTGAATTGGATAAATGATTCCTTAATTCTGACATGACCAAGCGCTGTCTTGTGAAAACATAAAAACGACAACAAAAAAAACACTTGAGCGTATTCGGAATTTTATTTGAGAATTCATATGGAATTACTCATTTGCTAATCTTTCGTTATTCACATGTTCCCTTTCATGTCTGGTTGCTCAAATATTCAAGTTTACAAATATTTTGAGGGTTTATTGGGCAAGCGCGCACACACACACACACACACACACGTTTGTCTGGCTATCTTTGTGGGGACTTTCCATTGACTTCCATTCATTTCTACAGCCTAAACCTTACCTTTACCCTTTTCCTAACCCTAACCATCACATACCTAACCCTAACCCTAACCAAAACTCAATTCATACCTTTGCCCTAACTCTGACCCCTGACCCAAAAACAGGGTTTCCCCTTGTGGGGACCAGGCTCCGGTCCCCACGAGGAGCAATTGGTCCCCACAACGTAGTATTTGTCAGGAAAATCGTCCCCACAAGGTATTACAAACAAACGCACGCACACACACTTCTGTCTGAGAACAAGCTGGCCCAGGGAACCTCTGGCAGACTGCGTGATCTGACTCCAGCCTTGTAGCGCTGACCCCTCTCAATCTAGAGACAGCCCAGGGAGCCTCTGGGACCTGAAATTAAAAATGGGGAAGGGGGGGGTTCCCATGAGCCTTGTCATTGTTCCTTATTAAACTGAATCACATTCTTTTCGCCAGGAAAAGGGAGGGCATTTATTCCTTTATCTCATTTTGAAGTCACGGGGTGATTCCATCTTTCCTCTCAAACAAAATATTTGCTAAGCGTAGATAAAAGCTGCTGGAGGAAAAAAAAATGTTGTCAAATCATTCATTATCTGAATAGATCGATTTGAAATATATCTGACATAAAGTTCAGATAGCAAAACGTACTTAAATCAATGCTTTTCTTGGGCGAACAAAACATATTCAGGAGAAAGAAGGGTTTTATTTTCTGAAAGACAACAAAATTAGTAGTACGGACGTTTCCAACAGAGTTCTTGGAATTAAATTCTTCTGTAGACTGACAGGACATCCTAGTTTTGAAACATGAATAGCATTTTCAGTATTTGACCTGTGTAACATTTGGAGGAAAATTAGCTAGTTCCCATCTCTTGCTATTTGAGGCATCTCAACTGAAAATGTATCTTTACGTTTAATGTTTCGATTCTTCCTCGACTGAATTCTGATTTTCCGCAAAGGACCAACAAGCGTCAACAAGCTTGCACAAATCCTGTATTTGTTGCACCATTCATCTTTCTATCACGGTTCTGTGGCTACTTAGCTCAAGATGACATTTTAAGTGAGAAATAGACTTGTCGGTTCTAGGATCAATCAACCAGTCACATTTATTTGTATAGAACATTTCAGCAACAAAGCAGTTCAAAGTGCTTTTATGTCATAAAACCCCCAAAATAAAAACTCACCAATTTTAGAAACCAGAATTGAACAATACAATCGAGATGCTTATATTGAGTAAATGTCTTTGTAATGCTAAATGAGAAGGATTTTTTTCCCCTGGGATGTAAAAGAAAAATTGTGGGACTTCTGTTTTCACTTATATGTGTGCACTTGTACTTTTTTTTTTTTTACATCCTTATAACCTTGTCTTTTATGATCACATACCTTCTGTCAGCTTTCTAAGAGCAGTGGGACTTGTATAAATGACTGTGTCAGATTTAAAGTTTCCACAACAGAAAAATTGGGTCTTAGGCTCAGGTACGTGTTAATGATGGTTAGGTTTAGGGTTGGGGACAAATTTGGGTTACTCAAACAAATACACATACCTGCAATATCCTAACAAAGCTAGAAATGCGTATTGAAACCAGCCTAATCCTGTGATAATATGCATAAAAGTTATAACTGTCTTGGCTTCTGTTATTGGAATGATTCAATAGAAAATCACTTGAGAGACTCATTCAAAAGGTGAAACCACGGGTGAAGGACTTTTTTTTTTTTTTTTCTTTTACGAGACCGAACAGGAAGAAAGATTTAGCAACTCTCACATCAAGCATTTTCAATGAAGCCAAATATCACTGGGGATCTGGTGAGAGACCACAAAGGTGAGGTGAAAACTATAGTACCATTCTCACAATTAGGAGCTGGAGTAACACCAGTTTAAACACGGGTCTGATGACAAAGTCATCACAGATCCGTGTCAAAAGAACTTCCAGAGTTTGACCTGCACATGGGTTTGTTTTGGCTGATGTTCGTGGCTAGTTGCCACTGACAAGCAGTGGGATCTGTGAAAAACTCACTTTTTCCATCAGATTTTACACACACCACTAGCACCTCCTGTAACTGCATCCGCACAGAGCTGTAAGCCCATGATTAATGGAACATTTACGTATAGTTGGTAGTATTTAGCCTCTCGAGCATTTGCTTTATGTCCTCTTGTATACTTGAATTTGAAAATCTTGTAATCCTCGGAATATCAACAGTGTATTTTCAAAAGCTCATTGGTGTTCTGTGTATATATGTTGTACCTCAGTGGTGAATCTTTTGTGAGGTTTGACAGCATCGTTCACTATTTTCAGTGATTACACTTTGGGTTGCTTGTGGAGGTGCTCTCATTGTCTAAAGTGCTGTGTGCTTGCTCACCCAACCTTCAAGCAGATTTCTTGATTTATTGTTCCGTCCATCAAGAGGTATTGATCAGGAAGGTTGGAGAAGATTAACCTTACAGTAGGACAGTGGCCTTAAACATACACCCGGTGCTAAAATGTAGTGGTTCAGATAAAATCATCTGAGTTTGATGTCCTAGTCAAAGTAAGGATCTAAATTGAGTTCACAATGAGTTGAAAATTGATGTTCAAAGAAATCGATGCTCGAATTGATGTTCATTCACTTTGACAAGGCCTGAACGAGTTTGCAAACAATAGGAACAAGTTTCTTGATTTGATTTGAAAGTTGATAGAAGGATACCCACCCCCCCAAAAAAGGCTGTTCTAAAAGGTTGTGACTACTCATAGTCTACGTTTTAGTTTGTGGTTGTGACTTGGCGCAATATGCAAAAATGGAAACCAGACTTGGCTGCAATTCAGTGTTAAATGAATTTTGTTCAAAATATCCATCACTACACAATCTCCATGTTTAGTAATTAAAATAAATTAAATTAAATCTCAGTGCAACACACTGAGGAAAAAAAAATCCTCAAACCTTTTCCAAATAAACTGCCTATTTAGAGCATTTAGATGTCAAAAGGATACTTAAACATATGGATTAAAGAGCAGAGGAAGTTATTTTGTAGGAATGCCTAACCCAGGGAGGGACGGTAGACTGTTTATTCACCACCACGGGTGGGTCATACAGGACAAACACTGCCTCAAAAACAGGAAAATGTGATTCAGGAAAGTGGAAAGAAAAGGTACTCCACACAAAGCGCAGCACAACAGAGAACTAGCTCTACGTCTAGGACTTTGTGAGAAAAACAAAAATCAGACATGGCGCAGAAAAGAAGAGGATCAAATGGCTTTCAATCAAGAAGCTACTGAGTCATCCTGCGCCGTCAACAAATGCACTGAGCCTCTTCAGTGAACACTTTTAAAGTCTCCCTCAAAAAATGGCTGCACAGACCTGAGATATCAGAGTATTTATTCAACATCGACCAGCGCGGGGTGACATTGTTTACGCTCAGTGTCCTGCACCGTGACATTGGCCGCATCTCCGCGGCCCGGCTTTATGCAGCCATGATTACTAAATTAATGCAAGGTCTGAGGAGCGTCAAGTGATGTGCTAAGACTCCCACTGCAGCAAGCATGTCCCATTTTCCTGAGAGCCCCCCGACTATTACAGTCCTCCTAATGTTAAAGTGCCTCTTTAACCCTGGTAATCATTTTAAGATGTCCAAAAAAAAAAGAGTGTCGTGTTTCTGGGGAAAGAATCTATCGCATCTGATGTCTGCGGCGTTCTAATGGACGTTAAGCTGAAATGATAAAGGGGCGAGTTCAAAGCAAAACCCTCCCTCATACCTTGAAATCTTTAAAAGCCCTCCGCGGAGGCTGCTCATGCATCTTAAGTGTGGGCACCACCCTTAAATAAATTTGGCTCAACTGCAGGCGGCTGCCAAAAATGTAATTGATGGGGAGGGAGGCTGACCAGTGATTCTTTGAATACAAACACTTTGCAAGCTTTCTGATGGTTCAACAGCATTCCTGGACGAAGAACCCCTGGGCTCTGGGCAGCTCGCTGGCTCTTCTGTGAGGAACAGGAGAGGTGAGCTCGAAGGCTGACATGTAATGCACACTGACAAAAGCCTCTGGTTTCCATTTGGACTTACATTTTACTACATTTTCCACTATTAAGTCTCAGAACAACACAGCATCAACCCCCCAAAGCCCTTGTGCTGAAACAGAAGAGTTAGTATTTAAATGCCTGTCATTAGTTGATGCACAAACGGGGAATGAATATGTACCAGTATACACAGAGGACAATATTGGAAAGCCTCATTATGCAGCTTGAACGAATTAACTGACTGGACCTTGAAAAGAGACGTCCATCTGTCAGGAGAGAGTAATTCTCGCAATTTATTAACCCCGCAGGTAAATACAAACAGTTTGAAGACCAGGTTGATGGCAGCTCCAAATATTTAACCTATATGTCTACATGCTCTACTGTAGATGAATGTACATGGATCGTTTGGTCATTTGTTCACGTACATGCCTGTACATGTTTATGTGGTGCATTCTGTGCTTCCCTATGAGTCATTTCCAGGTTACTATGCCAACTCTTTAGCATAGGCGAAGAATTCGGACCCATTTATCTGCTTCACTTCTCTAATCCTGCATCCATCAGGCAGCTGACAAAACTGCAGACCTCAAGCTGCTACATCAGCACTGAAACCTGAAAACACCCAGTGAGATACTGATGTGTACTTTTGAGTTTCGCAGGTTTCGTTATACTAAATTCACTTATATTGCGCATAACACTGAAGGTAGTACAATTTTTCTTACTGTAGATTAACAATAGATTAGAGACCTACAGAAATATATGAAAAGATTAAATTTTGGAAAAAAAAAAAAAGTAATGTGAATAATCCTGGAAAGCACTGGAAACATCCCATGTTATTGGGCTTCAAGACAAAGTTCAGTAGCACCTACAAAGCTACACATCTGTAAATACTTTTATCTATAAAAATGTCAAAAAAAACTCAGGGGTGATGAACCCGATGGAGGATCTCACGACATTTGACGGATTCTTAAATTTGGAAACAGTCGATTCCGAAATATGTGCACTTCATGAGAACACCTCCTTTTACCCTTTACTTTACCTTCTAATGTGGCTCTCTATACAAGTTCTGATAGTCTGGGGAAGATAAACGTGCGAGGCTGGTTGATGGAGGGAAGAGGGGACGTACATTGGGAGGTATAGTGAAGGTTTATTGGTTTGGCCTTGACCTGGGGGTTCCCCCTCAGATCCACAGATCCGCCCAGATGGATATTCACAAAAAGAAACTTGGGAGATGAAACTGGGAGATAACTTCTTTCCTATTCCAGCTATCCTCATCCGCAGACGGGGCCTAAATTGAGGCACACCCCATCCCCTCCCTCCCCGCCTCTTTCCTCACCCCTCTATCCCATTTGCATTCCTCCAATGCCCCCGGGATGGCTTCATTCAGTTCCCTCCCATGGTATGTTTCCCACATGTTTGCTGCAGACCTCGGCACACACAGACACCTTGACTCTCGCACAAACACAAAACGCTCCAGCAGGCACAATTATACTGTGATCTCAGATTTGATAGATGTATGAGGCCCCTGTGTGTGTGTACAACATGTGTGCCTTATCATGCTCGGGCCCCAAAGCGGGATGATTCAATCATTTTTTAAGGATATGCTGACAATTCTGCAGTTGTTGTCCGTTTCGAATAACTGCCTGACATCAACCTTTTACTGTAGCGATGAGGCCAGGGCTCTCTGCGGACTGCCGCGATGCATTCCCTCCCCCGACATCTGAGTCGCATTTGTTTACATTCATTTGTCAAAGCACTTGATGCGGCCCGGTTTATTTGCACGAGCGTTTTTTTTTTTTTGTTTTTTTTTTTAGTTTGTCCCAAAGGAGATCTATTCTAAGAAATTTTTAAGTTTATCAACAAGTACTTTGAGCAGTGCAACATTTACACGAGACGTCCTCAGAGGCTGGTAGAAGAGTGAGTGTTAGCTTGTCAGCAACATTAATCAAAAAGCCATTTAATACTCTTTTTTTTTTTTTTTTGGAAATATCCTTCCTAATCTCTAAATCTCAGATATTAAATACACCTTAAAACTTGGACATTTTGGTAATAACAAACTAGCATTCGTACTAACTGTGCCAAATACCTTTTATCATAAATACAAGAAAAACAGCAGCGTGTGATAAAAACCAGGAGACTCTGGTATGTAAACTCCTTATCAGAGGTCCTGATCATTTTCATCTGGTGAAGATCACGTTAAGAAATAACAAAAAAAAAATAATAATAATAATTTTTTTGCTCTGAAGTCTGCTTACTTAAGCAACCAACCATGTGTAACAAAAAAGGTAATTTAAAGTTAGCAAAAACACCAAATCAAGAATATTATTAAAATCACATTATTTACAAAGAAGGACATACAGTCTGCGTGCAAACAGGCTCAGCATTACCATTAAAGTAGTTGGTATTCTGTCTGCATCCTTAGGTTTAAATGTAGTGCAAACATAAACACAGACGGACATATTTAACCATCAACACACTAAAACTTTGCTAAAGTCTGTAAATCCACGGTCCAAAAGATTCATACTTGAAAGCATCAGAAAAATATATTTTTATTAATACAATGGAAATCCTTCTTTACCTGCAATCTTGTGAAGTAAACACAATATGCAGAATGAAAATGGACTCAAAACATAATGCTCATTTGATTAAATTAGTTTCTTCTTCTTCTTCTTCTTCTTCTTCTTCTTCCTTTTTATAACATTTTAATTAAAGAGTCAAAGTCTCAATACAGTTATGTGGAAAAACATAAAGTACAGTTGTCAGTCCAGAATGCTGCAGCCGGTTGTACTGTACGTTGGAATACAGCAGCATGCTAAAATAAGTCTCTAAAAAACTATAAAACCATATCACAGGAGCGGAAGCAGACTCTGGCTGCTGATGACACGACATTGCATGCCACTGCAATCAGAAAATGCTTTTCATAGGAGGTGTACACAAAGAAAATCTTTTCTTTTAAATAAAAAGGTGAAGATATGAACTAATTACAGCATTCAATGAATATAACCTCATACCGGCTGTGAAGCACTGAGGTGGAAGTGTCATGATCTGCAGCAGGACCACCATCATGGAATCCACCATACAGAGGGAGGCCATCTGTTAAAAAAAAACATAAAATTATTTATATTATATTAATTATAGTTTTGAAGGGAAAAAAAGATGAAGAGACACATATATTTCAGTTTATTGAATAAAAACATTGTGAAATGTCTGGCACCCAAATGCTTCTAAATTGAGCAAGTAAGAAGAACAGTAATCAAAGAGGTAGCCAACAGGCTCATGGTAACGACTACGGCATTATTGAAAGAAAGCCATTTAAATTCCTGTTTGCAGTTTGCTAAAAACCATGCAGGAAATAAGCCATGCATGTTGAAAAAGCCTTGTGTTCCTTTCATGCACTGCTGCATGTTGGATGATCACATCAAATACAAAAAGCATTGATGTCCGTGGTTGTTGCCTGACAAAATCTAAAAAAAAAAAAAATTAAATAAAAATACAAAGAGTCTGAATACTTTTCCAACTCACTAAATGTGAGTGATGATGTTCTGTAAAGGCAATATCGTGCAGGCACAGCACTCTACAGGCCGTCGAAGGATGACGGAGGACGATTCTGATGATGATGATGATGATGATTTAATTCTTCCACGGAAAAGACCGAGTCACGGGGGCAAAACATCCCCCGTTTCATGTGTCTGGCGAAGTGCACTGTGTAGTCATGGTTATTAGATTAAGGCCGTACCTGCTCGCCTTGCGTCTCCCAGATGAAAGCGCTTTCGACATGCCAATTAGGAAATTGTGCTTGATGTTTCTAATCAAGCGCTTGGCTAGCACAAAAAGAAGGAGGCTCACCCAAGCCTACGGGACTAGAAGACACGGATGTGACCACAGCTATGTGTGTGTTTATGTGAAATCTGGATGAGGCTCAGTCACTCACTGAAATAAAGAACATTACTTCAATTACTCTACTAGTACAAATATACAACACTGTTTCCCAGTTCCCCTGATCTCTCATGACAATCATAACAGCTCATGGGATAAATGAGGTCTTTAGGAACTAACTGCGAATTACAGTTCAAGTATGACTGAATATCAGTCACGGTTGTTGTCTGGGTGCCTGTAAATACGTCTGTGGGAGTTTACATAGCTGAACGGCTTTAATGAAACAGAGGAGCTCATGTTAAACCACAACCATTTTGAAGAAACTGCCCCTTTTTTTTCCTTTTTCCCTATGTTGTGCAGCTGAACCATAATGTGACATGGGGTCAACAAGAGAAGAGGAGTGACTCAAAAAAAACCAACAAAACCGACTGTTGTTTTAACCATTCAAGAGATTTTGACCACAAGCCAGTGTGGTGTAGCAATGCTGACTTTTATTTGCTCATAAAGTCACTTTTCACACCACTGAGCTGCCTGTTTGTGCAAACACTTGCAAGAGAAAACCTTTTGAACTTTTTCTTTTACTACATTAAGAGTTTAGCTGCACCCACTACACAGAGATGGTCTGAACATTTAATAAGTGCGTGTTACAAGATGTTAGTGATGCGACATGATGTAAAGAGGCAGATTATAGAAAAACTCTCAAAATAGAAGAAAAATTCAAAGGACTTAAAAGTTTTTTTTTTGCTTTGTTTTTTGTTTTTTCAAAAGGTTTTTGGGTTTGTTAATGTACTCCTTGTTTCTCTGAGACTGAGCAGTGTAAGTTGAGCAAGTTTACACACACTTTTTTATACCAAATGAACAAGTCACTAAAACAAAGAAGATGCGAGACTTTTATGTCTATATCAGCTCTACTGACTTTAGTGAAATGTAGTTTTATGTCAAGTATTAGCTTAGAATACAAATGTTATTTTTAATATATCCAAAGATTTTCTATTAACATCATTTATAGTCTATTATAAAGGATTGTCGTTACATAAATTGAAATCTATGGGGGTAATATGGTCAGTTTAAGCACACTCCCAGGTAACACCATCAGCTGTGGTAAGCCATTCCAGGGTGCTTGAGAAGTTTAACACCTTGATAGTTGGGACCTATTCCTCCAGTGCCCTACACCTGGACCACCACCCTAGTTTACCAGTCTGCAGGTGTTGTCCCCGTCCTCCATTGAACATTGAAAAATGCACGTCGACTGCAACATCTCCATAACGTCCAGAGGCTTCAGCTTCCCAAGCGAATCATCTTCGCTTTCTAGCACTCTTCTTGCATGCCCAGTTTTATGCAATATTATTAGTTGTTAATGTCATGTGCCTATTTATTTTTTTTATTCAGTGATCTCAAACAAGAAAAAAAGCGGTTATTAAGAACAATTTGTTTAACCAGCAAGACTAGATTTGTTACATCTCAAATTTACCTCCGGATTACATCGACTAAGCATACATTCATCCAGCAAGTATTTTTTGATCAGTAAAAGTATATTTTATATATCAATCTTTCAGTACATTTTTCACTTACTCAGACTTCATTCAGACTTGGTGTCATCATGTGTTTTCCATTAAGTTGCTGCAAACATAGTGAAAAGTTTTGCACAAATTGACTTGAGCGCCCAAAAGTTGTAAAGAAAGAAAGACGATCAGACAAAATGGTTTTCCCCGGTTGCAAGTTCTGGATGCTGTGTGATGTTCATGTTTTTGATGCTCTCCATGGGGGGGGGTTGGAGGGACTTTGGCAAACAGCCATAACATCCCTAAGCAGTTGTCGCTGCTTAACCTCTGTCAGTTGTGGGAACAAAAAAAAAAAAAAAATCACTGTATTTACATCATCTAACACAACTCTGGTATCGATTTAGATGAAATATTCATTCCTCACCTGACTTTTTCTCTTTCATCCTCGTTGCCGCCTGTTTGATGTTTATCATGATTTCTTCCTCCGCCCTGTCAGCTGTCTCCCTATAGGATAAAGTGCTCCTTTAATGAAATTATTTGGACGCAGTTCAAAGGAAAAGGAAACCACCTCTCTCTGACGTGATGAACTGAACGGACAGAATGTGTCAGCTGCTCCTTTTAGAAGCCCAGACATGTTCGTATCAGCAAACGGACGGCTCGTCTTCTCAATGTGAAGACGTAGCGTTCATCTCCTCTTCGTTTCAAAGTTTTATTCCATGATATTTCACATTTCTGTCTTGCGTTACTTTTTTTTTTTTTTTTTTACATGTGCAGCAGCCTGGCTGAAAAGAGATTAACACGTGTCTCAGCAGTCGGTAGACGGAGTGCAGCGCCGTTTCTGTGAAAGCATTCATGCTCAGTGGGACCTGGCTCTGCTGGCAAAAATAAAAACTGAGCATGAACACAGTCTTGGTAACAACAGCAGTTTGTGCCGTAGACCAGGGGAGGACTGGCTGTCATCTGACAAAAAGAGGCAGAGTCTCTGGAGTCCCCCCCACCACCACCACCCCCCACTTACAAGAAAGACAAATTACTATAAAAAAGGTTAAATATAATGTAGTTACAGTTATATATACTACCACCTCTAGTATATATTATCTAAAATCTTGTTTATTTGTCATATCCCTTGCTATTGTGAACTTCTGCTTTCATTTCTTTAGATTTATTATTTTCATTCTGTCACCCCCCATCTCAGTTTATTCTTTCTGCTCAGTTATTAGTTCAGTATTATTCTCAGTTTTGGATTTTTTTTCTCTTGTAGTTTGTTCCTTTTTTATTTGCTCTGCCTTATTCTGAACATGTCAGAACAAGTCAAAGCAGTCTGCTTTTAGTTATTTTAGATGTTTGTTTTTTTTCTTATTTAGATCTTATTTAAATCTAAATTAGGATTTCTCATTTAGAAATCCTAATCTCGGAATTCTAAGATTAGGGTCAGAATTCTATTTTTTTTTTTTTTTTCCAGTGGCCCTAATCCTCTTCCCTATGTGCTTAGTTAATTGCTTCAGTTAGATTTATTTTCCTAGTTCCTCTGTTTGTCCTCCCTCACCTCCTTGTGCCATTCTCTCTCCGTCCTCATACATCTCACAGCTTCTGTTACTAATCAGCTACCGGTTCTCCGTCCAGTCATCAGACTCTCCAGTGTGTTAGCTCCTCATAGTCAGTCAGTCACCACAAGATTGTCAACCATTTGGGCCCCTGTAGTTCTTTTAAACAAACTTCTCCTACCCTAACCCATCATTTTTGTATTATATCTTGTGGGTTTGGTGCAATTCTTCAATAGGAAGTTGATGTGATTGATCTGATAATAGAGCAGAAAAGGTGTGAAATGGACTTTAAGCTGCTTGTGACACTTTTTTAGTTACTACTTGAAGACTTTTCAAGTCTTTTATAAACATAAATATCTTCCAAACAGCTGACGTTGTTTTTCTTGCAAGTGAAGGAAAATTGTGGTCAACCAGGTAGGTGACCAGTAGTGTGCAGGAAAAAGTGGGGGAGGGGCGGTACTGTTTTACTCCTTACCGCTGACCATGAAATGCTAATCAAAATGGTACAAAACAACACTCATCAAACAAAATAATCAAGAAAAGAGGTGAAAACTGCAGTGTGCAAAAAAATAAAAAAAAGAAAGAAGCTAAATTACCGGCATCAGAAAACTGATGATATGCAAAGAAACAAACATAGATTCTACAAAGCAAAATGCTCAATCAAGAAAACCTACAGAATTCATAAAAAAAAAAAACATGAAACAATACAAATCTTTATTTAACCACATGATCAAGGTGCAGTATTGAGACAAGAGTAGGCACAAACACAAAAGGATTAACTCATGATAAAATGTACCAAATTATATATGTAAAAAAAAATAAAAAGGGTTTGCCTTGGTATAATATGGACAAGGATTACAGTCACCATTTTCTAAGAGATAAAGAATACACATCTTTTCTCCCTGATCTCCCTCCTGCATCCAATTAAAATTCCTTTGACAACAGTCTACGTAATACGATGTTTATGAAAACATCTCCCCTGATTCTGTTTTTCCCACCACATTTAATATGGGAATCCTCCAAGCTCGATCTTTCAGAACATTTAATGTTGAGCAGAATTTGTCAGAAGATATATATCTTGAGTTAAAAAGAAAAAAAATGCTTGCCCAGGTTTAATTAGATGGCAGCACTGTGATTCATAAAACTATTTCTTGTACACAAGGGAGAAGGCTGAAAGCTAATATTGACTGGCTGCAGTCTTCGGGCCCTCAGGCAAGACTTCATTAAAAACAGACACTGAGCTTGTAATGGGAATCATTGCAGCGGCTCGGGGAACGGTGGTAAAAACCGTCATCTCTGACCAAACTTTGTCTCTTGTCTGTACAATTTGTTAATCTAACTGCATCTGTTGATAAAGTGTCAACAACTGACCTACGGAGAAAACACGGCGTCTGCGACGGATGGCGGGAGTGACGTCATTGTGAAAAATGCAAACTCAAGAGACGTGCTCACCCAGCTCGTTTTAAAGCGCAACATTTTCAAATCCATCATGAAAACTTGCACATCGGTGCAAAAAGAGGAAATAGGTTTCAGAAATACACTTGCATGACAAAACATAAATGAGTAAAAAAAAAAATTGGGATGTGAATACTTTTGCAACCCCCTTCTGCGTAGCACTAGAATGTGTGCATGCTGTTGGACACGCACTGTAAAAGACCAGCCTCTAAGACGAGGCTTTTGATCAGCTGCATTTAGGAGGCAGCAAGAATCAAACTGAGATATGCTGTCAGAATACGGGAAAATTTGTGTTCCTCCTTGTTAAAATACCTCCTGCCTTCTCGCAAAGTTCTCTTCACAGAGACCAGAGGAGGTTCAGCAAGTGAAGTCTGAGTCATTGCGGCCTTTAAAGATCTGTCCACCTCTCCCAGATGTCTTGTATGAGTGCAGTGAGCAATGGGGAGAGCGTGATGATGTTATGGGATTTATTTTTATAGAACCACAGCATGAGGACACTTGTGTCTGTGTTGCCATGAAATATTCAACCTCCATCTGCGGTGTTGGACAATGCAGATTTTTTTTTTCTTCTTTTTTCTATTTTCTGACAAGAAATTTTCGCAAAAGCAGGAGATGCGATATTCTCACGCAGCAGATTAAAGGCTCGTTGCACCTTAGATGCAGCTGCCAACAGTTTTAAATCACGGCCACACGAGACACCTTTACAGTCACCATCGTGCACGCACTTACTCCGAGGGCGAATTTGTTCCTTCTCTGCATTAAAGGCTTTGCTAGGCTCTTGTCCTGCCAGGTCTTTCTCCGAGGACCCGCTCACTCAGCTGGTTTAGGACCACCAGGAAAGTAGGTGATGAAAACTGCCAAGGAAGAGAAGAAGTCGCCAGATTTACCAGCGTCTCTCGTCTCTGGTGTGTCACACTCTTGCAAAAGCCCTCACTGACAGCACGCCCCTATACAGGTATTCTAACGCTTCAGTTCAGACTGAAGTAATTTATTTTCCAGTTTTCCAAAAACAAAGTCTGAAGACACCAGCGTCATGCTTCAGCACCGCATTACTCTGGGATCTGACACCAGCTGTGGATAGGTGGAATTGCTTAAAAAATAGGAACAGTCAAAAAGTAAGCTCGGGGGGGAAAAGCTCTCGCTTTCTTTTGCATCATTAAGCTGGAATACGCGGCTGCTACCACAGAGTCCCTGCGTCTACCATTTTTGGCACTGTCCTTAAAGTGTGCATCACTTTTTTCCAACAAATCAACAGCCGAAGTGGCTCGGCTAAGTGAGAATTAAAACCGGAGGTCACAGCCAACAGTCAGACTGAATTAAATCATACAAATGTGGGTTCCAGTTATGACTCCTCAATCCCGTCTCCTCACTTAGTCAAGACCAGAAATGCTCAGATAATATAGGGTTACCTCCAGCTGAGGCTCTACCCAGTGGAACAAATTTGCTCACATATGTATCCACTCAATGGCATTAAGCACTTGTATGTACTGCAGCGCTAGTTTATAAATTTCTGGTCTGTAAGCCTCAAATAAATCCATGTTTCAGATTTGTCATAGAAGCGCTTGACATGCTGAGCAGGTAAGAGGCTAATAGTTTGTTTGAAGAAGAATGCATGGATGTTCTGCCAAGTAGTACATTTTTAAAAAAAAAGAGAGATTGCTTTTCAAAGTTTGCATTTCAAACTGTTCATGTAATAGCCCCGCATTTTTTTTTTTTCTTTGCTCAAGTTGGACTTTTGACCTTTCTGGCTCCATATCGTTACATCATTTGGTTTTATTCAAGCTCATGCATTCTAGAAGGTGATGTGTACTTTTATTTCCTCCATAAATCTAATTGAAAATATGAAATTTAACACACAGCTTGCTTAAGCATATTGAAGTATATAACTGTCAGCTTTGGAACAACTTTATTATGCTTGAAACATGGAGATGGTGGTTTCTGTTTTCAGCGATGGCAAGTCTAAGAGTGGCTGTTTAAGATTTGCTTTGTCAACCATATGGCAGCCAGACTTTTTTTTTCTGCACAAAACTTCTACATCTTCTCAATTCTTAGACGTTTCATTTGTATCTTCCCATCACATAAAAAAAATAAATAAATAAAAGTGCTGGAGACTCCAAACACTTCCCCAGGTCAAAACCAATTCGGTGTAGTGTCTCTACCATGTTTTATTTCATGAAGTCAGAAAAATTATGAAGTCCCAATTTCACAATCTGTTTTCATCCTGAAAATCAAGGTCAGAGCAACTTTTGCCCTTCTGCTTCATGGGAGGTTTCTGTCCTTCCTTAGCTCACCCTCTGGAAACCTGTGATACCACTTGACCGGTGTGCTATCCTAAGGCAAATTCCCCACTTGCCACTGTCCCTGATGTGGGTCACACCCCACGTACACCGGATGCTTAATGTCAGAACTTAGACCTGAGTCAGCGTTGGTCTACCAACCTCACTGGGTAAGTGAAAAAAAACAATAGGTTAAATAGTGGTATTTAACCAGAGGCCATATTCTACATCCCTCATGTCTCATGATAATTGAATCCCTAAGCTTGACGCATGAACTAGAGGAGTCAATTTAAGTTTTCGTTGAGAACCATGTGCTAAGCCTAAGAGTGGCAGACTTTCATCCTAGGTGTTTCACACTTTGCTTCCAGCCACTAAGGTGCACTGTAAAGCTCATAAAGTAAATATGCCAACAAAACCACAAGCAAATATGATATGTTGAGGTTCCCAAGCATGACACCCTTCCCTCCGACACTGTGATTTAAGATGATCCTCAACAACTAGGACTGGGGATACGGGGGAGAAGTGGAGGAGTCTGAACCAGACTTGGAAACAAGCACAACTTTGTGATAAGAACTTGGAAGCAGCTCTGTCAGTGTGCTTGACTTGAATCTCTTAAGTCTGACAAATGGCTTTGTATTTTTTTTTCCCAAACCGATGGGTGATAAGTTATCAACAGTGCTGTAACAAAAAGTATGCCCACCCCCCCGCCCCCCGACCGACTTTTCTTTTTGCATATGTTTCAGATCAAAACATTTTTTTTTTATTATAAGATGATGATTTTTAACAACTTTGTTTCTCATCTGTTCCAAAGCGTCATTAAACTGGGATATGATCTATTGATATCTGATATAGCTTCGCCTGCTTCATGTTGACAGGTTCTTTTCAAGTGATTTCTTGATTGCGCTGTTCTAGTCATAGTCACGCTTGAATAAGGTTGGAAACTAAACTTACATTTACAAACAGTATGGTTTATGACAGTAAATTCATGTTTAATTAAGGGTTTGTTTACTTCTCCAGCGAAATCCATTTTTGTTTGGAGAGTTCGTAAATGAATTCATCATTCGAAAAAAATGTTTTTGCTCAAGTTATCGTCCGATGTTCAAGTCTCACTAAAAGCAAATAGAGACCAAATCTGTGAGGTGACAAATTATTATTATTTTTTTTCCACAGTGCTCTAACTCGTAAATCTGTAGGTTACATTTCTAAATGTGTATTTCCTCTTTTTCTTTTTTTTTGGTATTCTTTAACTGAAATGAACTTTACCCCTGGGTTACTTGGAGACTGGACTCTCTCCCAGCTTTCATCAGGTGAGAGGTGAGGTATACCCTGGACTAATCAGCAGTCCGTAACATTTGAGTCTATCAAGGGAAAAATAATTAAATTTGAACTACACTTCTCAAAGTGTGACAGCAGGGGGCTTTTCAATCCTGAAAGCCAAGGTAATGATATCATTGCTGACTTCTACATGCATATGGAAAACAACAAAAAAATATAGTTTTTAAATAAAAACACAGTAACACAGAATGTATCAGGAAATCTTACCGTGGAGTGTTTCTGATTCATCCGGTTTGAATTTGCGTTCCCTGCTTGTACCGGAACGTGTAAAAGTCTGCCTGATTTACTGATTGTTAGAGAAGTCTTGACCTGTGACCTTTACAGACAGCCAGTGGCTGTAAAACACACTCCCCATATGTAACCCACCTCCTTTGGCTAATGAAGCCCATAAACCAGACTGTTTGACAAGCAGCAAACACAGCTGAGAGAGCAGGTCGTTTTAATCGGGCCCCTGGAGGGAGACCCGCACCTTCGGGGAGGAGACCCCGGGACACTCAGACATTCATCAGGCACGACAGGGAGGCCCGGGGCCATGTGCGTGGTTTGAGCGGCCAGTGTCCCCGAGGTCCTCCAGCGGCACAGGTGTGTGTTGAGGTCTGAAGGGGGGGACGGGGTCAGAGTCAGGCTTTTGCAGCAAGTGACTGGACCGCAAATGGTTCCTGCTGTTTGATTTTTCATATGAGTCATCTTGAGAAAGAGAGAGGTTATGTCATCCCCTGTTGTAATCACTAACTGGTGTGGTTCAAACAGCTGTGAATGTGCGTCTGGTCTGTTTATGCTTTGTGTTTAAACGACTTGCCAGAATTTTGAATGATTAGAATGCTAAGATAAAAATCATAATTCGCCTTTTTTTGCTCCTTGCAGAAGAATCTCGCCGGCCTTCTGTAAGGCAACAGCTCTTGCTCTTTATTTAATCCGAACGTTTGAGATTTTAACGCAAAGGCAGAGAAACGTAGGTAACGTCTGCTTTACTTTGCGCATGAAGATCATTTGCTCGATGCGTTCAAAATGTAAAATAAATAATGTGAACCTTCCATTTGGAAAAGAAAGCAACAGATGCTGAAACACTCCAGGAATGAGCTTGCCAGTCAAGGGTTTAGCTGAATGATTCCCTGGCCATTTTTCCCCCCTGATCATGCAAGGAAAATAAAGTCTCCCCTTGGCTGCAGATTAAGCATAGATGGAGAGGAGGGGGAAGACGGGAGGGATCAACCTTGCTGATGCCTTTTCATCATAATTTATACTCCATCTGCTGACTCAATCAGCACCTCAGAGACACCCAGCTCGATTTATCCTTCCTAATGGATATCACAGCACATCTCGGTGATTACAATTAGCAGGAATACACTTAGCGGCATCTATCTCACTCGTCCCGACTGTGCGCTTTCCCACTCGTGAACCTGAACTGCAAGATTAGAGATGGGTCAGACGGCGGCACTGTTATCCTCAAGCCGCAGCTGCTTCTGCGATCCAAAAGGACGTTAACCTCTTAGTTTTTTTCTGTCCCTTTAGTGAGCTTAACTATGACAGATGGGCCTGCTCGGGTCATATTCTGTTGTTATTCACCAGAGGACGCGCAGTATTAATCGCGCAAATATTATTCTTTCCACCTCGTTTTTTCGACCCGTAACATGAGGTCAAATGTTCGCAAAGTGCGGCGCTCACGGTGGCTTGCAAAAGTGTTAATGTCTCCCTTTCTTTTTTCTCCGTTTGTTATATTACATCCACAAATGCTGCTGTCTTTTGTTGAGATTAAAAACATGTAATTAATATTTGCAAATAGATAATTAATAATCAGTAGTAGACCGATAGAAGCAACGGATATTAGTTCCATAAAAAAAAACGAAAAAAAAAAACAACATATGTTTTTTGAAGTTTTGATTTATTTTTAAATTAAGTATTTGAAAAGTTTGACTCACATTTCCAGAACCTCCATACTCCAGTCACGGCTGAAATATTTGCCCCTTCATTTTTACAGCGTAGATCAAGCTTAGTTAGATTGGATGGAGGACATCTGGAAACACCAATTTTCAAGTCTGGCCACTGATTCTTAATTAGATGTAGGCCTGAACTTTGACTACACCATTCTAACACATCATGGTTTATGATTCTGGCTCTATGTTTAGAGTTCCCCCTCTGCTTTCATGCAGAATAACCTCCCCACAGTGTGATACTGCCACCGCCTTACGGAGGGTATGGTATTCTTTAGGGTGATTTGAACCTCCATGCTTAGCATTTCACATGTCCTGAGATTTTCAATGTTTGGGATATTGTGTTGTGACCTAGCCTTGCTTTCAACTTCTCCACAGCTTCCTCCACTTACTGGTCTTGTCCGTAGGGTGAGCGGTGTTGTTTGGATCTGTGAGCAATTTGATCACAGTGTAAATCCAATCACGACACGATGGGAATAAAGCTTACCTCAGCTAAGATTGGTCAAACAACGTGAACTTTTTGGAGGTGCTTGGGGGATTTAGCAGAAATGTAACTTCAAGCAATTCAATCGCACCAAAAATATTTTGATTGAGGTGGTTTGAAAGGAAAACTTTCTCCCAGTGGAGCTCAGTAGCACGACTGGAGACCAAGTTTTATGATTTACTGTACAATAAAGTTCCTTAGTTGACGTTTATTGTACGAAACTTTTATTGCACAGAAATTTATGGATGTACAAGCCAGTGACAACAATGCGATAAGTTGCATGCTCATCATTTATATTGGTCTATATAAAATGGCTTAAAAACAGTGCGGTGTACTCTTTGCATCAGTATGTGTGAGTGTTGCTTTCAGCCCTGCTTCACTACATTCCAGAGGCCGTACATAGGTTCACCACCACCTTTCTTCTGAGACCTGAAGCGCCCTGCCTGTCCTTCCAGCTCCTTCAAAAGAGTGGTCAGTGCACACAGTCCAGGCATAAACAACCAATCATTTTAGTTGAATTTTGTGTGCATGTTTCATCTGATGCCTTCTCCGGAACTGGTAGTGGAACAGCAGCCAAAATGATTTACTTTATGATGCTACAGATCCCGCCTTCACTTTTTCTCATTTTACTTCCAAACTGTGAGTGGTATGCAATGTTGCTTTTTTAAAAAATGTTGAAATCATAACCTTTTAAAACATTTTATTTTTTTTTTAAACCAGTTCATGTATGAAAACAGCCAGGTCGATGCACTCTAAAGGAGAAGACATTAACCCAATACCAATGTTTTTGGACAGTGGAAGTAATTTTGCGCACTCTAAGAGAACAAACTCTTGGAAAAAGGATAAATTATGTTACATATTGTTTTTTTTATACTTGTAGAAGGAAAAAAGCAACATATATATCAGAAAACAAAACTAACAAAAAGCAATCATCGCAATAAATATGTGTCCTGCTTTTCAGAAATATCCCAATTGTAAATTTATTTTTGTCCATGAAATTTTCGTTGTCTTCCGTGAGATCTGTCAACTGTTAAGTATCAGAGAATTATTTCATTTTGTATCAGTTTCAAACGCAAAAAGTTGAAGGTATCTGATATTAAACCATCCATAATTTTCACAATTTCTACTATCCATGAAAAAATATAAAAATTCCATTGTTAATATTTTGGATTTTCTGTTTAATGCTAATAAATTTCACTGTCTTTTGTGTTGGGATATTAACGTAAGACAAAATTATATTTGCCCTCATTTCTAATACTGCTTTACACTTTCTCATATTTCAAAAGAAAAAAAAAACAAACAAAAAAAACACTGAAACCTGTCCCTTGTTACAAATACTGAAATATCAGAGCCGGCTGCAACAAGAGTGAGATGAAACATTTGCCTTAACATCTGCGGAGTCTTTGGTCTGTTTCCTTACAAACAGATTTTTACGACCTCGGCTCATTTGGCCCGCAAAGACGCATACCTTGCCCACGCCTTTAAAGGAACTAACAACTTGTGTCTTTTATTTAGAGCCCCATTAAATGGACTATTTGTTTGTTAAGTTACTGAATTTAATCACATCCCTTTTGTTCTTAGACTAATCACAGCTGCAAAAGCATTTGGTGAAAGAATAATGATTTGCATGGCTGACATCTGTTTGGATGTAGTGTCAGAAAACGACAGTAAGTTGCAGCAAAGGACCAGAAGCAAAAAGTAAAAAATGTGAGCCAAGGTGTTGAAATGATGGATAGATTGCCCTCCACACAAACATTAGAAAATAAGATATATATATTTTTCAATAATGTAACTTTTCTAAAATTGTATTACTCACTTCAACTCTGTTTTCTGTTTTTTTTTTTTTGTTACATTTGAAAACTAAGTATTAAAATTAGGTTTTTTGCTTTGTTTTGCAGACAACAAACATATGGGTAAAGTTTTGTAAAAGGCCTTTTTAAAAATAATTTGAATTGCTTAATATCCCACTGAGCTTGTTTGAAAAATCTAATAGTTCATTTCAGTATTTTTAAAGGAGAAAATATAGCACACAATGAAATGATGGGTTGTAGAAAAATTACCTGGTTAATGTTTCTTGGCACATTCACAATTCCTTTGAAACAAATGTGACTGAAGTGCTATTTTCATTTATTTTCAAACTTTTTTTAGATTGGCGTCCAGGAACTTTTTGTTGGTAAGCCACAACTTCCTGTTAAACATGGGGTAAGGGTTTGATATGACGTGACAAACATGCTTCAAGATTAGAACGATGAGAGAGCGTTACCTCCAACTTGATCTTAATAGGTCAGGAAATGGCCACACTGGAAACAGCTGCTCCGCATAAGGTTTTCCGATAATTAAGATGTTGAATTAGTCAAAAGTGTAACTTAAAAGGGCCTGAGCACAACGGTGAGGAAAAAAATGTTCAAGAAATGTTGCAAAAGGTGGCAACTTTGAAGTCTGTCAAACAGCAAGCAGATGACGCTGCGAAAAAGTAGTTCTGAATTTATGCAAAAACACTTTTAGGTGCTGGTTGTGCATGTGGCTGTAGAACAGCTAATTTTTTTAAATGTTTTTGCGTTATAAAGTTTTGATGGCAGTGTTATGAAGGCAGATGACGTTAATGACATTTTGCAGGGTGTCTTTTTAATGAGACACTTAAATCTTATTACTTAGATCAAAATGCATCAGCTCAGAAGCACTCAAGAGTGTTTAAAATGCAAAAAACGTTCCCTGTCACTATTTTTTATTTTTTTTCCCTGTTCAGCGGACTCCATGTGACTGAGTGAGTGGATATTTCAGATGCAGCGCCAGGTCTGCAGTTTTCGTACAGATGTGAAAGAGATCTTGACCCTCTCAGCTAACTGTTCTCTCATGTCAAGTGCCTGTTTTACTGATTTGCATGTCCATCAGAGTAGAGCGCTTTTGCTTTGGCGTACATTTACAATGCATGTCTTTTTTTCCTGTACTTGATCTTCTGAGTCCAGCACACGCTGCTTCTCTGCTTCTCTCTGTTCTGCCATTAACCGTGACATGTGATACTGCAGTGGGCAGCCTCACAAGAGCTCCCGCTGTCTAATAACTAAACATGGCGTCGAGCACTAAGCCTCTTCATGGCTGTAGGACATCGGGCTGATGGAAAAAAATGGAGATCAGCTTAAAGAGGATGAGTCTGAGGAGGTGGAGGAGGAAGAGAGCCACTTAGGGGTTGACTGGCTGGCGACTCCGGCAGGAACAGGAGGCACCTGCACAGAGTCAGGAGACAGCCTGCCTGGGGCCCCGACAGTGACTTATAGCTGCTGCCACAAGTCCAGGGCCGTGTCCTTACTGTCACGCTGCATGATGGAGCCCAGAGAGATGCTTTGTATTTATGTCGTCTGCCTCAGAGGCAGGCAAACTCCCTCAAAGTGCAGCATTTTAGAGGAGATTTTTTTCTTTTTCTGCTGGCGTCATAGACATTAGGCTTTCAAAAGAGTAGCCACATAATTAATGGCTGTACTGCTTTGGAAAATATTTGAGTGACATTTGGGGCTTCATTTAATGGACATTGTAGGTGGAAGATCCAATCTGTGTACACTACTTTAATTAGCAAAATATCCTCTATTGTGCTGTTTGACCTTCGACCCTAAAGGAAAGCCTGCAGACGACAATTCCCAGAGGAAAGGTATGAGACCTGCACATTCGTTTTTTTTGTCTTCAAACTTTACAGATTATCTTTAAATGCATGAGGAACTTTAGAAAACCGGAGTTGGAACGTGTTTTTTTTTCTTCTTTTTTTAATGCAGGTCATTTAATCAGGGTTTCCTATTAAAATTACATATTATATGTTTAATTGTTAATCTAATGTCTCATTAAGGTGCGACAAAATAGGAAAAGATCATCCTAGTGGACAACTTTTTTCCAATTACACCTTTGACTCCTCTGTCAGACATTTTGCTAGGAGACTTGATTGTTTATGATGAAATGACTCACTTCCATAACATATTTTTTTCTTCTCATTTGGAAGCATATTTTCCGACGATAACATGATTATCAATGCGTTTCTAAAATTGAGTTTCGACGACATGATATCTCGAAACCGTTTGGAAAACTTGACCACCGGACGAAACTCGCAACCTGAAGCCAGAAAGTGAAACCGACTGCATATTAAATGTCATAGTTCAAAAATGCAGCTGCTTAATGAAGAGAGCACATAAGAAATGTCACTCATCAGTCAAACGTTTGCTTCCGCTGAGCTGTGCGGTCTGAGGGAATCCCCGGCGTGTGGAAGCAGCACTCCTGTTCTGGGTTTCTCAGCAACACAATGCCTGGCCAAAAACCCCTCAACGTGACAGCTCAGCTCCCTCGGATGGCTTTGTGAAACCCATGGAGACACTCGGAGTCTGAAGCGCTCTCTTTTAATTAATCAGAGCTCGGTGAGATCAAACACCAGACAACGTCCCAGCACCAGTAGGACACTGTCTGGTCGTAACCCAGCTGACGGTTGGGATTTTCTTGCTGCATGGGAATGCTTGTTTCCTCTGATTGTGATTGGGGTTTTACTTACGATTTTACTGCAAGCGATAAATTGTGAAAACCAGACACACACGCTGGATCTTGGTCTTCCTTCTTAAACTCGCAAGCTTTATTAGTCCAGATGCAGGCATTTAAAAAGCTTGGGAATCTAAAAGCAGACTCTTTCAAATTCAACACCTGTGTTTCAGTCCCTCATAAAAAAAAAAACAAAAAAACACTGCATTTCCCTCCCAGCAGTGATTTAAGGGCACATCATATCCCCCTTAGACTCGCGCCACGGGTTTCTACGATCTGCTGACATGCTAAAAGTCATCTGTGTTTACAGGAGAATCAGAGTTGTCATGGTTCCTCGGGACTTGAGATGACCTTGGTGGGGTTTTTTTGCCAAAAATAACGACGCTGAAGGAGAGTGTGATTTGATGAGGTAAATGTTTGAACATTTTGAGCCGTGGCCGACTGTTAGTGTTTTACAGTTAATAGCTGTCACTTTGCATTTTATCTACAATTAACGTAAATTTATGCAGCCAACAGTCTAGTGTTCATGTAATTTCAAACACCTGCTCTGAATCATACGTTATCACATCAACTGTAATGTTACTCAGGAAAAACTTCACTATTGATACTTTCAATGGATTTAAAAGTATTCACACCCCTTGAACTCCTCGACATTTTTTTTCCCCCATTGCAAAGAAAAACGAATGTGTTGTATTAGGGTTTTATGTAACAGAGTAACGAAAAACAATCCATTTTGTAAAGTCAAAGTGGAACTAGATGTTTCCTTTTTTATGGAATGTCATGAAGTCTTTTTTTCACAGGTTTTGATGGCTACAGTGGCCTTTATTTAGCAGTTTTTAGATGGGAAAGTGTGTTATGAGGGAGGGGAAAACATGTGGCAAAGGTCATCAGGCAGGAACTCGAAATCTGTGACTGTCATGTCCAGGACTAAGACCACCGTATAACCGGTCGCGCAGCTCCACCGCCACACACTTTGACATCACTTTTAACATGGTTTTGACAAATGAAAATTTGAAAAGCATGACAGGCATTTCTCTTCACTCCTAATAGTGGTGGCATCAACAAGGATTTTACAAATCCTAAATAGATTGGATGCAGAACAGATGCAGGAATTTAAAAATTTTGCCTTGCTCTCGTGTCAGATTGGCTTCACCCAATTGGGTGCAAAATCAGCTACGAACATCCAGCTAATAGTTGCTGTCACAGATTTCCACATCGATTCAGGCCTGAATATTGACTGGCCTGTTATAACATGTAAAAATGCTCTTGTCTCAACCATTGTTGTTCTGCTGTTCTCAGGTAATCCCCACCCTGCAGGTTTTTTTTTTTTTTCCTTCCGGATTGTCCCCTGTACAGATTCATCCATCTTCCAAATGACTCTAAGAAGACTCCCCTGTCTATGCTGAAAAATGTTTTCCGCACAAACAAACACCATGGTGCCAGCGTCATGCGGCGGGGATGGTTTTCTTCAGTAGGAACAAGAGGTAGCTAGTGTGTTGAGGATGATGTATTGGTCAGGGAGGTCTCTTTTGGTCTCATCTGGCCAGATAAGAGCACTTTCTTCCACGTTTTTTCTTCCTGCCACTCCAGATTTTTTACTCCACAGATTCAGTCACCTGATTTGTGAATGTATACAGCTCCGAAAGGGTTACCATGGACCTCTTGATTCCTTTTCCGATTGCTGATATGACTGTCACCTAAGGTGGAGGGCCGTGGCTCAGCAGGTTTGCAGATGTGCTCTTTCCATTTTCCGACTTTGAAGTGAACAGTTGCTCTTTGTGAGACGTTCCAAGCTTAGGAAATTGCTTTGTAAGTTCACTCCATTCACCATTTATCACAAGTTTCACATATGAAAAACTCTGAAAATCATGTACCATTTTCCCTTCACTTTACAATTATGCATTCTGTAGGTCCAGCACATAAAATCCCAATGACATACACGAGGTGAACCTGATTACCGACAAGAGGAGGTTTTTTTTTGTTTTTTTTTTTCTGCTTTGGTTAGAGCTTCAATAATTTCCCATCTTCTACCAACATCTGCGTGACTGAGGTTGTACGTGCCGCCGTTTCTCTTATATCAGCTGAGACGTACACTAAAACTTTAAATGAAAAACCTGTTGACGTGTCCGCAGAGACGACGGAAAAGCATGTGGGACCGCAACTCTCTGTTCAGTTCAGCTGGCTCAATAGCTAACAGGCTGCCATGAGGTGTTTAATGGCTGTGCGAAGTTCCCACAAGGGAACGGCTGCTGGGAACATGCCCCGTCCCCCCTGGCCCCCGCCTTCCTTACCGCTTTACAAACACAAATCCAGTCCGGTGATGGATGAAGCAGGCCGGAGCCTTCCTTCTGCCTTATTTATGGAAGCAGAAAGCACTCTCCTCATCTGTCCCCGCACAGCGCAGTGAATGACATTACACGATGGAAAGGGGGGGGAAAAGGGGAGAACACGTCAGACGCTGAAACGGACTAGCATGCTTGTTACAGTTCTGCTCAACACAGTGTGCCGTATGGACATTCCAGAGGAACTGAGCTATTCTGCTCTTTCAATCATTTTCTGCACGAATCACACAGGGCTCACCTAAAGCTCTGCATGTTCTGAAAAAAAAAAAAAAATCAATGCGAAACAAATAACAGAAAATAAAATTAAATGAACTGCTTCGATGGGGAGTCGTGTTTTTCTTTCAACCTCACAGGATTATGAATCATTTTGCTTCTGTCGAGCTTTTAGTGGCCACACGTCGAGGAGCCAAGCTGGCCGGTTGAAAATCTTGGTTGTATTTCATCATTTAATAAAGCAAAAATAACCTGAGAACTACAAAGGCCTTTTTTTGATGGGTTGCTCTTGGCTGCAGTGAGGTTAGCTGATAACATTGAGAGAATAAATCCAACACCGGTCCAAAGGATAAATATTTTTCCTTCCAGGAAAAAGTATATATTTTACAAAAAAATCAAGAGAGATTTATTTGTATAAATAAATCCCTTGGTTTATAATATATATGTGTATATGTGTAAAGAAGCAAGGTTGTGAGAGATAATCCCTTTATTTACAAAAAAAAAAAAAAAAAAGGTCTAACTAAGATCATCCAAAACTTCTTGGAGTTTAGATCAATTCCAAAAGGTTTGTATGACAAAAATGCATTACTGTATATCACCTTAAAGAATACCAAAGCCAATGTAGGATCTAGGTTTACTCTTCTGTAGATAAAACAGTTTTGTCAAGCTGGAATAGATCTGAAGTTTTGAAAAGTTGGCTACTTTTCAAAACTTCTGGGGTTTTTTTTTAACAAAAACTTCCGAGAAGAAAATTAAAGCAAAAATGTGGAGATGAATTTAACAGAAAATCTGCAGAATCGTTCAATGTCTTGTATATGTTGTCAGATAGATTAAACTCTAACCTTAACTTGAGTTTCTGTACAATATTTTCAGAACTTGCTTCTAAAGTAGTTATTGTTCTAATTAAAGGTAGTTAATCAGTAGGAAATGTATTTTTAGCACATAAAAGATTCAATGAGAACAGTCTGATGGGATTCAGTCCGTGCCTCCGTCAATGTCTCATCAGCATCCAGACTGAAAGACAGTCTGAACTAGACACTAAACTCATCTTTTATATTGCAGTCCCTGGAAAGAAAATCTTTGCCTGGTGATTAACGGCCGGCACAGCGGCAATTTGGTTTTATTTATTGGACATTGGCTATTTTTGAGAGTGCTCCTTCCCGGCCAAGTGCTGCAGAATATGATCGATTACATCATAAAAATCTCATCTCCATTGATGTAGTCATTTTTAAAAGAAGGTATTTCGACATGCTGTTGGCCAGCCGTATATCATTTAGCACTAAGAAGTGTGATTCAAATTCATTAGCAGGAGAGAGAGGCTGCGGCTCTGCTGAGAAAGTACTGCAGAGATGTGCAACTTCAAATCCAGAGCAAACAATTCACTGTGGCTTTTCCTGTAAAGAGACCCTGTTAGACGTTTACCAACTGACCTGTCAAACAGTAGCCCGAGAAGGTTTTGTTACGCATTTAATTACCAAGGTCCTTTTCAACCATACATCCATAAAAGGCTTCAGTGGCGTCTGCTACTCCTATCAAGTCTTTCCCCATTTACTCTGTTTCGGTGGAGGTAGAAAACACACCATTTGCTTTGTTTTCCTTCCCGCCGAGTTTAGATGTGCTGACTAAAGCAGGGATCTCAACACGCTGTGATAATGACATAAAACGGACAGCAGAACTTGCTCTCCAAGCAACCGTAAAATTTAGGCATGCGACTTTGGCCGCCAAAAGCCGAGAGCAGAAAAACAAAGACAAAGAAACTGGCGACCCTGGTGTGGTGAGAACGCGATAGCGGCACATCTCATCAGACGTCTTCGAGAGCGCTGGGTTAATATACGACCGCAAACAACGAGGAGACAAGTTTACTGCCGGGCTCGGTCCCACGCTTTCGTCTGATCACAGTGAGAATTTGGAGATGATACAAACGCCTAATGTTTGATGAGGAACAGTTCAGACAAAAAAAAAAAAAAAGTCACAACAAGATGTAATAAAAAAATACTCGCTTTCTCACAGATCTGTTCAATGGATAATTGGAAGTGGAATTTATAACATAATAACCACGATCCTGTCCTGGTGTGCTGTGCTACAGAGATATGCATACACGCACAAAACGTCCATGCTGAGATTGAACAAGTTGATGAATAAAAAAAAAATGGCTTGTGGTCTTTCAGCAGAGACTAAAGAGAAATCGCACAACCGCTAAAATCTGATGCTACTCCGTTTTCGTTTTACATTTTGTGAAGAAGGAAGCTGTGATGGTTTTCTTCAGAGGTTTTCGTGTCGTTTCCCCCAGTAGTTCCTGGTACAGCGCCACCACAGGCGAGGAGGTGAACAGCTTGTTCAATTAGTTTGGATCGTTTGATACAGTGCAGTGTAAAAACTTTGCAGCAAATTGACCGTAAAAACTCTGATCTCCTTTGAGAATACACAAGACAGTCTTTTAATACTGACCTGGATTTTTGTTCTTTCTTTATAGACATCTGCGCCAGTCCTGACCTGAGGTCAAACTTGGCCTCTGCTTGCAGGGCCTCCGACACATATCACACACATCCACAAGTCCTTACAGCATTTTTTTCATCCTGCATGAGTAAAATAATATTCCAACCATACTATTTTGTTTACTTATCTTGGACTTCACTGCCCTCCCTTCTGTTAGAGAAAATCCCAACTTGATAAATTTCTCTTCAGACCTTGGAAGAAGAAACAAAGTCTTTTGTGTACAATGAACATCATTTTGACTTACTGTTTCTTGGTATCTGTGTTCTCAGGTCAAAACAAGCCTTATAATTCTGATTACTTTTTTTTTTTTCATATTATTGACGTGTCACTAATCGAGAGGGAATTTCTACTCTTTAGAAAGAAGAGTTTAGAAAATCTCTTGGAATCATGTTTCGGACACAGAAAGGATTCCAATTATTTTTTACGTTATAAGTAGCCTGGGTCATGATTAGGACACTAGAGCAAGCTCTTTGACATCTGATAACGGCTAGAGAACAGAACTGTTCCTGATTTTTAAAGCCTCCTAAGCCTGGGAGATTGTGTCGATAGCCTCTCTTGAGTCGCACACCCACGGCCACATGGGTAGGAAACAATTTCCCATGCATTTCCACTGATTGCATTTAGCTGGACCAAACGGGTCAGAATAAAGCTTAGACATGTGATTAATAAGCACCAGGCCTTAGGAGTTAAACAGTTTCAATCTGGGATGAAATCTGGATATATAGACTGTTTAGGTATCAGAGAAATATTGTGTCTAGCATGAAACAGACATCTGTTAAAAAAAAAAAAAATCTGCTTGGATGAGGACAGTCAAGCTAACACCCAAACAAGCACAAAAGGCACCAGCCTGTCTGTGGAAGTAGCAATAGTCCCAAAGGGGAAAACTCCACAGTTTGTTGATCTGGAAGGAAGTATAGGCTGCTGTTTACTTCTCAGTCCCCTGCTCTGTCTGCTTTTTTTTTCTTGTTAGCATGTTGTCTGGTGTGTTTTGAGATAACTCCCAGTAGATGTACCACAATCAACAGCCAAAAAAAAAAAAAAACAGCATAGTGCTGAAAAGATCTGTGCGGTGCTTAGTGGTGAGAATAATGCCGCAGAATTAAAATTAATTCAAACAAGACGAAGACGCTTGTTGTCATTGGTTTGCTCCTGTCTGGAGAGATTGGTCATGATCAAAATCAGCTGTATAACCATGAGGAGTTAGGTAGGGGTAGATCTAGTCACAGTCTAGTAGGCATTGCCACAATAGCGCCGCAGTGGTTAGAAATGATGACAGCGACAAAAAGCAGTTTGACTCACTTGAAAGATTGAAAATCCAAGGGAAGGTTCTGGTTATAGCCTGACTACTGCTTGTCATAAATCAGTTTCTCATGGGCTACATAATCCGAGAATGCCATGTTTACCACCCACAAGAACACTTGGCTTCTGTTTGAAAGTCATACGCAGCAAATTTAATTCTTGTGAGCTCTTAAACGAGTCCAAGGCTCTCGTAAAATGGTCACAGTAATATGGTAAAAACTGCGTGCTTGACTAGGTTAGGATGCAATAAACTGTTCTGACTGAAGAGATCCCATTGGGTCGATGTGACTTTTGCGCAATGACTTGAATTGAACCATCTCCTAGGTTTTATTGTAGTTAAGCAATTCCTTTTTGTTTTCTCCTTGGTAGTAAAAAAAACGACAGCGCTAGACGCTGTAAATTGCAAAGTCAAAGTACAAGAGAGCAAACTCATTGGTTCTCACCTATATATATATATAAAAAAAAAAAATATATATATATATATATATATATATATATATATATATTTTTTTATAGGTGAGCGGCTGGCCCATGTCTATTTTTGATGTGACATATTAGACTAAGCTGCTGTCTGCTGCAGCGTTCAATTGTTGCAGTTATTTTAAGTGTTTAAATCTGTTCAGTTTGACTTTCAGCATCACTCTGTAGCATTTAAATAAACAGAAACAAAGATTTGGATTTTTCTGTTGCCTTCTTGCAGCCATCGCAGTTGGGAGAATGAAAGACCTCTGCTGTTTAACATCATTTATCCTTTTTACATGGAGATTTGTGGCTCCACTGCTAAACAACCTAACTGTTTACGGCATGTCAGAGGCATGGACACGTTTTAATTATTTGTGCATGGAGAAACTGACCCTGAAAACATCAGCTTTTATTTGAGTGCTCAATGCCCACAGGCCTCAAGCTGATTACTGAATGACAGAGTGTGTTAGGTTTTGATGCTACGCATGTTAGGTTACATGCTTCCTCAGTCACACAGCCGCACAGCCGTCCCTCCACACTCATGTGGGCTTCCTAATTTATTCAGCAATGGTTTAAAAAGTTGGAAAGTAGACCCCAAACCTTCGCGTTTCTGATGTGTTTATCCCCAAACACAACACAGATCACTCAGCAGTTTTCATTCCATGTTGGAGATAACACGTTTTTTCGATGCACGCAGTTGGACTACTATTTTTTAAAGATAAACAGTCCATAAGGTGGTGATTAAGTAAAGAAATGCCTCCATAACCTCGGGGCTTGCTGTGGTTGCTCAGGACTGTTTGTCGACAGCCCTGTTTTCTGTCCTCTCCATCTCCTGTTGTCCTGAGCACACATGGTTGGCTCACTTCTCTCCATGACTGGAGTTGGCTAAGAGACTGCGACTTGCAAGGCTCAGTGGAAATCCCTGACCTGTGTCGTGCTTCCGTCCATCTCTGCAAAAGTGTTATCTCTTCCTCTGTCTTTCTGCTCATGTTATCTGTTTCTTCTTAATCTTTCTGGGATTAATCCGTAGAGAGCCTTAGTGAATTATTCATTCATCTTGTAACAAAAGCAGCTACAAGCCCGACTTGTAGTTGTTCACTGCAAAAGTTAGTTCACTGTACGACTTGTATCAGAACTTGGTCTGCATTGTTGTGGATAAGTTGGGCTTGTTTGCAGCGAGAGATGTACTCTGCCAGGGTTGCACTTTGTGCATTTCGAGGTGCAGCAAAGCTATTGAGATGATCTGTTTTGGTGGCCTCAAGACTGATCTATCTTTTGAAGGACCAGTTCACAGCCAAGTGTGAAGCGGCTGTGGTGAAGATCCATGGCTGCAAATCTAACATCACGGTCTTGAACTGGACAATGGTAGAATTGCCTTCTCCAGGTTGGAGAAGAGGTCCCAAGTGGAGGAGTTCAAGTATCTCTCATGTCTTGTTCATGAGAGATAAGCTGCAGATTGATAAGCTGCATCTGTTGGTACTGGCTGTGCCAGTCTCTCATGACGCAGACCCATGAGAGACTGGGATAGAGAGTGTTGAGCCAAAAGGCACAGCTCTCGATTTACCAGTCGATGCAAAATCCGACCCTCATCTATGGTCTGCTTTGGGTATTGACCAAAAGAATGAGGTCACAAATACAAGGGGCCAAAGTGAGTTTTCTCTGCAAGGTGTCTGGACTCTCTCTAGAGATAGGTTGAGAAGCTTGATCATCTGGGAGGGACTCAGTAGAGCCGCCTCTTTCTACAACAAGAGCAGGACTTGAAGATTTGTTTTCGAAGAATAAGACTTTGTAAGTCTTCTGACTTTTTTGACCGTATTTCAAAGTTCCCTATTGGAAATTGATTTGCTTCTACTGAAATATATGGTTTGTTGGGTACAAAATTTGTGAGAAAAGAAGCCTAAGTCCAAAGAAAGCATATTAAAATGACACCCAGAAGAATCTAGGAGCAAAGCTGAGGAATAATGAGTGGCTGCAAAACTTTGCACATTTGTGACTGTATGTTCTGTTTCTATAAACATCTTTAGCAGCCTGTGACTTTTAGTGGCACAGGCAGCAGACCAGAAAGCCAACACATTAAAGGACTTTTATATGGGCAAATTGCTGGTGTGTGACAGAATTTTTTTCACTCGCCTTGAAAGTCACCTCTTGATTTTCCACTGGTGCTGTTCGGAATCAGATTCCACTGGCGAAAACAGTCATCCATCAGGCATCTCTTTATTTGCGGATGATTTACCGTCAGTTTTATTTGTCTGTCTCTTGCGTGCATTTGGCAGAAAAATAATTACCTAATTGCCACTGCCTGAGTTGACAGTGCTTAAACAATTCAGTTCTTCTTTGCAGCTTTCCCTCTGTGTGATAAATAAGAAGCCGTTGTAGCAGTTGAAGCAGTTGTACTTACCGGCCACTTTATTAGGTATGGCTTACATGTACCACGTTGAACGCCTGTTGCATTTGGGGTTTCTTTGTTTTCTGTACTTTCCCTTTTCACCACATTGAACCAGTCTGACCATTCTGAACATCAAGACATTTCCATCCATTGCCCAGTTATCAGCTTGATTTTCAAGTTATCTTGTTCAAATCTAAATGCCTAATTGAACTGAACGCCTGCCGTGTGATTGGTAGATGTACTATTTGTGAAAAACAATTGAAGATGTGTAATAAATGTAACGACCTCTAAGTATAGAGATCTATAAATGTATTTTTTTTTCAAGAGGCTGTGATTCAACAAGTGGATTTAGCCCTTGTTCCTCGCCTAGCAAAAGCAAAGGAACCTTCTGAGACTTCTGCACATGGTTTTCCAAACATAATCGATGACACTTGCCTCAGGGCCTAAACGAAATGTTGAATTTTCTTGGAGTGGATCTGGCCATACCCAACTCTGCAAAGGTCATCTGCAGGTTTCCAAATTCAACACATGGCAAGATTAATACACACAGGCACAGGTCGTGCTGTGTTGCCACAGAAATATTATTGAATTTCCACTTGTCCCAGGTTAGTTGACTTATTGAAAGCAGGGCAGTCAGTTCTCACTTGGAAAGCGGGGCCTGAACATGACATATAAATGCACATAATGGATGATGTAGTGAAATGCAATATCCGCCATTCTGCACTGGCACAGTGAAGGACAAACTCAATTACAGTTACCACTATGATTCTCTGTGTTACATTTGAGCTCTCCATTAGCTGGAAAGCAAAAAAAAAAAAAAAAAACTTCTTTCTGCGCTGGGGACGGACACAATGGGAAAGTTTCAGGGTTTGCAAAGTTTGTAAGTTGGCTCCAGATCCAACCAGCTCCAGCAACATTTTCTTCTCTAAAACTCACAATGTATCAAGCAGAAAGCCTCAAGGGATAAAAGGCGGAGGGCAACGATGCGGAATGATGGCTAAATCCACCATAAACAAAGAAATGGTTGAGCTCTGACTAAGATGTCATGGCGAGGAATGCTGAATATCCTGCAGAGTCCAGTGAAGCATTTGAATTTCCCTGCACATGACTGACTGGAGTGATGTAAGTGAACTCATTTAGTTCTCATTAATGCTTAGTGTGCAACATTTCCAGTTGCAGCTCTGTTAAGTACAGTGTCAATGAAGTGTTTATTTTAGTAATTTAATCTGAAAATTAAGACTCATGGATTCTTGCAGCCATCAAATTTCCATTCATTTTGATGGCTTAGATTTACTATACACTATCTGCACCCAGTACTTGGTTGGGACATCTACTTATCTATTTATCAGTTTTCTACGCTTGCTGTGACTGTCTAAAAGTGTCATTGATTCAAAGACAGGGTATACCCTGGTTAACAGCTGTGTAATCTAATATATAAATAAAAAAAAAAATTAAAAGTTGATGGCTGAAGGTTTGGCTATGACCTTAAAAGTCCCCAGAAATTCATCCCTTTCAACTACACTTCCGCCACCCACTGAACTTTCCATAATGCACTTGGATGTATTATGAATGATATCTCTTTTGACATATTTTAGGTTTTTATGAGTAACTGAGGCTTTTTTTTTGTAAGCCACGAACATAAAAAATAACAGAAATAAATGCTGGAAATACGTCCCTCTGTGTGCAATGAACCTAAATAATCTACCACTTTCACTGGTGTTTTCACACTTGATCATCCGGTAAACTTGGTTCGATTGAGGACCAAAATTGCAACATTTGCTACATTTTCAGCTGCTTTCAGACTGCACTGTGTCAAATACAGACTAATTGAAAAATCTGTTCACCTCTTTGCCTGTGGTGGCGCTGTGCCAAGAGCTACCGAAGGAAACGACATGAAAACCTCTGAAGAAGATCAGCACGACTTCCTTCTTCACAAAATGTAAATTAAAAATGGAGCAGCATAAAATTGACATACTAAACGAAACATTGTCAATGTATTGGGTGAATTTTAACTATTTATTTGTCCAAAGAGGCCTACTTTTTACATTTTTTAATGTCCTCTAGAAAATTGGTCATGGCCTGGACAGAGCCTGGTCATTTGTAAATAGAATTACATTTTTTGCAAGATATTGTCCTTTCATATCTGCTTACAACTCTATCATATTTTTCATAAACTATATATAAATGTAAAGCAGTAGGTTACTTCTTTAAAAAGATTTTTTTTAAAAACAAAAAAAACAAACAGGCCGGTTTGTTCAAATATATCTGCTTTTACTTTTATTCATGGACTGTACAATCTTTTATTTTCTCTATCACACTATATGACAATTATGACTATCGGTTGATATAAAAGGTTGCATAAATAATTTAAATGTGGACATAAAAAATAAATATGCAGTTCATTCTTTTTAAAAGAGTCCTTTCTTTGGGTCTCTTCCTGCCATCCTTGCGTGGCACGCAGGTTTGATATGTACAATCATGCTGAACTTCTTTCCAGTTGCTATTTCAATGTACATTTTGGGAGGGAGAAATGCAGCAGACATTTGGATTTATGAAGGAATGGAAGAGGAAAAACACTGCAGAGATGAGAACTAGTAGGAATATCAATGTTCTGAAGAAGTTCAGAGAAACTACTTTTTTTGTTTTTCTGTAGTACATCGACAAACCAAATCGGATTCTGATGGTCCTCGTCGGTTTCCTGCCTGGATTGTTTAAAGAGAGAAGTGGGGCTTTCTTGACTCCTGCTGGCTCCATCCTTGCTCAGCTTGGCCCGCTGCAACAGAATTCCAGTGTGGGTGTGATGGAGAGAGCTCTGCCCCTGGGTAACACTTTCTGATGCCTCCCACACACCATGTGCACTTTTTTTTTTTTTGTCTGCATGACCCTGGCAAAGAGGAGCTGGTGATATCTAGAGAAAATTGCTTTTGTGGGAGTCAATCTTAACACAGGAATTGGCTAATTATGTGGTGTCACAGGAATGCCCACTGGTCCCCTACGTGGTGTCGGAGGTGGTAAACTTTCATTTCCTCGTCTCTTCTGACTCCGTGTTGCTAAGTTTTGAGAAAAAAAACGGTGTGATTGACAGGTCTGTCTAGAGACAGCTTTCAGGGAACTTCTTAAGATCCTGCTGATGTCCCAAACACTAAAGGAAACAGATTACAACCATTCTATCGCTCTAGAGAGAAAATGCACCTTCGGGGCTTTGAACTGAGTTAGGGTCTGAATCCAATGAATGTTTGTACATGTAGGAGTTGAAGTTTCAAGGACGTTTTTTTTTTTTTTTGTAATTATTACAAGAACTTTGTTTGGAAAGAAGACCCGATTGGTCCCCTCCTGACCAGTCACTGCTGTTGCTGATCCGATTTATCATGCAAAGGATCAGAGCAGAAATTAGCTTATAAATTCTCTCTCTGAGTTTTCTCTTGCATCCCTTCCCTTTGCGAAGGAGAAATGTTGGTGTTTGAGTAACATGTAATGCGCATTCAGTCTCAATCTTTGGCTGCTTTAGTATGCGTTGTCCAGCAGTGGCGTGTTGTTGCTGCTCCGATCCTGTGGCAAGCGGCCGTGCTTCCTGCTGGGCTGCCTCTTCGGCACCTCCTTGGCCACCGACTGGTTGTGGTGGGGCCTGAAGCGCTTGCACTTGCAGGAGGTGACCACGCGGATTTTGTAAGTCCGAGTGTTGCCGTTCGGACACTGAAGCTGGACTCTTCTTGTCCTGGAGTGCGCCGGGATGCAACGGTAGTCTGCGGCGCTGTTTCTCCACCACTTCCCGCGGATGATGGAGTTGGGCATGAGGTGGGCGGGGAGGCACTGGCCTGAGCAGACCAGCTCCCGGATGGGTTTGGCGCTGCGGCAGGAGCCATCGGTGATGTAGCGGGTGGAGCGCAGCTCCCTGCAGCTCATCTCGGAAGGACCTGGGTGTGAAGAGTGGCACAGTTTTAACACACGGACTCGATCAAAACATGGAAAAGCACAGACGCTCATCCCCCAAAGCTGCTCAGTTGAGTTCTGAAAGTTGCTACGAGAGAAACCGCACAAAACCGCAAAAACATATTGCCTTGCCAAGTTAGAGCCAAGCCTGAGTAACTGGGTGTGCTAAATGTTTTGGCTTCCGTTCTATGCCGTGATTCATTAATCTAATTTAGCTTAATTCCTGCTAAATTGTAGCTCGTACTTATGAATCCAAAGTGAGGACCATCAAGCAAACTGAGAGAAAAACCGATGATCTTCTTGCCGTTTGGACCTTTAGCTGATAGAGGTGATGGAAGAGATGGAATGCTGGAGTAGACACTCAAGTTAATTTAGAAAAAGGAAACATGAATAGAAGGCCACTTCTTTTCCTGCTAATTGCCCTATTTTGGGGGTGTCTGGGTTTGACAATCAGACCAGCTCTTCCTCAAATGAAAGTTAGATATTGGAATTCAGACATCTTGGCAGAGAAATCCCCCTTGTGTAAAGTAAAAAAAAAAAACGTCCCTTGTCACCAGGTAGAAGAAGAGCTGAATCAGCGATCCTTAATTATATTACAGTAAAATAGATCTTGGCTGGATTAACAAATAAAATGACTCACAAAACACATTATTTACAATCCCAAGATTAATGTCCAGGTATTCCTTTAAGTGAAATGTATTTTGATTGATGGAAAAACAAATTTTAATCCAAGAAAATACACAGAGTCCTTCTGATAAACACGAATGAATTTCAGCCAATAAGATCAGATCAGATTTTGAGCAGTGACTCATGGTCTGATCATTAGCTGACAACAGCGCCTGACAAAGAAGCCCAGCTGGCAGCAATAAACTGATAGCAAATCCAGACCAGAGGCCCATTAAACAGCTCAATCGAACCAAATGCAGGTCTGGGGTGGAGGAAAGGGAAAAGAAAAAAAAACTGGCATTCGGTTTTTTCACCCTCAGGAAACGTATATAGCTCTGGAGGAGTAAACAGCTGTCTGGTTGTTTTAATGCAACATTATAAAAGCACTCTAGAGTTTTCAATAAACTGGACATCAGCCAGGTCGATCTAAGACTCGGCCTGTACTCCTACATTTAAGCAACGGCTTTTACAACAACCACACGCACAAGTTACTGACCCGTATTGCTTTACAAGCCCAAGAACAGTCGATTCAGAAATGATACACCGAGAGAAGGATCAGTTTTCCTCTGTGGCTTTCTTTGGAAAAACAAACAAAAAAAAGACCCAACAAAGGATTAATGATTTTTTTTTCTCACTCTGAAAATCTGATCTGGTGATATTCTGCGTGTTCTGTTGTTTGTGTACACAATGTCTGCAGCACGCAAGCCGAGGCAGTTTGCATTAAAAACTCCCGAAAAATCAGGACGTTAATCAAATCTGAGCTCCGTCCAGGCCAAGTCTTGCTCGTTCTCTAATTGTCCTCTTTAGTGAGCAGGGATGGGCCGGCCACTGATTTCCAGGCACACCAGAGTTTTCACAAGTTGCAGCAAGGAAGTTTCCATCATTACATTCCGACAGTGTAGAGTACTTTTAATGAGATGCCAAAGGAAGTTGGGGAGTGACTGCAATCTTGTCCTGCTGCCGCCCCTCCCCACCTGTTGCTGCCCACTGATGTTCAGCCAGCTGACAGAAGGGCCTCTATGTATTTATACTGACTGAAATAACACCCATCACTACAATTAAGGTTAGACTGTTTGACACTGATACAGATGGCACTTCTCAAAAAAAAAAAACGGTTTTCCTACAAATAGATTAATGTATATCATTAAAAAAATAGCTTTACATATTGTTTGATTTTCTTAACTTTTTGTCATATTTCATATTTCAGTATAAAACAAAGAGATATACACATCTCTTGATGTAATATTTGCATTTGTGAAATGAATGTATAAAAAAAAATGTGTCAAATGTATATTGATATATTTATTCTAGGCAGAGGTCTCAGAAATGCTTGTATCAAAAATTATACGTTTTGATTTTACAGCATTTAAACCGTGAGCAGCACATCTGTAAAGTAGGAATGTTGTCTATTATTTATAGAAATATTTATTTATTTCTAGTGATAATTTGCAAACCTCAGAAACTGATGATTTGGATGGTACGGCTTCACACTGATTCAACATCCATTTCTACTGTTGGTTTCATGATAGAAATAATACCATTAATTCTGACGTACTGATCTGTAAGATAAGTTCTATTTTCAGAGCAGCATTCATGTTTGTGAGACTCTGTTTTCAGGGACTGATCCAGTGTTGCAAATTTATGAAAAAAGGTTATTTCTACTAAATGTAGCTGAATTTTTTCTTTCTTTTCTTTTTTTTCAAACTTTCGCTTGTTTGTTTGTGTAATAAAATCTGCGCAAATGTTATAGGCAGAATTGTTATGGCCATAGCAGCATATCAGATTACCAGAGTATTAGCAACAAAAGAATCGTTGCTTCTCTGTTTAACTATAACAAATTAAATATTGCTAAATGTATTACTTGTATATAAAGTATTATTTAGTATTCCTTCTCAGAATTGTAAAGTGAAACTCTCGTATTAATGCATGCTAATAAGTCAAGGAAATACACAGCTGAGTGAGTTTTAGAGAGGATTGGACAAAATCTGCCGTGTCCCCAAACGGACCAGAGAACGCCAACCTAGGACTTAAATCAAGAGATGGATAATAAAAGTGGTCCGGAACATTTGTGAGAGTGCTTTTCCCTTTGGGAAGTCCTTGATATTTGCTGTATGTTTGCTAATAAAAACAAACCTCCCTTATTTTGGAGAAAATTAAAATGTCTAAAGTATTTAAATTTGGTCATCTTTGGTGCCGTTTTTCATCCTCAAAGGGAGGAATCACTCACACAAATTGACCTTAAATCCTCATTCTTCTAATCTAATCAGTCGCCTCCTCTGAGCTCCAGCTTGAGAGGCCGTGGTTAGGCAACAACTCCTGAGCCACCCAGCTTGAATCAACGATCCCTCTATCACAACATACAGCGTCTCCTAACCACAGGTGGGAATCATTCCCAAAAGCAGCGTTGCGTTTAAAAAGCAATTTCTTAACCCCGCTCTCCACAAAAGGCACCCCCCCCACTACAGAACAAACTTTGGTGGGTTTTTTTTTCTATTTGGGGAACATGTTGTTGCAATCAAACGGTCATGGAGCAAGTAGAGCTTGACTAATAGTATAAAGAGAAAGGGAAACAACCTGGAAGACAATGTGAAACAAAGCGGTGATGTCTTTGTGAACGCTCAACTTCAGACTGCGTGAAGGGAAGCAACCACAAGAATGTGAGTGTGAGCCACTCTCATCACACTCTCATCCTTGGGTTTTGCACTCTCACACTCAACACATGCACGCGCACGCACGCACACACACACACACACACACACACACACACACACATTGCAAAGTTGTTGCTAATCACACACACATTGCAAAGTTGTTGCTAATCAGTAAGCCGGCGAGAAAATGTGACATGATTTGAAGTTGGGATCAAACAGCAGATCCCATTCAGCTTGGACAGCCCTCACTTTTCTACATACAGGAATTTCAGTGGAATTTTAGTTGTTTGTGTTAGGAAGCACAAAAGCTACAAACTATGGACAAAATTCAACACCTTAACTGTGGCAAGACCAAGTGGTGAGAAGGCAGGAGTTAATGTTCACTATAAATTTGCTGCCAACCCCCCAACCTAAATGTATAATATTATTTAAGACAATTCTAGAAATAAGAGACCACGTTAAACGCAGTTCCATTATTCCTTTATAACGCCCCCCCCCCACACACACACACACACACCCTTTAAAAATGCTTCTGAGGTGAAATTGAAAGGTTTGAATTTTAATTGGAAATAGACTTTTGCAATTTCCAACACACCATATATTTGTAATATATATGGTGTGTGCGCGTGTGAACACTTAAAGAAAATACTTACTGTAAGAAACCGTGTTTGAAGTGGAAGTTCTCCCTCCGTTTTTTGCCCTGTTATTAAGGGTGTTGTTGTTATTGTTGTTGTTGTTGTCGTCGTTGTTGTCCGAGGTCTGCAGGATCGCCTGGTGGGGTGGCCGACTGTTTTCCCTCCGGTTCGGTAAAATCTCCGTGGCATCGTTCTTTATTTCCTTCCAGCTCTTGGCGGCCGCGCAGCATCCCTGCAGCCGCAGCAGCAGGAGCGCCGAGCTGGAGACGATGAGGGCCACAGACACCTGCATTGCTGCTCGGGCAGAAATAAATCAAACCAGACCGGCAAGCTTTCCTTAGAAATAAAAATCAAAACTACTCATACGCACACACACACTTGATCATACAGCACCACGCATACACACGCCAAAGAGATGCGCACTGGTCCAGGTTAGTCACTTCCAGTCTCCAGTGTGAGAGGGGCACGCGTTTTTGGAGCTTTTACGCCAGTTCTTGTCCGGCGCTGACAATTAAAGCTCACTCGGTGTGGGAGGGGTTGAACCTGGGCGATTCATTCAGGAGGGAGGAGGAGGAGGACGGGAGGGGTGTGTGTGTGTGGGGAGGGGGGGAAGGTATGGGCGAGTAAACAGAGGAACAGAGGAGAGGGAAGTAGAGGTGAGGAATACGGGAAAAGTTTGAGGTCAGAGAAGATGAGAGAAGTGCAAAGGGTTGGGGGGGACAAAAAAAAAGAGCAGAGACGAGAAAAGAGGGAGACGGACGAGGATCTGTAGAGTGAAATATCCCTCCGTTGTTGTTGGAGTTAACAGCAGCAATGCATCTTAACGCTTCCCATCGCATTACGTGCCTCAGAAAGTATTTTCTATAGGTGGTTTATTTTGGACATCATCTGAACACGAGTCCTCCCAAAGCTGCAGCCTATGCTCCTCTCACTCCCCCCGGAGACCTTTCACCCTGTACCCGTCTTCATAATCTAATTACACAAATGAATCCTTCATCTCCTGCGGTAATGATTCCACCTCACCACAGCTCTTAACAGATACATCACATCTAATGAGATGCTCAACTCCAAAAACTCCCATCAGGACGTTGTTGTTTTAATGTGGTCATCGTCAACCCCTATAATATGTAACATGGGCTGCTTACAAGACATGGACTCGTTTTATTTAATAATACGGATTTCTGCTTAGAATGTGGACTGATGGTTCCTGGCATTGCCTGATAGTCCCGCTGAATTGATGAGGACTCTCTAATAGAGACTCGCATTGTAACACTGCCCTCTTGAGGGAGAATCCAGCATGCTAGGTCTTGACGTTTCAATAGAATCTCTTTGTTTTGTGAAGTACCAAAAGGGCCATAAAGTAAAAAAAAAACACATTTATAATAATTAGATGATTACATGTATAATCACAAGTTGAACGGAATTGGAGAGAAACAGAGTCAATAAGAAAAAGTATGACTAATGTGCCCCGATATGACAATTATTCATATGTCAATAAATGATTAAATAAATAGAAAAAAAATGAACCATACTCTTAATATTGTTGCAGTGTGTCAGTCAAGTTTCTTCGTATAGTACTTTCCAGCAAAAAGGCAGTTGAAAGTGCAACCGATTGTGAAACGAGGGATAAACATTATACGTTTTGTCAAATGCTATCGTCAAACTCTTCAAGAATAAACCTTATCAAATATACATAAGATACAATATACATTATTCCAGTTATTAGTAATCAAAGGCAACTCTTTCTAGGTGTGAAGACACTAGTTGCAGTAATCATTGTAACTAAAGATAAACACATGGATGGTTTTTTGCTAGATGTCGTTGGAAGATTAGTCCTTTAATCCTAAAAAAAGGTTTTTTTTAATGTGACGGGTCGACTTGGCAATTGTGTTTAATAAATCAGTTTCCCCTCAAACTCCCTGCTAAGTAATCTCCTCCAGCTGTCCTGCATCCTGCTGATTAGACTCACCAGGTTTCAATCGCGCTCTTCACTCTTTAGTATTTGAACCCGCCGGTTTTTATTGACCCTTGGTCAGTGGCTTGTTTTGTTGCATACGCCCCAGTTCTATGGTCCACTTACCTTGCTTCATGCTCAGCTCTACACTTTTTTTTTTTTTTTTAACCATTTTAGATCCTTTAAACGCACCGTGTTGCTCACGATGTCTTGTCTGCAGTTTGGTCCTCTTCTAACACCAAGCCTGGAAATGAAAGATTACATCTTCAAACCACCGTGCATGATTCAATCTCATGTCGTCCAGCACTCATGTGACGCCATCGCTTCCTTCCTGACACCAGCAAAAGCACGGAGTGTAGAAGAGGGTGCTTCTGACTGGAGTGCACAATGTAGCTTGTAGATCAGGAGTCTGCAATTGCTGTCCTGGAGTGCCTCTCTCCTGCAAACTTTTGAATGCATCTGTTCTCCATCACGTCTGAATCAGATGAAGCGTTGATGACCACGCCATACTTTCCGACATGCCAACAAGGAAATGCAATGTTTTTTTTTTCTTTTGTTGTTTTTGTTTTTTCAGGTGTGATGAAATGTGGGCGCATCCAAACGTTGCAGGACAGAGTTTCTGACCCCAGTCCACTGATGTGAATCAACATGCGTTGGATTTACTTGCACTTGGACATCTCACGTTTGCCCAGTCCCACGGCATATTTTTCTCCCGCGCTGTTGAGTTCGAGTGTGTTTTTTGAAGCTTTATTTTCTCTGTAATCAACTGGATCAACGTGGTGAAGTCCCACCCTCGCAGAAGATTTCCATTTTAACAGCGGTGTATTAGCTCCATGAGCCAGCGACATCACAGTCAAGATATGGTGAAATCAGCTTTGAGCAAGATGTAAATCATGATTTGTGAAAAATCCTGATTTAATCATGTACACAGCTGTGCATACATTACATTTAGTTCATCTTGTTGCAGCACCAATCTTACACAGAGCTTTCCTATTTGAAGATCCAGTGCAAACAGAACCTTTCATCGTGCGTAAAAGTCTCACATGAGACACTCCTCCGGACTGTCAGGTCCAATTACCTTCCCTGAAGTACTGTAAAAATGATCCATGTGGTTACACTTACAATTTCCAATTCAACTGCTGGTTTCAAAAAGCTGTTTCTCAAAGGAAATTATCTTGATATAGTCCAACAAATATGCAAATCAAAGCTACTTTAACTCACAAGTCCAGGTTAAAACTGCTTGAAATGAATTAATAGGGCTTTCTTTTGTTGCACGTTAAGCAACACTCTAAATGAGTTGGCACAGAAATAAAATGTATATATGTTTTTACCATATATAGTATTAAAAATAATCTCCAAAAGGAACAAACTGAACATTTAAAAAATAATAGTTGTCATTGCTAATAAGCTGATAAGTGGTTATTTGCCAACATGTAGGCTGTTCATTTATTCTGTCAATGAGATATGAATTTTCTCCACTTTGATCATTCGCGGAAACATGTTTTCTCTTTTGCTTGCACTTCTTGTTTTACCGTACATTCATAAAAAAAAAATAGCATAACAGATTAAATCTGAAAATTATTTTCACCTTTTTTCCAGTTGCTAAAAAAAAAAGTAAAGTGAAAATGTACATATTTATTACTAACCCTCAAATAATTGTCAATGTTAAACGGCCTTTTGTAACATGTATGAAACCTGACATGGAGCATGATTTGCATCGTGTGATCCGAGAGGAAGTAAAGTAAGAGGAGCAGACAGCTCTGTTCTCCCACTGTGTGCAATCCTCCAGCTCTAAAGTTGTGCCAGAATGGGTTTTTTTTTTTTTTTTTTAGAGAGAGTAATGGATGGGCCCCGTGTCTACTCTAAGCCAGCTCTGATTACAGACTCCTCACCAAAATCACGACGGATGTCAATCACAGTCTCAATTTAGACCTCTCTGGGTTTCTTTATGGAGCCCTTGGGCTCCAGTGCAGTGTTTTTTATCATGATAACAGAGTGCAAAGAAACCCAAATAACAATCAGATGCTCACCAAATTGAAAAAAAAAAATAGAAAAAGAAAACAAAAAGGGGAAAACTGGCACTGCAGAGGACAAAAAATGTGTAAATGTTGGGGGGAGATGAGGAAAAATATAAACAATCCAAGCTATTCTATGAAGAGAGTCTGCTTTTGTGATGCATCATAAGTTTATTAGCTAGTGAAGCACAGGTTGATTTACTCAAAAACCCGACAGTAAATAAGAAGAAATTATAACCATGGTCGAAACTCCTTCTTGAACCTCTAATATGAGTGAAGAAAATATTCACAACATGTGCAGCGTGATCATGCACAAGCTTTCTGGCATCTCACAATAATCCTCAGGAATATTCTGCTGCAGAACTATGTGGACGTGCCGATTTCTTTTTTCTTTTCCAAGCAGAAGTTACACTTTGTGCACAAATCGTGACTGATTCTGAACTGCATTATGATGTCGTATTTACTAGATACTTTTTTGAAAACAGTTCTGTTAAAAAAAAAAAAAAACAAGCAAGAAAGGATCCAAAACATCAACGGGTTGGTTTTCATTGTGCTTCATCCATAAGTGCTAAGCTTTAAAAAGATAAAAAAAAAAAAAAAAAATTCACTTTGGTTTTATAGTCAACTTTTACTGTAGTTTAGACGATTCCTAAATGTTTTCCCACTTGACAAGTCATCTTGTACTGCTTAAGAACCTAAAACAAAACAAATTGGGTCTATTCCGCCCCCATATCATATCTCGTACACACAGCGCAAGTCACGATATTAGTTGTGGCAGGAGCATCATCTGAGCGCGGATAATGTTACAAGCCGAATTACTCTTTGAAAAATTTCAATCTCATGCAAGCAGGTATTTATCCCTGTCTAAATGTTTGTGGATCATATTTATGTTTTAAGATGCTGCACATCTGGATACATTTTAGCTACACAAACCATCACATGCTCATATTTAATATTATGAGACAGGATGCATTTCGCACTTGAAAGTTTAGCAGTTCATGGAAACAGCTGGGAGAAGAACATTCGGTAAGTAAAAAGGGCTTTTTTCACTTTTTTTTTTAAAGAGTTGCTGCAAGTGTACCAGGTGATTTTTAAACAAAGCACAGTAAAATATGTTACAATGTTTTAACTTCTGCTTCTTCAAGAATGCAGGAAAATGTTTTAAGTCTTTCATTTTGAACCCAAATGCTGCAACTGAAACAATTCGGTTCAGTTTCCCTCTTAATCTTATTGCATCACTTTTAAACATTTTCAGTGAAAATTTTATTCATGACCACCTTTGCCTGCTGGTGGCGGTCACTGGTCAGCGCCGGTGGATGGCAGCCTCTCTTCTGATTTCAGACAGACTGCCCCAGGGAAGCTGCGGCTACTACCCAGTAGCTTGCCATCGTCGGCGCATGAGAGTGTGTGTGAATGACTAAAAATGTAGTGTGAAGCGCTTTGGGACTTCTGCACTTATGTTCATTCAAACAATATTTTATGAACATTTACAGCACTCTACTATCGCAAGTTTGAATCATTATTTACATAGAAGTTTGTGATTATTTACTTGAGTGTACAGTGTACTGTTATAGTGTCCAACATTGCCATAAATTGTTATATTAGTTTGTTTGTTTTTTTGTTGTTTTTTTTACACTGCCTGCCTTTTATTTTGGACATATACTCTGACTGATACATTGCATGTTTCATTCTCAATTAGTGTGGGTGGCACACTTCCTCTAACCTCCATTTCCTGTGTACATAATCATAGATCTCAACGTAAATAACAATCTGAAGTGATCCTGACAGAAGGGTAAAGATTCTTGAATTAGCATTTCCACAAAGAATTAAATTCCCTTGTCAAGGTTTTGTTTATTTCAACTGAGAAGAGATGGTTAATCTTTCCTTTTGTTCATTTAAAGATATTCCGGCCTTCATTTCATCCAGATTTGTGTAATTTACTCTAGGTAAGTTTACCTTCATGCAAGTCAAAATGTTGTTGGGCTAAAAACGGTTACAGTGAACTGTAAGGTTATATGTAAATTATATTGATACTGTGAAATAGTTCACAACCAACATAGGCTTTACATCTCCCTGTGGACCGAAGCAGACTCCTCTCGCTCTTTTCAAACATGCATTTGATTCCAGCATCTCTGTGTAGTATCACATAACGAGAAAAATCTATCACTCTTCAGCCAAATAACAATGCGAAAGCAGCCTGCTTTGTTTTTGTGAACCACATAATTCCTGAGAAATGAGGAGACGAGTGAAATGTGCAGATCGCTGCCAGTGTTTTGTGTTTTCCTCATGTTAACCCCTAAATGTTGGCCTGATCTCTTCGTCTGCCGGCAGGAGGTCACATGGAGGTGACCGGCTGCCCTGGACAAGCTCCAGCAGTGAAATGATAACTGCTTGACCTCAAAGTGGAATTCCTCCTCTCCGATAACGTTTCGTGTGGGTTTCACACAAGAAAGGAGGAGGTGTCGCACTCCCTGCCTTATATCTCTTTGTAGGATTTTTTTCTTGCTTGTCTTTGGGCTTTTTTAAAGGAACCATAAAAATAGAAAGGACATGCTATGGATTGGCCGTGTCTCCAGGAAAGAGGCAACTGTGGAGACGAGTCTGGATGCACCTCAAAAACCACACAAACCATTCCCCAACCACTGTGAGCCTCTCGATGCACTGAGCCACCAGCTCGCTTCTCCTCCTGTAGTCCACAGGTGATATTCTTAGCAGCAAGACAAATTGTACCACAAAGTATTCAGCCACACAGTTCAGAAAATCTTTTTTTTTAAATTTATATATATACTTGAACCTAAAAACCTTGGCTGGTTTTGTCTGGCTATTGACATAGTGAGATCTTCATATCTCCTCGGATTAAGCTCAAGACTTCTTTAAACAAGCAAAGCCCCTTTTTAATCAATCATCATGTCCATTTTGGATGGAAATAATATACAAAGATTGAACGTAGCAGATGACAAATCTATCACTGATGTATCAATGATATCATTTGTTATGATTTTATTCCATAGGTCTGGTTAATCCTTCATGATTTTCAACCATTTCAATGTGATTTATTGGGATTTTTGTGATAGAGCAATAAAAAAAGCAAACATGATTCTGAAGTGACATTAAAATACACTGATTTCAACATTGTTTACAGTTGAAAATCTAAAACATGTATTCAGCCCCATTTACTCTGATGCACCTAAATAAAATCTTTCACAACCAACTGCCTTCAGAAGAAACGTAATACTCGGTTGACTTTGTGTTATTCAGTTACGCAAGGGTTAACTTAGTTAAAGTCAACACTGTCATTAGCTTAGCTAAGATCAACAACAACATTAACTTAATTGTTAACTAAGTCAGTTTAAAAGGTCTGGATTTTGTTCTGTAGAGACCTGTTAGAGAGCATTACTGAACAAACAGCTTCATGGTGGCCAAGGAACACAGTGAAAAGGTCAGAAATAAAAGGTGGGGAACTTTTACAGAAAACATTTTAATCCATTATCTGAAGTTTGAAAGGGTATAGCAAAATTGCAACACTACCAAGACCTCAACCTGAACTGACAGACTGGGCAAGGAAAGCACTAATCAGAGAAGCAGCCAAAAGAGTCCATGGTAACAGGAGGAGTTGCAGAATCCACGGCACAGGAGGGAGAAGTTATTGATGGGGCAAAACAAGACGTACACTCTCAAGATCTAAATTGTATAACAGGGTGACCAGGAAAAAAAAAAGCCATAAGAATTCACATTTAAAGTTTGCCACAAGCCTCAGATGGGGGGGGGGTCACAGCAAACCTGTGGAAGAAGGTCACACAAAAAAATACATGCAGCGCTTATCAGATTTGAATGGATAAAAATGTTCCGTCTCATTTTCCTTCTGCTTATGCAATACGTGCATTGGTGTGTCACATAAAATCCCAGGAAACAACTGTTACGGCACTGCGCCCACCGAAAAATTCTGTGCATGATCCGTTATATTCGCAGTCAGAGGACAAGCTAGAGGACTGTGTATTGATAAGAATCAACAAGAAGCTTGTATGGTGTTCTCTATTGGCCTGAAAACAGAGATGGAGGAAACAAACCTTTAGTGGCTGCTACTCTCTCTGAGCCGTCTCTGGCCACGCTCCACAACGTGTAAACACGAGAGCAGTATCAACATTTATATCTGAATTTCAGCACCAAAGTAAACACCTGAATTTGCCTAAACAGCTCTATAAATTACATGCCCTGCATCGGATTTAAGCTTTGAACTACAATTTATTCTAAGTGAGTCATCAGTTACGTATGCTGTAAAGTCAGGTGTTGTCGAAGAGTTTTTTTTTTTTTCTTTTCAATGTTGTTCCATCGGATGCCAAGCAATGACCGACATTGGTCTCTGACGAAAAGAAAAGAAAAGAAAACAGAGCATTCTGTAAGATACGTAGATCAGAAATATGGTACTACTTAAGGGCGAGGGCAGCCAAAATCCCCCAGAATACTTCGCAAGGTGCACTAATTAAGCCTGAAAATACAATCAGGCTCAGCTGTGAGCCTGACAGCAAGTTACACCAGCACGGAGAGGCATTGAAGCTTGCCCCAAAACTTGTTCTTTTTGGATTTTTTACAAGATTTGCAGAACAAGATAACAAGCGCATGAGAGCAATCCAAAAAATCTTGTATTATGCCCAGTAAATTCTAATCATAAGCAGTAGTTTCAAGAGCCCGTCTTGGAAAGGTGCTGCTGCTTGCCATCAGCTCCGAGCCCACCCACTGTGCAGCTTCCTGACAGAATCCAGCCTTTGTTTAATCCAGAAATGTTGCTTTCCTGAGCAAATTATGACGGCACATTCGTGACTGAAGCCGGTATGTAATTTGGAGATAAAAATCATGTCCGAAACTTTGTTTGTTGGCCTCGCTTCTTTTGACAAATCTCTGAGTAAACAGGGTGGATCTCTTCCATGCAGGTCACCCTTTGCCAGTACCGGTTGACGTAAGAATGACTTGGGTTATTTTCCAGCTGAGTCATGTTTTAAAAGATGCCTTCGCGATTTCTTATGAACAGGACATCACAAACGTCCTCTAAATCCTTTCAAAGCCGTAGAGCAGACTTTGCAAACTGACTGAGAGACATCCGCAGTGATTCAAATGAACTTACTAAAAATTTAAACAATCCCTTCAAGAAACAAAGCGCCAACATTCCTTCAGCGCCCAGCAAAAAAAAAAAAAAAACTATCAAGCAAACGAAGGCAGTTAACTTTTAGCAGGTGATATTAATTGACTGGTGCAGCCCATCTGGAGCTGGTTTGAAAGTATCACTCAAATGCAATTCCTGTAACAACTAAGAAGGCTCTGCCTAAGAATGCAGGCACACAGTGTGCCCCAAGTGATGTGTTTTTATTTCCTTTAATGAGTGGAAATTTTATGGAATTAGTTCTGGGAAATTTATTCGTTGTCCAGTTATTAAAAAAAAGCTTTTTTTAATAAAGATATAAAGAAAGTCTAATAAGATAAAAATACATTAGAAAAGTTGTCAAAATATGTTTGTTCCAAATAAGTGAAGCCTAGAAGCTAATACTGTTCTCTATTGTCTAATTCTGGTGACAACACTGAATAAGCAGAAATTTGCTGACTTTCCTGGTATTGATCCGGCAGAAGCATTGTCAATAAGCTGTCTTGTTGGTTCTTATTCTGTTTTTGTGGAAAATGGTTAATAAGCAATCACAATAATCAGAAGCATGAAATAGTTTTTAATAGTTGTTGTAAAACTCCATAATCTGAGCTTCAGTGAACATAGAAATGTTGGAAAAAAGAAAAGTGGCCAGACAGTTGAGCCTTGTGGAACCCCACATTTGATTTTGGTTTACTTGAATGTATTTTTGAGTCTTTCGAACAAGATGTTAAGACATCTGTCTTTGCAAAAAAAAATTTTTTACCAGCGTCTGCTGTATTGTGGTTGAAAAACTGACAGGAGAAAAACTGAAAAATAGTTTTTAAAAGTTGAGTAAAAACTCTGCTTCATTAACTTTCGACAGCTACACAATGTCCTACAAGCACAAAGAGCAGTCCCACATAAGGATGTTTGAGTTTATGGATTTATTTGAGTTTTTCCCATAGCAATCAAGGGCTTCATTAGCACAAAATTTCTCTCGTCGATTTTTAAATTAAGTCTCGAAGTACAACAGGAAAAAGAAACTTATTGACTGCTGTCTGCAGTTTCAACAAGTTTTCTCAAACATAGTGTCCTTTCTTTGGCTCAACGCGAAAGCTTTATTCTCATATCACGGTGTGGGTGCGATGTGTAAACGCTCAACCCGCAGGAACAACGTTCGGCACAGCAAGCGCAGCAGAGATGAAACGAGCGAGGGAAAGCACCACGGGCACAGACGTTTGGAAGAGGATCTGAAGATCTCTGAGCTACAAAGCCCATTCTCGTATTTGCCAATTTTCCCCAAATCTTGATCTTTTCTAATAATTAACGCTGTGCCACAGATGTGACTTATTTCTCCATACTCTGAGTGTGTATACAGGATATGGAGATTTAAAGAAAGCATCATATGCTTTCTATTTGATAAAGCCATTAAAATGAGGATAAAGATTAAAGCCGAGTGGCTTGGTTGGGGGAAAAAGCGAACCAAAAGACCTAAAGTACTTTGACAAATCTAAACATATGGGAGAGAAGAAAAGGAAAAATGTGACTGTGGATCAACTCCATGCTCTCTGAAGGAAACGGGATAAATGAGTCAACAAGCAATAAAAATGTTCAAAGAATTTCAGGGCTAAAAATGTCTGTAAAATATTGGATATCCTGTTTCTCAACCGTGATTCATTTTCCCCATAAACAAGAATGAAACACAAGCTTTCACCTCTGTTACTCAAACCTGATGAGAGAAATCACGAGATCAGGTAAAAAAAAAAAAAAAAAAAGTACAGATGTTAAAATTCTAATTAAAGTTTGACATTTTAATTCACCTTTATTTGAAAAGTGGAAATTAAATCCATCCATGGTGGAAATAAGTCGAAATGACACCAGTGGAAATAACTGAATGCAGGAACCTGTCTGCTTTGACTCCGGCGTCAGCTGTAAACATTTCCACTCGCTGCAAACCGCGGAATTAAGTGGCACTTCATCACACTGAGACCTGAGATGTTATTGATGAGATCTTAGAAACAAGCATCCTGGGCTCCTTCAAATAAGCAGCTGAAGGGGACCTATAATTCCTCCTTTTTCACTTGAGCTGCTTCCTGACTTTTATTGCTCCCTGGAGAAACTTGGACATGGCGTTTTTTCTCAATCACAGACCCTGCATGTCCCTGCATTAGTCGTTCACCTTTCCTTTGCTTCAAAAAATATTGACTGCAAAGATGTTCAGGCAAGCTGAACTGTTTTCACATTTAACCACATTCCAAATAAAAACTGATGTATTTTTCTTGGGATTTTAAGTGATAGTGATTCACATTGTGAAGTGAAAGAAAAAGCATATGTGGTTTTCTGTATATTTTTTGAAGAAAAATGTGGCATATATTTGTATTCAGCAGGGTTAAGTAATAAAATCTATATCCAAAAAGACTTGACACTGGAACTGAGGGTTCACCTACCAGCTGGACAGCAAAATTTAATATTCATCTAGAGACTTGGCTCAATGGTTTAGATCAAAGCAAATTCATGCATTGGAATAATCCAGAAAAAAATCATAGACTTAATTCAACCAAGAATCTGTGGCAAGTCTTTAAAGTTGATGTTCACTGATGGCTGTTCGTCCAATCGGACTGAGCTTGAGCTATTCTGTTAAGAGAAATTGGCAAAAATGTTAGAATCACGATGTGCAAAGCTCTTAGACACACCCTCAAAATGTTGGAGCTGTAATTGCAGCAAAGTTACACAAAGTACTGACTCAAGGCTGAAGTGAAATGCTTCATCAAATGTTATTAAAACATACTTTTTGTGAAGTTGTAACGTGACCAATGCAAAAAAATAAAATAAAATAAAAAGTTCAAATGGTATGAAGACTTTTCCAAGGTACTGCAAGACTTTAAGGAAGGAGGCTCGCTGTTTCACTGGGAGGCCCCTAGGGTACCACACAGCTGGCGTGCAGTAATTGCAGTGCAAAAGAGCGTGGAGAGATGGAGAGAGGCAGAGAAGGTGGAGAAAAAAGTAACTCAGGCTGGTTTGAGCATTTTCAGCAACGCTGATGGATGTCATGCTGCGTTAGTGGTCCATCCCAGGTGTGCAGGTCGAGTCTTGTGAAACATAAAATAGTATTTGCATCAACACTTGGAGAACTAGACTTGGAAGGTTTCCTCAGCCTCTCTGTGTAATCTCGTTCCTGCTCTCTATGTCATTTCCCTTCAGACCTCTCCCAGCTCCGCTCGTTCTCCGTCATTAACCTCCGCTTTCCTACGGAAGCTGAAGAGGGATTTGGCTCCACCTAGTGGTCAATGCTGTGAACGATCAGAACTTGGAGAAGTTTCAGGATCCTTCCGTTTTATTTCTGAATCTTTTTTTATATATATAGTTTTAGTTATGGTGAGCTGTGCCAGTGGTAAAAGTATACCGGTAATTCATTAGTTTTTTGGTTTTTTTTGCTTTTTTGTCTTTATTCAGGTTATTTTATTTTTACTGAATCCTGAATCTATTTGTTTCATTATTTTAGACTTCATCTAGATTTGATGCAACTTGGTTAGATTTAAATTTATTTCAAAATTTTAAAGTATTTTTTTTTGTTTCAGATAACATATTGTATAAAATTAGGAAATTCTGAAAGACTGCAGATGGATAGGTTGAGACAATATTGTGTGCAACTGCAAGTGTTTTGTTTTGCAGGTTTTTCAACCAGAAAATACTTTAAAAAAAAATAAAAATAAAGTGACACTGTCATGATGACACTAGGTTCAATTTTGATATCTAATCAATGTAAAAGTAGTCAGTTTTAGCCTTTTATTTAAATTCATGGCTTATAGAGAACGAGAAACCTTCCTTCATTTTCAGACTGCAGAAACAGATAGTTATGTCAAAGAAAATAAAAAACTTATGGAAAAATTCTGAATTGAATTAAAAAAAAAATAAAGTGAGGCTCACCATTACTCTAGCCTGACTTTAATCAAACATGACTTGAGACACAGCTGCTTTGAGTGTTTTGTAGCATTCCAAATTTGATATTATTTTGGTTTACTTCCTGGGGTGATGAGAAAGCCACCTGTTTGGATTTATTTGCCTCGTTGGATTTGCTTGGACGTTAGACCAGTCTCCTACACATTTTCTGTTTCAAAATTACTGATTTTCCAGACTTTTTTTTTCATATCTGGGGTCAGATTGAGGTCAGAGTCAGACTATGTTTTTTTTTTTTTACTAAGAAAGATGGTTTAATATAGTTTGTGAGGTTTAGTATTAGTGTGCTCTAAAGATTAAAAGCTCCAAAGCTGTACACAAAATCCATTTTTATCACTTTAGCCACATCAACTCATTGAAGGCATACAAACATGAAAGTGCCTGATTTAACTGGTGAGTTTCCAGTCACTCAAAAGCACAGATTAATGTACATATGCAATGCTCAAGAAAATAAAGGGAACACCTAAACAAAACAATGCAACTCCAAATCAGTCATGCCTTTGTGGAATCAGTGTCACTGGTTAGGTAGTACCACATATTGTGAATCGATTTCACCTGTTGCTGTGCAAATGGAGCACACAACAGGTGGAAATGAGAGACAATTAGCGAGACAACCCCTATAAAAGAGTGATTCTGCAGGTGGTGACCACAGATCACTTTTCTGTTCTTGTGCTTTCTGGTTGAACTTTTAGTCACTTTTTCATTTTGTCAGTGCTGTCACACATCGAGGCATCATGAGGTGTGTTTTTTTTATTTTTACAGCCCACTTAAGTTGCTCAAGTAGTGCAGCTAATCCAAAACTAAGCATCACTTCAAGTGGCGGTGAGAAGATTTGCTGTGTGTCTCAGCACATGGGGCCTGTGCTACCAGGAATAGGTACCAGGAGACATCCCAGTATGCCAGGGGGTATACTGGGATTCCTACATTTCATGTAGGGAATGCTACAGTGTTAAATTTTTGTGAAAAGTGATTGGGGGAGAAAAAACAGAGTCTAAGATGGTAATACCTCATTCATTTATTTGTTTTTAAACATAAGAAAGAATGGACTGCTCCAAGGTAAGAAAAGTAACACAGCAATTTAAAATCAAGTGCACTTCAACAACATCCAACTTTTTAAGGGGTCGCCCCTTCCAGCTGCTTGAAGTGAAATACACAAACTGAAAAACGTATCCCGAATCAGTCATTACTGTAAGGCTTTGGGTGGCGATGCTTCTGTTGAGACGTCAGCAATGACAAAGACCCATTTACAGACAATCCAACATCACAACAAAGACCTTTTGCAGAATCTCCACATGAACACAAACGTAACGAGACAAGAAGTGGACCTCATAATAGACTCCAGAGGAGTCGGGCAGTGGGCTCATTTGTGCTAAAACGCCTGCTTTAAGCCACTTATCAGAATGGAGGTGAGAAAATGACGACAGATGGAGTGTCATCTGGGCCAAGCGGTATTTGTAAGTAATTTCCAGCATATGTTTGAAAGTCCTCAAGAGCACCAGAGGGTAGAGATTACTACATGGTGGACAATTTAGAGGAGTTAAACCAGACGACTTTCCATGCTGTGAGATATCAATTGACTATCATCTCAGCTTTTTATGGCCGACAGATGGCTGACTTACACCGCATGGGATTGCAAAATTAAGAGAAAATCGCAGGAAATTACTTATATGTCGATTTATGTACTTTTCTGTGATAATAAACACAACTACCTGGCTACTCTTGATTGATTTAACAAGCCTCTTCTGCAAAGCAAATGAGTTACAATTACAGTCTGGCCCAGCTCTGACTAGCATTATTCATGTAGGTGACTCATCCAAAAGCAACACAGATAATGACGAAGGATATTTAACAGAATGGTTGAAGAAGTACGTCACAAGAATAGTTTGTACAAAAAAAGCGACAAAAAAAAGCAGTACAAATGAGTTAAACCTCCAAAGAACTTACAACCAAATGTCAATAATTTCACAAACTTTAAAAAAAAAAAAAAACACAAGTTTTAACTTATAACATTCAAACACTGTCCAATCTTTACACTGTAACAGGCCGATTATGAGGATAAAATGCAGCAATTCACGATTCATATATAATATCTAAAAATGGCATTTCACATTCTTTATAATACATTGTGTGATCCACAAAATAGTGCTGGCATTGTGTAAACAAATGTATGGAATATGCTGAACGTAAGAAAAAGAGGCAAACGCATGTCAAAACATGGTCAGAAACTACTGTAATATGTCCAAACAAATATACAGGCTGAACAGCAGACGGCAGTGTTTCTCGATTTCTCAATGCATTAAAGAACCAGCAATGAAGATGTATGTATTTTTTATATTTTGTCACATCCAGACATGGGCTGGCTTCCAGTTTCTAATAATTTTTTTAAAGAAAAGCAGTGGTTCTATTATTTTTTCACTATTACAGTTTAAGAGTTTAGTAGAATGACAGACAATTGTGTTCAACTTCCTCTTGCTTGCTGCTGAAAGCAGTCAGCTGTGTACATGGGGAATTTTCCAAAACCTTCCTTTCCAACAAAGCCTACAGACGCCTTGCAAAACAAATACGATAACGTAAGCAGTGTGAAAATATACCTTGTAGGAGAAAAAAACTTAAGAAAAAGTTATTTGGGTAAGGTTCACCTCCCCACACTTGTTACTTTGAGCAGCTAGTAAGCTGTGTTGGATGCCTGAAGGTGGAGAATTCCCTGAAAAGTTTTCCATACTTCCAAACAAACAAATCAGAGTTGGCTGTAAGACAGGGAATTTCTAAGGTAAATAAAAATGGCAGACATAGATTGGAGTGCCACCTGTCACTTTTTAACAGTACAATTTAAACCAAACAAGATCTGACAGCTGACAGATCATTTCTACTGGTGAAATAAACAACCCACTTCATACAAGCTTTCCTGCAGTGGCAGATAAATAAAAAGCTAACATCATTTTGATAGGCTATAGACACTTCTTGCAAGTCATATTTAGGAACAAAGCAATTCAGTTTAGCAATTAATTTATTTGTGGTTTGTTTAGGCCTCCCAACACCTTGAACATTTGATTGAGGTCGCAACATCTCTCCAAATCTTAATACCAGCCCATGTCTAGTCACAGAGAAGCTTTTTCACTTTACTGATGTCACAAAAGCTTTGCAGGTGTCAAACTCCAGTCCTCAAGGGGGCAGCATCCTGCAGCTTTTCGATACATCTCTGCTTCAACACGCCTGAATTGAATATTTAGGTTCTTAGCAGGACTTTGTAGCATTATACTGAATACTAACTTAGCAATGTATTAGTTTGATTCAGGTGTGCAGGCCAGGGAGACATGCAAAGGCTTCAGGACACTGGCCTTTGGGGACTACACTTTGACATCGCTGGTTTGCTAAATGAAAGACTGAAATTTGTTTTTGAAACCTGATCTGTTTGAAAGCAACAAGCAGATCACTGCAATCAGTTGATTATAATTGTTTAATTGTTTAAAGGAGTTGCACCAATCACTGAAATGTCTTTGGTTTTGTGTACAGTACTCACAAATACTAAGGAATAAAACAGAAACCGTATGAGTTTCTTTAAAAGATTTTTGTACAGTAGAGTGGGTGCTCTGCATTTTGGATTATTATGTCGGCTCCGCTGTCAATGTACGGTGTGAGATTTATGACCAAGTCACGGAAAATAAACCATGCAGTGAGAAATTTGACTTTAAAATTCAACTCCTGGCTATTTAACAGCAGAAGGAAGCATATGTGAGGGGGATGAGGGGGAATCTAACGAGCAGCTTTAAAGATCAACTCTGACATTTTCACACAACTAAATATGAAACAGGTCAGAGTTGAGTGGAATAACTTGTACATATACCAGGCCGGAGAAACAGTAAAACTGCACTTGTTCTCGTTCAACAAAGTCTGAACTCGCGTTTAACTCCCTGTGAGAATATTACCTTATCTGGCTTTTCCTCATGGCCAATAATGAGTCAGAGTTCACAGAAGGTCTGGACATGTCAGTGAATGTTTGGAAGTCTAAATATTGTTTTTTTAATGACATATGAGGCTTGTAAAATGACCTTTCTGTATTTATGCGCATTAAGGGGGAGCTACACACAAAGTGCAAAGCAAAGTATTCACACCTCTTAAACTTGTTCACATGACATTTTGTCATGTTACAGAGCCAAACTTCAGTGTTTTATTGGTATTTTATGTGATACCCACACAAAACAGTACACTACTTTAAAGTGAAAGGAAAATGAACAAAACTAAAAAAAAAAATACTTTTGCAAAATACTCTAAATACAAGTTCTAAAAAGTAGTTTTAAGGAAGGGCTCATAAGAAGATGGCGTAATTGTGTAATTAATTTCAAACACATTTGACAGCTACAAGCAAGGAACATGAATACATGTCATACCTAAAGTTTTTAGGTATGAATATTTGATTTAGAGATCAAATATTCAAATATATATGTCCAATTAATCAAATTGGACAAATATATTTACATATATGTAAACGTTGTTTAATGTACGCTCAAGCCAACATGCTGGTACGCAAGTTCAGGATGTGTTCAGTCTCAGAGAAAGTGGTTCTCGTTAAAGCCTGCGCTCCTCTGTATACTGCTCACTTATAGAGACAGTATAAACCAAACAGTTTACAGAAACTCAAAGTGGCATACAATGACGGAATGAGGATGCTGCTTAGGATGCCGAGATGGACTAGTGCTAGTCCGTTATTTGTTGGTGTCTCCACTTTTCATGCTGTCTAACGAAAATTGATGTACAGGCTTATGTGGAGGTTACGTGTTTCTACAAACATCGTCCAGATACTAACAGATATTTCACAAAGCTCAGTCAGGTTTAAGTCCAGAATGTGGAATCACTGGCGGTCTAGCCTTTCTGTAAATCTGTGACTTGTATATGTGATTATCGTTTTACGTGATTGTTTCTTTTTCTTAATTCTCTTAAATTATCTTTCTATGGACCCATTTGTGTCTTTAATAAAGCTGATGACGATTAAATGGTCTCATTCTTGAATTTTCGTATAAACAGGATAAATAAAGACAGAATACACAACAAGAGCATGAATCATCTAGTGGTAAAGTTTCTAAATAGTTAGATTTTTATGTCCTATGCACCCACCGTTTGCAAAGTGAAATAAAAGTCATTAATAGAGAGAACAGGCGGCCATACCATCTGTTTCTGTCACTAGAGGGCGACAGTTATGTGAGGATATCACAGCAGGACTGAACAGATGCTGTTTGCTTTTTAGGTAAAGGTCATCTTATGCAAAAAAGTCCCATAATTAAATTGTTTATATTATGCAACTTAAGACTTTGTTGAATTTAAGATTGATGCATAATTGAAAAAGCTGCTCTGTGTCAAATAATCTAGTGACATCACAGTTTATACTTTATTAAAGGAGTTTGTGTGGAGTGTATAGTTTCTAGAATGGACAAGTTGTGTTTTTTTATTTCTTCTTACTTGTAATAAGCACAGCCTGTGAGAGAAAATGTGGTGAAATGGCACAAAGAAATACTTTGTTCTGCTTATGTATAACATCTACCATTTAAATGGGTGATTGCCATTAGTGCATCCTTGTGTATGATGGCACACCTGCTGATAATTAGTATGCATGTGGCTGTAATTCATGAAGGAACTTCATGGTGACAAACTAGAAAAAATTATCAGAGATGCACCAATCAAGGTTGTCCTGGCCGATGTCTAATATAATTTTTCCCCAATCTAAGTACTGGAACACAGAGAAAAGGAAACGTGTGTTTCAGGTGCTTTAATAAAGACAACAAGAATACTTCTATTTATGTGATAAAGCATGTTCCTAATTGTTCCAGGGTTCTTATAAATTTTACTGTTTGAAATTATTTTTTCTAACTATTATAAACTCTAAATATTAGAGTATAACATATTCAAACTATAAACAGAAAATTTAACAAATTGCCCCCCTCCCCATAATCTTTGGCCAACTGATTGCATCTCTAAACAAAATGGAAAGTGCCCCAGTTAAAATGAAGTGGTTAAAATATCACAATTATACAGCACTTGACATGCATATATCTGAATATTAATGAACATGTAGTTTTGTTGTTAAAACAGTGGCGATGGCGGAAGGACCCATATACAAATATAACATGATAGTAAAGAACATAATGACAATACCTACAAGTTATAAACACATTGCTTGTACATTCATATATGTCAACACTTAAATATGTATATACAGTGTACATATACATATATATATATTCGGATGTATACAGATATATTGAGAGAGGAATTAATAGTGGCATTAATGAGGTGAAAGAGTCATTTTAATATTTGTCCCTCCAGAGTTTTATATAATCTGGATTGCTGGACACAGACTTTCATACTGAAGCGAGATTTTCATCTACATATTTCACTGTAATCTACTGTATATATATCATCCTTTCCTGGACAAAATAATTTACACTTTTGTCTACTAACGCTGTAAATGCAATGTCGTTAGCGGAGAATCATAGAACTGAGGTCGTTACATAACGAGTACTGCTGGATTAGTCATCCTAAATATGATTACATTCTATATATCTGATAGGGTATTGACATATATTGCAATGCTTTTAGTGCATACAAACAAAGGAAGTGTATGTTTGTGTGTGCATGAGTTTCTGTCTGGCACACACTTAGGGGTGTGGGTGTGTTGTGATAAACGGTGTTGATGAAAAAGTGGCATGTGATACTGGTTGAAGGGCTGTGTCAGGGAACTGGCAGTGGATTTACTCTCTGTTGTGATGACAGAAACTCTCTCGATTGAAGGCCAATGGCATCCTTCCCAGCTGATACGTTTGACACTGAAAGGCCTCTAGATTCAGATTGGCTTTCTGAACCTCCCTTATGACAGCAATACTGGGCCTCGCACTGTGAAAGATAAAGCTTATAATCTTCTCTTTTATTGGCAAACCTTAATTTAGGATACATTAAATCAGGGGTTTTGATTTAGTAGACCGATTGAACATTGTTGAAACATTGAAGCAATGTGCAGAATACTGGAGACGTCTGCTTTCCGTTGAAGTAATTTCAGGGTAGGCACAGTTTACAGTCTAAAACTTGATCATGCAACATCATAAGAAGCCAAAGGGAAAAAATGTATAATGAACTGTAAGCTTTAACTTTCAATAAACTATGCTTTTAATTTAAATTAGCTTTGGTTAGAGCAGTACAAGAATTTGTAGTGGAGAAAATTTTCCTCTAGTGAAGACAGATCATTCTACTGTGATTTCTGATTTATTACAGAGATCTTATACAAAACTAAAAATGTAAACCTTGAACTGGCTTATAGTGCTGCAGAAAGCTTGGAGATTACTTTATCTGCCTCTGCAATCAAAAGGCTAGCCACATAAAAAGTAGATGTCAAGTATATCTGAGAATATTTCTCAGCTGGAGAATATAGATTTTGTCACATGGAAGTTAATAAAATTAAAATAGATTGAAATATAATTGAAATAGATATTGCCTTTCAATCTTTTTTTTTTTTTTTACCATAGAGACCTCACAATCCAACTAAAAGGAATATCTGTCAAACTCACAAACACAGCTGTAACATGAGTAACCTGCACAGCTCATTATTTTTAATTATCTCAACCCTTCCTGGTTCTCGGTGGATAAACACTTTCACTGCCAATGTTGTCAAGCCAGAGGCCAAAACTGAAATGCTACAGCCAGAGTTTGGATGCATTTGAGAGTGAGAAAGTGTATTTCACCGTTTTGCTTTTTTTGTGTGCATGAAACATCTGCTACAAAGCAGCAGAAGGAAGATAAAGACTTGAGTACTTTAAGGATTAAATCTGGGCATCTTTTTTTTCTGTTGTAGTCTCTATGGAATGTTTGGGATTATCCTTCCTGCACTCTTCGTCTATGGTCACACATTTTTATTAATAAGGAATTTCATTTTTCCGTTTGAAATTTACTTCTGTTCACAGAGACATCACTGACATTCCGGCAGTGGGAAACTATGGAATGATTGTGCTATAATCTGTTAAATACAAATTTGTAAGGATGTTTTATAAATCAGGGCAAGGTGTTTGTCTTATTAACTTGTGGGGATTAAAGAAAGGTAAGCTTGTTGCTATATAAATTTAGAGCTGAGATTTGCAGGAAAATCTGCCCGGAGGTGAAGTGTGGACTAATAAAAAGGAGGATGGGAAATGAAACTGTTTGTGCACATATGATGAAGGACAGGTATTTACACAGATAAATGCATGTTTGTACCCCTGATATGTTAGATGGGTGCTGGTTTGGTTAGGGTGCGATCTGCCTGGCAGGAAGAGACCGGTCCGACAGACATCTCTCCTGTTTTCATTTGGTCTTCGTTTTGCCCACCTCTCCATTCAGCTTACCCTCCTTCACCAGCTTCTCGTTAAGTTGGCACAGCTGGAGGAGGAAGCCATCGTTGGGGCCGATCTCTCTCTTCTGTCTCACGGTGGCCAGAGCCGTCCGGGCGTCCATTTTGTGGCGCATCATAAGGTAAGCGACAACCATGGTCGGGGAGCGGCTGTAGCCTTCTCTGCAGTGTACATATACCTTCCCTATAAGGTCAACATCAAAACAATGAAGAGCACTCATTTAAGGCAGGCGTCACTGCAAACATTTTTTTATGTATTTAAAAAAAAACGGTAAATGTTGATGAACTTTCATTTCAACTTAAAGTTTAGTAAATTGTTGATAGAGTGGAAAGTTTTACTTTTTGCTAATTTTTCTTTTAGCATATATAACAGGAGCTAATTAAAGTAGAAACTGGAAGAGAAATCAATGAAGTAGGGGATTGTATACTTTAACACAGCCCAATCGTTGGAGGTCAGGCTGCACGTAGCCGTTAGCGGAGCGAGTTCTTCATCTTTATCCAATTGGCACAGGTAAAGCTCCCCTCTTTCATACTGAAAAACATAGCCGAAAGACCCCCAAAGCCCTTAAGGCTCCAAAGACCAGTCTTCTTTCAATTTCTCAAAAAAAGGCGCTCTCTGCACCAGACACACATAAAATGTAGATTTCTTAGGAGCATCCTGTAGACAAGGTGAGTACTTAGAGATTGACACCGAGGTCTCACATAGAATAGATGATTCGTTCGTCAAGAACCCCCTTGAAGACGCAGTCGACGGACCGGGTGCATCAGAGGTTGAACAGCCCTCGGCAGCATTATCCCCTGCGCGGTCCGGTTCCGGGTACACAGATATTGGGATTTCATATACGAGATGTGGTCCTTGACCTTCAGTAAGAATTCGTTGATCTCCATACATTGCTTGACTCTTCTGTAGAAAACGCTACAAGTAGAGCGTTGTATTCTCTAACCCTATTTATAAACCTAACAACGCCACCCCCCTCCCACCCTACTCTATTTCAATTGGTTAATTCATGAATGTCCCAGACGAAAATTACAATAGGAGCCACCTGTCAGAGGTGTTAAATTCATTACCATTTAAACCCCCCACTAACCCCCTACCCGCTTCCGGACACCCACTGACCCCACCCCACCCCATACCCAAACCGGAAGTCCCGCCTCAGAAGTCCCGCCTCAAAAATCAGAAGTCCCGCCCATCTGTCAAATTTGATTGAAGGAAAGGGCGTACTTAATTTCTCTACTGGATGATTAATATCTCTAAAAAAAAAAAAAAAAAAAAAAAAAAAAAATATATATATATAGAACAAAAAAATTAATGGAGGTCGCGTTTTCCGTTGTGCATATATTTTTCAAAAAGACAGATTTATCTGTAAAACAATACCGCTGTGATCAGATTATACAAAATCTAACAGCAAAAAGCATCTTGACAGAATCAGTTTGAAGGTTTTAAGCAAAATTGCTCAACTGTAAAACCACTGGTGGAAAAGAATAAAAGCAGCAGGGTGAAGAAAAATGGGAGCAAACACAGAGATGATGAATTAATAAAGAAACAGAAAAGTTGGGGGACAGATGCTGTGACTAAAGCTGCTGAGCACAGCAACTTTTCTGCCAGGAGATGCAAATACAAGACCAAACCTCTGCTGCAGAAATCAGTCACACCAGAGCAAAGCCACATGTAGACTGAGCAGACTTGTCTGTATCTGTATCTGTATCTGGTATATATATACTGTACTGCTTGTTATATCCTAAGATAAATCTTTGTTCCACTGTCCTCACAGAGTGGCTGAAAACCCCATGAGGGATTTAACAAAGTAGCTGATATACTGATCTCAGGTCAGATCTGCAGATTCTGCACTTCCTTTGAAAGCCCAACCCCTCTGTGTCCTTGTATTTATTCTATTTATAACATCTCATTTCCTTCCCTCGCTTCCTTTGTATTGACTGAGAAAACCCTTCCAATGACATGACCTCTTCTGCTCCTAATACTCCTGCCAACCGTGGATCAATGTTGAATCTGAATCATCCTGTTAGAGATGCGGGATCTTTGGCTTATACCCTCAGTCATTATTTCACCCCACTCAGTGTCAGAACAGACACTTTTACTGCTTTCTCACCTAGTTTGTTTCATTTGACTGAAATCAGCTACAGCCGAATTACATGCCTTATGCAATGAATGATTATGGATATGGTTGCACAGTAATTTAAAAGAAAATCATGGAAATGCAATATCACTGTTGAGCAGTGATATTCACGTTATAACAGGCTTACACCATTCTGTGACCTTTAGCATTCTGACCTTTGGCATCTGTTAAGTATGAGCATGTACCGCAGTGAGACACCGCCCAACAGCGCGAAACTTAGACATCCACCAACCAAAAAAAAAAAAAAGTTGCTTAAAAATGTGATTATTCGAGACCCAAAAATTCTAAAAAAAGATCTATATTTTTAAAAAGTCTACATTTTTTTAAATATACCCCAAAACATATGAAAAACCTTCCAAGTTTAAAGTGTACTTTTTTTTTTACCATGACTAATCTTTCTTTTAAGAATAACATGGTTGCATATCAAATTTGTTGAACTGTTTTGATTTTTTTCTTTGGCTTAATTTAAAAAACAAAACAAAAACAAAAAACAATTGCGGCATGAGCATTTTAGCAAAACCACTCAAACTATTGCCTCATTTTTACCCTATTATATTAAGAATGCATAAGTGCAGGTCCTCATTAAAATCTTGACCATGACCTTTTTGGAGCTGAGAGCTATAAAATGTCACAGCTAATGTTGTGCAGAACACGTCGTCCCACTGCAGCAAAAGCACACGCATAACAGGCTCCAAGACCATCCTGAACTGCTCATTTATTCTTTCTTTGCCACTGTAGCGCTTTATAGTTATTTATCTGATTTATACTGCGCTCTTCAGGTTTTGTCAAACTGTCTGCTAATTAAGATGCCCTCCTGTGTCATCTAGCAATAAAATTATGACATAAAATCCAGGGTTCAGCTCACTAATTATAATTGTCGACTACATTTTCTTTAAACTTTAAAAGAGCTGGTGAGAATTTCCAGGTGGAGGATGGCTATGTCCTCGTGGGATTGAATGTTTCCTCTGCTCTTCTCTCTGAAACTCTTTACTATACAGAACACCTGACCTGGCAGCAGCATCAAATTCCACACTCAGCTCCCTGGCGGTTTCTGCTGTTTTGTTCCTTTAAACAAAACACTAAAAATGCTAGAGATCCTGGTTAAAACAGGAGCCACAAGATCCAGCTGTGTAACACGTAAAACTTTTTGACAATGTTGACAACCAGGGATGTGATCTGACACCAGAATATGGAGCAGGGCTCGGGAGAGTTTCAGATTTAGCTTCGTGATTATCTTCTGTCCTCACTTCAAGACGCATAACCAGGATTTCCCCCAGAAAACTCGCTAAGCCCAATGGTAACGGTGCTAGCATGGCTGTGTTAAAAAATGTTAGAAGTTGACAGGAATTAATATGACTTAATTCCTTTTATTGGAATAAAAAAAAAGAATTATATATATATAGATATATATATATATATATATATATATATATCTATATATATATAAAATTATATATAATGCTGGTTACATTTAAACAAAGCAAATTAAAAGAAATATTACCTTAAACAATGATGAGTACAGATATTTGTATGCTTTACTAAATATTCTCATTCTTAAATATTCTATAAAGCTTAAATATTTATTGTAGTAAGTTCTCTTGTGTTTTCCTAAATCCTTCCAGTTTGTTTAGTAAAGTGTTTTGCATTGCTAGTTGTGAATGACTGCTATTTATCCAAGCGAATGCAGTATTTGCAAGGAATACCTTGGATGAAAAAGACCTGTCTGTGATTGGCTGGTGGTGTGGTTGCTTTAAATCCATTTTATCAAATCGCAAGTACAGACAAAGAGCCAAGCATGTGCCAGAACATGTATTGAGCGAGCGTGAGATGTAAATGCACACACCACACATTACTCTTTGTTCAAAAAAGTTATTTGTGCTCACATCAGCCTTATGGTGCACTTAACGCAAACCTCTAAACTTGAGACTATAACTCAGGATTATAGCCATGCTTTTAGAGGTTTGCATTCAAGCTTTTATATTTGATGTGTACAGTATTCTCCTAAAAGACAGCCTTCAAAGTGGAATTATATAAAAAGTACAGCTGATGGTGCTCTGCAAGAGCACCGTCCAAATAGATGCATCAAATATAGACCTGACTTGACCTGTCTTTGCAATCCCAGTTACTGGTGTATAAAAAAATAAAAACATATTGATAATAAATAAACAGTGCTTAGCTTGGCAGGGATGGGGCAAGTAAAGCCTGGCGACAAGCCATGCTTATAATACACTGGGGGAAACTCTGCATAACAATGACTGAATCATTAAAGCACCATTTAATCATTAAATCATGTTGCTTCTATTCAAAAAGCAGCAAAAGGAGCTTGTGTCTCAGTTACAGTCCATTTATTTTACAGACCGACAGTCTCTGGTTAAGAGGACTGGTTGGCCCATTGGTCGTGGGGTTGATACAGAAATGAGACATCTTCCAGATCCCAAAGGGCTGCGATGGACTGGTGGTCTGTCCAGGGTGTACCCTGCCTCTCTCCAGTTGACTAGGCGCCAGCACCCCTTGCAACCCCAATAGGGATAAGCGTGTATGACTATGGATGGATGGATGGATGATACCAGTGGAAAATGGTATTAAACAAATGGTCAACTGAGAGGAGCCGGAGGAACTAATTATTTGGCATATTATACCGTCAGTATAGTGACAATTTTAACATACATGTAAAAAAAAGTTACCTACTGTAGCTTAAAGTTACTAAAATGTAAGAATATCAAAAAGTAGCTCTTTAAAATCAATTTTTAAATCATGTATTTAAACAGTTTAACCCCTCTAAAAAACAGTAAACATTCTAACCTTTGCCATTATGGTGTGCTAATCCTCTGTCTATAAAATCGGCCCCCTCCTCAAAGAAGGCACTGAGGTTGAAGCCCTTTGTGTCGTTGGCTGGAATGCCATGGTATGTAATCCCAGTGCCGGCGTACATCTCTGGACTGGTGTTGACGTGCATGAAGGAGGTGCCCTCTGCCACGTTGAGGACATGTGTCACACCGAGTTTCTGCAGTCGCATGGGGTTGTGGGCGACAAACCTAAGAAAGCAAGAATAAAGATTCCAAGAGCTGAAACATAGAGTGAAGGTCAGTCATCTAGCAGGTTGCCACAAGCTTTGGGATGTTAACTCCTACAATGTATAAGGCTTTGTCAAGGTTTGTCTAAGGCCTCAGATACTGCTTGATATGATACATCATTGGTAAATAATGACTTTCCAATTTCATGCAGGTTAGTGCTAAATTTGTGTGCACACCAATGGGATGGAGTTAATTTCTTTGAGATTTCTTTTGCACACAATAGGAATATGCATGATTGAAATCCGTGTGCTTCATTTAAGAAAATCTTTCCCACTTTCTCAGAAAACATAGTCACCTTTTTAAACTTGGATTTGTTTTGAGGTGTAAAAAGCCATGCAGGACCAAACCTGTATCCCAAATAGAACGTCTGCACACAATGGTGTCTTGTTTTTCCACTCTTTGTGCTTATAAGCATCTCTAACTTACCGTATTTTCCGCACTATAAGGCGCACCGGATTATAAGGCGCACCTTCAATGAATGGCCTATTTTAGGACTTTTTTCATACATTAGGCGCACCGCATTATAAGGCGCATAGAATAGACGCTTCATACTCTATTATTACACATCCACATTAATAAAGAAATGGTCCCCGAGTACTTTATATAGTAGGCTGGCCCAGTCGTTGTTTCACTCACGGTGTTGGTGTTGCGATATTATGCCCAACTGCTTTCTGGGTAACACAGACCAACCGACACGCTGCCGCTGCAGTCTCTGTCTCTCTTCCCCTGCCCCTCCCCCCCTTTAAATGTATTATCAAACTTTATTAACAAACCAGTGTTCTGACAACTATCCCAGCATGCACCGCGCACTACTTCTTCTACGGGGGAAAAAGAAGTTGGCGGCTGCTTACCGTAGTGGACCAACTACGTAAGCAGCCTACTGCATGTCTGTGTAAACATGACGTCTTTCATTTCGATCTGAGTTAATTAGCGTAGCATTTCTGCCGGATTTTCACAACATATCAGCCACGACAATGGACAGGGGAACCAACAAGTTCATGTCATCTTTTTTGGACGACATCAAGGTGTTTGAGCCACTGGATGCCTCCAACATTGTGCGCGTCACAGCTAAAAGCTACCGATAGATGAGGAAAACAGCAGATCCTCACACCCTCAGCATAAATATAGCTGTGGACAAGATCACTGATGCCTATTGTTCTTGCAAGGCTGGGTAAGTCGGCATTCATGGTTTTGATGGTCCACAATGTACATTAGCATATGTTTACTACTGTAGCTTGTGTTTGTGAGACGGTCACGCACGTGGTAGCTGCACTGTGACCTAAAATGGGCATTAGCCAATGAAACGCAGCCCCTGTGGTAAGGTCCGTTGCTGGACCTGTTGTGGCTCAATATTGGTCCATATATAAGGCGCACCGGATTATAAGGCGCACTGTCGGCTTTTGAGGAAATTGAAGGTTTTTAGGTGCGTCTTATAGTGCGGAAAATACGGTATATTTCAATGATAGACCAGTGAGTTTGTGAAATAAAATATGTCTTGACATAAGAATAATTTTCTCCCCACTGTATATGACATATAATACAGCTACTGTGAAAAATGATTTTATTATAAAGGAATTTAACACAGTTCCACCAGGGATCCCTAACTGTACAGCTTGTTGTCAAAAAATGTACAGAATTTGCAAAAACAATATTATGTTTTATACAAACATTTTGATCAACATAAATTATATTTAAAAAAAGTGAATTTACAGCAGCAAACGAGCCTGAGAAAAGCAGGATAGCATAGTTTTGCAGCATATTGATTCCAAGAAACTACGAAAACAAAACAAGAAACCTACTCTCTTCAACTCTTACAGCCAATTCCACTACAACAGCTTTATTCTTACTTCATGCCCTCCATTTCCACAACACAATAAATCTATTCTTGCTCCAGCTCCAGTGCTAATAAATGCTGCTTTTACAAACAGCAACACAGCATATCAGATCTATACAGCTAACAGGCCACAACAAAGCCATACAGAATGGTTGCTGCTCAGGTCTGTCTGGCCCTATGCCTGAAACCACTTTACTATCCGAACTGCCTGAGAGCACTGTCCATTGATTGTGAATAAAATGTCTCACTGTGTATAAAAGACCAAGTTATGTCAAGGTTTTATGGAGCATTCAGCGTCACTAATTGTACATAATTTATGTTTTAAACAGCTAAAATAGCAAGAAATTGTTGCTACATAAAGAAAAAAGTAAGTGCAACACCTTGTAAAAGTATTCATAGCCCTTGAAACTTTCGTTAAAGTACAATTTTTCATGCATTTGTATTCAGTCCCTGAAGAACCTATATTTGCCACAGCTGTATGTCTCTTGGGGTCTCTGTAAGCTTTGCACATCAAGAAACAAAGTTTTTCCCAATTCATTGTTTTAGCTCAGATGATTCAGATTGAGTGCATCAAACTAAAGGTGTCCAAATACAAATGCATGCTTGGCACATGGTAGTGGTAGCATCATAATGACATGAGGAAGTTTTTTGGCAACGGCAGAGAGGTTGGTCAGAGTTGATGGCAAGATTTTGGTAAATTTAGGACAAAATCTGATGAAAACACTTCACAAAAGGGCTGAGATTCATTTGGTAGAGAAATAAAATAAGCTTTAATTTCAGCAAAGTGTCCCAAAACAAACTGATAAAACATCGACTGGGGACAGAGCGACTGGTTCCCCTCCTTCGCCCCTCCCTCATCTTTCCCCCCTCCCTCCCCCTACTCCTCTCCCTCTCTGCTCCTCACAAGACACCTTCGAAGAAATGTCTTCCGGACCAGAGTTTCTCAAATTTACAGATGGAATGGATCAACAGGTTCGCCTCGGCAAGACTCTCCTTAGCGCTAACATAGCAGACCTCACCTCATCTAAGCCACCTGCCTCTGACTTCCCAGAGGATCCAGCACTCTACGTTTCTGAGGTCTGAGACCGGGGTCCAGACATTATCTTTACACCCGTCTTCCTCCAGAATGTGTCTGGCCCCCCGGCATTGCAAAACAGGCCATTACCTGTCCGGATCACTACAAGAAAAGTTACAAAAAACAGAAATACAAAAAAACAGCGGTCTTAATTCAAAGCTCAGACTGATCCCCTGCCTAAAGGAACCTCAGACTGAAGAACTTTCAGCCTCCAAGTCACTTAAACTGGCTCTTTTAAATACCAGATCTCTCTGTGCTAAAGCTCTATTGATTTATGATTTCATCACCGAGCATAATATTGATGTTTTATTTCTGACAGAAACATGGTTGAATGACAATAATGAATCAATCGTACTAATTGAATCAGCGCCTCCTACGTACAATTTTTTAAGTGAGAATAGAAAACACAAAAAAGGAGGAGGCGTGGCTTCAATATTTAAGAATAGCATAAACTGTAGTTAAATCGGAAATGGCGTAAAACTCAACTGCACGTTTATTATGACATCTACAAAGAAAGACTACGTAACTATCACACAACACTAAAACATGCAAGAGAGGATTTCTTTGCAGATGTCATAAACAAAAACATTAACAATGCTCGAGCTTTATTTGCTACTGTTGACAGACTCACAAATCCTCCGATGACATTGCCACCTGAACTTCAATCTAATGCCGCCTGCAACAAGTTCTCCAGTTTCTTTTCAGAGAAAATTCTAAAGATCAGAGGATTAATCTGCACATCCACTCCAAAGCCAGTACCAATGCTGTGCCCAAACAAAACAAATGCAAGAACAATGACAAAATTTCAACTACTAAATTATAAAAACCTTGAAGAAATTATAAGTCAATTAAGCTCCGGTTCCTGCTGTCTGGATGTCCTACCCACACATTTCTTTAAGAAAGTCCTGCCTGTCGTTGCTAATTATCTGATCCAAATTAGGGCTGAAACGATTCCTCGAATGATTCGAGTACCTCGATTACTAAAATTCCTCGAGGAAAATTTACCTGCCTCGAAGCTTCGTTAATTTATGTTTTATTAGTTAGCGCACCGTGTTCCGGCCGGGACTTCATTTGCGTTGCGCGGAGCTCTCACTTCCGCCTCTGAGTTGTTGACAAAAGCTAAGTCTCAGCGGCATAAAGTCCAATCTTCAAGATTGGCCCGTGGGGATTTTATTGATTGATGATAATGCCCGACTTTTTATCGTTTTTGGGGAACCAATAAGCATCCTTAAAATGACTGGGGGAATGCCTGGAGTACGGCAGCATTTCTCCTCCGGGGCTGCTGGTTGAAAGCGAACGGCGGGAAGAGCGCTGAGGTGAGCGGCTAGCCTGAACAGGGCGGGCGGCTGAGTAGCTGATGCTTACCGTGTAAATGTAGCTTTACCGACGAACCGCACAATAAATTTCATATCCCGGTCTGAAGAAACGGGTGGCGGAGCGCATCGTACATGGCTGGTAGATGAGTTTCTGAGTGTGACCAGTGAAGGTGTCGTAAATATCCCGTATTGCTTCCCCCCGTGTTCGTCCCCCGGTCTAACGGTTCGTCAGTCCGCTGGTCTATTTCCTCCCCTCCACCCCATGTTCGTTCATTCGCCCTCTCCTCCCACTCCAGGCGGCATTTCCCGTATTTTCAAACCCAAAGCGTGACAGGTTAGGTGGCAAGGTGAGTTTAATTAATCTATTAAACTCACTGAAGATGAATACATAAACTAAAAGCTGGATTGTAGACATTTTTTATAAGCATATTTGTGAGCCTGCCTCTTTGTTATTAAATTCAGTATAATTTCAGATTTTTCTATAACTTTTCTTCTGGTTAACTTAGAAAGTGAGCTATTATTGTTACAGGTTAGTTTTCTAAACTACAAAAAAAGCAACTGTTAGGGATGCTCAAATATGAAAAATTGGACTGATATTGATATCTGATCGTAACACCGGTATTATGCCAGATTTACCAATATTTCATTTTATAATTTTTTTTATCCGATTACTCGATTAATCGTAAGAATAATCGATAGATTACTCGATTACTAAAATATTCGTTTACAACAGCCCTAATCCAAATAGTAAACTCATCGCTCTCTTCAGGTGTTTTCCCTCAGGCTTTGAAAACAGCAGTTATCAAACCACTGATAAAAAAGAACAATCTAGACAAATCACTACAGCAGAATTACAGGCTGATCTCCAACCTCCCATTCATCAACAAAATTATTGAAAAAGCAGTTTTTAAACAATTAAATAACTTCCTAACAATAATGAATCGCTTTGATTCCTTCCAGTCTGGTTTTCGCGCTCACCACAGCATAGAGACGGCCCTTGTAAAAGTGTTCAATGACATCCCACAGACTGTGGGAGAACCACAGTGCTGGTTCTGTTGGACCTCAGTGCAGCTTTCGACACTGTTGACCACGACATTTTACTGAATCGACTGGAGAGTTGGGTCGGACTCTCCGGTCCAGTGCTCAACTGGTTTGAATCTTACATAAAGAACAGGGATTTCTTTGTTTCAATCGGAAACTTCTCATCAGAGAGGCCAAAGGTAACGTGGGGTACCCCAAGGTTCAATCCTAGGACCCCTTCTTTTCAATCTTTATATGCTCCCACTGGCTCAGGTTATAACAGGAAATAAGATTAGCTACCATAACTACGCGGATGATACACAGCTCTACATCACGATGTCACCAGGTGACTCTGAACCCCTCCAATCACTGAATAGATGCTTAGAACAGATAAATGTGTGGATGTGCCAAAACTTTCTCCAGCTGAACAGAAACAAAACTGAAGTTATTATCTTTGGACCTAAAGAGGAGCGAACAAGAATCAGTGCACAGCTTCAGTTATTACAATTGAAAACCAGCGATCAGGCCCAAAACCTGGGAGTAGTGATGGACTCTGACCTGAACCTTCAGAGCCACATTAAGACAGTCACAAAGTCGGCCTTCTATCACCTGAAGAACATCTCCAGGATTAGAGGACTAATGTCTCAGCACGATCTAGAGAAACTCATCCATGCGTTTATCTTTAGCCACATTGATTACTGCAACAGCGTCTTCACAGGTCTGACTAATAAATCAATCAAACAGCTGCAGCTGATCCAGAAGCTGCTGCTCGCGTTCTGACTAAAACCAGGAAGATGGAGCACATAACACCAGTTTTAAAGTCCCTACACTGGCTCCCTGTAGCTCAAAAAATAGACTTTAAAATACTGTTAGTTTATAAATCACTGAACGGTTTAGCACCACAATACATTAAAGATCTGTTATTGCTGTACCAACTGTCTAGACCCCTCAGATCTTCTGGTTCTTGTCTGCTCTGCATCCCCAGAACCAGAACCAAACGAGGAGAAGCAGCATTCGGTTTCTATGCACCACAAATCTGGAACAAACTTCCAGAAAACTGTAAAACAGCTGAAACACTGGGTGCCTTTAAATCTCAACTTAAAACCCACTTGTTTAGAGTTGCTTATGGCTAAATTAGTATTAGAGTGTGATGTCTTCGATGATTTTAATGTTTTTATCTTTAGTTTTTATCTATTTATTAATTTATTTTTATTTCTCTTTCTCACTGTTTACGTTTTAATGATACAAAGCCCCCCTGAAAACGTCCTAGTTAAACAACGTTTAACTAAAGTCCTTCGGGGTTTAGAGCCCCAGTTGACGGCGTTTCAACTAAAAACTTTGAGGTTGGAGTCCTTGTCAAACGGTGTTTTTGACTAAAGTCCCAGAGGGTTAGAGCCCCAGTTAAATGACGTTTAACTGAAGTCCTAAAAGGGGTGCGGGTTTTATTGTTTTTATCTTTTTTAATCTTTTTCAAAATCTCTTTCTCACTGTTTATTCAATGTCACATGCTGTTTTTATTTTAATTATGTAAAGCACTGCTGCTGAAATGTGCTATACAAATAAAATTTGATTGATTGATTGATTTTTATTTACAAGAGATGGCACATCTTTTTCCTTCAACATTAAAATAATGTCACATAATATCCTGAAAAAACACAATGAAGACTGTGGTTGTACTGTCAAAAAATTTGCTTTTGCAAAACATGACAATGTAAAACAAAAAACGTTCGAAAAACCACATAAAATAAGGTTATCATTGATATTAAGGCTCTAATTCCAGCAGAACCTTAAACATTTAGAATGTTTAAGGCTCTGCTGGAATTATGTAGCAGCAAATCCTACAGAAAAGACAACTTCAGAGTCATCAATCTTCATGAGTCTGGGGTGCTTGCTTTGACAGCTTTGTGTGTTTTTACTGCCATTTGTGCTTAAAAGTCAAAATCAGGCTGGTGAGATGTGGCTGGTTGACCCCAAGCAGCTCCCTTGAGACAGTGACAATGAAGCACCCTGTTCACACAAACGCACTGCAGGAACCAATAAAAAAAACCCTGGAAAAAAGCAGCCCATCTGCCTATGTGTCAAATGAAGGGCAAAGATGAAGAAAAGCAAATATGGCACACAGCTCCTTTGGTTCCATTCAAAATAATAATAATAATAATAAAACTTTTGTGAGCAAGGTGATTGAGCTGGACTTCATAAATGAGTCATTAAGTGCTTACAGTATGAGCACTTAGATGAGGCAGGAAGAAAATACATTATATGTAGTAAAGTGTTTCTCCAAACTAAATGCAGAGGTGAACAGGGTTCAGCCGGGTTCAGAGCCAGTGCTTTCCTTCCTGCTCAAGTCACAGCCTCCTCACCCTGGGATCCGCAGTCCCAACGCATCCATTATTAAAGAGCAGCTTCACAACTAACCAGCAAACAACCACACCTTTATATTGTCCCTGAGCTATGCACTGTGGTGTCAAGAGTGCTGACTGTTACTGGACAGAACTGAACAACAGCACAGGTCTGCAAAGTACAAACATAATCCATTTATGAACAGGAACTTTTCTCAGAACACTTGACTAAACAAGTACAGTTCGAGTCGTCGTTTTGTGTACTGATAAAATTGGGATTGGAGTGGAGCAGGAAACCCTATTGTAATTTTATATGTATTATTTTTGTTCACCACGGAGATATGTTGGACAGAAGAACCAGACAACACTGGAAAAATCTGAGAAGGCAGTCTGTATCAAAGTAGGTTTTTCTACCAAAGATTAATTTCGCTTACACCCCAATTTAAATGACTGCTCTGCATGGTGCAGACATATATTAGTTGAAGAATGCATTTCAAGTATTACGCATCAAAATATAGGGAAATGTGTCTAATTTATCAACATTTGTGTACACATACGCTACACCAGCAAGACTGTTCCAATGTCTCTGGATCACTCAGATCCCTTTTGAGCACTAAAATGTCCCTGTCCCTTTTTAAAATAGCTATTTTTTGTGTGCCACATGTGAAAGTTATTATCTGCAAACAGAGAGTGCTGAGCTTTATACGAGAAAGCTAGTTTAATACGTAATAATTATGTGTAAATTGAGAAAAACTGGTTCCTTGGATGCCACCAAACTACCAAAAGAACACCCATGCACTTCTAGATCTGCATTTCAAGAACATTCCAATGAAATTCAATCTTCTTTAACTGTGTCATGGTCTGAAAAGCTGAATATTCACAGGTTGCTGCATTCCAACTATTAATAGCTACCTGGAAAAAGTTAATGGGACAGACTCCTGTGAGAGACTACGATGAATATTTTCCAACTTATATATATATATGTTTTAGTGTGTAATTGGAGTGAGGTTCCTAAATTATCAATCACATCTAAAGTGGTACATTGCATGAAGATAAAACAAAATATCCACCTTAGTGTCATATTTGCCTTTTATTCTAAGTTATTCTGTGGGTTAACAAGACAAATACAGTTGATTCCAGGGCACTACTAATATGATGCATTGGCAATGCAGAATGGATTTCTTTGGGCACCTAATATAAACAGTGGACAAGCCACAGATCTAAGCAATCAATATTGCCTTTCTCTGCCTGAAAATCTGCAAATAACATTACATTGCTTATTATTCCACCTGTTGTGTAGTAATTGTTTAGTACACAACAGGTGTACAAAACAAGAAGAATGAATTTGTTCAAAACTGGAGTTAATGCTATAAGGAAAAGGACTGGAATTAGTTGGAAAAGCTTAAGTATTGCATAAATAAATATAGGGTCTAACAGGCGAAAATATTAAATATTAAGTACATGTCTAGAAGCTCTCTGCTACACTACAGCTTGCTCACTACAACAGAGATAAACTGTTTTCCCGGTAAATTGTAATTGTAAGCTGTTTCTCCACCATTAGCACATTGAGCAGCGCGTACACAAGGGTGACTGACGACACTAAGACCTTCATCTGATTGGTAGTTTTTGACCTGGAACAGTGCATTTCTGCAATAGTAGCAGTCACCAGGACATGGTGATAGTTTTAACAAATATGCAAAAAAAACATATTTTTGTAAATGTTACATTTGACAGTTTTTTGCAAACTACAACCAATTTGCAAAAAAAAAAAAATTAGGATACAGGAGCTTAGCTAGTACAAAACTGGATGACGTCACCAGCTTCAGGCAGGAGGCAGTGTTTTACCAAAACTTTTATGAAGACAATGATTTATTATATTTTTAAAAAATGGTGAAAGATATTAAAATGACCAATAATGTAGAATATCCCCATATATGATGTTTCTTGCCTAATAGGGCAAAAGGTGCCTGATTAGTTTGAAAGTTTACCCCATTCATTTCTGTGGAAAAAGTTTTCGAAACATTGAAAGATTTTGAAAATCGTTACAGTCACTGTGCACATCTGCTAAATGAGTTTAATGTTGAGAGTACTCCAGAGAAACGTAGAAGGATCAAAAAAAGTGTCAATGCTTTACAGCATAGACAATAAAATAACTCACTGACTTTCTTCCTGTATGTTGGCTTTCAAGAGCAATAAACACAGAAGAACTCTTCTTCTTTTGTCATGGAACAAAATTTCTCCATCAGACATAAAATCTCGATTTTGAAAGGAAATTATGAGCCTGAAAGCACATCAAAGTGCCTCTCAGGCCTGATGAGCTTCTACTGAGCACAGGACTGCCAGCACTCTGCTCTGAGACGTGCCCTGCAGATAGTCATATTCATATTGATTTTAGTGTAGCCCAGAGATCCAGGAATATGACATGCATCCTGTCCCATGGGCCCCTCCTCCAACTCTGTGCTGGTAGCACTGAGATAATTTGCAGATTGCAGAGAAACAAAATGCAAATGAATGTAATGCTCATTTACAACAAACCGTATCCTAAAGTGTAACTAAGCTACAAGTCAACATTTTTGGTTGATAAACTGTTTAAATTGGTCATTTAGAGCGCCATCTTTGTGAATTTTGACATTTTCATATAAATTTGATTAATTCCACATTGTTTTTGCCTTAGCCATCTCAATGCTTCTCTCTGCTTGAACAGTGATTAGGCAGCTGGATTCTCCCATTTGTTTAAAACAGTACGGTTTTACGTCACTCAGCCCTGGATCAGATATAAAAGTTCCTCACTCTGACACACGGCCCCACCCACCCCACACTTGACCGTGCTTCTCAGTGTCTCTTGGCTCCGCCCACTAGGCTTGGCGCAATCTTGACACTTAGCGCAAGATTACATAATCACATTATTGGGTCAGTATTGTATAAAAGGTAAACTGGTGAGGTATACATATGACAGTTCATATGATGGAGTTTGTTGTCATGTCCAAAAATATCTGACAGCCTGACCTGTCTTGCGAATCAAGTTGTGTTTGCCACTGGTCCCTAACCACCAAACCAGGACTAGTGCCCATCTTTGTGTCTTTTAACACTACACCGCAAAAAAAAAATAACAGTTTTTATTTTCGTTTAACTTAGAATCACCACTCTGAAAGAATTTATTTTAACCTCCTGCAAATACTCTTCTTACCAATAAAATAATTCAAGTTGTCTTTAATCCCACAGATGATTTTCTTGAAATTTGTCGTCACACAAATTAAAGTATTATCGTACTTTCACCCACTTCTGCCTTTGAAAACATAAAAAAAATGAAAATGGGAAGTTTATTTGACAGGGAAATGGATGCTTTACGTTTGTTTTGAAAGTGCAGTTCAGACAGAACCAACCAATGGCTGGAGCCAAACTCAGCTGAAGAACGCAGCGCAAACAGCCAGAAGCTTCACAGCACAAAGAACTAGCTGTTACTTCTGATAAAAAGCTTGGGAAACAAAAAATAAAAAATAAAAAAAAATAAAAAAAAAACATTACCACAAAAAAAAGTGTGCAGAACTGTGTATGTGAATTGATGAAATTGTGCTAACTCTAAATGAGAAGAATAATCCCCAAAGAACCAGATCCAGGATACAAGTGACTAAAAATGAACTCTCTCTCTCTCTCACTCTCTAGGTTGACCAAGCTTTGCCTTGCATAAAGAGCTCTTAGCATCAAAAGGAGTCAGCTGATGTGGTTCTGGCACATTCTTTTGAATGTTTCCTGGTAAGAGGCATCCAACATACCGTTTATCATACAGACACCTGTTGCCTCCTCTACTAGGAGCTGAGGGTCCTTCGACACACCGATGAGGAGTTGGACTGTTATTCTGTTCGAAAGCCCGAGTCCAACATTTATAACGTTCATTCATTACGTTGGATGCCCTTTCATAATTATTATTAGAAGTACATTGTTCTTTTTGTCTTCATATTTTTTTCTTACTTTGGTGAATTACTTAAACTTATAACAATCAAGTCTCTTTAATAATATAATAGCGGAATATTAATAGATTTACAATTTGATTCTAATATATAGAAATAATTTTAAAAAGTTTTCTTTGTGTTAAGTTCACATTTCTGCATAATAGAACTGTGAGGTGAGCTTTTAATGCAACAACTTCCTCCTGAACATTTTCAAAACATTTGTACAAAACCGTAATATACGGTACCATGAAACTGAACACCATAATCATGACTACATTTTACATCTCTGCAACACCTTTTGAAGTTATAAGGATACATTTCAACTCTGATTATGACAATGAAAATGACATCTTTCCTTAAAGTTTTTTTTTTTTTTTTGGTCCTGTTTTGAAGTTAGTAGGGTGAAATGAGAGCTGCTATATCCAGATTCCAGTTGGACAGGAAGGGGAGCGGCTTATTGAAAACGGGATTTCATGGCAGTGACATTGTAGGGATTTGTATGGATGTGGAGATCATGGTGTCTTTAAATTCAGTTTCTATGCTTCCAATTTTCGCTCTGTGTCTCAATTACCAAATTCTGTATCAATAAATTTGTAGACATTTGACTGTTGTTTTTCCTCTGGTGTTGTAAAATCATCTACCTGCCTGTTGGAGGCTGCTTTATTTGGAGAACAGCTGCTTACTGCCGCTGACACCGACAGCCTGTCGCTTCTTCCCTGCATTCACAGAACAAAACAGGAAGCCCGCCCAGCGTGCGTGATGCCCAGCATGCGACACTCTTGTCATGGTCACGTATGATTAAAACTAAATATCACTCCACAGGACTGCCACTGTGGCTCATATACAAAGAGTACTCACGCGTTTCCGATGTAAATCCTGGGGAAGACCTCATTGAAGTGCTGGGTGGGGAGGTTGTAAAAGCCGCTGCCGTCGGAGAGGAGCTCGTTGAGCTCGTTTACGGTAACCTCGCCGCCAGCAGCCGGGATGTCTGTCGGTGGGGGCGGCGGCTGGTGGTGGTCGTGCTGCTGCTTCGTGGGGCTCAGGTGTTTTTTCATGGCTCGTTATTTGTCCCCTTTCTCAAACTGGTTTCAGATTACAACCACCGCCTGACTTGTGAGCCCGCGGCTGGTGTCCAACAGCATTTCTTTTATCTTCGCACGTTAGTCGCACGCGCTCTGCAAGGTGTCTCATCAGAGATGCGCGAGCCCTTCGGTTTTCTCCCGACTGTGGAAAGAGTGAGGGAGTTTCCATACTTTGTTCCGTTCACCCTTTCAAAGTAAAAGGCAAAGCTCATTTCAAAGAACTCTTTGTATTCGTGACATTATTGTTTTCACATTTTATTTCATTTACCTCTGACAAAAAAAAAAAAAAAAATCACAGTAAAACTGCACTTTCTTTATTTGTGTGATTTCTAAGTAGATTCCATTAAGCAAATCCTAAATGTTTACATTGTTAATAATAAGAAGAATTTATTACATTTGAAATGCACCTTTACATTTTTAATATTAAAGTGCTACAATAACAATCAAGTGTTATATAAGACAATATCTAAAAACTGTAAAACAGTCAGGAAGGTCACATGCTAACTTTGAGTTAATTGTGATTTAATCAAGGGAATGCTGAAGAAGGTGTTGTTACTCTGGATATAATTCATTTATAATTACAGAGGTTGTGAGTTTCTAAAATGTTTAGCACTGAAGTGCATTGAGCATTGTGTGATTTGTTGATGTGTTTAGGTGACTATTAAAAGAGTGTGAAGCTTGAATTTTTCAGAGCAGTGCTCAGAATGCATTGGGGTGTCGTGCTATTCTTTCAGCAGCAAACAAACAAACAAAACAAACCTCAAGATTCAAAAGAACTGCTTTACCGTCTTCATTAGAAGGTTTTCTATTTCATTATCTAACCACAAAGACTCAATTTTTCACTGGTTTAGTGTTCCAGTCTTCACCTCAGCAATTCTTCATTGCTGAGGTTTTGTTGTTCTTAACGGCTGTTATTTAACAAGCAAAGTTTTTACATTTTTTAAATTGCTTTACTCAGATGTACATTTATTTGAATCCTTGTGTTACTGTGTATTTTTTTAAGTTGCAAATTTGTATTTGTTTTTATTTTTCCTTAAAAAAATGTGTGAATCTGGAGGTTTATTTGCCTGTCACTTTGCAACTTGTATACCTGAATTTCCTCACTGAGGAACAATAAGAGATATTTTGTTTTCTTAAAAATAAAGCTCCAGCAGGTGCACAAGATAATAATAATACATATATTTGGTTTAATTCTGGTATATTTGACAGGCAAATAAACCTCCAGATTTTGTTTTATGTTGAAGGGATTTTTAAATAACTTCCTGTATAATATGTAGAGTTTGACAATAACTTGACGCGTCTCTCCTTCACCCCTATCTCCAGCAGACACAGCCAGTGTCTCGCAGTCGCACTCTGAAGATGGTACTGAACTGGAGGGGAACAGTGCTCGTTGGAATTCCAGCATTACACTCTAGTGCATTCTGATGGGTTCTGTTAGGAGTGAGAGTCCTGTACTCCTATTCCCTTTGCAGGTGATGGTTATGTGGATAATAACCACCTAAGTTTTAATTCGTATCAGCTTGTAGATTTTATGCTTCGTTTATTCATTTAACTGGTTGCCTCCTGTTTATTTACCAGTGCCTCTCGATATATTAGGATATTGTTAAAAAGTTACTTTATCTTGGATTTGAAAAAAATAATAATAGTAATAATAATAATAATAATAAATAAAATCATAAATAGATCCATTACTTAAGGACAGAAACATGTAAATGTCTGTTAAAACAAAATGTTAAAATTAGAATATGACATAAAAACAATAAAAATGACAATAGTTGTATTTGTGTTCTTGTCGATACAATCACTGGAGAAGACTGCTGATTTCCCCCCGCCCCCCCATTTTCCCCCTCGTTGGGTCTCCATAAGATGTTCAGCGTGCTGTATCAAATCATATTCTTGGAAAGTTGCATGGAAGGAAAAAGTGTTGTAGAAAGAGTTGCACAGGCACAGCCTTGTGAGGAATATAAAGCCAAATCCATTCAAGAGTTTAGGACTTTCTAATAACTGCTTGACATATATCACAATTCGTGTAATGAATACATAACATAAGTTTGATCTGTCTCCCAAAGCAAATGTGGTTTTTTTTAATTGTAATATGATTTGTTTGAATTTGACATATTACAGCTGTTGATGATTTTGAGGTTATTTGTAAACGTAACAGAAAATTAAATTCTCAATTTTTATAAAGGGTATAGTACAGTTCCTCTGATGATAAACATTTTACAAGCACCGGAACATTAAAAAAAAGACAATTTTTTGTTATTCTGTGGCTGGATTTGTGGAAAGTCAACATATTTTCTTTTTCTTCTAATATTTGCACAAACAGCCAGTAGATGGAGCCATTTGTCTAAAAAATAAAATAAAATAAAAAAAACAATCACACATCAGCCAGTGTTAAGCAGCATAAAATAATGAGACTTTTTTTTTTTAATGGTGGGTATGTCGGTGTAAAAGTCAGAGCAATGTAAAGTTAAACAAACGTCATTAGTTAAATTCTGCTGCTGAATGAGCAACAAATTTAGTTATTTATTATTTACACCATTTGCTATTCCTGCATGTGACCTCTTGGTGGCGATCGTGACTGATGCAGGCAGGTTAATGAGTGCACAGATATTCAGGAGCATTCAGCCGTGTTCAGTCAGTGACCATGAATGATGGATCTCTTCCGGCTGAAATGACTTGATAGAAAACGTTTGTCAACAGCTGACGTAGAAAATGTTTTCACCCGACCTGTCACTGGTTTGGATTTAGGCTTGGGCATTATTGTCATTTTTACAATAGCAGACATTCCAGGGAGGGTGTCGGCATTCTCTGCGTTGTGCAACTGCAGGTCAAGTGTTGGTAGAAATCAATTATCATGATGAGCATGAGCTGAAGAAGGAGAGAAAGGACTCAACCGGGGTTTGGTTTTCAGATGGGTTGAGAGATTAACTCAGGTCTGCTGTTGCTGCTCTGTAAATCTCAAAGACTGTTTAGCTGTTCAACTTGACTTTCCTTTCCTTTTCACTTATTATCCAGTCATGACTGTTGTGTTTCCAAAGTGATCTAATAAAGGGACAATGCACATTAATTAACGGCTGCCAGTCTGTCATGTAATTTAGGCATAAAGACTAATTTCCATCTCCAGTCCCTGGCAAGTTGATTTTTAGAACGTTACTGAAAGAATGTAGCGGTAACATGTAAGTGCACACAAAATCTGTTTCTACTGATGATGTAGAAACATACTTTAGTGCAAACTACATGCAACTCAGAGGGGATGAAACGAATAAATAAGTCACTGAAAACCCCGAAACCTTTTACTTCATAATTTACTTCACAATCATTTACTCTTTCGTTTCGATCTGTCACATAAATTCACAATAATGTGTATTGAATTTTAAAGTTCTAACTTGTTAAAATGTAGAAAAAAGTCAACCATTATGAACAATTTTGCAAGGCACTTTATATAGAATTGGTGAGGAAAAAAAAGACAATTTTTGAACATTTCTGTTCTCAATACAACTTCAAGTCTTTAATTCCATTTCTGGCAGGTGTGGCGTTTTGCAGCCAATCAATTCCTACAAGACATTTTTAAAGACAAATGAACAGCCAGTATTGCAGACTTGACCTCTGGACTCCATTTAAATGATCAGCTTAGCAGTTTTGTGATCCTCCTGTTTCGGAGGCCTCAGGATGTAACATTGATTTAGAAGCAGTTTTATTGACACATTCCCCCTTCTTATTTCATGCCCCGACGCTGCAGATTCAGATAATTGGATGACCACCACCTGAGTCCTCCTGCAAATCAGTTGTAAGTGACAGGCAAAGGATTTAAAGACAATCCACAAATCTGATTTGAGGATTAGTATGTGATTTACTTCTATTTTGATTTAAATAATTTGCACGTTTATTGAATCAGCATTGCTAGATTGATATGTGCACTATTTTATGACATTGACGTTTCTGGCTTAATGAATTACATTGAGTAATCATATAAAAAGAAAAGGATAACTGCTTTCTTCTGGATTTTTAAAAAATTATTATTATAAAATATACAGAAAGCGGCCCGTAACAACGTTTTAAAAAAACACTATGTGAATGTTAAAAGAAAAAGGAAAAATCTGACATAAAATTGTATTTTTTATTTACTCTTTGGTCCAGAAAATGTCAAAACTATTACTAAACCTTATACCTTTAGACATGTTAGCATGTTACAACAACAAAATTACATGTAGTTCTTATGCAAAAGACCAACACAAGGTTATGCATACATATTACACTGTGGAATATAAAAATGGGTTATCAGGTTTTCAAAAAATCTTTAAGCATAAATAAACTCAAGTGTGTAGCCTGCATGTGTGTTCAGCATTCCTGGGTTCTGAGGTTTATCTCCATTCGTCTTTGCAAAGTAGTTCAAGCACATTTAAATTGAATGTAGAGAGTCTATAATAATTCATTTCAAGCCTTACCTCAGATTCAAATTTGGATTTAGTTCTGCAACTGAAAGTGCACCCCAACACCAGACTCAATTCTTTTGTAGCCCCCGATGGCTATCTTTCTTCTAATTCTCACCAGATTTTTTTTTTTTTTTTCCTCCTCTGGTCAAGAATCACATCCTACAGTTTAGCACTGCCATCACTATGTTTCACCCTTAACTTTTCTGATTTTTACTTTTTTCTAAAAAAAAAAAAAAAAAAAGAAACATCAGCAGAGGTAATATTTCTGCAGCACTAACTCTGTCCCTGGATGGTGAAACACACTGAACACAAGTTCGATCATTTTCCGGCTTTAGCAAGACTGTAAAATATTTATTGTTCTTGAGTCGTAAACTCTTTCAAAACCTCTCATCCACTTCATAAAAGCTAAGGCATTAGTATTTAAACAGTACCCCCCACCCCCCAAGTTTACAAAGATCTTTTTCAGATGGCAGCTTCTACCCTGCAGCATCCTTTTAGCTGAATTATCCAGATGGTCTTTGCCTGTGCTGTACTCTATCATTTAGAGCCGCCTCGACTTTCTCGCTCTATTGTAATGCATATCTGCACGTGGTGCTTTTAGCCCCGAGCTCCTTTTCATAGCAGAATCAGTTCATCTCAGTGAATCTGGATTCCTCTTATTCACGGCGACCACTGCTCGGTCCAGCTCCAGTCAGGAGCTTTAGTGACCAGTCGGTAGAGGGTTATTCGTCTTATTTCTGTGGATATTTAACAATAGCCATTTTGTATGAGAAAGGGGTGAGAAAACATTTGGAGTTGATGTAGCCATCTGCCTGATTACCTTGATTAAACTGGAAGGTGATCTTTACCCAGAAGCTTTACGAAAGCTGATAAGCTAGAGAGTTGTTTTTTTTTTTTCCTGTTTCAAGGTAAAATATTAAATTCTTTCTATCACTTCCAAGAATAAATGTAGATTCAAAATGATTATTATTCCTTTCACCAAGCTAAGGATTGAGTCCTCGATGACTCCTCCATTACTCTTCTGAGTTATAACCTAACTGAACATTACTTCTGACCGTATGTTTGTCTTACAATGCATTTTTAAACAGTGGTTATTCCACCCTTCACATTTATTGTAACATATAAACGTGTTGTGAAAGTTCTGGGAAATTCAACCTGTAATTTTCGTACACTCATTTAAAGACGGGGACAAAAATGAAATGTAGAAAATAATTTTATAAATAATTGTTTTTAACAGAATGGCTGGTGTGTTGTCCATATCTCCTAACCACTCTTAAAAATGGGCATAACAAGGGATTCCGTAAAGAAGACTTATGTGTTTTGAACCTCATAGATCAGGAAATGGCTCCAAATAAGAAGCTGAAAAGAAATCACTTATATAAACGTACTGTACGTATGCCTGTGCTCAAAGGTATTATTAAAAAAAAGTCTAAAATTACATTGTAATCCTGATCATTTGTAGATTCGCTGATTCAAGTATTTGCATATCAATATTATTTGAAACAATGTGCATCTTTGGAAGCCAGAAACACGTAAGCGCAAAGCTTATTCACTCTATTGGCTGGTGTTTGCAATGCAACCAATACAGAAGCACCATTTATTTTCCTTGGCATTGATTGGCTGCAGCCCTGAAAAGTGCAGATAAGAAAAAAATTTGACTTTTCCTTTTGTGGAAGTGCTGAGATGGTTTCCTCTGCTCACATCAATGCGTATTGAAGTATTTTGGTATTTGAACTCATCAAATACGCAGTTATAAGCATTTTTCCTGTGGATTTCCGTATTTACGGAATTTAGTAATTTTTTTGTTGCTCTGGTCTCTACCCCATTCTAACACTGAGGGTCCATTATACTGTAAGAAACACAGCAGGACAAAGACAGACGTTTACTTCATCACACTGTACAGTGAGCAGAATGTTAAGGGAGGTTAGTAAAACTCTTAAGCCGTATTAAAGCTTCAGAAAACTGGAGCCAAAACAAATATATATCACAACCATTAGATCCTTTTTACATGCCATGCCTGTATAGATGACGACAGAAGCTAAAAGTCACGAAGGGACATTTTGGCGGACTTGTAGAAATTGTAAAAATAATAATCTCTAATTTTTGCGTGTTCACCACGAGTGAAACTGCGGTCGAGCCTCGCTCATCTGAGCTACTTCCATTGTAGATCTGAGTCATCACAGCAGTGGGTGGACTTCAACCCCCTCCCAAGACATCGTGGACCTTTGAGAAATCCCAACTAAACAGCAAAATGGCATCTCAGTTGCAGTACAAAGGGTTTTTGTTTGACTTGTAAGGCTAGGTAGTGCTTGCTCAAAGCTTTAGCAGTGATCCAAAAAGAGAGAGGCTCTTCCCACCCTCTTAAAACTGCTGCAGAGAACAGGCCTGAAAAGACAGGGATGAAAAGAAGGCCAGCGCACTGTTTCGACATTGTTGTTTATCCGGAGCAAAATTACTGCTTTTCATTATCGCCTCAAGAAAGCGTATAAACGCAGGTGAAAAAGCCATGCCAACTTTAACTACCCTTCTTCTCCTTCTGGCTTGATAAATCGAGCAAGGCCTCAGAAGATAAAAGTAAGCCACGTTTGGGGTGCCCAGCTGTTCTCATTTTATATTCTTCTACAGTTGCCCGTTTTATATATTCTTTTTGAAGTCGTGTGAACAAACAGAATACCCGCTCCACTCTTACTCCCCTGTAATCACATCATTTATTGAAAGCCATATCAGAAATACACTTCTTTTCTTTTTAAAGTAAAGCCATAACCCGACTCTTTCCTCTTGAAGTTAAACTGTTGGTTGACCTCTTCACTCCTCCATAATTCACCGAGTTAGGGTTGTATTGGCCTCACAGAAATAACACGGCTGGGCTTCGAGCTCAACCTGCAAATATCTGGGAGGGCTGATAACATTCAACTACTACACAAACACTTGTTTGTGCTCCCAACGACTCTCCATCTTCTAAACTCGACAGTCTGTTTGAGGAGAAGCTCCCCTGCATTTTCTCAGCTGAGATTAGCAGCCTGCGTGTTTGTGTTTCACTTACAAGGCTTCGTTTTGTCCAACCCCGATTGAGACCAGATGTTATTTGAACCCCAAGGTGATAACATGATTACCACATAGTGCTGACTCAGTTTAATCTGTCTTCGAATTCTTGGGAAGGCAGTCTGAATCCAACCTGACCACAGCGCCGTGAATCTCTGAGGGATCCTTACCTGCTGCTAAAACAATTCAGTTTTTGTTTTGCTTTGTTTTTGCAAAGCAGTCATCTCTCTCACATTCTTTTTTCACGTGAGAATAATAGTTATGCTAACCAATGATACATTTGCCGAACTGACTCAAATGCGATAAATAATGTCAAAACGTTTGTAGCTAAAAGGGAGTTCCAGTCCCTCCAAATGCTGTCGAATCAACATAACACGTTTCTGACTGTATTTGTTATATTTCATTATTTAAATAATAGTAGTCCTCGTCCGTGATGAGTTCCTCGTTATTTAATGAGAGATTTGACTTTTTAACTTCGAAAGATGAAAGAGCGCCAAACATTTCTGCTCCAAGTAACCGTATGATGTTGTTCTCAGTATAATTTCAACTTTTTTTTTTTTTGAAAATATTTCATATCAATAAATTATGAATCTTTCTTTAAAAACTTGAATGCGCTTCTCCATGGCCCTCCATCAGAACCAGGAAAGATCACCCTTTGTGGGCTGCTTGCTTTGTAACCTATGGTAAGTTATTCCTTTGTCTTAGCAAAGCTGTGCAAAACACTGTTCCTGTTTTTCATGCTATTAGTTTTTGATAACTTCAATTACTTTTCACAATTATTAGCACTGGAGTAATGAACAGTCTGTAGATTAGTTTTGTTTTATTTTCACATTTTAACTTGTTTTATATTACTATGTAGATAATAGTTTTTTTTATTATTATTATTAACTTGTTTTTTCCCCTCTGTAGTCTTTACTATTTATGCCTCTTATATGAATGGTGCCTCTGCACAAATCTTTATTCTGCCAGGCTGCCCTCCTTCGAAACCAGATCCACGTATTAAATTAATACATGTTGGTTTAAACTGCTGCGCGCTAAAATTAACCAATAATAACCAATGGCACATTGTTATGCTGCATAAGGATTACATGTCATTATAATTCTAGCTCACCAGTATCTCTGCCTCATGCTCTTGAATCTGCAGGTACCACCCCAACCAGCTTGAAAAGTTTTTTTTTTTTTTTTCCTTACCCAAACCAGTCTCAGCAGCTTGATGCCATTATTAAGATTCTCTTTGACGTACGTATCTGTCAAAAAGGGGAGTGTTAATTGGTTGTTGCACAATGGAAATACCAGCGCTGTAATTGTTTGCCACCCTGACCTCCGGCAACATACTTTCACCTCATTGCATTTAGGAAATAAAATGTCTCCTTGTATGCTGCTGCTGAATGAAATATTGTTTTTTTCTTTTCCCTTATGCAGATGATACTCAGATATGCATGCTTACTTATTATGCCCGTTGAAATTGGCAAAGTAGTTGAAATTTAAGCATTTTAAATACGTAAAAGTTTCCCAGGTTTTAAGAAAACAGAGGTTTTACATTTGGACACAAATACCTGGGAAAACGTTTCTTTACTGCCTTGGATTTCATCATCGCGTTGCCTGATCGATGCACATAGAGCAAGCTTCTGGAATCTCTCTTTTTCAGTTGTGAAACATCGCCACTAAGGGAACACTGTGTCTCAGAGCAATGTAGAAAAACTAGTTTGTGGTTTTGTTAAGTCTGGGTTAAACCATTGTAAGGATTATTCCCATGTCTTAATGTTGTCTTTGTGCTTATACCAATCTCTTGGCACTTAACTGTAAGATATAGGCCATCATAGTTGAAACATTCGTCACTGAACAGAGATACTCCCTGAAGAAGAATGTACATTAATTCATAGTAAATTCCTAGTAGGTGAAGTGTTAAGTCAGTATGCCCCAGATCTGTGCTGTAACTAATTACTAAACATACAAGTAGTAGCACTTATTGTTCTGGAAGCGGAATAGATCAAACGACACATTACAGCATTTTTTTTTATTATTATTATTTTGTTGTTGTGACAGTCAAATTTTTGTCTAATAAATTATGATGATGTTTTCTTGTTTGCCCAGTTTTTTTTTCTTGTTAGAAAATATTGCAAATGCAATGATGTGCATACTAAGTAAATCTAAAAATTGCCACTGAGAATCGGTTATGTTTTCCCACAATGTTTTATCAGAATATTTACTGGTTATACCAAATGAAATATTTTAGAAAACCAACTACTAGACTTTAGAGCATTTCTGGACCAACAGAAATACTTTTAATAGATAAAATACCTACACTTTTGAATGTATATGTAAAGGCAGCTCATAGCCACTCTTAAGGATACTCAAAATGCAACAGAGCAAACTTCATATTATTGCAGAGTTCTAATCCCAGATATTTCTAGGACTGCAAACGAAACCAGAAACTTAAATGAGCATAGACAATTTTCCTCAGGACTTTAGAAAAAGGTTAGCGGGAGACTTACTCAAAATCTGAAAAGAAATGGGGGTAAATGGTAAATCCTTTCAGTAGGGCTACCTTAGATCCTTTCTGTTCTTGCTAATGTTGATAGTTTCGTTGGCCGCTCTAAGGTTTTAAACATTCTATTATGAAAGCAAAGACCTTATTCAGACACCTGACCCTGAGGACTTACTAGTGAAAACTGCTTCAAAAAGAAAACATGGCGAGACTCAAAATCAAAGACACCTAAACAGCAGATTTCACTTTCCGTTGAATCTTACAGATTCTATGCTTTCCAATGTTCAAATCGTTTTCCTACAGTTTCTAAAAACAGAATGAGAGGCATCGGGTTTGTTCGTTTATTCTTTGTTTTGTTTTTGTTTTCTGTTTTTGCTACAGTAGATATTTCTGTCCTGCTGCTTTTGTGTTTGTTTGCATCCCCTTCCTATCCTCCCGACCTCGGGCAGACAGCCGCCCTTCCTGAGTCTGGTTCTGCTGGAGGTCTCATCTTAGCAACAGGAAATTGTTCCCTTGGTTGTCTCCTGCGGCTTGGGATGGGGGAAAAATTAGATTGTTGGACAATTTTATCTATTTAATTATAAAAGAAATGCATTGAAAAAGTGCACATTTTAGGTTATTTTATATATATATATATATATATATATATATATATATATATATATATATATATATATATATATATATATATATATATATATATATATATGGATCAGGTGTCTGAATATATAAAAACTTGGTTGCCATAAGTGTCAATTCTAGGTTGTTGATACTTTTTGTTGATAATGTTTGATTTAGTTTTATCTCTGGCAGAAGTCTACAAGTATGCAACGTCTTGACTTGGAGATATTGACCCACTTTAACTTGCATGTGTTCTCTGATGCTCTTAAAGGGGAAGTATTATCTATTTTCCAGCCACATAGTGTCGTGTTACCTTCAGTTGTTATAAAAATTATGTATGTACCAAATAAGACTTAAAAGGAATTTAATATAGCAATTTAACACATTAGAATTGGAAATTTAATTTTAAAAAAAATACTGTAACTAATTAACTCTAACTGTGGGGCATATTCATCCAACCAAGTTAACGAAGGCTTTTTATTTTTTAAAATATTGTCTTTGAGTAGATGTATTTGTTATTGGATGAATTACACAGAAGATATTCCACGGTAAGGGTGGAAAAGGTTTCTAATTGATTTATCTTCATCTTGTCTTTTTACACCACAAAATACTTTTTCATATTTTTTATAAGATACAATGTTTAAAAACCAGCTCCCATGTACTAATGAGACCTTTCAACATGGATGCATTAGACTTTGTATGCACATATTTGACTTGATAGTGAAATAGATTTTGAATTCAATCATTTTGAATCTGGAATGAGGTGGACCGCATTTTGATTAGCTTGATATTTTTACATAATGTGACCTAAATGACTCAGTCATGGGAGTATAGTAATGGACGAGAAGCCACATATTTCATGTCCGATAAATGAATGTCTCCCTTTATGTTCTTGTACAATTTGACAAAAATCAATTTGTCCTAAACACAGACTGTAAAGATTTCTTCAAAAAAAGAAAGTATTTTTATTTAAACCTCACAATCAACCTTACTGAAACAATACCAGTTAGAGAGCTTGATAAAGGATTTGAATAAATTAATAACTGGCATCATGATTAAGATTTGCAGTCTCACATACTGTGATTATTCGTCCAGTTCTATCCTTAGACTCAAGCAGTAAGTACTCATTGAGCCCTATCTAGAGTTGAGGCTACATGTTGACCTCAATGGTACATTTGACTTGTATGTTTGGTCTACGTTTTGACCACAGTTTGAACAAGCAACTTTTGTCTTTGTGCTTTTCTCTGAACAATTATAGTTTGTTTTTCTCAGGTAGAAACATTCACGTTTTACTGACGGGAAGCAGATCAGTCACTTCTTCTGGGTGATGATGTGATTTTTCATTTAAAAGGTAGGCGTTGAAGGTGTTTCCAGAAAACAAAATGTTTTTTTTTTATTTTTAGAAATGACAACAGCTTCTGGCAGGGCACCACTTTATCTCCTGATGTAAGCACGCCATTCCCGGCAGTGACTTTCTGTTTACCAAAAAAAAAGAAAAATAATAATAATTTAAATGCTTCTCCTTCATCCAGGCAAGCATGTAATGGAACACATGTAGCGTCATCTGTCTGTGAAACCAGTCTTTGAAGGCTGCCAGCATGACGAGTCTGGCCCCAAGCAGAGAGGAGGAACAAACTGTTTTCAATGTGAAAGCAATGTGAGCCTGGAGACGTTTACACTGTCGTTTCCCAAGGAATCCCCAATTGGACTTTAATTAGGACCATGGATGGAATCCATGAAAGGATTTAACCTAAACCTAACCGCAAAGCAGCTGAAAAACCAAAAAAAAAAAAAAAAAAAAAAAAAAAAACATCATAGGAACTGAATGAAAATAAAAACAACATGGTGGAGAAGAGAAGTTGAAAGGAGACAGAATATTGGTTGGTGATTGAGGTTTGAAGTCTTTGTGCTCAACATGGGAAAATCCTGTTGTGCAATTGTCGCGTCCCGTAAAAAAAGTTTATTCTCCCACTTCTTCAGTACTCTGGGAGCTCCTTTGTGTCGACATGCAGTTTCCACAGCGAATGTGTCACCGCTCAATGCGTGTCTAAATGTGTTGGTTTTTGTGTGGGCAAACTTTTATGGGGTTAGGCTGTCATGTCCGAGATGAATCAGTTTGGAAACATGTTCAGTCTCTTTTTAGTTTCATTTCTGCTGGAAAAAGGGGCTGAAATTGATTACTTGACGTGATACTTTCGGGCTTTTCCTTTTTCAAAATTCTCCTACAATCTTAAAACGGTGAAGGTGTAATGTGTCAAGATTTCTTGAGGTTTTAGTTCTTCTTTTTACTTTTGCATTTTTGTTTTAAGCTGTGTTGAAATGTGCCCGTTTTGATAGCCTCATCGTTGGATGTGGTGGCTGTGTTCACTTCATCAGACCACAAACTCCAGGGTTCAATGGAGCAGTTCGGAGCTGTTTACATAAAGTTCACTTGTATACAGATTAATTACACACAAACTGATATTTTCTAAGCCGTTATTTCCACTAATTAGGCTGATTTCCCACAGCTGATGAAAACATTAAAATTAAGATAAGAATATTACATCAGACCATGAAACATATTTGCACACAGAAATGTGGGCCTGATGAGAAGTGCATTTAAAACCGTTTTTAAGGTTATTTTCAAAAACAGAACTTTTAATCTGACAAGCAAGCCTCTTCAACATTTCATAATACTAAATACAACTGTGAACTGGAATCAGAATCTTTTGCTTGTTTCTCTTTGCCAAACAGTTCAAGCTCAGACTGGATGGAGAACATCAGTTGACATTAAAGTTTTGAGGCTATAACAGGACAAAGCATCCAGAAAACCTGTGGTTTAGTGCAATAGGACATTTCTGAACACAGGATTAGTTTCTTGTTACTTTTGCAGACTAAGTGGAAAAAAATAAATAGAAAATAAAGAATATTTGCCTTGAAAAGCACCAATAAAAGTTCACAGCAACAAACCTACTACATTTTGTGTGTAGTAGGTTTTCCTCCTCTCTATTGTATCTGAGTCTGTGGCTCCAAATCTCCTGATGAGGTTAAATAGGTCATCTTTTTTCTGATAATTTACATTTATTTATTTCTGTAGAATTGTTTTTTTAAAAATGGAATCCAAGCAAATACTTCATTGTTTTAGCTCCTTAAATGAAATACTGGGACTTCAAAAACATCCCAGCTAGGGTCCGACTAATATATGTTGCCCCATAAAAATCAGCAACATCAGGATTTTTTATAATACAGCAGTCAGTAGTGTTAATTTAATATTTCCAGTAGATCCACGCTGTGCATTTCTGCAATTCAAAGTAGATAAGAGCACTCATTATGCTTCTCCTGTAGTGTTTTTCTGTTGCACAGGAGCTTCTGGAATAGTCTGAAGCCCCCTGTGCTGCTGTCCTCCTCCATGTGTATGTGCGTGTGAATAACCTTGACAGAGCAATGCCAGGCTTCACTGAGTGCCTGCAAGCACTGTGCTATCTTTAGATTTTGTTGTAGCTTTTACCACTGGCCTCCTCCTCCTACTCCTCCTCCTCCTCCTGTTTCTCCTCCACAGCCTACTCACTGTTGGCTGCACATGCAAACATGCACTCTTGTGCACGCTTGCACACGACCATCAAACTTGTGCACACTCAACTCACAAAATTTGCACGGAGCCCGTGGCTGTTACTGGGCAGATTACAGGAAAGCAACCTAGTTCTGGGATTAAAAAAAAAAAAAAACATGAAAGTGATGTTTATTTTTGAGCGTGGAAGGAAAGAGCGACTCCTGCTCCCTGAGCGGCCCTGATTTCTGCCCGGAGGCAAGTTATGAGCATCGAGATTCACAAGATTCTCCCTCTTACTCCTGCTGGCCTGGAAAGTGCAAAACCCAGACAGAAGAGATCTAAAATCAAATCTGAATAAATGAATTATAATTACTACTCACTAGAGTGTAACACTTTAGCAAATCATTTTCTGACAGTCTATTTTTATTGCTCATTATGCATATGGGCTATTCTCTCTTATGATGTGAAGTGGAAATAATGCGGCATGACTCTTGATGTTCACATCAGCTAGTGGCTTGAATTCTGAAGGTTCATCAATAGTTTATAAGCACTCTGCACTGCTTTTCTGATTCGTCAGCTAAATATCTGACAATGCCGCCTTATGGTTTTTTTTTTTCTTTTTTTTCAGATCACAGCGTAAACGTGAAGATGTTAACTTTGGGTATGTTGAGACCAAAAGCACGTATCATCTTCAGGTGAAGCGATCAAAAAGAATCCAATCCGATGAGTTTGTCCTGATGAGCCAGTTCCCACGAAGCTTTACTGCCTGTAAACAAGTAAAGATGGTGGTTTATTTCCGTGACAAAGAATGAACTCAGAAACCCCGAATATTTCTTTCTCGAGTTTTTTTTTCTTTCTTTTCTTTCTTTTAATCAGGCCTCCAGGTAAACCATCCGTGTTGTTCTGCAGACTCAAGCTAACAGGAAATAAAACTTCATTTTCAGGGCTCATTAAGGCACGGTTACTGAAAACAACTGAAACGCGGGGAAAGCCATGCAATACCGTGTAATAGCCCTGAAACATCCCTGCAGAGAACACCAACTCTTTGATTCTCGCGTTGGATTTTCTTGAGAGCAGGTAGTTCAAACAGCTTCATGATCAGGGTTACAATGTGAGCAAAAGAAGAAAGAAAAAACTGGAATGCAGTAAAATGAAGCTATAACTCATGGTTTCGTCCAAAAGTGTAATGTCACATGAAAACAAAAATATGTACAGTTCTCTAGAAAAGTATTTACCTCTTGACAGATTTGTTTTTGGGGTCTTCTGCTTTGTTTTCTTTTATTTGGTCATGATTAAAAGTTTTAATATAAGACAAGGAAACTTGAGCAAATAGAAAAAAGAGTTTTTTTTATTTATTTATTTTTTTTATCATAATTTCATCTATTAAGGGAAAAAAAGCTGTCCAAATCATTCCGAAAGTTTTGTGGAAAAACTAAATGTTCACTAAAGTTTAGTCGATGTGCAAAAACTTACACCAAGGAATTTTGTCTTGGTTCTTCTTTGCAGAATAGTTTTATTGGCCAACTTGAGGGGCTTTCAAACATGAACGATTTGTCAACGTCAAGTCATTCTGATTTAAGTTTATGTTTTGACTAGGCCATTTAAAAATAATTTCTTCTTAGAATTATTCACAGATGTACATGTTGTTTACAAAATCAGCTTGCTCTTAAGCCAGTTCGGCAGTGAAAATAAAGGTCTCCATCAGGGACTTAAAGTAAAACATACCAGTAAGGGAGCATGGTGCATGGTTTGTGAATGCTGTGTTGCCTTAAGGACAGTTTAACTGCGTCTCAGAGGTTAAAGCTTTGTTCTGCAATATTTCCACAACTGTGTGTGGAAGCTGTAAATAAAGGGGGCAACAGCCCTCAGATTACAGGAGAACGGCTTAAAAAGAAGAAACAAAAGCTTAAAACAAAAGTCTAAATTTAATATTGGATTGGAAGATTTAAAACAGGCAGTAATAAGTTTTGCACGTTTCATTTCTGTATGTGAAACAGCTGGATGACTTATTATTTTTGATAGGAAAAACTGGATGGTACAGACTTTAACATTTGGGTTGTTCACAGCTCTTTCCTTGTGCAAATCATCACACCGAACATGTACTTGTAATCAGGTGAACAAGTACATCCTTCCTCCCAGAATCTGAAAATTACCTTTTCATGCATTTTAATCCCTATTCAATCATGTCAGTGTGAGATTGTCTGATAATAGTCATTTTACACCGCAGCGTGGGAGCTATCGGTGTCTATGTGCAGCTGCCTCTGTGCCTCCTTCCTCTTTTTGTTTTCTCTTTCCTGCACACAGCAGAGCCTGAAACTGTCAGGTGTGCTTATACAGCTCAACACTTTAGGTTACAATATTTTCTTGGTCGTTCAGCTTCTGGGCCATTCTGCACTTCAGCTGACACAGATCTGAAAATATTGCTTTTGCTCTGCATTTCCCCCCACCCCCCCTTCTGCCTTCCAGCAAAAGAACAGATTTTTTTTTATTTATTTTACTTTACCACATACAAATGCCTGAGAAATAATTCTGTTTATTCCACATCTTAGATATCCAGTGGATTTTCTTGCCAAGCTCCCAGTGGTTTTTCTTGCAGCTGTTATGTTTTGAAACCCAGCATGTGTGCTGGGGCTGCACAGCTGGTGAATAATGAATGGAATTGCTAAATGTGGTCCCTTCTTGCCTTAAATTCATCAGAGTAAAAACAAGAGACGCGCTGCAGTTTCAGAACCTCTGAATTCCCCTCAAATTGCACCGCGCCCCTGACGGAATGAGAGGCTGCTCAGCTACTTGGAGGCTTTTCTTTTCTCTAATCCCGTTTGATAAGTTCCTAATGAAAGACGTCCACTGGAAGCCCTTTAGGTCAGCCTCTTCAGCATAGTTACAGACCATCGCTTGAAACATGCAGGGCGATTTAAATGTGCACCCCAGGAGATACCGCAAAATGCACTCATGCACTGGTTTTCCATTTTCTTTTCCTCTTCCTTGCCTCCTATTACAGTAATGGAGACAAGGATTTTTTTTTTTTTTTTTTTTTTTTTTTTCCAAGCAATTGACAAAGGAGGTTGCATCTCTTTCTTCTCTAAATCAAAGCGGTTTCATTGTTAAAACAAAGAAGCAGGAAGATAAATTGAGAAAGGAAGAAATGATAAGTGTTTATTTCAGTGTCTAAGAAAAACAAAATCTGGAAGGAACTGGAAAAACGACGTAATATTCCTCCTAAAATGACCAGGTGTGTTTGGTGCTGACGAGCTTTCAGGATTTTAAGGACAACATTTTTGGCCTTACTTACATGGGCATCTAAATAAATCGAACTGACATCAAAATGTTCAGTAATTCAGTTAAAAAGGTCAGACTTTCAGTTTATATAGGTTAATTGCACTCAGAGCAAAATGCTTTAACATTTCTATCTGTTAATTTTGATGACTAAAGTTTATACAAGAAATGAAAACCCAAAATCAGACTTATCTGAAAACTGGAGAATACTAAGCAAGACCAATTAGATTTTAGACTTAGTGTGTACTGACCTTTGTAATGTATACTAATGTATAAATTTCACTTATCGAATCAGATTACAGGAATACATTTTGCACAAACATTCAGACAATCCAGTTTAGTGAAATAACTCTGTATGTGTGCTACTCTTCTGCTGCTTGCAGAAATGGTTGGTTCCCATGAATACAAAGAGCTCCGTGCTCTTTAGTGGTTTGAGAAGCACAACCCATAATCACAATGTTCTTGGTTTCATTCCAGTAGAGCTCTGCACTTTATTCTTTTATCCCCTTTCATCTTTTCATCTGCTGCAAAATTCAAGCAATGTGACTGAAAATAAAATCACTGGTGCTTCTCTCAGTTTAATTGAGACACAGACACCAAATCAAATCTGTTTGCATAGGATAATTGATACATAAGGCAGTTTGAACACAGGTAGACAATGTTATAAGAATCGGATTAAAAGGTATCACACATAAAAAAGTAAAGGTAAAAGGCAAATAATAGGGGGGTAGTTTACCTGACAAATGACACTGGAAAAAGCACAACATAAGTGCTTTGTACAAACAGCCTGCCAATGCAGAAATGTATTTTTATGTATGTTTGGAAGTCTTTACTTCCCTAGTTGTAACCTGTACACATATGGACATTTATGCCAAAGGTTGTCTGAAGTTTAAGTGTGGAGGCTTGTGCAAAAGGGTGGAAGTCACCCCCACCACATCTTAGAGCAGCTCAAGAGTCTGCAAATGCAGTTTGGGAAAACACAACAATGGAGACGGGCCAAGACACAATGCAGACTTAGAGAAACGTGGACAAGGACCACAGTCCAGCAGGTCCCTGGGCGGACCTCACAGTAGTCATGTAAACCAATAGTCCTCCCACAAACTGTACCAAAGAAAGCATCTATCCTCTATCCCAGAAATCCCCTTGAGGTCAAGGAATAACCTCATCCCAAAACTAACATCTGTCCACCAACAATACCATATCAGGCCTCACCACATCTAAGGAATTGGTGGCCTCCACAGATGTCCAAATGCAGCCCAGAACACCTGTCTAAAGCATTAAACAACACATTCCCACATTCCCAAATGGTCTACCCTTGACTGTTGCATCCCAATCAACTAAAACCCCCAAAAGCCAGTGCCAGGCTACAGCAAACTACTAAGCATAGCCTCATTGGACTCGATCAATATACTGAACCTGAGCCACCTGAGCCAGGCTCCCAAAAATCAGGCTATGAAACACCCAGGGCAAACCACCACAAGAGAACACCCACAAGATAACCGCCACACCATCACATAAACAGAGTCTCCAAACAATGAGCATCACAGTCCAGGACCCCACACTGGGCAAGACCAACCTCTCCAACCACCATGCATCTGTCCCTTAAGGAGACAGGCATACATGCTGATTTCTGGGCAACAAGAAGCCCAAAAATCTCAACAATCCAGACTGAAAAACAAAACCTGTTAATACCAGCAAACACAAACAGCTGCAGGCCACCAGCTGGCTAAAAACAAACACAGGACATGCAATGTACACAGAACAGGTCATTCTGGGTTGGAAAAGAAAATCAGCAAGACAGTTCAATAATTTAAGGACTGCTGTGATATGTTCTACTTTCTGGATGTTGCTCAGGGTTGATATGTTTTTTGTTGTTGTTTTTTTCCCGACACCAGTTGAAGCATCATTTCTATCCATATAATCTTTGTACCTATTTTTGTTCTTAATTATTTTCAGCTACCTCCATTTACTTCCAGGTTTTACATTATGTTATTTGAATGATTCATCACAGGCAAGCGATTACAAAGAGATTTGTAGTAGTAAGCTCGTGCTACTGCTTTCTAAAACAAAGGAGGTTGTAATCCTCCTTGTTGATCATTTCATTCATTTCTTTTTTTTTTTTTTTAGCTGAGCAGCACATGTGGGTCTGCGCATGCCGGGTATTACCATCCATGGGCTTTCCTGTCTAGACGGGATTTAAAGATCTCTGTGACCTGGTAGTCTCATTCCACCAGTGATTCCTGGCAACGTTCCCAGTTTAAGGCTACTGTAACAGGATTAAATTTCCACTGCAGGACTTTGTCTACGTCACCTTTAATTGCCGGCTGACTTTACACTGCTACAACATACTTCACACACAGAACCAATGTGTCAAAAAAGTATTTGATGTTGTCATGCAGTGCCTTGCAAAAGTATTCATGTCCCGTCAAGTTTGTGCCACAAAACTTCAATGTATTGCGATTTTGTTTGACAGGCAAATTCACAGTGTGAACATGTCTGTGTAGAGACAGAGTATGTAAATGTTTTGGTTTTAACTGTATGTACTTATCAGAGCGCTGTACTTTTTTTAAATTTTTCTTAAATATTTATTTGTCTACATTTAATGGGAATTATTTCTTATATAAAGTGCTGTCCCTCATGTATAATCATGTTTGCTGCTGTACTATTTATCACCTTGTCCTGTTTGAGTCCCACATCCAGCCACGCTTATTATTTGTCATGGTAATTGAGTGGGAGTGCTGATGCCTATCTGTAGTAGGCATCAGGAGTCGGCATTCAACATGGCCAGGTAAAGACACTGGACAAGCACTCATACACACACACAACGCACAAAGACAATGGCCAATTTAGAATCACCAGTGAGGCAAACTCTGTTTTTGGACCATCAGTAAAGCTGGGTAACTTGAGTCAAAACCTTGTAAGACCAGCTTCAAGGTAAGGAAGGTAATTTCATTTATACAACCCATTTTCAGCAACAAGGCAATTCAAAGTGCTTTACATTAAAGAGTAATCAGATTCAAGTTGAAGCTTGATCTGAGTCAATGAACATGTCTTCTGTTGTGATATAAGCAACGCTTTATGGGTCGTTTACAGTCATGGCCACTGAAGACCTGAAATTTTCCTCAGCTTTGTCTTTTTGTCATCCGCTTGGGGTGAGAACAGTCCAACAGTAAAATCTTTACTGGATTAACATGAAACAGAAACAAAAGGAGCCCCATGATGGCTTGTTAAAGACTGCAGCATGACTGGAATTAACAAAAGGCCCACTACGGGTGGCTCGTTTGGAAGACCCAAATACCAGATCTCATTCGCATGGGTTCCTCCCCTTGCAATGTTTCCACACTACAATTTCAGGTCATTTTGCAGACCGAAACCGACCTGTGTGCTCTTCTCCTGCAGCTGCCAATACTCTATTTAGCAATAGTTTCCTCTTCTTCTTTTAGTTTACAATATTTATATATTCATTTCCGTGTCTGAAATTGAGCAATATGTCACAAAAATTTGAAAAAAAAAGAAAAAAATGAAAGGCTGAGCAGATGTTTAAGTGTCTTCAGAAAGTGTTTGAGCAATAAAAATACAGCAGACTTTGTGTTTTAAATGTCTTCCATGACTGTATGTATGCAACCTTAAATGTAGTAACAACCAGACAGATATATCTACAAACTTCTCACCTGGCTGGAGAGCAGCAGCGGCGTCAGCTGCGTCTGTCGGTGTTCACCGTGGGGCTCCGTCGGCTCCGAAGGCTAACGAGGCTTTACATTCGCTCCACTACTGACAAAAACGACTCATTCCTCACGGCTCCATCGAGCTGCCGCTGAATATTGAAATCCGAAGCAAAGAAAAAAGCCAGCATCTTTTTTTAGTTAACAGCTTGTTTGTATCTTCCATCACTTCCGTGTTGCAGCGAGTTTCAAACGTAGCGCCTTCATTTTTCTTCTCTCTACGCTGCTCCGTCTTGTCCACGCCCTCAGCCAATCAGTGAACAGCAGCGAAGCTTGCGTCACGTACCAAACCAGGGCCGCCCCGGCTGGCCCTGCTCTGAAGCAGGACCCTAAAAAGCAGGGCCAGCCCCGTTGAAAAGGGCTGGTGGAAACGCATCTAAAGCGAGCTGAGCCGGCCGAGTAGAGCCGGTGGAAAAGTGGCATTAGTGTCCAAAATGTGAAAACATGGAACTAGAACCAGTCAGATTGGAAGGAATATGGTTTTATTTGTTCTCAGTATACCTTGGACATCAGGTGAATCATAATTAAACGTATTGAGAAGTTAAAAACAACAGACACAATTTTTTTATCAGAAATGTTTCATCAGCATATTGAGCTCATGTGATTCCTGCTCCAGAAAGGTGAAGGTCTCTGGACATCCTGAAGGTAAACACCGACCAGCAGTTAGGAAGACGGACACTGATGAGACATCCTACAACCCAAAGGCTGCACGAAGAACTACGATGGTCTGCGGTGGCAGTTTACCAACATGAAAACACATTGAAATATATTATGAATTAATTCTGATATTTGTAAGTTATTTGCAACACCCTGACTGACATTAGCTCACGTATATTCGGCACTATTACAAGCTTTATCGTAGTTTAATACAAAAATCATCGTTAGCTTACGGAGATCAGCTCCTCCTCACCACATCGCAGCATTCCTCCCACTGTCACATTTCCTTTTAGTCTCAGAAAAATCGCAATCAGGCTATAAAAAAATAGCTCAGCTCTCCTTTTTTTATCAGAAAAACAACAACTCGCGTTAGGTCGCATGTAACGAAGCACAGCACGTAGCTCCTGGAGGCGGGGCGCTACACCCCCCCCCCCCCGCCACCAGGAGGCGGTACCCTGCAACAGAGCCAAGTGGGCCGGTGGAAACGCGGTCACTCCGAAACAGAGCCGAGCCGTTTCCAAAACCTGTAACCTTAATTAGTGATAAATAAGACTGAGTTTAAACTTTAAATTCACTGCATAATGGTCACTTAACAGTGAGATCAAAGTCTGTAAGTCAGACTTGAGTTCATAAAGTGAATGTTTGTACTGTGGTTTATCCTGAGGGAAGAAGCCAGTCACTATGAACTCTTGTGCTCTGCGGTGAGCCCATGCAGTCTCAATGTAATTCACCACACTGAATTACAGTTTTTGTGGAGGAAAAAAAAGCAATCTCCCAAACAACTCTGCGATGGTACCTTTACAAAAAACATCTCGCCTCTTATATTTGGTGGTGTTCCTGTTTTGCGAGTCAGATAGGTGAATTTGAAAAATACCTGTACTTCTTCAAAATATGTATGTTGGACAGCTTTAATTGCAAACGTAAACATGGCAAACAACAAAAAAAACATAATTAGACTAAAAGCTTGGAGAAAATGCAACATAGTTATAATACCTGTGATCCTACAAATGACCTTGAGCAGACATTAAATCTGCTTTTCAACATCAAAAAGATCCTTACGTGAGACTGGATTCTGCAAATATTAAAAAATCTTAAAGCACACTGATTAAAAAACAAACAAAATTTTTTTTCTTCTTCTTCCCCCTCCCCCCCCACCTTCATTCCCAGAGGCGCCTCGACCTAATATAAACAGAAACACATATCAAGTAGAAGACTGCAATCACAGGCAGGGAAAAGCAAACTCCTTCAACACAAACAGTGAATGCTTCGCCACGAGCTCTGCAGCTCACGTGCGCAGCGCTTCCAGTCCCATGTGCTCCTTCGCTCTCTACATTCAAAGATTTAACAACTTGCTGCTGCTGCTGCTGCTGCATTCACAGGAGAGCCACGGAGCAGGGGTCCTCCATCAGACGGAGGTCTGATTTTGATTTTCCAAGCAGGGGGGTGTCAACAAAATCCTGGTGAAGAAAAAGTTCTGATCTTCCTAAAAGATGTTAGGGAGCTAGAAGAAAGAAAGAGAAAAAAAAAAAACGAAAGGGAGAAAATCAAGCCGTGCATGAATGGGAGGAACAGGATGAACAATGAGCGTTTCTAAACATGGCTCATTGTTGACTTTTTTTTTTAGAAGGTTTTGAGCTTTGTGAACCAAAACATTTGAGGTTTTGGGTCGGACTGCTAAAGTCAAAACACAATTGTACCGACTGCTTACGGACTTAACAGCTGTTGCTGCTCATCGTTTCTCCCGCCCCAGGTCACAGTTATGAACTGACACAAGTAAATCTGAAACAGTAACATACTAGATCATTTTGACGCGTCAAATCAAGTCACATACTTTCAGCGTCAGCGCTTTCGCAGATGCGCCCGCTGTCACAAGCAAACAGCTCCCAGTCGGCCCGGGTTTGCGGCTTACCGAGGCCTGCCTGCTTCTCAGCAGCAACAGGATTTCGGAGCGCTGGTGGCCGACAGGTACACTTTCTATCGGCTTGGCCTGCTCCATATGGGTTTCTCTCATCTGTTGTTAAGTGTGGGATAAGGGGGGAGAGTATCACCTGTAAAATGTGTAAACAGAAAAACAAGTGTGTGCTTAATTGTCTTAAGGGTAAACCAGGAGTGGGATGACACAGTTTCTGTCTCTATTTTATACTGAGATTAAACCAGACACCTGGTGGAGTTGATGTACCGAGGTGACAACTGAAGGCAAATGGCCGTGCTAAATTTAATTTAGAGGTGTCAGAATTAAAGGAGCTAATTACCGAGGCGTGCCATACATTTCAGACTTTTCAGTTGTTCACAAACAAAAACTGAAAAGTGTCTATTTTTCCTCCCACTTCCCATATACGGATAACTTTGTTAGTTTATCCCATAAAATCTCACTGAGGAGACAAAGTGTGCACTCCATGTGCTGTTGAAATGCTAAACATAGCTTTAATTGAAGCACTACTAAGACCATGAAGTGCGGGACTAATAAAAAGGTTTGGCTATGTAATGCCATAAAACTTTGAGTCAGATTGTTTCCTCATCTCCTCAATGAACAATAAATTGTTCCTCGGCTCTAAATCTACATTTGAAACAGACGCTCGAAGGCCAAACATAATTAAAAAAAAAAAAGTTATTTGCACTGAAAATTAAACCGATTCAAGTGCATAGAAAATGACGATAAAGAGAAAACCTTTCACACAAGGTTTACCTCTCAAATTCACAACAAAAGCAGAAGCCCACCCCACTGTCAAGCTGAGAAATACAGCCTTGATGTTATTTCTCTCCTTGTTTATAGCTCCAAGCGTAAGAGAATTGAAGCCTCGGCTTCCTCTGCAATCTATTCAATCCTGCAGGCTCAAGTCTGAAATAAGGCCAAGTGACAGCTTTAAAACCTTTCAATAAAAGGGTGAAGCAACTAATCTAGCCCCCCCTGCAAGCGCCGTTCCTCGTGAACCCTCACAAGACCTTCGCTTTCTCCTACAAACGACCAAATCTTCCCTGCACCTAATAACCTCCCCTAAACGCACAGCAGTTCCTGGGTTTGGAGGCCGTGTTTAAATTGCAGATGTATTTTACGATGGTGGACATCAGTAACGCTAAAAACAGAACAGCGGTCAGCGGTGGAGCAAACCAAACCAGAAAAAATAAACTCTCACAAAGCTGAAAGAGGCCAACCACTGGGAGATAGATTCAGATAAAAGAAAAAAAAAAGAAAGAAACAAGAAAAGGAGCAGAGTAGACAATATGAGAGGGTAATCTCAGGTTTTCAGTATTGATTCGAGCTGCTTTTCCCTTATCTCCCTGCCCCCTCAGTAACCTCAGCTGGATTGGACACCCAGCCACAAAAAAAAAAAAAAAAAAAGCAATATGACCCCCCACTGATGCCCTCTTAGGTCACCGTTTAGTGACTGCTGACTTCTGGTTGCCTTGGAGACAAAAAATTACATGTGAGACCTGGGTGGTCATGTGGATGGACGTTGGATCTATGCTGAGTTCCCAGGTTGCAGTTTCATTATAAGGACAATAAAGAAAGTGCTGTTAAGCATTATTGCTCTGCTTAATAATGTTATGACCAGTTGGGATTTGAGTTGCACGATGACTGCTGGGTTGGAATCTGCTGTAAAGTTTGGGTGTTTCTATTTGGTATTGCCACCATGATATCGTGTTAGAAAGCAATTGCCCCGAACACTAATAACTAGTTTTATTGCTTATCTCATGCACAGACTTTTTTTCTTTCTTTCTCCAAAACAACAGCCATCCCGTTTATGTGTATTATCTGGGTTGGGTCAAACCTTTGAATCTCAGTAGCGTTTCTCAACTTCTGTCTTGAGCATTTGCACGTCTGCGACGTCTACAAGCTAGAAAAAGCAGAGAGTCTGCACAGCATGTGTCAGAAACATTCAAAGAATGTAAAGTAGGAATGAGCCATGTGGCTCTTCTGGTTGGTGCCGCTGCTTGCTGAGATACTGCAAAAACACAAAAACAACACCTTGATTCTGGACAGATACAATTGTAGAATATGTGGGTGTTTAGCTTCATCCGACTGATACCTCCGAATGTCCACAGCGCGTTTCGGCTGTTGGAAGAGGCATAATCTTAATGCAAATTTATTCCGGCACCAGCTGCTGTGTCAAGATGATTCTGCAAAAGACACCCTTGAAACTTCTAATGAGCTCACCGCTGCGAGTAAAGAAGACAAGGAGGTCACAGAAGCTAAAATATGTGCGTGCTTTTCTGGGCCTCTCCAAGTGTTGTGCCTCGCTGCAGTCACGTGTGAGCAAGTGGCTCGACTTCCTGGACGCCTGGCTGGAGGGGATGCTACTGGATAACAAGCTGTTGTCGCATCATTGTCGGGTGAAAATAAGCCGCAGCACCCACACGCACACATTTTGGCCTAAAATGTCTAACCTTTTATTTTCTACAACTAGACATCCCCTCTCTGAATGTGGTTCCAGACCTGCTACATATACCAGTGTTTTTGTGTGACATCAAATGAGAAATGTGGCATTCAGAAACCCATTAGTGCACAGGAGAGCAAAGCAAGCAGTAAGGGTTTCTGTTCGGTCTTTTTCCCTCCTAGAAAGTGGGTTTCATAGCACTCACGTCCTCTTTAAAAGTGAAACTCTGTGAATCTCCGAAGCCGCTGGTGATGCCTTTTGCTCCTGGTATTCTGAAGCAGCGTGTTAATCTGGACGGACCATCACCAAGCCGAGGTGGCAGGGCTGCAGCTACCAGCATGCAGCCCTTTCATCTTCCCTCATCTGGTTTCACCCCCGTTCACACCTTGATTCATGTTATTCCAACATTTCTCAAGTTGACAACTTACTGGATGGGTCATTTTGGTCTCTGTACGACACAAAGTCTCAAAATTCCTAACATGCATTTTACCTTGACTGGTTTATGACCCTCTGCAGCTCTAATCAGGGACTTCGCCATCATTTTCCCCAAAGAAACTCCGTTTTAAATCCTCTGAAACCCTAAGCTTGAATTTCTTTCCACATTTTGTGACATAACAACCAGGGACATCAATGTATTTGACTGGAATTTTTGGAGGTAGGCAAACACAATATAGAGTGTAATTTTGAAGTGGAAGGAAGGTGATAGCATCGTGCAAGTGCCAACCAAAATCCAATTGATTTGGTTGGCACTGCTGAGCCAAGGCTGGAAAACTGAGGGTCACAGATGCTCCACATGCAATCTAACTTTTTGACAGAGAAGGTCTGTACGGAGGCTCAATACAAAAGCATGTCACATTTTGAGATATTTATTTGTACTTTCTTTTTTTTAAACTTACTATATAGTAAGACATTGGGTCTGGCAGCAGAAAATGGAGTCCTAATTTTGTTTTTAGGAAAAGTGTTCTCATTTATATCTTTTACAGGTTTGAGTAACACTACTTTGAAATATCTTGTCTGATACTTTAACGCCTAGTACTTTTTAACCATAAACCCCAGTCAGTTGGAGCCAAGAGAAAAAAAAAACAACAACAAAAAAACATCTTTAACAACCAAAAAGTTAACTGCTGTTAATTTATTCACTCAGAATAACCCAATTTCTTTAAATGCTAAAAACAGCCCTGGGTGGTGCACATTAACATGATAATAAAAGCAACAAAAAAGAGAAAACAGCAACAGATTTGGACCACTAATTGTTGCAGTCTCACTGTCAGCAGTTGGCAGACAACAGAAGGTGGGACTCAAACTAAACGGATTGTTTCGTCTCCAGTGGGGGAAGGGAAGGGCACAGTTCTCCCCGTGACGGCCTCGTTTACTGCGCCACGAATAGTAAAAACGGCCATAACTCAGGGCTTTTAAAGGCTAAATGGTCATTGGGCGCACATTTTGTGAATATGGTGAAAGCACAGCATGTATTTCTTGTTAGCTGCAGTTTCGCAGAGACTCCTTCAGATCAAGTTAACCCCGGAGGGAAATATTCGTTTCATTAGTTTCTTTGTGCTCTGCTGCAACCACAGTAACCTTACACGCACCCTCTGTAGCAGAGGAATTGACTTACTTGAGGAGTTTTTGGAAATAATCTCGCTCGTGCGAGCTTTTGCTTTTAAATAAATCAGTCACGGTCGCCTAAAAACGAAATGGTGACAATGCATTTTTCATACGGCTCTTAAGATTTATTCAGTCTCCAAATTTACAAAAAATGTACAATTTTTTATAAACACTTGAATCAAAGCAACTGAAACTTAACATCTGCATGTGCTGATGACAGGAATGTGCTTTCTTTAGGTGAATTATTAATACTCTGAAACCACAAAACACCGCTTCACGTCGCATTATTAGGGAACATCTGCCTTCTGTCCAGCACGCACACTGAAGCACTGGATAAATATTTCAGAGAGGATAAAAACAGCCTTCCCGTAAAAGCCGGTGATGGATTTCTTCACCAGAATCCTGCCATATAAATGTGTTGGTTCTTGTTGGAAATCGTCTTTAAATCTGGCCTAAACAAGCACTTAGTGATGACTAACTGCTGCCAATGTCAAATCGTTAAGCTCGGCTTTCAGCGACTGCACCACCAAGAAAGTCAATACTGCCTTGGTGTTATGAGCAAGTCCATTTCTGCTGACCCCTGAAAGGCAGTTTGTAAATGGTCTTATTCTGTTGGCACAAATCGCTCTCCCTCGGAAAAAAAAATAAGGGGCTCATTAAGCCTGGAAGTGTCCCAACGCTGAGAGCATCTCCTTGGGGGGAGTTATGTCGGCAATCCCTGAGCAGAGAGTTCATCTCTTCCTGTTTCGACTGTGCTTCACCGTCTTCTTCCTCTTCAGGATCATCTCGTAGAGTTTCTCCAGGCCCGTCTGCAGCCCCTGGCCGTCCACGGCGCTGCAGCCCTGCACTTGGTACAGTGTGTAGATGCCGAGTTCGTGCACGGCCAGCAGCTTCTCCACCTCGCCGACGGACAAGGCCGAGTCCAGGTCCTGTTTGTTGGCCAGGATCAGCACCGGCACCCCCTGGTTCTCGGAGGTACGGGTGATCTTATGGAGTTCCACCTTGGCCTCCTCCAGACGCTCCAGCTCGGTGGAGTCCACAACAAACACTATCCCATCCGTTCGACGGGTGTAGGACTTCCAGAGGGGCCGGAGTTTCTCCTGGCCACCCACGTCCCACACCTGGAAGTTTGTGGCCCGGGACGCCCCCACTGCCACCTTGATCTTCTCCGTGTTGAAGCCCTTGGTGGGGATGGTTTTCACAAACTCCTTCAGTTTGAGCCTGTAAAGCAGGGAGGTCTTCCCAGCCGAATCCAGACCAATCACCACCACGTGCAGACACTGGAAGCTTGGCAGGAACGACGTGTTGGGGGCAATATCAGTCAGCTGGTTCCCCATGATTCGGACCGAGAATTCACACCCACTGAGGAGAGGTGGCAGATTCCTGATTTAATCCCTTCTCACTTGCAGCTCCTCACAGGCAGACAGGGCTGGTTGATGACCAGAGACCTTATCAAAGCAAAGAAAAAGAGAGAGACAGAGCTTGGTTAACATTTAATGAGAAGATAAGTTCTTCTTGTTTGAAATGCGAGAAGTATTTCAATGTCAAACACAGACGACAAAAGCGGAAAAGTTAGGAATTCAAGATCTGATGTAGCTTTATCACATCAGTCTGTGTCATTCGACTAGAAAACGGAGGTCTCAAGGTTTACTGTGACTTTTAAAAGCTTCCTTGTCTATTTGTGTTGCATTGCAACAACAAATTATTAAGTGAGAAATAAAGGGGAAAAAAAAGATACAAATTTGTATTTACAAACAAAATCTGAAAAGTGCAGTGTGGATTTGGTACATTTTCACTTGGACACCGCTAAGTGAAACCCAGAGGAACCACTGAGTCCCAGTAACTATGCAATCAATTAACAATGTCCATAAGTGAAAATGGCATATTCTCACATATGGACTTACAAAATGTATGTTCATAGATTCCCTTCATTCAGTCTAGGTGGGCTTTTGAACTATTTTGCAAAGAGGAAAGAGCAAATATTTCACTTTGTAAAAGCACATAGCTGAGAGGACTAAGCTAAGATTGCAGCAAGATAGCATACATGTATTTTTTATATGGATACAAAAATATTCAATAGTTTTCCTTCAATGTCTGAAATTTTCATTCCTTTTCACACGCAGTATTCTCTGTTTCTGTATCACATCAAATCCCAACAAGGTCACTGTTCTAACGTGACACGAGCAAAAGTTGGAAGTAGTATGAATACTTTCAAGGCAGTGCTCAGCTCAAACTGGCTTCACCCATAATGCCATTGAGATTAAGCTATATGAAATAATACCCATTTGAGTATTCCGTCCCACATTACAGAGCCAAACAACAGTTAATTGGGCGTCTGTGGTTGTGTTAGAGTCTTATTTGCCCTGCCTAATCCTCTTAAGGCGGTTAAAGCAGAAAGGCTTTTCCTCCAGGCTGATTGATTTCAATCCAGGGGAAGGAATATGTATCCACAGCTTCCCTTTGCTCACTGAAGCCGCAGCAGCAGCAGCAGCAGCTCTAATCCGGTTGTTGTTGACATCCTGATACCCATCACACAGCTGCCTCTGGACAGCCTACAGCCATTACAAGTGGACAATAAGGCAGTGCTGTGCTTCCAGACCCTACATTGATAATTCTAGGGATAGTTTCTAAAAGGGTGATGGAGAAGACGCGGAGAAGCAGAGAAAATGCACTGTCATGTTTCTGATCTGATGATTTTGACCCCTAACTGAATTTAATTGTGAAGGCTGGAGAGCAGTCTTCTTCATCTCTTCTGATAAAACACCCTCATCCAGATGGGTGCCTGCTTATTCTTATTTTAACACGAAAATATCAGCCAAACAACTTCAGCGGTTTATCGTGTATTTTCTATACGCTAAAGCCGCAAACACGACTTCCAGCTTTAAAATAAGAGCTCGCGCTGAAACCAAAAATAATTATGACCGTCCATACCTGATAAAATGCTGGGAGGAATGTTCATCCACAGGCGATAAACATAGCCATAGCTGAAAAACAAAACAAAACAAAAAAAATGTTTCTTTTCTCCCCGTGTGTGTTGCAGCTGTCCGGTCGGCTCTCCCTCTGCTGCTCCTCTCTGACTGAGGAATCCTGGAGACTCTCAAGCGATCACCACCTTCAGCCCGGGTGACGTCACGGACACCTGGAGGCCTGCTCCGCGCCCCCTGCAGGCGAGAACTATGAACTGCAGGGCAAGCAGAGGCGCCCACATGGCCTGGTTTAAATTTCCATTAGTTGGCTGATCAAATTAATTAATTAAAATCAAATTAATTTACATGCATTAGAAAGTTATCTTAGAGGATAAGCATGAGGTTTTTGTGTACAAAATAAATTAATTATCAACGGAAAAAATACAGGGAACAAAGATTCTGTAGAGAAAACAAAAAACAAAAAAACTTTATACTTGTATAAGAAATAAAGTGGTATTAATGTAACTCTCTGAGACTCCACATATTATATTGGCATAAATGAAACCATTGTGACACTTGGCTAAAACAGTGAACAGTTCTGGATTTCTAATACTCATCAGCAGAATAAAAACAAAAACATTTTGATCTCTGTGTTTAAAAAAGGAAAAAAATACAGGTTTATTTTGCCAAACTGATTACCATGTACACTTTTAACAGCGCTATTTAGTAAAGAATATTGTACACATGAGCTATCTGTAGTTTTGGCTCCACCTTGTGGCAAGTATACTTAAAAACAAAGATAAGTAGAACCGTCCAAACTTTGGCTGCAATTCCTAATATTTTTTGATTATCTTCATAAAAAATTAAACACCAATGTTCTTGCATTGCATCACAGTAAAGAAAGAGGAAAGAAGTAAAGAAAGAAGAAAGAAAACAATCTCAAGGAGCCTTCGATAGACATCAGAGTTTAATAAAGTGCAAATGAAATCAGGATTAACAGAGGTCAACTCTGTAATACAAAACCAATAATTAAAAAAAAAACAGAAAACAGGAGTTTACGTAATCTGTGATAAAATATACAGTTATATTTAAAGCAACAACGTGCTTAATTTCTAACATGGTAGTGACTGATTAAACAGGACAGCTAAAATAATATAATATCATTTTAACAGTAGTAAATTGCACATTGCAAGGATAAAAGTACAAGTCCGGTGTTTATAATGAGGATTTCATGATCTCACAGGATGTGGGATGGTTGAATTATTCCCGCAGTCAATGTACTCGAAAACGTCCTGTGAAAGCTGCTCCGTGTGAGACAGATAGGATATATTCATGGTTATTCTGGGTGGAAAAGGGAAAAAATAAATAAATAAATAAAAAGTGAACATCAACAATCGATGAATAATTTTAATTATATCAAACTGTTTGATCACAGCGGAGCATATACAGTCTTGAAAAATTATGCCACCTTAGCTATCTTTTTTCTGCTTTTGCTTTTTTTGGTCATAATTAAAAGTTTTAAATCATCAGAGAAATGCTTATGACAGACAAAAATATCCTGACTAAATCCCTGTTTTTTTATTTTAACTGAGCCACAATGGAGCCTTCTTTAATCATTAACAGAATGTTTAAGATCTTCCCACGTGTATTAATTGGACTGAAGTCCAGACTTGGACTAGGTCAGTGCAAAGCATCCAACCTATTTGTTGCTTGAGTCATTCAGTGGTGAACCTGCTGGTGGTGTTGGATATCCTGGGTAAATTTTTGATGGACTCTTGCAGTAGTTTTGGCAGACTACTGGGATGGTTTGGGTGAACCATCCCAGAAGTGGTGAACCATCACCACTTCTGGTGAAGTTTCTCCTCTAGCATTGTAGAGTAGAAACAATGCTCCATTGTTTCTCCTCTACAGAGAAACAATGGAGCATTCCTGACTGCATAGACGTAAGTGACTTTGTCTCTCATTTGTTCTTGAATTTCTTTACATCAGGGGATGACGTCTTTTTTTTTTTTTTGAGAAATTGTGGTCCACTTCATGTTGTCTGACAGGTAATACAAACGTTATTTCTTAAATCTACAAAACAGGCAGCAATTGGGTCCAAGTGTAGATAGTAAAAGGAGAAATCAAAAGAATATAGCTCGTCATAGTTAATTCCTGAATTGATTAATTTGTTGCACAGGGCCAGTTAAGTTTGGAGAAAACACATTGCATGTGTTCAGATATAAATCAACACTATGTATTTGATCATTTGCTTTGATATTTCTGGTACGAATGTGTACAATTACACCCCTACTCAGTAATTCAAGTCAAAGAGTAAAAGTACACCTTCTTAATTTCTTCGGTTTTCACTTTTCTCCTATGAAAATGTTTGAGAACGTGAAAACATAGGCCAGGTACATACAAAATGCAGTTTTCATACGATTATTATATTTATTAAGAAAAAAGGAAAATATTTTCTCATTCTCCACTGCTCATTTAAATTTGAGGTACGTATTTGCTTCTGAAACTCGCACGAAAGGTGATTTGTGGTAAAATGCTTCTGCTAAATAGGAAAGCAGAAGTGGTCTCTCCCCCCACCCCCTCCAGGGCAAAAGAGAAGAGAAATTTAAAAATGCCAATCATGATTTTGTGGCTCACATTTTTTTTCACCCCTCCTTGATTTCTAAAAAAAAAAAAAAACACCGAGTCACACTGTCCTTGCGTGCTTTCTGAAGACAACATTTCAGATTTAAGGATTCGAAGATAGGAACTTCATCTACACGGGCCCTCTTTTGTGGCTGTGGTTTGTCACACAGCTGCAGAGAAGCGTTGCAGTTTCTGAGATAAGCTGACTAGCCTGCCTCTTTGGGTTGATTTTGACATTGAGATTGAGACTTACTGCAACTTCAGGAACAGCGTGTGGATCTTGATAGTAGTTGACTTGCAGTAATTGCTGAAAGAGACAAACATAAAGCGGTGACATCTGCTGAGTCCGCACATTCAGACAATAAAAAGTGGGCGCAGATTGAGACTTTTCTTCAAATGTTTCTGCAACGTGGTGATAATCAATGTTTTGTTCTTACTTGAAGCCCTGGTCTGTAAGCGGCAGGTCGATTTGAACAATGTACTGCAAAAAAACCAACAAGCAGGTAAGAAACTTGTGAGACAAATACAGGAACTTGCACAAAGTATTTCTCGTCCTTTGAACTGACACAATAGTCAGCGAAGTTTATTGGGATTTTCCCCAATATTTTGTTTTTGTGTTTAAATTAGATTTTCAGTGCAACCAACTTATATATATATATATTTTTTTTTTTCTTTAACTCTCCTAGACGGGGTCCATTGGACTGACCCCGCATGTGCTTTTGCAAGGTCTTGCTTTGTGTGGTTTCAATAAAATACACTCAAGTTTGTTGTATATAACGTGAGCAAAAGGGAATGAATGCTTTTGTAAGCCACTGTATATCACTAGCACTTTTAGCCTGGGTGACACTCACCGATTTCCTCGATCGAGACTCTATGGCCGTCATGTTGGTTATTTTGCTATGACCCACCACAATTTCATTAACCACACCCTGCATGGAGAACTCGGCGATCTGAACCGGGACAAAGTTCTCGTTGGTCATGTTGAAGAGATTCTAGAGCAGAAAACCATGCAAGTCAGTGAGGGGAAACTGGGACAAGTTTTGCACAGCTATAAAAGTGTCGGGACTTTACCCACCATATAACACCTGCTGTCTGTCATGTGAATGCCTTCCACGCCGTCTATCTGACATAAACCTTAAAACTGTGAGAACTTGAGAAGTCTGCGTGGCGCATGTTTAGATATTACATTGGAAATTTAGCTACAGTAAGCGCAAAACACCATTCAGACTTATTTATAGCAAAGAAAATGAAGTGCAGTGTATGCTTTGGAAACCACTGTCTAAAGAAAGGCTAAGTGTGGGGAACCTGCAGCTGCTGGTCAACCACGTTTTATCAAATCTAAAGTTAGAGCAGCTGTTCACAAACATATTTTTGAGCACTTCACACTTCCCTGTTCCCCGTTTTGTCAAACTTAACCTATTCTCAACAGCAGGTAGGTGCTGAGGAAGGCGACCTCTGTTATGTCATGTTCACACCATGCTCTTCTTGGAGACTTTCAGCTGCTTCTCTCAGGTCACAAAGCTAAAAGTGCCTGCAGAGAAGACCAACAGACTGCGAGTCTCTTTTACATCTGCTGCTATTGCTCTGGTTAACAACATAAAACCACAGGCGATGTTGCTAATAATATTGCCCTTGATGCTGGCTGATACAATTTGTGGGGGTTTTTTTCCCCTGTAATTCCTGTATATTTCCTGTTTGATGAGCAGACGCGCAGAAAATCAACTTCCAATCAGAAATAAACACTTGAATCATAACCCTCTGTGTGTATAATAAATCTGGAGTTTCTTATATGCGAGTTTCTGTATTTAAATTGCCTTACTGAAAAAAAAAAAAAAACATCTGCCTTTCTTTTGTTAATGGTGGGTGGGTGGAGTTTTTTTTGTTGTCGCTGTCACTTACTGTGACCTCCATTTCGACAGAGTCCGGGGTGAAGTAGACCATGACTGACTGCACGGACACCGGCGTGAGCGTGACGCTCCGCGGGAAGAAGAAAAAGAGGATCAGGCAGCAGAGCAAAATACTCAAACCCATGGAGATGCACACGTACAGCTTCCTGAAATCCAAAAACGGGCTTCATTAACATCCCTGAGTAAACGTCCCTGAACCTGACGCCGAAACATTTAAACGGAGTTTTACATACGTGCGTCTGGGTTGCAGCCGCACATCGTTGCATGGTATTACAGCCAGGAGCTGATCTTGCTGGCCTTTTGGTACAACAATAAGGAAAAAGGGAAGAAAAAAATAAAAAAGTTTTGTTTTTACTGGACACACTGGAGAAATGAAAGCACCAAAACAGTTATGGTTTCCTTTGTTGCGGAAAGAGAAATGAAAGCCATGTGTAGATCAGCATTTCAAATGCAGCGAGCTACAGCAAGAAACAGATAAAATAACAGAACAAAGATTGTTTTTTGTTTTTTTTTCCAGAAGAGTAAGACCAACCTCGGGGAATTCGTCCGGTGCCTTTGCACGTTGGGCAGCTGTCGGTAGAGGAGCTTCCATTAATGCTGCCGTACTGAGGAACCTGCTTGACGTTTTTTGCGTTCTCCATTGTTTTTGTCATTTCAGGATCCACTCCTCTCCTGCTGCTGTGCCCCGGTGGCGCCATGACCCTTTATTGACAGACAAAGTCCAGCTTAAGCAAGACAAGCAAGAAACATAACTGAAAAAAAAAACAAAAAAACAGCTGCATCAGGTCCTACTCTGGTTACCTATTCAAAGTGATTTCCCCACAAAACTTTTAAGCGTCAATAAAAGCTCATTCCTTCAGCACATGTCAGACCTTATGACGCAGAAGGGGCCCAGGGATCTTATCGACAAAGCCACGTGTTTAAGTCTTCAATTATCTGATCAATTTTTTTTCTCCTTTGATTTAAATGCATTCGCTTCCAGCCCCTTTTACTCTAATGTCTCTGATCAGCTGAGACACAAAATCAGACTTTATAGTCTACAAAACACGGCATACAGACGGAAACAATGTACATCACCCACTGTGAAACATGGCGGTAACACCAAGATGCTGCGAGGAAGCTGGGCAGACTCGAAGGGGGATGGAGCTAACTAAAGACCAAATCTGCAAAAGACTTGAGACTGGGACAAAGGTTCACCTTCCAAAAGGGCAATGAGCTAAACACACAGTTAGAGATACGACGGAACGATTTAAGTCAAATGACCCAGTCGAAGGTCATACCCAAATCCTATTGAGAAACTGTCCAGGTCTTGCAAACAGATGCTCATTGGTGTTTTCCATTCAATCTGACCAAGCTTGAGCTATTTTGCAAAGAAACAAAGAAGGTCAAAACTTTTGGCCTCTATGCACAAAGCTGGTAAAGGCATACTCCAAAAGACCTGCAACTGTTATTGCAACTAACGGTAGTTCCATCTTGTCTCAGGTGGACTGAATATAGGTTGCAGTTGATAGTGTTTTTTTTTTTTTTGGCAATTAGGTCAAATCCCAGCATGGGGTCTATCTGCATTGGATTCAAACCTTCTCCCACCCCGTGCATTCACAGGTTCGCTCTAGGAATTCCAGTGCATGTAGGGTTAACTAAGCTCCAAAATAACACTTAGAGATAGGAAGTCTATCACATGGAGTGACTGGACATGCATAAAAGCAATAAAAAAATATGTGGCATGTACAACTTTAAGATAAGTTATATTTTTTTTGTCTTACATGTGTGCACCGCCCCGTTTTAATATCACCCTGAGCAACAGCGCATTTCAAAAATAACCAATGCATATATTAAATAAGTCTGTGTTAATCTAGGATGAACTGACAACAACCCCAATAACCACTGGAGATAGACTCCATTCCCCCTCTAATGACAATTAGTTTCTCTTCTTTCTGTATTATATCTTCATAAGTTATTCAATTTTACTAACAAGTAAAAGATAAAACAGACAAGTTGACTGAAACAAAGCTTTTTACTTGTGCTGTACCAGAGTTCATACAGTTCTCGTGTCTTTTATCTGCAGTTATTCTGTTGATGAGTGTACATGACACAAAATGATAGGAACTTCAGGAATGTTAGCTAGCCTAAAAACAACACGAGTATTAGTCCTTTCATATTCCACAATGTTATAAAGACATGTTTGATTCGAAGAAACCCCACCACTCATTAATAATGTCCGGACATCGGACACTGTCCCAATCAGGCTCATGTGCTGATTAAATGAGCATATTGAGCGTATGATCTCCCACCAGCTGCATACAACATGACTTTCTTTGAACGAGACGGACTCTTCGCCCTTACCTTCACTGCTGACTCTAATTCCAGCTGGTATCCAGAGTGAATTTATAAAATGTCTGCTGTATTAATTCTCCTTTAAAAAGCCGCATTGAAAGTGCTTTATTTTTTTTTTTATCTTTGCTGCGTCAACACAACGAAAACAGCAAAGGAGAAATAACTTCCTACTTCTCAGCGGTGGGTCAGTTCCTGTATGTGAAGAGCAGAATCACATGGGGGTTGAGTTATCGTCGACTTTTTCTTTTTTCTTCCTTGCGTACTTAACAGTGTTACGCCACTAAGTATGGGAGATTGCGCAATATTCCCCCCCCCAAAGCAATCCCCTTTGGATAGAAAAGAAAACAAAAGCAAAAAATAAAATATTTTTAATTCTTTTGGCTCAACTCTTTGTGTTTTTAAGCCACTTTCTAAAACATATTTGTACTCGCTGCTGGCTTTTAATACAGTGCGGCAGATTCGTTTGTTGAGCTTTTTGTGTTTCTATTTCTACTGTGATTGTATTTTTCTTTTATGTTGAAACTACTGTTATTTTTCTGTGTGCAGCACTGTGGCAAACTTAAAAGCACATTTAAGTCGTGCTCAAATGTGCGATATAGATACACAACTAAACTAAGCCAAGCTGTGTTGACTAAACTAAATTTGACTAACTAACTTTGTTAAATTAAGCTATGTTAAAGTAAACTGAAATAGACTATGGTAAGCTAATTTGAAAAGTTGAACTAAGACAGGCATGTTTAACTTAAGCTAAAATAATTCACTAAATTATACTAAAATATGTTAATCTGAGCCTTGTTGAACTAAATTAATCTAATATGTGTGAGACTAAATTTATATAAAACAGCTAAGGCTGTGTTAAAACGTGACAAGATAAATGATTCAAAAACGTGTTACACTTAACTAAGCATTTTTGAAATCTAGGTCAATGTCAGCTTAATGCAAGCTAAGCTAAAATAGACTTAAAATTAGTTTCTACTTTAGCATAACTTAACTAAAGCAAATTATAATAAATACATCCTTTTAAACAAAGATATTTTAACATGACAGAGATAGAGTGTCAAATGAGTGACAATTTATGGTGAAATCCTCTGAATTTGCTTTTTCTTTTTTTACCTATGCTGTATTTAACACCACCCTAAAAATTCAGTATCATAATAAGTACTGAGATTTGCTAAATTGACAAAAAAAGTAATAATGGCGACTTTCATCCAGCCGTTCACACCGCCGTGTTTGAATTATTTACAACTCAATAACTCAAAATGAATCTTAAAGAATTTATTTTCTGTACCAACTTTCAGACCTACATCTCTAGATTTTCAGTGTTAAGGTGGAAAGAAACAGATGGGCAAAGAGTTTATTGGCAGATTGGGAGAAGAGTATTTAAAGTGTACACTCTGTTGCAGAAGAATAATTTGACAAGCAAGGTAGATATATTCAGAATTACTCTTAAGAGCATGTTTTTTTGTTTTTTTTTACTTGAACAATTGTAAACATAAGAAAAACGATGGTTCCTAAAAAGCTCAACCACACACACACACACACGCAAAGTTAAGTCCAGACACAACACAATGTCAGCTTACATGACAAGCATGTTTCGGTAAGCTAATCATCATCGCACACAAGAGGCAATGCAATCAAATCAAATATACTTGGGTCCATAAGCTTTGAGGAATGTGTTTTAAGAGACATCTCAGCTTAATTAGTGCTAACTGAAAATTGCTGGGTTTCGCTTTGAGTTTTTGACCAAGACATGTGAAAATGCAGGCAAGTGGGGGTGGGGGAGATGATAAAAGATGTCACAAAGCTGTATTTTTGTTTCACTGTGACTGTGCTAAGACCACAAGAACATGACTCGTCTCTAATAGCCTCTATTCATCATGCAGGTGTCAAAAAAAACATCCAAATCTGAACAGTGATCCGTTCTGAGAGTTTGGTATACATTCCACATGTCAACGTCTAAAATAACAGTACTCTGATACAGAAGAAGATTGCATTGTTAGGCAAATTTCACTACAATAATTAAAGAAAAAACAAAAAACTTAAATATCTATTCTTATTACTGCACTCTGACTCTTAACCCATGCAGCATCAGTAGCATCAGTTTACTCCAGAGCTAGCTTTCCTGACCCGGTTCATCTCACACAAAGTTTCATTTTCATCTCTATGTATATTAACCCGACCTTAAGAGAGCACAATTATTTTACAGCGCTGAGGAAGCAGCTACATCAGCCATACAAACACAGGGATGAGGAAATGATGGGGGGGGGGGAACACTTAACTCATCGATATTTCAGTTTTCGCTCATTTTCAACCAACACGTACAACTCAACGGCCCCAGGTAAACAAAGCTACCAACGAGAATCATTTACAAGAAGGTGTACAGTAAATGGCTAATTTTTGAAGAAAGCAGTAAAGCTAAATTAAAACGGGAAAGAGAAGCCATTTTTTTTTTTTCAATTTTTCTTCCATATATTTGGAGACGAAAGTGTAGTGTAATGTTGAAAAAGCAATCGAAAAAAAAAAAAAATCCAAACACAAGAATATGAGACATTTAAAAGCCCAACTCTATAATTACTCTTTTTTTAAATTAAGCTCAAAAGCTGAAATAACTCTTTTCCTATGAGTCTAGGAGGCGCCTTCGCAAAAGCTCGGCATCGGCTCATTGCGGAGGGTCAGCAGCTTCATTCTGGCTTTCCTCGGCCATCTGGACCAGCTCGTTGACGGTGTGCAGCAGGTTGTAGCCGTGCTTCCTCAGCAGCTGCTGGTTGAGCCGCTGGTCCTTAAAGCCCATCTCCAGCAGCACGGCCATCATGGAAGGGTCCTGTCTGGCAGGGTCGATCCCTCGCTGGAAGAGGCGAGAAAGAAAGAAAAAAAAAAGGCAAGGAGGAAGGGAAAAAGAGAAGAACATAAAGAAGGTAAATCTCCACTCAACGAATCATGTTCACAGGGACAAAGGTGTTTTATTTGAAATGAGCGCAACTTGTGCTTAATTTGAGGAATTTTCCTTCCAAAGTGCAAAAAAAAAAAAAAAAAAAAAAAACGTAATTTCAGTTGAAGATTTCTTGTCTTCAGTATTGGATTTACTGCTCCCCCTTCATCTTTATAAAAATGCGTGCCGTCTCTAAAATCAGTTTTTTTGCTCTCAAGTGTGTTTTGAGCATTTATACTCTCTTCCTGTCTGCAGCCTTCTCCTCTCGCTTGAACGTCCTCTCCCTCCTCAAGTAAAAGCCGTGTTGTCTGGAGAGAGTAAAAGTCCCTGTGATGGGAGGGATGAAAAACTAAAAAAAAAAAAAAACAACAACAACAAAACAAAGTGCCTCTGCTGTAGTCTGTTAACCTGATATGTAATTAGTGCATATGCAGATTTTTAAACAGATGTTTTACTTACATGTTTTTCTTATAAGTCAGTGGTAGCTCACCATCCCCTGGAGTAAATTATGTGAATTACTAATAACACCCTAAATAAAGCTAATCATGACAATTGTGTCACTCTATGCTCATTCATCAGCTCGTTGTTGAAAACAAGATTTTGTTCTTAACAACTCACCTTGTTGAATAAAATTTAAATAAATATATTTTATTAGATGGATCTAGGCAGAGCTACTGCTTTAAACTGCAAGAGAGCAAAAAAAAAAAAAAAAAAAAAATTAAAATAAAATAAAATCTGCAACCACAGTGATCAGACTTACAGGTACAACTCAAGAAGGGAGAGAGTTTGAACAAGAGGAAAAAGACGCAACCTTATTTTTATTTATTTATTTACTTATTTTTTTGGGGGGTTGAAAGCAGATTTTGAGTGGAAGCAATACATCATCTGAGACTGAAACAATCTTCCTCTTCAACTGAAAATGTAGTATTGGATGGGAAATTCTTCAATAGGGATACAAATGTACAGAAGACGATTAGGGTCACTGGAAAAAAAAAAGAAAAAAGAATTCTTTTTTTCTCAGAATTCTGAGATTAAAGTCAGAATTCCTTTTTGTCTTTTTTCTTTAAGTGGCCCTAATCCTCTTCCGTACAAACGTGCTTGGAAACAAACAGGTATTTTCTGCCTTGAAAAAACTGGCACAAAAACTACTATGTTGCCTAATTTGATGTATTCAGATGTGTCATTGAGTATTATTGTTGCCTGTTGAAAGCATGAAAAGCATGAAAAAAAAAAATCAATGTCTGCTGCTGGCTCAATAATTGTTTACATGACATATATCAACATCATGAGTTAAAGACTATTTAAAGAAGAACAACATTTATCTGTAGCGTATTTTAACCATATTTGAGGTAAGAGACAAAAGGAAAGTCATATATATATATATTTTTTTTTAATAATGGCTACAACCCCTAAAGTACTGCCAACAATTCTGGTTAGGCATGAGCTGGTTAAGGAAATCATGGTATACCTATATATATATATATATATATATATATATATATATATATATATATATATATATATATATATATATATATATATATATATATAAAAACATAAAAAAAACATAAAAAAAAAGAAAAATGATGTAAAGATGCCATCAGTTCAAGTCCTTGTGTATCATTGTCGCAATGTCAGAAGGAAATGCTGGAATCACCAGATTTGTCAGCTCTATTTGGAGCAAACTAATGTAAACTGACAAATCTTTAGGACAAACCTGCTTCTTTGTGCAGAAAAAAAAAAAATGTCGCAACAGATGCCCTTCATAGTAAGAGCTTGATCACCGTTCTGTGCGGAAATGCACGCGGCTATGCAGACAGATTCTCCTCTGTGCGGCCCTGGCAAAGTCTTTTGGCTTTAAAGCCTTCGTCTTTTCACTAACCATAAACCAGATAAACAGGGATGGAGTTAAAGCTCTGTGCATTCTGACGCTTCTGGCTTCGCTGTCAAACCGTCAGACAGGTGAGCACGGATGAAATAACAGCTCAGATGTCTTTAAACTTCAAGAGTGAGGATTTTATTAGCTGATATGTCTAAACAGAATCAGGATACTACTCAAGATTAATCTTAGCATTTTCAAATAATTTTCTGCATACATTTAAATCTTGTTTTTTTTTTCTGATAATAAAATATTGCTAAAAAATAAACAATATGTAGAATGTTTGGTCCTATCAGCACCTGTAGTTAAATTACAAATAAATTTAACTTGTGTTTATGAAACGTTTTTGCTTGAGTCAATAAATCACAATTACGTTTTTTCAACAAATATAACTTTAATAAATATGTTTGTAATTTTACTCAACTATCAGTAAAATACGCTTCTGTTTTTCAGTAACAGCAGTTCTGATTTGTTTGTTGTCACTTTTGCGTAAATACTGCGGCGCTGTGCCGTTTCCTGCTCATCGTCATACTGCTCACGCCTCATGCCAGCCCATGCCTAACGTTGGGACGCTTGCAACTCAGCTATTCATTTCCAAATTCTAGAGTTTTTCTTGACTTGAATGAAACCGTTTTCATCTGCTTGTGCAAATAATCAAACAAGCAAATTAATAATGTCTGGTAATGAAAAGCTCTCATGTTGGAAGTTCTGTATTTTAGGTTTATAGAGCAGACTTCTGAGTCATGTACCTGTATGGAACAGTTTGGTCCAGTGAAGAGAGCCTTATAAGCAGATGCGGCCACAGAAAGGGCCCCTTTGACAAGTCCCTCTGTGATGCCTCCTTGGCCCCTGGTGCAAACACAGTCACACTCACTGATTATACTAATTACCTCTCAGGTTAACAGACTAAATTCTGTTGCAGTGCAGCATGAAAGAAAGGAAAAAAAGAAAAAGAAAAGAGACTACAGCACAGAAATTGTAGCATAAGAAGTTTTACTCTGCTGTTTTGCACCTTGGCTGCAGCGCTTTGCCCGCTCTCGGATTGTACGCCTCAAAGGCACTGCATGCTGAGCCGGCTGATCTGGACAGACCGGATGATACTAGAAAAGGAAATGACAACCCACAAAAAAAAAAAAAAAAAAAAAAATCTGATTAGATGAGGAACATGAGTTTTTTTTTTTTTTTTTTTTTTGTCTTTGTTGAAGCAACAAATCCTGAAAACCTTCGTGCTGCGTTAGTTCCTCTCTTCCTGCAGTGGTTATAATGCGTTTCCTGAGTTGCCTTAACTTCCTTCTAAAACTGCTAAGTCATGTAAACACAATGAGTCTAACCAGCAGACTGAGTGGCAACGGTAAAAGGTAAACTGTCTGGTTTTACAGTGATAAATATGCCGCCTCTTAGTTTTATGTGCCAGCCTATGTATTATATCTGCAATCTGGTGAGATCCAGTCACCGTGATGGTTTAAACTCACCATTTAGGTGAACCCGTGGTTGTTGCGGCTCGTACGGTTCGCAGGCCGGAGGACTGGGATCCCCAGCCAGATACAGCGCCTCCGATCTGAAACGTGGATAGAAACTTGACCACTCGAGGCGGAGCTGCGGTGTGGCAACCACCTTCCGTTTCAATAACAAGAGTTAAAGGCTCTTGAAAGCCCCGGTCTCACCTGGGCGAGTAGATGACCGGTGTGGGGTGCAGGGGCTGAGGCACGACAGGCGGCGGCACCACTTCAGGCGTGAGCGTCACGGCGTCGAGCGTTTGGGACGCGCACAGCATCTGGTTCACGCTGCTGTGGATGGGCGAGACGTGGAGGGGCCAGGTGTTGCCCAGCGACTCCTCCACGGCGATGGTCTCTTCTTCCTTCCTCTCCATCAGCGGCGCCTCCCTGCACGGCTCAAAGTTGCAGGGCTCGTCCTTTTCCTGCTCCTGGTCCGGGTCGGTCGAAGAGGCCGCGGTGGCGCTCGCGGCGGCGGTGTCGGGCTGCGACATGGCGGAGCTGTACATGGACTCGCCCAGGGGCCGGCTGGTGTCGAAGCAGTCCGGGAGGACGATGATGTAGTCGTCGCTGGAGGAGACGGAGGACGTCTGGCTGCTGACCTGAAGCAGGAGACCAAAAAAGGCTTTTAGGCTCCGAATATATTTACTGACCCTAACAGTTCATAGTTCGCATTGGATTTTGTTTGCGGACATTTTATGGTTACTACTTTGTGTTGCCGATTACTCACCTAAAATTCTAATAAAGTATAGCAAAGTATGTGTCTGATAAAATGTGGAAATATTGAAAGCATGTTTATAACATCACCTCATCCCAGTCTTCTCTGGTTCTGCCTTCTTCTTTCTCGCAATTCTTCTCCTTCATGTTTTGCATAGTGTGCAAAACCTCTTTGTCTTCGTTATCTTGATGTGATATCTTGATATTAAGGTTTACATTTTCGGCTCCGAACTCAGGATCTACCAAGTGGAGGGGGGAGGAAAAATGACCAAAATAAAGATCCTGGCTCAAGAAGGTCCAGCTATAAAATAAAGGAAGATTACAGGTGTGTTTTGTTAGTTTTTTTTTCCACTCACCCGGCCTTGAGTCGTCCTCTCCCTGGGTCAGTTGGTTGAAGACGGTATTTGCAGGCGGCGCTATACTCTGGATTCTGTCGGCATTCATCTCCTCCTGCTTAACTTTCGCCTTCTGCTTCTCCTCCACCCCGACTCCCCTCTCAAAGCCAAAGCCGGGCCCCCGGGTAACAACTGCAAGGGTTGGAAACAATGTTCAACAGAGAGAGAGAGATTAAAACACAGAATCTCCCTCTCTGGCGTTAAACTCCGAGAGGAGCCGATTGCAGCGGCTCACCCTGCGGTTTGAGGCTGCTGTGCTTGGCTCGGCGCAGGGGCCTGTGGTCCGGGGCCTCCTCCAGCGTGAGGGAGCGGATCACCGTCTCGCAGAGGAACTGAGCTCCGCTGATCTCCTCCTCCTTCTCCTCGTCTTGCGCTACGGGCTCCGACACGTCTTTGGGCCTCAGTTTGACTCCTTACGGAAAATACAGAAAAATTATAAAGGACGGAACAGTTTTAGGATCTGTTCTGAGTTTTTTCTTGTTCTAGAATATTTTTTGAGCGAGAAGAAGGGATACGGGGTTGTTCTTTCTATTTCAGAGAAATATACACAGGGATTAGCAACTAAAGGTTCTAATTGCAGGCCTTGAAAGAAACTTTCTATTATTTGACTGAATAACCAAATCAATTTCCAGAATTAACTTAAAAAAATGTCTTTGAACATAAACACCTGTTTGTGTTTAAAATGTTTAAGTTTCCCAATTAGACAACTCTAAAGAGTCAGCAACAGAGAAATGGCTCACCGAAGAGTTTACGGACTCCTGTGGTCTCCGACTCGTCCTTCGTCTGTGAAGTCATCGTCCTTTCCAACAAAGATGAATCATTGGGGAGGGGGGAGATGCAGGGAGTCAAAGCTGGAACAAAAACAGAGAGAGAAAAAAAAAATTAAAATACATATTCCAGTTCAGGGCTGAGTTTTTCAGCACTTTGACTCACCAACGGGAGTGTTGTTGGGGACTTTTTCCAACTCTTGCACAATATTTATGTCCAGCAACTCAAATGAAAGCAGATCCTAAAAAAAAAAAAAAAAAAAAAAAGAGTAAACAGAACAATGAAAATTCAAATTACCGTATTTTCCGCACTATAAGACGCACCTAAAAACCTTCAATTTCCTCAAAAGCCGACAGTGCGCCTTATAATCCGGTGCGCCTTATATATGGACCAATATTGAGCCACAACAGGTCCAGCAACGGACCTTACCACAGGGGCCGCGTTTCATTGGCTAATGCCCATTTTAGGTCACAGTGCAGCTACCACGTGCGTGACCGTCTCACAAACACAAGCTACAGTAGTAAACATATGCTAATGTACATTGTGGACCATCAAAACCATGAATGCCGACTTACCCAGCCTTGCAAGAACAATAGGCATCAGTGATCTTGTCCACAGCTATATTTATGCTGAGGGTGTGAGGATCTGCTGTTTTCCTCATCTATCGGTAGCTTTTAGCTGTGACGCGCACAATGTTGGAGGCATCCAGTGGCTCAAACACCTTGATGTCGTCCAAAAAAGATGACATGAACTTGTTGGTTCCCCTGTCCATTGTCGTGGCTGATATGTTGTGAAAATCCGGCAGAAATGCTACGCTAATTAACTCAGATCGAAATGAAAGACGTCATGTTTACACAGACATGCAGTAGGCTGCTTACGTAGTTGGTCCACTACGGTAAGCAGCCGCCAACTTCTTTTTCCCCCGTAGAAGAAGTAGTGCGCGGTGCATGCTGGGATAGTTGTCAGAACACTGGTTTGTTAATAAAGTTTGATAATACATTTAAAGGGGGGGAGGGGCAGGGGAAGAGAGACAGAGACTGCAGCGGCAGCGTGTCGGTTGGTCTGTGTTACCCAGAAAGCAGTTGGGCATAATATCGCAACACCAACACCGTGAGTGAAACAACGACTGGGCCAGCCTACTATATAAAGTACTCGGGGACCATTTCTTTATTAATGTGGATGTGTAATAATAGAGTATGAAGCGTCTATTCTATGCGCCTTATAATGCGGTGCGCCTAATGTATGAAAAAAGTCCTAAAATAGGCCATTCATTGAAGGTGCGCCTTATAATCCGGTGCGCCTTATAGTGCGGAAAATACGGTACTGTGGTGTAGTAACAGATGATGAACATTCAAGCCAGTTGCTATGAGACCCTCTGTGGGTTAGAACCCCCTTTACTTCTCAGGATTCATCTGATTTCGGAGTTTACTATGATGACGTTTAAGTCACTGTCCTAATTTAATCAGCTGTTTGATAAACTGGCCGACTTCTACTACGGCTATGAGGAGAACAGGAAAAAAAAAAGTACTAGAAAACCTGTTTTAAGGAGACCAAAACGAGAAAATTTGCAGTGAAAAATCAACATAATGGTTTTATTTTTACTACATGGGTACTAAAGTAAGAGTATTAATGCATCATTGTCTCATTGTCATGAAAACACAGACCAAAGATTTGACTGTTAATATGAATATATTCACGTTTGTGTAAAAGTTCACACAAGCAGTGGCAACAAAAAGAAAGAAAAGATACTTTTCTGTACACTGAACTGCGGCCACCATTCTTATTTCCGTTTGATCAACGCACGACTTGAAAATGACGTGACAGAAAACGGCTTCGCGTTGCGCGAGCACCTGTGCGGTCAGCAGGTCGACCGATGGGAAGTAGAAGTCTTCTTGTGGGAGGTCTGCAGCGAAGGCAGGGCCACTCTCCTTGGGCGTCGCCTCCTTCTCTGCCGGTTTCACCTCCTCCTTCTGAAGCACAAACAGGATGGCCTGTCAGTGTACCAACCCTCACCATAACAACCATGTTAAATCTTCATGGACCATTTCCGATTATTTTTATAGTAATAAAAGAAAAATTCCTGTTCATTCTAACCCTAACAAATGATCCTTTTTCTTTTCTTTTATTGTTTGTTTTTTGTTTGTTTTTGTGGGACACAAAAGTTGTAATACAAAGAATAAAAGGACACAACAACTTTGCTAAAGTGCTGAGTCGGTCCTAATTTTTTCTGCATTTCCCTTCAAAGCAGCCAAGTTTATTTTTTTTTATTTTTTTTATTTTTTTAAGTTTTGATGCAACACTTCTCCAAGCTTTCTGAAGGACTTAAATAATTTTACTTCTGGACTTTGGCTGATTTTGTTTTACACATTTTCAGCTCAGTATGTGACTTTATTTTATTGGTTAAGCAACTTCAACTTAAATCTATGAATCATTCAAGCACAGAAATAACCAAAGACTCAGAGGAATAACCAGTGTTGAGTTTTTACTGGATAACGGCTAATTTAGGCCCCCATTTCACCAAATTTCAAATTCCTGCGTGAAGGCGATTGAGCAGCTACTGTATCTACTCACCAAATTGTTTTTTTTTGTTGTTGTTGTTTTTTGCCACTGTTTCCAAGGCCATATCACAATGCTACTGCTAAAGGGACAACCTTCTCTGCACTAGGATATTATCCTCACAATCTGTGGATATTCCGTATGTATAAAAGAGGTTTCTGCACCTCCACCATCAGTTTTAGCCATGCTGTGGGGGAGGAAACAGTCAGCTTATCAGCGGGGTATCAAAGGATGCAGGGGATTGGGCTAGTGCAGTAGTAAGACGAGGGCATGCACACAAAAGTCTCACTCTTCGATATGAGCTGATCACACCAAAGATCTGAATCCTTTGTTTCTCTGGCGTTCCATGGTCACCCAGCAGAACTGTTGGCAGCCATTTTGATGGAGAGCTCATGGGCCTGAGGATGCCATCCATCCATCCATCCATCCATCCACCCACCCACCCACCCACCCATCCTCCGCCAGGAGACTGAGCTTCTCACCATATCTCTAACCAGACGCTCTGCAGGGGAACCCTTTATCACCTGCCTGTATCCGCGATCTCAATATTTTGTTCACTACCCAAAGCTTTTGACTACAGATGAGGGTGGAAACGTAGATCGGCATGTAGATCTTTGGGCTCAGCTCTCTTTTCACCACACCAGACCAGTCTCATGTATCCAGGTGCTGCTGCTTCCAGTCTTCTCCTTTTGTGCGAGTTCAACGCAATCTCTGAACCCTGACACTCCATCAAACATAATGTGGAGCACACTGCCTGCCAAACTCCAGTCCTCAAGACCTAATGTCCAGTAACTTTTAGATGCATCAACTGCTCCAACACACCTGAATAACATCAACGGATCGTCACCAAGACTTTGCCAAACTTGATGCCATGCTGAAGGGGTAATTCAGTTATTTGACTTGGACGCATCTAAAAGTTGCAGGGCATTAGCTCCAAAGGAATGCATATGGAGACTCCTGATCTAGACCTGCCAAAACTGTCGATGTTCTCGGTCAACTTTAACGTCACGGTGCGATCCAAGTCCGGTGTGAAGCAAAGAATCATCTTATAAATTAATAGTTGGGCATTTTGTTTCTATCAATGACTCATCATTTTTTTTAGTAAAATCTATTGAATAGTTTTCGGTATTAAAATTAGTATTGAAGGACCTACAGGGTGATTCCCAAACCACAATTAGCTTAAAAATATACAGCAGATGGTTTGCTAAAGGATTCTCTGTCAAGTCTTAGATGGATTTCTCCATCCACTTGCTTAAAACAAGACTTTCAAATACAGTTGATCTGAGGTAAGACAGTTGGTTGTTTTTTGGTGTTTTTTGGTGCAGGTGGAAGGCTGAGGCACTTCAGAATGCTTGGAGAGCTGCCGTTTTAAATCAACCAGAAAGGTCATAGGACAGTCGGGCTCCTTGGTACGAAAACATGAAGACATTATGGGTGATTTCATCTAAATATCTATGTGACCAGATTATTGCAAGTAGGTGATGTCGCTGCGTGTGAGACTTGCCAATCGCTTGCTTTGGTGCCCGAGCCCGTTGCGGCCGCTGCCAGAGTCGACCACAATGCTGCACCAGACCCGCGGGCCGAACTGACAGCCGCAGTGCGCCAGCCGCCAGTGGGAGGTGTACATCCCCTCCATGACGGGAGCCACAAAGGCCACACTGACCACGCCCACTTGTCCCGGAAGCAGCAGGGGCACTGGAACCTCCCTCCTCTCCTCCGACGCCAAGCCGAGGTTTCCCCACATGAACACTAGCTGCGTGCACGCACACACACATACACAGGACACAAAAAATAGGAATACACATGCGAAAAAGCACAAAGACAAAGAGCATGCAAACCAGAGTAAACACAACAGAAAATAAAATAAATAAATAAATAGTCATGCGTTCATACTGAGGGGGGCAACACTCATTTTACATCCAGACAAAGACTTAGAAACTTGAACCACAACATAAACTTAACTGGATTAAATAAGAAACAACACTGGATAAACACAGGTGCCTCTAAATAAATTTAAATATTTTTGAAAAGTTACTTTTTTTTTTTTTCAGTGTTTCCGTTCAAGAAAAGAAACTGATATTAAACAGATCTATTCCACAGAGAATGACATAGCTCTAAGTTTTATTTTAGTTTGGATAACTATGGCTCGCAGCTAATGAAAAGACAACGTTCATGTAGCTACTACTCACATAAACAGATTAGCTGGCTGTTCATGGATTGCTATATGAAAAGTCGGATGGATGGGAAAAGTGTGATAGAAAAACAAAAAAAAAAAAAAAAAAAACAGTTGAGATGATTGGGAGAGAATCGCTAGTGGACTGTGACTGGAGTCAGAGCTTCGAAAGCCACCACACACTAATGTATTCAGAACATAGGCTACAACTCTCCCATTCCTTGTGTTAAACCTGAACCAGAGACGAGGTCAGAGGTGTCTCACCTGGGCTAAAGAGAAAAGAGGCTTGGCCGTTGGACAGTGGTCCAAAAATTATCTGTTCAGAAGAAAGCTGCATTTTATTCAGACATCATGGTTCAAGAATCTGGAGTAAGATTAGACAGGGACAGAATCCAAGTTGCTTCTTAATGATTTAGGATGCCTCTGTCATCTGCTGCCGTTGGTCCTGTGGTCCTCCGTCATCTACCGGGGTATTTCATGCTTCCCTCTGCTGACAAGCTGTATTGAGATGCTGATTTTTAGTCCAGTAGGACTTGGTACCTGCCCACACAGCGAAACGTACCAACACCCGCTTTAGTGATAATGGGTTAGGGTTAGGGTTACCCTGTGTTTGGCCTAAACCTCAGAGAATCCATAGAGTATTGTTAAGCATAGGCTTGCATGAAATTAGAAAATCATGCAACGGTAACGGACTGCAGTGTCGGTATCCGTAGTGATAAATCCACATTTTTCCACAATCTTCTCTTCTTCAACTTCCGGTGCGTCCATCCTAGGTGATGCAATCGGTGGATCTACACCGCACCTGCTGCGGCGAGGCTTCGTCCGACAAGCTGAATATCTTGTTACCATCCCAAACTGTGAACTCATGATACTTGGAATATGTCAGAAAATAATTAGTCCATCCCCAGCATGTCGTTGCGGTGTTGGTACCGATGTTTACGATGCTGATATGCTGTGCTGCTTTAGCCAAGAGGAACACGAGAGACACCGAACCCAACAACGCAGATGAGCTGCAGCAAAGAAACCTGGGATTCCTTGAACACCTCAGCAGAGCCACAGGCTGAACGCCTCCATGCCATGCTGCATTGATGCACTGATCCATGCAACGGATGCTCCGCCGAGTATTGCGTGCATACACTCTACAGTACATGAACATACTTTGTAGAAGGCCCACATTTCTTTATTTAAAACAAAAAAAAAAGATTTTCTAACTGAATTTTGAGCTTTCATTAGCTGTAAGCCATACTCATCTCATTTTACAGAAATAAAACATTCAAAAAGTATCACTCTGTGTGTAATAAATATATTTGATATACATTTTTTTTCTCTCTCTCTAAAAACTGAATTACTGAAACAAATGCAATTTCGGAAGATATTCAAATTTACTGAGACGCACCTGTAAGCTTGGAAGATTTTAGTAAATCAAGAAAAGGAAACAAGTTAAGAGGAGAATAAAAGTAGTAAAGTGGGAGGTGTGCAGGGCATAGAGAGAGAGGGAGAGTGGAGCCTGGCCTCTCGATGAGTGGGAGGGGTACCTTGGTCTCTGAAGTCCAGCTGATTGTGCCCGAGTTCTTCATCTTCCAGTATTTGATGAACTTGGTACCAGGCTCCAGACGGGTGTTATCAGGCAGATTTTCATCCAGAAACAAGGCAGCCATAGTGGGCACCAAGGACGTGTGCGAGACCCCGGGACCCCTAGTTTCAAGTGTACAGAGCATTGTTGAAAAAAAGCCCTGGTTTCTCTATAACACGCATCTCTTTTTGTTTCTCTACGAATCAAAAAAAAAAGCAGGACCCCAGAATTTTTTTTTTTTTGTTTTTTGTTTTTTGCAGCTCAAAAGCAAATTTTTCTTTCTTTTTTTTTTTTTTTCTAGAAAATCTATGAAGCAGCAGCAACAGTTTTCACATTGAGGTAGTTCCAACATTTGCCACCACCCCAGAGCAGCCAGCGAAAACACTCATACAGACTAGATTACAAAGATGGCATATTTTTGATTTCTTTTTCTTGGAAAAAAAAAAAAAAAGACTTTTTGCATCCATGCTGGGCTAGAGGTACCCAGCACTGTCGGACGCCCTTCCAAGGTGGCGCTTACTCTGGACTGGAGGCCTGGGGGTCGGGGACCGGGGCTGGGATGTGACCTGGGTCTGTGGCGGGACCTGAGGCTGATTCTGAGGCAGCGGGAGGAGGCAGCGCCGGGAACTGGGTGGATGTGGACGCCATGTTTGCCAGGCTGGCTCTGTCTGAGGTAGGGGGTCCGCTCCACTGCATCCCCCTCTTCTCCAGCCTCAGTTTCTTCTTGATTTCCTTCACCTCTGCTTTCAGCTGCCTTCTTTCAGCTTTGAGGCGCTGTCTCTCGGCCTTGCGCACAGTCCTGTCTCCTCGCCTTGGGAACCTGGTTTAAAATGTCATCAGGAACACCTATTTGTTGACTATCAAAAGTTTACTTTCCAAAATAAAAAAAAAAAAAAAAAAAAAAAAAAAACAAAACACATTTTTTGCCTTGTCTTCACCTTTAATAATGTAGATGCTACAGCAAGAACTAGCACTCTCTTTCAAATCTACGTCAAGAAAGTAGTAGCTGGACGAGCCTCAGTTTTTAAAGGTTTACCTAAACTCTCCCGACATTCCATGCTCGGGGATGGAGAGAGGCGTCTTGGTTCTCACCAGGCTGTGGCTCGGATCGTGGCTGTGTCTGCACATCTCACACAGGATGCAGGACGGGCACACACTGGCAAGGAAACAGCGCCAAAAATAAATAAATTAATTAATAAATAAATAAAAATCACTATGCGTGCTCAAAAAAGTGTGAAAGGAATTCATGGATAGGGGTGAATTTTAACAATTACGTAAAGAAGAGAACACTAACGCGTGACGTCAGTTGTTAGGTTTACATTGTCACATAGCGCAGTGTTGGTTTGGAGAGATTTATTTGCTCTTATTCAAAAACTTTTTTTTTTTTTTTTTTAATTGATCAAGTTATTTTTTGACTGATTTAACTTTTTCTGATGATCTGAAACATTTCAGGATAACAACAAAGAAGAAACCTACAAACCCCCTTTTGCAGGAATCAAATTCACCCTTCAGAACTTATTTTTGACAGCGTAGACATATCAATCCGCTACACCCGACCGCCCCAGCCTAATGCCTACCTGCATTTGTAAGCCCCCTCAGAGGTGAGCTTGTTGCAGGTGCTGCAGTTTGGGGTGTACCCTAGCGATCCGTTAGAGGTGGAGGGGCCCGGTCGGGGCCCTATAGGTCCTTCAATGGGCCCACAGTCCTCTTGGAGCCCGTCGGAGGATTTGTGAGTGCAACACTGGCCGGAGAAGTCGTTGCACATCCGTTCCACCACCTCCTTTACGACTTCGTCCTTAAACTAAGACCCAAGAAAATAAAGTTTTAATTGTCTGAGGGAAAAGTTTTGCACAATTTTTTGGGGGGATTTTTTATTTTCCCCAATCGGTAATGCTAACCTTCTCCATGTACGATCTGAACCACATAGGAGGAGGATCATCGTCAGGTTTATTCCCCTTGTTTTCTTTTACTGCTACCTGTAAGCAGAAACCAGAAACAAAATCACATCTTAAACGTTAGATAACAGATAGTAAAAGACAGAGATGAAGTCATTTTCACTGACTCATCCTTGTTGCATAAAGTCAGCAGATTATAACCAACAAAGAAAAATGAGTAAGACGACGGAAGATGGGTTTTCTTACGCTTTCTCGCTCTGGGGTGATCTGAGTGCCTTTGTCCACGGATTTAACTCTTGACGGGTACGGCGGAGCAGGTCGGAGGTCTCCTTTAAGCTCCTTCACCTCCGCCTTCAGAGGACCGCCGCATGCCTGACCCTTCATCTTGTACACATTCATGTGCAGCTGGTTCCCCTGCTTCTCTGCACTCTGAGAGCAATGGACAGCAAACAATAAATTGAAGGCAAGAATGACAACATACGCAAAGAGAAAGTTTTTGCAGTAAAACACATCTAAGCTGCTTTTATTGTGCTGTTACAATAAAACAAGCGCACACTTAAATGTTCACACCCTTTGAACCTTTTGCATTTGGTGACTTTACAAAAATAAAAATTCTACCACCGTGTATTTTATCTTGTGGTGAAGAACTGCGAAGTTTAATGAAAAGGATAGCAAGTTGTGCAGTGCACAAATCTGGCATTAATGGGAAAGAAAGCCACTAGTTGGAGGGAGGGAGTCCATATGAAGGCCAGTCTGCAGCAAGTTTGCAACAAGCCATGTGGTGGACAAGGCAAACATGTGGAAGAAAATCCTCTGATCGGTGAGAACTTTTGTTTGGCCTACATGCAAAAAAAAAAAAAGTGCAATCTTTCAGTAAATAGAAAAAGAAATTGACAGTCTGAGAGCTACAAAACAAGGATTCAGATGAAAGCACATGCTTGGGTTGGAAAGTCCAGACCTAAATCCAATTAAGAGTCTGTGACAAAGACCCTTCATGAAATCTGGCTGAGCTTGAGCCATTTGGAAAAGAAGAATGTGAAAGGATTTCAATATGTAGACATGAAAAAGCTCACAGGAGTGTACCTCAAAAGACTTGCAACTGTAACCCTTAACCATAGGTGATTCAGCAAAACATTGACTCAGAACACAAATGCTTGGCTCAATTTCATTTTCAGATTTTTGTAAGCAAACAATCTTGATGATGCTTTTTGCTCCTTTCACTTTCTAATTATGCACAGCCTCCAGTTGGTCTATCGCTTGAAATCTAGATGAAATACGTAGAAACCCGAGAGACTTAAAACGTTCAAAGGGGATGTATGTCTTTGCAGCGTGCTGTGCCTCTTTTATCACATAATTACGGAATAACAGAGAAAACATTATAGTGCTACTCAGCCAATAATTTCCAAGAATATCCAGCAGCGCTACAATACCTTGATTGCTTCTTCGTATTCATCTGCAAAACAAAAACATGTCGGTGTATTATCAACGCGTTACTCGAGTGCCATGACGGAAAACCATCAGTGATTATTATTCTTACCTTGACTGTTTATGCAGATCTGAAAGAAAACATACATAGCGTCAGAATTAAGTAAGTCGCTAACTTTCATTATTGTCAAAAACAAATACACCATTAACCACAGTTGGCAGTTCTTAGCCATATGCAAAGCAACCAGGCTGAGAGTCGGTTCCTCAAAGACCAAGGTCGTGGTCCTCAACTAGAAAACATCGGACTACTCTATCAGACTCTGGACTCACTGGAGAGACTACATATAACTTTTGGCCTGAGAACACATTGGGATTGCCCAGAATAAGCTGGACAGTATTTAACTGGACCTGGACCACCTACTATTGTGACCCAATCTCAGCTAAATTGAAAACAATGGATGAGTTGAACTGCCTTATATATTTTTGACAGTGTCTGGAACATTCCTTAGAGATTTTGGTGCTTTGGCAAACAAACAGCTGGAAGCAGATTTTACATCTATGATGTAAATCTTCTGAATTTGGTGGAATATGTTGGATTGAGATATGGGGGCTGGGGAGGCCACTGGGGTACAGCGAGTTTATTGTCATGATGGACATGGCCCACAACGACATAGACCAAGTAGGTTGTACTATTTGAGTAAAGGTCAGTTGGTAATAATGGGTTCAAACTATGCCAAGAAAACATCTCCCACCCCACCAGCAGCAACAGCATCCCGAAACACCAACACAAGGCAGGACGGACTCAAGCTTTCACGTTGTTTATTCTAAATTCTGGGTCTATGATCTGAATGTTGCAGCTGAAATAAAAACTCATCAGATCAGGAAACATTCTTATCTTAGGACCCATTATTTGCCAGTCATGTGGTGAATCTGTGTACCTCCATTTTGTATCAACTAGATTTGGGCCAGTCTCAAAGTATAACTAGAGTTTAAAACGTTGCTCCATTAAAATGGCAAATTTTGCTGTTCCCAATTTTTTAGAACTTTAAAACTTTGTATATTTACTTAAAGATATATTGTGGGAATCACAGCAAATCTCATGCCCAGTACCCATGTTTTAACATTTGGTCCTTTCATTTTGCTTTGCTTATCCTTTTTATTTCACTTAGATGTTGATTTAGATTTATTAAAGGCATAAACATGCATGTAATTGTTTGAATTTCATACATTATTCAAGCTACAATATTATTTTCTGAAAACTTAATTTTAAATCCCATTTCCAATTACTGGGCTTCTGATCCCAATTGAAGATCAGTCGACTTCAATGAGACATTACTTTGACCCAACTCCATTATGTATTGGATTCACCTAACCACTGTTCATGTCAGTAGACCAAAATGTTCTTTTCTGCCCCTTTAATTGGTTTTTGGCACTTGTAGTTTTTATTCACAATTAAGACAGTAAGGGGGCAGAGAGAGAAGAGTAGGACACCTGCAGGAAAGGCCTCGAGTTCAGGAATCAAACCCAGGATGGCTGCGTCAAGAACTATAGCTTCTGTATATAAGGCTAGCACTTAAACATTACACATACACCTAGCAGTCATTTTCAAAATCTCCCCACAGACTATTTAAAGTGAGCTATTTGCAGCCACTTGACTTTAGTTAGAAATCACTAAATGAAGTCACTGTTTGTCTTTATCGAGAACTTATTTAATTAACATCAGTGGCTTGGCATTACACCCCAAATAGTTCAGAATGTTTTTTTTTTTTGTTTTTTGTTTTGTCATTTTAAACAAGCTGGTCTAATGCTGGTGCGCTGCCATGGTTGTCAAAGACAAACAAAAAACAAACAAACTGTTCCTGACTATGACGTAAGGAGGACATGGGTGGGGCAGAGTCACATGCTGCAGGCTGAACTATGAACTGTACCATCACTGGGCAGGAATGGGGTTTAATATTATTGTCTTGGCTTCATTTTTGTGTGTTTCTTTTTTTGTCTGGTGGTCTGATCAATCATTATTTACCCTTTGTCTCAATGTGACATCAGTTTGTTGAGTAATTAACATGTAATTGTACCTGCTCTGAACTTGGTTTGGTTACTTTGGTGTCTTATCCACCCAGTCATTTGTAATTTCTACCATTGCTTTAACATTTGTTGGCAGAAATAAAACAACAAAAAAACAACAACAACAACAAAAATCTGAAAACATCAAACCGCCAAAATGTTAATGTCTTCTAACAGGGTTTCATGTGGTAGACCAAGAACAAGTTGTATGTAATTGTGGAACTGAATTAAAATAATACACAGTTATAATACATTTCCTAATTAAAATGCATTCTAACCATTTATCTTCTGAGCTCATCTAAATAGTAAGTAGAGGCCACCTGTACATAAATTAATCTCGTTATCAGCACAGCTTTGTGAAGGCCTCAGGGGTGAACAAACATGTAAAGATCAAAGAACACAGCAGACATGGTGACTCTGGAGGAGCTGCAGACATCCTCAACTCATGTGAAGAATCCATTAACAGGACAGCTATTAGTAATGCACTCCACACTCCACAAGCCATGTAGGGCAAACATGAAATGTTGTGCAAATAAATAATGGGCAGCAGCTTCTGTTAAAATCCATAAGACAAAAATAAATAAATTCTACATCTATTGTGTAATTACATAATGCTTCTTTGTGTTGGCCTACTCCATAAAACCCAATGAAATACATTAAATGTTGTATTTGTAAAAGAACACAAAGAAAAAAATATTAAGGGGCTTCAATATGTTTGGCATAATTTACATACGCGTCTCTGGTCAGCATGGGTATCATATTCTCCAGTGAGTGTATTTAAAATTTGAAAATCAAAAATTTACTCACGTCATAATGGCTTTAAATACGTAAAAATATATAATAAAATAGAAAAATATATTTTTTTTTCTTTATCTATGTGTTTATGTTGTTGTTTATGTTATCGATCGAATACTTCCTGGTAAGGGCGCCATGTTTACATATAGAGAGTCTTACCTCTTCATTATCTTCATCAAAGTACTTAACTTGAAAGTGGTTGATCCCAAATGACGCTTTGATCTGAAATGTAATGTGAAGGAGTCATTATTCAACCCACAGAAAACAATGTCTAAAAAAAAAAAATCAGCTATTCACACACACGTACAACAAACCCTCAATAATAGACATTTCAGGCTGAGAAATATTACACATCGACAGCTGGAAAATGGATGTAGGAACAAAAGCTTTATTCTCAAAACAAGCTAAGCACATTCTCATTTAAAATGACCAGCTCTGCACATATCTTGTTGACCGAATCGACCGTCCTTCAGGTGATCTGCTGTTTACGTGTCTGCTAGGCCATTTCTGGGCCTGCTCTTCCCCAAACTGCGCCAGCTTTTTTCCTCCAGCAGCTTACCCAGGCTTCCACGGACTCCCACTCCAATTTGTCCACATCCTGAGCCAGGAATCTCTTCACATTCCCGCGAAAATTGACTTTAATCGTGACCGGGAGCCCCATGACGGCCGTCTAAAGCGTATTTAACGACTTTCATTTGAGGTGACGTCGGTCTGCTTGATCCCTTCTGCCCTCGACTGTCTTCTCTTGTTTACATCGTCAACTGCGTCACGAGTAGACGGTGACGACACTGCCGTCTCTTCTTCTGTAAATTAGTTTACATTTACCGCCGCCTGGTGGACTGGAGTATGTAAAAACAAAAAAATGAAATAAAATGAAATTAAATAAAGCTGTAGTAGAATACAACAGAATGTATTGTCATTTATGCAAATATAAATATTGTTGTACAAGCACATTGGAGTTATTTTGCGTTTCTCCAACTCAAGAATAGTACAAGTTTAAAATAGAGAATTAATACATGTACAATAAAATGGACACAAAAAGAAAACCAACATCCATTCAAGAAATAAATTAAAGTTTACAATCTAAAGGTTTTTCATATCAAGAATTTGTTTTGGTTACAAGAGGGCGGTAAAGTTTCTCTATTTATTTATTTTTATTATTATTACCGGTACTTAAAAAAGAGAGAGATTTTTTTTCCAATACTGAAATGAAAGTAAAATAATGAAAAATTATGATACAGCATCACTCACCAATAATTCTGATTGGTGATAATAGATACAGAATTGTTCAAAGTTTAACCTTAACTTAACCAGCCGAGTTATTAAGAACAAATAAAGACATGGGGGGCTAGGGAATATGACACCTGTCGTTCATAGTTATCCTGGTAGGGGGCGATATCCACACTGAGATGGGTTTGTAATGCGCCGATAAACTCAAAGAGAAAGAGACAAAGAGTGTGGCTGAAAAGTAAAAGAAGCCACACATTTAGCAAGAGAATTTGATGCCAGTGGGACAATCTTTACTCTCTTGTTTGATCACAGAAGATGTCTTCACTCCTCAAGGTGGACAGTGAAATTAAAACCAAGGTGAGATTCAAACCTCGTCGGAAGTCCCGTCAATAGCTCTCCGACGTGTTATCGGCGTTCAGTAGCGTCATGTTAGCCGCGCTGGGTTCATAATGTGTGCTAGGCTGATAGCAGATAACGGCGGCCAGCCGGCGTGTTTCCGTCCCGCTGTAATCCACTCGTGGAAGCGATTAAACAGGTTCTGGTCGACTTTGACGGTAATATCCCGGTAAAATGAGGCGTGAGTTCCTTTGTAGTGCATTATGTACGAGTTAGACGCAGCAGGGAGAGCACATGCGCTTAGGGAGGCCTCGGCTGGGCTAAGTGAACGAGCCATGGTTACACCGATGTTCACCGGCTTTGACTTCATTTAAGCAGATGTTTCCCTTTTGTTCAGGCCCCATAATAGAGGAAGCTGTGAATTTCTTGTTTATGAAGTTAATTAATATTTTCTAGAAAACGGTGATATTTCCACATAAAATAAAGAAAAACTCCCAAAATATTTTTTTGGGTGAAACTTACCTTTTGTTAATTTATAAAATCTATAATCTAATTGGTAAAATCAATTAAATTTTACCAATTGGATTGTATATTTTGCTGGCAATTTTTGACAACGCATATTGTAAACCCCCCTTGACTTGACGTTTTCACTTTTATAAATTTCTACAAATTTAGTAAAATTCTGCAGGAGATGGAACCAAAATAAAGAGAGAACTTGTTTCACAGACCTCCCTTTAAAAAAAAAAAACGGCAGTGATGAGACTCGTTTAAGTAGCTAGTGACTCTGTCTGATCAGAACAGACGCTAACCTGGTCAAATATTTTTGCATTCTATTACCATTCTTGCAAGGTTCAATAAAATGCAGTTTCAGTGTTGATCTCCAATCTTGTTGTTCGCAGGTTGATGCTTTCAGGGAACGTATCACTTCAGAAGTAAGTGTCTTGTTCTGATAGTCCCATGTACAGTGTCCAGTTTTAAAAGGATTTTCCTCTAAAAATGTTTCCTTCTTCTAGGCAGAGGACTTAGTTGCGAATTTTTTCCCCAAGAAGTTACTGGAACTTGATCACTTCCTCAAGGTGAGTCGGTGTTATTTTTTATTTTTTTTTTGTTTTTCTTTTTGTAGAAGGATTTACACCATAATTTTACCTCATTAGCTTTAACGTTTAGCACCAACAAAAGCTATTTAAAACAGTGGGAAGTTTTCATGCAAAATAAAGGTGAAGTTGTTGGGGGTGGAGGAGGGCTTTCCAGGAAGATGACGGTAAACATTTTTTTGCCGATTTCATACTTAATTACTGGTTATAATGAAAGCCTTTGCAAACTTAACGTTTATTAGATCATCTCCATTTATGTGCAAAGTGTCTCCAAAAATCCATATTCTAAATCACATAAAATTAATTTAGGAGGATGCATTTTTTTTGGTCATGTGATAAACAAATGCCTTATCAGGGTGAAAATTGGTGAAAAAACACAAGTTTTGGGAGTCGGAATGTTGCTGTGCTTTTGACCACCCAGCCAGCAGAAACGAGCCCAGAACATAACACTCCACTAAAGGAGGAGTTCCACTTATCAGCCTGGAGCAGGGTGAAGTGTTGGCAATGTGCCATCCATTGATCTGGAGAAAAGGGAATTAACCTTCAATAAAAACAATAAAAAAAATTTAAAAAAGCTAAGCGTTTCACCTCTTTTGAGACAAAATAATTAGAATACTTTGCTTTATTTGTAAAGAAGCTGCTTAAATGACTCGAGTGGAAACAGTAATATTACCTCAGTTTCCTTTGTGACTCCTAATTAATTGTACATGAATTGTTGCATAGTGTTGAGCGTAATACATAAATGGCCTCCTGGCTTGCAGATTTTTCATGACATTTGTGCCCACTGGGTACTGTGCTGGGTTATAGAAAAATGATAATTTATTGTAATTTGAGATGAATGTGATATGATCCCCGGTGTCTTCTTTTTTCTTTTAAAATAACCAACAAAGTACATATATGAACACAAACAAAAAAATTAAATTAAGAGAACAAATCTTATCACTGATTATGACCCACCCCCCCCAAAAAAAATTCTCACATTTTATTGCACTAAGCCATTGTGAAATTCTGTTGTTTTTCTATTGAAGGTTTTTTTTTATTATTATTAATATATGCATATTCAATAAATTGACACATTTTGTATTTAGGACTCGTCTTTTTCTGCTTAATTGCACATAGTTACAAAAATATTCTTATGTTGCCGAGCTCTTTCACTGTAACCCTGTGTGCATACAGACCTTTAAAGTGAATAATTGTTTTCATTTAAAGTGAAAAAGCAACAATTCCTACTGTACAAATGACAGATGTAGTGCCACATATCTAACATTGGTCATTAAAGCTTTAATGACCACGTTAAAACATTTAAAAGCCTGACTTTGATAAAAAAAAAAATAGAGTACCTGCTAAATTTAGCAGTAGCTCATTGAGTATCATCAGATTGCTTGCGTAGCACAAGTGGAGATGCATCAATCAATCAGCGTCAGTCAGATCAGAATCTGCTTGTTTCGTTTCTGTCATTCTGATGTCTTACTTGGATGATTTTAAATGTTGAAACATTTTGATGGAGCATTGTTTTTAACCATATTTGTTTATAACTTCCATGCCAGTTAATTCCTAGTAAGGCATGTAGAGTCTAATCTCCCGTTTCCTTCCAGGTTTTTAGTCGCACACTGCGTTTCCCTACAGTAATCTAATCCTGCTTAAACTTCTCAGGACCCCAGCATAAACATCAGTGAGCTGAAAGAGATTCACTCGGAGATTAACCTGACCGTGCCGGACCCCATCCTGATCTCGAACCTGCACGACGGGCTGGAAGGGGTGAGTCGCGGCGCTCCGCTGCCTCAGCAGGCGCCCGAGGAACCGTGTAGTGTGAGCAGCTTTTAATCCGGCTCTGTCTGTTTCAGCAAAATGCCAAGAAAAGAAAACTGGAAGACGGAGGCGAAGACGCCGTGGGTGAGTTCTGCGCCAACGGCCTCTCGCACGTCCTATCCGGCGTGCTGGTTGATCGTTTAATAATCGCTTCTCGTCCTCCAGTGACCGGCACTAAGGTCTTCGTCATGCCGGGTGGGATGATGAAGTGCAATGGAAACCTTGTTGAGCTCATCGAAAAGGTCAAGCCAGAGATCAGGACACTCATAGAGAAATGCAACACAGTAAGTCTGCAACATCCTGGTTGTTTTCTTTAGGGAGAAATGTATCGATAAAGTCACTTCAAGTATAAATTTGCAAAGATTTACTAAAACATTGAATAGCTTACCTAACCGCACTGACTCGCACGCTGCTTTAGAGAAAACGAGGCACAATGTTATAGATGTGGACTCTTTTAAAAAAAAAAATAAAAAAGATGCACCGATTTGTTTCATGTGATGAAGAAATGATTTAATGTCGACTCGGATGTTTTCACAGTATCATCATTCATTTATCACCTACACGTTGGACTACGAAGGGCCAAAACTTCCACTCTTCCATATCCTAATATGAATAAAACTGGACATGGATATAACACTTTGTGTGGATACTGGAGTGATACTGAAAGTTGATATTCATGTCCACCTTCAAATGTTTAATTTGAAGGTGGTTAATTTTCATTTCATGAAGCAAATTATTCTGTTACTGTGTCTCACCAAATACACAGTATTTGGTGAGACACAGCAACCTGCACAGCAAGTTGTCAACTGTTAACCTGCACAGCAAATGGACTTCAGATCACCTTTAACTATAACCGTAGTTGACCGGCCTACTGAAGGCTCCTCCACACTTTCGAGGGAAAGGGGGCCATTTTTCAACATTAAATTATTACATTGATACTTAAATGTATTAATACATTTTCAAAAATGCAAAATAAATACATTTACAATATATTGGATTTATAATTATAATATTCCAGTAAGAAAACAATTTAGGAAATAAATCCATTTGAGTTATTGCAATTTGCCTGCATTACCTATGAAAGTCAGCAGGGGGTGCTAACACTGCTGTACTTGCAATGTTACCTCTGAAATTGACCTGCTGTGCTGCGCCTTCTTCTAAAATTGGATGTAAATGTCTGATTGATAAACAAATCAGAGTCCCAGTTATTCCTAAAAGAAATGAATAAAAATACTCAAATTTTACTTCACAGAAAATGTTATGGATCAGTCTTTCTCTTAAGTTTCTCCAAATATCCAGCTGACACTTTACCATTAGCAACATCCCACACTGTTGTTTTTCTCCCTCTGTAGGTGAAAATGTGGGTTCAGCTCCTCATCCCCAGGATAGAGGACGGAAACAACTTCGGCGTGTCTATCCAGGAGGAGACGGTTGCTGAACTCAGAACCGTTGAAGGGGAGGCGGCGTCTTATCTCGACCAGATATCAAGGTTTGCACGTCTTCCAAACATGCCGCCTTATAAATAGGATCCATTGAGTATCTGATGTCATAACGCTTGTTATTTTTATCTCCAGATACTACATCACAAGGGCGAAGCTGGTTTCTAAAATAGCTAAATATCCGCATGTGGTAAGTAAATGTCGTCGTGGAAAAATCAGTTCATTAAATGTGACTGTTTTTTCCTCTTTGCTTGTTAGATCGTATGAAATAATGTTAGGCTGCGGAGTTAAAGTGAAACTTTAGTTTATTTGAATGTCAGTGGAAGAAGAAAAACGGATGTTTGTTTTTTTCTGTCTTTAAATCAGGAGGACTATCGGCGCACAGTTACGGAAATTGACGAGAAGGAGTACATCAGTCTGAAGATCATAGTTTCAGAGCTCAGAAATCAATATGTACGTTTTGTTTCATCTGCATCCATTTATACCTCAATTATTCTCCTTTAACCTGGCCGAATATTTCTTTATTTATTTATTTTTTGGTCTGCTTCCTCTAAAGGTAACGTTACACGACATGATCCTGAAGAACATTGAGAAGATCAAGAGGCCTCGAAGCAGTAACGCCGACGCATTGTACTGATATTCATCCAGCCATCTCAGCCTCCACATCTGGTCCCCATCTTGTACTGGTTTGTCTGCAGGACAACTAGGCATTCATCAACTTCAACACAATCATCCAAGCCCTCTATTGAATTCATAGCATTGTAGATGGACACATGCTCTTAATTTTTTTTTTTTTTTTTTCAATTGTAATTTTTTTCTTTCCCCTTTGGTTCGTTTGTTTTAAACCCTTAAAATTCTCCCAGAAAATGAGGAAATTAATTGTAAAGCAATGTTTTTCAATTTTAATTAAACATGTTGGCTTCAGAACCTTGTGAAATTTCGTTTGTAGCTCTCAAATACTCAGCAGTGCTTTGTGGCTTTTTTTTTTTTTTTTTTTTTTTGGTCCCCTGCAGGATCTAAGGATTGATCATATATAGTAAATGCAATGCAATACATAAGCTGTATTTTTGTTTTTGTTTTTGTTGCTCTGAATGTTATACATTATACCCTGTAGTTGTGATGGGAAAAATTAGAGAATAAGTTTTAGATCGATGGGCTTAATGGTTTTCAGTGAAAATGCTTAAGTCACCAAGACCGTCTCTCATTATGGAGCATTGATGCTATTGAATAAAATGCGTTTTTATAAGATGTCTTGGAATCTATTTTAATTGTGTGGGGGCAGGAGAGCAGAGTAGATTCTTGCATATATTACATACATATATATTTAATAGAAGCTGAGAATTTGTGCGAAGTTCATCACTGCTCTGTTAGAAAGCAGGCAGTGGTTCCATTTGACCTGTAGGGGTCACTGTAAATGCATTTAATGTTCATGAGATTTCCTTGTTTACAAGTCTGCAAAAAATGTAGCATTTTTTTTACAGACTAAACATTTTAATGTTTAAACAGTTGCCAACATTCAGTGCACTTACCCTTAGAGTGTTCAATCCAGACAGAATTTGAATAGTAGAAATGAAACAAGTTGGTATTTGTGTTAAACGTATAAGATGAAATGGCTTGTGAAAATATTTGAACATAATTGAAATAACTTGGACTTCCTAGCAAGAGGTAAATGGTCATTTATCTCCTTGTCTACTGTCCGTTGATCTGTCCATCCACACATTCATCCGTTTTTTTTTTCCAGTCTGTTTTTTTTTTTTCAGACTATATCTTATCAAAATATTAATATTCACAAACTCATTTAAAAAATTTTTCAGGTGCATCTGAATAAATTTGAATACCTACTATATCAGATTTGTTTTTCGGAAAGTGAAACATTTGTACTGATTTTGCTGCAGCTGGTGAAAACCCAAAAGTCAGTTTCTCAGAAAAGCTAAATATCACACAAGACCAATAAAATAATATTTTTATCTAAGAGTTTTTTTTGGCCAGCTGAGAAGTATGACTCCATGGACTGAATTACTGGTTGGAGCTCTTTCTGCTTTGATTTTATGAAACACAGTTGGTGATGATTCACAGTTGGTGAATCATCACCAACTGGGGAGAACCTTCACTCCACTCCTCTAACAGCCTGTTCTTTATGTGTTGGCTCTTGAAGCTTTGACTCAAACAGCAGTCAACCCCGCATGAAGCTCCTCCAAGTCCTTGAATTGGAATTTGCTTCACAATCCTCATAAGGCTGCGCTCTGTTGCTTGCTGCATCTTTTTTCTACCACATTTTTTTTCCCCACACAACTTTCCATACATGCCTAGAGACAACCTTCCTTGATTGTTTTTTTTTTTTTTACCCATCTGTGCTTCAACTTGAACAGGTCACCAGTCCATCCACACAAAGTAACTCGAAGACAAATAATCGTGAAAGCACACATCACCTAAGGTCAACTTGAAGAGACTGTTTAACCTGACATGCATGGTTTTGGACTCCTGAAGTAAGCTGGAGGACATTGAAGAAACTCACATATGCATGGGGAAAATCCCCATAGCACGTATTCAAAGCCAGGAGCTTCTTACTGCAAACAACTGTGCCACTGTGCACAGTCCTAAATCCAGCATCAGCCTGTCCAAATTTTACTGCGTGAGGCAAACTGTGTTGAAAATTTGCTCACCAGCTGGAGCTCATATTTGTTTGGTTTCTTTTTTTCTCTCTCTCTCTGAACTGACTGAGATAGGATAGATCAGGAGAGTGTAACAGAAAAACAGCTCAGTCGAGCAAATGTAAATCGATGCAAACAGTTGCTCAAATTCTCTGACGCAGTTGTGATGTCTGTCCCTGACGATTCCCCGCACCACTGCCAAGCTCACATGAATGTAGAGTTGCACCATAAAGTTTCAAGATAAGCGCCGGAAATAACTGGAAGAGATAAAAAAAATAAAAAAAAACCAGTAGATATGATGTTCCTACAGAAAATCTGGGATTTTATGTTTTTTCTTGGTTTCTAATCCTATTATTCACTGTGCTCAGGTGAGCACAACACCTGCATGCAAAAACATTTAAAAACTGTTTTTTACATTTACATTGACAAGTTTACATGGACTAATGATGATCATAATGCCATAGTTCAAATAATCACCTAGAAATATGTAAGCATTTTGCACATACCTAACTTGCCAACAGATGAGTCCATTTATCTGATCCTATATGTAAAGTTTTGAGTCTGGCTGGGGTTAGAGAAAATTCACATTAAATTCAAGCTTGTATCAGTTTCTCATATTTTAAATACATTTAAGTTGTGGATGGTTTAAACAATCCTTTTACGTTACGATTATTATTTTTTTCCCATGTTGTGATTTTTAGTACCATATAAGACATGGATTATTTGACCTGTTTCTTCAAAAATACCATGAAAGAACCATAAAAAACAAACAAACCCTAATATAATAAATCAATGGGATTTGTGTAAATATTATTGAAAAAAATTTATTTTTTGCTATGGGCGTCTTTTTAAACCATTTTTAAATGGCAGTTGCAAGTTTAAACTGTGCGTTCAAGCTGCTTTATCTTAAATGAAGACTCAGTGGTAATAAGTTCAGAGTTATCATTACAATGTGTGATTATCCTCATTCATATTTTCCTATTATGAATGAGGATTATTACATGTCTAATCAGTGCAACTTTGTCTTTAATGACCTACAACTCAGCAGCAGATTAAAGAACGTAGGCAGGCGGCGACGTTGCAGAACAAAGGTGTCCTGCAGTGATAGTGACCCTTGCAATCATGCTGATTTTAGAACCTTGAGTGTATCACCTGAACAATGTAGGTTACTGAGTGCCAAGTATTAAGTGGCACACGTGTTGTCTGCCTTGCTTTCCCCAGGCAGACAACACTTTCTGCCCCTTGACCTGCCGTCTGTCTTGAGAGTGCGTGGCTGTGGTGAAAGGCAGAATCACTATGTGCGATTGCAGGGTGGAGGGAGCATGCTCTGGTTAATGGTTAATGGTTGTTCCGACCAGGGAATTACTCTGTGTTAGTCTGAAACATTTGGAGAAAACTGTCGGCGGACCATGGCCATTTTTAGACGGGGCAGAACTCTTTGTGCAAATGGATATTCTGAGGCACTGATTTATTTTTAAAGCTCTCCGTCATTCATTGTTGTCATCATCATTTCTATTTTGTATATGCTACAAAGACATTTCAGGAGTTTTCAGTAATCTGGCCTTTAAAACTAATCAATTAAAAACTCTGCTTTGTAAAAGTAGTTAAGTCTATTAATGTAACACGTGAGTTTCGCAGCCAATGACTCGACAAGGCTTTAGTAGACTTCTAAACTAACCTAATAAACCACTAATAGTTAATTCCCCCTTAAAAGAATCTTCTTTCTAAATTTGTACAAAGTTGTAAAAATGTGACCTATAAAAATGAATCTGAAGGTACAATCTGTTTAACAACAACAGACTTTTATTAACATGTTGATGACGGTGACATGCGACGAAATTGGGAAATGCACAAACTGGAATCAATGAGACTTGCACATTATAAAAGTATAGGCCATAAGATCTATAAAACATAATATTTCTCCAACATCTCTTCTCAGCCCATCAACATATTTTTCCTCTTGATGTCAGTATTAATAACCAAAGCAACGAGTTCAAATTGTTACACAAAGCAATCTGTCATCCTCAAAAACATTTTAGTCATTGCTATCATTGTAGAAAAAGGACATAATTCATTAAATCACAGGTTGAAATCTGGACTTTTTGTGTGAGATATAAAAGTAATTCAGTTGTTGTAGAAAGTCTGTATAAAATGTGTAAACATGCATTAAGATTTGCTTAGCAAATGGCTTGTGACAGGGAACTGCTTCTCTACACGTCACTTTCTGTTGGTAAAGATGTCACATAAATTGATCTGTTTCTAGCCCTTTTCACATTCTAAGCTAATTAAGTTATAGCTCCTACTTTTGCTTGTTAGGGTATTTATAAGCTCCCCTCCGCTGAAATTTCAAAGTACTTTTTTCGCCAATAAATGTGTACAATTGCTCACTATAAAAAGCTACTGGTTTGTTTTTTGTAACTTTTTTAATATGATGAACAAATAAACATACTTAAAGCAAACCGTTTTCCTTGCCCCGATAACAACAGAGTTGTCAAATTAAACCGTTAAACTTAGCTAATTCTGGTGACTTGTAAAATGGCCTGAAATACAAACTTGAATGAAAATGAAAACAAATAACAAATAAACTACCGCTGACTCTCTTTTAAGTGACGTATTGAGACGTGACCTCGGTTGACAAAACCCCCTTTTCTAGGCATCGTCAGGAAGTAAAATTGACTCTAACTCTTAAATTATTTGTGTCCCTTAATTCTGTTTAGCAAAAAACAATTAGACCATCTTCCTTGGTAAACATTTACAAAAAAGTGTATATTATCAACTGTAAAAAGACTATTGACGTTTTAACTAATCTGCTAATGATTTGCTATGTTTGTCATGTTAACGTGTGAATTTTTCATTGAAAGACTCTTTAGAACATCTTCACAATCTGTGAAGCAAATCTTGAGGTTATTTTTGGACTGCTAAATAAACTGTTGAAGGTCAACAACACATTGACACAAACTAGGCTTGATAACTTACTTTTTAGCTCAGCTTATCAGGGTAATTTTGTGAAATTCCTCCTAATGAGGGGAGAGCGAGGAGACAGGCACAGAGATGTGGGACAGATGCTCAAATTTTGGGTGGGACATTTTAATCAATATGTTGAAAATCTTATACCTCAAGTGCTATTCTTGTTTTGTCATGAAAGGCCCAAGGAAAGTATTTCAAAGCTCATGCCTCTATAAGGGCGTCTTTTCAACTAGAATAAAACAAGCTAGTTCCTTTTTTTTTTTTCACCAGCACAGCTTAAGTAACTCACCAATTAGTGACTGGTACTAGTTTCCCCAATTTTCTTTTGGATAAGGAACAACTAAAACCACTAGTTGAATTGAAACACATAATAAGATATAAATCACAAGTTCTTATCCAGCTCCATTCCTTTGCAAATCCTACAAAGAGCCCAAGGAATTAAAGTGGTTGGGATTAAAAGTGCAAAAGCACTCTTACCAAAAGATAGGATATAGAAAGTCAAGTGGTTGTCTGAGGAAAAGGTCCATCCATCCAAGAGATGAAGCAAGAACAAGGCGATCATAATGCACCCCATCTTGAAACCAGCATTTGCGTTCTTCTTGATGCCATGGTAGAAGGGAGAGTGCAGTCCCAGTCCAAGACCAAACAGACTACCCATGTTGCGTAGGAGGCTGGCGAAGGGCGTGGTGTCCAGGTGGATCCACTCTGGCTTGATGCACCATTTCTGGGCTTTGTCCAGGGTCCAAAGCAGGTCCACGCTGACAATTTTAAGCAGCAGGTAGAAGCCAATAGCGAAGAAAGTCAAGAAGAGGGTGATGAGGAGGTATTTGCTCATGCTGGCACTGTAAATCCACTTCTTCTTGGAAACCATACCAGCAACCACTATGCCTGCAGAATAAATGAGAGGCATAAGGTTTCTATAAAACGTAGTGAATGGTTTTTTTTAAAGACCAAAAGATTTACACCCGTTTTATCCTAGTACTGCTGATGATGTCTTGACTTTTTCAGACTGTCACCGTACCTGTGATGACCCCCTCAATAACTTGATGTGGGAAGTGAGCCGCCATGAAAACCCTGGACATGCAGACGATCAGCACCACCACAACCATTAAGGTCCACAAGCTGATCTGCAGCAAGCTAACGGGTTAATAATACAGGATCAGGAACACCAGAACATCCTCAAGAGACAGAGCGTTGAAGAAATACACCAATGCATTACTCAGAGACTCACCTGTATAGTACAGAGGGGCATTGCTTTTCTTTTGCAATTGAAAGCAGAGCGGTGACCATCACATACCAGACACCAGCTACACCCATAGCATGACCCGAAGGGCTTCCTGGAATATGAAATAGAACACTGTTGTATACATGTTGCTATATTTCATCTACTGTGTAGATATGAAAACATGTCAAAGAAACCAAAAACTGTCATTTTAGTACTCTGTTAAGTATTCACTTTTATTCCAAATGCCTTCTTTTAAATGCACAAATTACTACGAGATGCACCAGTTATGTCTATGGTTTTTTTGGTGACAATCCTACTATTGTAAGTGGAAAGTTTTGACATATCTCTGCAAATATTCACTGCAATACTGTTCTCAATCGTCTTCTGTATTTTTGCTGTTTATTTTAATTTTAATTTTTGATGGAAATGGGGGCGGGGGGGGACACAACAAGAAGACTCGTATAACAAGGTGGACTTCAGTTTTGCCATAATCATTCTTATATCATTCAAATGAATCTCAATACTACACAAGATGTCACACTACCTTCTAGTAAAGATTAAAAAAAAAAAAAACAGTACAAGTGGACAAAAAGGCATGGGAGTTGAGAACTCATTCATAAACCTTCCATATTGTACCCATTGACTGGAAATCAGAAGATACAGTCGCTTTCTGTCAATGATTTACATAGATATTAAGCAGACTTGGAGTTCACTGTGCTAGACTAATGAAATCAATCACTGCTTGATTCTTGAGAACAAGGCAGACATCATGTGTTCAGCAGGTCTGTCCTGAATCTTACCTGGTCCAGTTTCACATGTGATAGGAAACTGCTGCAGCGATGGGGCCTTTCCTGCCCCGTAAAACTGGGTCTCGTGAACCCACCAGTAGGGCCTCTCTCCGGAAAGAACCCTGCATTAAAAAAAATCGTTTAAATCAGTCAGTATGCTATTAATGTGCACTTACAGAAATTTTATTTTATTTTTTTATTTTTATTTTTTTTAAAAAGGAAGTTTATTTACCATTTCAGCACTAAATTGAGCCAGTCTCCAATGACAGCCACCCAGATTAGCCTGACCCCTGTGTCCCTGCGCATGTAGAACCACACGGGAAACAGGCAGAAGAACGTGGTGTGCAGATCGGCCACGGCAGAGGCGAGGCTAAACAGACCCTCGTACCTGCTGTATCTGATCTGCAGATGACTGGTCAGCTCAACCCCCCAGCTGTGAAGGATATCCATGATAGCGTAACTCAGACCTCGGACCTCGGGCGATAGCTGCAGTCTGGGCTCCTTTTTGTCTTACGTGCAAGGACCAGTTTCTGCAAAGCTCTCTCTCAGAATGTCCTGTCTGCTCGTTCTCTGCGCGAACCCCCATTGGACTTTACTCAAGGCTAGCGGATTTGTTTACCTTTGGGACAGTACAGACAGGCAGTTCCTTAACCTTTACACCCCTCCTGGGGCCCTTTCTGTTAAAATCCATCAATAAAGAGACCAGTCGAGTGTCAAATGTATTTGTAAAGCTCATTATAAAATAAAGCCAATTCACCAAAGTTCTGTACAACTCACTGAATATTTTAAAATAATAAAATGACTTCTATACAAAAAAAACAAACAAAAAAACATCTGTTCAGACAGATTTGATAGCAGGTGAATTAATATTGGTACATATTTTTAAATGTCTAGCATTGAAGAGGTCCCAATGCGTAGAGGTATTTAGTTTACCATAAAGCTCCTGAATACACTATGTCTTAGACTTTAGATAGAAACAAATAGCCTGTGAATTAGACATAAAATCAGTAAAAAAAAAGAGGATTTTAAAGTCAGATCTGTGGTCCTTTTAAAAAATATGTCCAAGTAATAGTATAATATATGCACCCAATGCTTGGATGGGGCTCATCTATCCTCCAGTCAGATTCTAGAGGGTCTGAAAGCATTCAAATGCCAGATTTGATATAATCTCCCTACAACAAATTATTGGTCTGCTCTGAGGGACTCGCCCAAGGAGGTATGTTTACCAGTGAAATAAGACCACTATAGTCTACCATGTCAAAATTAGCGCAGAGGTCAAAAGCTCTAAAGCCACTAATTTGCCGAGTCAGTAGAAGATAGCAGATCATTTCCGGTTCATGTTTATCTCAGAAAGAAAACATGTAAAGTTTTTCATTTTAATTATGAACCCACAATATAGGTCATTTTTATTAAATATCCCCATTTATCTGGACTCTCATGCATAACCTGATGTCATCTGTTCAGTTTGATCTTCAAGTGTTCCCTCCTCTTCTGCTCAGCTCAAAGCCAATCGCTTAATCTTTGATCTTCTTATGCAATCCACAAACAAGTTGCTCCATCTGAAAACTATTTGCCCAAATCATCACAAGAACAATTACATAACTCAAGAATTATGAAAAGCAAAAGTTGGACTTGATTATACATAAAGATAGAAGTTCAGCAAAGTGCCATTATCAGTCCTCCTACAGGTCACAGGTTTTTGACCTTTTCTTTGAACTGACATACTGTGACTCAGTGGGAGATACTCCAATTGTCCCTTTGTTTTCCCTTTATCTCATCAAGTTGTTTGTGTGACGAACCTCCCAAACTCCCGGTGCTTTATTACACATGTGTAAGGTCCAAAGGTCAGAGTGAGCATGCGTTTGGGCAGTGGGTCCCCGGGTATAAAACCAACCAGCTGTGTCACTGATAGCAACAGTCCTTTGCTCTTTTTGAACCAACTCACTCACGACTCAGCAGGCTGAGACCTTTTCTGCTTCCCGCACGCTGCTAACATGCTCACTGATATCATGGATGCCATGGAAGGCTTTGGGGTGAGCAGCACCCGGTACCTGCAGACCAACTACAAGGACGCCCAGGGCCTGTTTCTCTGGGTGTCCTGGGCGGCAGACCTCAGGAACACCTTCTTCATCTTCTTCCCGCTGTGGTTCCACCTGCGGTCCTCAGTCGGCGTCAAGCTCATTTGGGTGGCTGTTATCGGAGACTGGCTGAACTTGGTGTTTAAATGGTGAGCTGAATGCTTATCTGAACTTAGCAAAACTATGTTTAAAATGTTTTGGGGTTTTTTCCTATGGCTTCTGACACAGTTTGTGTTTCTTCTCCACTCAACAGGGTTCTGTTTGGAGAGAGGCCGTACTGGTGGGTCCACGAGACGGCTTATTACACAGACGCTGATCGCCCGCACATTGAACAGTATCCAATGACCTGTGAGACCGGACCAGGTGAGGGATGCTACTGAACACACATTTACTTCCTGATGTACAATTGATTATCATTATTATTATTATTATTATTATTATTATTATTATTATTATTATTATTATTATTATTATTTTATTTTATTTTTTTATATATATATTTTTTATTACATATATGTTACAGAAATGTTTAATTTATCAATAGTAATATTTGTTTTCTTTATTTTGCAAAGTAAAAATTAATAGGCTGCATTACTAATTACCACGCCACTGCCATACCACCTTATTTTTAAAGCATTTAAAATACAACATAGCAACACTGACCAAAGTGCTGTGCAAGCATATAAAACAAAGAACAAAAATAAAACAACTATAAGACAAATGCACCTAAAACGTCACGGAGAACAATATTAAGATCCGGTGTAGTTTACATCTCAGTTTATTTTTCCCTCATTCTTGACTTCTTTTTTTTTTTTTTGTGCAGCATGTATATTTTTATTCTGGTTTTTAGAAGAAAGATGAGACAAACATACGGCAAAGTAACGAAGCATATCACGAATCAACAAAAGAATGTGAACAAATACAACGGAGTCAACACAATGACGTTTAGTTTTTTTTTCCAACAGCTCAATTATTAGCATTGAAAAATGTGCAGCTTTCTGTGAGCTGGAGTGTTTCGTAGCTTTAATATTTGCTTTCTGTCTTTGTAAATCCAGGCAGTCCCTCCGGACACGCAATGGGAGCTGCAGGAGTCTACTACACCCTTGTGACTTCCATCCTCGGCATTCTGACAAGCAAGAAATCATCAAACACAAATTGGTAAGTGACAAAATAAATAAATAAATGAAAAAAATCTTGCTATTTTAGCTTAGCCCCCCTTTTCCTTCCCATTACGTCCGAGTTGTTTACCACTTTCCTCTATCAGGAGCTTATCATTCAGGACACACTATCTGCTCTAACTGTGGTTGATCATTGACTTCTGCTGGGTGTTTTACCTGGGTTGTTTTTACTTTCAGGCAGATAAATTACTGGTGATATGAAAAGGATAAAAGGATTAATTCTTATATTGCATTAAAAGGTTCTGTTGGCCGATTTTAATCTGGAGTGCTGATAATTGGGGAAAGCAAAACAACTACCTGAATTAAGTTGTCTGACTTTTGTTGTTGTTGTTGTTGTTGTTGTTCTGCAGGTATCTGAAGACTCTTCTGTGGTCCGTCTTTTGGGGAGTCCAGGTGTGTGTCTGCCTGTCGAGGGTTTTCATTGCTGCTCACTTCCCCCACCAGGTCGTTGCTGGAGTCCTAACAGGTCAGTGGAGAACTTGCGTACAACCTTTCAGGATCTTAAAGAGATAGTCACTTGCAGTCAAGCCTAATAGTTAAATGTGCTTTAATGCTTCCAGGTATGATTGTGGCCGAGGCCTTCAACAGAACTCAGTGGATCTACAGCGCCAGCATGAAGAAGTACTTCTACACAACGCTCTTCCTGACGAGCTTCGCCGTGGGCTTCTATGTGCTACTCAAAGCCGTGGGTGTGGACCTCCTGTGGACCCTGGAGAAAGCCCAGAAGTGGTGTGTCAGACCAGAGTGGGTCCACTTGGACACCACGCCCTTCGCCAGCCTTCTGCGCAACATGGGCACGCTGTTCGGCCTCGGCCTGGGCCTGCATTCTCCGCTGTACACCGAGACCAAAAAGAGCAGCAGTGCGTCAGCCAGAGCGGGATGCATTCTCAGCTCTCTGTTCCTGCTGCACCTGTTTGACTCCTTCAAGCCTCCCACGCACACTGCAGCCCTCTTCTACCTGCTCTCCTTCTGCAAGAGCGCAACCGTTCCCCTAGTGACCGTCAGCATCATCCCGTACTGCGTAAACAGAGCTCTGAGCCAGCACAGCAAAAAGGGGATGTGACCAACGACACCGAGGTGTGAAGACCAAAGCAATGCAAGTGCAGAGAGACTGCGAACATTAGTAATAATACAAAAATAATAATAGCCTTTCCTTTGGTGCTTTTTTGCATTTAAAAGACTGTTTTGACTCAGGAAAGAGCTTGAGACGAATGATGAGAAACCGCATTTTTGTGTCATTTAGACATAGAAACTCTGAACACTGAAACAGTAATAGAAAGCACTATCCAGGATGCTTAGCGGCGCTTACGAAGAACTGTAGTAAAGATAACAAAACATGATTGTTGCAGTTGTTTCAGAGTTCAGAAGGGAGATGAGTGACTCTTTTCTTGAATGTTTGCTCCTAACCTTTGATATGCTATTTCTGTTATGAAACTATTGTATTTTTCAATGTGTTTTTGAAACGTTAAGAATATTTTTTAAATAAAATATAAAAAAAAAGTTCTGACTTGGAAAAAAAAGCTTTGACTTGATTCTTATTTCGACAGTTACACAACCCTGTGGTAATTGGCTGGGTACTGCTATTTAAATCTCATAAAGTTAATTACATCCTATCCACAAACAAATCGATCTCTTGGGTTTTACAATTAGTTGTAAAGCGCATGATGAGTATACTTTTGCTTTTTTTATTAACTAAGGGGAAACTCCCTGTTCCAGCTGGAGTACATGAACAGGCGTGTGAAAAGTCAAGGCATTTCGGGTCCAGATGAACAGGCTGAAAAAGAAGAAGCTCAACATTTTTGGAAAATGTGTGAAAATCTAATGAAAAAAATACAAATTCAGACAACAGTCAGTGTACAGTATGGACAAATAAATAAATAATGCATCACAATTGAAGTCTGGCAAGTTGAACAGCAACTGTGTAACTATATTTAGACTGGGTTTGAATTGCACAGAAGTGGATATTCTTTGCTAATAATGTGACTTGTAAAGGGAATTGGTTGGATGGGTGTTATAGCAATGGGTCCTGAATACAAATTTGTATATATTAATAAATATTTGTTCTTCCACTTTATAGTGAAACATTTCTTGTGTTGGCATGTTGCATAAAATTCCAATAAAATATATAGTTGTGTTTTATATATATATATATATATATATATATATATATATATATATATATATATATATATATATATATATATATATATATAACAGTGAGTACTTCAGCAAGGTTATATATATATATATATATATATATATATATATATATATATATATATATATATATATATATATATATATATATATATATATATATATATATATATATAAGTACAATGAATAACTCCAGTTGTTTTCTGTTTTTGCAGACTAATGTGTTTCAGGGAACAAAATCATATCACGCTGGAGGACGTACAAATGCTGACACAGCTGAACAGCCCACCGCCAGAAAACACTGCGTTCTAGTTTACCTTCTGAAAAACCTATAAAGACAGAAAAACGTTTCTAGGAGAGTAAATCGATAACTAAGCACCAGAGTCTTCAGAACCGAGTAGCAGTGATGACGTGGAACCACACGTCACGCTTCTGTCTCAACACCGGTTTGTACACATGCAGGCTGTGGTGCAAGCTGAAAATTCAATAGTTGTGTTTGTGAACTTCAAATTGGGACAGGCTTCTGTGTCAAACGACTTATGACACAGTTTTTGACCTAAAATGCAGTTTTCACTATGAACTGCAAAATTGTGAAGAGCTTAAAATCTTCAAGATCTTACTTGCATTAGGATGTTTGTATTTCAGGTATAATTTACCCTAAGATGATCAAAAAGGTTCTTAGTTAAGAGACCCAGATGAAAAACAGACATTTAGGGATTGTGGTTTTTGTTTGTCAAACGCCGGAGTGTTTTATTAGGTTTTTAAAGGGATGAAACAAAAACCTGTGCAAAACGATGTGCAAAACAGTACAGTGGAAGAAAAATGATAGATGGTTTTCAATGTTTTATTACAAACAAAACCCAAAAAGTGCTGCATAAATTTGTACACCTTGAACAATGGCTGTTCACCTTAGAAAAGGTGGCAGCATCAGGGCTGTTTAGATCCTTTTCTTCAGTAGGACCAGGGAAACTGGTCAGAGTTGAAGCAAAGATGGATGGAGCGAAACACAGAACAATACCAGGAGAAAACCAGTTAGATACTGCAAAAGACTTGGGTGGAAGTTCACCTAATAGTATGAGACCAACCCTAAACATACAATCAGAGCTACAATGGAATGGTTTACTTTAGAGCATATTCATGAGTTCGAATAGCCTGTAAATGAATCGAAAGGCGATGTTTGGAAAACCCTACAATCAAAATGCACAGCTGCTTCTACCAATTTAAAAAGAAAATTGGCAACAGTTTCAGTTCTAGATGTGCAGAACAGGAATAAATCTTCTTAGGTTGTCCTAGATACCTTCAACCAATTAATGAGGAAATCATTTAGCATCATCCACCGCCTCCACGGTGGATGCAAGGAAAACGATGCATATACACTAAAAGTCAAGGTAATGCCTCAATTTTGTCCAGATTTTGTTGCTATTGGACAAGATCCACCTGGATCAGTTCTGGATTTATACAATCATACCTGCTCCAAAAGCGCAAACATCATTCTGTTTAATATTCTGCGACGTTTTTGTCCACATGTAAACTGAGCGGTGTGGGGAAATGATCGTGCAGTTCTTGGTAAACGCCAGTGAGAAAAACAAAGTTTGTTTTTGCCGAGCAGGCTGGAGGCAGCCTAGACACGGGTTTGACTTTGTCGTTTTTAAGCCGAGCTATTTTGGATCTGCATTAGACGTGACCCAAAAAAGCTTGTCAGAAAATTTATCAACTATAAAAAAAAAAAAAAAAAAAAAAAAAAGAGTCTTGAGTCCACACATCCCTGCTGGACCAGAACCTTTTTTTGTGGAGAGTTCAGTTTGCATGCATGGGTTCTCTCCGGATAGAGCGGCTCTCTCCCACAGTCTCTCATATGAATCTGTGATCTATTCCAGTATGTTGCTATTGGCTTCCGCTGCAATAGTACAGCCTGTTCTTTAACCACACTGTTTTGTCAAATCTCACTGGTTTCCCGTCTTAAAAAGTATGTTTAATGAGGTTGTGACATCATTCCATCTAAGAATAATGCATCTTAAAACAAAGGCAATATATATGTTTTATATTATGTTCGACGCAGAAGAAACACAGTGACACGGTGTTTATAGGTTAAAACACAGTTTATTTTTTTTTATTTTTGCTTAAATAATTAATCATCCAGGATTGGCTATGTTGGTTCGTCATACATGTGGGTACCAGATTTATTTTCAGTGAATGCGTGGGGTAGATTCGTATGAAAAAGAAACAGAAACACAGGAAAAGTAGATTTACAGTAAAAGAGACTTAACATGTTCGCCAATGTGAAGTCACGGGTGTGATTTGTGTGATTCCAGCTGTTGGTACCAGTTACGGTTTTGGTGATTGACGCTAAAAATTCTGATCATGTAAATAACAGTTAAATAAGATGAAAGTTGTAAAAACCTAACATAAAAACAGTCCCCCTTTTTAAAAACACCAGTAGACAGAAAAGCCATAGTATGCATGTTGGGAGTAAAGATTTATGATACACACGCACACACACACACACGCGCGCGTACACACGCACTCAGGGCTGGCAGCAGATTAGAGCTAATATTCCAGCCTGCAGGTTACATCTGACAAAACCGCTCGTCCTTTTTGTTAGATCAAAAGAGCGAAGATTTACTGTCCGACAACTTAAATATGGAGTGTGATTACTAAATCAAAGACTGCCACGGATGGTAAACCTTTGTGTTATTATGAGCCTAAACAGATAAAGAAGTTCTGTCAAAACCTCACTAATTGTATTACAGTGCTTCAAAAGTAGAAGAAAGGAAAAAAAAACAAAAAACATTAAAAATAAAGTGACACAACATGCAGCAAAATATAATTTCTCTGGAGAACGTTCCACAGCAGAGTAGCTGTTTGGACATCCAATGTGTAAAATTAAGCTTTTTTTTTTTTTTCCTGCATTCGTTCATCGTTGTCATACAGCTTTTTTTTTTTTTGCTCCTTTTTTTTCCATTATTCAGGAAGAGCAAATCAAGTCACACAGTCAAGTGCACAGACTCTGCAAAGCCTCATCAGCTCAAATCAGTGCATAAACAATCTGTGAAGCTACTATTTATTAACTTTTTTTGTTGTTGGTTTTATACAGTGCCAGTTATATACAACAAAATCGCCCCCCTTTGCTGTTAGATTTTATTTAAAAAAAAAAAAAAGAAAAAAAAGGAACCACGTGGTATACTCCAGTGCTGCTGTTTCAGATTCAGGAGGGGAGGAAAAAAAAGAAAAGAAAACAAAAAGGCGAGTGTCAGAGAGTGGAGTCTGTTCTGTCAGCAGGTTTTTTTTTTATTTTTATTTGGCTGCAGATGCAGTTCATTCGCTGCTGATGAGCTGAAGTTTTCCGCTCACGTCCATGCCTGTCCCCTCCGGTTTGTTTTGTTTTTCTTTCTTTTTTCTGTTTTCCTACAGCGAGTGAGTTCGGTGACATGCTCATGCGAAATCAAGGAAAAGTAACGTCGTCTTGCTGTAAACCATGCGCTGTAGGTGAATGCTTCTAAAACACTTTAGCTGACTTGACACGTCCCGTCCAGATCTTCTTCACTGTGGACTCCGGTTCAGCTGTTTTTTCCAAGAGTGGCATCGCCGTGAGTGACTTAAAAACCTGGAGGGTAGAAGGCAACGATTTACACTTTGAAGCAAAAATGTAAAAAAGGTTATTCAGAAATGTTAGTTTTATTTTCTCAGGTGAAACAAGTGTTTTCCAAAAAAATATTCATAACCTGTGAGCTTTTTACATACATTTGGTGATTTTACAAGCGTAAACTTTGAATTTTGAAGGTGAAGGAAAATATAGGAGCAAAATTTGAGGTTTTTTTTTTCTTTTTCACATTTGCCGTCGTCCTTTTTACTCATGCGCAACCAAATTTCCTTCAGAAGTCACATCAGTCCAGCATAAAGCCGGAACTACGAAGGAACGATTAAGATTAAAGTATATTAAAGTGTTAGAAAAGTGCAAAGTCTGGACCTAAGTCCAATTAGGAATTTGTAGAAAGACTTGAACATTGACATGTACTCTCCAGTCAATCTAACTGGACATGATCTATTTAGGAAAAATTTAGACACAGGTAAAAAAAACAAAAAAAAACAAAAAATGGTTTCACAAAGTACAGGCTCAGGGCCCTAAATGCTAATTTAGAAAATGATGTAGAATTTTTCGATTACCTCATATTTATGAACGAAACAAAAAATCTCAACGAGGTCCATGAAAGTTTGTGGCTGTAACCTGACACAGCCTGTAAAGGTTTATGTTGTATAAATACTTTTGCAAAGAACCGGATTTTGCTGTAAGCACAATTATTCAAGGATTTTCACACAAAAAAACTTTAAAATGTTTTTTCCAAGTTCAGATTTAACAAGATTGTGCTCAGGTGCACTGTTTCAATTTAACACTCACTTATTAAAAGAACAAAAGCACAAAGTTCAGGACCCAGAAAAGGATAGTCTTACCTGGTTATTTTTAGAGCTTCGCCGTTACGACTGACTCTTTTTTTCGTGCTTCTTGCTGGAACCATCTCCAGGCTGGGCAGAAAAAGCAGCAAAAGAAAAAAAAAAAAACAGAAAAAATTATAAGTTGTTAATTTGTTCAGGCAAAACCTGTTCTCCAGGCGTTATTAAAAGCGCACACAAGTCTGGTCACTACAGCAGGCGGCATGCTGGAAGAAAAATTAGCTCAGGGAGAGAAAGAAAAGTTTCTATCAATGTACAAGCAAATTCCATATGGTTAAAAAAAATATATATATATATATATATATATATATATAAAAACATTCTGTATTTAATGAAACACCCAATATTTGTTATTTAGATCCTGAAAACAATTCAAAACCACTGCAAACTGCGATCAACTCTGTTTTTCACACAGGCATCGACACTAACAGGTCGCATCGCTGCTAAGCATCAGAGATCACAATTTACTTCAAAACATGTCACAAAAATCAAGAATGGAAACGGCTCAACTTTAGCACACTGCAGAGTTTCACTCGTGACTTATTTAATACACCGAGACGATGTTCAGGCGTAAAGCGTCACCTTACGTGTGTTCACTCATGCCGTAAGACTGATGGGGTTTTTTAAGGTATATGGTTTCGAAATGTATCATTAAAGCAAAATTACAACTGCACTCACTGATGTTCTGAAAGTCAGTTTAAAAAGCAATTGCTGTTGTTCTTTCAAATCTTTTTCATAGCAATAGGCTGTTCAGCCAGTTGAACTTAGTTTTACTGCAGTAGATGCCCGCACCCGAATCAGATACAGGGATTTCAGAGTGCTGGAAGTATTTATATTCCAATCAAATTCACTAATGCCATGGAAGCTCTACTCTTAAGTATATATTCACTGAAGTCAGAGAAAAAGTGGGTATTTGTGACAAACATCGCTAAACTTGTTGATTGGCTTCATCAAACATTGAGCGATTATGAAGTTGGCTTGTTACCATTAAGTACTTGTTTAATTTGGTCTTATTAATATTTTCTAACCATTAATATTCAGGATTGGATATTTCTGCAGTTGTCTTGTGGATTAGAAATCCAAAAACCACTAGAACCACACTTCTACACACCAAACACAAACTACATTTGCAGGTGTTATTTTGTTGTTGTTGTTTGTTTCAAGGTTTTATCTCATTTCAGTGCCATGCAAGTGCAAGTCGGTCCAGGTGGAGCGGTTGGTTTTAACGCCAACCTGTGTTTTCTCTCTCTGGGCCTCCTCCTTGTGGCCGTGTCGGGAGCGCTTCCCTCTTTTTTTGCCCCTCCCACCCTTGTTTCCTACTGTAGATGCTGCAGCCTCTGCTGATGCAGCAGCAGCAGCAGCATCATCTGCCTCGCCTTCATCAACACCCGAAGTTCCTTCCCCTGGAATAGCCTGGCCTTCACATTCCAGCCTTTCCTGTGAGTTGAAACCCCGACGAACCACCTTTCTGATAACCTGTAGGGGGCAGAAGCAGGTCAGGAAGAGGAGGGTGGGAAAAATAACAGAATGGAAGATGTTTGCAGGTAAGCCGCAGCAAGGCAGGAAGATGGTTACTTTTCTGGTGACCAGATTCCCATCATCATCTATAAACTGCTCCTCAGTAACAGACTGTCCAGGAATGTTTCTAGCCTCCTCTCCCTGTGATGAAAGTTGGAGGAAGAAAGTATGAGTGGAAAAAAACAAAAGACAAATGGGTGGGATGGGAAAGGAAGAGCAAAGCTGCAGGCTTTTTTTTTTTTTAAGAGTTAAAGTGCCACTTTCAGAAGCAACAAGCAGGAATCCTCCATTGTTATATTCAAACAGATTCAAAAGGTTTGGATCAAAAAGGAGAAGAAAAAAAAACCTTTAGGCTGCAAACAGATTCATTTAAACCTGCTGTCATGCAAAAAACAAAAAACAAAATGGGACATGCATAAACTCAATGCATTGAGATAATTAGATGAAATTCTGCAACAAGTAACAATCCAATAACTCCACTGTTAACAGACTGAAAACTATTGTCCGATCTTTTGTCATTTAGCCACATTTTCTCACTGAAAACCTGTAATAGATTGTAGAAATGACTTAAAAAAACACCAGTATGCAGGTACAGGATGTCTCTCTGTAGATGGCCTCATTTCATACATAAAAACTATATAAAAATTACAAAAATGGGAAGGTGTGAAAAGACCAGCACCTCATTAATCTCTAGTGGATATATATCCCAGCAATCACAACCATATCCGTCGACTTGGTTTTGCACAACCAAACAAAGCAAAGCAAAGCAAATCAATCAACCAACCAACCAAATATGAAGCTGAAGCCAACAAGCGGTCAGTGCACCAACACTAACTCAGCTTTATGTGAAAATAAATACGGAGATATTTTTAATTGAAATTTCAGGGGCCAGACAAGAAAACGTAGTTCACTACACATTTCTATCCAGTTCTGTATTTCCGCCGATGGTTTTCGTGAAAACCGTTCACAGCGTTCGATGTGTCTAGACTAACAGGAGCACACAAACCCTGAAATTACAACACACAGCTTCTTTCATGCTAAGGGAAGCATGGCAGTAGATTGCACCGGCTCTCTTGAGCTTTACACACTTTGTCTTTGGGCTGAGCTCAGCACTCTGATCACACACACACACACACACACACACACACACGCACACCAGGCCTCACACACCTTGAGTATGACCCGTCTGCGGTACACCCTGGTAGTGACGGTGGTGTCGTCGTCAGAGCCGGACTCATCAGCTCTGATGGTTTCCTGACAAAGGCAGCCCAGTGGCGGGGCATTGTTAACAACCCCGATGTGTCCAAAGTGTGTTTTACCTTAACACTTGACTACATTTGCACTAATAAGTCATCTCTGATAGGTCATTGGCAGGTCAGACAATTTGATTTCTGAAGGGATCCGCTTTTCACTTCCTGACGTGGAAAACACGTTGAGGGAGGCACGATTGTGATCCTCCCGCTACGACATGCTGAGCACCACGGCCATCGGTCGATGTGTTTGGAACCTTGAAGTCAAACTTTCAACATCCTGCCTAAAAAAATATTGACTAAAATGTTAAAATGAGTTGCTGACTGAACTGGTGATCTTATAATTCCTCCCTGTTTTTGAATTGATATGTACTGCCTCACTCCAAGAACCCCGTGGGCACATTTAATCTATTTTATGTGTTATAGTAAAAAAATAAGTATATATCTTTGTCACACAAAATTGAAATCTGCATCTCAGACATCAAGGAATCATTACTAATTCTGGTGGCTTTGAAAAAAACCCAAAACATGTATTGAAGACTTTGTCGAACGCATGAGATCTCAGTTTCATGAGACGGGTGAAAGCTTCTCACCTGCACTTTGTGCTGGGACTTGTCACCTACGTCCTCCCGTCCTCTGCTGGGTCCCGATGTCCTGCTGTCCTCTTCGGCCCCTTTCTTCTTAGCTTCTTTTTCCCTCCCTTCCCTGGCCGGCTCTGTGTGACCTCCGTTCTGAGCCGGGGGCTGCTCCAGGGAATCGGCTGGACTGTCGGGGCTGAATCGGGTGAAAGGCTTCAGACCCAACAGCAGATTTGCGGGTTTGAGCCGAGCAGTAGAACGGATCGAATCTTACCTGCTCTCCGTGTCCTTGCTGCTGCTGTGTCCAGCTGTGGCTCCGGACGCCTCAGTCCTCCAGCCTGGAACTGAAGAAATGTTTTTTTCTGCTTGCCGAACTTGCTCAAGGATCGCATTCACTCTCTCTTCGGTCATCTCCTCTTCCTCCACGCCTCCCTCCAGCTGTATGTCCTCCAGCAGACTCCGCAGTCTCTCCTGGGTCATTTCCTCTTCTTCCTCTCTTCCATTTTGAGAACCGTCTTCTTTAAGGTTCCCCGCCCTCCGGTCATTTTCTGGCATCTCCACAGTCGTCCCTCTGTCTCCTCCGGTCAGAACTGTGTCTTCAGGCCCCGCAATAGGAGGCTCAGAGCCAGCGGCCGGAACCACGGTGGACGGGTCGCTGCTGGAGGTGCTTGTGGTCTGAGCTAGGGAGAGGTCACTAGGTCTGGTGAGTGTGGTCCTACTTGGGGACATTACGCTAGCTTCGCCCTCACTAAAGAATTCATCGGAGCGCAGGGGGGTACAGGGGACGTAGTTGAGTTCTGTTGGGGTTTTCAGTTCCACATCTATACTGTGGTCTCCTGGATGGATGGCAGGAGTAAAGGATTAGAGGATGGATGAGGGAGGGGGAGGGGGAGGGGGAGAACAGAGGGAGGGGAGGTGGAAGGGAGAGGTGAAGTTGTGGAGGTGATGAAATGAGAAACACTTATGTAACATATAGGAGGAGCTTCTGTTCAAAAGCCACTTAAAACAAATTACACAAAAGCAGGCAGCGGGGAGAAACTGTAAACTCTTAAGGATTCATTCGACGTGGTTTCTATATTGGTGTATAGAAACCAATATAGGTTTCTATATTAAACTCACTGGCCATTTTTGTGACAATTATGTTCAGAAATTCATTTGGATGTGTTGAGAAAATATTAGACCATGTTACTTTATTTGACTTTTATTTACACAGGTTGTCTCATTGAGATTCAATATCTCATTTGCAAGAGACACAATATAAGATGGCTAATGTTAAGGCAAAAGCTGGCTCAAAAAAACAACAAAAAAAACCGAAAGAGAAACATTTGTTGTTCTTTCTTTGGTATGGGGGATGAAGACTACACCATGTTTCAAAACACGTGTTTTTTTTGGGGCGGGGGGGAAGTGCTAGGTAGTGCATACTATGGAAAGTTTAGAAAGTAAAGAGCCAGTTTCCTAATTGAAATGCCCCGATGAGTTTAATGAATCTGCCATTTGAAATGATAAAACGTGCGGCCGTTGTTGAGTTTACATGTTCTCTTTCAAAAACGGCTTGAGTGTAATCTGTATTTGGGACTTCTGAACCAGCCTCACACCAAACACAGCACTGTCAAATCATAATGGAGACAGAGACATAAAGAAACATCAGAAAATGTGAAAGCAGAACTTAGCAAACTGTATTTAACTTATAATCACACTGTGCCTTGCAAACACAATCGCATCCCTTCAGCTTGTGCACATTTGGTTACAACCACGACCTTCAGTGACCTGCATTGAGAGTTTGCTTGACAGATAAACACAAAATTGTAAAACTAAAGTGATGCACATCATTTAAAACTTCAGTGGAACTGACTTTCTGTGTAAATGGAGTGAAGAACAGGAGAGTGTCAGGAGGCTCGTGGCATCTCAGACAAATGCACACCACTCTTTTCAGTTTGTTATTTGTTAAAATAAATAAAAAATATATTTTCTCTTTTTCTCCGCCTTACAACTAAGGTCAACTTTGTGTTTACTTATCACATAATTCCCAATAAGACTGAGTAAGGTTTGTGGTTGTAACGCTCAAAGGGTGAAACATTTTTGCAAGGCATTGAATCCTCAGGCCTGAAGGGGGCACTTCAAAGTCAGGTTAGCCTTTTGTAAAAGCACTTAATAATAGGCTCATTTAGTTAGTTAGATTTATAACTTCTTTTAAGAAAGCTAAACTCCATATTCTCATAACAACAAAGTAATTTAGGCAGGAAATAGCAGAATAACAGAGGACCCTAAATGTAAATCTCGGGAACTGAACGATCACGTCTGAAGTACGAGGGGATACCAGGGGGAAGGGGAGATGGCGGAGGGGAAGGAGGGCAGAAGATAGGAGGAGAGGATTGGCACATGTTGTTACACAACTGTGGAGGTGGAGGAGAGGAGACAAACAGTAAAGCAGGAGGAGAAGCAGGGACAGATGAAAAAGTAGGAGAGGAGCGAGAGTTGGAAGGCGGAGACCAACTTTTCCGAGTTGGGCTTAGTATGTGCGGTTGAAGGGAGGAAGAAAATGAGGCCGAGGGTAGAGTTACCCCAGAAGGAGAGAAGTTTGGAGGAAAGAAGAACGTGGAGCAGCTAAAAGGACTTCGAGGAGTGGGAGGGAGCGGAGGGGAGTAAGGCAGGGTGGAGAAATGAGGGAGAACAGGAGCAACGGGCAGGAGGTAAACAGGAGGCGTGGCAGGGGGAGAAGGGAAGGTGAAGACAGAGGAGGGAGAAGACAGAAGGCTGATTTTACTGGGATAACGAGGAGAGGAGATGGAGGTGAAAGGCTGACAGGTCTGAGGATACGGGGGGAGAGTAGGACTGTTAATAACTTTCGGAGCTACATCGTGACAAATGCACCAGGACACAAGACGAGAAAGACAAGACAACTGTTAAGACAGAAATCAGACAGAAAGACAAAAGGCATGTGAAAATAAACATGTCAAGCACCGACAATGAAATGAAGAAGTAACTGATTAAGGAGCTGATGGTGTTTAAGCTGCAGAGAGGAGGGCTTTTGCAGTCACAGGGTTACTTATAAGCTGACAGGCAACAGGACTCTTAGCAGCAGCTGGAGCTCAACGCTGAACACATCTCGTAAAGAGACCGGCTTTAACATCATCACCTCGACTCCAAGGCGAACTTTCAGGAGTGATGTTAATTTTGTTTCTTACTGTTGAGATCTGTCAAAGCAAACTGGTGGGCAACAAAGAGGAAAATGCAAACCGCTTTTTAGATGCAAAAGGCATTTTTCCGCAAAAGCGGAGGGGCGATGCATACTAAATATGGAAATAACTGGAGCGCACTGGCATTTTGTGAAGTTGTTCCTGCGCAGGTGTCTCTAAAGAAAGCGAAGCATAATTGAAGAGGTAATCTACTTCAGCAGTTCTGATTTAAAAAGTAAAACTCAGGCATAAAATATATTCATTGTATGCAGAGTGACAGAGAAATTGGGGCCTACTGGAAAAAAAAAATAAAAAATTGATGTATTGACATTACTTGCACTTAGCATTTAGCTGGGACTCTTCGCATAAATTGCCGAATTAACCTTCTGGTATCAATGTTGTTTGCCCGCTCTTTTCAATCACACCTTTCCCTCAACCGCGAGGAGGGTGAAGCGTCTTGCACCAGGACACAAACAACGAGGATGGGCGGACCACCGTTTGCAGGGCGAACTCCTACGCCGTCGCCACCATCGTCCCCGAAATTATCCAATTTCATATTGTAAGAATCGAAATCTTGAGCTGTGATTAACTGTAAAGAAAATTTTACAGAAATAAAGAATTGAATTTGTGTAACTAGTCAATATAATATGTTTTACTTTTTGACTTGAATTTCTGAAATAAATTACAACTCTTCTTCTCCACTTAGCAAGTCGCTATCTTGGCCAAAGCACCGATCCAGCATTACGTTGTGGTTTCGCAGACGGCTAAAATTCAGATTTTATTCTAAAAAATCGCAGAGCATAGGAGCAGGAGCAGATGTTCGATCCCGAAGCTGCTATGTTTTATCAGAAGTTACTCATTCATGGGAAGTAGCTGGTTAGTGTTGCCGGGAGATGTTTCTGTAGACGTTAGTCGCTCTGAAGCAAGAAGAAGAGGAGTAGGAAGAGGAGGAGCAGCAGCAGGGGAGTCTGCTGGTCTCAAAGCAGAGGAAGCTACAGCGGAGCGTAGAGGACGGGAGGCTTGGAGGACACCAGGAGATGGCAGGTACAATACAGCTAGCAGCAGTGAAAGAAGCAGCGTTATACACTTACAAAAAAAATAAATAAATAAAAAGTAAAATACCCCAGCAGTTTCAACTCATCTGTGAGTGTCATCTTAGACTGAGAGAGATCGACACTCCTAGATGCGTTGAAAAGCTTTCGCCGATTAAAAATAATTTTTAAAAGTGAATTTTTAACTTTAAAAATGTGGGCAGGGCGCATTGCAAGCAAAGTTACACACGTGCATGCAGTTAATTGTCCTTAATCAGTTGGAAATTGCCTTAACGCTTGAAATCATCTTTGTACAAAGATCACACCGTCTCAAGAGAAACACGGATCTTTTCTGTTAAGATGACTTCAGGAACCTTGATAAAGCAGAAACAGGATATGAGGTTCATTGCATAGTTTTTGCTTAAAAATAGCCGTCTTTAAATCATTGACGGAATAAAAGCACTGAGCAAAATAAAAGCAACATAATAATAAAGGCAAGGAAATGTGATGTCAAGCATACAATTCAGTGAAGGAAAGTCCAAAAAAAAAAAAAAAAAGGAACAAAGGGGCCATTTTTTTTTTATCAACGTTTTGCAATTATGGTCAGTGGATTCCACAACACCAGAGATTACTGCCACATTTCATTATTTAGTAGGAAAGACAGAAACACAGAGATAGAGAGAGTAAAAAAAAAAAAAAGACTCGCCATACTGCATGAACGCAAACATGCTGCTCTGAAGAACTTGTTTTCGATGTGCTTTAAAAGTAGATATGTTGTATCAAAGTTCCGAATATTCACATATACGTAACTAGCGTCCTGCCTCATCTGAAAAATACGCCTCATATGTGCATGTATGCCTTTTTTGAAAAATAAAAAACATTACATTCATCAGATGGGGCAGAGACAGCGATCACTTCCTTCATCATGCTTTTGTGCATTTCCCATAAGAAAAAAAACACACACACACACACAAAAAAAAATAAATAAAAATCATGCACCGTCTTCACTGGTACAGATTTTTCGACATTCAAAATTGTCCATATTGTCTGTTTTTTTTATTTTTATTTTTTTTTTTAAAGCTAACTAGCCTACTTGATAACATAAGACACCTTAGATGTCTTAGAGCTACAGAAAACTATCTCAAATAACCGACTGGAGCCCTATGTCGTTTTAGGCTGGCCCCTTGTGGTTTGATCCAGCAGGATTGCTTCAGTATTTGTGTGCAGAGTTAGGTCTAACTATCTGGCCGAGAGAGGAAGTGAAGAATGAAGGGATAGACTGAGAGGATAGTTCAGCTAGGGTGGGCTACACTTTACCATCGGACTGATCCGGGAATACTGCGTTATCATCGGCAAAGCAGCGTGTGCCTGTTATGTTACCGTAGTCAAATATGGGCCCTTCCAGCAAAGTCACAATATCCAACCGATTGATCTTAGTCAGCACCGCAGTTAAAGCATCCGCTGGAGGGGAGAAAGAAACAGAGAGGGGGAAAGATGGGTTATGCTTGTCATGTTTCGATCCACAAATTGCGGTTTTCGTTTGAATTATTGGTTTTCATCTCACTCACACCTGGAATGAAAATAGATTTGACTGATCCAACCACATGAAGATAACTCTTGTGACTGAGGAAACTGTTCAGGACTCAGTTCAGAGCAAAGCTGCTATGGCTACTGGAAACTCTTAGTTAGCTTAGTTAAGTGCAAACAGAAGAAATGGAGAGGGGGAGAAAGGATGCGGTCTACCTGCCAGGTTCAATATATTAGCAATAAATACATGAAAAATAAATAACCAGTTCTTCAAAAATTGTTGATTAACCATTCAAAGGACAAACACAGTAGAAAAAGGGGGGGAAAGTGACACAAACAAGTTAACCTATCTGGCTGCCATCTGTCTAATAGTTGCATCAAAATTTTAGTACAAAAGACTGCAGACTGCAGGAAAACTAGGCAGACAAAACTTGTAAACCAGCAAATCTAAATCAAAACGAACCACACCACAGTTTTTGCTTACTTGTGGCATTTTTACCATCCCTGTGCACCCATTTCTTTAGAAGCATAAAGCTCTGCGCTGTCAGGGAATTTGGGTTTTCCACTCTGATGAAATTGATTTCTTCCACAGAGAAATTCAACTCCCTGGCCAGCTCTGTAAAAGCAGAAGATGCCAAGAAAGATTATTCAAGGTTATAAACAAAACATTCATTTCAACACCAAATCGATTACATAATGTACAATATTTATGTTTATCAGGATAAAAGAAGTTGCAGGAGGGCAAATAGCTGTGCAATGCAAATGTCAATTAAATTACTGATGCTAATTAGAACGAAAAGAGATGTCATTTGAATTCTAAACTGCATGTGTACATATATCACCAACTAATTAATGATTCTATGTTTAGACCTAAATCACAATCTCTTTTTTAATCTAATTAAACGGTCAGATTAAAAGTATATGACTGGGAGCCGTGAAAGTGTGCCAAAAAACAACTCAACTCTAACCTAGCAAGGCACAAGGAGGCGGTGCACGCTATAAATCTGAAACATTGTGTTCTCTGCGGCTCTGTGACAGCAGGATGCATTAAATATAGATTTTCTACACTGGACAGACAGAAACACCTCTACAACTGAGCTGTGCACACAGTGACAGAGTCCCACCCATCTGCACACGGGCAGGCAGGCGTGGAGCAGTACTGCAGTGCAGGATGCCAGGCTTGGACTCAAACTGAACTGCAGAGGCCACGCCCTTGTTTCTGCTATTGAGGAAAATGCACAAACGTATGCCGTATCTGTCTCGTAAATACACTCAGAGTGAAATCAGCACGATTTATAAGTTAGATTAATATTAATATATCTGCTATGTAATATATCTGCTATGTAAATGCCAATGCTCCACATGCATGCCTAATAAAATATATATATATATATATATATATATATATATATATATATATATATATATATATATATATATATATATATATATATATATATTATTTTTATTTATTTTTTTCTGACTGTAATGGCATTTTATGTTAATTTATAAAGATACATTTTGATTTTGATATATTAGTATTTAGTAAGGTGTGGACCTTAGCTGGAGCCACTTTTTCAAGAACTAGGACCTGGGCTACATCTGCCACATTTCTTTAGTTCAACCATCAGAACTGCCTGGGAAAATGACTGGATTGTCACACAGGCTTCACAATAACTTGTCTTGAATCCTCTAAAACATTTCTGGAAACCATTCGCACGCAACCCCACAATGATGAGGGTTAGGTCTACCTTACTGCATCACCCCACACCTATGAAGGATACATCATAAAAATTTGAATGGTATATGTATGATGTATTTAAATCATGTCTTCCAAATCCAGTAAACCGATTTGACCTCATATCAACAAAGCTCCATTTCAGCACGGCGCTCCAGTATGCTACTAAACCTGACTGAAGCTGTCTGGTGGCAATGAAGAACCTTCTCAGTTGTCATAATGTTGTGACTAATCAGTGTAAATTCCACTGCAGTGAGGAGTCATCAAGACGTTACACTAACTGTCCACTAGATGGCAAAACTGCAACACTTTTAAAACTCCAGTAATGAAGCCTGATCGCAGTTCTGCTGATTCATCGGTCTTGCACTCCAAATTCCTGGATGCAAAGGTAGAAACCGAGATAAATTCAGACTCACCAGTCCAGCTGAGGCCGAGATGGTCAGCTACGATCGCCATGCGGACGTCTGTTCGCTCACAGGGACTCTGGGGGCCTGAGGGATTAAAGCCAGAATAGAAAAACGATCAGTATGACATAATGATGAAAGTCTCCAAATGAGTTGCACATGGTTCACAAAAAAAAAAAGAAAAAAGAAAAATGGCTCTCAAAGAGATCAATACCATTTACAGAAGGAAAATGTTTCTTTCTGTAAATGTGAAAGCGAACTCTTCATTCACATTCAACAGGAAAGTGAACCGAGAGTTTACTTTTTCCAGACCCCTAACGCATCTAAAATAATTTGGGAAGCTGATATCTGTTAAAATGAACAAGACTTGTTCTCATATTGTTTCGTGAGAGTATCAAATATGTTCACTGTCTCAAGTTTAAACTTTTTTGGCCAAACTTTCCTCAAACTTTTCGTTTTAGATCCTCGTTTGATTTAAAGTTTACATTTTTTATGAGAGTAAGGCTATTTTTTGAGAATTAAAAAGAAAAATGCAACATTTAATTTGAGTAAAAGTGCACTTCACGATTTTTAGATTTTTATTCTTTAGAAATGTTAAAAACCGCACATCATTTACCTGTCACTTCACCATTTCTGATAGCAATGAATCAAACAGTTACTGTGTAGGGGATATCTGCCTCACTGTTCAGGATCCAGATGTAAATCCATATGCTTTTACTTACCAAATGTAAGTAAAAGTGACGCAGAACTTCAGTCCAATTAAAAGCTTGAGGATGTTTGAGGCCAGAAAATGAATAATTATATATATATATATATATATATATATATATATATATATATATATATATATATATATATATATATATATATATATATCACACTTTTAGACATAAATGTTTGCTCTTCAATAATATTAGTATTGAAAGTTTTAGCACTACAGAGTTTTCTGCCACAACACACAACAAACAGTTAAGCATCAGGCAACATTCCCTCTCACTGATAAAAAAAAACAGCTCAAGGCTTCAATTTGGTCATACAAGTAGCAGTTTGCATTTATGTAGCTTCCAAGGTGAGCCGGTGTACTGTTTTCAAAGTAATTTCAAAAAGGAAACCACAAAATACTGTCTAAGAACCAGGCAAACTGATTGGAACATATTAGGAGTGAAAGAGAGCTGTGTCTTCTGGTGAAACGCAAGACTGAAATCACTAGAGGTGCAATGAAACTGGCAAGTGTGCAGTTACCCCCAATTTAATATGGAATTCGTCCTCCTAAGTCTGCCTCTTGAATATATTTGCAAACCACTGGTACTAAAATGGTAGATCGATTCACTTGTTACACCGTCCACATTTTGTAAAACCAAATCTAAGGAAGTTGATACCTTTAACTCTACATCAAGAGTATATAATGCCAATTCTTAAGAGCCAGTGTCCTGCATGTTTTAGCTCCAACACTAGGGATTTAAATTATTCAATCATGTCCTCAAGTGTATGGTCAAGTTCTGCTGGGGCCTGGCAATGAACCGTTATTTCATTCAGATAGGCTGGACTAGAGAACGATCTAAGACATACAGGACTCTTGGTCTAGTGGACTACTGTTGGTCACCTCTGCTCTACAGCTACATCAAACAGCACAGGACACAGATAACAGGAAGGACAGGAAGAAGACAGCTACACTTACGTCACGTTACAGATCACCCACAACAGCTACATGCATCGTTTAGAGAAAGGTAAAGTGCTTAAAGTGTTTAGAAAGAGTTTACAAACTAGTCTCGTTCTCCATCACAGGAGTCATGATTGGTTGATCAACCTGACTCCCTTCCTCCATCTGCTCACGCTCCTTCCCTCCATGTGTCCGCCTAATCTTCCTCCTGCTTGTCCTCATCCTCTTACTGACATCTCTAGTGGGTGGTGGTGATGTGGTGGTGGAGGTGGGGGTGGAGGTAGAGGTGCAGGAAGAACGGGAACTCCTAGAAGCTACAGACGGTTCTGACAGGGAAGTGTTCCTGGTGGTACTGAGTCTGCAGCTCTCCTCATCTTCAGTGGGCAAAGTTTTCCCTGCTAACACAGCTTCAGCCTCCTTGGATTTGGTTTTGTTTAAAGATTTGGCTGCTCGACTATTAAGAGAGTTTGTTGTAACGTTCTTCAGGACTACTGCGTTGTTTTCATTTTTGCCTTTTGATGATCTGTGTGTGTGCTTAGATTGAATTCTTCCCTCATTTAAATGTTTGTTAAGTCTGAGTGTAGGATTGTTTCTGGCCAATGGCTGTTTTGGGGAACTAGAAGGGATTTTAATGGCTTTCAGAATAGGGATTCGGGATTTAGGAAATAAAGTTTTAAAAGGGTCAAACCGTTCCCAAACTTTATGTTGCATCTTATGTGTCCTGAGAGAAAATTCACGAGCATTTTCTTTCGAAATGCCCATTATTTCATGATGCCTTTGGCTGCATAGTTTGTGGTTAGCCACCCTCAAGGGCAACTTAGATCTAAATATATGGCCTTTGACTCCTTTGGCTTCTGTTTTTGCTATTGCTACATTAAAAACAGTCTCGTCTTTCCCATTGTGTTCCTCTAACTGGCTTAAAGAGGTTTCTGACCCACTGACTTCCTGCAGTGCTGGTCTTGCAGAGGACAACAAATTGGACATGATGCTGCTAGCTTGAGAAATACCTAAACAGGAGTCAGGGATAGTGCTACTGGTATTGCTGCTCAATGTTTGCAGATTGCTGGTCTGTTGTGAAGGTGCTGAAAGACAATCGGTGCTTTGGTAACAAGTCTTTTCATCTTCTGGGTTCTGTTTAGGTCTGTCTGCACAAATATTGCCGTCAGAATAGTAATCCATGACAAATGACGGTTTCCTCAAAGAGTTATGTGCTACGTTTAATGTATCAAAATGAATGTAATCTGCATAGTCTGGTATAGCACAATAACATCTATCTGCAGTGGTTCCTGAAACATTATCACTACTCCGATTAAAAGTGCTTGTATATTTAGAAGTGCTATTTGAAGCATCAGATGATGCTAGCTTTAAACCTGCTTTAAAAGTAGAGAATTTTGACTCGGTGGTGGAAGCTGACTCTTTGCATGTGCTGTAACCAGTCACATTGGCTATCTCTACAGTCATTGTCTGAATGGAGACTTGAGGGACTGGTAAGGTATACTGAGAATTAAACTCATTAATGCATTGTGAGGAGGCATTGTTTTCAAAGTCCCTGACCCTGTACTTGCCTGCTGAGTAGTAATGCTCACCAATCTGAAAAAACTGGAGCCTCTCCTCCACCATGTCCCTCTTGCTCATGTCAATCGCACCACTGCGTGTCATCTCAAACATCTTCCCTTCATGGAAGGGGAATGGGTTTGGTTCACTCGTTGGTGTGCTATCGTCCGTTGGAGTTTGAGCAGGTGTAGTTTCTGCTGTCGTAGCCTGAGACTGGTCTTCAACAGCTAGTCCGTAAGGCTTTGGCTCCCCATTGTTTCCCCTTGTTCCCCCCATGTCAACAATTTCTCCTTCACCGCTTTTACTGGGCCATGGATCAAAGTCCAGCCCCTTAGTGGCAACAGTCTTAAAAGGAGAATTGAACTCCTCTTCTAATTTGTAACTAAAGTAAGAGTCTGAAAATCCTTCTTTCTCTGAGGGTTCCTGGGTTTTAGCTCCATCTTTACTAACGACATCAGATTTTCCGTTACAGGTGGAGGTATCATTTTTTAAAATGTCTTTCTGGCATTCCTCAGGGGTCTTCTCCTCCTCAATAACTTCCAGTTTGGTCTGGGGAAAAGAACGATCGGAAGACCTAAATGTGTCTGTTGCCCAAACATCTCTCCGACTGTCTGGAAGTCCAAAAAGTCGTAAATCAGCCTGCTCACACAGGCCATCATCCTCATCTTGAAGCTCATAGCCATCGAGAGAGTCTATCTCTGTGGCATCTGTGTCATGAGAAAACTCAGCTGTTGTGGCTATTGAGCAGTCTGTTATTGACTGGTCATTTCCATTTTGTTCACAGTCATTATCCTCCCCTTTACCATTGGAAGCTTTGGAACCATTGGTGGAGCCATTGGAACCATTGGTCCCACCAGGTTCTTTGTTGCCATTTTTGTCATGTCTTTTAGACTTCGACATTTTCTCTTTCTCTTTTTTCTTTTCTTCTTCTTCAGGAAGATTGGAGGTCAATTTTTTACATGGAATTGGCTGGAAGATTGACTCATCATCTTCGTCAGCATTCGATTGACTGTCATCTGTGCTAGGGGGAACCGGAGTAGGGGGTTGTATACGTATAACTGGTTCAGTCAGATGCTTGTCGTGTTCCTCTTGTAAGTTCACTTCCATCATTTCTGTCTCAGTCTCTGAAGAGGCACAGGAGCCCTTTCTCTCTGTGTCTGAAATTTCTGAAGCTGAATCCAGAGGGGGAGGAGGAGGAAACTCAATGTATGCAATACCCTTGTCTTTTGACACTTCTTGTTGCTCCTGATCTTTAATATCACCATCAATGTTGTTGATGGTTTCTTCTTCTTTAAAATTATCAGGCAATTCCAGCTGATTGTCATTCATTTTTGCTTTTTCTTTATTAGCATTCACAAGGTCTGCTTGGGCGTCACGAACACTATTTTTGCTTTCTATTGTTGCCTCTTTAAATGAGAAAACTGTGTTTCCTTGACCATCTTCCTCCGAGTCCTCAGATACCTCCATGATGGGGCTTGGCTTGCCTGAAATGAATTCCATAAAGCCATCAGGAGTTTTGCATGTGAGGTCATAGCTGACCTCTTCAGAGCTGGGGGTTTCTGGTGTAAGAGGGCTTTTCCCTGAGCTGTCTATGAAGGAAACTTGCTCTAATGTATCATCTTCTGGGCTTATGGGACTAATTGCGGAGCTTGATTTCTGTTTTACTGTGTACAGTGACCCCTTAGCCTCCCTCTCTGCCTGCCTGCCAACCTGGACATAAACAGGCAATGTTTTGATGCCTTTGAAGTTCTCTTTGGTTGTTACAACTGGAGGAGCTATTACTTTCTCCAGTATTTCTCTGGGGCTGGGAAGATTATTGGAGTTGGAATCTTTCGGTGAATTGTCAAGAATTTCAAAGGTTAAATCTGTTTTTGCTGGGCCTGTTTCTGGGCTTTTGGGTTTAGATAGTGTAGGTATCTGTGAGGGTTTTGTTGTCGTCTGTTTCTTTGTAAGGTTGTTATCTAAACAGGGGGTTGTGGTTCTCACAGGAATCTGGGATTCTGTCTTTTTTCTAAGGTTTTTGTTTATTGGTTCCTCTGAATCATTTTTGGGCAGTTCAGGTTTTACATCTTTAGTAGATGACACACTTTTAGTGGTTTGCTGGTATTTTTTAGCATCACTGTCAAAAACAACAGACATCCTAGTAGTGTAGCTTTTATTACTTTCCTTAATTTCCTGGGTCACACTGAACTGATTATCTTTACCTTTAGGTGCTACTTTATCAGTCGTAGTTTCACAAATGTCATGAGGGGGCTCAATTAAGTTTTTGTTTGGAAGCTTGTCTGCTTTGGGAATTTTAGATGTGGGTATCGGGTCAGGCTTGCTATTTGCTTTGTCTTTCTCATTCTTTTCTTGGACATTTTCTTCTGATGTTTCAGATACTTTTGAGGATTTTCCTCCAGAGCCGAATTGGTAAACAGGTAGTTTGCTTTCCTGCAGTTTCTTTACTGATGGTTTTGGTTGTACAGGTGGAGGGATTTTAGTAGGACTGGACTGACTTTGACTGACCTTCTGAGCAGCAGATTCAAACTTCATCCTCACTGCACTGACCTTTGATGTTGAAGTTACATGAGCTGGAGAGGAGGGTTCAGACACAGAGGTCTTTGGTTCTTGTTTGATTTTATCTTGAGTAGTACAAGAGCTGACACTTTTCTGAGGACTGCTTGGTAAGCTAGAGCTTTTCTTCTCTACTGCTGGAGAGCTGCTAAAAAATTTATCAACTGAAGGTTCCTTAAGTTTGGTTTTACTAAAGAACTCATCCCCTGCTTTAGGTTTCTGTTGTGTTTTTTCTGGGCTGCTGGAGGTAGAGTTAGGCCAGGATCTAGGCTCCTTCAGTCGTCTAATTGGCTTTTTCTCAGGAGACTGCAGCTCATCATTAAGCTTCTCTGTTTTATCACGGAAAAACTGAGATACCTCACTGAGTTTTTCTTCAGCCTCCTTCACTGTTTGATCTACTCGATCTTCATAAAGTAGTTTGTCCCTACTTCTATCATGTTTGTCTTCAGTAAATCTCATCCAAACCGCATGTTTTGGACTGCCTGGTTCTGTTGAGTAATGGAGCACTGTCACCTTGTCAAACTGAGAAGGTTCATCTTTGTGCAGGAATTTACCTGATTTAGGAGACCCATCTTTTGATGACTTGGAAACAAACTCTCTTTTCGGGCTTCCTTTGCCTTGATTTGTGCCCTCAAACCTACCAGTCTCCTCAGAGGCTAGGTGGCGGTTTTTGTCTGCCACCGTTGCAGAATCCTCTGCGTCTGAATAAGACTGCAATGATGTTTCAATTTTTTCTGAGAGAAGCATTTTCTCAGCAAACTTATACGATTCTCCTCGAACTTCAGATAGTTCATCATCACAGTATTCTATGGAGTGCTGGCTTAATAGTTTTAGAGCTTTATACGAATCATCTCCTATGAGTTGGGCAGAACTTGGACGACTGTCCTCTTCTTGTGACACTGGAGTGTTAACGCGAGATGTTTCTAGGAAGGAGGGCAACGATTCTTCGGCAGTAAGCTCCTCTTCTTCCTGCTGGGCCTCATCATAATCAGTAAGCTCCTTTATTCCACGGTCACTTTTGTAGACGTAAAGCTCAGGGTGCTTCTTTGTTTCTCTGATAATAACCTCAGTTGGGTCTGCTGTGCTGTGGCCCTTTTCAATATGAACTTCAATTATCCTCTCAACTTTAGGTTTGGATTTAATGTCTCGTTCTAGAAACCTTGGGGTGAGTTCATCACCTTTGACAGACTCTTGGCTAGCTTTGTGTTCAAAGAGGCCTGCCAGTTCTTTAGATGGGTCTCGTCCTGACTGAAAAGCTTTCATGATGTCTCTGACTGACATGGCTTCCTCTATCATTTCTGCGCCGTCCGTCAGTTGAGGCTTGTGATACACCATACGGGTTGTGGTAGTGATATGAGTTTCCTCTTTAAGACACATGCTTTTGTTCATTAAGGCATCCTCTTCTGGTATTTTCATCTGCAAAGCTTTTGATGATGAACTTTCTGGCTCTAGAGGAGGTAAAGCAGATGCAGCTTCCTCCATGACTCCAGGCTCAGAAAGATCATCCGGCTGCTCGTAGCTCCTGATGTGGACAACCTCAGTTCTGGTCTCAGTTACACAGGGGGGGATTGGGGAATCTGTAAATAAAGGTTTGGGGCCTGTGCTTTCTGCACTTTGAGGAGCAGAAGGTGTCTTTTCACTTCTCGTCTCAAACCCGCTGTCTGAGAGGGGACTTTTATCTTGCTCATGAGACAGCTCCTCGGGAGATTCCAAGATTGTGTCCGACCCTTGGTATGACTCAGCAAGCTTGCTTAAGTCCTTCTCTGAGGGAGATCTGATCATGCCTGAAACTGGAGGAGGCATTTTGAGTTTGTGCTCTTGTATGGTCATGGATGGTTTGAGCACTCGTTTTTGTTTCTCCTCCCCCTCTATTTTCACCTCATCCTCATGCTCGCTTTTCAACTGTGCCATTTTTGACAGAGAACTTGCACCAATGTCATTTGTTAAGTAATCTACCACTTTACTGAATTCTAACTCTTTGCTTGGCATCGACTGGTGCTTAAAAAGAGCGTTTTCGTCAAATGGAGAGTAACAGTCTCGGAGAGCACTTCTTTGTGCCTCCTCTATCTCGTCTCTGGAAAATTCCTGCCATTCCTCCTCTGAACTTGTCTCATGACCTGAAATGGTCTTATCTTCAGCCATGATATCCTTTTGTAGTATCTCACTGACTTTGACTAAATCTTTTTTGACCTTCTCAACTAGTGTGTGTGGCTCCTGATCTTCTAACTTAGACTCTTTAGGTGTGCCAGTGTTTGATGTTTGTACAGTTTTAGCAGCCATTTGTGTGTCTGTCTGGAGGATAGCCGTCATTCTAATTAGGTCTTGTTTCATATCTGCTACATCTTTAAGTATCTCCTGATTGGAGGCTGCAGTTGGATGGATGATTGGCGGTGTTATAAATGGAGGAGATTTTAATTGCGATTTCAGTTTTGTTCCAGTAACGCATGAGGGGAAAGATGAAGAAGAGGTGGACGAGGTTCGAGGAGAATCGGGCAGTGCCATTTTGAGAGACCCAGGCCCCGGTTTTACAGGGGTGTCAGGGAGGACATTGACAAGTGAATAAACAGGGACAGTCATTGTATTTGAGGAGACTGCTGGACTTGGGCTTGCTGATGCAGATCTCAGAGAACCATAAGCAGAGGTTGCTGTTGCAGATCTGCGTGAAGATGATAATGACCTAAGTGTGCCATACCCTGAGACTGAGTACGAGTCTAAAGCTTCATTTATGGCTGCACTGACACCGGAGGTTGCTGCCTGGGTGGTGGCTTGGATCCTCTCCTGAAGACTGTTGCTTCTCTCTGAGAGAAGACGTGAAGAAGGCGAGGATGGGGTGGAGGAGGAGGATGGGTATTTAACAGGTGAGACTGATCCGTTCATCATGGAAAATTCTGAGGAAGCAATGGTTGTCTGACCGGTTGAGGACACGGACGACATGGATGTCCTCCCTCCTCGGGATGTGACTGTTGAGTCAACAGACATCTTTAGAGATGAGAGACTGGACATGCTTTTAACAGGAGAAAGGTTGGCAACTTCTGAAGCAGCTGTTGTCACAAGGGCAGATTTAAAAGGCAGATTAGAACTGTAGCGGTTGTACAGGGATTTTGGTGATGTTACCGAAGCAGTAGCAGCTGATGACCTCTCAGATAAAGAAGCATTTGGTACTGAAGGATGGAGAGGGGTCCTTGATGCATAAGCCAGAGCAAGATTTTTAATTGATGCCGGATCTGTGGCAGGTTTACTTCCAGGTGTTGCAAGGATGGCAGACCCGTGAATGGGGTATGGTCCCTGCTGGACAACAGTTTTAATTGGTGAAGGCACAGTCCTGTAAGACCTGATGGGGGACGATGGTACGTCGCTGATCGATTTAACTGGGGATGACGAGGCGGGTGCTGGGGGTGAAACGCCCAAGGTTGCTCTTATAGTTGTGGGACATGCAGGTGAAGGTGCTGAGAGGGGCCAGGCGGATTTTAATGGAGAACTAGCTGGTGAGCCTGCCGGTGGATCGGCAGAGGCGAGGAGACCCCCCACTCCGATGGGCCTTGTTTGGCCAGGGACGGTAATAGGAGCAGTCGACCATGGTGGGTAAGGTCTGGTTGGAAAGACAGGTTTGTGAGGGTGACCAGAAGGCAGTGTTCTTGTTGCTGCACTTCGTTCAACTGCTGTTTCTTCAGGTGAAGTTAGAGAAAAAAAATGATAACAAACGGGATGGTGTAGAAAATAATCAACAGAATGGAAAAGAGTAGAGAGAAAAGAAATATATGTTGGGGAAGAAAAAAAATGAGAAAAAAAAGACAACACCAGAGGAGGAAGAGTTGGTCAGTGAGGCTGTTGTAGTATTGGGAAGGGATAAACTGCAGTTTTTAATTGCTGAGTAAGACATTTAAGAAACGACTAAAAATGGAGCTACAGAAAGAAACAATGTTCTTGTGTGGTCATGGTTTAGGTAATGACTAAACAGGCTCCAGGTCAGTTCACCCCTTTGCCAAGTCTTAATATCATTTCATACCCAACAATTCGCATTTTTCTCATCCTATTTCAATCTTGTACAGTAAAGAAACCGAGTCAAACCCATGTCAGTAAACCATGGGATATCAGCTTATGTTAAAATGCTATTAATTATTTTAAATAATAGATTTTTTAAATTGATAGGGCAAATTAGGGCAAAAAAAATTTTTGTTTATTGTTATTTAATCATTTATTTATCAATCAATCAACCAATAAATAAATAAATGTATTTATTTTATAAAAACACATTTTGTCAAGTCATTATTGATAAATAAATGTATTATTTTACCAATAATAAATGATTATTAATAAATTAATCATTTGAAAACAACACTTTTATTTACTTAGGTCATTTATGTCTGATTTTGATATATATTAAATTGTATTATTAGCCACAAATTTTGTACTCTTCTCTATTTTCACTTATGTTAGTTGAGATCTGAGATTGTGTTTGTTGCCCCATGAAATACAACGACTACAAAGACATGACTTCCAATTGTTAGAAATTATTTCTGGAGTCAAATACATATCCCCACACTAGATTTTGATAAGAATATAAAAATAAAAAAAAACTTCTTTGCGTCGCCAATTGACAAAGTTGGTATGAAAACAGGTTAAAGTTGATACACAGTTGCTGCCACACATCCTGTGTTAGACAGCGTCATTTCATATCTGAAATATTAAATGACTACAAATTCAAAGGTACAACTGGGCAAAGGGAGAACATGACCAGAACCCAAGTCCAACAGTAGCAACAAGAATGGAGGAAATAAACTCAACAAAACACATAAAGCAGCAAAGTAAATTTGCAAAGACGATGACATATATTGACAGCTGAGAGACAAAACAATAGCGGGACAAATGCAAGATGATAAACACAAAAAACAACTTCTCTCTTTGGACTTCAAACATTTTAATACCAGCATGTTGTCTCTGGCTTGAAATTAAGACCACTTTTTATAGTGCCTTTTATCTGTTTGGCCCAAAAAGGACAGTCTTTTTCACAGGCAGTTTAAACATAATGATAAAATAAAGCAAAGAGCTGCAGAACTTCCCATTTTCCTTTATCTTTTGTAAATAAAAAAAAGACAAAATGTGCTGTCCAAGACTCCAGCTTTAGCCCATTTTGTCATGCAGCATCAAACCTGTGACAAGCAGAGCCTGGGAAAACAAAAAAAGCAACTCAAGACCTCCAGCATGCATTCTTGTACCAAACTAAGCTAAAACATTGCCACAAAGCCAAAAAAAGAGCCTTAAAACAAAAACAAAAAACCAAGAGCACAAGTGAAACACAAACAGAATTTTACTTTGACTTCCATCCAAAAGGATAATTCTTCCTTGTAAGTTAAAGTAAAATTTTGCAGAATTTAAACTTCCAAAACACAGCCGTTGGAACTCGAAAGGCGCACACTTCACAACGTGGGGAAGCACAGCACACAAAACTTAAAAATCACTCATGCAAAAATATATACCATGTTGTGAACAAGCACATGAACAGTATGTGTCGTATGTGGAATGAGAAATATGTGTTTGTCACAATAAGAAAGTCATTTCTACACAATGTTCACTCATTTTACAAGTTAATTAAACCTCTTTGCACACTTATCAATCCAATAAACTTTGCAAAATTTTAAACTCAAAGGGGTTTGTTAGTGATGAAGTCAAACTCACTCTGTGCAGGCTCAGTCAGATAGCTGTAGCGCTTACGTAAGGCTAGGGATGCAAAGGTATGACGTCGATCTGGCTTTTCAGTCTGCAACAATAGCAAACAACACAAAATCCTATCAGTTTTAGGTTACCCTATATTGCAAACTGCTACAAAATGAGCACCTTTAAATTATAAAACTAAACCAAACCTGGCAGTCTGTGGTAATTTATACTTATAAATTCACCGATCTGTAACTATGCTTTTAGCTATGTTAGATGTGAGTATAATAAACTAGCCAATTTAGTCACGATAAGTTTAAAATCTCTCAAACACAAATCCCTAATTTTGCAAAAGTCAAATTTGGGAAATTCATAGATCCTGTAGAGCCAGTTTTATCTCATACTGGAGTGTGCAAGGGAACATGGATGGAAATAAGAGATGAGTTTTTTGGGGGGTTGGAGGTTCTGACAAAGCTACCATATATCATGCAAAACTGTGCAGCTAGAAGGGGCCATGGACAGGGAAAGCTGGTAATGCCCCTTGCAAAACATGGTAAAAAAAAAAAAAAAAAAAAGGCATAAAGGAGCAGAGCGGGGCCGCTATTGATCTGGTGCAGAGGCAGCACATGGTGGGGAACGTGTGGTTTACCTCGTCCTCGGCATCTGACTCCGATTCCTGGTTCCCAAGATGCATTGCAGAAACAGGGGGAGTAACATAATGGAAAGCAGGGGGAAAAGAAACATCAGGGAGTGAAAAAGGAGTGATTGACAGAAGCTCAAATGCAGAAGTGAAGCCACTTCAGCAAAACCAAAGCAAAAATAAAAACGCACACAGAAAAGAAATTATATGCAAACAAAGCGCCAACATCCAGAAGCAATAACAGCAAATGAATCAAGCCCAAAAAACAGCCCAAAAATAAAATAGAAATAAAAAATGTAAAGCACACAAGCTCTCAGCCAAAGGGATCCAAATCAAAGGGCAGAAAGAATCAAAATAAAACGGCAAATGACACGAATCCACTGCAGAGATAACCAGTGACTAAAACAGAGAGAGAAGCTTTAAACAGATAAAAGACACCGTGGCAGCAGGTTTGCCAAAATTCTACCTCCGTCTTTCATCAATCTGTACTATGGGGCCGAAAAACACCCTAACCATGAGTGTGGTTATGGATGTGAAAACAGAATGGAGAGTTCCCACTGCCTTACCTTTTTCACCGCGGGAAGCGTGATGTTCAAGTTGCACACGGCAGTCTGTGGGAGGCCTTTGGTTGACCTACACTCTTTAAGGAAAGTGAGGCGACCACATGGCTCCTGACCGGGATCTCTAACCTGCAGGGAGAAAATTGTATCTCTACATATTACTTTCAGTTCTTTGCTCTGTTGCAGATTTCTTCAACTAATAGCATGTATGTCAGTACTGTACACTTGCAGTGGTGTAAAAGAAAAAACAAACAAACAAAAAAATAAACTTTCTCCCTTACAGGGCTGTTCCATTCTTGTTTTTGTGTGACATTTCCAACACAAATTCTGGTTTTAGTCTAAAATAACCAGACAATGAAAATAATTCAACTCCACCAGGCACTGTCAAAAAAAAAATTGCTCTTTAAATATTAACTGGTTGTGTCAACCTTGATGACAAGAATGGCAATGAGTCTTTTACATCACCATGAAGGTGAAAAATATCACTTAGGGTGACAAAGTGGTTTGCAAGACCCAGTATAAATACATCCATATTATACTTTCTCCTCTATATCAGTATGAAAGGATGGGTGTTGTTTGATTACCTTAACACAGAAGGGCAAACGGTTTTCCTTGAAGGCGTAGAAGTTAAGAACTAACTGTTGACCAGCTTTGGTTAGCGGAGCCAAGTTTCCATAGCAATCCACATAGATGGGCCTTCCCTCCAGGACCTGAAATAAGTATGAATCAAGAAAAAAAAACAGATGAAAATTACGAAATTAGAAGATGTAATAACAAATAATTTTGTAATAATTTAACAGTAGTGTAAAAAAAAAAGTTTTGCATTATATGTATTTTTTTTTTCCCCTCAGAAGGTTCTTGAGGCTGAAGAGAAGAGCAGACACTAAGTTAAGAAGATGCAGTAAAACTGTGTACCTCTATGTCTTTGCTCCTCGCCACCTCCTCAAAGTTCTCCTGCTGCTCCAGGGTTTTGTCCACCTTGTCGTCTGTCATGCAGAAGCACCTAAGGCTGGACTCCACTGGGTCATTCATCTTAGCAAACACAACAAACTTGGCCATGTAGGGCACACAGATCAGCTCTCTGTAGAGTTGAGTGGCCAAGCTTACTGTCTCGGGGATCTGGTGGCAGTCTGCTAACCAGAACCTGCAAAGAGAAACAACAATACAGAAACCGATGGAAGCTTCACGCATTTATGAATAAATAACCATCCGTGGTGTTTGTCCGGTATGTCTCACTTGGCAGAGACATTGGTAGTGAAAGAGACGCAATCATTAACAAATGTGAGGGGAGTTGTTCCAGTGATGTCCTCCCACTGCGCTGGAGATGTTCCACCTGCACACAGATACAATTTTACACTTAATGTGATTCATTTGAAATCAAAATATAAACAAGTTATTTAATAGATAAAAATAAGCAACTGCAACTTTTATTTATACTGGTGGCATTCTGCAAAGGTATCCATATGCTTTGAATTTTTTTTTTTTTTTCATTATTTTTTTTTTTACATTTTGTCAACTAACAATCAAAAGACTTCTGTGTATTTCACTGAGATTTTATGTGGAAGGAAAATCCAAGGGTTATGAAACAAAACCCTAAAATATTCCTTCAAGTCGGACATTTTCATGCCCACAGCTCATAGTCTTCGAATGTTTGTGTATGTGCAGAGTAAAAAAGTGATCCTGCCTTTTTATTTACTTGACAGCACCCCAAAGAGCTACATAATACCAGCACTCACCTGTTATGCTACAGAGCAGGCGGAGGCAGGGTGTACTGTCTCCTTTGTAACCATTAGTAAGCCCTTCCCCTGAGAGCGGCGGCACAGGGATCGTCATGGTGATGGGCTTGTGGAACTTCCTCCTCCTGGGCTCCACAGTAACAATGGGGCTGAAGGTTGCTCGGTTACCAAGGATTTTCTTTACAGTGTCCTCAGGAATTGGCTGGGCCTAGCGGAAGAGACACAATGGCGATTGAGCGATGTGAGATTAATTTTAAGATATTTACATTGCTTTGAATTGTAAATATTCAAAGCTTCAATACTCAAAACTGAGTAGAAATGCTCAGTACAGAAGAAATGCACCAACAGACATGGGAAGCTTGAACCATATACCTGCAATCCAACTTTTATTTTCTTTGTCAGCGCCCCCTCAGGGAAGGAAGCCTGAACTAATGGGACGCTCCGGCTGTTGAGAGTCCCACCCTCTGGTCCCATCTGATGGGTCTCCTGTCTGACCCGGGACACCACAGCAAAATACTGTGGAAAGTCCTTGGTGATGATACGGCAGATCCTCTTCCTCTCCAGCTCCTCGGGACTGTCCAGCTCTGTGAGGAAAGTGTTCGTGTTGTAGAAGATCACTCACATGTGTCTTGCAATAACCTCTGCGCTCATGGAACGTTTCCACAAAGTTAATGTTAAAAGCACAACGGTAATGTACTCTAATGACATTTTATGCAATCGACAAACACAGTAGTGCATAATGCTGAAGTAGGAGGAAAAGTATGTATGCTTTTTGAAATTATTCAGAAATGAGAGCTGACAGGGATATGGGTTGCATCTGAGTAACAAAACTGGATGTGGATCATAAATCCCTGTTGTTTGTACACAGCCTAAGAATGCGGAGGACACTACTGCAAACCTACAAGGACAAACGTCCAAATAAATTTACAGAAGTACATTCATCAGAGAAGCAGCCAAGAGACCCATGGTAACTGTACTGCAGAGCTGCAGAGATCCCCAGGTCAAGTCGAAAAATCTGTTGGCAGGACTATTAGTTGTGCACTACAAAAATCTGTCCTTTATGTAAGAGTTGCGAGACGAAAGCCATAAACGTCTTATTTGAACTTTGGCACAAATCACAAAGGGGACACAGCAAATATGTGAAAGAAGGAGATCAGATAACAAAACCAAAATTGAACTTTTCATCTTAGAAAACACTATACGTGTGGGGGGGAAAAAAAAGACAGAATTTCACACTGAACAAACCATCCAAAACTATCTCTACAGCATGGTTTAGCAACGACAAGGAAGCTGGTCAGAGTCTATTAGAAGATGGATGGAGCTAAATATGAGGAAATCGTGAAAGGAAACCTGGCAGAGGCTGCGGAACACTTTAGAAAGTGGAGGACGTTCATCTTCCAGCAAGACAATGACTCTAACTATACAGCCAGTGGTACAGTGGAATGGTTTCATGTCAAAGCATTGGAAAGCAAAGTCCATAGTCCACTCCGAGAATATCTAACAAGAGTTAAACATTTATGTTCACAGACACTCTCCAGCCAATCGAACTTGGTGTGAGCTAACTAACAAAGAAGAATAGGCAAAAAGTTTCAACATGTGCAAAGCTGATGGAGTCTGGTCATTCTTAGTTAATACTTAGTTAACTTAGTTAATACTATGTAGGTAGTAGTAGGTTAACAGTATTAACCTAGTTAAAACTATGAAGAGGTTGGCTAAATGATGGATTGAATTTCAAGTTCAAAGGTTGGACTGTTGTTTTATAACCTAACAGTGTTTTGTGCATCATAGAATTACATATAAAAAATAAAATACCACATTGAATTGTTTTATAAGGGTCAGACGCAGTGGTAGATTTTCATATCGGACAAATGGGTGGGCACTTGACCAGGGTGGCAGTAGAACTATGGATGCACAAGCATCTGATAAAACGATAAAACATAGTGCATGAATCCACTGCACTGCATTTCATACTGTGCCAGAATTTAGATAATTTTCTATATTTTGATTGGTTGGAAGGAGAGGCTTGCCCAGGGAATTATGCAAAGTTTGACACTTTTCATCCAGCAAATCAATGCAGGTGTGTTTATTCTATTAATTTTTATCTGTAGCTTTATCTTCTAGAGGTAGAAATACCAATTATTATGTTTTATTGGCAAGGCAGAGTGGCCGTAGGCTAAGTACAAAATGAGTTGGGTTTGCGTCACCTTCGTCCATCCCGTTGAGGAGCTGATTGAGGTCGCTGGTCTTGCAGTCGTACAAATGTTCCTTCCAGGATTCTCCATTCTCACTGCGCAGTAGGATCAGCTCTCTCTCTTGGCCCCGCATTGAGGCAAAATGTGGGATCTCCACTATCACAGGCCTGGAAGGAGACATGTCAGAAATATACGGATGACTTAATAATACTATCACCTCGCCTTTCACTGAAAAGCAACAATCTAACAAAACCACAAACATATGCATTGGAATTGAAGTTTTGAAGAATTTGATTGAGGCAAAATGGAAAGTAAATATTTAATTTTATTTTTTCCAAAGTGCAGTGTAAAACATAATTTGTAATACAAACATTTATAGGTTTAAGCAGCATCTCTGTAGAAGCCAAAAATAATATCTGCACAGAGCTGCCATGAAAGAAACATTCGGTGGTGAGCGTGATGGTTACGACAACATCACAGACGTGGTTTTGATGATGACAGTGATGGATAATAGGTCCAACTGGGAACCTGAGGAGTTGATGCGACATTCAGAGCTAATGTAGTGCATGAAATAGAATAAGGGGTGAAAATGAAGGGGGAAAAAAGCTGCACAGCCCATAATGACACAAGGCATAATGGTAACAGAAAGGAGTGTAAAGTTTCAGAGGAACACAATATGAGAACTCCTTTGTCAAATTTAGAACTCTTCCTGTTTAGACGCTACGAGAAAAGTTCAAGAATTTACCACTTGCTGTTTGGCTCATCATCTTGTTAAGCTGCCGGATTCATAACAAAAATAGAGCAGCAGGATCATGACACATCACCAGGCTTTAAACTATGTGGTGGAGCCACTGTGTACGTATATGTACGTAAGGATGGGTGGACAGCACATTTCGACAGTGTGGACATAAAATCTATTTGGGATATCTGATTGGGAGGTTCCTTAAATAAGGAGTGTCCTATTCAACTTCGGCAGAGACCTCCACTTAGGCGGGGAATTAGGAAGATGAAATAATATCTTTAAACAATTTATTAACAACAGAAAACTGAGCACTTTTGTGTTATGCTTTTTGTCGTTTGGAACCTTTTTTTTTTATATATAAAAGTAACATTAACCCAACTATTTTAGTGTGGAAAGCCATACATGAGCTAATGGAGTAGTTCTGCTGTTTAGGTGCTTAGGATATTTTTTTTTATGATTCATGTTTTCTAAATTACATTAAAATATCTATATACAGTTGCAGAAAATAAAGTAGAACAAATATACATCGTCTTAATCCCAAATATTTCACAGCAATCTCCATTGACTTGTGGTTGGATGATGATTAGTACATGAACCATTGGGGAAGCCAATTAGCTTAATGGAGCTAACGGAGAGATTCCAATTACGCGGTTTCAAAAAACACTCGGTCTGTAGTTTTCAACATAAACTTCCCATTTTTATATTAGATTTTCGATAAACATCCAAATTACTGCACTCAAGAGATAAGTTATGAAAGTGATCCGCTACAACTGCTATTATCACCATCCACTGATGGAGTTTTTCATGTAATTATGTGAGACAGATGATGCATGGCGGAAGTAGTATCACAGAAATACAAAACCTGCAAAGTTTGATCTTACTAGGATACAAATATAGCTTAATTTCTTACTTATTTATTTGCATCAATCAAAAATCTGATGTCTGACTAAATGTGCATTTTTTTTCTGAAAACAAAAAAAATCAATGATATGCAGAAAATCCGATGTTGATTCTGAAGTGATGGAAGTCATGGAAGGCAGAATGGTGCTGGGTTTGGGGGTAAAAAAAAAAAGTCTCATGCTCAACAAAGCGCAGTCCAGTCCAGACAGCCAATCAAAACCTTCATATTAAGTGAAGTAAACTTCTGAGAGCTTCTAAAATCAAATTCGCCACTCACTACACTTATTGGCAACCTAGTAATGATGTTTTAAAAGCTTTAATAAAAAATCACATTTTATTACAGGAGAAAAGTTTTTTTTTTTTTTTTTTTTCTAACAAAATCTCCACTTCCTTCGTTTTTGGCAACTGTTGAATAACCTTGTTTGGGTAACAGGACAAGACTTTACCTTGTTTCCTAGAACATTTCACAAGATTGGCACATTTAGAGAATATGAGAAATCTTTGACTATTCATCTTTGCATAATCTGTCTAGACAGTCAAATCAGTCCTCACTGTCATGATCTGTGTTTCTGTGTATTTATTTTCAAGGGTTTTCTGTGTTCAGTTTCTGTCTCTGCGTCTTCCCTGTTGATTGTTTCCCAGGTGTGTCTAGTTACCTGATTACCCTCCCTGTGTATTTAAGTCCATCTGTTGTCTCTGTCTCTTGTCCTTGTCAAACATATGTCATTTGTTTGCCTGCCATCACAGTAGAACTGTAAAGTCCTGCGTTGGTTTAGCTCTCTTTTTCAGTCCTTAGTTTTTCAGTTGCTACCGGTAATTAGCTGTGTGCTAACTCTCTGCCATGCTGCCTGTTCTGGACTGTTGAGCTTTCTTCATTAAATTTATCATCTTTATCACAACCTGGGCCTCTGCGTCTCTCCTCACCACCACACGACACTCACATTTACTCTTTTTTTTCTTCAGCTCACGACAGGTTTTCAATATATTTTTTATCTGGGTAGTGACACTGTCATGGAAAAAGTTGGATTTTATGTCTGGATAATCATCCTTTAAACTGTCCTTGTATTTCAAAGAGTTGATGATCATGACATGCACTGCAACACAATTCCCAAAGCGCTTTAGGAAGAAACAATCCCATAGCATCATCCACAAATTCACCCCCGCCTGGAGTATTTGTTCCCAAAAAACACAAAATGTAATCTTCAAAAACCAAAGCACACACTTCCAGTTAAATTCCAGCCAGAGTTTAGAAAACTCTAGACGTTTACATTTATTATGACAGAACAGAAAAGGCTTTACCATGGCATCCCTTCCGAAAACTGGTTAGCATGCAGTGTCTAATGGTTATTCAAACTAATAAGTGACCCATTTTTTAAAAAACTTTACCTCGCTTTCCATTATCCTTCACATGGCTTTTCATTCAACCTTATTTGCTGCAGCTACAGATTTTAAATATAACTCTGTGTAGAAAATAAGATGACTTGCCATTTTCTCATAACCATTTGCTGACGTATGAGGATCAACTCAAATCTGCCTTATTTAATGAAAGATTTTCTTGTCCTTCCACTTTTATTCTATCCGTTAAGTACATTCAAAATGGAAAGTTCTGTTTTTCTACGTGGGACTTGGGTGCTAAAATAAAATAAAATAAATAAAAAAACACCTATTTTAAAGCTTTTTTCCACATCTTTACAAGGGATGCCAATAAGTGTGCCAGGTGCCATAGAATGAAGTGGTCACAAATCAACAGCAATGAAGTCAAAGCTACAATGTGTAGTTTTAGGAAGAATGTCAGTTATGAAAAAAAAAAAAAGTATAAATCAAGACCTTCTCCATGTGATGCTGCTACAGCTGTAAAAAAAAAAAAATAACTTTGCAGTGCCGTAACTAAATCTCTTCCCAAAACTACATGGAAATCATATAAAGGCAACAACCTTATAAACTGAAGTCAACAAAGATGGGCAACAGAATTCTTCAGCATGGATCAGCCTCAATATGTCATTTCCTTGGGGGTAGGTTGGAGGCAGGGGAGAAAAGGTGAAGGGAGCTACGGTATGCTTGGTTCCTACCCAACAAATCTAGTTCCTCTGGGTCCCAGCTGTAGCACGGGACTAACCAGGCTCTCGCCTTCATTAAGGACTGGCAGCTTTCTGGGAAGATGGAGCTTACTGTGTCCACAAGATAATGAAACAAACATTTATACAAAACACACACTCACAAAGTCAGCGGCTTCTTTGGGTACATTTCGCCCCTTCGCCGTTTCACACTTGTGCAGCGTTTTTAATCGTCTTGTCCCCAACTTTTCAGGGTACAAAATATCAACATCTGTCATTTGAGGTTTTGGACTTTCTCGCCAGACTTGTTGATGCTTGGTACCCACATAAGTAGTTATTATTATTATTATTATTATTTTAAATTTACTGTAAGAAAATGTAGCGTGTGATGTCAATTCAATATTTCACTGAGGAGTTTGATTCGATCATTCTAGGATAATCTGAGCTCATAATCTCTCATATTTCCTAAGCTTCAGAAAATATGGAATACAATTACACTAAATTTAATATTTGAGTATTTACCCATTTTTTCCCATAATTTGTAAAAAAAAAACAAAAAACCTCAATACTAAGAAAAATTAGCCCACAATTGTTAAGCTCCATGGCTATTAAGTAGAAAAGGGAAGTGACGAAATCACCGTATAAATCGGCGAAGGCGCAAGTTCACCCTGAGCCAGCTTCTTCTTTAGGTTACACACTATCAGAGCTGTGTGAAGTTGTGTGGAAGATGAAATATGACATAAAATAACACAAAATTTGCAGCAATGTGGTTTCATTATTATGCCCGAGCAAAATAAAAATACTCGACACATTAGTTGACGTTTTTAAAGTGGCCAATTCAGCAGCACCATTCCTAGTGTTTTACTTGCATTGGATTTTTTTGAACAGGTGAACAATGTGCCTTTCAGGTAATGGAAAGTTGTATGTATGGATTGGGTACGTGGGTTCACACATTTCTTTCAGATATCTTGTCTGATTTCTTTTTATTTTCCCATGATATCGCAGAAGGAAACAGTTTGAAATACGTCCTATTTAACTCAGATGTGATGAATTAACCTTAGTATATAAATGACATAATCAGATACAGTATTCCAGGATATTATATATATATATATACTGCTCAAAAAAATAAAGGGAACATTTCACATTAATTTTGTGTGTGGCTCCACATCCAGGCCTCCATTGGTTAATAAATTTGATTTCCATTGATGATTTTTGTGTGATTTTGTTGTCAGCACATTCAATTTTGTACAGAACAAAGTATTCAATGAGAATATTTCATTCATTCAGATCTAGGATGTGTTATTTGAGTGTTCCCTTTATTTTTTTGAACAGTGTGTGTGTGTGTGTATATATATATATATATATATATATATATATATATATATATATATATATATATGTGTGTGTGTGTGTGTATAGTAATCATAAGTGGGGAATATTCTATCGCATTAATGTTTACAACAAATTGCCGGAGTTTACAGAAGTTTTTCTTACATGCTGATGTTAATGGTTTGAACAGGAAAATACGTTAAATGTTTATGTCATAAATTATGCTTAAGAATAATGTTTTGATTTTATAATTGGAAGCAGTTGTGTAGTTAAGGGATACTACAGAGAATGCATCTAATGGAACAATTTTAGTTGCAAAATTAGAAACTTCAAAGAAAAAAAAGTGAATATCTCTGATAAGCTGAAAACAAATGTATTAAAAACCTTATGATCATCAATAGTTTTCCAGGACCTCCTGGAAAACTATTGATGATCTCTATTTTCAAACTCACTATTCTATTTCTGAACATGAGGTTTAAGAATCGGCACACATCCAAATTCAAAGTATGCACCCACACCCACACACACACACACACACACACACACTGAAAAACAATCTCAGATAGCTACAAATGGGGATGTAACAAGCAGAATGAAGAATATGTTTTTTTTTTTTTTAAATAAATAAAAAATAAAAAATTCTATAATCAGCAGTGGAAAGATCAGACATATTTAAAGATAAAAAATGCAGGCCTACCCTAAGAACTGAGCCCCAGCCGGTCCAACCTCCACCAGTCTGCTCGCCAGGCCTTCTCCTTCCACCATCGGAGGAGGGGAGGCCAACTTGTGCCTCTTGACTAGACGACAAGTGATCCTGGTGGGTGCCGTGCACTTTCTCGGCGGGATGATGATCCGCATGCCGTTGTGGCGACTTCCCCTCATGGAGCCGCCTCTGGCGTCAACCATGAAGCTGACCAGGAACCTGGATGAGGGCGTAAAAAGGAGAAGGAAATAGGAGAGGAGGAATAGACAGAAGCAGAGCAAGAAACAAGGAGAGAATATATGCACAGGGATGAAAGAAGTAAAATCCATGTTGTTTTAAGTGTAGTGCTGATGAGGAGAGAAATTGTCGTTAAGGTGAGGTCGTGTCCCATGCTGCGATCTTATTAAAACACTGACAGTAAGTGTGAGGAAAACGGTAAAGAGAACAAAAATGCGAGAGGGGTTCTATGTTGGCTGGAACTGACGTAAGAAAAGGACAACACGGATGGAGACATTAAACCTACACTTAGCGGCCACTTTATTAGGGACACCTTCTCAATTACCTTCTTAAACACAGATGGGAACTCAAATCAGGCTTCAGTCCTGTCAGGTAAGCTCAAGAGAAATTTTCCACAGGCTCATCAAAGTAGGACAATAAGAGATTGGAAACTCATCTTAGAACTACTTCGAGCAGGACAATGGGTCGTGTCACAAGGCTCAAATCACCTCAAACTGGCTTCTTGAACTTGACAATGAGTTCATTGTACTCCAGTGACCTCCAAACACACCAGTAAGAGTTGTGCTTGGAGGCTGAGTGCAACAAAGCAATATTGGGACGTGGTGGAATGGAAGACTCTCTTCATGGATGCGACGTAGATAAACCTGCAGAAATTGAATAATGGCATTATATAAATATGGACCAGTTCGATCTATTCCACAAAGAATGAAGGGAGTTCTGAAGTAAAAAAAAAAAAAAAAAAAAGAGGGTCCAGCCTTGCACCGGTGAAGTGTTACTAATGAAGTGACCAGTAAGTGTATTTTAAAATTATAGCAGTTATTTTTGTTTAAGCTGCCAACACAGGAGCCTCTGGTGTTTTTTTGTGTGTTTTTCTCACACCAGGAAGTTAATTATTTCTGTCCCTAACTCACCAAAAAAGCTTACACTCACACAAACCCAAATCATGCAACATGGGATCTGAAATGTCATGTTAGTTTGAATTGTTTGTTGTTACATAAAAGAGCAATTTATTCTCAGTTTTACCAATAAGAGATGCACAAAATCAATCGACGAGAGATCGGGAGGTCAAATACAGACAGATCTGATTTGTTTTCTCTTTTTAGTAAATGCATCTAAAAGGCACGATCGGTGCATCTTCACTTTGCATCCAGTAAAAGTATAGATCTCTTCCGGCTATGCTTATTTCAATCTAGATGTTTCTGAGCCAGAAGCTTCAAATCAGATGCATAAATTAAATGATCAAAGCAAGTGACTGCCTCCATAAAAGCATTCATTTTAGAAGGTTGTTTGTCTTGAGAGATTCTTGAGTGGAAGCTATTTTTTGGTGGTTCCCAGAATTCTTAGCAATGGGCAATTTAGCCAATTCACCTAAAATGTAGACTAACAGCAACTAAATTTCAGACTCTACTGACCTTAGTAGGCATTATAATAGCTACGGTTTAACCAGTCAAACAGAGCATATCATAAAAATACCTCATCACCTTACTGACTGGTCAAATTTCATCCACCTCATTGTGAAAAACTGATACAAAGGGGAGATAAAATGGGGAAATCCTGATGCAACATGTTGTCCATCTGACTTCTCCTAGTTTTTAGCTAAAACATCCCTTCTTAGTTTCTGTTGAGAAAGATAACATAAAGACCATGACAGCATGTACAAGAAAATCCTAAAGAATTTAACATTTTAAAACCACATTCAGCCTTTTTTTTTTTTTAAAACACAGTCACTCAGATCAGTTAGAAAATGAAAACAAAAGGACGAAAACACATCTAGCTCTCGCCTTGTGTCAAGAGTTTAACGTCAGTTGATGAGTGAGGAGGACAAACACAGATGTTATGAGTGAACTGAGAGGGGGAAGGTGTGACAGAGGGCAACCAATCACAGTCAAATCACCTGCTGTCGTACTGCGGGAGCGGAGAGGAAAAACTGCAGGGTGGACGACAAAGTAACGCAAGGAGGAATAAGTCAAAAACAGAGCTTTAACACTGTAAAAAAAATCTTAAAAATATGTTTGAAACTTTGGGATTATTCATCAAATGCAGAAAATTTCCCAAAATGTCAAATGTTTTTTTTTTTTTTTTCAGTTGCAGCTCCATCGTGGCTGAAGTACAGACATGCTAAAGGCTGAAGAGAGACAAAATTGTAAAAAAAAAAAAAATCTGGAAGACAAACTGCAAAACAGGCAGGCAGGGACCAATCCGCCACCTTATCCCTTCTTTCTACCTTTGTCTTCATCTTCATGGTTAGATGGAGACAACAGACATCTGCTCCCTCCTTTCTTCTCCTGTATTTATCCATTCTTCATTTCAAACATGCTTACCCAGAATGCACCGGTGAGGAGACGAGGTTGACATTATCCAGGTGGTCCGCAGTCCAGCTGTACCTCCTCAGAGAGTCGTTGTCAGCGTCCTTCGTCATCAACAGATGCTGCAAAGCCGAGAACAATCATTATCAAGAATTGACTATTTGCCATCTGGCAAAGAACTTTTAACATTTCTTTCTATAAAATGGAAATAAAGTGCCTTGGAAAAAATTGAACAACCCATAACTTTTCTGCATTTTGTCAGGTTGCAACAACAAAGGAACAGAAATGTGTTTTATTTGGAATTTATATTTGGGGTCAATAAAAACAGTACTTGTTTTTTTGTTGTTGTTTTTTTTCACAGGTGAGTGTCTGAAAAGTGTGGCGTGAAGACTGAATTTTTTTTTTTTTTTGCAAAACAGCTCAAACTATCAGAAAGGATGAGGACCGTCTGTCAACATCAGATCTGCCACAGATTTTCAGGTGCTTTGATCTAAGCCGTCCCACTGCAGCTCTGGCTGTACATTTAGGGCTGTCTGTCCTGCTGGAAGCTGAATAAACACTTGTCTGGCCTGTCAGCTTAGCTAGCTTTTTGTTTGGCCATATTCTTTCTATTTTCATGTGATGGATTGTCAGAGCTCTATGAGAAATCATTTCTTGGACTGCATGACGCTGTTTGTCCACTAATGTTCTCCAACTGAGGTCTTCACAGAACTACGTAGAATGTAAAACATTCATAGTGTTTACATTTTGACAGGACATTCATTCTAAAATATTTTTGTGATTCCGATGAAGCGGTGACCACAGTGCTTTCAGCTTCAAAACCAGAGTATGAATACATAAATAGAAATAAATAAGTATCTATCTGCCTAATGCAGTATGTAAAATATGACTAAACATGCGAAGCTGGATATGAAAAAACTGAAACACAGCTGAAGAAGATGGTGAGGAAATTTATTTTGACATTCAAGTTTTACATTATTCCACACCCAAATTAGTAGTTTTTGGTTCAGAATGTAAGGACCAATGGATATATGAATGGAAAAATTTAGTGAGGATGTATTTACCAATTCAATCCAAAAGTCATATCAGCATTACCGGGAAACTGTATTTTCCCAGAGAACATTGATTTTCTGCTAAAGAATTATGCAGAATTATGCTGCACTTTCACCTCCCAGCATTCTTCAGGTGTGCTTCCTTTTTTCTTTTTTTTTTTTAAATACACATGCCAAAATAACTACTATTTTATATTTCTCTCGGATCATAAAAGCCTCTCCTCAGTTTTAGTTAGCGCGTAACATCCATAAGATGGAGCTGTAAGCGAGCAAAAATATTCGGTGTCATGCACGACGATACTGATGTCTACCTTATTGTGATGCTCTACAATGAAAGACCGTTCCTTACAGAGCATCTGGGGCAGCGTGAGGGAGAACAGCATGCTATTATTTCACAGTAGTTGGAGAGAAACACACAAACCAACAGGAATTTCTGTAGAGCTTTTTAAAACGCTAAATGTTTGCTGTTGGAGCCTATGGAGATTCAAACGAATTACTGTCAACATGGACTCTTTGCAAACGGTGTGATCAGTTTAGAACAGAGCACATGCAGTATTGCGCAAAGGTTTTCAGCTACCTATCAACTTTTTTGTCATTTGGTCTACACTAGTATTTTGCCAGATTTTCTAAGAGTTTTCCGTTCGTGTTTGGGAATCGTTCAATTATTCTGGTAATTTGTCCTTAACTTTGACTCAGTTATGTAGGCTCAAACTCGGGGAACAAACCAGTGTTTTGAAAAATGATTTTGCAGCAACATGTCACAAATAAAATCATTTTCAATGAAATAGATTATTGAGAAGTTCATTTGTTCCAATAACTCAATTCAGAAGCCGACATTTCCAAGCCCTTATTATGATTTTCTGTTTACAGCTAACAAAAACACGACTCTTTGGGTTGTACCAGACCAAACAGAGGATGACGATTCAAACACCAATAAATAAAGCAGTTCTTAGGAGCGATTAGCAAAGACCTGGACATGAAGGCTGATGGATTTCTGCTCGCTGTCCGTTTTCCAGAAGAGGACATTAAATTTACAAGACTCCTCACTTCTCATCATCCCCATAAACTTTTTGGAATGCTGCAATCAGGGAAACGTGTCTGAAACGTCAAAATCAGAACCATCTGGCTGCTCCGCGCCTTCCTGCCTCAAGCTGTTTGAATGAGCTGATGTCAACGTTATGCATTTTACATCACTGTGTTGTGTGTAAACTCTTTTTTTTAACCCATTTGTGTTTGCCATAATCTATTTTTTCAGTTACTTTTTCACTTACAGATACCTGAAAAACACACACATATTTTATTATTGTTTCAGTATACAGTTAAATTATTGGCAGTCAGTCTTTTTTTTTTTTCCTGTTTATTGAGGTTGTAATAATGCAGAGATTAATCAGAAATCCGACTTAAATCTGCTTGTTTTAAGTTAACCTGTCCTGACCAGAGACAATAAACTTAGAGAAGTAGAGATGCGAAGAGTATTTAAAAAGTAATTGTACTGTCTTTGATGGGTCTATATGTCAGTCGTTCATTCAGGTTTTGAAAAGAAGGAACTCTGAAAGACTCTTTAAATCAAGACCACCATAAAATATTACAAAAACGTCAATTAGTGTTAGCTGAAACCGTTTGTGCCCCACTGTATGTCTTCATTTTTTCTGTGTAGATGTGAAAGATGCGTTTGTTTTTGTAACTTTAACCAGAAGATTCTCGGATGGCAGACAATGGTTATTCCTTCTGTAAAGGGAAGTAGGCCATCAGAGTAATCTATCCTAGATAGAAGACTTAAGGACTGATGTCATGCCCCCTTCTCAGGTGAAATATAACAGGATTTGGTCGACTTTGTGTCGCAGCACCCCCTCAGGTGTAAGAGGATTGGTGAACTGTCTTCCTTTTGGCTCAGCACCAAGCCAGCCCAGCACAGAACTGTGTCAGTAGTGACTGTTAACGACCGGCAGATTACTGAGTCACTTTGAAAGGAGTCATGCACAAAGCACAAAGCACAAAGTACATACCGGGTCCTTGGTGGGAGCCAGGATCTCCTCGATCATCATGCTGTCCCGTGTGAAGGAGCTCCGGTTCAACGTGTTGGACCTATCAGAACTGAAGGAACGGAGGCTTGGTGTGGTTGGGGCAGGAGTCACGGATTACCAAGACAACAGTCACAGTGATGAAGAGGGGAAGGGGAGGAGTAGGAGGAGTTGGCAAGGGGTGGAGGGTAAACAGAAAAAACAAAACAAAACAAAACAAAAAAAAAACATTAAATGCATGCAGCTTCCAGGAACCTGACTGTCCACAAACAATATATATATATATATAAAAAAAGAAAATTGAAACGAAGATATAAAGAAAATGTTTTCATTTGTTTGCAGCAACAGAAAAGCAACAATAAGCTCACTATTAGTTAACATTGGTACTACATAGTCAACAAAAGGGTTCAGTTTACATTTGTAATCGTCCTCGTGATAAAGACACAGCTGATTCCCGATTGCACTGCCTCTCTGTGTCACGTGTACCAGCTGCGTCCTCACGTTTCCGACAGAGTGCTCGGAGTCTCCGTGTGCCGTGCGGATGGACGTTTATGAGGTAAACAAATAGCATTCCTGAGCAATGACGTGAGAAGCGTTTGCCTGCAACGTCCCGGGAATGATTACGCTAATTGGTAATTAGAGAGAGGAAAACCGGATAGACGAAGGAAGTCGTCTGAGCGGGACTTTGGAAAATTGCACAAACATCATCTTTAAGTGAAGCTAAAAAAAAAAAAAAAAAAGTGAGTGAGAGCAGGAGCCTCTCAGAGCTCTGAAGCGTCCACTGCGGGTTTGACAATTGACTTTTGCACAAATGTGTTTCTTATCAGCCACTAGTCCCAGAGTGTATGAGGTAGTTTTATCTGTACTTGAATTACGCTCTACTACTGCATGACCCCAGTTCACTCAGAAACCTAGTTTTTAACAATGGTAAACATACTTTAGTGGACAGCTTAGTCTTCTCTGAGTATTTTCTTTTTCTTCTTTTGACACGAGTTAAGCATAGAAAGAGCAATGCAAAGAGAGAAATGCTGCTTCAGCTCAAGTCCCTGGAAGCACGATAATGGAAATCTCCACAACAAACCGAAACGATGCAAAGCTCCAACTTTGTGCAAACCTCACAACGACCCAGGCACGGACAAGAACCACAGTCAAACACAAAAGCAAACAGATGATGCTATTAGAAACAGCTGAAACGTAAGAAATTAGATGACAGACCACAAGTACATCCCACAATGTAAAAAAAAAAACACCAAACGACCAGTCAAAAAAAAAAAAATTGGATTAGAAGGTGAAATGCGCAGGAAAACTTCAATATCTCAGAACAGGTGATCATTATTCTAACAGAGACTGGGATCCGAGGGAAGGGGAAAGGGTGAGGCAGGGTGGTGGTGGAGGTATAGGGGTGGGGGTGGGGGGAAGGGGCCTCGTCATGCTGAGAGCCTTACCTGGCTTTGGTACTAACAATTAGAGCGGACATGAGGAGAGAATAAGACATCATGAAGAAAACAGAGGAGGGAAAGAAGAGATGCAAAGAGAAGCAGGAGCAGAGACGCAGAATGAAGCTGACTTGAAAAAGGGGAAAGTGCTCCGTTTATAACTCATCTACAAACTGATTTCATTTCAGAGTGTTATTTATGAGGTATTTTAGATGTTAGGGTTAAAATAAATATAATCTGCCTAATTCATCAATTAAGCACACAGTGAGTATGAACATGTACCATAAATAGTTTTTTTCTGAGGGAAGTTAGACATTAGAGCAAACGAAACCTTAAATATGTGGTATCATCTTGAAACAAACATTGCAAGAGAAGATATCAGGTAAAAATAACAATGGCACATTTTATTTTCTTTTATTTCAATTTTCATTAAGTCAAATTACTGTAGCTGTGTTACAAAAAAAAATCGATGTTGCAGCTCTAATTTTTAGAGGTGCACGTAGTTTTCCCACTGACAGCTGAATGACTGCATCTAGCTTCAGTTTATTTAATTACCTCTGCTTTTTATTTGTTTGAATTAGCATTTTATTGCGACTCTCTACAATTTATGTGCCATGTCTAAATTATAATGTAAATCTTTTATGTCATTTTTTTTCTTGAATGTCATTTTTCAATTCAAGGGTTTCAATAACTCCAATGTTAAACAGCCGTTCCTTTTCCTGGCAAAGCATCAACATTTAATATAACATGATCAATATACACAGTTCTGAAATGGTACTGCAGCTTTAGTAGCAAGACATTTGACGTATTTGTGGGTGCTAGTAAAAGTTGTTTAATTCATTTACCTTTTAATAAATGATCGTCTAGTAAAACTGCCAAAGCAGGATGACAAACAAAAAGCCCAGTCAGTTAAACTAGTTGTAAACTAAATTGATTAAACACACTCAGACAGTGTGTGCTTCAGGCCTTCTGAATTGAACATGTTTCTAATTTCCTATGGCTCGCTGTTCGTTTATGTCACTCCTCAGATATTTAATAGTCCCTCCCTTTGCAGTATGTTGCACAATTGTCAATGTTTTCAAAAGAGAATAAAGTTCAACAGAATGAACTTTAAACTGCAAAAACTCCCCCTGCTGTGATTTCTCTAAAGAATTTGATAAGGAAATGATCAGGATTTAGTTTTTGCTGAAGAGTTTGTCTATGCAAATAGCCTTTGTCCAAAATAATAAATCAAGAAATAACTTTATTCGAAAGAATAAATCTACCTGTATCATGCAGCTACTTTTTTTTTAAATCTTACAAGTAAGATTTTAGAACGCTTCACCAACTCAAAGTGTGATTATTTCCAAAATATTGCAAAAAAAACCCCAATTTTTTCCACAGACATTGACTTTGAATAGCAGACAGCAGATCACAGAGAAGCAGCCAGTTTTCTTATTTGCTCAAAGACTTAATTCCAACTAAATCCCAAACCTCAACGCACTTGACAGAAAAAAAAACAAAAAAACAATAGCTGCAGGATAAATTTACTTCTGTGTTTGTGTCCCTTTAAAGCCAAGTCAGTGGTTCATTGTAGAGATGCAGTGAAAGTTCAATGATTGCACCATTTCTATTTTAGCATATTTCTGTTGTAGCTGAACGAACTGAATCAGTTTCAGCAGTGTGTGCAGTAGACATATTGGTCTGTTTTGGTGAGGTTTTCATTGGTTCTTGATTGTCAAAACAAGTTCTTGCATATTCAAAACTTTGACCGTTGCAATTCTCTCCCTGGCTGTTGATGTTATTGCTAAAATAGATGCACGCAACCACTTAGACAATCGCAGAAAAAGCTATATATGAAAATTTAATTATCTATCAAGATTTTTTTTACAAGTTTTCCTGTTTTATTTTATTCAGGCTCAGCATACGTGGAAACTTTAAAAAAAAATGTGTGGAAAAAAAAAGTAAGCAAACAGTAGCCAAAGGATGCAGAAGAGTGATGACATTATATTAGAAAAGCTCAACTTGGGTTTGAGGAGCAGGCAGTCAGATGTTATTCTGAGGCAGAATCTTTGAGACTTAACAAACCGGCACCATTACCAGGGATTCCAAAGGTCTCTATCGTAAGTTAAATCTTCCTGTAACTTATCAGAGTGGAAATCGGTCATTCAAAAAATTAAAATGTGACCAACATTTAGGCTACATTGTGATTTTTGCTCCCCTTTCTAGCTGGCACTGACAGGCGTCAACCTCCTATTTCACCAGAATACTTTATCAGAGCGCTCCTAAGTAATTGTGCAAATCTCATGTTTTTTTCTGCATAATCATACCCTGTTTTACTAGTAAGAGTTTAACTGTTTTACAGAAATGTAAATTTTAGGGACAGTTTTTGTGACACGGTTGTGCGGCCAGTCAAAACAAAAAACCGAAGAGCATCTGCATGGCAACAGACATTTTTGATGTTATATGCTGACTGCATGCCTCCATTAGATAAAATACTCAGTCAATATATCTCATTAAAAAAAAAAAAAATAATGTAACTATCTTAACATTTGTATAGCCTTTCTGGCACTTTATATAACCTTTGCACAGGAGCATAAACAAAGTTAGCATTAGACTCATCAAAGAGTTTTTGCCGTTTTGTGTTGCAGTGAGCCTTACCTCTGCGACCGTGCACCAACGCTGAAGCCCATGTAGCCCTCCTGTGGGAGCGAGTCATCACCAAGTTCGCGAAGGTCGTGAGGGGCCAGATATTTATCTGTATCCCCCGTCATTGCATCATCACCTGAACGATGGAAACACACAAAACAGAAATTAGTTTTTTTTTTGTAGAAAAAGACTCAAAAATGGTTCACATTCCCTGTAGCCCTTAGGGAATAAGTAGAAAATTCTCTTTTTTTTTTTTTTTTTTTTTTTTTTTTTTCTTTCATTCATGCAGAAACACAAACTCATTTGGACATGTCAATCAATGCATCCTCTGCCCAGGGGCTGTTTTCCAGTTTAACTTTGGTCCAACGTCCCACTCAGTTAAAAGTCATCATCGAAGAGCAGTTTAACACTTGTTGAAATCCAAATAAAAGCAAAAACAAGTTAAAAAGCATTTTGAAGGTGGTTTCTGGCAAACAAAAATGGCCTTGCGTCATCACTTTAAACACACTACAGACACAAAAGAATAAGTTCAGGACTTAGAACATACTTTAAAGGTGAGCAGTAAATTTGTTAGTAGCGTGTTATTACCCTCAGAGGTACAGTAGACCTAAACCTACTGATGAGCCGCTGGCTGCACAGCTGAAGCGAGAGGAGGCAAGTGCATGCAAGCGGAGAGACGAAAAGAAAGAAAAGGAAGGCATTCCAGCAACAACAAAGCAACAGAGACGCCCCCTTCCCTCCATCTTTCTGTGTCCCATCACACCCCCACTGCTGCTACAACACCCTTCCCCCTTTAGAACCCCCCCCCTCACCCACCCTCCGGCAACACACGGGATACTTCACAGACCCCCATCTGGCCACATTCCAACCCATTCTCCAGGATTCGCTTTGCGTTTAGCTCCAACAAGAGCAAAGTCCCCTCAGCAAAGAACCCACACTCACGTCCTGCCTTGAAGCAATTCATTAAGCCACAAGTTCACTCCCAGGCTTTTCCTTCGGACTAACTTTTCCTCAACTCGTAACCTCGCCTGCTCCGGCATTAACTGTCTATCTCTGTTTTAGAGGCCGGCACTCACGCCAACAGATCGTCTTTCTCCCGCCTACCAGCTCCGCTCCTGGATTATCCAGACTGTGTTTGTGTGTGTCTGCGTGTGTGTGTATGATTTTCCGAACACACACCTACGGCTCCCTGCAGCACAGACTTAGTCAGGGGGTTGAGGGGGCTGGGGGTCTTTGTGACTCACTGAGTTGTCTAACATCTAAACATTTTTTCAGTTTATAGATTCAAAAAATAATGTTTACGCCTCTTAAATCTTTTCACGTTTTTGTCACGCTACAACCATAAACATCAACGTCTTGTACTGGGATTTTATGCGATAGGCCAATTATTCCAAGTTGTGAATAATGGTAAACTGAATGGGAAACAAACGTTTTCAACATCTTTTAGAACTAAAAAAAAAAAAAAAAAAATCTGAAAAGTGTGGCATGGATTTGTTTTTAGCCCTGGTTTCACAATTCAGCAAATCAGCAGGTCTAAACCCTCTTCCCCCATTAGAGATGGCTTTGTCCTTTCACATAACAAACTCGTCTGTTAAGATCACAAAGCAAACCTGCACTGAGATCCAGTGAAACATGGTTTACAATTTGCAGCACTCAACTGAGCAACGCATAAGACAAGAGGGGTGGTCTTAGGTCATGATCCTCATAAAGGCTCTTTTAAGCCACTCGGTTCTTTAAATACAAGCAAAGTTGTTTTGCACCATATTAACCCCTACAGTTCATAATGGTTACAGGTTCGTGTCTACCCGTAAAGGTGGTAGAGTGACTGTCGGAGTGACTTCAAATGCTGCATTGTGTCGGGGTAAACTTGTAGATCGAGAATAAAAGCCGATCTGAAAAGGGCTGAAGAAAGAGCAAACAGGCAGATAGTGACTCTGGAGGAGCTGCACAGAAACAAAAGACTTAAAACCAGTGCAGAGGTTTACCTTTAAGCAGGAGATCGACTGTGAACATACAGTCAAAAAGCACGATGGTAAAAAGTTTGATCAATGCATATTTATGTGTTAAAATGTTCCATATCTCCAGCTAACTGAACATTTTGTGGCACAACTTGAAAAATGAAATTTGCAGATGCCTATCCATTCAATCCGATTGAACTGGAGCTAATTAAAAATATATATAAATATAAGGGAAACTGTAGCTCTGCAATGCTGGTATACCCCAAACGACTTGTAGATAAAGTTGCAACAGAATGGTTATACAGTGTTAACTCGTCTGGCTAAAAATACATATGTGCCAGACTTATTTAGGTGTGCTTTCTGGTGTGTTTTACTATTACTTGTGACAAGTAATCAAAAATTAATGTCACACTAAAGTACTGTTGAAAGAACAATAACAGTTAGTAATCCTTAGTTGTCTTTATAATGAAAAGATCAGCCAGTGAAGATTTCAGTCACAGAACATGATATATTGATCGGTTCCCATTTGACAAATCAATAGCAGTGCTCTCTTTTAAAGAAAAATGCTTATTATAAATGGTAAAAAAAAAAAAAAAAAAATGAAGGTCCATAGCCACACAAAAACGGATATCAAATACAGTAGAGTATTGGAATTAGATAGATTAGATAGATTAGAAGATGTTTTTTTTTTATTAAAGTAACTTTTAACTTGGATTTTATATCAAACAAAAATAAATTATATGAATTAAACCAACTTTAGAAAATAAACAAAACCCTAAGCAAATTCTGTTTGTTCTGATTTAGCTCATGGATAGTTTGTGTGCATGCGTGTGTGCGTGTGTGTGTGTGTGTGTGTTATTGGATAAGGTAATCACTGCCGCTGCTGGTATGTAAGCATGTGAATATGGCTAGAGTTACACTCCATTTATTTTTAGATCAGAGGTTCAAGATGGACAACAACAACTTGAACACACATTCCTGCATGAGGAAGAAACATGCAGAGTGCTGCACAGGAAAAAAAAAAAAAAAAAAAAAGAAGCAGTGAAACTACACGCAGAGTTTAGCTGCAACAGTTCAGCTGCAACACTGCAAACTGGTTACTGGAGTTAGTTACAGTGAGGTCAACCTTTTCTTTTTTTGACTTACAAGTATAGGTGATGTTGATATTTCCAACATCCATTTCTGTTCAAAACACAAGCAGAACCATTTTTGCTTTATTATGTGTGCTGCATTCAAACCTTTTATGCCTTCAAGTTTTTTACTCTTAACACATGAATGTCGTTTGATGAGCTTGGTCCTGCAGTCTGTACGATAGGATTCTAAGACCTGAATTTAGATATTTAGATGTAGATGTGTAGAAATGTGCTGGTATCTCTGTTAAAAAAAAGAGCAAATAGCCTTTAAAATCTTCTCTTATTGCAGTAAGAAAAGTTGTTATTAATCAAGTGCTGGACAAGCATACCGATGACATAAAAGTCATTCAGTCACTTAAAATAGGCTTTTCTACGCTGTAATAAATAGATAAAAATTGCACAGAAAACCTCACATATTTTAAAATAATTTATTCAGTTTAGGAAAACATCAGGTTTTCTCTTTTGTTTTTGTTTTTCATTGAAAAAAAATCACCAGTAGCACAGCTGTGAATGAACTTTTTTAATTTTAATTTTTTTCTTTATTTATTTGAAATTGACCACCCTCCAGGAACATCTAATTACTAATCCATGACTTCCTATTTCCCTCGGGTTTAAATATGACATGACACATATATCCATTTCTTTCAGCCAGCGGCCAACAGGCTGGATGCTGACCCACATTTGTTATTCTCTACACACGGTGCCAAAAACATAAGAAAGGGAAATGAAAGACACCCATAATGGACAACAGCAACTTGTTGTCCATCTTGAACCACCCTTTTAACAGAGCTGTGGTTTGAGTGAAAATCTTACAGAAAACTTTTTTTTGGCTGAGCTGAAGAGAGCACGTCATCTTCACGTAGGGAGGCAGATACAAAATGTGAATAATAGGGACATCTACCAATGTTTTATTTGTTTATTTTGTTAAAAACTGTTGTTTCTTACCTCCGCCCCATCATTTTCCACTTGATAAGCAGATATTTATCAAGGGAGTCAACAAATGTGTCCATGTCTTTGTATTATCTAACTCTCTGTGACAGAAATACAACAACAGGTGATTGCCTGCAGTTAAAATCAAATTAAACTGCAAGGCACAGAGGGCTTTTTCTTTCACCGTCAATAGATTAAACCCACATTTCTCCTGCTTTAGGCCAGTTAGGATTAGCCTATGTGCTAAATGAGATCTTTTTTTTTTTACCTGGTGCAGTTTTAAAAGTTAACTGAAATGTTCTTAGTATTTGGTAGGATTGCCTTTAAACTTGAATCTATTCAACAGGATGATTCCTGGAGTGTTGACACTTGCATATAAATGTTTGAGACTGGATAAAGTCTGAACATTCGAGAGTTCTGACATTAAGAAGCAATAAACAGAACAAGAAGAGCTCATGTGACTTCCTAAAAATGAATATAGACCATTTAATCAAAAACAAGAAAACACCCACAGGGCAAGTGAGCCGAGTCAGGACAAAACCAACTATTGACTGAAAGACCTTCCCTGACTTCTGTGGTACCAACGGCTAAGTTCATCTGCTTCTGAGCCACAGTGCGGATCACAGGGGAAGGAACGACATGTACAGCAACACTGCAGCAGCTGTTCCAGTGTTAGCTTTGGCTACAATGCAAGCATCACTGAGAGGCACAGAAAGACAAAGGATCGAGTGTCTGTCTCGACAACACACAGGCCTGAAAAGAAATCTGTTACATGCTCCTCAATAACCATTGTTGGCATAGCAACCAGCAGAAAAGAATTCTCCCTACATTTTAATGTGCAAAAAAAAAGACTGTGCAGAAGTGTTGCAGCTCAGATTTGTTGTTAAGAACTATGCCACCAATTCAATGTAACCCCCCCCCCTCTGCCCCCCACCCATAAAAGTGCAGTTTTGCTTGTTTCTTCTATCCCGTAATTTTTAAAAAGTTATCTCAAATTTATTTTTGATCTTGATCAAAGTTTTTCCCTGGAGTTCGGTTCACATTCGGTCTGGTACGTGAATCATTTTAGGAGGAAAATGTTGGTTTGTTTTTTCCTTGCTAGTAATTTGCACAGCGAAATCTAAATATTATGCAGATTTATGCACACAATCGTTTATTTAAGTGTTTATTTGTGATCATTTTGATGGTTCTGGTTTGCAGAGAAAAATAAAAAATGTAGCTTTCGCTGAAAAGTGCAATATTACATAGACCAATAGAATGGAGATTTATGCAAAAATACTAGTTTATGCACGTGTCATTGCCGACACAATTATGGAGAAGACTGCTGACTTTGCAGCTGTCAGCTGACAGTCATTGACCCACACTACTTGATAACAGCCTTGTCAAATTACAGTAATCTGACTTTCACTTTAGTGCCATAAGAAGCTAATCTGCTCCAGGTAAAAAGCCCCCCGGCACTGTCTTCCCGCCCAGGTAACAAAGAAGCATGTATGATTGACTTTCTGACATGTCAAACAATTCAGCCGGATGATTGTAGAAGCTCTAACACCCCCTGCAAGCCTCACACTAATACAGCATTAAAAAAATAAATAAAAATCCTACTCAAAATCCGTAATATCTATTCTGGTTAGTTTGGCTTATAATTATATTTGGGAGCGCTCACAGAGCAATCAGTTTCCATTCCTCAGCTGAGTTTTAAATTTGTAAATGATGACACAGACGTACACAAGATATTGGTTACAACTATTGAATTTCTTGTGTTGAAATAGATTTAAACAAAATACAGTATCAAGAAATTTAAACACTTGAAATATGTCTGTGTTTGTAATAAATAAATGCAACACATGAGATTCCCCCTAATATTGTAATTTATTGAGATGCACCTGTATTAGCCGGGGAAAAAAAAAAAAAAAAGCTGCCAGACAGCAAAGGTTCAGTTGAAGGATAAGAGACTTTAAAGCACAGACATGCAAGAAGACTAGAAAGAAAAGAAAAATATATAGAGATAAAAATACCTTCTTCCACATCAGAAAAATAGTCATCTGTGATCATTTCTGGGACATTGGCTTTACAGACTGTGTTCAGATGAAGGAGAGAGGTAGAATAATAATAATAAAAAAATCAACAAAACAAAGAGTTGCAAAAATAATGTGGAGAAATTATATAGATAATGAAATCATCACATTCAAAAACAAAAAGTGATTATGGGTCATTCTGAATGGGTGGATAAATCAGTTTGAAACTACAAATCATCAATAATCAATGATTGTAACAGAAATCATAAATGACTAAAAAGAAAACAAGAATGAATTTATTAGTACCGGCTCGTTGGGCTTTAGTCCCAGAAAAAAAAAAAAAACTAAACTGAATGTGTTATTTTTAGCCATTAGCCGTCCGAGAGTCGTGGGAAGAAATGGTTTTTCAAAATGGATTATATGAAACCTTACCGTCATCATCAGACATGTCCAGCACCTCGTTCATGGTCTCTGGGACGTTCATCTTGTGCTTCTCTATCACAGTCTGTTGGAGAGAGAAAACAATTGCCTTACATGTCTTTTAAAATCAGGAAAGGCTGCTTTTATAAAGGGGTTGTGGAGTAAGGGACTCATTCTTCACACTGGATGAAGACTTCACTTTACTGGAAGCATCCTTTATAAATAAATACATGTGGACACAACACCCACAAACCTAAAAAAAATCAATCCCACACATCACCTAAAGAATACCATATCCACAACCTCAAGTGGTGCTGGCAGCATCATTGTGTGCGCTTATATGTCATCAAGTGCGGTTTTGCCAAAGTAAAACCACGATCAGTGCTAAAGTTTTATGACATGAAACTGTCATGTTTCTGCTAGAAAACTGAAAAACAAAAGGTTATTTGTTTTATTTTAGCACCTCGGTCAGTGCAGTCATGCACACTGGTTTGATTTAAAAAGGTTCACTGTGGTGTGGGCTTTGTTTTAGAATTGTATTTTATTTTTCTGCAGACTATCTATTTCGATCACAATAATAGAACAAAAAAAAAGCATTGATTTCAGTTAATGGCACTGAAATATAAGGAGATGAAAATTTAGCAGCGGATACAAACCTGAGTGGTTAGAGTCTCCTCTGTGACCACTTTGAGTGTGTCAACTACAGAAATGTAGCCAAGCCTCCTGGCAATGGACAGAGCGCTGTTCCCATTCTAGAAAATTCATGCATAAATAAAATCAGACAGTAATGATAATAAGTAACTATTCTGGTCAAGAAGTGGATTTAATCTAGAGTGAGAAACAGTGAGAGAGTCTAAGTTCTCTGTGCTTTCTTACGGCAGTGAGTTCGTTGGGTGAAGCTCCATGGTGCAGCAGTAAGTTGATGATGTGTGTGTGTCCCTGCTGGGCAGCCTGATGCAGAGGTGTGTATCCGTTCTGCAGAGGGAGGAGTGGAGTTCAGACAAAACGCACAGAATATAAACACGAGCACCAACGTCTTTTCACAGTCACTGACAGCGTTTACCTTGGTCTTAGCGTTGACCTTCGCCCGATTCTTCAGCAGGAAGTTCACCATCTTCACGTTGCCATAGTGACAGGCGACGTGAAGAGGGGTGTATCCCAACTGATGACAAAAACACGAGAGCACACGTATTTGTTTTCACTCTTGACATTTACAGCTTTTTCAGTAAATAGAAACATCTGATCGCATCTTTGCAGGACAGAAACCTACGTCTGAAAAGCCACCAAAGTGCTTGTGCAAAACTTTCAAATCACCCTTAGGTTCTTTGCACTTTTCCTTTAAAATGCTAGACTGCATTGTAAGATTTTAAAGTGGACTTGTTTTTGTTGTTTTTTTTGTTTTTTTTTACTGTTGTTGCTATCTAAGAAAGTTCAGCCCAGTTCTTCTCCCTTTCACTCTATTCAAGAAAACACAGTAAAAAAAAAAAAAATGAAGTGAAGGTGTCAAAATATAAAACACCTACAAGGCAAATAAGCAATGTGTCTTTCAAACACGGGTAAGAATCTAGCTAACACACATTATAGGAATTGTGAGTTCAAGAATAGTTTTTTGGGGGAATTACCTCGTTATGACTGAAACAGTTGTCTCTGTCTTTTTTATGTTTGGAAATCATTCAGCTAAAGAAACAGGAACATTGTGTTTCTACAACGGGGTGTTGGTGACAACTTGAATAAAGATAAATCAAAATAGCTTTTTTTTTTTTTGCAGTCTGTCAGTTAGTTCTGGAACATTTTATGTTCGAATGACTCAGAGATCAGAGTTAAGTAGCGTAATAAACAAGCCATGCTCAAAAAATGAACTGAAAAAGGGCGGAAAAACACAGTAGCAGAAAACAATGGAAGAACTTCGCAAAGTTTGGAATAAAAGAATGCAGTACAATCGGGATACCTGAAATGAAAACACTAAGAAATACGGGACGATTCAATAATTTTTCCACAGAGTTTTATGCAATTTAGAGGAAAAAACAGATATGACAAGAAGCTGACTGACAATGTTAGTCTGGCGCCTCAGGGCTACAGATCTAACCTATAAAACAAGACAACAACAATTACAAGAGTTTCTTTTGAGAACTTAGCTTTGTTTTACTTACAAGGGAAAAAACACACACACACCAGTCTTTAATGTAAAATGAAGTCATGCCTCTTGGCAATGTTTCCCAACTTGTCCATTTTATTTGTTGCAGACTGTATCAAATGTTAGCAGAGACACCCTATGAATATCATGTTCTCAGTGTCTTGCAAAAGTGTGCATACCTCTATAAACTACAAACTCGACTGAAAAGGTCTGCTGGAAGGTGAACCACAAATCTCACCCAAGCCTCTAAAAGGGTTTTCAACAGTTCCGTTCTGTATTTTTGCTTCATTTATTCCCCCATTCACTCTGAGAAACTTCCATGTCCCCTTCACGAAACGTACCACAGCATGAAGCAAACCCTACTATGTTTAGCAGTGGAAATGGTGAGCTCAGGGTGAACAAGACTCTCTTATTACCTTGGTCTCGGGATCTATAGTGGCTCCGTGGTTGACTAAAACCTCGGCAACATTGACTTTATCCTCCTGGGCAGCCAGGTGGAGTGGAGTCAGCCCCGACTGAGGAGACAAACCCAGACAATTACACAGTTGGAGTCAGAGGGAAATACAGCTGGTTAGAAACATGATGGCAGGTTAGGACCTCAGGATGATGAGCACTCAGGGGGTATCAAAAACAAATGCCAGAGGAAATAACAGAGTTTCAGGTAAAGACTGTTATTTCTCCAAGTGTAATAACATCCCAGTGTCATGAATACATGTTTACACTCCACTCACACTCCCTCACTGTAAATACGACTCCTACATTTGCTGTGAGACGGGGAGAAACAACATCGCGTTCTCAGACTTGCGCGTTAGCGTCACCTTGTTGCTGGTGCCAACAGGAGCGTCTCGGGCCAGCAGCAGGGTCACGACGTCCACGTTGCCTTCCTGCGCTGCGAGGTGCAGAGGAGTGATGCCCTGTCGTGTCACCGTGCTGGTGGAGGCGCCGTACTCCAGTAAGGTGGTGGCGATCTCCATCTGGTTCTTCTTGGCTGCGATGTGCAGCGGGGTATAACCGTTCTGACAGCAGAAACAAAGAAACTCAAACGGAGCAAATGAACTAGTCGATAAATGAATCGCTACAAAACAATACGCCGTGATGCGTCTGTAAAGAATGGCATTTATAGTTAATAAGTGTGTACCAAATGAAAACATGAAGGGTAAAAAAGTATTAACAAAAGTGTGTGTGATTTGAACACTCGTTATGTCCAATTTTTATTTATTTATTTATTTTTATGTGTAGAGCTGAAACCAAAAACGTGATTTGACCTAAAAGTAAATTTAACTGAGTTTATATGACAAACAAATATCATGACAGGATGTAAAATGTTGATGCGCCAAAGGAAGAGGGTGTTCACTGCACTGGAGGTTGGTTACAAACATCAACTAAAACCATTTCCTAAACAATGGATTAGTCAATACTTAATTCTGTTAGGGTGTGGAGCCTGGCTGATTTCTGGGGCAGCTCTTTCTGGACTGATCCTGCCGGAGTGGAACGGATATCGAATGAGGCCGTGCGGAGCAGAATAACTGCGTGGCTCTAACTAGGTCAGCTCGCTCTGGCACACGGAGCACCGGAGATGCTTTCAGGAACATTCGATTTTAAAACAAACCCCTCCCCGTCGTTTCTTACCTTTGCAGCGGCGTGCGGTGAAGCTCCCTGCTTGAGCAAGAGCAGTGCCACCTTCTGGTTATCATAGTGCGCTGCCACATGCAGTGGAGTTAGTCCACTCTGAGCACACACACACACACACGCACGAAAACATGAGCAAAGGTTAGGTTGTGACAAATAGTAGAGTTAAGCATGATCAAAGCTCACAGATGGGGGAAATACTCCAAAAGTGCTTGATTTTTAAAGACAGTGTCTTGAAAAAGTATTCATAGCCCTGAAATTCCGGGGTATTTTTCGTAAATGAGGAACAGAATGTACTGCATAATATAATGAAACAAATTGTTTACAAATCTAATCGTAAAACAAATCTGAAAAGTTTAACTCTCAAGTCTTGCGAGTCAGGTAGAAATTTGAAACATTTGCCAATTGAAACATTCGCAGATGTTTCAATTTCTAGACGAAAATTGCTCAAGCTTGGTCAGATATGATGAAGAGCCATAAAGATCACCAAATGGACTTGCATCTGGACTTTGACTGGACCATTTAAACATACAAATCTAATCTAATCATCTAATCCTTGATCCTCAAAGCTCTGGCTGTATGTTTACAGCTGTTATTCTGTATGTAGGTCTATCTATTCTCTCATCAACCCCAATCGCCTTTCCCTGTAAAAGCTGAAATAAAAAAGCATCCTCACAGCATGAGGTCGCCACCGAATTTAAACATGGGGGTGATGTGTCATGACATTAGTTTCCTGCCACACACAGAGCTTTCAATTTAGGCTGTTTTGGTCTCATCTGACTCGATCATATGCTCTAACCAGTTTGCTAAGTTCCCTATGTGGTTTGAGTGAAACTTTAAACCAGACTTCTTATGGCTCTGTCTAAGCATTAGTCTCCTTCTTTCCACTCGTCCAAAAAGGAGAGATTTGCCAAACACGAAAACGAACCACATTTTAACAGATTACAGTGTCTATTATTTCCCTCCAATTGTACAATTATAACCCTTGTGTTGGTCAATCACATAAAACCTATTAAAATAGACTTCATTTTCAGGTTGTGATGAGACAAAAGATAAGAAGAAAAAAAAAAAAAGAATCTGCAGATGTGTCAAACACGTTGTTACCTTCCCAGCAGCATCAACTGGAGCGTTTTTCTGCAGCAGCAGGTTGGCCACCTCTATCTTTCCATACTTGGCAGCAACATGTAATGGAGTGAAGCCCTTCTGTAGAAAACACAAGGGAATACTGATGTATGTATGTATAAGCCATTTTCAGGATTAAAGTTAGAGAATGGTTGAATATTGGAGTGTTAAAAATTACAAAGCACAAATGTTTTAGGCGGAGAAACCAATTGTGTCATTCTCCTCATTCTTGAGCTATGAGGTAACGATGCAAATTCAATTTAGACCTTGAACTTTTTCTGTGGGATGTTGGTGTGTGAATGAAACTGGCCTCTTGTTAAATGTATAATATGAACGTTTGAACAAGTGTTTTTGTAGAAGACTGCTTTTTTCCCCCCATAGGACCGCTCATGATTTGGAGAATGATCTCATTTGTAAAAAAAAAAAAAAAAAAAAGATGAAAAAAAGTGACAGCTTGTGCTAACTATAACTTGAAACATCATACTTAGGGGGTTTCCATCCCTGTGCTTCTAAAATAACAAACCGTAAACTGCAACACTGCAGTTAACTGTTGAGAAAACTTTGAACATGCAGAACATGCAGCTGGTCTGGCAACCTGTGATTTCAGTCTGTTTGGTCCAAATCTGCGCAGTAATTGCTGTTCCCTGTCAATCAGACTGCAGTAGCTCCAAATATTGCATAAACATCCCTGTCATGTCCACTGTAACAGTGATGTGAAACCTATTTTTAACCAGCCCGAAAGCAAAGTGGCGAGACAACAACGGTTGCAGTGTTGATCGGCAAACATCTGCAGAACAAGTCTTACCTTTGTGGTAATGCTCAGATTAGCTCCTTGATCGAGTAGAGCTGCAGCCACATCTCTGTGTCCCTCCCTGGCAGCTAGGTGCAGAGGTGTGTACCCGGAGTTGGTCGTGGCGTCCGGACATGCTCCTTTTGTCAGAAGATGCTGCACAATGTCTGGCTTACCCAGACGACTTGAGATGTGCAGCGGAGTTTGGTCGTCCTGCAGCAAAAGTAGAGAGAAACAAAAAATGTATTAATGCAAAAAAGGAACCGTGTCACTTTATTGTTTCTTCATTGTGACGTTAACAGCTGAACTGATTGGTTCATGACCAAACAGTCTCTACCCGAGCAGACAGAGTTGAGCGACATTCAAGTCAAGAATTGTCTATTTGTTTATGGTAGCATCCAGATATGTCTTGGTATGGTTTTACATTATTCTTTACAGTCCTGTTTGAGTTGATACTGTGTACAAAGCAAGCACCATGTTCCCATTTGCTTTATGTGTCAATAACAGGATGGGATCACTGTAAAGGAAGCCTTTTGTTATTCTAGCATGAGATATGGCTATGAGATAATTTATTACAATAAATTTCTAGAGTTCATGAAACCATTTCATCTTTTGTTTGCTTTGGTTATCATTAGTGTGTCACTTCAGTAAAGAGAACTACAACCTGACTTAAAAAACAATGCAACTTCTTGCTTTCGCTTGACTTCGTGGTTTTGCAATTGTGCGGTCTGCTATGTAAATGCATTACAGAAATTAAACGACCTGGACGACTTTGTGGATTTCCCCTTCTGTAAAATGTTTACATGAGTATGCGACTGTTTTGGATAATGTCTAAAATGCCTGAAAAACATTCTTATCTATCCAATAAAAGTAGTTTACCCCATTTAAGTAAGTCTTAAAGATCTTTGCAGGAGGTAAATGTGTACAGTGCTGTGCAAGTGCTTCTAATTCTGAGAACAGCTGGAAAAGCAGATCTGCTTCTACAATAGCTCCACCGAGTAACTAAAGTCTTTCTGCATTGAAATACTTTGCTCACTTTTAATTAAGTTATTGTTGATGCATTTAGGACAGAACATACCTGTATTTATGAAAATTTAGGGAAATTAAAGAGCAGAGCAAATAGCTCTGCATTTTCTGAGAAGAGAGCCACTTGCGTTTCACAGAATCTACTGAAAACTGGTGGTAATTTTAAAGGAGGAAAAGAGAAGAAAAACATAGCAACACACTAATTAGAAAGTCAATTGTAAAACCACCTCGTCATCAGATGTTATTAAAGAGTTCATGAATTCCTTATAAGTCTGCAACTGGAGTTCTCTAGTAAATACGATTAGATTTAAATTTTTACAAAATCCCAATTAATCACTTAATGTGTCTCATTTGTGTTATTAAAATAGTAAAAAACATGTGTAAAACATGAACGAGTAAATAAGATAAATGAAGTCACTAGGAGTGGCAGCCTACTTTAGCCTTGGCATCAACTTGTGCCCCGTTCTGAATCAGATATCGGACCACATCAGACTGTCCGGCCCTCGCTGCCATGTGGAGCGCCGTTTCCCCTCTCTGAAACACATAAACATCCAAAACATAAAAGGCATGCACAACAAGAGTCACTTTTATTCAGTTAAAAAGCCACAGAGAAGAATAATTCAAAAGGGCAGAAGAACGCAAGGCCACCTTTGATTTCTATGCAGTAAGATGTAAGGCTTTATTTTCTATTTCTGTCAACCTTGCAACAAACAGAACAAGACTAGTTGACATTGATGAGTTAAACTTAAAAAAACAACAAAAAAAACATACAAAATGCATAGTTTATCTTCTTTTATATATCTCACCATCCTTTTAACATTCTTTTGGAGCCAATAAACCTTAGGGGGAAAGACACAATCGAGAACGTTCTGAACTCACCACGTTGTTTGTGTTAGGCGAAGCCCCGTGGTTGATCAGCTGGTGGACGATGTTTTCATGTCCCATAAACGCTGCGACGTGAATCGGCGTCAGACCAGACTGTAGAGAGAGGAATATAGAACAAAAAAAAAAGGACAGAAATGACAATCGCCTTATGCATCTTTCGAAACAGCCTTATGAAAATCCATTTTGAAAATCTTTTGAAAACCCCTTTGGCTGGTTCATATATAATATGAATAGATACTTTCTGGAAAATGTAAGCTTACTGGTAAATTAGTGCGAGGTTAAAAAGGAAAAAAATTACCTGAATTCTAAAACTGAGGAAGGGGAACAAGTGGAGATTTATTGACTAATAAACATCCTTCTTATTATCTCTAAATTCTGAGAAAATAAATGTAGTGATCAACTGATTGGATATCTGGAAACAAGTTATTTTAAGAGTTTTCTTGATACTAGCAAAATTAAGTTTCTTTGCATACAATGACGGTATAAAAGGCCATAAATCAGATAATTCTTTTAGATAAATAGGCTGATTACAGGAGTTTTTACCTAAGAGCATTAACATCTAGAAACAAGGAGCTAAGACTGGGTTGCAAACCTCAGCATGGTAAGCTTTTATAACTATTCTACATACAGAAATAAATGTAGACAGTGTCTGCCCAAAATATGTGCAACAAATGAGAGCAAAATGCACAGAACAATAAATGTCCCTCTGTTGTTCTTCATTCTCATTAGTAAGTGAACGATTTGCATCATGTTTTAACTGAAGATGTTTAGTTTCGACTAATTAAAGCAATCTGATCCACTTAGGTCTATCCTTAAAGAGACAGGAGCAATAAAACCTAAGGCTGTCGCTGCCTAAGAACAAGAACAATCTACACCAACACACAGATTGGCAGCCAACTTGGAGACATGTGGAGGCAAGAGGAAGTTGTTGAGCCCCAAGTTTCTAGATTGCAAGACGACTACTCACCCCAAACAGAGCACAATGTGTACGCAAAATATGCGCAAACAATAGAGCAAAGTGCGTCGCTTTATGTCTTACCCTTTTTGTTTTATTTTTTCGAGCTACATGTATGTTTCACAGATTTATGAAACGTTTAAATGTTCGACAAGGTTATATACTCCAAATAGTTACATTTTGACCAACCAAAGCAGCCTCAGTCACTTTGAAAAGATGTGTGATGATCGCTTTGTGCAACAAAAGCCTTTGTAAGGTTGGCTTTTATAACTCGATACGGCACTGCCGTTACCAGGCACAAAGAGTGCAGATATACAAAAGCTGTTCCTTCAAGAAAAACGACAAATTGTTTCTTTAATCACGCAAATATTCCGCACACACACTCTCTTACCTCTGTGACTGCCTGTATAGACGCCCCGTGCTTCAGAAGGAGCTCCATCACTTTCAGTCTGTTTTTCTTACAGGCGATGTGGAGGGGAGTAAAACCATTCTAAGACATTAAAAAAGGGAAAAGATAAAAAGTGTTCAAAAAGTATGCAAAAAAAAAAACTTCCAGAAAGTCTTTGTGTCTCTCCTTCAAGATCCTTCAGATTTGGAGGAGGATAAATCTTGAATATCAGATAGAAAGCTTAAACAAAGGGAAAACTTTGTCTTTCCTTTAACTTCTTTTTCCCTACTTCTGCCTCTGAACCTGAGAAATATGTTGAAATAATCAAGCCTACCCTGCACCAAAATAGATCCTTTTTCCTACAGCTCACTTTTTTCTCTCCAACTTGTACAGTCTCTCTTCCCCTTCCTCCGTTTCTTTGAGGTTTCTGGCTCAGGCGAATGACTTCATTTTCCAACCCGTTTCTTTTTTCCCTCCTCATTCTCTCCAGTCATAAAGTCCCTGTGCTTTAACCACACCCAGACTTTTCCCATTATAGAGCCCAGATCCTGGTTCTTACGTCAGAATAGAGGTTGGTGATATATTTTCCATCACTCTCTTTGTCCTGTTCTCTGCCCAATCTCCCACATTTAATTATTTCTTTTAAATTGTTCCATAACAAGATTAAATTTTTGTTTTCTCGTCTGTTATGTAACAGAAAAGTCTCCCCCCCATCTTTGATTCAATAATTTCTCCTCACCAGCGCTTTAGCGTTGGGATTGGCCTTCTTGTCCAAAATGACCTTCGCCACCTTGTAGTGACCGCAGTGCGCGGCCACGTGCAGAGCTGTCAGGTAGTCGTTGGTTACGTCGTCCACAGGCACCTCGTGGTGCAGCAGCAGCTGGACACAGTTCAGGTGGTCGCCCTGTGTCGCCATGTGAAGAGGAGACAAGCCGTTCTGGAGAGAGAAGAAGAGGAGAGGTCTCACTCTAATGCGGCAGCAAACTGATAATGTTAGAATGAATTGGAGTAAGTGATGGTGTAAGGGTGGGACAAAAGCTGAAGGTGCACCTTGGTCTTGGACATTAGTGGAGCTCCTCTGTTCAGCAGCATCTCCACCACCTGCTCATGGCCACTTCTGGCTCCGCAGTGTAGAGGAGTCAGGCCATCCTGTAAAAGCAACAACCAGCAGGATCAGCTTTTTCTACTTACTAACGCCATCAAAAGCCTTTTTCAACAACAGAACAGCAATACTAATTGCTAAAATTATTCCACTGACCATCCATCCAGCTCTAGTGTGTAGCACAAGTTACGATAAAGCAGGTTTCATTATGAGAGAAGACAGAGATTGAGCATTGGAGAAAGTGGAGGGAAAATGTAAAAATGGCCACTGTCTACAAATTCTTCAGATTTGTGTGCGTGTGTGTGTGCAGGTACCTTGGTCCTCGCATCAATTCTGGCCCCCCTCTCCAGCAGCAGTCGCACCATGTTTGTGTTTCCCCGTTTGGATGCTACATGCAGAGGTGTGATGTCATTCTGCAAAAAAAGATAAGGCTGACAATAAGGCACTCAGTCATTCAGTCCCTCTGATCAACAGTTTTCTCATTGAGATGGTTAGGATCAAAGCAGAAGGACAAGACAGAATTAAGTGAGTGCTACTGGTTACGTTTTTACCAGTAAAAGCCATTTATTTGTTTTGTTAGAGAGCGAAGCTCTCCCTCGGACAGCATTGAAGCTAAATGACTAAACACCGCCCTCTAGAGGAGAATATTTTAACACATCCTTTTAACTTGTTTTTCCAATAATTTGACAGAATCAAGTAAATATACAGTTGATTTAAATTAAAGAAATAAAAAAAAAAAACATCTAAGCTTGCAGATGATGTTACGCAAAGAGGGAGAAAGCATGAATATTTGAGACTGATTATGAACACACTTGCATGTCGAGTCTGCTTTATTTATGGTTTTAAAAGTAGCTCTAGATACATACCACTATGCTTTGATCATAAAGTCCTGCTTTAAACTAAAGGAGTTTAAAGCATTGTATAACAAAAATCTACTTTTTTTGTGTGTGTTTTTTGTTTTCCCACTAGTGATCAGAGCATGTTACGGCACAATGCAAATGTATTCGTACCCTTTGAAGTTTTCACATTTAGTTACATTACAGCCACAAACCTTCATGTATTTTATCATGATTTTCAAATATTCCCAATATTTGAAAATCTGAACACTGTTGAAACGCATTGATCTATTGAACATAGAAGGGAGAAAATGGCTACCTTCACAGTGGAAACCACTAGCATTCACCCCTCACCCTCTGGTACAAAATCAAAAGCGATGCAAGTATCTGTGTGTTTTTTTTCTCCGCCCCCCCCTCACCCCCAACTGAGTGACAAAGCAGCTGCAGAATCAAACAGTGGAGTTGTTGATGGAGTATTTGTTGCACCTTGCCACTTACCCTTGCCTTGAAGTCCACAGCTGCCCCTCTGTTGAGCAGCAGTGTTGCCACATTGATGTTGCCGTAGTGAGACGCGATGTGCAGTGGAGTGAACCCGCTCTGAGAATGATGAGACATAAAAGAGGTGCAAAAAAAAAAAAAAACAGAATTTAAAAGGCAGTGAGAACTAAGCAAAACCTGTTAGGAGACGAGCCAAAAGCAAAGCACAATGAGACAGTATATTTTAGCACTGGCTGGTCAAATGCAGATGAAAAAAAAAAAAAAAGCCCATCAGAGAGCATAGGTCAAACATGCTATCAAACTAGAGTAAAATTCTACTTTTATGGCAAGATTGCTCTCTTTGGCCATTGAACACATCAACGAAATTGAAGGCAAACCAGCACCACAGGACCAGATATGACTCATTTAACTAAGGATTACAACAGTGGAGTTTTCATAAATGTTGAGCGATGAGTTATTATTATTATTATTTTTTCTTTTTGTTAAATACGAGTCTCATCTTTTTAAGAAATTCTAAGCTTAATCTATACAAACTAATACATCTAAAGCTACAGTTAACTGAAAACTAAGCAATGTAGGTCAGCTTTGCTGTCAAATTTTTTTATTTAAAATTTGTTTCTGTTTGCTGATGACATGCTTTAATCTGACAGGAAATCTGGATTTAATCTGGATTTAATTTAAAAGTGCATGCAGGTAAGCATGCACTTTCACTCAAATCTAGTTATTAGAACCCTGCTTTGAATTAAAAGATTAGCTCTATTCAGAAAACCAAAATGTTTGAACTGAACCCCGGCTTGAATTAAAACTCCTCAGTGCAAATTAATGTTTTATGTTGAACCTTTCAAAGAACCAGACCAAACATGTGACATGATGGTTTTGCATTTTTTTTTCAGTATGATTGCGACTGATTGAAAGAAATTACAACATATTATCAAAATCAATACTTACGACAAATTCAAGTTGTTGTATCGACACGACGAGTTCAAATAAGAAACAGTTGAATTCGAAAATGACACCGTGTAACAAGTAGAGATGGCAATCTGATGATCGCACGCTCAGCAAATCACACCAAACTTAAACCTGACCTGTTTTTGATCAGAATGCCTCACTCCTTTCCTTTTTGTACATGTCTTCTGTTTGCTGATAAGTGCGGCAGGAGCTGAAACAGCTGTCTGACCTTTAATCCTAACCCCCAACTCTCATCTCAAGCCTCAAATTTATGGTCAAACATGGGGCATAAGAGAACTGTGATTTGTGACAAAACACACTTTGTCATTTATGCCGCTTCGGAACTCTACTGGAACACCTAAATGACATCTAAAATAACAAAACGAAACTGTCACTGCATACGTACGAAGCAACATCTAAATGTGATGCGGGCTTTAAAAAAAAAAAACAGGCACAGAGGTGAGGCGCAAAAGCGTTCATGCCAGCATTTAGCATCCATGCCAGCAGACCGAAGGCTTTGCGGTGGAGAGCGTGAATGAGAAATGAAAAGAGGAGGAAGAGGAAGAAGAAAAGAAGATGTACCTCTGTTGTTCTATTCACCATCATCTAGAAGGGAGAAAGGAAGAGGCAAGGGGACGGAGGGGTAAGAAAACAGGAACAAATCAAGGGGGGAAAAGGTTGCACAGGAAGAGAGAATGGGGCGGTTAGTGCACCACAACAAGTACAACAGCAACGCCGACATGGTTGCACCAAGCTCTCAGATGGATATGGGGCGATGCGGTTGTAAATAACGAAAATAAATCAACGGGAGTCACAGCAGCACACACAAAAAGAAGATGAACTGAAACTCTGCCTTGTGTTGTCTGCTGTATGTTTCAGCACTGTGCGCACTAGACATGTTTATATAACTTAAGCAGTAAAGACTTCTACCACTTTTTTTTTGTTTGTTAACATTTCTTCAGATTGTTAATATTTTAAATACCGGCCTGCAATCTTTGCTTAATAAGCCTGTGATTTTTATTTATTCACAAAACCACAGTCCCCCATTCATTTGCACGGGAATTCAAGTTGCAATGGGGGAATTATATGTTTAAATCTTGTTTCCTACAAGTGAGAGTAACAAAATAAATAAATAAATAAAAATAACACCAGATATAAGTCAAAAGAAATGACCTCACGTGTCCAACACTACTAAAAGAAAACAGGTCTTTTAAAAAATAAGATTAAAATCAAGGATTACTTGCAAACGAAATGTGGAAGTTTTCAGATAATGACTCATTCGGTACATTACTACCGTTAAAGCTGAACATATTGACGGCATCTCTAAATGTAAAACAATGTTTTGTTGCTCTTAAATCTTGCAAATATAAAGCAAAGATCCTCGTTGCAAATATAATGGGTGGATGGGAACGAAGGTTCAGAAGTAAAGGTTTTGTAAGAGGAAACGCGTCATGAATGCCCAAACCCGCTCACTGACACTGAAATAGCACGAGAGCGTTTGTTGCTTCTCAGGGCTAAGAGACCGTACCTTTGACTCAACGTCTGCGTTATGGTCGTTCTGCAGGAGGAGGGCGGCGGCCTTGGTGTCGTCTTTCCGGGCAGCGATGTGCAGCGCTGGGAGTCGGACCTTCCCCTTGGTGTCGTTTTCCAGTAGGAGGGAAACCACCTGGTCGTGGCCCTGCTGCAGCGCCACCGCCAGTGGCGTAAAACCATCCTGTAAGTCAGCAGAAACAATTCAAGAAGACGTGAGTGACTTCTGTTGAAAGGTGGAAATTGTTGAAAACACATTAAAGAATGCTTTTTTTATTTATTTATTTTTTTTAGTTCTTACTCAATCATATAGCTTATATGAATATCAAAGCATTAGCATTAATTGTGCATGCTGCTGATGGCATATTTAGTAGCTATCCAATAACTATCTAGTTTGTTGGCTTATTAAGTTAGCAACAACAATTTATGCCATTTGTGCAAGTAGCATTTAGTTTACAATAACTTAGCATTTTTTAACATTATAGTAACTGCTAGTGACACCTAAGAACAGCAGTGTTTCCCAACCCTGGTCCTCAAGGCACACTAAGCCGCATGCTTAAGATGTTAAGACTCATACAGTATGGTACAATACAACAAGACGCGATATTTCTTCATTGTCAGAACAAATCTGAACTTTGTCCTGCATCACAGCATTAGTATTTACAGACATTTACACAAAGAAAACGGAATCAAGACCGCTATTGGATAACACACATTTAACCCAAGGGTCGGGATAATAGTTCCATTCATAGAAATGTCATTCAGATCACCAAGTAGCCTGAATTCATTAATATTTATTGACGTTCTCATGGGTCCAACATTGGAGTAAATAGTAAAACAAACAATCTCAACAATTCAGTCAGCCTTTGGGGTCTTCAGATGGAATTCATCATCGTCACAATCAATCTAAATTCTTATCGCAATAGCAAATTTTTCACAAGAATGATGAGCGATTCAATAAATGCCTTCTCCTACCTAGCAGCCAAATTCAGCTCATGTTAGCTAACTAATTGAACATAATGAATAGCTACTGGTGAACAGCTGGAAAGTGGCATCTTGAGCCTTAGTAGCATTTTAGTTCACCTTAAATTAACAATTAGTTTGATATGGAGTTATAGCTCTCACAAACTGGCAAACCATAAAACAATTGTGCAAGTCGAAAGGCAGATCTGAACTCTGACACAAGCAGGTTGCTAAACAAACAATTGACATCTTCATAAAGGTTACTGTGGCTTTTTGCTTTTGCAAAACCGTCTTAGTCAGATGTTTATGCCCAACAGATGCAGACACTTGTAGTAAGGATAGCAGGCATGTTAATCTGAAATCATGCAGATGAAATTTGTCTGAAAGCACAAAGCAATCTAATAACCACTTAGCATGTTAGGCAATTCAGTCCTACAGATAAGTGCTTAAATAGTAGTTCAGTGTCTCGCTGTAGAACAAAATCGAAAGGGAATACATCTGCTAATGGATTTCAAATGAGGAGCGGAGACGAACCTGCAAACACACAAACTGAAATGCAACGATTCTCCTATGGGTCACTGGTGAAAATAAAAGATTTCTCCTCACAAGTTTCTGCTTGTGCGACAAATAAATGTATATTTACGCAGGGCGCAGACCCTCAGGACAACACCGACTCGGCATCATTACACACCCAAACATCAAAGACATGCTGCACACAAAACTGAACAGAGGCGAGTATCTGCACAGACACACGTCAGCATGTACACACACATCCACAGCCTGATCCGCAGACACACAGCTCCAAAGTGGCGCACACAGCCACGCCCGAGGGAGCGCAAATATATTCAAACGCATAAATTTAGTCTTTTTTGAGGGTTTCAAAAGTGGTGAGATGCACTGCAGGAAACATCTCGTGTTTAATCTGCCTTATTATGGATTCATGTAGCCTATTTAATACCCTAAAAATACCCTGAAAGACAATAAAAGATGTAGAAACAAAGCATGAAAAGGAAGTCGATCTTTATCTTCTTTAAAGATTGCAGTGACTCAGCATTATTTAGTTTTGCTGAAACAGTACCGATTAGATTTAACCAGAGACGAGATGTTTTGTCATGTAAATGGGACACTAAACTCGGAACAGAAATGCAAACTAAATATTACATTTATAGAAAAAGCAAAAAGAGCACAAAAAGAAAAAAAGATGCTGGAAAATTTCTAATTTCTCTTGCTCCCCTGAAATATTTGAAACTGAATTATTAACCACACTGAGATGCCTCACGGAGGCATCAACATAGATATGTTTGGTTGCATGAATTATTCACTCTGTATCCCACTGGAGGAGGCTGGAGAAGAAGGTCAGGGGAGGGGAATGGTGGGATGTGTTGGAAGACAGACTGAGGATGAGACAGATGCCGACTAAAACGTAAACGATTGAGACAAATGAAGGAGGGAAGAGGAGGGAAACATGGGATGAGGTGCGATGGAGCGGTTTGTGGAAATGTCAAGGACAAAGCTCTGAAAATACGACATTGGATTTCCAAAAAAAGATAGTTTAAAATGTGTCCAGACATCAGAAGGGTAGATCTTCATCACGGAAGATTCCAACAACATTGTTTTTGTAAAAAATAAAAAAATAAAAAGGTGCAGACCTTTTACATCTATCAGTCGGCAGCTACATGTTGTACTGTAAAGAGGTAGCAAATCTGATGAAAAGGACAAAATAAAGCACTGGAGCAGGATAAATATTTGTTCTTCTGCCAAATATGGCCCCAGAAACAAAAGGCCTCTAGTTAATGCAGCAGTTCCTCCATATCAGGCAAAAACTGCTAACAACAAAAACGTCTCATAGTTTAAAATTAGAAAATTCTTTCATCTGGTGCTTGTGTGCATTTTATTTAACCAGCTTATGGTTTGCAGAGAAAGGTAGCAAAGGTACAGAATATGACCTAATTTTTACTGCAGTTAAAGATTTTCAACAAAATGAAAATTAAAATGAAAATTGAAATGAAATGAAATTTGAAAATGTTTAATTTGCTATCCCAGCCAACATAAACATGCATCAAACAAGACTATGATTGTTTTGTTTTTTTTGTAATATATATGAATAAAAATGTATGTTTATTAAAACATTGTAATGTCATGTAACACTTACATAGTTTGATGATAAACAAGTTAATTACACTTCTAAATGTTACATTAAAGTCATGCAAGTTGAAATGTTTTGTTTGTTTTCAAGTTAAACCCTCTTCTTCTCAGATCATCACCGATGCTCAATAGGATCAAATAACCCTGCTGTAAAGCATTCAGGATAAGTTGATTAATGTTATTTTTCATGCTTGCAGGAGTTATACATTTTAAAAGTGAAATGTTGTTTGCTGCTTGGGCTGAAATTATTGAATCTTTGAGTAATCAATCGAGTTACTATTTCTTACGATGGGCAACTAAGACTGTTTCGGATGTTCAGGGATGTTTATTTCTTATGTGTACATGTTTACATAAAATTTTTGGAAAATATATAAATAGTAAAAATAAATAAATACTAAGTGATAATAATCAGACCTACTGCTTGCTGGTGGCTACCAGTCGCTAGTAAACATCATCTGTGTCCCAATAGGACAGTGTGTTTGTCATAGTCATGCAAAGATGCCAGCTTTTTGTCAGGCTGCAGATGGCTCACTCACAGCGCTCTGCTTGCTCACGTCAGCCACACAACGTCACTGATTTCTCCCCGTACAGGCAGCTGAAGCGAGCCAAGGTCACTCTTTTCAAACGTCATCGTCACACTGTGCTCATCATTTCTCCTTTTACTCATTAATCTCCCCGAAACCCTTATTCTTATTCCGAATCATAATTTCCAACATCTCCTAAATGACCCACTAGTTAATGGCATCCGTTTGCCAGAGACACTTTTTTTGCGATAATGTTTAGAGTTTAATTCCAGGCGAGTTAATTCGGTGATGGGGCAACGTGTAGTTGCTAGAGATGGGTGAAGAGTTGTGTGGGTGCATGCAAACATGTTTTATAAGTACCTTTATTGCCTGCACTTGTGTGTGTGTGTGTGTGTGTGTGTGTGTGTGTGTGGGTGTGTGTGTGTGTGTGTGTGTGTGTGTTTTTCTTCTTACCTCTGTAGCGATGCTCTGACTGGAGCCGTTGTCGAGTAAGAACTGCACCACTTCCATGTGATTCTCCTGCGCTGCCATGTACAGTGGAGTAAAGCCATTCTGGGAACAAAAGCACAAAATAATCCTGTTTTACAGAAACAATGACATCAGATACAAACCAGATTCTCAATCTAAGCACGTTTGACTCACAGCCCCGTAACATTAATGCACCTGAATATTAGAAAGAGTACAAAATACAAAACAATCCATGTGTTTAGGTCTATTGGTGTAACTTTGAAGGGTCTTTGTTTTCCTTCAAGCAAAAGTTGCGCATGCTTCAGAACTTCAGTGCTTTTTGAAGCCGTTTATTTCCAAGATGCAGCCTGACAATTGTTTTGTTTTTCTCATAGAAAGTGTCGCTGTTTTGTAGTCAGCCGTTTCTTTTTTTTTTTTTTTTCTGATTGAAGTTTTAAGTATTACTGTCTTTGACTGTGTGATATTGTTTGTTTGTTTTTTGTCTCTTTCCAATCTTCTCAATCTTGTAACTCAGTTACAGTAAATTGTTGCTCAAACTCAGCCAGCGGATAAGTTTTGTATGAACTGCTAAATACAGGTGGATCTTCTCCACTGTCATCACACAAGCAGTTTCTTTTCAGGCGACATCAAGATCCTGAATGTCCTCAAAGGGCTGGTCGTGGCGGAACGTCTTCATGAAACTACCTATTAGACTGTAAAAATATTGTAGCTTTCTGTACTTCTTTTAACATCTATTCACATTGATGTAATGTGGCATTTTATTGGACTGCTAAAATGATATTTAAGCAGACAACTGCTATCGCGAGCGCCGAGTTTGACACACACGCACCAAAACTTAAAGTTCACATCAATCCACGCTGCAGGCAGCAACTGTGCTTACATTCCAGCATCACTGTCTCATTTTCATTTTGAAAAAGGTTTAAACACCCTTTGCCTGATCTCCGTATATAAATTGTATAAAGCACTATGTCTAAGAGTTGATCACCCACATCCCACCCAGAAACAGCAAAAGCTGGCTGTTTTTTTTTTTTTTTTTAAAGCAGAGAGAACTGCAGTAGCCCTCTCGTGATGTGCATACTGTCGCCTCCACACATACCTCTCACCTGATAGCAGTGGAGATAAAACCTGACCTGCTGCCGGGGTTACTGTGGAGTATGTGTTTGTTTTTGAGAGGCTGCTACTTGACAGCACATCACCAAACACATCGCTCAATAGTCGGCCTTTTGTTGCTATTTCGACTTGTTTTCTTTTTTAAAATTTGCAAAAATTTTAAGAGGAGAAATGATTGCTAACAGCCAGACTTTTCTGTAAACTTTCAAAGTGGCCTTGATCGATGTGTCTTTCCTTTTCTTTCATTTTAGTCTAGAATGTGCATGAAAGCACATGTTGTTCCAAAAGCAACAACAGAACAGCTCTTCAATGGAGAAATACTTTTTTTATTAACAATCTAACATTAAGGGGTTAACAAGACACATAACTTGCTATAGGTTTCATGTGTACAGTTATGTTTTTCAATAATAATCTGGAGGATTTCACTGTATTATTCCACGTTTTTATTTTTATGGAGGTAAATATCTACAGCAATCAAACTCCTAATTTTCCTGGCTGAATATTTGTTCAAAGAGATTTTGTGTTGGGTCTAAATCAATCGGCTGTACATTGCTGTGAATTCAGGACTCCTGCAAGATAATGTCTGATGGATTAAGAGAAATCCTGCAGCCGCAGCACTGCAGCGGAGCCAGAATTGAACAAACTGTTTGAAACGAGCGTTAAAAGGGCCACAAAGATTTCCTGCAAGGCAAGCATCTCAGTGTTTGAACTAGGCTTGATTGTGTTCATCAATCACGCAAAAAAATTCTCATGTAGATCAACAGAATCACTTCCACTAGCATTTAGTCAACAGACACAAATTAATGGGCGTGATAATAGGACATAAAAATGACTAAGCTCCACACACGTCCGGGTTTTTATTTATTTACTCTCAACTGCTCAGCATGTTCAGCTTTTGGTACTGATCCATTTCCGTGCCTCGTGATTTACTGAATGTTATAATAAAACGTCCCCCTCCCCCATCACTGACAGGCTCCAGCAAAATGAAATTCATGATTTTTCTCAAGAGCCATAGCTGGAGTTTCAATGCAGCCTTACACATATCAATAACAACTTATTGTATTTTCCTACTCTCAGCAGCTTCTGCCAAGGTTTTGACTTTGACATTATTATGGGTCCTCTGGTCACAGAGTCCACTGTGTGCGTGTGTGTGTGTGTGTGTGTAAACGTGCGTGTCGACTATTGAATATAGGCCAGGCTGCACTGCAAAACTGCTGACTCAGCACACACACAGTCCCCAGATGGATGATGTGTGTACAGCAGCTTGCGCACACATTCATCTGTATGCGTGCGCACACTCCACTACGCTTCGCACCGTGGGTGTGTGTGTGTGTGCGTGTGTGTGTGTCGTACCTGGGACTGCGCGTTGACGTTTGCGCCATTTGTGACGAGCTCCTTCACCACTTCATTCTGCCCGGCGAGGGACGCGATGTGCAGTGCGGTGTTCCCTTTCTGTTCGAGCAAACAAGCAGGAAACAAAGATGACTTCCGAGGCGTGGGCCATGGCGCGAAAGCTACAGACCGCCACTTCAAACGGTGCGAAAACATCCAGATGAAGTGGATTATCTCTCAATGAAAAGAGAAAAATAAAATTAGAGCTTTAGAATTAGTTGGTAATACATTCATGACAACTTGATAGTAATTAAGCCTTGAAACTGAACTGATGTTACCTCTAACCCAGAAGAAGATTCTAATTTTCATTCATGTTTAAAGGCTGCAAGATGTGTCCGGTATGATGGGAAATTAGACAAGGTAGCTGCTTTATTGCTTTTGCTTCACATAAACTTAAAATCAAGGAATGACCAACAATCTTCAGTGATTCATTTACTGTGAATCTCGGTACATAAACTCTGAAAAAACCGTTCATATTCTCTTTTTCTTTAAAAAAAAAAAAAAGGCTTTGATAAAAGTTTTATCTGCATTCCTGTGGAGAAAAAGCAGGATTTTGTCACTAATATTGGCAGATTTTAAAAATGTGTTTGAATGCAAACTCTGTAAAACACAGTGGTATTGGATTTTTTTTTTTTTTTTACCCATTTTTGTCTGAATTGGCTCTGGAAAATATTACTGAAAATGCAGCCAGTAGAAAAACGACTCCAGAAAACTATCTGGAAAGATTACCTGGGGAAAACGCCACTGTAGTGAAAAACAAAGAACATGTTCACCATCACGTTTGACTGAAACGTAATGTGGCATCTTTGAGAAGTGTAAAATCATAAAAGTATATTTTTAAAATCCCACCGAAGCTAATTTTAACGTGATCATGTGTTTCACTACGTTAAACCTAAAAATGGCAAAGCTCTCAGCAAATCTTTCTGCTTGAAAAGATAGAAAATAATGCTTTTTCTATTATAGTTGGAATAGTGATGTGTGACGCCATGAGCGTTTTGCTGCATTGCTTCTAAAATCCTGTAAATGAATTCGGCATTTAATAGATAATTTATATTTCATTCATATGGCTGAAAATTCTGTCCACCTGATGACATGTACAAGTGTTGTTTAGATTTCTTTTAAGTTTTGAAAGTCTTAATCTTCTTACAGACGGTTTTACACAAAGTCTGAAGTAATAATCTGCCTCAGGAATCGAACTCAGCAAACCATATACGTTTTTTGATCTCAAAAACTGTTTCAGTTCAGCAGATAAAAGTTTCACAATTCTCACTTGAATTGTGATAAAACTCACATTTAGAGATTTCTGAACAAAATCTCAATATATGGAAAAATCACACAAGCAGCACTAGAACTTACGCAGTGAGAGAAACAATAAGCGCAACAATCAGATGTACATGTTTGATAAGTGTGTTGAAGTGGTTGTTACCACACACACGCACGCACGCACACACCCACACGTGCACGCTAACTGATTAAATGGATGCACCTGTTTCATGTCTGAAAGCTACATAAAGCAGCAGCTGTTGTCTTTCTGTCATTCCTGCTGCCGCTGTTGCTCAGAAAAACTCAATCCTATTCAATGCAGCACAGAAATAGGCCAGAATTTGATGTTGATATTGTATGTAACAATATCAATGTTAATATTGATATAATATTGTGGAGTACTCACTGCTTTTACAAATTTAGAATATGCTTAAAAAGTCCAGAGTATACTTACTTTGCTTTTTTTAGATTGTTATGCAGAGAGACTCCTATTTTTGTTGCCCAGGAAAGGAATTTGAACAATCTAAGAATCCAGGAGAACAGGAACATTTTGTTTTTATTACTACTTAGAATAAAAGTACGTACTTTTTTAGTACGTACGTACAAAGTAGTACGTACAAAATTTGAACGTACTAAGAAAGTCCAGACGATACCTACTCACTTTTACTTTAGTAACCCACAAGAGGGATTAGAGCAAACTAACAGGAAAAACTATCCTGGCTACTCAGAACTGGAATGAATCATCCACATTATTAGATTCTCTTTCTTCTTTTGCCCTTTCCTTTGGTTTGTGATTTCATTTGTATTTCCTTTTGAATTCATGTAAAGCACTTTGAATTGCCTTGCTGCTGAAAAATGTGCTATATACATACAATTACCTTACGCTTACAGCCAAGAAATGAATAACGTAGTGGAATAGTGTCAATATTCCAAAACCAAATCTGAATTTATCTGTCCCCCGTAGCACACAACGACTCATCTCCTAAGATGCCATTAAAGCAATGTGACTTTGGGAAAGTGCAAATTCAGCAGACTACTGTTGTGTTGCGTGATGTGTCTGTATTTATGAGGCCAATGGGTGCTACCCACCTTGGTGGCTGCATCCACGTTGGCGCCCTGCTTGATGAGTTCAGCTACCACCTCCACATGACCCTCCTTTGAGGCCAGATGGAGAGCATTTAAACCATTCTGTATGGGGAAAAAAAGAGGGAAGACAAGATGGCAGTAAGAAAGAGAGCAATCAAAACCAAGAAAAGGGTTCGATAGGTCTAACAGAAAAACAGTCTACACAACCCTGTTGAACTGCAGTTTTGTTTTTTTATGATGGAAAAACATAGGAGCAAAATACATAATTTCAGCCTTTTTTCCACAGTTAATGTAATCAAATGTATCAAATGTTTTACAGGGAAAGTAAAAATCGCAAACTGCAAAACTGGCAACATAACTGTGAACGTCTTTGGGCTAGCACTTTGTCAGAGTGCCTTTTGATTTTATGAGGAGTTATCCGCATAGACAATCTTGTCTTCACTACATTCGTCCACTTTCTGTGCAAAAAACTGTTAGACTGTAAGGTCGACTCGCCCGCCCAACCTTCTTCAGGTTACTTCACAAATTTCTTATTGGATTTAGGCCCGAGCCGTGGCTGCGTCATTCCAAAACTTCAACGTTCTTTAGGGGAAGCCAATTTTTTTTCGTTTGTTTTTGTTAAATTCGATGCTTTGGGTCTTTGTCGTGAAGAAAAATTAAGTTCCTCTTCATCTTTCAAGCGGGTCGACCTCGAGTTCACTGGGCATGAAACATACTTTCTCTCATGCTTTCGACAGACTTTGTTTTTATGAACCTTCTGCTTCAGTTTTGCCTTCCTGCTCTAAAATCCAAGCAAAGAGTCACGGAGTCTAGAAGTTAAAATACCTTATGAAAACGTCTGTTTTTCAAATTATTTTGGACATTTCAATTGTTGTAGGCTTTGCTGCATCTGGCCTTCCAGAATGGCAGTTCCAGTATTCAAGTGTCCTGAAACATTTTTCTTTTCTTTTTTCTTTCTTTCCTTTTCTGGTTATCAGTATGATACGCTTACCTGATTGCAAATGTTAATGTCGACTCCATTCTTCAGGTAATCCAAAGCTTTCTCGAGGTTTCCGGCCCGAGCTGCGCGCAGATAACAAGCGTTCACATCCGTCTGCAGAAAGAGAGAAAGCGGAGGGTTCATTATCTTGGCAATCCGCGTTAAGTAGATGCATGGCATACTCCTTTGTTGAGGCCTAATGAACATCAAAGCAATCTAAACAATTTCTGGAGCACTTAAGACGGAAACAAAGGCTCACTGATGTACAGTATGCCTCATAACATCCTCATCACCCCTGTAGCACATGCCTTCAGTAAATCCCTCAAGGCTCGTATGTTAAACATCAAATAAAAACAAGAGGTTAACATCAGGACGGTGAGCTCAGAGAGGCTGCATGTAAGCCAGAATGGGTTCAATGGTTTGTGTGGGAGCTTTTTGGCTAGAAGACATAAATTCATGAAAGAGTACACAGTTTTCAACATCTCTGTTGGATTAAACTGCCAAACGGTTGAGACATTTACCACGTCTTGGATGACGGTTTAGTTCGAACCAACACACTTTTCTTCACATGACACAGATATGATTGTAAAAAAAAATTTTATTGTCTGTGAAAGGCTGTTGAGGCCTGTGCTGATAACTCACATTAATCAAGGCAACTGTCATTCGACAAAAAAAAAAAAAAAGAAGAAAAAGTTGAACAATAAACAGTGTGGTGCTTTAATTACCAGCACGTTTTTTTTCTGATCCCAGTCTCTTCTGGAAGCGCTTTCTACACCAGGCGAGCAGCAGATCTACCGGTAATTTAATTATTCTGCCACAGCTTTCAGCTCACATGAATATACTCCTACATGTGTGATGCTATGTGTGAGAATTTTATGGTATGATTGAGTTGGTAAAAGCAAGAGAGCTGTGTTATGCACGGCTGAAACAGAAACTAAGAACCTAGTTGATATCAATGGTCAGGGTGTGTGTGTGTGTGTCTGATTTCATGACTGCAATGCTGAGCTGAGTTTCAGTCCACCCCACCCACGGAGTCAGATGTGCACATTCTCCACATACCCCTTATCCAGTTCTTGTTTTAGCACCGACTGCCAACTACTCCAGTTATTTTTAGGTGGAAATGTATTTAGATGAACATCTGAAATGCAACATTGCTTCTGCTTTTCCCAAAACATTTTCTTTGATGGTGTTGCCGCTTGATTTCTTTTTTTTTTTTCTTTTTAGAAGTGGGCAAAAGGAACAAAAGTTGACACTTCTAATGCAATGTTGCATTAAAAGTGTTTACTAAATGAAACTTCCTGACCATTCTCATAAAAATTCATGAAGACTCCTTCATGTTCATGAGAGATGCGGTCATGTTTATGAAATTGTCACCTCAGTCTTATGCACACTCCTTTAAAAAAAGTTTACTTTCAATCAAGTTGACAAAACGATCATTTCCTAATACATCTGAAGATAAATGTAAAACTAAAATGAGTAAGGTTAAAAAAACGTTGCTATGCATTTCAACTCAACTTGCCTCACAATCATTTTGACATTTTCGAAAATGTACAAACAAGCGAAACAAAGCGAGAACTGAGATGATACTAGTTTTACGTGATTTATTGACCTGTCTTGTATTACACACAACAATGTCATCTGCACTGTAATCTATGTTAATGCAGGCAGATTATTGGCTAACGCTGGTTGCTGAGCTCATTTCCCACTCGCTGAATGGTTCTTATCTCACACCATATCGCTGCACATTCACAAAGTGTGGAGGGAGGAGGGAGGGGCGCCTCACCAGACAGAGGCTGTGACATCAGACTCACTAACTCAACTGCAAGTGTACAAACCTCTAAGCAAATGGCTCATTATTACACATCCCAAAACTGCAGCTCAGGGTTTGTCTCTTTGGAAATTATAGTTCAGTTTTATCAACATTCAGAACCAAAATGGCTTTCTGCAGCGATAAACTGCCTGAGGAATGCTGCTGTTGTCATGTTTGTTTTTTTTGTTTTTGTTTTTTTAGTATTGTAGAAAATCAGAAAAAAAAAAAAAATTCACAAGTGTATTGACAGAAACTGCAATCGGATACATAACCTCACCACCTGTACAAGCAAACTTACATCGTACATTTGTCTCCATGTGTTGGATGTGTAGATATGTCCAAACATCCAGTCTACCTGGTTAAGTGAGCCCTTTTTACACCTCTAACCCCATCCAGATGCAACTCTTTTGGTTCGGATCCTGACTCTGACTGCTGAGCTTTCTCAGTGAATGTGTTAAATCTCCAGCAAAATATGTGAAAGGATTGGTTTGCTTTCTTTGTGACAAATATCAGTGTGAGTCACAACCCCTCTGAAACCTGATATTTTGTTGTTGTTTTTTCTCAACATCCGGTAAAGGAGAGACATTCATCATTCTTTTAAAAAACCATTTAAAAACAAATCAGCTCTAATTCTGACTAAGATAACTCGAAATCAGACTATCCAAACACTGCTTTTGGTATGTAATATATGACAACATGTATGAAAAAATCTGCATTAACAGATTCACCAGGTTTACAGACGGCTCTTTCTGTCACTGTTGTATGACGGCAGAACATCTCGGGATGATGTGATTCTGGGATTCCTGAAACCCTGACAGAGGTTGCGAGGCAGATTGCCAAACCTTTTCGAATGAGATGTGACTTGGCAGCATATAGAGTATAGAGTATTATTGGAGACCTAGCTCACACATCCACCCTCATAAAAAAAAACTACTCCAGCCTTTAGAAAGCCATGAATTGTTCATCGTTGATTAAACTAGACTGACACATTTTTTCATTTTGTGTAAAAGTAAACATGAGGCTGAAGATTGTAACTAAAAAGTTGATTTGTCCTGCTTTGGTAGAAAAAAAAACAACAACAACTAAACTATCCTTTGTGCCAAGTTTCTGAAAACAACAAATGCATTACTTGTTCAGTTTGAGACCTGATGCTGCTGCAAACGTCCAGGAGCAGCACCACCAAGCTGTTGATTTAAGGTGAAATTAATGAACTTGGAGGTACAGTTCCTTCTTCAACGCCACACCCACTGGCACCAAAACAACCCCACAGCATGCTGCTGCCACTATCAGGCTTAACAATCAGCAGTTTTCTTAGGTTTGAAAGCCTTCGTTTGACTCCTGTGTACAAATGGCTCAAAATTGATCTTGTCAACCACACAACACTTTTCTCTAGAGGGTATTTGAATTGTGTCAGTGGGTTTTGGAACAAGGGCTTTTTTTCCTTTGTCTGCTAGAGCTCAGTCCATGTTGCTGTTAATATGTATTTTTTCATTGCAGACTCAAATCTTGGTTATTGTGGTACATGCTATGGTTGAAATGTGACAGTAATTTACCCAAACATATCACAATTTCTGAATCAAGAAAGCCAACATTTTGTTTCTGGAATAGCCCTTACCTCGAGCCTATTCAATTTTTTGCGGCATATGCTTAAAAGTCATATAAGTGCCAGAAAACCAATCAGTTTATTTGAACTCTAACAATTCAGCAAAGAGAAGTGGTCAAAGAGCCAGCTGGAAATATGCCAAAAGGTTGTTAGGTGACTAGAAAAAATGCGAGGCATCTTTCACAGCTGCTGAAGGTCATTGGACAAAAAAAATGAGAGGAATAAGTATTTATTTCAATCTGTATGTATCAGGTTGAAATAAATACTCAGCCCACCGTGGAAAAAATACTGGCAAATACAAATACAAATTATCCTGGCAATCATGTCTGTGAGAAGTTTATGTGAAAACAGACTGAAACTCAAAGTTCTGGAAACACAACTTCACTCAGACATAAGGGCAAGTAATGTGATGGATTGATGCATCTGCAGAAATTAAATAAAGCTTTTTAGCGTTCAAAAGATCCTCAGAATGTGAGCAACAAAGCTAGTGTTTAGATAACAGTGGTAAGGATAAATGTGCCAGTTTACATAGTCATGTCAGTCATCAAGGGAACAATGGAATTGGTCCCAACAAGTGCCTTCCTATTTAAAAGAACCTTTGTGTAATTCCTCCAATAACAGATGAAACTGAATGATTTCCTCCATCTGTCACACTGGTTGGTGTCAAACTATCACTGTGTTGTTCATCACATCATTATACCATCCAGACTGCGGGGGTTATCAGTGGAAAGAATCTGCCAATTACGGAGACAAAAATAATAATAATTAAAAAAAAAAACAATTTAATGATGTTGACAAGTTTAGTCACAAACCGGGTTGAGATAGAGGAGACAAATGGTGACTATATGTGGAGAAGGAAACAACATCTACACCATAATGTGTAATGATTATGGTTGTTTCTTTACAGTTAAAAGAAAAAAAAAAACATGTCAAAAGTAGTAGGCAGCAATGCATGAAAAGCTGAGTAGCATGATATAACAAAGAAAAAACACAGAGGGGACATTATAGCCTTTTGTCACATTGGGAGACTAAAAGTGTAACAGGGAAGTCAAGATCAAGACAAGTTCTTATAGATACTTCATAAAAGTATTCAAAGTTGTTGTTTTTTTTACACATTTTGTTGCGTTACAACAAACTTAAAAAAATCGATAGAAATTTATGTGACAGGCCACTGCAAAGTATCTCATAAAAATGTAATCAAATGAAATAAAACTTTATTATTATATTTTAACAAGCAACAATCTAAGAAGGCAATTGCTTATGAAACTAGTTTTTTTAATAGTTTTTTTTTTTTTTTTCGTTTCTTAGGAGATTTTCTGTCGGAGTACCCTGTTGCAAATTGTACTACATTTTACAAGATGAATAAAGGAAACATGGAGTATAAGTGGAATGAGAATTATACATAATTTATAAAAAACATTTACAAATTAAAATCTGTCAAGTGGACTGATCACATGAGTTCAGCTCTCTTTCGTCTGATAAATGGAGTAATTTAATCTCTGTATGAATCCAGCTGTTCTGTCCTCAGAGGGCATTTAGAGAGGATAAGTACACAAAAATACCACAAAGATAAAGGGAGACGAGTCAAAAGATGGCAACTTGTCCTGAACAAGGAGGTGGCAGTGAATTGATGTGAGGGCCCCTCTACTTTAGTGGGGACAGAGAAGCTGGTCAGAGTTGCTTGAAAACAGATGGGAGTTAAATACGGGCTAATCCTATGAGAAAACTATTAAAGCTTTATAATTAACCCTCTGATGCGTGAGTGACTGACTAAACAGTCTTCCGTGAGTGGGTCCTTTTTGACCCGGGTTACAATCAATGTGTTTTTTATGCTACTTTTGTCAGTTTGATTCAAAATAATGTTTTGTATAATACTTTCTACCGTGTTTTATTTCACACAAGAGTTATTTCATGTTTGAAATATTTTCATTTTTCTACAAAGCTCATGACCATAGATGAGGGTAGGAACATAGATTGCCCAGCAAATCAAGAGCTTTGCTTTTTGGCTCAGCTCTCTCTTCACCACGACAGACCGGTACAGCGCCCGCTTCACTGCAGACGCTGCGCCAATCCGCCTGTCGATCTCCTGCTCCATTTTTCCCTCATTGGTGAACAAGATCCTGAGATACTTGAACTCCTCCACTTGGGGAAGGACTTCCTCCCCCTGACCCAAAGAAGGCACTCTATTTCTGGCTCATTTGTTTATGCATTTATTTCTATAGCTATGAATTTTTATGTTATTTATTGAGATGGTAAAAGAAAGAACCTTGAACACATTGATCAGCAGGTTTTGTATGTCATTCAACACATTCTCTCTCTTGGTTTTCTCATCCAGGGTGTCAGACACACGCAGACACACACACACACACACACACACACAATACACATGCACAATAAAGTATAGGTGGTATTGCTAGCTAGTTGGTTGGTTAGATAACTAGTGTTGGCTAACTTTGAAGAAGGCTAATATGTTGATTCGTGACAATAATGCTGTCACAATACTCATGATTGACACACACAGACACATAATACACATGCACACTAAAGTATAGGTGGAATTGCTAGCTAGTTGGTTAGATAACTAGTGTTGGCTAACTTTGAAGAAGGCTAATATGCTAATATGATACACACAAACACATTTGTGAGATAAAAAAATAAATGTAAGAGTTCTTGCTGTGTAAAATAAGATTATTCAGGGGTGACACTTAGGTCTCAGTGTGTTTGGTTCACAAAAAATGTTTTCCTGACAGTCACAGTTGGTAAGAAACAAAGATTCCCATTAAATTCCATAGGAAATGAATGCGGGTCATTTTGGACCCACTCACGGAAGAATAGGGTAGTAACATAAAACATGCTATTTCTTAAAATGTATAAAAGGTAAATTAAAAATTTTAATTGCATGATATCAGTAACATGTTTCTTGAGGAAAACCTTGAATATGAAGTGATGAAAACTTTTCATTACAAAGATATTGCAAAAAGATGACTTCACCGGGTCAAAAAGGACCCACTTACGCATCAGAGGGTTAAGAAATAGACAAGAATTATGTTCAAGTATCTAGGCAGCATCCATCAACCCAAAGACTGTCCAAGCCAAACCATGATTTCCAGTCTCTTTATGCGTGGTATTGTTCAGTTTCCCCTCTTTGTGTGTTTTTGTGATGTGAAACCAACTCCTCAAGGAAAATTTATCTGAGTTAGATAAGATGTAGACTGCTCATAATTAACTCCCATAATCTCAGTTCAGAAAATCTGAACTATCCCTTTAAGAAGGCTCATACTGCATAGTGCATATCGCATATCACTGTCACCGTTTCATACTGTAACGACTGTCTTTTGTCTTTTTAGTTAATGCTGCAGTTATCAAACATCAATCAGACATGGTCGTCCAATTTATTTTAATTTCTCCTGCCTGAGGTTTTTTCGCCTCTACTCCCACAAACACACTAGTTTCTTCCACTGCCCAAGGTCAGGTGCCTCTATCTATATTAGCATGTAACATGAAACAGTATATGCAGAACTCTGAATGTCCATACTCTGCAGCACAAACGCAGCAGCCATTTATAAACGTATAACCAGAGTGAAGGGTTACACTGAGACACACGCATGCATTCACATCCACACAGCCGCGCACTGCAGCAGAGTGGTGCAGTAAAGTTATCACTGCGACCTGTCCCATCAGCTCAGCCTATAACATCAACCGCTAATGTCCCATCGCTCAACCAGTAGCCTCCATAGCATCACTGAATCCCACCCTAACAGATTCTACACACGTCAGCATGTGTGTAGAATCCATTGCGAGAGATGAAGCCTGATTACAGTCAATGACGTTACAGTGAACTACAGCGAGGACTTACTTCTGCCAAGTATTCTGCTGCTTCCTCCACTGCCATGTTTGTCAGCCTGCAGCTTAAAGTGTGAAACCTGAGCACTCAATGACTGTGGCAGCTAGCCCTGGCCTGGAAGCCAGGGAGAGAGGGATGGGGGCAAGAAAAGAGAGAGAGAGGGGAGGTCCTCACAGAGAGTGAGAGAGAGAGAATGAGAGAGAGAGATAGTGGTATTTTGTCAAAGCTAAAAATACCTGGCAATGAGTGAGAAAGTCCAGAACAAGAAAGAAAAGCTTCAACGACAATCTGGAACAAGCTCTCACTGGAGCAACAAGAGCTCTGAGGACAACATGCTGCTCTGTATGTGACAAAATTATACCACCGGCTGGGAAAAGTTGAACATGTACAATTCTGAGCCTTTACTTTAACGTTAATTCCATTCTAACATTTGTTAGAATCTACTTTGACATACTTGGGATTTCACGAGAAACAAAGTAGTCCATTATTGTCGTCAAGTGGAAGAAAAATAAAACTCAACATTCAAAACGTTTAATAAATAAAATTCTCAAAAAATAACCGGAAGTCAGTTTTTTATATAGTAAAGGCAATAAATACACATGTATATACTGCTTTTACAGTTTTTTTTTTTTTACTATTTTCAATAAGCACTGTGCGACTGCTATCTGAGAAAGTTGCTATGTAAAAAATAATATTGACTTACTTATATGTTTTCTGTAATCAACAAAGAGCATCATGAAAACCACTAAACACGGCAGACAGGTCATAAAAAAACCTTGTGGAAAAGGTTGGGTTATAAAACAATATCCAACGACTTGAACATCTAACAGAGAACTCTTGAATTCATCATCTGACCTGCCCATATCTGCACGTTGCACAGAAAGTAAAGTATTTGTGCTTAGTTGGATTTTTTTTGTTTCTTGTAAAAATGCTTCTAGCCGATACAACTCATATCACTGCAAAGCTTGCTTATTATTGCTTTAAATTGGTGCCACGTATTTGCATCCAGCAAAAACAGCTTTTAGTAGAGATACTGTCATTGTGTGGAGAACTGTCTCCCTGGAAGCGTTCTCAAATCATCGAAATATAGACATGACGTTCTGCTTTAGATAGATTTCTCAGTCTATCTCCAGACCTACGAATCGCTAGGGAGACATACTGATTCTCAAGTCTAAATGCACTCCGAAAACATCTGGAAGCAAAGATGAACCAGCTTCAAATTTGTGAAAACAACTCAGAGTAGCTGACCCACGTTTGACCCACAATCCTCATCCTGAAAAAGTCCCAGACAGGCAAAACACCTTTTAACTGACCAATAGCTTTCCTCTTCACTACATGAAATGTCCTGTTGGATGCAGAAAATTAGGCACTTGAATCATTATATGAGAATTACTATTGTATTTTTTTATGTCTAGAAGTAACAGTCATGTTTTGGAGTGGCCCCAGCCAACCTGCTTAATGAGGTAAAGGACAAGGAAGCCCTGCAATCTCAAAGATTTTGCGTTAATTCCGTTAAAACTAATCAGGAAGCGATTTAGGCAGCACAGTTACAGCATTTGTACATGTGACACACCAATATTTCCGAATCAGTGAGAAAATAAACAGTATGACTTCAGGGGAAAACCAGGGAAAATACCGAGTGTCGCAACCAGCGGAGCTGCAGTAATATAAAAGAATGTGTTCAGCCAGTAAACTGATTGTGGTGTGACTACTCTCCTAAATAGGGTAAGTACGTGAATGATTGGTTTAAATGGAATTGAATTCAGAAATCATTAAACATGTGTATGCTCTCTTTTCAGCCAGTCGTGTTTCCAAATAAAAGGAGCCGATATCACAATGATGGTGAGAGTTGTAATAAAGAAAACTGACTGTCGGTGTCATTGCAACCACAAAGATTTTCTCTTATTTTTGAACATATTCTCCAGCCTTACTTGCCCAACCGATTTCTGAAGTAAAACATTGCTTTATTAGTTTAACATTCGTTTTCTTAGAAATACATTTGCAGCATCAAACCCCACCCCCCCCCCTCCAAGAATAGATCTGTTTTTTTTTTCTTATATAATTTTCTGAATTTCTTCTGTATTTTCTGTTGCGCTTCCTTTTGAATCCTGTTTTCTTCAGAGTAACAGGACAAAAAATGAATTTATGCATTTTCATCTCTAATCTGCAGCTCAGAGTTGTGTTGGCATTGCTGTTGCCGGCGGCTGCGTATCAGTCGCCTCGGCCCAGAGACTGCAGCGACGTCTACAGGTCTGGCTCGGGTCTGGACGGAGTTTACGCCATCTACCCAGCGGGCCCCACCTCTCCTGTGCTGGCTTACTGTGACATGGGCAAAGACGACCTCGGTGGCTCTGCAGAAAAATGGACGGTGAGGATGAGCGAGCAAAGTTCACTACAAAACAAACAAGTAGCTTGTTTTTTGTTTTTGTTTCCAGAGGTCACCCATCTGTTTAATGTCTGGGCTTTTATCCCCCTGCTAAGCTCTGACTTTATCATAACTTTAAAGCTGTGCTTGTTTATGTTTTTATAGGCGTAGTAAAGCCAACCAAAACCATTAGATGTTAAACCGTACAATAATGCAAAATTGTCAGATAATTAAGTGTTTTGCATTACACATTTAATTAACTAACTAATAAATGAATTAAAACCTGGGAGTCCATTGATATAATTTTAGGATTTTAGGCAGCCTGCCCTCAGGGTGAAATTGGTTGGATAGCCAGATTTCGGTATCCTGGTATTTTTTCTTAATGTCTTTCACTGTAGATTGTTTTCCACACTGATTTCAGATTCGTTTGAGACTACATTTAATGAACTCATAAAATGCTACCATCTTCTTTCTGAAGCTCTCAGGCAGCTGTTTCAGTTTCATCATGATGCTGCTCACCCTCGCTTCAACCCAAACCTACATAGCGACAACCTAAGTTTTCGTAAAATTGTGATGTTCTAATCAAGTGTGTCTGCTTATTTCAGGCATTTTCAGAAATAATTACTATTATGATGATTTTTCTGTCTTCGTTTACAGTCAGGTGATTCAGAGAAGACAGGATGGCACAGTCAACTTCTTCATGAAGTGGGATCATTACAAATCTGGATTTGGGAATGCTGCTGGAGAGTACTGGTTGGGTATGACGAAACTAATCATGCAAAACAAGAGAAGAAACTCTCACCATCCTAAGAACTTTAATTTAGACCTAAAAATATACGTAATAAGATTCGTTCCCTTTCCAGACTTACCCAGACTACACAGAAACCCACTTACACATTGAAAGTTTAATTTTGTTTGTTTGTTTTTTAGGCCTGGAAGTAATGCACCTGCTGACTCAAGACAGAAACTATGAGCTGAGGGTGGACATGGAGGACTTCGATGGTCAAAAGGTGTTTGCTCATTATTCTGCCTTCTCTGTTGGTCCAGAGTCTGAGGGATACAAGCTGAACCTGGGAAGTTTCATAAATGGGGCAGCAGGTAAGACACCTAGTTCTTAATCAATAGCTTTTAGAATGACTGCAATTTTTTTTTTATAATTATGATTTTCTTCCAATAGGAGACTCTCTAAGCTATCACAGCGGAAAGAAATTCACGACCACTGACAAAGATCAAGACGAGCATGACTCAAACTGTGCCAGGCTCACATATGGTGGGTTCTGGTATAGGGACTGTTTCAACGCCAACCCAAACGGTATCTACACCTGGGGTCCTTCACCCCATGCAGCTGGTGTCCAATGGAAGACTTTCAAAGGGCTTGACAATTCTCTAAAAACCATGATAATGAAGATCAGACCAGTTGATGGGTAAAACCAGGAGAAAGACATCATGAATATGGCCGAACGCATTAACACATTTCCTTATTACAGACAACACACAACTCCAGTTGTCTTCAAATGTTCAAACAACAGAGGGAGAAGTTTTTGAATTTTAATGTTTTTGAAAATGATTTATTAATCCCAAGAGGGATTTGTGGCTTACATTCCCTCTGGAGGCTGACAATGACTGGACAACTTTCTAACATCAATATTCCCCTGTGGTTTTGTTTTGTTGATTCATTACACAGACATGGCATATTATTAAAAAATCCTGCTATTGGCCTTATACACTTTTCAAATTTGCTAATAAACTGAATTTGGGCTTTTTTATGTTATCTGTCAATCATGATACAGATAAAAACACTAAAGCCGCTCTGGTTGAATTAAATTTGTATATACGAGTTTTACCTTCTAAATGAAATTATTGAAATGCATTTTTTCATGAAAATTATACTTCTTAACGATGCACTTGTGAATAAATGACTTGACTTGAAAACAGACAAGCAGATCTCTGCTCATTAAAATTCAAGTCCTCTGCCAGTCCCTGGTGGTCAGGCAGTAGTACTGCAAGAACTGCGGCAGAAGACAGGCGCTTGTCTTTAAGCAGTGATAAGATGACCTAAAGAGTATCTAAAGTTCAAGTTTCCTTTCATTGTGAGGAGATGACATTAGAAAAAATAAATAAACAGTATTTCTACTTTATTAATTTAGTTTGTAAGTGACATTAGGATGTGGGCAGGTTTGAAGTTCTGCGATGCATTTGTATACTCTTGACACCCAAACAACAGACGCTGATAAAAACAAGGTGTTTGGGGTTTGTGTGTATGTGTATGTTATGCTGCACCTGATTTGCTGCTGAGAGCTGCTTTCTGATTGGCTGCTGGGCCACTGCAGTCTCTGTGTTCTCACAGCACTAAAATTACAGATGGAGGAGGATCAAAAACAGCAGGCACAAACGCCTCATCGCCCCTGCTTTCTGTCACTCCTTTCACATATCCCTTAATGAGCCAGACTTGATATGTCGAGTTTTTTTGATTTTTGTTTTTTTTCCCAGTGCTGCCTCACAGATCACTCAGCACATTCTTAAAGTATTTTAAATCCCAGATTTAAGATACATGCCCTGAACATGAGGAAGTCTTGCGCATCACTGGGTTTCATTACTATTGGCTGGCTAATGCGCACTGCTCTTTTCTCACTGGGCGACAGCAGATGACGTTGCCTTGCTTCTCCTGCTGCCGGCTGCAGACACAGAGCCCGTGCGAGGCTGAGGGTATACACATCTGTATGATACAGACTGTGAATCAGGAAGGAGCAACTGAAGACAGAGCTCAGATCTGTGCGTGTCAAAACTTTACCTCTGCAAGCACAGAAAGGTGTTGGGGGGGGTGAGCACCATCCTCTGTGGGGCTGCTCCCCGCCACCCCCAGCCCCCGTTTAACATCTCAGACAGAGACGGGGAAATGCTCATGAATAAATTAACACCAGCCTTCAACCGAAGCAAAGCACGGCACGCAGGACGTCTACAGGGATAAGCAGTGACTGTGTGGAGCGGCCATGCAAATACATTGCTCCTTTAAGATCATCTTCATCAACTACTTCCCCTCGTTATGCAGACAGCATGGACGCTATTGGATTTTTAAGATGATATCGATCCGAGTTCAGGAGGACTAACAGACGGCAGACGTGTGAAGAAGTGCTGGAACGCAGCAGTGGCTCACATTCACCGTCATATGTCAATAAGGATCAAGCGCTCATTATCGTGATAATATCGCCAGTAAAGCAGGAGCACTTCAACTGCCGCAAAGCCTCTAAAACGTGGCTGAATCATAGATTTGATGACTTTTTAAACATGCACAAAAACATTGTTTGCATGTGTGCTGCGCTCTCAACTTCACACATTAAGACAAATACAAATATCTTACAATGCAGTAGCCACTGTGCAAAAAAACACATCTATGTGAATGCTCAGGGCGTTACAGGTATAGACTCTAACTGGACCATGACATAGTTTTAAAAAAGCAGGAGCCGATAAATTAGCTAACAATACTAGAAATGACCTTAATGTGGGAGCACTGCTAGGATTTCATAGTCTCTCACATCTTGTGTCAAAGTGACAAGGATTGTATGTGTAGGATAGTATGATGGCCTGTGTAAGATGATGTGATATGATTTGCAAAAAAAAAAAAACAAGAATGAATGGAGGCCTAATCAACCTTGCATACAGCTACATAAATATATAATTTTAGCTTTACACTTGTACATTTCCTCGTTTCTGTCTGCCACCATCTCCAGGGATGTGTTGACATTTTTTTTAAACAAATTGCTGTAACTACTACCTTCTTAAAACAGGGTAGTCCTGCATGAGCAGTGGCCCTTATAGTTCACAGTGTCTAGGTTAATTAAGGAGATGTCCTAAGAATCAATAGAGCAGTTTAGCCATTTGTACAACATCAGCATCACTACTTCCACATTCTGCTGACTCTCTGGCTCTGGCATACGTAGACACTAACATTGAGAGGCGGATCTCATTTCAGTAACTTTCACTGGAACATAAAACGCTGTTAGTGCGAATGGATTATTAGATAAATCAAATTGTCCAACAACAACAACAAAAAAACACTTTAATAGTAAAAAAAATTGGGACTTAAAACAGCAACCATTTTTTTTAACATGAATACGTAAATAAATAAACACCATGTCTGAATTTACGGTGTGTCAAATTTGTGACATTCATATTCCCAGTTTATACATTTGTTGGGAAATAATGGGAAGAAAAGCAGGAAGAACATAAAACTTTTGTTTAAAGGCCAAGTAAAATTCTTGAACGAACGACACAGAAAGATTACTACAGGCCCTTCCGTAGATTTGTGCAGAAAACAAATTGCAAAATACATTTTCCTGAAACAAAAACACTGTGATGCTTAACCCAAGTAAAGCAGAAAGACACTGCCATACACAAATTAGGATCTGGCATATGTAATCCCACAATCTAAAAGCCGGTCAATGTCTAAGGCTGCAAGTGAAAAACTCTGTTCTTAGAAAAAAAAAAGTGTATATATATATATATATATATATATATATATATATATATATATATATATATATATATATATATATATATATATATATATATATATATATATATATATCTTTGGTAGTAATATATGGGATAGATGTCTAGCAGCGTATTTGTGAACAAAAAAAGAACAAAATTATCTTCTACAAAGAAGTCTGCCACTATCGTTTGAGAATAAAGTTTATCAGGTAGGAAAATCTTACTGGAGTATGTATATTACATAAAAAAAAAAAAAAATTCCCTTCTCACCCTCCGCGGGTGGTCTCTTTCATCCTCTGAGCTCGGGTCCTCTACCAGAGGCCTGGGAGCTTGAGGGTTCTGCGCAGTATCTTGGCTGTGCCTAGAACTGCACATTTCTGGACTGAGATGTCTGATGTTGTTCCTGGGATCTGTTTGAGCCACTGCTCCAGTTTGGGGGTGACTGCCCCGAGGGCCCCGATGACCACAGGCACCACTGTGGTCTTCACCTTCCAGGCCTTCTCCAGTTCCTCTCTGAGGCCCTGGTATTTCTCCAGTTTCTCATGCTCCTTTTTCCTGATGTTGTGGTCACTTGGTATTGCTACATCCACCACAACGGCTTTCCTCTGTTCTTTATCCACCACCACAATGTCCGGTTGGTTCGACATTACCATCTTGTCTGTCTGGATCTGGAAGTCCCACAGGATCTTAGCTCGGTCATTCTCCACCACCTTTGGGGGTGTCCCCCATTTTGACCTCGGGGCTTCCAGTCCATATTCTGCACAGATGTTCCTGTACACTATGCCCGCCACTTGGTTATGTCGTTCCATGTACGCTTTCCCTGCCAGCATCTTGCACCCTGCTGTTATGTGCTGGACTGTCTCAGAGGCCTCCTTGCACAACCTACACCTTGGGTCTTGTCTGGTGTGGTAGATCTGAGCTTCTATTGCTCTGGTGTTTAGGGCCTGTTCCTGGGCGGCCAGGATGAGGGCCTCCGTGCTGTCCTTGAGTCCAGCTTTCTCCAGCCATTGGTAGGATTTCCTGATATCAGCCACTTCAGTTATTTGTCGGTGGTACATCCCATGTAGGGGCTTGTCTTCCCATGATGGTTCCTCCAGCACCTCGTCCTCTGTTCCCCATTGCCTGAGACATTCGCTGAGCACATCGTCCGTTGAGGCTTTGTCCTTGATGTATTTATGGATCTTAGATGTTTCATCCTGGACAGTGGCTCTCACACTCACTAGTCCTCTGCCTCCTTCCTTACGGCTCGTGTACAGTCTCAGGGTGCTGGATTTGGGGTGGAACCAGCTGACTGTATAGCTCAGTGGGTAAGACACCAGTCTACCACCTGGGAGACCGGGGTTCGAATCCAGGTTGGGGCAAGTTACAACAGTGCAATTGAGCTATGCAGTGTGGGTCCCTAGGCAAGACCCTTGGAGCTATATAGCCTACCTCATACAATGAGAGACACTGATAAGCATGACATGCCGGCTCAGACGTCGCCCGGCCAAACAAGGTCTGCGTCAGGTGCTGGGGAACCAGAGCACCTTGATGAAAAATGGGCTACTGGAACAAGACGGAAATGGGCGAGAGACGAAAACATGGATCTGTTGGAATGCTACTACTCAAGTAACCCTAGTCAGAGGGGTTACATGCAAAGACTGAGGGTGGAATGGTTACTTCGACACCCACAGTCTACAATGACTGCCAAACAACTAGTAGCTCAGTGCTCCAACATCCGCAAACGGCAACTGCTATCACAACTTGAGATTGACGAGGTACAACACAAATGCTACGGCATAAGGGAGGAGCCCAAAGGTAAGGTCAGGGGGGAGTTAACTACTCCCCACCCCGAGACTGGGTATGCAGCCCCAGTAATGAACGAACTATCAAAGCTGAACGAGACAGCAACTGACCTGAGAGAGAGAATCGTGGCCCGAATGAACACCAGGCAACCCCGACGCCAATTACAACGGCTGAGTGAAGTACCATCAGAAAGTCTCATTGAAGATGTGAATGCAGCATTGAGAACAATCCCTACCAACACCATAACAGAAACCAATGAGCTGATATACAACTCAGCATCAGTGATCCTTGAAATGCTCGGCTATAAGAGCAACCATGAGACCCAATATCCATCATGGAAAAGACGGTTAGAGGCTAAGATCAAGATAACAAGGAGGGAAGTGAGCCAGCTGTCAGAGCTCCTAAGGGGTGCAATGAAAAGATCAGTACCCAAGAAGTACAGCCAGATGCCCATACCTGAAGCACTCGAAACTGCCAAACAAAGGCTCCAAGCCTTGGCCAGCCGCCTAAAGAGATACACAAGAGAGAATGAAGCCAGGAGGATCAACCGGCTCTTCTCCACCCAACCAGCTAAAGTGTACTCTCAATGGCAGGGTACTAACAACAGAGCAGACCCACCAAGGCTGGAGACTGAACAATACTGGAAAGGCATATGGGAAAGGGAGGCGTCCCACAACAGCAAGGCACAGTGGCTAACCTCTCTACGAGAGGACCACAGCAACCTCCCTGAACAAGCCCCGGTAACCATCACTGTGGCAGATGTCCAAGAAAGAGTCTCGGGTATGAAAAACTGGACAGCACCAGGGCCTGACATGATCCATGCCTACTGGCTAAAGAAACTCACTGCCCTCCATGAGCGACTGGCAGCTCAACTGAACCAGCTGCTACAGAATGGGACTCACCCTGAATGGTTAACTGAAGGGCGCACAATCCTGATCCAGAAGGATCCCTCAAAGGGTTCAGTCCCATCCAACTATCGGCCAATAACCTGTCTCTCTACAACATGGAAGCTCATGTCAGGCATCATAGCGGCTAAGATAAGCGGACACATGGATAAATACATGAGCACGGCACAGAAGGGCATCGGCATAAATAGTAGAGGAGCCAAACACCAACTCCTTGTAGACCACACAGTCGCCCGAGACTGCAAAACCCGACACACCAACCTGTGCACCGCTTGGATTGATTACAAGAAAGCCTATGACTCAATGCCACACACCTGGATCATTGAATGCTTAGAGATGTACAACATCAATAGGACTCTAAGAGCCTTCATTGCAAACTCGATGGGGCTGTGGAAAACCACCCTTGAAGCCAACTGCAAACCGCTTGCACAAGTGTCCATCAAATGTGGCATATACCAAGGAGATGCTCTGTCCCCACTGCTGTTCTGCATAGGCCTGAACCCCCTCAGCCAAATCATCAACAAGACTGACTACGGATACCGACTTAAGAATGGGGCCACAATCAGTCACCTCCTCTACATGGATGACATCAAGCTGTACGCCAAGAGCGAGCGAGACATCGACTCACTGATCCACACCACCAGGATCTACAGCACTGACATTGGGATGTCATTCGGACTAGAGAAGTGTGGCCGGATGGTTACAAAGAGAGGGAAGGTCGTCCGCACAGAAGGGGTCTCACTCCCAGAGGGAACGATAGCAGACATAGAGCACAGCTACAAGTACCTGGGAATACCACAAGCAAATGGCAACCTCGATGAGGTCACAAGGAAAGGAGCCACAGCCAAATACCTCCAACGAATAAGGCAAGTCCTGAGAAGCCAGCTCAATGGCAAGAACAAGATCCGTGCAATAAACAGCTATGCCTTACCAGTAATCAGATACCCTGCCGGAATAATTAGCTGGCCAATGGAAGAGATGAAGGCCACGGATGTTAAGACTCGGAAGCTACATATACATATATATATATATATATATATATATATATATATTCTGTCAGTACAAAGCATGCTAACATCTAAGGATCAGTTAAATAAATGAATTGATAACTATATAAATCACTTTATTTATTAACTCACATTTTAGGTGTTTGTAGATAAGATTTTTCAAAATGTTTTTATTTGATAACATCATCCTATGATAAAACACATATATAGTCTTAGATGTGGGTGTAACCAATAGTCGCAGCACAAGAATCACAACTGCTAATTGCCAAATTGCTACTGACAACATACATGCTTCGTATGTATGCTTCATAATGTCTGATGTCAGCAAGGAGGATTTAGCACAGCTTAGGGCTTTTATAATACGCCTACAGATTTTATTTTGATCCACACTCTTATGTTTGCTGAAAACATATAAAAATTGAAAGATGCTGCTGCAGTTGTTTTCAGCTGATCACAGGAATAAGTTTTGAAATGCTGTAGCACACGTTTAAAAAAATGTTTATATATATATATATATATATATATATATATATATATATATATATATATATATATATATAAAATATAAAAATAATGAAATGTCCCCATAAAAACAATGCAAGAAACTTTCAGAGCAGATTTGCCGTTTTTTTTCTCTTAAAATCAAGACTGTTTGCTGTTTAATAAAGACCCTCGCTGATTTCAGATTGATTTCCTGAATCACAGAAGAGCCAACACGTGTCTTGAAGTATCAGCTGGATTTCTAGCAGGTCCTAATTTTCCTTCAGCGGTTCTGCAGCTGGGTGTGTTCCAGGCTGCGATTTGACTGAAACTGGTGTACCTCATTACTGCATCATAATGTCTTATATTACAGAACACATAAATTAGATTGTTAAACATTTCCACCTGACTTCTACTCTCATTTCAGCCTTTTACATTTGGCTCTTTGAAAAATTACTAAGAGCTGCCTTTTGTTAACAGATGAATGGACGGAAATCGAACCGCAGATTTTTCCAGCCTGTGTTTGAAATCAAAATGTTGATGCATTTCATTAAACTACACCCGAGTGGACGTTGTCTGACTGTCTCAACTCTCTAGCACCTCACTTTTGACTCGTCCACATCCCTCAGAAAAGCAGAGAGCGACACACATATGTAAAATTTTTCTCTCACACACACTCAGCTCCTGTCTGTGTCGTGACTACACATCAACACTCCGCCTACAGAGAACATGCGCAGCCCCAAAACATCAGATGAGCCTGTCCTGATAGTGATGCTACATTACAATACTGCTAAAGCTACAAAATCTGTTTTTGTAAATCTGACAAAACTGCATCAGGTTTTCAAAAATGATCAACACCATTCCAGCAGTTTGAGGCAAACCCAGACATCAATCTCCCCAGCAACATGATAAAATTCATTCTGGGAGACCCAAAGGTGTTTCCAAACTCGAGGGGCAGCATGCTACCTCATCCCAGCCTCGGAAATGTTCCAGTGCGTTCTAAAGGTCAAAACTTCAACAAGGCGACAGAACCACATTTTCAGCACAAACAGCATTAATACTTTCAGCTGCTTCCACTTAATGCTGCTGTGTTTTACCGCTGCACTTCTCACCAAAATAATCCAGGTTTTCACCGAAAACAACACTGACCCATTACCTGGAAGCGATCGCGGCATGCACACAACTATCTATCTGGGTGGCTAACTTAACTTTTTCTCCTGACAGTTTTTTTTCTTTTTTTTTTGGGAAAAATCAAAGCACTGATCACCTTAAAAGCAAAGCAGAACTTACAGCATCTACCTATATCGTGCCAAAACTGTAGTGCTTTTATTAAAGTTTTTTGACATAAGTGCACAAACATTCAGTAGTGTGGTAAAAAATACACAACAAAGAGCTTTTAAATTTGTTGCAATGATGCTGGTTTGTTAGGTCTCCAAGCTCCTGCTCTCAGACAAGTTATTCAGATTTCTTCTTCCTCCACATTGGAGAAGTCAGTAAATAACCTTCACTTACAATCTTTGTAGATTTTGCTATCAATATCTAAGGTGGATACTCTGTTACATACTAAGGTCAGAGTTTGGTGTGCTAAATGTAATGTCAGATGTTGTGTGCTGTTCTTTTAGCTTTTTCACAATTTTTTGCAGTTTTGGGTCTGAATATGATTATTATGAGGATATGAAAGGAAACAGCAAAAAAGCAAAATTATAAAAAAATAATATAGGCCTTCAATCACAGTATGATTATTTCTCTTAGTAATAAAATCTAATCATGATGCATAATCACTTATACAATTTAATTTATGTAGTTCTGATCTTTGTTTGGCCTGACTGTATCAATAGAGGCATATCATTGAATGAGCCCCTGAATAAAACAGTACAAAGAGAGAAGTGATCAGATGTCAAAGTGGGTAACATACTACTCCAAAGCCTGGTATCAGCTGATGCACAATTGATTAAATAAATTTTAAAAAAGTCCTGAAAAAGACACAAATATACCAAAAGTACAAGTTGCATATGGGTGAAAATGACAAGCCCCATATACCAATAAGTGCTTTCAAAAACAAAACACGGATAAAATGAGTGAAAAGGTTAAGCCTGTTGAGATGCCAGTGCATGTGTGCTTCAAAAATGAACGAAGTGTCCCAGTTCTAAGTGTCGATCTTCCACTGCAGAGGAGAAAATAGGAGAACGAGGCTGCAGGGAGGTGGAGGAAGGGAGGATAAAAAGACCCAACTAACAACATCCTCCACCTCTCCATCATTCTCTCTATCTTTTCACCTTCTCTCTTTATTTTTTCTGCCACTACTCAGCACTCCTTCCTCCCTGATCTCTTTTCCCCACCGGCATGCCTTCGCTTTCTTTTAATTTGATTTTTTTTTGTTTTGTTTTCTGCCTATCTCATTTTTGCAGTGTGTTGAGGATGCATTACCGCTTCCCCCGCATCACAGTTAACCCCTCCTCGTCCTCCCTGTCCACCAATCACAGCACTTGGCAGGCTCTGCACCACTTCTCCAGCCCAGCAGCCCCCCCATCTGTAACCACGTTACAATAAGCATTGTTATCCTGGTGCCACAAACGTGCCATTGTTCCATCATGGATACCTTTTTTCAGGTGACCTCACTTTGACTCTATAGACAAAGCTCAGTCCTGCTCTCTTATATGGCACTGCCTCATTCCTTCAGATCTACAGATCCATTCGAGCTGCCTTCATCCTCTGCCCTTGGAGTCTTTCTATAATTCATAATGCTCTCTTCTCAACAAGGTTGGATTGCTTTGCTGCAAATGAAGACCAAAAGTCTATCCACGCATTTCCGTGCAGTTTGTTTCACTGCGACTAAGCAAAACCAGCTAACGATGTGAATTTCTCTGAACTTGAAACAGAAACAACACATTATGTTTTGGTGCAAAATGGTCTGTGAAAATGTTGGCAGCACCATAAGCTCAAGATAGCAGAGAATCTTCGTAGTCAAAAAATAAATTCACAACTCCATCTAGACAAAATGAGAAAAGATGTTGCTTATTTCAGTAATTCAATAAATAATTGTAGTGAATTACACAGACAGCAATATTACCAATTATAATAAGTAATTCTGGAAATTACTGATTATAATTGGAATATTATGGCTTACAGCCAGTAAACACCAATATTAGCTTTTGCTCAAGGTAAGAACATTATACGAAACTAATTTGTTTTTAAAAAGAGATAACAGCTGTGGTTCCTTTCATTTTTTTGTGCACCTTTTTCAACCAAATATTTTCCTTCCACTTAACTTTTCATAAATATGCATGGATATATCACTGTAAACAACCAACTTTTTCACCAATGACCTTTTGTGGTCTACTGCTTCTTGAAAAATACTTAAACTACATCCCTTTGTGTATATTCATCTATTTAATATAAGACTTTTGAATTACACGACAAATATATTACACAACAGTCATTTGTGTAATATACAAATGACTGTATATTACTGTAATATAATTATATTGCTGTCTGTGTAATTCACTACAATTATTTATTGAATTTGGCAGCTTTTCTCTGCTCTATGGAGAATTTTTGCTTGTTTACGTTATTGAGCTCCTTCATGTACTTCATGCTCTATGAATCCCAGTTATACAGCTGTCCATGGCAAAACTACTCATGCCTCTTATGCTTTTCAGTTTTCATCATAGTTCAACTGGCTGTAAGACTTCACTCAGTAACACAATCAGTGAGTGTTATTGTCTATCCTGCCGGAAAGAAGTCGGGAGCGGTGCATTCACCTCTTAAAAATAACTAACAAAAACGCATTTTTGTCCAACCACTTAGCGTTTATAAAGCTACAAAAGCATCAAATTGTCGGGTCGATCATTGTTGCATTAAGGTGATTGAAATCACAAACAACAACATGCATAAAGAGCACAAAACGGCAGGAGGAAGGGCGAGCTGGCTGTAAAGCAGGTGGAATGAGGAGGCTTCAAACACAAGGCTTGGCTTAAATAAGTCTCAAGGGATTAATATACAACGTCTGGTCACCAGGGACCTCTTTAAATGTGCGCACTGTGCTCCAGCCCCCAAACCCCAGGAGCAGAGCTATGGAAGAACAATACGGGCTTCTGCCAGCTGACAACCAAGTCTGCATGGGGAGGGAGGCAAAGACAGACACCCATGAAGGAGAGAGGAGAGTAACAGATAAAGAGTGATGGGTGGGTGGTAGCGGGGGCAGAGGGGACAGACTGAAAAAGGTTGAATCGACTCTAGTCCAAAAATAATAATCCTCGGAAGAAGCAGCAATCACATTTTCATCTTCTCATTTAAAAGCAAATGACGTCACGGACCTCCCTCCCTTTGTGGCGCTGCGCTGCTCACGTCACAGCAGACTAAAATAATAGTTTTACCAGGAGGAACTAAACCCTCTCCTGTTTCAGAAATGTGGTGTTTTGTTTGTAGGGGCACCACTGGGCTTATCATGGGTATGATGATATGATACCAAAGAAGTCCTTTTCAGATGGACAATTTCGTTATCTGTATACTTGAGAACCATACACAGCCACATTTTGGCTTTCTAATAAAACTGATGAGATCAACACCTCAATGTGGAAAAATGTGCCTCACTGTGACGCTGCAAGAGAAATCATTGTTCATGACGCCATGCGTCCTTAAAAGCATCGACCAGCTTCAAGTTCGACAGTAAGTTCGTGTGAAGGTGCAGCTATTAGCTGTAATGCCTGCTGCTCATGTATCAAGTTCTCAGTGGGGCTCCTAATACATGTTTTGCAGCTTCCTGTAGCAACACTGGCTGCTGAACAAACTTCACAAAGAAAATTGCAAGTAGATATGAAAGATTTCTTGTAATTAAAAAAATATATATATAAAAAGCCACAGTAAGCTAATCTAAGTATATCTACACTCTGCATAATTAAAGCTGTAAAATGAATATTGATTTTTGAACAGATATTCTGAGGTCACTGAGAATATGCTGTTACTTAAAAAAGCATCAACTTATCAAGAAAAAACAACAGTTAGCCTAGTTGTAACAACAATGTCCTTTTACCTAAAACACTCACCACCCTTTATTCTGCCTGTATTTATTTATGCGACACAAGACAGTAAACAATTGGCTCTTAACAGCAACTGCTGTCAAGATACGTTTGAAATGTATGAGAAATGAAAATGATAACTTTTCTAAAAAAGCTCCACAGAGCTTTTATGTCATAACTGGAAGCCAGAACACAGTTTGGGATTTGGATGCTATTGTGTCATTTCCTTTAAAAGTTGGATCTCAGAAAGAAAACGCCTCAAACTGTGAAGAGTTCTGGTGACAAGTCAGAAGACCCTCGTAAATCGATCATTGCTGACAACTACTTAAAGATCAGTAGTTGAAGGTTAACTACTTCCATTCGTATACGGCAACAACATGTTCACTCACAAAGGTTGCAGTTATGTAACTTGGGGGTGAAACATCTATCGCAAGATCAAATGAACATTTTTTTTTTTTTTTTTATCACAGCTACCGATACTGTCTTCACATGCTAAAGTCATAATGGCTTTTGAGGAAAGCATTGGTTTCAAACCTCTGGCTTTCTAAGATGGATTTAGCACGTTAGCCCTGGGCATTCATGTCTTAGTGTTAATCATAAAATGCAGTAAATAAACACATAAAGGAAAAAAAAAAACCTCTAAAAATCCAATGCAGCTGCAAGATGCATAGAAGTATGTTATCTGATGAAATTTTCCAGAATTGTAACATATCTGCCTGGTCAAGAGATATTTTCTTCGCCAAAGGGAAAAAAAAAAAGGCTAGACTGGATGGGATGGGTGAAACCAAGTCAGGTGAGGCAAAGAAAAGGCACATAATTGAGGAGATGTGATCCGAGGAGAGGGAGGATATTTTTTGCTCTCTGGTGCCAAGGACTGGCCCTGGACAGACAGCGATATAGATTTACCTTGAATGAGCCAGGGATAGACGATATGCTCTCCACAACGTTACGCTACAAGCACGGTTAAACTGCTGATGTCACCTGACCTTTTTTTTTTTTCCTATTGTAGCAACAACATATGCCTTACCTGTTGCCTTGAATGTAAAGAGGCAGAAATCAGGGTCAAACAATACACTTTGATTCCGAGTGATGTTTCTCATGCTGTCTGGTTGCTATTTATTTCTGTACATTTCTGTTCATGCACACATGCTCTCACCCCTTTTACGCTGCACAACATTCCTGCTCCATTTACCTACATACATGTTTTGGTTATAAATCTGTATTGATATTGAGACTGAGTTAGTTACAACAACCAGAGAAATGGCTGCTGATGATGTTTACTTTCCATCTGCGTGAGTCAGAGTCAACGTGAAAGGAATGTCATTTTAGCACTGCAGTGCCTCATGTTTCTGGTCACCATGATTCACTTATTTAACTGTTTTTATGATTTTCATTTGCCTTTTTGTTTTTTTGTCTTTTTTTTTGTTAGCCTAGAGGAATTGCTGAACGAAAACAAGCAGAAGCAGGCATAGCTGTTTGGTTTGGACTTGTCTGATTAATAGAAGTACCCTGATGAATAAACTTATTAAAGGTAAGGTCGGCCATTTTCTACACAAACCTTAAGATGAACACAGCCCTAATAAGTCTGGCAGAAACTGCACTGCTTGTACAGAACACCTTGATATTTTTGCTTGAATTCTTAACTGATGCAGCCTGGTTTTTCCCTGGAAGATCTGTATGGACCACCAGCTACTCTGGTGACACTGATTAATGTTCCTCACAAGAGAGAACCACATTCAGTCTTCTCTTTGCTTTAGCAGTCTGTGAGCTCCTTTTGCGTGGACCCTTCATCAGCATCCCCACAATTTAAACTAGATCATCAAACTATGATGACTTGTTTGTGCCTGAGCAGCAAAATATCTGCATGCCTCCCTGCAGGTGCTCAACCCATATGGCTGAAGAACAAAAGGAAGTGGAAAAAATGCTTCTGGAGTCACAAAACATAACTAAAACATCGAGACAGAGGCAGCTGTTATTGTAAAAATTATTATTTTTGATTATGTGGTTAAAATTTGAATTAAGATTTTATTAGAACAGTATTATAAACAGTTTTCTTTTTTATATTTTTTTTTTATTTGATATAGCAAAAGATACAAAGATAAGCTAATATGACACTTAAATATTTTTACATTCACTACAATAAACCAAGAAACAACAATCTCGAGTGGATTTTGTTGTGAATATAGGTTTAACTGTCTTCTTATATTGAGAGGTCAATGTTTTGAGCTTTCAAAATGTAATGTTGTATTTAGATGTAAAGACATCAGACTTATTCTGCTGTAATATTTGTTTTATTATTTTATTTTATAGATAAACCGTAGGTTTCAACAATTTTTAGTCTTATAAAGATACAAAGATGTTAATTATATTTTGGTATATTAAAAAAGAAATCAACATCTAAAGTTTTTGTTGTTACATTGACAAAGATCTCAAACAGTTTTTATGATTATGGTGCTGATCTAAAGAAATTTGATTTAGAATTTGTAAGCATATTTAGGGTTCAAATCACACTGTTAGATCAGGAGAAAAAAATATTGCGATAACAGTATCAGTATCTGGAGAGATCAAGATAATGATAAAAGATGAATTACATCTTATATTATAAAGTTTCATGGTGTTATCTTATGAACTCAAGAGCTTGGGCTCTATTTGTCCTGATCAACAAAGCTACTTATTTCTCTCTGATGAATGTAAATAATAGTTCCTTACAGCGTGTCCATCTGCGCCCCATCCATCTTAACCTTGATTTTTGAGGTCACCGCATTGACGCCTAATAACAGGTGGGTAACGCTAAGCCAATGACGACCTCAAACAGGTCCACCCAAAACAGACAAGCCCAAATTTCAGTGTTCGCGCATGATGTTAATCCCCGACACAACTGTAGCTAGATAAACAAACCCAAAGGTCAAGAAAGTTTTTCAAAGACTGTCGCCTTCATTAATGTCGGCCTCAGCTGAAACGCTCACACCCAAACGAAACCGTCACTGCAGGCAGAGACGTCATTGATTTCAAGTCCGACCTATTGACCGGCATGTAGGTGTTTCTCTGTGTCAAAGATCAAGCCTAAACTTTTGTCCTTGCACAAACAGGGCCTTGCACGCAAACGCACCGAGAGCGGCCCACGCCTCACTGCAGGGCGTGAGCGCTGTGGCGTTCTGCTGATATGCACTGCTCTCTCCTCTAAAATAACATACGTTCTCGTCGCAAAAAAATAAAAAATAAATAAATAAAAAGGAACTGTGAGGTGCTCTGAAGCCAACCCGAAAGCAGGCATTAGAGGAAAAAAATTAAAAGCTGGGAGACACGATGGCAGCCCTGCTAGCATAAATAATCGATGTTGACAAAAGGGGGAAACCTATAAGTTCCAGATGTTTTATAGCTCAGCTGTATGAGCAACTCCTTTAATATTGGTTTCCGTTTGGTTATTTATTCCCCCTGCTGTGCGTGCTCCCTGCTCATCCATCTTTCTGTCGTTTTCAGCCACCCATCCACCCTCCTGAGTATTCCCACTGGGACTGCCCCCTCTCATCTCAATGCATGTGCATGTAGGATTGTGTGCGCGTCTGAGAGAGGAGCTGCATCATGACAAAAGAGAGGCTCCTGGGCTCCGCCAGACTAAAGCTGCCCCCCAAGCCCCCCATCCCTCAATCACTTCACTCCATTCTTCTCGTTGCAAATCTCTTTACCTTTTTCTTGACTTCTCGTGATCGCTTTCTTGCCCTCTTTCTCTCTTTCTCCTTCTCCTCCTCCGCAGCAGCAAGATTCTCATCCGCCTTTTTCTTGAGCTGCGAGGCGGCATGCGCCATGGTGATCCAGCCCAGTTAATCCAGACAGGTGGGAAGCAAGGGGTAGAAAATATGGACTTTACCCTTTTTTGTTTGTTTTTTTTCTTAGCTCCTAATTAGTTTCTTGTCCTCCCTTTTCCCAGAGGAGGAGCCCGCACAGGTGTGCAGGAGGATGATTGTCTGGGAGGGACTTTTAAAATTTCCCTCTTTACCGAGCTCTTCTTTCTTCCTCTGCAGCCATTCATTCACACTGCCGATGCCGTGATCCAGATTGAAGGAGAACCGTGGCACATTCCTGTTTCACCTCCTCAAAATCCCACTTTAGAAAAGGAATCTCCTTCCACTGCTGTACGTGCAGAAAGCAATTGAAAATATTAAATAATTATTATTTTAAAACAATTAAAATGTCTTCTTTTTGCAGCAGAAAAAGGTGTGAAAATAGCTCATTTGCAGGAACACTAAAAGAGCTCCTAGGTGGCAGGTCCAAAAAAGAGGTCGAAGCTCCAGCTCCTACCCCAACAAAACATCCTGCTGTCTGGGTAAATAGAAAAATCCTGTTGCCCGCTTGACTGGTTCCCCGAGTCTGCCACCTGCACCTGAGCAGCAAGCCATCCTCTGTGTACACGCAGCCGCACACGCTCAGTCCACCACGTCTAGCCGGGACAGCGGGGAAATGACAGTGGATGGGAGGCTGAGATAGGAGGATGAGAAGAGAGGAGGGCAGGGGGGGAGCTAAAGGAGGGGCAGAGAGAGAGGTAGAGAGAGCAGCTGGGACAGCAGGAAAGAAAAGAAAGGATGGACTGGATGAATACCTCTGCCTAGTACCAGCTGGCTATGTTTAAGAGATAAGGATGGAATAAAGGGAGGATGAGACGTCACACAGAGAACATACAGGACAAGCAGACAGCGGGGGCCCGCCCGTATCGCAGCCTGCTCCGTGTGTGCATCCATGATGGTCCTGTTATAAAACTTGCTTCTCAGCCTGATCCCATTGAATTCTTACTTTTAACACCACGACCAAGCTACAAATGAATAAAACCCCCACCGCGACCACCTCAATCAGTAATAATTACATTTATATAAAAAAAAAATGTAAACAAAAAACAGAAGTACACAAAGAAAACTAAGTTTCAGAATAAAAATGAATAAACTAATGCTTTTTTTTGCCATTTACACTACAACGACCTGAGTTTTTTTTTTATCTTAACATCCAAACCTGTGGAATTAAAGTAAATGTTGTGAGCTTCAAACCAAAGATCAAATTAATAAAACATTGTTGTTTTAGCTCTTAACTGAGCTCAACGGATATAAAAACAAGGGTATCAAAAGGGCTGTAGAGAGTGAAAACCTGACAGCGTCTGAGGTTTTCTATTGGCTGTTTTGGTTTGTAAAAGACACAATTGGCTGTCTGGTATAAAAGACAGGCAATCATCTAAAAGATTAGAGAAAGAGCACGGGTTTCTCATGTAATTGAATACTTTTGAAATGTGAAAAGTGTATCACTGTAGTCATATTAATTGGCATTTCTATTATGAACAATGAGCAAACTAAAAAAAAGAAGACATACTGAGACTAATGACTCCACTGAATGAGCTGAACATCACTGAACTGCAAAATCACCACCATGTATCAGCTAAAATATCTGAAAGCTAACGCTTTGATAGCCTGCAAACTTAAAAAAAAAAAAAAAGAAAAAGTAACAGGTTTCATTTGGTTGCTGTCAGTTTAGGGAATCATCTTTCCTCTGTAACTATGTGTAATCCGAGCTGCACTTTAACAATCATTAGAAACATTTTTTTCTTCTTCAAATTTTGTCTTTTAGTGTCTAATGGATGTAATGACTGCAACGCACTTGAAAAAGAAATTGGGTGGAAATTTCTGTTCAACAGTGTCGCCCGAGGCTAATCACAAACTTCACTTAGTGCAATATAAGAAGTCATCTGTCAGGCTGTGATTTCAGCTGGGATTTACTACTAATCCCTCATTATTTCCATCTGTAAAAGGAGCTTACGAGTTAGACATACCAGCCCTTTAAAGGGCTCCTATCTTTCCTAAAAACTGGTATTAACGTCAGGTGATTCCTTTCAACATGGATCAGATACTTAAAGCTACTGCAACAACTCATGAGGAAGTATATCGTGGTTTTTTCCCCAGGATGTTTTAGTCAGCATACCTGCTCACTGAAACCAGGAACAGCACCACGGAAAATGTCCTGACGCTCCACATGCTCTTGATGTGGGTCAGCAGCAGAAATGTCGGCCTCATTTCTTCTGTATGTATTCCTCCGTCATCTGCCGGTTTCCTTTCTGGGACTTTCTGCATCAATCTTTAAGTCTTTGTGCTTTTATTCTAAACGACAGCTTGCCGCGAGTCAGCGAACCAAGCGGCGCTTCAACCAGAGACGGTGCAGTTCATCACGCTGCGGATGGATGTGTCTTACTGGCTACGTTACTTCCTAAAAAGATGAAGTGTTTCAACCTGAGGGAGACGCAAATGATTCATCCTCATTTGCTTGGAGTAGATGATTCAGGCATCTGATCATGCCACATCTCACTGTTGGGAGACACTCGGCCAGGCCAAAACGTTATCAGAGGAACTACATAGATCCATCAGACCCTGGGGAAGCGAAGAGAGAAGGAGCAGAAGAGGGATGGCGGAGAAAGAGAAGTCTGAGTTTTGCTCGTGGATTTGCTTCTACTATGACCTGATCTTGGTGGAAGATGATGGATGAATAAGATGGATTTTTTTTTTCTTTTTTAAGCAGCAACAAAAAAAAATCTCTCTTCCAAACAATTAGGCCTGTTACAATAAGAAATATATCAATTAATCGCATAATAAATTCAGACAAGTTCAGTAATTTCAGTTTGTATGATTTATCGTTATCTGCTTTTCCCTCTCTCTTTCAATCCAAAATAAAATGACCGGCCTACTAATAACTATCATTCTTAGGAAGAAAGAGGACTAAATCTAGATGATGAAGAATGACTCTTCCCAGGATTTTCCTGTGGTGTTTGGCTCCCTCTACTGATGAAGCAAATAAACCTACATTTGTTCCCCCCCTCCTCTCTTCTTCCGCAGAATTCAACACAATCAAATGCTGGCAAAACCTGCGGCCCCATCTGTTCTGTCCATGCTGGGATAAGAATTAATTAGCAAGCATGCAGATATAGCTCAGCCTTCAAATCCCAGCAGAGTAGCAGGGACATAAATAAAAGGAAATGAGAAATTAGCTGACAGTGACGGACCCTTATTTTTAATCTAATCATATTCGGGTTTATCATTTAAGCCGTATTTGTCTGTCCTATTGCTGAAAGTTGGACTCAAATCGGTGTGTCGGTGTAGCATCGCGATAATGTCGTTTAACGGTTTAAGGATGCAATACTTATTTGTGGTCACCAAGAGGCGCCAGAACAAAGATAAATAAAGAAGCACTTTCATGATTTCCTTTCTTCATGAAGAAAGGAAATCTTTTAGGATCCGTAGATTTTGAGAGACTCACTGTTTGACACTTAGTCATTAAATGTACATTTGCATTTGTAAATATGAAGAAAAAAAAATACAGAAACAAGCCCTTCTTTTTAAACACAGAATCAATCAGACCTTTGAGGTCAGAGTCTCTTCAAATTTCAACACTCAACTGTACCAGGATAAAAACTTGTACGAACGCCTGGGTTTATTCAAGCCAGATTTACATAGATATGCTCCAAAACTGTGCTGACCACAAAAGAGGCAAAGACCACACCAAACTTACTGCAAATATATTTAGAGGAGTGAAGGTGACACTGTCAAACCAAAGAACACAAACCAAAGACATTGGTGCACCATATTTCAAAAGACAGATTTAATACAACAGTCTACTCCTATTTAAGCTTCACGTCAACTAAATGGCTGGACCTTGGAATCAGATGAATGTGATCATCTCAAACAGACTGGTTTTGAAGGGAGTTCCAGTTCCTTTACATGAACTATTCTTACTTCTACCAAGGAGAGTATCAAAGTGGAACTTGCAAAAAAGACATTCAGCCAAATACTGTGTGTATATTTCAGCCAGTGTCTATTTTAGAAAAGCAAAACAATTTAAATCCTTTAAATCTTTTAATTTTGCAGTTACATTAATAAAACATTGAAGTCAATGATGATTCTATATAAACTACTGAGTCTGAACTGTGGCTCAGTCGCTGATTCTTGAATCGGTCAAATACTAAAACTCTAGCTTCTAACAAAGCTAAATTTGCTTTACTGCAGTGGTCCCTAACCTTCAGTCCTGTCCTGCATGTTTTAGATGTTTCCCCAATCTAGGACAGCTAACTGAAACGATGGCACTATGTGCTTTACATGCTTGCAACTGCTGTAGAAGCCTGTTACAGTCCTTTTCCTGTGACGCAGGACTTTCAACGTCAAAACGAAATCTCCACTTCATCATAACATGGCCTCTCTCTTTCAGCTGTCTGATGTCTTCATGTCTCTGTCACTCTCGCTCCCTGTTATTTTTTTTTCCACTCTCACTCTCCACACACAAAGCAGAAACCAGATACTTGATGAACAGCTCACCAAACGGGCCTAGATTAGATAAAGGCACAAGAAACAACAAAATGCACTCTGTAATGTTTAAGCAACTGCTACATGACGGTTAAGGCCAGATGGGCTTCAGGCAGACTGGAGCACACAGAGTCAGCGTCTGGGTGCCCAGTAAAAATTCAGACTTTTGCTGTAATGGAGGTCATAAAAGAGATGCATCCTACACAAAAACTAAAGTCTAGCTCTGCTCAAGTTTCAAAGCGAATGGAGACATTTCTTTGCAAATAACCTAAAAACAGATCCACCTTAAGATGAATAACACACAGTGCTAATGCAGAAGGTATAGCATCCACAATCTTCCTTATCTCCACTTGTGGAGGAGCAACCAATCAGTGTAGTAGTTATAGTAGTGGTAGCAGAATTGCACCTGGTATTTCAACTCCCTGAGCTGCTTTCTTTTTGGATTTTTTTTAGGCATGCTCTATGAAAAAAGATCAAATAAACTTTTAGAAAACCATGTGGTTTTATCAGTTGCCTCCGAGTGATCATCAAGTAAAAGTACTGTGTCAAACCAACTAAAATAACTCAATTAAATTTGCTTTACTGCAGTGGTCCCTAACCTTCAGTCCTGTCCTGCATGTTTTAGATGTTTCCCCAATCTAGGACAGCTAACTGAAACGATGGCACTATGTGCTTTACATGCTTGCAACTGCTGTAGAAGCCTGTTAATCGCTTGTTCATTACACCAGGTATGCAGCAGCAGGGAAACATCTAAAACATGCAGAACAGTGGGCCCTGGGTACCAGGGTTGGACACCACTGCTTTAAAGGGATAAAAAAAAAAATTACCCCTGAGATATCTCTGATGGATTGTAATCGGCCTGGGCAGATGAAGGACATAGTGAAGGTATCACGGTGTGCTTGTGAAAAATAGAAGTAAATAACAGTTGCTTTGTTAAAGGTTTTGCATAAAAAAAAAAAAATCAGGAGCATAAATCAACCCCAATTTTAAATATTTCCAAATCAAAACAAATAACATAGGTGGAAAATGCAAAACCCTTTTACATCTATGTACTTACCATCTATGCAGAGGGGTTTAAACTGAAGTCAAATGTATTTATCTGTGTCTGTCTGTCTGTCTGGGGGTCAGCTTTGGTCTCCTGCTGGCACTCTGCCAGCTGTCTCCTTGGCAACAGGATACACCAGCCACAAATAGCTCCAAGCTGTGCGTCCCTCCGCTGTGCCAGGGCCACATCGAACCACATCGCACCCCTCCCAATTTTGTATCTCTCCACAGCAACAGATAGATCCTACAGAAGAATTGTGTGGTTCTGAACTTTCCAGGATGTAACATTTGTTTACAACATTCCATAAAATCTGAATTTAAAGGGATGGGGGTTGGGGGGATAGCAAAAATAACAGAGGTGGTGTTGCATCTAGAGGTGCAGTTTCACAATCCCAATAGGACCAAGCGTCCTAGAGGCTTCTAGAAGTACATGGGCGATGCTGGTCATACTGACCTAATTTTCTTAAACGTTCAAATCGGACTCCTGGAAAAAGTCAAAGGTCTGGAACAATTAACAATAAACACAATCAAAAGAGACATCACATCATGTATAGGAGTGCTTGTATGATAGGGAAAGCTATGGACACACAAATTTGAGTACAAACTAACAGAGACGGGCTTCAGCAAATTTTTGAAGGACAACTGAAAGACCGGGAACCACAAGCCTAACACCTGGGCTCGCTGACAAAATTGAACAACTCTTTAAGGCCAAATCAACATACCAGTTAGTGGCAGTACTGCAAAAAAGTTTTGATTTGTTGTGGTCGACAATTCCTTCAAATGTTCTAATAACGAGCTCTTTGTTATGACTTTATAGCAAATGAAAAAAATATATATATAGATTCATAAAATTATATTAATATATATATATTAATTGTTTTCAATCTTGTTTTGTTGAATTTCAATATGAAATTCAACAAGCTGACTTGATTATTTCCTTTACACTCTTTGTATGAGATTCAGTTGGATGTGGGCTTTAAGGATTAGTTTTAAAGTGAAATCAAGGAAACACTTGAGTTTTATTGGGTCCTAACTCACATTCCCTTCCCCAAGGCATTTCTTTCTCACAATTATACATGGTGGCTGCTGCCAGCTCTCCGAAGCCGTCTGGTGGAGCCAAACTTCTGTTTCCGATTAATGAAGACCACAGCGCCTAGTGGGATGTTTTGATATCCTGTTCCAGATTTGAGTCTAGACACAATGTCATATCAAAGGTCTACATGCATTCATGGATTGGAATCTACTCTGATATGCACTAACTTATAGACAACTGACTCTATTTTGTTAAGATAAATATTTTTTTTAAAGAAAATTTCCAACACTTCCCTTTGTAAAAAGTTATATATAAGATTATTCCTTAGATTAATACTGGCGTGTGCTAAAATAGCCTGGACTAAATGGTTTACCAATACGCCATTTGTGGTTTTTACAACCACAAAACCACCTAAGAACGAAAACAATAATATAGAATTAATTATTTCTGCAAGTATACCGGGTTCTCTTGTGGACAGTAAAAATTTGTTTTCAGCCTTAATATGAGACATGACGCCATACAACAAATATTTTAAGCTTCTCAGAACTGCAGAAGCACCAACATGATTCATGAAAAAACAAGTCCAAAAGTGGATCCAGGGATTATGAGAAATTCCTTTGATGATGGAAATGACATTGCAACTCCATTTGGTTGCCTTTGAAGACCAAATCCTAATAAATCTGAGTCATTCTTCTCGTCTTTACACTCAACTTATGTTTGTCTTCACCAATCCACAGCCCTCGCTGGCATCATCAAGGTTAATTAGTCATGAACTTTCCATTTAAGAGAGCGATAAGTCATCCCTAATACACGCACACACACTCAGGGAATGTATCTTTTCCAAGTTCCCCTACACAGAAGGCACACACTCACACACACACACACACAGAGAGCATACTGGAAACCAGCAGGATGCAGCCACTTCAGGATGGGTATCCTGACCTAACTCTGCTGGGCATGCTCAGTAGAACCATGCAAGCGACCCTGGCAGCGACACCCTGGCAGCCTGTCATGGCAACACATCAAGTAGGAGGCATGTGGCCACTGGGAGAGGATGCAGCAAAGCGAGGCGTCAGAGACGATAAACACTGAAATTGAATAGTAGGAAAGCAAGTCATGACCGAAAAATGGAGATGCCCAGACATTTTCAGATTTGTGTTTAATCTTTCTGTCACTTTGTAGAAGGAGAACATTATGGACCTAACTCACTTTTCTGATATGGGTTATATTTAGTCAAAAGAAGTGGGTTCCGTATAAGAAGCACATTATGAGTCCAGGTCCGCTTTGTAAAAGCCAAATATGGCCCACGTGTGAGTGTTTTAACCAGATATTTCTCAATGGAAGGTAAAAGAGTTCAAATAGTAAAAAAAAAAAAAAAAAAAATGTTACAAGGTCATACTTATAATTTGAAGGCTTCCCACGTCAGCACAGAAATATGATGTGTTGCGCTTATTTGTGCTGGGACTGTAATTAAATTTTATTGTACATGTGGGCTGTTTTTGTGCTGATACATGCCTGACTTCCACAGAAAAAAACAGACCAAAACAGGAAAGGGCTTGCTTCTTTGATGATGTTCAGTAAGTGTTCTGCTTGTGCTGTTCACAAGTCACACTGCACAAGCACATCAAGTGTCTGGATTTTTCTGTTTGCCTACTGCGCTGTCGGCTCGTGGTAGAGTGCCATGATGGGACTGACTATGATAAAATTAACCGGAAGCACTTTTGGTTGTCACCGGCAGATCACAAGCTGTTATCATTTTATGCCTTTCCAACATACTCCCTTACAAAGGTACAACGCGCTCTTACGCAATTAACAATTAAAATGTTTATTTTCACAGTTTCTCTCAGAAATTATTAGCAGTGAATTTTGAGGTTCGGGTTACAGAGATATCTTTAAAATTCCAATTTTGCTTCCAATTCCCAAGTCATGAACTGTAAATTAACATTTTTTGATGTTGTTGTCGGGAGATAACCAATAATGATAAGCCTAGTAAACAATACTTTGTACAGTTGTTTTTATTAGCAGAAAGATGTTTCAAACGACGACAGGACATCACTCACTCACGTCAGAATCTTTACATATTGGCTGCTTTCTGAAACATTTTCAGCCAAACCCATGTGGAAAACTAAAATAACAATTAGAGAAATAAGCATGAAATTGTTGCCAAACGGCAAAAAATAAATCTATGAGTTAACCATTAACAACTCCAAGAATATGTGCCTGACTTTAAAAGCAATAGACCATGCTAGTTTTAAGAGACTACTTTTCTAACTTCCTGTATCAGCTTGATGTGCTGCATTATTTTCCTTAATTTGTATATAAACTATAGAAAATGGAGGCCTGGTTCAGCATTGCAACTTCTATTTGTATCCATTTCTAACCTACAACATATTTGTCAGCATTTTAGTTCTTTTTAAAAAAAAAACTTTAGTTTCATTGTCTAGGCACCACCAGAGGCTCTGTTCCCCTATTTCTTGTATGTATTGCTGTAAGCTAGTAAGACTTCTTTCAGTCCAGTTCAGATCACCAAATCAACTGTAACGATGCAGTCTAAGATCCTGTTTTCTTTTTTGTTTTGTTTTGTTTTTCAGTTATGATGATATTTGCTGTATTAACTCTATGGGTGAAATATAATTTGGGAAGAACATGACAAAAATCTTAATGATTGTGAGCTGAGTTCACGTTAGAGCTCACCTACTGTGAGTTCAACAGCTAAATACAGAGAAAACGATTACATCATCCTCTTAGTCTCCTGTCGCCATGGTGACAGTCACATCAGCGTGATCCGACCACTGTCTGACACCTTTTCTTGACTTCAATGACAACTCCATCTCAGAAATACAGGCAACATTTTTAAATGACAGGTTGACAGTATTTAATTTGACACAAGTCATATTTCTGTCAATTACAGCTCGCATTTTTTTCAGAAGGCCAGCAGCCTGTCTCAAATAGAGCTTTTGATCTGAAAGAGCCGAATTAGAAACGGTTTTTGTACTCCGTGACCACAGAAGGAACCACTTGTCTTATGATCAATCAATAATTCAAAAGCCTGCGATATTAGAGAGCTGCACTTTAGCACACGGCAAAGGTCTCTTGCACGTTTGTAAGTTTGAACGCTGCATATTTCTTTTCAGGAAATTTGAAGAGGATTTCAATTCGTCTCAGGAGCATCTCATAGGAACGTAAACTTGTACGTTTCTCTAACATAGTGTGTCATAAGGAACAGCTTTCTGGCATGGTTTTCAAGTGAAACTTCAAAATTATTCCAAACTGATATTTCTTTGTTCTATTTCAGCCCCTTAGGCCAAGAATAAAAATAAAATAAAAAAATAAAAAGAAATGTTGCAGTGCTGCACACTGCAGAGAAGAAACACATTTAGCATTTAGCTCTTTCAGAGCTTCCCCATTGCAGGTTTTCATCGGTGATCTATAGCCAACACTCTGCAAGCTTTTCTGCAAACCATGGCTCCTTCTCAAACTGCTGCTGCTGCTTAGTCAGTCCCTTCAACATTAGACTAATTCTTCCCCTGTATGGCGTTTGTGCAGATTTTACTTTCCCTTACAAGGAGTAACATTAATGGAAGCCTCTATCAGCAATAGTTGACAGGATTTATTGCTCGTCTAACAGCTACAACGTCTCCACACTCCAAACATAAAAACTACAGCTTTGTGTTTGCCTTTAAATATACTGAAACGAGTCTTGGGAATTACCGTGTAAATAACTCCGAGCTGAATGTTGTACTGACGCAAAAATGTAACGGCGTGTATGATTCCCCTCCAAACTACGCTACAGTTTATAGACAGTGCCCTGCAAAAGTATTCACACACTCTTTGATTCTTTCTACATTTTTACATCTGATGTAAAATTGAATCTATCATCAGAAAGACCGTTTTAAAATTTTAATAAGAATCTGAAAAATATTTACATCGAGTCCCATTTACTCTGATAAATTCAGCTCAACAAACTGCCATCAAAACTCCCCTAATAATTAAATCAAGGCAAAAATTTTGTCTCAGTTTCAATAAAACTAAGATTCGTGTAAGTAAAACAGTAATCCTATCACGGTTTAACACTAACGTTAAATAAACAAAGATTTAAAAGACAAAACTGGTTGCTAATTTACTTTTATTAAACCTGATGATTTATTAAGAGGAGTATGATTACATATTGCAAATGGATGCTGTACAGATTAGGAGTTGATTAAAGCAGCGATCTAATAAAGATAAAAAACTAAAAAAAAAAAAAAAACTCAGCAGTCCTGGTTCTCAGTCAGCTGCTGATTAAGGCAAACACAGCAGTCTATATTAAATCATCAAGTCCAGACCATAAATCACTCCCGTTTCTCTTTCTATGCTTTTCCTTTCACCTTATCGCATAAAACAACCTCCTCTTTGCTTTTATGCATGTGTTTATGACTGAGGAGGCAGGAAGAAAAAAAAAAAAGAAAAGAAAAAAACCCCGCACACTGAAGCAACCACCTTATGAGAGCTGGGTTCAGTCCTGTTCCTGTGAAGAAACTGAAACTGAGCCAAGCGCAGCATTCTGCCTCAGCAAAAGCACAATATGTTGGCTCCAAAGGACCACAGTGGCAGCGACTCTCACCCCCAAAGAATATCACCAGCTTCATTATACTGTCTCTATTGTCCGTGGTGTATACCGCTCTAGTAACTACGCAGGGAATAAACAAGGAAGGTGGGAGATCACTGAATGATGAATGTGGATTAGGGTTAAAATGCAAACTACCTGAGTCAGCCATATTTCTTGCTTAACTAAACAATTTCCCATGCACCTTTCCAGTCACCACTGCAGAAAACTTGGGCGTTATCGTGATTCTCTATATTTATTTATTTATATATATATATATTTTAAATAGATTTGATCATCACATTTTAAATGTGTGGTTTTGTTTCCAATCCCCCCTTAAATACTTAGGAAAGGTAAGTGATTCAAATGATCTTTAGGAAATGTAAAGAAGTAGTTAATTTTTTGCACAGGTAAACAAACATCATTTTTGATGTTTACATAATGCATGATCATTATACCTTTAAACCAGGGGTCTCAAACTCCAGTCCTCGAGGGCCACTATCCTGCAACTTTTAGATGTGCCTCTGATGCGCCACACCTGAATAGAATAATTAGGTCATTAGCAAGGCTCTGGAGAACTGATCTACACAAGGAGGAGGTAATTAAGCCATTTCCTTCCAGTGTTTTGTACCTGTGGCACATCTAAAAACTGCAGGACAGCGGCCCTCGAGGACTGGAGCCGTTTGGAAAAGCCCAGACAAAGACGGTTTCGATGGTGTCTGATAGATAAATTCACAACATCTAAGTTAAAAGGAGGCACATGTGTTCATTTACTTTTTACAAAAAAGTCCATTTGTTTTGCTTTCTACTGTCAGGTCTGAAAGTCTGACAGTAGAAAAGTAGAAAATAACATTTACTCATGTTTGGCGTTTCTATAATGAGATCATTTTAAAATTATAATAGTTTGTGTTTTACCACATTGAATGGTTTAAATGTTTAAGTATTGCCTTATCGTATTGCATCCGTTGTAAAAGTCTGTGTCGAACTAATGATTGGACATTGGAGTTTGCTGAAAGGCTATGGATCAATTTATTCAGAGGGTTGTCTAACGGAAAAGTCCAAATGAAATGCATCTGTGCTAAAAAATAAAAGAAGAATTACCCATTTCTAAATAACAAAACCAAACATACTGCTTGGTTAAATTATTTTAGGAGACAAAACACATGAATGCATTCTCATTGAAAGAAACAAAATCTGCAGCAGGACACACAAAAGTCAGGTAATTATATTTTCCTGAATATGTTGGAAAGCACCAATAGTCATCCACAGACAAAAAGCCTTCCTCGTAAATGCAGTCACTTTGGTGCGACTACATAGTTTACAACTTGCCAAGGGTGTGACTGGAGGGTAACATTGCCGACTTTCTAAGCAAGCCAGGAGAATTTTTCAATGGACATCTGATCGGTTTAAAGTTACGGTCTGCGGCCACAGACATCCTGCTTTAGAAAAGAACCTGCAACTCAACCCCAGCAGAAGAACCTGGCCAAACTCCACAAGTCGCTTGGTGTTTAAGGACTGATCGGGTGTCTCTGGTAATGTCTGCCTCAACAGGAATCGTGATCTGCGCACGAGGTGTAGCCAGCTCCTGAAACGTTGTGCACCGGGCATTCCTACTGGGATTACACCGTGGTATTTAGTAACCTGTCCAAGATTCCTCTCCCTCTTGCACAACTCCCTTGCCACTAGGATGTTGGATCCTAAATGTCTTGTGGTTCAACTGCAGGCCAACTCTGTTATTTTGCTTGCACCTCTACGGTTCAGCCATCAGAATATGCTGTGATGCATACCAGGTATGCATGATTTCCCATCAAGTATGCCTTTTGTCTTTACAACACAGACGGTAATTTGCCTTTGGACTGATCAGTATGCATGTCTGAACAATACTTCAGACAGTTCTATTAACAGTGGCTTATTCATTATGAAAATAAATAAATACACGATTTCCACAGTGAGTAGACTGTAAACAAAGAACAGGTTGGCCACATTCAGTGTGAAGATATTTGTAGAATCTTAGGATTGCGATTAGCTTGCAGATTTTAAAGCATCCGATTCAGTTGTGGATAAGTCAAGTCAGGTGGATTTCCAAAGGTAACACCAAGGCTGAATAGAGAACAACATATAGTTGCCTTTGACCCCGACAGGAGATCATTACTGCCCCTGGCCATACTTTTCTGTAGTCACTCTTGTAAGACATAATTACAGCATAAAAAGCTCCTATAATGTATTCTGTTACTTCAGATTAGTAAAGTTTTAATGAATTGAATATGAAATAATTTTGTTGAATTAAGATGAACTAACAATTTACTCAACTGAATCAAAGCAAGTTAAAGTGAACTGAACTCAAGTGATTTGAATTCATTTTAGTGATGGATACTTCAAGGCTAGATAAAGGCATCATTGTCAAGATGAATGAACATGAAACAAGGAGGCAGAGAGGAACAAAATATATATAGGAAAGGAAAGTGAAAAATATATAAACAACTAAAAGTAGAAAATTAAATGAAAATTGCAAAATATAATTATCTTTAAAAATCATAATAAAAAAGATTAAAGTAACATTTTCAGACTTAGATTTTTTTTCTCTTAAAGGCACTTAACCCTCAAATTAACTGAACCGAACTGAATTTAAATCAGCAGTTTATTTAGGTTCAAAGAAAATACACCCCATTGTTGATCAACTGGCCTTTACCGGTTTATAAAATATTATAAATCTAATATTAAGTATGCAAAATTTGCATATGACAGATTCCCTTATATATTTATTACTTAAATAGTCAAATTGTTTTTTTTTTAATTATTAAATACATTTCAAATGCAAAGTACTTAATTTAAAACTCAAATGTTTCTTTCCGTCTTGTGCTCATATATTGAAAGTGAAAGATCAGCTGTAATCAAAATGATTAAAATAATTTCAAAAAAGGGTTTGGATTAATCAGATTGCCTCTGTTCTGGAGCAAACACTTCATTCTTGTTGAAAGCATTGACAGTATTGACATTAGAGAGGGTGTGGGCTGAGTATGATGAACGTGGGCAGTCTTGTTACATAAGGAAAGTCCACTTCTCTGAATAAAGCAACACAAAAACACTGACTGAGCATGCATGTGCTGCTCGCCTCAGCGGATCGGACTAAGAGGCAACGCTGTAGAGCAGATCATTTCAGGATCAGTGCAGTAAAGAAAGTATGCGGGTATACACCATAAGGCTGCAAATCTATTGATAATGAAGCTTTCATCTTAAAAAATTACAAAACCTGAATGTTTCTTACTTCACTGCTAACCCAGCAGATAAAATTGATCTCAAATGTTCTTAATTTCAAATATTTAACATAGTCACTTGTTTGTCTGACATGAACACTTGGTGACATCCCGCTATTAATTCATGGAGTTTAACAAGATGTGAGCCAACCATTGCTTACTGAAAAAGTGCCGAGTTTGCAGTTCTCACTAACAAAATCACTGCATTTGATTTTATTAGATAAGGTGGTCGGACTTTACAGTTCTACTGTGATGGCAGGCAGACAAATGACATACGACGTACGTTTGACAAGGACCCAACAAGAGACAAGGACTTAAATACACAGGGAGGGTAATCAGGTAACTAGACACACCTGGGAAACAATCAACGGTGAAGACGCAGAGACAGAGACTCACAGGCCAGAAACTGAACACAGAAAACCCTTCAAAATAAATACACAGGAACACGGATCATGACACTCTCTACTCTCTGATATGAAATTATGCTGGAAGAGAAAGTGGACAAGCCCAAACTGTCCCACATATTTGGGAGCATAAAATTGTCTAAAATACATTGGCAGGCTGAAGTAACAAAAATTATTCATTGGAATACCAGACATAACTAGCTGGACACGCCTTAGCCGTTCTAGAGTCCAGTGGCAGCTCGAGTTACACTACATTCAGCGCTTTGCATCGCACTTGGTGATATAGAAACCCCAAGCTCTCCTCACATAGTTCTCAAACATCAGAAGGTCACATGACCAACCTAACATTTGACTATAGAATATTTATTAGTGAAGCATATATGGACTCAGTGGATAGGTAGCATCCTATCACAGCACCATGCTGGGATTCAGTGACCTTCTGAGGTTGACACATTCCTTCACAAATGTTGGTAAAAGCAGTTTGCATGTCTAGGTGCTTGATTGTAACATATAAATTCATTCATTATAAAATCATGGCATGAGGAAATTATGAAAATAAGGAACTGTCGAGAGAATCCAATAAGGACCGCTATATGTATTGTTTTACTTCTTTATCCAGACAGATTGTTTTAGTTAATTGCAAGATATATCACATTCAATTAAAAAGAAAACTGAAATGATTTATTATAGCATCTTTTTTTACATCCAAAAACTTGCCACTTCAACTGGGGTGTGTAGACTTTTTCTACCATGTCTATGCATCAATTAGCATTTTTTTTTTTTTTTTTTTTTACCAAGTTCCACAATTAAGTCTAGTGAAAAGTATTTATACAGCAAATTAGTTTTCAATGATCGGCTTAGACAGCATTTGGCATCTCCCATCCAACACGCCGCTGAGGTATTTCTAGCAAGACGTCGTTCACGCCTTCCTTCTGTCTTTAGTTACACATTTCAGACAGACGGGCCTAAAGTTACACTGAAGAAATGCAAAACTGCATACCAAGTTGTATGTGTATATGATGAAGCTGCAGTACGGCAGCTCATATCAGTTTGAAGCCTTGAGTTCATGCAGTTCAGTCCGAGACCACTGTTGAACCTAATGTAAAGTAAATTTGTACTGTAAACCCAGTTGCTATTTAATGTAAAGCTGGCTCTTCTCTCTACCTGATGACTAACTTCCCACCTCTCCATGCTTTTTCTATGACTTCCTTCCTCTCCCAGTGGGTCTTTGGTTGTCATAGTTACATCCATTAACACATCTACTAAGCTCTTAGGTCCCTCGTGTTAAACTCACACCCCCTTCCTTGACTACCATTTCTGTCACAGTCGCAGGGCTTAAAACAAAACAGAGCACTTGTATTTCCCAGGTGAACTGGACAGGTTACTCTAAGAAGAAAAAATCTGATTTGTTTCACTCTTGGTAGGACTTCATTTTTGAGAAACAAGCTTGATATAAAATACTAAATATAAGAAACCTAAGTGTGGATTATACACATCTTCCAGGGCTGCATGATGGAGAAGTTTGTAGCATTGCTGTTTTGCAAAAAGTAAGCAACAGTGCTTACTTTTAGACAGAAGTCCGGCCTGTGGACTTCTGTCTAATCTTTAAACAACTAAACTGAACCATTTTTATCTTAGGCTTAAGATCTGTTATGATTTTAGGTGTCAAAAACAAAAAGTACCTTACTTGTGTCCCTTTTATATTCGGTAATAACTCATCAAAACATGACATGAGTCTTACTATTGACAGTCTTCTCTACAAGCAAGAGAAAATTACCTTACAAAATCACTCAAACATGCAACTAAAATCCTCAGATATGATAAAAAAGTAAGATTTAAAAATATAGAATAAAATGATATCGATACAGATATGTGAGGTTCAGTATCGACCAATACCGATCCTATACAGAAAAACTGTGGTGACTTAACTTAAAAGGTTTCTTTAAAAAAAAACAAAAAAAAAAAAAAAACACACAGACACAAATGTACTGAATTACAAATGTATTTGCTAACTCTGCAGCAGTGTAGCACTTTTAAGTATACCAATAACTTCACAAGCTTGGCCAAACATGTAAAACCAACACAGCTTTAATTTGTTCAGTGTTCAACTACTGCAAAATAAACAATGAAGAAACTGACAAGAACAAGTTCAACTATCTTGGCAATGTAAAAGGAATGATAAAGCATGACATCACTCAGAGCACAAAGCAACAGATCTACTCTTGGACAACTTAAAATGACCATAAATGTAAACTGAAAAGCTGTTGTTACTGAGAAATCAGTAGTAGTTGAAATAGTAAAATGCATATATTAATCTCCTCTAAACTCAGACGACAATTTGCTAATAGGCTTTATCTTGGTCGTCTCTCACTAAGCATCTCTGCTGCTTGTATAATTCTCACCTTTAACTCCCACAACCCAGCCCTCACTTTGCCGCTTTAATGGTGTGTGATAGTCCTTGGATCTTCCCAGATTACTCATTCAGCATGTTACCCACACCGTTTTCACATGTGTCCCTAGCAACAAGTAGAACACTGAAGGCAATTCTTGCAAAAGCAAAACACTCTCCTCCTCCCCCCACCCCCCTTTTTTTTTGTTTTTACACATGGCTTTACATCTTCCTCGTCTTCATCTTGTTTTTTTATCCTTTTAATAGCCTTCCTCCCTTTTCCTGCCTATCCATGTCTTTATCCATGCTTATTTCCTAAAACAGGCCTGTTCATTTTTTTGTTCTTTGCCGTAAATAAAATCTGTATTTGTCTTTTTTTATCTGTTTTTCTTCAGCCTCTCCTTTTCTCTCACATCACCGCCAACTGTCTCTTCTCCGCAGAATCACAGCAACGCAACAGTCATCTCTCATCAGTCAAGGCTGCAGCTTGCATCAGAATCGTGAGCTTTTTTATCTGAACTCCTGTCCCTCCAGTTTGTCATTACATTCCTCCTTCTTACTTCTGTTCCCCACACTTCCTCCTAAAACTGTGGCATGCTATAAGTTTTCCTGCATTTGGGAAATTTTACAAATCAAGATACTCAAAGCATTGTTTTGGCCTCTACTACTAGAGGGATGACTCCAGTGTCCTAAGTGAGAAAGCTATTACATTTTATATTGGGATCTGAGGTGCATAAAAAAGCAAAAAACAAAAAAAAAACCCTGATATGATCTTTCATACTTGTGCAGTTACTTCCATCAAGGTTTTCAGAATGCTCATGCCACATCCTAGATATGATAACATCGCTAAGCTCTTATAATCAAAAAATGTTTTCTTTGGATCTTCAGTTGAAACCAGAAGTTTAGACAATGTTTTTCTCACTGTATTACATGAAATCAGACCAAATGTTTCTGTATTAGGTCAGTCAGGATTAACAGAATTAATTATATCTTTTTTTATTTAATTTAATTATATCTTAACTTTTTTGAGCGTTTTTGAGTGGAAGAAGACATTACTCCAAAAGAAACATAAAACTTAAGATTACAATTTGCAAATGCACTCAACGACCGTAGTTGTTGGAGGCGTGGCTTATGCTACGATGAAGGTGAATTTCTGAGAGACCACTGTGACGTTGAAAGAAAAAGAATAAGCCTTACAGGTCTGAGAACACCATCCCATCTAGAAAATAAAGACAAGGCAGCACCACAATGTGTTGTTGCAGAAAGGACTGGTGCACTTCACAAATAAGTGGCGTCCTGAGGATGGACTATGTGGAAATTTTGAAGCAACATCTCAATGCATCAGCCAAAAAATTAAAATTTAGTAGAAATGGGTGCAGCTCTCAATGAAAAATTTCACATTCAGTCTAGCTAAAAAGGTGTGTGCAAGAAAGGCAGATTCAAATCTGACTAAGTTGCAACAGTTCTCTTGGTAGGACAGGGCAGAAATTTGAGCAAAAAAAAATTACAGTAAAGTTTAAGGCAATTCTACCAACATTTTACCAAATTCTAAGGAGATGTACAGTATGCAGCATTTTAACTAACCAAATTAGTTTTCAGCTTCTTTTTTTTTTGTTTCGTTGTGTAATTTGTCATCAAAAATAGACATCACTTTGATTATTACTATAATGATTGATGTTGCATAGATAAATCCTATTTTCGAAAAATATACAAAACCTCTTCATCCCTTTATTTAATTTAAACAAAAAGCAAGCTCCATGTTAAGAAAAAAAATCATTGCTCATATTAGTTTTTAGAAGGCAATTAGGATAATTGGTTTAATTCAAGAGGCAGATAAAATTCCTCATGCAGTGATCTAAAGCAGATTGATTATGATAATGTTAATCAAAACAGAAAATAAAAATGCTCTTCATCATTTTTACCTCATTCTCCAGGCCCACCTCCCACTCTCTTGCTCCATAACCATTTTAAATCTTATTTTTTTTCCTGGTAATTTCTATAAAGATTAATTTTCCTTTTATCTTTTTTTTCTTATTCTCTTTACCAGTACACAAAATGAACCTTTGTTACACAGCAACAAAACAAGTACTGAAAGGGCTCCTCAACATGAACATACTATAGCAACATCAAAAGACAAAGTAAATCTTGCTCAGTAAAGGTTACCTTCATTATCCACGCAGAGAAAAAAGAGTAACTTGTTACACAGCAAAATAAAGAAGACTATAGAGAATATCTGCAGGGTAATAACCAAGAACAGCTGACTTTACATAAAACTGGATCCCATAGACTAGGTGGTGCTTAGCCAGCATGTCTACAGCACACTGTACAAGGCAAAAATAAGAAATATTTTAACTTTATTATTAAAGCCACAACCATATACACACCTTTTGCTTGCAAATGGCAAAAATGTGTTGTTTTAATTTCAATATTAAAATAAACCCGCTATAACGAGTCAGAAAATGTTCACAGAAACTTATGCCATCATCATCTTCACGTACATAGATACGACATTAAAAACTGTAAAATCATCTTGAGTTAAATAAAGGAGTTTTACACTGTGGAATTGTTGTTTTGTGGTAATCACCAAGCAGGTCATTAGCTGCATCTATCAGAGAGACGTTTTTATGACCGCAGCATTATAAACGTAAGATTTATGGCACTGAGCATGGCTCTATTTTAGTTTCCAAGCAAAGTTACTGTCTGTTTTCCCTACTCGCCATTGAGGAAAGGGACAGAACCTCAAACAAATTCTGCCGCCCAACTTGCTGTACACAAGGTGTCATTCCTGACATAAAACGGCTATAAAACAGAAGACTTCAAAATTCGTAATAGAAACTGGCCACAGAACCTCTGATTGGTAGGTAACACTAAAGCAATATCAAAACATCTGTTCTCTGTAAAAAAAAAAAAAAAGTGTATATAACAGAATCATTGCAATGTTTAAAAAGAAACCAGTTGCTTTCTGCTACTAAAAGAAATACTTTTAGGTGTTCCATGACAAAGACCTCTGTAACAATACCAGAAAATGACATTTCTCATAGGTTGCATTGATGGTAAAAGCTGCACAGACACACTCACTCAGATATTCAACCTGCCTATAAGTGAGCCTATAAATCCAAATGTCTTTGCTAAGCAGGTGGTGAGAAGGCATTTTAAGTGTTTGCGTCTAATCTAATCGATGCTGTACTGGACCAATCTGAATGAGCTCATGGCACAGACGTCACAGAACACAGAAAAAGAAAAACTGACACTTGTGACCTCACCTCTCTCTTCTCTTTTTTTTACATCCTGTCCTGCTTTATGATCTTCAGTCCTCCATCACCACCAATCCCACCGCTATCCCTCCTTTCAGTCCTCGTCATTGTTCCTTCATCCTGACTCATCTGATCCTCAAATATCCTCCTTCCTACATTTATTCTTTCATTATCTGTTCACACATCGACATTAATAGGTGTTCAATGACCACAGATTAGGATGGTTTAATACACAAGATGATTTTAATATTCAACAAATCAGAAAAAAAAAAAATATTCACTTCTTTCCTGTCTACCTCAATAATCAACTGAAGCCACCCGGCACACAAAAAAATACTTAAAAACTAAAAAAAAAAAAAAAAAAAACTAAAATGGTTTTGCTAAGATAAGGCACATCAAATTATCATGTCATCAAATCACTCACTGAAGTCTCTTAGCAACAAAAGCAAGAGCTGCCACTCATCAACAAGGTGGAGAAAATTCATCTCCCGAGAACAAAAGGCTTAAAAACCAACCATTTTAAAACGTCTTTTGTCCTACTGTCCATTCTCTGACTTGCTATGATGATTTCTGTTTTAACCCCAGCAGTGACTCCGTGCTGTTTACAAAAGCTCTGAGCGCCTTTTACCTTCTTTCCCTTCTTCTTGCGGTGAGCCGACTTCCCTGTGGATTTCTCTTTAGCTTCCTCACTCATACCGGCAGCTGTGAGAAGCCCAAACAGCTGTGTGCGTCAGGTCCAAAAAGGCTGTTTTTGTTAATCCAACATGAATGAGTGGACGGGTGGAGTGGCGGCCACTCTGGAAGCGCGCAGAGAACAACTCGCTCAGCCGCTCACACCCACTTTCACACACAAACCCACTCCGAGCATGAGGAGAGGAGCCAGCGAGGCTCAGAGGCTGAAGCGATGGAGAGATGCACATTCTGGCTCTTTCCCTTCGCCTCTGTTCCCCCTCTCCTTTTTTCTCGTCCAGTTCGCTTCTCTACCTGTGGTCGCCTCCCACACGCTCCAACAAGTGAGATCACAGTAGCAACAAGCTACAGCATGGGGGCTTGAGTATTAATAGCAATCACTGCCAGCTCATCTACAGGTTGTTTGTGTCTGTGTGCCTCTTACAGACCTCTTGAAAAAGTAAAAAAAAAAAAAAAAAAGTAAAATCTAAGAAATAGATTTAATATAAACCCAATAACAGGCATGGGCCAAATATCTGAACAATTTTTACAGTTAGAATGGGAACCAAATGCATATATATATATATATATATATATATATATATATATATATATATATATATATATATATATATATATATATGCTCTGCAACTACACATATATTATTCCACTATCATTTAAACATTTACATTTAACAGACAGATTTCTTAATGTATTTGTATGGTATAAAAGATAATCTTAATGTTTTTTTAAGTGTTTTAGTAACAAAAAATAAATAAAATAAAGACAATTCTATTGTATCCAACTGCACCTTAAGATGGATCCCACATATGCCGAATAATTGGCCAACGTCTTCACAACAGTAAACTTTTTTTTTTTTTTTTTGTAAAAGCCAAAAACTTGTAATTGTTTCCTCTCACTCTACATTACACACAACTAGCTGACAGCTCAAAGACAACTGTTGGGGGATGGGAAAAAAAAAAGAAGACAGGGCATAGATGAATGCTATATCCAACTGGAAATCGTCTTGTACACTATCAAATCTCTCAATTTATGTTAAATCCATAAAATTAACCCAATTAACATTCAGTCAGTTCTATACTGATTTCCACTTTCAACTGACAGAAACCTAGCAATGCACAAATATTCATGGAGAAATGATGTTACTAGGATGAACCTAGCTCAATCAAACTAGATGAAGAGTGTCTATGAGCCTCAGTTTCCACCAATGCCATAAATTCTTAATTTTATGTGGGTCTGAACTTTGAACATACCACTCTCGCACACAAAAGTGCATTGATCTGAACCTTTTTATCGCAGCACTGGCTGTGTTTAAGGTAGTTGTCCTGCTAAGATATACAGCTCCACTCCAGTTTCATGTATTTTCACAGCCACAGGTTTTCTATCAGGTATTTAACCCCAACCATCCTCTCATCAACTCTGACCAGCGACCCTCTCCCTCCTGAAGAAAAAAATACTCCCACAACATTCAATTTCTGCTACCATGCCTCACTCTGGGTAGGATTTTTGTTCTTTGTTACATTTTTTGTCTCATGTGACCGTAACATCTTCTTTCCTGTTCTGTCCCCTATGAGGTCCCTGGCAAACAATGGTTTTCTTCAAACCACTCTTCCACTTTGTGGAGTTCAATATAATTTTCCTATCAAATGACTCTTTCATGTAAGCTGTGTTGTCTCTGCAGCTCCTCCGGAGGTATTCTGTGCTACTTGGCTGCTTTTTAGCAGACAGTTTAGGTCAGGTGTCACCAACTCCAGTCCTCGAGGGCTACCATCCTGTAACTTTTAGATGCATCTCTGCTCAAACACACCTGGATCAAATAAACTGCTCGTTCCCAGCCTATTGCAGAGAGGAATGAATGTTGGTGAGGGAATTCAGACATTTTGGAGCAGAGGTGAATCTAAAAGTTGCAGGATGGTAGCCTTTGAGGACTGGAGTTGGTGACCCCTGGTTTAGGTTGATGGTTATGTCTTGGGCTCATCCTGTTGCAATGTCTAAGAGAGAGACACCTTTAAACCCAGGCCAGATACATTTATCATTTAATAGCTTTTATTTCACTAGAAAAAAAAAATCCCATTGACGTTGAAAGAATACCGGATAAATCATCATCCACAGAAAGAGAACAATAGGTTATTAAAGGTAGTAGCTCAGCCGTAGCCCCGTCCAGGTAGTTGGCACAGCTAAATAAAACACCAGGCCAGGTGTAGCTTCTATGAAGAAAAAACCAAACAACTGAGCTGACTCATACCAAACTCAAAACAGTGTCCGTCAAATAATATGTGGTTTCTCATGGGCTTGCAAGCCAAAATAGTGATAGATTGATTGGCTAATGCATCCTTAATGGTGTTCTGCTCATAAACACAACCTAAAGATTATATTACAAACTCAAGCATAGGTACATTTTTTTACCAGGAGACTAAATAATGAATGAGGAGAAAGTTATAAAATTATGAACTACTCTTCACTAACCAAGACAAAAGTGAAGGAAGACCTTGCAAACAGTCACTGCTAACCTACTGCTTCCTTATCAATAATGAACAAAGGCAGGAAATCCCCCATGGTGGTGGATTATTGCACTCAAATGGAGTCTGTTTTTGTGAGTGGATTATTCCAGTGTGAGTTTACTTTACCCATTACAATTATAAGTGTACCGTACACCGAGAAGCAAAAGCATTTAGGGATTGTAATCGAGGCTATTCATTATTTCATTCTCTAAGACAGAGCTACTCATTCAGTCTGTTAAATGTTATGCCTGCAGGAATTAGGCTCATCCTACAGGTGTCACAATAAAAGGTTCATTTTAAGGCGTGATTTTGTGTCATATTTCATATGAGACCATTGACCTCTCATGTTTATACTGTAAACAGATTCTGACTCAACTGAAGCGTGTAGCATGACACCTGGTGGCCACAGCTTGCTATTACAAAAAAAAACTAAAGTTCAGTTTTCCAAATTACTTCTGAAAATTTAAAACTTGATGCAATTAAAACCCATAAATAATATGGGTTAATAATAATAATTTTCTTTAGTTGTGAGTACTCATTATATTTTAAGCATGCTACCATTCAAAGAGCAGTTTGCTCAACTTTAAACATTCTGCCCAGAAACACAGATGAGGAAAAACAGTCAAAAACCTGCTCCTTAAAATAGCTTTCCTGTTAAACTCAGACCTTCCTTATTAAATGATTGACTTGAGAGGTGAAAGTTTGATTTCCTGGAAAGTTTCTGTAAAGAAATCTGCAGTGGCGTTATCCTGCATGTCTAATTGCGAGCATAAAATTCAAGTAATAAAGCCTTATCAGATTTATTTGTAGCCTTCCGCCAGCACTCTATTTGAAAGGTATTCATTCTGTAAACTTTCTTACTTAAGAGGGCTAGAAAAACATCCATTTTTGTAAAGGTTAGCATCACTCAGAGATGGGTCATTTATCATATATAGAGGATTTAAAAGTTAGTTTTAAAACTGCTACAAACAAAGTTATATTTATGGACTTTTCCTCAATTTGTTGCTTCCTGTAAAATATTTAGACAAAGTCTATACTCCTACTTGTTATAATATTTTATGTTAGTGTTTCTGCTGCTTTACTAGTCTAAAATTGTAGGATTGTTCCATTTTCAGCAGGAGTTTTAAAAATAGTTGCATGTTTATCCAAATAAAATAGGTATATCATATTACAGTGAGGCACAGTCGGATTACAGGCTTCAAGATGTTCCAAGACTTTGAAAACCTGCCTTAAAAATCCTAGACTCTCCCATCATAGCATTCATAATGTCACTTCAAAGAAAGTTACAAAGTGGCCAGAGTTTTCTCCAGCTTTTGGAATATTAGAACAGCGTCCTCCCTTGACCCACTTGTTCTAGTGCGCCATTGGTCAGTTGATAGAAAAGATACTTCTTGTTTCTAAGAAGAAAAATAAACTTTTCTGGAATGAAGCTAAAGGACCATCAGGGCTGCATGATATTTAAAAAAAAAAAATCTGATAACCATATTTTTGATAAATATTGCAACGTCATTTGCAACAAATTCAGTCCTCACTCCTCTCTTTCTCATCTATGCTTCTATATGACATTTAGAGACATTGGTATAAAAACTAATGCTTAGCTCTTTATATCAAAAATAAACATCATAAACATTTTAGACATCATTACTATAACTGCATTAACCAATATAATATGCAATTGTTGGAATTCATGTTTCACTATTGTTTCGCTGAAACAATAGTGAAATGTGTATCTGTTATACTTTTACTCGTACTGTGAAAATGTCCTTCTTACTGACAGATATCAACATTTGTAGCACTTCTCTGTTCTTCCAGCTCTGCCTCTTCGGAGCGTCTCCTCACTACTCGCCGCAAATTGAAAACGACAACTCAAACACACCTTCACTTTCACGCACACATAATAATAATGTGTCTCTCCCTGATTGCATCCAACCAAAGAGCAGTAACTCAATATCCTTCTAGCTGATACTAACCCTTTCAACCAGCCATTAGATGCCTGCAGGAAAGGGGAGTGTTTTTCTTCTTTTTTTTTAATGATTGCACTGTAAGTGCTCCATAACTCTGAATAATAACAGACATAGAGAGATGTTGGTTATTGGAGCTAGAGGGTGGTCAGGAACAGTGGGATGCTAATGGGAGCAAAACGATCAGCTCGAGAGGAGGATGCCCTGTTCATTTAGGCCTCGATGATAAGTAAACATGAAACTTCAGATTTCACAGGGGAAATATGAGGGGTCATTCATTTCTTCAGTTACTACCGCAGAGTAAACAAGAAAAATGGGAAGCGTTGTGAAAGAGAGAGACGCTGGAGTTGGAATCTGCCTGCATACATGTAACATGAGATTTATTCTGTCTAATTTATGGGAAGGCAGTGAAGGTCTGAGGCAGAAAAATGTGTTCTGGTTTGCTGAGTGGCCTCAGACTGCTTTGCAAGAAAAGGTGTTTGCATGTTTGACGCAAACAACAATAACTGTATGGAGTTATCTCAGAATAACAATAAGTTTGACTAAAAACTGCAGTGTGTGTGTGTGTGTGTGTGTGTGTGACATCATTTCTGGTAGATTAGCTAAAAACATTCAAATTAATTCATCATTTATTGTAGTGAAATTATCTGACAGACAAATTTAGAAAAAAGATTATATTGATTCTATTTGTTAAGAGTAGAAAACAATCAATGTTGAACTATTCTCTTTTTGGCACCCATTCCAATTTCTATTTAATATGAAAATGAAGAATGACTTCATTAAAGGAGCTGTATTAAAAGTTTCCCAGCCACACAGTGCAATTTTATAGCACAAACAAGTAACTATGTTACCTTTGGTTGTTGTAAAAATGCCATATGTATCAAATACGACTTAAAATCAACTTACCTGTGTAATTGAACACCTTTAAATTGGGTCTCTGTCTCTAAGAAACTCTTGCTCTTTCTGAAACTCCACCTTTGGGAAGTCATCACAACAGCGCTTCATTTTTAACCCATAAAACATTTTTTTTTACCAGCGTTTCACTGAGAAGTAGCTCATATGATGAGCTCAATAGCTGCACAGTTCCACCAGGTGTCTGCTAATTGCTGGTGGTAATTAGCCTGGAAGTTGCAGGACTGAAGAGCAGCTTCATCTTCAAAGGTGGGCTCGACACCACAAACAGGGATGACAAAAGAAAGAGGAAGTTTAAAATTGTCTTTAAAGCTTGCTGTTAGAAAACTACACCAAAGACTGCCATTTCATGGTTACCAAGTTTCAATAACAACAATTAGCTTCAGCTAACATGGTATTTGATTTTCTTTTTGGAGAAAAAAAAAATCCTCTGTCCTACCTTCACAAATGTAAAAATGCAAAATTTACTAAATGTGTCCATTTTTTTTCTTGGTTCAAAAATCATATTTATTTTTTTCTCGCTCTAGTAGCCTTTATTTGAAAGTTGTCGGACAGGAAATCGAGTAAGACATGCCGTAAAAGGTCAATGTGCTGGGACTCGAACCAGTGATGGTTGACTAAGCCCTCCATATATGGTATGTGCGCTTTACACCTGCGCCACCACCGTCCCCATCTTGTGTCAACTTATTCACTTTTGAAGAAGCATTTTGGATCCATGGAGGACTCCTCTATTAAAACGCTGCTGCAACCTGGATGACTGAAAATATGTTTTAAACAGACCAAATGAGAGCAGACTGAAGCTACTCAGCCTGCCTCAACTTGTTCAGCATTTCAATTAAACCTGAACAGCGCTGCCTTTACATATTTGGAAGTTATACCACAGCATTTGAAGAAATTGCAGAATATCTTGGTGCACGGCCTTTTTAATCTATCAGCTAATGGACGAGGAACACCAATGTTGCAACATCCATATGAACCTATATCATCCTAATTTTGCATATTTTTCACACTGATGGTTCAGAAGCAAAATATGTGATCAGATTAACGTTGTATGCAAAAATCTATGGCACATGAAGGCCCACATCTGCTTCAAAGAAATTTCTTGGGAAAACCGGAGCTCGCTGCAGGTGTGAACCTGTTGCAGGCGACTCTAGGTAGTAAATTGTGAAATCTCTGGTCAAAATGGCAGATGACAGAATGTAGCGTTTTGGCTCATGGTAAAACGGTCACCCCCGCAGCAAAGGCAAAACACTAAGGCTTGTGTTGGCTCCACATCAGGGGATTTTTTTTAAAAGGAGGTTTTGATATTAATATAAAAGTGTTTATTTTCTTCTAAAAACAAAATTCCCACAAAGGCTGCACCTTGCCTTAAAGTTTTATGTCTGTCACCACGTTGCCTGACGTGAAGGAATGTCCAAATACTAGTACTTGATAAAGATCAGGTTTTTGTGTAATCGAAACCAAGAAAGAAAGAAAAATCATTATTAACCGTTTCTGTTTGCTTTTATCTGATTTTTACTCATTGCCTGCTTCATTTGTTTACATTTCCTCCCACCACCACCGCCTCCACATTTGAAGTCTAAGATTACAGTTCAGACACTAAACCAACGATGAATGTCCAAATTAGGAATAATAAAGACAAAAACTATTTTTGATGCCCCTTGCATACTAATGACCTCATTTGAGAGAGAATCTTGATGAAGACCAGACAGGAGGAAATTAGTCTGAGTTCATACTCTGTTACCAAGGCAGCACCATGGCGAAAGATGAATCCCTATGGTAACAACATTAGAGTGGCAGGATTTCTCCATGGCAACCCTCAAAAACTAAAAAAAAAAAAAAAAAAGCTTTCAAGAGGAAGTTCAGCATGAAAGAGATTATCTCAATCAATAGATTCAGTAGTTTATTTATGCCTGGGCCTCAATCTGCTCCCCCAATACTCTCAGATTCAGACAGGCTAACATTCAGTCCAAGAGTCATGTGCCTGAAAATGCACCAGCTGGGATGGAAAGGTCACCATGAGTGCAATGACCCTGGGTTCAGCTCTCAACAAGTACTTCCAGATGAGCATTAAATTACTTGGGGGGGGGGGGGGGGGGTAAATAAACTTTTTTGTCCTCCCAAATTGACATATAGAGTGGACTTATTTTCTTTCGATTGTCTCTGGTCATCAGCGGCTCAAATATCATCTTCCATATTAATTAGATTCATCAGCACTAAAAATCTCTCTATTTTGGAAAAGTGCATCTACCAACAGTGTGCTCTTTAATCAGTTAATGTAACTTCTTGATTCTATGCTGCATCTTATATACATGCGGCAGGTTTTGTCTCTTTTAATGTGATATACCCGTAGGAAAATAAAAAAAATAATAACAATCAGCAGGTCAGACTTCAAAGAAAGGCAGAAAATGGTCAATTCTGATCTGTGCACCAACAAAGGATTCTTTTAACTTTACTGTGTGCTTTCTGGCAGTTTATTCAGCACCAAAGATCGAAAAGAATGTGTAGTAAAAAAAAAAAAAAAAAAAAATTGGATCTCTCCCATCAGCTAACATAATCGGACATGTCTCCTGCTGTAACACCCATGTAAAAAAGAAGTGTTAAACAAAAAGGTTAAACAGTCGTAAAGCAAGAGACACTCACTTACACAAAAGAAAGAAAGAAAAAAAAAAGCAAAACACTTTCGCTCTCTCACACAGACACACGCACGCGCCCACGCAAACACACACGACAACTGAGAAATAGCAGACACACAAACAGCAGTCACAAAGGCTCCCTCCTTTGATTTACAATCCGTCTTTGTCTTGGGATCGACGCACTAACACAATACTAATGGATGCAAAAAGGACATGGTTCCACGCCTAAAATGGTCTCATCACCAAGGCTGGCGAGCTGCACAGCGATGGGAGCCCAGCTGGAAAACTTGGATCCCCACTCACGTTCTGCCAGCGAGCACTTAGGAACCAGTGACGCACTCGTTATTTCATGATCAAATTATCTGTCCTGAAACAGGTGCCAACAGCAAGCTTTGTATAAAATACCCTCAAATAGGTTGATGCGGGGGTCGGGGGGGAGATAAATAAAAAAAAATCACTAAACATATTTCCATCACATTGTTAGTGGAAGAATATTTTAACAAACAATAATGATTTATATTATTAACAGTATTACTGTGATGTATTTAAAAAAAAACTCACAACCTCTTACTTTTTAACTGCACAATTTAGTCAGGTTAAATGTTTTGTTAATTGATTTTGTTAAGGCTTTCGTTACCCTCCTAAAACTTCCTGTAAGACAAAAACTGTCATTTCATAACATTTATGTAGCTCTACGTTACTTGCCAAAATAATCCTATATTGCTAAGTTAACATAACCCTGTGTATTTGTAAAAGTATTCACTCCTCCTTTCACATTTTTGTCATATTTGAACCATACACCTTAAACTATTCATCAGGACGTTATCTGGGAGACCAACACAAAGTAGTGCAAGATTATGAAGTAGAAGCAAAATGTTACATTGCACTGTCAACATTTATTTATTTATTTATTTATTTAACAGTGAAAATCCAAAGACCGTGAATTAAGTTTGCATTCATTCGCCTTTATCTGATAATGCTAAAAAGAAATCCTGTGCAACCAACTGCGTTAAGCAACCATCTAACAGGTGAATAGGCCACCGGTGTGTAATTTAATCTCAGTATAAATACAGCTGCTCTGTGAAAAGCTCAGATCTTTGTTAGAGAACAATAGAGGGCAAACAGCAAGATTAACGTTGACGAACAAAGCAGAAAGATCAGAAATAAAACTGGAGAAGTTTCAAGCAGGGTTCGGTAGCAAAACAACATCCCAATTTTGAACATCTCACTGAATAAATGGCACAACCGTAAATCCACCAAGGCATAGCAGTCAACCTAAAGCGACAGGGGAGCATTATTCAGAGTAATTCTGGAGGAGCTGCAGAGATCCAGAGGGAGAGACTCTGCTGGTTGAATGTTCACCCATTTGAATCCTTACAGCTCAAGGACATAATCCACCAGTCTGTAGTGGTGACAGTCGGTGCGACTGCCCGGCTTGGAGTTTTTGTTTCTCTTACTGCCTCAGTCGATAATAACAAGTGGCACACTGGTACGTATTCATCCATTCATTTATTGGCTCATTCTTTCTTGCTGTGTCAGATGTTACTACAGGACTACATCTTGTCTGTTCTGTCCAGCTGGTCTACAGTAGGATGTTGTCTTGTTTGGATATTTTTTTTTATCCAAACAAGCTTATTATCTGACACAGTAATAATGTCCAATATACTGCACATAATGGGGCGTATCATAAACAAAACGCACGCATTAACCCTCCTGCGATCGTAGTTTCACAGTCTTGAGTTCAAGACAAAATGAAGGAAAACCAAGATTTCCTGTGTTTGTCCAACATTCTGCCCTAGCCTTCACTACCCTAGCCTTTATTAAACTCAAATAACATCAAAGCACAGACTGCCGGGTGACACATTCATAACCAGAAAATGGTGAGAGGTTTCAGTTTAGTGAAGAAAAAAGTAATACAACCCACATAATTCCCAGTGTTTGATCAGCTGATCTCCCATCAAAGCAAGAACTGATTAATTGGCAACTCTCTAGTTTCTCTGAATGTTAATCCGTCTGCACAGATGTGAAGTCAGATCCAATTTCTTAAACATTAATCTTTTTTCTTTTTTTTTTTTTTTTTTTTTTTTTTTTTACAAATAATGCTTTGGACATGTACACAAATCCAGACCATGTTTCCAGTGAAATGAGTTGCACCTCAACCAGCTTCTGTTTGCAGCCATCAGGATGATCCAGGCTGATTATTTGACAATAGATGCCATTCAGTTTCCACAGACTTGTCTATGCTGTCCCACTGTGTGTCTGGCTCTGCTACTTCACGAGGCATGCCTGGGTGTCCTGACGAAAGCGACCTCAGATTAACACCACATGCGGTTGGCAGGAAGTTACACATTCACTCTTGAGAGCAAACAGAATAGTGCTAATAGCGCTAAGTCAGCACACAAAAACCACTGATCCTCCATGTTTGTTCGTAGCTCTGGCAACACGCATTTTACAACTGCTCTTTGGAAGGACACCGACAGGTGTTTACCAAATACTTTATCGCCTTCTCAAACACAGTAATTCAGTGACTTGGCATTAGCTCACCATGACTGAGGTCATGTTTGCCCTCTTCACTACAATACACAGTTCTGAAATGCAGCCGGTGGGCGAATCAGTGAGCTCACTGCCTCCCCTGCAGCCCACTGAGTCAGCTGAATGGGGCATCTCTCCTCACAGTCAGCAGGGCGATTGGAAAGCATCACCTAAGACAAATTAATAAGAACACAAAGACGATGAAGATGCCTATGCCAGTATGTTCGGGCTATAAAACTAGCCACATTTAGCAGGCTTGTAAACTTAATACATCATGGGATTTTGGACACTTTCTTGGCATTTGAAGTTTTGCGGTTTTCTGCCAGAGTTCAAATCAGATTTTTTTTTTTTAAAGAAACATTGTATTTTAAAGAGCTTATAATGTCATGCATCATGAGGGTCTTTGGTAGAGAACAGGTCTACTGCATCGCCGATGCTCCACTTTCATGACACTTGTTGGAAAAACTCAATCGTGGTGACATCCGACCAAAGCACACAGTTCCAGTAGCCATTCCAGCAGATAGTTGAAATTGCAAGGATTCATGTTTGTGATGGCAGGACTGAAAAGGCAACCTTGGTGCATGTAGTTGATGCTTAATAGTTGGTAAACCAATAATGTGTCTCTTTGCTATAGTTCTTCAACAGTGAGCTTTTCTTCAGCTGGAGCTGTGGCCTTTGTGAAAAAAGGATTGAATTATGACCCGTTCCAAATATCGGTCAATGTTGGTGGAAAAAGTGCAGAAATGATTTGTCATGGTCACATTTTAACAGAAATGTGTTGACTTTTGTCCACTCTGCATAGTCTCTGATGGCTTTTATGGTGACTTGGTGATGCCAAGATGCCATTATTTACTGCTGTCATCTTTGGACACGTTTTATCTCGATTACCATCATCCTCTTTGTTTGTTGTTTTCTTTTTTGAAGAGTGGCTAAAAGAAATAGCCCTTTGAGTGACAACACGCATTTTATACTCCATGGAAAGTAATAGTTTCTAACCATTTATGCCTTAATATTTAAATCACAAGAAATGTTTCCAGTGAATCCACTCTATAGGAATTGTTATATGTGCTTAGGCTGATAACACTGATGAGTTTGTAAAAAATATTATTTCTTACCAAGGGATTTATTTGAATAATCAAATTTGTGTAATGGTTGGATTATTTTCAATATAAAATTTGTGCTACCTTCTGACAAAATGGCACCGTGTATGGTAAATAATTTTGCCAAAAACTTGAGAATTCCTCTGTGATTCTCCAAACTGAGCTTACGCCAACTGTGGTCTAATCAAAATAAGTTATTTAAAAATTTAAAAAATGATCAACTCCACAACCCACCACTTTGTTCTACAGTCATGCTCATTTTCCTCAGTTGTGAACAATTATTGTTGAAACATAAAAAAAACCTTGTTGATAAAGGCTTGGCTCCAACACAGAGCTGGCCCATAAAACTGAACCGTGAGGCGCGCTCATCATGGCATCCCATAAAATCCAATACATTCCCACAACGCAGCACTTCTCCTTTTGATCCCATCAGACCACCCTGTACACACACAGCAGTCATTGTGGTGACCATTAGCTTTTCACCAGGACATAGGTGGAGACTCGCACTCATTGTTTGCTCCTCCACAATAAACCTCCAGCACGGCGTCTTGGCAACAGACACCAGTACTTTGGAAGTGAACGGCTTTCCATTTCCCACTACAATCTGTGGTCAACCATTAAGCCAGAAGGAACCGCAGATAGATAGATGAACAAACACAGGACAGGCAACTGTGTGAATGACGATTGCACAAGTTCAAATTGCTATTTCAGCCTTCAAAAGAAGCAATGTTGACGTCAAAATATGAGCTAAAGGACGCATGTTTTGGTTTCAAGTTATGAAGGCAAAATGGCTGAAGAAGCAGGCTGGGAACAAGGAGGCCTGTAGTTTATGTAAAAATTCCTTACCAAGATCATTATGTCACAATGCCTGCTGTCCCAGTGTGAATACTCTGCGTGCTATCATAACATCTTGAAATTTATGATAGCAATCCCCAGAGGTGAAAAAATCTTTTCCTGGTTAGAAAAGACAATGCAGTCAATCATGTTCTTGTGCGCCTGCTGGCAAACCCATACATACACAAACATCAACACAGAGTTCATGACAAAGTTTTAAATGGGTGTAAAATATGATGTCCACTTTACAAACGTGTCAAGTCCAGCACTAAACTAATGGGCAGGAAGGAATACACGAGAGTAATCAGCCATAAGAGTAACGATTAACCAAAACTGTGAATGATTCAAGTTATGCCAGAAAAAAAAAAAAAAAAAAAAAAAAAAAAAAAGCAAAGAAACACACAAAGTCAACACCTTGAAGACAGGAATGCGGTATCCTCAGACTGCTTGTGAAATGTTTGTAATTATCATGATAAGAGCATTTTGAAGGCTGCCTGCTATAAAGCTCTGGTGGGTCAAGGTTGATGCCTACGGCTTCATTCAAGAGGATTTAAGGTCATGAGTTACACAAATAGGTTTGGTTTCATCTTGCTAAATTTAGGCAACTACTACTTACAGATTAAAGTTTTTCCATCATCGTTCAGTTCACCCAAATCAAAAAGGGTGAACTGAATCCTTGTATGAATTCATACAAGTTGTATGAATTCATACAACTTATATAATTTTTTTTCTACCAGCACATACCTAGAGACTGAAGTTCTCCAGATTTTCTTTGTAAAACACCTCAAGCTCAGTCAGATATGATGGGGCGTCTGTGAACATCAGTTTTTAAATCTCGACACTGATTCTAAATCAGATACTGAATTTCTGCCCAAGAATTGTGGTTTTTGCAGGTTTTCTTCCAGCATTTTCCTGTATTTAGCTTAATTTGTCTTCTCACTAACTCTGACCAAGCATCCTTGCATCTTCTGAAACATATGCCCACAGTATAATGCTGGAATATTTAGTCTTCCTCCAAACACTGCATTTTCTATGTAGGTCAAGTTCCATGATATCGTCATGAAACATCATGACATAGTAAACTTTTTTCTAGAGGTTTACTGTGTCTCCAACATGGAGTCGTTCCTTCAATGATCACTTTCTTTTTGCTACCTCTCTAGCGTGTGGTGACAGTAACGTGCCAAAATCTGAAAAGCAATTCAACATGTATGAACACTCTTGCGACTCTAGGCACTTCGTTTTCATCTGGCTATGTTCTCTCACATCAGTGGCAACAGCTAAATCCACAATGGTAGAAAACAACAAATAAGGGGTGGATTTAGTCACATGCAGCTGCAAATGATCTAATCTCTATCAGCTCTTGTGAAAACAGTGGCAAGCCTAGACAGGGATCTAGGATGCAACTACAGTAACGGATATAAAAAAAAAGGCCTTAGTAGCAGCATGTAGAGTTTCATCTTGGAATTAATAAGTGATCTTGATAAAAGCCTTTGTTTCAAATCATGTAACCATACAAACTATGTTTTGTTTTTTCTAAAATCACATGCATCTGACAAGTAAACATTAAAACTACCAAAGTTTAGGTTGTACAGTGTATGGTCTCTAATATCCCCATTCATTTATGTACATGTATCAATTGGTCTGTGCTATAAGCTGTTACTATTATAAAACTGCAAACCTTTGGCAGTCATTGAGTTAATAAATGTTCTCTTTATTAAGTTATCTGTAAGAAAAAAAACTACAATAAATTAAAATACTACAGCAATTTTAAGTCTTATACCACTAATTAAGATAACACATATATGTCTGTCTCCTTTTTTGTTTTGTTTTTTCCTAGTCACCACCACTGCAGGAGAAAAGGTTTATTAGGGTTTGGCTCTAATCCAGTGGCTGTGAACAAGCAGGTACTATGAGTTTAATCTCCAAACCGGGCATGTGTGTTTCAGATGGGGGTAGGCTGACCTGTCTGCGTCCTTTCCTTTTGAGCTTAAAATTTGCCGCCACAAATAAGAAGCAGCAAGGAGAAGATTTTAAATTAAAACGGGAAGAAGAGACAGGCTCAGATATTCACTTCAAGTTTTTACCTTTCAAACGGGTTATTTTTTTTAACTTTGTTTTTTGCAATCTGCATTAGATCTAAGTGCTCCAAGGCAACAGTTATTTCAGTTTCTTGCAAAAATTTCTCCTTCACTTCACTTTCCACTGATGTAACAGAAATGTCATAATTACCAATATTAACTGACAAAAAAAAACATAAAATATACATTTTTGTGTAAGAATTTTCTACCAGAATTACTTGCATAGCCTACTTTTTGGTGACTTTCTAATTTACCGAAATCCACCTGCATGTGTGGCATATGAGATCTGATCACCACGGGGGTTTTCAGTGTAATCTCAGTTATATGCAAGAGGGTCAATGTCAAGTCAACTGTCAGAGAAATAAAACAGAAAGTCTCAACACAGAGCTTGTTGCTAATTTTGACATTTAAAAGTCGCACTTTAAATTGATTAGTCAGCTCACCACTACTCTTTACCTTGCGCTTTCAGACGGAAGTGGTGTTATCGCGGCTACCAACACAACGCCACCAAACCCCACTGAGAGAGAAAGTTGGCGCTTACACTGGCACTGAAACTTTCTCCAGCTCCCTTACCTGCTCTTCGTGGTCACCTGTGGCGGAAGAAGCCATATTGAAGAAGACGCGTGCTGTGCAGCTGCTCTCAGGTGAGTTTGATCCACGGGAGATCCAAACACACTAAAATATCCGCAGTGGAAACGCATACGAGGGTCAAACATCTGAGGAAGACCGGCTCTGGGGAATAAGTGGTGGATTGGAGCCTTCAGAGTTGGGAAAAGTATTCCAGGGACAGCGGAGTTCTGTGCCCGTGTAAACTCCAGGTGAAACCGGGGCGGAGGGGGGAGTGTACTGCTGCTGCCGCTGCCTGGAGGACCGACTGTAGCAGAAACTTAGTGGAAAACAGCCGCTGGGGGGCGGTGTTGCTTGCCTCATCGAGTCAAATGACATGTAGGCTCTCCATAATAGAGGGCTAATTAGTTGATTAGTGCAAAAAAACTGAATGAAATCGACCCATCAACATAAATGTTTAATGTTGGATACATAATTTAGCCGTTTAATGAAAAATGTGTTGTATATTTCAGTTTTCCACATTTACATTAATCATAAGTGTCTTTTCATTTCACAAACCAGGACTTTATTTCAACCATAACCTAAGAAAAGCTAAACTTGGTAGGGTGGTGGTAATTTTAGGCTCATTCTTTAACTTTTGAAGTTTTGTGATGAGTTTGCAGTTATCCTCATTTATGGTAAATTATTTCTGGTTTTCCATCTCAAGTACTTTTTCCAACACCAAGACCAAGTTCTGAGAATTTCTTGGTTGAACTAGATTAAGATTACATCATATTTGTAGTTCACCTTTTGAGCAATCTGTATGATGTACCCACTGACTGAAAGTTGAGTTGAAGGGAAAAAAAAAAATGCATCTGAAAAGGGTACACAAATACAGGGGGATACATTTATTTCACTCAGCCTACCTTTAATTAATCTGAAGTGTGGGACTTGGCTTCCAATACATGGAGGTGTCAAAATGAGTGCTTATGATTGAATTGAACTAATAAAAGCTGAATGTTGAAAGCAAAGTATGAATGTAAACTGTTCTAAAGTCCAAATGTCAAACATGTAAATATAAAATTGCAATAGTTTAACTGTAAAAGTGTCCACACCCCTGTGCCACTTTGTTGAAACATATTTGGCTTTAGTTTCAGGAGTCTTTGGTAGGATTCTCCAAACAAGACAAGTTCTCCAGATTTGATTGAGGACATGTCCAGAGCCCCCCCTCAGGCAATTCTAAAAATTTTCTGATGCTGCCACATTTACTCCCATGCCGAGAGTGAATTTATACAGTGTTTGAATTTCAACACATGAGGGCAGTGCTGGCTTAAAAATGTTTTGTAACACAAACGTTGGCATTTGAATGAGATTTTAAACCTTTCACAAGGCTCCATATAAAATCCAGACATTTGAAGTTCACCTTTAAAAAAAATGAGGTACAGCAAAAACAGGTTTTGAACCAGAGTACAAAAAGAAAAAAAAAAAAAAAAAAAAAACTGTCCGATTCAAATATTTTACCAACAAGAATAATAAAAAAAAACTGAACCTAAGACCAAGCTGGAATTCCCCTGCATTTAAAACTGTCTGAAATTAAATAGCCATGTAGGTAATCAGAATCCATTTTGCAAATTGGCTTAAGGTTTGATCTTTTTCTGGTGCTATTCATTGGTGACTGAATGGAATGTTGCTGTAAAACACAAAGTCCATTTTCTGTTTATGAGGGTTAATTTATTGGATGTCAGCATAAAGTTTGTCAATCTGTGGCTGGAACAGCTCTTTGAGCTCAGCCCTCTTCGCCTTCAGGGTGGGAGTCAGCAGGCCGTTCTCGATGGTGAAGAGCTCCGGGTGGAGATGCACGTCTTTCACCTGCAGCGGAGAAGAAAGAGAAAGGTAAATATGATTAAGCTCCTTTGAATCCAATAACCAGATGAGTTTCAAAACTAAAGCAGTTGGAGACTTTTCGGCTTTATGGAGTATGACAAAATACTCGAGACCGGTGACGGCTTAAACGTAGAATCTGCTAGGACAAAAATCCTTTACCTGCTCAAATGACTTCAGACCTGCTTCTCTTCCTAGTTTGGTCATATCTGCGATTATGGCCTTTTTAACTTCCTGAGAATAAATAAACCACAATTTGAATCAGTTAAACACGTCTCAGTCCACACGGGTCCGCTGCTCCACTTCCAGTAAATGTAATTTGCAGACATGTACTCCGAGTTGTACAGCATGCCAACTTCTCCAACTGGCAGCTTTTAGTGTTAATGATCACATTTCCTGCAGATTCTTGACTTTGGACATTTGTCTAAAACACTGGAGAGAATAAACTTGCACATTACAGGAAACCTACTGTGCTCTTGCAGAGTTCTTCAATGGAGCCTTGGATGCCAAGACTTTTTGCAAAACCTGGCAGGACATCAGCATCAGGTACCACAATGGCAACCAGACTCGACTACACGGATAGGAAAAAAAAAATAGAAAGAAAAAGACATTAATTGTTAAGATTAAGCAGCTGGAAAGGTACAGAGAGGGAGAGAAAAAAGAAAAATATCAAGTTACCTGCAGACTGTCTCCATGCACAAACACTTGGGCCACAGGGCCACAGCGGACATACACGTTCTCGATCTTCTCCGGGGCGATGTATTCTCCCTGAGCCAGCTTGAAGATGTTCTTTTTACGGTCAATAATCTTCAAGACTCCACTCTGTCGCAAAACCATTTATGAGAACTTCATAACTCGGTGACAATTTTACAAATAAAACAAGAGGCTACTTTCTTGGAACTCTGTCGTGCCCTTTGAGCCAGGCCAAAACAGCTGTGCTCGTGCATAATTTTCCTTCCGTACGATTATGCTTCACTTTGTCTAATCGCATAAAATTTCACTAGAATATACAAAAGTTTGTGATTTTTAAGAGGACAGTATTTGGAACTCTGCATTCAGTTTGTGGGCAACGTTAAGCCAATTATATCCTTTCCCCCCCCCACAACACAAGTGAAAAAGTGCATCTTACCGGAAGCCATTTACCAATATCGCCAGTGTGAAGCCAGCCATCCTTGTCCAAGGCCTCTGCAGTCTTTTCTGGGTCTTTCAAGTAGCCCTTAAATACATTTGTGCCCTTAATGCACACCTATATGAAAAAAAAAAAAAAAAAAGTAAAAATCACAAGACAAAAACAAAATGCTGTAATGTTTAAGCAATTTGCTGTGTTTTTACATTTTAAATTTAAGACGGTCACCATCACTAAAACATAAGCCTTTGAGTAATATTCATTTTGCATTAGTCTTATGTGAAACCGAGAGATACAACTTTCATTTTTGGGTCCAAAGAACTGTTCCCGACTCCGACAAGAATCTCTCTGAACTGATTTAATTCAGACTCCTTCTGGTGCAAGACTTTAATATCCCCAGGTATAAACAGATTTCAGATTAACCAACCTCTCCTTCACCGTTTGAAGCAAAGTAGTTCATCTCTTCCACATCAACCAACTTCACAAAATTGCAAGGCAGAGGCACACCAACATGACCTGAAGTTAATGAATAAATTGTGATTAGGCTCGTTTTTTTTTTTCCTTTTGGTTCCCACTTTGCATTTCTCCCCTGATCAAATGTGTAGCATTTGTTAACTTTACAAGTAAAACGTTTCATGTTTAAACAAATCTGTCGTAAACCCAAAGAGGTTTCGCTGCAGTTACAGTTTGCTTAGCTACGTACCAGCAGTGGCATCTCCTGGTAAGGTGAACGTGCAGGCAGCTGCACACTCTGTCTGGCCGTATCCTTCAAAGATCTGAGAACCAGAGAGCGGCACAAACATCTCAACAGGAACCAGCATCAGTGTTGTGCAATTGTTCCTCCTAAACACTAACATTACTGCATCTGTGTCCATTTACGTCAAGCTCCTTTGAGATTTAAAAAACTTCAAACCCTCAGGATTTATTTACAAACGTTTTAAAGTGAATCTACAGAGGAGCCAACAACGGTGAAACGTGGCATATTTTGATGTAAAATGTTAGATTTTCTGTAACATTGTTCATTTATGCTTTTATAGTAAACGAACGCAGCATGTTGACAGTAAATTCAAATGTAAAAGAAACTTGCATGTGTATTGTAGACATGTCACGAGAGCAAACAAATAAGACTGATTTGTTGCAAATCTCAGTTCTTATACACTTGTAGTGAAAAACTTTGTGGTTATTGGTCACGAAAAAGTGTGGTTCCTTAGAGAGGACCAACAAAAAACAGAATGTTTAAGAGTAGTCAAAAAAAAAAAAAAAAGAAGCAGTCTCATTTAAACAGAGAATGAGGCATTTATGTTTGCAGGGAAAACCTAAATCTAATCAAGATTCTGTTTACAGAGGATTAAAGGTTTATTACCTGGCAGCCTAGAGCAGCCCTGAGGAAGCTGAGAACAGATGGTGATATGGGTGCAGCGCCAGTCACCATCATCCTCACACGGCCCCCCAGAGACTCCTGAGTTAGGGATGAGAACATTTAGAACCACCGTAAAATGTACCTTTAAAAGCATATTACAAAACAAAAAACTGCTACTGAGCAAATCTCCTTACATAAAAGTATGAAACAAAATTAAAACGATAGGAAAAAAAATATATGAAGTGAATAACCAATCAATTACATCTCAGGATTGACAGTTTAACATCTAAAAAGATCACTGGGAACTTTTCTAGAGTACAGAAAGTTGCAGGAAAACTGACAGGTACACCAGGCGTAGCTCTAGAGTGCCCAACTATTTAATGGTAAAGTTATAGCAATATACTTGTGAAAAAGTAGAGAAAAGTTTTGGATAAAAGAATTGATCAAAAAAAAAAAAAAAAACTGTTCCAGGATTTTGCTCATGAATGGAGCACACCCTCCTTTAATAGTTTTCCAAGCAAGTTCCACTGGGTGAGATCCCAGTGCAGACTCTTGTAAACCAAGATTTGGTTGTTTTAAGCAAATATACAGTTAAAAAAAAGTGTTACTGCCATTTCCAAGTAAAGTGTCAGACCCAATAACCTTAACTTCTTGCAGAAAATGTTCTTCATTACATCAGAATTACAAAAGGTTACAAATAAGTAAAAATGAAGTACCTGGACTTTGTGGAAAATGAGTTTGTCCCATATGCTGTTTTTCCTGACGATGCCATCCTTCACCTCAGCGTACTTCCTCTCTGCTGCAAAGTTCAGCAGCCATTTCTTAAAGGGAGACGTGGCTCCACTCTGAACCTGGTTATAAAAAAAAAAAGATATTGTATATATATTTTAAAAAGCCAAACTACTGTAGCAAAAGTTTAATATGTTTAAGAAACAAAACAAAAAAACATCTTGTTTACCCACTTTGTCATAGATTCGATTGAGGAGTCTAGGCACCACCGGGAAAACTGTGGGCTGCAGAGTTTTCATGTCATCCGGCAGCAGCCGAATGTCCCCCTGGAAGAACCCGACCCTGGCCCCTGCACCATAGATCACCGTCTGAAACGTTTCAGAAAACAAGATGCAAGACACCCTCAGATGTTCTGAGCAAACACTGGATCTCAGCAAGACCTTTTTTGTTTCTTACCTGTACAATCCTCTCAAACATGTGTGCTAAAGGCAGAAAGGAAATGCTGACATCCTCAGGAGTTGGGACTAAGGCAGACTGAATAAAATGTTTGCTTTACTGGATGAAAAAGGCATAAAAACAGTTTTTAGTAAAAGGTCCAGTTTTATTCTCATGTACCTCAAAGGTTCTGAGGACAGCTGCAGCATCAGCAACCACATTCTCATGCGTCAACATAGCCCCTTTTGGGTTTCCTTTTGAAAGAAAAAAAGGGGGGGAAAAAAAATTCAGCACTACAGCAGTTACATTTCAAATAATTCTAAACATGAAAATCAGGCTAGTGTAACTCGGCCATGTCTTCCGCTAATCTGAATATCCTGAAAACTACAGATGATCACCTGTAGTGCCGCTGGTGAAGCAGACAATGCTGAGGTCCTCTGGCTTCGGCAGCTGTTGGAACATGAAATCAGCACCTCAGGATCGGCAGCATATTATTGCATTAAAAAAAAAAGAAAAAAAAAATCTAGAAGCATTCATAACTTACTACTGGCTTTTGAAGGTTATTTTTTCCCAGTGCCTGGAGTCACCAGAAAACAAAACATCTTTACTTACTGATTTTTTTTTTTTACGTTTACATTTTGCTTGGTTCGGTGTTTAGAGTACATCATTACCTCCAAGTCCTCCATGGAGACGATGTCCACACCACACTTCTTTCCTCGCTCGATCAACTCGGGGCTGAACGATTCCATGAGCGCAACAGTTTTGAGAACGGGAGTTTGGCCTTTTTCGTGGTTCAGAAGCAGCACTTCTGCTTTCTTCTGGTTGTCACAGAGCACCATAGAGATCCCAGCTTATAGGAAATAAAAAAAAAGTCATGTATATGTGTTTGTTAGAAATAGGTTGTAGGATCTGCTTTTTTTAAAAAAAAAAAAAAAACTCGAAGGCAGAATATATTCAATTTGCCCTTATCAAACTTTCCATCAGCAAATTTACACAAACTCATTGAAAAGAAGAAGATGAGATTACTTGACAGACTCCTATGGGAACACAGTTACTGGAAGTCTTGTTGTTTCTGCAATTAGCAGCATTAGAGAGCCAAGTAAAGCTCCAATTACCTTGGTTGATAATGAAGACGAGAGCCTCAGGACCCAGAGTGTCGTACAGGGGGACCACTACCATGGAGTACGTGTAACACGCCATCTCACCGATAATCCACTGCAAGTTGATTTAATGAAGAGACAGAAGTTAATAGAATCTCATACAAAAAAAAAAACAACAAAATCTCTTAAGCCTCCATTTACCTCAGGCCTGTTCTGAGCAAAGATGCCAATGAATGTATCAGAATTGGGCTTCAAACCTTTGTGAAGGAGTCCTGACCCCAGATACTGTGCCCTGTCAGACACCTTCAGAGAAGAGGGGAAGTCAGATTGAAGAGAAAACGTCACTATAAATTTTACAACTACTTGTTAAAAAAAGACTCAGAGGAAAACAGCATATTAAAAAAAAAAAGTACTTTTAAAAACTCTAGGAAGAGTATGACAAAGAAACTGAGGTTAGGTTTAGGCAGTCTGAAACAAAGTTCTACTTTAAATTTCAAAAATACAACTATTGTATGAAAAGTTAAACATCTCTCCTTAAAATAACCTTTTAAGAAAAAGTTCATCCAACACATTTTATTTCCTCGGCGTCGTTGGCCTCATCTCTACACTTCTGCTACAGTACTGATGGATCAGATGCTTTTTTTTTTTACTTTACCCAGAAAGGTCCAGAATAGTGATTTCACACATTACCTGCACCATTTAACCATAATGTTTCCAAATCATTGCCACTCTGTACTGTACCTGTTTGTACTTCAGCCACTGGTAAGGCTTCCCAGGCTTTCTGTAGCCCAAACACGGTCCATTACCTGGAAAATAAAATGGTTCTGATGTCATGTCCTGCACCAGTGGTTTGACTGAACTTTAACTATACAGCAGCTTTTTTTTGCCAAATCATATGACTTTTTGGCTTATTATACAAAATCTAAGCTGATTTTACATGGTTTTGAACAATGTAAATACCTGAAACCTTAATGCCCCTTTGAAAGACCTCATACAGGGTTTTTGCGTCATTGTAGCGATATGACATCAGGTTGTTGTTGTCCTCCAACATGGCCGTTTTTCTTGCACCATCCTGAAAAAGAAAAAAAAAAAAAAAAGTTAGTGTGCTCAAAAGGAGGGGGGAAAAAAAAAAACGTTTACAGGTTCCTACGGGAAGTGTCAGGTCATTACCATGCCTCCTCAGACTATGAATTTATAAAACTTGAGCAAAAACTTTCTGCACATCTCACCTTGACCCCTAGAGTCTGGCGGTTGAGGTCGGCTGGGCTGCGGACCGGACTGGGCCGGGCGTTGAGGTAAAACAGGGTCGCAACGCCGACCACGATCAGGGAGATGACCACTGGGATCGGAAGAGGCGAGAACAGCAACTGGAAGATGACGTCCATGATGCTGGGTCAGCTGGGACGGGAAATCAGGACAAATGGTGAGTTTATCAAAAATGTCAAGACTTGGATGTGTGATCAGAAACAACATATTTAACCTGGCAACACAAAATTTAAACAGGGCAAGTACACTGCCAAGTTTTCTTGATGCAAAGCCCTTTTTAATCCCACACACCATTTCTGAAAAATGGATAGCTACCTGGTGGCATAGATATAATCCCTCTCCCCCTTAATTACTTTAATGATTCAATCTTTCTGCAGCCCAAATCTCAACTTTTCTATTGTGCCTCGCCAAAGTTCTTCAAAACATCCGTCATCCACAGACCTCGTCAGGTGAGCACACATGATTTGCTGTCAGATTTAGCTCTTAATTGCAAAATGCTAATATTCTTCCACTGTATTAATTTTGGATGCATGCTTGCACATACACATACCTAGTCCCCAATTCACAGCCACCTACACTGTACCGTGATAAAGAACCTAGCAAAAGAATTTTATTTCACTGTAAAAATCCATCTCACAAGAAGTGATTGAAAGAATTAAGGGGGAAAAAAAACAAAACAAAAAAACAGCCCTGTCAACAGAAATTACCCCAAGATTTTTCTTGAATTCCAACTATTCAGCAGAATGTTTAAGGCTCCATGTCACACTATACGAGGGAAAAGTATTGAAATTAACAGGGGCATATATACTTTTTGAACCCACCATCCACCAAAGACTGTTTCTTCAATAACTCCAGGTCAAAGTTAGCATAAATCGTGCAACAGTTTCTCGTAAACCCTCATAGGTAAGCTGCACCGCACAGAGTGCATGAAAGATAGTTTGACTAGGCACGGTTTGCATGCATTTCTAATGAGGAAAGCAAAGCAGTGAAAGGAGAAACTTGCTTGACTTCTCTTTTTTTCCTTGTTAATTTACACCAACACACCATTTGTCAATTGTTTGATGAGGCTTTTACTTTGCACATTTGGTGACAGTTTCTGACAGTTGTTTTGTGTCCATTTGATCAAAGTTATTCCCTCTTTAATGTTCCTGAGTTGGAGAAACACAAAGATCCCAATGTGTTTATGCTATACTCTCAGTGAAAACGGCAATTAATTCTATTCTAAAGTCAAAGTCCAAACTTGACAATTTTCTTGTGTTCCAAGAGATCAGAGTGACGGTGCCCTAGACAGTCATTTTTATACTCAACAAATTAGACAAAGAAAAGAAAACAAAAAAGATAGTCCAATAAATGCAAAAGCCTTCATAATGAGCTCAGACATAATCTTAGATGTAATGCTTACCTCCTGCTAGCCGTCTCAGGTGTGTGGCGAGTGTACAGATCCTGTTCCTCTGCTCTAGGAAGGAAACACATTAAAGACAAGAGCTGATAAAACAGTACACAGACCGACTTAGGATCTTTGAACTTTGGCCAGCATATTACTTCCACTGATAAAAGACGACACAGCCACCGACATATTCTTGGTTTGTAGGCCACAGTATTAAAGTTGTGCAATAGATTAAGATACTTCAGAGGGTTCTTGCCACCCAACTCTTCTGATTTTAATCCAGAAAGATAAAATGCGTTATCAGTGGCAATGACAGAGAGGGGAAAAATATATATATCAAGATGTTGCACCTGATGAAAGGTCAGTGTGCTTATCTGCAAGTTAGCATGTTCAAAGGACAAATATTTAAAATACACAGACAAAAAACCCCCACAAATATTTAGGAACAAATCCATGTCATTTATGATTCACAACCACCAGGGAACATGCAACCACATTTACTGAGATGCACAGCTTCATAATGATTCCTATTAATGTTCGAGCTCACTTAAGCAAACCATCGTCTGCATATATCAGACGGTTATCTGAAAGGTGAAAGAGCACGTCTGCAATTAGACTAGAGCGGCAGAGTCCAAAGTCAAGCCTCAAGGGCCGGTATCCTGCACCTTTTGGCTTTGTCCCTGGTTCAACACATCTGAATCAAATGATGGGTCATTACCCACCTGCAGATGAGGTAGTTGCACCTTTGAGTAAGCCGTGTTGGAGCAGAGACTGTAGCTGGAGACCCATGAATTAAAGTTAAAAAAATACCATCCAAAATTTACTGGACTGAAGCCACAGAACAAACATGAGGGTAAAAAAAATAAAAAAATCTGAACCAGTTCAAATTAGTCAGTACTAAAGCTCAATATTATAACAGCAAAAAAAGCCAGGGGATAAATTAATAAACATCTGACCTGTGTACTAATTTAGCAAAGCAGGTGCACAGTGCTGGTCCTCTGTGCATGTGTTTTTTAAAGTTGGTTTCTCTTGAGAGTCAGATGACACGAGAATCTTGATTAAGGGACATTACCTGGTGGAATAAGTATTAGCAGCAGGTTAGGATCAGGCTGAGCAGGGATCTCCTGAGGAACAAACGGCTGAAGACAGCAACACCACAGATGTACAGCCTGAAGTCATTAGCGCCTCAAACTGCACACAGGTGTGACGCTGCTCAGCACCGGTCAAGGCTCAACCTGCCACCCCTGCTCTCTGCAGATAACACACCCAGGAGACCTGCAACAATTCTCACCTTGTTTGCTGTATTTACTTATTGTGTTTTTTTTTTTAAAATCTGTTCACAGTCCTTCATACATATGTCCCTTGTAGTTTTTATTCATTTTTGTGTATCCTTTAGCTTGGAATTGAAGTTTGTCCTTTAAGACAATCATGGCCTCTCCGATTTGATTTATGAGAGTCAGGGAAAGCTAAAGATAAAATCCCGGCACCTTTGGAGTGACCTCCGGTTGTTAAGCCATAATCTGAACATTAACTCCTTTAAATGTCTTTCAGTGATATTTGAAGATCCCAAATCAGTAATAAAAACCCAAATCAGTAATAAAAACTGATTTGGGATGTGAGGAATGAGGCAGAATAATTGGTATTAATGGGACGATCAGTGCAAAGGCTGAAAATAATCTTCTCAAAAATTATATTAACTGCATTCAATTTTGAAAGACATTCAAAGGAAAAAAAAACATGGTTTCAAACTCTATTTGCATAATGAAAGACGAAAGGTTTCCATTAAAGAAACACCACTCTTACTTTGGGGATGCAGGGATGATTATTTCCACTATGTAGCCCTTCTTTGTTTAAAACATAACAGACAATTCGCCTAAGTTCATAGGGATGTTAGTTGTTTAGTAGAAACTGTGCAAAAACAATACTTCTAAGGACATCTCTGTTTCCTGACTCATTTAAGTAATGTGTCCTGTGTAGAACAAAGACTATTAACATTATACATTACAAGCAGCTGTTTCTGGATTCCCAAACGGATTTTATGTGGAATTTCCCCAATCTCCCACTGCATGCATGGATTTTTCCCTCGGTACTCCAGAAACAGAAACGTTAGACTAATTGCTCTTGCCAAACATGGGGAAGAACAGGACTTTTTTGAGTCACACTAACATCCAACGTTACCCTTCTGCCCCTCCTGGTTCTATTTATCTCAAGAGTTCCTGTCTTTATCACATTTCTTTTCTTGTTTTTTTTTTTTTTTTTCAAATATCAGTCCTTTCAATGCAAATATGTGGCTCAGTAGAATAGGATGTTTTTGAAAAGTGAAATAATCTCAGAAAAGTTTGTTTAAAAAGTGAAACTCAGACATCACCTAGATTCTTTGCACACAGAATGACATATTTCATGTCTAATTTGGTATATTGTCGTAATTATGGCTTACAGCAACTGAAAACCTAAAATACAGAAAATCATAAAATTATGTACAATAAATAAAGAAGAAACGACCAAGGGTTATAACTGCTGTTTTTGTACTTTTTTTTTTAGAAATGCACTTTATCCTTCCACTTGACTTTCCATTAATACACTATTCTGCAAGGAATACTGGACCATCCCTTCAAATCAAAGGTCAAAGGTTAAAATATCCACATTTTAGATGGACTTACTGAAATGAATTAATTTAAAATTATATTCTAATCTACTGAGAGGCGCCTGTATTCCATCCATCTTCTCATTGCTCCTTTCAGATTTTCATGCATTTCCATCTCAGCATTTTATCCATCACACCTTTCTACAGCAACGTCTCTCTCTGACCAATCAGTGCAAGACCTTTTCTCAACAAAAAACCTACTGTCCTGAGTTCTGTACCTCCTACTCTCCTCCACCTATTTACATTTTCTCCTCCCTACCCAACTGTCCAGCATCATCAAGGTAGTTGAGTATTTAAGCCTTGTTCGTCCAGAAACTAACAGGATGAGAGCAGGTACTCGTTTTCTCCAGCATGAGCCACGTATTGTTGCTCCACCTCACACTTTTTACAACCGCTGCCGCCATGATCATCCATAACAGCAGCAGCAGCAATGGTACTCCAAATCACAAGCTGCTCATTGCCTTCCAGGCTCCCTGGAACGTGTCCTTCCCCTTCAGTGCTCGCCGGCTGGGCTCGGCCATACAGATAGCCGTGGAGAAGGTGAACAACAACCCCTCCTTCCTGGGCAACTACAGTCTGGATTTTGTGTACAAGGACACCGACTGCAATCCTAAAGAGTCTCTGGGAGGATTCATCCACCAAGTGTGGAGGGAAAACGTGACGGCTCTGTTTGGTCCGGCGTGTCCCGAGGAGGCAGAGGTACGGTTCGGATCATATTTGCGGCCATTTTCTTTGTGGGTTTACAAGGAATGAATTTGTGTTAGGTTTGTAGTGTGAGATGTTTTCTGTAAAAGTGGATGAAATGTGTTTCAGTGGTTTAAACATGTTTAGGTCTCAGAAACATGTTTTGCATTCTGAGGCATTGACTTAATCTAAAAACAAAGCTTCTGTTTATTGACTTCAGCTTATTTTTAGATATTTTCTTTAATATTTTTTTTCACGCATTCTCTGTTAAGTTAGATGGGAAGAAAAACAAACTATATGTGGGTCATTCTGCAGGTGTGACCTTATTTTTCCCCTAATGTTACCTATGAAATCAAACCCCAGTAGATGTTTCTAAAAATATATTTTTACATACTAAGGTGTTTATTGGGTTAAGGAAATTGCACAGAGATGATAATGATGTCTTATTATTTATATTTTATAAATTCAAATGGATGTAAAATTCACTAGATCTAAAGATGTGATTTACATCAATAAATACATAATATTTAAATGTAAAGTGTGCATAATAATACTCTAAAACACCAATTATGTATTGCATTTTCCTCAAACAATAAACAAAATCAATATATTAAACATATCCTTAATTGATGAATTGAATTACTTTTTCCTGTTAAGTTCACATCAGCTTTGTCCATGAAATATTAAGAAACATTAATTGAAAAATGCAAATCATCTTTCAGCAATGCTGTATAACCCACTGTAAGTGAGAATTAAAAAGAAAATAACATGGCTTCTCTGTTTACTCAGTCAGGTTATACATCAAATGTAACAACATTAATACTGGACTTCAAAAAAAAAGGTCTGAGTACGTGTAAGAATTAATTGAATAAAATCTTGATTTTGACTGACATCCTTCGTCCTAAGGAAGGATTTAGCACAACGTCAGGAAATAATTCATCACAATTGCATATTAATTGGAGGATGTCTCGACCTGCTGCGATGAATTAATTAAACTTTGAACGTTTCAGGTCACCGGTCTCATCGCGTCAACATGGCACATCCCCATGTTTGGCTACGTGGGCCAGTCTTCCAAACTGGAGGACGGCGAGATGTATGACTCGTATATAAAAATCATGCCTCCTCTTAAGCGGAGCTCAGAGGTTCTGGTGAAGACCCTGGAGTTCTTCGGGTGGAGTCACGTGGCGATGATTGGAGGGGGGCTGAAGACGAACACCTGGGACAAAGTGGACGCTTTGTGGAAAACGGTGGAGAATCCCCTCAGATCGCATTTCAAATTGACTGCAGAGCTGAAGTTTGACACCAGTGATCCTGATCTCCTTTATCAGAACATCAAGTACATCTCGACAGTCGCCAGAGGTAAGGGGAGGTGTTCACCGAAACATGCACAGCCGTAATCACGTGTGGATTTTCGCAAACTTGAACTGACATGCGGGGCATACAACCATGCATACACACACTTTTCCCTAAAGGCTATTTAATCAACCTATTAATTATGTTTTTGGACTGTGGGAGGAAACCAAAGTACCTGAAGAAAGTCCACACATGCATTTAGAGAACATGCAAACTCCCAGGCCGGGATTCAAACCCAGGTCCTTCTTGCTGCAAGACCACAGTGCTGCCAACTGTACCACCATGAGCCCTCTCAGTTCCTGAGAAACTAGTTTCTCTCTGAACAGCTGTTTCCAGTTAATAGCAAACCTGACTCCATGCTTAAAAGTCGGCAGGAAACCAACCACCTAAATTAACTCTGCCATTTCAAGATGGAACCAAAACTCTTTCAGAAGCTTGTTTATGGCAACCGTTCATATGAATAATTGCTACAGTATTACAGTAAAAAAAACAAAAAAAACTGAGAACATATTCAAATTTGTGCTCCTACATTCATTGACACGAACACCTGGGACAAATGTTGGATAATTAATCCACCATGGAAAGATGACGAGTTCAAATGGACCTAAAATAATCTCACCAGTGATGAGTGGATATAAACTTCTGACCATCATGTCGATTACATTTTCATTCTACCCTTATTTCTTTGTGTGTCTTTTAAATATAGCTCTACATTTGTTGTTGTTCCTCTACAATAAAACTTTTCAAAATCTGTTCTCTAGTTATTGTGGTGCTAACAAGCAGAGAGGACTCCATGGCTCTGCTGCTGGAGGCTGAGCGTCAGGGTCTGATGAATGGTGACTACGTGTTCTTCTTGATGCAGCATTTTGAGGTCAGTGAAGGAAAACAAATCAACAGTCGGCCATATATTCAACCACACAGACAGCAGAGAAGGCTGCGCAGCAAAGAGAGGCAGACTTCCCTGACCTTGTTTGAAAATATCACCGGGTAGAAGAGAAACGGTGGAAAGAACCTCATCATGGAAGTCAGATAGACAGGAACGTTGTGTTTTTTTTCCCTGCATTTTATCTATTTACCCACTGTGGTAATGTCATGTTCGACTGTCCATCAAAGCTATATCACTTTTATTTAATTCAGTTTGTTTGTACGGCAACAACTAACAAGTCAAACGAATTCAAAAATCCAATTCACATCCAAAAATAGATGCATATGAACAAGCTCTCTTTTATCTTGTTTATATGTATCTACTGTATGTGATATTAGTGTTTAAACCAACGACACACAAGAGATTCAAATTAAGTTTTGTTATTTCAATAGCTAAAATGTTTTCTATCTGAGAAAAACCAACCGATTGCACCATCTTACTTTTTCTATCAGAAAAGAACACGTAGCTACAGTAGTTAGTCAAGTTTTTAACACGCCAGACATCCATCATACCCAGCATGAGTGCAGCATAAATTCAGAGGAGAGCTTTCCTTTAACAGGTAGAAACCTCCAACAGAACCTGGCTCAGTGAGAGCAGCTCAGATTTAATCTAATCCAAGACAGACTGGTAGGGGTAACATGTTGTCCACATTTTTTCCGAAGTTATGAAGTATTTTAATGCCACTAATAAATATCGGTGTAGTATCAATAAAAGTAAATGAGATCCCCTGTCCAACTCATGTTCTGTGTTTCTTACTGTTTTCTCCCAAACAGGATAACTGGTGGAAAACTGCCCTGAGCAGCAGAGTAACCCAGGACGGAACAAGAGCTTTTGACATGACATTCATTATTGGTCAGAAGTCCTACGAAGGATACGAGTACTACGATTTCTTCAAACAGGTTTTTCAAAGACTGAAAGGACATCCTTTTTGGAGTAACCTGACATCTGAAAGTGAGGTGCGGCGTAAACGGAGTTAGCAAAAATCCTAAAGGATAACGCGACCAATCAAATGTGACAGCATTTTATTTCATTTTCTTTTTTTCTTTTTAATGAATCTCAGGTTAGCCCCTACTCAGCCTATCTCCACGATGCAGTACTTCTGTATGTGATAGGACTGAAGGAGGTTCTAAAAGAAGGAAAAGATCCTTATGACGGCCGCCAGCTTCTGGAGAAACTGAAAATCAGAGATAAAATTCGATTTCACGGTAACTATAAATCCTGCTCACAATCACAAACCCGGTGTTTTGTTTTTGTTTCACAACTAATTCAGCCAGCTTCTTTTGCAATAGCCTGTAGTGGATTTCTCCTCCCGGTGTGGTAATAACTGTCTGCTGAATGTCTGCAGTCCTTCATAGGATTTTTAATGGTCGCTAAACTCTTCAACTCTTGGGAGCAAATACTCACAATCTGTGGAAAGAAAGCAGAACAAGTAGTAGTAACATAATCTAACACAGATACTGTGGGATGGCTTTTTTAAATTTGCAGGAGCCTCTGGACTGGTTCACTTTGATGAAGAGGGGGAGAGATGTATGGACTATTCTATTTATGACTTGCAGCGTGTAGAAGGCGGCAACGTGTTTGTACCCATCCTGAATTTTGAAAGTCAAACCAAAAGTGTCAGGTAAAAAAAACAAACAAACAAAAATGAAAACAAATTTAAATTATTAACGCACAATTTAAAGAAAACACATCAACATTAGGGGTTGTGACATGACGGAAAGTGAAAACTCTAAGGGGTTGATACGTTTACGAAGCAGGGAATAATCAATATCATTTCAGTCTCTGTAACAGAATCATTTCCTATCTTGCAGACCGACATCTATGTTTTCTTCTGTTATTTGGCCAAAAGGAAAGCCACCGTCCGACATCCCTGAATGTGGTTTTAATGACGAACTCTGCGAGTGGCTGACCAATGGTAAAGTGCAGTTCACATATAAAAGAATAATAAATAAGTGCATCAAATCTTTTTAGTACAGATTATTCACTGTGATGATTTTCCTGAGACACAGAAATTGCCCTGCTGGCTGTCCTTGTGACCTTCCCCCTCATCGGTGTAGTGGCAGTTTTGTGGATTGGGGTCCTCATGCTTCAAAAGTTTCAGCTCCAGACGAGGCTGGATGACTCCAGCTGGTGGATAATCAACTACGGCGACATCACCATCATCAGGGAGCCCTCTGTGCGAGCGCTCAAATAGTTAAAGAATTAAAAAAGATGGAATGTCTCCTTGATTCTTGTTCAGTTTCCAGCTTGTTTGCTTGTCTACTTTTGCCCATTTTCTGTCGTATCTCCCCCCAGGGAAACCAGGGAGTATCTCAGAGCTCTGCAGGGAGTCACAGCGGGAGCAGCAGCTGTCAGAGCACATTCTCCAGCCATAGTTTTGACCTGAGGGACAAAACTGGCAGAGAGCACATCTACACAACCATAGGCCTCTACCAGGTGAAACTTTCTTCTGCCGGAAAAATAAATGCTCGTTGGAAAGTACATAACTATTTGACAACGATGAGCAAAAATCATCCACTTAAGTTGAGTAATTCCTGAACAAACTGGCTTAGCGATTGCTTTTTACAAACAAAATGACTGGAAATTTTATGAGAGATTTTTTCAAGTTACTTAATCTCACAAAAAGGGAGTATGTGTCTTTCTGTTGATATAACTTTTTCGTGTTAACACAGGGAAATCAAGTGGCCATCAAGTACATCAAGAACCCCATAAACTGTAATTTCCAGAAGCCTTCAGTGATTGCAGAATTCAATCTGGTAAAAGTTCCTCATGTTCCTTTGGATTTTTTTTTTTTTTTTATCGGACTGTGCATTAAGACTAAATAGGTGAATTGATTTGAAATAAACTGAGAAATTTGTATTAAGCAATTCTTTACATATGTCACAATTTTACATTTACAAACAGTAAAGTAGTTAAGTTCACATATCTGTCTTCTTTAAAAGAAAACAACAAAAAAACAGAAAACTACAAAATTACAGCTACTGTGTGCCTAACCATCTTAAATATTTTAAGATAGATGAAGGAAATGAAACATGAAAACCTGGTCCAGTTCTTTGGTGTGTGCATTGAGCCACCGAACATCTGTCTGGTCATTCAGTACTGCAAGAAAGGCAGCCTCAAAGTAAGTAGAAAATCTCTATTTCTTCATGTCACGCTAAGCAAAATTAAGAAAATCCTCCAACATAATTTTATTCTGTTTCTAAAGGATATTTTTGGGTCTTCAGATGTTGATTTGGAATGGATGTTTAAGCTATCATTTGCATATGACATTGTCAATGTAAGTATGTTTATTATTGAAGGTTCTAAAGTGCTGCAAGCTTTGTATTATACTGCTAATACCGAGCGGTATTTAGATCTTTGTCATAAAAAATATCTATTTTGTTATTCAGTAATATTATCTTTGACTATTATTATTATTATTATTATTATTTTACTATTGAAATATGTTTGTAATTCAGGGAATGGACTTCATTCACAACAGCACCCTTAAATTTCATGGAAATCTGAAGCCCAGTACATGTCTGGTGGACAGCAGACTACAAATCAAGCTCTCTGGTTTTGGATTATGGGAGTTTAAATATGGAGGAAAAAACAAGCTCGGTCCAATGGAAAATCCTGATTATGAAGGTAAAGCTGACCTGAAATCAAATTTATGATATGATGAAGGAGCATGATGTTGCACATGAAGATATATGAGTTTGTCTCAGATCTGTACTGGACAGCCCCCGAGCTCCTGAGACAGATCGGACTTCCATGTAATGGGACACCCAAAGGAGACATCTACAGCTTTGCAATCATAATGTGGGAGCTCATGTATAACTCTAAAGGAGGTCCGTACCAAGACATCAACCTGGACCCAAAAGGTTAGTTTTTTTTTTTTTTTTTTTCTTTGCGCAACATAGCTGACATTAAACAATTTACTGTAAAGTCGTCCTGTCGTGGAAAAGCAACTCAAAGGTGGGGCATTATGAAAAATCCACTTTTCTGAGCTTATGTCATGGTGTAATTTTATCCACCTGTTTGTCCTTCAGGGAGCCCACTTTTATTATCAAATGTTGCACCTTACTTAGAAATTACTGAGAAGATAAACTTGTATTTTATAGGATATTAAAGGGTAATCTGAAACTACAAAAAAAAAAAAAGAATTATTCTTGTTATTTCTGCATATTCCAAGAAATTATAATGCAGTTGCGGACGCCTTTCCGAGGGGAACCTCTCAGACCAGTGCTGTGTGAGCAGCTGTGTGATGAGAAGGTCAATGCCTTGCTCAAAGCCTGTTGGAGCGAAAACCCTGACCACCGGCCACCTTTTGGGTCTATACGCAGGAGGCTGAAGGACATAAGTCCGGAGAGGTATGTTTGCCACATTTATTTATTTTTTTTGTTCAGCAATTCCATAGTACAGTTTGATAATAACTGATACAGACAGAGGATATATAAAGTCTACACACCCCTGATTAGTTAGCAGGTGTTTGTCATGTAATAAAGTAATTTCAGAACTATTTGACATTTATGGTGACATATTGGCTGTATACTTCATTTAGGAAATAAACAGATCTTTGGTTGCACAAGTATGACCCCTTTCAGTATCTGTTCTACTATTTATCCGTTTCCAGGATAAATAGTGTTTATCTCTTTTCAGGATAGATAGTAGAACAGGTTTTATAATTGAAAACCTGTTTACAGTGGTAAAGATACAAATCAACCATACGTAAATGCAGAACTTGATAGAAAAGAAAAACATCACGATCTGAGTAAAACTTCCCGAACATTGTAAAAAAAAATGCGTTATAGTCCAGTGAGCTCAAACATAAACCTTTGGACACCATTCATAAAGAATACATAGGAGCATCATACTCACGGGTAAGGTTTCTGATGGAATTACTTTAAATTATTAAAGTACTGAATACCAGTCAGTTTTGACGCAAACCCTTCAAAATGCTAGAGATACATTTAAACCTTTAGCATCTTTGTGTCCAAATATAGGCAGCAGCCACATTAACATAAAAATGACCTTCAAAAAAAAAAAAAAAAAAGCTTTGTAATGAGAAAGCAGATCATCAATATTTTTATCTTTTGTAGTCATGCGAATATCCTCGATAACATGGTGGACAAGTTGGAGAAGTACGCAAATCACCTTGAGGAAGTAGTGGAGGAGAGGACCAACCAGCTAACAGCAGAGAAAGCCAGAGCAGACAAGCTTCTCTCCAGCATGTTACCAAAGTACCACATACACACACATCTAATCATTTCACATTAACTTTTTTTTTTTTTTGTCTACTCTTAGCCTTTCCATGTCTCTTTGCCTTTAGATACATTGCAGACCAGCTGATGGCAGGGAAGTCAGTGGAGCCACAAAGCTACGATATGGTGACCATCTTCTTCTCAGATATTGTGGGCTTCACCTCCATGTGTTCCTCCAGCTCCGCAATGGAGGTGGTAACTTTCCTCAACGAGCTCTACAGCCTGTTTGATGACATCATCAAGATGTACGACGTCTACAAAGTAAGAACCATTCACTATGCGACGAAAGAGCTGAATAGTTGTTGGCATAGACATAATATAAGGATAGACGCCTCATGGACCGCTCTCGCCTATTGTCGCTGACGAGATTTAGGGCGGCCATCTTGGAGCGATACTCCACTCCACTCAGAGTTATGTGTTTAGCAGGCACAATGACGTATCAGCGCATTTAAATGATCATAACACGCTTTTTTGTTACTGGAAACCATATTCAAACTTCTATCAAAGCAACATTTATGAACAAGTGTATTATTTAAGTATGTTTTTAATACATAGTTCAGCATATTTAAATATGCTTAGTGGCTATAACAATAGAATAGGAATGGAATATTCTGATACTGATGTATGATGAGCATATTACAAAGCACACAGCCGTTCATAATTTATTTAATAATTTTTTTAGTAATATCAATACATATTTATATAACTATAAAAACACAAATAAATAAATAATGATTTATACTGAATAATATTAATCATATATATATATATATATATACATATATATATATATATATTAGAGGTGTGCCGATCGATCGGTCACCGATCATAATCGATTTTCGTGAAAAAGTGCATGATCGGTGATCGGCGATCATTGGCTCTTGTTGCCGATACCGATCATCTCATTTCCAGCCTGCCTGTGCAGCTGGTCTCCTCTTTCCTTCACTCTGTGCAAACGCGCAGTAACAAATCCAAAGCGATGTGTAACTATAACGCACTGAGTGAAGGGGGAAGTTTGCGTGTTGCGGCGGAAAATTGAAGCACGTCAAAATGCATCAACACAACGAATCTAATATGGCATAAAAACAATGCCATACTTGACGGAATTTGGCTACATCGAGGCTCACTGCAGTAAAAAAGACATACGGAGGATCAGATAGCTGGTAAAGCAGCGCACAGCTACAAACACTCACCTGGATTAGCATGACGGTCAGAAAGCTAAACAAATAACCCGCAAAATTATTTAAGTCTTCGAGCTGCGATGTAAGACGCTGGTTCTGCTCTAGCTGTTGAACCGCTGCTACGCTACAGGTAGTAATATTTCACAGACGGAACTTCGCTTCTGCTCCACCTGGTAGTGACTCTCACACCGAACCTCTGCTTAAAGCTGCAGCATCTAACTTAAAAAAATAAATTTCATATACGTATTAAAACTTTCGCTGTCCTAACATGAGACAGATAATCTCTAAAAAAATAATCCATCTCCTCCCTGATCTGCATAATTACTCCGCTCAGTCAGAAACAGCCAATCAGAGCTAGCAGTAATCAGCTAGCCGCCATGCTATCAGGAAGTTTTCATTCAGTAACTCTGGATTGTTTATTGTAATGGAACCTGTTTTTGCCTTTGAATGTTAAGTTTTATACTTGAACTTCTTGGCAATGTTGAGAGGTTTTATTTTGGCTCTTTGCATTATTTAGCCTCTTCAGAGCCTTCATATGTTTTCAGTCTGTTAAAGATAGTATTATCAATAGCAGTACAATTTGCACAATGCCTGTTTTGTTTAGTTTTCTTCTTGAAAAAAGTTATTAAAAACAAGTTTTTGTCTAAACTAAGGTGAATTCATGGTTCCTTTTTCCACATAATGTAACCGGTAGTGTTTATGATAAAAAAAAAAATAATAATTATGTGATCGGTATCGGTGATCGGTATCGGTGATCGGCCCTCATGGGTGATCGGTATCGGGAGGAAAAAACCTGATCGGCACACCTCTAATATATATATATATATATATATATATATATATATATAATGTATATATATATATATATATATATATATATATATAATGTATATATATATATATATATATATATATATATATATATATATATATATATATATATATATATATATATATATATATATCAGTGATTCTTGAGAATAGGGACAAAATGGGTTTTAATTTTCCCATATTTTTTTTAAATTATTTCTCAACCTTATGTATGCAAATATGACAAATAATGTTTAGAAAATATGAAGATGCTAAGGTACAGGCTCCCAGTTGCGAATTTTTAAAAAAAAATTAAATTTTTAATCGACCTGACCCAGAACTTTGTCATCACCATCTGACAAAAATAAATCTAAAATGATTTTTAAAATACCCCATTAGTGATATTTTTACTCAATTTACAGACAAATGCTTCTCAAGAAATAAAATAAATATTATTTAAAACAAAAAACAAGAAAAAGTCCATCTGATGGAGTTGACAGTGCATGACGGAGTTGACACAGAACTGAAGGTGGTGACAAACTAGTGAGTAAAATGAAAAACTTGGTACATGTGAAGTAATGCAATTCATGTAAAATACATTAAAATGAATTAGTTGCACAATTAAGTGAGATTTGACAACAGAGAAAAACTCTGACGGAGTTGACATCTGACGGAGTTGACGAAATGCCAAACTACCTCAATTTATATGATGTTATTCTGAAGGAGGCCATATTGTAGCTCGTCAGGTCCATGAAATCTTTACAGTTTACCAAAATTAAGCTTTTATTTCGCAAAATTTTATCAAAGTTTTGTAAATTGTCAGTTATGGAGTTGACACATCATGGTTGTGACAAACAACTTAGGAATAAAACAGAAGAAAAAACTAAAGAATAACTTAAGCTAACCGGAGCTAACTAGCCCTCCTAGCAAAGGAAGAGAAAAGACAACGTCATGGGGTCCTCAGAAGTTCTGGTGCCCCCCAATAATGCCTGATTTTTTTACATTCTTTTCATTTCTGACGGTGTTGACAAAAACTAAGGACAAATTTCAACGGAGTTGGAAAATATCTAAAAATTATTTTTAATTCAATTTATCGATACTTTTATAATTATTTATATGACTACTTATACTTAATTGTCATAATATATAATTTTAGTATTTCTTTAATTGTTTTAAACTATAAGAATGTGTTGAGTTCTGCTCCTGGACAAGGGCTTTTACAGGCATCATCCACCGACTACAATGTTTAAAATAAAAAAATATTCAGCAAAAAAAAGAAAAATATACATTGTTGTGCTCACATGACCCAGGTTAGTTTAGTTAGATATTTGAAAAAAATATATTTTGTGTATATTTTATTCAAATTTCATGCTTTATCCATAGGACCTGTTTTGTCCCTATTCTCAAGAATCACTGATATATATATATATATATATATATATATATATATATATATATATATATATATATATATATATATATATATATATATTAGAGGTGTGCCGATCGATCGGTCACCGATCATAATCGGGCCGATTTTCGTGAAAAAGTGCATGATCGGTGATCGGCGATCATTGGCTCTTGTTGCCGATACCGATCATCTCATTTCCAACCTGCCTGTGCAGCTGGTCTCCTCTTTCCTTCACACTGCGCAAACGCGTAGCAACAAATCCTAAGTTTGCGTGTTGCGGCGGAAAATTGAAGGAGTCAAAATGCATCAACACAACGAAGCTAATACGACATAAAAACAATGACATACTTGACGGAGTTTGGCTACATCGAGGCTCACTGCAGTAAAAAAGACATAAGGAGGATCAGATAGCAGGTAAAGCAGCGCACAGCTACAAACACTCACCCGGATTAGCATGAAATTATTTAAGTCTTCGAGCTGCGATGTCAGACGCTGGTTCTGCTCTCGCTGTTGAACCGCTGCTACGCTACAGGTAGTAATATTTGACAGACGGAGCGTCGCTTCTGCTCCACCTGGTAGTGACTCTCACACCAAACCTATGCTTAAAGCTGCAGCATCTAACCTAAATAAATAAATTTTACATACTTTCGCTGTCCTAACATGAGACAGATAATCTCTAAAAAAAATAATCGATCTCCTCCCTGTTCTGCATAATTACTCCGCTGAGTCAGAAACAGCCAATCAGAGCTAGCAGTAATCAGCTAGCCGCCATGCTATAAGGAAGTTTTCATTCAGTAACTCTGGATTGTTTATTGTAATGGAACCTGTTTTTGCCTTTGAATGTTAAGTTTTATACTTGAATTTTTTTGGCAATGTTGAGAGGTTTTATTTTGGCTCTTTGCATTATTTAGCCTCTTCAGAGCCTTCATATGTTTTCAGTCTGTTAAAGATAGTATTATCAATAGCAGTACAATTTGCACAATGCCTGTTTTGTTTAGTTTTCTTCTTGAAAAAAGTTATTAAAAACAAGTTTTTGTCTAAATTAAGGTGAATTCATGGTTCCTTTTTCCACATAATGTAACCGGTAGTGTTTATGATAAAAAAAAAATAATAATAATAATTATGTGATCGGTATCGGTGATCGGTATCGGTGTATCGGCCCTCATGGGTGATCGGTATCGGTATTGGCAGGAAAAAACCTGATAGCTAAAGGGCGATTCCACTTAATTTTTCACTACCTTCCGTATCTTTAATCGACTCTAGTCTAAAAACTACTACACCTAGAGACTTGAAACTTGGACTGGATTATTCTCCGCTTCAAGCTGAATGAATACCATGTTTGGGATTTGTGAAACCCTTTTTTGATTTGTGAAACTTCAATAAAGTTTTATTATCACCATTTTTTCATCTCTTTCATACTAGAACTGCTCTAATTAAAAAACAACACCTAGACACTTGAAACTTGTACTAAATTATTCTGCTCTAACAGCAGAATAATTTAAAACCATGTATGCGATTTGTGAAACCTTTTTCTGATTTGTGAAAACTTAATAAAGTTCGATTATTACCATTTTTGTTGAACTCTTTCATACTAGAACTTCTCTACTTAAAAAACTACAACATCTAGACACTTCAAACCTGCACTGGATTTTTCTGCTCTAATAGCAGAATAATTGAAACCATGTTTGTGATTTGTGAAGCTTTTTTCTGATTTGTGAAACTTCAAAAAAGGGCGACATCACCCCTTTTATTTATCTTTTATCACACGAGAACGGCTCTAATTCCAATGCTACAACACCTAGACACTTCAAACCTGAATCAGATTATTATCAATTAATAGCAGAATATTTAAAACCATGTTTGGGATTCGTGAAACCTTTTTCTGATTTGTGAAACTTCAATAATTGTTGATTTCAGACGTTTTCTGGATCTTGGTCACATGAGAGCTACTCCTGCTCTAAAACTACAACACCTAGAGTCTTCAAACCTGGACTATATTATTCTGCTCCAATAGTAAATATTTTAATCCAGGTTTGGGATTTGTGAAACCTTTATGTGATTTGTGAAACTTCACTAAAGATCAGATTACTATTCATACATGTTCCATGCGGTTTTTTTCAAATTTAATTATAATTCAAAACCACTTTAATGAACCACTTTAACCACTTTAACCAATGGGAAATTAAATGTTGTTGTAACTCATTAATTCTTCAACGAGTTATTGTCGATCATGCTGGCTGTTGGAAGGAAAGAACCTTTGCAGGGGTCTGTTAAGTGAAGTGAAGTTTCACAAATCAGAAAAGAGCTTCACAAATCCCAAACATGATTCTAAATATTCTGCTGTTAGAGCACAATAATCTAGTCCAAGTTTTAAGAGTCTATGAGTTGTATTTTAGGAACTAGAGCAGTTCTAGTGTGATCCAGATGCAAAAAATGGTGAAAATCTACCTTTATTGAAGTCTAACAAATCAGAAAAAGGTTTCAAAATCACAGTCATGGTTTCAAATATTCTTCTATTAGAGCAGAAAATTCCAGTCCAGGTTTGAAGTGTCTAGGAGTTTTCGTTTTTTTAATTAGAGCAGATCTATGGTGATCCAGATGCCAAAAAATTGTGAAAATTGAACTTCATTGAGTTTTCACAAATCAGATAAAAGTTTCACAACTCCCAAACATGGTTCTAAATATTCAGTTCTTAGTTGAGAATAATCCAGTTGAAGTTTGGAGAGTCTAGGTGTCGTAGTTTTGGAAATAGAGCAGTTCTCGTGTGACCAAGATAAAAAAAAGTGGTGAAATCACCCTTTTTTAACGTTTCACAAATCAGAAAAAAGTTTCACAAATACTAAACATGGTTTTAAATATCCAGCTTGAAGAGGAGAATAATCTGGTACAGGTTTGAAGAGTCTAGGAGTTGTATTTTTTTTTTATTAGAGCAGTTCTAGTGTGATTCAGATGCCAAAAAATGGTGAAAATCGAAATTTATTGAGTTTTCAAAAATCAGAAAAAGGTTTCACAAATCCCAAACATGGTTATAAATATTCTTCTATTAGAGCAGAATAATCTAGTCCAGGTTTGAAGTGTCTAGGAGTTGTAGTTTTTTAATTAGAGCAGTTCTAGTAATGAAAGAGGTGCCAAAAATTGTGAAAATCTAACTTTATTGAGTTTTCACAAATCAGGAAAAGGTTTCACAAATCACAAACAAGGTTTTAAATATTCAGCTTGAAGAAGAGAATAATCCAGTCCAAGTTTCAAGTGTCTAGGTGTAGTAGTTTTTAAACTAGAGTTGATTAAAGATGCGGAAAGTAGTGAAAAATTAAGTGGAATCGCCCTTTGGAACTTCAGCTTCGTAGCTGAGATTGAGTCCAAAATCCGATGTGAGATTCATCCGTGCTGCAGTGAATGCACCTCTCTTTATACATCTCCCTCTTCTTCCTCACATCGTGTCTTTAGGAAACTTTCAAAACAAAAACGGAAGCTTTGGGATGTATCTTACTAGTGAAAGAATTACATATAAATAATAGTCTTGACCACCTGTGTAAACTTTGCTGGTGAATGTTATAACACATAATATAAGTTTTATAATATGTATTATATTGTTTCATTTCTTATATAGGCTCTTGTGTCAGATAATCTAAGTCAATGTTAGAGAATAATTAATTTTTTTAGATTTATGGAATCTCAGTTAGCCTTCATAGCGGGACTGAACCCGTATTACACCAAGCACTGTAGCTAATGCTAGCTGGTATCTCGCCGGTGGACATAAATACAGTAAAGTAATATTCTAATCACAATATATACACAATAATATGTCCATCTTACTTGTGAAATGTTGTCTGTGGAGCCCTCACATCAATCAAAACAGCAGATGCCTCAGTGCTGAGGCATCTGCTGTTTTGATTGAGCAAAGTAGGAGGGTATACCGCTCCAAGATGGCCGCCGTATTTCCTGCGCCGGAGCGGCCAATGCGGGGTCTACTCTTATATTATGTCTATGGTTGTTGGTCTCCAACAGCTTGACTGTGAAACTAGTAACTTTTTGCTGGTCGCATTCACTTAGCTTAAGTTCATGCTACAGCCTGTTTGATGACATAATATGTCCTGTAAAACTACAAAACAGGATTTCATTTCCAGTAATAAAATTGATTGGGTATTGGTTGATATTAATGTTAGGTTTAGTATAACAGAAGTCAAGGGTTTAATAAAACAAAACAAAACAAAAAAAATGACAGAGTTGGCAACTGTTATGAGTGGTTAATAAAATCCAGAGGAAAATTGGAGAAATGAGAAGAGCAGAAAGGAACAGGAGAGAACAGACAATTATTTCATGACTCAGAATTGGGCACAATAGACTGAACAGCACATTATTTTTAATAGGGAAACATCAGACAGGGGAATGTGAGTGTGGGAAAGGTGAGACAATCGGACATGTTAGGTTATATATTTTTTCTTTAAACAGTGTATTTTGCATAACAGGATCAAATGTATTCATTTATTTATTTATGTCATGTGGTCCACACTCCTTACCGGTTGGTAGTCAGTTGTTTTCCAACTGCCAAAAGACGAAGAAGTACATTTGAAACAAACATTTAGCTTCGATAAGCATGTGTTTCGAAATCTTTGTTGCAACACCGATCACCTGTGCTATTTTATCAGGTGGAAACCATCGGCGATGCTTACATGGTAGCAAGTGGCCTTCCTATCAGCAATGGCACCAAGCATGCTTTGGAGATATCCATGATGGCTCTGCACTTCCTGGGCGCCATTCAGGTCTTCAGAATCCCTCACAAGCCAGATGAGATCCTTGCAATTCGCATTGGCATACACTCTGGTAACAGACTGCATCAACAGAAACACCTCCATTTTGCCTTTTTCCGTTTTTCATTTTTTGTCACTTGTCAAATATTTTTTTTACGTTACCATCACAAACTGCAACATGTTTTATGTGAAAATAACACATAGTTGCAAATATAAATAAATGTGTGTTTTGCATTTACATTGAGCCCGATTAATACTCTGCTTGCCCGATTAGTGAGTTTGGTTGGTAGGTCAGAAGTTGTGCTATACTCTTTTCAGGACAATGTATGGAACAACGGTCTCTGTGATAACAAAAAGCTTTGCGTGTTTTATAACCCTGCTTTGAACTTCCCCACAACTAATGATCTCTAACAAATCTCAGAGGCCTTCACTAAACATTTTGACTCACAGTGGGATTAAATTAAAAACAGGTGGACGGTGTTTACTTATTAAATGACTTCTGAAGGAAACTGGTTGCTCTTAATTAGGGGTATCAGAACAAATGAGTGAGATACATAAGCAACCCTTATGTTCTGATCTTTATTTGTAAAAACTCATAAAAAGAAAATGAGACTTTTTGCAAAACATCTATTGTGTTTGTCTGCATTAGTGCTGTAACTGTTGCAACTGTTTGACATTTGTCAATATTTAGGAAGAATCCCAACACAAAAACGTGACTGGTTTGAGTTCATTGTTGCAAATGTTTGACTAATGTTTAGAACTGGTGTGAAATAACATGAGTAATTTCCACCCAAACATTTCTTGAACCGTCCAACTGTACTTGTCTGGTTCATGTAGGTCCAGTGGTTGCTGGAGTGGTGGGAACCACTATGCCTCGCTACTGCCTCTTTGGTGATACAGTAAACACAGCCTCACGCATGGAGAGCAACGGCTTACGTAAGTTAAGTCTTCTGCAAAAGTTACACACATTTCTTTTCCACAGATGAGGGAACTGAACATTAATGTAATACGTTTTGGAATGGAGATGCTCTAGTGGTCTCGGAGAGGGAGTGAAATCAAACCTGACGAAAATGGAAGAATTTGAGTTAGCTGCAATTTGGTACATCTGCTAACATACTGTCTATGTAAATTTCATTTACAAGATGGTTCTTTAAAAGAAAGGAAAGTGTTTCTCTTAAGGTGGCAAAAAACACTAGTAAAACTCTTAAACCAACAGATAAAATGCTTTAACCGCACGGATTATTTTAGGACTGACATTGCATTGATATTAAGGCGTAGACTTACTGTATACCTCAAATGTATTGAATAATTAATTAATTTCTCTGTGTTATGAATTAATAATTCATACATTCCACTACAACAAAGTATGAATAGAGTCAAACTTTCTAGATTTCTCAATTAAAAAAAGGCTGTTGACACTCACTCCAACTTGAAGCTTGATATCAAAACCCAAGATCCTGTTTGTTTGTTTGTAGTGCTATCATTTAAAAGATATTAATAAAAGTTTAAAGAGAAGTCATCCAATGTCAACCAGGATCCTAATTTTACATTACCCAATTCAAACTGAAATGCTGCCAGTGGTTTGCGTTTTATTTAGTGCAAACATAATGTTGTAAATTTTAAAATATTAAGGGCATCTAAAGGTTGCAGCAACCCCTGGTGGTCAGAAACACAAGGTCACCTTTTTTTTTCCTTTTTATCCTTTATCATACCTAAAATAACGGTCTTACAGATGGAAAAGGCAGAACAAAGAGAGCTCAAATGATTGATGACATTTTTGTTAGTTTTTTTTTTTTGACAGATCCTCTGATTTTGTTAGCGCACAAATGCTTGACACCAGATTTTCTGGATTTTAAGAATATATGAAAAGTAACATCTGAAGTGTCCACATAGTAAACTTGACTATATCTTCTACAGGCTTCTCAGCTTAAATCCTCATAGAAATTAATTTACTCTATTTGTCTGAGAGTTTGACATCTTTCCATCTGCTTGCTCTGTAATCTTCCAATCACATTGATGCTGAATACACTATTGATAAGCTAACATTTACATCTCTGTTACAAGACAGTAATAAAACTCAAAGGAACAGATGACACTAGACAAAGTTATTGGTTTGATATTACAGATATGTATTCTATAAATTCTAATTTGATGACATTCAGATGTATTCCTGTTACTATTTCATTGAGTGGTGGTTTAGTAACCCAAGGCATTCTTTTTATTGCGTACAGCACTAAGGATTCACATATCTCAGTCCACAGCTGACATTCTTGTTCAAGCTGGATCCTTTGAGTTGAAAGAAAGAGGGGACATCGAAATGAAGGTGACTTGCCAACATTTTTGTGTGTTTTATATTTTTTTAAGGTGTGCACTGCTTGCTTTATGAACAGAATACAATTTTCTGCCAGGGTAAGGGAGTCCAGAAGACCTATTGGCTGCTGAACAAAGCTGGATTCAATCCTACTCTGAATTCGCTCAGCTCACTACAGGGTGACGGTCTCAAGGTGCAAATGGAGGTAGGTTGAAAGAAAAATGTTGAGTATTAAACAGTCCCTCATATTATTTTTCTTTTTAAATGATTCAATTTACAACACAAATTCAACTTAAATTGTTAAAAATAGTGTTTCAATACAATCAGGGTTTTCAGCACTTTTTAATCATCCACTTCTTATGCTGTAGGGTCCATCACTTGCTGCACTTGCTTTCAAATGCGGCATCAGAACATTATAACAATATTATAATGTTTCTAAATGTATTTTTGAATAATACAGAGACTTGATAATGATTTTGCAATTTATTTCTATTCTAGTCTCTGTAAAACATTTTAGTCACAATTTTCTATTCCACATTCAGAATGAAGGAATCGTCTTTGGAAATTGTTCAGTTAAAAAAAAAAAGATTTAGAATTATTTTTCTCATTTATTTCAAAATGTCTCCTTAATAAAGTCTGTCTATGGTTACACGCACAAGTTTTCGCACTCTTGACCTCTTCCACGTGTTACCGTATCGCAACCAGAAACTGTATCAATGTATTTTCTGGGATTTTATGTGATAAACAAACACAAAGTATCACATAACTGTTAAGTGGAATAAAAAAGGATGCGCGGTTTAAGTTTTTATAAATAAAAATCTGCAAGGGGTTTTGTGCGTTTGTATTCAACCCACTTTAGTTTGATACCCTTGAGAAGCTAGTGTTTTAGGAAATAGAGTCCACATGTGGGTAATGTAATCCTAGTATAAATCCAGCTGTCCTGTGAAGTCTATTAGAAAGCAATATATAATCAGCATCACAAAGACCAAGGAACACCGCAGACAGGTCGGAGATAAGGTTGTGGAGAAATCTCACCCAGAGTTAGATCAAAAAGTGCTTTACAAATACTCATTGCATGTGTTCGGTTCATCTCACAAGATTCTAGAGCATGTCAGAGTACAGCCACAAATTTCAGTGTATTTCAATAAACACTGAAATTTGTGGTGGTAGTACGAAATACTGTAAAAAAAAAAAAAAGAAAAGTTGAAATGGAATAAAACTTTTTGCATGGCAACATCTGCCCAGTATGCATAGTCTCCTGAATGCTTTGCTCTTTTATCTTTTTGGGTTTTTTTCTCCCTTCCAAAGAAACAAGAAGTGATGAGATCTGCAGTTGCAAAGTCCCAGTTAATCCAACCCAAATCATCGATGACCACAGTGCATGTCTAGGTGTTGTAAGAAGAAGCAGGATGGTGTTCTCTGTCTCACACACACTTTGACGAAGTGGGTTTTTTTCATGTGCTTGTTGCAAGAATAAGGTGATAGTTGATGACTTCTTCAACAGTAGAGGGAGTTGAGGCTCTTGTCGACAGATATTAACTTTTTCTTTTTTTTTTTTTTTTTTACAAGGGAAGCACAATGTATCACAAACAACGTTGCTATAGGTGCTGTTGTAAGTCTTTTTTTTTCATATTGGTCTGATAAGTAAAAGTATTCTTATCTTGTTGCTGTTTCAGTTTTGGGAGGGGGTTAGCCATGTGGTATTTTTTATCATCATTTATCATTTATCGTAGTTTCGACAGGCTAGTGAAATGTAAATTATATCGGTCACTATTGTAAATTGGCCGTAGCAGCAACCGGATGTCGATACAGACTCAAATTGTCATATGGTTACATGCCTAACTTCAACTCATATGATATCGATTCTCATAATTATATAAGAAACATGCAGATATTTTTGAGTCGACAGCAAAAATCAACTCTTAAAATGAATGCGCACTGTGACAAAGAGAAAGCCTCTCTTTATTCTCAACTAAAAGTACAGATAATGAAGCGATCATCTCATCAGTGACAGAAAGTTCTGTCCTGACCTGAACATTTGTGAACTTTTGACAGTTTGGTTTCATGTTGCAGAAATAGAAAAGCATGAAAACATACCTCAGAAAGATATGATATTGTGAAATACATGCGTAACAAAACATTTATCTCCTCTAGATTAAGCTTTTTATGACTAAAATGAATTATGTTTATTTTGTTTTTCTCTAATGCATCAGCACTTCTGTTTATCTACCTCATTTATGTTCTTGATTTGGTTGTAGTGTTGTGCCTCAACTGTAATTATTTACCTGAAACAAGGAAATACCAACAATAAAGTTTTTTTGCCTTAAAAAAAAAAAAAAACAGAACATTTTCAGTGATCTTTATTGGAAATAAAAGCACACTTAAGTTTTTTTTAAGCCTTTCTAGATATACTAAATGCAGATCAGTCCTTTAACTGGGGAATGTATTCATACGCTCCCTGAGACTTGGGGTGACACACACTTCGCTTTGTGATTGAACATGTGCTGGTGGTTTGTATACTCAACAGACATTTATTGTTTTACATTTTCAACACATTTACTAAATCGAAGAAAATGTTTGCCGTGACCATAAGTGGGATGAGAAGAGAGGTGCCTGAAGAGACACAGGAAAAAAAAAACTGAGAACAGTTTTCACAACATGTTTTTCAGTACATTTCTTCCCCTTTCAATCCATCAATTAATCTTTGTTGAAATTCAAAGTTTCTTTCTAAAAAAAAAAAACTTTGGCTGAAATGTGTTCAAATACATTTCAGCCAGATATTGTTACCTGTTGTGTGCCCATTATTAGAAGACTCGCTGGCTGTTAAGAAATAAATACAATAGTGTGTATTTTATTTCAGTTGGGTTATTCTTTCATATAAACATAAGTTACTGAAATATCGGATAAAAAGATTTACAGTACCTTTAATCTGAAACTCAGTGGTGAGGATCCCTCCACTCGGTTCTATTTCTGACGACAGCGACCTCTTAGAGCACGGACTCTTCAGAGAAAAGCAACAATATTAACTTTAGACAATGTTCACAATGAGTTCCACTTAATCTACATGGTGCCTAAAAAACACACCTATTTTAGAGTTTCTTTTGTACCATAATAAATCAAACACTAACTTGGAAAAATGGAATATTTCAATCATTGAATTTTGTGCTTTTATGATGTGAATCACTTTGATCGGCCATGTTGCCGAAATGTGCCATGCAAATAAACGTGTCGATTAAGGACATGTTTGTATTCCGACTACAAAAGGGGGAAGATTATTAAAGTTCTTTCATGTTTGTGATTACATATTTGCAATGTACTCACAGGCTGACAGACCAGCCTCTCTGCATCACAGATGTGGACCTCGCAGTGAAGCCACACGGTGGACACCTTCTCCAGTCGCTGGAAGCGGAAGGAGTTGAACTTAAACGTGGAGCGGCTGTCCTTGGCATTATCGAAAATGGTCACCGTGTAGTCAGCAGGACAGCTGGTAGAAAACAAAAATGTGGAGGTTGTTGCACAAACAAATATCTTCAAGGAATGGATCCTTATCAAGAGACAATAAATGTTTGGGCACCTGTTGATGATAAGACTCCACCTCTTTCTGTCTGTTGAGTAAGGAGTTGGAGTCGCCCAGCAGTTGTTGATAACAACTTTGAATCTGATGGTTTAAATACAGTTGGATTCAGCATTTGGCATTGTGGATATAGTTCTATGTATATATAAATATATATCTTATTTCAAGTTTAATCATTAAAGAAAATGCTTGTGTACCTATTACTTAGACCTTTTGCTTCAATACCGATAAAAACTTCAGAGCCAATCTCAGAGGTGTCAATCACATAGGGAGCGTCCTTAGCATACAGGAACTTAGAGTTCTACGAAATACAGGATTTTTGGTGTCCTTTTCATCATGCAGTCATTTTAAAGGAAAGAAAATAAAAACTCATGCCCACAAAAAGGGCGTTTCCAGAAAGAAATGTTTTCATTGAATTACAGAGGCGTTGACAAGGAGAGAATCTGGAGTGACTCACCGTGAACACGTTCATAGACAACTGTGATCTAAAAGTCCCTAAACTCCCATTGTTGACATAAACTGTAGCAACTCTAGAAAAAGCAGAGGGTTTAGTAAAACCACTACAAGTCGTTGTGTTAGCATGCACATATGCTTCAGAGAGTATTCTTGGTTGCATGGTGCCTTGAGCTGGTGCTTACCTCTGACTGAAGACTGCGTTATTTACCAGGTAGGCTGCTCGGTATACGCAGCTGAAGGTGTAGTTGACCGGCTGGTTTCTGACCGTCAGCGAAGTATCGTTGGAGACGATGGAGTTGTAGAAGATGTACTTGGCATCTTTGCCTGGCATATACTGAATTAAAAGAACACCGGGAAAAGCGCGGAATGAGCGTATCGTCAGCATTGCTTCTCTTCTTATGCAGGCGCCTTACCTCGGATTGTGTGCCGCAGTACGAATGGTTTCTTGGTGTTAGGTCTGGTATAATGAAGCGGTAGTACCCTGGGCTGTGTATTCCAGTGTAACACACTCCACCCAGGGACAGCTGGTCTATCTCCCAGCCATAAGGACACTCTGGCACATTGGCGATGATGGCGTTAGGAAAACAGGAGACTACAACATAGTCTGGAATACAAATCAAACGGACTTAAAATGTGTCCAGGCATTTGGTAACAACTTTTGTAATGACCTAATTTTCCATTTAAAAAGTGCATCTATCAAAACATAACTTTAAAAAAGAAAAAAAAAAACATGGCTTTTTTTCTCAGTATCTTGACAAGAGTTTTATTTATTTAATTTACTTTAGTCTAACTTCAACACCAAGCTACAAAAAAGGAAAAAACAAAATTTCTCACTTTTAAAATCAAGCCTGAATTATTTCATATTTTGGATTGAAATGACATAACATGCAAAAAAAAATAAATAAATAAATATCAGGATCATTTTCAATTTTAGGAATTTGCAGCAGTTCTGGACGAGTCTCATAAGAAAGTGAAAGTGTATATTAGCCTTTTCACAAATCTGGTTTTTACCTGCTTTTTGTGGCGCGCATGTCAGTGCAACGGGTAAACTCAGTAGCAGTGCAACAAATGAAGCCATGGTGAGATGCTGCAAAGTAAAATAGAGAATTTATTTAAAAAAAAAAAACAAACATATTTTGGGATAAGATCAAATCTGTAAAAGAGAAATTGTGTCTCACCTTATGAAGCTAACACCTTTAGCCTGCTGAATGTCAGGGGATCACCATATCTCCTTTGCAGGTTGTCTGTAAACTAGCTCTGAGGCAACTCAAGGAGGCATTTTATACTGTGGTAGATGAGGGTAAATGGCTTTCAATCATTCTCCTGTCTCCAATTTTCCCACTGGCATGACTGGTTTAAGAGGTCCATTGTGAAGCTTTTCACAAAAGCCCTCTGTGCTCCTTAGACTGAAGACTCTTAAATGACCATTAGTGTTACCTATTCTGCAGATTGGTGAAAAGAAACGGCCAAGGTTCATACAATGGACACTGAAAGGTTTTGAATTAAAGGATGACAATAAAGGATGGGATGAAAAAGTCTCAAAGCGTGACATTTTTTAAGGGAAGTCAAACATTCTGTAGAAAACTTGCATCAACATTCACACTACAAAAAAGATAAACTTTTATAAACTGAATAAAAGTCATTTCAACATCTGTAGCTTTCCTAATGTAATGTTGAAAATAAACCTAATAAGGTTTATTTTCAATGTTTCATAAGAAATTATCTTTTTTTTAATAATTTTTTTTAACACAACTTTACATGCAAACTTCAAATTTTTGGTGTTTAATAGGTCATTACATAAGGCACAACTGTCTTATCTGTATACTACATAGAACCGAAAACGTTTTTGCCCCCTAAATTTATTCTGTTTTTACTTCGTTGTTACAAATGAAGTGGAATCAGCACTTTGCATGTGCTTTAAACTACCATTTATTTTTGATGAAACATGGAACAAACTAGAAAAATAGTCAAATAAATCTGCTTTCATGACCTGCATGTGTCCAAACAGAATTAGTGCTGGAATTCAGGGCGATGCCATTCTATTCCAAATACACAGTGATCTTGTTTTTTTTTTTTGTTTTTTTTTACTACACACTTAAACACTTAACAGCCTATTTCAGTTTCACCAGCACCTCTTTATGAGATTGTTAAAAAAGAGAAACATGCAGAGAGAGGGTTCTACATCTGGATCATTTTGGCCTCCATCACATGAGAACCCTTAAAGTTGCAAATTGAATAGTGTAGTCACTTATTAATCCCACAGTGGATCAAACAGACATGTAAAGATACTCTAAAATGTGATGGTAGCTCAGATACGATGAGGAGCACACAGACCGTAGTGTTCTAAAGTTCAGGTGATAGGCCTCTGGTTTTGTAGCACTGACTAATATCGGGTTCCTCACAGTCTTGTGCTATTAGATATCACTTTTGTTTAACCTGGCTTTCTTGTGCGTGTGAAATGTGCTTCCTTATTGGCTTGTTTTTAAGCTACATACTAGCCGTCTTGTGGCTTTCTTCTTAGTCATTCCTGCTAATAATTTGTAATATTGGCTTGTGTCTTAGAATGGATTTGTTGCATTGTTTCTCAATTATATTTGTTAAGAAATTAAATACCTGCTATTTGCACCAGACTTTCACTTGTAAGCTTTAATGCATTTTAGTGGCTCAATATCAAAACCCACCTTACCATTTTTATTTATTTATTTATTTTTTTGTAAACTCTGAAGAATGAGAAGAAACGAGACTAGACAGTAAGGTTGTTCACAGAAAAACTGCACTCAGTAACCTTTCATCTGAAAGAGTCGAGCTGCAGACAATTAGCATCTAAATGGAGCGACTGGGGGAATGGTAAAGGTTTGACCGAAGAAGATACGGATCTAGAAGAGTGTAATGGGACAGCTAGTGTTTCAAGCACCTGTCGATGCTAACAATTGAGAGTTGCTGGATTCCTCCTCTGTGTTATGCAAGTGAACCATGGGATCCAAAAACGTGCTTCAAGAAATGTGCTCAGAAAGGAGACAAAGTAACTGTTCACGTCTTCTCTTACAGAGAACAGTGGGCTGGTAGAGACGTACCCAAATAACATAGGTGTGTCTGTCACAAAAAGTTTTTCCACAAAATATTTAATCGGGGTCTGATTACAAATACATACCACACTTTTTTTTTTTTTTTCCCCAATGAAAACATCACTAAATACACAAAGAAGATGTTTTATGAGTTCAACCCAGCTACGCAGAGCAGAGTAGTGCTTTTCTAGATATTCACTACGTTAATCTAACGGCATCTTTCAAAACAGCACACGGAAATACAAACATTTATTCTGTACACATCATATTTACATAATAAATAGATTTAATCTTGAGGCCTTATGTTAAGGTTTGGACCCTTGGCAGGTCCATCTCGTCCGTTCTGGTTGATAGGTAAAGTCCCTCCTGAAAGACAAGGAACAATAAGTTATGTTTTGATTGCCCAATACGTTTCCTCCAAAATAAATTAAATAAAATCTAAAGAACATTGTAAGAAGAGTAAAGTCAGTACTTTTTACAAAAATAACTATTTCTTAATAAACTGCAAAGTATGTCAACTAGAGGCGCTGCTTCTAAATTATCCAACTGAAAAAAAAAAGTTTTATTTTTGTCATTTTAATCATATATTTTGTGTAATTGTATCAAATGGAAACTTATCAAATATTTCTGCTAATGTTTTGGTTGACTTTTAAAAATGGACAAATAAAACTTTAAGCTTTGGGAACATTTTTATTATTATTATTATTATTATTATTATTATTATTATTTTATGGCTTCTCACATGATTCGTTGTCTGTTGAGGGAACCACTTCAGTTTAAATGGGAGTACTCACTCTCTGCGGTTCTGCCTGCCGTCTTCCCGACACAGCAGACCTTCCTCGCACGGGCAGATCTGGTTGATGCTGAACGCCAGGCCGCCATCGGGAACATAGCAACTCTCTTTGCGAGCCAGGCGCTTTTTGCACACCGTCTCGCCATGATGTCGAGCGCAACACATCGAAGGCCCACAGTCTCTGTCAGCTTTACACCTGGAGCCTGATTCAGAAAACGAAGGAATTAGACAGCAGGTTAACTACGCTTTTTTTCCCCAAAAAAATTGTTTTGAGATTAAATTTTGCAGGGTTTATAGGATTTTATGTTCTTTTCAAAATTTAAAATACCAAAAGTTTGCTATGAAAATACATAGACATTTCTACTGCTTTAAATATGAAGCTTGCAAAGAAGGGAGCACATAAAGATGAGAAGAAAGAAGGACATACAGAGGGAAAGAAAGATAGAAGGGAATGTGGAAAATATAGAAGGAAGAAAGAAAAGGAGGAGAAAATGTTGCAAGGAAGGAAAGGAGGACGTAAAGAATGAAAGAAGGACACAATGAAGGAAAGAACACAAAGAAAAAGAATAATGGAAGGACATAAAGAAGGAAAGAAAAAGGAAGAAAGAAGAAACAAATCTACTTATCCAGACCTAGAAAATACGGAAATCAAACCCCATACTTTCCAGTCTGCGTAAGGACCTTGAAAAGGTTTTAAGATTTGATTTTATGTTCATATCCTTACCCTCTTGTCCATTGGGAATGCTGCGGTGACACTTCCCAAACATGCAGAGGAGTCCACGGACACACTGAGTGTCCCTCCGACAGTACTGACCCTCTCCACGTAAAGGCACACAGAGACCAAAGTGACGATCACACGAGAAACCGCGTCCACAAGCTCTGTCGCTGTCGCACACAGTCTGCAGACAAAATAAAATAAACTTTTTTTTTTTTTTAATTCCTGTTGAAGATGTGTAACTGAGTACTTTTACAGGATAATGCCTTAAAACAAAAGTTAGAAATTCTTACTGTGAGTTCTTTGGCCACAGGAGAGTTCTCTCTAAGAACTTTAGCTCCGTCTTTGGGAGGGCCGTGAGGCATGTTGAGCATCCAGGCCCAAATACGAGCGTCGGCACCGGAAAAACACACCAACAGGAGAACCAGATTCATTTCCCCCAACATCCCAAAGACGCAAAAAGATAACCTACACAGGCTGCCTCAGAATTAGGAAAAGAGAAACTTCAAGAAGGCCCCAGTATTTTGTTTTCCTCAGAAACGGCTGAGGAGATCCACGCAGTGACACTTGCCAGCTCCTCTACCCGTACGACCTTTATAGGCCAACAAAGCTCAACTTCCCCCTCGCTTCACTGTTTGTCCAAGCAACAGGGTAGGAGGAGACAATTAGTTTTTAATAGATTAACTTATTGCCTGAGCTACCCCCTGCAGGCTGAAAGTACTGGCCAAATGACAAGTAGCAAAGCGACAAATGAGGGGAGACGGGGCATTGACAAGAGTTTTTGACAATGCTGCCAAGACAAGCACCACCTCTGTGTGGTTATCTCAGCTAGACAAACAAACAAGGAGGACAAAAGAAGACAAATGCATGACATGTTTCACTGCTCACTGAGTGACAAGTGCTGCCACTAAAGGTCCTGGCCCCGAAACGCTAAGCAAACAGCTCTGGCCCCCTACCTTTATCACCCCCCCCACCAACCCTATCCTGCTTCAGACCCCTCGCTGGGAGCAATTTGGAGAAACACACCCAGCAGACAACCCCGTGATCTCATTAAGAGTAATTACCATCAGCCATTCGTTCTCACAGGCAGGAAAGCTGTGAATGCTAATGAAAACCCAATATTTATTCCTACACATTTTTCCTCCAAGAAGAGTAGAGCCAAGAGACACCAACTGAGATCTTTCAAGAAACACTCAGCGTCAATATGAGTAACGATCGCTGCAAAAGAAAAGTGAAAACTTTTCCCCAATCACACTTTGCAGAAAGTAGCTTTTTTTAGTAGATGATTTTGTGTTTCAAAATATCATCCAAATTTATATATTTTTTTTAAATTTCTCCCCCAATTTTCTAAAACATTAACAGTTAAGTTCAGCAAGTTCAGCAACAGTAACTTCAAATACTTTCTGGCGTTGAATATTGTGCCTGTTTGGAGATCTTGATAAATATGAACTTAGGTCTTAAATATGGACTTAGGTGAACCCATTTCTAACAGCTGCACTGGTGTGTGACAATGTAAATTGAATGTTACCGTTTTCATTTCACATGTAAATTCTGCTGCAGCAGAGCAGGCTTCATTTGGACTTTGTCCCATTTGGCATCTGAAAGGACAGCCCTTTAAAATCGGGGCGAACAAAATGGAAGTTCCAAGCATTTTATACATTTCTTTTTAGAGAATCCCTTCCATTCCTGTGCCGTTTTAACACACGGGGCCCCTGGCTTAACATCAAACTGTGATTTCATAACTTTACGTAATATTTACAATTGATTCTGGGCCTACCATCGACAGCAGCTTGTAAATCCAGAGCTGCAAACAATGGCCGCAGGGTTTGTTCAGCCAACATAATCCTTTACTCTGCATGGGGTTAACGTTTTATGAAAAGGATATGAAAATGAAAAATAAATAAATAAATTACCAAAAGCTTTTATATTCCTAAAACCCTGACTATCAGTCAGAGCAACAGTGGGCAATATTTTTATTTCATCGAGCCCATTTTGGACCAGTTACAGAAATATTAAGACCTGCTTATTGAATTGGCCATGGAGACAGTATAACCACATCCATCATACATAATAAATAATCTTCCAAGCACAATCAGACAAAGAAAAATGCTTGCTCTCTATATTTCTGTTGCAGTGTCAAGATTTGTTGAGAGCTTTGTATGTAATATTCTATGTTGGACGAGATAGGATGTTACACATTTTACTTCTTATACCACTGATGGCAAGTTCACTCTGCCGTCAGTGGTTCGTTTCCAGCATACGTGTGAAAGTACATATATGTTTGCTAAAAAAAACAAACTGCATTTGTATCGTCTTTCATATAGATTCAGCAGGGAGAAAGAAACATTGGTCTGAGACTTTTCTCCACACTGAAATGACAGCGTCACAGATCTATCTGATTTACATCCATAATACACATTTCACATTCCACTACGTGTCAAAAGTGCTCACCTGAGTGAGACGGTGAATGTTTTTTCTGTAAGTAGCCATTAGAATATGCTTTAATGCTGTTTACTGCAAATTCTGACCATTCCTGACCATCTGAATGGTGCGGCTGAAATTGAAACTTGCATTACCAGGCAGCAGTTTTCCATATTTGTCACCGCTAAATGTTTGACACTGTGTGAATTTTAGACTTGCTTTCCTGTTCTCACTAGACAAGAGTCGCGACCGGTGTGGTCTTCTTGCTGCTGTAGACCATCAGCTTCAAGATTACACACGTGATGCTATTCTACATATGTCTTATGTTATTGCACTGCAAACAACTTTGACTTTGATTTATTTTCACACTTATTTTTTTATTTGGGGATTTCAGTGCCCACGTGGAACTCGTTTATTGCAGTTTTTGTGTATTTCGATCAAGTGTGAGCCGTAGGGACAAGGCTGGTTATAATTTAACTAATTCTCTAACTAAATAATTAGTATTCAATGTTTTCATCCATTGTAGTTTTGAATTTACATGGTCTGAGTGTCAGACAGGACGTATCAGACAGAAACATTTAGTATCTCGTCTTTGGTTCTTACACTAATGCCTCGGCTGGCTGCCCTTTCTTTTATTATGTGTACAACATCGACGATTGCTGTATGCAAATCTGTGTGGGGGCAAGATAGCACACTTATCTAAAGTACATTGTTGCATTTACTTAAATTGTAAAGAAAGCAGGAGTATAAGCCCAATGCTTTGCTGGATAAGAACCACAATGTAATTAACATTATCCACACTTATGTTCTTGCAAACTTACATTTGTAGTCACTATTTACAAGCTTTATTACTAGATTCTAAGAACGGATAAGGGTCTCCTGTCAGTGGTCAATATTTCCTCTCAGGGTTAATGACTCTGCTAATGACGCTTGTAATGAATGTAAAAACTGTCAGAATCAACATCACTGTCAGAGTCGCATTTAGGACTAAAAGAAACAATGGCTAAGCTGACGTCTCTTCATTGTAATGGACCTTTGCCCCCCCGTGGACAGCTCTCAACAACTTACAATTACCATTAAGATGCTATGACACTGGGGAAGAATTGACTCCCAGTGTCATCCCACTTTACTCTTAGTCCGCATCAAGAACCAGTTTTGCCTTGCACCAATGAATTGTCTGGCATTTGCAAAATACCTCACACATGTTTTGTCCACTCCAACTTTCTTAACATAAACTGCATTTTATAAGTAGCAAAACTCCAAAAAGGAAGACTAACACCAGACAAAACACTGGACGTTGCAACGGTTTTCGCTCGGGACAAACACGTTAGCTGCAACTTGTATGTTTGTGAAAAGGAGCTCAAAGGGATCCAACTGCACAACATTATACCACCCTAGTTATTATGTTTTTATGTCCTCAGGAGGGGACGGGGGGGAAATGACACATTTCCTCTGAATAAGCTTCTGTGAACATTCATCTCCACGTGGCATTTTTATATTCAGTTCTCAGATTTTCTTTTTTTCATTTTTCCTCTTTTTTTAAATGATTTTCACTTCCCACATATTCCTTGTTTCCCATTTGTAGTGCGTTTCTTTAGCCAACCAGTGGGAACCCAAAGAAAGCAGATGGCATTTGTGACATCACACTGCAATGTTGCTGTTACTAGAAGAAAAACCAAAAAAAACACCATCTCTCCTAGTAATGTGGTATACTCGGACAGAGTGGTCATTTAGGCTAAGTATTGCGACAAAGAGTTGACTCAAAGGCTTTTAAAGCCTGTGCATAGTCCACAAGAACAGATAAATTAGTTCTTTTGCTCCAGGCTGTAAGGACAACAACAAAGTTCTTCTTGACAGCAAGGTAATTTCACTCTAACCAAGCACCAAAATGAAATCTTTACGGGTTTCTCACACTGCAGCACACCCACTTAATGTTTCTCGGACTCCACACAAGAAAAATGTTCTGCCCAGAACGTGAATCAATAACAAGCTACAAGAGCTCCCAAACCAGGGCAGCAAGAAATGACGCAAATTTCTTGTTACCCTGGAAAAGAGAACACATTTCTCTGTTGCTATGAAGTATATGCCGGGATTTAGTCATTTTGCCACGTCGTGCTTTAGAATATTCCCCCAGACAGAAGCTTCTTGGACTCGCCAGCAGCAGCAGCTGAAGCAGAAGACGGAGCTTTACTTCAGCAGACATTGTTCATGTTTAATCTTTGTGAACTCAAAGAAAAGAGCAACTCCCTCATAGATTCAGAATAAAACACGGAGAAAGAAGATACTTGCTACCCTTGAAAATGTCCTCAGTATTTTGGCACTTATTACCCTCATAAAACAGTTTGTCTTTATAGTTTGCTTGTGCAGCAATTTTAGCTCCAGGAAGAGCTCAACACGATGCTACATTAAAGAGCTGCAAAACACTCCAAAATTAGACAAATCGTTTGCTCAGCAAAAACACACAAGATACACATAACTACCCTTAAAATAAGTGAGGGTTCCATATTATTTTGGTGTCAGCTGTTTAAAATGAATTTTTCTTAAATCAGCTTTCCTAACCTGTCTCAAAATGGAAAAAAAATAAAATAAATAAAGAACACTCAAAAGTTTGAGTTCATCAATAATGAGAAACAGATCTGTTTCTTGACGGGTCGAACAAAGAAGAAACCATAAGATGAACTGGAGACAAGGGTCCCTGGGAATGAGTCATCAAATCTATCACTGTAACTGTTTCCCAAGAAATTCCCTCCAAGCTCTGCTGACTTCAAAAACACCATGAGTTTAGAATTAGTTGGGAGGGGGGATTCTTTCCTAAGCATCATAAGACCCATAGTAACCAGGGAATCCCAACATTAATGTTCAGCCAACTAAATGATCAGCTTTTTCTAATCACCATAAAATCCCAGTGCCAGATTCCACGCACTGACGGCAAATTTGTTGTTTTCTCCCCTCAACAATCAAGTGAAATTCTCTGAGCTCTCGCCCTCCTTTGAACGGTGCCACCATCTCAATCCAAGTAAGTGCAAACAACACACTCTTTCAAGCATAAGTTATATTTTCCCCAGATAAACTTACACTTCAAACCAATTCTGCAAGGGTTCATTTCCAAATTTGGATTGAACAAACGGATCTTTGGCATAAACACACATTAGGGCCAGTTTTCCATGATGTAAACATTTGTTTCCCAAACACACTTTGCTTAAAATGTACTAAGTCGATTTAGCAAGATGTGTTTAAATAAATCTGTCAGGGTTTATAATAATGGCGGTGGGAGGGAAACCCCAACAACACCTTCTTGTCATTCAACAGCTTTTAGAACTGCTCATCTCGGTCTTTGCGGTCCCGTTTATAGGCCCTGTTTACATGGAGCCGCTCTTCATTAAAACCACTACATTTTTACTGCGAGCCACATGTCCAGAAAGCTTTCCAAGTCTCCAGGGACCGGAGTGTCTCGCATCGGAATGTTTGAAAGCAGGTTTCGGAGTGAAACGTTTCAGGAACAACCCCCTGCATATGGTAGGTGTGAAGTACTCTGCCGGTGTGAATGCACACATGCTGAAAAAATACAGCTGCAGGGTTTCGTCTACGCATGCACGGCAGATAACAAGGCAGAGCTTTGGATAAATACGCAGCGCATTGTATGGGCAAGCACTTGCGCTCCTCCTGAATGGCTGCCATAGGAGATTTATGAAGCATGCGTGAAAGAATCAAAGCAACACTGCAAGTATATTTTTGATGAGAGAATATCATAACATGAAATGAAGGTCAAAAGTAAATTTTACATAATATCCTCAATTACAGTGATTTTCTACATTATGCTCATTGTCCTCTACAGGGGAATGAAAATATATGATTCCAGTAGATCAGGGATGTCAAACTCATTTGTGTTTTGGGCCAAATCAAGCTCTTAAAGGGCCGGATGTGCCAGAATATATTGATAAAACCTGTTCAAAAACTCTTAAGATACCAATAAATTCTCAAAATTAAATATTATTGAACGTATTTCAGTCCCTCCAGGATTTTGTGTTACCTTTTGTGTTTTACTTTTTTGTGTTTGTGGTACTAATTTGGAAATATTTGCAATATTTCAGCTTATTTATGATATCGGTTAAGGCTGAGGCAGCTGTTTAGGACAATTAAGAAAGTTTTTGACAATTTTTGAGAAAAATCTGCAATAAACTCCCAATTATTAGTGAAGGAAATTACGTGAATTTGTTGATTTTGCGTGAATTTCCACAATAATTTCGAGAAACTGGACGGACTGATTGACATAATTTGACAGTGAACAGATAAAAACTGCACCGATTTGACTGACAACATAATATTTAAGCACACTTGGTGTTTAGAATCTAGAGGGCCACACAGAAAGCCATGGCGGGCCAGATTTGGCCCACGGGCTTTGAGTTTGACACATGTGCAGTAGATAATACCTTGCAGCATTAGGTCAATTAAGAGGTTAAGTTTGATTAGGGGTTATAATTAGTCCTATTTTATACAAGTCAAATGGAAAAATAAGTTTTAATGCAGAACAAAACTTAAACCTCCAGAGCAAAATATAACAACGCTCAAACTGTCGTGAATTGGTGGTCTCAGCCCAAACGTTATATCCACAGAACCAACGCTGAAATTCAATTGGATGGGCCCCATTTTCAAAAAAATAAAAAGATTCAAAATAAAGAACAAACGTGTAAAAATATGTCATTTTGCTCAGGTAAGAAATGGAAGTAGAAAATAGCTAAATGGCAATGCAAGCATATGAAACGTGGGTATTAATTTGGCAGAGGGCTTTATTAAGCTGGAGATCCCTGAATAATAAATGAAAAAAATATATATTTAAATTGATTCTTGCAACAAAAACACGTACATTTGCATGCACCCAATAAGGCACGCAACAAAACCACCTAAATTGAGAATAAACCAAGGTTTTAAACAAGGCAACTGCATTTAAATAAAAATACACCCTTGTTGACTTTTTTTTTTTTTTTTTTTAACGGTGTTTTACAGTGTCTCACATCCAGCAACGTTTCACTGTTCTGATTGACATGCTGTCAGGACCAAGATTATTAACTAATGTTGGACACAATTGTGCATTTAATTTATGTCTTAAATTTCATGTAAAAAAAAAAAAAAAAAAAAAAATCCACTAGATTAACCAATTCCAACTTGGAAAGTCAGATGTTTCTCTTAAATCCTGCGATGAGTTCCAGGAATAAATCCTTTTTTTTGTTGTTGCTGCTGCACTCTTGTCAGTTACACATGGCTCTGATATGCCCTGCATCTTGGAAACTGTGTGCAAACACAGCCAAAGTAATGGCAAATTAAATTCAAAGCAAGGGTCAAAGTTTGTGGAACAGTCAGAACCTTTCCTGCATATTTTGTCATTAAATTCAAAGCACAGTGCAAAGTTTACGGAACAGGCAGAACCTTTCCCGAACATTTTATCTCGACGCAATTAACTGGAACCACATTGAAATGTTTTGAGCAAAGTTGCCACTGAGTCGTATCAAAACAGAGAAAACATTTCAACATTATTTTTGTAAAAGAAAAACAAACAAAAAAAAAACTGTAGGGTGTGAGCAAGCGGAAGGCTCAAGTTTAAAGACAAATTCGGCCTGTTAAGAAACAAATGTTGAATCTAGATGAACTCGTCTTTAATGGATTTGAAAAACTGTTTGCCCCTTTCCTATGCTTTCAATGTTCGTGAGTCGCACCTTGGTGATTTAGAACATCAAACCAATTTAAATATTAGTAAAAAAAAAAACAAGTATTCTGAGAAAAAAATTCAAACCTACATTGCACCTGTGTAAAAAAAATAAGTAAATCATCCAAAACTCACAAGCAATCTACCTTTGACTGACTGAAGAAGAACAAAATGAAGACTTTGGAGTGGCCCTGTCAAAGTCCTGACCATAGTCTTATTGAGATGCTGGAGCATGACCTTAAAAAGGTCGTTCAAGCTTGAAACCCCCCCCCCCCAAATGTTTTTTTTTTTATTTTTTTTTATTTTTATTTATACAGCTGCCAAAATTTCATTGCAAATTATTATAAATGCTTGCAGTTGTTGATGCTACCAGTGGCCCGACCAGTTATTAGGTTTAGGGGACGATTACTTTTTCACATATTGTAGGTTTGGATTTGTTTTCCCTTCCTTAATAAAAACATATTCATTTAATAACTCAAGTAAACACAGAATGCAGGTATCATAGACTAATATTTAAATAGATTTGATGTTCTGAAACACATAAGTGAGACAAATACGCAAAAAAAATAAATAAATAAATAAAAAATCAAAAAAAGGAAATTAGTAAAGAGCCCAACACTTTTCCACACAACTGTTAATCAGTGAGAAACAAAAATCCATCAGGTCAAGAAAAATAAAAATAAAAATCTTTGTTGCCAGTTGTCATGATCCATGTTTCTGTGTGTTTATTTTTAGGGTTTTCTGTGTTCAGTTTCTTTCCTGTGGGTCTCTGGTCTTCCCCGTTGATTGCTTCCCAGGTGTGTCTCATTCCTTGATTACCCTCCCTGTGTATTTAAGTCCACCTGCTGTCTGTGTCGGATCCTTGTCGGAGGGCGCGTCAGTTGGTTTCCCCTCAGTTGTACTGTTAAGTCCTGAGGTTGCTTGCTCTCATACAGTCTTTATGTCAGTTGCTACCGGTACTAGCTATGTGCTAATTTGCTGCCGTGCTGCCTGCCTCTTGATTGTTTGAGCTGTTTTCTTCATTAAATTCATTATCATCTTCATCTGGGTCTCCGCGTTCTATCTTGCCACCACCAACCACTCCACCTGACAGCAGTGGTGGTTAATCTGGTCTAAAAACCTGAATTGCATTTGGTTCTCAAACTTGCAATCACAAAAATGCCTTATATTTAATGCTGCATATAACTTTATTAAAACAAGTGTTTTAATAACAGACGTTCTAAAATCCATCAATCATTTATACCTGCATATTCGTGCAGGGCTGCAGGGGGACAGACTTCTCTCTCCAGTGGTCACTGGGCTGCATCCTGGACTGGTTGCCAGACCACCAAAGGGTAATACAGAAACACCATGCACACAGTCATGCCAAAATTAAGTTAAAAAAAACGGACTAAATGCTCTGAGTGTGGGAGAAAGCCAGAGTACCTGTAGAGAACCCACACATGTGGAGGGAAAACATGCCAAGATCTCAGGCAGGGATTCAAGCCCAGAACCTTTGCTGCAAGGCAACAGTGCTAACCACTGACTGCCCAGCCCACACACATCAGTACAACACTGTGTATACGTGTTGCAGAACTGTTTACATTTCCTTTTGTTATATTGTTTGTGTGATTTCTGCCAGATGTCAGATATCTCCATTTCAGGGGTGAAGGACAGCGAAGTCATCTCACCCTTTGTACAATTGTTAAAGGAGACCCGTTTATAGATTTGCCACATCATTACTGACTCAACAGGGCATTTTAAATTTTGGCAAGACTGTTAATGGATAAATTTAGCAAATCTCTTTTTAATGTACTTTTTTTTTTTTACAGTAAAGGGAATAGACTAAGTATTCATCTGGAATAAATTTATCTGGTTTCTGAGCCAGTAAAATCTCCTATGTGTTTGTGTTGAACGGAAAATGAATATCATGCAGGGAAACGACAAACCCAGGGTATTTTAGACAATCGATAAATGTTGTGTGTGTGCGCGCGTGTTCGATCGTGATCAGCACAGCTGAACAAACATCCCACGGTTTATCCCAGTCACCATTTTTAAACTCTGTAAATAAAAATTAAACTTGCTTTAACTTTTCATCAACTTTCCTTTACCTATTCTTTAGAACTTTGGCATCATAATGTCCTGACTGAGCTCCAGGGAACATAGAGGGCAAACAACCTCAAGCATACTGAGAAATATTTAATAGTCGCAGTAAAAACCCATAACCTTGACATTAAGGAGACCACAATCTGTACACTGGTTGCACTTGTTCAAAACTCATCCGCTCAGGTGCAAATACAAAGTAAACTAATGTTTACCTTGCTTGAATATGTTTTCATCAAACCTGGATCCACCTACATTCCAGCCGACAGAAAAATTCATAATCGTGTACGAAGAAATTTTAACAAAAGAGAAAGATGGTGCTGGTGGGGTTTTAGAAAGGAAAACAGGAAATCCTTTGAAAAGACCAACAAAAACAATGGAATTATATTGGCAAGTTGGCAGAGCCTATTCTACGAGCAACAGTGCTAAAAATTTGAATAAAGCAATGATTAAAATTAGGAGACGAGTCACACTGTTGCAAAGGGAGTCATGCTGAACACACTGGAAGTTCCCTGTGCTTAATTTTCTTGCTCCAATTCTCACCACCAGGTGTGAAATGATCTGCACTTGGAAGAAGTTTACAAGAAATCCTAGTTATCTTAGTACTACAGTGAAATAAAACACTTCCACCGCCACTGCAAAAATAAAGCGACTTGAGCAGTTTTTAAAAATGCCGTAATTAAGGGTTGTATACCTCTTGCGCATTCTGTTTTAAGACCAATCCAACTGGGAGACAAGTAAAAACAAAACTTTCAAGGCTAAAAACAAAATGTGAAAATACAGAGTCTGACGGCAGTGCATGAAGTCAGAGAAACGCAGAAACGATGCATGCCTGAAGTAAATAAATTCAGAGCAGGAGCATAAATATTGCAAAGGGTGATGGCTGAATGGGGAGCAGCTGGGCCAATTAACTGATGAAATACAGCTGCGAGAGCAACAAGAGACTGGCTGAACAATCATTCATCTGCCATCATGTCTATCCATCCATCCACTTGGCCAATTTTGGGAACGTTTGCACTCATTCTTTAAGTTTTGGACAAATAAATCAATGGAGAACTCCTTAGATTTGATCCAACATATTGGAATTAAAATGTGTAGAAGGACACACTAACTTTTCCTCGTATTCATCAGTGAATCAGGGTTATGTATTTTACTTCTGCACTGACGGAAAGCACAAATACAATGTTCTTAAGAATTTGTCCAACCACTAAACTTTTTTTTTTTAAACAACCCACCGAGGAAGTACTTTTCAAGATGTGGGCTACGGTTTCAGCGCGTAACGGTTTCAGCATGCTTCCACGTGGGGGAGACATGCACCTTCCACCTCACACTCTTGAAATTAGAGCAAAATAAAACTGAAGAAACGTCTGAATATGTCCTTATTAGAAAAGTGTTGCTCAAACCTGGAACACTTTCTCTGAAACGGTCAGGAATTCAAGCACAGGGAGGAAAAACGACAGCCTTAAGAGAGAGTGGGAGTGGAGAGAAGAGGAGAGACCTCACACTGAAGCTCCCAGCTGTTTATCTCCTCTTGCAACCATGGATTCATCACCACAAGATTTACTCTGAGGGCCTGAAGACGACGCAGGCTAGAGAAGGGAGATAGACAGAGGAGGGAGAAAAGTGGGAACCCCTGGGTGAAGTGAGGAGAAAGCAGCTGTGAGGAGGAGGAGAACAAACGGCAAGGAAAAGGTAGGGGACAGCAGGAGCGAGCGCGTCCGTTTTTCCACGCAACGCAGGAAGACAAACGGAAAAAGAAGGAGAGGGGCGATAAAAGCAAGGGACGGAGGGAGAAGAGCTGTCCTGACATGGGGCTTTGTGCTGTTCTTCTCATCTGTCTATCCCAGGCTGAGCTCGGGAGAGTCTGGGCCCAAGAGTGCAAAGGTAAGCCAAATAACTTAATATTTTTAACTGACTTCCTGCGAAAACAGACAGTTCACTGCTGCTTTAAAAATCTCTGGAAGCAGAAATAATAATAATAATAAAAAAAACCTGATTTCAAACTGCCACAACCTCGGAAATCAGGGCTATTTTAAAACGCCCTTTGGGACTTTTTGTTGATTTGCATATATGAGAATTTGCCAAGTGTTAACAGGTCCCATATATTTGCTTCAAATTGCCAAGATAAGCAGTGTGTGAGGCTATGCTTAACGTCAGGGTTTTGCTCCAGAAACAGAAAAAAAAGTTTTGTGCTGAGTGAAACATTATCTGAGGTTAATCAGTAATTTTAGGAATTGAGGTTCACTGCAAAGGAAGGAAGCTTTGCAGGAGCAGAAGCCGAGCTGATCATTATTATATCTGCAGAGTATATTTCCGTTTTGTTTTCCTGAATTTCATAGTAAAATGCTCACCTGTTCTGTGCATTATGCTTCATACTCCTCTCTCATCCTGTCAGCGAGTGTCAGTGAGTGTGTACATGTGCATGCATGTGTTTCTGTTCTCCTTAGAGGTACATTATTTTTAGCCAGCCCCCGTTCCTCCGCTGCTGTTCCTACGCCGACAATCAGCGGTGCTCCAGTTTTTCTGGCCTCTCCTGTGGTCCCAGTTTCTCTGATCAAGGGCCCAGCTCTGCAGAGGACGACCCAATGCACAGAGAACCACAGAGACGACCCCTCCGCATTTACAGAACCTCGGAAAAGTCCGTAACTCTTAAAGTAGCTCACTGGGATTTGATGTGGTGGGACGAACACAAAGAAGTGTGCAGTTCTGATAAAGAAAGACGATGCGTAGTTTTCAACATGTTTTACAAATAAAAATCTCAGCAGTGTGGCATGCATTTATTTCCATTCACCTGTTTGATACTTTGTAGAACAACCTTTTGCTGGAGTTCCAGGTGGAAGTCATCTGAGGTATGTCTCTGTCAGGTATGCATATTTTGAGACTAAAATCTGACGATGTGCATCTTTGAAGAGCGGCTTTCAAGTAGAACCAGAAGTTCCAAACTAGATATAAACTGGACTTTCACTTGATCATTTTAACACTTGAACATACTTTGTCAGCTGTGGCTGTTGCTATTCTGCCTTAAGTCTCAAGTATTTTGCCACCTCCAACATGATTTCCCCCAGGATTTTTCTGCATTTAGCTCCATCCGTCTTTTTCATCAGCTCTGATCGGCTCCCTGAAGGTGTTAGATAAAAGCATCCCATCAGCATAATAAAATCATTCACCATGAGTCTCCAAAGGGATTTTATAAGTTGATTCAGAGAGCTGTTGTCCACATTAGGTGTGAATGATGACTCTCAAATTTCATAACTAGTGTATTAAGATTAAATTGCACCTCTTATGGCTTTACATCAACACTGATTTTCTTCAAGAACTCCAGATTTTGAGGATTGCACAACTATTGGGGAGTGCATGACTAATAGCTGTCCTGTTAGCAGATTTTCCCACCACAGTTGGGGATTTCTCCAGCTCCTTCAGAGTTACCATGTGCCTCTTGGCTGCTTTTCAGATGAATGTTCTTCTGGTCTTGGCGGAAATTTGCAGCAGTGCCATGTTGCTTCTGATTTTCGGATAATGGACTGAACAGTGCTATGGGAGATGTTCAGACCTTGGAATCATACCTTACCGCTGAATCCTGCTTTCGACAAACCTGTCTGCTGTGTTCCTTGGTCTTCTTGATGCCGTTGGTTCACTTATGTTCTCTAGCAAACCTCTGAGGCCTTTACAGATCAGCTGTATTCATTCTGAGATTAGTTTATATACAGGCAGACTACTGGGTGACTTCTGAAGGCAGCTGGTTGCTCTTGATTTTTTTTTTATTTTTTATTTTTTTATGGGTATCAGATCAAATGACATTGAATACGTAAGCCCCACTTTTGAGATTTTGTATTTGTAAAACATTTCGAAAATCATGCATATTTTGTTTGTCTCTTAGTTTGATTTAAATATGGTAGTGTCTGCTAACGACATTGCTAATAACAGGTAATCAGCTGAAATCCCAATACTCAGTAGTTGATTTCTGACCCCTCACCGACGACTGCAGTTTAAACTAGATGTCTTTTACAAATCATTTAATTCTCCAGCTGGGTTACAGGAAAGCGATAGCAGAACCGGACTGAACCATTAAGACGGGCTGCACATCTGCAATCGATCAGCAGTAAAAAAAAAAAAAAAAAATGCAACAGTGAAAGGTCCACCAGAGGGCAACTTCTCTGTGCACCAGTTCAGGCAGATTGTCTCGTTTTACTGACACAGGTAGGCACTTCTGATCATTGTGATTCAGCTGAAACCATCTGATTCTGCAATCATGCTCGGTTTTTCAAGAATGTTCCATCATGCCCCCTAGCAAGTCCCCTGCCTACACATGCAAGTCATGTGTATTCGAGCTGATATCCTGTTTGCGAGTTAAAATCCGAACTTTATTTGAAAAAGCTGTTGGAATCGCAAGAGGACGGAAAATGCAGTGCTGCACTGCTTCCAGCCAACTGCTAACATGTGCGCCGCAGTATGCTGTAGTAGTCTCATAGCAATAATAGTTTATTACAGTAAGCACATACTTTTAGCGTGTTGCTATTTGCACATCAGCAATAATCGTTACGAGCCTCCAGGGCTGCCAGGAGTGCCATCTGAGTTGCAGGCGTTTGGCCTCACACCAAAGTGTGACACACATCGGAGAAAAGAAACAAAGCAACAGGCTAAAGTTTATGCCATCACTGGAGGTCTTTCTTTCCAAATTAGCCTAAGTGTATCACTCTCTATTGATAATCTGTCGGGACTTTTAGGTTAGAAAGACACTAAATATAAAAACAGTCTTGTCTTGTCCTAAACTAAAGAGCAGTAATTCAAGTAAATTGCTCCTTTCTACTGTTACACAAATGTGCAGCTGGCCACCTTGATTTATCTGCCAGTAATAAAATACTAGTTTTCCACCTTGTGCTTATGCAATCAAGGCCTCGGTGGTTTGGCAGGTAGGATTGCGATTGCTTCCAGTGCCTTCCACCTTTATGGGCACTCCTGGTAAGGATGTGTAAGGAAAAAAAAACAAAAAAACAAATTTTGAGTGTATTCATTCATTCTTAGGATTATTAAAGTGTCACTTGTTGTTTCATGGGAGTTATTAAACAACATTGACCAATGAGTTGTCGGGAAAAGGTGAACCTCTCCTTTGAGGTCAATGTTTAGTCACTGCCTGCATAGTTTGTGTGTATTGTTTTTCATAAGTGACAACAGGATGAATTTTGAGATGAATAGATTGGCTGGGGCCTCGTTTGCCCCAATGCTATTCTGATCTATTTACCTCTTAATTTATCGGCCTGTCAAACTCTCACCAATGGTTATGAGACATGGGTAATGATCAAAACAATAAGATCGATAAAGATTTTGATGGCTTTGATAAGGGCAACATAGGTTTTTGTCTCCCTACTTTAAACTATCCCATGTGATGGGAGTGAAAGGGTTACTGCTTTTAATGGTTATAAAGCTATTACTACTACTATTTAATTGGTATTAATTAAATTAGGATGAAAACTGTATTTAGTTACATTAAAAATATCTAATGTTGCAATGATTGTCCATCAAACACACTTTATCAGATGTGCTCTGTCGTTAAGATATTAACCACTAATGTGCAGCAATTGCTAAAGGAGTCAGCAGTCGGTATGTAACTTTTATAAGGACTATGTTTTTTTTTTTTTTGCAGATTTGCAAAAACTGTCATCATGTTGTGACAGTATGCTATGAGACAGATAGTCTGTGCAATCATCATCCTCATCATTGTCACACTTTTCCACATAAGACTCCAAAAAGATAAGCCTGACACTAGTAGAGTTTTATGCTGAAAACATTACAAAGCTTCTCTGAAATATTCTTTTGATTGTCTCTACTTAAACATAATCCTGAAATTTCACAGGAAAAAAATGACTTCAGTTCTGCTTTAGGGATTAAAACAGCTGCCAAATCTGAAAGTAAACGGCAGTTATCAAAATGCCATTTACTTGATGACTTTTAATACCTGTGGTTTAAATTTGTAGTTATTTTAAAACGGCACATTCTGATCTATTACTGCTCTGCACCCATTTACACATTGGAAATCCCATCCTTGGTATTAAAAAAAAAAAAAAAAAAAGATGACGATCATGTCCAAATCAGAATAGAAAACAGTTCAGGGCATTACAGTTCATCATTCAAATCAGATGGCTTCTAAACTCTGAGTGTGATTGATTTACACGTTTGTGGACGTCATTTTCCAATCATCTTTTCTTTTTTGGTTCCTTATCATTCCAGCTGCTCGTGTTTGTGATTGTGTGTTGTGGAAACTGCTGTTTCTGAGCACATGGTGCCAAATGGATCCCTCCTACACTGTAAGCTCCGATCTGATTTCAACACTTATCACCGTTTTGAAATTTAAAACAGTACACATAACCAACCTTATAGACACTAATAAAACAGGAGTGTTGTGTTCTGCAATGGCAGACTTGTAGGTAACTCACTGCTATGTGACTCCTAATAGTAAAAGTTACCGAAAGAAGATTTGGGATTGTGTTTATATCTTTCGATTGACTAATATCTCCACTTGAAAATGTGAACAGTGTGAAATGGCCTTTATGTCTCCGGAGCAAAAATACAGGCCCTTTTGTTTTCTTTTGATAGTTCTGCAGATAATTCCCTTTTCCCTTCCAAGTGCATTCCTTTATTCCCTGTTCTCTCACTTAAATGTGTTGTGAATTGACTGATAAAAGATTACTTTCAGAAGGGATACGTTCGGATAAAGGACCTTGTCCAGTTGACCAGACTGAAAGGCCATCAGCTTTAGTGTTGGTTTAGGAGCCTACAAATCCAGTTTTTGTTTAGTCTTCACCAGCCGGGGTCTGGTTTTCACATCCTGCTTTCAAGTTAAACTCACTAGCCAGTTTCTTAGGTACATCTTGCACTCACCAGATTGGAGCCGTTTGCCTTCAAAAATTGCCTTAATTCTTTGGATTCAATAAGGTGTCAGCAGAAATATATCTTCAGAGATTTTGCTCCACACTCACACGATGGCATCACAGAGTCGCTGCAGTTTTCTAAGCTAAACATCCATGATGCAGACCTCTCGTTTTATCACACTCTATATGTGCTCTCAACTGGACTTGAGAGCACGTTCCTTCCCTGGGGGGGGAGGCGCCGATTTATATTTTCGCATCCACCTGAATAATGTGCAGTTGCGCCACTGTTCGACATGTTGTACATCCAGATATTCTGAAAACCCTGGTTTTAACAGCAGGTTATGTGAGCTGCTGTTATCTTCCTATCGTCTAAAACTAGCCTGTCATTTTGTCCTGACGACTGACATCAACAAGGCATTTTTGTCCACTTACCAGAATAATTTTCTTTAGCCATCCAGTGCCACTGCCCTGTAGCATTTGGATGCTCCAACACATCTGAATCAAATGAATGGTTTGCAAAACTTGCTGACATCTGACATCCTCAATTATGTAATTTAGCTTTATGATTTAGGTGTGTTGGAGCCGGAATGCATCCAGAAGTTACAGGACAGTGACGCTGAAGGACAGAAGTTGCAAACCTGCACTATAAACCCACAAGACGGCTGTGTGTCAAAGTTTTAGGTGATCACTAGATTTTGAAAGACTTCAGTTTTTCTGGCACCAACAAACACGCCATGCTGAAAGTCACTTAAAACGCCTTTCTTCCAGTTCTAATGCTCAGTTTGAGCTTTCGCAAGTCATCTTCACCGCTTCTAGATTCCTAAATGCATTTGTGTTTGCAGACAAATAAAGGGGAGTACTTAATAAAGCGGACAGTGATTGTCGGGCCTGTAAAGTTGGTCAGATGTTTATTAAAATGAACATTCTGAAAAAAGAAACATTAAACGGAGATTTTTAGAGCAGAAGGTCTGGAGTGAATAACCAGAATCTGTACATTTATAGCTGCCGTATATGGCTGAACATGCCGTGTCCCACTTTGATGCGAGTCCCAACACCCACCAGATTTGCAAGTCGGTTGCTGCATTGCAGACACATTTGAGGAGGCCGATAAAATGGACACCGCTGCCACGCAGGTGACTCAAAATAGCTAATGCACATTTGTAATCACACCATATGAGCCTGCAGGATTAGAGCTTTGATTCCCAGTTAGGTCAGCACTCCTGGCACACAGAGATATGTTGGAAATAAAAAAAAAGGAAAAATCTGGCATTGTGCAGCTGTAAAAGCATATATCTTAACCACATTGCCAGTTATTATGAGTGCTCTGAATTTAGAGAGAAAAAAAATAATAATGCGTTTAGTAGAAGCAACATCACAGAGTGCATATTTACAGTGCAGATATTTGCAACTTACCAGCAGAATTGTTCCATCTGTCATTTGAATTATTAGGCTTCCGGGACTTGATTCCACTGCACCAGGATGTTTTTATATTTTTGACAGTTTGCACATTCTCCATGCAGCGTCCATATGCACATGTGTCTGCCAGACCTCGAGCTACTAAAGTCTTATCAAGTCAAGTCAAAGCAGGGCTCGCTCTTGGTCTTTCCGTAGATGTGTTTTTGATAGAAGCCACCCCAAGCAGTAAGATGGATTTGGGTATATTTCAAAGCAAAAATGAAGTTCGGTCCCCACAAAGTTTAGAAAACCAACTTAAAGTGACCCATAAAATGAAAGCAATACTACGTGAAGGGCATTAGAATATAGTGAAAAGGAGTTCTTTGAAAGAAAGCGGCACCCATCCTGCAAGAAGTAATTTATTGTGCCTGATCTATCACTTCTAGTGTCCGTTCTTCTTAAAAGTCCACTTCATCTTTTTTTTTTCTGTGTTGTTTGACATCTTCAAAGTTCTTCAGTGACGGTGAAGTGTGTCAATCTGACCCAATTAGGAAGCCTCATGCTCTGAAGCTGGGGGAAAAAAAAGTTCCGCTGTATCGTGATCATACAAGACTCCTCATTAAAGTCTTCTCCCCTGAGTCTATGACAGCCTCTCTACATTTCATTTTCTTGTCCCATTTTGTCTCTTGGAGAGCCCTCGTTATATTAATTTACTGGTGTATTTTATTTTACTTTATTTTTGAGTGTCCCTTTGTTCCTTTTAGATGTGGAAATTAAGTGGCAGGAACACGGGGTTGAACAAAGAGTCATGCTGTAGTATTATTTTCAGATAACAGTCTTTTTTTTCTTAACAATCCTTCCAAATAGGACATGCTTGTTCAATCTGTTTTCAGTTGTCACCTGTGAATTATCTTTCATATTTTAGAATTTTTAACTTTAATCTTAATCTGATCTGAATCAAGTGCAATACATATATTTGTTATGCATCGGACAGACGCTATTTTCGTGAATAAAAAAATACCTTAATAGCTGGGCAACAATCAACCTTGCCTGGAATTGGGAGAATGCAGGGTTTTGTCTCCAGGCCAGGAACTGTGTGAAAAGGCAACAAAAGTCCATCTTCACAACACCTGCAAGAAGAAGAGTGGAATAAGAGAGATTGGATAGTGTGAGCCGAGTGGCAAGTTAGGGCACAACCGTAGGCATGCTGAATCTGAGCTTCGTAATACCATGCGTTTAGACATGGTATCCGAATATGATGTAAAAAGGTAATCCAGTCCTTTGACTCAGGTGTTTTGGAGCAAGGATGCATCTAAAAGTTGCAGGACAGTAGCTCTTGACTTGGAAACCCTTTCTGGGTTGTTGGAAAAGAGGTGTTGACTGATTGTTGAAACCTCACATCCAGGAGAAGCAGTAAGGCTTTAGTCCTGGTCGGTAAACAAGGCATTTCCCAATGTTCATAAGACACAGATCGTGACTGAAAGAACAATATTCTGGACACTGGTGGCCAAAATAAGCTTCCTCCGTTTGATGGAGTGACATGGAGAGAATATCCATATAACTCTATTATGGATTCTCTGCATCGAAAGGTGTCAGATAAGATTGTTCCAGTATCTGATCAGCATGCCACCTGGGTGGCTTCCTTCTGGGGGATTTTTGAGTATGTTGAACTGGTGGACACCCCAGGGCTGGTCTGCAATATGCTGCCGGCACTACATTTCCCTTTAGAGCTGGAAATGACCTGAATTTATATTGGTTTTTATTTATTTTTCTTTTTTCCTGCCCTCTGTCAGTACAAAATATCTGCAAATTACTTGAAGTTGATAACTGCTCTCTCAAAAGAAAGGATTCTCCTGCATGTCTGGCTACAATGTTGGCTTCAGTTTAAACTTCTATTTTTCCCCCTCCGTGTTGGAATCAATCAAAGCATTGAGTGTTTGACTCTAGCTGCAGTTTGACTGTACATTTTGCATTGCCCTTCATTTACCATATGTGTAACATTAGACTTGAGTGATGTTTTAGGGCTGCACAATATGCCGAGAGAAAACTCCCTAAAGATAAACCTACCAGAGTTTAAGTAAAGCAGGACGCATATCCTGTAAATTATGCTTTGGCAGACGCTTTGCTGTAGTGCAGTTAAACCCTCTCGTCTTCTGATTATGCAGCCACCAAGCCACTGCTTTACATTTCTCAAGATGACTTCTCCCTGAATAAATCATCACGTAAATCTTTTCTTTTTATTTCTCAATTTATGCCATGAAATTCAACATAAACTAAAAGGAGTTATAAGCATAATCGAGAGCCTTGAGCTATTATGCCATTTAAATTGTTTAGAAATTGTTTTATGCTCCTTTTCATATTGCTGGGCAACAGTTGAGTCCCTCAAGTCATTGCCAATGTTTTTCCACCTTGGCACTGAACACACTTGAATACTCCAGAGCAGCAAACAGTTGAAACTCTTAAGTTTTATAAAAAGTGCTCACATTTGCTGTTGATCAAGTATTGGAGGCATTGAAATAGCAGTTGGATTCTACTTCCCTTCTTCATTCCTATGGAAGCAGCAAGATTATTAGGTTCTATCACAGTTTTACCATTTGTTAGAGTATAATAGAGTAGAAACCTGATAAACACCAAACAATTTATTGCATGTACTAATAGGTAAAGCCGCAAGAGCAGGGTTGGACCTGGAAAAAAAAAGTTTCCTTTTGGAGCAAACCTTGTATGTCTTTTTTTTTTTTTTTTTTTTTTTTTACGTTAATATTCTTCAAGAGAGACAACAAAGCTGTGGCTTTTCACAAACATGCAATCTTGCTAAGACTGGAAAGACCAAAGTCCAGAGTATCACCAAATAATATAGTAAACACATTTTAAGTGGTATACACAGGCCTACCCCAGGGGGTCTCCGCCTCCAGCTCTCTAGAGCCTCCGTACAGCAACTTTGAGAGGCATCTCAGCTCCATCACTTCTAAACCAAATGGCTGGATTACTTTCACAGCATGTCATCTAGTTTTACAGAGGCCTGGTAATTATCAAATAATTACCTTCGGGTGTGTTGGAAAAGCCATGTCTCTACAAGTTTCAGGATAGAAGCTCTCAGGGGTCAGAGTTGGGTCCCCTAACCACAGGAGATTGAACTTTAGACTCATTCTTGTCATAACAACCATAACGCACCTCTCTCTCTCAAAATTCATGCAGCTAATTTATCAATAAACAAGCGACACAAAAAAGTGAGTAAACTGAATGTAATCCCTCAGCTTTTCAGTGAACACTGGAGAGATATTCACCCAGTTGGATAAGTGGTTGAATCTACTAATCTTAAACGATGAGTCATGGATCTGCTTGAAATAAATCTAGGCATCCAGCTAAAATCTGTTGAGCAGATGTCATGAAAGCACAAACTATTGTTGGTGGTCAGCAAAAAAAAATTGAATCCATACACAGACAAAATACTTTTTAGAATGTGTTTGGTGCATAAAAAGCCTTGTTTCGATAAAACTACACACAATGAATATCTGAGGCTTGAACGAGGTCAATACGCTGTTAGGTAAGATGTTAATGTTAATAATGAATCATGACCCATTCTGCTTGACAGATGGAAAGATATGTCACTGTGTTTCTTTTTTTTTTTTTTTTTTTTTTTTTTTAGGTTTTTGCTCCATTTGAGCAATTCGTTGCTGGAAGATCTCTAAAGGTAGATTTTATTTTTCCTGGGAAAGTTGGCCCATAAGTGATCCATATCATGGCAACTAATAAAGCGCAGATGTGAGCGCAGGATGTGAAAGCCAAACTTGTTTAACGTGAATCATCCTGTGTTGATGCAGTTCGGTCACTGTAATGCACGTCCTGTTCTAGATGCATACAGAGGGACTGCTCTGAGGACGGATGGAGACACAGCCAGTTTTCAGCGGACCAGGGGAGACCGGCAGAACCAACAGAAACACAGAGAAGCCCGCAACGCACAGGCTGAAGGAGGAGGAGTTGATATCAGTCCCCTTCCAGACAACATGACCCGTACAGTGGTGAGATGCTCCTGGCCCTGCATTTTTGAACATACGTTTTCTCCTAAATTGTCTAGAAATTGGGTGGATAATCTTTTTTAGGTTTTTCATTATGGGGACATTCCTCAGAAGGCTGAGAAAAACACTGCAGGAAATTACTAAAAAAAAATACTGACCAGTGATCCACCAATCAGCTGGCCAGAGAAGTGAGAAGTTTTCTCAAGTCAGATCTGTCATCTGATCAGCAGGTCAAAAACTGAAAAGTCAACAAATGCATCAAATAACTTACATTATTTTCTGCCTTTGAATACATCAATAAATATCATATAAGTCAGATAAAGATCAGGTCGTTTCAGAAATAAATTAGTCAATTTTCTGTTTAAGCTTAATGCTGTATGGGTAGGAGATATCATTGCGCGTCACAAAAACAAAAAAGAAAAAACAAGATAATCTACAAACAACATCTATTAGTTTATTTAAAGAACACAATAGTAAAAGTGTGGTGTATTCACACAATCTTCTGTTATGATAGTGCATTTTATTTCTGACTATTGCAACAAATAAAGACAGGGTGAATTTAGAATCCCACATTAGCTCTGCTGCCAACTTATGGTTAAATATATAACTTTATGGAAACTTTACAAAAAAAGATTCACATTGCAACAGCTTAAATTGAAAATGCAATCACAGGTGTCACCTTGTGCAACATCTAACTGAAGCATAACTGAATGGTAAATGGGGATTATACATATCAAGTACCCTCTTTACTTGGGAAGCTAAGACTTCAGTTAAGCTAATCTTGAAGCAGTTAACAGATGTCTGCTTCATTCAATCCGCGCATACCTGATGTGGTTTAATTTGTGTCTAATGTGCTAGACTCTTCTTTCACCCCAGTCGGCCTCAGTAAGATTCAATCCAAATAAAATACACTGTACGTTCCTCCCTTTCCTTTCATTTCAAATTGAAAACAGACAAACTCCTCAAGCTGCCAACTCGCACTGTTTGTTCTAAGCGTGGTCGTCCACGGGTATGTGCGGCCGTGCACATCCGTGGTCGTAAATGACTCACTCGGACAAGTTCACAAGAGCTCCTGCTGTTCTGTTGCTGTTTGTGATTCCAGAGACGTATTGGAGCTTAATTACCTCGAATCACCATTAGGCGTGGGCCTCCATAGGATTTTTTTTTTACTTATGTGATATTATGTTGTAAAAAATAGAAAGGTTTTTTAAGTATTTATTGAAAAGCATAAATGAAAAAAGAAACATTTATTAAAAAAACAACTAATAAATATATATCCTACTGCTAACATATTATTTAAGATATGTAAATTATTAAGTAAACTGTTATTTCGAATATACAAACTTAGAAATTAAAAATCCAATACACATTTAGTAATATTAATTATTGGCTCTTCTGTTTTATAGTGTACTACAAGTATGACAAGCTTAAAATAGCTGCTTAATTAATTGGGCTATCTAGTCAAGCTACCAGTTGGCCTCCAGCTACTTAACAGAGATGCCACTCATCGTTTCAGAAAGCATTACCTTAATAATAGTGAGCAGTGGTAGTCATTTAGTTTTTACAACATATATTTCCAAGCAAACAAATTGCCTTCTTTCATCCAGCTGACTGTTTAGCAAAAGATGAGTGATGGTCAGTTATATTCCTGCATTCTCCGCTCAAAACGTCCAAGGACATTTTCTGGAATTTCTTTCGAAGTGGTACAAAACCCTAGAAACAGTCTGATGGGAAATTCTAGCGCTACTTCAAAAACTCAACTCTATAAAACCAGGGTTCTGCTGCTAACCAGCCCATACCACCACGAGTCCAAACCGGGGTAATCTGTCAGCTGTGCATGTTATTCATTTCCCTACCTAGAAAACACAAACACCACCCAGAAAAAAAAAAAAAAACAGGCCCGTGTCAGGCAGTGAAGATGAAAGCTAAAAGTGGGTCGCTTGCTGTATGTGGAGCAGCCAGAGAGGTTGGGAGAGCTCTGCATTTAACTGCTCCACTTTCTGAGCCAAGACTAAACCCCAGAACCATTGCTCTCTGTCACCTTGAAGTGCACCATACATTAATAATGCCATCAGTGCTGGAGATCTGTGTGGAGACATAAAGGTATGTTGACATAGCTATTCGTGTAAAGTGTAAACAGCTCCCCCATGTGGAAACGTATGCAGGGAATGATGAACCAGAAGGCTCTGGGAGGTTTTTCAGAAATGTCTTGTAGCTCAAAACAGGTTTAATGTTCAAAATGTTTAGCAGTTTTCAATACTAAGTCTCATATTCCATAAATATGAACAGAACCCCAGAGAAATGAGGACACACTTTTAAGCTAACAATAGGATCACTTGGCCAGATGATAAACTTTGACTTTCTTCGGCTTGTCCTCATGCTTTATAGGCTTAAACATCTGTTTTTCTGGCATGAATGTCTTGAAACTGAACAGTGATAATGAATACATTGTATTATTGCTGACAGGTCCACTATTGTCCATAGAACAAATGTAGCCTTTAAGATAAAGTGGTAATAAGTATGTCTGTTAAAAAAAAAGGCACAAGAAGTCACATTTGCAATTTACAACAAGAAATTAACATTTTTTCCCAACATTCAATGTTAGTGGAAAAAGACTAACATTGCACACTGTCCTGAATAGACCATCCCACGGTGGTAAAACACAGTGGTGGCAGCCTCACTCAAGTGGGGTGCTTTTCTCAAGCAGGGACACGAAAGCAGCCTTTTCCCTTAAATTTAAATGTTCTTTTTTTTTTCAGGAGGACTCTCAAAAATACTACATATGGGAGAGTTTTGGTCCAACAGACAGAAAAACTGAACTGTTGTGGGTTGACCTGAACAATCTGCATAAAAGTCAAGTCAGAATCCACGGCATCCTGTCCAACACACACCGACAGGCTGCGGTGAGATGACCAGATCCTCATGTAAATAATTTACTCCCATGAGTTCAAGCGGAACTGAGATATTTTTTTTTCTTTTCCCCATTTTCACAGAGAGTGGCACTCTCCTTTGATTTCCCTTTCTATGGACACAACATCAGACAAATTATCGTAGCAACGGGGGGTAAGTGTGATGTTGCTTTAACGCCAAATGTCAACAGATGTACGGCCACACCTGTGATAAATGTTTGATTGGTGATTCTTCCGACAACACTATGTAGTAACACATTTCAGTGCTTAATGTGAGACTCGCTTCTTTCGATCTGTTCTCGTCATAAGGGTTCATTTTCATGGGCGAAATAACTCATCGGATGCTGACTGCAACACAGTACGTAGCGCCCCTTATGGCCAACTTTGACCCCAGCTTCTCTACAAACTCCACAGTGAGGTATATGGACAACGGTAAGTAGGAGTTTTTCAAGGAGACATATGATGCTCAAGAGCTTTTTCAGATCCTCCATTGGCTGGACTTGTTTTTTTTTTATTTGGCTCTGCTCAGGTACTCTGTTTGTGGTGCAGTGGGACAAGGTGCGATTAAAGGACAGAGAAAATGAAGGACCCTTTACTTTTCAGGCAGCCCTCCACAGTAATGGGAGTATTATTTTCAACTACAAAGAGGTAACTTCAAGACTTCAACTCGTTAGATTTCATTTTGCTAAGCTTCCGATATATTGAAGATAAAACAAACCATTGCCGTTTCTTTGAAGGTCCCTGTACCAGTGGAGAAGATTAATTCCACAGAGCATCCAGTTAAAGTCGGATTGTCTGATGCTTTCATGGCAATCCTCCCTGCTTCTCAGCTCTCAGGTACTTTCCTAATCGTGAGCATTCATAAGCTTACTGTTTACATAAAAGCATACAGTGCCACTCTGCTTATCTTTTAAGGTTATTTTCTGGTACCGGGGTTTGTCAGGCAGACATCGAAACTGATTAAGAGGGTCACCAAACCAATAAAAGCAGCTACCTTAAACAAGCTCCAACATTACCACTAGGGCTGCACAATAATATTGTTACATGTAGCTATTCACAAACGCTTTCCATCCAGTCGGACTGAGCTTGAGGTATTTTTGCGAATAAGAACAGGCAGAAACATCCGTCTTGAGATGTGCAAAGGTGACACCCTAGAAGACTTGAAGCTTTGATCAAGAAAGTATTTCTGCAGGAGGTTTAATGGCTACCTATTTGACATGAGAATTGTTATCATTCATCTTGCAGATGCAAAGCAGCGTACCATCTATGAGTATCATCGAGTTGAGATTGACACCACAAAGATAGTCAGTGGGTCTGCCTTTGAATTCAGCCCTCTGCCCAGTAAGAACTGTCTCAAATCTGACTGTGTGTAATGGCACAGCATCATTATTCTATGTTCTGACAGTGGACTCCTGTGTCTGATTCCCCTAGCTTGTCTACAGCACACGTCCTGTGAACTCTGCCTAGCATCCAACTTGACAACTGGTTGTGGATGGTGCAACACACTCCAACGGTGCAGTTAAAGCACGATGTATTGATATTTGTTGCCACAGAGATCCAATTTGTTCTAATTTGATTGTTTCTGAATTTCAGATGCTCCGATGGCATTGACCGGCACAGACAAGAGTGGCTGGATTACAACTGCCCTGAGGAGGTGAGATTCCCAAAGAGTCATTACATCACAGAGGTGAGTAGGGTGTCTATTGGTTTATTTCACTCCTGTGTGTGTTAATACAGTCTAAAGGCAAATGTGAAGACTACAACCCTGTGCTGCCTGAGGCAACTATGAGCTCGTTCAATAACTTGTCCCCCGAACCAACAACTTCCTTTGCAGACCTTGAAGAGCAGCCAGTCACTAGAGGTGAGTCTCTGCAAATGTTTTGTGGATTTTACGTATATGAGGTGCAAAGTGTGGAGAAAGCTAAACCACTGCTCGAGACTGTTTTGTTTTACACCTGATCTTCGTCTGGTCAGTCCAAAGTTTCCAACATTTAAAAGGGAAGTTTCTATGAAATCAATGGCTGGGGGGAGTCAGAATCTGACTACTGAGTAGCTGAGTACTGGAATACAAGTCAGTAAATCAGAGCATCATAAAAATTGACCAAGGTTGGTACTTCAGGTAAAAAAAAAGTGAAACTCTTATGTAGATTAATTACAAACAGAAATACATTTCAATTGTTTGCACCCATATGTACATATCAGTAATGTTTGTGTCAATCTAATTTATTCCACAGACATATTTTTAGAAAAAAAATTTGTTTTTACTTTGTTTTTTTTCCCCTCCATATTCTCAGATATAGAGCCCAGTTCTCCTAACCATAGGGGGATAACGGAAAACACAGCCATCATAGCAGGGGTGGTGGCTGCATTAGTTTTGCTGGTAACGCTAACATTACTGGCAGTTTACTACATCAACACACACCCCACAGTTGCTCCACCGTTCTACCTCATGCAGGTGAGAGAAAAGAAAAAAAAAATCCAACAGATTATTAAGAACAAAATCATTGTTTACTAATCATTAACGGCTATTGTCTTTTTTTTTTTTTAGCGACGCACAAATAACTACTGGCCCTCCATGAAGTTTCGTAACCAGAGCTGTCACTCCACCTACGCTGAAGTCGAACTTGGCGTTCATGAGAAGGAAGGTTTCATTGAAGCAGAGCACTGCTGCTAAATGTCTGGAACTTTTTAAGGGACCGTGCCATCTTGAGCAATGTAATGGTACAAAATAAGGAATAAAAAAAAAAAGCAAAAAACAACAGACTTTCAGGCAGATTACTGACACGAGATGTCCTTACTCCAGTCGTTGTGGCTGGACAGTGTTTACTGTACCTGCTCTTGTAGCTCTTCCCAGCTTTCTTTTATCTGTTTTTGCTGTCTTGCCATCACACAGCCATGTGATCCAATGGTTGGGAGGTTTAACAAGATGAAGATGATCTTTTAGACCTATTGATGGAAGTGACCGTCAGGGAATGAATCGAACAAGCCTTTATACTGCAAACCAATGTACAGCTCATCTTAATCTATATGTTCTTCTGTCATCATCCATCTTATGGAGTGTTTTTGTTTGATGAAACTTCTACGCAAGATTTGACTGGTTCATACTGATGCTATGTGGACTTCTCTACAACAGATTTCTAGCTATTCAAGTGACAGTGAATTTATTGAACACCTGAGATTTTTGTTGACAACTATTGTATGGATGGATTTTAGAGTAACCAATGTATGAGAGTTTTCTCTAAAACTTTCTGTTTAAGTGTCTTCTAATAAAAGCTGCGGGACAATGTGGATCTTGATTGCATGTTTAATGAAAACCAGACAACACATTTATCATTCAGACATGTTGCAGCAATAAACCAACAGGTGAGTATTGAAGGTAAATGTGTTTCAAGATAAACAAACCTGTAGGATAAATGTGAGCCTTCGTGGAAATCTAAGCTTGGACAGCTAAAGGTTTACTTGTAACGCACATATAAAATCATCCATGCTAGAGTGAAATTCACACAACCTTGCCTTGGATATAATTTGACAGAGATAAATTACAAATCGGTAAAATTGCATCTACGTAATTGTTTGAGTAACAGGGAATAACAATATAACATGATGTAAAACTCAAAAAAGCTGATTTTACATATTACCCCCTTTAATAGATTTTTAAAACGTTTTAAACATTTTTAAACGTCTTGTTTTTTTACTCATAAACAAGACGGATATGGCTCTATTTTGTTCCGCCACAAGATGGAGCCAAATAAGCACAATCTAAAAAGAATAGAAACAATGGTTGTAATGTATTTAAAATATATATTCTTCATGATTACCGAGCAGTTTTTCATAGTCCTGCTTCTTTACTACAGCTGCTAAAAATTGGAAGCCATACTAAAAAAAACCCACATTTTTTAATTTGTTTTGCTTATACAAAAATGCTGTTTATCCTGTATTATTTGGATATCACAATTAGATATGAAACTACTTTAATGCTGCTTTCAGATGCGTTTCGAAATGGCAATAACGCATCTGATCAGAAAGCACACATTATTTGATTTTACAACAGAAATACACCTGGCATAAATATTTATTGGTATAAACAGCAAAAAAATAAATTGGACCCTTTGGAAAATGCTGCAATAAATTAAATATAAGTTGTTTATGTAGAAATAAGAACAAATGCTGTAATTGTATAACTAGTTAAGCGTTTCCAGAAGAAGATCTGGAATCATATATATTTATAAAAACAGGGGGCACCCGGATTTGAACCGGGGACCTCTTGATCTGCAGTCAAATGCTCTACCACTGAGCTATACCCCCGCGCTCGTATTTCGATATCCCACATATTTAAGATACTATGACATCTCACTGTTTGACAATTCTTTTAATGTAGTGTAGTACTTCCCAAATATAAGTATTTCTTACGTAAATGTATATTTTACCTCGTGCTGAGCTTATAAATCACTTTGACTACATTACTGATAGACACGTTGCGTCAGCGCTTCCTTCATATTGTGAGTGGCAACTTTGCCTCGAGACACTATATTGTCGAATAAACACTCCAAATGAAGAAAAACACTGCATTTCACATTTAACTCATTTTGCTGATTACGTTTTACACACTACAATCATGCTAATTATAGTATCTATAATTATTACCACTGAAACAAAAAATGTAAATCGTTCTACTTTAATGCTGCTTACCTTAATTAAGCTCTGTCAATACATCAAACAATATCTCTTTCATATAATTCAATTATAATAGTTAATCCGTGTTTATGTTGCATATTTCATCTTTTTTGCCCGCGTTTCACCAAAAATGCCACTTACAATATGGCGCTAACATGATGCGTTGGTGACGTTCGGCGGACTCAGTTGTTATTATGTTGTTTTCCAGCAGATAGAGCCATTTAGTCATTATAGAGGATTGGACTTTCAATACTACGACAGAACCTGTTTACCTTTCGATTACATATTTTAATATTACGTTCTAAGATGCTGCATCTGCGTACAAACTGTCTTTACTTACTGTAATAACTCAATAATAGTTAGCTATGATAAGTATCTCAAACACGTAATTGATTTAAAGTCGTTTACAAAATAAATTGTTTCAGTAACACTCTTAAAATTTATTTTTCTATAATTTCTTTAATATATTTATAATATTAGATTTTAATTTTAATATTTTTTTTTCATCTGGGATCTCCTTGCATCTTATCGTCACATTGTGTTGTGTGACGCCAGTGCAGCCAGATTTTTGTCATTTATGTGCATAAAATACGTACATAAAATATTCTTTAAAATACGGCGTATAATATGTATATTGGATATATATCATCCAGTACAAATTTGACTACTCTTTTAACTGCTTGAATGGAGATGATGCTGCATTCAGGTGCAGGGGGGGACAATTCGAATTATTTGTTGTGATCGATCAATAAATTAGCCCACAGTAATCCGCAATATGAGTAATGCAACGTAATACAACATAGACATTAACTTCAAAGCCAACCAGCGTTTGTATTTGATTATGAAAAATTAAATAATTGCAGAAAAAAATCCAATTAATAAGAACTCTGAAACTAGTGCTGGCATTAAGTTATGCTTTTAATGGCAATACAATTTTAATGACATCTTATAGTCCTGCTAGTTTTATATTCTCATAAAATGCGGTAAAATTCAATCTTACGAGGACAAGTGAACGCTCCAGGCAGATTTAACTCCTCCTTGACTTCGGGTGTAGTATATTACCAGAAATGTGTCCATGCAAAACGCAGGAACAGTAACTGTTTTTGCTGCCCATCAATAACTCATTAAAAGGTTTTGCATTATTTTATTTTATTTTTTATCAGAGATTTTATTGTTGTTGAAGTGTGAAGAATCGCCGTGCTGCCATGAATCCACCGTGTGGGAGATGCAATAAGCCAGTTTATCCAACAGAAAAAATAAACTGCCTTGATAAGGTAAGATGGTACAAGTCTAACCTTATTCACGTATCACTGTGTTGGTCGGAGGTGACATTTGTTGACCTAATTTTTTGTTGATATTCTTTATTTGATACTTTTATGCCAATCTCTGCATCTTGAATAAGTCAAATAACTCTTACATACGCCTTTACTGGAGGGATCACTTCTTCCTTTAGCTGTTTTTTGGACACATTCAGTTTTGTTTGTTATTTAAAATTTTAAAGCCAGAGAAATGTTCTTTTTCGGCATTTGAGTTTGATCCAGATGGCTTTCTATATTTGTCACAAACAAAGTACCCTGAGGGAGTACAGCAACCATGTCCGGTTTCTCAAAAGCCTCTAAAAAATTAGTAAAGCGAAAGGGATCCTATAGCAGGTACAAAGAAAAAAAAATTGCAACTGAAGGAAGTATTTTAATTTATAATGTGATGATGATGTTGAATGTGTTATTTTTCTAGAGCTTTGCAAACCTTTGTATTTTGTCGCCCCCCCCCCTCCAGTACTGGCACAAAGGTTGTTTCAGCTGTGAAGTCTGCAAGATGGCCCTGAGTATGAACAACTACAAAGGCTTTGAGAAGAAACCCTACTGTACTATGTGAGTGCATTCATAGCGAACAATAAAAGTTGAAGACTATAAGCAATTCATTTAAGTTCTTGAATAATTTCACAATACTTAAATGGAGCAGAGACTGAATACTCAAGAGTTGAAAGCTTGAGTTGTTGTTCTTTTTCTTAGACTTCACTCACGTTCTCTTTTATTTATAGTTTACGAGAGAGAAAACTGATATTTTAGTAAAAACTTGGCACACAAGTGAACATCGGTTGAAGGAGGATGCATCTTTCAGGCCTTGTGTTGGTCTTTTACTGTTTTCCTTTTTATTAGTTGTTTTAGGAAAAAGAAAAAACAGCCTCAATATAAAAAAAAAATTGTATCTTTGACTTCATAAGTAAGCACTAATTATTTGTTGGTCTATAAATTCCATTGAACAGTACTAATTCACCTTTTTTAAAATGAACCGGTTTCATATTTATAATAAACTTTATATGTATTTATAATAAACTTTATACGAAGAATGAATTATCCTAGTCAGAAAGCTATCTAATCACAAATGCGAATAATGACGTTTATTATAAGGATTTGAACTGGGGAAATTTGTAAAGGCTTCAATTAACAATTACAAGATTAGAAACTACGTTTATTTGATGAATAACATTTATTTGTGTCTCTGGTCTCTTTCTTCAGTTTAAAGAAAGGGGCTGATAGCTTCCTTTTCAGCTAACCTAACATTATTCAAGGATTTAAAAGTTTGGAAGAAGAAAAATAAATGGAATTTAAAGGAGGACAACCAGAGGTTCTGTAAATGTCAATGCAATTCCTATTTCTCGGCATGACAGCTGTTCTAATGGTTCTGCCCACTGGATGTTCATGTGATTTCTCACGTTGGATTCAGAACAAATTATTCAAACTGGCGTTATCTCGGCTTGGTCAAAGAAAAGCCATGCAGGAATATTACACGGCGTACCAAAAGTCTTTAGAATCAAGCCGGTCTGAGCTGATCAGGCCCAGTTGTGATTTTTCGGGCAGATGTTCTGAATCTTTCTTAGACTGCCATCATTCACACACCTACAGTTGTGACGTATCACGACTTAATATTGATCATTTTAGAAGATTTTCCGAACTCCTAAACAAGAATAGCATGTTGGAAGACTCTGTGGGATAACAGATTAATTTGACCTATCTTAAGTCATGATGAAGGTGTTTCGAAAAGCTTTGGTTGGAAATATCTGTGTGTGTACAAACACAGATATTATGTGTTTGTATGCACTTCAATATAGATAAGCCCCCCAATCCCCCCCAAAAAAAAACAAGGTTATGTATTTCTTCATTACTTACTTACTTACTTCATTTATTCAACTTCTTTAATGCTTTTTATTTTATGTACACACTTATTAGGCATTATCCCAAAACCTCCTTCACCATTGTGACCGACACCCCTGAGAATCTACGTCTGAAACAACAGAGCCTGCTCAACAGCCAGGTGAGATCCGGCCTCTTTCTCTGCCTTCTCGCGTTTCTCCTGCCGACAGAGGAGCCGTACATTTTCTCATCTCATGTCATCAGCGAGGCTTTGGTGTAACTTTCTTTTTTTAATCGTCTCACTCGTTCAGCTCCATGTTTGCTCCGGCAGGTAAATCAGACTTATCTTTCAGTTCATCAGTGTTCTCTGTTATTGGATTATTTGCGGAGTAGAAGCTTTGACTTGTCTTCTTTTACAGCTGTTGACTAAATCCCAGATGTTTGCGTCTCAGCTGCTGCTAACATTGACAGATTTTCTTCCAAAAAAAAAAAAAAAAGTTTATGTCAGTGAACTGCTCTTTAGACGAGAGTTCCTCTGTACCTTCTCTGTTCTTAAGCTCTGATCTAATCACACTGTTCCTGCCAGCTAATTAAGCTGAGCTCAGGGATAAGTCCTCCAAGTCACGCAAATTCAAAAAGATTCCCTTGCAGCGTAACTTTGGAGACTCTCCCCTGTCTCGCAACATGATTAAAAATGCTATGTCCATTTAAGGTTGTGGTTTCATAAGACTGAAAACCACTTGTGCTTCTCAGTCACAATCTTTAACTTGACACAGAGGATAGTTGGATGAAAACCCATACACTGATCAGGCAGTGTAACGTTATGCCTAACGATGTCTTGTTCTGCCCTTTGCTTCCTAAATAGACCTGACCGAACCTTTAATATTGATTATAACGCTATAAAACTCGCTTTCATCAACATAAAAGCCTAACATGAACTGATGCAGCGGTGGAAGTGGCTATTCTGAAGGTTCATCTGAGGGTACTGTATTGACTATCAAATGGATAAATGAGTTGGCAGTACAGGCGCACAGCTGGTCTCAGTTCACCATGGTGTGGCACTCTGCTGGTCCTGAACACAAGGGGAACCAAACAGCTGTGGGATCCTCTCCAGCAGCTGTCCGATTGGCAACGCGTGTTGACGTCTGAGACAAACCGGGCTTAAAGGGCGAAGGATGGCAGAAAACTCGAGTTTAACGTTATGCAGGTAGGGTAGAGAAGGTATCTCAGATTCTCCCACCGTAGCCGTTTGCTACGCTCTTTCCTTTGTCAGACGATGGATTGAACAGAGCTCTGTGAGACGTTGAAAGCCATAGACTTTGTTTCATAAGCTAACTCTAAGATCAGATTACACACAAGTAGACTCTGTTTACACATTAGGAGACTCTTGTAGTGAATTTTATTTAACGGCACCAGAGTAAAAGGGACTGAAGACAAATGAACACCACAGGTTTCCGTTTTCTGTTGGTGAAACATTCTAAAAAAAAAAAAAAAATTTGCATCCTCATCATTTTCACTAAAATGTGTTTCATTATGATTTTATGTGTTATTTGTCAAGTTGTAGCCTGAAAAATATAGGAAAAAAATCTCAAGGGATGTGATGTGAACAATTTTCATTTTATTCAATTCCATCCATTTTCTTTACACCCTTGTCCCTCAGAGGGGTCGGGAGGGTTGCTGGTGCCTATCTCCAGCTAACGTTCCGGGCGAGAGGCGGGGTACACCCTGGACAGGTCGCCAGTCTGTCGCAGGGCAACACAGAGACACACAACCATGCATACACACACTCACACCTAGGGGCAATTTGGAGAGGCCAATTAACCTGACAGTCATGTTTTTGGACTGTGGGAGGAAACCAGAGTACCCAGAGAAAACCCACACATGCACAGGGAGAACATGTAAACTCCATGCAGAAAAACCAGGGCCGGAAATCGAACCCAGAACCTTCTTGCTGCAAGATTAAAAAAGCTCTTTAACAAGAGGATCAAAGACCGGACCACAGGAACGGCTTTAGATTAAATTGCAAACGGAGGCACAGAATAAACAAAGAACTGTGGCAACTAGGGTTTTAGCACTACACACATGACAAGTATTTCTGACCCGCACTGAGGTTTACTTACGACTGCTTTTTGGGAAGAGCGGACAAACCACAAAACCCCGTTCAAGCGATTATTATTTTCACGCCAGCTGCAACAACACGAAGAATCCCAGGAGGAGATCTATTTTGGTTACAAGCAATTCCTAACAGCCAACTAAAATAATCGCTTTCATATTACAAAGCTGTAAGGATCAGATGTAAAGCCGAAGAGTTTTCCTTCCTTGTTTCCTCTGGATGAAGTGGTTCACGTCTTTGTTTATAACCATAAAAGTCTCTGCAGTTGAACTCGCTTGCAGCGGCGTGTTCCTCATAGCAAGAACATGACTCATTTGTGTTTGTGCCTTTGCGGATGTGCGCGTGTGCAGAGTGCAGGGATCTCAGATTTAGTTTCAAATAAACATTTCGACTTTGTTTAATGTTGTAAAATGTTCCCCCCGCAGGGAACTGCGACAAATTGGCACTTAAATCACAGCTCAACTGTGGCTTTTTTCTGCATTAATTGTAAAATATTTGATTTAGTTATGCTTCTGTTGTCATTACGATGAATACGTTCATTTCAACCATTAACGGTTAGGCTTAGTTGTTTCAATAAATCCTTCATTGGAGTTACAGATCAAGTTTTGTAAATTATAGGTGAATTGCTTGCAGTTTGTTCTTAAAGGAGATGGACTTATCCAGAAATGTCAAAAAAGAAAAATAACTTAAATTTACATGACAATATATCTGGCGAGGAAGTCCAGATAACTATTTTTTTCAAAATTCAGTTGAAAAGCCTCTTACAATACAATACAATAACAATTTACGTAAGCAAAAATATGTTTGTTTTTTAATCAATTGTTTAATTACTAAATGTCACAGTCAAGCAAAGTTCTTTAAGAAATTAGAAAAACATACAGCAGACCAATGGTATTGTAGAAGTTAGTGACCACAGCTGCTTGCAATTAGCTAAAATCCATAAATACTTAAGACCCCTTCTAAAAGTGCTTAATTGTCTGTTTTAATGGTTCAAACACCAAATATGCCATAATATATTTAGTGTAATATTATCGCACTGTGGAAACAGCATCATTACTACTGCAGAAGTTAATATAGTGTTCTCTTTTTCCACTTTGAGGGGCTACAGTCGATCAGTGCCTGGGATCTGATCGACCGTAGATTGGCTGGTGATTTATATGCACCAGCCAATCATGTGTCAACATTGTGGCTAGGTATTTTAGCTTCCCAATTTCCATTTTCCTTCAAATATTTTAAGATGTTTGCTATGAGAACAGGTGGATCTGCAAATGTAGAACTGTGAACCTAACTGTGGGTGTGCAACCTGTGTATCCAGTATGTTAGACAATAACTGCTCGTATCTACTCCACACGACTTTGTGTCAAAGAAACCAACTGTCCTGCCTGAATAAACTTCAACAATTAATACTTTAAATGTTCCAGTTTAATGGAGAAAGTATTTTGTAGTTCGGACACCAAAGAGCTTTGTGACACTTGGCAACAAATAAAGCAGCTTTTCACCTGAAAGGCGATTGGTGTTTGCAGGCCCTTTACAAGGAGGACTTTGAGAAGAACAAGGGGAAAGGCTTCAGCGTGGTGGTCGACACACCAGAGATGCAAAGACTGAAGAAGACGCAAGACCAGATTAGCAACGTGAGTGCAGATTTTACTCTAACACCAGATTTTCTAATCCACAAACACACAATCAAGCCAACTTCCACCCAGTATGATAGATTTAAGAAGCAGAACTGAAAAATAAGGTAGAGGTTAAGTTTGAGCTTCTTTCCAGACGCTGGACTTCCAGACTTTGTTTCCTGTCTTATTCTCCTTCCAGTGTACGGTGTTGGTGGATTTCATTTTCATGGCGAGCTTTTTGTATTAAAACTTTAAAATGGCTCATAAGAATCAGGAGCTTTGGCAATCTGTGCGTGGAAAAGTGGAACCTTGACATGTAAAGAGTGCAGGGACCCTACAGATGGCAGCGAAGGAAGTCAGAGTGCAATCCTGCAGAATCACAAAGGCACATTTCTGACATTTCTCCTCGTCCGCTGTGGAGCAGCTGCCCTATATGGTCAAAATCTCTCAGCTGTGGACATAAACTAAGCTGCTCTACACACACACAAATACATGGACACGCACACACTTCCCTTTTCTCTCATGAGAGCATTTGTTACAGATAGGAATGATGGGTATTAAGCTGCATGTCAAAAGGCCATAATCTTTTTTTTTCCTTCTCCTTTTCCTTTTTTCCCACTGTTGTTCTGCACTTTCTCCTGCAGAACTTCACTGTGGCATTAACTCCCCTCTCCCTAATTCTCCTTACACTCTCTGCGGGCTGAAGCTGCGGCACCTGATTTACAGTGAAAATATGTTTGCTCTTCTTGCCATCTCCTAAAATGGTGAACTGTTCACATTAAAGCAAAACCTGCCGAGAAGGAAACAGTTCAGCGTAAGTATTTACTGCCCTCTCGTGGATTAAACGTGCATTTTGTTTGTGCAGATAAAGTACCATGAAGAGTTTGAGAAAAGTAAGATTCGAAGTGATGCGCCTCCTCCTGAAAACAGACAAGGTGAGATGTTTCTATGTTTGTTATGACTTTATTATTATTTTTTAAACAAGCATGGCCATGGTTAATGTCTGTGTCTGTGCAGAACAAGAATTGCAAGCGTCAAACCCTGAAAGATTCAACCAGCCTGCTGGACAGATAAGCCCCGCTGTTGCGTCGCCACCTAGTGGAGGGGTGAGGCAATAACATCAGAGTGTGTTTAAATCAGAGTGGGAGGCTGTCAGCTGATCTTAAGCCATCACATAAGAAAAAATGAATGATTTTTGATTAAATTGTTACATATGTTGAAAGCTTGGTTTAGGTTATGTATTTAGGTAACGTAGGAAGTTTTGTTCACCGCAATCAAAAACATGTTTGCAGGTTTGTCGCTGACATTTTTTTGGGGGCGAGGGGGTTGTTGTTGAAAAGTGTACCAAGAGTTACAATGAAATTTGGGAACAATGTTTTTATGATAGATTTTAGGTTCTGGTCACAAATGAAAACTTTGCTGTTCCGTCTCTAGAACTGCAATGTAAATTTCACCAGGTGGACTGTTGCTGGAGAAAAAAGTTTAATTTGCTGTAGCTGCCTTTGTTCTTGGAGATAAAACACTACATTAAGCCAATACATACATATTATGGTGAATTAAGGAGCAGTGTAATGTGCTTTTAGACTGCAAGACTCTTTTTGTACATTTAAAAGCATTTCTCTCATTTCGTCACAATGTTCAATATAATTTCTTTGGATTTTCGGGAGACGCCTCCAAAAAGTTGTGCATGTGGCGTCAAAATGGTATGTAGTTTTCACTTTGACAATAAAATCTGAAAAGTGTGGCATACAATTCACCTGCATCTGGCACAGCTTCAACATTATGCCATGGTTACTCAAAGAGGATTAGAAAGAGAAGTAGCCAGGAGGCCCGTGGTAACTCTGGAGGAGCTGCAGAGATCCACAACTCTGGGAGAATTTGTTGACTTGCCATTTGTAATGCCTTTCAGAAAAATATGGCCTTTATGGAAGATTAGGAAAAAGAAAGCCACGGCTGAAACAGGGTCATGGGACTTCCACTTTGTAGTTTGCTGTAATCCATGAAGAGGTTTAAGTAAATATGTGGAAGATGATCAAATGAGACAAGGGACATTTCAAGGACAAAACATTTAGAAATCCATCCCAGAAATGTCAGGCAAAAACAGCCGCTTTATTTTTTGGACAACTGTGGGTGTGCACACCTGAATGAACATTGCTGTAACGGTCTATACTCTTTTCTCCAGTAGGTAGGGAAATCAAATGCAAATCAGTCCATTTCAACTCAGGTTTAATGTTGCACATCATGTATATTCCACCCAACCCCTTCCCTTCTCTCATTCAGAAGCGTTACCAGGCCTTGTACAGCTACGTGGCAGCAGAGGCGGATGAAGTTTCTCTGCAGGAAGGCGATGTGGTCTCAGACGTCGAGCCAATCGACGAGGGCTGGATGTTTGGATGCAACCAGCGCACCGGGAAGAGGGGAATGCTGCCGGCCAATTATGTCCGACCCATTTGAGAAACGATATACATGCAAACCAGGCGAAGCACACAGCAAGGGGGACAAACTCCTGTAATGTGGATTTAGACTGACTGCTGTATGTTAAAGAGTTTGTTTTTCCAGGCAATTTGACTTTTGGGATTTTTCAGTAAAGTGGAACTGCCATCTACCCCCAATAAAAAAATTAAAAAAAAAAAAAAAATGTAAAATTCAATTTAACGGTTGCAGGTTGTAGCTTCATGATGCATTCATTTCTGAAATACAAATGCTTGTTTTATTTTTTTGTTGTTCCTGCTTAAAACTTAAATTTTGCTCATCTGCCATTCTGTGCCTTCTAAGGTTGGGAAAGAAAATACGAAATATAAGCAGCTTTATTCAAAAAAATGTAACACGTCACAGTAAAATTTTACCCAAACATTTAAAAACAAAGACGCTGTTTTTACAAATCATCTTAAAGTTAAAAAAAAAAACAACAAAACCAAAGCACCATCATAAAGTCATCAAAAAAATAAAAAAATGTAGCGGGGACAGAGGTAGTGTTGTAAAAACAGTCCTTCACGCTGTCGGCATCAGCTTCATGGCGGACAAACATGCAGCTCTTCTGCTGATTTTTTTATGTAGCTTCGACGGCAACAAGTCGAGCCTGAAGAGCTCAGAGTTTCTGCTGATTAAATCTTCACACAACCTGGAACAAAGAAAGTCTATCAATTAAATCCTAGATGTGCTCAGGATAGTCCACTTTGCTTAAGCTGTGAAACAAACGGCTAATTGTGAAAAAAGAAATTAAGTCATTTTTAAGAAGCAACTTTTTTTTTTAAAGAAATTTCAAGACAGGCAAACAAAGAGCTCAATTCCTGGGGTTTATGGCCTGACGATAAAGATTAGCTTGACATTCATTGTAAGCAATAAATATGAGAGAGAACTCATCTGCAAGCAAACATGTTTTAAAATATTTTTCTCAGAAAATGCCATATACATTTATACTGTTATAAACTAATTCGATTCACATTTTATCCCTTAAATGAGAAGTACTTTTCATGAAATAAATACCTATGTAGCCTGAAAAGTTCTGAAAACTAAAGCTTTTGACAGCAACTTCAGAGACGAGACCAGGTTCTCTCCGCTCATCTCTGGATTAAATGGTTTCATGACACGTTAGCACAGGAAGCTTGAAATAAATGATGATTCTACATATAAAAAGGACAGAAAATTTTACAGAAAAAGAACGCCTCCTTCATTCGAATTGAGTTAATTATGCATTTCTTAAATTTACAACATTAAGACATGGATGTATTCAGATTAGACTTGCATAAATTATTTTTTAAACTTAGTCTTTATATAGGTTTTGTTAAATTTCTATTTCATATCCAGGCCAGGCTGGGATTTTATAACTGGGCTTTTTAAGTAAGGGTTTGCGATACCTGCAGAGAGAATACGGCTGCGTCTGGAAGATTAAAACGTCCCTGCAGTGATGTTGCTTTGGGGCTCTCATGACCGACACCTGGAAAAAAAAGGTTGAAGCGTTAATGCCTCATTAGACATTAAGCATTGGAAAAGGTTAAGAACTGTCTGAGCAGCTAGGGACAAAAGAATAAAAATAATAATAAAAAAAAAAAAATCACATCCTATGTGTGAGGCATGACTCAAAAGAGAAGGTATACAAAGCTCAGCAGACCAAACCATGGTTATGTTTTTCACTTTAGAACATGTATGTCACTTAACACAACTGAGACTGCCTAGTTTACACATGCATTATTAAAGATGTGAAAATCAAACAGCAACGTGGTTCATCATCTGAAGCATTAAACCACTTAAAGTGAATTATGCAACTGCTTTGATCTCTGGCTCCCATTAGGTTTAAAAGGCACATTGGCCATTTGCTGCAGCCTGTTGATGCTGTGTGTAAAGGTTAGGATACGGTTTCCATATGAAACAGGAGAAATAAGGTTGGGAGTTGGATTGATTGTCTTTTCACATACAGAGTCCACGAGGACGCAGAAGTCACTGTTTCCACCAAAGACGACAACATCACCGTCACTTCCCAGGCAAGCAGTGTGACAAACCCTGGAAAAACAAAAGAAAGAAAAAAAACAATCTTTAGCTGAAAGTCTTTGGAAAAAGGTCGATAAAAAGTGAAAGAACCTGACAACCATCTGAATGAACCTGAATGAACCATCATTCATGGCAGATGAACTATTTTATACCTTTTCAGCCATTAGCTCTTTGGCAGTATCCCTGGTCAGCTAAATTTTGGATTCTGGAATTTGGGAGCATTTTCCCTCCCAACTGATTAAGAGATCAGGATCCAAAGTGCTAATTCTACAGAACTGCAACTGTGCAAGAAATCTTTTGAAGCAAACAGGTCAGTTACCTGGGCTTATCTTCGTGTGGATGCTTCACCTTTGTCCACTCTCCCTTCTGTGTGTTAAACAGCCAGGCATAATCTGGAAGTGGTTACATAAACAGTGTTTTGCAGTTAACATGAAACCCAGTCAGAAGGAGACAAACTTCACAGTCCTCAAGTTGGTCAGACTTACTCAGGGTTTTCCCGTCCATGCCGAGGCCACCGTATACGAACAGAGTTTGGTCCGACACAGAGTTCATGGTGTGCATGAAGCGCCCCAAGGGTGAAACACAAGGCAAGCTGTCACTGAGTAAATCAGAACAGAAAAAAAAAAAGACAGTAAAATTATAAGCCAAGCATTTCATAAAGAGGCACAGTCAATCCATATGAGCAAGAAGATATTTACAATCTACTCCAAGTCCAGGTCTCGAGGTCCAAGCAGAAAATGTCCAACTCTTCCGTTTCCTGCAAACAAAAGGACAGTACATCATTTTTGTGGGCCATTGAACACTAAACAGGAACTTCAGTGGGGTCTAGGTTTGGTTAAAGGTGATCGAGTCAAGTTCTAATTTGTCTCAGAGTTTCTAGAGGTGACGGGGCAAGACACAAGCTCAGAGGAGAACCATTTATCACAGGATCTGCATTTCGTGGATGGGCCCCACTGTCCCGTCACAACAGGAAAGAGCTACTGGAACAGGAAAGGGCTTTACCCAAACCGTCACTACCAAGAGGGAAGTCTAATCCCATACAAAGCTATCTTGTATATCATAACTTGTTGTGGCATGAAAGTTTTTCCTAGAAGGACTTGCTAAAGAATGTCTGCTGCGATGAGAAGATTGCTTCAGCTGAGTTTTCCAGTTGCTCGAAAAACTCACCACTCCACCAGTGATGTAACCTTTGTTTCCCAGTATGGAGCTGGCATGGCAGCCTCTGGGAGAAGGAGCAGGACCCTGGATGAGATTAAAAAACAAAAAAATCTTGTTAACATTCAGACACAAGACAGGCGGCAATAAGGAGCCGTCAGAGGAGCTGCTCTGACAGAACATGTATATAATTCTGTCAGAAGTTGATTAATACAACATAATTAGGGTGCATCAATTATGAAGGTACGGAATGGGTCATAAATTTATATAGTCAGCAGAGGGGAGAAGGGAATATTTTCAATAAGGGATCCACACAGACTCCAAATCACTGATGGGTAAAAGTAAAAAAAAAAAATTCTGTTTTTATTTTTTAGCTTTTGTCTCTTTCTTTAGAAGATTAGTCTCCTCTGTTGAGAGTGCTGTGCAAAGTTAAAATTTGTACCATGAAAAAAAAAATAAAAATCCCAAGTTCTCAACAAAAAAATAAAATAAATGTGATCCTCCATACACCACACACAAGTACACAAAAGATGACTTTAAGAGCCAGACTTAAATTTCAACTTCTGGTAAATCAGACAAAATAAAAACTTTTAACCAGCCACCATATTCCACCTCACCTGAGTCACGGGTGCGCTCCACGTAGAGGACCGCGTGTCAAAGACGCAGACCTCGTTGTTCCATCCCCAGCACCGAAACAAAGTGTTTCCGATCATTGCCTTGGAAGAGGTGAGAGAAGTGGGAATCTTGTTTAAGAAAAATCATCCAAAGCAACAAAATGTTGAACTTTGCCAGGCTGGGTGTTTACCCAGGACATCTCTTCTACGATGAAGCTTGACGATGACGTGTTCTGAGCCTCTGCTACGGTCTTACAGCCATATCCCCCAAAGTAGATCAGTCTGCAAGAACAATAAGCTACAATAAACATGGAATACTGAAAGAAACAACTGAAAACTGCCTTTTAGCAGTTTAATTCATCCCTTAATAGAATGTAAAAATGGTAAAACATAAAAACAATGGTGGAGTTTGAGAAACTGGTGGCGCTCATGTCACCAATTGCACGTTCCCCTTAGTAAGCTTTGATGTCTGGAAAAATAGGGTGGCTCAAAATGTGAACAGATTCCCTGCACACAAAGCAATACATTTTCTTTTTAGATTTTATTTATGAGGAGTAGAGCTTATAGCTAATGAAGGTCCAAAATTTATCCTCAGAAAAAAAATAGAATACTGCATAAGACTGATGAAAGTTTTTAATACATCAGTGTTACACACACACACACACACACACACACACACACACACACACACACACACACACACACACACACACACACACACACACACACACACACACACACACACACACACACACACACACACACACACACACACACACACACACACACACACACGACATTTATTGACAACTTGGAAAGTTGAGTGGAAGGAAAAACAAACTAAATAAAATCAATCAATCAAAAACCTGAAAGTATTTGCTCAGTAGTATAAGGAGACTTTCATAGATTGGGTGACATTTTCTTGCCTTTATTGGCTGCAAGCTGCAACAGGAAAAAAAAATGTAATGAAGCAGCATATGACTGGTTTCAGATTTTTTTTTTTACTTTCATTACTGAAGTTTATGTTTAGTAATACTCATATTTATTTATATATACGTGTCTATTCTTTATATACTAAAGACAGGGTAGGGGTAGGGTTGGGGTTGATGGAGTGGAGTTGCTGCAGGCTGAACTGACCTGCCTCTGTGCACCCAGCAGGAGTGATTGTCACGGGGCGAGGGCGTCACTCCCTTAGTGTCGGCGACTCTTGTCCAGGAGAAGCATGGCTGAGCGACATCCACGCTGAACATCTGCGAACAGAAACGGACCGCATTGCTCCAAGTCAAATACTTGGCTCTAAATTTTACAACTAATTTCATCTCTTATTGTCAGTTCAGGGCCTCAAGTCCATTTGACCAAAAGCTCTGGCCCCAGTCGGCGTCTAATCTGCAGTGTCAACACAGTCTGGTATGAGATTGAAATCACCGCATTTCTTAACCAAACACACAGAACTTGTAAAAACCCACAAGGCAAACTTCCTCCAGCTTTTTCAAACATCATTATGAAACTTTGCCGACTGGATATAGAAGCTACAGTTGGTCGGACACCATTTCTAGCAATCGGAAACCTCTCTGGATTTTCGTGACTTCTATGGATTTTATGCGTTTTGTTTTTGTTTTTTTTACCTGCAAATGGGAGACATTCACAGTTTGATGTCCGAGCTCCTCACCTGGTTGGAATATCCGTCAGAGTCGCATCCTCCAAAAATGTAGAGAGTGCTGTTAATATTGGAGCCACAGAAACCAGATAAGCCTGTGGGACTCTCTCCAGTGATCTCCTTACACTCCCTATTTCACCCCAACAAAAAAAGGGGGGGGATGGGGGGTTAAAGTAGTCATTGCCAAGGGAAGGTTACAGTTTTAACAAAACTGACTGCAGTCTGTCTTTTTTACAGATTCTACAAAACAACTTTTTCCATCTCTGAAGCAGGAAAGAAACCCCCCAGTTTGCATTCCTAACTTTAAGGTCAAAATGACACGGCTTCAATATGGCCTTGTTTCTCACCACTTCCCACTGTCCAGATCACAGAGGCATATCTCACTACTGGGCAACACAACATCCTGTCCAGCAACTACCTGCAAGGAAACAAAGCAAAGCCAGTCAGAAAGACCTCAATGTTCATTTCATCTTCTGCAAAAAGTCGCAAAGAGGACGCAAGACTTGAGCGCGCAGTGGTTCCGATATAGCTTCAAGGATATTTTGACACTAATGTTTATAATGTGCAAGATATGCATCATTCATCTATTCTTACACTTTTCACTAGTTTCAGTGTCAAAGGATCACAAGTTCGGTGTGAATTTCAGCTTTCAACTTGCACTAGTTTCAGCAATCATTTCTGTGTCATTTAGAGATACTTTTAATCTTCTTTCAGATCATCTCCTTCTCACGTGCAAATCTTATGTCTAATATACCTTCTAATAGTCTTATAGACCACAATGTGAAATACTTGTGTATATAAAAAAAAATCTAAGTTTTAGTTAAAGCATGCTTTTACTTTTTACCAACGCTCCAAACATGTCGTGAACGTAAAGCACTTTAAAACTCCTAACTTCTGACCTAAAGGGTCACCTTGATGTGATTTCATTCAATTAATCTTCTGAAAATTGCTGGACTACAATAAATTTCAATAGTGCATAAAGTAAAAATAATATACAGCTACAAAACATACAGTTAAAAGAGAGCAGCAAAGACTAAAAGAAGATTCTGTACATCTGCGAAGCTCAAGTCTCGTCCTGCTATCCCGCAACTTCTAAATGCATCTATTCGACACACCTGAACCAAATGGCTGAATTCCCTCAGCAGCATTTCAGAGGCCTGGCAACAAGTCATCCATTTGATTCAGGTGTGCTGGAGAAGAGTTGATTCTAGAAGTTGCCCTTGAGGAATGGACTTGGACATCCCTGCTCCATAAATACAGTAGTACGGGGACGCATGAGACAGGTGTGCAGCGCAGATAAGATACTTCTTGCAAACAAAATGAACAACAGCATGTAATCGGGTATCAAAGTTCAGTTGGAAGCAAGTAATCTACATTACTTAGTCCCCAAAAAATACGCAACATTTTAATTCAAAGTATCCCCCAAAAACAAGACGTTTCACACTCCTGAATATTCGGCAAAAAAATAAAAAAATAATAATACAGAGACACATTTACAGTCCCTTCCTCCTACCTGCACAGGTAGCCAACATCCGCCTTTTCTCACCTGGTAACCTCCCCACACATACAGAGTGTTGCTGTGTATGAACGCCGTGTGGCTGCTCCTCTCCAGCCGCTTCACAGCAGCCTCCCTCCGGGCTGAATCCATCCCCAGACGCGGACTCGGCGCTGGTTCACCGTCCAATACGCTCAGTTAAAAACAAAGTAAAAACCGCTGTCAGTGGAGAGGAATTAAAGCTGAAATTAAAGGCTTAGCGAGACACCGGCAGGCTGTTGGCCGCCTGCGGCTGAGAGGGGAACAGCTGACCGTGTTGAAGAATTTGGGTAAACGTGTTTTTCAGGCTCGCGCTCCTGTTTTATACTCCTCCCATTAGGGAGATATTTAATGCAAGCTCACCTCTGCAGGCGAAACCACGCCGCGCGCAGGGGGAGTAGTAGACCTGAACTAAATGAGAAAGAATCCCTAAAATGTAAAGCTCTTTATTGTGTTGCTGAGGACTACCAATTCGCTCTCGGGTTCGCCTTCTTAAATAATAACGCAATCCGAAATTAGAGAAACGTTGCAAACAACAGTATGGATGTAAACACTTGTTGAGTTTGAGTTAATAAAGTTGCTGAGATCAACGCTAGGAGAGGAGAGGAGAGGAGAGGAGGAGAATGCTAACAAACTAAGTCTTAAGTGATACATTTTGTGAAATTTTATTAAATGTACTGGTGGAATTTATATTTTCGTGTATATACAAAAATGCATTTTAAGTAATAAAAAAAAAAAAACATATTCATAAAGAGATAAAACCGTATCAGTACGTATCTGTTTCTTGGTCACGGCCAGGGCCTGTGATACATTAATAAACTAATTTAATACGTCAGCTTTGCCAAGCAGAAGGCTTCAGTTAACCAGTCAGCTTTTAGTTGACATCCAACAATTAAGTTTGTCATCTTTCATTTCAACATAGAAACAATTGCCTACATGATAAAGAAAAAGTATTATATGACTTTACCAAACGACTTAAAATTTTAATTGCTTGATTGTATGAATTTTCTAAGACATTTAGCTAATGTGGATGCATTTGTTTATCAATATTGATTATATTTAATTATGTAATAAAGAATGTAATTTTGGCCCTTTGATGGACTGGTAATCTGTCCAGGGTGTGGCCCCCAGTGACAGCTGGAGATAGGCACCAGCCCCCCTGCAAGGACAAGTGGGTATAGATAGGGGCAAAAATAAATGCTGAAATTAATTTATTTTTGCAAATAAATAAAACCTTCACTGAGATTGCATTTACTTAGTTAATGCAAATTAGTTTTGCAGTTACCATTAATTTAAATCATCACATTTAAAATATTAACATTTAATCAGCACCTTCAGATCTCCATGGCAATGGACACGGCATTGTTGTACCGGCTCAAATTAATGAGCACATAATGCACACGAGCATTCCCAAATTCTCATTGCAATAGACTTTTATTTCAGTATGGCCGTTTTTATACATCACACATGACATAAAATAAGAACAATCTGTCAAAAACAGTACTGCTGTATTTTCCATGCTCCTCTTAAATGCGATATGTTATGCATATATCAAAATTATTTTTTTTGTTGTTGTTCTTGGCAGTTTTGAGTCATGTTTACTAGTATTTCAGCACACTGAAGACATTGAAACAAAGTAGCAAAAATTTAGAATATACAAAAAATCTAAACAAAAAGACAAAAGTCTGCACAGTAAAATATAACTAAAGATATTGCAGCTACATTCTGGAGGAATATCCAACTTTGATAAAGTGCAAGTATGCTAAATGTCATAAATCAAAATGTATGCAAATCAAGATCTTTTGTACATTTATTTACTTTATTTCATCTAATTGGGAGTCTAAGCACCAAATCAAACAATTCCGAAATTTAAGTAACGTATGGTAAAGAAGAGTTCTGTGTTTCAAATTTAAGACATTTTGCTAAATTATATCATTACAATACATTTAATGCTTGCTGTTCAATACAAACAGCTTTGTTCTGCATTTTGGCCCTGTGATAGCTTTAAATCAACAGGAAATGACTGAGTCATTAGAGTGGCAAGCTTGAAAATAAACACAAGGCACAACTAAAATCATTAGATCATTTCAAGTCCTGCTTTTTAATGGCTTCAAATATTTCATCCCCACTAGTGAGCATTATATCAGAACAAAAACTGAATGGAGAGTAGCATGTTGCATAACAGTTAAGAGAAGTGAATTTGACTCAGTGACAGTGTACAAATGTGTTAGATACTGTTCGTGGCAGGTGTCGTCACCTCTGTCCTGCATTTCTTTTGATGCCGTGACTGAATCAGTGTTTGTAGAAGTAACAAATTCACTTGTCGTTATTATTTGGCTGCATCCATACTGTATGTTGGCCTCTAAATAGTGCAAAGTTTTAGTCACTGTAACACGGCGTCCCCTTCATCGCATCTCTTGTCAGTGTTTAGTCGGTTGGGGAAGGCTCGTCGTTCTCGTAATTGCACTTTAGGTTACTTCATATAAAAGGTCAACTTCTCTTTTCCGTTGGCAATTAAATAGTTCCATGGGAGTCCTGTAGATCTCTCTCCAGGTATTTCTTCATTCGCTCACAGCGAGGACAAGAGTTCTTTTCAGTCTTGCAGAAAAGGTGAAACACCGCTTTACAATCTTTACATCTGCATCAAAAAAAAAAAAAAAAAAAAAAAAAGAAAAGCATTGAAAACAATTTTAGTTAAAAGGGGCATTTACGCTCCCTCAGGAAAACAGGTGAACTTGATCTGAAAATCCCAAATCATGCAATCCCTCAATTTAACTCAGAGCACAGATAAGTTAGGGAGGAAGTTGTGGAGAAGTCTAATAATATACCTGGTGGTGCTGTCAAACTGGAAGGGGAAGAGGATGTCATTAGAGTGGCATATCTGACAAATGAAACCTCGCTGTGTGCACAGGTCGCAGTTCAGCACGTGACTAGAGGCCTGCTGCACCAGGGAGATCAGGAAGTTTCCATACTGGCCATCTGCAATCTGAAACACAGAGCAAATACACGCCTTCGGATCTGCTGGGGCTACGGATGGGCGGAGAAACATGAAAAGATAAAGAAATAAAACAAAACGGTACCTGTCTTAAATCCAGAACACTGTACAGGTCCCTTGACTCCAACAGGTAAGTTCGCTGTCCCATTCTGGAAACAAGACGGAGATAAAGTAAATATTAAAATAAAATGCAAAAACAATAATCATATATCTGAATTAAGTCCAAGTTAACATTTTACTGGACTGAAAACCACTAAATAAAATGCCAAAATCAGGTCAGAGTGAAAGTAGGCCCTGATCGATTCGCAAACACACTTGGCATGGAGTTTTTTGCAGGCTCCGCTGCGGCACGTCAGCAGGTAGTCGCCCAGCAGGCGCAGCCTCTCTCGCAGGCTGTGGGCCTGAGCCATGGATTCTGCATGGCTCATCAGATCTGGATTCAGCAGCTCCAGGTTCATCAGAGGCTCCTGCTCTATCTGAGCCAACAGACGCAGCGCTTTCTTTGACACCTGAACGGAGAAAAACCATAAAAGACACACTCTAGGGAGGGAACTGATTTTATACATCATGGCAGACTATGCAGTAAAGCCCTTAGAGCATCAGAGGGAGCTTGATGCAAAAAATAAATAAATAAAATAAAATCTAAATTACTGACCTCTCCACTACAGAGACATTTAAAGTTCTGCCTCTTAACTTTTCTAAGTGACATTTTATTTAAAAAGGATTTGTAAAGTTTTCCATCCCTTCCCTTTTCAACGCAGTTCAGGCTGACGGCTAACAATAGTTCTATTCAATAGAAATATGTACATAAAAAAGGAAAGAAAAGATCAAAGCAGAAGTAGTTTGGAGAACTAACAAACCAGCACCCCACCCAAAAAAACGACCACTGTAGCCGATGACCACTTGACACAAAAATGTGTAAAAAAAAAAAAAAAAAACACCAAGTTAAATCAGATAACATGAGACAATTCATTGTTTTGTTTTTTTCTTTTTTACAACTTACAAAATCTAACAGTACAATTTACAAACAAATGTTTCATTTAATAAAAGCCAAATTCATCAGATTTATGATGGGGCTCTTTCCCTGTATAAAAAGTGATCTGAATGACTTTCTTCTACCTCTCTCTGGGTGAGATCCCAGTTGTGCACCATGCGCGACGGGATGATGGTGGTGTCCCCCTTGTGGCAGGCCTCACAGTAGTACTGGCCTGAAAACTCACACAGCCGGGCTCTGCCTCGGGACGGGCCAATCTGCTGATGGCAGCCTGTGAATGATGCAGTTACAACACGTTCAAATGATTGGCATTGTCCAATCAAACACACAAAGGTTTCATCAATAATGCTCAGTAGTTTACATTTGTTTTTGTTAAACACACAGCCTAGTTCACGTCACATTGGGAAATCTTTTACTTTTTAGGGGGGAAAAAATGTAAGATTTTTCCTTGTAGCCAGATGAGAAGCAATGAGCAAAACATACAAACGTAAAAACAAACCTGAGCATTTAAAGCTCTGAGCGTCCAGTCCCTTTTCTGATGGAACTGTGTAGAGGTGTACCAGAAGCTGTCCATTTTCTTTCAGTCTATGTTGCACCAGTCTATGCAGTTTACCATTCACTCCAGTGCTCCAGACTGGAGGAGGTTCCTCAGAAATTACATCCTCTCCGCTCTCCAAATACGAGTCCAAAGCTCCGCGGATCAAAACCCTCCAGGACCGAGCTTCCTCGGGATTCTCTGCTCTGAATCTTAGCGTCTCTCTCACCGTCAGGACTTTAAAAAAGGCTGGTCCTCCCAAGGACACATCTGGAACAACATCCCTGATTTCAACAATGGGATTGTTTAGCCCCAACACCTTCCTTTCCTCATGCACCCGAAAGCCTTTCAGGGCCTCCAGAGAAAGGGAAACAACCAGAGGGGCCCAAGTCCTGGCTTCAGAATCTGTGGAGAGATACAGAACGGATTCTTTGAGAGCATCCGTTTCTAAGTCAGTAGTTCGAGTCCAGTCAAACTCCTGGACAGGAGGAGCCGTCTCGCTCGAGTCAGAGGACGACATGTGTCGCTCGGGGCTTGAGAGAGCAGAGGAAGCAGACGAAACCGAACGCTCATCCACTCCATTTTCACCAGATCCTTGCAACACTTCCCAGTGCTCATCGTTGTGCGGCGTTGGTCGGCATTTGTTCACAGCCTCACATATACGTTCCACCCAATCCTCTGCCTCGTCCTGATTGGCTGCTCGGAGGTAAAGCCGTTTCCCCGGGAAGGCCAACTCGAATCGGCCATCCGACGACGGGATACGAATGTCTTCGCACCGCAGAAGGGAGCAGTTGTCGAAACATTCCCGATCTTCTGCATTCAGATACATCCGGAACTCGAAGGGCGAGAGTTCGCAGTAGTAGTCGCGCCATATTCCCACTGCGCCTCGTCGCTCCAAGTGGCCGAGCTTCAGCAGGCCTCGAAAGGGGTTGGAAAGCCCTACGACAAAAAAACAGAAAGAAAAGAGGCTCAACACTTACTGCTGAAACCACTGTATAAAAAACACAAAAAAACATACTTTTTTTCTTGATGCGTGACATTAAATCAGACAATTTTTGTTCTTGCTTTAGATTTAGTTAGAATTGCCGAAAGTATTTCCACTTGCTAAATCCCTGAATAATGAGAATCCACTACAGAATTACTTTCTCCAAAGTCAGATCTCCCAAGCACCAAAATTACTGTCCTTAAAGAATTCTGGAAAGCCTAAATGGTCTCATGGCTTTGTAAGTCTCCTATAGCTTCACATTTGACTTTAAATAGTAGTCAAACACACTGTTTCCACATATGACATCATGAGAAAGTCCAAAGGGATCAACAACTTTTGGTCAACCTTGGATGCAATGTCCGGATTCCTGAAAGTCTCAGGTTCACCTGTTCAATCACATGCAAACATAAACACGGTGGGAATGCCCAGCCATCTAATCGATCAAGAAGCAGATGGGTTCTGTTTCCCTGAGAGTTTTTAAGTGTGTGCAATCAACCCAAGTGCAAAATCCAAAAATCTTGAATATATGCTGGAAGAAGCAGATAAGAAGGTGTTGTCATCAGTAAACGAAATCCTGCACATGTCCTGTGATCTGATGAAAGCAAAACTGAACTTTTCCACCACTATAGTCGTCGGTATATTTGGAGGGAAAAGACAGAAGTACAGGCATGGTGGTGCCATGTTGTGGGACTGGTGCACTTCACTAAAAAGATGACAGAGCGGTAAGAACATTTTGTGGAAACACAGCAGCAAAATTTCTAGACATCAGCCACCTCTGTTAACCTCACTGAGAACGACTAGAAAAGGTCAGCCGATTCCTCGGATTTCATTTTTTTCAACTGAATGTGCAGCCGACTCACACAGGTGACGTCTCGCAACAAAAAACTCTCATAATATGTCATTGGAATGTGTCCGCTCCCTGAGATTACCAAACAAAGGCTGCTTTACGGCATAAGGCCAAATGGAATTTACATGTTGGACCATTTTAGTTCAGGGTTTGACTGTAATGTCATTCCACAGATTCCATTCCTGTTTGCTTTCTTCGAGCTTTTGTTGGAGTGACAAAAAAATATAAACAGCTCCATCCACTTTTATTAGTACACTTGGTAAAGATGTGTTAAAAATGTGTCTCTCTTTTGTTATAATTAAATAATTTCACACTGATTAAAAAAAATAAATAAATCTAAACTTTAATATATGTACATTTATTTGGCTATATGTCAGTGCCATGATTACAAACACCCCAAATAATTTCCAAAAGAGAAATGCAACTGAAGTTTGTTATATAACGAAAGTTACTGCTGTAACTACGGTTCTATGAATCCCGGATGACCGCCAGAGGCGGTGCTTCAAGCACTGAATGATCATTCTTGCGCATGCGCAGGTCGAGTACTAATGACAACAATGTCACCTGTGACCTGCCGGGGACCCACGTGACTCTATATAGTCACATGACACCCGGCGTTCAATCCCTCCACCTTCTCGCGAAGAGCAAGGATTCCGAGGGACCAAGCACTCTGGCGGTCATCCGGGATTCATAGAACCGTAGTTACAGCAGTAACTTTCGTTCTATTTCATCCCTACTGACCGCCAGAGGCGGTGCTTCAAGCACTGGATGACTCATAACAACAAGGTCACGAGGAATAGGCAACATCCAAGGGATAACCACCGCACTACCCACCTCAATGTGATGTAGGGGCGTGCTGCTCCAGAATTCCTTGAAGGGGATGGGGCGCAGCCACATTCACCCTGTAAAACCGAGTAAAGGTACTAGCCGACTTCCAGGAGGCAGCACGGCATATAACGTCCAACGGTACCCCAGACATAGCTGCAAACGAGGTCGACATTCCCCTTGTAGAGTGGCACCTCACGCCGGCCGGCAGCTCCTGGCCCTGCAAGGCATAAGCCTTGGAGATGAAATCCACCACCCAGTGTGCAAGTCGTTGCTTAGAAAGCGCCTGACCCTTTCGTGAGCCAGCGTAGCAAACGAAAAGGCTATCTGTCCGTCGGAAGGATGCTGTGGCATTGATATATGCCTCAAGGGCACGAACAGGGCACAGTGGCTCAGAGGAGCCACCGGTGTAGAACCGGGCAAGATGGAGTGGCTGGGTACTGCCTGCCCCCCCTGACACCTTAGGAATAAACGTTACATCAGGCCACAGTGTAACACCTGAGCCATCCGGATTCCACCGGCAGCAGGGCTCAGCAATCGAGAGAGCCTGTAATTCCCCCACACACTTTGCGGAAACCATCGCCAAAAGGAACGCCGTCTTCATTGAGAGCCATTTGAGGTCCGCAGATGCCAAGGGCTCAAATGGGAGGGATCGAAGAGCATCAAGCACCAGAGAAAGGTCCCATGCTGGTGCCACAGAACGAGCGGGTGGGTGCAAACGCCGAGCACCTCTCAAAAACAGCACAACATCCTTGTCTCGGCCCACTGAACAACCATTCAGACCGACATGCCAGCAGGAAATGGCAGCCACATACACTTTCAAGGTAGATGGAGACCTTCCCTGATCCAATAATTCCTGCAGGAAGGTCAGTATGTCAGAGACCGAACACTGCACCGGATCCTGCCCTTTATCATGGCACCAGGTCACAAAGGCCGCCCACTTGTTAGCATAGACAACTCGTGTGGATGGCGCCCATGCATTAGCCATCGTACGGCCTACCGACCCAGTATAGCTGGAGAAAGCGGCTCCCGGCCTTGCAGGGGCCAAAGGCAGAGTTGGAGCTGGTCCGGTTCGGGATGCAAAATCCGACCCCCCATCTGGGAAAGAAGATCCCTCCTGGAGGGGAGACGCATTGGAGACCCTGAGCTGAGCTCGCAAAGGAGAGGAAACCAAACCCTTGCCGGCCAGCAGGGGGCCACCAACAGAACCCTGTGCCCTTCCTGACGAATCCTCAGGAGAGTCTGGAAAAGTAGGCTGAACGGTGGAAAGGCATAAAGGAGGGTCCGGGGCCAGTCGTGTGCCAGCGCATCGTGGCCCAGAGGACCGCTGTCGTCCAAGGAGAACCAAAGGGGACAGTGAAATGCGTCCCTCGAGGCAAATAGGTCCACCTCCGCCCTGCCGAAAGCCGTCCAGATGCACTCCACCACCTCCCGGTGAAGTTTCCATTCGCCTGGAAACGGCTTCTGACGGGATAGAAAATCGGCCGACACGTTCCGTGGCCCGGGGATGTAGGCTGCCCTGAGGCTGGTCAAGCATGGGGCTGCCCAGATCAGGAGCCGCCGAGTCAAGTAAAATAGTTTCCTGTACCTGGTCCCCCCTTGGTGGTTGATGTGAAAAACCACAGAGGTGTTGTCTGATCTCACCAGCACATGCTTCCCCCCTAAGCCTGGAAGAAAGCTCCGGAGAGCGAGAAACATAGCCTGCAATTCCAGGAAGTTGATGTGTTCCCGGCACTGCCGCGGGGACCATGTCCCCTGTGCCACTTGACCCCGCCATGTTGCACCCCAGCCCGTGGAGGATGCATCCGTGAACACAACTTCCCGACGACACGGGAGGGAACCGAGCGGGACCCCTTGTGTCATGAACGACTTCACCCTCCATTGGGACAGAGACTGAAGACACTGAGGGCCCACCCGAAGCCTCCTGCGGCGATGAGCGTACCTTGTGGAGTCCAGATTCAAGGTGTTCAACCACATCTGGAGGGGCCGCAATGACAGCAGCCCCAAGGGCACTACGGCGGATGCTGCCGTAAGCATGCCCAGGAGTCGAAGATACCGCACAAGAGGTGGTGCCATGCCCCGCCTGAATTCTGGGAGCATGCCCAATATACCGCTCACCCGCTGGGGCGACGGGCAAGCAGTCATCGAGACGGAATTCATTGCCATGCCCAGGAAGACGGTCCCCTGGGAGGGAGTCAATTTGCTCTTCTTCATGTTCACCTGCAAGCCCAAACATTCCACATGATGGAGCATTAACCGAGTATCCCGAATCGCCTGTTCCCGTGACGTGGCACAAATGAGCCAGTCGTCCAGGTACGGGAGGATCCTCAATCCTCGTCTCTGCAGAGGAGATAGAGCTGCTGCGACACATCGGGTGAACACTCTGGGGGACAGCGAAAGTCCGAAGGGGAGGACCCTGAACTGGAAGTGTCTCCCCTGAAAGGCAAAACGAAGAAACCGCCAATGGGGCGGAGCGATGGGAACATGAAAATAAGCATCCTTGAGATCTATGGAAGTGAACCAATCGCCCGGGGAAATGGCTTGCAACACTTCCTTTGTGGTCAGCATATGAAAGGGCATTACCTTCAAGTACACATTCAGGCCCCTGAGGTCCAAGACCGGACGTAGACCCCCAATCTTCTTGGGAACCAGAAAGTACATGGAATAAAAGCCCCCTGGATCCCGCAGGGGGTCCACCGGCACTATAGCACCCTTGTCCAGCAATGTGCAGATTTCCTGGTTCAGTGCCTGTGCTTTCACCGGGTCGCAGATCACAGTCATCCTGACTCGGCCAGGGACGGGCGGCCGGCGGCGGAATTGAAGGCGGTACCCCTGGGACAGGGTGGACAACACCCACAAGTCCGGTGTGTGGGCAGCCCAGAAGTGGAGCTGTCCCGGGGTAAAACAACCGACCGCCGGCCCTAAGGCATCACCTGCGGGCCCCCCGGCCCCTCGATGGCCTGGGAGGACACCGGCCAAACTGCGCGGCTCGAAAGGGGTGAGATGCCCTGGCCCCAGCTCGGTCTTGAGCTCGGTTCCCCTGATCCGGAGCAGGTCGTTGGGCCGATCTCTGACCCGTCACCAGACCCTGGGTCTCAATGAAAGAAGGAGGTGGGCGCGAGGACCTCCGTGAAGGACCCGCAGCAGCCCAAGAGCCAACCCGCAGGCGATCACGTCTGTGAAGCCCTGCCAGCTGCTGCCGTGTTCGAGAGGCCTGGGCTGTACGATCCAAGGCATCGAGTGCCGCAGAGCCGAAAAGTTCCCCAGGAACCACAGGCAGGGTCCGGAGGGTCCTCCTACAAAGCTCCGTAAGAGATGACTGCGCCAACCAGACCTGGCGGCGAGCGTGAACCAGCGTGGAGAGTGTGCGCCCCAGCTCCCTCGTCATGAGAGCAAAAGCCTGCAGAGACGCATCAACCAGGCCTTGCGTGCTGTGGTCCAGTGGAACGGTTTCCAAGGAAGAAGACAGGGCCAGCAGAAGATGGGAGAGGGAGTTCCCAATCCGGCCCATGCGGGCCCCAGAATCATAGGCCTTGCAGAGAAGGTCATCAGTAATACGGCACTGAGGTCGCGGACAACGAGCATTGGGCCGCAAAGCCTCATCAGGGGGGATAATAAGGGAGGCGATGCCCGGTTCCACCGCAGGCATCTGCCCCAAGCCAACCGTGGGCGCCTCCTGCATAGACGCCAGAACCCTGCCGTCCGTCGTCAGACGTGAAAGTGCCTTTGTATCCGACCAGCAAGCATGTAGTTCCCTAATATATTCCTCTGAGGGAGGAACCACTAAGGCAGCCTCAGATCTACCGCGCCTAAAGAAAGCGCTGGAAGCTGCAGGTCGGGTCTGAGGAACACCAATCTTTAAACGAGCAAGAGCCACTCGAATGGCAGCAGTCACAGATTCCCCTGTATCCTCCTGGGAGGCAAAGGAGTCAGATTCTGAGGCCCCAGACTCCAATCCTGGAGGTTCATCACAAAAATGGGTGCCCGAGGCCGCCACCGAAATAGCATCGTCATCATTGACCGATGCCTCATCCCGCTCGGGAGGGAGAGCCGCACTGTGCTCACCATCAGTTCTAAACGACTGGAGGAGGGTCTTCATGCGGGTTAGCTCCGTAGAGAGGTGATCCACCTTCGTGGACAACCTCCCTGCATCGGTCCGTCTGGCTCTCTTCGCAGGTTCCGAAGTCGCAGTTACAGTAGGCCGTTTGCACGTCGCCTGTCCGGGGGGCAACGAACCATGCGGCAGAGCGCCCACGCAGTCAGTAGGCCTCTCCAGCGCCGCCAGCCGATCCAGTCTGACAGAGCGGGGCATGATGCAACAGTTGGGGCAAGCCTCATCCGATAGAGCCTCCCGGAGATGTTCCACACCGAGACAGGAGGGACACAAGTCATGCCCGTCGTCGGGTTGAAGTGGAGCCAGACAGGTCGAGCAGCAGAAATTGTCCAACATCATATTGCTGAAAGGCGTGATCCGTTCGTCACCAACAAGAACTCAGCGCAGAAACGCCACTGGTGAGTTCAAATAACTTATAGAAGGACTCAGCGCGAGCAGAAACGCCACTGGCGAGTCAGACAACCAAACTCAAATGAACTCAACGCGAGCAGAAAACGCTACAGGTGAGTTAGAATACAAACAGAAAATTAACTCAGCGCGAGCAGAAACGCCACTGGCGAGCCAGACAACCAAACTCAAATGAACTCAACACGAGCAGAAAACGCTACAGGTGAGTTACAATACAAACTGAAAATCAACTCAGCGCGAGCAGAAACGCTACAGGTGAGTTACAATACAAACTGAAAATCAACTCAGCGCGAGCAGAAACGCTACAGGTGAGTCAAAGAGCCACAACTAGGCAAATCAAAGCAAAGAAAAAAACCAAACACTTACCAGTCGTCGCAGTGCGACCGCAGATCTGGTAAATGGGGAAGCAGCTTGTGCAGCCCCTGGAGGGCGAGACTTACGCCCGCAGCTCCGACCAAATTCGGTCACGGGGCTACTAGCAACAAGCAGATATACTACAGTGGTACACAGAAGCAGCTAGCTTCACACGACCACACACCTGTTCTCAACACACCTGCGCGCGAGAAGAACAAAGGGATTGAACGCCGGGTGTCATGTGACTATATAGAGTCACGTGGGTCCCCGGCAGGTCACAGGTGACATTGTTGTCATTAGTACTCGACCTGCGCATGCGCAAGAATGATCATTCAGTGCTTGAAGCACCGCCTCTGGCGGTCAGTAGGGATGAAATAGAACAATAAATACTTTTGACAATGAAAAGTTTTTTGGAATCTTTCATTTATAGTTGATGACACTCCGTTTGTCTTAGCCACACTTAATTTGAAAAAGACATGAACACGGCATTTGAGTCAGGTAGGTGTGACCTAACACACAGGTAGGTGTGTGTTGATCAGAAAGTGGCTATGAATAAACGGATCCGTACGTAAGCTTGTTAAACTGGGCTCTTGTGTTTTTAATTCGATAAGAAAGCTGCGCAACATTCCTGAGTCATACCAAAGTTTTTCAAGCTTGTTTCAGACATTCTTGAAATCTATATATGACCAGTGGTTTTTCAGGCTTAATGAAGCCATTTCAAACTTCTTTGTATTTTCATAGATTTTTTTCCCCTTTAACTAAAGTCCCATAACTCCAAAATCTGTCACAACCTGCCATGATGTTTAATATGCCACAAAAAAATACAGTAGTTTTAAGGAAACGTTAACCAGTTTCTTTTGATAAATCTGGATGCCTATATTTCACTTCTGACAAGAAAGCTAAACAATACAGAAGTTCTTTAATTCAGGTACTGTATGTAGAATCCCTTTCAAATGCATACTGCATGTTATCAAGGTGCACAAATAGTTTTAAATGGGATTCTATGTAACAGACCAACAAAAAGTAGTACTTAATTGGGAACTGGAAGGAACATATGGTTTTAAAACTGTTTTATGAAATAAAACCAAGTAAAGTGTTGTCTGCATTTGTATTCTGCCTTCTGAGTAAATACTTTATAGATTGATCCATTTCACTGCATTTAGAGTCTTTTGGGGTATGTCTCTACCAGATTGCACATCTAGACACCAACATTTCACCTCACCAGTTTTAGCAACATGTAACATGCAAATGCATTTCAGAAGTTGAAGGTTTAGGAAGACTTCTGCAAAGCTTTCTATGTTTTCCAATGGGAAAAGTGGACAATACACAGTATTTCTAGTAGCTTAGTGACCGATTGGAGTTTTGTTAAAAATGGGTCCTGATTGTAGAGGTGCTGATATGTTTGTGACCTTTGGGGTCTCAGTTACTAAAAACTGTGGGAAATACCTATTTCTCTGCGATGGACGACACTGGGAGGAGACTGGGAAGCCTTCAGGTGAGCTGTGGGAGACACCTCCTCATTATCAGGCACCACTACCAGGTCAGGCTTGTAGATGTCATCCTCAGAAATCCAAGACCGCGAATGCTGCAAAAACAAACTATTTTTATTCCGAGTTACAAAACTGCAACGTCCCCACAGCTATCTGAAAAACAATCACCCACTCAGGATCATGTGAAGAAAACATCAGGACTGACATTTGAGCAAACCGCTGTGAAATCTGTTCCTATTAAATCATGTGTCTGAGGTTTGTGTATGAAACTTTGACAAAGTGCAAAGGACCAACAATATTTGACTAACTCTGGCAGAACTGCCAAGGTGGAGCAACAAAAGCACAACTTCTCTGTTTCATGGAAGATGTTACAACACGTCTTGCAGTCGTCTCTGTTTGGAAATCTCAAGTTAACTAAAAATAAAGGGTTGAGACTTTTACAGTACTTACTCTAGTGTGCAACAGAGTAAGTTTCTGTCCTGCCACAGAAGAAGTTTCATTTCTGATCAGCATGGCGATGGCACACTGTCAGCAACAGGAAGGTTTTTTGGGGGGGGATTTTTTTTGGCCAACAGACTAAGGCTAGTGAGACGATTCATAATCTTCTAGAGCCAGAACCAACATTTTCCGTGTTTTTTAAGGAGCTATTTTGATTTTTTCCACCATGAGACACTGACATTCCAGAAATTACAGTCAAACATCCTGTTTGCCATTTCCTCATAAACCAACTGTGTAACAAACCTTATTTTCAGTTAGTTTAAATTCATTAAAGCTGTGATACTTGAACGCGGATCCATCTGAATTGATAGTTAGTAACGTGAAACAACTCTTGCACCTGATCTTTTCATTTCCAAAGACACTGTGCTTTCCTTCCTGATTCAAATGACCTGCTAGAATTTCTTATATAGGCAAAATAACACTTAGTTTTATTTTATTTTTTTTAAGTACTAAGAGCATCAATGCTAGTTTCTGAAAAAAGTGATGCATATCTCATGTTCTGAACCAACGACTTATCTTTCTGTTCATATAAAACCACCTGCAGCTACAGAGGATTCACAAAACATGATTATTATTAAGCTTAATCACTCTATTCCCTTAAAATAAAAGAATCCATTATTAATCATGATAATGTCCAATGCTAAATAATGAATATCAAAATTATGTTTGTGGCACTGCTTTCATCCTGTGAAATAATTATGTTAAAATACGTTTATAATGAAAAGCAACTCAAAATAACAATAAATGTATGTATGTGCGTGTGTATATATACATTTATATAAAATACACATGATTTAACTGTGCAGATTTTAAAGAGAGACTTGATGTTTATAGCTTTACTTTATCTGTGATTCTTATCAGAGTAATTTGTGTTTTTTTTATTTACTTACTGAGATTGAATCTGTAGACAGTTTCCTGCTGATGATGCTCGTTGAGCGCTGTGAGCCTTTGCGTGCTTGGGACTCGGAGCTTCTCTTCTCTGAAGCACCAGTTTGCTTCATTTCCTCAACTGGCTCTGCGCTCTTCGGAACAACAGCCACATGTTCTTCCTCCACAGGCTCAGTAGGTTCAATAACCGAGGAGATCACAGCTGTGTCGGAGCATAATTCGGAAGAGGAACTACCGCACATTTCATGTGCTGCTTGGACATCAAGTTGTTCATCACAGGAAGGCATCTGATCAGAGGGTGGAGGTGGCTCTGGGTCAGGATTTTGGAGTTGTTCTTCTTCAGGGTCTTGTGCTGACAAATCCTGACTCTGGTTCTCGCTGTCTGAGCCGCTGAACGTTGTGTTCTCCGAGAAAAGTTCGCCTCCGGTGCTGGAAACGAACGAGTCTTCACGCATCGAGTCCTGACTGCACTGTCCACTCTCTTGGAAATCAGACTGCACACTGAAAAAATACACAAGTCAGGGCAGGTTGAGATAACATTTAGGATATAATTTTGTATGTAGACTGTCAATACTGTCACAAGTTTGACTATATGGAATGAAAGTTAGAATATATATGGAATGAGTAGCCTGGAAATAGTGATCTGATACAATCAATCTGATACTTAATTGTATCAGATTGAAGTCATCCATGTTTGCGTGTATTGTTTTAGGGAACCCTTCATGCATGTTGTATTAAATTACAGTATTTATCATATCTCTGTATTTGATTGAGGAAGTTGCATATAAAAATAATTATTGTTGAATATTCAATCAATCCAAAAAACGAGGTCGGTTAAGTTCCACCTCACCCGCAAGTTTTCCTCTAATCACCTTCCACATCTCAATAAGGTTTCATAACATTTAGCTTGGTAGTTTTGTTGCTTAAAATATTACTTAAGAATTGCATTAAAATGATTTATGATAGTCTCACATCATTGCAGAAGAATAGACGTTTTAAACAGTGTTGTGTAAACACTACAAATGTTTGATTTATTTAGATAGCTGCTGCTCCTTTTAGTTTTGCCATTCCAAATTTTTTTTTATCAAAATAAGTAAAACTTCCACTCTTCCTGTTAAATCCCTCCCCAAGCCTCATCCTTCCACATAACCAAAGAATAGCAAACCAAACATACTCTTTCTGCGGCCTTTTGGTGTAGTTTCTGACAATAATGGGGGCGTCCAAGTCGCCTGAAGACCACTGCTCTCCGTTCAGGCTGCGGGGGTCCTGTCCCTGCAGGTAGCTGTCGGAGCTCAAGCTGGAGGAGAGCTGGGAGGACCCTGTGGTGTCCAGACTCAAATTAGATGAATACAGCACCGCCTTTTCTCCTTGCAAAGCCCCTCCGCCAGGCGGAGGAGTCGGGTAGACTCTCTGCACATCCATTGCATCTGATGAACCCGACGACTGAGACGCAGTGTCCCACGATTCCTTGCGCGGGGGCTTCGGGGCGAGCTGGCTTGCGCCATTGAGCGCGTCCGCCTGGGACAGTGGGCAGAGTCCCGCCAGAGCCAGAGGCGTGGTGGTCCATTCGTTAAGGACAGAGGATTTGTAGGACAGGTTGAATGTGAGTGAGGCCAGACCCTGGAGGTAGCTGAGCAGAACTTCTCGCTCCTCTGCATTCAGGAGCAAGGCACTGGGTTGATAGTGAGCGAGCAGCTTGGAGTCCTCCCGAAACAGAGACGCGAGGTAGCACTCTAGAAGGCCGTGGTTCAGGGCCAGTCGCAGCCACGCTCTGCAGCGGCCCACGTCTGTGCCGAGGTAGCTGATCTTCTCCAGCTCCGTGATCACATCACTGCAATTAGTTTTTTTTTTTTTTTTTTAAACAAATTTAAGAATTTTACAGATAGCAATTGTTTTTTTCAATAAATGAATCTTAGCGTTTAGTGTTTTCACATTCAGTTATGAATGTGCTTACCGGTGGGTGACCGTCTTGAGGAGGCTCCAGAAATAAGGCTGAGGGAGAACTCCTCGGTCACCCTTCCTATTCCGGCCTCCGGCTTCGGAGCGGATATACTTGCTCTTGATCCCATGGATGAAAATGGCCTCCAGAGCGGAGCAAAGGAGGTTAGCATCCTCGTCTTCGCTGGTAACCACGGCGTCTGATGTCACGTACCGTTTCTGGAGGGCTTTAAGAGACTGGGCCAACTTGTCTTTGATCTGGGTGAGAAAATAGAACGGACAGAAACATCAACTTTTTCCCCCCCCTCAAATAAAATCAAAATAACAAACAGAGCTGATGAGAGGCAGGTTGCTTTACAGCCTTTGCACAGAACTGTACTCTGGGCTAGAGTTTGTCGTCAAAGCTGTATTCTTATGAAATCCGGGCCACAGGTTATCTAACACCATATGTCTCAGCTGACATGGAAGGAAGGAGATCACTGAAATATGAAATCCAAAGCAATGTTGCGCAACACTTTGTGGAAAAAGCTGATTCTTTTGAGCAACACTTAAATCGGTGACAGCTTTTCCCTCTGAGCACTGCAGAGGCTTCCTGCTGCTCTTAGAAGAACACTTTATTTCCGTTTGTTATTTCAAAACATACGTCTTGCAAAAGTATTCATACGGCTTCAACATTTTAGTCATCTAGCGGCAGGTATTTTTGGGGGGATTTAATGAGGTATACCATCATAAAGTAGATCAAAATATTGAAAGAGAGAGAGAGAATACCTCTCTGATTAAAGCTGCATCAGTTAAGTTGGATACTTTGAAGTCAGAGACTGTCAGGTAGCAAAATGTGGAAAGACATACCAATATAATACATTACTCTTTTTGTATGCTTCGTAAAGAGGTAAACAAAAAAAACAAAAAAACAGTACGTTATGCTATTATGATTAACCTAATAAAGAAAAGAAACTAAAACTGATGCATCTGCACAACTGTATAAGACACTAACGGACTGAAGCTGCTTTAAAGATAATATCGCAACTTCCTTCTTTAATAGATCATTATCATGTTTTTAAGCCACACAGTGAAATATCTGCATACGCTCCCACATATGACAGGTAGCAAGAGCAGAATTATAAAATTTTCACACTGATGTCAAAATAATATCATTGTACTGAAGCCGATTTACAGAAACTTATTCCTGTGTAAATAACAAATGCCCATCACAATAAATTCTTCAAAGCTGAATAACGTCTTCAGCAAGTGAGAACTGTCGCTTTTACTCAGTTCCCTTCCGACAGCTAAAATAAACCCAAAGAGGTTTTCTTTCTCACAAAAGATCAGCGTGAGCCTGTTGGTCAATCAAAACTTTATGCCAGGGAAACATAAAATTGGGAAGTTCAACATGGATCGTACAGGTAAAGACAATACTTCTGACAAAGACATATGTGGAGCGTTTCAAAAGCAGAAATCCAGAAAAAGGTCAAATATTTACAAAGCAATAAATATGCAGAAATTTGCCAAATTGGAACATTTTAAGAAAATGTTTGCTGTTGAAGTGAATATGTTTCATGAAGCACTGTGTATACAACTAAGTAGAAGTAATACTAAAACCCAGCTTAACCACAGAGTTATGTATGCTTCCTGCTATCTCACGCAAGCGTCACTTCTGATCTTCAGAAAAAACAACTGCTAATTTAAGGTTCCTGTAAAGTAACAGTGAATAAATGGCTTAACAAACTAACACCTAGGAGTTAAAATAGAGATTTTACTTGCGTTTGACAGCTTTGGAAAAAAAAAAGATATGAAAAAATTTTGTGAGCTATAGTTTAATCTATCAAATTACCAGGTATAAAGTAAATCTTTCAGTTGGGTTTCATAAGTACAGAAACCTCTGTTCTAGAACCTGGAGGGTTTCACTGTATCAATAGATATCAGAGACAGCCCTGTCATTTTTGGTTGTATTTGAGAAATCCTTATTTTATTTTTGCCACAATACCTGTAATGCAAAGTCAGCTCATCCCTTCATTTATCAAGAAAACAGCAAAAAATATAAAAAAATGTTTGTATTACCCGTTCTTACAGAGAAATCAAGATAAGCTAGCAGTTGCATTATGAAGTCAGATCAATGCATATCTGCTGAAAACTGCATAGCGGCCCAGTTAGGTAAGCAGTTCTGAGAAAGCTATAAGCAGGAAGCACATGGTGCTACTAAAGTGAAACTATCTGTATGTTATAGTAGTCATACACTGTATTGACAATATGAGTTCATTCTAAGAATTATTGACTAATCAAAGTCTGTTCTTACATTTCTTATAATGTACTTTTGCAGCATTCGTTAGTTGTCAACTTTGCACCCAGTAATGTTTAACAGTGTTTCTGCAAGTCTCAGATAACACTTAAATCTTTTTAAAATATTTACAGGGCCATCGTGATTTCAATTTAAAACCAACATGAATTCTCAAAAATAAGTGAATTGTATAACTTAATAACTTGTATTGGATATAGCTAGTTTTTGCAAACAATTTATTTAGTAGATTTATAAGAAAGGCTGAGCATCGGATGACAAATTCCTTCTGACAGGTTTGGTTGTTGCCCTGATTTAAGGCAGCACGATATCTTTGTCCTGAATCATTATAGTTTTATCAGAGCGTGAAAGCACCCATATTAATTCATCAGAGGAACATACTGAGCAAATGACTGCTGCCAGTACATTTCAAAAGCAAACAAAAATAATAACTTCTTAAAAAAGTATCAAGGGGAAAAGAAATTTTTTTAAAAAAAAGCAAAGATATACCAACTTAAAATGTAACAGATCGGTTGAAATGCGAGACTTTGAAAGACATTTAAGACATTCCAGAAACCCTGATAAAGTTAACGGCGTAATAATAACACAGCAAATACGTGATACTGAGAGAGAAGTCCTCTTAAGGCTTCCCGAATGTTCTCGAACATAATTAGAGTAACAAAATTTACAACAGGTTTTCCTGAGTGTCACAATCACTTCACAAGAAGCAGCTTTTGAAGAAGTGAGGGAACACTGACATTAACTTACACAAACTTTTGACTGCATATGAAAATATTTTTTGATTTTTACCTGTTTGACATCTTTGGCCTCCGGTAGTGTTTCTGGCATCTGTGTGGCAAGCATGGCACGTCAAGGGAAGGTTTATTTTCACATGGCACCTTAAAACACACAAAAACTAAGTCTAAACACTCACTTACAGTAACTGTGGTTCACTAACTGTCTCAAGTACATCTGATATCCAAATTTAATAAAGAAGAAGAGCAAGTTTCTTTTCTTCCTTTTTTTTAAAAAAAAAAATCACTTGTTACTGGCAGAAGATTATTTGTGTTTCCTTGTCATGGGACTCTGCACTCTTGCATAGCTGGAGTTTCACGGTCTTTTTGAGTAACCGCTTTGTAACTGAGTCATGTGAGGCACTGATTAATGATGATGTCTGTCTGCAGGGAAGTAGCTACAGAAGCTTCAGAAATAACTTCCTCAATCAAATAATGACCTCTGCGAAATTAAAAAATGAGTTTTAATACAGCAAGCGAGTTAAATTTCCAGGCAAACATTGTCTGAGCTACATTGCAATCACAAAAAGGTGCAATTCAATTCAATTTTAGTTTATCGATCTCAAAGGGCAACTAATGAGACAACAGCAGAACAAGAAAGTGACCTAAAAAATAAATAATATGAAAGCTTGTTTACACTGGCACTACATTATCTGTGTTCAGCTATGTGACTTCATGCCTATCAACAAGACACATAAAATCGCATACTAAACCCATAGAACACTAAAATACTCTGTCTAATCTGTGGCCAACATATAAAGGACTTTGTCCTAACTGTAACCTACAAGCGACTTTAGAGCTGCAAACCAGCGTTAAATTAGCACATCGGTTGGCTAACTTACCGAAACAGTTTGGCTAACCTCTCTCCAGACTCCCAAAAACACGTCGGTATTCTTCGGGAACTTGATGTAAACTCACTGAAAGGACATCATGTAACTAAACGAATCTCAGTCAGTACAGTTGTTTTTCATAGTTTTCTGTTAAAGCACTACAATACAGAAAAACACAGACCCTCAAACACAAGGGACTCCTCCTCCTGTTGCCGTCTAACTGAAAAGCGATGCATCATGGGAAGTCAAACGATCTCTGATGCCTTCATGAACTTCCTAAAAGGAGTAAACCTGAGTGCTCAGCACTAGAGCAACATTTACATTTTAGAAACATTTTAAACATATCTATCTTCTATGGTAAAATACACTAATAGATTTGTACGGATTTCTGTGGTGGAAATCGAATTTTATGTCTTTATCATCACCCTTACATGTAAACATTTCAATGTCACTATCAACCCATAAACTCGTGGTTAGTTTAACAAACCTATCCTCCGGGCTTTGCTGCTTAAAGATAGCTAAATAAACGTCTATTTTTTTTAAATGCACGAGGAAATTGAACTATATTAGAAGCGACTACGCAAACGAAAACGTTACTTTTGAAAGATAATGGAACCTTACGAGTGACACCTAAACGACTCACCTGAGCTGCGTTGTTCTATGGGGTTGACGAGAACTGTATGTTCTGTGACAGGCAAAACTAATTTTAGTTTTACTTACACTCGGTGACCTAAATTAATCTAGCATTAATAATGAATTAAATCATCATTGCTTTTTATCAAGTATAAATATCTAACATAATAACATACTATTTATATAAACACAAGAAGTTAGTTAAATTAATGAACGTGAGCTTATTAAATAATAATTAGGTGTAATGATGATAGATGAATTAATTTATCGTCAGTTAGATAGGGGTTAATTAGATAATAACTACAATAGACTAGCTATAAGTTTGACTTTGGTATATTACTGTTTGCTAAACAAGAACCCAAAAATGTTGAAAATTACGTTTAAACTACTTCCAAAGTAAGTTTGTGTGACATTAGAAATATCATATAAACCAAAACGAGGTTGACAACAGGTGTCTCCGGATTAACACGATCAACTCATTTGACTTTAGCATTAGAGATGTCACTAAGCTAACTAAAGTAGAATAAGACCTTAAATGGATCAAATGGAAACTTTCTAAAATTATACGTCTAATAATATCACTAACTCATTCAAATGTGACACATTCATTCATAATAAAATTTATATAAAATTATCATTAGCCCTCCTGGATGATCAAAACAACAGTGAATCAACATTTTAGTTACATTAATGTTCGGGTGCAATATGCTACCCAAATTTGTCAGAATTTTGCCGTCATGTTTACAAGCAAATATGATTGACCAACATCAAAACAGTGTCAAACATTTGTTTTTCCAATTCCTTCTCATCGCGCATTCTTTGCAGCGGCAAGTTGGAAGTGCAACGTTATCAGGCTCATAAATGCGGGCTCATCCCTTTCATATTGGTAACATGAGCTTCCGGTGTTAACCCAAATTGTGTGACACGTGCGCTAAATATCCACGAATTATCTTCTGATCGATCAAAATTAGGATAACATAAATATTATTTGGATAAATTAATTAACAATTGACTGTGGTGTCCTTATTGCAGAAATTTCTTAGACACTCACCTAAGCTAAAGGAAGACCTGAATGTCAAACACCAACAAATGATAACAAAGTCGCAGGCATTTTGACAACATATCAATAAAGCCCAATTAAAGAACATTTTACTGTATTTAATCTCTATATAAATTATATTAAGGTATTATTTTTCTACCACTTCAAATCATGTCATAGTCTGTCTAAAAAAAGTTTTGGTTGCAAGTCATTGGTTTTGCAAGTCACGTCACTGCACATTTCGAAAACGTTTTGTGGTAAATGGTTTACAAAGTATTTTTTTAAGCTGAGAACACATTTACTTGACTATGAGATCATTTTATTATTTTTTTTACATGTTTTTAACAGTGCATTATGATGATTTCAATTGATTTACAATGATTTCAAAACAAATGGAAATACATAAAATGCCAACATAGCTAACATAGTTAATAAATAAATGAATGAATGAATAAATAAATAAATAAATAAATAAATAAATAAATAAATAAATAAATAAATAAATAAATAAATAAATAAATAAATAAATAAAAGTTATTATGAAAGGGAATAATACAAAGCAAAGATGAGAGAAATAAAATAAAAATAAAGAAACTGCACAAATAATGATAAATATCAGTGTCTTCACAATCAGTAGTTCTAAAACACATGATAATTTTGAAATAAATAAATAAATAAATAAATAAATCATGTGACATCCATGTTCAATATTTTAGTTGGAGGGGAGCAGAGAGGAAACCAGGAGGTCTGCTTTGATTAGACAAACTTTGACTTCCCTCCTGATCAGCTCCCAGGCGTCAGCACTGTGGTCCTGAAGACACAACAGTGTTATCATTATTATTCAATCAATCAATCAATCAATCAATCAATCAATCAATCAATCAATCAATCAATCAATCAATCAATCAATCAATCAATCAATCAATCAATCAATCAATCAATCAATCAATCAATCAATCAATCAATTTGTATAGCACATTTCAGCAGCAAGGCTGTTCAAAGTGCTTCACATCATAAACAAAAACACAAAATCATGCAACATTGAATCAACAATGAAAACATTATATTAAGTCAAATGCTATCATTAAATTCGTAATTGATTAAGTTTCAAATACAACTCTAAACAGGTTTTTAGTTGAGGTTTAAAGGCACTCAGTGTTTCAGCAGTTTTACAGTTTTCTGGAAGTTCGTTCCACATTTGTGGTGCACAGAAGCTGAATGCTGCTTCTCCAAGTTTGGTTCTGGTTCTGGTGATGTACAGCAGAACCAGAACCAGAAGACCTGAGGGGTCTGGAAGGTTGGTACAACAATTTATTGTGGTGCTAAGCCGTTCAGTGATTTATAAACCAACAACAGTATTGTAAAGTCTATTCTTTGAGCTACAGGGAGCCAGTGCAGGGACTTTAAAACTGGTGTCATGTGCTCTATCTCCCTGATTTTAGTGAGAACACGAGCAGCAGCGTTCTGGACCAGCTACAGCTGTTCGATTGATTTGTTGGGCAGACCTGTGAAAATGCTGTTGCAGTAATCAATGTGGCTAAAGATAAACGCACGGATGAGTTTCTCTAGATTTCGCTGAGACATAAGTCCTCTAATCCTGGAGATGAGATTATTACATTATGCAGTTCAGAAACTGCAGCAGAAAAGTAATTTGTACTGACCATTTTCGCCAGGATTTCATTGGATAACCTCTTGAAATACAAATGCAGCTTGGTGTTCCTCTTCTTCATATGGCTATGGCCTTTAATCTGAAATAATTAGAGAGAAAAAAAAAGTCAGGTTTATAGATTATGTTTTGTAAATTTGTTGTGAGATGTGTTTACATTAAATTGTTATGAAACATATCCAATCTGAATCGAGGTGAACTTACACATGAGTGAAGTTCATCAGCCTGTCTGTTGACGACATTGAGAAAGTTCTCCACTGTGACCTCCTGCCATGATGCAGAGCTTTGATCTTCCTCAAACAGGGCAGAAACCTCCTTCAGGATGTGAACTGCGAAGGAAAGTTTACCTTCAGCCTGGAACAAGAGGAAGGACAGGAGAACTGTGAGATGACTGAAAGAATCATTGCTGTCTCATCTACAATAAATAATTAGCTGTAGAGGACTTACTGATGCTTTGGATGCCTGGCTGTACAGATGATCAGGGAAGGGCACAGTGTTCTCTCCATCAGTGCTGTTAGTCATGTTTTTCGCCTGCAGCACACACAGACACACACGTCAGACATTAAACAAATTTTTACCTATTAGATGAACTTCAAAAAGTCTCAAAATATGGTCTCTTACCATCACATCCAGCAGATCCAAAGAGTTTCCGCTGTACGGTCTGAATCTGTGCTCCATCCACCTGCAGCTCAGCGCGGAGCATGCGCAGAACAGACCGAGAAACACACAAGCGATGAAAATCCTGCTCTGCATCTTGATTTTGTCCTTTAACTAAACAATAAAGCTTCTTTGTATACGAACTCGGATGTCTCCTGGTGTTGTTGTGTTGAAGCAGAGCCGCAGCGGAGCATTTAAACGAGAGCGAAGAGATTTCGCTTTCCGGACACACCTGCGGGGAAAAGCCAGCGGCGGAGAGCGGCTTTCATGCAGGTAGAAAACGAACATTGTTTAGCTCGTGAGGTGGTGTGGTGTAAATCCGAGTGAAGGAGTGAAATAATCATGCTATGATCTGAAATAATTTAAACATTTCAGACCACAAAAGCAGCAGTGGACATTTCAAAACAAGATGAACGTGGTGACTTTTATTGAAATACATTTATCCTCAGGGTCATCATGGCATAAGGCATGCTTATACGTCCATTAGAATGATAACAGACCACACTTTGTTCTTGAATTTACTCAATATCCATTAAAAACAACTATTTAGATACTAATTTCTAAGGTACGGAATGACGTTTCCTATATAAGATAAAAGAGTTAGCTGATCCAAACTCGGGGTCAGGTAAGAAACAGAGAGACGAACAAAATTGACACCGGTGGGAAATAACGAACTGTTTAGTACGTTTCGAACCCGTATATTGATCAGGTGCTGCAGGACATTTCGTACTGTCAGTTCCTTGCACCTTCCTTGCATTAGCACCTGCAGTGAAAATGTCTGAACTTTCTTTGATTATGCGTCTGTATTGTTTTGTTTCCTTTTTTTCCCCCAGTAGAAATATTTAAAACTAGTTGTTTTTGTTTTCTTGGTTGTTGAGTCTACCTTTTACATCTAAAAATATTTATCTACCTCACCAGAATGGGCACCCTGGAGAAAATGAATTATAGATTAGATAAGTAAATGTGTAAAAAAAAAAAAAAACACGGTAGCCTATATGTCATTTTCAAACTGAATTATTTTAAATCAAGGCTGAAAATGTTGAGAGCTGCCTTTGATTAGTACTAAGCAGAATGTTGGTCAACATATTTGATTTGTATTTGCTTAATGATTGACTTTGATGACGACATTTGCCTAATTTGTTGCTGCATTATGTTTTTATGATAACGCACTTTGAACTGCCTTGTTGCTGAAATGTGCTGTACAAATAAACTTGACTTGAGTTAGATAACCGATTTCGGAATGAATGACAACATAGTAGATGTCTAGGAGTTGTTTGAATTGCATCAGTTCCTCAATGTGAATGAACTGATAGCAGCGAAACAGGGAAAGTTGGAGAGAAACTGAAAGCGGCTCTGACGCTCACTGTGATATTTCATCTTTGTTTTAGCTGGAACACGCGGCTGTGGGCATGTTATTCACAGTTATTCATAATTAAATTTAAACTTGTCTATCTCTCACTAATACCATTATTGAGCATAAGCTCCTTAGTATAGCCAAAAGGTTAAATCAACTAACGTTAACCAAGAAAACAAATAATAGACTAATAATTATTATTATTATTATTATTATTATTATTATCTACATTCTTCAAAACTGAAATCGGCCGAATTCACCTGAAAACCGCAGGACGACGGTTTGATCAAACATTAAGAAAGCGAAATCTCTTCGCTGTGGCTTAAATGCTCCGCTGCGGCTCTGCTTCAACACAACAACACCAGGAGACATCCGAGTTCGTATACAAAGAAGCTTTATTGTTTAGTTAAAGGACAAAATCAAGATGCAGAGCAGGATTTTCTACGCTTGTGTATTTCTCGGTCTGTTCTGCGCATGCTCCGCGCTGAGCTGCAGGTGGATGGAGCACAGATTCAGACCGTACAGCGGAAACTCTTTGGATCTGCTGGATATGATGGTAAGAGACCAGATTTTAAGATTTTTTGAAGTTCACCTAATGTGTAAAAATGTATTTAATGTCTGAAGTGTGTGTCTGTGTGTGCTGCAGGCGAAAAACATGACTAACAGCACTGATGGAGAGAACACTGTGCCCTTCCCTGATCATCTGTACAGCCAGGCATCCAAAGCATCAGTAAGTCCTCTACAGCTTATTATTTATTGTAGATGAGGGAGCAATGATTCTTTCAGTCATCTCACAGTTTTCCTGTTCTTCCTCTTGTTCCAGGCTGAAGGTAAACTTTCCTTCGCAGTTCACATCCTGAAGGAGGTTTCTGCTCTGTTTGAGGAAGATCAAAGCTCTGCATCATGGCAGGAGGTCACAGTGGAGAACTTTCTCAATGTCGTCAACAGACAGGCTGATGAACTTCACTCATGTGTAAGTTCACCTCGATTCAGATTGGATATGTTTCATAACAATTTAATGTAAACACATCTCACAACAAATTTACAAAACATAATCTATAAACCTGACTTTTTTTCTCTCTCTAATTATTTCAGATTAAAGGCCATAGCCACATGAAGAAGAGAAACACCAAGCTGCACTTGTATTTCAAGAGGTTATCCAATGAAATCCTGGCGAAAATGGTCAGTTTGCATTCCCTATCTGCTGCTATGCATGTACTGTTTCAAAACTGCATAATGTAATAATAATGATAACACTGTTGTGTCTTCAGGGCCACAGTGCTGACGCCTGGGAGCTGATCAGGAGGGAAGTCAAAGTCTGTCTAATCAAAGCAGACCTCCTGGTTTCCTCTCTGCTCTCTCCACCCTCTTCCAACTAAGATTTGAACATATTACATTAAATATTTATTTATTTATCTTTTCAATGGTTTCTACATTTTATTTCTCGTTCTTCATACCATAAATGTCTTTTTGTTTTGTTTTGTGCTATGTGATTTCCCATGTTTTATTAATATTAAAGGAATTTTGTTGATATTTCTGCTATTATTGCCGTTTTTGCAATTCCATGTACTTATTTTCATCCATCAACTAAGCACTGTAAACCAAATGAATATATTTCTAGTCTATACCTTCATCTCTTATGAATTTTAAAATTAATAAACTATAAGTAATAAAAATATCACAGAGAAACAAATTCTTATGCTATTACTTTGCTATAAAGGATCTTTGTGATTACTTTTATCAGAACATTTAACAGGCACAGTTGTTACCAGATGTTTACATACACCAAATCAGAAGACACACTGAATTGTATTTTTCTCACGGTGTGAAGTTTGATCAGACCAAACCTTTTTTTTTTGTTAAGTCAGTGAGAATTCTCCAGATTATTTTTATTTGCTAAATATTTCAGTAATGAAAGATAATATGTCTTCTAAATCAGACGTTTACATACAGAATGATGACTTTAGAGCAATGAATAAAATCCCAGAAGATGATGTCATGTCTTTGAAGTCACATCTGTGGATATATTTTAGCACCACACTGACATGATCTGAAAGGCTAGAAGGGGGGGGGGGGGGACATTACTCCAAAAGAAACACAAAAAGCCAGATTACAGTTTGCAAATTCACACTTTTATTTTTGGAGACATGCGCTGTGGTGTGATGAAACTAAACCTGAAACTAAACCAGAACTGTTTGGGCATAATGACCATCATTACTAGGAGGAAAAAGTGGGACAATTGGAATCTGAGGACCACCTGGGACCACCATTCCAACTGTGAAGTGTGGGAGTGGCAGCATCGTTTCGACATGGACATCACAAAGTTCTGATCTCAAGAAAAAGTTGGGGATATCTGAGAAGACGTGTGCGAGTGAAGTGTCCTAAGCACCTGACTAATCAACCAGTTCTGTCAGGAGGAATGGGCCAGAACTCCAGCAAACTATAGTTAGGACATCGTAGAAAGAAACCCAAAAGTTTGAACCAAGTCAAAAGACAAATATCTTTAAAAGTGTGTCAGGGATACACATTTCAAGGATGGTGGCCTGTAGATAGCATCTGCAAATATTTTGAGTTTCTTCTTGGTATATTTTATTTGATGACAACAATGACAATGGACCGGGCATTTTTTATGTCATTGTGGCTCACCGTGAGTATTTATATAAAAATTAAAATAAAGCACACAAACGTACAATGAAGAGAGCAGCATGATAAAAATTGTAAGGTTCTTCACTAGACATTTTCATCTTTAAATTGATGGCCATGACATCAAAATTTCTGAGTTGTTAGTTGTTGTTTTTTTTCTACGTTCAAAATACTATTTTAATTTTAAAATGCTGACAAAGCTGTTATAATGTGAAATGGCACCACTTTGGACCAAGTATTAAAAGTTTCAGGACATTATTAGACAATCGCTCGTGTTGTGTCATTGTCTTTACAGCAATCCCTCATATCAAGCATGCATGTAGTGAGAGTGGAGAGGAAAACATCCCCTTTAACAGGAAGAAACTCCCAGCAGAACCTGGCTCTGAAACAGCTAAAGAATGAGCTGAAAATCAAACAACAAATAAAAATAAAGTGCCTCATATTTTATGATATCAAAGCCCTTCTAATAAGAGCATGGCATATTTCATGTCCTATCTAAATTATTATGAGGTATTATTTCCTTGTTACTTCACATCATGAGCTGCTGGTATACCTAAAATACATTTAAGTTTGCTGGTGCGAAATAAACAATGATGAAACAAAGAGTTGAAATGCTCTCAAAAGGCATTGGATATTCCACAGACTTTTTGATGTAAATAATTTATAAAGTTACCTGTATAACAATAATGCAGATATAAACACATTCATTTGGGTAGAAGAGATGATTTATTTTTTTTTAATAATCTGTTTGTACAAAAATTATCATTATTTATATTTCAATTGATTTGCAATGATTAAGGGAGAAAAAAAGGAAACATAGTCAATACATATATCTGTATATATATAAAACATGAAATAAAAAGCAATAACAGAAAGTAATAAATAAATAAATAAATAAATAAATAAATAAATAAATAAATAAATAAATAAATAAATAAATAATGTGATAGCATGTTCAATATGTTAGTTGGAGGGGAGCAGAGAGGAAACCAGGAGGTCTGCTTTGATTAGACAGACTTTGACTTCCCTCCTGATCAGCTCCCAGGCGTCAGCACTGTGGCCCTGAAGACACAACAATGTTATCATTATTATTACATTATGCAGTTCTGAAACTGACGCATGGCAGCAGAAAAGTAATTTGTACCGACCATTTTCGCCAGGATTTCATTGGATAACCTCTTGAAATACAAGTGCAGCTTGGTGTTTCTCTTCTTCATATGGCTATGGCCTTTAATCTGAAACAATTAGAGAGAGAAAAAAAGTCAGGTTTATAGATTATGTTTTGTAAATTTGTTGTGAGATGTGTTTACATTAAATTGTTATGAAACATATCCAATCTGAATCGAGGTGAACTTACACATGAGTGAAGTTCATCAGCCTGTCTGTTGACGACATTGAGAAAGTTCTCCACTGTGACCTCCTGCCATGATGCAGAGCTTTGATCTTCCTCAAACAGGGCAGAAACCTCCTTCAGGATGTGAACTGCGAAGGAAAGTTTACCTTCAGCCTGGAACAAGAGGAAGAACAGGAGAACTGTGAGATGACTGAAAGAATCATTGCTGTCTCATCTACAATAAATCATAAGCTGTAGAGGACTTACTGATGCTTTGGATGCCTGGCTGTACAGATGATCAGGGAAGGGGACAGTGTTCACTCCATCAGTGCTGTTAGTCATGTTTTTCGCCTGCAGCACACACAGACACACACGTCAGACATTAAACAAATTTTTACCTATTAGATGAACTTCAAAAAATCTTAAAATCTGGTCTCTTACCATCATATCCAGCAGATCCAAAGAGTTTCCGCTGTACGGTCTGAATCTGTGCTCCATCCACCTGCAGCTCAGCGCGGAGCATGCGCAGAACAGACCGAGAAATACACAAGCGTAGAAAATCCTGCTCTGCATCTTGATTTTGTCCTTTAACTAAACAATAAAGCTTCTTTGTATACGAACTCGGATGTCTCCTGGTGTTGTTGTGTTGAAGCAGAGCCGCAGCGGAGCATTTAAGCCACAGCGAAGAGATTTCGCTTTCCGGACACACCTGCGGGGAAAAGCCAGCGGCGGAGAGCGGCTTTCATGCAGGTAGAAAACGAACATTGCTCGTATGGTGTAAATCCGAGTGAAGGAGTGAAATACTTTTGCCAAATATGATCTAAAATGAAGTTTAAACGGAATTTCGAAAAAAGCTGCAGCGACTAAGCACAGATTAATTAGACTCTTATTTCATATATCCTGTTTTTATATGTTCATTAACCTGACACCAAATGAAACTTTTTTTTTCAGAAATTTACACACAGTCAATAAAAAAAAAAAAAAAAACACTTTCTGAGGTAAGAAGTTAAGTAACCTATAGAGTTAGCTGATTCAACCCTGTATCGAGGCCAGGTAAGAGAAGTGACAAAACGGACAGGGTTGTCAAGGACGAAGGGATGCCGGTCTTTTTTTTTTTCTTGAACGTTTTGGACTTGACTTTTTCTGGCACGAAACTGTGTCGTCTGTTGCAAGACATTTCGTACCAATCACCAAAGTCCTCCTCATTATCACCTAAGTGGAAGTTCAAGACACTGAAAATTTTTACATTTCTGATTATGCTTCCAATAATATACAACTAAATATTCTTCAGTTAGAACAATTTAAAAAGTAGTTATGCTTTGTTTTATTTGTTGTACGTCTCCTTTTTTCATCTCATCTTGATTTGTGTATTTTACCAGAATGGGAAACCTAAGATGAAGTATAGACTATCGTAAGTAAATGTGTAAAAAAAAAAAAAAACCTGTCATGAATAAATAATAGTAAAGTACGCGCGGAACGAAATGGTTTGTTTACGGTACGAAATGAACATTGGAAGGGCTGAGAAAGAATTTCATGGGTATAAAAAATGTCGATAGTAAGTGTCACCCTGACGGGTATCAAATGGAAAGACGGTAGAAATTAATATATTATCATGGCTTTATAATAAAATGCAATATTATTTTGTTAATAAATGTGCATAAGAAAGGCTAAAACAATGTTGCAAAGTCTCTGAGAGACTAAATTACTTTCCTGAATAAATAAATAAATAAATAAATAAATAAATAAACGCGCCCTGGAATGTTTTATTGTGTACTTACAGATATTTATTTTATTGATTTAGGAATGAATGACAACATATGTGTCCGAAGTTGTTTGAGTTGCATCACTTCGTCAGTGCGAGTAAACAGGAACCGATATCAGGGAAAGTTCAGAAACGTGAAAGCGGCTCTGACGCTCACAACCAATGATATTTCATCTTTGTATTAGCTGGAACTGGCGGGCATGACAGTTATTTTAGTTATTTAAACAATTAAAATAAAATAATGCCGTATAGTATGGAAGGACATTGCATAAGCAAATCTTTTTTTTTTCTTTTTTTTTTTTTACAAACGAGCTTTTCTTAGTTAATTTAGATGACATTATCGAAGAAGAAGAAGAAATAGACTTCACACAAACACGTTTTACAGACATATTCAAGAGAATCAAATCTATAAGAGATACAAACATATATATATATATAAAAAAACTAAGCACTTCATGTTTATTCTTTATTTAGTATTTTTATATACATGACTTTTTCCGGATGTTGTCTGCAATGAATACATGATAGGACCTTTTGGATTCATTCCCATTTGTCTGTTTCTGCAAGGCCTGGTATCGAATCAAGAAAAATAACCTGTAATTTTTATTTATTTATTTATTTATTTATTTATTTATTTATTTATTTATTTATTTATTTATTTATTTTCTACTTCAAACCTGAAATCTTCCGCCCGCACCCAAGAACCGCAGATGACGTTGAGATGAACAATTAAGAAAACGAAATCTGTTCGCTCTGGTTTAAATGCTCCGCTGCAGCTCTGCTTCAACACAGCAACACCAGGAGACATCCGACTTCATACAGAAAATATTTATAATTCATTTAAAAGACAAAGTCAAGATGCAGAGCAGGATTTTCATCGCTTGTGTGTTTCTCGGTCTGTTCTGCGCATGCTCTGCTCTGAGCTGCAGGTGGATGGAGCACAGATTCAGACCGTACAGCGGAAACTCTTTGGATCTGCTGGATATGATGGTAGGAGACCAGATTTTAAGACTTTTAGAAGATTGTCAAATCTATGAAAATGTATTTAATGTCTGATGTGTGTGTCTGTGTGTGCTGCAGGCGAAAAACATGACTAACAGCACTGATGGAGAGAACACTGTGCCCTTCCCTGATCATCTGTACAGCCAGGCATCCAAAGCATCAGTAAGTCCTCTACAGCTTATTATTTATTGTAGATGAGACAGCAATGATTCTTTCAGTCATCTCACAGTTCTCCTGTTCTTCCTCTTGTTCCAGGCTGAAGGTAAACTTTCCTTCGCAGTTCACATCCTGAAGGAGGTTTCTGCCCTGTTTGAGGAAGATCAAAGCTCTGCATCATGGCAGGAGGTCACAGTGGAGAATTTTCTCAATGTCGTCAACAGACAGGCTGATGAACTTCACTCATGTGTAAGATTTTTTTTTTAAATGAAACATTTCAATTAAACTATGAAAATTATAATTCTCAAGCTTGTTTTTCTTTTCCTGCGTCAGATTGGGTCTCGGGGAGAATCGAAGAAACAGAACACCAAGCTCCACTTGTATTTCAAGAGGATGTCAAATGAAATCCTGAAGAAAAAGGTTTGTTTTTTATGATCACTCTTCTGCTATATCTACATAATGTTTTAAAGCTGCGTGATATAATAATAATGATAACATTGTTGCATCTTCAGGACCACAGTGCTGACGCCTGGGAGCTGATCAGGAGGGAAGTTAAAGTTTGTCTAATCAAAGCAGACCTCCTGGTTTCCTCTCTGCTCCCCTCCAACCAAAACTGATGAATATGGCCGAACCTTTAATTTATTATTTAAGTATTTATTTACCTATTCATTCTTAATGTAATGCTTCTGCTGTTACCCAAACTCGTATTTCCTTCTGTTTCTTCTTGTGGAAATAAAAATGATTAAATAAACAAAAACTACAAAAATGACTTTGAGTTTTATTCATTCATTTTGCTTCAGTAGTATGGAAGAAGTCTTTCAGTTCCCACCAAAATTAAAACAAAAGGATAGTCAGATTCAAAGAAATGTGCAACTGGAATATTTAATAAAAGAAAATATTAATTTAACTGACTAAGTCACTCTAAAAGCTTATTTTGTTTATTTTCGACTGATTCAGAGGTTGTCATACCTGGGGCTCGCTTGATGTTGAAGTGATGGCATCAAGATTTTCTAGAAGAATTTATGATTCCCACTTTCAGCAACTCATTCAAGTCCTGAAGCAGCAACGCAACCCCAAACCACCTTTCTGTCAACAATGTGTGAATGTCAATATGAAATTCCACCTTTGTCTCCAGAGTCCACAGGATAATTTAATCAAAACTATTTGGGCCCCTGTGTTCATTTTGATCAACAGTGGTTTTGCAACTGTCCCTTGAATGCCTTTTTTTTTTTTTTGTCCAGCCTTGTTGAATCATACTGAGCTTAATACAGACAAATAAAGTCTGTAGTGCTTTAGATGTCACTATGGGTTCTTTTAAAGTCTCCTGGATAAGATGTTGATCTGGTCTTGAGGAGGTTTTTGTAGCGGTGGAAGTCCTGGGAAGTTCCACAGCTGTTCCATAATCTCTCCATAATGTGTGGCATTTTGAGATCCTTCAGCAGCCTAACTCACTTTTTGAGTCAGGTTGTTTTTAAAATAAATACAGTTGTTAAATTAGTCATAAAGCTTGGACTCATTTAGTATTCTACCAAGATGCTTAAATGTCCCTGTCCCTACTTGGATACACCATCACCATAAGACTCCTGGGTTGAGAAACAAATACCAAGGAGTATTAATGTTTATCTGTTTGTTTTAGAGTTGATCAGGAAATATATGTTTTCAAATGTATATCATCGTTTACACCTTAAGCAAATTACAACTGCATCCAGAAATTTGGTAATTAGGCCTAATTTACATTATTAGGAATAGATTGAGAATTTTATTTCGTTTTTATTTTTTTAATTAATCAAAATACGTTTATTAATTTTAAACTATGATGCGGAAAAATACTACTGCCTGAATTAATTCTTTGCTCTGTTTTCACAACAGTTTGACACAACTTAAAATTTGGCTCATTTTTAATCTCATTGTTTCAAATGTCAAATTTTTTTCTAGCCTGGATGCGGTGTCGAATCAATACAATGACTGTTTTTTATCACCAGAGGGCGCATGAACAAATGCATTTTTTATTAGAAGCCCACTTAAAATGTTAGACTGATTTCTTAAAAAAAAAAATCTCTTATATTTGCATTTCTACTGTAAAATATATTATTTTATTTACATTTTCACACGTAGCATACACGGCAATAAAAGTAAAACAAACAAAAAGTTGTTCATAAAATGAATGACGTTGAAATTAATGCACTGAGTACGACAATTTGGATTGATATCAATAAATAGATTTGTATTTATTAGAGAGAAAAAAACTTTTATAGAGCCTGATGACTTCATTTTAACTAACCAGAAACCAATGTAGTGCACCAAATTCTACGTAAATTTTCTGGAATTCAAATGTAAGTAATTGGTCATTTGTTCTTTAATCTGATTATGAAAGGTGGAGTGATGAACTATTCTCCTGAAACAATTATATATATATTTTGTTTTCACACACCGTGTTTCAGGTGGGACAACATGAAATATCGCTGAACGATTCCAAGGAAGGAGCGTCAACGCGCGTCACGGGCCGCGGACGCTTTCATTTCTCCGCAGGAACTTCCCGTTTATGGCACCTATCGGATTGTAAACACACCTTGTAGTTTATGTAGCCACACCATTTTTTTCTAACTCTAAAAAAAAAAAAAAACATGTTTTGTTTTTCCTTTCACAAAACATTTTATTGACATGTTATGTTTACTCAGGTTGCAAGTTAACATAAAATAAGACATTGCTTAAAAATTATTAATCATAATATTTCCTCATCGGTGAAAAAATCAAAATAAAACATTATGAAGCTAATTATTTATTTTTCATGATGTCATAATTTGGACTCCAAGCCTTTTTGAGTGCGTGCTGCGTCTATAAATATTCAAATTAATCCTCAATTACGTTTTGCTAATTGAATGCGAAATGTGTTACTGCTGAGGTGGGAAATTGACGTTCCGAGTTAAGCTGCACGTATTTCGAAAATGAAATCTGTGCGCCTTAATTTAAAAGAGCCGCTGCATGTCAGATCCATCAGAACACCCGCAGACATCTGGAATCGATTCATATTGAGAGGAAATTTGTGTTTACATAAAAAATAAAATAAAATCAAGATGCTGAGCAGAATTTTCTTCGCCTGTATTTTTCTCTGTCTGTTCTGCGCATGCTCTCCCCTGAGCTGCAGGTGGATGGAGCATAAATTCAGACAGTACAGCACAAACTCATTAACTCTGCTGGATATGATGGTAAGAGACCAGATTTTATTTTTTCTATATTTAGTATTTGACAAGTTCGGAGTATTTGCTGATGTTTATGTCTTTATACTATGCAGGCTTACCATTACCTGAATCAGGACCCCGAGGTGAACATTGCGCCATTCCCTTATCCTCTCTACCACCAGGCTTCAGGAGCATCTGTAAGGCATCTACAAAATCAAAAATTAATATTTATTTTTGATTATTTGCATGTAGTAACCTGTGAATGGTCCCTCCTCCTTGTTCCAGGCAGAGGGTAAACTTGCCTTCACTGTCCAGGTTCTGAAGGAGGTTTCTGCCCTGTTTGAGGAAGATGACGGCTCTTCACCATGGCAGGAGGTGACAATGGAACACTTTCTCAATGTTGTCAACAAACAGGCTGATGAACTACAGCTCTGCGTAAGTACAATTCATTTGTAAACCTCTGATTTATCTTGCAGCATGTAGTCACACTCGATTTCGACATAAAGTTTTGTCACAATATAACCACATACCTGATTGTACAATAATGTGGTTTATGTAATAGACCAAAACAAAGTAGCAAATGATCATGTTGAAGGAAAAGGTTACAAAATGACAAATTAGCCAACAAGTTTTGATGTGACTACAGTGTTTGCAGATCCATAGACTAAGATCTATTCCAATTACCTTTTATAAGACAACCTGAACTCAGTCAAATTAAATAGAAGGTCATTGTAAACAATTTTCATATCTTGCAATGCCTTATTTGAAAAATTAGAACATTATTGAAAACTTATTTCATTTCAATAACTCCATCCACAAAGTAAAACGGTTTGAATGGCTTACTTACAGGCTGCCTTTTACAAGCATTTATTTCTGTTAATAATGATGACTTACAATTGCAATTTGTAAAAACACCACATTTAGTGAGCATATTCTAATTTTGTCTAATTAAAGATCACATATTTGGAGCAGGATGTGCATTGTTAGTTTTCTCACACAAGTAGCATTTATCCATATTTGGCTAGAGGTAAATTGCAAATAAGACTTCTTATGGCTTCCTTCTTTCAGCAATGGCTTTCTTCTCACCACTACTTATAAGATTTTCAATGACACAACAAATAGTTGTTCAAAGATTCTCCAATCTCAGCTGTGTATCTCTGCCACTCCTCCAGAGTTACCACAGGTTTACTTTACTTGCTAAATCGTGAACTTCTGTCGGCTGCTGGTTGCACACTGGATTTCACGTCGGAGTAGAGAGGCTCAATATAAATGCATAGCACACTTAATCCTTTTAGATCTCTATGTGTAAGAACATTTCAAAACCATACATCATTTCACTTTTCACTTCCCATTTTAGTGCTCCTTTGTGTTGGTCTCTCACATAAAGGTCCAGTAAAATGTCATGAGGAAAAATACATATGAATACTGTGGGTGTTAACTCCACATAAACAGAATCCATTTAATGAATAAATATTCATTTCATTATTTTCTTATATTTTTTTAGGTTGGAAACCCAAGAAGGCCAAACAGGAGGCTGCACGTATACTTTAAGAGACTCTCAAACAGCGTGTTTGGACAGATGGCGAGTCTCCCTTTTTTAATTAGGTGGCTAAACTTGTCACCTGTTTTATTAGTTCGTCTTTGAACACAACCAACAGTTTTGATATGTTACTTATTCCACAGGGACACAGCGCTGAAGCCTGGGAGCTGATCCGGAGGGAAATCAAACTCCATCTAATCAGAGCAGACCACCTGGTTTCTTCTCTGTTTGTCTCCAACTGAAACCTCTGCTTTTCTGACAGCGATCTGTTTATTCATTTGCTTATTTATGTGTCTATTTATTGCTTATTTTTGTATTAAAGAACATGGAACTGACTATAAAATATATTCCGAGAGACACATTTTTATAAACATGTTTTATTTAAAAACATTTTATTTAAAAACAATAAAAATCACCCTATGAAGCAACCTGAATTCTGTTTTCTGTTACACACTGATGAACATGAAGTCAGCCTCGCCAAGGCTAATGGGGAGCAGTTGTACGCTGCCGTCAGGTGACAAAACGGTAACGAAATCAGATACAACAAAGTTTATCAAATAATTATATAAAGCACCAAAAAAAACTAAAAAAATAAAAATCCTGCTGAAATTTCAGATGTTAGTTAGAGCAAACAATTTCTTTCACAATCAACACTAAAATATATAAAATTATCAACGCAAAAATCAGCCGAAAGCATGCTTTAGCATAGTGGTTTTTAAAGATGGGGTTATGTACCCCTCTCTGGACTTTAGAAACCAAAGTAAATGTAAGAATGAATATTTTTGACAAGACACACACAAGAATGTTATAAGATAGAGTAATGTAGTTACGATTGAATGAGGATCTGTTTTCTATACTGTCATCTCCAGGCAACGAGTGCCATAAGAAAATACATTGCTGCACAACATGGGTAGCTAAGAAAGCTGATGTTTTTTTATACCTGAAATTACAGTATTGAGGTCATTAATTAAAATACTGTATTACTGTTTTATAAAGAATCCGTCGATCATTCCTAATCCAAAATCTAAAATGATGAGACGGATCAAACTTGAAGATAATGACTCTACTGTTCCGATTTTTTGAAAGAAAAACATAACATTTACAAACCTACCCTGGGACACAGTTCATGCATTCATACAACAACCACCAACGGAGGGTCTTTGTTGTTGTTTGAATTGTGTTGATGTCCTTTAGATTTAGTTAGCAGTGACGTTTCTGTCCTGCTGGGTCACGACTGTCAGCTGCTGTGATTTTGTAGGGCAAATGCTGGAAAATGTAGAAGTAAACCGTCTTAAGCATATGACAAAAACTGCACCATTCTGGGTAAAACACAGATATATTAACACCCGACAGGAGGCTCCGTCCGTCTGCTTTTCACTGCACAACTGAAAATGATGAGTATGCACTCCATATCAATGGGGCGGCAGGAAATGTCGGTCTCACTCCCACGGGGCCTCGGCTCCCTCAGCCCGAGCGTACGCCGTGAGATCTTCATACAGACCTCCTCCACATGCCTCAATGGCCAAGCCCTGAAAGTGGGGATTAGATGAAATTAATCCACTTGCATAAATGTGTCTGAATCCAATGTATATTCAAAAGAGCCAAGCAATAGCTAAGAAAGACTTTTCTTTATCTCTGAGTACACTTTCATTTGCATGAATGACTCAGACACAAGAAAGTGCAGCTGCTAGATGTAAAAAAAAAAGGAAGAAATGCTGACATTAACAACAAATATTTGCATCAGCTTTGATGACCTTCCTAGAAAGGGTCATTCTGAATAGTGCCACTTTGTTTTTTCCAAGAAAATAACGGAATGATAATAAAAAGTCTACTTGGGTCTGACCTACCATGCAGCAGATGTATAAATCCCCAACATTGAACATTGTAAAAAACTTCGCAAAAGAAACAAAACGTTTTAAGGCCAGTCTGTAGTTTTGGATTACAAATCTAGAATACAATACAATGTGATACAATATTGTAGAATAAAATCAATAGAAAAATGTATAAATTCTTTACATTGACCAAATATTACAAATAAATAATCATTGATAATAATAATAGAGTTAATTTAGAATTCACAGCAGTATTGAAGCAATGCACATTATTATAGACTTAATTACTTTCAAGGAAAAATTGCTGTATTCCCAGCAGTTCTATGACGTCTTATCTTTATTTTAGCTTATGTTGCTGGAGAATTATGTTGCATTTTAAAAAAAAATATGTAGGATAATTTAATTAACAACAGAAGTATTAATTAATCAGAGACAACAACCACTCAATCTTAAAATAAAATATTGTTTTTGGCCTTAGTGGAATATTTCCGCATTACAGTTGCTGGTTCATATTTAAATGAGCAATGTACAATAAATGTAACTACATTTAACCATTTACAGCAGTATTCTTACTCAAAAGTAAGTCCGTAGATCCCTAATATTTTAATAATATTTTATAATTTTACTGTAAAATCATATATATTAGATGCTTAATTCGATAACTATTGTCAGTGACTTCTCTTTATAGCAACAAAAATGCGTCACAGTGTATTTCTTAATCTACAGATACTAATTTTAATGTTACTCTGAATCAATTCTGGCGACAGGCAAAGCATAGTCCAGACACAAAGCTGCCAGCAGCTCCAAGAAAGGACGGAGAACAAACAAAGCAGTTGTGGTTAAAAGGTTAATGATGCACAGAGCCAGAGCTTCCTGTTGCCTGTCAAGATTACACTTGTACTTGTTATGCAAAACAGGCACATCTGTGAAGAGGTTTGAATGTGACACATCTTTATTAAAAATAATTGAACAAAGGAAATGTCAAACCAGGTTAAACAAACCTCATATATGTGGTCAGTTTCAGGCTCTTCGTATAAGCTGTCGTTATCTTTCATCTACATGAAAGGGAAGAAAGAAACCAGGTTAGATATTTGGCATGATATTTATGATGACTTTAAATAGATATATCCATCCATGTATTTTCAAAAAAAAAAAAAAAAAAAAAAAAAAAAAAGCTCTATTTTGTGTAATTATTATTATGAAGAAAAGAGAACCTCTGGAGCACAGTCAAGACCAGAATTCATATACAAATGCCTATGTTCAGTACTTTTGAATGTACTTTATGTTACATTACCAGTGTTATTTGCTTGCTACCTTATGTATTCATATGTTTTATCTTTTTTATTTTATTTGTGTTATTTAGAGACATCAATTACTCTGTTAGCTTAACTCTCATACCCAGGCCCACCAAAAGTGCCACAATTTAACAAATAGTAAGTCTTTATATATTATTTAAATACATTATGAATTAATCAAAACGGGAAGTGAATGCATTTAATACGCGGACGAATTCGAAGAGATTTGAATCAGTCAGTAGTTAAACGCATACGTAAAAACTGAAATGTAAAATTTAATGTTTTAGAGTGGATCACTTCTGAACAGAGCTCCACTGGGTTTGATTCGGGGATATCGGAGTGAAGCGGGTTGAACAGAAACCCGCTTGCTTTTGTTTTTCTTTCAAATCACAGTCAGGTGCCACTTCGCGTGCTCCATCACATGAAATTTCAGTAATATCCATGTAAGCTATAAGCTGATAAAATATACATAGATACACAGAAGCATGTCTATAAATGAGCCACATTTACTATATATATAAAACAATTTTTAGCTGAATAAATATTTGTTCAACTATGTTAGATGCTAAATAAATTTGGAAATGGAACCATAGATATTTAAATGTGCCAGTAAGCAAATAAAGTAAAGTTAGAAGTGTCTGCTAAAACTACTTCAGCAGATTTTGTGCTATTGTAAATTTATTCAAACTATTACTGCGACTTGTCAAACACACCCCAGCATGTGCTTGGTTAACCTGCACATCATTTTATATTGACCACAACAACCCCATCGAGTGACCCTGACACCAGATTAATACAAATAGTACCCCTAGTTGTATTTAATCTAACTTGTATTAATCTAGGTAGGCAGAAATACCTGAGTGTTGTTGCTAAATACGTCTATCCCTTTATGACCAGATCTTCTGATGACTACTGCCAGCAATGTAATGCATAAAGCCACAATGCTCAGATCATCTCGAGCTAGTTTCTTGTCATAATAAAGAGTTCACTCCACCTCAGTGCCCTACAAAGTCACTAGATTTCAATCTGCGATGTGTTTGAACACCAGACGATGGATATGTGCAACTACCAAATTAAAAACTGTCTTTCTCTTTTTCTAACCTATGTCTGATTGTTAAAACAAAATAATCATTTCCCTTACAATGCATATGCTTTTGCTGTTGTGTTAAGAACAGTTTGATGAAAGCAGCCCGTACCAGATTTTGTCTACGCAGTAGATAAGCACCGATACAAACACCCAACAGCAGGCCCTGCAGGACAATAAGGCCATCCTTCATCTGGCTTCTGTACAGGGCTTTGACGGGGTCGTAGGGCCCTATCATGGAGTGAAAAATGAGAAGTTAGAGGTGTGTTTTGACTGTGTATTATTTTTATCTATCACACGGAGTCTTGTCCACTTACTGACTACTTGTACTTCAGTTCCAGGGCCAAAAGTGCCATTTACTGAGCAGTAATACACTCCTCTGTCCTCTACTTTGAGGTCGTTGAAGTACAGGAAAGCGTTTTGGATCATAAGTTGATGTCCAAACCGAATCCTTTCATTATACACAACCTTATTCTTGACCGCGCCATATTTGTCAGCTTTGTGCCACTCCACTGTGCTTTTCAGATGTTGATGTGAGACTTGGCAGTAAATAGGCACATTCTTACGAGGTCTTAATCCGTAGAACCTGGGTTTCTGGCTGATCTGCAGGGCGACTGAGCAGACAACAGAAAAAGTTACAAGAAATTGAAAAAGACAGAGTTTGCCGTTCCATTTAGCCTCAAGACATCAGTCTCAATTTTGAATACAGTTTACTTGGACACGAGAAAATAATTTACTTGGGCAAATTTTGTATTTGGATATCTAATTCTTATTACTGGTTATCGTCTGAGGTAATCCTAGTGTAAGCGCTGGGAAAACGTTAAGACCAAGTGTATTTTTACGCTTATGACATGTAATTATTCTGGTTGTAAAAGTCCTAACCTGAACTTAGGAACTGAGGGGAAAATGACTAGTGACTGCCAAGATGAATAATCAGAGACCTGAGGAAAAAAATAAACAGAGGGAATCTGAAACAATAGCAACTACAACCTAAATCGCATTTTAAATACACGAAAAATATAAAATATGAAATCTAACAACTGAACTGACAACTATAAATAGAATGCCAGAGGAGACAAGAAAAAAGAAAAAAAAAATACAATATGGCAAATAGCGAAAGAAACTCATAAATCCAAGACACTGGGTTTATATTTTATTTTATACAGAGAAACAATTATATTTTGAAATATTAGGGTTTAAAAGTTTTTTGATCACCTGTATTTAGTCCTGGGATATAAGCACCTGGGATAATTTGTCAGTTCAAAAAATAAGCATTCAAAATGATGTGATTAATTCTGCTGAGAAAATCCACATGAATCCTTCATTCAAGTATAAGGGGTCATTTCTTTCAAATAATGTAAATAAGCAAAAGAAAACAAATGAATCCCATATTTATCCACTTTTTAATTGTAAAAGATTATTATTATTTTTTGATATTTTAAAACTAAATATTTTACCGACATTGAACCAAATATTAAGTTAATAGAGCAGTTTACTATAGCAACAAGACTTGTAAGCCACATCGATTTTCAATGCTTATGATTAGAATTATGCATCCTATGAAACAATTAAACAAACAAAAAGTCCAACTTACCAAAATGTTAACACTGATTAGCAAAGGAAAAAAAAATAATAATAATAATAAAAAAAATCTGTACTGAATAAAATGATTACACAGATACGCATGATGTCTAATGCTTCAAAGAAAATTATGTCCGTTTTGTCCTGTATTTTATTTACAGAGTGACTCAAAGCTGAGGAAAACAAATTAAGTGACAATAAAGACAACTGAGTTTGTAGAGATCATAGTTTCTCGTAAAGGATAGAAAAGGCTTTTAACAAAGTTCTTTAGCTATTGTAAAATAATTTCAAGGAAGCTCATAAACATGACAATAACATAATATTCTTTGTCTCAGACAAGAACTTCCTCTTTTCACCTCCAGATGGCCAGGAAGTAACGATAAAAATAACATGCAAAACTCCTGTGTCGCCTTGTAGCTACGGTTAAACAGACCTTAAAAATATGATTAAATGACATCGTAGCAATAAAAGCACACAGCTATTAGAGGAACAAGATTCAATCTGCTGACATTGATTACAGGTGTGGCAGAAAATTACAGGTCCTGCATGTTTTCTCGAGTTTGCTAACAAGTGAAGTGAACCGTGTGACAAAAAGTTTATAATTACCTGATATACTTATCAACACAAATCCAAAGCATCCAGCTAGAGTCCAACGCATGATGACATGCAAAAGGAAAAACCGACTTAACAGTTGACACCGCGAGTGCGTGGAGGACTCTCTGCAGTCTGCACAAGAATTAAGCTGTTACTACAGGAGTGGGTGTGGAGTCCGTCTGACAAGCTTCAGTCTCATGCAAATGAGGGGAGGAGAGCAACAAACCAAAATAACTTTGAGCAATGCACTTTCAATATTACAGCCTGGAAAACAAAGAAAAGTTAATTTAAAACTAAATTTTATATATATATATATATATATATATATATATATATATATATATATATATATATATATATATATTTGAGCCTTTTGGTACAGATGGCAATTTAACTCTAAGTTGTTTTAACTGGCAATGAGTCTTTTTTTTTTACACCACTGTGGAGGGATTTTCAGCCACTCTTCTTTGCAGAATTGTTTTTAATCAGCCACACTGGGAGGGTTTCAAGCATGAGTGGGTCTGTTTAAGGTCACAGCAGCTTAATCACAATCCAACTTTGGCCTCTGACTATTCGACTTCACAGTCTTAATGATAATTTATCTTAGTCATTTGGAGCTGGACATGCTGGTGTGCCTTGGATCATTGGCACGCTACAAAGGTCATTAAGACATGACATATTATTATTATTATTATTTTTCCTTTTGGCCTTTACAATCCATCATTGTTAAAGTATTCTTTTGAAAAACAATCGTATTGCAACAAACACCCCGAGTTTCATAAATATTCATTAAATATTCTGTGGTTTAAAGCTCCCTATCACAGTGAGAAAGTTGGTGAGGTGGAACACGTTTAAGGAGGTAAGGTGTTCTGGTAAAGTCATTAGGGAACTGCAGCAAACAGCAGATGTTATCGGATGTGACAATTTTAATAAACTATGTTGATGTGAGTAAAATCACCAGTCCAACGTATTACATCTACATAAGTAATAATATATGGAAACATCAGAAAAATATTAGGAGACTAACACAGAGTGGCATTGAACAACATGACTATTCCTTTTGGCACCCAAACCTACCAAACCTTCGTCCTACAGAGGGTATTCCCCTGTGAACTCATTTCCTTAACACAACAAGTGAATGTGTGTGTGTATGCGTGTGCAAGCTAGCATGCAAGCAGATAAAGGAGATAGAGGAAAGACGCAGAATCATATATCCATAACAATATATAGACTACTTATTATCTGCCATCTGTGTTTGCTGTTTATCCAAAGCAGGAAGAAATGTTTTACCTAAACATTTAGTTGCTTAATGGGATTCATACTGTCATATTCAACAGCATTCATCAACTTCACCTGCAACATATCACATTGCACATTTTTATCAATATTGTGCGCTCCTATTTGCTTTTGGCATTTTCTGACAGAGAGCAGATTCTGGTCAGCCAAATAATGGTCTGAACCAGTTTGGACAATCCCACGCTCTTCTCTGTCTGTCACCAGCACCATGAGGTGTCCAGTCACCATGTCCTCCATGGCTACCTCCTCTTCTTCCTCTCCCGAAAAAAGCTTTTATAATTTAACCAAAGTACTGTTGCCAGTGTCCTGAACAAGAACACCAACCCCTGACATGCGGTCAGTCCAAAAATCACACGTAACCAATTGAGAATCCCATAATCATCAGAGAACTACTTACTAAGAACTAAGCAAGGGAAGCCAGCATCTATTATCTATGCTTAAAAGTTGGAAGCTGTTATCAGTTTTTTTTAATCAGTTATTTTTGTGTTATATTATCATATTGCTGCTTCTTTCAAGCCATGCTTAGATTATTTGTATGCAAGTTTGCCTTGCATATGAATGGTGACATAGAAACAGGTTTAACTGAAAACTGGTAGGCTCCTTATGCAACAGCCATAACCAGTCAAGAGTGAAGTTTTCAAGTCAGCCAAGCTGATCACATTTCCCTAATTCTCTGCTCTGTGTAGCACCAGTCAGTCCAGTATGTATTCACTGCATTCGCTTTATCAGCTTTCACAACATGGCAACACCAGATAAATCAAATTTAAATGCTGCTCCCTCCTCAAATATGGACTGCATTTCAGCTTCGGATGTAGTTTTACTAAATCTAATGCTTGTAAATGTAAATATTTACACTTATTCCTTTAGGGTGACTTTTTAACCGTCTGTCTAGGGCGTGCAGGTGAAAAAGAGCCTTCTGGCTAAATGGGCATAAGAAATGTTGCTAATATGCGTCGTCACTGTAAAAAATAAATTCAAATTTCTACAAAGAAATCGGCTTCCAGCAGCTATGCTTCAGGTCAATAGATGAATGGCTGTTTGAGTAACAGATTTGTCTTCGGGAGGTATAAAATGGCTGAAACAGGAAAATGAACAATGCACCCTGATTGGAACCCAACTCTTCTGACATTACCAACTTTATCATTCTGTTTTTATCAAACTGTTTTTTTTGCTGGACTCTCCTAAATAACAGAAAACAAGAGATGGTAATATTTGCTCGCCACCCCCCTACACACACACACACACACACACACACACACGCACACACACACACACACACACGCACACACACACACACGCCCTTTTAATTCTATTAATCTTAAAGTCGGCATGAATTTTAATAAATTATACTTTGAGGCAAAAATCCACTGTTTTCAGAGTGTCAGGGAGCCACATGTGGGCTTACGGTCTGCACTATGAGCAATAAAAAGACAATGCTGTTTGCCATTTCCTTTGTACTCAATCACACATCCATCTGCTCAATCCAGCTGGATGCTTCTTACCAGTAATTGCTGATTTGAAGTGATTACTTTATTGATCTAATGTCTGCTTTATGGAAGTTATTTTAGTGTTGTTTAAGTTTGATCAGGGGCCTGAATTGAATTAGCTGGCTCAAGTGTGGATTTGAAACAAATTGAGTACAGAGTACAATATAAATTTTCATATACAGTCAGAGATTGAAAACTTTGCCAGTCTTTAAGTGCAGTTTTAAGCTTCCACTAAAGTTCAACAGTTGACCTTAAAATTAAACATTTTCCTGATATTCTATTATACTTAAAAATAAAAACTAACAAAAAAAACAAAACAAAACAAAACAGTAACTCTGTGCCTTAACCTTAAAGGCACTTCATGTAGCTGATTGTAAGCCATAATGAATAAGATCGTTAATATAGCATGAAAGAGAAACATTATGTGAAATTATTGGTTTAACTTTAATTTATCTTAAGCTCATGCATATTTTTAAAGAGTTTTTCCTCATAAAATGTGTGTAAAGTGTATATACTCTAAATATCAATTCAAGTTGTCAAGTTTACAACCACTAGAGGGCAGCAAAGAATTGGTTTGATTTCTCACAAAAAACAAAACAAAACAAAAAAACAACTAAAAATAGTCTTGACAACACGAGCCCACACCCTGGTTTAACCTAAAACAAACTTTTTATTCTAACAGTGTAGTGACACTTTTTACAATAAGAAAATAAAAATATACAGAAGAAGAAAGAAAAGAAATTAGTAAACGCACTGTTGCTGTAAAATTTACCGTGAGATTTCTCTCTCTCTCTCTCTCTCTCTCTCTCTCTCTCTCTCTCTCTCGGTAGAAATGTAAACAGAATGTGACCAAATCATCACGGAGGACTACGGGGACAAGCTGCAGCAGCGTCTCAGCTTCAAAGAGCAGAGCTTGGGGTCACATTTCAAAGCTTAAATGTTGCAGATAGCGTATCACAGAAGGCCCCTCAAAGGAAAAACTGTACCCTTTGCTTATTCTGATTTTCTACCAAGCCAAAAAGTTAAACAAGCTAAATACTTAAACAAAAAATAAATAAATAAATAAAATAAATAAAAAATAAGAACATATGGGGATTTGTGTGGTGTACTGTAACAACAAAAGTTAAAAACTCTGAAAGTGCATAGTTTAGTCATGTTTACACAACACTAGAGAACGTCTTAAGCACATCAGACAACTAGAGCAATAGCCAAGTTTACAATACTTTGTAATATGTCTACATTTAAAAACACTTTTTAATGTTTTTTTTTTTCTTTTTGGTTACAATGGAATTTGAATAAAAATTATTTACAGGAGTACTTTACTCAGTGCCTAACATTTCTACACAGAGGCAAATGTTTGCCGTAACAGTAAGACATTTGAAACTCAGTTAAGACTTACACAAGTGACCTTTTCACTTAAATGTTAGGACAGACATGAGAACAGATCCTTTAAAGACGCCGATAAATACATAAACTTTTAGATTTGGGCTTAGTAAGGCAAAAGGTCTGGAAAACCATTTATTGAGATCACTTTTTGAAAAATTATAAGAAAGTTTGTCCTTTTCATTTTGAAGAAAATAAAACAATAAAGGGAAGCTAAAGACTTTTGCTCAGATCTCAATTTTAGTGTTTCTAATATTTACATATATTTCTCTGTGGCTGTATTTTTTTACCGATGCATTCTTTTAATTTTAGAGTCAGAATTTGACTAAGCCAACCATCGACTGCATGTTTTGCATAAAAGGTTTCATAAGTCTAAAAAAGATCAAGTTTTATAGACAAAGTCTGCAGCTGAGGGTATTTACAAATGTGCAACAGATACTAAAGTATCCTCATAAAAGTATTGCTCCCAAACACTGAATAGGTTTAAATGAATAGCAGTTTAAACTCTGTGTAGACATAGTTAACATCAAAATTACAGACAGTGTCTAAACCTTTATCCTGCCATAAGTTCAATTGCTTTTTTAGATAAGTGCAGATCAAACAATAGCAATACAGCATTTTATAAGACAGATGCACATGTCTGAAGAATTTATGAAAACATTTTTCTTTTTAGTTTAAGACGACTGTAATAAGTTCAACATGTAAGGAATTAAAATAGTGCATACCTTTTATTTTCTTGCATACTAATTTACAAATATACAAAATAATTTGAGATTTTCTGGTAGATTCTGATGACCAGAAGCTTGTAAAATTAAAACTTCCAATCTGAAACAATGCAATTATCCCCTTTATTCTAAGCAGGAAAAATATGGATCTGTCAACTACTGGACATTTGCAATTCTCACACTGAAGTTGTCTTGTGCTGTTTTGAGACAAGAGTATGAACCTTAATAGTTGCAGAATAGAAACTTAGAAAGTCTGAGGTTTCTAAAAGTTGAAAGTGGTGGGAATAGACATTAAGATTTAGGGGACCTAACTATTTCTGGGTATACAAGTATTGCAAAGAAGATAGCTAAATAGGGGCATAAAGAAAAGCAAAACAGCCTTAACAATGATTGAATCATTTCATCCATTTATGACTGCAGTTTTAAACTTTCTATGAAAGCATGGTTGAACAATCTTAAGAGTTAAATTTGATGTGGAAAATAACCTCAATACCTTAAACTTGGTGTCTCACCATGGGGCACAATCTTGGTCATTTAGACAACAGGTTTTTAAAATTTAAAATGATCTAGTATAATTAAATGTGAGATTTATGGTCCAGACTGGTATCACTCTACAGAGATAAGTCTAAAAATATTTGAAGTCTAAAGGTAAAGATACATTTAATAAAATTGTTGATTTCCTTTAGAAGTTTGGAACTTAATTTTGAATGACTTTTTTTTTCCTTCACTGATTATTGTCACAAGAAAGTTCAGTTGTGTTTCTAACCTGAATAAGACAGGTTTCCAATAAACAGGAACCAGTATTTAAGTGGTAGGTAGCAGGAAAGTATAAGCTGTTATAAGTATTTATAATGTGGGAAATTTGTGAACATTTGTGTCAATACTGTTGCTTTGTTGATTGATATAAAATATGGGGGAAACACCTACTTCATCTGTTTGTCATACAAGCGGCTCTCTCAGATTTGCTTGTAAGGGTAAGGGTTCTTGGTTGGGGGCAGAATGCAATAACTCCTCACTGGTTATTTCAGCAGGAACCACAATCGTATTCTGCACAGGAGGCTCCTGAAGATATTGGGCCCTTTCGCAGTCTGTATTAAAAGGTTCTTGGCTTGTCAGAGGTTCTAAAGCCTCAAGCTCCATTTCATCAGCAAGGTCTATATTAGTTCCATAGAGAACTCCCAGTCTTCGTGCAAGGAGCCCCTCTTTTTCAGGTGGATCATCATCGTTGTAATTTCTGCCAATCCTCTTCAGTCTGTGCATATAAGCAGCGTGGCGTACGCAGCGCTTCAGAAGATGATTACGATAAGCTCGTTGAAGGACCACAGCAGCTTGTTGCTCTTCCTTGTGGCGTACCGTTGTGGTAATTGGTGCAAAGGAGTCTTTTGTGGGGTTGCTAAGAATGAACTTAGCCTCGATGCTATCCCGCATTGCTGCCATCTCCACTGTATCTCCCAGTACCATCTGTGTAACAGCCATCAAAACATCCAAGCAGTGGATCCTATCCCCAATAACCAGGGGCAGATCCATTCCAATCAGACGAAGCCGATTGGGTTTGGCGACCCTGAGAGGCTCCTGCAAAGTGTCGCAAAAATCTGAAAGTCGACTGTACTCAATAAACATTGTTCCGTCCAAGTCAAACTTCTCCCAGGTTTCATTGAACATCTCAAAGTCTTCCTCGCAAAGTGGGTCACCGCTCTCTTCTTGAGCCACATTGAAGTTCTCCAGGATGATGGCAATGTACATGTTGACCACCACTAAGAACGAAACGATGATGTAGCTGCAGAAGAACATCATACCCATACCCGGGTTTCCGCAGTTACCCTTCACATCTGTGCCTGGGTTCTCAAATTCAGGGTCACAGTCTGGAGGTTCCCTGTTCAGCATTGGAAGTAGAAGCCCATCCCAACCAGCAGATGTTGTAATCTGAAACAAGCAGATAATGCTACCACCAAAGGTCTCAAAGTTAAAAATGTCATCAATTCCGGCTTCTTTCTTGACGTAGGCAAAATTTGACATGGCAAATATGGAAAAGATGAACATGATCAGAAAAAGCAGGAGACCAATGTTGAACAGGGCAGGAAGGGACATCATCAAGGCAAAGAGAAGTGTCCGAATGCCCTTCGCTCCCTTAATAAGGCGCAGAATCCTGCCAATCCTGGCTAGTCTGATCACTCTGAAGAGAGTTGGAGATACAAAATACTTCTCAATTATGTCTGAGAGCATTGTACCTGAAATCAGAAAAAAAACAATATGTAATATACTAGTACATGTTTTTTTTTTGTTTAGTAAAACAATGGTAAGACATTGTACCCACCAGCTATTGACAAGATGACCACAATGAAATCAAAAACGTTCCATCCGTTGGTAAAGAAGTACTGCCGCAACGCGAAGAGCTTCAATACACACTCTCCGGTGAAGACAACAATGAAGGCCACGTTTAATTTAAAGAGAAAATCCTCTTTTTCTGGGCTTTGGTCATCTGTTTCCACCATCATGGTCACCATATTGAGGCAGATTAGAACCATAATGAAGATGTCAAAAAACTGCTGGCTGATGAAATCAAACACAATGCCCTGGACCGGGTTCTGTCGGAGAGACACGGAGAAGGTCAGTGAACTTTTCCAAACCATGTAATGAAAATGGCGTTCTTTGTATACTAAGCTCCTCTGCCATAAATCAAGCATTTTAGGACAACAATTCATTAAGAAGAACTTCTATAAACATCTTGATATCAGTTCAGGCAATCTTCAAGCTAAGCTTTTAATAATCTCTAACAGCAGTTTTTGAGATCACATTTTACTCACGAAATGAAAGCAATTTTAAGAATACATTGTCCTGAGAGCTGATGCTATTTCCTAATATAACACAGTGACACCTACTGGCCTTATTGGGGTCTTACATCGCCCTTCAAGAAAAAAACCCTTTTTTGATTTTTTGATCAATGTTTTAGAATTTATTTCAACAGTTGTTTCCTGCCGACCATTAAAAAGAGGTGGAATCCTCTTATGTTTGTTAAGGGTCCATGATTTTCATAAATTGGAAAATTAGTAACACACCATTGGTCGTGGAATTGGCTTTTGTGGCTTCTTGGAACCGAGTTTCTTCATGGCCTCATAGTATTTTTTCTGTTCATCAGTCATAAAAATGTCTTGGTCTCCAAAGTGCACACATAAGACAAGACAATAATTATTTGATTGCTTAAAGAGCCAAATTGCTTTTCATCTCAAGAAAACCATAACATAAATTGCGGTAGGGTTTTTACAAGCTGTTTTCTTGAAAGTACTTATCTTTTTCTTTTGTTGGTTGAAATTGTCAATAATGACACCGATGAAGAGGTTTAGGGTGAAGAAGGAACCAAAGATGATGAAGATCACAAAATATATGTACATGTAAAGATTGATTTCGTAGGATGGTTGCTCCTCAACCTAAATTGAAAAAAACAGAAAATATTGGCCTGAAACACAAACATTTTTTTGTGATATTTAGTCCCATTGTAATGACTCATTAAATTGCCATCAATCTCTGAAATAAATCTCAGTCTACGCTCATATTTATTGAAAATACAAGTAAAGGGTGACTTATTTGAATCAGCCAGTTATCCTATTAATTTAAAAAAGAACAGAGTGATTAAAATTGATATATTTATGAAAAATAATTTATCCTACATATGACTGCAAAAATCTAGTATTCTATGAGCTACTATTTCCACTAAAGTCTATAGTATACTATCAAATGAAGATTTTTTTTTGGTCCTCTTCCAAAAACCAAAATTAAGGGGCAAAATGTTCGAGATTAAACAAACTTCTTATCCCGCTACTTATGGATAGTTTTTTATCATATTTGAAGGTGCCATTTTCAAAACCTTACAGTGGAAGCAACTGGAAAACATCAAATCTGAGGTGCACTTCCCATGTAAACAAAAAAATAAAAAATGAAAATGAATACCTCTCTTGAGTCCACGGCAGCATACATTATGTCCATCCAACCTTTAAACGTTGCCTGTAATCATTAAGAATATTCTCAAAATATTGGCCTCCAAATAAAAAGACAATATCAACTAAATATCGCAGCATACACTAAAAGGAATCCTCACCACTTGAAGTAGAGAGAGGTAGCCTTTCCCAACATTGTCATAGTTGATTTTGACGTTAATCCAGCGAGCCTCCCGTGTGGCTTCTTCAAGGGCCAAGCACTCGGTTCGATTGTTGACCTCGGTCATAGGGAATAGCTCCTCTGTGGTGGTGTTGATGCAACGGTAGAACTTCCCCGCAAACAAATTGACGCCCATGATGCTGAAGATAAGCCAGAAAATCAGGCACACCAGCAGGACATTGAAGATGGAGGGAATCGCTCCAACAAGAGCATTCACCACCACCTGCCCAAAAGAAAGAACCCTATTTCAATTATCTAAAAATATATGTGGTTAAGAAAAAAAAAAACATGTTTTGTTGATAAGATCAATGAAAAAAAAAAATTTTAAATAGTTTCAAACTGACTTAAAATGACTTACTTCTACAATAGCAGACAGCCATGTTGTGAGTATGGAATCAACAAGCGAAAAGGGGCAGCCAATCAGTGCGGTCAATATAAAGTTATTTTTTAGACATGCAAAAGGCTGAAATAGTACTGTTCAGACTCCAAAGGAAATGTACGTACCCTCATGCCTTCAAATCTCGATAGCGCTCGAAGAGGCCTCAGTGCTCTGAGGGTTCTCAGCGACTTGATCGGACCAAGATCGGAGTAGCCCATCCAATTTGCAACTAAGCTAATCAAGGAAATCTGCCAGAAAATAACAACATTTCCTATTCAGGGGTTAGCATGGACTTTAGCCAATGTAAGATGTGTCAGTCTGTCTTTTCTGTTGCATACTGTGCAGGCCAGCTTTTGGAACTTCACCTCTACACTTACATCCACAATGAAAAAGTCCAACCAACACCAAGCGTTGGTGAAGTAGGTCTTGAAGCCATACGCAACCCATTTCAGGAGCATCTCAATGACAAAAATGTAGGTGAAAACCTTGTCTGCAAACTCAAGAATTATTTTGATGGTTCGTCGCCTTTCTATGTATATATCTTCAAAGGCCTGCAAAAAAAAAGGGAGGAGGGGGAAAAGTCAAATGCTTAAGAAACAATCCTGAATTAGTTGGAGTAATGACTGGCCTCACCAGAGCCCCACTGCTAAGGAGGATCATGAAAATGATGAAGGTTTCAAACCAGTCGTGTTCCACTATGGTGAAGCAAGTTTTTCTAAGATTCCACCATTCTTTGCCTTTGCCACTGGTGGTATCCACCGTCAAACATGGCCACTTGGTCACACAGTCTGCGAAAAACGAGAATGCATAGAATCCACACTGGAAATAATACACTTTGGCACTTTTGAAGGCAACGCATAACAGTGAGGGTTCATTTTAAAGATGTTTTGGTTCACACCATCAGTGAAGCAGGCCTCTGGTTCTTCAGGTTCGGGTTCCTCTTCTTCCTTCTTTTCAGGTTCAGGCTCAGGAGGACGATAATCAGCTGTGCTGCAGACTGAAGAATCCCCGTCATCACACTCATTTGTTGTAAAAAAGAAATATAAGCATAAAATTAATATCGGCTCTGGGCTTCTGCTGAAAACACCTCTGAAAAATGCTACTCATAAAGACTTACTCACTTTTACTTTTTCTGGGATACTACTTTCATCTTCAAGGTTTTCCTGGAATAGTTTTTAAAAAATATATATATAATTTTATGCTTGTGTAAGGGGTAATTTATCAGTTAGTGAGAATATAATGTGTTTGGAAATTGCATCACCAGCACAATATCCAGTGCTGGTGGACTGATGGCAGGCCGGCAGTTTATTTTATTATTTTTTTGCTAGCCATCTTATTGAATTACCTAACAAGTATTAGGTAGATATGTAGTTAGCTAATTTCTTGTGAGACAGATCTTCACTTCTTTTCTTTTACCGTATTTTGTTCATCATCTCTCCGCAGTGCACTCTCTGGAAGTTCGTCATCTTCTTCATCAACATCCTGCTCACCATCATCTTCATCATCATCGTCACTCAGATTATCATAATCTGATTCTCCCTCAGCGATTGGGACTTTCAGACTGAGCTCTCCATCCACCGTGAATCCAGAGGGTTGGCTTTGCACAGGGCCATCTGAAATCCCATCTGCTACTTTAAGAGTCAGACAGGCGTCCAAATGGTTCATTTTGACTTCCTCGGCTTTAGGCTTTCCATCGTCCGTTGTCTCCTTATCCGGCTCCTTGGGCTTTTTACCAAGTATTTGCTGGATTCGCTGTATGAGAAATGCCTTTAACCAATCAATGCCTCGTGTGATCCTCCCAATAGCAATCTGCAGATTGTTCATCTCGCCATCGTCATCCCCTGCCGATAGGTTGTCTCCGCTGAATGAGCTGAGCAGCAACGCTAAGAAGAGGTTCAATACCTGCGTAAAAAGATTGACGGGCTTAATGCTTTAAATTGTACTTTAAATATTTCACAGATGAGAAAAGCATGAAAATGAATACGATTTGGAGCTAATTAATTAGTTTTCATATAAGTCCCTGCTGCTGTGCAAGTCCCTTCGAAGTGTCTGAAGCAAATAGGAAACATGTCACATTAATAAACATTATGTTGACAGCCTGCTATTGCAGATGAGGCTATCTTTAGATTAAGTCTGGTGATCAATTTCTCACTTCCCGTTTGCCAGGCTTGTCAGGTTATCATGGTTACATCGACTAGTTGATCTCTCTCATTCTGGAACAAGAGCTGCGAATCAGTAAAGACAGCTAGCGGATAAATGGAGCTACACAAAGGCATAACCAACAATAAAGGAGTAGAAAAGAACAAGCTATGATCCAAAGGACATACAAGTGAAGCACAAACTGATTTTCAAACTCGCCACACGCTGTTTTAGACACAAACACAAGAATCAGACGATCTCAAGGCAACAAATTCAAGGGGCGGGGGAAAAATGGGAGGTGTGAATTTGGCCACGGCGTGGTTTAACAGTGCCAGAAGGTTTGTCTGAGTATTTCAAATGTCAGAGACGAACGGGAGGAGTGGTTCCAGATGACAGAAATGCAACAGAAATTCAAATAACCATTTGTTACAACCAATGTATGAAAAATACCACCTTTTAACGCTGCTGGTTGTGTAACGTTGGTGTGAGGGACTTGTTTTTGGGCCTACTTTCAGCATTGTTTAAACACCAGAGCACTGAACACATCTTCTGATTGCTACTTTCAGCAGGACAATGCAACACGTTGCATCAACTCAGTCCAGATTGTGTCAGCTTGGATCAAGCTGTTGTTGAATCAATGCAATAAAAATAAGGCAGTTCTGAAGACCCAAAGGTAGTCAAAACCAGTACCAGCAGGGTGTAATAAAGCGACCAATGAGAAAGAAGTTTGTAAGAAATACTGCAGAAATGTGATGAAATCATTCATTATTTCAATTTGATCCACTAATTTGATTCTTTTAAAGGCATCAACTTGGCTCCTTTTCCTGCCTGTTCATGGAGGAGCATAATTTATCTCTGCATCAGTTACTATCAACTCTCCTATCAAATGACTTTCACTGTGCACCCAATAAGTCTCTTTGCTACCTGAGCTTTGCTTTCTCAGCTGTCTGTGTTTCTTCCCGAAGCAGTATAGCTGGCTTACTAGAATCAGATCTTAGGTCACATACAGAGTCAAAACTTCTGTTTGCTGGTTTCACGTGATTTGATCCACCTAGAAATCCTACACTTACCAATTACACTTGAACTTATTTGCCTTAATTTCAACGTGCATTTTTGTATTAAATCACCAGCTTTGCAAGATCGTAGGATATAAGCAAACTACACGTAGCGTGACGTAGTTCACGCAATATTTCAGTTAGGGCTTAATGATGAGTCATTTCCTTTTTATTTCTATGAATAACCTGACAGGAAACCGTTTTGGCTCTTGCAATTAAATATGATCCTGAAATGATGTCTGTCAGTGATCCTCCATCAGGCCTTCTTCCCTAAAGCAAATATAAAAGGTCAAGGCAAGTATTTTTATGCTGTCGACATTCACAATACTATGCGCCACAAAGACAAGCTGTTGACAAAATCTTGATCCTGACAGCAATCAGTTAGACAACTACATTAGGAAATGGATGAACTAATTTGATTAACCATTGTCTTATCCAATGAAAGAGTCAAATTGAAGGGTGACACACACTTATAATCTTGTAAAATAACTGATTGATATTTTGTCCAAACTTGCCATCACTGTAGCACAAACAGCAATTATTCCACTTGCAAATCTGCATATTTTAAACTTAAAATATGACCTTTAAAATCTCACCACTAGATTTCCAATGACCATGACCATCATGAAGACGATTAAGCACATCGCGGGCCCAGCCACCTCCATGCAGTCCCACATCGTCTCGATCCACTCGCCGCACAGGATGCGGAAAACGATGAGGAAGGAGTGGAAGAAGTCATTCATGTGCCACCGTGGCAGCTCACAGTCTGCGGAGATCTTGCACACGCAGTCCTTGTAGTTCTTTCCAAAGAGCTGCATGCCCACTACGGCGAAAATGAAGACGATGATGGCCAGCACCAAGGTCAGGTTCCCCAGAGCGCCCACCGAGTTACCGATGATCTTAATGAGCATGTTGAGTGTGGGCCAAGACTTTGCCAGTTTGAAGACACGAAGCTAGACACAGAAGACACAAATGAGAGATAAAGACACGCCATGAAGAAAAACAGAGGAACTTTCATTTGAGGGGTGCTGAATAGTTATGAGCGGTTAACAATGTATCCACAGTAAACAGCAGTCAGCGAAATCTCAAGTTTGAACATTTAGAGAAAAGTTATCAGTGTTGATTTGAAATAATGTTAAGCCAAACATGGCCCATTCAATTAAAACTTGAAGTTAAACAACGCCGCTAACTTTGTGATAGCTTCTAAAGGTGATGAACTAAGTCAATTAGAATTATCTCTCTCTTACCAACTACTTTTCCTTTGCCTATTATACAGATATCCTCTTCTCTCCTCAGCATCAAACATGCTCCCTTAGGTTTTGTGAAATGAGTTGAAACTAATCTGGTTCGAAAGGAGTGAACAGCAAGAGATGTTGACCAAAATTAAGATGCCTTTCGCCATCTGAGGGCTGATTTGGTCTAACATTAAAAGCAGTCAGGTTAACCTGTCAGTTCTGAAATTGTCAGCTTAACTCTTTTTTTGCTTCTAGTTTTCCCTTCTTGGATTTAAATAAGTTATGAAAGTCCGAATTAGGCTAATTTCATACATTTTCTCCCAACATCTGAGACTGCAACAGATTCTTAACAGTTCATCAAGAAATAGCATATTGCTAAAAACCACCAAATGTTTGCTTCAAGGTTCTTAATTTTTTGGCTGTCTGTTTTTTTACTCAATCAGCAGCAAATAGACCATGATTGATTAGTGCTAGATGTGATTTTCAGAGATGTTGACTCATAGATATTCAACACAACCTGACTTGAAAAAAACAGAGAAAATAATTTCCGATCATCATAGTTTCTTACCAAACGGAATGACCTTAGGACTGACAGACCCTGGACATTTGCCAGACCCAACTCCACCAGGCTGAGAGTTACAATAATGCTGTCGAAAATGTTCCATCCAACTTGGAAATAGTAATAGGGATCCATGGCGATAAGCTTGAAAAACATTTCAGCTGCAAAGATCCCAGTGAAAACCTAGAAAGCATAAATGAAACTCAAAAGGTCTGAGATCTTGGCACGTTTCCCTGCTAGATTAAAAAGTGGTAAATACATACCAGATTTCCTACTGAGAGCATGTTGTCGAACTCCGGGGTCATGGGGTAGTGCTCCATTGCCATGAAAAGGGTGTTGAGCACAATGCATATGGTAATAGCGAGGTCAACGAAGGGATCCATGACCACAAAGTGCACCCACTTTTTAAAAACAATCCAGGTGGGGCAGCAATCCCACTTCAAGAACATGTCTGCAAATTTGTACCAGCAAGGTGGGCAGGGTCTCTGAGCCTCCTCCAACTCTAGACAAACACAAACAAGAGAAGAAGACATATTGCACTTCGACAATCTTCAACACGGTTATGGTGCTCATCTTCCGCATATCTGTTGCAACATCCTTTGTGTGACAGCTACATTCATGCCATTGCTGTTTCACTTTATTTACTAGGCTAAAATAGCCCAAGCTTAACACCACAAGGGCATGACACCAAATGTTGACAGGGATTTGCATGGGATACAGCGTGATTAGCCTCACCGTGGGAAGCCAATGGCAATGCTAATGTTCTCTTTAAATAAAATACTGGTCAGAGTTACAACTGTTTGAAAAGTTAAGTTAGTTGGCAGTGGTTCTGACACTGATGCAAATTACTGGTGTGACACTAATTTCATCTGGACACTACTAATGTGACTCTAGAAGGTCTTAAGATGTAAAGTTAAATGTAAATACTTATTGTTACAGACGTAAAAATGAGTAGCTGCAATGGATGACATTACAGCTACTGTAATAGGACTTAATAGGATTATTAAGTCCTATTAACAAGGACTTAATTAAGTCCTTCATTAAGTCCTTGTTATCATTAAGTCCTTATTAGTAGACTTAATTTTTAATATGTTTCAGTCAGCTTTGGTTATGATTGCAAATGTCTGGGACTGTTATATTGTTATATTTAGGAATTGTGTTTTTTTCAGTTGTTTGTGACATTTTAGCGCTGTACCTTCCATGGCGACCACAGACAGCACTGTCGCAGCACTACCAGATCTCTTTTTCAAGCCAGGTTCTTCCAGGTGAAGTGTGCTGTGCACCGAGCCTAGTGACTTCTCTTTGACTTCATAATCTACAGCAGACTATGGGATGTGTTTAGAAATTCTTTGAATGATGTGAAACAAACGATATTTCCGCAGACCGCAATATGTCTTCTCCAACCAACCTCCTCCATAGTGGGCGCTCGAATCATCAAGCGAGGAACAACTCTTCCGTTGCAGTCATTCACAGCCTCACCCTGCTTGAGACCAGGTCCATTATCTTCCATCTCTGATAATGTGTGTTGACTCGCAGACTTCTTACTGGCCAGGGTGGCTCGGCTTCCATGGAACTGTGCCTGCCAATTAAAATATTGCAAAGTTGACTGAAAATATGCTATTTAAATATATCCATCCTATTGAGAATAAAAAGAACTATGCTTGTGTGAAGATAGAATAAAAACAAAGACCAGCCAGTGTTTTTCTTGTCATGAGCTTTTGGACTTTGGTTTTGTGTTTTGCTTTATTTCGGCGTTTGTATTTGGTTCCTTTGTTCTCTGTGTCCATTTCCTAAGTTTAACGTTATATATCCTTGTCTCATATTTCTATATCAATTTGTTACTCACACCAACATCTCCCCGTGGTTCTCTTGTGAAGTATTTATTAAAATGGGTTACCAGTGAATCTTAGATTTTTTTTTCTAGGTTTTTAAATTAAAATGTTAAGGTAAAAGTGTTCATTTTGCCTGCCTGTCTTACTTGGTAAGTAAAAAAAAAAAAAACAAGCTGGGAGGCTTTAAATGAACTATTATTATTATTATTATTAATCATCTTGTGACATTTGTCTCATTAATAAAAAAAAAAAATGAGGCCATGTTTGAAATCTTGAATGCGATCAAATAGTGTCCAAAAGAAATTTAGAAACAGTTTACAGGAAAAAAAATTAATTGTATTGATCTACTTTTAATTTAAAAAGAAAAGTCTTTATAAGAGTTTATAATTTATGCCTTGGATGAATATGACTTGCTGTCGTTACCTGCTCTTGATTTTTTAGTTGCTCTAAAAGCCGCTGGAATTCCTCCTCTTTTTCGATGGCCTCCAGTTGAGTTGCTTGATTCTGTTCATAATAAGCCATGGCTACCACAGCCAGGATGAGGTTGATGAGGTAGAAGGAGCCCAGGAAGATGACCACCACAAAGAACAGCATGTATGTCCTCCCAGCTGCCCGCAGAGTCTTTAAAAAAGAAAAGAAGCTGCAAGAACTTAGGACAATTTTCTCACTTACAAATGTAAACACCCAAACAGACAAATCACAAAGAAACACAGAAGAAATTAAGTTCCAACCAGCTGGAAAAGATTCTCCCAGAAGTCCTGTGTCATGAGCCTGAACAGAGCAAGGAAGGCCCATCCAAAAGAGTCATAACTGGTGTAGCCAAAGTTAGGGTTCCTTCCAGCCTTCATGCATGTGTATCCTTCTGGGCACTTTCTATCAACAGGGGGAAAAAGTTAACTAACAACTAATGGCACCTTTCTTGAAGCACATCTGTCTTTAAATCACTTTAATCAAAAAATAAGTTTATTCTATAAAATATCCTGTAATTTTCGAAACAGACAACAAGCAGCTAAATTACATTGGGAATGTTTTTTTTTTTTGGTAAAACATACCCAGCATCAGAGCTGTTGCCACAAATTAGAGCATCTATGCTGCCTTCTGTGAAATACTGATTTTCTGCAAGCAAAGAAGACAATGATGTTAACTCTCCTGTGAAGAAATATTGCCATGAAATAATGACTGAGGCAAAAACGGAAACGTACCCGGATTTTCGATGTATTCGGCAAAATCAAAAGAACTGTTGGAGTACATAGACTCATTTACAGCCATGGTGGCGTTGAAAACTTCGTTCATCAGAATGGGCCATCGCACGCATTTGTGACGCAGGTTTCCCATGAAAAGCTGGAGACCGACGAGGGCAAAGACTGCGAGGGCAAAGACGGTCAGGACCATGACGTCCCCCATTTTCTTCACCGACTGGATCAAAGCCCCCACAATGGTCTTCAGGCCTATGAGACAGTCACTGGATATTAACCAACTAGAATAAGGCAAACTGAAAAAACAAGCCATAAAGAACATTTAAATACAAGTTAAGAATGAAGGCGGTTACCAGGAATTACAGTAATTGTTTTCAGGGCTCGAAGTACACGAAATGTCCTGAGAGCCGACACATTGCCAAGGTCAACAAACTCAGTAATGTAGCTAGGAAAGAATGAAAAGAATAACAATTAAACACCCAAATAAAATGAAAAAATAACACAACATCTAGTCATGCTTTTGTTATTATGTCACTAATATAAGAAGTCCGTGAAATACAACAGAAATCAATACAGTAGACATTTTGGTGTGATACGATTGGTTTGAAAATGACAGTAAGTCACAAAGTAAACAGTTTAAAAAATGTAAGGCATTTCTCATTTCATTAGATTTTCTTTTGAAAGCATCAGAGCTTATAATCTCTAATGTGGTCTGTGGATTGTGTTCTTCAGATTTTCTCCATCGCTCTGTCCAAAAGTAGGCAGCTTTTCAAGCCCTTGTGTATAATCGTGGCATAATGGGGAAAAAGGAGTTTTCATGTTAAAGATTTTTTCTGAACTCGCTTTTTTGTCAAATTTTTCATCACATCAGACTTTGTTGTCAGACAAAGATGACCTGAGTAAATATAAAATACAGTTGTCAAATTATGATTTGACAACTGCAATACCTAAAAAAGCACTTTCCTCTAAACCTAATAAATTATGGCACCCTTGATAACTACAACTTCAATCGTGCATTTGCAGGAATGGTCAATGAGTTTTGTACATCAAGGTGGAAGAATTTTGGCCCGTCTTCTTTGCAGACTTGTTTAAATTCAGCAATATTGAAGGGCTTTCAAGCACAATCAGCCTGTTAAAGATCCCAGGAATATGTACGAGTGCATGTTCCTGGCATTTGTAACATGAACTGTTATTGCACATGCTTTCCTCTCAAAAAACAAATATTGTTTAATGGATGACATTTTACTCCATTTTTCTTACTTTGGTTTTCGTACACTACACAGTAGGCTGTTACGGTCCAGCACATGAACAGGAAATAAAAAGGCTTCAAAAAGCCTTCAGTACTTCTACTTAAGATCACTAGAGAAGACTCCAAGAATAAAAGTACTTTCAGATACTTACGCCATGCTGATCACCATGAAATCCAGCCAGTTCCATGGATCTCGAAGGAATGTAAACGAACCAATGCAGAAACCTCTTGACAACACTTTGACCGTAGCCTCAAAGGTATAGATTCCTGTAAAAACATATCTGAAAAAGACAATCTGTCATAAATGAGAAAAAGCCCAGGCACCAAAATGACCAAAAAAAAAAATAAATAAATAACAACTGTAAAATAAAACCACTTACTCCACAGTTTTACTCCATGCTGGTGGGTTGCTCATCGTCATGAACACACAGTTCGACAGAATGGTAATCATGATGAACATGCTAAATAATTTAAGTCAGGATTAAGGAAAGATGCTTAAGATGCTTACAAATCTTTTGCTTTTATTCATCAAATTGAGCAAAAAAAAAAAAATCAAAATGTGAATGCTAAATAGACAAAAGGATATGAATGTATGAGAATTTTGATGGATCCTCTCCTGATCACACTAAAGGGGCTGAGAATGTAACAAGCCGGCTCAGCGTTGAACCTGTAAATCGTGTTTCCTTTGCTGATCACGACAAATGTCTGAAAAACAAAGAGATGTATCCTGAAAACTAATTCCAGTCTAAGCAACATTGCAACAAATCTTTAGCAATGACAAACGATAACTATTGTAAAAAATGCACTGCATGTGGACAGCTGTGGTGTGGTTCTGCTCAGATGGATTCAGACTGACATTCTGGGCTTTGTAGAAGGGGTCCAGGTCCTCCAGGGGTGTGTTGAGCAACTCTGGAGGAGGGTCTCCATATATTAGGGGTAGGCTCTTTCCAGCTTCCAGATCAGGGTGTGGCCCCACTGGTTCTCCCCCGTCGTGGTCTTCTGCTTCTGCTGATTTCTTCCTTTCCTCCGCGAGCCTCTTGATTTCCGCCAGTGATTCCTGGGTGAACGGGCGGAAGACCGCAATGCCTGGGGGAGGGAGCAGGTTCGCCATCTTTGCATCGCGAAGGGAGATAACCACGCCGGGTACTCCCTAGATTGAGCTGAATGAAAAAATAGGAAGTAAGGACAAAGTGCATTCCTACCCCATGTGTCTCAAGAAGCATTTAGCCAATGTTCTTCAGCTAAACCAAGATTAAAATTGTATGCTTTTGTGATCACCCTTCACCAAAAATAATGTGGCATTAGATTATTGCTGTTTAAAAAAAAAAGAAAAAATAAAACATAATGATGTATTCATCCAATATGCTTGGCATAACTGGTTTAAAATATTTAGGAATTGGAAAATTTGATCAGTATGAATGTTACATGCTGTCATGTACACATCACCATCGACACTTATTGAAACCAATGTTATGAAAAACCTTAAAGTAAATGTATCTTCCATGGTAAGAGCAAAATCATTGTCATTATTCCAAAAAATCTTGTTTAACAGCATTAATTTAGTAATGTAAAAAAATATATATGCAAAGAAAAATTTTTTTGTTTGTTTTTGTTACCACCAAAATGTCACAACTCGGTGACTTGGAAATTATTAGCAAGCTATGCCTTGGCTCTGTGATACACAACTCAGGTAAAGAAGATGTGTGTTGATTTTCATAAGGAATATAACTAGTCAACTAAGCATGAATATTATTGCACAATATTGTTGTGAACATTTTTTTGACCCTCACAAAACAGTGGTCAGACAATCTGCATCAAGATAATATGGAGAGCAGCACTAATGCATCCAGATTGTGAAACAACAAAGCGGTCACATTCTAGCACACTACCACCATCCTGTTTGACAGTCAGTCTGTTTTTCTTTGTCTGAAAGTCTCTGTCAGATGTCACAGGACGCTCACCGTCCAAAATGTTCAACTTAGCCTCATCATCAGTCCACCGAATATTTTCCTATAAGTCTTGGGGCTCATCAAGCTATGTGTTTTGTTTTGAGGGTTGCTAGTGAAAACGGGTATTTGTATAGCTTTTTTCTGTTCTTAAGTTGATTTATTGATAATGTAAACAAATTGTCTTTGTTCAAAGATTTAAAACATTTCAGTGTGGCATAAAAAAACAATGGCCGCTAAGTTGCCATAGCAACAATTTCGTCAAAGGCCTATCTATGCATCTTTATTGGAGGTCCCAATTATAGTGAAGGGTGTTGCAATTATGCCAACATTTCTATTTACCAACAAATAAAACAAATACCCCTTTGTGCGCACTGTTCAGTCCGATGGCTAGGGATAACATTTAATCATAACCTGTCAAAACAATGTTAATTGCTAATTGCACTAATTGCTTTAGAGTATTCCAAATGTTGCATGTGGTTAAATCTTGTTTTCTTATCACAGTTTTGAAAAAAAAAAAACACACAAAAAAAAACACTAACCTATTCAACATGTAAAATCAGATCAAGTCTACCGGAAAACGCATCATAGACGTGGCACGGATCACTAAAAGTGTGTGAACAAACTAACCACACACTTTACAAAAATCAGTCAAAAATGACAAGACAAACCCGTGTTCGGCCGAGTGCATACATGAATGCACTGCAACACTTCTTTAGATCGTGCCACTTGAACACAGAATCATGCATCCTGTGCAGAGACCGCGCACGCTCACAGAGATACGGTGGCTGCACAGCTGCTCCAGGCAATCAGGACGGAGCATCGTGTTTCAGAAGCCCGATGAGTCTGCTCATTCCTCCCTCCGCTCTGCGTCTCACATCCCTCTGATAAACAGGACAGCATGCCAGCTTAGCTTACTGACTCTTCTCTGCTTCCTTCTAGTTTACACGGGACCATGAACACACCAAGCCTCTGTGCCTCTGTCTCTACCCTCACATGTGACACTTGAGGCTATCGTTCAAGTAGAAACATGATTTTAACCCGACCCCTACTGAAAGCTGCCTCTCTTACCCAGCACACACCTGACTCTGGCACCTGGAGTTCCCCTCTTTTTTTTTTTCGTACCCTGAAAAAAAATCAGCTACAACAGAGATTAGTGTGTCCAAAACCACCTTGCTACCTGCACATTTGTATCCCTTTCCTGGGCCCTTCACATCACTGCTTTTCAAAACTCCCATTCTGGGAGCTGTGGGCCCCACTGCTCCCAACAGAGAGCCAACCTTAAAATACACATCATGAAAGTAGATGTGTTTCTCATTGGCCTTATGGGGAGCATTTCCTGATTACATTACATCAAGATGTAACTGCTGAAGCCATCAAATGTCCATTTTTAAAAATCTCAAAATTGAAAGCCTGCCAGTGTCAAAATAAAAAAAAAGTCCTATCATTAGACTGTTGCCTTGTCTTGTACAGGGCATGGAAATGAATGTTTTCTTCATAATCTGCCCCAGTCACTCAAAACTCTTAGAAGCAAAGTCTGTCTTTGCCTAAATCTGTTTTAGTTACAAAAAAAAAAGTCTGATCCAATCTAATTGCTTTGTTAAATGTTGCAGTTATCCTATTTCTGTCAAAACCAACTTCAGGATACTAAAAAAATTACATTTTTCTTCTAAATTCAGTCCTAAAAGTCTTTCAAGCGTTACTTTTAACACGCTGCCATTCAGCTTCCTTTTGTTAGACCAGTCTTGTTTCTGTTTTACTTCAGATCAGTTCTTCTTAGTGCTTCTAGCTATGTTTACTTCTTGTTTCTAGATACTCTTAGTTACTCTAGTTTAATTATGTTTCTGTAGTCTAATGTTAGATTTATTTCCTAATAACCAGTGTACTCTCCCTTGCCCCCTGTGCCACTTTTTCTCTTCCTCCCCTCAATTTGCCTCCTGTTCTCCCCTCACACCTGCAATCCGTTTGCTCATCCGGCTAGGTCTTTTGTCTACTTGTATTATTTTTTACAGTCTGTTCCCACTTGTCTGCTTTCCCCGGATTTATGGTTTGTGTTTTTCTTGTGGTTTTTGTGTAAGTTTCTTTGTTCTTCACTTTTATATTTAAATATTCAACTACTTTCAACTCTGGCCTGCTGCTTTTGGGTCCATCACAAAAAAACACATCATGACAACACTGGGATTAAGAATCTCTTTTTAGCAGTGTCAGTGAACCATTGAAGTGCATTTGCATAGACCAGTAGAAATCCAGACCAAAAATCCAACGTTTAACAGAATATCTATCACAAAACTTAAAAAAAATTTTAGTCAAATATTTTAGTCTACAGGTGAGAAAAAAGTTGATATTCATATGCAGGGGACATATTTTGCACTACAAAATTTAGTTAAGCAGAATTATTTTATTGTACACTCCGTGGCAAAAAGGGAAAAGGTTCAAAACATATCAATTGTTTTTTCCAAGGTAATGTTCATATCTATCTAAAGAGTAAAAATGCAATGATTCTGTTTTAAAAACATTGCATTGGGGTACTACTTTTTTTTTTTACAATTGAAGAAATATTTGTGTTAATTTTCTTTGGCATAACTTGGCATAACCACTTTTTGTCTCTCTTCAGTCTTTACTCCCTGCACGCTTGGTTTACGCATTATTTCTCTTTTTGTGGAAAATACCTGCAACCTCTGAACTGGTTCATGCAGATGGTCACTCATCCTTTACCTGGCTCTGCTGGTGCACTTTTTCCCCCCCACTTTACATGTCTGTAAGCCAAACTAGAAATTGCTGGAAAACTGAGAAACCAAGGACTATGGAGGGGGGAAAAAACGTGACTCCAGAAGCCTTCCCTGACAGTAATACATATGTATCATTTTGCATGTTAGCAAAGACCAATATGACCTGTGACATTCTGGCTGAGGATATAGACGGAGTAATGTAGATACTTCTCTGTCACACTAGCCAACCATGGAATGTGAATGCCAATATTCGCCTCCGGAAACAAGCCCAACTAGCTTTTTGGCTTTTATCACAAGCCAGTGTTGGTTCGTAGGGGTGAGATAAGGGTTTCTGGGTCTTAGAGTGGGCTTACCTTACTTACAGCTAACATCCAAAGAACATCCTGTGTGATTCTGTTGCAGATCTTTGGACATTTACAGATCCGAGCATAAATTTGTAGAAACACTGTCTAAACGCTGTTAGTTAACTGATAGATTTGGGCATTAAGGAAACAACATACCCACATTTTTTTCACATTATTACCACAAACACTGTATTTTCATTGGAACTCAAAATTTTGTAGGTTTACCTTTCAGTCCAGTCACATCTTTTAGTCTTTTTAAGTATGTCTGTGCCATCTTTGCACATTTGCTCATTGACACATTCATATACAAAATAGCTCAAGCTTAGAGTACCTGTGAACACTGATTCCAAAGTCTTGCCAATAGATTCCCAGCTGACTGCAGATTCAGACTTTGACTGCGCCATTCTAACATATAAATATCCTTAACTTAAACCATTCAATTGTGGCTCTGGCTGTGTGTTTAGGGTTATTGTAAGATGAACCTTCATTCCAGGCTCAAGACTTCTGTAGCCTCTAAAGGGTTTTCTTCAAGTACTGTTCTCTATTTGCTACCAGTTACAGTCTCTACTCTGACAGGTTTTGACGTCACTGCTGGTTTTATAACACAAGAACCTTTGTGTTTGTAGCCCAAACGTTTGCTCTATGAATACTTTTATTTTAGATGTAAAATCCTTATCCCAAAATCTTCTACACAATTTCTCCTGTCTCAAACTGACCCATTTGGCCTTTGTACTGACTGGACAGTCATTTGAGATTTGGAAGTGATATGGAGAATATCCCTTCCATCTCATGAGGGACCATGGGGAGCTATTAGCTCCAAAAAAAAAACAAATAAAACACAGAAAACCAAACCAAGCTGCTCGTGTCTAAGTAATAGTAGTCAGATTTGAGCATGTAACTATACATGTAAAGAAATAAGTTTATTTATTAGGAAAGAGTTGCAGTTATGCTTAACCTTACTTCACCTTTTAAATACGGAGTCCCAGCCAAGTAGTCACATGGGCTCACTTGGTGAAAGAAACTCAAAACCAACACGTTCTGCATCCAAGTACATGTGATGCAAGATGAACAAACACTCTCAGGCAGAAGAAGACAACGGAAATGCACACATTTACATACAATACCTGGAATAAATGCTTAGGAAAAGCAGGGGGAAAAAAACTAAGTTGATATATTTAAGTCAAATCTCAGGAATCAATGCACATCAAGACCACCCCAGATGGAGATGTTTGTATCTGCCCTGCCACTGGGCCTCCAGGAGCCCATACGGTTATATAAGAGCTTCAGGTTCTCTGTTGACAGGATTAAAAATGAACACCAGCCTCCATGTTCTCCACCACCACTATGTCCAAAGATCTGCTCTAACTGTGTGCCTGGAGGCAAGTTGTCTCCAGGCTCCAACATCACTTGTATGGGTAACATGGTCTAACGGCAGAGAAATGGTTACTTATGAGCATCCACAGCATCAAGGGTTATTGCCAATTTGCCATGAAGACACAGGCTAAAAATAACACTTTGCCTCTGTGGGATAAGGCATTAAAGAGGGGGTGGGGGCACAGAAGATTTCAAAGTCTTCCAACATTGTGTTTTAAGGGAAGCTGGTCATTCACCTGATGGGTGACAGCAAAAACCTGAGCATAACAACCTTTTTTCTACAATATTGTGCAATAAAATTATGATCTTCTTCACTGACAACATGCATATAAAAGCACTGTTAGACTAAACACTGCAGGTGTTGGTATAAAACCACTCACACTGCCAGAAAAGAGTCAGATTTTTGTTTTGCTCAGCTTATTAAAATTAAAAGTGAAAGACATAATGTCCTTATAGTGCTCAGTTTTTAAATAAGCACTTTCAGACAGCAAAATTAATTGTATATCCTTTGTGGAAAACTGTAACTTAATGGAGTAAAAATAGCAGCCCATAACCATAATTAGAACCAAAAAATGACCTCCACGCACCCCTTCTCACAGCTCTGTTTTTTTTCCCAGAGAAACTGAAACTTGGTAATATGTGACCAGATTTCCCAAAATTCAACTGAATTTCCAAGAGAAGGACCGTAAATCTGCAGTTTGACAACTAGCGAGTTCATGCACTACACCAGCATGAGTGTTGAGTGTTTTTACCTTGCACAAATATTCCACCAAATCGTCAATCCCTGTGTATCATAAAAGTATCTCCTTAAGCCGCTTGTGAACGTTATTCCCCCCGCCTGTGGCAGCCGTGGCGGGTTACGGGCCAGCTGTTCCTGACGCACTCAGGATTCCCGCGGTGAAACCGGAGGAGCTGCTCCAGGTGGGGTCAGATCAGACCTTTGACAACGTCCCGTTCCCACACAGCTGGTCGCTCAGGAACATGGTTCCCAGAACCGCCGCAAACTCAGATCAAAGGAGGAAAACGCCGAGGTCTTTCAGAGTGGCACTTACTATACCCCTGAGAGCGGAGCACACTCCGTTCACCTGAATGAATGGCTACATCTGATGATGCGCATGATACCCTCTACTCCCTTTGCAGCCTTCAGGTGCACGGCAGACCTAAGTTCACAAAGTGAAAATCATCAATGTAGATGTTTTGCACACAGATAGTTAAAGCGTTTGTTCCCCAATAACTGTGATTAACTATAACTTATAGATAATACATGCCCAACATTTAATTGGAGAAATAAAAAAAAATTAAAGTACAATCGTAAATACGGATTTAAAATGTAACCACTAGATGGCAGCAGAATGCTCACAATTGAACCTTCTGTGTATACTCACTATACACCATTATGCTACGTAAGAGTGCTAAAATCTAAGAAAAAAGTAGTATTTTCAAATTTTATAATTTTTGCCTAAACTTTTTTGATCCATATTTTCTTCATTTATGATTTAACTATTTTATAGTGCTACTTTGATATTTAAATCGTCATTTTACTTATTTGTTGCATTTACCAAGCGTGTCAGTTAAACCACCTTCACGCAAAACAAAACAAAAAACAAACAAACAAACAAAAGCAGCAAAGAATTTAGCTGCAACAGAAAAAGCAAGTAAGAGGTCGGAACTATTCGAAAAAGAGGGAATCCAAAAAATGAGGCGCCGTTACTATGGAGACATAGGGCTACATTCGACGCGCAGCAACAAGGTTTGTCTGCTGTTCCTGCTTAGTTGTTGAAAATTGTAGTTGTTTCAGGTAGCTACAACTAAAATATTGTGAAACATTAAAACTATTTTGGTACAACTATAAAAGCGTTACGTAGTTTATGTAACGATGTATTTCACTGTCGCTAACTGGACTTTTAATCACTTCTCTTATGTCCGTGTTGTTCATAGGATTATTCGAGTAGGTGTTCGTGTGGAGAGTGATAGTATGGACTCGGAGTACATAAAGAAACATCTGGGAGAGTGCCTGGCGAAGGGGCTAGCTGAAGTAGCCGAGCTGAGACCGGTACACCCCATCCAGTATCTTGGTCACTGGCTCTACAAATATACGTCTAATATTCAATTCGAGAAAGAGGTAAGCAGCAGTTTCTTTTACTGGCCAGCAGGAGACACCATACCACCATACCGTTGCCATCTTAAATCTTTTCTTTAAATTACAATTTTGAAACCATGTAAGTATTCATACCATTTATTTTTTTCCACATTATGTCATAATTACATATGTCAACACATTTTATTGTGTGAGTAGGTTTCAACATGTTTTTGTAAATAGTATATCAACAGGCACATATTGTTGATTATTTGCAAAGAAAGCTCAAACTCAGATTAAAAAAAGATTGTATTAATCAGTTTTCAAGTTTTTTATAGATTCTCTGTTGGATTCAACTGAGGATCCATAAGTATGGACTTTGATTGGGCCACCCTGCTTGGATCTAAACCTTTCCTCTTAATACCTAACCATGAGCCACATAGCTTGATGCTTGATGGTATTTTGGCACAAAATATTTCTGGCTATAAAGAGGATGTAAAGACCAAATTAAGTATTTTTTTACTATTTATAGTTATTGTCCTCAACTCGTAGAGCTGTGCAAATGTTTTAAATCAATTCTAAATGTATTGTTATACTTTTCTTGAAAGCTTCCAGACTATAATCGGAAAAAAGTCCTTATTAATACTTGTCCAGGCTTTCTGAAGGCCTTCCCAAGTTTTTTCTTTGCAGTTTTGATGCTTCTTTATATAGTGAAAATGTTAAACAACATAACCAAATCCCACCACGAGGTTATTGTTTTACTTCCAGTTCTGTGTCTCCCTCATCCTAAACCTATTGTTGCTATTGTTAAAGCTCTGATCTTTAAACGGGTTTGAAAGCTGTTCACGGATAACAGAGGCTTAGACAGTCTAAGCTCATCAGACTAAAATATATGGCTGCCAAATCTCAACCACCTTTTACCTAGACATGAAAAAGCCCACCAACAGACCAATGCAGAACAATGGTTTGGTTCTAAGAAATAAGATTATTATAAAATCTTTTAAGAAATAAGATTATAAATACTTACATGCAATGACATAATACTAACAAAGTCAGAAAAAGTTAAGATGTTAATGTATCACATTATTTTTACAGAAAAAAGAGCAGTTTGCTCTGTTGGAGGAAAAGATTGCTGAATATAACAGACAGAAAGCGCTGAGAGAGGAGGAGGAGAGAGCCGCTAAAGTCCTGGAAGAACTTCTAAGAGTATGATTATCACTAATTTTGTCTTTAGAATCTGTTTAATCATTTACAAGTTGTTTTTTTATTGCCAGAACTTACTTTCCATTTGTATCTGCTGATCAAAATGTATTACTTGAAGCACAACAGAAAAGGTTAATTGTCAACTTTTCAACAGGAGGCTGAGAAACCCATAGAGCCGGAAGAACCCATTGAAACCATTGCTGAAGATGAGAAGCCTGCTGAAGATAAGAAACTGGTAAACATAGAGTAACCCAGCTCATAGCTCAGGTGGAAAATATGTTGTCAGGACAGTTATTAGATATCCTCTCCAGAAATATGCTATTTCTATAAGACTGACAAGAAGAAACTTGCCGTTTGAACAAAGGCATTAGAAGTACAGTTTGTCACAAGCAATGAGGGGAAAAAAGTAAACACATGGAAGAAGGTACCTTGGTCAGAAAGGATCACAGTTTTTGGCCAATGCTCTATATTCCATGTTTTGTCCCTGTCATGTGACAAAACATGGAAAGGTTTGAAGGTCGAGTCACATATGTCACAAGATCTCTCTGCAACATTACAAAAAAATATTGCCTCTATCTGTCCTGCAGGTGACTGGTCAATCTGAGTCTGGCAAAAATGAGGAACCAGAGCAGACTGACCAAATACAATCAACTCCCAGACAAGATGGCAGTGATTTACAATCCAACATTGCAGAGAATCCGCACAACAAACCTGAAACCTTTGACTCTCCAAATGCAGAGAAGGTGATGCAGAAAAAGTGCAGTTTGCATGCCGGCGATCGTGGCTCACTGCATGTATACATATTGCGGAGAAGATCCAGTGCATGAAAAAAATGTATGGCCAGGTGGACAGCGTGAGCTGAAGTATAGAAGACAGATGAGGAAAGAGATTCTTCAGTGAGAACAAAGACAAGAATCAGGCTGAGATACAGGAGGATGGCAAAGGTACGTTTGTCACTTTCAGTTCAACTTGTTTTTATCCTTTACTTCAAGGTGGATGAAGAAGAGAAGGATAAACCTGAAGACTCCGTCTATGTGGAAACAGCCTCCACTTTGCAGAACGAGGAGCTCAAAACAGAGAAAACAGTCCCACTTGAAGAACAAGAAGAAGCCATGACAGACACCAAACAGGAGACTGAAGAGCCCAGTTCTGTTCCTCTTCAAAACCAGGTGGCTCATTGATCCTGTTTTTTTACTCTTTGCTGCTGCTGCAGTGAGAGGTTTGAGAAAGATCAATTTGCTCAGAAACCAGAAACAGAAGAAAGAACAGAAGAGAGTTACTGAACTTTCCTCTCATGTCAGGAGGAAGTCAAGTCATGCGTGACACCATTGATTTTTTTTTTTTGGCTACAAGTCACATAGAGCAACAGTGAAGAGTCAGAGAATTGAATTAAGGGAGATTCCTCATACAGTTGCGCAGAAATAACTTGCAAAATCTTTTTTTTTTTTTTTTAAAAAAAAGCTCATTTATTTCACTGATTAAATCCAAAAAGTGAAACTCATAGTGTAATCTAGTTTTGCATTGTTGGATGTAGTGAACTGCTCCACAGATTCTGTATGAAGGCCAGGCCTGTTTCGTTAAGGTAACATTTCTGTATGAAATTATTTTCATTGGTGTGATTCGTCTTATATAATAATCAGATTTTTTTTGTGAAAGTCCTCATGATAAAAAGAAAGACTTTCTTGAAATATATTATTTTGTACGTGTTTCACTTTTTGAATTTGGATGACATTTTAAACCACTGAAATGCTGCTGTAGATGATCGACAGTGAAAAACAAAAACCAGGTCTCAAAAAAAGGAAGAGAGAGCTTAAAGTAAGATGCCATGATAAAGCTTTGTGCTGCTTTTCAATAATAAATCGAAGGACGGCGGTCTCTTCTACAGGTGATCGATCAGTCTGAGTCTGGCGGACATGAAGAACCAGAACAAACTGACCAACTGCAATCGACTCCCAGACCAGATGACACTGATTTAATATCCAACAATACAGAGAACCTTCACAGCAAACCAAATCCTGCTGCCTTTGACTCTCCAGATGTAGAGAAGGTGATGCAGATAAAATGCTGTATGTATGTTGGGGAATGTGGCTCACATCATATATACAGATTGAGGAGAAGCAGAGTAGAGCCCTTGCATGGAAAATATCTGCCCATGTGGACAGAGTGAGTTGAAGTAAATGTTTAGAAGACAGATGAGGAAAGAGAGATCCTTAAAAGAGAACAAAGACAAGAATCAGGGTGTGTTCAACTTATTTTCTTTGTAACTTAAAGGTTGATGGAGAGAATGATAAACTTGAAGACTCTCTCCAAGTGGAGACGACGTCCACTCCTCTACAGAGCGAGGAGCTCAAAACAGAGAAAACAGATCCAACTGAAGAAGAAGAAGCCACGACAGACACCAAACAGGAGACTCAAGAGCCCAGTTCTCCTCCTCTTCAGAACCAAGACAAGGTGGCTCACTAATGAACCTGTCCTAAATTTATACTCTTTGCTGCAGTGAGAAAGTTGAGGAAGATAAATTTGCTCAGAAAGCAGAAACAGGAGAAAGAACAGAACAGAGTTACTAAACGCTTAACCAGAACTTTCCTCGTATGTCAGGAGGCAGTCAAGAGTGCCACCACTGATGGTTTTGGCTACAAGTCACAGAGAGTGACAGTGAAGAGTCAGAGAATTGAATTAAGCAACATTCATCATACAGTTGCATAGAAGAGACATGGAACATCATCAAAAAGTGCAGATTGTCTGGCCAGGTGGACAGAGTGAGAGGGAGTTTAGAAGACGGATGAGGAAAGAGATGCTTCAAAAAGGACAAAAACAGGAATACGATTGAGGTGCAGGAGGATGACAGGAACATCGCTTTTTTTATATTAAACCAGCAAAAATATAACATTGATTACATAAATAACAGCATATGTACTGTAGCTTTTTTCAGTTTTCTTTCCCATCCTTCCCTACCTTACTGCCAAACAACAAACAAACAAACAAAAAAAAAACACTGAAACGAAACAACTGTCATTCTGAATGATTATAAGCAATTTAAACTCATGAGATCGACACAGACGAGGAGAGTTGAAAAGGTCAGCACATTTTCAGTTTCGTGTGTACCCTTCCCTGGGACTCCAAATGTATCAGCACTATGAAGTTTGCCAGATCGAAGCGTTGTCTAAATTGTGATAACGGGAATATCACTTTAACATTTAGTTTAGCTTCTTTTCCATCTTTCATTTCCAGGTTGATGAAGCAGAGAAAAAATCTCAGGATTCTGTTGGAGGGGATCTGCAGAGCGAAGACGCCAGCTCTCTTCAAGACCAGGACAAGGTGACTCACTGATAAATAAGTCTTGTTTTTAGCTCTATGCTGCAGCAAGAGGTTTTAGAAGCTGCAAACTGCTCAGGAAAAAGCTCCAGGGCCCGGTTATTCAATGCTCAACCAGAACTTTCCTCTTACGTCAGCTGGCTGACAGTCATACAAGTGATACCACTGATAGCTTCGGCGCCACGTCACAGAGAGCAGCAGTGATAAGTCATAACATTTCTCACAACCCAACCAGGACAAAGACCATACTCATTCCCGCAACACCGGAAGATTAAAATCTCTCTTGCTGTATGTTTTTCCACTGTTGTGTCTCTTTGATGTTTTTGTTCTCAGTGGGGGTCAGTCTTAATCTTTTATAGCCTTTTTGTGTAGCATTGAGTTGTACCAGAGAGGCTAAGCAAATAAAGTTTAAATGATTGATTGATTCGCTTAAAAACAAGGCAGATAACCAGAAAGATGGGACACAATTGTACTCAGAGATTTCTTCTGTTTTTGATGTTTTTTGTCACTTAGATGTTGCTGACCATGAGATGAGTTTTACTATCGGCCTAGGCTAACCTGAGTAAATGTAAAATAAATTTCTCAAATTATTTTATTTATTACAGTAAAGATGTTATCCAAACCACTCTGCTCCTATGTGGAAAAAAAAGTTATTTCTGTTGTTTTCTGTAAGAAAACAACAGAAATAAGGGGGAGGGGGATTGCCATTTGCAGGCAATCCCCCTCACTGGTTTGGTAAAATCACAGTCACTCAATCCCGTTACAATGAAATCATCAACTGGAAGCATTTTGTTTTGCTCAGGTTATCCTTTGGCTGGTAGCAACATTTCTTTGATTATCTGAAACAGTTAAGTGTGATAATACAGCAAACAGAAGCAAATATGTAAGGGAGCAAATACCTTTTTCATCACACTGCAGAGGTTTTGTGTTGCTTCATAGGGAAGACAGGGAATATTACATTTCCATAATCTAACTTTGATCTACATAAATGCTTAGGGTGAAGATGATGACAAATCTGAAGAATTAGCCCAATTAGAGGCGGACTCACCTCCACAGAGTGAAGAACTTGACCGAGAGGAGACATATCCCGATCAAGAAAACGTTGAGTTCAACGAGGAGATACAAGAGGCAAGTTCGACCACTCTTGAGGACCAGTCTGATGTACTTCAAAATGTAAACTGGTTATGCTTTTTATTCACCGGTGTTTGCAGATAAACAGTTACAGTGTAAATGAGAAATACTTGTAAGATGTTTAACGTTTATTTGTGATGTTTTTCTATGCGCAATCTTAGGAGACAGAGGGACAGCTCGGGGATGAGGCATCTGATGATTTGGCTCCCGCTGAACCCTCACCATAATGATCACCATGACTCAGCCGAGGCAGCCTGATGAATCTCTCAAAGACTGAAAACAGAGGTCATATTTCTAGAGGCTGGCTTTTAAACTGTTCAAATCCTTCCAAACTAGTGATTTACACACAAAAAAACAAACAAAACAACAACAAAAAAACAAACAAAAAAAAACACGTTACCCAATAATAAATGTTACCTGGAGTGATTCTATTCAATCTGTTTGTTTTCTTTAAGTGTTTGTTAAAATTGCCACCTAGGTTGTGTGTTACAGAAGCATTGAGAAATAAATCAAGTCAGCCAAGATAATAAATTCGTATGGAAATATAAAGGTTGTGATTTAACATTACCCAAGGAAAGGCACCAAGAGGTGTTAATTCTTTTGCAAACCATTTGGGCATTTGGTTCTGGACTTATATTCCCATATGGTGCCCAGTAATTAATGTCAATCATCTAACAATAATGCGCACGCCTGGGTATATTTTGTTTTATAATATCGAAGCAGAAACAGAAATCTGCCAAAGTTCACAGCAGATTTGTGAAATCTGGCGTTTCACAAATGTGACTCTGCATTTTCTAACAACCTTTGAACTGGAGGAGGGTGAACTGCGTAACGATGACTGTTTCTTAATATCCATTTTTTTTCTTTTCTTTTTTTTTCCTGATGCGCAGTAGTCCTGCGGATCGTTAAATCGGAACGCAGCTGCGGCTAATCTGACACTGATCGGTTTCTGGGTCCAACAGAAAGGGGGCTGGCTTTGGGCTGCAGTGTGGAGGATCAAATCGAGCTGTAGTTTAAATGCGCTCCCAGTCGTGGCCCTTAAAGTAGAGCAAAAGCAGTGAGGGGAAACAGGAAAATGGCCATGGCGCTTATTGGAGACACGGTGGCCACCGTGAGTGGCTTCGTCACGGGAGTTTTGAACTTTTTCACGGACTTCTTTCTTACTCCACCCCTGAAAGCCACTCTGATGTTCTTGGAGGAAGCTGAGCTTAAAACCCTGAAAGGAGGTAGGTCTGAACTTAAACATAAACAAACTTTTATAAAAAAAAAAAAAAAAAAAAAAAAGTCATCTCTTAACTTTAATGAACTATTGAAAGAAACCATTGTGCTACTGCCGCGTGACTTTTAATCGCTTGCTCGAGTCATGCCCTTCAAACTCTTTTCTTTCCCCAGAAATAAAAACGTTCAAGGCCAAAACGCTGTGGGAAAAGTCAGGAGCGGTAGTCATGGCAGTGCGGCGGCCCGGGTGATTTTTGTGCAGAGAGGTAAAGTTACAATCTATCCAGGCAACATCTATAATCCACAAACTGTTCACCCTGACACAACGCCCATTCTTAAATATTCCTACCTTCCTGCCTCCCCTTTTCTTTCTTTTCAACTACAAATTTTATCAGTGTGCAGTAGGTTATGCTGTTTGTCATACACTGCAATAAATTCTTGGATAAGAAAGTTCTAATTGTATTCTGGGCATCCTCAAACATTGTTCCCATTGTTTTTTCCCTCTTGTGGAAAAGGAGATTATAGTTCAATCCCTGGTCACCAAACTGAGCCAAGGGAAATTCTAGGTGGTCTGCTTTTGCAACCTACTCCAAACTCTAATCAGAGTATTTAAGAATGTTTTATATAGTGCTCATTTTCTTCAAACAAATTTTTGAAGATTTTTATTTTAAAGCTCGTGGGACACAAACTGCTTTAAAGTGTAAACTTTTTTATTTTTTGTCTTCTCTTCACTGTTTCAACAGGAGGCTGCAGAGCTGTCCTCTCTGAAACCCCAGCTGGACAAGCTGGGGGTCCCTCTGTATGCTGTGGTGAAGGAGGACGTGGGAACCGAGGTTCAGAACTTCCGACCGTACTTCAAGGGGGAGATTTTCTTGGATGAAAAGGTTGAGGCTTTTTTAATTTTTTTTTTTTTTAAACGAATAAATTGATGCATGGTTTAGCCAGTTTGCCTTGGGGAGAAAAATGATCAGTGGAACCATCCTTCAGATCAGTGTTTTCTATAATCACTGAGCTCATTGAGTTTGTAATGAATCTTAAGTTTGCATGACTGACTGATGAATCCTCCTTCGCTTGCAGAGGAGGTTTTATGGGCCCCGTGAGCGGAAGATGGGACTTCTGGCTTTCATGCGTTTAGGAGTTTGGTTGAGTGGAGTGAGGGCCTTCAGAAAGGGCTTCATTGGAAACGTTTTAGGGGAAGGCTTTGTCCTGGGTGGGGTGTTTGTCATTGGACGAGGCAAGCAGGTAAATCTTAATTTGAATAAGAATTGACATAAAATGCATTTGTATAGATTTGATCTGTCAAACTTGCATTTATCCTCCTGCAGGGAATATTACTGGAGCACCGAGAGAAGGAGTTTGGAGATAAAGTCAACATTTCAGATGTCCTCCAAGCAGTCAGAAAAATACCACAGTAAAACATAGTACAATTTTAGATGTGTGAATCAAGGTTTGTCTCTGGGACATGAGGATTTCATTGTGTATGACTGATTGTGGAACTTTGGGTGTGTTCATGATGGTCTGTTTTTAAACTCAACAGAGCAAGCAGACTTGATGTTTAACACCAAATTCCGTGTATGTTGTACTGCAGAGCAACTCGGGAACCAGAGACTGACCTTTCAGAACAATAAAGCATCTTGTTATCCTCTGGTTTGGTTTGTCTCAGTTTGTGTAAAATAAGTCCCCCTGTTTTGAGGTGGCTACTATACCATAATTACTGTTGGATGTTTCTAATTTCTAACATTTCAGTGATTTGCTGTGCAAAAATGGTCTGGGCTCTTCTTATGCTATCAGGAATTTATCTATGACTAAAGTGTGGCTGCAAAGCCTTAACTACTTTTTTTTTTTTTTTTTTTTTTTTTTTTTCCCTCCCCAAAGCTACTCAAGCAAGTGTAACTAAGTCTTCACTCCGGTTCTTTTTCTGGCTTGTTTAAGCCTCACTATTATAAGTTGTATTAAATGTGCGGGATGGGGCTTAACTTTTGCACATTAATATTTTTGGAGAAAAAAAAATGGGTATAATTTCAGTGTGATGCAGGCAAACTTGTAAGGAAGTGTCAGTCGCCACGCCAGTCATCCAATCAGACACCTTTATTCGCTAACGATCCAGCCAGTGACGGTCACTTCACTTCGATGTGGCGTTTCGTGAATTCGAGGTGAATAACGCGTATCGCACAAACGGGTGTGCAAGCTGTTTGCTATAGTTTGTCTTTCCTCGACCGCTGTGGGATGATTTAACGGACGTTTTTATTCGTGCTTATCGAGTTGGATTAATACAGAACGGGAGGGACTTTTCCTGTGTCGGTTTCGTTCTGGACCTGAAACGCATGTTTAGTAAGGTATAGTCGTCTCAGAACTTTGTATATTGTTTTTTAGTCATGTAGTCTACACGATATCTAGGAGATTTTTTTTAAATGTATAAATAAAAAAAAACCCGTAATATAACCTATTTTTTACAATGATGGATTAAATTTCGTTGGCGCAGCCGCAGTTTTAAGTTGCGCTGTCCAGGGTCCTGGAGTCCCTCCAGAGCTCCAGGGAACCCCAAAGTGACGACGTGTGGACAGACTCTTACGTTTAGTGACACATAACCATGGAGACGGCATGTGACTTCCTGGCTGTAGGGGATCAAGTCTGCCTTGGATAACCCCACGAAATCCTATTTCTGAGCTCACCTGCTTGCGGCTAAAACCCTCTGACTCAGTTTTGTGATGGGAGGTGATCTGAGGAAGCTTGAGGACAGCGGGACCGATGGGGTGTGAGGTAAATGTTTTGTTTGAAAATTCAGACAGGTGAGGGAGATGCAACATGGAGCGGAATGGACCGAAGTGTGACTCCAGGGTGACAGAGTCAAATATGTCAGAGAACAACCTACTTGAGTGAGTGGAGATTAAGAAATATCATACAAAAACCTGGACAGGCATCTACTGAAGTGTTAGTATAAAGTTATTCTAAAAGTGAGGCTTGTATTGTACAGTTTAGGTACCCAGAATTAACATTCTCGTCTGTTGAGATGACTACAGATAAACAATAGGCCTAGCAGTAAGTAAAGTACTGTAGAATAACAAATAGATTTAATACAGAAGTGTTAATTCATAAAATTATAGCAGCCTTTAAAACAGAAAAAAAGAAACTGCCATTAAGAATTTGGCTGTTCAAAAACACTGTATTCAATCATGTTAATGGAAAGTTTAGAGCAAAAACAAAACAGTTATAAAAATGGCAAAATCACCAGTGACAGCCACAGCTTTCACGTTATTGGCAAATGGCTAAAATTGTCACGTATGTTATATGTTTAGTAATTCATGCAAAAGTAGACGCAACCAAGTATTGGCTTTCTATACTGTGAAGTATATCAACATACCTTTCAGTAGTCCCACTTTCATGTGCTAAAAATCTGTTTAATTGTCTTATCTAACATTTTAGTGCTCTGAGAAGCGGAATTTAATCAGCTTAGCGAATCTGGAGATGAGTCTGACTTTTTAAAAAAAATTGAATTACTCAAATTGATTCCCTTTAGATTCGTTCACCTGGAGGTGACTGGCTGGGGGAGCGCGTGTGTGAAAGGAGAACCATCCAGCCCCCATGGCTTCCTCGTCAGATCCGTCCCGCAGGGAAAAGGGTCCAGCGACACAAGGTTCGCACACGGCAACACGCAACCTCTTACGAAAGAAGGAACAGCGTCGCCGTGGAATCCGATCCTCCTCGCCCATGGGTCGGGTCATCCTCATCAACTCTCCTGTAGATGGTAGGAAGCAGCTGCGAGTCTCAGTGAGCCGTAAACGCAGTGCCGGCCTGATTCATAATGTGCTTTGGTATAACAACTACAATCCCCATAACTATATATTGTATTAAAATGTTAATCAAAATGCTTTGAATATAAATTGGAAGTTGACGACAAATACTTTAAAGTCCCAAGTCTCCATTTATTTAGAGCCTTGCAAACTTAATTATGCCCCTCTAACTTTTCTATTTCTCATTATAATCAAAAAAAATTGGACACATTTGGGGTTTTTTAAACCCATTACATATAAAAATTTGAAAATTAGTTCTCTCAAATCAATAATCAGGTGAGTGTCTGCATCAACTGTGAAAACGTCAAGAGTGAAATTTCTGCTAATTTTTCTTTGCAGAGCGTCGATTTTCAAGTCTTTCCTCGGATTCTTAATCAGATTTAGGTCTACACTTTGGACCGTTCTATCACAGAAATATTCTTTAATTCTTTTTGCAGTAATGATGTTCTTTACATTTTCAGATGAATGATTATTCTTTACGTGACCCTTGAAGGAAGCTCACATTAATTCAAGCGAGGTAAACTGAGATTACAGATTTTGCCTTTGTATCTCAGATTCCTCCTGATGTGTTTTAGGTGGAGATGACAGTGAAGACCTCCACACAGTCACAGTGGATAAGAGTGTGGACGGGAAGCTCGGCTTCAGCGTGCGTGGCGGCTCGGAGCACGGCCTCAGCATTTTCGTCAGTAAGGTGGAGGACGACAGCACGGCGCGTGAGTGGTGGTCTTAGAAATACGGCCGCCGCTGTTGCGTTTCGTTATGTTTTGTGCTCCAATCTTCTGGGGTTTTTTGCAGAGGAGGCAGGCCTGCAGGTCGGAGATAAGCTGGTGGAGGTGAATGGCGTCAGCCTGGAGAGCATTACCATGAGCAGCGCCGTGAAGGTGCTGACGGGCAACAACAGGCTAAGGATGGTGGTGAGGCGAGTCGGGAAAGTTCCCGGCATCCGCTACTCGAAGGAGAAGACAACCTGGTGAATTTTTACCATTAAAGTGAGTTTATGCTTTTCTGTTTTTCCTACTTCTGTTTTTAAAATCATTTGGGCGCGATGCTCGTCTGCCAGGGTGGACCTGGTCCATAGGCGGATGGTGGTGGAGGAGAGCGGGCGGACACCTTCAGAAGCCAGTTCTGACAGCGCTCTGCAGAGGATCGTCCACCTTTACACCACCTCTGACGACTACTGTCTCGGCTTTAACATACGAGGGGGGAAGGAGTTTGGTCTCGGCATCTACGTCTCCAAGTAGGTTCAACGTTTATTCACTACATAGGAAGGATAAAGGCTCATAATCCTCTTTATTCACAAACCTATGATAGTACGTTGTTTTATGCAACATGGAATTGCATCTCAATAAATCAGAATATCATTTAAAACATTGTAATCATTAAATATTAACATTTTTTAACATCTACAGATTTGATTCTGGGGAGGTTTGTTTAATTTGGGGATTATGGGTTTTGGTAGATGAAAATTCAATTTCAATTCCAAGTAAAATGTTACTAGAAAGTACGTCAATGCACCCTGACAGTTGCGACAATTTATTTATTTATTTATTTTTTCTTTTTCATGTTTTTGGTTCTTATTGTGTTAATGTCTCAGACTGGATCCAGGCGGTTTGGCTGAGCAGAACGGGATTAAGATTGGAGACCAGATTCTGGCTGCCAATGGAGTGAGCTTTCAGGACATCAGCCACAGCAGCGCTGTGGAGGTGCTGAAGAGCCACACACACATCATGCTCACTATTAAGGTGACAATTTGTCTTTCTTTTAAGTTATTATATCCTCCTTACTTTAACCTGATGCCGAGACGTATCTCGTTCATATATGCAATACTTTGTGTTGGTCTTTCACATGTTATCCCAATAAAACGCTGCAGCTTTCGCAGTTGTATTGTGACAAAATGTGGAAACATCAAAAAGTGTAGCGAAAGCAAGTTATTTTATTTTAAGTTTTTTTTTTTGTTTTGTTACTACTGGCCTTTATTTATTAGTAGTTTGAGAAGAACAGAGAGAGAAGAAGAGGACTTGCAATAGATGTCCACTACACTGCCACTGTTGAACAGTTCTCTACAGAAAGCTTAAATAGACTTAGAGGAAAGTTTACACAAATCATGTTCAGCCAATCATTGGTTGATCACATGAAAAATCCCCCGGCCTTAACAAAACAAGCTAAACCTCTGATATTAAAGAGGAATGATGTACAGAAAAATACATGTACTCTTCAGGGACAATTGCTGTTAAGCTGAAGAGGCTGGATTGTATTCCACCCTGACTCTTCATTATTGGAAAGCGCTCTGGCTCTTTCGTTGCCTCCACGCCTAACTGACCTGTATGCATTAACTTTCTGACCTACTGCCTGCCTCTCCTCTTCAATTCGCACACGAGCAAACACGTCTCGCCTCTTCGGTGTGGTCGTTCGGGCCTGTTTTGTGGCCAAGGCTGACAGCTGGCATGCAGACACAATATTCCTCCCTCGCTTTGCTCACTGGAGGTTGGGTTTCGCTCCGTGAACAAAAAAAAAGCCCGGCCCCGTGCATTATTCACCAAGCAGCCAGGATCAGGTGCTGATAAATAGCTTAGCCTGTGTTTTGTGTAACTTTTGTTGCTTTGGTCTGTGGAGGCTACCTCTGTGGAATTAGAGAGCATCTCAGCTATCAGAGATTACTAGAAAGCTAGGAGAAAAACTAACTTTTTTTTGTGGTTTTGTCTGAATATTTACGTTGATATCTGCATATCTCCACAGGAAGCAGGGAGGTACCCTGCTTATAAAGAAATGGTAGCAGAATACAGGTGGTTGAATAAATGTAGGTATTTTTATTTTCTTTTTGTCTTGTCTAAAATAAACTTTTATACCTGGTTTCAAAGTATTAGCATTCACTAACCTGATCTCTCAATGTTTTGGTAGTTACTTTTCTACGTAGCAAATTATTCACCAGTCGGCGTAGTAGAGTAACAGAAAACCAGCAGACCTGACAGTAGCACATGCTGCTGATGTATTTGAGTCAACAATTAAAATGGCAAAGCTTAAAATCAGATAGTTTGAACAAAGTTGTATGCTACATCACATAAATTGTTTTGTTTTTTCTTTCTTCAGTGGCCAATGGTACTCAGCCATCTTCCTCCCAGGCTTCAGACTCCAACTCTTCAGCCTCCTCTCTGTCGTCTGGGACCCCGGTCAGCTCCCTGAGCGGCCTGTCGCAAGTCATGTTTCCGCCCAGCCTGCCGTTCGGTTCAGACATGGTGGACGTTTGCATCTCCACAGAGGACTTGAGGTCAGACCTACTTACTTTATTTTAACCAATTTTTTTTTTTTTTTTTTTTTTTTTAAGATTGCAAACATTCATCTTGCTCTTAGCTATAATCAACTTTGAGATTTTACATAAAAATCTAAAATGTGTGGCCTGCATTTCACTCTGATAGCTCTACTTAATAAAAGTCACTGTTATCAATTGGCTTCGGGTTAATCACAATTAGAGAATAAGGCATTATTGGTCTTCTAGGATTTTATATCACCTAGATAAGTTTGTTTAAAGTTAAAATAGCACACCAGTGGAGTTTTACTTTTCCTGAGCAGGAGCATGCAAACAAATAAAACTGGACAGACCCTTGTCCAAAACTGGACAGACCCTTGTGGAAGACCTTTATGGACTCTGGTGACAGTGGAGAACATTAATGAATGTCATCTGTCAGATAGATATTATTTATTTCTACTGTCACTTTAAGTGGCCAAAGGTTTTCACTGACAAAGATTTCCCAATACATAGAGCTTAATAAAATAAGGTGCTAATGGATATAGCCCAGTCTGTATTAGTTTTGACTTGAGAACTGTTAGAAGGGAGCTATACTAATTTACATAAATGTAAATTAGTAATATTTGTTACTGTAGGTATTTAAAACAATTTGAGACAAAGAGTCTCAAATTGGTAGTAATTAGTAATATACTGAATCTTATAGTGTTTTAAAATGCATTTGAAAATGTTTACTTGATTCCTTTTAGGGAAGTTTGTTTCGACAGCAGCATTTATTCATAAAGTAATTTAAAGTACTTTTTAAACAAACTAAAAGAAAAAAGGAAACATTCTAAAAAAAACACAAAAGGGAAAATAAGGAAATTACTTTTACTTGTAGAGACTACCAGGGAACAAGACAAAAATAACTGGACTATGTATTTCTTTATGCCTAGGTTTGAGTCTGAACTAACAGATTCCGCCATCCAGACAGACTTTTCCTCTCAGAGAGTGGAAAGGGACACCACCTGCAGCCTGGGACCAACCACGCTGCTCAAAGACACGGCGATCCGTGGAGAGGAGAGCAGGAGGTGGAAGGAATCTCCCAAAACAGCCGTGCTGCTGGCGCTAAGCAGACCAAGTCGACCAATCAGCAGGTCGCAGAGCCAGGTCACTGTAGCAGGTCAGTCTGCATTAAAAAAAAAAGTTAAGTTCCTACACAGACGTAGGACTTAAAGAAATTTACAAGAAGTATTTATAACCCTTAGTGTCTGTCATCTTTTGTCACTTTAAAACCAAAAACTTTATTGTATCTCGTTGGTATTTCATGCAGTCAGCCAACACAAAGTAGTGCATAGTTTTTGAATGGATTAAAAATGATGCAAGGTTTTGCAATTGAAAATCTTAAACGTGTGGTGCGTATTTATACTCATTTCCACTGAGTCAACACTAGGACTATGACTTTCATCAAAGACTGCACTTTATAAAAATCATCCATCGCATATTATTCTGAAATGTACCCAAGTTTGTGCGTTTTAACTTGACAAATGTGGAAAAACTGTAAGGCACTGTAACACAATTTCAGTTTGTGCTCCATTGCAGAGATCAATCAGAAGAAAGACAAGAAGAAGCAGAAAGAGAAGCAAGCAGAGGAGAAAAGCACTCTGCAGCGCTCAAAGACCTTTGTTAGCCTGCTGTTCAAAGGAGGGCGCAAGAGAGACGCCTCCGGTGGGCGCTCCAAATCACCATTCAGAGAAAGCAAAGGTAGCTGATCTTCCGTGTATTTACATCTTTTTATGTGGACAAGAAAACTTCACCTCTGGCTCGCCCTTGAAAGATGTTGCAAGGAAGCTAAACACAGCGTGGCCAGGACTTTTGATTTAAAATACATTGTTCTGGTAAATCAGAAGTCCATTTTTTTTTTCCCTCTTCTAAAAACCGAGCTGATTGCTTGTTATTTCTGTAAAGTTTGGTCTCCTGTCATGTTTTAAATCTTTTTCTCAAACAAAATGAGCCATGTTTTCTTTCGGACACGAGATAATTTTGGCCCTTACATTCAGTAAGTTAAACTTCACACGTAAACTGATCTTCCTGAAAAGTCAGAAACTTTTGTTTTATTGTGTAATATGTGGAAACATATTGCACAGTATGTTGTGTAATATTTTATTGTGCATGAAATCTCTTCGCTTCCAAATTAAATTACAATAATTATGTAAAATAAAATTCCAAATGTCGCATATTTGTAATGCTTCAGGCACTTTGAATTAATTTCTACATTTAATTCCAATGTAAAAAAAATTAAATAAAAATCTTAAAACCTAAAGGATAATCAAAACAACTAGTTGTTTTACCTGGTTACGTAAAGGAATAAATAAATAAATAATAATAATGCATGAAATCATAAAAATTTTGGGGCAGAATAAAATGCGGTACTCAAAAGCATATAAATGTACCTCCCTGAACAGAGGGTGCCAAACATCCATTGACTGCATATTAATAAAAGCAATAGAAAACTTGTTTAATTCAGACAGACAAAGATAAGGAATATTTTATGTCTACGTTTTCTAATGTTGCTCAGGAGAGCTCTGGGAAACTGGCCGTGACCACAAACTTCATAGTCAGTCAGGAGCTACATCATGTTGAACTTTATTTCTCTTTGTCGTGGAAAAAAAAAAAAAAAACCCTGAATATTTTCCGTCTTATATTCTGCTAACGTCTCAAATTAGGACTTAATGTCAAATTTTACTGTGCTGCGTTTTAGAGGGACGAAATGTCGGTGTGACGCCAAACTCGGAGATGCTTGGCGTGGTGGAGGACATGGCCCGAAGGCTGCTGACGGAGGAGGAGGTGTCTGCTGTGATGACGGCATGCCAAATGGTGTGAGAGGCACTGAAACGGAAATGTGGCAATATGGCAATTGGCTGTTGTTGCAAGTAATGGTGTAGCACTCTGCGTACTGCACGCTTCTCTCTTTGGTAGTTTATCATCCTAGTCGATGTAATATTCAAATTTTCAGAGGCTCTGTATTGGAGGGATTTCTTTGATGTTTGCCACAATCTTCAAAATCAACAGAAATGCTCAAAATACATAATCCTGTATGATATAAACCCGAGCCTTTTTGAACTCAATAATACATTTTATCCTTATATACTGCAGCTTATTGATGATATTCTTACTTATCAATTCACACTAAATATCTCACTGGTATTACAAAAACAAACAACAAAAAAAAACATACTAAATATCAGATTTTGTTCACCCAGTATACAACAGAGAGGTCAGTGGAGAACTTGATACGCCACCTGCTGGTTGTGCTGGACCGACCTGAAAAGCTTCTGCTTCTGAGGGAAGTCAGGTACGGAAGAGGAACTGGTAACATGGGGGTGTTTTCAGCTTGCAGGCTTGTGATTATCACATACTTCATCCAAGTTATTTCTAAGTATGTGAGATTTATTGGCTTAGAAATCTCTGAAATAAAATATCAGTGAAGATTTATTTATGCTTAAGTCTATAAACTTAAATTCCCCTATTATATAAGTGAATAAATCTGGCAAGAGAAATTATGTAAATTTAGGACTTATGGATTTTCTTGATAATCTCGATGTGCGTCTTACACAATATTTAAAGATGATGTAACCCATTGCAGGAAGTGACACATTGGTTTTCTTTTCCCCCCAATTTTGGTGTTCAGGCTTGTGCTTCCACCATCCGATCTGAGTGTTTTCAACAACATGGTGACCGCTGTTGAAGCTGAAGCCTACGATCTCCTCAAATATCGGTCAGGTGTGTACTGCAGAGCTGTACAGGTGTTTTTAATTCACTTCAGTTTCTTACATACCAATATCTGTTTCAAAATCATCACAATCACATGTAGTGACAAAATCCCATCCCGTCTCATTTATTTACCTCGTTCTAAAACTAATTTAAATAATGAATTAGTCCAAATGCTGCCTTATTCTTTGCGGTATACAGTGTCTTGCAAAAGTATTCACATCCCCTGAATTTCTTCATATATACCAGCGTAAATACTAGCATTCTCTGAAAGAGACAAATCCTTTTTAGAGAACATCAGTGAACAAACAGCATTATAAAGACCAAAGAACTCTGCAGACAGGTTAAGAGTTAAGTTATAAAGATGTTTAAAACGGAGTTATATTGTACGTATAGCCACACAAAATGAAGTTGTGCTGATGAGAAGTGAAGAGAAGAAAACTAGAAAAAACATGGGTTAATCACAATATTGTAATGACAATTTTTAACACCACTTTGAGTTCAAGTGTTTGTCAACACTAAAAAAAAATAATTATAAATTTGATCCAACTGGCAAATATGTTTGTATTATTGGAAATACTGATAATGTAAGGACTATAGACTGTGCCATGCAGCTCGAGTTCAAAAGCAGAGATGGAGAAAACTGACCAGAATTAATATATTTAGCTGAAATCAGGAAAAAAAAACCCTGGAAGGAAACCAGGAAATGCTGCAAATGATTTGAGACAATGATCCTAAACATGTACCCAGAGCTACAACAAATTGGTTATTTTCATTATGAAGAAATGTATGATCATGTATTTTTTATGTTTTTTTTTTAAATTTAGAATAGCCTTGATCAACAACTTTTCAAAGATCTCTTCTTTTCTCTGCATTGTAGTCCGAACTCCTCCTCTCCGCTCCCCCATTTCTGGTCGAGCCCCCAAACGGCGCCTCATCACACCCATCCCAGGTCAGTACCTGTACCTCAATATTTGTTTGTTTCTTTAAAAAAAACAAAAAAACATTGTTGTCAGTTGTGGTGTTTAAGAAACATCTGGTTTAAATCTTTTGTTTTTTATTTACTCTCCGGTGGCCTTAAAGTCCTTCTGTTTTTCCCATATTATTTTTTAAAGCTAATTCATATTGAAATATTCATATGAAATAATTAAATTTTGGGATATTTGGTAAGTATTTGTACCTATTGCAACATTTTTCTATATAGTTTAATACCAAAACTGTTGGGTTTTCAACTCTTTAAAGGTTAGTTTTTTTGTTTGTTTTTGTTTTAAGAAAACTCCTTTTCTTAAAAAAGGAGTTTTATCCAGTTGATATCCAGTATCAACAGCAATACACATTTTTCACTCTAAGGTGCCAGGTTTAATGATGCCAAAAATGAACATATTTGAAATATGCAGTCATACTTATTCAATATGATCGATTTTTGCTCGTTGTTTGTATTGTTCTTTGACTCACTCATGTTTTTTTCCTTGTTGCAACTTAGTTTTTGCTCTTTCTAATCTGTGAAACTAACATTTTCATGCTCTCTCCAGATTATAGGGGTGGCTTTGAGCTCCACAGTGCTGAGGAGGTGGAAAAAGAGAGCCACCTGCTGGAGGAGCTGGAGAAGCTCAGCCTGACTGGCTCTCAGGGATCCAGGGGGAGAACGAAGACCTCGAGTTCTTTCTCAGCTCTTCTGGACATACCTGTGGACGGATATAAGCCAGAGTCCAGAAGCATCAGATCCCGCTCTGCTGGTCCCTTGCTCCCCAACTGGCTGCTCGCCCACAGCAGTGACTCCCCGCCTCCTCTACGTACAGACATTGGCACCGTTCGTTCCGTCCACTTTGACGAGGCTTCTCTGCGCTCACCTTCAGAGAAGGTGGAGACAAACTCTGAGAGGGGAAGGACTTTCTTCAGGAACAGCCACTCTCAGGGCAGGAGGGAGAGAAGTGCAGAGAGGAGTAAGAACGGTGCGTTCACCGTGCAGAGTGCGAACCGCAGGAGTCGACCCTTGCTGTCGCAGGTGTTCGGTACGAGTCAGGAGCGACAGATGAACGGTCATCGGACTTCTTCGGCGAACAGGCTCAACGGTACCGAGCCCGAACAGGAGCATCGACTGAAGACGGTCAGCATCTCCAAGACCAAACAGTCTCTGGGTAAATAACTTTTAAATTATATCCATGCACTGAAATATACTTGAAAAGGACTTTTGCATGAATTGCTGGATTAACACAACATAGCATGGAGGTGATCAGCTTGTGGCTCAGCTGAGATGTTCAGAAAGCCCAGATAGTTTTAACAGCGGCCTTCGGCTCGTCTTCATCATTGTTGGTTTTATTGTCTTTATTTCAGCTTTCCATTACTAAGCTTTAGCAGTATTTTGTGGAAAATGTAAGTGAGGTATACATGACTATTTGAATTTTCTTAGAAACTAAACTACCGAACTAAACTTGGGTTTTTAAATCAACTACGAGCCATAATCGTCGCATTTAAGAGCTTGCTCTGGATTTAGCAAATCTGCATTATAGGTTTCATCTTTTGCATTTTTAATTAACAAAATAAACTACCTTCTAATTTATCAACATGCACCTGTGTACACACATTATACATATGGTGTTTGCATGTCCGTCAGTGAGCTTACGTAAGCGTCGAGCTTTTTGTGTTTCTATTTAAATCAGTTGCTGCAAAAACACATCACTACAGCCACTAACTCCTACAGGCATCAGCATTTCCGGTGGGATCGAGTCAAAGGTTCAGCCAACCGTGAAGATCGAGAAGATCTTTCCTGGAGGAGCTGCCTCCATGTGCGAGGTGCTTAAGGTAAGGTGGCAAGAATTTTAGGATCGTCAGGTCCTGTCATCTTGATCATACCGTTCATAGTTTCAGTGCTTTGCGGCAGCATACAAACATAAGTATCAATGTAGGAGACCGGGTATGGTTGTAACACTTTTTGCTCCAGCACCTTTAACTCACAGAATTTTTGAGCTAGAGTTTTCAAACTTTTATACAAAATACAAATGGCACCAATTCAAACATCTGCAAGAATATCACAGACCTCATGAGTTCATGTCAAATACATGGTGTTCCTTTGTTACAACCTACCCCGGTAGTGGGGTAGGTTGTAACACCTGCTGGGGTAAGTTGTAACAATTAGACAAAAGAAGCAAAAACAGAGGCCACAACCTATGATATGTTTCAAAAAGATGTTTACTGAATTAAAAGAACAATACAAGAACAATGTCTCTCTCTCTCTCTCTCTCTCTCTCTGTGTGTGACTGACCATAACTCAAATATCCTCTGTGTGTGTGTGCATGTGTGTAAATTATTCTACTAGAACAAACTTTCTTAACATGCTTAAAGAACACTGAAGATGTAGGTATAACAAAAACAATGTCAATGTGTGTGTGTGTTTGTGTCTATGTGTGTGTATCCTTAATCAGAGACACAGTGGTGACAAATGAATGATGGTAGCCCAGGAGTGCAGGCTTGGTGGGCCCAGAGACTGCATAAGGCACATTTTACCCACACTTCCTGTGGCTTTGAGTTGCCAAATGGCTCCATGCAGACAACACAAAAATATTCATCGTCTGAGGTCTCAGAATCCTCAGCACTGGCTTTTAACATTTTCTTGGCAGGCTTTCTCTTCTTCCTCTTTTGCTTGCCTTTATTTTTTGCAAAGAAACTCTTCCTTACATTTTTGCTTCCTCTTCTCTGTTCTTCTTCCATCAGTGCTTCTTTCACTGGTGTGTCAGTGAGTATTTCAGATTTCCTTTTCTTCCTGATCCTGTCAGTTGTTTTCCTTGGCCCTGCTTTTGGAAATGGCCGCATAGCCAAAGGATTGAATGCCTGATCAGGAGACACCCCCGAGGTGCTTGGCTCATCTGGAGCACAGGACATGTTCACATCAATAACTGCAGAGGAGCCAGAAGTAGTAGTCCCCAGGTGAGTTGGAGGAGAGGAGGCTGTCCCCAGGTGAGTTGGAGGAGACTGCGGCTGGAAAGCTCCAGATATCAGTGATGTACCTGGGTCGGGACGGTCAGTGACTTGTGAGGGTGCATAGTCACACTCCTCAAAAATCTCAGGATTGAAGGGCCAAATACCTGTGGATTGGAAACCGGCATGAATGTTTTTCGGTGTTGCAGCTGCAGGCAGAGCAGTCTTCACAATACTTGGAATATCATATATCGTCATCATCTTGGCAGGATTCATCTTCATCCAGGCATCACTTGCGGTGTTCACCATTTTCTTAAATGGGCCGTAGACACTGCGATCTAGGGGCTGAAGTTTATGGCTACAGTGTGGGGGGGAAGGTAAGTAGCACTATTCCCTTTTCTTTGCAGAAATCAATAGCTTTAACAGATATATGTGAACAGTGATTATCCAGCAAAAGTAAAACCTTTTTCTCTAGGCTGACCTTTGTGTGTTTTGCAAAATGAGCAAGGAATAAGAGGAAGTCTTCCTCTTGCATCCATCCTGAGGCGTTACCACTTCCTGCACTCCCTGTTGGCCCACTCTGAATGAAGAGTTCCTTGTAACGTTTACGGGGGAATACAAAGAAGGGAGGAATTGCATTTCCCAGCGCTTGCACAGCGCATGCTACTGACACGAGCACACCTCTCTCACCTGATGTTATCGCACCCACCTGCTTGACACCACGACGAGCAACAACACGGTCTGGTGATTGAACTGTTGTTACACCAGTTTCATCTACATTCCATATATAGCTTACCTCACATGGAGTCAGTCCATAATAGAGGTCTGCTGCCTGAGTCAAATAGTCAGCCAACACTTCCTCCTGCACCTCAGAGAAGACTTTGTTGCTGCTCCAATAACCTACACTGGGAAGATCACTGGACCCCTGTTCTCTCAGCTTCTGCAGTGATTTGCAGTATCTGCTCAGTGTTACATGGCAGATCTGACTGACTTGCTCTTCTTTGTGACCTCATCAGATGCTTTTTTAAAAACATCTGCAGGCACACCTCTATCAGTCTTTCGTATCCACTGCCTAGGCATTCTGTAAAATTATTAAAATAAAAATATTCTTAGTTGTATGTAAGGGGATGGTTGTAACACTTTTTAAAGATGTGTTACAACCCACCCCAACCCTGTCAGCCATGTTTAGCTAGCTGTAGTAGCATAGCGGTTTGAAATTAGCACGGGAAAATGCACCACATTTTGCCTGAGAAATTACACTTTCATCTAATGTAAGTCATATGGTTTTATCTGCAACAGTATAAGTACTAAACAAAATATAGTCATGATCAAAAAATTTACTTTCTTACCTCAAAATCTGTTTTTTCTCCTTAGTATCTGCATGTGCCTGTTTCCAGCCTTGACAATCACAATATGGGATTGGGGAGGAAGCGGGTAAATTCTGAAATGATCATGTGACTACTATCTTGTCCCTGATTGGTGGAACTGGTGGTGTTACAACTCTCCCCATGTTACAACCATACCCGGTCTCCCCTACTCAAATTTGAATTTGCTAAATGGTTTTTATTTTTTTCTTCCCAAATCTGCTTTTGCCAGTTATCTCTTGGCTTGTGAACGCTTCGCTGGTTGCTAAGTTAATGAGTAGTCACCAAGTACTTATGTAAAAAGAAATCGAGCAGATGCTGCAGATGTGCCTGCTGCTCTCTTTTCACCACATCCTAAAAGTCGTCTATTGGGTTGAGACATGAAGAAACCAGACTATTAGAGCTTTGTAATAAGGCGTCTTATCCTTATTACAACTATAAAGTTGACTCTAAAGAGATGGACACAGTCAGCAGTAATACCTGGATGTACGTCATTTAAGCTGGGATGCCTACGTGACAGTGGATTGGTACTGAGGGGCCCAAAGTGTTCTAAGAAAACATCCCCCACACCATTTTATCTTCACCAGCCTGGATGGTTTATACAGGGTCAGACGGAGTCATGCTTTGATGATAGTTCTACCACATTCTGGCCCAATCATCTGATCAGACTGGGCAATGTTTTTCCAGTCTGTAAATTGTAGGCTCAGGTTCCTGATCTTGACAAGAGCAGCATCAGCATCTGGTGTGATCTACTGCTAGTTCATCTGCTTCATAATTTGACATGTTGTGCATCTAGAAACTGCATTCCAAGCATTTTGAGTGTAATTCAGCAAGGGTTGACTTGTTATCTCATACCAGTCTACTTATTCTCCTCTGATAACGAGGTACTTTTATCCAAACAGCTGCTGCTCATTGGATATTTTCTGACTATGCTCTATGAACCAGAGAGATTTGCATGTGGATTCTGATAAACACTGAATGTGGCGGGGGTTTTTTTTAAATATTTTTGGTGCCAGACAAGTCAGGTCTAACTTACCTAAATGCAGCATACCGTTTGCATGACTGACTGACCTGGAAAAACTGAATTTTGTTCCAGGCTGGATTGGAGTTGGTGTCTGTGGATGGAGTTTCCCTCCAAGGAGTGACCCACCAGCATGCCGTTGACGTCATCCGCAAAGCCTTCAGCAACAAGGCCAAAGACCCCATGGTGTTTGTGGTCAAAGTTCCCAAAACCTTCTAAAAAAAGACAAGTTTGAGCTCAATTTGTGAGAATTATAGAAACAGTGACTGTAGGGACAGGGGTCAGGTATGTCATTTCACCATTAATTTCAAAGAGAGCGAAGATCACCTTGATGATCATAGGAGTTGAGGATTATGAAAAAACATTGTAAAAAAGTTTTGTTCTGCTTTTGCAGCTGGATTCATCCATTCAAAGAGACATTTTGAAAAACAAGTGCTCCATTTGTTTTTCGCAACCGCTCTGAAGAATACATTTGTACAGTAAAGTAATTTGAGTGCCTTTTAAACTTTTATGACAGTTTATGCCTTTTTCAACCTGCAGAGGGCAGACATGAGCCAGTTAAACAAAATCAAGTGTTACAGAAAAACTTCAAATGTCAACCAAAGTAGATCCTACACAACCAGGCCGGAGATGGTTTCAGCTAAATACTGACCCTGTCAAAACTTTAAAACATGCAGAATCTGAATAATTAAAAAAAATAAAACATGAAACACAGGAAACTTGATTTTAAATCATATTTTAATTAAAACCACATTGGTTTTGTTCAAGAAATGTACAGCATGAAAATATACATTTAATGTCTTCATACAAATATTGAAGGTTATAAAATTTATAGTGAGGAAACGAACAAAAATTCACACAAACGGTTAAACCAAGCTTTGTATCTGTTGGAGGAAAATAGACATGTTGGACATTGCTTTGGTCTATTCACAGTGGTTATGTTTTTATTTATGGGGACAGGCAGACGCCTGTGGGAGCAAAAAGACGATGTATAAACCCTATTTGCAAAAGATCTGATAAAACAAAAACATTTGGACTTCTGGTTTAGTGGAACTAAAACGTTAAAGATCAGTGGAGGAAGCGAGTAGTTCAAATACATTTGTCAGTGCAAGAACTCTCCGTTTCAGGGACGTAAACAACAAATCTAATACATCCCAGAAAAAAAGAGGAAACGACAACTTTTTCCTGGTTAGAAGCCGAGGCTGTCTCTAATGTGGCTTAGTGCTGAAACATGCTTCTCTTTACTCTTGCTAGAGAACAATGAGCCCTTCGCGTCACCAAGCAGAAGGTTTACTGAACTCTGCTTACATTTTATCCCGTGCTTTGCCGAAGACTTCACACCTCTTCAACTTTTTCCACATTGTCACGTTTCAACCACAAACTTTCATCTATTTTATGAGGGTTTTTTTGGTGACAGATGAGCACAATGTTGCGCCTAAGGAAGGCATATGACGCATGTTTTTAAATAATTATTTACGGACAGCTTTACTCTGATACCCCTAAAAATAATCCAGCTCAACGAATTGCCTTCAGATATCGCCTTCGTTGACGAATGCTGTTCAATTCGTCATTCACACAAAATCCCAATAAAGTCCACTGACGTTTGTGGCGATGACATGGCAAAATATGGAGGAGTGAACACTTCTGCAAAGCACTGCATCTAATGGTGTATGATGACCACTGTAATTTCTGCCCGACTCTTTATCTTAACTGACATCCATTCATATTTTCTCATCAGGAAGCAGTTCAGCTTAGCTTGCATATTGGCTTTAAAGATCAAAACAAGCCTGAACAGATTAAACTCACGTTGGCAGCTGCATATCTCGAGGCCACAACGATAAATAGGGAGATCAAACGGGAACATGCATTGAAACTTGCTGCCAGGCTCGCATACCGTAAAGCAAGTGGTGTTATTTAGAACAGTGTAATTTATGCTGCGAAAAAGCCAAAAGAACTTTTGACCATTACTCAGAGGTAACTGGATAATCTATGGGTGAGATTATTTTTAAATTGGTATGTAAAGGTGGAAAAGGGAAGCCAGTGCGACTTTAATGGAAGGTGTCAATGTTACTTACTGTAGGTTTTGTTTCATAATATAGTTCAGAACCTCAATGCTAATTTTTTGCTACAAGGATAGTACAGACACTTTCAGCGGATTTATGGCCGACCGCGAATGTAGTTTAAGTAAAAACAAAAATGATCTGAACTCTGCCACCATCCAGTTTCTCAAAGACGTTAACACCTAAATCTTACCATGACACAATGAATCTGTGGTTGACACGTCAACCGTATCAGTGAAACTGTGGACAGAGTGGGAGTGCAACGATAAACCCAGCAGGGATACTGCGGTCAGAACCAGGACAGGAGGAGGAGGATGGTGGCGAACGTTGACCGAAGTTACTCACAAACTCCTAAAGGTGCGAAATATCACCAGGACTTGGCCGTCTCATCAGTGCAGTGGCAGCCTCTAATGTAGGAGGAGCAGAGAGCCGATGTGGTTAATGACATTTAAAGGTCGACAACTCTCAAGTGCGACAGTCGTCACAGCTGTTAGTCACATAAAGAACACAAGATATTGCTTCAGGGGAAGGGAGGTGGGGCGTTAAATGTAGTGCAAATTAAAAAAAAAAAAAGGGACATCTATAAGGATCAGATTTCTGTTGCAGCAATCTCATCAAAGTTGATCTCGTTGCCGCTGCCCTCGTCCTCCTCTCTGCTCTCCAGTTCCAGGCTGAGCTCCTGCAGGAGCTGCTCCAGCTCTCTGTTCCTGCGATACATCTGCACGTAGTTCTCCTGCAGCTGTTTTTGGTAGCGGATCACTTTGTCCTTCTCCTCCTGCCATATCCGCCTCTCCTCCTCAAAGCCGCCTGCTTGCTGTTCGACCTTCTTGCGTTCGAAGGCCAACTCCGATTTCAACCCTTCCATCTGCGCCTTCATGCCCTGCAGTGCCTCGGCGCTGCTCTGCCGTTGGGCCTTCGCCTCGTCGCTTTCGTAGGCGAGCAGGTGCTCCTCGGCTTCCTGGAACACCTGGCATTGTCTGTTTCCTGGGCCCTGATTGGCCAGGGTGTCCTTGAGGTGAGCCAGCTCTCCTTCCAAGCGCCCCACCTTTTCTCTGAGCAGCTCCGCCTCGCTCTTTCGACGCTGAAGCTCGTTCTCGCACACCTCCAGCTCCATGGTCCGCGTGCGCGTCGTGCCGTGGGCCTCCTGGAGCAGCACCTGAGTGTTGGTGAGCTCACCGCGAGTCTCTCTGAGCTGACCTCGCAGAGAGACGATCTCGCCCACGCGCTGAGCCAACTCGCTCTGCACCTCCTTCAGCTGCTGCTTCAGCAGGGAGATCTCCCCCGACTTCTGACACACCTGAGAGACGAAAATGGAGTAATGTGCAATCTTGTTTGAAGAAAACCTCAGTATCAGAGATATTTTCATTAAATGGTCAGATAAAAACTGACAACTTGGGGTGTTTTCACACCCGATCGTCCAGTCGACTTCAATTGGGGACAAAAATTCAAACGTTTGTTACATTTTCAGCCGGTGCGGTTCGCTTTCACACTGCACTGGTCAAACAGTCCGAACTAATTGAAACACCTGTTTTGCCTTCCTCCCACCTGTGCTGGTGCTGCACCAAAAGAAATGACACAAAAGCCTCAGAGGAAGACATGGGCGCAACTTAATTCACAAACTGTAAATAAAGATGGAGTGGCATCAAATTGTGTCGATGTTGTAGGATTTCTTTTTTTTTTTTGTCTGTGGTAAAAGACCACAAGCCATTTCTCCCTTCAGTGCTCAACACATGTCTGTTTTTATGGTTACCCAAAATGCCTAGCGTTGCAGTCTGCTTCCTGCTTTTGGAGCAGTATTTGATCTGCTTGGCAGTTTCAGCTGAACAGAGACCGAGGTTTTCAGACAAACCAGAGTTTTGCAAAGTTCAATTGCACATTCACACCTCCCCAAACAAACCAGACTCTCGAGGCAAACAAACTAGAGTTGGATTAAACAGGCCTGGTGTGAAATGTGAAGACGTTTTCAGCTTTAATACAATCAAAGAAAAGAAAAGTGGAAACAGGTTTCAGGCACAAAGATCCTCATTGGTGCTTTTGAATAAAAACAGCTTAGCTGCATTTGTTTGATGGAAATGCTTAGGGGTGTTAATGATTGTGGAATTAGTTACTTCTATAATAAGCAATTACTGATTTTTACCCCGCTGACTTAGCCTGCTATTTTTAACTTGGATGATGCTGCGGCTGCAATCGCAAATTTATTTTCAGGTTTTCAACGCACCTTCACCAGGGATGGCAATAAATCTGAAGGATGCACCCTATAAAAGAGTGACGTGTGCCCGGAAATCCACTCTTCATCTCCATTTCTTTGTGTTTATTGAGTTCACCATGTGGTTGCATACCAACATGCTTTAACGCAAAAATGCCCGAGCCTCATCTGCTCACCTCCCACTTGGTCTCCTCCAGCCGAGGCCCCAGCTGGATCTTCTCGTGTTCATAGGAGGTGCAGCGCTCCTCCAGCTGCTCCCTCTCCTTTAAGAGTTGAGCAAAGTCCTCCTGCAGCTTCTTCTTCTCCTGCTGGAGCTGATAAACCTAAATGGCATAAAACATACTTTTGAGTTTGTATTTTGGAAAGAAAAATACAACATTAAAGAGTTCGTTGAGGGGGATTTTAGTGGTTTAAACATACAGCCTCCCTCTCGTAAATCTCACCTTTGTCGTCTTATTAGGATGCTAAAGTTTTAATTTTTATAGCCAACATCAATGTTTATTAGTCAAAACATTTGTATTCATCTGTTTTGGTTTCTCAAAGTAGCTACTCTGCACTCCAGACATTCAGTCCACATTCAAGCCTTCCTGCACTTTTAATACTGTCTGTTTTTAAAGACAGAGGGACTCTAAAATTTGGGATGATTTGAAGTTTGATGATGATAAATTTGAGGGTTTCGATGCTCTGCGAGGTTTGTCGGTTTTACTCTGAAGCACAGGTGTTCGTTCTAACCTGCAGCTGCAGCACCTGTTGAGCACGCTGGGCCTTCTGAGACGCCACCTGCATCCTGGTGGCACAGCTCTGTCTCAGCTCCTCCAGCTCCAACTCAAAGCGCTTCTGCTTCTCCTCGTAAACCTAAAGCGTGAAAGGATTACGCTGAAATCTGTTATCGGGGCAAGGAATGACTTCTAGCAAGTCTAGAAGAAGAGTTTTGATTCGAACAAACCTGACAAATAGCAGCTTCATTATCGTCCAGGTTGTCTTTGAGTTGCTGCAGCTCCAGCTCCCTCTCTCTCAGTTTGTCCTCCAGGTCCCTCACCACGCCCTCGTAGCCCTCCACGGGGCCGGGGGAGCGTCCGCCGGAACCGCTGTCGGACAGAGGTTGACCCCGGCCGCTTATGGAGCCAGAGCCCGTGCTCTTACTGGAGGACGAGCGGCCGCTGTCTGAGTTGGTGTGTCCGTGCGTGCCGACCGATGGGACGCTCCTTATGGGCTCCAGGTGACCTGCAGGGACCTCGGCCGACGCAACACTGTAGGTGGCACCGTTGTAAGGCGGCAGGCTGGAGAGGGAGTTGCGGCCCGAGTCGGACAACGAGCAAGACTGGCTGCTGCCGCTGCTGGCGTTGCGACCGCCACTGTAGGAGCTGCGTTTCTCAGAGCAGGACGGGGACACCTCCCTGTGGGCGGGGCTGAGCAGGTTCAGGTTGTTTTGGCCTTCAGGGGCACTGGCACCGTGGCGAGGGGAGAGATACTGCATGGCGGAGCGGCTCTTGGGAATGACAGGTTTGAAGGCAGTGGGCCGCAGCACTGTTTTCTCCATGTTCTGGTAGAATACGAAACAGCAAAAAACATAGGAAAGGGAAGAAGCAAAGAGTGACAATTTAATGAGTTTAAATTTAAGTAACAGAGCAAACGATATTAGACATGGTCCGGGTAAATAATACACCCAGCGAAGTTTAAACAACACTGCCCCTGTTTCACGGATCAAAAAAGGCTGTAACTGAACATATCAGAAACCAAATAAACCAACATTGGCAGGAATTTGTTCGTGAAATAAAGCAAAGTAGAATCTATTCCGAGGTCTTTTCTGCTGGCCAAATACATTATAGCTATGAAGAACATGAATGCATGTCACTTCAAATGCCTTATCCTACCAAATACTGCAGCAGTCAGTTGCCACAGTGACATTACACACTGATACTGCAATCACAATTGAAATTCGATATGTTGTGCAGTTCTAATCCAAGTCCTAATGCTGAAAAAAATATTTTTAAAAAAATCTTTCATTGATTATCATTTCAAGAATAACGTAGTCAAAAGAATAATAAATAATAACCGACTAAAATCATACATATTTTCATTACTACCCGTTATTTCCTGACTGTTGTGTTTCTACCAGTAAACTCTCACCTTTTCCAGTTTTCCTGACACTGGGATGAGTCTCGGAGGAGGTCCCCCCACGTTCCCATTCAACCCGAGACCCTCTTTAGTCTCTTCCAGCTCGCTTTCCAGGCTCGGAGGTCTAACAAGGTTGTCGTTCCAGTCCCCCACATAGTCCTCGTTAATATAAGTATAGTTCCCGTTCCGACACTCCTTCTCCAGTCCTCTGCCGGATGTTGTGGAGTTCTGTTTCTTCGGCGGTGGGACGTTTTGCAGCAGTGGGTCTTTGGGTGACTCGGAGCCTAAGCAGGAAGCCCCTGGCGTTGGCCGCCGACCTCTGCCCCCCAGCTCTACAGCAGAGCGGTGGTCCTGGTAGGGATTGGGACGTGTGGTGGCGAGGCTACTGCCTGAGCCCATTGGGTCCAGAATGGGTGGCGGCAGGTGGATGGGGGGTGAAGGGCCAGACTGGTGTCGTCGGCGAGCTCCTCCACTGTGGCTGGGGGTGTGAGGCTCAGCAGATATGGGGAGAGCCTGAACCAGGGCCATGGTGGCAGCTCCGAGGGGTCACTTGCACTAAGAGAAGAAAGAAAGTTGAAGATTGAGGAATAAAAAAACATAAGGCCTATAGACTCTTGTAGGTTCAGCATAACATTGTCCTATATTTGCTGAAGTAAGATTCTGAAGTAACTAACTGACCCCTGAAGATATGCTGTGGATTCCGGTACCAAAAAGTTAGCAGTCAATCCTTTAAGAGATGTACGTTGTTAGGTGTGTCCACTGATTGGATCCGTTTGTCCAGCGTAACCCTCATGGTTGGATTGAAATGTGGGGAATTTGGAAAGTTACCACCATTCCAGAACCATTTTTGTGCTTCTGTAAGGGTGCATTATCTAGTTCAGGGCTATGCTAATGCTAATGACCTCATTATTGGACTCGGGTGTGTTGCAGGACACAGGTCCTCGGGGTGTGGATTCGAAGATCTAGTTGAAAGAGGTCATCAAGGAGCAATGTTTGCATGAAAAGTCAATGGTCAGCAAGAATGCTTAGGTAGGCGCTACCTACCAAAACAATTCACAAGGACGGTAGGACCCAAGGTGTCCCAGCAGAGCATTGTCTAAACCAACACACTGCCTTCATTTGGAAAACGTCTTGATATTTTCCACAAGTCCTGCTTTTATCTAGGAAATAAAATTCGTACACTTTCTGTTTCTCAGTCGTCAATACCGTTTTTAGTTCACTGCAAACATTATGCAGTAAACTACAGCCTTAAAAAATTCCACACACACACAGAGAGAACCAGGATGGGGGCCATTCAGTAAATCCAGCCAAGCAGCACAAACTTTGGCTGCAGCCACAAGGCTTCTGAGTCAACACGAGGAAGGGTTCGCCTGATCCGAGACGTAAAACTTTGACCCACATGCTGGCAATTTTCTTTAGAGCAGCAAAACGCTACTGTCTCCAAACATCCAATTAGTCGTGGTAGCAACTGAAAATTCACAGCTGTGGATAATCCTCCAACGGTGCAGCACAAGGAGAGAGGAGACAGGTTAAACCTGCTGGGATACTTTGACGGCCAAAAATTCCTGAGCAAATCCGTCGACATGCGTTTGCGGGAATAATATGGGGGGGGATGTCAAACTCGCCTGTTTATTCCGTCACCTTCACAGGGCTGAAGGTAAATACTGACATCATATGGCTGACAACAGCAGGTTTTTTTGGTTTTTTTCGTGGGTGACTGCTGAATTTTTGTTTGGCGAACAATGGCCAACGGGATACTTGTTAGTGAAGTCATGCTGCGTTTGAAAACATAAACACGGTGAGTCAGAATATGAGGATATCCGGCATGCGGGTTGTGTTTTGTTCCAACGTTTCAGAAAGATGACGGAATAAAATTTTTTTTGTCATTTTACGTCCTCTGTGGCCCTCTTATCCTGAGAAACCCTTCACGAATAAAGACCTGAAGTAATATCACAAACTAGCAAAGACGGTAAACGAGGTAGGAGAAAAGCTGACAGCTGGAATGCTGGGCAGACGCATTTCTGGAGCAGAGCAGCAAAATAGACGCCAGACCAGGTTCCAATGTGCCAACTTTATAACACTCCTATAAGGCCACTTGTATGATTTGACTGATTAGTAGATGTTAATCGGCACCCTTTAAGCCTGGCTGATCCCTACTTCGACTCTGAAGTGACTGGGATAAACGTGGTTCTACAGTGTGTTATGATGCATGGAAAAAAACAGGATTAAATCATGCGAGTGCATTCTTGGCTTGTTTTTTGTCTTTGTGTTTTGATACAATGATAAAGATAAAGCATTCTTAATAAATGGAAGTATTATTAGCTGCGGCATGTGGAGCTGTTAAGAGTTTCAAACAAATGTGTGCTACAGAGATTAAACTTGTGAAGATCAGCTGTAGGCCAGCAGCAGAGAAGGTGCTCCACAAAGCATTCAGTTTGGAACCGTTACTGTACATGTTCCTCACTTTTCTTCGTGCACAGTTCCTGTTTGGACACTAGTGCCACAAAGTCCCCAATAATATATTTGGATGGACGTTTACTGTCCTTTACGCCCATACCCGATATAGATCTTAGTGACCAAGATCAGAAACTCAAGGAGTTTAACAAATACATCATCTTGCAGTTGTTTTTATTGGATCATTCCTTCTGATCAAGAAGAGTCCATTGCTGTTCAGAGAGAAATGAATGAGCTCTAATCCCTCAGGAAACTATGCAGGGCCCCTTATAAGCAAAGCATAAGGGTCTCGACTGTTTTTAAAGCCTCTGCCATGATCATGCAGTCCTGGTTTCCCTTTTGTTGTCATAGAGATGAGGGCCTCAAACATTAAAGAGGGGAAAGTAAAGGGAGGGGGTTGGGGGGAACGGTCAGAGAGGCCAGGACCCTCCTTAGCATCTTAAAAACTTCAATCATTTTATGGCTCTTGCAGTCGTCCATACGAGGCCTAATGGAGAATAAATGGACATTTACAGCTAATGACTAAAAGATGGATGTTTGCTCTCTATTACAGAGTAGAGAGCAAAACTCTAAACTTCAAGCAGAGCTCTAAGTTTTACAATATGACAAAAAAGAAAATATGGTTGTAAAATTAAATAGGCAATTTACACCCACTGCTTTAGACAGTCAAAAACCCATTGAAGCAATTACTGCAAATAGACCACATCTGACAGGAACAACAACAGACACGGTACAGCATGTAGGCGACATTTCAGCTGCCCACATAAAGTCTACGCTGTCAGCTGATTCTGACGGAGCAGACTGTTTTTGTCTGGGGAAAGCCTTTAAGGGTTTTAATACCTTTCAGTCAGTCCGACCGGAGGAATGTGTGCTGCTCCAGCTGAGGAGAGCAAACAAATTAACCCGAGACGTTTTCTTATAACGATCACAACTAAAAGAAATGCAAAGAGCTTCTACTGAATTTGTTGTAAGATTGATTTAAACGGAGCAGGACAAGGAACAACAATCTGATGAACAGGAAGGAAAGACCATCCTGTTGACATCCAGTGGAACATTAACCATTATTAGTGTCCTGCTAAGCCCGCTTCCCTGGTTAACTAGAAACACTTGGCAGGATGTCACGCAAAATCCACTAGAGAAATATGTTTTAATAACACTGTTCCCTTTTAAAATGGACAGAGAGAAGGTCCAGATCCACTGGACGATGTGACAGGAAATATTCACAAACGGTTGAATTTGTAAGATGTTAAATGTAAGTAGCCTTCTTTTAGCCAGCTGACCAGCAGTGTCAACAGCAACATTTACAACTGAAAGGAATTCTGGTTATAGAGTCACTTTTTCAGGCTTCCATTAAAAATGACTGAACTGTAAAGTCTGTTGGGAAAAAATATATATATCCGTGCTTCTTCACTTATGCTTAGTTTAACTTGACGCCAATGACCAGTCTGTCTGTACGTCTTTCATTTTTATCTAAAAGCAGATTTGAACTGGATTAGATAATTATCAATTAGGGGAAAAAAACAACTAGAAGATATATCTAACTCCTCTTATCCCTTGTGTTTAAATGATGCCTCAAAGCACAACGTTGAGAAGTTTTTGCTGGGATTTCAGTTTGCAGATTCATACATTCACACATAAAAATGTGAAACGATCTGCTCTAAAATAACTGCAGTGTCTTACTACAGTCTCTCAGCTAGCAAACACCAATCCACACACAGTAGGCCTTTATGAATGTATATTTACTGGCAATGAGAGTCACTTCCTGTCTGGCTGTGCCAGAGACTGTCTCATTACAGGCGTTAGAAATACAAAAACTGGATTACAGGAGTGGTTTTTATGATTACAGTGCATACCTCAACTCCAGCATCACACAAACCTGCTTTGACCCAAACTGAAGGAACTTAAGCTAAATCCCTCTTTATTTGCGCCACACCATAAACACATATCCACAGAAGCTAAAAATACGCCTCGCACCAGGTAAAACGTTGAACGTGCCCCAATTGAAAATGTCAGCCCTCAACTGGGGGCGTCACCTTTCGAGAGCCTCAAGAGGGACATTTTCCGGAAGAGAGGGCACCTTACGTTTTCTGCAGGGAACGTCTGCATGTCTGGAGATCCCCTCCTCCACTCTCCTACCACTTAAAACTTCTGAATCTCACTCTGTACCCCCACCCTCTCCCACCTCTTTATTCTGCTCCCTCTCTTCAGAAAGTGGAACAGAGGGCAAAAGTGTGACAATGCTATTTTGGTTCCGACGACAACCCAGCTTTCTGCAGCCAGACACCTCGCAGACGGACCTGGCAAAAACTGCAGCCACAATGAAACGTGTAAATATTCCCAAGTAAGGCTGCTAACGATGCTGATGTTGACGCCAATTAGCTGCTGGCAGGATTTCAAAACCATGTTTACTGACATTTGTTGCAGAAAAATTATGTGGAAAGCTGCAACAGTTAATGCATCTCTTTATATTTCTGTATCCAACAGAACTATCTTCTTATCTTCTTTGTATTTTCAATGTCATTGATTTTTCCAGGCATATTCACCACACTTAATATGAATAAATTTCCCTTGTATCACCTTAAGTACTACACAAATTCCCAGTAAAGCAGCTTTGCATGCAAGCTGAAGTCTCTCTCTGACTACTTGGATGGTATTTTCCTTGTACTTCTTCCCTCCAATGCTGATTGGAACGATGGTCATGGTTTAGTGGTAATGCAGGTGTATGCAGTGTTGGGATAACTGGCTTCTGTGGTTGTTCATATTTTTATTTTTTTCCAAAATCCAGGATTTTTTCCTCACATTGATCTTAAATATTTTGCAGCAGCTGCACAGGAAATAACTAAACCATTGAAAGTTGGTGTTGATTTTAAAAACAGTGAATAAAGAAAAACAAGAAAACAGAAGTAGAAATGCTTTAAAAGAGTTCTGACTCTTTTAAAAAGTTTGGTTTTTCAGCAAGTTGAGTAAGTTTAACTAAAAAAAAAATTCTTAGTTTTAGTATCAAAAAGGTTTCCATATGAATGTGACATAAGATTTTTTTTTTTGTTTCTAAGGAGCTGAAACTGAATTTTAAAAAGGCTCATTTGTAAAAGTAGCTTGTATTTTAGACTGATACAAGATCGGAGTCGCTTACATAGCTTTCTTTTCCCTCACAACTTTAAAAAGCCATTTTTTTGTGCAATAAACCTGCAAGATTTCCACGAACCAACTGCACAAGTATAAAAACGAACAAGCCGTACAAACATCCTGTCTCTCTTGCTACAAAAGTAAATAAAGGCAACGATCCATGTCTCCAACAGTCCAACCCTCAGAGTTTCTTACCCCAGTTTGTTCCTTGCATGGCTGCTTTGGTGTCAGACCAGCTCCTCCTGATAACCCAGCTTATACCACAACGTTTCTAAGATGTAAGCTCGCTCCCTCGCTATGTTCTGTTTCTAAAAGCCACCCTCCCTCAAAAAAAAAAAAAAACAACCTCCAAATCCCCCTCCAAAAAATAAAAGAAACAGCTCATTCTCAAGACAAATGCCACCAATGTGAATAAGAGCTCAGTCCCCTCCCCTTCCTCAGCTTTCATATGTTCCCTCCTCCTCTTCCTCACAACACAGCCCAGCCTCTCCCTGATACAGATACACCTCCTTCTCCCTGCTTCAGTCCTCTGCCATTTCCTCTAACCAAAGAAACATCAGCAAAGCCCTGAGCTTCCTTTGTTGGACAAGAGAATAAAGAGAAAGGAAAGAAATGAATAGCTGTGGAAAAAAGAAAAACAGCTTTGAGTAAAAAACTATTTAGCTCTTTTCACTATTTTCAGTTCTTTAAAAAAAAAAAAAAAAAAACATACAGGCACCAAGGATAAAGCCTTCAAGCTGATGCAAGACAATTTCTCTTTCAGAACCAGAATGTGAGAGCGTTCAAAATATTTCTTCCTAGGCTTTTTGTTGAGAGTGGTGAATGAAATATCTCTTTAAATACCCCCTTGCGTCTCAGTGCTTTATTTGTCTTCATTCTTACACGCATCATAGATACTGGAAACGGCTCATTTTCAGTCTCTTCATTTTATCAATCGTGGCTGAAACTACCATCAACTAGAAACTGATCAAAATAAAAAAAATTTCATGAACTTGAAAAACTGACTGTTATTTGAACCATTTAAATCCCATTGACTTCATGAGACATTCAGTAATTATCAATTTAAAATGACTTAACAGTTAATTAATTATACATTTATGGGGCTCCGACTGTAAACACTGTCGGATGCATAGCCAGAAATACTTAATTGTAAATTTTGTTATTGTGACATCAATAAAAAAAAATCGTTATACAAGTTTAACTATACATATTAAGAATTTATTTTGAAAACTGCAGCAAATAATGCCCACAAATACAGCTGTATCTCACAAATATAAACATTTTCAAATTCAGTCGCTAAAATCTGAACAGCTGTATGCCTCAAAACACCCTTATTTTGTAAACCAGCATCTTCTCCAAATTTAGCAAAAAGAGATGGTGTAATGTGTGTAACTCTGATCAGCTCCAACAACAAGACTGGGGATAAAGTAGGGTAGAAGAAGTAGGCTAGGTCCTGCTACAGACTTGCACACAAATCTGTCCCTCATTTCTGCTGCCAGAAATGGGTCACATTGGAGGAACAAAGTTTGTCCTTGAGCCCTGTGCAGGAGCGGGAGTTCACGGTCATTCTTGGCCGGTGACGTCTCGATGGGAGGTCTGCGTAGAACTGAATGTGCCACAAGCAAAGCTAAAGCGATATAAACCAGAGTTCAATACAGAACAACAAACATCAATCAGCCAGTCCAAGGCCACCAGTGCTGGCACAAAGAGGCAGGCTAGAAATCACCTCTGTGAATGCTACCATTAACACCACTTCTTTATAGGCCGGAGGGGGGGGGCTAACGTGACTCAGCCCCCTTTGAGGGAGCATATTTACATATCAGGGGAGAAAAGGAAAGTAAATATTGCGTGCCTTTTCTTATTCTGCACTACAGTAATGTTTTTCTCTTTAGTGGCCTCAAGGTCACATAAAATTCCCAGTATTCAGGGAAAAGTGAAATTTTGAGGATTTAGAAGAATGGTAACAATACTATGGAAGAGCATTAGGGCAACTGAAAAAAATAGGGGAAAAAAAAATCATTCTCAATTTAATCTCTTTGAAAAGCAAATGGGCAGCTGGGTGGAATCCTTTTGCTCTTTCATTAATGAAATGCCAGTTTTGGGAACCCCTCAACTATGGAAAAACTGGCTTAAATCCAACATGTTCCTCCAGAAAGTTTGTCGTCTTCCTCCACAACTAGTATAAGCCCCGTCAATGAGGCAAATGTCACCAGTTTTTACCGTGCGTGTGGTGTTCTTTAAGAAATACTCAAGTTTGTTTCATGACAACTATTCATTTTGGAAATGTGGCCTAAATGTCCAAGTTTGGTTTCGTCAGGACATCTCATATTCTTCAACAAAGTTTTAGGGGATCTTAGCAGGCGATTTATATTTTGTTGTCACAAATAAACCAAGGATTCCACCCTGAAACAGTACTCTAAACATGGTGAATACAGAAGATTGGATATTTCACCTGCAGAAAAAATGAGACTTTGTAAGAAATCCCTGAACCACCATTGCTGTATACCTGCATCTTGTCAGCCTTCTTCTGCAGCTTCAATCTATAACTTTTCATTTAATCTGTTCTGGTATACATGTTAACAGGGATTAAGTTGTAATCTTTTCCTGATACATTTGCACAATGATATACTTTTTATCTACTTTAACCTATTTTTAACCTGGATTGTGTAAAGATATGGAAGAGCAAATGTCAGCAATTCATCATGTCAGCTGTGAACTGAAGACTGAATGAGGTAACTAAATCAAAAACTGATTCAACAGTGATTTTTTTAGGGGTTTTCACTCCAATCCAGTCAAATTGCATCTTTTCTGTATATTTTTTTTCATAATACATTATTTTTCTGATTCATACAGATTGTGCGAAATTACACCCCTAATTTCTCTGCACCTCAAAAACTACGCATGTCTCTTTAATCAGAGATTTGCATACTTTTGAGTCAGGCACAATCCAAACGGAAGCGTGGAGGGGCTAAATTTCTAAGAACTCTGGCCACAATTCTGCGTCATCTCCATCTCTTGTGGATGCAGTGCAGGTGATCATCCATCACAGGAGCAGATGTCGTCTCTCTGCGGCCCATCAGCCTGCTTCCATCCATATTTTCATAACAAGGGCTCCGACGTGGGACTAGAAACTGGCAGAAAGCTAGGCCATCCATCAGCGTCTGCCCTGTCTCGGCATGGGGACATCATTCCCATTGGATGCTGCAGCTAAAACTGGCGCCGACCGGCCCATCTCTCTCGGACCGCTTGTTTCCATAATAACCCACCAAGGCCCAAAGCATTACATGGACACCTCAAGATTAAAACAAATGAAAAAATCTGAGCCAGTGTCACGGAGTGGTTCATCAGTCTCAGACCCAAATAAAGAGAGATTGAAATAAGTTCCCATAGTAAGTCCAGTCATAAATCCACACTGTAGCTGTTCCGAGTTGGCAGGCACTCGACTTAACCACAGTTCTGATTTACTGTATAATGTGCCAAAGAGATTAGATTTGCGCCTCGAGCTCTGGACTTACAGCAATACCCCCATGCTTGATTAAGATCCGTTCTGCTGCACACTCACGCAGCAGAAATCTGTTAACGGTCACACAGGAGGAGTACTGCATGCCAAAACATCGCCAGTAAGATGTCCTGAAGTGCCGTTTTGGAATCATCTGTTCAGAGCGAAGTCAGATTTTAACTAGCAGTCAGCACTTACCTTATAAAAAACGACCTGTCTTCAGCTTCTGATGGCCTCCGATGAACACGTACACATCTGGTGAGCGTGGCGGTAACTCACACTGGTGAGAAACTTCATTTTTTCCCACCCCCCCTCCTTCGCCTCGATGTTCTCTCAGACTGAGGGGAGACGAAAAAGAATAAGCATATTACTCAACAGAAGCAAAGCAGTGAGGTAAACAGCGCTGTGGAGAGCTGGAAAACCTGAAATGTGACAACTGTGTTTATAGAAGTCAGCAAGAAAGAGGAAAATCTGAGTCAGAGTTGTAAAAAAAAAAAAAAAGACGCTTCACATGCAGGAAGGTTAAGACTGAGGGGGAAATTCCATGTCCGCACGAGTGAAGACCAACACTAAAACTGTAAAACCCTGTTCGCAAAACAAATGCCTGGTGTGTAAAGTCTAAATGTTTAACAGCTGGAGGTAACTTTTCAGTGTTTCTACACAGCTTTGTCTCACTTTTGAATATATATATATTTTTTTAAGCTTCATTTCATTAAAAGAGATGAGGCCAATCTGTTCCGATAATGGCTGCTATTAAAAAGAGCTGTGCCAAGATAGCACTGGTATAGATAATTGCGTAAATGCACACACTACAGGTTCCCCACCCACATTCAACATGTCCTGATCGCTGTTGCGTTTCCCACTTCAGAGTGGACCTGGTGACGGCCGGAGAAGTTAATTAGCCCCCCGAAGCTACTTAGCTACCAATATGAAGATGTTTTAACTTTCAGGGGTTTGGCCTGATTTTGGGGTATTTTTCAATCCTTCTAATTTTGCCTTTATAGGAGAACACAAAAAACTTGATTGAAAGAATTTGAAACCCTTTCCCAGTTCGGAGGCATCTTGGTTCATATGACTCTGAGTCAATTTGCCCCTTTGCCAATTCTTATACTCGATTTCATACCTCGTTATAAAGTCAAATGTTCCAGAAACAGTATTTGTTTTATACATATTTTTATTATTCTTTTAAATTAAAAAAATATGTCCTTTAACATTTTTTTTTGCTATGTTGTCGTAAGTACCATTATAACAACTGTTTTCTTGACCTAGATATACTTCTGAGGCCATACAGTGCCAGTTAGTGAGAACATGTTTTATTTATTTATTTTCTTTTGTAAATGTAAGAAATTCAAATGAGTCTGACCAATACGTTGGCATTTTTTGCCCTAACTCCAGGTTCAAATTTTACAATCAAGACATCAGTAAAACACACCAGATGAAAAGCAGACAGCATAGTATAGTTTGCTATGAACCAAAAAATAAAACCTTACATTGCTGTAATACCACTCAAAAAGCACAAATGTGTTTTAATCCCTATTCCGTTGTTTTGGATTTACAAAAAAAAAAAAAAAGGAAACTGTTGTCAGACGTGTGAAACGGAATGAGGAAGGTAGCATCTGGTCAGTGTGTGTTCTGTTTATCAGCAGGATCAGGGGATGTTTGCTAAAACTAACGTTACCAACTGCCAACAGGGACAGTGTAACTTAAGACCATCAGCTCCTCCATCTGTGGCTGACGCACCACAAATGTACGTTAAAGAGACAGATGGAAGTGCTGAGGACAGCGTGGCTGCCCACATGTAATGTGGTTCGACAGAAAGAAAGGCTTTAGAGCGTCTTTCTGAATGTTGCCCAACAGGGCCGAGCGGCAGAATGAACTCGGCGCCCTGAAAAGCAATGCCCTGAAGCGTTTGTTTTAAATGTTGACGAGCTGCTTTACATAGGAGAAACAGGTGTTTTCTCTAAGAGGGTCACACCCCTCACCTGCTTTTCCGAACAGACTGGGATAATCCTTATTAAAATGAAAGGTCTGACAGTGGAGAAAGAGGGACTTGCGGCAGAACGTTTACTTGAAACGGGAGCTTGAAAAATCGCTTAATGATTAAACGATTGATTAAAACATCGTCAACCTGATAGTTTTGATCAACAAGGAGATTCTACTTTAGCTATGAACGTAATTTAAAAGTGAGAGCGTGCTGTACTTTAGTAGATAAACGCATCTCGACACTTCTCACTACGTTGCCCTTCAATTTCATTGAGCACAGCTTCTAACTTCTGTTATGAACAGAGGCTCGTCTTATTCAGAATCAGAGTTTTCTTTCAGTTTCCTGCTCATAATGCTGCTCCACGTCAAAAAAAAAAAAAAAAAAAAGTCAAGTTGCCACCAAATGACACGGCACTTTACCGCTGTGGCAAGAAGACTTTCAACAATTAAGCCCTAAATCAAAAGCTTGTAAGAGATCAGGATAGGACAGAATTTGGTCTAAAACCTGTGTCTGCTCATCCCAAGAGGGCAGACGGAGGGAAATGGGACACAGATTAGAGCTTAATCTGGAGGCAAAAGGTTTACCAGTGCTCCAGCATGCGCACTCTACCAAAGAACTGCAAATGACAAAAAAAAAAAAAAGAAGACAGCAGAAAATATGAAATGGAGATATACAACATTTTAGGAGTCAATACTAATTTCTGGCCTAAAAGTGTTGGAGAAATTATTTGCTCCATCAAACATTTCTGTTTTTTGCTTTTCGGATTAACGTTGGTATTGAACATAGCCTGAATAAATACTTCATGCTGTTTTCAAGTAAGAATTTTCAAGTATCTCCAGATACTGTAGTGCGGCTGAACCCCTCGAGTAAAACACAATAGTTACGTAAGACAAGACTTTCAGCTGCTTCCATTCACTACTTAATATTTCCAGATAAAGGGTGCTATTCTGGACATTTGGGAGAAACATGTGCCCACGCACATCAGCGTAACGGCGTTGGAAAGAACAAAAGAAGCAAGTCGCATCGTCTAACTCAGTGCAGAGAGAGTTTTATGTAAACTGCAATTTGTCACGAGCCGTCACTTACCACTGTGGAGAATTACAAGCAGACCAGGCTGGTCACAGAGCTCTTAAATCTCTGAATAGGGTGCTTGGCATACTAGGTCTCCAAGTCAATACTCAGACCAATTTCTCTACCAACTTCCTTCTAATCACTGAGACTTTACAATCATGACTTTCATATTGGGCAACAAGTGTAACATTTATTGATGTCAAAGTTCAGCTGTGTGTACATAACAACCTTGGTAAAATATTGTGAATAACGATCTGAAAAAACAATGGTGGGGGGAAGTTAAAAATGAGGACATATGCCCTCTGGAATAGGGTGATTTCTGACTTCATCACCTATCCAAGCTTGCAGCACTTAAAGTTTATTGCTCTTCTACAGTTCAACCACGTGACAACGGTTCCGGTCAAGTTGGCAAACTCAATGTGAAAACATGGCACCATCACATCCGGATGAAGGCCAGGAAGGGGAAGTGGTGGAGCAAAAAGGACAGCATTGACAGCACGCTTGATGTTTACATACTAAGCTTGGGTTTAAGTGTGGCAAAGAGTATGGCAACAGCGTAACAAGGGCTCAGAAATCTTGCTACAATACAAATATTTATTTGAAAGAAGATAAACTGGGCAGAGGGTGGGAAGTCAGTCCACAGGGAAAACCGGCATGCCTGACAGCCCACATGGAAAACATTACATTCCATCTTAAATAGCTCAAAATCCTTGTATTTTCCGCAGACATCCTCATTTAGGATCACTCAAGCCAAACCTCAAACATCCTCCGACATCTCAGAAAACCAATGAGGGAAAACCGCTCCTATAGTTCAGGCTGACCATTAAGTGGTGCTTCCCCCCCCCCCCCTTCTCACCATACCTTTAGGTTCATACGGTAAAACAGAGATTAAATTCCCTATTCAGCTTTTTAATCACGCGATTGCTAATCACTCTAACGCACCAACTACACTCTGGAAAACAGCCATCGCAGCAACTCTAATTAGTCTGCTAAGAACACACGGTTGGACTGCTGACAGCTCAAACAATAACCATCTCTCGTCTCATCGGAGCTCCCAGATAGGACCAACGGCTCCCCACGCTCATTACTTCAGATCTGCATCCCCTCTGCCTACGTATGTTCTTATGCAACACAGTGACGCAGCTAACCGTGCTTCCCACCACCCACGTGGATTATGATTCGCACCTCCAAACCGCCTCTTCACCTTTCACTCGCTCATCCACCCACCAACTGGCCAGCCTCTCCATTCAAAAAATACAAAATAAAAATAAAAAAAATACATTCACTTGCAGTACTGTGGAGGTGTCAATCTGTTGCTATTTGCTGGTATCCTGTTATGTTTCATTTTCTTTTTCTTCCTCCCCACCCCATGTTTTGAAGTAGCAGTACACGTGTTAAATAAAGTGGAGCTGGATGTTGTCATCATGCGTTCTCTCAGCTGGAGAATAATCAGGCCAGAAATCACAGTGACACGGAGGAGAAATGTATTTAAAAATATCCAAAACAACCAACCTCGGGGACGCCTCGTCCCACTTATATAACGGAAGTCCAGTTGAGCACCCCCGTTTCCCCCGGTTAAGAGAAAACTACATGAAAAAAAAAAAAAAGATGTTGGTACAAGCAGACCTGGTAACGCATAACAGAATTTTGGAAGCATTTCATTTTTAAGCAGCACAAAGCCAGCTGAAAAACACGGTGAAGATGGGTAAGCGATAGATTAAGAACACAACTTTGCTGAGTGTGAAAAAATTTAAACAAGCAGAAGTGAATCCCGCAGAAATGACAGCAAGCAAAGGCCGGATTACCAGTATCAAAATGCATCAAGGTTTCAAAATGTGACAGAAATTGCTAATAATTCCTATAAAATGAACCTGTTGCTGCACTGCTGGCCAGCTGGCCTATAAGCAAGGCTTCTTTTTCCCCTCACCAACAAGAAAATTGAGAGTTTGGGAAGATTTTTACTGACAATCCTGGTGAGAATATAAAAGTAGAAATATATTGCTTTAATTCAAATAAAGAGGTTTAAAAAGTAAGCATAGCCATTCTCTGTTAAGCAACTGAAGGCAGGTTGTGTCCCAGCAGATAAATGTTTTACACTAAGCAAACCGACTTGAAATTTACTAATTAACTGAGTGGATTTTGATATTTCTGCTCATCTTTACATATGCCAAACACCATCAGCATTTAATATTTATATGTTAGCAGCAACAGATTTTTTTTAATTAAAAGATTAATTTGCTCACGTTTAATTTTTTTCTGTTTAAATACCACTATGCTGTAATTTTACCAGCCCACGTCAAGTGGAAAGAGACCCTGAAACCGCAAGGAAATGTACAATGGTTCTGTACTCAGTCAGGTTCTAGCAAAACAAGTAATATTTTTAAAGTGATGAGCCAGAACATTAAACAGTACTAACATTGTAATACAACATGGGAATTAATTAGGTCTGTGAGTTGTGCAGTGGGCTTCCCACTGCAAAAAAACAAACAACCCTGGAGATGAACTGACAGCATCTTTTTTTTTTTTTTTTGACAACTCCAATATTAATTTGTTTTATTGGAATACATTTACTTCAATCTATGTAATGTTACAATAAAAAGTATAACTATAAAAGAACTAAAAACTTAACTAAAATTTCCTTTCATTTTTACATTAACAATTTCCTTTGTTTGCCACTTCTCTGGCCTTAATCAGAAACACTGTGGGCTTTGACGTAGTCGGAGGTTTGCAGATGGACTACAGAAGGATGCCAAGCAGCTGACACAACCGAATAAGCGATGACACTGACGGCAAGGATTGATGAGCAAAAATGTGAGGAGGAAAAAAAAAAAAAAAACAGGATAAACGATACAGAACTGGAAGTGAGATATTGTACCGCACAAGAGCACATATGGGCCTCTCCCTGCAGCAGCTGTGAAACTCATGATCACACTAACTACACCTCTAATCGCAGCTGCTCATGGGAAAAGGTCTTGTTTACTGCTTTTTTTTTTTTTTTTCCAGAGCACATCATCATCCGCGATTAAAAACAGATGATGCAACAAACTGAGAGGAATATCTTCCTGACAAGTCTAACGGATCGGAGTAATCTTATGCGGGCACACTTCCAAGTGTAACAAAACTGGGATTAAATCTTCTTACAAACCCCGAAGACTGAGCTAATTAAATCCAACCAACTGAAAAAATAATAATAAAAATGTTGGGCTTTAAGAAAATGAAAAAAAAAGTAAAGACATCTATAGGAAGCAATGACACAAAAGCTAGTGTCACTATGATAAAAACACAACTATTCCAATAAAAATCGGTGGAACTAGACTATGAGCCTACACGTGCTTGGAAAAAAAAATTTCATAACGCTTGAAGCTCCCCAAATATTACACCATAATTACAAACTTCATTGTAATTTAAACAAAATAACCCTAAAAAAATGTTATGTTTGTGGTTAAAATGTAAAAGAGGGGGTTTGGATATTTTCCCAAAGCACTGCATGTTACATTTTAAGTGTGTTACTGAAACAGAAGCTGGCGATCTAGGCTTAAGGTAAATGACAAGGTTATCTCCCATACAAGACACATTTTTGACAACATTACGCCAAAGTCAACTTCCTCCAAGGACACCTTGTCCGAACTATAGCCGATTTCTGTCACGCTTACTTCGCTGTGACCACAGCAGCCGGGCGTCTTATCGGAGCCGTTTGCAAACCTGCAATCTAATCATGACTGCAGCAGCTCCGTGAGACTCATTCACAAAGTGACTGCAGGAAAAGACGCGCTGGAAGGAAGGGGTCGAGTCAGAGGGAGAAGGGGAGGAAACATTTGGGAGTCATTAAGAAAATGAATGGGGCTGTAGAGGTGGAGCAGTGATTGAGTACGGTTCGCCCGCTTATAATTACTCTGAATGATCTGTCTTTATAAGTACATTTTCTTTTAAAGTCATAATATCGCGCAGTATTTTTAAGGTTCTGGGGAAGTTTTTCTATTTTTTTGAAATGATGACATGTTTGTGTAACATAAGAGTATTTCTATAGCTCAGCAGTTTTTTTTTTTTGTTGTTGTTTTGTTTTTTGTTTGTGTAAATTCGTTTACACCAAGTCACTAAAAACAAAACATGTCAGATCAATGACGTGTTGCAAGAAGACCCAAACAGAACCAGCCTCAGTGATTTTGGGGGTGGGAGGGGTTGACGTGAAAAACATGATGATTTCTTAATCTTGTTTAGAGTGAGAAATTATATATATTAAAAAATAATAATAAAAAAAAATTAAGTTGAAACTCAAAAACGCCTGAATAAAATGGCTGAACTGCCTCCTCAGCAAGCAGGCAAGTTTTAAAGTCTTAATAATCACGTCATTATTTACCGTAATATTTCTAAAGCATAGCAATATAATGCAATTGCAATTAAGGTGTTCTCCTTAAATGGAGAACAGGGAAAAGATGTGAAATATACAATGGTTTCTATCCTGGTCGCCTGAATCAAATAAAAAGAAATTAAAACATGTGTTCCTTAACCTGTGGGGAAAATTACTGAAGTACTCCAAAACCAAAACATGCAACTTGTTCTTAGAGACTCAGGATTTTAAGGCCATAAAATATTCTCCAACGTGCCACAAACAGCTGTGCAGTCCAGCTGTGGATGCAAAAAAAAAAAAAAAAAAATCCTAGCCAGATAAGAATGCCAATCCAAATGCTGTGGAGAGGTCACAACCCTTATGCCTCGATAAAGAGGAAAACCTTTTAAATCCTGACTACCAATGGATGAAAGATGTATTCTTAAACCCAAGTTGCACGGTCACCATGCAGTGACATCTTTTATCCCTGCAAGAATATTAAAATAGTATATCTGAGGGCTAAAATTAACTGTTAGCGCTTTAAAAAAAAAAAAAAAAAAAAACTTTACATACAAGTTAGCTGAAACATCTGGGTATCAGAAACTGTGATACAAGACAAAAAGTTCAGAGTCTTAGATTTCAAATAAATTCAGCCACATATCAGCTGGTAAGCTGAGCTGCTTTCAAGATGTAAAGGTTCAGGTTCCCCTTTTCATTTTTTTTTTAAAAGTCTCATAATCCATCATTACAGGACTTGCATAACTGCAGAGACAAAGTTATGCAAACGCTGACTCCGGTCTTTCGAGTGGCTTTGATTCACTGCTGTGAAGGCAACAAGAAGTGTGGCATCATTCCAGCACATAAAGGGTGTTTGCCTGGATAAAACTGGAATGTCAAGAATACTGATTTCAGAGTGTTCTTTTATGTTTTATTAAACCTGCAATAGAATACAGGTTAAACATTCACAGTAAAGTTAATGTTTGCCTCACCGAGAAGGGAACGCATTTAAACAATACTTCGTTATTCTCAAAATCAATTCAGTGTTTCTCAAAAAGCTGATCTATGCAATTTATGTTTAGTTTCTGAGTTTGCTACACTTAACCATTGCTTCAATACAGACTTATTTATGGTTGAAATGGACCGACATGAGATGGGGAACCATTTTTGCCCCTCTATTTACAGCCACATTAAAAAAAAAAAAAAAAGGTTTGTTGCCTTCCTTGAGCTTGCATATAGGAAAGAGGATTTTATTACTGACAATTTCAATAACTCATTGCTTCATCCATTTTTAAATCAGACTCTTAAGATAAATTAAAAACTGGAAGTAGCAGCATTTCAGCCACCTTGGTTGACTTGGTTTAGCTGACAGAGTGCAATGCGGATCCGATCAAAAAAGTGCTTTCTTTTAGTAAACGTCAGGGTTGTGGACGCAGTGAAGAAGCAAGACAGATCCTGGATAAAACTAATGTAGAGCATCACGGTGACACAATTGTTGGGAGAAATGAGAGGGCTGACACCTGGGAGAATCAGAGTGAAAATGCTGGTCAGAACCGGAGCAGAAACGTCTAACTTCCTACCAAGTACTGACAGAAATGTTCACATTACTGCAGGTGCCAGTGTTTGAAATCTTAGTTATAACTCCTTTGAAACTTCCTGCTCTGCCCTTAGCTGCCTCGTGCTCAATTTTCTGCAATTTTTTTTTTTGTTTTCGATTTTGAACATGGAACAAATATGAGCAATCATAAACCTCTGAACCTAAGCACTGCTGATAATGAGGTGCAAGATGATGAACGTGTGCTACGTTTTCTTATTTGGGAAAACCAAAATGAGTCGGTGTTGCAGTCGAAACTACCCCGGTGTGGGAAATCGCTAATTACAGTTAACAGCCATCTACAGCAGAGTAATTTCCACACAATGAAGGACAGCCTAAACAAAAGGAAGCTTGTAAATCCTCAAACAGCACTGCTCTTGATGCGATGGTCCCTCAGGAAAACTAAAACACAGCCTTCAAGTTGCCTGACAGCTCTCACTGTGTTCCTATTGTTGACTTGTCTCCGAAAGTTTAGCACTTTTTATTCGTTCAAGGGAAAAGTTTGTGCAGCGTAACAGAAAAGGACAGAGGAACTTGACCCCGAATTTAATCAGCTCAAGGACAAAATTCAGAGCAGCAAAACAGAAGGAGACTCCATAACTTGAAGTGAAGTGTTTTAAAAGAAATAAACATAACTTGGATCTAAAACCAGTCAGCTGTTTTCCACAAAACAAACGGAGAGAGGAGATGGCCTAACCCACGCAACAAGTCAAAATGTCTTCACCTTAAAAGAAAAAGTACAGGAACAGATTGAAATACAACTTTTAAAACATTTAGTATTCAAAAATACCAACCCTACAGCAAATAGAGAGCATATCTTAACTTGTATGGAGCTATGAGACTAATAAAAGGATCCAATGGGAGGAAGAGACAAAAAAAAAAAAAAAACCAGAAAGAAATGAACGCATAAACACAAACATCCCCGCCTCCTTAAGCAAAACGGTTCACGCAAGAATCTGGCCTTGTTCTGCGCTTAAGGTGCAGAAATGGAAACCAGTCATCCTACAGCGTAGGAGCGTCGAGCTCTCCTCGCTCAGTTTGTTTGTTCGTCTTTCGGATATTCTCATCTTGTTCCAACTATTTAGCAATAGCTTACAGATGAGGCAGCTGCTTACGAAAATAGCCTATGTGCTTTTTCTAATCTCGTTACTTACAGCAAATGAGCACTCCTGGGAATTTTTTTTTTCCTCATGTAAACACTCCACTAGTGCTGTGCACTTGTGCATGACAAACGCTGGTAAACAAAAAGGATCACTTTGTTATCAAGTTCACATTATTTTTTGGAAAACCCAGAGCTGCGTTTGTGTTTCCTGCTGGATTTATCTCTCCACACTTGTCGTAGTAACAATGCTGTCCATCTGTATAATGTAAGGAGTGTCTGTGCACTGCATTACAAGGGGAATGACATTTATTTTAGGAATTCACAAGCTATTGTTGTGCCTACAGGGCAAGTCGGTCCGAATAAGGAAAATAATATTGGGCAACCTCTGCTTTGATGTAATAGGGAGTGTTTTAAGTTTTCATGCTCTTGACAAAAGTTTTTTTTTTTTTTTTAAAGGTTGTTTATTCCTCTGAGGTTCTATGGATCTGGAGGTAGAGACATTTCAGGTGACTCATATATACATCATGTTTGCAGATCTGGTAGAGAGGAGAGATTTTCCTCATTCAGACGGTTGAAACTCGTTACTCATTTCACTACGTCAGATTTTCTGCCCTATGAAAAATCAAGCTTCTCCACACTCTGCTTTTACTTTTCTGAAGTTGATGCTTCACAAAACACTGCAAAATCAATGCATTATGTGCATTTCATGTGTGTTACATGACTTAAAACAGGGCTCCGCAAACTTAGAAATCATGAATATTAGTTAATTATCCAACGACAACAGTAGTGACCATTCTTAAGCAATCTCCTCCTCTCTTTGATTGTTTCCTTGATAGTTTGTCCTACTTTTTTTAAGTTTTACTTCACATTTGCATTAAGATTTTATATGAATCGACTGGAGTAGTATTTGCTATTCATGCATATTTAACATATTTAAGGCTTTTCTTGCAGTTTCAGGTAGTGGATATAACAACAACAAAAATGGAAGAAGATGCTCAGGTCAAATGAAATCCTAACGTTTTGAATACAAATGCACTCTGCACTTCCAGATTACAACATTTTGAGAACTAGCCTGTTTTCCCCCACAGGTACTAGTTCTACTTTGTAGTGATCTATCACATAAAATCCATTAAAGAATGTTGTTGCAATGTGACAAAATGTAAAAACATTTAAAGGGGCAAAGATACTGCACAAGACACTGTATGCGCCTTCAACAAGGGCACAAACTATTAACGTTGTACAATTTAAGCTTTGTAGTCATCCAATGGAGTGTGGCTCAGAAGAAATTGGCCCAGGTCTATTTGTTTCTGAAGTTATAAGATAAATGAGATTTATTTGGAGATGATAAAGGTTTCTGTTGAACATTCCTGATAAGGATCACTGTTGAAGCAGAGTCCTGGACTGAAACTATAATCTGAGCAGGAAACTAGTGCGATTACTCGACAGGAGCTTCTTTGTTGTGTCTGCATCCACCCAATCTGTCATGCCTGACACATACAAAGATTACATAAAAAAAATTACTAAAAAGCAAGAACAACAACGATCTGTAACACGTCAGAGAAGTGCTGTTGGCTTTAAGCAGTACTTTAAAAACAATAAGTTCTTACTTGTACTATTTCATGTCCGATTAATCTAACAAACTGCACCACGTGGAGCTAACCTTTACACCTGTCCACAGGTAATTAAAACTCTGCAGTACAGTAAACCCCTCCGAACAACAAGTCAGTCATTAATAACTAACACAAACAAAGCGTTTACATATTTACAGTATAATAGTTGTTATACAGTTAAAGATAAAATAAAATAAAACTCGATAAAAACCATACCATGTACAGCTTCCCAAGAGACAGTGTTTCCGATCGTCAAAAAGTGTTTTGAGGAAAACGTGCATGCGACGTTGACTTTCTTCCGTTCTAAGCGCCTCATCCACAAACACGGAACAAAGTCAAGGCAAGTGTTGATAAAACAAAATGTTAAATGTCCTCTCTGTAGCTCTGAGGTGTCCTTCTTTCGCGTGAAGCGCGTTTGCTGGGTTGGACAGAAACCGCAGGAGTTTTAGAGAGCGGGAGTAAGCTAGCTCGAAAAACTACCAGCTACATCCGGTTGAAACTTTCAAAATAAAAGTCTCCAAGTTGTGTTCTGATTAAGTTAACATGTAAAGGATTTACAGCAAATTTTAATGTATTTCAACAGCATTTTACGTAATAGAGCAATACAAATTAGTACAAAGTGTGTTGTACGAGATCATTTTATGTGGCTTGAATTAATTATGTCCCTGCAGATAGGCCAACGATTACACAAAAATAAATGCTATAATATACTGTTTGAAATGCAAATACAAAACAGAGTAAAAACAAAATTGATACACTAATGTTGGTCTAGCCTGAACAAAGATCGTTGTTCAACATGTTTGTTGTATGTCTAACTAGTCTGTAAAGGGTTATGTCACATTACAAATGATCAGGTGGTGGATTTGACGGTGCACTTGGAGCTGTTTAAAGCTGCTTAATTTAAACAATTTTCTAACCTTAAAGTCTAAACCTTTTGTGATCTTCATTGCTTTCTGGAATGTGGCTAAAACTGATGCTCAGTTTTGAACATTTGGGCCGTTGTGTTGCACTCAAGGGTTCTGAAGGGTCTTTAGTTTTACTCTGAATATGTATATGGAATAGCTGGTCAAATAACAGAAGGAAACTTTGTGAAATAAATATTGCCTTTCACAATATTGGGAGAGAAAAATGTTACTTTCTAATCAGGCATATTATAGCTACATCTCTATCAGTCTAGAAACAACAGAAATATAAAAGAAAAAAAGTGTGCTTTTGTTTTGAAAAGCAAATTACAGTTTCCGATGTTTACTTTCTGAGAAGCGTAGATTTTTCTATGTCCCTCTTACACACGCACACATACCATCACACGCGCACGCACGCACACACACGCGTGTGTGTGTGTGCGTAAACCATTTCTTTACCCAAAGAAATGGTTTATGGAGAAGATACCCTAGATTCAAAGTCTGTTTCTGAACAACCTGTTCTTTGCTCTAAATATGTAAAATGAGGCCATATCAAAGAAAGCTCAGAGAAAGCTTCCACAGCAGGGTAAAACTTCACATTAAAAAGTATGAATTCTGGAGATAGCTTATGATTTCTAAACCCACCACCACAACTCTGTGTCATTTTGCACCCTTTCTAGACAAGCCATGATTTCTTCTTATACTTTGAATGATATATTTTTTACCTATACATACATTTTCACATAATTCCTCTTTGTATTGGACTTTATAAAGCCAACAATTCTTCCAAATGAAGTATCACTACTTTTACTTGTGCAAAATGTCTTGCTACTCTACCCACTGCAGTCTGTGAGTAACTTTACAAAAGAATAATTTAACCAAAGTTCATCAGGCACAGAAACAAACTTGTTTGGTAACAAGTATTGTTCATTGTTGTGGTTGTATCTGATGAGCCTACTGTGATATTCAGTGGAGAATAAACTGTCCCTACAAACTTACAATATCTAATATATAAACATTGAATGGATGGATGAATGGACAGATGGCTAGATTCATTGAAGATAATTCTTGACTTTGTAGACTAATTCATAATTTATAATATCTTAGTTTAACAGACCAACCACTCAATATTCGAAAATCTACCATGAACTTGAATTTATTAAAAAAGCAATAAAAAAAACACTGTGGAACACTGAGAGCTGTTCCAAGACATCTGCACCAAAAGCTTTGATTTAAATAGTGAACTGACAAAATTATTTTCATTTTCATTCCACACGTTATTGCATGGAAAATCACCATTTCACTAAGCGCAAACCAAGCAAATACATGCATTTCGAACATTTTCTCCTGACCGTCAGAGCTCTCTGCGTTTCATTTAGTCTGACGTTTTACCCTCACAGTTCTTTGCAACTTCGGTTCCGTCACGCAGGAATGCATATTCAGACTGTCCAGCTCTCCTCCGACCACAAGAGAAAGCAGTTACAGAAATGGATAATTGTGTGTGGGCTGAACGCTGCATGCCTGTAGACTCCCAAAATCAAAACTCTGAGTCTGCTCTTTGCCATTCGAGCATAAGGACTTTAGTTACTCCCTACTCCCAGCTGGGCCGGGTTGCATACATGCTGAGGAGGCCTATCGCCAAACAAATCACTCCCCTTCCTCCTGGCCCCCCTCCGGTAATTACGCTGTGCTGGTTGATAAAAACGGGCCCCTTTGCGTCCAATGTCAGTTCATTTCAATCAGACATGCAACGTAGACACGAGATGTGAAGAGTCACTGATAAGTGACTCTGCAGCTCACATTCAATGCTTAGATCCCTGGCGTTTGAGAGCCGACTTCCTGAATGTGAAACAGCAGAACTTTCCATTGTGATGCATTAGGCACGTGCAAGAGGGGAAGTCTGGAAAAGACATTTCGTGTTCTCCCCCAGGTGCGGCATTAAAAGCTTTTATGCACGTTTATTATTCCCAATTGAGTCGTTTGGATTCGCTTTGGACAATGTCATACTTATAGTCACGCACTTCTCTCGTCGTCGACAGTCCGTGTTTGTGTTTAAAAGATGGGAAGGAGAATAAACCATGGTTCGATCAGCTAAGGCAAAGAAAGAGTTGAAGCTAATGTATAAGTGTGAGACTCAAAACTCCAATAAGGACTTGGATTCTAAGAGGCAAAACAGATGCTCACCAAGGAGGACAGCAGTTAAAATTTACAGCTACTGGAACGATGACCCGTCACTCTGATTTATATTGATCTCGTTACAAGGTTGGGAGCAAAAGTGAAGAACAATAAAAAAAACCTTGTACAACAGGTTGTCGTCCTTGTTTTCATTTCTTTGATTGGTTGGTAAATCAGAAGATTTTTAATAGATAGCAGCTGCTGTTAATTAGGAGAAAAATGGGAAAAAGTCAAAGTAGATATTAACCAAAGACTGGCATGTTTTTGTACTGAATGCATGCTCTCTATTCATGGGAATAAGATTAAAGGATAATTCTGGTCTCTCAGAAATTGGGGCAATACTGGGACTACAAAGACTATGAAGGGGTGAGGAAATAGTTTTGATCATTTAAAGCACTTTAAGATGAACACCAGCACCAAAGCTTTAATGTTAAATCCCTCTTCATCTTTTTCTGTTTTATATTTCTCTTCTAAAAAGTATCTGCCGAAGAGTCTACTTCTGTTGTACAACTCTACACTTTGTATTGATTCACGAGCTTACGTTTTAGTATAAAACCATAGATCTTTTGTCACTTATAACACAAATAATTAAGTGCAAAATGTATTTGCGCAATAAATAGAAAAGGAAAAAAATAACAGTACAAATAGATAAAAGCGGTGTATTTGCAGTTTTTGCTGTTTGTATCATTCATATGTAGAAATGCTTGCATACTCAACCTACAGATGGGGCCATGAATTTATTTTCCGTGTAATAAATATGAAGTCTTTTAACTTGGAAACAATAAAATCAGAAGAAAGACATAGGAAAACTCTTGAACTTATGTTCTGTGTAAAAAAAAAAATACTCCTAACAATTGGAGATTAAGAGATAAAATTGGTGGAATAAACTTAAGGGGGCTGTAATTTTTTACTGTGCTGTTGTGAGTCAGAAGTTGTAAAGATGGTGAACCGCTAACTAAGAGCATTGGGCTTAACTATTAAGAATGCACAACAAGATTTTCTTTATTCCTCTAAACTCTACGTAATTTAGAGTCAGCAAAAGGAAAAAAAAAAGAAAAAAAAAACAGAAATATAAATTCATCCACTTTCCATGTTCTGAACTGCAAAAAAAAAAAAAGAAAAAAAACTTTTTGTTTGGCAAGTCCAACTAATACTACCTCACTGACCTCACTTCAAGTTGTGATCCTATCAAAAGTTAAATCCATTCGGATATTTCCGTCCCAGATGTTCCGCATCTGTTTTGAAATTAGACTGATGTAATTGATAAAAAGTTCAGTTTCTGGTCAGCAAAAGTATCCAGGATCCTCTTTGTGTTTAGTCCCTTGCAAAATATAAACGGTTTCCTGGGTTTATTCTTACAAATTAAAATCTCAAGTCAAAGATTAGAACATTTCAGAGGCTGCAAAACACTGGAGCTAGAGATAAGTTTTTTTCAGATTTGTTTTGATGTTTAGAAAACTTTTAAACCCAAGTATCATTTCTTCATCATCCTTGAGCTACTTTGGGTTTGACTGCCCTATAAAACGCCAAAAGATTGTCATTTTTGGACACTAAAGTCACATAAATGCAAAGTTTTGTTTCACCACCTTACAGTAGGGAAGTAACACGAACAGGCTGCTTATAAAATTCACCAGGTTCTGCAGTTCCAGCTGAAGCTCTTGATAAAAGAAAACGTACACACGCACACACACTATGTGACATTTAGCAAACAGAAGTTAAAGAACAGGAACATCCGCAGACAGCAAAGTTCAGTTTTCCAAACCAGCGTTGTTATTCCGCTTTTGTTCAGTGACTGGAAAGATTCCAATAGTACATCCATTGTTCTCTCTCTCTCTCTCTCTCTCTCTGCATATTTTGAGAGCAAAGGAATTTTACCACACAGAGCACTGTTTGCAAAAATGTTAGAAAAGACAAAAACAAAATGCAACGCAAGTTTACACAAAGATGGAAAGTAAAAAAAAAAAAAAGTTTGAACACAGAGATTTAGTTAAAACTTTTTATTTTGTGGTCATGTTAACCTTTGCTATTTCCTCACAAGTTTAATTGGCTGACAGGTGTGAAATGCCAACTGGCTAGTTGAGTCTATCATTTTGCAGTCTGTGAACTATATGATTTGACATTTTCATCTGTTGTGGCTCCAACACAACATTCAAAGTCCACATAAAACAAACACTTGACCAAATGTGAGATCTACGAAAGTGGGGGGCGGGGGGGCGGGAAATGAATGGAAATACAAATCAACACAATAAATCAGCCCAACATACTCTTATAAGTGTAACAATGGAATCTGCAATCATCACTGAGTCTGAAAAAACGAGTTTCCGCATTGTTTTGGAAGTATGGTGAATAACGCTAAAGTTAGATACAGTAATGGCTTTAATCTGCTCCAGACCAGATATCACTTCCTGCAGCCAGGATGCTGTTCATGCATGATGCCTTGAAGATGAATTTGTATGCCGTCACATTACAGCCTCAAACAGTTCGCTTTGTTAATATTTAATTTTATAGAAGTAGTGCAGAGATGTGAAGTGAAAAGAAAGGAACAATGTTTTCCCATGTTTTTCTGAAAAGAAAATCAGAAAAGAGTGGTGTGCGTTCCTGTTCAGCCCATTTTACTCTGTCACCCTTAGATATAACTTGCTCTGCATGCAAAAGTGCCACCATGTGTGGCACAAAACAGGCATTGCAGTTCACACACCATCCCTTTGAGAAAACATGGTGGTGGCTGCATCACGCTAATGGGTTTGCTTTTCTTCTTCAGGGATTGGGAAGCTATTCTGAATTGGTGGAAAATCTTGTTAAAAAGAGTGTGCTACTAATGAGTAAATGATTTCTGACACAGGGCCAGGAGAACCTTCCATAGAAAAGAAAAGAAAATATAAAGGCAGCAAACTTTTGCCCGTGGCTCCAGGACAAAGACGATTCGTATCTGGTTTTCAAACGGTAAAACTAAGCAGAGATCTGGTGCAAAGGAGGCAAGAAATGCACAAGATGTGATCTCGCTTGCTTGTGTCTGTCAGGAGTCGAGTTGCAATGTTATGGAAAAGCCGGGTAAAGCAGGTGTCAGTGTCCCATTGTTCTGTTCGTTTCAATGTAATTACACAGTGCTGCTTCACAACAAACTCCATCTCAAGCCACTTTGACAAGCAGGTATTCAACTATACTGAAGCCAGCTCCATCTAACACTGTCCAATCATAACAGTTTGACTCCAAAGGTATAGACCTGTACCGACTAATACATCTCAGTTGATCACAGAAAGGAACTCTTCAGCCACTTGCCTTTGGAAAGTCACTTATTTTACAGAAGTTCAAACATATTTGGTGCTCCCCCCCTGGCCCCCAAGTGAAACTGAGTATCTTTTTTCCAAGTAAAATACTCAACCAGAAAGGTTAAAATAACTTCAGATGGACAAATTATATCGCTATGAAAGCAGTAGAGTCAGACAATAGAGTTTTATGTCGTCTGAAAGAGAACATATGGTTTTGTCTAGAAATTCCCAGACGCAGGTTTTACATGGATCCACTTCCACATATGATCCAGTCAGTAACGATCTGCAGGTGGCCCCTTTCTTTTGTTTTCTTTAATCTTTAAGTTTACAATTTACGATTAACTAACTCCATCTGCAATTTAACAATCAGCGTCTGCCACTTGATATTTATATCGATATATTAGGGCAGCGATCTTTTCTGGCTCCTGTCTGACTTTTTTTTTTCCCCCCAAAGCAATAATTCAGCTTTTGTTGTTGTCTAAAGCTTTGAGAAGCCAAAAGATGATCTCAGCTGTCCAATACTGCACCGTGCACTAATTTCAGTTCTCACAAGCAAACAATCTCCTTTTTGTAATTCACAGCCTCTGCAAAATGTGCGTTGATGATGTGATTTCTTAGCTGATCTAAAAAGAAACATTTTTTGTGTAGATGATGGCACCGGAACGGAACTACTGCGTGGCCTGGGCCTGGCTTGATGGACGACAGCAAACTGATGATGAGCTTAACTAACCGTGCTTGCGCTGATAATTCTTCAATTAACCGCTGTGGTTTGTTTCCGCGTCCAGGAGCTCGCGAAGCAGACGGTTGGCGTGTCCACGCAGCTTGAGCAGATTAGACAGAGAGGGGCCTCGTTTGAAGGTGGCCGTGGAGACAGCTAATTTGAGAGTGAATAGCAGTTTTCTTTGGCCCGGGTTTGAAGTGTACGCCTGGTTAGCTGTCCCTGTCTCGTGTTTTTCTTGTCTTTTTTTTTTCTCGCCTTCAGAGGGAATTAAATAGAGGCTCGATGTGAGGAGCTGGAGTCCTGCCAGGTGTGCTTCACTTGTGCCCAGAAGTACGGGACACCAATTCGAACCACTCGCTCAAAAGCAGTGAGGCCGACCACTCACGTAAAAACCCGACACTCACACCTCCTTCCCTCTATAATTACGGTAAGCTTTGATTATCAACCCACCTGCCCTCTTATTTCAAAGCATTCCAGCTTATGAAGGACTCCAATACTTTCCAATTTCTTTAGGGCTTCCTTTAACAGTGCCGGAGAAGATTAAGCATCTCGGCTCTGCAGTTGGCCAGATTTCTGTCGTATAAACCCTGGATATGATGATGTCCCTCAAAACCCTTTTCCAGGAGGGACACGGTTAGCTGAGCAAACGGAGATGGCAGGTGTTTGCGGCACAGCTGTGTGGCTGGGGCGAATCAGGGTCCATGTCTAATGCAACATGACAGTTTAATATGAGCACATGGTGTCCACAGCGGCGGCTGAACAGACAGAGGAGAATAAGAAGGAGTTTTAAACAGGACAGCAATTTGGAACTATGTAATTGTCGATTGTAGCACTGGGTGAGAAATCACTTATCACTTCCGCGTTAGCTCCCATTAGCGGAGCTATTTTATACTTCGGTCTTCATTTTGCAGCAATGCAGAGCAAGAAATACTTTTAGCGAGACAAGGAAATTACACATGGCAAATTTAAAACAGACTCCTCACTGACTCTATTCAGGAAACTGACACAGCTTGGCATTAAAAAAAAAAAAAAAAAAAAAAAACACACACTGAGCCCAGCGTACGTTCTTTGTGAAAGTACACTGCAGCATGTACAAAAGTTTAAGAAAACAATAATTCCATTAATGGCTACGTCCACGCAGGAGACAGGTATTTGCAGCGCAGCTGCGTGGCTGGAGGAGCTCACGGTCACTGTGTAACAAGGCATGACAGGTTAGCATATGAGCCATGAAGACACGGCGTCCTCATATGGAGCTAAAACGGTGCATTTGTGAATTATGAGACAGTTTTAGCTCCATAATTTTGATTCCAGTTCTTTTTTTCAGTGACTGTCAAAAAGGAAATCATTCCTTCAGTCCTAGCTTTTTGTTGTTCAATTCCTTTTTTTTTTTTTTTTACATAAAATAATTCAATAAATGGGGGCTTGATATAAATAGTCTACAATTCTTCAGTGATGTATTTTAACTATTGCTTCAAATTTAGGACCAACAATTCCCTCATGGGTGTCTTTTTGTTGCTATTTCACTTTTGTTCTTCAATCTCAGTATTTTTCTCAGTGACAGCAAAACAGATGCTAAATATCTGCTTGAGAAGCCCACTTATTAATACAGTTATGAACTTCTTCATACTGATTGCTTTTTAATTTTTTCCCTTTTGTTTGAATGGAAGGTGTAGTCTACAGAAACACAGATTTGATCTTTCTCATATTTTAACTACTTTACTCCAAGGTCTCCACCAGCATTTCCTCCTGGAATTTTTACAGCCCATAAATGTTCGAATCAAAAGAGTCAATGTCCATTTAATCCAGTTAATTCCTGCCGTTGTCTTTTATAGTTGTTTTACATTCATTTTCTTTTATGTGCTCAAAATTTCAGACAATAAAGCTGTTTAACACAATAGACCGCTTATAACAAAGTTCCACAATTTCTCCTAATTTAGATGACTTATTTTTAATTTGCCAGGTGTTCAAATGAACACTTTAAACGATCGTTCGGAAAGTCTGGGGATTTATAGCTCGTGATCACTTTATGAGATTACAAGAATTTACGGGATGGGAAAATTAGGAGTGGTTCGAGACTTTTCCGTGGCGGCGCATCACAGAGCATCACATCAGCAGCCAAAATGTTATTGTCAGATGATTAATTCTAATTTCACAGAGAGCTTTAGATTAGGACGTGCCGTAGCAGAAAATAAAAACTTGTGGTATATCTTCTTGCTTGGTTTTTTTTTTTTTTTAATTACCAACATTACCGTATTAGCTTCACATAATGAGCCTGAAACCTGAGCTGTGTCCTGGTCTAAGAGCACACAGAGGAGGATGTGGTTATTAATATGCCCAGCAGAAGGCGTAATGTGGGTCAAACGTGCCAGATGCCACGTGAGAGAGACAGAGCAAAAACCCACCTCCCTCATGTCCTGACATGAGGAGGGGTAGCAGGGCTACTTGCATCAGCTGTGTGAGTCTGAAAAAGGGCCTCTGGAAAGTCTCCAGCGCAGCGGGGCCGCTGCAGCGCCACACAGAAACGAACCTCAAAATTCATGTGGTCATGATGGGAATGAGGTTTTCTGAGGATTTTAGATTTACAATTTGTTAAAGTAGTGTATTCCGTCAGCATGAACACTGCTGAGTTATGTGATGTTGGGTGTTTTTGCATGTTTTCTATTTCGTCGTCAGGCTTTCTTAACTTCTTTTTTTTTTTATTTGAGTTGAGGCTCATCACTTGTTACAGCACCGCATAGGGGAATACACGTAATGAATGGCCAGGTGTCGCGTCATTTATGTCATATTTTATCACATTGCATGAGTTATTTTTTTCTCCCAAGGAAGGCATCGAAAGCATGGAGGGAGCTGCAGCTTTATTTTGAAGGAGGTGATATCTTTTGCAAATTTGCCACATCAAAAGCCTTCAATCGTATCATATATAATACTTTATACCATATCATATCTCATATGACTGTCAGTAGCACTGCATCTTTTTTATATACTGACAAGAAAATACTTTTTTTTGTTGTTTTGACCGTTCAGTACTAATGCAAAATGACTGATTAAGGAATACAGTGGGTTTATGTGTATGTATTGAAAATTACATATCCACAGTTTCAAATTTAATATGAAGATACAAGAATGTTTTTATGTAACTCTTAGCTGGAAACATTTATTATTCTAAAAAAAAAAATCTACTTACTCCTATTAAAAAAGTTAATGGACTGAATTCTTATAGTGCTTTTGTATAAATACGTCCATAGATTGGTTGGCAATTTGTAGCTTCGTACTTTGTACTGTAGCTCCAGTGTTTTCTATTGTTACCTTTATAAGGTCATTACATAAAAGAGGAGACCATGTCTTTGTGTGAACTCTGTATTAAAGTCCAGAGTCAACTGACTGATTGCAAATCCCTAAATTACCTCCAGACTTTGTTAAATATAGCTGGCTAAATGAAGGGTAAGCTAATGAAGCGAAAAGCTATGCACGCATGTATCCATGCGTCCCACCATCAACACAGTTCAAAGCAGCTCTCATCTCCATCTTTTGTTCTTTGTATAATACCGTATAAGGCTTTGTGTGCAAGCAGTTTACAAAAAAAACAATCTAATTTGCTAGACACTATTTGTGTGTTTTGATGTGATTTTTAGCTGATTTATGAGCAGATGAAGCATCTTTTCTCAGCTTTGTTGTACCACATCCCAAAGGATTTGATAAAGTGGGATTCTTTTGGTCTCCGCGTTATTTGTCTCCCCCGTGATTAAAAAGCTGCGTTGCTCAGATTGTTTCATCTGCTATTCTCGCCAGATGGGAACTATTTGGATTGGCATGCAAAGCACAGATTAAACCAAACTTATCCAGAGCTCTAATTTGACAAAGGCATTTTATGATAGAACATTTAGGAAACTTTACTTCATGCTATGAGTAATGACTAACAGCAAAAAGGGCATGGCTATTTGGTGGCGTTTTGTACTGATTTTCGTGAGTTTTTGCCTCTAGAAGAGCACTCAGGCGACAGGGCTGCCATCAACTCGATGCAGTAATGCCTGAAAACACAAAGAAGCCCATTCAGAAACCCATGAATCCATATCCCACACCCACAAAGTCAAGAGGACACACAGACCCATCCAGCACACAGCCTGGAGTCAGTACAAAAGGCCGTGTGTGCTTACGCAGTAGTTAACAAAAAAAAAAAAAAAGAGAGAGAATCTAGGAATCACTATACCCATCCACAGTCATACACAAAGATTTATGTGTGTAAAACATAGAGGGATATTTCTCATGGTTTACAACGTTACATTTTACGTCTCAGTGATCCAGTGTGCTTAAGAGTTCCACATCGTCTGTGTTGGCTGAGTTTGGAGCCACTGGCTTCTCTGGACTGGTCTGGGAAGGACGGAGCCAGAAAAGAAATTAGAAGCAGACAGAGAGGCCCCAACATCGGCTGGTCCACACCAAGGCAAACAACGCTGCAGAAATGTTCAGGGATGACTTGCAACAAGTTGTTTGACAAGCCTGCAGAACTGCTCAACCCTGTGCATGACAGGAAAAGTCTGAATCCAACTTCTGCTTGTTCACATTATCCCACATACTAATGAGTCCCGTTGATTGTTGACGGGTCAGTCATACTTGGACATCTATCACACAACAGATCCAAATAAGGATAAATATGATCAAAACGAGACAGAAATCAGATTTTGTTGGAAAATAAACTCTTAAATTTGTAGCTGTAATTTAACAAAAATATTAACTTTCAAGGTGCGTAATAACTTACAAAGCACTGCACATAATGCATATAGGATGTTGAATAAACAGCTTCCAGGTTGAAGGGAACGAGGAAAACCACGGAGAAGGTTAAAGGACGAAGTGATGAAGGACATGTAAAGGGTGTGGCTGAAGAGAATAATTGGGTGAGATGAAAGCAGAGGATTATACATCTGAATATAAACCAAATATAATTTCCTGTGTTTGGACTGTGAAGCCACAATAATAATAATAAAAAAAAAAAAAACAATTCTATGCTGCCAGTAGTTGAGTTGCAGTTTGGGGGTTACATGATCCTGAAGGAACCCAAGTAGAATTTGAAAAAAAAGTTGAAAACTAATCAGATTAGATGGTTTTGATCAACATTTCATACTACTTGAGAGTTTTTCTCGCTATTGCAGGAGTTTGAATTTCTGAATTAACATATTCCATATTCATCACAGATACCAAGATTATAAATAATTTAAAAAAAAACCTTGATATACACCATGCAATTATTTATTTATTTATTGCCTTCACATCATCAATGTGGAATGTATTTGGTTTGATGCGAGTGTGATGAGACCTAATCAATTCCACCTACGAGCAAAACCAGCTAAGCAAAGGTAGGACAGTTAATTTCACCTATTAAATATTCATGTGAAGACGATTTGAAACGCGGTGCATTTATTAAAAGTCATCCTAAATAATAGATTGTGTAACATGATGCAGGAAGGGTTTAATGCTACACAGTGACAGGTAGGCGTGCTTAACCCGATGTGCATCTTTACGCATGCGTAATCTGAAACTTCATCAAAGTCGCCGATATTTAAATACTCGACGGCAAGCAGAATCTAATTAATGCCCGCTTTTGTGCTTCGTCATGCTGCAGTTATCTATAAAACACCTTCGGGGAAATTCCTCCTACTTTATGAAAAACATCGCTGCTGCTACGTTTAGGCACAAGGAGTCCCTATTTATTGTTTTTTTTATCCCACACTGCCCCCTGCTGACCATTTATAGAAGCACATCAACAATGGGATTTTATGTAGAAAAAAAGCTTTTTTAATAAATCATGATACAAAGTGTATGAAAAAGATCAATAGAGTGAGAACACATTATGGTAATACAGACATTGATAGTGCCAAACAAAATACAGTGGATCTTAGTTTCACAGTAAATTAAATACTTGGATGAAAAGCTTTAAACGCTGCAACAAAAGTCAAATTTTGACTAAATTTTTCCTTGAACTTACGACTGACTAGATACGCATGACACTGTTTTCATCATCTTCTGTAACTTTAGAGAAGGATAACGTTTAAGGTAGCTGATCACTCGTAATGTCATCCTCCAGTTAAAATAAGGAGCGTCACACATTTTCTGGGCCGTTCCAAGTCTTAAAGCAGCATCAAAACATACCGGTAAAATGTCTACTACACATGAGCAGTGAACACATGCAAGAAGTGTACGTTACTGCAAAAAATAAAAAAATCCCTCCAATGGCCTGAAAACAATAATGATTTTGAATTGTCCTCACTAGGTGGAATTTCTGGAATCCAAGACTGGAAATTGGATTTAAACGAGTCCCAGAAGTCTGACAACCAAACTTCACAACCAACAGTGAAACTCATCGTATATAAATTCATTACACAAGAGTGACCTACGTAAGAAGCATTCGTTTCTGCTAAACGTGGTGATGAGACTTTGTGAGAGACTCGATTTTAGGTGTCTCAGACATATGCCGTAATCGTCAAAATTACATGTATCACACTGTAATAAATCCATACGTGTGTTTCTCCTTTTGGAGTCGGATTATTTCCAGCTGATTGTGATGCAACTGTGTGGTGTGGGTGTGTAAATAACAAATGTATGAGATACACAGAAAAACATGCTTATTCACACTTCTGACAGTTTGCATCTTATTAAACCAGAAAAAGTCAGATGGTAATGGACATCTTTTCTAGAGTTTCAAAGCAGAGAACGTAGAGACGTTATAGGACAGATCAGGGAGTCAGATCATGTTTTAGCTCCATTACAAACAGTATGTAAAATATTAAGGGATGACTCAAAACTTTTGCACAGTGCTGTAAATATTTTCAGCTTAGTCAAGTTTTGAGAGCTCACTTCCTTTTCTAAACACTTTTGCGAATCACTACTTTGCTTTATCGTTTCTGTTAGCGGGGCATTTAGCCGCTTGCGATGCCTTTGCAGTTTTTGTCGCTTTTTCCTTCTTCTCTTCGTCCTTCTTCGCGGTTACCTCGTTCCTCTGGACCTCCTCCTCGTTTTCCGGCTTAGCTGCGACCTTCCTCAGCTTGTGCTTCCCCTTGATGGGCGTTGAAAAGGTGAGCGAAGACTTGATGAAGTCCAGGGGGAAGATGCCCACGTCTCCGTCGAAGCGATTTTTGGTGACCTGCAGCGACCTGCGGCCGGGACAAGTCACCAGCTTCTTCTCCTGCAGAATGAGGACGTTGTCGGCCTCTTGGCTTGCCTGGAGAGAGGTCAAAGGTCAGGACGCGTGCGCCACATACGTCTTTTCTTTTTGACATCACAAGTACGTGTTCTTCTCTGCTTCTTGTTCTTCCTACTCATTGGGTAAACCACGGTTTCGGCATGTTTCAGTAAATTAAATTTACAGCAATTTAAACAAAATGAGTCCAATAGCGCATAAAAAAAGTACCCTCGTAAATTTCTTCTTTGACACACTTAAAAGTTTTATTTCGCTAAACTAGTTGAGGAAATGTCAAGACGTGAGTGAATTTAACTTGGAATATAGTAAAAAATGATTCGGCCTTATTCAACTTAAGACCCTGCAGAACCCCTACTAGACCTTTTATGGGAGAGATTGGACAAAAAAAAAAAAGAAATTAAATACCTTAGCAGAACCGAAGATGGACGCAGTCTGCAGTTCCCTGTCGTCCTCCTCTTTCCTGGGATGAATGATCAGAGTGACGTGGCAGCTGCTGTTGGTGGCAAACTTCCTGAACACCCCGATGATGTGGTCCTGGACGGCAAATCTGGATTGCAAATTCATTTGCATGTTTTAATTCAAATGTGTTAACGATTAGAGCCTAACTAGACAGCTATTTTCAAATCTACTTTGTAAGAAATAGGTGTTCAAAGAACATTGTTTAACACCTGCCAATCACGGTGGTGGCAGGTGGACCACTTGCCAATTGGTCCACTTTAAGAAGGACGGCTCAGGTAAGCGGTTGTCTACCTTCAGCAGGACTTTCAGTTACCTTACTGATGCGACTGTTAGCTGAAATGTTGTGGTTTTGTGTGTTTCAGTAAACCTGCTCCAGATGAATCTACAGGTTTTTGTAAATTTGCAGTTTTTGTACATTTGCCTGCTTACATGCCAGAACATTAAGCTCTCTCTGCCCTGACACTGAATAAAAGTCTATGCTTCCACTCACTTATCTACTGAGAGGTTTTCTTGACCCATCATGAACTGCAGGTTATCAATGATGACATGGTTGATGTCGTAGAGGTAGACGGCGTGTTGCATGGTGTCCAGTACTGCCCTGGAATGAAAACAAGTTCACGGAAGAGTTCCTGATTAAAAACGGCAGTCGCGTCGGCAAAAACGTAAGAAAACTCAAAGAGAAGGGAGAGACAGGTAAAAACTGACCGCCCTGATCAAACATACTTGATGTTCTGCTGTCCGTGGAACGTCATAAAGTAAAGCGGCAGCTCCTCGAATCTGTCAGCCCAGAAGTCGTACTGCTCCAGGTTCTCCTCCAGCCTCTGCATGGCGAACTGCGTCAGCATGATCTTAGCCAGACGCACGTTGTTTATCTCGAAGCTGCCCCACAGCGTGTTGACACCCTGCATGCAGAGGTCCAGGGCGAGCTCGCTGATGAAGGTGGTCTTCCCGCTTCCGGTTGGACCTGGATAGGAAACGCACTGATAGAAAACTGGACAGGACCCTTTCCTACTTCTGTTTCATACCTTTAAACAAAGCACATAACTTTATTATGCCCACATAATAAAGTAGCAGTTCAGTTTTCTTTGAAGAAAAACGCACAGATATGAAACATAATTACATTTAAATAGATACAATTCCTTCAAAACTGTTTAACTACACCGTTTATTTTGGGCCTGGTTCCAATTTGGGCCGGTTTGTGAAGATTTCCATTTTTATCCACTATTTCTGTTCCAGCTTTAAATAAAGTAAGTAGACAAATGACAGATTAGTACCTGTGAAAACTGTGAGCTCTCCTTTTCTGTGTCCCTTTAAGATCCGGTTGAGCTCCGGAAATCTGGTCCACTTAACTCCAGCCACCTGATCTGTGTTCACCAGCTCTCCGTAAACGTCCTCTCTGAGCTGCTTGAAAGAGACAATGGACTTGTGCGCCGCTGGGATGGAGGCTTTGACAATGCGGGACAAGTTTTTCCCCTGGGAGAGCGCCTCCAGTGGACACGGCTGGAACTCCCCCGGTCGCACCAGGGTGCACCGCCGCAGGCCCAGCTTACGCGAAAAGAGCTTCGATGCCTCCCAGGAGCGAATGTCGCCCCCCAGCCACAGCGTCACCCTCTTGAACTGCTCCAGGTAGGGCAGCAGGGCCGGCGGGAGGCAGCTGACCCCGCGGGGCAGAGCCACGCTGGGGAGCCCGGTGCCCTGGCTAACGGCCAAAGTGTCCAACTCGGAGCCCGTCACCACCACCTCCGAGTCCATACGGCTCACTAGGGCGAGGCCGAACAAGTTGAAGTAGGAGCTGCACTTTGGAACTGTGGCTTCGTGATAGGTGACCTTCTCTCCGTCTGTCCTTTGGGCGGAGAGGAGTTTGATCCCCTTCAAGGAGGAGTCGGGACCACCGAACCAGGGGAAAACCAGACTCTTGGTGGGCTTAAAGAGCCTCACTCCAAACTTCTTCAGGGTTGCATTGGAGATCTTTGTGATCTGAAAAAGTAAAACAGCGATGAGTTTGAGAGGTAGTCCAACAATCAGTACGGATAACAGTTAATAAAGGTCTGCATTACGCAAAAGATTATTAACTCTAGCGTGTTGCTAGAAATGCAGATTTTCTTTTTACTGTGACTCACACTTTTAAAACCTTTTGTTTAAATTCACCAATTATGGTGTCTTGCAAAAGTATTCAAACTTTTTGAACATTTTCACCCAGAAACTTCAGACGTTTTACTGGGATTTGATGTGATCGATCAAGTGCATGTTTGTGAAATGGAACGGAAACAATTCATGGTTTTCTGAGTCTTATACAAACACCAACCAGAAAGGTGTGACATACCCTTGTACTGAACCCCATCACAACGATACCCCTAAATTGTACTGAACCCCATCACAACGATACCCCTAAATTAAATCCAAGGAAAACAACTTCCTTAAGAAGTCACCTTGCTACTAAATAAATGACACTTGACAATTTGACTTTTCTGCCAATAAAATTGTTGAGACTTGGCAAATAATGATAATAAAAAAATCCTACCTGCTGACCAAATAAAGCCCTACGTAAATCCAGTGTAACCATAATTCATAACTTTAATGTTTGACGATATGCAGTGTTTGACTGTAAACAGGAATAAGTTGTTTTTTTTTTGTTTTTTTTTTAAAGATTTTGGAACTACCTTTTAGAATCTTGCAACATGCATATTTAGTTGTAGCATTTCAGAGAACAGCACATAAACACAAAATGAAGTTCTTCTTAATCCTACCCGGAACATGGCTTTAACCAGCTGAGCTTCCTCGTCGTGGAGATCTGTGAAGGGCAACGAGCTGGACCAGATTTCCCGCACTTCCCTCTGCTCCCTCTCCGTCTCCTCCTGCTCCTCCAGGCTCTCCGGATACCCCAGCAGCACATGAGGGCTGAGGGAGTCCTGCTCGTCCTTCTGCATCACCTCCAGGCAGTCCTGGAGGTCCTCCCAGCTGCCCTCCACCAGCGTGTCCTTGCACAGAAACTGTCCCGTGGTTTTGTCAATGAACAGGGAGAAGCTGTCCTTCCTCGTGAACGCGTCGATGAAGATGCTTGGGATGTGGAGGCAGCTGTAGCCATCGTGGAAGAGAATGTCTTTGGAGCGCAAGTACTGCTTGATGTCTGTGACTGTGATGGGACTCAGAGGGAACTCTACAGTGGACTTGGCGTCCTTTTTATAATTCCTGATCAGGTTGTGGGATTGGAAGACGTCTGTACTTCTAAGCCTCGGGATGCATGATGTCTCTCGAAGTTTGTGGACAGACCTATGGGTGAGAAGTCTGAAACACTGGGAGGAAGCATGTCTTTGATGGAGAAAGCTTTGGGCTGACACCTGCAGGAGACAGGTGGTGCCCTTCAGCAGCAGGCCTCTCCACATTGGCTATCTGCTTAGCTCATTTGACCTACAAAAACACACAAAGAAGAAAACGCGTGCAAAACATTAGTTAGATGCATTAAAGCTACACAACTGACTTCATGAAGTGATACAGAAATATACTAAGGCTTATGCTAAGTCTTCTTTTTCACTCAAGCGAACACAATTCACAAACTGGAAGTAGACAGTGGAGCACCTTATAAAATCAGCTAAAAAAAAAGTGTGTTACGTTAATAAAAACCATGATCTTCATAAATACATTTTACCTGCTAAACATCTGACCTCGTCTTGCCCCATGCTCCATGCAGCCCGGGTTTTATTGGTACGCTTTCAAAACAAGTCCGTCTAAAACAAATTATAGAAGAAGAAACATCTCTTGCGCGTTCAGGTCCTTACGTCAATGTCATTGCCATATTGTGTGTGGCAGTTTTTGTTGCCAAGCATGCAAAAAAAAAAAAAAAAAGAAACTTTGATCAAGCTGGGGGATTGCGCCGTAAATGATGATTCGGTCCAGAAAGGGTCTAAAATGTTAAATGCTGCAAGCCACTGACTCGATGAAATCTGCAGGGTTTTCTTGGAAACTGTTAACTACTTTGAATAATTGTAATTGTAGTTATTGAAGTTATTATTTCTACTAAAGTGCCACGAGACGACATTTGTGGTGAATTTGCACTATATAAATTAACTGAATCGAGTTAAATTGAACTACAAAGGTCCCGAAGGAATACATAAGATTTCCCCCTGGCAGTAAGTTTGCATTCCCTCGCACACCGTGGTAATGTTATTTTAAAACAGGAAAAGGAACTGCACGTGAAAACTATTCCAGTCTAACTACCAACACGAAAAATCTTGCGTTGGTTTCCAAGGAGAACCCTAGAACCTGCCACACACAATATGGCAGACGGCGCTCCATATTGTAGCTATGCTATGAAACTTCAGTTCCGTGTATGTGTCACATCGGACCTTTCAAGCGACGGGCTGCCTTGTGTTCCTAGCCGAGAGGTTGTCCTCTACGAGTTTAGGTATCGCAGTTTTATAAATTACTACATGTTAGCAGTGGTCTGTCTTTACTGAGTTGAAGATAAAGTTGAAGGTGAAAGGATGACATCCAGAGGGACGCCCAGCCGCTTCCTGAAGAGCGTTCTTCAGAACGGCGTGGGCCGATACGTGTGTCAACTGAAACGGGTCTCCATCATGTTCTCCAAGAAGTCTCCGAGCGCACTGGGAGTCAGGTTGGTATTGTACTCCTTTGCACATTTACATTTTGTCTCTGTACAACCGCAGACTTTAACGATTTTTTAGAAATTTACGTGGAAGACTGACAGTGGCTTTATAAAAGGACACTGTCCTTCAGAAAGTCCCCTGTTTAGTAAGTAGATTCCATCTGTGTGTAATTTAATCTCACTATAAATCCAGAAGTTTGTTTACGTGACAGTGTACTTAAAGTCCCAGCTGGAACTGTCAAAACCAGTGACCTTTTTTCATTGTAAGAAATATTGTCAGATATCTACTGAAATGTTGCACGCTTTACTTTCTTTCTTAAAACATGCCTTATTTGTAGAACTGTCTACAAACTAGTTCATCTTCTCCTCCTGTAGGGATTTCATTGAGGAGGGAGTGGTGGATTTTGCCAAGAAGAACCCTGGGACTGTTGTTTATGTTTCTCCTCAGCTCTGTAGTATCCCTAAAGTAGTTGCAGAGTACTGTAAGTACCCACAATATTGACTAAATATTGAATTGGTCTTCTCATGATGGTTTTATTTTATTCGTACTGTAGTTATGTGATTAATAATTGGTAAAAGTGTCCCGATTGTTCCAAAGATCATCACAAATATAGAATCAGGGAAAAGCATTGTGTTCTCTTGAAAGCATTTTTAAATCCTTACACACGGGGCTCCGGTTATTAATGTTTAGATAAAATATTTGAAAAAAGTCAAATTTCAAACTAAGACTCAGGCTCTCTCTCTGATCATGCAGGTCTCTTCAAAAGTTTACATGCTCTCATAAATTGCTTGATTGCCATGTAATTCGGAAGCGTTTGAAATGATTTGACTAGATTTTAAACCACTTAAGGAGTTTGTTCGATTTAAATAAGATCTGGGTTTCATTACAAAATCGATCTGTTTGTGATTTCAGATAGACTGCGATGTTGCATTCACATGACAAATTCAGACTTTTTCCGTTCCTTCATAGATATGCAACTAAGATTAAAGTCTATATAAATTTTGCACATTAAGATATCTAATAACAGAGCAGGAACCAGAACAAGAATAAATAAAAAAAATAAAAAACAGTCATGAAGCAAAATGCAAATACCATATCACTGTGTAATAAATTAGCTAATTATGAGAAAGTGTGAACTGTGATGTAACACTCTTAATGTACTGTAGGGGGCAGTATGTTACCCCTTTTTCTAAGATTAATACTCAGGAACAAGACCTAGACAAACATGTAACTCTGTCAGAGTTACACGTTTGTCTTGTTCCCATTCAGTCTCTCACCACATGATACATTTACTCTCCCACCCTGCAGTAAATGGTAACACAAAGGAGGAGCTGCTCAGCAACAAAACGTCGCAGCAGGTCTTAGAGGTTCTCACCAAGCTGACCGACCAATCTGGCCAGGACATCATCCGCATCCGCAAGCCGTATCACACCGACAGTCCCAGCATCCAGGGCCAGTGGCACCCGTTCACCCACCGCCCCCCATCTGTCGGCCTCATCAGACCACAGAACCACCGTGTAGAATAAAGACTTCCTAGTGGTTATTGTTGGGACAGTTTCCAGAAACTAATGAGGCTCGTCTTAGCCTCATTAGTTTTTTCTGCAGAGAAAACCCACTTCTGACAAGTGCTGTTATTATGTCTTCAGATAACATTTGAAACTAGCACGTTTAATGTTAATGGGTTTTTTTTTAAAGTGTATATAATGCATTGTATTAAAATAAAAATAAAAAAGTGAAAATAAATGATCTAGTGCTATTTCATATTTCATGGACTGAGCAGCAGCTTCTCAAAATGAGCTGAACAGAACAAAATTCTTGAACTTCTGGTTGATCTCTCATGCTTAATAGCTTTGTGAACACATGCACAAAGGCATATTTTCGGCATATTTGTCATGGCCTTTATGCCTTTATACTAAAAAAAAATGTTCAATGTGTTTTATTTGAATTTTATGTAATAGACCAATACAAAAGTGGTTCATCATTGTGAATTGGAAGGCTAAGGATACATGGTTTTTAATTTTTTTTTTTTTTACAAATATTCTGAAGCAGCAGCCCTTCAGTGGAATTCATAGAGCCTTTGCACATCTGTGGACACATTTTCTTTTATATAACTTTGTCTGTCACATAAAATCACAATAAAATTTAATCAATTCCATGTTCTAACTTTACAAAAAGCTAAAAGAAAGATGAATGTTGCGAGGTGCATCATATGGAATGATTTTGCTATTTAAATGCCCCAAAGCTTGATGACAGATGGCTGTGTGATAGCTGGAGGGGCAACAGTCTTTTATCATCAGATCCTACTGTCCTCTGTATAATGACCTTTAACAGTAACCAGATACTTACTGCTGTATCATGTTTTTTTTGTTTTTTTATCAAACCTAACATAAAGGCTACCGATCCAGCTTTTTTTTTTTTTTTTTTTTTTTTTGCAAATCCCAACCCCTAATTCATCATTTCTGACAGGAAAAGCTGGCGGTGACCTCAGTGATGTTCTTTACTAGTAAGCAGACAATTAGAAGTCTATCGTTGCCACAGGAATACAAATAAGCGGATATTCTCGGAACGATCAGAGTCATCTCAGGAGTGAGTCATACCAATTCGACATTTTATTGAAAATTTACAAAACAGTGGAATGGTTTTAAACCACCATTGTGTCTTTGCATTTACCTTTTACCAGGCAAACGTTCTTGTATTCTTTTAACGTTGCAACAGTTCTCCGTGATTTCTGAAAAGTTTTTTGTAACACTTTATTTGAAGGGGGTTGAATAAGACTGACATAACACATGTCATGAACATGAATAAGCCTTCATGAATATTTATGACTGTTGTCATAAAGCGTCATTCGGTAAATTATGACACTTTTAATACAAAGTTGACATTATTCAAAATGTCTTTGTTATGACAACTTGACATTAACCAAGAAATAATTATTGATGTAAATTTGTTATAAAAGTATTACTGATTGCACTTTAAAAATTAGGTAACTTTATGTTATTAAAGGTAAAGTTTAAACAGTAATGATTTCTTGGTTAATGGCAAGTTGTCATAACAAAGATGCCATGTCATGATGTTATGTCATGTTTATGAAAGTGTCATGACAGTCTTATTCACCCCCCATCAAATAAAGTTACCAAGTTTTTTTTTTTTTTGTTGTCAGCCGCTGGTCATTAGCCTGGATGAGAATGTTGGTATCTAGAATGTGAAGAGAGAATCAAACTGCATAAAGGTGTATCAACTTGGAGTCTCCATAACAGTCATTATCTGCAGGTGCATCTCAATTGATCAGAATATTGCTAAAATGTTAATTTAGTAATTCAAATAAAAATGTCACACCAATTTAATGGGACCTGAGGTGATTAGACCTGAACTCTGTCCCTGGATGCAGATTCGCTTTCGCCCTCGGATCTGCATCTTACATCATCACGATCGCATGTAAGTGAAAATCAGAGCTGTTCATCCAGAAAAAAAAAAAACAGACAGAGCAAATGCTCTCAGCTCTTTTAGCGCTTTAAGAAAAGAAAAGACTTGGGAATTGAAAAGGTGAAAATTCTTCTGATTCATTTTCACCTCCTCCTTCCCTTTAATCTAACTGTTGCACCAATTAAAGACATCACATCCGCTGCTCTCCCCGAGGCGAGCTGGCACAGCTTGACCCAAGCAAGGACATTAAAGGCTCTAAATAAAGTTGCTGTTGCTAAGCTACTGCTCTGAAAAATGGTAATTTTACCCCCCTGCCCCCAACCACCCTCTTCTTCTTCTTCTTCTCTGGGCTTATGTTTTACCTCTGCCCTGACATATTCATGCAGAAATGTAAATGACTCTGGGACTCACTGTCCCACCGGAAAACGCCGGCCTCTCCTCGAGCTGAAAACAAACAAGCCGTCTTGAGAGTAAGATTCAGTTTGAACATGTCTTACATGTAATTTCACGATTTCCCCCTTCAGGCTGTTGACACTCATTTCCTGTATTTTTTTTTGTTTTTGTTTTTTTTTTTCCCTCCAAGCTAAACATAACCCAAGTTATTGTTGTTGTTTCTATTATTCTCAGAAAAACCAGCGGCCGTTTAATGAGGTGAAATGAATAAGACATGAGACTCAAAAAAAAATAAAAATAAAATAAATAAATATATATATATATATATATATATATATATATATATATATATATATATATATATATATATATATATATATATATATATATATATATATAAGGGTAATGTACTATCTTACAATAAGAGAGGACATAAGTTCAGACTGAAAGGAAATACAGATTTATGTCAAATAGAAGAAAAACGGATGGAACGGGTCAGTGTTTACAGGAGATTTTACATCATTTTTGAAATATACAATAATAAACAGCACAGATCATGGAAGCCATTAAATAAATCAAGTAACATTGCATTTCCACATATATCATAAAGTATAAATAAATGAATAAATGACAGTGACTTAAGTCAAAGATATAAGTTTGCATTGTAGTTTTCCACACAGTGCTGCGTGCATATTTTAGTAACTGGATATTCTAGTGAGGAACCAGTAACAAATATAAAAAATAAAAATAAAAAAAAACAAGAAAATGTAGGTGTTTAGTTTTCATTTGAAATGACAAAATACTTGACTAAATGCAAATGTTAATGAAAACCTGGGTGTATTTTAATTTGATATTTTGCTTTTTAAACAGAAAATCCAGTGATCAAAAAATGCACGTATTGACTTCTTCACTCAAACTTCAAATAAACAAAACGAAGCAGCAGAGACTTAGGATTCATTATGGACATGCATGAGTTGTTCAGAAGAAAAACTGAGCACGATAATTTACTGTTTATCTAACACCAGAGGAAGCTAGTTTCACATGTGCAGCAGCTGTTTACATCTTGATAAACCAATAACAAGCAGTGTGCCGTGCGATCTATTGAGTGTCTGAACCGAGAAAAAAAGAAGAAGAAGAAACACACTGGTTTTTCCAATTTGCAAATGAAACACACTCAATACTGATGTGACAACATTCCCACGTCCACTGTGACTGATTCATGAGACTATGCACAATGTGAATCAGTTAGAAGTTGGATGAGCAGTGGGATGTTCTGATGGTACATTCAATTCCATTTGGAGGTCAGATTGTCCAAGTTTTAACTTGGATAAATAAAATGCTTTGGTTGGAAGTCAAAATCTGACATGAATTTAGCGTTGGCGGTGAAAGATAAATAAAATGTGCTGTGAAAACCAGGATTAAACCCTTAATTTGGACCTGTGGAAGTTTATATCTCAGTAAGCCAGCGGCACATACAGTATTTTGCAATCCTTACATCTGACCATGCTCCATAAATGTTTGCACAAAAGGGAAAATTATATGTTGTCATTGGTTTTATTGGTTATAGTAATTAGCACTACGACAAGTAGCTATCCCAAATACAGTTTCGTGACTTGCAGCTGGTTCAAGCCAAACTGGGTTGAAAACTCATTTCCAGATCTGATTTCTGTGGCAAATCAAACATATCATAACTGCTCCCCGTCCAGACTAACTTCTACAATCAGTACAGTTCAATAATAGTATATCTGTCTGAATTTTATATGCAGAAACTTTGAAGGAACATGTTGAACATGTTTGTACAGCAGACCCTCAATTATTGAAATACAAATTTTTAGAACTCGAATTACACAGTTTTGCTATATTTCAATCACTGTAAAGAATTATTCAACGGATTAACTCGGATTTTGTAGATAACGTTAAGAAATGCTCCAATGTTGCACAAAGCAACTGAGTGAGGCTTGAATTGACAAGCAAAGAAAATAAAATCTGTGCACAAAGACCAAGTGGTCTTGTACCCTAAAAGGCTGCATCAGCCTGCAGAGACGGCAGGAACACAGGAAGCCTAAATGCTCCTGCCCTCTCTTCGTGAAGGTGAGCTACGCTGCGCTGCTCTGACTTATGCACTGCAAGCCAGAGCCTGCTGCTGAGCCCCAAGAGCTGACTCGACACCTCCCTGGGAAGACAGACATTTGTTCACGAACGACCGTGACATGTTTACAAACTGCTCACAGATTCATTTCAGTCATCGTATATTACACAGTCTGTATTTAATCACAGGGATGCTCACCTTGCCATGGAAATACTGTGAGCTCTGCAGCTTTTGGTTGTTTTTTGGCATCACACTGCATGTCCGGTCTAAAATTTTGCCACCTGCAGATTTTTTTTCTCTCTCTCTCTCTCTCTCCCTATTTTTACTGCAGAGGACAAACTGATGTGCTAATACTCTATTTGTACCGGTTTCAGGATAAAACAGACATTCTTTGATTCTGAAACAGCCAAATAACTATTTTCTTCTGTGATGTCATTACATTTTTGCTAAAAAGACAAAGATGGCAGGGACATGGAGGACAAAAACTAAAGGGGCTGAGGTAATTGCAGAAATGATTACAATAGTGATAAACAGGACAAGACAGAAACGAAAACATGTAAAAAAATAAAAAAATAGTTACTAAATTATAACAAAATATAAATTAACAATATTAACATGTAAAATTGTTTCTCAGCTGCTGATGCTCCTTGTGTAGATTGTGAGATTGCACCTGCTGCCATGTGACTATTATGCTCTGTGTATGTAAGTGTGCAGAGAAATGGAGGCAAAAGTTGCCTGCAGTTTAAATGTGGGAGGAGTCATAGTCATAAATAAGAAACATATTTACTGTATTTTATCTATTTTCCTTCAGGGTGTGCTGTGCTTTTTAAAAGCCACAAAGTCCGTCTGCAGTATTTAGATAAATCAGTTAATCCAGCTGAATACTGACTCCTCCTTTCACACACGGCACATTTCCTTAAATGCAGTTTTGTTTTGTTGTTCCCCCCCCCTCCCCCGGCCCCCATAAATGGCGGAAAGTAAGAAACAAGCAATAGCCCAGCTGCAGCTGTTTTTACAGACGCAATATATCGAGCCTGGAAAAGGGAAGCGAGTGTTTAAACAAGAGACAAGACAAAATAGTGTTTTAAATGAACACACAGAAATATATGTTTCATACAATATTTCTCAAGTAATGCTTCAAGCACAATGCTCATTTCACAAAAAATGTACTATCCATTGTGGTTGTGTCACAGATTCGTCTTTGACTCCAAGCTTCCTTTCTTCCTCCATTCAGAGTGGGAAAACAGAGATCCAATACTTCCTGACAATAACTAAGAAATAGTGTGAACTGACGCCTACAGCAGGAAATATGCTAGAAGAATCCTTTAAACCTTAGCTCTCCACAAAAGCTTTTATGTTTGTGAATTCAATTGCATATTTCCACAAATTACGGTGGTTTTAAAAATTCATGTACCGTTTTTGCTTCAAACCATTGTTCGGCAGCTTAATAGAATGTGGAAGTTCTAAAGTCTGAAAGAAACATCTTAGTGACGATATCTGAACAAAATATAGTTCTTGAGAAATAAAAAGGGATTATTTTTTTAGCAGATTTTATGTAGGGTGTACGTGAAAAGAGAGTCCAGAGAGAAGAGAAAAAGTTAGTAAAAGCAGGACTGATGCAACAGTGATGATGCAGGGAGTGGAGGCACACAAGGCCGATGAGTTTAACCAACCAGGGTCAACCATTTAAAGTAATTTGGGCGTGCTGTCCACTATGGGGTGAAGAAGAAACGGTGGGGATCGATGACAAGACGGGTGAAAACAACACTCTCTGTGAGGATGGTTAGCAAAAGTATTCCCTCCTCTTCACTCTGATACGGTTAGAATCCAGTGCTCTTGCATCAAACTTCAGACAAAACTGATATTTTTGGCCCGGCATTGTGGTGGCACTGGCAGCATCATACTGTAGGAATGCTTTTATTTAGCAGGGAGGAAGAGGCATTTTCAGACTTTAAATGGGACGATTGGATGGAGCTAAATACAGGGCAAGAGAGGAAAACCTGTTAAAGGCCGCAACACACTTGAGACAGAGGCAAAGGTTCACTTTTCAGCAGGAAAGAAGAATAGTCGATAGTTTCAGTCTCTAGATATGCAAACCTCTGAAGACTTGCAGCTGTAGCTATACGAAAGGTAGCATTGACTCATAAGAACTGAATACAAATGCACGGCACACTTCTCAGATTGTATTTCTAAAACACTTTGGATGGAAAACCTGTCACTTTCCTTCTAATTCACAATGGCTTCAGTCTACATTGTGGAGATTCTAGCTATGGTCTTGGTAAATAACAAAAATACTTGCAATAGTTTCTGGTTGTACTGTAACAAACAAGTTTCAAAAACATCTTTCGCCAAATTTCAGCCATAAATAAGTATTGTTACCCCAAATCAGGAAAATTGAAACCTCTACTTTTACGAACAACCTCACTTTCTGCCATCCAGGTGGCCGAGACAGAAAAAAAAACAACAAAAAAACACATTGTACAACGGTCTCAGTTCTCAGTATTCAAACTAGCAGACGTTATTTTTCTAAACATCCATATGGAGAAGGGTATCCCTTTGTGCTACTCAGAATAAATAATACACAATGTTTAAACTTCTCAAAAATCTAAAAAAGAAAAAAAAAAATCCAGTGATTCATTGCAATGCAACTCCCATTGTCCCTAAACCTCTGCAGAGTCCAGTGAGGTGACATCGTCCCGCTCCCATTTGCTTTATTTTAGTGCAAATTCTTCACAGCCGCTAAGCTTGTTTCAGTCACTCTGGTTCTTTTGGTCCATCACAAGGAGAACTCATGGACGCTCTCCAGACGCAGGAGCTTCCATGGTTTGAATTTCAGCTTTTCCCCACAACTGAACATCTCCGTTTGGGTTACAAATAAATAAGTTGGACCAAAAATATTGACCGGAGCGTCCTAGATGGAGCTCTCATCGGGATGCATGTCCAGCTGTGTGTGTTTCCTCTGCTCCAGGATCCGGTTGAGCTCCTCCGTGAATGAGTGATAGAGCGGTGACATGCCCTCGGGGTCGGCCTGCCTCAGCAGCACGTAGCTATTCCCGTTCATCTTCCTCAGCACGCTGGGCAGCGTGGCCGACAGCCCGTTGGCGTAGTCCATGTTCGGAAGTGGAGGCGGGTTGGGGAGAGGGGGAGCTGGCGGCGGCGTTTTGGCCGGAGACATCTGGTCGTCGCCGGGGATTATCTGCAGGAAGCTGTCGTTGAAGTCCCCGAAGGTCGGCACCGAGATGGAGCGCCGGCCCTGGCGTCCGTTGCAGTGGCTGGAGATGGTTTTGAGCTCCAGGTGGGAGCTCCTCTTTCTATCCGAGGACCCAAGAACATGGAGGTTCTGATGGGAGAACTTCCGACTCCGACTCTCCCGTCTGGTGCAGAAGCTTACGTAGAGCAGCACCACAGTTAGCACTAAGCAAAGCCCTCCCAGAACCGCCACCAGAGATATGTAGATGGCCTCCATGTGTCTGTAGGTCTGGAAATTGGCTCCTGGCGGCAGCGGTGCTGGCGGCGAGGGCAGAGGCTGCTCAGTGGGGCTGGCGGTGGAGAAAACCACTGGGCTGGAGATGGTAGTGGGTTCTGTGGAGTCTGTGGGCTCCACTGGGAAGTATGGATCTGTGTGAACCTTCACCGTGTAAAGATAAACCAGCACCGAGACCCCGTTCTCCACTGCGAAGCAGCGATACGAGCCACCTTGCTGGGTGCGAGCACCTATTATAAGGAGCCCGTCCGTCCCAACGCGGTAGCCTGTACTCAACCCGTATCCCTGGAGCTCCTTGCCATTTAGGGTCCAGCGCGGAGTTGCCAGGTTGGAGCGAAGCTCGCACTGGAGCAACACATCGTCCCCCGACATCACAGCCCGTCTCCGATGGATCACTGGGTAACAGAAAAGGACAGCAACGGATGAAGAACGCGACAGAGACGAACATCGAACAAGATGTCAGGTCACAGAGGGTGCACGTTTCAAAAGCGCAGAGTGGAGTTAAGGCATCACTTTCTATCACATCTCACATGCTTCTTTAAATGTAGCGAGCCCTGCAGTGCAGCAGCAGGACCGCCTGACCTCCAGCAAGAGAGGAGCTGATTAAAATGTGTATGCTGGGACCTGGGGGATGGGTGAGGAACGTGCACCTAATGAAATCCCTCCACAAATGCTAACAGCTCGGGCTTTTTCAGGCAGAATAAGAAGGACTCCTTTAACCCCTTAATCTGAGTGTGAAAAAAATTAGGAAAACTCATCAAAGAAGGGCGGGAGGCAAATTAAGTATTGAACTTTTTAAAACTTAAAGGAGTCGGGGCTGTTGAATAATGGATTTATAATAATTACAAGGGTGTGTGTGTGTGTGTGTGTGTGTGTGTGTTTTGTAAGACATACCATTTCCTGGATTCTCTTTACAGCCTCTGGTTCCTCTAGAGATGTCCTGCGTTAAGTTTGACCTAAAAAAAAATAAATAAATATGCATTTAGCTATATTAGAAAGCAACAGACTTAATGAAGTTTTAAGAAATGTTCCCAGACAGATAGGAAGTTACAGACAGTATTTTCCATTCACATTTATTCACTACTTTAAGTTGATCCATGAAATGAAATAAAATATCCCGAGAAAAATATTTAGAAGTTTCTGCTGGGGCTTGATAAAATTAGAATGTCTTTTTGTAAAAAAAATAAATAAATAATAATAAAAAAAAGCAACTCACATTTTAGAAAATTATTTCCAATTAGTTAATGTGTTTTTTTGTTTGTTTGTTTTAAAGCAGTGATAGTTTTCAACATACAAACTACATTGCTACCAGTCGGTCACTATTAAAACTTTTATCCATGACGAAGCAGATGATTTCTTTAAATTCAGACTTATCTAACCCAAATGCCCAGCAGCAATATTTTTGCAAGTATTTTCATGCTGCAGAACATTTTGCATTGCTTGAGCTCACTGCAATCTACTGGCAGAGGGAGCCTCCGCACTTGGACGCTTTACTCGCTTTAATGAATAGTGGGTGAGCAAATCTCTTCCAGCACCATATCTGCTCTCCAACACCAAAGAACAGGCTGTTCCATACACTTTATAAAAGACTGGTTTTAGATATCAGACGTGTATGATTTGTAAGATGTTTCATTATTATTCTGCTCTTTGTGCTGCTTTACCCCACCCACCCCTCCCAGCATCCATCATGAGTACAACAAATCCACAGGAGTGGTAGAAGTGTTTGCTGCAGTAATAGAGATTAAGATGTCTGCTGCTCACCGATGCAGAGTGAATGAGGAGAGACAGTCCCAAATGGAGGACTGAGCACACTGTATGTGTTTGTTTTGGACGGCTTCACACTTTGTGATTCGGCTGGTTTATGGCTGGCTGCACGGTGGAACCGCGGTTTACATGTTCTCCCTCTGCATTCGTGGGCTCTCTCTGGGTACTCTGGCTACTTCTCACAGTCGATAAACCTGGCTGTTGGGGTTAATTGGTTCCTCCAATTTGCCGTGCTCTAAATTGTGTGTCTGCATGGTTGCTTGTCTTCGTCTAATGATCGTTGGAGATAGGTACCAACCGCCCACATAGTACTCACCCCTCACAACTCTGCATGGATAAGTAGCTATTGATGATGGAAGGGGGGTATATGTGACTGAACCACTGGTATTTGACACTGTAACATCAAAACGACTGAGGTTACACTTACAGAGATCCCCAGTGTGACAAATGGCAGCATCTGCCTTCAACAAACTCCCTAAGACCACATGGAAATATTATCTTGAAACATAAATGTAAATGTAAAAAAAAAAAAAAAGTGATATACAACATCAAACAGATTTTAACTAATTACTGTTCAAGATTTGAATTTCTAAAACTAATGATATATTATTCCTAATCACATGCTCCGCCTACTGCATTCAGGCTCATTTATCCATCCAAACTATCAAATCTTTTTTTTTTTTTTTTCTGCTGAAGCTCCTGCTGAGTTTCACAGAAGTGATAAAAAAACATAATCCAGGCCAGCCACAGTGTCTTAGACCTGTTTTCACAGAAACTGCTTTGGACGAGAAGAGGCTGTGTATAAATGATTAATCATGCTTTGATATTGCTGTTGGGACAGAGGGAGGATACGCATCCAGACCGAAGCGCTGTAAAAGTTGTAAATCTGTTAATAAGCTCAGCGAATAAGATTTAACCATATATTGACGCTTTTTCCGTTTATACTGAAAACTAAAAAGAGTTGGTGGAAATGTAAATGGCGTATAGAAAATAAAGGATGTAGATTTATGATCTGCTTTTTTTTTTTCATGAGTGTGATCTCTTTTTTCTGCATGCGCCTCGATGAAAAAATGCCGCACGTCTGCAGGTGCTTTTGTGTCATCGTTGCCTCACCTCTGCGGACGTGACGATATTTCCACACACACTCTCCCGTCCCAGCCGCAGAATGGGTCTCTGGCAAATACGCAGTCATAGCAGGAAGTGTATCTCTGACAGGCGGACATTGGCACCTGGATCACGCCAGAGTGGGAGCCGATGTAGATGCTCCTCTGTCAAACAAAAAAGAAAAAACAAACAAACAGTTGACTAAATTATTTCAACTTTGGCTTGACTCCACAGCTGTTGTGCCTATACAATACAACTGCTGATCAAAATTGCTTTTAAATGCCAAAATAAATTCTGACAACCTGAGAGAAAAAAAAAGAAGGATGGCTCAAGGCACTGAATCTGTAAATACCTGTACTGCAGATATCACCATGCTTTCTATTGGCTGTGGCTTGGCAAATATCTGGAGCTCCTCTATGATATGCGTCTCTCCGTCGACCTCCACAGCTTTGTGCAGCCACCCTTCATCTACAAGACAAGACGCACAAGTGTTACACTAAAGACGATGAAGATTAGAATCAGTCACCACTAGGAGTTGACTGAAGTCCACCTGTTCCCAGAAACAAGACAGTGTAAAGGTTTTCATCCAGCGCCGGCTCCTTGTGCACGGCGATCTTGACGTAGTTGACGCTCCTCTTGAACATGAGCGGCCGCAGGTCTACTGGGTGAACCTGCTTAGCCATCAGCGGGTGCCTCCTGGCGAACGTGAGCACGCTGTCTGGGAGGTCTCGAGAGGAGTTTATGCCCTGGGACCTGTGCACGTCTGTTATGCACTGCAGGGGAAAAACATAATCCAAGTGGGTTTTTTTTTTTTTACCTGTAAAAGGTTAATAAAAAATATCTCTCAGAGTTCAGAGAAGTAAGAGAAGGAAACTTACCGAACCAGGTCTCGGCTCCGGAACCTTGCCTGTATATTCCCTCCACTTCGAATCCTGCACCTCCATGTATGGTCCTTCAAACACTCTGCGCACATCTGAGAAGACGTATTGGCAGATGGCGGATGCTTTGATATTCTTCCTGAAATATAATCCAACACCCCAAAGACATGTCCAGAGGACACCCGTCAGGACTGATGATACAGAGAGATCTAAGAAGAAGCCACCGCCGAGATCCACTTTCAGACACAGTACAGATCATCAGTGACAAGTCAAAGATCAGTAAGAAGTTATCGTATTCATCCAGAAACGTGCAGCCAGGATGAAAGGCCTAATCTTTTTAAGAAAATAGACAGCAGATGCGGGTTTCTCAGTATCGAGTCCCGTCATCCACACCGGGAACAACCATTGGTTCTCTTCACCCTATTTGCAAAAACTAAAATAACGCCCTCCCTCTGAGTCATAAGCAGAACTGATCCGTTTTTGGTGTTTGTTACCAAACCTGTGGAAAGACAAGATCAGAAACTGGTAATCACAAACCAGGTGGCTCCCAGTCTGGTGCCCTAAAGGTGAGATTAGTAAACCGAGGGAGTAGGAGAGGAAAGTAAAAGGCTGTGCGTCAGATTCTGAAATCCATTGTGTCACCACGTCAGTCATCAAAGGATTCGCCTGAGAAGAATGAGAACCAAGTGAAACCTGAGTCTTCGATTCTCACAACCGGTGACCAGAATGGCTCAGGGGCTTACTCATTCTTCCACGCTTGAGCTGATGTACATTTTAGGAAGAAAGAAAAGTATAAAAGAGAAGAAATAAAGAATTTCCACTGCCATTTCATTATAAATAATTTTGGCTGTTTTTCAGTTCGTAATAACTCCTTTTTTTTTTTTTTTAATTTGCACCATTTATTACTTTTGTCCAAAACTAATTTGGAAACTAATTATATCACATTAATATACGGGGGTTACCTTCTTATATTCAGCTCTTATTGATTTGACAAGTGAAACATTTCCCAACAGACAAAATAAACCATTCCGGTTCCTTTTTTTATTCAAGCAGTGGGACTCTTCCACTTTGAATTATTTGAACTCACACACACACGCACGCACGCACACACACACACCCCCCCACACACACACACACACACACACACACATATATAAACTCTTACCATTCCAAGCCAAAAACGCCATAAAAGATGCTGCTTTGCACGTCTCTCCCCTGCAGGACAAACACATCCCGCAGGACATTGAGGTGAAGCTCATATTCTGGGACTGAACACACCATTCTGGCCTTAAGGAAGGTGGTCCACTTCCGCTGCAGAGTCCTCTGGCCACCCCAGTCATTCTGCAGGCAGAGGAAGCAACGGACACATAGACACCAGATTGAGTGGATGCATGTTTTTTTTGGCTGCACAGAAACTACACAAACGCCACTTCAGATTAAGCTCAAGCAGAACATTTAATTAAGAAGTTAAACATTTTGAGCCTTCTTCTGGTTTTATCTGATAGTAGTTTACAAAAGGTGATTCTCAGAAAATGAAAACATTAAATGAGACAGTTTTTAAAAAATATTCATTTTTACAGAGAGGTATGTTACGCTGTGGTCATACTATGACCTTTACACTGATACGGTATTCACAATCTGTTTGTTGCAGATCTGCATGACTTTAGTTTAGCATGTTGGTCTATTTGTGGTCTTATGTGTGTTAGTATTTTCCCCCTGTCCTACATTTCCGGTTATTTTAGGTGTCTACTCCTGTTCTGCTAGTACCTTCTTCTCAGAGCATCAGTTCTCTGCACTCCTGCAGCTGTCTCTCACTCGTGTTATACTCCAGTAATCATCAACCTCCCCAGCAGAAATAGCTCTGAGTTTTATCAATCAGCATGAGATTGTCTGTTGCCCCAGTCTCCTGTTGCGCTCAGTCTGGTTTCTAAATCTCTTATTAAATCTTTATTGCAACGTGATCCCGTCTACGTCGTCTCTGCATTTGAGATCCATTACAACCAGAAGCCCTGGAAGCGGAAGACTGCTGACTTGACAGTTGTCGTCCATATGGTTCGTTACACCCTCCGCGAGGCAGGTACCTGACAAAACGCTAATGCAAGAGAAGCTGGTTGTTCAGAGGGCTGAATCCAAGCCTATTAATGGAAACCTCAGGGGAAGGAAAAAAATGTGATAGAGAAATAGGCGCATAACTGCAGCCTTGAGAGGGTGGTGAAGCAAAACCCATTCGAGAGTTTTGGGGAGATTCACATGGCACAGACTGTGCCTGGATTCAGAGTTTCAAGAGTCTCTATATGTAGACATATCCTGGACACGGACCGTAGCGATTGTATTCCTTGTGTTTAAACCACTTCTGACCCAGAGACATCATCAAAAGCATCTTAACTAGGCCGAGGGTTGAATGACCAGAACTACTGCTCCGTGGTCCAAAATTAACTTTTTCAGACGAAAGACGATTTTGCATTCTACCAGGGGAAAAAAAAAAAAGTCCCAGAGCTTAGAGGAAAAAAAATGAGACAAACAGAATCTAATATGCTCTAACAGTCAGTGATGATTTGAGACACCGTGTCATCTGGCGGTGTTAGTCCGATGTGTTTGCTAGAGCAGCCGTCTGGCAAGAAATGTTAGACTACGTCTTGCCTAAAAAAACCTTCAGAGACTCAGTGGATTATTATCAATGTGAGTCGTTGTCTTTTAGCCATAATTATCAAAATCACCAGAAAAATACTACTGAAGTTATAAATCTACTGTATGTGCAGTTAGTGTAGATAATGAGTGGGTCTCACTTTCACTGAAATGAACTAACTTTTTAATGATTTTCATATTTAATGAGAAGCACCTGCAGTTCTACGCACACTATGGGAGATATATACATCTTATAGATCAGTCTGAAACAGCTCCATTTTCCCTAATTACATTTCATCCACAGTGTTAAAGGGTACTGCAGCAAAATTGTCCTTTCGTGTTCTTTGTTCAGACATAAACAAAGAGATAGACACTCATTTTTTGTGTGTCTGGGGCTTTCAGCTTCTTCTTTCTCTGTTTGAGTTGTCGGGGGACGTCTGCCACACATCAGTCCGCAGTGCCTGCCTCAGCCTCCCACGCCAAATGGCAAAGTGTTGAAAACCAACATACGCGACACACACACACGCATACACACACACCTTACATATTAAGACGCTTCCATCAACGCTAATAATATTTCTTTGTAATAAAAAAGGGAAAAGATGAAGACAGTTTTTCACAAAATAAGATGTCACATGAGTTGCTAACAAAGCGCCGTCCTGGATAATCATGAGGAAAATGAGCGTTTCATCCGGAGATGATTCTAGGTTATTATTGTGTACGGAGCTTAAGGGATGTACTGGCAGATTACAATTTCTGTCAATCAAAGCACAAGAAGGGAGGAAGAGTCAAAAATTGCAGCAGAGCAATGTAATATATGCCTGTGGGAAAGAGGATATGCTCTGCACTGCACTGAACAGAAAAGGCACAGAAAAAAAAAGATTTTTAGCTGCTGCTAAATATACATATGGAACATCCAAATGATCAGGGCATCATGACTTTGTTATGGCAGCGTTTTCTGCTTTTGGGTCAGTGTATGAACCCGAAATGTATGTATTGCACTCCAATTTCTAGTGAAAACAGGCAAGGAACTCGATGAAAATAAGGAACACTGGTTAGACTCAGAAAAACAACTCCTCAGTGGTTACAGGCCAGAGGCAAATGTCTGTCTCCTCTATCTGTGGATCTTCCTGCAACCAGCGTGTTGCCTGGCTGGGGACTGGCTCGACATCTGCATCTGCTGCTGTGGCCTACTTCAGACTGAGTTATTACTTTCTCGACTGTTCTGACAACTCTGCAGCTCCGATGAAGCGAGATCCAAAGGCCTTATTAGGAAAAAAAAAAAAAAAAAGACTCCTTTTTGGACCCAGAACTGACCGCTAAATAAATATTTGACTTTGTTTTAGAAATCCTGTAAAAAAAAAAAAAAAGAAAATGCCAGCAGTTGTGTTATCAATTTTGCCCTAAAGATAAAGCTTGTGTTTTGCAAGTTTGGATTGCTTGGAGGGGCTGTCTCCGCCACTCTGAACAAGACTTTGCAAAGCTGCATCTGAATGAAGCCAAAGGCTTCCAGAATAGCATCATGAGGCCAGTTGAGAGACTGTCAGTGTGGTATGTGACCGATGAACTGTGGAAAAATCAAGCTCTTCCACCTCCTCCCAGTCCTATGTTTATTTAATAAATTAAATCATTTGATAACTTTATTTTTGCTCGGGTTATCTTTTTTCTGTTAACTGATAAAGTTAGCAAAATACGAAGAGTTGAAAGATGGTAGACTGTCTGTCCATGGGGCATGAATCACTGCATAACTCAGAATCTATCTGTCTTGAGATCGCTTGCAATAGCTGCAAAGTTCATGACTGCAACTTTTATACTTTGCAAGAAACCAAAGGCGATGAATTAACATGTTCTAAGTTTTCTAGTTGTCCCTCAAAAGGGTTCATTTGGTGCTGATACAAAAATCTTTTGAATACTCTCCTGCTCTGACTGATTTGTGTCTTTCACTGTAATTGGACGCTCCAATGTCGCTATTTTTCTTTTCAGTTCTGTTGCAAATTGTCCTTTCTACAGGTTCTAACAATAAGAAATCAAGCTCCATCACCAGCTGAGTCCTTTGATCAATGAAGCAACAGTTTCAACATAAAAGCACTCTAACTACACTTACACCAGCATTGCAGAGAGAAAAACAAAACAAAAACAAGAAATATACGGTGGCACGATGTCCCACTGCTGAGCACAAGTCAAATGAAGTGAGAGGAGGACATATAGAGACAGGGAGGATTTGATTTGGTGGCGGAAAGGGTTTGCTTTTGGAGGTACAAGTTTGTAGGCTTGTGGTTTGCCTAGAAACAGCAGCACAAAAAGAGCTGCAGCAATTAGAGACGTCCAACTGCTACTTTATTCAGTGAGGACTTGACTGTTAGCAAAGAGCGGCAGCTCACTTCACCCTGAGTCACTGGTGTAACTGGGGAAATAATTTTCTCTTCGATGGCTGGTGTTATTCCTCTTCCTTTATGTCTCCCTGTGGCCCTACTAGTAAATAATTTTTTTCTAGGGAGTGCATTAATATAAACATCTTCACTCGAGCTTTGCCCGGCGTGCTCTCTGACCTTGCAGACTCGAGCGACCCGAGACACCTTGGTCTGGCTGGGATAAGCGACCTGCTCCTGGCTTCTCTCCGTGAAGAAGAAGTAAATCTTGTCATCGTCGCCTATGGAGCTGTTGATGCTCTCCTTCAGCAGCACAGAGCCCACGAAGTCTGCCTCTGTACACACGGATCCACATGTCCAAACACAAACCTATTAGCAGCCAGGAAAGGGTCTCCTTGGAAACTGAAGATGGAGCGCTTTAGATATGATTGAATCACAACAAGAACATTTCAGCTGCAGTTCATCTTTTATGTATATTGTTTTCAGGTCAAGTATTCTGGTTAACAATGAATGAAGTACTTTGCAAAAGTATTCACACTCTTTTTTTTTTTGTTAATGTAGTTTGAAAATATATGAATGTCTTTTCATAAACAAAACCCTGATATGTTTGTTGTGCATTAATAATTACCCCCCGTAAGTCAATACTTTGTAAAAATCAGCTTTTGCCTAGTTGTTTGGATTGCCAGTTTTGCACATATATTGACTGAAATATCTCTCCATTATTCATTATAGAACAGCTCAATCTCAGTCAGGTTAGATGGAAAGTGTCAGTGAACATTTATTTTCAAGTCTTGCCACAGAATTTCAGTTGGATTTAGTTTTGAACTTTGACTAGGCTGTTCTAATACATGAATATACTTTGATCTAAACTTTAATTGCAGCTCTAGCTGTATGTCTAAGGTCAGTGTGCTGCTGTGACCCATCCACTTGCACTCAGTTATTTGCAGTCACTAGCTTTTTTTTTTTTTTTTTTTTTTTCAGGTTTGCCTCACTGCATGTTACTGTCACTACCCCATATTTTATTTAGGCGTATCAGAGTAATGGGGTGTAAATATACATACTTATTACAATTTTATCTATAATAATAATAATAATAATAATAATAATAATAATAATAATAATAAAAGGTATACTATTGGCAATTCACTTAATTATGATGCATACGTTCAAGGAGTGTGATCATTTTTGAAAAGGACTTAATAGAAATTATTATCTTACCACAGATATTCAGCATACAAAAATAACATGTAGCATATTTATGGATTATTGCATATTCACCCAGAAGCCAGCGGGTTGGAGCCTCCTCTGTCCTGAGAGTGGGGAAGGGGAAATTTCTGCGGATGTCTGGGGAGCTCCGAAACTCGTACTGGGAGGCTGTGAACATCTCACCATCTGAGTGACCCATAAAAAAAAATGGTTTGCAGGAGGATATGAAATATTAATGATATGCAAGTGAAAATAGTGGACAGTTTTACTTGTTGCCCACAATAAATCAACAATATTAGCAATGATAAACATTAAAATAGTCTCTCCACTTGTCAGGATTTCTCCTAGCTGCTTTGAATCACATCCCACATCTGGATGCAAGCTGCAGAGACGTACCAATGAGGAGGCCAGTGAATCCCTTTGCTGGGTCATATGGACATCTGTCTCTTCCCTCCTCAAAACCAGACGAGAAGTTAAATCTCTCTGCATCCTGTAAAGGAGATGAGACAAAAAAAAAAAACTTAATTTTCTTTACTTTAAACTCAAGTCTAAGCTTTTCTTTTTCTTCCAATGAGTCATATATTCCAGTAATCATTTTGACTTTTGGTCAGTTTGGGGTCCAGAGGAACACTTTTGTTTGTTCAACATATGGCAGATAAGATTTAATCTTTGCTAAACCTTTTTTTTCTGATTTCTGAAATATATTTCAGATACTAGTGCATCTCAATAAATCAGAATATCAATTACTTCAGTGATTCATTTCAGAAATAGAAACTTGTGTACATCTATTTTGAGCATAAATTGGAGTCGATTTGGATATGAGTTTATAGCTAACAAAAGCCAAAAATTCAATTTCTCAGAATATCAAAATGCTATACAGAGGAAAACTATATTTTCCACAAAATGTTGTCTTATGGATCACAGAATCATTGGGAAAAACTGCTGACTTGACAGTTTTGTTGCAAACAATTAGTAAAAGCCTCCAAAAGGGCGGTAAGTAACTAAAGGTCACTTCTAATGAAGCTGACTTTTAGCAGAACGCTACATGCAAGAATATTAATGGAAAATTAAGTGGAAGGAAAACACTGAAAAACTTTTCCCAGATATAAACATTTTCGGGAATGCATCAATATTGATCAAGATCAGTTGACTCTCAGTATATAAGACCGATTGGAAGCAAACTACAAAGAAATGAATGGTAGTTTAAAACTGGAACACTGTGGTCAAAGAGCAGTAAGTCTTACTATGTAAACACAGAGAGGTCTGAAGGCATTTGTTCCACAGACGTACAGGTGGGTTTCATTGAATCGCTGCAGAAAGCGGATGTGGTTGTGACATTCTGTCTGCAGAGAACAGAGAAAAACTGGTTATTCATGCTTTCCAATGCACGGTCCGCTTTATCGGGGCTTTTAGCAGAAAATAACGCTGACATAAGTTCATAGCAAAAGGCCAGCCTGCCGTTAAGTGCATGCAGATTTTAGAGAAAGAAAACTACAAAGCAGTTGGTGTCTAAAAAAACAAACAAAAAAAAACTTATGAACAAACAGACCTCTTTGGAAAGAAAATGAAAGGAGTGTGTGTACCTGATTGTTTCTGCCTTTATTTAAACACTGCTTCTTCTGTTCGGGGCTGGCATTCCAATCAATCTGGAAACAATGGGGTGTAATAAGGATGACTCTGTTAAACCAGTAAATAAAAGGCATGGAAATTGATTATTAGGCTCTGTAGACAAAGACAGGAACGTCACGGAAACAAGTAATGGAAAACAAGGGCGTGGATGTGTCAGATACACAGGAAGAGAAGCACGACGGACTTTATTTTCTGACTGCTTCACTAAGTTCTAAATCCAGTAAAGCCTTAAATAAAGTCTTGGCACATTTAAGCCAATGAACATAAAATCCGGAGAAACACTACAGGATATACTCTGACTGCTTCCTTAAGGCTATTATTAGTTTTATTTTTTCTTCTCTCATTAAATTAGTTTCGCTATTTATTTATTCATTTATTTATTTATTTATTTATTTATTTATTTATTTATTTATTTATTTATTTATTTATTTATTTTTGTCTAACAAAGAAAATAAGTGGGCTTTATTTTGCAGTACACACTTACAGTGAGGTTTGCCGATGTGGAGATGTTGGAGGTGTTCAGCGCATATAAAGCTCCTCTGCCTCCCACGTAGAGACGCCCAGTCTCCTCCTCGAGCAGCAAGGTGCTGTAGTTCTGGGATGAGCCCGTGAAACCATTGCTGCTCAGCATTCCTGTAGGTGTAACACACAGGTTGTGGCGAGATTTACTTGCAGCTCCAGAAGTTTAAGATATATGAACAGGTCAGTATGTCATTTTTTTTTTTCACTTACCAAAACTTAAACCTTGGCACGTTGATAAAACATTTACAGCATACATTTCTATTAGCAGTTATAGGGTTTCAATTAAGGCGAGGTAATGTTATTTCTAGAGCACATTTTCAGCAACAAGGTAATTCAAAGTGGTTTACATGATTAGAAGGAAAATGAAATAAGCAAGCAAAAGTATATATATTTTTTAGAAATTAGAATTAGAAATGAGTATTGTGTGGGTTTAAGGGTTCCAGGTTGTGTTAAAATAAATTACTCCAAATTGTCAAATGGCAAAACCCATCTGATAAGGATCCATGAGTACTACGGCAACTTTTCACAGGACCGAAGCTTTCAAAGAAACTGTCATTCATAGACGATTTTTAGCTTTTGAATCAAATTAGAGGCGTTTTATTGTGATGTTTTTCACTGATGCATCTGCGTGAATATAGCTCAAAACACTAAACCTTCATTTATGATTTATGATGATTATATTTAGCTATACCCCTCAAATATTTTCGTCTTACGTGGTTTTTAAAAAAAATTGACAATCACAACAACACAAAAAAAACAGAGGAAAAAAATTAAACCTTAAGCATGATATGATGGTTCTTTTGTGTTTTCAATCATTTTATTACAACGGTTATTTTTGTGCTATTAAATCTGTTTGTTCTGTGAGGAACAGATGCGCTACATTTCTGATCTAAAATAAGTTATAGGCATGGAACGTCCCATGTCACAGGGACCTCAAACCCAGACTTCATCCCTCTCCCCAGCAAACCCGCCGGCTCGTTCTAGGAATCCCGAGGCGTACCAAGCCCAGAAGAGATTTACAGTGCGGCCTCTTCTGGGCATGTCCTGGATCCACGCCAGCGTCTTCCAGCATCCGTGTCTGGAAGACTTCCAGAGAGAGGCGCACCAGGACACATTTTTATCTAGTTTTAATGTGGAGGAGGATCAGGTCTGATCCAATACCCTCCACCCCTATAAACATGGACGACACAAACTGGACTCCCATATCCTCCTCAGCAACTCCACAAGGGTAAAAATCTGGTCTGCTGTTCCACAGCCAGGACAAATTCACACTGATCCTCATGAGCCTGAAGTATCTTCAAATTCATTTGCTTCTAATATATATATATATTTTTTTTTTCAAGCAAAATTGGGTATTTATAAATGAAATTGTGGGCGGTTTGGCCTCCATATTTCTTTGCAAGCATTTCTATCGTAAACACTGTAAATGAACATGCTTGGTGAGATGGTGGTGTGGTGGGGTGTTGACTGCGGGGAGAGGACACAGAGTGGGAATGGGGTGGCTCAGGGAAAACAACATTTCAGGGCATTCAGCAGGAATCATGCCCCAATACTGCCAAATCACATCAGCAGTGCTGCCAAGCCCATCATGACTTCTGTGCTTGAGGATGTGCGTGTGTGTGTGTGTGTGTGTGTGTGTGTGCGTGTGTGTGTGTGTGTGTGTGTGTGTGTGAATGAGGGTGAGGCGAATGATTCAAATAGTAAGTAGGACAAATAAGGGTTACGGTGCAGCCATGGAGCCTTACTGTCTTTACTGAAGCTACGCTGCTGGATGCTCCTTTTTCCCAGACAAACCAATTTTTCATCCATTGCAAAACAAGTCGGCCGGGTGCACAAAGCTAAATATTTGAACGCGCCCCAGTGCCGCACCCGAGAAATGGGGGCAGGTTGCGACTACTGCTGCGAGACAGAGAAAAGGAGGACATTGTTTTATTTTTTTTTCTTTCTCAACTGGGTGCAGAAGATCTCCCCCTGTGCAGAAATAGGTTTACAGAGCTTTGATTTGCACTCAAAGTTGGCGATTAATGTCTGACTGAGTAAATCTGACATGCAGTCGTTAGAAAACAAGAGAATGAAGGTATCAGCCGTGTTACGCTGAGGGATCCAAGTCAGCAGGGTGCAGATGGGAATATTAATCTCCACGGGTCTTCTCTATCGTCTCTCCCTCTTCTCTTTCTGTTGGGAAATTATGGTAATGTATCCAGTCTGTACTGTATAAGCCAATCGATTTATTCCTGTCACAATTAATCACCTACTGTATAACTTTGCTCCAAGGAGTAAGCAATATACAGAAGGGTCTTTCTCTAACTGAAGAAAACAGTGGAACCACAGTGAAAGATGGAGTGATCGACATGGCTGTGCTTTGATTTATATCCTTATATTTTACCGCCTTATATATTTTTTATCATTGGGGACATTGTCCTGCTGGAAGGCAAACCTCTTTTGCAACCTCTAACAAGTTTTCGCGAGAATTTTCACGTCTTAGCTTCATCCATCTTCCCTTCAACTCAGTCCAGCTTCTCTGTCCCACCTGACAATAATTATCCATACAATATGATGCTGCCAGAACGTTTTTTTTTTTGGCATTTGTGTGTCTATTTGATGTGTAAAGTTAGTTTGCTACTACAGGTGTTTATTGTATTTAAGCCAAAATGTTCAAGTTTGGTCCCATCTGACCAAAACATGTTCTACCACATATTTACTGTCTCCTATATTGCTTGTGGCAAATTGCAAGCTGACTTTTTTCCAGTATTTGGATTTCTTCATACCAGTATTCCATAAAAGTCAGAGTCATTGACTTTTGAGTTACTGACTTACTGACTTACTTAGATTTATAACAACAAAATTTAGATTATTCTGAGGTTAAATTGTCTCTATTTGCTAATTAGTCGATGTATGACAGGAGAATGTTGCTTTAAGTTTAGGGGTAGCAGAGTAAAGAGGGCTGAACACAAATACACACCTCACTTTTTAGATTTTACTTAATTTTTCCTTCATAATTATACCCTATTTTGCATAAAATAACATCTATCGCATAAAACACACTAACAATTGTTGTACCTTGATAAATGTAAAATACTTTTACAGAGGGTGTGAACACTGTTCCTACATAACCTACCTGTCAATTGCCTAACCAAGCCCCCCCAAAAAATGGACGAAGTCAACCAAACAAACATTAAAACCAGTGATCGACTTCCTCCATCTCAGCCTCACTGTTACTGACGCCTCAGCGGCTCTGATTGGAAACAGCCGTGACGATAATGTTGAACAACGAGCTGGTTTGATCTGAGATAACAAAACTCAATGAACACGATGAAAACAGTTTTCACGATGAAACACAACGTCACACGGAGGGAGTTTCCTGGGCCACATGACTGCCAGCACGTCTTACTGTCACATGGAGACAGAGGGGGATGACAGTAGCAATTCAGAGTGAGTCAGATTGCCCCTTCGTTGGCCAATAACTACAGCCTCTTCAGATTAGATCAGATATTGACAGACAACCACAAGAGCAGTCTGACTGGTCAATACGTGGGTTATCATACTGGGCTCGGCCTGCATAATAGAGTTAGGAAAGAGAGTCTACAAATTTCTCGTATAGCTCGTTTAAAAATCACCCCCAAGGCTTTTGTTTCATTCAAGGACTTTTCATTTCACATTGTCATATTGCAGTGGCTAGTTCTGCTTCAGGTGTGTTTCCTTTCACAGATAGCCTCACATATTCCTGAAGCACCCTCTGAAAGCAGGCAAAATTTACTGTGCCGTTGTAATCCTGGGTCTTTGGTTCTACTGCGTCTATGTTCCTTATTATTCCCCAAATGTATTGATTGGATGAACTTGCTTGGACGCTACTTCTACTTCTTGAAATTATTCCCAATTCTTTTCTTCATAAATCCCTTTCCAGACTCACAAATTGCTTCAATATTCTTTCGTTTGATCTCAACTTGGTCTCCACTCTAAGGGTCAAAAGCACAACAAATTAGATGGCTGAGGTATAAAAAGGGCAAAGTTTCCAAATGCTTCATAACATTGTTCATATACTGCGGGATCTGCCTTTATTGGATTTTAGCAATTTTTTTTAGGGGGAATATATGTGAGACTGCCATTATTCATTTTTACCCAGAAATGTTTTTAATTACATTTTACAGAAAATGTTGAAATGTATTTTCTTTGTTTTATTGTTTACAACTAATAAGATCCAAATTTCATATTATTGTTACAGGTCATATTAACTATCCATAAATATCCCAATTATTTAAAAAAATGCAAAAGTTGTCACATAGTACACTTTTTTTTCACATCCAGGATAAATGATCACCTCACCTCTCATGAATGGCCAACTTTACCATATAATTTCCGAGACCTTCATCCTAGACTTCAGAGAACTAAGAACAGCTCCGAAACTCAAAGGTCAGGAAACGCCAGGAGGGAATTCATCTGACGGGCGGGTGGTAGCTCTTTTATGATGGGGTTGACGAGGGTGACTAATGCAGCAAAGTGTCCTCTCCACCATAAGAAAGTATTCATTCGCCGCACAATGTACAGTTTTAGGTAACTGAATGTGTGTCATTCTCGTTACGGCGGTGAAAATTTCCAGCTAAGATCATATTCAGGAGATAGGGTTGTGCAACTCGTTCAAAAGAGTTCTGCAACCCAAGGCAATGGGAAGAGCACGTGGATTGTGCGTCATCCGTGAGTGAGCGAAAAGCCTTGGTTTCTGTCTTGTGAAAATAGTGGCAGTATGAAATAACAAGCTCGGCACCGAGGAGAAGGGCTCCGCTGACACAGAGCGTGGCTGGCCTCGAGGCAGCAGAGGCATGGCGTCCTTGGTCTTGGATCTTGGCACAACTACATGTTGTCTTATGCTTCCTAAGCTTCAATGACAGGACAACCAGATGCGCAGTGGAAAAAAAAAAAAGAAGAAAAAAGGAAAAACTAATGTACGTTTTTCAGCGCCTCAGTCTCTGTCGAATTAATAGGCTGTAATTAGAGTTTCTTTTAAAACTGCCTCTCTGCGAGACGTGAACATTAAAAAGAGACCTTTCTGCCCGACTTGACTTTTTAAGTTTCACCTCAGTGACGAGAAAACAAACTTTCAAAACGTGGAGCCACAGAACGTATTGTGAAAATAACAATCATATACGTGACTTTGTTAGAAATAAAGTGTATCTTTTTCTTCGAAATAACAATCTTCCCATGATTGATTGGGTAGGCTGCAACATTTTCTGTATTAATCCTTTTTTATTGCTCTTATTTAATATTCAAATTAATTAGAAAAATTCATTTTGGGTTCCTATGTAGCTTACATTGATTAAATGCAAGCTACATTCATCAAGATTAACTCAGGCAAATGATTAAAATCAGTCTGCGTGTATACTATACGTCATCATATATATGCTATATGATGTTTACTTGTTCATTTGAATTTCTGAAATAAATTACATTTTTGATGATATTCTAATTTAATGAAATTTAATCGTACCAGTTTATTTTGGGGTCATTTGCACCACAGTGTTACATTTAAGATCCTGCTTTTGACATGTTCACATTTTCGCTCATTTATATTTATTATGCAGCAGCCTTGGCCCCGCATAAGGTTAGACGTTTTTTTGTTTTTTTTGCATTACAAACACTAACAAGTGCCACAGTAATTCACACCAAGTATTCAAATTTTCGTGTCACATAAAAAAAGCAGACATGCACTTGAGAAGGACTCGAGGTCATGTTTGCAAATTCATACAATCATTTCTTGCAGTTGTACGGGGTTACCATTTCATTTTGTACCCCTAAGCAAACCATGTTCCATGTACTTAACATGGTATTAGTTATCAACACAAATAACAATCTTGTTTGTTTTTACTGTGGGAAAACACAGGAGTATCCAGAAAGAACCTGCACATGGATGGCGTGACTCTGCCCCTATGCAGTGTCCTGAACTTCCTCACTATAGGAAAACAATAGATATTTCTAATTAAATAACAGGCCCTCGGAGATGTTGGTCCTCTGGTCCCCGAAGCTAAGGTTTAATAAATACGACAGACACACATTGTACTTTGGGCTTTACCACAAAATCAATGCGAAAAGTCAACAGACCACTGAGGTGTGCCTGGAGCCATCTAGTTTTCAGGTTGCTTTCTGTTACTGTTGTCCTCTCATGGTATGTGTGTATGCGCTTGTGACTGGCGTTTGTGAATCTGAAGATCGTGAGCCAACGGGTCAAAACAGCTGCCCTGCATGGACATCTGTCACGGTCCTTTTCTCTCGCACATGTACGTGCTTCCTGCGTCTTTCAACCCTCTCTTGAACAAGACACTTCTTCTGTCAATGACTCAGAAGATCTGAGGAGTGCGTAATGGTGTTTTAGACTCTGAGCTGTGACAGGTGGTGAAGCCAGAATGTGAAGACTCAGGCTCAGACACATTTGAAATCCTCCATGTGGGGTCCTGGATGATAGTAAATCCACTGTATGTTTGCACATGTGCCGCAGTCACTGAGACTGCGCGACTTCCTGTGTGACTCACCGCTCACAGGACGCACAGCGGCGAGCACGCGACGCACACGCAACCGCACACATGCTCAGACGTTCGAGGATGAAATGCTTTAAGGGAATAACTAATTTGATTTCATTGGACACTGTCAGAACTGTCAGTTGTTGTCAAATTTATCCACGTTACATAAGGATCTTGTTATTTCTTAACCGAGCTCAAGAGTTGGTGGACATAACTTTGGGTTGTGTTATGTAAACGAATATACACAACTCTGTAAGAAAAGCACGAGTCCTTTAGGATGACAGAGAAGATTATTTTTGAATTTGCTCCAAGTTTAAAATTGAAATGTATCCTTTGGGTTTACACATAACATGGAGTAAGTTCAACTTTGATTGCAAGTATATTGTGTTTGTTTTTTGTTCAGCTCTGTGTATGTACCTTGAAAAGCATAAATCCGGAGATAAATATTCTGAAAAGCAGCCAAGATGTCCATGGTAACACTGGAGGAGCTGCAGAGATCGACCACTCAGGTGTAAGCTATGTCCTTCACAATTCATTGCTTTATTTAGGAGGGGCAAGAAGAAAGGTGAGAAGCTTAAAGTTTGGTGTACAGTGTCGGACTAAAACCAAACTTTTCGGCTTACACGGAAAACTATATATATATATCACCCCAAGCCCTTCATCCCTGCTGTGATACCTTCTATCTGAAGCGTTTCTTCAGAGTTGATGGAACTAAATGCAAAGATAATCTGTTAAAATCTGTAAAATACTTCAAAATGAGGAGGACAAGAATCTAGTTAAAGTTCAGATCTAAATCCTATAGAAAATCTGTGGAAATACTTGAAATTTGCAGTTGGCAGATGCTCCCTACCTAACTTGAGCTTGATGGAGTGTATCCATATTTGGCAAAGAAAAACAGACATTAGGTCTAAAACAAATCAAATCTGGTAGGGATACATGTATATGCTGCTATTCAGTTTTCTATTTGTTAAAAAAAAAGAACGTCATTAAAACTTACATATGGACAGATGGATCTATTTGTTCTTTATCTCTCCAGACTGGCTGTTCTGATAAAGTTAAATTATTCTAGTCTAGGGAATATTGTTTGTAACAAACAAAAAATGAAAACCGCTGTCAGGTAGATATTATTCTGTGTCATGTCAGAGTTTACCACCCAGTTAAAAATGAAAGAAACACAAAATCTTTATTTTTAGAGCTTGTGTGAGAGCCAAGTCTTTTCCAGGCTTCTTCAGCCTGGGAGACTGCAGAATGAGATGAAAGACAGACAAGTCTTTCATCTCAAATACCAAAAATTCAAACATAACCCATTTGTACAAGGCGCAGATAGTTTTGGTGTTGTTTCAGGTCTTCCTACACGCCATCACTGAATCGTCAATAAGTTCTGGCTGAAATCACAGATCAGTGCAAGCAGGAAATCAAAAACACGATAGATCTCTCAGCGGAGGTGAAAGACCAAAAGCATAAAAGCTTAACACAGACATAAAAGCTAAATGGGGGGAAAAAAAATAGGTAGAGCAACCTTGACAAAAATGGTGATGGGAGTAAAACATCATTAGTATTTTGGCAGCAGTGGGTGCAGCTAACACTGCACTTCTGTGAATATTAAAAGTGTTCATCATCAGCGATCTGCTGCCACAATAATCATACTGGAGCTACGAACACACTATCTACCACCACAATGATAATATGAGTAAACCAGATGGGAAGTAGGACCTCTTCAGCATGCAACAGAACATCAATAGAGAAGGAAAGCGTCAACATTTTATGCATCACCCCTCCAGTTCCTATGCAAACAGGTAAGCTAGGAGTACTAGAGTTTTGGGCCAAGTCAAAGTCCATTTCTCATCCTTTTGAAATACTGCCAAGCGACATGAAAACATACAAAACCCTTAGGGTGTACTAACATTTTCCTCAGCTAGCAAAGACTTATTTGTTGATGTAGACAGTTAACGTTTGTTGTTGAATTGCAAATAAATCACTTTATTATCCAGAGGGACTTTTTATCGCTTGGGCAGCCATTTTTATTTAGTTTCTTTTTAAATTACTGAATATTTGCCTTTAGGTCAAAAGTGGTTTTGGACCCAATGAGAGAGAACCAGACAAAGAGGAAACGCCTGTAGGAAACCAACACAATGAAGTCTGCCTAAAACTGCAGAGTCATCAGTGATTATGCTCATTTGAGTTTGGACTATCCATTTAAAAACATATTTAATTTAACTTTTAATGCACAGAAATGTTACTATAATCTATTTTCTCACTTGCTAATGCAAATTCATTTCTCAGAATCCGTCTTCTGAGATGTTGCAATACATATTATATATATATATATATATATATATATATATATATATATATATATATATATATATATATATATATATATATATATATATATATATATATATATATATATATATATATATATATATATATATATATATATATATCTGAGCTTCCACTGATACAGCATGTTCTTGTCCTCCCACTGATGCAGGCCACCAGTAAAGCCCACCGTAAATTAACGAGTGCCCCCTCAGAATCACAGCAAATGTCCTTCCACAGATCCTCCCATCCATATTGACACCCACATGTCACATATAGAAAAGTTGTCTCTCATCACCCATAATGTCATATTTCTCAGGAGGAGGAGTGACAGTAGACGCACACAGTTCGGATTTTACTAAATGTTTTTTTTTTATCCCGGGAGCATCAGAGAAACAACACAGACCCTCAGATGGCATACGCCGACAATGATGACACACATGCTGACACATATGCCCAGCCTGCAGTACTGCGCGCCTTCCCTACACGATGAAAAAGTGGGTCAAGGGCAATTTTTTTTTTTTTTTTACAAGTGCCAAGAGAAAAATAAGATTTGTAATGACTGACAGGCTTGAGCTGCAGAACAGAAAAGAGCCCGCAGAAAATAGAGCGAGTATGATCCATAATCCAAAGCAGGAGCAGAAATGTGAAAGTGAAGACATGATAGTTTGGAGGGGAAATAATGAAGCAATATTTTTTTGTCTTTGATGAAGGAACAAATGTTCTCAGAGAGACTCAAAGAGTCTAATCTGATTAAGTTCTCCAAGTCCACATGTATTTTTAATTTGTTTCAAAATTCAATGATTCCATAGGGCTTCATTGCAACGCAGAGTTGTGCAAAACAATTTCGCAACAATAACTGTAAATGTTGAGCCACTTCCTATGCGTTCTGACAAGCCTTGTGACTTCACGTGTTTTCGGTTGCTATTCGCATTGTATTTAAATTATCAGTCAGAATGATCAGATGCATGTTAATTAACTGCTAAAAGCTTCAGCAGCTGAAAACATTTGTTGTGGAAACGGAATAGCATCTCCACTGTATTTTTGTCCTGGCGCAAAATCATCAGCATGTGATTATGCACTGTCTTACAAAAGTATTCACACCTTGTTAAATTATGAATTTCAAGCCACATCGAGATCTGATTACTGCCAGATAAGTAGGGTTAAAACAAAATAATAATCTTAAAAAACAAACATCATGCTACAAATGCTTCGAATGAAGCTTCCTATAAGAGCCATTTTACACAAAAAGAGAAAACGTGGAACAATGATCTTTCCTAGGAGTGTGTAGCCTACCAAAATTGCTCTAAAAGCTCAGCAAAATTTCATGCAGGAGGTCACAAAAGAACATCAAATGCACTGCAGGCACCACTCGCCTCGGTTAATGTGAGTGTTCATGATTCTGTAGACTGATGAGGCAAAAGAACGTTTTAGAAGGTTCCTATTACATCTGGTATAAAATTACCACAGCATTTCATATGGAAAAGCTCTGGGATAGGTCATGCAACCTCGAAAATAAAAATTGTGGGAATAAAGAGGGCCAAAATTCTTCTATAAGACTTGGCAGTTGTGACAAAAAATAATGGTAGAACCAGTTATTAGGTGTGCGACAAATCTTTCCCCTTGATAAATAAAATCACAATTTGAAAACAACATTTTGTCTTTACTCACTTCATCTTTGTGCGATTTTCAAAACTTGTTTGATGGTATGAAACACCAAAGTGTGACAAAAAAAATAAAATAATAAACTCAGCCGCACTTCTAATAACACTTCAGAGACGTGAAGATGAGAATGAGGAAAGGTGGAGTGGTATTTCAGTTTAAGTGCGCTGAAGCTCCCACCTTTCAGCAGCAGCAATATTGGCCTCTTGCACAGCGATAGGAAGCAGGAAACACGAAAGCAGAGGACGAGGGCGTGGGCAGTAAGAGGGGTTTGGATTTAGAGGTACTGATGGTCTTCATAAATACCAACTCATCAACCAAGATCCCCTTATTCAGCAGCATTTTCTGCACAGACTCTAATCAGGTCCGTGGAGCTCAGGCCCTCTTTTATGGAGGCCTCCTGTCTATTGTTTCATTAGAAGTGTTTGCTGAGCCGTGTGATCTAGGACAGGGCTTGAGAGAGGCGATTAATAACTCCGAGCATGAAGGAACCGTCTTCAGGGCCAACTTTAAAAACTGTGCCACTTTAACACGGAGGGGAGGAGGCAGCAGCAGGAGCAGCAGCAACAAATAAGGACAGTCAGGTTGTTATTTAGTTGCTCTGTGCATTTGTGTTGTGATACCACAGTATGTCTGTGGTGTATTTATATCAGCAAGCAGTGTTCCTAAAAAACTAGTCACTAGCCAGGTGTTGTATTTCTCGGGACAAAGTTAAGCCGGAAAGAAAGAATGTCCAAACTGCAAGTGAAGGCTTTTAAATCTGTGAGGAAAAATGTACTTTGCTGAATAATTTGAGTCTCTTTATGGGAACCATTCCTAGGACAGTAATTTAGATCCAAATGCCATACATAATATTGTTGTTTTACAGGAACTCTAAACTAATTACAACATAATTTGTTTTTCAGTTTTTCCAAGCTTTTGCACACAAGTTGGTCTCATATACTCCAGAGTAATTGATTGAGATTGAAAGTGACAGGCCAGCACAAAGCAGGGCATAATTGTCAAATGGAAAGAAGATTATACATTGTTTTGTATGGATCTGTATTCAGAATCCCATGAGACAATTCATTATAGAAGCACCAATTATGTCTTTTGGATATGTATCTATCAGCTTTGCTCATCTGGGGCGGAGATTGCTGCCGTTCATTTTTTTTTTTTGCAATATGGCTCAAGCTAGTCAAATTTGATAGAGATAGAGAGCATATGTTTGCACTGATTTTCAAGTCTTCCCGCAGTTTTTCAGCTGGATTCAAGTCAGGACTTTAACTGGACACCTCGCTGAGTGCTCCTGGATGTTAAAACCTCTGTCCTAGTCTCAAGTCTTTTGCTGCCTCCAACAGGTTTTCCTTCCAGGATTTTCACTTTGTTTAGGTCCATCTGTATTCCCGTAAACTTTGACCAGCTTCCATGTTTCTGCATGATGCTGCCAAAAGGTTTGAATTTTTCTCATCAGACCATAGCACTTTTTTTTTCCACATAATTGTGTTCTCTCCTCTCTTAAAGGCCAGATTTGTGGAGGGCAGACTTGTCTTACCTGAGCTGCGGATTTCTGCCACAATCTGGAAATCTTGGTGGCTATACTCTGATTAATTCACTCCTTGCCCAGCCTGTCAGTTCAGTCAGAGAGCCAAGTCTTGGAAGATTTGCAGTGGTGCTATACTCTTTCTATTTTCAGATGATGGATTGAACAGAGCTCTGCCGAGATGCTCGGATATTGTTTTATAACCCAACCTCACTGAGCATTTTTCACAGCTTTCTTTTCACTTATTAGGTGACTTCTGAGGGCAACTGATTGCTTAGAGTTTCCAAATGAAGGAGGGCTAGTGCATCAAGCATCATGCTTGTTTGTAAAAAAAACAAAAAAACAAGAAGCTTCAGACTTATACACTGCTTTGTCTGTTTGTCTATCACATAAAATACAAAGAAAAAAACATTACATTTTGGGGGTTGTATGTGACAAAATGTGAGTATTTTTGATGGACACTCTATAAACTGAATTCAACCCTGTAAGCCTCTCTAGAAACTAAGACACAAAACAACATCTGACTCCCACCTTTATGGAAAATAGTCGTCCTGGGAGTGACGTCCAGGTCCAGGGATGGGCTGAAGGGAAATGCCCACAGCTGAGACAGCCTGTTGAGGAGCATCAGCATCAGCAGCAGGAGCAGGAAGGGCTGAATTGATTTCTGGTCCCCCATGTTTAACACACCGACCTGGGTCCAATGCAGCACTCAGTTTGTTGGATCCAAAAAATGCAAGTGTCTGCAAAGTGTGTATCTTCTTATTCCTGCCTCAGACACGCACTTTCGATATCCTCCAGTCAGTCCGTCTGTGCAGGGATAGAAAAGATGAATATGTATACTTAAACTGTGAATTCACGTAGCACCGTTAATTAGTTTTATTGAGGTGGAACTATACAACATTTAGGAAATAAATTATCATTTATTGCTGAGCAAAGAGTTTGCCACCTGAGGAGAAATGCTGAGATGTATTCGCTTATAGCCACTAAACATGCTTATTTTTCAAGAGTCATTATTTAATTAAAATGTGGAATTTTAAATATTGCAGTGCATTTAAGAGTGCATACAGTTAAAGTTAAAATTGTACATATAAAACCTATAAAAACGAATCTTAAAGAGCTGACACTTATTTTTAAATGTTGCCTTGTCTTGTTTTTTGTCAACTTTCTCAGTTAAAAAAAAGTACACTTTAATCAACGCTGGCAATGAGTATGAATACATGACACAGTACAGAATCGACACTTTAAACCACCTTTCATTTCTTTGCATGTTGTTCCTAAGCAGCAGAGATTTTCCTGTGATCTTTTCAAGGTTTTTCCAAGTGTTTCATTCACTTTCAGTCCAGTCCTTGTACCTGACCATGAAAACATGTTGTGTCATACATACTTAAAAAAAAAGGACAATAAAGAAGTGGGTGATAAAAAGGAAGTGTCACAGTGTCTAGAGATTTACAAGTTTTAAATATTATTAATTTATATAAAGTAGCAGTAAGAAAGGTGCACATTCATCAGGATTAATGTGTAATTTTTTGTGTGTCTAACTGTGCTGTCTTTGGTATTTTTAATAAATTGAAATAAAGAAATATGCCTAAAGTTTCTCTTTCTGACTACAGCAACATCCCAATGGACACACCAAAAAATGTTCTGTGTTTAATATTCTGTCATGTCTGGACACAACCCCAGTTTTATGCACAAAATAATTCATATTTTACTATCAGAGTGCTTCACAAACAATACATTTAAACATTCATCTGAAAATGGTCAGATGCTGGACTGAAAATGGATGAAAAAGCAGGATAAAGCTCAGGACAATTTTCAAGCACTGCAAAAAAAAAACTGATCAAGATTTTAAAAGGTCACAGAAAAGCCTGACTCATTGAAACAAAAGAAGAACTTATTATTTTTAAATGACTGAATACTTGTTCACAGTGTTGACTGCCATAAAAGCAAGCTGGAAGATGCTGAAAATATACCTCGCTGTAATCATGTACAGTATCTTGTGTGGTAAAGTCACAAGATACATGAAAAAAAATGAAAAAAAAATATTATGCATAAACATTCTTTCCTTAGTGACAGCACGAACTGCCAATTCCTTGCCGAGATGCATCATCACCCTGAGTACAGCCAATTATCCAAAAGTGCTGTTATTATTCAAAACCAGTCGATAATTAAATAATGCTCTCCTGGAAATGTGACGCTGCAAATGCTGCGAAACAAAACTTCCTCTTTTAATTAGCTGTGTTCGCGGTGGAGCAGCATGACGGCTAATCTGAAGATTAGGCCACGAGCCATCAGCAAAATCACCGCCTGGCTGGATGTTCTCTGCTTCTGATCAAAGGGTCAACCATGTGAATCTTGTTCTGCCCAGGAGTGACACTGGCGACTGCCCAGATCAGTCTATCATGGCCTTTGCCGTGTGCTGCTAATCGCACACAGCATGGAGTACAATGAGGCTTGTGACCTTTCTGTTAGCAGCCCGGGTGCTAAGCTCTGAGACTAACTGGGGCAATGACGGTCGACAGACGAGAAAGTGACGGGTTCTGATGAAAAGGATCAGTGCGCCAAGGGTTTAACTAAACTCAGTGAGCTGTGACAAATTCAAGGAAAAATGTGTCTATGCAAAAGTGTTTTAGTCATGACATGTCTCCAGAGTAACTTCATTACACCTTGATCCTCAATCTCCAAATCGTATGAACTTTACTAAGTGCAAACAGCATCAGGGAAAGGTTTCCAAAAGGGGTCGCCAATGGATGGTTTAAACACTGACACTTTCTGGGAAGACTACCTAAAATGTTGCACACTGTAAGAACCTGAATATTTCTGAAGGATACAGAATTTCTAACTTCTAGAAAACAGTCAGAGATCATTCCCTAAAGTTTTCCTGAGGGTTATTTTCAACTGAACTGTGCAAACATTACTGAACATTCCCTAAAAGCACCACAGCAGAGTAAGCTTCAGGGAATGTTACATAAATGTTTCCTGAAGGTTACAGATTGTCTCACTTTTAAAGAAACTTTAAGGGAACATTCTGTTCTAAAGTTTTTTGAAATCCTGTCTTAGCATTGACAAATCCAAAGTGTGGGAAATATTAAGGGAATATGTCTCAAAGTCTTCACAGATCACAGACTTTGTATCAAAATGTTCCCCTAAAGGTTCCCAAAAAATGTGTTCAAAACTTGAAGCGCAAACATCTGGTAATTAGCAAAAAGTGTTCTATAAAGATTCCCTATACATTATTTATAACTTGTGCAATGTAAAACTTCAGAGAACCTTCACAAGACACAACAAAACTGAAGGGAAGATTTTTTCAAACTTACTACATCACAACAATGAAGACGGAAAGTTTTTAGCAGCAGAATATTTTTTCCAAGTAGAAGACTCTGGATAAATGGGAAATTGCTGTGCGATACGAGAGAAACGAGGAAACGTTTGGAGGCATTTGCTCAATCTTAACACAAAGTTTGTTGAACCCTTTGTTGGATAGAAAAACAATCCTAGTAAAACATCTATGCCACATCCATCAAACGAACATTGGTTCAACATCGGGTGAAGATTTCATAACGACCACGAGAAGACATTTGCTGAGGATTTTTCTTTCTTTTCATTTTTCCATCTAGAAGCTGCTAGATCTGACATTTCTGACATTTTCTATCTGCACAACCTCATTTTCTATCTGCACAAGCTCATGTTTTCTAATTTTACACATCTTTGCATCTTAAAATGGCTACTTCAAATTCAGCTGGGAATATTTTTTATCATTTATCTCCTTCATACACCTCCTTGTATGGCCAAAAGCTTTTTCACACATCTGCATTACGGCTCTTCAAGACCCGTGAACACACTTCGATATGTAAACGTCAGAGTTGCATCCCTTTGACATTGCATGCAAAATGAAACCAATGTGACTTTGGTTTGATGACAAGGCCAAACGTCGAACCACAGTCAGGGAAACCTGTGGTAACTAAACACTGACAGCAAGCTGTTTCTTGCGGTTTTTCCCATCAGCTGCTCCAGCACACGACAAAGCACACCAATTTCTCAACACTTCTGCAAGGGTATTGTGTGTTCTGTTGGCAAAGCGCCTGACAGCAGTGTGTTGCATGATAACGCCACGAGGTAAAATGCAAACACATCTGCCTTGATGGAAATCACACAAACAATGTGACGCGTGTGGCGGCAGGAAAGAGTAATCAAACAAAAGCAGCGCAGGATGGCTCGAATGCATTTTACGCAGTTTCTTTCCTGTTTGCTAATTTGCGGAGCTGAACGAATCTACAGGGACACTTTGACCTAATTTCGGTGATAGTTGGTCCCTGCCGCTTTATTTCCAGCAAATGCTCTAAAATAAATTGTCTTCAGAGCACGAGGAGTTGACAAGGCTTTGGTGAAACCTCACTTCAAACAGCCGCAGCAAGACGTTCTTCAGAACACCTGACGTTCCCGCCGGAGATCAACAAAACAAGGGAGCTTGTCTTGCATAAATGAAAAGCTCACCTGCAGACTTTTTGTGCTTTTATTCAGTTATGTAGCGTGCAGTGTGGTAAATCCCACAAATGTGATTACTTGCACTGTGACAGCAGAAAAAGTGGGTTCACTCTGTGGGCCACCAGCACTGTATGAAAGGTATAAACATAAACAGTTTGCTTCGCAACAACTCAGTAACTAATAACACTATCAAAAAGTTGTTTTAGGAGTTATATTAAAAAAGTGCAATTTCTCAGAAAATTACAACATGTTCACAGTAAATGCATAGGATCAATTACAATCACGTGGGCCAACTGAAAAGTATGTACATGCATTCAATACGTGGGGTCATTTTGCTTGAATTACTGCGTCAATGCAGCACATACGTCTGTGGTACTGCTAAAGTGTTAATGAAGCTCAGGCTGACTTAGTGTGTTTGTTCAATTGAAAAATCCCACTTCCTCACGAATCCTGAGTTTTAACTGGTCCTTTATATCTGATCACAAATCTTTCTCAGCAGTAAAGATGAACGACTTTTTCCCTCTTGCGTCAACAATATTGTAATCAATTTTTTTTTTTTGGTTGTTATTGTTGGTTATTGTTAAAACTCTATTATTAGTATAAACATGTAACACTTTTTTTGCTTACAGTAACTCTAGCCAAATGTTTCGACACGAATCAGCACAAGTCAATCTCTTATATGGAAGGAATTTTACATTTACAAAAGTTGAAAAGTATAAACATCCTCCAGTTAAGAGTACAGAGTAGATTCGGAATGATTTGCTTTCATCTTCTACTTATTTGCAAATTAAATTAAGTAGAAAAACCCATCCTGCAATTTGGGGAAAAAAAAATAAAACGTACAATAGCCTTCTCACACTGCACACACTTCTCTCTTTGTGATGTCCCAAAAATAAATTTTATTTGAATAAAAATTATTCAAATGTATCTTTTACTTTCAAATCCCTTTAGATTACCATGCATCACTATTATTAAGTACTTCTGCTTACTTCAGTAAGTTTTTTTTTCTTTTTCATTTTGTCATGTTACAACCACATACTTCTGCATTGGGATTTCATGTGACTGAGCAACATCAACGATAACATAACTGTAAAGTGGAGAGGAATGAGAGGAAATAAATCTGAACTTTGATGTGCGCATTTTAATCAGGGCCCCATTGAGTTAGTATTAATTAACCACCGTTTATGCATTTTCAGCTGCAGGTCTTCTTAGGTATATATCAACCAGCTTTGCACATCTATGGGTTGAGATTTGTACATATTCTTCTTTGCAACATGACTCAAGTTTCACCAAATCTGATAAAGTGCGTACGGTTACATCAGTTCTAAAGTTTTCCCAAAGATTCCCAGTTGGCTTTAGGTCTACACTTTGACTGAGCTTTTATATATATATATATATATATATATATATATATATATATATATATATATATATATATATATATATATATATATATATATATATATATATATATATATATATTATATTAAAGCCATTCTTCTTTGTCTCCAATAACAACACCAAATTATTAACACAATCTATAGCTACTTATTATATTTATATGACATTTTTTGTTATTTAATTTAAATAGGCGGCTGGCACGTTTCTCCAGCTGAACGTGTAGGCTGCACCAGAATAGGACCAGTTGTAAATATTAATTTACCAGTACGGGGGTGTTTTGCGCCACCTTTGACAGAATTTGGCAGTAGTTTTTTTTTTTGTTTGTTTGTTTGTTTGTTTGTTTGTTTTTGTTTTGGACCGTCCAATCGCCTAGTTCTAACAAATCTGCCCCTAGATAACCGCTACATCTTATCTGGAGCCAGTCGGCTCCTGTCCGATCTGAACTGCGGCACCAAGAGAGGAGAGACGGGACACCGCGCACAGTTCATTCACCTTCACCTGAGCGAAGCCTATATAACAGAGATGTCAGGAAACTGCCGTACGGAGCTCAATGAGACGCTGCTGCCGGACACAAGGACTCAGTTAGGATGCACTCACCTGCCTTTTGGTCCTTGTTTCGGTCTCAAACAAACAGAATCCTGATTTGTCCTCTTTGCGGTGAAACATCGAACTGCTGCTGCTGCTGCTGCTGCAGTCATCAACTGCTCAAATATTACCACATGCTCTCTCCCTCTCTCTCTCTCTCTCTCTCTCTCTCTCTCTCTCTCTCTCTCTCTCTCTCTAACACACACACACACACACACACACACACATACACACTCTCTCTCACGAAGACACACAGATATACGCACTCTGACACTCATACAAACACTTGCTATCAGTGATATGAGCTACATAGGCAGTTGCCCAGGGCATTTATTAAAATGAGGGCGTACCAACAACAACAACAACAACAACATGATAATAATAATAATAATAATAATAATAATAATAATAATAATAATAATAATAATAATAATAATAATAATAATAATAATAATAATCTTATCAGTTATATAACTTTTCCCTTATATAGCTTTAACGCATGTGCAGTCCATGGGGAGTCTGTGCCTCTTGCTTGCTGAGGAGAACAGGGAATTTATTTCACACGTTCTGATGGGACTGGATTTCGGCGCTGAATTTTTACACGCTTTCACAGTCAAAACAATCAAATGTTTGCTCAATCTAAATAGCATAGGCTTCCAGTCCCTTCGCCAGCACTCACCTATTTCTTACGTTCTGAACTTTTTTTCACGCTTATTCCACATTAAGAAACATCACTATATGTTATTGGGATTTTATTTGATACATAACCATAAAGAAGTGTATAAGATGACATGGAAGGAGAGTGATCATAAGAATTAAAACAAGAGAGAACAAAGGAAAAGTGCATTTGTATTTAGCTCTATAAAGTCCATTCAAGAGGATGCTTTGGACTGAATAACGTTAGACTCAACTAAGCCAAGTTCCAGTTCAGACTTTGAAAAATGGATCTAACATCTATCGAATGACCAGCCTATGTAAACAGTTTATTTGTACTTTTATCAAGCTTATTCTTGTAAAATTCAACATTCCCTCTGTATAACTTAAAAAGTAGCAGTTAATTAGATAATTTTTCCCAAAGTCATACAGTTCAGAAATATGTACAACCTGGTGTGAACCCCACAGATAATTTATGGAGCGTTATCAAGAAGAAGATCAGAGACAACAGAGCCAACAATTCAGACAGGCTTAAGGAAGACAACCTGTGCTTAATGAACACCTCAGCAGAACCACAGGCCCCTCTCCACTGATGTAATTATTAAGTACATGAACTAGCCTCTCAACAGGTCGATTAAAAATCCCTGTTTATTAGTTTTACATAATATCCTAATTTTCTTATTTTGATTATTATTATTATTATTATTATTATTATTATTAAGTGTGAGTGGCAATCATCAAATTTATCAGAAAAATAAAATAACTTGAAATATTTTACTCTGCTTGTAATCAATACATGTGTTTTGAAGTTAAATACCGAATACAGTACTTTATTGTTTTTCGGGGGCGGGAGGGGGGGGGGGTTATGGTTGGGTTGTTTTTTTATCGAGCTGTTCCTGCAAATAGAGACAAGGCTTGTGAAACAGCACCATCTTGAGAATCTTTGACGCATTACATATAATACAGTTTGTTTTGTTTTTTTAAATGTATTGTCATAATTAGTGCTTGCCAGCTGGGGGCGCTGCGGATCCCATCTGTTCGTTGGGAAACCCCTTCAGTAATCCAGTACAGTCGTCACTGGCGTGAGTAACCCACCGATAACAGTGAATGGTCATGACGTGGACTGTCTGGTTCTGAGAAGAAGCAGCTGCTTCCCCCGGTGTTGATACGATCTCGGTGTGTTCGGTCTGGATACCTGACAGCTTCTTTAGTCGGTACGCAACACGTATTTTCTTATTTCTTAGCACTGTTGGAGGCGGTGGTTGTGTTTACTTACAGATAAGCTGCCCGGGTGAGGTTAACTAGGTAGCTAATGCTAGCAGCTACTAATACAACTAGCTAGTGCTATAGATTAGCAGAACGGCAAACAAACTGATTATCGATAGCCTTACGGAACGAGTCAGCTGTTACTAACTTTTGAAGTGATGTGGTGGTTTCAGTATTAATCAGTTTAGTATGAGAACAACAGTGGAGTTAGTGAGCCAGGCAGGTTGTTACTGTGGTAATCTGTAGCTTTTCGAGAACAAAAGTGTTACAAATGAATCTGGTTTCCTTTTTCATTGTAAGCGTTATTGTAGACCACCTGTAATACTTTGTTTTACAGGACAATTGTCTTTGCCAGCAAAGACAATTGTCGTAATGTCACAAAGAAAATCAAGTGTGTTAATAAATCAGAGATATAGCGTTAAATATAACATAATCTACATGGCACAAAAATAAGAAAATTATAAATCAGAAAGTGTCACTTTTTATAACCAACTTTAAAGTACTGACAACACTACATGTGTTTAATACATGTGTATTTAAAATTTTCAAAATTGGTTCTGTTTGTCGATTTTATTTTTTTTTTAATTTTTATCTAGGTTTGAATATTCATGCTTCAATTTGCATTGCTTCTGTTTCCCACAGTGGGGCGATAAAGGATATTTCTGTTCCATTAAAGATCTGCGGTTACAGCCAGATAGCCCAGTCTTTACTGAGCAGTCAAAGAGTTACAGTTTTTTTAATGGAGCTGGTGTAATTTAGTTCAGACAAGCAGTAAAGTGGCTCTGAGCCAAATCTCTGAAAATTGGAAGTCAATTTCATAATTGCTCTTTTTTTTTTTTTTTTTCATGGTTTGAAAAATCAAGATTCAGACTGGAATACTATTTAGGCAGTTACATACAGCTCGATATTATTTTTACGATTAGTATTTATCAAACTTCAGAGCTTTCTAAAAGCAAAAAAAAACAAAAAAAACAAGAGAGAGTTTGGAAAGATTTAGAAAGTGCAACATTACTTCTCGATTTTATTTTTTTTTCACAATGTTACAAATTAAATTCTTGTTTAGTTGAAGAATGCAGTTTAAGATGCAATCCGATTTTCTCTTTAATGTTCCCTGAGTAAAACAAACAAACAAAAAAAATGGATTGACAACATACACAATTTTTAAAAATCCCACAAAAACGACCCCAGCTAATTTAGCTTTGTGTTCATTTGGAGTGATGACATCATAGGAAGCACAAAAATCAGGCAACACAAGCAACCGCATGTGAAGGAGGTATTTGAATAGCAATCCTCCCTCTGGGATGACGTCTTTCCCATCGAACAATTTGCCCATCCAATCTATTCATCAAACCATCTGTAAATCCTTCTGTCCCTCCTTACTGTCTGGGATTAAAAAAATTAAAAAAAAGGCAGATATTTAAAGCCTGAGTTCAGATATTGGCTGTAAGTTGTAATTCGAAAAAAAGTTTGATGTTTGAAAATGTGGAGAACCTGGAGCTCAGAGATCAGGTCTCATCAGCTCCTGCTTCTTGGCTTTCAGAGTGAGCAGCAGGTGTATCTTTGCCGTCGAAATAAAGAGACCTGCGCGCAGGTTAAAGCATCTCCTGCTTTGTTGCACTTCAGTGGGATGTTTGTAGATGTTGTCTTGTTTTGTGGTTTTTTCCTGCAGACCGATTTGACACGACGCGGCCACGTTTTAGACGTGATACGACCTAGCCGAGATCTGATAACGCGGAGCTTTTGCGTCCCCCCTTGTTATCTCGCTGATCCGAATCTTAACGTTTCAGGGCCGTGCTTCAACACCGCTCTGCTGTTTACCCGGACAAGAATACGCCACATCGCACGTTGAAACGCGGTCGCTTTCACCCGTCGAAGGCGTTTTGCGCTCGAGATTTGACGAGAGGTTTTCAGATGCAGACGGGTTTGCGCTTGTGGTGCCTAAGTGCGGGGTGAGAAATAAACCTGCCGGTATTTATGTGAATTCTTTCTCTAAGAGTGAGAAGAGCACCTTGAGTCGGCAAAGGGGAAGTGAAAAAAGGCTCAGAAATAAACGCGGCTGGGCAGGATTTGCATTCATGGTTTGGAATAAGGTTTCTCTTGCTTTCAGTGAAGGAAAGCAGTGACAAAAGTTGAGATGCAGCCCTCAACTTTTCCCAGGAGCTGTTACTGTTTAATTGTGTTGAACGTTCATAGTTCAGCGTTAAATATGAGGCCGGAGGGCAAACCGATGCAGCAAAAATTACTTGTCCGGCAACAGTCGTGTGACTTCACTTTTATTTCTTCACCCGGGAAGTGGGGCAGCTTTTTATAGAGCCCGTGGTTCAAACACGAACTCAAGCGAAACACAGCGGGACGTGGATCTTGCCCAGAGAGAAAGGAAAAGTTGTTCACAGCTAAACAAATTTTAATGAGCACTTGCAGTCCCGTTGCTTTGCCAACAGCATTCCTGTAGTCTGAAGACGGAGCCAGTCGTATTATTAATTTTATTAGTTTAGATGTAGCTGCTCTGAGGGTTGTTGTTGTTTTTGGAGGGGTTGTATGTAATAGTATGAGATTAAAAAGGAAATGAATAGATATCACTTTTTTTCTACTTTTGAAACCTGTAGGAAAGCATTAATAAAAAAATTTTTCACTTCACATGAATATGAACCAAAAATGATTAGATGTTTTTTGTTTGTTTAATTAATGCATTATTATTAAAAAAAAAAAAATTAGAGATTTCATTTTCTCTCCTGCTAATTACAGAACTGCAACAATGCAAAAAAATAAAATAAACTTAAATGTATTTAACACTGGATTTTTTTTCTTGTTTTTTTTTGTTTGTTTTTTTTGTCAGGATATGTTTCTGTGAAGGTGGGTCGTCCAGGCAATGACGATCACAGCTTACCTCAGAGAAAGGACCTGAGAGAAAAGCATGGGCAGGAGCATCTGGGGCTTCTGGCAGAGTGTCTTCTCCACCGCAGTGCTCTACGGCTCACTGGCCCTTTTTACGTCCATTCTCCACAATGTGTTCCTGCTTTATTACGTGGAGACGTTTGTGTCCATCTACAAGATCGATAAAATCTCCTTCTGGGTGGGAGAGGTGAGTACGGTAAATGGAGAAACCAAAGTGAAGTTGACAGGAAATTGTTCAATTCAGGTTTTTTTTTATTTTTTATGTCGCACCAGTACATAACAAATGTTGTCACAAAGGACTTTACAAAAGAAATGTTCATTCAATGCAATTATACAGAAAGATTCAAAGTCAAGCGAATGGATTCCACTAGATTTATTCTTCTTATTGACTTATCTAGCAAAGTTCAGTTTATCATACAAAATGATTAAAAGGTTTTCTGAGGTCGTTTTGGTCTGATGTCCATTTGCTTTACGTCTAATTATCTTCTTGTTATTCTGCTCCACAGACTGTATTCCTTATCTGGAACAGTCTGAATGACCCTCTCTTCGGCTGGCTGAGTGACCACGCCTTCCTCAGCTCTCCTCAGTAAGCCTCTGCATCTCTTGTTTTAAACATTCTTCCCCTGCAGAATATTTACCTGCCGGTCTTTTTTGTGACTCAACAGATCACAGCGAAAACGAAGCCTGGCGTAATTGTGCACGTCATCTTCGTGACTTTTCGTTTAATGCCGTCCTCAACCAAAGTTTAAGCATTACTAATAGATTATTTTATCGGTTATTCTGATGATTAATCGGATGAACTAATTGGCACAGTTTGCAGAGTTTTCATTTTTATACAATATTTGAAATACATTAAAGGGGAAAATAAAAGAATAACTCAATTCCCTTTTTAAACAAGGATTTCTTTTATGCCTAAAGTGCAACAACATTGATAATTTGTAGCAAATAATGCATCAATGACGGCTTCACAAAACCATAAAGTCACTTTAAAGAACACCAATAAATTAGATTTATGTTGTTTTGACCAATGCAGAAAGGATAAGAGCATCACCCTAAAGAGTGGAAATAAAATTATTTTAAACATGAACAAAAGTAAATAATAAATCAGAATTAGCATTTTTCTGCTCTCTAGGCTGCATTGCTGGCGATCGACAAGCTTAAACATTAGTTTTTATTCTCTAAGTTTGACAACAAAAACCGTTGGAAGCCCCAGGAAAATGATCCCATTTTCTTTAAGAAAAATATCTGAACTTGACTTTGTGCAAAATGATCACGAATATAACAAGTCGTGTTCTTCCTATATTTCCTGTTTTTCCTGACTTTCCAGTCAACACAAAGAAATGTCGCCGCTTCCCACGCAGCCGATGCCTACGTCTGACTGTCGGATATGTGGCCTTGTCCGCCACGTTGACAGGAAAACCAGTTGATCGCGTCAAACAGTCTGCCTCCTGTGTTTACATTTCTGTCATATTGCAAACCAGTTATGTTTATTCAGTGAGTGGTGAAAAAAAAAAAAAAGTTTAAACAAAGAGTGTACATTCTCCAGGATATTCAGTATTTATTCATGCTTTCATAAATATGTTTTGTTTGCTGTTGCTGACTTAGACTTTAACTTATTCAAATCTTAAGTGTTTTTTTGCAGGAAGGAGAGCGAGAAGAGATCGCAGCCTTTGTTTCTGCAGATTTCTCTCACACGGCGTGTGTTTTCCACCCAGGTCAGGCTCTCAAATCACATCGCCAGAGGTGGTGCTGAAGCGCCTGAAGGCCCTTTCTACGAATGGCCCTCTCTTCGCCCTGTCCTTCCTGGCCTTCTGGGTGGCATGGGCCAGGCCAGGCCTGCAGTTCCTGCTGTGCCTGTGTCTGTACGACGGCTTCCTCACCATGGTGGACCTCCACCACAGCGCCCTGCTGGCCGACCTCGCCGTGTCGGCCGCCGACCGCACGCGCCTCAACTTCCACTGCTCGGTGTTCAGCGCGTTGGGCTCCGTCTCTGTTTTCCTCTCCTACTCCGTCTGGGACAAGGAGGATTTCTACTCCTTCCGTGTGTTCTGCGTGACTCTGGCAGCTTTTTCCATCCTGGGCTTTTTCGTTGTGTCTCGGCTGCTGCAGCAGCGTTTCAGCAAGGAGATCCGCTCAAAGCTAGATGAGGCGTCAACACTGAAGGAGTACGGACATTTAAAGTGTCTTTAAGTTTTGAACGATATCTGTTTTTTTTGTTTGTTTGTTTTGTTTTGTCCTTTACAATAATATGTGTTCATGTGTCTGGATCCAGGCTGAGTGTCGGTCACGCTCCATTTACTCAAACAGAGAAACCCATCACTATTGGCCAGTATCTGAAGCAGCTCTCCAAGCACAGAAACTTCATGTGGTTTGTGTCCATGAATCTTATCCAGGTGAGATGATAGTAAAGGTAAAAATATCAAAAATAGGAAATACTGAAAATGAGTTTTGTATGAAGGTGTAAATATTTTTTTCTTTGACTATTTAATCTATCAGCATAATTAATGAACTTCTACAGCGTGAGGGAAAATTTCAGATTTTATTTTTATTTTTTTAATTGAATCACAAATTATTGTAAGGACTTTGTTCAAAATCATGTTAAATGTTTCGACATATTTTCAGTTGTACAGTACAAATGGAATATTATATTTATTTTCAAATCATATACATTTGATCTTTTTGTCTGATTTTTTTTGTTTGTTTTTTTGCAGGTGTTTCACTGCCATTTCAACAACAACTTCTTTCCTCTATTCCTGGAACATCTCTTGTCTGATAACATTTCTGCCTCCACAGGTTCAATCCTGCTCGGTAGGATTTCACAGAAAAATCTTCCACACCAAGAGCATAAAAAAAAAATCAGAAAGCAGTAAACATGAATTCTCTTAAGGCCATGACTAAATTTAATAGACTCACCTTGTGATACTTTTGTTATTTCCTACAGTGTCTTGCAAATGTATTGGACCCCCTGAACTATTATTTTTTTATGTTTCTTTGACATGCAACAACCATAAAATGCATCGGTGGGTTTTATGTGTTAACGCAAAGTGGTTCATGAATGTGAAGAAGAAGGAAAATTCTATTTTGTTTTTAAAAACTTTTTCCATCTATACAGCTCTGAAACCACTGCACTGAACCCAGCATTGAAAACCTTCATGGTTATTCCATCAAATATTGATTTCTGAACTCTTCCTGAGTTAAAGCATTAGCATTATTGTTTCTAAATGAATATGAACTTGTTTTCTTTGCATTAGTTGAGGTGTGAAATCACTGCAGAGGGGAAGAATGGTCACATTTAATGGGAAGATGGCTGAATAGAGATAAATGCAGTCAAGGGCAGTTATTGAAGAAAACTGTTTAAGACTGAAGATTTAAGACTAGCAGGACAGCCACCCTAAACATACTGCAAAGCATATGTTATGTGTGTAGGCCTGTCACAATAAACAATAAGTCAATTAATCACATGATCAATTAAAAGAAACTCAATAATTTTAATTTGCTTGATTTATTGTTTTTCTCTTTTCTCTCTCCCTTTGCCAAAAACTGAATGATAAAAGCTTTCAGTCTGGTGCTTTGGTTTCAACCAGCCCCCTTTTTGATTATGTTTACAGAGACTTCATAATTCATTTTATTTATTTGTTGATTGTGTCGTTTTCTTTCTTTATTTAAATGTCTTCCAGGTCCAGTGTTTAAATGTATATTAGAATTTAAAGTTGATCGATCCTTAAGTATGTGTTCTTGCATTATTGTGCCATTGTTACCAGAATTTTACTTGGAAATTGTCTCAAAACAACAATACCATCATTTATTGCTATAATTTCTGGGACAATTTATCGTCTAGTAAAATTTGTTCTGGTGACAGGCCTATATATATGTGATGTGCTAGAATCTTCAGTGAAAGACCAAACCTAAATCCATCTGAGTTAAATCAGACTAAGGTAAGGTATTTTGCAAAAAAAAAAAAAAAAAAAAAGAAAAGATAAAAAATCTTTAAAATGTCAGTCTTTACATGTGCAAAGCTGGTGGAAGACTTGCCTCAAAGTACTTCCAGCTGCAGCAGTGGATGGTTCAGAGTATTTGCTCAGGTGCTGCTCAATATTAAAGCGCACTCTTTTCAGAAGAAAATCTTTCCCTCTTTTTGATTATGAACCACTTTGTGTTGGTCTGTCATATTAAAACCTAATAAAAAATGTTGCATTTTTATTTCTCACTTCGGCATGCCTGTTTTAGTTGGTGCTGTTAGAGAGCTTCTACCTTAGCTGTGGTTAAAACCGAGCACATGATCATTTTTTTCTGTTTCTTTGCACAGTTTGTATTTTTTTCTTTGATGCAGCTCTGCTTCTGCTCCCTCACAGGGATCTCTTACGTTGCCCCCCACCTCAACAACTTGTATTTCCTGACACTGTGCCGGCGTTACGGCGTTTACCAGGTTATCCGCTGGCTGTTTATGCTCAAACTGGGACTTAGTGTGGTTATGCTGCTTGCAGGGGCTGACCACATTTATCTGCTGTGCATCTTCATAGCTAGGTATGGCCGACAGTTGACCGTTGACAGTTTCTGCTTTTTCCTCTGCTCTGCTTGTTTTTGGTTTGAACATTTTTGAAAGCTGCACACGCCAGGAAAGATTGACCTGTGGTGTTCGCACCTAAAGGATTCCCGCCAGGTCACTAACCGTCCGCCTCTTCGTTTCAGTAACCGGGTGTTCACAGAGGGCACCTGCAAGCTGCTGAAGCTGGTCATTTCCGATCTGGTCGACGAGGACTACGTGGTGAACAGACGTCAGCAGGCCGCCTCGGCCCTCCTCTTTGGGATGGTCAACCTGTTGACCAAACCGGGCCAGACATTCGCCCCACTCATCGGCACTTGGCTGCTCTGCGTTTACACAGGTACGCACGCTTCCTCGAAAGCATTGTACATACAGCTTTTGGGAAAACTAGATTCATTTTTGGGGCTTTTTATTTGATTAAATTTTATTTTTTCATTTGAACCATTCTTTTTCCAGGGTGGAATGTTTACTCAGCAACTTTAAAAAGAGAAATGTCATCAAATTTGCAGGGGATAAAATCAAAAAGCGTATACATCCTGGCCAGATATTTATTTACCGTTTATTCTTGCGGATTTACTAGATGGGTTTGTTTTCTGATATAAATTGGGGTTTTAAGCTTACATTTTCCACAAGGAAGCTTAGTCATAGTCTGCTTTATTCAATTTAAAAACCTGTTTTGTTTGAGTTTGAGATCAATGTCCTGTTCCAACACCCAAGTACATATAAGTTTTAGTTGTTTTAGCAATTAGTAAGGTCAAATTGATCTGTAATCTTGTAATTGCTACTTCAAATCCTGAATACAAGTAGCAATGATGCAGTAAAGAAGATGAACGTCATTAACTCTGTAATATTGAGCATATACTTACAAATATTCAGAACTTTAGCAAGTCAGCTTTGTTAAAAATAATTTCATTAAATACTTCTTACTTAAACAAGGATACAAGTTTAACTATAATGCATCCATTTTGTTTGTTTTTTTTCTTTCTTTCTTTCTTGTATTTTAAAAGATCTTTCCAGAATTTCTGAACATTCTCAGATTGAGATTTGCACTTTGTTGACACCAAAGGGATTGTTTTCCTCAACTCTGGGTTTCTCCTCCCCCAGGTTATGATATTTTCCAGAGGACACCCGTGAAGGATTCTGTGTCTGCATCCGACTCAGGGACTCCGCCTCTCCGTCTGGGCTGTTTCTACATGTTGGTGTTTGTGCCTATCACCTGTGCCCTGCTCCAGCTGGCCACCTGGTCTCGCTTCACTCTTCACGGCCGAAAGCTGCAGGGAATCAAGACCCTGCGGCAGGGGACCCAGCATGGTAGTCTCATCGACGTCAAGGCTATTTAAACTAAAAGAAAGCAAACGCACGGAGCTGCACAAAGACACTTTTTAAATAACCGTTTTTATGTTTCTGGGATGTCTTAAATAGCAAAAAGCTGCCGCGTCTTCACTCTGCAGCCTTCATCGTGAAATTCTGAACATTTACAGAAATCTTTTTTTTTCTTTTTTTTTTTTGTACAGTAAAAAATCAGAACAAGGGAAGCATTTTTTTTTTACTGAACTATGCCTTATTTTTGATATTGGAATTCAGATTATATTTGTATTTAAATGGAAGACCAAATGCTAACATTAAGCCAATCAATCCTTCTAGGGTTTGTGGACCAAGATGCTCAGTAATAATCCATAATATCAGCTTGTTAATCCAAATCAGGAGAGCCTGTTTTACACTGGCTCTACAAGTGAAGTGTTGAGAAAACGGACACTGAAGTATAACTGGACTGAATTCAGAGTGCCATTGATACAGCATAAAACCAGCAGTCCAACACAGCTAATTTAAAATGTTTACTACTCAAAATGTCCTGCCAGAAACTTATTCTGTAAATTTTTCTAGCACTGGATATGTTCTTGCTTTGTCATCTGTGTAATGTAATGTTCATTATGTTGTATTTAATTGTCTTTTTCTCTTGTCACAAAACTGAAAATGAACTGCATCTGTTTAATTTCAGTCAGGGCCTCATGATATAGTGAAACTTTAACTCGGCAAAGTAATAAAAAATGTTCTACACAAGAAGTTTTGTTTTTGGTCTGTTTGTATTTTCTCCATATAAATAATGTTCAGAGGCCCATTCTGTTTATCCAATATTAAATAAGGTTAAAGGTTTCACTCAGTTTAAGTAGTTTTATTTTTGTTCATTGTGTACTTTGCTTTAGAGAACAGTGTTAGGAGTCTTTAATTTTGCACTTGTTAAATGATTTACACAGTAGAGAGGGGGAAACGGTTAGCCATTTTGTTATTCTCACACATCTTGTTAAACTATCTCTTCATTATATGTTTCTTTTTCACTGTTTTTTTTTTCCAAAATGAAACTAGTAAAATCTACATTTCATATGAAATGCAGAAACGTGTGAAAATCTCAAAAAGCCTAAGTAAACCGAAAAAGACTTGCATAAAATCAGAAACAGATAGTTGAAATTCTGTCAGAAAGGATTCTTGCAGGGAGTTGAGGTACAAGAAAGACAAAAGAATAGATGAAGTTGCTCCTTAATGCATTTATTCTCATTTACCCTTCCTCCCTGATCGTCCTAGATTTAGCTGAAATAATAGCACAGATTCGTTTTTAAATCTTGAGTGAATATTTCTCTGCTGATGCTTCATCAGTTCTAGAATATAGGTGTCAATCGGACGGAATAAAATAAACCTAAGAAGTATTAGAACTATAGTGCAGCAATATACTAGAATTTGGCATTATTTTTCGCACTTTTTCTCATACATGCACGATTCACGGATATCATCTTTCGTTTTTAAGTTCCTATACGGCGCATGCGTTAACTTTAGAAACCGTCTATAAAGGTTTTCAATCATAAAATAAACGTTTTCTCAGTTTGTTTTAATCGTCATGTCCGCCTCTAGGTTTTCGAATAAGTCGTGCTGATTTTGCTTTATTAATGAGCTAGCAGAACTTTGTTAGGCATTATGTAGCTGTGATGAAAGCGGAGTAATACCCATGATGCATTGCGCGAAGTGTTGTACAGTTTATTTACGTTATTATTTAAGATAAGAACTCTTTTCTGGCGCATTCTGTGGTGATATTAAAATCTTTTGACGTTTTCTTTTCAGCTTCTTGTAATATGTTGAAGTTTAAATTCTGTTTTTTGTTGTTGACTGTTTAGGTCAATCGCTACCGTCAGTGTGAATTGTATGCTGGAGTATAAAAACTCGAGGAGCCCTCTTAGCATCATGCACTCATGTTTCTCTTCAGATCGTATAAATCTTTCGCCTTTTACTAAAGATTTCCGTGGAGAGGAACAACATGAGTTTCACCTAATTTTTTGATGCCCTGCCGACGGCAGGGCTCCTATTCCTGTCAAATGAAAATCTGATAATTAATTCGTTCTGAGAAAACTATTGGTTTTCGTTGCACTTATTACTGTGGCCATATTGTGAGTGGCAGCTAATATATGGTTGAAAACTGGGTCAAACAAAAGGAACGCTTATATTTTTATTTACTTTTCAGATTATTACTGGGCCAACCCTGGTTTTAAAGAATAAGGAAACTAAGGATATTGACAGTCATAATTTTAAATTCCTTATGACAAAGAGTCACTAAATATTATTTGGCTTTTTGTGTTAGATTCTATTTAATCTGTACATTGATTTATTTGGCATGTTTTCCTTTTATAATCAATTATTATATTTGTTGCTGTTCCTAGTGAACATTTTTTGTATTTATTCAAATAAATCTATGTCTAATATTAAAATATGCTTACCAAAACTTTTGACTGGAAAGCAAAACCAAAAGAAACTTCTAAGGGGGTAAGCACTTTAAGAGCACAGAATGTAAATCGTTTTAGTTCCAAACAAAGACTGTTCTCCTCCAGCAGAGGGCGGATTTGATCGTCAGCACAGGTAGACATACAGTTCAATTGTGATATAAACAGACATGAATTGTTTTATGTGGTTTATGTAGTTTTCAGTGGTTTCTACATTTTACATCTTTGGTGCCATTAGTTAGCAGTCTCACTAGTATATTCAGTTATGTTTTCTTTGGGTATTGCTTAAAATTGTTATCTTGTTACTGAATTACAAACTAAGTTTTCACTCCTGTTTCAACAACCACAACAATTTTATGGCGTCTGCTCTGCTATAAAAAAAAATAAAAAAGCTACTATGTTGCTATGTCACACTGACTCAACAGCATGCCGCTCAATCCAAGTCAGCACGCTGCCGTAAAAAGAATTTACATGCCAAGTATTCACTGGGAAGTGTGGGTAAAGTCAGACTTCCCATTTCGTGTGGCTTTCAGAGCTCTGATGTTTCACAGTTTGCCTCTTTCGGTAAAGGCACACAGAACAGGAAATCAGCCAGTCGAGCAGAAACAGCACTTGTGAGCAGCAGGTTCAAGCTCTACAACTCTTCATCTCCACATTTCAGTTTGTTTGGACAGAGTGGCTGTTTCCCCTTCAGTGACTCATCTGATCACAAGGAAACTTAAAGAAATTGCAACCGAAGGCAAGTAGAGACAATTAGACATGCAAGTAATCCTCTGGAATCCTCAAAGCTTCAGATTCCAGAATGAAACCTTTTTCTGTTTTTTATTCCACTTCACTGAAGCGACAACTGCTGAGGGACTCGTGTGAAACGATACTAACATGTCAAACTGAGAAGGATTTTTAGAAGGAATTATCTTTGAAAATGAGTCGGAATTCTTTGTAAAGTACTTGCTGTTCTGAATGTATCTTCTTTTTCTTAAGGATTTTCACACTATTCATATTAGTTGATCTTGTTTTTCATCTACAATGTTACTTCTGCCTCTGTTTTTGCTTCAGGAGGGTGGTAAAAATACCCAGGATATGCCAAGTGTTTAATGAATTAAATGCAGAGGGGAGAGAAAAAAAGACAAACTGAGATTGCCAGATGACGTCGCACTGATGCCGAGCCAAGGTTGGTGCAGGCTTCCTGTTTTGTGGCCAAGCACTTTACAGTCTGCTGTTTTGTGTCTGTTAGTTAGTTTGGTTCAAGGTTGCATTTGCAGGCGACTTCCTGTGTATCTCCTTTGCACGGAGAGTGAATCTTCCATCTCGGCTTGCCTTGTTAATCGGCATTCTTTAGATTAAATCAAGCACCGAGTCAAGAAACGAATCCTCCAAAAAAGTAAGAGGAAAAAAAGACAAACCATCCAAAAAGGTGAAGCTATAAGTGTAGGAACATGTAAAGCGAATCAAAACAACAGTAAATATCCCTTATAAAGCAAAAATGGCCCCAATTACAGTCAAACTTTGGCAGGAGTTATCATGTTTGCTTTTACTTTGACTATGCAGTTATACACTACTTGGTGTTGATCTAGCACAAAGAAGTCCTCAAAATATATTGAGTCCATGCCTTGTTTGAATTTTCAGCATGACAAGTGTATTCATATCCAATGAGGTGTAAATACTTTTGCATGGCATCAAGTGAGGCCATCATCAGTGATGTTACAGACTGATAGGGCCTCAGAAGATAATTTATTTTTAGTTTTTTCCTGCAATTCTAATTTTGGCATATTTGTTCGCTCAACAAGTAGTGAAACTGTGTCGTCAATCCGAGGGTAAATGTTTCGGTTTAAAGGCTTTATAAGGAATTATGTAATATTTGTTGTTTACAACACGGCAACACTTCATTGAGGATTGCACACCTTTGTTTATGCACAGCTCTCTTGAAGATGCCTCTCCTTTCCTGCCCCTCTTAGACCTGTTCCCTAATTCAGTTTCCTCCAAGCTTCAGTGGAAAGACAGATGGCCTCACATTATGATCATGTCCTGTGGCTACAGAAGAAGCTCAAATAGTCACACTTTCACCACCAAATTTGACAGTTGGTGTGAAGTGTTTTTTTGTTTTTTGTTTTTTTTTACACATATGCTTTGGTTGATTTTGAGTAAACACGGTTCTTTGTATTTTTGGCCAAACTGTTCCTCTTTGCTCTCATCTGACCTTACAGGACTCTGTGAAAGCAATCGCGTCCCTGCATCATTTTCTCCGATACCCCACATTTAGCAGCATTGTGATAGGCTAATCAACTGTGTAGTACCGAACCATATTCTTGTTTGTATTGTTTTAAGGTGTCTTCACAAAAAAGAAAATTAAAAATCTCTCTGTAGAGGCTGCACACTACAACAACTGTAAACTTATAGCCAGTGCTACAATAAGTGCCTCAGATGGAAACATGTTTTTAAAATCCCATTAAAACGAATTGAATTTTGTGGCTGTGACTTGAAACAAACATGGAAAAGTTAAAAATATATTAATAGCCTGCTTTTAGTTTTACAAACTGGGGAAGTTCTGTGACATAAACAAACCCCAGAGCGTAGGTCGTGTGTTGTTGTTCATGTTGTCAGATTAAAGCAGGGCAAAAACAGAAACTCGTTTTGGTAGGTGGAAGTGTAGGAGAGTGAACTGTGTACAACTAGGTGACATTTTCATTCTGAAACTTATTCTAACATCACATTTCCTCTATTTTGCAGCTCCAAAATGTTAGAGCTGCCACCAAAGTAACTGAGCTTCCACAGGAGGGAGGAGGAGGAGATGGCGTTCGTGTTGGTGGAGTTTGACTTTGAGTACAAAGCGAAGGATGGCCGCCACATCTGCATCAAACCTAACGAGAGGTACGTCCTCGTCTCCAAGACCAATGATCATTGGTGGCGTGTTTCCAAAGACCAAGACTCCAAACCCTTCTATATCCCAGCCGAGTACGTGAAGGAGGTCTCTGCGCCTCCTGGGACTTCTTCTGGCCCTAAAAAAACAGAATCACCAAAGAGTTTGACAAAACGTAAACCGGCAGATGTGACTGGGAAGAACAAAGCCGTGAACACGACCAAGAGAACGTCACTCGATACAAAAACAGTGACTCATCCAGCTGTTCAGGATGATTCAAAAGAAACCTATCGTTTCTCCACGTTTGGTCTGTGGGTCAACTTGCCAAGTGAAACTTCGAAAGATGCACCAGCAGCCAGGAACCGTGCTCACAGTTTGGACGATAGAAACAAGCTCGCGACTCCTAACTCATCACGCCGTGGATCAGCCACTCCAGAACCATTAGCATCTGAAGATCAACAACTTTATGCTACACCTCACCATGGGGGCAAAAAGCAGCAGGGGAAAAACACAAACCAGGACAAGTCCAGAGAGAAGTCCCTGGCTTCTGCGAATGATAAAGATGTGGATTTACCTCCACATGACATATGTGAAATGGATTTTCCTTTACCTCCACCGCACTTCTATGACATGACTCCAGAGATAAGCGTAACTGACTGTGACTCCTTTCCTGAGCCTCCTGAACTCGCAGCGTCCTCACCCAAAGAGTCGGCGCCGCAGCACCAAAGTTCTCACCAGGCAGCAGAACAGGCTTCTCTCACAACAGAGCAGGTAAAGTTTTTACACAATTAATGACTCTGATTGTTGTATTAACATCTTTTTTTTTTTTGGCAGGGTGAGATAAAAAAAAAAAAAAGTTTCACTTTACAGCCACCAGATGGCGTAATTTTACTTGTCAATGTGGGGTGGGACTGCCATATTGTTTCTATTTGAAGGAAGTTCCGAAAGAAAAACTGACAGAAAAAGAACAAAAACGCTCATCTAAATGTATTTGGGATCATCTTATTTATGGTTGACCCTTAAGTGTATAATTTAACAAACTTGTTCAAATTTATGCAGAAGCTGTCGATCCCAATAAGCTTCAAATAAATTATTCTAAGTAACAAAAACTCCTAATTAGTTGCAATTCATTGCATATTATTCGTAGGGAAATCAAAGCACCAGCTAGTTTCATTTCCTCAGGCTTTTAGAAATTATTAAATGAGTTCCTTTCAGAGGGGAAAATCACGGGGCTTGTATGTACAGTGCAGCATAAAATTTCCCCTTGAACTTTCCTACCTTTTTTGTCACGTTATGATCTCAACCTGCAAGAACTTTTATTAGGGTTTTATGACAGACCAACACAAAGCACTCCACACGTGTGCAAAGGAAGGGAAACAATGCATGGTTTTCTCTTTTTTAATTATTATTCATTTATTTATTTTTAAAAATTAGGTGTATATTTAATTTGCATGCACAACTGATTTTGATTTGAAAACATGTATCCACTCTGTGCTGGTTTGTCATACAAAATCACAGTAAAGTGTTTTCAACCTTTGTGGCTGTAAAATAAGGACACAATATGGAAAAGCCCAAAGGCTGTGAATAATTTGCAAAGGGCCTGCAGAAGCTGCTTTTACTGTGGAGGTAAAGGAGGATCGACGGCTTACAGGTTAAAATAAGGCTAGACGACCAGAATAAAGGCTTTGGATTATCCGCTTAATGTTGCTATGTCTTCAAATGAAAATAAAAGTACAATAATTTAAATAAAAGTTGACTTCAATTCAAGCTAACTTAATACAGTGTTTGAATGAAGCATCTTTGGTTTGTACATCTAAAACTTCTGGGTATAGAACTGGCAGAATAAGAATATTAATGCAGAATTTAAATTTTATATATATATATATATATATATATATATATATATATATATATATATATATATATATATATATATATATATATATATATATATATATTATATATATATATTTTTTTTTTTTTTTTTCAAAAGTAGAATACACAGATTCTACATTTTGCATCTTTAAATCGGGATATGAAATTCCGGTATTGACAGAGTCATTTTGCAACCAAGCGTAACGACCTGACAAATGTGTAATTGTGAAAAATACCAATAAATAGAAAATCTTCATACACGTCTGATAACTATTATCAGTACAAAACAACACTTTTTTCTCTGTCTGAGAAAGAGGTACAAATGAAATTTCATCCCACTTCGACATTTTATTTAACCCCACATCATTTCACTTCCCACTCCGAGAAGCAGAAACAGAACTCGGTGGCATCCAAGTTTCGGTTTCACTATTTCATAATTAGGACTCTCTGATAAATTCACTATTAATACAAGCAGATGATTCATTTTGTTTGCTCTCTCAAGTGATTTTGAGAGAGCAAGTAATTTTTGTCAACAGTTATACGAGTTGAAGGGAGTTTTCTTGGACACATATGGAAAAATGTCATTTAAAAATGATTTGTTGCAAATTTTTTTTTTAAGTAATGCTAAAAGTAATTTTACATTTATTTAAATTTACTGAGACTCTTTGGGGTAATGCAATGCGCTACAAGCTGTCATATTGTGTCGATACATATTTTACAAATATAGTTTATCTTATAGAAACAAACCAAAGTTTTCAGTAAATGTAGAATTAGTGGTTTTCTCTTGAAACAGGTATTGTGGCACATCTTGACTACACTACTACATTTCTTTGCCAATACTAGTGTCAGAATATGAGGTTACTAATACGACTAACCATCACCACCAGGTCTTGCTAACAGAGTGCAAAAGCATTAATATAGGCTATGTCGCGGCCTTCTAGTTTCCAAAAAACAATACTCCAACAAAGGCCGTGGGTGTTGACAGGTGGTTTCTGATTAGAACGCACTTCCAACTTAATTTGTTTGAAAAAATATATTCTTTATTTCTTGTAAAAATAGCGACAAAATAATTACCAAAAAATGTCCTACAACTTAGTCAAAAATGAAGGTAAAAGTGGTCAAAAAATCATTTACAAAACCTCCCATTCACACACCAAACATTTGCCAAAACCATCCCTCCACTCAGGACCCGGTGTGTTTTAATTACTTAAATTAATGGGAGGGTCTAACCAATTACCAACATAATCAATTCAAACATACAAATTAACTACAGATTTTGGATCTAAACTAACTTAAATAAATTCTAAACTTCCCAAAATGAAAGACTAAATTAGTAGAAATTATAAGTTTCAAACATTACATAAATGGCCACCACAGGCTACTTGTAACTTTTTACACTTTCTCTCGTTGCAACTTTTATCTTCAGTAGTGCGTCTTATTTGGATTTTAACACAAAGCAGTGCTTAAATGTAAAGCAGAACAGTTAAACGGTTACAGAGTTTTGATCATGTGCATTTATTTTTAGTCATTTTGAGTCATTTCTACTAGAACCATCTTTCACAGCAGTTGCAGCTGCAGATTCTGAGGTCTGTTGTCATCAGCTTAGCATGGCAAGTGTTTCCCAGTTCCTCTTTGCAGAGAGGAGTCTGGGTTTAAATTTTAGAGCATCTGTGAATGGTTTTCTAGTGTTACCACAGATTCTCAATTTGATTTAAGTCTGGGCTTTGACTGGACCAACACGTGAAATGTTCTTTGTTGAAAGAATTTGCGGTTTAAGTTTTAGTTTTTTTGATAAAATAAAATAAAAAAAGGAAAACAACTTTTGCATAATAATAAATTAAATTAAATCAGAATTTTTTTATGGTTCAGTCAGAAATTTGTGATGTTATGCGTCCCCTATTTTTGTCTGCCTTTGAAAAAGCATGCAGCTAACCTAAAAAGTGGCCGGAGCACCATACACATAGAGCCTACACACAATCTAGTGAGATTAAAAAAACAAACAAAGTTTTAGATAGTTATTTTTCAGACCTGTCAATTGGCTCTAGTGTGTATTTCTCTAATGTAAGTATGATCCGAATCTTGATGTGGTCAGATTTAGGGCTGAACCACCTCTTGCAGTTGGGGTTTTGTTTTCAGTGCCAGCTCATTTGCGTATGAATGGCTCTCTAGTTCAATGAGTGTAAGGGGTTGAAAAAAAAAAGAGGTGTTCCTGAAATTCTCCGGTAAAGGCAGCAGATTCAAAGATTCAAGTTCACACTGTCTTCTCAGATTGTTTCCGTGAGGAATTTACCAGCAGCCCCGGTGCGTATGCAGGTTGCACTTTGATTTGATTTTCCTGCATTGTCGGCTGCGGAGCTGAGGGAGCGGGAGGGGCGGCCGCTCGCTTCACGCCGTGCAGGAACAGGTTACAAAAACAGGTTGAGTGAGCTCGGTGAGGGAAGGGAAAGAGTTAAATCCAGAAGGTGAGAGCCACTCCCAGACCTCCAGCTGCTACTGTACCTGCTTTTTTTTTCCCCCCACGGCAACACCGCCGATCCTGGGAATCAAATGATCAAACTCGTGCAGGGAGGCACTGAAACAAGTTCGAACACCGAACTGACAAAACGAATCTGACTCTGTTTTTCTCTCTCTCTCTCTCTCTCTCTCTCTCATTGGATTTGATTTCTCGAAGACTCTCATTCGGGTAAGTTTCGCGTCTGTCTCTGTGTTTTTGCACCTGTTGCAGAGGAAGGCTATACTATAGTTGAAACGCAAGGTTCATCTCTCCAGCCTCTCCTAGTTTTGTATTTAAGGGCCTCGCACGTTTCAGTTTGATTAAACAATCTGGCTAAATTCCTGTACTCAAAACCAAAGATATTTAAAAATCTGGGTTCTCTACATAGAGCAAAATAAATGAGCCCAGGATCCCCGAAGTCCATTCTCACCCCGGCAATGGATGTGGGGCCTCTCCATGGTGATGTGGTGGCGGGGGAGTCTGGCCTGACTCCCAGGACGCAGATCTTTTTGAGCTTTCAGAGCTTTCCAGTTGGCCTGAGTGTGGGCATATGTAATAAACAGGACTTGCAATTAGCCCCAATGTAGGTCACTCGCTATGGAGGGCGTGTATGTCGCTATGTGGTCTGTAACACGAAGGGCAAGCGTAGTAATTAAAGTTTGTGTCGTTCAATTTGCAAGTATAGGCAAAGGAGAGTTGTAGAGCTTTGTATGAAACTTGAGTCGAAATGACTCCTATGTGCTCCTTTATCTTTCTTTTTCTTTTCTTTTTTTTTTTCTTTAAGCTGAGAGACTTGTTGAGTCCAAGGTTTGATTGATTTTAGCACATGAGGTTTAGTGAAAACGTCTCGTCTCTGTTGCATGATTTGGTGTTTCAGACCTCCAAGTCCGGCCCTTGGGAACTGGTTTCTGTCAAGGTGCATCACCTCAGAGAGGCACTGCTGATACATCCTGTTCCTTAAAACAAGGCAAAAAAAATCAAATGCCGAGAAACTGCACCGACAGGTAGAGTGAGCATCTCGTCAGACGTCTCCTTGCAGAGCTCCCATGTCAGTCGTTTATCTTAAGAGCATGTGTATCTAGCTTCCTGGTGCTTTTCATTTCTTTTGCGGGGTGAACTCTTCTTCTTGAGCTACAAATGGCTTTCCCACCCTCCACCCCCACTGGAACAATACAAGATCTGTGTAACCTCTTACATGTGTAGTCATTTTTAGCATTATGATAATTGCTGTAGCTCATGTGGTCTGATTAGAGGGAGCGTTCCAAAAACAGACTGCAAATCAACATCAACCAGACATGGAAACACATTTGGTGTCATCAAAACAGACATTAGAGTCATATGTAGTACTTCCTTGTCCTATTTTTTTTGTTTGTTTGTTTTGAATCTGACAATACAAGAAATATTGAGTTTGGTCGTCTAATTCCTTATATCTTAAAATTCAAACATGTCTGGACTGACTTTGCCCCATCCAGCCAGTTGTTGTTCTTCAGCGTTAGGGGCCTCTATTCAACACTAGTCAACAGAGAGGGAATCCTATAGCTTGTGGCTGGGAATTGAAACTGGAAGAACTTTGTTGAGGACGCTCTGAGCAGTATGCTGCGTCACTTTCCAGTTCTCGGCTGACGTTAATCTCACCCATTGTGCTGTTGACGATTTTCATTAAGACTTGATGTGTTGTGCATTCAGAGAGGGTGTTCTGTTTACCTTGTTTACAAGTGATTATCTCATTTTCTCTCGCTAGTGAGATCAACAAGGCACCTTCATCCACGTGATCCCCGCTCGCTGTTCTTTTTTGTTTGTTTGTTTGTTTTTTTTGCCCATTTTCTGTAAGATCGAAAAAAGATTAGTCACTTAAATCCCTTTCTTCCTCATTCTAATGAACAGTTTGAACTTTATTGAGACATCTTCACCAAGGCGGGGACATGCCTAGAGGCATTTTTCTGCTGCTTTGTTATTGGTCAATTTCCCATTTTTGTTAACAAGCTACTGAGGTGTAACAAAAACAAATGACCTGTGTCTTTAAGCTTATTCAAATCAAATACTTACTTTGCAATGATTACATGGTTGCAGGTACAAAATGAAAATGTTGGTGAAATGGGATTGACATTATTCCGTCCCGTCTTGCTTGTTTTTCAGTCCTTTAGGATTTAGTCTCTTCACAGCAGCATTTTCACCGTCAACTCTGACTCACCTGTAATGATCAGCAGCTTAGACACAAGTAGAGTTATGTCTCAAAAATATAATTACTACATAGTTTAGACAGGATTGCTCACTCTCTATAGTGATGAGAAAGACAACTTTTTCCATCAGCAGTCATGGGAGACCCCCCCCCCCCGAGTCCACCTTTCAGCAGTAATTACTTGAAGTAACTGTTTTCTGTATGATATTTTCAGTCTTTTACATTGTTGTTGAGGAATATTTCTAGAGTTCATTGTATTCATTTGTGTCCAGCTGTCTTCGGCTCCATCCAGAGCCTTTCAGTCTGGTTTAAGACTGGAATTTAACTGGGGCTGTTGTAGTTTAGCTGCTGTGTTTCAGATTCTGTTGAGATCCCGTCGATGGTTCAGTCTCAGCAGGCTTCCGCTCTCTGACAAATGGTCTCACATTTGACCGCAAATGACTCTGGCATACAGATGAATCCGTGATCAGCTCTGTCACTGCAAAAGGCCGTAAAAATCCCAACTCATCACCTCTCCTCTACCATGCCTGACGATTAATTTTAGGTTTGGCGCTGAAATGACATGTTTAGCTTTTTACAAGCTACCCCCCAACGACCGCTGAAGATAGGAATCGGGGCACCACCAGCCCCAATCTGCCTCCACGTTACTACGACCCAGCAAGGATAAGCGGGTACACTGTAAAACGTTTGAGCCTCAATTAGTTGTGCTTACTCTCTTCCACTCTTTAAGTCAAATAAATGTCGCAAGTTTTAAATTTTGAACCTAAATCTGTGAGTTTGCGAAAGACAAACGCACATAGTAAGTTGGGTTAACTTTTTGCTGTTGAATAAACTAGAGATTTTAGGGTAGCACTTAAAAACAATGAAAGAAGTATTAGCAAGAAGTGGGAACTAGTTCCCAGTGTGGTTAGTGGCATTTTTTTTTTGTGCACTTTGTTGCACCGTGAGTGAGATGGGAGTGTGTTATATTGATCTGACTCTTGTGCGTTATTATAAATGCTTGTTTCAATGCAGTTGACAGTTTACAAAGCTTTAGGATGATGTCCTGTTCACACTAAATGTTTCAGAGCAGAGTCTATTGTGATGTTTAATAGCATTCATCAAATTGTGTGAGCTTTTGTTCATGCAATTTGAAACAAGAATTTAAATTATTCTAAAGTAAAATAAGTTATTTTAAGTTGATATTGAGAGTGAAAATAATAGAGAAATGTGTGCTCTATAACAAGGCTAGGGAAGTTTTTTCTTCCATATTGTGAAATGATTATTTGGTCTAAATTGCAGCATTAAGATAAAACTCGCAATTTTAATGAACTTAAAAGAAAATAATATTTTAGACAACTTGCCTTTTGTCGTCAAATCAGCTTCATGAACTTTAATTTCTGAGTTAAAACAAAAACAATTCTCTTGTACTTTGAACTTTCATGTTCAAATTAAACCACCTTCAAATGTTTTATAGTGCACAGACTATGAACAGATGGATTTGCAAACTAAATGCTATGCATTATGACGTCTGTTTCTACTTTTGTCTCATCTGTCTAAATAATATTGTGGTTCAATGTGGCAGAAAGTGAGAAGTGAGCTACCCTCAGAGTGACAGCTACAAGAAACCAATGAGGGGAAGATGAGTGAAAGAAGGTTTATTTTAAATGAAGTTAAATTAAATTATTTTCCAGAGATAAGAAGGGGGTTAGACATGTTCTATTTTTTTAATTTTCAGATGCATAAATAAGTATACTCTTGTAAATCCTTTTTTTTTGTTGTTGTTGGAGTCAGAAGGAGAACATCTTTCAAAGAACCAGTTGCGCTATATTTTCTCTTGAATTTGTTCCATTTGTGGTTATTAATTAGAAAAAATAAATAAATAAGAAAGGTTACGATCTAACCTCTGATCTTTCAATCCCTTCATAATCATAAATCTGACAGAAATCGGCTAAAAAAAAAAAATCTGAAAATATACCAAAGAAAGCTTGAATGTTGTCATCAGATGGTGGATTAGTAATGTGCTCTAGAATCTCATAAGTTTACAAAAACACAGTGCAGCTGTAGTGAGCTTGCAATATTCCTGTAGTTTGGCACATTTTACATTGAACACAAAGGGATTTCTGTTTACTGTAATTATTACAGGTTCCAGGAAGCAGGAACCAGAATCTGTGGACAAACTGTTTCCTGTCCGTTTGCATACTGCGTGATCTTTTGCTTGCAACCCAAACTGCATACTCCAAAAGGAGTCATGTTTTCCTCTTAGCAGAGAGCTGTGCGGCAACCGGTACGGAAACGTTTCCCCTCCTACACAAATACATTTCATCTACAAAATGTGGGAGAAGGCGAAATCTGTCATCAGTCAGTTTTGCACATCAGGATACAGCCCTGACCTGGAAAGCAAAGATAAGGTGGTGATAAGCGGCTGAGCGTTTTCAGGATCCTGGATTCCACACCGGGATGAGTGTGATGTAAGAAGGAAGGGAGCCAGTTTGATTCAATAGCCCAACTGTGTGCTGTGGCGTGATTTGGGCCCCAATTTGGGACCCCATTGTTGGACTGGATGGGTTCTAATGTGGTTAAGTAATCAGGCGGATTGCTGCTTCATGCTTTGCTCAGGGCACAGAGTTTAAGGTTCTTGACTGAAGGAATTTCGCCTCAAACCATGCCTTGGAAAAATGACGAGAAGTACTTTGCAAAGCTTTTACTGCAAATTCTTCAGCTTTGCTGTACAAAAAGTCTTCTTTTCCCTTTTTTTATGCCGTACTCTGGAAGAAGTTTGAGTCATCTCTCTTTTCTTTGCATTTTCTCTCCAGGAAATTCTTGTGATATTTCTTTTAATTCTTCAATCAATGGTTCTCTTGGGGTTTGAAGGTTGTGCTGCCTTTGGCTCCTTTTTTTAAACAAATTTTTGCTCCACTAATCACTCATGTTCAGAGGACATATTTTTCATAGTTGTTAAGGCACCTTCTTTACCTTCAATTATTTAATCAAAAAAAGACTCTTATACCTAATTTGATATTAAAAAAAACACATTTTGTTCCCAATTCTTTTGCTGAAGGTATAGAAGATAACAAAGACAAAAGCGCCAGAGTTAATCTGAAGCTTAACTCTAATTACTAAATGCTATTTCAGCTAAATTGTATTTAGCTGAAATGTTAAATACAAATTTAGACTGCTATTGCTTGTTCTATGTATCTATTTAACTATGGCCTTTATTGGGAGAGACCAGACTGAAAAACAAATCCCAAGTGAAATATACATGTGTTCTGTTGCATAGTGAAGTGCCGTACTGTGTCATGTGAAATTGTTTTGTGTTGGGTTTTGTCGCATTATGCTGCATACTATGTTGTGTTGAATTCAGGTTAACTGTAGCTGTTTTGTAAGTTAGTTAATGGGATTGCCCCAAATTAAAAACAAAAGAAAAACAAATCTCTAAAGGAATGATACATATGCACATATGATGTTTTTTTTTTTTCTTGAATTTTACACATTTTCACTCATTCACTTATCCGGAATTGTCCAAATAAAAATAAAAAAAGTCATATTTCTCCATGTCTCCTCAAACCTCATTTGCAACCAACTCTAACCCAGAAACCTCCAAAACATTGGCCACACGCTTCATGCTGGGGCATTTTGCAATCTAACCAACACTCAGCTTCCTGTTTGACGTTTGAATTCTGTAGTACTTTCAGATTGGCCCGGCCGTGGCAGCTCCCAGCTTTATTGTAAGAAATTATTGCTTCCCCTTTCTCTCCATTATTGTCTGAGTCATCCACCCAAGGAAAGGTTAAAAGCTCACCAGAAGCTGTTCTTTTCTTCTCCTAAGTGTTTGCTGTCCTTCTCCAAAATCTTTGTTTCCATTGCTGTCATTTCCGTTTTATTTGTCATGTATATACACAGACAGGAAGTAGGTCGAAGTGACCCGCAGAGCTCATGTTGTTCTGCCTACTAAAACTTTTTTTTCTTCCTGTCTACTTTTTACCGACTCTGTTTTTTTTTTTTTTTTTAGCTCAGTCAGACAGTTACCCTCTACCCTCCTATCCTGTGCACAAGAATTTAAGCACACACAAACAGTGACACACACCCACATCGGCGAGCCCTCTCACAGTCCCTTCCTGCTGCTTATTGTAACAGACCTCAGTTCTCTTTTCTATCTGGGCTGCTACTATCACGGCCGCTGCGAGAGAAGGCTGCATGCATGAGGAGGGTGCTTAGGAGTCTGGCATAGCGCAGGTCGACTGAAGGCTGCTGAATAGTTAGCTCGCTGGTTCCGAGTCTCTCCGTGTTTGGATCTATGGATCGTGTTGCTAGAAACGGATAAACATGGTGGAGATGTACTCCAGGGTTTGGACAGGTCATCAAGCCCAACGGGGCTTGACTCTGCCGGTGGCTGCCCAGGTAGGAGATTACATCCACCGCGTTGTAAAATTAAAATGTCTAATTTTACTACTGGCTACTTGGTTCGAACACTTCGACAAGTGCGCTGCTTCCTGTTTCAATGAACCGTGCCTCCTGTGCACTTGTCTTTTCCTGTACATGTTGAAGTGGCGTAAATATAAACTCACAGTACTCTTATCTTTGCAGCTGTTGCCTTTAATCTGTAGCTCTTTTGCTCCTCTGGATGTGAGAGACACTTTGTAAGTGTGCTCAGATGTCATTGCAGCAGTTTGTAGCGTATACGGCTTTGGGTGAGATCTGAAGGCGAAGGCGTTTGTTTTGTCATAGTACACTTCATGTGGGTTATAATTTTGGACTGTTCTTGAGGGTGGCGGGGGGGAAAAAGACAAGCGTCAGCTCAAAAAGTTACAGTGGATCTTGACTGTCAGGCAGCGCTTGCTGGAACTTTAGCAAAACACAGAGAGGTAGTTGGAGAGGACAGATTTTCTTTGCATGCTTCAAAATTGGGGTCATTAGAACCATGGTGCAATACATTCTGATATTATCAGCTCACACAATAACTGGACTTCAGATAGGTGGGACTTAAAATGACAGATTACATCATTGACTGACATGAAATCTGACAGGGGACTCACTTCTACGTCAGGTAGATACAGCAGGTTTTCCAAGTATTGATTCATCTCGAAGCTTCTCCCGTTTTTGTCACATTACAACCACTAAGATGATTGTATTTTGGGGGATTTCAGGTGATTCATCAACACAGGGACATTCAAAGATGAGCAACAATGACATGCATTTTAAATAAAAAAGTGCCGCAATACGTTTCTGTTCAGCCCCTTTTTCTCATTCACCCCTGAACAAAATCCAGTGCAAAACAATTGCCCCTAGAAGTAAACCAAAGGAGTCCACCTGTGTAAAATGGTACTAAAGAAGTCCAACGTACAGTTTGTCACAAGAGAATAAAGCTAATATGTGAAGAATGTGCTCTAGTTAGAGGAAATCAACACTGAACCTTCTGACCTAAATGTAGAATGTAGGCTGGAGTTAAATACAGGGCAGTACTGGAAGAAAACTAAACTTTTGTGGCTACGAATGTTTATAGAATATTTCAAAAAAGAAAACCATGTATCCATTTCCTTGCATTTCACAGTTATGCACTACTTTGTGTTGATCTAAAGCAGACATAACGCAGAAATAGTAACCAAATATATCATTTGGAAATGATTGTTCTTTGGGATCAATCATTTTTCTTACGGATGGATGAGGCAATCCTTGCATTTCTGCTTCGCATTGTTTGAAATCAATCTGTTTTGAGGTCAGTTGTCTGGCCATCCACATCGATTGTTTTGAGATTACATTTTGATCAATGACTGAGGCAAAGTCTGTAACGTGATAGGATCAAAACAAGTGTTGTGTAAGAGCAGAAGGGCTCCTTTTTCTTTGTTCGTAATCATTTTTTTATTTCTACGTCCTGTTTGTCTGCCCCGCCAGCCGCATCCAGACTCAATGGTAACCATCATTTTTACTCGGTGGTAGACGGCTTAGTCTCCACTACTTCCATTTAATTCAAAGATGCACCACAACATTAAGATAATGTATTCCCAGAAGAACCATCTCTTTGTCAGCTGCGCAGAAAGCTCCGAGCAGAAACACACAGGATAACAAACTCTTACTATTTTATATGCTGTAGGTGTTTTTCCCCGCTGTAAATAATCCATCCTGTTATCTGAAGGGCAAAAACTAGCAGGACAAAGCTGATGTGCAGTTGTTTCCCACAGGTTAGCTTGAAGCTGTGGTCTGCTAACTGCTATGCTATGCTATGCTATGTTCAAGCACACCACATTCCATGCATCCTCATTCAGTCAGCTCCATCAGCTGCCTGCTTCCCTAATCATTGGCTGTGCAGCTTTTCCTCCACGACAAGCCATCTGTTATAATAATGGGTGTCCTGCACAGAATTTTGTTTGTTTTATTGAATAAAAAAGCAGCAAATAAACTGTGGAGATGACCTTGTTTCTCTGACTCGCTCTTTTTGAGATGGTACAAAGATTTCATGGCGACTCATCAGAGTTGGAATGAGGGTGGCGGCCAATTGTAATCTATTTATTGATAAGTTTGCAGCTAAATGAAATGTGTCTGACATCAACAAAGAGGCAAGTAGCAGAAGTTAATAACGTGTCACCTTTAATAAAAAATAAAAATTTAAAATTCCTGTGCTTGTCTCTTCAATGCCCCTAAATGTTGGCCTGTAATAGTTTCCTAGAGCAAGTGATGCATGCAGCCATTCTTAAACAATCCCAAAATATCCAAACACAACCTTTAATCCAGACTTGTTTGGAACCAGGGAAGCTGGAAGCTGGAATCAGCTTCCAGGGATTTTACAAAGACCTTCCTGTGAATTTGTAATCCTACAAATGTTTAAATTTCCTAGCAGAAAAACAATATATCAATGCTCATTCAAACTAGAAGAGAATGCAAATGTTGGAGACATGCAAAAAAAAAAAAAAAAAAAAAAAAAACTCGAAGAGCCTGTAACATTATTTTATTGACTATCGAGTCCCATTTTTGGAAGAGAACACAATCCCAAGGCCTGTTTTTCTTCTGGACTTTTCTTTGCATGCCCTTTGATCGGTCTTTCTTTCAAAAATAAAAGTAAAACTAAAGCGGACCTAAAAACAGTAAATAAAAATAGAAGGTGACGGATATTTCAGATGCTTATACATCCTTTCTCCCTCTTTTTTTGAGTTCTGATACTCTACAAGTTCTTTTTCTCTGTGCTAACTTTTGCTACACTTCTCTCTTTTTAGCATGATATGTTTATTCTAGTGATCAGCATATACTGCGCAGAAACACACACACACGTAGGTTTTGATAAATATAGCTCAAGAGGTCTAGCTGTGACACAAGGTCTAGTTAAAGTTTAGTCTAGAATAGTCATGTCACAGCTTTTATCTGCGCTGTCTTCACAATGGCGAATGAGAGGGCGCGCAGGACCATAATTCCCAGGAGTTTTACTCAGAGAATTAAGCGCCTCACTGGAGCAAAGGTGAGAAAAAGAAAATCAGCTTAAAGAGGAAAAGGCATTTGCTTTTGATGTTGCCAAGAAGAGGGTGTTTTGATGGAAGCTACGACACATATGTATCGGGATGATCAGTTTCAGCAGCACAGAGGACAGAGACGGCCTTTCATCGCTCTCTGTCACTCTCATTGGTATTCTTTAAGCAAATTAGTTGTGAAGGCTGAGTCTACTTTACATGCCGTGTTCCTGCCATGTGGAGCTCTGTTTACGTGCAGCTTCCCTTTCTCGTCAGGAAACCGAACGCGTAGTTTTGTGTACGCAAGAAAAACACCGACGAGCTCTTGTGCGTGAAAGGTAGCCGGACGAAAGTGGGGCGCAGAAGTTAATGCCGTGACTGTTATGGTGGAGTTTAACCCAGTTAGAGTCCACTGAAAATGCCCCGCGCTCACATGTTTGTGTGGCTGTTAAACTTTTATTTTCAATCCAGTACATAATTAAACGCAGCCCAGATTACACAGTTCACGTTTTTAATTTGAGCTCGATGGCAGGCAATAGCTTACAGTGGTTCACATCAGAAGATGAAGTCTGGGTGCAACACTGCAAAGTAAATGCAACTGGGCTCCATTATTGATTATTGGCACGGCAGGGAACGCCCCAGAGGTTTGTGGGGTTTTTTTCAGCATTAGACTTCCTGTGTTTCAGTTTGTTGCAGAAGACAGATTTAGGGTGAACAACAGCTTAGCTTAAAGCTTGGGTGTGGTACTTCCTACAACCGTTTTTCCTGTTTTAAACTTTATTTTAATTTACTTAGTATATCTTGCGTGTTTTCAGAAGGGTGCATACAAGATACCCACAGGGATATCTACTGGATAATTACAGTATATCTATAGGGTACGTGCATGTAATGGGAGTTTAACCTATCCTGTTATGTAAATGGTTCTAAAAACTGTGCCTGCAGGATATCTAAAGAATATTTGAGAGGAATTTTGGGAAATAATGAGTACAGGATTCTTATTCAGATGCCCACTTGGTACGACAGGATACCTACAGGGTATTTGCAGGGCACCTGCGTTGGTTTTTATTTACGGCTTTATGTAAAAACTACAGCAAAACATACTAAGTACTACAATTTAGTTTTACCTTTTGTTAACTACTCATACTACTCACTAAAATGTTAAACTCCCTGTAGGTACCCTGTAATTGCCCCCTTGCCACCCTGCAGTAAGTCTCATATCTTTCCCTTGGAAAAGTACCTTGTTGGCACTCAACAGGTAGAGGTGGATACAGGCCAGGTTTTCCTTAGTCTACAGTAGAAACACTAATAGATGTGTTCGGATGTCAGCAACTCTCTATTCTTATTGCACTGTTCTTTCTCATCTTCAGGTGCAGAATGAAAATCTCCGGTCAGCAGTGTACGTCAACGTAGCAGAGCTTCGCCAAAGCATCTCAGAGTCTCCCCCGTCGGACCCTTCGCCCTGCTCTCCTTCCTACCTAAAACAGGAGGGATGGGAGGTTCATGTTGACCAAGAAAGTGGACAGGAATACTACTACCACCCCGACACGGGGAGCACCACCTGGGACAACCCCTTTTTAGACTCCCCCACAGACCCCGAGCCACTCCCTCCGGAGGTTCCTTTCCCTCCACCGTCCCCTCAATCCGACTGGGCCTCAGACTGGGAGCAGCTGGTGGATGAGACCACTGGTCAGCCTTACTTCTATAACCACATGTCCGGGGAGACGTCCTGGGACCCTCCTGAGCAGCAGAGCCTTTACCCCTCTCCGATGGAGCCTATGAGCGTGCACAGGTTTCGCGATGACGAGCCGGTAAGGACAAGACAGCCTGGCTGCTCCACTTAGGCTTCCTCTGTCTCCAGTTTTAGCTTCACCCAGGGGGAACCTAAATACAGTCTGCTCTTAATGGAATGAAATGTCCTGCACCTACATAACAGACATGACTTAATTCATTATCTCCGAACAGAATAGGCTCAGCGGTAGTCCCAAATAGTTTCCCTGAAAGAACATTTGGCCTCATTTGGATTTCGAATAGAGACGGTATTAATCTTTGAATAGCCTGAGATTTCACAGGAATTTTGTCATCATACGGAAATGTTTTTACCCCATCAGTAAACATATTAATTCACTTGTTTTGGGGGTTTATTTTTCTTTCACATTCCAAGAAGCAAGTGACCCAATTTTTGCCCTTGAATGACTTCATATGAGTTGCAGAAAGAGAAAGAGAACCTGGAAGTCAGTGCAGCTCTGAAAGTCAAAGACTTGACATGAAGATCGTAGCAGTAACTGAGGAAACTGACATTATTCGGTGACTCTGCGTTAAGCTGGAACATTTCAACACGAAGTATGAACAAACAGTTTGTGTCACTTGCTGCAATTGACGAGCGATAAATGGAAAAACCTACACGTTTGTTGAAATTTCTGCTTAGACGTCAAAAGTTTCCATTTCTGATCAGGAATTCCTAGATGTACCTGAAATAGAACAAATCTATTTAAACGTCTCGGTAATCATTTATGACAAACTCTTATTTTGTACTGAAAATGTACAAAACATGAAAAGTGGAAAGGCCATGAGGGTTACTGACTCACCTGTAGTGCAGCCTTGGGTGTGGCCATTACACACCATTTCTCCAGTAAAACATTGGCGTTGGCAGCATCATCACTGACAAGAAAGCTCGTCAGAGACAATGGGAGGATGAATGGAGAAAAGTACAAAGCATTTCTGTGAGAGCATTCCTGTTTGAAGCCGGAAAAAAAAGACTCGAGACCGTGGTGTAGGCAGAACAACAACCTTAAACATGCAGCCAGAGCTGCATTGAAATGTTTTACATCAAAGCATATTCTGCGTCAATTGTCCGGTCAAGCCTTGACATAAATCTAACTGAGAATCTGTGACGAGATTTGGAAACTGATCCCTAACCCTAAATTATTGAATTAAAAATTACCCTTATTCTTCTCCTTTCTCTTCATAGTATACTACGTTATGTTGACCAATCTAAATGTAATACAGGAAGGTTTATGATTGAAAAATTTTAAAAGCATGTCAAGTGTGTTTTTTCCGACTAGGTTTACTCCAGATTAATCTGGTCTCTGACAATGTCCAGCCTTCCTTCGATAATTTGTTCAAATTTACCCTGCAGTGTAATTTTCACTAAAAAGACAAATAACTTCAAAAAATGCAATAAATTGTTTTAATGTACATTGTTTTTGCTAGCCTCCCTTACCTGTGGAGGACTACCCATCAGTGGATTACCCAGACCAAGCAGAATTTTACGAGGACATCAAGAACACGGGACCCCCGACTCTTCCGAAGGAGTACGCTCTTGGCCATGTGAGTCGGACCACCATCCCCCGGGCCAACCTGGACCGCAGTACCCCGCCTGGCTGGAACCTCACCGTGGAACCCAGTGGGACATGGGTTTTCACCAGTGAAAACTCTCCAGATCAGGTAAGGACAGCCCCTCAATATAACTGAAGAAGGTGTGAAATGTGGACGTGTCAGTTGGCGTTCAGTGGACTTTCACGTTAAATGTGCCAGTATTTTGCAGCACTTTTTCAGCCCTGTCTGTTTCTCCTCTAATTTCAGTAGTTCAGTAGCATAACATAGAATAGAGCTGGAGGTGTACTGTAGTTTAAGCTTAATTTAAACCTATAAAAAAAAACAACCTAAACTGTACAAATTTAAAAATAACTAATGAGTAGCTATCATTATTTAAATAGCACAGGATTAAATTAGTGTGCATGATGCAACATATAAATAATAAAGTAAAAAAATATACTTTTTTTGTAAAATTGTAAAATTATTTGTTGTAAAAAAAATGGCAGCATATAAAATGCTAATTTGAAATATGCTACTTTTATTTTAAACTTGCTCAAGGTTTAAAAGTTAGTTACAAAAAAAATGTGTCGAGAAATATCTTAGTGGACAACATACAACTTAAATAGAAACTGGTCACAAGGCTGGATGTGAAACTTCAAAGGTTCACTATGAATAATAAGATTTATTTTGCTTTTCAAAGCCTTGTTATTTTTTCGTTTTGCACTGCGGCAAAATAACTGACACTTACGTGAAATAAGTACATGGATCTCAGGTAGCACAAGGTAGTGATTTTTGCAGAGGACCAGAGAAAACGTCAGCTATCATTTTTTTGAGCCGTGCTCTTCTAAAACCATATAGTAAGCTTCATTTTATCAAACCCTAATAATGTTTTCATGCAAAAACTGCTGTGGAAAATGTTGCCAGGAAGGCTGAGGTGTTATGTGGCTCATCAAGATAAACACTTGCATTTAAATGCGACTCGTGCTTTAGAAACTAAGTCAAAAGCAAACAAATGTAGTCACAGTTAGGCGGACATGACAGTCCCTTGTGGTACCGTTAGCCACCAGAACCACAACGCAGAAATAACTGTTTTCTTTCTGCGGTAAACATTTGACGAAGTCCTGCAGTGAAAGTTCATGCTCCTGAACACAATTGTGTTTTTTACCAGGTGTTGTAAATATGCTTGAAGAGCAAGAATACCCCTCTGGATAGAACTTGATAAGGCATCTGAGGAACTGGTGTGCCTGAAAATCTCAATAAATACCTGCGGATGTTAGTGCTAGCTTGCTAATCTTAGCATGCTCAGCTCGGAACTCGGTTTGTTTTGGTCTAGTTTCACAGATGCCGTATCCAGCGTCGGTACACGATACCAATGCTGTTAAAGGAGTATGTCGCTCAACTGTGTGTGTGACTGTGGCTCAGTGGTGGAGCAGTTGTCTTTCAATCACAAAGTTGTAGGTTCAATTCTAGCTGCACATGTTGACATGGTGCTTTGACGCGAAAAGCGTAAGATAAATTTAACTTATTTACCATTTCTAACGGCACCAAGGCACTGGTATCTGTTGCAGTATGAGTGGATGTATTGTTTTATGAAAAACCACAACAAAATGGCTGTTTATTTTTTCAAACAGCTGTGCGGCCAGAATACTTTGTTAGTGAGACCTGCAGTGGTTACAAAGTCTCACCTTTTCTCCGCGTAACCTGTGCGTTACATACCTACATGGTTTTCTCAGTTTTATCCTGAGGAAACCATCTCTTATGCCACTGAAAAGGTAAAAATGTTCGGAGTCTGATTTCTCAGAAAAAACTCATCATTTTGCCTTAAAGTTTAAGCCAATACTAGACCAGTTAGAATACTCAGACGGGCGCTACAGCCAAAAGTTTTCTCTGTTAATTGGCTCAGACACTGAGGAACAAGCAACGTGATGAGTAATTATCAGGCAATGAAAGACATTTCTTACCTGGCACACTTTATTCTCACCATAAATGCTGACTCTGCTTGAGCTATGACCGATGACCCTGACACAAGCCGTGTTCTCTCCTGTGTTCAGCCCTCTTCCCCAACCTCGGCTTGCACTCTCACCTAAATTCAAGACCCAATTTGTTGTACAATCCTGGGAGAAAAAGAGATTATTTTTGATGGATGAGGAGAAATTCATTTCCTTCACGTCTTCACAACAATCCACTCTGTGATGATAGGCTCAACGTTGTCATACATGCACGATGGGGCCTTCCTGTTTAGTGGCTGTGACATAAAAAATATAATAATAATTCTTTCAGAAAAGCATGTTTTGAAAGTCACATCAGCATTGAGAAATATCATTTATTCATGTTTCATCCTTTGAGAATCGGTTGTGACATCTAAAATATGATATATGCCCTTTAAAATCACATCCTAGTTTAATAAACGCCACCTGTTTTTCATTACGTTGCTGATGTCTTTTATGAAACCCTAAATATATTTCGTTGCGGGATTTAAGCCGTGAAGCAGCAGCTCTGGTTGGAAAAACTGCATTAGAAAAAGAAGTTCAGTTATTACTATTATGCTATTCTGTAACTTTTTTTTTTTTTTTTTTTTTTTTTTTTTTTTTAACTGTGACTTAAGTTACAGAAAAAATATGCCAAATAAAAATGTTTCTGTTGTCTAACAGTGGATCAAGTCTGTGGATGATCAGGGCCAAACCTATTACTACCTAAGAGATGGCACCAAGTCTGAGTGGAATCTACCTGAGGTGAAGACCCTTCTCTACTTTACAGACTTTTCTGACAAATTAAGTTAAGAACGTGGAATCTCTGTCATTTTTATGGTGTGAAACTTCTTCTTTTATTTATTTTATTTTATTTTTTTTTTTTTTTTGTCCTTGAAGGCCCCTGCAGCTCCTTCTCACTCCAATGTCCCGAACGGCGATGAGAATGAAAATGTGCACGTCGTCAAAAACTGGAGAGACTCGAGGGTACCTGCTCAGTTCTGCACGGGCCAGGAAGATGGGGTACATGCATGTACACACACCAACGCCGTCACAGACATGTGTGTGTACACACAGGTTGTGTGACGCATCCAGGGTGTGTCCGACAGCTAAATATAAAGTTATGCAGTTGGCAAGTAGTGTGGTTAAGTCTGTTTATCCGCCAACACTGAAAAGGTTTAACCCTTATTTAGCAAGGCAAATCGGCTGCATTGCTCTCTGATTGAGGGAGAGGCAACATTTGCACAAGCGCCAGTGAGACTCCTGTGTACAAATACGGGCTTTTGCTTTTCCTTACTACAAACCTCGGGATCCAAACGTCGAAAGTTTTTTTTTTTTTTTTTCCAATGGGCGCAGTGGAGACTGCTTAATCAGAAAACATTGAATTAATAAATTCTTGTCATGTGTGGATGACATAGGCAAGGTACTCGCGGGCCACAAATTTTAACATTAAAAGTAGTCTAGTTGTAGAAAATCAATCACTTAAGATCAGAAAGATAAAAAAACAGATTTTTGCAGGTTTGCCTTAAAAGAAAGAAGGTTTCTGTTTTGGTCTTGAAAGAAAGCATTGTGGCTTAGCATAAGAACTGGAGATGAGAAACTCTTTCTATGTGAACGCTTCCTGTATTCGGCCAAGTTCAGTACACGAGCGTGCCCGAATCTGCGTTTGTGTGAAACTCGCTGAATGTTTGCGGGTCTGATTATTATCAAATTAAAATGGCAGCAGAAAAACACAGTTAATTGCAGGTAAAAAGATTGTACTTGTTTTTTTTTTTTTTTTTTTTTTTTGTATGTCTCACTCTGAAACAATTGAAAAAGGTATTACAGCACACTGACAAACAATTAGTTTTAGTCACTTGAGTCATCATTTTAACTCCTTGAGTTAATAATAATCATTCTACCAAAATGAGCTCAGTTTGACTAATTCTGGTAAATTATAGATGTGTAGGAGGAAGTTCCACCCACTGAAATCCACAACACACTTCAGTTTTTTTTTCCTGCTTATTCTTCTGTTCTGTTTTGTCTTACATTCACATATTCGACACTAAGATTTTCATTCGTGCTCTGATTTTTAGAGGTTCACCCAGAGTCATCTGAGGAACACGTCAGACCACAGCAGCGACAGCTCCAGTACGGGAAACTCTCCAGAGCATAATGTAAGTGGACTTTGGTGCTCCGCCATTTGAGTTTTGTGACATCAGTAAAGTGAACCATTAAGCCCTCCGATCTATCCCTACATCTGAATGGTGTTTTGTGTCTCTCCTTTAAGGCTGTTGGGTTTAGGCCCTGGAGAAATCCTTATTATTTGACCTCAAAGTGGCTGCGCTATAATGTGGGTTATTAGTTTAAGCACTCACCTGAGCTTTAGCCATAGATAGCAGCGTCTATCTATGATGGGCAGAAGGTGTGGCTATTAATAACTTGATAAGCTTTTTTTTTTTTTTATAATTTCCATAAAAACTTTATACATTCAAATCACCCTGCCTCTCATTAGCAAACCATCTTTTCTCTGCAGTGATATAAAAAGCATCTCTCATGTGCATCATCACCACTGCAGATAAATATATTAATAAAGTGAAAGTTGTCGCAATATCAATAATATCAACCCAGGAATGCAGTATGTTCTGTTTACTGAAAGCAAAAGCAAAATTTCAATACGTTTGCATTTAGATGCTGATGTGAGTTTAGCCGAGCAAAATATATGTTGTAAAAATAACTAAAGAAAAGAAGAGATTAGCTTCACATCTTTGTGATTTCCAGAACGAATCCAATTATTTCAAGGTGCTTTGCAAGTAATCCTAAGCAGATGTTTCTTCATCCCGCATGGATGAACAAGAATATGGGCTTGTTTATGCCCTCGAAGCATCAACCGTTTGAAAGTCTTATATTAACTGTGGATTAATAACCTCTTAACATGTCCTCTCTGCTGCCTGACTTTTACTTCCTGCTGTTGTGCGTCGAGCTTCCACGGCAACAACCTGACTTGTGACCGAGCTATTAATTCACAAAGTATTGGACTTTTTCGGTTAAAAGACTGAAAAATTATAAATCAAAAATCCTCGCTTCTTCGTAAGTGTTGAGAGACGTCTAAGCGGCTTGCAGAGCTGCGCTTTAAGTTTCCCTTTCAGCCTGTGCTCTTTAATTTTGGTCAGTGAATCTCAGGCCAGGCAGTCTTTTACTTTCTACTGACTGTGCGACATTTGCTTCACAATGTAGCATTCATTGTATTTTTCTTCTACTATAAAAGGTCCTCATGTGAGGTGATCTCTAAACACGCAGTCTGCAGAACAAAATGCCTCGACCTTGTCTCGGTGTCTATTTGCAAACTTTAGATGCAGATTTTTGTGGTCAGGGTGCAGATTTTTTTTTTGTCCTTGCAAATGACACTGCACTGTAGAACAACGCAAGAGCACTCGGAGTCCTTTTTTCACATTTCATTTTTAGTTTTATTTCCCTGTAGAACATCGCCTCCTTCATCTAATTTTCGCACAAACGTCTAACGTGTACAAGCCAAATCTTCAAAACAATGAAATATTGGCTTTTCTGCTACAATTCCAGGTACAGAATTTGGAGAAAGCGGGAATTCTCAACAAAACAAAAATCAGTGAGAACGGAAAGAAAGTAAGGTAAGCCACACTGTTCATTTTTTTTTAGACGTTTGTTGTTTCATAGTTTATGTATATTTTGATTCTGATGCAAGTTCATCTTAGTAAAATATAATATCATTAAAAACGCAGCCATTATTCAAAAAGTGAAGTAGCACATAGGCCTGTCGCGATAAACGATAAATCAATTAATCACACGATAAATTAAACCTATTGACTTCATTTTAATTATCGGCTTTATCGCCTCTTCCTGCTTTTTTTTCTTTCTCTTGATGACACTGAATGAAAAAAGGCTCAACTCCGGTGCTCTCCACTGACCCTCCCTTCCTCATTTCCTTAGTGTAATGTCCAGCACACACGACACGAGTTGTTGGCCGGCTGTCGGCCCATTTTCAAAACCTGAGAGACACATTAGCTGACAGAAATCCTAGGTATAACGGTTCAATCAGGTTCGATTGTGGTGTGCAGCCACATGGGCACAAAATAATGGCTACAAGTCCAGTTAACTAATTTTAAAATCAGGCATTAATCAATGCTTTACCAGAATCTACCTGTGATGTATGTGGCTAGAGTCAGCGTAAAGTCCCAACTGAATGAAAATCATTATAACTTATTTATGCCACGTTAACGAAGAACAGCTGAAAAGATACTGGGTTTATCAACTGCGGTAGCAATTTGGCTCCAACTCCTCCCCTGGTCATTTCTATATTCTTTGCACAACATGTTGAATAAATATTAATGTTTCCACATATCATCTCCGATGTCTGCTGAACTTCGGGTTGCACTGTGTCAGCTGTTTGGGATTCCCCTCTGTAATTTCCCCTCAGAAAGCAGAAGGAGAATCCGCACTTTCTGATTGGCTACCTGTCACATTCAACAGGCTGCGTTAAGCTCCCAGTCGAGGAAACCTCCTGATTTAGATCGGAGCGGCCACGACGATCTACCGTAACACACCACATACTGCATGATGATCGGTTACGAAATCACCAGCGACAATCTTAGATGAGCCAACGTTCTAAGATTGTCATGAGGAGAAAATAGGGCCAAAAAAATTGTGTGATTACTGAAGGGGACATACAGACTTCATAATCTGCGTTCATCTCTTTTGGTTGAATTCAATATTTATTTCCACTTTGGCTTTATGTTTAGTTTTTATTCAAGTACGTTTTTTGTTAATGGAGACTGAGAATCCATGTTATTTTTGTTTTTGGTTGTTTTGTTTATTTAGTTTGTCAGTTCCAGTGTTATGTGTTCTTTTGAAAATAAAGTGCATCTATCTATGGCAGGAAATCACATGCATTATTAGTCATTTCCATTAAATCAGGGTCAAAAGGTCTTGAAACAATATTATCGTTTATTGCAATAATTTTTTAGACAATTAATCGTCCAGCAAAATTTGTTATCGTGACAGGCCTACTAGCATGTGTTTCTTTTAAATTAATTATTGTGGCTTACATCCCATGAAAATCTAGACTTTTAATCTAGACTCGCAGGCCTCCAGAAAAGTACATTTACCTACTTTAATGGATATACATTTAATACTTGGTCAGGACTCCTTTGCTGTGAATTACTGCTTTGGTGCTATGCTGCCTGTCCTGTGCTAAAGGTGGGCAAAAACGGTTTTTAAAAGCAATTTAAAAACCAAAAGGAGTTTGTGCCTGATGCATTAAAAACTGCAAGCAATGATTGCTCAACACTGGCTTCAGCTGATCAATCTCCCCCTACTGGAAATTATTGCTTACTGATTGCTCTAGGCATTGTTTCGGAGAATGTGGGCTGATTGATGAGAACTTCAGCTCATCTCCTTAGTTGATTCTGGCGTCACGCGTTTTCTCCTGACGACGCTCCGAAGGTTACACGTGGAGTCGACCCAGATTGTCGTCAGTTCAGCACAGCGATACCAGGGTCATTAAAGCGGCCTGTGGTACGTTTGGCAGCGTGACAAAAGGGGTCAAGTGAAAGTTTGCGAGCAGAGGGGGAAGCATTAAGTGTGCAAAAATTTCAGCAGCACTGACTTGGGGAGTTGATTAAGCACACAGTGGGCCGACAGCAGCAGATGGGATTAGTCGTCAAATAAGTGTGAAAACTTCACCCTACGCCTCAAACGGCTTGATTCTATGCCTCTGCGCTCTTCTTGCTGATTCTGGGACCTTGATTTCCAAATTAAATGCAAACCTTGCCTTCATCTGAAAATAGGAGTTGGAGACTTGGAAGCAGTCCAATTTTTTATTTTTTTTTTTCCTTTTCAGCCGAGGGTAAGGCATTCTGACGTTGTCTCTGGTTCAGGAGAGACTTAACATAAAAAGTGCAACAGTTGCAGTTCATGTCCCTGATAGGTATGTGTGGTGGCTTTTGAAGCTCTGACTCCAGCTGCAGTCCCCGCCTTCTGAATCTTCCCCAAAACTCTTGAACAGGCTTTGTTTCGTAATTCTCGTAAGACTTCAGTTTTTCCTATTGTCTGCGCAAACTTTTTCCAACACATTATTTTCCATCGACATTCTTGGATATGGAACTGTGTCAAACTCCAGCTCCATTACCGATGGCTTTTTGTGGCTCATACTCCTTGTGGAAAGTGTCACTGACGTTCTCCTTGTTAAGTCAGCAGTCAACTCTGTGATTGCAAAGATGTAGCATCTCTGTAGAAATCTGTTTTTTTTTTTTGTTTTTTTTTTTAATTGCAGTTATGTCATATTTTCTGAGTTTTGGTTTTCATTAGTTGTAAGCCAGAATGATCAAAATGACCAGAAATTAAGTCTTGAAATATCTCCCTGGTTGTCATACATCTGTATAATATTTTTGCTTTTAAAAACTGAATTGCTAAAATCATTTTCAGTAATGTTATCAGGTTTTGAGATGCACCTAATCTGTATGTGTGTCTTATCTTTTTTTTTTTTCCCAGGAAAAACTGGGTTCCAACATGGACAGTTCTCCACGGAGGAGTCCTGACGTTCCACAAAGACCCCAAACCCTCCCCAGGCGCTGTGGTAGGGTCCTCGCTTTATTAAAATCGGTGCTTTATAGAAAGAAAAAAAAAAGAAAGAGTTCTGGCACTTCTCTGTTAATGTCACACAAATATGGGACAGCAATGTGCATAATATTTCTATGCACATTTGTTAATCAATCTATAGATTAGCAGTTTTATTGTACTTGGAGCTTTTAATAACATCAAGCCTCATGGCGTTAACATGGACTTGAAAACGAACTTTGAAGAAACAAAGAAAATCTCCTAAAAAGCGCAAAGAAGAGACAAGTCACCCTCAGACTTAAGAGTTCAATAAGCTTATTACTATTACAGCCAGAAAAATATATTTATTTTCAGTATTAGGTTTATTTTTGTTTTCTTCTTCCTTAAAATTTATGTATTTTTTCCCCTGTCATTATCTAATGTGGTTTTAGTCTTGCTGTGTTCTATTCAACCCCTTGTATTAATTATTGCTCGTAAGGTCTTGCCATATAAAATATATATTCCTTTATATTTCGTTTCTTAGTTTATTCCTCCTTATTGTTCTTTGCTATTCTGCTTCTTAAACTGGTTTTAGCCTTTCTTGAATTATTCTTATCTCCTTCTCATATCATTAGTCCACCTCCCGTTTCTCTTGCGTTCACGCTCTTGTGATTCACCTGTGCTGCCTCCTCATCCCCAAATAAAACCCTAAGCCGCAGCGCTCCCTCGGCTGTTCTGTCACTTCTATCAGAATCGCCGGCGTAGACGAGCCTTCGGGTCACGAGCCGGCAGTGACAGTCACGTCTTTTGTTCAACTTCAGCTCACCTCGTGGAATGTGGCGCGGTCAGTTTGGTAATCAGCTGAATTTTTTTTTTTTTTCTCCTCTTGTTTTTCCAACAGAACAAGACCAATCAGATTGTTCCAGAGTTTACGGTGGAGCTGAAGGGTGCTACGATTGGCTGGGCCACAAAGGACAAATCCAGTAAAAAGAATGTTTTAGAGGTGTGTCTGTTTGTTGACACTGAAAGCAATGTTAAGTGTTCTGCTGAGCGGATGATTTTTACTTTGAGAAAATAGAACATGCGCTGTTAAAATATAATTATGTACATGGAAAAAAAAAATCATTTGAATCATTAATATAAACTTTGATTAAATCCTCCTTGATGTGAGTTTTCTCCCTTCTTTCAGCTCAAAGGGAAAAATGGTGTAGAGTTCCTTATCCAGTACGATACGGAAAGCATCATCCATGACTGGCACAAAATTTTAAAGGACACCATTCAACAGCTCGTAAGTCCTGGTCTACTTCCTGTTGACCAGAACCATGAACAGGAAGTAGTTAAATGAAAAAAGGAAAAAAAAAAAAAGGCATCTCTTATGTAAATGTTTTGAATTTGCAAATTAGGATTGCTTGTTCTTTCCAGGACACAGAGGCTGATTTTACGTTTGTGTTTATATTTAAAATGGTGAACTTTTCATAAAACCAGGAAATGGGAGGAACAACATGTTATGGGGTTTGGCTTAAGGTTAAAAAGATCCATTCTGTCATCAGCTAATCTCACTGAACATCTTATTCTGTTTTACATTTTGTCTCTCAAGTCAGAAAATGTCAAATCTGCTCTGAATTGAAAGATCTTTACTTTAAGTCATAAATATGGCCATTGGAGGCTCTGACTGAGGAATTCAGGTGTTGCTACGCTGAGCCCTCCCTGCAAACCTGCAGAAATGCTTTACTGCTTATTGGCTTAAAATTTCTATGTTTGCGTAGAGTTAAAAACTTCTTGACGTGGCCATTGATTCCCAGGTCCTTTATGAAAGTAAATGCTTAAAGAGATTTGACTTGAAAACTACGATTGAAATAAGTGGCCAAAACCTCCATGTCGAGGTTTTAAAAAGTCTTAAGTATGTTCTAAATTATACAATTTAGTTATATTGTAAGATTCTATCCTCTTTGCTTCTGTCAATGACTCGTTTTTTTTTTTTGTTTTGTTTTTGGTTTTTTTGATGGTTGTAATAACACAATTACAAAGTTAAGAAACTTAGCACCAAGTTAATTAGATCGTTTTATTTAACCTACTTTGGTCAAGCATAAGCGTCACAGTTAACTACACAAGTAAAAGGGTCAAACGGTCACTGGATTCAGATTTTGTCAATTGCTTTACCAGGAAAAGAAATTTGCCAATTTAAAGAAATAAATAAAAAATTGCCCTCTTTGATTTCAGTATTTGCTTTAGATCTACAAACAGATCTAAAGATGGTAAAAGGACATCTAGTGGCTAGAATGAAAACTGTACATACGAAATTGCTGGGAATATTCATTGTTGCCAAACAAAAAAAAAACAAAAACAAAAAAGTAGTTATAAACATACTTTGCTCAGATTGAAACTAAATTAATCCGTGTTCATGTCTCAACACTGCATTCATCTCCGTTCCTCAGGACTACCAGGAGCATCATTCTGAGGAAGAGGATGGGGACCTGTATGAAAAAATTGGCAACGTAGACAGAGACGAGAAGCCCGGCGCTGCCGTAGACAAGCGAAAACGTGGGTTAACTTAATTTTGGTGAAATGTTTTTGATCAACTGAGCTTTCTTGCCTTTGGCAACAAACGGCACCTTGGCACAAGATGCCCAGAAGGACAACGTTCTGTATGGTTGTAGAAACTAAAAATCATCTGTGGGAGGAGTTTGGTGATTATGTGGAAAAGGACTTTTTTTTTTTTTTTTTTTTACCTCTGTGAAGTTTTAAATGACTTATCCTAACTGGGAAAGTTTATTTAGATCTGTTGTTTGTGTGTTTGGTTGTCGGGTCTATTTGTGTTTTGCGGATCTGAAGAAGACTTAAAGTACTACATTAGTAAGTAGTACTGTGAATGATTTTGAAGGCTATATTGCTATGCTTACACATCCAAAGACAGGAACTGGTTTCACATTCTGAGCACACAGTTGAAGCTTGTTTCCAGTGTGTACTGGACATTCATGGGGACACTTTATGTCTTCGATCCTGTTTGTGATGAAGCTAAAAGACTAGCCTCTTGATCTCTGCCTTCACCTGTGACCACGAAATATGGAGTCACACTCTGTGTATAATTTTTTTTTTTTTTAGCTCCAAGGCCAAGCATATCTCAATCGCCCAACAATGCAGGGGAAACGGACCCGAAGAAGGTTCGGACCAAGCTGATGAAGTTCCTCATGAAGCGCCCAACGCTGCAGTCAGTCAAGGAAAAAGGCTACATCAGAGGTCAGTTTGAAAAGGATTTCTAACCAATGATTTTATGGATGGCCGACGGATATATATATATATATATATATATATATATATATATATATATATATATATATATATATATATATATATATATATATATATATATATATATATATATATATATACACATATATAAGGCTTAAATGGGTGGCATCAGATTTCGTGCAGCTAATAATGTAACTACGACAGATCAAAATAGAATAAAAACAGTAATAATAAAGCTTGTTGCATAAATCTCAATCATTCTTACCCTTTTTGCTTTTTTGTCTCGATGTTTGTAATGGGAAGCTTGTTAATATCTTAGTTTTTCATGCCGTCAAAAATAATCTTATTTTTTGCAGAAAACGTGTTCGGTTGTCATCTGCACACACTCTGTGCCCACGAGAGGACCACAGTTCCAAGTTTTGTGGAGAAGTGTATTAAAGCAGTGGAGAGGAGAGGTTAGTTAAATATGGCAAATATTTCATTCCTTTTTTTTCTTTCTGTATTAAAGTAGTTAATCAAGAGCTGCTGGTAATTTCCAGGTTTAGAAATCGATGGGCTATACAGAGTCAGTGGGAACCTTGCAGTCATACAGAAGCTTCGCTTCAAGGCTGATCATGGTGAGGTCCATTGATGGTTTGTTTTAACTTTAAACAGCAGCGCCCCCTGCTGGGTTTTAACGCTTTGTGCACACGTTGTCTTCCAACAGAGGAGCTGGACCTGGAGGACGGTCAGTGGGAAGACGTTCACGTCATCACCGGAGCACTGAAATTATTTTTCCGAGAGCTTCCTGAGCCTCTTTTTCCATTCAGCCACTTTAATGAGTTTGTCACAGCTATAAGTAAGTACATTTTTCCCACTTCTTTGATATGTCATTTCATGGAACAATTAGTAAAGCTTTCGTTTTTATTTGAATCTTGTCATTTTGTTTTCAATGATTGCTCCATATCGATGCTGTACTTACCGATTTTCTCTCATTTTTCTAGGAAATCCTGATTACAACACAAAACTTTCTCACATTTATGAACTGGTCAAGTCACTTCCTCCTGTAAACCATGACACTATGAAACTGCTTTTTGGGCATTTACAAAGGTTTGAGTCATTTTTATTTAAATTTTTTTTTATGCTCTGATTGATTTTTCTATTGCATTGCTTTGAAAATAATAGCATTTTACAGTGCCTTCTAAAAGTTTTAATACGACTTCAATGTTTCATCAAAAACGTTTTTCATGTCATAGACCAACAGAAATGAATGCAAAGTTGTGAAGTTGAGGGTAAATCATAAAAGTTTTTTAATATCTGATGTCAAACATCAAAAAGATCTAGGAACACAGCGGGAATCTGACAATCTAATTAATTGAAATGTAAAAAAGGAAAAACAACTTAATTTTTTCTGCTAAAAATAAAAAGATTGTATTTAAACAGGCAAACAGTTTGCCCAGGGACAGAAATACAATCTTTTTAAACTCCAGTTTACCCAGACTCACTGTTTCGTCTCTCTCTCTCTCTCTCTCTCTCTCTGAACGACAGGGTAATTGAATATGGAGAGGACAATCGCATGACCGTACAGAACGTTGCCATTGTGTTCGGCCCAACGCTTCTCCGGCCGGAGACAGAGACGGCGAACATCACCATGCACATGGTCTTCCAGAACCAGATCGTGGAGTTCATCCTGAATGAATACAGCCGTCTCTTCTACTCTAGCTAAACACAGTCGCTTGTGCACCCGGACAAAAGTGCATAAAGTGCTTGACTCTTCTTTTTGTTTTTTGTTTGTTTTTTTTATGGTTTCCCTTTGCATGTACATCAGCAGCCTGAATGCCACACGTAAAATTGAAGCTGTTTTCTGGAATAAGTTAAATGTGCCATTGCAAATTAACCTGCCAAGATGAGGGATTTTCAGCTGCCGTTGCTCTGTATGTTTTTTTTTTTTTTGTTTGTTTTTTTGTTGTTTTTTTTAACTTGAGGACGCTTGCACTGTTATACTGTCTGCGCCAGTATTTTTTAGGAATGTGTCTGAGCCGCACAGGTTTGACTTTTCTTCAGCGAAAGAAGCACTGTATCAAACTGCTTTCTCTCTTCGAGACTCTAAACTGTCTGAACCTCACAAGCCACTTTCTCCTATTTTGACTCTTGCTCTTTTTTGTTTTTAGTTGAAGTCAAAGTGTCAAAACAAAGCAGGATACACCTAGAAAGCATTAAGGCTGTCTTAAATTAGCTCTCATCTTTATTTTAAAACATTTGACATATTTTTTTTTAATGTTTGTTTTGGATTTTATGCTACAGTATATCACTTAAGTCAATAACTTGAGATTGTATCCTAATATTTTCCTTTTTTCTCACCGCTTTGCCCTTGAATTTATTGTAATATAGACAGCTGAAGTAATGCCACCATGTGCCAACATGTTGGTCTGAAGTAGAAAATGAAATAGATATAGATTTTAAAAGACAGTAAGAGTATTTTTCATTTATGCTGTTCTTAAAAAGATTGTAAGATAATGCCATGAAGATGAAATAATGATTTATTGAGAGTTTGAAGCAAACTAAATCTAATAGTGAAATAGAAAAGTGGAAATTAGCATAGCTGTATGTCCTGTAAATAGCAATAAATGGCATATTTATGCTGTTAAGTTGGTGGAAAAAGCACAAGATCTTTCTATAATAAATTAACTTTTGAAAAAAATACAAAGGTTTCTTTTTCTTTTTTGTGTCATAGATCACACTCATGTTATTTGGGGGACACAGACTCTGTTTTCCTTAGACAGTCTCATGATGAGGATGGTCAGGGTTGTCCATCATTTCCTTGGGTTTTATGATGAATCCTTCTTTGCATCGTCATCTCCAGAGGTTCCACAGTCGTCCCCAGAACACAACCAGCTGTCTTTGTCAGGCTATCAAGACTTTTTCTAATCTTTATAAGAGGGAAGCTCATGTAATTTATTTGCAACATACATTTCAAGCATTTATTTGTTAATAAATGCGGTAACTGAGGTGTTGAAGAAGACCTGTGCTTTACCAGTTGCCCTCAGCTCGTCTGAACCGCTGGGCCTAGAGTCTCTCATCTTCTTCTTGATAATACCCCATACTTCCTCTGTGGAGTTTTTCCAGTTTGAAACAACAGATGTTAGGCTTTGAACTTCACACATAAAGAGTTGTGAAACAAATGAGCACATTTACAGACATTTTTGCAGCTTTATTCATTAGCATTAGAAGAAAGCTTTAAAATCTGTTTTACTTTCTCACAGGCATGAAATTACCATAACTTTGACTTGATGTAGTTTCAAAGTCTATACAGAAATTCAAATAAAATATGAACAACATCAACAATTATTTCTACTGCTGCAAAAATAATTTAGTGTATCAATTATAATTACAATGCTCATAACTTTTTTTATTGTTAGCTGTATATGGAATAAACCAACTAAATTTAGTAGTTTTCAGGTGAATGTGCTCATTCTACTGGGGAATATGCACTTTCTGCTGCTCTTTAAGTTGATCGACATATACTGGCTGGGTAATTTGTCAGATTATCTGCTTTATTATGACTGTACCTCTTCGTTTTCACTTTATGTCCATGTAATATGCTAAAAAAAAAAAAGTGAAGAAGAAACCAATTCAGAACTTCTTACAGCCTGACGAAATACTGATTATAATGCTTTTAAAAAATTCCAATAAATTCTGATAGACACTTTAATAATGAGTTTAGTCTGTTAGTTCTCTCTGCTCTGTGTGCTCAGCCGGAACTATTTGTGTGGTCGGACGCTCTTCCGGACGCTGTCAGCTGTGAACACCGCATCAACTGCGATGAGTTTTGAGTGGCCCTGGCAGTACAATTTCCCTCCGTTTTTTACGTGAGTCGTGTTTTTAACAACTACCGCATAAAAAAAGCGTTAAAACGTGCCTATTAACTATTTGTTTTGTCTCTGCAGCTGTTTGAAGAAGCGTTGATTTTTTTCAACCTAGCACTACGTTAGCAAGCTAATTTCGGCTAAGATTGCTAAGGAAGTGGATTTACACTCAGGTTTTCTAAAGTTAATAAAATAGCTACTTATGGCTTGGTTTAATGACGGATTTTCATGTAATTCTGCGCAAATACCTGATCACATGTAAATTGTGATTTATTATAGGTTTGTGTTGAGGGAAAATATGTTTTATGGGATGTGTTTCCGCTGATGTTGACTCACTGACACTAGTGACATCTCAGATTCGCAGTGTTTGAACTCTTTTTTTCCCCCCTTGTCGTTTATCCATCAGAAAAACAATTTTTGATTTAAGACCTCCTGCTAGTTATTAACTTGAGAGGAAAGAGGGTTTTTTTTTACATCACAAATCAATGACTAGTAAGAAAATTATATAACAAAATTAGTTCTTTGGCCAAATGTTTCAAGCTAGTTTGGATTGCTATTTTCTCTTAATAATTGTTTGAAAATATATGTACTAAAACATTTAAGTGTAACCCACAAGAATACAAAATCTCACAGGGGCCCATTGCTTTTTCACAGATTGTTTATGAATCTGATCAGATAAAGAAGGTTGTTGATGCATAGGGAGGTAACCTAACAATCCATTAATTTTCTCTTGGATTATAAACTACTTCCTCTATTTTAAAAAACTGCAGCATATTTCTTCTTTATGGATGATCTGATTAGGCAACGGGGTTTGCAGTTTTAGACACGTTCTAACTATAGCACAGCCATATGTGAATATGTGCTGTCAAACATTTTTACTCGTTCAAAGTTTCTTTGCCGTAACCAGATTTGCAAGCTTCATCCTAATACTTGAACCTCTATGCTTTCTTAAAATAAGCTGAAGCACGTTGACAGCTGCTGAGTTATGAGTATGCCTTACATTGCTCGGTTTGTTTGTTTTGTATTTTCGGACAGACTTCAGCCCAATGTTGACACGAGACAGAAACAGTTGGCAGCCTGGTGTTCCCTGGTTCTGTCCTACTGCCGGCATCACAAGCTCTACACTGTGGATGTCATGGAAGCGCAGGAAAGTCCCGTGTTCAACAACAAGAAGATAGAGAGTATCCTGAAAGCACACTTACATGATCTTTAATACAAGAAGTTTAAATTTATTCGTTGGAGTTGGAATATTTATATAATTTTTGCCTGTGATGTTTTATATATATTTCTTTTTGCAATGTAGAATGGCTATGACAAGTACAACCTGTGATTTCTTTCTAAGTATGACAGTTTGACTTTATTAACAATTTTCTTAAACTCACAGAGGGGAAAAAAAAAAAAAGATGAAAACTGCCTCAAACATGTCCATGAATACATTTCGATCTTGCTGTTAATTCAAATGAGTGTGTCCTGTCTGAATGTTGGTTTGGTTCATCCTTAATGCAAGTCCAGGAAAACTCTCAGTGGAAGCAATTCAAGTTGTGTTTGAAGAGTTGAGGAAAAAAGGTAAATCGTCTTCTGTCTTCACGTTCTTGCCGCGTTGATGTTCCAGCAGCGTTAAACACGCCTGTTGTCTGCGACTTCTTCAGGCAACCTGGAGTGGTTGGACAAAAATAAGTCGCGGTGTTTAGTCATGTGGAGACGACCAGAGGAATGGGGGAAGTTAATATACCAGTGGGTGAGTTACAAACTGTCCTCTGTTGTCTTGTCTGTGGTGCTGATAAAGTGAGAGAACCTGTTATTTATAGCGCCAAGAGAAGAATGTTTCTCCAATCACATGTCCATTATGTCATGGAAACCTCTAAGATTATCAAAGCTCTAAAACCAACCTGATCTTAACAATTTTATTAACCATAGATTATTGAAACATTGACATATTTGATTTAGAAAGTTGTTCTGCTGTAATGTTATTCCCTCCGTGGTGTTCAAAAGACGTACAATCCAAACTGAATTATTTGGAGTTTTGCTACTTTTTTAAAATTCACTTTTAGTCCAGCAGACTAAGTCTGTGCTGTTCGTGCCAAGAAAAGAGAATTGCAGATGAATCGTATATCGATTCGAACTCATTCATCCCACAGATTTTCTTTGCGGCGTTAAAATGCCTGGAAGTGGAAAATTTGTCATTTTGCCATTGAGTGGGAGCAAGGCATTACTTTTTCTCCATCTATGAAAGGACAAAGTCTGATAATGCTGAAGAAAGTCAACATCATGATTTATATGAAATTGATATGCTTTATCTTTGATTTTCTACGAGATCTTGATTTTTATTATTTTTCCTCCTGCTATTTTAGTTTTTGAGTTATTGACCGAATGGACACTCATAAAAAAAAAAATTAACAAAAGTGAAGTTTACTATCTTGTTTCGTGTTTAAACAGCTTAAAATTCAGGCTAAGCTGGACTCGGGGTTCTTAAAATGAGTCTAAATATGCTATGATTAAGGTAACAAAGTTCTAAAATATAAAAAAAAAAAAAAAAAATCAACAACACATAAACTAACCTGTATCTGGTGGGAATTTTATATTGCATTACTGGAAGCAGCAGATCAACAAAGTAAACGGCAAAACTGGTGATGTATATATATATATTTTTAATTTATAACTAATTATTTTCCAGCTCTGGGTGAGTGTGGAAATATTCTGTGCTTTTCCAGTCGTCTTTGTTATCTGCTGCATGATCAGCCCAGAAAGTTGTTTAATTTCTGATATAAAAATATGCGGACCATTTAAAAATGATCCACACTTGGAACAGGATCTAAGTGATTCTCTTCCTGCTGGTTATTTGCTGCCTGCCAGGTTTTCAACAATTCTTTAGGAACCACCTAGTTACGTGTAAAATACTGATATATATAATTATTTCTATTCGGCTAAAGTAATCTAAAAAAAAAAAAAAACTCTCTGTGTGACAGGACTCTAATAACATGCTAATAGATTGTGCATTTGATATATCTCTCATTAGATTGTGTGCGGCGTTCATTTTTGAATTTAAGAGCTTTTTTATGCCTTCAATAAAACATTTTGTCTGGAAATGACGAGTACTGGACAGGAAACGATTGAAAAAGCACAAAAAAAATCGGGAAATCTTCTGAAATCCTAAGAAACTGTTAATAAAAGCTACTTAGAACGCTAAAATAAATTCTCACTTCTTAATAGCAAAGTTTAAAGACATGAAGAGAACACATACTGTGGCATCAGAACAAGGAAACTAAAGGAACTGATCGAGGGAACGGTTACATTCTTTACACCAATCTCATTCAGTGTCTCGCCAAAAGCCCCAATTAGACAACGCCTCCTACTTTAAAGTTCAAATTGTGCTGCTGAAAAATACATTATTTGAGAACTTCAAACGTCGTCGTCATTAAATACTGCAGGTCTAAAGTGAACCATAATTTGGACCTTGAGCGCCATTCCCCACAGTGGCACATGGTGGTGGCAGCATCATTCTGCTGGCTTTTTTTCTCCTTCAGATTGAACTGGGGTTTTAGAACCAGGTTATTACATCTTTATAACGTGTTTTCCATTGAATTGCACAGGGTAAAACTATCTTTAAAGTGAACAAGGTTTTGAAACTGTCTATGATTGTGAAAATGTTTTTTGTTCACATCACAAATACTTTGTGTTTTTTTTTTAGTTCTAGAATTTATTTTTTTTTTTTATGCATCATCATTTCCACCAGCTCCGTTTTTCCAAAGGTGCTCGAGCCAGGAAACAAAAGGAGCTGCCCCGTGTGTGTCAAACTTTCCCTTTATACACAGTAGCATCTGAGGGCGGTGTGCATATAAACAAACCCAGTGTTAATAAATCAACATCATTATTTTGGCACCCCGGGGTTATGCAATTGTATATATTTCTAAAAACAAAGGTGTTACGTTTTTGCTTACGTTGCTGCTTGCGTTTTTAGATGACGTAAGCAGCAGATGTATTTTTTACACGTTTTGTGGTGGCCGCCAGTAATATCAGTGTTGATGTTCGCTCTCTTTTAAGTTGGCTGAGCTACGATGAAATGCTTGATGTCTCAGTGTGCATTGTGCTTAAAGGAGAACAGATTTTTTATTTTTTTATTTTTTTTTTGAGATATTGTGCAATTGTATCGGCAGAAACCAACAGAATGATCAGACATTTCACACTGATACTGTGGTGGTTTCTTCCTAAAAGTACCTTTAAAACTGTTCTCTTAGCAATGGTGTTAAAACTTGTGTGAAATGGATCTGGGAATAAAGGTTTCAGTAAGAAGTAAAATTTCTACTAGAATGTCTTTAAATTTTTGTATCATATTTAAATGTCTCTTTGCAGCTGGTTTTATTGTATTCTCTCTATTCCTTTGTGCTTTTACTGCTATTTCCTGGGTCTTGTTGTTGCACACTTTGTTAAAAGTTGAGCTGCAAAGTTCTTTTGTACGGAAAAAGTCAAAAAATAATGAAGATAATAAAAATTTTCGTCAGATTTTCCACAAAATCCCTCGCAAGTTAGAAAACATGGAAATGCAAAATAGCTCTGATTCAAATGCAGAGGCACATAAGAGAAAGTATTTTTAGTAGAGAAGTATCCCAATTTTAAAATGTGCCTATTCTTGTTTTTTTTTTTGTTTTGTTTTTTTAACAGTAAATTTAAGGATTAACAGTGTTTTCTTTTCTCTATTTTCTCAGGTGTCCAAAAATGGCATGAACAACTCTGTGTTTACACTTTATGAACTCTCCAACGGTGATGACACAGACGGTGAAGGTATGATGCGGTCCCAATTTCTCGTATTTCACGGCTCTAAAAGGGATCAGAACCATATCTGGAGTATTATGTACAATTAAGCTACATACAATTTCGGTAGTTTCTAGGAGAAATAAACTGGTAGTTTAAAAACATGTCCGTGTTAGAAGTGGGCAGAGAGAAAATGGTAATGCATGGAAAACTGCTGTTGATGTAAACATGAGCCAAAACTTTATATCACAGTCGTCGCAAGGGGGTCGGTGATGTCTCTCCGTCAATGCTGAGCCTCGTCTGTTGTATTGATTATGAGTGAATATTAGTTCTGCCTGTTAAATTGAATTGCTGAGTTTAAAAAATTAGACAAACGTGGAGAGACAAGATGAATGAATAAACAAAATAAGACATCCAAAGATGATAGTTACAGAGCAGTTGCGCTCCGATAATACCGTCAATTGATCGTTGTTCTTTTTTTTTTTCTTTTTTTTACGCAGAGTTCCACGGTTTAGAGGACTGGATGCTGCAGCGCTCCCTGCAGGCTTTACAGACAGAAGGAAAAGCGGAGATCATCTCTATGGATGACGGAAAAGGTGTCAAATTTTTCTAAAGCGCCGCTGGAATCACACTTTTACACTCCGACCGGGAAACAAGGCGGATCTTTAGGATGGGTCGCGCCTCGATGCAGAGGTGGATGCTGGTCCCTTAAATGTTTTTGTAGTTGCCTTTTTGGTTCACAACCTTCTCTTTCTGGAAGAGAACCATTATTGTTTGCGGGAGGAAACAAAAAAAAAAAGAAGAGCATCTGAGGTGACACTGTGTTTATAAAATTATCATTGGTGACATTTGTTGCCATTTAAAGATGCAATGAGTATCAGGGGACTAAACACTATCATGTCTGAGTATTTCAGGGGAACATTTCCCCATTAGCTGTCATTCAACTTCTTCATTTAGATTTTAAATGCAACTAGTTCTATCTCCATTTTCTCTATCAAGGAGTTTACTGTGTCTGATTAGCGCTGGACCTTGGCTCGGCCGTCGTTCCTTGGTGCCCAGCCAGAATTCCCAAAGAAATCCCAGAACACAAGACCTGAGGGACTTTTTTAAAATTTCTAAATAAATGCTTCCAGAGGAGGAACACCGCAGAGGCTCGAGGCAATCTTCATTCATCCTGACTGAGCGTGATAATATTGGACTTTGTGTACAGATTTCGGTCATCCTGTTGTTGTACTGTAGCTTCTGTGACGCTTCTGTTATCTTTCCCTCTGTTCTTTTTCATATCCTGCAGAAAAAATAAATAAATTAGGAATTTGTTAAATTTGCTTCATTCTCTTTTGTGTGTGTGTGTGTGTTTCTAAATATGAGTCATTTCAAATGCTTCAGAGATGCAGTTCACTACAAAGTATCTTTGCAAGTCTCTTGCAAAGACCAAGTTTGGTCTTTGCAAGAGGGTTTAACCCGCTGCACAGTTCTGTAAATGCCACAGGCAGAGTTCGGCTCTGTGGGACGTGCAGAGTGAAACCTTTGTAATGGAGCTCTTTCTGGCTGCAGCTGTGAATGAGGACAGCACCCTGAAAGGTCCACTCACATGATGTGCTGTGAGGATGATACAGCTCCAGGGAGTCGTGTATACGTGTGTATTTCCATATATTTGCTGATGAGACCCTGCAAGCGCACTTGTGGCACAGGTTGGAGCCCAGTGTGGCCCTGTGGTAGAGGTTTCATGTTCCAGAGGCCGCTGCTACGCCGCCGCGCCGTGTGGCTCCCCCTGCAGGCCAGCCACGCCGCTCTCCCATTCTCTTTCTCCGAGTGCTGCTTATCTCTCACATTCAGGCTAATAAAAATGAGGTCAGATTTAAAGTGGAAGTAAAATGACTCATCGTAATCAGTGGAAAATGGATGTGAATTTAACTCGGAAGCATTAAAACTACACGATGCTTGTGGCACCTGCGAACAAAATCCCCTTTCCATTTGATTTTATGTCAGATTTAGACAACTTTATATATATATATATATATATATATATATATATATATATATATATATATATATATATATATATATATAGTATTGGCCATTAACTAAGTTTAACTTTTATTTTCTCCATTTTTTAAATCTAATTTAAGATCAGAACATATTACTTTTTGTTTCATTCCTATTTCTTATGTCTTTGTATGTTTTTTTTTTTATATATTATCATATTCCCTTTTATCAGCTTTATTTTTTTCCCCCTGAATTTATTTAATACATTTTTAAGGCCACAATGTCTTCGCTCCCTCTGGACGGATTTCTCTGCGCGTCAGGAGCAGCGGTGGGCGGAGCTGGAGCGATCAGGGCGCACAGCCCACTGGAGCTCTGTTGATATTGGCTGCTCCGTCCTTTCACAGGAGGTTATATCTTCAGGTCTTTGGAAAGACAAGAGGTCGAAAAAGGAAGAAAGAAAGAAAGAAAGAAAAAGGAAAACTAATGGAGACTTTAACTATGCGTTAAATTTGCGCGTCGCTTTTATGGGAGACGTCTTTACACACACGAGTAAGTACAAAACAAATTTGTGCAAAAGCTTCTCTCTTTTTGTTTTTTAATGAAGTTATATTTGCGTTGCTTTCAATTAGTCAATCATGTTTAACATTAAGCATTAGGTTGTGTTTTTGCCTCTGAAATGTGATCTGAAACCCGAACGTACTGATTGAGCTTTGTCCAAATGTGCCAAATGTCATTTCCACTTTTAGGCTCTAGATCTGGAAGGTGTTGAAGCGGCCGCGATGTCTCACGCACAGGTTGAGATCCCAGGACGCGGCTTTCCAGGCCTCTCCGTGGACATGACGGACGACTGCTTGTCCCGCAACGTGCTCAGGACGCACGGCTTGAACGCGCGGAGGAACTCCTATTGCCTGCAGAAAATCACCATGGACATTGATTCTCCCCTATACAGCAGCGCCCTCTCCAAAGCCCTTTCCTGGTCAGCTGAGAATATCCTGTCGCTCGCAGAGTCCAGAGTGGAGGAGGAAAAAGCGGACGAGTCCCCGCAGCAGCTGTCTCCCGTCTCCAGCCAGGACGCCGGCACCGACGCGCCCTCGAGCAGCCGAGAGCCCAACGCGGTGGGAGGAAACTGGCCCCCGGAACGCAGATCCAAAGCTCAAGATGTCAGCTCGGACTCCGACAACGAGCTTCAGAACAGACAAAACAAGGTCCTGTCCCGCATCACCTTTGACACCCAGTGGGAGCAGGAGGAGAAGGAGGACGTGGAGACCAAAGCCGTGGCAACCTCACCCGACGGAAGATATCTCAAGTTCAACATAGAGATCGGAAGGGGTTCCTTCAAGACTGTGTATAAAGGTTTGGACACGGAAACAACGGTGGAGGTGGCATGGTGTGAGCTACAGGTAGGCGCGCCGATAGTTGACGATTTCACTTCAACGATTAAAGTGATACTGAGGCATTATTTCTCATTGTATTTATACTAAATAATGTGTAAGAACCCAGTAATACACGCCCCCTCCTCATGCTAGAGTAACAAACTTAAGTGGGTTTGCCTTGGATCTTAAGAGGTCAACAAGAAGTGAGCAAAAATAAATAATAATAACAATACCACGTTTTATAAACTAAAATATGAAAATTGTGGCATGAGTTTCAAACTCCGAGAGCAAAAATATCTCACAGAACCTTCCAGCAGCATTTTGTATCTAGAGACTGAAGGTTTTTCTGTCAAGCTCAGACAGATTGGATGGAGATCATCTATGAACGTCAGTTTTGAGGTCTTTGGCAGCTTTCTCAATTGGATTTTGTCTAGACTTTGAAGGGGCTGCTGTGACGCACCAAAATAATTTATTCTGAATCTTTTGTAGCTCTGACTGTGTATTTAATGTCATCGTCCTGCAGCAAAGTGAACCTCCAGCTGAGTTTAACGTTTTTCTTTGGAGTATCAAACAGCTTTTCTTCCATGACTGACGCCCTATTTAAGGCCTACTTACCTTCCCATTGACTTTGGACAGCTTTCTAGTCCTTCTTGATTTTTTTGCATGTAGGTGAAAAGGTTCAACTGCCCTTTGTGGAGTGTGTGACTTTCTCTGTCATCAAATTTTCCCCACCTGAGCTACGGATCTCTCCTGCTCCTCCAGAGTCAGGGCAGTTTCCAGCTCACTCTGCTCCACTTCCTAATGTGAAGCAGCTAATCTGGAGTGTGTTATTCCTTACTGAATAGCACACTCCAGATTAGCTGGCGCGTTTCCTCATGCAGAGGGCCTGACACGGTAACCCGGGTCATCCTGTTAACAGCCCGTTCCAGCTGAACCACTCCTTATACCATTATCCCCTCCTCTTCCTCTCTAATCCCTTTTTTCATTAAAAAACCAGTCGCCGAGGTCCTCCACGGACTTCACGTGGAGCATTTCATATGCAGCCCGGACGGTCTGTTGTGCGCAGATTGCATGTGACAGATGTTGTGCTTCCGTCTCAATTGTGTTTTCATGCTCCGTGTGCTGCTGCAGCAGGCAAACACAAACCGAGAAGGCAGGCCGCTGTAAAACGTGTAGAGGTGTTAAAGTTTAGCATGCAGGATCCAAAACAGCCTGGGCAACAGCTGCCTCTCCTCTTACTTAAATGGTGTGATAGCGCCGCGGTGGATTTAAGGGTTTAAGCTTTAACTCCACCCTTAACATTTGCCTTTGTGCTTGACCCTGGCCGGCGTTGGTGTCTGGCAGACCCGTGAGCCTCGGTAGGCACGAACTCCGAGTTAACTGCATGCTTTCGGCTATTGTTTGTTGTTTGAGAGCAGAGGCTGCAAGTTTATTTTAGAATATCAGAAAAAGGCCTGGTGGTGGAGGTGGGATTTGTGTTTTAACTGTGCAGAAGGTTGCTGGGTGCTGATTTTGTGGGAGGGACATAAATCTACCCTAAAGCCCCAACGTCACGATCACAGAATGTGTCTATTAGGCTGTAAAGTCACAGGAAAATTTCCTCTTCCTGCTCTGTTTCACTCATTCATTTGACTCTAAGCCTGTTATTCAAATAACGCGCACACTTTCAGTTTCTTTGTAGAGAAATCCCAAAGTTTATATTTTGTGACTGATCCATTGGCCACAAACCAATTTTTTTTTTTTTTTTTTTTTTTGCAACCAAGCTTTTTCGTTTCATCTCTTCACTCGAGACATGAGTCCAGTTAAGCTTCTTAATCGCTGATAATAAGCTTAGGGGTGGCGGCTGTTGATATGGTTACTGTTGTGATAAGTTAACCTCAAATAGACAGACTTTACCTGCGGTGGCGCTCCTTTTATGGAAATCGCCACCCCGTCCTGCACCATGTGTGCGCCCCGATGCTTAAAGGGAAACGCGGCAAGCTCTGCTGTTGGTGGCTAAACACAGTCTCTCCGCTAATGTTGATGGGGCAGCAGTCAGAGATGCGTCATCACAACTCTGCTAGGAACGCCTGAAGCTCCTTTAAATATGTGCAACAGAGGCAGAGATCTAATCTGCAGGAAGTTCAGATCTGCTGTTTGGGTATTTAATGGGGGTTTAAATCGCATCTACTTTGCTTGATTCCCACTTACACAAAGTTATCTCTGGGTTTATATATATATATATATATATAAAGATAATACACAGGTGTTCCTCAGTGTACTGTCAACACGGTAAGATAGAATGCAGGTTTGTCTGGGCGGTGTCCACTTGAACTTTTTGTGCTGGCACACAATAACTAAACAAAACATTTCGATTCTTCCGTGACATGACACCCACAGCTGGGCTAGGACAGTATGTTGGATGAAGCTTCCTGTCACCGCTCATAGAGCAAAACTTTACTATTATGATTGGGAAAAAAACCCACCCACTGAAGGAAAGGCTCCCAATAAGCTTTATTTAGCAGCGTTCACACCGCCATAAAACCCTTATCAGGCCTATAAACAGAACATAGCTGCTCTCTTTTATGTCAACTTAGAATTTACAACACTGTTTGGAATTACGAATTTTAACCATCCATCCATTTTCCTTCACCCTTGTCCCTCGGTGGGGTCGGGAGGGGTGCTGGTGCCTATCTCCAGCTCACGTTCCGGGCGAGAGGCGGGGTACACCCTGGACAGGTCGCCAGTCTGTCGCAGGGCAACACAGAGACACACAGGACAAACAACCATGCACACACACACTCACACCTAGGGGCAATTTGGAAAGGCCAATTAACCTGACAGTCATGTGTTTGGACTGTGGGAGGAAACCGGAGAACCCGGAGAAAACCCACGCATGCACAGGGAGAACATGCAAACTCCATGCAGAAAGACTGGGGCCGGGAATCGAACCCAGAACCTTCTTGCTGCAAGGCGACAGCTCTACCAACTGCGCCACTGTGCAGCCGAATTTTAACCAAGGATACAATTAATCTGTTACTATCTCCGCTTTCTTTAATATCAATATAAATCAAACGTAAGCCACGCTGTCTGAATGAATCTCGGTGTTTTATTTTGGACATTGCTTTCAAACGACACATCGCCTCTTAGAAGTCCTCATCATCTTTGAACCTTCTCGCATTTTATTACTTTACAACCACCAGCTTCAATTCTACCGCCATTTCATGTGACAAACCAGAAGCTTTCTCGCTGCACGGCGCTGCCACCACCAATGCTTCGCCGCAGAGGTGGTGTGTTCAGGGCGATGTTCGGTGTCGGTCTCGATTTCTGGTCTTGTCCGATCAGATCACATTCCTCCACGTGTTTCTTGTGTCCTCAGTGCTTATGTGAAACTAAAAGCAGGGCGTTTTGGGGGGTTTTGGGGGGCTTTTTTCTTGGCACATGAAGGCCAGTTTTGTGAAGTGCAACAACATCAATAGATGAGATGAGAATTTTGGATTCTCGTCTAAAATTTGAAAGATATGTTACAAAAGTGAGCAGACTTGCAAAAGGAAACCAATATGCATTCATACTAATTTGATGTTTCCTTCCCTTTTTTGCTAGAGACTGCTTTGCAGTATGTTTCGCTCCCATTCAAGTTACCATGAGGCGACTTGATCTCGAGCAACAACAACATCCTTTAAAGATGATACATAATTCAGCAATTATAATACCAGTTAGATTTCATCATTTCCATGTTCTCAAAAAACTGAATATGGTGAAATTTAAGAATACATCGCTTAATGTACATCAATCAATTTTAAAATGTTTGAAAGTAAGTGATCTTGTGGTTTCTCTTCAGTAATTCATGGTGCATCCAGCAAGAACTGTAAGGTACCTTTTCGTAAAACTTCAAACAGCTTTTTCTAAACGAGTCATTAATATGCATGACGACTCATGTAGAGTACTGGAAACCGATTCCATTTTTATATTAAGACTGAAGCAATTTCTTCAAGAAGAACAGGCGTTCAGTCATGGTTAGCAGCCAGCCCATAATGGTTCCAAGATGACTCCTGTTTCATTGTGGTCTGCTTTAAGTTATAACTTTAGGATTTATGTTATGTAAAACATTTTATTTTGCTACGATGTTTTTATTGTCTTTTAAACTGTTTACGTTGTTAAAGGTCCAAGTGGGGATGTGCTTTGCTAGTTACACTAATGCTATAAATGTTATAGTGTTTTGTACTTAACACTTCTCCCTATGCAAATAAACAATAGAGAAAGAAGGATGTTTAAAGCTTGGGATCTAAACTTTTCCCCTAGCCTGTCCGCTGCGTTCCCTCGTCTTCATGGTGACATGTGTTCACTAACGTTGTCTAACAAACATCTATTAGACTGATATCAAATGACACACACGTGGATGTTGTTTGCTAATCAGGTGACCTCTAAAGGCTGACTTAGATTTTTTTTTTTTTTTTTTTTGAGGTTTTGTTTAGGGGTGTCAAAGTAAACGGGACTTAAAATATATGCACACCACACTTTTCAGACTTTATAAAATATAATAATTTCTTCCCTCTCTGCACTAATTTGTGTTGGTCTGTCACATAAAATCCCATACAAATGGAAAACTGTTTGTGATAGTGAAGTAACAAAATGTCTTGCATATTTAAAGAGAGCGTGTTGTATACACTTAACATGTTTTCTCTACACAGCGAGTTTTTCAGGAATGAATTAACTTTGTGATAGAGGACTCCGAAAGACGACAGCATAATGGGATTGAAATACCTGTACTTGGACATGTTTAATTGTAAATGAGACTGCAGTCCATCACACTAAACTCCAGATATACAGCCACTGTTTTTTATTTTTATTTTTTTTAATCTCCCATCTCCCTCATTCTGTATTCATGCCTTATCACTTCAAATGCTGATTTATTAACTCAGTTTAATATTCCCTCTACATCCTTCGCAACCTTTGTAGAGTATGTTGACATTTTGCTATAATTTAGAAATCTATAACCATGAGGAAATTAAAAACGTGAGAACGTAGCCACTTGAGCACATAATTATAGTTTGGTGCGGTTTAATTAAAAGAAATGAAGCAAAAAAAAAAAAAAAAATAGGGACGATATTATCCGTGTGGCAGGTTCCCAGGAACCGCCGCACATCCACAAGTGACATACTGACATAAAGGAAACGTAGTCTGAGCTTTTGAAGGAAATACAGAAGTGATCAAATATGAATGAGCTGTTGTTTGCTCCCTTTCTCTTCCACACGTGCATTCATTGGGTTGTGGTGCAAAAACTACCACATTTCTGCTTTGATGTTCACTTTAAACCGAGTTTAATGATCTGACTGCTGGTTCTCGATGAAGCATAAAGCTACTATGTGGTACCGCTCTGATGACTGGATGCACCAGCTGTGTGAGCTACTGAATAACCAATAGGAACGAGAGCATTCAAGCGCAAATCCTTGTCGGTGAGCCCCTCTAAAGGGCATCAGCTGCACAATACCTGTTCTCATTCAAGGCCAGCGGCTTCCAGCCTGCTCCCCCACTTTGCACCAGACACTTTGTGTCGTCTCACGTTTCACTTTTAAGCCCTTAACAACTCGCATTCTTTAGTCAGGCTCCATATTTCAAGCTTTCCCCGTAGCCACCTGTAAGTTCAGCGAGCACGATTCAGAATTCTAAGGAAAAACTGCAAAGTCAACATGAAACTTCAGCTGAAATACATAACTTAAGGCTTATTTTTGTGATAACATTAAGTAGCAAATGTGCAAGAGGACAATTGTTAAATTATTTGTAATTTCTGCCTGCAGAGATGCGCCGTCTAAACATTTTCACAAAACACAGAAGTGACATGATATTTTGCTCCAGTTCAGAGGTACACCAAAAATGTAGAAGTACGCCATATTTCATGTTTTAAAATAACTATCTACAAGATCCAATAAAACATGAATGACAACTCAATCAAATTTAATATTTGACTGGAATAAGCTTGTATTTGCTGTAAGTGTTGTATTGTCCCGTTAATGTACAGGGGGCCTTTAGGTACTTCAGGGTTTGTAATAAGATGCATTGATATGTTTTGATATCAGGATCAGGGTTGATGCTACGCTGTGAGAGAGAGCAGTCGATATTACAAAGCTCTGCAGTTAAGCTGGATTCCAACATTGGTCGAGTCAAAAGGATTGCATGATTTCATCTTAAAAGGGGGATGGCGTTAGAACCTCCAGAAGAAGAAAATATAAAATTACTATTTCAGTCAGAAGATGGTAAATCATACATGAGTAGCGCCATTCACGAACTCTGAGTGTTTATTTTCTTGATTGTAAATATTAATATAATTCAGATTGATCCTAGCAGCTGCTGACACACCCAGATTTTTATTTTTAATTTTATTTAGGAAAAGAATAAATGGGAAAGAATAAAACGTTCCAGGATTTCCCCCTCGGTTTGCAAATTAACAGTCAAACGGGACTGGCACACTATGTCCAGTACGCCTTACTGGTTATAAACACACATTTACAATACACACAAGGCAAAAAGACCTTCTGTGCAAACACGATCAGTTCTTATGGTAAACCTCAAAACTGCTTTGGCTTGAATTCGATATGTGGCGGATTAAACAATGAAATGCAATAACTCTGTGTTTGTGGTCACCATTTTTCAGTTACAACCAATGTGATGACATAATTCATCATTTAATTAGGACGCAATAAAAGTGACTTCTTGTCTCTATTTTTCTTTCCATGCCTAAATGCCACTGGAAGCACAGGAGTCTGAGCACAAAATCAAAGCAGGGAGTTGCGGTAAAACATTTACGCCAGCCCTGCTGCAGCCGTCTATGAAGCTGTAAAAGTGGAACTGGAAGCTGCTCCGTGTTCACTTCAAAATTTGAAAACTCTTTTGAAGTGTCCCAGCTTTATAAAGCCCCACTTTATCTCGCTGCGTCTCAGTTTGTGCACAGAGTGATGAGCTCAAACAATGACAGCTAGAGCTAGTTTAACCCAAGCCCTCGATTTATGCTGCTTGCTTGTTTGCCAGCGTTTTAAAGTACAAACCGAGCCGTGTGTCCTTTATCTGAAAGTGGCCAGTGTTCACTCACAGGCATCCTATCAGCCTGACTGCAGCCAACATCAACACTGTCTTTCCTTCTAGGGCCCACGGAGCGGCAAGGCCGACTTTATCAGAGCCAAGTCATGCTCTCTAAGGTGCAGTTAAGAGGGCTCACAAACGATAGCCTACATCTGCACTTGGCAGCGCGTCACTTTGACCCCGAAGCCTGTTTGTTTGGATTAGAACTGCTAGTCTTAGAAAGAAGGCTGCATCGGATCACCTATAAAACCAGTACTGTGCTCGATGTGCGCTACCCGCAAGATACGACTTGTCGGTATCAATTCAAGTGCATTCGCTGCCGAGTCGCGATAACATTGCCTCATTGGCTGTCTTTGATAGTCTGTCAATGTCTGACTTTGGGTGGATACTGAAGAAACAAGCACAGGCAGCTTGGTGGCTCTTTTGTTTTGGCCTGAAGGTATTTGGCGTGTTTGTAATGACAACTGAAGGTGTTGTCGGGTGCAGGTGTATGCTACGTCTCTGTAACATATGGTGTAGTGTAGCTCGCTGCTGAGCAGTTAGTTTCTTACAGATTATTGTATGCATTTTTGTTCCTCTTCTCAACTCTGCAGTACGGTGCGTTAGTCTGTCACATAAAACCCCAAAGAAATGCATTTATGTATTGGCTCTACTGTGACTCAGTGTATGTACATATAAAAATGAATATACACATATATATGGGTATGTGGTCTGACCATGTCTAAAAAGATTTTTTTTTTTTGTCAGTGCAACAAAGATTTCTGGTGCCAAAGGATTTGAGCCACTGCTTTTATTAGGGTTCTCACAGTCGATCAACTTTTTATGCCAGAGAGATTCCCGTAAGCTGTCCATGTTTGTTGAGAGGTTTCCACCGCCTGCTGAGCTTCGTGTTCTGCAAATGGAAAAGCGTGTTTCTTGTTTCAAAGCTTATCCCTTTGGAGCCTTTTAAAATTGCATCTGGATCCTTGTCTTTCTCTCTAATCACACTGGCTTTTTATTTGAGTACACACACACACACACACACACACACACACACACACACACACACACACACACACACACACACACAACACACACACACGTCTTGATCTGATGTTTATCTGTTTTACAGCTACGTTCAGTTCTCAGATGAGCTTTTCCAGCCAGGTTTTTATATGCATAGCAAAACTGTTCTTTATCCAGACCATCCCTAACACACTATAGGCTCTTCTATTAACTAGAGGTTAATTGCATGTCCCCTTGAGAGGGATGAGACTTAAAATGTTGGCGTGTCTAATTTAAGGCTTTGGATGTGAGCATCACCTGGTTAGCTGTGGAACTATTTAACTGTATACAAAGGACATATAGTAATTTGCAAGTGTTTTATATTCCACATTTAACCACATGTATTAAAACAGAGAAATTTGAATTTTTAAGAGTTGGAACACTAGCGGAGAGGAGACTCACCGTTATTCTGGAAGAAGAAAGTGTTTCTCGATAAACACTTTACGATTATTTTTCCTGCTGCGTGGATTTTTTTTCCATAATTTAGTTTGCAGAGTTTCAACATGGTCTGGAAAACCTTAGAGTAAGGCTGCACAATGTTGCAAATATATCACTATCGCAATATCAGGATGAAGTATTCGTATTGCAAAGGATTGTTTGGAGCGTAATTATTGCTGCCTAGTACATTCTAAGTGTTGTGAACCTGCGTTTTACACACTATTGTAGCATTTAACCAGTTGGGCACCAGAAGCTAATAACATTGCCAAAAAAAAAAAAAAAAAAATATATATATATATATATATATATAGTTATCAGAATATTTATCAACATTTTCTTTTATCATGCAGCCCCATCAGGAGGTTGAAATATTTGTCTGAAAATGGAGCACTCTGAAAGACATTTTTTCCAAAACTTTTTTCTCTGTTCTGCTGTTCCATTCATCCACGTGTCCATCTGTCCATCTACATATTTAGTTGACTCATCTTCCATCTCTTTGTCTGTTCATCCATCTCTCCAACTTGACTGGTTTTTGCAACACATTGCAGCAATTTAAGGTATAAACAAGCATACCTGGTGTTTTAACTTGGGCTCTTGGATGCAGCAGCTGTGGGTTTCTTTGCCACATTAGAACAAATAGTTTTGATTTATTTGGACAGTGAACTCGTGTCCTGAAATATTCGATAAAAGAATTTATTTTGCAAGATTCCCCCCTTTTTTGTATCTGTGTTTACACAAATATTATACAGTTTACTTAAATTCCACTTCAAGTGCTTTTTGCTATTGAAAATGTTTCCTCTCTGGAAACTGATATAAATTCAGTATTAGTTAAATGGAAACTGAAAGCAGGATTTCTCTATCATACTAACTTATTAGTTGTGCTACACAACGCAACATGCATTTTCCCAGCAAATCTTTAGAACATCCTGTTGTTTTTCATTGTCTTTCACTGTGTGTTGCTCTGCAGCCGTTAGTTTGGTGAAAGCATGTGGTCACGGTGCAGCCCTGCTTCCTGAACAAACCAAAAGACCTCAAGCTTTAATAGCTGCCCAGGCTCTGTAGCCATAGTTGGTAAGAGGTGGGGGATGAGGGGTGTCTTCATGCAGAGGTTACTTCTGGTCATTTCTGAAGCGACCGTGTGTGTTGAAGTGTGCAGGACGGGGGTGTTAACAGAGTAAACGTGCTCAAAGGTACCATGTAAGATCCAGGGTGAAGAGTTTATTTTAAAATGGTTTGGGTTCCCTTCATTAGCTATCTGCAAACACTGCTATATGTTTCCTCTGTCAACAGAAAACAGATAAATTAGTGTACCCTCCGCCCTCTTTATAGCCTCCCCCCTCTCCCCCGGACCCCCGCAAAAGTAAATGAAGCAGTTTTAGTTCACGTTCATTTTGCGTTGCGGGTTTCTAAACTCAGTTCTCCCTTTTACAGCTTAAAAATACATTTTTCAGTGAGAGTCTTTATTGAAAGCAAACTGAGTAAAGAGTCCGGGATTCATAAATCTTTCATGCCCGTTACCTTCCTGTGACACGGGCACCAGTCGAAGCGCCGTCAACTCGTAAACTATATCCGGTCCTGCTTGCCATTGGCACTCGATAGCACATCCTTGTTTGTCAGTGTAACACGAAGCTCCGTCCACCTCCTGCAGGGTTGAAGTGCACTGCAAATAAAGATGTTGACCAGACTTCTTTTTTTTTTTTTTTAAATGTGGAAGATTTCAGTTTTTTCTTTGACGCTCATAAGAAATACGAGTTCTCCTAGGGGATTGCTTGAAAGAATGTTAAATCATCCTCATTTCTTTTCTCACTTTGAACAAGAAAATGTAATATTACAGGAGATGAAAGCTTCCTCGCTTCTTTCTGGTTGCAGAGCCTGAGGCCAAAACAACTTTCAGGCTTTTCTCTGAGGCTCTCATGGTCTGATCTCAGTCGAATGGCATCTTTCTACAAAGCGTAACGCAATCCGCCTGCCGAAGAAACAAAAAAACCACAATGTATGGGGAAAGCGACTTGATTAAAATGAATCATTACTATTAATACACAGATATTTTACTGAACCTACACGAGCCAGTGGCAAACAATGTGTTGAAGAAATATGCAACAAGAAAACGACTAACAACCCCCTTGTTGTTTATTCAACACTGTGGGGTCTAGTTTGCCAATTTTTGTTCCCAACAATTTTATTATCCATTACTTCTACAAGTTTTCCACGCTCATGCTGCCTTGAAAAATGAACAGGACCTAGTGGAAATTCAGTTTTAGTATAGTTTCTGCAATATATTTGTACAATGTCATGAAAAAGTTACATTTTCAACAGACATCTTTCAGATTATCAAACAAATGTGTAAGTACACAGAGCAACTTATTATTATTTTTATTAAGGTCTAATCTATTAAAGCCAACCTGGCTCTATGGAAAATAAATAAGAAAGCAAAGACCCATCTCAGATTTGCCAAAAATATCTCTTAATAAACCTCAATTCTTCAGAAAATACGTTGTGAACTGAAAAGACAGACATTTGGGACAGTGTGCTTGCTTTCATAAAGCTAACTCATCATTTCTGAAAAATAGCATGATACTATTGTGTGGTGGCGGTAGTGTGGTGGTCTAGGGATACTTTGCTTCAGCTGGATGTGGAAAACTTGCCAAAATTGATGGATCTGAATTCTTTTCTGTTGCCGGAAAAATATGAAAGAGAATGTCCGGCCATCAGACCTTAAGTCGCTTGACGATGCTACCTTATAAATAATCTGGTTCAAGTGGATATTTAGCTTTAGCTGTGTAACATTTTTGGTCAAGTGGCCACTTTCCACACTTTAATCCGCCTCTTGATGAAACAAAACCTGAACCACACTGAAGAGGAATATGGGCTTGGGTTAACCTGATTAAATGATTGTTAGTTAGAGTTTCTTTTCAACTTAACCTTTACTTTGGTAAAGATCACTGTTTCCCAGCACATCCCATTAGGAGACGGAACCAAGGGAGACCCAGAATTTTGAGGAGGGTTTGTGGATGCCTTGAGATCCCCCAGATTAACCTGGAGAGCCACTGGGAGAGGGTTTTCCTTCTGGACCTGGTTTCTCCATGACCCATTCTCTAATGCAAGAAAAGCAATGGTTGCAACAACGACTTGCATTTTTTTAAAATGACAAGGGAAGTCGTGGGAACATTTGGCATCAACAGGCTTCAACAATTCAAAAAAAAAAAAAAAAAAGGTAACGGAAACCAGCCAGAAGGCACATAGTTTTAAAACCAGATATGCATTTTCATGGACTTGCAGAGGCCTGTGCTCTCCCAACAGTAGTGTGGGTGATTTATCTCACAAACTGTTTAAAATAATTAGGGTTGTGGGTTTCTGGATTCATCTGAAGCAATTGGGACATGATAGTGTTTTATGTGTTTTAAAACTGCTTAAAAAAAAAAAAAAATCTTTTAGACCTTTGTAAATGTGACACAATGACATATTTATTTAAAATTGCATCTTTTATTATTACCAGAAATAATCTGTGTTGTAAATATTAGCTGTAAAAGTGTCCCGTTATCGTGGACATTATTATTGACCCTTTACAAATGGCTCTGATTTAAAAGTGCCCCGCTCCAGTTTGGGACTTTTACAGCGGCCTAAAAGTGACAAAACATGGCAGCCTGGTCTATGAAGTTATTATGGAACATGAAACACTGTTTCCACTAACAGTGTCTAAATCAGAGCTGGTAATTTGTGGACGTGCAGGGGTCTGACGGCAGACTGTTGGTTATTGATTTGATGTGCTGCAGCTGCTGCTCCAGGAGAAGACATTTTGACATCAACTGAGGGATTCTTATGGTTTCAAGTAGACATTTTATTTTTATTACGTCTTTTTTATATATATATAGTAGCGTTGTAATAATGTGCTTTTAAACCATTCTGAATTTCTTTATAATTTGCTTTAAAAGAGACAACACATCTTGTAGCTTTTTCTAGTAGTCTTAATGATTAGTTTTTCAAGTTTTCTCATGGTTTTTCTTTGATTTGTGGCTGCTTCACAAATTCCAAAACAACTACTAACAAAATGCAGCGCATTAAAACAAAAAATATGTTAAATTACCAAAAACTCAGTTAAAGATGAACAGTAAATGCAACATGTCATTTTAAAATGATGATTTCAATTATTAATCCTGAATTCATTGTGCTTAACCACATTTTCTGGATAGCTGGCTTCGGATTCATGAGCCAGACAAAAGTCTCATGATTGCTGGACCTGCGTATTTAAGAGGTAACTCGGAGAGAACCTGTCAGCACAAAGTAAGCTGAAAGATCTCAAGAAAAGTCTTGAAAGTGTTATGATCGACTTTGGAAGTTCAATTGGACCACTATGCGAAAAAATGATCACATTTTGGAGAAAACGTGAAATGGTGGTGAACTTTCCCTGGAGTATCCGGCCTACCAAAATGACTCCATCAATGACTCATTCAGAAGAACATCCAAAGCACTGCAGGCTTCACTTAACTTAGTTAATATCAGTGTCCATGATTCAGCAATAAGACATCTATGAGGGAGTTTCAAGCTGAAAACTACTGCTGCCAAAAAAATAACACCAAGGCCTCGCTCACATCTGACAATAAAATCCTGATAATCGCCAAGACTTTTGGAAAAGTTATCTGTGAACTGATAAGTTAGACAGGGAACTTTTTGGAACGTACGTGTCCCGTCACAACTGATGTAAAACAAACAGAAAAACGTAGTGACAGTCAGATGTGACGGCGGTCGTGGGATTGTCAGATCTTGATCATTTTAGCTTTTTTAGCAGAAAATCCCATGGGATACTGTCTGACCAGGTGGTCCTCCTCTTAAGTTCAAGTGCGCTTGAGTTATGCATCAGGGCTATAACCCACAGCACATCAATAAGGTCCTCCTCTGAATGTCTCAAAAACAAAACAAAACGAAGATTTTTGAGCGACCTTGTCAAAGTCTGGAATAAAATCGGAATGAGATGCAGTGGCATCAACTTAAATGAGACATTCCTGCTAAAAAAAAAAAAAAAACACAAACTTTGACAATTCTGCAATAAAAGAGTGAGATAAAAGACTCGGTAGTTTTCACAAATTCTACATGACGTCTGTTTGGAGCCTAATTACTTTTCTGCATCTGGACAGAGTGATTTTCCCCTTCAATCAGTGAGATTGTTTGAAAACTATATTTTATAATTTTTTTTTGTCTGATAGTAAGACTGGTTTGACTTGACCCATATAAGTTTCAGTAAAAAAATATCAAGAACTTATCTTATTTATTAAAATTTAGATAATAGAAGAAAAGCATAGATATTTTTAACAGTACCCCATATTATAGAGCCCATTGCTCACTTTTTAAAAATAATCATGTTGAACTTTTCCTTTTAAGACGATACTCCTACAAGCCATGTCCTTCAGGGATCTTGTGATCTTTCAGTGGTTCACTTAGCTTCCTGACTTGGACAGAGTGTTTGTTTCCATTCATGCTCCTCTCCTGAAATGCTCTTTGTACAAATAAAATAGTCACCATAATCTCTCAGAGCCCCTTGGATCTCAAAACTTGCCTCACTATTTGGGTAATTTGATCAGACCAGAGGAAGAATCTCCTCTGCATCTCTGTAATCTGTCCTCTGCAATCTGTTGATTGCTCGGACGTCAACAGAGTAGGTGTCTCGGGTCAAGCTGATTGTCACACCGTTGCGTCAATCAAGAAAGTTCTGGACGCATCGTGGAATCTGATCAGCAACGTCAGGCAGCTCCACCTTTTGTTGTTGGTGGAGAATAGCTGACGTCTTTGAGCTGCACTCCAACAATCTTTTGTCATCTGGGAAAAAAAAAAAAATCACAAGACCCTCTCCAAGTAACAAAACAAATCACTTATAGATGGGACTGAATGAGATAAATCTGGCATGCGGTGTGCAAGAAAACACGATCGGTTTCTGACATTACGCAACTCCGTGCTGAGCTCGAAAGGAAAGAGGATTACTGAGGATGAGATTCAGGGGGAAGAGGACAGTACTGTAAACGCAAAGCAATTACAGGTCACTGTTAGGTTTTTAATGAGTTACTAAAAGCAGACACCAGACATGTTAGGACAAGTTACGGACACCAGAGTAAACAGACAATATGAAACCTAGGAGCTCCCTGATAAATGTGCTGTAAAAAAAACAAAGAAGAAAAAAGAAAGTGAGGCAACTCTTTATAGAGGACAGCAGTTGCACTTATGTAAATATAGCAGCCCTAGCTAGATGGACCATAGCTCCCTCAGACTTGCTATTCCATGTATTCGTTTAAGATCAGAGAATGCACCTTAGCCAAACTGACCACAAAGTTTTCGCGCTTTAAATACACAAGACGTTGTGCAAAGCTGCAGGTTGATGGTAATTGGACATAAGCCATGAGTCATGTCAGGTTCTATGAGTGAGAGCAGCAGTCAGGAGTCTGGTTTGACTCCTCGGTCCTGATGAGATTAATGGCTAACCTCCCTCTGGCCGCTCCATTTATGGAGCATGTAAGGTTTTTTTTTTTCTTTCTTGGAACGAGCACACCGCCGCCTCAGTTCTCACCTGCAAACATCTAAAATACGACACCGTCCCAGCACCGACACCTACGTGCATGTTGGTACATTTCGTTTGTCAGTCATGTGGCAGGTATGCAAGCTTTGCAGCTGTGAGGTCAAATCTTTTTTTTCTTTCTTTTTTTTATCTGACCCCCTTCAGACATTCCACCTCTGACCTCAATCCTAGCCAGTCGCCACAGCTTCGGATGGACTCTCTGTAGCAGTTCAGGCTCTCGGATGTCACTGGAAGGTCTGTGTAAATTCTGGTTCTGACCTGCAGAACTCTCTCCTCTGTCGGCGCACGACCAGCTAACGCCACCAAGACGAGCAACACAACGCGAAAAAATATTATTGTTAGAGATGTGCCGATCAGTTGGCCACGTATTGGAACTGGGCAGTTTTCCTGTGATTAGCTCTGACTAGTGATTGGCACTGACACTGAAAAATATTCTCTTTCTTCTCTTTTTAACTTGTATTTTCTAAATAAATCAAAATTTGTGCATAAGGTCAATAAAAATATAGTAAATATTAGAGCCATATGTCTATCCAGGATGTACCCCACCTCTTACCCAATGACTGCTGCAAGGTTAAGCTGCTATAAACGATGGGTGGCTGGACAGATGGTTAGGGACATCTGCTTGGAAGGATAAATCGGTATATTCTTGTAGTTCCTTCATTTCCTTTTAAATAAAACCTACTAAATCTGTGGAGGACATTTTGTTTTTGCACAAGTCACTGTGTAATCCATAGAATAACAATTAGGTCAGTCAATATTTCCTAAATTTAAAGACAAAACTGTTTATTAAGTCTTATAAGTGATTTAAAGAAACACATTTTAAAATGAATCGAAACAATATATAGTTAGATCTTGATTAGCCCTCCTTCCTGGTGCATTAAGTCCTTTCTACACGCTTCATTACGTGGCTGAATTGTGGTAAACCTCTCAAACCTGTAGCAAACCAAAAGCAGTCTTGGCGCACAGAGCATGAAACCAAAAAGTTTCATGGCTCTATTTTATGCCACATCAAAGTTTATCGATTGCCAAAGAGCCTAAATAAATGCTCAGATAAAAACAATTGCTTGAAAGTGTACACTTGTGAAATAAAGATGTAAATTAAGTAGTCGAATTACCATATTTTACTATGCAGTTCCTTTAATCAAAAGTGCCTCCTGAAGAAGGCCTTGGAGAGTAAAAGCACATCAAAATGCAACATGCAAGATCACAACAGCGGGATGTAAACAAGACAATGTAGAAAAGCTGCAAATTAAAAGAAAACCCAATTCTTTGTTGTGACAGTTAAGTTATCAGTGTTTACACTTGTGTCTCATACAGATTACTAAAAGCAATGCTAAACATGGTCATTTTGAGACACCCCCCGCCCTCCTCAAAAAAAACAAACAAAAAAAACAAAAAACCTTTGAACCTCTTGATTTAATTATCTCTTGCACAATGTTGCACAAATATTATGGAGAGCAAAGTGAAAGAAACACCTTCTCCAACCCTCCATATTCAGTAGTATGACAGGTTTGATTTATTTTCTCCCCCTACTGGACCTTTATATATATATATATATATATATATATATATATATATATATATATATATATATATATATATAACACCAGCACACTGTTGGATCCTGTTTTAAAACTCTTGAGTGCTCCCACCTGGGTTGGAGCAAAAGTTGGCTGCTGCTTCGATGTTCCGTGTTCCCGTCCTGGTTGTCATAATAGTGGCGCTGACCAGGACTTTTTGACACCAACGCCTCCCCGACCGTCAACACACCTTATGTAACTCCACTTACACGGCAACACGTCCAAGTGTTTCCATCAGCTACTGGATCACCAGCCCACTTTTCATTGGCTGAGAATAACTGAGACGATGATTCTAAGATGCTGTAGCATATTTTAAAGAGAGAGGCAACTTGTCTGATGTTTAATTAAAAAAAATAAAAAAAAGTGTGAGACTTTGGAGTATGCTTCTGTAAATCCTAGTGACTCATGACAAATATTTCTTATTTTAGTTACAGTAGCTTAATAAAGTATTAATAACTTTTTCAAATACTTGTGATGATACAACTTCAAACTTTAATTTGTTTTGTCAGGATTTATGTGAGGATGCAATATGTAATTCCATGACAACAACAACAAAAAAAGATACATGGTTTCAAAACTAGTTTACAAAATACATTTGGGATTCTAATAATTTGTAGAATCACCTTCTGTGTATTTTCTTTTTGGAAATCCATCTATCATTTTCCATCCCCCTCCACAGTTATTTGCTACCCTAAGTTGGACTGTCGCATGAAATCTCAACAAAATATGTTCCGCTTTGTGGATGTAACATGACAGAATGTTGAAAAAATGTCAAGGGATGTGAATACTTTTGCAAGCCTGTGTGAAGTAAAGCTACTTGCATCACTGCAAGAATAGTATTTGATGTTTTCACAATATTAAAAGCTCCCTCTGTAATATGATTTCTGCTTCTAGTCACAGTTTAATTGCCTGCATTCACTGAGTAACGTCAGTAATAATTTAATCATATGACTGCATAACAAGCTTAAATCATCTTATTGTTTTTGCATTTTTCCATCACTGCTTGATTTTGCAGTACATTTTCCACTTCTTGACTTTTCAAAAGAACATTGGCTGCTCTGAACAGATGAAGGCTTCAGAAAGCCTCCTAGTGGTTTTGAAATCTGCAGCCATGCCATCCATCCATCCATCCATCCATCCATCCATCCATCCAGCGTGCCAAGCTGTGGTGTATCTTGGGGTTTTGGAAGTGCCAGGATTTCATTTTTGTCTGAACGTTGTGCAACATCTCTGTGCTGTAAACTGTCAATTGCTTTGCGGAGACGCCTATCTGCAGGAGACAAAACTCACTATACAAGGGGTCTGATGGTATCACAGAGATCTGTAAATATCCAGATGCAGATCAACCACAGAAACCCAGCGACTCGCTCATTCTGCAAACACACATCCACCTTGTGGTTTATACCGTGTTGTGTGTGGTACCTTGTTTATTTAATTTTAGTCGGAGTGCACTGATCAATGGCAGTGGTAAACCTCAGAGTCCACAAGCCTACATTTAGTGCGTCTGGTAGAAATTAGCTTGAAACCGCTCTATGCTACCTGGAAAATGTGTCTAAACTTGTCCTTTGACTGCTTTTTGCAGTCCAGTTATATTTTAAACTTGTCAAGATCGTTACTTTTCACCCTTAACCTAAGATATTCTGCTCTTTTCGCAAATCATTCGGTTTTTCAAACAGAGGATAAGCTTCAGTCCACGTTCATGTCATAAACATATTTCTATTGACCTGATTGTAATCCATTTGGTTAGAGGTCGCCTCTGTGCCTTTGCTTCCCTGCTGGGATTGCCGGTGTAAAACGGCACATTTTGACAGGTGAATGACGTAGACGGAGAGTTTTTGTGACCTCACCAGGTCGCTCACTTCTCTCAACGGTGTCGGTGATCGGAGTTAGTACTTGAAGAACTTCGTCCGAGGAGAAAGCAAAAAAAAAAAAAAAAAAAAAAGAAGCCGTGGAGCTGATTGTAAACGTAAACACATGCGGAGCGTTTTTCCAAGAACTCTGCCTCAATGCAGGATTCATGGTCCTGTAGATTCCCAGGAGTTTTCCGCTAGCCACCCCACCGCAGTCAGAGTTACTCCACCGGCAGCTAAATCAGGTCATTCATCCTAGAGGAAGCACAAAAATGTCTTTGTTCGTTGAACTTGATTGGAGTGTTTAGTTCGAATTTACATGGTGCTTGGAGATCTCTTCCATAAATCTATAAAGTTGGTACTTCCTTTATTGGCTCTTAAATAAGGTTATGTAACTGGCGGCTCACCCAGATGGACGTACCTGTGGTTTCCAATCTGACAGGGGGCTCATTAGCTGAAGTAGCAGTGATTTATCCGGTTGCTTTCATTATATTTCTGCAAACTTATGCAATGATGCATGATTCTGAGAAAACCAGAGACCACGTGTGTGTGTGTGTGTGTGTGTGTGTGTGTGTGTGTGTGTGTGTGTGTGTGTGTGTGTGTGTGTGTGTGTGTGTGTTAAGACTTCATACCACTGCCAAAGAAAAACATTTTTATGGTTGACAAACTAGTCTCACCTCGAGGTCCATTTAGCTACAGTTGTAGAGCTTTCAACATAATTTATGGTTTGTAAACGCAGTAAGCGCAGTTTAGACTTCCAACCTGACTGGGATCTTCAAGTTCTTTTTTGTTCATTTTGGCGCAAAAAAAAATAAACTAGTGATCAGTTCTTGGCACATTCAGTCATAGGAAAGAATTACTCTCGTCTTTTATTTCTAGGGTTTCACATATGAGAACGTTAAAAAAAAGATGATCTCGTCTGACCTGTTTTATTCCGCTTGTTTAGTACCGATTTACAACCAATGTCACCCTCAGTGCAAATTTATTTTCAAGAGCCATTCAATAAACATTATTAGGACTGGAGTCTGCAACCTTTACAGTTCAGAGAGCCACTTTTTTTTTTTTTTACCACCTTCCATACAGTTTTATAAAATGCGTTTAGAGCTGGGAGTGTTACATCTTCATCATCATAAACATCTCAGAACTTTTAAAGAGCCACAATTATTTTCATATTATTAGGTTTTAAAATATTGAAAAAGCATAAATCTAGAATTGGTTGGATACATTTTCTTGGTAACACTTTATTTGAAGGGGGCTGAATAAGACTGTCATGATACTTTCATAAACGTGACATAACACCTGTCATGAACATGAATAAGCCTTCATGAATATTTATGACTGTTGTCATAAAGCGTCATTCGGTAAATTATGACACTTTTAATACAAAGTTGACATTATTCAAAATGTCTTTGTTATGACAACTTGACATTAACCAAGAAATCATTACTGTTTAAATTTTACCTTTAATAACATAAAGTTACCTAATTTTTAAAGTGCAATCAGTAATACTTTTAGAACAAATTTATATCAGTAATGATTTCTTGGTTAATGTCAAGTTGTCATAACAAAGACATTTTGAATAATATCAACTGTGTATTAAAAGTGTCATAATTTACCGAATGACGCTTTATGACAACAGTCATAAATATTCTTCATGTTCATGACAGGTGTTATGTCACGTTTATGAAAGTGTCATGACAGTGTTATTCATCCCCCTTCAAATAAAGTGTTACCATTTTCTTAAACTGCATATTGATATTTGTGGAAAATAGTTTTTTTTTAAAAAACAAAAAAACACAATTTCAAAAAACAACATTTGTTCTCTCATTTTTAGTCAAAATTATTAGGAGCCATTGTGCGTCACATAGGCTTTAAAAAGGAAGTTTAACTATCTTTATAACCATCTCTGGGATGGAGCTTGCAAATGTGCTTTAATGCAGTGTTAAGGAGAAAAAACATGCAGGACTTCTGGAATAATGTTATTTGGACAAATAAGACCAAGTTACAGATGTTTGGTGATAATGCACACCACCATGCTTTAGTAAAACTTTGCATAGAAGCACAATGCATATAAATAAACACCTCATGCCAGTTGTAAGGCATGGTAGTGGAGGGTTGATGATTTGGACTTTCTTTCTAAATTCTTTACAAGGAGACTGACTGTCAAAAAGAAAAAAAAAACCTAAAACCTTTTTCTAGCTATTAATAAAAGTGGTTCTTCAAATAATTGAATCATAAAATCTACTTTCTATCTTTAATGAATAACAACAGTGCTGAACCTGTTGTGTGTTTTGTTCTCTTGTGGTTGATTTGATATCATCTATAAGCCTAGATTTACTAAAATGCATACTTTCTATTTCCTCTCACTGAATTTAGGATGTTCAATAGATCGACCATATTTCGTGGAAATTTTTTTTATTCAATTAGAAGGAGAATGAAAACGAGACTGTGCAAATCTGTTTCCTTAATTGTTTTGTTTCACTTTATCCCTTTGTAGACACGTAAGCTGACCAAAGCGGAGCGGCAGCGTTTCAGCGAGGAAGTGGAGATGCTCAAAGGCCTGCAGCACCCAAACATCGTACGTTTCCACGACTCCTGGAAGTCAACGGTGAAGGGCCACAAGTGCATCATCCTCGTGACCGAACTCATGACCTCGGGCACGCTCAAGACGTGAGTGTCTGGAGCTTCTTCTTTTCATTCCACATTTTCATTCTTTTTGTCTCAAATTAAAAGAGTTTTTGTTCTGTGTAACACCTGTGTATCCCACGAATAAGTACATTTCTGTCATGGCTGACAGCTTAATTTCCACTTTTTTAAAGTAGGTGAAAATTACAGACCAAAAAAATAAAATAAAATAAAATAAAGAGCTCTACTTTCAAATTGCTTGGAGAAAATTCTGCAAACTCGCTAAGTTTAGAACCTCCTTTTGGCTGTGAGAATGCCGGATCAAGTACTTTATGGCTCTTAAAAAGCTTCCGCTTCCTGCTGTGTAATGTCTGGGATATGTTTAGGCCGATGTGTTGAATCAGACCTCCCTGTGTTTTAGGTATTTGAAGAGGTTCAAGGAGATGAAGCTGAAGCTGCTGCAACGCTGGAGTCGCCAGATCCTCAAGGGGCTTCACTTCCTGCACACACGCACTCCCCCCATCATCCACCGGGACCTCAAGTGTGACAACATCTTCATCACCGGCCCCACTGGCTCCGTTAAGATCGGAGATCTGGGGCTGGCCACTCTCAAAAGTGCCTCATTTGCTAAAAGTGTCATTGGTAAGTAATGCCAGGCAGTAACGGGACATCCGCAGAACACAGTTAGCCTAGCATGTCTTGCGTTGTAATTATGGGAAAATCGTTCAAAATGACACTCCTTTTCTTGTTTGTTGTCCCTCCTCTAAAGCAATCATAGTCTCTGTTTAACTTTCCGCTGGCTTTAGAAAGCAACTTAGTTCTCAAATTGGCTTTAATTAAGCTGGAAATTGCTCTATCAAGTTAATTTAGAAAGTTGCAGGAGTGAGTTTGAGAATGTTTGTTTGTTCTCTCACAGACGGCTGCTCAAATTTAGTCAAACAGGTTTAAGTGAAACACTTCACGGTCAAGCAAGATAAAAGGGGAAACAGCCTTTCACCACAGAAAACATTGGTGCAGGACTTTTACGGTTTTGGTTTAGTCAGTAACACAGCTTCAGTACTATTTCTAATTATTAAACACATTGTCATGAGACGGCGACTACTGCTTTTGGTACTTTTTCATTATTAAATCAAGATTTTTACTAGCATGTTTCTCAATGTTGGTGATGAAGGGTTGTCTTGACGCTTTTTATTTAGTGGTAGAATGTTTCTGCAAATCAGATGCTTTTTTTTTTCCTATCATACCTCGCATACTTCTGAATTAAATTTGAAGAATGCCTCTAGTTGCACCATAGACTTTGTAAATATGTGTGGCTTGAAGAAGCAGCTTGTCAATTACTGTTGTTATTTTTAATTAGCAATTAAGATTCCACACTTTTTTTTGTTGTGGTGTGCATTTTTTTGTGTGTTACACACAATATTTTTACAGTAACATCACTATGAACAAATGCCTCCTCCCTTAAAAAATAGATTTTTCGAGCATAAGCTTTTTCATTTCTTCAACAGAGCGACTATTATCTTGCAATGCTACTCCAAAGTCAAAAATACTATCACTCCAAATGAAATAATACACGGTCACTTTTCTCTACAACTCTCCATCTGCTGTTTCTGCTACTTTCAGCTATTTCTAATCCTGTGCTGTATTGACAAAAACTTGCTAGCTACAGGTGACATTTACTTGTGATTCTGCGAATGCTTTAGCTCTCTTGTTGGTTAGAGCTTAGAGGGCCCATTTAGTCAATAATAAGAAAGCATCATGTTTGTAAGACGCTGCAAACATATTGATCCAAATACTTTTGAATAAATGTAATGCCCTGTAATCCCTGGCAGGAACTCCGGAGTTCATGGCCCCAGAGATGTACGAGGAAAAGTACGACGAAGCAGTGGACGTCTACGCCTTGGGAATGTGCATCCTGGAGATGGCCACGTCCGAGTACCCGTACTATGAGTGCCAAAATGCTGCACAGATCTACCGCAAAGTCACCAGTGTAAGTAAGGGGGGAAAAGCAGGGTCACCTCATTTCCCTCCCCTGTATTTAGCATAATGGTCCCCATGCGCTTGTTTTCTTTCATCTGGAATCTAACCAAGACTTCGTTAATGATAATGTTTCACATCCTGAATAATTAGATATCAGGGACTGAAGGTCTTTGTCATGTCTGGTAAATGCTAGGAGCTTCGTACAGAACACTACCAGCACATTTCGGTTGAGTTCAGGCTATGATTAAGGTGCAACCAGCACATGTTCTGCCCATTAAAGGTCTGTGTAAAGCTCCAGTTTGACTGGTCCTGCTTGTAGCTTTCAAAGAAACTTCCTTTACACCAGAGCAATGTTTGAATAGAAAACTGAAGCGACTTATTGGTAGATATAATAGTTAACTTTTAAATGTTTTGGAGGGAACAGTTTATTTAAAACAGAAGTGCATCTGTTTAATCTTAAAAAAAAAAAAAAAAAAGTGGAGTTGCACACATAAATTAATTTAATTTGGTTCAAAAATACATTATTCTAAAGGGAATTGAAGGTTGTGGTATCTTAACATTTCTTCAGGGTTTTTACTGATGGTGCGGGCACAAAGCGTCTTCTGTAGCTGTTAACTATGTGGAGAAGCCTCTGAAGAGGATGTTAAGTCATACTTCAATTTAGGAAGCATCCTTCTTTCAACAACCGTCTCCAAATTATCAGCTGTATCAGTTTATTGAGCTCTTTTAGCCACCTATTATGATGCCGATACTCCATCGAAGGATGGCAGAAAGACTGCTCTCTCCAAACGAGCATGTAAAATATATACAGATGGCAAGTTTTTATACTCGTCTCCACTACCCATCCTTCTCATACTGTGCCACAAAAAAAAAAAACAGTACATTAGTAGCCTCTTAAGTTTTTCTTGCTTTTCTTGAGCACTCATTGCTGCGATGATGGTGAGGCTTGGCGAGAGGAGGCGATGGCAGAATTACATGTTTTGGAAATAGTGTCTCACTCTTTGCTCTACAAAAAGGCTGTTTCTTTCCTGCGTGTCACGTATTAAAAGTAAACAACGTCTGGTGGAGGCTGGAAAGTGAGACGGCGACTACTGCCAGTTGGGCTGCCTCGCCAACAGAACTTATGATAATGTTCCCTGGACCGTCAGAGGTGTGTAGCAGTTAATTTCTACGACTTTACATCTTTTCCAACGTTAACTACAAACTAAAAAACTGTGTAGTTTCCACCCCTAGTGGCTGACGTCTGCTTGAAGAGGTTAGCTAATTAGACGATCATAAGTAATAAATTAGTCTGGACGTATAAAACAACTGAAAGGAGACGTGTTCTTGGATCCTGTCTGCAGACTCATTCAGGTTCATAATTTGCCCTAAAGAACCGAAAAGGAGAGTTTTCTTTTTTGTCTTTTGGTGTATTTGAATAATGAATAAAGCAATATTTCCTTTATACTGACATGAGCAAAGTGGACTAAAAATGGCACCCTGATTTTTTTTTTTTTTTCAAGGATTATTACAATCTGGGACCAAAATGGTGATTAAAAAGTACTTCAACTGATACAGTGGAAACCATATATTCGCAACAATTTTGCGTCTTTGAAGTTATTAATATTTCCTAAACAACCATGTAATGAAAGAGAGTTTTTTTTTTAACTTAAAATTCAGAAGTTTACGTACATTTTTTTAGTATTCAGTAGAACTGGGTCAAATATTTTGTGGTATCTTTCCATAAGTTTCTCACAGTAGTTGGCTGGAATCTTGCCCTGATAAAATAGTCAGATTTGGTGTGAGTGAATCAGTTTGTTTTCCGCCTCATATGCACGCACCTTTTCAGATCTGCCTCCAAAATTTCAGTAGGATTGAGATCAGGGCTGACATGGCCCCTTGCGATTATTTACATTCCTTAAGATTGTATTCGTTACTAATTTTGTATGCCTTCTGGACTAAAAGCAACTGATTATATTAGCTTCAGAATATATATATATATATATATATATATATATATATATATATATATATATATATATATATATATATATATATATATATATATATATATATTTTTTTTTTTTAATAATAAATTCTTTTTTTTTTCGATATGTCAAAGTATTCATTTATTAAGATAAAAAAATAAAAATAAACAAAGCAGCAAACATAGTCGGGACGACACCAGCATATTTCTCATGATCTTATCCCAAACCTCTCTCACCACAGGAAAGGAGCAGAGTCACAAATGTGATTTAGATCAAGGAAGGACCGATATATCCTGAGGGGTCTCATTATGAGGCCGGCTTTAAAAAAAATCCAAAGCTCTCTGAGGCAAGGGACATTTTACAAGTTAAATACCAGTAAGTAGTTTTTAGGTGTCCCCTGTTTGCGTCTTTATAAACTTCAACTGAATTAGGTTGAAAGGTTGCTTTTATCTATGCTTTCCCTCTCAGTACTCTAAAGATAGAAAACAAAAAACAAAACAAAAAAAAGACAAAGTGCACTTACGGGGAAACAGTAAACATCTTCACGTCGTCTGTGCTTTGTCAAAGATCTGCTCTTTCTCTCTTTGAAACAGGAAGCCGGGAACATCTCTGATAAATTCAACGTGGTTATAGAACCCATCAGTCGCTGCATAACATGGCAGTGTTTAGATGTGATAACGTGATGTAGGACTCTGCCTTTAACTGGCACATAATTATGTTTGAGTGTTGGGACATTAACCGGATGCTTGCATATCTTCGTGCCTTACGTCTTTCTGACCTTGCCTTTTTTTTCTTTTTTTCTCTGTTATCGTTGTTTTTGCAGGGATTGTGACTCCTCTGTAATCTATCTGTGCTCTCTTGATAGCATTCAGACAACAAGCTCGGCTTTCCCATTTGTTTTCTTTTGTGCTTTCAGGTAAAAAGATATAGCAAAAACGGCATTCTGGGGATTTTTTTTGTCCCCTATTTTTATGATCTGCTGGTGTGATCGCTCACCCAGATGTCATTCCAGCTAGTGACAGATGTCACAAAGCAGATGACTGCAGCAACACGCATTGAATTGGGGAAACGGTTTTTACTGGAGAAATGTGCAAGTGACAGTTAGCCTAAATAGTTTTGTTCTTCCTAAAGACAAACAGGAAACCAGTGAATGAGCTGGTTTGTAAAAACGGACCGTGTTGAAACTCTCGTTATGTTTTGTGTTCACAGGGCATCAAACCTGACAGTTTCTACAAAGTCATAGTCCCAGAACTCAAGGAGATTATCGAGGGCTGCATTCGCATGATCAAAGATGAAAGGTGAAAACAAAAACATGCGCTGGCTTTTCATGTTCACACCTGTCGGGCTTTCCCACGATTTGTCTGATCACAATGGCCCTGTGTGTGCTTTTTTTAGAAATGTATGTGACACACTATCACACAAAGGCACCTACCTACGAAGTACAAGGAAAGAGACATGTTGCTTTAATTTCTTTTAAACAAATAATAATGAGGCATGCATTTATTTTTAGCCCTCCTGAGTCAGTAATCTACTTTAGGTCTAAGTTTTGACTGGGTCATTCTGACCTGTTAATGTGCTTTGATCAAAACTATTACATTGTAGCTCCGGCTGGCATAGTTTTCAGTCCCAGCCTGCATCAAGTCTTTTGCACCTTTAAACAGGTTTGTTTTAATGACTGCCCTGAGGTTAGCTCTGTCTGCCTTCCTTTTAACTGCAGCAGAGTTGACATGTCAACTTCCCTTTTTACTAAATCATGAAGCTAATATTTACTAATGAAATATATATCAATGCTTTTTTTTATGTGGCAAAACATAAAAGAATAGGATTTTATGACTAGTTTATCAAGGCCCTGTATTTTTAGTAATGATCCAGATATTTTAAGCTTTTCCCCTAAACTTAAAATATCTTAAGGATTAAGTTACACGACACGAGTTGAAATAAATGCGGTTGCTTGCATTTAAGGTATACCATTCAGGACCTTCTGGAGCACCCCTTCTTCCAGGAGAACAACGGCGTTCACGTAGAGCTGGCGGAGGAGGACGACACGGTGAAGCCTGGCCTGAAGCTGTGGCTGCGCATCGACGACACCAAGAAGCTTCACGGGAAGTACAAGGACAACAACGCCATCGAGTTCCTCTTCGAGCTCTACAAGGACGTACCCGAGGAGGTGGCTCAGGAAATGGTAGGCTGGCACACGGAGATTGGACGGCTTTTTTTTTGTGTGTGTGTTTTTTTTTTTTTTTACAGCTCTGCTGACCCAGTTCGAAGCAGCCTTTAGCGAGGATTTGTTTTCGTAATTGGTTCGACATTAGAGCGGAACCGATCATGTAGAAGCACTATCAGTTAACCCGGAAATGTTCTCTGAGTTCTGGTCCTGATTGGTGGCGTTGGTGCCTTTTAATGGGCTTTCGAAAAGGAAGCGATAGAAAGGAGTTCGCCATGTCCCTGGTGTTCCTAAAGCTAGAAGGCTTGATGGTTAACGAGAGTATCCGTTGCTAATTTTTAGACACATTTGTGGTACTGTACATAAATTTTAAACCACTCTTGAATCCTTGTAAGCTTTCAAATGAGCCTTAGTCAATAGTTATCCAGACTTTATGCATGTCTTCCAAGGCTTACCTTTCAACTTTGGCTGCTTTTTTTTTTGTATCTATTCAGTTTTTGTTCCAGAATAGCAGTTTGTGCAAAAAGGAAAGTGGGCTAGTGGAGGTGCAGCCCGGCAGTTTTAGAATCGTAGTCTGCCTGTAGTTTTAGCAATGGCGGCGTAGGAAGTGAACGAAACGGTTCAGTTAGTGTTTGCCACACTTCCAAATATTGGATTAACATTAACAGCCGCCTCGTTCGGCTCGGCACTTTTCTCTTTGCGGTGGAGGATGGTTGTTTACACCGCAGGCAATTTCCGGTAAGCTTCTTAAGAGTCAAACTGCCGCATTACATGCGTCATTGGGAAATGTTAGCGAATGGGTAAAATTTAAAACTTCAACAGAGCCGACGCGTCCAAGAAGCAATAGTTTCTCAATGAAGCAGAGTGTAGAACAGGGGGCTGGTTTTTACCAGGCTAAATAACCAGATTAAACAACCAACTAATATCAATAGAATAATGTTCCTTCATTCCTCCTTTCCTTTCTCCGTAGTAGTTTATTCCTGACATTTTGAACTTACTCCTTAAAAACAAGCCCGTAAAATATCTGGAAAGCTTCAATGTGGAAAGTATGAATTTTGGTCTTAAAATTAGCAGGTTCCCTTGAAATATGTAAATGTAAAAAAAAAAGAATATTTTATTTTATTTTTTTTAGAGAGAGAGAGTCAAGGTCACACCGCAACATTTAATCATCACTGGCTGGAAATGTGAGCGAGCAGCTCAGGAAGCAGCTGAGGTCATCCCTTTAATAATACAGCGACTCTTGTGCTCATTGCGAAACAGGCCCTGATGTTCTCAAAAGTAACTCCGCTCCCCTCCCCTCCCCTCTTAGAGGTCACTTTTAATGAAAAAGCATGCCCACAATTCCTAAATTGTTTACGCCTTCGTTAAAGATTTCATCAAGATCAAATCTGGTATCAGGAGGGGACATCTCGTCCGGCCGCTCCGCTGTAATCTGACCATGTGTTGAGAGGAAGCGCGAGCTACTCTGCTGGACCGAAGAGAACTCGAGAACCTGAAATGACCTAAAGAAGCAGGCCGTGTGTGTTGTCGCAAAACAAACGTTGTTAGCACAAATGTCAGTGCGTGCCTGATCAGGTCAGCAGACCTGCGTAAATGTTGTACATATTGCATCAACACATGCGCATGCACAACATTTTAATGCACCGTAACCAATGTGTTATGTTTTTATTCATTTTATTTTTGCAGGTCGTGCTCGGCTTTGTGTGCGAGGCAGACTTTAAGATCGTAGCCAAGGCCATACGGGACCGAGTGACGACCATCAAGAGGCAGAGGGAGAAGCTGAGGCGGCAGGCGGAGGAGCGCAAAAAAAAGGAGGCACAGGAAGTAATAGAGGAAGAACCAGAGCCTCAGCCACCTTCACCTAAGGTCACTGATGTTGTTGCAGCAGAGTCCCCCACCCCGGCCCTGTCGCCCTTGGCCGCTGCTTCGTCCCCCATCACCAGCTCTGCAGACTCTGGTGTCAGCTCCAGCTACCCTGCGGAGCCAGAGGAGCCCGAGGCAGACCAGCACTTCCGTGTCCGCAGCAACAGCCTGTCTTCTGCTAACTGTGAGCAGCCTGATGTTACAGCCCAACATCATGAAACATGTTTTTTTTTTTTTAATTATTATTATTTAATGCTGTCAGGTGTTGAGTGCGGTTAAAGTATTAAAAAGTCCATTAACTTAAAATAAGAAATTTTCTTTAAAAGCAATTTTATAATAAAACATACAATGATAAATAAAAGTAGCTAAGGGTTTATCAGAAGATTGTTGTGCAGTTTGATTGTTATTACTATTATTAATAAATCAACATCTGGAGTGCAAGAAAAAAGTATTCACACCACATGAACTTTTTCATAATTTGTGACGTCACAACTACAAGAATCAGTGTATTTAATTTGACTTTTTTATGACAAACACAAAGTAGTTCATAATTGTTAAATGGAAGAAAAATGGTTTTCAATTATTTTTTATAATTAAAGGAAAAACAACACTTTAACACTTCCAGGCTAAATAAAACCCACTGCTACAATTGCCTGAAGAAGTTTCCGAATTATTGGAACCCACTTTAAAGTAAGCATAAATCTAGCTCTTCTGTGAAACCCTCAGAAGTTTGTTCCGGAACGAGCAACACAATGGAGACTAAGAAACACAAGAGGCAGGTCAGTGAGAAAGTTGTGAGGAGGTTTAAAGCAGAGTTAGATTATAAACAATATAATCCTTGATCATCTTGCAGAGCGCTGCTCAATCCGTCACTGGAAAATGCAAAGAGAGTGATGCACCTGGTGTGGCAGCACACCCTTCAGTTAGACAAGCAGCCCTACGATGCAAAAACTACGATGCAATGATTTAGATCGCAGCGTATTCATATTTCAGAGTGGCCCGGCCAAAATTCAGAACTAAGCCAGATGGAAAATCTGTGGAAAGGCTTGAAACTTGATTTTCACAGATGTTCTCCATCCAATGTGTCTATGTTTTAGTTACTTTGCAGAGAAGAATCATGAAAAGTCTCAGTCTCTATATGTGCATCTCTGGTAGAGACATGAATAATGCCGACAAGTATGAAGTATGAATTTTGTTGAATTTTGTTTTATTTATTAGAAGGAAATTGGATACTGTGCGTCATATTTGTTTCACTTCACAATTATGCAATGCTCTGTAACGAGTCTGCTAAAGCTCTGTTAGCATCATATACTACTGAAGCATGACAAGTTTAAGGTCAACTTTAGATACTGTAAATAAAAGGTGCTGAGCTAAGTCTTTCAAACACCAAAGTGTACCATAGAAATGTTTCCACTGTATTAGACGTACAGCTGCACAGAACAGAGATCGTTCAGATCTCAACGCGTACTAGACCAAAACACAAAAATGTGACACTGTAGATAACTGAATTATTCAACCCCTGTAGGTCTTATCTCATGGTGTGCGCGAGGTCTTTGCTGTAGTTACAAACAAAACCCCCAAAAATTCAGTGTCAACAACCTCTAGTACAGTTAATCTTAAGTTAATCTGATCTGATCTAAGCGGACCAGCCCATTTCTATGAGTTTGCGTGCATGGCGTATTGCACTTTGAGGGTCATCAGTTGCATGTTTGCATGCACAAATTAGGTTGAACGGTACAGTACAAGTCATTTCTTTTCAGGTCACAGCTGGTTACAATCTAATATTGTTTATTTATATTTTTTGCTTTGTTGAAACAGCTGACTGTGAAACGGACGGCGACCTGAGTTCCTCTGGCCTTCAGGATCCGCTGGAGGCCGGCGGCTTCAACGGGCCTGCGACCCCTCCGACCCCCTCGACCCCTCTGACCACGCGCGCCGACACCCCCGCTGTAAACGGCCTCGCCATTCCAGCACTTCGCTTCCCCTCGGTGAGCTGCCTCAGCAAAGAGCTTGTTGTCAAAGTGGAATGCTCAAAGAGTTGGGGGTGGAGGGTGGCAGAACACACGTCTTTACAAAACCTCATTTCTTTTGGGATGATAGTCTGCGCCTGTTGCAACCAAAGCTGACACACACTTGCATTGACAATATGATGTAGGAAAAAGTCACTGCTCTGCAGTTATTTCGACAGGAAGATAGTGCAAAACTTTCATCTTGCACTTTGAGCATCTTCGAACATCAGGTTTCGGGGTTGTGACACATTCTTGATTGGATTTTAGGTTTGGGCTTTGGCTGTTGTGTCCCTTAAATGACATGTGGCGAGTTTCTCATAGTTTTCCTTTATTAGTGGCATTCTTCCTGGAATTTTACCATAAAAGCTTGTTTTGTGGAAACAAAATTAACAGTGTTCTCGTCAGCCGTTTCTCCTGAGCTGTGTTCATATGTGCAGTTCCTCCGGTGCCGCCATGTTGTGCTTGGTTTTCTCTCAGCACTGATTGTGGTTCATCGGTTTACTGTTTAGCTACATATCAACACCAATGTTTAAATAGCTAATTGGGTTAATATAAACCAAAAATCTGGAGCAAAGAGTTCCCCAAGCTGCCGTCTTTGTATAAAGCTAAACCAGTTTTTATTTGTTTTTACAGAGCATTGCAGTCTGCAGCAGCACAGAACATGGCAGCTCAGGTCCTCCGAGTGGGTTCAACTCTCCTGTGGACAGGTAAAGTTTCTCATCTGTCCTCCTTCTGCTGTCTGATCCTTATCATATTGCACAATAGAGCCCCTGCTCCATCTTTAATATTTACATTAGAGACCTGAAAAATTAGCTTTGTATTTTAGGAAACGTAACTCCCCCTCCTTGCTCCACATCTGTGGGGCTGAAACAACAGGCCTGGGGCAATCGCGGGCTGCTCTGTGTTTTTGTTGTAGCGAGGCACGGTGGACCCTCGCAGCTTTTCTGTTCGACTGTGTCTCAGATGTTGTGCAGAGCTGACTTTTCAAGTTGGTGGGTGTTAGTGGGAGAGGCTTTGCTCTCAGCGTGACGACTGGGAGAGGACGAGGAAAATCATGTTCTTGTAGGTACGTCTTGGAAATCGCGTGGGTTAAACGTCTTCTATTTGGTAGTTATTGTTGTTGCACCGCGAAGATAAAGTGCTTTTTATCTATCTTTATATTTGATTAACATTGTGGTTAGAGATGCAAAATATTAGTTGCGCATGTCATCGCACTATTTGCAATTTTACAATCAAAATTGACAACTTGATGAACTATTTCCTCTGTTCATTTTATTGTAGGAAAAGCACGGCAAGCAGTGGGAACCTCACAATGATGAGAAAGGAAGCAATCCTAAAAAATGTGACTTAATTACATTGATATCACCATAGTGACAGTCACTCATACTTTCTCAATATTGTGCAGCTGTAATTGTAGTTGTTGTTTGAGTCATCATTTTAGTAACTTTAATTTAATTTATATGCGCAATTCAACAACACAACCCTGAAATAAATGTTTTTGGAACCTTTTATTTGATAGTTTCTGTCGATTTTCTGCTGTCGTTTTTTTTTTTATGTCACCCTTACGGCCAGGTGTGGCCAGGTAACGGTCCAGATTTAAATCTGTGGCTTGAAATTCAAAACTAGGTGAGAAAAAAAAAAGTCATGTTTTTGTTTATGAGTCACCTATAAGAAAGGAACAAGAATAGCTAAAAAAATAAAAAATAAGTAACTAATTAAAGGTCTGGCAAAGTCATGGTCCAGATTTAAGTCTGGATAAGATTCAGTGGCTCAATCTTAAACTGGACATGCACGTGGACAAACCCTCCAAAATGGCTGATGTGAAACCATTTTGCAAATAAGATTGTTTCACAGCAGTTACAGTTTAAAAGCTAGACAATGTCACCACAGAGTTTGTAAATGTTCGATGAACTGACCAGATTTTAGAGGGAATTCAGCGACATAGACATGTATGTTACTTCGCTTTCAAGAGAGAGCTGGACTCCTGTGACCAGATCTAAAGGAGCAGTAGCCACACACACACACAAAAAAACTGCAACAACAGTTTGTTTCTTTCAAACATAGTGATATACTCCTGGGGACAAAAACTGTTTGTACTTTTTTGTCAGACCATCGCCACTTCAAACCATTTAAGCTTTATCCCTAAAACAATGGCTTTGGCTCAAGGAGGAGTCGGTGTTAATTTTATTAATATTTAATCAAAGTTTAGCGGATTCTATTCATTTATTCCATCTGCAAGCACCATAAAACTCTGAGGTTCTATGGAGAACCTGTGGGTAAACGTAAAGAGTGGGACCTATGACAGTGTAGAGAGATTGTGCAAAAAAAGAAATAGGACGAGATAATTTCGAGGTGTGGTATCATTTCAAAACATGACACGACAGTGGTTCAACATTCAGCTTGAATTCACATATATATAATAATAATTCACATATCTTTGCCTTTAAAAAAAAAAGCAAAAACGAGGCCTCATTCTTGTTTCTGTCAAAGAGAAGATTACGTCAAGAGAAAAACAAAAACACCTCCAGAGGATCTTGATAACTATTACTTAATAAAAACAAGAAAGTCTTCTTAGCCTTTTGAAAGGGACGGGTGCGGCTGAGGTCTTTTCACGCAGAAGTGTATCGAGAGTAATAATATCCAGAGGCAATCTGACTCTGTCTTCAAATGAAACGACTTACAGTGTCGATTTTTTTTAACATCACCACCATGTTCTAGTGAGAATAGCAAACACAGTCCCGGCTCTTCCTCCGACACAGGTCCTGATTGCCTCTGATCAGAAACAGGACAACTGTCTGCAGCGTCACCACATAAGTTCACTCTTGCTTTGTTTGGCTTATTCTCAGGAGGTGACAACAGGTTTCCCTTTAAGCTGAAGTCCACCGTGAGGTAGAGAACATTTAAACAGAGGCAGGCGAAGGCTGCCAAGCAGTAGGCAATGTTAAATGGTTGCAGCTTGCGTCGGGGAGGTGGGCGGAGGGGAGCTTGTAACCGCAATGATCCGAAAAGACCCAGGAGATGCAATTAGCTGAAACTATTTACCAGCCATCTGAAACTTCCAAAACCTACTCATGGCGTGAATACGTGGAAGTGTGCTGCTTCTGTCAGACGTTCGACAGTTTCCTGTAGCCTTTGAAGAAACAGTTCAAACTTGCATTGATTTGACTATAAACACCCAGGGCATAAACAGATGCAACACATTATGCTTTATGTGACACTCAGGACCGCTGTTTATAATTAGGGACGCTGAATGTTACACTTCACTTGTCGATGACAGCTGTCAATAACGACTTTTTATAGTCCGCTTTGTGCTGACTACCTTTAAATTCGAGGTGACATTTGGGCTTCTGTCACTCTTTGTTGCTTTTCAAACAAAGAGTCAACACCAATATATATATTTTTTTGCTATCTTTTTATGTTTTTGCAGCTACGCTTCCGATGTGACGTCGGGCTTGAGCGATGGCTACGAAGGCCTGTCTGAGAAGAGCGAGAAAACGGCTGCGAGGCGAACGGCCGCGAAGCTGTTCAGGCGGAGGGCGCGCTCACGGCTTCGCATCACAGGGGTACAGTGGATTAAATGGATTGTCTTCACCTTCAAATGGGCACTTTTATTCTCCCCCTCACAAGATTAGCTAGCAAATCAACTTTGACTGAATTATTTCATTATGCGTTTCTATTTTTGAGCTTGTGGTCTGACTCCACGCTGTTTATTTGACTTCAGATCAGCGTCTTTGCTCTTTGTTTTCCCCCTTCTGACGACCACACATTATTGTTCTCTCCAGAACGCTCTGTGATCATTTTAATGACCATGTCTTGGCCGAGTCTAGATTCACATGCAACAACACGCACATACAGTCGGTCAGAGGGTATACATTGTAACATGGGGTTGCTATGTGGTCTGGGTTTGGCCTTTTAGATGTTTTTTTTTGGGGGGGGTTTAATCTGGATGCAAAGAAACAACACAAGTACATTGTTTCTATTTCTTTTTTACTTACTGACTGTAATAACCTGCAGATAAATTGACTGTTCCTACAGTTTAAAGTCCTTTTTTAATATGATGCCAGAAAAATAGGTGGATTTGCCTGAGTTTTTTTTGTTGCTGTCTCTTCTTCCCCCTCCTGTTCCTGTGCTCTGCCGGTCAGCTGGCTAAACGAGGGCACCTATGCTTTTACTCTCACTTAGTAGAAAGGGACTCCATCTGGAAAAAAGTTCAAGTGGCAAAAAAAATATAGACAGATACAGTTTGGAAACTAAAGGAAATCTGAAAAATAAAAATTGAGTCGGGAAAATGAAATGCTTAGAAAATGGAAAATGTCGACTAATGAAACACCAGACTCGTCTTTCTGCAGTTAAACAAGAACATTTTCCTCTGTATTTGTCTCTCAGCGTTTTACACCATTACTGTTGATTCCCTCTGTCTCTGCAGCTCTCTGATAAAGTGGACCGGGTTGTCGAGTGTCAGCTTCAGACACACAATGACAAGATGGTGACCTTCAAGTTTGATCTGGACGGAGATAACCCAGAAGACATCGCCGCTGTCATGGTGAGTCACAAACCGAAGCCTGTCACTTTACCTCGTCTGCAAACACACCCAATTCACCCTGTCAAAGTTAAGAACCGATTGGCTGACGTTGTGTCATTTTATCAGGGCATCACGTAATGTCAGTGAGCAGTTCCCTCCGTCCCCGTTAACGTTTTTGAGTTTACCAGATGCTTGGAGGTGAAGAGGCCGTGTACATGCAGGAGATTTGTCTGTGAACATGGCGCGATGGACCGGCGTTTTACAGCAGCACACTTCGCTCACTCAGTTTGCCGCCTCCCTGACTCTAAAATACAGTGGGCTTTTGTTTACTGTGTCTGGGCACAGCAGGGGAAACCTGGCATCACAAACAGCCCTGTGGTTCTCAGCACTGAGCCCTAAATGAGCTGAAATGTGCCATGCTGTCAAAAAAAAAATATAATAATAATAATAAAATCACACACTAAAACAGCAGCTTTAAGTAAAGCGTAAAATGGTACAGCTTAGATTTTACATTAGACGTCTAAGTTAAGATAATAAGCCTTAGGCAATTTTTTTGGTAGATGCCTATTTTCAAGCTTTGCAATCGAGCAAAGTAAATAAAGACATTCATATGGTTAATCTTTAATTTTACTTAAATAGGCATGCCTCATTGTACGTAATACAACATCTCTTCTGTTGTCAAATGTTACATAAATAAATGCTCAGGTTAGAACAATAAAGCTAAAACTAAATAAACTGAATCAAAAATGCACAATATTTTACAAAACATATTGTTACGGTATCTGTGTGTACATGATTCATACTGCCAAGATGTTTATAATCATAATGCAAGCTTTTTTTTTTCATCCGTTAATTATTGAGCTCTCCTGCAAATTTATTGGGTGAATGGTACTACCACATAACGCACTACAAGAAAAGGTGACACTCAGGGTACCTAAAAATATATATAAATATATAGCAGCGCTCTTGTCTCTTTTGGCTTAGTAATAAAACAGATGATAAACTACACAGTTAGGGCTTTTCTATCAAATAGTTTCCAGTTTTTAGCTTGTTCTGTAATAGAACCGGTTTGTTTCTCCACCACCCAAAAGCCAAATCAGAAAAGTTGGCGTAAAAAAAGATTGTTTGATGTAAAACTGAGACCCCATAATGATCCTGTTCATATGAGCTTGCAGGAGCCTTGCCTCTGGCTGTAAAACGAGTTCCCCTCTAATGGCTTAGTTCATTGCCCCTCCATATGTTTTGCATCTTTGGACAAGAAAGTAAACCCCCAAAATACTTCCAGAGGCACCTATCTGTAATTTTGTAACCGAGAAACACAATTCAAACACTTTGCAAATCCAGCTTATTAGAAAGGTGCTATACAAGTGGAGACCATTTATGATGTACAGCATCTGTTGCAAGTTACCCAAGCACCAATGCACATGCATGGGCAAAGTCTTCACCTTGAGCTTAGATCATTAAAAATAAAGTTATTTTGTTTGCTTTTTTGCATTTTCCAGATGCGTTCTATGCTGACAGATCATTTTTCTGATGTCTGTGCTTTCCTGTTAGACGGGAACATGCCAATAATACCTGGCAATTTCTTAGTATTTATTTGCACCTTTGCTGTATAACTTTAAAACTGTATATTTAAACCTAGAAGGTGTGAGAATCGGCTAGTAAAGAAGCAATAACTTTGAATAATGTGACTTTTCCCGTTGCCTTCTAGATTCGAAGTGAATTCATCCTTCCGTCTGAGAAGGAGGGCTTTATCCACCGAATGGGGGACATCATCAAACGGGCCGAGGCTCTGATGTCCAAAGACCCGTCGGTTCACAACAGCGGACATCGCCTCGCCCAGCTGGCTTCCAGTGGTGTGGCTAACTCATTGTCTTCTTCACAGGTTAGCAGCCATCTATCCAGAAACTGCTAAACAAAGTCATACTAACCCTTTAACTCTTGTAAATTACATCACGTTGTGTCTGTGTTGGGCAGAGCTGTTAAATGCAATGAGTAAAAAGTTAAAGGCAGTGCTGGATTTAAACAGTTTTTAAGACGGAAGATTAAGTGTCAGTGAAGCTGTTGATGGTGCAGCTTCCATTTGGAACATTATGTTACTAAAAGCACTGGTGATGTAAAACCATGTGATTTCTGGTTGACAAAAAGAAAAAAAAAAAACCCACTTCCATCTCACGCTTTTTTTGCTCCCACAAGCACCGACTCTTTCCAGCTCTTAAGAAGCTTTCCAATGTACCTGCCAACTCGAAGTGGGTAAAATAATTTATGTTCCGACGTATTAATCCCTGGTGAATGAAGCTTCTGTGAAACTGTAAAAAAGAAACTCTTCTTTGGGGCAGTGCCATCCCAAAGCTATGACTTAATGCCTTATCAGATATGGTTTTGTCCATTTAAGGGAAAGAAGTGCTCATTCTGTTGGGTTCTGTTCCACTTTGTGGAGCACAAAAAAACAAAATATGCTGGTAACTTCAAGCAAAAGGATAAAGAGGAGTAAACATCTTTCCTTTCCTGTTAGATAAGAGACACAGAAGAGATATGATCCTTTAGTGCCATATTTTACTCCAAACATAAATGCGAAAAGTCTTGTAGATGTGTGATGCATTAGAGGAAAAATAAAGTATAGATTATTATACTTTAATAATCTATTAACTGAAAGCCAGTCTGCAGGACCACCTGTCTGTAGGCTGTTTTATTCTTAGCTCATTCTTAGGTAGGTCACTATTTTTAAATTCTATTATTATATGCTTTAAATAGATCTTAAATCCCTGGAAAGCTGTGCTTGTCTGGCTGCCACAACCTTCCTAAACAGTTTAAAGTCAATGTCAGCGTGACGATATGATAACTTCTTATTGACACCGAAAACGGGGGGAAAACATCTTAAACGTAGATAGAGGTGCATCATCTTATAGAAATGAGATATTTGAAGTTTTCTGCTTGTGTTGTATTGCTGGCTGTGGAAAGAAAAATAAAAACTTGAACACTCATCCATTTCCTGCGTCCGTTTAGTCCCAGATGGACAAATCTGTGACATTTTGTGTAATAAAAACACTCTCTATGAAGATCTTTTTTTGAAATTGGTTTCTAAACACTTTTTTTATCGATATTCTATTTTTTTGAATGCACCCAGGAACGATGGTCGACTTTCTACTTCTACCCCTTATGCTTACTCAACAATGAAGTGTTAATGTGTTGCAATAAAATGCTTCCTGACTGACTGATTTTTATCGTTTGTGATTTTTTTTTTTTTTTTTTTACAGCCTAATCTGCACAGTCACTTTATGCCTCGAACACACTCATCTTCCTCTCTCCCCGGTAAGTCTCCTGTGTTTTAATAACTAAATGCACCACTAAAGAGGAAATTAACAACTCATCTTCTGCTCTTAAAATTCTGACTTAAAACCACCGAGACCCATTAAATATGCTGTCCTATTAACCTCCTGCATCTTTTTTTTTTTTTTGTACCGTGCATGATCATCCTGTGTATATGTGTGTGTGTCCGTAGTTTTGTGTGACTCAAAGTCTTCTCATGCATGTGTGTGTGTGTCTTGTTGTAGACTACAGTATGGCTAACCCCAGTGTAGGAGCGCCTGGCTCCCCCCCTTGTCCTAATGGCGATGTCCTGAGTTCAGATATTACTTCACCTGGGCGACCTCTTGTACGCTCACAGTCTTTCCACAACACCCCAGGTAAACAGCCCCGCGGTCCTCCCTCCGGTTCCCACCTGAAGAGACCCAGCATTGTTTACTGTTGCTGAAAAATCGTAATGGTCTTCTGGCAGCGAATAAGTCACAGCTCAGTTCACCCAACTCACAAGCACACCCCCCGTCCCCAAACCCCCTACAACCTCTCACCTCCCACCCCTTTCTTAGCATTGTTCAGAAATCCACATGGCGCCATCCGCCATCACTGCACCTCAAAGCCTCAGTCTGTGTCCGCCTTGCAGCGGGGCCTCTTGGGTAATTACCTCACCTGAAGGGAGCCTTCTGGCTTTCAGGGAGCTGTGAATGCTGTCGCTGTAAAGCATGAGGTCTCTGCTGTGTTGTGATAGTCAGCCACATCTCTTTGCCAGCACAAACTCGGGCCGAATTTCCAAGAATTTTCTCTCTTGGGCCTCCAAGTCCTTCGTAAAACTCGCAGCAGCAGAGACATTTGAAGTTGTTCTAATAACACACATGCTGCATTTGGCTCTCTAGTATCAGAACGTCCTCATCTCTTCCTGTCCTGTGTCCTTCTCCTGCTGGATGTCCACTTGCATGGCAGCTTTCGCAATGCTTCATGGCTGCCCGCCACCATTTACAGTGTTGCCTAACTCGCGTTTCCGTCAGCATGGAAAAAGTAGAGGCTGGTTTGCATCATCGCCGAGTGGAGCTGTGGTTTATAACTGTGCTCCCATTGTTGAGACATCCTAAACCATTCCTCAGGGAATGATTTAGAGATCCTGACTTCTTTAATCAAACCCAATAAGTTGTGTATGCCCATACACACATGCACTCACACACACGCACGTTTTCCATTTAAACTGCTGAAACGTGAAAGCTTCACTTGCTCTGGTGATACAAAATCCTCGCGTAGCCACGCAAGTCTTGTGTGCAAATGTTCTGGCTTACAAATGCAATTACATTCAGATGGATCTTTAAACAAAACGTCTTTGTTCAGCATGGAAACCCTCACTTTAATACACGAAAGATTTATGCGCCATAACACGAAAGAACTGTTCTTTACTAATAAAGTGCTCCACCACGACTCTTCAAACCACTTTGATGCACAACTTAAACATATTAATCCTACTTTTTTTTTTTTTTTTTTCAACGAATTCATACCAACAGTGGAAACAACACTATATTTGACGATGACTGAAAAACACAGGGAGCCTACTGATTATTGTTACAGGGAACAGATGAGAATATGTAATGGAACGTGGAGCTGTTGTTAAAGAGCACAGAGTGACGCCGAATGACACTAATGGAGGAGAATAGTCTTCAAGGAACACATTATAGGAATAGCTTCTCTTAACTTTTGACAACAAAGGATAATCTAATTTTCTAAGAAAATCCAGCATAAACTTGATTAGATTAAATAGTTTTCAAGCTCTAGAAAATGAAGGGATTTTCCTACACAGTTACTCTAAATATAAACTGTAGCAAACAACCTTCAACATTAAAACAACCGAGGTACAAATACCCAGAGTCGATGATAAAGCATAGTAATCTAGTGTGGAAAAATAGCACCGTATGCCTTCAATAAGCTGGTTAAACCCAGGGCCTCTGTAGCTCTACTACTTCCCAGGTTCTGTTTTTTTTTTTTTTTTTTCCATTGTTCTTATGTTAAATTCTCCAAAATTGATTGGGATTCATTCAATGCTAAAATTTTTTTTTGTAAAATAAAAAATGTACATTCACTCAGCATAGTATAATTATTACATGGTCTGCATGCAACAGCATTGTAATTGAACTGTAACCATTTCACTTGCTAATTACATCGTCCAGCTTCCCTTGCTCTAATACTGGGTTAACCGGGTCCTTCTGCATACTACTTGGAAATCTGTAAATATTAAAGACTAGTCTTAAACCTAAGATGAGTTTACATGGCTACGTTTATAACTGTTGTTTCCTCCTTTAGGATCCCCTCTTCATTATCATCAGCACCAAAGACCTTCATCTCTCCTGTCCCACCAGCAGCACTACCATTTACCCTACATGGGCCAAACTCATTTTCCCTTCCCATATCCAGGATCTCCAGGTTCTCCGAAGCCAGCGGGGCTGCATCCTCCCCTTACTCGGGTAGCCAGTAACCCTACCTTTCCCTCTGTTCCCTCGCCAACACCCAGCTCACCCAGTCCAGTGAATGAGACCCCGAGTCCCACAGTGGAAAGTGTTACCATGTCCCCACCTGCACCGCAGCCTCCCAACATGTGGCCCGCCCACTCTCAGCCGTTATTCTCTTTAGCTAACGTCATCTCCATGGCCATGAGTATGGCTCAGTCATACATCCCCCCTCCAAACCTGCCCACCCAGGTGATGCCCTCGTATCCGGGCTTCCACCCCCACCTGCAAAGTCCCATCGCTCCTCCGTCAGGCTACCCATCCGTCTACCCGCACCATTACCAGACTCCACCGCCAGCGGGCGTCCCATCTCAGAACGTCTATCACAGTCCGGAGCAGGCGCCTCAGATGGACGGACTCGGGTTTTACCAGAACAATCATCCACAGTGGCAGCATCCCGTGTCTCCACCTTCCATGCCGTCCACTCCTCCGCTGGCCACCCTGGAGCCCCAGCAGCAGGTCCGACCAACCAGTTCACCCGTTCCACACAAGGAGGATAGTAATATGGCACCATACTTGGCGCAGATTTCACCCCAGCTTCAAACTGGAACAGAAGTATCCATGTCAAAGTCTTCGTCGGAGGCTTCCCCATCACCACCAGTGAGCCCAGAGAACACTGTGAGTTTCAATGAATTTCTTTTATTTTAGAAACATATAGGATTAGGGAGACTCTTTTCAATATTTTGAAGTTTGGGGAGGAAAGAATCTGGGAGCTACCACAGGATCTCCTGTCAGTCTAGCTCTCACCAAAATAATGAACATTTTTCTGATGATACTCGAACTGAATTGACACCAGGTACCAAGTTTGGGAGAGGTACTTTATATTTTCCAAAATTTTAATTTTAACATGTTCAGCAAAGAAATTAAATATTTTACTTTGATTGTTTTTTTTTTCCCCCAATTTGGTTTGTTGTTGCAATTTGTTTCAGTCGGCTGTGTTTATGCTTCATCAGGTCTCCTCCTTCAGCAATCAGCTGCACCCTGTTGGATCTGCAGCCAGGACCAGCAACCCAGAACTGAAAACGTCTTCCACTGAATGTGGTAAGAGTTTCTGTGTATGCTCCCGTGTTGCTAAAACAGATCTCTGCATCATAAACACCTGAAATAGTTTTTTTTTTTTTTTTTTTTTTTTCACTAAAGGCTCGGAGACCTGGAACATGAAGTCCGTGTACTATCTTTATGCCTCAAATAAACCAAACAAATAAATGCCAAAATCCAACTTGAGACATTTACAAGCTTTCTTGCATTTTTATTTAACACATCATGGAGTTGGTTAAAAAAATAATAATAAAAAGACTGACATGTCTTTAATAGACACTCTCCTGTTCTTTTCAGTCCCTTTTGTGTCTCTCTGTGGACGTTATTAGGGGCTGTTGCGTAACTGGGAGTCTGGATGCAATGTTCCATTCGATGTGAACTCAGACGTAGGTGTAATGGCTGCCCTACCCACTGGCGGTGACCAATCAGTCAACAGCTTAGCTCGTTCGGGCCTCTCCTCCCACGTCTACACCTGTCAGTATTTATACCCTCCCCAGAATCCCACAGTCAACAGAGCCCCTCTGTTTTACAGGCTACAAATACAGGCACTTTGTGTGTTTACTGTAAGAAGGACCCACAGTGGGCAAACTGCAGCACTGCAGAACTTCAAAGTCTCTAATGGTGTGCAGATGTGAGCACAAATTGTTTTAATGGGTGACAACTTACTGCAAAAGAGAGAGAGAAAGAAAGAAGTGTTAAATTGATTTTTAGCTTTTGATAAACATCACCCGGTCAGGTTTTTATGTTGGCTGTTTCATACTGATATTTTGGCTTAAAGATTAATCGCAGCCCTTAATCTTTCTCACATTATGTCACATTACAGCCACAAACTACAATGTATTTTATTAGGATTGATGTCGTTGCTTTCAAAAGCCATTGAGTCAGAAAACAAAGTCCATCTGTGCTCAATTTAAATCCGGCTGTTCTTAGATCGTGTTCCTTGCTGTTCCTTCCTTCCTTGAACAACAAGGAACGCAGCAGATGCTGGTCAGATTGTCAGTCCATCCTTGACCCAGTTAGTTGTCTTTAACCAAGTAATTATTTTTGGAATGAATAATTTGAAAGAAAAGTGTGAACTGATTATGCTGATCGCTTTTTTTTTTTTTGATTGAATCTTAAAAATCATCAAATCAGTCCCATTTAATTACACGTTTATATACCTTGTCCATGCTATTTATGCAGTTTAAGGATGTTCATGTTTTCTATGCAGTGTGAAGTAGTTTGTGCAGAGATAACAGGTAATTCTGGCCTTGTAAATGACGCTTCAAGACTTTAAATGCGTGGCTGTTCCATTAATCCTGTTAGCCTTAAACTTTAATCAAGTTACTTTGAAGACGTGAGAAGTAAAAGAAAGCATTAAAAAGGCAATCACAAGTCTAGCTGCCTGCTGTTAAAGCACTTAAGTTTAGAAACGAGTGGATATTTATCCAACAAACTCTCATCACAGTGAGGCTTTTTGTGGCTCATTGTGCAGATCTTTCAGAATCTTTTTGTTTACATCGCCACCATTTTTGTAGAACTTCATTGTTTAGTGCAAGTTCAATTCGCTCAACTCCTATTCATTCTAATGCAATCTAATGATAGTCAGATTCATTACATTCAAATTCAGTTTATTTATTCACTACCAAAGCACCGTCAGATTGAGTTGTTGAATTGAAGCACGGCATCAGGGACACTTTTTTTTTAGTGAAGAAAAAACTGATGGTTTCATCAACATAAACAACTAAACACTGAATCGCTAAGTCAGAAGTACTTTCTATAAGGAAAAAAAAAACCCTCTACATTAGATAACGGAACGAGCGGCTCTACCTGGGGAGAGGAAAAACTGCTCTAACTTGGAATCATCTCTGAGTCAGTATTTAGTTGAATCAACTTCATGGCTGCCCGCTTTGCACATGTGGCGACTTCAATTTTTCTACTCATTCTCCTTCTCAAAAGTAGCTTAGTGAAAAATAATCTGGTGTAGATTTGAGAAGTCTGTTACAAATTTCATAATGGAGCTGATCTAACTTGGTTCAGATGCCGTGAGGTCACTGAGATAGGCCTTTTACAAATATTTGAATTAATAATCGACTTCAGCATTGTCTTGTTTTGTGATTTGTGCACAACATGTTAATAATATTTTCCAATGATATTTTTAGTATTTAAATGCTCACAGATTCTTAGTAAGTGTGATTCAACTAACTTTGCAGAAGCTAAATTCTGTGTAGAGCACATTATCATTTGGAAACATACCTCCTTTTTTTTGTCTTTTACCATCACAGAAGTGAAGTCAGCACCTGTGACGGTTGGAAGATTCCAGGTGACGCCCAGTGTTGACATTTTGGACCCCCCTGTCCCAGTGGCCGCTGCACCACAGCCAGCCAAAAACAACAACAACAACACCCAGTCAGAGAGCAGCACAGAGGAGGTGGGGGGTTCTGAAACCAGTCTCAACACCTCCCTCACCATGTCCCCTCCTCAGCCTCATCCCCACAGAGGCCCCACGGGGGTCCCCCAGAAGGTGGACAGACCGGCGGGATGGGCCGTGAGCCAGCCGCAACATCAGCATCATAACGGAGACGATGAAGAAGATGAGGAGGAAGACGGCGGGATCTTAGGGGAGCGATCGAGGGTGAGGAAGAGGGGTCGGAGGAGGACTTGCAGTCTCAGTCTGATGGGGACCTCTGCGGACAGCGGCCTCTCTGTGACGGCCGCCGAGATGGAGGGGAGGCTGTGGGACGGAGCAGCGGGGAGTCCCCAGTACAGCAACGCCCTTCACAACCTGTGGTTGACGACTTATAACCGCAGCGCCCCCTATCTGAGCAGCGACGACTCGGACAGCGAGGACGAGGAGATGATGGAGGAACTTCAGGAACTCAGAGAAAAGCAAGTGATGTTTCGTCTCTGAACAGACACTGAAAATGCAACTCAAACGACATAGTAGTTAAACAATCTTAAGAAAAAAATATGAACTTTTATGCTTAGAAATAAAATGTTTTTTTTTTTTGGTCTCTTCAAGGGACTTTTTCCAGAGACACTTAAACACTAACTTGCTCTTTTTAGATGTACTTTCTGAGGATAAGCTTCTTTTTTTTTGCTCAACTTTGGCTGCGTTCAGCGTAGAGATGGGTTACATGGCATGAGAAAAATCGTTCATTCAGCTTAAGGCAAGGCAATTTATTCACATTGTACATTTTTCTTTTTGTCATTTACAGACACCTATCAGAGGTTCAAGCTTTGGAGGCCGAACAGAAGAGAGAGATCGAGGAACTGTATGCGAGGATGGGGAAGGTTCCTCCGCCGGGCATCGTCTCTCCTGCAGCCATGCTGTGCAGCCGCCAGCGCCGCCTTTCCAAAGGGAATGGCTTTCCCTCATCGCGCAGGAACAGCCTGCAGCGTGTGGACATCCTGCCTCTCCAAGGTAAGAAATGACTTTTGTTTTCCTTATGCTGTATATATGACAACTTATTCTCTATGTGTATTTATTGAGAACCACTTTCTAACCAGGCATCATCAGGAGAAACTCTCTCGGAGGCAGCAGCAGCGGCTCGCAGGACAAACCCGGTAAAGGCGTCACTTTTGCCACCGACATCAGTAGAATGGTAAGTGAGATGAGCGTCAACTAAACTTCACCCGAGTCCTCGCTGCCCTCGTCACCGTTTTGTTTTCATTTCCTGTTTCCAGTAAGAACCTGGGCCAAGAACTCTAAATATCCGGACTACCTCATCTGAAGTGTGACCGCAAGAGGTCAAAATCCTTCAATCCTTTCACTGGTGCACCATCCAAACTATCTGCGCCTCTCTGTCAGTGATCATGTGGCTCAGCCGGCTGCTCATTTACCTCACTTGTACAGAAGCCGTTACTGACGAGGCTGGAGCCGATACGGGACAATCCAGCTCTCAAGAGTGTTGACCAGTCTGGTTCGCGTTCACTCCGACGGTACAAACGTAAATCTGCCATAGTTCTCTGCTGATTATTCTCCCTGATAATGCAACGACGCAGTCAAGCGATGGTGCCGTGTGCTGCAGAAGGCGTGGCGTCTACCATGAAGCTGACCTAGAATAAAATTGATGTTTTCCTGCTTGTCTGACTTGATGCTGTTCATAATAACAGTAACAGGAGCCACTGTGAGGCTGACACACTTGCTGTACTTTGTAATGAACTCGCATCCTCTGCTGAATGAACAGTGAATATATTCTCATTCAGAAAAGCGGCAGTTACTTCCTTCCTTGCTTCCTTGAACTAATACGAAGAATCTACCTGTATCATATTCTGATTTATTCAAATTGGTACCGTTAAGACAACTAATTCAATGTCTGCATTCTGGTGGGATAAGATGGGACAAAAATGTGACATTTTAATGTTTCCGTTTTGCAAGATTTTTCTCACTAAGGTACTGTCAAGTGAGAAAGTTGATGCAGAAAGCACATTATGTTAGGGATTCTCTAGCTGGGTTAAATTGTTTCAAAACTACTGGCTTTCCTGTTGACTGTACATTTGTATATAGCTGAGTGCATTTAATATAGATCATGTTTACAGTTTCAAAAGTAAACTAAAATATTTAAATATTTAAAATAAAAGTAAACTAAAATATTTCTGGTACCATGAATCCTTCTGGAGCAAAAAGAAACATGCAGGTGCATCAGTGTAAATTAAAAATGTAACTGAACTCGATTTATTTTAATAATTCAGTTCAAAAAGGCTTAGCTCCTTTAAGGTAGACTCATTACACACAGAGTGAATGTAGCTAGCGAAACCCCAAAATTCAGGTTTTCTGAAAAAGTTTCATTGAAAAAAGAAAGACTTCAAAATGTGAAAATTGAAATCTCAGCTTGCTAAGGTTTATATGTGCAAAGCTTTGTTGGGCTCCATTTGCATGAATTACTGAATCGCCATTGCTTCACATTTGTTCCTGCCACAAATGTTTTGTTTTGCATAAATATGTTTGGATACAGCAGTATGACCAGCAGCTTTTTTTTTAGCTATTGATCATTTGTGGCTTACCTACATTGTAATGGGCATCTCCGACTGTCTGCAGGACAACGGTCAAATTGTCGTCTTATTCTTCATTATGCAATGCATAGCAAAATCTTCCAAAGAAAAAGAAAAAAAATGACCCATACCACACTATGTGCAATGAATCTGAATTTGTCTTTTCAACTGAAATGCTAAATAACTTTTAGATTATAGTCTAATTTGAGAGGCACTTGTTTGTGTATTATTTTATAGATCAAGCACCTTGTGCACTTTAGCAGATTCAAATGTCATTCTCAGTCAGTCCAACAACATGTTTGTGGTTTAAAAACTCAGTTGTCCATCTGTCCTGCTTCGATTCAGACTGTGTTCAAGAGTCCAAGCTGTGAATCTCTAGCTGTTGCCTTGCACACAGGATTTTCTGTCAGACAAAACTAATGAACTGCATTAAAGATGTTGAATGTAAATACATACTCATATTGCTCACTGAAGCTGCTGTCCTGCCAAGCTCAATCTGTGCCTTTCTCTTACAATGTCTTACTTTATATTTTTATTCTAGATCAGATTGCATATATACATAAATTTTGAACAAAATAAAAGTAATTGTAAATACTTCGGCTCTTGTCTTTTTTACTCCGACATACAACAACACGAACAACTTTTAAAGATATATTGTTTTGAATTCAACACATTAGATTTATATAGTACAAACACATTTTATCAAGCTGATTCGTGTGTCTTTTTTACCAGTGTAGTAGTATTTATTTCCATCCACGGCCACTGTAGTATAAAATGTTCATAGCTTCTGTTATGTTTCGCAAACATGGTGCAATTGCATGATTAGAAATGGAAGAGTTAGGCAGAAATGCCATCAAGGCCTTCCACAGAGCACTGAAAGGCCATGTTGAGGTCAGTGGATTATAGCCTGTTGCACTGATTGAAGCCTAATGAAGCTCAAGACAAATCAATGATTGAAGTAAAACAACCACCCCTTAAATCCCTATTATCAAAACAAAGCAAAGTCCTGCTCTGTCTCAAATAAAAAAAACAAAAAACAAAACACAGCCAGGTATGGAATATTACTCAGTGGCATTGTCCGTCCTCTCCTTATTAAGAGTAGGACAAAGAACACGGTCCATAAAGAGGCTGGCAGCCTGGTTTGCCTCAATTGGCTCCAGTCTTCGGTCCCTTCAGTCTGGCACGCTTGGCCTCCTCATCGATTTCATCCATGATCCGCTCCTGGGAGACTGAATAAAACGTGTAGCCATCTGATTTAAGAGCGATGGGTCAAGGCAAATGTTTGAAAGAAGAAGGGAAAAAATGTGACGAATGAATCAAAAGGTCTACTTAGTATAACATATGAGGACAAAAGCAAAAACAGATGTTTAAAATGAAAAAGTTCTTAGACATTCACCATCATTCTGAAATACAGCGGTATGTAAAAGAATTTATTGAACTTTTCCATATTTTTTTTTATGTTCAAACGTTAAATTCCAATATGTTTCAGTGGGATTTTATATGATAGATTAATGCAAAAAACACTGAAGTGGAAGGAAAAGGACACTTTTTTTTTTTTTACAAAGATCTCAAGATTGTGTTTTTTTCTTTTTGTTCAGCCCTATTTATCCTTAAACTAAACTAACTTCTGAGAGGAAATAATTGCTCCTCAAGCAGAGTTCTGCTTGAGGAGCAATTATTGGAAGCATGCGGATGTGGGGGCGATTTTCTTCTTTCACAATAAAAGGAAAGATTGATAAAGCGAAATTAACATTGTCTGCTAAATGTTAATTTAAGGAATTTTTAACTTGTCTATATTATGCTAATGAAAACATTTCAATGCACAGTGAGTTATAATACTACACTACAAAGTTAGATGCAAGTAAATCATTAAATCTTCGTAGTAAATGGAACAGTTCCTCTAGTAAATTTAAAGACTATAGTTAATGTATTAATTAGTACTAAAATTCAGTGAGTTTTAGAGCTATTTATTTACTTTGTATTTTGTACACAGTAAAAGTAACATTAGCATGCTAAGCTAACGTTACGTAGTTCACCTTGCAGTTGTCGTAAAGGATACAGATACCCAGCACGAGCGCTCCTATTGCGAGTCCCGTCGCAACGTTCCGCGTTCGGAGTTTTGATGTTTTCTTTTTCCACTGTTCCAGCTCCGCCTGCTTGATGAAATGCATCTGATCCCGGGAAAGATTCTCTTTGGCCGGGTCTATTCTGGTGGCGAACGGAGAGTCAGACTTTGGAGGTTTCTTTTCAGCCATGTCTACGGTCAGTGGAGCGTCAGGGGGTGGTTCCAGACGACGCTACCGAGCTTCAAACCATCTGCTACTACGGAACTTGACGATGTAACGTAAATGAATACTGCCTCAGCACATGATTGTCAGATCTTTTTTCCTCTTCCTTTTCATTGGTGGGTGGCAAATCACATTTCAAATGCAACAGCAGGGACAGATTTAAAGACAGATATATGATTAACTTCTTAATCATATCACTGTGTATTTTTATTAAGCGAATACTTTTCAAAAGTGTCCCGTGGCTCTTTGGACCTTCCACGTGACTTTTAATAACTTTGGCTAAAATGAAAAAGAACCAGCTATTGATTTTAAATTTAAACATAAAAACAACAGTTTTAACAGTTTTTAGGTTTTTCTTAGAATAGAATGAAAATTAATGACAAAAGTACCAGTTGTAGTTTTAATTTCCCACAAATATATATACACACACACAAACAAACAGAAATAAAATGGAAACACGTTATAGGAAGCACATTTTCTATATAACATAAACAACATACAGTTTTGCTGGACTCATAGCAAACCAGGTATTTTGACTGTAAAGTTGGCTGACCCCTGCTCTAGACAAATTAAATGCCATTATTTTTGTTTAAGTGAAACCAAATATGCCTGTTTGTGTTGTAATTGTTGTTCACCGTGGATTACGGATTTACTTTAGAAATTTACTGTATAAATCCCCCACGGAGACTTTTCAGAATAAATGGGACTTGCTATAATCATGTGCTTTACATTTCCACATATGAGCTTCACAGATTTTAACTGACTACCAAGCATATGTGAGAAAAATTAATCAACATTTATTGAATGCAAACCTTTGTGTTTGTATTAAGTGGACACCGCGGTTTCCAATACTAGTCTACTTGTGTCGGATTTACGGACATTCTTGCCTTGCACAATATGGCGGATGGGTTGGCGTGTCCGGTGCGGAGTAAAAATCGGGTACGTTGGTTCCTACTAAAAATGGTCATAGAAAGGAGCTTTGTTAACACTGCCATCTTGTGGTAGACATAATTTTCAGGCGAGGGGTAGTATTTGTATTTCGGAACAGAGTCAGTTCAGTTTGCAGTGTAACACTTAGTTTGTAACGTAACACTTAGTAGGAGAACCGCACGTTAAACGTTAGGTTTGTCAAAGCAGCATGGCAAAAACGTTCCTTTGTCATCGTGTCGTCGCACGCCTAAATTTTGGCGAAACTCCCTTCGACGTTCTCAATGATTTCCTCATTAATTTAAACAACATTAACAAGGACTATCTGGATGGCTTACCGAAATGGAGCGGAACCTTTAAACAGAAAAGACTCGTTGGTAAGTAAAAAATGTTTTATAAAATTAAACCATCTTTTTTTTTTTTTACTTATCGTTGTTGACTAAAACAAAAGGACGGAAATGGTTTTCTTACATTTTATGTCTTAAGTTTTGCTAAAAGAAAAAAAAATGTAAGAAAAATGTAACACTTTTTACTCGTATAACTCTGAATGTACCATTCTATTGGATATACGTTAAGAGCCGTTAATTTTCTTCAGTAAAACTATTTTTAAGCAATGTTCCCCATGTATAGTCGCGCATAATTTAAGGTTAAGAAAATATGCTCTCTAGATTTAGTTTTTTTTCTTTACCTTAAATAAGAGTAATAGTCTGTACTATTAGCAGACAGAAGCTTCACCAGTTTTTTCTATAAAAGCCTAACTTCTATAAAACTTTAGAAAAAGAATGTATCTTGAGAATTTTTCTGCATGTTCCTGTAATGTTGAGTTATTATTTCTATAAAACACAATAATACTTTTCCTACACAGATGTTTGCTCTACATAAAATTAACTCGTCAATGTAACACAGAATTATTGAAACAAAAAACACCTCAGTTTTCTCAGTTTATATACTTCCGTCCTAAAGTCGTCCTGTTTCCTAGAATACATCTTCTTGATCACTCAGCAACTGAAACTTGATCCATCAGTAGGATACCATGCCATTGAACTGCTTCAGAGGTAAGAAGATGGCACACTTCTAGTTTTCCTTTTCACATGTTATCCATTATTAATGCAAACAGTGTTTTTAATCTCTTCTAGGTTTATGGTAAAGCATGTTGCAGATACACTTGCCAAAATCCCAATTCAAAGTGTAGCCATTAACGAGTCAAAGAGATATGGGGATTTGATTTTTAACAATCTCAAGGATACATTCCCTCTGATCCTCTTCTCTTGTGTACAACTTGCAAACAAACTGTTTTTGCATTGTCATGTAAGTGTTTTAGTGCAGTTGACTGATAATTGTCAGTATCTTTGAGTAAAAAAATAACTTTCAAGGGCTTTTTCTTCATTGCAGATGATAGATACCTCCACTGCTGTACAGTTCCTGTATTCTCTCGGCCTCAGTGTTTCCAAACAGACCCTCCTGGAATCAGAGCTGATGGTCTTTAAAGGCGTTGAATACAGACTCAATGTCCTTAACTCTCTAACGTACGTGGAAGTCATTCTGGAGGTCCTTGGTAAGGTGTTTCGTTGATGATGACTACTTTACATTAGAAATGTACTGTTCCAGTTAAAGGCTTGCATGCACTCATTATAGGAATAAAAGTCATGTGAATTTTGATCTTTTAATTTGTGCACTTGAAATGTGTTTTTAGGGTGGATTTTTAAACACAAAAATTCAGTAGATAAGTTTGAATTGATATTAGAGTTTCTCTAATCCAATAAATTATGTTATGTGTACTGGCTGCAATATATAAAGATATTCACTTGAATCTATTTTAAATTAAACTGAAGGTTGTTAAAAAGCATTTTAGCATCCAAGGATGATTATGTTCTCAATTCTCATAAGTATTTGTGGCTGATTGTTGGTAGTATTGTCCATTTGGCAGTATAAAAAAGATTATTTTGACAACATTGGCGATTGATCTGAACAACAGGAGAGCATGTTGCTGTTGGCCTGTGTAGCTACCAGCAACACTGCTGCATTGCAGAAAATGGAGGAGGACTACATTACATTTCTGCACCTTCATTTCAAATCAACAAATAGATCAGGGGTGTCATTATCCTTGAATAAAAATTTGTTTTTAAATAGCTAAGTCAAGCTAACAGTAAGCTTCTCAAATGATCCTGACTTCAACTATCTTAAAATACGCTTACTAAAACTTCCAAGATGAGTGGTCTAATATTGAGATCAAATTATGTCACAACTTAAGGCACAACTTGTTAAAGGATACAAAACTAGCTATGATGCACATAGATATTTAAGTCTGCATAGAAATGTGACTATTTGCATTTCGTAGAAAATGCAGAACAACCTCTGGCCTTTAAAAAACAAATCCTTGCAGCTGTGTGTTTTTTTTACTTCTTCCAAATTAGAAAAGAGATACATCTGTAAAATTCCCAAAATGGTGATTATGTTTTACAAGTAACTGTGTAAATCTCTGACTGCCACTGTAAGAGGTATGTGAATTAAAATACATGTAATGTATATTTTGAATTTGATCGGTTCACTTTTGTAGGGCACAATGAGCCGTCCGTGCCCGTAGAGCACCTTTATCGCCTCTGCCATTATGTCCTCCAGTTCGTCACCCTGGAGCAGACTGCAATCTATGACTCCCTGCTAAGAAGCGTCTGTCAGTGTCTCAGCCCGTCCAGGGAACAGAGGTATTACATTTGTCTAGCCACTGATGATTTCCAACAGGTAGTTTATGTAACAATATTCTCTAATTGATGTAGGTCTCTGCTGCGCCAATAACATTTAGAAATATATATATATATATATATAGCTGCTGGGTCTGCAACATCTATCCAGTGGCTCGGACACTAAATGCTCTACTGGCCAGTAGATGGTGGTACCCTGCACAGCATCTGGTCATAGACACAGTAGATCCACCATTTTGTTGTTGAACAGAAGAATGTCAGCTGTTAGCACTTGCAGCAAACCCAGTTGGATTCAGATGTGTAACGATGGAGCCAAACATAAAAACACAGCAGTTTCCTATTTGTGTCTATAAATGCTGCCGCTTCTATCTGTAGCTACACATCCATAAAGCTACAAATACATAAAGGAAAGACCATTAGTGGGAAAAGCGTCTGTGTGTTTGTTTTATAAGATGTCCCTCTCTTGCTATGTGATCTTAATGTAAATCATTTTTTAACACCAGGGAAAATTTTGTGACAGTGACTGAGGATCGCATGCTTCGTGGAGTTTGTGTCATTGCAGTGGCAACATACATCCTCTGTTTCAAAAGATGGAAACAGGTGAAAAACACATTTTCTATCTGTCGTATTATTAAAATAGCCTCATGCTTCCCCGTGTTATTCTTTCCATGATGCTTTCTGTCAACGCAAAGCAAACTGAGTGATTGCTCTTTCTGTGCTTATGCCACAGGTGGTTGGTGAACTGAGCCACATCACAGGAATCACCAGAAGAAACATCACTGAATTTGCTCTAGTGATAGTAGCGCACATTACTGGTACCAGTTCTTCAGCGGTGTAGACAAGGAAACTCACAGTGCTGACGTTGTTAGAAGTTTAACATATGTAGATGGAAAATGTCCAGCGTGCATTTTAGGGGAACAATTTCTCCATCCCCGAAAACAAATTACAACTGTGTTCTAGGAATTTAATGTGTTTTGGGAAATGCTACTTTGAATTTTTGTAAACGTTATATTCATTTTGCTGATCAGAAAAAAAAATGGAAAAGATTTGTAAATTATTTTTGGAATCACTTTGTTGACATATTTCACAATAAATCTCATCCTGTTTCATCTGCCACATTGATCAACTCAACCAGAATTGCTTTACAGTTTATTGTTTAGTTCCACAGAGATTAAGATGGACTTGGCTTCTTGATTAGGTATCAGGTGTGTGTGGACGAACATTTAGTATAACCTCCCATCCTATAGTTCTTACCGGGCTCCCTACTCTGTTGAAATAAGTTGTGTACATCTGTAAAAAAACAAAAAGAGAGAATTTTATAAAAACTTTACATATTCCACTGCAAGTCTCTGGAGGTTGGGAAGACGGATGCATGACTGATAAGGTTATCATCGAGAGGTAATCCATTTTAGTCATTTTAAATCAGAAGGTTAACTTGCACACGTATTTATAACAAATAAAAAACATACCACATGGGGAAGATCACTGACACCCTCGACAAGAAGGTAAAGTCAAATGAGTGTTAAAAATAACTGGCTGCTCACAATACTATTTCCAAACATGTTAATGGAAGGCTAATAAAAGTGGACTGTTTTGTAGTCCAAAGTCTGCTTTTCAGGAGTAAGTAATTTATTTTATTTATTTATTTATTTTCAGAAATCAAAATTCCACACTGGAGGAAGAGTGGAGAGGCACATAATCAATTTTCCTTAAGTTCCAGTGTGAGGTTTTCACAGTAAATTATTATTTGAATATCATTTCATATGTCTTCTCTTTCCCATTGTGTTTTATCAAGTCCAAAGTCAATATCGTCTCTTAAAATTTCCAGCGGAACTTGACACCTGCCAGTGTTATATCATTGCAAGATTTTGCAAAAATAACTGCACTAATGTAATAATTCCTGAAAAATGACTCTAACCCAAATACTGTTGGGTTGAAATACATTGACAGCCTTTTGTGTATTGAAAACCATTTATAATTATCCATATCGTTGTCTCTGCTACTTGTGCACCCTTTTTTACCCAGACTTTTTCCTTTTGCTTAATTTTCTAATTACATATGGCATTACATGAGCACTTAGCTTCTCCAGCAATCAATTTCTGTGACCTACTTTACCTTTGAGCAGTTTTAAAAATATTTGCTTGGAAGCTGTCAAGACAGCTGTCTTTCCTTTTTTTTTGCATCAAAAAATATTTTGTTATCCTTGGTTAATGTTCTAAATCTCATAAGAAATTTTTTTTGTTAGCTTATAAGCCATAATAATTGAAATTAACTGAATCACATATGAATCTGTGTGTAACTAATCTTAAATTGAATTACTGAAATAAATACATTTTTTCACAGATTTTCTGATTTCTTGCTAAACTCACTTATTCAAACTAAACTGTCTAATTGGGGCATTATGGTTCCAATAAACTGGAACTATGTTTTGGGGGTCTTCCGATCCTGAGATTTTGGCAAACCTGTATTTCACATTACAATAAACTCATTGAGTAAATAAATGCAAGATTAGAGGATATTGCGTTACCATAGGTGATAACCAAAGCACTTTGTTCATAAACAACACAGTGCTCAGGAGTTCCAGTTCCGACATCAGATGTTCCACTTCGAATATGAGTTCTTCGAAGTTACTCAGCTGAAAATGTTAGGACAGCATATTTTCAAGAAGTGCTCCTCTTTATAGCTGATGTTTTTCCTGTTCTACGTTTTACTTTGTTCATTAAGAGGTCCTGCGAGTGTTTACCTCTGACTGTTGCTGGTTGTTGTCCCCAGAGTAAAATGTTTTGGTGCAAATCTCACATCTTGTGGCAGCACCCAAGGTGGACCCTGTTAAAAAGTGTTGGCAGGTTACCCAACAACATGATGGCAGACTCACTTTTATTTTAGTCACCTACTGTTCCGCAGCTGACCTGACTGTAGTCGGGTCCTGATCCATGTTTTCAGGCAACTGCGGTGAATATATGTCAGACTTCCTGAACACAGGCAGGGCGACAGCAGGGGGTCGGCATCTGAACGGTCTCCATAGCAGATGCGGCACTGGTTTTCCTCATTATCATGTGATATATCATCTGGTGTACTGCTAAGACAAGGTGATGGAGTCAAGAGTGTGCAATATGACACCCAGTCATTTCTGTACTTTGTAGAACTTCCTGTGTGTTTTCATGAACTAACTGATCAATACAAGGAAATTATAAATGTGGTGTTTTGCTGTGCAGGAGCTATAGTTGAAATAGGCTAATAAATTAAAGAGTTGATCAGCTTTCATATCCAACAGCACAAGGCTAATAATAGAAGTAAATAAGTTGTTTCTAAGATGACATTTGCACCTTATAAGACACATTTACATATATTTCCCAGAATTCCATGTAAGAATTTCATAGAAATCTTATTGAAAAAAGTTTGTTAATTTAGGATAGTTTATTACACCAATTACATTCCAACTAAGGCGATTTTTCAGGGGTTTTTTCTTTTTTCTTTTTTTTTTTTTTTAAAGAAAATAACATCTTAAGTTTACTCTAAAAGAATCCTACAGGGAATTGCAAGAAATCAATCTTGCAATTGATTTCGGTTGCAAGAAATCAAAAAAGTATTATTATTATTTTTTTGTGTGTGTGATTACCTCTCTTTGTGATGGCAGGCGGCATCATTTTTTAAACTTTCTGGTAATCGAGCTGCTTCATCTGTAGCTGTGGTCCATTGACTCTGCTCACTCGCTGACTCAGGTAATGGACTCTCCTCAGTGGTGTTGAAAGATAACTGAAAATGGCCACCACAAAATGTCTTAGTTTATTAAAATGTCTTTAAAGATTTGACACGTTTACCCCTGTCTCATAGTTTACATTATGTGGTCTCTATGGCTAATTAGAAGCCTGGCTTTAAGTGAATAACTCTGCAGTGTTAACTTTCTACACTTCATGTACTGTAAGTGCAGTCACATCATTAAATACAGCTCAGGTTTTTAACATTTTAGACAAACAAGAGATCATAAATGTGTCATTACCCATTGTCGGATACGTTTCCACAACTTGTTAAACATTTTTGAAGATCCTCTTGTTTGCCACTTAATTTAACCTGTAATACAAAAGGAGTTAGAGTCTGTTTTTATATAATTATAGCAGAGCAGATGGAGCTATAGTACCTTGTTTAATAAAACAGTGATTCTTGAGAATAGGGACAAAACAGGTCCTATGGATAAAGCATGAAATTTGAATAAAATATACACAAAATATATTTTTTTCAAATATCTAACTAAACTAACCTGGGTCATGTGAGCACAACAATGTATATTTTTCTTTTTTTTGCTGAATATTTTTTTATTTTAAACATTGTAGTCGGTGGATGATGCCTGTAAAAGCCCTTGTCCAGGAGCAGAACTCAACACATTCTTATAGTTTAAAACAATTAAAGAAATACTAAAAGTATATATTATGACAATTAAGTATAAGTAGTCATATAAATAATTATAAAAGTATCGATAAATTGAATTAAAAATAATTTTTAGATATTTTCCAAGTCCGTTGAAATTTGTCCTTAGTTTTTGTCAACACCGTCAGAAATGAAAAGAATGTAAAAAAATCAGGCATTATTGGGGGGCACCAGAACTTCTGAGGACCCCATGACATTGTCTTTTCTCTTCCTTTGCTAGGAGGGCTAGTTAGCTCTGGTTAGCTTAAGTTATTCTTTAGTTTTTTCTTCTGTTTTATTCCTAAGTTGTTTGTCACAACCATGATGTGTCAACTCCATAACTGACAATTTACAAAACTTTGATGAAATTTTGCGAAATAAAAGCTTAATTTTGGTAAACTGTAAAGATTTCATGGACCTGACTAGCTACAATATGGCCTCCTTCAGAATAACATCATGTAAATTGAGGTAGTTTGGCATTTCGTCAACTCCGTCAGATGTCAACTCCATCAGAGTTTTTCTGACTCTTTCAGTGAAATTGTTGTCAAATCTCACTTAATTGTGCAACTAATTCATTTTAATGTATTTTACATGAATTGCATTACTTCACATGTACCAAGTTTTTCATTTTACTCACTAGTTTGTCACCACCTTCAGTTCTGTGTCAACTCCGTCATGCACTGTCAACTCCATCAGATGGACTTTTTCTTGTTTTTGTTTTAAATAATATTTATTTTATTTCTTGAGAAGCATTTGTCTGTAAATTGAGTAAAAATATCACTAATGGGGTATTTTAAAAATCATTTTAGATTTATTTTTGTCAGATGGTGATGACAAAGTTCTGGGTCAGGTTGATTAAAAATGTAATTTTTAAAAAAAAAATTCGCAACTGGGAGCCTGTACCTTAGCATCTTCATGTTTTCTAAACATTATTTGTCATATTTGCATACATAAGGTTGAGAAATAATTAAAAAAAAATATGGGAAAATTAAAACCCATTTTGTCCCTATTCTCAAGAATCACTGAAAAGTAATTATCACAACTCTGAGCAAAACAAAACTATTTTCAACAAAACTTTAATTAAACTGGGAACGGGGTGAGGATTCCTGAAGTTGAATTTAATCTGAAATAGGTTGTAAACTTAACAACGTTGTGATTGACCATGGTGACACACACACACACACACACACACATGTTTGTTTTGCTATCTTTGTGGGGACTTTCCATTGACTTCCATTCATTTCTACAGCCTAAACCTTACCTTTACCCTTTTCCTAACCCTAACCATCACATACCTAACCCTAACCCTAACCAAAACTCAATTCATACCTTAGCCCTAACTCTGACCCCTGACCCAAAAACAGGGTTTCCCCTTGTGGGGACCAGCCTCCAGTCCCCACAAGGAGCAATTGGTCCCCACTACGTAGTATATGTCAGGAAAATCGTCCCCACAAGGTATTACACACACACAGACACACACACACACACACACACACACACACACACACACACACACACACACACACACACACACACACGCATACACACACACACACATGTAACATAATTTCAATGCTGTGGAAAATTCCTCCTGGTGATGACATGATTTTCAAAACGTTATCGTGCCCGATGAGCTGATGTGACAGAACCAGAATAATTTGAGTCGTCTGTCTCAAAAGGTCAGATTTGTCTAATTTAGCTATTACAAGACTATAAGAACATGTATTAAAACATATTACTAACAACTCAACTAAATGATCTAAAAGTTAGGGAAGAATTGCTCCACATTGCAATTGGAACATAGACTCGCTTGCTAATTTTGGATTTTTTTTTTTTTTTTTTTGAAAATAAACAACTCTTTGTTTACTTACTTTATTTGAAATAGCAAAACAACTGAATTTGGACTTCATTTAAATGTATGATTTTTCTGAAAAGCTTAGACAGAAACGCCTGTGAAGATAATTCCAAAACAACACGCTGTAAATATTATTTACTGGGTATTGTTATTAAATTTTTGTTCTGGTTATTTTTCAAGTTAAATAAATTTTTACCACAAAAAAAACAAACAAACAAAAAAACATGACTATCCAATCAACCCATCATTTTCCATTATGTAAACAACTGGTCTGGGATTAAAATGTTTACTATAGCTAATCTTGCTATTCTACTTCAATGTCCTTCTAAGATTCACTGTAAATATAGAGACGCAAAATATGCCACCTTGTGGCTACATGGCTTAACAACCATCTCAGCTTAAAGTCATTGAAATCATGAGACCTGAGAAATTTAATCGAGAGGACCTTCGGTAAGTAAAAGGAGCATGGGTTTTCAGGGAAATAACAGAAATTATATCAATTCTCTTCTTCATAAATCTTCAAAAGAAAATATTTACAGTTTTAGGTACAAGAATTATGGACTCAAACTGAGAATAAACAGTTGCGCAGCAGTTTCACTTACTTTTCAAATGAACAGTTGTAGAGAGGTCAGCTTTCACAGAGAGTTGTGGAGATTAACGCTTTAAATGATCTTGTGAGTGTTTTTGTTTTTCAAATGATGTGTTACTATGGAGATTAGAAAAGAAGCCTGAAATGTTGCACAGTGACCCCGTGTTGTGGCTCATGAACATTACTTTTCAGTAAGCTGACATTCCTGTATTCTAACTTCTTTTTACTGCTTATTTGTCATATTTTCCAAGGAACTGAATATCTTGGTAATGTTCTTTGTGCTAACAAGAGTGTACCCAAATCAACAATTTATTGCATAACTAAGCAGTTTAAGTAAAAGAAGAAGGTTGAACTGCTTTCACAGAGAATCCAGCTGTAAACACTTACAGTTAGATGGAGACTTATGAGTTTTTGTCTGGTCACAAGAAGAGCAGCAAAGAAGCTATTTCTGTCTAACAAAAAACAAAGATCAAAGACACTCGTGTTTTCAAAGAAGTACCATCTTTGGACTGTTGAGACTTGATAAAGCCCTTTTCAGACTGGCTGAGACATCTAGGGGAAAAAAAAGACCGTCTGAAGAAGAAAACTTGAAGGTTATCATGAAATGTCTGACAATGAGGCATCCGGAGACCATTCATGTGTGGAGTTGCCTCCAATCAAAGAGTGGTCTCGCTCATAGTTTTGCCTAAAACAGAGCGATAGAGGATGGGATGAAAACACCCTTTAAGGAACAAATTGGTATTGAACCTTGTCTGACCTCATGCTTTGTTTCAGCATGACCCTGTCATGAGGCAAAAGACATCAAAACATTTCGATTTTGCCTCATTAGACAGGCACATTTTAACTCTCAATCCCGTTTAGAACCTGTTGATTTTTCTCCATTTACTTGAAGGCTACGGACCTTTGAAACATGCAAAAATATTTTTTTAACCAAACCTTGCTACATTGCAGAAACAAAAAAAACTAACACTGAAAACCAGATTTACATCAGTTTTAAAATGTTTCACCATAACTGTATTTATTTTAATCCTCTCTATTCTTGTCATTCCCAGTGACTAGATTGACAGGTTGAACTCCTAATAAATGTTTTTTCGAGTCCAAAAGAGCAAATATTGTTACAGTAAATTAAAAAAAAGACGTAAAAATTAAGAGACATACAGACAAGTTTTAGACACGAGGGACAATACAGTCTGCCAAAACATTGATGGCAGTCCATACAACACTGCAGTAAGATATGTGAAATAAAAACAAAAACTGTCAACCCAACAATCAGATGCAATGACCTAATATGTAAACGGAGATCAAGATCAAAGTTTATCAAACTATGATAGTAGCACATATTAGATTTTATTGTGATAAAGACAATTTGAAATGGAAAGTAAAAATTATTTTGTACATTTCAAAATGATTTTGTTTATGAAAAGTATGTTTTAAGCATATTTAAGTATGTTTTAAGCATATTTATAAAGTATATTTAAGTATGTTTTCTTCAATAAAGTTGAATCTTGAAATTATTCTGCACACTGTGAATCTGCCTTTTTTGACGTTAAACAAAGCAATCCTTTGTCTTCACTCCATTACATCACCCAGCCATGTGCAACTGATCAAAGCAATAAAGACACAGGCTGCAAGTTCTTTATGCCTCATAGTGGCACCGCGTCTGGTGAGCCAAAGTAGCCGGAGCTCCAGTAGCTTAGCAGAAGATCCAGAGTCAGAAATGACTGAAACGCCTCTCTGGCTCCCCGCGACTGTGAAGATCCTGTTTCAGGGCCCCCTCATTAATCTTTTCTCCCCCTGCAGTCTGTTAGAGGAGGAGTGGACTCCACACTCACCTTCAGTGTTTTCTTTCTCTATGTCCATGCGGCGGGGAAGATCTGGGAACCTGCAGAGGCTGAGAAATCTCTGCAGGGATTGAGTCAAAGCCAGGACAAGCATATGTGTTTCCAGAGGTGAGTGGAGGCTTAAACACTCTGCTATCTGTGACCACTTCATCCCTCGCTCCGACCGACACACAGGGCTCACATACACATAGTCTAGAACTGTACGCACAAAAAAAGCATGGTTTTTAGGCTCCTCGTTAAAAACAAAATACAAATGCTTGTCATCTGGACCTTGTTATGGCATGTATGCTATATGATCATGCCTTCAATCTAACAAATATAGAAGAGCATTTGCTTAAAAATTATTTTGTGCAATAGGAACACAGCATTGTATATTATTGGAAATGTCTGGCATTTATGTCTGGCAATGCCTGTTTTCAACATTATTATCCTATAATACCATATAGGAATCTGGTTAAGTTTTGAGGGTGATTCATAATCACCAAGAATTAGCACTAATGTGATGGTAACTAAATAAGTAATTAAAATTAAGCATCACGTTTTGGTCAATTCCCACAGTGTTTAGATGGTGCACTGCTCTCTTTGGTTCGACAGTTCAGCCAACAGGCTGCTTTATAGTTTAATTATGACGCATTCAGCCTTCACAGCAACCCTTATTCTTATTCTGGCAAATAGGCTCGTAATTTCTTTTGACTTATTGGACAACGTATTGGATAATCTCTCACACTCGCCGTTGTCTTCCCCGTTTATCATTTCAAAAGTCAGATGCTGCGATCTGCAGGGAGACGAATTGAGTTTTGATTGACATGGAGCTTGTTTCTCCGGAATAATTATGAGTGATTGAGGTATTAGTGCCTGCTTTCATCATAAATAATTCATTAAGCCTGCCTTCCTTCTGCCCCCCCCACTTAATGCTTGCTCCTCTGCTGTGTCTGCACAAATTCATTGTTGGTAAATGTGATACGTTTGGTAAAATATTATTGGAGTTCTAAAAGTAGATTCATAAATAAATAATGTTGAACACAGTGGACCAACACCAGCAGAAGGCATCACTCTGAAATCATCCCAGACAGTGGAAAAATCACTGTAGAGTCTAGCAACTTGGATTCGGTTCCTTCACAGACTCCCTCTAGGCTCAGGAACTTCGATTTTTCAAATGAGATGCAAAACTACTTCATGGGGCAGCAGTCTCTTTTCCCTTTAGCTCAGGTAAAACACTACTGGCTCTTGTACCACTGACTCCAGCCACTGTCTACATCGTGTGGCACTTGCCTTGTGTGCTTATGGATGGCATTTGAAGACATAAACGACATTGATTCGTTTTATTTTTTCTAAGTCATTGAATGGAGGCAGATTTCATCACCAACCTATTTAGAATAAGAATAGCACTGAATACTGTGTGTCTCAAAAATAAAAAAATGAAATAAAAACCAAAGGGATCTTATTTATTTCACTGTTCTGTGTAGGAGGCAGTTATCCATGTTTCTACCATACTTTTTCCTTCCACTTACTTTTCAATAATATTATCAGATATACGAACAACCAGCTTATTTAGCAGTAACAAATTGTGGCTTACCTTTCCTATAGAGGGTGTCAATATCTGTCTGCTGAACAAATGTTAGGTCTGGCCTTAGCATTTCTGTGTTTAAATCAACACAGAAATGCTAAAAAAACAACAACCTTTTGGGTTTTCATTAGCTGTAAACCGCAATAATCAAAACTAGCAGAAAATAAACGTTTACAACATATCATTTTTGATGATATTTGTAAGTCATAAGGGACGCATTTGTTGTCTGTAATAAGAATCGATTCCCATTCTTTCAAGTTAAAGAACCGGCCAGTTGAGTCGGCTCCGCGTCGAGCAACACGTCAGGGTTTCAGTGGCAGGGAAGGCAGCTCTCCATGTTGCGGCGCTGCGTGGCAGTGGGCACCGATCTGCCGCTGGCTGGCTGCACAACAAACGCACGCGTGGCTTTAGTCGTGAATGGCCTGAACGCCTGGCACTTGCATTCGGCGAGAAGCAGCCGCGAGGCTCGGACGAAGCTACCTGCTGCAGAGCGACTTTGCGCTGCGTCCTACACCCAGGAGGACAAGGTGTGGGGTTGGAGAGGGTTGGGGGGGAGTCGCCTCTGTGACCGGGCTGAATGTGGTGGCTTTGATCGGTGCAGTTATTCCTAGAGTCAGTGGCTTTTGGCTGTTTTTGAAGCGATTGGACGCGGACAGAGAGAGGAGCCCGTACGGTGGACCGCAGCAGCAACACAGAAAGCCGTGAATGTGATGCCCGGGCTGGAAAGAAAAGCCCAGCTTCAAGTCTAGAGAAGGTAAACTCTCTGTTGTATTCTGCGACTTTTGCTTCATCTCAGCAGTACCCGTTTGTCCCCCCCCCCCCCCCTTCCAAAAAAAATATTCTTGCTTTAAGCAGAAAGTTTCGACATATATATTTTTTTTATTACATCAGCGCAGATATAATCTGTACTGCTGGTATCTGGCGCCTGCTCAAGCTAAGCCAATAAACAACCCCCAGTAGTGTTTTAATGAGATAGACTTAGCTGCTCCTTTGAACACAACGAGAAGCGTTTTCTTCTTATGGGTTAAATGCATCATGTGTGATGCTACCAAACTACGCAACGCAACACACAGTGTTGATCTACTCTATAATCAAAAGATCTTTATTCCCACTTTTAATCTCCCGGACTGTCTGCAGAAGCGATGCTGGATTTATTTAAGGTTCAGCCTATAAATCTAGATTTGCATTCTTCTAACCTATTTTCAGCAGTTTCTCTGTAAGAGGGTCTGCCCACCCAGACAACAAACTGTCCATAAAATGAAGAGGTCTATATGGCAGAAGCTGTTTCTACTTGTTCACTCGCTCCAGGCCAGCATCTACCTCCCTGTGCACAGCCTATTATCTGACATCTGGTCCCTCTTTGACAGAGACTTATGTGGTAATAGTATGTTTCAGCAGAGGCACTTAATCTGTGTAATGCCTGTTGTTTGGAAGGGGGGAAAACACTTATTTCCCCTTTGTTCGCCATTTGGATCATCATACAGAAGAAATTGTAAATAGATTTGGACATTAAGGCTGAATCCTGTTTTCCCCTTGTTCCTAATCCTCCTCCCTAAGTTTGTTAGAAAGGTGAAGGTGAATTTAGCTGATTTTAAAATGGATATTTGTAGGGAAACAGTTGGAGACAAAGAACTCTGAGCTGTACTGTAGGTACACTCAAATATTTTCCTAGTTAACTTATTTTGATGATGCAATAACATCATCAAGAATAAATGAAAAAAAAAGGAAAAATATGTATACATTTTTATACATTTTTTCAGCTTACATGTAGTTAAATTCAATATATCGGAATATTACTGGAAAGTAATTTTATTTTAGTAACTCGGTTCACTAAGTGAAGCACACTGTAGATTAATTACACACCAAAGGGTTTTCAAATCTTTATTTTTGTTAATTATTATGGTTTCCCCACTTACAGCTAATTAAAACATCATCCCATTGGTAGTTTGCCAGAAGACATTTTGGGGACGATCAAATTAGACCAAAATGGAACTTTTTGGTGCAGATTCAGAATACTATATGAGGTAGAACACTAACACTGGGCATCTATGTGGACACACAATCTCCAGAGAATGGTCCAGTCAAAGTCAAGACCTAAATCCAACTGAGAATCTGTCGAAAGACTTGAAAGATACGCTCCATTCAGTCTAACCGAGCTTGAAGTATTCTGCAACAGAAAAGAAAAATGCAACAAATGTAGTTCAATGTGTAAAGCTGGTACATTCGTGCCTCAAGCGACTTTGTGTTATATCACAAAAGATGCAGTGGATTTTAAGCACAGCATGGTAGGTTTGCTTTTCAGTGGGTTCAGATTGGTATAATTGTTTGTGTTCTTCTTTAGCAATCATAAATACCGTCTAGATTTTGTACGACACGTTCAGGCATATCGAGTCACTCCATGTGCATGCAGCAGGAAACGGTAATGCTAATTCTTGTAGAAGTGTCCCATTTCTTGGCGGGATATTTTAACCACTATCCGAAATAATAATTGGCTCGTGCAGAGGGGCAACCCTACGAAATGGCAGCTGAAACATAATGAAATGTTAAATTATTTAGCTCTGTTACAAACGCAAAGTTATGCCTTTTCAGCGGCTGATTTTTTTTCTTCTTTTTTTAACAAAGCCCTTATCACAAGAATATGAAGTGTGCTTCAGTTTTCATGGTTTCTGTGTGAGGCTTGAGATGACTGCTGCCTCGTTGTACTTTTTTATTAAAGTTCTTGGTTGTCAGCCCTTCTCTTGCACAGATGAAAGACACTCATCCTCAAAGCGTTCTCTCATCACACCACTGACATGCGCTGGTTTTGCCTCCCTGTCCTGACACACATCTGTGAGCTCACAGTGTGTATGTTTTCCATTGTGAGATCACCATGTTCTCCCTTTTTTTTTTTTTTTTTTTGTTCAGGCCTAAACCTTTTCTTTTTTTCTTTTTTTTTTGTCTTGTGCGGTGCTTATCTCTCCCTTCTCAGTGGGGGTAGTGACGAGTCCTTGTTTTTCCACAGTTTGAGCTAGTGCAGTCCTCCCCCCCCCCTCCTTCACAGCTCACTGACAGGCCAAAGGTCTGTACAAAAAAAAAGGATTCTGGTGCAGAAAATGGGTGATGGATTTCTCACAAAACTAAGCTGACACAAAACATAGCCTTCAGTCTTTCTTTGTGCCACATGAATAAAACATTCCTCACATCTTTAAATCAAAACTGACTTCTCTAAACTCACAGTGTAAGTGTTGCTGCGTGTCAAATGGGGAGCTATTTTCACCTATGATTAAGAATAAAGAGCCCAGTTGGAGGCAATCAAAATAAATGCTCATACTTGCAGTTACGTTTCGGTAAAACTGGAATATTTACTCTTTTTATATAAAAAAAAGTGGAAATTCATTCATCACAGAATAATTTACAAATGTAATTTTGATGATTATGTCTCACAGCTATCAATAGTCCAAAATTCAGTTTGTTGGAATGTTTGTATATGACATCAGAGCAATAATGAAAATAATTTTAATAGAGGACTTCTTTGTTATGGTCAAGATATTGCTTGCAACAATCATGGGGAACACTGCTGACTGAGCAGTTGTCCAGTAGACAGACAGTGACACCACCATTAACAGTGGTAAGCCACCAAAATAAACTGTTCAATCTGTAAACAGCTAGTTTACGTTCCATGTAAACTATGGGAAGTTTAGTGGAAGAAAAAACGGATTAAAAAAATGTGAATAAGCTACAGGCATTACCGCAACCTAGAGGAGATTGTGAAGCAAATATGTTTTTATTTACTGGATGTCTACAGGGTTGTAAAAGCAATTTAGAAAATGGGTGATTTTCTAAATTGCCAATGAAATTAGCCAAAATTAATGCCATTAAAATGGCATCTGGCAAGGAATACATTTTCTTAACAACTAGCAAACAACACATTTTTGCTGTTTATGATGACACCTAAAAAATCCCACGAATTCAATCAAATTTTATGCGCGAATAGTTGAGTCACATCAATGATGTCACGACGCTGGTCAGTGTGCGTTTGCACCTGAGTCGCCATACGCTGTTAGTGCCATGTGGGGCGCTATACACCAATATGCAGCAATAGAACTTCTAAATTTTATCCTTCAGCGTACCAAGACTTCTTTTTTTCCAGTGTGTACCGGGTCTTTTTATGGTGAACATAGTGGTTCGTCTGCTCTTCCCCATCAAAAAGTTCCCCTACAGCTCCTCACCTTTGAATCCTCGCTCCCACCCTGTAACCGGTGCACTCTGTTCTGTAGACAGCTACTGATGTCTACTGAATTTTTACAAACAAACAAAACTTACAAAACGGAGGGACAGGAGGAACCGTGCAAAGAACTCGATGTAGTAAATCATAAAAACGGTGCTGAATAGTGAAAAATCAACAGAGTGCCAGATCACGGGACACGGGGATGATAAGGCAGAGACGGTGAATGGCAAGAGAGAAGATCGCTGCTGAGTTTGAATACAACAGAAACAAGAGGCAGACTAATACCGTGAGAAGATCAACTTAGAGAGGCTAACAGTAATATAAGGAAACTAAATATAAATCCACAAAGCCACTTATTGAGGGTGGTGACATTAACTTGGGTTGCTGTCTGAATTTACTTGTCCCAGTTTCATTGGGTTTTAAACTTTATTTAATTATTGCCCTGACTCTTAAGTATGGGCAAGCTTAGGCGAGCTGGAATTTTCTTGTCGCCATTTCCCGGCTGAAGATCAACACAAATCTGCCCAAACTTGATTACATGTTATCTTATTTATTTATTTTTTTAAGTAAGGCTACTTTTACTGTGTGAAACTGTCACTTCACATTTCTGCTCCTGGGAAACAGGAAGTTATGGATTACTAATTAAACTTTTCTATGGATGCTAAACAACTTAAACAACTTTGAATGAATTTATTTACATATTTCTTTCATGTGAATTGTGTTACCTAATTTGGATCTCTTAACCTGGGAGAGAATTGATCCCTCTCCATTGAGGGTGCTGTAAATTGCATAGTTAATAGTGTTCTAGAACTGCATGGCTACACCAGGTCAAGCAGCAAGCCTCTCCTTTGTTGACTCTAAGGAGGTCATGTTCATTTTACATCCGTTGGTGAGAAATGCCTGTTGGGTTACCGTAGTGACGAGACTCGCCCCAGGCTTTGGTGACGACCACCTCCATGGAAAACTGCAAAGCTTTAAGATTTAGGCCTCAATTACAGAATCGGCTTTAATATTTCCCTTCACTGCAAGTAGTATGTTTCATAGGAGACTAGTACTTGGTAATAAGATGAATTTCATTGTCTTAAATTACATGGCAAAAATGTTATGTTTTTTTTCTTGTTTGTGAGCAGAGTTTCACAATTTATTTGTAGTAAACATGATTTTGGGGCGAGGAGATCGCTAAGTTCAGTTTGCGCGACACCCGTAAAACTAGATAACTTTACAATTAAGATTTTCAATTAACAAGCAAGTTGTGGGGGGAAAAAGTGCTGCAAAGTCTTAGAAAAACATGCAATATGTGATGATATTGGTGAATTCTGCTATAACTGACTTGGAAAATGAAATAAGTTGGCAGTAGAAATGTCAACCATAGAATCCCAGACAATGAGTAGTATATCTATCTACTGGAAAACCTCAACCTCTTATCTTCTGGAATGGTTGAGGGTGCAGCTGCAGGAACTTTATGTTTTAAGGGACTTCAACACAAACTTACCAAAATCTTACATCTCAATAGAGGCCAGTGCCTGCGCGTGTCAATGGAAAAATAATTTCACTCTTGTTCTTTTCCTGCATCATTGATTATTATATCATAAGATGAGACAGCTGAAATCTTCAAGTGCACCTTGATGAGATCCTGTAGGTCAGTCTCGGAAATGTAGCGCATCATGGACCTTACCAAGCTTCAGCTGCAGACTTGTTAAATCGAGGCCGGTTAAATCGAGGCACTTCTTCATAATAACAGTAACAAACATCATGTATTCGTTCTTGCAATCCAGATTTAGAGAAGTGTAAATTCAATTTATTGTCTAATTGTGCCCTCAATGGTCGCTGGAGTTAATTAAAAAAGACATTTAAATGTCTTAGTGCTCTTTCAGAGATTAAAATGTTTTCAGTTTAATTAGATAAAGCAGCTTTGCAGGGGCTGATAGACCTGGACGTTGCTCTTTGACTCTTATCGGCTGCAGAAATGCTAGAAAACGTCATCCTCCTGGGGGTTTTTGATCTATGTTCTCACCAGCGACACTTTTTGTACTTTCTTTTCTTTTCTTTTCTTTTTTTAAAACTGCATTCTGTGTAACCAGTAAGAGCCTACTGGGAAAAAGAAAGTTTGGCAGTATGTGCACATGCCTGTACAAATGGAGCATAATCATCAGTTTAGGAAAAATGCGAAGTGAAGGGAATTATAATTAATATTTTGGCCATAATTTATTTTCCTCTTGGTCAGTAACTCAGCTTATGCCCCAGAGTGGGGAGGGCAATCATCCAATGATCCTGAGTAGTTTTGTTCATACTGCAGATTGTTGGTTTTAAAGCCTTGCCAAGTTTCTCTTTTTGGTTGAGGTCTGGACAATTCTAATACATAACAAAATCTTAAACATTTTTATTGTTTCCTTCTAGGGTTGTCCTGTGTCTAACTGTAGCTAGATACGTCACAGCTTGTTGATGCATTTTGCACATTAGCAAGAATCTCCAGTTTTAGCTTTATTTGTCCAGAACCTCTTCTCATACAATGTTTGCTTTGTTTCTATGCAAACAGCAGGGCTTTTTCTTGGAGGATCGGGAGTTCTTTCATTCACTCCGTCTTCCCATTCTTTCATAAAACCTAGATTTGTGTTGTACGCAGCTAATATCTAAGAGTGTCTCCCACCTGAGCTGTGGATCTCTGCAGTTCCTCCAGAGTCATTATTGTTTTACCTAATCGTTCTTTAAACTTTTCATCATGCTTATCTTTGACCTCTCTGGGGCGTTCCTAGATCTTCATGTAGGGCTGTTTGATCACTCAGGCTTTCACAGAACAACTCAGGTTAAATATAACACAAATGGGCTGTTGTTTAGTAACAGCAGGAGGCTGTAGGTTGAGTTGGGTTTAAATTAGGAGTATCAGTGCAACAAGGGACTGAATGTGTATTTCATGTGTATCATATTTGAAAACGATGTATTGTTTTTCCTTCCACTTCAGAATGATGCACCGTTTTGTGTCGGTCAAGCAAACTCAGTAACTCGTTCAAATATGATTGAGTATGAACAGTTGTGTTTCTGATAAAATGACTAAAACTGTGACATCATGTCAACATGTAAGTAAATCCGTGAATGAAGATATTCCTGATCAGTCTCCAGTCAAACACTGAGATTGCCTCATTTGGAAGAAACCGTGGTGCGTGACCTAACTCTGTTTCTCTCTGTCTCTCTCTTAATGAGAGACAGATTCTCTTTCAGGCATGTCCTTCTTTTTCATTGTAGCATTTTGATTATGTAAGAGTGAGGAGGCGGAGGCGTTTTCTTAGCCCTTCCTTCTTTTTGGTTACAGAGACATGACTTTCAGGGAAGCAGGATTGTTAAATCTTGTCATTCCTAATTATCTGAGAAGAAGTACCTTTTTTTTTCACGTGGGAGCCATTGATGTGTGTATGTGTGTATATATATATATATATATATATATATATATATATATATATATATATTTATATATATATATATATATATATTTTTTTTTTTTTTTTAGTGAGTGCACTTTGACTCCTCATTTACATTTTGGTTAGAGAAAGTTTTGTATCATGTAGTTTCTTTATAAGCACTTTGCCCCCCCCAAAAAAGAAAAAAAAAACAAACACAGCTGCAGTGTTTCTGGGAAAGATATTTTTGGTGTTAAAAGTAAATTACCGTGCTGGTGAGACTGTTGTGTTGCTTGTTGGCTGTTTCTCTTCAAAGGATTGTCCTATACACCTTAAACAGTAAACCAGCAGCTCTGTCTGAAATACATCAGCAGATCAAAGAACTTTAGTGTTTTGGATTGCTACAGCAGACGGTTGTACGGGCTGTCGACCTAGTTACCGTTTCATAACAATAAAATGGAGCAAAGCATCAGTCTGGTCGCATATTTTAGCTTGGGCTCTAGAAGCACTTTGACAATGCTGTTTTCGGCTTGACATGGTAGTAGCGATAAAATGATTTCCAAATTTATCTGTTACCAAAATAGCATTTTCTTTTTAAACAATCTGTTAACTGCAGCATCTCACGGATGCAGCATCTCAGATGTGTCGTCTCAGACATGAGCAGAAATAAAAGTAAATCAACAAAGAGCACCGAGTTTTTCATGTAGCTGTTTTCGAAGCTTTCTAACTGCGCAGGTTAGACGTTTTGAAGATGTTTTTGCAACTCTCCGTTCAGAAGGAAACTCAGTTGTGGTACATTCAGCTGCCTCTCACTGCCTCATGGCTAATCCAATATAAATGAACATTTGGCCAAATGTATTTGGCCTTGAGAATGGCTTGTTTAAACTTGTTAACAGCCTGGCTATCATTATTGTAGTAGCTGTGAAGCTGCTTTTACTTATCAGTCAAAATCCTAACACAAGGCTTTATGTCTTTTTGTCTTTGTCTCCTCAATGTCAAAACAAGAAGTAGTCGGGGAAGCAACTTCCTTCAAACCTCCACAATAAGAGCCTTAATCATTCTATATGCTGCAATCTTACCTTCATATTTGAAGCAAATAATATATGTTTAGGTGTCATCTCAGCTTGTGAACACATATTACTCTGGAGGTTGAGCCCTGGTGTGTCATATGTTTCTAATGTTAATCACCACTTGTAAAATGATTTCGATACCAGATGCATCGTAATGAGCTGCGGGGCCACATTTTGTTTTTCTTCCACAAAGACAAAACAAATGTCTTTGTGGAAGAAAGATGGTGCAACTTTCTGGAAAGTTACACTATCCAGAAAGTGCAACTTTCTGGATAGTGTAACCCACCTTACATCTGGCGTAACACTAACAGCCTTTCAGAAAAAAATAGCATAATAGTGACAGTCAGATAGCAGGGGGATTATGTTTTTCTTACTGGCTTTCTGTTTATGGCATTAACCTTCGGGAATTCACCGTAAGCATCCTCGTGGCCAGCGTTGTTTTTGTTTTTATTTCACTGTGTGCAGTCAAACCACAATCTGTAAATGGCTCTTTAAAACCCGTGACATGCTGACTTGTACCGACTTGCTCACCGATGCATTAGTGCAGACATTCGTTAAACTAGAAGCCTGAGTCACTGTCACTGAGCCTGGATGTGTGCGAAATCTTTTCTGCCACTTCCCCCCTCTGCGCACTGATATATATCTTGCTGGCAGTTACTGCCGAGCCTGAACACTTGGATCTCATTGCTGCATAGCAGCTTTAATGAAATCAAGTTAATCACTTGTCCTCAGACAAGCAAGAGTGTTATATGCATTCCTGCATGTCTCCTTCCTCTTGGATTACATGGACATACCTGACTTTGCCAAGCCTTTGGATAAGACAGATTTGCTCTACGGCTGTATCAGATCACTCTGCCACTCAAACTTCCTCTCGGGGAAACAAAGATCCCCGTTAGCCCATTAGACAGCTTGCTTGAGCCGGCCCCAGCTGTTGTCGGCAGATGACTGGCAGGGTCCTCATTAGGTCTGCGGGCTTCGCCTCGTGGCTGCGGCAACAGCTACGGCAACCACATCCTCAGCTCTGCAGCTTAGACGGGAACAGTCGGTGACCTTTGCCCCGTTCACCTTTGCCTAGTTTTACACCCGCCACATTGTTTCCTTACTCTGTGTCCTTCTGTCCTTCCTCTAAAGGCACAATCATTCAACTTTCTTGGCCTAGTCACTAACATCTGGTGTCTTTATTGGGATATAAAGAAAAATTTTGTTAGCTATCCTCAAAGCGGCGTAGTTAACCATCCTCAGTGATAGATAAACACCATAATGTGTGAACATAAACGAGGTCATATTGGGAATTTTGAAATGGGATCATCGGGTTGGTCTGAGGTCCTTATCGTTACACCAGTTCTTTCTCTCATTGTTCATTTTTGAAGTCATTCTCATTTGGCTGTGGAAGATGAGTCTAGATATGTAACGTGAAGCACCATTAATGGGTTAACTTCCTCATTGCTTTCCAGGCGTTTGTAAAACACAGTGGATCTGTTGTTGTTAGGACAAATGCTTTCAGTGTCTAAAACTGGGAGTAGGAGTGAAGAGAAAAGGATTTAATGAAAGGTGGCATTGTTTTCACTGTGACACAGCTTTCCCTCCTTCATCAAACACTTTGTAATGAAGACGTTCTAAAATAAGTGTGCGTAAATCTAAGTCCAAGCCTTAAAATGGGTTGTGACATGTATGTTTGTGGCAAACGGATTGGTTTGAGTATTTTAGAAAGTGCAGATTTTCTAGAATTTTCATGGACAGCCGTCTCTGTCCATGTCTGATTAATTTTTTTTGGATGTGAACATATGCTGGTGGTCAGAAAGAGAATGGTTATATTGGTTTGAAATAATAAGACAAAAACAGCTTTAAAAAAAAAATACTTGGATCTCTGAATCCGTAACATGTCAAACCTCAAAGTAGATGGGCTACAGCAGCAGAAAACCAAACTGGGTGCCCCTTCTGTCTAAAGCTACAGTGGTCCCCAAAATTAGACAATAATATACTGGGAAAAAAACCAAAACATGTTTTTCCTGTTTTTCACAGCTGTATATGATATGATCTTGCTTTATACAATTCAGACAGAAGGTGGTAAAACCTGAGACATGCAGCCATGTGACACTGTCATGTCAATATGGACTGAAATCTCGGAGGATCTTTGTTTTTTTGTCACTTTCAGTCTATACGCCGTGAAGCAGTAAGGCAGTTCTGAAGATGAAAGAATATTCAACTTGCCACAAGCAAACTGTACCTAACAAATCGTCTCCTGTAAAACGAATAACCACAATGGCTTTAATGTTGTATGAATTAAAGCACATTAAATTCAAATACACATTTTTTTTGGAAATGGAAGATTTTATGCAAATCATGCTTCACTGAACAGAAATGAACTTTTTGCCCACAAGCAAGAAATTCTGACTGAGTCAAAGCTAAGGGAAGTGGTCCTTGTTCTGCCTGCTGCCCGTTTCTGGCTTTCTGAAGTTATGGCTAGTCTATTATTAGAACTCTTTTTAACAAACCGTTGTATTTTCCTCAGGGCTAACATGGCTTTCTAAGGCCAAACATGTATTTTGTGCATATATATTTCAAAGAGGATCGCACATATAGATAAAAAAAGATCTTTTTTTTTTTTTCAGTTCAGCCAAATGTCAGCATATTGAATACATAGCGTGCAGCTGCAATGGCTTATGAATTTACTGCACGTAGACTTCCCTGGGGGTATCATACAAAACTTCTTAGTCTTGAGATATTGTAAGCATGGAGCACTCAGTCTAACACTCAGATTTTCTGTTATTCTTTGTAAATGTGGCATATTTTGGATTATCCCATTCTTAATCTTGTGAATAGGTAAATGCCCTTGTTGACAGAGTGCAAACCCAGCAGGAGCAGAGCTTCAGCGAGGCATGTTCCTTCAATAGACGCTTGTTTTCAGAGTGGAGGAGCGGTCCATGGCTTTAGGGTACGGCCACTAAAGTATGTCCTTGTTCAGGCATGAGAGTTCATTGTGTTAGCTGTCAGAACACAAAGTCCCCTCAGAGTCTGTCTAAAAATATTTCATACCACCTCTGCCCCAAACAACACAGCAAGGGGCATAAATATAGAGAAGCAGCATGAGACTGCCTGAGCAAATTCTGAGCAGAAAAACAAAAAGCAAAAAAGCAAACTTCTGAAGCTTTTAGAAATGAAATCTCTTATAGAAGCAGAAGTGTGAAGATTTGATTAAATAACTGTAAATTGCATTCAGAAATAAAATGCAGCATTCTAATAAACATGTTTATTGCTGACGAATACAGTCACGTTGTTTTACCTATTGTAATTCAGAATTTTGTTGCGCTTACATGCAGTTGTCCAATTGTATCTGTGTCCGTGTATGCCTGCAGTGTGTGTGTGTGTGTGTGTGTGTTCATGTCTTGTTCTGGTGGAAGGCACCCCCAAAGTCAGCAGATGTGTAGGAAAACTGCAGGATTGAGGCGTTTACTCAGGCCTGAGAGCAGGAGCAGCCACCTGCACCATGCACCTCCCTGAAATCTCTCTGCAATGCCAAAGGACACAACCCATGTGGAAGACCTCAACCACTATCTATCAACAACCCCAATAACAGAACACACCACACCTAGCAAATGACCCTACAGAGCCCACAACCGGCCCACATGGAAGTCCTAACACCAGATAGAATGCCCGTATCATTATGATGTTAAAATAAATGGCACGAACAACCAGTCAAAGATTGTGACTGACTATCCGGGGTTGAACGTCTCAAAACATGACGAACACAAAGTGGTCACATATAGTTAAAATTACACATCACAAACCACGAAAATACATATCTAAAGCAACAAGCAGACAATAGATGAACTTTTCGGGAGATTCGACGAGTGGCAGCAGATGGGAGCCTCTGTAGGTTTTATTTAGCCGTTTTATTTTTTTTTTACAAAACATTGTAAAATATAAAACGTGCACCATGTTGTGTCAAATTGTTCAGTAGAATGTTAAGAAAAAATGTATAGGCCCTTAACAGATCTTCATAAAAGTTTTCTTTTGTAGGAAGAAGAAAGAAAAACTAGTAGATGCGTTCAGCGTTTTTTAGTTCAAAAATAGTCTCTCATTGTTCAGAAATGGGCTTTTTAAATGACCTTATAACTCAGCAGTATTTTCTCTTTAAGGTGATGACAGTTAAGGGGTTTAAATTGAAATCTTGTTATAAGTGGTGTCATTTATGTGGTCATGTCTTCACCTGTCAAAGTTTTTAAAAAAACGTCTTTAAGAATACAAATGATTCATTTTCTTTCATTTGTCAAGTCATTTGTTTTGTTTTTATTTTTGGTAATTTTGAAGTGTGTCTTCTGAAATGCAAGCTGCAATTAACACACTTGCTCCAAGGCCCTTCTTCTCTATGGGCGCACAAGAAGGAGCGCACCAGCCTTTTCCTCGAGGTCAGGGTCAGCCACTTTCACAGCAGGCTACAGGAAGCCGGAGGGACTGCCGTCTCTAGGCGCCTAATGAGCCTCTAATTGATATCCAGCTGAAAAACCCCACAGAGTGTTAATGCCACTTCCAAGGAAACTATATTACGTCCTCTCTTCATTTAGCTAACAAGCCTCAGAATGCCCGGAAGCATACATTTTTAACACAGAGCCACAGTGGTGACACAGCAGTTGGTGTTTGAAATGATTTTCTGTTGGCTCAAGACGGATAACAAACAATTACGCGCTGATGCACATGCAGTACTTCTCCTCACGGGTTTATTTTCCTGTTGGGCCGGCCGGAAAATTAACGATGACTGCCGAATTTGGAGAACTGCCGTCTTCCTCTGGTCGGACAGTTCTTGCGGCTCCTCGGGCTGTGTGGTTTGGGATCCAGATGTAAAGAAACAGCAGAGCTTGTTCTGTTTGCGGCTCCACTTCAAGTTGCGACAACAACAGCAACAACAAAAAAAAGTCATGTCTTAGTCGTTTCTCAGACAAAACCTCTGTAGTGAGATGGAATTTAAGAAAAGGGGCTTATCCTAAAAAATGCTTTTAACCAGCTTCCCTACTGTATCCCATTTGCCATGCTTTGAAAGCTCCAGCCCTCCTGCCAGGATAACTCTCTGGGTGTGTTGCTCAAAAATGTTTCATGTCCACAGTAGCAGCTGCGGTAAAGTGCTTTCCGTCTTTATATTTTAACCCTATTCTGGAAAATGTGTTGTTTCATAGCTTGCTTTGTTTAAACCTGATCCCTGTTAACTTAAATATGTACCTGCCACAAAAAGCAGAGGCACCTGCCAAGCTATGTCTCAGATGTTCTATTTTAGCTTCGTACGGTCAGTAAGCACATTGGTGGGATGGCTTTCTGTCAGCTATAGTAGCATATGGAGACGCTTGTGGTGTGTAGCTGCCAGTGCTTATATCCAAAGCTTCTAAGCATTCCGAATCCTTTTTCATTTTGGGTAAACCAAGGCACTTCTCCGCCTCACGGTGTCGGCTTCGTCTGTGCCAACGTTTGGCACGGTCTTCTGATGAGCAGAGTTCTTTTCACACAAAACCTTTGCACCTGTGTGCTGTACATATATCATAGATATATAAGTTTTTTGAGTACAGATTTATTTATTTTTTTTAAAAAAAGTCTTCAAATATTTAAGCTACAAAAAACACCAACTAGATTTAGTATAAACGCTACAGAGTATTTGAGATTTTGGGGAAATCAGAGGCCATTTTCTTTTAGGAAGATGTTTGGGAAAGTAGTCCAACTAAAGTAAGTAACTACCCCATTTTTGGTTTGCAGAAATAATAGAATAAAGGTTTTACACATGACAAAATGAATGGCAAAATATATTTTACAGAATCTGTGATCAGATAATGTTTCAGTCCTACTTTGACTGGACCAAATGCTATTGTTTTTTGTTTGTTTTTTTAACCTGTCTAGTTCTAAAGTGCTAGTAATGCTCACAAAATATACCTTTTTTGGTGTTTCACAATAAAATAAAGGTTTCTCAAACGTCAAACTGTGCTTTAATGAATAGTCTGGGAACGATTATCCAGTTAAGTTTTGATCAACCAAAGATTTTAGATTTTAAACTGAAGATGATTAAATCCTTCACTTTACCCACAACAGACAAATTGCGTCTTGTTTGCTTGCTCCTTCTTGTAAAAAGAACCCAAATTGCTGAAATGCAATTAATTTTAAAGCGTTTGCGGCTGCGACAGGGCTTTTGTAGCTAAGTTTTGTTATCCATCTGACTCTGTCAGCACAACGGTGCCGCGTTGCAACCGAGGGGATACGAACTGCAAGAACAGTACGGTAGAAGGCTTTCGTGGTTGAGCGGGTGTGGCTTTTTACAACTGCAGCATACTTTGAAACCAGACTCCCACCCATCTCTCTTGTCATTTTAAGGACTGCAAATTTTAAATGACTCGGGTTTATTTTAAAAGTAAGCAGAAAACTATCTCCCCAGCCTTGAGAATATCTTGTGTGCTGTACAAATAAATTTGCCTCGCCTGCGTTGTGCCACTTTGTTTGGCATGTGCGTCACAAGGTCAACGTTTTCCCGATTGTAACGTGGGAGAAGGATTACGTGAGAGAGTCACACAACCCTATATATATATTTTTTTTTTTTACTGTTTTTGGAAGTCATTCATACAGTGCAGCGTACGCGGAAACGTATCATTAACATATCACCATTTAACACCATATCGGACTTCAGTAAAATCTTACTTGTCTGTTCATGTATGTTGACTTCCAATTAGTGCCCGTGGTTTGCTCCGAGAATCAGTTGGTCAGAGAACGCTTGCTAATGAGATTCATCCTTGAACTATCCTTTCATTCAATCGAGAGTTAAAGCATTTGATGCTCATAATCCACAGGGATCAAAAGCAAAGTTTGGCACAATTGATCTTCTTAATAAGACAAGTTAATCGATTCTTAAACACAGTCTGAAGCTATAAAACACTGTGCCTCGTGTATTATTCAGGAGACATTTTGAACTTGGGGGGTTGGGGGGTAATTTACTGCCCGTCTCTTCCATGTGAAAAACATAAGAATGAGCTTGTTGGCAGTTATGGTTCTGTGTGTTTGGTGTCACCATTGAGAATGTTTGCTGTGGATGTTTGAAGTTCATTTTACATAGCATTTTTTGCTATGTAAAAAATGCCTGCTAAGAGATACTGCAGGGACCTCATATTGGAGGTTGATTTGTCTTTACAGCCAACCATAACCCAATTTAGAATATTTTAAATTTTTGCTCCTTACTTTTGCAAAGAAACTCAATCAGATGTTATGGAGAATGTCTATGGACATTGGTTTTTAACTTACAGATTCTTAATTGGATTTAATTTGACTTGGCCATTCATCCTTTGACCTAAACCCATTCCTTTGTAGATCTGGCTGTATGCTTATGGTTACTGTCCTGCTGGAAGTTGAACCATTTATTTATGGGTACCAGAATAAAACTGCTGAATACAGATGTACACCACATTTAAAAAAAAAAAAAAAGTTTTTTTTTTTTTTTAGACAAAGTTTGGTTTGTCTATGTTCTCAAACTCCTTTATTCTAATACTTCTGGATAAAATGTTCCTTTAAAAGTCACCTAATTAGTAAAATCCATCCATTTAATTTTATTTTGGTTCCATTCCACACTTTGTATAACTTTGTGTTTGATTCATCATATAAAATCCGGGTAAAATTCTCTGAAGGATTAAATGGATAAAAAAAAAAAAGACATAGCTTTATATTTATTTACCTTTTGGAAAAGATAAGTCATATGATATGGAAAACGCATCTGGATTAAAGGTATCATTTGATTGGTATTAGGACTAAAAAAACCTGCACTTTTGTTTCTCGTCATTTTAATGTATGTTACATGTTATTCTCTTGTGTGCGCTCTCCTCTTTTGTGTGCTGTATGCATTTGGCTCTCCATGCGCTGAATTTCCAGACCTTTGGCATATATAAACCACGGTCAGGAGAGAAGAACCATATGTTCAGAGTATCTGTTTTCTACGTTGAACAGAGCCTTAGCTTTACAAAAAGGCATTTGTAAATGATGAAAACGTAAACACTCTTGGTCCTCCAGAGAGAGATGAGCAGCAGAGCTTAAATGACTCATTAACACTGAAGTGGGAGGACTTAGTGTTGGACACATGATTTTTTTTTTTTTTTTTTTTTTTTTTAAATCCTAATTCCTGCCTTTTCATTTAATGTCTACACCCAGTGGACAAATGAGAATCATGACAGATTGTTAAAATCGTAGTTTTATGGCATCAGATTTCTGTGGGTGTTATTTTGTGATGTGTGCCAGAGATTTTCAGCTAAGAAAGATTAATTGTAGCCAACAGGACAAATATCCCTGGGAGGGGGATGTGCTCCTTGTTCTCCTCTAATTATCATTTGTTTGATGGGAAAGCTGTTGATTCAATGTGAACCCACTAAATTCAACTGGCAAGAGAAGTGACTCTCAAAGCCATTTTTCTTTAATTTTGAACGTTTCGTCTTATTTAAATTTCATTAAGATGTCATGGTAGTTAGGAGTGATCCTTTGTGAAGATATTGCATTTGCACAAATTTCATCAACCAAACATATGGGATGTTACACATTTCTGAATGGCATTTTCTGGAAAGCTTCCTGAGATTGATGAAGCTATGATGTTCTCATTGTTTCTGTAGTTTTATTTGGACTCCCAGTGGCTGAGCTAACTTAACCAAGGTGTTTGCTGCGTGGTGTAAAACCTAGATGGAGTCCTGCAAAGTCTTCCTTAGGGAGTAACAATGTGCCGGCTATAATTAGGAAATGGAAAAAAAAAATATTCAGAGAATCCCTGGAGGAAACTTGATTGTTACAGTTTTTTTCTTCTCCATAAATAATAACATCTTTGTGCATAAGTGATTTTCTGTTTTCATAATCCCAATTTTATGCCTATGATTGTAGCTAAAGTAACACCTGAGGACTAAGCAGAGGGAAAATTGAGGCTTGAAAAGCCTTGCCTCCTGAAGCATGGACAAATGAAGTTACATTACACTGGAATTTTATTGTCATTTTTTTAAAGAACTGTCTGCACCATATTCCTCTCCTCTCACAATTTCTTGTAGACCAAGTGACTTTCCCACGATAAAAAATTTGTGCGGATCATTGGACACCATATCAATATTGTAGATTAGTTCCTACGCTGTAATGTATATCATGTTCTGGTAAAGAACTGAGGTTAAAAGAAAAAATTGCATTTTCATGCAGCAAACTTGATAATAGAGTACAAGTCACAGAAAGGTTGTGATTTTGTTTTAACATTGACCTTTTTTTATTATTATTACTATACACTTTTTGAGGAGGAAGAAAAATCAAACATGCATTATTCCAGCTTTACATCTCTACACTTTAAGCTCATTTAGCTTTTATCACATGACTGCTTACATCTCCCACACAGATATTTGAGCCCTGTTCTTTCCTGCCCATAACTGGCCTTCTAATGACATAATGATACATTTAGTCAGAAGGCTTGGAAGCTTGACATCTCAACTCTGAAAGCAGCACTTCATTTCAGATCCTCCCACTGAAGAATAAAACAACTGTCCCAGTCTGTGCTGTGACAAGAACTCCTTGTTGACCCACAATTTATTTATTTATTTATTTATTTATTTTTTTGCATTGCCAGCCCCCGTTTGTAGTCTGTCTCTTGGAGAAACCATCAACAACAAGCTTCTACTCTATAGACTCCATAGATCTGAATGTCACCTTTTTTTCTTTTTTCCTTTTTTTTTCTTGCTTTTTGGTCAATTTCACCTCAGCTTAAATTTTTTGTTTCATGTTTTTCCCTTTGTAGAGAACCGTGGACTGTCTCTGCAGGATTGCGACTTTGGCTCAGCCCGGTGAAATGTAGTGCTTCGCTGCTCCCAAAGCCGGATTTATTGTCTACTCAAGGTGAGTCCTCTCTCGGGTTTCTTGGAGATTAAATTTTCTGTAGGATGCTAGAAAGCATATCAGCTACCTAGCTGTTTTATGTGATTCAAGAAACTATCTTTCCGATTTTTAGAAAGCAATTTCTTAGTATAAGGCATGAACCATTATTTTAGGAGCTTTTCACTGTATGATATTGAGTAAAAAATAGCAGTTCCACTGTATTTACACAAAAATTTAGAATAACAATGTGTACCATGAATAACCAAATGCGTTTTAAACCTAAAAGCAAAAATGGTATCTGCTGCTGTAAAAATAACATCACATTGCGTATACCGCACCTATTTACTAATAAAGTAGATTTTAAAACTGAAACAAAAATCTAGATTAAACCATTTTTGAGTGACTTATTTATTTGTTTTTTTTTTTTAATGTTCATCTAGAGAATATTTAAAACTCGGAATAACCTAATCGCTGAGGCCTAGCTCCAGTTTTTTGGGGGGATTTCACTGTATTTTGGTGGAGGTGATGTCACCTCCTCATGAAGCTGTCGGCCAATCAATGGTGTTCCTCAGAATCTGGCCGACTGCTGATAAATGCGTCAGCTAGGGGTCATTTCAATCGCTCCTTGTCTAGCCAGCCATAAAATGGTTGTATGGATCTGAAATTGATCCAACGTTGGAACAAAGTCTTCCAAAGTTGCCAGAGACATTACATTTTCACTAAGCTAATAAAATGAGGACATTTAGGAAATTCTGCTGCTCTAATGCAACCTTTTAACCCTACACTACCACATGCATTGTCTCCACTGCAAAGAGAATAGGGCCGATCTAATGTTAATTCAATATTCAGAAGCGCAGCTAACACAGATCAAATGACTTTGATTATTTCCTCTGCTGCCATTGCTAAAACCGCAGGCGGACTACAATTCTAAAACAACTCCGAATATCAACGTCATTGTTCACAACTTCTCCTACTCTTCACTGACTGAGCCGGTAAAACATTCTACCGGAGGAATTCAAGTCAATGGGAGAGATCCACTTTGGGTTTCAGATCAAGACAGGCCTTTTATTTATTTCCTATTTTTTATTTTAGATCCATTTTCTAATGAACAACCCAAGCAAATTTGACCTTAAGGTCACAAACAGGTGTCAGGATTTTCTGTTTTAGGCTTTCCTGGTCGAGAAAACCAGAAAAGCAGGAAAGCAGCAAAGCAGCTCCAGACCATCACATTGTGACCACAACATTTTACTGGCAAATCTTTTAACGAAATGTTGGAGTGAGTCATATTAGGATTCAACTTGGTCATGACTCAAGCTACAGTGTTCTAAAAAATCCCCAACCTCACACTCCGTAGATTGGTTTGTATAGTTTTTACCTCTGTAATTTAAATTATTGCATGTACTTTGTATGTAATGAGGTAATTGATTTTCGTTTATCTTAGAGCAATAATGTGTGGCAAAAATCTTTGATGGAGTGACTTCTGTCTGACTGCTCTAAATTCAGTCAGACAATTTGAAAATGCACGGGGAAAACAAACGCATCTTTTTGGTTAGGATTATTACATGGCCCTCAAAGCGACACTTGCCAATTAAAGAATGTTTCGTAAATGTTTCTCTCTTATAAAAAAAGTCTTCCAGTGACCAAATCAGTTTCAGAAGACATCTGAATTTTCCGACCACATTAGCTGCTTCAAACGCTTAACCTCGTGTCCTCATGGCACGTTACGTCTGTAACACATTTGGTGTGTAAACACATCGTCAGGAGACGAACAGCTTCCGTCAGCTGTTACGAGGAGCGCGGCTCCCAGGCTGCAGAGAGGTATGCAGGGTGACACGCTCGCTTTCCCCACGTGCACGCACATCTGCAGCCCGTAAGATGCAAGTTGGCAAATGGAGTGGAAGAGTAGCCCCGTTAAACCCCGACTCTCCTCTGAGAAGCAGGCCAGGGGCTCCGAATGCCGGCCTCTCGTTGCGCAGCAGAAAGTGCTGACGCAATTTTTTTTGTCTGGCTAAAATGCCTTCTGACCACATGACACTGGCTCTTTTCTTCCTCTGAGATTACCCCGGCCGTTAAAGCCGGAGCTGCACAAAGGAGAAGCAGTGTGCGACCGCTGTTTAGGAGGTGGCATAAATTATACCCGTGCCATAAAAACGCTGCAAAGGTCTGCATTGCTCACATTTTTAGATTGGGTGCATAGAATTTCTTTGTATCCAGTGTTAATTGGGTTCAAAGTCGTTTTATTTTAGTACTCACTACAATTAAGATATTCTGGGAAACAATGATTTTTAAACAACTGGGTTTTTTTTTTTTTTTGGTCAGAACAGCTTCTCAGATAATTCATGCTTTTAGACATGTGTTCAGACACACAAATCTTGTTATTTATAAATCTCTCTGGCCTGAGAAGAAGCTCCCTTGGCCCTTTTTGCTTGCAGTGCAGATCTGTCATTTCGTGATGACCTGGAGTGGTGGCTCCTGTGCTGGTCAATGGTGCAGAGAAGCAGAAATATTACATTGTCTCCGGGGCGGTAAAATATTGGCTTTGACTGTTGTAAGTTTGCATCAGATTTGACACACATTCTGGTGTTTTCCTGGATGGTTTTTCTCCCAGAGAAGTCGGGAGTTTCGTCTTTTAAGCCTCTGGTTATTGTTACAGTCAAGCAGTTGCATTTATGTCTTTCCTTTAATAGCATCAGTCATGCATGGGCCAACCAGATGCTGCAGGCTGTAAATTTCTAGCTCGGTGCTTCGGGGAACGTTGCTGATGAGAAAGATCTGTGTTGTCAAAGCCGCTGAAGGGAATGTGAAGGAGACGGTTGTTCCCCAGTGGGGTGTGTGGGTGGGTGAGCTGCAGCCTACGGCTACTCAAAGGGAGCTGTGTTAAATCCGACACACTGAAACCCGCAAACGGCAACTCTAACAGCCAGTTGTGACAAAAACCAATTTAGGTGGCACGATAAATCCCGTCTGAGCTGCGAGGAAGAAGCTCTCTCTTTGGTTTAACCTTGTTTCTTTGATTTTTAAGCTCCCCTTGTGGTCGGGCCGGACTTTAAGATAAGATGAGTTTGTTTTCCCAAGTATCTCAGATGTTTGAGGAGTGAAGTGGTGGTTTTCGGCGCAGAATGGAAGAATTTTCAAACAAACATCCTGATTGCTCTGCACATTGTAATAATTTCAAGAATTCTTTATCGTATTGTATCATTCTATATTTATTTATAGAATAAATATGTGACAATCATTACTAAAACAGCAGACTTTATGTACATTCCAGAAAATGTAGAAGGCTGCAACTATTTGCAGCCTTCTACATTTCAGCCTTCCTGTTATCTTCATTTCAGCCTTCCTGTTATCTTCTGAAAGTCTTGCTCTCTCTGGCAGGTTAAATGACATTTCACATTGGTCAACATGTGATTGAAAATATATTTTCCTTTGAAATAGCTGAAAAACAAACCTCTTTCACACTAAAAATCAACCAACATTTACTCTTCTTCACTCAGTGAAACCTTCCACACTGAAGACAGTTGTAGAAGTGTTAGCCGAGTTGAAAAGAAAAGGTATTTTTAGTTGAGAATTAGCTGATTTAGGTCATAGGATAATTGTCGGTGCCTCTCCAGGCTCACACTAATTCAGATCATTTCGATGTTATGATATTCAACAAATTCCAAAGGACACATATTTCTATGCAGACCAAAGTACAGCGAGCACAGTACTGGTGTATATTTTTGAGAAAAACTGTTTCAGTGTCAGTTACTGAGCAAAGGTTTGATTTAGATAGTAAAATCTAAAACACAGACTAAGTAAGGTTCTGCTCCTGTAGACCTGGACGTAGTTCCCGGTCTGCTTGATAATGGCTCTGGTCACAGTTCCCAGTTGACAATTTTATTATTTGAGGTGGGAAGCTTCTTAAGGATCAATGTATTCTCCGTGGGCTGCATAATGTGGGGCAAACATGGTCCAGGGAGAATACTATAAATTCACAGGGTAACCACAACCTGCCCTTGAAGTGGCTTGTTGGCAGGAGGGTAGTGTATCACGTTTAGCCCAGAGACAGACAGACCAACAAAGGACTGCAACTACCTTGTTGCCTGTGCTGCTGGTAGGAGAGCGAAGCCTCGGTGTTTACCGACTCGAATGGTTATAGCTACAAGCCGGCCCTAATTGTCATGCAGCTCATTAAGGCATGTTAGGCTGGCGGCTTTGAAGCTGGACACATTGAATATCTCTGGAATCATACGGTCTGGATGAATGCAGCTGGGGAAACATTGGTAGCTTATTTTTAGATATATTTTTTTTATTTTCTGTGAAGATTTTCTTGTTTGTGTTTGGCTCCTGGTTCACAGCTTGAGTCCAAATCGGAGCATATAGCACACACAGTGTTTCACAATACAAGTTACTCTGTACAATTACTGGCACTCTAAAGTGAAGGGCTTTTTAGAGGATTTGTAGGGTTTAATTATTTCCCCCATAGTGAGCACACCAGATGCTCAACCTGAAATGGGGTGTTGGATGTTGGATTTGAGGTATAATAAAGATAAATCTGTATTGTGAGCTGACTGGGCCCCTACTTCAAAAATCCATAGAGGTAATTTTTAAATGCCAATCTTGGTGATTACTGCTTACAGTGAATGAAACCCCCAAATTCAGATTATCTGAAAATTAGACTGTTATATTTAATACAGAAAGGTATGAACACAAACTGTAAATCATTTGCAAGCAAAACTTTCAGTACTGTCCTTATTCAAAACCCTATGAAGGATGTTGCCTTTCCCACAAAGTTTTTCCTTCAACTCAACTTTCCATTAATATGGATAAAAAAAAGGGCACCAAAGAAGAAAAAAAATATACAGATTAATCACAAATTTGGATGTAATCGCAACTAAAATCAAGACGGAAAGCCTTATACGCACAGATTATATATTCTACTGATCTGTTTGCTTTATTTCATAACATTTTCAAGGTTCTTGTTATTCAGGTTACTAATGCATGTTTTTCTTTTTCATATTTTCCTTTCATTTAACTTCCTATACATATGCTTGGAAATAGGTCTCTGTATTAATTTGTAATATTCCAATATTATGAGGAAGGAAACTTGGAATGTTCATTAGATTAGCTAGCTATGATCATAAAATAAAATGCTTGAAATGTATTAATCTACGTGCAATAAATTCTAACATATTTAACATAAAATAACTTTGTGAATTCACCAGACCAGCTTTTGTCCTCTTTTTTTTTTTCATGTTTTGAGGATGTTTTCTATTGATCGAAATCTATCATTTCCTGACATGACCATAATTTACTGATTTTTGTTTAGACACAGTGCAACCAAACCACAAAAAATAAATAAATAAATAAATAAAAAGGGGGTTGTTGAAAGTCTCTGAGAAAAAAAAAAGAAATATATATATTAATTATCAGCACAGCTATTTACAAACCCTGCAAACCTTTTCTTGTCATATTAAACTCAGCCAGCTCCTGTGTGGTTTATGCCCACTGTACCATTTGGCAGATTTAATCTTTTCCCACAATCGCCACTATAAATCATATCTAAAGGGCAAAGGGAAGCATAAAAAGTTATCTGAGTTTATTGGGAGAACTCCTTTGGGACTGTGTTTGCACAGGTTTGTTCAAAAATCATCTCCTCCCCTCCTGTTTCTGCCTGCCGCCATCGACAGCTGGACCCAACTAACAGCTGCTGCCCTTCCCCCAGAAACTAAAGTCTAAAAAAGCAACAACAGAAAGCCTGTCAGTTTTTACGCTTTGTAGCTGCGCAAATCGTCTCGTAACTAGCCTGTAAATCCGCGTGGTTCCCCCTTTGAGCGAGGTCTCACCGTGTAGATTAATCTTGTTGAAAGGCGGGGCTGCTAGCCTGAAGAAGAGAAGTTTGACGGATTTGTTAGTGTTTGTCAGAATCATAATTGGCAGTGGTGACCAAAGCTGCCTTTCTATTTAGGTGTCTGAGACGTTGACAAACATGCCACCCACGTAGACGGCGGACATGCATGTGGCTGCCATTACCAATTATTATGTGCAGACATGCCTGGTAGGGGTCCACAATGCTGTTCTTGGCAACATGCCTACACAAGGTTCAGAGTGTCAGTTTGCAACATTGGTTTTGTTTTAGTGCCTTTCCTTATGGCTGCATTGTCTCGTTAATTTTGACTGTCCAGTTGTAAATACTTTACTGTGTTAACATCGTGTTTGTCTCATGTGATTTGAAATATTGATTGTGTTCAGTTTAGTTTAGTTTTTGTTGTTGTTGTACTGTGGCAATTCAAATGTAATCTCGAGATTGTAGACGAAAACAGATTCAAGTCGTATTCCTATTTTAATAACGAATCTAAATCTAGATGATCTAATTCAGTCATATTTTCAACATAAATTTAATGACATACTTTTCTATGGTCCTAGTTTTAATGCAACGCAGTCAAACTGGTGAAAGGTTATGTGTCCAAGGAAGTCAAGCAGATTAAATCATCGGTGATACGGAGCAATCCCTCATACTCCAAAAATATATGGTGACAGTGGACGGATGTTAAATACAGTAGCGTTAGCACCTTAAGTAAACTGTATTCTGCTAGAAAAAAATGACAAGGCTGCAATGAAATAGCACAACCTTAATCTCCCACTTTCTATTTATTTATTTGTTTGTTTGTTTTTTCCACTTTTGATTCATTTACTTGCATTTAGTCTTGTTCGGTATAAAAAGTTAAACTGAAAGAAGGGGGGAAATCATCTGGGGACTGAAACTCCAAGGTGGAGTTTTGGAAAATATAGGCGGCGCTTTGTGAATGACTGCCATGAGAGATTAAAGGATTTCTCAGACATGCACGAAGAAATCAAAAACAACACATCACGTATGTATTTGATGAGGGACATTATAACGTGATGCAAAGATCCCCAAAAGTTGATTTAGCATAGTCTACCCCTTTACAATTTTCTCATTTGCATCCTTTAGCAAATACTTTTGCAGAGAGATTACAAAGTATCACAAAGATCAAAATCGTTGTAATGGAAGCCAATAAAACTAGCTGCTTTATTAGTTTTATTTTATTTTATTTATTATGCCAAAAAGAAAAAAAAAGACATAAAGACTGTGCAGTTGGGAAACTATATATATTTATTTATTTTTATATAAAAACTCTATTGGCACAGAAAGGTATGAATTTCTGCAGCAGGAATGTAGAGGTGGTTGGCTCATCTCTGGATCACATATTTTAAGTCACATTTTGATTTGTATTTTATAATTTTGGTGTAGTTAATGTGTAGTAGTAGAGAAATTTCATTTTATTTTTAACTTATTTTTATAAATTTATTTAATAGTGTTGATTGTGCCTTGATATGATCTCAGTGTTTGTACGCTTTAGACGGGGGCCACCACTCTGCACTACTTCAGGCAGTTTGTTTAGAAAGAAGACGTCTATATGTTAACAAAGAACTCTGAAGGATTTAAGTGAACCATTGCTGAATCAACTCAATGTCTTGTGAAGAGAAACAGCTCAAATGCGTTTCTGCAAAAGTAAAAAACAAACAAACAGCGCAGGTCCTTTTAATGTGGATTTCTTTATTTTATTTCCAAGTTTCTTTGAGGCAATGTCTACAGCGTGGTAACGGTATAGAAATAAACTGGAACCGTGTTATTTTCCACCACCTAAGTCCAATGACTGACGCACAGTGGGTTGATTGCTGAGATCCAGCAGACATTTATTGGTTGTCATCAAACTGCCATCAGAGGTCAGTCGCTTAGCTATCGTTGCTAATTGGGTCTCCGTTTCTCTCGGTCCCGTCTGCGCCTTCAATCACACGTCAAGTCGAGTTTGACAGCAGTGCACTTGTGGGCTGAACTTGGAGAGCAGGTAATTTAGGATGTTTTCTCTGCATCCTACACGTCCCTTCCCACGCTGCGCTCTGATCTGGGTTCTGAGCTGCTGCAAAACAGAAATCCTCAGGGTGTCGTTGCCCTTTCTAGACACAGTAATTTGTTTACTATTTTGTTTGTGTGTACAGGGCTGTGGATTACAAAAATAAAAATGTTTTTATACAGCATGAGATTCATGCTGGTGAGAACTCACAGCATGGGCTGTATTTGATATAACTGTGAAGGATATTTTTTACAGTGGCCTGTAATGAAAGAGGCCATGATGGGCTGGAGTTTCTTATATTTGTGATTAACACAGTTAGCGCAAGTAGCATTACTAAGATGGCGTTTTCCATGTGCATTCTCTGGAGCATAGATTTTGCATGCATACAACCCAATGCCACTGCTAATAATGGTCAAATGTTTAACTTAAACTTTAATTACACATATAACTCCATCCTAGGAGCATTTATGAAGTTAAAATGACAGGAAATAACATTTTTATAACTGTTTTAATCACATTCATTAATAAAACGTATTTTCTTTGCTCATATAATTCATATAATTTTTTACACACAAATCTTGCAGTTTTGCAACCTTAATGATGAGATGTATCTTACTTATAATTTCCTTTTTAAACAGCTGGCTACGGTTTTAACATGGCTTCTGATTTAATTTTAACACCCAATACCCACAACATAAACTGGAAAGCAACAAACATTGATTCAAATCCTTTTTTTTTTTTCTTCCACGGTGCGTTAAGATTTAAGTATTCTGGCTAAGCTGAAGTGATGACTGGTTGACGTGAATAAATAAATATTTTTTTTTTTCCAGAAAGATTTGACCTTATAAAAAATTATAGCAGCTTTAGTTAATTTTTCTCTTATTGACCAGTCGCCACAAACCCAATTAGCTGCAAGGCTTTTTAGGGTGTTTTTTCCTAATTATATTTACATTTAATTAAAATGAGTTACTATGATTTACATGTCACTCCATTTAATTTGCAGAGCTCTGCAATTTTTTTTCTTTTTGTATTGCCACATTAAACTCTGATTGCATAAAGAATAAGGCTGAATTAATAGTAGTGCCATTAATTTCTGGAATGTGTCATTGGTTTTCTTTCGCTCTTGACTCATTTGCATGCTAAAGGCAGGCTTCTGCTGTACGAGCTGTCTGTGGACGAGATGAAAGGAGATTATAAGGGTGGCTGCTAATTCACGGTGGACAAAGAAGTTCTAGACTGAATCCGAACGTGTTGGCGGTGCACACAGAAGTGGAACAATGCATAATTCATCAGGAAACAGATTCATCCACCATCTCGGTCGACGTGCGTCTGCTTCGTTGAAAGCAGATTGGTGCGTAGCGTGCCGTCTTATTTCCCCAGATTGTGAGCAAAACAGAGGCTGTTGTCGACAATCGCTTTCGACGATTGAACCCGCTTTGTGACTGATGTAAGTGGGTGAGTGTAGTCGTTGGCAGAAACTCAATTTCCAGCTCGGAATGCCATCTTGAGCACCTATTCGGCATACCTACAGTCTCTTTCCATCTCCCTCCTCCTGCGTGTTTGATGGAGGCTCCTCATTGATCTGTTCTATTCTCGTCGTGCGCTTTGAAACCGTACCCTGACATGAAAACTTGACATTCTGTCTTCATCGGCTCTTTGATGGTCTTTTGCGTTCACGACTCACACGAAATGGGCTGAACAATATTAGGAAAACACGCAGTTGGCATGTAATTGTCGCGTTTTGTGACAAGGGTTTTAGGTGCAGAACAGAAAAAAAACAAAATGCTAGAAATGAATCCTTCAGATCATTTTTAAAAAGTAAGCGTCACTTTTGATTTCAACATAAGTTTCACAAGCCAACATGTGAAGAAGACGAAGAAGAATCTACAGAAATTGGTTGCTAAACTCCTGAAGTCACAGATGTTTAAAAAAATATATTAAAAGGTGCTATTATTGGTATTTAAAACTCTTAGTGGTCTTGGAGTTATTGGACGAACATCATTTGAAACGAAGGCAGCCCTGGACGGAACATGGTGCACAAGCATTTTGCTAAATACTTCTTCAGTGGATTAAATTCTACCCAATGGAGAGCTTCAAATATCTGTTTAGATTTTTAATTACAGCATCATCCAGTACAGCAACAGTGTTTTCTGCACTGACATTTTGTCTCTGATGAAGACGGCTATAACTCCGTCCATTCATGAAGCAATTTGCTCGGTCCCCTTGCGGCTTTCCTCCTCTTTTGCAACCATACTAAGCCTATCAACCACTCTGCAGCAGTTCATACACAATAGCCCCGGGCAAAAGAAGTTCAACGCTCTTATCTGGCTCTGCTTGCTTAGAGATATTAAGCAGCTACAAGACAGAGGCCCGACGATGAGGGGCCAGAGTGACATGTAGCTCTGAGTGTTTTCAGAAAGCCAATACAATGGTGATGTTGCTAAAAGAGGAATCATCAGGAACTCGGGTGAGTTTGTTGTGCTGCACTTCCCTTTTAAGTTGCTGGATTACCCAATTTGGGTTCTACGGATAAGTCGGATTGCTTTGTCTCCGTGTGGCGTTGGCATGCATACATGCCAATGCCGTAGTGTTGGTATGCAACCAAATGTAGCATATCATAAAAAAAATAAGCACACACATATAAAAACCAGTTTAGAGTACTTCGGCAGGATCTGGAAAAACAAAACGCTGAAAAAGCAAACGAGCAGCACACCATCCATGTGATGAAACAGTGGTGGCAGCATCAGGATGTGGGGATGTTTTTTTTTTTTCAATTGACAAAATATGCAAAAAAAATATTATAAACAGATCTAAATTATACAACATGAATAATACACTTTAAAAAGTATGTTATGATTAATAGTCATTTCTTATTTTACTGCACTAAAGAGAAAAACTTTACAGACATATTCACATTTTGGACAAATATTTTCCTTCAATTAGTTGCTTGTATATTAGTGTGTTTCAAGCTTTGCAGTGTTACAGGCACCCATGACCAGCAAACCTTGTATTTCCGATTCACCCAATTCTGAATTCATCTAAAGTTTTCACACAAATAAACTGACATTACTTTTTAGTGTCTGCCAAAGTCTACCATTGCTACTGCTGTCTCCCCTCATAAAATTCACAAAATTAAAATGTATCTGGGAAATGTCAAACCTCAACGTCAGAATAAACTGCACCGTATTCTGGATGATTACAATACATTCAGGATGCAAACTCCAAAACTACTTGCATGGGTTGGACATTTCTCCTAAGCTTTACATGGCCGCCTTGCTACTACTGTACTGGATGGAAGTCGACAGATATCGGAGTTTACTTGCTTTCGTCTCGTGGAGTGTGACTCGGTTATTTACCTGATCAATCAAATGTCAAAAGAAGATCTCAGTGCAATGTAAATATAAGCCACAATTATCAGCTGAATGGGGGAAATGAAGTGAGAAAAGAGGCTGTGAAACCCCCGAGAATTAAATTTCAGCATTAACCCGGTCTAGAGACTCCGGCTGATTGCAAATCCGTCAGTCTTCATGCAAATGTGCACTTCTGCCAAAGTTGATTACCTGCCGTTTTCAGCCTTCTCATGTCCTGACTCTATTTGCCCCTTTAAGCTGCCTGTCATCAAACTGATTTCGCTGCTGGAGCCCTGCTGTATTCACTTTAAAGGGATTGAGAGGCTGGAGGTGTACAGATTTATGCAAAACAAAATTGTCTCCATGATCGACACGTCGGGGTTGGGTTTCAAAGTCAATCACGTGTAATAGGCAAGTTCTTATTTTGCAGTTCTGGCCTATTCATTCATTTATGTGTGGCAGCAGCTCTTCTAAATGACCAGCAGGTGTAGCTCTTTGAGTGAAGAGGCAGCACACAGGAGGAGATAAAGTGGAGGAGAAGCAGCAGCAGCAGTGGGGAAGATTGATTGAACCATCTTATTCAGTCATCTCCAGTGGGACGCTGCATTTAAGTCAGTGTTTGACCTTTTCCAGGGCATTATGCAGCTCTGTTTATCGATAAAGCTTTGAGAATTGCTTCTTATTAACCCAGTGTTGTTACTATGCATTTTAATAATACAGCGTGGAGAAAAAGTATTTTACATTTATTCTGCTATTGCTTTTTTTTTTTTTTTTTTTTTTAAATCACACTTATATTAATCAAGCAATCTGTCAAATTTTAGTATATGGTACAATGCAACAGCATGTTTCAAATTTGAAATTTTATCAAGGGAAAAACTGTCAAAATCAGTATAAATATATATTATATTATAAACATATAATCCCCATCAGAATGTCTCAATAAAAAAAATAAAGTTTTGAGTGGCCTACTTAAAGTCTACACTTAAATGTGGTGTGACTTTAATAGGTTTAGGAAAATTAATGCTCCTCACAGGGCCTGGTAAGCTTAAACAACTTTTCCCCTACAATGAATTAAAACGACATTTGAAAAAAAAAAAAAAAAAAAAACAGCTTTCTGTCTGTCTTCATATTGTCTTTGTCTAATACTCAAATTTGTTTGTTGATGTAAAACTTTGAAGTGTGACAAATAAAAAGTAAAAATTGAAAACAAAAACTCTTAAGTGGGTGAATACTTTTACACTGCCTGGTATCGGTTTCTTGACATCCCTGCTTGGAAAATTCTTAGCAGCAATTTTCTTCTCCCTCATAGCTGCTTCTTAAAAAGTCTCTGCAACTCTTTGTTTGCTCCATGCAGCTTGCACACACAATGCTGCGTTTGTGTTGCTGTTCATGGGAGGCTGAAAATAACGCACCCGTAGCCTAAAATCAGAGCTCTGTTGTCATTTTGTTGTCTGCAGGGGAAAACGCTTTTTCATAAATCACTTATGAACCACGCTGTCTCCTTTTAAACAAATTACAAAAAGAACATGCTGCAAAACTTGAGGTGTGGAGGGTAAGGGCGGGGGGGGAGCACTGTGGTTAGGTGGCACGTTCTGTGATTTATTTCTGCGTTCAGTCTGGTGAAGGAATTTTCTTCGCTCTTCTACACACCTACCAATATTTCATTCTGTTATTTAGACTTACCCAGACATCCTTTGTTTTTGTTTTTTTTTTTTTTGTTTTTTTTTTAAATGTAATGAATAAAAGGTCACAAATTACATTCGCCCTTAAAGTAGCTCTTTCTTATTCTATTAAAGGTCAAAATGCCATTTTGTTTGTTTCCTTTGACTGGATTTGGGGCAGAAGAGGCCTTCGTGGGTTCAAACTGGGCAGAGTCGTTCTAATCAAACTGATGGGAAGATTTCTTTATGACCCACAAGGACACGCTACATGCGAAAACAACTGACAGTTCACTCTGTGGGTCATGTTAGTGTATTATTAGTACAACTCGACTTGGCTTTAGCTGGTATGGACTATAAAGGGATCGGCCCTGACCCATAACTTGTTGGTCCTGTTTAGGAGGAGTTACCTGAAAAGGTCAGTGAAGCAGTGCAGCCAGGAATGCAAGAGAGTCCACATATCTGAACTAACCTACTAAAGAAATCTCTTCACGCTCAGGATGTCCACTGACAGCTGTTTTCTGGCCGTTTCAGGTTGGTCGGTCATTCTTTTTCTTATTTGGCTACAAAAACTGAAGGCGTAACCAGATATCGGGACACTAAAATGGCATATTTTTCTTCGACGTGAGCAATTAATTTCTTTTCACAATATGGTACAGGTTCTGTGCTGCGTTTAGATCGATCCAGTTTGCCGGCTGATCAAGGAAAGCGACATTGTGGTTATTAAAGCAGGTGTTGACACTTGTTGAAGTGTGGGCAGGTGCCAACTCTTAATGGAAAATTCCAGTAAGATTCAGGAATATGTTATTGATCACAAAGAGAAATTTAGTGTTGTAACTCGTATGATTCAAGGCTCTTTAAAGACTTGTAGAGTCTGATTAGCATCTTTGTAAATTTTGCCACCAGACGGAAGCATAAAGGGTTTTCAGAATGGCTTCAGATGACATGACTCCCCAAAACCATCACTGACAGTAGAAATGTCTCACTTCCCCTCAAACATTATTCTGTTCCTTTTCACTCTTCCTCTACAGTCTGGTAGCTTGGTATCCAAAGGAAATACAAGCTTTGCTTTCATCTCAAAATAAGATTTTGTGTCACCTTTTTTCCTCCCACGCAACTTTTTATTTGTCGTTAGATAGAACTCTATGTGAACAGCCAGCTTCTATATCAATGACCTCTTGTGCCTTACACACATTGAGAATGGTGTCAATGACATCCTGATGGGTCAATGTCAGTTCAGCAGTCTTTCATGACTGCGTGTGCTATGCAGTGGTAATAAAGCAACGTTTCTATTTTAAGAATATATTTTTTGTTGGTCTTCTGTAATATTATCATTTCATTACTATGTTATCATTTTCTAAGAAACTGAAAATGAACTGAGCGTAGAGAGCTGTGGCTTCTTTGTCAACAGTTGAACCATGGGGAAAAAAAAAAAAAAAATCAGAAAGTGTTGGGGAAAAAAAAGCCATCAGCAGGTTGCGGCAAATCCTAAAAGTAGCCTAGAAAGATGAAGAGTTTTTAACAGTTTAATTTTTCCCTGCAGGAGGTTTGAAAGCTGTCTCACCTGTGACTGATCACAGCCACGTTTCCTTCATTGTGATACAGATATCATCACCTTCCCCTCAGCAGCGGCACAGAATGAAAGGACATAAATCCATATTAATAAATAATCCATTGCGGGGCAGGAGTGAAACTTTGTTAGCAGCAACCCTGAGTGATTTCTGCATTGCCTCGTGCAACTTCGACGGTGAGAGCCAGGCCCTGACACTTCCCGTTATTGATATCAGTGTGATTTATGGAGCTCTGTTCCCATGGCCATCTTCAAAGTGGAGACTATGATTTATCCCTGTCTGATGGTGGGGAGTGTCTACCGCCGGGAAGATAAGTGAAGTTAGAATTTAGTTTGTTTTTTTTCTCTTCTTCTTCTTCTTTTTAAATGCACATGGTTGTTTCCCGACTTTACCCGATGCGATGTGGCAGGAAGGTTCTCCTTTAATAATCAGGTCCATGTTTAGTCCTCCCCCTCGAACTGAAGAAATGATTGGATTCCGGGCTACTCTGTCTCAACGAGACTGCCGTTATTAGATAAATAGTCAGAAATCCACTCCTCTCTGCCATTGTTCTTATTTGATTAAGGTTTGACATTTATGTTTCCTTGTCAGACTGACAGATTGCGCTGTAATTGCCTGAAGAAACGTGCATCCCTCTGGGCCCGCGGCATTAGTCTTCCGGTTTGTCGATGCTTCATTTATCTTGAGCTGCTCATTGTTTTTGATGTGGGGGGGCGGGAGGAGACACCTAATTAGATATTTTTAAACACATTTTTCTTCCATCTTCAGGAAGAGCACAGTCATTTCTCTGTATTTTACAGATTTCTTGATTTGTACACATGTGCCCAATTTATGCCTGAGACAGAATTCATTTTAATCTCTTTAAAGTCCTTTGTTGTCTGTTGTGGCTTTTGTTTTAATGTTAATCACAGTAAGTGCCTTCCTCTGGGAAATGTGTGTCTCCCCCCCCCCAACTCTAATCGTATCATTGAGTCTGTGTGGTTTCCTTTCGGATGGGTTTTAATTCGAAGGCAGAAGGGTAAGATGAGATAAATCCAATTTGATGCCCTGTGACACTGGCCTTTGCCATCTCTGGCCCCATTAAAGGCTACTTCATTGATTGAAAATAAGCTTTGTAATTAATGGAGGGTCACAGCAGATCTTAGGCCAGGCTCCGACTCAGAAGAGGGAGTGCATACACCTTCTGCTGGCCAGATTTCTTTTGTGTTAAAAAAAATTTAGAGGCCGATTAAATTTTAAACTTGTGCGTTACAAAGATGCAGTATATGACATTTAAGGTGATGGTATTGTGTTAACTCAGATTTCTTAGTGTTATACCATGGTGGGGCTTTTTGTCAAGCATGTTTTGAAGCCTCCGATTCTCCAAAAGATGTTTGAAATATTATATGTAGGGCAAAGAGGTTTGTTAGAGAACATTGGTTAACAAACAGCATCAGGAAGACCAAGGTAAAAAGGTCAGGGGTAAAGATAAGAACAAGATTTTATTGGTGTTAAGTTATGGAAAAAGCATCTATAAATGGAAAAGAAGGCAAATGCGAAAATCTATCGCATTTGCTGTTTGTCTATAGTGGCTTTCAAGACATTTGTCATTACAATACACATTATATATTGCTGCATCCAATAGCTAATGGAAAGCAATTTTAAGAAGATTAGTTTTTAGTTGCTTTTTGAAAGGTCGTCAGAGTCCGGAGATATCAAACTAAAGGGTAGAGGGTTTCAGAGCCCCTCTACTGCTGCTAAAAAGACTCTTTCACTTTGAATGTGGTACAGCCAGCAGAGCCTGGTCATTTTACCTCAGGGACATGTAGATGCAAACGGTTTGAGACCTCTGGAGGCGCTTGACCATTAAGTCCGTATAAGTATTAACTAAGATCAGTGTACAGGAAGCCAGTGGAGCTGGATAGGGAGCAGTGTGGTAGATCAGAAGTTAGTCGGCATCCCTTTGTACAACCCCCGGACGGTCCAGTGATGTTTTTAAACGTGAATAATTTGTTACTGTGATCCGATCTTGAAGAAACGCATGCAGAAATAACAACTGCAAACTTGCTGGGACAATGCCGTCCACCTACGCTAACTGACTGGGCAAGAAGAGTATTGATAAGCAACCAAGAAGACCGCATTACTGTCATAGTATCTCCAGAGGATCTGCAGCACAGGTTGCAGAATCTGTTGGCGGGACAACTATTGGTAACTCTCCACAAACCTGGTCATTATGTAAAAAAATTAAATAAAATTGCAGGATGAAAATCCTTGCAGAATGCTGTGAGTTTGCATTTTGCCCCCAACTGTGTAGGAGACACAGCAAAAGTGGAGGAAAGAGCTCTGGTCCTATGAGACCTGAACTGAACTGAAACCTCCTGTGGGGATGCTCTACAGAAAAAACAAACGAACTAAAGTTCACAGGCACTCTCCATTTAATGTGACTGAATGTGAGCTACTCTGCAAGGTACAATGGGCAAAAATTTAAATTTCCAATCATGAGAACCCTTCATAGTAATTGTTTCTCTTTTTTTCTGTTTTATATTTGTTATATCACACAAGAACCACTGATTTCGTGGCTATGATGTGTGAAAAATTCAGAGAGAGTGAATACTTTTGCAAAGCATTCTGTTTTGGAGCATGTTTACAGGGCTTTATTTTTCCAGCAAAGCTTACAAGCATCTCAAGCTGCTCGGTAAATTTTTCATTAGAACAAACAAATGTGCTGTTTTTAGTCACATTTAGCTGCTGAAAGCCGTTCATGCAAGCCTGGGAATGTGCCTTTAAGTGGGGCTTTAACACTCAGAATGAGCATTAGGAGCAGGCTGTGGAGGATCCTGAGATGGGCTGCATCCGCTTGCGCACATTTCTGAATCTGTGAGAGCATGCTGCTTCTTGGCTTCCCTTCATAAAGGCCGGCACAGAGGGTCAGAGAGAGTGGGAATGGGAGAGGTGAACGCTTATACCCTCAGATGAAACGCTGTGTGTGAGCTTCTCTCTCTCTTTCTCTCTTTTGCACACTCTGTCCTGTCCTGTTTAGATTTTAAACATTGATTCTCTCTTCCTGGAAACAGACAGCAACATCTCTTCTCATTTTCTGCTCTGGCAGCTTGTTAACGGCGAACTGCCGCTCCTGTTCTGCTCATGGTTAAACATATGGAAACACATTTACTGGAGTCATTTTTGTTACGTTTTTTTTTTTTTTTTTTTTTTTTTTTCTCTGTAGCCCTTTTACTGCGAGGAGGAGCTGACAGAGTTACAGTGGGTATTTACTGACTGAGTCATAGCTTTTTAAGATTTCAGGTTTGTATTATCACAGCTTAGCCTATGCCCTGCAGGCTATCCAAACCGGTCATAATGGGGTTGTTTGCTACTCATGTTTCATATTGAGCTTGAGTGTTGCTACGTTGACTCTTACACTGCTTTGGAATATATTTTCAGATCTGACCTGTTGCCTCTTTACTCTCTTCACGTCTATAACAGAAAGGCACATTAGCTATATATATATATATATATATATATATATATATATATATATATATATATATATAAAAATACAAAAAAAATCCCCTTCTCATCCACCGCTTCTCTGAGCTCGGGTCCTCTACCAGAGGCCTGGGAATTGACTAGTTTCGATAAAACAAAAAAAAAGTGTTCTGTCACCTTAAACCTGTGGGATGAATTTGATGCTGCTTTTCAACCAACCTCCAGCTGGAAGAGAGGGGTCAGTCGTGTGTCTGCATTAAGTTTTCTTCTCACAGATAAGGGAACCTGACCGACGTAGATGAGATGGACTCTCATAAGCTTTGCTTTACGTAATAAAAGTCCTACAGTTCACCGCTGTTTCCAAGAAATCCAGAAACGTGTGGCAGAAAACCTGAAATGCACTGATGTGAGTCTTGTGGCCGATGGTGCTTCCGTAAAGGTGATATCATCCATTCCTCCAGCTTCACTCACAGTGGAGGTAATATGAAGATCGTGGGTGTTTTAAAGACCCTTTTACAGTCAGTGGAATATCGCAACTGTGGAGAAAAGTGGGATATGAAGGAGAAGGAGGGCTTTTCAAGAGCCTTTTCATGCCTTTACTCTCTTCTTTTTTTTTAATTTATATATTTATCTATCGTTTGGGTCCACAGCTGGACCTTAACTGTGGGGGCTTTACAGAGTAACCGCCACTTAACGGAGAACATCTGCTGCCATGCGCTTTACTCAACAAAGGGTTCGCATCAAAGATATGTGAGGCGCTGTGGAGGAGGGTAAGGGCCGGAGGAAATCACCGACTCAGTTGTGAAAAAGAAAATATTGTCAGGATGTTAACTTTACTGTTGTATGCTAGTGCAACATATTAAATGATTTATTATTACGCTTTCTTTTCTCAATCACTTTACAGTAGATTCTATAAACTTGGAACAATAAATAATAGTGTTTTTTTTATTCATACCAACAATTCAAACTGCTTTTTACTTATTCTGTTTTCAGTGCTTAGTTGTGTTTCTGTGTCTGTACTCGTGTTTTGCCTTTTCCCTTCCATCTCCATACATGCTACCGAATTAGTTTGACTTTTCGTAATCGTCATCCTTCACCTGGCGCTGCCACTGACCGCACTCTGTTTACCAAATAAAAGTGAAGGCTGGGGGGATCTTTCTCCACGATGTGTTGTAAACCCACTTGTACTTCCTTCTATTCTTCTCTAATTACAAGGAGGCACTTGATCTCGCACTTTGATGACGGAGATAAGATCAAGCGTTCGTGAAAGGGATTTTCCCCACTTCAGTTTTCCTGATACACTAACTCCTTTTGAAGCTTCCCCTCTTCTCTCCTATCTGGAGAATTTAGCTGTGCAGCACTCTCTTGATATCGCCGATAAAGCTTTCAACTGATTATTTCTACTGTTGACAGTCGGATTTCCGTGCGGACATCCGACCGTGCTAAAAGGCTCCTTCAAAAAGATTAACATGTATTTTCTTTGCTCTCTCCCACCAGGTTTCTTTCTGTAGTCGGATCTCCGCTGCCGCAGTCATGTTTAGGAACAGCTTGAAGATGCTACTGACGGGGGGGAAGGCCAACCGCAAGAGTCGCAGCAGCGGTGAGTGCGTCTTATGATTCCCGTCACAAACAATGACGCATCTGCCCGTCAGCTGCGGGAGGTGTCGACGAGGCTTCTCGGTTTATTTTTGGAAGCAGAAGTAAACCGAAAATCCACAAATGCGAGCAAGTGGATTTGAACGAATTCCCTTTTAGAATTTATTTCTACTAGGTTTTCAAAAGTTCTACATAAATAAATAAAAAAAATCTACAAAGCTTGGAGGACATGACCCTGTGTTTAGAAGGTTAGATAACACTGGGAAACCCCCATCGCTCTATGTGAATGTGGAAACCGTCAGACTGCGCCTGTGCAGGAGGAGGAACGGGTGAAACGGGATGGTAACAACACTATTATTTTCATCTTTTCTCTTTCAAGGCGTTCAGTCCTGTTGTCGGAACTTAAATCCGGCTTCTTTATGGTATTTAAAGAATGCTACGCCAAGTGGAGCAGCTCCGTTAATAGTCATTTTAAAAGCACAACAGGGAATTTCCAAGCCGGCCCCCGTTTTTCAGGCTTTCAGTTAGTGGTTTTCCATCTTGTTGTTTAAAACTTCACATTTTTTGATTTATTGCATTGATTAAAATTGTTAAATGGCCCATGTCAGAGGTCTTCAGGTGTAATCGCTCAAAGGGAATTTATGTACTCTTATTTTGAAGTCAGAAGAAAACATTGTCTACAGTTTTCAGTAGAAGGTGAGCGATTGAAAGGCGGGACATACCAGCTTATGACACTTTATAACACTTCAACATTTGCTGTTGAGCGTTTTATTGACGCTAAACTGTAGTGTTTTTTCATTGTTTTTGAGAAATCTGTACTGTACTTTAGTTGTACTTGATCACTAGATTAATGTAGATGTATGGGGAATGATTAGACCTGATTTAGATGATGTAAAACACAGCTAAATGCTAATCAAACATATCTTATCTTTAAAAACACAGAATGGTGTAGAAAATCTGTGCTAACTATTATTTTTTTCACCAAAAACCTGCATTGCCTCAGTTAGATTTAATACTGTTGGTCCATCTATCCCTGTTTGTATTACTTTTATCATTATAATTATAATTTGGGATTAAAATAAATAAGAACCCAGCTTTCTCACTTCCACGTGGACTAATTTGTTACTACTTCAGTTTAGTTTTGTTCATTTTACAACTGTCCTGTAAAAGTTTCAAAGCATTTTTCTTCCCCTAATTAGGGTTTTGCTTCGATCTCTTTAGGTGTCGTCCCTCCAAAGGTGATGATCTTCATCCCTGCTTTAGTAATGTGTGCCAATTTGACAAGCAAATTATCACAAAATGCATCTTATGTCATCTATTTAACTTTATTATCACACATAAAAAAAAAAGTATTTTCTTTCAAACTCTTGAATAAATGCAACCAAATGTCTTGAAACTCACCGAAGCAGAGGATTTCCCAGACTGCAACAACCCAGAACAGGTGGAACTACTTGAGTGTTGTGACGTCCCTGTCTGCTGGGCTTCGAGCTCGAAGAAAACTTGACGTTACCAAATACTGTGCCGTCTCTTGCCTTTCGCGTGTGCAGAGTGGTGCTGCGTGACGGGAGTATCCGCTGCTGTTTTGCTTCTCTGTTGCAGTCGTCTTGCAGGGAACTCACTCATCCCAGCAGACAGGATCTGTTCTTGCAATCTGTCTCCTGCTCTGCAGCATCTGCATCATGTGCCTCTCTGCCTTTAAAACTGTGAACACTTGCTTAGAAAGCTCTTAATGAAGCTGCATTTAGAAGCAAAATCAAAACTAGACGTTCGTTGGTCTAATTCTTTCAGGGGCAGAACAAGGCTGACTTATCTGTGCCTGACAGGCAGGGAGCGCTGCTGCTGCTGCTGCTGCTACTATGGGACAAAGCACTCGGCTCAACGAATGGAGTTTTCTCTCAAACAGAGCTGCCGTACAGCGTGCACAGACTGCTGAAAATCAGTTCAAAAGAGAGATTGCGAGATAAAATGATTGTCTGCACTGTATTTGAAGCAGTTTGAGGACTTCTTTGGACTTTGGGTTTGAGAATCCACCCGCTAATCTGAACAGAGCGGGAAAAAATGTCTTAGCCACTAGTTGCTATGATGGTGAGTGGCAGATTTAAAACTACAGAGATAATCCCTGTTTGATTGAGACGAGGTTAGGATTTATATAACTGTCGTTTTATGAAAGACCATTTTCAGATCCCAACAGATGGGAGTTTCTGTGATTTATATTTTGAAAGCAAAAAAAGCAATAATTCAAATTGTACAACTTGAAATTGTTCCCTTTTGTCTCCGTGTTGTCATATCCGATGCACGTATAGAGCTGTTGTGTTTTACCGAGGCTCCGAGTTATTTTTCCACCGCCATCATTTTCATCCTCCCGTCAAAGGGGTGGAGAAGTGGCACTGGACTTGAAACAAAGTCAACAGCCTGACACTGCAATTACGGTTATGGCATCGGCTGATTACAAAACGAGGAATGGGGTTGAAAGGTTGGTGTGTCTGGACAGGAAGATTTTGCATGACTAATGGGCTTTTAGAGGGACGGGATGAAGAACTGTGGTTGGAAAGAAAAAACAAAACATACATGAACTTGCACTTATCTTGCTTGTCTAGGGTAAAAGAAAAATAGTAGTTTCTAAACGATACAGAATGAAACATGCTGTTTTTTAGGAATCTAAGTTAATCTGCTAATATTTGCTTGGCAGAGCTATTTCACTAGCAATTCTTTATTTACACTAACAAACATGAAATGTGACTTTAACCAACTTCAACAACTGTATTAGGCCATTTGACAGCCTGTTCCAGAACTATGTTAATAGCTTTAACATAGGCTTGGGCAACATGAGAAATTGTCTTGTATTGTTTTCGCTACGTAATACAAGACAACTTAAAAACAAAATAATATGGAGAAGGCTACCGCAGCTCTGCTTGTATCAGAACTCTCAAGTTATTAAACTCCACAGAAACTGGCTTTTTTTTGTTTTTTTGTTTTTTTTTGTTAGTATCAATTAGTGTCCGAGTATCGATTTGTTTATGAACAGTTCCAGTTTCCTGCCGGTTCCAGTAACTCTAAAAGTCTGAAGGCAGCAGCTGTTTGACAGGAATCAAATTGGCCCCCTCTAATTACAGGAGTCTTAATTGATGGCTCATTCTCCACAGTAGTTGAAAAATCTAATTAGAGATCATCAGATTAGCAAACATGCTTTGAGATTCAAAGCACAAGCAAGACGTGACACAGCAAAGCAGGGGGCCTAATGCAGCCTAAATGTGGTTACTGTGCATTTCTGAACAACACGTAAAGCCCGGCTGCACCGACTGCGAGTTCTCATAACGGTACCAGGCTTTGTCTTGTTGCTGTTGTCATGGTTGCTGGCTTAAAGTACTTCTGTTCCGCACAGTGAGTCCTTATTAATTGATTTTCTGCATGGCATCATTCAAGACTCTTGTCACCACTTTTCTGCTCATTTATGGCTTTCTTAAAATCCCACAAAACTGCTCTGGTTTTCATTTCACTCTTTTTTTATTATCAACACAATAAATTAGCATGTGTCATCGGGATGTTTTTGCAACTCCACTCACAGTTTCTGTGACCAAACGTATTTAATGACGTCTTGGAATTTGGTGTTTTAATTTATGTGCAATCCCTCTGCAAACTCTGATCTATAGATCAACAATTATCCCCAGATCGGCTCATTTTCATATTAATTATTTATTCTATTTCTGCGTTCGCTTAAAGACATTTGTAAACGTCTGCAGAGCAGTTGATGTGCTTCAGAGTTGAATTTGCAAAACATTTATATGCAGATGTACATTTACATATATATTGCTTGCTCACATTCAAAACAAGCTATACAATATAAACCGTTAAACATTAGAGACTGGATTATACGCACTGAGATAAAAAGGTTTGCCCCTGTGGAATATTATCAGATGTAAGAAACTCCCGGAGGAGGGGCAGCGGCTGAACAGGAGCCGATTCTGGCTGATCTCCACGGAGCGACAGATTGGCACCGACTGCTCCGCAGAATGTTCCCTTCCTTCCTGTATTAATGAACCGAAGGAAAAGTGAATGGAACCAGATCCTGTTAACAGGCGGCATCACCGTCCTCCTGCAGAGGGGGGTGGCTTACTGAATGTGGGACATGTTTTGGTCCCATTCACGTTTTGGATATCTTGATGAAAATAAATACCGTTGGTCAAAATGTGGTGCAGCATCTTCAAAAAATATATACAATTCAGTTAAATTAAGTTTTTGATCATGATCTCTCTAATTCATCTAAATACTTAACTGATGAGAAATTAAATAACACGCTGTGGTTAGCTTCATGAATAAGAAATTATTTGTATATATGTATGAAAAAAGTAGGAGGGCTAAGAGGGGAATGTGGTGGAAACAAATGGGGATATTATTGGTTGAACTGTCAAATCACTTGGACCTGTTTTTCCTGTGAGCAAAAATAATTTGTTTTGTCATGAGCTTTATGAGAGCAATGCTGTTAACACTATGACTTTGAGCACTAGAGCATTTTTTTGTGAAGAAATCATATTGTGCCGAAATCATCCCATTTTTAGCTTGATGAGGCACGACCAGTCACTGGCTGGTCGGACAGATCATAATTTTGCTTTTGTTTTCTAAAAATACTGACCTGTGAAACATTATTAATGCTCTCTGACACACTGTAAGATGTTACATCTGCTACTTAGTCATTTTTGACTATTTAGTTCAAAGCAGGCTGTAAAAAAAAAAAAAAATGTTCTTAGATATTCTTATGTTGTAGATTTTAAAGAGAAATAGTTGGTGATAGGGCGTAGCTTTTGAAAATGCTGCAATCAGAAATTGCCGATTTAAAACACTTGCACAGTGGAGAACATTTTCTAAACCTCATTTCTATATCATGCTGTGGCTCAATAACCTATTTGCAGTGCTCTTCACACAAAGATTCTGCCAGTGTGGTTCATAGCTGTTGAAGGGGGAGCTTTGACATTTTGGTTACTAAGAACAACAGACTAATGTCTATGACCTTCTTCAGCTTCTTCTGCAATGTCATTTAACTTTCACCCTTCAGCTGTTGACATCCTGAGGTGCCTTTATGCTGTGTTGCCTGGGCAACTGTGAGCCAACACAACTGTCCTATGAGAGTAATGGTGCTATGTTAATAGACTGGTCCAAAAGAGAGTTGGTCGCATTGAGTAGCTTCTCAAGTCAAAGACAAAACTGTTTGCCTATTTCTCAATAAGCTGATTTTTATCCTCGTTAGATGATAGTTTTGCGTGTTTTCTCTCTCTTTGCAGAAGGTTCATTATTCTTTCTGAAGCCTGCAAGAAGCATGATAATGCTCTTCTTTACCAACCTTAGCGACCTTCCTGCGAAACTGAAACGGATGAGGAGGAGTCACTTCCTTCGTGGGGTCAGACATAATTTACCAGTCCATCAGGTGGACGGCTTGGACGCTAAAAACAGCTAACCTCATCAGCTGGCACCTGTGTCCTCGTCTGGGTAACTGTGGTAACGAAAGCGGTGCCAAAGCGAAAGCACACTGAAGGTCAAAGACCACTCAGACTGTCGACGGAGCGTCGAGAAGGGTGTGGGGGCTGAGATGGACGACGTGACCGAAGTGTCGGAAACGGCTTTCTGATGTCTTGTGGAGTGTGGGAGGCACTTATGGGCCCATCATTATGCTTCAACGGAGCTGCATGATGCACATACCACCCTTGTCTCAGCCGTCCATACGCTTTTACTAAAGGACCTTTTTTAAGTCCTTCAAGGTCAGGAATGTGACAGCTTGGAAACTCTCCCGCCTTCCCAAAGACCCATTCTTACTTCATGTCATGAGAAAATCTAATTTCTATCATGTGGATCTTTTATCTTTCTTCTTCTTTTTTTTCTTTTTTTTTTAGCAAGAAATACGTTTTGAAGGTTTTTAAATGCTACAAGACTGCAGTGACAACACTCTTCTGTGTGGAAGATTTTACCAAGTAAAGAAGACTCAACCTTAGTTTGTAGTCTGGTTGATTCAGGCTGTGGCAAACAGAAAGAGTGAGATTTTCACCAAAATGATGGAAGCTCATCATTTTGAGCTTCCAACATTTCTGACACAAAAAAAATACTCAATTTTGAAATGTCAACAGCCTCAAGGAAGCCTGAAAGCTAAGGTAGAAACTTCTAAAATGTTATTTAAAGCATATAGCTTCCATTGGTACATTTTGCAATACACTGAATAAATACACTCAAATTACAAGTAGGTGTTTTTTCAGTGTGAAATACAATTTCAAGGCTTTTTGTGCATCCTGCCAGGGGTGCCAAAACATTTGCTCCCGTCTCCAGCAGTGTTTCATCTCCTGCCTGGATTCTGCAAACCGCCGACACAGCGATTGGACGAAGACGGCCACTAGTGTAAGCACAGCTGCTGCATGCGAAAGTGAGCAGACAAATTTTTCTGGCAGTTGTGTTGCATCCAATTACAACAGGTGAAGCCTGAGAGGCTGAATCTGCCAGACTCGCTAGTGTGTTAAAGAACCGACTCTCAGTGTTCTTAGTTTGGAAGTATGAGGTACCTGCTTATATCAACACGCTGTTTCAGTCCAAAGCGCACTGCAAAGACACTATTCTCTCAAAACCAACTGCTGAATAAAACAGAACAATGCGGTCGAGTGTATGATCTGCTGTAATAAGCCACACTCACTGCGGCTGATGGTACTCGGCTGCTTGTTGCTCCATTTGTATCACAATCGACAGTATAATCGCAGTGAAGCACGTCCTTGTCGGGGTTTTTTTTGCATTTGTTGAGCCACAAGTCTGCCTTCGTCACGGAGTACTTCTGGTTCCGTCCCATGTTGTGCAAAAGATTTAAATGTCCTCTAGCTTCTGTATATCAAAGGAGCTAGACATAGTTGTGATCTTTTATGGTATCCCTTATGTACTGTATTTTTAAGGCGTTACAAAATTATTTCTTCTTGGAGTTAAGCTTCAAGGCATTGACCATGGATGTCTTTGTTTTTTTTTTTTCTTTTACAACTGCCACATTTCTCATGTCAACCCACTTCTTACAGCAGAGACAGCATCATAAATGTCTTATCTGGACTAAGGAGAAAAAGCAATGGTTTGCTGTCAGTGGTAAAAGTCTTCTTTTTATAAGTGAAGGTAAAGTTAGCATTTTATTTGAAGTTGAATGGCCTGTAAACTGGCTTGACCTAAACATGAGAAGATCTTTGAAGTATTAGCCAAAAAAAATAAAAAATAAAAAATAAAAAAACAACAACAATGCAGACACACTGAAGGCTGCGTAAAGCAACTGAGGCTTCCTTAACACTTCAGCCCAGGCTGTTGGCCTCCGTCCCATGCTAAAAGCATTAAGTGCCTATATTGAGCAGTGATTCAACACACTTTTTCATTTGGCTGACGTTTATGTTTTAAAAATTAGATCAGCCAGCAAACTCTTGATGAGTCCATCTCTTGTTTTTATACCTAGGCAGCTAATATCCTTCGCTTAAACCAATCTCTTCACGATCCAGAAAGAATGTGAGGTCTGAACTCTATGTGATGACTCTAACTTGAGCCTACTCCTGTACAAACTCATATTTTTCCTGATTATGGTAGGTTTAGAAGCCATTTTGTGGCTGAACCTTTGGGTGTTGTGACCAAGAAACTGCCTATTGTCCAAAGAACTCAACAAAGCCTGGAGAATGATTCACTTAGACTTAGGGAAACAAAGCCCGCCTCCCCGTAAGCTAAATATAAAGAAATGTTTGACTTTCATATAAATCCTTTGCAGTTATTTGTGGGATTTTCCCCTCTCAACTCTGCGACTACCCTCAGCAGGGTCTTGAGTATCCCACTGACAGCAGTATGACGGCTGCTCTCGCAATCTCTCTGAGTGATTTCACTTGCTGTGTTGGAGCACAGTGACATTTAAATAGAGAGCGGCTCTGGAATCTGTAGGAGTCTCTCTCTCGCATGCTGCTCTTTTGTCATGGGAGCCGTGCATTTCAGCATCAGCGGTACGGAGTGGGCAGCATGACGCGTGGGTAAAGAAGCGTTGGTATAACCTCTCCTCCGTCTCTGATCACAACGTCAATAGTGGTAACTCGTGCATCTTTCCCTTCCCTCACCTCTTGGTCTATTTATTTTCTTGCTCTCCGTCTATGGCTCTTGTCCTCAATTTCCCTTCACACATTCACATAGGCTTTAAGGAGAAAACCTTCAGGATTTAATTGTGTGTTTTAGGGGTTCCGGGTTTATCTTCATCTAAAGATGAAGGCTTAATGAAGATAAGAGGGTGAAGTGTGACTTATATTTAGCAGGTCTTACTACCCTGACCTATATGTTGTGTTGTTTCCTTTTATGGCTGTTTTATTTGTATTTAATGGTTGTAAAAAAGATGACGATGTACTTGAGAAGGGAGATAATTAAGATCCCAGATTTTATTGAGGAAAACAATATATGAAATATGAAAATGATTTTTTCAAGCAACCAGACTGATAATTATATTTGTTCATGAGAAAAAAAAAATCTTTGAAAAATAAAAATCATTCCTGACTTTTTTTTTTCCCTTTAAGTTTAGGCAAAACCTCATGAGTTTTATAGCCTTGAAAATCCAAAACTTTAACCACACTTATTTGCATATTTGGCAGAGTTTATTTAAATTGAAGCTTTATCCATTCCAAACCCGGTTTTGATGTGTATTTTGGATCATTGTGTTCTTCGAACTCCCAACTTTGCCTGATTAAAGTAAGTGGAAGAATGGAAGTATTTAACGTATTTCCCCCTCCTTCATTTTTCCATTAACTTTGTGCACAACTATCACCGGGAGCATAAGAGCTCCACAGCATGATGCTTTCACCTCCATACTTGAAAGACGCTATGGTATTTGAAACCCATTAGGTTGACTTGTGAACCTTCATCATGTCACTGTGGGAAAAAAAATTACATTTTGATCTTTGTCTCATCTGACCACAGGTACTTTTTCCAAAATGTAATTAGATTCTCCATGTTGGATGCTGCAAATTTCAGCTGAACTGAAAACTTGAATTAAAGGATGCGGTCTGAAGTGGAAAAAAAAAATCTGTAAACCGCCTATAAATTCACATCACGCGAACAGCAGACAAATGTTAGCAAACAGAAAGCTGCTTGAAGTCGTTGCAAATTTAGCAGCTGGAGTGGAAAATTTCCCTCTGGATTTCATGCAAAACTAGATGCATAAACAAGAATCTGTTTGGCATCACGTTTGCCAGATCATGTTTGTATTTACAATTTGTTTCTCCTGCCCTGGCCCCAAGTGGCAAAAAGGAGGAGACTGCTGTGCTGTGGAAATGTGTTTGCTCCTGTTACATGTTTCTTCTGCTTTTGCATTTTTTTTGGTAACACATATCAACTTAAATAAATATTGATGTCAGACAAAGATATGCTTAATATCTAGCCCGATGTGAAAATGCAATTTCCCCTAAACCCAATAACTAGTTTATCACTTTTGGTGGCAGCAGTTTGGTAGCACCAATTTTTGCAAAATGTATGAATTATTCTCTTGCGTCACAATAATTTTCTTTAAAGAATTGCTTTAATTCCTCCATATTTGAGGGTTGTAAAGCTTGGAGGGCTAGTTTAAGATCCGAAAATTGTTCATTCCAAATACTGTTGCATTTTGTCTGACTGTATAATGATGGAAATTATGTTCTAGTCTAGCTTTAAGTTTTAAGACGGATCTAACAGAAAACACCCTCGCACCCCCTCAAATTATTTTTTTTTCTCTTGCCTCATAAATAAGTTTTTGGCAAATACACGACTCTTAGTAGGCAGTGGTTTTTGCCTTGGAAATTGCCAACAGAGTCCACGTGAGGTGTAAATAGTCACTCTTAGTAATTTTGGTTGGGAAATCCAGTTAATCATTGTTGATTTGTGATTTAACACAGAGAGGGGAGGGGTTACTTTTCACCAAATTTAGATGATTTGTTTTTCGTCTTTTATCAAATATTGTTCAATCACAAGAAGTGTCATTGAACAACATGGCGAAACATTTTGGATTTCGGGATCTTTGGTTTTGAAGTGGTTAAGGAATTCCACTCTGACTACAGAGTGAGAGGGAGGATGAGGAGAGTTATTCCTGCCAGAGAGTGAGAAGAAGAAGAAGAGGAGGAGGAGGAGGAGAAAGAGGAGGAGGAGGTGGGAAGCGAATGAGAGTGAGAGAGAGTTGCCTGTCTGCTCGGCTTTGTGGGTATGCGAGTACATGTGTGTGCGCGCTCGGCTCGGCTCGGCTCGGTGAGTGTATGCGTGCTGACACCTGGTGCTCGCACTCCCTCGCTGCTCACATTGTGGAGAGCTCTCAGCCTGTCTGGACCGTTCTTTACCTCTCCCTCTTTTCCTTTTTATTCCATCCCTCTATCTTTTGTCCCTCTCTCTGCCTTTCTCCCCCTTCGTTGTTTCCTGCGCCTCTCCGTGTCCCTACAGCCTCTTCCTTTTGTTCAGGACCTCCTCCACCATGCTGCGGGATTTTTATTGACTGGCCAGACATGCGCTCGACTGACTAAGGTGAGCCGGATGAATCGGGGCAGGAGGGCGGATGGACCGCATTGATGTTTTGAATTCAGTTCTGAATACAGGGAGTGGTAGGGGCAGTCTCCAGAAGAAAATAGGCACTATTCACCCTGTTATTTGTTTCTGTGTATTTTTGTTTGCTTTAGCCTGCAAGTCTGAGCAGCAGTTGATGGGAAAAGCCTCTGTGTAGGTGTCTCAGCTCGTACTTTGAAAGGTGAGGGGTTCAGCTGTGGGATTGAAGAGTGTCTGGGTGTTGTTTGGTTTCTGACTGGTGTCAGCAGCTGCTGGTTAAATCCCCACTTGATGATTTGTTTGTTCTGCACTGGCTCCTGCGCTTGGAGTCACCTTGACCCGGGCTTTCACAGCAAATTGTGTCTTAGCGGCATCGTGCCACACCTTAAGCATGAGATGCGTGTGTGTGTGTGTGTGTGTGTGTGACAGTGTGTGTCACTGATATAAAACACTAATGGTGGAAGAGATTTATGGTGAAAAGCAATCGGAGGAATAAATCCAAAACAAGTTATTGATGAGTATTAGAAGTCATGTTTTTAAGGTGATACTTGTCATTCTTCATCTCTTCATAAATCCCTGCTTTGTTTCTTGTTCTATCCCTTTTCTTTGTCAAATTATTCTATTTTATATTAGATGGTCATCCATTCGGCTCTTTCTCACTTAAATTGGATATTAAAATCCGCTTGCGATACTTTTGTATCTTCTTTTGTTGACAGACTTTCAGGAAATCTCTTTAAAAAGCTCTTCTAATTTTGACAAATACGTCGTGTCCTAATTTAATCCCCCTAAATGCGCACTATTTTCCTGAATTGTCACAATTATTTCAGTAATACTTATTTTTATCCAAAATCCTTTTTTGTTAGCCTTCACTCAGCAATCACATCTTGTATTTAAAGAGATGAACATTCCTAAATATCTAATATGTCCTCTAACTCTCCCTTTCGAGAAGTAAAACCAAAAGTAATTGAAAAGTTATTGCATTTCAGGAATTCAATTCAAAATGTAGATAAGTGTGAAGAGTGTTTTTTGTGGCATGGCCTACAGCTAATGAAAATTCATAATTTGCTTTTTCTAATATTTGGTGAATATTATAAAATACCACAAAAAAAACAAAAAACTAAACGCATTTTTAATGTGTCATGGAGGTACCGTATTTTCCGCACTATAAGGCGCACCGGATTATAAGGCGCACCTTCAATGAATGGCCTATTTTAGGACTTTTTTCATACATTAGGCGCACCGCATTATAAGGCGCATAGAATAGACGCTTCATACTCTATTATTACACATCCACATTAATAAAGAAATGGTCCCCGAGTACTTTATATAGTAGGCTGGCCCAGCCGTTGTTTCACTCACGGTGTTGGTGTTGCGATATTATGCCCAACTGCTTTCTGGGTAACACAGACCAACCGACACGCTGCCGCTGCAGTCTCTGTCTCTCTTCCCCTGCCCCTCCCCCCCTTTAAATGTATTATCAAACTTTATTAACAAACCAGTGTTCTGACAACTATCCCAGCATGCACCGCGCACCACTTCTTCTACGGGGGAAAAAGAAGTAGGCGGCTGCTTACCGTAGTGGACCAACTACGTAAGCAGCCTACTGCATGTCTGTGTAAACATGACGTCTTTCATTTCGATCTGAGTTAATTAGCGTAGCATTTCTGCCGGATTTTCACAACATATCAGCCACGACAATGGACAGGGGAACCAACAAGTTCATGTCATCTTTTTTGGACGACATCAAGGTGTTTGAGCCACTGGATGCCTCCAACATTGTGCGCGTCACAGCTAAAAGCTACCGATAGATGAGGAAAACAGCAGATCCTCACACCCTCAGCATAAATATAGCTGTGGACAAGATCACTGATGCCTGTTGTTCTTGCAAGGCTGGGTAAGTCGGCATTCATGGTTTTGAATGTACATTAGCATATGTTTACTACAGTAGCTTGTGTTTGTGAGACGGTCACGCACGTGGTAGCTGCACTGTGACCTAAAATGGGCATTAGCCAATGAAACGCGGCCCCTGTGGTAAAGTCCGTTGCTGGACCTGTTGTGGCTCAATATTGGTCCATATATAAGGCGCACCGGATTATAAGGCGCACTGTCGGCTTTTGAGGAAATTGAAGGTTTTTAGGTGCGTCTTATAGTGCGGAAAATACGGTAATCGGCCTGCAGCTCTACTCAATCTTGACTCTAGATGGGTTTTACAATCCTCTCAAGCCTGTGGTTGTCCTGTGCATCAAAAATGTGTCAAAATAATAATAATTAACAAAAGATGCAACAAAATATGTATTGAAATATAAACATTGACGTAAACAAAGCTGGCCACTAAGGCCAATTGAAAAAGAACTACATGGAAACTGTCCTCCCTGCAGAACATTATGCTGAAGTTAAATCCAAATTGTGGCTTTTAAACTCTTAATGGCTGCAGTAAAAGGTTTCTTCTGCATAATTGATTGTTTGTGATGATTGTTTCCAATATTCTTTGGTTTGTCAATAAACAGAAGCGGCAAGGAAAAGAGGCATGGACGGTGGGTAAGGGGGGGTGAAGAGGAGAGCATCAACAGGGTGGTGGTCTGTCCTCAAATCTGAAATAGAAAGTTTAAAGTTTAAAGTCTTTGATGGGAGACAAAAAGGCTACAGTTCAAACCAGAGGCCAAAGATGGACTGATTTGAAACCAAGCTCAGCATGGCCTAAGATTGGTTTCAGAGAACTGTAAATTGTTTCCCAGCTGACAACAATTTGGTAAGCTGTGTCTTGTTCCGTTTTCTTTTAGTCTGTCCAATCTCATAAATAAAGTCAAGGTGCAATGTCTTTCCCCCTTTTTTTTTTCTAGAACAAATTTGCCAAATGTGTAGTCTTTGTGCAATGAATTGGTAAAACATATGAGTTTTAACTTTTTTACTTAGTGATTTTATAAGTTATTGAGATGAGCCTCTTTTATTATTTTTGTTTACTTTGCTTCAGACACCAGGCCTGTTCTCTGCTCCTCTCCACTCTTTGTCACACGTCTTCCTGTTTTCTGCCTCTCTGTCATCACTTGACTTGTAGTCCAACTCTCCTCTTCTTCCTCACACACTCTCTTCCGCCCACTCGGATATTTCTGGAGAACAAAAGGAGAGGGGAGTGGGGGCGATAAAACACTAGAGCAGGGAAGACTTAATGTACCAGCCCTGCGTAGGCTAATGAGTCTTCACCACTTTGTTTCTCGTTCCCTCCCTCCCCTCTCGTTTCTGTTCCCCAAGTCCTTGTGCCTCCCAATTTATCCGCATCATCTCATAACCAAATGTCCACCTCATGCCCTCGGGGTGCTCCCACCTTCGAGTAATTTTCTCCTCCATCATTGTCTTCTCCTTTCAACTCGGCCACTTCTCTCCCTCTTCCTCCTTCGTTTCTTTTTTTTTTTTTTTTGTCAATCTGTGCGCTGTAACATTTTCATCACGGCTTCTTTTTCACATCCTTCCTGCTGCTTCTCTGTTCCTTTCGTTCCTTCTGGAGTGGTTGTTTCGTCCCTCCCCCTCATCTTCTTTTTGTCAAGTCCCACTCGTTCCGCTCGTTCATCATCCATTTATGCTCATAATTGCAGGTGCTAAAACACTTTTAAATCTAATTTCTAGTCATCTTTTTGCTTCCTGGTGGACCTTCCTGTCACTTATACAAATCTTTTATGGAGAAAACGGATAAAGTAACTCTTTTTTTTATTTGATTAAATGGGACACAAATGAATTTATGTTTATAAAGGTATTTGTATGTTTTTCAGTCCACATCAGATATATTTTCCCCATCCACATCCTGTTATTTTTCCCAGGAAAGTGTCTTTCATCGCGACTATTGATCTGGATGGGCTTATTATGGTTGCTCAATGTCGCAAACTTTTAAATAACAGGAAGTGCCGTGACTTACTTAGCATGCCAATGTTACAGTGTTGGGATTTTCAAACAGGAACAGGAAGAAGTATGGAGGTAGCATGTATTTTGGAAACATTATACCTTTTTTTTTTCTATCCGTTGAGCTAACCATTCGTCCTGACGTTCATCGTTTTTGTTTTCATAATATTTAAAGAGAAACAGAGCGACTACTTTGCGAGTCTTTAGGAATGTTCACAATAAACTGAGCCGGAATCCTGCGAGTTGCTCTGTGCCGCATGGCACAGGCAGTAAGACGCACACTGCTGTGTTAGCGAAGGGGAGTGTTGGTTCCTTTCACAAAAGCAGTAATTGCGAGAACCACAACTGTGAGACGTGGACTGCAAACCCATTGCGGCCATATGCACCTCCGCTGCTGTCTCTGTTTCATGGTATCTGTCTTCTCGTCTTGCATTTAGAGCAAAATCTCCTTTGTCTGATACCTCCGCCTTTCCTTCTCTCCAGTTTATGGACAGCAGAACTCTGAGTGGTTTTGACTCACTAGATCAGCGTGTTGGCTATCTCAGATCTGTTAGTTGTGCAAAATGTATGGTGATTATTGCTGTATGAATTTATCATTATCCATTCTTTGACCAGAATGAAAAGTACCTTGTTTTTTTGCTAAATAGCTTGTTCACACCAGCACAGATGCAAATCATTTTAATGTAATCTCCTCTCATCCAGAGGTAAACAGCAGAGTTATCTTTAGCAGCTCGTTTTCAGTCTTGTGACTAAAATGTAATTATGTTTTAGCCCCAACTCAATCATCTGTAGCAGAGATATTTAGAGATCTGCTTTTTTTTCTCCTCCAAAACACAACTCCAGTCTCAACTCTTGGAGGGCAAATGCAAGTCCAAGCATTGACATTAGACCGCTCTCACACCGGACGCATACTGTCTGGTCTGCCTCAAACACAGAACTGCTCTGGATACGAATGCAAAATATTAGGAGATTTTATTAAAAATATTAACAATTTACATCACTGAACTCCAATCCAACATGAAAAAATATAAACCACAATAACTATGCGATGTAATGTTTAACCAAGCTAAAATATGAATATATTTTCAGTGGGCGCCAACATAAACATGTAATTAGACACGCACACAAAACTGGCAAACGTCAACTGTAAAATACTGAATCATAACTTGCACTGTTTTCACTGCTATAAGCGTATCCTAATGTGTCTGAGAGCATACACTGTGTTTTCATTAATGTGTTTCTTGGAGTAACAGGCTTGATTTTGACTGGGGCTGAGCCACAATTACATTTTAGTCAAACGTCTGAAAAGCTCAATTAAAATGAGCTGCCAAATAATGACACTTAATGCAAAGCTGGCTCTCTTATTTGATTTTTTAACGTACGCTTTAATACAACTTTGCATAAAAATGTAATTATTTGCCAAATAATGCTAAGTTGGACACCCTTAATGCAACTTTTAATGCACATTTGCATTAAAAGTGTCATCGTTTACCGAATGACACTTCATGACAACAGTCATAAACATTCATGAAGACTCCTTCATGTTCTTAATAGGTGTTATGTCATGTCTTATGCACGCCCCTTCGAATAAAGTGTTACCCAAGTTTTCTTATTTGAAAGTTAAACATTGAGTAAGATTAGTTTGGTGTCATGAAAGAAAAACTGCATAATGTTCCTATCCAGAGCTACTACACCTATGTGAGATAACTACTCATGATGCGGCAACCCTGCAGCGCTAACAAAACATCTCGGAGGCACATGAGCAACGGAGTTTCATTTGCTTTTGGCAGGAAAATACAATAATTCTAAAACTACGAGAATAAAACCAGGACTTGTATACATTACACATCCCTGACTTGCATGTTTCTTGTGCATGACGCAGTCTCAGAGTGTCGCTCATCAAGTGAAGGCATTTCATTTCTAATTGAGAGATCCTGAATCCAAGCCTAGATGCTCCACTTTTTGATAGCCTGAAGACAAAACAAAACAAAAAAAAAAAACAACAACTAACAATCAAATGTAGATTTAAAATACAAACTGTTTAGTGCAATAAAATCAGCTCCGGGTAATAAGTGCATGCACCCTGAACACAATGATAACGATGCGAAATTGTCATACTGTCACAGCCCCAAAATATGAGCTGCAGAATTGTAAAAATGAGTGAGAAATTGGACAGGAAACGATGGGAGAAAGTCGTCGACTGAAGTGATATTTTAATGCTGTGTTTTGTGCCAGTTAATGGACGAGCTGTTGCGTCACAAACACTTTGCAAATGCTGCCAGAGTGACTGATCTGGTTCAACATCACGTTAATTACAGTAAGAGAGGTGTTTGGCGAAAAAAAAAAAAATGGTGTGAAAAAATCCAAGTACAAGTATTCATAAATAAGTGAGAAAAAAATAGGATAAATCATAATCTTTCAGACATTGCTTATCTAGGGAATGCAGAGTCAGACTGCATGTTCTGAACAGCTTCTAATCATTGATTTATTTATAAGAGCTCAGAGTGAGGTACAAGCCATGACCTTCGTGGTTTCATTCTGTTCTTAGAAGTGTTTGAGAAGATTTCGATAATTTAATTCTCAATTTAATTGCCTCATTACATTGAGATTTCACTTTAAGCTAAATGGGGGTGGGGAGACATTAAACTAACCCGCTGCTAACAAAAACCAAATGTATTTGTTTCTTCTACACTGTTTAAAAGAACGAAACCCATCTCTTGATGTCCACTTGTCTCTTTAATGGTCTCCTGCCACGCAATATTAAGTGCCCAGCTGACGGCAACCCTTTATATAAAAAATTGATGCATCAGAGCAGGATCTGCCAAAACTAATAAGTGTCTCTTTCTCACAGACACACACTAATCCATAAACTAAACCGAACTCTATCTAAGCTTCACACCTTTCGCTGGACTTTTGCATTCAGCAAAATCTCAAGTTATTCAGCAGTTTTTAAATGTATTATCTGAACTTAATCTTACTCGTTTCATCAAGCGTATCAGAAAATCCCCATCTTCTAACTGACTTGTTACCTCTTTTTATGTGAATGGAGAAGAAGGTCCATTTCGATGTATGTGCACATATATATTCTCACCTCTAAATATAGCCCGGTATATGGTGAAGCTGTCATACTGGTGATAAAAGATACGCAGCCGCAGACATTAGCCTACTTTCTCCACGCCCTGTGGAAGTGTTGGTGTCTGCTGTGCCTCTGCAGCTTCCTTTTATTTTTTAATGTCCATTTCATTATTCAGGCCTTCACGCCTTCAGTTACAGACTCGTCTGTTGCATTTCAAGTATATGGTGTTGGCATTATCTGCGTGTATATAAGCACATGTGGTTTTTCTTCCACCTCCTGTCGTCACAGTGACGCCGAACACAGAGTGAGTTATTGCATCACTGCGGGTGAGAACTGCTGGAGCGAGCGACGGTCTTCCTTCACGCGTTATCCGTTAGTCGTTCTCCGTCTCGTTTTTTTTTTTTGTTTTGTTTTTTTGTTTGTTTCTTCTCATTTTCAACTTCTGGTTGTTAGTTCCCCGCAACCTCATAGCTTTTCCTTTGCAGACTGAGGAGCAAGATTCAAAATGACACTTCACTCGTCTGCCCCTGGCCAGCTGTTGTCGAACATGGTGCAGCGCCTTTACCGCTGTTGCTTTTCTTTGCCTCTGGTTGTGCTTGAGTCATTGCACGCTGTGTTTTATCTGCTACCCCCTTTTTCATATTCAGCTGGTGTCACACAAAGGGAAGTGGTATCTCTTGTGCAAATAAAAGCATAAGAAGCTTTGAATCATCAAATACAGAAATAAGCTGAAAATGGTACTCTTTCATTTTGAAGTTTTTTAACCAAAATCGGTCTTCCTTTTTTTAAATTTTTTTATCTGAGGCTGTTTTGTGTTGGTGAAAAGTAGCATCCTCCCCCCCGCCGCCCGTTACGGTGAATTCTATTAAATGATGACTAATTTCAGGGTTGCAGCTCTTTCAACATGAATATCATCAAATAGCCACTCAACAGAATGATTAGTCATGCAGCCTGTAGACGGTCCATGGAAACTAAAACTGACTTCTGCACAACTCCCCGAGACAGGATTCGGTCTTTATACGTGTTGCCGTGCGCAAATCCGACGCCTGGAGCCGTGGCATCAACACTGGATAGAGTTTAGCCTGTTTCTCTGAATGTTATTAAATTTCTTGAACTTTATGCACCCTATTTATGCTAGCCGACCTCTGTCATCTGTGGAGCTAAATGCGGTATGTAATTTAGAGAACTCGTTTTTAGTGAACTCGTTTGTTCTTTGGCAGTTTCTTTTTCATTAAATCTAATAGTAGACTTATCAACAGTCTGAAATAAACAGGAAAAATAATTAGTGCTGCAGGCGAACCAGTGCGTAACAATGCAGCGAGTAATAACCGCAGAGTGGCTCATAGGAAAGCAGTGAGACTTATTTTTATTATGGGTCTTTGTTTAGGTTTTTGTGTTTTGTTTTCAGCGCTCTGGGCAGCAGATAACTTTTGAAACAAGCATTTCTTATATCACATTGAAACCAGTAGCTTGCATGCACTGTCTAGCACAATATCAGACTAACTGCGATGTTCATTGATTTGTTTGGTCAATTAGAATGACCCGAATTGTTTGCATTTATTTAATGCTGCAATAATGACTGAGAGAAATTATTTATCTGAAGTTTAAATGCAGGGCTATAAAACATTTTTACCATCTTACGATCAATTTAAGCATTACTCAGAGATAAGGTCCTGGCACAGTAGGTCACTTGGATTTAAGTTCACATTTAAAACGTTTTGTACAGACTTGTGTAAAATATCCGTTGTCATTCTAAATCTTGATGGAGATTTTGAAAACTCATTCACAGAAATTTTGAGTTTTTATTTTTTTTTCTCCCATATTGTATGAATAGTTCCATTGTACAGGATTCACTTTGCTCACCTGATGTAAGTAAAAGTTCCCACGTCTTCCAAAAAAAAAGCAAGATTTGAGTGTGTTACAAATTTCCGTTCCTAAGCTCACAAATTGTCGTAATAACAGGAGAACGCTTTAAGCAACAGTAGCAAATTTTAAGCACTCCTCTAAAAGCGCTGTATGGTAATATTCTTCACAGTCATTAGGCAATTTAAAAGCCAGTAGAAATCATCCACAATAATGAATGAACTGTGACTGCAGCAGGAGCTCCTTTTCTTCCCAGCCTCTCTGTGTGAATTCATGAGGATTCCAAGTTTTTCTCATTAAACACTCTTCGCCGGTGCAGAGAGTGGCATCTGCAAGCTTAGCGGGAGTTGAACACTCCCCTTCTCTTGCTGCAAACACCCTGAGGTCAAAGGGAACATGGGATGATGTTGCTCTAAATAAAGAAAAAAAATGCACCACTATGCCAGGTTTCATTTACAGCAGGCTTTCAAATGTTCTACATTTTGCTTAAAGCTCAACTAGTCCTGAAACAATTAGTCAGGAGCTTGATATGTTCAACAGAGCATTAAAATTATGTTTTAGTGCTCTGTTTTTCTGAGTTTTTAGGCAGAACATAGAGTGGAATTTACAGGGACACCAACCACATTTAACTGGAAAAACACATTTTTATTGTAGATCTGATTTTATGAGTGCATATTACTTTCTATAAAAACTAGTTTGATTGCTTACTTGCTTCCTTTTTGACTGACTTCCTTCTGTAATCTTTGTAATAAATGACAAAACAGAGATGCTGGCGTAGAATGCTAGCTAGTGCTAGCATTCTAACGTAGAATGCTAGCATTAGCTAGCGTTCTAATTTTATACTTGGATAACATTAGCTAATTCTAGCTAATGTTAGAAAGCTAGCACAAGCATTCTGATGTTATCAATTTTAATTTCTTTGTTTTTACCTGGTGGAGTACCTCCTAAGGCCAGTCAGCTGCTTCATTTATAACAGATAAAGAAAGGCAACCTGAAAATATGCAACAACAAATTCTTCAGACCAGAAGCCATATCCAGTTTTTATTTCTCTTTTTGTCCTCTTCTTGTTTGTGATAGAGCACACAAAGCTGAATATGTATCCAATTCCGCTTGGTTATTTTTGCTGCGTGCTTTTTCATTTCTGTGCTCTGTGAGGTAACCCCAGTGGTGTTTCAGTCTGAAGGTAGGAGAGGCTTAATGTAGCCCCTCTCATTTTTTCCAGACTCTTATTCACCGCCTTTATTTTTATATGTTTTAAACGAATCCCACCCACTCAGTGCTGCAACATAGCTTTATTCAGCATCAAATGGCAGCGTAGGAGTTGGGGCATATCGGTTCTTTTTTTTTTTTTTTCCTGTTTCACTCGCTTTGTTGCACACACTCTCCATTTCTTCCTGCTTCCTCCATCATAACACCTCCATCCATCCAGGACACTGCTGAGTCGTGGTGCTGTCAGCCAGAGCCTGACGCACTCAGCCACTCTCATATGCGTCACCTCTCTGGCCTGTCGCCGCCACCATGCTGTTTGCTGTCCTTCAGTTGTACAGAACCTCAGTGGCCAGGATAGGAGATGCTCCAGGCTTTCCTGTAGGGTAGGGGGAAGGTATAGTGTTCCTTCATGCCAAGACTACACTTCCTGCTCTGTGTTTTGGATGAGTTAAGGCCAAATCTTTGGTTTAAAAAAATGGCCACTGCATCTCAATTAATTGTAATATTGAAAAAAAAAAAATGTGTAGAATATTCTTAGACAGGGCTAATTTTGCGTGGATTATTTCTTTAATCGTGGCCCTCTGCTTGTCTGTGGGTCGGTGGTTTAGATCAGGCCAATTTGACGGTAACCAAGCCCAGTGATATCCTGAGCAGGTAAGCTGGGGAAACAGGGAAAACAAAATGCACAAGTAGACGGTTAATAAAACAGCAGCTGACATAGTTCCCTAAAAAACTGGAAACTTCACTCTGGACATCAAGCAGCTTGCACTCTGTTCCTCTCTGATTCCAAACTCTGGGACCAAATTAAATACTTTTTTTTTGTCATCTGAAAAGAAGATTTTTCAACCACATTTTCACCTTTTACTCAACTTTCCATTACTAAGCCTGGAAGCAGTGCTCTCTAAGTAGACAGCTTGTGTAGCAATTATGTTTTATGGTCAATCCTGCTTGGAAAGGGCGTTGGTCGCTTTTCTGTCAGAAGTCATTCTCTTGATTCTGTAATTAAGAGAAAGACTTCATGAGATACAATTCCTGCACCAGATATCCATTTTTGTAAATCAATCTTGCATAAAATTTCTTTAAAATCAGATCTACAATATCAAGGTTGACATAAATCAATACTTGAAGTCTCTGACTAGGTTGTATATTGAATCTATATGATGAATCAGTTTCTGAGCAAATGAATAGAATCACATTTTTTTCATATTCCAGTTGATGTAGTTATTTGCAGAGTTTAAAATGACTGGAGTATAGAAAATATGTCTAAAAATGTACGCAAATATATACAAAGACTGTTCTAATTATTCTTGCGCTGCCTACTTTAAATAGTCAGTACCCATTTAATATGAGTATGTCCCAATACGCTCAATCCATAAACCATTTTATAAACATGTAAGGACTTTTAAAAGTGTTTCCCAAAAAAATAAATAATGAAACTAAATGTATCAGGAAAAATAGCCCACAAAAACACAACGCAAACTGAGTAGGTTGAACAAAGTAAAAAGCAGCAAAGCTGTGGTGAAGTAAGAGCTCGCTTTTTTGAATTATCCTAAACTGAAATAGTTAAAATAAAAAAAATAGAAACAATTTTTCAGTCACTCGACTTTAAACCAACTGAGGTTGGTCAAACTGGAAGAGAGCAAAGAAAGAGTGGTACAAAAAAAAACTAAAGGAGCAGCTTTTATGGAGCTTAATCATTAAAATATACAGTAAGACCTGCCCTGGTATTTGCTTTTTTTTTTCTTTTTTTTTAGCTCTCCAGTTTATAAAGAAAACAAAGAGACATAACCCTGTTACACTTTGGGCTTTACTGGCATACGGAAATTTCTTCTTTTATTGCATCTGCTGCTGGTTGGTAAATTGGAAGATGCCACTGATTTACAGTTTGCTCTCTGCGGGTAAACCAATTTGCAGGCACAACAAGGAAGCAACAGCTTCGGCAACAAAGATTCATCTGCATTATTTGCCCTGCTGGTACTTTAGAAAGCACAATTTCTTTTGTTTATGACCCTTTAAAGAGGAAACTTTGAAAAACTGAAGGGGAAGTATGTTTGCTTTTTTTTTTCTTTTTTTTTTTTTTTACATTGGATTTATATCTATGATGCACAAAATGAGATTGTGAAAACCCATTTTGTGCACTCAACATTGTTTTTGTTGATTTGTTCACTTCAACAGGGGGTTTGCCTCGGAAAAGTTCAGATCTGTTTACTACCCACACGGCGTCCTGTGTTTTGCCTGCTTGCGCTCTGACTGACCAGTTTTCTGTTCTGTAAAAGAGTAGATCACACATTAATCAAAAATGATATAGACATTGTCCTACCTCCAGTTAACAGCTTGTGAAACTGCTGCCTGTGCACTTGCATTATACCATCCACACAGACTCACAACAACAATGATCCATAACATTATGTTCTCTCTCCTGGGAGTCTTCCGACCCACTTGCAGCCTGTCCTCCCTCAATATCAGACTTCTTAAGAGTTGACAGGGTTGTCTTTTAGCCTGTCACTGCAGGTAATAGAGCCTGTGACAAACACTTCACACCCTCAGCCTTGCAGATCCGTTTGGATCACCCTCAAATCGCCTAAGACTTGACTGATTGGCTGGCATGTGGAATTTTCTCCAATCGGTATGCACTAAAACTTCATAATAGAAGAAAGTAATATTTTGATCATGTCAAATTTAACATTCCTTTTTTGTGAAAATTACAATTCTATAGTTCCCACTTAAGTTGGTTTTACTCTGGTAGGAAACCTGCCAACATCTGTTTATTTAGTGCAGCATGAATGCAGCCATTCAGTTTGGTATGAGGTGCTGTACTTACATGAAGGTGTGTTTGACTCAAACCAGAATCGCCTATTTGAAACTTAAGAACTGGTTGTTGCCCCAGTTGGTGTCAACAACTGCCATAAAGCATTTGTGATCATTTGCAATGATTCTTTCACATTACTGAGATTGAATTTTTCCCAACTTTGTGACTGAATTAGTGTAAATAGCCAGTCGGAGGTAATACCAGAAAACCTCAGTTGGATTGAAGCCCCAGATTAAGACAGTCCATAATCTTCTCGTTCTTTTTGACACATTCAGAAGTGGACTTGCTAGCATGTTTTGACTCGTCGTCCTGCTGCGTAACCCAAATGAGCAGTGATCAGAATCCATGGTTCCATCAGCTGTGCCAAGTTGTCCAAGGTGTAAAGCAGCCCCAAATCATCACTCTACTACCACCATATTTGACTGTCAGTGCGGTGTTTTTCTTCTGAAGAATTTCCTTTTTTCCCTAAATGTCTTTAGGGATCACCAGAGGATTGTTTTGGCAGATGTGAATTCGGTATTTGTGATATCTTTCGTCCACTGTGGTTTTGATCTGGGAGCTCCCATCAATGTCACTTTAGCAGTGCTTTAGGTGTTGTTTGTGATTTCCTGTGTGAGTCATTAGAATAGTATTTTCAGTAGGCTAATGACTCCTATTAAGGGTTAATGTTCTTCCGCGTATTCTGCATTTTTAGAATAATGGCTCTCATTGCAACTCGCAGAACTCTAAAAGCCTTCGAAATGGCTTTGTAACTCTTTTCAGACTGGCAGATGCCAATAACTTTAACTTTATTTGTTTTCATGAGATTGGAGCATGCATTGTGTTACTTTTTTGGGATCTTTCAGCCTACTTCATGCTGTCAGACAGTTCCTATCATTGATTTCTTGAATCAACAGGTTAGGCAGTTATAAGGGTTGGGATTAGTTTTTTTTTTCAAACTAGTTTTGCAATACAATCCTTACGAGCGTGTTCCAAAGAGCTCTCGTTTCTTTACCAAAACACACATTTAGCCGTTGAAATGTTTTGTTTTCACTCTTTATAAGTCACAGCTTGAATTTTTGCCCCTGAGACTATCATCGTCAAATTTCCAAGTACACTAAAAAGGTCTGAAATTTATAAATGGGCTTCACAACAGCCTGCAGAAGGATATAGTGTCTTTGTGTAGCTGAATGCCACAGTATTGTAGGCTGAGAGGTACTTGTAGAAGAAAATGTTACTTCAGTTTTCTGCTTGGAGCACAAACAGAGGGAAAACACACTATTCTAGAAATGTTAAAAGTATTTTATCCTCATTTTTATTAGCTGTGCACCTGTATATAAAATGCTTACACAAACACTATGTGGGGGAAAAAAATATCCGAGAGAAAACTTTGACAAACATTGTGAATCAGACCTGACTAAGCCGATTGCATTTCTAGCACACATTTTTAAATCATCTCCAAAGACTATATTTATTGTCTTATTTTAGAGAAATTACTAAAATTGCTGCTGAGTCTGTATTTGAACTTTTCTATTGTCATGATTATGCCATCCTGCTGCGTTTCAATCACTGCTTTCCGCTTGAATTCGTCAAAACAAATGTCTGAGTTGCGGATCCCAAGCCACAGCTGGTCTGAAATCGTCTTTATACCAGAACCAAAAGCAGAACTAAAATGTAATCCAGAGCACTACACATTGAATGTCTGTTAGATATTTTGTCACATAACTGCAGAAAAGATAGAAACATCAATATCTTGGTGTACTGCAACATAAATCCAAAAATGCAACTAGTGTAGCCATTATTTCTCCAACTCTAGGATCTTTGCTTCTCTCCTTGTTTATGTGTAGTGATTTGGATGAAAGTGGCTTCTTATTGTTGCACATTGGCAGGATGTGAGAACCCACCCGCTCTCCTGCGGTGGATCAGGCCCAGATCACAGCAGCGAAGGAGAATGGGCTCTTAACGAGCTCTCCAACAGAAGATGTGTGTGCGTGTGTGTTTATCTTTTGTATCCATGCAGACATTTCTGTGTTAGCTCACGCTGAGGCTCGTGCTAATGAAGACTTCTGCTAAGTTTAGAACTGAGCAGATGTCGACACAGTGTGATTCATTAAGGTGCTCCACTTTACAGTGAATCTGATTTTAATGCAGCTATAATGAAAATTAAACCTGATTAGGACAGAGTTTGTTTTGAGGCCTGCAGATGTTTTCACACAGGTGGATATGAATCAGCAACATAGTTGTGTTGTCCAAGAAAGTGATTTCCAATAAAATACCAATATTATTCTGCAGCTTCAGTTTAAGTTATACAGGAAAACATGATTCTTAATCACAATGCAGCGGCTTTTGTGCAAAGAAATCCCAACAATTTTCAAAAAAAATGTTGTTCTGGCATTCACAACCATGCCATCCATTCTTGAAGTCAGAAAACAAACTTGATTAGAATAATGCAGCGCAGAACAAAAATAAAAAAAGCGTTAAATGGAGCAAGGACTACATTTTGTCTCGACAAAACTGTCAACTCCCTACAAAAAAAATAAAAAAAATTCAAACAAAGGCTTGTACTCATTTGTGTGTTGTCTTAAATAATTAGCGTTCATTTTCACACTCTCCTTTGACAACTGTCTCAAGAAAACTGTCCAATCAATGAACAACTACATGACCACAGGTATTTCCTTCAATACACTGACATGTTTTGTTTATGTTTTTAAATTCTGTTTCATACATTAGAACATAAAAGTCTTGATGAGGCTCATTTGTCAGATTGAAAGCACTTGTTAAACATTTATTTCTGTAACATTTCTGGAGTCACTTTTTATTAGTCAGACGTCTTCAAATGTGCTTAATTTAGGAGTATGTGAAAAATCATGATAATTATCAAAATCAAAAAGCCTGAAAACCTTAGTCTGTGTGTCTCCTTTATCTACATAATAATTTTCACTTGGTGAATTGAGTTTCTGACATAAAGGACTGTTTCAATAATATTCCAAATTACTGAATATGACTGTAAATATATAACATTCAGAACGTATATGCCCTTAAACTCTGACAGGTGAACCCTAAAGCATTGTGGAAGATCTGCTTAAAAAGATAAATATGCCCTCATTTTAATTCTGCTGACTTAACTTAAGCAATGTCAACATCTTTTTGTGGTTTAATCAGTAAGTCTGTGAATACAAAGGTCAAGGGGATCTCCTGGAGGCTATTTTCAAATATTGCAGCCATTTTTTGTATGTAGTATGTTTACAAGTGCTCATTAGGACCAACAAGGCTACCAGGAAAAATGCATGAAACTTACTTAGACTCTAGTGATTACTACTCGTGGGCATACTTTGTGTTATTTTGATGAAGCGTAAGAAAAATGGGCCATGACATGGTGAGTAACTGGGTTTTAATTAGTGTACTGCTTTTCTTCCTGCTAAGAAACTTTGAGACCTAGTTTTGTTTTGGGGGGCAATGTAACTTTAAGGTCCCAAAGTGGCAATAAACTACAGAAGAGCTGAGGTGCTGAACCAAACAGCCAAGTCATGGGGCTGTCAGCGAGTGAATTCATTAAGCTTAAGGACGCAAGTCTCTGGACTCATAAATTCTGGGTTCTTTCACCGTCAAGCTACTTTTTTTTTTTTTTTTTTTAATATTCTTCCAGTTTAGCTTTTATTTTTCCACCCTTTATTTTTACGAGTCCATCTTCTAGTTCAGATGTTGACAGAAACCCAGGAACAGCTTGTGCGTGTATCCGTTTAGTACAGGATGATCTCAAAAGGTTTCAGTTTACCCTTCTTTGATTAAACACTTGTGTTGCAATTGTATGAGATGTTCCTGCACATGTACAAACTGTTGGGTTCTTTTCACACCCTAGCCAATAACTGTAGCGCTTCTGCCAAAGCAGTGATATGTGTGCCCTTATTAGCTCTAGCAGAGCATAAATGTACAGAAACAGTAAATTGCCATGCTTAAAGTTTACATGCTATTTCTTAAAGGGTTTGCATTTTGGTGAAAGCATTTAAAATAATGTTTTTTGAAAAGTTTGATTTTTTTTATTGTCTTCAGACCTATCACTTTCAAAAGTTACTGCATAAGACTGAAATTGAGAACTATCTAAAGGAAAAATAAAGGGAAAAAAAATTAAAATATTGATGAGTTTAAACTTTGTGATCAAATGTGAAAACTGAACAGTAAAACCAATGTGCACTTTACTTTCAGACTGGTGAGATTAGTGATTTTCAGTAACAGGACGGTATATAAAATTAAAGGAAAGGAAGCAAAGTTAGTTGCATAAAAGGGAAGTCTTATTTTCTAGCCACGTTAAGATGTTTGAGGTTCATTCAAGCTGCTTAAGAGGGAGAGAGAGCAGCACTCTGAGTAAATAATACTATACCCCCTCACAATATAGTAAACTTGCTGTTTTATCACTTTAAGGTTTTAGCTTCTGTTCATTATTAAATGTAGTTTAAATGAAGGTGGCCTTTAGGAAATTTCAGATAAAATAGGGACCTACATTCTATATGAAAACAGAGGCTGCTGCTAATCATGCTAATTGATAGCGCAAGCTGCTAAGGCCAGTTTAAAATACCAACTTCTTAGTTAATAATTTCATATTTGTCTTAAAATGTATAAAACCCAACAGCTTCCTGTGTTGCCTCTGTTCCTTACATTAAAGATTAATGAATGCTCAGGGCGGAAAGATTAGGAAAACCTTTATTGATTGCTGTTCTCATATAATTTCACATTATGTTTTTTAATGAGCAACCTTAACTGGGGGAAAAAAAAAACTGCAACAAGGAGGTCAAAGCAACTTAAACACCAGTGATCAGAAACGGGCACACAAAACTGAACAGTATATCTTTAAAAAGTATGTTTTTGAAATTAGAAATTGAATTGAAATATTTTCATGACAAATATTGCTCTGAAAGAAAAGTATTGGCCAAATCAAAACCGTTGAAGCAATAAAAAATGAAATTAATTTAATTTAATCGAAACTGTTAACTAATAACTAATGTTTAATTATGGCACAAAAAGTTAATGTTTGATGGAAAGTACACTAAAAGACAAGTGATTGTAATTCAGTGCTAAATAACATGCAATCATTGTTCACGCATAATAACATTTTGTAGTTCGGTTAATAAAAGGCGTTTTATTCTCTTCCAAAACCTATATAGGAGGGAGCATGAACTCATTTCTCACTGAGAAGGCTGGATGTGTTTCGTTTCCAGCAGCCATTGTAACTTTTCAGGCGTAATTCAGTATGAGTGTAAATTTAAATGAGATTACCATGTTCATAAATGAAGGTATTTACTTGTTAATACCTCCTCAGATGTAAAATTTCAGTGTGACTCAGTTTTTTGTTTGTTTTTGCCTGCTAATCAAATGTGCCTCAAAGTGTTTAGTTTATTTTAATGGTGCCTTAAGTTCACCTCTCCCTCTCTCTCTCTTGCTCTCCCTCTCTCTCTCTCTCTCTCTCTCTCTCTTGCTCTCTCTCTCTCTCTCTCTCTCTTTCTGTCTCTCTCTCGCTCTCTCTTTTTTTTATAAGCCTGCATGTAACTCTTTTCACTACTTCATGTATCTTTAACGTCCACATTGATTTCCACTGATATACAACATGATTTGGCGTATTAAGTAATTTCCTTTTTCATTCGAAGTTGTAAATTTGGCTCATTAGTCATGGGAAACGAGTATTAAAAATAATCTGCAGATAGCTACATGAATTTTGCTCAATCCGGAAAACTCTGAAAAAGTATGGAGTTGGATTTAGACGTCTTCTAGTCCAAGGCAGTTGTGGACAAAAGGAAACAGAATGTGCAAAATATTTGTCACAAACTTTATTCCTAAATCCATTGTCTAAAAGTGACATCCGTCCGTCGTCCATCTGGAATAAAATCATAGAGGTGTTGAGGACTGGGTCTCAAAATTACTAGTAACTCTCAAACTTTGAGTCTGAACATGTGGAATTTGAACCTCAGAAATATTTGGTAACCGAGTAACCCCGGCTCTGCAGTCGGTGTCAGTGTCAGGTCGACCCAGTTCTCACACAGTCATGCCCCACAGCTTATTCTATCAGTTCATCGACGAGCTTGATCTTTCCACCAGCGAGCCAATCTAACCCACTGTGCGGCTGCTGGATAACATTGTGTGAATCTGTGAAGGCAGAGATAATACTGAATTATTTGTTTGGGTTTTATGAGTTGATGGTGTGATGCGTGATTGAAACACAATGTGACCCCGACTACTTCCTTTGCTCCCAGTGGGTTTATTTTAACCTTTTTACTTTTTTCTGGACTCTGTCTGTATCCTTACCTGCATATTATAAATGCGGTTGGTCAGTTTTTCTATTATTTTCCTGTGATCTGAAGTTACGCTCCTTGCTTAACGATTTATCATGAAACAATCCACTGATCCTCTCTCGTTTGTAGCTTCATCTGCCTCTTTGCTCGGTTGGGCCTGATTGATCCGCCTATCATTCCCCTGATGTGCATCTATCCAGAGAAACGCCCACTTTTTTTTTTTTTTTAATGGTGATCCTCTTTTAGTGAACCATAACGCCCGTTGAGCTTTTTGACTGTAGCTTTCATCACAACTGCACGCGACATCGACTGTAATTGAAGCAGTTTTCTTATCTAGAAGAGCCTTTAGTTGTTTCTTTTTAAACATGGGGAGCCAGAAAAAGTGGAGCATGGCACCGCGGTCCCCTTTCGCAACGATCAGGGGTCATTTGGGCCCGAGGAGGAAGGGTGTCGAGAGTTTGTGTGTGAGCAGCCTGCTGGGAGTTCTCCGATCACACACCTGGCTGATCGGAGACGAGGAAGTGGCCCTCCTGCTGGCTCGGACCTCCTCGCCCTGCTTCCCTCACCCTCGCGCTCACTCCCTATCTTTCTCTGTCTGCTCCTCCTCTGCAGATGGTGGGAGCGACGATTTTGGAGACCCCCGCTCGCCCAGTTTGGACCCTCATCTGAGCCACATTGGCCAAGGTAAACGATGGTTTCTTTCCGCGTCCTTGCTTCTTTATTTCTTCCTCGCCATTCTTTTTCAGACTCCCTTAATGTTTTTTTTGCCCAGGGAGTCTATTGAGTTTTGGTTTAGTGGGCTGTATTTTACTCAGCTTTATAGGAAAAGAGTTTACGACTGCTGGAAATGAAGTTATACTTACAGGGACAGAACTGTATGAATTTTATGTTCCTGTAATTCTGTCTGTAAATCTGAGCGTCTTCCTTGGGAAACAGGCTGTTTATTGCAGAGGTCCAAATGCCTGGGCTTTGCAGGAAATTTTGTGAGCAACAAAAATCTGATGCTGTGCTGTTCGCCTCCCCCTCCCTCTGTGCATGTTTTGAACTAAGCACCTTGATGAGTAGGTGTTTTTGTGCTCATTTCAAGGCCTGGAGAGGCCCTCCTGCACATCTCTCATCACGGTCTAAAATAAAACACCATCATTTTGCCCTTCAGTTATTTGATTCTTTAGATTTCACCCCACAAGTGTGGCTGGTGCTCTCTCTCCAGCTGTATAGTCTTTGCCCCAGATCAGAACGATTTTCAGCTTTCTAGTTCAACACATATTATTTACTGACTGGTTGTCTGACTTTCTTTGGAAATAAAAATGTACTGCTTCGTCCGGTGTTTTGCTTTTTCTTAATTAGAGATGCACCAATTAAAGAGTCTGTGGCTGATTTCTAACCACCAAGTCTTTGCAAAATTCCAAATTACATTTCTTTTTTAAGAGACGCACATAACAAAATGCTTTTTTTTCTGCTCTCTTCATAATCTAAACATCAAACTGTCTGAATGCTGTATACTTTACTGCAAAATAATGTAGCTCCTTTAAAACAGCTCAATGTTAGAGAGGCGTCTGCATTATTAAAATCATAAACTGCAGTCAAATCCTCGAGGTGGTAATGAGAATTTTTAAAGGATAGTAAAATGCAGAAGTCACATCAGTTTTTTTTTTGTTTTTTTTTACTGAAAGATCATTGTTATTGAAATAAGCAACTCTTAGGATTTGAAAGGAAGTATTTGATTCACTGTGAAGCAACATTTTTAACGATTAAAAAAAAAGGATTTTTATTTTTTTTTTCCATTCCTTCTTTTATTTCTTCAGATATTTTTGCCATCATCTTTACTCATTTAAACACCACTTGTGCTTCCTCTGATGAAACTTTTAAACATCGGTGCTGAAATTAACTGCATCCTGAACTGTTATCTGTGAACAGACGGCATTTCTGTGTTTCAGATAGTTTCTTACATCTTTGTGCTTCCCTTTTCTTAACATTTAATAGTATTCCCTCAGTATTAACTTAGACACTGAAGAGTGGTCTGGTTAGTGGGAACTGATAGCACTTACATGGGGTTTTCACTGACCAGAAAAAAGGGCTGGCTTTTAAATTTCCACTGAACAGTCAATCCTAAAATCATCCTATAAATTTCTCTACTTTTTTAACGACTTTGTCTTTATAGTAAAATGTTGCATTTTTTAGTCTTGTGGTTGCTAATTGGTTGGTGACAGAATAACTGAGAGGTTTCTTCGTTTTTTGGGGGGGTTGGATTGGAAAAGAATCGAGTTGGATCTGGACTAGCGATAATTGCAACCAAAATACCAAGTTTCCTCTCTGGTTTTCCCTGCACAGTCTGCATACATGTGGACAATTTCCATACTCTTGGAAGTAACCACGACTCTTGGCTGTTGTTTTCCCATTTTTTTCCCCCTCCCCTTTTCTTTTCCAAGTGAATGACTGGAGCAAATCCAGAGCCACAAAGAGACGAAAGTGTGTGCGTGTGTGTGTATGTGTGTGTGTGTTTGATATTCACACCAAATGTTTTCATACATGTGTATTCGTTCTCACAGCAGCCGCTTCTAACAGCCACCCAGACTTCCTCTGGGACTTGTCACAAACCGGTGTTTGATAATGACTTCTTGTCCCACCGTTGCAGCTGCTGCGTGATGTGAAACTGTAGCTTGACCAGTTAGTTTGGCAAGCCTCTCTGCAGGGATCTAAAGCCACCCGTTGAAGGTGTTTTAAAACTGAATAATGTGAAGTGTGTAATCTTTTTAAGAATCCCGAATTGTTCTAATTTATGCTTTTCGAAGCAGAGCAGAGTTGATTAAAGATGGCGAGCGGCTGGTTATACCCTGCAATTACTGCTCATTGTGAAAGCTTTACTGTGAAACAGTCGCATGGTCATGACTGTGCTCTTTTTTTTTTTCCTTTTCTTTTTTTTTTTTTGATCTTTCTAAACACATTTTATGTGGTTAGAAAATGCCCCTTTATTATATATGAAATGTGGAGTATTGTTTTTCAGTGAGATTAGAGGTTGCATTGGCTGTTGTTTGTAGAAAAGCGAATGCAAGCTGCACATGTTGCCTGCAGGGCTGTTTCTGCTTTTAGGTCATGCTAGCCTTTACACTCAATACAGATGATGCGCTGATAGGATCCAGGGACAATCCAGTGGTGAAACACCCCATTTAAAGAGCATACACTTTATACAGCTGCTGAAGATATAAGGAGAAAACAATCAACACAACTCAATAACACCCAAAAGAATTAACTGCTAATTGAACACTGCTAAGAGTTGGAAGGATTTGTCAGAACATTTGTTTTAATCATTGGGGGGGGGAAAAATCTGCTGCTTATATTAAAGCCAAAGCATTTTTTTGCTTAGTCACCTTAATTTAACTTGCTATCGCACAAAAATGAAATGGAGATCTCTCAAAAGATAATAAAACAATAGATATTAATAATATAGGTGATATTTAAAAGAAATGTATGGTACTGTTTTAAATTATTCTGAATGGTATTAAAAACTGTGAGAATTCTTTATTTGCATCAATCAAATCCTTTTAAAACCGCTGACTAAGTCTTTGTCATGTTTCTACTGGTATTTTAACCAGGTTGGAAGGCCTCCTTGTCATCACCTTAATCTTTAGCTTCCTCCACGGATTCTCTAACAGGTTCAAGTCAGGAGTCTGTCTGGGCTGCTCCAATTTGTTTAAACTGCTTGTGGTCAGAAAAAAGCACATTAATAATCAGAAAATATTGATTTTAAACTTAAATGTTCCATAAGTATGAATAAGTTCAGGCTTAACTCTGATTTACGTTGGATTATAAGGGTAAACCTTCTCCAATTAAATCAAAATGTACAACAAAATGGCAAAATTAAGAGAAATAGATACCATGCCACTTTATTCTTTGGAGGAACAGAAACAAACTGTTTGAGGAGATTGCTGCAGAGTTAAAACTTTTTCACCAGCTTGCATTATAAAGTGAATTTAAAGACTTTTTACTCTGTTTATATTGTCGGATTGTATTGGCTTGATTCAATTGTATATTTCTGGAAGTGACTTTTTTAGTTAGTGTGTATTCTGTCATGTTATTTCTTTCTTTTTTTTTTTTTTAAACAAACCTGAGTTTATTAACCTTGGCTACCTGGTAAAATACAAATGATGATGTTCTTATGCAATAAACCATAGAAGTGAAACAAGTTGCACTTTCTTAACATCATTGTATATTTTTATTTGCTTGTCCACCTTATTTTTTGTCATGTGATTTAACTAAAACCTTTTTTTTTTTTTAGAATTAAATGCCATTTTCTCAGTTAAATGCCATCTCTATGAATGTGTTTGTGGCATTTCTTTGTTTCTATAGCGGATACTGATCCTGCATCTCCCCCACCAGCATCGCAGTGTTATGCATTTTTAATGCTCCGTTCAAGACAAACATCTCTCGCTCTCCTGTTCTGAAGGTGGCAGCATAGACAGCGACTGTGCCTTCGAGGGAGACTACGCCGTTCCCCCGCTCTCCATGACCGAGGGCATGCAGCACATTCGCATCATGGAGGGCGTGTCGCGCTCTTTGCCCTCCTCCCCACTGCTCGCCCACCAGGCCATCGGTGTCAGGCTGCAGCCGGTGAAGAAACTCACAGGTACCGCTGGCGGGACAATTACAGTCAACACAAATGTGGGCTAAGCTAAGTTCACCTCGGTTTTTCATGTCTTTTTCTGTAACTGTCCTCCTCCAAAGTCCCATTATGCTATTTCTCCCTCCTCTAACCTAACTCATACCACTCTGAGTACAGAACCCCACCGCACCAATTCAGGTCGGATTTTGTGAGTTTTTAAGTGTCCAAGTGGGGAAAAAAAGGGGTGTGTTGTTAATGAGCAGTAAACGCTTACTGGATCACTTACCCACTAATGCTGAGAAGAATAATAAAGCTTGTAGTAAACACTGCAATTTCCAATTCTTGTAATCACTAAAGCCCAATCTAATTGGCATTGCGAAGAACAGCTGATGGACTCCAAGCTGCGGTCAGCTCTGTCCTCCTCCATCTTCTTTATCCCCTCTCACTAATTGTTTCCGTCCACACTCATCTCTGACATTCAGAGAATGTGGGAAATTGCCTCCGCTCTGTCTCCCCATTAGCTGGATTATGAGACTGTGTCATGTTTGTTCTGCTATTATATTAGGGAGCATTGTGGGTTTGGTACAACCAGGCAGCACAGCACATCTGAAGCCTAACATCGGATCAGATTTCACATTATGAAACGAAGTATCGACTGCCAGGCCTCGCCCAATGCCAGCGGAGCCTCAGACATCTAGTGCCTCAAATATTTACTGACGCTACAACCACGGTTTCTTTTCTGTCAGTGTTGAATAGTTGTGAAGTAGGAGGAAAGAAGCAAGAAGGTCCTTGGTTTGAGTCCCAGCCTGTGGTCTTTCTGCATAGCTTGCATGTTCTCCCTGTGCGTATATGGGTTCTCTCTAGGTACTCCGTCTTCTTACCACAGTCTAAAAAACATGACTGTTAGGTTAACTGGTTTCTCTAAATTCTCCTTGGGAGTGAGTGAGTGTGTGCATGGTTGTTCGACCTGAATGAGTGTTGGCCTACAATGGACTGGCGTCCTGTCCATTGCGTACCCTGCCTCTTGCCCGTTGACCGCTGGAGATTGGCATCGGCACCCCTCACGACCCTGCAAGGTTAAGTGTTCTAGGATAATGGATGGATGGATTTTCAATTTGGATTTCCCAACTTAATTTTCCCATCACAGGTTTTTTGACATTTACCGTAAAGTTTCTTCCATTTTTCAACCATAACAGCCTCAAGCTGTTTTTTTTTGTTTGTTTTTTGTGTTTTTTTGGACTGCTGTGTGTAGCTCAATCCATCTCCAACATCATCATACCCATAGCAATACACTGCTACTGCTTTGGGTCCATAGGAGTAGTGTTCAGTGTTAGTTTTGCAACTTTTAGATTTACATATATGTTAAAAGTTACATTTTGGTGTTATCTGACAAAAGAAGCGTGATGTTTCCACTGCATTGTTACCCAAACAGGACCTCTTTTTGTCTTTCTTTTAGTGATTGGTTTCCTCCAGAAAGGGCAGAAATGTCTGCAACCCAATACTTGTCTTATCTACAGATTCTCCCACCTGAGCTGTGGATTTCTGCAGCTGCTCCAAAATTACCAGGGGTCTCTTGGCTGCTTCTCTGGTCAATGATGTTATTGCCACATCTGTCAGTTTTAATGTACAGTCATATCTAGGTAGGTTTGCAGTTGTGCTGTACTCTCCATTTATATGATTGATTGAACAGTGCTCTTTGAGATGTACAGTGCTTGAAATATTACTTTAGACCTTACCCAGCTGTAAACTTTACTTTCTTCCATATCTGTTTGTTGTGCTCTTTGGTCTTGACGAAGCTTTTTGTTCACTAACGTCCTCCAACAAACGTCTGAAGCCTTCAAACGACTTGATTTATTCTGAGGTTAATTTACACACAAGTTGACTCTATTTACGAACTATCGAGGCAATTGGTTGCACCAGATCTTATTTGGTATCATCAGAGTAAAACAGGCTGAATAATGCTTGGCACAGTTTTCAGATTTTTAATTGAAAAGATTTTAAAACTTTCATCCCCCCCCATTTTTTACAATTAGAAACAACTTTGTGTTGTCTTCACACAGAGTCGCTTCATAGGTCAGGGATGCTTCTGGATGCCTCTGTATTTTCATAGTGGGATTGTAGAAGCTTGATTCAGGAGTCACCACTAGGGCGCACCAGACTCGCACCCTCTTTAGATCATTCTTAATATGCCACAGGGAGTGTGATTTTGACATCATACGGAATGGTTTATAGTCTCTTAAGGGACATGCAAGTTTAGAGGAAACGCAGCATCACTTTCCTTCGTTTTAACAGTCAAACAGAGATTCAAAGAAAAGCTGCTTTTAAAGGGTTTGAGCTCAAAGATCTTAAACTTGGAACAAGTAAGTGTTAGCGGGTCAAATCTTATTTCTCTCTCTCTCTCTCTCCCTCCCTCTATCTCTCTCTCTTGGCTTGTCTGAGTTGTTTTCATTTTCTTGTCTGTAATGGTTCATGGCAGCCTCACTCCATAGCTCTGCTTTCATCTGTGGGTATCAAAGTGAATTTTTCAGAGCCACAGTGTGGGTGTGTGTGTGTATAAACACCTGTGTACGTACCGGCGTCGTTGACAGCCAAAAATAGCCTGATTAATGATTTGCTGGGCTGTCTCATTTGTTCTATTCTTATTTCTGAGGCCGACACAGGGAGAGGTCTCTTTGCTGGACTGTCGCACACGTGTGCCATTATCCGGCCTGAGACATTACACCAGGCAGGTGAAGCTCGTCTTAGGGGGGCGCTTTTCATATTTTTAAGTTTCAGCTTAGGATTTGACAATTTTTTCATATCTTAAAACTGACCTTATGTTTCCACTGTTAACATTGTCTTCTTCCTCTGTATACCTATTTGATCTACACCCCTAAAGGAAACATATTTTAGTGCTTTTCGTTTTACTTCGAACCTCCCTTAAAGGTATTTTTGCAATTTTAAGCTATTTGAATTCAACAACAGATAATACCAAGTAGATTTATGCTTGTAAACAGCATAAAGCTTGTTTATTTTGTGGAAATTCTTTCTATGGGACATTTGAGTATGTGTCACAATCACTGGCCACTTTATTAGGTACATTTTTCTGGTAATTAATTAGAAACCTCTTTCAGCTTTATTCTTTTTGGTATAGATTCACAAAGGTATTATAGACATTTCTAAAAAAAAAAGTTTCATATTAGTGTGAAAACTGCATATTTTTCGGCTGAACTCCACATTACATCCTCCTCTTCCACCACATCCAAAAGTTGCTCCATTGGATTGAGATTTGTTGACTGTGGAGGCTATTGGAGTACAGTGAACTCGTTTTTATTTTCGTAAAAGCTTTGACATGTTTTGAGTTTTTGTGAAATGGAGCATTATCCTACTGGAAGTAGTACACTGTGGACATAAGGGGAGGTGCATGGTCAGTAGGAACACCTGGTTGGACTGAAGGGATGAAATGACGCCTAACTGGCTGCAAAGGGACCAAGGTGTGCCCCACATCATTATACTGCCACCAACAGCCTAAACGATTGACATAAGGCAGGATGCATTAGATTCTGACTCTACAAATTGAATATAGCAGCGACAATCGAGGCTGATCGGTCTAGGCTGTACTTTTTCCAATCTGTTGTTGTCCAAATGAGTTGCGATTGTCGAACAGCAGATCCTCTAAGGTCCTCAAGCTCTCAACATTAAAACACCTTAGAGTTGAAAAGTCTTATTGTAGCTTTATCAACATCTGAAAGCCTTAAATCAATATTAATAATTAAAGCAACAAAAAATAATGAAATGATTCAACTGTCTCGCTCTCCCAATCAGAAAACAAACAGTCTGTGTGGGTGACTCAGAGGGACTCCAGACTCCAGCTGGAAGCTTATAAAACCCCGTCAAGGTCTTTACGCTTCCATGCTCTGCATGACAGCAGAATGTCGAAGATGACGCCGTGTTCACGTATAACGATAAGTCAAAATGTCTCCTTCTGTGGGCGGCGTTTGCTACAATCAGAATATCACTAGAAAATCTAGCTGCCTGGAACTAAAAGTTTTAAGATTCAAGCAGCCTTAAACTTTTTGAGACTGCTATACTGATGTTTTTGTAACATCAGTATTTTTTGTTTAATTAAAGAAAGTCACTTAAAAAATGCCGCACGTTGATCGTCCACAGTGGCTCTCCCAACACACCGCAGCCCGTCAGTGACTTCTTCTCTACGCAGCTCCTGATTGGCTGCAGGGAAGCAGAGCGGTGGACTGTTGAGGACTTACTATTCAAGGCTCTGATTGAATAAAAATGCAATGAAGGCGCTGACCTTTTAGGAGAATCATTGAGTTTCTGATTTAATCCCCTCCGGTGGTGCGACGACTCTCGAGAGGGGCTTCAGATGCTTGAAGGGTCGACTTATGAAACTGACTCTTAAGGCTGGTATGAAACAGAGTGTTCATTTATATTTTTACCATTTCTGTTGATTTTGGTCAACAGAACAATAATTTAGCGTCCAGAGCGATCACGAATAACAGCATTTTAATGCTGTGTTTATTTTCAGCAACAACTGTTCCTGTTTTAAGTACCATAGGTAAAAAAAAAAAAGCCCACATTCTGAAGATCGTACCCTTTTTAGGATTAAAAGAATCTGAATTATGTCTGTTTGCTAAATCTCTGAAAAGTAAAAGATATTTTTCAATACTTTCCACAGAGTCAACAATTTACATACCTCTATTTTAAACTGTATGACTTTTCAGGTTTTATTTCACAAGCCACTCACAACTCTTTACTGGACTTTTTGCCCCTTCTTCTCAACAAACCTGGGTTTACTGAGTCAGGCTTTCATAGGCCACGTTGCTTCTTGTCGTCTCTTAAAATTTTATAGGGTTTAACCTCTAAATTGTCTCTGTGCTTGTATTTGCATCGAATCTGTGAATTTCTCTAATCCCCTCTCTTCAAACACCCTTACATCATGTTGCTACCACCCACGTACTTCATATTTGGGATGACATACTTCATCTCGAAGGTTTCAAAGGTAATCCCTTAAAATTTAGGATGACCCCACACAACATGTCTTCAAAAATGAATACCTTTGTCTCTGAGAGCATTTGAAAGTTCTAAACTGGCATTTTATGTTGCTTTTGGAGTCATCACGTCTTCCTTTTGGAGTTATAATAATAAAATTTTAGTTTTTAAGGATTACATTCATCATACTAGTCATGACAGAAGTTGACATTGTCGTAGTCTTTCCTGCTCACTCCCTCTGCAGTAAGCATCTTGCTTCGGTTGTCAGTGCAGCGCATTAATCTAAAATACAGAAGTCGGCCTCTCTGAAAAATCCGGTCGTGTCACAGTTTTGTTTATATCCCAGAGCTGCGAGACGGTCAGAGACGGCAGATTATTCACTGCGCCCTCACCGTAGCGTCCAGAGCGATCACGAATAACAGCATTTTAATGCTGTGTTTATTTTCAGCAACAACTGTTCCTGTGGCTCAGCTTGAGGTTAACAGATTTCAGCAGCGGCTGCTGAGACTAAAAGTGAGACAACCTAGTGAGAAATAAGGTGGTGAGATCACTTGACCAATCAGAAGCATTCCATGCCCCAGTCTGAATGATCAGGATGACATTAGTAGTACTTCTTCCCTTTCTTTGCTATTTTACGGGTAATTGATCCCACTCTAATCTTTGCGTTTTGCCTGTTTCCTGGAGGGTTCATAAAGGGGATCAGGCAAAGAGCCCCTTAAAGTCTCTAGCTTGTGGAAAAACGTCCACAGTTATAATACAACTAAAATAAAAGCCTCACTTTAAAACAAATACAACCAAACATATTGCTAAAATACTTATATTCTCATGAGAATATGCTTCTTATACTGCTGTTATTATTTAAACTTATTGTTTACAGCACTAATTATGTATATGTATACATTTCTGGTTTCAGTTGCGCGGAGAACGATGTGTTGCCATTGTTGGGCACAAAGACAGAAAACTAGATCCAAAACAGTTAAAGGCCCAAAAAGACCACTGGAAATGTTTTTCAAAACCGAGATGAGTCTTATAAAGAAATCTGGCTCTTTATATGGAAATACGTTAATTGTGGTTGAAAACATTGACACAATGTATTTTTCTCGCATTAAAACAACAGCACATCTCTTCAAAGCCACTGGCAAGAAGGGAAATGAGTGTTCTTGGTTTGCACTGGGTATTATGGGTTATAAAAATTGAATTTTTTATTTATTTTTTTCCACCACAGAAGACTCTAAAAGTTGTAATAGTGAATCATCTGTGAAGAACTATAATCACACTCTATGTAGCCATAATATAATTTCATGCTGTCTGGAAGATATTAAGTAAGTTAGCAACTATTGGAAACCTGTATGGACTGTGCAGCGGCTACACTTTTTTAATTGTTTCCAAAGATCTGCTGATAAAATGAATTGGAGACAATACATTTCCTGTATGTTTTCCTACGCAATACATACACGTTTGCATTGTTGCATGTTTCATATTATACCGGTTCTTAATGCTTTTTTTTTTTTGTTTTTTTTTTATCCAGTGTTTTCTAATATAAATGAGTGCCTTGTTCTCGCAGTGATATCTCACCGCCTGATTGTTATGAGCTGTAATCACTGATTACTTATTTGTTCGCAGTCAAGTGTCGGGCTCACCAGAGATTATCACCCCAGATGATTGATTGGCTCTGTTCCACTCTCAAACATTTAAAGGGAATTATTTCTACGTCTATCTGCAGATTACACTGCTCCTCTCTAATTAATGGTTGCAATCAATACAATTAAAGTCTCCCCATGGATTTTCATATAAAAGTGATTCTTTAGAACCAGACCAAAGCTATGATCGATATTTCTCACACTTTTAATTCGCAGTTTTGTCCGTTGCGTGTTGGAAATTTGAAGTCTGTGTTTTAAATTTCTATCTCGTCTGAGTCACAGAGTAATATTTACTGTGGTAAGAACCTGGTGTTCACTGATGTGGGCATCCAAATATTCGTCAGAAGGGTCAGGATTAACAGAGCACAGTGTACAGTACTGCTGAGTCAGATCTGATCACTATGTGGGTGGTCCTGCAGAACAGTGAACTAGGGTAAATTATCTACTTCTGATGAATGCTGCATCTTTGAGTCAGTAGCTTTAATTGGTGCTATTTTGGATTTCCCAAAGGGAGATGACAGAAAAGTTTGCTCTAAAATCTTTTTAAAGACTTATTTTAATGTGTGCAGATAAAAAAAATAACATGTAAACAAGCCTTTTATCTTCATAAATAGTTAAAGATCTATGTTTCTAACGTATTAGTGCATAAATCAGCTTTTCCATTGTTTTTCAGTACAAATAAGTTGTTGTTTTTTTTCACACAAAAATTCCTTTGATTATAGTTGTTTGTGAAGTAACGGTTAATAAAGATACTTCCTTTTGCAGTAGATTCTTGTCTTCCATCAGCACAAAACGGCTGAAAATCGTTTTAATCAAAAATGGCTCTCTAGATGTTCCTCCTGTGTTTTTATATGCAATGATTAGCTTCAGCTCTGCCTGTTTCTCTTTCATTATGTCTGAGCCAAATGAACTAGAGTTTCAAAGCTGCAGCTGTAGTTTCAATTGTACAATTATTTTAACTTCCATTTCGTCTGTGTGGATTAATTCAAAGTGACTTGAAAGGCCAAATCGTATGTTGTGGGAAAACTAACTGCAAACAGATTTATTTATTTATTTATTTATTATTTTTTTTATTTTTTTTTTTTTGCGGTGTAAGAGCATTCCCTCTGCAGAATGTTTTGATGGTTACATTACTGCAACGTAGTTACACCCCCTTTTATACACATAAACATGGACTGAACGTGTGGATAAGAGGTAGACTTGCACAACGTAGCTGGAGATGAAATTGTCTCTGTGGTGTTTGAGAATCGTCTGGCCGCGTATCACTCGGCTCGCTTGCTTCTAAGCCACAGTGACCCTTGTCCAGCCGTCTTGATAGATGTTTCCACCTAATGTAGTCGGGAGTAGAAGGTTTTACTGCTTTCTTGGCTTTTAGTACAATGGTTTCACATGTTTATAGAGCGCACGCAAAGCTTTGTGTTTGCTCTGTGGCTCCTAGGTCCTTGTTTCCCCCTCTAATTAATGTCAATTTATTTTTATAGCACATTAAAACAACAGATGTCGACCAAAGTGCTGTACAATTCAATGAAATACAGCAAGATAACAACAAGAACAAGAAAAAAATATATATATTTAAAAGCAAGGTTAAAACAAAAATACAAATACCTGTCATGGTAAAAGAAACTTAAACTCTACTTGAGTCAAATTACGAAGACTAAAAATAGGTCATTCATTCCAGCATTGGGCTTGATGATTAAGAAGCACTTGTGTGCATAGAGGAAGCATCTATAGGATTGTGTCTGGAGTTCAGCATCTGTTGTGTCTTTGCAAAGGATAAACAACAAGAGCAAAAGGCCTGAACCTTGGTCGGTGTGTAAAGTGACTGCTAAGAACTGATGATATCTTGATGAGTCACATGACCATGCTTATGGAGTTGGGCACCATGAGGTGAACCCTATTATGGTCTCTAAGAAGCGAGTTTCATTTAGAGAGTCAACCCTTTTTACCTTTTAAAAATAAAAAAAAAAGTCCTGCAATGTTGAAATGTATACATATATTTCACCGCTCAATTAGATATAATTTGAAACCGTTTCCGTAAGTACAGGTAAGTACAGGTCAAAACATTTTGTACTGACATTGAATATAATATGACTGAATACGACTCTAAATGTGCAAAAGTCTCTGTATCGTTGTTCTGACTGTCTCTTATTCTGAATACTATCTAAATCTAAATCCATCCAGCAGTATACTATGTCAGAGGATGTTATGCTTTTTATCCCACACAGTGTATTTTTGACACAAACCCTGACATCCGGGACACCTCGCTCCCTGGCCAGTCTCGTGTTTTAGGAGGCATTTGTGTCCTCTGCGACATTTGTGTGCAATGAACATTGACATTTTTGACATCTCCATCTCCACGCCTCCTTAGGCCAGCGCCGCACCTCGGGAAAATCGCTCTTCAATTATTGACATTATTTCCCTCTTTTGACAGTGACTGCCGCTGTAGAGTCATTTGTTCCGCTGAAAGAAAATGTGACATTTCCGGCTCCATTGTCGCAAGGTTAAGAGGAAAGAGGAGTGAAATCTAAGTAGGATGCCCTCAGGAGTAGCTGTATAAAACCGCTACTACTTATGCTGTAGACACTAGACGGTCTGAACAGTTGAGAGATGAAATGTCCTGAAATGCAAATATCACTTTTTTTTTCTTTTTTTACTGTCTTTAAAGTATTGAAGGACCTTTTGATTTATCTAAAAGGCACAACAGACTTGTTTGTTTTAGATTTACAGCACAAGTGATGAAATTATGAATCCAGCCATACTTGGAACATCTGTTCGTTTCAGCTGCGAGTTGTTTGTTAAAGTATAAACAAATCAACGTCAAACATTTGAAAGCATATATTTGTATTCATTAGCCAGTGCACTTCAGCTCAAACCACCTGATCTGACTGATTGATATTGCTGATTTCTCAATTTACATTTTTTTCTAATAGTTAAGTTGAAGATGCCTGTCCTGGTGAAATCGGTTGCATACTGTGTACCTCACGTGCTCCTGTGTCTCAGTTACATTGTATTTAATTAGTGGCACATTGTTGGAGCTTGACCTTTAGCTGCGGCACCTCTTTAAGGCTCGTTGGTAACATTTTCAGGGTTCTGGAGATGTCACTCTGGGGGAATAACTGTCACTAAAGGAGATTAATAAAACAGGACTGCAGCCTCACAGCCTTACCGGTGTTAACTTCAACAAAAGCGAGGGCAGTGCTCAATAAAAGTGGCCACCCCCAGAAGATTTGAACCTCTAAGTAGCCATAAAACATGGCTGCAGCTGTGCAAATAGACTTTCAAGGGTGAAACAAGGACAGACAAGATGTTGGAGCCCAAGAGGAAGCTTGAGTGAGTGTATTGAAATCCTTCCTTCTTGTTTTTTTGTTTTGTTTTGTTTTGTTTTGTTTTTTTCCTGCTCCTGATCCGATCTGTCCCCAAAGCTCCGTTCCTGAACAAGAAAACCGTGTCCCTTTAATAATGCCCTCCCCCTTTTTTTATGCCATTTTCTGTCCTGCCTCAGCACCCACCCTTCTCCTCCCCCTCCTTTTTTGCTCGGTGGTTGCTATGAGAACAGCAGCACTGCACCATTCATCTGCTGGAGACCTGGGCTCCTTGCTCCTGTAGAGAGAGTGCACCTCTCACATCCATACATAACACAGTGAGCGCTAATGCAGTCACACAGCCAAACGGGGAGCTCACCTTTCTCTAAAAACGCAGGAAATTTCACTTGTTGTTTTTTCTCTATTTTTATTTATTTATTTTTTTTACCTCAGATTTGTTTAGCTGTGGTGAAGATTTCTTTTGTCACTTGACAGCTTTGGTACATGCTCCACTAGCGGAGTTGTCACCTCCATGCCTCCCTCTTTCCCCAGTGGCACGGTGACTGCTGCACTTTTCCTTTCTCCTCATCCTTTCTTCCTTCCCTCCTCCTCCTTCTCCTCCTCCTCCTCTCGCTCCTCCCGTCACTGCCAAAGCTGCCCGGCTCCGTATCATTTCCTGCGCCTGAGCTTGAGCGGGCAGCATCGCCACTGAAACCTGTGGAGATTTCTTCAGAGGGGAGACAAGTGGAAGCAAGAGGGAGAGCCTCCTCTCCCCCTTCTGCTCATCCTCCACGCTGCCTCGCAGCAGCTGCCTTTTTTTTTTTTCCTCCTTCTGATCTCTTCCATCATTTCTCCCCTCCCTGTTTTTGATGAACTGGTCATCGCTCGGGGAGGAAGGACTGCTCGTGCCGCTGGAAGGAGGGGACCTGGTACCGTACTCGAGCCTTCAGGAATGCGAGGTCTGGTTTGAAAATGGTGAGCCCGGCCACACCCTCCGCCGCTTGATTCATTCCTCCATATGTCCCTGCAAACCCCCCCCTCCTCCACCACCACCAGCCCTCTCTCCCTGCCCTCCCTTCTCTCCTCCCTCCCTGTCCACCAGCCCCTCTTTCACCTGCTGCTCCACCTTTGCTCAGCCAGAGTCTGTCTGCTGTCTTAGCTCACAGCTGGAGCATCTGTGCCGACCGCCGGTTCGAGTGGCGCTTGCGCAGACATGGGGCTAATAGGAGGGAGAGTAAGAAAAGTAATTTTGCTCCATGAATTGATGCATCTGTCAAAGGGCTGAACTAATCACAGTGTGGGCTCGAGGGCCTGTGAATCAACCAGAGTGTGATAATGTAAGTGGGTTTTTTCTCGTGGCGAGCTGGTCTGCTTCATGCGTCAGCGTGGGTGAGCATTCAATTGTCTTTCGGCTTGCGTATGTATATGTCTGTTGAAGCGCGTGCGTGTGTGTCTAAGCACAAGCTGTGGGCGGCTAATGGTGCTTGCTCCTACTGATGTGCGTCTCACTTTTTCCTTCTAGAGAGCAGCGTCGTTTGTAGCATATGGTTGCGTAAACGCGTTGAAGTTGGTGGGGAGTTGTTTCCTCCGCGTCGCTCCGCAGTCGGCAGCAGCTTGTTGTGGCACACCGGAGTCACCCCTGTCGTTATGCTGGGACGCGGTTCCTCCTTCTAGCTCCGGTGCTGCAGGCATCCCTGCCTCCCTGCCTGGTCCCGGGGGGCTGTTAGCTCATCTGTGAACAGAACAGAATGTCTCAATAACACTGTCTGCCAGAAAAACACCTCATCAGCAGCTGCTATTGCCGGTCTCAGGTGAATGCCTTTTGATGAGGCGCCTTCAGCCGGTTTTCACACCACTTAGTACCGCCACCTGGAGAGGGGCTTTGATGAGCTTACTTTGTCAGCTGTCATTCAAAACACAGAAGGCAATGATGCTAGGAATATTAAAATGAGTGCTGCTAAAAAGCCATGTTTATTGAGTCAGTGGTGGGTGAAGGTTTTCCTCGCATTAGGATTCCTCGTGGAGTGGTGGAGCCCGACGGAGCCACGCCGGGACACGGACAGCATCCGCTCTCAGATCCAGTATTGCTTTGTGGTGGTTGAATATCATTGATGGACAGAGTCAGCATTGTCTCATCCATTGATTTATTTGCCACTTTAAGTGCACAATCCATTAAAATATTACGCCGTGAAACAGTACACTCCCCACGGATACGTTGGCTCATTGTGTACATTTTTCCAACGAAACATTTAGTTTTTCTAATGTCTAGCTTGTAATAAGTTAACGAGATTTCAAAACTATGATTAGGAACAAAGATGAGACAAACATTGAACTGTTTGTGTCTACAATGATCAGAATCACGTTAAGACGGCACCAGAGAGTCGGGTTGTTTTGCTGTCAGAACGACTGGTGCATTGCACAAACTAGATGGAATAACAAAGCTGCAAGACAACCTCCTAATTCTTAGCTTCACCTCAAATCAACAGCTTTGATATAACATGGACATAACTCTGATGGCGAAAAACTTTCAGTGAAAAGGTTCCTCGAGAGGAGACGGCTCCACCCTGAACCACCAACTGAATATTGGATAAATGTACCAGAGATTATGCAATGGGAAAAGCTGTATTTCTCTCTAAAAGTGCAGAGAGATACTTTCTACATCCCCCACAACCCCAATTCCCAATGTTTTTGAAACTTAAAGTCAACAAATGTGAAAGCAATGTAAATATTCATACTAATGTAATATTCCATATGCTTTCCCAATGAAAGATTTAATAAGGGGGAAAAAACCAAAACTTGGAACCGACTGAATGTTCTAACAGACGAATGATCCCAGACACACCAGGCCTGGTTTTGGTATGAATGATTAAAACATTAAGTTTTTGGAAAGCCCTCAACTCAATTACAGGTGTGAAATCTGATGTTACACTCCTCGTTGTGGTCTCCTAGCTTAAACAAACTCCTAAAAAGTTAAGGTGCTGAGGCTATACTGTCTTCTTGCTAATTACGTTTTCCCCCCCCCCATAGTTACTTTCTTTTGCACATTTTAAGTCCCATGTAGGCTATAGTCAGTGCCCTTCATGTCGTATTTATTCGTGTGACAATTTGAACAGCTTTGAACAGTCGCTGACCCAATTCACACCCGCTTCTGTGAGTTTAAAAGCCACGCATCCTCGACAGCAAGTCAGGTTCATATTGATTCCTGTAATTGCTCAATATCTTCCCCGTGTCGTCCTCTGAGCTTGTGTCAAATAAAAGTATCAATAGCCAAAGACTAGTCTTGACAAATCAAAGGCAGACAGAAGGTTAATGTCAAATTTTCACTGTATGATGTTTTTTTGAATTGGAGTGTTACACTGCGCCTGTGTGGCTTTCAGATTCCTGATGCAGCTTCTGACCGGCTTTAGGGCTTGATTGCAGTGTTGATTACAGAAGCGGTCGTCATAGGCGGGTGGACACTGTCTCACTTTGCCTGACAGCCTGGTCATATATCAGGCGTTGACAGCACTACTGTCGCACCGACCCCCTCCCCCTCCCCCATACATCACTTTACCGACTGTGAAACGTTAGGAGGGGAATTTAATTAAGTTGCATACGAGCCATGTGTTGTAGCCTTTCAGTCACTCCTACTCTTGAGTTTAATAACACTAATGAAAATCCTTTAAATTACTTTTGCAGACAGACAGAAATGCTCTTTTTTTATTATTTGGAATCATTAGTTTAGAGATGCTGTATGTTTTAGGTTGTTGTCCTACTGGAGGGTTAAACCTTTTGCAACCTCCAACCATTCTGCTTTTGTTATTCATATATTTGATTCCGGCTTCACTGTCCCAAGCGTCTCCATTGCATGATAATAAAACCGCTCCATGTTCTACCATGGAGGTGGTATTTTCAGCGCTAGTTTTCTGCCACAGTTGTTTTGCAAGACCAAAGAGGTGGCCCGCCAGGCTTATAATACACTGGGGGGAGGGAGCACATTTGTATGACTTTTAAAAGTATTTTGTATTTTATTGTATCAAAAAAGTATTTCAAATAACTGTTGTAGTTTTTCTACAAACTTTGCTCACAATTAGAGAGTTCAGACATTTCTTGTAGTTCCTTACTGGGTTTGAAGACAGCAGAGATTTCATCCCTCTCCGCCATGCAGGTCTTCTTCAGATCATTCATGTTTCAGGGCTGTTGCCGGGCAACGCGAAGTTTCAACTTCCTACACATTTTCCTTCATGTTCAGGTCGGTGGAACGGCTAGGCCACTCCAGGACCGTAAAATACTTCTTGCAAAGGTTTTTTCTGCTTTACCTTGAAAGTTTGTTTTGGGTCATTGTGATGCTAGAATATTCGGCCATGATCCATCTTTAGTACTCTTACTGAGGGAAGGAGGTTGTGATTACAAAATCTCATCATACATGGTTTCATCCGTCCTCTCTTCAATATATTGTGATCATTCTGTCCCCTTTGCAGAAAAGCATCCTTTAACATGATGTTAAAGGTTTAAGGTTGGAATAATGCTCTTATGATTGTATTTATCTTTTTAGATTTTTTTTCTTTATCATTATTCTATTAAGTCTTAGGTAAAATCACAATGATATCTATTGACATTTCTGATTTGAATATGACGTATGTAAAAATGCCTAGTTCTTTATTTTATTAACACAACCAACATTAATTCAGGCTCCGTCATTTCTTCAGATCACCACAGAAATTTTACATACACCAACATCTCATTTAAAATTGTCATTTATTCTGTGTGTTTTTAATTTGAATACTTGAATAACTTTCCCTGAAGGGATTTCTTTTTTTTTTTCTTTCTTTTTTTTTGCCTAAATATTTTTTTTTCTGGGTATTTAGCTTTTCCTTCTGGGAACATGAAAAGACCGTGGAGTGGAGAAGAGAAACCCGCAGTGTGCTATTATTAGCAATGATAAGAATTTGCTTACAAAACAGAGCAGTGGGTTACATATACCACCTCAGTGCTTTCTGCGAATCCTGCTGGTGGGGAGCTGAGCAAACGTTTCCCTGGCTGCGAGATACGGTCTCATAATGTTGTGTTTCCATGTAAATCCAATCAATTGCAGGCCATTTCACCACGATGACACCGTCCTCAGCGTTAACATTCGCCTCTCGTCTGTCCGTCGTTAACGTATTTACTCGGTCACTGCGGGGTCTGCTTTGAGGCGTCTGTTGGCATCACGGTCCAAAGGGTTTCACGGTGGCAGCAGATGATTAGTTTTTATCAGACATTGAAGATTTTTCATGGCCTCTGATGCTTTTTTTTGTTTTGTTTTGTTTTTTGTTGCACAGATTATCAAAAGCCTCCTTAATCAGAGCAGCTGGAAATCAAAAGCCAGTATCGGCAAAGCGCGTCTCTGTTTGCCGTTTTGTTTTTTTTGTTTTAAGGAAGTTCTTAATTAAATAACATCAGGCTGAGCTAAACATCCTGCTCATGCTAATTTTCTCAATGACAAAGGGTGGAGTTCTCTAGTGGGGAGGTTATAAATATCTCCTCAAGGGGGTGAACTCCAGCTGGAAAAAAGGTCACAGCAGCGCAGCTATTATTAGACCACCTTATCAAGTGGCGTCCTCGCCAATTATGATACTCTCCTAAAGCGATTTCACGGGTAGCTTTACAGCTCGCAGCCGCGTTCGAGAGTTTTCTCGTCGAGGGGCTTCGAGAGGGAACGTTCACGGTCACTCTTGTGCGTCAGCCCCATCCGCGCTGACGGAGGGAATCCATAAGGAAGGAAAGTTAACAGCGTCAGAAACGCTCTGCGTCGACAATAGCCGCTGTGCTTTTACAGCTGAGTCACTAGGTCACGCCGCGTCGCAGATGAAGCGTTCGCAAACGAGACTGGACAGATGCTTAAAAAGCCCGCAGTAGGGACGTTACTGGAATATAGACGAAACTAAACCAAAAAAAAAAAGAAATGAGTACAAAGAGAATGTGTGCAACATAAGATGTATTAAAATATTTTAATAAAAGTAATGCCAAGATGAAGGTTTATGTTTAAACATCAGAAAAAGGCAGAGGTTGTTAATCATTTTATTAATACCTACATTTTATTAATACCTGAAATGCCTACTATAAAATCCAGAAAACAGACACATCCTCAGCTTCTGGCCGCTTTTTTTCCTGCATTTCCCTGTATTTGGTTCCATCCATCCATCCATCCATCCATCCATCCATCCATCCATCCATCCATCCATCCATCCATCCATCCATCCATCCATCAATCAATCAATCAATCAATCAATCAATCAATCAATCAATCAATCAATCAATCAATCAATCAATCAATCAATCAATCAATCAATCAATCAATCAATCAATCAATCAATCAATCAATCAATCAATCAATCAATCAATCAATCAATCAATCAATCAATCAATCAATCAATCAATCAATCAATCAATCAATCAATCAATCAATCTGAGATCCTCTAAACCCTGCTGGACAAATGCCTGTCCCGAGTGTGATACTGCCATTACTTTGGGGATGGCATGTTTAGTTTGATATATGGAGTTAGTTTTCCTCCAAACGGAGCTCTGCATCGAGTCGGAAAATCAGGCAAAAATATTTATCCCTTTTATTTCACTTCGCAATTCCGCACACATTTGTATTGGTCCAAATCCCAACAAAACGTAATAAAGGTTGAGTTTGTAACATGTCAAACTGTGAGGGGAGATCATCTGTCTCTCATATGTGTAAAGAAAATGCAATTTATCTGGGGTTTTTTTTTTCCTCAGAAAGCTGGTCTATTTCTAAATATTTACTTTATGTAAATAAAGTGTTTATGATTCTAAACTGCTTCTTGGATCAGAAATACCTTTAGGATCGCTTTGTTTTTCTGCCACGGCTCTAATCCAGGCCCGGCTAAGGACTACGTGAAAAAGGTGAATTAGCAGCTTTTTTTTTTGTGTTCGGGAGAGCTCTCTTAATAAGAGTTCTTAGAAATCATACCCCTTCCGTAGCCCTCTTAAAATTCTGGCTGCGCCTCACCTTGCTCTGCTAATCCTCCCTAGGCTGTAATAATGGATCCGCATGTGCACGTGTGCAGACAGCCTCGCGCTCAGACACACTCACACGCACACATGCATAAAATAGGAGGAAGAGGCATCTTGTCTAATGGACGTGCAGTCTGGTCTGCGCTCGCTGTCAGCGGCTGCTGTGTGCCACGGCAACATCTGGTCTGCATTGTTTGTTGCTTGACAAGTCGACACGGATTGCACACAAAATCATATGTGGTCTCTGAGCCGGATTACTGATGAGCACACGGGGATCAAGTCTCTGGGTCAGATCTAAGGACTGGCTAACTGATCAAATCTCAAGTACTCCAGTTCTCATCCTGTTGTGATTACAAGCCCTCCCGCTTCTGGTTCAAACAGATACAGTGTCAAATGACTTGGAAAAAGCAAAGTAAAAATGTGTTATTTGTATAGTGACCTCTCTTTATGGTTGGTTGTTATTTTTCATGTTATTGGTCTATAATTAGTAAGATATGTACTTGTTTGTGTCACTGCTTCTCCCATCCGTTTTGGGATTGTTTATGTCAATTTAAGACACCTTCTCAATGCCCACGCCTATTTCAGCACTGTTTTGCACAGTATGAGCAGATTTCTGGTAGCCCTTCCTTCTTCTCCTTGTGTACTCTTAATTTTTTTCTGCTACACAACATTTAACATCACAAAAGCCTTTCCAAAAGTAAATATGCCTGTTGTCCGACCTTTTGTGTACCTTGGATGTTTTCCCTCCTTACACAATCCAACCACAAATAGCAGCTTTTTTTTTTTTTCCATCTCCCTCTGTATTTTTCCACTCTTTGTTTTCATCTGTTAACTATGCTAGGAGTTTTCTGAACATCTTGGAACATCCTCTTCATCATCAACGCTTTCAGACGATACTTCTGATTGGCTGCAGAAGACACATCAGTGTAAGAGCCCAAGGTGAATTCTCATAGTGTAGCAACCTTGAAGAAAAATATCACAGTGCAACTGCCAGCATTCTTTAAATGGAAACCAGCACTTACTCTTGCTTACAACTGATGCCAAATGAATGAGAAAGCTTGATTATTAAACTTAATTTTACCTATATCATGTATCAATTATTATTTTAGCTCTGTTTACAAGAAATGTAGTTTTCAGATGATTTCGGACAAATTTCCCTAGGAGCAATATTAAACCATTTTTTTGTTTTGCTTCTGACTATAAGTCAATCCCTAGAGTACTTCTAGAGTACTAGTGTCACAAAATACTAATATGCTAAAATTTTATTTTTTACATGTAAAGAATATTTCTCCAATTGGGCAGCAGTGTACCACAGCATGAGTCTATCATGAGTTAGTTTTTTTTTGTTTTTTTTTGTTGTTTTTTTTTTTTGCCTTGTGCATCAAATTACCACGGAATCCCTCTTTTAAGTAATAAACATGATATAATTTCTTACTTCAGAATTGGCAACCAGAGCTGCACAACATATTGCACTGATTGGGTCTCTTTTGCGGTGCAAATTACGGCTAAAATATGTTAGCCGTAACCTGATGTATTTGTTTTATTTTTACAAATGCCTATAACAGACGATGCTGGACAGCATAATGGAGGGCGGAAGCGAAAAACATCAGGAAAATGCTGACTAATTGTAATCAATACCATCGTCAGGCTGCTGGTGTGGAAAAACCTCATGATGTCAACGCATCATTCCAAGCTTTCGACTAGTAAAGAGTAACGAGTTGTGAAGTCAGGAGTAGGAATACGAAAGCCTGCTCCTGGAACGGTGTGACATTTTGACGAGGAAAATGTGCAGAGAAATGTTTGCAACATTAGCATAAGCTTGACTTTTTCCACATAGATAGAAGAGTGATATGTTTTGTTTCACTTTCATCAAAACTCGCAAAATAATGTTTTTAATCAAGCAGGCTTAAATGCAACTTATAATGTAAATAAACTTTGTCAGATTGTTCCTGTCTGACTCTGGGTAGCAGCAGACTGGCTTGAACATAAAAGGTGCAGAACCTTGGTCACTTAAGTCCTTAAAAGCCAAGCTAGTTGAATTGAGTTGGAAACGGGAAGAACTGCTCCTGTAAATTGACTAAGATCAATCAAGACAAAGAGCTTCTCTGATTACATTTGAGCAAAATACATCGCAGGCTTTTAGTGTTGATGAAGTTGGCCTCTCCATGCGTTACCACCACCTTCGAGAGGTGGACAACTCTCCCACCCCCCCACCCCTGTTTTTTTTTTGTTGTTTTTTTTTTCCCTGTTCTCTGCTGTTGCCATAGAGACGGGAGCCGCGTGTTGGGTTTCTGCAGAGCTCTGCTTGGGTTTGCAGACAGCGATCCGATGTATGTCCTCACCCACATCATCGCTGTGTGTATGTTAATGCATGCGTGTGTAGGCGCCGGCGTTTTTGTCTGAGTGGTCGTATGTAATGGAGACGGTGGCAGAAATGGTAATTTATCGCTGTTGAAGGACTCCTGCGCATTAGAATATTTCCAGAAGCAGCGAGGAAATGTGCGTCGCATGCTTTAGCTTGTTCTTGTTCTTATTCAGAGCTCGTGATCCAGTTATCGAAGACATGACTCGACTGTTGTACTCAAGAACACTGATTTTGTTTTATTTTCTGTGGATCACTTAATCAAAAGGTAATAGTCTCGGGAATAGATATCAACTTTGAAACATTTCACACAGTGTTTTGTTGTGACAGGTTTTTTTTTTTGTTGTTGTTTTTTTTCTGCACCATTTCTTATCATAAGCTCACATGTGCACTTGCATACATGTCACATTCATATTCATATTCCCACCCTCGCATGCACAGCGCGTAACAAATATCCATTTCACGGCCACGTGGATCTGCACATGCAAGACAAGATATATTTATTCATAAGCTCATTAGAGGAGTGGATTTGCCTGCTGCCATCCATCACACTGTCACCCTTCCTCAACCTGGCACAAGCTGACAACGGAGCTGCCGGAGAGGAGTCCATGGGATTTACTCCCCTGGAGCCAGTGATAGAGGGAGGATTTACTCCAATAGAGTAGAGACCGAGTTTCTTCTTTGTAGAGGTGAGATCAGAGACACGGCAAACAAAGGACATGGTAATCTGCTGCTCACAAAAATGCATATTCCTGAGTGGCAAAAGCGTCTTTTAAAGTGTCAGATTGGCTGTTCCAACTGAAAGTGAAGCATTTGAATTTTTTTACAATTGTCTTTTGGGGTTTTTTTTGTGTGCGCATGTATGTGTGTGTGCGTGTGTCACATGAAAACAATAGTTATTAATCGTTTAGAAGTTGATTAAAACATATTGTGAAATGTAAGAGAAGACTTCAGACCAGTATTGCTTTGGTTATTAATGACGCAGGGCAAATACAGTGCCTTGAAAAAGCATTCACATACTCTGACTGGAAAGTAGTAGAAATTCATTCATGTTTTGTTTTTTTTTAAAAGTAAATCATTGTCTAAGAAGTATTCTCGTATTCAAGCCAGCTACAATCTGACATCCGACGAAGGCACACCACATGCATCACTTTTTTTTTTGTACAATTGTACATTTGTAAAGTTGAAGTCTGAAGTTTTAATGTGGTTTTAAGCCAAAATACGGAGAAGTTAAAGTTCTTAATATGCAGCATTAGGCACTGAATGCTTTTTATCTATTCTGTGCAAGCTTTTGGCTTAGGTTTGTGCTGCTTTGGTGGCACTCCCTGTCTACAGTTGCACTTTATGTCCAACTGCTTAATTGCCAGTAGCACAAACTGAAGACAGAAACTTTGCTGCAAAATAAATGGACAAATGGACACAGTCATGTTGTGACCAGAAACAGGGCTTTATTTTTTATAAAATAAAGCCCTTCGACAGCTTTAAACTTTGAAGACGAGTGGCAGGACGCATGTTGAACAAAAGAACAAAACCATCATTTAATTACCTTCACAGAAAGCTTATACAGGTGTTAAAACTGGCACCTTCGTTTCTAATACTAGCCAAAGAAATCAGCATGTAAATCGGTTGGACAGGCAGAAAAGTCGAGCCTTTTTCAAGTGACAGTCACTGTGATGGCAGTCGATCTGGCCATGAAAAACCTGGATTCCCTCTTCTTCCTCCTCTGGCTGTCAGCTGTACTTTCTCTGTGGCATCTGTGCTGGCTCACTTCCTGGATGTAGTCAATTAACAGACTTCTCTGCAGTCCATAGCTGCACAGCATTAACACTTCAAGAATGGCAGCGAATGCTTCGTCACATAGATCCGGGGAGTTCACTCGGCCAGGAAGACGCCGAGTTTATTTGTAAGGCCGGGAATTTGCAGATTCGTCAAGATATCTAAGCGTTTAAGTTTTTATAAGAAGGCGTTATTTTTAACTTCTTTATTTGGTCTTAAAGCTTTACTGTGGGATGTTTCTTCTATTGAAGTTAGTTTAGATGGTTTCTGTCTTCAAATTTCTAAGTGGTTTCTAATCTTGGTCTTAACTTTGTATTGGCCTATAACTTGATTTATGTTTATTTTGCCACAAATATTCTAAATAGCCACAATCATTTTTGCAGGATCTCAATATGGTTTAAAGTTTCTGTCAATTAGAAATGTTTATATATATATATTTTTTATTATTATTATTATTATTTTTATTTATTATTTATATTTCAAATTTCAAACATTTTTGAGTGATCATGGATCACTTAAATGACCCCATATTTTCTCCTTTTGTAGTGCTGTAACTCTTAAATTTTAACTCGTGATGTTGGTATTTTCTTTGAAATCTTTGTTTTTTTTAATTCTCATGTTTATATTTTTTTTTTGTAAATAATCTCTTTCTAAAGTCTTGGTACAGGATACCATAGCAGACTCTCAGATGCCTAGTCCATGCCCCGATGGGTCTAGGCTGTTTTTGCACCAAAAATGGAACCAATACACTACTAGAGAGTTGCTTGTATGTTTATGCATGGACAGTGTACATCATAAGGAGAAAAAGCTGGAAAAAAACCCAACTAAATGTAACAGGTCTCATAGTAGAATACAGTTGCAGGATTTTATTTTATTTTTTTTTTACCAGTTGAACATCATTATGCCAGCATCCTGGTTTGTGGTTTTGTCACCTTTGCTGATGTTCCTTGAGAGCACGTCTGCGTCTAAACATGCCTCTTCACAGCTTTTACTATGCCTGGAAATTCTCTTGTTAGGATAAAATGAAACATTCTTCGTAACGTCACCCAGTATAAATCTGACATATCTGGAAAGTCTAATTTTGTAATGTCTTACAGCGAGACAGTGAAAGTCTGCAGCCTTGTTTTAACAGAAAGGATGACAGTAATAATAGCGGCATGCAGTAATAATATTTATTTCTTGTAGAGCATGTACTCTGTGTGCATCAGTCTCTTCTGATTCGGCTTATATTTATAAAGAACGCCTGGCTCTCTATCCATTCACTACAGGCTGATACATTATCTTGACATTAAACATAACATGAAACCCAATTGTGAGTGTGGAGAAACTCATTCAAGTCATTGTTCATTGAACATATGTTTAAGTTGCTGCTCGTGGCTCTTTGCTCACTGCTGACTGGTTCAGCGCTGCTCTTCTCCGCCGGATTGCTTTGGACATGTGAACTCACCCATGATGGCTAAGAGTTGCAGGGTACAGTACATAATCTATCCTAAAACCCTTGTTTAACCAGATTAGATGATTAAGAGTAAATTATGCTCAGTTGTTACCCATCTCAAACCTCCACGAGTACAGAGAGTAGAAAATGTTGGAATTAAAAAAAAATAAATAAATAAAAGCCTCCCATCTAGGTTGGCCCCAATTCCAGAAAAAGAATCACAATTGACCTTTTCTCCTTCTTCACAAATAGAATGAAAGTGTCATAGATTGCAAACTGTTTTAATAAATCTCAGTATTATCAAGTTAAAGTTTGGTCGGTCTAAATATTTTACATTTTACATCCATTAAAATTGTCTATTTTGTGTATTTGCACAAATGTAATAAATATTTAGTGTTAATGGTCTAATGGGCCATACCATCAATATGCATCTATAGTCTATTTATGCCAAATACGTCGATGTGTCACTATGGAGATGTTGTGTTTAGTGTGATGTGCATTGATGGTTTTCCCCCACACAACGCATTTTGCATTTAGTCTATAGTCTCTTTTCACAGCTTTTTTTTAATTGTCATTTTCCGACTTTTTTTTTTTTAAGTCTGCTGCCCAATATGTTGCAACACAAATGATTTTAAACTAGTGAAGTATTCTTCCAGGCAAACGTAGCCCCAGTAACTTACACTAGCAGCAATTGGATACCGCTGTAGAAATGTATTTTCTTCACATAAGAAGCACTGTGATATTTTAATACTTAGAGATCTTGTGACACACATATTGAAAAAGTTTTAACAGACTGATGAAATGTTATTGGACAATTACCGGTGTATGTTTTGACCTCCTTGTGGTGTTTTTAGGAAATTTCAATTTCCGCAGCATTCAAAATATATTTTTTTTTCTGGTCTTCCTGCTGTGAGCAGTCAGTAATTACTTACGTTAGGAAAAAGGTTGAGATCATGTTGCGTGTATAGCATTGGTTCCAAAACAAGGTCTTACTGTTTCACAATAAAAAATAATTACAGAGTTAGCAGATCTTAAGCATATTATATTAGCGATTAAGGCAGCGATTAAGACGACAGATATTCCTTAAAGCCTCTTGAGATTGTCATAATTTGTCAAATTTACCAAATCCAACATGTCATGATGGAAGCTGAAAGACTAAATAGATTAAACCCAGCAACATTGCTGAACTTGTTGAACCCTCGTTTTCTGCTGAGAGTCTTCCACTCGCAGCCTGAATGAGCTGCAGACATATTGTCGAAAATATTTTCCTCTGAATTAGCTTCTCGCATATTTTGTGTTTCATCTGACTTCGTTTTGTGCACCACAATGTAAACTGCTTACTTTGGGATCCTTCTTACTCACACCAAACAGTGTAGTTGTTTTGACACGGTATGATGAGTTCACCGATCAGACAAAGATCGGGCGTTTGAGTTTTCAACCATCCGGTCACTGATAATCAGGCTGGAAAGCGTCAGATTGTGGCGCATCTCTAAATCTCGTCCTTGTTGATTTGGTTTAAGAGAACAGGCCACGGTTTTCACATCGCCTCTGAAAAGTTGCTCCACACACTGAAAAGGACGCACTGATGGGAGATTATGGCTGCCATTGTTTTCAATGTTTACACACAACCGCTAACAACCCTGTCTTTGCAGCGAAGCTATTTTTCTTGTGATTACATCACAACCGCCACCCACATCTTTTTCTACTGTAAATTTCCCATTCGACGCTTCAGTTTTGCGCCGGCGGACGTCCCTGGCGTTCTTGGTGCGATTGTGGACCCAGTGGATAAAAAACACACGTACTCCTCTTTACCCATTTACAGACCTGCATCTTTCCTGGACCGTTTCTCTGTGTTGTGAGGTTAATGTTGGCCAGGGAACACGGTGTATGGAGGTATTTTTAGATTTCGTCAGTGGGCTGATGTTACGTGAGGGTGATGCTGGTTTCTCTCGCGCCCGTTTCCTGATTGCCCTTGCTCCATGTTTACTCTTTATCAAACAAAGCTTCACAGAAAAGCCTGCAGGATGTTGTCATTTTATCAGTGTGCTGCTCCAAGTTCATAAGCTCTCTGTCTCCCTCCCCCCCTCTTTCTGTCCTGTCCCTGTCACTTCTCTCTTTCTTGTCCTCCACCATCTCCCTATTGAATGCGTGCGTGTGTGTGTGTGTCTGTGTGTGTTGTCTCCTTCTCTATATGGATGTATATGTGTCTGCGTGTGTGTCTGCATGTGCTTTCTGCTCCCAGCCCCTCTGCGGAAAGCAAAGTTTGTGGAGAGCCCTCGCATTCCACAATCAGAGCTTGGCTCCCCTACACACACCTCTGCTACTGCCAAGAATAGAGACCTGGACACATACTGCCCTGGTAAGTTTTTTTTTTTTTTTTTTTTTTTGGCCAGCTTATCCCTCATTTTGTCGTTTCTGCATGTTGTGCTACTACAACTGTAGAGGCACAAAAACAGAGAGGGGAAAACTTATCTGTGTGACAGATTTTCTGCTGGATGCTGTAAGATGAAAACATGGCTAAGATCATTAATCAGATAGCTTTGCCTGTGCCCACCCTCGCTGCCTCCTCCCACTTTGCCTCTTTAATCCTCCCTTGCCGCTTTCTCGGAGCTCATTTGAGCGCCGCCGCCGTTTTCTGTTAACTTCACTGCCGGCTTTTTGCTCGTTAATCCCGCAGACGGTCCAGTTTCCTATCCTCCACCCCCCCACCCCCACCCACACACACACACACACACACACACACGCACGCATATACGCACCCCCCCTTGCTGCCACAGACAGCCCTGTCAAACCCGACGCTCTCCTCCCTTCCTCAATCAGGGCGGACATTAAAGCAGTTTACTTGAGGACAGCGCTCTGATATATATCTGCTTTCTCGTCTCGCGGTTTTGGCCCGCGCTCTCGTGTCTTGTTGGCTCAACCTCTGTTGGCTTTGTGGACCTCAGCACTTCGGGCCAGGACTTAATACGTGAGTGGAGCACCAATGGGGGGCCTCGGGGCTTACCTTGTGTGATTTAGGGAAAAAAATGGTTGAGAGAGCACTGCCCGCCTTCTCCGTCTGTTGGCCTCTTCTGCTGAATTTCTGCCCAGGGGGAATTCTAAGTATGTGATTTACACTGGAACGTATTTCAGTTTGATTTTAAACCTCTAGAAAAATGTGTCGATTTGCAGTCTTTTTCTTTTTTTTTTCCTCATTATTTTTGTTTTCGCATGGCTTGTATAACTCTTGACCCTCTCTTTATTTTGCATCGTTCCTGTGAAATAGACTGTGACATATGAGCTATGAGCTGCCAAGAGCTGCTGTAAGATGTGACATATCAGGGATGAAATGGTGCTCTGCGCTACAATCGACAGAGGAAGCGGTTGATTACATTCAGGAATTCTCTGCGTGTGTGGAGTAATAACTCAAGCTGAAAAGCAGCCGGGAGGGTCGGGATGAGTTTTTTTTTTTTTCAAGGGTGAGTACTCATACCTCCCAGGTGGACAGATGGAGGTCTGAGCTCTTAACAAGGCCTCCCTGGCATGTGTAACAGCAGGGCAGTGACTTAAACACTTGATTGCTTGCCAGTCCACACTCTGCTGCAGCCGCTGCTGCTTCTGACATTGACTGTCGCCTGGAGGAGTGTAGGTATCAGCTGATTTTTTTTAAAAATTATTATTATTTATTTATTTATTTATTTTTATGGCCTACAAAAAAAAAACATTTGTGGGCTCATAAATATTGTGAATATTTTGCAAGATGGCTTGTGAAATTTGCCACTAGCAATCCATCATTTATAATGGATGGAAAAGCATTCATGATGATGTTGGACAGAAGCTGTGCTCTAACAGTCTGGAACAGCCTCAGACTACAAATAAAATCCTCTGCTTCCTGTATGTTTTTATGTCGTGTAGTGGCCTTGCTTTGAGCGCAGTTCGAAATTCTCTTCAGCCTCTAGAAACACTTTAAAACAACAATCATCTCAAAAGAAAAAAAAACTATATAAAACGATGAGTTAATTCATTTTCATGTTCAAGAAACCAGTTTGACGTGATTTGATTCCTTATAATTACATTCATCTGCCAATTTATTAGGTACACCTTCGCAGTACCAGTTTAACACCCCATTTACTTTTAAAACCGCATCATTCAGTTGCTGGAAACGTTGCTCTGAGGTTTTGGTCTGTATCCAGATAATGTCTTCACGCAGTTGCTGCATATTTGTTGGCTGCACATCCATAATGTTCCACCACATCCCAAATGTTCTCTGTTGGATTGAGATCTGATGACTGCGGAGGCGTTTGGATACGAGTTAACTCATTTTCATGTTCAAAAAAGCCAGTTTGAAGTGATCTGAGCTTTGTGGCTTACGCAATAACCAGCTGAATGTAACCGTCAGGTAGCCCTGTGCTCATAAAGGAAATGATATGATGAGCCACAACTTTCAGACAGGCTGCGGCATTGAGACGATGTTTACTTGGTAGTAAGGTCCAAAAGTGCTGAGAAGAATCCCCCACATCATAATACCACCGCCAGCAGCAGCCTGATCCATTAACGCACAGGATGAATTTGTGTTTTTATGTTGTTTACTCCATATCCCGGCTCTACCATCTGAATGTGGCAGCTGATCAAGATTCATCAGACCAACAAAACAATTTCCCTGTCTTAGTGTTTTCATTTTGTCTAACCTCTTTGAATTGTAGCCTAAGTTTCTGATTCTTTTTTTCTTCTTTCCTGCGCTGTAGCACGTCTGTTTAAAGGGTCAAAGTGTTGTGTGTTCAAAAGTATTTCACATACCTTGGCATTTTCTTCCACGCAACTGCCTATTTTCTCTTTCTCTGTCCATTCTTTCTAAACCAAAAAGAATGTTTGCGCTTGAAAGTCCCAGCAGATGAGCAGTTTCTGAATTTCTCTGGCACCAACAGCCATGTCAAGTCTAAAGTCACTTATATCCACTTTCTGGTTTGAGCTCCCGCAGTTTGCATTCCCCCACTTCTACATAGATGCCTAAATGCGTCTATATAAATGCTGCAATGTGATGGACTGACTCACTACTTATGTAAGCAGGCAATTTAGCAAATGTACCCAATTAAGTGACCACTGATTATATATAGCAATGCAGTGGACAATAGACTATCCAAAAACTACCAATTGTTAAAAAGTCTATCTAAATTCTGATCCTCTTCCTGAGTGATGTGGCGACAGTGGAAAGGAACAAGTCCTTTTCAACATCCTAACCAGCCACAGGGTTCCATGAGTGGAGACATAAAATTTGATAACATTAACTGAAAGCTCTGAAGCCACTGTAAAACGTCAGCGTTATTGCAGCTAAGGGTTAGTGTATTCTTACAGTACAGGAAAGTGAAACTTCCAACATAAAACTGGAAGGCTGATGGAAGTCCAAGAAAGTTCCTCTGTTTCGTCTGTCATTGGTCATGCTGGTTTTGGAAATGCCAACTGTCTTTTAGAAATGTCAGAGCTAAGATTGTGTACAATACATGGCACTTTAACAGAAGCATCTTTTATATATTCCTTAAAATTAAATATTCAAATTTTAAACAGTTATGTTGATGTATATTGCACAGCCCCCTGGGGAAGCAATGCAGTTTATCCCAAAGAAACACATGCATTCTTCAGTATAGATAAAAACTCTCTAAAACTTTGTTGTCTGAACATACAATATGTCTGCAACACTTTGCTTGTTGATTTGTAACTTTGTCCAAAGTAGCGTAAAGATTAAAGCCTAATCTCATGATGAACGTCATCAGTTCACTGACACCTAAAGCCCTGGCTATATTGCTCCTGTGCTTTTATTTATGAAACACCTGAAGTGGCATTGCAAAGATAAGATCTGAAAATATGCTTAGCAGGAATGTGAATTTCCCTAATCTGATCTAGTGCTCCCTCTTCCATCACCTGGTTGCGAGGAATCCGTGCTTGTGTTGGGTTTTGTGCTTTATATTTTACCCATATTGCTTGTTTTTTTAATTTATTTTATTTTATTTCTGCATCTTTTGAGCTGTATTCACCCTTAAAGATTTTTTTTTCATCTAGATGAAGTAAAATATATAGCTCAAGAATTTAGATGAAATAAGAGCCGCCATTTTTTTTTCTTCTTCTTCTTTTTCCTTCCCCACCTGCTACCTGGGCCTATTAATACTCTCTCCTGTCCTGTCCAGTCCCCCCGCCTGCAGCACACATGCTTCTCTCTGGCTTTTCTCCGTACGATGGGGAAAGGAGGCGCGCCAGATCTGTGCATGGCCGGACAGAAACAGATGCGCTCTTGCACTGAAATGCATTCCTAGCTGCGTGCAAAGATAGTTGCTATGGCAACCATCTGTCTCTTTCGCAGCTCTGGAATCCGATAGAGAGGAGAGAAGTGTGTATATGTTAGGTGGGCTGGTTCAAAAAAAAAAATTGCTGTTTTATGTTTAATGAATGTTTATTTTCTGCTTTGCATAACTTGTCATTAGTCTCTGATGAGAAACGTCAGAATTTTTTATTTTTTTTTAGATGCCTGTTCCATTCCAAGGTGCTGTCAACGCGCTTTGAAGTGGTGTAGATGCTTGTTGTCACAGGATTCAGTAAGAGGCAGTTCATATAATTGCAATCGGTATTTAAAGAGCAAAACATAGGCACTGGAAATAGAACGAAATCAACATACAACCCCTGCATTATGGTAATGAATCGCTGTTGAAAGCAGCTCATTTGTATTAGTTTGAAGTAGGCTGTGTGACATGTGTGCGACATTTTTTTGTTTGTTTTGTTTTGTTTTTTTCGTTTGCAGTCAGACGATTTTTTTTTTGTGTGTCGATTTGATGCGACGGCTCAGTGTTGGTGGAAAAACTGGGTCTCGACGTATGTTTGCCGCTGGTGTTTTTGGAGGGTTAGAGTACGTACAGAGGGATTGCCTGTGTTTACCTTACTGGGAGTGGCTTTGAGCTCAGACACCCAGATTAGAGATTTCGCTCCCGTATCAAACGGCACATAGACGAGGGGTCGGCCAACAGCTGGCTGCCACGGAGATGCTGTGATAAGGAAACAGGAACTTTAACGGGAAGAGGAGTAAATGAAGCGACAGGCATAGAGTCTGCAACGTAGACTGAGTGGTAGGTATGCGGTGCACCTATAGAGGTGGAAAAGTCGGACAGAGCTGCTGTTTGATCTCGCTCAGAGCCACAAGCCCCCCAGGAGCAGTTGACTAATCACTGCTAATGTATTCAGTCCTCACGACTTGCAGTCTGTCAACTGGAAAGCCGTCACTGCCTATAAGCAGACACTGGCATAAAGATGCAGCAGCTATTGCATTAAAAATGTACAAGTATACTAGTATTGCACCACAAGAATAGTTAAATGTCCTAAAAAGACATGAAATGCAGGTGATGTTATATGGGGGAAAAAAATTATGCATCTTTCAAAACTTTTTTTAAAAATATTTGTTATTTTTGCAATTTAGGGATTGTTTCATTTTATTTTACTTTTTTCAGTCTCACATTCCAAGATAGATTTTCTTTGTTCCAAGACATTTTTTCATCGCAGTGCCTTCAATGTTATCTATCTTTTTTTTTTTATCTCTGTTTTGATTTAGAAACAAATTATATATTGCTTTATATTTTATCTATATTTTTGCGATTCCAGACTTTTTATATTGTTATGCGTTGTACTTTTTTGTGCTTATAATAATCTATTGGCTTAGAATTTTGTGGGTTTGATGGTTGATTGTATACAAGCTTCTTTTTGAACATCTGCATCATCTCTTTGTGTTGTCTTTGGTTATATTAGAAATAAATATTAATATATTAGAAATAAATAAAATCTGATTGACTCTTGTTCAGATTGTTTTAGCATCACAGAACTTGACCGATTGCAGCTCATTTGACAGCAGAAGTCAGACAATTGGCCTTTTTCTTTGCAGACATATTGTTTTAAGCTCAATGTGGCTGATGGTCGGTACCATTCATTTTATTCAGCCATTTGTTTTGTTTGTCATTTAATTTAAAAAAAAAAAACAAGACCTTGGCTCAGAATGTTGCCGGTTTCTTTCTTTCTAATGAAAAGTGCAGTAGTGGATTTAGGTGTGCTGGTGTTTTGTTATTTGTTCCTGGAGACATGTCATATGGCTCAATATTATTATTATTATTAGTAGTAGTTTTTTTAGATCTTATCCTTAAAAAATACAACAGCAGTACATACATACTAGAAGAGTAGATGTGGCATTTTGCTGCTGTCTTTTCTATGCTGTTATAGTTTTCTTAGACCAATGTTTGCTCATGTTTGCTTACTGTACAAGCATAACCTCAGAGAGGAGAACCACATTAGCATGCCACGCTGCACAAAGCTAAGTTCACTTATTTTCCACAGCATGTCAATTCACTCTTATTGCTAACATTATATTTAAATTACTTGCAGTAGAGTTTAATCATGCTTTTCTAACATAAAGGCTTTAGCAGTGAGTCTGTGAGCATCCATCGAGCGGAACACAAACAGGAACAAGTTTTGTATGAATGGTTTGTACATAACAGTTGTGTGTGTGTGCGTGCGTGTGTGCGTGTGTGCGTGCGTGTGTGCGTGTGTGCGTGCGTGCGTGCGTGCGTGCGTGTGTGTGTCCAAGGTGGAGCTCACATCTCGAGGAGAGCAAAACATACAGCTTTAAACATGACAGTCCTGGCTGTTTCTCCAGTGTAAACAAAGAGTTATTAATTTTAAACCTCATCAACACTGAGCTCTGCAATGATATGAGACCAGAAAATATTCTTAACTACAGCTAACTTGCAAAAGGCCACAAAGTGAAGCTCAAGGTTATGTAGGTCTTTTTTTTTAGAACAAACTCCTTACATTCAGTTTCATAGACAGAAGCAGCGTCTATTAAACTGATTTTGTAAGTCTGATGTAATATTCTAATCGTTAATGTCAGATTTTCATCAGCTGTTATGTGAAAATCAACATCACTAACAGCAGTGATCTAAAGTTGAACTATTGTCTATTAAGTTTGTAATTTTTTTTGACCTGTTATTTTGCAATATGGAAAATCCATGGGTTCAACAGAATGTTGAAGTGGAAGCCGAGTTTTGGCTTCTTTTTCTGTTTATGCACAACTCAGCAGTTCGGCACAGCCAGTCACTGCTGGGAGTGAGAAAAGTAGCAGGTTTAAACAACTCACAGCAACTTTATTCAAAGTTGTAAGATTGTTTGCACGTTTATTATTTATGCAATTCATAAAAAAAACAGGAAGTTGATGACTGAATCGAATTGTTGTCACTGTTTATTCACGAGCAAACATAACAGCTGCAGAGGAAGTAAAAATAGAATGAGTGTCAAACACCGGTGAGCTGCTGCTTCATAAATCTTGCAAGTGTTTATGAACTCCTCTATATTTTTGCCATATGAGGATCATTTAGCAGATAAAATGATTATAATATATGGGCTCTGTACCTTTCAGTCTGTTTTAATATTTATGATTAATAACCACCATTTAAAAAGCTCCCTCAACTTTACAGAGTCTCTGCCAGCTTTCATAGACTGAGCAACTCTGTAAAAAATAAAAAAATTAAACTCAAGCAAAATCCTTTCATTAACATAGATGTTATGTCCTGCTAGTATTACAGCCTGTATCCATGTACATAGCTAAACAGCATCAAAGCTCATATGTGATTAGCCTATTTTGTACCTAATGTGTGCTGTGATTACCTCATTATTCGATGCTGCTGTGTGTTTTTATTGAAGCTCTGCAGCGTGTCATTCCCATTTGATTCAAAGGTGGTTGTTTTTTTCCCCCCTCTCTCTCAGAAGGTCTCTGCCTCACTTACTTACTCGCTCAAAGCGACTCAGAGTCAATCTAATGAGGCTGCTGTCCATAAGGGAATGGACAGGGGAGCCCAGGCTTTAGATTGCCTGCCTGCCTATGTGTCTTTGAGCTGATGAGTGAGAGACCGCAGGCTTCGGGGGAGCTGTCTTCCTTCAAAGAGGTGCTTTGGTGGCTTGGATTGTCTAACAGTTGTCAGTTAGAGTCTAATCTGGCTACCTGTCTGTCCGGTTCGACCTGCTGTATGGTGAAAAGGGTTTAAAAAAAAAAAAAACTGGTCCTGCCAGTAAGCTGTCTTTGTCTCGACTGCTGTTTATTTAAGCGCTGGCCACCCAGAGCTGTTGGCTTAAATGCCATTAATGTCTGAACCAATTCAGAGGTTCATACATCGAATTACTGGCCAATAGTTACTTTTTCCTCCTGAGCAGGAAAGTAATTAACAAAACCTCCTCGCCTGAGAGCGACACTGCTGTGACGAGCGTTGAATTGAACTAAAGTTGATCCATGCAGTCGGCTCCTCCAGGCACGTTAGCCAGGTGTTACCGAAGAACATGATACTACCAACGAGGGTTTGTTACGGTTGAAGAGTAACCAGGCAACCAGGTGACAAGATGAGGTCATTGAGAGATGTTTGCTTTGGTTAAAAGCCGGCAACCCCCACCAGTGCTCTGAGTGTTTGTAGGTGGATTTACCATCATGCGGGCTCACCCCACAGTGTCTCTTTGCTTTGCTTAGCGCTTCCAGGCTCCATAAATAGGACAGAGATCTGTGTGTGTGTGTTTGCGTACACACCCACTTTGGTTAGGAACGCCTCTCCGTCTCCCTCTCTCACTTACACACACTCTCAGGTAAAGGGTGTTTCTCATTACGTCACCCACGCTGCAGTGGCAATGAGTGGTGCGGAAGCAGCTGTCGTCAGTTCGGAGGACTTTTTTGCCGTTCAGCGTGAAAAGAAGGTTTTTCCGTACAGCTGGAAACGATCCTTGTTGTGGCTGAAGGGATTTTTGGAGTTCATGTAAGTGGATCGTCCAAGCCACGGCGTCCATTTGTTTCGAGGAATGTGTTTGTAATGCGCCGCTCTGAGCTACGGGAAAACTCAGGTGCGACAGGGTGTTTCATTTGTTTGCCTGAGTGCAGGTGCTGTGTATCCTCTGTCTGCTGTGTTTTGTGGAGGACGGCTGTAGCGGATACATTTTGTGTTCGGTTGTTGAAATCAGACGGACATGAAGCTAAAAGCTGCGTCTTATGGTGAAATGAACTGTCCCCTTATTTTTTGCTCACCACTTGTATTTCTCTGTTTTCTACCATTCTTCCTCCTCCTCCGCCTCCTCCTTTTGTCTATCTACCTCTGCAGGGGAGTCAAGCCATGAGCTGGGGCCCCCTCCGTCGGTGGATGAGGCAGCCAACACATTGATGACGCGGCTGGGTTTCCTTCTGGGAGACAAAGTGAGTGAGGGGCCAGCTGGTACGCAGTACAGCATGGAGGAACCCGAGGCGAGACAGGTAACTTTCCTCCTTTATTCAAATCTACTGAGATAGGCTGATGGGTTTCTATTAAGAGAAGAAGATGTGTTTCGTTAGCTTAGATTATAGAGCTTTTATCTTGTTGTACATCGAAATCTCAATAAATTAAACAGAATGGAAAAGCATGTTCATTTCAGCAATAGTAACCTGATGTATAAATGTATTCACTATTGGGTGACATTTTGTAATAATTATCTACTGTTAGTTTTTAAACTCTAAATCCAGAAATTCGAATAGCTCTGTAGGGAGGATAGATGAGCAAAGATCGTTGCTGGAGAAGGTGGCAGTTCACAGAGTGCTGCATTCAAGCATATCACTAGAAAGTTGACTGGAAGGAAAAAAAAGTGCATAATAGAGGTGAAAGCCGCAGTCTTGAGAGGATTCTGAGATGCAAGAAGATAAATACGTAGCATCACTAGTGTAGCATTGAGGAGGAAGACAAGTTGAAGTGAAAAGTGTAGCGGCAGATGTTTTATACAATTTTCAAATAATCTGACTTGGTGTCAGTGTGATTGACTGACAATGATCAGTGAAAACAAATGTAAAGATTTTTATTTTCTGAGGATGAAGCATTGATTACAGAGGAGAACGTAGCATGGAACAAACCTTTTTGAAAAAGCACTGCAGCTGTCTTAATAGAGATTTTTGAATTGTACCTTGATCTCAGCACAGTCAAAGACTTCTGTAGGTTCACACTCAATGACAGTATCTGGCCAAAGGATTTCTCTTGGTACCACAGCTGGTACGTGTGTCACAGCTAGCTATTTTTTGACACGTATCAAATCGATCTCCCCAATACATTGTAGGATATTCATGTTTTCCCCTATCAGCATGTACTGCACCACATTCACGTTCCTTGCACACAGAAGCTGACATCCATTAGGTTTCTAGCAGGTGAAAAGCACACCCTCCTCCAAATTGCACCTGGGATTGGTTGTGCTGTTACAAGCTGCATTTAAACACAAAATGTGTCTATCCCAGGAAGTAATTACCGAGGAGTCAGTATGATTAGTGTGCAATGATGCGGCAGAAACGCTGAGGTAGGATGGGCAGGAAAGCAGGATGTGAAAACTTGTCTTGTGAGTACCAATTTCAGATTTTGTCTCAGTGCAGCCACATTCAAAGACTTGTGTTGTTTGAGGTGACTGTGGGGAACACATCAGAATCAAAGTGGTTCATTCGGATGGACAGTGCCTTGCCCAAGGACACCTCCACATTTAGAGTGGTGAAGCTGAGCAGTGAACTGAGCCAGACTTGGTGCGGCTTGACGATTACTACTTTTTCTTGCCTCTTTCTAGCTGGCTTGAAATATATTTTTGTTTTTGTTTTTCCTTGTGACATTTTTAGATGAAATGCACTGCATTGTTGAAGTTGGTGCATTGTTTGGAATCGGTAAGCAACATGTTTCTGTCTCTGTATTCTACTTATCCTACACACAGAAGGCATAGTGACTGCTGCTATTTTTAAAAGCAAGAAACTTCCTCTAAAAGCAGGACATCAAAGACATTACAAACAGCACTTCTCATTTCTATTATGTTATCAGATTGCCTCTGTTTTCAAAGTTCCTTTAAAGCTAATTAGGATGTATAGCTAAGAGCATGGCATTTCTTTGCTCTCCTCATTGAACAACAAAGACTTGTCAATTCTATTCAAATAAAACACCTCCCCCTAAAAATGTCTTAGCGGTGATCAGATGTCTTTATCTCCTCTTTCTCATGAAGGTGCTTTTGTGTCCCAGTGTTATATTTGACACTCATTGTTCGCAGTGAAAAGAGTATTGTCTCGGACTCTTAAGTCACCACAGATTTGTTTTAGATTAAATGTTTTTCATACTTTACAGGTCACATCTAAAAGCGTTGTAGTGTTTATATATCATTCACTTCCTTTTATGAGAAGTTGTGTTCAGGTGCTTGAGGAAACGCTTAATGTCTAAATCAATCTCTTTTGACATTTATTTTCACTGCTGTTCTCCTTTTTGTTTAGTTCTTACACATCTTTGACATCCATATTTATTACAGTGCTGGGGAGATGTTAGCATTCAAACATCGCCGGCATGATTTCCACATTAATTCTGGCCTCCTAATGAAGCATCTAAACTATTTTCAGATGGACTTATCCTTTCATAGCCATTACTAGATTTCAGACATCCACAGATTTGAATTTTGTATGGTTTCCTCTAATTCACACTGGGTCAAAGTTATACATTCAGGTTCGAATGTACTGAAATTTGATAGAATATTTTTAGTGTTGCAGAGAAACCACACTTTGTAATGATCAGCATGCTTCTGATTTGAATCTAGCTGGATACCTGACCCGTCTTACTATCAGAAATGGCAGAGTTTGTTTAATTAAAGTGGTTGGTTTGCAGGAGACTGACCCGCATTTCAAACTTACCCCATACATTTTCAATAATATAGAGGTTGGGACCATTCCAGATGCTTGGTCTTTAGCTGCTTTCTTTATTCCAAAATCAGTTTTGATCTGTGTTTGGTATGATTGTCTAGTCAGAAGCCCCAACTTTGATTAAAGATTAAAGTATTCAATAACAATCCAGGAACCAGGCAGGCTGAAGGCTATCGTAAAATGAAGACTGTTGGAACACAGTGTTGCTCTCCACCATAAAGCAGGTTTTAAATCATCACAAACTTAGACATCATCAAAATAAAAGAACCATCTGCTCCGAAATCAACAATTTCAAGCATGATGGAGATTTTCAGACGCATGCCTTCCTAAGAAATGTTTAATGGTCAGGCAAAACATATATTATATTTGACCACATTTGGGTCGACTCAAGCTCAGAATGATGGAAATGTCCAAATAACTCAGTGGACATTTCAACAGAATAATTGAGTGTCTACAGATGTTGGGAAAGTCTTTTGGAGGCATTTCTAAATAGCTGTAATATTTGACCATCACTTCAAACAATAGTACACCAAATACAAGTTACTCAGATGTGCCTCTACTTTGCCTAGATCTGGAAGAGCCACCAATTTACATCTCTCAGACGAAAGACAGAAATTTTTGGGGGTGGGGGATATTTGGAAACGACTTGAGAACCGACGAGGCCTAAACCTGCCATGAACCCATAACCCGCTGGAACACCACTGTCACTGCCAGCAGTAAAACTAAGTATATATCAATATTGACTGAGAGAAAGTAGATCCTGCTTCAAAATCAACCACTTCAAGTCTGAAATCCCCAGCTGTTTCTGGTGTGAACAAACCAGAAACTTTCTGGTTGGTGAAGACAAACACTGAGCTGCTTGGCCAAAATGGCACAAAGTATATTTGGAGAAGGGAAGTTGGGGTACCGATTGTCAATCAAGATGATGATTTGCAAAGGTTTTACTAGAAGTGGTAGTGTGAAAAGTGGGTGGAAAATCTTTAAAATCATCTCAAACCGACAACCACATGGTTGAAACGTTGGTGTTCCAACAGGAGTGTGATCCCAAAAAGTACATTGAAACTGCTGTAGGGATGGATTATATATTGGCCTTCTGGAAGCCCCAACCTCAAACCTTATTGAAAATGTGTTGATGATGCTTGAGGCTAATATGTGTCAGGACACCAACCAATTTAAAATGAGTCTACCAGTTCTAAAAAATAAGAAGGATCTTGATACCCAATCCCAAATTATACCAGAAGCTTGTCGATGGCTGCAAAAGTTTGTGGTTTCTCCGCAACTCATTGAAGAATATGTAACTAAATAATTAGCCTAAATGCATCTGAGCCTTCCTATAAAATTATTAAAATTATGTTTTGGTTAGAGAAAATATGCAACTCTAATTTCTCGGTTTAACATTGTCCAATAGCAGCTGGTATCCTCGGTTGATGCACCTCGTGTTAAGTGCCTCATGGGTTACTGTTTTTGCGCCGTCACCTTTTTGCTTATGAATTTGACAGTTGTGCAACAAACATCTCCTGGCGCAGCGGGGCGGCTGCAGATGTCCTGGTTTCTCTATTTAAACCTGATTTGACAGGAATGAATTGTTCGCAGACTGTGGGAGGAAAAACGTTTGCAGCTGAGAGACACAGAGGAGGTGAAACGGGGAGGAGGGGAAGAGAAAGGGGGCGGCTAACCTGTTGCTGAAGTATGTTATGCAGGCGTACGTATGGGTTTGCACTAAAACAGTGTGAATAAGCGATTAGGCTGATGGACCGCCTGTGCTCGATGTAAGCACTGTCAGAGCAGTGGGGGTGTAGAAATTGAGAGGTTCATTCGAGCGGCTCGTTTTAGAGATGTGACTCATATCAGCTCTTCGCTGCATCGTGCGCACGGCACAAACTTATTGTTGTAGATGTCTGGCCCAAATACTGTTTTCTGGATTATTACGATAAATTTAATTTGCAACAAAAAATAAAAATAAAAAGGGGAAGATTAGATTTAGCTTAAAACCTATAGAGGCCAAGTTTGATACATTTTAAACTTTAAACTGATGGCAAAGATTATAGTGCAAAAGTCTAGAGTCAATCCTTAGCTGCTTACATTTCTTCTTCAAAGTAATATTTACGGTTTTTATGCTTTCTGGTGGTCTTCAATGTTTTCCTTAGAGTCTGACTGGTTTTCCACTCTGCTTTAGTCAACAGGCTCTCCTTTTCAAGGGGAATGTTTCTAGTTTAAGGTCATTTTTTTCAAATATAAACAGAGACATCAATTAGCTTGTTAGACATCTCTTGCGACATGTTTCTGTTCAGTTAAAAACGAAAAAAGGCATACATCTTATGAAAAATCTACTGCAAGAACTGAATTGTCTAAAATAAAACTTTGTAAAACCTTCAATTTTGTTATTTGTTCCTGGAAATGGTTTCAGTATTTAAAAAAAAAAAAAAGGTCTGCGTATCACAAGTGTTTGCTGCACATCTTAGCACATTGCTGTGTAAAATTTGAATGCGTCTTCATTTTTTTATGTATTAGTAGAAACGATGCTTGTTGCCTGTTTGCAACTCTTTGCCATTTTGTGGAAAAAAAAGCTGTAGTCAACAGACATGCAAAGCGTCCTCCAGTTTAAAGGGAATTCAGGAATAAATGTGCAAAAGTTGAGGCCTGCGATGCCTCACCATCTGGCAAAACAAGGTGACCTTAACATGCAGAGGCTTCAGTTAATTGCCTCTCATATTCTTGTGCTCTCGTTGCCTGAGTAGATGCCGTGTTACAAGTGCAGTCCAATTCTCGTGAGACATTTAAGGTCACACCCTCACAAGTTTGGGGGTCAGTACCCTATTATACTTGGTGCAAGTTTTAGGCTTCCCAATGTTTCTCTGTGTAAGTTTCGCTACGTTTGAGAGGCAGTCACTGCAGTGAAGATATCACAGAATTTAAGGAAGCGAGGTTTAATAAGTTATCACTGGATTCATTATTTTAAGTTGGTAGGTATTGAGGTCGTTTTCTTTAAGGTCAAATCTCCCCATGCTGGGTTTTTTTTTTCTTTTACTAAGGACAAGAGCAAGCAAAGAGAGAAAAAAAAAGTGCTGCAAGTTGGTCATTGAGTCCTACAGAAAATGAAAACATAAGAAAATCCACATTTATGCGATAAAGCATATACCCCTAATTTTGATCAAATTTTCATTAAACTCAAAATGCCATCAAGCTGCACACTGTGGGAGTTCTCAGTTTTGCTGCATGTAATATTTGTAAAGAAAAAAAAAGAGATTTGTTAATATTTGATTAGAGCTCATCAAAGGTCTCTGGTGATTGATTGGTGGATCTCTTATTTATATGTCTACATTTATAACAGATCAAAGACATTATATCTAAATCTTTCATTTCAAGACTAGAAAATGTATAGTTTTAATGAAATGGAAAATATGTAGCAACCTTTACTTCACAAAACTCCCATGTGTTTTTAAGGCGTCTTGGCCGTTTTTTAAACTGAATAGTTAAGTTTTTGTATTTTCTTAGCCACCTAAAGATGAGAGTTGGTTATGCAATTTAATCATTTGCATTGTAGTCAATAAATCCAGTGCGACCAACTCATAGCAAAAAGGGAGCTGAATGCAAAAATAACCACACTTTTCAGAAACATTTTTTTTTTTAACACTAGTAAAGCAATGTACCAGTTCACTTAAACTTTAGAAATATGCTCAAATTAGTGTTGGTCTGTCATGTAAAATCTTAATTTTACATGACAGACCAACACTGTCATGTAAAATGACAATGTTGTCATTTTACATGACAGTGTTTTTTTTGTGAAGTATACAAAAAAAAAACAATAATAAAATATATATATTTTTAAAACTTTCACAAATGGCTTTCTGTTTGTAGAATAACGCGGCTTACTGTTTCTCTCTGAAGGACACCTTCACATGCAGACGAATGAATCCAACCTGGAGATTAATTGACTGCCTATCTCCTCTCCAGAGCCTCGAGAGGCCGTCAACCCGTAATTGACACATGAATCAATACAAGTAAATGTCTAGGAAATAACAACTTTCAGCACCAATACAAATTGACTGCTGGCATCCTTCAGTCTTCCTCTGACAAATTAATCTAGACTAAGATTTGCCTTGAGCATCACTTCTCCCTCCCCCCCCCCCCCCAACCTGGTCATGTTGCGTTCATCCCACTCTTGATCTGATCTCATCAACAGCCCCGATAAGGAGAGACCTCCGAGTGTTTCTTTGTTCAGTCAAATATAGAAATATAGCCACTTTATCTCTCACAGCATACTGGCGTTTCTGTGGAAGGTGCGTGTCTGTGTCTTTTGAGTCGGTGCAACTGTGTGTTTTTGAGTACGATTGAATCAGTGGGTGTTTACGGCAGCAGATTAGATGGGTGTTTTTATTTTTGTCCCCTGTGGTTGCTTGACCCCTAACCAGAGTTGACATAGAATAAGGTCCCTGCAGGGTGCCAAAAGAAAGCAAATGACAAAAAAAAGAACCTGATTGTTATCATCTATTCAAGGGGATGATTTGAGAATTTTATTGTATGATAGCTTTGTGTATAAACGCTGCAGATTTATAGTATTTCTGTATTTTCACAAAGACTTAAAACCAATTATACCCAAGGTTCTTATTGCAAATACTAGACATCTTGAACTCAGAGAAAATATATACTGAAATGTGTAGAATGTATTCAGTTCATAGGTCTTGCTCAGATTTACTTCAGTAGACTTTGGAGTAGATTAACTTCAGTAGAGTTTGGAACTTCAACTCCAAACTCTACCAAGAATTTTGAGAACCAAAATATGCTTTTCTATTTTTTTCTGAAAAGTTAAAATATAGTGAGATTCATATGTTTACGTTTTTATTTGCATCTTTTACTGTGAAAAGGCCAACATAAAGTTAATCATTTGACAGCTGCAATCAGGAACTGGGTTTTGTTTCGTTCCTTCCTGAAAACGACCTGGAAGTCTGTGAAATATTTGCTCATGCTGTTTTTCTTGGTCTTTCGAAATCCTTTAAGGTCAACAGGTCTTGATGACACTGGAAACAAAGTACTTCCTGAGGTAATGAGGGAAAAACTTTAATGTTGAGTTTTCCAGTTTGGGTCCTCGGGGCCATAGTGTCCTACACGCTTTAGATACTTTTTGGTTTCGTCAGCGAACCCTTTTTAATTCCACCGATCTTCAGAATGCCCTCTGTAGAGCTTGATGTAAAGATGAAGTGTGTTTATCACAAGGATCAAATTTGAGGAAACATTGTTTGAAGGTGTTTTTTTAAGTAGATAAGACATTTAGTGACCATTTGGTGTTTTTTTTTTTTTTTTAGCTCTGACCTGTCAAAAGCAATTTATGAACAACAAAATATTTTTACTACTGTTTTGATTAACTTTGACTTTTCTAACTGTAAGCAGTTCATAGTCAAATAAATCACTGATTCCCCCCACCCCAAAACAACCCAGAGTTACAGAGCTGTCCCTCTCTTTATTATTGGAAATCATTAAACACAGTAAAATTCTCCTTATTACTGGACTGAGACATTGTGCAAATATTATCTTGAAATGACTTTCTGCTACTTACTCTTAAAGAGGAAGAAGCTGTTACTTATTTTTGTGCTGGATTTTAAATCACCATTGAATTATTGTAACTATACAGGATGCTCAAGGAACTTTTTGTGATTGGTCAGTGTTTATGTTAGAACTAGAGGTGATGTCACACCATGTGAGAGAATCGGTGTACCACAGCTTCACAGTTTAATAGAATACATTTTTCTTAAAGACAAAATTACTACACAGTAGACATTTTCAACTCTCCATAGCATTTTACATTAATGATTTAGGATAACAGCATGGTTTTCTTGGTTAGCACAGTTAGCTTATTCACCGTAAATATCAGTTTGTGTGTCTGATCCTCAGAATAAGAGGAACCTCACCTTAAACGTGAGCTATAAAAAAAGATGACTGCATCTTCTAATCCAGCACGTAAAGTGACAGAGTGCAACTCTTGAAAATGATAAACTAGAGCACCTTCGCTGCATTATATTTAGCTTGCTGTTATCTGTTGACGTCATTGCTCTTTTATAAGCAGCAGCCTGAACAAACAGCCAACATCCCTCCACAGAACATACAGCTTCCTCTCTAGAAGCTTTGTGCATCTCTGGCCTTCCTCTGACTTCATTTTTAAACACGTCACTGATATCGAAATGAGCAAACAGTCATATTCACTTACAACTTCCCCACAGACGTTATCAGTGCAACGTGGTCTCTAATTGCTAAGACGGGGGGAAAAAAAGGGTTCACAACCACTAGACTGCTAATAAGTGCAGATTGAGCTAAAAATAAGCATCTAATTTACCACAATGCACTTTTGTAATGTTATAATTTATTTTTTGCTGCCTTTAAAAGGACTTGTGCCTGCTCACACTATCACAAATCCTTTTCTCTGCTTCCTCATGCTGATCAGATGGAGCTCTTTACTTGACATGTTGCTCTATTTTACTCCAAACATACCACTGCTATCACTGCCAGCTGCTTCAGCTTTTGACAGAAATGTATCAGGCTTGTTTGCATACTTCTTTGCAACTCCAAACTCTGATGCCTTCCAGAAGGTCTCATGCAGTGGTTTGTGGGGGGGTCCAATTTGCTTTTTGTTATGCACAACAGGTTTGCTCTGAATGTTTTTGTCTTGTAAAGCAGAACTTGGCCTGCACCATCTGTGTTAGTCACTCTTTTTTTAACAAGTAGAGAAACTCTAAGTGGGGGGGAAAAAAGAAAAAAAAAAAGATCTTGAAAATGTTTAAGGGGATCAGGCTTTGTAATTAATTGTACAATGTCTCAGCAGCTGTTGGGTAATGATTACACGATTACATGAACAATAGTTAGAAGTCGGAGGATTTAAAAGCTTTGACATTTATGAGACTTTGATTTTCTGAATTATGAGTGTGGGAAAACCTAAATCAACAACATGCCAGTTAATCTCAAGTTTTTTTTTCTTAATTTTTTTTAATTAAAAAAAAATTTTCAAATGAAAGCACCACAAATTCAGCTGATTGGAATATTTTAACTAATATGAACTCATTTTTTTGTTGTTAGTCTACAAAACAGTTTAATATTGTTTGCAAAATCACTTCAAAACTACGACAAAATTTAACAGGTGGCTACTTTGCACTTTTGCTTTCACCTACGTGTAAAAAATAATCAGTAAATAGAGCATATAGTGTTACTGTATCTGTAAAAATTTGGTCACTGAGCAGCACTGTTATGATTTTTGTTTTTCTTATTTTTATAATTGATTTTATGTTACGCATTATTTGTGTTTATTTTTAGTGTTAACACAGCGATGGTGTAAAATCATGCTATTTTTACTCGAGGTGAATCTGACAGCAGCCCGTAGCTAGTTTACACTTGATGATTGAAGATAAATGCAGCAGATTTATTGCTGTTGTAACACAACGTGCGTTTGCATACATGTTCGGGAACCAATCCAAAGAATGCTGGACTTCACATTGTGAAAGCAGCAGGGCGGCAAAGCTTTTGAAAACTGAAATGTTGAAATGACTTTTTTCCTTCTGAATAAGTCAGATAATAATAGTTCAAGCCGGTTTTTTTTGTTGTTGTTTGTTTTATTCATTCCCACTTTTTTTTTTTTGGGTGGGGTGGGTGAACAAAGCTTGAACAAAACCCGTGAATGTGTGTTTGTGGCAGGGCCAGAACCAGAGGATCAGCCCCTGCTCCACCCTGACCAGCAGCACTGCCTCTCCGCCTGCAGGCAGCCCCTGCTCCACCCTCCCCACGGCCATGCCGGGTCAGGTCGGCAACAAGGACTGTGCCTACGGTTCTGTCACCAGCCCCACCTCAACACTGGAGAGCAGAGACAGCGGGATTATAGGTGAGATCCGCCGGCGCGCTTACATAGACTCTCCCAAGATAAATATTTGCGGTGTAATTTCATTCTCATCAGAAAGTCAAAAATCTGCTACGCATTGGTGAAAAGCACATCACCACTGTTACGTTCTCTGGAGTGAAGGCTTCGACCTCTGTGACTACAAATCTAATGCAAGACTCTGGCTCTAGCAGTTGCTAGAAAAATGGTGCTTGCCATTCTTTTTTTGGGTCAAGTGTAACATTTGGTGTACAAGGGAATATGTTTGTCAGGAGTTGTCTTCAGCTCCTCTCAGTGAAAGGAACTCTTAATGCTTCAGTGATACGACTCAATATTAGGAAAACATGCAATGAGATCGGGAAACATGGAAACAATGATATTACAGTAAATAAACAAGTGTTTAAGCAACTACTTTTCTGCACTGGAGTCATAATGAAATTTACTGTTCCCATTTCAGCAACATTGTTTAATTGAAAACGCAGCATCTGGCTACATCTGCTTTTTAGGTGCTTTAAAGAACAGGCACAACTGGCATTGCTAGCCTGTATAGTACTTTAATAATTATGTAATAAATATTGCAGTTCAAGGCTATGTAATATATATGTTACATACAGTGATAATGTGGTTGCATGTGCCTAACTGTGGGAATGGTAAAGGGATTGACCTTTTGTGTTCCAACAACCATCCACTAGTAGTGAACAAAACACTAGTAGTGAAAAAAATAAACACTGGGTGTTTATTTTTCTCAACGTAAAATAAACACCCTTGAAATTAATTAGATTGAAGACTCCTCAATCATACTTGTCCAACATCAGTGTCTGACCTCACAAATGACTTAAGAATGAGCCGCCCCATAAGTCCACCTGTCTAAATACCAAATGAGTGAATAGTTTTGGTAGTAGTAGTGCCTCTTAAAAGAATAATTACAACACATTGAAGCTGGATTTAAAACAATAAAATGTAAAGTTAAAATGATCCACTGTGTAATTTCTAAACAGCAATCTGCTCTACAAATGTGAAACATTTCTCTTTAGAGTAAAACCACATTCTCAGGGATTGTTGAATGTGGTGTATAGTACAAGTACCTGGTTTGCTTTTCCCTTCGGGAACTAATTCAAGTACCCGATGTTGACTTCAACTGTAGCTTTTGTGCATGATTTAAAGAGACAACAGGAGAGCTGAAATGCCTACCGATGTGAGGCACTTTAAAGATGTCAGAACAGGTGCCATCATTGTTTCCTGGCAACAATGGCAAACACCTGCAGTTTTAGATGGAAAACAACAACAACAAAAAACACACACTGGCACAACGATATTGATTCAGAGCAACAGTAAACAGATGTGAAATCAGACGTATGGGGAAGCGGATTTAGAAAGAAAGTGTGAGAAATGGTCTGAAATGTTTGATCGTTATCTTTTTGTCCAGCTACTCTGACGAGCTACTCGGAGAACATGGAGCGAGGCGGCAAATACAGCGAGGGCTCGCGAGGGAACCTGAAGCTGTGGCAGTCCCAGAAATCAGGCATGGACTCGTTCCTGTACAGGGTGGATGAAAACATGACCGCCTCCACCTTCAGCCTGAATAAAATCCCTGAGCGCAACCTGGAGAGCATGTCCTCCCATTCTGCCCACTCCATCCCTTTGTACCTCATGCCCCGTCCCAATTCTGTGGCCGGTGAGTCTCCTTCCTCTTCCCCCTTCTCCTCCTGTTTTTAAAACCAAACAAAACGGTGTGTGGCAAAGGTTTCTCTGAGCGGTGATTCACAGGTACTAAACGCGGTGTACACAGCACTCCGGAGCAAATTATTTGTTCTGGAAAGATTGCGTTGAAGTGCTGCTGTTCAGTCGCGTCTTGTCCTCTTGTTGACTCCTTCTGTGCTTCCTTTCCTTTCAACCCTGCTTGTTTTTTTGTTTTTTTTGTGTGTTTTTTTTGGTGAGAAGAATCATTAATGCATTGATGGATTTCTTTGATGTGCCTCTCTGAGGCTTTTAATCAAGTCTACGTCAGATTATCGAACACTTTCAATGTTTTAGACTGAGACTGTCAGTCAAACGTGTTTTTATTGCTTTAAAAGTTTAAATTGTCTGAAGTTCATTTCTCACTAACTCGTCTCTGATTGGCTTGTGAATTTTTGAAAATAATTGTGTATTAAGAACACTTTTTTTTGCTATAATTAAGATGAGAAGCAGCAGTTTAGTTTCTAGTCTATGTTCGTGTTTTTGGATCACACTGAGCGAGCTCTGGCTCTGCCTGTTTGTCTTAAAATCTCAACGTGTTTACAGGATTCAGCTTTGGCCACAAGTTCACATGCATTCATCATGATTTCACATGTAACTTGAGAAACTGGGTTCAAAAGTTTGAATTTGTGGATTTTTTTTTGATTTTTTGATTTTTTTTTGTCCAAACAGGGCCAGTAATATACACACAAGCTCAAATATATACATACACCCCGACTATTCCTTGATGCCATCAACAAGCTTCTTGCCTTGTTCTGATTGAATCAGAAGACTTACTTTTTTATTTTTTCATCCTATTATTGGCTTTTCCTGTAAGCATACGCCATAAGATTTCTACGTTTTTAAGGTCGGCGTGTTTTGAAGATCATTTATCATTTGGAGAGCTTTGTCTCTCCAAAACCAGTTTTGATCTGTTTATCACTGTTCAATCTATGGTACTATTCACCCATTCCTATTCTTGGAGTCTGTTCTGGCATTTGTTTCATTTTCAGCAGCTAGAAAAACTTAACGTTGCTTTGTGTTTAGTGTCAGCTCACCATGTCGATTTTTTTTTTTCAGCAGTTCATTGTGGACCGTACTTGTGCTGCTGCGGTTCCCAACAGAACCTCGCAGAGCATCCAAATCCAAGTTGTTGTTGTTTTTTTTTTAGACTTAAAATACTCCCTTAAAATGTAAAAAAACCTTTACACCCAACCTTTTAGAATAGAGAAGCAGTTGATTTGGCCTTCATGTTTGTTTTGAAATCGACCAAAAATGGATAAAACTTGGTTTAAAACTTCATGGGTTGATGAAAAAATATCGATGCGAGTGTCATTGATTACACCAACAAGTCACCCCAGCCCTAATTGGAACCCGATTGATGAAGAGTTTTGTTTTTCATTTGCCTCAAAGGGATTGATGAAGAGTTTTGTTTTTCCTTTGCCTCAAAGGGTTCAAGCTGTCAAAAATACAGAGGAGCTGCAACGAAGTAGTAATTGTTGTTTCGGTTTACAATCCCAGTATTTTTCCTCTGCTTGATCTGAATGGAGATGTGCAATTAATTACAACAATGTCACTCATTGTTTGAGGTATGAAGCCATTAAATATGATATTTACAAAGTAAAACAACTAACCGGCTCTCCTCCGAAGCCGGTTAGTTGCTTGTTTATGTAGCTTTTCAACATCTTTTCCTTTGAAATTTGAAGTTTGAAACTACTGTTGTGTTTAGCGTTTATGCAGTGATGATAAAAATTCTGGGAAGTAGCGAATCCACAGTGACATTCTGTCTAAGCTCCCTCAGCCCTCTGGTGTAGATCGACACCGCAGAGCTGAACAACACTGTCTGGGAAAAACTGCTTCTGCAGAATTACAGACTGCGGCTGGAGGAACATCACATAGCATAAAGCTGGCATTTGTTTGGCTAAAGGTCTCATTCATATGAGGTTCTTTCTGTAGCTGCTGTGACAGAATCCCAAAAGTAACATATCAGAATTAAAAACTAAGGGAAAAAAACGTGTCAGTTTCATAACACAGAGGCAGCCCTCGTAATGGGTCTGATTGTTTTATTGTTCTAATCAGCAGAGACTCTGTTACAGATGATGAGCTTTAATATGCACTCCTCCCACTCCCAGCGGGACAAAAGTCTTTGTTTACACAGGGCTGTTGAAAAGTATTTGCTCCCCTACAGATTTCTTCTGTTTCCCCATTTTTTCATGTCAGACCAATAATGACGTAGGTAAATGCAAATTATGATTTTGTTTATTGAGGGCAAAAAGTATTTGCCACTTAAGCCTGACTTCAGCTTGCGCCACATTGGAGATGTTTATGAGCACAAGTGGCTAGTTGAAGGTCATGCCGCGGCATCTGGATGGGATTTATGTCCAGACTTTGTCTCCAATTGTTGTTCTGCTGCATAGCTTCAGTGAGCTTGAGCTGAAGGTCAACGACTGATAGACGTAGCATTCTTCTTCAGGTTTTCCTACTGGACACGGCAGAGTTCATGTTTCCATCAACTGACCAAGTTTTCCAAGACCCAAAGCGGCAAATTATCTCGTGACCCTCGAACCACCAAAACTCCACATTTATTGTTATGAGTATTTTCCCAAAAGTGTCGGGAATCACGAGGCTGTTTTTGAGATGAGCCTTCTTGTTGTTTATTGTCGGCAGTGTTTATTTCCTTTGAAGTCACCGACGGATGCCATTTTTCCCCCTCTCCAGTCTCTTTCCTATTGTCAAATCCTGAACTCTGATCATTACTAAGGCAAGTGAAGCCTGCAGGACGTTAGATATCTCCTTGAAGAGTCGTTTCACTGTATGTGTGAAAACTTGTTCATTCTTCAGATGAGTCACTGGAGTGGTGATCCTGTCTGCGTGCTGCTCGTGTTCTGCTCTTTGTTCTTGCAGAGCGACCGGGGCTAAAGGACTCATCTTCGTTTTCATCTCTGCCCTCCGACACACGTCTTCAGATGGCACCGAGTTAGCCTAGCAACGGCTTTAAAATACACGCTGCTAGCTACAGATGATGAAAATCAAATAGAAATGAGGCTGTTAGGCAATTTGGTGGCGTGTGGGGGGGAGAAGGGAAAGATGTGATGATTTTTCAGAAGGCGTTTGTGTTTTTCAGAGGGACAGGAACTCCATATTTATGAGAGAGAGATGGATATATGTGGAAGAGGAGTGAAAGAGCGTTTCATAATCTCTTCTTTCTCACACTGCCGTCTCTCCTCCACAAAGAATTATTAGACGATGTAGGGATGGGAGGCGAGCGCGGGCCGAGGATTGGCTGAGCTCACCCAGCAGAGGAACATCAAAGCCCCAGGCATTAACCATTTCTATCCCCGAGAGTGACGGAGAGACTCTCTTTGATGTGCGGAGAGGGAGGGAGAGAGAAGCGAAGCCGGAGCAGAAGGCGACCGGGGAGGAATGAGGAGTGAGGGGGCTACTCTATTACCTAATGAAGGCATGTGCGTTGGTAGAGCTGAAAGATGGATATGGAGGAAGCAGAAACTAGGACCAAGTATGCTCATCGCACTTTCTCTCTCGACGGTGCTGCCAGAACGTATTAGAGAGAGGAGTTGACTACGATTGTGAAAACGAGGGGGGGGTGGGAGGTGAGAGATTTTAAAAGAAGGAATTGTCAATATTTAAGCAGCGAGAGTCGGGTGTCCTAGTTTGATTGAAGCTAAGAAGAAAAAAAAAAAAAAAAAAGCAAGATCCTTCATGTCTTCTGTTGGAAGTGGAAGGTGTGCTATTTTTAGACGTGGTTGGTCACCGCTAATAAGACGTGTTTAAAATGTTTCAAAACAACGAAACAGTGTCATACAATTCCTGTGGGTTAAATTTCTGATAACGAGATGCCAGAAACATACTTCAGAGCTTGGAGCGTCGTGTAATACAATGCTCCCCCTCCTAAAAGTAAATACAATTGCAAATAATTGCCAGCTTTTTTTTTTTTTTTTGTCCTCTGGCTCAACCCGTGCATTTCATTTAGGAATAAAAACTTTGTCTTGTTAGATTCTCTTCATTCAGACGGTGTACATCTATGGAGGGGAATGGTAAAGGAGCTAAATTTGAACTTTAAAGTGGTCTAACAGGGGTTGGGTGTCTCTCAGTCAACTGAAATCAGATAAATTTCAATAGAAAAACACTTTGCATGCTGTTGCACCGTTTAGGTGGAGGCTGCGGGCTGCTCAGACCTGCCACCCTGCAGCAGTGCCACGCAAACACACACACACACACACACACGCACACACGCACACAGGTGTCGTCCAGTTTGTGTTTGTGGCAGTGAAGCTCCCCACCATTTGTAGAAACAACATTATTATTATTGCACTAAACCTATCTGTGAACTCTCTCAATAAGCTTACTGAATCACCGTACAGAGGAGACTGTGTAAAAAAAAAAAAAAAAAAAGGAAAAATGGGTTTTAAAGTAACATGTTTTTACATGTTACTTTAAATGTCATAAAACATTTGCACTGTTTTATGACAGGATTAAGCAGACGTTTTTTTAAAGAAGGCAGAAAAATCTGACAGTTATTGTGTAGAAACAAAAATAGCAACACCCATTACACGTCATAAGCTGTGAGGTGCCTGGTGAGCTTTTCTAAGTAAAAGAAAATAGGTCATCTTAGACATTGCCTTAAAATCTGCATAATAGTGAAAAGAACAGGAAAAGCATTCATTGTCCCAGAAAAGAGGAAATTCAGGAAATTCAAACTTATATTTTCACTCTAAGTTATGACACCACAGGTATTGTGTAGTGAAACCATGTCTACCTATTTTATTTAGATTATGTTTTCTCTTTCTGCCCTGCTAATTAAAAATGATCTTAATTACAATTAGATTTTTTTTTTTAAATAATCACTACACAATATGCTGATGCTCTCAGGGGGTGGAGTTTACTCTCCTTACTTATAAAAAGGTTAGGGTAGTTTAAGACATTTGCCCAATGTACTTGGAGGAGTAAATTTCTGATTTAAGATGTCTCCTGCAAAAGTCCAAATCACTTTGGCATTTTAATGCTAGTTGGGGAGTCTGAATGTTTATCTGTCTTTATATATTTCGAATGAAAAATTAAAAGCACTTGATTTTATCAGGTCTCTGCCCTTCAAACATGCAGGCCAATTTTCATCTGAAGTCACAGTAGTATTAATTGTCTGTCCTTATCCGATTTCCAACACAGACACAAAGGAGTTTTCATTCTTCCTGGCTGGCTTGAATAAAATTTTAGCTCCCTTTGCCAAAAATAAAACAAAAAAAAAAAATAGGACAGAGAAATTTATATATATATATATATTATAGAGCTAATATTCACATTTTATTAGGACTTTCTCTTGCCTAAAAATGACGGCGCTCACCGCAGATTTGTATTTGCTTTTGTCTCTTTGAGCCAGGTCACCACATCCGACAATCTTGTTAAAAATGTAAAGATGAGCTTTACAGCCAGTTCCGAAAATGTATTCTTGAACTTGTTGCTTGTTTTCTACATATAGATATTCCTCTGTACTTTTAGCATAAATGTCCTATTTACGTTGGTGGACAAACGCACAAACACACGCACACACACACACACACACACACACCTACACACACACACACACACACCTACACACACACACACACACACACACACACACACACACATACTGCTATGTCAATGCGAAACTATTGATATAGCAGCCTAATAGTGTAAGGAACGAATACACAGCCTTGAGGTACACCAACGTCACTATGAACCATTTCAGAAACACTGTTCATTTTTGAAACTGTGTTTTCTGTTACTTAAATAGGTTTTCATCTAGCTCTCTGATAGAAAAAAATAAAATGTTATTACTTGGCAGGAAGAACCTCAAGTTTTATTGCACCAGACTTTCTCCAAGTCAAGATAGGAGGCCACTACAGCACCTCTATTATCCACATTGAGGTGTGATGATAAATTTCTGTCGATCAGATTTAAAAAAAAAAAAAAAAAAGAATGAGGCACTTAATGTGCCAGTAGCTAACCTTTATATGAAACAACTCCTTGTCCTGCCAGCTGATTCTGTAACCGGTGCTGGACGACAGCCTAGCTGTTGTTTGATTGTGTGAGTGTGCGTGTGCACGCATGCTTTCTTGCTATCCGCCTGTCCTCTAAACAGGAAGTGCAGCTATCATTGCACCAAGCTTTCATCTACACAGTCCAATTTTAATGCACACCTTCTATTCTTCTCCCCTACTCCACTCTTTTCCGCCTTCCTACTTTATTTCTTTCCGCTCTGCGTGCCGTCTTAGCGCATTGGCACAGCGGCTGCGAATGCGATCCCCAGCAGCCTGCTGCATTGCAGATAGGAATGATGAGCACACAGATTTCAGTTCTCACATTCAAACACAGTTGAAAGAGAGAGGAAGAGAGAGAGAGAGGGGGAGAAAGACTTCCCAGCCCTGAAGCCCTGAGTCATTCTTCCTTGGTTTAGCTGCAGATTAATGCCTCCACACTTTCTGCTTTTAGCCCAGTTGAGCGACCAGTAACCCCCCCAGCCCCCCATTCCCATCAGGGTTGAGCCTCTAACAACAACATTCCCAGCTGCCATTTTCCCTCCTATTTGAGAAACAAATGTGGCTCATTTTTTAAGGTTTGTCACTTGGGTGACTCAGACACCCAGCAACAAACTCGTACGACTGAGCGGACGTGCTCGGTATTTTTCTAAGCTATACACGTAAAGCCTGTTTTTAGACGTAGGACAGGACAGGCGTCAGTGTTGTGGAGTCTAAGGTGAGAGAAGGCCGCCTTCTTCTTGGAGAATCACAATGCCTTAGCTTCCTGTGCCTGCGAAAAGAGAAGGTGAGAGACAACAGATAATGCTGATGGATGCCCACTGACACCCCCGTAAAATTGACTGGATCTAGGAACGACCTCAGGTATCATGCAACATTTGAAAAAGAGTGAATTAATTATTAAAACTGTTTATTTTTCCGCAGGTTTTTTTGTTTGTTCTTGCTGTCAAACATAATAACCATAACTGCTGTAACAGAAGTGAGATACAAAAGCAGTCGGAAAATCAGGGAATTTTTAAAGTAACCTCGAGGCATTTAAAAGTTGTTTGATAAAGAAAAATATTGCTCCATTTGTTGAATTTATTTTTCCATTTGGCCATCTTTTTTTTTTCCAAAATGGGTGAAGGATGCTTTGTATCTCAGTTTTGTTCCAGTCTAGTTTTTACAGACACAATAACTAGTGGAGATAATTGTAATAAAACATTTTACTCAATATGCTTTAATACAGCAAAATGTTAAAACTTGTTCCTCATAGAAAAACGTGTATGAAATAAGAATGGTTTGGAAGAGGGAATATTAAGTTTACATAGAATAGTAATCTATTTTAAAATTCATTTTTGGCCTCATCGGCTCCAAACCCTGTGCATCTCGATCTCCGAGTGATCCCCGCATGTTATTGCTCCCGGCTCGTGTTTTCTCACCTCTGAGTGAACCGTGCAAGCTCAGGTGCGACGACGAGGCGGGTTGTTCACGTCCGCTGATCTCATTCAGCATTCAGCGGTTTCCGAGTGTCGGCCTCGGAGACACAGTGTTGGTGTGAAACAATCATCAGCCGGCGTCAGACAGCGCCCGCTCCATGAATAAGACATTTGTCTGCAAAGCTAATTAATCCTGAGAGGGGCCGCATGGCATCTGCCTCCGTGCTGCGTGACAGACACGGAGAGGAGGGAATTCGAGGGCTGAAGCAACGGCTCCATCTTTCCTGCAGGAGCTCGAGCCTGGGACCGCTTTCTCTGAAACCTTTGCCACGCTCTTTTTGTATGTGTGCACACTATGAGTTTGTTGACACGCATTCTGGCATTTGTATGTTTTTTTTCTCTCTCCGTTTTCCTCCTCTGATATATCCTGCTGTTTCCCTTTCCCCCCCGTCACGCACACGACAACGACAACAGCTACAAGTTCGGCCCACCTGGAGGACCTGGCGTACCTGGATGATCAGAGGCACACTCCGTTACGCACCTCGCTGCGCATGCCTAGGCAGAGCACCACCTGCGGGCCGGGTCGCTCCGGGCAGGACCTGAGAGGTGAGTGCAAACACTCGGACACACTCTCGGGTGTGTCTCGCCACATTACAATATCATCAAAACATGCATTTTATTGCATTGCAATTCAACAAGTGAAACTACTTTGTCATATAGTCATTCCGTGTGGTGGTACGTTTCAAGCTCAGAGAAATATTTACATATTCTGACCAAAAATAGTAACTGTTGAATATGAAATATTTACATCCTGCATAATTGTGAGGAAGCCGTTTTCAGTCAGGATGGTAAATCGCAAAAGACCTTTGCTAAATAAGCCACGTGCTCACAGAGTGTATGCAAACATGTTAATGGAACGTTGAGTGGAAGATAAAAGTATCGTCGAGAAAAGTGCTCAGGGCTAACTGCAACCTTAATGGTATTATGAAGTGAAGCCCCTTTAGGAGTTTCGGGTAAATTTAAAATGTGTTTCAATAGTTTTAAGATCCATCACAGATAAATATCCAAGTTGTGGACTTCAAAAACACTCCTGAACCAGTAATAATTTAAGCATCTAATTTGAGCTGAAGAGAAAAGGGAGTGAACTGTTGCTCATTGGGCTGAAGTCTTTTTTTTTTTTCTTCAGATGGAAGCTAGTTTTGCATTTTGTCAAAATTTAAGGTTCCAGAATGTGAAGGAAGATTGGAGAGGCAATCTCCAATTGGTCCAAAGTTTCATCTGCTGGTTCTGGCCCGAAGTCAGGCTAGCTGTCCACCAGGAAATCTCAGAGCGCTTCAAGCTTCCATCTTCTGACAAGTATATGAAATGCTGATTTCATTCTCCAGACGTGGACTTGGAACCAGCCCACACAAACAAAGTTGCCAACAGCTGCTTTAATGATCATTGTATCGCTGTTGCTGATTGGTCAGCAAACCGCATGGAGAATCTATGGCGAACTGAGACGAGGAAGAAAACAGGTACCAGAACCAACAGCGCAGGCGAGCTGAAGGCCGCTGTTGAAGCAACCTGGGCTTACTTAACATCTCAGCAGAGCTACAGGCTGATAGCATCGATGCAGTTATTTGTGTGAAAGAAAGAAGCCCTGACCAAGCATTGTGTAAATATCGCACAACATGTGGGCATATGGTGACTTTTAATATTTAGCTCATTTCTTTTTGATTGAGAAAACTTTGAGAAATATTGCTTATAATGACTTTAAAGCGTCACAAGATAGTCTGACTTCTCAGCCGTAAAGTGAAAAGTGACTGTGACAGAAAACTTCTGCATGGTGTCACAAATCCCAAGAATTTAACCCAAGGATCCTTTTTTTTTTTTTTTTTTTGGTGTAATCGATAATATTAGTTCTGTATTTGCTGAAACTCCGATTGCACCCTCATATTTTTGCAGAAACTGTTTTAGTTTTATAAAGTGTTCTGTGAGGCCTCGATAAACCACCTGTGGCATGCTTTCTTATGAATACAATACAGTCAAAGTATCTGGCTTGAAAAAATACCAACATGTTCCAATCTGTCTCGCATTTTTTTTTTTTTTTCTGGAGGCGAAGCTTGATTCAGACAGGCTTCGAGTCCAACGGACAAATAATATGTGATGTGTCCCGATACCTGAAACCCCAGCCGTGGTGAAAGGTGCACTTTCTTTTTATTGTAGTTGTGTCTATCGTAGGCTCCCTGTGGCTGACAGACTGCATACCAGGACTGTTGTTGTTTGTTTTTTTTATCCTTTAAAGAACCCTGCAGCCATAATGGATTTTCTCTTCAATTACAAAATGCTGCTTTGTCTCAGGTTTGTTTGTGATTAGCCTGTTGTGCTGCCTTCTACGCTGATCCGTTCAGCCCGTCCTCAACAAGCAGCACAACTCAAAAGCATCTGAGGACTTGCGAGGCGAAGCAGCACGACGACCAAATCTTACTTAGCATTCGAAAGGAAATCTGAGGCGGGTAGATTTGCAGTTGCATGTGTCTGTGAGGTATTAAGCCAGAGATGCGGTGGTTCGGTTGTTGAACGTTCTCAGCTGTTGTTTAGTTTCTTTCTTATTTCTGCGCAAAAAAAAAAGCAGAAGAGGGAGAGAGCAGACAAAGAGCTTTTTGTCTCGCTGTGTCACTACAAAGCTAAAATTTGTCTCAACAGCCACAGCTTGTGTCCGCTTCACTTCACACTGTTTTAATTCCAACGCACAGCGAGCGCCTCCCTTTTTTTTTCTTTTTTTTTTTAAACAGCCAAATGTCACAACACTATCTGTCCTCTTGCCCGTCCTCCTCCTCCTCCGCTGTCGGATTGTAATGAGCGCCGTCATGGCTGCCCTCTGCCGCCCGAGCGAGTACAAATATGCATCTGTTTGTCTTTTCAAACACCTGTTAAGGCCCTGCTCACCCGAGAGAGCGTTCAGCCGAGGTTTGATGCGATTCCCCTGTTCGAGGGCAGCTGTCTGCAGGGAAGCGTGGAGTGAAAGGAGTGTGGAAAAATGTAGGGCAGTGGATGGAGACGGACTCAGGGGGATGAGGTAGTCCCTCATTTCTCTATGTTTTTTTTTTTTTTTCTTTTCCAAAGCTTTGCCGGGTTCTGCCAAAGCCACTTGTTTTAACTGACCCCCTCTCTTAGGACAGCCGAGTGTGTTTACAAGCCAAACGACTGCATCCCAGCACGCTTTCTGCCCCATTAGATCAGTGTCAGAGCCTCCCTGAGTGCTCTGCTCCTGTGCCTCCTCCGTTAGAGACAGAGGAAGAGGCACAGCAAGACGGGGCATGAGAGTGAATCGAAAATCCATGTTTCTCTCCCCCCAAGAAGAATGAGACGACAAAAGGTTTTTACTCAAGGTCATGCTTAGAGCTTGAAGTTACACACTCTCATGTTAGAGACAATTGATTGAACAGAAAAGTAGCTGTCATCTTAACTGTCCCAAGACATCTGAAGGTCTTATTTATTTGTAGTTCTGTAAAAGTCTTATTTATCCTCCCTCCACTCATCTAAATAGGTCCCCCTCCTCCCTACATTGCCAAGCATCACAGCCATGGTTGTTGAGCAATGTGGCCACTAGAGGGCGGTTCTGGGTTTTGGTTTTGGTTTGCAGGGCTGAAGGAAAAGCCCCTGAAGCACATGTTGAGAACTTCACTTAATTTCCAATTTATGATGCGGTGAAAAATGCAAGAAAGTGGTTCATGGTGAGCCTATTGTATACAACAATGGATTTGTTTGTCAGCCGGATGACACAGACTTGAGGTGAAAGCAGCAGGACACGGCGTTGCCTCTGTCTCTCTCATACTGATCAATAAGCATCTAAACGGAGCAGCAGAGGTAAAGTAGGGTTTTGGCCAAGAGAAGAGATATTAATTTATGTGACCAGAGCATCAAAGCTGCAGTTTACGCGCCTCAAAAGGTACCGCAATTAAAGCCTTTTATAACTATGAAGACTGATTTGCTTTCAATCAATAAAAACAGCAGCATCTGCCAATGAGTCTGTCTTTTAAAGATGAGGGTGGAAAAGCTGGTAGATCGTAAAGCTAACAAGATCAATGTGTCACAGTATAAAAGAAACTGTATATAAGCTGAATTTGGCTTATATACAGTCAAACTCACACCTTTAATGTTTCCTTTTTGTCCCTTTACAACCACAAACTTGAATGTATTTTATGTGACAGACCAACACAAAGTAATGAGAACATTTTTTTTTTAAAGTTAAAAATTTGGAGGGGTTTTTTTTTTTTTTTTTTTACCAAGATTGCCCTGAATTTAGCTCCATTCATCTTTCCATCGTCAATGTTGCCGCCACCATGTTTTGCTATAAGGATGGTGTGTTTAGGATGCTGTTTTACCAACTCGCATGTTGTTTTGCTTTACACTGGATTACCAATGGCTCTTCCATACTTTCTCCCCAAACATTTTGCTTTGTGGACTTATTACATGACCTCTAAAAACTATTCCTTGCACTTCATTATTTTAGGTGTAGCCTATCAAAGACAAATACCCGTCTCACTTATTTGTAAAAAAGAAAAGAAATGCACCTTTGTTTTGGCTTATCATAAAATCCCAATACAATTCATTGTACGTTGTGAGTGTAGCATGACAAGAAGGTGAAAAGGGGAGTAAGAAATCTTTGGCAAAACTGTACAAATAGGGAAATACGGAAGTTAACAAACGAAGTTATTATATGTAGAAGCTGAACATGAAGCTACTTCTTCTAGACAGCAGTCTTGTGCCACACTGATAACTAGTGTCCAGATTGCTGTGAAATTTGTCATAAGCTGGTCAAGCTACCAAAGAGTGAATCATGTTGTGATCTTCTCTGGACTTTTGTCGGCTGGCGGATCCAAATCAAAACTCTTGCTGGAAGAGCTTAAAATAAAATAATTGCTCTGTAGATCGTATCCAACGATTTGACTGACGCGGACTCGTACATGGATGGTTATCCACTGGTCAGGTGGTAGCTGACTGGCAAGATGCAGCTGTGGTTGATTTTGTCCGATCTTCCTTTGAAGCCAGCCACCGTGTTGGGGTGGGGGTGAGGGGGGGGGGGGCGCCAAGCAGTGCTGCTGTTTTGAGCAGAGTGAGTCAGACTGTAATGGACTGTCTTGTGCTCCCGCCTGCCCACCTCTAAGATTTATCGCCCACCTTATCTATTCACTGCAAACTCCTTCACATAACCATACACGGCACACACATTTTCTCCTTCATTTATCTTCACTTTCACGCCTTTTTTTTATTTTTATTTTTTTGTTGCTCTCTCCTTCTGTCCATCGCTGTCTCTCTGCCTCTTGCTTATGGATAGAAATCTGACTCTGACTGAGGGCTTTTATGTATGAAAATAATTACACTTCCAGATGGTTTCGTTACTCCGTGACAAGAGTGATGAGTAAATTATAACTCTGCGAAACTCGTCTGAGTGCCGTTACAGATGATACATTTAAGAAATGAGGAGTGAAAGATGCACTGACTTCCTTACGGTTAACAAAACTCTCCTGCAAACAAGCATCGCTTCTGTGCGGCGCCACGAAACGTATTAATACTTGTTTAGCTTTTCCCCACATCCTGTCACATTACAGGCACATATTTTAATGTATTTCTTGGATATTGTATGTGGCAGATGAACAGGGAGATGGTTTTAAAGCTGAGTTAAGCTATAAAACACCATATCAAGCTTTCAACATTTGCAACAAGCCGTATGGGGAAGTCGGCTGAGTTGAAAATGGTGCTGTAAGGTAAAACTCTCTAGCCCGTATGCAAATAAGATGGGAGGAAATTAACACTTGCCTTTTAAAATTGATCATTTAATAAATATTCATCCCTGGTTTTCATTCAAATCATGTACTTGCTACATTTCACTTTTAATGAAATATGACTAACGTCTTTGTCTTTTAAAGCCTAGGCTTGCATTAATATACTCAAGAATTTTACTTATTTGCTAAGGTTATTATTTTAATCTGAAATAACAAACTTGGAGTGCCTTGGCAGCTAAACGTAAAGCTTTTCTAAAAGTATGTTTGAATCTGTAGATTACAGTATATTCTGAAAATGGGAGTTTGCACAAGCGCATTTAGATTTTAAGTATTGCTTTAGGCCAAAAATGATAAAGAGCTGAGCAGTATTGAAGGTGATAAAAACACTTTTTTTTTTTTTTTTTTTGCTTTGTTTCACATCTGCATTGACTTTTATCTACAAAAACAACTGTTGACCAAGTTGACCAAGCAGGTTCACACTGGAAAGCAGAATGCAAGATGCAAAAAGAAGTTTCCCAAACCCACCCGAAGAGCATCTTCACAGGACTCTTACTACTGCTAACATGGAAGTTAGTGCCTATACAATCAGAAAGTGACTGTAAAAGTTGAACTTTCACGGATGGCATGCAAGGAGGAAACCTTCACTCTCTGTGATAAACATGTTGGGCAAATAATTGTCAAAGGACCATTGTTGGACAATGGTCCTTTGACGGACGATTGTAAAGTTGAATTATTTAGACACTTTAACAAACGACATGTTTGGCATGAAGGAAAAGAACCTCAACAGTGAAGCATAGAGGTGGGTGTGTCATGGTTTTGGGATGCTTTGATAAAACAGGACCTGGCTGGATCGCCACTATTGCAGCACAGCAATGGGTATGGGGCGAGTGCTAGGTGTGGAGACGACCCTAGAAAGTATAATTACTGTAGGTTTTTCTCTGAACTTATGATCCCAATCGTCACCCTCCCAGAACCCTTTTGCTACAAGTAGAGCTGACTGTCTACCCACAACTCTTTCCACTTCTCTTCAGTTTCTCCTCTTCCTCACTCTCGAGGCTGCCCTGCCACCGTGAGTCATCCTCACCTGGTGAATAATTAAAAAAGTCTGGGACTCTCACTCCGTCTGGCCATGGAGAGGTTGGAGGAGGGGGAGGAGGAGACGGGGGTGATACCTTCCTCTGCGTCGCCTGAGGGAGAGTGTTATGGGCAGGATTATGAGCAGCCGCCATCCATCCATCCTTCACAAATACATTTGCTTTCAGCAGCCTTGAAACTACTCCCTCAGCCCCCGTTCACAACATGGCTGCCATGTTTTCCTGGAATGCCTGGCACAGTGGCGCAGTGGAGGCTGCATGGCTCAAATCGTGTGAGGCAGGGTAATCATTTTAGGGGGATGGTGCCAGATAGCGCAAGGTTGGGTTTGCTAATTCCACAAGTATGGGAGGAGATTTGCAGCCACGTTAGGCTTTCGGTCACCCCCCAAGGGTAATTGGATTAGCACAATTTAAAACAGAACAGCTCTGGGTGTTTAGCTCCTTCTTTCTGTGACCGCTGGTGCTGGCAGCTTCGGGCAGTCTTTACACTTTTTATCACCAGTGTTACATCAGGTCATCATTCTTTCTGGGAGAATATTACATCAGTGTCGAGTTGTTTTTCTGCCCCTTTTCCCTCTGACTTCATGGGTTTTTGAGTTAGCACAAAAAAATAATCTGACCTGGGAATATGGATGAAGCGTCTTTTATTACACTGAGCTGCAGCTGGCACGCAGCTTAGTGCTGCCTATGCACTCCTTATAAACAGCTTTCCACACAATTCTAGACATGTCGGATTGATCTTTTTCTCTCTTTTTTCCTGATTTTATTGGTTGAAATATTCTCAGTGTGATCATCACATTTCTTTTCACCCTCATGGTAGCACTCTTGGAGGGGGGGGGGAAATACATGCCCTTTGGGGAGCTGTTTGCTGCAGGACAACAAATTCTGTGTTACTCTTAGACGAAAAGGAATTTTCACTTGTTTGTTTTGCATAAGCAGGTGTGAGGTGGGGTTCAAATGTTTGAGGAAAAACAATATGTTTTTGTGCAAAAACTGCAGCAACAAAAGCAAAAGCGACAAAAAAAGGAGAAGTTCCTCACAGTGCCTTGATCTCAGCATCGTCAAGTCTGTTGGTTTACATAAAACGGCTCCAGGACTCGAAGCGGTTTGCAACCACAGAGTTATGTGATTCTCCAAACTTCCGACCGAGGTCCTTTTAAAAACTGCATTCACGTTTTTTCTGTTTTGAAAGCAAAAGGACGGTCACACAAAATACTGAACATTTCATTTGAAAGCATCCAGCTCTTTTTTTTACCCCTCACATTTTCTCTGATGCATTACTGAAACCCTCTGATATTTGCCTCTGAACTGACGGCACAGTATAAAAATTCATGCCAACTCGCAAAACGCACTCTTTGGCCATATCATGCTTGCTGTCTTGCAAAGTACATATTTTCTGCACCTCTGGCTCTCTGTATGCTTATTGCTGGTAGTCCGCAGAGTGCGAAATGAACTACCTCGCAGGCTGTCATCTGAGCAGCAGCTACTTTTCTCTGCAAGGATCTGATCACAACTCACCTAACTGAAGGGAAGCAAAAGAAAGACTCGACCGAAAATAGGAGTTGGCACGTTGTCGGAGACGACTTGTTTCTGTGGCTTCAAATATGAGATTTGACACGACAGATGTTGATGGCTTTGTGTTAAAATGTTGCTAACAACCTAAGTGAAATAAAGCAGCGGATTCAAGGCCGGAGTCCGCCATTCCCGAGTCGACTTACTACCAGAAGTTCTCTCCAATACTCTTTATGGGAATTTATTGATCTTGTTGACAACAATTGAACTAGTTATATTCCCCAACGTGCTCTGCAGACACGCTTAAAAATGTGCTCAGTGTTGATTCAAAGACTAGTAGCTAAATGACCTTAGTTTGGTTGTTTCTAACATCATAACATGCTGATGCTAGAGCTACTTTTTTCTGTGTGTGCTCACTTCTTGTTCCACTGAGCTGCCCCTTGCTCTGTCCTCTGACACTGCTGCAGTTTTCATTTCTGTCCTCACTTGCTTTTTTTCCCCCCCCTTCTTTCTCTCCTTACTTTCTGTCCTCTGCTTGCTGTCCGTCTCAGCTTCTGCAAATAACACCCATGCCTGGCAATCTCAGTCACGTAAGTTACTTTCAATTTCATTTGTCGCATCAGATTGTCGGGCTTTCACACAATCTCCTCGCCGGCTACTAGTTACAGCGGCTTAGAAAGTGTTTGTAACCGTTAAATTTTACATTTGATCAAACTGCAACCATAAACTTCTATGAGTTTACAGACTAAACAATGTATCTTTTTCACAGCAATTACACAGTCGACTAATTAAGCATTACTTTGTGTTGGAATATTACATCAAGGCGCAGTAAAAACACTTAAAGTACTTGTACTTATTTGTAACATGATAAAATGTCCCTGCTCTGTTGTAGTAATCGACAAATACAAACAAAAAAAAATCCCATTCAGTCTCGAGCAGAACGGCTAAAGATACAATATTTAAACGAATGCCGTAACTATTAAAAGCAGGGGATGCTTTAAGAGTTTAAAAGACGAGGCTCGGGAGATGATGCCCAGAGGCAGCGAGTTGGAGTTTACAGAGGTTTTTATCACATGACTTTAAAACTGTGTGCCAGATTTATTTTACCCTCATTAGTCTTTAATGGTCCATATGTTCTGCAGAGAACATGTCCAGCCTTTGGGTGACTTTGGCTTATCGACTCCCCCTAGTGAGAAAAAGCAGCAGTCGGCAGCGACTGATGAAAGCAGTCACTGGGTAGAGAAGAGCAATAATCACCTTCTTTGATCTTTGTAGTTACATTTTCTCCCTCTTGTGATTTATATAATGATCTTACTCCTTTAGGTTATCACCATCCCACCGATTCCTTTTATTTGTACTTATGAATACTTTCCTAGTGTTTTACATTTAAAGCAACCCTTTCTGGACTACTATTTTTTTTTATTTGTAGTTACCACTGCTAAATTTCTAAGCATTGAAATCATATCTGGTCTAATTAACTACGTTTTTCTGCTGCGTGGTGTAGTGATACCAAACAGAAGGCTGCAAGCTGTCCACATTAAACTTATTAGCTTACATATTAGCAAACATGTAGGAGATATAGCAGGTACACATCTGTACGATGCACTTTCCTGTTTGTTCATCCCCACATCGGTCCGTGTGTTCATCCATACGTTTGGCAATCCCTGCATCCAGCCATAGACCTGTTTGTCCATCAGTCTGTCTCAAAGTCCAAACGGTTTGTTTATCCATGCAACCATTTATCCACCTGTCTGTCCGACAATAACATTACCCATTAACATTTTTGCCTACGTCTATCCGTCCATCCATTAAATTAGACAGTTATATAATGGACATTCTGACGTACAGCTAAAGGGAGCTAAAAAAAAATATCTTGAAATTTGATTTCAAGATATTGAAATCAAATTTCAATATCTTGAAATCAAATTAACTTTAATCAACTTTTTAAAAAATTAATTAAAGGAGCTCTGGGTCCTCTAAAACGTCCTCTGTTTCCCTGCGTCCCGCAGTGCGTTTTGCACCTTATCGGCCTCAGGACATCGCTCTCAAACCTCTGCTGTTCGAAGTACCCAGCATCACCATGGACTCCGTCTTCACGGGGCGCGAGTGGCTCTTCCAAGAGATCGACGCCCACCTCAACAACCCCAACGGCGGCGGCAACCACGGCGTCGTGATTGTGGGCAACATCGGCTTCGGCAAGACTGCGATCATCTCCCGGCTGGTGGCGCTGAGCTGCCACGGCACCCGCATGAGGCAGATCGCCTCGGACAGCCCGCAGGCCTCACCCAAACGTGAGCTTCAATCTGCTTTCGAACCCGTTTCAGTTCCACCTCTTGGCACCGCTTTGATATTTGATTGAAAAATAGCTGTTCAGAGTCACGGTAAATGGTTTTTCCGAGCCGGCCCTTAGCTTGTTCTCGTCGTCTTGTGTCCAGATGGAGAGGGGCTCCCTCTCACGCAGCCCCAACCCACGCACGGCACCCTAGGAGGAGGCAGCTGTCCTGGAACCCCTGAGATGAGGCGACGTCAGGAAGAGTCCATGAGGAGGCTGGCGTCACAAGTATGGAAAACACACAGCTATTCAAACAAACCTCTCCATTCAAAGATTAAGACTTTGTCTGATATTGAAGCCTATTGTGGCAAAATTAGGTCAGCGTTTTGAGTAATCTCTTTATCCCATCGAAGTCAACTGTCAACAAAACTCTTAGCTCGTTTTAACAAGGTAATCATTACCAAGATGATCTCAAGATAATAACTTGTCCTGTTTTTTTTTATAAAAATAAACTTCTTTGCTTGACATTTGAGGTTTCAGTTACTTATACCTACACATTTGAACAGGCTTTGACTGTGCCCTCTCTTGATTTATTGGGGACATTGTTGTCATAACCCAAACTCTTAGAACAAATAGTTAAACCAATTAAATAAATCAACGCATTTAAATGTTTGTACAAAACTGTTAGAAAGTGTCTAAAAAATTACCTGAGACGTTTGAAAATCTGTCTCGAAATTTAAAACAGAAAGTGTGTTAATGTTGGTGTGGCTGGTAACTTTTTTTAAGATGAAAAGGGGACAATGGTCTCAAACGTTTGGAATCTGCTTTAAAATTTCCCCTTTGCCGTCTTGAACATATTTCGAGTCTTGAACGCGCGCGAGCACACAAAGTGCGAACACCTGCCCACTTTCCCCTGTTGTTCTTCCAGGCCGCTTTTGCACCTCGATCCCTCCTTTCCCTGCTGTTCGACCATCTGCATCCCCACTCCCAGCCTCCTGCATTATGCAGATGTGTTTAAAAAAGAAAAAACAACTTTGCCAGGGAGCCTTATAAAATATTTATATCTGAAGAAAGCCATTTTCTAGCCAAGCTATTAGATCTTGTTAACTCTTGGCATTAATAATTGAACTTGCTCCATTTTTCACCCCTTTTGTTTTAAAACCCCGTATTCCATTGTGACTAAAAAAAAAAAAAATTTGCATTTTATTTGATGAGTTTCTCTTCCCCCGGCTCTCTGCCATCACCTTTGAATATTCAACCTCTACGTCGCACCTGCTGCCGTTGTTTCACCTGAAAGCCTCTCGCAAAAAAATCCAGCGCTGCTTTCCGTCACCGCAAACCTTTTGGAAGGTTTTTCTGAGTCCGTTCTCCCCCTCTTCATCTGATCATGTTTCCAGTTCGCAGCTGTGAAATGTGACAGTTTAACACTTGACTCCGTCGTGCCACAGTCAGCTCGCACATGCGTGAGCCGACTGGGAATCAGCCTGCAAGCTATGAATTATTAATAGCTAAAGCCTTACAGTGAAACAACAAGTATTATGTTTCATTATGCTGCAATCATCCACCATGAAGTTGAATCCGTCCCAAATGACGGTGAAAAAAAAAAAAGAAGCGGACTCTGCACTCACGCAGCTCTAAAAGCAGTTATTTTTCAAGGTGAGATGTTCTCCTCAGCACTGACCTTTAATACGTTTTGTAACACGCAAAGGCTAGTAAAGATCAGGAGAGCTGGTGATGAATGCAGGATTCTTCATTAAGTGACCGGCCATTTTCGCTCTGCACTCTGTCGTCCCCAGGTGGTGGCCTATCACTACTGCCAGGCAGACAACGCCTACACCTGCCTGGTGCCGGAGTTTGTGCACAACGTCGCGGCCTTGTTGTGCCGCTCGCCGCACCTGGTCGCCTACAGGGAGCAGCTTCTGAGGGAACCACACCTGCAGAGCGTCCTGAGTCTGCGCTCCTGCGTCCAGGACCCCCTGGCTTCCTTCAGAAGGGGGGTCCTGGAGCCCCTGGACACACTTTACAAAGGTGAGACCCTCGTTGCTGGAAATTCTACCCAAGTAATGAAAGCATTAAAGCAACACAGCAACAACTCTTGCAGCATTTGTTGTGGTGAATTTTGAAGCGTTTGTGTTGGAACGCTGGTGTTTTCTAGTAAAGTGAACTTTTAAAGTTTAGCTCTGTAGCCTGAACCTTACCAGAACTCCGGTTGCTGTCGGTGGTCGGGTCGGGTCGGGTTGGGTTTGGGCGTCTGTAGAACGTTTTTAATAAGCTTACAAATACATCGAACACAGAAAAAACTCAATTAAATTCATAATCTGTGGCTAAGGTTAATATAGAACAGTTTTACTAAGCAGTTTCTCCCCACTGATTATTTTATAGAGAGAAAAATCAGCTCCGAGGAGGACCTCATTATCCTCATCGACGGCCTCAACGAGGCCGAGTTCCACAAGCCGGACTACGGAGACACCGTTGTTTCCTTCCTCACCAAAACCATTCATAAGTTCCCTCCCTGGCTCAAACTAGTGGTGACGGTCAGAACGACGCTACAGGTGAACGAACCGAGAGCTTTTAAGTCGCTGAACTTCCGCTTCTCATTTATTTCTGAGTGGGTTCCAGATTCGACTTGTCGTTGGTGCATTCGGCCTGAATACGCAAATATTAACCCGAAATCGAACGTGTTGCTTGCAGGAGATCACCAACGCGCTGCCGTTTCACCGCATCTCCCTGGACAGCCTGGAGGAGAACGACGCCATAGATCAGGACCTGCAGGGCTACATCCTGCACCGCATCCACAGCAGCCCCGAAATCCAGAACAACATTTCGCTTAACGGCAAGATGGACAACACCACCTTTGGCAAGCTCAGCGGCCACCTAAAGGCCCTGAGCCAGGGGTCCTACCTGTACCTCAAGCTCACCTTTGACCTCATTGAGAAGGGCTACCTTGTTCTCAAAAGTTCCAGCTACAAGGTGGGTGGTTCAGGTTTACGTTTAAACTTTGAGCATTTGACGTCTACAAATGCTCAAAGTAGTCTGGGAAACTACTGCATTGTTTTCCACATTCAGATTTCTTCTGCTTTTCCTTCTTTTTACTCCAAAAAAGATCACAGTGGCCATCTAACATTTCCCCACAGTGATCCCAAAGACTTTAGGAATATTTTCTGTGGACTGAGAAGACAAAAACGCAACTCTTTCGAAACGTGAAAGTCTCTTTACATCTCTATTAAACCTCACAGTTTAGGGAAACAAAACATCACATGTGTGTGTGGTAGTGTGATGGCTTTGGGCTGCTTGTCTTTGCAAGGACCTGCACGACTCGCATCAGTTTCTGACCTCAAGTTCAAACGCACTCGGGAATCATAATTCAAAGTACAAGGCTTAGTGGCCTAGTGAAAGTCAATACTTAAATCTGATTTCGATGGTGTGGTATGACTTTACATAGGCTGCTTTGCTTAAAAACTATATTATGTAGCTGACTTAGAGCGACGGCACCATGAAGAGTGCGCCTTTATGTTTTTACAGCAATGTAAAAGCCTGAGTCTGCCATCTTTCACTTACGGCAGTATTGGGTGGTTCAGCCAGTTACTAGGACTGGGAGGCAATTACTTTTCCACATAGAATCAAACTGGTTTAGGTAGAATTTTTTTTTTCCCTGAGTACATTATATCCTTGCTTTTTGAAAACTGCATTTTCTGTATTCTGGTTATATCTGTATCATGCTAAAAATGTGTTTAATCTCAAGCTTTGAAGTCTGAGGGGAAAAAATAAAAAACAAAAAATAAAAATCAAAGAAATGTGCGAGGCGTAGAAATGCCTTCCCACAGGTCTGGTTGTGAGGATATAAAAAAGCTCTGTAAATGTAGAAATTTGATTCTAAAAAACAGAATTTTGACCAGTGGAAGTGTAGAAAGGAAAGAGGGAGTTTAGCCACTTGTTTCTTCTGCCTCCCATTGCTGGGTGTTGTTCTACCAGCTGTAGCTTTACTATGCAGCTCATGAAGGTAATTATCAACCACCTGATGACCTGCCACCTGCCATTATGAAAATGCGTTCCCTTTGTAATAAAAAATGATAGAATGACTCGACAGAGAGACTTTGTGCTTTTATATACAGTTAATAAACGTTGTCCAGGTGTTGCATTTATAGAAAGCAAATGACTGTTTCAGTTTATTTATTATGGATTTTATTATTCTTTTAAAAATAAAAAAAAACTCCCAATCCAAAATAAATAAGTTACTAATTACCTCAGACAATATTTGGGAGTGTTTATTATTATTATTATTTACCTGCAGTGCAGTGTAACTAAAACTCTTTTGAACAGCCAGGACCCAGCTTTGATTAACTTTGATTAATAATGCATTTGAAATGTTTCAGTGTGCCTTTCGTAATGAAATATTTTATCTCGCACCCCCAGACTCATTTAGTTTCATGTATTCGGACGCGCTTCCAGACTCCATAAAGAAGTGACAAGTGATAAATTTACATTCTCCGCTCCGAGGAAGTCCGTGTGGAGCAGCGAAAGGCGCTCCGCTTGCAAACACGATGCATTATTCATGCTGTGCAGAAGGGATCCAAAGGAAATCGGCATTGCCATTCAGATTCTCTGCTTCCCTCCTTCCTCAGGTGGTTCCAGTAAACCTGGCGGAGGTGTACCTGCTGCAGTGCAACATGCGCTTCCCCACGCAGTCGTCGTTCGAGCGGGCTCTTCCCCTTCTCAACGTGGCCGTGGCGTCGCTCCATCCGCTGACGGACGAGCAGATATACCAGGCCATCAACGCTGGTTCACTGGAGGTAATTTGCCTGAAAACGGCGCGTCGGGCGACGGAGACTTTACGGCTACCATTCACACCTGCATGCACAAAAAATCTGATTTGAGTCACTTTAGGCTGCAATGTGAACATAGCCTATGTGTAGCAAAGGTATAAACAGTCTTATGGTGGCAAAACAGACCCAAATCATCGGTCTTCCTCTGCCATGCTGGACAGCATGATTGTCTTTATGCTTATAGGAATTGGGGGGGGGGGGAAAAATGCATAAAGCTTTGTCTTTAATTCCAGCCCTGACAAATATTGACTTCTTCCAGCTTTAACACGTGCGTTGTGTTTGGTGGCAGGGCATGCTGGACTGGGAAGACTTTCAGCAGCGCGTCGACAACCTGTCAGTCTTCCTCGTGAAGAGGAGGGACGGCACCAGGATGTTTGTTCACCCTTCCTTCAGGGAGTGGCTGATCTGGAGAGAAGAGGGAGAAAAGACAAAGTTCCTCTGCGACCCGAGGTGAGCACAGATGGAGATAAGCGAGGGAGCAGGTGGATAATGGAACAGTAAAATCCAGGATCAGAGACACCACATGTAAAATAAACCCTTAAAATAAAAGAGAACTAGTTGTGGATATTAGAGAACTTAACTTCACCAGCAGTGCTGTTGGCTTTAAAAAGTACAGGCAGCGCTGACGGCGCGTGTTCATCGTCTCTGCAGGAGCGGACACACCCTGCTGGCCTTCTGGTTCTCTCGCCTGCAGAACAAGCTGAACAGACAGCAGACCATCGAGCTGGGCCATCACATCCTCAAAGCACATATCTTCAAGGTGGAACGTTGTAACCAGACAAACACACCCACACACACTCACGCAGCTGTGCTCAAGCATTGCACTGAAGAACGTTTACGTTCTGTCTTCAAGGGTCTCAGCAAGAAAGTCGGCGTCTCGTCGTCCATCTTGCAAGGTCTGTGGATATCTTACAGCACAGAGGGTCTTTCTGCGGCGCTCTCATCACTCAGAAATCTCTACACTCCCAACATCAAGGTACAGTGATCCATAAACGGTGATTGCGTTTAGTTATTACACGCAGAGAGCACTTCTCAGATGAATCCTAACGCATTCCTCTTCGTGTGCGTGTTTAGGTGAGTCGGCTTCTGATGCTGGGCGGTGCAAACGTGAACTACCGCACGGAGGTGCTGAATAACGCCCCCATCCTCTGCGTCCACTCCCATTTGGGCTACATGGACATGGTGGCTCTGCTGCTCGAGTTTGGTGCCTTCGTGGACGCCCAGTCTGAAAACGGCCTCACACCGCTTGCCTACGCCGCTGCCGGCGGACACATGGCCATCGTCACTGCACTGTGTCGCAAGAGAGCAAAAGTGTGTGGAGGGGGGGGCGGCACAATGACGCACGACTCTTCCATCGGACCCTGTTTATTTGGGTTAATATTTGTGTTTTTGTGTAAAAGGTGGACCATCTGGACAAGAACGGCCAATGCGCCCTGGTTCACGCGGCCTTGAGGGGCCACATGGAGGTGGTGAAGTTCCTCATCCAGAGTGACTGGAACGTGGGCTCGCAGCAGCAGCAGCAACAGTCACCACAGGCGCAGCAGCAGGCAGCCTTCACCAAGAGCCAAGCGGTCCAGCAGGCCCTGGTTGCTGCAGCCAGCATGGGCTACACAGAGGTGCGGCACATCTGCTTTTGTCTATCTTACCGTGACGCTTCGCATTTCTCTGTGTCATGTGGAATTTACCTGACAGTGGTGATATTCACAACCTCCACCTCATGGAGACGGATATCCTGAAATATTTGGCTTGGTGCCCTTTTTTTTCTTTTTTTTTTGCATCTTCCTGTAGTATTTTCTGTAACTTCAGGCGCGTTCATCGAGCAAACTCAGAAAACCATCAAATTAAATAAGAAAAACACGGCAAAGACAAATGCACACACACTTTCCAGACTTTTATTTGTAAAAAAAAAAAAAAAATAAAAGGAGGGAAAAAAATGAAAGCCATGTGTCATTTTGCATCCACTGCACAATTGGTTGTTGTGAAGTGGAACATAAAATCCTGAATAAAATACATTGACGTTTTTGAATACTTTTGCAGTATCCTTTAAATGGGTTGTGGTGGAAAGAAACTCCACATCCCAAATATTCATACACCTAACACATGGAAGCATAAGATTAGACTGAGATCAAGACTGCACATAAGAGGAGAAACATGTGATTTAACAAAAAAAAAAAAAGAAAAAGAAAATGGAGATATTAAAGTGAACCAGGATGTTAATGTGTGGCTTCTTTTGTGTTTTCTTCCATCAGATTGTTTCCTACCTGCTGGACCTGCCAGAGAAAGATGAAGAGGAAGTGGAGCGTGCTCAGATCAATAACTTTGACTCCCTGTGGGGAGAGACAGGTGGGAATACCTTCAACACCGCCGCATTACACACAAAACCCGGCGCAAAAATCAATCGCAAAAGATGTCTTGACGTGAAGTCCTGCAGGAGAGAACGTCCTGGGGTCTCTCCAGACAGGCACTGTTTTTCTTAGAGAGGGTGCTTCCTGAATGTCGCCAAGAGGCAAGAGCGCTGCAGTGCGGATGTAAGCGATCTCGCTCGTTGCGTCTGCCTGCGCGCCGCTGCTGCTGCTGCGTCAGAGGCTGATGACGATGCAGTCAGAGGTGTCGCTCACAAGCAGGGAGAAAGGGGTGGGGAGGAGAAGCAGTCGCTCCAGGGGGGCTTTCAAATGACTAGTCTGATTGTGCTGTGGCAGGGTGCTGAGAAATGTAATGCATCATTGTAACCTGCAGCTACAAAACCTCATTACAATCTTTCTTCCCCCAGCTGCGGCGTGGAAACTGCTGTTCGCGAATGTCTGCCGAGGCGGGAACGTGCTCTCACTCAGTCACATATTTATCATTTTGTAAAGGATGAGAAGGCCAACAGATGCTCTGAGAGCCGGTTTTTAAAGAGTGACGCGGGGAAATATACCCAGCTACACACCTTATCTCCAAGGTGTTCTGCAGTAGAAAATAAATAAGCTGATGCAAGGTCATCCCAACAGGGCAGCAACCGCTTTCAGTGTTAGAAACAAGGTCATGCTTTTGAAAAATCCTAATTATTATCACTGAATGAGACAAATCTCTCCTCGATTATCAGGATAATGTATCGGGGAAGATTGCGGTTTTTCCAATGCAGCATTTATGTTTTCCAAAACATTTTTAAGTTTAAAACAATTCATTTGAATATAGTTCAAAAGCTAACTTATATTGGCGATTCTGTATAGCCAACGTGAGAAAAACTGAAAGCAGTTCCTTTGGTGATTATAGCATTAAAATCCAATAAGAAAACAACTTTATATTCCAAAATACATTAGTGACGACTAGGCAGGTGTTGAACAGGGTGAACCGCATAAGGTCTGTGCTAAAGAAGCTGACTGCGCAAATTTCTGTATCCCAGCATTATAACAGAAAGCTAAGTGGAAGGAAAACTGAGAGGATTGAGAAGCAAAAGTCATTGGGGAAAATTTACAAGGAATCAATTGAAGTCCAATCTTCAATTGAAGATGAGATAGATGAGATAATAAATGTTCATAAGTGTACAGGCCTCGCATAAAGCAACTTTCCAGAAGTGTGTCAACGCAGAAAACCAATCTTTGGAAAGAAGAATTTTAGATGAGTTGTAGAGGGTGAAGCATGTTACCTTATCAAAGGCAAAAAAGAAATAAAAATAAAAAAATAAACAATGATGCATGAATTTCTAACATTACTCTCTTGTTTCTTGTTGGTCTGTGTATGTTTGCCATCAGCTCTGACGGCAGCCTCGGGTCGCGGGAAGCTGGAGGTTTGCCGCCTCTTACTGGAGCAGGGCGCCGCCGTGGCTCAGCCCAACAGACGAGGCATTGTTCCACTCTTCAGCGCCGTCAGACACGGGCACTGGCAGGTCAGCGACAGCATTGTCTCACTTTGTAAACTTCCATCTGTTATCTGTGATCCAAGTTTCCCAAGTTGCTAGTTTTGATTGTTGGCTAGATTCCTCATTGATCCAGGTCGCTGTCCATGCTGTTATCTTTGTACGCAATCTTGCAAAAACAAAAATATTTTCCCATAAGACTGAACATTTCCTTGTTTTAAATTTGAAATGTATTCATTTACTTGGTAGGGACAATGCAAAGTAATTAACAGAATTTTCTAATTGACTCTTTTTCATCAGCTGTCCCTGGACAAAATGAAAAATTTGTCTTTGTAAGGTTAAAGTGAACTTATAAACGAACTACGAGTCGTTTAGTTCAAAGTTTAGATTGTGCATTTGATGTATATTTTTTTGTTATTTGCAGATTGTAGACCTCCTTCTCACTCATGGAGCCGACATCAACATGGCTGATAAGCAGGGCCGCACGCCTCTAATGATGGCCGCCTCAGAGGGACATCTGGGAACGGTTGAGTTTTTACTCTCCCAAGGTACAAAGTCCCAGTAAAACGTTAATGAACTGGAAGATGGCAGAAAACATTAGCTCGATGATGCTAGTTTGCCTTTACTTTCACCATTAGACGTTTATAACAACCGAAAACTAGACAAATGTTTAAATACTCAGCACGTATTCTGTATAAGCTGAGTTGAAATAGCGCAAAATCTGAAGAAGATTTTGCGCTATTTTTTTTTGTGGGGGGGACAAAAAATGTTTGAATAAGAGATCATTAATATATAAAAAAAAATAAAAAAATAAAAAAAAAAGCATTCACCAGTGGTTAAAACTTCAAAATGAACTTTTGAAATGAGAAGTGTTTAGTAGATTTTTATGTTTCCACCAATTTTAGTAAAACTATGCATCAATTAGAGAAACAATGAGCATAGTTTCAGTTAATGTCAGTCAAATTAAAGGTGTAGCTGCTACTGTTACTTTTCCCAGGAGCTTCTCTGCCTCTGATGGATAAGGAGGGTCTGACTGCACTGAGTTGGGCCTGTCTGAAAGGACATCTACCCGTGGTCCGCTACCTAGTGGAGAGCGGCTCTGCCACTGACCACGCAGACAAGAACGGACGCACGCCCCTCGACCTAGCAGCCTTCTACGGCGACTCTGACGTGGTAGGAAAGATACAAAAATTACATTTTTAACCAATTTGCTCTCATATGGCTACTGTATTTTGCCATTTACGTTGGAATCAGTTTTTTTTTCCCAGTGTATGAACTTTCCCCCCGCCCCCAGGTCCAGTTCTTGGTCGACCATGGGGCCATGATAGAGCACGTCGACTACAGCGGCATGCGTCCTCTGGACCGAGCAGTGGGCTGCAGAAACACGTCGGTGGTGGTGGCCCTGCTCAAGAAAGGAGCCAAGATTGGTAAGAAAAGTTCTGAGAGACTGAGGAGCCTTATAGTGAGGCGCACCATGGTTGCAGCTTGCAGCATCTTTGACATCATAAAGGGAATGTTTTAAGACACGGTGCATCAGAGAAGAACTCACAGGCCTTGGGCCTTTCAACATTATGGCCCTTTACAATGTATTAAACTAGTAGAGACATACTTCATAATTGTTGATCTTTCACATCTAATTCCCCTACACTAAGTTTGTAGTTGACAAACTTGAGAAAACATGAAAGAGTTCAAGGGGTATGAAACAAAAGTTAAAGTAGCATCTTGGTCCAACATCCTGCAGTGCAGTTGGAGAATGAGCTGCATGGAAAGGTTGCAAAGGGTGACTCCGTAGATGAAAGTCCTCCTGTTTTTCCTCTACATGCATCTTTCTCTTTGCTGTATTCTGTGGCAACAACAAGCCATGGACTCTACCCCCTGCTTACTGCTGCCTCTTCTCAGCTATCTATAGCTCTGATGTGTCTTTTTATTATTATTATTATTATAATACAACTGTACTGCTGTTTTTTTTTTGTTTTGTTTTTTGCTTTCCTCTTTTTATCATTTTCTCTCAGTGCCTCTGTTTGTCTCTGTCGCTTTTTTCTCTCTCAATCTCATCTTCGTTCTCCATTCCTCTGCAGTTATTCAGAGACAGGTTCTTATTAGCGCCTGCGGTGTTTCTTTTCGGTATCTGTTTTTCTTTTCTTTTTTTTTCTTTTTGCTGAGGCACTTACCTCCTTCGCTTCTCACTGCTGCTTGTGTTCCTTTTCTCACCTCTCCTCCACAACATCCACCACCACCACCTCTTCCTCTCTCTCACCCACCTGCTCTCTCTCTTTCCTCTTACACTTTTTTGCACTCCCACGCCACTATTTTTCTCCGGCAATCCCGTCCCCACCCACTCACCCTCTACCACCTCACTCTTGCCTCCACTCCAACCCCCTCCCTGCCTCTTTCACCGGCGCCAGGATGTCAGACGCTGCCCAGTCGGCCCCGAGGTAAAGCCAAGGCTGTCGACCTCTCACCCTACCAGGCATTTTGACAGCTCTATCTCCTCTCTCTGTGTTGTCTGTGTGGTCCTAAGTGTCAGCAGGCGAGCTTAGCTACCAAAATCCTTCTCAAACTGACAAATAATAACATGCTAAAAGGTATTAGCAGTGACAGTGGCGAGCTCGGGATTGTCTAGAGGTAGATGCTAACGCCAAAGTGGTTTCATAAAAGCATGCCCGGCCTCCAGCCTGCGACATCATGCTGAAATATCCTCTCACCTCGCAAATGCATGAACAGGAACGCGCATTACGGCTTATGTGGAAGTGATTTTCCCAATGTGCATGTGTTTGTAGACTGCAGTGGAAGCCCACGGTCATCCTTCAGGTGTTCCTTCTGTGTCAGCCTGGCTGTTTCAGCAGCATTTCTCCTTCAACCTGCAGCTCAGTGGACAGTTAACATCTACAGATCATCCCCCCCAACCCCATCAACACTGCTTGCCGTGTGCTGTTCACCACACCTGCACTATGTCTACTTGTGCAAGTTCTCATATAGTTTTCATCGCTTGGTGTGTGTGTATATGTGTGTGTCAAAAGCTGCTTTTGCACGGATGCAACACACACACACTAGTTGGCAACAAATCCGTCCGCTGGGTTGTTTTTTTTTTTGTTTGTTTGTTTGTTTCTGAGTTTGTTTGTTTTTTTCATGTGGAAACCAGATGAACTTACAGTGCTGTAAAAATATCCCCCCCCCCCCCCCTTTATGGATCTCCTCTATTGTGGCTGAAATGCAAGATACGATTTTCAAATGATGATTTCACAAATTCTGTTAGAAGTTTGCTTTAACCAAGTTCTGTTTGCAGATGTTTGATCCATTACACGACATGAAATCTCTTTTTTTCTTTTTAAACCGATTGGACTATTTTTGTGATTGCTTTCAGGAGTTCTTTTCAAAATTAAAAATGGAGCATTTGCAAACATTTTTTTGACTGAAGCCTGAAGTTTCAAAGCGAGGTCACATTGAGGTTTTAGAGCAGATGTGTTTTATCTTTCCTCTGCATTCGATTGCCTGTTTTCTCTCTTCCATTCCCCATTTTTGACTGTTGTCCTGATTCTTGTGGTCTTACTGTTGTTTGTGGTGCGTCTCCTAGTTAAACTTTCCTTCCTCCTTCCCACGCCCTTTAGATTTTTATTCAGCCACCTGTCTTTCTCACCACGTTTTTGCTGTCATCCTCTCCGTCCTGTGTTGTGCAGGTCCAGCCACGTGGGCCATGGCCACCTCAAAACCAGACATCATGATCATCTTACTCAGCAAGCTCATTGAGGAGGGGGACAGCTTCTACAAGGTTAGAGAACAAGAGTTTCAGTCTAATGTGCATATTTCATCCTTTGAATTAAATGTTTTTTCAGATTATTATTCTGCAAATTTGAATAATAATATAAGTAAGACTCTCAGCATGGCATAGAAGCATAGGATAGGACACAAAATGATACTGTATGGATGGAAATTAAAGACTGTGGGGTTTTTTTTTCTTCCAACAGAAGGGGAAGGTGAAGGAGGCTACTCAACGTTACCAATACGCTCTGAAAAAGTTTCCACGTGAAGGCTTTAGTGAGGACCTCAAGACATTCAGGGAACTCAAAGTATCACTGTTCCTCAACCTGTCCCGATGTCGGAGGAAAATGAATGTAAGTCTGTGATTAATCTGCTCTGACTAGTGGAGAACTACCCAAAATGGCTGAGATGAAAAGCATAAAAGAGTCAACGGACTGGGATTGGATTATTTTGTATTAGTCATTTCATGTTTTTAATCCAGTTCATCACATTTTTTTTTTTACGCATTTCAATCTTTGCAGGACTTTGGGATGGCTGAGGAATTTGCTACCAAGGCACTTGAACTGAAACCAAAATCGTATGAGGCCTATTATGCCAGAGCACGCGCCAAACGTAGCAGCAGGTACCTCTCTCCATCCTCCTAAGATCCATTGAAAGGGTTTTGTCGTTTGAAGTGTTTTCTCTCAGGCACACCTTGTGCATCTAATAAAACCTTTGATTGGTAACGTTGTGTGGACCTGAGACCATTCTTGTCTTTGAAAATGATCATAGAATTGTCTATTCGTAGTATAATTTATGTCAATTGTAAAGTTAGGCATGTTATATTGTATTTTAAAACATAATATGTTAACTTTGTAGTCAAGTCAATGTTTATTTATATAGCACATTTACAACAGCCTCAGCTGCCCAAAGCTGAGGCATCACAGAAAGGTAGATGACAAAATAGAAATAAAATCAAGGTTAGTAAAACTAATAAGACAAATATAAAATTGGCAGAGATACCGAAAGCTAATAGCAGGAATAACAACCAGACGATTTTAAAATTTAGCTGAAGCTAAAACATTTTACCGTCTGTTCCAGTTTAATCAGCATGTGATTGGATCAGTTATTCGACAATTACTTCAAAATGATTGGCTCTCAAAAATATTTCCCTGGCGGGTACAAAAAGGAAGGTGGCGAAAATATTCTTTACCATCTTCAATTCTTTTATTATATTTTTTAGATGTACTCATACTCTGTGTGTGTGTGTGTGTGTGTGTGTGTGTGTGTTGTGGACCTTTTCTCTAAAAAAAAAAAATCTAATTTTTGTCTTGTTTTCAGACAATTTCCCGAAGCCTTAGAGGACCTAAATGAAGCCATAAAACTATGTCCAAATAACAGAGAAATCCAGCGACTCCTCCAGAGGGTGGAGGAGGAATATCATCAGCTCAACCAGGAAGAACACCAGCAGCAGGACATGGAGTTGGAGCCTCCACCCTCACCTCCCCCAACACCCCCTCCAGAGGAGGAGGAGTCCCTGTCCCTGTCCATGCCTCTTCCCCCTCCACCTGAGCCCCGCCTGGAGGACATGGAGCCCGTCCAGGACCTGTTTGAGGACGAGGACTACTTAGAGCAGGAGCTGGAGGCCATGTCTTTGGCACTACCACCTCCAGAATCTCTCACCAATCCGTCAAGTCTTCCCATCATACAAAGCCCACCTCTCTCCCCCACACACCCGGATCAGATTTATTTAGCTGGGGGCTCACCCATGGGCCAGCCTTATGAATACCTCCCGACCTCCTCCTCTATGTCCTCCCCAACTCGAGGTTCATACCAGCCCCCATCGCCCTCTCTCTCTCCGACTCATCAAAACTCCCACTACCGACACAGCCCTCCTCACACTTCCCCAGTGCACCAACAGTCCTACCGCTTCAGCCCACCTCCGATGGGCAGCGGGGGTCAGGGGATGGATCACCAGAGCCCACCGCCTTCTCCTTTACGTCGGGCTGCTCAGTACAGAGCTAGTCCACCGTTGGAAAGCGTTTGCTTGTACAGATCGCAATCTGGGTCTCCGGTGCGCTACCAGACAGAGCAGCTCCCTGGACGACCCAAATCTCCCCTGTCCAAGATGAGCAGCCAGCGTTCATTCCAGCTGACCTCACAGCCGTCGATATCCTCCCAGCATCACCAAGCCCAAGGTCTTCGCCTCCAACCCTCTATTGCCCAAATCGTCCGCACAAACCAGCCCAACGTCTTGGGCAACAGCTTTAGTGGTCCAATGGGCCACTCCATTGGCGGTCGCTATCAGGGGGGCTCAGTGGATGTGGAGAGCCGCCTGGTGTACCAGCCGTCCCTGGACGGGCGGTCCATGCCCCAGGTCCAGGCCAGCCTCAGCTCTGGGGCCCTCTGTCAGCACGGCGGCCGAGGAGGGGTAATGGAGTCAAACCTGTTGAAAGATGAGCTACCCCAGCGCCCCTCCTCTGCCTACCGCGCCAGCAGCGGGGGCCCGGGGGGCATCCGCTACAGCCAGACACCTCAGATAAGCCGCAGCCAGTCTGCAGCCTACTACCCAGTCTCTGAACACGTTCTGGAGCGTGCAAACGCCATGCCTCCCTGTCAGCTGGGCTCTCCTGAGATCCCCCACATGGTGAGACGTCCCGTGAGTGCCAATACTACTGAGATGAAGCAGCACGTGCCCACCCCCAGGCCTCTCATCCATTCTCAGAGTGTAGGCCTGCGATTCTCCCCCTCTAGCAACAACATCTCGGCTGGGTCTACTTCCAACATAGCTCAGGCCTTTAGGCCCTCCACGTCTATTCAGCAGATGGAGATCCCCTTGCAAGCCACATACGAGCGCACCTGTGACGACATCTCCCCGATCTCTCCCTCTCAGAGCGGCGGTCTGTATCAGGGCGAAACCACCCGCTCCAGGAATACGCCTTTCATGGGGATCATAGACAAGACCGCTCGGACTCAACAGTACCTGCATCAGCCCGTACGGTCCAGGCCCATGACCTCCATGGATTCTGCTATTAGCCCGACCTCCCCTGGGCAGCTAGTCCAGCAGGGCTCCACCTACAGTCCCCCGGCATCTCTGGGCAACATCGCCTACTACAACAAGACCAACAATGCCCAAAATGGACACCTGTTGGAGGAGGACTACTACTCCCAGACGCAGCCCTCCTCACTGGGAAAGCTGGCCAACGGATCCCGGGGCACTGGTGATATTCTGGAACGGGTCAGCCAGGTGCCCACCTACCCCGACGTGAAGGTGGCGAGGACTCTGCCAGTGGCACAGGCCTACCAGGACAACATGTACCGCCAGCTGTCACGTGACTCCCGGACCCAAGGCCCCACCTCCCCCATCAAACCAAAGAGACCATTTGTGGAGTCGAATGTGTGAGTGGACAGTTTGGACTTTGGCGCGTCAGTAGAAGTGAGGGTGGAAGAATATTTATCTAAAAAAAAAAACAAACAAAAAAATGTGACATGTGATCTGTGTATGTGTCATGGAGAAACTCATGCAAAAGAACTCTTAAGAGACACAACTCCAGTCAAAGAGAGAAAACCACATTTAGGCTTTTAGACGCAATCCTATATGAAAAAAAAAAAACATAACTGATACTGAAATGATCATTTCATCGTCATCATCATAATCTGCACACAGGCCGAACAACAGAAAGTTTCTGAGTTCTCATTTCATTCTTTGACCAGTGCACTTCCAAGACTTAGAGTGGCACAACGCGACCACAAGTGACCACCCCAGATGGGACTGAAAGAGTGACCGTGCTCCTCATCAGACTCTGCTCGTGGACTCTCTGCTCATCTTCTGTTCTTTCAAAGTGTGCTCTTAACCAAGGTTGCTGTGTAGGCTCTATTCTATGTACTACAATATTATCTGTTCAATACTGTACATTGCTCTGAAAAAGCAAAAGGTTCTACGACTCAGTACTTAGAGAAAAATGACAATATTTATAATTAAGTTATATATTGTACATAGAAAATGAAACAAAGAATAGTTTGCATTTTAAAGTTTATTCTGTTAGCCCTGCTACTGTGTCACACTGCTAGTCGTGTGGAGTGGAGGTGGAAAAATTGACCGATGAAAAATGAGGGACAGGCAAGCTTTGATACATTGTTGCTTCGAAAGATGCAAGCAATTGCTTAAAATCGCAAACTGTTTAAGATTGAAGTTGTCGATTTATTCTTTGTGGAGGGGACTAAATTGATCAGAAGTAGACCGCATGTTTTACATTTCAGCTTTTTTTTTTTTTTCAAACACAAGGAAAAAACCAAAAAAACCAAAGGATTGGTAATATTTCCCAAAATGAAACTTTATTACAACTGGTTAATAATTAAAATTCTTACTCAGATTATCAAAAAAAATGGTCAGGCTGCAACTTCTTTGTGGATTTGTGCATGCTAAAAACAACAAAAAAATTCTAAATTTTATCTTTTACTTGGCAACATATCTGTTACAACGGGTTTATAAACGTATACTCAGTCCTATACGACTGTTTGGTTATTGTGACGTTAAAAAAGTAGCCCAACTGAATATATTTTAGGGACACATTTTTTTAATAAACGGGTGCAATAACCTAAATAACCTGGTTGCATGTGTGTGAACTAATTCTTTGAGAATCTTTTTTTTTAATGACTGTACAGTGTTCAGCATTCTTGGCATTAGTCCATTCTAAAAGTTCTCTAAATCTGTCAGATTGTGAGGACATCCCTTGTCCACAGCTCTCTTCAGATCTTATGTCTGATTTAGTTCTGGATTCTGGCTCAGCCGTTCCAAAACTTTACTTTTCATCCGGACCTCAAAGAAAACAGAGGTCCATTTTCTTTGGACTCACTATGATATTGAAAATCGGAATGCATCTTCATTTTAGCTACAAGATATCTGAAGATTTGAGGTCACAACTGACTGATTTATAATTTTATCCACATTCTCAAAAAACATTTCCTTTTTAAGAGAAGCCACAGGATGTGGCCCAAAAGCTGAAGTTTTGTTCCCTCCCGCCCCCATTAATCTATAATGTTTTGCTACTGGCTTTAATGCTTAAAGTCATCTCTTGATTTTACCTTTTTTTTCAGACTGGAAGTAGTAACATTTTGGAGTGGCCAGAATCCCAACTTGAATCTAATGGAGTGAGCTAAGTATTAGGGTGATTGCAAAGAGAACCTTCCAACCTTAAAGCAGTTGCACATCACCAAAGATAAACCATGAAACTGTCAGTGGAAACATGCAAAAAGCTGCTGAGCAATTATAAAAAGACTTTATTTGCTTTAATGCTTATGAAATGTTTTCCCTTGCCTTGTTTTCCATTTTGGAGTAAAATGTAAATACATTTAGATAGTTGTTTCCCCAAGATGACACTCAATTTACTTTGTTTCTGCTGGGTTTAGGGATACTTTTGTACAGTGAGATCCCTTTATAGGTTAGCTAAAGGATCCAAATGTTAAACAAATTCAATATAATTGATCGTGGAAGTGAATTTCAATAACACTGAATGCTGAAACTGAAGAGTCCAAGAAAGCATTTGTCTAAAGCTAAACACACTTATGCCACCAGGATTTTTTTTAGTTTTTTTATTATTATTTCCAAACAGATTAGTTTATTTTTCTGTTCAGTAGAGAGATGTTTTGAAGTCATTTTTTTAACGTCATTAAAAACCAGATTTTTCTAAAGAGTCACTGTAGATCCACTGTCCATAGAGCCATTCGGCTGCAGTATGTTAGTTATTCGTTATTAATTAGTGGCTCTAGTTGTTGGAATTACAGAACAGAGGTCAGCTTTGATTGCAATAAAACAGTTTTGCCTGAGTAAACGATGAGTAATTAACTGGAAGTTTAACATTGACAGTACAATTGAAGTTTGGTTCTGTCCCTCCTTCGAAATGGTGATGGGTTAGTGCTCAAAGGTTACAAGCAAGCAAATGCATCTCCCCACCACCCCTCCTCCTCACCAGCTCCTGGTAAACATTTCTCCCTCTTCTACTTTATTATTTTCATGATTTTTTTTTTTTTTTTCCCCCAGCCAGTTCTGCCCTATGAATGCGTCTTACACTTTGAACTAAGGGTGCACTTTATATATTTTATCTACTTTGGTTGTTGCGCTTGGTGAATTTGGAGAGCGTGGGTGTGCGTCCGATGCGGCCAGACCGTCCATTACTGTATAATTTTTTCAGCTTGGTGGTGAGTGACGGTATGAGGAGAGAACGACGTTTTTAAAAACTGGCGAGGATGTATAGACTTTCTAGCACAAGCTGTATATAGCGGTTTAGATACTGCGCTCGATCCGGCTCGGATTTGTGGGTTCGTTTTTTTTTTTTTTGTTTTTTTTTAAAGGCCAAATCATGTTTCACCTTGTTCCAAAAAAAAAAAAAAAGTCTATGTAAGAACAGCTTCTTAAATGCACAAATGTTGGAAATAATAGAAATCTGCTGAAAGAGAATAGAATAATTATAGACTAATAATAACAATAAAGCTTGGTATTTTCTCCAGAAACTCCATATTTGGAGTCATCGTAATGTGGAATAACAAAAATAGTCAAGTTCTTGTTCTATTTGAGAAAAGTTATAGGCTTTTTCGTCTGTAGCTTTTTTTACTTTGTGATGTCAGATAAAGACGATCGACAGAGAGACCTCCTCCTCGTCTCCTGTTTCAACAGCTACCAGAGAAATGAAGGTCAAACTGTATCATGCCTAACTTAAACAGGACTCGTTCGGTTGCGGGAGTCCAAGGGCGTTCGAGTTCGAGCTGTACGTGTATATTAGTTTGCTGTAAATAGTCCGATGCATGTTCTATTCTTTCCATGAAGCTCCAGCAGAAACATGTATAGCAGTGTGTGATACGGTGTCGGGAATTAAGATAAGGAGACTACTGCTGTCCCCGAACTGTCCTCATCATTCTCCTTCAGCCTCACCAGACGAGTAAAAAAATTTCCTTTATTTTAGTTTTTAAACGTATTTGCTTGCTGAGCAGAGTTCTCTTGTCTGTAAATGTGAGCTTTCAGATCGCTGTGATAAAAAGTTTCATTAAAAATGTTAAAAAAGAATGTGTTTTTATCTCATGATAACTGATTGTAACATGTACAGTCCAAACTATGTATTAAAAAAAAAGAACATATTTATAAATGGTTATAAACTGAAACACGTCATGCATGTCAGTCATTTATTTTTTTGACTTGTCGATTGCATAGATATGGTAAAAAAAGATGTTAATCTGCATGTGATGGAGTGTCAAACTCCAACACAACATGAAACCAAGATTTTTGCACAATGTTAGCTATTCTTTCTTTCCATACTCTGGAAAAAAAAAATCTGGACTCAACTCTCTTAGGGATCTTTAAGTAGAATTTTAATTTGTAGAAACAAAAATATTAGAACATCTCGATAAATTTGAATAACATTGACAAGTGTTTCCTCAATTCAAAAATAAATCTTCCCATCAAGAAAATAGTGTTAAGACTTTGTGGATCTGGATTAATTAGCTACTTTATGAGTATATAGGAAGGGATCTGACAGGCAAGGAATGTTTATTAGTTGGCTGTCTACAGGATTTAACTAACTAGTCCAGATTAAAAAAAACAGGTGTTGAACTGCACAGTGAAATAGTTTTGCTTTTGTATTTTTTTTTTCCTTTTGCTGCAAAAGTAAATGACTGAAAAAACTACAGTTTAAAATGACATAGACTCAGATATCTCGACCACCAGGGCTTGTTAAAAAAACAAAAAAACAAAATGTGATTGAAATCTAACGTTTGACACATCTGGTATGCATGAAAGTGCTTTAAACTTTAAACAATTTGACACAACTTGAAGTCGCCTTATGTGCATGGGCCAGTGTAAGCTACATTAAGGAATACTGAGGTTTTCAAATGTAATGGTCTTGAAATCTCAAACTATCCATGAAACATTTCCTACAAATTGAACTACTTTTAATGAGATGCCAGAAAAAGTACATATGGTAGTTCCTCCTCCTGTTGCAGTTCACTGCAGAAGAAACAATGGTACTTTTGGAAATGTTTCTGTTTTTGTTCCAGAAACAGAGGAACAAAAAGGTCCCACAATTAGCTCCAGAAAATTGCTAATGCGTATTTATTACGCACACATACGCGTATGTATTTGTATGTGTCATACATATGCTATTATTAGTACGTAATAAATTACACAGTAATTTATTTTTATAAAATAAATTATTGCAACTGTAATAAACAACATACTGGATCATTATAGCAGCAGGGGAATAATTGTTGTTCAATTTGCAATTTTTGACTTTCATTTTTAAGAGCTGTAAAACAGTGGAAACCTGATGTTGGCCCATGCACAGTAGAGCTGTTTTCTTTTTTTAACACTTAGAACACCAACAATACATTTGCTACAAATTTGGAAAGCGTGAACGTTCTCTCACAATCACGAATGAGGCAAAAGTCCATAGTCAAAGATGAAAATATTTTGACAGGCCAAAAATAAAAACCCTTGGTCACGTCACTTATAAAAAAAAATACGAGCATACATTTTTGGTTCCTGTTTAACACCATTAAACAGAGAACTATATCTGAAATACAACATCGTTTAAAGTTGGAACATTCAGAAGTAAGAAGAGTAAAAGACTCGAGACAAGACAACTTGGACTCATGTGAAGAAGTGCGTCTCTAATCCTTTTTCATTTTGCTTGTGAAAAAGTGAACCAGCACAGGACTGACCACCATGACAATCAGAGGCACCAGGGTGAACTTGACGAAGACCAAGCAGTAAAAGAGGCCCTGTGATTTGTCAGGGAATGGCAGGCTGTACACGAGGTAAAGCCCAATGGATGAAACAGCCAGGGACAGAGCGCGGTGATTCATCGACGGACACCATGCGTCTTGCTTCCAGTTCTGGGCCAGCCCCAGACCAACAAGGGTCCCGCAGTCCCGGGCCAGGGCGGAGAACGGGACTGTGTCCAAGCGGACCCACTCGGCACAGCTGCACCATTTCTTCGCCAAAGCGACAGACCTTTAAAATAAGCAAAATAAAACCACATGAGAGAGGACGCCTCTCGTCGAAGCATTGATTTATATTCCATCAGTTTGAGATCCTCACCAGAGGAGGTCAATGCCAACCAGCTGCAGGCCAACATTCAGAATCAGAGCACTGAACAGCATTCCTGCGCTGAAGCTGACAAAGAACAACAGGGGGCGCCCTTCTGGCACTCTACGGCCAAGAAAAATCCCCAGAAAGATGCCTGGAGACAATAAGTTCAAATAAGTAAGAAAAATATGTAACCATAACCTCCGTCAGTGTTTTCAGATTCTTAAAAAAGGAATTCAGATCCTTCTAGGGATTCTACACATTTTCCTTGCTTTTACATAATCAATTTTCAAGCATTGTTTATAACATTCATAATAATTCACTAGAATTATTTCCTTAGTTGAATTTTGTAATCAGAAATAAAATGTTGTCGATAACCTCACCACTACAGGTGGCTGTACAGAAAGAAAGCTTATGAAGAATATGATGGAAATGTCTAAGAATCATCTTCATGAGATTATAATTCAATAACAAAGTGTCTCGAGTCAGAGGCTTCTTCAGAACCTCTGTAATACAGACCGGTACTGGAGATCCTTTGAATGGACATACAAATCAGACCCAGTGAACTGGTTTAAAACTTTTATCTTGGTATCAAAAAGCCAAAACAGCTTTGAAATCCCTATTTCAGAGCTAAAAAAATTGGATTGGATTTATATGTCAGGAAACCAAACACCGAAACAGTCAGAGTTGGCAAAAAAAAAAAAGGTTGTGGCAAATCAAGGTTCAAATAAAAATGATTTATTCCACACTCTATTGTCATATATCCTAAACTCATCCAGACTTGGAAATTGATTCAATTTCCACTTTTTAACACTTTATTGTTAATGAGGCCAGAGTAAGGAAGATGTAAATAATTCAATCTAAATGCCTTTAAATTGTAGGGTTTCTGCAGCATAGGCAGGTGGCATTTCTGTAAATATATCAAGCATGTGTGATAATTCTGTATTCAGACCTGCAGTGATACCAGTAACAACCTGGTGAGGAAAATGAGCAAGGATGAAGATTCTGGATATTCCAACTGCACCCAGCAGCAGCCCATAAATCAGATAGGGAGCAGCTGATATCTCCCAACTGTGGACAAAAGACAAGAAAAACAGTTAAAACTTTTGCGCTTACTCTTCCTTTCGAACATACTTTGTTCGTTTTGTTTACCAGTGAGTGCGGGAGTGCAGAAAGGAGCTGAGAGGGGGCACCACAACCCACCAGACTGCAGCAGTCACCATCGAGTGTCCTGACGGACTGCCTGAGAAACGAACACCAAATCTGGAACTCTGAACTCCAAATGAAGGGCGCTGTATACAACTTGGGTGCGTTTAGTTTTTGCCTCACCTGGGCCAGTTTCACAGGTGCATGGAAACTGGGAAATTCTGGGCTTTGTGCTGACAAATAGTTGACATTCGCCAACCCACCAGAATGGCCTTTCTCCAAACAGCACCCTACGAGAAGTCAAAAGGACAATGAAAACCAGAACTCCATTGGGATTTATGGTTGATCAAGAACAGGCAAGAAACAAAACAACTGGCATATTTTAGTTCAAAAAGAGTTACAAAGCCACTTCTATCTAACTTCTGCATACAAAACTGAGATTTTTAAAAAAATTATTATCTCAAGTTTTTGGAGGATTTTAGACTTTCACTTAAATGTTTCTTTTCATTCAGTTAAAAAAAAAAAAGCTGGAAAACAAAAGCAACTGAAAGCTCTCAGAGTTGCTACAAAAATAATCAAACTAAATCCCACTAAATATTAGCTTGCACAACTATTATTTTAAATGTATTTAGCTGTTGCTTTTATTTCAGCCGCTTGGTACTTTTTGTTTGTTTGTTTGTTTTTAAAATATTTATTTTGTACGATATCAACAGCTGTTGAAAATGAATTGCAAGGAAAAATGAGTGTGTCTCAACCAAATGCCAATCACAACATGGAGTCGACACTGACGTACGTGCCGTACGTATGTGGCGTTAAGTGTCTTTCAAGAACTCTGGTGGAGTCTGTTCCCATATGTTTATGGTTCCACTACAGCCTGTTCCGCCACGGACAACATATAGAGTAGGAACTGCGGTGTTGTCCCGGAAGCTACAACGTCTACTAAAGTAAAATACAAGAGAATCTCAAATTTTATGTTAACCAAAATGTGGAGACATACGTGAGAGTAGAGAAATAAGTTACGCCGATTGTTGTACAAGACGAAATTCAGATGCTACATACCCACATATTGCATCTAAACTGCAGCTGTAAACCAAAAACAAAATTTGTTCTTTTACCCGTTTCCACGGTCTTACCATTTAAGCATCAGGTTTAACCACTCCGTCAGGGCCGAGACCCACAGCACCGCAATTCCCAATCGATTAGACACGAAATAACTTAAAGGGAATACGAGCAGAAATCCTACTTGAGGATCTCCGAAGTGAGTGACGGTGAGCCAGAACTGCTCTAGGTTCTTTGTATGCTCCTGCAGATATTCAGCCATCCAAATACCCTTGGTGTGCATCGCCTCCATTTCTACGGCGTCTTTTAAAGTATATTAGATCGGTAGAAATAATGACTGAAATTGAAATCCTCGTGTGCTCCAGATGTGTCGTTCTTGCCCGAGCCAGCTTGACTAGCTGTGCGAGCCAACGTGAAGAAACGGCATAAACGTTATGATGATTTGTTCTAATGCGTCAGATTCTTTAACAGTTATATGTTGGCCGGTGCTACTCTTTTGAAAAATACTTTTATGGTCTGGATGTATCCCTTTTGAACAATTGTTAAGTTTGTTTAGATGAAGTGATCACACTGAACGAGATCCCAAAGAGGTGCCTGAATTCCCATGATGAAATCGCGAGGATGCGATGCGGAGAAACCAGGGTTGTATGGAGAATTAAGAGTTCCAAATTACAATAAATAAATTACTCATAAAATAATTGTTTAAATGTGTCGTGAAATTTGTCATTTGCATGTGTCTCAATTAAATGGGTTGTGTTCATTTTAAAAGCTTGTTAGAAGCATTTCATGATTTTAAAAATGGTTCCTGTGCTGAAACACATCTTACATTAATTTAAACCGTAAACTTTATACAAGAAATAGGACTTTACATTATCTGGGCTCTCTGGGGTTAAATCAGTGAACATACCAGGTTATTGTGTTTCTGAAGGCAGATTAGAGTTAAATGTATTTGTTTTATTCCAATTCTTCAAATGTTTCCTTTAGTCTAGTGGTGGTGGAAATGTTAAGTTTAATAAGTAATATAACAAATAATATAAGAAATATATTATTAATATTATAATACAATATTATTCATATTATATAAATAATAAGTAAGTTTGCCAACCACCAATAATATCAAAAGTAGGAGAATCCTGGAGTAAATATCGATTTAAAATAAAAACCCATAGCCTGCGGGGGATAAAGCCTGGTGGCCCGCCAGGCTGACAAAACACTGAGAGAAACTCTGACTTCTGTCTATAGCTCTGGTTGTAAGCGGGAATCCTGTCTATATCTAACTAAACAATCAGTTTAGTTAGAAACTAAACATTTTCTAACTAAAAAGTTTAGTTAGAAACTAAGCTTTTCGTTTTCTCAGTTATTTTTTTCCCCCACAGAAGCTACACCGGGCCTGATGTTCTGATCAGCTGTGGTTGCTTCCTGGAAAAGGGTGTTGGCTGACATGATGCTGCCATCACCTAACCGTTGTCCCTCTCCTTTTTATTTAAACATGGAAAGTTCTTCTGAGCAGTTGACCTGTTGTTGTGGCTCTGCTCTGCTCTTCAGGAATAAAAATGGAAACTGATCTTAAGAGTTTTTGTTATCCAGACGAAACATTGGCTAAAACAAAAACAAATACGTTAAGACTCATTTATACAGACCTACATATGGAGAATTAGCTTTCTCTGATATACATTCTGATATACCTGTGTATATGACAGGAATTTTTAACTTCTGATATTACTGTCTTTAAATAAAGGTACAACCAAGAAATGAATTTTGTGCATAGGCTAGTGAACCTATGCACAAAACAACAGTTTCTCTGTTTTTTTCCCCCACATGTACTATTGTTCAATGTACTGTCCTTGATTAAATAAATTTGAATTGAACTGAACTGAACCCCATTCTGTGTCCACATTGGAAATGAATTATGCATAGGCAAGGCTGCTTCTCGTCAGATTTTCCTACCATGGCCCGGATAGATATCTAAGGTTATCTGTCGGCGCTAATACTCAGGTGATTTATTGATAAGAAATCTGCTGAGTAAGCAGTATGTGACGTAGCATCGTCGTGCGCATGCGCATTACCACAAGGTAGGACGAATGAATGGGTAGCACAGAGTCATAAGATGTACATTACAAAAGAAAATAGTAACGCACAGTGATTTGGCTAAGTAACTTTAATGTGATTACTGGATTTGAAATGGTAACGCGTTAGATTAGTCGTTACTGAAAAAAGTGGTCTATTTTACTGAAAAAGAAAAAAAGTGGACATGACTGCTGATTGGTGCATGTCAGCTTTTTTTTTAAAGCTTTATATCATGTTATTTTTCAAAATGACTTTTTAAGTAAATCTCAGCACTGTTTTAGCTTAACTTTTGACACACATGTCAACATAACATTCGACTTAATAAGTACAATGTTATGTTGCGAGTTTAAATATTTTATTTCTGCTGAAATCGGAAGGGTATTGAATCTGTTTCTCTTTTTTCTATTGTTTTCTTTTGTAAAAGTTGGATAAAGATATTTTTGCGTTAACTCTATCATATTTATGCCCCCTATTCCTCTCCCCCTCCTCCGTAAATCTGACGTACGACGACACGCCCAGATGTCGTCCTCCTACGACATCACGTTGCCTTACGTAAAGCAAGCGCTCCGGTTTCCTGGCGGAGAAGATGGCGGCTCCTGGACCGGGGGAGTATTTCAGCGTCGGGAGCCATGTCTCTTGCCTCACCTGTTTGGGCCAACAGCTACAGGGAGAAGTGGTCGCGTTTGACTACCAGTCCAAGATGTTAACCTTGAGTATCCTTTGTTTGTTCGGCGCCGCTGACGGCTGGTTGGCTGGCCTGCCTGGCTGCAAGGGCCTGTAGGGTAACCGAAAAGATGTCAAATAGTGATCCGCGCAGGCGTAATTGGTCTTGGCTGAGTTACACATCTTTGTTCGTTTTAGATTATTTTGTACAAACTACCCACCTGTTCTCTTTTTATCTTTTAACGAGTCTATTGTTATTATTTTGTTTTGCTTTTGTGCTAAATAACCTGCCCGGATGTGCATGTGTTTTGAATTCACTCATTGTATTGCCTGCCCTCAACATGGATCACTATCTGGCAGCGAATCCTGGTAAGGCATCATGGCTCTCAACCGATGCTAGTTAGCGGGCTAACTGAGACACAGCACACCCTGTTCTGACAGGTGTCCACGCGTTTATTTCTCTTAGTTACCCACTCCCATCGTCGGGGATGCAAACAGCCATTTTTAGGAGTCCGTTTATGAGTTTTACTGTCCTCCCCTCCATCCACGCTACAGGGAAGCTGCTGCTAACTCGGCTAACATGCTAAGTTTCGGTCAAACCCAGATACCCCCAAACCGCCCTGTAGCTCCAAATCGGTTTTGGGGATTCTTGGCTCTGTTGGTTTAGTTTTAGTCTTGAGGTGTCACCACAGTCTTGGGTTTCTGGGGTGAATTGTGCTACAACTAATCGTGGGAACATCTTGAACTAATCACTACCATGAACCTTAGCCTGTGAACTTGCCTATCTTCATTCCCTCATGAGTCTTGCATGAGAGTTGCTGAGTGAGTCATGAGATTCACTCATATTCTCTTGAAATGCATTTAAATGTGTGTTATTTTGTTGTTGTCGTTTTATTTTTAAATACCGTATCTTATTAATGAGGTTAACGTGAACGTGTCCAGCCTGACAATGAATGAATGAATGAGTTTAGTAGAGGGCGTTTGCCAGTAAACGCTGAGTTGCATCTTCGCTCCTGTTGGAAATACCCGTTCAATTTCTTCCGTTTATTTATTTTCTCTCGCTTGAATCTTGTTGGTAAAAATATTAGTTGTACTTAGCTGAATTAGACATATTTATTTTTAAATGTAAGCACATTAATGAGCTCGTATAAAAGCTGAAAACTAGTCTGGCCCAAGTTTTGGGGCTTTGCAAACATTATTAGTCTGTCTTTATTATTTGAAGATGACAAATTCTTGTCTCAATTATTTACTTTTATGGTAACAAATGTTAAAATAGCTTCTCATCCTTAATATATCAGTGTGTGCAGTGTTGCGGTAGATATTTGGTTAGCTGTAGAGCTACCCAGTACATTCAACTGCAATTGTTTTTGCCGTATCTGTGTGTTAAATATCCCTGTTCGGAGGATATATTTGTTTCACCATATTATTTACTGTGCCTTGCTTTCAATCTCTGCATGCCAATAATATTAGACTGTCAATTCCCTTGATGCCCTGAGTTCATATACATTTTTCTGACTAAGATGCTGAAGCTCACAGGGAGTTGCGGGGACTTCATAAAAAGAAATGAAAACAGATAGCTGGTTGAACCAGTTATTGTAGTTTTAATGATCCAGTTGATCATTAAATCTTCAGCCCCCAATTTGTTCTTCTAAAAACCATCTTGTGGTGAAACAGGTCGTGTTTCGTTTCATCCAGTTCATAGAAATGTGCACCACAGAGTTGGATGACACACTTCGTGGTGATGCATTTTGCTTTGCACAGGCAGTTTTTCAGGCTTCCATGTCTGAATTGCAGCCACACGGATTAAAGTTGGGCCCATTTATGGACCATGTTGAATCCTGATGGGCTCTGATGACTGTTGGGGCTCTGATTCCCTTCAACGGGTGTCATGTGGCTCCATAAATGAACACTTTGTTCAGTTATTGAAACATTTTGACTTGTTACAATAAGTGTCTAGAGATATTTTTTTTTTCTTTTTGCCATTAATAAGAACGTTGTAGATGCATTTTATCAATAAGCTATACCAGAGAGATTGTGTCGGTGTCCGACACATTCTGCCCGTTTGTGTTCAGTTTGACTTTCTTTTCCTAAAGTTGATGTTAATATATCAGCTGTGGTTGACAGAAATTGATTCAAATGAAGGAGCTCTATTTATATGCAGCGAATGCAAATATTCCCTGCATATAAATATTCGTCTGCCTTTACGAAGTTCCCAACTCTTTGTGCTATTGCAGCAACTCAAACAGGCTAAATATATTACCGGCATGCGGAGTTTAAATTCCTCTCACCAGAATCAAAATATAGTGCTCTAAACTGTTCTTTCTAAACTGCCCCCTAAAGATTTCATTTTGCACACACCAATACTAAAATATCACCCGTTGTTTATGTTTGGTTTGTAGTTTTGAGCATGTTTCAGGTTTGCTTTGAAGATCATGTTTAAAACATTTCCTGAACTGAATAATGCTTTTAGTAGTCACGTGCTGTAACTGGCACGACCTTTCACTGGCACCGTGTTGGTCTTGGCGCTCTGCATCACAAGCTTCTCTGTCTCTGTGGTGTTGAAGTTCTTTGTTGCTCTGCTGAGAATTGTAATTTTTTCCCCCCAAAGTCCTTGCTTTGAAATATTCTGCCTTAACCCGTCTCCCCCTTAAGAATGTGCTTCCTCCAGCGGTAAGCCGAACCTCAACGACGTTATCCTGATCAACTTAGCCTATGTATCTAAGGTGGACATAATACATGACCGTACTGAGACTCCACCTCCTCTAGCATCACTGAATGTTGGCAAGGTAAGGCCATCAGATTGGTAATGGTTTGTGCCTAGATTCTCGCTATGATTTATTAAATGTTTCTTCTGATTTTTAAAGGAACTTGGATCCTTCATTAGAAATGATTTGTACTCAGAAACATGTTCAGGTGTTTTTATCATCAGAAGTTTCCAAACTAATATTCTTTCTGCTTTGAATTTAAAATCTGCTGGTAGAAATCTGTAAGTTAGTTAAAGAAAAAAAGGGAAAGCTTGTCTGAATCGCCTCATCACTGACATCTGAAAGACTTTAATGGTACTGTTGTATTTTGGTGATTCTTATAAGCATTTAACAACCTTGTTTTCTAACCACCTTCTCACAAATAACCTTAATTTGCAGATGTCGAGTAAATAAATTCAGTACATTTGTTTAAATCACAATAAATGTTCTTTTGGTCTTATCAAATATAGTTCAGCAGAGATTCAGTAGAATTGTCTTGTAGGTGAAGCTGTACAGCTGTCTAAACCTCACTGGTTATGAAAAATCTGATTGATCTCATTGCTAATTGAGAAAGTTCACTTATAGATATGATTTTTCCCTCTGTGATAGCTAAAAGCTTCACAGATGTGACTTTAGGAAAATGTCTTTTTTTTTTTTTTTATTACACCACTGTGCGAAAAGCTGCTCCGCACATTCAGTCATTCAAACACATGGAATCATTTCACAAGATGAAAGGAGTTTTAAATGTGCTTTATTTAGAGTCCAGTGCTGTTCCTCTGCTGATTGCTTAACATAAACAAAGTGCAACAACAGTTTTGGAAGTCAAAAAGTTCCAAATTGGTTTGAATAAAGATGCTTCATTTTGATGAGTAGTTTCCTAAATATTAAATGTATCTGGTTAGCAAAACATTAGTCTTTGGATATGGAAAAAAAAAAACATAGTTAAATGTTCTTTTTTTTGTAACGTTTCAGTTACAATTTCATTTCCCAACTGTTTCACGCAGTACCTGCATCAGTCTTCAATATATATAGAAATATCGAATTCTGAGTAGAGCTCACTGTATTTCCTCTGTTTTTTGCAGCTTGCCAATCGAGCACGGACAGAAAAGGAAGACAAGCTGTCCCAAGCCTATGCAATCAGTGCTGGGGTTTCTGTGGAGGGCCAGCAGCTATTCCAGACTATTCACAAAACGTAAGGACTTCCTGCTGTTGCTCAGTGAATGGTAACCTGATCAGATTATCAATTAAAATCAGTTCATACTGGCTGACCAGAAAAAGACACCCATTTCTTGCAAAAGAAGGCATTTTAATGGAAAGTCTATGTTCAAAGTAAATAAGAGATTTCAATAAATAAACCAGACAATCTATTTGTCTTGTTTTTTCTGAAATGAAATGAAATGAAATTTTATTCGAACATGATACAAATATAAAAATAAAATAGTGCACAGTAACAAGAAGTGCATAAGAAAGAAGAGAAAATACAGATTTTTTTGTTTCAGTTAACATATCATGCTCAAAATGGGGTAGGAAGAAGTGAGAACTTATAAACTCCTACCCCCTAAACACTTGAAACTTTAGAGTCCTACTGTCATTAAAAAAATCAAAATCAAAGTGGCAGTCAGAAGTAACAGTTACTAATATTTACCTATACATTTTCCCATTTTATGCTGGTTTGTCTTTCTAAACCCTTACACCAAGTTATCTGCAATACACACCTTATTGCTTTCTGTCACCCATATGTGTATCTATTGAAAATTACCTCTTTGTACTTTCTTTTGAATTGTGTTAAACTATTGCTTTGTTTTAAATCTTCATGTAACTTGTTCCATAACTTTACACCTTTAATTGAAATACAGAAGCTTTTTCTTGTTGTTCTAAAATTGCGGATCTTGAAGTTTGAGTGACCCCTTAAGTTATACCCCCCTTCTCTTTCAGAAAACGTGCTCTGTATGTGCTCAGGTAACAACTTTTTAGATACTTTGAACATAAACTGAGCCATTTTAAATTCTACAAGCTCGTCAAATTTGAGAATTCTGGATTTTATGAAGAGTGGGTTTGTATGCTCATAATAACCGACATTATGGATGATTCTAATGGCTCGTTTCTGTAGGACGGTTACCGGATGTAAAGAGCTCTTGTAATTAACTCCCCACACTTCACAGCAATATGATAGATATGGTAAAATCAGAGAGTTATATAGAATATGAAGTGATTTAGCATTCAATACATGTCTAGCTCTAGCCAATATGGATATACTTCTACTGAGTTTACTCTGTAAATGTTTAATATGAGGTTTCCAACTGATTTTGTCATCTATTATTAGACCGAGGAACTTATTAGCAAAAACCCTTTGTAGAGTTACGTCCTCTATTTGAACTTGGATTTCAGTATTTTTATAACAGTTCCCAAAGACCATGATTTTCGTCTTGTCCAAATTTAGGGATAATTTGTTATGGTCAAACCATATCTTTAACTTACTAATCTCTGAAGTGACTGTTGAGAGAAGATGCTCTAAATTGTCGCCAGAGGCTAGAATATTTGTGTCATCAGCGAATAAGATAAATTTTAATACATTGGACACTTTACTGATATCATTTATATAAAGATTAAATAAAATTGGTCCCAATACTGATCCTTGTGGTACTCCACAGACAGTCTCCTGCCAATCAGATTCCACATCTCCCAATTTCACAAATTGTTTCCGGCTCTTTAAATAACTCCTCATCCAGTCAGAAACTACTCCCCTAATTCCATAGCGTTCTAATTTTTTAAGTAAGATTTCATGATTTATTGTATCAAAAGCTTTCTTTAGATCTATAAATATCCCTACTGCCAGTTTCTTACTATCTGTTGCGTTGGTTATTTCTTCTATTAAGTCAGTTACGGCCAGCGATGTTGACCGGTTTGCTCTGAATCCATATTGACTGCTAATAAGTAGCGAATGTTTTTCTATGAATTGTTCCAGTCTTTTCTTAAAGAGTTTTTCCAGGATTTTAGAAAATTGTGGGAGAAGAGAGACAGGCCTGTAGTTAGTGAAGAGGTGTTTGTTGCCAGTTTTATACATTGGTTTGACCTTAGCTATTTTCATTTTGTTGGGAAATGATCCTGTTTGAAATGATAAATTGCAAATATAAGTTAGTGGTTTAGAGATTCCTTTAATTACTATTTTAATAGTTTTCATGTCCAGATCATCACAGTCAGTGGAAGTCTTATTTTTACAGTTATTCACAATGTTTATGATTTCTTCTTCTAGTACAGGGTTGAGATATAAGGAGCTGGGATTATTCTCAATTAGATATTGCTGAGTTGCAGTTTTTGTAGTCGGTATTTTTTCTGCTAATTGAGGTCCTATATTAACAAAAAATCTATTGAAATTATTGACGACACTTTTCAAATCAGTAATATTCTGTTCATTATCTATAAAATAGTCTGGATAGTTGTTATTGTTAGATTTTCTAATAACTCTATTTAAAATATTCCATGTTTCCTTAATGTTGTTTTTATTCCTATCCAGTAATTTATGATAATAGTCCTTTTTACATGTTTTTATAATATTAGTTAACTTATTTTTATATTTCTTATATTTGTTTTCTGATTCAGACGTTCTATGTTTTAGAAATTCTCTATAAAGTTTGTTTTTCTTTTTACATGCCTTTTGTATTCCTTTTGTGATCCACTGTTCATTTTTTTGATTGCTTTTCCTGTTATATTGTTTGATTGGGCAGTGCTTGTTATATAATATTTTAAATGTTTTTAAAAATTCTTCATATGCTAAATTCACATCATTCATTTTATATATTAATCTCCAATCGTAGGCCAACAACTCAGCTTGTAGAGCTTTTAGTGTCTCTTCAGACGTAACCCGTCTGTAATGCGTCTCTATTTTTTGATCGTCTGTTTTGCACTTACAGTCGTAGACTATGAACACTGGTAAGTGATCAGTTATGTCATTCATTAATATTCCACTAGTTAAATTATTTTCCAGCACATTTGTAAAAATATTATCAATTAAGGTAGCGCAGTGCGATGTAATGCGACTGGGCCTGGTGATTTTAGGATACAGGCTTAAACTGAACATGGTGTTAATAAATTCTTCAGTCATTCTATGTTTATTTGGATTGAGAAGGTCAATATTGAAATCCCCACAGAAAAATGTTATTTTTTGATTAATTGTTATAAATTTTTCTTCTATCCAGTTGTTGAGTACTTCAATGTTTGATCCAGGGGCTCTATAAATGCAACTCACTAAGACATTTTTCCTTTTTTCCACGAGTATTTCTATAGTCACACATTCAAACATGTTGTCCATCACAGTTGACATTGTTTCGATCAACTTATAATTAATCTTCTTGTCAACATATAAAGCTACTCCCCCTCCATTTTTGTTTTCTCTGTTCTTACAAACCATTTCATAACCATTTATTTCAAAATCTATGCCCTTATCACTATTGAGCCAAGTTTCTGATAAGGCAATAACATTGAAGGTCTGTGAAAGTTGTTGGAGGTATTGTTTGATGCTGTCAAAATTTGCATAAAGGCTTCTGCTATTAAAGTGAATTATTGACAGCTTTTGATCCGTTTTAATGCTGTTGTTGAACTGATCATCGCTGTAATAGTGACAACTATCATTGCTGACATTATAGAAGTTGTTATCAGGATCAATGTCAGTTTCAATATCTTGCTGATGATAGTTTCTGTGTTGGAATACTGGTAGCTCTATATCCTCATAGGCCGTGATCTGTTTCATGTTTCTCTTTCAGAAGTGAACGTCAGCTATGTCTGGCTGTCTGTCATACATTGTTGGATAATTTAGGGGTACTAGTACGTGGATGGGTGATCAACTTATCATAACGTAGGTAAGCGATGTCCCCTCTTTGACGTGCTGCTTTTAAGTCCGGCATTAGTTCCGCCCTCCTTTTCCTTACTGCATCCGTGAAGTCTTCGTTAATGAAAATCTTAGATCCCTTAAGTGCCTTGGTGCTCTGCAGAATAGTTGATCTGTCCTTGTATCGTAAAAATTTGACAACAATGGGCCTGGGTCTGTCTCCTCTATGTTTACCGGTGCGGTGAGCTCTCTCAATATCAACCTTATGTTGAAAGTTTAGCTTTTCATTTAAAATAGTTTTCACTTTCTCCTCAGTCTCAGCCCAAGTCTCATTTGGTGATTCAGTAATTCCATCAAAAACCAGATTGTTTCTCCTTGATTGCCCCTCAAGGTACTCCATTTTATCAGTGATAGTCATCATACCCTCACATACTTTAAATATGTCTGACTGCACCGTGTCACTTCGGTTCTTGTGCTTAGCACTTTCTACTTTAATGTCGTCAATATCTTTCTGTGTAAATTGCAGGCTGGTTTTAATGTCCTGTAGTTCTCGTGTCATTGCGTCCATTCTGGTGTTAGTAGTGTCCACAATGATTTTAACAAAACCCTTAAAATTGTCTTGTTGTTGTTGGAGTAACTCCATATACATTTGCTTTTGCTGGCTCAGCAACTCTTTGACTTGCGTGAGTGATACATAGTCCTCATCTTGTCTCCCGTCGGTCTTGGATCCTTTTGGAGGCATTATTTCGCTTCTTTTTGCCTGTCGCTTCCTTAAGGCTCCTACTCAGCAGTTGGAGGCCACTGCGCTGTCTCTCTCGGCTTGCTGTCAATCCAACGTATCGTTTTCCACTGGTTTTGTCCTCTGTTAGGTCGGTTAACTGCCGGACGTTGGCCTCGTCCCGGTTAGCAGCCGCGATGTTAGCAAGCTAGCCGCAGCAAGCTAGCCGCACTGTCGCTCTGTGAACACAGACACCCTGGGCCAGACGCGTTGTCCAAGCACAGCCGATCTCTCGCTGTTCAGCTGACTGTGGTGGATAGCGGTACTTACGGACAAGGCAGAGTTTTACCTCTGCCTGCTGTCAATCCAACGCGTCGTTTTCCACTGGTTGTTTTCTCGGTTAGGTCGGTTAGCTGCCGGGCGTTGGCCTCGTCCCGGTTAGCAGCCGCGATGTTAGCAAGCTAGCCGCAGCAAGCTAGCCGCACTGTCGCTCTGTGAACACAGACACCCTGGGCCAGACGCGTTGTCCAAGCACAGCCGATCTCTCGCTGTTCCCTTCACTTTCTTGCCACCTAACCTGTCACGCTTTGGGTTTGAAAATACGGGAAATGCCGTCTGGATAACATATACCGTACCTTTTTTTTTTTTTTTTTTAAACCAGCTCAACAAAAAAGCAAATAGTCAGTAATTCACTACCTGTGTATTTAGCATTTTTCATAATTAGTTTTATATATATATATATATATATATATATATATATATATATATATATATATATATATATATATATATATATATAGTACTTATGTTCTGACAGTGGCAAAATGCTATAAAATTGATCATTGTTGCTGTAAAGTAGCAGACAAGGACCATGTCAGCTGAGGTTGTGGAGTTGTAAAAGAGGGACAGGATAATGCCAGTTGGAGCGAGGAGGAGAAGGAGATGGATGAAGAGGGACAGGAGGAGGAGGAGCAGGAACCGCTAATAAAAAGTGAAGTGCCAGGTACATAGGGGTGGGCAATATGGACTTTATCACGATATTTTGTGGCACTGTTGTGATAACGATAAGTCACAATAAGAACTATTACTACTTTTTTTAGGTAACTGTATGACTGACTGCATGGCACAGCAATCGTAGGCCCTCAAGCACAAATATTTCTCTTGAAAAATTTACCAAAGTGTAATGTGCTTTTTTAAGACACATAGAACTGCACACAGTAACTACATTTAATCATATTTCAAAATTTGATATTTGTTAATGCTCTCATTTATCAACCCCAACGAAGCGGACAGTTTTGGGAGTGTTTAAATGGAATTTATGGTGACAACGGATAAATCAAAATCCTTATAAAAAAATTTCTCACCCCAAATGATAAACTGTATAATAAATGCCCACCCCTACAGGTTCAGGCATTTCCTCAGGATTCTATAAACCTCCTAAGATCTAAATATTGTGATCCCAACCTTGGCTTTTGACATGTTCAAACAGTCTAAAAAAATTATCAATTTCCCTTCAAATGTTTTTAATTCTTTCTCCTGCTGACAGATCTGTAAATTAATATTAATGTACAGGGCTGAGGGGAGGGCTTATGATGTAGTAGTAGGTTTGTTTTTTGTTCCCCAATATTTGCTTTGATTTTTTTTTTTCTTTCATGATCTGCTTGTTTAATAAACTTCTGTATCAAATTTGGCATGTCAGTAATACTGGCAACCCTATAATATATGCATCCACCACTTGGTTATGACTCATTTTGCTTGAAACCCAGTTGGTTTGAATGGTGACCTTCAGCTGGTCTTCATCTTTGGGTCTGGAGTCTCATCGTCTCGATTTTCAGGGTTGTTTCCCAACCCTGGTCCTCAAGGCACACTGCCCTGCATGTTTCAGGTGTTTCCTTGCTTCAGGCTGGGTGATTTCAATTAACAAGTGTTTGCTGAACTGCAATCAGCTAAATGAGTCGCATTAAAGCAGGGAAGCATCTAAAACATGCAGGGCAGTGTGCCTTGAGAACCAGGGTTGGGAAACACTGAGTTTGATGCCATGGTTAATCAGGCTTGGCTGCTTCTGGCAAGACAGGCATGTGCCGAGCCCTGCTCGTCTTCAGAAGAAAGTTGGATTGCTCAAACTTCCTTGTCGATGGTGGCACAGACTAGGAATAAAAAAAAACAAAAAAAAAAAAACGCAGTAGTTAGATGGCATTTAATGACGTGGCTCCACAAACCGAAATTCAGTTTTCATTTCCGTTCATTTATCTAGCCATCATCACAAAGTGAAGAGACTTCACTCAGGACCACAACAAACGACTTAAAATTAGAGCCTCTCCTCTCTTTCCCCAAGCCCCTAAACTTTAAATAAGATGCAAACTCCACTTTCATCTGAAAAGATGATTTTAGACGACTGAGTCTTGTCGTTAGGCAGGTTTAGATGCTTCTGATGTTGCCCGTGGTCCAGGAGGGGCTTAACTCCACGAATGCGCTGTCTGTGGCCCCTGTCCTGGATAAGTGAAGGTGGTTCTTGAATCCCTTTGTGTGTTTCTAAAATCTTTCACTGCTGTTGATGCCCACACTTGAGTGAGCTGCTAAAACTCACTGGAAGGTGTGGGAACATCATGCTGACGGAAAAGCAAAGGAAGTGGGTCAGCTATCATTGTGACCGTCGTATTCATGTTGCAATTTCTTGTATTTCATTGTGAATTTAAATGTTTGTTTTTTTTAAACATTGACTAGTGAAAAATAATGTTTCTTTGCAGCATCAAAGAGTGTAAATGGCAGGAGAAGAACATTATTGTGATGGACGACGTTGTAATCTCGCCGCCTTATCAGGTTGAGAACTGCAGAGGCAAAGAGGGAAGCGCTTTAAGTCACGTACGCAAAATAGTAAGTATGACTTGGAACCACGCAGTATGCCGCGAATAGGGATGTAATGAAAGTGATCTGATATTTCCCAGCTACTGCAGTTGCAAACAAACCCAGCTGATGCTACAGTTATTATTCGAAACAGACAAAGAGAAAATGTGTGTGCGAGGATAGAGTACTCCATATTTAGTGGCTCGCAGAGCCACCTTTAGCAGTCAAATAACTTCAGGTAGTTTGTTCAGCCCGACTATCAGTTTCACATCACTGTGGGAAAATGTAAGCCCACTCATCACAACACTGTTTCAGATTGTTTAGGTTTGCAGAGATTCATTTCTGTATGGCTCTCCTAATGTCCCACAATTATTTTACATACTGAGGCATGTAGAGTCTGAAATGCACTTAAAGCTTTGATTAGATATTGATCAATGTTGGCAGTTAAACACATTGGTCGCAATAGATTTCCTTCCCTAGCCTAAAAACTTTCTGGTAGCTAAAAGTACGTGAAGCTGAAGTTCACATTTTATTGAAGTTGAACCTAAATCCAATAACTCCATTAGTGGCGATAAATATTAGCACTTCAGCCCATGTTGGAAACAGACGAGGCACCTTTCCATCTCGCCAACAGATCAAATTGTAACCATCCATCCGTTTTTATTTATTTATTTTTTGTGGTAGTTGTATTTAAAGGTTTAATTACACATTGAGTCAAAGAGATCTTCAGGGGGGAAAAAGTGTGAGATTTGTTTGTCTGTATCCCTGCAGTCTCTCGTTTTGTTTTGTTGCAGAAAGCAGAATATTGCCAGTGTTCTCAGAAACCTCAGTGGTGGCGTAACTGACAGATGTTTCCCTGATTAAATCTGTTTTTAGTCTCTATTTTTTTTTTTTTTTTTGCGCACACTCAACAGGGCAGAGTGCAGAAGAAAACAGCTTTAAAATTCATTCATGAAGCAGACAAGTCTGAGCTGAGCTACCAGTCTGACTGCAATGCAACATGTTTGGAGTTAGTGACTGGAAAACGTGCAGTGAATAGGAATCTGATCAGGGAGGGCCGAGACCTTCTGTGTTAGAAATGCATCCATTTGCACAGTTATTGTCGTCGCAGCGCTGTTGTGCTAAGCTAATTGGGTTTACTGTTTGCTTGCTTCTCCTATTATTCCAACCTTATGACATTTTGGGTTATTTTCATAGATCATAGTACTTTTATTTTCTAAAAGTACTACTTAAACCGGCAGATTTTTACTTTTACCTTCTTTGTGTGTGTGTAGTTTTACTCAAAACAACGAATCTTGAAGCATCTCCTTGACCGAACTTTTCTCTCCCATTTAAATTGAGAATATTTTGTCCTGGCAGTGTTGAAGATTAGATCTAAATGTTTCTTTTTTTTTTTTCTTTTTTTTTTCTCTTCCCCCTCCCTCCGTCGTCGTTGCAGGTTGAGAAACATTTTAGAGACGTGGAAAGTCAGAAGTCCATGCAACGTTCACAAGCACAGCAAACACAGAAGGACTCCACTTTATCTTCTTGAGTTGGCAGTGCGGATCGGCCGGGGGAAGGCGACGCGGGTGATTCTGTTCCCACTGCCAGACAAAGTCGGCATTCCTTGTCCTCAGTCCGAGACCACAAGGAGGAGCGCTGAGGGCCCTGGATCCTGAAGATCAAAATACCATTAAATGAAAAAGACAAAAAAAGAGAGAGAAGAAAGATTAAATCTTAAATTAGACTTTATAAAGAATAATTTAAACATGATCCATAAAGCAAACCATAGTTTCCTTAACTAACTTGTCTCATCCCGCCCCACCTCCCTCCTCCATTCCTTCTCCCTCTTCTCGTCCCCTAAAACCTTTTTTTTTTCTTTTTCTGCCCTCCTCCTCCTTTTGCCTTCAGTTCCATTTCAAAGAAAAAACTAGAGCAGTCAGAAAGGCTTGTTAGCTTTATTTTCTGTCATCGTTTCCTTTTTTTTCTGTATCCATGTTCTACTGTCTGTATTTTCTGTATTTTAAAACAAAATGTGACTTGAAATGCCACACTTTAAAGGACATTTTCTAAAATAAAAGTAACAAAAATTCTGACTGTAATATTGTAATTTTCAACAACTTTTTGAGCAGTTTGTAAAGATTGTGTGTGGGGGCAGAAGGGGGGGGGGATTACATGTTGATGGTACCTGTGAGATATGGATTAGGGTTAAGAGGAAATGAATACAGACTGGAATTGTAGGTGAACATGTTTATAAGCACCATAATTCACTATTCCACAGATGCTCAGGTTATGTCTTTAACATGTAACTTGCAGTTGAAAAGGATTCGACCAAAATTACTTGCATTTTATCAGCCTGTGGTAATTCTGTAGGCGAATTCTGGGGTTGGCACTTAAAAGAAAGTTATGATGAGTTTAATAATCCATCTGAAGTTGTGTATAAGAGCTTTTTCTATTTTTTTATTGTGTGATAGAATACTGTTAGTCAGTTGGATACACTTGCTTGCATGAATATTGATTCATTTTTTGCAACCTGTTGATTTTAATATTTAGATATGACGGTTAAAAACTGTTGAACAGAAAATATTTGAAATGATAGAGGCACATGTCAACACAAATATTGACATTTTATTTAGAAAAGTCTAATTCAGTTAAAAAAAATATATATGCAGTGTTAGTTCTGATGATTATGGCTTTTAGGCTAATGAACCCAAAATTCCGTTTACCTGAAAATTAGAATGCTAAGAGAAAATCATTGAGGGTTTTTAATACAGAACATGATGTCCTATGTAATCATTGGCAATACTGATGATGATGGTGTAAGCCACCAAAGGGTACTGCTAAAGTAGCTGACTGAACTGATCCAAAAGAACCGGTTTGTTCAGTCTTCCAAAGTTCTATTTTGAGATAAAAAAGTGAATCTTCCATGTCTGTTTGAAATCGAGGTCCCAGATTCTGGAGGAAGATTGGAGAGCTACATAATCCAAGTTCCCACAGCCTGAGGACTTGGGGACGTGTCATCTGCTGCTGTTGCTCCTCTGTGTTTTGTCAGAGCAGCCGTCTGCCGCAGTATTCAAGGCCCAATCCAGCCTAAAGTACCAGCGCTAAATAATAATCAGGATATTGCTGGGAATTGATTCGTCAGCAAATTGGACTGACCTAAACCTCACAGGAAATGTGTGGAGCATTGTGGAGAGGAGGATGAGTAGACACCAGATCCAACTCGAGAGACAATCAGAGCCACAAGCTGATCATCTCCGTTACACGCTGCATTGATGCTGCGCTTCAAGCAGAAGGAGCCCCGAACAAGTAAGCGATGCTTGTTTTGGTGCAGCAAATATAAAAGCGTTTCTGGATGTAGCCTGATGTGATTCTGAAAAGTAACATTTTAAGTTTCCTCAACTGTAAGCCATAATTATCAAAAGTAACATTCGGACTAAAATACTGCAATAAAGTAACTTCTGGGTGATACAATGTTGAAATCTGCCTGTGTCTGTGCTGTTAGGCATTTACAAAAGGCGCTCAGATTCAGTGCGGTCTGTCTGCATAGACTGGTCTATAGGTAATCCGTTCGTTGTTATGTAATATAGAACTAAACAGGATAAACCGACTGCTATCATGCAACTGCGCTTGATGTATCCATATAGAGAAGCAGATGTAAATCCTTCATTTGGGAAAGGGTTCAAAACGGACTGCAGGTTCTCTCCCCAGATTTGGTTATGTGATCATCAGTTTAAGCCCATAATCCCGTCTAATCGGGAATATTCCATGCGTGGGCCTCGGGAGTCTGCTGAATATGACACATTTCTATGCGGTTTGCAAAACATATTCGCCGTGTCCCCGATGTGTCGCTGTGTGTACGCACAGGAGGGTCAGCCATGGCTTTCGGCAGGAGAGTCTTCACTTTGAGCGCACAAAGATGCTCTGCTTGATTCCCCTGCTTCTGCTGCTGCTGCCGCCGCCGCTTCCGAGCATCATGTCGGGCTTCAGGCAGTGTCCAAGCCCCTGCCTTTGCTACGAGTCCTCTGACCTGGTGGACTGCAGGTCTCAGGGCTTGGAGCAGGTCCCCCCCGGTGTGTCCCGCGGCACTTGGCTGCTGGATCTCAGTGGGAACAGGGTGAGAGAGGTGCGCAGTGATTCGTTCGTGGGACTGTGGTCGCTGAAGTTTCTGCTGATGTCCAACAACAGCATACATGCTGTGCATCCACAGGTATGGGAAAGCTCCCCCACCCCCCTCACCCCCTCCTTCTTTTTTTTAACGGGGTTGAGTCTACTACGCGTGTTTCTAAATTACAGTTTTAATTTGCAGTTTTTGCGTAAAAGTGAAACAGTATTCTTTCAGAAAGTGAAACGGTCATTTTAGTGAGATTCCCTAAACGTAGAGTCAAAATATCTTTGACCAATTATGAATTAGAGAATATTTTGTAGGACATTCCAAACTTCTGCATCTAACTGTCGTTTTCAAAATTATTTAAATTGCATGTTTTATCAATCCACCCTGAAATGGTTTATATGTCACCCTGGTTGATGAATTGTCGATGAATGAATGCAAATTCACACTGGGACTTTGTATGTAATTGTGTTGAATATTTACCAATCAGTTATTGTTTTCGAAAGAGACATCCAAATACCTAAATGGTTTTTTGTTGTTGTTTTTTTCCCCACGTTGAATAAAACTGAGCAACACAGAAAAGTAACTACGTTCTTGTCTGTAGAGAAAAAAGAGGATCTTTGCTAAAATATCTTTATAATGGTCTGCTTTATTTATTTTGTTCAGCTTTCATTTTTATAAATAAGACAAGTATGTATCACATTAAAATGATCATTTACCCTTTTTTAATGGGAAGGGAAGAAAGTTCTCCAAATACATTGTTTTCCAGACTGAATTATTATTTAAAATTTTATGGGAATATTGAGCTATTTGTCTTCATAACTATTCTGCTTTTCTTCACTTTTTCCATAGTTAATTGTTTCCATTCTAATCTGCAACGTTTAACACATCTTATTGACATAAAATACAATTGGAAGATTAAATTATTCCAGTTATTTCAAAATTATGAAACTATATTATGTTATTTAGATTCATCAGACTCGGAGTGGATGGGATAATGAAAATGTAAAAAAAAATGTTTCTCATAAAAACTGAGATCAAGAAAAAAAATTCAAAGCTTCAAGTTTATTGAATAGTATAAACTTGAAGCTGTACCCTACTTCAAGTTTACTGAAGCAGGGTACAGCTGTACTGTACAGTAAATGCACTGTACTGTACTGCCGCACTTCATCCTTCCACCCCACCTTCCTTTAGTAAGGTTAGATACAGCACTCACCCACAATCGTTAGGCCAGGACATTTCAGTTTAAAAACTGTTTCAGTTTTTGAATGTAATACCTATGATGGACTTGTACTCTGAATCTTTGTACTCTGAATTTATTTGTGCTAAACAAACAAAAGAAGAAAAATGTGCTTACCAGTTCAGAGTGACCCTTTCTTACTGGCTGTCTGTGTTTCAGTCCCTTTCATCCCTGCAGTTTCTGGAGAAGCTGGACCTGAGCTTCAACCGTCTGCGTTGGCTGCCTCAGGACTTCACTCTCCATCTGACCTCCCTCCAGGAGCTGCGGCTGGACCACAACCTGATGCAGCATGTCGACTCCTCCTCCCTGAGAAACTGCGACAACCTGAGGAAGCTCGACCTGAGCTACAACCGCATCCGAACGATAGACGCCAGGGCTTTCCACAGCCTCTCTCGACTGCGCCTCCTGCACTTGGAGGGAAACAGGCTGAACATGCTCAAAGACGGGCTGCTGAGCCGCCAGCAGAGCCTGGAGGTTCTCCTGCTCGGCCACAACAACATCTCGGCGATCGAGGCCGAAGCTCTGGCCCCTCTCCGCGGTCTGACCCTGCTGGGCCTCCGCGGAAATCGGCTGCAGCACATCAAGTTCAAGACCTTCCTGAAGCTGCAGACCGTCAGCACCCACCTGCAGATGTCCCTCAATCCCTGGACCTGCGACTGCGACCTGCAGCGCGTCTTTGGTAAGATCCAGTACGTGCGACACCTGCATGTGGAGGACTACAAGTCCATCCTCTGCCACGCCCCTCCTCAGCAGGCCGGGAGCCCCCTCGCGTCCATGGACAGCCAGCTGTGCATGGCGGAGACGGCGTCGGTGCTGGTCATCACCATCACCGTGATGCTGGCAGTGATCGGTGCGCTGGTCAAAGCTGAGCGCAACCGCAAGAACAAACAAGCTGCAAGTGATGCAGAATCTGCAGACAAGTGACCGGTTAAAGGATGGAGCTCTGACACACACAGACGGCCTCCTGCTGGACGCTACATGAAGCAGCCACTGGAGAAAGACCAAGCGGGTGTTTCTTTTTTTTAGTTAGTGGAAAACAATCCAAAACTTTGTCATTATTTTCTGTCCCTTGACTAGTTTTACTGAAAGGCTTTCTACAATTGCTTGCAAAAATATTGAAACTTAAATGTTTTTCATATTGAATCATGTCATCAGCATAAATGTAAACATATTCCACTGGGCTTTTTATTGGCTAGACTAATCCAAAGTTGTGTTTTACTGTGGAATGGAAGGAAATCAATAGTTTTCCATTTTTTAATGTATATAAAAAAAAAATTCACTAAAAGTTTGCTCTCATACCACTTTAAAAAAAAGTCCAACGCAACCACTTACTTCCAGAAGTCGCCCAAGTAGCGAATAAATTTCATCTTGTGTTTAACGCAGTTTTGGTATAAATCCAGCTGATGTCATACCTTAAATCCGCAGCGGTCTCTTTGGTTTTTGTTGCTGTAATTATGCAATATTCTGTGCGCAACATCTAGAATATTGCATAATTGCAACACAAGGAGAAAAGTTTTCATCCTTCAGTTTCTATTGGATGCAAAGCCAACAACTTTTATTAAAGAGCCTACAAAATTGTTTCCTCTTTTATGCCTTATAATCTTTAAAAGAAAAAAAAGAATTCATCTGACAGATCGAACAACAAAGAAAATCTGGTGCATTTTTGTAACAAATGCTTGTAGTTTTTGGTTGCAGTTAATCTGTCCAACACGGTAAAGCAGCAGATAATATTATCGCTCCATATAAATGATGTGCCCAGTATTTTGTCAGTTGATATTGTACTTTAAATTTATTTAAAAAAAAAAAAAACATTTTTGTACATCTTAAAAGCAACATACCATTATAGAACAGTTTTCATTTACTTGAAAATTTTAAAACATGAATTGTGATATTCAGGGTTTCCCAGGGAAGTAAAAGCTCCCAGCAAATGCATAATACTCACTCATGTTGTAAAGTTTCAGAGCATAACAAAATGTAAACAAGAAACCAAATAAATAAAACCACTTGCTATTTAAAAAGTAAAAAGGAAACGTGTTTTTCTTGTAGAAGGAAAGCAGCCATCTGGTAGCTAATGATGAACCGTCTGAGCTCTCCCAAGCTGGGCGCTTTAAATCCTGAGGCGGGCAGCAGCTTCCGGCACAATCCAGCCACAACAATCTCATTCTGCACAGACGCTCCCGTTTGTAAAAAAACTGTCTTTAAAAGCCAGAGAGTTCTACCCGTCGGTGGCCAGGATGAGCACGGCGCCGAAAATCCCCACGTTGTGGCCGATCAGCTTCATCTGGTTCCAGAACTCCACCTTGCGGTTGTTGTGCCAGTATCCGAGGTTTCCGTCGATGAGCAGGATGACCAGGGGAAGGATGGTGGTCAGGATCTGAGCGGCCATCCGGATGTAGTACCCGGTGAGGAAGGCCAGAGCAAGAACGCCAAACAGCACCTCTATCAGCATCAGAGTGAGCTCGCCCCCTGCAATGTGGTTTAGGTAGGCCTGTCTGTCCTCGTTACTGTGCCGCAGCGAGTACACCTAGTGGAGAAAACGTGGAAGTGCAGGTAAGGTAACAGAAAAATAAATTAATTAAAAAAAAGAAAAAAAAGCCATGAAGCACATTCTTCTTCCAATCAAAGAGCCTCACCATGCAGATGAGATAGATTCCCAGAAAGACCTGCCCAGTGGACTGCATCGATCTGCTGCGGGCCTTCTGCCTGTAGACTTCCCCCGCTCCGCTGGCCAGGACCAGGAAGCCCCCGATGATGGCTAGCGCTCTGGAGTACATCCGGACCTGCAGGACAACAAGGATCGGTGTCGAATATAGAAATGTTCCTACACGTTCTGCAAGAAGATATTTAACAGTTTTCAAAACTCAGAGTATGCAGTCAATTTATGAGCTCAAGATTAAATATAGAACCTGCATGATGGGATCGTTAGACTGATGAAAGGTTAGACGTATGGACAAAAGGATAAATGGACATACTGATGGATAGATTGCCTGCTTAATCAATGGCTGAACAGAAGTATCAATGACCAGACGCGTGCGTGGATGAATTGAAAAGATGATTGATCAAAATAAAAAGCGCTTTGACTTAAGCTACTTCTTTTACAAATTCAGATCTTCTTTCCATATTGATCCTCCACAAAGCTTGGCTCATTTTCTAATGAGTCCTTCCCAGATCATAGATCTGTTAGATGAATATGATCAAAACAGAAAGTGTAACTCAGTGCAAATATATTTATACCATTTTTATGCCGATATTCAGCTCTACTGTTCTTTTAAATCATTTGAGGCTGTACAATGTTATATGTATTCTGTTCTTATAATTTCTTTAATGGTTTAATCTTGTCTTTTTTTTAATACTTGTTTTCTACGTAAAGCATGTTGCGCTTTTTCACTTGCTTTGTGGACGAAGTTGACTCAACGCTGCAAATCAAGGAGCTTCACTCACCTTTAGCCAGTCCCCATAATGCACCTGCTCTCCGATGTAGGATGCATAAGTGCTGATGGCCAGCTGCATGGCGGCAGCCAGAGCAAACCACCTCCTCTTCACTCCAAACGACATGAAACTAGCGCAGAGGACGGCTACTCCCATGTCAATATACAGGTATGGTACATGGATGTCCGGTTTTCTGGAGAGGAAAGAGAATCAGGAGACTTAATATCTAAGTTATGCTGTTTATTCAGTTGCTTTGTGACCTACTATATCTTACATTATTATATAGTGTGACTTCACATAACTGTATCTTTTACTTTTTAAAAGGCTACCGAGGGTTGAAACTGCTAATTAGCTTTCAAGTTAAAGGGGTTACTAGAGAGGGGCAGTAGTTGTTTTTCCTGAATGTAATACTGCCTTGTGTGCTTTATGTCTTGTTCCTAATTAATGGAATTCTGAATAATACCAATTATTCTAATAATGCTTTGGATGTAGGGCAGCTTGTAGACATTAAAATTCCCCCTTTTCTTGTAGTTATAAAATAAACTAACGATAATTTTCTGACCGACTTCATTTGGAGTTTTCATTGTCTCTACAGCAAGTATATATATATTTCCACTGTGTGTAAGGACTCTATATAATAAAGGAAGCAATTTTTTTTCAATCATACTCTAATTTATTAAGACATACTTGCAAAAAACTTAAGACTAAACTGAAGAAAACTATAATGAAACTGTACTGAGCACTGATAACCTGGCACCTAATAACCTAATGTAATTTACTCAAGCAGATTTAAAAAAGTTTAAGAGTATAAAGTTAAAACTCTGCTTAGTACTAACATGGCCTCCATTAGTGCCTTCTTATAGCATATAATTACAGGAGAAGTTGGAGGGGTGTGGATGTGTGGGGTTTCAGGAACCCAACCACACAGATAAATGAAAGCACAGTCAGTTGGTGTGGGAAGTTGTCCAAGGATCTGTTGGGCTAAATTTTAAAGATTATTAAGTTAAATATAAACTGCTATTTGAACTTAAAGGAACATTTAAAGTCAGCTTTTCAATTGTGCAAGTAAAATACAGCTCATTTAGATACTTGGTGTGCCACAAACAACGGAAAAGAGACATAAATTCGTGGACTGAATGTTTTTCTCTCTTCTAATATTTATCAACCGGGATTAGCTCCAGGTATTTATGAAGTCATAAAGTTGCTTTTTTCACAGAAGTTGCCTTGAACTGCCGTTAGCTCGCTCAGCTAAGGTTAGCTGGAAGCTCTGCGTCAAACTACACGCTACTTTTACCTCTTTGAGTCCGCTCTTTCAGCGAACAGCATCAGCATACTGAAGCAGTTCCAGAATCCGAACCGGGTCAGAATAAACGCCCCAAGTTGGCCGAGAAACCTTAACATCTGCTTCCTACTCGGACCTGCCATAGCTCCAGCTCATGTATCCCATCCGCCAGTCAACCTACCAGATACTTCCGACCAATAAACACCCTTTACGTGTCAAATTAAAAGAATGTGGTTGTCCCACGTTGCTGCCAGTGAGCCAGCTGCCATTCAAAGGGACACAGGAAAGCTTTTATTTTGAAGAAGCGGTCAAGTTCCCAGGTAAAGCGTTCTGATTGGCTAAGACTGTCTACATGTTGCGATATATATTATAAAAAGAGACCTTGTCCGCCATCTAGAGGACAAATTTAATTATTAAATTTTTTACAACAGGTTAGTTATAGTTACTGACATACGATACTTACGAACTGAATTGAAAAAAAAAAATCTAGTTTGATAATCAGTCAATAAATGGATAATTATAAAGACTTTATAATTCATTCGAAAGATTCAATGTATCAAATAAATAAATTAGCAAACATTAATTAATCCAGGACTCTGTAAATCCAGGAGAATTCTGTAATCTGATAAATAAATAAATAAATAAATAAATAAATAAATAAATAAATAAATAAATAAATCTCCATGTATATATAGACATGGTGGTACAAATGTTCAAAATAATCATGTATATTTGTTTAATAACTACATCAATACAATAACAAAGAAAGGTTTCTTTTAGAAAGTTGCTGTTTCCCTTTATCCATAAAAGAAAGACAGCCCACTAGGTGCACAGTGACTCTGCCCACATTCATAAGAAGCATCTCCAACCCAGTAATCCATGTGACGTGTGTGGGGTTAATCCTGAGTACTAACCCAGATCCTGGAAATGACTTAGTGTGAGTCCTGCGGAAGGCTGAGCTGCTGATCACTGGCTTGTCGTGTATCCCACATCAAATGTCATAACGAGGTGATGGCAAGAGAGTGCTGTAAATAAAAAAGAACAACAATAAAACCCATTTCATGTTTATGTATAGGATTTATGCTTTTCTGAAGATGTGCTTAAAACAGAAGGTGGTAAATGTGCAAAGTAATCAATGTTTTTATCTGTTATATCAAATCCTCACTTAATACAGTACATTTCTAAATAGAATCTTACTTCAGTAAGAACCTAAACGATGAAACTCACACTGATCTTAACATCTTGGTTGATTTATTCTCTTGTTTGCTGAAGTAACTTCAAAACACTAAGAGGCCTTCCTTCCTTCCTTCCTTCCTTCCTTCCTTCCTTCCTTCCTTCCTTCCTTCCTTCCTTCCTTCCTTCCTTCCTTCCTTCCTTCCTTCCTTCCTTCCTTCCTTCCTTCCTTCCTTCCTTCTTTCATCCATCCATCCATCCATCCATCCATCCATCCATCCATCCATCCATCCATCCATCCATCCGTCCATCCATCCAGGGTGATTAGATACTCTTTATAACCATCTTCCACTGCAACTATACCTGCAACCTTTTCTGAGTCTACCTCTATCAAGTTTGGAGATTCCGAGAACAAGAATTTAGCTCATTCTACTTTGCAAAAGAGATGAGCGTCCATTTCCTGGTAGATTTGTAATTTTTTCATTCTTTATTGTTAGATGGTAGATTGAAAAGCACTCTGCTAGGTATTCCTTTATGACAACTTAAGTACAGATGATGCTGTGAATTCACTTTTTGAATGTCATATTCTTGCTTTCTGCGTGTAGCCGGTGAGGGGGCTCTTCCTGTTTCAGGAGTTAAGTTCCTTGATTGTTTAATCTCATCACTGGGGATTGGTGACATCAGGTCCTCCAATCTGGTGGCGACCTCAAACGAAAGCCGGTGACGGGGATCAGCTGTAAATGAGGAGCAGTGGGACAGCACTGCTCATTTAGTGGAGAGAGGCAGCCAGACGGCAGGAAGGCGCACAGTCAAGGAGCTCTTAGGAGCCAAAACATTTCTCTGAGCGTTGGGGATCCCACCATTCGACAGGTAAACACTCAAGAAACATTCATTTTGTTGCTTTTATTTGATGTAGGAAGTGAAAGATGAAAGGCTACCTGGATGAATCTACAGACACCACAAAAGAAAACCATTTAGGGAGTCGCTATTATCCTTGAAACCTTTGGAAGCCAGTACTTTGTTTTCTCTCCGCAGCCAGGATGGCTCGGGATATGTCAGACAAGGAAATCTTGAAAATGGAACTGGAACAATTGAAAAAGGAAGTGAGCACACCAAGAACAGCAGTGAGTATCTAATTCTAACAACCTTGCTCTCATGTAGCTGCTAAAGCTCGCTCTATCAATCCTAAAAAAAAAAAAAAAATAAAAAAAAAATCCAACAGTTTAATGTTATGTTGTTTTTGGCGACATGTTTCCACTGTCTCATATTTCCTCCTCAACAGGTGAGTGCAAATTGTGCTGACACAATTGCTTACGTTGAAGGACTCTTGCCAAGCGATCCGCTGATTAAGGGAGTTCCAGATGACAAGAACCCTTACAAGGGAGACAAAGGAGGCTGCACTGTAACATAGCACACAATCATCCAAGGAAGAGATTCTATTTCTGTCAGAGATGGTTTCTATGTAGTGTTTTTTGTTTTTCTGAAATTAAAGAAACAGAAGGTGTATATCAGCGTTCCTATCAGCACTGTAGTTGTCAACATGACAGTGGGTTTAATTTGTAAATAAATAAAAATAGATTTAAATATCTTCTGTCTGCTTTTATCACTGATGTTCAGGTCTTTTTTTTTTTTTTTTACCTTTTCAGTTTATGCAAAGCAGCAGTGAAAACATGTTTACTGGTCAGTGTTTGCTGACCCATGTTACTGTGCATAACAGGGCAAAACCTCCAAAGCCTCCAATTGAATTTAACCTTAATAGGATTTTCTTTGGTTCAGCATGGTTGGTCAAGCCGGCCTGTTTACACAGAGTGGCTTCCTGTTTCAAAGTCTTTAAGCCTTTTTTCACTCTTCATTAGCTTCCAATCTGCTCGCTTCATCCAATTAGTTTCAGCCTGAGTCCTGAACAAACGGAATTTCTCTTTCCTTTGTAGCAAAAGAAATAATTTGTCTCTCTTTTAAGGACCATAACTAGAAGGACGATCAAAACTCAATGCATGCAGGATCACACAGGTTTAGCTTAATCAGGTACTTAGATTAAGTGAAAGTTTGTGACTTTATTCAGCATAATGCACTACTAAGTATTCCATAAATAGAATAAAATGAATTATAGAATAGAATATTTACTTTAATAAACTTAAATACATACAATTTTATAACATCAACATCATGACAGATAATTTATGCCCAAAAAACTTTATGAAATAAACAAAAAGTTGAGTAAGACAGGGGGTGTTTAGAATATTGCAAATATTACAATAAAAATAAAAACTGGGATAAAATAAAACAATTATTAGCATAAATGTCAGTCTCTAGATGTGCAAAGTAGGCAACGACATTGCCCCAAAAAGCCTGCAGCTGTGATTTGAACAAAAGTGGTTCTATAATGTACAGACCCAGCAGGACTGAATACAAAACCTCATCACAGTCCTCAAACTATTTATTTTCTGTGTGTCTGAAAAGTATCCATTGCTTTGTTTTGTGCATGCAATTAAAATCTAAGTTATGGCAAAATGTCGAAAATCTTGAATGCTTTTGTCTCTACAGTGAAATGACACTCTTACAAGTATGGAAGGATTACTTATGAATTGTGTTTTCTCAATTTTCATAGGAGAAGCTTTTATTGCCAAGTTATTCAGGGTAAAGTCTATGTGTGACATTACCTGGATTCTGAAACCCACTGATCTAATCAGCTGCGCTGTTGTAATGACATGTATAAAGTCTGCAAACATCTGTAGAGGCAAATGATCTTAATTGCCTTATCAGATAAAAGCAATTTCACAAGGATTTATCTAATCAATTCTGATTTCCTCCGTGCTCTTTGAGTGTTCCAGTTATTCTTTTAAGCTAATCAACAAATAAACTGGAAAACATTAGTTTTAGTTCTTGTACTGGTAAATGTGAATGTAAAAATATGCTTGTTAAAAAAAAAAAAAAAAGCAAACATATGAGTTGCTGCCCAGTTTGGAGAATTTGGGGAACACAAGTAGAAATGTTTGCATGTGATCCATCAAATACTTTATCAAAATGTGGCCAAGCTGAAGGACAATCTAATGAAAAACATTCAGAAAAACAGAGTGAACATTATTTTATATTGCTCTGTACAGTTATTATTGAAGGTCTGTGTATGCTTTGTAATCATAAATAAGTGGGTCTTTCTTTGCTTTATCTTTACTGCTCTTTGTAACGCAGATAGTGTTTCGTATCAGTCCCCAGACCTTTGGCTCTGGACTGCAGCATAATAAAAAGGAGACTTCTGAACCATTTGTTGTGCAGAACAGCTGAGGACTCTGTCGGCGTATCTCATTTTATTCAAAAATGTGGTTGCTGATTCTTTTAGTCTGGTTGGTTATATGGGCCGGTGGCACCTACTGGTACCTATTCGGGAAGCCCAGTCCGTTCTCCCTGGAGTCTGTGAGACCCCCAGCACCCCGTGAGTTTGACCAGAAGAAGAGAGACAAAGTCATCAAACAAGGTAAAGCTAATGCAAATGTTGAATATGTCAACATATTTCTCAGTAAATTTATTGGTAATAGACCTACTGATATAAAGTAAAATGTTATTTTATGAACCACGAGGGGGGCTGGTACCCATCTACAGTGGTCATAAACCACTGTCCATGGTATGTGCACCTTGGACAGGTCACCAGTTCATCCCAGGGGCACACAGTACAAAAAAATGCAAATACTATGTGGGAACTTAGAGAGACAGTCATGCTTTTTTAATTGTATGAGGAAGCCAAAGTGAATGGGAAGAACATGTAAAATCCATGCAGGCCCAGTTCTGCTCACTGCACCACTATGTACCCATTTACTGAATAACTTTGTTAGTATAGCTTTAAGGGATGTCCTGCTTTGGGAAAAACAAGTCTCGTAAATTGTTCAGAAGTGATTTTAACTCTGTTTTACCAAACAAGTTACCTTCAAACCAATCAGGAGCCTCAAATAGGAAGTCTGATCTTGATTTCTTTGAACAAATTATCAGCTATGTCCTAGCTGCCTAATTTTCTTCCTCTGAAACCAACTGCAAACCAAAAGTACTTTTAATCTGACAAACAAGCCCTGGATATTTTTATTTGCTGAATATGACTTCTTCAGAAGTGTGATTAAATCCATGGTGCTTAATTTATTTCCAATTGCAGCAAGTTTTATTTTCAGCCAATACTTTCTGTGAGTTAGATTTTTTTCCCCCTTTTATTTCTCCTGAAACTGTTTTACTTATGCTATGACCACTATGGATTTGAACCAACGCATGTGTATAAACACTTTCTTTGCGTACCATTTATCAAACTGGAGATCATATCTAAATAAGCAAAAGTGTGACTACATATTTATCGGTGTTTTATCTAAATCAGGTCGGAAATTGGAAATTTTGATAACAGGACCCCATATGCTGCCATTGTCACATCTTCAGTATTTATGACCTGAAAGCCAACCTTCAGACTGCGCTCTGAAAAACAGTTATGTAACTCGTACTGATGTGTCAATCTCAACACTTTTGTAAGATTACAGAGTGGAACAAAACTTGATAACTAAAGACATTCCTGCGTGTTGCTGTCTAGGTTTCAGTGTCGACAAAGTGCCCCAGAACCTGGATGTGATTGTAATCGGAAGTGGAATCGGTGGACTGTCAGCCGCCGCCACGCTTGCTAAAGCAGGAAAGAAGGTTCTGGTCCTGGAACAGCATGACCAGGCTGGAGGCTGCTGCCACACTTACATAGAGAAGGGCTTTGAGTTTGATGTTGGTAAGGAATCTTTCCATATAATTTCAAAACAGCTTCAGGTCTGATTGTGGTTGTCGATTAAAGGAAAGCCAGGTCACTGTGTTCTCCAACTGTGTCATAAAAAGAAGAATTAAACTTAATACAAAATGTCTCAAAAGCCACATATACAATTAACGTGTTTACTGGAATCTTAGTAAAATACACTAAGATTCCAGGTGACAGGACAAGACAAAACCAAATAGTACAGAATTGTGGATTAGTATTCAATCCCAGTTTGTCAATAATTTGAGGTATGTCTACAAGTGCTTTGAATAGAAACAGATGTTTTTCGCTCATTCTACTATGCAAAATTAAAAAGCCTCCCAACCTCAATCAGATCAGGTGAAAAGCATCTGTGAACTTCAGTTTTCAAATTTTGCCATAGATTCTCAGTTGAGTTTATATCTGGACCTTGACTAGGACATTCTAACACACAAATATACCCAACATAATAACCTGCTAAACACCAGAATAAGTTTGTTTTAAGGTGTCCCTAAGTCATACAATTTTTAAACTGCCACTTTTCTAACTTCCTTTAGAAAAAAAAATATTTTTTCTGTTCATGTACAATGGATGAGGATTCAGTTCCATTTGCATAATTTTTTTCTTTTGCATAATTTTTTTCTCTCATGTTCTTTGTTGGCACTTGAGTAAAATTAGTTGAGGACCTTGTCTGTCACTCTTCATCTTCAGGTCTTCATTACATCGGTCAAGTCCATGAAAACAGTCTGCTTCGAATTGCCTTTGACCAGATCACTGAGGGTCAGCTGGAATTCCAGGAGCTGCAGCCGCATATCGACACTGTCCAAATCGGCAGTGGTGATAAGAGGCGGGAGTACAAGATTTTCACTGGAAAACATGAAATGAAAGCCCGCCTGATCGAGCAATTTCCAAACGAGACAGAGGCCATTGAGAAATTCTTCAAAATCATGAAGGTATTGATTATGGTAAAGCAATCTAACAATTAGTGTTCTAAAGAGTCTAATAAATGTCTTTCATGTTGCAACAGCTCTCAGCTAAGAAGACCCACTACCTGGCAACCATGAAGCTGATTCCTCAGTGGGTCTCTTTGCTTCTGCTGAAGTCAGGCATCGCAGATCTCATCTCTCCAGTCTTCCGTCTATCTGGCACACCAGCGACTGGCTTCATGGACACCCTGACCAAAAACAAAGACCTCCAAGTCATCTTTTCTTACTTTTTCTATGGTGTGTCTCAAAGTCAGCGTTCAAAGTTTATTAAAAGGGAATATCAATCATAAGTCCTTGAAATTTACTCCCTAGAATGCTATTCACGTCCCCTTTAGGTGTGCCTCCAAAGGAATCCAGCATTTTGATCAACGCCCTCCTGATGCATCACTACAAACGAGGTGCCTACTACCCAAAAGGTGGAGCCAGTGAGATCGCCTTCCACATCATCAGAACTATTCAGAAATATGGAGGGAGCTGCCTGGTCAGAGCTCCTGTCTCTCAGATCCTGGTTGATGAGAAGGGAGCGGCCTATGGTGAGAAGTGAAACCAGATTGTTTCCGCTCGCTGAAGGTCAAGACTTTACTTTCAGTCTATGTTTGTTAGGTGTGAAGGTGAAGAAAGGCCAGGAGGAAGTTGAGGTCCACGCACCTGTGGTGGTTTCAAACTGTGGCGTCTTTACCACTTTCCAAAAACTCCTACCACCTGAGATTCGCGTCAGACATGGTCAGTATGCCGAGGAACTGCTTCGACCCAAAGTAAAGGTGGGCTGCAAAGATATTCTAAGTTGTTTATAAAGGTTCCACTTTGTAGATATTCAGGAAAGACTGAGCATGATGAAACATGGCAGAGGATCAATGTTGATCTTTTCTGGCTTTGATGGAACTGCAGAGGACCTGGGTCTTGTCTCTACAAATTTCTGGCTCTTCAAAGACAACGACATGGATAAGTCGTGAGTAGAAGAAATCAAATAAGGCATAGGACTTGAACGTATTTGCCACAAGAGGGTGCTATTGCATAAAGAAAAACTAGAAAACTTTGTCACACAGAGTGCTGCAGTGTGAAACTCGTTATACCCTTCACCCGTGAACTTTTTAAAAATTTTGTCACATACCACAAACTTTGATGTATTTTAATGGGATCTTCTCTGTGACAGACTGACACAAAGTAGTGCATAATTGCAAAGTGGAAGAAAAGGAGACGTGGCTCTCAAAGTCTACAACAAAGTCTGAAAAGTTTGGCCTGTATTTGTATGCAGCCCCCTTGAGTAAGTCAGTAAAATAAACATCAAAAATGTTATTATCGATTTTGTAGGATGGAGGACTTTTTTGCATTGAGCAAAGAGGAAGCACCTGATAACATCCCAATGATGTTCATCACAGTACCATCTGCAAAAGATCCTGAAGGCAATATACGTCATCCAGGTAAATAAAGTTGCTTCATTCCTGATTTTGACACCAAAAATGGCGACAGGAATCTTTTTTCTGTTCTTAAATCTGACTCAAAATAACAAACACGTGCTGTCTGTTATGCTTCCAGGAAAGTCTTGTATGACAATACTGACCATGGTCAAATATGAATGGTTTGAAGAGTGGAAGGACACTACCGTGCGCAGAAGAGGTGATGACTACTACAACTACAAAATGAGATTCACAAAGAACCTCTTTGACTGGGCCTGTACTCTGTTTCCTAAAATCAAAGACAAGGTAAAATCTGTCAAAATATGTATATTTAGAAACATTTTCCTTATGGGTAATTGAACGTTCAAGTAATTTAAAACAACATAATCTTTTTGACATTAATTTGGAAAAACTGTTCTTCAGCTTGTTTTCCAAGATGTGGCAACTCCGCTGACCAACATGCACTACCTGGGTGCTCAGCGTGGAGCCATGTACTCTGCCGAACACAACGTGGAGCGTTTCTATGCTGAGGCTGTAGCCAGGAACAGAAGCAGCACTCCTGTTAAGAACCTCTACATCTCAGGTGTGGAAAATGTTCCAGCCTCTTCCTTTGAGTATTTGTCACAGACAGAGAAATCTCTTTTTAAATTGTAACATTCTGAAATAGACAGTGTGTAGGGAGTTTTGCTGTGAACTGACTTCATCAGTGAATGGTTTGCTGTTATATTAGGCTTTGTTATACACAAGCAAAGCAGAAAAATAAAGCGTCTTTTTTCCTCTCTCTCTTTCTTTCAGGCCAAGATGTGTTCAGCTGTGGGATTGCTGGCGCTCTGCATGGAGGACTCCTCTGCGCCTCCACTGTGCTGGATCAAATCGTCTACATCAACCTACTCATCCTCAAAAAGAAGCTGAAGAGAAAGAAAGCCAGAGAGCTGGCCCAGCTGGCTAAGAAGAAACTCTAAGGAGACTGCTGCTCACTACCGCCCCCGCAGGATGATAATGAAAGTGCGAAAACTTGGTGGAGAAAGACTTGCCAATAGGTTGATGTAGGAGGAGGCAGATGTGATTTCATATTTGTACTTTGTTTAATGTGATGAATTATTATTATTATTATTATTATTATTATTATTAATATGTAGACGCTCTCACTTTCTCTAAGTGTGGAAATATTGATATGAAAAGATGGAGAATTGGATCAGCTGCATGGAAAATGTTATGAATTTTCTGTTGTGATATGGATCTTACTTGTAAACTATTATGATATGAAAGAGCTTGGACATTGAATTATGTTTTATACCTATCTTCTGAAACTTAGGCTGGTTTTAATAGGAATAAAACTTTCTTTTAAAGTGGTAGTTCAGATATTCTGAATAATAATTATGTGAGAGGTGATGACCGTATATTGACATATTTTGCCTGCAGAAGATAACTGTTAGCATCATCACTTTGATTAAACAGAATTCCAAACAATTTTTGTCTCTTTTTATGTCAACATAAAACAACAACATTCTCAAAAATGCAAGAGCTGGTGATGTAAATGGCACTCTACCAACCCAGAATCCACAGTTAGACTTGGATTAGACAATTAGAATGCATTATTAGACAAAAGAATACATTATTCTTTGAACAGTAACAGAACTCAGTGCTCTTTCCAAATGTACCAACAACTTTGATTGACTGAACTATTAGTTCTCCTTTGTGACTAAAAAATGATAAACCATAACATTGAGCCGTCAGCTTGGGACTTTGAGTTCAGTAGGGTTATGCAGAAGGATGATGATCAGTAAAACAGCAACAAACTCGAGTTTGAATGACCAAAAACAAACAAACAAACAAACAAACAAAAAAACAATATTAAAGTTATGGACCAGTTTGGTTTGGTGAACACATTTCTTTGTTGTAAATATATATATATTTTTTGTTACCTTTTTGTAAACACAGGTTGGGGCTTTGCTCTGTATATTGTACACATTATATGGTACAAACAAAAATAGCATAACCACATTTTGAAAATAATTTAATCAGAAGCTCTTTGGCTAAAATTCTAACGTTGAACTAAAATATTTTAATGATTTTTTATAATATTTCAGTCAAATTGGGCTTATAAATGTCTGATGCCATGCATGTCAAAAAATAATTAAAGTAAATACTACCTAAGTGAGCCTTTAGAAGATTTAGCTAGTATCTGATACAGGTGAAGTGAGGTTTCACGGCTCCTTTGGGTTTAGTTCCCACCCTTGTTTTCCTGACCTGACTCGTACCCCCGTTTGTTGTTTGGGCAACCGCTGGAATCAAACGTGCGAAGTGAAACCTCAGATTTCCTGCACTAAGTGAACATTTCCTCAGCAAACGTTGGGCAGGTTGGCCGACAAATTGAGGTCTGTAGGGGATGACTGAGGGGACGTGAGGGGATGAATGGACCCTCTGTCCAGGCGAACGGTGGGATGCCGGTGCCTCTCCAGCTCTGTTAGCTCTCATCGCTCCGCTGTACAACCCAGGGAAAGGCTAGCGCTGACACTCAGAAAGCACATACAGGTGAACGTATTTCTTTAAAGTTGTGTTAATATGAAGAGCACAAAACCATAAAATGGTCAAATTAAAAATTGTAGCAAAGTGAGAAGAAGGAGTTAATGTTGCTGACTTTGCATAGCTGGAGATTTGGTAGCTCATAACATCTAATTACTCTGGTATGATAAAAGGGTATTACTTGAGAAATAAACATGAAAGGTTGCTCCTGCTTTCTTCAGGGAGGAACCCTTAGTTTCAGTAAGAGTCTGGGAGTCAGACTGTCGACTGGTAGTCAGAGTATTTACTCACCTGAAACTAAAATATCTGAACAGCTCTTGCATTTATGTAATTGCATGATTTCCACAGCGTAATACTAACTCTGATTACCCATGGTCGCCCAACGAATTAGCTCGAAACATTTTAAAGTAGCACTTTAGTTGATGGTAAATCCCACAGACATTGTTTATCTTTCCATAAAGGTGATAATCAAGAATTCGATTAACTTTTTATGACCAAGTCAAGCTTTTCTTTGCAGTTGTAGAGTACTACAGATATAACCAAAGGTTTTTCTTTTCCTATTAACCTCCTGTTCAGTCGGAGGAGGCTGGTGGTTCTCCCTGAAATAGTTAACAGACAGCAGGCGGGGTACACCCAGGAAAGATCGCAGGACTAACAGAGAGACACATGGCACATGGCAGACAACCACACCTAACGGCAAGCTGAAATCACTAATTAAAGGGATAAATCAGTGTTTTCAAAGTGAGGCTCGAGTGAACATTCATGAGTAAATACATAAAAACTGGTAGCACTGTCGCCTTACAGCAGAGAGGTTTGCGGCTCAAATCCTGACATGGAGTTTGCGTGTTATCTCTGTGCATGTGCGAGAATCTCTATGGTTCCTTCACCCGCAGTGAAAAACCATGACTGTTTGGTTAGCTTCTCAACCCTGGTCCTCAGCGCCCCCCTGTCCTGCATGTTTTAGGTATTTTGCCACACACCTGAATTGTATCTCTGGGTGATTAACGGGCTTCTGCAGTATTTGATGGTCATGCAATCATTTGAATCAGCTGTTCTGGAATAGAGGCACATCTAAAACATGCAGAGCAGGGGGGAGGTGAGGACCAGGGTTGAGAAACACTGGGTTAGCTGATCTGTCTAACTCGCTCTCAGGAATCAGTGTGTGGATGCATGGTTGTTTGCCCTGTTGTGTCTTGAGCTTTAATCTTTTTCACTCTCACATTTTCCTTAAGTACCCTCTCTTAATAGGTAGACTTCATAATGGATGCTGTGATGGTGAGCTGATCAGGTCCTGCAAAGTATCCCCAAACCATGACACTTCCTGTTCTATTCTCCCAGTTGGTGTAGGCTTATTTTCCTGTAACTCTCTACTTGACTTATGACTAAAGTCTGCTTTATTCCAGTGTCCAAATATTTCAGATTTAGACTCATATCGCTGAATATCATTATTTCAGAAGTCCTGAAATGTGTCTCTGGTCATCTTATTTTTCTTGGAGAGGAAAAATTTCCCCTTTCTTGAGAATTAAACTAAAGCAGAGTCTCTTTCTACAAATGATGTACTCTCACATCAACAGTAGCGAGATCCTGCTGTAGGTCATCTGAAGATATTTTAAGGGTTTTCATTCAGTATCTTGCTTAAGATAACCTTGAAATGTTAGCAGTGGCCTTGCATATTTTTCGTTTGCAGACTTTGTTTTTACACGCAGTAATTTGATAAATTTTAAATTATTAGCTGCTTCAGTCTTCTCTTCCGAAGGCCTCCGGCAGTATTTTTTTGCTCCCACCATGATATCCAAGCTTACTTAACGAGTCGACACCAAATTAAATCTAATAATAGTAATAATGTGCTAACCTATCTAATTAAATAATGTGTGAGATTAACAATTTTAGTTGAGAATGAATGTAGCATTATCATAATTTACTTTGAACTATAGAAGTGGCCTTTTAAACCACACTTTACAGAAAATGTATGGGTTTTATTATTTATTTGTGTAGATTTCTCACCATGGTTCAGATTCAGTGTAAATACATGGGTAGGAAAAACACACAGGCTTTTATGTTAATTTACTTCCTCTCCAGGTAAACAGAAAGCAATAAAAAACTATTTATTAAATGTTTAAATATAAATGAGAAAATAAGCTCTAGTGACATTTGTTTTATAGAACTTATTGGGACTTTTTAACCTGGGATCAATAATTTTGCTTCTTACTATGATTTCTAACTTTCCCCCACTAAATGAAAAGTTAGTAAAAGAATAAATCAATTTTAACTTTTACCTAGAACTTTTATCAAGGGCTAAAAAATATATTTCATAAAATAAATAGGCTTAATACTGATAGCATAGCAAGTAGGTCTTGTATGCTGAAATAAGCAGAAGTGAGGCTGGATTTAGGCACTTCCTGACCAGCAGACTCACAGACGTCCGAATCCCCTCCCCTTTTTTTCCCTCCCACATTTAGGCACACCCTTACATTAAGAGAGGCCCAGAGGGTTCAAATTCAACAAAAGCAGTTTTCCCTTTCAACCAATACTCATTTTGCACTTTTGTCAAGTATTTTAAGCAAAAGAAATGCTAGCTAAAGATTTAACTGTGCACCGTTAAAACGTGCTGTTTCTCTTTTCTTTTTGCAGAGTAGAAACCCATGAAAAGTGTAACAGAAGTGGTTTTTTTTGTTGTTTTTTTTGCTTTTGTTTTTTTGTCTTGGCGCTTTGGTCAGTTTTTCTTCTTTTCCAGATGCTGGAGCTCCTCCCTGCTGGCCTGCTGCAGCCTCCCACAGCTTGAAGCTAGCCAGCAGCCACAGCTGCCTCCAATCTGGAGAGACGGAAAAATTCAGATGCCCGAGATGAGAGGAAGGCTGAGTATGAAGATAGTTTTAAGGATTGGAGTGTGTTTCAAGGCCTGAGCAGGTGACAAAAGGGAAAACCTGCCTCTTACGTTTATGACCTCTTACTACTTCTGGATGTGTGTTAAATTTATGGATGTCTACTTTAATTTGGTGCATTTTTATAGCATGATTAAAAACAAATGAGATTTAGTTGTGTATTTTCTTTTGACTAAAACAAATATAATAGTTTAGCTGCTTTGCACAGGTCACACGACACAACTACACTTTATGTAAAAAAGACTAAGACTAGCTTTCCAGTGAGTCAAATGGAAAAGCTGAGGAGAATGTCAGCTTTCTCCAAAGCCTTGATTCTTTTTTCTCTGCCTGAAAAGTTTCCCCACAGTCAAACGCAGAGTCAGTCAAAAATGTTTTTGTATTAATAGTCCAATCTAGAAGGCTCAAATGCTGCTGTGAAGATGTCAAAAAGTTCCGATTTTCAGTTTATTCTGTATGTTTATTTTCTCACTGGTAAGTTTTCTGGTATTTTTGCTTTCCCTCTTTTAAGTTAAAGCCACATGTCCTTATGCACATCCTCGTCATTAGTTTGTAATACTTTCTGTGCCACAAAAGGTATCACAGGTGTTGTTCTAACTGTAGCATACAGGGCCATGATAACTCAGGAACTACAATACTGACTTTCATTTCAAAATAAGAGTCTAAATCAGCCATTAAGCTTTCATATTCAGGACTCAGAACAATAGCTTGGACTGGACAAGCAGTTTCTGGGACAGAATTTACTTTAATTAGAAATATCATGTTTCCAAAAGAGATTGTTAGAGAACTGCAGCAAACAGTGACATATTGGGATCACCAAAATCTTCTTCCCAATAAATAAAAACTGCCCAGAGGCGATCTGGTAGTGAATATGTGATGACATACAAAATAATTAACTTCTTTCCTACCACAAATAAATGTTTACAGAGCCTTCCTGGGACCAGGTGCTGCAGAGACTAAGTCAATATGTGGTACCTCATACCCAGTGTTTGGTATGGCATATGATGTGTGATTTCAGAGTTTCTGGGAGCCTCGTTACAGTGCATGGCATCATGAGCATTTAGAAATACCAGGACCTTTTAAATACAAATCTGGTGACATCGACCAGAAAGATGAAAATGAGTCGTTCCATTACAATCTATGGTTGTTTACACATAGAAAAATAATCCTTCATGGGCCATCACAGTCTCCATACTTAAATCTGCTCCATCAGAGGCCTTTCTCTATTCAACTAACATCTTATGCCAATAACATGAAAGACATTAACTACTTACAGCAAATGATTTTACAACTACCTACAACTTTACTGAAACCCACTTTGAAAAGATCCATCCATCTATCCGCTATCTATACCCGCCTGTCCTTTTGATGGGTCACGTTTATATGTAAACTATTATTTGAAAATGAGCAGAATCATACGGAGCAGAAAGCAGAAACCTAAACAGATAAACAAAACGAAACAAACACAATCACAAAGTGTTTGTTACATGCTACGTTATGTCACTTTAGCTTACGCTGCAGATTCACACTAAGGACAAGACGGTCTGGTTCGAGAGCTGATTGTGATGAAAGTCTGGTAATATCAGCCTGTGACAAAGTAGTTGAAAGAAAGAATTTCTCTTGGCGTTTTCACACCCATCTGTGTTCTGCTAGCGACGGCCCCTCCTGCTGCACACGATTCAGAAATATGGCTCACATTTCAACTTTTAGTCTTTCCCCCTCCGTGCCCTAAAATAAGCCCACCCTCCTCTAATCTTCCTCACCCCGATCCATCCGCATTCGTCATCACTGCTTCGTCTGCTTTGTGTTTACATGCTGAGGCAGCCTTGCGCGGACGGAATGAGTTCAATGTCTGAAATGCCGCACACTTAGAGGGGGCTCTGATGTGTGGGTGTGATCCAGGACCATCCAGGGAAAATGACACTCAAACACGTGGCTAAGTAAAATCCAGCTATTTTCCTGTTTCTTTATGTTTTCTTGGATAATAAGTTGAGCCAAATAAGGTTCGTTGTTTCACAGGAAAGGAAGATCACAAACCACAGGACACAGAAACATGGACACATTCAAAGGGCAAACTAAACTGGAAACACTTAAAACATTCCTCTCTGCATTTACTCTTCTCCTGACATGTTTCTTAGGGTTTGCTGAGTGATTCGCAGCCTGCTGAGAGATGTTCGGGGCTTGATCTGTACACACACCAAGTATTTACTGTCCCACTTAGCACAAATGTGAGAGACATTTTACTAGAATGTAACACTCTCAGTTCTTTTAGCCACTGCAGAGACTTTCAGATTTACAGTATATTTCTTTTTGCAAAAATAGTGAAAGCTCTCTCAGAGTGTCTGTGAATATCAGTTTTCAAATCCACTTGGATTTCAGTCTGGACTTTGACTAGACCGTTCTAACCCATTGACATGCTTTGATCTAAACCTTTGCATGGTAGTTGTCGGAAGGCAAACCTCACAGGTTCCCATTCAGGACTGCCCTGTATTTAACTCCATCTCTCTTCCCATCAGCTCTGAACACTTTTCTTGACCTTGCTAAAGAAAGGAGTCCCCACAGGATGATGCTCCCACCGCCATGTTTCACTGTGGGGATGTTGTGTTCAGGTGCATCGTCAGAGTTAATTTTCCGCCACATTGTGCACATTTGTAATGTTCTAATTACAAACATCTTTGGTGTGTCTTATGTACACTGTGGTAAGTACAAAGCAATCTCTTATGGGTTTCATTCAGCAATAGCTCAAGTCTTGTGATCGTTCCACAGAGCCCAGATTTGTGAAGTGCATGACCAATAGTTGTCTAAATTGTTACACCTCACCTGGGAATCTCTGAAGCTCTATGTCTTGAGACGTTCATTTTTTTTTTATTATTCACAACTTTATCTCTGACCTATCTGGAGTGCTTTAGGTCTTTGAAAAGCCGTTCACTAATGTTTCATTAGTGAAAAGTAATTTCTTTCAGAGGTGCACTCTGAAAGAAATTAGTTGCACTGGATATTGTTTAAAAGGGGGATGAGTACATGTACCACACACTTTTCAGATTTTTACTTGTAAAACCTTTTGAAAACCATGTATTATTTTCCTCCCGCCTCATTATAGTGTACATAAAATCCTTATAAACCAAATTTACATTTCTGGTGGTAACAAAACAAAGGATGAAGGTTAAGGTTACTTTTTCAAATACGTACTGGTCCCAACTCTGCAGTGAAGACTTAATGACAAAAAAATATTCCTCTGTGCTTTTTTTAAATTTCATTTTATGTTAGAAATGTTATATATTGACCATTGTCAGATAAGTCTTTCTTCTATGACATGATAGGATATAAAGACTCAGAAGAAAAGTTCTAAATGGGTCCTTCCTGTGGCTTCTGATTCACCCACGCTGGGTTTTTGGTCCTCTGGCAGACTCTATGATTAAACTTCTCCAGTGAAATCCCAGACAAAGATATCACAGGGACCACAACAAGGAACTCCACCTTTAGCTCACTGCTCTGTAGTTTCTTTCCTGTGGAGAAAGTTGCCAGCTTAAGCCTCACATTATAACTCAATCACCTCTGGGATGACGGCTTGAGCAATCCCTCAATCAATTCTCAAACTTCATATTTGAAGAAACTGAAGAAATTTAAGGTGACCAAAAAAAAAAATAGCAAAAAGAAGTGGTGACATTATTGAGAGTGGGGGTATTTAAAGTGTGTGTAAGTGGAATAAACGTGGCTGAAGGTGATTTAAAGAGGCATCCGACCTGCTCTGGCTTGTACTGCCCTCGAGGTGCTAAAAGGAAGAGGCTGAGCAGAGATCACAAAAAATCACTTTCACCCACAGAAACTCAAGAACGGACACAGGAAGCAATAAGTTAGGACTGGCTGTGGGTCGAGTATAAAATCACAGCAAGAACCAGTGAAGGACAGATAATTACTATCTGCTGTGGTAATGTGTAGGTATGAAACATCTTATTTCCATCACACTGAACATAAAATATTCGGTGTAAATATGGGGAATATAAATATGAAAAGCTCTGAAGAACAAAAAAAAAGTTTGCAAAAGTAGAATTAAATATTCAAGTCAAGTTTGTTTGACTTTATCTGAGTTCATTTGACTTGCTGATTTCAGCAGTTGGGCAGTTTCAAGTGTTTCACACAACTAAAACTTTACACAGTAAAGTAACATTGCATTGCAGTGGGAAAATAAGGTGCAGTAGTAAAAGGTTGTAATCTAGACCAGCATTAATCTATTTCCTGTTATTATTAATCAAAGGCAGCTTTATGAATCCACACTGAGAGAATTTAAAAACAACAAAATAAATGTAAATGTTATGTTTTAATAAGACATGTTTTGGCACAATTTTGAACATTTGTGGTTAAACATGTAATGTGACTGAGTTTGTCATACATTTTTATACCTGTGTCTTTTTTTATAAGACTACATATTGTTTCCTTGGTTCCTCTTCTTTCATAATTGTTTCACCTTTTTGTGTATTAATTTCTTTATTTTTCCTCAAAATTAATGACTGAGACTATCTCTGCATTGAGGAGGGCACGCTGACTTAGTGACCATTAAGAAAAGAAAACCCTGTGCCTGTTTGGATTTTTCCTCCTTGAGGTCTTTCCGAAAACTGAGGTCACACTGCAGAGCGGAGCATAATGCTGCCTGAGCTGCAGCTTTAAGTGATTCCAGATGCTTTAAAAAACTGAGCACATGAACTAGAACAGAGATTTTTTTCTCCCTTTTTTACCCCTTTATCCAAACTATTCTCCACGGCTGTCTTCGTTGTTTTCTTGACCGACAAAGAAAGGCGACTAGAGAACTTTACCTGCATTTTCTTGGACACGAAACAGAAGGCCTGAAGCTCAGATATCAGATTACACATAAATGTAGCAAAAAGTTTAAGAAAAAGGAAAAAAAAAAAAAGCCACACACTTTGGTCAGAAGTGGGAGTGGCATTTCAGAGCCGTAATCTTTTCTTAAACTTTACTGCTGCGAATGCAACAATAAAACCCTGCGCATGTGACACTAGCAAAGACGGCCCTTTTTTACCCAGCAAAGGCAGACTGTGTAATTTAATGGTGTGGTGTCTGTCTCCTTCCAACGGGTGAAATGGAGAGAGACTTGTGTACACCAACGCTAGGAGTAGGTGGAGCCCGGCTCACGTTTGGCACTCCCACTTTTATGAACTCTTTTGAGGGTGGCTGCTCGTTTTCTTTTCTTTTTCTTTTTTTTTTTTTACAGTTCCTCGCTTCCTTCCACCAACGAGCGACGTTAGATGGGAAATCAAGAACTTCAGCAATGCACAAAACAGGTAGAGACAGGAAGAAAATTAGAGGAAGATGCACACAGGAAGAACGACATCAAAATGAGTGTTTCAGGGTGGATAAAGAAGGAAGGGCAAACCAAAGATAACGCATATTTGAACACTGGAAGACATTTTTGTTTACCTGCGTTGAGAATAATTGCAAAAGCAGAGGCTTTTTGGAATGGGTAGTGGTATTGCGGCTCAGATCCAGGAAAACTCTGCAAATAGGGGAATGCTGACTGAGGAGGGTCCAGCTCAGGAAAAGCACATTTTCCACAAACATAAACTGTCATGTCTTAAATCCCCTTAAACCAGTTGTGTCATGTCAGATCTTCACCTTCCATTGTCCTGAAAAAAGTCCCACAAGCAACATTTGTCTGTGTTTTTAACAAAAACCGCTTGCGACTCTGAAGGAAACACGTATTTGATCTCTGGTGAAGTTTTTCTGCCACTGGGAGGTGCCATCTTTATGTTGTCTCATGAAACGTCAGACAAATGAAAGCGACATGCATGATACTGACATCAGAGCCTGGGATATCCTTAGACTCCACGTCTTTTCTGGACAGAACAACACCTAACTGAGTCCATCTGTTTCAAATGAAGTTGGACTGTTGGTACACTGCAAAGATGATTCATGCTTAAAAAAAATATGTAAAACTTTATCTTTGTCATTACGAAACAAAGAGCTCAAACAGAACTTGCCTTAAGTAGCACAAAATGAAAGTTATTTGATCGTAAGGAGTATAAAAAGCGTACCCATCCACCATTTTCATGCACGGATTTGCTCCTCCTTTCCCCATCTCTCTCCTCTTTGCACCTCAGCCAAGTATCCTCCCTTTGTAGATGTGGCAGGCCTGGGAAGCAAAGAGTTGATGCTTCACGTCAAGCAGGGAAAGCACCTCCCCTCTCACTCTTTTGCTTGCAAACGTGGACAGAAATGAAAAAAAGAGGAGATAATTTGGGAGTCTGAGACAGTGATGGAATGGATGATGAATGGTTAGATGACTAAACAGAGCTCACGTTCTGACTTTCTTTTGGGTAACTTTAACGTGTTTGAACTTATCTATCTGCAGAAATATTGTGCTTTGGGTTTGATTTTTTTTTTTAGTTTTAGCACCAGGAGCAAATGTTTTATTGACTTCTCTTTCAAACTCACAAATATAAAACCAGTTTTCTGAGTTGGTTTGCTGACTCTCAGAGACTCTCTATGATGTGATGTGGAGTGTGAGAGGGACGTCTTGTCTCCCTTTCCAGGGCTGAACAGCTGAACACAAACCAGGGAGGGACAAAGCACTAATCTAAATATGGGCAACCAACTGGAGCCAATCAGAACATCTGCATTTGTAAGTCCAGGTCCAGCCCACCCAAATCCATCTACCAGTGCTTATTGTAGTTCAGCATGTGACGTGGACTCCTCAAAAGCTATTGTTTTGCTCAACCAACCCTGACCTGGATGCCTCAGGATCCCTGGTCTCTTATGTGTTTGTAAGTCCATTTGTAGCATATCCTCTAAAAGTGCTGTCAGACTTTAATGATTTCAAATTCAAACAAGTTTAATTAAACACCCTGGTCTAATTATTCCCAGCCCCAGAGAGTCAAGAAATCGCTTAAATATAACCCGTCTGACACCGTGAAGTAGGCTAAAGGACCTCAAAGGCAAGACATAATGCTAAGATCTAAAGTAATTCTACTCTGGTGAGAAAGAAGGTCACTGAAATCCAGCAGTCTTAAAAGGGATACAGAGCTCTTTCAAAGACTTTGACATACCAGTGATTCATAATGAGATGCAAAGTTACTCCAAGAGAGAATCGAAAACTCATCCAGGAGATCATAACATCTTAGGGGATAGATTTCCACCACTTACATGCCTCTTCTAAGATCAGTGTTTAGGATTGAAAAATTAGGAAGAGACGAGACAATCATGACATCCATGGGAGAGTCAGAAGGCAAAAACCACTGCTGAACAAAAGTAACATAATGACACATCTTACATTTGCCAAAATCCTCTTCATGGTCCCCAAAGCTTATGGGAAATAGTCTGTAGACTGATCAGAATTTAACCTGCTTTGCTGGTTCAAGACCTGGACGACTTGGTTGATGATTGAACCATGACTTCTGCTCTCTGGCTGGGAATATTGAAGGAAAAAAATCTAGTGCATCAATTTGTGACCTTCAACTCAAAGGCACTTGAGTTGGGAAGATAATCAATCCCTCTGAACGGTTAAGGAACGTTTTGTAGTACCCCATTGAATAACTCTGCCTGCAGTTAAACTAAGCTAGTTATACTAGGCAGGGGGTGACGGTTTACACATTAGTAATGAGACCTGGGTTGCTACGTCTTGTATGAGAGACTTTATAAAATCTGCAGCTCTGCCTGTTTTACCCACACCCCTCTACCCACTGTGTACCCATTATCAGAGGGCGTGAGGCAGCTTTATTAGGTTCTACCAACAGGGGTCCTAAAAGCCTTGGCAGGGTTCCCATGTTTGCTAATATAAACCTGTTAGGACTTGTTAAAGCACAGACACTCACACACCCACACATGTGCACAGAGGTTAATTTTCACGATGCATTTGGGTTCGCTGTGCAGTACAGCTTTATACCCTGGCTCATAGGTGGAGATGTTGCACTCACTGGTCCTACATCTGTTTGAAAGCAAAGAAGAAGAAAACAGTTAAATGCAATATCTCTCAATCTCTACGTGTGTGGTCCCTCAATGATAAACTGTCTAGATGATGACTACAGCAGCCTCATCAAAGAGTATCACTAGTCATTTGGGTTTAAGTGACGTGTCTGAGGGTATTTTTGTCAGTGATGACAGAAAAAAAAGATATTTACCTGCAATCCAAGTCAAGTTAGGTTAACTTTATTCCTAAACCAACGATAGGCACTGAACAACATGCTTAACATAAGAATGAATGAAGCAAGTTAACAACAGGGAGCCTGCAATTTGACTCAACTCCTTGCTTCCAGTGGCGGGACAAGTGTTTCCCAATCGCTGCTGCTTGTCCTGCCACCTTTGTAAACTTTGTCTTGCCTTTGTCGGTCCCTGACTCTTTCCTCTGTCATTTTCTTCCATTTTTCTTTTTTCCCACTTGCCGTCTCTACCAGGCAGAGCACCAAAAATAATAAGAGACAGGAAAGTCAAGTCCACAGCAGCAGAGTCTGTAGGGCCAAGAACCATGCCCGTAGGCCGTTTCTTTTCTCCCTTCCATAACCCTCTAATTTTGCATTTATTTTAAGGATGAAAGTTTACTGAGCTCAAGACTCGACGCAAAGCCGAAGGCCTGTGACTCACTGTAATGTTCCTTTAGTGCCCACTCCAGTTGTTTATGACTCACACATCATAAGTAGATGGTTTACAGCTTTTCCCTCTAAAGGCATGGGTGTTATATGTAAATACTGAAGTGGCAAGAATGTCGTTAATCTGGGGCTTTAAATGACTTTTCTTAATCATTTTTCTTCTCAGGGTGGAATAGCTATGTCCTGTCTTAACAACTATTAAAAACAGGGTGCATACATTTTTCTTATTTACACAAACCATCCATTATCAAGATGCAGAAATACCACACTCCAGGAAGTTTGTTGGTAATCTGTTAGTTGTTGATAATCTATATGTTGTGATCATTCTGATGCACATTTTAATTTAACCCTCTCATGCATGAATTATAATCCTTTGTGTCAGGATTTTTCTCCATTTTTTAAAAATTTCTTAAGGCATAAGAAAAGGTAGAATTTTTTTTGTAAAAAAATAAATAAATAACCCTCTATGGTTTGACTTTTTATTTTTTTGGGGAAAAAAATATTTTCCTGCATTTTTGTGGGAGCTTGTTGGCCCTTAATTACATATCAATCATAAAATTTTACCCTGACACCTCCTGGAACCGGATTTGGGTTTGTTGCCTCAGGGCAACATTGCGCTACAAGGGGTCTAAAACGCCAAGTTTTCTACAGTGATTATGAGAAATGAAATACAAATCAAACAAAAACTATATTCATAAAAAAACTTTTTTTGACAAAAATAAATTAGATATGGTTCCAACTCACCAAATATAAAATAAACAACTAACTGTCATTAATTAATGGTACATGTAAGCAAATTTCTAAAACGAGCATTTGTGTGTTTGTACATATGTAATGTTTGGCAGAGCTAGAATCACTCAGGATGTTGAAATCAGTCGTTTTCCCTATTATATGTTAAACATCAGGAAGGAATTGCTTGCTGATGTGAAAAAAAGTGTGCATCACATTTTTGGTACTTGATTATTGGTGTTCCTGGGACTCACCATCTGTTTGTCTGATTATCTATGGGTTGTAGCGAGCAGATTCACATCAGTGACAGGACTTAGGGCTGCAGGTTCTTTTTTTAAGAGTTTGTAGTTCTGATTTTTTTGGTAGAATTTGAGCCAAACAAAGGACAACATTTCCACAAGCTCCTATATCTGGTAGATTTGGTGGTGGTACAGCTCACCCTGTGTAGATTTTCAAGTTGTAAGGAACACCTTCTACACCATCCATATGAAGTACCCTGCAGACCCGTATATTTGGGTTTGGCAGGTATTGCTTCAGTCTTTGCCTTGGAATGGGGCCATTTGTTCATTGATGACCAGCTTATCACTCTTTGAGACTGAAGTCAGTTTTGAGGATAAACAAACAATGAAATGATGGTTGTACAGTGGATCCTCATGTTTTCATCTGGAATGACCCCAACTTATGAACCCTTTGTCCATGAAATGATCTTGCATTCATCTCCTGTTGATGTTAGTCAATAATAAAGTAAAAAAAAATTAGCTGTGATAATTATTTTGTAATCAACTGAATATCAACACACTAGAATAATATTGTCTGAGCAAAAGGGCCCTAACTGCACAATGTTTCCCTGAGGCAACAAACAAAAACACAGTTTTAGCATATAAATTATATTAAAAAATTGTCTTGAAATGATCTACAATGATTCTTTACATACTCACAGACATAAAAATATTTTTAGTTAGAGTGACCCACATTTAAACATGAAGAAAAGTGATGTATAACTTGCATGCACCTCTGCTTCATAAAAAGGACAGCTCCTCTTCTAAGTAAAGGGTCACATGAACCTCAATACCTCTTTTATTTGGACAAAAATATGTCTAGAGGTATTTTAAATCATTCCCCCCAAAAAAATAAAATGAAGGAGCAACGCCATGCCATAGCGGGATACATATTTATGAATAAATTTTTTTTTAGGTGATCAATTGTAATTTTCTCCAAATACAAAGCTGTTATTTGAAAGATACATCAGTAGTATAGTTCTTTAGGGGTTATCTGATGTCACAATAATTTTTTTTTACCTGCTAGAGTCGTCTACAGTAAAAGGAGGAACCGGGTTGGTAGGCATGCTTTTTTTGTCTGTTGGCCATATTGGATTTAATAAAAAATAATTTCTCGCATTTGCAGCTGATGGCCAGTTGTTGATGGTGTATTTTATAACGCATTAGTGTCCACTTCCGTGGTCTGTGTTCATTTATAACATAAAAATCCACAAGAAGCACAAGAAAATGACGTTTAGATAGTTGTAGTGACCACTATGCACGAAAGGATTAAAATATGACATTGTACAGACAAAAAAAAAAAACACAACAGAAACAGTAGCATTAAGAAACCCTGTTTTGTTCAGTGTTGTGTTTTTTTGGCTAAACCTATAGCTTGAAAACAAACATACAACCTCACGAGGTTCTAAATGTCTGTATTAGCATAGATGATTAGCAACAATATTTCTCTCTACTTCCTCCTTAGACAACATCTGAAAGCTGTTAGTCATTTTCAGGGTGACACAGGAGGAAAGCATCAACCCTGACTCCTCCTCCTCCAGCAGCAGCAGCAGCAGCAGCAGCAGCAGCAGCAGCAGCAGCAGCAGCAAAGATTTCTGAACATATGGCTGGCACAAGGAAAACTTCTCTTGTGTGAAACCTCTTCTGCTCTCCGAGGCCTCAGTGATGGAATGGAAGCATTGTGCTCAGTTTGTGCTGATGAAAAACTGAGTTTCAAATTCCCACAATACAGCCAAGAAGCTTCTTGAAAAACTGAGATGATAGATTGTAAAGGTTCCCTAAAACTGAAAGGAAAGTATTTCTATGTTGCAGGGCCTTGAAACAGTTTATTGAGATACACACAGTAAAAGCCATCTTAGCACTGTCACAGAAGCTAATGTGTAGTCTGTCTTATTTCCACTCTTGGGGGTAAATCCAAGGAAAATTAATCATAATCCTGGATTGACTACTTTGCAAATGATATCCAGTAGTGAGTCAAGAAGCATTGCTCAGGTATTTCAGCTTACTAATATTGATTTCCTCCACTTGGAGTCTTAGTTTCACAAATAAATAAATAAATAAATAAATAAATAAATAAATAAATAAATAAATAAATAATCTGTGAATTCTGACCTGCGAAAAAAGCTCGAGTCCAGTGCTTTGTTTTATAAGTCCTTTCTTTAAACTTCACAACACACATGGGAACTCTGATTAATAGTTAAATTGATTTTGAGGAGGGATTTCAGAATAAAGGGGCTGAATACAAGTGCACACCACACTTTTCAGAATTTTATCTGAAAAGGAAAAAAAAATAGAAAACAAGGGCCAAGTGATGGACTCCTTTGTGTTAGTCTATTTCATAATGTCTCAACAGTGACTTTTTTTCAACCCAGGTTCTTAAAACAAACTTCTCTGCATGTTTTAGTTGTTTGTCTGGTCTAACACATCTCATCTGAGATGACTGCAGTCAAGCATCATACAAATCCCATGCATTAAGTCTGATTTTATACTGTGACAAAATCCGAAGAGGCTGAAGTAGTTTGGTTACATTTGTGAGGTGCTGTATATCTTTGTTTGGACCTAGTGATTTTTTTTTTATTTAGCACAGTGCACTGATGACTTAGTTTAGAAAAACCCTGCTATGCATAACCTCTTCAATAATTCAATCTAATCACAGATAAGTGGCAGGTTGTGAAGTAGAAAATGTTCAAGAATGAAAAATGTATTGGAGGAAGAGAAAATTGGCATCAGTAGATTTAATCAGTTTTATCTGACAGCAGTGACATTCTGAGAAAAAAAATAAATCAAACTGAATACAACAACAAACTTTTATCAACTCAGCATGACGACTAAAGCTTTTAATTCACATCAGTATGAAAGTATATACATCAGCCCTCCAGTCCTAGGGCAGTCCTTTTCACAGTAAGAGGAGTCAGAGAGTGTTTAAACGTGGCAACTTCACAGGCATCCAGTCCATGAAAAGAGGAGATGAAAATGAAGGAGGAACAAATATGAAGGTGGGACGCGGAAGCAGTTGTGGCCGTTTAAACGGTTCGAGTCAGCTACGCGAGTGGATTAAGTGAAGTAATTTTTACCCATGCTGGATGTTAGGGGAGGGAGAACAGACGAGAGACCGCACTGCATTCTTTTCTATTGAGGTCACTTTTTTTCTTCTTCTCATCCCCTCTGAGGTACTCTGCAAAGTTCGGGCTGGACTTAGGGCTCAGTGTCAGAGGACCAAAACATGATCAGAAAAGACACAGCCTACTGATACTTCCTCTTCCCCAAGCAGACACAAATATAGAGGAGGTTATGGTAGTTAAAAGACTGACTTATGTTAGTGTGATTCTTTGGATCAGATTCAAGACAAAATGCAAAACCACAAAAAAAAAAAAAAAAAAGGTTGAGCAGAATGTTCTTATGCTCCGCTACAAATAAATGTCTCAATGTCAGAACGCACCAGGCATAAAACGATGCAACCTGATAGAAAAAAGTGGAATACAAATTACTCTTGAGGACATGTAATGAGTTGAAAACTATAAGATGAAGACAATAATTCAGTGAAGACACCATAAATACAGAATAGGAGTAGGAGTGTACATATACATTTTAATTGTATTTTTTGATTAGCTGTTTTTAAGACTAGTTGAGGATTTAAATAGCGTTTCACTGACGCTGTTTTCCCATAACATATAATTACCCAGTAATATTTTTACTTTTCCTGTCTAGTTAGCATCTTTAATACAAAAACCCAGTGGACCGCCAGTGGACCACCTCAGCGCCCTGACCACCTTAGCAAGTTTTCTGGGGGAAAGGTCACCAGCAACACAGAGACAGGACAAAACAACCATGCATGCACACATCCGTACCTAAGGATGGGTTTACAGAAATCAATTAACGCAACAGTCATGCTTTTGGACTTTGGGAGGAAGCCGGAGTACCCGGAGAGAACCTACGCATGCATTGGGAAAACATGTAAACTCCATGCAGAAAGACCCGGGGCTGGAAATTGAAACCAGGACCTTCTTGCTGCAAGACAACAGTGCTACCAAGTGCATCATTGTGCAGGACCTAGGTTGATGAGCAGGTGTGAGTGGAGGGAGTGGAAACAGACTGTGAAGGGATAGAGAAAGTGGCAAAAGAAAGGGGGGGAAGATTACACAAGGGGAAACAACCAAAATACAAACACAAAGGAGTAACACTAAAGGAACCTAATTAAATTAGAACAAAGGAAAATAACTATCCATCCATCCATTTTCTTTACACCCTTGTCCCTTAGTGGGGTTGGGAGGGTTGCTGGTGAATATCTCCAGCTAACGTTCGGGCAAGAGGCAGGGTACACCCTGGACAGGTTGCCAGTCTGTCGCAGGGCAACACAGAGACAAACAACCATGTATACACACACTCACACCTAGGGGCAATTTGGAGAGGCCAATTAACCTGACATGTTTTTGGACTGTGGGAGGAAACCGGAGTACCCGGAGAAAACCCATGCATGCACAGGGAGAACATGCAAACTCCATGCAGAAAGACCGGGAATCGAACCCAGAATCACCAATGAAGAACAGAAGTGGAAAACAAGGCAGAATTAAATGGAAACAACTAAGGAACACCAAAAGAATCTAAGGAGGATGCCGGCGAACGGCAGCCTTGGAGGACGCTGGCAGCGGAGCAAGTACCTTGGTGGACGTTGGCGGCAGAGCGGGAACCTTGGGGATGCTGGGGATGTATCCCATCCTGACTGACCTCCTGAGCCTTGTTGCAGGTCCTGTCGACCTCCCAGCCGACCTCCTGAGCCTGGGTGGGAGGTCGATGGGACCTGCGACACAGGCAGTGGAGCAATTACCTGCCTGCGGCAGAGCAGGAACTGGGAGGCTGATGGGACCCACGATGAGGCTCTGGAGGCTGATGGGCCACGAAACGAAACCCTGGGGGTCAGCTGAGAGACCAAAGGGACTCGCCACAAAACTCTGGAGGTCAGCCAGGAGACCTATAGGACTCGACACGAAGCCCTGGAGGTCGGCCGGGAGACCAACAGGACCCACAATGAAGCCCTGGAAGTCAGCCCAGAGACCAACGGGACTCGACACAAAGCCCTGGAGGTCAACCGGGAGACCAACGGGACTCGCCACGAAGCCCTGGAGGTCGTCCAGGGAACCAAAGGGACTCGACACGAAGCCCTGGAGGTCAGCCTGGAGACCAGCGGGACTCGACACGAAGCCCTAGAGGTTGGCCGGGAGACCGACAGGACCCACAACGAAGCCCTGGAAGTCAGCCTGGAGACCAATGGGATTCGCCACGAAGCCCTGGAGGTCAGCCTGGAGACCAGCGGGACTCGACACGAAGCCTTGGAGATCAGCCTAGAGACCAGCGGGATTCGACATGAAGCCCTGGAGATCAGCCTAGAGACCAGCGGGACTCGACACAAAGTCCTGGAGACCAGCCCGGAGACCAACAGGATTCGCCACGAAGCCCTGGAGGTCAGCCTGGAGACCAGCGGGACTCGACACGAAGCCCTGGAGATCAGCCTAGAGACCAGCGGGACTCGACACAAAGCCCTGGAGACCAGCCCGGAGACCAGCGGGACTTGCTACGAAGCCCTGCAGGTCGGCCGGGAGACCGACAGGATCCACAGCGAAGCCCTGGAGGTCAGCCGGGAGACCAGCGGGACTCGACACGAAGCCCTGGAGATCAGCCTAGAGACCAGCGGGACTCGACACAAAACCCTGGAGATCAGCCCGGAGACCAGCGGGACTTGCTATGAAGCCCTGCAGGTCGGCCAGGAGACCGACAGGATCCACAGCGAAGCCCTGGAGGTCAGCCGGGAGACCAGCGGGACTCGACACGAAGCCCTGGAGATCAGCCTAGAGACCAGCGGGACTCGACACAAAACCCTGGAGATCAGCCCGGAGACCAGCGGGACTTGCTATGAAGCCCTGCAGGTCGGCCGGGAGATCAACAGGACTTGCTATGAAGCCCTAAAGGTTTAAGGTTAAAAAGGTTTAAAGGTTAAGGCCGGGAAACCGAGAGGACCCGCAATGAAGCCCTGGAGGGCAGCGGGGAGACCTACAGGACCCGCAATGACCCTCTCGTTCACCAGGGTAAACCCCAATATACAGGCACCTACATGGGAGGCATCAAGTATGCCCACTCCTGTCTGGAGTGGGCATACTTGTAGAAATAGTCGGAACGGGTAGAAATAGTCAGTCTAGGTGAGACTGACTATTTCTACTTGGTGGAGGCCTCACTAAAACAAAAACAAAACTAGAGCTCATAATATGCATAAGTGTCAATTCCTGGTGACAAAGGAGATTAGAGTCTGATTGTCTGGTGATGGAGACCTGAATTCGATGGCGTCAAGTTCCCATAGCACCGCAGTCCTGCGGGCCTCAAGCTCTCCTGCCAATATCTTTCAAGCAATTGGCTCTTCCACCATCAGCCCCCAAGTGTCAAGCTCCCCTGACACCGCAGTCCTGTTGTCCTCAAGCTTTTCTGCCACCGACAATCAAGCATGAAGCTTGGAGCCCTGATGGCACTTCTCTATTTATAAGTACCAGGCTTCAACCCAGTGCCTGAGATTGATTGACTGATATATTTTCAGAAGTGTATCGGTGAAGCCTCTGACCACACGTCTTACTATAGATAGCTGCTCCTGTGGCTGATCTGAAACCGACTGGCTGTCTTCGTTGGTAGCCTCTTCAGATGGCTGCTGGTTCTGCTGCTGCTCTCTGTCCCTCAGCCTTTGGTACAGGTCTTCAATCGTGCGATTCAGCTGTTCCACTTCAAATTGCAGGTCACTGTTTAAATCCTCCAAGATGTGGTTTTGGTGCTCAAACTCCAAGCTTCTATGGTTCAGGACAATGCGACACATCTTCAGGGCATCGTTTTCCACCTCCAAGACGTTGTTTACCCGGCTGAGGATGCTTTTTTCCTCCAGCAGGGTGTTATAATTCACCTCCAGGTCGGCGTACATCTGCTCCAAGGCGCTCTGGTTCCGATCCAGGGTGTTGTTTCTCCGCCGCAGGGTGTTGTTTCTCTGCTCCAAGGTGATGAATCTCAGCTCCACCTCAGTGTTTCTCTCCGCCAAGTTGGTGTTTCTCTGTTCTAGGGTGATGTTTGTTTGCTCCAATTCAGTGTTTTTCAGCTCCAAGGTGGTGTTATCCTGCTCCAAGGTGATGGTTTTCTCCACTAGCGTGCTGTTTTTATGCTCCAGTTCGGTCTTTTCCAGCTTCAGGGCGGCATTCTCCTGCTCCAGGGCAATGTTTCTCTGCTCTAGGGTGGCATTAGCCTCCTTTAACATTCTGATTATTTCAGACTGTTTTTTAAAATCCTCGTCTTTTTCCAAAAGCAGCTTGTCTTTTTCAAGAGCTGCGTTCATAAGTTGAATCCTCAGCTCCTCGTTTGCTTTGATCAAAGACTGTCTCTCATTAGACATCGTGCTGGCTACTTTCAAGATGTCTTGGAGCTTTTGTGCCTTTCTAGCTACAGTCTGCTGTGTTGTCTCATTCTGGCAATCAGAAAATGACGCCTGACTGCTTTGACTCATTGTCGATCCTTTTTCTCTAGGCAAATCCAAAAACTGTTTAATGTTTTCCTTTATTTGATTGTTAGGAGTTGCCTTTTTGTCTTGAAAAGCTTTAGTATTTAATCTCTTGTTAGGAGAAAATCCTTGTACTTCCTCTCCGACTTCTGCAATGGTGATGACCGTGCAGCTTTGTGATGTCACTCTTGTGGAGCAATTCTCTTTGTGACATCAATTTGTGTGATGTCACAAATTGATGTCACTGCCTCAGCGGAACAACTAGAAAACTGCTATATATATATATATATATCTATATCTATATATATATATAGATATATATATCTCTATATATCTATCTATCTATATATCTATATATATATATATAGATAGATAGATAGATAGATATATAGAGATATATATATCTATATATATATGTAGATATAGATATATCTATATATATCTATATCTATATATATATATATATATATATATATATATATATATATATATATATATATATATATATATATATATATATATATATATATATATATATATATATATATATATATATATATATATATATATATATATATATATAAACAGGCAGTTGCCCAGGGCGGCAATAGAAAAGAATGATACAGTTTGTGGTAAAAAAAAAAGCACATCTTGACTGTCAGTTTCATTTTGTTATTCATATACAGATAATGGTTCATTAGCTGTACATGAGGTGGTTTGCAATGCATTGTTATCTGTCCTCCAAATTTAGATGATTTGATCCATTTTGATTAGTTGTAGGGGATTACAGATTTGGGAGCTTGCCCAAAGAACAATTCCTTCCTTCCTGAACAAAGCATCACACTATCCTCTAGTTTGCTAGTATGACTTAAAAGAAAACATGAATCATTAGACCCAGTCACTCAGTGGTCCAGCTCTGATTCTCACTTTCAGGAGTGAATGGGGTTACCACGGACGCCCTGAACAATCTATGGGTACACAAATCCATTTGCAACAAAATGTGATGGATTACATATTGGACTTTTGTTTCATCAGAACCAATAGCAAACTTTTTCAGCAATCTGTTTCACAGTAATTTAACTGTTTTATTGGACATTTTCTCAACCAATCATGATCCAACGTTGTTCCTCCCTGTTGATTTGACATTGATATGGACTGGCCTGGGCAGGCTGGGATCAGTTGATAAAAAGCTGCAGTTCTGGAAATATTCCACCCCAGTTGTCTAGCCTTCATAATTTGAACTGTCTCAAACTATCTTAAATCCTTGCACGTGCTTATTTTTCCAGTTTTAACATCAACTTGAGGTAACAGAAGTTTCTGAAAATTTTTCAGAGTGTAGCTGTGCTAACTGAGTAAAAGCTTGGACTGGACATTGTTGAGCTCCTTTTCTGCAGCTGAGGGGAGACTATGAGTCATCCGACAGATGGGATTTTTTTCCCTGCATATTTACCGACTTCCTTATTCCTACTGCAGTGTCTCTTAGTTAGAGTTTACCTGCTATGCATTGTACTCCATTTCAATGTGTCAGCTCCTGAAGCTTTGTAGTGAGATTAAAACTTCTGTCTGGTTCCCGAAGTGCCCGTTTTCCCATTTAACCCAGACCCCTAAAGTTTCCTCCCACTTTGTTTTTTTTTTCTCCTTTTTTTGGTTTGTTTGCCTTATTTCTTTCTTTAAACTGTAAGTCTCAACTGAACTGCTTTATTTTTTTTTTGTCATTTTTCTTACATTTGAACATCCTTGCATGGCCATTGTATTTGCAAGTGCTTGCAGAGGCAGTCAGAGTAACGACATTTCCAGACAGGATTTCTTAGCTCATTTTTCCCCCACCGATTTGCTGCAAACTATTCTGTGTGTCTAAAGTGAGTTTTTAGCCTCAATCCAGTATTTCGTTGGTATTTTCCTGCTATGACACTGATGAAAACATTAGTACAAAGAATGAGAGAATGATAAGGTAAAAAAGTTGAGGAAGAAGAGCTCGACGGCAAACAGAAAGCAGACAATCCAAAGGATTTGCTGAGACACAGGAGGAGAGAAACTGAAGGGGTAAGAAGGAAAAACACGCTTTACATCCCCAGATGTCTGGGAGGATCCGCCACAAATATGGCACCAATGGAAGAAAGGGAAAAAGGAAATATTGTTTAAAAAAATCTCTAAGTACCAATTTGCCACAAATCATGTGGGAACACAGAACACATGTGGTACAAAGTGATTTGGTTTGATGAAACCAAAATTAATATTTTTGGCCTACAGGCAAAATGCTATGTGACATCACACCAAACAAATCATAGCCACACTGAAGCAAGCAATTGACATCTACAGAGTACAGACACTGAAAGGTAATCGTATTGGGCTTAAACTATATTGTAATAAAGTTTGGTGATATTAGACTGGAGAAGAGCAAACCAGGTGAAGACGAGCTCAAAAAAAAAAACATGGTTCTACAATGTACTCATTAAAAATGTATTCTTAACTTTTCAGATTTTTATTATTTGCAAAAACTAACTATCAAAACCACATATTGCCTTTCTTTAACTTAAAAAAAAATGCTACCTTGTTGCTTTGGTCTGTGAAATAAAATCTAAATAAAACACAAAGACGTTTGCAGTCAAGTTGTGATAGCAGATAAAGAATAAAAAAAAAAAAACAGTGATGGTTGTTAACGTTTTTTTCAAAGGAAATCCAACATTCCCAAAATAAATCCAGGAGTGGACTCAAAGAGGAAAACTTGTTGTGATTTTTTTTGTGTGTGTGTGTGTTTAATACATTTCAGCTTGACCTCACATTGGTAATTCTCCTCTCTGAGAGACAACAGGCCCTCCCTCAGTTTGAGCCGTCGCAGTGTTGAAACACGACACCCACGTTCACAGCGAAGCTCCTCGGGTTTTCTCATGTGGCCTCCAGTGTCGAGTTAATATGCAGATCATAAACAGAACTTTGCTGTTTCATTGAAAAGCTGCGACATATATATAAACACACCTCACATAAGTAAACATTTATTGTCTCTTGTTGACATTTTGCAGAGCAAAGTGAGTTTTTTATGCGACAACCCTCAAAACTAAGAGTTTTGAGAAATATGTACTCATAACAGCAGTTCAGGTGGCTATTTACTTTGATTCTTTTTCTCTGCACATCAGTTTTTGGTGCTGCCACCGTTTAAAGCAGTCGGGCTCCTTCCCTCATATTATCTTCGGCAAGGAAAGGAGTCGGTCATATTTTCCATCCCATGTCTGACTGGCTGTCTGCTCTGGTGGGGGAGTGGAAGGATGGGAGAGAGAAGAGAAGAGGCTGGGCCAGAGAGAGGGAGGGATGGAGATCTGGAGTTCGGATGGGGGCTGGGAAGGAAAACCAGATGCAGGAGGACGAGAAGAGCAAACCTTGATGGAGGAAAAATGCCATAGCTGAAATATTGGAGGAAAAAGAGCGAGTGGAAAACTCTTGGTAGATCTTAAAAATATATGTATATTTTTGTCTGATGAAGAATCTAAGATAAACGTTTACACACTCCTTGTATAAACTAGTGGTTTACAGTACAAAAAGAAGTTTGCATTCACTTGTGATGTAGGGATGAATTTCAAATATTTGGGGCTTTTAACAACTAAAAGATGTTTTTGTCGAGGTGGCGTCAATGTACAACATGCAACAACAATAAATAAAAGAGTTAGGTTCACAAGATTGAATCTAACCTGGGTTTTCTTTGACTCAGAGAGTTAGCATAACGCAAGCAGCCTCAAATATAAACATACATCCTAACAAATATTAATATGTCTCAGAAAACTTCAGAGAAAGCTCACACTTTTGTAGACATTGGCCAGTTTCTGGAATAATTTTGGATGTATAAATGACTTCTCTTATTAAAATTGGTAGAATCTTTTTTTTTTTTTATCTCAAATTAGTTGGTTTCCTGCTGCACACTTTGCTGGTGGAGGTTAGGGCCACCCCTAGAGTGTAATGTTAACCTGCTTTGTTGATTCGGAAACAAGTTTTGATTTATTTTAATTTACTGCTACATCCAGATGTGTCCAAGTTTCATCCTTCTGAGTCAAAGTGAAGTCTTCAGATTTGAAGGCTGCTTGGCAGCTAGGTTATATGTTGATATGTTAGAATGTCTTTTAAGTTGTCTTTGGAGATCAAGACTGAAGACTGAAGCTTAGTTGTCAAGGATTGCTTGACAGTACTTTTTGGACTGAGAAATGCTTGCAAAATTCAAAAAGTCCAAGAAATTTGATGAAGATCTAAGAAGAATTTGTTGAGAATAAGTAATTCTGTGTTTTCCTCTGTCACTTTTAGCTATTTGCATCCTAATTTAAACATATACCCACACGTAGATCACATGCGCACAAAGCTATGGCTAAAGGAAATGACATGTTAGGGAATGCCCTCTTTAGGGCGTAGCTTATACAGAAGCTAACAAAGGGAATTACAAACTGTTGCCATTTTGCTCTGTTAGCCCGTGACGATAGCATGAACAAATGGACCAGCTGGATTTTAGTCTTAATAAATGGAATTCACAACTTCGACTCTCTGACTCGTCCTCAACCTCACACATCAAGAACTAATGGAGAAAGGATCGTTCTCCACAAATTACAATCAACTCCAGAATCGAAGGTCTTCAGTTCAAACTGTTGAGCAGAATTTTGAGTTTTGTTCAGACGTGTCGCAAACTTACCGGGACCCAAACTTATTTAGATGACAGGAAATTACGTAGGACGTTCAGGAACTACCCCTCTAAAGCTAATGCCTGATGACCCGAACCTGGAACTGCTATCACTGCCCACCGGAGCCAGTTTTACTTTACCATGACGTCAGCGGGTGGTGTTCACCAAGGAAGAAGCCCCTGCTCCAACAGGAGGGTACATAAACCACTGACTGGATCTGATAACGTAAAATACAGGTTAGAGCTAAATGCAAAACCAACACTTTCAGATATTTTCCCAGAACATGACAAACCGAAAAATTTAAACAAGATTTATTTTTGCCATTTTGTTGTCAATGTCATGATGAAATACAATGAGAGTATATTTATAGTACATCTGCCTAATTTGAATCAGCAGATGGAAGGAAAATGAAGACCTTCTCACCTGACGGCAAAAAGTAATAATTAAGTCAAACAAAAAAATCAATAGAAAATTCTTGTTGAAATAAAATCTGATTTGAAAGTCTAATGGAAAACCATTTAAACACATTTTAACCTATAGCTGTGCACAATCACGTGCAATTGTTGAAAAATATTTAAAGATAACCATTGTCACAGCTCAAAAACAGCTATTTAGATTATAAAGATATACCATTCTCTGACTTTAATTGCGATGCGCTATAATTTTCAACATGTGTAGTGTATAATTAGTCTGGAACAGGTGGGCATGCAGCGGGCTTTTACCCAAACAACGAGGGAAATGTCTGCACAGAAACCCACTCTTGACAATAATTTGCAAACGTCATAATGATGTGGAACAATGAGTAATAAAGGCCTTGCTGCAAAATGCCAGCTTCACAGCAAGTCAAAGAATTGAAAAATCAAATAAATGCCCTACAGCCTCTGAACACAGGGCTTCCAGGCACAATGGACACGAGCAAGAGACTGAGACAGAGAAAGAGAGAGAGAGCTTGGCTTTGATGCATTTGGATCAGAGAGACTTAAAGGAATACAAGTAGGAACACGTGGACAGGACAGGCAGATGCTACGTGTTGCAGGCTGCAGCTCTGACGGTTGAAGGGGGGATACAGGCGAGCGCAGCTGCTTTGCGAGCTACGACTGATTGTATGAAATCAGTGCAGGGATGTGTTGTTTTTGTTTTAGACAAACACATGGTCCACTCTGCCATTAAAGTGACACAGTTTTTCCATGCATAAAGGGATGTTCCCATGAAGACATGCAGTTTTTACCTGGGAGACAATCCTTTAAAAAATATGAAACAGAGACTCAAGGCACATATTTTCCCACACAGTTTTATGCCTGTATCTTTTGAGAAGCTTCAGAGGTCCACAGGTCAGATGAGAGAATCTGTCAACATGGCAGGTCTTAGTTGTGCATTTCAATTTTCTGGTCTTTATGGGGAGTGTCATTGCTGAAAATAGATATGAATTGAACGGTAGAACAGAGGAGACAGTGAGCATGTGGAAGAAGGAGGTCTGCTTAAATGAAACCAAAATTAAGCTCTTTGGCTGAGTCACATAATGCTGAACGTGGAAGCAAACAGCACGTGTAGGTAGTGGCAGCATCATGCTACGGGAATGTCGTTCTTCGGGAGGGACGGGGGAAGCCGGTCAGACGTAATGGGAAGAGAGGAATCCTGCAAGAAAAGCTGTTGGAGGCTGGGAAAGACATGAGAAAGGGTTGGACAACCAGTCTCAACACAGAGCCAGAGCAACAAAATAAATGGTTCAGATCAAAGCATATTCATGGTTTTGAATGGTACAGTCAAAGCCCAGACCCGAATCAGTGGGAAACTTTAAAAACTCATCCTCACAAATGTTCTGGGTAAGAAAAACAGTCCAAATTTAAGCTAATGTGTCCCAAGCTGGTAAATTCAAACGCAAGCCAAACATGAAATAATACTTTTTTTTTTTTGTCTTCCACGTCATGATTATGCTCTTCTTTGTATTGCTCTGGGACATAAAAGTTCATTAAACCAGTTTGTAGTTGAACAAACGAGATCAGATTGCCTTGGCCAAAAACGTTCTGAATTTCATCTGCTGTATGTCGCGCGCCTCACCTACCAGTTAGAACAGACGCGAGGCAGTGAAGCATTTGAAGACAGCTAAAATATCATAAAAGGATTCTGTGCGCTTCCACCCAAACCACCAGTCTGAACGCTGTGTATTATAGATTGCAGTAACTTGAGTCCAACACAAACACCAGAAAATTACCGGTTCTATTTAAACACCGTCCTGTGAGCCTGAGCTCCGTTCAGTTACAGGACGGCACTCTGGAAGCACAGATTTCCACTCTGACTCCTAATCGGGTTTATTTTTTTTACTACGTTCCGCATCGGATAAGCAGAAACACTAGAAAGAAAATTCATGTCATTGTTCTAAAGGGAAAGCGACTGAAAGCAGCAAACAACACATCTTATAGAAAGGATTGCATAATCAGAACTTTAATCTCCCAATGAAAGTAGTGTATATCTGGCATGTGGTTGGATAGAAACATTCTTTTCTTCAAAGAAAAGCTGCTAAAAATATTTACTTATTATTATGAAAGTCTTAAATCTATGGCAGGTTTTATCATGTTATATTGGGAAAAGACCCCAGTGGCTACAAACCAAACCCAAATCATTATTGCTTTCAAACCATGGTACATCATAACTTTTTCAAACAAGATGCTGCACATCATTACCCAACATCTCCTATTTGGTGTCATCTGTGAAAATAATGTCGTAAGTTGCGCTGCCATTTTTCTTCCCCAGAAAGAAGCATCTTTCCCCTTAAACCATTCAAAGCAACCTGGACTTGTTCAGCTTTTCTACTTTCTCTGCCTTTAATAATTTTAACAACTGGCATGTATGGTATAAATTTGGATTCAAATTCCCTGAGCCTCCAGTTTGCAGAGACAAATTTTGATTGAACTCTTTTGAGGTATGTCTCAAACTGTTTTATACATCTAGGTAACCAAGAAAGTACATTTTTATTGATATAGCGCTAAATCCAAATCTGGAACTGAAATGTTTGTGTTTTTTCCCGATGACTTCTTGATCATGCTGCTCTTTTTTCCCCATTACTATATCACCACACAAAGTGTGTGGTGATATACTTTGTCACCACACAAAGTGACAAAGTCATTCCCATTTTTCTTCCCATAAGAAAAATGGGAAAATATTCAGTGGGTATGAATGCATTTGCAATGCACTTCACTTCTGTAAGTGTATGTAGACGTCTGAACGTAAAATGAAAACATGTAATCTGCATACAGTTAGCAGCTAAAAAAGGCAGAAGAGCCTACTTAAGTTGGGAGTGAAAAAAAGGAGAAGAAGAAGAGAGTAAATGAGGTCAAATTGAAGCTCTCTGTTTTAGAGGCTGCAACGTGTCCATAGTGTAACCAGACTGCTTTGTGGATCTGCCAGATTTTTTTTCTCTCTCTCTCTTTCTGCTTCCTCCCTCCTCTGTCTCTCACATCACATCATGAGATAACTCCATATCTCCATATCTGTACTGCAGTAGACTGATTTAAACTGCGCAGGGTATAAAAAAGTGGCAAAAAAAAAGCAACTTCGAAAACATAGTAGGTCATATTTCCAGAAAAAGAAAAAAAAAAACTATTAAAGATAAACAACGATAATCAGACTTTGTGTGACATATGCGTGAAGTTTATTTGCCAGTGTTTTCAGTGGTGCCACTGGGCAGGAAGTAACCTAGGGGTGTGCAGGAAGGGGCCATATAGAGTCCTTTCTATTTTATATTTTCTGTTTATATTCAACAATTATTTTTATTTATTGCTTTGCGCTGCTTTGTGTTACTTTCGCCCATATATTTCACAATGGCATATCATCAAAGGTGTTGTCAGGCTATGATGCAGTCTGTTTCTGGTGCGCCATCCCAGAAATGTCAGTGGATCCCATCTGGTCATCAGTGACTAAAAACAAGGTGCGAAGCATCACAGTGAGTTCCCTCTGATAATCTCCATCTTTGTGCGTAAATTACGGACTCCCTTCCCCTGATCCAAACGCATCCAAATATAACATTGCGCACAACTTTCTTAAGAATATATATATATATATATATATATATATATATATATATATATATATATATATATATATATATATATATATATATATATATATATACACAAAGTAACTTCTTGAGGGAAAATAACTTATGCTGACTGAAAATCCGTTCTATCCAGATCCGCTAAAGACTTCTTAGCTTCACATTAAAAAAAAAAAAGTCTCAATTAAGAAAATCCACAGCAGGTAGATGACACGGGACGTCTGCAGCGCCTCAGAGCCGGTGCGTAAATGATGCCTTCCAACATCATCCACGTTTGAGCTGGGACGTGAACTGCTTTTTGTTGAGACTGCCCATTCCCCTCCGATGAAGGAGGGATTTTGCGCCCCCAACATGCAACAAGTTATGTGGTGCGCGCACGGCACCTCCCCAAAAGCTCAGCCATATAAAAGCCAAGATAAGTCATTTGTTTAGGCAGTAGGGAGTTTCTGCTGGGGTCTGGATTGGAGTTACGCACAGACCGGACCCTGCCCTATATGAGTGGTGTCTGAGGAGGAAAAAGAGGATCCCCCCCTGCCACAAAGAATCTACATGTCTAATATTTAGACATGTTCAGCTTTGTGGATATTCGGTTAGCGCTTTTGCTCAGCGCAACAGTGCTTTTGGCGAGAGGTCAAGGCGAGGATGATAGTAAGTATTCCTTTCAAACATTGTTTTTTTCCTTTTCTTTTTTTTTTCTTTGTGGCCCTCTCAGGATGTGGAAAGTCCACAAGAGGATGCGCAGTTTGATGGAACTAGTCGGGATATTTGACCCGCCACCTTGCAGAAATGGGGAAATGTGTTTTCTTTTTTCCACGGGCTCCTCTGGAGATCTGGAAGCGAATAGGAGCTTATAGACTGGACATTTTTTCCACACTTTTTTTCCCCCCCTATCTCACTGGCGTGCAGACACATGTCCTACTGGAGTGCAAACCTGAGGGGAGCAGCTGTTTTATCTCTGCGCAAGTGGTAGGACATGAGCTCAGACAGAGTTGAAACTCATGCAAAAGAAACAAAAGTATAAAGGGGAAAAAAACATTTTAATTAAACAATATTTAGTCTGAATTTGGTGAGAATTTCTCTCGGGTCAGGAACTTGCACCCGGAGACAAAAGCTTGAAACCGCATCAATAAAGAGCAGACACACATCTGTGGAGAGCTTCGGCTCTAAAACTAAGAGAATATTGCAACAAATTAAGGAAAAAAATTACAACGGAAAAATCTCTCAAGTCTGACGTCGACAATGGAATAAGTTCGTCTAGACTTCAATTAATCACCATCCGGACTAGGGCGAGGGAGGCCTTCTTTTGCAAAGCAATTGTGACGCCATGTGGCAAGGCCTGGAACTGCACGTCTACGCTTTAACCCTCTCTTGATGCCCACCATGCAAAATCTATCACTCTTGAAACGTGATTGGACCTACTGTAATTGGTTATAAAGAAGCAGTCCATTTTTGAATGTTTTACTGGATCTGGAGCTGAAGCTTGTTTATCGACAGTTATCAGGAAGAAAACCATTACCCTTCATATGATAATCCTTTAGCTACTTTTCACTTCGTTGAGCTCTACGTTTCTGACACCAAACAGGTGTGCAGCCAAAGGGTGGATTAAAGGGGCCTCTAACCCAATTCTGCTGAATCAAAACTTTTAAAAAGTCTAGCATTTCAGTGGCTTTTAATATCACATTTCATCTGGTTACATCAATTTTACTTTAAAGTTTTGTTTTTTGCTTTGCTTTTTCAAGTTGTCATGTTAGCCAGGTGATGCTCTGCACATCGTTTTATATCAAATTGCCAAAGAACTGTTTGTAAAAGAATCTTTTTTTAAGTTAACCTATTTTAACTTAAAAAGTAACAAAACCCTGTCGATGTTTTTCATACAGCATTCAAGTTTTACTTCTATAAAGTTTTTTTTTTTTTCCTGAAATATCTATAGGGATGCTAATGATTACTTAAGCACATGGAAAGTAAAATGTAACTATATTATTTGAACTGCAATGTTTAATGTTTGCAAAATGAACTTTTGTCATCATTTATTGTTAAATGTTGTAGCTTAGTTTCTAGTGTACTTTGACAGCCTTAAGAGGAAGTGATCCAAGAGGAAGTTATGTATTAGGCCCAAAGGCCACTGATTTGTAGAGAAAGAAGTAATCTATAGTCTTGATCAATTCAAATCAATTCATTCTCCTGCTGGTTTTTGCTCACATCTCTTCACCCAATCATTAATTATTGATTAAAAAAGGGGTATTGTTCGATTTTATGCAAATATTAGAATTTGTTGCAAACATCCCGATATAGGGTTTATCAATATGCTTCAAAACTAGATGCGTCCATTTTTTCTGAGAATTTAAGCATCTAGCTTGAATTTACATGTAAAAATGTAAATACAATGTCAAATTCTTCTCAAAATCCTTGATTTCATCACAAATATATATATATTTTTTTTTCAGAGCAATTTGGCAGCTGCACATCAGAAGGACAGTCGTACAATGACAAGGATGTATGGAAACCAGAACCCTGCCAGATCTGCGTGTGTGACATGGGGACCATTCTCTGCGACGAGGTGATCTGCGAGGACACGTCCGATTGTGAAGACCCCTACATTCCAGATGGAGAGTGCTGCCCTGTCTGCCCCAATGACGAGGGTACGGCTCACCTGTTTTACAGTTTCATTCATGCCTTGCACCACCTCACATGGACCTGAGCCTCTCAGCCTGTCTGCCTGCCCGAGGATTTCACATAGAAAAAAAAAATCCCTTTTGGATCACATTTTGCTGAGTTCTTTTTATCAAACTTTTTAAATGCTGGATTACACCCTCTTTCTAATGGAGAGTTTATCATTTTCCCAACATGCCAGTTTGTGCACAATCATCACACTCCTCACCCCTTTTCTCCCCTTTCAATTATTTAAGTTGCTCTTAGTGCAGTTATGACAAAATCATAGCTGCATTAAAGTCCCCTCTTTAATGTTTAAATCTGCTATACATGCTTGGACTTGCAGCTTGACATTTCAGCTTGTCTTGGAATATTTTGAATTTAATTATATGTGCTAGCTGTTGACCTTTCTTTTTGTCTTTGATTTCTTTTAGCTCCTCCCACTGAACCTACGGTATTTTAACCTTTCTTTCTTATAATTTTATTAATGTTGAGGAACAATTCTGAATTTATCAGACTTTAACATTATAGTCTAATAACATACATTATTTTACATCCTGCAAACAAGATTACAGCATAGCTTAACTGTTTTTTTTTTTATGTACTTATAGATTCCAAAGGGACCCGATGGCCCCAGAGGAGATCCGGTAGGTTTCTACATACTTTGTTTTGTAGTCTAATCACACCCATAACTAAGGAAGAAGAAATAATTGCAGAAAAGTCTGAGACACAATTTCCAGTATTTATTTATTTGCATACTAGACAATCCTGATGAGATTTCTGAAACATTATGTATGTCTACCTTGTGGTATTTCAGCCCAGTTCATGAAAGCTGCACTACATGTTGCTGATTATGTTGTATTTAATACATTTTCAAAAAAATTTTTTTAGTTTGCACCAAAAAATAGAGATGTATATGAGCAATATAAGCTCCATGAATTAGGAATGAAAACTGTCAGAAACCAATATGATTACTGACAAAGCTGCTGTGTCTTATAACTGTAACTGTTAACTAGCTCAAGAGGTCAAAGAGAGTTCATGAGACTGTCATTGAGGCTTCTCTTTAAAATGAGGTGAAAGATCATTAATAACAAAGTGTCTATAACATTTTCTAAGCAGAAATGTGCTTGTGTTAGACAAATATTTCTGTTTATGTTCTTTTTTTAAAGTTATTAAATATGAAGTTCAAGGTGTACTGACACTGATGTGATGTTTTGGGCTTCTGAAAGTAAAGTAAAACATCGTCTGCATAGAGAAGCGTGTAACCTGTCTGGAATGTTGTTTTTCCCAGGGTCTTCCTGGTCTCCCTGGCAATGATGGAATCCCCGGACAGCCTGGCCTTCCCGGCCCACCTGGCCCCCCTGGTCCCCCTGGCCTTGGTGGAGTACGTATCAGAGTTTCATCTGAAAATAAAAACACCTTAAAGCGTTGACCCAATTCAGCAACCTGCCTTCAGATTAAAGCATTCATATAGATTGATAAAAACACTGCTCTCATTTAAGATTTCTGATATTTGTAAGAGGATTATGAGAGGATGGACTAGTTAAAGTATTCTTCTGAGATGGTTCTATGCTGAAAAAGTGACCAATTTCCTCGTCTTCTCCCCTCACAGAACTTCTCTCCTCAAATGAGCTACTTTGACCCCTCCAAGTCCAGCGGCCCACCCGTCCCCGGCCCAGTTGTATGAAATTTTCATAAAGTGACCCATGTTTTTAAGAGTGTACAAAAATGAAAGGTAAATTGATGTCTGATTTTTATAACTCTTCATCAACAGGGTCCTCCTGGTCCCCGTGGTCCTCCTGGTCTTCCCGGCCCATCCGTAAGCATTTTTATCAGAAACATACATAATCCTCCAAACCTCCCCAGAAAGTTTTCAAAACCATATAAGTTGGTTGGGACACTAAGAACAAAGCAGGGATTTTACTCTGACGCCATTCTGGCTTGACTGACATGCATAAATAAGTCAATTTGGTTTGTATTTGAAACATAAGAGTTTCTGGCCAAGACATTTATAGAGGTGGCTATTAATGCACCACTGCCCCCTCCCCCCACTCCCGCACTTATATCATTCAGTTCATCTTTGAATAAGATGTGTTAAAAATGTTTTCTCTTGATGTCTTTCAGGGTCCTTCAGGTAGCCCAGGACCCCAAGGAGAGCCTGGTGAGCCCGGTGCTGTGGTAGGTACACATTATAACTGGTTTGATAAATGGCAGTCTTACTGTGTCACTCATTCAATCGTCATCAGTTTGTAAACTGCAGCTTTTAAGATTTAAACATCATAAATGAGCATAATTACGTCTAGAGGCAAATAAATGTCTTGTTTTTCTTATATTCGACTACACGATGTATCATTGGTCTACTTCTGCATACCATTTTTTTTTCACTTTTCTTCATCTGTGTCAATAACATTTTGGAATAAATGATATGATCTGTTGGTGTTTTTAGGGTCCAATGGGTCCCCGTGGTCCCGCAGGCCCTCCCGGAAAGAACGGAGATGATGTGAGTGATTCTGTTTCCTTTTTAGCCTCCCTTGCAGCTAAAACTGCCTCTTTACTACCTGGTCTAGCATCTTCCTGTGTTTTGAAAAACATGTTTCTGTCTGTGTGTCCTCAATAGGGTGAAGCTGGTAAAGCTGGACGCCCCGGTGAGCGCGGAGCTGCTGGCCCTCAGGTGAGCCGAATTAGAGTCGTTGACCGTCCACCCAAAATTTCTTTCCGTGTTCACATTTGCAAATTTGTGCTCATTTTATTGCTGTTGCTGTTGTTGTTGTAGTTCTTAGTTTTTCAATCATGATCACACTTGCTTTCCATTTACATGAGGAACTGCCATGACAACAGTTCTCTTCTTGTTTTCCTGCAGGGTGCTCGTGGATTCCCTGGAACCCCCGGACTGCCCGGCATCAAGGGACACAGAGTGAGTCTTAGTGCTAATCTGGAGCTTCTGCATTAGAGTCACAAGCAGAAACATGATCTAATCATGACTCCCGATGTTGTCTGCAGGGTTTCCCCGGTCTTGATGGATCCAAGGGAGACAGCGGACCTGCTGGTCCTAAGGTAAGACGCCCAGAAACCTTTTCTCCCGTCTAGATCACTTTGCCTCGTGATCCAGCTGTTTAAAAGCCGACCTCTGTCTTGCAGGGAGAGCCTGGTGTCCCCGGAGAGAATGGCATCCCAGGCGCCATGGTACGTTTTCAGCTGCACCGTCCTACAGAGTCAATTTAATGATTGGTGTGACCTCCTGAAGAGTTTTATTCTAAGAGGTCTGCAAAAACGAGAAGAAATTGATCAGTTGTTTTTTTTCTTCTATTGTCTTGCAGGGTGCCCGTGGTCTTCCTGGTGAGAGAGGCCGCCCCGGATCTGCTGGCCCTGCTGTAAGCGCCGCCATTTTTACGCTTTCTAACCTTAAACCTTCTTCAACTCGTGTGCAAAAAAGCTGAACTGAGCAAAATCTGTTTGCTCTTCCATGCAGGGTGCTCGTGGTAACGATGGCAACACTGGTCCTGCTGGTCCTCCCGTAAGTTTTCAATGATTAAAACTTTCTTTTTACTTTTCTACATGAAAAGAAAGAAAGTTTTGCCTTTTCAGACCATGCTCCTCTAACGATCTGTGTCCAATCCTGATGTTTAGGGACCCACCGGACCTGCCGGACCCCCTGGATTCCCCGGTGCTGTCGGTGCTAAGGTAAGTCAAATAGGTCATATATTTTCCGTATTTAACTGAAAAAGAAAAACAACTAAAAATAGTCAGAAGTTTTGTTTCCATTTCACCAGTTAAGCCTTAGTGTTTCAATGTTTTCCTCTGAATGAAGGAAAACACATCATTAGATACTACTGAACCTCGGTTCTGATCTCAGTGACGGTGTTAATCTCATCAAAACCTTGTGGATCCAACCCTGTGTTGGGGGAATTGTTAATTTTTGCAGGAAAAAAACTTAAACTGTAACTTTTAAGTAAGGATATTATGGATTAATTAAACAGTATGTTCGACTGCCAGCCATCACAGGGTTCAGAAAACATCATTGGACCCCAGCTGGATTCTTTCCCTCAGTCGCTTTCCATTTACAAAGCATCTTAGAACTCTTTTCCTTTGATATTCCACTTCCTGGAGTTAAAAAGGAATCGGAACAGCAATAACCTGCTTGGCTTTGAAAATATGGCTGATAAATTCTTGTTTTTATTCTTAGAAAAAGTTTTGTTTAAGTGCAGGTTGCAAGTAATCTACCACATTTTTGTGCTGAGACCTTACAAACTGCACATGGACTTTAAATGGGTTGTTTTACATAAATAGAACTAAATGTGTTCAAAGACATTTATCAGAACCCCTGTCCATCTTTTAGCATTAATGTTTTTTTTTTTGTTTGTTTGTTTTGTAAGTTTGCATCTGTTTTATGTTTAATAATAAGCCAGGAAGTCCTTCTCTCAAACACATTTTGCTAATTTTTTATGACACTTACTTGATTTTCATGGTGCTGATTTCTTCATTGGTGTTGCTTCCTTCCCTCTGACAGGGTGAGACCGGTCCTGCCGGAGGTCGTGGATCTGAGGGACCCCAGGGATCCCGTGGTGAGCCTGGTAACCCAGGACCTTCTGGACCCGCTGGACCTGCTGTGAGTAGCAGAACCTTTAATCAGCCTGAATTCCATTAAAACGAACAAACAAAAAAATTAGCATGGAAACATTTTAAAGTAGATTTCAAACATTTTGTTCCCATATGAATTTCCCAACAGGGTTCTCCTGGATCTGATGGTCAGCCTGGTGCTAAAGGTGCTAATGTAAGTTGAGCACGAGACGCACTGATCAGGTTCATTTCGCTTAATCGTTTTCGATTGTTTACACTCCGACTTGTTTTTTTACGCAGGGCGCTCCCGGTATTGCTGGTGCTCCTGGATTCCCCGGTAACCGTGGTCCTGCTGGAGCTCAGGGAGGCGCTGGTGCTCCCGGTCCCAAGGGCAACAATGTGAGTAGACTGCATATCGTGTGCAAAAATGTCTCCCGGTCAGTGTGACAGAGATCGGAAGTGATTGGACGGAATAAATGAAACGTGTTTCTCTGCCAACAGGGCGAGCCTGGTCCTCCAGGTCCTAAGGGAGAGGCTGGTGCCAAGGGTGAGCCTGTAAGTTGCAAACCACGTTTGACGGAAAAATGAGAACCACGCGCAGCCCTTTTTGTTTCTCGAGTGAATAAGATGGTTCCTTCTCTTCCAGGGCCCAGCTGGACTTCAGGGACTTCCTGGCCCCTCTGGTGAGGAGGGAAAGAGAGGACCTCGTGGAGAGCCTGGTGGTGCTGGACCCCGTGGACCCCCTGGAGAGCGTGTATGTTTATTTTTTTTACCCTTTAGTTATTTCTTTGTCGTTTTTTTTTTGTTGCTGTTGAGAAAGTCACCCTTGAATTCCTGTTTCCACATTGTAGCAGTTCTAATGCTACAATGTGAAAACAGATGTGACGAATCCAAATAAAAGAAGGAGAGAAAGCAATTATGTGGAATTGGTAGTTGCAATAATTACTTGTTTTTTTATTATTTTTGTAGTTGCATTTTTTCACTTTTTCTCCCACATTAATTATTTTTTTACAGTTCCAACACAAACTAAGACAGGAAAAAAAACTACCTTAAAAACACATATCTAGCAGCTTGCTAAATTTTAACTGTCTCAGCTTTGGCCACTGGACAGCCAGAGGCACTGAGGGCCAGAGGGGAACTTGTGTTATTTCCTCTTTATTTCATCATCATTACTTAATTTTTAAGACTAAAATACAACAAAGTGAACACGTTTGTGTTCTGTGGTGGTTAAATTAATTTCTTACCAGCATCTGATGCTCACATCTGAGCCGATGCATTTCATGCTCAATCAAAAAACTCAACATTTTAAACAGACCCGCAGTCATGTCTGGTTTTAGAACTAATTTCATGTAAAAATGTCTGTAGTCCCTTAAAAAAATCACTTTATTCCTGGAGCTGCTTTGGGAATTCCATATTTTATCATGTTTACTGACCTGCTTGGTGTGTTTTTTTTTGTTTTTTTTTTTTTTTTTTCCCAGGGTGCCCCCGGTGCTCGCGGTTTCCCTGGTTCTGATGGAGCTGCTGGTGGAAAGGTAAATGAAACCAGGAGCAAGTGTTTGCAAACCTCTGGTAAAGAACTTCATAAAAATAACTAAATCTATGATTTCTGAGCCTTTGTGACTTTTGTAACAGGGCGCCCCAGGTGAGCGCGGTGCCCCCGGACCAATGGGATCTCAGGGAGCCAGCGGTGAGGGCGGAAGCCCCGGCGCTCCTGGCGCTCCAGGATCAAAGGTGAGTTTTGAGACAAACTGGAACAATTCTGTTTAATGTGATGAGATGAAAAGAAAGAAAGAAGAAAACAAATGAATTTCAACTTGCTCCTCCTCTTTAGGGTGTGACCGGTAGCCCCGGAAGCCCCGGCCCTGATGGCAAAGTTGGACCTGCTGTAAGTACTGATAGTTTCTAAAGATTTGACTGGATTTCTAGTTAAAGTTCCTTCAATATTTTAGAATAGAAACACATACAATAGGCTAGTTTCATAAATAAATACATAAATAGGCTAGTTTCTGATCTCTTTTCAGTTTAACACAGTCAGCAATCAGCACCTAAAGTTATGGTTGATTATGGATTAGTTTGCTCAGTTTTGAAATTAGCAAAATAAGATCCTTCTTTGAAGAATCTCTTATTTTGGAGACCATGGTTGCTTCACCTCTGGAAATAAAACCTAAAATCTGAAAGAAGGCAGCTCTTTTACACGAGTGTGAGGCGTTCGTGTTCTCCCCAGGACACTTATTGTCTGAAGAATGAAGAAAAAGCAGAACACATAAGCTAGAAGGAAGATGTGAGCAAAGATTTACAGTCTTCTGGTTTTTTCATGACCTAAATGAGATCCAGATGACTCTCTCAGCCAATATCAAAACACACTGCAATGTCCTTTTGCCAGCTTTAAAAATTTAAATGAAACATTTCCTCTCCACTCCTGACCATTAGGGTGCTCCTGGTCAAGATGGCCGCCCCGGACCTCCTGGCCCCGCCGGATCCAGAGGACAGCCCGGAGTCATGGGATTCCCCGGACCCAAGGGAGCCGCTGTGAGTGAACCCTTCACCGTACCGTGTCTATGAGGGGATCGATGGGATCCTTGGGTCGCGAGTGTGTAAACTCTGTCTGTGTCACCAGGGCGAATCTGGTAAAGCTGGCGAGAGAGGACCTGGTGGAGCTGCTGGCCCAGTTGTAAGTACTACAGGATTTTTTATTTTTATTTTTATTTTGGTATTTTCAATCAACTCTAAAGTGATGATAAAGTAAGATGGATGGATCTGAACCTCTTGAAGTTAGGACGAAATCAGAACCAGAGCGCATTAGATTTGAAAGTCTGCATTAATCTGGACTGAACTGAAGATGCTTATTTGTGTAAACCGATTTTAAAATGTGTTTTCTGCGCCATAGCGTAAAGCAAATAAACCGAAATGAACTGAAGTTGAAATATGAGCGTAGAAACATTTTGGTCAATATTGTGACCTTCTTCCGTTCAGGGTGCTCCCGGCAAAGATGGTGATGTTGGAGCTCCTGGACCTTCTGGACCTGGTGTAAGCAGTTTGCCTCCGTTATTTTTAAGCATTAAAAAAGATTATTTTCATAATCCATCCCCTCCCCCCATTTATATTAGGAATATAAAATAATCATGTGTAAAAATTTCTCCAACCTCTGATTACAGGGACCTGCTGGAGAGAAAGGAGAGCAGGGACCTTCTGGTGCACCAGGATTCCAAGTGAGTTTTTGAAGCCTTCCATCTTCTAAAATGATTTTTTTTGACAGTTTGTTGTTGAATATATGTCCCACTTTATAATTCATACATTCAACTGCATCTTTAATTATTGTGCAGGGTCTTCCTGGACCCCAAGGTGCTACTGGTGAGAGCGGCAAGTCTGGCGAGCAGGTATGATCTGCACCATTCATGGTTAAATCTGAGCTATTGACAAACAAATTGTTTGGACAAAGCAAAATTAGACCCGCTAATAATCGCTCTTTCTGCTGCTTCTGTTCAGGGCGTTCCTGGAGAGGCCGGACCACCTGGCCCAGCTGGACCCAGAGTAAGCGCCTCTTGTTCTGCTGGGCATCCTGTTTTTATATTTACAGTACACAAAAAAAATGCCTGATGTTTTCTCTGCGTTTCCTCCAGGGTGACAGAGGCTTCCCTGGTGAGCGTGGCGGTCCCGGACCTGCCGGTCCAACTGGAGCTCGTGGCGCCCCTGGTGCTAGTGGAAACGATGGACCTAAGGTATGGTTAAAAATAAAAATAAAAAATGAGCTGGACAGAAAATTTTACAGCTCAGACCTGGAAGAGTCTTGACCTCTGTGAAACACGTTGATTAAGGGCAGTAAACAGCAGAAACATCAGGAAAGGGAAATCCAATTTTTCCGATTTATAGGAGTAAAAAATAAATAAAATTAACATATATTAAGTGAGACTATTAGTGGCTTTTAGCAGAGGTACCTCCAGAATATGTTAAAATGGTTTGTGATAAGCAGAGACCAAACCCAAATCTTTTTTATTGGAAACAAAACAGCTTTGCTAGGGAAACAAGTGTGCGTGTCACTTCCTATTTACTCAGCTCAGCCTGTGATGATCATATGACGTTTTTCAGAAAATATATTGAACACGCGTCCACATTCATGCTGATCAAATATCGATCAAACCACCAGCTCATCAAAATGAGCGTCTGACAATTAGCATTTTAAATGACTTTTCTATTATCTTCTCATCTGAAAAATAAGACTCTAAACTCCTATTTGCTTCATTGGCTGACATAGTCTTTCATGTCAACAACAGTCAATGGAAATGGGGTATCATATAAAATCTTTGGAGAATAATAAACAATAAAATGTTTCCCAGACATTTGTCCAGCATCTGTAAATGCGGGCTGGAGTTTTCCGTTTGTTTTGCATCCCTGCTGTGGTGCGGGTTCTGTAAAAAACCCTTCACAGATTGTGACAATGCCTGCCACTAGGGGGCAGCAGCGGGGTAAATTCAGTCAATTGCAACTTTTAAGCAGCGGAGGAGTAAATGAACAAACTTCAAACTGTACTGGGTCTCCAAAGTCCTGATCTGCTTCGTCCAGGTCATATCTGGGGGATGATTAAAATGTATTTTCTTTCTTTTTTTTACCTGCACAGGGAGAGCCTGGAGCTGCTGGCGCCCCCGGTAGTGCTGGACTCCCTGGTATGCAGGGAATGCCTGGAGAGCGAGGATCTGCCGGTATTCCTGGACCCAAAGGAGAGAGAGTGAGTATAACAGCCAAACAATTTGGATAGACTAATTCTACTGTGTGACAGCATTTAAAACTTTCACTTTGTTTTTCTTTCTTTTAATATTTGCTTTGTATAAACATAGTGTAAGCTAATAGTTTTGTTTTGTTTTTTTTTACTTTCTTTGAAAAACACTTCCAAAACTTAATAAGTAACCCGATGTGGCTCTAATAAAATCAAGATATCAGTGTTATACTGACTTATTGATTGGCATTTAAATAATATCACTCTTAGATAAATCCTAGATGTTGTTAGAAATGGAGATATGCTGTTGTTTTGTTTTACTTTTGTCACAATAACAAATTTGTTGTTATAATTGTTATGAACTATCATAATAAATGGTTCAAACTTGGGGCTCTAATATACACCAGTTGGCATGGATAACATTATGAGCAGCATGGTTAACACGGTTAACTGTGTCGAGAGTTCATCACTGAAAATCTTAACTCCTTTTATTTTCTATCCATTTTTATTACGTCTTGCTAGGCCAGCTGGCATTAATTTTCACATTCAACTGTTTAACGACACTTTTCTCTGTTTAGGGAGACGCTGGTGCTAAGGGTTCTGACGGCGCCGCTGGCAAAGATGGCGTGCGCGGTCTGACTGGTGCTATTGGACTTCCTGGACCTCCTGGTTCTCAGGGTGAGAAGGTAAGATCAAGGACGATGTTTATCTTCATCAACATCTCTACTTCTTCAGTTGTTTTCTTCTCACATATAGAGAAAAAACAATCTAAATATGGTATTGTTTTGAGTCCTCTTAAACTATGATTAAAAAAAACAGCAAATGTATGTAGTTTATTTTGCAATATGAACAATAAAGCATAATTAATCTACTAGTCTGCTATTGTGGCACCATGTGCAACTAAAATCTCTCCTCACCAGTTATTTTATTACACTTTTTTTTATGCACGGATATTCTTATATCCAGGTTGAAGTCAGGTTGAGATTATACATTGCATTCAAACAATCATAAATACAACAATACCCCCCCCCCAAAAAAAAACAAAGCTAATATTTAGCATAACTGTATAAAAATTCAAACAATATTGGCCTTAAATTGTAAATTCTAAACAGTTATAATGCCTTAACCATAATTACTGATTAGAATGTTCAATTTGCCCTTAAACAATTTAGACTCTTTGCCATTTTAGAATTAATTTTCATTTTTCTGCATTGAATGCCAACCTAAATTGCACTAATCTTACCAGAACATCAAAGGCAGACTGGAAAAGTCTGACGGTTTATGCTGCTTATGTTAAGAGCATAACGGACATTATCACAAAGATGATTTATGTGGAGAGTAGATGGATCTCAATGTGGCACCCTGAGGGACTCCTTAGGACTAATAATAATCACTGTGTTCAAGCGGATGAGCAATTAAAAAAATATATTACAGCACTCTCAGACAAATTTATAGTCTGTCAATATAATGTATCATTCATATATATATACTGTAAGTGAATGTGTGTTACATTTATTTTTATGATTTATTATTATTTTGTCTGCTGACCTGTACTCCTTCTTCTCTGGTTTTAGGGAGAGCCTGGTCCCACTGGAATTGTTGGACCCTCTGGTCCTCGTGGTTCCCCTGTAAGTTGTTTTCTAAACCCTTAAGTCGTTAGATTGCTGCAGTGGTCTTGATTATTTCAAAAAGATGTGAGATCTCAGTGCATGATGAGGGGACGCAGCATTTCCCAAGAGACTGAACTGACCTAAATGACGACTCCAACAGGGTGACCGTGGAGAGACTGGACCTGCCGGACCTGCTGGATTCGCTGGACCTCCTGTAAGTAAAATGCAGATCAGAGAACAAATTGAATTCATGGGTGACAAAAACATGGACTCTAATGTTTTTTTTTGTTGTTGTTGTTTTTTTCCCTCCCATTTCAGGGTGCTGATGGTCAGCCTGGTGCTAAGGGAGAGAGTGGTGACTCCGGACCAAAGGGAGACGCCGGCCCTGCTGGACCTCCTGGACCTGTCGGATCTGCCGGTCCTCAGGTTTGTCACTCTACAGTCAGCAGCATGTGACTCTGTGTTCTTCAAGAGGTTTTTATAACTGTGGTCTTATTGTCTGATCGATTTTTTTTAATACATTTTTGTTCAACAGGGACCTGCTGGTGCTACTGGATCCAAAGGTGCTCGTGGTGGTGCTGGACCTCCTGTAAGTCAACGTGCAAATATAGAGCAATTCCTGAAAACATAGTTGTAAATAGTGGTTTTTCATCTAAAGAAAATAATACAGGAGTCCTAGGAAACACATGGACTCTTTGAAATCCAATATGGCAAAAAAATCAATTTATGGATTATGTTCCTTTTTTATTTACACTCCTGATTTGTTGAGTTTTTGCAAACAAAAACAACAAAAAAAGATGGGGTCTGTTCTTATGCTGGACACTCCAGTTCTATATTAGTGTTTCAAATTTTTGGCAATAGGGTTTAGCAAGGTTCTTTCAATAATTTGTACTGAAATAGCAACTGCCATTAAATTTGGGAAGTATTAAACAAATGTATTATAAAAGTTTATTTATTTCTCTCTCTCTATTTAAATTCAGTTGTCAAAAGATAAAATTCAATAACCAAAAATTGGACAATAGCGATTCATATTTTGTTGTAGAAAATATCTCCTCTAGTATCTTAGCTTAAATATTCTCACATTATCTTTGCAGATAAATTTAATGTTTCACCATATCTGTCTGTCTCCACAGGGTGCTACTGGTTTCCCTGGACCTGCCGGCAGAGTTGGACCCCCAGGCCCCTCTGTGAGTTTTAGAATCATCACGTAAATGACCTCCTACATGGCCGTGGAGTGATGGCTAATTGAGTTGTTCTGTCTTACTGCGACCTTGTCGCGTGATTCTAGGGAGCTTCTGGACCCCCCGGACCCTCCGGACCCGTTGGAAAGGACGGACCCCGAGGATCTCGCGGTGAGACCGGCCCTGCTGGTCGCCCTGGTGAGTCTGGTGCTGCCGGTGCTCCCGGTCCCAGTGGAGAGAAGGGATCCCCTGGCTCTGACGGATCCCCTGTAAGTACTCGCCACTTTACCGCCATTCGCTTTGCGCATGATTCAACCCCACTGACTCCCGCGTCCCTCTGTGTAGGGTGCCCCCGGTCTGCCTGGACCCCAGGGTATTGCTGGAGTGAGAGGTATCGTAGGTCTCACTGGACAGCGTGGAGAGCGTGGCTCCACTGGTATCCCTGGACCCGCTGTGAGTATTCTCGAGTATTCTGTTCTTATTTTCTAAATCTTGATGTAAGTGCTAAATTTAACTTGGGCTCTCTAAAACCGTTCACTGGGCACTTCCCTGCCTGACCAAAAGCGATCCCCTGTTGTTTCTTAGGGTGAGCCTGGTAAGCAGGGACCTTCTGGCCTTGTTGGTGAGCGTGGACCCCCTGGACCTGCTGGACCCCCTGGACTGTCTGGTGCCCCTGGAGAGGCTGGTCGTGAGGTATGAGGCTTGAAATCACTATTGTTTGATATTTCCTTTCGATTCGTTATGAATGACCGGTTTTGCTGCTCCTCTGCAGGGATCTCCTGGTCATGATGGTGCTCCTGGTCGTGACGGTCCTCCTGGCCCCAAGGTGAACATTTACTCTTTAAAAAGGGTTATTTCCCCCCAAATCTTATCTAAAAATGGAGAACTCTTCCTTATGCATCTGAAAATGTAGATCTTAGCTGCCTGTCTAACAGACATATGCTTTATAGGGAGACCGTGGTGAGAGTGGCAATGCTGGACCCCCTGGACCTCCTGGTGCTCCTGGAGCCCCCGGAGCTGTCGGCCCCTCCGGCAAAAACGGTGAACGCGGAGAGAGTGTAAGTCCCCAATGATGCTGGTCCTTTTTTTTTGATTTGTTTCTTTTTGTATTAACCCTCTTTCCTTCCTTCAGGGTCCTGCTGGTCCCTCTGGTCCTGCTGGCATTGCTGGACCCCGTGGTTCTACTGTAAGTTCATCAATCTACGGCACATGAATCCCAGTTATCCACATTAAGTCTCAGAGTTGTGCATTAATATGTCATGGCATCTTTGGCAATTTTCAGGGCCCTGCTGGTGCTAAGGGAGACAGAGGAGAGGCTGGTGAGGCTGGAGATAGAGGCCACAAGGGACACAGAGGACTCAGTGGACAGCCTGGTCTCCCTGGACCTCCTGTGAGTCTCTACTACGTCTTATGCACTGCTGAAAAAAAAAAAGAGTTTTATAATCCCTTAGGCATTCATTTCCACATATACAATCATATTTGATACATTAGAACACTACTGAACACTTTATATTGATCAGTTACTCGTAGATTGATGTTTTAAAGCTCTTAATGCTGTTAATTATGATGATGACGTCATTATCTTCGCCTGCTACCAGGGAGTTCATGGAGACAGAGGACCCGCTGGTGCTTCCGGACCCGCTGGACCCAGAGTAAGTCCAGCTGCTTTGCGTCACCATGCCAATAATTGGATACACCACTAACATTTGCGATGCTTTTACTAAAAAGCAAAAGTATTTTGAATTAATTTACTGTGTCAAGATAACGTCTCAGAGCATCAAATCTACTAATAATCAACAAAGTTAAGCTTATAAATGATTTGCTTTTCATTTTAGGGACCATCTGGAAACAACGGTTCCCCTGGTAAGGATGGACAGAACGGTTTGCCCGGACCCATCGGACCCCCTGGACCTCGTGGTCGTAATGGAGAGCTGGGACCTTCTGTGAGTTTCATTACTATTAGAAACCTTTCTAGTAAATTAGTGTAAACAGTGCAAAAGCAGAAGGAAACTGAACATGTATAAGATGTTCCAGAAGGCCTCTTCAAATCTAATCAAGTCTTTTAGGGACAAGTTAAGATGTCTGGGTGACTTTTACAAAAGCCCTTAGGCACCCCTGCTGTAAGTCTGCATATTTCATTACTCTCTTATCTCAAAACAGGGTCCACCTGGACCTCCTGGACCCCCTGGACCTCCTGGAGCCCCTGGCAGTGCCTTTGAATTCGTTGCACCACCCCAGCAGGAGAAGGGTCCAGATCCTCTCCGTGGTGGCTACCGCGCTGATGACCCCAACATGATGCGCGACCGCGACATGGAGGTTGACACCACCTTGAAGACCCTGACCCAGAAGGTCGAGAATATCCGCAGCCCCGACGGCTCCCAGAAGAGCCCTGCTCGCATGTGCCGTGACTTGAGGATGTGCCACCCTGAATGGAAGAGCGGTGAGTGAGGATCAGAGTTCATAGACCTTTTTTTTTTCTTTTAGTACCTTTTGCCAGACTTAGATTTTGATCAAACCTGAAACCCTCCTTATATTTTTCTCGGTTGCAGGCACATACTGGGTTGACCCCAACCAGGGCTCTTCTCTGGACGCCATCCAGGTCCACTGCAACATGGAGACTGGAGAGACCTGCGTCTACCCCATCGATTCCAACATCCCCATGAAGAACTGGTACCTCAGCAAGAACCTCAGAGAGAAGAAGCACATCTGGTTCAGCGAGTCCATGACCGGTGGATTCCAGGTGAGAGTCGCCGTCACGAAATCCCTCCGATTACTTCTAGTCAGTACGATCAAAGAGTGACTTTTGCTTCTACCCGTCACGCAGTTCCAGTATGGCACCGAGGGAGCTGATCCCGAGGATGTCAACATCCAGATCTCCTTCATGCGCCTGATGTCCAACCAGGCCTCACAGAACGTGACATATCACTGCAAGAACAGCATCGCCTACATGGATTCTGCAACAGGCAACCTGAAGAAGGCCCTCCTTCTCCAGGGCTCCAACGATGTCGAGATCAGAGCCGAGGGCAACAGCCGCTTCACATACAGCGTCAGCGAGGATGGCTGCACGGTAAGTTCCCTCTGTCTTCATATTGAGTCATACACATTTTATGGCCAATTTGTGATCAGAATAAGATTTAGATCAAAGACGATGCATATAGGAACTTAGTAGCATTATTAGCTAGCATAGTTAGGAGTAGCAAAGTAGCACTTTCTTTTGGTTTTACCTGGAGAAAGTTTGAGCTTTTCAAATCAAGCATGTCCCAAACAAACATGAGTTGTAAGCTCAATGAAATAAAAAAGCACCTTTGCTCTCTTTAGTCTTCTTGCTATCTAGTGAAGTCTTGCTCTTTCTTGCTGTCCAGCAGCTTAAATAAACTAGATGCGTTTGAATGTCTTTAAGAAAATACATGTTTGTTTTAGGTTGCTTCCTATGTCTTAGTGCTTTCTCTGGCCTCATTTATTTGGTCTTACTGATATTTCACATAGCAATGACATTTAATCTTCCGCTCTCAGTAACAACTTCCACACAGAAAGTGTGAGAAATATCTGGCAGAAGGCACCGTCCTCATAACTTTAAACCAAAACTATACTGCTAAGTCAAATTAAATAATTTATTTTATCCTAAGCACACTCTTCAGCTCAAAGTAGTAGTAGTACAAGGCCATCAGATATGACTAATCAAATTCAAAAGTGAATGTATCAGTTGGATAGCTGATTTTTCTGTTCATCTCTATGTTTCTATTAAGTTATTAGAGACTTATGTCTGTTTTGTCTTTCTGTTTCTCTCTACAGTCACACACTGGCACATGGGGCAAGACAGTCATCGACTACAAGACATCGAAAACATCCCGACTGCCCATCATTGACATTGCTCCTATGGATGTTGGTGCACCCGATCAGGAATTTGGCGTCGAAGTTGGCCCCGTTTGCTTCTTGTAAAAAAACAAAAAACAAAAAAAATGAAAGAAACATGGACATGACATTGTTGTTTTTTTCTAGCAGTCATCTCTAAAACCTCTTTTTTTTTCTTATGCAACCAAAACTCATTCGGCCACCATTGGTCCACAATGCTTTAAAACCACTCCACTGAAGACAGTGTCTGCATTTTTTTTTTCCAACCCTGAGATGCTTTTTTTTGGGGACTGCTACTTCATCTGAAAACCAACCACACAAGGACACTTTAAATAAAACTTTTTGATTCCACTGGCAAGAAAATAATGTACGTATGTGTAAAATTTCCCCAAAGGAGATGATTAAAAATAAGAGAAAAAAAGAAAACAGAATCGGGTGACTTTTTACCTATTTCCTACCACTGCAGAAGGACTTTGAAAACAACAAATGATATGTACCATTTTTCTGGTGTTAAATAAATTGTAAAAAGTGTGGAGTGTCTTGTTGATCTAAATACATATGAAAAACACCTGAACTTTGGACCAACAAAAGAACAAGACAATTAAGCTCACCTTCATTGCAATATATAGATGGCTACCTCAGAGTCACCCCCCAATTTTTCTTTAGAAATTGCCTATCGGGGGACATTAAACCATTTAAAGGTGCTATTACTAATCCAAATGAGGTCCAGTTATCAGTATTTGATGATCAAACTCTCACTCTCATACTGTAATTGTTGCCACTAATGCCTGCAGAACTTTGGTGCTACTAAATTCACTCATTGTCTTGTTGTCTATGCAGTGCAATTGTTTTCTTCTTTGAGTGTTGGTTTGATGACAGAGGCGATTGCTGCAGGTGTGATGCATGCATTCGTGTCTTTGTAGATACAAGCGAGTGACTTCCCCGCCCACATGTTCAGTGTTTGCCCCATCTGTGGAAAATCCCTTAAAATAAAGAAAGAAAAAAAAAAAGGAAAGAAATCACTCAAAAGAATAGCACACATCTTCCCGGTTGTTTATGTTTCATTGATGTCTTTTTTTGCAGAGAGTTTCTTAAAAATGGAAATTGAAGCAGACCGACTTTCATGGTTTCAAGGAGAGATTCTGTACTTATTTTGTACATGTATAATAAATCAAGATGTTTTTAATTATTTTGGGTGCTGAAATAAAGCATGTGAAGTGGTCTACTCGGTGGCAGAGTTTTCACTGTTGTTAAAACTTAGAGTCACGCATTCAGAAAATATGTCTTGCATTTAAGACTGTGTTTTATACGCTCAGAGAGCAAGGCCTTTGACAAAAAGCTACATAAACATTTTGTGTTGCAATGAAGCAGTTTCTGTTTCTGACAAGCAGCAGTGAAAACAAGGCCAACATCTGATTGAAAAAAAGATTTTTAGTTTCAATTCTCCAATAAGTAGCTTTGCGAGTGGCGTAGCTGCATCTGCATCCTCCTGCAGAAGAATGTCTTTCATTATCAGAAGACCAAAGATGTCTAAAGAAGATAAAGCTTTAGTTTTTACCGAAGGGAAAAGACTGACACCTGGTGGATATTGTGTGCTATAACAACTACGGCGCCACAAATATACAAACACAATGTTTTCTTTATTAGGCTATATGGAGTAATGAAAAAGAACAGCTTGCAGTTTGAGTGTATACATTTCGTGCTTTATGAAATCTTTAAAGAATGAATTGCCTTCTAGTCAATCCCTTCAAACTTTCTACATTTCTACATTGAACAGAAAACCACAAAGTAAAAAAAAACAAGGAAATGACTTGTACAGGGTGATGTGGAAGGGTTTTGTTAACTTCTAGACCAAAATGTTCAGTTTTGGTCACATCTGTCCAGATAAGCTATTTTCACTTGTTTGCTACGTACTGAAGTTGGCTTGTGACATCCTGCACAATACGACTTCATGAAGCTTTCTTTCGAAAGTGGCTTTATTGTTGCACTGGATTTTATTTAGAGGTTTCTGTTGGGGACTGAATACAAATGCTTAGATGCAGCTGACAATGTAATGTCAAAGCAATAATTTTGCCTGCACTAATCATTTATTCACCTAATTTGAAAAGGTATTCTTGATGCGCTCAAGAGGATGGGATCGTTTGACAATAATAGTGAACATAATAATTTGATTACTAAAAGGAACAAGTTCAAAGGTCAGGAAATAAGTCTTGAAATGGACAAAACAATATAGAATATGCTAAAAAAAAAAAACAAGCACAAATCATGAACAGCAAATAACAATATGATAAACTGGTTGTTTGGTTAATTGTGCTGCAAATAGGTCATTCCAAAAACTTGTGTATATGAAGCAAAGTTAATTACTTTGTGGAGCTTCAAAGATGCTTTATCTGTGACCGACATCACTTCCTGCAAACAAGGACAACATGAGAAGGAATGGAGTTATCGGTGTTGGCGAAAGGAGTGGATGTAGTGATTTGGTTTTACCTGGGCAGTGTGTCACTGTAGGGATCCCTGTGAGAAGAGCAGAAAAGTGACACGTCACAACAAAAGACACATAAACTTAGCACCAACTTTATCAAATGGAGGAAATTAAGAAGGCCCTTGCAGCTCAGAAACAATAGCAGTTAGCAGGAGAGTTTCTCACTGTTGGGCCATGATGAGAGGGATGCTGTCCGACTGCAGCGGTGACGCCCTCTCTCCTGTGCGGCTGTTAAACATGGGCAGCGTAGAGAGAGGAGGAGGGACCGCTCGTTGGGAGGCCATGCTTCTCAGCTCCTCAGTGTTCCCGTGGATGGTTTGTTGATGGTACAGCTGGATGCTGCAGAAAGCAGAGCGTCACATTCAGGTTCGTGCAGTGTCTCGCAAAAGCGTTCACGTCCTCCTTTTTTAGATTTTGCAAAGTAAGTTTACTTACTTGTCTGTTTTTGCATCCCTTTTTGCACTAGAAACAAAATGAAAAAAAAAACATTACATGAACGTAAAACTGTTGTGATCTGTGTTTTCTGTGTATTTATTTTGAGGTTTTTCTGTGTTTATTAGCCTGTTCCCCTGAGTCTCTGTCTTCCCTGTTGATTGTTCCCAGCTGTGTCTCGTTTCTTTGATTACCCTCCCAGTGTATTTAGTCCCACTTGTTGTATTTGTCTCTTGTCAGATCCTCGTTGTGTGTACCAGCCAGTTTCCCTGTGCCGTCTTGTGATCGTTGTGCTCCCTGTTGTTCTGTTCCGTGGATATTTATCATTAAATCATCATCTTCATCCTGGCCTGCCTGCGTCTTCCCTCACCTCACCAAAACCCCAACCAAGACAAAGCCATGGTATCTCATTTTATTTTGGGCATTCAAAACGGATACTTACACCCCCTCACGCCTGCCATACATGATGTAGGCCAGCAGCAAACACAGGAGGACTGCAATGATCAGGGGCACGATCACAGTCACAATGTAATCTGGGAAGTAGTCTCTGCTCGGGGGAGACTCCGGAGGGTCGAAGTAACCCTCGTCCTCCAATATCCCGGAGCCCATTGTTGGAGCAGGCGGTGCAGGCTCCATCTTTGTTCGGTCAAACTGCAGAGAGAGACAACCAAGTATGACATCTAGTCATAGTAACTGTGACTAGATGTCATACTAAATTCTGTTGGATTTAGGTCTCAAATCTCTGGGTAGGTGATTCCAAAATGTGCATTTTTTTATGAGGAAGTCATTCTTTAGTTGATTTGGAAGGTTGTTTAGACTTAAGCATTTGTCTTAAAACTTTAACAAAAAAAAGGCCAAGCTGAACATTATACATTCCTATCTCTTATCTTATGAGTATTTAGTTATTTACTTATTTATATACAGTTTAAACATTATGCTTCAAAACAACAAGCCTACACTAAAGGGATGATCTTCGTGAAGGGAGTTTTTCCTCTTACCAGCTTCGTCTTGCACCAGGTGATGCAGTTGCTGGGGATTTTGCAGAAGTGGCATTCTCCAGGTACCTTCACTTTGTCCCCTGCTGCGCACTGCCTTTGGTATTGTGGCGTCATCACTCTCTGCAGACACCTGGAGAAGTACTTCTTTGACCCCACCTTCACGTACACACTAAGACAAGACAGGTTATGAATAAACAGAAACACAGATTTCAGCGCTTTTGCTGGCTTTTGTGCAGGCGACTCTGTTTACCCCTCATAGTGTCCTGCAAGAGGGAGGGGAACTCTGCCTCCGCGGTCTAGGGCGTTGGTAATGTTGACAATTTCCAGCGCCTCATTGTCCCACAGCTTCTGCAGATCCTGCTTTATCTCACTTTGAACAGAAGAGGGCAGCACCTTCTCAACCTCCCTCAGCTCGATGAAGAACTCCGCTTGGTAGGGCAGCATCTTCTCTGTTAGGGAAATCTTGGATTTTATTTTTTCCACATTTCCTCATATCCTCCTGCCTCGCACATTGTTGTCTGTAGACTTCTATAAATAAAAACAAAAAACAAACAAAAAAACATACGTACCTGGAACAGCCTTGATGACGAGAAGGTCTCTTGCTGTGTCATAGCTGTTTTTGTTGACTGCATAAATCTGGGGCAAAATAACGACAAATCTGTTAACCTTAGCTATTTTTTTTAATGTAGAAGTTCAGTGGTTCCTTAGTTGGTACCTTCTCAGTCGATGTTTATCTAAAGCTGGTTTCACTCTGGTTTCACCAACATTTTATAGATTATGACAGATTTGAATTTAAAGTTCATCCTGACCATCCAAACTAATTTACTTTCATTTTGGGACCGTTTGTCACACACTTTAACTACAACCATGAGGAACTCCACCAGTTCGGGCAAGAAATGTCATCAAAAATCCAGACAGAATTAAGCCAGAAGCTTTTTGATGACCACAAGATCTGTGTGGGTTCTCTGCAACCTGCTATAGAACATTTACCCAATTATTATAATGCGTATGCATATAGTTTTGACACAAACACAATAAATTCAAACTTGTGAGTTACATTTTTGAGTTTTAACATTAATTGAAGTGGTACCCAGATAAAAAAAAAAAAAAAAACAGCATTGAAAAGCCCATGAATAATATGGGTTTCACTCACATTTTGAGTTTATCTGTTTGAACTAGCTATGTGGCTTTCATCTTTATTTAACCAAAAAAAACATATTTTTATGTATTAATGTATTCTATTTAATTAAAACTACATATACTTTGAGATACTTTTATATTTTTTTCTTCAAAGAGGTTTTACAAGTTGTTTTTTTGTTTTTTTTAAAATCCAGGCTTAAAATAGCTGCCGGAGAATCAGCCCAAACCTTTTATCTCTACAGATTTGACAGCTTGACGCTTACTGCCATTCTAATTGTCTCTAGCTGTTTTTGATGTTGGTACAGAAAAACTCCAGACCTCAATGAAGGTTTTTCCCGGAGTCGTTGGTGTGCCGTACAAGAAGCCATTCTCACTGGGACGCCTTTGGATGAAGCGGAGCCACTCTGGGAGGTCAGGATACCCCTGCTGGTTGCACTTAAAGATCATGGGGTCATTATGGAGGACCCCGGCTTCTCCATGTAAAAATAGATACAGCAGTGTGATAAAAGTGTATTTTTTCGCTGTCTGTCAATTGTTAAGAAAATGAGTTCATCAGACTTACTGTAGAGTTTTTGCGAGTAGGAATCGAAGTCACTCTGGAAATTTTCTCTCATCACTTCATATGTAAACAACCTCCCCACAGCAATGGTAAATTTGATTTCGGCACTGATCCCACACAAGGTGGCAGCGAAGACTGAGTGGAAGTAAAACAAAAAAACAAAAAAAACAAAACGACATTGAGTATAATGTAAAAAGAAAAAAAAAATAGCCAAAATCATAAAAAATGACTAAAGCAGGTCAGTTGTTTAGTCACATCACTGCATGGCTGAAATCACAGGTAATATTTCCATTCAATAACACAGACTTAAATGTAAGACATGAAGCTTATTTTTGGTTTCTTTAACCTCATGAAACTTAAAGTTTCAGAGTTAAACTTGCCTGCTGAAATGAAAAGCCAGCTCCTGAATCCCGCCATCTTGTTTTTGGCCTTTGACTGACGGAGCCAAATGTAGAGGCGGGAAGGGTGGGTGGAGGGTGGTCTCCACAGTTAAAACTCATGCCAAAGTTATTTTTGCCTCACTCACCTAACAACATCCGGACTGGTGTCTGTCTGTAAATTGTCACACTTTTTTTTTTTTTTTTAACTTGTTTTATATGTGGAAGAAAAACTGTTAAGAGGCGGCAAAAGATTTTAGACTGAGGTGGAGGTTCACCTTCCAGCAGATCAATGACCCTGAACAGTGAGAACTAATGCAATGGTTCAGATCAAAGCCTGCTATAGACTTTAAATCTGAACCAAAGTTAACAGAGCTTGTCTTGAACTATTTAGTAAAAAAAAAAAAAAAAAAAAAAAAAGAATGAGTAAAGATTTCATTTTCTAGAACTACAAAGCTGAGAGATGTATCCAAAAGACCTGAAGCTAAAAGATGATCCTACAAAAATACTGAGACCAGGGGGGATGAATATAAAGTCGCTTTTCAGTCCTTGACGTTTTGATTGCTTATTGATCGTCACCTGATGCTTTGAAATACAACTTTAGAATAGAAAGAACATATACTCCTCATATAAACCAATATATGATGCATCTTGAATATGGCGCAGCTTCGAGGCTTTTGAAATGAAAATAACCCTTTGGGCAACTTTTTAACACCCAGTCTGGCAAGTCCTGTTTTAAAGCTGGACGTAAAGAGAATACTTTCTAGTGACGGCCCGCAGCACAGAACATGTCTGTCAGCGAAGATGCACAATGCAGGAAGCAACAATCTGAGCTGCAAATAACGGGAGCGCTATTGGCCGACAGGGTTTGACGTGAGCGAGATTTCATTGGGTCCTAACGCCGTCGGTTTAGTCCACAGATTGTACTTCGGAGCATCTAGGAATAGCATTCACTAAAAATGTTTTAGATTTTTTTCTGTTTTGTAAGTGGAGGCCATTAGCTACTACGACGTCCCCTCCGCCCCCCTACCTGTCCCCCTTGTTGCTATTTCTAAGTGCTTGATTATTTTTAATCTTTTATTTATGCAGGAATATTCTCGTTGTCTCATTTACGAGAGACCTATAAATGAGACATTTTCTCTCACAGGAAAACCAAAAGTACCACAATGTAACAAATAAGCAAGTTCAAATTCATAAAAAAATAAAATAAACACACAAAGAAATATTTAAATGCATTAATTATTAAACAAAATTACAATATGTTTTGAGGAATGTCTAATAGACTCCATTTAGGCTGTGGCAAGTAGACTCAACACTGGGTTCGTCCATATGAGGTCTCTGTGCCCAGCCTCAACGTTGACATTGAGGGGGAACTTATTTAAACAGCATTAACATGTTCTTGTTGTTTTGCAGTTAACATAGAAAAGTATTTAACTGTTGGCTTTCATAATGAATATTTACAATGATTTGTATTTATATATATATTGTGTCACTTTTGGCCTTCCACGTTTGACCCCTTTGTGCTTGGGGGATTTCGGATTTAACCGGCGGGCCTTATGACCCGGAAGCTTCCTCCTGCATGCAGCAGCAGCAGCAGCAGCAGTCTGCCGCTACAGGAGGACCAGAAATCTGCAGCTCACAGAATGAAGAGATCAAAATGATGCTGCCTCCAAAAAGGGATTAAACGTAAGCAATCTGTCGTCAGTTTGTGCTAAATCCGCCGCTCATCTCCGCTTTATTCTCCCCGTGCAAATATCTGAATGATTACTGCAGATATCCAAGGAGGTTTAGGTTTGCACCGTGTCTGCATGCGAGCTATTGACAGATGCATCGTGCTCACTTTCTCTGACAATTGCAGCGGATTCAGGCAGGCCTTTGATGCGATCTGTTGTTTGTGTTTAGTCCGGGCTGGGCGCCACCTCGCTGGGATCCGCCGCCGGGTGGAGGAACAACAGATTTTGGGAGGGGAGTGGAAGGGAGACATGAGGTCGCTGAGCATCCGTCGCGACGCCTGACCGAACATGATGAAGACCGAATCCACATCCAAGAGCACCAGCTCCACGCTCAGGAGCCCGTCCCCGCACAGGAACGCGTACGAGGCGGGGATGCAGGCCCTGAAGCCGGTCAAAGACGGCGCCGCCAATGGGGACGTGCAGGAGGGCCCCCGGGGCCGCAGGTACGGCTCCAACGTGCACCGCATTAAAAACATGTTCCAGCAGATGCAGACCACGACCGGGGGCGACGTGGAGGCGGAGGACGACGCCAGGACGGTGCGGCTGTCCCTGCCCAGAGCCGGCAGCTTGAATGAAAACGTGGACCACAGCGCGCTGCTGAAGCTCGGCTCCACCGTGTCCGAGCGCGTCAACAAGTTCGACCCCAAGGCAGAGAACGGGCACCAGCGGGCCTCGTCGCCCAGCTACTCCAAGCTGCAGGAGACCCGCCGCATCTTCGAGCAGCAGCAGCAGGAGAGGCTGGAGAAGCTGAGCACCACCCGGGTGCTGCTGAAGACCGACAAGACCCCGGCCTTCCAGGATGGCAGGCTGGACATGGTGTCTCGCTTTAACGGCAGCACAGAGTCCCTGGACAGCCTGGACACCAGCGAGGCGGTGTCCCCCACGGTGAGCCAGCTCAGTGCTGTGTTTGAGAGGGCGGCTGAGCTGCGGAACAACCTTCACCGGCTCTCCTCCACACCGCCACTCCCTTCCCGGGGGGTCACCACCAAGGTGGGGGTGTTGAACTCAAAGATAATCACCAAGAGGGTCAGTGCCTTTGCATCAGGCCACCAGGACGAAGAGATAAGCAATCAGAAGGGCAGAGAGGGGCCGCCCAGGGGCCTTAGAGGAAGGGTCACGCCTCCATCCGAAAGCATCAATGGAGGCAAAAGTGCCGGCAAATGTCCCACCGCCGAACATTCAAGTAATGTAGGAGAGTCCATTGAGCAAAGAGAAAAGACTGTTGTGGATGTTGGTGTGGAGGCCAAAGAGATTGTCCAACATGAAAATCTGCCTGGGGCCAAGGGGCCCAACAGCACAGGTGACCTCCACGGGTCTGTGGAGAACGGAGAAGATGCTGCAGAGGCCAGACGTTCTCCAAAGACGGACGAGATGCTGGCGCAGGGGGAGGAGAAGGAAGACCAGGACGACAGGACTCAGAGGGACGACAAGTCGGAACGTGACCTCACAAACATCAGCACCTGCAGCACCATGGGGGACGATTACGGGGAAAGCCAGAAGGATGAAGAGGAAGAGGAGGTGGAGGAGGAGGAGGAGGGCGACGAGCGCTACGAGCCTGAGTCCAGCTGCGTGGAGATTCCTGGCCTTCCCGCTGAGGAGGACCCGCCCCCGTCCAGGAAAATCCGCTTCTGCACAGAGCCCATCAAGGTGAGGAGGGACGCAGCACTGAAACACCTAGAGAGCAGAAATAACCACAATCAGAAGGAGAGGCTTTCTTTTATTTTCATAGAGGCAGCCCAGTGTTTTCAAGGATTTCTTTTGTGTTTCACTAGAAATTGCACACCGACACTAAAAAACCTCAGCTGGGGAACACAGCATGAATTTCAAATGCAGGAGTCTGCAAAATGTTCTTTTGGTTTAGAGACATAAACTGAAGTGATCAGGTGACAGATTTGACTTACAGTAAATTCTGAAGAGAAAGCACCAACGACCAAGTCGTTTTACACTGTAGGTGACAAACCAAATCTAAAAGGTTTCAGATCAAACAACTTTTCATATCAAAGATATCCCAGCTTTTTTGTCCATCAATAGAAGTTTGATTATCTGAAATATTTAAGTGAATTAAGTTTCATTTATATAGCATAATGGACATACAAATACAACCATTTTATTAAAGAAATACATGATTAACTCCATCCACTCATTCACATAAAGACATCTGTGAGGAGGCCGAAAACTTTTTTAAAATTTTTTTCCAGATTTGTGCTCCAAAAGCTTGAGGAATTAAACTAATCGATTAAACAATTGGAAATTCTGATCGACTGGGTCCCGATGCTTTGCTTCCTCGTTCCAGACGGTACCAGATGGAACCGTCTACGGAGACGGGGTGCAAATAACAGAGAGGGCGTTACGAGCTCTGACGAAGCAGTGTTTGTACGTCATGTCGTGTTCTGTATGGGGAGAACAGGCGGCGTGCAGGTCAGAGCGTGGTCACAACTGCAGCCTGACGCGAGGTGCTCCCTGCCTGCTGAGGTTCGTGGCGTTTGTCTGACTCGACAGAACTTGACGCTGATTCCAACAGAAAGCTGTCCGAATACACGAGCGCATTGCGCACGTTTGCCGCACACGGAGCTCAAAACTGCACAAGGCCTGGCCTGGTTGTTAAATATTTCCTGTAAGTATGTGGCGTATGACCTTGGGTGGTAATCTGCCCGGGCTACAGTCCCTAATTAGAGCTTTTGTCAGCATTTTTACTGAACCTGCTCAGCTTTCTCCCGCCCTCGAACAGATGCTGACCTTTTGATTTCTTTTTCCAACACTGGGATCAGCACGGCAGTGAAATCCACAAATCATACCAGCTAGCTGCTTAGAGTTCCTGCTGCGAACAAAAAAAAAAAAGAAATTTGCAGGCTTAGCTTTAAAGAGAATTTGAAATCCATATAGGACAACAAAATAAATGAATGTTTTTGATAATTTATCATAATTAAAACAAAAAAAAATCAATGTTTTGTTGTTTCAGCAGTAGCATTAACAACAGCTGCTTTTTATGCTACAAATAAAAGCAATTATATAATGTTGGGTATTTATGTTTTGAAAAGACGAGAGAAATTCTCTTTTATTTTATTTTAAGTTTGAAATATCAACTGTCATGACCTAAAATACCCCATATAGTTTATAGAATTCATTAAAATATTACATAAAATGTAAAGGAACCTGCTAAACTACATATCAAAAAAGACTTGGGTAGCAATCAACATATTTAAAGACATAAATTCACAGCAGTTGAAGATAAAAGTCCCTTTAAGGGGAGGTAAGTGAGGGTGAAGAGAGTATTTTTCGATTTATTTTTTTTTATTTTGGTGTAAGAAAGAAGAATGCAATTTCTACCAAAGTATGGTGAGATGAGAAAACTGAAGAGGCCGAAGACAGAGAGAAGGGGGCGGGAGCGTTGACTCAAAGCATCTCTCTGTTTAGTGGCGTCGGTGTAATGATCCGAAGAGGAGCATCAGACTTTTCTCCAGCCCTGCCTGGAGCTCTGGGTATGCAGAGACTCTGGCAGGCAAAGTGAGCCCTGACTCTGTGCATCACACGCATCTCTCTCACAGAGAGCCGTCTCATACTGTTCCTCATCATGGGGACTCAAGTCAAGGGCTACTGTTGATTTTATTTTTTATTTTTTTCCCCTGTAGATGCACATTGTCCAACATTGCATTGTTACTCTTACTTTATATCAATTTTTGCAATAACTGAGGAGTGACGATGCACACTTATTGCAACATTAGCCACATATGTGCCTCAAGGGAAGATCTAAATATAACATCAAATCTAATGGCTGAATAGAAGTTTATTAAACATAGTATTAGTCCACAAAATGGGATATTTGGAACATCTGGGATTTAAGTACTACAATAAAGGCTTTTCCTTTACCTCTTTCTCTCTTGTTACAGTCCACCCAGGTTTTTAGGAATGAATTGTGATGATTTCTATTTTCCAAATAACGCATGTCGACCATTATACCCCACAGAACCTGTCAAAAGTATTCACCCACCTTGAACATTTTCACATTTTGTCTCATTCCAACCAGAGATGTCATTGTATTTTGTTGGGATTTTTATCTGACATACCAACATAAGGTAGTTCATAATTGTGAAACGAAAGGATATGGTATTTGAAGTTTGTTTTTTTTCTTTTTCAAATAAAAATCTGATGTTACATGTATTTTAAGCCCACCCACTGGGGGGATCGCGACCAATTGGTTTATGCCTCTAAAATGATACATCCTCACATCTGGAAACTGGATATTTTCTCACTCGCTTTGCAAAAACTGCTCAAGCTCAGTCCGAACGTTTCTGCGAACATCAGTTTTCAATTCCTGCCACAGATTTTTAAAACGGATAAGCTTAGATGTAAACTAAATGTTACTCCATCCTATTGTAGCTCTGGCAGCATGTTGTGCGGTCGAACCGGGTTGGTACGGCATGGGTTGGTGCGGTTTGCTTCACTATTTTGCCTGTTTCCATTGTAAAACAGGCCCATAACCAGTCTGCAATATTCCTGGGCTCCTTTCAATTGTAGCTCCACAGGACAGTGGTAGTCAGGGCAGAACTATTGGGGTCACATAACAGTCCGTTGACTGGAAGACAGGAAAGACTTCACTGCTTACGACAAGCACAAGACATTCTAGTTTGTCACGTTTATACTGGTATGACGTCACGACACGCATTTGGGAATTACCCTGCCTGCCCAATGAGAGTCCAAATGTTCTCCTGAATATGCTGGGGCATAAAAAAAAAACTGAGTGTTTTTCTACAAGGCATATGTCATTCTGACCTCTGGAGCTGCTGGTATTTGTTGGTTCAATGATGTTGGCTTTATTAGGCGGTTGAGTTGATAAAGTCCAAGGCAACCTAAAGAGGGGCCTGTCCTGGTGGCTGTTAACGATGCATTCGAGAGGAGAAACAAAAATATTGTATGATGTGTCTTTAAAAACATGATTTAAAAAAAAAAAATGGAAATCTGAATTTGATTGTGGCTCTGCTGCGGTCACCGGGGAGTAACTGAGTACTGTTGTACTGAATGACTGTGGCCTTTTGTTATGGAGACTGATGTGAGGGTGGATGAAAGTAAAAGGACGGGTGAGGGAGGGTGTTTGAGGTCAAAAGGGAGGGGCGTCATTATGCAGCTCAAATGTCACGTCGCTTTATAAGTCCGGCTGTCACTTTGTTTCTCTCCTAAACAGGAAGCACCCATGTTTAGTGCATATTTCTGCAATGCGTAACCAGTCAGTTTTTAGCCACATTTCAAGTGCTGTGGTGGTCACGGTTGGTGAATGGGTCAAAGCCTGTCTCTTGTCCCTGTTTTTTTTTACCCCGAACATCCCTCTCTGTCCTCTAAAACTGAAAAAAAAAAAAAAAAACAACCCAAAAACAGAAGATCTGCTTTGGGCGGTGATCACATTCAGCTCTGTTTCTGCTCCTTCTCATACTCTCGCTTTTTCTTTTCTCCCTTTTGCTCTCTGTCACCACGGCTGCTACTGCTTGTAAAAATAGCAGCATTGTTATCGTCACAGACTCGCCTGGCTTTTGACGGTCGCCTCCTTGAAGCCCACTTGAAGCTTCCTCTCATGTCTTATTTATTTTCTCGACTTGTTTGATGTAACTTCCTCTTTCTTCGCCACGTGCAGAAGAAGGAGGTTTTGGGATAGGAATTGGATTAAAAGCATTTTTCAGGTCTTGACAAGTATCGAGACCAACTGTTTTTTTTATTTACTTTCTTACCTATCACACGGTCTAGGAGTTCCATCCATCTGTGAAAAATGTTTGATTTATCCATAAAAGTTTTGGATGAAGTGTCTGGAAGGTTGCAACTTATTTCTCTATCACGCTGTGTAACAAAAGCTTTCTGCTAAAAAAAAAAAAAAAAACAAAAACAAAAAAAAAAACCCAAAACCCAAACTAGAAATAATCAGATTTATTTTTCATACAGCAGAATAACCCGACTATATGAAACTTTATTTGTACTATGCTGCCCACATGAAACTGTCCCAACAACAAAAACTAACTTGATTTTCATAAAAATAAATTCTCGTTTTTTTTTATATTTATTTATTTATTTTTTGTAGGAAATCCTAAATGGAGATCTTGGTCATTTGTAGGCACACAAATCAGTAGGTGAAGGATGGCCCAGGCAGGGGTAATGTAATCACCATATGTCCCAATATCCCCAAACTGTCTGTTACTTTGGACTCTGCAGCATCTCCTGGAGTGCGTTAGTCACTAGCAGGAGGGGTGGGAGATCAGACAGATTAGCAGCAAGGTCACGCTGTCCCACTTTTCTGTCCTGCAGCGGCGGGGGCGCTTCTGCATGTAGCAACCCACTCAGGTTGCTGCGACAAACCAAGTTATGCAACATCTCACTTGTGATGTCTGAGTGCTGGCCTGTCTCGCCCAGGCTGTCATCATCGTGTCAGGAAGAGTGCACGCGCCGGTTAGTCACATTCGAGACACTGACTGAACCGCAGGACGTGCCATGTACTTAGGTTTTAACTGCTTTCTACGTTTAGGATTAAAGTAGTTTTTTTTTTTTTTTTTTTTTTTCATAAAACTACTTTATAAATGGTCAAAGTCCACATCTGATTCTGAAGAGTTTTAAACGTACGGTCGTGGTAGCAAAATTGGCATAGATTTATTTCAAGAAGCTGTTTGAAATCGATGTTAATCAATTAGCATTTTTTTTTCTTTTAAGTATTTTTTTAAAGATATTCTTACTTTACTTTTTTTTTACTTAGGTTATTTTAAAAAGTAAATTAATTAATGAAGGTACAGAGAACTTTTTGAAGTAACTTCAAAAAGTCAATTTGTGGCATTTTGGTATACGATTGTTTTTAAAAGGTTTCACAACATGAAATCTGTGCGATAAAGTGTTCGAATGAAATGCCAGAGAATAAGCCGAAGTGACTGGAGATTTTGCCAGCTCCCTCTCCCCCCACCTGTTGCTGCACACTGCCAGTCAGTTGGCTTAAGGAAGGTTTGTTCTAGCATAAAACAGACAGATTTGTCTGGGTTACAACCAATCTAACGACTATGTTGAAATGGGTTTGTTAAATAATACTGGACCAATATCAATATTCAATATTTATTTCCATCTTGTTGCCATGTGTTTCAGAAATGGCAACATTTCTGAAGTGGAGGAGAAGGTTGGTTATGTGATCTTTGCTTGGTCATGTGACAGTTAACTGATTCACAAAACTAGGAAAACCTATTATATGAAGTAATATAGATAAATGTCAAAGTAAAGACATGACTTGTGATAAACAAACAAAACTTACTTTTACAGTAAATTGTTTCTTTTCTGATAAAAATAGAAATGATTATGCAATGACATACAATGTGTTAAATATTTGTGTGATTATCCTGATATTGTGGTCATACCGGCATCATACCATGAGAATCCAGTATATTTTCAGTAATCAATATCTTACCTGCCTTTAAAATCTAAACAACAGGTTGTGATTTTAAACACATTGTCAACAGAATTAACCCTTTTTTCTCTGTCTCCTCCATTATATATCACAATAAGTAAAATAAATATCGTTGTGTGCATATTATAATTGATATTTATACCGTCACATTTATTCTACCTTCATAAATATTTTTATTTATTTTTTTTATCTGCATTGATTGTAAATAAGGCTGCACAGTGGCGCAGTTGGTAGAGCTGTCGCCTTGCAGCAAGAAGGTTCTGGGTTCGATTCCCGGCCCCGGTCTTTCTGCATGGAGTTTGCATGTTCTCCCTGTGCATGCGTGGGTTTTCTCCGGGTTCTCCGGTTTCCTCCCACGGTCCAAAAACATGACTGTCAGGTTAATTGGCCTTTCCAGATTGCCCCTAGGTGTGAGTGTGTGTGTGCCTGGTTGTTTGTCCTGTGTGTCTCTGTGTTGCCCTGCGACAGACTGGCAACCTGTCCAGGGTGTACCCCGCCTCTCGCCCGGAACGTGAGCTGGAGATGGGCACCAGCACCCCTCCCGACCCCACTGAGGGACAAGGGTGACGGAAAATGGATGGATGGATGATTGTAAATATGGACGTCTAAACACACCTGGGCGGCAAAAATGTCTGATGGAAATTATTCTGGAAAACTAAATAATGACAAATAAAAATGACATTGATTCTGTAAAGCTCTGACATGCCAGTACAGTTTTAAGCAGATTCGGAATTAGACCTATAAATGCAAAACAAATCCTAATAAATTGAAAGTTAAATCGACTTCACCAGATTTATAGATTTATCACCAAATAAATCTACAAATAGAGTACATCTTCCAGACTTTTGGACAGAGGTCTCTATAAATAAAACACAACTGAAAGGAAATTAAAGCGAATCTCGTTTACTCCTTGACGAGACTCGATGTAGAGTCACACAATCTTTGTTACATCCCTCAAAATGTAGGAGTTTATCACATCACAAGATATTAAGTTTTTGTCTTTTATGACCCATTTAAAAAAAAAAAAAAAAGCTGCGTCCAACTTAATATTTGAGAGACAAAAGCTTTGATTTTCTCACCATAAATCATTCATTCATTTATGGCAACTATAGAGTAAGGATCCTTCAGAAGTCTTTCTGTGATCGTCCATTATTTATCAGAGCCTCTCTCACTGTGTGTGAGTGAGAGAGAGCAGTCCGCATTAGACAACTCTGGAGTTAAATGGAATTCACTTTCGTCAAAACAAAGTAATTATAAAGTTAATTTCATAAACTTTTGACCGTGACTCACTCTCACTCTTTTTCATTCTGTAAAGATCTTAGCATCCAGGTGTTGCATCGGCGTGTCCTTTAGCAGTTTGGCCTACTGCAATTTCTTCATTGTGTTTTTCATTCGGTGTCAACCCATCTTGGCTGGTTGAAGTTGCCGTATTCAAGTCACTAGACTGTAAAGTATCTTACTGAAGGTATTTCAGCCTAAAGGAATAACACAACCTATTAAGGGGGTGGGTCATCCTAACATTTCCTCAGATTGATATTACATTTTTGTTCATCCTTTTTTGATTGATTGATGCAAAACAAATGGCATTTGCAATTAAAGCACTTTAGTTTCTAGAGATAAATAAAAAAATAAGATGTAGGATATAAGCATTTCTGGATCAATTCAGCTATTTTTTTCACAAATGTTGAACCCTAAAAAAAAAAAAAAAAATCATTCTACAGAATTGAGGTCAGTTATTGCACTATGATGTCAGACTAAGCCCAAATATGACTGTTGACCAATGGCTGTCTTGCCAAAATACATGAGCTTTGATGCTATCCAGCCGTTATTTGACAGATGCTCCGTCTCAGTCGTATTGGCAAGAATAAGACTGGCCCAATGTGAAGCACCTGGAGCCGCACACATCCAGGATCTGGATTAAGTTCCAGTTTTATTGAAATTTGGAAACATTTACCTGGTGGTTATTTAACCGGTGCTGGGGAGGGAAGTAGTAGTCGAACATGTTAATAATAGGAGTGCTTGGCAACTTAAGCATCCATTCTGACACCATAAAGCAGATTGGTTACAGAGAATTAAGGGAAGATTTAAAACATCTCCCATTACACATGGTTATTTACTCAGTTTGCTTTACCTTTCAAGGTACAAAGGCAGGATACGTCTAATTAATAGTTTTGATCAGAGAAAAATGTTGCTGCAGAGCTTTCTGTTACAGAACGGCACCACCTCCACACACCCCATTGGCCAAATCCAAAATTAGACCCGATTTGGAGTCGCGAGGGAAAGAGACACAGCAGTCGACATGCAGCTGTGGGCTGCATGGGGGTGGGGGTTACAGCCTCCGTAGTTAACACCAGCGTGTCACCCAGTTGTTGCCTGGGGGCCAGTATGATAGAACCAGCAGAGCAGACGCCTCAACAGCTTGTCTGTCATTTCACCATTTCCAGTCGGTGGTATATGTCACCTCTGACTGCCTTTGATATCCTTTAGAGCCCTAAGTGTGTGCTCTTTATAGTCACAATCTGTTAGCTGGGGAGAGGCTCTAGCTTGCTGCCCACAGTGCTTTAGTAGGACATCCCAGTCAGTCGGCAGCGGAGGGAGGGAGGGCGGAAGGGAGTTTCCTGGCCATCTGTTAGCTCCTCTGACCTACTATCTGCCACAACTGGAACGGTGTCCTTCTCCAGCCCTGCCCCCCCTCCCCCTGCCTCTACCACACTGCCTTTAATCCCAATGTTTATCTCCTAAAGGCATCCGCCATGCTAGTTGAGGAGTTCATCTACTACTCATCAAGCTTAGGTTAGGCCAGGGAGGTTACATGACATTGGACCTTAATTAGATAGTCTGTCATTAGTGGGATAACCGTCTATATAAGAAGGAAGACAATCCACCTTCCTGGCAGTGAAAGTGTTAACTCTGTGCCTATGTGGATTCTTTCCTTGCTTTGCTCCTTAGCACCACTCCTGAACTTTCCCTTTGCATGAGGTCACGGCACCCATCCAACGGCTGGATGTTTCCAGTGCCACGTAACGTGCAGCAGAGCCTCCTGGTTGTTTGGTCCTCTGCAGTGTGAAATGAGGGCAACGGGAGCCACCAGCTGTGGCCTGTTGGTCTTTAAAGTCAAAAGGCGAAGCAGTGCCACGTGAGCACGCAGGCCACACTGTTGTCGTTTCATGCTATGCCACTTATGGTGGAAACAGTGTGTTTCGTGCGAGTGTTTAATCCACATTCTGGTAATCCGACCAAATGCAAAGGTAACCTAAATCAAAAGCCATTAGACTTCAGAGCTGCTCCCACACTGTCCTCTGCAGTGTCTCAGTTCGCGCGTAGCTATATTTTGATATGAAATCTATAAACATCAGTTGCTTTTTCCCATTAGTCAACTTGTGGTGAGACATATAAATGGTCAAATGTTTTCTGACCTATAAATAAATTTTTGGCTTCTTATTTTGGCTTCTTAAATCATTGTTGTGTGACTTTCATGAGCTGTTAATTTTACCGCAGCCACTGATGGACTTCCAAACTGATTGATTTGTGCTCGTTTGCACTCAGGTCAGGACCGACTTGTAGATAAGGAGATTAATGCTCTCTTAAGCCTCCAGAGTAAATATAGGACTGTAGCCAAGAGATGATTAGCTTAACGTAGTTTAGGAAAAAGAGCGGAAACGGTGGGAAATGTTTAGCACGGCTTTAGTGCGTCTAAGAAATAATCACTTCTTGATAAGTAAACATCTTTAAGGAGCTTTTATAAACAATTTTCAGATGGTTTCATTTAGAGCTAATTCTTTGAGTTGCTCGTGAAAACTAAAGATATATGCAATTGTCTACTTAACATGAATTGTTGACTGGGTCATGGGAGTTTAGAGTTTTGTGGATAAGGAGAAAGCTTGCAAAGCAACTGTGTCTTCCAAGGCTTTTGTTGAGGATATTGTATGAGTAAAGAATAGCAGGCATTCAGTATTTTAAAGTTTGATCCTTTTGTCACCAAAGTAAGAACCGTTTCCACATTCTTGGCTACAATTCGAGCCTGTTTCCTGCACAGCTTGGTCTCCATGCTGCCCTGATCTTGTATGCGATGTTCTTTGGCAGGATGTCAAATTGTAGTCAAGGAGTGGGGGGTCCCTGGTTCGTCACGGTCTTTTGCTTTTTTGTGGATGATGAGGTCCTGTTTGCGTCTTCAAGCTTTTTACCTCAGCAAAGGTGAAGTGGCTAGGATGAGAGCCATCTCTTAATCATCTTCATGTGAAAAAGGTGGGCCACTACGCCTAGCCTGGGCTTTTCTCATTGCCGCAATTGTAGGAGTTCAAGGCAAGGCAAGTTTGTTTGTAAAGCACATTTCAGCAATTAGCAATTCAAGGTGCTTAACATGATAAGGCATAATACGTCAGTCAGTTCAGTCAGTTTACCCGTTGTCATGGGGACTTGTTCATGAGTGATGGCAGGATGAACCAGAAGATAGGTGACTTAAGATGACAGTAAGCAAATTAAACTTGTCTTTGGATTGACGACTAAAATAGGGTTAAAACCAGTTTGACGTCAATCATTGATTCAGGCTGCATATTGGCCCTTTTGGGTTGCAGCAATAATGTATTGGACTCAAAGTTGTTAGCCCTCTGGGCTGCTCCGCTGATGAACTGACAACATGTCGAGAGAGTCGTCTATTGGAAGCTCGAGATAGGTACCAGTTGCTCAAATGACACTGCAAGGATAAAATACTGCAAGTAATGTATAGTCAGTTTGATAAAGTATGTTATTTCTTACAAACACTCCTGTTTTAAATTTCAAATATCTTCTATTATTGTAATAAATAGTTTAACAGATTTCAGCTGTGATATTTCAACTGACTGTTTCACTCAAGCCGAATTATGACTGATATTGTGACCGAAGTTTTGAAACTTTTGTACTCTGAAATTTTTATTACTGGATGATGTACTAGAGGACTAATACTGTAAAAAAAAAAAAAAGGATCAAATAAAACAATTTTGCACTTTAAGGAGCAAAGTGTGTGAACACTTGAAAAGTTGAGAAGATTGTGGGGAGGAGAAGGTCCAGAACTGAATTGGCATTGCGAGTTGAATGTGTAAGGTGCTGCATACGAAATCACCTCGGAAGACAGGAAAAAAGAGCCTTTTTAAGATTTGGCTTACGGTGTTAGAGTGCGTGTGTGTGTGTGTGTGTGTGTGTGTGTGTGTGTGTGTGTGTGTGTGTGTGTGTGTGTGTGTGTGTGTGTGCAGCTGCAGAGGGCCCCCATTAACATGCTGGAGGTGGTTATGTAAACTGTCATGCTGTTAAATCAGACTGAATGTGGGAAGTTGAGGCCTGAAAACAGAGGCCTCTGTCTCCATGAGAGCTACTCCAGTCGCTGTGATTGATTTTTTTTTTTCTTTCTCCCCTTCTATGCGTTTGATTACTGGTGTGAAATGAAGTAGCTGTGAGGCCTCGAGAAAATGCAGGAGATCTCTCTGACAAAACAGTCGATAAAAGTAAATTGTATTAGATCTGCATTAAAAGTGGTGGTCATGTTATTATCATATTATAGATTCAGTTGTATAGTTTCATCGGTATCCATCTTCATCTCCACGGCCTCGTTTGACATTGAGTTGCAACCATTTTAGCAAATGCCGTTATATAATAAGTGGCCTATAAGTGCAACAGCCGTACTCCTCTGAACGGATGTGATTCCTGTTTGTCTTAGCAGATGAATATCTCAGACTCTTTATTATAATAGCCTCCTTGCTGTATGAGATGACTCCATTGCAGATGACCTAAGACCACGTTCGGAAGCCCCAGTCGAAATCTGTAGCAAAACAAAAAATGTTGGGATCCTTAGACAAGTGTCTCTCAATGATGACCTGGACTTTTGGCAACATTCGGGTCTGCAGGTCTCATTGCTCATGCAAATTTTTCCAAGTCTGAGAACAGAGCTTAGTGACGGGCACTCCAAAACACTGCATTTGTTGATCTTCTGTTTAACTAGTGTGGCAGTATTCTTAGGGCTATTGTCCATTTAACTTTATGACCCGTCTCTTGAGATGTTGCTTCTCTACTTCCACAAAATGCGCCCTCTTCACGATCACATCTATTTTGAGGAGTGCAACCGTCCCTCTGGCAGCAGAGTACCCATAAAACATGATGACCCTGAGGCTCACAGGGTTCTTCCTTTTTCCTCCAAAGCTAACAATGCTCATTAAGGCTGCAGCGGTGGCGCAGGGGTAAAGTGCGACCCATCTATACGGAGGCCTTACCCCTCGACGACGCAGCCGTCACGGGTTCAAGTCTCGGCCCGATGACCCTTGCCGCATGTCTTTTCCCTCTCTCATAACCCACTTTCCTGTCTCACAACAGCTAAAAAAAGACCACTGGAGCTGACAAAACCTGAAAAGAAAGAAACAATGCTCATTATGGTTAAACGTTTTTAGCGTCGTCAGATCACAGGACATGCCTCCGTAGCCCACTCCACAATCTGTAATCTAGATTTTTATATATTACTTTCGTTGTAATAGTTTCTAGTCCTTATTTTAATGATCTAACCTGTCAAGCTTCAGCCCACCAACTTAAAAATATCTTTTGTGGTTGCTCTGGGGTTTATTAAACCATTTTGCATCAAAACACGGCCATTTCTGAGACACAATCTGAATGGTAAGATGTTGTGGCTTTTATTCTTTATGTGTAATGATTGCACAGATAACTTTTGGAGGGCCACGATTCTCTTCCTGACATACTGCCTGATTTAGTTTCAGTTTGTCGTTATGTAACACCAGGAGGTCAATCAAAAAATTGTGACTCAACTTTTATAAGTTTATTACTGCATCATCTGGTCGATGATCTCAGAACACGATGTATTGGCAAACATAAGAAACAGGTTGAAAGGTGCTAATTATGCATGAGCTCCATTTTTCCCCCCCGGTACCTCGGTAAAGTGACGGTCCAGTCCTTTCCGTTATTTATTAAACTAAAAATTCCTAAGAACTAGTGATTTAACAGTTATTTAAAAAAAAAAAAAAGATTATTCTATTGATTATTCTGATAAATGATTAAATACATTGAAAGATGCAAATAAACAAAAATTTCAACTTCGTTTTTAAAATATGAAAATAACCATTTTATTGCCTAAAATGTTTGTACAGTTTGTATTTTCTGTGCAGTTTTGTGTTAGTTTCTCTGTGTTTTTCTTCCAGCAAACGGCCTTTTTCAGTCCGTATACTCCAGTTAGCGATTAATCTATTACTAAGCTAGCTGATAATCATGCTCAGTTTTTAGTTTTATTTAAATTACATTTTTACCACTTCATTCACCTACAAAGCCTTGAAGTACGGCTGCATAAATTGTGTCAGTGTTCATCAGGGTTCACGGGAAGTGAATCTGTTTTCATTATCAGTTACTATATTTGGAGAAAACGTGTGAACTCAGACGAGAAAGTGAGAACACTGCACAGCTGCACGAAGAAAGAGGCATCCACCGTCAAACTCGGTTATCTTCCATGATCTGGAAGCCATATTGTTGTGCATCTACATTTGCAAAATGAAAGAAAAGCTAAAATAATATTAATATGTTGTGGCGAATTCAAAGAACACTACAGATATCGTCAAGTGTCTCTTAACTCCAGGGTTTCAGGCATCCGAATATAATAATCTCTTTGTAAGTATTTAAATCTTTCAAACAGATGCATTTTTTAAAAAAGTTATAATAATTTATTGACATTTAAATGTTATTTTGAATTTTACTCAGTAAAGCAAATACATTTGAATAGAGGTATTTAGTTTGTTGACCACACACCATCTGTCCCAACACCTGAAGCTTGACCAAAAGGGGTCATCAGAAAACCATTCCTCATCGTCTGCTGTTGTCATGGACACCTTTTGTCTTTAAAGTCGTATCAGTGGATTTAATGTTGTGACAGACTCACCCAGCAAGCTACAAATCCGGCTGTGACAGATCCAATCTCTGCCTCCGCTGCAGGTTTTTGCCACCTATCCAAACGAGGACTACGACAGGCGCAATGAAGACGTGGATCCCATGGCGGCGTCGGCGGAGTACGAGCTGGAGAAGCGGGTGGAGAGGCTGGACCTGTTTCCTGTGGAACTGGAGAAAGGTATTGGCCTCGTTAAACTCTTGAGAAGAAGTTTCTCGAAAGCTGTGAAACGGTTCCGGAGTTCAGACCTGCTTCGGGCACCAGATTGATGGTTTCATAAGAAAACATAGAACACTATGTCTTCTTCAGTAGGAGGGTTTCATTGTTGTCGCTCATGTAAAAGGGCCTGGAGTCTTCGCCATCTGCCTTCTGACAGCCATCCAGCTTTTCCACGAGGAAGCACTAGTGCAAGTCTTTCCTTCAATTGCTCCCCGGTGGGGCACAACGAGAGCACTCCCTCAACATTACGCTGCATTAATATATGCATGCAGGGCTATGTTTAGCTTTCTGTCGCAGGCATGTTTTAAGTGATGGCATGTGTAGCAACATGCAGGCAAGCTGTGTGCACTTTCTGCACCAGGGAAACTGTAAATGAGACGCAGCCCCATGCTTTCAAGTACTGTAGATGTGAATCTTCTTTGTCCTCAAGAAAACAAAAAGCTTGTGCATCCTTTTATTACAGCTATAAATAAATCACAGCTCGCGGCAAATGTTGGCGTCAGGCTGTTGACATCACTGAAGTGAAAAGGTCAGATCAGGCTCAGTCCTGACTTAAACCCTGATCAGGTAAAGTGTTTGTTTAAAAAGTGCAATGTTTATATTGTAATTTACCACGTTTTATATTGCAGTATCGCATCATGCTTACCTTTATTTTTAATTTGATCATAAATATTTTGATTTTATGCATTTATTTGATATTTTCAGTTTGTTCCAGAATTATAAAGTCTCCGTTAACGCTACTAACACATTTAGTACAGCAGAATAATGTAATTGGTATAAAAAAAAAAATTAAAAAAAACTTTCCTAAGCTCATTGTTGGGGAGCTGCAGAGAAGTGTGCTGGGGGAGGAGGGGTCACCGAGTCTCCATGACAACCGATAGGCATGAAAAATCCTTTTTTTTTTGTCCTACCATCACAAACATCAACATTTGGATTTTGCTAATTGCCATTGTAGAACTAGCAAATTGTGATTACACTTGTAACCTTAGGATTTCATGAGGTGAGACTAAGATTTAGTCACACCTACTTTAGGTACTTTTAACAGCAAACTTCCTACCAGATAAAGACCAAACCAAACATGCGTTATAGTAGGGACTCTAGTAATTATTGGCTTGATCCTCCTTCCTGCCTTTCAGATGGAGACGGCCTGGGCATCAGTATCATCGGGATGGGCGCAGGGGCTGACATGGGCCTGGAGAAACTGGGCATCTTTGTGAAGACGGTGACAGAAGGAGGAGCAGCACACAGGGACGGCAGGTGAGTTATTAATCTAATCAATCAGTTAATCAGCTAGTCTATACAACAATCTTTTTAAAAGTTTATTAGATTGATCTAAATAGATAATTTTTTTTATGAACTTAATCAAACATGCTCCTTGACATGCACAGGGCAGGAGGTTGAACAAGTCAAATACATTCAGAAGAAAACAATGCATCAACATATAATATTGTGTTGACAAGTCGCATTTGTCCTTTTGCAAATGTTTCTATTTTTTGCTACGAAAACGACTCGCCAACGTGGTTTTATCAGGCGGTCGACCACAATCAGTTTCCCTAAGCGATTTTCTGTAAACCTGTTGAAATGTCTCTGCAGGATCCAGGTGAACGACCTGATCGTGGAGGTGGACGGGACCAGCTTGGTGGGAGTCACCCAAAGCTTTGCCGCCTCCGTACTCAGGAACACCTCAGGAACTGTCAAGTAAGAGGCGTTTTTTTTAGTAACCTTGCCTTAATCGGGCCTGTTGTGACCCAGTTCCCCGTCCGGGCTGCAGCCATCAGGTTGGGGTTATGTAGCAGGATTAAACGGTCAGCGTTTATCACCGGGAGGGTGCTGCTCTTGCGGCTTTTTTTTTTTTTTTTTTTGCGAGGCATTCTCTCTGAGACCGGGACGTCCTTTACAGCTCCGCTTGACGTCCAGCATTCTTCTGTTAGCAGACGGTTTCATTTTGATGTATTTACCCGCAGCCAGAACAGGAATGACTTCTCCCACTTCCCGCCCATTCATTTAACCAGACTGGAGATTTATATTGCAACTCTGACAGAGTCATGATTATAGCCTTCTGGGTTTAAAAGAGCTCCATTTTAGGGACGGTTTGAAGAAAGCTCAAAGTCTCCGAGCTGCAGCTACAGAAAACACTGTTATCATCAGGCAAATAGAGTCTGGATCTTTAGTGTGAGGTTCAAATGCCAGGAGGCTATTTGCAGCTTTTTGTTTGCTCTTTGGAGTTCTGTGAGCACCTTTTGTTGTTTAGGCTCATTCATAATTCAGGAGATTTTATTTATTTATTTATTTTTTTGTGGCCAGTGCTGTTGGGATAACTGTTGGTGTAATGTGACTTATAAAGATCAGAGACCTCTACGGATCAGCTCATACATTATGGATCTGCTGCAGTGGCAGTGGAGGGGCTCACGAAGCTCAGGGTCTATTCAGGAAAAAAAAAAAAAAAAAACTGTCAGTGAGACTAATGGAGCGGGACAGGAAGCGCGTAAATGCCGCAGAAAATTAAAAGACGACAGAGGCTGGCTCAGCGGCCATCTGTTGCTTTGCGACGAGTTAATGTGGCCTCGGCTTTAATTTGACAGAGATTTGTGGACCTCTGTCAGGCGTCTTATATCCTCTGTGATGAGCTGAAAGACGGGCAGAGTTGATCTTAGGAACTGCAGAGCGTTGCTCCAGAGAAAAGATCATTGTTTGGTTGTAAACAGGAAGGAAATGTCTGACTGCAATAACGTCTTACTGCACCAGTTCATGAAGCTATAGCACTTTACCATATAAGAAAAGTACTATTTTAGTCTTTAAAGAGACAGTTCTTATCCTCCTTGTTGATAACAAAGAACAATTTCATATCACTCTTAACTTCAAGGACAATTTTATGCAGAACTCTTGATCCACCTGTAGTAAATGTGTGTTTTGGATCATCTTCTAACGTGTTCCTGATCAGTAGTTATGCTGTCGGAGTTCTTATCACTGAGCGTGCGATCGCAGGTTTGTGATTGGGCGGGAGAAGCCGGGCGAGCAGAGCGAAGTGGCCCAGCTCATCCAGCAGACCCTGGAGCAGGAGCGCTGGCAGAGGGAAATGATGGAGCAACGCTACAACCAATACATGGACGAACAAGAGGTTCGATACATCTACACACACACACACACACACACACACACACACACACACACACACACACACGTACATCTCAGTTTTTCCGTAAATTCCAGAAATATTTGCCATCCCTTGACTTAAAGTTTGATAATTTGGCAAATTTGAAGCAGCAAAAGATGGAAATGTGGCACAGAAACATGAGAGAATCGGGTACAATCCTATCTGTGTTCAACTTTATTCCCATTTTCCTGCAGCTACGAGCTTCTAAAATGCTGCTGTCAGGTGTTGTGTTTTGCCTAGAAATAATACGTGAAAGACCTTAATGGCCTTAATTTGACCTTTATAGGCTGCAGAGAAACAAAATCCAACTTCGAATAGCATTATGAAATTCGTCCATTAAGATCATCTACGGTGTAACACACGATTAAGCAGTAAGCCAGGCTCAGAAACTGAGCCAATTCAGGGATGATTCAGATTATTTTGTACTCAAAAGCTCTTTGTGATTTTAAAATGAGGTCTTTAATATTCTCTGTTTTGTTTTTTTGTTTGTTTTTTTATGAAAACAACATCTGTGGTTAAATGCTTGTAGAGCAGGACAGGGAGGTTCTTCTAGGACCGATCTCACTGTCTGCATGCGGGATGGAGGTCAGGATGGTTCTTGAAAAGCAGAATGGTAAATTTGGAAAGCAGGAAGGATCGTTGGGGGTTGTACCCCATCTAGTGGACATTCACGGTCACTGCATGGATTTACAATTTTGCCTGAACATTGAATTTATATTTCTTTTCTTAGGAGAAACAATTTTCCACACTTTGACTGCAAGTAACTTAACTATAAAATACAATTTAACTTACAATGGAATGGAAAATAAGGATTTCTCTACTTTCATTTTCCAGCTGAAAATAAACTTTTCTGTATTTCAGATGTTTACGTTTACGTTCATTTACCTCTCCGATCTTCCCTGTGCCCGTGTCCCTCCAGGGTGGCGAATATGGCACAGATGAGGAAGAGGATGAGGACGACGAGGCCAGCCCGCCGTATCCCAGCGCCATCGAGGTGTTCGACCTGGCGGAGAACGAGGACATGTCGCCTCTGGAGACGGACCCCGAGAAGCTCGCCCACAAATATAAAGAGGTGAGACACGAATGCCTCGAAGCGGGACATTTCATCTGTGACCACGGCTCACCTGCGCTCTGGTGCGTGACAGAAACACGGGTGTTAAAAATTCATTTCGTTTTCTTGCTAAAGCTCCAGATAAAGCATGCTGTGACTCAGGCGGAGATCCAGCAGCTGAAGAGAAAGGTGAGACTGACGGCTAACACGACTTCTCATTAAGCCAGAGGAGCTCTATGCAGAGCAGCATTTATAACGGTAAAAGCCTGGTCGGTTTATTGAAACGGAGGCTATGTTCGTCCCTGCAGCTGCACCACGCCGAGCAGGAGAAGCAGCGCTGGCGAATGGACAAGGCTCAGCTGGAGCAGACCCTGCAGGAGAACAAAGAGCGCATGGAGAAGCTGGAGGGCTACTGGATGGAGGCGCAGAGCCTGTGTCAGGCTGTGGATGAGCACCTGAAGGAGACGCAGGCCCAGTATCAGGCCCTGGAGCGCAAATACAGCAAAGCCAAGCGGCTGATCAAGGAGTATCAGCAGAAGTAAGACAGCGTGAACGCATGCAGACACTTAAGTAGCATAAACACTCACTTAACAAAACAATGTAGGAAAAAAAAATCTACCCTTTGAGTCCTTTTTTTAGCATTCTTGGACTGGATTTGGTTTATTATCTGAATTTTTGCAACATGATGCATCAGAGGCCACATGACTCAAATATTGAAATCTTATGCAGAAGCCAAAAAGCAATGAAATAGCTCTTTTTCACATTTTCAGAATTGAAAGCCAACTTTAATACTTTGTTTCATATTTTGTGGGGAAAAATAAAAATGATCCCCAGAAAGGAATTTTAGTTTTTAAAAACTGACAAATTAGATATGTGATCTGAAAAAAGAATAAAACCAAAATATTATTGGAACTCTGTATAGGGTGCAATATGGGAGGGAAATATTTGTGGCACTACTGATATAATTTACATTTTTTTTATGATCCCTCCCGCCCCCACTGAATATATGCGCTTATTTTAAAGCATTTTACACAAATATACCCAACGTGTTTATGCCCGATCCTTTGCTCTGATTTCTCAAACAGGGAGATTGAGTACCTAAAGAAGGAGACCCAGCGTTGTGCGCAGGTTGGAGCCGAGGCGTCTCTTCTGAAGGAGGAGTCGGGACAACTTCAGGAACAGGTATGGGTGGCGGGTGGTCATTTTTAAGCTTTGTCATTAATGTAACTACAAAATACATACATTTAAAAGTTAAAATTAATATAAGAGGATTCTTTTTGCATTTTTTCGTTTTCAAATTCTGTGCTTTAGCAGACCAAAAGAAAATCACTTTAACCAATGTCGGCACCGAACAGAAGTAATTTCAAAGTCTCACCATTTGGTCTGATAAATAAATCTGTTTTTGTTGTTTTTTTGTTAAGACAGGAACTGTGTCTCTGCAGCAGCTGTTCTCTAAACGTCTCTTCTTCTCTTTTCTAGGTGGCCGACCTGGAGGTCAGGGTGGAGGAGCTTAAATCTGAACCCTTATAAAAGCCTTTTTTCATTCTATGTGAACCTTCACCTGATGAACTGAACTGCAGGGTATCTTTGTCTCCATCGTGAGCCCGGTCGTACGCCGAGTCCTCAGGCCTTGTGTTTCGGCCATTTAACCCTCTTAGCCCCATTTTTTTTTTTTTTTTGTTACCGTTCACTGAAACGATGAAACGCAACAAGTATAGACTCTGATGAGCTCTAAATGTACTTTTTCCTTTTTTTATTTCAGTATTTGTTTTTCCCCCATAATTTGTTGTTTTGTGACAGACCAAGCTGTTGCTTTTAATTGCCAAAAACAAAATCCCTTTCTTTGGTTTTTACCTACTTTTTTGTGACCTTTTTTTTTGTTCCCCCCTCTCATGTTTTGTACAGATGTGATGCTGTGTTTTCGGTTTGGTTTGTAAAAATTTTAATGTGGATAACATTTAACATAATATAAACCGAGATTTGGACGGTTGTTGTATATTTTCCGTGATAAAGATGTGGTACGAAGGAAGGAGCTTGCACCGAAGATGCCGCGGCGCGCCGATGGAACGAAGAGAACGAGTGGGACGTGATTTCTAAACCGTAGTAACAGTAACCTTCTTTTAGGTGTCTCGTCACCTAACCTTGCTGCCTACTTTCCAGAAGTGTTTGTGTATTTTCTACACACTAAAAACCCATCAACAAGCGATCCTTCCTCCGGTTCCATCCCCTTGTGTCTTTAGAAGAGGTACCACACGAAACAAACCTGCAACTTCTGTGCCACAAGTGACAACGGATCCGTTTTTCCCTCCAGATGGATGTTGCTAAGGACTTGTGTAACTGGAATTACCGATTCCTGAACCATTACCAGACTGGGAAATTTTATTTATTTTTTTTGTCTCTTCCCAAAGTCGTTACCAGCAGCGAAGTTTTCGTCTCGAACCAGCAGCTGCACTTGACAACCACCGCGTGTAGCACATGGAAAAACACTGCCAGGTTTCTCACCTGTTTTCGGTTCATGCACAGTTTGAAAGCAGTCACCTGTCATTGCAGTATGTTTGTATAGTTTCAGGTCAGACTTCAATATTTTCAATTTGCGTAATCTTTATAACGTAGTCAAGGAAAAAAAAATGGACAAAAGCAAAGAAAAAGGTAATCGAATAGACAAAGGTGTACTGTTGTCATGTTAAAACCAAGTAGTAGATGAGGGTGGTAATGAAAACAAAACCTAGGATTACTTAATGAAAAAAAAAACAAACAAAAAAAACAGGCATGGTTATGACTATTTTCATAATATTAAGGCTTGTACAGTGCACACGCTTTGCATTGTATGTTTTGTGGAATAAATGGTCAACAGTGATGAGCAGCTGTGTTTTTATTTCAAACCGTGGCAAATCTCAGTTTAGCTTCATTTCCTTTGTTTTTTGTCAAAAAACTGAAGTGAATCTTGTTTTAATAAATTATACAATGTTTAGAGTCAAATGCTGAGAATTATTTTATATTGAATGTAATTTAAATTGTGTAAATTTAAATAAAAAAAAAACAGACCTCAAACAGAAAGGTGCAATAACTTTGTGTAAACTGATGCTGAATCAAACTTAGTCATGAGGTTTTTGGGGATAAACAATCCCCATCAATCATACTGAATCTGTGGAAATAGATCTTGTCCGTCTCTGGACGCTTATTTATTTTCAACCTCTAGCTCAAGGGCGCTCAAGTGCAACCTGAAAGGATACCGTCCTTTAACTTTTAGATGCATTCCTTCTCCAACACACCTGAATCAAACGACAGAATTACCTCAGAATCCCAGATTACCTGATTCAGATGGGTTGGAGAGTAATAATAATAATAAAAAAAAAGCTTTGCATTAAGTGGATGGACAAAACAACAAAACAGGAATAAGGATGACGCTGTGTTCTACTAACGCATCAAAAACTTGCATTAAAACTGGTTTTGGAACTAAATAAAAACGGGCTAATGTCGGAAATCTAGAATAACTTTCACAAAGTTATTCTTAAACTTGCTAAAGTAAAGTCGTTTACTTTAATCTGTGGAAATCTGAACTCTTTTCACAGCAACAACAGTCCTTCTTGCCTACGTGTGCACCTTCTGATGGTGCCTCCTGAGATGATAGTTTCTGGAAAAGCTCTTCCCGCACTGGCTGCACTTGAACAGCCTCTGTCCCTGGTGAAGCAGCAGGTGAGCCTTGAGGCTCTGCAGGCGGCTGAAGCTCTTGCTGCACTCGGTGCACTCGTGCGGCCTCACGCCCGTGTGTTTCCGCTCGTGTCTCTTCAGGTCTCCCGACTGGCGGAAGCTCTCGCCGCAGTGGGTGCACAGGTAGGGTTTCTCGCCGGTGTGAGTCCGGAGGTGAACGTTCAGCTGGCCCACATAGGAGAAGCTCTTGCTGCAGTAGGTGCAGCTGTAGGGCTTCTCGCCCGTGTGGATGCGCTGGTGCTGCTTCAGGCCGTAGTGGTTCGTGAAGCTCTTCCCACAGTCAGTGCACAAATACAGGACCTTCAGCTGCCTGATGCACGTGTGAGACGCGAGCGCTTCCGCGTCTGCGCAGTTTGTCCCGCAGTCCGAGCACGTGAACTCCCCCTCCGCCTCCTCCAGGTCCATCAGGCCTTCCGAGTAATCCCGAGGATGGTGCCTCTTGATGTGTTTGATGAGGTAGCTCTTCATGGTGAAGGAGAAGTGGCAGAAGGAACAGGGGAACAGCTCGGAGGCGCAGTGGTACTTCTGACAAGACTTGTTTTTCTGATGCTGCCTCAGCTTCGCTGACGTAGAGAAGGCTTTATCGCAGGAGTTGCAGCGGAAAGATTTCGCCCTTCCATGTGCCATCTGTGTGTGCCTTCTGAGCAAACTAGACTTCCAGAAGGCGGCGCTGCACTGCCCGCAGTTCAGCGGCTTCGAAGTGCACTTGTGTGCCTTGAGATCGTCCGGGTTTCCGTATGTTTGCTTGCAGAGATTACAGCTAAGCCACTTGTGCTTCTTGATTTTTGCATTTCTGACGGCTGAAGCCTCTTGCTGACTGGCCGCTTTGCGTTTAGGCGCTACAAGTTGAGTGACGGCAGAAACTTTAGATCTGGCTTTGAGGCGCTGCGGCCTCAGAGGGGCACTGTTTGGGGTGAGGTCTTTGGTTTCCACAGGAGGAGCTGAACTACTTCCCTGGTTTTCAGCCGCCGAGTCTTCCGAGTGCCGCTCGTTTATGTGCAGCTGCAGGTCATCCACCGAAGAGAAAGCCACCAAGCACTCACCACAGCTAAACGGCATGATGGCGGCGTCCTCTGTATCCTCGTCCATTTTCTCTTTATGTTCATTCTTGTGGTGACTCTGCAGATGCCTGGCCAGGTCGTTGTACTGGCCGAAGCACTTGAGGCACACAGAACAGACATAAGGGCGTAACTTCTCATGAACAGCTGCCTCGTGCTTCTTGAGGTGCGCTTCATTCGTGAAGCTCTTTCCACAAACTGAACAATCCAGCTGCTGCGTTTCTACATACACATCCACTTGGGCAACCTCGGTTGGGTTGCTTCTTTCCGTCTCCTCAGATGCAGCCGCTTCCGCCCGGCTGGAGAGTTCTGATCCGAGTGCAGAGCTCTCCGCTGTAGAGACCAGTTTGTCCGTAGCTGCGGCTTTTCCAAAATGAACGCTCTGGTGTCGGACCAAGCCGGATGCCTGACTGAAGCTTCTCCTGCAATGCGAGCAACAGTAAGGCCGCTTGTTGGAGTGGACGCACAGCTTGTGTCTCCTGAGGTGGGGGACTTGTTTGAAAACTTTCCCGCAGTCATCACACGTTTTGGATTTAACTGGATCCACTAGCATCACCAGAGAGGCTGGAGGCTCGTCTCTGGAGCCGGGGTTTTCCTCGCCGGCCGCCTCGTCTGCTTTGGGCTGCGAGTGAAAGTGCTCTATGTGTCGGAGGAGGAAGCTCTCCGTGGTGAATGAGAGAAGACAGCTGGAGCAGAGGAAAATCGGAGACGACGCACTCTCACCGCTCTCTGCGATTTCGGAGAAAAACGGGAAAATAATGAGCAACTTAATCTAGACTAGATCTCAAACACTTTTTTTTTTTTTTTTGGTGACAGATTTGGGAAGCGAAAGCTACCTGTTCTGCTCATCTTCAAAGACAACATGTCAGACCAATCTTTGCTGAGGTGGGCGCGCAGTTTGCTGCTCGGCCACACTGTGAGCTCATCTCCGGTCTGGACGGCGCGGCAGCAGTGGAACAGGATGCTGCCTTTGTACTGAACGGCCAGCAGGTTGGCCTCGTCCTTGCTGCGAGCAAAGTTCACATACCTATGCACAAACAAAGACCGGTAGAAATATGTTGAGTACAACATGAAGCTGAGCCCGATAAACTAAAAAGTTGATTGTACAGCAATCAAACCTTTGTTATAATTGCTGACCAGCTTTTTGAATGTTTTTGCTGGCATTTTGAACATTTATCTCTGATGATGAAATCCTAGTCCTTGAGGCTGGGAGGCCTCCTCGCCATTACCAGAACCTTTATCTCCCTACACAGATTTTCTTTTAGATTAGAGTCAGGAATCTGGCTGGCCTACTCCAAAACTGGACTACAACTTTCACTGAGACAAAATGTGTTGTTACAACTAGGATTATTTAAACCTAAATTTGGATTTAATTGGAAAAGCCATGATCCACCACTTAATCAGCCAGTTATCAAAATTAATTAAAAACCTTTTTTTTTTTTTACCTACCCTGAGAAATAATCAGCATCTAAAACACCAAAAACAAACAAACAAACAAAACAAAACTTCCTCACTGAATGCCAAAAACCCTTGAAGGTTCCCCACACTTCCTGTCTTTTACTTTGGGGGCAAGAATGGGTACAAGACTGTCAGCAACTGTGCAGATTTATTAAAGTGTAATATGATCTTATGAGGCAGAATGAAGTTGCCTAAGAAAAGATTGTGACAACCTCTATGAGCCCTGATAAAGCAAAAACTGGCCAACTAAGACTCGCCCCATAAGCTGATATTTGGCATGCCAGGTTTATTTATGTTCTCTTTGACTAAACTTTATACACGCCTCAAAAGAAACCTAAGATATTATTATAGTTCTAGAAACATTGACCAAAGTTCACCACTTAGAAACGGTAAAGTCTAACATTTCTGCATGTGCTTGCACAGATGATAGACCCACTGTTGTTGAGCGTGAACCTATCAAAAATGCCCCATCAATTTTACTCTAGTTCAGTAAACCTTTACTGTGCTCCTGCTCAAACGTTCAAAATTCAATACCTCATCCAATTTGAATAGGAGTCACTGGTGGCATCTATGTACTCGTACTGATCTTCTCCTTTGTAAATCTGAAAAAAAAATGTAAATAAAATGTTATAAGCATGATAACAAACACAAGGACATTCAATTTACTGTTTGGATTCAGGACTACTAAAATGATTTTAAACTTTCACAATTTGTCACATTAAACTCACCTCCCAAGAAAAGTCACTAGACATAGCATTTTCTTTCACTGTCACTTCCCCCTCATACGGTCCAAAATGCATTCCTGGAGACAGTGCTGGACCTTGGTTTATTACACCTACTCCTGCGTTGGGAATGCTGGATCTGCCTATCATCAGGCCAAAGGGTAAAGTGAGAAGAGCTCGCTGTGCGACACCCATGGTCGTTGGAAAGTCGAGGATAAATGATGGACCATTAATGTCATCAGGATTACTCTGATCCTGAAAAAGAGGCAGACACTCCTCACAACCTGGAAATGTAAAAGCAAAATTGAATATTAAAGTGAGTGTACTTGTGTGGCTGAAATATGTTAAAAGGAAAATATTTTTTTTTTAAATTCCAAATTTGTAACAAAATAGTGTCTGTATTACTCATAAATGGATTCATCATTTGCACAAAAATAACTTTAGAAAAGATAATTTCTGCATGCAAACAAAGTATGTTATCAAAACGTCGTTTGGCTAAGGGTTGCGCTTGCTAAGCTACCATGAACACTGATACCAGCTTGTCAATGCTCTACCGGTTTAACAGGTTTGACTCTTCATTATAATAAGAAAGGAAAATGAAATAAACTTACAGAAGCCATCTTGGCCCTCAATGCTTTCTTCCTGTCCCACAGTGCTCAGCAGTTTCTGGAGTGACGTTTCAGTCGACTCTAAATCAACCACCACTTTAGGCACAGAGATGCAATGTTAGACTTTTATTTCTTAAAAAGTGTAAAAATATGGTTATCACACATTACCTGCAGGGGTGCTGTTCTTCAGAGAGAGGCCCTCCTCAGTTTCAACAACCTCCTCGGTTGTCTCCACCCACTCCACTTCACCATTCTTATTCGACATGAGTAAAAACCTCTGCAGGAAGTGAAAGGAAGTTAGTCACTTTTATTAGTATGAGATCAACAGATATCCCGCAAATTCATCACATATCTCCTGTGCATTTTTCGATACTGGTCCACTTTGTTGCGTAAATACACAAGCCTCACTGTGAACTTCTCTGGAGACTGCAAATGTTTCAACTTTTAGAAACCCTTCAAAGACTATACTGTTATACTATACTGAGTTCTCTGAGGATTTGTCTCCACATTGACAGTGGAAGCTTCAGGAAGAGTCAGGAATCTGGCTGGTCTACTCCAAGCTTCCAGGAAATGTTCCCCAAAAGCTCCATGAAAGTTAACAACTTTTGCAAAGTATCCTGGAGAAGGTTCTCTAAAAATTAGAACACCCGTATGCTTTCCATAAGGTGAAGACATCTGTAACCACAGAATGTCCCATAAGACCACAAAATGCGAAAGCTTTGGAAGACGTTTAGGGAACATTTCCAGGAGTTTTGAAGTTCTCTAACATTTAGGGAATATTGACAAACAGTTCTCTAATAAGCTGTTCCCACACCTGATTCAGGCTGGCGTTTAGTAAAAACCTTTTAATCAGCCATTAATTGAAATCAGGTGCACTGAAGCAAGCAAACATAAAATATGCAGGGCAGTGAGCCTTGAGGATCACGGTTGGGGAATTCTTCCCTAAAAAAAACAGTTAAAAAGTCTGTCACATCAAGATTATCTAAAGCATCAACGTCAAGTTCCAGAAAGCATATAGGAATCGTTCAATAAAAAGTTCGAAAATCTCGTATCTTCAAAGAGCAAGAGGAACGTTTACAGGAAACGTTCGCTCAAGGTTAATAAATCTTTAGAAAATTCACACTGGTTCTTCTCTAATAGTGAGGAAGAACATAATAACGTTCCTAAAGGTGTCTAAGTTGTATGTAACCTATAAGGAATATTACTGCAATGCTCCAGTAAGGTTAAAATTTGCTGGGCAGTAATTAATCTTTTCTCAGTTAGGACGAATAACAGTTTATCAAATTTACCTTACCGTATATCATAGCGATAACAATAACATAATTAGCCTCACATAGCTAAATATTACGTCCTGACGTAAAAAAAATTAAATCCATTTTACGAAATAAGAGATTAAAAAGTAAAATAAATAAATAAAAAATCACAAACCTTTTTGAGTTGTAGCAACTCTAACATCGAAACTTACAATAAATTGGTTTCAAAAACCACATATTTTGACCGTTAGCAACATGAGGTCTCGTAAGAGGAAGTTACTCCGATGTTACACTACAACACCGGAAGTAAATACAGAAAACTTTCAGCATAAAGGGAAATATTCCGTTTTTAATCAAATAAAAGAACAGCGTCCTGTGAAATTCATTTTCCCTGTTTCTTGTTTTATAACACTAGATAATGTAGTCAAGAGTCATCCCTGCATATATTCATATACAAAACTCGCAACTACTCGGATATAGCTATGTATGGAATAACCACAGCGTCTACACCGAAGCAGGTCGGCGCCGCTGGTGTAGTGGTATCATGCAAGATTCCCATTCTTGCGACCCGGGTTCGATTCCCGGGCGGCGCACGTCTTTTCTCTTTCTTTATTGCACGGATCGTTGCATATCAAAGCTTAAAAATAAGATTACAGGTTAATTGCAAGATACAAAGAAGAGCTTAATTTATTTTGGATTCAGATACACAATTAATAGGCTATTTAAATTTTGGAGGATATGTTTTATTAGCGACTATAGTTTTCTGTCGATCCTAAAATGTTACCAAACCTCAGATCTAAAATAAAAAAACATCAGATCTGAATTATTAAAAAGTAAAAAATTAGGGTTTTAGCTTTCTTACTAGCATATGGATGGGCACAGAACTAATGTTTTTTGCAAGAAAGAATAAACAGTTCTAAAATTTTAAAAATTTTAATTTCCAAACCTATATTCCAGTGCTTCCTTTGCCATCTTAAGTAAATGTGGAAGAAAATACAAGCATTCTCAGGTTTGAATGTGATGTATTAACATCTGATTTGTTCTAATTGGACTGCTTCATTTAATTACAGCAAAAATGTGTAAAGAAATTTATGAACAGTCAGTGATTCAGAGAGAAGGCAGCACTTGAAGAAAAGTCCTCATCATCCTTCAACATGGATGGTCATTGTTGCAGTGGTAACATACCTTGCAAATATTTCCAGTTAAAAGCCAAACATGCATCAGAATTACTGGATATTAATATATCATATATTGAACTCTTTTGAGCACTCTATGCTCCCTGTTCAAGTTTGTGCACCCAAGGTATTTTCTTTTCTAAACATGCTGTGTCTTTGAATTTACACTAGAGGTCAGCATTGTATTATGTGTTTGGTAGCTTCAAAACAAATTCCGACAATGTTTTATGTCTTCACTCTTAGATTGATTTGGCTGCATTTTTTTTTTATTACAAAAAGTAGAGTTAAAGCCTGACATTTACCCAGGCTTTCTGAAAAGACACAGTTCATTTCTCCTCTGTTTGACATTAAATAAGATTAAACTATTATTGTTTCAGGTCAGTTAGGATTGCAAAAATAGTCTCTTTTTGCTAGGTGTCAGAACAATGACAGATATTTTTTTGTACTGTATTCAAAGTCAGAAGTTTACATACACTACTATACCTTTATCTATGTAGGTGTAGCCCAAATGATGATGTCTTGGTTTTGCAATGAATCTGAGAGATAACTCCATAGCATTGAGTTAACTACAGACAACCCATTAGTTGTAACCACCATCATGCTGCTCCTATTGTGTAATATGAAAGAAAAACCCCCCCAAAGAAATCAACCAAGATATCAGAAAGAGAACTGAGGACTCTCATAAGTCAGGTTCATCGTACGATTGAGGAGGGAGACAGGCTATGTGTATAAAAAATGAAAGTGTTTTTGGTGTGAAATGTACATAATCAACCCAGAACAAAATAATAAATAGTGCGAAGATGCTGGCTGAGGGTCATTAGACAGTGTCATTTTCCACTTAAACAAATCCTGAACTGAGAAGAGCTGCAATGTCACTCAGAGAGGAAGAAGCCGTGACTCCAAACATTATTCTACCAGGAGACGAAATGGGCCAACATTTCAGCAAACGCCCCCGAAACATTTGGATCATGTTATGCAATTTAAAAGACAAGACTAAAAACTACAAATAAACACAGGAATAATATATATAGATTGAAAAGATCTGGGTTACGCCTCTGTTTTGCTATTTCAGCTTCTGTGGTTTTTGTGAAGTTTGTCACCAGAAGGAGCAGGTTTTGCCTCATCCGGGGACCTTCCACCCAACCGCCTGCCCTCCAGACCTTCATGCCTCCAGGGCATCATTAGGAGTGACGAGGCTAAGGATCAGGGAGGGGAGGTCCTCTGCTTTGACAGCCACAGCAGCACAACAGTGAGGGGCTTGTGGAAATCAAAGCATGGTGAGGTGGAGCACTGACTCCACTTTTGGATTCTGTTCATTCACAACCACGCCAAAGCCAATTTGATTTTGTCTGCAGAAAACTGAGAATGGAGAATCCTTTATTTTTTTTCCCTGTGGTGGTGAGAAGTAGTTAGACAATACAACATCCCCGCCCCCTGCATCCCAAAGCTTGGTTTAGCTATACCCTGCAGGACCCCCTCCCCACCACGCCATTGTTTCATCAGGTATGGAGCCTCTTGTCTGGGACTAACGCAGCTGCAGGGGTTTTCAAAAGCGTAAAATCAAAGTTAAAAAGGGGAAAGTCTTCATGGAGGAATGCTCTTAGACTTTCAGAAGGCTCTTTTAGGGTTTGCAGTGTGGAGGAGGGTGCATCCAGGTTTATTTATGCGTGAGGAGAAGCTTTAAAGAAATGACGGTTGACCCCCTTGCGGTCTTCAAGTGTAGGAGGTGGGGTGAGGACCCGGTTTCGAACTTCGATCCATTTGGATCTCCATAACCAAAGGCTCATGTTTGCATCATGGTTCAATTGTCAAAATGATTTAGTCAGTTTTTGTCATGCCGCGTCAGCAGCATCTTTGAGCGGCCGTCTGAATCTGAACTGGTGCGATCTTTCCAGGCCAGGTCAGCCTACTCCAGTCACGCCGCAGAACGGGATTAACCATTTGCATGGAATTCAGACGTGCAGGCCGAACCTGCCCCGAAGCCATTTGGATATCACACCCGTTAGCCACGTCTAATGATCTGAGAATCAGACGCAAAGGTTCAAAAGATATGCAAATAAAGGCACTCTCGTGGGAAGCCGAGTCATTAAAAGAGAAAATGTGCAGTCATGCATTTTTCTGCCACTAAACTCAATTCAGTTTAGCTTAATCATGTAGCCACAAATTACAGCATGGCAAGTCACTTTTCAGACAGATCCAGTACAGTCCAGCCATATGATCACATTCAGATCCTAATTATAATGCAGTACAGTCAGAATAAGTTGATCATCAAATACTAAATGCCATTTAAACAACTAAATAAAGTCAGACAGTGAATCTCAATGTCAAATTTATTTGCATGGCACATTTAAAACAGCAGTTGACCAAAGCGCTTCACAGTTTACATCAGCCATCACAACATAAAACAAAGATTCAAACAATACAAATAAAACAGTGAAAAACTCATGTTACAGAGGAATTTATTTCAAATGTTTATTTTTAAGCAGTTTTGATGATCATGACTGATAGCTACAGAAATCTCAAGATTGCTCGACTTGGAATTTTTTTTTTTTTTTTTTTACAGCAGCACAAGATCAATGAGAATGATTTTCAGATACAGAAATGTCATGTTATGGTCTACACACCAATGAAACTTTACAAAAGTAGCTGCAACCAGGTTCTCAGTACATGTTGTATTCAATAAAAGGACAGAGATTTCATTTGGCATTTATGACATTTTATTGGCAAAGTAATAAGCCCAGTTACATTTTCTAAGATGCTGAATATTGGATTTTTTTGTTCGCTGTAACCCACAATCATAAAAAAAAAAATTCCAAAAGATATATAAAAATATTTCCCCTTTGTGTAATCACTCTACTGAAACCAATACATGTTTAGATGATTTCTTATTTATTAAGAACTACGGTGCTTGTAAGAACAAAAGTCAAGCCTTGGCAGAATAGCAACACCAGCACAGGGGACAAGCATCTCCATTTCAGAACCACTTTAAAAGTCAAGGGCGGCATCTCTCCGAGCGCTCAGTAAGGCGTGCATCAGAAAACCAAATCCATATGCCTTTCTGACCACATCAGCAGATAGAAATCATGAGCGAAAGTAAACACAGCCACAAAAAGGGGAGGCAATTAACAGGAACACCATTACTGAGATATATATCGCTGATTAACATCCACATCAAGCCAGGCCGAGCAGATAAGAGGGTATCTGATTGCGCGTCGACTGCGTCTTGGCTTTACCGCTGCAGCAGGAGGATTCTTGTTTTCTGGAATTGGACCTCATGGAGATCAGAGGGGCTCCTTGATTGAGCTCCAAAGAGCTAAGTGAAACCACTGTGACCACACATGAAGATGTACAAGACCCCTGCTTACCACCAGCTTCTGTGAGACAATTGGTACTCACAGATAGCGCCACAGATGCGTGGAATTAGTCGTTTGCTCGCTTTTACCACAAATGTTCTCGTTACTTTACTTCAACCATGACTGCATATTGAGACAGAAGACAACTGAGTTGCTAAGTTGAGGGGGGGAAAAAAAGTCTTCACACCAAGTGATACATTTCAAGTTAATTTTGATGCAGGATCACAGGGTGGCTGGTTTTTTCTAAGACGTCAAATTTTCTGTAGACATAAAATGTCTGAAATTTTTTAAAATGTTTTTAACTTTACTGCTTTAACATTGGTTTAGTTTGTGTCATAATATTAGGTCTTTTCTTTTACAAATCTAGTTGTACTGAAATATTGTCCATTTCTTAACATAGCACTTTACTTTTATGATTGAAAATCTAAAATACCAATTAAAAAAAAGAAATACTCAGAACTTTTCATAGCTTGTATGCAATAATCACATACGCAAAGTTATTTGGAATATTTTTATACAGACTAACACAAAGCAGTGTGTAAATCTGGAGAGGAAGCTCTTGTATGTGCTGTTGAAGACTGCCAGTTTGCTGCAGATGCAGAAAAACTTTATCCACCGTCATCAGGCCATGTTCGCTAGTCTTCGTGTTCATGGCAGGTTCTGTGGTGAGGAAGGAGCTGTAATGTTGCAGAGGGAAAAGGGATTGACAATGTAAAGACCCTCCTCGTGATTCACTGCTCTGTTTCCAATAGATATCAGTAGAACCACATGTAGGAGGCACAGAAGCTCGACTTTTTCGCAGATTATCTCTCTCATATTACACCATCAGGACATTGTGAGAGTTTTAACGAATATGTAAAAAACAATAAAAAAAACAAACATACTTTTTAATCAATGTTACCTGCTGCAGCTTTAACCATCAGATGTAAAATGATCGACGTCTTCTTCTTCTTGTCGGTTGGACTGGCGGTTGGCAACAAACTGTTAGCATTACCGCTACTTAATGGTATGGAGTGTGGTTCGTGATGTAAATAAATAAATATTATTTATCCATATCTATATATATACATGTATTCTACCATAAATTCTACGTAAACATACATACACACGTAAAAACACATACATGCTTATAAATGCGTAACTTTGTATCGACGTCTCCTTTAGAGCTCCAACCAAACAAAAGGCGCTGATTAGCCACAGGTGCGTGGAAGCAGCAGGTGGATCAACTCTCCAGCAAAGATCCTCTGAAAGTGAGATCACACTCTCATGGGTTCTGACATACTGGTTGTTGAAACCATTAATTTTCCTTCCGCTTTTGTTGGTTTATTACATTTTGTACAACCCCAATAAAGCACACAGATGTTTGAGGTCATGATGTGGAATATCTGGAAGAGTTCAAATATTGATAATATTTCAGAGCGCTGCAGTTGCTAAACTACACAGTGTCTAAGGCTTATAAAGGACGTAAACAAAGTTAGAAGTGCTGCTGTGGCATGCATAAAGCTAAGATCGGATGTTTCTACATACTTATTCACAGGCAGCTCTGATTTATAGCTGTCGGTCTGTGGGAATCCCCCAATACTGTTTAACTGACGTCTCACTCTTCACTAAGTTCACGTTAACAGACTGATCCTAAGACGTTAGCTCACAATCAGCATCCAAAACGTCCATAGTCATTTGACTCTAATCAACAAATTAAACATTGGAACATTTATTCTTTATAATCTGTCTGATTATTGCATTTTTGAGGTTTTCATGGCATGTCAGTGCAAATGCACTTGAGTTATTGAGCTATTAAATCAGAGAGTCGGCTGCCGCAGACTGACCTATGGTCTGAATGGCCCTAACAGTCCACACAAAGCTGTCCCAGACACATGTAGGCGACAGAGTTAAGTGTCATAATTTCACTATTTTCTCAGACATAAATACACAGACGCGAAAGTCAAAAGGTCAGCTGCATAAAACTTCCTTATTCAGAGGTCAGGGGAAGATGGAGGAGGAGGTAGGGGTGGCACTTTGGAACAACAACCCCATTCAAACAGGACAAGCTGCTTCCTGCCTCAAAGTGAACAGAAAATTAATTGTAAAGCAGGACCAAAGAGGTCCGCGTGCGTGACAGAGGAAGAAGAAAACATTTCAGACTCCAGGGTTGCATCCGAAAATTACAGGTTCCGTGTTACTTGATGTTCCCAAGCAAGCCATTTTCCATGTTGTTATTTAAAGCTCCATCATGAAACTGCAAGAAAAACTTTGTATCTTTGTTTCTTTCTTAGTTTGACTTTTGAGCTGGCAAACAGCAGCTTCCTCAAATCAAATGCAGAGATTTTGCTCTTCTGTAGATCCCGACACCAGCAGAGGTCTCACTTTCTTAAAAAATGTCATTACTCAAGTTCATCTGAAAAAACTGAGATATAATACGCATATTGTCTGTATAGGACAACTACAGCCTGGAGAGGATAGCACTGGAAAGTCAAGATGCAGCTTGAGCCAGAGAAAAAGGCTTGAACTGTTGGGCCAAAGTTATATTTTATGTCTTGGAGCAGGTTACAGAGGACAAGCACATCCCACTGGCCAATCACAAACCACACAACGATTTTAGTACGGGCAACCACTAATCACTTAACCGTTCACTGAGTTCTAAAGTAGCATATCACGATCAATTAACGTCCAGAAATTCTTTGACATGTATTCACAGGAAATGAAACCTAAAGTCAACATCATAACACTTCAAGTTTATGAACACCGCATGTCTTAATCTTTGGAGCGTCAGAGAAGTAAAATGTGAGCACGTGAGTGAAAAAGTTCATTTCTTGGGGTTCATCTCACTTGAATTGTGGGTTTTCATCAGCTGTAAACCATAAAATATAGTTTCATGTCTACAATGAATCTACATAACATATAACTTTCACTTTTGCAAATGAATAAAAGTGTCAGAGATACTCTGATTTACTAAAGAGCACCTATATGAGGGAAGAAAGAAGCTTGTACAAAAGCGCACATTTTACAGCAGCTTCTCCAGGTGAATTCTGATTTGAGTTGTTTAGCATTTTCGCAAAATTGATTGGTGATAATCAGCACAGAGAAGCTGATTATCACTTTTCTTGCAGCTGTAACGGGAAACACGAAAGATCAGGAGGTTATCTGTTCACTCTTACAAATTGCTTCAACTTGTTCAGTTCCAACGGTATCAGTGTGTCCATTTTCACTTAACTTTGTCTGTGTTTTTACTCAACTACTCCGTCCTTCTAAAACACCAAACCGCAGACACAACAAAAACGACCTTCCAGACAGAGCAGCCTGTCTGCTGTTTTTACAGTAAATATTCTGTCGGTTCCTTGCTTGACCTGATCTCAGGACGAACCGAGGAAAACCAACAGGTGTCCTAGTTTTGGATATCTCACAGCTCAGCGGGGAACTCAGTTTGTTGTCACAAGTGCTGGGAGACAACACTGATTCCTGCCTTTTATGGGTTTCTTTTCTTTGAATGTCAAGTGCAGCAGCTTTTTTTTTTTTTTTTTTCTATTCTTGATATCAGCGGGATAACCAATATCGGCAGCATGTTTTCTCAAGCACCGTTTAGGTACTGCTGGAGGACGGTGGCCATCAGAGGATTAGCTGCAATTTAATTTCTGTAGCGAGTTATTAATTTGAAATTATTTTACTTTTACTCATGTAACTTGAGGTTTATTTGACAAAGTTTTGAAGGAATGCTTTTATGAGTCGCATATATCTTAAATAAAACCCCCCACTTCTTTAGACCTTAGTGAGACATTTGTGCTAAGATAGAAATAATTGTATATTATAAAGCCAATATACAGACACAGAATCATTTTTAGTTTCTTGTAATGGCTTTTTTTGGATTTATGTTTTTCGTTCGTTTTCAAAAACTGACATAGGATGTTCATTATATGAAAAAAAATGCTTCACTGGCTATAAAACTGCTGATCAACACCACTTTAACGATAACTAGACAGACTCTAAAAGCAAAACAAAAAGTACTTTCACAAAGGATTGCATAATAAAATGGCATTGTCATTGGTGAAAGCCGTGTACTCCCCTCTTTTTCCCTCCACAATCCATTGAGTCCCGCAGCTTCTCATCCTTCCCTCCCCCAGAGTACAGCTGTGAAAACAGCCCATATTATTGCCTAATTGTTTCCATGTGTGGCCTGTTATTTCAATGTGCCAAGCTGGACGAGTCAGAAATCGAGTCTGTTGCTGTAAAAGCGCAAATATTTCCTGGCTACCGAGTTCAATAAATTCTGATGCTTCAGATCAATTATTGGCAGCTGATTTCAACTTTCTAATGTGTAAAACAAACAGTCTGATTAGGAAAGCTGTGAGAAGGAAAACGACTCATCACACTTGGGTCTGCTGTGGTTAACACTTCCATATTGTTGCTCCTCATCATGCTGCAATAAAACACAGTGATAAATCCGTTTGGCTGACAGGTCCTACTTGCATTTTGCAAAATGTGAAACAGTTGCTGATGTTGCAATTTGACAGTTCGCTATAAATCAACAGGTTTATCAAATGTAAGCGTGTTTCTAAATTACTGCCTCAGTTCTTGCTCTCTTTTTTTTTGCATATATATTTGAATTACATATAGATGTTTCTTTGGTCTTTGCTTTAATTAGAAAATTTGATTTAGCGCTGCAACTTTACGCCTCTGTTGTAATGTACGTAGTTTTATGCAGTGGCTTGCAGAAAGATATCATACCTCTGGAAGTTTTTCACATTTTGTCATGTAACAGCTTTGTTTGGTCCATGTTAAAGTGAGTTTATTTGACAGGCAAGACCGTAAATTGATGCTTACTGAAATTGTTTTACAAATCACCCGTTGTACTAAATAAAAGTAAATAGTGGACTAAATTGCCTTAAATGTGTATGTAAGAAAAAAAAAAGTATCAAAAGTTCAAAGAAACTTTTCTCAGTTTTTCATGCAGATGTTAGTCAATTTTCCTGCCATCTGCTTGAAAAGAATGACTTTAGAAATGCACATTAGACATTGTAAAATGACCACAGTATCATTCAAAAGTAGAAATATGCTCTGAACTTTCAAACAAACCAGTAACTGTAACAGATTTTATCAGATTTGTTGTGATAGACCCTTGACCCATTGACAAAATGGTGGCCGAAAAAAAAAATTCAGAGATGGAATAGGGTTAGGGTTAGGGTTAAATGGCCCAGTCCAAGTTCACACCTCCAATCCAATTGAGAATTTGTGCTAAGACCTAAAAATTGTTGTTCAGGTGCCATCAATGCAATCTGCCAGAGTTTGGGATATCTTGGTAATGATGAAGTGGTAGAAATATGCCATACTGGGTCAAAATGTGTTTAAAATCCACAGAAAATCCACTATTTTGTTTCCTACGAGTACCAAATCCCAAACAGAATCTAACGAGTAGCACAAGTCTGAATATTTACGGCTCCTTTCTCAGAAAATCTGCAAATGGCAAGATCAAGAATGTAACCGATCCTTTCGCAGCTGCAGCTTTTAACAGTTATTGCTTCAGTAAAAGGTGTTCTGCTCAAGCGTTTGGGTTACTGTTCTGTTTTTCTTCAACAATAAAAGCACAAAGTGAGAGTGACATTGCCGGAGTTGTCTTACTCACACAATACCTCGTGTGCTTCAGGCCAACGTGAGTGTGTGTTGGTTAGTGTTGTCAGATGGTTAAAATTCCTCTCAGAGGCTGTGAAAAAAAAGAGCTTTACATGTTGAGAAGTTCCAGCAGACGGAAATAAACAAAAGGAAAAGCCATAGAATAAGCCTTATGAGATATAAATAACAAGGACTATTTTAGTCGCCACTTTTTCAGTCGCGACTGAGGTCATATTGGCAATGAATGAATAAATTATAAAAGAAAGTCACAAAAATAGAACATTTAACACAAAGTTTCAAACAGGAAAAAACGCACATGGGAAATAAGAGTCAAAAATTCAAAAGAACTACATTCAAGCTCATTAGGCTTTTAAGTAAATCTTTTTAGTGAGCGAAAATGATATTTGCAGTCAAGCTGTCTTCTTTCACTTAAAACCCATAAATGAAAACAAAGTGTAAATATATATAGTTTAGTGAAAATGTAATAATGTTTAACCTCATAAATTGATATATATATCGATTACAATTTTCGTTCCAAAACCAATTTCTATGTGTGCTTCGGATCATTTTCCTGCTGGATTACTCAGTCCTGTCTAAGTTGTATCATCCTGCAGTTGTTTTGAGGTGAAGTTGGAGAACTTTATAGGCTGCAATAAAACTTACTGCAATGCACCATTGGCTACAAAACAAACCTGAAAAACAAAAAAATTGCAGCTCAAATTCACCCAAAAAGGCGAAAGCTGATTGAGGACAAATATCAAGTGAGCACCGTTTGACAGGAAGGACCCAAATATCTTGGTCTGCCTGGTGACTACGCAACAAGGCAAATGCTGCTGGAACCGCAACTTAAGTTTGATCAGCAGAATCATAGCTGATATTTGGAAACCAAGTGAAGTTCTTAAGTCTCTGTTTTGCACACACATGCTGTTTACATGGATGCTGATGACCTCCTCTATTATTACTAATCTGAAAGCAAACCACAAATCCCGACAGTGAGCGTAATGTTTTGAAAAAGGGTTGAGTCACAGTAAGACCATTTTTTGAACTGCTCTCCATGGCTGATTAAAGCAAGCTAGTGACCTGCGACCGCAGCTCCTGCTGGCACGGCCTTTATAAACAACCAGCTGCATTAAAAAGGGAACCTGTGATTTTCGAAACTGTAACAGTGGCAAACATCCCAAGGCTGGTTGGAGCGAACGTGCAGGACCGAATTGACAAATCAAGTGCTGCGTATGGCTTCACTGTGTGCTGCGAAAAGTTCTCCAGAGATGTCAAGATAGCTACGGATACAAGCGGCTGCAGTTTTTCTCCAAACATCCGTCTGCACGGTTCATATTGGACAGGTTTCCTCTCACTCTGAGTGTTTATCTCAGGCATAGGTTTTCTCAGAAGTGGTACAAAGATGTGACAGAGTTTTCTTGGCATAATGCTGGATTCAGACCACATGGCCAAACCATCAGTGTGACAGTAGTTAAAAACAAAAAGTCCTTAAAATCGTAAGGGTTGGCTAAGCTTTCCCACATGGAGAGACTGATTAGGAGAGCCGCTGGACTGGACTGAACCATCAAACCTGAGATTTGAATCGCAAAGTCTTTTCTTCCTGGAATGAACATTAAAGACAAATGCAATGTCCATATTTACATTTTCTGGTGAGCATGAAAAGGGGTGTTTTACAACCCAGCTGAGATTCAAATCTCTGCTTTAATCTTTCAGGAGAAAAAGAAATGAAGATGATCACGACTGAGAAGGAGCTGGACATGAAGCCTTTAGCACTAGAACCACATCAGAACCGAAAACAAACAACAATAGCGTAGGATTTGCAAATGGAGACGAATCTGGCCGGGGCGGACTAAAGCAGAACCGGTTAAAGGCGCGCCGGTGCAGAAGGGACTAAAATTGACTCAGGGGGACTGAAGTCAATTTTACAGTTTTCAGAATTATATTTCTATTTCTGTCACCTACCAACTATGTGCACAAAATAAAACAAAAAATTGTATAAAAGTAACTTTTGCTAGAGTAATTGAAGGAGTACATAAAATGAACTTATTTCAGTCCAATAGAGATAACACTCTCTATTATATATATATTTTTTTACCCTCCTATCATTATCACCATGTATGTCATCACACATGTAATTCAAGATGTACATGCCAGAAAGCAACATATTCAATGCAATAGAGGTATAAACAAGATCAGACTGGAGGATAAGAATTCCTTGTTGTGCACATTTTGATATTTAAACAGTCTGCTGTAGGTTAGCGGTGGCTACGCTCGTGCTCTAGCGGCACGCGTAAACACGGCTTCCATGATGAACAAGGTACTAACAGGGTTCAGGGCATGAAAGGAGAGGGCTAGTAGGAAGTTCCATGTTTGGTTCCAGCTTTGCAGAAAGCATGCAATGAACTTTGCTTACAAGTTAAAGAAAGAGCAAACAACAATTAGTCAGGACTTGTCCTGAGGTGACCCATGCTGTCAGGTGAGTAGCTCACAGATGAGTAAGTTTTTGATATTCTGAAAAAGTAATGACGCGTGAGAAGAACCAGGTGAAACAGTGACTTTTTGTTACGTTGATTTGATGTTTGCTCGGAAAAGGTTTCTACGTTACTTCTCAGCTGCAACATTTCTGAAGTGGTCTAAACGTTGTGATGGCTTAATTGAGGATTCAAGAATTTAAAAAAAAATTTTTAATTGTCATACCATTTCGCAATTGCTTGCTTGTGGTACGAAATTCGGACTCAGGTCCCTGATCGAGGAGCGTAATAAATAGATAACCGAGACTACATTAAGTAGGTACTGTCAGCGGTTGAAAACATTACTATGAAAGTAACTGCTGTTTATAGAGTTAAGCTAAGCTGTATTGAATGGTGGAAGCAAATGCTTCTTCACTGTCACGGTGACTCATAAGCAGAATATTGACAAGTAAAATAGCAATCACTTTAGGAGGCGGAGAGCCCATTGGCTGAGGCAGAGAGCAAAGCCAAGCGCAAAATCAACTGCATTAAAAGAAAATTCTATCTGCAGAGCCACAAAGTGCAGAGCCGGCACACGATAAAAGAAAAATGCAGATAGGTACCATGGCAACATTTTTCCTTCAGTAATACAAACAAACAGCAGGAGCATAGATGGGAAAGTTGAAAGTACATGCCAATTAAATGATTGTCTAATGCACTTTTTTATAAAAAATGATAGCTGGTTGGCATGCTTCAATTGCTTTTGTTTGTTACTGTGGGTGCACTGAAATGATAATTTGCATATATCATTGATTAGAAATGGGGAAAAAATGGATTTGAAAGAAGTGCAAAAGAGAGTGGGACCTTGTTAACAAACTACACCAGATAGACTTGGTGACGACGGGTTACTACAGTTACACAACCTTTTCATTTGCCCCATTCAAAAAAGAGCAATTATTTTGCGATTGATATTTGTGAGGTTGTACCGGGTTAGGTAAATTATGGATCCGCATGCCATCTCCAGATTTTTCTCTTCCTGTCAATGTAATTCTGAGCCTTTTGAAGTACGAACAGTACCCATCTGAGAAAATCCATTAAAGAGTCACAGATAAAACTCTTTAATGTGTGATCTGTATTCTGTTGCTTTGCTTATCAGAAAGCTCCAGCTGAGAGGTGTGAAAAAAAATAAGATTTCTCTTTCTTAAAGTGTTTGGAGAAAAGTTTTTAGTTTTTTTTTTCTAAAGAGAATATGTAAATTCAAAACATTCATAAAACATTCCAAATTTGATTAATAATCTTATTTTTTTTTTGAGATTTACACTGTTTTTCAGTGGTTATGTATTTTATTTCTTCTCTATTGAGCTACAGTTCGTACGAAGTATCTTGAGACAACAACAGACACAAGCATTTCACTACAATCTCTTGGCTCTTTTTCTCTAGAGCATTTAGTTTAAGTCCTACCCTTTCTACTAAAGTTCATAATGAACAAAACTCGGACAAACACATATTTATTGTTTTTCATATTTCAGAACAACAGAATTCACGAGATTCACTAATTACTGTCCACCAGCCAAGCATCTAGCAAAATTTATGCATGTGAAATTTTGAGATTGTTCGCTTAGACGTGCACACAAGAAAGTTGAAAACTGTTCAACTTTTGTCAGTGTTGCTGTTGTGACTATCGCGTAAGCAAACACTGCCTCACAAAAATAATCCAAAGCCTTTGGTGGAGCCAGATCACAAAGTAAAAATTTGAAAAGAGTATTAAGTGTTCTTTTTTTGTCCTCTGATACCACCAAATAAAATATTGGCTGTGAATTTCCTCCAGAAGTCACCAAATTAGTAAATGAAGTCTACCAATGATTAATTTCCCACCCTTGGAACATCTCACATGTAATAAATCAGTCAATGGCTGTCCAACTAAACGCCGATCTTTAGACCTGCCTTAGCTTCAAAAACCCCGAATAGTTATTAGGTCTTAAGCAGGACTCTGTGGATCTTGAACACATAGCGAGGAGATAATTCAGCCACTTCATTCAGGTGTGTTGGACCAAAGATATATTTCAAAAGTTGCAGGAAACTGACCCTTGAGGACCTAGACTTACCTACACTGACAGATTGGGCAACAAGCGCATTAATCCAAGAAGAAGCCAAGAAAGTCATTTCTTGATGTGAAAAAGGAGTTTTCCTGTTCCTGCGAGAGGGCAAAAAAAAAAAGAGATATTTTCCAACAGGACAGAAGTCCAGACTATAATCCCATTGAGAATTTCAATCAAAACATAAAATTTGATGTTCTTATGCTTCCTATCCTTATAGCTTTAGTATTATTTATTATTAAATATATATATTTTTTGCAATATCCACCCTGACTTATATTCAGAGGTAGAACACTAGAGCTGAATGGGCAACCCACTTATTTTGGCTTTTGCGTTGAGTATCTTTTATTAGCCACTATTGTAAACTGTTTTCATACACTCTGATTAATTTCAGGTGCAGCCACAGCGAAACAAAACAGTCTGGTTTCTAAAACTAGATGTAAACTTTATAGCGCTGAAGAGTTTTGCCAGCCCTAAAATAAAATGTCAACGCGTACTGTCTCAGACTTCTTGCACTGTGGCAGAGATCCAGGTAGGCTGCTGAGACACTTACTGGTCCAACCAAAAGGACAGATAACAATGTCTTTTTATAGACCGTAAAAAAGCATTTTAAGAAATTAGAGCTAAACAGACACATATGGAGATGATAGGAGGTTTTATTTAAGGTTTACGCGGAAAAAACTTATACAATGATGACAGGTAAGGTGATGAGAGTTGGCAAGAACCGGTTATGTTTTGTAGGTGGATGTCAGAGGGAACTTTTATTAAGAGTGCTCAGTGTTTAACAGAAATATTTGGCAAGAGTTTCAGGTGCCGAGAAGATACGTAACACTCATAATATTTTACTTTCCAACCTATGTGGGGCAATTTCCAGGTGTGCTTATAAAAAGCGCCTCTAAAGCCCAAAATAGGCTTTTGTGAAAACTGGCTAACCCCCTCGGAAAGAGTAAAAAAAAAAAAAATGGCTTTATAAATAATGCTGAACAGGCAGGACGTCATTGACACTCTTTAATAAATTCATATTAAAAGTCTGGTTCTGTTTGCCGGCCTGAAGTCTTGCCGTCTCCTCGCGAGGCTGAACCGGCCCCTGGCAGATTCAGATGAGGCTTCACGGGGAATCAAGCCAAGCAATTTCAGAGAGTGACGAGCGTTCGTGTCACCGTCCCACATTAATTTAACAAACGCGTGGAATGAAAACGAACATACGGAGGTTGCGCTTTAATCATTTTCTACCTACGTTTCCAAAGTTCAACATTAAAACCCGTCATCTATAATGAAAACTTAATGAAGACCAAATGAGGAATAGTTTGGTGACTCGACATCTGCTGTTAAAAAAAAAAAAAAAAAAAAAAAGGATTTTGATGCCATGCAGATCGGTTCCCTCAGATGTGTTTACCTTGACTTATTTTGAGTTCAGTCTGACTGGATACATTTGAAGGGAATGAGTTATACGGTCAAAGTGTTCCGCTATGGGAGTCATAATGTCACTTCTTTGTTGCCAACAACCGAGAGAGTCCTTGCTGCGTCAGATCTTTTCTAAGTTTTATTGGACGCTTTTCTGTTTTGACATCGTGCAGCTTCTTTTTTTAAAGGTTATCTTTAAGTATCACTTGGCCTTTCTCGGGCAAGACTTGATGTAGTTTCTTTATTTAATTCACTTTACTGTTGTGGTTTTACCGGTTGAGTCAGACTCTTTTTAATTCTCCCTCAGGTGTCAGTTTGGTCAGACGATGCGTGGCCTCCATGAAGTAACGCTTGACTTGAAGTCGGTTAAGTTGTCTGAAAATCTCTGGACATTATATATATATATATATATATATATATATTATATATATATATATATAAACATATTAAAGAACTTGTGTAAATAAAAAAAATAATCTATAGTTTCTGTCTGGTTTCCCCCTGGGAATCTTTGTATATTTTTTTCTCAATAAAGGACTTAAGAGGCACAAGCCATTCTGGAAATTTAAGTCTGTAACTTGTGCATGAAAAATATGAAAGGAACAACATATTACAGCTGGACAGAGATGCAAGGATTATTTTACTGCAGATGCTACAGACTATCGTTTGGGGTTCTGACAAAGCATTAAGAAGAGAATACCCTTGGCACGAGCGGAGCTTCTTAGGAAGCCCAGACTCCCTGCGCTGCGTGACTCTGCTCGTCTCTCATTGACACGTGAGATAAATGGCACCACTGGATGACCAGCTCTACGTGTCAAAGACAAATGAGAGCCAACGAAACAGACAAAAGATGTCCCTGTCATTTGCGAGACGGTGTGGGTGTGAGTAATTTGTTACAGGTTTGAGGATGACATTAATGTAAGTGGAGTCAAAGCATTTATAGGGGCCTCCGATGAGCTTATTGTGCATGCTCAACATGCCGTGGAAAGAATGGGAATCGTCTTTTTTCATTAGATGGAAAAATGGAGGAATTACAGATTTTTTTTCCTAAGATGAGCTGTCATTTAAAAAAACTAAAAAAACAGTTGAAAACAAGTCTAACCACTTTGCGTTTCTATTGTTTTAATTCCGGAAAACATCAACAAGATGATGCATGGAGATAAAAAAAAAACAACAACAAAAAAAACATTTAAAATGGGGCAAGAGATTTACTTTCTCAAACTTATACAAAGTCCTCATAAAAGCTCTGCTTATGGCCACATAAATGTGGATGAGTCTTTGCAAGAGAACGATCACATCCCACTCTCCAGTGATGTGTATATTCCAGAGGACATTTATGACTCTCCATAATGGATTGTGGCCCGTTAAAGATTCCCTAACTGTGCCTCTTCACTGCCAAGCAGATTTGCTGTTTGGCACAGATACTTTCTCTTGAGAACAGTACGGTTTCAATTAAGTGCTGCTTGACATTTTTAGTAGTCTTCATTTGCAACTTTATTTTATTCATATTTGATGAATGGCAGCAACCCTCTTGCCTTGCCTTCTTCAATAATAGCTCCGGTATGAAATAATATTTATTCAGCAGTGCTTTGGAGACAGAAATGCTCCCAAATTCGTCCCCTATTACTTAAAAATTCTTTCACCCAGACTTTGATCAGGTCTTTTCACCAATTAAATCCCTCACTGAAGGACATGCTCCTTCTTTTTTGCTGTTTGAGTCGCTTTCACTGATGGAAGTATGTAAATAGTGTAAGTGTATGCATATGTTAAGCGCACACAGAAAAACATTTATACACACTGCGAGATCAGATGTCATCCATCATTTTGTTTATATCAATAATTTGATATAATTACATCTCTGTTTTGTCAGGGTCTGCAGAGCTGGACGGTAAATACTCTGCACTTGGCTCAGAGTTATATTTTTCATTCCAGGAGAGAGGAAGTGAGAAATGGTGGGATTTATGAATAATGCCTCTGGTGGTGTAACAAGGACAGGATTTATCCCCACTGGACCCCCTGTTTTTTTGATTAACTCCACATTTATAATTTGGTAATTACATGACTTAGACAGTTGAATGTACAGCTGATGAGATTTACGCATGATCTGTGGATGCAGGTCTTGTTTGGCTGTATATCCCCTTTGCATAAATAAATGCATATGTTTTTTTTTCCAGCCTGCAGAGAAATATGAGTCGATTTTTTATTTTTTACCCCTGCATATCGATTAAAGACTCAAACCAGCAAAAACGTAATTTACTACACAAATGTTCTGTGTTCTGTTTTATATCTCATCTTTGCTACTAAGGTCTGCTGCATGAACACATTTGTTTAAAGGGCTTCATAATTTTTTTCCACTTTACATTTTCAGCTGTATTCAGGTTTGTAGCTCACGCTGCTTTTATTAACTTTATATGGCAATTTATCCAGTGAGAAGGATGACAAGCAGTAGCTTAGAGAACTAACCCCTATGAAGAGATTCAAAAGCTCTTTGGTGCGTCTGTATTCCACAGTGACAAAAACTGGAGACCAAAACTTTAAAATCCTGGCAGAAATCAGCTTAGTCCTTATATTTCTCTTTGGAGAAATAGTAGAGCCTCATAGTCATAATTCTTGTTACAAGACCACTTTATATTAGCAAGGCATTCAGTGGTTGTCTCAATTTTCTCCAAACAATCAGATGTGGTTTTATACACAAACATTTACTGGTAAAACAATGATTTAGCCATCATAATATGATTCTGATGATACTGCCTGTCAGTCGTATACGTCATTTGGCCCTAAAAAGTCATTTCAAGCTAATGTTACACATGTATTGGATGAAAGGGAGGTTAAGATACACTTTGCAGTCAGACATTCTCTTTCTCATGTGTCTCAAAACAAATGTTCCAGCTATTGCTAATTATCAGTGCAATTTTTTTTTAAACTGGTAAACTTTATGCTCACAAACAACAGCTGTTGACTCCCTACTCAAAGCTCTGTATCCAGATACAGCTGTATCTTTCTGTTTTAGAAGGTGCTACTCAAAACGCTCTTTGTCTTTGGAAGAAAAGTAACAGCAGAAAAATCTATATGTCTACATGTATAATTTACTATACATGTAGACATTAAACCACTCATGCATTACAGAACTGTGCCATAAAAAGTAAAAAGTACTTTTTATGTTTGTTCTTTTTTTTCACGATTTATTTGAATTTGCAACTGGAGAAAAATGTATTGACAGAATAAGAGCAGAACTGCAAACAAATGGTTAATATGTTCCATCCAGATCCCCATAGAAAAATCTATAGAAAAAAAATCATTTTTGAAATTGGCCACATACTGACTGAGAACTATGGAAATTTGAGTCTGGGAAAGTATAGAAAATCGACAATAAAAAATGTAACGGTAGCCTGTAAGAGATACTACAAACAAAAATAACAAGATCACAGCTGTTTAACTAAAAAAGGGCTGTGTGAATGTGTGCCAGGGGAAAAAAATACCAACCACCATTCTCTGAATCTGTTTGACTTTAACATAAAATGTTGCAGTTTAACATTTGTACTGAGGTATGTTTGCTGTTCTTTGCATTTATTTTATTTTTATTTTTTTTGCAGTAATTCGTATTCTAGAATTTCTTTGCTCTTTCTGATGTTTCACATTTTATCCAAATTGTTTCCCTGGCTCTGCAAGCAGAGTAGATGAGGAATTTCCATTTGAGCCAGGATTTGGGTGGTCACATTAATCCAGGTGTAAATGGTGCTGAAACAGCTTGAAGCTGCCTGCATTTCCCTCACTGGTGATTTCTCACCCTTGGAAGACCACCATCTTTGTTTTGAGATGGGTTCCTTTTCAACAATTTGATATAGATGCCTTCATTTACTCCTCCCTTAAACAGTCATATGTCATAACAAGACTTATACAATCCAAACCGAGGCCGGTGTATTATTCCTGCACCAGTTCTTCCTATTTTCATTGGCAAAGAGCAGAAAAGCTGGTTCTGTCTCAACACCAACTCTGGTGGCCTAGAGGAAGGAGAACATTTTGTTGAGAGCTGGAGGCTGGGTCATGGAGACAAACAAATAATACTAAAGCTGTTTGTCACACATCTGAATATCTTATGTTAATGTAGTTATTTTGGTCAGACCAAAACTGAGCCTTTTGACCTACAGGCAAAACATTGTGAGTGCAAGAAGATGAGGTGACAGCATCATTCTACAGCACTTTTCTTCAACAAGGGACAAGCTGGTCAGAGTTGATGAAAGGATGGATGAGACTAAAAAAGGAGCCAAAAAAAATTAGATGAAGAGATGATGTTTATTTGGAAAAGACGAGAGTCAGGTGAAGATTTTCGTGGCAGCAAGAGACGATTGTGATAGAAACACCATAGCTTCATTGTATTTAATCAACTTTGTTAATCAGACTTGCATTATGCATTTGCATTTATTTAGATTTTTTTTTTTAAACTTAGACTTAAGCAAATACATACACATCCTTTTAATTTAGTGGCAGTTTTCATGTGAACATTGGGCATAATACACCTTTTGTTATTCTCTTCTTTAATATAGTTAGCTTAACAAACTAATATGAGATTCTTGACAATTTCCCTCACTATCTGTTACAGATGATAGCATTTTTCCTTCTTTTAGCAGGTTATTGGCAGGACTTTGCTACAAATAGGGATAAATAACTTACTTCTCTTCACACCAACCCTGTTTAAAATTATAGTTTCCATCCGTATCAAGAATTCATTTTGATTAACCAGATTTTTTGTTCAACCTTACAAGCTTCACCCCAACCTGACTGGTCCCAGACCTCTAGAACGAAGGCTTCATTAGAACCCGTGAGAACATGAAGTAGGCTAAAACATCTCAAAAACAACTTGTCATGCCATGATCTAAGAATATCAAGAGCAAATGAGTAAGAAAGGCCTCGACAACTCTCAGCCTGGAGAGGATTACAAAGCCAATTCTAAGGCTTTTTGACTCCAGTGAACCACAGTGAGAGAAATGATCCGCAAATAGAACGAACATGGACCGGCATGATCTTTCCCAGGAGTGGCCGGTCTACCACAAAGAACCCAGAACAACATGTAGGGAGCCCTGCAGGCATCACTTCCTCCAGCTGAGGTCAGTGATACAACAATAAGAAAGAGACTGGGTGAAAATCACTCCAATGAGTGACTTCTAAAGCCAAAACCACCGCTGACCAAAAAGAACACAGCGGACCGTCTAACATTCGCCATAAACCATAGTAATGATCCACAACAGTTTGAGAACAAATTCAGAGCACTAATGAACGCGCACACCCTGTTTCATCTGGTGTAAAACTAACTTTCTAGTTTAGAAAAATAACATCATACCGACCACAAAGCTCCTCCTTGGAGTTGAAGTCTCCAGGCCAAACTCCTGCCTCACTAAGCAGCCTTTCCCCGTTCAGCTGGACCGGACTTACAGCAGCAGCAATTAGCAAACACCTGGAGGAACTGCAAGTCTGCTGAGCTCACCCTACGAACTGCTTCTCAGTTCAAAGGGTCCAAGAACGGTCGTTAGGGGCATAATGAGAAGCGTTGTTGTGATGATGTGGTGAGGGCAGAGTGCGGGAAAGAGCAGGAGCTTCTTAAAGAGACAGAGGCCTGATTTCAAAGAGTGAAATTATGAAGTCAAATTTTTTTAAAGTCATTTTTGATATAGATACATATTTAGCATTTTTATAGCAACTGAAGGCAACATAGTTACTTAATTGAGTTATAAAAAGGTAACATGTGCTTACAAAATACATTACACTGTCCCAAAGAGTGACAAAATAAATTAAAAAAACAATCACTGAACTCTACATGTGCAGTACATGGCATAAAAAAAAAAAAATGTCTGATGAGTGGTTAAAAAAAAAGTCATCCAGCAATCGAATGCCAGGCTGTTTGGTTCCGATTAGCCCAACATTTTTGTCAAAGTAGACGTTTTGTTTTTCTTTTCATGCTCCATCAGAGGATGGGGAAGCAAAGGGGAAAGGCAGCTTAAACGACCATGACCAGAACCATACGGCGTAGCTGTGACTTTCACTGCCTCACATATCATTTCAGAACTGTCCAAAAACCCGCTTCTCTCTGGACATTTTAACCAGCCGGACTGTCTTTCATCTCCTGCTCTGCCTCACAGCTCTCGTTTGGTTCCGTCCAATCTGGATTTCATTCACAGTGAATAATGCCTTTGTAGTCACTCCCTTCCTACCACACACACACCCTTCATGGCCAATATTTAATATGTACTAAGTGACACACCAAAGGAGTAACCAGGAATGTAATTGGCCCAGAGAACCCATTCACAGGTCAAAAGGATTGGACACTTTTCCGAGTGGTTGCCGAACTTATGAGAAACGATTGTGTTTAATAGCGCAGAATAATGTGAAGAATGCCATTGTCAAATTCACAAGACCCAGAAAAGAAACTCACTTTTAACTATGATCCCAGAGGGACCCTGTTAGCATAAATGTCCTTTTTTTTTTGCTTCTTTCTTTCTTTTACCAGCAACGAGTCAAACTCAGTGACTCATGAAACAAAAAAATTTAAAAAGCATCACCTCATTGCCAAAGCCTGTGCGCAGAATCATGGTTGAGTTGCATTAATGGTGGCATGTTCCCATCACACACATCTGGTTCATATGATCAAAACAGGCCATCAATTCTTCTGTTTCCAAGAGAAGGAGCCAAACATCTTAACTCAGAGCACTCAGAGGTTAAAGGTTCAGTCTGGGATCTAAATGGAATCAAACGGGTGTTCACTGCCTCTGAAATCTCCCCAAAATTGAGCCATCTGCACACTGCCATCACTCGCCTCCTATAAATTATGCTATCATATCACAAAAAATGTCTTCCATTAATTTGTGTAAATACAGAATAAAACCGATCAAGACGGATCAATTTTGCGTTTGCTTTACATTCTGTTTTTTTTTTATTTATTTATTTTATTTTATTTTTTTTTACTTAAAACACTGAATGAAAAAAGTTGGCTACAGTCAGGGAAATACCTTTGAAATGCTCGTTCAGTTTATGAGGTTATAAAGTCACATATGGTAAAAATCTTTCCTCTCATCAGTTTTTTTTTTTTTTTTTTTTGACGATGCTCCCAGTCAGAAAGTTATTCTTTCACAAAAATCTAGTTCTAATCTCAGTTCCCAGGAGTAACACAAAATGAGTCTTCAGAGGTCACCTTAAACCTTTTGTATTTAATTCAACATCCCAACACGAACTGGTCCTCATTCATCCATCTATCGAACCATCTACATGATGATGTTGTGTGACAATGGGAATATCGCATGACGTTCCGTTTGTAAACTTGTCAAGGCCAGCGTATTTGTCTTACAAAAACCAAGCTGCAATCTCACTAAATGTACAATCCCACATTTTGTGAGACTGCAGCTATGGACCTCAACTTATTTCATTGGGCTTTAAAGTGATAAACCAACAGAAAGTGGTGCGAAATTGGGAGCCATTCCACCTAATCTGGCCAGTTAATTAAGGTGGACAGGTTCCAAAATGGGAAATTTAAAATTTCCCATTTTAAATTGTTGGCTGATTGTTTTTCCATAACTGTCCAGTGTGTTAGTCTTCATATTTATGTTCTCGAACAAAGATTAATACTCTAACGAAGGTTTGAGGCCTTTAAAAGACAGATAATTTGTGATCTCTGACACTTGAGTGCACAGGATTTTACTTGAAGGTGTCAAAGTAAAGGTCGGTGGGTAGAAACAACTGCCACACTTTTCAGAAGTTTGGAAAAACACACAAATTTACTTCCAATTCATAATTATGCAATCGTTTTGCTGGTCTTTCACTTTAATGTCCTGGTAAATGTATTATATTTTTGACTGCACTGTGAATTGGATAGAATATAATATGCATACGTTTGCACGGCGTCGTATGACAATGATATGAAAAACGTTGACACCATTCTCTTGTGTTAGCCGTTAACTTAGAGGTTACATTCTTGTTGCGGGTCTCAGAAATGGTAATACGTAGAATCCTGCAATGCAGAGTGCTGTAAATCTGCACAAAGCTTTAATGTGTCACCATGCAGTTGAGAGAAAAAGTTGAGGAGTCGACTCCAGACAGAGAGAGGAGGCTGAAAGATTGACAGATGAAAGAGAAAGAAAAGTTTATTTAGAGACTCTCCTTTTGTCTTTTAAAGCAGAACTTGTCAGCAAATAAGCTGAGCCTAATGACAAGTTACAGAGTTTGCTGCGGGAATGTGAAACTCAAATGTTAAAAGAAAAACAGCAAGAGAGAGAGAGAGAGAGAGAGAAGGATTAGCATTTTATTTTTTACGAAGCTTTTGTACGTCTTATAGCTGTAAACATATTCTCTGGAGATAATATCGCATTTAATTGCGATACAGAAAATGCTCAGAGGCTGCAGCAACTTAAAGGAAGTGGTCTACGATAGCTTTTCCTCACTGAATTCTTTTGTGACTCAGTTCCCTGCGGAATGCGAGCACATCTCCACAGCGCAGACACATCGTTAGCCCGAAGCGTGGATGGCAAAGTGCCACCGCACTGGACGAGAACACATCAGGGTATAATGGGCCACACATGTCGCTCCCGACCTGCAGAACACAGCATGCTTAGCAGTGGCAGCCCCCTTTTGTCTTCACCCCTTTTGCCTCCCTCCACGTCTCCAAAATGCCCTTCTCCAACGCCCTTTACAGGAGACGAAACTAATGGGATTCGGAAACGCAACGGCATCAGCAATGATAGACAAGAGATTTATATGGGAGGATGAGTGGGGAGAGTGATGGAGTTGTCTGCCTCGGATCCAGTCCCCACATCTGTCCGGTTCTAGTTGGCAGCGCTTCTGAGCAATTCAGCCCGGAGAGAGATATGCAGGTGCCTCTCTCTCTCTGTTTGTTTGTTTGTTTTTTTTTATGCAAACAGATGCATCAAGCTAAGCCGAGCCAAGCAGCAGACGGCACCGTCAGATGCAGGGGGAAGAAAAATGTTTTGTTCAGCCTCACACTGTGAATTTTGGGGAGAACCGCTTTCTGCAAACTATTTAAACAAGGTGGCTGTTTTGCTTTTTTTTTTTTTTTTTGGCAAAACGAGCCGTTTTCTTTGTTTTGAGTGGAATAACGGTTCCCACAAACTCCTGGGAGCGAGCAAAAACTATCTGAGATTTATAACACTGAAAAATGTCTCCACACCACACTTTTTTTTTTTTTTTTTTTTTTTACATGAATGAGCAAACTCATTGTTAGGAAGTGAAGAGTGTTTACTTATCTACGTGATAAACCTAAACGTCTTATTTAGTGATAACGTGTCGCCATACTGGAAGTAGTGACTTGAAGACTCTATTGAATTTTACCAAGCTTGAGGTATCTTCGAAGGCAGAATGAGCAAAGCCGGGGAGAAACATTCCTCCAAGCTGTAGACATTTTGAAAACCATTTGACATTTTCTTTCCAGTTCACAATTTTGCTCTAATTTTTGTTGGTCATAAAGTTCCCATAAAATATATCGATGTTTGCGAACGCCACATGCTGATATGTCTAAAAGTTCTAGAAGTGCAGACACTTATGCAAGGCACTGTTTATATTCTTTACAAAAAATTAAAACATTTTAAAAGAAAAACAGAAATCTCCCACCATTTCCCCCTCTCTCTGAGCACGTATCTGAGCCTCTTTGTTTTTCAAACAGTCGATCCGACCCGCTGAATCTGGAGGCTGCGACCCAGCGAGATGCTCATCTCCATCGCTTGTCCTCCAGCTGAGTTACAGTTGGAAGTCGCATAACCAGCCCATAGATGTACCTGGCTGTGCAGCGGGAGAGGAAGCAGGAAATGCTCTCCATAGCAGAGCTGCTTTGTACCCCACGGGAGATAATGGGCGTCATGCGGAGAGGCAGGCACGGGCCTCGGGGCATGTTCCACACTGGCACATTAACCTGTCTGGACAGGAAGCAGCCTTTCCTGTCACCTTATCATCCCTTTACAGCCGCTGCGTGATCTTATATTCATAGAATTACCTTTTTGAGTTAAATTTGCAGCAAAATTGCTCCCAGATCTGGTGTGTGAGGTGAAAACGAATAAAACAATGCTATGGTAATGAGCAGGAGATGGACAGGACCATAATAAAGCAATATAGCAGGTTGAGGTTTCATTATACCTCATCTATGTCTCGGACGAAAACACAGATGTGTAATGAGTCACATTTTCAATTTGTATTCCAGAGTTCACCTCGACCTGATCCCGACAGATTTGTCACATGGCAACGTCGGATGGGTTTAATTTGCGAATCGATCCCCTTAGTCTTAAAGCTACAGCAAACAACCCCGGTGCAGAAGCAGCTGCCTGCCAGACGGCTTGTTTGCGTTGCCTCCAAACCAGACTGACCTGACTTCCTTTCAGAGACAGAACGCAAACAAACACAGGTATCCTTTTTTTTATCCGACAACTGGAGCTGGCTTTCTAAATATATATCTCAAAAGGTTTAGTCACGGCAGCACGTTTTCCATACTCATTATCATCTGTTTGCAGAGTATTTTATTTTCTGTCGTAGTGGGTAATTAAACTTTTTTTTTTTAACTGTTGACAGGTTAATTCTCAAATGGCTTCATAAATTTCCAATCAGGCACATGCAGGTCTTGTCTGAACAAGGATGTCGGGTAATTGGTCATTTACTGCCTACGAGGGGCGCGGTGCTTGTCGTGACCCAGAAGTTAGAAGATAGAGGAGATTAATCGGACATCCTTTATTTTTTTTATTTTTTTCATCTCACATTGCTGTGCGGTCGGCCCGGAGAGTCTTAGCTGCGAAACCACACTTTTTAAATCAATGACTTTGTAAAAGCCATTCTTTCATGTAAACATGTTCTCATTTTCTCACTGTTAAAATATCTGTCTCTGCGAGGGACAGTAAATGCACTTCCAGATTATCAAGTTGCTGAGGCAAGTACAACATGAGGCGTTTATGGAGCTTTTAAATGATTTACATCCTAATAAATATGTCTATGCGTAAAAGTGGGCATGGGATACTTTTCTTGACTAAAACTACACCAACTTAGATCAGAGTGATAATGGAAACAAATCTCTATCATCCTGCCAGTCAAGTGGGAGTAGCACACAATCACAAACTCATTTCAAGACAAAAAAAAAGGGAGGCAGCCAACAGGGTGTCTCTAAATTGCGTTGGAAGTAGAAGAGTGGCTAGAAAACAAAGGAGTACTAGGAATTTTACATAAATCAGGCATTTTGTTAGGGTGTTGGTCCTCTGCTTTGTTTTCAAAACAGCCCTGAACCCATCGAGGCGTGGACTCCACTAAACTCTGATGCCAAGATGTTGGTTTAGATCTTTTAGTAGGAAACATTACATGTTTTTTTTTTTTTTTGTCAGCTCTGAAGCAAGGTTTCTCAATTCCCGTCCTCTGGGACCACTGCCCCGCATGTTTTAGGTGTTTTCCTTCAGCCACACACCTGACTTGAATAAGTGGGTGATTAACAGGTTTCTTCAGCTCTTGATGGCATGCCGAGGAGGTCACGCAAATCATTTGAATCGGGTATTCTGGAACAGAGACACATCGAGCATAATGCAGGGCAGTGGACCCCAAGGTCAGGAATTAAGAAACAGAGTTAGAGGGTTGCGCCTTGTAATATTGAAGTCCAAAATCAAGAAAAATATTTCAGAAATGTTTAAGAGAAAGAAATGTGAGTCCAATGCAGCTGGAAATGCAGTCAAATGTTGCAAAGGAGTGACAATGCTATGCTTGGGAAGCAAAACTCTGGCATCAGTGAATAAGACAATGGCTTCCCAATGATAATGGTCCTTTTAGCAAAGTCTGGAGATCTAGTTTGAGTTAATAAAGTGAAGATTTATCTGGGGTGGAGGAGAAAACTGGATAAATTTGAATGTTGACTTAAAGAGATCACATTTTTTTTGAATATAGGAATTTATTTGATTATTGGAAACATGAAACAATAAAAGCGTAAAACACTGAAAGAAATTTATAAGAGGCAAATGCTTTTAGATTACATTACATTCGATTGATTCGTTTTAGATGTATTTGTTGATTTTAATTCATATGACCTTGAGCTAAAGGGTCAATCAATGTCAGTGCTGATTTTAAATAAACACTCAGTTGTGATTTAAAAAAATCACTAATTTCTTAGATACCTCCTTGGAATGCAAGAGTGCTTCACACTGAGTTTAATGGAAACCTTAGCAATGTTGAAAGTAGTTTTATATTGCTTTATTAGAATAAAAAAAAGACCAACCTACTTTGTATTATTAATAGAATACATTTATAGCAATAATCAAATAAATAAGAAGGATTTATTTAAGACTGTGTTGATCAAAGCTTCTCCAGAAAACCTCCAGATATTAATTTCAGTTTTGGGACTTGGTCTCGCTCAAGCTGCCATCACCATTTGTGCTCCACTTGCTTAATAACAGACATCTTTTCTGACTGTATATTACAGTGCATTAGCAGAAAAACGAAAGCCATCGACAGCTTTATAGTGACTAATGGAGAATAAACAAACATAAAACAGATTGTGGTTTGTTAGTGAAGGAGGTCCATTTCAACTAAAAAGCCCAGAGTCTCTGGGCTGTCATAAAAAGAAAAAAAAAGAAAAAAAAAACCTTCAATATGTTGGAAATTGACTTTGTGACATTTAAAGTATTACAAGTAGTACTTTTCCAGCCTGTGGGTACCACAAAAAGAGTTTGTGTTTTGTAGCTATGGTTAATATTTACCTGGCTCACTACTGCCTTACTTCATGTTGTCTAGACGATGGCAGTTCGACACGTATATACGTTCTCCCCCGTGTCTGTTTCTTTCCTTAAAACCCCTTAACCCGCACCCCTGCAAAATACAATGGAAAACGGCTCCGGTGGCGTTCCGCTGCAGGTTAAGGGATTAAAATTAAAGTACACTCTAATTTTACAGCCTTAAAAGAGTATTTTTCTTCGTCTCCGACCGGTTCTTGAGCCAGAGCTCTGTTGACACATTTTAGAATTGAAGAAGACGGTGTTGGTGAAGCCCGATGCCAGCACCTTGGAGCCTGAAAACGAGAGGCGGATGTGTTGAAAGCGCCTCGCCTCGCCGTGCAGGGACGTCCGCCGTGATGTATTGCCCCAGTGTCACATTGAAATTCTTCTGCTGCCACAGACGGAGGAGGAATGTGATGAATGCCCCTTCATGTCTCAGACATAACTGCTCCCATAGATTACTGCAACACATAGCACACTGCCTGACACAAATGTGTTTCGATGACGGCTCATCTTTCTTGTGAGACATCTCTCTTTTTTTATTTCCTCAATGTGCCAAGGACCTTTGGACAAACAGGTTAAAAATATCATCCAATCACAGTCTTGTTAGAAGAGAGAGAAGATTGAGCGGAGGGAACCTGGAGTGAATGCTTTGTTGGCAGCAAGGAAGGACAGCCAAAGTGTGAAGATTGACCTGGTGGACATAAAACACTCCCACCTTGTGCTAACAAAGATGTCTCTTTGGGAATTTTTGGCCTCTGATGCATCCAGAGGCATCACACTCTCAGGTGTCCCAATCATTAGCCGATCGCAGCCCATCTCAACCACATCAAACCAGGAGACGCATGCTGAAAATGCATGACTCCTTCATCTTGTCTTCACTTGTCAGCACACACTTGTTTAGAGACATTTGTTCGCAGTCGTCAGCTGAAAATAAACATATCCACCCCTTGGGATAATTCAGGGGGGAATCTATATTATCATAGGCATCTTGTGCAAGTCTTGGCTTCTGACACAAGAAACATCCTTTAAGTACCACTCCGCCTCCCTGCTGCCAAACCCTCGACTACTACATGACCCCGAGCTGCAGGTCACAGGTTTCTCTGTGCAGCTGGAAGCTATTTAACCTGCCAACAGATCTGTAATAGACTAACAAGGGGACCACAAACTCCTGACATGGGCTGACCTCAGCTTGTTGTGACACCCTAAAAAACCCGAGTTCAACCTTTTAATAATAAGGAAACCGAAGCACGGAGAACAGAAGCTTTCTTTCAGCGTCAGAGCTGATCTGTCAAAAAATTTGCAGCCGGAGAAGTTCCTTGCGTTTGCAAAATGTAAATATTTTGTCTGTGCGAGAGTTGTGCGCCCTTTCTGTCAAGAAGTTTGAGCAGATACAATAACTAGCTACGCGCCATGATCATCTTACCCCCTTTTTCCAAGGAATAAAACACTGCCAGTTGATGGTTGCTGCACCATTGGAGAATGGCACTCGTTGCTTCTTTTTCATGAGAACATCTCCTTGACAACCAAATGTTATGCTAGCGCAATAAAATTAGCAACAAAAATTGACTCGTGCAATGTGGAAGCAATTTTGCAGTTGGTTTATAACAACCGTGTTGCACAGGGATTTATCCTTTTCCGTGGTGTTTTGTTGGTTTTGCAAAGGAAACTCTCAGTTGTTTTTGCATTAAAGTTGCATTTTAATTTCTTGTTCAAACAAATAGGAATCCAGAATCTTGGGGTTTTCATCTGATCGTTGCATGTACAAATAAAGTTTTACGCTGTGCCAGTAAAAGTATTTAACATACACAACATACATCTGACTGCAAACTAATGCTGATCAAATCATACACAAAACAAACAAAGTCAAATCAAACTAATGCTTCAGTCCACTTCCACCCTCATCTTTAGCAAATGTTCTGCCTCAATTAGATGGTCCCTCCAGGTGAAGTCTTTAGGCTTTCATCATTCAGACACTCCATGAATTTCATTTATGGGAAGTGGACTACAAAGACAGAGAAGTTAGCGGTCTTCAAAATAAAAGTATGACGAAATAAACTTCTTCACCTTAGTGAGGGAAATGCTTTTCAGCACCCTCACAGTAGCCAATATCGAAGAATATCCAGGTTAAAATATAACTATTCGTCCATCAAAATTTGATATATTTTTGCACCTGAATAAATACGATCACTTGAATATTTTACATAATATAGAAAAATTCTCAAGGTCACTTATAGTATTATTTTCTGTCTAAAGTAGAAATATTGAGTTTTTCCTCATTTTCTTTTCTTTCTTTTTTTTTTTTTTTACAGTCAGACTTTGTTGAAACTCATTAAACTTGTGCTGATCGATAGTTCTCCAGACTTTCCAAAGGTCTGTAAATATTTTGTTTGATTTTAGTCTAGACTTATTTATTGTCCACAAGGTGATGAATTCCAGCCAACAAACAATATTAAAGGCTGTGCAAATTATTTTGTGTGCCCAAGCACAACAGCGTTTCACCCCTTACGTTGTCATTCACACGTCAGATGTGACTCACCCAGGTTCCCGAAGCTTATTGCCAAGATAAGACAGGAGATTGGGTTGCAGCACGCTTCCTGTTGCTGTTAATTTTGAAAGGAGGGGGAGGAGGAGAGACGAGGTCTGTGCTAATTACAAAGAATGGCTGACAAAGCCAGTGTTGCCCACAGAGAGCAGGGAGAGGGATGCCTCCTCACACTGTGGTTTGGCTTTAATGAAGACCCCCCTGACTTCTCCTCAATCTGCTGGCGTATGTGGTGGCTGATCATGCTACTGCTTTCCAGTAAGCCAGGAAAACAATGGTGAATTTAGAGCCTCATTACAAACCCAGTTTTACCCATGACAGCTGTGTTTCAGGACTCTGGCTTGCTAAACTCAACAAAAATCTAATGGGATTTTAGTAGTTTAACATTTATAACTTTTTATGTTTCTTTTTTTTTCCTCTTAGGTGGCACAGTAATTTGTCTTCCTCCTGTTTTTGCTCCCTATAAAGAGTCTAGTTCTCTCTCTTTACCCCTTCGCTTATTTTGCTCAGTCTTCCTGTCTATCAATGGGACATCAGTGTGTTCCATCATCAGAGTGGGAGCTGTGTGATAGGGGTTAATGGATGGGGCAGGATGAAGCATTGTGTCCCGCTGTCAGAGACCGCCATTTGTTTTGTGTGGGATCAATGAGGAGATCTGAAGTCGGATCCCGCTGGAGATGATGGACTAACGTCTCACCAAAGAAGAAACTGTCAGTGGGAAAACACATCACAGCACAGCAGAAATTCTGCCTTAATTCTGTGTTTTCTTCAGAAAAATATTTACAGGCATTACGCTTAAAGCACGAGCAGGGGAATTTAATGACGCTCTAATGCTTCGATTTAATGCAGACGTGGAGTAAAACAACAACAGATGTAAATTCTATTCTTAGTGGATCTGATGGTGGTGTGAGTGGGATGATATTCTTATTCCCTAATGCTGTTTTTCAGCCTGGGGGACGTGTACAGAGACTATTTTTCAGTGCCTATACTGTCACCATATTCACTCGACGGGAAACTGATGATGTGGATGACTGCAGTTGCTCTGAATTTAAAGGACTTTTATAAAACTTTAACAGATGAATGGCAAAAAAATATAAAAAATACTGATTAGACACTTTTATTTTATGTACAATAATTAACACTTGACTATGTCATGTTATTTAATTTCACTTTGGATTTAATTTCCCTTTGGGGTCAATAAAGTAATTTAATTTTGAATTAAATTTGAATAAAATACAGGGCATTCACAACATTTTTCACAGGCTCCGCCCACAAGAGGACAAAAACGATTAAGAAAAAAAAACCCTATTACTTCTAACTCAAGTAAACTGTTAACACATACAAAAAACAAAAAAAAAATCAGAACACTGAAAAAAGAAACCGAATAACAATAATAAATTTCAATTAATACAACGTCCTGATTATGTAATTATTACGTCATCACGTGTTTCCCTCGCGGTGCGCTTCAATCCGGAAATAGCTCGGCTTGAATATCTGGACCGGGAAAATGTCTCTGGAAACTACAAGCTAGGATGAACTTGACAACTGGGGCAGGAACACCGTGTGTGCACCCACAACGAACCGCGCCAGTTTGAGCTGAAACCAAAAAGTAAGTTATGAATCATACTTTTATTGTGTGCATGAACTTTACTGACGCATTTTACTGGCGCCGTGTCATTGCAGGGGGCAGGGGGACACGGGAAGCCGTCTGGATGAAAAACAAAAAAACAAAACATGAACACTGTATGAGCTGGGTTTTTACCTTAGAATAGCAAACTCTCTGTTATTCCTATGTCAATTTGATACAGTAGAGGCTTCCACACTTCCCATATTTGTGTCCTCTGTCACTTTTATCAGCAGTTAAAACTGTTTAATCCGTTGTTAACATGTTGTAACCTGTTTTTCCGAGCCGCCTTTAAACGCAACATGAGCGCTACGACGCTCGCGCTGGGTTTACACCTGTGAAGGAGACCTGCTGCTGCTGCTGCGCGGAGCTACGTAGGTTTGTGTTAGAATCACGGCAGCAAACCAGCAAAACGCAAAGAACTTTTCACAATTTTTCCCTCCAAACTAACCGACTGAGTTGAGTAAAGCTGTTGGATGCAGGTAATGTTAGCTAAAAGATGACTAGCTAGCTAATATCAATACAGAACCTTAAGCTTAACAAGTACCTTGTAGGCTACCGATGTTGGTGTCTATTTTCAGCTACGTACATTCATTTTGCCCCCCAAAAAGTCGATGCCTCCTCCCCCGTCACACGCGTCGTTTCAACCAGACAGCCATTTGTAATCCATGGGGGAGCGGGGGGGGCGCAGAAAATGTTTGGAAACCACTGGGGGGCCGCAGAAGAAAAAGTTTGGGAACCACTGGGTTATGCAAAAGGATGACTTACCCCCATTCACCCATCAAATTCAGAATTACAGCAGCTGCTGGATGCAAACCAGTTCCTGTGCCTGACGCTCCTCCCGCCTCTGCATGACCAGAGCTTGACCCAGCTGTCTGACAGAAGCTGAACACTATCTGGTCATGCGAGAAGCATGTCCTACAGGAGAAATCAAAAAAGAATAGAGAAAAGCATGAAACACATGACTGTATTCTCTCTACTTCTCTTTGGTCCTTTCGTTCCCCCCCCGCCCCCAATAAATTCTGGGACAGTTAGATTTCGTAAAGCTGCCGTGCAGAATCAGGATCCAAACAGGCCATTCAAGTGTAGGATTTAGATGCACTCGGTTTTGTTTATTTTATTTCGTCCCACATCGTTTATCATGACTGGCAGGTGGGATTGGGTTTGAATTGACATGCAGACATGTGCTGCTGGTTGTCTTACACTTCTCACACAATCAGCTGTTCATATTGTCAATCAGAAACATCAAATTTATATGCGGGGATTCCTTCCCGAAATGAATCCCTTGCCCTTCTGGAGCTCAGATACCATATTCATATTCAAGCTTTTCATACTAGTTATAAAGATGGGCATGTTGCCATCACCTTGCGGAGCTCTGATTGAGTTTAGATGTTCTTTCAACCCCAGTCTGCTCCTTGTTAGGTAAAGTGAATTTTACAAATGACTGGTGTGGGCTAATGCCTACTTTTACAAGCCTAATAAGAATAATGGCCAGTCATAAATTTTGAGTTGTCCCGATCTTATGAGACAGGCTGTAAATGAGTTATGAATTATGACTAAGACACACTTATAGTTTATTAGTGAAAGCACTCTTTGAGAAGGAGTGGAGTTCACAGAGTGTGAATGGAGCACTTCCCTTATGCATCACACACATAAAAAGATGCACACATAGACAGCTTATTGTGGAGTGGATTAACTTGGAAAAGACAGAACACGAAGTCAGATGTGAAAAAAATGAGCAAAACACGAGGGAGTGCTGCTCTCAGCACAGAACAGATTAAGGCTAATTGAATCTGACTGTCCTCTGGTAAAGAAGCCAAACTTAAAGAGAAAAAAACTTTAAAGACAACATAAGGAAAATACTTTTAAATTAGCATCCAGTTGTGGCTGAAATGTAACTAAAATGAAAGAATACAATGAATTGTAAAAGTATTGAGAAACCTTGTACTGTCTTTTTTAAATATATTGTCACATTAAATCACAAACATCAATGTATTTTATTGGGAGTTTATGTGAGAGCAGTACAAAGTAATACATAATTGTGAAGCCAAAGGAAAGCTATGCATAATTTTCAAAATGATAAAAAAAACGGAGGTAAATTTAATTTTGAACCGCTGTACCTTGACCTCCATGAATAAAATACAGTGCAATCATCTGCTGTCAGTGAAGGGCAGGGTTAAGTTAGTATCCTAAACTTTGAAAATTTAACAGTTTTGTCGAGTTCACTGTCTGAACATGGAAAGAAAATTTCACAAAAACATCTGCAACTTCATGAAGGCAGGAACTGACAGGCCTAGAAAGGAGAGTATTAATCAGAAAAGAAGTCAATAGGGCCATGGCAACTCTGGAGGACTTGCAAAGAGTTGCACATATCTCAGATATGTTATTTGTAAAAGGATCATCCTGTCTAAAAATGTACCTTTACATTTATACCCAGTTGATACTGTATATTAAACAAAAATCCAAACGAAGTACTTCTTACAACAATTCATAAGTTCTTTTGTCAGGATACTTTATCTTATATGAGCTACATGGCCCGTTAGGTAGCAGAAGGTATGAATGGATAATCTTACAGTGAAGTGATCTGAATCCAAAACCTTAAATCTTAAATAATTTGTTCCTGCACTGAAGAGAAAACATTGTATGACATTTTCAGCTACGGCTGTTTCCGTATGGCTGATGTTGAGAGTAGTTCTGATGTTTGCCTTGGCCATCGCCTTCACCTCAAAATGGCAGATGTCCTAGACATGGGGTTTTATGGCTCATGGGACACGGGTTGTATTCATTGCCTCTGTAAGTGGCACTACCATGTAAAGGAGACCTGAGGTAGGAGTGTTTCGGAGCCGCACAAGAATTTAATCCGAAATTTGCAACCTGTCTGAGTTTACTGCACCGATAAAAGTCAGGAGTGAAGATTCCAGAGTAAATATAACACCTCTGAATAATTCCTTCTCTTAAGTCTCAATTTACAGAGAAAACCAGTTCAAGACCGAGTTTTGGAAATCTTTCTCCCTATGCTGTGGAAAATCTGACCTAACAGTGTTGGAGAATGTTATGTTTGGTGCCCAATAAGTTTTACTGGCAACGTGAAGGGGTGATGATGATTGACCATGGCATCGCTTCCTGGGCAACGGCAGCCACTTATTTTTATGACCCAATCTGAATTAATTTTTGCAAACTTTGTTTAAAAGTAGAATTTTAGCATGTAGTAATATACTGTAACTTAAGGGTAAAACATAAATGTCATTTATAGTCCCTCCAGTGAGTTCTGGCTCTAACCTGCGCTCCATCCCAGTGGCATGTGTCCATAAAAGCCCCAAAGCCAGCCACCCTGATCCTGATCAAATGCCCAAACACCTCTACTGACTCCTATTGATGCAGCAAAGAAGCAGCTCTACTTGAACCAAGGTTATATCCAAGGTCATAGGAGTTGGGGTATACACCATTAAAATGAAAGGTTTGCATTTTGTCTCAGCTCTTCCTTCACGATAGGCTGTAGCAGTACCTGCATTATATCCTCCAGAGTTACCTTAGCTCTTTTGCTTGAGGCAGAGACTGAACCACTCACATTCACATGGAGTATTTTTGTTGAGATAAATCGGAAAAGGGTTATAAAAACTGAACTTTTGATTTAAGACCATATCTTTAATTATGATCACTTCACTTGTATGATGTAAAGCAATCATTCCCAATCCTGGTCATCAGGACCCACTGTCCTGCATGTTTTAGGTGTTTCCTTCCTGCCACTAGATGAATGGGCTTCAGGATCACTTGATAAGCTGATGAGGAGGAAATGCAGTCATTTGAATCTGGTGTGCTGGAGCATGAACACGTTTAAGTCATGAAGGACTGTGGGTTTCCCGAGTAGTCACGGCAGAGCTATATTCAGTTCACGTTAAATAAAGCACAAATTGTGTCTTTTGAGTTCACAGTTGATGCTGAATAGCAAAGTCTGCAACATGTGCTTAGGTATTTGTACTATAGCAGGTGCTCACAAGAAGGTCAAAGGCTATGTTCTGGCTATATAGAACAAATTTCAGATGAAATAGGTTTCCATTAAAAAAAATACTGGACAAAATAAAAGTGAGAATTCCATGCAACTTTTTTTTTGTCGATTTTTAAACTCTATGCTGTTTTTCTTAATTACAACTACTTGGTGTTTCTGTAAGTGTTTTAACAAGCAGTACTTAAACTTGACATTAGTCATTAACAGCATTTAATGGGAATTCCTGCACAGTAAACAACAGGGACAGTCAGGCAACAAAGGGCAACTTCTAACATCCACATAATGAAATCAGCCATCTCTTGGGCCCTTCCAGCTCCAATGCTACCTCTCCCTGGAGGTCTCACTAAGAGGTTAAGCTGCTCCTCCATCCGTCCACACAGTTCAGAGGGTAAACTAGCAGAGAAATCGGACACTGGCCTGCTGTGGGTTTCCAGGCTCCTGGGAGCAGGACAGGAGAGGGTTAAAGTCGGGGCAATCTTCCCGAATGTTTAAGAGTGGCCTTTGATTGCCCCCCATCCATGTGTAGTGTGTTGCTGAAGAGGGAACCTGACACTAGCGTTGTTATTGAAGTGGCGCTTGAGGGGCTGATAACTGGTCTCATCAGCAAAGATCCAGAGTGGGAGCTGTCTCTTTGCCTCCATAAAGGACAGTGACAGGTGTGTGACAGATCCAAGCACTGAGGGACAGTTGGGGACCCCCCCAGAGATGACAGCCTCTTGGCTCGCCTCACAACCTGATTAGATCCCTGGCTGTTGGGAATGGCTCATAATGTCTTCAAAGGCAACTCTTGCATAAAATAAACTGCTTAATTCCTTGGATCCTTCATCTGTTTGAGAAAAGTAAGAACACATGAAAAGACAGAGGCAAAAATCCTTCTGTCTCATAAAAGCAAGACTCAGTCTCATACCATCAGTCTTACTCAGAGATCTACAATTTGAATCTGTACAATGTGAATTTCTACTTCACATTAAATGAATAAGTAGTGTTTGGGAGAAGATGAAACTCATTGTAGAGTAATTGTATTTTTTATATAATTTATGGGCCTTATAAGTGGATATGCTGTAACCCCTTACTTTATCTTGGTTCTATTGCTTTTAGACCAATTTGCAACTGTGTTTGATTATCAGAACCATTACAATACTTAAAACAATCACCAAAAAGAGGCTCACAACAAGAATGGGAAATTAGAGGGGAGCTGAAATACAAAGGGAATGAATCCTCAAGTCTGCAGCTCGACCACAAGTGGCATCATTGTCATCACCTTGTTCTGGTTTCATTTCATCTCTCGGCGCCACCAGTGCAGGCAATATCTGGGTATTGAGTTACAGGAGGCCCACCTCTTATTATTTTCATGGGAACTCAAGGACAGGCCGTCTTGCGCAGAGATGAGAGGATATTTATATGAATGCACATAATGTTGTGTTCTCAGTACTCAGGGACATTTAACGCCTATCTCTGAATAGCATCAGAGGCTTTCAGCTCGACAGAGTCATTAATATCGGAAGGGTTTATGTGTTTCATATTGCCTCCATGCCAGCTGAGACCGCATGCCTGATGAGCTGGCTAGTGTAGTACATGATGCACCATTTTATATATTTTTCTCAGCTTCACTCTACAAACCTCGGTTTGTAGTGGAGACAAGATCACTTTATGTCCATAAAGGCCAGTCGACAAGCAACGTTACTGTCTATTTGCTTTTCCCTCAGAGCTTTTCTGAGATATTTCATTTTCTAAAATTGAGGTTGATGTTTCTCAGTTGTAATATTTTTTTTTATTATTTTGAAAACCATTCTTGTGAAAACAGAACTTCTACTGCTCTGATAATTAAAATAGTCTTATCTACAGGACAATAGGAATAAGTGTTGAAAAATGGGAACGTCTTCAAGATTCCTTAACATAAAGTTTTTCATCCCTATATGAGGGTAACGTGTCCATCACTTTTCCGTTTGAGATTTGTGTCTATGTACATATTTTTATCGGGATTACTTATATATTGTGCAGTTTACATTAGACAATGAACTGATAAGTGCAATTTTTTGGCCTCAACTGCCTTAAAAGTTTGCTTCCCCCCCATTCTTATAAAAAAAGGCAAGTTTGGACTTTAATTGTAACTGCCATTGAAGTTTTGTCAAACCATTGTTTTCTTCTAGTCATCTTCTAGAGTAAAAAAAGGGGTAGAAATTTACAACAGCAAATGGCTCTGGCAGAATGGTACTAAACTTCTTGCATGCCCAAGCGTTTCTGACTTGTTTAATCTTTCTGAGTATTTTATTTCAGTTGTCTCAGTTTAATCTTCTCTATAATTTTTCATTGTAATAAGTCACACACTTCTGCTTTTGACTGAAGGAGTAGATCTTCTAATCAAAGATATATTTTATGGTTTTAGACAGAGATGCACAGAGGAATTGGTTAGTTATCAAAATTGGACAGTTTTCAGCTTGATTGGCACTGACAGAGTGGATGCTCAGAAACCAAAAACATTTTTTCCCCAATGACCTGACCTGAATATACCAGGTCAGGTCACACTGACAACACTCTTTTGTGCTAAATAATGTTCTCTAACAGACCTCTAAGGTCTTTACAGAACACCCATATTTATACTGGCATTTAATTACAGATCTCTGAGCTTAATTCACTTTTTAGGGGACTTTTGAGGGCAATTAGTGACGTTGCATTTCATTTAGGGGTATCAGAATAAGCGTGGAAGTAAACATCCTTGTGCCCTGCGCAAATTTTAAGCTCTTAGTCATTTTCCTTTTAACAATTCACAATGAAGTACTACTTTGTGTTGGTTTGTTATTTGATAACAAACCAACTACCAACACTCAGCATTCACCAATAGCACTTGTCCCAGTTCATAGTCCTAACTTTTCAGACCGCAACAGTCAAAATTGAATCACGTTAAGACAATAAATGAAAGTCGGAGTGCTTGTTGTCAAAATTTAAAAAAGAAATATGAGGAGTTGCAAACTTTCGTAGAATCCTTTACGTATGAAAACAATTTAATTCAGACAGTGTTAAATTATTACCCCCAGGAACCATCTATGTGAATACAGATGAAGAATTACAATGCAAGAGGTGATAAACATCCTACATGGGTGTGACCGGAACTAATTCTCCTTTACGTTGGTTACTATGCAAAGCTGAGGCAGCTGCCAGCGTACCCTAGCAACACGTAGCATCTAACCTCAAGGGCTCGGAGCACCAGTGGGAGAGCGACCCACAGTGCATGTATCCCAGCATGCTTTGCCCCAATTGGTGCCCTTCACCCCCGTGACCGACCGTAATGACAGCATGGAGAGATGAAAAGAGCCAAGTGAGGCAGGCAGACACAATCGCTTTGGCTTCACGCTGAACGGAGCGTTTTCACAAACGGCTCACACGGAGAGTGCCGAGTCACGGGGCGGCTTTGGGCCGCAAGAGTCGACACGATCATTCAGAACAGAAGTCATGTTCACTTCCCATCACTGCGAAAGGTTTTTCTGTGCCCAAAATACTGTATACCTGCATGTTTTTTTTAAAGACATTGTTATTGATATTTTCATTATCCACTCCAGTGGTGCAGAATATTAAACCTTCGCTTCGCTTTTCAGAAAATACTCATCGACAGACTTCAGAAGACAATTAGTGACTGAAAGGAGCCAAACAACTATCTGTTGCAGCGCACACACACACACACACACACACACACACACACACACACACACACACACACACACACACACACACCCTGCACAGCTTACTCAATATTACTTGAGGTCCCTACACGTTTCTCCTGTCATTTATAAAGTTTTCCACATGGAGCTTTCCAGTTGCCGTGTTAAAGTATAAAATTGAAAGTTTATTATAAAATTACTGTTAGCAAAATTTATGTATTGCTAGTAACTCGAGAAAAAAAACAGGAACTTGGTGGAAGGACAGAAGAAGATGGGGTATTAAGGATGAATAGAAGGGAAAAGGACACTAGGAACTGTGCAATTAAAGAATGACAAAAGGAAGGAAAGAAGTACTGGAAAAGAAGGACAAAAGAAAGTATACAAGAAAGAAATGGAGGTAGCATACAAGGAAGGGAAGAAGGACATGATTAAGGAAAAGAAAGAAGAAACAAAAGTGCAGATATTCATAAAAAGGAAGAATTAAAATGTGATGAGAGAAAGAAGAACATCAGCAAGGACAAACAGAAGAGAAAGTAAGGAAGAAAAGAAAAAAAAAACACCAAAAAAACCACAAGGGTTAAAAGAAGGAAAACAAGTAAAGACATGGAGGTGTAGCGGCTGGAAGGACGCTAGGGATGAAGGAAGATGGGACACAAGCAGGTGAATGGAAAAAGGAAGGACATAAAGAAGGGAGGAAGAAACAACACATTAAAACAATGGGACAGACATATTTTCATGCTCTGTTTTCTTTCTCCGTAACCTATCCATAACTGGAAAATACTCCACTTTTCCAGACTGTGCAGGAGCCCTTTGTCACTGATTATTTTAGTGAAAAACAAAAATCCCAACTGTGCACAGAGCACAACAAACTGCCATCATTCCTGCAGTCTCTGGTCATTGCAATACCAACAGGACTTTAAATCACCCTCAGGGTTCATTATGAGGTGACAATCCTTTGTAGTAGAGAAGAGAGAGTGGGGAGGCGAGGGGGCGCTGGAGAAAGTGAGGCAGATGGTACGAAGGGTTGACAATAGTGCCATTTTCACAGCATATCCTCCACCTGTGGCGTGACGGAGGCTGCTGTCGGGGGGCCTTTGATGCCCGTAGAGATAAATGTAGCAGATGAACATCTCTTACTGGCAGCCTCCGCATCTTTGCAGATTGAGATGTCTAGACAAGAACTGCTGTGGGCTTGCAAAACTAAACTGCAAAACGAAACGAAATGCAAGGCACAACATCAGATTTAGGCTTCCAAACATTGAGCACGATCAGAATCTTTCCCAAGTGAGCATATGTCAGTGAGGAGAAAAATAATAAAAAGCCGGACAAGTTGTTTTAGGAGGAAGCAGGTGGTTTCCAGTTTAAACCTTCTCAAAAGGTTCTGGTCCTGCATGTCTACCTCCGTAGTCTGCAGCCTTAAAGAGCAGCGTCATTATCAGCAAAGTGCTTTGTAAATCCGATCCCGCTCAACACCAGGATGTCTTCAGCATGCTAATCCTCAGGGATACGGATCCGTCACTCCTTGCTCGTTCCTTCATGCCTGGCGTGCCAAAGACAGCTGGGAAAACAGGCTCTGCCCCGATGATCTGCGCACGCATCAGGAACATCACAGTTCGGCTGCATGGCACTTTACAGAAGTCTGAAAAACCCCAACGCAGGATTGTTATAAAAACAAGGCATCCCTTTTCATTTAATTGAAAAGGGATGCCTTAATGTCTGTATTTCCACATACGTCTTCTGGGGCTAGACGTGAAAAATGATTGGGCCAAGATGTATCCACAGTGATGTAGAAGAGAGATACCTACAGCTGCACTGAGTCATTGCTGTCATTGTCTTAAATTATATGCTTTGATCTTACAGAAATTTACAGAAAGTTTAACTTGTTTTCTTTCTGTCTGTCTCTTTCTTTTCAATGCAAACTTTCGTGGCATCTGATGCGCTTTGCCATTAGAAGTTAAGAAAGCGTTTAAGCGAAGCCGCACGAGCTCGCAGAGCTAATCGCTTCAAGACGGTTGAGGAGCGAACAGGATCACTGAGACTGAGGCTTATTCGTTCAAGAGAGGATGAGAGCCGGAGAGGAGCTACAACCTGCAGAGAGGAAGGCCGGTGGGGGGGGGATAAGTATAGAGAGCAGCGATAAAGAGGTAATCATCTCCACTCAACGCATATTTTATCCAGTGGGGTTATTAGGAGCACAGAGATGAGTCAAAACCACGCAGACGCCTCTCTTCTCTTTCTCCCTCTGTATTTCCCCGAGTCCTGATCCCTCGCACAGAGCCCAGCTCTCCCATTCTCAGCCATTCACAGGAATTTTACTGTTTCACTGATTCATCCTAATAGTTTATTGATGAGCCAAAGCAATGCACAACGTAATGCAGAGCAAAAAAATACAAACAAAAAAACAAAAAACGGCAACAATAGCAAGAAATAAAAAAGAACAAACAAATTCCACAAAATTTTAATTAAAAGGTTCACATGAGCTTCTTTTAGATGCTATTTTATGTTTTGAAGCCGTAGATTAACTGAGTCACTATATATTGTTTATAGGTAGGGGGCAGTGTTCTCAAAGGGAAAATGATAAGCAAACCTTCAAATACACTCAGTAGGTTACTTTTATAATGTGTGTTGAGTAAAAAAAACAACAACCAGATAAAGAATTTAAATGGAAAGATTTATTACCAACAACCTATTCTCATTCATCATGGTAAACATTTCAATATCTCTTTGATTTATTGTCTGAGTAAATTTTTACAATTTTTTTCTTATGAACAAATGTTTTTACCTGAAAATGCAGCCCGTCTTCATTTCGTGGCACAGGTTTAAATGAAATCACGTTTACCTCCTGTCCTTCCTGTTCCTGTAGGTGAACAGACCGCCGCTGCCTTCCTCATTCAGCCCCACGCAGAGGATGAATCTGTTCGCCTCCTGCATGGAGACAAAAATAGCTCCTAATAATGAAAGATTGATGCAAAGTAAGCTTGTCATTACATGCTGCAGTAGACAATTAGGTGCCGTCCAACATACAGCCGGGCCGCTCTGATTTTTTTTTTTCTGCTCTTCTCTCCAACATTTCTTGCTTGTTTTCCCTTCGCCTCCCAGTCTCTCTGTTCCTCTTCCACGCTGCTTGAGTACGTACAGTCATTTGGAAAACAACGTTTTCTTTGGAGTTCAGAAAGACGGTGATTCATTTGCACCGGTGGCAGATCTGATGCGTATGAAGTACATTGAGGGCTTGTTTGTGCGAGGCTACAGCAAACAGAAACATGTTTTACTCAAAGGTTTAAGAATTGGAAGGTAAATAAAAAAATAAAAACTTCAACAAGTTTAGTTGTATATTCATTGCACTTGTTTAGACGGAGATCAGAAATACCTCCTACAGTTCGAAACTAAAACCCACTCCCTAAAATTCTCTATATAAAAGTAATCTCATTTGATTTTTGGATAATTTGAAATGGTATTCGTGTCATAATAATTTGATCTGAAATCATGAACTAAAAACATAAATGGACATTCTTTTTTTTTTTTTTTTTTTTTAAATCTGGGACTATAGGTTTCTCAAAGAGCCCACAATGAGTTAATGTATGTGAAAAGCAAAAACTGAAAGATGTATCAGCAACCATTTTACTTTAAGCTAAACTAGATGCAAAATCCTTCTGTTGTCCAGCCTTGTAAAGAACTACGTGAAAGAAGGACAGAAGAACGGAAGGAGGTATGGAAAAAGGAATGAAGGAATGGTGGAAAGAAGGAACCTATCTGTTACGATACACAGATATGTGCTGTGATGTTGTCCCCATCCTACACTAACCTGTCACTGTTTAACCTAGCTCACTTCTCCTGGTGCTCCTGTTAAAATCTCTTGCCTCTCCTCATTTTATCAGCCTGCAGGGTTGTGCAGGCTGCAGCCGTTATAGTGGCTGGCTGCATTCGGAAACACCAGGAGGACTGACATCTCAATGGACTCCCTATTCCATCACTATCAGCTTACAGCCTATAATTACGCCCAATCATCTCGGATCAAGCCTTTCGGCCTGAACGACCCAGCGTAACATCTGCTGCCTGGACGACCCGGCTTAGAGGGACTTTCATATGGGAAGGTGAGCAAATAGTGGTGCAGCAAAGGAGGAGGGAGTGTGATGTGATCAGGTACTAAAGCCCATTCACAAGATGTTTTTTTTTTCTTTCTGAGAACAGGTGCTCAGAGGTATTTCTCATCAGCCCTCTGCCAATGATGAAGCTTTAGAACGTTGCAATAAATCTATGGATTTAATTTTGAGGAGTCTAAATTAAAGGCCATTCTGCTGTTCTGAGACCAAAATAGGCTTTATTGTCACCACAGAAATGCCTTTATATAACTAGGATATTTATATGCAAGTGGACTTTTTTTCGGCCCCTAAGATTCTTTCTGGAAACCATTTAGTACATCCTTAACAGCAACTGCTAGGTATTAAGAAACTGACTCCCAATATTTCCTGTTAGTATTATTATTTTTTTCCTTTTTATCTGTCTTCAAAGTACTTTGTGATTGACTGACAAAACAGGTCAGGTTCCTTGGATTTCTTGTCAAAAAAACGTGTGATTTAATTAGCCCAGTCTTCAATGTAAATAATCGATCGTGCAGTGAACAAGTGTTTCTTTCATGCTTAGTAAGGTAGAACAAATATACAATGTTAAATGTAGAACATCTGAATACTTAAAAGTAAAGATTATAGTGGGTTTTGTGCTGTTACGTTTCAAAAATATACTTTAGAAACTATTTTTTTATTAATGCTTGTTAGCTATATTTGCTTGAGTTGAAGGCACTCTGAGACTAGTTTCTATCTGTCAGAAGCAGAGTTAACTTATTTCACCGTTTTTAGCTACAGCTGCTTGTCTGGTTGCATTGCAGCTTGCAGTAAAGTCATATTTGTTGTTTGGCGGTGTTCATATTTACCCACGGTGGAATATGACAGAGCAATTTTTTTTGTTGTTGTTTCTTGTTGACGCATGCAGAGAAAGCTTAAAAATGTGATCAAATGTGATCTGGGGAATAGCAGAGGACAAAACTAATCCAGGTTTGCTTCACGTATTACGTAAGAGTGAAATCCACATTAACAAGGACACTTTCTGTTCATCATATTCCATTTGCAAACTCTGCGTTCGCCTACACACCCATTCCCGTTTAGTCTGCGCAAACAACTTAATCAGACCCTGAAGCCTGTGGGCTGAGAAACAAGCCACGGCCCTTCATTGCCATTAATCATTTCATTTGGACTTCGGTGGAAAAATCAAGCAAACACAGAAGAATCACACCCGGCTCTGGGCTCAGTGGGCTTGTGTCTGCGCTGAACTCGGCACCAAAGAGCTGGCAGCGACATCAGCAGCAGAGCTGTTGAGCAGGCGCACGAAATAAACTGACACTGTAGGAGATTAAGCTAGACAGCGGCCTTCAAACCACACGCACTAAGAGATCAGGGAGAAAATGAACAGTTCTTCTTTCTGTTTATTTCAATAATAATTGCGGATCTAATTATGGGAAGGCCTAATCCAAGGTGTTCAACTTGTCTATAGCAGTTGATTTGAGCTTAAAAGCAACAAAAGAAAATGCCTGAGTCTTTCTCATCCGTAGAGAAGCTTGGGAAATGTTGAAAGCTCGGCAAGCAGCCTGAAATTAGCTTTATAAACTTTTCATAGGTTTTTCTGCAACCCGTTGAAACAACATTCTTAGTACAAAGTCTTAAATGGTCTTAACCACTGTGTTTCCTTCCACACCGCCATAGGATTCAGTTGTGGAAAATTACTTCTTGACATGCAGAAAACTCACAACTAAGCAAAAAAAAAAAAAAAACTGCTCAAAATTTGTTTTGTTTTTCTTCCAAGTACAGACTGTTCTTCTATCGTTTCTCCAATAATCCTCCAGGTTCTCCATGGTATTTCACAGTTTATCTTAGGACCCCAGCTTGATGTTTACATAATAAATTGGACCAGAACATCACAGTGCTGCACTAACAAACGGAGAAAAGTGGTCAGGTGGCTTACTTTACAGTGTTCACATATTTTATCACATAACAAGAAATCCCGTTGCATTTTGTTCACGTGGAAGACCAACACAAAGCATCACATAACTTCAGTAGATTATAATTGGTTCTAAAAACATTATTGAAAATCTGAAAGAGTTGAGTGTGTACTTGTATTCAGTGCCTCTGAGTTGATGCTTAGTAGCTGCAAGTGTTTTGGGGTATGACTCTCCAGATCCATACACCGGGGACCTGAAATTTTTTGCAAACATGTCTTTGCAAAACAACTGTAGCTCCATCCGAGTGGGTGGAGAGGATCTGCGAACAGCATTTCTTTAGGAATTGCAGCAAGATTCCTCATTAGATTTGCAAATACACTTTGATATAAGCCATGTAATTGTACCCTTGGTGTATCCTGCTAGTTAAATCTCCTCCCCGGTCTTCTACAGCCTCTAACAGTTTTTATTTCAGGATTGCCATGTATTTAGCTGAATCCATATTCCTATTAACACTGACCTGCTTCTCTGCCCCTGCTGCTGCTGCTGCAAAAAAAAAAAAAAGAATCACCACAGCATGTTGCTTCAATCAACATGTTTTACCCAGGGGATGTTGTGTACAGAGTAGTCCCCCCAGATTTATACATAATCTCATCTGACCACAGCACCTTCTTCCCCGTATTTGCTGTTTACCCTATGTGGCTTGTGGAAAACTGAGAGTAGGATTTCTTATAGGTTTCTTTCAGCAAGGAAATCCGGATTGAAGCTGTAGGTTTGCAGCTTAAAAGAGCAACAAAAATCTTCAGGGCAGACGTGCCCAAAGTCAGTCCTCAAGTGCAAGTGCCCTTCAAATTTGAGTTATTTTCTTATTTCAACACACCCCAATCAAATGATGGTCCACTGACAGGTTTCTGCAGACCTTTGACATGCTGGTGAGAAGGTAGTCAGGCAACTTTTGTGTTGGAGCAGAGCCACGTCTAAATCCCCCCCCAAAATTGGTCACCAGTCGTTACAAAGTCCAGGACCTTCAGAAAGTCCAAAGAACCTGGAGAAGAGACTTTCTCCTCTAGCGTGAAACATGCAGACGTTTGTACGCTACTATATGATTACCTCAGATCTGGATAGTTGTAGTAATTTTTCCCTGAAACTATTCTCCAAGGAGCACTTGCGTCCAAGCTCTGTATGGTTTTGGCAAAGGTTTAGAAAGGCTGAAGCAGTTACTGTTTATTTAACAAAACTCGGAAACATGATATCGAAAACCCACCATGTGCGTTGGAACGTGCTCTCTGAATGGATTAACTCTAGGGTGTTTTTGATATCATGCCCAACTTCTGCATTATTTACACTTTGCTTTAGCTTTCTGAGCTGAAGTTTTTATTTATAACATCAACACTAATGGACAGGCTGCGCAGGCTTTTGCTGTATAGCCGTATGGTAACATGCACCAGAGAGCATTTCAGAGGGCGGTGTGTGTTTATGTAACAGCTAAAAGTTCTAACTCTCCATGGTCTTTGCTTCCTTTTTTCTGTTTTGCCTCAATCAGTGGTTCTCTAACTTTTTATACCAAATCTAATCACGGTAAATACTAAAATATCTAAGCATGACCTTTTTTCCCCCCCCACAAAGTCAAAAATGAAAAATACCCTAACACATACCCTCTGAATGCTGTGATTGCAATCAAATGCTGATCTGAAGGGACATTGAAATATAAATCTGATCATAAAAAGTAAGCTAACAGAATCCGTATGTGATTTTTACCTTATGAGTTTTTTAGTTAACATTATTTTTTTGTAAAAATAACTTAAAAAAAAAAAAAACTCAGTATACTAAACTTCTGACTTCAATATATCGGCATTATCAGCTTAGAGGCCAACAAAGGTTAGCTATGACCAAAAGTTGCCGCCTATGCGGCTCTTTGTCCGGACAACACCCTGTTTGACCTCATGTTTAGTCTTAGAAGGGGGTCATTAAGGGCTTAAAGCTGCAATGTAATGAAAATGTTGTGACAACAGCAGAGGGATGAAGTAAAAACAGGCTTTAGCAGGCAGCTGAGCCTCTACTCAGGGGACCAACCGTGGGGTTTAGAGGGAGAAAAATGATGGTTATCTGCACACCCTTGAGACATTGATATTAGCCTTGAGACCAGTGGATAGACTTGATGATAACCCTGCCGAAACCCTGTCATACAGAGCAGAGGGCTGGCTGTGGCGGACGGACGGGGTCAGCTCAGGGGAGGAATTGGTCTTGAAGTCGGTTGTTAAGGTCGGATCAGGAAGAATGACAAAACATGAATGCAACGTAAAAAAAAAAAAAAAAAATCTGTGTATTTAATCAACTTGGCAACAGCAGTAATTTTATACCAGGAAACGTTGCGCTCCGTTGTGCGATACTAAACGTAAGAATCCTTTATGTGCTTTTTTTGTTAGCAGCCGCTTTCCACTTTTGACTGCATTCATCATAATTCAGAGGCTTGTTTTCCCACTGTATGGCTGCTGGGAAGTTGGATGTGACAAAAATGAAGAGTAATGTGCTTTGTCCCAGCTCCTTTGTCCATTTGCAGACTCTGCTTTTTGCTTGCTTGTTTTTGCCTTCAGCTTTTTCTCCCCCTTTTCTTTCTTTCTCCTCCCAGCCCAGTTAGATCTACTCCAAGCCAAAAGCACTTCCACATGCTGTAGCAGAAATCAAGAGCTTTGTGCCAGACTGAGAGTTAGCCCCGGCTTTGGACTCTTGCCTGCTTTAACTTCTCCATGTTTTCAACCAGCTGCACCACCCAGTATTTTTCAGTAAGAAACACCCTAGGTATGCTATGTACGTTGGCCCAAGACAGGCTACACCACTTTCAAAACTTCTTTCAGTTCAGATTTTTTCAAAACAGGATTTTTTTTGTTTCCTGAAAACATCCTGAGGAGTCAATATCAGCACCCCATTGTGACAGAGACAGAATTTTTTTTTTTTTTTTTTTTTTTTTTGACCGAAGAATTTTATTACTTTTTGTTGAATAATTAAGCCTATTAGAGCCCAATATCATGATACACAGGACAATTGCTTGTACAGATTTGTATCACACAAGCTGCATATTTTATCAGTTTGGATTTAGAGTAACCTCTCTGGGTTGAACGTGTAACACTGAGTCAGACTCTCGGAGAGGATCTGTACTTTTGCAAACTCCATTTGGATGTACGCAGATACTCTCCCGCTTAAGAACAAAAATTATTGAAAAAAAAAAACATCTTTGGACAACTTGTCTTGCGATACAAAGTCAATGAAGTGCTACGTGAACTGTGCAGCGGGCTTAGCTAAGCAGTAAAATGTGTGCTTTGGATCACAGCGAGGCACTGAGTTCATATCTCTAACTGGAGCGGTACATTTTGAAATATGCAGTGTGCTTTGATATGAGCATTATGTGTCTTACTGCCAGACAATCAAAGATGGAGACATTAAATAATCTTGCAAGTGTTCCCTGGGCTGGGTGTGGTCCGCAATCCTTGAGTTTCACATGTCTCTCAGACTAATACAGGAAATTGCAGACAAATACATTACCTGCATTCAGATTGTAGAAACCACATCCACTGTTGCCACAAAACATGGAACACTGCCTACCAGCTGCCAGCACTTGATTCCAGACAGCATGACTTCTTTCGGCACCGAAGGCCAGAATCTCTGCACTCTATTTCTAATCTCTTCATTCCCCCCGCCCCCCTAACTCATCTGCCCTCCCTCCTGCCTCAGAAATTGACCAGCCTGCTTCCCCAGAAAACGGCCACGGAGCCTGGAGGAAGGACAAAACTATTATCGCTCTCATTGCAGCAGGAACTTGCAGACTGTTTACCAATCTGCCTGCTTTCTTGTGATCAAACATGCTGAAGCGAAGTGCTGTCCTCTTCTCACCATTTAGAAACAATTATTTCTCAGAGTCATACAGCAGCATGCATGTCTGATAATCGGTATTCATGGTTTTTGGGGAGGTTTTGTTTCCAAACAGTCAGAAGTCTCTTTTGACATTATGCAGTTGCAGTCAAATGATTGATTAGATGAGCAAGAAGGAGGCCTATGGTCGCTCTGGAGGAGGCGCAGAGATTAAAACCTCAAGTGGAAAAACCTGTCGACAGGAAGCTATTATTTGGTCACTCCACAATCCTGGACTTTATCAACATTACACTTGCACAATCTACACCCCCTGTTCTTTTCTCTTTACATCTTGAACTCCGATTGATAGTGATATAGTACGTGAACGAATGGACAAAAAAGAAAGCTGTTCCTTTAATAGCAGGAAGGAGTTGGAGCTGAAAGACACAGAGCAGTTTTTTCAGCTCAGGTGAAGTGTCTGAAGATGTCTTCACCTAGTAACGGATCCCACAAAGGGCCTTTGTCTGGAAGAGATAAATAAATGTTTCAATTGAAGGTGATTTAAAGACACCAGAAGGATTTTTGTTTTTATATTGAATTCATTAATGTCAGCTGAAGAAGATTAAACATTTGATTTGTCGAAAAATTTATCACTTCAGTTTCACTTTTACCTTTCTTGGTAAAACGTTTGAGATCCAGTCTTTATTTAAAAGTTCTGCTTGAGTTGAGCTCAAGCAACATTCACTGAAATGTCAACAGCAGCACTTTGTATCTTTTCAGAGTGGTAATGTACTGGAAAACAAAATACTATATGGGACAAAAAATGCTTGGACATCCATTCATCCGTCTGTCCATCCTCTCTCCCTCCCTCCCTGTCTACTTAAAGTTTGATCTCCATATAAAAATAAAAAAAAAAATAATAAATCCAAGGTGAAATTTTGTATTTGTGTTTTTTTAAATTTGCTTAAAAGTACTAAGAAGTTCTCAAATTTCAATATGTCAAAAAAAAAAAACATAAAAAATGTATATGAACTCCTTAAAATGAACAACTAACTGTAAACAGAAAATTTAGTGGTAGAGGTAACAAAAACCAATTGGATTTTTGAAACGGAGATTTGGACTCTCGTTAACACAACGCTCTCAAATCCAAGACAAATCGAAGGACCTGTTTGTTCTCTGCTGGGTGTTGGGATCAAACTGAATTAACAGAAGCAAACGCTGAGAGAGCGGTGCCACATAGATTAACAATCTGTTTTTAATGGATGGAGTTTTAATGTGCAACAGAATAACATTATCTTGTCAGTGGAAGCACAGGTGGCAGAAATGAAACGCATCCATCATTTTCCTGCTCTCAGAGCACACAGAGTGTTTCCTTATGAGTAAAAGTTCTCTGCAGAAACAATCACACATGCAGGGCGTCCTTTCCAGCAAGCACCCAAGAATTGTAAACTAGATGTCTGGTTTGTAATTTTCTTTTTCTTTTCTTTTTTTTTTTTTTTTTACCAAAGAATCGATAGTTTCTGCAGCGTTCTTGACGGAATGCATCGAAGCGTGCTGCACAGCCTAATGGACCCACAAGTTCCCATCTGTTAGTGGAGGAGATCCCAGCGAGTCCTCCCCTTTCCTGTCCAAACACAAAACTCAGAGAGCAGGAAAAAAAAAAAAAAGCTGATCATTTCTATTGGAATTGCGGAAAACAAACAGACAATCGCAGGACGGACATGTGGTCCTTAACCGTTCAGGAATTTTACAAGCAAGAAAACTGCAAAATGTGTTTTGTTCTCAACTCGTTCTGTTGGTTTCAAACATGACTTGTTATTACAGGCATTCAATGTTATTCTGCACTTTTGATGTTGTGCTATTGCATCTATTTGCATGGAAACGTGTGGACACTATTGAAATGAGGTACTCTGGTCATATGAGAATTTAAGGGGAGACCGCTACGACAACACTAGACTTACAGCCGAGGCTTCAGCCTAGGCTAACCGTTCTAACATCTAAGTGTTAGAATGACCTAGTCAAAGTCATTTGGTCAGTCAGACTGAGATTGCCCCATTTGTGGGGAAGAATGGCAAACCCCAGAAGACATGTGGCTATAACTGAGGCAAAATATGGTTTTATAAATGATTGACTCAAGGAGCCTAAACACAACTGTATGCCACACTTTTCAGATTTTAGTTGTAGGGTTTTTGAAAACTTAATGTTAGTCTATCACATGGTGTGCAACTTGTGGCTCTGGAGCTGCAAGTGGCTCTTTGAACCTGCCATAATGGAAGTAAATGACTTTGACTAAATTGATAAAGAACCAACTAATATTTTTAAATAAAGATATGGGAACATATTGTTGCTGAATTCTCACAAGAGGATAACACTAAAAGTACCTGTAATATTTTTTACTTCTATTTTTCCTTGTCATTAGGTTAATGATGTACTTTTTTTAAATAGCAGAATTGAATTCAGACACGTTGGAAAGTTTGTAACTAAGCATTCATTTAAAGTCACGCTTCAGTCTGCAAGCTGAATGTGAGCATAATAGATATTATTGAGCTTTAAAAAAAATTCAAAGGGTGTTTTGTGAGGCACTGGATGTTCCAGTTTTCTCTTATTAAAATTCATCTTCTTAAGTTACATTTCAAAATATTTTTCTCAGCACAAAAACAAATGTAGCTGTCTTTTCTGATTTGTCATTTTCCTTCTGTTCAGGGAGAAAAAAAAAACAATAAAAACACAAAAACATCTAATTATGCCTTCTGTCAATTCACTACAAAAATCTAAAAGAATAAAACAATTTGAAGTTCTTTCTGGATATATAAATGCACTTCCTAAACTTAGAGCCTTTGAGTAACCCAAAAGAAAAAAATGCAAAAGGCTTCATACATAAAAAAGAAAGCCAATTAGTTTTATAATGACCTCCCTGTTGGCCCCAGAAATAAAGCTGAGACCACCGTCCAACACACTGGATTACACTTTGTGGTTGATGAATTTGACCAAAGTCCTTCCTGTGTTTCTTTGTCTCCATCCAAACACCACACACTAGAGTTCATTAAGTCCCATCAAATCCCTACGCGGTCTGCAGGAACATGTTTTCTTTCCTGCTTTCGCCATTTTATGAGTGACCACAGAGAATTTTCCCAAGTCGAATCCCAGTGTCACTCCACCGTCCCTCCTTTTTTCCTGTTTCCCTCGTTTGGCTTTTCCTCCCTCATGGCCGGATGGACCACTCCTCCAAAAGTCTGGATAATGTTTTAAGTAATGAGTTTGATATATACTCATAAGCAATTGCTCCAAGAGTAAATGCATTTAACTAGTGGAAATGGACGTGCAATAAAGGAGCAGCAGACCAGAAATGTGAACGGTTTGGATCTTGTTGTATATTGGTGGGCAACCTGCATTACAGAAAACACAGCAGACAGCGTTTTGTTGGCTATAGCTAAGTTGGTTCCTGGAGGGCTGCATGTTTTATAGGCATTTATCTGCTTGGACACACTTCATCTCAATGATTGTGTAATCAGCAGGCTGATGCTTAGCCAAAGAGCCATTTTGGCCCCCAGTCCAGCTGAACAAAAGTCGTTTAGAGCCGCAAATGTTACCTTGCCTATAAAAGAGAGACTACGTATAATTTAAATCACGTCTACAACATGTTCTCATTTTAAATAACTACTATTTTATTTCTATTTTAAAGTTTTAAAATAAAACTTTAACAAAGTGAAAATGTATACATTTTCTAGAATATTAAATAGGCAATGTTAGGCATTTTTCAGACCCATAGAGCCATTTCATAGCACAAGCAGGCAACTGTTATTTTCTGTTGTTATGCAAATACTATACATCAAACATGACATAAAAGAAATTTGATTTCACAATTTGACGCCTAGAAATTGGGCATCTGTCTCTTTAAGAAGCTCCTGTTTTTTTTCTGTAAGTCATCACAACAATGCCTTTCCATTATGCCATTTACAGCCATTGTTAGGAGTGATGGACTGAGATGTAGTATGCACACAATGAACGGGTTGTTTTTACAACCAGATATAAGCATAAGTACACGTCTTTCAATGAGTTTCCCTTAAGAGAGCTGCATTGCATCAAAAGCACTTTGATCTGTATGTCTAAGATATAAATGATATGGAGAAAAAAATACTAAAAGAAAATAGAGCCTTAACATGCTAAGACATATCAAACGTGGTCATGAAACAACGCTTATTTGAAGCTCTGCAACCAAGAAGACCAGAGAATCAGCCGGTAAGATAACTTGTCGCAGAGGTGCTTGTGGGAAGGTTTGAGAGGCAATTAATTAGAAACCATTAAAAAAAAAAAAAAAAAAAAAAAAAGCTGGTTCCTGTTGGCTTTAGGGAGGAGGAGGTCATTGTTGTAATGGGATTAACCTCTCCACAGAGATTGTTAAATCACTTAAATTTGGCTTGTTAATCTGATTTGGGCTTGTCTGGCCTCGGCGCGAGTCTCCTGAACCACCCCAGCAGTTATAACTGTCGCGAAACACCGCAGGAAGCTCGCATAACTTTTCATTTTGTCCAATATCTACTCTAGGTAACCAATATTCTATTATCCTCCCCTTCTGCTGACCTTTAAATTGGGGACTTCTCCTCATGTAAACACGGTAATCAGGTTTCCTGGCCCTCAGCTGAGCCTAATTCAAGATAACTGAGAACTCAATTGTCTAAGTGTGATTTAGTTAGTGCCTGGCCTAATTAAAGTCCTGGAAACGACCTCCAAAGTTCTGTGCGGCATTAATCAGCTAAGACACCTCATCAGCCACCAGAGGAAAGTCAGCGAGGGCTTGTGCTCATATGGCTTTATGTCTGTGAGTCTGAGAGAGTGATTTCCTGGTCTTTAACCCCTGAAAGGATCAGCCACACTGGGGTCTATTGACAGCCCTAATCCGCACCCCACAGCCCCCTTGTTCAAACCTGCCACCATACTGACACCGCACACGTTCCTCGTTTTCTCCTGACGTGACTTCACAGGGTTTCGCCCTGTCGTTCTCGGGCTCAGGAGTCCAAAGTGACGCTTGCTCACCTCTCACCCCTGTTCAAACGTTTGCAGAGATTTTACGGCTGTGATTCATGCAAGTTTTGATTAAAGCGCTCCCTTATGTTTTTTGGCTTGGAGCTGCTCAGACATTAACGCCTCTGCCATGAACAAATGGATTACGCGGCGGTGCCAGGGCTCTGCCTCGCAGTCTGCTCTGGCACGTCTCTGTCCGGGTCCGGATTTAAAAAGTGCACCTCTTACGTCTCCAAATGTTCGTCTTGCCTTCCTTTGACCTGCGCCTCCATATGTTCACTCTGACAACTTTTAAGTAGTTTAGTTCTCAGCCAGTGTCCGGGTCCAAGAAGAAGCATCCATTTTAGCGTGCGGCACACTATCTTTAACAAACCTGAGGGGAACACGAAGGCGGTGTCTTGCACATGTACTCATATGACATCAAATTTATAACAAAGTAGTCTATAATTGTGAAGTTGAACAATAATAACTTGATTGTGCCTGGAAAATGCATAATTCCACCCCTTTAATTAAAGAACACTTTTCCAAATAATCAGAGTAATGATGCTGAAAACAAAGGCTCTCGCATAAAACGCCGATAAAATATATTGAAGTTTGTATCTTACATGTGACAAAGCAGGACAGAAAGTCACGGGGAATGAATACCATGCGTTTCCCACTTTTTGAGATCGCCTGGCGTCGCTCAAAACCATTCGTTCACCTTTCACAATCTTCTCTGTGCCGCGGTGCTTAGCAGAGTTCTTTTGTCTGATCGCATTTCCACACAGTCCCCCTCTGCGACTTCAGTGTTTTTAAATTGCTGCTTTTTCACTGCACCTAAAAAGGGGAAATGGGCGGAAGGATCCCCAGAAGGATTGCTGCTCCATCAGCATTAGTGCAGACGCTCTCCGTTTGTCGCTAAACACGTGGCGACACGTGCCAAAGGAGGGAGGCACACACTACAGCGGATTAGTTTGCGAGGGGGAAACCGATCCGGTTTTCTGTATGTTTGGCCTGTTACCTGGAATTTAACGTTCTGTTTTCGACACAAAAAACTGTGGGCTTGGTGTGATTTCTCTAGTTAGTGAAGGACCGAAAGACGGACTGTTTCGAACACATGATTCAGAATTTGACGTCGGCTTAGTTCACTTAGATTTATTGGTTGTGTGGACGCACATTTTTTGTAAAGTGCTTTGGGACGACATTTGTTGGGAATTGGTGCTCGTACAAATAAACCGAATTGTACTGAAACTGAATTTTAAACAATCCACAAAGAGGTGGAGGTCTCAGAAAGGTCTTCGCTATCAATTCACTCCACAATCAATTTTGATTTGACTTTGGGATCATCGTCCCAGCTGTTATGTTTCAATCATATGATCTAAACTGTCACCCTTCAGATAAAAGCTACTCAGGAACAACTCAAGAAACACCAGAACTAAAAATTGCAATGTACTTGAAAACCCCTGAAGACAAGCTTCAGCTCCGAACATCTGGAACGCCAAATCTACAGAAGAATGAAGTGAGTTTTAAGTAAGCATGGACTGAGAAAGTGCTTACTGAGATGTTTATCAAAATACACTGACCATTAAAAAGGTCACTCAAACGTTTCCTTGGACTGCCCTTGGCTTTGATTATGAAACACATTCAAGATGGCGTTGTTTGGTTATAATGTTGTAATGTCACATCGATAAGATAGTTGCATGCATTTTTTTGTGAAGATCTTACGAAGGAAATGTGAAGGAGTCAAACGGCTTTGCAAATTCTCCTTCAGCAGGTCCTAAAGTTTCTCAGCAGAGTTCAGATCTGGACTCTGTGGTGTGCGAAAAGAACATCGCATGCTCCTTTAACCGCATTTTCACAATCCTGGCACCGTCGTCTTGGAATATGAAATTCAGATACGGGATAATCAGCCCGTTTAACATATCCAGGCTGTCAGCTCACCTCATTCTTTGGACTCATAATGCTACTGAACTTGAACCCGCAGCTGCGACCGTAGGCCTGTCCAGTTGGCACTAAGCGCAGTGGTGCAGTACCGTATGCACCTCTCTCCTTACACTGACGTGCCCACCACTATGCAACAAGGTAAATCTAGACTCATCAGATGACATGACCTTCTTCCATTGGTCTACAATCCCATCTTTATGTTTTCTGGCAAATCAGAGCCATTATTTCCCTATTATCCTAAGTGATCAGATTTTCTTTAAGGCTGCGCAGCTTTTTACTTCCAGTTCTTTCAGGTTCTCTTCACACGATGCTTGCGGAAATGATCTCACTTTAACTACTGGCAATAGCTGGGTTCAGCAGTTGTTTTTCTTTGATTATTTTATTGTCGTCAAGCGTTTAAGTGATTGGTAATCATAATTATTTAAGATTTTTTCCAACCACAAATCTTCAGTTAAAGATGACAGTTCCCCACTGTCCTTCCAGCTCTCCATCATAAAGTTATTAAGTGAAATTTCTTCAGGATACGTCTTCAGAAAATGTGAAGCCAATCACAGCATCAGTTGGGGTCAAATAACCTGTTGTGTATGTAAACTTCTGACCTAATGTGCATACAGTAGCCCACTAGCACAACACATTTTCAGGTAGCAATAGAAGACGACGACAGTGGACTGTCTTCATAAAATTACAGCTACTGAATCTAATGTCTAATACAAAGCAGACAAATAGGTGCTTTAAATGCACCAGAGTGTTGTAAAAATCCCCAGAAAGTGCTGAATGCAGCACCAACTTAACGTTAAGCGCCACGCTTGCTTTGATTCTGAACATGTATAAAACAAAAGCACATTAATATTTATGGCTCTGAACTACAGATGCCCGCTCTCTTTCGCTAATTTAACTTTTCACACAGTCGCGGTATTGATTGTGAGCAGAGCTGTGTCTGCAAAGACAGGAGAGTCTGAGGGACCACGGACGAGAGGGGTCGGGGGGATGTTGACAAATTAGTATGTTGACGGGTCAGCGAGAGAGGTCATGGGCCCACAGCAGGAGGTTGAGGGTCAAGTTTGTCCAAACACAGAGCGGTGCTGCAGCTTCTGTCAGGAACCATGCAGGGTTTGCCTCCATGAACAAAGGGGAGGAGAAAACAAAGTGGAAAGTTATTGTACTTATTTCTGTTTTCTATAATTCTAGGCAACAGCTGGAAATATTTTAAGATCCTATTCAATAAACTAAAGCATCATTTCCCCCTGATTCATTTTCCTCCATAAAAAAGAAAAAAGTTTTGTTTTGCTACATCTGAGTACAAGTGTTCATCAAGGCGTGCAGAAGAGAAAGCTTCCTTAATCTGTTGTGCGTGCAGGCAATGTGCAGCGTGTGTGTTTCCCGATTTCGCTCCATTACCTCCCAATTGATTGAAGGGAAGGATTTGATGTGTTAATCCGTTCTCCCCGGTGAAAGATTCCTGCCTTTGGAGACACACACACACACACACACACACACATGCACACATGCATACACCCACACGCTTGTGCTGACTTAAAAAAAAAGTAATCAACAGAGAATTGTACAAGGCTCCTCATTCACCTCGCAGTCTCCTAAAAGCCTTTGATCAAGAAGTGCTTAGGTTTCACATAAACGGTTGGATACCTTTCAGAGACCATGCTAAGCACACAGCCACTTGAGGGGGATTTGGGCTACTTTAATGCCTGTTTTCAGAGCTTCTTGGTATTTAAACCAACACGTTAGCTGAGGTGCATGGCAAGTTACGGTCTGCCACACAAGTAGATATTGTGACTTGTGCGATTGTCGTGAGTTTCTTCCCCCCCACCACCACCAGTCCCCGCCCCCGCACCCAAAGGCTCCTCTTTGTGGGCTGGCAACAAAGCAGCTAAAACGGCTGAGTTTTTTCGGGGGACTCAGACCCTCTTTTGTCAGCTCTTTTAATGCTCCGGCTCTTGGCAGTAACTCATATGGAGACCTGTGATGTGGAACTAAATGGGCTGTAGCTAAGCATCACAAATGAGATCAATAAATCCACTTTTTATTGAATGATAAATCTAATCTGAAAAGGCATGAGCCGCAGGTCCCCATTAGCAGACGTTTAAGCTTATCCGGGGTCTAAGCTGTCTATTTTTGCTCTGTCTTAGTTTAATTCTAGAAAACACACATTTGGAAGAAAAAAAAATTGTGCATCTCATAGTTGAGTTGCATTTTCTTCCAGATTTCTGAAGGATCAAATGTTTTTATTTTTATTTTATTTTTTTTAAACAGCATTCCAAGCATTGAACACCTCAGCGAACTGTCCTATCCATCTTCTGAAACTGAAAGGCTATGGAATATCTGTAACCACAAGACATGACCAAACTACAGTGAGACACAAGGAAGGCAGATAATCAGCCTAAGGTGACTCTGGAGGAGCTGCAGAGATCCACTGCTCAAACGAAATCAATGAAAAGGACAACTAATGGCATTGCGCACAAATAAAAGGCGAATGAGCTTATACTAAAAAAGTCTGACTCAGTCATTTGATCCCCCCAAAAATCTGGTTTGGACCATATATGCTTGCAGTGTGAACAGGGAGACACAGAGAGATGCAGCAAACATGTGGAAGAATGTGCTCTGGTCAGTGTTGGACCAAAACAAACAGGGTGACTTTTTGTTACCCACTGAGACGGACAGACGGAGCGGGGCTTCAAACCGGCAACTCATGGGCTGCAGGTGGGTTATGAACTCCCAACACTGTCTCCTCCATGTAAGACTAGCAAGTAGAATGCTAAGAAAATTCAGTAAAGTTACTTTTGTGAGTCGGTATACATCTAAAACTGCATTTGTTCCTAAAAAGAAAAGGAAAAAACCCAAAAGTGACTGATTTAAACTTGCAGAAAGCTGGCATGTGTGGCTTTAAACTCTGATCAGCAGACACTTTCTGCAGCTGCCTTGAGGCTGGCTATCATGAAAAAAAAAACAAAAAAACATGTACAATTTCTATAACATGCACTGTGAGAGATTGGCTCTTGATTGATGTGTTTTCTCAGTGGAAAAACTGCAGAGAAATATTCCTTTTATTTCACTTTTTCCCCAGTCGCAGGGAATCCCTATGTTTACTGCGAGGCAGGACTCGGACTTACCTTGAGGCCAGAAAACACTGGCTCCACATTTTTCAGCGGGCCAACACTCACATGAGAGCGCCGCTGGTCTCCATGAATCAAAGCGCGGAGCAGTGAAAGGTTAAAAGCTCCTGGGGCCTGCAGACACATTTTTCACGGGGTGGCGGGTAATAGGATCAGGGCTTCCATAACTCCGAAGAACAGCCAATCCTCCCTCGTTTCTGCCCGTTTAGCCTTCAAAGAGAAAGTTTGTGTGTCTGTGACGGCTGGTCAGGGGGTTAAGAGGAAAGTGCATTTTTTCGGTCACAAACTCAATTTCCTTGGTGAGCTTGAAGAGGCCGTGCTTTAAAACCCGGAGCATAAAGCCTGTTTAATTTGTCCCACATACGGTATCCTCCAGAACCTCCCGCTCTGCTGCAGATGAAGCATGATTTTAAAAACTGCTCGACCTTATGTAGCTACCCCTTTCTGTATGCCTTGATGCTTCTGTGTTCATCCTGTCTTTATGCTGTTATCTTAACGCAGACAAATTGTCACCAAAGGAAATGAGGCCAAACAAATTAACCTCGTTTTTGCTCCAACAGCTGCGTAATACCCCTCGTGTTAATTTACACAATGTGAGAGCACTCGGCAGACAACAATCGCTAAAAAGGTTAATGTTTTAAACGAAACACAAAAAGTTCAATATTTTTAATTCGAAATCTTTATTCACAGCGGCTTGCAAAAACTGTCTACATCTGCCAAAATATCTAACTTTTTTCACAAATTTAAATATGTCTTTTTAGATTTAAGTGTTCGTAATTGTAAAATGCTTACAATTTATGCTTACAAGCTTACAATAAATGCTTGGTTTGTAAATGCTTTTCATAAATATATACACACACACACACACATATATATATATATATATATATATATATATATATATATGAAAAAAAATAGAAAAGTGATGCATGGATTTGTGCTCAGAGTTGTTTACTCTGATACCCGAAAATAAAATCCGGTGCAAGCAAGTGCCTTCAGTTGTTGCCTAATCCAGGGTCATGATCAGGTTCCACGAAAAGCTTAGCTGCAGACATCTACAACTCAGGTGAAGTGTTGGTCGGAGAACTATTGGATGTGCACTCTGCAAATCTGGACGTCATTGAACGGTGAAGGGAAAAAAAACAGGAGAAAGGCCTGTTTAGATATTTGAAATTCCGATCAAGTAGATGTTTTTGGTTATAAAGTTGATAACGTGGAAAAGTGACACAACGCTGCATCTTCAGTTCAGTTATTTTCAGCAGGCGGTCCAGTCAGCATGTGTGTGTCTTTGTGTGCCCTCATGCGCGACCTTTGTGCTGCACATCACGGCTCCACAATGTGATCAATTATCACCGCGCCTGTGAGGCTTCGTGCCTGAATGAATGCATGAGCTGCTCGTCTCCTGACGACGACGCGTACGCTTTAGCTGTCATCGCTCGACCGAGGTCGCTGTCCCCGATAATTAAAAAGAGCTCCATTGTGATGCGGAGAAGCTGCTGTTCCCATGCATGCAGCACGGATCAGATCGGATGACGATGACAGGGGCCGAGTGTGGAGAAGGCGGCGATGGGAAGGAACGGAGGGAGGGAGAGGTGGGGTGGGGGGATGGGGGTCCACGGTCCCCGCTGACGGTGACCTCGGCCAGGGTCTCGCTCACCAGCTGCTGCATGAAACGGGACACCGGAGCCCCTCTGCTGCCTTCCACCTGGATCGCTTACCTGGCACACACACACGGACACAAATGCCAGAGGTATCACTTTGCTCTTCAAGTGACTGTACAGTCATGCAGAAATTGCTTTGTGTTATGAAAAATCTATAAGAGTTTTTTTTTTTTTTTGTTTGGTTGTTTTTTTTAGCTATATCATTGCAGTTATTGATGGAGACTGTTAAAAGTCTCAAAGTCCTTTAAGACGACATTAGAAAATGAAAGACAATACACAGCGAGCGAACAATTCTGATAACTTACCCACTGCGTTTACTTTTGGGGAGATGTAACATTCGCGATGGTCGGAGAAACGGTGCAATCCATACTTAAGGGACTTTATCATAGTTATTGTAGTATCATAATTTCACACTGATAAAAACGTGTAAATGGTCACCTTTCTGTCATAAAATGGTGTGGTTGGTGGTGAGGATAATCGCTGAGACCCAGGTAGGTGGTGAAAAATGATGAGTTTAATGATGAAGCTCAGAGCAGTCCAAGAACAGGCAGCACGGCGGAGAAACTAGCACACAGCTAAACACCGGTAGCAACTGACACAAGACTGAACTAGGAGCTAGCTAACCGGGACTTCACAGTTCCACCGGAGAGCTCACACGACTTGACAGCAATTGACAAACTTGGACTTGGACATAGACAAACAACGACAAGGACCCGACGAGGAACACAGACAACAGGTGGGTTTAAATACAGACGGGGTAATCAAGGGAATACGACACACCTGGGGAGCAATCAACAGGGAAGACAGAGACTCACAGGGAACAGGACTACACAGGGAAAACAGGACTGAACACAGAAGAACTCCAAAATAAACACACAGAAACCCAGGGATCATGACAGTACCCCCCCCCTCAAGGGCGGATACCAGACGCCCACAAAAACAGAAAAGTCCAAAAACCAAAAACAACCCAGCAGGGTGGGCGGAGGGGCGACGGCAGGAGGGCCAGAGTCCAGAAAACAGTCCAAAACACAAAACAAAACTCCCCATCAGGGTGGGCGAGGAAGCGAGGAGGCGGGTCCGGCGGTCTCTTCCGCCGGCGCAGAAACCGGAGTCGTAGAGGCGGGTCCGGCGGGCGGCGTCTCCGGCGCAGAAACCGGAGTCCAGGAGGCGGGTCCGGCGGGCGGCGTCTCCGGCGCAGAAAGCCGAGACGAGGAGGCGGGTCCGGCGGGCGGCGTCTCCGGCGCAGAAAGCCGAGACGTGGAGGCGGGTCCGGCGGGCGGCGTCTCCGGCGCAGAAAGCCGAGACGTGGAGGCGGGTCCGCCGGGCCGGCAGGAAGGCCGGCTGGAAACTCGGGCGGAGCAGACTCAGGAAACTCGGGCGGAGCAGACTCAGGAAACTCGGGCGGAGCAGACTCAGGAAACTCGGGCGGAGCAGACTCAGGAAACTCGGGCGGAGCGGGCTCGGGGAGCTCTGGCTCGGGGGATGGCTGCGCTCCGGCAGCAGGCTCGGGGAACTCTGGCTCGGGGGATGGCTGCGCTCCGGCAGCAGGCTCGGGGAACTCTGGCTCGGGGGATGGCTGCGCTCCGGCAGCAGGCTCGGGGAACTCTGGCTCGGGGGATGGCTGCGCTCCGGCAGCAGGCTCGGGGAACTCTGGCTCGGGGGATGGCTGCGCTCCGGCAGCAGGCTCGGGGAACTCTGGCTCGGGGGATGGCTGCGCTCCGGCAGCAGGCTCGGGGAACTCTGGCTCGGGGGATGGCTGCGCTCCGGCAGCAGGCTCGGGGAACTCTGGCTCGGGGGATGGCTGCGCTCCGGCAGCAGGCTCGGGGAACTCTGGCTCGGGGGATGGCTGCGCTCCGGCAGCAGGCTCGGGGAACTCTGGCTCGGGGGATGGCTGCGCTCCGGCAGCAGGCTCGGGGAACTCTGGCTCGGGGGATGGCTGCGCTCCGGCAGCAGGCTCGGGGAGCTCTGGCTCGGGGGAAGGCTGCGCTCCGGCAGCAGGCTCGGGGAGCTCTGGCTCGGGGGATGGCTGCGCTCCGGCAGCAGGCTCGGGGAACTCAGGCTCGGGGGAAGGCTGCGCTCCGGCAGCAGGCTCGGGGAGCTCGGGCGGCTGCGCTCCGGCAGCAGACTCGGGGAGCTCGGGCGGCTGCGCTCCGGCAGCAGACTCGGGGAGCTCGGGCGGCTGCGCTCCGGCAGCAGACTCGGGGAGCTCGGGCGGCTGCGCTCCGGCAGCAGACTCGGGGAGCTCGGGCGGCTGCGCTCCGGCAGCAGACTCGGGGAGCTCGGGCGGCTGCGCTCCGGCAGCAGACTCGGGGAGCTCGGGCGGCTGCGCTCCGGCAGCAGACTCGGGGAGCTCGGGCGGCTGCGCTCCGGCAGCAGACTCGGGGAGCTCGGGCGGCTGCGCTCCGGCAGCAGACTCGGGGAGCTCGGGCGGCTGCGCTCCGGCAGCAGACTCGGGGAGCTCGGGCGGCTGCGCTCCGGCAGCAGACTCGGGGAGCTCGGGCGGCTGCGCTCCGGCAGCAGACTCGGGGAGCCACAGAGCAGGCCACGCCACTAGCCGCGCCGTTTGCCGCCCAGGCGAAAGCCTGGCTGCCTGAAACCCCAGCACCACGGGGACGGTGGCGACTGGAGACGGGCGGACGGCGGTGGCTGGTGAGGAGGCAGGAACTGGTGGAGGTAATGAGTTAACGGTGGCGGCTGGAGGTTTGGCTGGTGCAGGAGACAACGGAGAGGCTGGAGACGGGCAGACGGAGGTGGCGGCTGGAAGGAAGACTGGAACTGGTTGAGGTGGCTTGAACGGGGTGGTGAAAACTTTCTTTCGCTGAAATTCCTCGTAGAGTTCTTGAATTAAGTCCAGCATGAACGGATCGGCATGAAACATGTTGCGGAGATGACTGAAATCCTCCTCATATTCAATGTTATAAATGTCCGGGGATTTGAGGAATGGGTATACGGGTGGAGCTGTGGTGGTGGTTGCTGGGTCCATGCTGAAAGCGTTCCTCACCGGTCTGGTCGGGTCCTTCTGTCATAAAATGGTGTGGTTGGTGGTGAGGATAATCGCTGAGACCCAGGTAGGTGGTGAAAAATGATGAGTTTAATGATGAAGCTCAGAGCAGTCCAAGAACAGGCAGCACGGCGGAGAAACTAGCACACAGCTAAACACCGGTAGCAACTGACACAAGACTGAACTAGGAGCTAGCTAACCGGGACTTCACAGTTCCACCGGAGAGCTCACACGACTTGACAGCAATTGACAAACTTGGACTTGGACATAGACAAACAACGACAAGGACCCGACGAGGAACACAGACAACAGGTGGGTTTAAATACAGACGGGGTAATCAAGGGAATACGACACACCTGGGGAGCAATCAACAGGGAAGACAGAGACTCACAGGGAACAGGACTACACAGGGAAAACAGGACTGAACACAGAAGAACTCCAAAATAAACACACAGAAACCCAGGGATCATGACACTTTCATCTGAGTACGTTTCTTCAAATAGCCCCAGTGGTCATCAGTGATTGGAAAAAATGTGGGGAAAACCCACATATTACAAAAGTTTTATCCAAAACTAATGAAGGCTGACAGCAAATTCCGACCCCCCCCCACCCCCATCCCCATCAAACTTCAATGAGCATCATGGTGTTTGGACTTGTTTTCTGTTTCTGTCAATGTGGATGAAATTATAATGGAGCTTTAATTCCAGTAGTAATTACACACTTTCTGATGTCTTCCATCAGAAAACTAAGAGGGATCTGATGTTTTAGCACAATATTAACTCAAAGCACGTGTCCTAATCCACAAACATGGCTTCATTCGATAAAAATGTACGTTTTTGCAATAGCTGAGTCAGGTGAGAACCTCCAGACAATCTTTGCATTCGAGATATTTGGAGAAATCTTGCAAAGTAGAACAAGTAAAACATAACCAAGTCACCATGTTGGACGGAAACTTTATCCTAAAATTCAATCAAAATCGGCAAAGTAGGAGTGTAAGGGTGCACACGCTTATCCAACCAGATAATTGCTATTTTATGTGATAAGCCTCACAGATTTGTTCCTTTTAACAGGACACGTCCCACTAAAAAGTGCATTTTTTATTTTTTATTTTTTTTATGTCATTTAACACGACGATGTTCGAGATGTTCGCTGTTCATTTAACTGCTTTTTAATGGCGGGGTGGCACTGTGCTCACCATTACATCATACATTACAACGGTCGGCGTGAGGCGAAATAGTTGACAGAGTGTGTAAATGAACATCCATTCAGCCTCTGTGATTATTATGACATCGGCAGAAGCAGATCCATCAAATCGCTGCACCTAAGACGCCACGGCAACAAAGGTCTTTGGAAAAGACAAACTGCTGCTGCAGCTGCTGTCATATTTGTGAGTGTAAGCAGCTGTGTTTGGACTAGACCGCTATACCTTACACAAAGACCATCTTAGCGTGCTCATTCATCAGAACGAGCCCTTACCTTAAATAAAGGGCTTACATGAGGGAGTGGAGAAACCTTCTGAGTTGAGTGACAGAGCGGGAATAAATGTTAGAAAAACACACGTAGTGTTATGTGTTACATTACGCTTTGTCTAACGAACTGTTCTTAACCCATTCAGGCATCTAAAGAGACAAATTTGCCTCATTGCTGCAGCTCAAATTTCCCATCGCCTGGTCTGTGTCTTTGCATCAACCCTAACCGTGCCATGTTCAAAATATACAGTCTGAGAGGTAATACTTAATCTGTCTGTAACACCTCATAAGGTTCTAAACCAGGCTAGTTCATCATGTTGGCCCCCTCAAGTCTCACTTTGTCTCCAGAGCAATAGCCTTGGGTGATAAATAATTACTTAGCAGAACCTTGACTTCTCTCCTGTAGTGTTTGCATGCTGTCCCCTCTCTCCGCACCGTAGCACTTTGGCGGTTTTAATAATTAACCAGGTCCTTTTGCCTCTGCCTATTTAAATTTCTTCTTCTTGTTTTTTTTTTTTTTTTAGTTGGCGCCATGTCAACAATTGCTCAGAAAAAGACAAATTCAAAGCTGCATCTATTCCTTTTGCTTGACATTGTGTTTGTCTGACAGTTAATTATGCGAAGAGTTCAGCATCCGAGACTTTTTCTTTTCAAAATCAAAAGAAAAAGGATACGTTTAAAAAGTTGTTTTTTAAACAGCAGCTACGTGCTGCGGCAGCGAAACCGCGGCTCGCGTGTGTTTTTGTGCGCGACGACCTCCGAGTGTGGAGGGCCATCGTCTGTAATGAGGGGGAGGTAAACAGGGTCGAGTTCTCATTTATTCATAAGGCAAACAGAAACTGTGCACTGAATGGGAATAAGTGTGTGATGATTTATTTAAAGCTATTTGTTTCGGGCCACACAGGCTAATTTTCCCCCTTCAACAAGCGGTGCTCCTTATCCAATGGTTTCCATCATTCCGTCCCACATCATTCTGTTTCTTTTTTAATTGTCTCAAAATAACAAGCAGAACAATTTGTCAAACAACTAAGTGTAGTTAATTTTATATTGTTGCAAAGCGACTCACGAGGCCAGTTAATACAGCAGAAAGAGAAACGTGGAAGGGAACAATAACACAAAGTAGGAGGATATTATTATTGTTTGGCTCTGGATTCGGTGGAAACATTGGATCGAACTCGTTCTCCTGAAAATAGTCTCCAAGCTGAAATTTAAAAGTAATGAGGTATATTTGGATGCTGAGCTTTTAGGCCAACGGATTTAGCCTTTACACAGTCATTTGTGAAGTGGCAGAAAATAACGTAAAGTGATGACAGCATTATGATGTGAGGAGTCTTTTGTTGAGCAGGGACAGGGGATGTGGATCCGAGTTGTTGGGAAGATGGACGAAGTAAAATGCAGGACAGTCCCGGGAGGAAAACTGTTAGATGTTGCAAAATACTTGAGACGGAGAATGAGGTTCACACTGCAGCAGGACAACGTAAAGTCAAAGCTACAGTCAAATGGCTTGAATCAAAGCACATTTAATTGTTGGAATGCTCCAGTCAAAGCTCAGACCTAAATCTAACTAGATGTCATCCATCCAATCTGACTCTTTTGAGCTGGTAGACACACACTTTAAAAGACTTGCAGCTGCCACTGAACCAGAAGTTTGTTCTACAAAGTTCTGGCTGATGGAGACAACGTACAATGTCATGCCACACTATTCAGATTTGTATTTGTTGTAGATAAAAAAAAAAAGTATATAATTTTCTGTCCAGTCCACAATCATGCACCATTTTGTCTACCACATAAAATCTCAATAGAAGGTAGTTTGGGCAGCATATTTTCTGCCAAATAATGTGACGTCTGAGTTCAACCCGTCTCTAATCAGGCGTAAAGATGAATCATTTTGCTTTTAAGAGCCGTCACTCTGTTTTCAAGCTACACACAAACTTCTATGTCAAAAGGCACTTCTGCAAAACTGTCTTGCTAGCAGACAATCCTAATTGCAAACCCAGTGTGTGTTGCCTGCTGTATTCTGGGCCTGAAAGTGACAGTTCAAAGAACAGCCCTGCGGTTTCCCACTACCATGCTAACCAAATGCCTTTTCATTATAAACGAACAATCAGCCATTTTCATGAGATGGTTTTTAAAGTTAAAACCAACAATTTTGCTCTGACATTTCATTGGGTTTGTGTTTGGCAAGCCACAACCCTTATTCTGTCATGGAGAGAAAATGTGGAGCGTGGCTCGTGAGGAAGTACACAAACAAAAGGTCTCAGAGGATGAAAAGTGCTTCCCATTTCGGAATCTATTCAGTTTGTTGGATAAAACGTGCACGCCTCAGAAGAAATACTACTTTGGTGGTGTTCTTCTGCTGTAGATGCCAAAGATCACATTTCACTGACAGAAAACTCTTGAATGTATGAAATAAATAACACTCTGTCTTTCCATTGCTTTTCAAAGTGGGTAAATAACTTTTAAACACACTTTTCTGACACAAGAGGAGGCTTTGGAGTTGCCCCCTCAAAACCTGAAATGCAGCTCCATTATGGATAATAAACATAGCGTCTGTAATGACACAGTCTTGAAGCCTGGCTGTAAGCAGAGAGATCGTTTTGGTAGGAATTTATTGAGTGGACCTATGGCTGCATTTTGGCAACACATCGAAACAAAGTAGTGATCACTTTTGCCACAATGCTCACCGATGAGGGACGTGTGAGTGAGATCAGATAGCCATCAGCTGTTAGTTGTGCATTTCAGATTTAACATATAATTTTCAGTCTGTGTGTGTTGTCTGTCATTACAAAATGTTTGCTGACAGCTTTCTCTAACATTCCAACAATTTGTTTTCCCGTGATAATAGGATTCGACTGACTTTTTTTATTTTTTTTTTATTTTGTCAGTGTCTGAGCCAATTGAAGGAGCGAGTGTTTGACTGAAGTTGCTCTTATTGTTTGTCGCTATCTTCAACTGTCATTATCAAATGTTTTGTGGTAAATGACGTGTAAAGTAATGATGGACTGATTGAGTTCAGCTGATGGGACAGTTTCTTTAGATTACCATTTTCACAGATGCTAAAGCCTTATGATTAAAATACAACACTAATTATTTTCAGAATAGTAAGACTTGTACAGTCAATATAATCATAAAAAGAAGGCTACCCTAGTTATTATGCAGGAATGTGCTAATGAATGTACATTGCGATAGTATTGCTGGTAAGGACTGGACCTTAAATTACAAAGTCTACCTGAACACTGCCAGATTTTTAGAGCTTCATACTTGTATAATTTGTATAACAAGACACTGTGGGACATTCCAGATTGAGCTCAGAACAATGTTCTTAAAAATTTCTGTATGGTGCTAGTATGCTAGGTCTCCAAGCTGCTGTCAATCGAACCCAACTTCCATATTAGATAAATGTTGAGTTTGTGAACTGAAATTCATGTTACAGACTTTGATATCAGTCGTTTATTGAGTGAAGCATCATAAACATCAATCAACTTTCAGCCGCCAATTAAACAGGCGACACAAACAAGATATGTTCTTCAAGATGGAGCCCGTGATAGATAAAGCTGAACTTGAACCCAAAGGGACAACTCAGTCTGCTCTCATGCACCCCCCGTCCTCTCCCCCAATAATCACCTCAGGCTGTTTTGATTAGGACTCTGTGTGGAGTGTGGCTGGTGGAGCTGTTTGCTCAGGCTAGGCCAAGGATTAAGGGTTTCTCTCACAGGAAGCAGAGAAAACAGAGGTTTGATCCCCCACATGTCCCTCCGCGGGGCAGAAGTGGGTGGCGATCAGACTCCAAACCAAGCGGTCACTGTGTGTGTTCTTTACGATACAATGACAAGCCACGTCTGCAGCACATGCTACTGGGCCAGGGTTGGGATAAATGCACAAAGTATTCTGGCTGCGCGTACTGTTTTTCACTTCTGCTCTTTTCTTCAAAGCGACCTCTTGCTAATCCTTTTACTTCATAATTTTGCATGGGCTCAGGGCACACACACACACACACACACACACGCACACGCACACTTGTTTGCACAGAGTGTAAAGTTACTCAGAGTGCAGTCATACAGTCCATTAACAGGTGCATCTCAGTTAATGAGAATATCAAAAATTAATTTATGTCCATTATCAGTTTCAAACAGGGAAACTCATATATTCTATACAGATTCATAAAGTAATTGATAGAGCAGTGGATCTATGTAAAGTGGGTGCTATACCCAAGGTTATTAATGGAAAGTTGAGTGGAAGGAAAACGTGTGACAGAAAAAAAGGTGCACTAGTAACAAAAAATCCTATTTAAGAATTGGGATCTATGGACTGTAGATGGAGTCAGGATTTTACTTATAGATGCATAAGGATCTATACTTAGGCATGATACAGCTGTCTCATTTGTGTTAAGCCACTCCTGAACCATGAGACAACCCAGCATTTCACATTAGTTGTCCAAAATCCTCTTTTTAAAATTAAAGTAAAATTTATATTTCATTTGAAAATCAAGGTCCAAGGCTCTAGAGGAAGAAAGGAGGGCCACTGAATCAAACTTGCTCGAGGTCACAGTCGAATCTTCCATAGTAAGTGATGATTTGAGTAGCCTTGTCATCAGTCCACTGATATTTTTTTCTTTTTTTTACCAAGTTCAATGTCAGAACGTATTAGAAAGTTTCATAATTCATTTTACTGACAAGCATTATGGAAAGGCTGTGTACCTGGTAGCTCACCTGAACTATATGAAGCATTGCAATCTCAAGAGAAAAATGAGAGACGTCATAGCCGACAATGGAGAGATAAAGTAAAAGTCACAATTCAAGAAACCATAACACCATGAGGCCTCAGGGGCTTAATTTGACAAACTAATTGTGCACAGGTGACTCTACACAGGTGCTCCGATGTGTATTCAGAAAACTGTGGAATGAGGGAAAGGGTAAACAAAGGATATGGGAGGGATTAAAGAACATTGGATCAAAGAGCTTTGCAAAGCTCAAAGAAATGCCTGTCTATCTGCAGCGGGCTCTCTCTCTCTCTCTCTCTCTCTGAAGGAGTTAGAAAAAAATCCATGAACATGCGGTCTGTGTTTTTCAAGCTCGAAGCAGCTCTCCCCAGGACCGTGCCATCGATACTGAGCTGAATTCGCTCTGACAGGGGTGGCCCGCACATCCTCTCCCAGCAGATGTTGCCATTCCATTTTCTCTTTTACGCCGAGCCACCCTTCTAGAGGCTTAAACGCGAGGAGGAAAACTGTCGGTGTTTATTACCGTGAAAGAACCGTCAGACAGGATCTCCCGTCCTGAGCCACTCGGGGAGGAACAACAAGCAAATTGAACGAGTCAACAAATGGACACCGACCTCAGCTTCCCTTTGCTCCCTCAGCTGTAGCGCGTGTCCCAAGACCATTTCAGCACATTGTCAGTCAGCGCAAACCTTTTTATTATTTCAAAAGAGCAAACTGCTCGTTTGTCAGGCGGCATACCAACACGCTGTATAATTTACATGTTTGTCAGCACTGCAAGTTTTAACTGTCTAACTGAAAGCTTGTTGAGTCACTATGAATCGGCTATTTAAGGCCCTCTTTTCTTGCAATTTAGCCAGAAAGAATTTTACGAGGTGCACTAACCTTTACTACTTAGAAGACTGAGTTAGTGGAAGTATACTAATTAAGGTGATTTTGTGGAAGATGGCTGGATCAGATTATATTTGTTGCCTGCTGAGCACTTAGCAATGAACTGCCAAATTAGCAACTAGTATTGCACGTTTAGTCTAGAGGCGGGACGTCAAATGAGCTGTTTATGCCCCAAAACCCTCCAATATGGGTGAAATTAAATTCAACAGTGAAGAGTGGGCCAAAATACATCCAGATGCAAAAGACTCATTAACTGGTATTGAAAAAGCTTGATGGGCAGTTGTTCCCATTATCGGTAGCAGAATTAGTTGCTACTTCAGGTTTGTTCGGAGAGATTTTTTTTTCCATTAATAAATCATCAGAAAACGTCATTTTGCATAAAGTTATTTCTTTCTAATATTAAAAGTGTTGGAAATATGTAAGGGGGCAAATACATGATAGCAATGCTGATTAAAAATCTGTTCGTAATTTTTTTTTTCTTTTTTACATAGTGGAGAAAACATAATCAACATATTAACTGTAAAAACCAACCCATCCTAAATAGATCAAAAATATAATTGATACTGAAAAGTGTCCTTCTGAGTTTCCCAAGGTGCAAATAAATAAATAAAAGCTTACAACACACCCCAAATTTTAACAAAACAAATCCTTCCTTCCCTCCCTTGACACTCTGCCTTGGAGGCTGGACAAAGATAAGCAGAGACAATATGTCAAGGTGTATGAGAGGAGATACGAGTGGAGCAGTCAAGCACTGTTATGATTCTGCTGGCAGCTGGGCTGCTGAGATGCGTGAGCGGCGCTGCAGCAGCTTTAATGTTTGGTCTGTAATGTTGCCGATTTGGTGTCCTATTAAATCCCACGCTTTCTGAGGTGGACAGAAAACAGAGTAGACACAGACCGATGCTTTCATTATCACATATTTTATTCAAGGAGTGCCTATGAACGTGACAACCCAAACAAGCTGAGTGCATATTATTTTTTTTTAACCTTTACCTGACTGTTTTCCCAACACACACCCCAAAAAAACGCCGATCGTGTGCGGTGTCACACTGCAGGTAGTTAGAAATTAGGAACACAACCGAGCCACTGTTCTAATGCCCGGCGGTTTTCAAACAGACCTCCACAGGAGCCTGGTTTCAAAGTAAAGGACAACTTGTGGCGGCGTCGAGTGTGTTCGCTTCACCGGGAGGCATGTTGAGGAAATCCGAGTCACAGTTTTGAAAGGTCCTGTTTGGAGTTGCTTTTCCCTCCATTGGAGTCAATGTTGCTTAAATAACACTGAGTGCTCTCTCTCTCTCTCTCTGCCCGTAGCTTCATTAACTGAAGACGGGGAAACGACCCTTGAAATAACAAACTCACAGCTCTGGAACCGAGTGCAAAGCGAAGTGTTCACACAACACATTCATCTCTGTATATCAAAAAAACATACAGACGTGAATAACCTGAAAAAGTGAAGTGTTAGAAAAAAACAAAAAACAAAGTAAAACTCAAAAGCAAAACGGAAAGGCTTAGTAATCTCAGAAAACAGTCGCTGAGTTATTCAAAATACATACATAATGCGCATACACTTTTTGAATAAATACCTTTCAAAAATACAAATACATTTCTTTTATCTTTCCTTCCTCCTTATGCGATGAACAAACTTGTAAAAGCTTTAACGCATGTTTAAAACTCATTTCTCCCCTGATTTTATTACTTCTGTGTAGAAAAACTGCATATTTTTATAATGATACTCATCTCTGTCTCACTTCCGCTGGGATTCAAACTGAGGAAATGCATGCCAATAACATGGAGCGATGTGACTTAAATCTTTAAACGAGTTCTTGAAATATATGAGCACAGGTCAGAAGAATTTCCGCAGAAAGAGTTTTGCATATTGTTTCCCTAATCTGTAGCTTCTGCATATCGCTTAAAGCTGATTAACGAGTGGAAGAACTCCTTGATGGTAGGAGAATAACACTCAAGAGACACCGTCTATGTCTGTATTCACCTTCGGATGCTTCCACCAACTAACCTTTCACTTTAGAAAGCCAAAAATGCTGATTGAATAGCTTCGAAAGCTTCCGATTGGTTCATTCACAACAGAGTTAATTGGAGGCACACTAGGGGGATGTATTTGAAGGCAACACCCGCAGGAAAAATAAATAAATTAAAAATAAAAATCAATGAAGATATTAATAAGAGACTTGTGGATCTCCACAAGTTTGGTTCATCCTTGCGTACAACCTTCAAATGAGTGGAAATGCTTCGATCATTTATTTGAGTTTGGTAATGTCCAGGCATCACGTAGCTCAGGAAGAAGGCTAGTTTGTCTCCCAGGGACGAATGTGGTTAGAAATGTGTGAATTAACCATAAAAGGACGGTGTCCTACTGTCAAGCAGGCAGAAAAGCAATACAAAAAAAAAACTCAGACTGTAGTTTGCGTATGCATTTGGAGAAATAGTTTTTGCAACATGTCCAGTATAAGATGAATTTACTTTATTACTTGGCCACTGTCGTGAGAAGAAACTAAAACATTGGTCAAAATGTTAGTAATCTATTGTTAGGACCCTGTAGCGAATACCCCCCAAAATATTTAATCCAAATCTTATGCTTTAATGGGTAATTCCACAAAATATTAAGAAATAATTGTACATTTCTGAACTTGACGAAAAGACAAAAAAAAAATCTCAATAATGTGACTTTAACAAATTAAAATAATTGTGCTAATGCCAACTGACTGACAGGAGCCAAAGTTTAGTCTAATGTAACATCTGGTTTAACTAAGTGTGTAACTATCTGAATTTCAGAAGACTTTTTTTTTTTTTTTTTTCATAAAAATCCAATAGCTTCCATTTTCAATTAATGACTTTGGAGGAAACAAAACAAAATTTGGGATTAGGGTTAGAGTGTTCCAACTTAAAGCCCAAAGTGTCAAATTCTCATACCATCAAGTGTTTGCCTAAGAACCCATTGTATTTCTCACTCATTATTTAGCAAAAAAAAAGAAGAAAAAAAAGACACATTCAGTGATCCCAGCCAAAGAAACGTCCTGTCATCTGGTAGAACTTCATGTTGAAGGGCCTGTAGAAGTCCCGTAGCCTCTGCACCACCTCGGGATCAATGTTCGGATGGGTTCTCCCTTTGGTTTTTCCCAGGCAGTGGGGCTTACTGCTGCCCTCTGCCTTCTTGAGGCATGGGAATCCCTTGGTCTGGTTGAAGTAAAAGTGTTTGTCCGTGATGATCCTCTTGAGGCCCAGGAAGTCCTGCACGCGGCCCAGCTCTCCGGCCGGGTCGCTGATCAGACGCTCGCCGCTCACAAAGAGGATCTGGTCCATGGGGAAGTACTGCAGCCAGTTGTCCAGGTGTTTGGCGTAGATGCCGATCTGGATGGCGCTCCAAGAGGTGTCAATGAGCCCCGTAGTCCTGTTTTTGAAGGTGAGACTCTCAAAAGAGGGAATATCGGGCTTCTTAGACAGAGTCTGCGTGTAGTCGGAGATGGCTCTGGTGACGGGGTCCCTCACTACCACGATCAGTTTGGTGTCCCTGGACATGGCCGATATCCTCGCGGGGGCCTCTCTGGTCACAAAGTAGCTGGGCGTTTTCTCCATGGTGATCTGGCCCTCCAGGGTTTTCGGCATCAGATCCCTGAGAGATGATAAAGAGAAAGTAGGATATTTATTTGATCTGCACCTTTGACTAAAGCACAACGCAGAGACGTCAGTTATGCCGACGACACCTGAAAAAGAAGGTGACTGCCGTTTTGACTCTTTTTATCGAGTTCCCAGAGAGAGTGACCAGACTTTCTTCCCTTCTGCCGTGAGCACAGACTCGCATAGCTTTGCCCCTCCCGCACCAACTGCTGTGCACTGCTGGTCAGGTAGCTGATCCTACCACACTTTCCTGCACTTACCGGAAAATGTTTACCTTTTGCTATTTTCCCTCTGCTCAGCGGCCGTAAGGACAGTGACCTTAAGCAAAGTGAGTAAAAGCAGCCCATGAATGATTAACATGCCCTCCCTCTACCATTTAGAGTCTCTGCAGAATACAGCTTTAAAATTCACCAAAGTACAGAATGCAAGCGTCAATTATTCATTTGCTTGCCTGGTGTTGCTCGAAGTGAGGATGGGGAGCGGCTAAGTGGCTTGGGCTGTTATTGGGGTGAATGAAAAAGTTTGCACACCTGTAAAAAAATAAAATAAAATAAAATAAAAAAACTACAAAGATCGCATAGAAGAGGAGGACGTCTGCAGATTATTCAACACTTCAGCATGTTGGTTACAGGATCATCCAAGCACATATGATCAAAGGACAAACAGCTTGTGCCTGCCAGTCAAGATGACAGGCACAGAACCTTCTTTGTTGTCCCGAGGCTGTTGTACAATCATGCTCTGTTTAAGATACATGGAAGAAAATGAGGCAGAGGCCACCGAGATGTTTGCTGTCGCTGCGCTTCGCACAAACCCCCCCCCAAAAAACAAAGACGTTAACTGTCGTGATGAGTGTAATGCCTGGAGCTGCTTAAGGCTTCGCTCAAACACAGTTTGTAATTACTCCCACCCCCAGGCTGACGTGTACACCTTCATCTGACACGCTCTGTGGCAGGACAATGATGTACAAAAAAAAAAAAAGCTTTCTAATCTGGCTGAGATTATTCTGGCACTTTTTGCTCGGTCTGAAACAAAACAAAAACAACTGTTGTACTTTCAAAATTGTTTCAAGGTTGCTTGCGCCTCTACTGTACTTTTTAAGTTTATTGGTTTGGAATTTTGCCACATACCATGGGCTCTTTCCAATTTGGGTTGATTATATTTTTTAGTAGGTGGTACAAGAAATCTATAATGTTTGCCAAGTGTTTATAGTCAGGTTGAAACACATCTTTTGAGCATATAGTTAAGATATTAGGTGAGACGCTTATTCAAAAAACAATGTCCTACCTCCCCACAATGCTGCAACATGCAGGAAAGAAACAACTATGGTCTTACATCTAGTTCAGAAAATACTTCAATTCTGTAATGGAAAATCCAACTAAAGGCACGGAGTTTTGGTGAACCATAAAAGCAATAATATAAAGTGTCCTGCGTATTTTGGGCATGAAAATTAAAACCTTACAAGTTACCATGGAGTAAATCTATTTACTACCTTACTTAGGCACAAGTACTTTTTGAGGTTAACATTTCTAAAAGCCGGGCGTCAATGTATCACAGCACATCCGGTCTTCGTGGCTCAGCATGCTGAGTGGCTCTCCTCTTTAAGGAGTCATTCACGAGGTCAGCAGAAGAGGAACAGGAGGGAAGAGGTCGATAAGAGCAACAGCACCAACAAGGGTGCACCGATGTCTCGACATCAGCCTGCGACTCTGACCGTCACCCGACCTCCAGAGTCCTCTCAGTATCTGGGATGTCTTCCACAGCTGTGCAGCGAGCAACTTGGACAAGGCTCCTTTCCTCTCACATTAGCGCTGCCTCATCGCACCAGAAGTACACAGTGAGGCTGTACAATGGTGCTTTGAAACAAAAACCAATGTCACCTGGGACTACAAAGGCTACTAAGCTCCTAAGCCAATGATAAAGAGCAGTGAGACTAATTATTGATAAACTGGGACTTGCAGACGCCAGCATGTCTGAATTCCTTCCTGCCTGTTTTGTAATCATGCTGATTCGGGAGCGACTTGAGTTCCAAAATGGACCGTAAAACGTATAACTCTGCAATGAAGAAGAACATTATTGTGCTTTGAAAAAGACATGAGTCTGTCCAAAAGGAAGCATCCATATTTGATGGTGTGCGTCTTGCTTGCTCTGTGGTCGACGCTCTCTCATCAGTGATGTGGTGGAGTTGGGGAAACTCAGGAGGGATCCTCAGAGTCAGGAAGAATGTGGTATGTTGTGATCAGGACAACACATAGACGGTGCTGTTCAAAGTATTCACACTGGTAAACCTTTTCACATTTTGTCACAACCACAAACTTGGCCAAAAATGGGAAATCAGAAGGAAGCCATTCTGTAAAGAAATTCATTCAATTCAAAGAAGTCCCATTTGCGGTTAGCCATAAGTGAGTAAAGGAGACACACCAAACATGTGGAAAAGTGATCCCTGGTCAGAGGAAGCAAATTTATTGGTTGACTTTGATTGTAAATATCTGTTTTGTTTTTTCCTTTTAAACACAAAACGCTGTACTTAGGGGAAAACGCTGCACATCATCCTGACCACACCATCCCCACAGTGATATGGCGGTTGCAGCATCATGATGTGAAGGTATTTTTTCTTCGGGGAAGTTAAGTGATCCTGGAAGGAAATCTATTGGAGGCTACAAACAACTTTCAACAGGATCACAATCCTAAACATGCAGCCAGAACTACAGTGGGACGGAATGTCCAGTCAAAGTACAGATAAAAATCCAACTGAGAATGACTTGAAAATTGCGGCCTGAGGAATGTGCAGAGACGGCACAGACGTCGCCCAAGAAGATGTAATAGCAGCCAAAGGCAGTTCTACAGACTATGGACTCAAATGATGCCCACCTTTTTAGTTACACTTTTTTTTTTTTAAATATATATTTCTAGAAGGAACTACTGCCTGTTCTTCTTTACATTAACAAAAGAAGAATACACTGTGTATAGAAAGTGTGTTCCTTCCATTTACAAAAAAAAAATCCCAAATTTTGGATAAACCATTCCAAAATGTGGAATAAAGGACGGTTCATATTTTTGGTTTGAAGTATTTCGCAGCATGGCCTCTAAAACAATCCTGACATTTAAAATAGAACAAAAAAATGGGTGTGCCTGTATGCATGTACAACTCTTCAGTTTCACACTTCAAAAGAGAAGCAATGAACAGTGTTTTTGTTTTACTGAAAGCAAATTAAGCCTAAGTCTTTCTTTCCACTGTGCAGCAGCGAGCAGCACTTTCCAAAGAAAACCTCAGCGGCTTTAGTACTGTAGGTGATGTAACAGATGACAAAATGTCCAAGCGCCCGAGATTTACTGCAGCTCCCAAGTCTGCTTTTTGATGTCTTTACAGCGCTGCTAAAATACAACTCCCAAAGCCCGCTGACGCAGGAAACGCAGGCAGCAGGATCCGTTCAAGACACAAGACACAAGCTCCTAAATGAAACGCAGCAGTCTTCACTTTAAATCAGCTTCACTGCTCTGGCATGTGTGTAGGAGCTGCAGTGAAAAAAAAGAAAAAAAAAAGGCAAATATTAAGAGTGACAGATGTTTAGAGGATAAACAGAGCAAACAGTTTGTGTACATGACAGAACATTACAAACTGTAATTTTACTTATATGGAACCAAACGTTTGAAAACGAATGCCAAGGGCAGCTCTACTCCCAATTACAAAAACAACAGGCAATACATCACTCAATGCACCCCTTTGTAAGCTTGTCTATAAACTAACCACCTTGAAATAAAGGCTCTGATGCATCATTGCTTTTCCCAATGACCGAGTTTTACTTGCAAACTAATTCCCTCTGCAGCCATGTACAGCCTGTGACTCATGTCTCACCACAAATGAACAAAAGAGTGCATTAATGGCAATTTTTTTTTAAAACTGTGAATCATGTGTACGCATTAAACATTTAATGAATTAGCACTAAGTAAAACAGAATCCGCTCCAACTGGGCTCCTTTCTTGTCAGCTATGACCTTTTAGTAAGCAGTTTGGATCCCAGCCAATGTCTGTCAAGTGAAAGGAGTTGCAACAACACGGAGGCAAGTGGGCATGAGGGCTGACCACTTCTCCCCCACCAATCTTTGGTTCATTTTTCTTCCTCCAGCAGGGAGCCCTGGCAGGCATGAAAACACTCCCACGGCATGGCCCTGCCACTGCCACCAGATAATAATCTCGTAATTGGCTCAATATTTTTGCTATTTTGAGGCGACGGGAGGGCCCCAGTACCGCTCTCGGCGGCTCGGGCTCACCAGATATTTTCCAGGTCAGCGGATGCAAGCGGAGGTCAACGGGTAAAGGAGGAGGAGGAAGTAGGGGATGATTTAGAGTAATGACCGATGTGCGGTGGCGGGGGAAGCCCACTCTTTTCAGCTTGGAGCCCTACAGCTTTCTCAGCCTTGCGTGAAAACACAGTACTTCACCTGCCGTGTGAGCTGTAAGCACCGACTGCGCTGCCATACGTAAAGCAGCTCAAATGAAAACATATGAAGTGCTTGGGTGGAAGAAAATAAAGTGGTTTTTTTTACCTTTACAGATTTCTTCTTTTCTTTGTCTTTTGTCACACTTAAATGTTTCAAATCTGCTACGTGTAGTTGAGCAGAGTGTAAACTAATATCAGTGTCCAAATGGTTTTACTTGAAAGAAAAGGCTGCCAAAACCAACCAGACCCTATATGAAAAAGTAATTGCCCCCTAAACCTAAAAACTGGTTGCGTAACTGGCAATGAGTCTTTTACATCACTGCGGAAGAATTTTGGCCGACTTGCCTTTGCCGGTTTGTTTTATTTCAGCCACAATGGAGGGTTTTCAAGCATAAGCGTCCTGTTTAAGGGAACGCATCTGAATCAGATTTCAGTCCTGACTTTTTCCAAGGTGAGCCTAAAACCCGTTTTTCAAAACAATCGGAGGTGCATCGTTCAAGTGCACTTAAGCTTAAAGTTGCCAAATGATGGCTATTGAATAATTTTTTTTGGTTCAGAGCAGAATTTATGATTCAAACAGTAACATCAAGTCATCCAGGTATCAAAGCAGCAGAGCAGCATCAGACCGTCCCCATGAACATATAGCTTTAGATGTTGTTCTGGGTATTTCAGTGGTTGAGTCGATAATGACTCAACCACTGAGTGATTTTGGTTGGCTGGACACTCCTGGAAGGTTCATCACTGTTCCATATTTTCTCCAATCATGGGTAATGCTCCATCTTTTAGGTAAAAAAAAAAATGTGTGTTGTGATAGTGGATGAGTGAATGCAGCTCCAGGGTAAAAGGTTTCTTTACTTGTCTGGTATAAAAAGTAAGCACAAGATCAGCCTAAAAAGAGGACAGAAAGATACTATCTATAAACCCTAAAAGAAACTTCCTTCATAACATCCTTTTGTCCTCACAAGTACCAAACAACGGCTGCTAATACCAGGAAAGACTAAATTGACTCGACTGACTGCAACTCTGAGATTATTGAGAGATGCAACAAGACATTGGCTTATGACTCGAACCAACTGACTTTATATCTGCCACGACTTCATTAACAGCATTGCAACAGTTGCTGGGCTTTCAGAAAACAATGTTTAGTGAGGAAGTCACTAAACAGACTAATATCTTCAATAAGGCAAAAGATTTTCTTCTCACATTTTGACCATTTGCTCAACTTTGTAAGTTCTTCATGTGTTTATCACTGCCATTTAGTCTGGCCAACAGTTGTAAATAAAGTCTGATACTCTATTCTGATAAGGTTAGCTGTAATGCAATGAGCCGTGGTAACTAAAAACAGCAACACTATTTGCTTTGACTATAATGAGAACTCCGATGAAAAGCTTATATTTGACATTCTTAACATCGTAAACTATAGATCCATTGAAAAATACAGTCCAGCACAAGATTTCTGAAAAAATATTAATAAGGCTCCAACAGAAACAAAACAATGTTTGTGGGAAATGTAGGGAGCTGGGAAGTAACTCTGACTCTGTGGATAAGAGAGCTTAAGTAGGAGGATATGGTGAACTCTTGTCCTTCAAGAAATAGCAACATAGAGGACACTTTCTGATAAGAGCGTTTAAAAGTAAATAAAAATGACTGCTTTTCAACAACAGGAAATGTGCTGTCAAAATGATGAGTTGTTATCTTTGAAATTAGACAAAGTGGATATGAATGGGTTTCGTGGAGGCGTTCTAACTGGGTCCAGAGAAGGAAATTAGGCTGAAAATGAAAAAAAAAAAAGAAAAGAAAAAAAGAACAATAAGCTGAGATGGCTGATTTGGAAAAGCTTGTAAGCATTAATCATTTCTCCCTGGTATTAAAAAAATGAATGAAGATGAAATATATCACCCTCCACCGGGCCAGGATTTAGAGAAAAAAAAAAAAGAGACAAATGTAAAAGTATAGCTTTGTTGTATTTTTGCATTTATCTTCACATTCAGGTCTAAAAAATGAACATGGTTACAATTAGATTTTAGTTAGTGTGGCTCCACTTGCAAAGTTTCCATTTTGTTCTCATACACACTTTAAATTAAAAATAAAGGACAGGAAGAAAAAAGTGGTCCAATGTGCGCTATTATTTGCTGTTGGACATTTATTGATGAAATAGTATTTTATAATCCACTGTGATAAAACATTCTCTTAAAGCCTGTAAAATGCATCTTCAAGCTGGAAATGTGCCTTTCCACTGAGCTGAGGCTTTTCTCTTCTTTTCTTCTCTTTCTTTCGTACCATAGAAAAACCACTATGTGATTTCGTAAAACATTTATAGTTGGCTTTGCAGCTTGTTCTTATAAATTTGTCAGCAGTATTTTAACAGAATCAGTCTTCCTTTTCTTCTCCCCCAGTATATTGCGTAATGGGTAAAAGAAAGCTTTATCTTTATGGCCACGCGTTGAATTATTCACCCGCTGCTTTGGAAGACTGATTGAGGGATGCAGAGTGTTTGGAAGGATGCAATCGAGTTGCTTTGAACCTTTTCCGACTTTCAGATCCAGGCTGTGTGTCAGAGGTCAGGAAGGTGACGTCCAGAATGGAGTTGGAAAGATTAGTAAGAGTAAAGTGACAGAAACAGCAGAAGACATGATTTAGATGGTTTGGAGCAATTTCAATAAGATATCCAACTGAACCCGCATGCTAACAGGAGATTTAAAATGTTTAGAAAGTTTCAACAACAACCTAACAAAGTGGAAAATATTCCTGTGTAAAATTTGGAAACCAATACTACTGTGCTCTTACAGATACAGTTTTGTGTAGCTATGGACACAGGCAAGCATACAGAACTGATCATTGGTATTATATTAGCTTGAGCTTCCGAGATGTGTGTCCGTCACATCAACTGATTGTATGTCTGCTGAACTAATTTAAGGAAAAAAAACTATAAGACATGAACATCTTTTACACCATTACACAACTTAAAGTCCAAACTTTATATCTTTGGGGAACATAAAGTTGCCCAACGAGGCTCAGTTGATCTTTCAGATTGATACAGCCAGCAAACTTAGCCGACATTTCCACATAAACACATGGATCAAACCCAGCAACATGCATCTGACTAGCTTGTTAGCTGACCACCACTTCAAGGATTTATTTTTATTTTAACAAATACATTACATATTCTCACCACAGGTAAAGGAACTTTAACTGTAACTTTGTATCCAAAAAGGATACAAACATTTCTAGCAAGTAAAACAGCTTGTCTGGCTAGCTTGTTAGCCTTCCGTCACTACGACAATTCATTTACATTTTCACCAGGCTCATGATGATAAATTATTTTCATTTTTAGAGATGATAAAAAACAGTTTATATATTTGTTCATAATTTTAATTGTTACATAGAAAAAGTGTGGAATTTGCAAGCCTGAGAACACCGTGCCAAAAGCAGAGCTGAAGCTTTGATTGCAAGCAAAATTACAAACCTAAAACTTGTCACATCAGTTCTGTCAGGAGGAATGGGTAAAATTTCTAGCAATGTTTTTATGCTTAAAGAAACTAATCATTTCTCTCATTTTTTTCAAAGTTAAACTGGCCTCGTGAGATGCATTTGAGTTGGAGATATTGTGTGGAGTCAGGAAAAGTAAATAAAAAGAACTTAAGATTACTGATTGAAGTGTCTGAAAACCCAGAAAGGTGGATTAATTTAGCATTAAACCAAATTGTGACAAAAGTTCAGCAGTACATATAAACCTGGAGGAGCTGTGTGTTACATGGACTGCCATCACATGGGTGGTGTGAGGCTTTTCTCAGAAAGCACTGCTATTACTTTTTCATATTTCTCTGACCCAGTTCAGAGCTACAAGCAGCTCGAGACAGAGCTTGTGGAAATGACACTTCAGTGGGATTGGCTTTGGATAAAAGCTCTCTGCTATTTTTTTTTTTTTTTTCATTCTGCCAAGTCAGTTTTTCGGGACTCAGCAGCTTATGAGAGATAAGACACCTAAACTTGGCTTTAATGCCAAAGCTAATTTTCAAGGTATTGTGGTTTGAAATGTTCCCTTGTATGCTAAAGGTGGTTTCATTAGGAAGCATTAGGCCAGTATGCAGCCCTTCTTATCTTTTTCTACGGTTTTTAGTGTTGAAACAATCTGGAAAATGAACTCAAATAGGACTCATTTCATAGGATATTTAAATTCCCCCTTTAAGCCTGATCTGAATGGAAAATTTCAAAGCCCTGTGTCAAATTTGTGAGAGCAAAATTAAATATGAATTTGTTCAGCGCAAAATGGAAGACTTTAAAGGGGTCTACTCTGATAATTAACCATAACAAAAGACTGGGTCTTTTGTCTTTTGGACCACTGGCATGGTAAATTATAAGCCGCTGAAACTTTCAATATGAGCATTTGAGACTTTTTACATGCGACACATGGGCTGTCGCTTGGAAGATATCTGCTGTGTGCCACATCTCTGTTGGCCCACATCCCACCTGAGTGGCTCCACTGCCGCTGCTACAGCTGCTGTTTGCGTTGAAAGACGAAGGAATGGCAATCCGAAAAGGATCTCAGTAGCTTGTGATTTAAAAAATAAAAAGGCAAACTCTAATAACTTAAGTAGAGGGTTTGATCCTTCGTGAAACAGCTGCTGAAATGATGAGCTGGCAGATAGACAATCCCGCTGATGTTCTCTCTTTTTACCAGCACAGACACAGAGACGCAAGCTTTCCTGAACATTCTGCCTGCTCTGTCTGGTGACACTTTAAGTCACAAACTGTTACACACATCTCTTGTACATTTCTCTTATAGATGACTTCTCTATAACTGAAAAACAGCTTGAAGAGAAATGTGCTGTTCACAGCTACGCTCGGTATTAATCATTCCAAATGCAACTTATTAAAGAACCTTAACAAGCAAAATATTATGGTTTTATTACTTTTTAATCAGACAAGAATAATGAAGAGTCTCTAGAACATTTCCAATATAAACAGGTACTGACTCGGAACCAGAATAAACTTTTGAAAGCAAACACAGAAACATTTTCTTACTATTGAAGCTAAATTCGATCTTTACAAATAAAAAAGTATTCAGAGCTGGTGTACAATTGTAGCGCCATGCTATTTCAGCTGCTGTGTGAATTTGTGTCCTTTTACACATTTCACTATGTTTGGGTATGGCACACGAGACAAACTCTGTTTTGTGAAAACAGAGGCCTCTCAGTCTAATAATTATATAGCTACATTTAAAGTAGGAAATATACAAAAAGCTAATTGTGCATATTAGCTTTGTAAACAATTAGCACAAATCACAGATTTCATGTCTGATTTTGGATCTTCACCTTTTATGACTGGCTGGAACTAATTTTAGATGATTAGCTCCTAAATTTTAGTTTAAATTAAGGGAGGGAAAAAAAAAAGTTAAATGGTAAATGGCCTATACTTTTAGAGCACTTTATCAATTCAATCAAGACTGACCACCTGGAGAGAACACATCATTATGAGGTCCCACAGGGGTCAATGTTAGGCCCACTACTGTCTTCATTGAGCCTTGTAGTAATTCTAAGAGGTGTAATTTCTTGCCGCCTAACACAGCTTAAACTGAAGTGATGTTCATTAGTCCAGCCAAACTAAAACTGCTTCTTATCGTGTTAATTTTCTATTCACTGCTGTGATAGGCTAAATGTTGACAAATAGCTTTCATTTGATCATGGCATGATTTGAAACTGCAAAATATCAGTATCGCAAAAAACGTCCTGGATTGCCGTCAATATTTACCTATTATCTACGTAGCATATATCAAACCCCACTACATTAGATGTCTGGAGATTGTTGTTTTATGCAGCTGGTAAAAATATTAGGAGGCATTAGGAAACTAAACCTTTCTTTCTTTGCCAAAGGAGCAGATGTGGCACGGTGCTATTTGAAAGCTTCCCACAGCTCAGTACAAGTGGATGATACTGAAGTCTGTTCTATTTTATGATAATGGATCTTAAGGATGAAGAAAAACAAAGGAAAAGAGGATGAGCTGGGTGTGGTGGAGAGTGTTTGTTTCCGTGTGTGTGCATGAATGCATGTGTGTTTGGTGCGACATCAGACAATTTGTCTCCTTATTTTACCACACAACGCACATTTCAATGTGAAGAAAAGCTTGTGGAGACGATGTCATTTTCAATCTTGCCAACCCCTCAACTTCAATGCGTCTGCTTTTATCTCCAGGTATTTTCATCCCCCATCCACCGCACAGATAAGAATATCAATGCATTGATAATACTACAGTGGCACATCTACACTCAAAATCAATGTCCGGTACGACACCTAATTAAAGCAAAAAACCTGACAGGTTGATTCTCGATGGTGTAGTTCTGAGAGCAGTAAACCGCCTGGGATTTTTCTAAAATAGATCTACTTCTAAGAGGGCTTCATTGTTGTGCACAAACGTTGGCATATAGAAGCCAAAATTAGTCAGGTAACTTCTTAGCCAAGAGCGCTGGAGTTAGACGGGCTGCCAGATTAGTTCGCTGTGAACCCAGAACGTCATTCCTCCCAGACGCCGTTGTCTGCCTCGCAGCAGAGAGCTGGTGTAGGTTTCAGTTGCCATCGTCCTGAATTTCATTACAGTTATTGCGTCTCCTTCAGTACAGCGTTTCTTGATCTATAGACAGAAGAACGAGGAAGGTAGTAGAACATAACTCCTACTAGAAATCTGATAGTTGCAGCATAATGAAACCCAAATATTTGACAGTAAAATTTAAACACTTTTGGGAGCACATGGAGTCCAGAGCGTAAGCTTTCCAAAAAAAAAAAAAAATTAGGAAGACAGCAAAACTGCCTTGAAGTACAGGCTAAACCTGAAGATCAAGTTTCTGTTTAGACTGAGGTTGAAGGGAGGGTGGTGGGGGGCGGGTGGGAGATATTTGATGGAGTTAGGGGTTAGGTGTACACCAATATCACGGAGTGTAAAAGTGATTACTGTCTCTTCTTCTTTCTGCCTCCTCCCTCTTTCCTCCTGTCTGCAGCCTTCAACTCCCAGGCTCAGAATACAAAGCGCCTGGCACATCAGAGCGATTTTCTCATCTCGGAGCCAAGCCATGGCCAAAGCACACCGGGGGAAGCTTGAACCCCTTTCTGCCATCCCTGCACTGCCGACGAAGCAGAGCGGGACCGAGATTAGCATGTTATAAATGCCCCCCACCCCCTGACTTATCTCTTCTTCTGATGTCAACATGCTTGAACAATCTCAGCAAGCTTTCCCTAAGATTCTCCTCCCAAAGACACAGGCAGAAACAGATCAAGATTTACACACCCTGGTAGCTTTTAATATTTGATAGAAATTTTGTGCTTCTCCTAGAACTTCCTTGGAGAATAAATAATCAGCGCGGTGATAACAAGTTACCCAAATGATTTATGCTCACTGGGGGGTGAGAAGAAATGCGGTTCAGGGAGGCATGCGGGGAGGAGCCGGGGTTAAAGACACGGTCGAATGCGTTATTTCCATTTTGCGTCCCCTGCATTATCCATTAAATAAATAGCCTGGGGAAAATGGAACTTCACGCAGCTCGTTTCTGTTGAGGCAGCACTGTTATGCATAACGAACAGGTGATGCAGAGGTGTCGAGACCGCTTTGCTACCAGCAACAGTTGCCTTGAGCTCGCTGTGGCTGCATGCAGTGGCAGCGAGGCGGGGAGGGACGGAGAGCAGGTTGTTTGCTGGAAGAAAAAGGTGAAAAAGGTGAAAAATGACCCAATGTGGAATGTCACAGGAGCTAAACTGACACAGAACAGCCAAAGTGCAGCCAGCGGGCGCCCGGGGCAGGACTGTGACCCAGAATCCAACAAACCTCCAGTGAGAATGCGGAAGGCCCCCATCACGGCTCTGCTAAACCGGCCACGCAACGGGAAAACACCTCCTCTTTCTCCCCAGGCTCCAGAGAGGTAACTCTATCTGGGAAGCTGAGTTGGAGGAAGTTAATATAAAGTGCAATGGAGAAGTGCGGCGTCTGAGGAGCCGCTGACAATGTGCTAATGTTTTAACCTGTCAGCTCTCTGTAAGGAAAGACAAATGGATCTAGAAATAGAATGTAATTACAAGGCATAACCTCCTTTCTAAAGTTCGGACAATGGATATACTGTAGGGATGTTTTCCTCTTCCCGCTTAAAACTGAACACGACTTTCAGTGCTAAAAAGACATTAAATAAGATCTTCCAAGTTTAAAGGATTAAAGTCATTTTTTTCCCCCACTTCCTTTGAAATTTCATACATTTATTATAATGTTGATGCCATTATTCTTTGTCTCCGTTTGGTTCCTGAAAATCTGATTTCTGATGCTTCCTAAGAACCCCAATGGGAATATATGTGTAGACCTCTCATCTTTGGCAGTTGCAGTGCAAATCAGTTAAACCAGTAATAAATGCAAATGTCACAATTACACAAGAAATCTCAATAAATTTTAAGTCTATATCTCTCCTTTCCTACACCAGACTCAATAAAGCTAAGTTGTTATTAAAAGTAGTGATTAAAAACCTATTGACAATTGGTTTGTTTTACTCAAGTAAATAATTTTGAATTATTACTTGAGTAATAACCAGTGAACATTGTAACATCCCCTTTGAAACGGATACAATGTAGCTTCCTTCACTACCATGTCACTGATTTCAACAACTGACTCTCCACTGGTAAGAAATGTAAAGTAAGTAGAAAGACAAACCAGTAAAGCTCTAAACATATTTATGAGCTAAGGGTTTAAAAATGAAACATTTTACATGCAGTGTCAAATGATAAATTTGCCAAAGGCTTTTCACACATGAACAGCTACAGATTAACGGTTACCACCGGTAGGAATGTTGCCTTTTTTTTACTCATAAGCTTGTGATGTATTTAGGCAGCATTACCGAGGTAAGGCCTGTGCTGCTGGTTTCCTGTAATAGTCAATAAGAAATGGTCCAATTGTCACCAAGGACCACCTGATTACATAGACAACCCCCAAACCACAGCTTGTGTGAGCAGGTGATTGCTTGTAGGCTGTGCCCTGGAATATTATCCACAGAGATGGTAAATGAGGTGTTCAAAGGGGGGAGGGGACACAGCCCTGATGATTCATGTGATCAATCAGTGGGTTATTTTTCAATATTTCACACTGATGTAATCGTCCTAAAAACACATTAACATTGAGAGAGTGCTCCGCAGAGGGATAATGGCTGTTGTTTGCACTATTACGGAGTCAAACTCTTCCATCCTTGAATGACAGATGTGCCTTAAATACAGATAAAGGCTGTGGTGTGAAGAAATATGGTCAGTCTAAAGCACAATTAGAAAATAAATAAATACAGCATAAAGCCCATAATGAGGAGGGGCTGAGTGTGCACGATTATTCACATGTGTGCAGACAAACGGCAGCGGCAAACCAAAACGAAATGCATATTAATGCAATTCATATTCATGACAGTGGAATAGAGGCTATTATGAGCTACTTTCAATCACATTTGCATTTGCATTAGAAGCCTGCAGTTGAAATGTAAACCTAGAAAATATACATACACTAATATTGTTGCAAACATGGTTTTGGTTTATGAGCAAGTCCTCCGAAGTGTAGCAAAGGCCACACAGGCGTGTGGTCAGGTTGTTAGTAGAAACTATCTCTGCATTCGTGTAAATTAACCCCGAGTATTAGAGCTCTCTTCCATTTTTTTTTCTCTCTCTCTCTCCAAAAACATGCATTCAAGACGGCAACATGAAGCGCTGGATTTGCATGCTGGGAGTTGACTGCCAAAAAGAATGGAGCTTTGTGGACGAGGGGGAAATCCCTCCTGCTGGATTTATGCCCTGTCCGAGCCAACCCCGTTTTAAAGCAAGCTGGATAAAAACAAAGAAAGTAAAAGAAATGCTGGAGCAAAAAAAGAAAAAAAAAAAGAAGAGAAAAAAAACTGGGCAGTGAAAAATAATATTCACTGCTACTGGGGTAAATGGAAAATATCAATGTTTTATTATACGTCAGAAACAGTCATTGAGTTTGTGCACGTATGTTTTAAGCTTTTCCAGTTATGTTCACCGATCATTAGATGATTAAAACAAACAAGAACATTAACAATGAGAGGAGATTTGCCAGGGATGATACTGTGAGCTCTTAATGAAATAAGTCTGGTTAGGCATCGGTCTCTGGAGGCCAACAAACTCATGGATATTGACTTGTAAACACCACTGTTACAAGGGCCATAATGAGTATTTTAAAACAAATAAAAGCAAGAGAGCCACAATACATTAACGCCAAGGTAACACATAGCTTTCATTAAGATGGTATTCAGCATTAAGTCTGTGTGTAACTCTTCACTTAAAAACCGAACGTCCCTCTCTAAATATACACTGCATTTGAAATGAAGTATGCCTGGGCCTGTTATAAAATATGTCAAGTTTTTACAAAGACAAAAAAACATGACATTATGCCGTTCTGAAACATGACAGTGCTTTTAATGAGTAGCCAGAGAAAGCATAGTGGCATGAGTTGTCCAAACATGCCATATTTCCCCTACCCCACTTGTTACTGTGCATTGCTCGTCAGCTGACTGAAAAAAGGCAGAGAAACGTTTTCTCCCATCAACCCGCCTGCGGTCTTAGCGCAATGCTCAGGAAGAGTGCGGTAAATGTCACGGTCGGACAGCAGAGAAGCGAGGTCAGGAGAGGGTCATCCCGTCAGACCCTCAGTTTCCAAAACCACACAAAAAAAAATCTCGTAAAAGCACATGACTCCACCATTGCGAAGTAAGTGTGATTCCACCAGTCTGTGTAATTTCTAATAAATGTTTTTTTTACTATATTTTAGCAGCAGAAAGTACTATTGTGGGTTTCTGTCATAAATTAAAACAATTAGCTCGTTGTTTGTAGATTCGTAAGGAAAAACCATGCAATAGTGAGAATGTTATATAGGACCATATCCAGAATCCAGGAACCACATGAGCTTTTATAGTTTAATTTTCATTCCTCACACAAGATTTCTGAAGTCTAGATGCAAAACTGCATAAATAAAGTTGTCCTTTTGTTTGGTTCAGAGCTAAAAAGAGTATTTGTATTGTACTGGCAGATGGAAACAACTTAGCTTTTCATGTGGGAATACGTTGAGCTAACCAGGCTGTGCAATGACAATAAGCCTCCAGGATACAGAGTTGATATATATTTACTGAAGAAAACGGAAAATAATTCAGCAAGACTCATACTTTCCAATTGCAACAGGCATGTCCAGATGTGACCAGTTTTATATAAATAGAAATGTTTACTAAACTTTTAGTTTTAGGCAAAAAATTTACCTCACAGATTTACTTTGTTTATACGCTTGTTCAGCAAGTAGTCAAAATCAGCCAATTTTCCCTTAATGGGCTCTGACTGAGAGGGAAAATACTTTTAAAAAATGCTGTCTTGTTGAGTAAATGCATACAGCTGAAAAATATCACGTTTTGTACAAGTATATCAGCAACCAGAATGTGTTTTGATGCACTTTGTTTTGAAATAAGTCAGATCAAAAATAGACGTATGGTTTGGTGAACATTTGTGGGTTGACTTTATCCATTTTGTTTTGGATTATAAACTACTATTTGCATTAGATAAAAGATGCAGCTCTTTTATCTCTGCTATATACTTGTTTTAGAAAATAAGTTGGAATGTGCAAAAAAATCTGAATTGGCTGTTAATGCTAACGACAGGTTGCAGAGTCCAGTTTTCAAGGATTCCATCTCTTATATCCGAGTCTCCAGTTCACAGATTCAACTGTAATTAAATGTAGATGCTTACTAAACTTTCACTTTTAGACCAAACTTAGCACAAACATATGCACAAGTGGGGGAGAAATATATGTTACAGTACTGAAATGAAATGACAGTATGACATTATGTCAAAGTTTTACTACAGTATTTCATGGTGGATAATCAGAGTAACAAGTTCAGCCTTCTTTCCTGTTTCTTTTTAATCGTCAAAGCAGAATGAAGGTTGAGTCAGTGTGAAACTGACATGACTCCCAATGTGTAGGTTAACATGTAAACTAGTGGGGTTGTTGCACTCTCATTTGTGTTAATCAGACTTCTCTGAGTTGTTTGTGTAATGAAATTACTGCTGCCAGGGAGACCTGGGGGGGGCATCAATTAGCCAGATAAGCAAATGAAAATAAATCACTTTTTATCAAATGTGCGGTGGGCCTGCCTGTGTGTCCAGTAAACACAGTAAAAATAGGAAACGGTTTTGTTCAGCATTTTGAGACCCCATAAATCCCAGTGACAAGCACTTTTTTTTTTTCTTTAAAGCTGTGGGAAAAGCTCATTTACGTCTGGTTTAAAGCTAAACATAAAGGATCACAATAAGCATTAATATTACTTTTACTTTGGATGACTTATGTACATAGATATAAGTTTACTTTAAGTCGTTGTAATTTTTCTCATTTCCTATTTAACAAAGATTACAGAGAAGATTACACAGTTCCAGATAAAGGATGACTGATGAATGAGATGTGACGGATTCTAATTACAGCTGGCACACTTTTTTGATTGTGAGTTTTTGGGATTTATTGTTCAGGACTATTGTCAAGTCTGGTGGTTCTGCTCACTTTCGTGCCTCGGAAAGGGAAAACAAGGCAACTTGGTTTGGGCAGAGAAACTGCATGCCAAGACTAAAGGCTCTATCATACTCAGGAGTATTGTGCTCATTCTGTGAGATGCGTGGACTCCTTGCACACTGTCCACTGACGGTTGAGATTTCATAATCAACTGGATTTCCTGCATTTCCTGCAACAAATTCCTTAATTTTTCACAATCGGAATGGATTGTGAAAAACCTTGTCACCACGGTGTTGCATACAAAAAAACTTCAATGTGAACACCGTTTCCTACTGACCAGTTTACTGTGTGACGCCGAGAAAAATTTGACTCTGTGCGAATCTCCTGATAAGTGGAAGAAGCTGAACAAATACATGATGATGGTAAATCCTGATTATCTTAAATGTGCTTTTAGAAATAAAGTTGAAATGATAAATTTAGATGGCTACAGTACAGGATAACAAAAATAAATATCTATAATCATCACTGCTACAATCACTGTAGTAAAATATTAGTATAATAAAAGTAGTGAAATAATTGTTACATCTTTGCTTGAAATTGTTTGTATAACAATAAAGTGAAACCATGTTATTTTAACTCAAGGTTATCACACAGTGAAACTTTTACACCACCCCATGTAATACGTACGCTCTCTGGCATGCTGCTGTTTGTAGATGAGAATCTCTGACCAATCGATGTGAGGTGTCAGCTGTTGAATGTAGAGTCAAGTTGAGTAAAGCACAGATTGTAAATAAAATCTTGAAACAAAACAACTGGTTTATATCCTGGAAATGCATCGTATTTCAGTCCCTTTTAAATGTATGTATGCGTAAAACAAGATAGGTGAACTAAACAGGATGCTGCGGCCCGGATGACGGCTATCATCCTCTGAGTACATCGGAAGCAAATAATCATTGGTCACTTCCCTCTGAGACGTGGCCATTATGGCCAGAGGTTTCCCAGGCTGTCATGAGGGGGAAAGTAGGTTGTAGTGCAGTGCAGCACAGAATGCTGGAAGTAAGCCAAATGCCTCCACCAGGTAGCAGGAATCTCACATGAGATGACGGTGGTGTTAATGGATGTGATCAAGGCAGCTGGGTGAATAATTCAGTCCTGCTAATTGGCTAAATTAATAAATAATGCAAGTCTGTTTGAGGAGGTGCAGAAGCTGCACGTGTATCATCTTATTGGAAGGAGTTTAAATGCTTTATCTGGTGCATCCGTCTACGCTGGTGGCTAAATAAGCGGCTTCCTCCTCCTTATTGATGCCTCGATTGCAGGCGAGGATGTGTCTATGTGGGACGAAGATGTCAAAGTAAACAATCAGCCTGACAACATAATTACATAATAACCCCCGACCCCACCGCAAATTTGATGCTTAAACTGTCTCGGTCTCATGTCAAGTCCCACAAGGTTCTATGCTGTCACAGCAGCAGTTGCCTCCGACAGTGGCTGATCCAGAATCAGCCGACTGGACAGATAAAAAAAAATTGACTGCGTTTATGTAAAAACTAGCAAAGCATGCTATTTCAAATTCCTCGCCTTAGATCTCATACCAGACACTACGGCTGTAGAATCTAGCTATGGAAAGAATCTTAAGACATGAAAGGAAAGCAGAGGTGTGTCTAGCAAAAAAAAAAAAAAAAAAAAAAAAGAAAAGAAAACAAAGGATAATGGTGAGGAAGAAAAAATAGATTTTACAGTAAAGTTGATTTATATGCCGTGTTCAAGGTATCTAATTTCCAGGGGGTGCATAAAATCAAAGTCTCGTCTCTTTGTCTCCTGGTAAACGCCTCCAAACTCCTGTTGGGATCCTCCAGGAAACAATCAATACGTTGAGGTTTGCTCAAAGGATTTCTGACAATCCAAAAGCATCTGCTGTAGAGTTTAATGGGATCTTTGGACATGAGAAAAGCAGAAACAGAAGGCTAATTTGATCGCGGAAGCCAATCAAAGACTACCTTTGTTTTTGTCAGAACTAATGCTCAGAACAAACAAAAAAGACTCAAGTTTCCAGTTGTGTCATGCTCTTTCCATTTTCTGATGGACTAAACATCGCTCTGTGAGATTTTTAAAGCTTTAAATATTGTTTAATTATGTTTTTTGTTTTTTTTTTGACAAATTTCGGTGACTTTCACAAAATAGCGAACATAGGTAGCTGACTACTGAAGGCAATTGGCTACACTAGATGTTATTTACGGGTGTCAAAATGAAGAGGGACTGAATGCAGAATGCTTTTCAGGGGTTTATGATAAACAAATATGAAAACTATGTATCCTTTTCCTGCTTTGTAATTATGTACTACTTTGCGTTGGTTTATTACATACGATCCTAGTGCAGCACAATGGAGTTTATAGTGTTGTTATGAAAAAGTTCGAGGCATGTAAACACTTTCACAAGACGCTGTTTATGAGTATGGCAATGGTCTCCTTATGTGATTCTGAGGAAAAATATATTTCAGAAAATGAAGGATTATATTGTTAACAGTAACATTTTTCTGAGAGACAACTATAGAATTTTATTAAAAAATTAACAGCAGCGTGTTTCGTACAGATTTTTTTTTTTTTATCCTCGTTTTCTAATTCCTGGCTTACAACTAAAGAAAAAATAAAGTTTCTCAAATGTCTCATTTGCATGCAAAACGTAATTTTAGGCTGGAGAATGATGACATAAAAGGTAAAAAAAAAGCAGAATTCCATGCATGTTTCTTCCTTCTGCTATTAGTTGGACATGCTCCTCTGACAGCAATCTCCTTCCTGTCTAATATACAGTCAGACCTAGTTACAGTAGCAATTACTAGTGTTCAGGTTAAGATTAATTGAATTACTGTGTGGGTTCTCTGCACTCCCCTGTGGGCCCATCAATCACAGGCTCTGCTGTTACACGGCCCCTTTATCACCCTTTTCCATCTTTATGTAAAAAAGGCAGAGGTTGTGCAGTTGCACTCCATCTATCAACGAGCAAGTCCAGGGTGGCAAACTCAATTTCTAACAGATTCCTCCCCTTAATCAAGCCGCCTGACGTTCGGTGGTAGTTAGTAGAGACTGCATGTTTTTTTTTAAATTATTATTATTGTTATTCTGATGAGTAAACTGTAAAAGATCTGAAAGACTGAAGCTGGAATTTAAAAAAAACAACAACTTTGACCTGAGGTCTGGTAAGCAAAGAAGACTAAACCTGTGCTTGTGATAAATTTTATTTGATCATTTGCTGAGGGACATCTTATTTTACGCAGTGAATGGCTGCTTTATAAAATGCAACCACTCACACGTGAAATACAAAAGACTTTGTTTGAACAGCTGGATTTCTATTTGAAGAATCAGGTGGCTTTTTCAAACCGCACATGCAACAGATACACGACGCTTCTGTTTGAATAGAAAAGCTCTCGCAGCAGATTAAGTGGCACTCTGTCATTCTCTCTCCATTCACCACCTCCATTATTAGATATTTAAAAAATTGTACAGGATTTCCAGTGGTGGTCTTTACTGATGCCAAACCCTAATCTTCAGCATGTTTTATTTCACTCATCACTACTGTGAGAGACTTTGTTCGTAGTGTAGCTGGAATATGCAGAATACGCTGGATACGGAGGTGCTGAAAGCTTGAAAATAACATCTGAGCGAAAGGATGTTGGTCTCTTTGGTGGCGGTTCCAAAAAAGTGCCAATCCCCCTAAAATGGACTCAGAGAGCCACGCACACGCGCCTCGAGCTCTGCTGCAGTGTGCTGCACGTAGACAGAGGTTGGGCAGTCAAACCAGGGTTGTGCCTGAGGTGCCGTCTGCCATGGCCTCTGCCCATGTCTGCTGGGCAGACTCTGCCAAAGCAACTGGCATGGCCGGAGCCCCCCGACGGAGAAGACTGAAAGCGCCGTTCGCTGCCATCCTATCGCCACACCGGCAGCTGCAGATAATGCACACTGTGAATGTGACAGCGTCCATGCCTTTAAGCACAGACAGGAGAGGAAAACAAATCCATGTAAGCCAATAAGCCCATGGAAAACACTCGAAAAGACTTTCCTGCTCAGTGAACACACATCAAGAGCTGGCGTGAGCAACTTCTCTGAGTAGCAGTCACACAAAATGCTTTTCAGCTTGCATTAACTTTTGATACCTGTGGTACACACAAACATATGTGATTTGACCTTTGACCTTTTCTCCTACTGCTTTTCTCCAGGTCACTTTAAAAAGTCCTTGCGAGACTTTTGGGGTCTGGCCAAAATAACATTTTATTCCGTGCAACTGGCGCCCTAAAATGTCAAAAATATGAATGTTTTCATGGCTTCCAAGGGCATTGAGTGGAGGAGTGTGGTTTAAATGCCTGTTAATAAATGTCAAACTTTCTCTTGCTTTGCTAAATTAGAAATTAAGAAAGCTTTAATATTTCACCAGACTAGGGCCAAAACCAACCACTTTCCAGTGGGAGTGGCCTTTTGGCAAGAACAACAGTGTGTGTTTGTGTGCGACTTTCTCAGATTAGCAGTTCTCGTTTATATTTTTAATAAATAAAGTGTTTATTTTAATTTTGATTTGATTTTAATGATGACTAAGTACATTTTAATTATGAGGAATATACATACATTTATTAGCTTCTTTTATTTATAATATTGATCACTCAAAGCAACTGATTTTTGTTATATTGATGCATTGATTAGATTATGAGTAAATAAACTTAGTTTAATCTCAATACATACTAAAGTGTGAACTTGCCAAGAGTATGTTTTTCTAAGGTTTTGTATTATTATTTCTTTTTTTCATCAAGCTGAATCGCTTCGGTGATCAGACTAATTTTAATAACAGAATAAGATAACAAGAGTAAATAAAAAAAGCAGGTTTTAAATTATCTTCATTTATCACGCCACTAAATATTGACAAAGATCCCAAAGTAGGAATATAAAATGGTGGACACAGGAGAAAAGGGTTTCCTTCATTTCATTGGCTCCCAAGATTTCCACAGCGATGGGTCTTCCTTTCTTTCTGTGGCTCACTGTTCTCCTTTTTAGTGGAAAATGTGGAGAGCTCCCTTTCCTGTGATAAAAGTGCAGCCTGAGAGATGGGAAAGAGAGATCCATCACGCTAAGGCATAGGCTTACCCCGCCAATCCACACCACAGAGAGTCGTAAAACATACATGCTCCATCCATACATCATTTACTGAGCCCCTCTGTGCCCAAATAACGTGGTTTGGCCTCACCGTTTTGAAATCCTGATGCTCTCTGGCAAATCCTCTTAAAGTCTTACTATGCATGAATTCTAGAGGTTGTTGGAGGAAGGATAATACTTAACCACCATCGACCTTTGACTTTATATATAGTACAGAAAAATCTCAATTTCTTTTTTAAGTTATTCCCTGGAGAGCCTAAGGCCAGCATTGCTGTACTGTTAGAAAACATTACTTGGCAGGTTTAGATGGATTTAAGGAAAAAAAACAACAAAAAAAAACATCAATAACATTCAGAGAATTGCCAGAACAGTGATGGCTTCAGGTACAGTATGCTGCCTGAAAATAGCTTTCTGAGCTTCAGACGTGAAGCAATTGCTTTTCAAAAGGTCACACATCTTAACTTCAGACACAACACAATGCAATAAAACAATACTCTCTATCACAGCTTGACTGTACAAAAATACACAGCTCTGTAATGCTAAGTGCAATAAAAAAACCAAAAAAAAAAAAAAAGAAACTGACCTCAAGTTCTCATTCGGAAATATGAATCCCAGAATAAATGCCTCATAAAGTCGTGACTGAAAGCTCATAAAAAGGCCAACAGCTGCTAAGCTGAGACACAACCAGGTCATATAGGTTGCCGACTTGTGTATACATAAACCCAAAAGTGAACAAACAACTGAATCCTAGAAACAATGTAACCTGACCCCAGTGCTGGCGTACCATCTGTTGGCACTGCGAGGTCCGAGGCTGCTGTGGTCGGCTGAAGCCCTCCGGACGACCCTCCTGACTCTGATCAATCACCCTTCCTTTCTTCACATGTTCATCAAAGCCCCAGGAGGTGCTGATCCCTGACACCTGAAAAATCTGCACCAAAGCACGACACCGGCCTCCCAGTTCACGCAGACAACAAATAGTCTTATTTTAGGTGTGTCAGGTGAATGCATCAGGTGTGAGCAGTGGAGATCCAGGTGGGGTCTGCACCTGCTGCCTGTCCTCACCCACCCATTGGAGGGCAGATTCTCGGGATGCCACAGGGCAGCTGCTGACAGGCACTACTTTTGATATTTCCCTTGCTTCCATCTACCTCCCCAACATGGGGCCTACAAGGGTCAGCTGGAGAGAAGTCGGCGGGGGGCGGAGGAGGTCAAGGAGTTGGGGGTGTGTGGTGGAGGGGGTTATGAGAGGGTTGGGGCGCCGTGGTTGTGGTCTGCATGCCTTCAGCAAGAGGTGAGTGTCCAGGCTGTACAATTATACCCCCCGATAATCACTTTCACAATCCAAAGGCAGCTCAGAGCTCATGCTCAGGAGGTCTTTTGGTGATCACATTACCTCCCGTCCACTGAGTGTGTGCCCTCTGCAACCCCTGTCACGACCTCCTCCACCTCCGTCCGGACCTTCCGCTCCACCTGCCCCGGAAAACCCTGCTGCTTTTAACAGATGCTCCAGAAAATCTGAGGCAATTATTGTAAAATATAATACTATCTGGAATATGCAGAAAACTGTTTTTTATTATTATTTATAGATCAAATAAGTATATTACATTACTTAAATTTTATGTTTTTACCTGAGAGATTTGCTAAATTAAATTCAGGGAAAATTTTAATTTAACTTCAAAGGGAAGCAAGCTCTCAGTCACTAGGAATATTTTCAGACTGATTGGTAATTTGTGTAATCAATACCAAGTAAACTGACACGTCTTTAGAGTACAGGGTATTTCAATGGGTCAAATTCATGATGTTTAAAAACTTTCCTAGATGTCATAATTAAAACTGACCTTGACTAGGGTCAAACGCCAAAACGTTAGTCTGCTAAGAATGTGTTTTTGCTAGTCTTTTAAATGTTTTTGGAGTCTTCACCTCTCTAAAATACTACATAAACAGAATTCCTAAATATTTTACAACTAAGAATTAAAAATACATTTACTGACTCAGATATCCAAAAATGTCTCAATAGCCATATTTTTATGTTGTGCAATAGAGGTCGATGTGAATTTATGGTAGATATTACTGCAGGGTCCAGGCTGGGTGGATGGATCCCAATTTTTCACACAGAATAATAACTGTTTCTAAAAAAAAAAAACACAGCAGTTGTTCGGTTTTATTGGTTTCTGCTCCAAATTACATGTCATGTAGTTTTGTCACAGGTTAACGACATTTAAATTTTAGAACTACTACAGAACAACTGAATAATGCCAGAGCGTTTCTCATGGAAACGCTCTGGCATTTAAAAAAACTCACAGAAGACACAATGAAGGAATACACCAAAGACTTAAAAAGTTAAATATAAAACTTGGTAAGCAATATTTAGTCTTAAGAGGGACTTTTTGCAGGACCTTAGCTGATTAAGTTAACTTTGATGACGACCCTTAAATTTTCACAAAAATGTGTAGATTATGCTACTGAAAAATTGTCCATCAGCTGCTGTTTGAACTACCGTGGACAACAAAGAGAAAGGTTTTAAAAATATCCAATGGCAGAGTTAGTTTTTTTTTTTTTTCTTTTTTTAGGAATGTTCCTTAGCTCCTCAGAGTTATAAAGAACAACTAAATGCTGTTCAGAACTGGAGTGAGAAAATCAGCCTGTTTGAAATAACGTATCCCAGACTAATACCAGTCCTGCCCATTTAAGCTGAGAACCAAGACGACTTTTCTGTGACCAGTTGGCGGTTTCACCCGCAGAGGCATTAGACCATTTCCTGAACTCCAGTAGGTCCAGATGAGAATAAAAGTAAGGCAGTTCAGGTAACAAGTCAGATGGCATATTTTACAACTGTTTTTACAACTGTAAACATGTTACAACCTTTTTAACAACATGATGGGACAGGCACAATTACAGACCCGTCTTTGCACAATTATGTTGTTTTGCCCTAGTAATTTTAAATTTGAGATCCTAATTCGTATTTGTCTTCTCTGTAAATATTACTTTCATTCTCACTGTCAATAAATTGTCGTTTCCCATAAAAGGTCCAATCAAAGTTCCCACATTCTTAAGGCTAATTAATTAATTCCCACTTTAAGTTTCTTTTTAAAATATTATTGCTCATATATAAAGCTGTGAATGATAGGATCTTCTGACTAAACAGAAAATTATGAAAAAAATTACAGACCTGTCTATTTATTCAGCCATTTGCTTTGGTTTAAAAATACTTCATCATAAATATATTTTCTGCCTTTTATTGTCTTTTCAGACTTGCATAAGTTCAGACATATTTGCTTGCCTTTATGTTTTCATCTCCTGTGGTTTTGAGTTTTAAGACATTTTCTCTTATCTTATTTCATACATCACTTTTAAAAGCTATCTGTAGAAGTGCTTTATGAATAAATTATTAATCTATTGACATATTCTTATTTTTTAAAGTCCATAACGTAACAGAAAATTGACGAAGGCAGTAGCTTTAAATCAAACCACAAACAAATCAAAGAATTTTAAGATAACGTCCGTAGTTTTATGTGATGCAATAATATAATGAAACTATCTTACAAAGAAAATCCACCTCCAGATGAATATGTATTTATATAAAAGTGAAGCCAAAATTAAAGGATTTGTGAAAACTAAGAACCCTCCTAAAAACCTACACAGTTAATATGATCATAGAGTTAATATGTTCATTTTCAACCTTCTGAAAAATAGCAACGGGAATGAAAAAGTATCAGAAAGCTAATTAGATTAAGATTATATTTTCACAGTAATTGTTCCTAAAAAAGGATTTCTGCTATACTGAGTCTTCAATTGCAGCTGTTGTGTGTTTCGCACCAAAGCAGTCGCAAGACAAGCAATGCTCACATGCAAATAGGTATTTTTTTTCACTGCTGTGATTTAAGTATTGTAAAATTTCCAAGGGGCTGATTAAATTACAGAAAGCTTTGTATAACATGAGAACATTCCTGTCGTACGACGAACACAAGGTCTTAATGTATAACTCCCAGTTGGAGTTGTGTCATTCTTTCCAACAATTTGCCGAACTTCACAGAACCACATAAGAAATATGAATCAACAGCAGATGAGGACTACGTTTAAACTCAGCCACCCAGATAAAAGAGCCAACAGATGAACATTGATTTAATGCTGCTTTTTATTAGCTTTCTACCGACTCTAAATTGTCTTTCATAAAAAAAACAAAAAAACAAACAAAAAAAAAAACATTTGGCCTAACTAACCTGGCTAATCAGTTACAATTACAGGGGGAGAAAAAACTTTAATGGCTTTTTGAAAACACTTATGGATTTCCAGTAATTTTACTTACTTAAAGAATTACATTTGGATCTTGGGTTATACTTGAAAATCAGAAATAAAATCCTTAATTTGCTCCGAGTTTATCCACATCTAAAACTGTCTGGCGGCACTAATCACGGAGCGACAGAGGGAAAGAGATCTGCGTACGAAACGTAGGCAGTTGCAATCACAAGTCAACACTGGGTCATTGCATTTATAATCAAGAACTGTTTTTTTTACCATTACAGAACTCTGTCTTAAGTACCTGTGTGGTTAAAGGAATGCTACAGCTTAAGATAATGTGATTTCTTAGGATTTTCTACACAAACATACAGATTCTGTTGGCTTTTTTTCTGGTTTTACAAATATGAAAAAACAATATCGCATAAAAAATTTCATTCCGATAAACCATAGAAAACAAATTTCCTCTAAAGCAGCTGTTCACTTTAGTTAGTCACCTTTTTTAAGCACATGGTCCACATATAGTTGGGTTTGTTCTTTGTGTGGTCATCCATGTTTTTATGGAGCGTAATTAGCCCACTCAGGGATCAGGTGAGGCCTAATCCAACCGGTCTTTAGCCGTCTGAAGGACAGGTGAAAGCCTGGGTGTTCAGTAACCCAAGTCGGCCAAAAACATAATAGTTACCACTCTGTAGCACGGACCTCCGCCTTACTTCACAGTGCTTGTGCTTGACCTGCTTGTTCGCTTGGCGTGTCCATTTCCACAACAAGAGCCGGAACAAGAACAGGTTGTGTGTGTGGTTAGACAGAGTAATGTGCGGTGAAATGTAACACCAACTGACTGGATACTTGGTTTGTTTAAGGTGTAAAAAAAAACCACTCAAAACAATATGAAACATCTGAAATTTGATTTTGATTTAAAAAAGTAAACTTCAAGGAAACACATAAAACTTATCAAAAAATTATTTTGGATTCAAAAATATATTGAACCCTCTACATTTCCTGGTTCCCTGGGTAAAGAAGTGTACAAAACCTTAAATGAATCTTGTAATTGCAGTGGGATAATCACACACTGAAAGTTTCAGCAAAATCCAACTGGAAATTACTAGAGGAACTCCTCTAGTAGTTCCTCTAGAACTACTACTTACACTTATAAATGTAACTATAAATTTATCTAATAAATGTAACTAACAAATATTTGTTTTATACAAAGACTCATTTTTGCACACTGCAGTATGGGAAAACGAAGAAAATTCCAGAACACTGTTAATCTACAAAAGGAAAGATAAAGCTACGGCCATTTTCAAAACAATCTGATATTCTTAATTTGGTAAGTCACCATTGTATGTCACATGTGTGCATCCTTACGCTCAGCTTTTTAACCATCACATAAAATATGTTTTATAAACATACCATACCCACAGAAGAGGAATTTTAAGAGTTTCTTAAAATAACTGCATGGCGGCAGCAGCAACTTTGTCTAGGAGTTTGTTGGTTTAACCATTGCAATCAGACCGATTTCTTGGTTTCGACAAGCACCAGCGAAGCACAAGAAAATACCTTTGTATGCCCTCAAACCAACAACTCGGAATGAACAAAGTTCAATCACAATCTTAGTGGAAAAAAAAAGAAACACAAGAGCCATCAACAGGAGGACTCTCAGACGTTGTAGGGAAGAGCCGACAAGATGAACTCCGGCTGAGTGGACTGTGTTCTTCTAACAGTTATTTATTCCTCTTTCTAATTCAAGGATCTTTTTGTTGTTTTAATGGGCAGCATTAAGGTGGACCGGCACGGAGGTCTGTCCTCGGAGCCGCGATCCAAATTCCAGAGAATCTTGGCAACTCCTCGGGATAGATGGGACCCTCATGGATATAAAACCCCACAATGGATGAATAGGTAAACAGAAGAGTGTGAAAGAGTGATGGCAAAAAGAGAATGTTCACTCTCAGCGAGGTACAAAGAGGGCGGTGTGTGAGTGGGAGATGGGAGAAAGCCAAAATGTTTAGGGGAAGCGAAGGGGAGGAGGGCGAGAGGGGGCTCTGAAGGGAGTTGTTGGTGAACGAGAGTAAAAGTTTGGTCTCTGGGCTTTTAGGCGGTGCTGTGCGTAGTGTTAACTCAATCAAAAGGGTGAATTATACCTCCTGAGACACTCAGGTAACCTTTCATTATGGCCCTAATCCTTCTTAATAACAGAGCCGCAATGTCGGCAATGCCCCATTAGACAGAGAGCCACTGAGAGGAAGAGCCATTATTCCCCACAGGCCTGCAGAAATGTGAACACACCAACACTCACTCACAGAGTTTCAGCAGTGACAGATGAAATCAATCACAAATTCGACATGAGCTACAGAAACTCCTCCATGAGGAAAAGGAGACATTAAGGGACAGTAAATGTGTATTTACTTGGAATCTGATTCTCTAAAAGCAAAATCAAACTACAAAAGCCATGAACAAGTTTTTAAGCTTTCCGGTTAACAAAAAAACAAAAAACAAAAAAAAAAACACTTTAACGCCAACCTTCCTGAAGCCTTTAGGGGAATCTAGACCGGCTTAAAATGTTACAATTTCAGAATCGCTGCTGCCCACTGTTGATCAGCAGGCTGAAAAAAAAAAAATCGCTACTATTTCCCTTCACTTCCAAATAAGAAAAATTCAGCTGTAAATGTTTCTGGCTGCTAAGAAACACAAGCTTTCACAGAATCAAGCAACACCGACCATCCAGTTGACATTGTTTCTAATACTGGTAGCAAACTAAGAGCAACAAAAGCAGCTCATAATCTGACTATTTGGCCAGCTTTTGTCATTTTGTTTTACTAGTACTCTTCTATGAAAATGGCAAAAAAGGTTTTAACACTCATAGGTACGTAAAAGCTGTTACTAAACATCTGTTTATTTCATATTTTTGCTCTAGTGTAAAAATTTAAATCCTAAGAAGACAAATGTATCATTTTGAAGTCTTGTGTAAATATTGTTAGCATTTAGGAACATATCTGCCATTGTAACAATTTAGCTTGTGAGCCATCTGCAGGATATGTATAATGGTGTAACTGTGGAAACAAATATTTGTAGAAAATTTAGAATGACAGAACAAATAGTTAAATCATGTGTGTGTCTCACCATGGATAGGTTTAAAAAAGAAATTAGGTTGCAAATGTTTTTGAGAAACTTTTGACACAAACTGACTCAGCAGAGAAAATGTGAACCGCAAATTATCAAAAATATTTTAACTACTTGTTTTTCCTCCCTCGGTTGTTTCTAAAATTGGCTTAAAGTTTGTTTCCATGGGGTTTGACTAAAGAAGCTAAAGGTGGTCAAGCCTGAAATGTGAAACAAAATGAGCCGCTTGATAACATCTAATAAAACCAGAGCCAACGCAGCTTCAATAAATCAACAGGCTGTGCTGATTTCAGCAGCAATTAGGCTACTTCTGAGAGTTGAGATTCAAAATAAAGATTTCTGGACTGTGACATGTCTTTATCAGTGATGTATGGGAGGCCAAATAAAACACAAGAAAAACACTATCTATCACTGTGGCAATTTAATGACTCAGAACAGCATAATCCAGTTCCTTTCAAAGATTCCCAAAGATTCCGACTGAATGGCAAGCCAAAACAGACACAGTCCGTACCTTAAGGGAAGAGCATTGAACATAATGCAACATAGTTGGACTTATTAATATTTACGATGTCGAAAGCAAAGTGCTTATTCGGAGAAGCAGCAAAACCATTATTTGCATGCTCTAATGACTGACTGGAGCTGCAAACAAAACAAGTTAAGGGACAAATGATCAAAGAGTCATATCAAAGTAGAGAAGAAGCAGGCTAATGTTAGGTTAGTATCTCAAAATCATAAATAAATTAAAACAGCAGAAAGGACGGCAGTAAGGGGGTGGTGCAAAAATTCTGAGGGATGAAATATTAGCCACTCAAATAAAAAAGAAAAAAAATCCATCCTTATTTGAATATGAAATAGTCTGATGAAATACAACCACAATCCTACTGGAAACCATGTATCATGTATCTGCAGAGTTTAGTTTTATATTTGGCAATTGTAGCTCAGTGCTAAAGTAACTGTCTTGAAATCGCAAAGTTGTACGTTTGATTCAGTTTCCCCTGTCGCATGTTGATGTGCCTTAATCCCAACCTGGCTTACAACCTGCATATTGTTGTGTGTGTTTGTCAGTGCGAATGGGTGTATCTAGCTGTAGTGTGGAGCGCTATGAGTGGTCAGTATGACTGGAAAGGTGCCATATTAATTCAGTTCGTTACAATTAGAACTTTTTAGAGCTTTACTGAAATATTAGGATAACCCACAACAGCACAGTTGGGTTATTCTTATATTGATCTATTGAAACTTTGTACATTAACCATTAAAAATTAATTGTTTTTTAAAGTTAAATAATGTACTTAATTTGTGAAACAGTTTTGAAAATGAAAAACATAAAAATGTAATTTGGTATTTAACAGTATTCAGAACTATATCTATTGATAACTATATCCAGACAATTAATAACGTCATAAAACTCTATAGTGAGGGAGCACATTGAAGTGTCATTTATGCACATTATATTCAGGGCAATTACAACTTTTAACTTAGCTGTTTTCATATCACAATTTGATGTTACACTTGTAAAAACGTTATTTTATTTTCTCTTACTTGCAAATCTGGGCAATTTGATTTGTTGAGACGTGAAAAATAATGAAGTTGAAGGTTTTTCCAAAAGAATATGCGCTCATGCTTTAATTGTAACGTTTTGCTTGCAAGATAAGCCAAGGAAATATAAAGTCTATATTACTTACTGGCCATTTTAGACCTTTAATTTGGACATTTTAATAAATACTGAAATAGGCTGGAATTCTTTTTAGAGTTTTAATATTCTGCTGCATTTAAGCTTGAGGAACATTTACACAACATTTTCTTTCTTCGGTATAAACTATATTATTTGTACATATTTACCTGTACCACTCCAGTCCGTAGTCATAGTTACGGTCGAAGAAGTGCGGCTCCGCTCCCACTGCCCTGATGTCCGGATGTACCCGTAGAAACTCCAGCAGAGCTCGGGTCCCTCCTTTCTTCACCCCGATGATGAGAGCTTGGGGCAGCTTCTTGCTCCCCTCCCCGAGCGGGCTGATTTTACCTGCTAACCTGGGAGAAACGACCAGGTCCTGCGGCGGCGGAAAAGCAGGTGACTCCTCTGGAAGCTGCCAAACCGTCGGTCCCGCGCGCACAGCCGTTACAGCCCCTTCGGCGACCCCGTGGCCAGCGGCGCGCCGTTCGCTCACGAGCCGCTTGTTCCGCGGAGAGCCTCTGATCGGTGAAGGCGAGGCGCAGCGGTCGGTGAGGAGGTGCAGGAGGATGAGAGGGGCGAGGAGGGAACAGAGCATGACCACCGCTTTCCTGGACAGGATGCCTCGGGACGGGGGGTCCAGTTTGCGGATGAGGCTAAAAGCCATACCGGCTCCGGTGAAGGAGCCACAGCCATGCTAAGCGAACATCACTGAATCCACTTTCCATGAAGAAAAGTGCGAAAATAATCTTCATCCACCCTGCGATGTGGAGCATAAACCCTCCAAAAACAACACATGGGGCTTAAACTTGACATGTAAGGCAAAACTACCTTAAATAAAACAAAGATAACCTCGCGAAAATGGAGGTGGATTAATTAAACACTCGGGTTATAGACTGCGCCTCTCTCCTGATGTAGGATGCTCCTGATTCACCAGCTGCACGTGTATAGAGTTGTAAACTTGTCTCACACGTCAAGTTCGATGACTGACACGGCACCTGACCAATGGGAGGGAGAAGAGCGAACCAAACAACCAATAAGCTTCCAGGTGGGTGGAAATCATGGTAGGCTCACTAATTTGTGAAATTAGTAAGTTTAAAGGATGAATATAGACTTGAGGAAGACAACTAAAATACTCTTGAATGATTTAAACACATTTATTTTTACGTTTTAATAAGAAGGAAATCCTGCTGGCATTGAATTCAAGCTCCAAATGTAGACAAAAGTAAAAGTTGCTGCTACAGAAACCTGCAAGTTTTACATTATAGAATACAGTATTGTTGATCAAGGAAATAGAAGAGATGTGTTTAAAAAAATAAAATAAACCATGGCAGTGCTGCAGAGTCCAAAGCATGACGGCCAAACTAAAGTTTGCCAGAGACAACAAATGCAAAGATAGGGATTGCTGAAATAATGTTCTTCCCTCTCTATTTGTTGTCTGTAACAAACCTTAGTTTGGCCGTTATGATTTTTCTCAAAGAGCAAAGGTTTCCTTCTTCTCCCATGATAGCTAAACTTGTAAAACTCTGATGGTACAAGTGTGCACCTTCATACTGCAGATCCCATGATGTCCACTTTTGGGGATTTTGGAGTCCTTCTTTAGCATCTTGCAGGCTGTTTTCAGAATGAATTTGCATGCTTGCAAGTCTAGATCTTGACAGTTGTTTGAATGTCCACTATTTTTTAGACTGCTTTTCCTCCGGTGCCATTGATTTTAAGGATATTTTGAGACTTCTTTAAGTCCACAAACAGAATCATAAGCAGCTGTGAACTCTGTCAGGCCTCCAATGCGGGCTGAGAGGAGAAATGGTCACACCTATAAATCTGCTTCACCAGCTCAGCCATGGTCTAATGTGCATAATATTTTTTATGTATGAATTTAAGAGAGGTATGGACAAGCTTGAATGAGGTGCAGTATAATTTTATTATTTCGTTAATTTTTTTTAAGCTTAAATTTCTTTTTATTTATAGTTCCCTTTACATACAGATTTAGGTATAAAAAATAGGAGTTACAATATTTTAAAATCATGCTCATAACATTTTACATGGGCTTTAACAGCACTGACTAGCGTATCAAATCTGATTTTTAGTGTATTTGGACTGAAAACATATGTCATTTTTAAAACTTTAAATGATAAACAGTATTTACTGCAATAGTGACGTACTCCTGAAATTTTTGTTTTGGCTATTGATATTATTAGAGGCTTCTGAGACATGACAAAACATTCCTCATTGACACAGTTTTATGGGGTGAAAACTGAAAACTTTGGGGTATTAACATTTATTACAGCATACTCATAGCTTCGTCTTAATAGTAAGCCTCACTCGTGAAATTAAATGTTTATTTTGTACATTTTAACCACAGATTTTTACTCTTGCATCACACCTTAGTGTAAAAACTCTTGACATTATCACTGCTGTTTTCAGCTTGAGTAAGGCCACCAAAGAAGATGACCTCTGACAAGAACCGCTTTTTATGACACACAGAAGGACAAAAAAAGAGAAATAATGATACCGGAGCACATAATTCCTTAACAAGTGGACAAGAACAGAACCAAATGGTTCACATCTGCTCCTGCCTTCCGAGTATTAGCATGAGAATGCGCAGGCAGTGCTTCAATGCTGCACAGCTCTGCTCGAGAAAGCGGATGGAGACCTCAACAGTGGGCCCGCATTGCCAGTGCCAGATGTCCCCCATGTTGTTGGGACAATACAAGAGGGGGTGTCCAGCATTTAACAAATCACACCCCGTGTCCTTTCTGCATGTCCTCGACCCTGGAGAAGTGTTCGGCCCCCTCAAACGAACCATGATGACACTTAGCATTCCCTCACAGAAGCTCAAATGTCTTCATACCCTGAAATACCAAGAATTATGTCTATTTACGATAAATTCAAAGCTAAAGTTTTGTGGGATTGCTTTAGGAGTGCCTTTCCATTTTAAGTTTAAAAGTGAATCTTTATAGGGTCAGTCCTGATGTGCAGTGCAGCGGTCTCTGCTCCAACAGCACCGGACCCACGGGTCACTCAATAAACTTGAGGGTTCAGACATGATTAATGGTAGAAGAGCAAAGAATGCAAAGTGCATTTCCACAAGAAAGGTACATATTTATTCTGACATCTGCGGCTTTAATGTCCGTGAGAGGAAGTCTGTAGTTTACTGTATGAACGAGTCGGATCTAAATCAGAAGTACAGTTGACTATGCTTTAGAACTGTCATAAAAACAACACAAATGACAATAATCACTGCTCGAAAACTACTCAGGCAAGTTAAATTCCTTCACTGAAAAATTACACTTATTTTAGTGTAGTAAACATAACATATATTTGCTTTTTTTTTTTTTCTCTTTTTTCTTTTACCCTATGGACCTATTTTGCGTCTTTAAATAAAGTTGATTGATTGATTGATTGATTGATAACCATCCTATTACGTCTATGTGTTTTCTTCCATCTCTCTTTTACTTTGAGCAAATGCTTTGGAAGAGACATCAGTAACTGCAACCCAAAGAGCCACAACTAATCAACAAGTGTCTAACACTATACCTAATTGGAAATAAGTAACAATTTCAAGCTTTATAACTATTTACTTGTACTTTTTTCATTTCAATGTAAAATAAGAAAACTACAATAAGTTATTTCTATTTTTAAGCTTTGGAAAACCAAAAACACTAAAGTTCTAAAACAAGGAACACAAAATTCAGCCTTGAGTGAAATCTATTTATTTAGAGTGTATATTTCTTCCTGTAGATACAATCCATATTTTAATATTACCTGTGGTGACATTTGTTGAATTGAAATTCAACTGATTTGTAATCAAATCAAATCAAAGCTAAAGCACTGAAAAATTTTACCCTTTCATATTGCCTTTGTATCTAGTGGCTCATTTTTTCCTAATTTATTTGGTCAAAGTTTGTAAGGGGCCACATTGGAGGGTCTGAAGAGCCAGATGCAGATCTGGAGCCACAGGTTGCAGACCCCAGTACTAACTCTGCCGCTCAGCTTGGAAGTAGCTAACATTTACTGCCGTTCTGGAAATGGCTTTCTGACTTTTTTCTATCAATGTTGATCAAAACATTATGACATTGATGTTAAATGTGGGTTGAGGTGTTTTTCTCGGTTTTTAAAATAAGAGAAAGATAAAACTTTCACAAATATGGAAAAACATTCAATTTGTTAGTAGAAGGACATGAATTTAGGGTTTTCTCATATTTTTCTGAGCATTTTTCTCAACCTATTTTTAAAACAAAGCAGATAGTTAGCAGATTAATAACATAAAAGAGCAGAACCTTGTCGTCTCATTGCATTATGGAAATTTTATGACCTACAAAACATAAGAAAATTATGCTTCCCTTTGCTTTTATAGTTAAAAACGTTACTTATTTCTTACATTTTTGGTCATAGTTATTATAAGCTACAAAGAGCCACATACAGCACTGGAATCACAAAATAAGTTTTACAGTTCAATTTAGAGGTAGTATAGTTTTATTGCAGAAACAGATCTCGATTGAAATAGTTGAATAGCACAAATCCTTTATGCTATTAGTTGTATTGAGCCAAATCTAAATATTCTAGCAAGAAGTATATTTTTAATTAATCGATTTTTAAGATAAAAATGTAAGTATAAAAAAAATTCAATGTATACGTATTTTTTTTCATGTACTTAAAAAATACATTACAATAAAATACAATACTATTAAATACATTATTTCAAAACATCTCCGACTACTTTTTAAATAACGTCAGCATATGATCTGAACATAATGCATATCCAGTCATAAGATATGGAGGATTTAAAATCTCTGATTAAAAACATTGATTATTGTAATACCACAGTTGTCATTAGTGGCGTCTGAGCTGGGACTCTAAAGCCAGGGCGTGCCTGGTGCAATGTTTAGGCAGTGACATACATTTCCTTAAAAAAAAAAAAAAAAAGCAACAACAAAAAAGAAAAAACAACAACAGCATTTAGTGTGTAATTACACACCCAGACATTGGTGCTTTAAGAAAAATGTGCACGTAGTCTAGAGGGCATGTAAAAACGTAATTCGGCTTTCATCTTCGCCGTTTATCCAAATTGCAGCTCTATGGTTACACTGACGCAGCCGTTTTGGAATCTTGGATGCAGAGCTGGGGTTTTAGGTCTAAATGGGAGTCCAAACACAAACTGTTTGTTATCCTTTGACAATATTGTTGCATTTTTACTTTGCATAATGAGCAAATTCTCGTGGAATGTCATGGGAAAGCGAGCAGGGTTCCAAGGCAAAGCCAAATAAGGACCAACTGAGTTATCTGTGTCTAAGTGTTGTTTCACAAAAAAAAAAAAAAACGGTGCATCAGCGTTCCCTCAAACGCCGCCATCAGGAGTGAGAGAAACTGTTTCCATCCCTGAGTCGGCCAAGTTGTTCAACTCAGTCCCTCAGCCATGCACATAATCTCCAGACAGGTTTATGAACTGAGGTTTGGGACCTGTCAGTTTGGAGGAGACATCTTTACTGCCGGCATTACAGCTTGACGGTTCCCAACTTGAAACCTGTAGCAGTAAAAAATTCAGCTTTTCAGATTTTTTCCAGACAGTTTTATTTTTTGTTTGGGCAGACACCTTGTCTTAAAGACAAAACAATTGGATTGTAGTTTGATCCTATGCAATGGACGGAAAAAAAGAAAAAAAAAAGAAAAGAAAAACTGTTGGAAATAATAAACAAAAGAGGGGTAAGATGTTTTACCCCCTTTTATGTTCAGAAATTACATTGACTGTAATTATATAATGTTCCATCTTTGGCCCGTGATCGACATCGCAAATTTCCACACAGGCATAATTTCTTGGCTCCAAACATTAGACCTCTGAAACCAGTGCATTTTGATTTATTATTTATTATCTATTTATTAAGAAGTCAGCTGAAAAAAAATATTGTTTATCTAAATTATGTTTTAAATCATGCACGGTGCTGTAGAAAAGAACATACCCCTTACATATTTCTTCTGTTTTTTGTTTTTGTTGTTGTAAATGCTTTGCTTTAGACCAAGAAAAAATATATATCAGACAAAGACAACCTAAGTAAACAAAAAAAAAAAAAATACAGTTTTAAAATAATGTGAAACAATAATTACCCCTTAAATCTAATAAATGGTTGGGCAACCCTTCATGGCGTCAACTACCATCAAGTGTTGTGGGTAATTGGCGATGTTTGCCGTCACTCTGGAGGAATTTTGGTCCACATCTTTGCAGAATTGTTTTATTTCAGTCACATTGGCGGATTTACGTCCTGATTAGTCATACCGCTCAACTGGATACACGTACAAGACTTTCAATGTTTTTTTTTTTTTTTTTTTTACTTTTTAGACAATGGCATTTCAGTTTAAGGTTATAATAAGCTCACTTTAAATTTATTGTTAGAGAACACAATTCATGATTTCACCAAGAACAGTTGTCAGATAGGTTGTATTCAAGTGATTTCTTTATTCTACAGTTCTGGTAGTAATTGGACTTGGATGTGGCTGCTGAAATTGAACTTACGTTTCCAAAAACATAATTAATCTATTATTACCTAGTTTATTTTTTAAACAAAGGCTTCGGTTGGTTTGAATAATGTTTTTCATTAAAGTAAAGACAATTTGAAAACTGTATTTTGCATGTTACTATTTGATTGATGACGGGTAACAAAAAAGGTACGCACAGAAGGGAAGAAATTTGCTTTTGGGGTCAGTGTGCATTTACATATTCTAAAATACGTTTACATAAAATCCCCAAGAAATTTGCTCTTTTGAGAAATCTAATTTCAAGCACATATGTGTTTTCTGTGGGAGTACTGCCTGTGTGAGTAAAACATTTTTTTTTTTTTCTCTCGTGCAAGGGGAAATATACTCGTTCTATATACACAGCTGTTGGCAATTCGTCGAGGATGGATTTGTCTGCTCCATTGGCAGGCCGTGCGCTGAGCAGGAAGGGCTCCTATTGAGCACGGAAACCCAAATAAATTGTCCTCTTAATCAGATTAACGAACATCTGAAGTGGGCTGTTTTCTCTGAATTGTCTCGAAACATCAACTTTGAATGAAGCACACATGCTATTTTCTCGTATTCTTTAAATTTTTGCGTTCTATGAAAAGGAAACACCATTTTCAATTAGAGATGTTTTTTTTTTTTTTTTTCTTTTCTGGTTTTGTTTCCTAAATATCCAAGTCTAAACTTTTCTATTATATCATTTGTGCTATTTTAGTTAATTTTTATTTTTTTGATTGCATCCCAACAGTTTATGTTTGAAATGAGTCACGCAGCAGCTCATGGGTGTCGTTACGTATCGTGTCACATTCCTTCCTCCAAGAGGCAGCAGGATGCAGCTGATTATGTGCGAGGCAGATGGAGAGAGGAGGAAGTGCTCTGCTTGGATTCTGCGGTTATTCCTCTCTGCAGGCCGGTTATTAGATTTAAGCACAAGCTGGTATGGGTACAGTGAGGTTAATTACACATATGGGTGGCCATGATGAGAACAATCATCCAAATTAATCACCTAATATGCTTGTCAGCTGACTCTGAGCTTGGCATTTTGGCAGTTGCAGCCTTCAAGTGGTCCACATAGGAAATTCTTTTGCCTATATTGCAATCTGTGCTGTTCCGTTCCACGACAGATTGCCAATAATATAAGTGAATGGGCTTGTGGTATGCTTTGGATTTATTTGTAATATCTAAGAAGCAACAAGGAAATGAAAGTTAAAAAAAAAAGCAAAAAACGACATCACATGTTGTACATGTGGCAGTGATGTTGTAACTTAGCAGTTAATTTGTTAATTCTAGAAGCTCTAAAAGTTTTCTTTTGGCTTTTGGCTGGTAATTTAACTTTTGAGATAAAATAACAGGTTGTCTACTCTAAACAATATAAATTTCATTTAGCTGCTGTCTCTTTACTTCCTGCCTGCAGCGATGGAGGTAAACGTCTGAAAATTGTACAAGAGGAAGTCAGTAAAATACCTTGATAAACAAATATAACTAAAATATTTTGTACATATGAGGCATACTTGAAAAACGTCCAAACAGAGGCAACCAGAAGGCTCATCAGCCACCCAAACCACTTCTTCTGACTCAGCAGCGACTCCACTCTCAGATCTCCACCCAGTTGACCAAACTCCTTAAACTGCTCTATGGAGGAAAGTCACTTTGTTATCCAGGATCTATTTCTGTCATGATTCACATGACATGATTCTTGATTAATATAAAAATATAGCCAGAGTTGTGTATAGCTATAGCCAAATACCCTTGCATTTTGGTTTAGCTATCTTTTTTTTTTTTTTTTTTTTACCAATAAGACCATGAGGTTTCCAAACCAGCCATGATGATGTGGCCTTAGAAGTGCCATCTCTTTCAGAATGATCTCATTTGTACACTATAGTATATGGTCTGCCTCAGAAAATAAATTGTGCAAATCAAACCATTAGCTCTTAATTTATTTTAAGTCATCGATTATACATAAAGGAGTTTATAATGGAAGCGTTCACAAACTAAGCCTAAAATTTATATTTGAGCTGGACCCCCACAGATGAGGAGTGAGCACTCTTTCAGTGAGTTCACCATTGCTGCCACGATTCTCCATTACGATGCTGATCTAATGCTAGCATCATTACTCAAAGACTCACAAACTCCAGAGCAAAACGTACCCAGTGTTGACCCCTTGACCCCCTGAAGTGTTCCTGGGACTAAAATGTGACGATGGTGTGGAGTGGTAAACAATTGATTGGCGTCCAAATGACCAGCAGCAGATTATGCGTCACAAGTGAGCCCATTAGAGCACCATTAGACAGCACCACGCTGTTGTTCATTAAAAAGCAATATGTGAAGGTCTGATCTCCCATTACCTCCAGATAAGTATCTGCTCGTACATCCAAGGACGACAGCAAGACAGTGGGTTGTTTTAGCCACCACAGGGCAGTGTAATCACAAACTAGAGCTCTGCCAAGTGTGAGTTTAAATTATCCATGTTTGAAACAGAGTGTAAATCTGTGCGCATGGGAGGGTAAAGGGGAGCAATCTGGGCTGAATATCTTCACGCCGTCCTAATGCAATGATGGAGCCAAAACATTATAGATTAGAACCAGGTGTTTTTCCTCCTCCTGCAATAACGCGTACATCTATTTAGCGGATGCTTTGCTCTGGATGTCCCATACTCGATGTATTACAGTACATGCAGAGGTTCAACTCTTTGTATTGGCAAAAAGCCACATTTCTTGTCAAACGACTGAAAGTATAGCGCTGCTGAACATGTGGAGATCACATTAGCTACCACTGAACACGTGATTAAATGCGTTCAAGAAACGCTGTGGAATCACAACTGCGATTTAATTCTCTTCAAACCTCGAAAAAATAGCTCGTCGTAGCGTGACGCCCCGCGCCGGACACACGTCGTACACCAGCCACAACGACGTTGTGCCTGTTCTCATTCGCGATGTCTCGTTTTGAACTTTGCGTGGCTCTCTTCCTTTTCTTCAGCTTCTAACAGTGATGGACAGGAGAGACTTTGGACCCCGTCCAAGGCAAACAGGGCCGTCAGTTTGCGCGATTACAAGTGCATCGTTTGAGTAATTTACTGTGGGAGCAAAGCAGAGGTGGGTGGGACTCAGAGCCAGGAAAGCTTACAACGTGCTGCAAAGTAAATTGAAACAAATTGTTCTTAGAGATCCTAGCCACCTTCTCTTTCATTAACGAATTTCATTCTGAGCAGAGACGCGATAAGAGAGGAGGCTTGTGTTAGAGCTGTTGATACCGACATATTAATAAAGCCACTGATTAGGTAGTGTTATCCTAAGAAGTGCTACTTTTTTCTTTTCTGATCAACCTGTAAAATGGTCAGAGGAATGGAAAGTTCTCGTACCTTTAGGTAAAAAAGACATACTTAATATTAACTATGATCTAATGCTGACCTTTCATACATATGTGAAGAGTGAATCTCTAAATCAGAGAAGATCTTGCCTGTTCTTATAAACAAAAAAAGTTTCTAATGAACTGCAATGAACTTTTTTATGGCGCTGACTGGTGCAAAGCTGTCTTTTGAAATAACTTTAACCCCTAGACATTTGCTCAGGTTCTTTGTCCTAAACACGCCAGAAGTCTAATTAAGTTTCAGTCTCGGATGACTCATTAAAAAGAGCTGAGGCAGTAAATGTTAGCAGCAGCACATAATCAAAAGGCATTGACAAGCCTGTATATGCCTTGTTTTCACCTTTGTGCAAGCAAAGCTTCAAAATAATTCTTTTGGTTTAGAAATAAACTATTTGTCACATTCTTATTTAAATACCCCTGTTCAGAGTAGCTCGCGTATTCCAGACTTTTAGAAGTATTTCTCTAGAAAACTTGTCAAAAAGCAATAAAAAAAACCCCAGAAACAAGCACATAAACATTTCCTAGTTTTAAACTGGTATACGTTTAAAATAGGTTTTTAAAAACTAAGTTACAATGCCTATTTTTAAGTTAGCCAAATAGGTTATTGATGTTATTAATTTGAAGATGTGTTAAGGGGGGGAGTTAAAGTTTTAGTTTTGTGTCTAATGTTTTGTGTTTTGACAAAAGACTGGCCTCATCTAAAGACATTCTTTCACACACAAGCCAAACTACAAACATGACTTCATTTGACCGTCACTCTTCCTGTCACTCTGCCACGAGGCTCCAATTTTTGGTGTACATAAATATTTGACATTAATCCTCTCAATAGATTCTCCCACCTGAGCTATAGACCTCTGCAACCCCCACAGAGTCACCACATGTTTCCTGGCTTCCCTAATTGCAGCTCTTCTTGTCTTGTTTAGCTGGATGGCCATTTCATATTGGCCTTGCAGTTGTGTTACGCTCTTCCCTTTTGCAGATGATGGATTGAACAATGCTCTGCAAGATTTTCAAAGCTTGGAATCATCATTTTTCATAACTTAAGCTAAGCCCAAGCTTTCTCGCTGACCTGGTCTTCATGATGCTGTTTGTTTTACAAATTCCCTCTAAATGCTTCACTGAAAAAAAAAAAAAAGTATGATAAGCAGGCACGAGAGAAAATTAAGAATAATGCTAAAGCGTAATCCAGGATAAATGAACTCTTTGGATATATTGCCAGTACCTGTGAGAAATAAAAGACAGATACAAAAACACTATCATTTGATTGGAAAGAAATTCAAGTCCATGCAGCTGCAGTGCACATCACTTCTGCACCGCCCCGCACCCTCACCACAATGTCAGCGCCACCTCATTTCGAAGCCCAGATCGGAGAGATAGGGCCAACACCTCTGCCGCCACAATTTGACACAACTAATTTAGAACTGGTCTTTTATGGAAGCCTGGAATACATTACCTCACCAGAACACAATAATAATGGGAAAGCATCAATCAAACTGGCCCTGTGCATACGTTGTGTAATAAAGCTTATCTCTGGGTGACACAGTCTGTCTGACTTAGCCTGCCAGCCAGAAAGAAACTATATGTGAGCCATGCCACCGGTCTCTGGTTAACACTGCATAAATATGCAGTTTAGGAGTCAATGACATTTTAATAAGGTAAAGCTGACAGGTTATGGCTCACACACAAACACCGGGTTGTTTGCAGAGTCTCTGGATAATAATAATAATAATAAAAAAAAACCCAGACAATCTAAGAGATGGTGTCCAGACAGAGTCACATTGTTAGAAAGAATCTTGTTTCTTTGAATCTGTATAACCCCCTCAGCTGTCAGCACACACCTCCAAGGAGTCAGACCTCAATGCCCACATCACCCCCGTCAAATGTTTTAATAATTTTTTCCAGGCGCTAACTGGATTCAGCTGCCTGTGAGCCATTTTGGCTCTCATCTCCACTTTCCATGTTATTTAGACGGGGCCTTTTTTTTTGCGCTGATGTATGGCTCTGAACTCGTTTCTGCGACCGCCCTCGCCGGCACCTCTCAAAGTCCTCATTGTGTCGAGGGTGAGGCAGTGTGATGTCATGTTTCCCAGGCACCTGGGAATTTCTGGGGCTTATGCCAGAACGTGTTTGCATCGAGCTTTTCATGGGTGGCTCGCACATCCGGTGCGCTTTGGGTCTCTTAGCACTTTTTCAGTCGTAATTATTGGTGACTATGGTTGAACATGAGGGGCAGACATTTTGACCTAGGCTCAAAATTATTCTTATAATGAATGTTGCCTTCATCTATATATTTTTATGCTTTCTGGGTATCTAACCAGATGTTTTGGATTTTGACTGTAACTTTGTATCTTGTGCCTATAATCCTACATTGTGCAAGCATGAAATTTAAAAAAAAAGAAAGAAAGAAGACAGGGGAGGATAAAAAAAAAAAGTTTTGCCAGGTCTGAAATGCACATAGGAAAAATAATTTTAGATAAATATTATCTGAAAGTGATGACTGAAGCTTAATTAAAATTCAGTCATGACCTGAGTGAGTCATCATCCTTCAGTTGATCGTCTACAGCAGGGGTATCCAAAGTGCAGCCCAGGGGCCAATCACAGCCACGGGACTGATGTTGGACGACCCCCCCAACAGCAATTCAAATGTAATACAAATTTGACACAAGTGACTGATGTGCATGGAGACTTTTTATTTTTAATAAGGGGATAATTTAATTCCAACTAATTAAAGACTTCTTAGAATGTAAGATGTCAGATACAATAAAAAGCATTCATCTTTTAATGACCACATAAGTTCCCAGGCTTGCATTCAAACTTTGTTGCACCAAAATCTGGTTTTGATTAATTTATATAGCCTTGGTAAATATAGCAGTCAATTACCAAGAAAGAGTCAATTTAGATCTATGATGACTTACAAATCAGTCTCTTATAAAACTTCTAAAAATCTGGACAAAATTAAAGCAAATTTTAACTATATGCTAAATTAAAATAATGTATGCTTGGCCTATTTTTGAGCGGATATCATTATGTAGTTTTCTGGGATTTTAGTAAAAATAGATTATTCTTTGGCCATTTCCTTTGACTTGACAAATTTGGCCAATGTAACAAAAAGTTTGGACACCACTGATATACTGATGTAACTTTACCAGCTAGTTGTGTGCTAATCACCATGTTCATCTAAAAATCATCTAGATCATTATCTTTAATAAGAAACCAAACAGGAAATATCTTCTTTGCAAAGTTGTCTGTTATGTGTAGTCAGAAAATTTCCAAATGTAAGAACCTTTACATGCCCAGATATTTAACAAATTAGAATACTCATTGCTTATTTTTCCTCAATCACTATGTAAAAACACACTATATAGATTAATTATGCACAGACTGATGTTGTAAAGCCTCCATGTTTGCTAGCAAAGAGTATTTTCCTCTAACAGGTAATGAAAAGATGACTTTGAATATCAGAATTTTACATGAAACCAATAAAAACATTTCTGATAAAGAAATGCGGGCCTAATGAAAAGTATGTTTCTCACCTGTTTGAAGGTTGTTGTTCAAGCAGGAAGTGTTGCTTGGGTGAGGATTGTTTCGATTGCCCCTGGACTTAACATCATCAAAACCTAATTATGGATAAGCAGAACACGATGGATGTATTACAACAAGTATGAAATTAATATTTATAGGACTGACTTAGAATCAGTCTACATGAAGGTGTTGTATCTAATCATATATTTCTTTATGTGCATTGAACCTGTTTTGTAAAGTGAAGTAAGATGTTATTTGTTGTAAATTAGCTCTCTATATATATATAAAAAAAATGAATTGAAGTTTTTCTCTCATAAAACCAAGATAGTGTGACCCAAAATCCTATACTTTTTTTTTTTTTCACTTCAACTCCTACATGTCAGTCGAGGGTAACGGCAGCTGTCAGTGCACCAGTCATGTGTTTCACAACAGATGACGACCAACGCGACAAGAATGGCTCCAGATGGGCTAGAAAAAACATTCACTCCCAAAACACACATGCATTTTTTTTTTTTTCCTCACGCTGATTAGGTATTTTGCATTTGGTAGCTCGTATCTTCAGAAAGAATGCACACTGCACATGCTGAAGAAAAGACCACAACAAATCCTTTTGTAAAAGGGGTGCTAAAACATTTTTGGGGGGGACTCCTTGTTTGCCTGCTAGTGTGTACATCACACCTATCAAGACCTAGACTCCCAGTTCACAGAGGAATGAGCTGATGGACATGAGCAGAATGGAGGCTAATGGGGATTATCCTCTGAGTGCAGACTGCCAGTCACTGTGTGTTGTGGTGTAACTCTGAGGTGAAGTGAAGAAATAACAACATGTTAGGCCTTCGCTGTTTTTCTGGCAAGTAGAGGCAACACAAATCGCAAATGTTAATCAAAAGGTAGTGCAATATGGGATAGGAAGGGCTCAATGTTCGGCTTCAATCAACAGTCAGAACCTAATTCCTAAGCAGCCTTGCTTTGCATCTCCGAAAGACTTTAAACCCGTCCAGACTAATCATTGCTAAGTCCGTAGCCAGTGTGAAGTGTGTGCCCTTCCCCGTAGTTTTGAATGCAAGGTTGCTGAGATCGCATCAGGTGACAGGCAGTCTGGTGATAAAGCTGCCACCAGACGGGATGAGTCCTATCTCGTCTGCAGGTCTCAGATGCCACACCCGGTTCAAACACAGACTAATACAAACCCTGTGTTTACAGTGCATATTTATGCACACCTGCAGGGGCACACAACATCCTCAGCTGCCACAGGTCTCGCAGCTGATTCGCCATTAAGCCTTTAAAAAAGGGCTGTATGGGAAAAGGATGGGGGAAGGCTTTTATTATAGCGCGGTCAAGTATCGGCTTTAACTGTAGAAATGCCTTTGACTTGTGCTGATGATACGCTGTAACATCTAATTACTTAATCCTTTATTATTCAATAAAGGTATATTGTTTATTCTACAAGGTGTAATCTTTGCTGCTGCATAGTTAAAGACAGTGAAACACATTTAATTTTAAGATGTGACAGTTTTCTCTCTGTATTTTAGTGTTTCGAACGGCGCCACTTCAGCCTTGTGTTGCCTGTCTTGCTGTTGCGTATCTGCCTTTCATTTTAATTGTGTACAAAGTCAAGACACTATCTATAAATCATGGTCTGGTGTTGCTTAGCTACATATTTGTCACTGTAGCGTACACAGTTTGATCCCCAGGAAAGACAGGCTGTCAGAGATTTTTATGATACAGAGAAAAAATCTGCCACAAGAGTGCTGCAGCTCTAGTTTATGTATCCTGCATGCATGTGCCACTGCCTTGAAACCAATGCAACTGCAACTTAAAAATTTGCAGCAATAAACAAATAACTTTACTCAATCTCTCTGCTGTTTGCACTAATGAAGATTCACTCACCAACTGCGGGGCAGAAGCTTCGCACTGAAAGTCAAACTGACAACTTGACCTAGTTTCTGAATATTCAGCCACTGAATATTTGACCAGTAACACAGGATAATTCAAATTTAATTCCCAGACACTCAGTTAATCCTGAGATATATTTAATGAATCAGACAGTAATGATTCAGACAGTATAATCTGCCAACACGTCCGGACACACTAAGTGTTCCACACCATTGATTCCGATACAGACGCACTATTCAGATTAGACCTATCATCAAGCACAATGCATGTCTTCAAACGGGACTTGATGTTTTACAAAATCAGCTTCGTTTCATCATGTTGGATCCATGTGAAACAAATTCTTTTTAACACACCAGGATACATGACTCAATAGAAAACAGTGTGGCAGCAGCTACAACGGCTCATTTGGGAGGATGGATACATTCCTGCACGCACACAATGATGGGCTTGCATTGTTGTTCTTGGATTTTTTAAAATATATTGTTTTGTCAATTAATCAGCGAGACATTGTGAATAAGTTAGTGGTTGTGCATTTCTCCAAAGTAAAATCATTTTTGCTGCGCATACAAGTGAAAAAAAAACAGTTGTGTGTAAAAACAATTGTTGCGTGTGACCAGTTTTGGTGGTCGCATACATGTGCAACCACCATCTATGCGACCACATAGTAATTTTCATTTAAAAAGGATTAATGGCAGAACTCCTAGTAGCTTTGTTATGGACAGGAGCACAGCTAAACAGAGAAGCTCCTTCAATAACTGTCATAGGAAAATACGTGATGGGATGAGGGACAGAAAGAGATACGAGAGTAAAGTGGTTGAAAATGTTTGTTTTTTTAGCTACTTGGTGCATGTAAACTGTATCGGTCCTACGATGGACGGACGGACGGATGAATATGGCTAAAATAATTCCTAAGCAGCCTTGCTATTCGCCTTCCTTTTGGAACAGTTCAAGTTCAGCTTTAGACTTGCATTTGGACAGTTTCGAACTAGAGTTCATACGTGGATAAGTGGATTAAAACAGATTTTGAAAACTGACTTGACACTTAATAAAACACCAACTACTTCCAGCCTTGGTCTGGACATTGAAAATCCATGCAGCTGAACAGCATCTTCCCTGACATGATATCCCCAGAGATGAGAGTAATTCCTCAAGAGCTCCCTTCTGACCAATTCATTTTATCTCTCCCGTGAGTAAAAGCTCGTTGGATGTTTGCACTTGTCCAGTTTCTATTACCTTGAGTCTCTTCCCACGATGGACAGACACTATCATTTGTACCATCAGTGCAAATTAAGCTAGTAAAAAGGATAAGGACGGTAACGGTGAAACTGATCTTGATGTTGAAAGTGTTGTGATTAATATATATTCTAAAAGATTAAACTTCGTCTTTTGGATGAAATATACTTTAAGGCATGTTTGTGTGACATGATTGAGATGAGTCAAGTTGAATATCTTGTTTTTCTCATTGACTTTGCTTTCACTGTGCCTTCTTGATTTATTTGAATCAGTCTTACTTAAATCAGCCTTTATTACTCAGACGAGCGTGCAGCAGCGCCGACAGATGGAATGCTTCCAAACGCTCCAAAATACTAACTTCTAGACACGTCGGCTCTCCCTAAACAAACGCAAAGGCTTTTGCGTTCGGGCGGCCTTGTGTCATGCACAGCTAGAACTCGTCAATGTCATGCCAAACCGCCTCTCCTCTCCTCCTCTCCCTTCTTGTCTCCTCTTAAGGACCTAATTACAAGCCACATATCAAGGCATAACTTTGATCCGGAGACACTTTCCATGCCAAACCGGCATATTGAGCCCACTAATCCCTGACATGCTAAATGAGTACCTGCTGTGCTAACCTTTGATCTGCCGGGGTCAGGACACGCACCGGTCCAATTACACTGAAACTTTTATGAGAGGGCAACAACGTGCTCTTTCAGAACCACTCGGACTTAAGCTTTTCTTATTACAATGTGAGACTTCTTCCTCAGACAGCTCACCAAAGTTTTGGGGATTAGGCTTTGCAAGTGAAAATTGAGTCGCTCAGTTTTTATTAATGTAAAGACACATTTTGGCTTGTTACAGGGTTTAATTCTAACCCCTGGTCCTTGCGGACCCTAAAAAAACTCACCACAGCCCTGTGCTCAGATTTCCAACATGCTGTTACACTATTGCTTGAGAAGTTGTTGAAGGTAATTTCCATAAAGTGTCTGTGATACCTGGTGTGCTGAAAATCTTTGCACATTTTTCATGTTACAATACTCAAGTAATCAAAAGTTCAAAGGCTCTAGACTAAAAAAAAAAAAAAAAGTAATGCATTATGCCTTTCAAAAGTATTCACATTCCAGATGTTCCTCACATTACAGACACTAATCTCAATGCTTTCTGATGGGATATTATGTAAAAGACCAACATAAAGTGATGCATAACTGATCCCATAGTCCCAAAAGCATAGTGAGAATAGACTGATAGAAGGTGTGTGTGTGTGTGGTAGTGGTGGTGGAGGGGAAGTGGAGGGAGAGGGGCAGCATATGCATTACGGTTCATTATTGAGTGTCAAAAATAGAGACAAACCAATTCTACAAAGAAATCTCCTCATCTGCTCTGTTCGCTGAATTAAGCCACAACTGGCCAAACTAAAAGTGATAAAAAAAGGAAGCTGAGAAGATCCAAGGAACCAATTTCATTTTAAAACTCAATCCGGCACTGTGTGGGATTTGCATAGCTAATTAGATGCTGTCTTGTCTTTTTTTTCCTTCTTCTTTTCCTCCGTCTCCTCCTCTGAGCTCATCTTTGTAATGACAGCACAGGGAGGCTGAGCCCCATCGCAAAGACCTCTGAACGGAGCTTTTCAGGCTAAATCAAACACCATGTTTCTAATGTAAACCATTTTGTAGCTCGTCACCGAACCTCAGTGTCAGCTCAGGCTCTGGTGGTTTTATGTTTTAACTTCAGAGCTGTCACAGCTGGCCTACTTTACAGCTAAGACATGCTGTTGTCCTTTCGGTTGTATTCCGCTTCTGCGTTGGCCGCCATAAGGATTAGTGGTGTATGTTACTCTAGATTAAGCTATTTAATTTTCACTTCAGTAACTGGAAAAAACATCACAAATTGGACATTAGATTTCAATTGAACAGGGTGTGTTTCTGGAAGCATTTACTCTTTTTTTTTTTTTTTTTTTTTAATGCCACTTTCATTTTTATTATTTCGTGGTTTTCTTTTCATGTTTCTCTGTTTTACTCTAACGAGTTTTGTCTTCTCAGTTTTTTCGAAACCATTGTTTTTTTTTATTTTTTATGTGTGTATGTAAAAAGCTTTCAGGACTGCAATGTTGCAAAGATGTGGACCGCAGAACCGTCCTGGGCTATCTGATCACACTAAGTACAGATATAAACACTTTCAGGATGATTTACTCAGACCGAGTTCAGAGGTGGTCTGGGATGCTTTTATCCACTTCTGTTTATTAGTCTCAATGCAAACTCTCCTGGGTTACTTTTAAAGAACACCTAATTACCCCACGGGTCTCCACATGTTCTAATAAACTACTAATGAAAATTTTTGCCTACGAAAACAATGTTTTTTGGATTTACACGGATACGTCGTTTATCATTTGTCTGGCAGAGTTTTTCTGCGGTGTGTCGATTTTGATTGTTTTGGTACTGGCTGTGTTTTCTGTGGTAACGGTAATATACAATATCTTGTTTTAATCACATAAGAACAATTAACTTTTAATGGACAGCTAGAGGCAACCCATAGATCTTCAAGTAGTCTTAAAGAGATACAGTTCATGTGACCTGAAATGAGGGTAGAATTTTGAACAGAGTAGAATTATAAAATACAGCCCGTGCCTTCCAAATACTTAAAAGTTACCCGTCTTGAACTCCCACATTACTATTTAGAGAACAAAGTAACCCGTCAGTTTACCTGCAAATCCCAACAAAACATGCACGTTCCTGGAAAAATCACCAGCATGTTCTGGGAAAGTAACTTTTCTAACTCAGGAAAACAGGTCTGTTCATTCCAGAGGAGTAACCTGCAAGTCCTAGAAAAGCAATCTGTACATTTTTGGAACGTTCACCTACACATTCTGGGTACGTTCCTGTTTCTAATCAGAGTGGCAACAGAAAAAAGGGGCCAGGCAGCATGATGATAAAACCGCACTGCCCTACAATCATGTCTGAGACGGAGAAGTCAAATGGGCACCACTCCATGTCTGGCATTTTACTTCTGCAAAGCTTTACACCTAATTACCCCTAAATGCTCTTTGGAGCGACTCTCATAATCATAATAGAAATAATAACAGTCTGATGCATAATGTAAATGATGACAGGGAAAAAAACAATATTTGGGACTGAGCAGAAACGGATAATGGGAGTTCAGGAGTTCACCGGGAGCATTAGAAAATAAAAATGTCTGCGTGCTTACGCTGCAACTGCCATTCCACATGAGCAATGGCTTCCCTATTGATTCCCAATACTGTATGCTGGTGTAATGATATTTTAATGATTCCCCAATCGGATAAAGACAAATGTTTACCCCGATCTGGCCCTCCATGTTCACTAAAATCAGAACCGTGGCTCCTTCGTCATCGCTGCAGTTAATGCAAACTGAATCTGCTTTATTCTGTTCTTCCATTGCGGTGTGGCTTCCTTGTCTCCGTGTCTGCCTCTGATCTCCGTCTCCCAATCTGTTTCCACTGCCAATCTTTCCCATGCTTTTTAACTCCCCTCTGATTCTCTTGTGTCTCTCACACGCTTTGCGCTGTGTGTTTTCTTAATCATCTGTAAATTAGTCCCCCGCCGGCGATAAAAATCCTCAAATCCCTTCTGCTTCCATCGAATGGGGCCTGAGTAAGTGCCGCTGGAAAACCGGGACTTTGACACTGTAATTTATTTTCCCCGCGCGAGAGGAAAATATACTCGGTTTCTGTTTGTGGATGTGTTAAAGGCCTGCAATGCAGAGGTTGTAAACCCCCTCCTCGGTGCCGTTAATTTCAAGTTCAACAAGGCCTCTTGTAGCCGACTGCGCGTCCGTTTCGCTACAAGTGCGTGAACTTTGTGGAGCGGCTCCATGCTGCTCGCTCGTGTCTGTGTGGGCCTCCCCAGCTCTCACTCTCACATATCATTCAGTGGTTGTTCCACGAGGCAGGAGTGAATCACTGGTGCTTTTAATCAGACTGAAGCAGCACAGGCTAACCCTTATAAATGACGGGCAGGAACTTTGCTCAACTCTTCTCACCGTTCCTCTCCCATCTGTCTCCTTCCTTTGCTCTCTCTGTCTCCTTTAAAAGACTCTTTATCTTCACTGCTTTCCCACTATCACTTTTCCTCCTCCTCCTCCTCCGCTATCTTACTTTCTCTCACTCATTATCTCTCAGTGTCCTTGACTGCTGCACTTCTCCTGTAAACAAGTCAGGGAGTCGCATTTTGGCATTCTCGAAACAGCACTGGATTTGATTTTTACAACCCAATTAAAGTGGAGCCATAAATTTATGTGTCCGGAGAACATTTCTTCTTCTCCTTTTTTACTCAGTGGGGCACCTCTGACAAGGTTTAGCCCTCCCCTGAGTCGTGAACTAATACGAGAACAGGGGTGCTTTAAAGGAAGTAAAGCTAAAAGCAAGAGACCTCTCTGGAGTGTTTACAGAGAGGAGACGCCACTCTGGGTGTCCTATCTCTGTTTGGAATGCCAGCACACACACACACACACACACACACACACACACACACACACGCACACACACGCACACACACACACACACACATGCTAATCATTCATCCCCACTGCAGCCGCTCTCCTGCTTTCACGCACACTAGCACACAAACACAAAAAGTGACAGACATGAGTGGATATTATGCTAAACCTGTCTCTAAATCGGCAATATTTGATTAATCAGGGAAAAGAATCAATAGTAGAATATCCTCCATTCCACTAGTGTCCCATTAATCTGAGAGTAGATTAAAATGTCACACAAAGTGCCGGCCGGGAGGCTCGACGGAGCTGTTTTTCATGCATCTCGGACAGTAATTGCACGTGCTAATCAATCAAAAGTAAGTGCACAAGTGTCATTTTTCCATTACAAAGACAACAGCTTTACAGGGGAAAATATGTGCTAATGACTTAACAATAACTGCATGCAGATGCTTGGAGGCGTTGGTAGTCAGTGTGTAGAAAGCTTTACATTTAACAAAACTGGATTTCATGGGGACGGGGTTCACAAGCTCCACCTACAATATTTCAAACAGTTTTTTAAAATATCTTTTTTTTTTTCACTCTTTTTAAAATATCTGCATCCACCACGTTGGTAGATTTCAAATAAAAATATGCCACAATACATGATATAGCTGCTGATTACAGTAAGATTGAAAAGATGCATCACAAAGCTGGAACAAATTTCCATAAAACTGCAAAACAGCCGAAACACAGAGTTCTTTTAAATCAAGAGATCATTTTGTAGCATTATAAATGAAACATTAATCAACAGTCTGGTGTGTAAGGATGGCACTTGACAAAATGTAATGCTTCGGCTCTTGACTGTGTGTTCTATGACTTTGTATTTTTGCGTTTTTATGATGTAAAGAACTCCGATCTGCCTTGTTGCTGAAACGTGCTATAAAAATAAACTTGATTGATCGATTGAAATATGGTGAGAATCCGCAGAGTACAGAGTTAAATGTCACTAGACAGAACCAGGACTGCGGAATCAAGAAATCCCCCAAACAGAGCCAGACCGTCAACATCAAGTGGGCAAAAAGATCTCAAAATGCAACACATAGTGCCACACTCTACAGGAATGTACAAGAAACCAACTGGAGAAAAACGTGAACCAGTGGTGAACCTCTCCACAAGTGACCGGAAGACCAAAGTTACTCGGTACATATTCCAGAAGGTCATAAACGGACGCAGAACAACATCCGAGGCACTGCTGACCTGACTTGGTTTGGTTAAGGTCAATGTTCATGATTCAACAATAAGAGATAAATTGAGCAAAAACAGCAACCATAAGGCAACAGTCCTGCTGACCAAAAGAACAGAAATCCATGTCTCATATTTGCCTAATACCATTTTGGGTCCTCAAGACATTTGGTAAATATTCTATGTACTCACAAGACAAAGGTGATTTTTATTTTAAGTGTATCTGTTCCAGTTGGAGTAAAATAAGAAAAAGAAATTATACCAACAGTCAAACATGACGGATCCTGAAGAAAGTCCAATCATCAGTTTGTCACCATTGTTTTGCATTGTATCTTAATACTGTATCTTAACACAGCGCAAAACAATGTTTAGTGGCACACCAGCTGGTTCACCTCTGAATAATTATAAGTAAGTAAGTAAATAAATGCTTTGGACTGACCTAGTCCAGACTACTACCCAATAAAGACGCTGTGGTATGACGGTAACAATTACATTTCCACATACGGCTAGGTTGCTTTAAGTAGTTTCTCTCTTGGTCAGTAAATGGAATCAACTTTTGAAAGATGCTGCTGTCCGATATCAAAATCTGCCTAAAAATCTGATGCAAAAAGAGAAGGAATCTGTAAGAGGTGGAAGGCTTTTTCCACAGAACATCTAAAAGTAGGCACAATCAGAGAAAAAGAAATCTCTCTTTCATATCCGCAGGGCCTCAGTTTTAAACACAGGCTGGCAATGTTTTCTACTGTTTGGAGTTTATAATGAAACGGGGATTTTTCATTGTGGTTTCACACAGGCTACATTAAATGAATGTGATGGTGCTCATTCCAGCAGGCGGTCTGCTTCTGTAGAGCAAAAACACACAACTGCTCCTAGTCTAAATAGTGCTAAAGTTCCCACATCGGAACATTTTTGGCTGCTTTGTCGGTGATGGAGCTACAGTAAGTGAAAAACGCTGAATGTCAGCGCTGCTCTGGCCCCGGCCAATACTTTATGTCCACGATGTTCCATATATTTCAGCCTTTGCCTAACAAAGGCAGCATTATGCTGCGGTAAGACATTGTTCATCCACAAAGCTGCTTTATGTGATGGCTCCCATATATTATCAACCCCTGTGGAAATGCCCGCAGTAAAGTTGAGGGCATCACACATTAAGGTATAGACGAATCAAAATCCAACGCAGCTCTTAGTGCCAAACTTCTGACAAGTACAGGAGCCTTGAAGGGTCTGCGTGAGCAGCTGCAGTTTCTGTCGCATTACTTCACCTGGTGAGAAAAATTAGAAACGACGATTAGCTAAATAGAGCAAACGTGGCTAGCCATTCGTCATAGTTGCTAAAAATGACCTCAAATACTAAACGATGTGTCTCACTAAGCAAAGAAATTCTCCACCTAGGTCAGTTTTACATGCTCATCAAAACTTTTTCTTTTTTTTCCCCAGACTGACGGCCCTTCGCTGGCCGCCCTCTACGGAGAGGATGATGGGGCTCGGGTCAAAAGGCAAGAGGCGCCAGAGAAGCTCGTGATTACGCAGGTATCCCAACAATGTCCCGCTTTGTCTGCAGCAACAGGCAGTCGAAAGCAAGGAGTCACGAAAAGGTCACTTCGCTGGCATAATTTATTTGATAGATGTCTGTCAAAGTGAGTTTGCTTTCCAAAACTGTCAGGCAACGCTTTTACTTTTCTTGATTACTCATAATATACAAGTCAAAAGGTATTTGGTGTGCTTTCCTAATCCGTTGCTGTCAAACATCAGTTAGGCACTCCATCGATCTGCTCTTTGATTTGTTTTTTCAGCTGCAGCTGCAGAAAATTAGCAGAACCTAAACTACGGGAGAAGAATCCCACCTGTGAGCCTGAGAGTGAGAGGATTAATGAATGGTTGGCTTTAGAAAAAAAAAAAAAGTTCAATGTAGGTATAGGTGCACCAGCCTTGTGAGAATGTGTGAAGATATGAGTAATAATTCACTTTAGGCAGGAGATTACCAGATTTTTTTCGGCATTATACAGAACATGGATAAGCTTTGGATCACTGATGAATAGTTGGAAAGTTGTATGTTTAATTTTTTAGTTTAGCTAAAAACAAAAAAATATATACTTTCTTGTTAATTTGATAAGTAGGGCTTGCAGTTTATCAAAACTAAATGAGTTATCAGAGATTTACATGAAATTAATCGGTGGTTTTATTTATTTCTACTTATTTTTTTCTTTATTTCCTGACTGGTTCTTTTTAGGAGATCTTGTAGGCCAATATTTTTTTTTACACTTTTTGGGGCATGCCTAAAATCTATATTTAACTACCATCATGTCAGGATCCTAACCGGATAACCAGTTAATGCAGTACCTTGTTGAATCAGCACTCCAGCCTCCTGTATTGTCTTTCAAGGCTGGAAAGTCCAACACCCTCATACTCTACTCTGTGTTGGTTTTCACATACAATCTAAGTGAAATGCACTAAAATGTGAGGCTACAAGGTGACAACACCAGAAAAGGTTTAAAGCGACTGCATTACGGCTCGTGTTCAGTAAAGGTCATGCATCGTTTTTAATTCCGCACATCTTGCATATCTTTCTAGAGAGAACACACAACCCTTGCAAATCCTTCGGATGTGGCAGTTCTTGATGGAAAGAAAGAAAGAAAAAAAAACACTCTACTTTTAACACCACACCCCACTGAGAACAATTTCCACATTGACATGTCCTCTACGAAGGCGAAAGAGAATTGATCGGCACTTCTTCTGCTCACTTCCTTCTGTCCCTTTTGTCGCAGCCCCTCCCCGTGCTGTTTTGCTTAGAAATGCAGCAAAATGATGATTAATGTCTTTACTCTAATTAATATACAGCTGTGGAGTGGAAACAACAGACTAATCCCTATAGAGGGATCCGAAAGTTAGGCTGTGTGTCCGTGTGTGTGTGTGTGTGTGCGTGTGTGTGGATGCGGACGAGGGATTCGGGGGTAGTTGTGTGAGGCAGACAGGTGGTGCTGATGGGGCTCCGCGATTCACTTTGCTCCTTATTTGCATACATATGACAACCATCTGTGCTAATAGGCCTCTGTGATGTCTCTATTAGACTCAATGCCACACCGTTTTGCCTGAGGACCAAAGCGTTTTACCAACACTGTGCTCGTGTCCATCGGCTGGATGCAGCATGGATGGCAGCTGATGCCATCTCATCAGTGGCAGTGGGCTGGGAATATTCTAATTAGGCACAACACAACTGTCCTTGTGGAAAGGAAATGAGAGAAACGGTTGCTTACAGTAAATTGCTAGTAAAAAGAAAAAAAAAGTAAATGTAGGCAATGTTGTGAACACCTCTTGAAATTGCTTTTCAACATATAATATAATATAATCATTGTACAATACTACCCCTTTAGCTCTTTAGATTCTAAAGCTTTGAGCATTTTTGAGGTGAAGAATGCATTCTTTTTCTTACTTTAAGGCACATGTGTCAAACTCAAGGCCCGCGGACCACATGTGGCCCGCCATGTCATTTTATGTGGCCCGCCCCAGCATTTTATAGGCCGATGATTGACTTAAAATAGGTTTTGAGCACGAATTGACTACAAACTACATCTCCCACAATACATTCCAATTGTTACCAGCCAAACATTACGGCTTCTCGCCACTAGAGAGCAGCAGAGTCACCTCAAGCTGCTTATTGATTTTCCCAGCGAATAAGACTGAGACATCGACAAGCTAACATCAAAACGTCCAAGAAAAGAAAAATCGATTTACAAGTAAGACTGTGAATGAAGATGTGTGTGAGTTGGTGTCAGGGTGGCAGGTGGCGCTAGACTTTTTTTGTTATCTGTTATCTTGACCGACAACATAAAAAAATAAATAAATAATAAAAAAAAATCGGTCATGTACTATTTTTATCCGTGAAATTACAATCATATTAACATCGGCTATTTAGTCGCATTTTATGCGGTTTAGTTAATATTCACCGTGAATCCAGATCCCATCACAGATTAAGCAGATAAATGTATCTACATTTTTCTCGTAGTGACAAAAAACACTGACTGAGGCCCCGATAACTTTTAATAAATTAAATTAAGCAACTTCACTTAAATTAGCATCACTTCACCCGCTGGGGTCTGAACGCACTTCCTCCTGGTTCCCATCTGCAGAAAAATCTGCGCTAATTCATTAGTCAGTTGGATCTGTCTGATCCAAACAGATCAACTGAACTCTGTGAGTGTTTTACCCTGCGCGGTCCGGTGTGCGCTTTTACCAGGATTATTTATTTATTTATTTATTTATTTTGCGTGGTTTTCGCTTCTCCGAAGCGACAGATGTTACGTCTGCAGCTCCTCCAGAGCGCCGCTCTCCTGGGTAACGAGCACCAAGAAGGCTCCATTTGTTAAATCCGCTGGATGAGTTACTTCCAGCGGTTTCTTTCTAATTCCGCAGTGGTTGAGCAGCGGACTGCGCATGTAACAGTCTAATTAACTTTTGCATTGTCATTTATTTCCTCAAGATAAACTACCGGCTCCTCAAATGGATTAACACAATGTTGCGCATTCTCTTTAGTTTTCTGTGGTCTGTAATGGAGACTTGAATTTAACGCGCCATTTCAACAAAAGGTTTGTAATGCACTTCCTAACCATTTTTTATTTGTAAGTATTGACTGAACAGACAGAAACAGTTACCATTATACATTTTGAAGTGTTGATTTTATTTTTGAACCATTTTTTTAATTTTGAAGTGTTGATATTATTTTTGAAACCTTATTTATTGTAAAGTGTTGATTTTATTTTTGAACCCTTATTTATTTTGAAGTGTTGATTTTATTTTTGAACCATTTGTTAATTGTGAAGTGTTGATTTTATTTTTGAACCCTTATTTATTTTGAAGTGTTGATTGTCTGAAAGACGTTACACATGAATTGCCCCATACAGGGTTTGAACCGCTGACCTCAGCATTGCCAGCACGGTGCTCTAACCTGCTGAGCTAACTCACCTACCTTACAAACTGTTGAGTTTCCATGGATTTAAGAAGAACTTACATGATCTTACCACGATGAAGATTTGATAAAAGTGCTTATATTCTAATGTTTTTCAAAACAACATACATAATATTTTATTTTCCAGAGATTTTGTATTTTTAAGTGTTGATATTATTTTTGAACTATTTTTGAACCATTTTCAATTTTCAAGTGTTGATTGTATTTCACAGATATTTTTTATTTTAATGTGTTAATTTTATTTTTGAACCATTTTTTATTTGTAAGTATTGATTTTATTTTTTAGCCATTTAGCCAAGTCTCTGCAGAACCATTTGTCTCTGCTAATGACATCTTTAATACAATTTGTTGATCCCAGGCTTAGTTTTGGACTGTAATGTGAAATTAGGCACAAGTATAAGTCTGACAGTTTGTTCACCAAGTTACTGTGCTCTCTGAGAGGATCTGTGGTATTTGACATCGTTCCATGCTCGTTATTAGTCTATAACAAAATGTGGATCATCTACCAGGAACACTGCAAAGATCCTGAGTTTCTGTAGTGTAGTGGTTATCACGTTTGCTTTACATGCAAAAGGTCTCTGGTTCGAAACCAGACAGACAAAGATTTTGCATGTTCTATTCATCACAGGTGTTTACTAAAGGTCAACAAGGGTTCTGTGGTGTCATGGTCTGTACTCTGAATCCAGGCATCTGAGTGCAAACCTCAGTTGAAATTTTCATGTTGCATCTCACATCATCAACTTTGGAACCTCAAACTGAAACAAACAAGAGAAGTTCAGTTCCTGTAGTGTAGTGGTTATCACATTTGCTTAACATGCAAAAGGTCTCTGGTTCAAAACCAGACAGAAATGGTTTTTGTAGGTTATGCATCTCTTGGGGTGCAGTGAGACAACAAGAGCCTTCCTCTTTCGTGATGGTTCATTTGCCAGTCGGCTTCTTTGAAATCGAAGCTACTTTACTTCAATTACCAATTGGCAGTTCTATGGCGTAATGCACATGTGTCAAACTCATGGCCCCCCAGCATTTTATAGGCCATGGGAACTCAAATGCAATATATAAAACTTCAATACATAAAATCAGTTATTTAACAATATGAGGTGTTTAATTTATTTTTAACATTGTATTTTCATACATTTATGTTAGGGCTGCCCAAGTCTAGTTTTCCAGAGCTACCATCTGCAACTTTAGATGCATTCCTTCTCTAACACACCTGGACCATTGACTCATTATAAGCCTCTACAGACCTGAATGAGGGAAGTCAACCGTTTGTCTGGGGTGTTTTAGCAGGGATGCACTCCTGATTTGTACGTCAATGTGGCCCGTTGAGGGGGGCCAATATGCTGAAGTGGCCCTCGGTGAAATTGAGTTTGACACCCCTGCTTTAAGGCAACAGCCATTTCATTATTTCATATTTTCATTTACAGAGAAAAGGGAAGAAAAAACATGAGTGACATGATGATTTTTTTTTTTCATCCTACTCAATCTATCAGATCAGATAAAGCAGAAGTTTAAAGTTTATTTTACATATTTGAGGATGATTTCCCAATTAGATAACAATAGGAATCGTTTTTGCATTATGATGATGAAATAAAACTTTTCAGAAAAAGATCTGGAGCAGTCAGGCTGCTTTCTCTGTCGATTGTTCAAACCATGAAATAGAACTGACGTTTATTATTATTATCATTATTATTACTGAATGTACCATGCAGAAAGCATTCAGTGAAAACAAAAAATCCATCTAAGTTTAGAGAGGCAAATCAAAATGCTGAATGTGTTGTAGAATCCACAATATTCAAAACCATTACATGCTGCACATTTGTAAAACCTTGAACTCAATGTATGACAGACAAACACTGACTGCAGTCCAAGGTATTTACCCACAGAAGAATGACCCAAACATACCATAAAGGTGAGGAAATAAATGGTGCCAAAGCTTTTAACCGAGTAGAAAGACCAGAGGAACAATTCGCCAAGTGATCCTCTTACAGTGAAACCTAATCAGGTTGACAGAAAACATATTACACACTGAACAAGATTAGTGGGGAAGGAGGACCAGCAGACTGGGAGAGGAAAAGAAGAACAGAGTGCCCCATAAGAGAAGAGTGCCAACATCAGCACCGCGTTTCAAAGGAGAATCGAAGCCATTTCTTCGCCCAGGAAGCCTGCAAAGTGGAAGTAACTCAGAAGTGAATCTGCTGGTTGCACAAAAACTCGCTTAACTTTTTGGGCCGCAGAGTTTTTAAGTTTCACACTTTTCTTTGTCCTTGTATTCCACCCAAATAGGAGGAAAAGAAGAGAGTTTCAAACATTGATGTCATGTTAATTATATATTGTTTATTTTTATTCTTAATTACTTTGTGATCGCATCTGCATCCAGGGACTGGAATAACGTCAAACATCAGGTTTTGAAATAATCCCTCTTTTAAAGCATAGATGTTAGCTGATGTCTTTGACATATTTTTCTCATATACATGAACCTGAGAAATTACTAGTGTAACTCAAAATGTTCAAGTTTTACCAAAACATATACATGTTTTGGAGCCGTGCAATTATTAATGCAGACTTGACTGCATGAGTGAAACCGTTTTCCAATCCAATCCAGAGTTTTTCACACTGATTTTTATTGTCAATTTTATTTTATTTTTAATTTTTTAATTAATTTTGGCACTTAAAGGTGACGTTTAGGTCAATGGGAGAATTACTCTCATTATTCTCTATTGTTGGATTTAAAGGCACAGCCACAGCTCCAGCTAACAGGAAGGTGAAATGGCTTCCAAAATCAGTTCATCAAAAACATCCAGTGGTTTTGGGTCTATTTCATATAATAAAGATTCAACCTGCGGTTTTGGAGTACAACCTGGACAGGTTGCAAGTTCATCCAAATGGAGAACTACACATCTATACACACACACACACACACACACGCACGCACATGCACACACACACACTGAGTTGCTAAAGAAAACTGACAAATTAAGCTAACAAGCATGTTTTGGTCTTTGAGGATCCAAAATTAAACCTCATGTCCATACAACAAAATGCTTGCATGTCACTGGTTTTTCAATTTATGACTCCTTGTTGCTGCTGACTAGTTTACCAAAACATGCTAATCTTGGCCACATCCAGCAAATTTACCGTGGGGTTCAGTATATGAAATTCAACATTTAAACTTCAAGTGATTTTTAAGAGTCTTAGTGATAACGTAAAGGCGGGAAGCACTGTGATAAATACCACAGACAATTTCCTTTTCTTGCTTCTTTCTTTATATCTCCTCTCCCCCTCTCCAGCTATTAAGCTCTTCCTCTTTTTGATTAGCAAAAGCCGGCGTGGGTGTGATGAGTTCAGCACAATGGAGCTGTTCCGTCTTGTAATGTTCTTTCTCACAGATTCTTCTTCTTCTTCTTACTTCCTCGGCTATTTGTTTTCCCACCCCACTGCTTGACTCTGACACTTTCCTTTTACCTTCCTCCTCCTCCTTCTCTCTACCTGCTGGCATATTATGTGGGTGTGATTGGTTGGCGAATCTGTTTCCTGGATTCTGCTTGGCACTTTCTCTCTCCTTTTCACCGCTCTTATTCCTTCTCCTCCTCCGGATTAAGGTGGTGGGATGAGCTTTGTCTGCAGCTGCTCCATTGGCCCCCTCCGTTCGTAATTTGCTCCAGACAGCAGACTCCCAAGGCGGTAATGACCTCTGAACAGATGATGATAATAGCAGCCAGACTAAAGACATCTCATGGCTCATCCTCTTCTCATCATTTCCCTCCCCTCTCTTTCTACCCTCATGCAAAAAAAAATCTGAAGTGTTTAAGACTCAGGTGCAAAGAGCAAACGCCATTTCTCCTGGCACATGTTCCTCTTGCAAGATATCGACGCGTGACAAAAAAAAAAAAAAATGAAGCTAGAAAACCGTGCACCCGCTTTTGCCTGGAAGTGTTTTAATCAAACATCGGTCCAACTTCATCTGCGGCTCCTCCCGAGTTGCTGTTGCTTTAAACCTGTTGAATAATGTTTTCTCGACATTTTGTGCCCGACTTCGAATCAATTAGCGGCCGCCTGCAATCGCAGAATGCAGGCGGCCTCCTGGACGCCATCCAAGTCTGTTAACGTGCTCCTGAATAAATAAGAATTACACTTTCTGCTTTTAGTCTATTGCACGGAGCCTTTATTCCCAGCATCATGCACTGAACAGATACAGTTTTCATAGCAAATCCTTTCACCAATCCTTATTTGATTGCATTCATTCTTCGGGTGGGGGTTTGGGGGGTGCGGCCCACATAAATATTTGTTAATTAAATGAATTTAATTGCTTAATTTCTGGCACTGTTGTTTTCCTCTTATTAAGACGGTTCCAGGTTTGAATCTGGAGTCTCTCTGTCTGCATGGTATTTGCGTAAGTGGGGAATATCAGAGTAAAAATTTTTTGTTTGTTTTACATCACAGTAAATTTCTTTCTGGGTACAGAGATGGTACCAGATGGTAGAAGATGGCTGTTAATTGAATGGCACATCCATCCATCCATCCATCCATCCATCCATCCATCCATCCATCCATCCATCCATCCATCCATCCATCCATCCATCCATCAATCAATTTTATTTATGAAGCACCCTTCATAATAAAAGCAGCTCAAAGTGCAAAGTTAAAGACAAACCCACCCAGAATTTTGTTACTCAAAGGTTCATTTTCACTCTCATCTGACTGAAGCTCAAGTTAAAGTTCCTGTAGAATTTTTCAAACTCAGGAAAAAAAAAAAAAATTCTGTGATGGCAAGATTGAAAAGGCTTTCTGTTGACATACCTCAAACACAACTCATCGGCATGTAGATATAGGAGCTAAATGGCTGCTATGGAGACTTGGGGCCCTTGGGATCACACAATATGTTGCAACAGCAGCAAAATATATATATATATATATATATATATTTTTTTTTACTTTCCATGGTGGCAAGATAAACGTAGGTCCTTGCTGCTTTGTCTGTCATACTTTCAGTTTTTTTTTTTTTTTACTTTTAAGTTATTGTTGTGACTACTGAGATGGGTACCTTTAGGTGAATAGCTCTTCACTGTAGGTTTACTTATGTAGATCTCTGTCCTCTTTTTCACTTTAAAGAGTGGCTAAGAGGTGATGGACCATGGTTTATACCATAGTGAACAAGGACACAGGAACGGGTGACCAATCAAGAGTTTATGGATGTACTTAGTAGAAATTTGCAACTCTATTCTAATCTCAAGTTGACGATGTCATCAGAGTGATTTTAAATGACAAAAAAGGTTTTAATTTTAAAGGTTTTTAATCATGAGATTATGCTTTTGCACAGAGATAATTCATTCTTTGCACATCTTTGCTGCAAAACTAAGTTAGCGAGCATCGTGTGTTCATTTTAAATAAGCTTTCTATAAACAGATGAACAAGCTCGCACAGCTACACTCTTGTCGCTGATGACATAAATGACCCCTCCTGCGGGCTAAAGTCTTCTCTTAGTAGCGTCCGTGCTATGAGAGCCCATAATAAACACAACTGCCTGTGTCTCGTTACACCCACGGCTCCGCGGCCAGCTCGGCAGAGCAAGGGCAGCCAAGCACAGGAACTAACAGGGTCATCGTCCTGCAGGAGGACGGCGGCCTCAAACAGCAGGCTAACGGCTGTAATAACGTCTGCTATCAGACGCCACAACCAGCTGCTCAGCCTTCACAGCTGTTCTCTCCCCACAGCAACAACAGTTGCATCTAAGACCTGAGAACTATTTGGTCATATGCTGCACAATCTGGACCGTATATGCATTTGGTCACAAGAGATGCAGAGATGGTGTCAAACGTGGAAGACGTTTCCCAGACGAGACTCGAATTTAACTTTTTGATCTGTGTGGTTAAAAAATAAATAAATAAATAAAAAACAAGAAAATGTAGGTGGTAGCGTCACGGCATGCAGATGTGCTCTTCAGCCGGGACAGAGAAGCTACGAGGAGTTCGAGCTTTTCGTGTATTTTACTTGCAGAAACTTTCAAAAGTTCCACAATCGAATGTTTATTTGCTTTAGTTCTTCACATAAAATCCCAGTAAAGTACAACGGAGTTTGAGGCGCTCACAGACATATCCAACTTGAGTCTGAAACAAAACAACATCATGGCTGGCTGGCAGTGTGGAGAAATAAAAAAAAAGAGCTTCTAAGGCTGAAAAATTCTCAATGAGAAGTCACTGGCTTTGTTTTAGTTTACACATGAGTTCCCAGAGTGAGGAGCGCCTTCACCAGAAAGAAAACAATTGTGTGATTGTGGGGGAATAAAACCATCAACAATATACATGTGGGAAGAAAAGGAGATGGGAAGAAAGGAGACTGTGAGAGTTTTAATGGACACTTTGCAGGTTTTAAAGCGGTTGATGCTTTTTTAGTTGCTAGTTATTTGGATTGGGAGAAAGGAAAAAAAAAAAAGAAGAAAAAAAACGCTGTATATATTTTGGCTCTTTTGAGCTCAAGAGCTCAAGTTCAAGAAAGAGCTCAAGAAATTATCCTTCAGATCAATCGTTCAATATTAACTTAACGTTTTGTTTTGTCTTAAAAGTTTTATTGCTCCAACAATATGCAAGCGAAAATTAGAAAGACTGAAACATAGATAGCACATATTTAACTAATATTTAGATTAATTAGGGAGTTTTACCCCCTTGAGTCATTCAGGGGGACATACTTTATCATTCCAGCCTGTGTCTGTTTACCGAAGGAGACTAAGCGGTTCAAGCTAAAGGGAAAAAAAAAAAAAACTTCTTCTTCCTTGGCTTTTCAGTAGAGTAATTGAGCAATTACGCATGATTGATTGATACAGAGAGGGAGAAGAGGGAAATCTGGCCAGGGTACAATGAAGAAACCCATACAGTAGCTTTAAATAAGGAGAGAAATGGTCAGAGTTACTGAGGCAGCCAGATGCCTGACTGAAGTGTGACTGGGGACAAGCAGCCGCTTCAGCTCAAAGGAGAGATAAGAAAAAAAAAAAAGTGCATCGAAGACTGTGTGGAAGGTCTGTGTGTGTGAATCTGTGCATATAACTTTCCATGAGAGATATGGATGTGTGGGATGGGAAAGAGAAAGCAAGGAGGAGAAGGAGGAGGAGGAGGAGGGCGGGGAAAGGAATTGAAATTTTAATTAGCCTCTGAGTAATAGCAAAGTGGTTTCCAGCCACTCCAGTGTTTTCCCAGGAACATTACAAGTCCGGCGTGGAATCTTGGAAGTTTATTGCAACTTTACAATGTTAAAGTCATGTAAGATCAGATCAAAAAGACACACAAAAACACACTTTCGGTCCCATCTCCGACAGAACGTAAGGTCGTGTCGGGAAATCCCTCCGTTTGGGCCTCAAACGTACACGAGATTATCGGTTAAGATCTCCCCCGAGCCCGTCCTGCACTCATCGCCCCTTCCTGTCCTTTTTTTGCAGCCAATTATAAATACATGTGGGTATTAAGTGTGACACCTGTGTACAAGACAAATCCCCCACACTGGGTTTCGGCCGTTGTTTAACCAGGAGCGGTTTATCTGCTGCTGGTGGCAGCTGCGCTGCGGAGATTTCCAGCAGATCCTCAGCCCACCCAAGCAGAATAATATCTATGTGCTGGCTGCATCTCCACGGACGCAGGGTCTCACACACATGACATGTATATGTACAGTGCCTTACCAGAGTATTCACACTGCTCCAACTTTTCTTTTTTCCGATTTTGTCTCGTCGCAGGCTCAGTATTCAGTCGGTGCCATTGGGACTTTTTGTAATAATACAACAAAAAAACAGTCACTGCCTTCAAAACTCACCTCATTTGTAAACAAGAGCCCATATCTGTATGACTTAATCTCGGTGTAAATACAGCTGGTCTGTGAAGGTCTCTGATTTGTTAGGAGACAAATCAGAGACACCTGGAAGACCACGGAACGCGGCAGACGGCAAAGTAGAGGACGTTTTAGAGAAGTTTAAGGCCGGGTTAGGTTATAAAACCAAAATCACAAGCTGTCCAAAAATGGACACACAACTGCAGGGAAAGCATTAATCGGAAAAGAAGATGAGAGGCCCGTGCTAATCCTGGAGGAACAGAGTACGACAAGTAGCACTTATTTACTCCTTTTAAAGATGTTACCCGTAAACCAAGTGTTTTTTTTATTATTTTTTTATTTTTTACTTTCAGAGGATTGTTACATACAAGAAACTCATAAAAAACAAACAGAAACAGAGCTTTCATTAAAAACTGGCACTAGCAATTAGTGCAGGTTGTATTAGCCAGTGCTGACAAAGATCTTTGTAAATAATTACACTCTGAGCATGCAGCAGCGCTCGTACCGCTCTAAAACGAATGATAAAATGCCCAATAAAAGCGACAGGTACTTGACATAAAGAATGTGTCAACAGCTTTTCTAAGCCTGAATTAAACATGAGAAGAAAGGCTGAGTAATTCATGAGCCGGACGGAACGGCCAGGATGAAACTCGGCAGCATGGCGAAGCGTTTAAAATGCAAGCGATTGCCTTCGAGGATGATCAATATCTGGCGCAGCCACCAGTGGAGGAGACGCACACAAAGAGGTAAATCTTTTTTTTTTTTGCTTATTAACCATTTTTCTCATCTTGTAGAGAAATCATTTCATTGTATATTTGTTTTCGGGTAATGTCATGTTGAGAGATTGTTGCAAAAATACTTCCACATTCAGAATCAAAGTGTACACAAAGATTGAATTTCATACATAAAATCTATCATCTCATTTAACGTTAAACCTGCAGAGTGAGTGGTTTGTGATCTTGATGAGCTTCTAGAAAGAGAAAAAAATATTTCTTATTAATCTATTGGATGTCATACAGAAGATTGTTTTTAATTATTTCAAACTGAGACCAATATATATATATTTTTTTATCAAGGACATAATTTAAGAGATTTCAACTTCTTTATGTTGTGCCAACATAAAGATTTATAGATTAGCTATATGTATTCAAAGATAAATATATATATAACCGGTTTCTAAGGGAAACTTGATAGTCACACAACATAACTGACATACTTGCATCTTGTTTCCATGGGGCAGCAAAGCCAATGGAGCCTCTACTCTTCAATTTTCATGACCAGAAAGGTTAAACAAGACGTTTTTTTAGCTCTAGCGCTGTAGCAGAAGATGATATGGAAAAAAAAGAAATATCACCAGAACAGATCAGATCCTTGAGGACAAAATCACGGTGGCATTAATAGCAAATTAAACACGTTTTCACGCAGCCAAACGAGATGCATACAATTTCCAAAGGATTTCTAGACACGGCAGGCGTCAGACGAAGGAAATGTCGAATTTACGACCAAACAGGCTCATGTGTAGGTATGACTTTTGCAGTTTCCCCATTTTTATTGTGCAATGCACTCGTTGACTGTTAGTGGTATTCCAGCTACTTGACACGCCCATCATTAGGTGTTGGAGGAAACTCGGTGGCCTGGATCACTTTCAGATGGAGGAGTGGAAAGGTTTAGATGAGGACATGCGGAGCTCGGGAGACAATTATGTCTTCGAGAGGAATGACAGTCCACTGAGACTTCATCCCACTCCGGTGTCTTGCTCGCATGAAGTCGTACTGCCTTCAGGGAGGAAGACTTGCTCTAAAGTAAATTAACGGCTTTGCCAGAAGAGCTTTTAGGGATTCGAGTGAACTGTTTACGTGTTTCTCTGATTTAAAGTGTCTGGTTTTCTGCAAATATTTCAAAACTGGGATGATTATTTAGAATTTTTTTTTTCCAGTGGAAGAAATAACCTATTTCAAAAGCAACATAAAAACAGAAACAACCAGTTCGACAAAGATCTGATATTTTACAGAGTAATGTATCTAAAGTATCAGATACATTTCTTCCAACATGAAGAACAAGAGATATCTTAAAATACCCCAACCAAATATTGATGACCAACGTCGATTTGTTCTTCCATTTCCGAAAGTGATGATGTACCGCTAAAATATCCTAAAGATGAAATTACCCACACAGCCATCTAGGTGAAGCAGGAACGGAATACGCACGAAACATTCATCTGTCTGTCTTGACAAGGACTTATCTAATTTATTTTGCTAAATGGCCATGGCGGAGTCCAAATTTTTATCTGCAAATTTAATTTCGTAGAAGGAAAAAAAGGTTTGAAATTAGAATTAAGTCGCTAAATGCAGGCGCTATCAGATTCAGAGGTAATATGTTTAGGCACATTGTAATTTCACAGTGGAGATTATGTTTTCTTAAAGTTATTAAGGAGGTGATGGGGGACTGCCGTGCAGGAGGAAACGCTGTAGATTCATGTTTCCAATTTTAGATAATAGAAGCACAACAGCGGCGCTGTCTTTGAATAGTAATCAGCAGCTCATCATTCCTTCTGTTTTCAGAGTAAAGATTAGGACAGATGTCTGAGATTATTCTTCTTTAAATCCAAAGGTTGAGATGGTAAAACAGGATAATTTCACCTGGAGAAAAGAGGAGAGGAGACGAAGCAGGAATCCATTATGAATCAAAGTCCATTTTTATTCATTAAAATGGCAGCAATGCGAATCGCAGGTGTTCTTCACTGGATGATACATTTCTCAGGACGAGTAACAAAAGCCCCGCAGCCTTTAACGTATCTGTTTCCTGTTCAAATGTGTCCAGCTGGAGTCACGCTGTAAGCACAAACAGGAAGGATTTGAGTCTAACATCTGTTTTTCATAGAGAGGATGAAACCTGCTTTCTATTTAACTCTCTGTCAAATTAGTCCTGCAGTATCCACAAGGTCCTGAAATCTGAATTTGGACGTTTTTCACTGATACCTGAGGCTGCGTATGCGCAACATATTTGTACTATGTTATATCACTTAGCTGGAAATGCACACAGTGTCACAATGTTAGTGTCACCTAACATTCCAAAAGAAAAAAAAAATCAAATCTGCTTTAGGTTGTGATTATGATGTGGAAAAAGTTACATGGATATGAAACTTTCTCATATCCATGTAAAGAATTAAAGAATTACTTTTAAAAACAGTTTCATATTACAGCATTTTATGAGCTCAGTGAAAACTTGAGGCATGAACAGAAAATGTGTAAAAAACGCCTGACAGCATTTACGATATGAGTAGATATACGAATATTTTTGTTTCGTGTTTTGGATGCCTAAAAATGTATTAATATCACAACAGCCTCTATGTCATAAAGCACTGCAGTAATCTTGAGCATGGAACGCCTGTCTGCTCGTCCTGCAATCCTCCTATGGAAGTGATGCCAGATAATGATTATTCCACCTGGCACAAATGTTGGGGGAAAAAAGAAACAAAAAAGAAATAAATCTATGTAATTTGTTATGCAGAAGTAGATTTTGCACGAGCAGAGGGGTATTTTCACCTGAAAGCTGCGACTGTTTGGCTGATGAGCTTTAACGGATATTCTCCACATCGCTGGGGTTTTTCACCTCCTCACAGAGAGACCTGTTTAATATTCCTATGTAGCAGAGTAAACATTTGGCCATAAGGAAGCACTCGATTCAAGCGGGACGGTTCAAGTCAGACACCGGATGAGAAGGGGGACATAAAAGAGGCCCTTCATGAATCCAACAGGCCCCCTGGGTCAAGTTTCAAACAACCCTCCCTCATCTTCCTACACTCTCAAACACACATTCTTCACGTGTACTTTCACTCATCGCACTCCGCAAGCAAGCACAAACAGGCACTTTCACACCAAACAAGTTGCTCTGAGAAACCACCAAAGTGTCTTTATTGTGGCGTTGGGGCCTCATAATGTCAGGAATTCAACCTCCGAGGCTCAGTTAAAAAGAAAAGAAACATGTCGAGGATTGAAACTTCATCTTTCACTTCACATCTGCAAAATACAGTACTACAAATGTCATTGTATTTTATTTGGATTTCATGCGATCGACTCGACGCACTGCGTAACTGCAAAGTAGACGGACAAAGAGGATTTTACAATTACATAATGACATTCATTTATATCGTGCCTCCTTTTCTGTGACACACCTAAATAAAATCTAGTGCAATTAACTGGCTTCAGTCGTTCCCTAAGTGGTAAGTAAAGCTCACTTGTATATAATTTCATAGCAATATTATTTAATTCAGCATCCTTTTTGTGAAGGCCTTCGAGGTTTGTTGTTAGAGAACATTAGTGAACAAACAGATTCATGAAGAACATAAAGAATGCATGAAGAACGTTAAGGCTGTGGTAAGGTTATAAGATAATCTTCCAGAGAACCGTTCTATCCATTATCTGAAAAATGGAAAGAGTATGGCTAGAAATACATGGCCATCCACTTGAGCTGACAGAAAGAGAGCATTAGTCAATGAAGTGGTCCATGGTAACTCTGGAGGAGCTGTAGAGACCCAGAGCTCACATCCAGAGCTCAGGAAAACTAGAAGTCATGTTTTTTTTTTTTTGGCAGAGCCAATGAAGTGTGTGAGCAGTGTTAACCTACAAGCCTGACTCAGTTACACCAGTTCTGCCAGAAGAATTGGGCCTAATTTCTGGCAAACCGTTGTGAAATGCTTTCGGAAGAATAACAGAAATGTTCAAAACAAGTCATACAATTTAAATTCAATTGTACCAAAAAAAAGTTCTATATTGTTGCTAGAATAAAATCCATGTAAAGGCTGACGAGTTGTTAGAGATCTCGTAAGTGGACTTTAGTGCCGCTCCGCCAGCACTAAAGGAAGAGAACAAAAAAAAAAAGAGAACATAAAAGCAGTGCAAGTTCTTCCTTGGTGGCCCATAGTAAGAAGATAATTCTCTTTATGCAAATGTTTTCTGGTTGAAAAGAAAATATTGATCATAGACCAGAAAGCTGTGCTGCCCGGAAATACAGAGGAACAATGAGGAGGCTAGGGTTGCTATAAATGAGAAAAGCGAAATGAATTATGCAAGTCTCTTTTGCACATCCACCTTTTCCTCATTATGTGGAGCCATCTGAGTGGTAATTAAATTCATGCACTGATAGGATTCCCTAGTTTTCTGCCACCATGCTTTTCTTATGTACTTTGTCATTCTGGCACTTTCGAAAAGAGGGAGGGAGAGTCATATTGGTGGTCTGTGGAACATCATATTTTACTTTCCCTCATTTAGTTTTCAAATGAAAAATTAGCAACAACCTTCTTGTTCTGGAGCAACCAGCGTTTTGATACTTCCTTTGCAAATTAGTATTGTATTAAGATTGACTTCCAGGTAAATAATCAATTACGTGACAAGCTGCCTAATTCCTACTTCGGTACAGTACTGGTGTTGTGTCAGGGGTCAAAAGATGAACGAGGCGCCAAGAAATTGCTTCCATTTGGAAGTATATGAAGTCACTACATATTGCAAAAGTAAGTGACAATCTATAGAAAAATAAAAACTCTGAATTACAATACAGTTTTCAAGGAAGAAACATTTTCTTCGAAAGACCACTTCCAATATTGGCTAAAATCTCCTAAACTCTATCAGAAACTCTATCTGATGAAACCAAACCTGAATTTTAGGTTTGATACAAAAACAGTGTACCATGGTAACGGCAGTATGATGAGCTGAGGCCACAAAGTGTAGTTGGACCTGGGGTTTCTTTCAAGTTTGATAGCCTATTACTTTTTACCCAAAACGTTTCAGGGGGCTGATGGAAATTCCAATTTTCTTCATTGGAAGAAAATTAAAATTTTGGAATGCTCTAATAAAAATCCAGAACTTGGTCAAGCAACCAGTGAACACTGAAGTACGCAGACAGATTGCAGTTAGGTTAGGCTTTGATTAACACTCATGCTGGACCAGAATTAGTTTCCCTTTGTAACATGTTACAGATAAGACTGTGTTCTCAACTTTAAATCTTTTGCTTTAAAACTACAAATAAATTAAAATAATGCAAGTTCACTTGAGCTATCTCCCTCCTGTACTTTCCAATCAGTTTGCATACACCGAGTAATAGAAAGCTGTTAATCTGCATCTGATAAAGAAAAAATGCCTCGAAACCCGACATTACTTCTCCAGGGACGAAGAGACAGTCCATCTTGCAAATGGACTTCTTCAGAAGCTTCCTGCCTCTCCCCCTTATCCTCCTCCTCTGTTGGGAGCTACACACGAGGCAGGAAGCTGCCTTTATGAAGACGGTCGTGGATTTATGATGCGGAGGCAAGTGTGACTGAACAAGGTCTTTTTTCCCATCTGTGCTTCAGAGCTGCTGCTCTGCTGAAATTTATGACGAGGATGACATAGCTGATTACTCTTGGTTACTGGAGAGAATTGGACGTAGACCAAGACGTTAAGTGTTTGTGTTTATGAAAAAGCAAATAGAGGCCCCCGTCGCCCGGAATTGTCAGTAGTCCAACTTGGTTTTCATCAAATTCCCAAGACCTTCATCAGCTCTCACAGACAGACTTGTGGGAAGTTGTTGTGGTAAATGAATAACCAAGACGCGTTAGAGACAAAGGAGTTAGGGAATAATAAAATAAGATGAATAAATAACACACCCAGACTGATGGAAAAAACACACGGAGCATTCCTGCCTATGGATGCGAAGACATGAGCGAGACTTTGCTGTGACCCCATAAACAGGATGCACTGTGGAGTTCCACTTATTCCTCTTGACAAATTTGTGGTATCGGCATTAAACTGTGGACAAAATCCTGGAGGAGAGTTGAGCCAAACCAAACAACAGCTACACAAAGGCTGAGGAGATGTTCTAACCTCTCTGACCCTATCTGGAGTGGCCTTCTGTGTTGTGGAGTTACCTAGATAAAGAACATTTCCGTGAGGTGAGCCGCCGTAAACATTGTCTGAGTATTTATTTATTACACTCTCTGCATTAAAAAGCATCTTCAACTTAATTTGAAACTTGGCGGACACAGCTAATTTTTGTTAGTTTATTGTTAAGGGGTAAAAGACCGTATTCATGTCAAGAAAGACAAAAGACAGACCCAGACATTGCTTGACATCAACTTGAAATAAATGTGGTTTTTCACAAACCGCAGGCCTCTCCCAAAGCCTACTTTTAGACCTTTGGGAGGCTTAACGTCCATTCCATGGGCCTCAGTTTCCTCTGCTGTTTGGATGAGATTTTTTTTTGATTGATGAGCCATGGCCAATTAGGAGCTTAGCCACTGAGGCCCACAAAGACATGGGTGATCTCAGACATAAACATGGCTGGCCATAGGGGCTTGGCGATACCTGTTGTCTGTGGAAATCTTTGTAGCAGCTGGGAGAGTCACCAGGTCTTCCCTGGAGGTTTTGAATACTTGGACCAACTCAGAATATCTTCAGAAAACAAGTCAGCCTGCAGTTCTAATACCCAGAAACAAACCATTCCCAGAGAGAAATAACCAAGGGGTGATGTCAGGTTTCTAACACGGTGCCATCCTAGTGGGGGCAGGGAGTGGTGAGCGTCTGCCCCGACTGACACTTTGTGGTTGATGAGCAACAGGGCGCCAGCCAGCGGGCTCGTTAGACAAACTGTGACAACAAGATGTTGGCCTTGAAAATCAATTATAAACAGGAGAGTGTCTCTGCATCTGTTTCTGCTTGGAGTTATGCAGCTCTGTCTGCCCCCGCTCTGTTTTTCCAAGGGTCTGACTCCGCTGCCACTTAGTGGGTCATCCCTGTGGGATTAGTGATGGCACACAAACCTCTGGTACAGTGCTTGTAAATCAGAGCAGATGAAGTGAGGTGATGACAGGTCTAGGAGGCCCCCGTAATTCGCCGACATTTATTGGAGATTCCTGAGAGAATATTGTTTTTATTGTAAGCTCTGAGCACACTCCCCTGTGTGCCAAACATAAAACAAGTTTTTTTTTTCTTTTTGTTTTAAATAAAAGATTAAGCTTTTCTTTAACGGATAAAAGAAAAAAGAAAGACACATTACTGTCTGAAAAATTACCCCCTTTGCTTAACAACCTGAGGTCTCTGACACTTTTAAATAAATAAAGGTTTCATCTGAAATTAGTGACTTATCTTGAGCTGGAACTGGATTTTTTGTCAAAGTGGATAAAGTAATGTAGAGTAGTGTGTTGAGTTTACCTGTTAAACCCCACCATTTCTCTTTTTTTTTTATTTGACAAGACGCACGGCATTTATACGTATTCCCTATGTGCAGATAAGACAATTATGACTCAAATGAAGAACTTGTTTTACAAGTGATAAAATGTCTTGTGCAAATTATGTTTCACAAACTTTTCTTCAGAAAGACAAATGTAAGTCAATGAGGCCAAAGTCCAAAGGGAAAAAAAGACCTTAAACCATGCTAAAGATCTAAAATCTACTGCTCAAGACAGTTCTAAGAGATTCCAAAAAACCCCTTGTTATCTTAAAACAAAGCTCACCTCATCAGCATTTCTTTCTATCACATAGACTCTGGCCATCTCTTCCTGATCCTGCACCAGAAACACTGCATGAAAGTACTGAAAGTCTGCAATCAAGACTATACCAACCTCCCTGACTTACAGTTATGGCAATGTGCTATGCCGGTACTCAACATCTTGAACTCTTTCATGTTTAATCACTTTATCGACAAAAGCTGTAACTTATTTTATTGTGACATGTTCTCGTACTCAGTCTTGTCACCCTAATACCATGAAATATGTGTATTTATTTATCAAAACAATTCTGAGACAAATAGGTTTGAAATAGAAGTAGCATTGGACAAAATGGTGACACATGAATACAAAATGGTAATGCAAATTTGCAAAAGAACCCAATTGATCCTCAACCTTTCCAAGCAGTGAACAACTTTGTCAGTGGCCATAATGTTTTGGCTCATCGCTGTTTTTATTTGCGTACACTTAACCCCAACAACAACAACAAAAAACAACATGGAGACTTTCTGGATGTCAAAGAAGCAACATGAATGCTGTTTAAGGAGGCGAAGTAGACTTAATGGTCTCCCTTAAAAAATGCTACTGTCCCCTGGCTGACATCAGCCGGCTTTTACCCAGATAAACTATGTCATCACGCAGACAATGCAAGCCCTCATTCCTTTTGTTTCTTTGTTGCTCTCCAGAGAGACTGTTTACAGCCATTTCATTTTTTCCTTCAAGATGCAGTGAAAGCAGTGATAAAAGGCCCTCATAGTGAGACCACCACAAGAGGTAGAATAACTATAGAGATCCTTTCAGAGACCCTTTTGGGGCTGAACAGACCCCCACTAACTTCTTCTTTTGCTTTAAGCCCTTCTTGCCCATCTGTTCTCCAGGTTTTGTCTTTTTACCGACCTTATGGCTGGAGGGCATTGAAGGCACGTTCGGCTTTGTGTTTTGTGCAATCTTCAAAACAAGTCAAGCTTCCTGGCTTGACTTGGAAGCTTGAATCCACTTCACCAGTCCAATGAAGTGGTTTCGTTGTCTTTTTTTTTTTTTTCACCTGAAGCTCTCAGCAACAAATTCTAAAACTCCAGCTAACATGCAATTATGCAGTTTCAGGGTATTTGTCCAACCAGCCAGACTAATAATCAAGCAGTCGGGATACAAGAATGATTGGAGTTACTCCCAGGCCAAAACCAATTCACTCTCACTGGCAGGGGATAAGCTTTTCCTCACAGCAACCAGCAAACATTATTCCACTCTGTTCCAGAGTAGCAGTGGCTATCTTCTCCTGAACGTGTATGTTTATTAATGTTAGTCCCAGAAACCAAGCAGGATGTCAATCATCAACAGCAGTAGCCGACAAATTGCTACACAAAAGATTATGGTTTGACTCGGTGCCTTCAGAGCCATTAACTTGGCAGGTCTGGCTATTCAGGAACGTCTATCCTGCTTCCATGGAAAATTAGTTGAACATGGAAAACTGTAGTAGTGTAACACTGCCCACAGATAAATAGTATGGTGTAAAACCAAGCAATAAACCCCCACTTTCAGCCATCAATTGAAAACCAAATGTAAAGAGGTTGACCGGGTCAGTGCAGTACGAAATCTTGTAGGACAGAACATAATGGGTATCCCATGCAATAAAGGTCCTCGCTAATGCCAGATCTGGAATGGCCTAGTGTATTGTCGGCATTCATCATTCTTAATCCTAATAGTGCATGAGGATTAGATTGTGTATTTGTAGCAGGGAAGCAAGGAGGCAAGTGAAAGAACTCAAATAAAACAGAAAAAGCATCATTATATTGTGTTATTTAAAGAAAAGAACTATGTTTTGACATGAGTCAAAATGAGAAAAAAAATACATAAAATTACAGGCAGTGTTGCGCAATTTTATGATCTACAGTCTTCAACTGAAACAAGTACAACTAGACTTGAATGCAGTCATGATGGGCAGGATATAAGTAGGTACTTCTGTTTTTCTCTTTTTTGTACAGTTTTGTAATTTAGTTCTGGTAATTTATTTCATTAGAATAATTTATTCAGTAGACTAGGCCGCTCTCTCTCTCTCTCTCTCTCTCTCTCTCTCTCTCTCTCTCTCTATATATATATATATATATATATATATATATATATATATATATATATATATATATATGAAGACTAATCTTTTACATGTCATCAATAGCCGCGTTAACTCAGTGAAACTTAGAAATGTAGGTTTTAATTTCGTATATGATCCACAGCAAATCCGCCAAGCTACACAGACACGTTGCCATAGCAACTGACAACAATGCCGCTTCATATTTTAGGATTTAACACCAAAAGAACATTCAAGAATTTCGCACACAGAACAGAACATTCAGTATGTTGTTGTAGTACGCTTAGGCTTAATGTTTTATTAATAAATAATTGCTGTGGTAGATTAGCTACCACGTCTACTTTACTGAATTATTTTGACATACAAACTGTAGTCGACAAAACGCACATTTCATTAAAAAACTAAACAAACACACCTTATTGCTGTCTTACCTTTACTTATCAATGATATCCATGCACCCCTAATTCTGCACAAAAATATCCGTTCATCTAAAGCCAAGTCTATCTTCGGCATGTCTTTTCTACTCCGTTTAAGAATCATGAAACTGTCTTGAAGCAAAACCTTCAGCTCCGGTGTTGGTCTTCCTTTAGTTATTATCTCCTGCTTCAATTGAAAATCCACTTTAGAAAACTGTTTAAGTGTAGAAATGTAGTCTTTCATGTTGACATCGGAAGAGAGGAAAAAACAAATATATCGCTGTACTTTACTTATTTACTGTATGGCTAGCTCCATAGCTAACTCACTGTGTCTTACTCTGCAGTTGTGCAGTCACAATATCTGGGATCATGAGCGCCCCCAGCGATGAGGCAAGAGAACTGCCTGCCTCACCTCGAGTCTGTTCTCTGCCGTTTCTGATCGCTCCTCCGCACACAAAACACGATACATACACAGTTGGTGACAAAAAAAAAAAAAACACTGTACATTATAGACATAAGCTAAATTATGGAAAATCAGTCCATATATTAAATGTTTTTTAGCCATTTTATTGCTGGCGTACAGACAGGACGAACTTGCCCCCATAGAATGGCAGCCAGTGCAGTTAGCGAGAGGTTGCGCAATCCCAGGTGAGGCTCAGCTCTCTGCTGCCTCACCGGCTTCGCTTCTGAGCATTTGAATGGAAAATGCGAAAATCCAGCGATTTGTCAGAAGAAATAATCAGAATTGGTTAAGCTAAGTAAAGAATAGGTACTTTATAGTACAAACCACAGGGTGAAAATAGAAATATAAATGGTTTTATTATTTTTTCCATGATGACAGGTGACCGCACGTCCCCTGACCGCAAATGTGTTTTCACTGATATATATATCTTTTTACAAGATACATACTGTAGTTTTAAGCAAGTGGTCGGACTATATTTTATTTAAATATTTAAGATCCAACAAAGCAGGCAGAATCCACTCTTGTGGAAGATTTTCTTTTTAGAAAAACTTTGGAAACCACATTCTATTTTCTTTCCATATTATGCAATATCTACATCCTGGCCATGCAAGGCAATGGCCAGGACATAGAGTACTATTACTACATTCATCAATAATAATAATAAACTTTACATCGGTACCGCAGGCTCACATTTGACGATTGTTTTCGACATTTCGGTCTCCATTTGTGCGATATCATGAGCCCGGCTAGCTCAGTCGGTAGAGCATGAGACTCTTAATCTCAGGGTCGTGGGTTCGAGCCCCACGTTGGGCGCAAGTTTTTCTTCTAGTCCTGAAACATGAGATGCCGTTTAAAAGCCTAACGGGTTTGGTCACTGAACGTGGTATACAGATAGATTTCAGTGAGAAAACACATTTGTCTCTTCTCTTTCGTTTTGCCGTCGTCACTCATTTGCATCCCGGAAGTGCTTCTACATACGTAACGAGGTCAAAATGGCGGCTCACTGCCTGTGAAAGGGTCGAACCTGAAGGCAGCTTTATGATCCTAAGACATGTATAAAACGCCATGCAGCAGACTGACAGGTAAGGGCAGGAGAAAAATGTAATATTCCGTTAGCCAGCTGTTTACCTTTACAGACACATTTTTGTCTTGCACGCTGTTAGCAGCCCGAAAGCTAATGCAGAAGCTAGTTCAGCATGTAGCTTACTGGTTGAGAGTTAGCTTATAAAGGAGTCTACAAGTGACTTTGTCCGGCTGTCTATTATCGGTTTCTATGCAAAAACATGGCTTTCGCTAAAGACCACCATTCTGCTTTAAATGATACTGTTGAATATCGAAATAGTTGCAGAAATAACACAAGGATGCATGCTTCTATTAGCTATAAGACGTAGCTGGGAGACAACAACAAACATACCATAGCAAATGATAGAAGCTGCACAGAGTAACGAACTGGAAATCTATCCCCGTACTCATAATTTCCTAGTAGATTGACAGAAATATGCTTATTAAGCCTTGATTTACTCCTCCTGATATCACAAAATGTAAAACTCATAATATTTGCCCTAATTTGGGCGTTTTGGACACTTGATCTTTGTGACCGACAATCAATTCGCAATTTCTACGACTAAAATTAAATTGTACCATATACTCATAGTCCATCATACGATAATTTCCCAATATGGCTACTAGAAATTGTATCTAGCAACAGGAGGTTTCTTTGAGATATTTTTAGTTTGATTACCTGTCATCAAAGTCTATCATATTTCATAAGTCTCGGGTGGTCCAAACAGGGGATAAGATACGGAAATGGGGTGCTATACAAACTCTCAGGGAAATTAATATGTATTGTTTAATTGTATTAAAAGTTTTCTGTGCCTATTTCATTTGAAATTAAAACCACTTCAAATAATATGAAATGATTGAAAGACTTCAAATGTCTACTTTTGTAACAATTATTTTTCTGGATGTGTAATCGGAAACAATGCAAGTCAATTCAAGCATGTCACTCATGTTATTTTACTGTGTTTTGGTCATTTCTCCATTTTACCATATTAGTACATTGGTTGTTTGATATTCGGCTTCCGGAGTGGACTTTGGGGCATTTTGCCCACCTTTGAGAAATTTTGTGTCCAATTTTGGTGTTGAGGATTTCAAATAATTAATTCTAAAACCTGCTTATTCTTTTTCTGTAAGGGAATGTGTTTAATTTTGTCCAGGACGTGTTATCTACCAGGATACCAGGAGTTATTTTAGGGATGGGTAGGTGTCATAATCTATCATATTTCAGGAGAGATAGCTGGATTTAATGACATTAGAACCATTACAAATGAAAGTAGGGTGTGATATTAGAGTTATATATAGAGTTTAACTGTGTTCTTCCTGGGACTCAAGTATTTCCATTATTACCTACATAATAAATCTAGAAAAATAAAAGAAATACCAAAATACCTAGAGAAATAAATGTAAATATATGGCTTTTGAAAGGTCTGTATGAAATGGAAGTAGGAAGGGAAAAATGCCAAAATGTGACTGCCAATAGGAAGAAGAGTGATAAAGCCAGAGCCTGTTTTTCTTAGTGGTATTTTTTTTAATAAGAAATGGAGATTAATTGGATCAAGTGGATTATATATTACATGCAACTTATTTTACTTAATTTAAGCTTCCTAAAATGTTCTCAACATATTCTATTTATCTTGTTTCTTATGCCTATTTAGGCCAGTTGACTCTTATGAAATATGACTAATTATGACTTCTGATCAAACCAACAAAACTTCTAAGAGACCTCTTGCAGTATTGGTGTCGTATAACTGTACTTTCTTGCATTAGACCAGAGGTTCCCAAACTGTGGGGCGCGACCCACAGTTTGGGAACTGTGGGTCGCGCCATTGTGATAACAATGGCTTATAAAACGGTATAAGCCATTGTTATCACGTTGTAAGCTGTTTTTCCGAGCTGCCTTTAAACACAACATCAGCGCTACGACGCTCGCACTGGGTTTACACCTGTGTGGCAGCGACGGAGACCTGCTGCTGCTGCACTCAGGGGTGTGTTAGAATCATGGCAGCAAACCAGCAAAAACGCAAAGAACTTTTCACAGTTTTTCCTCCAAACTAACTGACTGAGTTGAGTAAAGCTGTTGGATGCAGCAGTGACGTGCGGTGAGATTCATAGCTGGTGAGGCACTGACTTAATCATAATCAGATTTACAAATCTAGACCCCATGCAAGTTATTGTTTACATAAGAAAATTTTGCGCATGCGGACAATGCTGGAGGGCAAAAAGGCTATTCCTTTACATGCCATCCATGGCCACGCTGCCGACGTGGCCAAATTCCGTTAACGCAATCAAACTTGGACGTAGATATTATTAATTCCGTGCTGTGCTCCAGAGCAAAGGGAAAAATCGTTAAAGAACAACTCAAAACCACGTCTCTCTCGCTCTCTGTATCAGAGCAGCTACAAGCACACTCGTTGCCATAGCAACTGACAACAACGCAACAAAAAATAAATACTCAGATATTTCCCACACAAAGAGCAGAACATTCAGTCTGTTGCAGTAGTATGGTTTTAGGCTTAATGATTACTTTGGGATTAGTAATTAGTGATTGCTGTGGTAAGAGGAGAAAACTATAAATATATCGCTGCACTTGACTTTACTGCATGGCTAGCTGCTAGCTCGCTGTTACTGTCTTGATGTCTGGGATCATGAGCGCCCCCTGCCTTGAGGCACTGGGGGCGCTGGGATGCAGGTAATGTTAGCTAAATGATGACTAGCTAATATCAACACAGCACCTTAAGCTTAACAAGTAGCCTCTAGGCTACTGACAATGTTGTCTATGTTCAGCTGCTTCAATTCATTTTGCCCCCAAAATAAGTCGATCACTCCCCACTCCCCCCACCACTCACACACATCATTCAACCAGGTAGCCTCTCCATTTTGGTAATCCACAAGGGAAGCCCAGAGAATGTTTGGAAACTACAGGGGGGGGTCCAGGAGAAAATGTTTGGGAACCACTGCATTAGACTATCAGTAGATAATGTAAGAATTATTTTAATTGTCAGAAGAGGTTCAAAACTTTCCTCACTTAACAAAAATATGCCTGTCAGTTCAATGGAGAACATAATGAAACAAGTGTTTTGGGAATATTTTCTGTCAGGGCTTAGTACTGTGTTAAGGGATTAATTGTGTTTCTTTTTTTCCCACAGGTTTTCTAGGTGTAAGAATAAAAGAGCGATTGGTTCAAATCGCTCCTCGATGTGACCAGACTGCTCGAAGTCTTATTTACCTCCACAAAAGAAATCCCTCAAACTCGCTGACGTATCAGCATCTTAACTTTCTGAAACGACAGGTATCCTCATTGGGCATTACCAACCCTATTTCTAACCCAATGTGTTGTGCCAAAATTTATCAACCCAACAATAAATCTGTAAACCATTTTGTCCCTTTTTGCTCCTCACTTTGTTTTCATAGTATGTTACCAAAACCAGCAGTGGACTTGAGCAGCGCACGGTCCCCAAGCACGACCCGACAGTTGTCGATGAAAGAGATGCCAGCGTTGAAAGACAGGTGGAGAGAATACCGGCGAATAATGCTGAGCTCGCAGCAGTCGCCCCACTGTCGGAGGATGTAACGCGTGAAACACAACCTGAAAACTTCGCTGCAAAGCCTGGTACGCAAAGTGCGACAACTCCAAAAGGTTCTGCGTCCCATTTTGCTGCAACCACAGATGAGCCTCCGCACGTTCAAGTGGAGACGGAGGAGGCGAAGCAGGCCCGTCTCGACAGACAATGGAAGCCGCTGAAAGTCGATGCGGGTGACCTACCAGATGTCTACGCTAGACTTGCTAAAATCAAACTTACAGGTAGAGTACCTTAAACATCACCGTGTTGATATATACATATACATACATCTCTGGTTTCATTGAGTCTTATTGGCTGTTTTATAATTCATCAAAAAGCTGTATGATTGACAAAATCTTTACTTTTCTCATGTAATGACTGTTTACTGCTATCAACCTATACTGGAGTTTCAATTGGTTGCATTTTCACAACCTCAAAAAATATCATATGCTAGTATAATATAAAAATTATTGTTTTTCTCTGGGCTCTGCACTGTGACCATTAAAGACAGTGAACTGTAGTTGTTTGTTAGATTGAAACAGCTTGGATAGCTTATCTTTTTTTTTTTTGCTTCTCAAGTTATACTTGGCAGAAGTAAGCATGGGTCTGCTGTTGGTATCAAGATATACAAAGTTTTAGAAATGCTATAATGTGTCGATATAATGTTTCCATGGTCTACAGTCCTTTTTATGAAAGACCTGAGAAAGTGTGTTGTTATCCATGCTAACCAAATAAATATGCAAAATTAACTGGCTGAGTATGTCAATTAAGAAACTGTATGTTCAACCCACACTGTTCCCATCAGAACTTCTACTGGATACTTAATCTATGGATATGTAGTTTTTCTACATATCTAACAAACTGATTTTGCAGTCTAAAATTTCACTCCCGTTTTGCACTGCCAAATGATGAAGATAAGATAGAGTTGAATATGTTGGGAGATTTCAACCTGAAATATAACCACTGTGCACAGTTTACATATTAGATTATTGATCACACTTTTACCAGTTCATAATTATCATAGTAAAGTTTCCAACACTGTCTAACAAATCGAGCCTTCCATCTGGAAAAGTTTCCAGTTTTCCAAGCAAACCTAATTTTAACATTCAGTATGGCTGCCCCATTTAGTAAATGAGGCAGCCATTTGCTAAATGCACAGTAAAGGTTGCAGGTATGAAAAATGCATTGTTACGTCTGGTGGTTTTTCTCATTAAATCTGTGGCACACTGATATTTCTGCATAGCCTTTATGGATGAAAGTCTTCATTTAGTGTCGGAAAACAAAATGGAGAGAAATAAATGATTACGAGTATACTACTAGCACATAAATTAATTAAACTAAGGAATTATTATTAAGTGATTTTTAACTGGGGGGGTATTTCTTGTTTTGTCTGTTTTCAGCTCTGGTGGCAACAACTGCAGCAGCCGGTTTTGCAATGGCTCCCGTCCCTTTTGATCCCGTCTTGTTTTTCGTGTCTTCTCTGGGAACAGGCCTGGCATCCTGTGCTGCCAATTCCATTAACCAGGTCGGTTGCTTTCATATTGCTACCCAACATTAAGGTTTCTTACAGGCTGTAGACATCTTCTGAAAGTGGCAACTTTGAGGAAATCTTTTGTGATCTTGTCAACTTTTGTCAGGCGTAGACGGATATTTGTTGACCTCCAACTGTTTTGTAATACAAACATAAGGTAGCTGGACGACATGCTTCTACACGCAGCTGTCTTAGAATAATCAATCATTTTCCAGAAACATCTGCAAGAACCATCATCCTCACCTTTTGTTCTCATCCGCTCCACATTTCTATTTAAGCTACACATCTCAAAAATGCATCGAGTTGCCTGCAAGTTGTCATTATTTCTCTCCTGAAAGCTTTTTTTTTTTCATATCTGTAAACAAAGGACCTTTTTTTCTATAGAGGCACTTAGAACGCCCTGAGTCAGTAGAGCCTCCCTCCACTGTCTTGTGTTGACGTCTTACGTCGGAATTTGCTCTGTGATTTGAGAATTTTAGCATAATGGGTGAACTCTTTGCTAGCCCTTGATTGAACTGTGTTTAGTTGTGGTTTTAGCCTGTAATTTTGCAGAGACCTTGATTATACTGTGAGTTGGTGCCCTTAAGGCGAACCTCCACCTGAGCCTTCACCATATGTCTCATCTTCTGTTTAGTAACTAAATAGTTGAGTATCTGTAGAAAATAATGCAAAGACCTTAGACGAGTCACTTATAATTTTTGGAAATGTTTTGACCCAAAAACAGAGCTGGCTGCTTTGCTTTTTTTACGTCTCACACTTAGCAGAAGTGTAAATATTTTTAAGATGTTGGAAAAATGTCCTTGTCTTAACTGAATAGTTAAACCCTGGTAGACGTTTGAACAACCCAAAATAAAAGAAAAACATGTGTGCTATGTTATTTAATCGAGATAGCTTTGCATCTAACAGACCATTGAAGGAATTTCATAAATATCCCCATTTATGCATCAAAGAGTTTCCAGAACCAATCACACTCACTTAATACATGCTAATGCATGCATCGGTTCTAATCCATGGAAATTTAGCTGGTTCCTGCCCTGTTGATGCACATTTCAAATGTTTAACCTACAAATACCTTTCAGATGAGTACAAGCGTTCAGTCTGGAAATGTAGCAGTTAGTCATCCAGCTATTAGAATTAAGACAATTTTCTAATAATTTACTGTAATAATGGGGATGTAAATACATACTGAAAAATCAGAGTTTTTTTTTATCATGACTTAGAATTCCCACCATTTCATTCTTTAAATGAAATGGTACAGCATGCATCTGTTTTGAGTTAAGTGAAATTAAGATAAAAGATGGTATGTTTTTGATGCAGGTAAGGATAAAACCTTGCAATCCTTATCTGCATTTTTCTAAACTGGTCGTCCTTAAAAAGAGTAGAAATTGTACAACAAAGAACCTCCTGTGCATTTCTTTTTACCTTTATTGTGTTGTAGTAGAATGAAATAAAATCATAATTTGCAGCGTATGCCTAAAGAAAAACTGCATTGTACATGAGCATTGTGAGTATTTTTAGGATTTCGTATTTAATTTTGCTCTAACTGGCAATTATGGAATCCTGCATTGTTTCTGTGGATAAATATATACCGAAGTGAAAAGAGATCCTTGTGGAACCTTTGTTTAAAATTTCTCTCTTTTTTTATTTCCACAATTGCCTCTTTGAGTCTTGCTTTAAATTCAGCTTATGGTGCATGATGCCAAGAAGTGTTTTTCTGTGGCAATGTTGTTGGCTTGTGACCCTGAACCTCTACATGAGAGAGAATCTCTCGCAGCTCTTTTCTCCCTTGCTCTCTTTAAGTACAATGTCATCGGAGTCTTAATTGGAAATGGCTGGGGATGGGATGGGGATCGTGCTTTCAGTCTTAATAGCCACCTGTCTTGATGTGGAGCTGACTTTGATGTTGGTTTTCTTCTGGAATCAGGAAAGACAGAATAATATCTTGTTGGCAGAAAAAATGAAATTGCAGTGCCTTGCAAAAGTATTTTCTCATGACCATCTCAATTTTTTCTCACTTGGATTTGACTGGGCCATTTATTCAGCTGAGTATGTTTTGATTGAAACCTGTCTATTGTAACTCTGTCTCTATTGACACCCATTTCGCTTTAAGTGTTAGTTTTTGTCAACATGGTATGTTTGTACTCTGACTGTATTAAAAAAAACTAAGCTTGAAATATCTCAAATTAAAATGCATTTAGAAAAAGAAAAGTGACACCTTTTCTTTCTACTTTACTGTTATAAACTACAGTGTGTTGGTTTGCTCCATTGAAACCCTCCATTGTAATGTGATAATTGTGAAGAAGTCAAGGGGTGTGAATACTTTTGTAATGTGCTTGAACTTAAATTCCTTTTGCACATAGCTATGCATCCGCAAAAGAACAGTTTGTGTTGATTATCTGTTTTATCCTCGACTGTCCACACACAGTCGCAACATTGTGCATTTTTCTAAATTGGTAATCCTAAAAAGAGTAGAAATTGTGCAACTCTAACTTCAGAGCTGCTGCCTTTGGCTTTTTTCCCCTCTCACTCCCTTTCATCCCTAAAATGCCAGCTTTTCAGTGTAAGTTTAGTTTGGGATGATCAAAGACCGTTTTTTTTTCTCTAATACACAGAAAATCAAACAAAAAACCTGACAAATCAGTGCAAAGATCAAGCGAAGATGACTTCCTAAGGATTTGGTGCTCCACGCTAATCCCTTAATGTTCTGCATCCGAAGAGGCAGAGCAGTGTGCGATCTTGTGACCGCACAACTGTCAGATTTCCTCGAGAAACGGAGCGAGGGAGAAATTCATAACGATTCTACTGCGGTAGTCAGAACTTGGGATTCGCTGTGAAAAGCCGAGGCTGCCATTTGTCCCATTGGGAAGCACCCATAGGCCAAAAGGAAATGTTGTGGTTCCTTCTCCAAACATTCATTTATTTTGGAAACTGACCCAAAGGAACTGGAGTATAATAGCCGTGGTATTTTAACCAGAATTCTTTGGGGTTACAGTCAAATTGATTAATAGTCAGAAAGAAAAGCCATATGCAGCAACAAAGCTCAACTTCAGAGTTTATATTTTTGTGAGGAGTAGTTATAATGGGACTTCTAAATTATTTGAAAATAACTAACTTTGTTATTTTTATTTTTTCCCCCCAAGTATTCTATGATCCTAATGATAGCTAAAATGTTTATAGCAAAATCCTCTGCAGGTGTCCCAGCCATTCTCACTTTCAGTCCTGACCTCCACTTCTTCTAACTGGATAATTGGGTCAGATGAAAGTTTGAGGCAGGATGCCTGAAAGACCCCAGGGAGGTCTCAGGGTCCTTGGCACTGTAAACGGGACCTAATGAAGCTTTTGAATGCCGGGCGGGGGGGGGCCGCGGGAGGTGTGTCTTTAGTGTTTTGACAGCATCTGAAGCGTAAGTCACACCACGCTGCTTTGCGTGTTTGTTTAATGAAAATGCAAACAGGCTTGTTTTTGTCTCTTGACTTGTGTCATTTCTGCTGTCGTGACGAAGGCAGCTCGTTTCTGTTGTGTCTTTGTCTCATTTGTGGTGAGCTGTCTGAGGCTGGCACGCACACCGAGCCCCCACACGACTCCCCCTCCTCCTCCCCGCACCCTCAACCCCATCCACTGCTTACCACCTCACGCTGCACCCTGCTGTCTTGTCCTGTGCAGACATGCATTATTTACCGTCTTGCGTGCTTTCGTGTCAGTGCATCTTGGTCGGCCTTTTTGACTGTACGGGTGGGATGATTGAACAGGGACACAGGTTTTACAGACAGCTGTGTGTTACCAGCTGTCTGTAAACTACATGCTTCTTTCACTAATCTTTTTATTTTATTTTATTTTTTTATATGAAAGTTTGATTAATTTAAATACATTTTCATTTCATCCAGACCAACCTGTACTTTATTTATTTTTAGGGGACATTTAGTCGTTTTACTTCTGTTGGAGCAATAGAGGAGCGACTTTTACAGAGAACTAAATTGATCTGTGCAAAAATAATTAAGTGAACTCCACGAACCCAATGTTTTCGACTTAAACCCATCAAAGTCTGACGACAACACAAACTATTCCTCTATGAACTTTCTACAATGTCAGTTTTTTTGATATATATATATATATATATATATATATATATATATGTATATTTTTTTTTTTTTTTTTTTTAAACATGCACATAAAGCAAGATGACTCTTTGAAAATCGCATATGCAAATTTATGGGACTCAACTGTCCCACACTGAAGATCTTTTTAAAGCCAAAGGAGAAAAAAGCAATCCAAAACGGCTAAAGATAAAAATGACTAAAGATGGGGACAGAGGCTTCTCTTCCAGCAGGAAATCAATCCAATTTAACCAGAGCTACAGTGGGATGGTTCAAAATAAAACATATTGATGTCTTAGAATGACCTAGTCAAAGTTGAGACTGCCACTGTATTTTTTTTTCCACCCTTGCTCTTTTTTTGTTTGGAGGTACTATGTTGAAGACAGCACCTCTTGAGAATGTCATAAGTTGTAACAAGAGCCTGTAGCTCCTAAAATCCCACCAACTGTGACACAAAGGACTACAAACTCATCCACCAACACTTTTGCCTGATAAAAGGAACAAACAGATAAAAACCCCAAAAGGAAAGTTATTTGTCGTCCATTGGTTAGTATTGTTGGATATCGTCACAATATTTATGATAATTGTAGAATTACATAGTAACTTAACTATTCTGAACTTCACCTTTTAGCATTTTCGGCGTGATGAATGAATTAGAAACTATTCATTCTTACCTTTTTAATTGTCTGCATTTGCACAGATATTCAATAATGCTTCATATTAATGATAGATTGTTGCTGTAGTTTGCCTCGTAAAGGCCTTGGAGAATGGCTGTGGGGGGGCTTTTTTAAGTTTAAAGGTCAGGCACATCAGAGTGTTCGCCAAATGGCCGGTTTTACATGAAAGGAGATCCCTTCCTTGCTGCAGATGCTGCCCTTAAGATCTTGTTTTCCACCAGCTTAGTTAAAACAAAAGACTGAGTTGATCTTTGACTTTGAGGCTTTGTAGATTTCTGTTTTGATGGTCTCCAGCAAGCTGTTAATTCAGCCTGAGAGAAAAGATGGACATTTGCTTTTTAATTGCCCTGGAAACATGGCAAAAATGACTCTGTGGGTATCACCCAATCAGATTAGGATTAATATTTAACCAGCCAGCCTTGTTTAATAGTTAATTTCTTCAAAGCCTTTTGTTTTTGTTCACTGTGGGATGCCGGTCCATTTCCAAATGTACAAATGAATTTCTTGTAGCCTCAGACGGTTGACAGATGGTTTCCTCTGATACTATCATGAAAGGAGTGATGCGCCTCACATTGTCCCTAACAGAAACTCATAGTTACCCAGGGCAAATATTGTTGCTAAGGAAGTGTTAGGTTTCAATGCCGTAGTGTTGATGACATGCTAGCTTCTAGATATGTTGTTGTTTCTGGAAAATCAAGCAGAATTGTAGCAGGTTAATGGGCCCGCTTCAGATCACAGTTTCAATCTGCAGCCTTTACACGAAACATTGGATGAGGGGGTTGAAGTTGACCCACCCCCTGTTACACCTTTGATCCATTTCTGGAGGTAGTCACAGTGCAATAATGTCCCTGAGGGGAAGATGGGACTGTATAACGAGTGAGATTTAGTGATATGATACAAATCAAGAGGAGATAGAAAACAGTGAATTTACTGACATTCTTATTGCCAAATTGCAACTTTTAATTATGGTATTGTCTCTGTAGGATTTACAGGCTTTTCCTGTGTTTTCCTTAATTTTTATTCAATTTCTCTTTTTTTTTTTTTTTTTTTTACAGAATATTGCATGAAAGCATATTTAGGATAAATTTGTTTCTGCTATCCGACACAATTTATCAATGTTTCTCTACATTATTCTCTTTTTTGTTTTGTTTTAATTTTTTTTTTTTTTTGCATTCTTAGTTTTCAGAACTAAACTTACTATTCTTCATGTTAGAATAGTGTAAAACTGAAACAAGGAAATCAGAGGAAAATAAAGTTAATATGTAAAACTATGAAAACACAAGAAAAGCATTTCATTTCAACAGATTAGGGAAAAATTTTAAATACAATTCACATACTATAAACATTCTGATACTTGCATTGGATTCTTTTTATCAGTTGAATTCTTCAGCTGCATTCACAGTTTTTGCATTTAATCAAATGCAACTTCTTCCAGTCTCCCTGTCACAAGACATGTTGAACTAAATCTCATTATATAAAATCAAATTTCATGTTGCAAATGCTATGTTTGTCATGTCAGTTGATTGGATGAAATTCTCTCAGGAATCAATTTATTTCTTATTAAATACGGTGTTTCGAGTTGTGCTGATAGTCAATCAATAAACTGCTTTAGGCTGTTGGAAGGAAACACATGGTGTATATGCGCTTTGTGTTCCGACTTTTCCTCAAGTCTTGACAAATTAATGTAACGTGACCTTACTTCAAAGGAAGATTTGGGCAGAGAAGAAAACAGTAGTTTTCCTGCAGTTGCCAGCAGTATGTCATCATTCTATTAAGATCACGCCAAAACGACTTACGGTGCTGTCAGGGCCACATCTTGTTGGTGCAAACGTACCTCACCACAACGGTCACAACATGAGTCATGAAACGGGACAGACTGATGGAGAACCATGTGGAGCAACCTCCCTTATTATTAACCTTTACTTTTTTTTTTTTTTTTTTTTTTTTTACAAAACTAAGTGATTATGGGCTTCGTGGCCGTCTAGGGAAGTTGCCGACAGCTTCTAGAGACGAGTCAGAGAGGAGGAAACTACTCAGCAGAAAGCATTCTGGCTCCGGTCCTGCTCTCCAGCCAAGTCTGGGTCTGTGTTTTAGTAATCGCTGATCTCCTTCAAACCGAGCAACAGCAAACCCACTCCATACAAAAATGATGTATTTCATTTTTCTGTCAACAGTGCTGCTTCTGGCAGGATTTAGCAAGATAAAAACACAAAGTGGAAAATAAATCACTACTATAGTACTTCTAATAGCTTTGTCATGGTCTCAACTAGGTCAGCTATTAATTATAATTTCTGTCTTCTATTTGTGGGCTTATTTTATATTGCAAAAAAAATATTTTTCTCAAAAAAAAAAAAACATTTTCTTTAACTTACTACTTTTACAATAGACTTTCGTATTTATGACATTCCTCAAAATAAAATGTAAACAAAAATTTCCAAGTGACCCTTTCATCAAGATAAAAATGAATAAAGTGAAGATGCAAGTTTTGTCAATGATAAAGTTTTTAAAAGTTCAAAAGTAACTAGATTTAATTGTAAATATTTTTGAAGCCTTTAAGATGTGATTTATATTTATTACCTGCATGTGTTATTCATCTATCTGTCAAGTGTAAATCGGATTTATTTAGATAATATAGCTGTACAGTTAAATGTGATTAAATTAGGTCAGTTAAAAATGTATTTGGATAACTTGCGTAATAACACAAAGAAAGGTTATAGACTCACTATTGCAAGGGTTTTATATTTTAAATTAAATATGCTCATTTTGACCACCTACTGACACTAATATATTAAATACAAACAGTCTTTAATATTTTTCTGGCATGGATCTGTTCACCCTAATGATCACAGAGCCCCTATATTTAAACGAGGGTCCTTTGCCTGACATAAAATCTTTGTGTGGTTAAATATTTTTGCAAAGTAGCAAAAGTTTCCTCTTTTTTTTTTTTCTTCTTTCAGCTTTTGTCTGCAAGTATTCAAAACCTGAAGTTGTTTTTGTTTTCCGTCAAGCCCCGTTTCTCCAAATAGCCCATTATGGCATGAGTATACTTCAACTATTCTGACAGTAAAATGAAAAGCTTCTGCTGTGATGCAGAAGATCTTTGCTAACGCTCATGTTAGTCAGATGAGTACACGCTGGGCTGTGATGCGTGGGACGGTTACTGCTGTGAAATCTGAGAGAGAAGTAAAGAGCAAATTTTCGTGGAATGTCCTGCTGTTTTGTGTTGAACTGAGACGTAATGTTTTCTTTTTTCTTTTTTTCTATTCCTGGTTTTCGTTTGTTAAACTTCTTTGGATATGATCACATGTGTAGATGTAATAACAGAGCGCACACTTTGTATTTAAATCTCCGATCCCTTCAAAATGGTAAAAACAACCAAGTGATGTTTAACGGATTGGGTTTTGAAGAATGTATCTGTTTCCCTTAATGAGGCTGGTTAAAGTAAGAGAAGAACATACTTACAGCATTTTCTTGTGACAATTACAGATTTGTTTACATGTTGAGCTTTTTTTTTTCATGAAGCTCAAGTTTTCACCCTCTATTTGAAGGTAACTTAGCCAGAGGAAAGTAGGAACACTCCTTTGTAATGCTGAGATCCGTGGATAATTAACAAAAGCAGCCCTGTTTATGGTGTGCCCATGAGCCAATACTGCATGCTAATTAAATTCAATCTGAGAAGTTTTTGGGGCAAGGGCATTGCTGGAAAACAGAACGATTACCGGCAAGTATTTTCTTTTTCTTTTTTCTCCAAGTTTTGTGTGCGTCATTTATTTTTGTTTTCTGGCTCTGCCTGTTTTTGCTCAAAATCACATTTGGTTGTTTCAAAGGGTTCGACGACTTATTCAGCTTTAGAGGCATCATCCGAAAATGGAAGTCCAAGCTTTATGGTTTAGTTTATTTTCTCCCCCAGAGTCAATTTGTCGTATAGCCGAGCAGACAATTAAATAACGAAAAATAAACTAACACCGCCGTATTTAAGACACTTGATGTACAGATGTGTAATTTTTCAGTTTCTACTTGGGCAAATCAGCCTCATCAGACTGTTGAGGCTGATTTGCACCGCAGGGCATTGCAACTAAGAACAGATAGCAGCAGGATTTCACTGCCATGAAAACATCTGCCTTGTAATTTACTGAAAGTTGCACAGCATTATCTTACATCTTCGGCTAATACAATCCACTTTAATTATTTAGATTGACAAGGGTGATAGTTAGATCCACTACTGAAACATAATATTGGGTTCAAAAGAGCAAGGTAACTGTGGTAATACTTTTGGGTGAGCTAAGAATCCCTCTATTTTTTTGCATGAATAAACAGAGTAACAAGTCCCAAACTGTCCTCTATCCAGGTTTGATTGGTACTTTTATTGCAATTTCCGTGTTTTTCTTGTGGAACTTAAGGTTCATTAGACTGAATCTAAAGTTCATCCTAATGTCAAAAAGAATTGAAAATGCTCCTTCTATGCGTATTAACAAAACTAGGCAAGCTTTTTGAAATCTTGAGATGTATTTTAAATAATCTATTTTCAGTGTAGACTTCTTTAATTTAGTTTTAACTAGTCTAAATAAGTTGCATAATGTAAGACTTATTAGAACCGTGAAATAGCCGAGCTCCTTATTTTTGTTGCTTTGAGCTTGTCCAAAATGCAACAGCTTGTCTTCTAATTCTCATCAGGCAGGTGAACATGCATTACTTCTCTTCTGGCTGCTTTGAATTGTTCTGTTTTGGATTTTTCAGAAAGTCACATTTTCTCGCTGAGTCTGCTTCACATCACATGTTATAAATTGGAGGAATCTTCCTTTTGTAAAATCTTCTGTATCGGCTCGGCATTGTGGAAACATCACATTAACAGCCAGGCGCCTCACATTTAGACCAACTCTCTCTACTGCTGGTTGAGTAATTGTGTCTGCGCTCTCACCGTCTGCACATATCTGAAATTTTAAAAGGTCTGGTCTCCAATGATGGTTATTCAGACTGTATATTTTCTGCTCTTTAACCACCATCATTGTCCTCTGTCCTTCATTATGTAACCAACAAAGCCCATCCTGACGAACTGAAAAATGCCACGGCTGATATTTAGCATACGAAAAAGGTTGTGTTTTGTGTGACCATGGGTGGCCTTTTAGTTTTACTCATAATAGTCTCACTAAACGGAGAAATATCCTTGAGGCTTCAGTTGTTGCGAGGCCTGTTGGCGTGCCAGACCTGATGAATAGTTGGGTAGAAAGAACTCAAAAATATACTCTTGTTCTGAAATTGTTTTTATCAATTTCAATTAGCACCTGTGTTAATATATATATTCTTTAAGCACAAATATTGGGAAAAATATCAGACGTAGGAAAAGACAAAGTCCTCTGTGTTTGAAATGCAAATTTCCTTAATATCATGTTCCTATTTTCTAATATTGCCATAGTATACATTTTTCTGCTTCAAACAATACCGGCAATACTTCAGAGGAATAGATTAGTCCATCTTCCGTTTGTTCTTCTTTCTTGGTGTCTCATTAGGCTTATCCTTTCCACGTGTTGATTCACCTGCTGGTGCTCCGCCTCTCGTTCGACTCACTTAAAGATGGAGCGCTGCTTTGCTGGGTGAGGATCTCTGTCTGACCGAGATTCGCTGCAGACGCTGATGGTAGTTAAAAGGAGTCTGCCAGGCTCTGTCGTGTAGTAACTGCTCATTAGTGCTCAGAGAACAGTTCAAAGTGTGTGTCTCTGGGTGTGTGTAACAAGTGCATATATATTTACTCAGGCGCTGTGGCCTTTTAACTTGCCCCTTTGTGCTGTTTTTTTTTTCTTTCTTCCTTTCTTTTTTTGTCTTTTGATCGAGAGCAAAACATAGGTTCTGTGAAATTACAGTTGTTTTTGCTGTTTATGTCTAAAGCTCAACATTACCTTGCACCTAATAAAGTAATCCTCATTGCACTGGCAACCACTAATGGCATTTCTTTATTTATCTGCTGTCAGCTTTTTTTATTCGATTGTGCTAAACCGCTTATGTTTCCTCAATAAAATGATACATTTTCATTATTCATTTTTACATTATGTTTTGCATTTATTCACAACCACAAAATGAAGACGTTACCAAAGACTAAACACACTTTAAGGTATAAAATGCCGTCTCCTGTATGATAAAAAAAATAAATCACTATTTACATAGTAAAAGTAGTAAATAAATAAGTATATTTTATTTAAAAAATAATAAGGTGTGAATAATTAGTATGAGATGAGACAGAAGTGGACTTATAAACAACTAGAACTTATTTCTGTTATCAATTCAGCTCCAAATGAAAAAAATAATTGTTTCCCTGAAACAAGTAACAATAAGAGCATTATTTATATATATATATATATATATATATATATATATATATATATATATATATATATATATATATATATATTATACACACATACAGTTAATCAGAGTTGCATTTCTTTTACACGAAAGGTTATTGATGAAGCAAGAGATCAAGCAGAAGTTGACTTTATTGACCTCCTGCAACAGGAGGACTAGCCTAAGAAGTCAGTGTAATTCCTTATTCAGCAATAAACTCTGTGTTATTGCCTGCATTCAGTCTCAGTGATAACCACTTGTTTTAAGATATATGGGAAGGAATAGTACAGGGGATGAAAAATCCAGCATCCAACTGCAGCCCGACACAATAAACTGAACAAACTGCTAGAAAAGCATTTCTTCTTTCTAACATCTGACAACAAGGTTACCTACTTTCAAACAAATGTCCCCGTGATTCTTTCCTGGCTCCTGTCACGATGGATATTGATGTAGTGCCAATTCCAAACAAGCACACAAGGAGATCAAAGAAAGTGCCATAAATTCAGTACAGGCTTTTTGTTTTTTATTCCGGATTCTGTTCACACATGAGTTTCACAGCAAGAGACTTGATGCTACTCTCACAGTGTGCAGTGAGAGAGTGAGTTTGTTTCATTTAGGTGGTCAAACATGATGGACATGCTAGTGTAGAAATAGCTATTTTAGATTAAAGCAAATTAAGAATGATTGTTAAGGTTCCCAATATGTGGGTCAGTAAAATCTTCCCTGTATAGATTGCTCCCCAATAAGATATGGCAAAAAATATCCCATGATCATATAATCCTATGATCTTACTGTCATTTCTTGTTTTTATTGAACTGTACATACTGCGTTTGGTCTGTCTTCACTTTTTTCTAAGTTTTAGTTGGGATTTTTCACCAGTCCACTTTAACAGTACACTGTCCAGACACAAAATAAACAAAGTGTCTTGTGGCCCAACCTCTGAGAGTGCATCTTCATTATGGGTAAAGCAAGAAACAATATTTAGGGAGAGCAAACTAAACACTCCACTTTAAACAAACTTTCCACCACCTGACCATCCATCTGGATGCTATTATATTTAGTTATTCACCCTCAAAAACAACTGGTTCTGTGTTTAGGTCATCAATTGAAGTAACCCGACATGAGCTAGCTCTCTATTTATTATTCATTTATTTCTTTGCTTATTTACATTATGCGTATTGGCTCTCATTGTGAAATGATACACATATTTACTCTTCTTTTCTCCCACAAATTGCATGTTAATATGTCCAACTTCCTTAAAAAGCTGCTCTGCCATACACATGTCCCTGGTTTTGTTGTGGGGAAAAAAAAAATTGTTTGAAAGTTTGACTGAAAGCTGTTTTTAATTCTGGCCACCTTAACTAATTAATTAAGTTCATTAGTTAATACAATTTTCACTCACATAAAATCAAGACATTTGATGTTTAGCATGTTTAGCTAACTATATTGCAAACTTTTCTTTTTAAATAACTGATCGAAATACAAACTATATGCATATATAAATTGTGTTCTTTTTATTTTCCGTTTTATTAAAGAAGCATGTTAAAATTATCAGTGGCTAATAAACTGCTCACCAAATCCCGATGACTTTTATCCATAAGTGAAATTTGCTGTTGGGGGATAAATGAGTGACACACAGACTTTAAGAAATCTGTACTCCTTCCTCTGAGGTCCTCATCATTTTTGATTTGATTGGCCTGTTGAATGAGCTTGTCCAAACGAAGGAAAGGTTTTATCCATGGGTCATTGCTTGGAATACAAATCTACCAGAGGTGCTGACGGCTGCTGTCATGTTTTGGTGAACAGCGAAGGACTTCATAGGCATCCTGTCTTTTTTCCCAACGTTGAATTTCTTCCAGATCTTCCAGACTAGCCATATCGGAGCGCTGTTGAGGCTGACTCATACGCATTCCCCTCTGCTTCCAGGCTGCTTGTGGTCAGACACAGCTGCAGATTGAAAATGTAAACACTCACGTTCTCTCAAACATACACATGGCCATGCTCAGGCCTTTGTTTCAACTGTAGAGAGGCTTTCAAACTTCACGTCATGTCAGTCACACCCTCACAGTTATTTGCAAAATGACCCCCTCACGGCGGAAAGGACCGTTTATTTCTCTTTAAACAAGTGACCACACACACAAAGAGGGTGCCTAATTCTACTTGCTCAGCTTTTGCAGATATGTTTTCCTTCAGCTTGTGTGACTGAATAGAAAGCGGTCAACTGTCTGCACAACTAATGGCAATCAGAAATGGCTAAGAAATGGCCTCGTTAGGCCAAAACATTAACTTATCAGACTCAGTCTGGAGATATGGAAGGTCATTCCAAGGATATTAATGCTGTTTGCACAGTTTATATGTTTAGTAGAGTTAAAGTGATTGTCTGAACATGATGCAGCGTCTGATTCAGTGGTAAACGATACCCAGTTCTTTTCTGCAAACATTTACGTGTTTTTTTTTATTCAGTTATTTTGAAAAGGAACAGTGTATGGTCATGAACCTACTTAGACCCTCTTAATCTGCCAGATTTAGCCACCATGCTAAATTTGGTATCAAACCATAAAAGAATGAAATAAAATATACATTATACCAAGGAACCGGCAACCCTCAACCTACTGAAATTGAATCAATTAGGGAAAAAAACGTGCCAAACACAAGTGTAAGCTTTAATAAAGACATAAAATAAAGAACACTGTTAAAGCTGGTGCTAAACTGTAAAATGTAATAGTTTTGATCTGACTTATGAACATTAAGGTTTAGTTCAGAGTAATATCAAGATATGAAAAATCAGTTGGCCGGAGAACCGGTGTGAGAATAAAGATGCTTGTTGGACAACTTTTGCACATGCATCATGAAGCATACATTTTGTTTTTAACTTTTGTGCAGACGTCTGATAAAAAGGTCCTAAAATTAGTGGTCTGGGAACAGAGCCTTGCGGGACCTCTACTGGCAGTCAGTCTGGACAACTCGACCATGATGACAGTATCAAATGCCTCTCCGAGCCTAAAAAGACAGCACAGACACCACTACCCTTATAGAGTAAGGGTTGAATTTTTCCCCACATCTTTTCTACCTTAAATATAGCCAGACGTACCCCCGTTGGTTAATGGCGTGATGTCTCACTTTTATCATTGCGTTCAATGACAGAACCTACTCCACTTCCCAGGCAGCTGCCTTAAAAGAAAATGTTAACTCAGTGTGATTATCTTAACTGTCAACATATTTAGCTTTGTACCTTTTCAGTGAACCTATAATTTTTGCCACTTTGAGTTCGTCTGTTCCTTCCAGTCTAAGGGCAGGCTGTGTGGTTTTAACAGAGCTTTAAAAAAAAACATCAGATTGTGTTAAAGTTATGTCATCCCAATGCAGTGAACAAATGGCTTTAATATCTCGTCAAGCTTTTTTCTTTTGTTTGTAATCCAAGTCTTCCCTCACACCAGGAGGCACTGTGGTCTTGTCATTGTAACGCATAAAGAATAAAAAAAAAAAAAAAGGAATTTAACAGATCAGATCAAAACCATGACCCTAAGCTTTGCCTCACAGCTTGAGACTGAGCTCCACATCAATTGGATACAAATTACTATCATTTAGCTTTTGTTGAAGTTATTAATAGAGATAAAGCTCTTGCTGGCAATCTCTCCTTTGCTCAGGTCAAAATGTTATGAATCCTCTATCATCTTCTCCCTTTTAAGATTTTTTTTTTTTTAATATGGTTGTTTCTTTTAAAACCGCTTTCTAGCACACCTCTGCTTTTCCTTTTCCTTTTCCTGTCAGTATCTCCAAAGGAACAGATTATCTTCAGGGCAGAGGCAAGGCGGCTGTGCTGAGCATTAATTGGCTGATTAACATGAGGACAGTTTAGCACTTCACTGTCCCGCACTCAGCCCATTAATCAGGAGCGAGGCCGTGCCAGCTGAACCGCTGCCAACGCTTCCCGCACAGACCACTTTAAAGAGCGCTAGAAGAGGTTGGGGTTCAACACACAGCTGAAAGCGAGACGTGATCCACTCTTTGGCAAGACAAAGTACTGCACTGTGTAAAACGGGGCCTGTAAAGGAGGAATCAAATGAAAACAGTGTTGTAAAGCAGCAGGATTGTGGAGCTCAGGTGCTTAGAAAAGTGAGAAGAACAAAAAAGAAAGAGTCACTTTTTGAGGTCAGATGTTAAATTTCTTATATTCTAACTCAGAAGGCATTCCCAACTGTGACCTTAAGATGTTTGGATCACATGGTAGTGGGCTACTTGGTTTTGTTTTTTTACTAAACCTCTTTGATTTAGAGTCTTGAATTAGACAGAGAAATGTTCAGCTTTTCATTACTAACCAGATGAGGTTCTCCCCTTTCATTTCATCACACCAGGAGATCACAGAGGGCAACGAGTCCCAAACACATCTGCTGGTTGCCATATGTACCGTTTCAGGCACAGATGGGGGGCTTATCTTTCACCTCTGTTTGTAAATGGCTTGATCTAAGTATTAATATTTCTCTGAGACAGAAATGAAGTGACATAAATTTGATCAGGTCTGTTCCTGGTTTTGTTTAGTCATTCAAAAATCGAGGACATCTCGTTCCCCTGCTTCTGTCTGGGTCACCAATTCCACAAACTTCATTCAGTGCCTTGTAAACATATTCACAGTTCTATCGATTTGTGGTTTTCAAAAGTGTGCTGTAGATTTGGACTTGTCCTCCTCTCCTCTGTTGCTACCTAAATAAAACCTGTTTCCAATTATCTACAAGTGTCAAACAAAATCCCAATGAAATACATTGTTGTTTTGGGTTGCAAGATGGGGGAGGGGGGGGATGTCAAAATGTTCCAGGAGTGTGAATACCTTCAAAGGTACAATAAGTCAACATTCATCTGCTTTGAACTGTCCTCACCTTTCCCGGCTTTCCTGTTTTTTAATAACGCTCATTTCATCACTCGGATATGCACTTCAGTTCATGCTAACAGTTTAATAACTACCTTGAACATCGCAAACATTTTTTTTTGGTGGCATGACTTGCAATCTTGACATTGTTCACATATCTAGAACAGGTTTTCTTTCACTAACCGTTCAGCAGAACATAAATAGCCTTTACCTGTTTAACATTGTTTGTGTATGTGCACCGACTTGCATGTATTATACTTTTGTTTTCTGCTGTTTTTATTTTTTATTTTTCTTACTGTAAAAAAAAAAAACAAAACAGAAAATTGGAGTTCTTGCCAGCACCAGAAATCAGGCTTTCGAGAAAAGCTTTTGCTGCTTGTTTGGATCAGAGGCATTTCACCCGTTTAGCCTTGAAGTGACGCTTTTCAGATCCATTTCTCTTATCCAGTTTTTGGAGACTTGCCTCGCGTGCAACAGAGCACCACTCGCCCCGGTGGATGTTTTGAGTGCGCAAAACAGGTGACTTCCTGACAGGTGATGACTTGTGGTTGTTGGTTTTAGCCCATGCACCTGGGGTTCCCTCAGCAGAGCCACGGAGAGGCAAGCGGTGTTTAGGCCAGCTGATGTTTCTGTGAGTCAAAGGTTTACAGCTGCTTAGCTGGATCTGTTGCCCGGTTCCTGTGTTTAGCTGCACTCTTGCCGCTCAAGTAAACAGTAAAAAGATTGTTGTTACTCCACCGCTCCTTTCTGGCCTCGCCTCACTTCCTCTTTTTTCTTTAATGGTGGGTTTCTCATATTTTAATCAAACATAAATCACTTTGTAGATCCCCCATAAATTATCTCCTGATGCAGAGCTGCTTTATTGTGTTGGAAAAAAAAAAAAAAAAAAACTAGAAAGGCATCCTGCAGTCTGTTGTCAATTTAGACCTGGTGGTTGGCATTGAATCACGCTCCTTCTTTGATAACTCGGAGGATCTGGTAACTTAACACCCCCTCTGCCTCACTCCTTGCTTTGGTCTCCTCTGTTTTCCGTCCTTATCATCTGGCCAATAATTTTCCCTACAATTAGGGGTTTTGTGTGGTCGTTTGTGTTCATAATTGAAAACAGCAGTCATCCCTCCCCAACTTCCGTTTTTTTGTTTTTTGGGGATGTAGATGTTTGACGTTTCAAAAACAATAGACTGGTACTGATTAATTGAGTTTTTAAGAGAATTATAGGGATAATGTTCACCATTATTTTTGGATTAACATAAAGTAAATGATTAATGAACTCTGCTTGTCTTAAAGCAAGCAGTAGCCAATATTCTCAATTAGGTTTGTAATTTAAGCCAAATGACTTCAGGATGAAACAACTAATCTTAAACCTTAAAGTAATTTTTGGCTCAAGATTTCTACATTATCCATCCATATGAAGCCCCTATTAAAATGAGTCTAAGATCTTCAAATCCCTGATAAAACATCAAGTATTTGCGATGTAAAAGATACCACCTTTTAACATACCATATCTTGCATAAGTCAACTAACCAATAAACTGAGGAAAACATGTCGATTAAAAGAAGAGCCTTTTTGGATAAGTGTGTAGATTCATGATACTAACTCGTTTAGTTACAGCCTTCCTAGTTAACATCTGTCTTTTAATTATAGGATATCGGATGATGAAGCTGAAATAAAGTTTAAATGGTCTTGTAAAGATGTCTGAATCCTTTAGTTAAAGCCAAATTTTGCATAGAAGTTACAAAGTAAAGCAGTGAACAAACACAGAAAAAGTTTTAAATGGAAAAAAAAAAACTGACACGGTTGACGCCCGACAAAGAGGCAAACGGCAACACTGAGGGCGCTGCAGAAACGAGGAGTGGTTGTGTTCCACATGTGACAGTAATCTTCTGAATTTTCCTCTTGTTTTAACCACATTCTAAAGTTCGAAGACCGAAGCCTTTTATTCCAAATAAAATATTCAGGCCTGACAAAAACCTCCTAAAGCCGTGTGGGAGAATGTTCGATAACACCAAACCTGCACTGGAAGATTGTAGTGACAGCATCATGCTGTGGCGTCATTTTCTTCTGATGGAGCCGGGGACTGTGTCGAGATAAATGGAAATATGAAAAGCTCCAAATGTCAGTCAGTTTTAGTCTTGAACTGTCTACTAAAAAAATAAAAAAAATAAAAGATTAGGAATTAAAACTTTTGCACTCCTGAACTAAATCGTGCGTGTTATATTGTCTATGAGAGTTTTTACTTGATAAATTTGAAGAACATTTGCAAAGTTCTAAGAGCAGACATGAACAAGTTGTGATTTTCCACCTTATAGATACATGATAGATATTTTTGTGCATTCAATGCAGATTCATTTTATTATCATTCTCTAATGCTCGTTTTTAAAATCAAAATGACGTTTTAAGGGGGGTGCAAACTGTGGGTCCTCTGAAGAGTTTCTAACTGCTTTTATTCAAGAGGAAGTCTTTTAAAGTATTAATGTCACCTCAGCAGGCATTAGAATAATGTCTTTCCGTAGCAATGTCATTGTAAATAAATGTTCTCATGTGGTCTAACATTACTGCTCTAAGTCATACCCGTTGACCTCCATCAGTTAATTACAAAGTCAAGTTATCGCGACTTAAAGCGACTGAAGACCTGCTGCAGCCTCTGGACTTGCCCCTAGTAGTGCCTCTGCATGCACACCAAACACAAGTGGGCCAATTATTTCATTGCCATCACTGTAACACATGGCAGTGCTCTGTGTGTATGTGTGTGTGTGTGTGTGCGCGTGTTTCGGGATGGAGGCTAATCACACTGGTTTAGAGAGCCGCTGATGTGAACCAGATGAGGAACTGTACGGCAACCGGCAGAGCTGTAGGACCAAACCCGAGCGGGGCCGGGCGTTCTGTGAAACGACGGCATGTTGCACCCAGGGGGGCCGACAGAGTGACCCGTGCTCACTTTAAATCATCATCTGACAACAAGCGTGACAACCATCCAAATGATGGCAAACATGTTGATGGGATTTCCCTAAACTGTTTTTTTTTTTTTACTATGCATGAGAACTGTTTTAAACAAGAAATTTTTGCCATTTAAAAAAAAAAAAAAAAAGTTACAATAATGTTTTTGGAAAACCGTGGATCCGTTTTATATGAGCCGGGCTGCAGCAGCAAGCTTGGCCCTAGGCCCTCTTTGAGGCCTGGCTCAGCTCTGCGTGGCTTTTCTCTCGCCTGGCCGCAAAGTGCATTTCTCTCTCATGCGGCCCCTGACCTCTTGACGCATTTCCTGACCCAGGAAATAGAATTAACACCTCAGTCTGGGCTCCGGGGTCCGCCAGCCTCTCAGCCACAGCTGTGCGTCAGACCCTGTGGACTCATACAACGCCGGACCTTGAGAAGAAGAGCTTTTTTGCACTTTCTATTTTTACGTCTGTGTGTACCGTTTAAGACTTTCTGCTGCGCCACCTTCAGCCAAAAAAGGATATTTGACCATTTTTGGTTCTATTGCAAAGTCCCGGTTTTCTTAACATTTTTGTTTTCCAACACTTGTGTCATTTGATTATGTTTAAAGTCAGAAATGTCAATAAATATCTTCCCTAGTGTCATATTAAATCTGACAGATTCATTGCTAGGATATATATTTAACAGGTTAGCTAAACCTCCACTAAACCTCTTCCAAGCATGTACTATCATCCATTTATTTTCTATTTTTTAATCTTATTTCTCTTCTTTTTTCTTTTTTTTTTGCCTTAAATGTTCTACAGCGTTGTGAAAAAGAATTTGCCCCCTTGCTCATTTGTTCTGTTTTTGCTTCTCCGTCACATTTAGACATCTGAGGTCATCAAAAAATTATATCAGAAAAAGATAACTTTGGAAAGTACAAAATTATCATTTTATTCATGAAAGGAAAACTCTTTTAGAAGTCCACGATATGTGGCGTTAACATAACTCAGGATTTCAGATGAACATTGCCACCTCCGAATGAACAAAAAGAACAAATTGAAGGTTTTAGAGTGGCCTACGCAAAGTTTGAACCTACATTTTGGCTCATTCCCAGTTATTTTTTTCAGCATTGGAAGCTATGTCATGCTTCATACAAATACTACATCCACAACATCATAAGGTTCTTAAAAGCTAAACTGTGTGTCAACTGTTGTGGATCCCACCGGGGCCTGAAGTACTGTGTTATCTCAGTGTTTTTTAGAAGAGGAAGTCTGAGGACTCTTTTAAAGTAAAACAAGGGCAAATAGTCTGTTAAATATTTTAGTGAAACTATAAACAGAAGCGACGCATCCCGCAGCTCTGTACTGGCAGCGCTTTATCTGTTTTGTTCATTAGCCGAAGGCCTCAATCGAAGAAGGTGTGTTTCCACACATCCAGAGATTAGCCAGTTCCTGTCTTTAAGCACCCCATATGTTTGCGTTTTAGTCACACATTGCCAGTCTCATGGGAGCTCTTTGAAGCTCACTCCTCCAGAGCAGATCATAAAACAGGCGTATACGTAGTTTTTACAAAGTTGTATCCCAGAACAGTCCTACATCTCCCCGTCCCCCCACCTCCACCACGGCCAACGGCTCACTGCTTCCACCTTGCAACTCAAGTTTATTTACTCATTGGGAGGATCACTTGACTTTGACCATGTTTGACTTTTTAAAAAGCAGACAATTATTTATTTATTTTTTTTCCCCCTGCGTTTCTGTGTGGTACACTAATTGTTGTCATACCAAATCACTGACATTTCTGTACAAAGCAAGTGGAGCAATATCTGTTGCATGCAGACAGAAGTAGAAAAGAAGCCATGGCAGCTGGGTCTTTCCATTCCTGACCTTTATTTGCATCTGTGTGAGGCAAAAAAAAAAAAAAATAAATGTTAGTTCTTTTCCAAGCCACATGTGTATCTTTGCAGGTGTCTTGTATGTAAGAATTCCTAAACAGCCAAAACTGATAAATGCTATAGTACAAAATGCACTTTAGTTGTCCCTCACGTCTTGTACTTTAAGGAGAATAACATTTGTTTATGTGTCTTCATCAATAACATGCCTTTTCGTTCTGTCTGTCACAGTACTTTGAGGTGCCCTTTGACTCCAACATGAACCGAACAAAGAACCGTCCCCTCGTCAGAGGACAGATCAGGTACTTATTTCTCAATTTTTTTCCACATTGGACTTCTGCTTCTTACCTTTATTTCTCGTATTCTCTTAAAATTTACAGGTGTATCTCAATGCATCAAAATTTCATTGGAAAGTTATTTTGTCTCAGTAGTTCAACTCGAGTTAAACTCGGAATGGAATCAGTTTTAGGAGATTTTCCCTGTACTCTGTTGGTGAATTTTACATTTAGCACTTTAGCGCTTTTGATAACTTTGAAAACATTTCGTGCACTTGATTTCCCCTAACTATATATTTTTCCAGATTCATTCAAAAGTGCTAGTTTTCTTGACTGTCTTGTAAGCTTTTAGTTTGAAAAGATCATCTGCATTGAAGTTTTGGTTATCTATTGAAGTAGTTAGACGTTTATATTCAGGCTTCTATTTCGAAGACTATTTACGCAGTAGCTCCTTTTTCTCTCATCATGTTCTCCGTTTTTTCCCCCCCATTAACTTTATTTTAAACAAGAAACAAACAGGAACAAAATAAAACCAAGATACAAACATAAATACAATATTTAGATGCGTTATAGAACATGTCAAATATAATGTCAAAATTAAATTAGTGCTCAAGGGCTGTCGACGGCTAAGAGCAGAAATAATTTGAATTGAATTTAGCGCTTTTAGCAGCAGCTTCTGCTAAATACTGTGTTACTGTAGATCTTTGGCCTGTAAACTAATGTTTATTATCAGTGCTTTAGGATTAACACAACTAACATTTGTTTTATTAGCTTAATTAGCTTACTGCTAATGGAAATACTAAAATTCTGTACCTCAGACAATTAGCATAATGCATCAAACAAATAAAAAAAAGTAAGGATAGCCCACAGAAAAGTTTGTCCTTGTACTGTATTCACTCAATATTTGGTTGGGGCTCCTTTTGCATGAATTACTTCATCGATGCAGTTTGGCATGGAGGCCTGCGGTTGGTATGCATTAAGTCTTGTGTCTTTCGTCATCATCGAGTATAGTTATACATGGTCATTAAAGCAGATACTAGAACTTTTGGCAGTGTGGACTGGCACCAAGTCCTGCAAGAAAAATCATTATTTCCATAAAGCTTGTTAGTAAAGGGAAGCATAAAATGTTCTTCAGTTTCCTAATAGACAGCTGTGCTGACTTTGAACTTGGTTTAAAAAAAAAAATTAAAAATTAAACAGTGAACCAACACCAGCAGAGGACAAACTTTCTTAAATCATCATCATTGTGGAAGCGTCACACTGGCCTAGGACTGCATAATATATTGCAAATTTACTGTTGATGGATTAGTGCACAATATCCATATCTGGAAGAACTAAATCGATGTTAGCTAGTTACTAATGTACAGTACAAAGCATCATAAAAAGCGGTGGGAAAAGGTCAGTTCATTAACAAACTCCAGCTGTCTTGTTCATTGCCAAAACGATGGATGCTGATCAGAAACCACCTTTTCCATAAAACCTTGTTGTTGAGATAGAAATATTGATTTTTTTTTTTTTTTTATTATTGATTATTTCTTTTCTGGTTTTTAGGCTTTAGCTATACACAAGGAATGTGACAGTTGTTGTCGATGCCCCTGATACTTTCAGTCTGTTGTAACTCTTGAATGGGCTTTTGCTCCACAATCCTCTTAAGGCTTGTGGACCGTTTTTACTATCACACTTTTTTCCTTCCACTCAACTTTTTTTATTTTTAAACTTAGCACTCAGTGAAAAAACACTTTATTTTACAATCACATTGTCTTTTACTCTCCTTATGGAGGGTGTCTACGGCTGTCTGCTGGAAAACGGTCAAAATAACATGGGAAAAAAAATCTATTTTCAATTACCTGAAGCAAATTTAAATTTTCGATGATATTCTCTTTTGTACTGAGATGCACCTGTTTAACGGAACACTGTGTAGGAGGCGTAACATGCAGCCTTGTTTGGACTAGGCCACCCAGGTTCTGTTTAGTGTTTGGTGGTGAATTGTGACCAAAATGCGTTTGATGTCTATGTCTGGTGTGTTTGCAGTTAGATTTGCACTGATGACTGATGAATAGCTGTTTGCTGACTTATTAGGGTGTTGTAAGAGGAATAAACAGATGTGAGGAGTTAGTTGTGCCCTAACCCACAACTCTCTTGTTTAGATGTAAGATCACTTTTATAAACCTGTCGTGTTGCCTTTTGCCCACAGATTTTTCCCAGGGACTGGATACATATCAAGTTATATCTAAGCAGCTCATATTTAAGTAATCTGCACAAAAGTCCTAATGGGATATTTTCAGTGCTTACAGGTGGCCATGTAAAATATTTTGTTTGTGTAAACATTTTTCCTTGAACTTTTCTCTAACAAGAGAAGTTATTTATATATCTGTCTGCGAATCTGAGCAATCAGCCTTTCCTCCTTTGTGTCACACATGCAATGATGTGTGAAGACAAGAGAGCATATGGGTTGGCTGACGTTCCTGTCAAACAAGCCATTCTTTCGCCACATTCTATGGGTTTAATCTCAAAGTCAGAAGAAGTGTGGAAATTGCTTCAGCTATCTTGCACATCGGAACAGGCAAGGAAGAAATGTGGGAGAATATTTGTGTTGCGGGACCGTAATTCTCTTTACCGTTGTCTAAGTGATATAGATATGAAACACTACAAATAATTTGGTCTAATCAGATTTTTTTTTTTCTGTAAACAGACATCTGTCCAACAATCCATTCATCCAGCCGTCTGGGCAAAATCAGTGCATCTGGCTTTCTGTCCATGTGCCCATTGATGTCTCAATTTATTGCTAAAAAATTCATTTATTTATTGAGAGTTATTTCTTTCCATCCACCCATTCATCCATCCATCCATCCATTAATTCCACTCTTCTGTCTGAAACATAAACCCTCTTTGTTTTTTCTTCAGTGGCAGGAATATGGGTCATATTTTTATCTTGAAATTTTTCTCAAGCAAAGGAGTCTTAAAATCTTAGTCTGAAGAAACATCCCAGATCTGTTTTACCCTCCATCTTGACTTTAGGCTAACCGTTGCTGTCGGTTTGCTTCTAATCCATCTGTGCTTCTAAACTTAGCCTGCATGGTTTATACTGACCAGTGTTCTCCCACCTTTTTTAATTGCATTATATTTAGTTGCAAGTTTTAGAATTGTTTTGGATGTAGCTTAAGAGCAATTAGCAGCTTTTTGCCACGTAAACATCTTACACGTTTTCCGTGTTCTTGCTTCATGTTTGAATTTCAGGCCTTAATTGGAGCCAAACAAACTTGCCACCACTGCTTCCTCCTGATGTTTTAAATGATGATTTTTTTTTTCTTTTCCGTCTTCTTTTTGCTAAACTGTCAGCATCAGGCAGCAAACCCACCTCTGACCAAGTGACGCACCTCCTTCCCCGACCCCCAGCTGCTGTCAACAGCTCATAGGCAGCCTGAACGGCTCCACCTCAGGCCACATGAAGCAGCCACAACACCACTGATCACATTAATGCTCTTATCTCACTGCGTGGCCACCACACCAAAAATAAAGACCCTGTTTGCTTTTTGAAGAAGAGGCCTGCGTTTGGTCAAGATTTTAATCTCCCCTCTCTGTAATTTACGGATCAGTTGGTGCTGAATTTGAACCAGGCCTTACCATGGCTGCTGCTGACGAGGAGGAGAAGGAGGAGGAGGAGGAAGTTGTCTTCATCCAGCCATCAGGCTGAGCTGCTGCGGTTTTTCTCAGCCCGTTTTGATCTCTGGCACGCTCCTTCATCTCGCCGAGGCCACTTTTTTTTTTTCTTTTTTTTTTTTTTTTATCCCTGATGAGCTCTTATCAGATGAGTTTCCTCTTAAGCTCCCGTTTTGAGACGCAGCCATGCTGGCTCTTGGCCCCTGTGGGTCTGTTTGTGTCGGTGCTAAATTCGTGTGGCTCTCGTCGTCTTATCTTGTGTTTCCACAAGCTTGCGAAACTTTATCATCCTTTAGTTCCCAGGATAGCGATGGGCTCTTCCCTGAGCTCAAATCTTTGTAATTTAACTTTTCTTTTTAAGCTTTTGTCTTGTACGTGTTTATCTCGCTGATTTAACTGATTTGTTTTTCTTTCTTTTCTTTTCTTTTTTTTTTTCTCTTCTGTTCTTATCAGCCCGCTACATGCCGTGTCATTCGCTCTGGCCTGTGGCATTCCTGGAGTTGCTCTTCTCACGCTGGCAGTAAACCCCTTAACAGGCTTCCTGGGCGCCTTCAACATCTTTCTGTACACCTGCTGCTACACGCCGCTCAAGAGGCTCAGCATCGTCAACACCTGGGTGGGAGCGGTGGTCGGAGCAATACCCCCTGTGATGGGTTGGTGCGCTGCCACAGGCAGTCTGGATCCAGGTACGACCGGCACAAGTGTAACGCCTATTCTTTCCCCTCCTGGCTTTTCGAACAGCTCCTTTTCTTTCGAGTTTCATTGCTTTCAGAGACGCATTGATCGCTGGTTTCTCAGCAATGCTGCGAGTGTTCTCGTTTTCTGTCATCGTGTTTAACCAGAGGTTCATTGTGGTTTGAATAAATGGAAGATATGTTACTTCCAGCTAAGAAACGCTTAAGTGTGTCATTTAGAAGACATATCAAATGTGTCATATGTGGTTCAACATCGCTGAGAGACCCGACGGTCAGTTTTGTGCTGCATGTTTACGCTGAGCCTTCATTTTGCTTATGAAGGTTTTAAGGACAAAGAATTTAAATTGAATTTAAACAAAGCAGAATTTTTTATTGTGAAGTCATCTCTTCATTAATTCAAAGATTTATCCTAAAACTGCTTGAAGGGGTGAATTTCTGTAAAATTGACAAGGATTGATTCTTTAGTCCTTCAACCACTCAGCTGCTGTGCAAACCTCTTAGGTTGGACCTAACGCCGCCTTCGAGGACAAAAGCTCCTCCTCCGAACTGCAGTATCCAAGCTTGCTTGATTGTGCAATAAAATGATACTATGTGACTGGAAAACACAGAATACTGCCCCCTTAAAGCAAAGTCAAACATTTACATGATTGGTTCTTGATCTCAGTAGGTTCTGTAGTTCTGTTTGAACCCTCGACAGGATTTGGAAACCAAGTGACTCATTAGACCACACAAATGTTGACATGGTGGGGAGAGCGCGGTGAAAGTTTTCTTAGTTGTCTGTGCTTTTAAACTTCAGATTTCAGTCAAAGTTAACAACATTTACTGTCACCCAGAAGATGTTTCCTGAAAAAAAAAAACCAAAGGGGAAGAGAAACCCAGCGGGGAATTTGCATTTAATGTTTGGGTTTAAAAAGGTCGTCGTACGATGACATTAGTCAGACGTGTGTCTTCTGAAGGCCAAGTGCATTTTATCTTGATACAACATAAAATGATTGCATTGCGACATCTGGTATTCAAAGTTGGACAGTTATTTTATTTGATTTTGAATCCCTTCGTCTTCCCTCCTTGCCCTCCCCCCCACCAGGTGCTTTCGTACTGGGCGGCTTCCTCTACTGCTGGCAGTTCCCGCACTTCAACGCTCTCAGCTGGAACTTGAGGGAAGACTACTCGCGCGGCGGCTATCGCATGATGTCCGTCACTCACCCGGGCATGTGCAAGCGAGTGGCCCTGCGCCACAGCCTCGCCCTGATCCCGCTGACGACGCTAGCGCCCGCGCTGGACATCACCACCTGGAACTTCCCTGTCGTCTCCTTACCCATCAACCTGTACATCAGCTACCTAGCCGCCCGCTTCTACTACCAGGGGGACCGCAACAGCGCCCGCAAGCTCTTCTTCTGCAGCCTGTGGCACCTGCCCATGCTGCTGCTGCTGGCGCTCACCTGTAAGAAGTACAGTCGGAGTCCGGGGGACGCGGCGGCAGCGGCGCCTCTGACCCTCGTACCGTCTGCGAAATAACCGGGACCCTCCTTTTAACCGCAGTACTCCTGGGTGGAGAGATGTTTGCTGACGCACTGCTTTACAGAAAACACACCAAGTTGCAATCTTTTAATTGTGTGTTCTGTAGTTATGTATATTTATTCTTAAAGGGTCCCACCAGTTCTTGTGTCTTATATCTGACTGAGAAATGACTGTACTGTTTACACCGCTCTCACGGAAAGCCTCAGCCTCTGCAGCTCGTTAAGGTGGAAACCATGTTGTCACACAGGGTTTTTAGAAAGTGGTAAAACAGGACAGACGCGATGATGACATGTTACTTGACAGTAAATAAACCTCGTTTTCCTTTGAAACAAAAAAAAATGTGTATGAGGTTTAACTTCATAAACCTGCTTTAAGGGATCATTTATCCCCCTTTGGACAAAAGGGCAGCTATCCTCAACCAATAAATATAGAATGATTGTAACTATGTGCTCTGTGTCATGTGTGATGAACTCCTTGACGTCAAGCATGTAGCACACTCCTATCAAGCGGAAAAACAAAGCAGCTCATTAGGTGACGCTGCCCATTATATTTGGATTCAGGTTTCGGCTGTAAACCCCGATGGATACGCTCAGTTTAAGCTCAAATCGTCCGCTCTATTTAGCGGGCCACCCCTTACACCTGTCATTCAACATGTGCTCCATTTCCACCAAAGTTTTGGGTGTTTGGTTACATTTCCATCGCCGCACTCAGAGCCGCAGACAAGCGCCTCCTTACTCCCCCGTGCCCCCAGCGGTACCGCCACCCTCGCTCCATAAAAACCGGCAGGATTTAGCCTAGGCCGAGAGACGTGAAACGGCTCGATGTCCTCGTAAAGTGTCTGACCGGATGCGGAGTTTCATATCAGAGGGTGGGAGCGGAGCAGGCCCGAGCCAGCTGTTATGGCCGGATAAGAAGTATACGGAGAGGCAGAATGCTGTAGGGCACCTCAAAGGCTCGACGTGATGAGTCCTGACGGGGTTTATAGCGCGCGCGGGGGAATCTCCTTGTTTAGATCTACGTGTTGTGGTGTCGCTGCATATTTCTGGCTTGCACACGGGAGCTCAGAGCCATTCCTTTTGAGAAGTGAAATGTCTCTCCTACGCTGGTGGTAAGGTAAGATTTTAAATGATCAGTAAGAAGATGTCATTTTGAAAGCCTAAACTTCATCGACAACACAAAAATGCTTAAAAAAAAAGGCAACTTTAATGTATTTTTAATCAGTTTTTATAACACAAAGAAGTGAATACGTATGCCATGGGGGGGGGGAAGTGAGTTTAAAATGTTAAATTTATGAAATGCAGTCTCGATTATATGTGGAACATCTATGAGCACAATTAAGTTTTGCCACAGTTTCTCAGTTGAATTTAGGTCTGGACTTTGACTGGTCCATTCTTCCATTTATTAATTGCTTAGTTTACACCATGTAACTGTGACATGATGCTGCCACTACCGTGTTCCACTATGAGGATGGCGTGCTCAGGATGATGTGCAGTGTATGTTTCCTACGGAACTGTTTTATCTAAAGGCCAATAGTTTAGGTTTGGTCTTGCACATGCTTTCACATTTTCGTGAAAGCATGTGCAATATGCAAGTTTGTGGAAAAATTTCCAAGGGATGTGAATATTTTTACAAGCTTCTCAAGGTGAGATAAAAAAAAAAATAAACCGTTTTCCGTCCAATGGGGGAAACTAAGGTGCAACATGAAGAAATATGAAAATAAATTATTCATGTTCATAATAAAAAAAAGTTTTTGTTTTTTTTAAATGATGTTGAAATGAAGAATGATCAGATAAAGCCTTAGTAAATTCATTTGTGCTTTCATGTTAGCTTTAAAATCTTTAAATTGGTTTAGAAGGATTTCAAGCTGAGATATGTAAACTGTATAACTAAACAAAAGCAAAAAAAAAAAAAAAAAGATTTCCAGTATATTTAAAATATTTAATTTGAGTTAAATTTTCTGAATCCTTTAGTCCAAAACAAGCATTGTAGAACTTTATGAATAAAATGTGCAACTGTAAAAGCGACAAATCTGCAGATGTGTGGTAACATCAGCTGAGTTTCCAAACCGGATTGGAGCTTTAGGGAACTAAATAAAGGTGGAATGGTGATGCCATTATAAGGAAATGTTATGTGGCCAAACCACAACATTTCCAGTTCGATTCTTCAGTGCAAATCTTTTATGGCGACACGATGATCAAACCTGGTTTAAAAAACGTTCTGTTCCCACCAGGTTTAATCCCATTATTTCATTTTTAATTTTCCTATAGTGACTCAACAGAAAAGGTTTGACCCAGAAGAAACTATATTAAACAGACAGTGAAAGAAAAACACATTGAATTACTTATTTTCAGTTTGGAGATGGAGTAGAACTTTATTTTATTGAAGGGGTTAGGGGTGATTTCCTGCCACACTTTTCAGATTACATTTGTACAAAAATGCTGAAAGCAATGTGTTCTTTTCCTTCTACTTTCCACAGTTAAACACTGTTGATGTGATGGACCCATACGTCCTAGTTAAATGTTTTATCTTAATGTGTCGTTCTTCTGACTCAATAGTATTTTTTGTTGTTGCTGTTGTTGAGAAAATACACCTGAAATAAGAAAAAAACAATGAACCAGAATAGAAACATATCACACAATTATTCATGACCACAGTTTCAGATCATGCGCTTGCAGACTTATTTTGAAATTTAAAGTCGCATTTTAAATCAGCCACAGGAAACGTTTGCAGCATTGGCGGGTCACTGCTGTTTAATGCACGTTTGTCATGGGAAGTGGTGGTTAGGAACGAGAGTGAGAGAAATGAAGTTTTTACTTTAAAGATGATGATAAATTAATATTAAGTCAGTGCGCCAGGAAATGCAGAAAAGACATTTTAACTTTTAACTCTCAACACCTCTTTCTGTCTTCAGAAACATATAAACAGTGCAACAAATTTCCTGTCACATAAGCGATGTATCGATGTCCTGAAATATAGAAGTTTGGTTTATAAAAGTAAAGTTGGAATGATGACATAACATGAACAAGTAATAGATGTTAATAAAATGTTGTATTTGTCAGGGGCAAAGAAATTGAGACAATTGTCTTCCTTTGCTTTAATCAGCTAATTTTATATGTGTGTTAACTGGTAAATAAATACACTATCAAAAAGAAATGGGGTGTGAAATTTGAGCTGTTACTTTTACTTGTAAAAATAGTTTTTCTGCTTAAATGTACCTCCAGATGTTGGTTCAGTCGATTGCTGTGTACGGTGTGTGACGTCCAGCAGTAGGACGGTGTGGCTCATATTCTCATGTGGATTGTATTATGAATAAATGTAGCAAACGTTGACAATTGTCATTGTGGCCAAGAAGGTTTTTGCACTGGAAGAGAGAGGGGGCGCTTATCCAGCTTTAACTAATTTAGAGTCAAACTTTTTGTACTTGCTCGTTGTGAGGCAGTCATTTCAGAGAGCAGCACGTCCTCTGGTTGTCAGGGGAAAAGGGTTTATATTCCATTTTTTTATTTTATTTTATTTTATTTTTAGATTTTAAACATTTATTGCTATTTCAGACAACTTAATTCGGCTGCTTTGGAGAATCCAGCTGAGGTGTAACACTAGCTCTGTATCCAGAAAACAGGTCTTTTAAACTATTAAACATTTATGTTTTAAATTCACAATTAAAAAGATGATTATGTATTCAGAAATGTTCTTATTCTGTGTATGGACCTCCTGGAGATCATACACATATTTGTTTATTCATTTTTAAAAATACAAATACAAATAAATACTTATTGTCTGTTTCTAAAGTTCAAGTCAACAAAAACAGAACAGTTAGAATCAACTTTATTTTAGTAATTATTTTTAATGAATTATTAGTGACAATAACAATGTAATTTTACTAATTATGTTGAGTAAGTACACTTAAAATAACTAAGTCATCTGAGTTTATTTTAGCTGTTAAGCTTTCTTACGTCTTTATCTGGATAGAAATCTAGATCATTAAATGTTTGCAAATTGGTGAACCAGTTAATAATTCCAAATTATGTTTTTATTAGTGTATAATTAGTGACAGCTGTAGGTAGCGTTTGATTTGCATTCTAAGCATTTGCCTGCTTTTGTTGCTTAAAAAAAAAAAACGGGTTATTTTGTTGTTAGCAAAGCAAAGTCAAACATGTGTAGACAAGTCAAAATAAACTGTTAGGTTTCAGGTCGTCTGAACTCATCTGAACTGCGTGCCTGCGGGGAAACGCGTGAAAAACCTCCGTTTAATTGCCAAATAAGAAAAGTTTTCCAAACTCCCTCTCAGCAGTAGCCCAACACACGCGCACGCACACGCGCCTAATTACCATACCTAGGATCCCACGGCTCAGAAACGCCCCCCCTCCATCCATCCGATTGGTCCTCTTCTGTAAACAAGCGGCTGCATATTTAAGCTCCTCGCTGCTGATTGGCTGAAACCGCCGTCACTCCGGTTTGCGGCTCCTTATAAGGTGAGCGGCTCCGGCAGCTGCTGTCACAAAGCTGATGAGATGAAGCTGCAGCAGCAGCAGCACCGAGGAGCGACGGGCGCAACTCCACAGTTTTAGCCGTAACTATGATCTCCTTCCCGGATGTCTCCATCTCTTCGAGCCCCTTCACTTTAGTTATGTGTTTTTCTTTGTAAACTTTTTTTTTTTTAATTATCATTTTAGTTAGTTTTTTTTTTTTTTTTTTTGGAAGGGGGGGAGCATGTATTTAATTTTGCGGGGATTGCAGAGGTGCCAGAGGGAGTGAGTTTGGGCACTATGCGCCGCTGGGATCTGATTTGCTCCAGGAAGGCTTATGGAATATTGTAGCCCGGTTTTCCACAACCTGCATGCCTTCTGGTCCAGCCCCGTGAAGAAGAAACTTCTCCTGCTCAGCATCATGTTCGTGGTCTGGGTTTACATGCTCTACTCCTGCGTGGGCTACTGCTCCACCATGCCCGGCTTGGTGATGGTGGACACCCCGCGGGGCAAGGAGACCGCTCCGGCGACGGGCAGGCGGTCGGACCTGGTGTCAAGACTGCTGGCCAAGCCTCAGCCCTGGGAGGACGTGGAGAGCGACTACGAGGAGCCGTCCATCAGGACCGCGGCGTCCAGAGACCTGCTGGACGCGGATAGAGACAGAGTTCCGGATCCGAGCGCCATGTCCAGCTTCTCCAACGGCTCCGGGAGCAAGAAGCTGCCGCAGGCGATCATCATCGGGGTGAAGAAAGGAGGCACGCGGGCTCTGCTGGAGTTCCTGCGGGTGCACCCGGACATCAGGGCCGTGGGAGCGGAGCCGCACTTCTTCGACCGCAACTACGAGAACGGACTGGAGTGGTACAGGTAATAATAATGATGATGATAATTTCAAAATTCGTTATTAATTAAGAGATAAAATCTTAAATAGCTTTTGTGGGCTTATAACACTATGGGAAATTTAAGAGATGGAAGACGTTCAGTGGGGGGGAGCTTGTTTCTGTTACTTTTTACGCACAGCCGCATATTTACATCTATCAAGTTTGGCTTAAGAAGGCGCAATTGTAATCTTTATAATAAATAAGACGGAAAATTGAGCGAATGAAACTGGAATTTAATTCCGATCTCGGCATAATAAAATGAGCAGACTTGCGTCAAATGTGACCTCTGTTCCGCTTTAAGCATTTTTAGCCTCATTAGTGAATCGACGCTTAATTTTTCCGGTTCTCGTAAGCATGTAGCTTAGTTATGTTTTTTTAAACATATTTTGACGCTTATATGAAGCTGCTGCAGCCGTCTCGGACGCCAGTTCTGCGATGCGCAGTGATCTCTGTTGGACGCGGCGCAACACTGCACCTCCACCCTCAAGGCGCTTCTGTGTCAACTTTTTTTAATAGTCGAAGGTGTCGCGGCCCAATTCGCTGCACTTCCGCACGCAAAACACCGGGAGGTTGAATAAACGCGAGTTTATGCTGACTAAAGTTTTGGTGTTGCAAACTCGGACCCTGATTCTGCGATACGAAGCGTCATGTTAACTCCAACTTTGCGTTGTTGATTTTTTTTTTTACAATTGGATTGGATCTATACTCATAAATCCTACCGACCTCTTTTGTTCTTTTGGAAATTTCATAAAGTAAATATCAGGCAGATCAGGGCTGATTGAAACTTGTATGAATTATTCATCATTCTAACATCCGTCAGGATCCTTGATTGTAATAAACAAGCTGCTGACAGTAAATTTATCTCTTAATTTATATAATGAACTGGAACAAAAAGTGATTACCCTTTGACATAGGTAGAGCTTTTGAGGAAAAAAAAATGTTTTCTTCACAAACAGAAATCATGAAGTTCATAGAGACTAATTTACATTTAAAACATGCAGTGATTTTTTTATTTATTTTTTTGCTATTGTGAAATATTCTATAGAAACAGTGAAATACCCTGGAATTAACACAATTGCAGTACTTTAATAACAAGTCATGATCTTTTTAAGCTCATGTAGACTTCATTTCTGAATTATGATTTTAAGATAGCTACCACATGGCTCTACCTTGTTTTAAAGAGCTACTACTATCACCAACTCTTTGATAAGTGTCTACATTTTAAATATCTAATATTATGCGAGATTTGAATTGCCGTGCTTCATGAGGGGGAAAAAAACAAACAAATCCAGAACCTACTCACCCCTGAGTTTTGTTTGTGCTCCACAAGACCCTGTCAGGAGAAATGTGTGATATGAACTGAGCTTCCACCGTTGGAGTGAAAAATGTGAATTGCTTTGACTGCAGCAAATGTAAGCTAATGACATGGGTGCCATGCAGTTCATGCTCACTGAGCCAACGGTTTGTTTTGTAGTGTGAGGCAAATGCTCCAGGAAAGCTTCAGGCTGATCTGGTAGAAAGTCATCAAGAAACTATTGCAATTTGGTTTTCTATTGCATAAGCAGCAACTGTAGCCAGATGCCTGTTTATCAGTAAAAAAAAAAAAAAAAAAAATCCAGTTGTAGTTTTTTAGATGAAACCAGATTCGCGTATAAAACCTGCGTTGCATTTGCAATTAGAATCTAAATCACATTTTGGCTAACTTGTGCGTGTGCAGCGTTTCTTGTTCTGAACTTTTTCTAGTACATTTGTGTTGGAGCATGGCCGGCTGCACTTATCGGTACAAAACGGCACCATGCATGAATCTTTAATCTTTACTTATTCCTTTCTTTCTCTTCCTGGAGCTTCCTGTAATTATTTCAAGTGAATCTTTGGGCTGTAATTGTTGAAATTTGATCAGATAATTTTACTGGGGGCAGATGCGTACTGGAACACCCCGGTAAAAAAACACAAAAAATGGGCCCGGCAACGCCTATGTTTTGGGGGGAAGGAGGGGAAATAAAAGAAAAGTTGGTGCGCTCTTTCATCCTTTTCTACTGTTAGTATGTCAGTTGGTTCCAAACAGTGTAAAAAGGGGGATTTAGTGAACAAAAGTGAGGAGACTTTGTAGAATAAAACCCCTTAAACCAACTTTATCCTGTTCATTTACATCATAAAGTGTTAATGTGAGGAGCTGCAGCACTTTCGAGCTTAATTACTGCATTTGTTTGCGCTCAACACAATCAGACGCCATTTGTCTTTAGTAGATTTCACTTATTTGGTCTTTTTTTCCCTATTGTGCACAGGTTTTAAAGCCTAATTAAGGTTAAACTGCGGTTTTTAATCCTCATCAGTTACTTCGACCGTTCGTAAAGCAGCTACTGAAATTACTTGTACATTAAGATCACCTTCTTTTTTTTTTTCTTTTTTTGTCTCCACACGGTTAGGGTTTTGCAGGAATAACGAGAACCACCTCGGAGGTTAATAATGAACAAATGGATGTTTAAATATCCAGAGTATTACGCTTCAACAATGTAGAGAGGGTGGAAAAGTTTCCGAATTAGAACCAAATGTTGGGAGCATTTGAAATGGGGACACCAGTCCCTGGCCTGTGTGATGCTTTGTGCGCCTGCTGTGATACAAACTTTGATTTACTGCCACCAGTTTGAAAGTTTTGGGGACTGTGCAGGCAGGCTGCTATTTTACTGTTTCCACCTACGGAGTTTGCAACTGCATGTGGAAAAGCGTCTCTGCAACGTCTCAGGCCGTGAAATCTAATACTGATCTTAAACTCTGGGAAGAAGTCAGGACTTTAGCTGTTTTTTTTTTTTTTCCCTGGTTGCTTTAATTTGTGTTTTAGATTCTAAGTTTACTATAAGAAAAGTTATTTGAAAAGCATTTGAGTTGAATTGGATGTTTTAAGGAAGATTTTGTTCAAAGCTTCTTCAGTATAATTGAAAGTGAAATCTGTGATGACATGTTTTTTTTTTATTTTCTGGAGAGAAGATGGACAGTGAAAGGAAATCATACTTTATTCATCACCAAGCCCTCCTGAGGGTAATATTAGGATCTGATACTGGAGATGACTTTGGGGAAAGAGATGGAATTTTCCAGACAGAAGGAAAACAGGAAAGAAAAATACAAGAGCTGCATGGCATTGAAATGAAATCTATGGCAATCTGATCATTTGGACAGAGATTGAGACAGTTATTAGTGTATCAGGGGTTGTGCAACTATCCCTCCTCTTGTTTTGTTTGTTCATTTGGACAATCTCCCAACCCGTCCCCTCCCTCCTTTCCGGAGACGCGTTTATAGCTGGAATTCCACAAAGCGAGTGTGAGAGAGGAGGAGGTGGAGATAACAACTCTTATTGTGGATTTCTGATGTCCTCTGACAGTTTTTATTTGTGCCGAAGACAAAAACATGTGATTCATGCGTTTGACCGAGGGGTCCTCATATCAGGAGGTACACATTTTCACTGTGTGGTCAAGCATGAACCGGCCTAAAGGAACACACATACATTTACAAAGAGGCCGTTGGAGCTCAAAGGGTCACAGTGTGAACAGAAACATTGATTCATTAGTTTCTGTTTGCACCTGTTTCACCATTATGCAATATGTTTTTCTTTAGCTAAAACAAATATGTATTCTAAAATAATTTATTGGAAGAACTCTCAAAAATTGTGTGAGATGCAGATAAAAGTTTATTTTATTGAGTTTGGACAGTTAAAACTCCTATTGTCCAAAACACAGTCATAAACAATGATAATTACAAACAATTATAAAGACAAATAAAACATTTATTTCAAAGAGTAGTTAAAGAAAATGTTATCTTGTATTAAACGGTTAATAAATGTATAGTACTTTGAAATCAGTTTGTAACCTAACTTACAAACTGAAATACATGGAGAAATTTGAGGAAATTGTAGTGTAAAGAATATATTTAATTAACACAAAACAAAGACTAATGGAAGTCTACGAATTTGTAAGAGAGCCTAAAAAGTGGAGATGTTTTGATTTGTGGTTTGACAGACGTATCTGTCTTGTGTTTAGGCTATGAAGGAAGATGAACTGCCATACATATCTGCTGCTGTAGGGGGCATAGTTCATCGTTGCAGAATTGACACAACTGAATCTACAAAAAAACTGCAGCATCGACCAATTATAACATAACTTAACCTCATGCTGTGCTATGCGGGGGCTCTGTCTACACTGATAAAGATTCACTCACCTCTCTATACTGAAAACACATGGAGCTTCCAATTTAGAACAGCTTGTTTCTCTCTCACTAATTCAGCTTATAATAATCTATTTGTGTGTGTGTGTGTGTGTGTGTGTGTGTGTGTGTGTGTGTGTGTGTGTGTGTGTGTGTGTGTGTGTGTGTGTGTGTGTGTGTGTGTGTGTGTGTGTGTGTGTGTGTGTGTGTGTGTGTGTGTGGAACATTAACCTCTCTTTCTGAGATGGCCAGTTGATAGTAAAATGTGGAGAGTGGAATTTGCATCCTGATCTGCAAAATCCACCATTTATCCCAATACACATGCGCTATTCAGAGTGGGAGCACATCCCTATGAGCACCAGTATTTCAAACATGACAGGACGCTTCCAGCTAGAGGTGTTTTTTTTTTTGTTTTTTTTTTAATGCTAACATACTCTGCAGGATGCAGAGATGTACTGTAATACCAAAACTGTATTGTGTAAATGTTTCTTTTTTAAAATTTGGCAAATTTTAATGTTAAATGAAAAGGCATGTTGCATATTGTTTGAGAGACAGAGTGGTTTTAAGTCCAACAGAATGAAATTTACAGAATTAATTCTACCGTCGAATCAATCAGCAAAATATTTTTATTCAAATCAGATGAATCAGATTTTTATAAAACATTCAATAAGACTGAAAATGGCGAGAGTTTTCAGATTTGATGCATTAAATTGATATAAAGTAAAAGTGTTTGTATACAGTATATCATTCCTACTTCTGGCTGATCGAATATTAAAACTCCATTTTATTCTTTTGACAGTAATGCCACTCTGAATCATCCTTCCATCACCTGAACCCCCCCCTCACCCCCCAACCAAATAAAAAAAAAAAACAGCTGAAACATTTTTCCAAAGAGTTAATTTTATTTACTCTCACTGACTGCAGGCCCTTGTCTGTCAGCCTGTGGTCTGTGTTGCTCTTTTCATATTCCATTTAGCCATATTGGCTCAGATGGGGCTTTGATATATAACTGCTGCTTTGTGGTCTTGCTGTCGTGTCGTGGGCTCTGGTCTCAGCTCGCAGTCAGGGCCCAGGCTGACGCTCCTCCCTTTAGATTTAAACCAGAAGCCAAGTACATGTTGGGGAGGGAGCGGACGGTCGCATGGACTTGTTTTACACAGTCATTTGTGAAAGTATTCACACTGTATGAGCTTTTTTTTTTTTTTTTTTTTGAATTTGGTCATGTTAAAACCACAAACTTTGTTTGTTTTTTTGTTGGGATTTTAAGTGGTAGGCCAACGCAAAGCAGAGCATAATGAAGGCGAAGGACAAAAACGACATGGGTTTTCAAAATTTTGAAATCTAAAACATTTGTCAGGTCCTTTTTATTCCACTCACCCACAAATAAAAATCCATTGCAACCAATTGCCTGGTAGTAGTCCACTTGGTTGATTATTTAATCTCGGTATGAATTCATCTGCTTGGTGCAAAACCTCAGATGTTTGTTCGAGACAATTAGGGAACAAACGGCAGCATAGGAACCAAGGAAAGCAGCAGACATGGCATGGAGGTTCATCTTACACACAGTCAGAGCTAAACTGGAATGGTTTAGATCAAAGCTTGTTCATTTGTTGGAATGGCCCAGTCAAAGTCCAGACCTAAAGCCAGTTGAGAATCTGTGTCAAGACTTGGGGAAAACTAATTCTGATGGAAAAAAAAAAAAAAAAAAAAAAAACTCACATCTGTTTTCTACTTCGTCAGTATGCATTACCTTGTGCTTAGATGTGACACAAATCTCAATAAGATGCAAAGAAATTTGAAGTCGTGAAGCGACAAAACCTCCGTATGCAGTGTTTGCGCTGCTGAGAAGTTTGTTTTTCACTGGAGCACTTAGTGGTTTGTCAGTCATATGCTGGTTTCTGCTCTGAAACATCACAAGAGTTAATGTTCATGTCTGAGCTGTGCAGCTTCTGTTCCTCACATAATGCGGTTCGAGGCTCCGGCTGTTGTCAGGAGTCTGCTGGGGCTGAATTGGCGCCGTGCTGAGCAGGATGTCTCTCGGGTCTCCCTTTTGTATCTTAGCTGTGATAAAAAAAAAAAAAATAAAAAAAAAACTCTGTGGAGGTAAACAGACCCACAAAGCAGCATCAGCAGAAGCTACTTAAGGTGCTACAAAGGGACAAGTGGAGCATTGTTGGAAAGGAGGGAGAGACACTGTCAGACTCGGTCTGATTGCGGAAGTCTGCGCGGTTTGAGAGCCGTTATCTGTCTCCTCCCTCTCTGATAGTTCTTAAACCGGTGTCGGGTACAGTTCTGGATGGCTGCACGGCCTTTTATCAGCTCGCTGCAGGAGCTCTCCTGTTTCCACGTAGGTGACCCGTCCGCTGTTTTGTTGCCACGCTGACCTCGCCCTGCTTCCTTCCTCTGAATGGCCAAAAAGGCCACCTGGTTCTATAGAGTGTCAGTGAAAGGCATCAAGCCCTGAAGAAGAGAAAGGGGGCTGAAGTGGGGAGGGTGGTGGAACAAAAAGTGTGTATTGCTAGTGTTTTCATACATTGGGGAAATGTTGTGGGGTGGCTTGGACAGGCTCAGCTGTGGAACCACAAATAATCTTCGTCTTCAATCACAAAAGGCTGCAACAGTCAAGACGGCGAACACAAATGTCACAGCGACTCGGCTCCTCGGGGATGAGGGGTATTGATCGGTCAGGCCTGATTGGAGGTGATGTATAGAGATGGGTTAAAGGCTTCGGACTGGGGGTCAGACCCACGACTGCTTGCTGACAGAGGCGGCGTGTTGACCATCTGCAGAGATACAGGAAGCTGCAAATCCCTCCATGGATTTTTTTTTTTTTTGGCAACGTGGTTTTTAAAAGCTTTACGGAATTATGCAAAAAGTTTTAAATCGCCACTGTTCGGAGTCAGACTCAGTCAGACGTGGTCTCAATCAGCGGTTCTCCGGAGGCTCTTTTAAGAGTCCCCAGAAACCCTGAATGAGTATTGATTAAAAACTACTAAGTGCTCAAAATATGTAAAGATTTTACCACACTGACATCACAAACTTCAATGTTCGTTCTGATTTCAGACCAGCACAAAGCAGCCCATAGTTGTGAATTTAAAGAAAAAGCAATTCATGGCTTTTGGATTTTGTGCATTTCAACTGGATATAGGTCTGGAGTTTAACTAGGTTGACCATTTCATTGGAAGTATGGCTGAATGTTTAGGATTCTTTTTCTGCTGGAAGGGAAATCTTTACTCTTGGTTCAATTATTTTGCAGCTTCAGGTTTACTTTTTATCGCCTTGATTTGGCTCCGTCCGTCAACTCTGACCAGCTTCCCAGTCACCGCTGAAGACGAGCGTCATCAGAATACGATGCAGCCACCGTGCCTCTTTGTGTGGTTTGTGCAATCGGCAGGATGTGCGGTGTTTGTTTTTCCACCACACATGGCGTTTTGTAAGCTGTCTAATCTGTGTCCACTATGTGGATTGTTGCAGATTGATCGTGGGACTTTCTTCAAACAGTTGTTTTGTTGTCGCCACTCTTCTGATGCTATATTTATGAAATCCACGACAAATGGTTGTCCTGCTCAGATCCTTCCACCTGAGCTGTGGCTCTCTGCAGCCCCTCCAGGGGCACCATGGGCCTCTTGGCTGTTTCTCTGATTAATGCTCTGCTTGTTTAGCTGGATGACTCTTGTTATTGACTCTTTATCTATGCCCTTTTAATATTTGGATAAGAGATTGAAGTGTGCCCTGTGGGCCTGGCCTGTTGGTTTAGGTGGGCAGCCATGTCTTGGTAATTTTGCGGTTGTGCCAGACTCTTTCTATTTTCAGATGGTGGATTAAACGGCACTCTATGAGATGTTGAAAGCTTGGGAATGTAGTTTTGTAACCCAACCGTGCTTTAAATGTCCTCCCCAAACAGACCTACCCCGTCCTCTTCATAATAATTCCCTATTTTTTTTTTTCCTCTAGTTTGTTCATTATCATATAGAATAAGGGTGAAAATTTAAAAGAAGAATCTCTGCTAAGCGCTGGAGCGGCGAGCGTGTAGGTGCTTCTTCCAGTTGTGGAGAGGAAATCCTGAATCTGGATGATCAGATACTTTAGATCTCAGCTTGTTTCCTGATTCCTGGAACTCCTCGGCTCCTCCAAGACTCAGCCAACCGTACAGCTGACAGCAGGTTCACATTCTCTGCTCAAACCCTCAATAACAACACACACACACACACAAAAGAGAGGTCCAGCTCCCAGTTACTCCCTAAAAAAAAAAAAAAAATCCCTTAAGCCATCCCCTTTATGAAAACTTGCTCTCCACTCTTCCAGCTGTGCACTTGTGCCACTGACGAGCAAGAATAGTGTCACATGTTGCGCTCGGTTTGTCCATTCCTGGGCGGGGCTCGTGGGCAGGCCTCGCTGCTCTCTCTCTCCTTTTCGGTCAGCGCGGAGGCCCTCTTTCCCCGCTGCCTAAGCTGGCATGGCCTATTTAAAAACACACACGGTGACCGGGGGGGTAGAGGAACGGAGAAAAGGCGCTTTTCAAGCCTAAATTACAACCAGTTAATAGTGAAAGGAGAGACCTGTGGAGAGGGAGTGGCAGCACTGGGGTATGTTGTTTCCCCTAAACCCCCTGCTCCTGTTGTTCAGAGAAGACAATGTGGAAATAGGGGAGTTGGGGTGTGTGTGTGTGTGTGTGTGTGTGTGTGTGTGTGTGGGGGGGGGGTGGGGGGGTTGACAGGAAGTTTCACACCTTAAACCTTTCATCGTGCTTAGAAATTTCTCATGTGACAACACGCTTTCTAAAAGCTTCATAAAAGTAGCTTTTTGTGTACAAGCAGCGAACAAGCCGTCCCTCTGTGAAACGTGTGAATCAGGCCCTTTTAATAAGGCGATAATTTGGATGTTGTTAAACATGTCAGAACAGATCCAGACGCCCTCCCTACGGAGCTGTTGGTCATTCGTGGCAGCCAAATAAACACTCACTGGCGCATTAGAGCAGCCCACCTGGAGGAGGAGAGAAAGAAAAACTCGTGCTAAAGATAGCTCGGCAGAGGAAGTCCTCGCTCATGTTCTGGGAAGAGAACCTGCCTAGATGCCACACTTGTCCCAGGTACAAAGTCCCAGAGGTGCCCATTAGAGCGCTGCAGAGCAGGTCTGCCTGTGGGAGAGAGGACATGCACGCCGGGCTCAGGCTGAGGGCGACCGAGGTCCCCTGAGGTTTCCATTAGCCTGGCAGTAAAAGAGCAGAGCTCATTAGAAGCCCCCCCCCCCCCCCCGAGTCACCTCTCCCCGCCTGATTCACACTATCGCTTTCTGCTTTTCCACATAAGAGTCATCGAGTTCCCTCGTAAGCGCTGTAAAAACACTTTGACTTCAGGTCAGACAAGCTGGCTATACGCTCCCTCTTCACGCCAGTTGTTGTGCTGCGAATCGCGCAAGTGGCACAAATAACACGCAGGCAGCATCATATTTGGTAAACGGAGTCAAGTTATTCTATTCAAATACCTCCGATTTCAAAGTCTCACGTACACTCTCGTATTTGTGACAATCGAGTCACCATTTTTAATTTATTTTTATTTTCTTTTGATACCAAAGTATTATCTATATTGGACGGCTGCTGTGCATGGATGGATGGATGGATGGATGGATGGATGGATGGATGGATGGGTAGCCAATTGACAAATTAATGAATGAGTCAGCCGTCCTTTCCATAATTTAATAATACGAAACTGAAACACAAAAACATAACCTAATCAAAAATATGCAGTAAAAAAATACTAGAAGCAACTTAGGCGTAAATCAGAAAAACTCAACACATTGTGTTTCACTGTAGCCAGAAAGATATATTTTTAATGGCTATTGTCAATGCATTACAACAGGTAGGCTGAAATGTAAAGGAAAGCATAGGATTACCAAAGGAATGTGGATGTTTCCCATTTTCCTCTGAATGCAAGCAGGTTAATTGTCAAGACTGGTGCTTTCTGACTCCATGCAGCTAATTACATGTTGGAACGTCAGGCTGTCTTTAGGAATTTGTGAAGCATTAACCTGCAACGACAGCTGCAACGCGAATGGAAGCAAAATAATAACCTCAACACACGGGGAGATGTGAGGGACATACTTTAAAGAGGAAATCCCCCTCTTCCTGACACACACACACACACACACACAGTATGTAGTTCACCTGTCTTCAAAAAAGGTGTGCATGCCGTTACGGCTGACAGCCAATTCAAACAGGATGCAAAGCAGCTCCCTTCACTGCTTCTGTCTCGGCGCGTCTCGGGAGAACGGAGGGGGTGGCGACATGTATGTTCATCTCGAGTCTGTTTCATCTTTTATTCATCTTCACTGCAGAGAGATCAAGGAGTCATGTGCCTCCTGGTGCATGTCAAGTGTCAGGAAATCAGTCAGAATGCTTGATTCTGCCCACACACACAAATGCTACCACGCATAAGTCTTCACCTGGAGCTTCTCGTTCCTGGTTGCCCGTATTGTTTCCTTCTCCCCCCCGCCCCTACCTCCATTCTTTCACTGTCCATCGGTTTTTTTGCATCCCAGCTGTCAGCCACCCCAGTGCTGATGGAGAAGTGGAACCTGTCGGCCATAGAGTCTGGAAAAAGTATTCAGACCTACAGACGTTTTACAAATGTGTTTTATCAGGGTTTTATTTGTTACATCAACACAAAGTTTAATTGTGAAGTGTAAGGAGAATGATTTGTATGTGTGTTTATTTATTTGTATTAATTTACAACAGAAAATTGGAAAAGTGAATCCGGCATCTATATCCATTCCGGTTTAGTCTGACATCCATTAATAAAATCCAGTGGAATTGATTATCTTCAAAAGTCAGATTTAATCCAGCTGTCCTGGATTGGCCTTAAAGGTTTGTCAGATTAGCATCTTGAAGACCAAGGCACACAGCTTGTGGAGTTTAGTGAAGGGTTCAGTTACACACACAAAAAAGTCCCAAAACCTCTAAAAATAATAATAATAAAAAAATAAAAAAAAACAGCATGGCTTGACTGTAAACCTACCAAGACATGGGCATTCCCTGCACTTTACGAAGAAGATATCAAGAAACTACGGCTCAGGTGAAGGAATCGATGGACGGAAAAGCTGTTAGACAAACGCTAAACAGATCTGGGTCTTGTGAAGGAGTGGGAAGATGAACAGCATAAAAAAATAAATTTTTTTTTAGCTACGTTATGCAGGGGTGACATAGCAAATTGATGCAAGAAGGCGCTGTGATCAGCAGGCAGCCAGAGCTACTACGAAATGTGTTCAAATGGAGAAAAATCCTTCCATTTTGCAATTTTACCTTACTTTATGTTGCTCTATTTATATATAACTAGGTAGAAATACTTTTGATTGACATTGTAGCTCTGATCCCTCAGCAACACCGATTGGCGCCAATTACGAGTGCTGAACAAATTGGGTGGTCGGTCTGAAATTTTGCATTGTTTGGTCTCGCATCACGTCGGACAAACTCCAAAGATGTTGTTTGAGTGTCGGCAATGAAATGCACCCGTCATTTATGTTTCAAACCAGCAAAGCTTTTTGGGCAACCGCTTTAAAAGGCAGAAGAGAAAAATGGACGGTACTTGTGAAGGAATGCTCCCCCCGCCCCTCCCCAATTCCCCAGGGGACAGGAGGAGGTACTGCTATTTTCTGCTCGCTGCCATCCCTTTCACCAACTCCTCTGTTTTATTTATGCCACATGGTGGGCTGTCTCACGTCTCTGCAGAGTTATTAACGCTCTGTAATTCCACGCAGGCCCGAAAGATCCTTTATGGCTCTGCACATTCTTGGTTTGCATCCCAAAAGGTGCCAAAGAGCAGCAGATATACTTAAAAACACATTTTGAGAGAGCTCTGTGCAAAATTGAATAATTTGTGCTCGCAGACCGCGATAGTGTCAGAGAGGAATGTCTCGTGCGGCAACAGTTTTCTGTTTATTTCTTTTACTTTGCTATGTCTGATGTTGCCTCCAGAAACCAAGCTGGTTTGATCCCAGAACCAGCCGGGTTGGTGTGTGACCGCAAGCCCTGACTCTCCTTCTCTTGTTGTTGATTCATGGGGCCTGTTACTCACTTTCCCTCCCCTGCTCATATACACACGCACACCCACACGCATTCAGACTGTATGAAGCTCTACTCTGAAGTATCAGACTGCGATTTCCTGATTTCAGTTAAGAAATGACGGATGGACGGTTCGCGTCTGTTTTGTTTACTCCGCGGGTCGGCGGATTCTCATGCCGTTCTGACTTCGTGCAGCTGCAGAACGAGGTTCAGGGGGCTTCTGGGAGCCGCATTCATCAACCCAGATCAGGACTCCAAATCTAAGCCTCGGAGTTTGAGTGTCAAAGTGTCAGCGAGTTTCTTTTTCTATTTTTTTTTTTTTTTTTTTCAGTCTGGGGCCGTTTCCTTCGAACTCCCTTCCTCTTTCCCATCTGATAAAATTGTTATCCATTGAAATTATGCACACACTGTGAAACAAAAGCGTGAACACTACCTGTTCTAACTCCTCACTCCGAGCCAACCCATGTATCGGTGGCCACAGTTGAAAATAGTCAGCGGTAGCTCCAGTCAGCCTGACAGGAACTTTTGACAACAAGTAATCGGAGGAGGAATTTAGCTGTCAGATGGCTCTTCTCACTGTGGCTGGATGATATTTTCTCTCCTATATGCAGCGTCCTGAGTCTGTGATACTACGCCAGCCTGAATTATTAATCCTTTTAGCAGACAGATGACTTGGATGGGGGCTTCTGCGCAGCCACTCTCTTGAGTTTCCAGTGACACCTTTACTCAGTGAGGCCTATAAATTTGAAACCTCGGTCTGATCAGGCTGATGCGTCTGTGGCGTTGCATGGAGGTGCCTCATGTCCATGCAAACAGAGGACAGGCGTATTATATGGCAAGCATAGAGGTAGGCATGCCTCTGCTTTTTGCATCTGCAAACCGCGTCAGAATGAAAAGCACAGGCCCACAGATCTCCTCCATCCATCTCTCTTGCTGAATGCTGCAAGACGCGAGTTTTAAAGAAGGCAAGTCTGGTTCTCCTCAGGGAGGAAATGAAGTGTCAAGAAGCTCTCCGTGGTGACATGCTAACACCTGGGCTCAGCTTCAAGTGCTTGAAACAGAGCAAAGATGAACTGTCCTCATTATTCCTTTAATTTACAGCCAGAGTTGTGCTCTGCAGTTAGATGTGATGTCAGACGCAAAGCGCCGTGAGCCCATATTTCAAAACGCCTGGCTTCTGTGTGCGCTTTCCAAACATTTAGTGAGCAAACGGAATTGTGTGTGGCTTTCATCCGTACGTGTTTTGTTTGTTCGTGCAATGCAGCTCGAATGTTCTCAAGGGTTTTGGAATTCAACATAAGGACACCTATATGTGACCGAGCAAGTTTTGCTCAGGCTGCTTGTCTGTCAGTGACGTGCAACTTTCATTTTTAGGGAATGAAGTTATTTCCTAATAATGCTTCGTTGCTTCATGAGAAGGGCTGAGTTCGGAGAACTGTTGAAAAGAAAGAGCTCCTTTCAGAAATCCTATCCCGATTTCCACCCTCCTCTTCTTCCTGTTTGGGAAGTGCCCCTTTTCTATCGAACTTCAAACCCTGATTCCAAGAGGTCGAGGGAACCTTGTAGATCAATGAAGAGGGCAGAAGGGTGAGGAACATGAGGAAAGTTCAGGACTTTCGACAAAGAACATAGCAACTGCCCGATTTTTCTTTTAGATTTTGTGTATTTTATCCTGAAAGGTTGATTCGGCATCCAGCTAATTTAACCACGCTGTTGTTTTAGGCGACTACACCTCCCACGAGAGTGCAACTCTCACTTCAGGGTTTTCCATTCATAGAAACATCTCCAGGCAACCTTAAGAAGCCCGCGACACTAAAACCGCACCCTCTCTTTGCTCGCAGTAATGAAACACCCTCCGATTTGTCTGCATTTAAATAGACAATCCCTAATTTGAGATTCAAATCATTTTCAACTTCCCTGACATGCGAGACACTTGAAAACATTTTACATTGACGAGAACAATTGTCAAATGGCTTCCTTTCAGAGAATGATGCTGTGACACGGGGAGCTCACTGGCAGCCTGTTATCGTCAAATCAAACATGACAAGTTTGCGGCAGAGGCATCAGACAGAAATAACCCTTTTCCTGCCTCCCGTTTGGCTCCGGCAAGACGACGACTCTTTAAAAAAAAAACAAGGGGCCAAAGGGCCACGTTGATGTCCCCGGTGTGAGGCCGTCATTTCACTGGGCCTCTGTGGATTCTGTCTTATCATCGTGTTTGGTATGCCTTTCAACTTGGAAATACCCTCAGAGAGGCGGTTTGGAGAGGCAAACAATGAGAGAGTTCATAGTAAAGCAAATGAATTGAAGAGGGTGATGGTTATTTACAGAACTACTCTTCCTCAAGCCAGACAGTTGGACCCAGAGGAGTCGTTGTTATCTTAGAGGAGCAGGGTGTTGTTTGCACGGTGATTCTGGCACACGCTTCTCTTAAGAGCTCTCCAAAAGGTTTCTCTCACTTGATTTTGAAGGATGGAGAAGTGGTCCACTCATCCTGCCATCAGCACCCGCACCCCCTCCTCCCCCTCCTCCTCCTCCTCTTCTTCTTCTTCTTCCTCCAACAACTCCTCTTCACCCTGCCCCCATCCCTGCCCCTCTGCCCCTGACCACTGCCCTGCTCACCCCTGCGCTCAGGAACAATGGTTCACTCTGAAAGAAAAGCAGGAAGAAAGAGGATCCCAGTGTCACAGAATTGCCTGTTTGGCGACGGAATCTCTAAAAGCAGCACCTCATAAATCAAAAAAGAACATAATGGTCATTGTTTTGCCAAGAGCTACTTGTTCCTCCGAAATCCACCCCCCCCCCCCCTTTTTTTTTTTTTGGCAGAAAGAGTAAGCAAAGTCAGAGGTTGGGATTTTTTATTAGTGGGGGTCCTTTTCTTGTCGATTTGGCGCTTTTAGGAGTTTCCTTACCACTTTTCTTTCTCTCTTGCTGTCAGACCCTGTCAGACCATCCCCTTGCTTTGTGCTCCTTCAACCCCCCTACCCCTCACCCCCCCCCCCCCCCAACAACTAGATGTTTTTTTTTTTTTTCCCTGACAAAAAAAAAGGCATTCCCTGAGCTTGGATCAGCATAATCTGTCACTTTGCACATTGTAACTCAGGCCTCCTCCCTATCTCCACGCTGCATTGTCGCGTTGAAATCGGATTAAATGGGAAGCCATTTGCCTTCTCTGGTTAGTCGTGGACTCTTTTTGTATGTTGGCACAGGGAATGGCGAAAAGCTTGAAACCGATATCGCCATTGTGCATCAAGAGAACGACAAACAGTCAGGCATGTTTGGGTCGCACTCCTTGATGTGCTGCATAAACAGTTTGAGTCTCGGTCCTGCAGCTTTTTAAAAGCATTTTATTTATTTATTTTTTTATCTGCAAAAATGGGGTGTGCTCCTTCATAAAAAACATGAACCGGATCTGTTTTGATTACAATGGGCTACTAATGAGCCTCTGCATTTGATTTATTCACCCCTCTGATGTGTCAGCAATCAAGATGATGTTATCATAATTAGATCACTGGCGCTGCATTAGGATTACACAAATCTGCCAACACCATTTCCATAAAGCATTTTAATGGCTACCTAGCAATACCTTTGACCCTCCCCATCCCCCCCACTCATAACAGAATCTTTTTCATTGAGATTGTTGCATGCTAATCTTTGCTTTGACAAATGGCTAATGCTGTATGAATTAGCCATTAGCTAGCTGGACACGAACTAAATTTAAGTGTTTTTCATGTGTATTTTGGAGCAGCGGCCCAGGCTCTGGGGACAGATTGCAGGATAGTGGGTGCACATGAAGCCTCCATTTTTCACCTTTCAGTCAACATACATTTTAGGACTACAAAAGGATTAACTGTATTTGTCTCTACAGTGGTGTCAAAACAGTAGAATATGAGCGTTAAAGCCTTGGACAGGATGGAGCAGCAATCTTATCTGTGACCGTGTACAACCCGATGTCGGCGTTTTCTGTTTTCGCTAACATACCATCTTTTTTTTTTGTCCTGCTAATTTTTTTGATTGTTCCTTGTTTTACTTAAAAGTCACAAGAAAGCACTTAAAGAAGCTGATACGTTATTAGTTGTCACCAAGATCAAAAGACCCGCACATGAAGCGTAAAACAAGTTATCTAATCAGCAAATTTGGTCTTCAACAAAATTTGCAACAATAGGTGCTAGCATTAGATAATAAAGTCTTCATCAGCAACCTTTACAAACATTTTCTGGGTTTTATGAGGAGGCTTTAGAGGCCTCTGTCTAAAAAAAAGGATTTTAGAGACTTGTTATGCAACACTCTGGGTACTTTACTGAACTTACCAGGTTACTTTTAGGGAAATTATTGCTCACTCCTTCTGAACTCACTAGGTAAATTCAGAGGTTACTGGAAACTGCCTGTCAATTTCCAGAAGAGTGCCTGGTACGTTTAAGGGAAAGTAATCAAAACACATTGGCCGAGTACGGATGGTAACCAGTAAGGTTGTTAAAGTAACCTTTAAGTTTCCAGAAACTACTCTCTAAGTACCTGTTAAATTTCCCTAAGAGAGTTTCTGCTAGGTTATGGGAAAGTAGCCAGAATGTTCCAAAGAGAAAGCTCTAATTTTAATGAAAGTTCAGGCTTTATTATAGTAGTTTACCACAGTGTTTGTACATTTAGACAAATTTACCACAATACAAAACAAACTATGAGAGAATACACCAAACTAGACCTTGAAAGAGTTTTTTATTATTATTTGTTTGGCCATGTCTTAGAAAAATCAGAGAGCTCATACCTTGAACCATTTTAAAAAAAAAAATAAATAAATAAATGAATCATTCATGCTACATCAAAGTATCTGTTCCTTTCTGGTCTAGTTTATCAAAATGGGAAAAGCAACTTGAGATACAGGACAGCTCTTAACACTGTCATCATATTGAAGCCTCTGCTCTTAGTCACTACTTCTGGCATCCAGTACGGGGAAAAAAAAACAAAAAAAAAACACTTTCGCTTTTCCTTCAAGAGTAGTGTCTTTCAAGTAACACTTCATTATTTCTTCACATTTCAAAGCCTTCCAAAGAAAAAGCCTTCTCATATCAGATAAAATTAAATCCTTTCTTGTGTGTGTATGTGGCAACGCTATTAACTTTCATGGGTTATTTCTTTTTCTTTAAATTATATTTAGTTTTTTTTTTTTTTTCTTTGGTGAGACACAATTGCCTGCAGGCGAGTCAGCAATGCAGATTATCTGGTGTATAATGTGGAGCAAAGCACTTTTGGGCATCTAGTAAATGGATTCCACAAAACTATAATAAGAAGAGAAAAATATTGTCATTCTAATGTTTTTCTTGGTTTAACAAAAATGTATTAGGCACATATAATTAGACACATAATTGTAATTCCTTCGTTTTCTGTTGCTTTCAAAACTGCTAACTCTATCAACTGATCTGCAGTACTTACATATCCTTGTGCTTAGAATATGAATTGGAAATTGACCTAAAAGAAATCGGCATCAACGAGTCAAAACATCTCTACTCTAAAAACGTTGAACTCCAGATTGGCCACGTTCAAAACCTTCCACAGCAGCTTCACTGTGGTTGGTTGTGCTGTAATAACAGGTTTCTGTCTCTTGTCAGAAGCGAGATATCTTATGAGTGACTAAGCTTGTTGATGTTGGAGAGCTGCCTCCACTAATAGGTTTTTAAGCCCTACAACAAGGCTAAACAGGCTCAGTGAGTCATTGATTACAGAACGCGGAGCACTCCATCAAGTTGATTACATTATGCAAGACCTTTCTGAGATTTGTTTCCCCTCTCTAAACATTTTTTTGTGTGCTTTTTCTTCTTCAGGGATCTGATGCCAAAAACCCTGGAGGGCCAGATCACCATGGAGAAAACGCCCAGCTACTTTGTGACCAGAGAGGCCCCCGCGAGGATATCGGCCATGTCCAGGGACACCAAACTGATCGTGGTAGTGAGGGACCCCGTCACCAGGGCCATCTCCGACTACACGCAGACTCTGTCTAAGAAGCCCGATATTCCCTCTTTTGAGAGTCTCACCTTCAAAAACAGGACTACGGGGCTCATTGACACCTCTTGGAGCGCCATCCAGATCGGCATCTACGCCAAACACCTGGACAACTGGCTGCAGTACTTCCCCATGGACCAGATCCTCTTTGTGAGCGGCGAGCGTCTGATCAGCGACCCGGCCGGAGAGCTGGGCCGCGTGCAGGACTTCCTGGGCCTCAAGAGGATCATCACAGACAAACACTTTTACTTCAACCAGACCAAGGGATTCCCATGCCTCAAGAAGGCAGAGGGCAGCAGTAAGCCCCACTGCCTGGGAAAAACCAAAGGGAGAACCCATCCGAACATTGATCCCGAGGTGGTGCAGAGGCTACGGGACTTCTACAGGCCCTTCAACATGAAGTTCTACCAGATGACAGGACATAACTTTGGTTGGGATTGAAGTCAAAAAAGACTTTCTTTTTTTTTTCTTTTTTTTTTTTTCTTATAGGAGTTTTTTTTCTATGTAATTCATTGGCAAAAAAAAGGTGGAGATATTGCTATATATATGTAAAATGTACAGAAATCTATTTTATAATAATTTATTTTTATTTCTAAGCAATTAATTCACTAAGCTGCCTAACCAGATTTGTACATAACATCTGACCCATGTGTTGTTTTAACATTCCTCATCTTAGGTTGGATTTCTCTGGCTCCCCACCTGTAGTCCTGTAAATTCCTGGTGCTGCACAACGCAGTCGATCAGCAACGACTGTAGTCGAAACTGTTTTAGAATAACTACTAAGGTAGAGATGCATCTATCAGTCGGCAGAGGTCAGAATTGCCAGATCGATTCCCTTGATCATCTCTAATCTGCGATCGGCAGGTCAAATACTGAATTTGATTTCTTTTCCCCTTATTAATTAAATGCATCGTCGCTAAGAATTCCCTCTTTTAAAACCCAAAATGCACAAGCAGACTGTGTATTTTGATGCAGTTTTTGTTTTTGTTTTGTTGCCGTTTAAAGATAAAGATTGGAGATACATGGTTTTATCCATGAAATGGGAACATTTTATAATCCCTTTATTTTCTTTTTGTTGGATTCAAAACTGCTACCTCTGTTTTATAACTTTTATGCGTTACAACCCCTTTGAAGAAAAAATCAAGATCAGCACGTCAGATTTAAGTAAATATCAGTATCGGCTTAGAAAAGCGCGATCGGTGCATCTCTATGTAAAAAAAAGCGCCATATTACGGGTACAGAGTGCTCACAGACGTGGAGAGCACCTATTTATGTGCATTCTTAGTTATAGTTGTAAAACTTCATCCTGTCACAATGTGCTTCAGTTCATTCATACAATCCGGTTTTCAGGTTCCTTGCATAGGCCTGAGCAGCAGAACTCATCCTTTTCCACCCGGTAACTGGTTGATCAATAGACCTAATTGATACTCATTGTGTCACTCACGCTTAAAGTATACAGCTGCCCTTTTATTTTCAGTACTCCTGCTGTCTGCTCTAATGAGTGACCCATCCATCAAACAGTAAATCCCATTTCGGACCACGTAAGGCTCCATGTTAACATTATGCTAATCGGGTAAAGGTAGCCGGCAGATCGATCGGGCCTCCCCGTTCACTGCTCCGCTGGCTCAGAGCCAAGCTCCTGCCCTATCTGCTCAGAGCAAAGGTCACGCAAAGTCTCAATCAAATTTCCTTGATTTGTTGAGGAGAGGGAGGCGGGTCAGAGGGAGTGCGTGCCTTTCTTTTCACTGTGAAATGGAAAACCTTTGCAGGTGGCCGGAGATGCATATCTGCGAGAGCTCTAGCATACAGATGGGAGAGATGAGAAACACAAACGCCTCGCTTAAATGCCACTTGTTCCAACAGAAGAAGTCCATGTGGCGTGGTTTTTGGTCGCAGACTAACCAGTTCAAAGGAATAAAAGATTTGTTTTGTTGTTGTGAAGCACTCATGCCCCAACACGAAGAGTCGTGCAGAGTTTCCGTGTCTAACCTGTGATGTCATCACAAAATCCCATTTTCATTCATTCATTCATTCATGGCTTACATCTTCTTGCAGAAGTATTCATACCAGCTTTTTTTTTTTTTTTTAAGTTTTCACATTGCAACCCCAAACTTTTATGTGTTTTTTTATGTGACAGACCAACACAAAGTAGTGGACAATTGTAACTTTCAAAGAAAGATGTGTGATTTTCAAAAGTTTTACAGGTGAAAGTTTGTGAAGTGTGACGTGAATTTGTGCTCAGTCCCTTCTGAGTCAAAAACGTTGTGCAAAAATCTTTTGCTACACATCGAGAGAATGACTTTTACCCACTTCTCATAGCAAAATGACTAAAGTTGCCACCATCGTGTTTCAATGTAGGTATAGTGTGTTCGGTTATGTGCGTTGTTTTATCTCGGCTTCATATAGCCGTTAGCTCGGATACACACGGCACACTTTTCAGATATCTGTAAAATCAATTTTTAGTTATTTTTCAATCATTTAGCAATCATTCACTACTGTTTGTTAGTCTCACACATTAGAAAGTGACGCTAATTATTTTAATGTAACCCAATATTTCAAAGTTCAAAGGGTATAAATACTTTTGCAAGGCACTAAATATACTTTATGCCTTATCCATATGTTATATGTTCACCTTTCACCAACTCATCTCAAATCTCAACTTGTTGCCAAAAAAATCTTTTGAGTTGCTGTCCCGTTTTATACAACTTACTCACTCTCTGCTTTTTTTAAATTATTTTGTTTTTTATCTCCCTTTAGTTTGAGTTTTTGTCTTTCTACTTGAATTATTGATATGCAAGATTGTGAGGATGTAAAGTTACCAGTCTTCGACATTCTGCAGCGAGGGGAATGCTACTATAAGGGCACAGAGTGGCATTTATGTGACCTACTGTGCAAAACTATGCTATGCACGCCTGGTGTAGTAGTCGTTTTTGTAAATGCAGGAATTATAGGAAGGGATTGTCGGCATCCGGAGAGGGTTTTATGTGTTTGCATAGAGCTCAGGCTGAATGTACACAAGCTATACTCACATTAACTTTGAAGGTAATATTGCCACTCCACCGCCCAGTTTATCCAGTTTTTTTTTTTTTTTAACGTTTTGTGCCTCTCTAACCAACACAATTAGCCTGTTTCATTTATTTAAGAAAATGGTCACTAAACTGGTTACTTCCCCTTTTTTTCAGTTGAAACTAGCTGTCTCCACCCAACAGCTGTTAGGAGGGGAATTTTCTTTTTCTTGTACTTTCTTTTGTGTTCACTCTGAATGAGTAATGATACTCCAAGTGAGAATTAGTCTCCACAACCCTTCACTAGTGCAAAGTTTGAGCATAATTATTGATGACTTCTCCTATCAAACCGTCCTGTTCCGGAAGGAAAAGCCAGATATTTTCCTTAAGACTTAAAGGTGTACTGCAGTTAACTCTGGAGGATAAAACCAATGCAGTCATATGTGACCTTCGGCTTGCTGCGTTATGGTTGAGTTTTATTCAACCTGTTCTAAGATCTAAAACTGTTAAAAATGTTTCTTATCTGCATATGATATGATTTAGACTAGCAGATCTGTATGTACAAAAAAAGGAAAGACATGAAATTCAAGTATTTTGTTGTATGTACATCAAAGGAATTAATTTTACACAACAAAAAGCAAAAATGGAACAGATGTTTCTAGATGAATCGATAATGAACATTCATAATATTTCTTTTTATGAAGAAATAAAGTATATATTTTACCAAACTATCATCGAAGTGACTTTTCTTTCCTTCATTTTCCTACAAAATGCAAATAAGTTGAGTGCTGAGTTTTAGCACAGCTTTACCAGAGGTGTCAGTAAATGTGAAAGGTGCTGTTGACGCCAACTATCCCTGAAATTGAAACCGACAATTCTTTGAAAACGTCTAAAAATTTCCCCAAAAAATAAGGGGCATATCAGCAGAATTGGGGTTTTTACCTATGAGAGCCCAAAGTGACAGAAGCACAATGAATCGTAATGCTCTGTAAAAATTACACTCCGGTTAGTTGAGACCGACATTGAACTGCTAGGCTTGCATGCAACACACTATAATTGGTTGAAAGCCAACACTGCACATCACTATGAACATTCCATCCATACAAATACTCTAAACATGGAGCCAGATGCCGCAGCTGCTATGAGGTTCATGTCCAAGAACGTTTGTTTTTGCTTATACAAAACGAGTCCTTTGTTCTTGTAATCAGACACACGCACAGATACGCACGCACGCGCGCGTGCACACACACACACACACATATATATATATGTATAATATATGCACTTTCATATCAGCAATAACAGCTCGCTGTGTTTTTACAGACTTCTTTTGCATTCTGCTCCTAAGGAGCTCCGCACCAGAAGGCCACACCTGGGCATCACCTGTTGACTATTTTCCAGACAGTGGAATGACTTGCATCAAATTCCTTTGGGACCTCTTTAAATTTACTCATAAGCTGCAACCACCGTCTCTCCAAATGTCTCAGACAGCTCTTTTGATCTTACCATGGTGTTTACTCTTTCAGTAGTTGGGAGGCATATGAAGCTAAATGTCTGAGGTTTGAACAGGGCAAACCTCCTTCAAAATGCTAACTAATGATATTCTAACTATGTGCATCGTGACTTAATGCTTAAATTCTGTGTCACCATGAGATAACAGGCAGGTTTATGTTACTTAGTGGTACATTGTCCCTTAAAAGACACAACTAATAAATAAATAACAAATATGATCTAATTTGAATGCCACTGTGCAATTTTAGATATGTTAAAAGTGGGTAACCTGATTTATTACAAAGTAAAAAAAAATAAATAATAAAAGTAATATTAAAACTGACATTAAAAAATACAGTGACAATGGGCTGCATAATTAAAGGATGTATATTTTCATTTTTTTTTTATCAGGGATGGAGGTGAATCCATAAGTAGTTTATACACTTAATTTCAATCGCATGCGCAGTAAAATTTCAATCGCATACGTAGAACTCCCCTCTGCGCATGCGATTGAAATTTCTGCATGAGAAAATATCGTCACAATGTCCACCGCACAGGCCACAAAGCAGCTTCAAGTTGTTTCTTCAGACCGCTACGCTTTCATTGACCATATTCATAAAGGTAGGATGATTTCAGATTTTGCTTTTTGTTGTACGACGACAACATAATATCTGTCAAACACGAAACATTTTTCTCCCAACAATCATACCATTTCGATTAATGAGGGTTCAGTGTCCTAATTAGTGTTATTGGCAACACCTGTTTTACCGGCGTACGCCGTAGGTAAATACGCCGGTAAAACAGGTCAGACACTATAGTTCTCTATCGTGACTGAAACTGACAAAAAAAAAGAAGAAAAAAGCTTTTTTTTTTTTTTTTACAACCTCGGCTTTCCTTCGTGTTTACAACTGTGCTTACCAGTAGTATATTCATATATAAAAAACTAATGGTTTTATTTACACAGCATTACTTCAAAACCTATGCTCTGATGCAGCTTAATACATTTAAATATAATCAAATGGTGAATTTATGTCAGTGCTGCACTTACAAGTCAGTGATGTTTTATACTTGATATTTATTTACATGTTTATAAAAAAAATCAGCTTATTTAATATTTTCTTTCAGTGTTTCTCGCACAATTAGAATATGACATAAAGATTCTTGAGAAAATATGTAAGTAATATGGCATTTAAATGATGCTCAACTGGCACGAAGTGGTCAAAAGGGTTTTTTTTTTAAGTACCCCCTACATCATTCTGCCTCCACCACCAGTCAAACTGCAGATACAAAGCAGAAGCAGGCAATGTTTTTCCAATCTGTTATTCTGTTTTCTCAGCTCCCAGCAGTAGCAATTGGTGCGGTCATTCGCATTTTCATCTGAATGACTGCTGCTTTCTGGCTTTCGCTCATGCAGGGCCGGTCTCTGTTAAATACTCAGGACAGCCCGCACCAAGAAACTTTCCACATTAAAATTCACTAAAACGTCCTTCTTCCTATGATGCATGATATAAACTGAAGCAATTCATCACCACTTATAGATGCATAAGATGCATTTAACTCCTGCCCTGTCCCAAAAAGCAATTGAAGAGGTGTACCTTACAAAGTGTCTGGTGCACCTATTGTTAACACTGCATTTCTTGCTGTTAGATATTTAATTCAGCAGCTCCTTTGTGTATTCTTTTTGTATTGTATTGTTTGCTATCAAAGTCAAATCTTTTGTATTAAGAATACAAAATATATATTTTTTATTATCTATGCAACAAAAACTAAATTGCATTACCTTTTCATTTTATTTATATCTGAAGCTGGACGAGGTCCGTGAGCATCAGTTCATGGATGTCAAAGTTATTTAATAAAAAAAAATGCTTTAAACTAAGAAATTTTAACACTGATTTATGTCTTGATATTTAAAATCATGACTACTCGTAAAGCTGTAAAAATCCTCCCTAAACATGCTTCGTTTGATGGAATAAATGATTTGGGCTAACATTTTGCCTGGCTTCCAAAATGTTTTGGCAAAATGGTTTTGTTTTCCTGTTTACTGTTGAGTAAGTGTGGTCATGGAAGTGGGGGGGTCTGTGTGGCTGACCTTGACCCAGAGCTGTGTGGGAGGTTTGGGCAGCTAGTAGTTGTGGGTCTGCCTGGATGTCAGAAGTGTACATCTCTGGTTCCTCACACCTTCGTTCCCTGTAAAAGCTACCAGTGTTTTTTTTTTTTTTATGGCTCATAATGAAATACCATGGCTGTTTGTTGATGGGGCTCTGAAACACCTTAGTGTATTAACAGGTCTTTCATTCACAGTATCAGAGGTGATGCTGCTACATACCTGCTCACAAACAGAGATGTTAGTTTTGAGTGTTCAGCAGTCTTCTTGGATCAAACATAATTCAACGGATAAAATATCATTTCAAAGCCTTATTGGCTCAGATCAGTTTCAAACAGAGCTCGATCCTATGTGACAATATAACTGTTCTGTTTGTACCAGATATTTCTTGTAATTCCTGACCGAGGCTGGACAAGAAAAGGTTCACAGTGAGGTTCTTGGGTGAAAAGTCCTGCTGGACAAATTAAATAGAGACCCAGCTAGCATTTCCCTAAAAAAACATGATTCCCCCCCCAAAAAAAATATTCTGTGGATGAACATTTCCAAAAGTGGAATTTTTTTGGAAACTATATGTACTGTCACATCTGACATAAAACTAATGCAGCATTGCAGAAAAGAAAAAAAAAGAAAGAAACATACCCGCAGTGTAATGATTCAAGTACGAATCGAACCCAAAACCCAGACCACAACCCAAGGAACAGCTGAAAGATCTTTATTTATATTTCGGTAAATGTGTTAGGTGATCGGCTTCCTGATCAGACTCTACAGAGCAAACAGAGTAGTGAGTGACGGGAATGAAAAGTAATTTTGCCAAGACAAGAATTAGTGGATTAACCATCAGAGGTGGTTTTAGAGGAACTCATCCATGGAGAATTGGACCAAAGTGAATTTCTATTCCTGGAACTGTAGCTGTAGAGGAAAATAAGTTGTCTGTTTATTGGGGATTGGTTCACAATCATGACTGTATGGAGGAGTTAACTCTATAAGCTGCAAACTGAATCACTTTTCAGGGTCCAGTTCTCAGAGGTTGTACAGCAGAGCACACTACAAGTCCACCTCTGAATGGGATAAAAAAAAAAAACAACAAAAACAAACAAAAGCCTGAATGAAGCTTTTGAAATGGCTCGGTCAATATAATACAAATCAGACTGAGGTACTTTGGTGGGATCTAAAATAAGCATTTATGCTCAACTGTCCAGTGTGGATAATGTCCATCAATTCTGCAAGAGTGGTTCAAACTACCGCTGCTGCTTTACAAAGACAAATTGCCTGATAGTACAAATGATGGTAACTGCTCCTCCCTAGAGTGGTAAGTAGGTTTAGGTTACCTTTTCTCTTAGGGCCACGTTGGTATGGTGAGCTTTTTCTTCCTTAAATAAATTATCATTTGTATACTTTTTATTTTTTATTCTGAAACTTGCAAGTGTGACAAAAAAAAAAAAGCAAAAACAAGAAATCAGTAAATTATGTTCCACAGTCCTGTATTTCCACTTTTCAAAGAAGTTCTGATAGGGAAATTGCATGATATTGAGTGATTGGCATGTGACTAATAGCTTTACCCTCATTAGCAGCTTTTTAAAAAAAATATTTTTCGGGGTGATCTAGATTTTTAAAGTTGCCTTTAAATCATTGTTTTCTTTTTGAGGTCTCAGGGGTAAAGATGCTCTATATCTGTCTGCTGGATTGTGCTGATTGTGTGTTCCTGCGAGACTGCCTAACACAAACCCAACAAAGGACCCAGCAGCAGCACACTTCTGAAAACGTAACTTATTCAAATATGGAGGAGTTAAAATGTTGAACCATATCAAATAATGAAGCTAAAATGAAACATATTAAGTTTTAAATTTACTGCAGCAGACTTGGATGGAAAAAAATATATATATCGTTAGATGTAGCTGGATCTGGCCCAAATTGCATTTACTGAACATACTACAAAGACATGTTCCCACTCTCCAAGCCCCAAGGATGATATGGTCTGTAATGAGTGGAACATGGCAGAAATCCCCCTGCATGCATGCTGTTTTCGGTAAATAAATAGGTGGGTAAAATTGAGTTTCTCATCAGTCACACTTTACCCAAAGGGAATAACAAACATTAAAGCAGAGAAGGTTTTCAGGGAATTTCCACTTTATTTTTCTGCCTTCGTCATTCTCATATTTTATGAAACTTAATTTTATGCACACTGGACCAAAAACAAGCGGACATTACATGATTTTAATCCTGTTAGGATGCCAATGTCTGAATAATGTCTGAACTGAAATACAGTTAGTCCCTGTCTAAAACAAAAAAAAAAAAACTCATCGCTGTGTGCCTGGTAAACTGCATGCTACGTTTCTGAACAACTTAACCTCCATTGAAAAGAAAGAAATTAAACATCATTCTGTATTACAGAACAGCTTGTGACAGTGCAAACAGAGCCATTAGGGGATATTACAGAATAGTTAGAACGTGATATTGAAGCCCAACCGTTTTCTCGAATCAAAGACAGGTTCTGACATGCTGTGCTTCGCAGTTGATCACCTAATGTGAACAATTCAGGAACGTCATAATTGCTCAGCTGGAGTACTGACAGACATGCCGGAGAAGAACGCAAACAGGATGTGGCTGGAGCGATGAAAGCGTTTTTAAACAAAAAAAAAACGGCCCAACCCCGGCACGTTGGAGGGACGTGCGTTCTCCTGGAGCGTATCCAGCTTGTTCCCTGAATCAAAGCCACTTGAATTAACTCCTGACTAACCTGATTAACCTGTTCATGGATCCGACAGATGCAGATGCAGAAATGATTTTCTGGGCTTGCAGCCAAGCGTGCCATCTTGAATGAAATGGTTTGTGTAATTAACAGAGAGGCTCGGCAGAATGACAGGGGGTAATTGTTGCGCCTGCAGATGATGTCTTATTGTCATTGAGAGTGCCTCCCGGGCTGTTGAGTACAGGCGGCTGCTGCTTTGGGGTTTGGGATGGGAAGAGACACCTGGCAGCTTTACACGCAAACCCCCTGTTGACTCTCCTCATTCTCTGCCCCCCTCCCTTCCCCGATCCAAACCCCAGCCCTTCCTATCCCTCGACATAACACCTCCGGTGAATTTTGCCGTGTGGTGTGTTTGATCACATTACCTTCAAGATGCTGCAAAGCAGTTGCACAATATCCTTGTCACATCGACTGGAAACATGACGGCGAAGGCTGCAAGGCAAGCATTAAAATTTAACCTGATCTCCACATGGATGAGCCGCAGAAAATGCAAACTCTGTGCATGTCGCCACACACCTCATGCTGTCCATGAGTATCTTTCGGAAATTTAAAAGGAGCAAGTCACTTCTGATTTGTTTTGTTTTCACAAAGTCTCTGAGACTTTCCTTATCAAGAAAGGACTTACTTATCTTTTCTTGATAAGGAAGTTTCTCCTGGGCTTCCTTATCAGTAAGCCATGAAGTCAGAGTTGACCCTGGAACCTAATTGTCAATATGCTTTTTGTGTCAGAAAGTGTGAGTTATAAAGGGGCAAGGACAGGCATTACTCATATTTTCTGCATGCACTGAGGGCTGTTCACCTAAAACATTCTGGTAGTTGTGTCTGTTTGGAAAAAACAACAGATGCATTAACCAATTAACCAAAGGGAGGAATCCTTTAAGTCCTCTGTGATCAATAGCTGTTATAAACTTAGCATCCAACAACATTTGATGCACTTGTGTGGAGCTGATTTTAAAATAAAGCTTGAAGACTTGTGAATTGATGTCAAAACGGGGATAATTTATCTATTTTCTGACAGATTTAAAACTACTGCCTCTAACACGGGATCTGCAGCTCATATTTTTATTTTGTGTCAATTTGCTTAGGTAATATCAGAAGTAAACAGGACTACGGCATTGATAAACAAAACCTGATTTATGCATCTCTCTCTCCCTTGAAGCGGTGCAGTATTAGAAAATCACGTAATGGCATTATTTAAAAAAAAAGATGTTAGTAAAAACAATAAAATATATTTTCTTTATCACTCTATGTCTCATCTGTGTTTCCAACACTCTGAGACCTTTAGCATTTTGGAAACATCTGTATAAGTTGTGTTATATAAGTTGTACTCCAATAAGCTATTTAACATGCAGGTAATCTCAGGAGACTTGGATTAAATGATCCAACTATTATTGCATTTCAAACAAGCCTTAATATGGATAAGAACGCTAAGGCTCTTAATGTTGCACACACTGATGTTATGATTATAAATTTGTGACGCATTGCGCAACCATACTTTTTTATGCGTTCCCTCCCTGGGGGTTCCTAGTTATTGTAACTCCAGTCCTGCAGAAACTACATAGACCTATTTTAAAGTAAACAGCAGTGATGGTAACTGCGAGGGGTAAATCTACAGATGCATTTCCCAAACTGTCAGACGGGAAGGAAGGAAAACATAAAAAGGAGACTTCACACTTCAGAAAGGGCTGTATGGTCTCAGTGGAATTTCCCACAATAAACAAAACCAGAGCAGTGATCTAAAAAAGGACCCACTGTTTCATCATGAATACATTTGAATGAGTGTTTTTGATTACAGGATACCGAGCCTCCAGATTTAGGTTTGACAGTAATGTATATGTTATTTGCAGTATTGGGTCATATAGTTAGTTACTTGGGTAACTTAAAAAAAAAAAAAAAAAATTTACTTGTAGGAGTAGTTTTACTACACCATGCCGTTTACTTTTACCTGAGTAATATTACTGTGAAGTATCGCTATTCTTATTTAAGTACAATTTCTGGCTGATCTACCCATGACGGATAACTCCACTGAATGAAGAAACAACATTTTTAACCAATAAAGCACCAATCACAAACACACACCCTTACTGTTTGAGTGAGACTTTTTTATTTTATTTTATTTTTTACAAAATCTATTTTTTTTTTTTTTGTTTGCTGAGCCTACTGTGCCATTTGGAAGTCAAGTTAGTCGGACAAATTATAACTAAAAGTACCTTACCCTTTTCTATGTTTTATTTTCATAAGTTTTAGTTTAAAAACATCTTTTAGATTTTTTTTCTCCTGTCTGAATTTGTTGTTTTGAAAACATCATTTATTAGCGTTTTGTCTTTAGACTACCAAAATTAGCATTTTTGCCTGACATTTTTAAATAATAAATCATATGTTATGATCAGTTAATCAGCTCCTGTGTAACGTTTTTGCATGGCCACTTTGTACTTTTACTCGTGCAAAACGTATGTCGCTCAAGAAACATACGTTTTTACTTAAGTACAATTTTTGGATACTCTACCCACTTGTGGCTATGTGCCAGAACCAATCTCCTTCCCCTCAATATGTCTAAAACATGCTCCCCTTTGCTTCTCTCCCCTAATCTTCCTCCCCATTCTGCCCCATCCACAGATGAGACAGAAGATAGGACATGCTCAGACAGGCTGCACCCTTAAGATGTTGCAGTGAGAGGAAACGAGGGGAGTGTGTCCTACACCACAGGTATGAAAACAGATTAGCTCCCTCACAGTCGCTGTATTATAGTGGAGAGCTGTACAGTTTTACAGTATGGTAATAAACTAAAAAAAATAAAAAAGAATTGCTATGATTTTGCAAGGCAGGAAAAATGCACTTGATATAATTACTGTGAATCAATATTGAGATTGAAGAACGGACCGGTAGACTGCATCCACGTTACATCATGCTCTCTCTCCTCCTGAAAGCTGACTAATCATTGTTTGGTGTCTGTGCGATTTCAAGGCAGGACCCGTGACAGAAATAGCATGTGGAATACATGTGTAAAACCTCCCTTCTCATCACATGAAGCATACGGTAGCTCTATAGATGTCTCTGTAATGTGCCTTAGACACGACTGTCTGATAAGAAAGGAAGGGGAAGCATGCAAGAGCAAAGTTAGAGTTGTAATCTGATGGACTCCACTGATTAAAGGGGAAGAATAAAATAAGTGTATTGATGCATATCCAAGGGCTGCTTTAATTTTTTTTAATTTGACCTTTATCTATACAGGTCATTTAAGCCCCATCAGTGCACACATATCATGCTGAATGAGATAACTTGACCTGTAAAGGTATTAATTGTTGCAGAAGCGTAACGACTATCATACATTAAACTTCAGCTCTCTGTTGTTGCGTCCTAAATAAACATCCAACATACTTTGAGACATGTTGGCTGTTTTCTCTTTAATAGCTTCTTTAAGAGTTTATATTTGCTTTGATTTTATATTTGAACACTTCACTGATGCTGATAATACCCAACTTTAAGCCTTTTCCCCCTCTGTAATTATCCACACTGAAGAGTGTTATTATTGGAATCTGGTAGATATTGGCTATGATTGGATTTTATTTTCCTGACCAATTGGTCACCAGTTTCTCAAAAAAAAAATGCTAACCATCTGATTTCTCATTCTTAACTCAAACTGCAGTTGATTGTATATATTTCAGTTTTTACTAAAGACACTCATAAATGATTGCACATGCATTTATTTTTCTTCAAAATGTCCTGGCAGCTGTGCTTGCATCATGATCTTCATGCTCAAGTCTTCCAAGTGATTTTATTTTTTTTTTTTCCTACTTTTTCTGTTGACATCGATAGTTGCCGTGACACCAGCCTGACTTCATATTTTTTTTCCCCTTTGCAAGGTGACCAGGGAACAATATCGCCTCACTCTGCTAATGATAGGCTTAACCTGATATTCTTGCCCTATCCACTGTCAACCCTGCTGTGTAATTCATAGGCCAATTGTGTAGCACTTTTCTCATTAATATTAAGTAGCATTCCCTGGCCACTTTGCCTGAAGAAAAAAAATTACATGTCTTGCCGTCTGTTAGTGAAGCATGAGATGTTACATGTGCTGACTTGATTGTCGGACTTTAACTCAAACATTAGTTTTCTAGGGGAGATGAATATGTCTTGGGAAACATTTGTTGCTGCTTTTAAATCTAATTGTTTCTTTGGCTTGAAAGTGAGAAGAAATTGTCAATCTAGAGAATTTTGTCTGGAAATGTTTTCAAATCAACTGGGATTTTACTTGACACAAAGTTTGTTTGTGTTAGGACTACAATTATAAAGGTTCGCATGAGCTTACTTTTACATTTTTGGATGCTGCACAGCCATTATTTGGAGCATTTCAATAACCAATACATCAATACAATCCTTAAATCCAGGTCTTTCATAATTTATATGTTATTAATCCATAACAACAAAATAAAATGCTAAAAACTGCAAAGAAAAATCACAAAAACATCATTCGGTTCGTAATTTTTTTCAATATATTGCAAATATAACAATTTCCTAATATTCTTTTGGAAAGTTGTCAATATAAAGAAGTTGCTCTGAGGCCTGATGAACCACATAAATTGTATTTTGAGTTTTTGCAAAAGTTAGTTTTGCACATACAGCCAAGTTTATAACATGTATCCAAAGCCAAAATAGAAATGTTGTGCGTCTGTCTAATTGATTTTGTGTATTTTTTCGTACATTTTACATCGTTTAGGATGTTTGTACTGTTACCGTTTCTCAATAAAGATCTAAAAAATAAAAAAAAACGTGTACCGCACACGTGGCTCCATTTTGTATGCCAGGTGGCACTACGTGGCACTACGTGGCACAATGTGAATGGTACAGCACACTGTACCCGGAAATAAAGCCTGATGGGATATGCAGTCCTGTGAAAATATCTCACGATATCTTACTCTGTCGACGTGAGAATGGGAGATCCAAACCAGGAAGTGATGGCGCAGATCTAAAAACCATGTAGAGGGATGCCATGTATACATGTGCCAGGCATGTGTGGCTCCTCTGTTTATTATAAATCTTTGAAGTCGTAAGTGCAGCATGCAGCGCTTCTGGGACATGTGGATTGTCGGAAAAGTAAGTATAATTCTTACGGTTTTATATAAAAAAATAAATATTGTTCTACCTTACGTGGTTCGAATTCTACCGGCATTTGAAAAATATGTATGCATCTCGGATCGCCGGTGATCCCGTAGTCCGTTAAAAGACAAGATGATTGCAGAGTTCACATTGCATACTGTCTTCAGTATCTACAAATTTCATATCTCAAAATAAAAGGAAGAAACTTAGCTGAATTACATCCAGCCTTCCTGTTATCTCCTGACAGTCTGTCTCTCTCTTGCCCTATTGCAGTCTCAATGAACCATATTTAAGTAACTGCATTTTCTCTGACTTTATTTTTCTTCTGTATTATGAATCGTATACAAATAGCAGACGGTGTGTAGTTGTTGCTTGTTTTACTGTCATTTATTACATCTCACACAAATAACGCAAGTCAGATAAACATTCTGGTTGACAGCAATTTTCTGGTTGTGTGTCAACTTCACTTGCATCTTTATTATCAAAGCTGCTGTTTGAAAACACCTCAGGGAGCCCGAGGATTAGATGAGACAAATTAATTAATTAGGAAACTCTCAACATACTCTCTTGGAGGAGAGAGAAAGAAATGAAATGGGACAGCATATTAATTATTCAAACTCGTCACATTTACCAGCATTAACTCATGTGACGGGGGCTGACAAGGTTGTGCTGATTAGCTATTTACCTGCTGAACCTGCCTTTAAATTTGACTAAAAAAAAACAAACAATTACACACCCCTACAAAACAAGAGACAAGCAAACAGCCTGGAATCCAGGAACAGTTCTGTTTTAAACTTCTGTAATAAGAGCATGTCGGTTGTCTTTATACGCATCGGATGTCATGTGAATATTTGTTTGCCTGAACACATCACTTGTGAGTGCCACTTTCAATGTGTTGATGGAAGACACGAGCGGGTGCACTGAAGCAGCAGACAGTGCTGTTTGTGTGGCTGGAGTTTGATTACTGCTCCCTCCCCCCCGCTGAGACACTTAAATGCGGTCAGACACATACCGACTGATGGCCATCAATAATGCACACGAAGGAGGATCCAGCAACCTGCGTTAACCAGGAACTCTGCTGTGTCCCTGCTGGAAGATTCCTCAGATTGATGGCTTCAATTTTCTTTCTGATGAGGCAAGGAGAGAAGAAAAAAATCAGACTAGTCTGTGTGGGAAAATTGTAATTTGATCTAATGCTTGATTATTAACATTGGGTGGAAAATTAGTCTTTGTAATGGTTAAAGCATTCACTAACAAATGAGGTAATATCTAACAGTCTATCAGCAGGGGGTCCTCTGCCAGCTGTTGGCATAATAATGTGTTGAAGAGAAAATATACTCAGGATGCCAGGGATAAAGGAAGTCGACTTGGAGAAAATCCCCTAAAATGCTGAGCTTCTGCACATTGTATCTAATAGTTACCATTCTGTCATCAGCCATTAAAGCGTATCCACATTCACACAAAAATGAAATCACTTAAAAGGAGTTTTTAAAAGTCCAAACTGAGAATGTTTGGGAATTTGGGCCTATTCATTTTTTTTTAAAGAAATGTATTATCGTTGACAAAACTAGCTGTTTCCATCTTACATGCGTGCCTTACATCAAAGAAAAATGGCAGCATTGCTGTGTGTGTGTGTGCAAGTGTGCAATTGTGGGCTCATGCGTGCGTGTGCAGTCTTGTGAGCACAGAGCTACGTTTCTTCTTCGCTTAGTCGATGTCTCATTCAAACCTCAGTGGTAAGACTTTGTGCTCTACACTCAATAACTACCACATCAACCAGGAAACCATTGCCCAGCCACTTCCTTGTGTTGGTCCATCACCAGCAGCCCACTCACAGCCTCAGTAAGGCCTTGATGTAATGGACCAGAGCATTCCTGTATTGTGGAGTAGCCAAGGCGGTTTTCTGGGACAAAAGCGGTGGAAGCTCCATGCCTTCCCAGTGATTGCATAAAAATTTGAATGGAGCCTAGCTGAGGCTTTTTCTCTGCAGACTCGTGGACACAATGGCAGTTTGGGTTTGCAGGAAGCAAGATGGTCGGTTAGACAAATGAAAACATCTTCCGCATTGAAGCAATTTCTTCTGCATAATTTCCTCCATTCCCTTATTGACTATTACAGAAATTGCCTGCAACACAACAGCATTTCAGCATCACTTACAGTTTTAGGGTCAATACATTAATGTAATGAATTTATTCATAGCTGTCTCCCAGTCTGGAGCTGGTGGGCATTCTCTTTAATAGTGCTGACATCTGTGTGTGGACATTGCCCTCCGAGCATCGTTTCTCACAAACGGGGACCGGGGATTGTTTCTGTGTATGTGTGCGTGGGTGCGCGTGCGCGTGTGTGTGTGTTTGGTGTTTTTAGTGGTAATGATAAACACAGTCGTGGTGGAATATTTGACTTCATACCATAATACATGAGGTGCACAAGTCATCGAGCAGCCGCCCGGCCGTTCTGAGTCGTACCTGTAGTGTGTTATTCACCATGTGACTTGAGATTCTCCACATGTCACCAACACTTACACATTTCATGCTCCATCAGACACGCACGTAATCTGATGGGGTCAGGTAAATTGAAACATGCAGTGGATTGTATCGGTATGTTTTTTGTTTTTTTTTTTCCACATTTTCCATTCTTTTCTTATTTCCATTCATTAGGAAACAGGATGCAGTGTTTCTAAAAAAAGATGCTTGCAGCCTGTATATGAAGCATAGATAAAAAGCCATTTTTCCTTTCTCTGTACTATGAGTTCCCATTTTGATCAAAAGATGGGAGTTACTCATCGCTCATCTGACTGAAGCTATCCTCTCCACTTTAAACATTCATTTTCTTGTCTTCAGGGCAATGGCTTCCCTTGCACTTGTTCAAAGACAGAAAATCAAATGGGGTTTTGCATTTAATAGTAACTGAATCTCAGAGAATGGAATCATGTACATTTGACAGCTGAAGACATGGAGTAGAAGCAGAGTGGGTGGAAAAAAACTGCATTTTTTTTTTCATTTCTTGCAGAAATTTTCCAGAAGTATTGCATTCAGACGTGAAACCTGGCGAAAAGTTGAACTGTTAAAATACATTGGTGTGAAAAAGTGTTTGCCTCCTTTCCTGATATTGTATTTTCCTTGCATGTTTGTCGCACTTAAGTGTGTCAGAATATGAAACCATTTTAAATATTAGTAAAAGCAAAATACAGTTTTTAAATTAAGGTGTTCATTTTTAGTGGAGAGAAAAAATCCAGATCTTTATGGCTCTGTGTTTAAAAAATATATGTATTCATTGAGATACCAAAGAACTAGAAATGACTTGGTAAAACTTTGAGCACAGAGAGCCATTAAGTGACTGCCAAGGATGAGGAGAGTCAAAGTTAAACTTAATGAGGCAGCTGTCGGCCATTAACCCGATACTGTATACAGTCTTCGATTCATAGTGTTTACAGTTTCCAGACTGGTGGATCTGTTACTTTCTTTCTAATTTGTTACAGAATTTCTTTAGATTTCCAGTTCAAGTTCCAAAATACTTTATTGATCCCAAAGGGAAATTAGATGTTGTAACTCATATGAATTCAAGATTCTTCATATTGCATCCTCTTAATTACCCTAACCACTCATGCAAGACATGTTGTACCGGAAACGTATACAACTTGTTGACCATAAATATATTTATAATGTGTTGACATAAAATAAAACATGTTTTCTCATATGTTAATTTGCAGTACCAGAGTCTGGGTAGTTCACTTTATTAGCTTTTGCCTGTTTAAGTCCACAAAAAACAAACAAAAAAAAAAAAACAGGTTCAAGCTACACAAAGTGTGGACAAACTCACTACACTCCGGTACTCTGAGCATTTCAACTTGTGTTAGTAATAAAATAAAACTTGATTGGAGGAAGTTGCTAAATCTACACTGGAGGAAAAATATAAACAGTATATGCAGATGTGCCATAAAAATAAAAACCAGAAGTAAATGTCCAGGAGCAAACTAGCAAGGGCACTAAGGAGGTAGTCTGTAGGTTGCCACAGCTAAACTCGGCGTCCTTCTTTTTAAGTGCCAATAAAAGCTGGCAGGCTTGTTGGTGATATAATGGCTTTCAAGGAGATGCCCTGCAGAAGTGCAAAGAGGTGAAGAGTCTATAGAAATAGAAAACGTGTTGGTAAACTTTTATTTAGTTGTCGATAGGTGTTTGAGAGTAGAAATGAAATCTGCATTAAAAGAACGGAGAACATCAATGGGGAACAGCGAAATGTTGATATGCATATTTTACAGCTGCTGCAGAGTGCAGGAGGTGCAAGGGTGTGTAAGTGGTGGGAAGACATGGTAGAGGTGCCTTTGATTTCTTTCCAGAGTGAAAAGTAAAAAAAAAAAAAGAAGAAAAACCTTAACAGTGCAATGGGAAATGGGGTTGAGGCTACAGAGGAGAGATCTTCCTTGCTACCATATTCTGTCCATTAGTGTGAGTGGAGCTTTTCAACACCATGGTTACGGCTCTCTTCAAGCTGACTTAACCCTCTTGAATTACGCAAGAGTGGTCCGAAGGCCGCAGGTGGATTTTGAAGATGGAAGTAATGGAGGTTGCCAGTGGTGCCTGGTAATGAGAATCATTACCATCACTGAAGGTGTTATCCGATTCTTATTCACTACCAGGACAGTTTCTTGGGTTTTAAAGAGCAAAATTACCCTGACAGGCAATGAAAGGGCTTTTTTGTTTTTTAATTCCCCCTGATAAGTGAGCGCTTACTATAGTGGCAATAGCAGCACTTAACCTTTAAGAATGGCTGTTGATGAGCTTTCTGTTCATCAACACATTCTTTGACTGAACTTCTTTCATCCGGGAAGAAAATAACTGATAGGAGCTGAAGGCATTAAATGATAGCATAAGGTCCTGAACACCAGGCGTCTTATCAACTCGCTATACCCATTAAAATCATTTAATGGAAAAAAAAAGTGCAGAATTCTCCATAGAAATAATAATAATAAAAAAATCATATAACAAGCCAAATTTATGTTCCACTATAAATTAAGCATTTAGTTTAATTCATCACATTATTTTCCCCTTCAACACCAGTAAAAGTGATTGTCCACTGTTTATTTTGCTCTTTGAAGTCAATTTAATATAAGTAATTGAGTACATGTAAAGTACTAAACCTCAAAGTATTGCTTACAACTTGTGCCAAAATATCTACATCCGCTTATTTGACTGCAGTCAAAGTTTGCAGGTTGTGTAACTGCAGCTATTTACTCAAGTGGAACATTAAACACATAAAGCGGGTCGAAAGCTAATAGCCCTCACATGAACGAGAAGTTTGTTCAAGATCTTTGGAGGTTTGCACAGTTCATGAACGTAGACAGACTTGCATACACTAGAATGTTGTACTTAATTTTCTTTTTTTACAATTATCATTATTTGTAGGCACTTTTTTGTGGAGACAATTACCCTATCTGGGTATTTTGTGCCGGCTTTATTTTGTAAATTGTGAGTTTTTAACCATACTGCTTTGGGACTGGTGTAGATTTCAGGGATTCACAGGTATTGTTGAGGGGAAAAAAAACCCTTCAGACAACCACTTCTAAAGTTTTTACTTATCTATATTGGCGTACATAATTACAGGTCCCACTTTCCCACATGCAGTGCCATTGGTGGCTGATGTGTGGCAGCCAATGGGATGTAACTCAGATGTGCATCAATGGGATCCAGATTGTATTGCAGACCCACCACTTTTCGATCCAGATGAAAGAAATGATGTGTAATTTATTTAAAAATAATCCTGTGTATCAGATGATTGAAATGCTCAGTCTGGTGTTGAGAGTTTTTTTTTTTTTTTTTATTGCCTTCAACTCATTTTGCCATTATTTCTGTGTTTGGTGTAAATCTCCCAATAAGCTTCTCAATTACCTCTCAGTCACTGTGACAGAATAATTGGGTAATGCTGCTGAAATCACAGCTTTGAAGTCCGCGATGTAAGCATCACTCCCACTGCTAGCGACAGGGCGGACTCTTAGGTACTGCTGCAGTGGGACGAGTTGCTGCTCAGCACCTACTGAAAATGTGGCCCGGTTCCTTAGTTAAAAGATACCGTCACATAAAAGCAGCAAATTTAAATAAAAGTTCCAGCATTGAAGATTTTGGTTCTCGTGTCAAACTGTGTCTGCATATAAGATGCTGGAGAAAAAAATAAATAAATAAAAATCTCATTAGGTTTCAAAAAGACATAACGCATACAAAAAGGAGAACCAGACTTCTTACTCCTGAGTCAGCCAAGACACGGTTGTACTTCAGTGTCACTCACTGGCTGTTGGATTTCCACAGGGACTGTCCACACTAAAATACCCACTCCAGTCACATTGTACCCATGCGGTCCATTGCTGCTAAGTCCATATGTAACACAGTGGATCAATGTCAGTGATCTTTCTCTTTCCTGCTCCCCGTGTGTGTTACCTGCACAGTGTGCATACCTGTTTATTTTATGTTCATACAAGTGTGCATGTAAGTGAAAAAAATTATACTTGGCCTGCAAACTGGGCAAGACAAAAAAAAAAAAAAAATCTCTCAGTGAAGGCAGAGTGCCCCTTAGGAGAGAGGGGAAGGACAGGGCTTGACTGTACATTTACAGATGAAAAATTTATGACACTAAATCTAGACAGACTTTTAGTGTCAGTCAGGATTACAGCAGCAGTCTGAATACTCATGAATTTTTAAACTGGGGAGTGAGATCCCTGGTGCTTGGACCAGATAAGAAAAAAGTGTGTGAGAAGAGGAATCGGGTTATAGGTAAATAAACAGATCAATACATGTGAAAGAAAAGGAAATCAGTAGGCTGGAAAGCCAACATCCACTTCTTAAATTGAAACTAAATGCCGCGGCAGTGAGCATGAACCCTGGCTCCTGGATGTCAGTGTCTCTTTGTGTCTGCTCAGCTTTCAGCATAAGAGCTCAGTGTGACAAGACGAGGAACTTGGGAGTGCTTGTGCTTATAAACTGGGGGTTGGGGCTGCCAGAGAAATGCACATCTAATACAGAAACCTTTGCCACAGAGAGCTGCGGTGCCATGACAACCACCAGTTTTACTGTTGTCTAACAACAACAAAATGGGTCAAATGTCAGTCAGCTGCAGAGTTTCATTCACATACTTTAATAAATGTAAGAAAAAAGAATCACACTCATCACACATGAAAAAAAAAACTCAATAAAAGGATAGCAGTGAAAAAAAATATTTACATGCACATTCAGAGAAGAGTATATACCAATTAGCAGCAGGGTCCATTTGCTCACATCAAAACTTTGTGTTGACATTTTTTAAAATATGGTTACAGGTTTCTCCCTCCAATTTAGAAGTATTTTTGTCATGAAAATAACTATAAACTAATACATGTGTGTAGCTTTTGTATAATCTGGTGAAAAACCCTTCATCTTGCAAAAGAATTAGTAAGCCCTGGACTTTTCCCCCTTTTGTCTCATTATAATCGGTCTTTGCATTTTATTGGAATAAAATGCAATAAAATTTGCATTTTCGCATAAGCGAAAAGTGGAAGTAAATCGATCCATGTCTCTTTAAAATTGTGTACAAATTAAAATTCTATTTGTGCATTTGTATTCAGCCCAGCCAGGTCAATACTTTAAAGAGCCACTGTTTGCTGTACATGCAAATATTAAAAATGTTGTCCCGAATTGCTAAATCTAAAGTCCAGCTGGTTGGATCAGCTAAATTCTCAAGTGACATCTCAGATTTTTAACACCCTGAGTATGATTTTACCCAACTCTTCCATCTTATGTCTGGCTGTAATTTATCATTTTTGCCCTGCAGGAAGTTAAACCTCAGTCAGGGTCTCAGGTCTTTTGCAGCATCAACAGGTTTTTGCTCCATTAATTTTGACGTTCTTTTCTCCTTCTATTGGAGAAAAATATCACCGCAGCATGACGGGGCCACCACTGTGTTTCATGATTCCTAAAATGATGATGAGGAATCATCATTTTAGACTTCTAAAATTTTTGTGACAGCTTTTTGAATGTAGGACCTCATCTTTTCTGATAAAATCATGTTGTTCAGTGTTTGCTGTGTCCATTACAAGCTATGTGGCAATATGCCTGCATTTTTTTTTTAAAATTCCAATTCAACAACTGTGTTTTTGCCATTTACCCATAACGTGCAACTCGCAAACAAAAGGCGTCTTGTCAACAGATTTTCCCAAGTGAGCTATTGCCTCCCTACATTTGGGTCAATTAAAACATTACTAATACAGCTAAATAAACACTGGACACCACTCTGCTCTCCGTCAGCTTTTGCTGTGGCAGCCGTCCAGAGCCAGGTGAGATGACACCGCCGTATGTGTCTCACTGTTGGAATGTCAGGGAGAGCACTGTTGACCCAGGCGGAGCTGCCAATCAGTATGTGCACACGTGTGTCAGTGTGTGTTATTGGAACAACAGGGGTGGGATTTTGGTGAGGATTTAGCAGGCTTTGCCCCCATGAGGCTCCGTCTGCTGTTTCCTCGGTGGCAGATGAACTCCAGCAGAGTGTAGACAGGTGCAAGGTCTGGATTACCGTTTTGAGTTGTCCACTGTCTTTACTGTATTTTATTTTCCCTTGCACTCCCTATTTAGAGACTATTTTTCTCCTTTTATCCCTGTTTAAGGGGCTGCTTTTTAGCACAAACTATGTGTTCATACATAACTTGCTATGCATACTTTCAGTATGAGTTAATATAAAAATAATTCAGATTTATTAACCAAATTTCATGTTTGCTATTCCAAAACAGGGAAAGTAAAATACTGACTGAACTGGAAAAGTGCAGCACCTTACAAAACTATTCATACCATTCACATGTTTTTATTTTATCACATTCCAACCATAAACCTGAATTTATATTATTGGGATTTAATGTGGCAGCCAAACACAAAGCGGCACATAATTGTAAAATGAAACAAGAAGAAAGTACAAGTAAAATACTGAAATGTATTTTGTGCAAATACATCACACCTTCTTTATTTCCTAAATAACATCCATGCCTCCAGAACTCATCTGATTATAAGAGTCCAAAACAGGTGAATATATTTACAAGCTACTGCAGCTAATAGCTGAAATTCAATGTGAAATGCTACAGAGCAGCTAGCTTTATAAAACTACTATATTGATGGATATGGTACTTTACTTTTGACTTGTGCTTGTAAAGTCACTTTATTACATTTATAAAATAAGCAGTGTAGCTGCTTTGAGTTTTCCTTGCCCAAGAAAAAATTTAAAGAGTCCAGTCAATGTTGTCACAGGTACACAGGACACTGAAGCACACTTGCCCTTGCAGTATCAGCATGTGCAATGTCAACATCACAAAGGACTACTTTAGATGTATGGCTGTGTAAAATATTCCAAGAGCTACGCATTAGCTCTCTGCATACAAGCAACATTGCTTAGCAAATTGGATGGACTCTTACTGACCATGTCTGTTTTTGATGATGGCGTCCAAGAAAAGCGTCACACAAAAAGTTTTGGGAGCAACATATTGACGAATGACTAGGGGAAGAATGAGAGAAGTAAATATAGGGTTTCAAAACTGACATCGTTGCAATTTTCAACATTTGTATCTTAATTTCACATTTTCTGAAAACATGTATCTATGATGATCACTACCAGGATTTAGCAATTATCACCTGTTGCCTATCAACTCCATATTGACCAACTGACTCTACTGGAGTGAAAGACTTCAAGTCTTTCTTTACATATATGGATGGTGTTGTAGTATCAACTGTTTAACCAAGAAGTTACCCAAATTCAAAGCTCACGGTCAAAGCGGGTGGAATGCTTGGGAGTAATTTAGATCCCAAGCCACACGGCACCAGGTGACACATTTCTAAGATGGATGTGGCACGTCTTTTGCCATCTGCCATGCTGATCTTTAGATAAACTGTCAAGCTGGGTTGGGACTCATGTGCCCCTCTTGGTTTTACCCCTCCTCCTCAGGTGTTTCTTTGTCTTTCCGAGATAGATATTAGATTAGATTTCAGGGTTTATTGTTTGGGTTCGGCACAAGAATCCCCAAATGATCAAGGTCGTGTCAAAAGACCACAGGTCCTCGTCCCTTGTGGCTTGGCATGAAAGGTCAGATGATGCCCATCACTGCGTGCAGTGCACATGCAACACATTCATATGTGCATGTAAATGACTCTTTGTTTTCATAGGATGTGTTGTCTTGTGGATCGTATGTATGTCCCTAGCACAGTTGGCGCCTCCATGCTGTCTCGTGTAAGAGAACATTACCTACTTTCTGACATGTGTTCGTGGATCTAGCCATCTTCACACAGAGCTGTAAGCGAGGCAACTCACATGTTCAACCCGTGCTTATGACAGACTGAGACATGTACTGAAGAGGGAGTGTAAAATAATGCACAACAGCATGTAAATAAGACCAGCGATTTGTAATGTGAATGTGATGTATTTAGAGAGAAGTGTGAAAATACACATTTGTCTCTCTGCTACATTTTATAATAAGCCATTTATCCTATAACCAGAAGGTTGGAGGATTTGGTACCTCTTCCCCCACCAAGACCCTCAATGATATGAGAGATGCAGATCTAATCGGCAACATTTGCATAAATATCAACCTCGGAAAAAAAAATAAAAAATTGGTATGAATCTTAATGCCAAAAATGACTTGTTCAGAAGTATTTTGAATAACAGTCATAAAATCAGATTTAGGTCACACATCTAGAGAATTACAGTCCACAAATGGAAATATTAAGCAAACAAAGGGGATAAAAAAGGTCAAAGTTAAAACATTTGTTTTGGAAGTCCTAAATATTGTAACAATTCATTGATCTAAAAGGAGCATTTGACCACGCTGCAGGACCTGCTCAATAAATCTCTTATCTTCTCCCCAAGGAGAGACTTGGCTTTTGACCCCCTATGATAAGATATAAAGAAAAGATTAATGTTGGAAGTGAATTTTGAAACCCTTAATGCAGGAAAAAGGGAGGTTGTGTGACCCGTTTTGTAAAACTCTACCATTCAGACTTCTCTAAAAAAACAACTTTATTGGCCTTTGAGAGAGTGTTTTTTTTATTCGTTTAACCGTCATCCCAAAATATTTATTACAAAGCAATGATTCTTCACAAAAACAATAGGTTATATAGCTGACTTTGACATGACTAACAAACAAATCAAATTCTTGATTTGTTTTTACAGGTATAGTATTTCAATTTCCCTTGGTTCTATTGACATTTGTTCACAGATGCACATAAAGCCAGTGAAAGAACATAACCACCAGTTTTTTTTAAAAATGTTACATTTTTTAAAATCAGTACACACTGTGTGGAAAGACCACAACAAAAAATTGATCACTTATCATTCAACCCTCTCATCTGTTAAAAAAGGGGGAAAAATTCAAATGTGATCATTTTAGTATGTCTGTCACTATATTTCTGTTTCCTTGGACCATGAGCCAATTATAGGTCAAGTGAAAGCACATAGTCCACTCTGACATCACTTCCATCTGTCTTTTCAAAGCTGAGGGACAGCATGATATTTGACAGCTGTAATTGTTGCATTAGTTGGAAAATTAGTCAATATTTTTGTCTCACATTTGGCCAGTGTGAGAGCTAACGACAATTAAAAATCATATAAAGAAATTGTAAACGCAGAGTTTACTTTATGATCAATTATGCACAATAGTTTGTAACCAAATGCTCTGCTGTTTCATCTTTTTTGATTTGATTCAGGACAGTTTTGTCCTGCTTTAAAAATGAAATTAACATCTCCATAAAGTTTCATATCAAGATGAGGTGCTTCATAGCTTCATGGTAGACATGTGTGCTGATTGTCTTTTAACTTGATAAAACACTGGGATCAACCCCAGCTGTTAACATGGCTCCCGTAAATCATCACCAACAGTGGAAACCATGCTGGACCTCCGAGTAACTTAGATTTTGTGACTCTTCATTCTTCCTCCAGACTCTGGAATTTTGGTTTCCTAATGAAATGCAACATTTTATCTAAACAGATGAGTTTGCGCCACTGAGCAGCTAAACAGTCTTTTTTTCACTAGCCCAGTTAAGTCTTTTGACATGTTATTGGGGGCTTTACAGAAGCATTTCCTGAAAACATGTTCCAGCCATGACCGGGAATTTCTACTGCATTTTTCTCTTCCACTCAACTTTCTACAATATGCTTGGATACAGCAATTTCTACAAGACTAGCTTCTTAAGAAATTACCTTTTGTTAATCACCCCCCTTGTGGAGGGGTGTAAATGACTGACCGCAGGTCACACTCAAGTCTTTATAGGCCATTAGATGGTCATACAGTAACATTTGTAGTAAAATATGTTATGATTTGTCTTATTATCTGACAAACTGATTTTTCTGCCTCTATTAATCATAAACAAGTCTTAAATTGTCAGGATGAAATCCTTGATCTGTGAGAAGTGAATCTATATATCTTGTTTCACTTTTTGAATTTTACAGAAATGAACTGACTATTTGAGAACTTTGTAATTTGTTGGGATTCACATGTTTTCTTCATGGCTTTAGTAAAACGGCCTCTTTCACTTGGCAGGAAAGAAAAAAAAGTTGGGGCCAGTGGAAAAGCTGTTTATTTTCTTTGAAGTGTGTTTTGATGGAGATGCCAGAATCGCTGACAGGGTGTGAGAGTGTAACGTGGGCAGATTGAACCGGGAGAGGAGAAACGAGGGAGAAGTAAACTACAAGCTGGTTGACAGTCCCAGGGCTTCTCCGTCACTTTACAGCCATGTTCAGAGTTAGCTCAGCTGTGCAGCACCCTGCGGAGCCGCACCACTGATGGCAAGTGAGAGAGGTGTTGTCACCTCTTTAAACAGGGGGGCGGGAAGGCATTAGTGGCTGTGGAGAGGTGCGCTGACTGTTCTCTCCATGACAGGAAAAGGAGCAGATAGGAGGTGATGGGAGGTTTTCCTTAAGGACGTCCTATGGTGGGAGTGAAAGGAGGAAGAGGTTTGGGAAATTACATATTACCCAAAGAAGCCCGAGGGTGGTTCACTTTGGGTAAAAGTGTGCACGACAGCTTTCAGCATGGCGAAGCAATGTGAATAAAGTATGGTGCAAGAAGAATAGTCGAGGGAATTTGGGAATTCCATAAACTTGTAAAAGAAGATCCAAAAATAAGAAAAGGAAAAAAGAAGTAGCATTTTAAAACTTTGAGAAATGGAAAGGGGCTAGTGAATGTTTAAAGTTTAGAGGAACGGTGCAAGACGGCGATAAAATTTGGAGATTAAATGCTAAAAATAATACAAAGAAGAATAAAGAATTGAAATGTCAATTGAAACACGAAGCCATCAAAAGAACGTCAAAATGAAGAAAACTGTTTTCTGTTTTGTTTCATGTTTTTGCATGAAAAATGCAGTACAATGGATTGACATCATAAAAATACACTAATAAAAAAAAGACAAGAGCATGAATGACATGAATAAACAAAAGATCCAGAGTTACAGAATGTGTAATAGTTCATAGATTTTACTGGTGATTGAAATATTTAAAAGAACCACTCCAGACTAACTGTAGCTTCATGTTGACCACCGTCTTTGGGACGGGCCACTGCCGAGGTCAGATCAGCATCAATCACTGAAGGGTGACCACACAGATCGGGTCCCGCTCTTTAGACCATCACAATGGGTCCACAAAAGGCTGTGGTCAACCTCTTCTGTCCTAAATGTGGGGGGTTGGGGTCAGACAGTCTGAATGACCACTGGTCAAAAGTGATCTCATCTTTATTGGTCTGCTGGATAATGGACAGTGGCCGGTGACGTTGGGGGTTGTGGGAACTGACTAAGCAGTTGAAGTGATGATGATCTGGATGGATTTATTGACAATGGGTGGAGTAACATATAATCTGTATTCTCGGAGGGCAAATATGTGGCTAAATGCATCACATTTAGAACCATCATCATCATCATCACAATCATCAACAGTAGAACCGTGACTATATGCAGACAGATTATCCAGCTAACCTCTCTGATGGTTTTCAGAACTGAGAACATTGAAGCTTTGTGCTGTGACTACATTTATTTATTTCAACCTAGAATCCATAATGTTGCCAATCGGTCTATGAACCATGATATTTTACCTTTCCAGTGTGTCGGCTCTGAGCAGAGCTTCTGAAACACCTGATAGACCCTTTGCTTCCTCTCTTGGGCATTTTGGTTCTTCCTTTCAGTGTTTATATTTTATGTTTAATCAAACTTATGTTTATCCCGGTGACAAAATTTCCTAAAAGAAATTCTGTAGCTCTCAAGTGAACTTGAGGCATAAAGAATACATTTATATCCTTAATTGAAAGTTTGATCTGAAAGAGACCACTGACTATGTATTACCATTGTTGCCTTTTTATGTACCGGTTCGTACATAACTACATTGGCTTTGCTTGAACGGCGCCTCCTAGGACTGTGGATCTCTTCCACACAGCAATTATTGAAAGCTGCGGTCTTTGACTTTGCATATTTGTCATTTTTGATGAACCATTGTAATTGCAGTCCTAAAAACACAAAAATTCTGGCAGATATTTTACAGTACAGTCTTGTGACGGACTAGGTTGCACCATTATGTCTTTTTCTTTGGTCCCTTCATTGTTCCCTTACCAGTGTATCTTGAGTTACTTTCATGCTGGAAGATTCATCCATGATCCATCTTTAGTTGTCTCATCCTAGATTTTACAGCAAATGACCGATTGTCCCTGGGATGTGGTAAAATCACCTTGTACCCTAAGCAGAAAAACATCCACAAACCATCATTCTTCCGTCATGTGCTGGACAGTTGAATTTTTCCGGTAATAATCATCGTTTGTCTTTTTCCGAGCATGGTGGGCTGATCTGAGCTGCGAAATTGCTCAGTTTCAATCTCAGACCACAGCACTTTCTCCCATGCCTTTTCTTAATCATCTAGATATTAACCAGAAAACCTCAGCAGTTCCTGCCTATAAAAACAGTTGATCAAAAAGTTGACTCGCATTAATAAATGTATTTTTTTTGTCGCTCCTTTAGGAATGCAAAGGCCAGTATATGAATTTATTAAACATATTCAAATATTTTTCAGCCTTTTGTTTTTTATAATTTTGATAATTTTGCTTAGAGATGACAAAAACCCACAATCCAATGTCATAAAACAAAATCATATTTTAAACAAAATGTCAAGCTTCTGAAAAGTATGTTCATTTCTATGCACTCAAAGCTTGGTTAGGTTCTCCTGTTGCTTGAATAAATGCATCAGGAGGCGATTTGCCTGTGGTACTGCTGAACTGTAAAGGAATCCCAGATTGGCCTTATAATGGCCTGCAGGTCATCTTCATTGCTAGCAATCAGTTTTCATGTCGGAAATCCTGTTTTTTTTGCCAACTTGAAATTCCATTTCTGTCACTACTTCCATACTCGCGATCAACACCAGGAGCAGAAATCACATCGTCAACTTCAACCGCCTTTAAGTAATTATGTTTGGATGAAAGACAAGCGCGAAATAAGTAAAGAAATATATAGCGCCAACCCAGTAGATTGCTTTCTTCCCGAGCATGCTTCAGATTTTCCACCTCATTTCACATAATACATCTAAAGGAGGCCACTCCTTTAGATGTAATAGGATGCTGATAGATTGACCTTAATACAAATCTGGCCTTTACCTCAGATCCCATTGCTTCATAACCTCCATTATTTTGTCTTGTGTTTTTGAATTTGTTACAAGAGGAAGTGGGACAGCTGGTGTGTAGTTGCGAGGTCCAAAGTCTCCGTTCCTTTGTTTACCTCTGACAAATACGACAGAGTTTAAATCTAGATACTCACAAATGCTTTCCCTTGGTAAATAATGTCAAAGCATAAACCTATAATTAATACGTCCATACACAGCAGCAAAAAGCATCTACATCAAGGGGCCATATAGAGTTACTGGGCTCTATTACCGAACGTGCATATTGATGGTACTCTTCTCATTCAGGCAGCAAGCTAAAAATACAGGCTAAAGCTTCAGGTTCAGCAGGAGTTCAGCTCAGAAGTTCCCTCTGAGTGTTGCCTTTATCAAGAAGTTAAAATTTTCTTCGCCGTTTGCTTTGATGCATCATCAGCTTATCTGTAGTCAGGCCTGTCACTGCAAATTGTTTGCTTCTCCGTATGAATTCTGTGCAAGTTTCCAAACTTTAAGAGAAAGTGAGGCACTCTGAAATATTTATACAGTGCATGCTGTTACTTCTGCATGAGCGGATGTTTCAAGATGAGATGCAGTTAATTTGAGCAGAAAATACATGGCCTATTAATATGTGTACATGATGAATTTTTTAATGCTCTGTTAACTTGCGTCTTGCACAGGGGGCAGGTGATGTAAGCCTAATGGAATGAATATGACAGAAGAATGAAGGACCCTTATCTATATTAGCCAGTTTCTCATCTCTCTTTTTTTTTTGCTTTGACATTTAGCAGATAGGCTGTGTGTTTTGTGTAGTCTGAGCCCAAATCTGCTGGGCATTTCACTGGCAGAAGGCATTTGATTTGGCTAATGTAAAACACACCAGTCGAGCCAAGGGGCCTCCCCAGTGAGATTAGGATACCTCACATTTGCCTCCTAATCCTCCTGATTTATAGTCAAGTTAAACCATTGTTCATTAACCAGCTTCTATCTTTTTTTTTTTCTTTTTAACACTGTTGTTTATGAAAGTAATCCTAATTTGTTCACATGCATTACTGTAGATGTCTTATTTGAAACATCCCTTCTGGAGCTTTGACTGTACTATTCTACCAAATAAATCTGTTTTGGTCTAGACTATTTTTCTGTATTTCTAGCTGTATATGTCTAGAGTGATTGTCCTTCTAGAAAGCAAACCTCTACTGTAGTCTCACATCTTTTTTTGCAGCATTTACCAGTTTGTTTTTTTCCTCAGGACTATGCTATATTTAGTGTCACTGTTCTTCTCAGCCACTCCAGCTTCAATGTCCCTTGTGAAAAGAAGACTCCCTCTATAATAAGGCTGCCTCCACAATTTTCAGTGAGTGTTCATAGGGATGTGCATCGTTTTATTCCTGCCACACATTGCATTTTGCCTCTAGGCAGGCAAAAAACAAGAAAAAAAGAAAAAAAACAGTTTTGGTCCCATCTGACCCCAGTGACTCCTTTCACATTTGGTTCTTATGGAACCAAACGTTCAACAATGGCTTTTGCCACTGTTCCTCAAAATCCAAATGTCATAGATTCTGTGAAACCAAGTATACAATATGACCTCCTCCCTTTTTGTGATCCATCTTGGGCGACCAGGACTTTTTTAGTTCGCTTATTTGTGTCAATATTTGCAAATCCACAACTCAAACTCTATTAAACTGTTGTTGCTCTGGCTAGTAGTGTGTAATCTACCTTCAAGGAATTTTATGTCTTGTGACCTTTATCACTGTTTTGTCTGACTGTCTGACTTTTTAGCCACTGCCTATAATACCGTTGATGAACTTGTAATGCCATTACTTATATCTTTTGGTGCCCATCCAAATAGGCCAGCTCCTTCCATATCAAAGCAAATCCACTGCTGGTCTGGATGTTTACCAAACCCTCTGAATTATTTCCTATGGTTCCTCCTCTCGTTTAGTCATGGAGTGTATATCATTCGGTTTTAATGGTCTTTACAGATGAGCAAAAAAAAAAAAAAATCCATGCCAAATGCATTAATGCAAGCCATTGAGCTGTGGACTGAAAAAGAAAATTGGATCAACTTTGAAAACATGTAAAAACAATTTTTAGTAATGGCAAATAAATAAAAAATGAGAGTATAAAGAATAGAGGTGGTGTCTTTTCTACCATCTAAGAGACATTAACATATGCTAAACTTTTTGCGGTATGTTTTATACAAAAGGTTTACCTTTTAAATGTTTAAAGTGCTTTTGATTTGCTGTTTAATTATACTTAAACCACATGTGTTTACAAGCTGTTATTATGCTGAGGAAAGACACAGTGCCTTTATGAAGAACAGTCTTCCAACATCTCATATTTTGGAACTCTTATTTTGTACGTAACTTTTTGACAAGAGGTAAACATTCAAAATACAAAATACATTAACAAATGTACAATGCAATAAAGCAAAGAATTTCAATTTAGGACAAAAAAAAACTGTTTCGATGTGAGCTGTATCCATTTGTCTTTTTCATTTCTAGCTTACAATATACTGTTAATTGCTTTCCTTTTTAACTTTGGCAAAACAAATCAATGCCAATGTTATGTTTTTGTTGTTGTTTTTTTACAACATTTATTATATGGTTTTCTTTTTCAATCCATTAATGCTTTCTATTGTTATTTTCCTAAAAATCTGCATTAAGGCTGTATTTATGTTTGAGGCAATGTGAAAAGAGAAAATAAAAACCTGTATTCACAAGAGGTGGAAGATGTTTATTTCTTCAAATAATCACAATGCATTCATTTTTTTGACCAAGACAATAAAAGGTACACATGTTGAACATTTTCTGGATATAAAATCTGCTCAAAAACCAACCATAAAACACATTTAGTCTTTGGGCCAAGTCATGGTATAAAGGGAAAAACTGGCAAACATGGATCTGCAATACTCTCCTATTGTTAGGATCTGTGTTTTCTGTGTAGTTTTTCTGTGTTAGTCCAGTTTCCCCTGTGAATCTGTCTTCCCTGTTGATTGCTCCCAGCTGTATCCCGTTCCCTGATTACCTTCCCTGTGTATTTAGTCCCTCCTGTTGTCAGTGTTCCTTGTCGGATCCTCGTCGTGCTACACCCTCGTCTCACGTCTGTGTTCTGTTCCTGTGCTACCAGTGATTTTCTGTTCCTCCTGGTTTTTTTTGGTCATTAAATCTTCTTATCATCATGACTACCTGGGTTCCCCGGCGTCTCCCTCACCACTCACAACCACGAATCATGACAGTAGGATCCGACCAGAAAAAAGGTGAGGACGCCAGCGTGTGGGGTAGCGAGGCTTGGTTCCAGCAGCAGTTGGAGTTGGCTCAACGGGATCTCTACAAGGACGTAGAGATCTTGCCTTCTCCGCTGCTGCTGGAGGAACTTGGTCTCGCCTCGGACCTCGACGCACCCAGGCAACGCGGACCGCGACGGAGGCGGCGGCGGGGATCCAGAGCGGAGGAGTTCTGTGGCGGAGCTCCAGCCAGCCTGAATCCCTGGGTGGGAACTCGGCTGGCGTTCTGTCCGCCGGGAGTCGGACCCCGCCGTTACTGCAACCCTGAGCCGCCGGAGATCCCGGCCCCTGGGTCACGCCGTTTCCGCCGCCCTGAGCCGCCGAAGATCCCGGCCCCTGGGTCACGCCGTCACCGCAGCCCTGAGCCGCCGGAGGTCCCGGCCCCTGGGTCACGCCGTCACCGCAGCCCTGAGCCGCCGGAGGTCCCGGCCCCTGGGCAAAGCCGTCACCGCAGCCCTGAGCCGCCGGAGGTCCCGGCCCCTGGGCAAAGCCGTCATCGCAGCCCTGAGCCGCCGGAGGTCCCGGTCCCTGGGCCCCGCCTGCAGCTGCCTCCGGTCCCCGCACCGAGGCAGCGTCTGTCCCCGCTGCCTCCGGTTCCCGCGCCGAGGCGGCGTTTGCTTGCTCCCCCCGAGACTCCGCCTCCTGAGTCTGCTCCCCCCGAGACTCCGCCTCCTGAGTCTGCTCCCCCCGAGACTCCGCCTCCTGAGTCTGCTCCCCCCTAGACTCCGCCTCCTGAGTCTGCTCCCCCCGAGACTCCGCCTCCTGAGTCTGCTCCCCCCGAGTTTCCTGAGTCTGCTCCCCCCGAGTTTCCTGAGTCTGCTCCCCCCGAGTTTCCTGAGTCTGCTCCCCCCGAGTTTCCTGAGTCTGCTCCCCCCGAGTTTCCTGAGTCTGCTCCCCCCGAGTTTCCTGAGTCTGCTCCCCCCGAGACTTTAGAGTTTCTAGTGCCTCCTCCTCCCGAGTTTGATGACCTGGTCCCTTCTCCCGAGCTCCTGGTGTCTCCAAGCCCTCCTCCCGAGTCTCCGAGCCCTCCAGCCGGCCCACCCGAGCCTGCAGCCGGCCCTCCAGCCGGCCCACCCGAGCCTGCCGGCCCACCTGAGCCTCCGAGGGTCCGCCTCCTGCGTCGGCGGAAGAGACCGCCGGACCCGCCCAAGGGGTTCCGCTTCCTGCGCCGGCGGAAGAGACCGCCGGACCCGCCCAAGGGGTTCCGCTTCCTGCGCCGGCGGAAGAGACCGCCGGACCCGCCCAAGGGGTTCCGCTTCCTGCGCCGGCGGAAGAGACCGCCGGACCCGCCCAAGGGGTTCCGCTTCCTGCGCCGGCGGAAGAGACCGCCGGACCCGCCCAAGGGGTTCCGCTTCCTGCGCCGGCGGAAGAGACCGCCGGACCCGCCTCCGGGACTCCGTTTCCTGCGCCGGCGGAAGAGACCGCCGGACCCGCCTCCGGGACTCCGTTTCCTGCGCCGGCGGAAGAGACCGCCGGACCCGCCTCCGGGACTCCGTTTCCTGCGCCGGCGACGCCCGCTGGACCTCTTTCGAGGGGTCTGCCTCCTGGGTCTCCGCCCACCCTGATGGGTGGTTTTTTGTTCTGGACTCTGGCCCTCCTTCCATCGCCCCTCCGCCCACCCTGATGGGTTGTTCTTTTTTGTTTTCTGTTGGGCATCTGGTAGCTGCCCTTGAGGGGGGGGTACTGTTAGGATCTGTGTTTTCTGTGTAGTTTTTCTGTGTTAGTCCAGTTTCCCCTGTGAATCTGTCTTCCCTGTTGATTGCTCCCAGCTGTATCCCGTTCCCTGATTACCTTCCCTGTGTATTTAGTCCCTCCTGTTGTCAGTGTTCCTTGTCGGATCCTCGTCGTGCTACACCCTCGTCTCACGTCTGTGTTCTGTTCCTGTGCTACCAGTGATTTTCTGTTCCTCCTGGTTTTTTTGGTCATTAAATCTTCTTATCATCATGACTACCTGGGTTCCCCGGCGTCTCCCTCACCACTCACAACCACGAATCATGACACCTATGTGTTTGTGTGTGATCAGTGTTAAGGAAGATTTTTACTTAAAATTGTTTTAGAAACATGCAGTTTAAGAAAATAAGCATACATACAATATAATCTAAACTTGCTTTGCATTTTGACACTTGTAAAGCTGCACAGACATTTTTTTTAATCTTCCTAATTCTTCCAGATTATCCCTTAACGATCTTTGTTGTACTTCCATCTCAATTTTTTTTCTCTTTTCCTTCCCCATCTCTCCTTTCCGCTGGAGCCTTTTGAAACTTAATCTAAGGTTCAGTTGTCATCTCCTTTCCTTGGTAACTCGTGCAGGCCGCTGCCTCCTGTCTGGCAGCCCCCCACCTCTCCACCCAGCTGACCCATCTCGGTACTCCTCCAGATACTTACCTCGGCTCCCCTGCTTGGGCTGATTAGCCCCCAGCTGATGGGATCAGCCTTCTTGTCTTATTGTAGAGTTACTGTATTGTGGAAAGGAAAAGGCCTTTGGATGTAGGTTGAGGGAGATTACTGACCAGTTCATGTGAGGGCAGGAAACAAATAAAATGACCTTAAATATCTTCCGTAGGAACAAATGGGTTTCATATTGACCCTGCAGGACACACGAGTACTTATTGTATAGCAGTTGCTCTAGCTATGGTAAGATAATGTGCTTTTTTTTTCCATTAGTGCACTGAAGCCACGTAATATAATTGTCTGACAATCCAGAAAAAGCTACAATTCAATTGGCATCATATGGGAGAAAATATTGTATTTTTTTTATTTAAAATGTATATATTCATCATTATATTGTTAATATTGTGTGTTTGACTTTTCATGTTTCAACTTTATGTCATAGTAATTTTTTTCTTGCCAAGTAATATATCAGGATGTGTCATATTAAAAACCCCCAGAATAAAGCAAAACAATTAATCAAGTCTTACAATTTGGAGTCTTAGTAATATCACATTTTATGTGATCTTAGCCAAAAGCAGAGAAAAGCCAGTAAGCTCATGTGAGTTTATTTTGTAAGCTTATTTTTTTGTATCTCAGGACTTTAGTGAAACAGAACAAGAAGATCAAGTTGGATAAATGAAACGGCACAGTAAGGGCTACACATTATGTGTCATTGTTTCAGTGCTGATACCGATGCAACTGGGTGATGTTTGCTGAAGTATATTGTTCAAAAAGATTTCTTTAAGTAAATTGCTACTTGTTTGTGCTATAAAATGACACTGTGCCTGGAAATTACATAATATTGCCCCTTTAAATATCTTAAAACCCACTTTTTAGAGTTTAGTTCAATAGTTTTATTTTTCACTTGTCGCTTTCAGCTTGATTTCACTGCCAGTAAAGGATCTGATAAAAATAATTTGGGGGTAATCAGTTAATCTGCAATCAGAGCCAAACTACATTGAACTGCAGCTGAACAATTTTCAGCTGCATGTTTTTAATATAATTGTTTTTCTCTTTTTTTATATACTTCATTCTTACTCCTGAAATTATCTTTCGCTCTCTTTAAGAATTTTGGGTTTGTGTCTGCACATGTAGGTCTGTAGATTAAGGAAAACATTCCAATTAAATAGTTGGAACACCTGACTGAAGCTGAGGAGAGAACACATTAAAAAGCAATGTACTCTCTCCCCTGAAGGAATTATGATCGGATGTACAGAGGAGGTTCTGGAAACACGGGAAAACCCCAGACTTTGTTCAGCAGGTCGAGCATCCTGAGGTTTTCCTCAGGGGATGTGGAGAACCAGCACACCTGGAATGACGGGACTGACATCAACACGGAAATTTGTAAAAACCCGAGTGCACAGGTTTTAAAAGCAGCCATGAAAACGATTCAGTCATTTAAACTCAACAACTCTACAAACTCTACATGTTGCTTGATTGCACACTGTTGGATGTGAATCTGGGCCAGATTGCTCTGCGTTCCTCAGGAAAATACTCCCGATGAATGACTCCCTGCAGATATTTTAAGTGCCTCGCTGTGACCATGAATCAAATTAGCAGGTTTGGAGTATCGTATTAGGAAAAATGTATTCATTCTGGGGAGCAATTATCTTCACATGTAACATGAAGTCATTTCACCAGCCTCTTAAAACACTGGATGTTTTTGTCATCTTGCTAAACAAACCGGATTGAAGTTGGCTCTCCATAAAAATTCTACACATGAGGACTTTGTTGGTTATAAAACATCTGCTTTGTTTTCATCAGCCATAGGATCTCATCAATCATGTGTCTTAAGCATGTTATTGGCTCATCCTGAGGGAAATTCCCAAAATTTAAATGAAGTGAAACAGTTTTTTTTTTTTTTCCAGGTGAATGGGGAAACCACTCCAGTACACTTCTTATGCTTCCTTTTCCTGTCACCTCATTACATATTTTTACTTGTCTTGTTTGTAAACTAAAAATACTCTGGTTTTTCTGACTTATGTAAATTTAAAAAACAAAGCAAGTTGAATAGATTTTTAAAAGAGCGCGGTTTATTTTCTTGTCCATAGATTAAACCACTTAATTGTCTCGTCAAAATCTTCCTCGAAAAGAATCAAAATTAAAGATGCACTGAGAACTTGACTGTTGACCCTCGCCAATGGCTAGTTGAAACCTCAAACATTTTTAGTGGTTTTCAGTCAGTGAGATCACCATACCTAAAAGCTAACAGACGGCATAAAGCACTCTTCATGTGGAACTTGTTACTGCTGGAGGAAGAATCAAAGTTGGCCAATTTCAGTGCCAGTGAGATCTTTAAAGATGAAGTCAGAGGAAACACAGAAGGTGTTAAAAGCTTCTACAAAGGAAAACCCAATCTATGAAGGCACAATTGGTTGTTAATCTGACGAACTGCAGCGGACTCGATTATGGTGGGTTCTGGTCATTTCATCCTTTCTCTCTTTTGTCATTTCGTGCTTTTGCAGATGTCGCTTTATGCTTGACTTTTTCAGATACAGAAAGAAGCTGTGACCTATAAGATGTCAACGTGATGGGACATTATTAATTTCATTATTCCACTTCAGCAGAAAACGTGCAAAATGCATTACAACAAAGTTGCTTCGTTTCATCCTTTCAAACCTTCAATGTCCTGCAGCACACTTGATTTTGAAACAATAACTTCTCCGTGGAAAGCTTAGATCACTGTATCTTTAATATGCTTCTTACTATCCGTAAACCAAAGCTCCCTTTGTATATTCTCATCACAGGAATTTAAAGTGCATGTCTAAGATTTATTTTAAACTTCTCTGCTCCTTGGAATTGTTCATTTTTTGGTCACTGTGGGGACTCGGCCTATCCATCACCCCTGTCAGCGGACAAACTAAATCTTTGCATGAGCTACCACAGACACATCTGCAGAGAATAAGCCATGAAATTGTGTGGGGCCATCGCCTCCTCACCAACTTCTCTCCTGCTGTCCTCTGGGGCTCCTCGTCAGTAGGACAGTGGCATCCAGCAGGCAGCCACCTCCTTCTGGTGAACTGGGTTTTTTTTATATCCTGGCAAGTTAATATAAGTCAGAATATTTCCATAACATGCCTTAAAAATCAATCACTAACAACTAAGGCTTTTAGTTATTATTGTTTGTATTTTCAGAGTTCAAATTTGATATTGCATGAGTAAAATACAACGGACAGGTGGATGGATGTGCATTATTGCTAATACACTGAAAAAAATAACTCTTTGGATTAACATAAAAAAATCATGGAAAGATTTTCCACCTGATTACTTTGCTTTATTTCAGCACTATGTAATTTTGTTACTCCGATTTAAAGGAAATGTGTTGGCTCAACTTAATTTATTAAAGTTATTCCAATTTAAAGCAAATGTGTTGGTTCAACTTAATTTATTAAGGTTATTCCAATTTAAAGGAAATGTGTTGGTTCAACTTAATTTATTAAGGTTATTCCAATTTAAAGGAAATGTGTTGGTTCAACTTAATTTATTAAGGTTATTCCAATTTAAAGGAAATGTGTTGGTTCAACTTAATTTATTAAGGTTATTCCAATTTAAAGGAAATGTGTTGGTTCAACTTAATTTTTGTGGTTGATTCAACTTATTTACTTTAGTTGGACCCAATGTAATTTAATAGAGCCAGCCTAACTAATTTTACACTGATAACTTCACACTACTTAATTAAGTTGATCCAACTCATGAAAATTAAGTTAGCTGAACAAACATGCTTCATGCTGAAAGAAAGCTATTTAATCGTGTGGAAAATCTTTCCATGATTGAATTATGTTAAATCAAAGACATTTTCTTAAGTGCTATTAAATTAAGTGTTTTAAGACCACACTGAAAGAAGAAAGAACACTCAACAATGAGAAAAAGTACAACATGAACTGTATTTTCAAAATTGTTATCCATTTTCTTTTTACACAGCACAAAAAACAGCTGAGTTGAAAGTTGAAATAAACAACAAAAGGTCAGTTTTGTTTTTCCAGAAAAAAACTGGGCTGTGTTTAGCATAGATCAAATTCTTAACAACATAAAAAGTGTCAGTAAATTCGCTCAACTTTGCGAAATGTAACAGTTAAAATTTAGTTTTCCATTGCGGTCTTTAGAAAAACATGTAAAGATAGATTGCTCAAGTTGTTCATCACTTCCACCCCGTCCAGGAGAATCCCAACATCCTCAATGGCATCGCCAGGCTCTGCACTCTCCGGTCGGATAACGAAGATTCCACAGACGGTCTCGGCCATTTGTGCACCTTGATGATGGGAACATGGGTGGGGATTTGGGGAGGAGAGATTTCACATCTCATTAAATAAAAAAATAACTTTACACTTGTTTGGCTGACTCACCAACAGCTAAGGTCCATCAAAGATCTGTCTGTGTTAATTGTGAGTCCAGTGGTAAGATTTCCCATTTAGAAAAGGTACCATATTTTCTACATTTTCACAAAAATCGTCTTATAATGCGGTGCACCTTGTGGTGCGGAAAATACGGTATATTGTCTCATATGGAAAAACATGAAGAGAAGGGATGAATCCCAAATAGGCCCCATATTCCATGGCCTGTTCTCCTCAATTGAAATGACAGTCTGAGGATCCACCACACAGACTGTCATTCCAAACCAGTCCTACTTATGTGCAAACAAAGCCCTGACTCTGTACACAAACCAAACATCTTATACATGAAGAACCTGTCTTATTTCCTGGATGGAGGAAATGTCATGACTATGTGTGGTAGTTATTTCCAAATAGATCAGTACTAACATCTTAGGTAAAGTTAGTTCATATTTTTGTCTGCATATGAAACAATGCTGTTAGAAAATAAGGCTAAATAAAACAGGCCAAAGATCTTTTTGTGGAGTTTAACTCACCTAAAAATCCTCATTTTAAACCCACTTAACAATAACTGTAATTATATCAATCTTACTAATGATTATCCTTTTCTGTGGGAGAAATCTAAAAGCATCTCAAAAGTCAAATTAAAATTGAATGTACCCAAGTGAAAAAAAAAGTTTTAATGATCTTCTCTTACTTTAAATTTATTGGTAATTCACAGGAAGTCCAATTAACTCCAACTATCATCACCTCTTTTGTGGACACAAAGATAAATTAACATACCATGTACTCTTTCTCCAGCTTCTCTGGATCTTCATCCAGGTATGCACACAGGCCTTTTAGGATGCACCCTCGTCTGACTTCAGCCGTGTTTTCCTAAATATGCAGATCAGAAAACAATGAGAACAACCGCAAAAATCCAGCAGTATACTATAGGGTCACACACTTGAAAACTTAAATTCAAATGAAGTCACAACGAAAGTGATCAGTGGCTTGCAGCCTATTTGAAAGATCTTTAAAATTGTTATTCTCCTTTCATTATGCCATGACTAAAATTAAGTTTAACATTTTATTTAAACTTCTAACTGAAGCTGTCACCTAAGAAATATTTATGTCTGAAACAAGGGTTCAGTATAGGGGGATATACTGTGAAAAATCTATTTCCTCTGCCTTCTCCCAGTGCTAGAAACAACCAGTCAGTGGCAGGAGAGTTTTAGTGCTGTCAATCACAATCTCATGTTGCTGCTCATCCTTCTTCCCCCTTGCTCTGTACTATTCTGTAGCTAGCACAGGGCTGATAGCAGCTCATATCTACTAGACAGAGAGAGACAACACTCCTTACAGTTCCACATCCCCACGCAAATAAAGACAAATAAAACTGACTTGCCAAATACAAGTTTAGCTGAACCCTTATGATCGCTCTAACACTAGATTCAGTCATTTTAGATCTGGCAAAACTTATCATTAGCCACTGCAATCTAAAACTTGATGGCCGATGACCCACTTCACCAGTGCTTATGTAGGTGGATAACAGACGGGTGATGTTCTGAAAGAGATCAGATTTTCAAACATTAAAATATGTAATTCACCCTGAGCAGAGTTGTATCTGAACATTCAAACTTTTAGTACAAGTCTCTTGAATGGATCATGAATCAATCAATCAAATTTTATTTGTACAGCACATTTCAGCAGAAAGGCATTTCAAAGTGATTTACATAATTAACAACAGAAACACAGAGTCATGCAACATTTAATATACAGTGAAACAGATAAAAAGTAAAGTCAAAAACATTAAAAACATTGAAGACATTAAAACCGCACTAAGCCTAATTTAGCTAAGCAACTCTAAACAGGTGGGTTTTAAGTTGAGATTTAAAGGCACCCAGTGTTTCAGCTGTTCTGAAACTGAATATAACCACAAGCATGTATGTGCAGAACAGTGGTGACTTGAACATGGTAGAAAGCAATGAAAATATAAAACATAAAAATCAAAACAAAAACCTCAACATTTCAAAATTAAACCGATAAACTTAAAAATTGTTTTTGAACTACAATTATTTATGGAAAAACAAGTACAATAACAAAATACATCTTTAGAGCAGAGGAATATATGTATTTAAAAAATAAGAAAGCTCAAGTCTGTTCATGGACTAATAGGAATAATGGACAATCCTCTGAGTGTTTCAGCCAGAAAAAAATACTAGAAATCCATAGCTAGCAGGTGGACATTTATGTGGACATTGCAAGCACATTTAAAGCTCTAACAGCAAAGGTTTCTGCAGGTTCCTCTGACTCAAATTTAATACTTTTTATTATTAATAAATGAAGAATCTGTATTACGATAGAAAGCCACAAAAGTGTGTGTGTATCCAATGTCCACTCTGCATTTACCTACATAATAACAGTACTGAAATAAAATAATAATAAAAAAACATTTAAATAGACTTATGTTTGGCCCCATTGTTTACAATCCACTAAACCTCAGACTTCAGAGTTTGTATGGCACCAGATGCTGAATTTACATCAGTCCAACTTTTTTCCAGGGAGTTTTAACAACCTCAGGAGGAGCCAAACTGTAACATTTATGGGGTCCGTTTTTTGTCTTGACAGCAGCTTTGTGATCCTCACACTGCTTCATGTGATGTTAGCATGATTTGAGTACATCAATTACATAGAAACGTGACCGAACATGGAAAAAAATGTTTTTTTTTTAAGTCGGATGATTTCAATTTGCATCTTTTTATTTCGATTTTTATTTTGATTTAGACGGATGAAAATAGACTGAATCTTACCTTTTTCAAATTAAGCAGATCCAAATCAGGAATCTTCCCGCTTCTCTTGAAAGAACAGTTTGAAGTTTTCCCAGACACTAGATCTCGCGTGATCTTCCGTAATTTCGCTAGCATCTCGCGTGATCTTCCATAATTTCGCTAGCATCTCGCGTGATCTTTCGTAATCTCGCCAGTGTCTCGCGTGATCTCCGGGTCTCGCTAGACCCTCTTCGGCGGGAGATTAGTCTGACTAAATTGAATCACGTTGTCTCAACTCGAATACATTTTATTAACGCTAGGTTGTTGAATTTTATGTTTATTTGACGTGATTTTGTCATATTTGCATTTGAAACATAAAATAATTCTGTTAAACATGTTATTTTTTATAAATGCAATAACCACTTCAATTCAGTTGTGCTTTGACACAAGCATGGAGCAAGCAGGAAATGGTGCAAATGTTAGAAAAACGCTGATTAATTACCAGCTAACCATCACTTCATGTGATGTTAACACATGTTAGCCACTGACATGAGTACATCATTTACATAGTGTGAAGGTATCACTGTTAAATAAGTTGGTTTCAACTAAATTTGCATTCATCTTAATCAAGTAAAGTCAATTATTTGGTCCAAAACATTGCAAATTAGTTGGTCTGGTTCTATTAAATTACATTGGGTCCAACTAAAGTAAATAAGTTGAATCGGGATCTGCCGTGATCTCGCTCGTCGCCTCCAGCACAAGATCAGTCTGACTATAATGAATCGTGTTATCTCAACATGATTCAATTTCATAAACGTTAAGTTGATGAATTTCTTGTTTGTTCAACATGATTTTATCACGTTTTTGTTTAAAACATGAAATTATTGTGTTAAAAGTACATGATATTTTTTTATTAATCTAATAACCCCCTAAGTTCATTTTTTTGAGTGTAGGGTGAAGGAAAAACCCTAAAAAAGAGGGACAAAACCAAATATAAAATATGTTTTTCTTTATGAGATTATGTGTAGGAATGGATATCTAAAGCAAGTTAATCATTTGAGATTTCCACATGATTTCTCTTTTTAATGTTCGGCGGCGACAAACATAGAAATGTCAGCATTGGAACTAAACCATGGAGCAATAGGATTAGGTGACTAGGGCTGATGAATCACATTCTTCTACATCACATGGATGGCTGGGTACCTGTGTGTCCATTTCCTAGGGAAGATGTAGCACCAGGATGCATTATGGGAAGAAGATGACCCAGTGGAGGAAATGTGACATTTTTGGCAATTTTCAGATTGAAAACGTCGGGAGTTACTGTCCATGTGGATGTTGAAGATTGTTGCAGATTGTCTACTACACCATTTAATGAAAACTGTATATCCTGGTGGCTGTGGCCTCTTCCAGGAGGATCATTTTGTCACCAAACAAAAATGTTTAAAGAACGGTTTGAAGAGCATGACAGCGACCTGATCGAGGATTTGTTGAATGTCTTTGACAAACAAATGTAATCCATAGCTTTGCCTCTTTGCTCACATGAGTAAAGGTGTTTTGTGTTTATTTTATCCATTCGTCAAGTCTTCTGTCCATCCATTGTCTGTACCCGCTTGTTCTTAGATGCCAATGCTCTCGTTGCACTCATCTCCAGTAGTCGTTGCGAGAGAGGCAGGGTACACCCTGGACAGGTTTATTTTATCATTAGATTGATTTTTATACATATATATGTTTTGGAGTTGCACAAGTTTCCTTTTCCCCCTTCGAGTCCTTAGATTTAGTCATTTTCCAGGAATCAATCATTCATTGTTTTGCTTTGAGACCCACTTGATTCCTATAGTGTGACAAGTTGTGGTTTTGTCTCATTTGTAATTTCCTCAAACATGTGCTGCTGCTGCTGCTGCTGCTGCAGCAGCTTTTTTTTTTCTTACCACCAGTTTCTTGAAAATGTTACTGCATCTTGTAACAGACGATTGTTAACCTTTTGCCTAATGGGTCAAACCTCATTAGGTTTTTATTACATGCCCTAATCCGTTTTATATCTTTCTGAAAGATGGAATCTGCCTTGTTCTCATCTTTGTCTCAGCTTGAGTTGTGGGCTGTTGTTAATAACCGATGTTTCTAATAGAGTGCTGTAATTGAATAATAACGGGTTATGAATTTGGCACATCTGGCCTGAGACTGCTCTGTTATCTGCTCAAAGATCCTGAGGCCAGAGTCAGCTATGATACACAGCCCAACTCTTCAAATCGGCTGGAGGGATAAAAAAGGAAATAAACAACTGGAAGGCATTTTTACTGCCTGTCCGTCTGTATGTGGGTCCAGGTGAAAGACGGGAAGCTAGAAACACTGGAATTGAACAATCCTTCCTTCATGTCAAATCAGATTGAAACATTCTTGGCATTTCACGCAGCCTAGTCTGTATTAATTTGGAAGTGTAGGAAAAGCAATCTAGTTTTGCTGTGGGGAATGATGCAAGCTTGACCCTAACCAGTTCAATGACTGGACTCCCTTGTGCCTCTGTATGGGGGTGTTATGAGAATACTTACACTTAAGCTTAACATGGTTAGGCATTTTTATTATTCCTTCTTAAACAGTCTGTGTTTTAGCTGGAACCTGAGAGATCTCCAGGGCGCACGCCTCTTGTGCTTAGGGTGTCTCACCTCTCTAGGATTTGCCCCCCCCCCCCACCTCTCCCACCACCAGTTCTCTCTTTCACGCAGCACAGCGAGGTATGTGTGGTTTGGTAACAGGATCAAGACTCTGTGGCCAACCTAAACAATGGGGAAAACCTAAATCCAAGTTTACTGTCTGAACAGATAATTCAAATCCTGATTTCTCTCGAGTACCATTTGCTGTTTTTTTCCAGTCGGGGTGGACTACTATTACCAAAACTTTGTGGAGGGAGTTCCACTTGATAGCTTTAAGTATGCTGTAGTTTATGTCCTTTTCTTTCATCTTTTTGACGACCGTCTACTGAGAAATTGGGTTTAACTAGTTTGATTAACCTGGACAGTGGCGACATTACACTAAGAGATCAGATCGTATTTAAGTTTGGAGATGAAAATCAAATGTGAACAGTCAGTGTTTGTTTTGTCATCACATTAGGTTTTTCCAAAGCCAAGAGAACATAGTTTTTTATGGAGTTTGTTTAATTAAAGTTTATTTTCAAAGTAAAATTACCGCTGCTCGAATTTAAACAGAATCAAACTCAATTTTGATACAAATTATGGGCAGTATTTTGCCATCAATAACCAATTAATGCCTTGACAGTAAATAATAAATAACAGAGAGCAGGGATTAAACTTGCTGGTAGGAAAGTCTCTTACAGGTCACTGTTGTCGTTTTTGTTCAAGAAATTGCACTAACAAGTCATTGTCATGCAGCCTTTTATGAGCTATAATTATCAAAATGTACTAATGTTTTAGAAATACTATGTTTACAAAATGTTTTGTGCACAGATAGTTCCTGTGATTTAGTCGTTTTGACAGGATGGCAGAGTGTCAGTGTCTAAAGTGTCATAAAGTGTAGATATTTTATCAACTACAATTTTACTTTTATTTTATTGGCTTTGTAAATAGGGCCCCACAAGTCTAATCATTTATGCTAAATCGGCACTCCCCATTCATTGAATAAAAGTTCTGGTTATAAAGAAATTGTTTAACGATAAACGATCAAAGCTATTTCTCTTTCTGAATGCTCCAACCTTGTGAAATGAAATGTTGTAGAAGCATACTATGGACCAGTGTTGTATAGTAACGAAGTAAAAACACTTCACTACTTAAGTATATTTTGGAGTACTTCATACTTTCCTCGAGTATGAAAATTTTTGATAACTTTCACTTTTACTTCACTATATTTCCAAACTTAATTGCATACTTTTACTCCCATACATTTTCAATGTGTGCTTTAGTTACTCGTTACAAAAAAGCGAGAGAGAGAGAAACGCTAGTGCTTTGACCCCACCTACTGATTGACTGCAACAAAGTCGGTAGCCTACTTGCCTGGGCTTGTTCATCACCACCAATAGGATACACCTGTTTCGCTTCTCCCATTAAACACAAAGCAAGTCTCGCGATCAGCAGCAGCCACATGGAGGAGGAGACGGAGACCACAACGACTGCAACTACGTCGGACACTGCTCCAGGGGAACCGCCAGCTGGTGATGAGAGCCCATGGGCTTATTTGAACACAATATACTCTTTCGTGGGTGTTAAAGATTCGTCGTACCGCATGAAGTGTATGTTATGCTTCCCCAAAGATGTGGAAATTTTATCTTACAAAAACTCCCCGTCCAACTTGAAGAAACGCATCGAGGTAACTTCTCATGAAATGGTTATAATCCTCGTGTTTCAGTAACTATAGCTTGGTCACTAGGCACTATTGTGAAATCTTGAGCATAACGTTGCCTGTATAAATGAACTTTGTTTGGCATTGTTTCAGTTCCACACGTGGTGCATTTAGCTTAGGCCTAATGTTGACTCTAGCAGGCTACCTAGACTCCTCTGTTCAAGGGGGGACGGAAGCCATAGCGATATTGTATTTAGTGCTTAAAGGTTTTAGAATATCTTAACTTGACCTTTGCAAGGCCAGTTATCTACTTCACACCAATAGTTTGTGAAGTAGAGTAATGATAACGGCTTTTTTTCTTCATGTTGGCTGCATTTTCTGTACTGACTATTTATTTTTCTCATTTTCAGCACTGACCTTACTTGAAGGGAAAACTTAAGGCTTACAAAAACTTTGTATTTTCTGTCCTGGAGGGGATACTAAGAAGCTGGTTCAGTTGTAAAGCAGGTTAAGTTAACCTTGTGGTTTAGGTAAAGCACCTAATTTTCTTAAATAAATGATGCCTGCAGGTATATCTATTAGCAGGTTTAATTTTGCCTGCACTTGGTTGTGTACATCATTTTAATTGTATTTGACAAGTTTACCAAAATATAAAAAATGTCATTCAAACTTCATTTGCTTGTTTTACTTTTTACTTATACTTTTCATTTCATTACTTGAGTACATCCGTTTTTACAGCAATTTCCATATTTAAGTACGAGACGTTTCAGATACTTTAAGACTTTAACTCAAGTAACATTTCAGTCAGTGATTTGAACTTTTACCAAAGTCATATTTTGGAGAGGTACCTATACTTTTACTTGACTCTGAGATTTCAGTACTTTATACAACACTGCTACGGACTGTCCTGTGGATTAAATGGTATTTTACAAAGTTTTAAGAGCATGGGTGCAAACAAGTGTGGAACACCTTATTACAAACATCATATATATATGTTTTTTTCCAGTGTGTAAATGCTCTTATTTGAAGCTTTAAGTATTCAGTGTGATACTGCTAAAAGACTAATTCATTGTAATTATTTTTTGGAGTCTGCTTCCATTAATGATACTTGTAAACTTAAATAAGCAGCAAAACCACATTAGAGAACAATTTTTAGAACATGAAAGTCTTTTGACCCTTGCTGTTTAAATTGTTTGAAATGGAACATGAGTTTATGTAAAAGTGGAAGAAATTTGACGCAAAGGTTTGCAGTTTTTCCACTTTAAGCAGGAGACGTTTTGACGTATTCCACTGCAAACTTGAACCAATTAGTGTTTCAAATTTAAAAATCAAGACTACCTCTGTAATGTTAGAAACTAAATGTAAAGGTTTTCCTATCAAAATCTATAAACAATGAGCACACAACCTCCTCTCCACACCTTTCATGGGTTAATGCCTTTAACCTGGAAAGGTCCACAAATTTGTCACAGTTGGTCTTTTCATTGTTGTCTTTTCCCTCCTGCCCCCATCTTCCCCGGCATTGCACGCTGCAGCTAAAGTAACTGCACTCTTCTTGTTGCTACAGTCCTGTCTGCACCTGTCAGTTAAATTCCCAGGGATGTCAAAGTCTCCCTCATCAAAGCCCTGCCCTTTCCCTGCACCTCATGCATCATTCTGCTGCCCTTTCTCCCACCTCCACCATTGAGCCTTCACACCGTCCCGCTCTCTGACTCGGGGAATCGTCAAGCCTATGATGTGTGAGCCTGAAGGTTTTTTGGAGCTTGCCAGTTTGTCAGTGTTTTATTCTTATAGATTCTCAGCGGTCCCTTTTTTTTTAGTCCGGTGTTGTTTTTCTTTCGTGCTGCTCTGTGGGCTTGTTGTAAAACTTCCCTTGCATGCCACAGATTTCTTCTTTTTTGTTGTTGCAAAACAACACACACCATAAAATAATTTTCCTTTTATTGGTAAGTGAACCATGGTCACTGTGTCGATGCCTTTAAGAAACCTGGCACCCACTGAGATAAACAACAAGAGACCAAGATCCAGAGAGAAGAAATGAAGCATTCACTGCACGTTTCCATGTGTGATTTCCACCGCAGCTCTCATAAACTTGGCACCAAGTGGATTTTGTGTACAGCTTACAGTGAAAAATCCTGAAAATAAGCTTTCTTGTTCTGCAGCTTTGATATGTAAAGGATCCACCGTTTGGTTTCTTTTGAACTAAATTTAGCATGTATTCACTTGTACCCCGCAGTGCACTTGATGCTCATTGCTAACCCTAAAAATGCAAACCAGAAAACCACTTGTGTTACGTCTGCTGTTTTTAAGCAGCAGTCTGGAAATGTGATCGGCAGCAAAGTAAACATGAACTTAAAGTGGTGTCTGGTTGCTTTCTGCTTGATTTCATTTCATGTATGGTGGCACAATGAAACCGTCTGCCTACATGAGCTTGAATGTAGATAATATTTCACTGTGGATGCTCATACAAGTCAGTTTGTTGGTCAAATGAAAAGATAACTCTGGATTTTAACCATGTATGCAACAACAGGCTTTCATTGTGTTTTGTTACCTCACTAGAAACTATCACCCCTGCATATATACCAAAACAAATCACTATTTCTCTCTTTTTTATAAGACTGGGTTGACATAGAGGATATGCTCTCCTGCTTCCAGTTTAATGGTGCTGGGAACCTTTCCCGCTAAAAGATAAAGGCACACTCTCATTTGACTTAAGTTTTCAGCTTTTGCCACCAGAATTAGAAAAACGTATAAATCTGTTTAATATTCATTCTTTCCTTTGATATTGGAGCTCTCAGCTTTTTTCCTGGAAACTAAAAATATACATTTCATATTTTATGAATCCGCTCCCTATGGTTACCTTTCCCGATCTGCTGATTCGGCGCTGTTGCGAAAACATTTTTTTGCCCTAAAGATTAATAAGCCGATAAGATTGCTAATGAACCTCCTTCATACCTATATGCACACATAATAACTTGAGGGATCCAATCCACGTTGGTACACACATAAATATTCCCAACACTCTGAAATCAAACATTTATCTGAATATCTGATGCTTTCAGGGAAGTTTCTTCTAGATAGTTTCCTCAAAGGAAATACTTTCTGTGTTAAAACAGTACAAAATAAACACTTTGCTCTTCAGTAGTCTTTCACATAACACCAACATTTGCTCCTCGGTGTCTGCTGACCCTGGCTGCCAAGTGCAGATAGTGATGGAGGGGACTCAGGCAAACAGCCCAAGGCTACAAGACTAACGAGTGATAGCTGCTGGAGTTGGCATGCGGCTGACGAGCTGCAGCGATGCCCACCTGGCTGGCCTTGGCTCCTGCTCCGGGTGGGGAAGAGATAAGCCCTGAGAGACGGCCTTTATCCTCTTCAGAGCCCTCGGGGGCCCCAAGAGCTCCAAGGCTCCCTGGAAAGGAGGCAGAAGGTTTTATCAGCCTGATAAGCTCGCACAGGAACCACAACTGTAGAGGAAGAGAGAAGGTCAGTGTGATTAGGGGGTCCGTGTTTGGTCTTGTTTATCCGAAATGGTACAACTATTGAAGCTTTTGCTAGGTAGAATGATAAGGGACATTATTTTTATGGGACATTCTGCTAAAGTGAAATAAAAAATAAATAAATAAAAATCACTTTTTACTTTAATCACTTTTCAAATTGTAAAGAAGTCACTCAAGAGTGTTTTTATATCAATGGCAAATTGTAAAACATAAAACAAAAGACTACTTGTAGGAAATGGAACTTCCCAGTCTAGTGTTATAATCAACATAAGAGAAGAAGAGTGTCTTCTACAAATGGTTAAATTGTTTTCCTTTGTATTAATAATCCAAGTGAATCCTATTTCACTCCTTGTCTTTTTAACTTAGCCTTAAACCTAAATTTTGCTTAGAGCTGCTTGATCGTGTGATTTTAGAGGAAAAGAAGTGGTATTACTATCCGACCTTACAAATGAAGAATTTCCAGGAACATTCCTCAAAGAAAACTTGGTGTCACCAACAAAAAACTGACGTATAAAATGTAGTTAACATCATTACAAATAGTCAACGTGTTTAACTCAGTGGCCGTCTGGTAAAAACACAGTGCTTTCACAATAGCAGGTGTAGCATTGATAACTATATGTGTAATAAAAAAGTCAATTTTCTTTTTAGTAGCTCAGTTCAAATTGTGAAACAGATTTATAGAAACAGACATATATTATAGCCTTCATTGTTGGTGTTCTTGATGAACATGGCTTATAGCGAGTGAAGACGCTGCAGGCAGAAGTGTGAACTGCTGGAGAAGTAAACCAGAGTCTCCGTAAAACAATATGAACAGGCTGAAGCATGAAGTGCTGCAAGAATCCCTGACAGATGACCGCGCTTACTTTGGACTTTATCAAATACAGTGAACCAACACCAGCAAATGACAAAGCTAGATGGTGGTGAAAACTTTATACTGGACCTAAAACAAAGTGGATTAGACTTCTTTTTTTAATGGAATGCACATTTTCTTTCATATGAAAAGAGGAGTCTTTAATGAACAACAGCCCACTCCGTTTACTTCTTATCCCAGGTAAGATTGCTTGTGATGTCATATCCTATTAAAACAAGAAATTTGATTGCTGGAAATGTGAATGTGAAGTGCTTTGGGGTCCTATGGACTTGACAAAACGCTGTACAAGTGCAGAAGGCTTACGTAGCATGGTCTGCGGAAAAAGAAAGCACTTTATGCACTTTCTTACTTCCACTCAATTCCCATTAATATGCTACTGTTGTCTTTGAATCACCTTACTTAAGTCAGCGGTCTTGCCCATGGACGATAACATGACCATAATTTTTATATTTTACTGGTCTTAGATAACGATTTTTTTTTTTTTTTTCTTTTTTGACAGTTTTGGGATTTCTTGTGCTGAAAGCCATGACCATAAATTTTATTTTTTTTTTTAAATCAGAAAAGGCTTTTACAAAAGCAAAATATGACAAAAATGTGTAATTCTGAAGTGATGTTCTTATTCATAGTTAATCAAATACTTGTATAAATGTTAAACCTGTCACTTCATTTCAACTGTGTAGTTCCTTTCCTTCCTCGTGATTTTAACATCCGTCTAAATCTATTTTATGGGCTATGTCAGACTTAATCAGAAACAAAACAAAACCTGAGTATATAATTAATTTGGAGGGGCTTATTTCCAATCCCACTTGCATTCTTTACTTTTTAAAATGCCTAAAAAAAACTAAAAAAAAACTATGAACATTACTTGAATAAATGACTAAAGATTTCAGGATATGTTTGATGTGACTACCAGAGCAGGCATAAATGTGTCCATCATTCCTGGGAAGAGCCAAACCATCACATATTTGAGGATTTCCCTCAAGTGATTGAGAGTGATTTTTTTTTTTTTTGTCTGCAGTTGTTGTGGATACTTTCAGACTAGGTATTTCCCACAGTACATGAGCACCATTAAACTCATTGCAGTTGATATTGAGGTATGTCTGTATTTTCGTCATGAAATAGATATAGTAAATAGAGCTGACATTAAAATCCAGGCCAGGCCACTAATGCATACCCACAGACCCGAGCGCATATGTTTGCCTGTGATAAATCATCATCGAAAAGCTTGTCATGGCGTTAGCATCGCTTTCAGAAAGCATTTATCCCCTTTTACTGCTAGAATTAAAGTCAGAAGCCTTTGACGTTGCGCCAGACAAGTGAAACCAAAGAAAAAATTGCGATATTGGCGTCCAGAAACAGATGTGGAATAAAAGTCGAACACGTGGATCGTCCCATGAGCGAAGATAGATGAGAAATGTTTATTCCTTGTGTGCGAAATCTAGAAAGTAATCAAATTTTTAGTTTTTACAGAACTTAAAAGTACGTGGGGGTGAGTGTGGGGGGCGGGGAGGGGCAGGCCTAAATCTATCACTTTTTCTGAGAAATTTATTGAAATTAAAGAAAAAAAATATATATTTTTCAGTGTTTTACCTGCCAGTTGTCAATCAGATTGGATCAAGGAAGCTTGACAGATATCAATCTCTCGCGTCTTGACTGTTTCTACTCTTGGGCATAGAGTAGAAACAGAGACAAAAAGAAGAGTGGACTAAAAGAGAAGTTAAATCATAAGACCCACCGCCAAGCCAAGGGTATTTTCCATCTTATGTTCCTGAAGGAAGACACTGCAAATTTATTAATTACAGATCAGCCCCTTGAGCGAAGTTTCCAGTCTAGGAATTCTGCTGTGGATTTCCCTTTTATCCTCATAAGCCAAAACTGGAAATAATTCTCTCAGGTCCTAAACCTTTTTTCTTTTTTTCTTTTTTTTTCTTTTTTTTGCAGCTTGCTTTCTCTGTACTAAATTTATCTTAACATTCTGAATACTTAGTTGTTCAGACATGTTGCCATTTCACAATAATGAAGATTTTTTTTTTTCAAAATGTTTTGTCATGATTAAATAGCACTCAGTAAAAATGATTGATCTTTTGTGCAGATTTTTTATTTTTTTATAAATAACTTTGTACAATGATTTGCATTGTTTCTGTACTGGAAATATCGTATTAAGGGACATGGAATAAGAGTCTCTTGACCATTTTCACTCTAGAATAATTCTAACATGAATACTAACCAAAGCTGTGGGATGTCTCTTTATATTTATTTGAAACCCCTTTTGAGAAATATTTTTTTGTGTGTTTTCTGATTCTGGCTTGATTCTGAGACCTGAGAGAAGAAACTGTATCTCTGTGAGCATCATCATATCAACTATTGGCAGTTGTTTCCTCAGCGACTCTGATCCAATAATTCAGTTTGTTTTGCAAGATCCATAATATAGATCTGATATGAAGAGATCCAAATAGTATACACAGAGTGCTGAATTGCGTAAATCCTCCCATCCTAATTCTTGACATTCATATTGTCATTTGTCTTGTTAGTAGTGCCCATTCTCGCTTTCTCAGTTTGTCATAATGGCAGCTCTTCGTATTGCTTAGCTTTATTTAAAATCAAACAAAATCCTGGTATTTGCACAAGAAACACACATATGTGTTGTCGTTCCAGCAGCCGTGTCTGGCTGCCTCTTATAGCCCAGGCTGCCTCAAACAAAACTGGAATGCATCTGATGTACTCTTGAAACCACCCAGGATCTGAGAACCGTGGAAAATGTCTGGTTTTCTCACATTCCTCCTCTTTGAAAATCATTTTGTTCTCAGTCTCTATTTACAGTTTTCGTGTCGAGACCGATGTAAACACTATTCAGAGAAAATGTGTATCTAAAATTTGAAATGGAGGATTTCTAGCGTAAGCTTGCAAGCTAAATTACTTTGAATAACATTAGTAGGTGTTAGTTTTCTGTTGGCATTGAGCTGCAGAGAAAAAACATTACTTTGCATTTTTTCAGTCGGATGAAGTTTGCCATGGGAACAGAAGTATTCAGATCTTATTTACAGAGCTGACATGAGTTGTGGGGTAAATTTATCTTAACTTGATCCGAGTAGATGTTTTTGGCTCTTTCAACTGTTTTTTGTACTTTTGCTGTTCTTTGCTTGATCTTGAAACTTATTAAACTAGCTTTTCCAGAGTCGGGGCTTCTTTGCCAAACAGTCAAACGTTTGGTCACAGTCTGTGCTTTTATTACACTATACCTTTCCTCCAATATTTGTTGATTTCAAGAGGAAACTCAATCATATAAGGTGACCTTTTCACATGAACTCTACAGGTTTTTTCTTTTTTCTTTTTCTTCAAAATCTCCACATACCATTCTACCTCAAATGTCATGCCATTTGGAACCATCTGAGGATCTGCTGTCTGTTCTCGGGTCTGGCTTAGTCATCATAGGATGAGTATAAAAGCCTGATTGTAACCTAAGAATGCAGCTAAGTGAAGGTTTATGACAAGCAGCAGGATGATGAATGGAGTGACATCCTGGGTAGAGGATAAATAGTCTGGCTGTAGATGTTCAAACTTGGGGAACTGGTGTAGCCTGAGGAACCCTAAAAATTATTTATTTTTATTTTATTTGTCTTTACGCTTAAAACAGAAAAGTGATGGGAACATTAAGCCATTCTTTTCCATTAATTTTTCTGACTCGTTAAAAGATCATTCAAAAGGGATTTTGAATACATTTTTCCTTAAGATTTAAATTTGCCAGAAAAAGAAATGACTGACTATTGCTTTTTTTTTTTTTTTTTTTCCTTTACTGGCTCCTGCAAAGTCAGTTAATCTGTTTATTGTCTTCTGGCAATCACTTATAATTTTATCAATAAAGTCTGACAAATAGTTACAATTTCCATGGTGTTGCAAACCAAATCCCTTGAAGGTGATTTCACACTAATATAAACACGCTTTTGAATTTTCTTGCACACTGTTTCTGCGAGTGTTGACCCAATATTTGACGTTATGATTGGATTGAATTCACGATGTATGCTTCTGTATATAATTTGTGTCTCGTAAAAGTGCCTTCAGATGACATTTGCTGTAAGCTGATGCTGTAAAATAAACCAAATTGAACTCGACTCATTAAAGGGTTACGCAAAAATCGTTTTTTGTTTTGCCACTTTTTCTTAAACAACGAAATCGGAAATTAACCACAGATGTTCAGTGACGGTGTTTATTTTGCGATTGGAAACAGATGGCTAGCGGTGGTCAAAGATTACGTACACACACATACAGTAAATAATTTCCGCGCAGATCCATAATGACAGTTCAAAAGAGAGGTGAACAGGAGTTAATGGAGACGGATCGTGTGGGTGTCCCCTCCCGTGGCTGCTCGTCGTCGTTGACGCTTCCCAGATTCTGTTCCGCTTCTTCATGTCTAAATCACGCTTGAAACACGGAGAGCTTCTGTCGCTGTGGCAGATCTCCCTCTACTGATGCAAACTCCCACGCAAGCTCCTCCAGTCTGTGGCTGGTTTGCATTATATCCTCCTTACAGCGTCTTAAAGCAGAATGAGATCTTTCAATCTGTGCATCAGTTGACTGCCCTGTATCAAAGCCTCAGTATATTCTAAGCCAAATAGCAGTTAGGTCATCCCCTCCCCCCCGCCCCTTCTCTTATGTTTCCATAAATGGGGTCTTTCTGCTGGGTGGCCCTGTTGTAATGCCGTTGGATCATTGATTCGGTTACAGTGTAGATTTTAGTGGAGCCGGTGATATACGGCCTACGGTTTTTCAACGAGAAAAGTCACGGTCGTGTCTCCAAGAAGCCATTTGGTCGCACGCTCACCTACTCGCATAGACTCTATTTAACTCAGAAGTCAAATAATAACGAACATGGATGAATTCAGCGGAAGAAAAGAGAATTCAATGCTCCATACTGCTAACATGAGCCATTATGTTTAAGTGTCTTTTTTTTTATTTGTCCCTTTGGAGACTTTTCAGTAATCTGCTACACAGCGCAGCGTCTGGGCAGAGGACAATGATTATTACAGATACTATATGGAATCCGATTTAATCTATTTGTGTGTTACAAAAAAAAAATCACTTATTTCATATTTTGTCCTGGAAAATCAATTTATTTCATTGTGGTGTGATTGAAAGCTTGATCTGATATTCAAAATTCATAGACCCTCTGGGATATATATTTTTTTTCTTTTTTTCGTCTGTCAGAGTAGGTTGTAATGTGACGGCACCTTCCTATAATGTTTGACATATGTGTTCTCCTTTCTGATGTGTGGTAAAGGTTTTATTTTCCTGTTTTAGGGGAGAAGAAAAGAATAAAATTGAACTTTTTTTCTCCCCTACCCATCTGCCCAGTTCTCAGATTCCTTCCCAAATACCTCTGGATTTTATTTTCCCATCTGACTTTAATAGCTGGAGAACATAAAGAAAAGCTACGAGCTTTCTGGTGAATTCCAAGTGGAATGTGAACTTCTCTCTGTGTGTGTGTGTGTGCGTGTGTGCGTGTGTGTGTGCGTGTGTGTGCGTGTGTGTGTGTGACCCACAGTGCCAGTTGGTAAGAATAAATTCCTGCCTCTACCGTTTATGAACGTGTGTTTCTTTGTTTGGCAGAGTCAAGCTCTTTAATTATTATTATTATTTTTGTTAAGTGTCCACACAACTTCAAACTGGCAAATTGTTAATCTGCTAATTTTGAGCAGAATAATTTTCAGTTTTGAAGGGTTTCTTGGAAGCTGGAATGCTGGCAGATGAAATGTCTTTAAAAGCCTAGGTATTACTGGTTGAATGAATTAGGAGCCTCCTTACTGTCTACCTGGGGGCATGTATTGGGATTTTCCTTCCCTTCACCATCAAGGATCCCCTAAATGAAAAATGTGCAGAGAGCTAAATGAGCTGTGAGGTATTGGCTTTGAGGCAGATCTTCTTCTGACCTGATGTGGTGTGACTCTTAAGCTCATTATGGAAGGGTCTTGAATTCTTTCCCACCTGTTGTCTTCAGAGTCTGCATCAGACCTTCAGCAACTTTTGAAAAACAAAGAATGAATAACAAATGCTCAAGAATTCAAGGGCATTGTTCTCATCAGAGATAAGCGGGTCAGCTGTTTCCTGGCCAGTACGGATTTCTGTTTTCCTTCTTGGTCTGATCTGCCGGTCCTGATGGTGACTAATGCTGGGGGCTCCGTACACGACTTTCACTGCCATCAAACGTTCTGAAATGATTAAGAGACTGCTGTTTGCTTCACAACTGAAAGACTGGGGATCACATTTACCAGCTGAAACTGCTGAAGAATTGCAGACTTCAGGATTATTCGAACCGACTCAAGCCAACTGAGCTCATCAAACTCTTGTGGAAATTCTCATGAGGGTTCAAAGGAGCAAACATCCCAGCAACTAGAGGTAATCTAGGATATTCTCAGAATTTGGACAGGTCATATTTCTGCTTTACTCCCACGTGGAATGAATGATTAAGACATTTGTTTTATTCCACAAGTGAATATGATTTGCATAGTGTTTATTCTTTGTACAGTCATGATGATAATTAGAGACATTTATTTAAGGTTATGACATTTGTGGGGTTTTAGAATGACTGTCAATGTTAGTTATGGACAAAAAAATGTTATTGTTTCTATCTTAACACACAACAATATAATATTTGAGAAGGATTGTGTAAGTAAACATTAAATACTGTAAATATTTCAATAAGAAATGTCAATTTGTTAAAGTCCCATCACCTTTATGTATAATATGTGAATTTAGATTCTTATTTTGTTTATTTCCAACAAGGCCCTCCTTCATGTAGTTTTTTCATCTGCTTTACTGCCTTTTATTACTGCATTATTTAATGGAAATTAGTTGGTATTACATGACATTTGGGTTTATAATGTACAGTTGCACATAAAGTGACACAAAAACAAAAAGGTCTGCTCTTAGCTGATACCATATTCCAGCCTCTCTTATTTATATATATATATATATATATATATATATATATATATATATATATAATATATATAGCCGTCAGCAGCGTTTGCTTCAGCTGGGGTGTATGATCAGTTCACTCTGCCTGACTGCATCCAGATATGCCTCAAAAATATTAGACAAGTTTGTGTTTGACTGCAGCGGAGGTCAGGTCGGTTCCCATCACGCTTTTGCTGGCTCCAGTTTTCGCCCCACCTCACACTGACAGACGTTTCTCCCAGCTCACCCTGCTGACTGGATACTGACGCACGTTTTCCCCAAGTGGGAATCGGGTGTAAAATTGGGCCAAAGCTTGTATAGCATGTCCCCAGTTTAATTTTGATTTATTTTTGCAGCAGCAGATTTTTGTCCTCTTTGGAATAAACAACAAAAATCTGCTGCTGTTAGATAGAGGTAGTAGGTCTGAATGTAGCAGAAAATAAAGTAACAACATGAGACATTCCCCGTGGTATATCACAGCATATGTCACTGAATTTACTCAGAATCATAAGCTAAATAATAATAATAATAATAATGATAATAATAATAATAATGATATTGAACGAACTGCTAGTTCAAAAATTCTAGGTTTTGGTGAATAACATCTGATTTTCATTATAAAAACCTGTCCAAGTATGATCTTTTACTGGCTGGTTGGTGGATTTGTAGTCTTTATCCCACTCTTATGGTTTTCTGCTCAATGTTTAAGATTAGGCAATATTCTGGATGGTGTACAATTTTCAACCACTAAAAGCCTGAAAACACATGTTTTCTAGCATTATTGACACACCTCGAATGTGTTTAAACATACGTGGATAGATGTGATGGTATAAACCATTTTTTTAAGTAGGAGCTAAAAATTAAATAGAAAAATAAGCAACAGCATATTGTGTTCTGTTTGACTCCATTTAGAAACGAAAACCTGATTTTATGCGGTGATTACATTTTAGCTTTTGTAGTTCTCAGTGAGAAATCAAATCTGAAGCCCTCATGTCAGCTAGTCTATGTTATTTAATATAAAACTTGGTCACAGAGAATATCCTTGACGCACATTTTCCAGTGTTGTCATGACATAAACAGCCATGTTGTCCTCTTCAAAGCAAGCCTGTTTGTCTGCAGATGTATGTAACCTTGGTTACAGTTAATGCTAAAATATATACGTGTACATGCTAAATACTGTGGACCAGAATCGGAGGGATTTAAACGGCTGGAGCTTGACTTTTGAATGTTAGCAAAAGCAGTTCAACAAAGACCCCAGCAGAACCCTAAAGGTAAAATATGGTATCTGGCACCAAGATGCTGGCAGCAGATCCTATAAGTCTGGGGCCTTTGTGCTTCACGCAGATCCATGCTCAGATGCTCGTATTCCCATTGTTAGTATTAAAAGCATAGGGCTATGCAGCCCTATAGACAACAACCTGCAATGCATGGTATATTCTGTCACCTTTTAGTCAGAATTAGATTGAATTCTTTCAGTCATTGTCCTCAAATGTTGGGTGAGTTAGACTATGTGGATTAGTCTTTTTTTCAACATCCGTATCATTAAGGGCTGGTCGCTATTGATCATCTTGCTAAAACAGCGTAGTTCTGGACTTGTGAGGTTTTCTTGCTTTTACCAAATCAGCTTGGAGAACAAAATGCTTACTTGCTACTTAACGCATCGTCTTACAGATCCCACAATAATCTGTGTAAAATGCTGTAAAATCGCTGGTTTTCCATTCCTATATCAAATCTTCAGCATTGGTGCAAAAGATCACGGGACTCTTTTGTCTGCGTAATTGTATTTTGCCATTCCACATGTGTGAAGATGCTGCAAGTTAATGCTCAGTGTCATCCTCTTGTAAAATTAGGCACCGGCCAATAGGTACAACTCGAGAGATATGAGTTTTCCAGTATAATTTGATTTGAGATGATAATACAAAAATTTAACAATTAGATTTAGGAAGAACAAAACATTGTCAAATTCTGGCAGAGTACTTTTACATCTGATTAGGTTGTTAATAAATGCATTATTTATTAGAATATACTGATAGCTGAAGCCTTAAACCACCTCTGACCTCAACCAAAAAGAAAACTAAAATTTAAAAACACTTCTTTTGTATAAGAAAAGCACAGCATAGTCACCTAAATAAATTTAGTCATGCTGTTTATTTCCAGTAGACTTTTTATGATAGGCCCTAAAAGTAGAAGTACTGGTACACTTGAAGGCGAAATCCTGTATGTAATATTTTTTGTCAAGAATTATAGCAAGCATGCTTCTAGATTTCTGTGTTTTTCTCTTGACTCCAGCTTTGTAATGTATCCTGTTATCTGGAAGTCCTCTCGCCATAAAACATCATTATGTCTCTTCCGCAGTTTCGCAGACTTTTCCAAGAGAGGTGCACTGATTAATGACCACTCAGTGCTCAAGCTAAGGCATACAAAAGCAAAGGATAGATTTCAACGTGACACACAGAAACGCAAAGAGTCAGGACTGGGTGACTGCGTGCAAACTCAGAAGAATTTACACGCTGTCTTGTTAAGCCCTTATTTCATCAGTGTTTGACCTGCAGTTACTCATTAGCCCCTTTGAACTTGTTTTCTTGAAGCTTTCTGTTGTCCCTGGAGTTTGTTATGCCCCCATCATCATCTTCACCACAAGACAAACACTTCTAGCGTTGCTATGCTCTGGGAAAGGGAAACAACTCTCTGGACAGGAACAAAGAACTGGCATGAGGTCTTCTTGACAAGAGATATTTCTCATGCTTTATGCTTTACTTTTGAGTTATTTCCCTGTTTGCTCTTGAGTTATTTCCCTGTTTGCTCTGTAATAGAATTTAACTATGTAGAAACATGTCACCAGAGTTTGCAAGGTGGTGAGTTTGCTTTTATATTGCGTTGGAGCAGAATCAATATTGCTTTCATTTGGCTTGAAGGAAACGTTTTATGCCTGTAGCTCTGTGAGTCAGTGAGTCAAGGCGATTGTTAAATGCATAAATAAGGTTGTCAAATTCACTTTTTATGCTAATTTTGACAACATTGCCTTTTGCTCGTTTTGGTCAGAAAACTGCTGCAATTGCAGTACGAGAGAGGCTTATCTTGTGACATTGCATTAATCGCAGAAGTGTTCATACTTGAAAATGTTCCTGCTACAATGAGCTGCACCTCTGTATTTAATTGGGATTTTAAGTGATAGAGCAACACATAGTGGTGCAGACTGGGAAAGCGAAAGAAAAATGACATACATTTCAACAGTCATGTTGAAATTTCATGCATACTTGAAATGCATGTATGCATAGTTGCCTGTGCATACATGCAACTATTAGCTGACCTTGGTGGATGAGTGGTCAGAAGCCCACTCAAAGTCTAGACCTTGAGTGGATCCTGTCGTGTCAGTGAGGCTGAATCAGATGCACATAGTTCGTTGTAAAGTTGTATTTGAAAACCCTTTGGAAAATGACATATTACTTTCTTTCCACTTCACATTTTTACGCTTTGTGGTGGTCTTTCACATAAACCCCTGCTACAATACGCTGAGCCTTGTGGTTGTAATAAAAAATAAAAGTCTAGGGGTCTGAATAGTGCTTCAAGGTCCCGTTTTAAAGTATACCACCGACTAGGGGCCTGCAGTTCATTCCACCTCCACGCTGAGCCAAAACTGTGCAGTTTAGCCGGTAGACAGTTTGAAAACTGTAGCTAATGTCTGCTTAGGTTTTCTTTTTGGCCCGAAATGGGCTGGCATGGCCAAGGATGTTGAAAAGTCCCCGAAGTCACACCCCTGCAGAATGATGGATGGAAAGCTGGAACAAAGGAAGCCTTTTAAAAAATGACCTAGAAGAAAGCTTAACTGCTTTTCTGTCTAGTGAAAGCTGTAAAAGGAAATGTTTAATTTCTGTTTACCTAATGTTCAAGTGACTTAACTGATGAGCATTTAAATGTCTAAGACAGGAAACCAATTACATTGACCTTTGTTTTTTTTTATATAAAAAAAAAAGAAAGATGCATGGCTTGTAAGATTCTGATGTAGTTGTGATGAAAGAGATAAGGTACATATTTTTGATGAGACGAGTATGGGGGACATGGAAACAGATTGTGTGCTTTGGCTAAGACTTAAGGTGCTGTTTGGTAGGCAAAGGGAGAGCATATGGGCTAAATGCTGAGGGGTCTTGGCCCACCTTAATAAGGGCGGCATGCAAAGGCTGCTGCATCAGAAACCAGGAGACAATGCCAGGAATCATAAGCCTCACAGCAGCGCCAGCAGCTCCCTACTGAAATCCTCCCTCCTTCCATCTCAGCCCAGGTCCTCAACTTTCCTTCAGCCATCATTCTACCCCTTCATCTCATTGCCCTTCTTCAAAGTGGACCCCTCTGGTGATTAATCCATTCGAGTAAATATCCTCTTCCAGAGAGCTAGATGAGCTCAGCAGCCACAGGGGTTGCAAGATGTGAGATGGAAACTCGACCAACTTGCTCTGATTTACTCACATCAAGCTGAAGTAGGAAGACTTGCTGTTAAAATTCCTCACGTTCAGAATTGTGCGAAGCAAACGGATACCACGTTCCTTCGATTGATGAATACGTTATGTTTGTTGTATTGATGATCCTGACAACATGTTCAAACATGCCTTGAGATGGTTACTCTTACACCAAGGTCTTTGAAAAACGATGGTTTGATATCTGCAGCAAAACTCCACTTGTACAACTGGTTTTCAAAATAAAACTAAACGTTAAGCGCTTGTAGTAAAATCTTTGATGAATCTGATTCATTATTTACTGACTGAGCATTAAAATCAGAGCAAAAAATAAATAAACAAACATTTCAAAACACCCAGTGTTGATCTGGATAAATGATTAAATAAAAGCTCCACAAAGATATTACCTGGGGCATTTTGTACACAAGTCAGAGTTCTTTTATCTGCAGGGATACCGCCAAAAATCCTCTGGATCTTTCATTTATATAAAATATTTATCCAAACAACTCACTCCAAAATTGAAAAGGTCAAGTAAAATACATTCACATACTTGCGTAGCTGCCTTTTGCATTCTGACAGAGTAAAAGAACCAGGGGGCAACACACAGTGAAGCTAACTTCAAAAATCTGATACTGATAAGACAAAGTAAAAAGCCTAAGAAGTCCGACACGACATTAGATATTCCTACTACACACTTATGTAAATGTCTTCAAGAAAAAAAAAGGAACACCCAAGAATTTTTAGGCAGGCTGCAAAGCCCAGAGGAACCGTGAGGTTTTTGGATGGTGTTTTTCTCTGCTCAGAAATCTCACTGTTCCCAAATAGTTGTGTCTGGGCAGATCCAAGCTGGTTCCCATTTGGAGACAGCGGCTGGCTCCGGCCTGTAATTCACGGAGGGGAAAACAAATTGCTTTCTGGTCACTGTCTCTGCTCAAGGCCAGTTTGTTTCATGCTCCTTCGGCTCTGCCATTCCTTTCCTTGCTCGTATCATCCGTCCAACTATTTCAACACTTTCGAGGGCCATTACCATGGGCCTCTCAGGAGTGGTAAAGGGTGGAGTTGGCCTGTTGCTTCCTGGTTGGTTGAAACCATCTGCAACAAAACCTACATAACATAGCTTCTGTTCTAAGAGCCGCCAGGCACCTTTGTATAGCTTGCCAGTTGCTTCAGCATTCATCAGAAGATTAGTCTTTAAGTTCTCAGTCATTAAAACATCCAGAGCAGCGTCATTAATCATTGTATTGCTTCTCTCAGGAACACACACACACACAAAAAAAAAAAAAAATCAGGAAAACATAGACATCACTGACATTTACTGTTCCGATGATTTCTCCGGAACAGACTCTGTAGTTTGTGACGGTGCTGTGCATGAAACGATGTAACTATTTTGAGAACTTTGAACTCAACACTGCTGAGTTTTTTTCTCTCTTTTTTTTGTCATATCATGGGAACACGTCCCATTTGATAACGTTTGATGGTTTTCTGTTTTGGGGCGAATGGGGGAAAAAAAAAAAAATGCTGTAACACAGTACAGCACTGTCAGGATAAGTGTTAGTAATTTAGGCCAGTGCTTCTCCCTCTACTTTAAACTTGAAAAAGGCTGCCTCAGTGAATATTTTTTATTACGTAAAAATATTAACTGAAGGCTGACGCTGAAACTCCTAAAGTTCTGAGGTTACGCTAATGGCTTTTTGCCACTAAATTTTATGATTGTTTCTTATATGAACGAGAGCGCAGATACAGAGAAGCTGCAACTTGGGACTCTCATAGCCAACCATGGATTGCCTAAGATAACCAAAAAGATCAGATATTTATTTAATCTACGTTGTTGACGTTTTGTTTTTAGCCTTTGTTCAACATAATCAAGATTGTGTTAAAGAGGATCATTATGGCGTGCTAGCTCTCTTGTGACCATGTGTTTTCTTGCTATCTGAGTTTGTTTTGATTTTTATGGCTGTGAAAGGCTTTTAAAAACATGCATTGAGTAGATGCTTTCACCCCAAAAACAACTTTAACCGTCAGTGCCAGTTATATAGTATTATGGTAGGCGTTTGACAGTGCAATAACAGAGAGAAAGAGGAAAAAAAGGAAGAAAAAAAAACCTTGAGCAAAATCCTGTTTGTACTTACTTGACCTGTAATAAGAGGTTTAAAAATGGACAGTTACAAAGGTATTCTAAAAAGAGTGCTGTCCAGTCAAGATTTCAGGTTTCTTTTCTCCTTTCTCACTCGATTAAAATATGCGGAGGAGAGCAGCAGCGGTTTAGGTGCTGTAAAATACAAGTTATGTGAGCAAAGACTCACATAAACCATATTCTGTGAAATCGATCCTTGGCAACGACAAAACGCTTATGTTGATTTGTGAATAAGGGAGTGGTCTATATATTTTTTTGTCTTTCTTTATGTCTGACAAAATATGATAAATGAATAAGAATTGGTTTCGGTTGGAGCTGTGAACTTGGTTTGAAATATTGAGGTGGTGAACTATGAACATGAATGGATTCAGTTTAACCTTGCTGAACCAGTTCATGAACTTTGCACAAGCATGTGAAGAATAAAGAAGACTGCTGGGAGTTACTCATGTTGTCTTCCTCGGTTTTGGAGAAATGTCCAGTTTTTGGGACAGCTCTATCATTGCTGACGTGACATTGACATAAGGTATAATGATGTGGTATTTCTGTACTCTTCTCCAGACAGATATCTTTTACAATAAGACGATTTTGATCATTTGTGTCCTCCCTGTAAACTGCAGCCTAAAGCTAAAAGACGCAGATGTCAGGATAGTTCCCCTCAGCTCAACTTGATTTCAGGTTAATCAGATTTATTACAGTTCAGATGTGAACTTAAGGTCACTGAATCCACAGTTTTAGTTCAAAGTTTAAGCAAATATTTTCCTTTAAAAGCCGTTTTTCTCACTTGTGCTGGAAGACACTTTATTGACTTAACGTCTCGTGCGTTTTAGAAAGGATGTGCAAACTTTCCACAACCACTCCGTCTTGGGCACATTTTATGTTGGCTAAATCTAAATTAAAACTTTAACATTAGTCCTAAATGTAAAGTGACGCAATGCTGAGATTGCGGCTGCTAAGTGTTCAGACATACACATTACGACTGTATCTGCCGTTCTGCCTACCAATATTTGTAGAATTACTGAAAGCACTAATCCACACGTGTTCTTCGTGTCCAGCATCTGGTTTGTGTTTATTTAGATGCCGCTGGCTGTCTAAGGCCCCCCCCTTCTTACATCTCACCCTCTCTGTGTGCATGTGCCATTTCTCTAACCCTTTTTTTTTTTTTCCCCTTTCGGCTGTGTGCGCAGAGTGATTTCTTGGAACCACTGCATCCTGTTGGCCTGAGGGAGTCGGGAGCCTCTGGCTGATTAGAGGAAGCCCTGTATCCGATTCCAGCCCCCCTCCGCCCTTCTCAGTGCTGTTACCCAGGTTTAATACCTTAATACCTCAGCCTCCTGATCGTGGACCTTTGCTATAAAAGTGTTTGCTAGATTACCAAGGGATGCCAGAGCTCTCTGTAGGCGCCACGGTTGGATCCTAGACAGGAAAACAGCCATTCTCACATGGGGGCAAAATCAAGAAATAACATTTTCTTGGTGATTTTTAAGTCTTGGTTACTTCTCATAAATTTATTTTACAGCTAGTGACTATTTCAGGCCATAAATATGTAAACATGCATTTTAGGTTTATGAGTACGCCACGCTTGCACACAAGGTCTGTTCAATCCATCATCTGAAAATGCAAATCAAAACTAAATATACCAAGACAGGACCATCCACCTAGAGCAGCAGAGAAGGCAAGAAATGACTTGGTACATGAAGCATGGAACTCTGACGAAGATGCAGAGATTCTCAGCTAAGATGGGAGAATCTGTAAACAAGATGTCAAGTCTTATGCTGCACATATCTGGCCTCTATGTTTCAGTGGTAAGAAGGAGCCAACTGTTTAAACAGAGTTCTGATCAGCTGGGACCAAAACTAAACTTTCTGGCCTTCATACAATGTGCTAAGTGTGGAGGGAAATGAACAGCTCACATCTGCATGGAGATAAATACCTGGAAGAGGGGTTAAAACTTAAACGGAGGTTCCTCTTCCAGTGGGACAACAACCTTAAACATCCAGGCAGAGCTACTATGGGGTGGTTTAGGCCACAGCATCTCAATGTGTTGAATGACCTAGTCAAATCCAGACTTAAATTTACTTCAAATGTGCTTAAAATTTTACTTTTAGAGGCTACTATGTTGCATGAAAATATCTTTCCAGTAAAACAAAAACTTTAATGTGATGAAAATCATACCATTTTGAATTATAACAATTTTGAGTCATTTTAAAAGTTTTGGTTGCTGGTTGCTCCTCGTATAATTAGCACTGCTTTGTTGTGCAAACTGGAACCTTTTCAGCCACAAACCTGTAAATACGTCTTTTAGATTGATGAATCTTGCCAGACTTGCAAAAACCTGCACACTCCAACATGCTTCTGTTACTCCCTCTCTCTCGCTCTCTCTCTCTCTCTCTCTTCATCTTCCTTGCCAGTATTTAACCATCGTGAAATACTGCAGAGAACTAATTACCCAAACAAAATTCCTCTGCCATATTTTTTTTTTCCAGAGGATATGATTTCAGCAGCTTCAGATTGTGACTCAGATTGATTTGTCTCCTTGTAGCATTTAAAGCAGGGTTCTCCAAACTTTTTCCTGTGAGGGCCACATAACTTTTCCCTTCTCTGGTAGGGGGCCGGAGTCAGTTTGTAACAGAAAAAGTGTGACGATTGCAGGAGTGCCTAAATGTAAAAATGTGTTGTTTTCCAGAAAGCACAATCAAATAACCCTCTCTGGGTTCTTCACAGAACAAAACTCAGGAAATAAATAATAGCTCTATTAATGAAATAAATAATAACCAAATAACCCTCCCTGGGTTCTTCACAGAAAAAAATCCAGGAAATAACACTATTTATGAAATAACACTATTTATGAAATACATTTTCATAAAAATTTTCCGGATTTTCCGGGCTATAAGCCGCAGATATCTCTGCCGCTCTAGGTTTTCCACAAAGAATGCAGCAGCAGCAGAGGAGGGCGGACACCCAAAAATTTGAGTCATAACAGGTTAATTGAACATCACATTTATTACGGTTGAAAAAGAAAAAGGTCCCAAGTTTAGATTTAACTGAACTGATTACAGTAGTTTCCAAATGGTAACTGTAACAGTAAAAGTGCTGATCCTTCCTGTCTGCTACTAGCATGTGCTAAATGAAAATAGGTGCTTTCTTCTTCTTCTTCTTCTTCTTTAGATTTTAACCGCGGCTTGCATCCATTATTGCTGCATTACTGCCATCTATTGGATCCTAATATCCGTACCTCAAATTCTCATAATGATCCCAGTATTATTTAAAAAAAACAAAAAATCTTCTTTTTCCCCTCAATGTGATTTAACTAAACAACAACATTCTCAAATTTCAATTCCCTATTAAAACCTAATTCCGTTTTAATGGGCGCGTTCTTCTTTTATTTCCAATTTTGACTTCTAATGATTCACTTCCTGCTAAAGAGCCCCCTGGTGGTTGAAGAAAAATCCACATATAAGCCGCATGGCTCAAAGCTTAGGAAAAAAGTAGCGGCGTATAGTCCGGAAAATACGGTATGTGAAAAAAAAATCTAAACGCTCTCTGGTATTGTTCAGGGGGCCGGACCAAATGTGGAGACGGGCTGGATTCGGCCCGTGGGCCGTAGTTTGGGGACCACTGATTTAAAGCAATGCATTTTCCTGCTTTTTTTTTTTTTTTTTTTTTTTTTTTCAACAAAGCTGTGTGTTTAGTATCATATTCAGCTTGATGATCCTGACTTTGTGCTTAAAATTTTCTGTTTCGAGGAGAAACTATGCTAAGTGGCAGTCCATTTTTATGTATCTCTAATTAAATCGTCTAATGTGGTTTGCTCTCTGTATTCGAGAGCTCAGAACATGATGCTGGGAATCCACAAGAAGGGCAGAGCCCACACTGCCTGGGAAAGTATTAAATAGGACCCAACGGGGAACTGTTTTAATTTTTCCTCGTAGAGACAACGTGCAAAAACAAACACATTAGGAAACAAAAAAGGAGCTAAAGTAAACTTATAAATCTTAGGTAATTTACGGGAAACTTGTCCATCTAAATTAATCCTTAAAAAACCTTGCGGGTGATTAAAAAGAAGCCTGCATGTTCCTGCAAAGTCAGTCAATCAGTTTACCACTTTCCTGCCAGATCGCTAGAAGCTTCATGCAATTAAACAATTATCACAATTATCTGTAAAGTGTGTTCATCTCTTTTGCTTTTCTCCTCGGGCAACCAAAAGAGTTGAGATTTAGTTTTTATGGCGACCGAAGCTACGGCTCAAGTGTTTTGCTCCGTTTGCTGTGAGATAAATGGAGGCACGCCGAGCCAGAGTGGGTGTCAGCCCATAGCGTGGAGGAGCATGCGGGCACAGAGCATGTGATTGGAATATATGGCCCAGGCGGCGAGCCGGATGTTGGAGGTTTCATCAGACTTGTGTAAATGTTTACCCTGTGCGCTGTTTCCATTTCAGCTGGCAGCAAAGCATCACCTTACCACTTAGTGGTTTGTACAGTTCAGTTCTGTCAACGCTACCGTCTTCGCAGCTGCGGCGGATCGGACGTACGGCAGCGAGGGCCGGTTTTATCCCAGAGCTGGTGGAGTCGCTGGTTGCGCAGGTCTTGAGGCTGATGTTTGCCTTCTTACAGAACATTACCTCATTTATGAGCGATTGCCTGAATGTAAATGTAACACAGCGTCTTTTAATAATTAACAGAGAAAATGCACATTATGCAGTTATTTAGTAGCGCTGGCATTAGAGACGGAATGATTTTTGTGACAGAGTTCCTGCAAAAATCACTTGATGTTAGGCCATTGTGTTTAATACCAGAAAATCATTAGCCTATGACGGTTTTCATACTTTTAAATCTTTGGTTGTTACAGTAGGCCACAGAGTATGGATGAGTCCAATACGAGTCAGCCAAAATGTCTTTGGTAGCTGATAAAGATAAAAACAAAACAAAAAAATTAATTTACAAAAGATCTCTATCTTTTTATACATATATATATATGGTCAAGCAAACTTCTGAACGATTTCTGCTAAATCACCAAAAAAAAAAAGGAATTTGTTGTTTTTTTTCTTCGTCTTGGAAGGTCTTCAGTGTCACTCTCCGTTCACCCTCAGCTCCACATGTGGAGTTGAAAAGGCAGAGCCCTGAACATCAGTCTGTTCTCCCAACACAAGTAAATCATAAAGCTTCAGAGGCGAAATCTGCAATCTGTGATCCCTCAACCACAGCTAAGGGGCTTTTCTTCAAATGATTCATCACATGATGATTAGCTGTGGCGGGGCTGGTAGCATTTTTTCTTTTAACCCAGGTCCTGTTCCGACTTATTTTAGATATGAGCGAGCGGTGGTGCTAACCAAAAGCTTCAGATGTGGACTGAGGATGAGTGTTGTGTCTCTTAACAATCTGACAAACCTGGAAACCAGATGAGCTCTGCCGCTGTCTTGGTGTGCAAATCTAAAAGCGAAGCAGGGGAGGAGATTGCGGCAGTAAATGCTTTTTTGATGTGAGCAGTGGTCCAAAGTCACTTTCCAGACAGTGCTCTATGTCAACATCGTGGTACCATTAAATCTCACCCAACTGCATTTCCTCTTACATTATTTTTTCTTTTTAAACTTTGTCATAACTTTCAGTATTTTATTGCCGATACTTGATCTTTGTAAAGCTTTGACACGTAGAAATAATTTTCAGTATATGCAGCTTTCTTTTAAATAACCACAATATAAGACCGTTTTCTGAATGATTTTTCTTCGCTAGCACAACTTTTTCTCTGTGTTGCTGACTTTCAGAATAAACCAACCTAATTTTATGAAATAAATTATAATTATTTTTCATATTTCTTTTTCTCGCCTTCCTGAAAGGAAACATAAATAAATGCATAAGGAGCAGCAACAGTTCCCTAAAACACAAATTTGTCCTATCTTTTAAAGTCAAATGAGATGTTTCATAGTAAGTCAATACAGGAAGCATTGTGTTATTTTTCAAGTCAGTAGAAATTAATGTATACACAATACTGGTAGGCCACAGATGTTTTTTTTTTTTGTTTTTTTTTTTCTCCCTGCAGCTGTTTATGTTTCTCAGCAAAAACAAAATAGTGAACCCGTCACTTGTGTGACTCTGAGGTTGTTTCCTACAGCCTATCAGAATCACCGTCTTTAAGCGACGCTGAAAGGAATTTTCATTTCCACACAGAGGAATAGGAATAAGTGATGACTAACAACACGCAACAGAAACCCACAGACCTGGAAGACGACAAACTGACAGGCCATTTTAGATGCAATGCTGAGAGTCAACTTTCCTACAGTGTTGAAATATGTTTTTTTTTAATATATTCTCTCATACCTAGACAAATGTAATCTCTTACTTTTTAAATCTCAATTAAGTGATTTATATAAAATATTGCGCTTAAAAAAAGTAGATGAACATTGATTGTAAGTAGCGCCTCCCCTGCCGCAGCTTAAATGACAAAATACGTTTTTGGGCGTTCCTTATTTCAGTTTCCGACATTCTGCAACCCGTTTCCTGGTACGCGTTCACCAGAGAAGGTCGCCATAGCCCTTAAACTTAGCACACAAATGTTCCAGATCCTCAGTGTTCCATGACAGAAGCCGAAAGCTCGAGGGATGAAACGGAACAACTTCGCTGTTCTGTTCACCTCTCCTTTCATGTCTCCTTCTCTTGCAACTTGAATATACCACAGACATGCCATAAAAAATACAGTTCCCTTTTAAAAGAGCTTGTTACATCTTTTTGCTTCCTCTGGCTTTTTTTTTTTTTTCTCCAAATACCCGGGCCTTTTCAACAACGCGGTTGCAATGGAAATGGCAAACTTTGAGTCCGCAAGGGAGAATTATTGTCCGCGTAACATGCGATGCTGTAACCAACTTGGAAAAGACCCGCGATAGTCATTCGAGCTGAAAATCATCCAGTTCTGGTCAACGGATGAAATATCAGCGAATGACTAGATTTATTTATTTTTTTTCTCTGTTGTATTAATTGATACTTTAAGTAGTTAGTGGTATTAACACTCTCGTCTTCTTTGTTCTAATTGCCAAAAAGAAAAGGAAGGTGAATGCATTCCTGTCTGGAATGCACGTAAAAGTACGCAATGGGACATTTTGTATTCGGGGTACACCAGGAGAACTGCTTCTTATGTGACTTCCTCTATGTATTGGGGATTTTTGGCTCAGTTTCAAGAGCCTCCTTCCTTTAAACTGTTACCCCGGAGCAAACACGAGCTTCTGCTGTGGACTTCCATGTTTAATTAATGATGTTTTGCTGCTTATTTATCCTCTAAAAATTGCTGACAAGTGGGGGCCGTATTATAATCTAAACGTCTGTCTTTTTAACATCAAGCTACTGCTGTGAAGGGGGGGGGGAAAGTTGGCGTCTAGAGGGTTTAGGGGTGTAGAACTAAAAAAAAAAAAAAACATACACACAAACTTGTTTTTACTCTGACTAATCTGAAGCAGGAAAGCGAGTTTACAAGACCACCAAAGGCTGTGGTCTTTGAGAGCAAAAGATGTGGAAATATGTTGTAGAATATCCTGTAGATGGCTTGGATCTCATCCTAGTAAAACAAGAGCAAGTTACCAGTTGTATAAACGGCCCAGGGATAAAAGTAACACCATATCAGAAGAAAACACTTTTATTACGTTCTTTTCTTCATCCCCACATATAAGAGAGCCATCTCTTCTCTTATGTGACGGTTACTCCCAGTCTGTCGGTCTTGAATTCTCGTGCTTTTTTATCTACGCTTCCCGATCTTCTTCGTCGTCATCTCCCCCACGTGTCCTTCTCAAACATCCATTCTGAAAAAAAAAATCGCGCAGAGTGAAGAAAAATAAACCCGCATAAGTACAATCTTAGGCCGTCTAATCAGCCAAATTGCAGTGGTACGCTCTGCCTGAAGGAACTTTCTTTCTTTGCTGGGAAACATTACTTAATGGCACCAAATCAGCCACAAAGAGCATGCCGTTGTCTCCTCGCTCCTGGCATAAGAACGGCTAGACTCTAGCTTACAACTGTTTCACTTTAAGGGAAGATACTTTAATGTAAAATGTTGTTACTGGGTATGGGACAGGATGACGAAAAAGGACGTTATTGATAATTTATGTTTAGTAAAGAGAAATCTATCATTCGATCATTAACCCTGCTGCCTGGAAACTAGCCACACAATTTCTCATTATTGTATGTCTGTCAACAGCATTTATTTGCAAGTGTTTTTAACACTAATACATACACTTGAGCAAGAAAAAATATATATGATAAACACCTGCAAAATTTAGTGTTTATTTCCACAGGTTTGTCAAATATTTTAACCTTTGATACTTTACAGTGTAAGATGATTAAAACTCAGAAAAAAAGAAGTAACTCATGATGGCTTTGTATCAGCCAGCTGATCAGCAGCTGCTGTTGGGGGATCACTAGCTCTACATTACTCAGCACTCTTTATAGTCAGGAAATCTCTCTCACTTTCTCCAGCATCTGTTTAAAATAACTTTAAACTGTTGGAGTGTTTAAAAAAAAAAAATTAGTATACCTTTACATGTGAAATGACCCACATCATTACCTGTTGGCATTAATTTGGATTTAATCCTGATGCTCTGCTTTAACTGTTTTTCCCTTTTAGTTTAATCCTCGACAAGTTAAACTGAGCTTTTAACCTCCTCTAAAAGGAGTAAATGAATGTAATCCTGAGACTTAAACCAATAAAATTGATCCCTTTTCCCCATTCTCTTATTCCTGCTCTTTTTCTTTTTTTTCCATTTAAGCCAGAATGAAATTACACTGAACCATTCTGAATGAATAAAGAGGAAATAAAAGCTATTCCAAACTTCAATAGCTGAGACTCTCTGCTTGATAACTCCGCTCCAAACAGGACACTCTATATGGAGGAGAAATTACTCCTAAGCTTTTATCTTTGATTGCATTTCTTGTTCCCTCCTCTCTCCAGACACCGTGTTTGCACCGCGACAATGTCAGGCCATTGTACTGTAACGCAGCCTTTTGTGATGGAGCGGGAACCAGCCAAGGTTACAGAACAGCAGGGCTTTATCAGAAAGGCTGATGACCTCCACTTTATAACCTTGGCTCACATCCGCTTCTGTTTCCCGCTAACTGAATTGGCACACATTCAGGGAGTTTCTGTGACGGGATCTGTTTGCAGAGGAATAACTTTGACAAATTAAGAAAAATGTTGATAAGACAAACAAGAAATTAGTTTCACATAGATCTAGTATCCAATTTCCACATACACAGCACACACACACACATACATATATATATATATATATATATATATTTATATATATATATATATATATATAGATAAAGTGTCGCAGCCAAGTGAAAACAGATTCTGCCTTAATCCCAGGTTTCCTTGCTTCTTTTTGGCATACATTGTCTGACAAAGATCTTAATTTACTGGAAAATCACTTAATTTCTTTGGCTTTTCCTCAAGTCTGCCATCAGGAGGGCAGTCTTGTCTTCCACCCTTAAACCACGGGTGCGGAGGGGTTTTCTGTTATTAGCCTGTGTTGGCAATCAATCCTGAAGATCCCAGGTTCTCCATATGAGAAAAGCTCTGGTCAAGGTCTAGGCCGTGCCGACAATTAGGAGGGAAAGCCATGGGAGACGGAGCACAAGGCAGCTGTAAATCTTGACCACAGCCAAGTTTATGACAGTGGGGGGATAATGCATGTCTAGAATGAGGGTGAGGGGATTCATTTGGCTTTTTCTTGTAACTCTCGAGGCCTTAGACCAGGCAGTCATTTCTCACCCACTGCCTCCCACTGTCATGGCCTTGAGATTCTCCGCTGGTGAGGGTAGCCGGAATGGAAGCCCCATTAATGGGTGACTCATTGTTTGGCGTTTGGTCTCGCATGGCGCTTTAATGAAGATTGGAGGATTATCAACTCAGGAATGCTTAGGCTGCCCTCTGAATCATTCAGCCTTAAAGTCAGAGTGTTTGTCCCCACTGCCAAATACAACCCAAATCACCACTTATGGAAGGAAGAAAAAACAAGGGACCGACAGGTGTTTTTATAAACTCTTTATCCAAAATTACAAAGTCTAGATGAGGAGTTAGGAGTGGTGTTATGAAAGGGGGATAGTGTTATTTTACAGTGCTCAACTTTAGTGTTGTGACTGTTTTCCACATTTTCTGATTTGGTTGCTTAGTGTCAGTCTCTCATTGGTGAACCAGATTGGATTCTGAACTTGTCCTGGTTGGTAAAACTCTCTGGGTAATTCCTCTACCAAAAACACCTCTATGTCAAATCCAGAACAGTTCCAAGAGTTTTAACTGTTGTTACCTGGAAGAAAATTGTAGTTGATCTCTACATAGCATATATGATTAAGATATGCTTTTTGAAAGCCACCACTTTGGAAAATACATCAAATGCATTACACTCAAAGGAGCTGAATCGCTGATGTGTACATTCAAAAAAATGAATTATTGGCCTAACATATTTTCTTTTCAATAAGCTCCACATAAGTGTATTTTGTTAGCTGAAAGTAAAAGAATATGTTAATCTGATAAACACCTTTTAATGTGCTAACTGGGAATAAAATGTCAACATAACGTGAACAACATCTCTGGTTTACTTCTTGTATCACATCATTAATTCAGTCAGCTAAAGACCTGACGATTGTTTTGGCCAAAAATCTTCAAAAGTTGCCTCGCTTGCATATAGACATGTGAAGGACTTCGAGGTTTGCTAGAGAAAGTTTGTGAAAAGATGGACTTAAGAGGCCAAGGAAAACAGCAGACGACGATAAAGTTGTGTAGTTGAAAGAAGAGTGAAGAAAACAATGCAGCCTTACAAATCTGGCCTTTATGGAAAAGAGGCCAAAAAAAGAGAGCCATGACTTGTGAGGGTTAGCATTTGTCACAATGTAGAGGGAGAGGATTCATGTGGAGGAAAGTTTTTATTGATTTATTTTTTTACAATGTGAAGAAGAAAGATGTTTCATTTTCCTTTCATTTCTCACGTTGTGTGGTTCATCCCAAAAGATCCCAGTAAAACTTTTAACATTTGTGGTTGTACAGGGACATAATATACAAGCGCACATTATATTTTTCTATGGCGCAGCATTGTTTTGTGCATGGAGTACGTTGTATTTAACCTAATCTCCTGTTTGAAATCTAAAATAAGCCTGGAGACAGGAAGAAAATATTATTTGAGCAATTAGCTTTGATGACTTGAAACTGCTTCAAGCATCACATCTGTTGGGGATCAGGTAAATGTTGTCATCATTGTGATGTAAATGTCATTCAATATCCAATTTCATCTCTGAAGCTCTGGTCTTTTGTAAATGCTTTATCATTCAAAGGGCTATGATGTCACATCCATAAGCACATCTGATGAACACCTCTGACAAAAGAACCTCTTTAATGTTGTTTTCCCTTGACTGCTTCTGTTTATGTCTCAGTGCAGGTCTTAGTTCCTCCTCAGGGCTATGCTTTGTGAAAAAGCCCGTCATTAACCTCTTCGATTGGCTCACCCTGATTCACATGTGGATTACCTTGATTGTCTTGAGTCTGAATCTCACTTGCTTTTGCCCTGAGGGTTAATGACCTTTCCTCTCAAACCTTCTCCAAATCCCCGCCCATTGGTCCAAACCCATATTATTAGTCTACATGTACTGTACATCGATTGCTACCCTCATGTCGCTACAAGCCCAAACGATGGCTCAGGAAGGATAGGGATTTAGAAATGACAAATCAAGGTGATGAAACACATTTAAGCATCCCTCCAGGTTAAAAGAGAACACAAAATAAGGGTCATTACCAACTCCTGGTAAAACAAACCCACCTTTCTCCCTTCACTCGCATTGTCTCTTACCTTCCTCTTGAGCCATGATTAGAAACCATAACCCTATGCTTCACTGTCAGATTGGCTCCACATCCATTTAGCAAAGGCTAGCTAAATGTCCTGTTTGCTGAACTGATTGTTTACTTCCCCTCCATACCCGTCAGCTGGAGGAAAGTGGGCACTTTTGTGATAGAATCGTCTTTGCAGACAGATTATAGAGGCACCCGTCTTGCTGTGACACGTTAATAAGACCAGCCTGGAGGAGTTGGTTTAAATCCACTGCTCCTCTGCAGCTTTGATGCTTCCTCCACCACAGGCCTGGTCAAGGTCACTGCTGACGACTTCTTTGATGTTACCTCATAGGTTGCTTCACAGGGCAGAAATGGCTCTGTGATAGAATTATGAGATATTCATTGCTGTTCTGTGTCTGCATTCATACCACTTGAACTTTTTCACATTTTGTTCTGCTACAACCAAAGTCCTTGGTGTATTTTATTGAAATTTTACATCTGAACATAGTCACGAAGTGGAAGGAAAACATGCTTTTTTCAAAAAATGCTCAATAAAATCTGAAAAATACAATGTGCATTTGTGTTCAGTCCTTCTTCTCTGATTGCCCTAAATAAAAGTCCTGGAATTTAAGATAGACGATTAGTCAGTAACTGAATCATATGTGTTCTTACTAACATCATAGAACCAAATCTGGATGCCAGGTGTGCAGCCTGCAACCTGCAGCTGTAATTGAACTGAAATCTATAGTCCTGAAAACCAACACGTTAGGGCTGAATAAATACACCATTTGTGACACAGTTTTCAGATTGGCATTTTAAATAATTTCTGCACACTAAGTATTATTTTGCTCCCACTTCATAATTTACAATCAGCATGTTGGTCTAACACATGAAGTTCAAATAAAACCCATTGCTGCTTGTGTTTTTGTCCTGACTAAACTGATACAAATTCAAAGTGCAAAGTGCTTTAGGAAAAATGTTTGTACATAACAGTTGGAAGAGATAGTCCGTTTAGCTGCGTTGGAGTTTTGCCAAACAGCAAAACGTTGGCTTTTTCCTTGCAGTTTAACATTTGCTAAACTCTATCATTGATTTTTCAGGCACTGCAACATTTGGTGAAAAATGAGGGTTAGATCTGTAGATTTTTGATTAATATCCTACCCGTTTGTGGCTAAAGAACTACCAATGAGATATACATTTTTACTAGTGACCTCATAAATAAGGCCATTAAAGAAATCAAAGTGAGGCATGAAGTAGATGGACTTTGGTTTGAAGAAACACTCTGGCAGGAAACCTTTTATTAAGGACTAAGATTAATACTTTGGAATGGGATACTTTTTGTGCAGGCCAAGTGATTCTCAAGATGGTGAATCAATCTGAATATCCGCTGGTGTCATCACACAGTTAATGGTTATGAAAGAGAGCAGTGTGAGAAACGTTGAACTTTTCCTATGTTTTTTCCTGCTCTCTCCAAAAGTCAAACCACTTTACATTTTACTCTGACCCTTTTCTAAAGAACGGATATCCAACGACAACCAGAAGTAAAAAGTATTACTTACCATCTTTGACTTCTACCATTTTGGTACATTAATATTTATTATATTTAACCGTAAGTGTATTTGCTTTCAAGCTTTTGCTTGCAGTGATCTAATCTGCCATTATCTGTCATGTAAATCACAAAAAAATCATCAAGTGGATGCAGTACCTCATTCAAGCAAACGTTAAACTGCCCCAGATTGTCTTTACACACAAGAACATCACACACCTTTGGTGTAATGGATGCTTTTGAACTTTTTGGAGGAAGGTGGAGTAACAAGAGTGACTCAATTTATGTAATGGAGTGACTCAAAACAGAAAGACCCTGTTTTGATATTAAATATCAAGGGTTGCAGTTCTGTCTACGCCTTGATAGTGACTTCTAGCACTTACCACTGCATCCTAATTGATTGTTAGTGAAGAACTTTTAAAATTTAGGGTCATATAACTTTGATTTAATCAAAATATAATAGGACTTCACGATAATCCTACCTTGATTAAGTGGATGGCCGTTAACGGCATAACTATAAATTGATGTGACACATTGTCTAATCACAATGAATATTTGTATTGGTCTGAGAGAAAATTTTAGGTCATAGTTACACCTCCATGCCAGAATCATCAATTTTTTTACTTAAACAGTTTCTTTGTGAACTAAGTAGTGATAAAATTTTATTTTACAGAAAAGCCCCATCATTATTATGCTATTTTTTCTCTTGCAAAACGCAAGATTGTTGTAGCTCAGTTGCCTGTTTTGCTCTCTATAAATCCCCCATGTCCTGATAGAGCTAGGGTCAGAGTTCAAGTGTTAAGAGACCACTACTGTCCCCACAGGGAATGTCGGGTAATGGAATGGGAGTTTTGGGTCATGCGGGATGATTTGGGTGCAACCTCTGGCACCAGTTCAGATTTAAGGCACGCTGAACATCGAATGCCCTGTTTGAGACCACAAGCAGCTGAACTAATGGCCATCAAAAGTCCATCAAGTAACTAAGAGAGCGGTAAATTTGAGCCATGCACATATTCTGTGTGCAGCTTGGTTAAACTTTAATGGCTCAATCTTTATGAGGCCAATTTCATATGGATAATATATCTATGCTAGACCTGATTGTTGCTCCATGTTGGGATTCTTTTATTCAGTGTACATATAATATCAATATTTTGGTTCTGTGACTTGTGAGCCAACGTTGGGAGATTCATTGTTTCCCATTTAAACAATCCTTAAATTCACTGTTTCTTTTATTGAACTGACAGTGCGTTATTTATTGTACATTCATAGCTGATGAACAACATGTGGGAGAGAGAGAAAATTCACTCTGTTCTCCTTCCAATCAAAGATAGCCCTAAAGTGTGACCTTTCCAAAACTACGTTGTACTTTAAAACTATAGAACAAGCAATACCTATCAATGAGAGTGCTCCCTATGTATGAAGCATGTCCCTAGTTTGTGTGCGAGCTCACTTCCCCTCTCTCTCTCTCTCTCTCTCTCTCTCTCTCACACACAGCCATAACACACAAAATCAGAGTGAAGTACATATGAAGGTTTGGGTGTCTGCAACTGTTTGGTTGGCTTCACCTGTCACATGTCAGTCTGTCACAGAGCCTCTGCCCCCCTCCTTCCTTTGGCCTGCCAACGTGAGGGCGCGACACGCGACAAAGCCACTGTGACAGACACTGACAGGGCGCCGATCCCTGCTGTACGCCACGGGCACGGTGCTGCCTGTCCATGTGTCACGCTGACTGACAGAGTGGAGTCCGGGCGCCTGAGGTGAAACGACGTGGCTACGAGATAGAAGACCGGTCCGGCGGTGGTGACGGTATTTAGGGTTCCTCGTGGACATGCATACAAATCTTGGCAGGAGCAAATGCACACAATGAGGCCAATCACAAAAGCATGTTATATATTTGGCTTTTATATAGGCAGAGATATACAAATAGATATAGATATATATATATTCAATAAGATGCAATTGTATTTTATGTCAGTGGCATTTCCACACACCACATATGAAGAGATAAACATGTTTGGCTTTGAAAATCACATTTGATTTTCCCATTACTCTTTATTGCATCCTCTGACTCTGCCCCCCCCCCCCCCCCGATTCAGCTATGTTGCCTACCGTGACTCAAAAACGTGCTTCGTGAAAGCTTTTGTCCAAGTTAACAAAAGCAATATTGAACATAAAAAGTGAAGGTTGGAACTAATATAGAATGTGTCCACAACCTTCATCATCATCATAAAAAAATGAAATAAAAATCAAGACAGACGCCCTACACACCTCTGAGCTGTTCCTATAACTCCAGTAGCTTTTGTGCATTAATATATCTTCACCATCTCTCCTGGGCTCCCCCAGGCGTCGCTAAACCCAATCAAGCTTGCAGTGAGTAGCGTCATCAATGGATGATCTCCCCCTCCAACCCCCTGGGACCACCCGTGGTGACTGATCTTTGTGGGTTCAAGGTCCAGAGGAGGTAAAGCAGAAGCCACATAAAGGGCTTTCTAGAAGGTCTGCGTTGGAGGAGGGTCAAAGAGAAAAGCCCCCATTTGAACATGACGACCAGTATTTATAAAATGCCTTAAAAAGGTAGATGCTGTTGTCCTCGCTTAAGTCCAAAAGTTCAGCTGGAAGGCTTAGGAAAATCCTGTATTTCCTTTTTCTTGCTGTACTCACTTAACACACTGTAGCTTCTCTTGGCAAAAGCTGCTAGACAGAGTTAATGAAGCTTTTAGCAAACCTTGAGAAAATAGAAGTACATTCTGCTGACAGCTAACTTTTTTAATAAACAAAGTTGCCAAGCAATTAAAAGATAAGTTTACTGCCAAATTAAAACCAATTTAACTGGCACCTTATCAGGTTTGTGGTAATTGTTAGGTACGCTCTCGAGATTAAAAGGTCAAGAGATATGCAGTCGGTCATAACTGGACTTTATTGTCTTGCACTGGGCGTCGGACTAGAGCAGCTGAATCTGAGGTACTTCCAGGAATCTGATTGGAACAGGAAACCCTGCCTCATCCGTATCGCTGAAGAAGCGTATCGTTGCAGGGAACAGACAGGCGTACACAGATAAGCATCTCAACCTGATCTAGACAATTAACCTGTGTTTACTTCAGGAAGCTGGAGGTGATGGATCAAAGAGACCCGGGGCTCATTTTGTTGGCTCTGGAGGTTGTTACGCTTGTCTGTCTCATTTATCCTCACTATCACCGATGCCTGATCACACACTACCTCTTTTTTTTTTTTTTTTTTTTGTCTGGCTGCTTTTTTTTTTTTTTTTTTCCCTGTGTGACCTTGGTGGAACTTTGACCTGCAGCCTCAGGCCACATGCCCTCAAAGTTAATACTCTCTGCTTCTTCCTCTTTGTCTTTGAGTCTCTCTGTATGTGTGTGTGTGTGTGTGTGTGTGTTGGCAGCAGTGGTTGAATTTGCTGCAGCCGATGAATTTCCTGCATCTGCTTGTATAATGATGCGCATGTGTGTGTGTGTGGTGTGTATGCGCTATAGCAGACATCTCAGACAGCCTACATAAAAGGCTCTTTTCCTGTTTGGTGTTATCAGTACAGGGGGACCCCAGTGATTTGACATGAGCAGGCAGGACCTGAATTAGGGGTTCTGATGCTGGGGGGCTTATCTTCTGCCTCCCTGGTCCCAGAGGTCTGCAGAGAGCCATGCACCCCACCCCTCTCTCTGATCACAGAGGCCTACGCAGACTAAATCAGATTTTCTCTACAGCTCTTTTGCCTCATGTCTGCAAAAGAATTGTAAAAGTTCATACACTTTATCTTTATATATATATATATATATATATATATATATATATATATACAGTTATCTTAGTCATACTTAGTCATGATTATTATTTTTCTTGTTACCATACTTACTAATTATTGTATTCTCATTATTTCAAAATAAAAATAAGTATCACCCCAAGTTACCAATTTTCAGAGTAAGATCATCATAGCAGACACTTAACAGTTCAGTTGTAATAAGATGTTGACGCTTCAGACCTGAGAACTGAAGTTTTTGTTTAAAAATCATATTTTTTTTGTTGTTTGAATTAATTGACCTCCTTCATAGTCTCAGGAAAAAAAAAAAAACGTAAATGTTGCACAGATTTAAATGGTGGAGAAAATGAAAGTGTACAAGAGTTCAAAGCTAAAAGGTGCCAATTAAACTGCAGCTTGATGTAGAACCATGAAAATCAGAAATGTATGGCGATATCTTGCGCAGTAAACCAGAACTTGATCCACTTTTTATTTGCACTGTATGAAGGCTTAGAATAAACAGTGCAGTTATTAGTATCATCTGTTTGTAAAGTTGTAAAATTTAACTGATTGTTAAAATTCATGTGTATTTTTTTTTCTCCCAATTTTCTTTTTGCCCTTAAATTAAAATGAGTCAAATGTGGTGCTCACAAATCTGTTAAAAGTATTCCTGTTGTATTTTTAAAAAGATTTTTGAAATAAAGTAACATGTTTAAGATTAGGGTCCGTTTGTGTAAGACCTGATAATCTTTTTCATCTAAATGCCACAGACTGCGACTCTGTTCCACCTAACTTGCTTTAGTGATACTTTTCCTGATTTTTTGTTTCTTTTTTCATTTTTTTTAATTCCAGCTAAAACAGCAGTTTTCACAAGAGAGCCTTCTCTTTGCTCACACTGGGGTAAGAAGGTACCATAAAACTCCCATCATGTTTTTGTAATACTTCACCTCAAACACATGTATTATTTATAATCATTTTTTCCTATGAGAACTGTCTGACTCCGCAGATTCAAAAAGTCATAGTTGGCTTGGTCACCGAGCAGATCAGTTGACAAATACCACTAGCTTTTTTTATTTATTTATTTTTTTTTTTGTGCTTGGATTTGAAACGCTCTTTAAGATGTGTTTTCATGTCGCTCCCAAATCCAAGTTATGACTTTAGAGATGAATGGAACGCAGCATAAACCGCTTCAGTTCATACTGGGAGGTCTCAAATTTTTCTCCAGTGCATTTCTCTTTTTGAGAAGTTTCCAGTGAAGCAAATATCAATGTGCCTGAGCAGCTAATCCTTTTAGATGTTGTTTTTTCAAACGTTGCGTTTAATGAAGTAACCAATGCTGTGTGCTTGCGTCAAACATGGATATCAATATTCAAACGCCCCAAAAGAAAGCTGGTGGTGTTCTCTGAATCGGGAACAATCTTGGTTTATTAATGACTATAATGAATTATCTATCATCAAAATGTCTTCTGTTCATTGCGTAGACCTCATTTAAATAATTTCACATGTAATTAAGTCACTTTAATTATTGAAATATTCATTTACCCATGATAGATGACAGTTCTTTAAAAAAAGAAAAAAAAATTTTTTATTTGGTCAATTTCTCCCAGTCAGCAGCAACTGTGCACCTTCTGTCCTATAGAATGCAGCAGCAGACGGGCATAAGTCTGGCAGATGGAGACACCAGAGCCATAAAACTGCAAAGTTCCCTGCTTCTGTTGCTTTCTGTCCTCCCTGATAAGTGGAAGCCCGTATTTACAGGAGGAGCAGGAAAGGAAGCTGCTTTGTGGAAACGCCTGTTGTCTGCATCCCTGCTGACTTTGCAGTTGAGACGAGCATGTTTACTTTTGAGCTTAAATTCTTGTAAAAGCCCAAGGGTTTTTGATGGGCTGCTGCAGAAAGAATATAATTATACCAAGAAGGCTGAAAAAAGAGAGAATGTGGTTAATTGTGCAAATGGTTTTGCTTCTATGCATTTGTGAAACCAAACAAACAAACAAAAAAGGACAACATTCTTGCTGCACTAGATGAGAAGTTCCAGGGAGGAATTCTAGCCACTTTTAATTTCCCAGATTTTTTTTTTCTTTTTTTTTTTTTTTTCCTTTAGAACTATAGAAATACCACAAAGCGTGATGACTAAAGCAAAGCTTTGGAGGCTTCAGAGTGAGTGAGAGCCACAGAAAAACCACATTTCCCACTTCTGCCCATCTGTCCAGAGTAGAGTTTTCCTACTCGCAGCTCTTCCCTTCCCATCTTATACTCAGATCTGTGACTCTAACATCACAGATCACTCCCATTGCCATTTTCACTTCCCCCAAAATTAGGCGAATGGAAAAGGGAGCATTAGGCTGGTCCATTATTAAAGTGAACCTTTTTGACACGAGAGTTGCTTATGCAAGAAAAGTACTTTCCTTCGGAACAATCTTACAGCTGTATGTCTTCTGGGGATATTTCACCGTCAGCTTGAACAGAGTGAAATTTTTGCCCAGTTGACATATTTTGGTCTCATCTGCTTAGAACGTTTCGTTCCACATGATTGTCGGCATTTAGGTTTACATTGCCAGAGTGGAAAGAAGTTATATTTACCTAACTTATGTTATCCTTACTTAAATAATGCATGATTTAGATTTTAATTATAATAGTTGTAAGAAGAACTTTAAACCTGAAACATGAAGAATCGCCGAAAAGGGCTTTGTTTCCTTTTGCCAATGTTTAAATTAAAGCATGTAAAATTATTCTTGGATTGATATGAACGAGAATAAACTTGTTGCAAATACATTTTAAAAATCAAATATATTTGCTAAGCCGCAATAAAAAAAAAGAGAGAGCTACTCACGCTATATAGGACAGATTTAGTTACTTATAAAGTCAGTGACTTGTTGCATCTCTTTTCTGAATGTTGATTTGTTGCCATAACCTCTGTGTAAACAGACATTTGGATTCTCTGTCAGTCTGTCTTTGTTTATTAGGGGGTCAGGAGTCACATCGGCCTCTCATCTGGTCGGAAACATGATGCTGTCAAGTTTAATTTCCCATCCTGCAGCCCCTGATTTCATCATCCAAACCACTACCAGAAATGGCACACGCAGCGTCTGGCTCACAGCTCCACATCATATGTTTGGATGTTCAGGTCTCGGGCCTCAGGCAAAACAAGCGTTTCAACTGCTTATGGCTTCTCGAGCGAACGCCGGCGAGTTCAAAACCGGATGAAAGCTCAGGCTTTAGAAAGACTGTGTTGAGTCACAGCCCGACATGGACAGGCAGAGTTTTGTGAATGCTTTCAGTCCAAGACTAAATCTGTCCTGAAAGGTGAAGACGAGAGATTGAAACCCTTTTTTTTTTTTTTCAAACACATATGCTGATTACAAATTAAATAAAAATTTTTGCCTCTTGTAACGTTGCAACTCCAAAGCACAAACTAAAACTGGAACTTCGCATTGCATTCTTTTATGAATTATTTTCTTCCTGCCACCTCTCTTTAAATTCCGTATTTTTAACAGCATGAATATTCCCTGATGTCTCAACAGACTATATTGCACTTGATCCGTGCGTCTTTGCAGCTCCTTCAGAGTTGGCATGCATCCGTTTGCTGTTTCTCTGATGAATCTTCTCATAACATGGCCTGTTAGGTTTGGAGATGTGGATTTTATGAAGAATCAAAGGAGGCAGAGAAAAGATTCATCCCACACTTCTGACATTTTCATTCAACAAAAAGCAAAAACAAATCAGTCCCACTTTTTTTATTCATATGTCAGCCTAGATGGCATAAGGCTCCACCCAAGCTACACTATAGGCAAAACTCTGAGTGATGATAAAAAGTATTTCCTTTTGGTTGTTGAATTGTTAACAGACCTATCCAGTGGGCGCTCCTACTCCTCCAAAAGAGTTGATCATGTGCTAAATCTCAGACAAAGTTGGTCCCTTGTCGTACTGCTGTCATACGACGAACAGTGACAGCGATCAGCCTTGATGGGCAGGTTCATTTTGTCCAATTAAGCAGAATATCGCCTGGCTTCGCTTAAGCCGAGCTTCATGTCTGCCTCAGGTATGAAGCTGTGAAATGTGCACCTCGTGGATCGAATGATGGTGTCAACTCCTCTGTTAATCCTCTGAGGAGCTCAGAGGGGCAGGTTTAAATCTCTGGATCTTTGTTAGACTCTAGGAGAATATCCCAAATCTGTCCTGCCTCGAACCTTTTTAAATAGATCAGCACTCCGAGGGCAAGCAACACTCCAGTGTTGTAGTCTCTGTTTCTTCCTTACCAGAATGAGCTTTTTTTTTTTTTTTTCCTGGCGGTTTGTGCCTGTGTTTCGCAGTCCCTTTGTGCACCTTCGTCATTAATAATTTCAGGCCTCCTTTATTCCCCAATGTTCGCCTGTCAGTGACTTTAAAGGTTTTTGCCTAATAAGTCTCATTTCACTTCATTAACTCCTGGCTTGGGGGTCTATTCAGGCTTAGATGATATATTACAGCACACACACAAGTGAGGATGTGTATGCAGGAGTATGCGCGTCCATATTTTCCCCTGTTTGCACCCACACGTGATCTTTAGTGAGCAGCCTGGGGTGCACTGCCGCACCCGGGTTGTATCAGCACACTGAGACCGACAGAAACCACGAGGGTTCCTGGTAATGCGTTGTAATGCTGGTATAATTAATACTGTTACTAAGTATTTTCAGGCACAGTTTGGAATGTTATATTTTGCTTCTTAAAACCTCTTTCCGCTCTCGCTGCAGTAAAACAAAGCTTCAAGATTAGCTCAGAAATATTTGTCCTATTTTGTCTCAGATCTTGCCTAAACTGAGTGCCGTCATTGTGATGATGCAGTTTATAAGATTGCTGCATAAAAAAAAATGCTTAACACTCCATAGCAAGGTACCACTTTGTAATTTGTTCTTTAGCACTAAATGTTACTGTTTAGGCTTTTGTCATCCTTTTCGACTGCGCTTCCCCCCCTCAGGATGTTGTTCATTCCAGTAATCTTTAATCACTGAACCAGATGTCCATTAAACCTGCTTGTTTTTGTTAATAAGTGTAGCAAGGGAAATGAAGCTGTGGCTTGTTTTTCCTTAGAGAGGGAGAGAAGCTGAGTTTGACTTTACGTGGGTTAACTCCCCCATTTTGTTGTTTCTAAGGGAGGTATCGAAGAACAGACGGGATCGAGTCTGCTCTGGACACGTTCCTCATTTAATCCAGAAAGCTTCATGGGAGCCAAAATGGCATGACTCATTAATTGACTTAATGACCACCCACTGCTGGTTCGCCTGCGTGCGTGTGCATGTGCGTTCATTCACGTCGGGCTCATTTTAAATCCAAACAATAAGCATTAACTGAAATGGCAGTCACTTAAGTGAAACGGTGAGATTCTTTACCCCATTTTGACAGAACAATATATGTCGCTACATCATGGAACCAATTGTACCCAAAGAATCAGCATAAACACGTCCTGTAAAACTCGTCTGAACCGAACACAACAACAAAGCTGTTCGAAAGGATTCACAGCGAAGTGTATTTGACTAATGATGCAGATTCCTCGGCCTGTAGACTGAGGAATATTTGGCTCAAAGTAACGGGAACCAATCAAGACCAGAACATTTCCATACAAGGTGTGTTATGTTACGTTTAAGGTTAAAAAAGAAACCTTGCTGAAACTCATCTGCTGAAACTTGATCAAGGATTTTAGGGCAGTAAATGAGCTGAAGTTTTGAACCGATTCTAATTCCTGGTGTTGTGTCAGTACGGACTGGACATTCGGACCATTAGGAATGATGACACTATTAAAGGTTGTTGTCAAACAGACGAAAACAGACAGAAAAGAAAACGGAATCACAGACAAAATTGATTGGTTTCTGATTGGCGTGACGGCTGACTGAACTGATAAAGGTTCACTAAGCCTGACTGCAAGCCTGGTAGCTTCACAGAATAAATTGCCATGGTAACTTATGTGTTACCTCTTTCGTGAAAAAGAATTGAGACTTAATTAAGCTAGGATATCCAGAAAATCCCGGTTTACTCAACTATCCTGGTTTTGTGAAAGAGCCCTTAGTAGTTTTGACTAACCGATCCTGGATTTTGTTTCCTGAAAGAGATTCAGCAACACGATTCTTTAGACAATCCTAACTCATTCAGTGAACTGTTGAACATGAAAGTGTCATCAGGCAGCTTTAAAGTGTTGAAAGGGAACATAATCTGAAACTAGGTCCATACCAAGAGTGGGCCCGTTCCTTATACCTTGTAAATGTCAATAAAACCCCAAAGCTTGTTTCAGCTGAAACATTTGTGCAAATAAAAACCTATCAAATAACTGATCAAACAGGGAGACGGCCACAAAGATTTTTTTTTTTTTTTTTTTTTTACAAGGCAGTCTGCTGTTGGAAATTTTTCAGTCCAATGTAGTGGAAACCACTTAAAGCAAAGCAATAAAAATCTTTTGTCCAATTTGAAATGTTATAATTCTATTAAGTTCACACATGGAGATTAGAAAAGGAAACTTTTCCTTTTTACGAGCCTCTAAAATTTGCCTGTAAAAGCTGTTTTCCTTTATCACATGTTCTGCTTGTAAATTAACTCTGCTAACTTACACTTTGTTTGCTAATATGAGCAAATGGCTTTAGCGTTGTGCTGCATGCAGCTTTACGGCGATTTGTAAATATTAAAGTGCTCTTTTATGGGCTGAGTGGGTTCAGATGTGCCAAAAGCTCCCTGAATGGGCTTTTCAGCAGCCTCTCTCTCTCCTCTCTTCCTCAGCTACTTTGAAGATCAGAGTGTAGAGTTTTACTCTGTTATTAGTACATCTAAAAACAGTTTCCGACCTTCTTGGTGTGTGCGTGCGTGCGTCTGTGTCTATAACATTTGGTGTTTGTGCGTGAAAATTGGTGCCATTGCTTCCTAGAAATGAAATGAGTCTTACAAGGAGAGGAGATCGTCATTGCTTTCTCATCTTTCTTATCCTTCAGTGTTGTCAAGAAGATATTTTTGGGGGTTTTTGGAACACAAAGAAACACATCTATGGTTGGTAAAGGACAGCTGAAAGTGGTTTGGCTAAGTATTGCCTGTGTAGATGGTAGTGTGCCAGTAGCTTTCATAACGAATGGCTTCAAACGCTTGTGATGGCAGACCATCCGTCCAAAATCGAATGTGCGTCTTCAGAGAAGACTGGATCTGATCCTGGGAGAGATTAATAACCACGTTTATGAGCAGAAACTGGAAACCAAAACGAAAGAATGTCGTCTCGGCTTTCTGCTTTTCACATTTGCATACGGCCAGTAAGTTTTGGGGTGAAAACTTCAAAGACCCTTCATGTGAGACTTCACAAAGGACTTGAGAAAGATTTCTGAGAATATCTAAAGGGTCATCTGTGTTCTTGGAGTCATGTTGTGCATTTATAACACAAGTGGAAATACAAAAACCCATTACATAAAGGGCCTTGTAAAAAAAAAAAAAGGAAACCCCTTGAAATCTTTCACAGTTTATATTGCCACCTCTAACTTCAAAAGGCCTTTATCAGGATTTTATGATTTTAGACCTACATAAATTAGCACTTAGTAGGGCAGTTGAATGAACCTAATGGAGTTCTCAACATTCTTTATTAATAATCTGGAAAGTGTGGGGTAGATTTGTATTCAGACCCACTAGGTCAGTACTTTGGAGGACCTTTTGCTGATTTACATGTGCAAGTCATTCAGATATGTCTTTACATATTTGAACAATTGTTGACTTTTTTTTGTGTGTGTGCTCATTTTCAATTCTTGATCTTGATTCTCAGGTGGATTTAAGTGGATTTATGGCTCCTCCCAAACTATGGCGTGAAGCTCATACAATCTTGTTTTCACTACTTAAGTCATACTTTTGTAAAACATGCTGATAAAAATTCTGTTTTCATGTAACATTTTCCAAAGGTAAACTATTTGCTGCATAAATGCAGCAAGTATATGTGCAGGTTTGACCCACCTGTTTGACTTTGCACCCTTGTAATCCACTACCAAGTGTAGCAAAAGCTTTCATACATTTTAGTCAGGCTGTGCTAATTTAACCTTTTGACTTTTCATTTGCCGTCTGTCCTGCTGCCCCCACTGAGGCTTTCTGCAATAACCTGCACTACCCTAAGCTTCAGGCAAGCTTGACCCTTCTGCGATTTTTTTTTTTTTTCCCCCCTGGGTCAAGTTAGGGAACACACATGCAACTTGAAGTTTTATGTACGTCTTTGATGGTTTTTATAAATCGCTGCTGTAGAAGTTGGAGCTTTTTCAAAGCTTGTAAATCAGGACACTTGGAGCTTATCTTTACAACGGCCTGTGTAGCATATGGCTGGTTCTCCTTGTGGTGTTGTTTAGAGTAGCATGTTCTGTGGTTCGTCTGAAAGAACCGCATGTTATGTCTCAACAACCTTTCTGAGACCACCAGAGAGAGAGAGGGGAAGAAAATAGACTTTGTTCTCGTTCTCCTTTGAAACGAACCAGATCCGATCACTTCTGTTTACCTTTCTGTACATGAAAAGCTAGAGCCGCCCCACATCATGTTATCATTGAAAGAAAGTGACAATGAGACTGACTCTTATCAAGGAGCTGTAGCCGAAGCTAAATCTAAAAAAAAAAGAATAGTTGGCTCAGCTTTTGCTGTCATTTAATTTTAACTTTCAAGGGTCGTATTCTCAAATCTTTGATTGTTTTAATGGCCTTGCCTTAGTATTATCTTAAGCATTATTTATAAATAGACCCAAGCAAATATTTACTTGCATGGTTGTTCTTGGCGACCTTAGTATTTACTGAGGGGGTATTTAAGTTTGTGAAACATTCACTTTGTGCTGTGGTGCAATTTTACAAGTAAATAGTAGTTGTTTGTTGGGTGTTAAATGTAAGAGTGAGAATATATATATATATATATATATATATATATATATATATATATATATATATATATATATATATATATATATATATATATATATATAAAACCTAGGATAGCCATAATATATGTACCAATATGGCACAGCCTGGTATCGTTTTCTTTTTTCATTTTTCTTTTATCAATGCTAAACAATGGTATAAATCGGATATTACACAACCTTCAGTTTCACAGCTTTTTCACAAACGTGCTTTTTTTGTTGTCACATCTAAAACATATCAAGGACTTGTTGGAATTTTCCTTTATTACTGCTGTCAGCATCGTGTGAGCATCTTTGGCATTGTATGTGTCTCCTTTCTAAATTTTGTGATGTCACGTCTTTGCTCTCTGTGACTTTGGCTAAACAATGCAAACATGCACATGTCAGATAATCCTATCATGGCAACAGAATGTTGCATGCATAATCAGATTCACTGTAATTAATAGCTGCTGTGAGCTCAAAGACACTGAGTGCTGCAGTAGATCAGTTTTGTGCAATTATGAAACCAGATTATTTCAGCATTTATTTGGCTCATATACATTTTTATTTCAGTTGAATTATATAATTTTGGTCTTGTTTTTTTTTTTTTTCATCACAACACATCTGGCATTTTAACAGGGTTGCATAGACTTTTTAGATCCACTTTATGACAAATGGAAATAAGCTGTCATGTCGTCATAGCATCAGTTAAGCACAAGCATATAACGATATGAAATATGAATATAAAACAACGAGAAGCTCATATTAAATGTTTGCATGCTATTTTTGGAAGTAGCTCATTTTGTTCATATTTAACGGGGTCTTTCAGAGAGTATGGACGCTTTTAAAAGCAGAAAGCAGACGGGAAGGAAGCTTCTTCGTCAAGGCAGAGGTCCCTAACAGGATAGTCGCATGAATGAAGTTGGAGAATAAACCCGTCACTCTACTGCCGTCATACACACAGACGTCCTTGCACAAGTAGTCCTGCTGTGAGAGCACTCAATTACTTCTAAGATTTACTCAGCTTCCCTCTTTTCATTTATTAAAATCCCCAAATAGTTTACATTGACACATAGCCACATTCAACAACTCACGCAGACACACATGCTCACAAACAAGCCCCCAGGAGGAATTTGGTAGAAAACAAAACACCCAACAACAACACAAGCTAAGAAAGGAAGCAAGGCTGAAAGGACAGATTTTCTCGAAAACAGTAAAAGGGTGAGGAATGGTAAGACCGTGGAGGATGAGGACAGGCAGTGAAGATTAGGCTGGAAATAGAAAATCTTCTTCCTCCTTGGAAAGCAGTTTGACTCTCTTGAGCTGCTGCGTCAGTAGTTTGAATATTGTGGGAGTTCTAGTTGTCTACTGCAAATACCTCTCGACATCGCTGTGGCTATGTGAACTGTACTCGGTGCGCTGGATTAATAAGTTAGGATTCTAATGAATTCTCTCACATTAGTGATCCATTGTTAGGTTTATTGCTCTTTGAATTCTTTCAGGTCAGCACAAAAACCTGCCTATCTCCACGCTGCTCTTTATGTTTGTGTATAAGTGATGCATGGGACAGGATGCATTGTGAGGGCTTTGAAAGGCCCCGTGAAAGAAACCGCCAGTCTGTGCCCAGCGGATTTAGGGGAGTGAGTTTAGGGGGTCAGCATGGTCACCCTGGGGATCAATGCCTCCCATTGTCTATTCTAAGGAGATGCTCTCAGTAGGGAGTCTATAAAACCCCAGTGGCAACACTAACACCCACAATTTTGGGGCTCCCCGGGGTGTTCCCAGTAGGTGGGGGAGACAAACAGCTGGGGGTACTCCTATGGTCAGTCAGTTTGCAAGGTTCCTCGTTGGTTTTGTTAGTTGGGTCATGGCAGGCTTTGACTGATTCATATCAGATACATGAGATTTATATCTGTGTAAGCAGGAATAAATCTTAAACAGACCAAAATGAACCACTTACGGCGCATTATGAGAGACTATACGTCAGTTTCAGAATATAGAACCGAGCATCCACATGTATGTTTGGTTTGTTTGGGGATGTGTCTTCACACTGTAACCAAAGCTCACTTTGTGTGAGTGCCAGTGTTGTGACGTTGAGGAACAAGAAACAGAGGAGGTAGCATCTCATTGGGGTCTTTTGTGGAATGTGTCTGCTTGCCCCTTCTCAGATCCGTCAGATGGGTAAACATGAAATCAAAGTGGAAAACCTCCACAAAGGAGTGGAAGGAGGATGACTAGGGTCTGGATGAGGGTATAGAGAGAAAGGTGGGGGTTGGTTTGCCCCTGCACCCAAGGCCCAAAAAAGCATTAGGCCCCCACAGTTGCATGAAAAGAGCTCTTATGAAGACCTGGCTGTTCCGCCTGCATTGGATTAAAACCACAAACCCCATGGCTACCAGCACATTATGTCTATGTCCTATTTTACCACTTACTCATGGAGATAAAGCAACTATCTCTGCATTTTTTTTTTCTTTGGTAACATTCAACTTATTTTTGTTTTCTAATTCCTGATAAGTCAATCCCGCACCAATTAGGATTCTTAATTTATGAGTTTCAGTAAATACATTTTTATTTTTTCTCAAAATTTTCATATAGCATAACACGGCTATTGCAACATGGGAGGGGGGCGGGGCGGGGGGTGGGGGGGCAAAGCTTCAAACACTTTTACTTATTTATTTCATAAACTACTGCAGCATTAAAACTAGAGATACTCGTATTCGGCCGGTAATTGGATTCAGATGTTTTCATCAGCACCGACTGGTGACTGGCAGTTTGGGAACTCAAGAATCCAGTAATTTTCCTGTCGGTGAACATACTAGTATTGAGCTAATACTGTTGGCTTGCGATATTATATTTCACAAACCAACAGTTGTCTGTCAATTGCAACCTGAGCAACTGTTCTATTGCCTTTATGCATATGTACTAACTGCAGAGTAGAGGTCCTCTGCTTAATGCTGACAATAAGAAAACAAGACTGCATGCTTTGTGCAGAACTCGACTATAATTTATCCATCCCTAAAATCTTGGATGCATCTTCTTTAATGCATTTTGATTGGTTGGGTGAGCAGGAGAAGAGACTCATCCAGGCTGACTTTCATGCAAACACTGCCAACCCTGGCAGCCTTTTTGAAACTTAATATTTAAGGTCTATAGTCTCTAGGAAATTCAATTTCAGACTGTTTTTCTTTTTACTAATGATAGTTGATCTAATCACAGAATAAATAGATTTTTAAAAAAAAGACGCTAAAACCAATTTAAAAAGTTAACTTTGCAGCCATTTAAATGATATATTCTTGAACTCTGGGTATTGGCAAAGGGTTTTGCACTCAGTCAACACCGTGATTGGTACTGGTTTATGAGCCGCATAGATGCCCAGGGAATGGTGAATAGATTTACAGTAGCATTTTCTGGTCATGCAACCCACTCAGAGCTTTTTCACTACAAGAAGTCGCTTTCATCCAGCCATAATAGTCCTGTTGCAGGACTACTATTCTCTACCATTTGACGAGGTACTTTAGTTAAGCTCTGCTGTGTTTCATTCTTTTACTTACTGATTTCATTTTGTTTTCTGTATGCATCAGAAAATACATGAGCTTTAAGCTATAAACCAAACAACCATGCAAATTAAAATTATTTTTTTTTAAAACAAGAAATGTCAGACTGAAAAGGATTTTTTTCTGGTTTTTTTTGTTTTGTTTCATTTGTTGTCTTCTCATTTTTGTTTTGTTTCATTTGTTGTCTTCTCATTATAATGCTTAAGTGGAATCTTTCCATTTCACACCGCATGTTTACTGGATTTCTTGATGCTTTTTCTTCAGCTCTGTTTGAGGTTTTAGATTACAGTAGATCTTTTCATTAACCTCTCAAGGAAAAATGATTTTGGGGAAGTCTGGTGTTGCAGCAGCCATTTGATATCATCATTAGGAAAGATCATTTGATGCGGAAAGTGTGCACACAGAAAGGAACCTTCATTTTTCATCTGGATGTGATGGTGCCCCATCCTGTTAGAACCGCGAGGCTCCACACAGCAGTTATTTTATTTCAAGATGGTTTCGAAATTCAGCAACGATCGATTGAACTGTTCTCTGCTCTGATGCATGATGGCTTTAGAGAACAAAATTTGCAAACCATCGGCCTTCTGCATTAGTGATCCTTTCGCTTTCAGAGCCAAAATGTCTTTATCTTTCAACTGATGAGGGACGGGAAAATGTTTACTAATTCATCACCACCGTGAAAAAAAAAAAAAGTGTAATAAGATTGAGTCATACTGTAAATGTATGAATGTAAAAACACATCTGAAATATTTTTTTCCATCGATTTTAGAAGTCTTTTGAAGTAGTTTTGTACTCGATACTTTGTCCTCTACATTCCCAAATGGCGTGATATGATTAGGAATGAAAATGATGCATATAGTAAAAAAAAAAAGTAAATTGTAATCCAACAAAAATTGGATGAAAACTTTCATTTTTTTTCAGTTAAAACAATTAAGGTTTTAATTGTTTTAATAGAACAACTCTTGTGTTTTCAAAGCTCTTTCAAACCCTATCAAACTCATACATGGAGTGTTGAATTGACTCATTCATGCATGTTTGAGGAATCCTTGAATCTCCCATGACAGTCATTCAGAGCACCCTGCCCGTGCATCTTATCCCACTCAACTCCACCAGACAAGTGCCAGTAGCAATTGCCAAACACCTGGTGGAACTGCTGACTGCTGGGCTTATCACACAAACTGCAACGCTTCTAAGAACGTTTGTAAACTGCATCAGTGGACGGCATGGAGAAACATTGCTGTGATAAGATGCTGATCAGGGGGCGTCGGAGTGAGTAAGAGCTTCTTAAAGAGACAACGACCACTTTTAAGGCACCAGATACAGCTATGAGGCAAAGTCAACATTGTTTTTAAGTCGTTTCTACTATTAGGTCTGTTTGCCCACAAATTGATTTGGGCTCAGTTGACTTTAATTTATCGAACGCCATATCGATGCGCAAAAACCTCAAACTCATACCTGTCAAGTCTCCCATTTTGGCCGGGAAACTACCGTATTTTACCCGTTTTTCCCGTCGTGCTCTCGTACCAGTATTTTCCCGTAAATATCCCGTATTACAGTGAAGTTGCATCACCTCCCCCTCACTCTAGCAGCAGTGTTTCCCCCACCTGCCTCCCTTTAGTTAAAGCAGATTAATTTTTGCGGCAAACTGCTACAGTGGGGCCAAGACAAAAGACAAGTTCTACTGCGTTAAAATGTATCTCATCTCACACGTGTCGCTTTAGAAAACCATTACTTCAGGAAATGAATATATACTGACAAAATAATTGAATAGTAGAGAAAAAAGCTGACCTTAAGCTTACAGAATGTTGACTGCTTTTTGCAACACATTAGTACTCGGCCTTTCAAAAGAAATTTCAATGTGATCAACATGTCTGTTCTGCTAAGTGGTTACAGGTCTGACATGTGGGGCCTGTCATTGAAAGGAGCCATGTTCTCAGTTTCTCAGCTATTATACTGTAAAATGGGCACCACCTCACTAAAAAGGCTTTTGCGGATTCTGCCCGCAGGGCATTGTTCTTCAGTCTGGTGCGCTTTAAGTGAATTACAAATGTCTGGATGTCATCCTCATTTAGCCTCCCTTTTAATAATGCACACTACGGTATGCATATATTTCGAAGATATTCATATCTCAGGACGGCTTTTGGGATACAGCATTCTCTCTCTCTCTCTCTCTCTCTCTCTCTCTCTCTCTGCTTCTCTCTTTCTTTCTACATACCTCTGTTTCTATTTTTTTTTAAACCAACTTGCTGGACCGTTAATCAGTAATCCATAAAAACCTATTCTGTTTTCAGAATTAACTCTTGTTTTTTTCTTTATATTTCAGAAGCAATGATGTATAGCCAATAATCGGAGTAGCTAAAATGCAGACGCCTTGTGGAGCAAGGCGTCTGCATTTGGAAAGATTGAAGCCAGATATAATTTAACAGTTGCGGATAAGAATAGAAACACATTGACTGAGGGTGCGAGAAGAAGGACAAGGTAATCATTAATAGATTGTGGGGAAAAGCGAAAATGATCTCCACCTGGAATTGTCCTACATTTTAACTTGAATTTTCACCAGCCTGAGTGTGTCATTGTATGAGAGAGAATCTTTTAGTGTGATCTTTGTGTATTTGTGTGTTCAGGACAGGGGGTGGAAGTTTCAAAACGCTTTTAAGGCTTTGTAGCCTCTCTTGTCAGCAGAGCGAGACCTTCATCTTACCAGGGTGTCTGCTGAGGATTGAACCCACTGTCCCATAACTGATATAAAATAATCCCCCAGCCATTAATTTTTGTCAGGGAGGAGAGGAGGGGTTCAGCTAAATCTCCTTTGTTCGACACAACCATCTGAGTTGGGTGTGTGCCTGCTTGTGAGATATATCTCCCTCAGTGTTTTTAAAAAAGTTAATTTCAAAAATCGAATGAAAAGTATGTCTGAATCTGCTAGAGAAGTCCGAAGATGATTTAATTCAATGCATACGAAAACACACAAGTGTCCACGCTGTCATTATTTATTCAGCTAAATCAAAGCCAAAGTGAAAAAGCACATTGTGAAAAGTCCAAACTTGCTGCTTCTAAGGAGTCTATGTGAGAAGTTGCTGCTAACTAAAGAAAGTGATTAACTTGTGAAGGAGTAGGAGTTTTGGCTGTTTGCTGCTCTGTTTGATACGTGTGTCTTTTAACGCAATCTTGGAAAGGCTACAAACCCGTAGTTGTACCGCGAGAGGTATAATTTGCAACTGGAAAATATTCAAGTCAGTTTCCATCTCCACCAGCTAGCTGACATCAAGATCAGATCACCTGACCTGCAGAGCAGCTGCAAACAGTCGAGAGCTCCAGACAAGGCGTGTCAGTTCACGTTTTAAGCTAAGCATTGAAGTTCATATATGGCTTATTTGAGAGGACTTTCTAGATCCTTCACTCAAACCAGAACATGGCGGCGCAGCTCGGTTTCGTTAACTTTCATCTGAAATAACCATGAGAACGATGTTCTTATCACAGACAAGAGCACAGATAAAGAGGTTTGTACAACTCTTACATTTGGCAAAAGCTAAACGTAGCTCAAATGAGTCATAACAACGGTCAAGAAAGGTGGAAGGATTAAAAGGATTAATGTTTATGCTTGTTTTGCTGCTACAGATTTGGTGAGATGTCCAAAGCTTGGCCTTTCTCGCATTGACCTGTTTGACCTCATTGGTGGTCTTCATGTTGTTCACTGATTTTTCCTCTAGCAAGCCCTTGAGCTGCATGCAGACTGAGATTAATTCACACACAGGTGGACCTTGTTTACTAAATGACTTCTCAAGGTATTTGCTGGAACCGAATTAGAATTGGGCGTATCAGGGGGAACTGTATAATACGGATTAAAAAAGGGGAAATGTGTTCAATAAATGAGACACACGCTATAACTGAGCACCTATTCAAGGAGTGTCTAAACCACCTTGCCCCCAACGTGACTGCAGGCACGTTTCCTCGCGTACACCTCATTAGGTCACCAACATGAGCTCACCTCTGTTCACTCTACCCTCGCAATCAGACGCTACTGCTTACTTAAGGTGTGCATGTGTGCCTCGACGTGCATATACGAAAACATTTGTACAGTATGTGTGCCAATTACTGTCTCACTCGAGACTGATTGCCTGTTTATCCTGAAGCAGAGAGAGAGAGAAAAGGATCCGACTGCCGTCACGAGTTAAAAAATAAAAATACGCCGCCTGTGTTTTTGTGTGAGCGTGTGCGTGGCAGTGCGCGTGCATGTGTTTATCTTGTGATGTCAGCGCAGTCTGGGGACAGACTGATTAATGTTTGAATATTTTCCATCTATTTAGGCTGTAGATTTGTCACTGGGAAGATACACACACACATATAAGAAGAACAAAATAATATGAAAACAAGAGGGAGTGGTGAGGACGAGGGATGACACAAAATATGTTAAAGTTAATAACTTAAAGATGACTAGCCAAAAACAAAATAATAATAATAATTGTAGGTGGAATTTAGCAGATTCATCAGCAGCCCAGTATCTTGCATTCAGTAATTTGGCAAACATTTGAAAGAGTACGCCTTCAGGGAACAAAACTAAATCTCAAAGGTTTTTATAGTGGTACCTGTGAACTTTTTTGTTAAATCAGATCATATAATATTTCCTCTATAAAACTACCTTGTAATTTTATAGGGCTGCAGGTTTAGACCTCTCATTATAGACGGTGGTACTTTTCACAGTATGGCTGTTATACATTCTAACTTTTGTTGAGTAAGAATTACCTCTGTATTACCCTGTAATACATCATCACACAGTAACATTATCCTGTAATGCTGCACTTTAAGTTCAGTTCATTTACTAAATTTGTTCTTTTGGGCAAAGAAAAGGCGTTTGTTGAGGCATGAAAAGTCATAAAGTCGATCGAGTTTAAATGGGAAAACTGTCTGTGACTGGAAGGATATTCCAAACTACTGTATGCACAGAGTGCAATTTTGTGTCCTTGCAAGTTGTATACAAATTTAATGAAAGCATTTGCTCTTCACTTGTTGTTCCAGACCTTATCCAGAAGCCAGACTTTGAACTTTAAATTGCGAAGCTTGAAAAGTCCTTCTCTAGAGTGTCGCTGACGGCCGGTCTGTCCTGAGCAGCTGCTCTTATTGCAAGCTGGTGTGGTGCTGATATTGCTGCGCTCTCTCCATCTGAATTATGTGGTAAAGGAAAGTCTGCATTCAAAGGACTCCCCGGCAATTATTGTTAAACTCCGCAAGCTTTCCTTAATGCTTTTCTCCGTAAAACTTTCCAAACGTGTTATCTCATTTACAGTGCAATTACACCCCTCCCATATTCTTTTCTCCTGTTCTCTCCTCCTCCTCAATGCCTGCCGTTACTCCCCTCTGCTCTGAGATTCACTCTTGGCTGTAGTCGGTGAAAGGTTCTTTACCAAGATTATTGAAAGATCTTAGGATTCTCAGCAGTCAAGGAGCTGAGACAATCATGTTAAAGGTCTTGTTACAACTCCACGGGGGGGAAAGGGGCAGGAGGGGACGACTTTCTTTTTTCTTTCTTTTTTTTTTCTCAGTAAAACTCATCATCATGATTAAGGGAACATGCTGTCAAGGTGGCAGAGAGGGTGGGATGAAGCAGTGGTGAAAATGACGGCGTAGGGAAGGAGACATTTGTTCTGCGATCAGGCAGGAAGTAGCTCTCTACTCCTCCAGTGCAGTCTGGAGTTAATTAGCAGAGCTATTATCCAGCCTCATTCATCCATACAGATGAGCAGACAGCCGCTCTAATCTAACCACACTCTGACGTAGTCTGGGGATCTAATATATCAGATTAGTCGGGTAGCGCTGCAAAATATATCTACACCCACTCTGCATCATACAAGTGTATCACAGATTAGAGATTAGAAAGAATAGTACCAGAGTGATGTTCTGTTGACTGAGCTTCAGTTTTTATCATTTCATCTTTTTTTTTTTCATACATAAAGCAGAGTGGACTTTAAAAAGACGTCATTGTTGAAGAAGATCTGTCTTTATTTTTCGTCTTTCACTCAAATGCTGTATAAGTAACTGGCCTGATTGTGTCTCTTTGGACTCAAGACATCAGCCACGACAAATCTCCAGGAAGCACAAGGAGAAGAGGGGAAGAATTCGGCTTAGCCGACCGAGACTGCATAGATATTGAGGCCCCTTCAAACCCCCGCCGCCGTGCCCCCTCCTCCCCCTACTCTTTCCTGTCTCCGTTTGTCTCTCTTGAGGTAACTTTTCATTCTGTGCCATGGAAGATTTACTGTAATCTGGCAGATCAAAGGCGGGCATTGCAATCCTATTCCCTTAATCCAGTTTGATGGTGACTTCTGCATTTGTAATAACACTTACAAAAAGAGAGATCGCTTTTAGGTTCAATCTTCTTTAAATTCCTCCGTTGTCAGAGCAATAATCATATTTATGTAGCTATTTTCGGGCAGAATTACATTTTGAATTAATCGTAAACTCAGCAACTCACACAGCCTGGGCAGTAGTACTGTTATCTGCTCTTTAGCATTTTTATGTCATTTAAAAGTGATCTAGATTTTTTTTATCACATTTTTTTACCATTAATATTAATATTTTATGCAATCAGTAAAAGGATTTGTTACATCTTGGCATCAGAACCATCTCATCATTATTTCATTTAAACCAGACATCCAACACAACACCCACTGATCCTTCAAAGTTCTTTTAAAGACTTTAATCATGTCCCTTTTACAACCAACAGTGCCACAGTATATGAAGATGTAACCTTGTTTGATTTATCTAATGATTAGCAGCAAGCTCGCTTCAAAGTTTTCTACTTCCTCTCGGAGTCCTTACTGCTCTGCTGAAATCTCTTTAAAGGGGAGATGGCAAAAATAATCCAGGATCAGTCACTAGCTTCATTAGCTTGAAAAGTTTCAGTGCAGTGTGAAACTTTATGTAGTAATACAATATGTTTTCTTTCTTCCATGTTTTGATGAGTTGGTTACATCTTAAGGGAGATTGAATCAGCTATATTTTTAGACTACATGTCCAACATGATGCAATATGAATGGTGATGGTCCACCATCATAACAGACAATCAAGCATCAGGATCAGATGAGTACCAGTCGTAAAGGCTAGATTAAGGGGTCTTCTGTAAGTTTGCGCTACTGCACAGGGAAGGTGGGTGAAGAGAGGAAAATGACACAAAAATGCTTCTTTGACATTTGTAACCTCTAACACTCGCACACGATTGTGTGCGAGTCATTTAACGTGTCACTTAGGATGGTATTACTGATTCCCTTTACACGCCGTAAGAGAATGCAGTCGTTTCTCTACTTTCATTATTTTCAACTTGGTTCTTAAAAAGAAAAGAAAAAAAGAATAAATCCAGCGTTTTGTGTGTTTAACTTTCATGTTTTAACAGGAAAATTAAACATTTTTAACTGTCATGTTAAAAATGTTTAAGCAGTTTGTTTTAGTCCTTCCTTGATTTTCTGACTTAATCTCCTTCTTTACATTTGTCTTCCGGCCTGGTTCTCTTCCTCCAACCTAACCAGGCTGTCGTTCTTGGCGTTTGGTTAAATCCAGGCTGTAGTTCTCACTGTGTTTTTGACAAACAAAAAAAGTCATCTTTAATATTTTACCTGTCGTCTGCTTCTCTTAGTCTCTCAATGCAGTTTCTCACTCAGTTTGTTTACTGCTGTAATTCATTATTTTACAAGTTTATTGCTTTACTAAGTCTATGTCAGGAGAAAAAATGTCATATGAGAGGAAAAACACCTGCATTAGGCACACAAATGATCTCCTTTGCCCTATCAGGGGGGAAAAAATCACATACAAAGACTCTTCACTTTACTTACCAAAATCTCTGAAAGATTTTCTGCTGTTTTCTTTTTGTAATTATTAGTATTATCTGTTCTTTAATCAGTAAATGTATGCTGCTGGTTTTACACAGCAATCTTCTCAGATTGATAAACCTGTGGAGTTGATAGCCCCTAGTGGTGGATTTCGTAACTTCACGTGTTTCATTTGGGGCCTTCAGTTTCTTTTCTTTAAATATGACAGCATCTTCTCATGTTTCTCAAATAATATGAATCATCAATAAAAGAAACATATGAAACGAGTGTAGCATTTGCTTGTTAAATTACACCTTATGAAGGAGTGACATAAGTTATATTTTAAGATTTTTTGTAGGATCCTTTAGGGTCATATAAGACATGTAATTCACATTTCATTACCCATGAACTTTTACATTTTTTAATTTAAAATTCTGGTCTAGCCTTGATCATTTCACTTTGTGGAGCATTTCACTCTCAATTTATTTTTATTTATTTTTTGGTGAGGCTGAGCTCTCTGTAAGTACACATTTGATGAGTCATTAGTGGGTGCAGGCACTTATTAGAATGAGAAGATGGCTAGATAGATGGCTTGACGTTTTGATAGGATGGATGGGCGTGGGGGGAGATCATTATTGGTCATGTTTTTGTAAAATTAGGGCGTGCTCGTGTGTGTATGGGCGGATGCACAGATGTGCGCATGTGTGTGGGTGGATGGGTGCAAGTGCGTGTGTCTACGGCTTGCAGAGGTCCTGTCAAGGAACAGAAATGATTAATGTGCCTCTGCCACATGAATGAGCCGCAAACTAAACCCAGCAGCCTTAACTGGAGCGTAGAATACCTCACCTCGCCCTCGTTCTTTCCTCCTCATCCTCTTTTCCTCGTCCCTCCTCCCTTCCATTTGCTTGTTTTCACACCTGCTTGCAGCTCTCAGAGTCGGCGCAATGTTTTCTTTTTCTGCAAGTCGCGCATCTGCACCGCGCTAAAGCTGGGCGGCACCACGGCGAATCAGCCGGCAATGGGAGCGGAAAAATGGGGGGCTTGGAAGTGCAACAGAGCAAAGTCCTCAAATGTTTGTTTGACTTGACAAATGAAGACGTGAACGAATCAATGATTGATGATCTCCGGTATTCACTAAACCTTCCACTGCAATGTGATGACTGCACATTCTGGATAGAGCTTGAAAGGGAGCTTCTGCTCGCCACCAAAAGTTGAGTTTGGTGTCCATTTTGATTGGTCTATCTGTAATGAAGAAAGTAACGGTGAGCCCGGCTCCAGAATGAGAGAGCAAGTTGAGGAAAAAACAAGCCCTGTGTAAAATACAACGAAAGACAATTTATGCCCTAAGACGCATTCAGGCTTAACATATTGAAACTCGTCGCCACGACTTCACTAGTGTCCTGCCTGTTGTGTTCCTTTGTCCGCGTGATTCAGAAGTACAGACATGCTAGTAAGGTGGCTAAAATGGTAATCCTGATTGTTCCATGAATTTTTTTCTTTAAAGATTTTGGTTAGAATATGCACAGTGCACATTGTTAATCTCTACAAATTAGGTGCTTATAAGCAGTAGTAAATCATGCACTGGAGGGTGAGAACAGGCTCATAAAAACTTTGACAAAAGGTTAACATAATACAATGAATTCACTAAAGAAAGCTATGCAACTCTACGTATTTTGTTTGTTTGTTTTTTTGTAAATTCAAAAGTGTCAGCTTTTAAATGCAAGCAGTTATCTCATTTCTGCTTGTTTACAGTCTGCAGGCCCATTAGTCCATATTTGCCCCTAGTTCTCTACAGCTCCATGTGTCCTTCCCTCAGTTCAGTGTTGAGCCTCTGCTTTGTGAGCCGAGCTGATAGGAAGCTCTGAATGTGAATGACTCAAGTTCCTTGTAATCAAACGGATTCTCCCGCTTTCAAATCCACTTTTAAAGTTTCTTCTTCTCAATCTGTTATGCGTTTGTTGTGTCATCACCGCATGCAAATGGTACGAACAAGGGCAAGTAAAAGTGAAGCGAATCTGACTCTCTTCTGTCTTGATTTGTAAATTTTAGAAATAAAGACAATTGACATAAAGTTACATCATACTGCAGTAAATAATGTGAGAGAAATTTCACACATTACTTGATCTTGCCCAAAAATCACAAATGTACCAGGCTTCACTGACCAACACCACTGTTTTTTGCACACATTTGTGCAAAATGAGCTCAAGGTTTGAAGCTCTGCAGGCACTCTGTACTGTATATGCCATTCCAATCCTCTGATGAAGTGAGATTTATTTGAAGGAGGTCTTCTCATTTACTCACTTGTTATCCGCTTCCGCCGCCAACACATACAAGACAAATTCCTTCTCGTGATTCTCAGGCATCGGGAATGTTTTCAACCCAAATCCTTGAGAGGAGAAAAAAAAAAAAAAAAAAAACATTAGGTAGAACAGCCAGGAGCGTTTGAGGTAATGCGCTGCATAAAGTCAGGAGAGCAGATGTGATTTTAATTTGGAGATACAAGCTATTCCTGAGTGGTGAACATACCCAGCTTTTATCTCCGTTACAGTTTGCTCGGCAGTGATAACAGCCTCTCATTACCAAGCTGCAGCCCTTCAGAGATGTGGAATCAGTAACTAGGACTAGTCATCACATAACACGTCGAAGAAGTCAGCGATGAGATGAGTATTTCTACATTAAATTACCCATAGCATTCAATCAACCCTCCAAATCATTGGATTCAGGTGTTTTAACCACTTCCACACTGACGGGTGTATAAACTCCATGCCATACATACTGCTTACGCAAACATTTTTGAAAGCATTAGTTACTCTCAGATACTCAATTATGTCCTTATTCCATGATGGTTTGACAACTATGTAATACGTCCAGTTCCATGTTCATGTCAGTGTTGTTATGACAAAGTGGAGGTGATTGGCAACAACAGTAATTTATGGGTCACATAAAACCTCAGTGTCCAGATGTTGCCAACTTCCTGTAGCGTCAATAGCTACAGAACTCCAAACTTTGCTTAGCCTTCTGATTAGCTCAAGAACGGTGCATAGAGAGCTTCAAGGACTAGAGTTGCATGGCTGAGCAACTACTTCCAAGTGCCAGGCAAAGCATGAGACGCGGGAAAGGCATATGCATATACATATTTATGTATATCAATATACAGGACAATGGGTCTAGAGCAGTGGCAACATGGTCTCTGGGTTTGGCGGGTGCCAGGAGAAAATCCTTTCTCCCAATTTTGTTGGAACAGTTTAGGGATGGCCGCTTCTTGCTCCAACATGTCTGTGCACTGGTGAGCAAAGAAAAGTCCATAAAGACCTGGCTGAGTGAGTCTTTTGTGAAAGAACTTGAAAGGCCTTCACTGAGTCCCTACTTGAACCTGATTTTAAAAAATCCTTTGGACTGAATTAGAGTGGAGACTGTGAACCAAGCTGTTTATTTCAACTTTAGTGTCCAACTCCATAAATGCACTTCTGGAAGAATGGTTAACGATTTCCCCTTAAATGCTTCCAAACCTCGTGGAAGGCCTTCCAGGAGGAGCTAAAGCTGTCGTTGCTTAAAAGGACGGTTCAGCGTCATATTAAGCCTTGTGGATTTAGAATGGGATGCCACTCAAATTGACGCGTGTGAAGGCAGGTGAGCAAATAAGATTCTGAGAATATATAAATCTGCTTTGTTGCAAGGAGATAATTTTACCTGGAGATGAGCTCAGGGACAGACATGTGGAGACCACTGAAAAATGCATATTAGCTTGTGCTGCCATCATGATGTTCTCTCATCACAATCTCATTTTATTGATATGCAAATGACTATGTAGTTGATAGAGATAAGTAGTTTTGCATTAATATCAGTGTTGTTCAATGTTTCATAAATAAACACCAGGCAAACCAGAAGATATATTTAAGCTGTTGCTAGTTAATTGATGTTTATTATGCAAATTCCGTTTAAGGTATGGAGTTACATTCTCAGACAGATACACACAGACCACATATTCTGCAATGCTAGTTGCACTGATCAATGGCATAAGATGCTAAAGACAACCCAGTCATAATTTTCCTTTGCTTTGAAATTTTAGCAAAGCCCTGTTTTACATGGACTGCTTTTTCACACATATAGTTTTCACATCGACTCCGCTTTTCATAAAAGTAATTCATGACCAGGCAGGGCAGGGGGGTAAGAGAAGTGTTTGTATTCTTCGTCTTATGTATTATCTTTCAGTTTTTGATGAATTACGTCTTCCTAAAAAGTGGTATTGGAAGATTACAGTAGATGAACGGAACATCAAACAGACACCAAATTGTGCAACTCTCCTGTTTAGCAGCTTCGACTACAAAAAATGCAAAAATATATATTTTATTGGTCAAAAAGGTACCCAGTCCAGAGCAGCTGTGAGTCTAGTTCAGCCAGCGTCTTCTCTCAGACAGACATCGCCCTTCCACTTATCCCGGCCATCTGCAATAATCTCTTCTCTGTAACCCAAGAACTCATTTATAGAAATGGACACACAGCCAATTCCCAACTGGTCACATCATCTGTTCCTCCTCTGCTGGCGAAAACCTCCACCTGACTGGTAGTTAACACGTATCACCCAAGCCAAATGCCATAATGCCACTTACAGTCGGCTGTTTCCAGCATTTGACTGAGGCCTTGAACCCTCAATGATTATGGCCACCTGTTGTCAAACCCATTGGATTGGCCTGGCTGGTGACACACAAAACACACACACACACACACAAACCTGACTTGTATCATGCAGATAAAAGGTGCTCAGACACAAGTGAAGGCACAGCACAGGAGGAGGGTGCTGCCTTAGAGAACTCCGTAAACACACAGACTTCCTGTTTATAACATGCTGCCATGCTTATAAGATTCAGAGTTATCCATTGATACATGTAAGCCCTCTGAAAGTGCCAAAGCGACTGGCTATATCAAGAACACTATCTTTTGGCAGCAGCGATCAGTCTGGAAATGTGACCCCGACGGATTAGTGTTTATGTGATCCACCTATCCAACTTGCAATCTACATTGGCCCGAGCAGAGGACATACTCGGGCATGAACACCAGAAACTCATAAACATTCCTGCATGAACAAACTAATGCACTATATCCTCATCTGTGCAAATGCATGAGCTCAGCTTGGTTTTTCTCAGAAATGTGCACAGATCCATGGGTGTGCACATAACACACTGATACATTTATAAGTAACTGGAGAAAACGAGAGCTGTGTCCTCCCTATTTCAAAAAGGGGTTCTTGTTTTTCTGACAGGCCTCCCATACCACCGGCAAGCTGTCCCACTGAGATAAGCCGGCTGGCATTTTCATCATTCCGGCCATACTGATTGGAACATTATCATAAGAAAGAGGCTGAGAATCCAGGAGGCCTTCCCTCTGGACGCTGATTCATGTTCAAAGTTGGGATTAACAATCTCACCCCTCAAATCCCCTCAAACAAGACAGGGTTGAGCAGGCAAATGAAGCAAACATTCAACAGATAACAAGAAGGCTCTCATGGCTCAGCGAACGGGCGGATGGTTGAATGATGAGTAAGTAGATGGATGGGTGACATGTTGGCGACAAACTTGAAGAAAACGGGAATAAACTTTAAAACATTGCTTCTGAGAGTCTTTCGTTGCTGCTGTTCAGTCACAACTCTCGCACGAACTACTGTAAATGCAAATGTTGATGTGTGAAATGAAACCAAAGAGCAATTGTCTCCAGATAAATGGGAGGTTCTTGTGATTCAGTTCATACAGTCTGTAGAAATCTGTCACAATTGTTTTCTCAGTGGGGAAGACTCATCGGCGCCGACGTTGAACTCAAATGTTCAAAGTTAGCAAACCTTGGACCAGGCAAATGTACGACTTCTGCGGATGTCCTTAAACGTACTGACTTCCTAATGTTTTTTTTTTTTTTTTTTTAAAGTTTAGAGGAGAATATAAAAAGGCTTGATCAAACAGGTCTTGAAAAATCTGTCCAATCACAGATATATCCCTAACGACATGCAATTAACAATGTTAATTTATGAAATGAACGAAGGCAACAGCTTGCCATTTTACAATGATTAAATGAGACAAGGAATATGCAATTGACTTAATGTCTAAAAAATGACTAAGATTACTTGAATTAATTAAAAGCTGTGTAATTTGAAGGCATTTTAAGAATGGAGAGATAATCCAAAAACGTATACAATAATAAAATATGGCTACTTATTACAGAACACATTTGCTCATTTTAGTTTCTTTATCAATAGTTCCAAAGTGAACCAAGATCATTTTGATTCATTTATTTAACATTGTTTAACATAAACACTTACTTGTGGAGGCTTTCTTCTATCTCTTCTCCTGCATTGTTTTTGTCCCACAACCTGCCTTTTATGTTGTGGCTTCAAATCAGCTCGGATGATTGGAATTGTGCTTGCATATTCAGCATCTGTTTTGCATTAGCGATCCATCATACAACAAACAAGTCTGAGATTGTCAACATATGGCAATGCTCTATTTAAGCTGTTAAAAACCTATTAACCCCAAACGGTAAACAACAAACACTTGAGTTTATTGGTTTCTATTGTTTCCCCAATCAACACGGAGTTTAAATCACATTGCTTTCTTTCTTTCCATTAGATCCAGCTGGTTCGAGTGGGAAGGGAACACTTTCCACTCGATTCAAATTATTGCTCGTTTTCAGGTGAAGCCTGTCTTTAAATGTTTGCCACCCCTTCTTTCCGTGCAATCACGCTAAGCGGCTCTAAAACCCCCTCTACATGACGTTTGCATTACAGTCGCACATTAAAAGGTATTAAGTGTGAAGGGATTAGAGTTAAGTGAGGGCTGAAGCCGTACCTGGATCGCATTAGACACGGCCAGGCTGCCAGGATAACTTGATGTGCCAAATAAGAGTCATTAAAATATTTTGTTCAGAGAGCAGGTGCAGCATTTTTATTGTTGAAAGTGGTCTGATGAAAACAACACCAACATGTTGTACACAGGTGGATTTTGGATTGCTTCAAACATTATCAACAAGAAAAATGTGGCGGCAGGCAAGGGATTAAAATTAAAGGACATAGATAAAAATCCTTGGATTAAAGTATTTATAAGTTTCATGTTACGAGTACGTCCTACCAAAAATGTATCTAGTAGATATTTTGTTCAGTAATGATTGCTGTTGCTGTTTTAAATCGTTTTAATAGATTAACTTACCTACACTGGCTTTAAAAGTATATGATTGTCTCTGTCCTCATAATCCAGATGCAGATCAATAAATTTGAATATTATTGAGAGAAAAGATAATTCCAGTAATCTTGTAATCTTGTAATTTTACAAGATTAAAATTGAATAAACTTGAATTTTCTTCAAGTTAACTTCAAGTAAGTTTATTCTTACTAGAGATGATTTTTATTTCAGTTTGATGGAGTTGCAATTGACCAATAATTAGAAAATTAAACAAATCAGGGTTGTTCCACATGGTAAAACTTATACAGTAATTCAATGATAATTGCAGCATAATCTTAGAAATACCTCTGACATTAGTCAGCAGTGTCTCAGGATCCATACATTTTTCCTCCCCTTCCCCCCTCCCGAGGGGTCTCGAGATCCTACACACACATGCATTGATCCTGTTCTCCCTTGGCTTGTGCATAATCAAAGCTTTACCACCGGCGTGTTTGAGGGTCTCACGACTTTAATGATCTCCCAGTTTTAACCTCCATTGTGTATTCAGTTGAGGTAGAATCCTCCTCCTCCTCCTTTTCTTTCTGAATGGCACCGTCACCACCTGGTCTCCATTCACTTATTGACTGCCGCAGGCCATGGTGATCAGCTGGGTCTGCCTTTGTGTTTAGCATTTATAATGCCCCTGCACTCCGAAAGAGTCCTCTGGAAACCACTGTCAGCTCCCTGTACAGCAACCATCATCAGCATCCCCATTCACAAAAGATCAAGTTAACCCACCGGAGACGAGGCCAACCACCACGTCAGGGTTTTTCTGCAGGGATTTCTCTTTCTGATTTTTTGTCAAAACCATGCCCTTTGCCCCTTTTTCCCTTTTGGGATCAGTCAATTTTTGATGTGTCCTGGTTATCCCTGCTCTCTGTCTTGACAGTTTGCATATCTAAAGTTGCCAATCAAGCCTAGGAGACTCTCTGCAGCCCTCATTTTCTTCCCAGCCACCAGAATCCATCACTCATGGCAGAGGAGGACAAAAGGGGGCTGAACCGCTGGATGGTGGTTTGTCTGTTGGGGAAGGTGGTGTGTGAGGTGTAAGGGCCAGGTTGTTACGGTGGAACTACCCCATTCTCCCAGCTGCGAAGCCAGGCCGATGGGTTAATGACAGGATGAATGCTTTGCTAGCCCTTCTTCTGAGCTTGTGTTATAGCTCAAAGTAGGGCTTTCTTTATTGCCTTGTGTCAAAGAGCACACGGACAATGAGAACCTCAAAGTTTAGGGCTTACCTCAGTTTTTCGTGTGCAATGGGGTGTGCTGGCACTCCACGTTTGGTCAATGCGCTCTTTGATTCTGCTTTGGGTTGCGGTGACAAAGGAGGAGAAAGTGGGTGCGCATATGGGAGGAGACAGGGATTAGAGCAGGCATCAATCTTTAACCTGGACACTAAGGACGCCAAACACAGCTGACCATCGATCACACTCCTTTAAACCTCCATTATTGCTCCAAGTATCTTTTCTTTCCCCTTATATTATCAATGTTTCCATGGCGACTCGGTCATGACTAAGGCATTGAGTGGTACTGAGACTTACCTTTAAAAATAACGATTAATCCACAGCCCGGGCAGAAATTAGACAAATTACATGGTATTGCGAGAACCGTTACTGAATAATTGGGTTCCACTTTGTCATACATGTACATGACTCTTGTAATTCAGACTTGTTAGGCTTTTAAGGGAACTGTGCAGAGTCACCGGGGGATTTTAATTCTTCTCACCTGCAGCTAAAACTATGAAACCCGGCTAACAAGCTTTACGAAATTCCCCTTTCAGTCCTACATCTGTTTGTAGAAGGTTTATATCCAGTTAATGATTCTCATTTGGCTTTTCCTGCCCACATCAAACCGGCTTGCAGACATTCCATGACGTCTCAAGCTGTACCCTTTAATTTCTGATAAGTGGACATTTATTTTTTTTTTTGTGTGTGTGTGTTGTTTTATGGCCATGCCAAGTTTTGTGCCATTTCCCCTGGCAAAGATTGATGAGGCTCTTGCCCTTCAAGTAGCAAACTAATCTAAGCAAGGCCTCGTAATGTTGGGACGTCTGTGGGTTGAGGGAGAGGTGACAAGCACTCTCAATCCATCACCTCTCAACTGTACATTTTTGCCCTTACTAGTGGATTCATTTTTGATTCATGGAGCTCTGGTTTTAATGACGAGTAATGCTTGATTACTTTAGCACATAATTGCTTTCGAAGTGCCCTCACTTAAAAAAAAAACAAAAAAAACGTGGTTGGTTAATGAGTGACGTTAGGATCTAATTTTACCAATAGGAAAAACTCTCAACACTCTGTCAGAAAAGCAGAAAACATGTTTGAAGCAAAACAATGATTCAGGTTAAATTGACTTTCATCTTTTTTTTTTTATTGAAAATGTAACAATGACTTGTTTAGGACTTGACTAGACCTGTGGTGCTATTGTTTCTCTTCCTTCTATGTTTCCATCAGTCCTACAAGCTTCCTGATTCCCCGTCCCCATTGGGTCACCCTTTAATAGGGAAATAGCCCAATTATTTTTCATCTTGCCAGTCCTAATTAGACAGTTACTCAGATAGCTCCGTGGGTATTGTTGTAAAGAGGAGGAGGAGGGAAGAATTTAATGTGAACAGAGTTTCTTTACGGGGAAAGTTTCCTGTGAAGGGGAGTTTTTTTCTCCACTTGACCCCCACCACTCCTCATTCCCACTGGCAAAGACAATGTGTTTTTACAACAGCTCATTAATGACAGAAGGAGTGATTTCATGGATCTTTTAACAGAATCTAATTCTCCTTCTTGAATCACTGTCTCCAGTAGAGTTGGTTTATTTTGAGGAGATCATTGTGGATTAAGGCATTTAAAGCCTTTTGTGGGGGATTAACCTTTGCGTTTATCTTTACCGACATTAGCATCCAAGTATGCCTAAGTATTCGACTGCTTAAAAATGAATTGCATTGTGCATTAGAGTTGTTGTTACTTTTAAGGATTATACTGTATGCAGTCATTTTTAGAGACAAAGAACATCGGCATTGTCTATATCCTAAACAGAACGATTTAAAAAGGGTAAAATATTAAAAGAAAAAAAAAAGTATCTTGATCCTAATGGCTTATAATTTTCACTTGAACAGAGTTTGTATTTCATCTGTCACTAAAAGTCAAAGCATGACCTGCTACTTATCTTATCAAACTCTAAAATTCACAAAACTGAAATACTCCACACCCCACCATGCATTCAAATATACATATTGAGCAGTATTTAGCATGTTTTAAGAATCTTTTTAAGTGATCAATTGGCCAAATAAAACTTGTTTTCCTTTTTGTCTCACTGAATTTAATATATATAGCTACTAGGCCTTGCTTGGTATGTGAGTATTTGCGTGCGTAATTTCTGACAGATACTCAAAGCCGGTATCGGTATATACTTTTCGGCATTAGACTTGTTACTTCAGGAAGAAAACTCAAAGTTAGCTTGTTTCACCGTCACTTTCCAGTTGAAAAATAAAGGGTGGGGAAGCATAAGTAAGAAAACAGTCAGATATAAATTGTGATCCCCCACAAGATTTCCTGTCCCCTCAGGCTTTAGCATCTTGGACACTAAGATACTGTGTCAAGTTTGGGTATCAAGACGATGAAAGTCAACCGATCTCACCAAATATGTTTTTAGCCATCAGAGTTTTGATGCACGGTGTCATAAATATAACACTCCACCAAAACTTGCATTCAAGCCGCTGATTTCAGTTGCAGTAAAACACACATTGAAATATCATTGATGAGTATGATAAATTGTTTGGGTATAATTTAACAAGTCTGCATTTTTAAATATCCTTAAATAGAAATGACCTCTGGCTGGTGGTTATCTTTGGGGTCATGACTCAGAGCTGAACACAGCTGGTGTTCACAGCAATGCGTTGGCAGTGGAGAAACCCCAGATCCCTGCTGTCCACCTGTCTTCGTTAAAACTCATCCTGGTACCAGGGAACTCCTGCTGGGATTCACCATGGTAACAACCAAAGAGTTCCCAGCTGATTGGCCAAGCTTTTACAAATTAGCACATGGGACAGCCATATAGAGTCATTAGCATATAAAGAGGTGAGCTCAGGGCACACAGGCGAAATCATCTGGAGCATCCCCTGCAGTGTTATTGGGCCTTTTAATGACCACTGAGTAGCCTGACAGGGTCCCTGAATACAGACAAGACGGTAGTTGCTCTGTCACTCATTTGTCTGCTACCTGCAGGCAATGGAAGAAGGGAGGATGGACTAACTCCAAAAAAAGGCACTGACAGAGTCTCTGGGATCAGCGAGGATGGATTTCCTGTGTACAAGAAGGTTATGTAGACAAACTTTAACCATCATAGTCCTTAATGTTTTAGGGATTATTATCCTGATGTCCAGCTATCCTTGTTGCTCATTATCTAGATCCACACTCAGCACTCTATACATGTGTGGGCCTGCAGTGACGGATGCATATAGCTGACGAACTCGTATGCAACTTTGCCGCCTCTCTTTCACTTTAACTATTGTAACTCGGGAGTGGGGGGAGAAAGGTCGAACAGTTGTGCAAAATCAATTCACCTCATCAGTCTTAATGAGACAAGACATCATTAAAAGCTAGTTTCTGTTAATGAAAAGTGGTTGAAATGCACACTCCCCAATGCTTTTACCATTAGCTCAATAGAAAACGGGTCTTCATTGATTTCAGGCGAATGAAGAACATGACTGCCATCAACAATTCCTGATACTATTAGTGATGTTTTTCTTCTATTCCACATAGTGTTGGAACAGAAGAGCTCGAACCGCCATCCTTGTACTTCATTATTCCATTTGCTTAAAGTAAACTTCAACACCGACTATGTTCAGGATGTGTTTGTTTTGATCCACCGATGTGGTTGAGAAGCTGTCCCATTGTTATACATGTTGTTAACTTGGTGAAGCCAAAGAAAGAATATTGCAGTGATAAGCGTGCTGTCTGCATGAGGATGGCTCCACTATAATCTTTTTCATCAAATAATTAAAATGCATTATTTTCTGGATTTAATGTTCTTTCCCGACTATGAACAATGATGTAATATATACTATCTGATACCATTCTCCCATCTGTCTGGATCTTAATGATTTCCTTAATTACAAGACTGAACAATAGCTCAACGTGACTCCACTTCTCACAGAGGTCAGGACAGCACACCCATGCCATCTCCCACAGTTTGCACTTGAGACTAACCTTTCTGTTATTGGCTACCACTTATTCAGCTTTTGCATTCCATTTTGGCAAATGAAGCTTTCAAATTAAGCAGCATCCCTTCCTCTTTGCTTAATAAACAAACCATTAGTTTTGATCACTTTTTCTTTCAGGTCCACCGATTCTTGGGATGAATAAAATCTGTAAAGATTTGTGCACTTTATGACTTGTTATCTTGTTGGAGTGTCTGAATATGTGTTCAGATGAGACTTCTCAGATTAAAAGTACCTTTGAAAAAAATCTTTAAGTAGATATTGAACATACCAAGCTCTCGTTTGTGTAATGAGAATGTTTTCTTTGGTCTGATGTAATATCTTGATCTTAAATGTTGTTTGCATAAGCTGTAAGTGATAAATCATCATAAATAATGGAAATGAAAAGCCCTAAAACATGCCAAATGCTCAATTTTCTTAAAGTTAAACACAAGCTAAACTAAATGTACTTCTGCATGCCAAGTAAAACTCAGGGCTCCAAACAGAGCTTTTCCCTGCTCGTGCTGTTAACTGGTGCTTATCAATAATTAATGTTATTTACGGTGCTTTGGACTTAAAAGAGATGGTTAAAAATAGCAAACAGCTACTTTACGCCACTGTTTTGTGAAGTCCTCCATCTTATCCCAAAACTAATACAAACTGTGATCTCTTTAAGCATGCATATTCATACTGGACTGTGAAATCTCTATATATAATTCTATGGGTTACTTTATGCTTGATAATTTATGTATTTCTGCTTCTGCTATGTGGAAAAATCCACACCATACTCTGGTGCAAACTAATTAAAAATAGTTGAAAACTGTTGCATAGTTTCCAAAATCTTGCTTAAATCTGGTTTCTGAACATTCACAGTTCATAATGAACTTGGACTTACTTTCCTGTATATTTTTTGCTGTTTTACCTTTCAGTGGTTTAGTAGTTTCATCATCCGCTAATCTTCTTCTTGGTGTTTTAGTTGAGTGTTACGAGCTTAGTGAACTTGTTGATTAAAGTATTTAACCAAAACTGAATTATTTTTGCTAATAAACTTGTATATTGGAGAGAAGTTGTTTTGTTTTTTTTTCATACATGCGCAACATTTTGCTTTTCAAAAATGTCAGCGTTGAACTTATCCCTTCATCTGTTGTTATTGTAAAACCTAGACCTTATCAGGCATGTATTTATAGACAATAACTGAGACTGAACTATTTAGCCGTCTTGATAATCAGGTGGTATCCCGACTTGGGAATTTTGATCTAAATTACTAGTTTTATTACTAATTGCCCTAAGATATTACGTATAGATATTCATAGACAAAACCAGGCCTCTTACTGCTCAACAAACGGGTTCAGTGGAGTCGATGACCAGATGGGTCAGCATTGTTTTGGCAGCACAAGAGTGATCAACACTTCAATTGGCAAGCACAATGTTGTAGCTGATTTGTGTACATCAGCGAGATAAGAAATAGAATAAATTACAGTGGCTTCGCAGCTGAAAAATTCTAAATCATCTCAATATATTTTACTACCTGCTTCAACACATAATCCTTTAAATAGATTTCATCTTTTCTACCTAATGGTCTTACATGAACAAAAAAAAAAAAAAGATTATGTTGCTCCAATTTATCAGCAGAAGGTTGCTCTGTGAGATTTTGGTTTAATCAGCAGATATTGTTTCTCATAATTCATAAAAGTCCACTGACCCAAAATGGGAACAGAAGCGTAAACATTGGAAAAGAGCCTCAGAAAATAATGAATGAATAATATGTAAGATTTGAGCTACATCTATCACTTTGGTGCAATAGTCAAGGATACGATTATGAAAAAGTTTGTATTTAGCATGAGCCTCCTTCACCCAAGTTTTAAGTTCACCTCTTGCAGAGAACTTTTTAAGTATTTCAGCTTAAATATAAGGTGATCCAGCTCAGGTTCTTACTTTGTACTCTTTGTGGAGTGTCTGGCTTACTAACCTGTCTCCATTTCTGAATACAAAAAGACATATCTTCACTTGGCCCATGTCAGACACAAAAGAAATAAACCCGGATCATTTTGAGATTATTTGAGGATTTGGGAACAGAACCTAATGAGACCTTATCATTTCTATCTCGGCCATTTGATCTCTGGTTAGAGAGGATTTTAAAGTACTCTGTGTCAAGCAGTTTGTTGGACTGATTGTTCAAGTTACTGAATTTGACACATGATGTTCACCATCTCTTATTAGTCCCTCTGACAAGCATTTTCAAACCTGTTCTGTGATGTGGTTCATTACGTCTCACTAAGCGGCCTTCTTCTTTTATTCCCCTAACACAGCAGTTTTTCTTTGTCACCCCTGCCCACAGTGACCTCTCAAAGTGAAGGAGGAAATATCCACATGGCTGAACACTTGTCAGGATGACTTTCTTGACCCCAGATGTTGTCCAGATGCAGGTCAATGGCAGGGAGCGGAATGCTGTCCAAGTGACTTACAGCATGCTGTAAAACGCTTCTGCGGAAAGAAAGGAGAGAGGGTTAAACTTTATATTACCCCTTACAGAAGTAGGCAATAAGGCATGAAATTCCTTAAAGATAAGGTTTCTTGTTATTGTGCGTTTGATCTGAAGTTGTAGAGGCTTCCCTTTAGTGAAAGGCGAAACTCAGTTCTGAGGGTTGTCATCGGAGGTTCTGTTCTGGATCAGCGGGAAGCATCGGGCAGCAGATTAGCATTTCCAAATGTTGAGTTATTGCTCCCCATCAATGAAGCCCTATAAATATCCCCAAGTTAACACCTCCAGTGTACGTTAGCTTCCACTGTTTTTGTTGCTACTCCACCATCTTGTGGCTCATTAAGTTTTGAACCGGAGTGAGTCACTTTTATGCGGCCCAAAGTCACTTTCATTTATGTTTGAGATACCTCAAGCAGAATTAAATCATTTTTGTTTGGCTGTTTAATGACTGCTGACTCTACTGGAGAAGCCCAATTAGCTCCAGTGAAGTGACCAAATGACGCATGAACAGACCGAGGAGCTAATGCAGGAAAAATCAGCAGGCGCGCACCGTGTACTTTGCTCTGAAACACGTCATGTTCTTATGTTTTCTTTCCTAATTAGCCGGGGCTATTTCAATGGTCCCACAGTGCCCACTGGCTGGACTAATAGAAATAAAGGTTCCCTAATGGACTGAGGGCAGAGTGTATTATTTTGCCCTTCAAACTGGCCCCCCAAAACACCCTTCAGCCATGCTGTGGCCCATTCTTTAAGCCACAGCCATAAAAGTCAATGAACCATAGGAATATGTTTGCCATATGGCCTTTGATTGTTAGGGGTGGGGAAGCATAAAGGGGCCGTGTGGTTTGTGTGTGTTTTCGAGCGATGTCCTTAGAATTCCCAGTGCAGCCTGTGCGAGAGGTGGTAGTGTGAACATTATCCAGACGTGTCTCCCTCTCTAAATATATATGTGTGTGCGTGTGTGTGTGCGTGTGTGTGTGTGCGTGTGTGTGGGTGTGTGTGTGTGTGTGCGTGTGTGTGTGCGTGTGTGTGTGTGCGTGTGTGTGGGTGTGTGTGTGTGTGTGTGTGTGTGTGTGTGTGTGTGTGTGTGTGTGTGTGTGTGTGATTTACAGCCGAGTACTGCGGGTCCACAGCGTTTCTAGGTATGAAGGGTGAGAGAGCTTTTTTTTTTTGCAGGTATTTCCCTTCCAGACTCAGACATTTTAAGAGCAGGTATATATGAGACGGAGCCCCTTCAACTTGTCTCTTTGATAAAAGATTCAACAGTTTTCATATTAAAATTTTACAATTAAAGAAAGAAAAAAATCTAGTGCATGTAGTTACAATGCGAATGATTTTACTGTGATGATGTTTAAGACTTTATTAAGGCTTTATACATACAATTCTTCTCATATTTATTTCTTTTTAAATTCTGCTTTGTTGATCATTTTACTTTCTGTGTAGTTTGTTTCCCACTGTTTTTTTACAAGATCCAATAAAAAAAATACTGTGCAAAAGTTTCAAACCTCTCCTTGTCAATCTCTTGCCAAAGCAGAAAGAAGGGGCATTTTCTCCGCTTTCACTGGCATCTGGACATCTTTACAATTGAAATTGTCCGTCTACCGCCTTACAATAATTATGTGAATAAGGGGCCGAGTCCACATCATATTTGAAAAATATCCGTTAGGACACCCCTACCTTTTGTAATAAAATATTACTTCATTATTAGTAGGATACTCACCACAGCTCACCAGAACACACGCTCTAAGAGCACAACTTGTAAAAGCTCTAAGAAACAACAAAGTGAATCGCTAGATTCAAGCTACCTTAAATCCCAGTGACATCTCTAAATGTCTGGCTTGTGTCGTGAGGTGATATTATTGTTTAGTTTAACTGGTTCAGTAGAAGTAACTGCAATAGAGATGACAGAACTGTAGTCCTATGAAGTTCCTGGAAAGACGTTCAGTGGAGTTAGAAGTTGATATTTATCAAAAGAAAAAAAAAATCAAAGTAAAATATTCTACAAACTGCAATTAAAATGAGAACCATGAAGGACCAGTCAAATACCAAATACAGTCCATTCCTTTCCTTGCCAATGCGTCTCCATCACATTACAAATACTTCTTGTGTCCCTGCTATAAATTCTACATTTTTTTTTTAAATACAGAGGCCATGCCATAAACCAAACACCTATTCTCAATTCTTCTTCGGTGTTTATGTTAGACTGGAGTCCGAATGTCCTTATCCCCTGCATGCCAGTATCCCAGAATTACCTATGACAAACAGCAGTAGTGCTGGATGGTGTGTCATTTTCTGCTATGCTTACTCTGCATTATGCAAACCAAACCTGTCATTTCCTGTGTCATCATCGTGGAGGTGTTTCAGCTGGGCATCAGTCTTAACCTTCCTGTTGTGAGGTGTACTGATGCACAACACAACGATAACGTGCAAGCCGGAAGCATGGTCCCTGCTAAAGGTAGATTGGAGCAAGAACAGTCAATTCACTCTGTGGTAAATGTATTATTTTTTTTTATTTGAAATTTCTTCCTTAAGTAAAAAAAAACAAAAAAAAAAACTTATTGGATTGAATTTCTTATTTATCGGTGTGTTATTTGGGTGTTGTGCACATATGCACTTATATGTTCTAATTGCGCAGCTTCTTTGCATGCAAATGCTGTGGCACTCTCTGTCTTATCTGCCTTATCTCCCTTCAGCCTCCCTCCTTTTGTCCTGGGATTCCACAGCTTCCCAGTTACATGAGCACTTACGGCTTTAAAGACTCTTTGCTATCAGCCCACGCCTGCTATCTCCTGATGGACCATGGCAGACACTCTACTGAGAGAAGATTACGGAATCCATCTTTGTTCCAGTAATCACCCTGTCTCCATTTCATTTACATAAAGGTTTGTTTCAGGACGTCGCAGGCCTCCAAAAGAAGCTGTCTAATTAAGTTCACTAATTGCAGCTCCAATAGACGTTAGTTGGAATCTCTTCTTTATCTATAAACAGAAAGGATTTCTTTCTCACCACTCAGACCCATTTTAGATCGGTTAAATTATTCAAACGGAATGCAATGTCACAATTAGGAGTCGTTTCTCTGTGGCTTTCAGGATGAAGTGTAAATAAATCATTGCGATAATCATCTGGGGATGTCCTCCAAGAATCCGAGGACGTGTTTTGTCTGAGCTGCTGACACAGTTTTGTCACAGTGTCCAGACGACAACAGAGCTCATTAGTGGCCCCAAACATGCTGATCATTTTGTAGAATTCCTTTTTAATGGGATTCACTGAGCATATTGACTGCATAATCGGGTAGCATTACCAATTCACTCCCTGGGACATCATTCCCCTTTAACTTCTTTACTGACCTGTAAGTTTACATATATTAATGTAGCTAAATTCCCGATAAAACAAACAAACAAAAATCTTGTTTCAAGAAAGCAACTAAATTTCACATTGTCTGAAATCAATATTGCGAACTTATTGTTGTTGTAACAATGCTTCTTGGCAATAAATCTCATGGCAAGTTTGGAGAGCCTGTTTTTGGTTTATTGGTGTGATCATCAGAGTTAAGTGGAATTAAATTGTTGTTCATTATCCTAATTAAGTTTTGAACGTTATGCAGATTAGTAACAAACACTTAAGAAGACATGAAAGACCATGTATTTAAATTAAAAATATACTACTACACCATACTACATTAACCAGGCAACATAATATTCTACACCTCCTAAGTATTTTTTTTTTCTTCTTGCGGAAAATTTAACTATTTGTTGGTTGTGTAATATATTCATTTTTCCTGCTCCTCACACTAAATGTTACAAATGTACAAATGTAAAATATTCAAATTCTAACAGGTCCATTGTACAATGGCTGCTCAGCATACTGTGTTGTGTTTCTCAGGTTGCCTAACATTGCTGATATCTTAACGTTTTCATTCTCCAGATTTATGGTTTATGGCCGTGCATGGATAAATGTAAAGTGTCTGCAAAACCAGGACTTAATGACTGGAGCGTAAACTGCTGTCCAACAATGACGAAAAGCTCTAAAGTAAATATGACCCCCTGCTATTACTTTGGGAGTCTATAAGGCTTCACTGACGCAATTAAAGAAGATTTTACTGTCGTCCATCTGAGCAGCCAAAGCTTAACTGGATGTCTCGGAGGCCATTTTTGTTCCTCCGTCTGCAGACTTAAAATACAGCCCTGTTCCCACTAATTTGGGGTTTCTTGGGGTTGTATTTATACACCTTGATTTTTTTTATTTTCACTTTGTCTCAGTATAACCAAAAGGTAGCACACACTTGCGAAATGGAAGCAGAGGGACTCATGGCTTTTATTTTGCAAATGAAAGTCTGAAAGCTTTGACTCGTAGCTCATTTTAAATCTGACTCTTCTGTGAAGGCTGGAGAGGTTTGGTGGTGACATTAACAACCGAAAAGCATCAAGAAAACACAGCAGACGGGTCTGGGAGAAAGTTGAGGAGAAGTCTATAAGAAGGTGGAATTACTATAATGCTAAGCCTTGAATATATCATGACTAAACTTGAGTTTCTTTGTAAACAATGGTTGCAATTGTCAGCCTGTAGGCAATTACAACCATTTGATAGACAAACCCCTGAAGGATATCCATTGTAAATTGGTCCTACAAAGTATTACTCTATTTTTCTCCAGTTTGTCATGTAAAATCGAAGTAGAATATGTTAAAATTTGTATATGTAAATCGAAATAAGACCAATTTGGAAAAGCTAACGCTTTTGCAGCACCTGAAACATTCTAAATATATTCCTGTCTAAATTGGCTAGCCATTTTGCTAACATTTACTTGAATTGCAAGCAAGATACAGTCGAGTTCTAAACTTAGAGTATTGTCATTATTTAAGATTTAAAGCTACGGTCTATGCTCAATCTTTTGCCTATTTTTGTGCAGCATGGGCCATCATGTGGCTTCATGACTTACTTAAGTTGCAACACATATCAGTGCAGCACATTCTCTGCTGTCTAATGCGTTTTAACTTTAAAATCAGACATCTCTGAAATAAATCACACGGATCCAAAGTTGTCGGTGAGCATTTCTAGCCTCACTTCAGCTTCAGGAGCCTGCAGGTTGGGCCTTCTGGTAGTCAGATGGTTTGTAATATATTCCAGCTGCTGAAGGCGCTCTCACTGAAATTATAGTTAGCTTCTGAACATACTTTGCTCCAAGTCCACCTCAGAGCTCCTTTCTATCTGATCGAGTCCTTAGACTCTTTCCCTTCATGCTTTTTATTGTTGATGAAATGATTAGGCCCTCGGCGTCAGTGCAAATCGGCGTAAGTGAAGTTGATTTATGGCAGAGGCTGCATTTGATTTAGTCCCCCGACTCCATCGGCTGCCAATCTTTGCTTTGCATCCGGAGCATGATGGACACCTGCGGGTTCAGGGGTCAGCTGTGTGGGGACGACCTCGACTCGGCGCTGACCCAGCGAAGGAGTTGATGTAGCGAGTTTTAGAAAGCGTGAGGTCCGTCGGCTCAGTTATGGTCGTCCGTTTCCGCGTGACAAATGGCCGGCTGGGCCATTGAGGCAAGAGGAAAAAGAACACACTACGTCCACTTTGACCCCTTCACACAACGCTCAAGGGGGAGAGCGAGGGCCTGAGTCTGTTTTTGAGGTTATCCTGGGGCCTCTGGCGGCTGGAGATCATGTTCCCAAATATCGTTCAGACATCCTCAGGGACTTCTTGTCCCACTCGGCTGAAGATGCATCTTGGATCGGGCTCGACTTTGATGGAGTAAAGATGGAGGCGAGAGAGAGGGACTGCGTTTGCACATGGGACGCATGTATACTCAGGCTTGCATGGAACCTTGCGAGTGTGTTTATGCTTGCCCTGGAATAGAGGTGGACGTACTTCTGTGAGAGCAGACCGGCTAATCTGAACCTTGTGTTGAGCAGCTGCATGTCTGTGTAGCTATCACGGCTTCCTATCCTCCTTTCCTCTCTGTCTGAGGCTGAAATTATTGAAGCTACAAATTACCCGGGCCCTGGGGTTCTTCCACTGGTGGTGATGGCAAGCAGATGGCAGCAGAGCTCAGCGAGCCAGGCCCTCCTCCCCGACCCGAACCCCTGACATTTGCATTTCATGAGCCTTAATTGCGTCTGTTGTCCTCCTCCCAACCGGCCCTGCGATTTCGTGCCTGTCACAGTGCACCCCGGCACCCTTGAAGAAGCCGTGATAGATTAAGGTGGGCCTTCTGTTTGCATCCCCTCCATTGTGTTTGAGAAATTAGAAAATATTATCTCCTCGTCAACTCCAAGTGGAAAACCTGGAGAGGGGGTTGAGGTGTGAAGGCAGGATGTCATAGTGACATTGGGTGTGACAGGACCAGGCGGGGAGAATTTGGAGAAAAATAGGAAAAGTGATTATTTCAAACGCTTGCTATTGACCCTGTGAAAAAGAAACAATGACATGTGAAAACCCCCAGACGCCCAGAATGCACCAGGCTTCCTGGGCTTTTAAACATTGATCAAGGAGTGATTGTCCTCAGAAATGTTTGAACTGTTTTGTTATTGCTGTAACAAAATTAAAAACTAAAAATGTGTCCATGTGGCCTGATTTTCAGTTTTTTCCATCCCACTATTAATTGCTCTTCTGTTTTCTAACTTTTTGAAATGCAGTTCAAAAAGTGAAAATTTATCTGATTATTTACTCAATGTGCAGAGGGTGTTAGGAAAGTGTTTGTATGAAAGCAATAGATTAAAGACTTGACAACGGGAGCAACGGGCAAATTCTTAACCATTTTTGTCTTGTGTCCACATCGGAAAAGCGTTTTAGGAGTTCCAAAACTTGAGCTGCGACAAACGACTCCAAAACCTACTCAACCAATGAATTCAAACGACAGGGTTTGATGACTCTGCAATTATAATAATGCCCTAATCTAGAACATTATTTGCTTTAATTTTCTATTACTTTTTTTTTTTAAATTATACCGTAAAACAGGGGCAAATGTCTTCGGAATAAGAATTAGGAATTTATCTTCTCACGGGAACTTGTGTGATGCAGCATCTTTGATGGAAATTGCATAATAATATATAGGTTTTTACAAACCATATATTCTAACATATTCTTCATCACCAGCAGACCTCGGGTCTGGTATGAGTCACTGCTCGTAAATAAGAGGGACTTTTGATAAACCTCTGTTCCTAACAGATTAAGAGCGCTCTCCATCATCAATTTTTTTTATTTATTTTTTTATTAAGATTTATTTGTGACGCACTGTGCTTATGCTACTTTGTCTGCATCTTTTAACAATTTCTCAAAATCAGGACACTAATTTATCTTCAGCTTTTGCCACTAATGGGGCGTTGTGCCACAAAAGCCTATGTAATGGGTCTGGAGGAGGACCCTTCATTAGACTGACTAATGCAGGCAGACGAGTGAGAGAAATTGTCCGTCTCTGTTGCATGTGTGCATACTAATGGCTGAGAGTCGCACACCAACAAGGATTTAACGATCATATACAGAGTTAATGAGGTTTAACAGACTTGACTAAGAAAAATATAATTCCACACACCCAAGAGAGCTGTTAAGTGTTTCAGCTCACATCTCAAGCAGTGACGATGTTTTACCACACAGTGGCAGCATTTGTTGAAGAAGGGGGTCGTTTATAACGTTTGGTGTTGTTGCCTAAAGCAGCCACTAGATGGTGACATTCTACTGTAAATGGAACACCACAAAAGGACATTCTAGGTTTTAGGAATCAACTAACTGTTACCAAATTATACGTTGTAATAAATAAAACTGTTTTCTCGACGCTGACCTTCTCAGACATTATGCCTGTGGAGCCACAGAGCAAAAAGCAATGTTCTTATTTCCCTCAGGAATTCAGAGCATGGCGTCGTGGGAGGCTGAGACCTTGGTCTTGCAATCCTCTTTCTGAGAGTTATTGTTTTTATTGCTACAGTTGCGGACATGTATTATGATCTCAGTATAGGAAAAGCAGCTCTGAGCTGATGACTAACTATGGGTAACATTCCTTTTTCTAAGAGTTATTGTTTTATTGCTACAGTTGCGGACATGTATTATGATCTCAGTATAGGAAAAGCAGCTCTGAGCTGATGAGTAACTATGACGTGCAAATTAATGTCTGCTGTGTGATAGGGTTTGTTTAGGAAAAACTGTATTAAATAAAATTCACAAAGTGAAACTTCAACTTCAGAAGTTGAAATTCACACTGATTTATTAGCAGCCTTCACCTTATCTGCATTGTTCAATCTGATGTCCCTCATCTTTATCTTTACAACGTGGCACAGATCCAGTGTGGGGTTTGTCAGGACGTCAGTCAAACCCGTTGATACATTGCACTAAAAGCAGGTACATTACTTTTGCCTTTGGCGGCTGTCTAAAGCTTGCCAGCACAGGGTAGGATGAAGTACTCTGAAATTTCCTGGTAGACAGTTGTGCTGATTCTGACCTTGATAAAACACAGTAGACCAATCCCCAAATCGTGACCAACTCTGAGAACTTCCCACTGAACCTCACGCAACATGGACTTTGTAGTTCTCCACTCCTCCTTGAACTCTAAATGAAATGCAAAGTTTACTTTCATTTAAAAAGAGGACTTTGTATCACATAGCAACAGACTAGTTTGTTTTCTCATTAGCCAAAGTAAGACTTTTCTCTGGTTTAGAAGAAGTTTCAGACAAGTATGTAACAGTCCTGAATGTCCTGAATACCCCTGTGTGTTGTGGCTCGTGAGTTTATTTTGGATATTTTGTCTGTTTCTTCTGAACATTTTTTTCACCGCGCTTTTCCTACTAAACATTTTATTAATATGCTTGGATACCACATTGAACTTCAGCCAGCTTCTTTAGCAATAGTCCTTTGGGGCTTTCCCTCCTTGTGACACATTTTCAGTAGATGTAAGCCATAATCATCAAAATAACAGAAATTAATACTTGATGTTGTGATGCTGACACTGTGTGTTGCGAATCTACAAGTGTCACTTTGAAATGAGATTAGTTCTTCAATTTTTAATAAACTTATTTTGACTTTCTGAGATGCACCAGTATATGTATATGATGCCAGTGAAGGAGACAAAAAAAAAACACCACCACCACAGTTTAGGTTTTAATAAACATTCTTTAATGATTAAAATTGTAGTAGCTTGAGAAGCATCTTTAAGTTTGCACGTAAACATAGCATAGACAACTAAAGGCTTTGGCTTTACAGTGATTATGAGGGCAGTTTTCATCAGAGGTACTCTCTTCTAACTGAACCCGTTGCCACAGTCGAACGGCATGAAGCGCTCCGAAGTAAATGCTTGACCCTAACCTAAGAGAAGTGAAGGACTCGTACCATCTTATGGCGGTTAAAGTCCTCTGGTATCTTATGTCACAAGAAACATCCACAGTGAAACATGAGCTGCATGTTCTGAGTAACTGGCATTTTGCTGTGCCTTGGCCCCAGCGTGGGTGACACCGGTCACGTTCAGTATTTGCCAGCCACAAGCATAAGGACACACAAATGTACTGCAAGCTGAACTTGGCCAGAATGTACGCAGGAGTTTTACATGTTTTCAATTCTGCTGTTGATTAAAGCATATAAACATGCACTTACTATCAGCTTTCTGGCGTCCACAGAGTCTCTACAGGTGAGACATGGCTTTACATGCTGGAAGTCTGTCCCTTCAAACAGTGGAATACACAGTACTAGATAATGTCGCTTTATTCAGTGCGCGTTTTAAGCTACAGTGTCCAAGGGAGCTGTTATGCACAACGTATAAACAGTGTTATACAGTAGAGATCAAAGAAACCGCAGCAGTACAATCTTTCAAGTATGTCAAACTAACAGTTGTTTCATCACTGTAGCTCTCTCTGTCATTTCTTCACTTACAGGGATAATACGTCTTAAGTTGCTCTAACCTCTTGTCGTTTTTTGTTTATGGCATCTGCTTGTAGCATATTAAGTTTGGATATATTATTTCCTTAGGCCCTAAAGTGTTATTTTTCTATAAAAGAACTTCCGAGGCCTTTTGGCTTCTTCAAAACCTCAACATAGGTTGTCAAAAACATCCAAATTAAAGCAAATAAAAATTAAAATACAGCCGATTCTCTGTGTGCAGGTTTGCAAGAGTAATACTGACATTCCAAATGACTTTTGCCTTTATTAGTGGACCACCTCAATCTCAATTATTTACCCTTTACAGTAGCTGATGAAGAAAAAAAGGACACCACAAAAAGACATCCCAACACTGCAAAGTGTTCCTCTGTCTCCTTTCGCCTAGAATCATTTCACACTGATTCCAAACAAAATAACAATGTTATCTAATTGCTATAAGTAATAGGAATGATAAACACATAGCACCATATTTTTGGTTTAAAATAAGAAATTTAAAAAATGTGAAAGAAGGAAAAAAGAAACTAAGTTAATCTAAATTAAACAGCTAAGCTAAATTTTGGGACTACATTTAAAGTTGGCTTGCTCATATTTCTAACCATTCTTTTTAGTTAATATGCTGCAAAATCCTTTTTTATTTCTAACTTACCTAAATCTTTGCCAGTTACCCAAAAATGGCTTGAAAACACAAAATAAAACATCTTATTATAACATCATACTTATAAATAAAGACAGAGGCACTTTTTCAGCTAAAACAAAGCTCATAATGTCCACAGAGCAACACAAAGACTATGTACATATATGTAAAAAGTGTTATAAATAGGTTTTAAACCATAGATACTATATACATCGTTTTAACAGACACTATTGGTGTTTTGAGTTGTTTTTTTTTGTTGTTGTTTTTTTTGCCTTTGGTGTTACTTCCTTGATATTGGCTTCACAACTTAATATTCAGAAGGGAACTTCAAAGGTTACTGGGAACACTGGGATGAGGCGCCACTTCATTCTCGCTTCCTCAAGACGGCATAGATGAGTCCGCTGATGAGCGCCAGAGGGAAGGCCACCCACGCCAGGATGTAGGCATACCCAAACGAGTTCCCATCACTGACCCAGTCAGGACTCATGAGCGTATAGATGATGGCTCCGCTCATCACAAACAAACCTGCAGAAAGAGGGATGAGAAGGAGCGGGGGAATAACGCCACCGCCTGTGAGCGCGCCTTCAGTTATCGGATCATGTTTCCCTGCACTGTTGTGCTCTGTGCCTTCTGTCCAGAGCGGATCCCTGCCTGCCTGGCTGCAGAGGCGGATCGGTCAACCCTCCATATTACATCACAGTCACTCATGCCTTCTGAACCCCCATCTGGCCTTTGCCAGCCTTCCCCGCTTTCCGCCCACTACCCCTTGTCAGACATGGGATGATCTGTTTGTCAGACCCCCACACTGACGGACCTCCCTGACATTTTGACTCACCCCGTTGGCTTTTTTCCCCTGTCTCATTCTTGCTTGGTTGAGTTGGGCACCTGGTTGCCTAGCTCTGTACTGGTATGTTATAAAATGGGGTGGGGGGAAACTGGCATTTTGCAAACAGAGCTGCCAAGAGACAACACAACAAAGTGGTGGTGGAGCTGCTTTGTCCAAAGGGCATGGAGTACAAAAGACAAGTGGTGCATGAAAACCATTAGAAACTGGCTCAGGGTCTTAATTTGATTCTCTGAAAATAGATTATGATAAACGGAGTATTCTCTCTCTGTCTCTCTCTCTCTGCGTCTGTAGGTGGATTTTTTTTATAGTCATGCACTTTCTACTGAAGTGCTGCTATGTTTTCCATTTGTATCAAAGAAGTGAAATATTGCATTTTCTTGACTATAATGAAACTTATGCTCTTTTTTTCCACTACAAGACCCCCAACATTAAGAGTGGATTGCAAAAAAGATAAATATCCCTAATCTTTTCGACATTTTGTGACATTACAACCATAAACGTACATTTATTTTACATGTAATACGTAATTTTGAAGTGGAACGAAAGTGACAAATTGTTTTCATGTTTGTTTACAAATAAAGTTCTAAATGTCATTTTCACAGTCGGTGATGTGCTAAACATAAGCATCATTTTAACACATTAACATGCATCAGATTAAATCATTCTATTGTAGCTCTTATTGCATGTTTAATGATCTTTCCGTAATATAAACTATTTTCATAGTTTTTTCATCCAGAGTACTGATGTTAGTGTTGTTATGAAGGGATTTTTTTTTTAAAGGATTATATAGATCCAAACTTACTAGCCAGGATCTGGAAGATTCCAGTGGGGATAAATCGTCCGCCCTTCGGCAAAGTGAAGAGCTGGCAGAAGAAGAGTAACAGAGAGAGGAAGCTGAAGATGATGGAGAGGATCATGAGAGCTTGGACCGCCTGAATCCACACTACAGGAGAGAAAAGAAGAGTTCACTCAACAACACATCATAGCATTCATTGGCCAGAGCATAACATGTACAAAAATGAGCCGGAAGAACGTATGAGAACAGGAAACAAGCATCAATAGGTGCTTTGACTGGCCTTGTCTCAGCTCAGCTGAAGCATCTTTAAAAACAGATCATAATCACCAAGCCCTTGTCATGTTTACTTCGGGGAATGTTGTAATGGATCCAGCACAATGAAGCTCAGGTATCCTGTTTCTAAAAGCTCTCTGCACCCCTCACAGGAGGCCCTTAAACTCAATCTAACAGATCAATCTTTACTGATAGGCCCTCCACTGCAAGAGGCCATTAACCCATTAGACTCCTGCGTTGATGACGAACACAGCATCTGCTGTTTTTGTACCGTCTACCTTAGCATTTAGATTTAAATTGTCTGCTTGTTTCTATTGCCTGTACCAGCCTTCCAGGAATCCAGTCTGTATTTCTGCCTATGCAGATCCCCAGATGCTCATTTCTTCCTTTACTGCTTGTTCCTGTGTTGTCATTAGGTCCAAGTGTTTAGTGTTTTCAAAAGTGACGCTTTCAAAAGCACTAATAGTTTCCATAATGGCATCTACAGTTCTTTGAATCAAATGTCAGAGAAGGTGTAAGAGTAAATTAGATTTTCATCAGCGAGAGATTGGACCAATTTTCCCCTTGATTGGCTCTGATTGATGATTGGCAGGTCAAATACTGAAAAATCTGATTTTAACTTATTCTTGAAATCAGTAGTTACAAACTCTATTCCTCAAGAACCAGGGTCCTGCAGCTTTTAGATGTCTCTCTTCGACACACCTGGCTCCAATATTTGACCACTAGCAGAATTCTGTAAAGCCTGACTTCATGCTAGTGAGGCAGATTAGCCATTTAATTCAAGCGACAAGAGACACATCCAAAAGTTGCAGAACTAAGAGCCCTCGAGGAATGACGTATGTGACCACTGTTTTAAATGCCCCAAAAGGAAACAGCCTTCTTTTTGTCTACATATTTAACTAAATATCATGTATTTGAAACCTTTAGCTTAATAAAAAAGCTACATAAAATATTAGTGACAGAATCTGATGGTTAATTGGAGATAGTTTATTAATTTCTTGATGGATTGAAAACTCAAAGAAAATGCAGCACATTTTTCTCTTTTATGAAATATATGAGTAAAATTTAAATCCAAACTAACAATGAAAACCAGATATTCTTACTTGGAAAAACGGTACTAAAATTACTGGGTGTTATTGTAAGTATCAAAATCATAACAGCAATAAATATAAGGTCTATTATAGCTGTACTGATCAATACGCTACATTTATTTTTGTAGCAGTAGGAATAATTGTTGCTTTTCAGTTTAAATGTAAGCATTTGGATCATGTTAAGTATACTTCCTTAAATCTCAAGGTCATACTGTGAACATCTCGTACGAGCCCATGCCCTATGTCACAAAGTCTTAAAGTCAAATCTTGCTCCAGAATTTCAAATAAAAATTGTTTTCATAAGTGCTCAAATTGTTTGTTTAAAATATCCAGGTGGTCCAAAGATGTTGTTTTTAATGGAGGAGCACTTACAACAATGGAAAAGCACATGATGCATAATACATTGCTGCTCATCAAGAGCAAGTAGGATGGGAAGTGAAATGTAATTCCTGTAACAATCTGTGGTTTTAACATCTGGAGCTCTGTGAGAGCTGAAACCCTGTAAATCTCCGACACCACAGCACCGAATGGATTTCACCGTAATCGTCCTGTTTTCAGATGTGATGTCTGATTTTGTGATAACGCCGCAAGAGTAACAATAATAAAGCGCCGCTTCTGATAAACACACATCTTTGCCTTCCTTGTGTTTCCTTTCCTGGTAGGAAACGGTGACATCGGCCATTTCCTGGCGAGAGGCAAAACTTAGAGTTCACAGAAAAGCAAGGATCGTTGTGCCAAATCTCACTGTGTTCTAAACAGGAAAGTATTTTTCGCTCTTGCTCACTGTTTGTGTTCAGAGGGCACTGGAGGTCCTTTCTCAACAGCTAATTTTAGATCATGTGAACTATATGAAGTAATTTTTTCTGGCTATGCAGATGTGCAACTCACCCTAAGCATGTGATAACTGCATGCATCACACCCTCATGCCATGCCAACACGTTTGTAACCATGGCAACAACAGGAAGGAACGCCAAAGTTTGAGGAAACCCCGCCGAAAACGCGAAGTTGGCCACCGTGATTACGATTAATGTCTGATTTGAATCTGATGGCTCAGCAGAGCGTCAGAAGGCCTATCTCCCATCTCCGCCGAGCTCACTGCAAAGCAAACCCGGGAACAGCACACACTCACTCCTTCCTGAATAAACACTCTGCGTCACCGCACCAATAAAAGCAAGTCAAACAAACACTGTGCGCCATGAAACTACAAGCCAAAGCACCCAGGCGCTGCTCGGCTGACAAAACACACAAGCTGGCCGAGAGGGTTCATTCTAGACGGATGACATCAGTGGACTGCAGCTGCAACACCGTGGGCAAAACTTACAGTAACTTTGCTAACTTTGTGGTGGCAACAGTTATCTTATGACATATTTTAAAGAAGAATCTATTTATCCTTAATCCCCAGATAGAATCTCTGTGCATAAATATCTCCACACTGCAGCTGTTGTTTCAAATTGCCCATATGATCCCTGCAAACCAACACTGGGCACACTAATCTGACACTAGGCAACCCCGTCGCCCCCCCGACACATCAACATGCTATCTCCTGTGGTCCTGCACACACAAACTCAAGCACACAGACATGGACAACTTTGGATACTCTCTGCAGCCCCACCCAGGTCATTCACAGCTCTCTGCACGCTTGTCACTACTCTCCAACATTAGATCTTATTATGGACATCACACTATACGGTGGGAGCCAATCTCCAAAAGGCACTGCCACATTTTCTGCCCTAGATGGCACCAGAGTCCCAGAGGCGCTGTGACACACCCACATATTTAGTAAAGTAGAATTTTATTTATTTATTTTTTACTTTACCACAGAGCTAGACAATCAAAACTCACAGGTACAGAATCTTAGCAGCAAAAGCTGGAAAAATATGCAGATGTCTGACCTCCAGTTGATGCTCCGTCGCAGACTATACTGTCCGTAGAACAGTTTAGCCAAAGGTCTGAGGTTCCCATTGGCCCTGTTGTCCACACCTGCAGCCAAATACAATGATTGGTTATGTTTCAATACCTGCAACTATCAAGAGTGTCGCCACAGACTTTTGAAAAAAGGATAACCAAAACGGTGCCCACTGATTATCTTATATGGTTTTACGAAAACAAACAGCTAAGATGGTTGGATGATTAAAGCTTCATATTTGGATGGGCGACGGGCATTCAAATGTGGCACGTTACAGAGGACCAAACATTATCGGGTGCTGGTCATATCACCTTCAGGAAGTACCAGAATTAGATTATACATTTTTATGACTATCATCATAATTTAGGAAAATATTTGCCTCTTGAAACATTAAAAACGGGTATGAAATGGTGTGTTTCTATGTATAAATGGGTGTACAGTTTGGCAAATGGCAGAACTTACCTGTAGCCAAAAAAGTAAAACAAGAAAAAAAAAACATAAATATATAAATTGTGTGGGTCAAATCACCTGCTCACCAATATTTCAGCGCCCATGACTTCCCAGTTTCGTCTTTTCTTTCTTCCATCTTATACCAACAACATTGTGTACCCATTTAGTTAGCAGTATAGATTATCGTATAGATTATATTGCATATTTTAATTTTAGTTTTGTTTTCGAGTATCATGCGGAAATAACTCAGAAAAAACCCCATCTCAGTCGTGAGGTTCAATTATTCTACTAACAGTGTGTTAATGTATTTCTTCAGCAAATTCACAAAGGTGTCTTAAAAGACTGAACAATACAAGTTTTACTCACACTGACAGTTGTTGACACAAACAGGAGAACAAGAGCAGAAATGTGCAGGAAGATGATTCCGAGCAGAAGGATCAGCATCTTGTCAGATTATCTGAAGATAAAAGAGCAAAGCATTCAGATCTCTCAAGATGGTAAGATCTTGAGAGATGTTTGGAGACGTTTGAGTCTAAGTATATGGGTGCGTGTTTCAGCATAGGGAGAGACTTTAAGGTTGCATCCTTCCTTTTACTTAAATTTCAACAGAAATTTAATCACTGCGCCAAGGTGGACACACTAGTTCCACTTACATCTCACCTTTAGCTATTTAAAAACATTTTAATATTATTACAGTTAAAGCTGTTCTCAACAATTACATTTTGGCTTTAAATAGAATAAGTCTAAAAGCGACTCGTCATTTTTACTACAGTACTTTCTTTTCCTTCCAAAAGAGCGTAATGATTCCATGGATCAAAATTGGAGTATTTCTGTTAACGAGTGTTAATCTAAGAAGGAGGTAGAATTACAATCATATTTGGATATATATATATATATATATATATATATATATATATATATATATAAGTTTCCAACGCTAAAAAGAAAAAGGTTTCTGGGGGATTTTTACCGATGACAGCCCAGTCATATCTACGTGCGCTTCTGTAAAGAGCACCACGCGCTTCCGCCTGAGTCTGAGCGAGTGCATCCGAAATAAAGCGAGTTTAGAGGAAAGCAAAGTGAACTTACCTACAGGCGAAAGGCTTGTATTCCTAAAAAAAGAAGCAGAAGCAAGAAGTGAAGACGAGTCTACCCTTAATAGAGTCCAACAGCGACTCTCCTCCGTCCTTTAAAGTCCTGCTCAGACTAGATTGCTCCCAGCACTGACGTTCTGTTATAAAGTGTCTCATTATGGAAGAACAACGCCCTGCGCGCGCTGCTGCGTCATCGACTGACCTCCTGGACCGTGGTGAGGAATTCCCTAATATTGACTAGTCGCGCATATTTACGCGTCTGGTTGCCTTGGCTACTGAGCTACCGTAAGTGTGGGGACGAGCTCATCATTGTTTGGCTCGCTTGGCAACTAAAGGGAAGTAGCTGTTTTCGAGGATCACTTCCTAGTTTTACTTATGTATTTATTTATTCTTGCTCGTTGGAAATCATAAAGATGCATGTACCGAAGCTGTGTTTGTTGCTCCTTTGCTTCTAAGAATAAAAAGTTTTATTTCATTTATTTTTATTATCATTATCATTATTGCATATATATATATATATATATATATATATATATATATATATATATATATATATACACTGCTCAAAAAAATAAAGGGAACACTCAAATAACACATCCTAGATCTGAATGAATGAAATATTCTCATTGAATACTTTGTTCTGTACAAAGTTGAATGTGCTGACAACAAAATCACACAAAAATCATCAATGGAAATCAAATTTATTAACCAATGGAGGCCTGGATTTGGAGCCACACACAAAATTAATGTGAAATGTTCCCTTTATTTTTTTGAGCAGTACATATAATTTAATGACTGATTTGAAAGATTTTGTCAGGCATTGCACATCCTTGTTGAGCAAACAAATCTGTGTGTCACATGAATATCAAAACTAAAATGCCCACCCAACAGTGCAACCTGCCAATCTGTACACAACTGGCAGCACTTTATAAAATCACACATCCGCTTTACACCAGCAGCCCCTCGGAGGAGATTAGTTCATGTTCAACCTCAGATACCCCGATGTCAACATCCACTTTCTGTTTTACTTCACTTAGCAGATGCCGGTCTTCTTAACACTCTTGTCAGCTTAGAGCCAGCTTTTCTGCTCTCCTGTCTACAAAGAAGTAAAAATGGCAAAAACAAGCAGAGATATCGGTTATCTGTACAGAGGTGTTTGTTTTGCTGCACCTTTACAGCTTCTTAATTATTCATATCCCAAACCTCAGTGTGGGATTTTATATGATTAACACAAAATAGTGCAAAATTGTGCTTAACTAAATCTGAAAGGTGTCTCACATGTTATAAAAGTTTATTAAAGCTCATTTCACTGCAGTAGCAACTGCATGTATTTTGAGATGTGGTCAGTTAGGACAGGTCTGTGTAAAGAGACAAAATGTTAAAAAGACTTGCAAAGTACTGTTACCATAGCGAATTTTGTGTAATAAAACTTCACCTTAATGTTCCGTCTGCTGCATTATCACGCTTGATCTGAGCCTTGCTACAATTTCCAGTGCAGACACTCCCCTCTCCCGTCCCTTATAAGTCAATGTTTGTGAAAGACTGACAATTGGACATTAGTTTTATTCCATCTGTGAAGTTAAGTGGGAGAGCCGCATAGCAAGCATTCAGACATATCTACAGCAGCGACTGAGATTTCATCTCTGTCGTTGGACAGCAGGACTTGTGTCCGTGTTGGCGCTGCAGACTGTTAGGAGGACTTCCAAAGCAGTAGATAGGACCTCAACCAAGGGCCATAAATCTGGCGAGTGGGCTGGATTAGGTTACAGAAACGCCCAGCCACGTACCAAGACAGAAGAGCACTAAAGCAGATGTAATGACCACAAGAGATGCATTTGTCCCATTAAAAACCTTCTAAAATATTAATGTGCTGTCCTCAACACGTGGCTATGTGTGGCCGGATGGCCAGCAAACTAATAAAAAAAGTCTCCATACACGTGTTGTTCTTCTAAAAGTAGGATATTTAATAAATAGACTTTTGTAACTGAAATACAACAGGAGGGAAATTACATTAATAGCTCATGCAGGTGTTAATATTACACTCAAAATGTTTGTAACTGAACAGATAGAAAAATACATTACTAGCTAATACACATTAAAAAAAATGTACACTGCTCTTCAGTTTATCGACCAAAGAAAAGACAACACACGTCTAAGTGTCTTCCAGACACATATGTACTTACAAAGACTATTGTTTTCCAAGTTACAAATCGCATAAAATGTTTCGGAGTGTTTACTTTCTACCAGTTGACTAAACTCTTGTTGACAAGGTCACCGGAGGGAAATACGTCAAAGATAGTTTGCTGCTAAGAGCGCTGACTCGGTCAAGTTTCTGTAAATATAAAATGACAAAGATTGTTTATAATACAGATGCTACACTCTGGTCAAATTTAAACCCAAAAGATTTTAATCAATCTCAGAGTGAATTTAGTCATACAATTTACCAACTAAACTTATTTACCAATTTCTTACTGTAATTTATTTGCACTGTAAAATAACTTACAGCATTTCATATAATGGCATCATTGGTAATATAACCTTTGTTATTTTATAGTATAATATATTTGGTATTATAATCTAATTAAGCATAATAAAGTGACAACCTGTCACAGAGAATTGATATTAAAACAAAGTGAGAGGTTTCTTTCTGCTTTTATTGTATGAGACGCTTAGTTTATTATTCAGGATGGAGAACTACCTCATATTCACTCATATTCACAACAGATAGATTTTTTTTTTCTTTTTAGGTTTTCTGAGGCAGAGGATTCAGCTGATGCTCATCAGGGTCCAGAATGAAGGCTTATCTGTCATTCTTTGACCACTTGAAAATCTGGCCTCTGTCTTGAGTTTCAGCTCACTGGAGTTGTTGGTGATAGGTGGCCCGCCCGGTCTTTGTGTTGTGCAGTCAGTACGTTAGGCATCACATTCTGACGATCCACTTTCTGCTCAACTGTGACATCAACCCTCCTTGCTGTTGCCTAGCTAGAATTGAGCTACCTCATTCTCATCTTACACTGCATTTTTTCTTTGGCTCCAGTCACTGTTTATAGTTAGGCTAGATGATTTGCAAAATTCGCACAAACAGCATTTCAATATACATGACACATCTCTGAGAAATTCTTCACCTATCTACTCTCCTTGGTCAGATTACTGAAGCCCATCACAGAAAAGCTAGGTAAACTTCACACAGTTGAACGCAGTTTTTCTAATAATGTGATGCTTGAAAGCAATATTTTCACCTTTTGTTATTTAGGATATCAGAGGTGAGGGGTTTTCATACAAATGCCCACCACACACAATTTCACTGTAAAAAAAAATCAAAAATCAAATATTTTTTCTTCAGTTTCACAACTTTGCTCTCCTTTACCACTGAAATACTTTGAGATTTGTAGTTAGAATGTGATCAAATTTGATTATTAAGCATGAGATGAGCGCAGATAATTCTAGAAATCTCTTATTGATATAAAATACAGCATGTCATGAAAATCCTAAAGAGATGAACCGGAAGCAGGCTGGCAAAGATAAGACGAGGTAAATAACCATTAGAGACAGACAGTCTGGGCGACTGACGAGATACAGTCCTGTTTGTGTGCCAATAAATGTTAATCCTCTCACAACACCCTGCCCTGTCATCACAATTTAATCAGACTAGGCGTACTGTACAACATTGAAATGACAAAGCAGCAAACCAGACTCTAATGCTTAAAATACTTTGAATGCAAAACAGATCCTGTTAAGGCTGCAGCCGTTCAGCTCAAAATCTAAACTCGCACAGATGTACAAAATATTCACTTTAGGGAAAAAAAAAATCTCCTTTATCGCAGGTATTTTCTTAAAAATGTATTAAAATGTTGTGAAAATGTTACAGATTTAAAAGTTTGTTTGAGCCTGAAAGTATTACAAAGCGTGGCTCATGGTGGTTGCGATTTCTAACTTTGAAATCTCAATTCTGTCTGAAACAATTGTGAATGGATTCATTTATTCAGCATGTCCTTAATCAAAGTAAGGCTTTAAAGCGTAAAATGGAAGAATCTGAATGACTCGTGTCAGCAGACATGCACGAAATCCTTTAGTCACAAGTTACAGCTTATCCTGCATGATTCTGGTTTAAGAAGAAAGGGGGATTTAGGGAATATGTCTTAAGATGCTGTAAAAATGAGAGCTGCTTAGATTATAGAAGGCAGGTCATGTTTTCCCTCTACTCCAGGTAAATAAATGAGCTAAAAACACAACGTCAAGACAGACTAAAAAACACAGGTTTGCTGTTATTTAACAAAAGATCTGAAGATCTCATCTGGTCTGAACAGAGTAAAAAATTAAAAAAGATGTTATCCACAAGTCGATCATGTGGACCTCTAAAGAAATCCAATCAATGGAAAAAATCTATCAGCAGGAGAAAAAGTGCTGACTTTTGGCGTTGACTCCTGAACTTTAAAAAGTGCTTCGGTTCTTCTCTTCCAACTTATCATGAATTCCTCATAGGAGAAGAACCTACGTGCAAAATTTTGTTAAAGACACTAGTTGTGTCAAAACACGGGCACAGAGGCCCATGTGTTTGACAGTTAGGATGGAAAACCCCGCTGTCCATCACATGTCTTATCAGGTTCTCTGCAGCTTCCTGCGACTCGCAACAGTTACTAGACTTATTCTTCAGCCCATTCCTGCTTACAATCTTATGTGTATATTAATAAACCAACATCACAGCCCTGCGATGGAGCGGCTTAGCGGCCTCCTGAGAAAACTGAGGTCTGGAACAGATTCAAAAGCCACAGGATGACTTGGTTCCCATGAATGTTTATTTTTCAGTTTAAAATGGCCCAGTGACTGAGAGACGGATAAACTAACGATGCAGTTGCTCAAACTCCATAGAGAGATTTAATGAGATTTGCAGAAATTCATTAAAAAAGAAAAAAAGCCTTTTCTAATTACTAATTTCTAATTTCTAATTTCAAACCGCAGCATTTCATTTGCTGCTGTGTTTGGAATCAGTCTAAGAAGACTGCTGCTGTTGGGTGTGTGTGTGTGTGTATATATATATATATATATATATATATATATATATATATATATGTATATATATATATATATATATATGTATATATATATATATATATATATGTAAAAATCAAATATGTTTTTTCACAAGTTCCACCTGTCCTGCCAGGAGAACATGAAGCCCTCTGTGACAGACACACGGGCCTAAGCTCAGATCATGTTTTCATCATGCTGTGGAATGCTGGCATGTATGAAACATAAAATAACATGGTGCGCAGGGAATCTATAACAAGAAGCAGAGTTAAAAATAAACTGCCAATATGTTTGGACTGTGGGGAGAATTTCAGAGTACATTCCTAATATGTAGGGGTGGCGGAGGAGGTCAAATTGGAGGCCTTTTTTTGCGCATCATCCAAAGGGTGAACCATCAATCTATAGCAAATAATTGTTGTTAATTTCACTTTTCGTGTGCACCGTCACTTTCATTTTTCACAATAAAAGTAGAAACCAGAATGGGAAAAATATGAGGCGAAAAACAACACATAACGATTTGACATGTTTAGTTGCGGTGCAGTGAGAGCGGGGGCTCTTTTTGATGTGAACCTGAAAAAACAAGGAGAGGCATTTCTTTTACTATAACGGGCCTCAGGAATTTCAGAAGCATGGCCTCTTGCTATTTACTAGCTCTCAGTACTGTAGTCAAACACTGTAGTGTTAGCAGAGCAGATCAACCCCTGCAGCTCACTGAGATTTTAGTACCACTGCAAAACATTGCAGTTAAATCAAACTCCAAGTTGCACAGATTTCCAGGCGGTTAATCTTTACTATCTCCACTCCCTAAGAAAAGAATTTGAACTGGTGAACTTGTGTAGGAGATATTTTATGTTTCATTGGAAATGTGTAGCTGCTAATGGTGTTTCAGTATGAAATATCTAAAAGAAATATCTTGCTTAAGATTTTTGGCTTTATGCCACATTTATGATTTATTTCAAAATGTCTTCCAGTTGTAATTTTAATTCTAATGAACTGATGTAAGAGGAACACTTAAAGTAGAATTTATTGCTGTGTAATAGCAAAAAGTGGATCGAGCTACAACCTTGACTTGATTTTTAGTCAAGGTTGTAGCTTCAAAGTTTTTTGTAAGTTTTTTATGTGATTTAACAAAGTTGTTCAGAACAGTGAAGTGAAACAAAACATGCATAATTTTCAAAGATTTATTTATTTTTTTTATTTTTATTTTTTCAAATAAAACAATTATTCTCTGCCCTATGAATCAATGTATTGCACAACCACCCGTCATTGCAGTTCCAACAGCAAGTCTTTGGACTTGGTCTTAAAAATGTGCCACTTTATATTCTTTTAACACAAAAACATAATTGAAAAGACATTTAAGTTTGCGATCTGGAAAAGTTTAAAAGGGTATGAATGTATTTTTACCTGAGAGACTTGTACTTGTAGATATGCACGTGTGTTCTCTTTTACTTTTAATTGGGTGATACAAGATACAAGGGATTCTTTGTTAAAACCTAAAGTTGAAATGGTTTTGGTGATTGAAGCAATGTTTACATTCTGCAGTAATACCGGAAGTTTTGAAGGGTTGGGTCATAGACTGACAGCGTTGTTTATTGTGTATGTCAGTCCATAGTTTGCTGTGAAAAGGTGAACGAGAAAATGAAAAGTATCAACCAGGTTTAAATGTGGATCAATTTACTGGGGCAGAAAGGCAGAAACTGAGTGAATGATAAAGGCCATGAGAGAAATATGAGACGTTCTGTAGTTTGGGTGTAGGTTTTTATTATTGGTTCGCTGTGCTTGCCGTTTGAGTGAGGTGATGAGTAATCGACCACACAAATTATTAAAGAGGTACTGCTAAGATGTTGCTAGATTTTACACATATCTCTGCTCTGCGTGATCTGACTGTGTAATCAGCCTTAGCCTAGAATTGTTTGATCATAAATCTTGCTACATTGCATTCAGAGGCTGTAACTTTTGGTCATTATTTCTTTGCAAAATAAACTCAGACAGATTGGAGACTGACACCTGGTACATTATTGATGCATGACACTGCTTATTTAGAGAATTGTGCAGTGTTTGTTTTTATACTACATGGCTTTTTGCAAGAAGGCCAGAAAATTAAGATTTTGGTTTACGTTTTACCCGAACATCTTCTTCCACTTGTTTGCTGTGCCCATATATGGCATCTGAAAAACTGTTCCAGTCTGAAATACTTTAGCATGTAATGTTGTTTTGTATCATGACTCTGATTTGAATTCCTCTATAACTTTATGCCTCACCTGCTGCACTCTTTGGCATTCGTGATGCTTTTTATTGGCTGATATTGCATGAGAAATTAAAATACACACAAGGATGAGGTATCACAGTAAAGAAGTCTAAATGCATGCCACACATCTCAGATTTATTTATTTATTTATTTATTTATTCATTTATTTATTTATTTTAAGAAAAAACTTTCCAACTCTAAAATACTTTACTTTGGTCTGTCACACAAAATTTCAGCTCAGTGCAATTAAATTAACAGTTGCAATATTGTCAGCGTATGCAGTGGTGTCCAAACTCACAGTGTCCTGCATGTTTTAGTTTCTCTATGTCACCATGCCAATGTTCTGCAGAGACCTGCTAACGATCCATCATGTGATTCCGGTGTGTTGAACCATGGCGAGAGCCAAAGAATTTAAGATCCCAGCCCTTGAGGACAGACTTTGGACACCCCTGTTGCTACAAGACAATATTTTTCCCCAATTATTTTATTGTATTTTATTTTTTTTACCTTGACTGTGGACTTTCTTCACAATGAATTGAGTTAAATCTTGTGTTCACAACTTTTGGTATGTGATATTATTAATACTTTGACTAATTTCTTTTGAAAAGTAAAGTGTATTTCATTCAGTAGATTTATGTTCTTTGAAATCGGCGTATCAAACACTGTGAAATACATATTTCACATCCATAATTCATCATATCTTAGACTTATTTCACAAACAGGCTCACTATAAGCTGCTCCCCAAGTCAGACTTTTCTTACAGGAGAATTCTATTGGTATTTTGACATTATTTTTATATGTTTGGTTTAAACAGTTTAAAAAAAATACACACAGATATACTTAAAGTAAGATATTTATATATAGATATATAAATAATCTTTAATTAGTATGAATAACTCTTATTTAGATCCATCCTGGTCGTTTTTATGTGTACCCAACCAGGCGCGGCAGGCTGGGAAAGCTCTTTCGCATTCCCATGCACTTCTCCTGGTCTAGGAAGAGAGAGTGGGCCTTGATGGACAGGTCATGCTCCAGAGTCACTTTTGTCTTTACCAGAATCTGCAAAGCGTTTTCTGCCTCCATCAGTCTCTCTTGAAGTTTTTGGATTGTGTCTTCAATCTCTCTCACCTCGCCTACAAGCCTGAAGAGTCAAAGACAGACAGATAGCTTACCGATTACTTTTTTTTCTTTTAGTGAAAACATAGAACTTCACTTCAGGAGTATAGTAGGGATCTATATTTACAGTGTATATTTAGTTGACATGTACAGATCGCATATTTTTGTGACCAATTTCCAAGATAAGATCTTCTAAAGTTCTGACATCTTGATAGAGACTTTTCTCTACTATAATCAAGCAGATACTTTCTGTATAACTACAAAATGATTGATGTTTTTGATCCTTGATTTCTGTTAATTCTGATTATTTTCTGCTCACAGCCAATAAAACACAATATTTCAGTTTAGAATATTACATGTAGCCAGTAAAAATGTTTCTGTAACTAAAGTAGCTGCTCCAGAGTTTGACCAGAATTAGCCCCGACTCTTTACCAGTGGTGTGGGTTGTCTCTGCAGAGCTCTACGTTGGGCCTACGTGTCCTCTCCTCGAGCCGAGTCTGGGCCACCTTGAGTGGGTTCTCCTTGTCTCTTAGGGCTTTCTTCAGCGATTCAATCAGCATCTCGGTCTGAAAGATCTCCTGCAAAGTCTGCTTAAAAGCACAAATAATTACCAAAATAGAGTAATTACAAAAACAATCTCTAAAACAAGCAGTCAAAGATGAGATTGTCCTTTATGCAAGTTTTACTGTCGGATACAAAAATGAAGAAGATGGCTAATTTTCTAAATGTGTAGAATTTGTTCAAAGGAACTATTCATTGTGGTGCTTATAAGTAAATTTACTATGAACAGTGTACCTAATATCACAGCTGCTGTTAGTGTTGAAATGCGTTGAATGAAATCCAAATATAACTTCTCGCTACTCAGAACAGAGGGACTCGGTGTCAAATATGCCACAAATAACCAGCTGTCCCTTAGCATTATTACTGTATGTTCTGAGAGCTGTTCGAGAGTACAAATGTACATGGTCCATTAAAGAAGAAACATTCCCTGCACTTTTGCAGATAATAAAATAAAGATTTACTGTGGTATAATTTCCTGTTTATATTAGAAAATATAGTGAGAATAAAAATCAATAAAACAACAAAATGATGATGATAATAATAATAACTAAAAAAATAAATACAATTTTGGGGGGAAAAATAGTCTTGATAATCGGTTGAATCTTTTGTGACATAAAGCCATGTAGAAACTGTAAGGACCTTAGCTAGGTGTGCCTGCAGGTTGTTCTTGGCATCGGCCGTTTCAGAAATGCGGTTAGTAAAGGCGACATTGGCGTTGTTGAACTGGTTCCACATTTCATTGGACGTCGTGTTTAGCAAGATTTCTATCTCGTCCCTGAGCTTGTGAGAGTTCGCCCGTTCGCTTTGGGAATGCAGGATGTTGTCGTCCGTGAATTTGGACCACGTGTCTGGCAGAGAAACTCTGGCAAGGAGGAAAAGAGATGCATGCATTTATTTTTGGTTTCTATTATGTGTCTTTGAAGGTGAGATTCAAGCATAATGACAATTGCTATGTACAAATAATAACAAGCTGTCCTCAAATGTGATACATAATGTCTTGAAAGAGTTTGGAGCAGTAGTGAAGGAAAAAGGATCTGGCATTCAACCTTAAGACCTGTTTTAAGCGTGCAGAAAACATTGTGCTCTCTCTTCACTGATGGATTTACATCCTTCTTTATCTGCGGTTTAATGATTATGGCCGACAAAAAAGGCAACACAGTCAATATTTCTCTGTCTGTCTAACGCAACATGGTCACATGTCCCAAAGTCCACCTATATGCATTTTAGTAGCCTTCTTAAGTCAGTTAACCCCACGCTAAAGCAGCATAAAAGGCTGTCTTGGAGAAAGTCAGACAAGAGAGCAGTGATCTTAAATGATTGTTTTACGGCTTATAGCTAATAATTGGAGTAACCTTTTATCTTCAAGCCCATACTCACGAATGGTCTATTCTGTCGATTCCTCTGTAATAGCCGATTCCGTCTGATGTGTTCCTCAAATGGTGGCACCTGTCATCAATCCTCTGAGCGGATACCTTGTCGCTCATGTCTTTTTCCAACTCGTGTTGGGCCGCTCGATTTGACCTTTTGAAGGTAGAGATGAATCATAAAATCAGTTGCTATAATTGTTGTTGAATTTCTAAACAGATTCATGGTTTATTTTTATCTTTTTTTTTTTTTTTTTTTTTATAAAAACTTACGCCAGCTGGGCGATGGCTCTGTCCAGATGGCGCCTCATCCTCTCCTGACATGACTTTATGACCTCTACTTCCTTTCAGTAGTACAGGCAGAGTGTAAATTGTAACATTTACATTTAATAAGGTTGGCTTTAGACCTGAGACAGTCACTGCTGCTGTTTTACCTTTATTAGATCTTTTTCTACGTCGTCGCGTACCAGGTCGATGGACATCCGCTTCTCTCTGTGGTATAAACATTCTTGAGAGACCTATTAACAGAAGCATTGTGACTAAAACAAGCTGGGGAGGTATTATTAACTTGTGTTTTTGATCAAACGTGAACACGTCCAACGTCTGGCTTCTCTCGAGCAGGTGAATAACTGCTTGAAAATGCTGGATAAGCACATGAAGTGTCCTTTTGTGAAAGCATAATGCATGCACGAGTGTTGTCCTGTGTTTCAGGTGTGCTCTAGTTTCAGTTGCCTGGAGAAACCTCAAAGAAAACTTTCTGCCACATGATATTAGCTTTGCAAGATATACATGTCATTGGATCTTGAGTTGGATCAAGTTGACTCACTGCGGGTAATGACCAGCACTCTGCCATGGCAATAAGGTGGCCTAATTAAACACTTTATCCCAAGAAAGGCTCTGCAGCATTTTGCAAAAGGTAGAGTAACTACAACATTTTTGTTTCCTCAAAGAAAACTTGTAGTTCTTTGTAAAATACTAAGGATTACATCGACTGACAACACATTTGCCAATTTACTTATATTAAGCTTGAATCACAGAGTGAAACCTTCATAAAACTTTTGCAGCATGGCACTGAACATAAAAGAATCATTAATACATTTAAATTTGTTGTGAACCGGTGTGAATTATTAAAACCCATTCTAACCTTAAGAGGCCCCTCGGTCTCTGCTAAGGCTCTCTCCAACCTTTTTTTCACTTCGCTGAGTGCCGCTATCTCCGTCACCATATTGTCAATCTCATGGCTGAGCTCAGACCTCCAGAAGACAATATCATTGACCCTTTCCGCAATGTTCTTGCTGGTGTTTTCTTGCGTTCTTCTGGTGAGCTGCTCCTTATCCTGCATCAGCCTGATGGTGTCTTTCCTCAGCCGTTCCGCGCTCTTCCGTGAAGACTCGGACTCCCGGTAATTGCTGTGGTTGGACTTGTACCAGTCGTCCGGGGTGTACCGGTTCGTCAGCATGGTCCTGTTGGAGGGGTAGAAAGTGGTGTTGGCTCGGACCAGATCGAAATGATCCCGCTGTGTGGAGGAGGTCAGTGGGAGAGCACTGCTGCTCTTGTAATAGCTGTTTGTTCTCCACATGTTGGCACTGGGACTTCTCAACAAGGCCGGCTGAGTGTTACGATAGCTGGATGCCATGGTGGAGATGGCAGGGAGGAAGTGGCTGGTTTTTGGCCGAGCATAGGTTGTCGTCAGAGTTGATCCGAGCAGCTCCATAACTTCCTCCTCTCTACTTTGAAATTGCAGAAAAAAACGTATGTGAAAGTGTGAAATGTTAATATTATGAAAGTTTAAACATGTCGTGAAATACGTGAATGAAGAAATTTATTAATAAAATTTAAAAGCTAAACGACAAAGAAGCACACAAGGCAAGTCAATGATAAGGCTGTGGAAACTTTTCAATCAGGATTGGGTTACAGAATACTATCCCAAGCTTCAAGCATCTTTAGTAATAGTTGAATATCATCTGCATAGCTATGATTCAATGTTACTAAATGTAGTAGTGATTCGTTTTAAAGGGAATAATTGTTTATTTTTATGCATTTGGAAGAGGCTTGTTTCAAAACAACAAAAAGCAACTTATAAATGAGGATTTAAAAAAATTCATTTAAAATCAAAGTCACAGGGATCTGAAGTCATTGTTATGTCATTGAATATCTATAACAGAGCTACTATTATTTAATAGTCTTTGTTGGGTGTATCCTTTATAAAATGTTACTAAAATATATCAAAAAGGAAGGAAACAGTTACTCATGAACTAAATTCATTCTAAAAGCTTCTAAATAAGCAGAGATATGGGTATATAGTTTCTTTGGAGTTGTATCCAAATTAAGTTTTGCTTGTGGGTTCATCCACTTTATGTTTAAAAAAAAATACCAGAATAACAATGCTTCCTACTCACATTGACTGTTCAAATTAAAATGAATCTTCAGAGCTGTTAACAAAAAAAATCTAGGTTACCAACAAAATCCAAAAGACTCACCGAGATGATTGCTTGTCCTCTGTTCAACAATGAGCGGCTAGCACCCTGCTGTGTATACCTGAGAATGAGTTCAAGAACACAATAAAGGTGAACTGACATGCATAATAGATGAAGACGTTTGCAAGTCATTGATTCAGCCAGCCAATAACGTTGCACAGTCATGGTGTGCAGGAGCTGAACAAGATTTCTGTTGACACAGAAGCAGTTGCCATGGGTTACTGCAACACTGAGCCAAAGGACTGACTAATGTTTGTTTGTTTGTTTGTTTGTTTGTTTGTTTTATAGTTAAAAGTCTTGCTGTCTGAGTCTTAGTAACTTAGTATCCTCGCATTACTTTTTGTTTGTTAGCCTTGAAACATTTATGTTATGCTCAATTCTAGCTATTAATTTAAATTCAGACATACAACTAATTTAGCAACCAGTTTACATTGTTGAAATGGATTTACATACCCAGAATATTTAATACAACCTTAATCTTTTTTTTTTTTTGACCCTACTGATGATTTTTATTGTGTTTGGGTTCTTCTGTCATAAATCTAAGTTTTATCCGTAAAGCACAGGCGTTTACTTATTCTTTGCTGAGCATCAGGTGTCTTAGAGTCATTCTGAGAATCCAATGCTTTGTATGGATTACAGTCACCTGTTTAATCTTTTATGTCACCGGAAGAGTGCACACAAACCCCAGTAGCGCAGAATAGTAATCTGTGTTGTGTTACCTGTCACTGCCACTGGGGTTCATTTACACTAATTGGTCCTGAGGAGGTATATGGCCGGTCAGACAATAGTGTGGATTTCCACTGAAGAGTCAAGTAAAGATGAAGTCAGGATTTTTTCATCTGGCCCAAATGTTTATTACAGATTTGTGAGCAGAATAATGTATATTTGTACGGCTGATTAAAGGGAGCTACAGTGGCTACTCTCTTTGTCTGACTATCCCGGAGTTGTGCATCAAAATTTATTTTTAGGTGGCAAAACATTTAGCCATCACGTTTTCACCTCTTAAAAGTGTTCCTGCGTTCTTCCCCAGTTCTGAGAATATTCACATTAAAAGTTACATTTTTATGAACTGTGTGACAAATGACTACAGTGAAATCATTTCAATTACATAAAATCATTTTTCATCTTAGACTGTAAATATTACTTGCTGTGTAATTGACATGTATCTTGTTATTCAATGATTCAATTAATATCTAAGCAGGAAAAAAAACAAAAAAAAAAAACATTGAGTTTATTTTTTAGTGGCATGGTAAAATTAAGCGTGATTCAATTATGCAACCTTTTCGCATCCACCGATTTCAATTTGCACAATAAATTATGATGCTCAAAATTATTATAGTATTTTTGTTTTTAACCTGGAGTTTTCGATGGATATGTTTAGGTTGTTCCGAATTGAAAGACATATATTTGGCTCCACTCCTGCATCTCAAAGCATCACTTAACATGGAAAGGTTGCAGAAGGCCACAGCACACATACCTCCGATCCTCTGAACTCAACCACTATAAATACGCTTTAGAGGAGCAGAAAAAAAGCAAACACTCGTATGAAATTCCTCCCCCAGATAGAGCTGCAAGTGACCGCCTGAAAAGTGATTCCTGTTCGATCTTCCACTGGCGAAGGAACGCTAGAGACGCCTATATATACTCCAGCCGTGCGATTCGAGACAGTATGTTGTGAATTACTACATAGGGGAAATGTCTGAGGGAGCAAGCGTGCTGTCCGCTCCACTTAGAGCTCGCTGACATGAGGGGATCGGACGTGTAGAAAACAAGCGTTTAAATGACCGTCTGGACTCAAAGATAAAGTTCACACAATGCTTCTCTTAATGTGGTTTTCTAGACTTGTGTAAAGCGTCTCAAACAGGAAAATGAAAATATCCCAATTGGACGTTTAAGCCGTGTGGTTTTTGCAAGCATTGGTTTAGCATGTGTGGCGCTTTCTCTGTTTGGCTTCAATGAAATGTGTGAATCTTCATATTTGGACAGAAGAGACGGGGAAAAGGATGAGCAGTCATGATGGCTAACTTGACTTTGATGAAGTGCAAACTTAGAGATGTACAAGAGAAGTACAGGACTTTTTTTTTGGAGGGGGGGAGTGGGGGGGACACATTTTTTTGATGGTCACATAAGATTGCACCCATTCTCAAAATACCTTTCCCACATTTAGCTGCATTAGAACCACAAAATTCAAAAGTCCTGGGACATTTTACAAATTACTACACCAGCAAAAAAATTGAAAGGAAAGGATACCTAATTATCAAATTAATCTGGTAAGCAATCTGGAGTCAATGTTTTCCAAAATCGTCCTTCACCACCGTTACCGATTAGGTTTTTAAGTATATATTTTTTACAAGCTATGCATATTGTGAAACCGGTCCCTTTTGTAGCTCATCTTTTTTGCAGAATAGCTTAAACTCAGTTAGATTGGATGGAGAACGCCACAGGTGTGTAATTGGATTTCGATCCTTTGAATGTGCTTTGATTTCATCGTAGCTCTGACCGTGTTTAGCATCATTGTCCTGGAGGTGACTGGAGGTGTGACTCAAATGAGAGTATCAAACTTTAGTCGCCATTTTTGTTATTTCAGCTTGTATTTAGGTAACAAATACACACAACTCAAGCCCATCACAAATCGGTCTCCCCCCCCCCCAACTGACCTTCCATTTTTCTGCTAAGAATAGATGCGAGGAGGAGGTCAGAGGTGTTTTTTAAACATTTCCTCTCAGTGAAAAGAAAAGCCCATGTGTTTTCTCCGGGTGTTTTCACTTTCTTACCCACCCATTCACGCACCTCCCTTCACGCTTCCCGCTCGCTCATGTGTGCTGGCTACACTACGACTTCCTCTGTTTGAGCTATTATTAGCAGTACTCGCTCGCTTCTATGACAACACTGTTCCTGCTGCTGAAGCAAACTTGCGGGTTTTATTTTTGGTCTGATTGAGTAAATGACCCACTGGGGCATCGGGTTCCTCTCATGAATTGTAGATGGAGCTGTCGATGAGGAGGGCGGCCACACCTGGAGAGGAATACAGGAGAGGAAGTGAACCGTTTAATCTGATGACGGAGTGAGAGATCTCATGCTGAGATAGTCTCGCATCCACATGGTAAAATCCAAGGAATATCCTGGGCTCCTCCTGAGCTTTCTCTGAAACTCATCATGTTCCTCTCATTGTTATTTTTACCAAGAAAAATGGGGAACAAACCTGAAATTTGTCTCCTTTTGAAGAGAAATCTCAGCCAGAGCAATGCATTTGTGTACTTGTGTGCCCTTCAAGTGCGTCCTGTAGAATAGTTGAGCTGTACTAATTTACATGCATCATTATTTTTTTACACCTTTTCCTTTTCAGTTGTCAGGCTTGAAGCTCAAGTGAAAATGCCAAGCAGAAGATAGTGGAGAAAGCAACGTTGTAATGTTCCCCGAGATAAGAGTAGTCATAGCAAAGTATCCAGATCAAATTTAAATGCTTGGAGTGAACAAGTACATTGTAATTTTTCATGTAAAGAAGAAGAAGTCATTGACAAAGATGGCCCGGTCTTTGATCACCATGAGAGATTTACAAACAATGATGTTATACTAAAGGTAAATGTAATTTTATTTATATAGCTCATGTCCAGCTATATAAAGAGAGGGAGGCCCAGTCACCGCATCATCATCCATAGATGTTAGTGCCTTCTTGTTTTAGTGGGCAACACTCAAACGCCCATGAGTGGTTGATATTTCTTTCCTCCTTTTTTATAAAGCTTTCAGGCTCTAAAATATAAATACAGAATTGTAAGCTGCATATGTAAAAATAAAAAAATAAAAAATGGTGTTCTGTTCCATAGCAGTAGAAACAAAAGGCTCGCAGGTCTTGAGTCAGTTCGTGTGCTGTTGTAAGACAACTATTATATTTCTATTTGTTCCTCAAAGCTACAGCAGTCGTGGCTCCTTAGACTGCAGTGGGCACTGAGGGCTCCATTACATTACCCACACAAAGCAGAAAGAAATGGATGGCATATTAGCCACTCAGCCGGAGGAAGCAGAGACTGGCAGACTGTCAGGCAGCGACTGACGCATGCCAGACCTCTCTGTATCCCAGGACTGTTGTTGATGCACACACTTCTAAAAGCAAGGAAGCGTTCGGATGTAGATTTCCAATGGTTTTCCCCACCTTCTCTTGTTTTAAGCGGTGGCATTCGGCACGATGCATCTGTCTTTTTGTAGGTGTCAAATTAATCGGCAAAGATGAAAAATAAAATCCTCTTTGAACTTGTCAAATTTGCTGACTCACTTCTGATATTTCTTTATTTTGCAACGTTAAAACTGTGCATTCTTACTTTTGATCACAGTCTAATCTGAAGTGTATAGATAATACGGTGGTTCAGAGGGGAAGGCAACACACGTCTGACTAGACAAGCAATAGGACAGACTGGTGAACTTTAGCCTCCCCCCCACTCAGCGATCAAGGCTCACAGTCACAAACTTCCAGAGTAGGATGTTGGGCCTTGAATGCAGGGCTTTGTCCAGCCTATGGTCATCACATTCCATCAGAGCCACTCTGCGGCGTGCAGCAAAGCGGAGGAGAAGAGTATGACAGGACTGGATATGAGAGAGAGAGAGGGAGGGAGGCCCAGAGAGAAAAGAGAGGAGGGCTGAATTTCTGTCAGAGACATCCTTGGGATTGTGTTTAAATTGTAACGTTTCTGTTCTGTCAGTATCAATAAATCTCTTCCCAAATCGTCCAAGGAAATTTGGGTTTGGTTTTTCTTGCAGCCCTCCACGTCACAGCAAGCTTGTCTTTGTTCAAATTGTTCATCTTTGGCAGTCTTTTTTTTTTAATGCACTTTTGCGTATGAGAAGAAAAAGGCTCTTCAGGTTTTTGATGCTTCTCTACTCGAGTCGCAGTGTGCTCAGAGTGAGCTCTAACTGGACTGGCGGTTGTTAATTCAGCTATTTTTGGCCAAACGTTTATAAAGGGGAGAGAGGTCTGATGTTTCCATGCTGAGTCAGGAGTTGAATTATTCACCCTGGACTCGTGTTGTACTCTCACACTCGGGCCTTCTCCTCCCCAAATTAGGGAAAAATGGAGCTTGTTCTTGCAATCAAGACATGACAAATGGGGAACATGAACGAACGATGGGAACCTCAGATGGTTTCACAGTGACTCAAGATCACGCAGAAGAACACCTTGTGCTTTAATAAGGAACAAAAGAGTCAGCGTTCCTCGTGTTTGTGTCATTTCAGAGCGAGGGTGTGAGATGTTCAGCATGTGGCCGGTGTATGTGCAAACTCTATCCAACATCAGTGTTTAGTTGTTTTTTTTTTTTTCTCCACTCATCAAACTACAGAACATATCTGCCATTTTCTTCCCCCAGTCATAATTTACCTTCACTTGTGAAGTCTTCCTGTAATGCAGCTCCCTTTGAGATCTTTTTATAGCCGGTTATAGTCTGCGTCGTCTCCACAAAGAGGTGCTTGTCAGTGTCAGTGGGAGACTGCGCAGCTGGAAACGCGAGTTTTAAGAGTAATCGTGTGCTGGGTTCAGATCTCATATCTGCCAGTTGATTAACGCCTTTAAAACAGGATGTTATCAGTCAAAGAGGAGGCTTCCTGGAAATAAAACTCCTGACACCTCGGGGGGTTTTTTGTTGTTTTTTTTTATGGAAATAGATTAGGAGAAGCTTTTTGTCTGTGAATTTGTTCTAAAACCTTTCACCATGTATAACATCTGTGAAAAGCAGTTTTAAAAAAATAATAATAATAATACATTCTCACCAAATATGTGGCCTGTTTGACTCCATCACACTCAATTTTGGTGGCTGGTGACTTGTATTAATTTGTACTTTTGAGTGATGTTGAATTTTAGATATATCCATATGTTTTTTGTCATTGTGGTTTTCTGTTCTCTTTTTTTCTCTCTTTCTGCAAGTGTAGAAGCAGACTTGTCAGGCATTTTTCTTGTCTTTTCCTCTCCTTCTTACCTCTTGTTCTTTTTTAACTTTTCCCCCTCATCGCTCTACATTTCTTTAATGCTCCAGTTGTGAAAGTAAATCTGTTGGGTTTCTCCTATGCCCTCAGAGAATAATTCTGAATGCCACACTGATGGACAGGACACATTTTTTAAAAAAAGAAAAAAACAAAAAACAGCAGCCCCATACACTGTAATAATCATTTAAAATTTAACTCTAACCTTTCATAAAAAAAATAAATAAATAAAATCACCAAAGTGATTTCATTTTAAACCATTAACAGTGGTTTAAAATGATTTTAAATACCAATAACAGTGGTTATTGGTATTTAAATACCATTAAGAATGGTTTACAGCCAAATTAGGATAGGTTTGCATTTGAAGTTTTATGTGGAAACCTTAAACTCTTCTCAAATAATTCAGGCAGGGCTCTCAAAAATCTTCCTTAGCTAAAAAAAAAAACAAAACAAAACAAAAAAACAAAGATTCAGACATTTCGCTGAAAGGCGGAAAAAACAATGCCTTTCTTGTTCGGAGGCATTTCCAACCTCTGTTCCCTCCCTCAGATTCTGAAATACCAAAGGCTTCTACTCTACAGCTCCACATAAGCTCACAAATTGTTCTCATTTTCCCAAATTAGGACTCGAGCAGAACATGGCTATAGACAATCTGAACATCATTGGAATTCAATTAAGTTTCTTGGCAGCTCAATACTCATAAATCTGTTGCAGTGGGAATGCTGTGTGTTACTGCCATTTATCCACCTTTTTCAGTAGTGGACTGATGGGTGTCTTGTGGATCACAGACGTGGCCTCCTTTCAATAACAATGTGAAGCTTAAACGGATGGGGCAATTGAATGTAACGGCCAACATGGTTCCTGTTTGTGAAAGTACGCAGAGCGCTGAGCTGTAAAAATGTCTCAGTGGAATTTCAGGCAAGTCCTACTTAAACTTCTCGCAAACTGTACGATAAAATTGGCTTCAATTCTACATATTTTAATGATGGGGCGTCCATGTAAATTATATATTGCACACTGACCGTTCAAAAGGCGACATCGATGGATGGCATCGATGAAGATTTCCAATGTCACAACAGAAGTGAATAAAAGCCTCAGATATAAATACAGCACATCACTGATAACATAAGTTTCATATTACTAATGGAACTAAACCAGCCCTTAGAAGACAATCGCTCAGAAATGTCAAAATAAGATATACTCTATAAAATTATGCTTCACATAAAATAATTTCAGCACTGGGCTTAAAACTACTGCTGGGCCTCTACCACAGGGGACTACTTTTGCCTTTTAAAAGGTTTACTGACTTTTCCAAATAGAAGTCTAGGATTTCCATAGATACTGTCACAATTGTTAGCTTTTTGTGTTGTTATTTTTTTTTTGTTTTGTTTTGTTTTGGGTTTTTTTTTTCCCTCAGCATAAAAACAACAACAAAAAAAAAACTTCTACAAAATAAATTTTGCAATTTTCAAGCTGGTGTATGGCAAATATCAAATGATCAAAAAAGACACATCAACAGATGCACCAAATTAGCTCAGACATCTAAAGGGAATAAATAGCAATATTGTGATACGATCATGAAATTGTGTATTTTAAGAATGAAAACTTTATACTCCATAAATTTTCTGAACAAAAAATAACCTAAAAATGTCTTTTGACTTGTTTTACAGTGAATAATCACATCTTATTGACTGATATAAACAGTAAGAGGCTTTGTTGTAGGTGGGAAATCTATCAGCGTCCTGCTCACTGTTCTCTGATGTTACTCATACAAGCACACTTGTGTGTTTACAGTCACCAAGCCTCATTCAACATTTGACTCCTCACAACCGGACTGAGCTCGGTGCATGTACACACTGTAGTAGTCTTGGTATTAGCAACGGGAATATATCACACCGTCTTGTCCTTAGAAGGCCTGAAAACTGTGGGTTTGTTGCCCAAGCATTTGCTCGAATGAAGGCGGAGCTGCTCGAGCTGTTTACTGACTGCAGTTTATTACTCCCAACTCGCTGACCGTCATTGTGAAGTGGGCACAGAGGAGCCAGCATGGCAGCCCAGTGCCCCCTGTCTGCTGCCGCAAACAAAGAACTACTGTGTCCTGAACCGTCTCATCAGTCCAAACTCCCTCTGAGTCTTTGTCTGGCAGGAAAAACTCACCAAGGCACTCCCACGGTGAAAATGAATATCATACCACCATTTATCTGTGGTGGTTATTGTGTAATTAGCACAGCAAAGTGATGCAAAGCCAGCGCAGTACAGACGGACTTCAGCTTGTGAACACGGGGGTCATCACAGTTCAGTGAAGCAGCTGTGATGCATTGCAGATTCACAAGCGTAGCCCCCAGCACCCCCCCGTCTGCAGATCAGGATCCTGGAAGTGCGAAGCTGTAGGACGTTTAGTGCAGATGCTCGCCACAGGAACTGCTTGGCCAAACAAACAACCGGTGACAGCTCATGATTTTATTTATTTATTTTTTTTTGTTTTTGTTTTTTTTAATAACGCGGTAAATAAAGAGTTGACAACAGGTGGGGTAAAGCAAGATGGGCAAACGGAGAAATATGAGAGTGCACAGAAATAACAGACAAAAAAGAAAAAGGTTTCTGCCACATCATTTTTCTCATTTTTATGTCAGTGTAAAAATAATATAGACTGCATTTAATTAGCTGTATTTTATGTTTTTCACAATATGCTTAATGCGTGGACTTGCCTGGCACTGTGCTACATTGACTCAGATCTTACTTGGTCAACCAGAACTGATCCGCGTCATTTGGGTACTATAAGAAGAAAATGTGTAAGAAGTCAAAGTCTTTATGTTTGATCCACATTATGTGGAAAAAATAACGAGAGCCATCCTCTCTTGGGAAAACCGTTGATACTGGGACTCGGAAGCTGACTTAGTTTGAGTTACCTGGCAGTAATAAGGAGCAGATAGGTCAGTAGCTCACATGAACCGAGACAAAGACTCACATTGTTTCAACAGCGATGAGACGATAGTCACATGATGTTGCTCAGCCTTGATGTACCCAATTATAATTCCTCTGTCCCCTAATTATAATGGAATCTAATGGAATAGAAATCAGTTGTAGCAAAGTTCACATTTAAGGTGATGAGGATTTAATACTTTAATTCTGTATTTGAAGGATAATATTTCCTTTCAGGTTGTTGTTGTTGCAGAAGTAATTTACTTTCAACTCAATGATTTTCCTCTTTGGGACTTGATAAGGAGCATTAAATAAAGCTGCAGTAAGTTTCATATTTTTTCCCCCCTATATTTGTTGACCTTGTCACTGTGTCTTGACAGTATATGAGACAGATCATCTGTGAAAAAAACCAAGATCCTCTTCCTTCTCCCTGTGGTAAATAGAAACAGCCAATCAGAGCCAGGAGGAAGGAGTTAGCATTGTCAATCATCCTCCTTGTTGCACTGCTCATCCACTGGTTTTCCTGTAAAAGTGAGTTGTTTCTCCACCATTAGCGCTCCCAAGGATGATTGACAGCCTTCCAATGTTCCTCCTGGCTCTGGTTGTTTTTGGTTGGGAGAGATGAATTTCTTCACTCGGCTGTAGCAGCTCAGGGAGGAGGGAGTTGGAGGAGGTCGAACTTTCACAGATGATCTGTCTCTTGACATACTGTAATGACATTTTACATATTTTAACAAATATGTATGTATGTATGTATATATATATATATATATATATATATTTTTGTTAAAATATTACATATTTTAATATAAATGTAAAATGTCATTTATATTTATATATATATATATATATATATATATATATATATATATATATATATATATATATATGTTTTTTTTTTTTCATAAACGTTACATAGTGCAGTTTTAAGTTTGTTGTTTTGAGAAAAAAACGTTTTTTCACCATTGTCTCTGAATGTGTTCCACCCTGTTATGAACATTTACATAACAGTTAAACATGTAAATTTGAAAAAAATGACTTTTTCTTAAAAAGAGTGATTCTTGAGAATAGGGACAAAACAGGTCCTATGGATAAAGCATGAAATTTGAATAAAATATACACAAAATATATTTTTTTCAAATATCTAACTAAACTAACCTGGGTCATGTGAGCACAACAATGTATATTTTTCTTTTTTTTGCTGAATATTTTTTTATTTTAAACATTGTAGTCGGTGGATGATGCCTGTAAAAGCCCTTGTCCAGGAGCAGAACTCAACACATTCTTATAGTTTAAAACAATTAAAGAAATACTAAAATTATATATTATGACAATTAAGTATAAGTAGTCATATAAATAATTATAAAAGTATCGATAAATTGAATTAAAAATAATTTTTAGATATTTTCCAACTCCGTTGAAATTTGTCCTTAGTTTTTGTCAACACCGTCAGAAATGAAAAGAATGTAAAAAAATCAGGCATTATTGGGGGGCACCAGAACTTCTGAGGACCCCATGACGTTGTCTTTTCTCTTCCTTTGCTAGGAGGGCTAGTTAGCTCCGGTTAGCTTAAGTTATTCTTTAGTTTTTTCTTCTGTTTTATTCCTAAGTTGTTTGTCACAGCCATGATGTGTCAACTCCATAACTGACAATTTACAAAACTTTGATGAAATTTTGCGAAATAAAAGCTTAATTTTGGTATAATGTAAAGATTTCATGGACCTGACGAGCTACAATATGGCCTCCTTCAGAATAACATCATATAAATTGAGGTAGTTTGGCATTTCGTCAACCCCGTCAGATGTCAACTCCGTCAGAGTTTTTCTGACTCTTTCAGTGAAATTGTTGTCAAATCTCACTTAATTGTGCAACTAATTCATTTTAATATATTTTACATGAATTGCATTACTTCACATGTACCAAGTTTTTCATTTTACTCACTAGTTTGTCACCACCTTCTGTTCTGTGTCAACTCCGTCATGCACTGTCAACTCCATCAGATGGACTTTTTCTTGTTTTTTGTTTTAAATAATATTTATTTTATTTCTTGAGAAGCATTTGTCTGTAAATTGAGTAAAAATATCACTAATGGGGTATTTTAAAAATCATTTTAGATTTATTTTTTGTCAGATGGTGATGACAAAGTTTTGGGTCAGGTCCATTAAAAATGTAATTTTTAAAAAAGAATTCGCAACTGGGAGCCTGTACCTTAGCATCTTCATATTTTCTAAACATTATTTGTCATATTTGCATACATAAGGTTGAGAAATAATTAAAAAAAAATATGGGAAAATTAAAACCCATTTTGTCCCTATTCTCAAGAATCACTGTATATAATATGTTTTATTCTTGAAATTGTAACACATCATGTAGTTACGAATCATTTATGACTATATTGTAAAAAAAAAAAAAGTTGTTTTTTTTTTTTTACTCATTATTACTGACAGCATTGAAAATATTGGTAATTTTAAAAACGTATACCAATATTTGCATTTATTGGTCTTCAATTCAGTCCCTGTAGTGGATTTTCCCATGACAGGTACTCATTATTCCCCTCACAGGAGTCAATGGGGGTACCAAGTGAAATGAAAACAGACAAATGGCAAAGACATCTGTTAATACCTCAGACTACTCTGCAACTCTATTTCATCTTCACAATTTTTTTTTTTCTTAAAATGATTACATTTCACCATAATTTCCATCCTGTTTGGTTCCACAGGGTGGAACTTTTCTGACTAATCTTCCTGTAGCTCTTTATGTGGTAAACATTTATCTAGTTAACCTTCAACAGAATAACAAACATTTAATGACTAAATCTAATATAATGTTTTTTAAAACTAGTGAATAAATATTTTTCACAATCTATCCTAACAGGGTGGAACTTTAAGCTTTACTCATACAGGTTTAACATATTTAAGATAAGAAAAATACAGAGGTGGTGACAGTGATAGTTACTTTGTTTTCCATGGTTGAATTCACTTCAAAACCAATTGATGTCACTTCCATTAAATGGTTTCTATGGAATTTTAGACTTTTTGAAGGCATAAAGGAAACATCCGAGCAGGGTGGAAAGTTAGTACTGGGACATGTATGATATGAAGAAAATATCAAATAAGAAAAATAGTTTCAACAGATTCAATTGCATATTAAAATAATGGTTAGTCCAGTCAATCAACTTTTTCAAGAAAAACATTATATATATATATATATATATATATATATATATATATGAATATATAAATTTAAACATATCAATATATGAAATATATCTATATTTTATAGTTTAAACTTCATTAAGAAGTCTATTACACTGCACTGGGGACACGATGAAATTTAACATGTCGGTCACCAAAAAGGTGTGTAAAGAATAAAATAATATTTAAAAGGCATTTCATTTATTTTTGAATAATGGCAAACATCTAAATGTATAATGAAAATACTTTGTTGTAAATATTTGGCAAATATTTACAACAAAAAATGAGCAAAACACGGGGACATGGACTGTTGCCGCAAAAAAGGAATCACCATTCACACAAGTAGAAACAGCCATTATTAACAAATAAAAACTAAACTGGCTTAAATGTTCATTTAAATTAAAAGAAAATATAGTTGTTGTTTTTTTTACATCAAAAACATTCCTTTTTTTTTTTCAAAAAATACTTTCATATTTGAAGACCAACTTGACATTCACTTTTAAATTTGGATTTCCAAACAATTTCCATATGTTACAGCATTTCAGCTCAACTTGTTTTATTCTTATGACTTTCTCTATTTCGGGATCTCTGCAGTTCATCTCGGGTTAAGCAAAGACATGACAGTGAATGAGTGTCTTAAAAATCTAATTTCCTGACTCCAAAGCCTGACCTTACACATTTCCAAAGTGTGCATATAATCTGAGGGGAAGGAAGTGACAGGGCCTTCTGGGCTCTACGGTATATTTACTGTAAATTTAACAAACTGCCCCTCTGTTGCTTACTCTGCTTCATTTGCGGAAGCACAGGTATTTATACAAATATCAACTTTTCTGGGTTGCATCTGAATCTTACGTTTGAATTTCAGTCAGCGCTTTTACCTTTATTTACCTGCCATGTAAAAGACTATTGCAGACTGGAATTAGGACATTATTGACAAAATATTTTTTGCACTACACATCTTCTAATGCGCATTTCTTACATTACAATTCCTTCTAATTCTCTAATAATCGTTGTGTTTTCCAACAGTTCACGTCAAGTTCAAACCTCAGAGTATGAGAAATATTATTAAAATATGCTTCTTCTTGTCTTCAAAAGATTTCAAAGTGACGTTACAGATAAAACAATGCACTGTGAGGAAAAAAAACAAAAACATTTTTGAAAAAAACTTCTGCTCTTGTTTCAGACTCACTTTTAAACCTAAAGCTGGTTGTCTAGCAATAGAAAGTGTCATGAGGCCAAAAATAATTTACTGAATGCTTTATTTAAGCCTACACACAATGGAGTGGAAACTTTGCACTGCCATATCTGGCTAATGTTTGTGTTTGAAATGAGAGATGGAGACCATGAGTGTGCACGTGATGGAGAGAGAAACAGAGAGGGAGAGAGGGATGGGAAGCTATTTTCTGGACATGCTAAAGAGGAAGGTGCTGGCCCCCTTGGCATAACATCTTATTACAACAGGCACACCCAGTTGCTTCAAATTCCTCAAGCGACTCTCTCCTGTAAATAGCAGGCATCACAGCTGTTCATTTAAATAGAGAGAGAGAGAGGAAAATACTCCCACTGATATGAGAGATTTATTGTTGTGAGATCCCAAATTGCTGCCGAGGCTGGTGCTTTTGTATTTGTTTTTTTTTTTTTTTTTTTTATGCATTTCGGAATGCCGCTGCCCTTTACCGGTGCCAGTTCTGGTAACACCCAAAGCATCTGAAGCACGTCAGGCTGGGTGGGCTTTCCGTTTATATACACATCATACACCGGTTTTAACAAGTACAAATTTGGGATGTATGCATTGCGTTTGAATGCAGTGTGTTGCATAATACTATTATTCATTTGACGTTTTTATTTATTTTGTCCAATTTAAAATGTATTTCATTCGGAAATATTGTGAGAGACTACCTATATGTACCACAGGTAGTACATATTGGTGAAGTAGAAGAAAATCTTATACTTTAAAAAAATAGAGAAGTCTACATTTTTTTGTTTAGTTCCCCTTGGGTCAATACTTTATAGTACTGCTTTCACTATAATTAGCGTTTACGGTTATGTCTCTTCTTCATAATGAATCATGTTAAACCCTCTCAAACAGAGAGATTGTGCAAGGATCACTTGAATTCTGAGCTCCCAGCTCCACCCTTCACTTCTTCTTTATCCCTGTCCTGTGAGCCACCTCATGAGGAAGGAAATGGTCCTTCTCCACCCCGGCGTGAGGAAGGGACGGGTGTCGGTCTGCACCCTTCAGCTGACAGCAGGAAACAAAGAAATGGCAAGCTGATTTTCTTTTTCAGCCCCAGCAGGATGTGTTATGTCAGGACATTTGGGAGATGTGGCATGTCAGGACTCTCTGACCTGTGCACCCGCTGATCACTCATGCTTTTGTTGCTGCGAGGGAGGGGGTATTTTTTTTTCCCCCTTTTCTTTTCTATACCTAGTATTTCAATAACTTGTTTATTTGCAATATTTTGTACCAGCAAAAAGTTTACATTCACTCATCACTCTCATGCAGTTATGTTCAATCTTAACTTCTAATGATTCATTTCTCTTTTTCGGGGGTGAATTAATTTAATAAATTTCAAAAGTGGGCACTGGGTGCTTCTTTCCATGGTAAAATAAAAAAATAAAAAAAATCTTGAGTTTAATGTGCTTTTGAGAGGTGCAGAAAAACTGAACATCTTTCATAGTCGCACGCAAGCTTCTGGAACAATTCTGGCTAGATATTTTACCGTTCTTATTACCAGAAATGTCAGAGCTCCTGATAGCTGGTTGGTTTCTAGACACGGCCCGAGCTTTTAAGCATACTCCATAAATTGTTAATGAGTTGAAGCTGGAGCCATTCCAGAAGCCTAATGCTTGACTGGTTCATCCTTTCCAAAAGAAAAAAAAACCATGAGTTTTGATTTGTGTTTGGGATCATTGTTCTGTTGGAACACCCAAATCTATCCAGCTTTCCACCATCTGCTCCAAACTGTCACCCACAGGTGTAAGTAAATTGGTCAGGACGTTTAGGAATAACACATCAATCAACACGGTTCAAGTCTGTTATGCACCGGAACCTGTAGGAACACCAGGATCTGCAGTGAGAAGTTCATTCACGCCATGTGGCGGAGCATCCTGTAATAAAATTTAAGGTAGTCCAACACAATTCACACGCAAGACTCCTTTTCTGGATGCTTTCTTAAGGTGAGCCAGACTGAAGAGGATGGTATCTTGATAAGAATTAAACTCAGTTCAGTTTCTCCAGATCATGGGGCTGCATTGAAGAATGTATAATCAGCACTTTTTGCTCTTAAAAGTATGAATAGATGAAGCTGTCCAGTGAACTATGCCACCTGAACAAACGTTCAGCAAGGCTGGAAATATCCTGGCACTCGCTTCCTTCTGGTTTGAGGGTTCCCAGGGTTTAATAAGCCTCTCTAAAAGAAGCAGGCCTCTACTAACTGTCCGTAATGTGCAACTGTTTCCTGTTCTCCTGAACATGTCTTCCTCAGATCTGAACTCTGTTTGACAAACGAGAAAAGCAAACGCTCACCAGACTTCTGAATAAACATTTATGATCTCCTGACGTCAGACATAGTTTAAGTCTCTTATGCATTGAAGTATTTCAAAAAACATGCCTGTGTCAATAAGAATCTATGAATTCCTAAACTTCTTTCTCGTCTGTAATCGACTGAAAATAATACACAAACACGTTAGAACCACACTTACACAAAATCAGTACCTTTCTTTGACGTTTTCTGCTTTGGTAAATAAAATGGCCTCACTTAGGCTAGCTTCAAACATAGGATTTGCCCACATTTTGAAATTGAATCCCTTTGGAGGCAGATAATGAACCTGGCTATATATACTAAAACTATCCAAACACAAATCTCATGTAGGTAATAATATCCAGGAATAGGTGTTGACCCACACTGTCTCAGTGGACATCCACAGAAACCCATAGTCTGTCCTCGTTTGCTGGGAGTCTGCTCTGGTTTAATCTCTATACTAACTGTACAGGGTTCCACTTTTTACTTTGATTGTGTGTTTTGTTTCTGACTTATTAGAGGGCGAAACAACAGATTACAAGGAATACACATCTGCTTGGTCTAAATAAAGAAGAGAAGATTATTGGGAAATTCAGGAACGGTCGTTACAGTTTGGACAAAGATGCCTTTAAATAGCTGTGAATTGTAGGACTCAGGATTCGAGTCTTTCTAAACTTCACGCAGACTGTAAATCAACCCTACTGCTTCCCAAACATCCAAATTTAGGTTAAAATGAACACATCCAAACACCATGCAGAAAGACCCCAGGCCAGGAGTTGCTTGGAAATATAGGTCTGTGTGATTAATCTGTGTGTTTTATTGTGTAAATTAGCTAATGATGTGAATATTTCATATTCTAAGTTATTGGATATGATTGTATGCAAAACTAATCTTAAAGTGAATGTTTTTCTCCCAGTTATTCAAATAAATAACAAGCATTTTGCTCAAAAAGAAGAGAAAACTTATTATCAGAAGCAATCCAAACAAAGTTAAGACTTGTTGAATAATCTAGTCGTCAAAAATATTTAAAATTAGAATAACTTGGAAAAAGTCAGTCAGCAGGTAAACGTTGATGTTCCAACGCTTTGCTTCACATTAACTTCAAATATGAATCAACAAATAAAAACTTATTAGAAAGAAAAAGCTGCATAAGACATATTCAATGTCAACTCTTGTATCAAAATAAAATGATACTCATTCCATTGGAAAAGATGTGAAATATATATATATATATATATATATATATAAATATATATATATATATATATATATATATATATATATATATATATATATATATATATTTAAAAAAAAAAACACACCACTGCCTTCTGCTGGACATTAGCAGTAAATGCAGACACGCTGCAAAAACACAAAGTTAGACAAATCTGACTGTAGCTTCTTTTACTGTCTCAAGTTACGGCCTTCTCCTCTGTTTAATGTGAAGAGAATATATTGAAATAACACAATTACAATTTTTAACATATTAATATATTAAAAGATTCATTATATCTATCCACTGTGTACTTTTCTGGATTGCTGAGGGACTTGTGCCTGTCCGCAGTAACAGTGAGAGCCTGGTTACACCCTGGATGAGAATACTGTCTAACACAGGGTAGCAAAGAGACACGTCCCCTGAGTGCAAGCTCCACAAATACTCTGGGGCTGCTTGTCATTTCACATTATTGCCTTTTTAGATGCATCCTGTAAGTAAAGAAACATTTGCATCCCCCCATCCCTTCTGTAATATTCTCTTTTTACCAGTTTTACATTAAATTGATGAACATGAGATGAATGTCAAAAGCTTGAGATTAATTCTTTAAAAATAATAATGAAAGTTAATGTGCCTTTTTGTCTTAAGTTGTTCATCTATACCATTTTCAAACCTTACAGTGTCTTAGTGAGCGTTTGAGGGGGGGGGGGTTTGGCGCCCATGGTTACTCAGGAGATTTGATTGTCAGTGTAAAACAAGATGTGACTATGAAACGAGCCCCCTGGAATTCAAATCATCCAACAACTAAAAGTTTGTTTATACCTTCTCACTAAACTTATATAACAAGTGATGACTTTGACATTGTTGTGGCTGGACTGCGATGGTTTGAAATGTCTGCATAAAATAGAAATCTTGAGTAAAACTGGCAAAAATGAGATTATTTACTCTCGTAGGAGTTGTATTGCAGTTCACAAGAAATGACGCTAGGTGGCGGTAGTATCACATCTACGTACGAGCCGCTCAGTAAGGAGTTTTTTTGTCTTGTTTTTCTTAGGTCTGCCCATAAACCGCACTAAATCTGGATTTGTACATCTCAGGTCTGATATCTGATTACTACAGTGATAAAAGGTGTTTAAATAGTTTACTTCAAAATATTCCGTCAATCTTTAATGAGCGAAAACCTCAATATTTTTCAAGGGGAAAAAAAAAAACCTTTTATTGGAAAAGCAAATACAGAAGGATGCAGCTCATTGCAGCAATTAAAGTGATTCAGTTGCATGAACTCAAATAATCAGGAAAAATTAAAAGTTAATTAAATTAATTAAAGGTGCTTGTCAGAAATAACATTGACTGATGGAGTTTATTTCTGTTGTCCCACAGTTGAAGGGTTTTAAATTAAATCTGGTTAAATGTATTTGACATTTTAATAAGATTCCTTTAATATTGACCAACTTCATATGTACCTTCTTGGATCATTTCTATGCCTTGAGGTATGGTGGCCAACTTTCTATCGTTTTTAATTATGATTTTAAGCATTATAAACTATGAGCTCCTAACTTTACACTAAACCTAAGTTTACTGCGCAGAACTACCATGACTATCATGTTATTTTCTGTGAGATTACTCAAAAAAGGTTGTTTGCACGATGTATATGTTGTGTTTTTTTCTTTGTTATCAAGGGAGGTGAAATTCTTTACATTGTGTTACTGTGGGACACATTTGGCTGATAAATGTTGTCCTCAGAGTGGACACACAAGAACAAGGCTTTTCTCTGCTGGCCAGGTACGATGCGTCATCAAGATGGACGACTGCTGCCCCTCCCGTTCCCGACGTAACGTCTTCTCCCTGTCGTAGCAAGATGAATTGCGACGTTCAGAATTGAAGTGACAAACTTGATAAGATGTGACGCCCTTAAACGGCATCTTTAAGGTTTAGTCGCTGGGTGCGTTGCAATGTGATCGGTTTCGTATGAGTTTGTCTGGTGTCCTTCAGCTTAGGATCGTGATGAAACGTCGAGCTCAGCAGTGATTACCACCAGCTGTGAGAAATGTCTTGAGTTTTCTCGACTGTAAATGTGAAACTGTATCAGGCAGCAGGTTCTCCGCAGGTTTGTTGAAAGTAATAGTCGCAAGTTGAAAAGATTCATTTTCAGCTGAAGAATTCCTATGATGGATTTTACCAGTGTTTCTGATAATTGTTGAATATCTGCGTTGCATGGAGTCCGGTACCGGTACCTATAACCATCTGTTTCCATCCAGGACTGTTGGACTGTATTCCCCAGTTCCTCTGCATTTCTTATTTTTGTCGCAGAAACAGTGTTTGATGTCATTTCCACGTGTCCTGTTGGATTTCTCTGGGATGTTCGCTGGTCATTGCGTGAACAACCAAAATGCTGCTTATTTGTGTGTCACTTTCTTATTGAAACATCAATTTCAAGGTCAACAAAATGAATGACCTCGCTGGTTAAACTGCAACATGGCTTTGATGTTGAACATGACCCTTTCAGCTACACAGAATAACCAGAGTGCCGTCATTTCTGTTATTCTCTGGCATCTACTTATAAATCATTTGCCATTTTGAACCGTATACTGCATTGTGCATCGTGGGCAGTTGCTAGCACTGTTTTGCGGCACCAAGGAGGCCCATAACCAGGCCCTTTCTGTATGGAGTTTGTGAATTTGTAGGTTCACTGCTTCCTCAGCAGTGCATAAAGCTGCACGTCAGATTAACTGGTCGTTTAAAATTGCTCTTTGGAATCAGTGTGTGCCTGGTTTTGTTCATCTGTGGTGGACTGGCAACTTGTCCGAACTGTACCCCGCCTAATGCCCAATGGCTACGAGAGATAGGCCCAAGTACCAGTACAACCCTGCAAGGACAAGCCGTAATAGCAAATGGAATAATAAATGTGTTTGTTTTCGTCATTTTATGCACATTTACTGTTGTGTATTTGTGTCATAAAATATTTTTCAAGCAAGTAGAAGTTATCTACCTTAAGTCAGAGAGTGAACTCTCATAACCTCGGCCACAGAAACCTACAATCAAAATCTGAAGTGTCATTTTAAGTATTTATGTCCTTTAATCTTGGTAGTTTTTTTTTTTAATGATTTTTGTGTTTTATTGGAAAGCTCTCCAGCCTTTAATAAGCAGTGCTAGCGTGTAAGGAGGTTCAAGTAGCTCCCCGGACCTGTGTGGCTTATAATATTACATCCCTTTTATATCAGCGTTGTTTGTGTAAAATAGTCCACTTGGACAAGGCTTCTTTCTTTTTCTTTTTTTTTCACTGAGGATTGAGCTGGAGCTCCTTCAGCAGCTCCCTCAGCAGACATTTTTTCAGGCTATTTCAAGGTTAGATTTCAATCAGCTTGCTGCCCATTTTGGAGGCAGAATGCAAATAAACTTGTGAAGGAGAAGGAAAATAAGGCAGCCTGTGGCGAGACTCAAAGTCATGAAATAAAAAAAAAAAACGACTTGGCCTTTGTTGAAGATTACCAGCTTTCTCTTTTATTGAAAAATATAGCTGTTATTTCAAAGAAAGGAAAGTTAGGGAGGTGAATATATTAATATGAAGTAAAATCAGAATTGGGAAGAGGAATAAAAACAGTACATACTTGGCATAACAAAGCTACAGAATAGAGGGGGAAAAAAACAACGCCTTCTAAAGATGAGCTTTGAGCCATTTTGCTGAATTTCTTTTGCTGTCCTTATCTTTTTTCTTAAGCCTCAAAAACACTGTCAGGGAGTGGAGAACTTAAGCAGACCTAGGGCAGGCAGTGTTTGCACATTTTTAACATAATTTTTTCTGGCTTACTTTGGAGTTTCCTCTCAAGAGAGCGACACAACAAATACACAAAAACAAGAAGCATTTTCAGTGCAATTTAGTAAAATTTCATGATTCTGCAATTATTCATAACACCAACAGTTCAAACCTTGCAAGTATAATCTCAACCGCAAACTTTCCATTTAGCCTTAAAGCCGCCAACATTCCTCTGGCTCCCTCGTTACTACCCTAACAGTCGGTCACACTGCTGATTTCAAAGATCGTTCTCTGGAATTATTAATGGCACTAATTACAAATCTTGACAGCAACAACAATGGAGGAGTGTTTCTGCTGCTATTTAAATATAAAAAGTAGGATTCTTAACGATAAAAATCGGGGGGATGGGGAGAAGTACTTTCCTTCATTTCACAAAAGCACAGATTTCACATTTAATCATAAGAAAGAGATTGCAAATAGTCCAAAATTGATACTAATCTGCAAAATCAAAAATAATTAGAAATTTTTGTTCCACTGTTAAGAGGAGAGGCTGTTCAAGCAACACCGGCTTTTCCCATTTTTCTTCAGTGTGCTGATTGTTTGCGAGGCGGTGCTGTGACGGTGTTGATCTCTAATCTGGAAACATAGCATGCTAGTTACCACGGCGACAGACCCAGGTAAGACGTGAACAAGCTTCGTGATACTGAATGTGCCAAAACTGGATCTGAAGTCACCTTCCTAGCACAAACATCATCTGTTTGTCTAAAACTACCTTTATAAACTACACCGGTGAGGATAAGGCAGCAGCTTGAAGAGAACAAGACAAATCAAGCAATTATTTTGGAAGAAAATGGTTCTCTCTGCATCGTGACACCTCTGTGGGAACTTAACACGGGAGAGGGAGGACTGCACATTTTGTGGAGGAGACGTTCTAAGTGACACGTCTCCGACAAAACCAAACGCATCCCTTACAGATTTGATTTACGGAGCCAATTATGAGCCAATCCGGTGGGGAACAAAACTTTTAGTGTCTTTATCAAATTCAAACACCTTGCGGAAGTTGAGCTTTGAGCGCACTTGGAAATTTCCTGCAGATAGCTTTAACGTCGGAGGCTTCTGGAAGCACGCTTGTTCCAACTCTTGAAACAACTTGAGGCGGAATGGCACAGCGTCCCGATCCTCTGTGCGCACACCTGCATCCGTTCCACATCAGAACATTCAAAGCTCCTGTTTGTCAAAGGTGGCAATTAGTTTTCTAACGCAGAATTAGATTAAAAAAAAAAAAAAAAAGGGTCACATTTCTCCCATGTGTATTAAAAAGGAAAGTATGACTTGGTAATTTATGGTTGTAGTGTACAGCAGACCCTGACACAGACATAAAAAGCTCAAGATAAAAAAAAAATGTCCACCTGTCTGTTGCTGGAGCAATTCCAGCTTTTAAAGAGGGCAGACAAATCGGACCGGCTCATGTAATTTGTAGGTTAAACTTCTACCGTATGATTTGACTTCGAGAGAGAAAGTCAGCGTCTTCTATTTGGGTGTGGGGGTCAGTTCAGCAGATATGTTTCCCTCTCAGTGCTTGGAGACCTAGCCAAAGGCTTTCAGCTAACCACCTGTGCTTCAACACTGCACTTACTTTTTTGTCCCCTTTCTGCTTCCACAAACAAGCCACAGGCTGTAGAAATTGCGGCCGCTGACCTCCTAATATTTCAGCTCCTCTCAAAAGCCCCCTCTATCCCACCATTAACATGCCAGGACATGGAATGTAAAACAAGTTCACCTTGACGGACGACTTAAAACTTTTTCCACATATAGCCAAACATTCATCCTGCATCAAAGTAAAAAGTGGAACCCTGTACAGTTAGTATAGAGATTAAACCAGAGCAGACTCCCAGCAAACGAGGACAGATCATAGAGAAAAAGCGTGACAAGGTGCAATAGCCTGGTTCCAAAAATGTGTACAACCTGAAAACTAACACTGTGCTGAAGAAGTTTTTGATTTAGTTTTGACATCCGGTCTTCTTTGGTAGATCACACACCTTGACTGGAAAATATTTGCCAACTCAATGTTGTACAATTTGTCCAAATCCACCAGACTGGGGTGATATCGCTTGACCACAGGTGGTGCCTTCCTGGAGATTGAATTCTGATCTCAAAACCATTTCAAAACGTTATTTTTCTTCTTGTAAAGCCACCATTTTGTTTTTGATGTATGCTTAGACTGTGATGCTGAAAAATGTAATCCCTCCTAATCTCTAGCTTTCTAGCAGGCTTTGGGCCAATACTGGCCATTCATAAATTCATCTACACGGATTAAAAAAATAAATAAAAAATCAGTTCCAAATATGGAAAATATATCTGAGCGAACAATTAGTTTTGTTTAAGTAGAACATTACATGTTTTCCCAGAAAGTTGACTTTTTTTTATATAAAAAAATTAATACTATAACAGTTAAAATGTTTGAACTAAAGCCGTGACTAAATGCAGACATTGAATCAAAAGGTGCTCAAATAGAAATCAAATAAATCCATGCATATTGGGAAATCGGGCAATTTATGACAGGATAAATACATGAATTTTAACCATAAGTTGGTTGGAAATTATAAAGCAAAGCATGTCAATCCATTGGCTATTTCAATTTTTAATGTTTTTTTTGTTTTTGTTTTTTTTTTACAGAGGAAAAATGCCACATTGTATGTGGAAAAAGTTTTGAGATCATCTATCAATATTACAAAAACTTGGCATTGTAAAAAGGGGCGTAGGCTTTTGAGAGCCAATGCACCATCGTCCTTTAACGATGACAAATTATACATTCACGCATCTTCAAAAAAAAAAAAATCCACCACTCCTGCATATTCAAAAGAAAAGAGAATACATACACAAAAACCTCTAAAATTTACAGAAGCCCCAAGTTGCACAGCGATTCTGAGTGTCAGTTTCGTGAGAGTGCACAGAAATTGATGAGGTGTCTTCCTTGTGCTGATAGAGTCCAACTGATGTGCAAGAAGGCATTTTGCTTTCAGAAGTGATGCAGCACACAAAATCCGGTGTCTTGAGTTTAGTACTTGGCATCATTGAGATTGATCACAGTATAGTACCATAAAATAGTCCCCCAACCAAATACATCAAAAACCTTTAAGACTCCGAAGTTCACATTTGCTTCTCAAATCAATCCCTTACAAAAACCATTTAAAAAATATTTTACAGCTGACAGATCAATTTAGGAAGGAGGCAAATATAATAGACCCACCTCAGATGTAAGAAGCTATGTTTAACTGACATCCTTATAGTGTCTGTACACAAAATGATTTAAGAAAAGCAAACTCAGACATGAGCAAAAGTAATAACTCTATCTCTGTAGTGTCTACACCTTCAAACCGCTGGGATTACAAACCTATCAGTTTCATCTCTTATTCTTTACCTCCACATTCACTGGAGCTGACAACACATCCACACAGTCCGCTCTCTAATCTTGCCGCCACCTTTCACTTCCTTTTAAAAATGGGCAATTTTCCCTGCTGATTTATCTTTGCCTTTATCATTTAAAACTTGTGAAAAATAATGTACTCTGAGTTGACATCTGGTAAAAAAATAGCATCAACCAATCCAAACATTAAAAACAAAAAAAATAGCTGTCAGTCTCCTTGCTATGAAGTGAAAAAAGACTTAATGGGTTTTATTTATAGTGTTGATAAAACTGATCTAACATTAGACTGATCTACAGTGAGTAAAAACCTTCTCGACTCTGACTGTAATCCCCTCCTATGGTGGTCTCTTAAGTTCCGGTTTCTTCTGCTTGGCACAGACTTCTTGCTCAATCTAGACTCTAATCTCGTCATCCTCCTGATCCATGAAGTCGAAATCATCATCCCTGTGTGGCGAACTGTACTTCACACTGTTTGTGTTGCCGTCATGGAGGTTGTACTGAGGCTTTTCCGAACCAGAGCTGGACACAGAGCAGCTATCCGTGTGGTGGTTGTTCCTTTCTGATTCGCTGATCTCCGGATCGTAGGGATCCGCCGTGACCTTTTGCTCGAGCTGGAAATTACTGCGAGGTGGTCTCGAAGGTGCCCACTCCTCTGCGTCGTCATCGTCGATGTGAGGAATGTGGGATGGCGATGCATGCTCCTCACTACCTTTGCCTTCCTCAAAGCCAAGGTCGTCCTCATCCCAGTTTTTCTTCTCCATCACGCTGAGGATATCCCCAAGCATTGAAGGGCCCAAGTCGATGTGGAAGGACATTACGGATTCTGCTTTTTTCATCCCACCTCCTTTCGGCATGGACGGAGGCAGGTCTTTAAGTTCACCGAAGTTTCGTTCGTCAAGCTCGGCGTCCATTGTGGCCATAGCCGCCCCTCCGTTCATCGGCTTACTTTCCACCAGCGTCTTCATAGGACTGGAGGAGACACTTTTTGGCAGTTGGTTGCCCATGTTTGAACTCTCAGCGTTCAGGTAAGGCAGAGATGTGGCAGCAGAAGGCAGTGTGGGAGTCTCATACTTGTCTACTCTGTTAACAGATTGGGACCTCTTGCTGCTTCTGAAGGTGCGGGACAGCAGCCCTGGTTTGGGACCTGGTGAGCTCTCCTTTGTGTTGGACTCCCTTGGCGGTTCCCCTGATCGGGAGCTGAGAAATGAAGTGTCTCCAAAGGCGTCCCCGCCTCGACCCACGTGCATGGTGTGACGGAAGTCCCCCAAAGGAGCGCTGATCATTTCAACTGTCAGGTCAGCCCTTGACCTCCTCTTCGACTGGTTGGAGTTCCCCGTTAGCTGCTTGAGAATAGGCATGATGGCAGTCTTTCAGTTGTGATCCAAATCAGTAACTAGGCTTTCGATTCTTTTTAAAGTTCCTTGGGATTTGTGGGAGGTTATCAAAGCAAGTGTAATTCCAGGTGTTTAGAGTTTGAAGCCATCCTGTTCCTTCAGTTCAGCTCAGTTGAAGGAATCTGTAGAATAAAACAAAACAAATGTCAATGTAAGTGTTCCTAGAAAGACCAAGTAAAAACCTGGCAGGCAACGTGGAAATTTTAACAGACACGTCAGCTCTAATAAAAAAATAAAAAAATAAATCTATGAAGTTTAATATAGTCATGCATGTAGTGATAAGCTTTTTAGAGACTAATTTTTAAAGATAAAGCCCCTTTAAGAAGCAAATGAAAATGTTAAACTCCCCATTAATAACTTCTCCAGACAACTTTGTTAACCTATCACGTAACTCATTTGTTTCCTGATGGCTAAACCGAATGGAAACGTTTGCTGCTGTGTCCCGAAAATGAATCCTCACTCGAACTGGAAAACATTTTAAATGCAAAAATCTTCAAGGGCGTTATGTAATGGTGAAGGAGGCTGTCTAACTACAAGCACGTTTACCCAACACCAATCCACTTGAGAGGGAAAAGGGACACCATTGTAGTGGATTTCCATTCAAATTCGTTCTGTTCCTTTGATACATTTTTGTGCCCTATTTCTCAACTGTCTCCTTCTGTTTTTCCATCCACTGCAGTGTCTGCTGTGCTTTAGTTCCCATTTAGGCCCCTGACTGTTACATAACCAGAAGGAGACATTATACTGGGAGCCAGAACAACTCAAGCTTGAAATAATAAAGGAACAGGAGGGAAAAGAAGAGGAGACGGGGTCTGCAGTACTTCTTCGGCGAAGTTCAACTTAAACCACAGACTATTTAGAACAGATCCTCTTCCCTCCATACCAGAAAAAAAGAAAATGCGTCAACTTTGTCGTTGGCTGAAAGGTGCTATATACATAAAGTTGCCTTGACCTAAAGTCAGGGTCTTGGGCAGAAAATATGTTACAGATGCCAAAGTTTGGCAACTTTTGTCAGCATTTTTGGCTGCCTTGTCTTCGCTTTATTTTATTTTTTTTCACGTGGTTTTAAATTTGTTGTCAACATCACTACAGGCAATAGATGTTAGCTGAAGTTAGGCGTAAGCTTGAGCACATTTCAGAAAAAAAATTACAAATTATGACATCCTTCAACTTCAGTTGTTTCTGATTAGCTTAATTTTAATCTCAAAAGAAATGAAATGTGTCTAGTAGCTATGACAACAAAGGTGTTAAATATATTCTCTTGATTTTTTTTTTTACTATCACTGATATGATTTAAACAGAGCGGAACTCAAATTCAACTTTGGCTCGGGCGTTGGGAAAATCGGGTCTCGGCAACCCACTTAATGTGTGAGTCACAAGTCCACAAACTCCATGGATCTCTGTAACAAGGGTGTCAATTGTTCAAACCAGACAGCATGAACCATCATTTACAGTGTTTTCAAACTGAGGCTGAAGCCCACACTCTGAGCTTGCTTTTGAATTGCTCCCATGAATGAATAGCTGCTTTACTGAACAATATTCCTAAAGAACATCATTTGCATTTCTGACAAGAACCCATTCAACTGGAAATGCAACTAACACCAGATGGAACAGAGCCGAGTTTGATAAATGACAGAAGTGAGTCCCTCTATGGTTTTTTTTTTTTTTTTTTTTGCTCCTCTGAGAAAAGACCTGTGGTTTTTATCAACGACTTCATTCAGTATGTCTGTAGTTCTAGCACTAATGGGGAAGACGCACTGCCCTCACAGAGGCTGAACAAAGAGCAAATGAAAATCTTTTCTCTCCACTTTGATTGTGAAAGTTATTCGAGTTCAAGCTTGCGCCACCCCATAAGAGAACTGAAATGAGCTTATTGTTAGGAAAGCTGTTTAGATAACTGGATGCAAAGCTTGTAAGCTTATACTTTAAAGCTGAAAGCACGCCAAACACTCTGAACCGTGGCCCTGCAGTTACATTAAGAAGGTATGATACGTCGGTGTTAAACCTTTGAAAGGTTCATGCGTTCTATGCTAGCTAATTAGTAGATGTTCAACTAGTGGCTTCTGAATGCTTATCAGACCGCCGAGGACAACTCATCCAGCATTATGTTCCTCGCCACTGCGCAGAGATTTGTATTTCTCTATGGCAACATCGGAGCAGTGTGGAGGCCACCAATCGGACTTCCTGTCTCTAAGCCGGCCGGAGACGGCAAGAGAAAAAGATTTCATCCCCTGCATGGAGAGATCAGCTCATTTTGATGGATTAACCCTTCCTGGTGGCCTTATGCAGGGCGATGAGACGATCTCCACAGAAGAGGAATGCTTTTGAAGTGATGCGTAACAAGGAGATATTCAATCTCCACATAAAAAAAAAATAAAAATAAAAAAATGTCAGCGGGTTCTCAAATATCAAAAAGACCCAAAGCGAACATCTTGGGGTCATAACAGGAAATGGCCAGCTTTATTGCCTTTGGGAGATTCTTGATGTTTGTGCTTTAAACCTCCCCGCCCCCCTTGGTTATGTGACCCCGCTATTGTAGCCCGGACAAAAAGACGAAGTATAGCCTACAGTCATGTTCAATCTTAGCCTTTCAGTAAACTATAAAAGAAAAAGGGTAATTTAAGGTAATGGCAGGTCATGGCTTATTTTTTATTTCAAAATAACATTTAAACAAGCTTTAAACAGCCCTTTTGTATGAATGGGGACTTGGGGCTATTAATTTGTTTTAGAAAATGAGTCACCACTACAATTAGGGCTGCACAATATGGAAAAAATGCAATTGTGATATTTCTGTTAAATATTGCAAGGCCAATGCTGTTTGTGATGAACAAATTTTTTCCTCACTCGTCTTCTGTGTTTTCAACTGTTATTCGTCCTTTTTGAGAGGCTAAGAAAGTCGGCCTCCAAAATCTACATTGAGCTGAGGCATCAAGTGCAGAGCACTTATGAATGCAACTTAAATGTAACTGCCAACGTAGTGTTTCATCCAGCATAAGTTATGTGTGCAACTTGCATGTGCAATGTAAGCTGCACACGTTGATACTGCGATCGCAATCGTGATTTGATGTGCAACAATCAAATCTGTTGTACAAAGACACTGGCTGCTTAAACTTGGGAGCGATTTGTATGAGAGAGTTTGACGGGATGATGAAGTTTTAAATGGTGTCTTGCAATAGTGTTCGCGTCCCTCTCAGATTTCAGCACTTTGTTGAATGCAATCCATTTTAATATGGTGGACTGAAACAAAGAAGTGCGTAGTGGTGAAGTGGAAGGAATTCAAAGAATGCATTAATCAAACATTGGCTCCATCGGCTCTATGTTTAAAGGTCTGTGTCTGACGAGAAGGTGAAAATTCACAGCAGTCCAAAGTATTTTGTTATTCTTAGGTGCTACCTGGACACTTTATCTATGTATCCATCAACCTCGATTTAATTCCACCCAGCTTCCCTTCGTCTTCCTTCTTCCCTGGCAGTTTTGATTACAACCAACCTGTAATTGTAGTCTCTTTATCACTACACAGTTTATTCACTGCTGTCAGAGAGCTTCAATATCTCGGCATCTAAAGAAATGGGCGTTAAGGATAGGCTGAGTCAATCCTACAGGCCTAATCTATTGTGGACTTGCACAGTCACAAACTTTTAGTTTTTCTTCCAACTTCTGCCCGTTGTCAGCATGAGTGCATATTTTCTCAAAGATATTGAAAATGAAAATGTTCCGAGCTTCACTCGCTTTCCATTGCATGTGGGCCCGCAAATCCAAACAGAAAGAAAAACAAACGTCTCAGAAATAGCTCACCTAAACCAGAGATTCCAGTTTGACTTCTACAGGCTTTTATTCCTCGCGACTGTAAGTGAAGCGTTGCTGCTGCAGATTCACAAAGCGGACCGTACTGTATTAGTCTGACATGTTTATGTAAAGGGAAAATATTTCAGAAGACGCGATAAAAACCGTACACTTTATCTGCAAACGACTGCCCCAGTTAACGTGCCGCTTGGTGACAAAGCCTTTATATAACAGTGCACTCACTGCTCCGTGTGACTCAGGCTCCAACTGAGACAAGTGGTGACAGGGCCATAAATGATTAAGAGCATCTTATGTTGCCAGCAGCCTCTGATGTGGGTAGAATGACATCACAACAACCAACACGCTCGACAGCGTTCAGGCTCGCACTTGTAATCCCACTGATCACAGACACAACACTGAGCCATCCCCACACCACTTTCTCTCCTTTAGCTGCTCAGCCCAATCACAGCAACGTCGAGTCACATGAAACCAGGAGGCATAAACTGACTGCATCTTACATTTTTAACAGAGAGCGAAAAGTAATATTTTATTTAGGAGGAGGAAGCTCTCAGGAAAAAGCTACAGGGAGTCGGGAAAACAAAAAAAAATAAAAAGTTACATAACAGCACTGAGACTTGCCATTTTCTGGCTGGTGCTGATCAATTTGGCTCTTTTGCTGTAATGTACGTTTGCAGTCTGTGACTCGTTACAGTTATTTAGTATAACTAAGAACAGATGTCTGAGATAACTACTGTCTTTCAGGAGGAAGTTACTTTTCTCCTGTCTGGTTGTCTACATTGGCCCAAACTTAAAAACAGTAACTGTTTTAACATCAAGAAGAACATTTCGACAGAGCCAGAATTTGCTACCCTTTTTTATTAAAAATAATAAAATCCCAGAAATGTTTCAAAGCATGGAAAGTGAGATATGCTTTTTTTTTAAATTAACATATTTTAAAAATTATAAACATCAAAACTCCAACTGATTCAACTTCCTGGTCTCTCATCCCTCCGTCTCATTGTTTGGTGCAATGATATGCAAATGGTCAGACCTGCTGACCAAAGCTAGAAATGACACTCCTAATCGATTAATCAGGAGCAGTGCATAACAATGTGAACTTTGTAACTCCAACAAAGAGCATCAGTAAATTTCTTTTGCAGCAGCTTTGTTGGGCCCCTGACCTTTAACCCAAATATTGGATTCCCACGTGGGGGTTGGGGCAGGTCCTGGAAGCATCACAAGTACTGGGACACTTAACAAAGTTTAATCCCACATAAATAATTGCAGAGAAGACAAAAAACATCTGTTAAGATATACAAAATTGCAATCTACATGCAGGGGAGCGCTTAAACCAGAGCTTCATGTTCTTGGGCACATTTTTGCAGTTAAATCACCACCTTTCCACCTTCAATCACGCTTTCTAAGAATACAAAAAATATTTTCTGTTACACCAGAAAATAGTGAAACAATATTTCATTTTTGTAACTGAAGTTCAAATGACTCATTTGACTTGCTTGATATGCTGGAAAATATTCTGCTGATTTGTTACTGAAAATGTCTATGGCAAGCTATTCTTGTTCCTTGCCTACAACTCAGGTGAGGAAACCAGTTCTGCCTGATTAGCTCCATTTCTTCACTGGAAGGCAAACCCTGTATGACAAATGGCAGAGCTATCTCGAGCCGAAACAGGTGACAATGTTCAGAAAATGGCAGCACTTGTCACGTAACAAACACTCAGGTATAACCCTTTACTATGCTCTTTTATTTCATCCTTCCCTAGAATCAAAGTTACGTCTTAGAACTAAACGAAACTGGAAATAGAGTTGAAACAAATAGAGAACCTAGGTTCCAAATTACAAAAGGTCCGCTGGCAGGAGAACAAAGGGTGCATCATCAAATTTCTAAAATCAGATGCTGTGTACTTTTTCCAATTTCCTACTGCAGCAGTAGGAAATTGTTAAACAGTGTTAAACTACTCTGTGTAGTTTAACATTTAAATTTATTTGTCCAAACATAATATCCATGCAAAACTATTGGTAAGCATATAGTCACTCTCTTTCCCAGATAATCACTGCAGACACTCTGCCTCTCTGCTGGCTAGCAGCTGAACCTATAAACAATTACTGATGTTCACAGAGCAAGCAGCCGGAACTAGCACAAAACTTACTCAACTTTATTAGAGATTGACAGAAAAATCAGCTTTGATTAAGGGACCTTAGTCAAAAACTGTTAGCTTCAAAGGTCCGGATGAGTCGTTTGCAAACTCAAAAATCCAATCCAACAATCCATGAATGCTAGAAGGTTAATAGCAACTTGGCAACAGCACTTTATAGGACACTTTAAATATAAAATCAGAGTATAGACAGCGATGTACAGTGTCATTCAAAAGGAATGTAATTTCTACAACAAATCCAGCAATTCCTGTGGTTTATTCAGACTACAACCAAATGAAAGAGCAAGACTTTCCACACAGGAAGGCACAGAAGAGCAAAGTTAAGTTATTTTAATCTTTATCACCAGATAAAAATAATTCCTGTTCCAAATGATGCTTATAATTCCAATTTGCAGTCCTGCTAGAACAGATCAGAGATCAGTTGGCTGGGAACTTTAAGTGATTAGAAATACAACAAAGATGCTTTTTTTTTTTTTTTTTAGGAAAATGTCAAAAAATAAATACATTAATTAAGCAAACGATGTCAAGCTGTCTTTAGAAAGAAAAATCTTAAAAGAGAACAACATGTACTTTAAGTAATATCTCAGTCATTTAAAATGGACAAATGAAAATCACAATCAGCACAAACATGCAACTTTTATTGCTTAAGAAATCCCAGAAATAATTCTACTTTTAAGCAAACTTAAGAAGGGCAGGCGAGGTTTAACTAAACCTCACCGGATAAGGAAAACATTAAATTACTGTAATGCACACTATTCTAGACAAAAGTGTTTGAAGCAGGTGATAAAATCTGCTCAAGACATCAATTCTAGCAAATATCACAACAATCAGAGGTCGAAAGGCCAGTAGAATAACACCTACGGCAGCGAGCTAGTTCGTCCTCCATCTGACATTTAAATGGTTTCAGTTAAACAGCGGCGGATTCCAACATTTCATAGTAGAGACTTTAACTGCTTTAAAACATTACAGGCAAGGTTGCGAGTGTTTGATTGGTGTGTTAGTGTGCAGTGGATTAGCGCACCATTGCCACCCAGACAAAGAAACAGAACCACAAACGGATTAGCAGTGTTATTTTTAACAGGGCCTGGGCTCTTAACACGTGGAGTAAATGGCCCACCTCTCCTAATTTTAACACAAACAAAAACCCAAACAATCCTAACTGCAATCCTTCAATCCATTTTGGTGTTTGCCAGTGATATTGTTGTTTTAGTCTTTCAAAATTTTATATTCAGGGCTAAAGGACAACCCTCTGAACACTTCCTCTGTGTTGCCAGCCAAGCTGACCTTTTATGAAGCCGTTACTCCTGCGTGGCTGGACAGAGCACTGGGTGGGCTACCACACCGTGCTGGAGACGCAGAGGATTTTCGGCTCCAAAAAACAAACGGATAAAGTTTCTATCGCTGTTTTCCCACAACACATCTAAGAAAGTATCTATGGGTAAAAAAAAATCCCAAATAAGGATTAGAGGGCTGAGAGGCTTTTTTACTTGTGGGCCAGTATTTGGGATTTTTCTGGCACAGATGGAAGCACTGAAAGTACGCAACAGGGCAGCAAAGAGAGGCAAGATTCACTAAATAAAGCCAGCACACTGACAGACGTTCTTTCACTGGGTCCCACATGAAATATATCCAACCCTCATTACAGCTACAGTGGATGGATTGTGCTAAACTCTGTGTGTGCACAGGAGTGTACTTGTGTAATCATCAAAATCCTTCCACTCAGTCGAGGACAATCCGACCAGTTTCACGCTTGGTACCAGGAGCCAGGATAAGAGCCAAGTGGTTAAATAAATCGTCCAATAGCTGTTGGACAATGCAACAAAGCTGAATTTCTGCAGAGGATTGTAGTTTGAAAGAGACAAATTACATAACGCATTGTCGAAGCAAGAATGCCAGAGTCACAGTTGGCTTGTGCTGTAGTACAGTTTGTAGATTTGAATTTAGCTACAACAATGGCTACTGTTTCCCCGGAGACAAAAGTCACCAAGAAAGGGACTTTACAAAAGATAAAATATGACCCAAAAGATAAGTGATGAGAAGAATGGAAAAGAAGAGCACACACAGCAAGTCTGGCGAAGATCTGCAGGAGGCCTTTCAGTGCGACTGGATGATAAGTGACTGGGTCAACCTCTCAACGGCTTCTAGCCTTTTTTTATCAGCAGCCTTCCCACTGAAGTTAAAACACACAACCACAGCTATAAAAGGCCTCAAGCAGAAAGGCTCGACCAAAATCCTGTGTTAATAAACCTCCCTGGTGTTAACTTTAATGACACAGACGGAAACCAACAAACAGTCACTGACAATAAAGAGGCTCTGGTAAAAGGGAGTCAAATTCCCCCTTTACCAATTCATAGCCCTGTATGGTACCTAACCCTACCCTTGTTTCCTTTCTCCCCACTTCCATTTTGTCCCATTAAACAATCCATTACGCACCCATCCACTAAAACCACTGCGTCTCAGTTTATAAACTTCTGAATAGTCAGCCAGTTTATGACTAATACACAAAAATGCTAAAATTCTCTTCACAGTCAACATAATATTATTTTACAACGAACAGAGAGAAAATTCACGTCACATCATTTAGGGAAAAAGTTATATTGATTATGCTTTGAATTACACATGGGAATCTGAAAGTGTATCTTGTTTACAACTTCGGGTTTCATTTCAATGTCAATCCTTGGGGTTAGAAACAATGACATCAACACCTCAGCCAACCAATCAGGGACAATAGAAAGACTCTGAGATGGTTTGCACCTCTGTTTTGTTCCCCACACGTTGCAATTTAATCCCTTCCTACTTGGATTGTGATCCTGCGAATAAAACGTTTCACATTAATGTACTCATACTGTTGTAAAGCAATTTAAATTTCCGTAAAATGAAGAATGTTAAACTATTTGTTGTTTTTTTACTAAGTGACCTCTGGCAGATACTGTTCAGTGACGTCAGATATAATTATCTTACAGTGAACTATCAGCAAATTAAGGGAAATTACTCTTAGGAATGGTTTGTCCACGAGGGTACAGAATGCCTCTAACGAGGCAGTTATGAAGTGAGTCATGGTCAGAACAAAACTTCTGGATTCAGATTGTGCTGTGTATTTGAACTCTGGTGACAAGATATTTGGTCAGTTTGATGGACTTGTATTGTTTTTTGTTTGTCAGCACATTAGATAGATTTCAGTGACCATGAGGCCTCTGGTCAGGGTCGTCATCATGATAGCCTTGCAAGAGAGGGGATTTTGCAAGTTAATTAATATCACCATGGCAATACTCAACAATAATGCCACAATTGCTGAATAGCACCTAATCTTGTGCAGCCCTAACCAGCACTCCAACAGAGAACATTAAAGTTTACAAAGATGGCCACATCTGACAAGTCCCCAGCCTAAAGATGAAGGTCTAAACACCTCCTCTAATTCTGAAAAGCAAATTGTCAGTATAATTGCAATGTTACATCCTTTATTTACATCGCGCGTAGTCCTGTGGACTCGCATGCTGTGAGCAAGCATGTATTTAAGTTGTTCTGAATGCCAATCTTAATGAATGTTCTTCTAAGCAACCAAAGGGAAATCTCATCTCAGATGCTCGGCTCAGTGGGAAGCGGCTGATCGGTGTAATAATTTAATGAGCTACAAATGAACACTGCAGTTAGGTTCATTAAAAGCCAAAATAATCTCTACAAGTGGTGATTTAACCATTTCAGTGAGGAAAAATAAAAAAATAAAAAAACAATAAAACACATCCCTGTATGAACCTCTGACTTTTTAAACCTAATAAAAAAAAGGGCTAATTTATTAAACACTCAAAAAAGGACTTTAGAGAAAAATGCTGTGCTTTCAAACAGCTCCAGGAATCTTTCATTTATTTAAGTCTTAAAAGTTTGTTTTCTATTTCTGCCCAGTAAAGGATTTCCCCCTCTAGCTTAAGAGTGTTCTGGCCTGTTTCATAACTGGCTTTAATTATTTATAATTCAAACGTTTTTTAATTAGTGGCAGGGCTGGGCTACATGAAGGCCAATTTAACCGAGAGCACTTGAAGTCCTGCAGAAAGAGGTTTGGTTTGACCAAAATATTATCTTGATTGACCATATGTCGCTTCAAACCCATTTACACATAAGTGAGCACTATTAGTGCCCTTGCAGATGTGCAAGACAATAATGCCATGCAGAGTCATGCATCCCCAAAGGACCATGAAAGCTGGCGTCTTAGCAGTGCTCAGATAACAAACCAGATGGCTCTTTGAACTTATTTCCTGAAGCCGTGGCGTCTTTAATTTCTATGAATAAAAATGAAAAATTCTCCCGCAGAGCTGACATTAGTTTGCTTTTCTTTTATTTCTAATCATATGTGGTAAACCACCAGACATTTTAAAATACTTCAATGTTCATAACACAACCAATAGCACAGATTATCAAGAGTCAGATTAGCCACAGCACTTGAATGAACCGAGACTTTTATTTTATTTTATTTTTTCGAATCTGAACTACATGGGTTCCTGCTCTGTGGTTTCGCCACCTCACGCCTTCGGTTTTAACGGTAGATGTGTCTGCCCACAGGCCCACACCTTCATAACCAAGTAGGGCTGGCCTCTCATAACTTTGGGACATCCGGAGGGATCTCACTTCAGATTTACAAAGTGTGCACATTCAAAAGAAACTTAGTTTACTAAAGGCTTAAACACACACCTCAGATGAGGGACACAGAAAAACTGCACCTTGCACAGTGAGGAACATCTCCCAAGACCATATCAACCAGGAAGCATCAACCAATCAAAAGAGGTCATTTGCACAAACATTCAGTTCTGGGCATGTTAGAGACCAATTAATTTAACATGCATATTTTCAAACTCTGGGAGGAAGTCAGAGTACTCCGAGTAAAAAACAAGCCTGAAAGTGGCAATTCTCCAAACTCCATGCAGAAAAACATGAGGAGCTTTTTTAATGGATGGCACCAGTGCAATAAACGCCACCATGCCGCTCTTAGAAAATATGTTTTTTTTTTTTTTTAACTAAACACAGTCTGCTGATGTGCTTTGCACATTCAAGGATTTTCACAAACCCATCTTATTTCCCAGGATAAAAGGCAGTTTCGCTCAGAATTATGACACAATAAACATTCATCACTAAACCTTTTGATAATTAATTGTGGATTATTTTAATTAAAAGAGAATAAAGTGATTAACCTTCATGAGCTTGCATTTAGTCTCCTAGAGGAGAGACGCCAATGTGGCTTCATATAAACACATTTATGAAATGACTTGAAATGGCAGAAAAGCATCTTCCTTAGGAATGATGCATGTTTTGAAAAAGATGCTACATTTTGTCTGGACTAAGTTCATTTGGTGGCAGAGTAAAATCTAGCAGGCCATTTAACGTGGCGAGGAGATGAAAAACAAGGGGTAGTTTTTGCTAAAAACTTTGGTAAAATAAATAAATAAATTACCCTAATTTTGCCACATTTTATAGTTCAGCAAGAATCTTGCCAATAATTCAAATATTTTTGGAGACAGACAGATAGCTAGATCCAACCATATCTGTATTTATGAGTTTCAGCACTTCATCCCTGACCTCTGCGCTATTTTCAAAGAAGGAAGTGCATAAACAATGTGCAGATCATTGTGGTCTGTATGTGTGTACATGTGACACAGCAAGTCACTCCTTTGGGAAACCCAGCTGCTAAAGGGAGGAAACGATGTAACATTAAAAAAATTTTGATCTTGACATCATGTTATAATGTTATTTCCTCATTAAAAAGCATACCTGGAATGTCGCCTTGAACATTCCAGGTTCAACATCCATGCGTGTTTGAGAAATCCTTGAATCTCCCTTGGCAAAGTTATTCAGGGATGCCTAAACACTTGCTCCCACAAAGCGCCAAATATTTTCACAAAGCTCCTCCTCAGAGCTGCAGTCTCCATACTGCTTCCACCTGACTAGCGGCAGCAGCAATTAGCAAACACCTGACGGAACTGTGCGACTGTCTGTATGATTAGCGGAGCAAGGGACCAATTTTAAGGTGTTAAACTTTAAAGTCAAATTGCTTTTAAGCCACGTTTGATTGAAACTATAACAGTTACTCAATTGAGCTATAAAATGGCACCATGTGCCTGGAAAATACACAACCTCCCCCTCACCCCCCCACCGTTTAAGAGTCACACAAAAATAAAGCTTTTAAGAAAAAATAAATAAATCACCTCGCGTTTTACTTGCAGTGTAATTAAACCCTTCTTTAAAACTTCAGTATTTGTTGGCCGTAAGAGAAAATTTCCAAATCCTAAGCTTTCCCCTGAATCCCAACTTGATTACGTTCAGCAGCTCTCTGATGTCTCATTAGTTACAGCTTATAATAAAACCATTTTTTTTTCTTGTATTAAAGATATTTGAGATACCACTTTGATCCAACTTTTATTTTCCAGAAAGCTGTGAGCATTCGTTGTAATTAATCTAGCAGACTAAATTCACTGGCTGAGATGAGTGTTTAAAGTCCATCAACAATCACTTGCACTGCCATGAACATGTTCAAAGGTTGGCACAGATAAGTGGAGATACACGCCCTTGTAGTTCCAGTAAAAAAAAAAAAAAAAAAAAAAACTCTTAACAAAAATCACAACTATGTCACAAGGAACAAGAACGAAGAAAAGAAAAAAAAGAACAAACCCTTCTGACACACCCAACACGCACATGTGAACAGGATAATGCACATGCACACACATTCATGAAGGATGAGGGTAAAAGGTGACGCCCCTTGATTCACAGTCATTAAAGCAGAACAACAAAGGCGATCTTTATCTGTTAAGGTATTGTGATTTCACCGCAGTCCATTCACAGAGCAGCGCTGATGACCTGAATATATCCTCCAGAGGCTCAGGAAGGAAGATGTGTGAGCCTTTACTCATATAGACTCAATGTTTCTCACAGGATTATGAAACTGTAATATAATAGTACCTCTTAAAACTGATACTATTGTACCTCCAGAACAAACTTCTGGTATGATTTTGTCACTGAGCTGGCTCAAAGATTATCACAGTTACACAAACAGTCCTCCTTTGTCTTTGAGAAAATAACCACTGAGGTTTTTTTTTTTGTTCACATGATGTCCATAAACAACGTAGGTCCATTGGGGGAAAAGGCGGGGACTGGTTACTGGGATCAAGATGTACCAACAGGTATTGTTTTTAAAACGGCTAAAAACTTTGGTCATGCTGTTCCTACAGCTTAAAGTCCTTTTAATGAGATGCTAAATAAGTGTCAGAGCAAGAGACTAACCCATCATGAAGAAAACGTATAATCCCAATTTATTTTGGTCAATGTTGAAAATGCACTTATTTTGCCTCCATGTTTTTTTTTTAAATAGCATATCATTTATACTTGAAGGATTGAGTTGCTTTAAATAAGAAATACCCCAGAGACATTTTTTCTTTAGGCATTTACTTCAAATTTAATAAAATGACGGAACTTCAAATTATTCGTGGAAAATCAGCCTATTGGTTGAGATTTTCCATGGAGCATATAAAACATTTCAAAGATAATAAAGCAGCCAAACCAAAGAGTAGCATTAATTTTCTCTGAAGCTCATTGGCTGTAACCCCAAGATCAGAGGAAGATGCTATGTGTTACTTTCTGAGGTTGTGGCAGAAACTGTGTGTATTAATGCATATCAAAGTTGGTGTTTGATCTATGAAAGCAGGCAGTTCTAAGCGTTAGATGGGGTCTCACGTATTTGGGGATTTTAGCTATACGCAGACAGTCATGGTCCCTCACCTCTGAGAATACTGAGGTTCTTAAGTATAGTGTAATGTAACAATATTTTTGAAAATAAAATTCAGCTCCTACATATTCAGTTATTTAAGATTATTTGCTTCTGGACAACCATGTTTCAACAAAACAGCAAAGTCTGAAAAATCACGTTTTTGATCCACATCGGTCTTAGAATTCAAAGTGTTCCCAAGTAAATTTAGTGTAAATCCTGTCAAAATAAGATTTATTCTGTTTGTTGCTTTTTTGACTTAAAGTTCTCAGACTTTGAGGCTCTTCTAATCCACCTGTAAACATGCTGCACAGTCAAGTCATCCAGCCAGGAGGAGATGTCTATATGACTGAGTGGATTAAGGAACTTACTACAGGTGTATAATGGTGGCATAAAACGAGATCAGCATTATTAAAGATTATTGCTGATGTCAGTACTTTGACTTTTAGGCTTTCTTTCTGACCTCTGCAGCAACAAATCCAGCACTTATCTTTTCTAACTGATTTTTTAAAGATGATAAATTGCTCAGCTTTTTAAGCATCTGATAAGATGCTTTACATAGAAATCTCACAATTTAGAAAAAGAAAAAAGTCTCCTTTGAGAGTTTTTAGTATGTTTTGTAGCTACGGCAATGTCTCGCAAAAAAAAAAAATGTAGTGCTATAAAGGCTAGATCTGAGAATAAAAATGCAATTGAAGATGTTTTCTTTCAACTTCTCAAAACACTTTTGAGACTTTGAAAAAAAAAAAAAATCTATCCTTGAGTTAGAGCAAAAATAATGTAAAAGTCTCTTGGAAACTCCAGATATTATGGGATGTAGCAGTGGGAGGTTTGTTAAATTGTTTCTCCTCAAAAGGACTTGGTGAGTAACACTTAACTGCAAAATGTTAAAGAATGAGCCCCAACCCACTGACATTTTTCCTTCCCTCCATGCCATTACCACATGACTGAATGCTTCTTACAAAGTCAAAATACCAGAATAAAATAGGTGTTTAAAAGTACGTTTCTGTGATTTTGCAATACTAAGAAGGGCTTTCAGCAAATGAAATGCAGAGAGGTGTGTCTCCAGACGATTGGCACTGTTGTCATCAGTACAGATTTCAAAGCAGCTTGTGCTGGAACAGCCTTTTACATCAGACTAGGCGACCATCCGAACCGGTTCAACCGCATGCCAAAACACTGGAAGCGATGGTGACTGAAGAAAGTGACGCAAACTTCGCATATAATTGTACAATTCAATCAGGTACTTCTATGTACACACCACTGTGAAGGAGGAGCTGGTACAAACAGCCTTGTTGTTTAGCATTATAGCATTCCTGTTTAACAGGTTACTGTCTTCTGTCTTCTACACAGCAGAGATGCAAATGATAGCAACCAAAACAGGCAAAGATTAGAGGATTGGATGTCAAGTTAGGTTCTTACGGAAAGGAAAAATGAACTTGACCCTTGAGAACAGATTTAAAGTAATTATGTGTAATGACAGTATGAAGAAACTCCAAGAAATGGCTCAGGTTGCTCTTTAGCGTGTCCAGGCAAAGCGAGTTTAGGCAGCAACAACCAACATAATAACGCGAGCGAGACACTACAAGGCAATGACTTGTGAGGGTTACCAAGAGAAACATATGTGTTTAGGGAACTTCCAGATTAATCAATGGCAGTTGCTTCCTCTTTTATAGTCACTGACTGGGGGACTTCTGGATTCAGAATTATTTTTTCCCTAAGTCACTCACACATGAAGACATTGTCTATTCAGAGATAATTCAGACATCCTAAGAAGCTTTTGTTTTAGTTGGTGATCTGAATCCTGTAACAGATGGAAAATGAGAGCTCACAACTTTTCTAAATCATACTATAATCTATGCCTGGGCAGAACCGCTGTCACAAAGGGTTTTAGAAAGTTTTGAAACATCTTTTTCACAGTTTCAAGTCCTACTGGGACTCTTTCCGGGAACCAAGTTGGTTTTTCTGAGGCAATTATTACTCTTCTGTATATGCCAGAGTACAGATTGACTAGCTGGGTAGAAATTTACCTCAGAAAAAGGCTGAGAGGAAACACAGGTGGCTGACGATGATGTAAAACGGGAGAGCACATTTGGAAAAACACAGAGCACAACCACCCTATTTCCCACATTGTTAGCCCACCAAAATCACATCAGATAAAGCACTCTGTTTGATGTATGGGTTCACCACTGCTATCAAACAATAACCTTGAAACAACATTGTTAGGATATACGTCTCCCTGGTGTACCGTAAGAAGTTTGATAGTGGTGGCATTTAAAGAGTTCGTAGTTAAAATTAGTTTGAAAACGGTCCCTAGGATGCCGTTTTAAAAGTGGCAGGTAGCAACAAACGCTTGTGTGTGTTTGCCTGCCGCTGGGAGGCAGTTAGACTGCAGACCGGTTACAAGTCTGTGTCTCCTCTGACCTACGCCTAAAATGCAGTGAGAAGTATTCTGCTGCATTTTATAAGATAGATACAATATTAGTACGACACTTGAAACTAAAATAGATTCTTTTCATTTTACCTGTCCAACTGAAAAGCTCATGTTGAAACAACCTGGCTTATTTCCAAATTAGACTGAAACGAATGGAATGAATTGTATCTAGCAAATTAAAGAGGTAAAGGAGAATGGGACTAAAACTTTGAAATGATTTAATAGTTACAAAAAAAAAACATACAATGAAAATTAGTACTTTAAATTTCTAGTGCAATTAGATTTCTTTAGGTCAAGAAATGGTACGAGGAAAAAGATACACATGCTGTTCCATTATTTAGCCCCTTATCAATAAGAAGTAGTATTTCTTTTCATTTACCAGGAAAAGCAAACACCTGAAATAAGTTGATTTTTTTTTTATTCTGTCATCAGTTCAGGTTTATACTGCTTTTTCTTTCACACTTTTGATCATTGAGGGCCGAGGCCTGTTTGCAGCTGTCTGTCGGAAACCATCATTTCAGGCTTTTAAAAATGTTTATTTGCTGACGAACAAATAAAATCAACCACAACCCTGTGGATCCTTAACAGATAGTCTACAAAAGAGACACTGCTGTGTGTGTAAAGTTCATGCTCCTTTCGGTCACTTCTCAATGATTCTCTGATTATTTCCTTTATTGGTCACACACTGTCCACAAGAAGCCATTTAAGTGTGCGTTTAAACAAATTCACGGCGTGCAACTTCGCAGAGCGCATGAGAAACTGCCCGAAGTTACGGTTTCCATGAATCTTCGCATGAGCCCAGTTACTGTCTGTCTCCAACCCCCACTGCAGCACACCTTCTCCTAATATAAAACTGCAGTGACCTCAGTGCAGCACAGTCAGAGTTGGGAAGGTGGCCAACTTGCTCACAGCACCAACATCCTCCCCAAGCAAACTCAAACAGCCTTGGCAGCAAAAAGAAGCTACAGTCAGAGATGACACAGCTCCGTAGTTCCCCCCCCCCATCCCCATCAACCCTCAGTTCTCTCCTATGACACAACAGATTTTATTGGAGAGACATCTGCCTGCCAGCTGAAAAGAGGCCATAATGTAAGGTAGCTGAAAAAGGCCTGGAGTGTGTGCAGTAACGCAGAGACGAGAAGGACGATCCCGGGTTTCTGGTTTTTATGACACAGAGTTGTTATTTCTGGATAATAAATGATTCATCAAACAAAGTGAACACTACTGACTGACCCTGAGGGCCGTTGTTAAGGCGTGGTTAAACATTTGTATGTAAGAGGAAGTCAGAGGAGTTGTGCATGGCCCATTAGTTTATATGTCCAGTTGCCCATGGAGACAATTTAACCATGACTAGAGAGGGGTAGCGACTGGTGAAAAGACAGCAATAATGACACGGAGCGGTGTTAAGTTGTTCTGGACTTTACGGTTAGTCTACACTGCTTTTAACAACAACAACAAGATAGAAGGGGGTACTTTGAGTTTATGTGTACTGTAGTGTTGTCTATAAAACACATTTTGCAGCTCATCAGACAAAACGACCAAAGAGAAAACACAAAGAAACTGGCTAATGGTCCAGGGGTTTTCAAAAAAGGTAGACTCCCAGAGACTTTACAGTGCTTTGCTGTCTTACAAACCGGCCGACGAGTAATAACGTTACGTAACTTTCAGTCAGGGGAAACTGATGCTCAGGGAATCCATCTGTCCCAACTATGATTAAATCATGTCCTGTCCTGGAGCTGGAAATAGTTTTTGGGACAAAAATTCCACGGTCTGTGGCCCAGTTCCAACTATTTGTTAAATAAGATAGTTATTAGTCATATAGAACATATTTATCTACATGCCTGTGGACTTGTCCTTCAAGTAAGGGTTCCGAATGTGAAATACACCACATGTATTATTTAATGTACTTATTCATTCAATCTGCTTGTTGTGTGTCTGGGCTTGGATCAAAATCTGACAATTACTTAACTTCCAGTTTACATTATATTACAATGTATATTATAATGCATACATTATTTCTTTTTGGCAGGTATAAAAATCTCCTGATTTTATAATTTTGAGCAAAAATACATTTGATGTTTATCGCATCAACATTGTCCATACTAAGGTTCAGGCGTTTAGTATGGACAACATTTGACCTTTTTGCTCTCCATAGTTTGGAGAGCTGTAGCAACCCATTTTCAGAGACTTAGTTAGTGGGACTATCTGCCAAGATAGCTAGCCTTGAGCCTGCTGCTTAACAAGTATGGCAAAGACTTCTAATTAGTGCCTTCCTTCAACCAGCTGACCAGCGGTGTGCAGCAGCAGGCTGGGGGTGAGTGGTTAACTTATTTGACAAATTAACTCATGTTTTTTTGTTTGCTTTTTTTAGCCTAGGAAAAGTCCATATTTCACCAGAAGATTTAAATATTTTTAGTCTTGACATCCAAATTTACCAATAATGTATAGATGGAATGTCTTTCTGTTTCAAGGGAAAATACACTGACCTCATGGGCTGAATAAATGGACCATTTACTCTAACCACAAAAAGGCTGCTTCACAGTTAATGCCTTCAGAAATCTGAAATTTTGATGACTTTGGATCAGAAAGCTTCAGAGTATCTTAGTACAATGCTCTAATTGTTTCGAAAGACAACTTAAAAAAAATTGACAACATATTTTGCTTAGTCTACAAAGGTTTGCCGATATCTCAGTCCATCACATGCCTATTTCAACATCCTTATCCCAATTCGAATTGCAATAGAAAAACATGTCCAAATTGGGATTGTCCAGTGTCCAGACTTTTATTCTTATTTGAAGCAAAACGGCTTCGAGTAAAATATGAGCTTTAGATGTTTCACAATTTTGAAACAACTTCCCTTTAAAAAAAAAAAAACTAAAACTCATAATGTCACCAAATACAGAAAATAACCAATTGCTAGCATAAACAAATATTTTACTAACCTGAGCAAAAAATGTTTGACCTACACCATTTCAGCAGTATTAAAAAGTTAATGCTCTTCTAGATTAAATAGCTTATTTCGACATCAAAACCTCCTGAGGGTGTAGCTAGTGCACCACTGGTGTGTTTGGCAATCTGTCCTGTGTGAATTAAAGTTCTCTCAGGTACCTTTGGTCAGGAGGAGCCCAAAAGTTGCTGAAAAGTTTACTTGTACCTTAGAAAAGTTTATTGTCCATTTCCAAGCGAGGCAGTATGCCAAAGCTAATCAGAAAAGCTATGCGACATTTTAGAAGAGATAACCTCTAAGAAACGAAAACTAAAGTTGTTTGGGTGAAGTATGTACACTATTCTGTCCACACATAGAATGAAATACTTGTTAAGTTTCACGCAAAATCAATGAATAACAAATGCCCACAAAAGGGAAATTAAATGTGAGGACGTTTTTTTCAATAGATACCAAAATTTTAACGGCCAGATTGGTGATGAAGGACAGAGAGGACGCCAGAGGGCTCATTGTTTGGTCCTCCATATGGGACAAACATGATCCCGATGAGACTGCCAGGCGCTGATTGTCCACAGGGAACATTTGAGATTCAAATGAGATGCAGATCTCACACCGCTGGGTTTTAGTTCAACCTACGTTCCTAACTTCACGGAAAAGCTTTGCAAAGAGGGCACGAAACCAACAGTGGGCCAACAAACCAAGTCATTACAAAGCAGCACTCTCCCCAAACAAAGCAAAATTAGAAAGGTTAGTGCGCAGTCAGCTTCTAAAACATGGGCTACACATTATGGAAAGTTACCTTTCTCCTTCAGCTTCCAGGCGTACAAAAAGTTCAAGGCAGTATTCCTTTCAACTTTCCGTAAACACGAAGTAAAAACTGCGAGCAGTAAGTTGTCAGAAGTCTCGTTTAGTTTCCTCAGAGGAGAAAAGACAGCAGAGTTGTGTCAGGGTTATGGTCCCCTCTGTGTGTGTCTGTGTGTGTTGGTGTGTGTGTGAGCGTGTATTTGCTCCAACGTCCGTTTACTCCGCATCTGCGAGGCACACAAAGCGGCCTCCTCTCCCCTCAAAGAGCACCACCCCCCCGCTAAGATTTAAAGGCACAGCGTCCTATTTAGCCACAGTACGTAACAATAGACTCAACTTCAACTTGGTGGGTGATGGGACTCCTAATGGGCCTGTCTACTTATCTCAGGGAGAGAATAATACTTCTCTCATTTATATCATGTTAGCATCTTAGGAATGCCACAACACAAACACATATAACCAAATAACTACTACACGCTGTACAAAAGAGCCTGGATCTGGATGGACTAATGTCATATGGCTCTTTGGTGTGTCATACATTGAAAATGTTTCTTCTGCAGCTTAGATATGAGAACAATAACAACTGGTAGTACAGGTTAATACACAAATCTGGTTATCAAGAATGTTTGGCAAAAATAGTCATCATTTTAAAAAAAATCAAGTCCCATTTGTAGTCTTCTGAAAGGAGAGACAGCAAACATATGGAAGAAGATACTCTGCTTTTTTGCCTGAATGCTTTGTGTTACAGAAAACCACGTCACAATAAAATGTGGTGGTGGCAGTATCATGCTGTGGAGAGACGTTTCTCCAGCAGGATCAGAGAAACCAGTCAGATGATATCGCCCTGCTTAAATGCAGGGCGATACCATTAAACCCTTAAAAGGTTTAAGGGTATAAATATGGTTTTAAGCACACTATGCTTCATTAGGTGCATTTTTTTTTGTTATTGTAGCTGTATTAAAAGATGGCTGCCACACTAATTGTGGGAGACATAATGTCATGAACTAGCCAATTATTTCTGATTGTTCACAGATTGTGTTATAGAAATGCCTATTATTGTTTTTGTTTCTTATTCATTTGTTGTTTTTACTTTAAGCAATTATGTACCATCGAGTGTGAAAAAAAATATTAAAACCCTTTTTTTAAAACAGCATGCGTTTAAGTGGTTAAAACAACCATCTGGTCGTCAGGTGTGAACCTCTAACCCGGACATTACTGTTCGCCATCTGTCTCTCAGATTTTTCCCATATGTTAATATTATTATAGATCTTATAAATGATGAGCCAATTAGTGGGACAAAGTTTAATGAGATTCTCTGCATCTTGGAGAACAGTGGTGCATTTCCGCTGGAACAGAACGTTGTCCCTTTCTGTGAAGCAGTCTTTGTTTTTTTTCCTTTATTGCTTCCTTGTGTGGTTTTTGTATCCAGTGCTTTGCTTATTTCCTGGGATTCCACAATAAAAACATACACAAAGTATATTTTTTGTCTACTGGAAACCACTCATATGAGGTCACACTGTAACTAGACAAGAAATTGCTCCATGTAACAGCTTTTGTAATTTATATCACCATTCTTAGCTGCCTCAAATCCCTGAATGACCTTTTTTTGGTGTAAACTGCTTTCAAATTGCAGTGAAAGTGGGCGAGAGGGTTCATTCCAAAAACCTGGAGATAATGCTAGCATAATGCGCATTTATTGCATAAACAATTTAAACTGCTGGCAAACAGTACATTAGAAAGGACAGTGGGAGGGATCTCCTTTCACACAAACTACTATCCTTTCACCGACTACCGGTATATCCACTTCAAATCCCTAACCCACCCTGAGTGAAACTGACAAATGAGGCAATTTAATTCATGGCTTCAAAGTCCTTTGAACTACACCTTCTGTCTGAATGCCTTAATATTCCAACTGTGGGCTCTCAAAGCTCATCATGGCTATTTAGGGCCCTGGACTCCCTTTTAAAGAGGGACCACCAGCTCAGTCATCCATTGCCTAAAAGGGGGTAGGAACAGAGAATAAGGAGACAAATATTTTTTTCTGCAAGCTGAACACCTCTTGAGTACAATTCCACAGTCAGAGAGAAATTTCCCATGTGTTTTCAAAAAAGGGGATTAGCGCTCTGGAAGCTCCCGTTCCAATTCCCTGTCCCATCCTATCCCATCTAATCTCCTCTTTTCTCATGCCTGTGTGTTTAGTGGGTTAGCCCTGGATCAAGTGACTGAGTGTGATCCAATTAGCATCTAGCAGCATCTGACGCTCTGCATGTGTCTTTGATTTAGATGTACTGTACGTGTTTGAGCGCTTCCGAAATGTAGAGTATCCAAGACATTCCTCATGCTTTACAGACAGACAAGAAAATTCCTCATGTTTTAAATTGTTGCATCTAACAATTTCAAATCTTTTATCTTTTTTTTTTTTTTTTTTTGGCTAGAGATTGTATTGAACTAATGAGTCGTGCTTATCTAGGAGCACAGAACAACTTGAGAGGGACATTTGTAAGCAGATAACGGGATTTTGCATCATCTGCACCTGATCCGTTTTAACGGTTCCTTGAGTAACCGTCAACAGTCAGGTTGTATTTGATCAGCTCATTAACTATAGACAGATCAAATGCATTCATAGAAACTGGTCACACAAGTAGTGTGGGGCTTTGAGCACTCTCAGATTTCTACATTTTTCTTTTTGTTTTTGAAATTGAACATTAAAGTGAATGTATCTGCAAAACTACAACAGTTAAACTTCAGGTTTTACCACCATTTGAATACAAAAAGCAAATAGTAAGTGGAAATATTGTTTAGCTTTTTGAATGCATTGTACTCCCCCATTGAACTCGTTCACATTCTGATGAACCACAATTTTCAGTATACTTTATGGGAACTATTAAGCTAGAAGGAGCATTTTTACTCCAACTGGAATTCATGCTATTTCAACTACAATATGCGTGTTTGTGTGCGAGTGAAGATTTGGGTGGAGTTAATCATTTTGCACATCATGACTTTGAAATTTCTGCGTGTATTGATTTGAAACAGCCGGATTTATGCTAAGATGCAGGTACAGACAGAAATCAGGTTAAGTAAGTCTAATTACAAATATACGACAATCATTTCAATAAGAAATGTTGGAAATCATCTTAAATTTTACAGCTACGCAAAGCTTTTTGTTGCTACCTCGTAATATCCCAATAAACTTTGTGGCTTAACATCACAAAAGATAAAAGCGGAATAGGGTGAACACTTTTACAAGGCATTGTATTAACATGATTCTGTTTGGTGACGAGTACATTTAGCAACCTGAATCACAATGTGATGTCTAACAAGCAGCAAAGACAACAGACTGTTTGGTGGATTTCTTGCTGCATTAGGTTTTGATTTAGCTCAGCACACTACATACGCAATTGCAATGTTTGAAATGAGATTAAATATATTCACCACAGTAACCGTGTTTACATCCGTGTTGGCAGTCGCAAAAAAAATAAGATACAAATAAGATACATAAAAAATTGTTACTTTAGTTATATCCTGCCTTACTATTTTGACAATAGTAAGGCATGATATGACTACTGCTGTCACTAAGTTTCTTTTCTTTTTTTTTCTTTTTTTTACCATGTGGAGAAAGAAAATCACATTTTGAGGAATGTGGGCTGCTGAGCCAACAGAGTCTGCTGTAGTGTATACTTTGCAGCAAAAGTTGAAACATGAACAACTTGAAAAATAAATGACTTTTCAGCCAGGACTGCATCATGTCATAGCATTCTAATGTGATTTGTTTGATGACCCAAAATAACTTTTTTTTTTTAAAGCAATTTTTGTAGCACTACTTTCAGTATTTACAGGAATTTGGCAGAGAGATGGGGAAGACATGCAGTAAAAAATGCCAAAGTAAGGAATCAGACCCTGGATTGCTGCGTCGAGAATTATTAGCACAGAAATAAGAAAATCTATGTTCAAAAATGAACACTTATAGGGCAACTAATGAAACGTTTAGGATTCAAATTGTGAAAAAGCTTGTTATTTTTTTTTGCATTTTTTGTAGATCTGTGGAGCTGAAAAAGAAAAGAAAAAAAAAGACGGGATAACATTGAAAAATAATTTATTTCAGAAATGTACTGTGATAATATATTCATTCAGATTCTGCATGATAAGCTTTTGTTGCGTACAATGAAATCACCCCACATTAAAACTTAAAATAAAACCTAAAAGGAAAAAAGTAGATGACAGTCTCTTCTCTTTTTTTTTTTGAACTATGATAACTAGCAACACATCACCGAGTCTTCACTATAGCGTTGTAAGTCGGCCTCGCAGGTGGCCAGACGTCGGCCCGCCCTTCTGCGGCAAAGCTCCAGGCAGGTTTAAAGCTGCAGGACGATCCGTTTATACACAGACTTACAGTGAATGATCTGTAAAGCTTGACGTACACATAGTGTAATCATTCACACACACACCCATGCACACGCGCACACACACACACGCACGCACGCACGCACGCACGCACGCACACACACACACACACACACGCACACACACACACACGCACACACACGCGCTTTAGAGCAAAGTCACACCTGGATATTACAGAATGGCTGATTACACAAAAAAGGGAGAGAAGTGAGGCAATTCAATGACATCATCTGTTGAACAGGCTCAGTGCTGCCCAGCGATAGTGATCAGTGGCAGGAAAGAAAACAGTTTAAGCAACAAGGTGAGGAGATAAAAATATTTCTCCCCCCCTTTTTTTTTTTCCTTTTAACAAAATCACACCTAAGCACTTCCAGCAGATGTGTCCACACAGTTTCAAAACTTCAACTCGGAGGCTGAATATCAAAGCGTTTCAGTAGATTGAGACTGATGTGTTTATACGAGAGCAGGCCAAGGGGGCCAAATGTGAAAAAATGGGTTGTGTATGCGGAGAAGATTCGAAGCCCCCCCCCGGCCTTGCCCATCTGTTGGGAGTAAAAGGAGGCTCTCGTAGCCCACGGAGGAGGGCGCCGAGTGTGGTGTGGTCAACAACTGGTGCCAGATGTCATAAATAAGCCATCAGGACAGTTTTGTTCCACCAGGACACTCTCACAAAAAGACTTGAACCTTTTTCAGTTAAACAGACATACACTCATTTCATAGATCTGGAAGGGTCTCTCAGGCACAGCAGAGCCACCTTTGGCCCAATGTAACAAAATGCTGTTTGACTTTTCTGTGTGTGTGTGTGTGTGTGTGTGTGTGTGCTCTCAGACCAAAGAGTTGGTTCCACAGTAATGCAGATTTGTGTCCTGAATGTCCACTGAAAATGTTCCAGGACAACACGTGAAACGTTGTGTCAGTTTGGTGCTTAGTTCCATTTTTTATCCTTCATATTTTTTCACACGGAGACAAATTGAGTTTTCTCTCTTCATTACGAGTTTCCATCAATGAAGCTGATTTTGTCCACAGACTCAATTTTGTCTTCTCGGTATCTCCACTATATATATGCAGTATATATATTTATATATATATAATTAATATATATATATATATAGTAAATGTTTTTTTGTGTTTTCAAAGACTGATGACTTTGTACAGAGGTTACTGATGAATGTGTTTCAAAAGAGCAAAAAAAAAGAAAGAAAAACAAAACAAAAGAAGTCATGCAAGTTGTTCAGTGATTAAAATAACTGCGGACACGTCTTATGAATTGGTGAAAGCAAAAACTAAGTCTACAATGGCACACTTCCACACGCTAAACAAGAACAAGTGCTTTGGAAAGTCTGCTTATCCAAAAAACAAAAGTAGTAACATGAGAGCAAATGAAAACACTATAAGAGGCGAGAGACGGCTGAGATCGATTTATCAGGCTGATTTTGCATTTTCCGATGCCGTGCTGTTCAACACGTATTTGATGCTTCCAGAAAGTTTGGTCCTTTTCAGCACTTTTCACACAAAGGAGGAGAAGCCAGCAATAGGAGCCCGTGACCCAGGGGCCAGGCTGCTGGGGGGCCTGTAGAGGGTGTTGTGCTGGCTGGAGGTGTTAGAGCTCTGCGGGGAGGGGGTGGGAGTCCGACTTCCTTTGGGCCTAAACAGGTTGCCTTGACCCTGGGGTTGACCCTGGGCCTGTTGAGGCTGAGGGCTGGGTGAACTGAGCTGCGGTGGCAGTGGGGGTAGCGGGGGCAGCGGTGGCGGGGCGTGGTGCTCCGGGTCTCCCGACTCGGACTCGGTGAAGCTGTAGGCCTGCGCTCGGGATATTCCCTTCTGCTGGCGGCGCCAGGAGTTGTAGTAGGTCGGGTCGCTTATGTAGTGGTTGACAAAAGAGTGGGTTTTCTGTCGGTTTGGGTCGACCTCGTACTCACTGTCGCTGCCCTGGAAGACAAATCAGAGACGGTGTCCTGAGTTAACATAATTTTATTCTTCACTGTGGACAATTATGTTGACGCTGTATAAGTAGCTTTCAATAAATCAGAATATCGTCAAAATCATTTTTTTTTCATTTAGTTCAAATAGCAAAACTTGTATTTTATGCTAATTCTTCACATATAGAGTGATATATTTTAAGAATTTCTTTCTGGTAACTTTGATCATTATGGCTTAAAGTTAGGGCAAATTAAATTTCCGTTTCACTGAAAACTATATTTTAGACAGAGTTGTCACCGTACTGTAAAGAATGTCCTATTGACCATGCAGTGCATGCACCGCACGGTCAGCAACTCTGGCAGATGACATTTCTCCCCAAATCATCAATGACTGGAAAATTCACACTGAACCTCAAGGATCTGTATGTGTGTGGTGGCTCTTGAAGAACTGGCTCTGGCTACGATAAACAATTCAGGAATACCCTCAAACTTCCTAAAAAGGCTTTGCTTTACAATCCTCTATAGGTCGTCCCGGTTGCTGGTTCACCTTTCCCGACCACATTATTTTCTTCATTTAAACTTGACGTTGATTTTTTTGGCAACTTTTTGCGACTTCTGCTCCTTGTGGAATAACTGCCTGTACGAAAACTGTAAAGTAATCAGTTGTCCATGTGATTTATATAGGCCATGACATACAACACTGGTCTAATGCGATGTTATAGTTGTAAATATATATCAAAAAATGTTTTGTTCATTAACTTTAGGCCATAATCATCAACCTAAGAGAAATATACCACTCCGTTTACAATAAATCTGTAAAATATAACTTTCCCTTTTTGATCTGAATAACTGAAAAAAAAACCTAAAAAAACCGAGTCTCTTAATTTATTGGGACTTACTTGCACATTACAACAATTTTCCTGTGTGATTCCAAGTCATCCCTTTCTAAACATCAAACACACATGCAGATGTGCTCAGGGAACAACACGACACAAGTACACATGGACAAAATGGTCAACAATAACCAAAAGCATGACTGCAAAAAACAGAAGCGTGCACAGTTAATAGACCATCAGTACAAAATGGAGAAGGTCAGTTTGTCTAAGGGACTAACCAATCAGTTGAGGTTTTAGGACAGAAGCTCTGTGTAGCCACACCTCACCAGAAAGAAACCATGTTTTGCTGTTAAAATGATGTAGAGTGCCACATTAAACCCACAATAAAAATGAGAGTCTGGGGTTAAGGATCGGATGGAGGCCACTTAGGAGCCATTCACCTACACGGCTACAAACATTAAAAGCAGGCAGGTATGGGAACCTCACCAAATGCAGTGGAAGTGTATGTAGGCCACCTGTCCCATATGAAAACACCAGCGCCTCCTATGGGTGAACAAAACAATGGGTTTTACAGTACATCACCGTAACAGAATGGTTATAATGGCCAAGTCATGATGATGATGATATCAAAGCAGAATACAGTATTGTACAAAAGTTACTTTTGTATCCACATGTCTTATTCATCAAAACGGTTCGAGTTGCTAAAACTTTGGTTGCTAAACGATCTGTGCATCCACCGACTTTAGCACCAAAACCTGATGCAATCTTGAATTGCCAGAAGATGTGAAATTAGTGAAAGAGACCAACAACAAATATCCTGAGTCACATGTTTAAATCATTTAAACTATCGGTCCAAATATTTTTAAGATAATGTCAGTTTGAGATCTTCTAAAAGTGCCAGCTATTGTTTGTAAATCTAGTTAGAAGTGATTTGCATAACTCCTGTTTAGGACTATATTTTTTTAAATGCAATGCCAGAGTTATTCAGTTACTAATGCCTTTTTTTTTTTTTTTTTTTTGCTAAGTATGTAAGTGGCTTTTGAAGCTGAGTTTATAAGCACCATTGGGTCTTTTTAATATCACTAACTTGTATTTATATCATACTTAAAGTAGTTAGCGATGGACAAAATACAGACAACTTTCTACTAGCATTTTCAGCTTTATTCACAAATACAATTCAAAGTGAATTCTATAGATACTGGTTTGCATAACTCCAGCCTATTTATGCGTTTATCTGCAAATTATATATCATAAATATTGAACACTGATTGATTTTTAAAACATTTTTATAAATTAAACTGGTAACTGGGACATCTATTTGCATGTAAAGTCAGACTCGGATTACATTTTGATAAAAAAAAAATACCCTAAATCAGAAATGGAGGATTAAAGATCCACTGGATGAATTGTTTTAAATCACTTAACACAATGGCTCCAAGGTGGAAAACAGGCTCTTAACCAGCTCCAACACTTACTCTGATTTAGCTGTCAACCTGTTTTTAGTGGAAATGACTAAACCCTGTAGGAAATGACTAAAAAACGTATTAGCACTAAAACCCTTTGTTACGGTATAGTAGACTGACTGAAAAAGGATATATATCACATCTTTGTGTGATTTCTTTCCTGATTCTAAAGTACATATTGCTGTAGAACTTATTTTCAGCCTTTGCATTTCTTTGATTTCAATACCCATAATTCCTCCAGTATTCTAATGACAAACATGTATAAAACGGTGGGACTTGCCAAAATGTTCTCAAATACCTCTTAGGAAAGCGTTTTCAAAATATTAACTACCAAGAAAAAAACTTGTGCTTTTTTTCCAACAAGTCCCATTATTAAAATAAAGAAAAACTATTTGAAGTGTTTTGGGTTTTTTTTTTTGCCAGTTTGTGTGTTTTGTTAAGACACTGCCCTGTGTCCTTCACTGAAATATACTAAGAATGTGAAGTTTACAAGGACTGAAATGAAAATGAGAGAAAAAAGCAACATATTTCTCATTTAATTTCTGGCAAACGATTTCTCCAGACCAATTTAATCAACTATTTGGAAATGTGGCTTCTTTGGAAGCAAAACCTACGGAAATGAGGGGTGGCCCAAGGTCTTTTCACAGCAACATGCACGCACACACACACACACACACACGCATCAACCATTGGAGCTATTTAGTGTGAATTCTGTGAAAAGCAAACAAAAGGTGAAGACGGATAGTGCATTCAAAAACACTGCCTGATTTTAGGTTTTATTTGTGAGGCTAAAATTTTATTTTGTTATTTTTTGGCTGTAGTCTGCCTTCGTTTCACATAGCAAACACTCCAACGTGCTCAAAGTTGGACTGGAAAAACTACTGAATTCATGTCAAAAACCATTTAATTTCAACAAAAACTGTCATGACTGCCAAATACTTACTGAGGGTTGCTTGCGGTCATCTAAGTACCACAAATGTACTCCACCAGTTGTGCCAGGCGGCATGTAATTAGTCATCTGGCCATAAAGAACGCATAGAAAGTTGACTATGCCAAATTTTTGAACAATTTCCCCAGAGAACCAGCTTCAGGCATGCATTAGATACATTTCAAAAGCAAACCAACAAAGGGTTGTTCTGCTAAGGATGATGCCCTGCAGGGATAAAGTTGATAGCTGTAACCACTTCTGGGGTCCGTTGCTCTCTCAGACTTGCCTTCATGATCTTGTTCCATTCTGTCATGCAGACACAACATGTCTGGCATGCACTTGAAGCTCCGTACCTCTTCCTGAATATTGCAGAACACATATGTGATGCACATGGCCTTGGTCTCAGATATCCCCCAGCATGCTTTGTTCCTCACAGTATGACAGATGATTGTTTTTTTTTTTTTTTTTCTTTTTCCCCCAAGATGTGGGAAAAAGTTTAAAGCTTCAACAGAAATTCTGAATGGTTATTTAAAAGAAAAAAAAAGAGCCTGCTTTAGATTTTGTGTCTCCAAACAAAGGAAAGCATTCATGCTTGTAGTTAATCAAAAGCAGACACTGTGCCACTTTGCTCTGACCATCTTCGACTTTACTTACTTTTTAAGTGTTTTGCATCACAACAAAAAATTTGTTTGATAAAACATGATGGTTTTTGTTTGGGTGTCTTTTGATAATATCATTAAAGCTCAAAGGACACCAGATTTGAAAAAGTGTTTCACTTCAGTTGAGACAACAAAGTAATAAAGTTCTAAAAGTGGACCTGGCGGACCTGCAGTTGTGAATGCTGTTACTATTAAAATGCCCTACGTACAACATAATTGTTGGTTTATCGCATTTATTAATAACTCACTTATCAACTGAGGAACATAAAGAAATGATACTTAGCGATTTGCCTCTGGAGCGTTGCGGCTGGAGACGAGGCTCTTTATCCCAGCTCATTACAAGCCAATTACTGCGGCTGAATGCTGTGCAAGAAGTAGACTATAGGCATGGAATGCAGCATTGCACCTCAGCCTCAGGGGACCAACCATCATATTTAAGCAATGAAATGCCTCAAATAGACACATAGCAGGCCGCTGAAGTTAATTTAAGGTTTGTTTTTTTTTTTGTTTTTTTTTTCTCATCATTTTGATGCTAAATTAGGCAGGGAAAGAGATTAAGAAATCTACATAATTAACTTGTGAAACCGCTTGACAGCAGTTTATTTATGATAAGCATGATAAAGATGCTGTAGGTCCTTGTTTATCAAGGCTAAAATTAGGAACCTAAAGAAAAAAACTGTAGACAAGAATTTTATTGTTTTTTTTTTTTTTTTGCTGGAGAAGATGTGTGTCCTCAGTTTCTCAGTACTGCTTAAAAAGAAATCCCTATCTCAAAGACTTCTTTGACCTTTGATCTTTGACCTCAGCCTGCTGAGGAATTACAACACTTTGCATCAGTGTTTAAACTGAGCAACGACTTGCTGGTAGAAATGGTGTCCCCCTCTAGCAGACACTGGGTGAGAGGCGGGGTACACCTAGTACAGGTCGCCATTCAACACAGGGCAACACAGAGACAAAAAAGGACAAACAACCATGCACACATATACTCAAACTCAATACAGAAAGACCCTGGGCTGGTATTTGAGTCCAGGACTTTCTTGCTGCAAGGCGGCAAAAGAGCTGCCAACTGTACCACTGAGCAACCCCAAGATGACATCTGGCGATCAAAATAAATGCAAAAAAAATCTGAAAAGTACGGAATGCAGTAAGTTCAACAAACCTTTTCACTGCAACGACAGCGGCTAGTCCTGTGTGGTGTCTTTTAAACATCCAGAAGCATCTACATTTTGCCAAAGTTGCCCAAGCTTCTTTGGAGTTGATGAAGTGTTTCTTTAAAGAGCAATTTTAAGCCGTGACACTGATTCTCTTTGGGGATTAGTGTTGGGAGTTAGACTGGGAAATTCTACCACATGGAAATGATCTCAACCATTTTATTCTTGCTCTGGCTGAAGGTTTTGGGTGATTGTCTGAAAGGTGAATCTCTGCTCCAGTCTCAAATCTTTTGCAGGTTATGACAAGATTTCTTCAAGGGTTGTTCTGTCTTTAGCTCCAGCCATCTTCAATCAAATATACCCATAATCCCCCCCCACCCCCATCTCTGGTGCAGAAAACAATCACTCCAGCATGACGCCACCTCCACTGTGCTTCATGGTGGGGATGAAGCGTTTTGGGTGGTGAATAGTGTTAAACGGAACACTTTCGTCCACATTTTTCTTGCGTCGATTTTATTTAGGAATAAAAAAGTAAATGGATATAATGTAAATTCACACTTTTTAGATTAAAAAAATGTGGAAAGACCGTACCTTATGTGGTGTTGGCTTATCACATTAAACCACAATAAAATATGTTTTGTGGGTTTAAAGTGGAAAAAAAGTAAAAGAGTTCAACCCGTGTGAATGTTTCATACCCATTGGTCTAACAAGTTTAAACTGATTAATCACCGATTAAGGTAGAACTCTAAAGGTCTACCCATGATTTATTCCATAAATAGATGTTGTTCATCATCACAGAGTGAACAAAAAAAAAAAAACATACAATAATAATCTCGTGGCTTTCAGGGCCACCATCCCCCTCAAAATTGAAAATGTCTGTCTCTGCATTAAGGAGCCAGTTCTTTGTTCTTTGGTTATAGATTATTAATAAATAGGACAGAAAGGAGGGGAGGGGATAAGCCATCCATAGCCATCTCCTTGATGAAGTGAGCACAGCAGGGACCAAGACCCACAGACAAAGAGAATAACAATATGGACATTGCTGGAAAAGCCCCCAAAACTAGCAATATTTATTTACATCTTCATTTCAAAACAGTTTGTTTTTTAACTACAGAGGAAACAAAGAGAGGTCCACTGTTTGAAAACTAAATTATTTGACTAAATTTATCCTGTTGATAAGCAATAATGAGCCATTTTTGTCTGTCTGGAAGAGGCCACGAGATTATAAAATATTATTGAAATTCAAAAAGGTCATGATGCGGCACTGAAACATGAGTTTCAAAACCACAGCATCACAGATTCTCCACTGAAGTAGGAATGAGAAGTTTTTTTTTTTTTTTTTTTTTCCCCCCCCCACATTTTCATCTTTTGATTAACACCAGAACCTACCTGGAGAGATTATTGCTTAAAAGCACAATCTTGGTTTCATTTGGGTAGACTCCCAGCAGCACTTAGCAAATACATTTATGCTTGTGCTAGAACAGAAAATGTCATTTTCCTGGCATCATCCCTCAACAACTGGCTGGCGTATAGATAATGTCTAATGGCTGAAGCCGTTGTCCAAGCTCATTCATCACACTTTTAGTTGTTAAAAACTAATTATTGCTCTCGTCATGTTTATTTATTATCTGGAAGCCAGTTCCTAATTTAGAGAGATTCAACCCTCACCCGCCTTACTTAATCTTTTCCTTATATCATATTTTTAGCACAGGGAAAAAGGATACTGTGGAGTACAAATGACGTGTTTCTAGACTTTCTGACATAAAAAAAAAATGTCTGCATCAATAAAATATACTTCATTTAACAGTGATTTTTCTCATGTTACCAACATGGCATTTTTTCCACCAACGGAACTGTACTAAAAGATGATTTTATATCAAGACTTGGTTTCACACAACCTTCAGAACCTTGTTTAATTAAATTCCCATGCCCATTTCCAATGAATGCATTCAGTAATTTCTTAATTTGCTTGTTGGTTTATTTGTAGTTTATTTCATTTTGCAAACTACAAATCCCACTACAAGTTGTCCCACTTCGCCACAGGGACAACCTTGGAAAATTATTTTAAAACTGATTTTAACATAATTTTATTTACTCTATGAAATAAATATTTTGGCTTATGTTTCTAATCAAATATGTTTATACATTTTCCAGATTCTTTAATCAATTATTCATTTGTTTGCTTGTTTGTATTTTATCAAGTTAATTTGTGTGTTTTTGCATCTTTATGCATAATTAATTGTGTTTTTAAATCTGACATGTTCAACGTGTTTTTTTTTGTTTGTTTTTTTTACATCTCCCGGACCTATCTTTTAATCCTTGTTAATTTTGTTTTATCTACTTAACTTTACTTAATTTGCATAAGACATAATACCTTGAACTACATTTGGTTGCACATTCCTCAATAAAGCAATGACAAACTTGGCGCCATAATGGATCTAGTCCAAACTATTCATCAGAACAATTAATATCACTGGGATTTGAGACTTCATAGAGCATTAGTGGTGCCCCAGACAGTCTGACTTGCTTTATTAAGTGTAATAGAAGCATGCAGGTTTATTCAGGCTTCTCCATTAAAATTTGATTCATCTGTAATTAAAGCAATGATGGGCAAATATGTCATCCACAAACCCTCTATAAAAACCAGCTGCTTCAAATCCCCTAAAAAAACACTTGTATTGGTTACCTCCTACGGCACAAAACTATTAATAACACAAAGCATAATTTAGGAGGAGTCGTGCTTTTGCTTCGTTTTTGGGCCACAACATTATCCAGGAAACTGTCAAAGCCAAATGGCTGCGAGGATTATTCCCTGCTGAGTCTCCAACCAATAAAGCTGCAGTGTCCGGTGAGACAGAGAGTCATGGTTTGGAGGCAGAGGAGGACAGATGGAGGCAGAAAGGGAAAGAGAGGGTATGAGAGAGAGCAGACACTTACATTTCTCTCCTGTGGAATGCTGCTCAGCAGAGAGCCTAATCTACACTCCATCTCTGACTCACAGATGAGATCATCTGTCTTCGACTGGTTTCAGCTTTAAATGACACACACACACACACACACACACACAAAAAAAAAACACTTCGCCACAGGGACAACCTTGGAAAATGAGAAAGGCTGTACTATAAAAAAAAAAAAGTCAATAGGCCTGTACCTGCAGGCTGGCAGAACAGTAATGGTAGCATTGTTGCCCTGCCAAGTACATGCTGGCTTCCTCCAAATCTCCTTGTGACGAGCAGCACAATAGTCAACTTATGCCTGTTAAGGAAGGCCCTGGGGATTAAAGAGCAGACGCAGCATGGTGTCTCACAGATAGCTCAGCGTTATCTGCTCAATATAACTTCAAAGAGCATTCCTAGACGTCCAAAGCTCTAGCGGCTGCTGATATAGACCCCTGAGAGGGGTACAGCAGCGGAGCCCCCGGGGGTGACAGGAAGGCCTCTGGATGTTTTGGCCTGTCAAAAACAAACATCAGTTTATTCGGCGAGGAGCAAGCCACCATATGGGTCTTGTCATCTTGGGCTGAAGGGAATGCATTTGACGAAAATCAAGTGCAAATCCCGGGTACGTCAGGTGGGTGATGAAATATCTGAAAGACCCGTTTGAGGGAATGTCACAGTGCTGTGAAAGGTCCTGTCTGTAGCAATTCATTGCAAAAGAGATTTTCATTTGATCTGGAAATAGGACTTGGGTCCCGATAAGGGCCGAGCGAGGAGAGACGTCTGGCTGCGGGATTCACATCAGAGACGAGCGAGAGGCGTTCGACGATAATTCGAGTCAAGAATTCTTTCAAAGAAGGTGGAAATGAGTCAGGTTGCTTGTGTCCTTTGCTGAGGCTTGTTACGGGTTTCCAATTTCGTGTTATTTTCTGTTTATTTTTCCATGTTAAAAGCTCAAACCTTAATCTATTTCACTTTGAATTTATGTGACAAAACAACACAAAGCAATATATGATTGAGAGAGCACATTCATGCATGGCTTAAGCATTTTTTGCAAATTAAAAACCTGAAAAAAAGTGATGCGTCTTTGTATTTCGGGCCCCTTTACTCTTGATACCCGTGAATAAAATTCTGTTTAACAAAACGCCTTCAGCAGTCATCTAATTACCCCCTGAGGGACAAGCCAGGTCTCAAGGGGTTTGCTAAAGAACAATAGTGAACAAACCTTAGAGAACAGACTGCTTCATTAGGATCAAGAGACACAGAGGTCAAGGACACCAAGATACGGCAGTCCACCTAAACTGAGTGGCTGGGTAAGGAGGGGAATAATCAGAAAAGCCACCTTGAGGACAGTGGTCATACTGTAAGAGCTGCAGAAATCCATAGCTCAGGTAGAAGAATCTGTCTACATGACGGCTTATTCATGCAGCTCATAAATCTCACCTCGATAGCAAAAAATAAAGTGATTTTTGAGGAAAAAAAAAATCTGTGTGCATTTTTCTTGAGTTATCTAGAAGAAAAAAGAAGTTCTGGTCAATTAAGATCAAAACAGAGGGCTTTGGTCAATGCTATACGAAAACCAAACATAACACACCATCCTGAATAAAAACCTGGACAGTGACACCAGAAAGTGGCAGTATTATGCTGATGGGGGATTGTCTTCAGCAGGAAGGGGAGGATGGTTATAGCCTCTAACAGGGATACACTCTTAGAGGCTGCAAAAGACTTGAAGCTGAGAACAAGAGTTCACCTAACAGCAGGATGACATGTAGTCAGAGCAACAAATGAATTGTTTAGGTCAAAGCAAATTTGTACAATACAGTGGCCCAGTCAAAGTCTACAATGGAATCAAAATGAGAGACAGCTGGAACACTTGAAAATGAATGTTCACAGACGCGCCCCGTCCAATGCGACAGATTTTGAGTGGTTTTGGAAAGAGAAATCGACAATTTAGTTACTGGTGGAGCCGTTACCCATAAAGATTCTTCAGTTGTTAATTGCAACAAACTGCTTTCATAAATATTCAAGGGAATTAGTTACAAATGTATATTAATAATCAATCCAAACTCCATAAACTACAATGAAGATTATAGATGTAATCTGACAAAAATGAAAAAAAAGTTATGTGTTATGAATATTTTTACTTTTTTTTTTTTCCAGATGCTGTAAATATACAGAAAAGCAAAGATGCATAAACATTTCAGGGGGAAAAAAGAAAGAAAAAAAAGTCTTGGTTTAATGAAGGCAAAAAGTAGAAAGTAGCTTGACTGACATTCTGATCAATAGAGAAACAGAGAGAAAAGCAGAGCTTATTGATTTTAATCTCTTACTGGGGAAAAAGGCACTTTGGGTCATGATGAAGCAGAGGCTACAATTCAGACAATCCACCATTAATTGGTAGTGATCCTTCTACCTTGTGGACTTTAAATAAATCGAAAACGGTGGGCGTTTTCCAGTGAGATCACACTGAGCTGACAAAATGAAAAGGAAAGTTGGACGGTTTGTGTGGCTGGAGCTGAAACCTTAAGTACAACTGGAGCGTTTTTTTGGGTTTTTTTTACCCCGATGGCTTATGTAACAGGAGCGGTGCTTGAAAACAGCCCGGATCACAGGTGGACATTTGCTGAGTGACATTGTGTCCACAAAACTAAAAACTGCTGAGCAGCCAGTGAGCAAAGTCATTAATCTCGCATCTCTGTCTGCATTCGGCACAGCTATGACTTATAACTTAGATGAGTGACACAAACACAATAGGGACAGACAGAATATGCAGCACTGCTGACAATGTGAGGCTGAATTCAGGAGGAATTCAGAGAGATGACAGTGTGCACACACACCTATACACACACACACACACGCACACACACGCACACGCGCGCACGCACACGCACGCAGGCAGGCACACAAATGAGACAAATGCTGCTTTATGTAGACAGGATGGAGATCAGAGAAGATGTGGGATAAAGAAAGCAGTGCCACTGCACCTGTGAGTCAGAGATTTCAGAGGGTTTTTCAGTCAGGCTGGTGCTCTCCGCAGGGATCAGGTCATTGTACTTGGTGCTCACATCCTCGTCCGAGTAGTGGAGACTGCCTGGACTGGGCCTGGGCGGAGACCTGAACAAGAGACAAAGAAAATGATTGGGTCAGCTTCTAATGTGGGCTCTACTGAATGTCAATATCTGACGAATTACGAATGACTGCTTACGTTTGGCCACATTTTCCTACTTTTTTTTGTGTCTCAAGCAAGGCAAGTTGAATGTTTCCTAATTTGCTTTGTTTTAGTACATTTTGTCATTTTGTTTGGGTATGCAAGAAGCTGTGCGTGGCATTTCAAACTGTAACTTTTGTTCTGTTTGCAAATCTTTAACTTGGCCTCTATAGTGCTTGTTCTAGTTTCTTGTAAATTGAATCATTTACAGACCCATTGCCCAAGACACTCTTGAAAATGAGAGCTTTAATCTCAATGAATTTTTCATTTCCTAGTTTAAAAAAAAAAAAAAAAAAGGTTGCAAACAAACTAACAGACAGATGTATGGGAACGACAGGGATACTGTACATTCTGATTGTTGTCGACATCTTGATCAATGGCTGAACCCAAAAGGTTAAGGAGCCACGTAAAGCAGCAGGGTGAGTGAACTGTGTAGTTATGGTTTTATGAAAGAGTCCACATTGGTCAATAATTAAACAAAATTTCTTTTTAAATTAATTTTAAAAAACCCAAATAAACTCTAGATTACAAGCAAGCGCAGATCCCTTAAAGTCCCCACCTCCATTCTCATTACTTTCCAGTAGTGTCATTCCCCTCTTTTCTGTTCCCAAGTGTGCCCATCTGTGTGCAAATGCGTACGAGTTGTGCTTGATGAGCGTCATGAGACGGTCATGAGATTCCCGCTTCCAGCCGGACTCTTCTGGAATGAATAAATCCCTGATTCAGCCCCCTCTCTGTGGGCTGTGGAATGTCAAACCACTCGGCTCTTGTGACTAAATTATAAACAGATCTCTTGCTGGGGTCATCGAATGAAGAGCAGTCATAGGCTCTCCCCCAGCAAATGCTATCGCAGCCGACACAAACGACGTCTCGGATTAAAGTGTCAGTGGCACGCTGTGCTGATCAAATGTGTCGCTCGGATCTGAGCTACGTGTGATTGAGCAAAGAGGAGATGTTGAACTAGGCCTGGAAGGACGAGTGGGGGGGAGGATGGGGGTGTGTGGGGAAGATCAGTAGAGAAATATTTAGAGAAATTGCAAAGTCTTGTCAGGGTTTTCTCTTTTTTAAGTAAACTGAAAAGGAAATCTCTTGGTATCAAATCTTCTCCTTACTTTCCCCCTGTCACTGCTGCTGCTAAACAAACAGCCATCTGTTTCTGCTGATTGGTGCTGGTTTGGCTGAGACCGCTGGGACATTCTGACTGCTGTTGACTTTCCAGGCCGCGGGTTCGACCGCCAGTTGCTGCCCCTGGAGCCACGGCAGCGCACACATCCATTTGATGCATCCAGGATGAATTTGCATAAGCGTTTTCCAAATTAATGCATGTGGAAAGTATCTCGAAAATGTGCTGTGGGTAAATTCCAGCAGTCGTTTGACGGTGGTGGCACAAAAACCAGAAAACCAGGACACATACACATACATCCACATGTTCATTACTTTGAATGTCATTCATTTAGCGCCCTCTGTGGTGGCTGGATGTCATGGCACCTCAACTCAGCAGATAGTTCAAACTTTAAAAGGATCTGGACATAATCCTGAGAAAATGCTGTCTTATGTAGACAAGTAAAGACATAGCGGTGCAGGTTTTATAAAAAATAAAATAAAATAAAAAATGACAAAGCTGCAAACTGTATAAAAAGTACCAAATACTGCAGAAGTCTACCAGCTAGTAGCCTGACAGCTAGTTTATAACCAACCAAAAACTAGTTATTTCTTAGTGGAATTTAAAAAAATATGTCAATTAGCATTGCCTGTTATAGAGTGGCCACAGCTGCTAAAACACAATTAGGCTGTGAGGCACAGAAATTTTTAATTTTTGAATTTATTCCATCTGAATGGGGCAACGTGCAACAATGAATGTACAAAACTGCTTTAAATACACTGGATTTAGCTAATCTCTGCAGCACATCAAGAAAAGCTACTAAGAAATATTTTTAATACGCAAACCTTAAGCAACTTCCACTTCCTAGCAAGACTTTAGAGAGCCAAACAAAAAAAAAAAATAAAAAATGGAGCTAGAGTGAAGAAATGCAATTGCGAGCCTCCTGGGACTTTATGATAAACTGCCTGTATAAAAGCACAGAGAGATCGCAGCCCCCTTTCACCTACTCCCATCAAGACTTATACATTGTCGAGTAAAGTGTAAATTATTTATCATGCCTCTTACTCTGATAGAAAAGAGGTCGGCGTAATCCTCTGGCTGCAAACTTCACTTAGCGTTATGTCAGGTAAGGATTGGAAACCCTCAGTATCTGTGTCTCCTCAAGGTAAAAGAACTCATTAACGTCTAAAATGTTCATCAGCTTTGTCAGTCAAGAGTGTTTAATGCCATATTAATCTGGACAGAATTACTTCGCTAAGAGATCCTTATACCTCAACCCAGACTGCCGTCAGGGTTGGCTTCAAACCACTCAATGCCAAATGAAAATAAGTTTTTAATCCATCTGTCTTGTCGATACATACTTTAAACTCTGAAACACATTTTGTGGTTTTATAAAAAAAAAAAACAATACAAAAATTTATTGCACTTTGAGCGTGAAGTACATTTTTGATTAATTCTCTCATTTAGGTCAGCTAGACTTCATTTTCATGTGTGTAACAATGTTTCACTTTTTATTTGAAAGGCTTGTTTGGTTCTAACTGAGCGATTGAGAGGATCATCTGAAGGTGCAATGAAAATGAACTGCGGTGAGGAGTCGTTTGATTTCGCTGCTCCACCGCTAGGAATCAGTGATCGGCCAGGCGGAAGTTAACTGTGAGAGCTGACATGATTTTTTTTTTTTTCTTTTGAGATTTTGTTATATAAGAAAATTGATGAATACTGACCTCTGCAGACAAGGAACAGCCCAGATAAGCTGCAGTTTTGGTGATGCTCTGACCTGGTTGTTATTGGTTCATTTTTCCTGATTCGAACATATCGTCGCCATTGATGGCAAAATGCCCCGTTACTGACAGACAGTTACTACAGTCACAATTAATTTTGCTATAAACCCCAGGGATGGGTAATTAACAAAAAGCTTTACACGGACCCGACAGAAAGCTCTGCATCAAATCTACAATCATGGAGTTCCTGTGCTTAACTCTGACTTCCACGAAGGCATGGAAATAAATCAACATCAGAGTCAGCTGCGGCTGCTGTTTGCTGTCTGACACGGCTCCTGAATTAGACTGGGTACAGTGAGATTAAGAATGTGTGATTTTCTATCTGAGTCGGAGTCTGTTGGTTTCATCCTGTCTTTGGTACTCTGAGACCAGAGATCTCGATGCGGTATTAATCTGTAAGAGGAGGCTCAGGTGTGGGGATTTGGGTTTCTCCGCTATGGGCTGAGTTCAAAGAGAGCTGATTCTCTGAGTACATCTGTGCATTCTTCTACTGCCAGCCTCCTACCCCCACTCTCCTCTCCCTCCCTTCATGTCAGGGAAGCAGTAGTAAAAAGCTGCCTGGAAGCTTCTCAAAGAACCTCAGTCTGCTTTGATCCATCCTTAAGGTCACACATACAAAGCCACAGACCTAAATATGTTTCTCATATTCATCTACACACACACACACACACACACACACACACACACACACAAAAAAAAAAAAAAAAAAACTTTGACTTTATGTATTGAACCTGAATCCTTTAACTCTTCCTCTAAATTATTTCCACATGAAATAACTGTTACTGTTTACAGGCTGTTGCGAGCCTTTTAACAGTTTCAACAATATGAAAGCAGTGGTTTCTGAACTCACACCTGGTGTGAAATGTAAACATGTTTTGATAATTAAATAGTGAGAAAGTAGTCGGGTTTTGCACCTCGGGTGTCAGTAAACGCACATTTTAGAAAGGAACAAAGAGACACGGCAGGAGAAACAAGAATACAATACTTTTATATTTCATAATATTTCAGATTGAAGCCTGAACTTTGGAACTCTTTTCTATTTTAGCCATTCTATTATAGATTTATGGCTGTATTTTGGATTATTCTTCTGAGGCATGACTGAATTTTGGCCAAGGATTGGCCAGAGCGCCAAATGTTCTGATATTTGATCCGAGATGCTTTGTTATGTAAAGAGGTTATAATCGACCCAATGAATACCCAGATCCCGTAGCTTCAAATCAAGCTTAAATCACCAGTCCTCCACCAACATAACTGTTTACATGTGAAGTTTGTGTTTATTTGCTCTATAATAGTGCTGTCCATTAATTACATGCATTTCATCTACCCCCAAAAAATAATTTGTTCCAGAAGTCTCTTAGTTTACCGAGGTACAACTTTACAAATCAAAGTAACACTTTCCCGTTTTTCTGAACACAGACCTGCGTTGAGGCTTCAAACCACTTACAATTTTTGTTATTTAAAGCAAAAAAAGTGGACTGGTTATTGTTTTGTGCTACACAGTGATCACTCTTTAAACATCTAAAGAATGTTTAAAGAAAACAGCAACATTTCTATAACCCTTACTAATTCGCTGTTTAACAGTGGAATTTTGATCACTTCCTTGTCTCCTACCTAAACCGTAGGTAGGTAATTAAAAGGAGTTTATTTTTCCTTTCAAGCCAATATTCTGCATAAGACTTGTTTCAAAATTCTGCAGCAAGAAGCATTGCTCTCTTCCTTTTCACAAACCTTGCCCACTTTACACCACATAGCCGGATTCCGAGGGAAAATATGGACGGTCACACAAACCACCCCATGCACACTATTTATTTATTTATTTATTTTTAGCATTTTCCTATTGGTGACAAAAAGGTCTGTTTTATGTTTAAAGGAATAAATCATAAACTTTGCTGTTCAAAAATGATGCATTTTTGAACAATAATCTCCTCCCACACATGTTGGCACCCCGATAAAGAACTGCAAAGAATGCAAAAACCTTTGTTCAAAACAACTTGAATAGCTTTAATCGCAGAGTGTTTAAAAATGACCTACTTTTAAAAATAAATCACCAGTGACACAATAATTTGCAAGACTGGTTTTTAAAATGAACAAGTGTGTTTACTTTTTTTTTTATATCACTTTTGAGCTCCATGTGGTCTAAATATCAAGAAATGGAGGTTTGTTTCTCTTAGTCACCCTACCTTACAGTGAATGAGAATTTCGACATTACCTTCCCACTATGCACGGAAAGGAGGATGGTAAGCCAGGTGCAACAAATATCTAAAGGTCATTGTTTCAGAACTGCAGCACATACAGACATCTTGAGTCAGCAACAAACACTGCAGATCTTGTCTGGCATGCAACAAAGGGCGATCATGTGAAAAAGCAACCAATGAACACAGTTAAGAAGAGGGGAGGATTTATGATGTTACGGGTCTGCTTCTTTTCCAAAAGACCCTGCAAAACTTGATGGAGTGCATGGCACCATTGCTTTTTTTTTTATTATTTTTTTTATTTTTCTTGGAAATACCAGGAGATTTAGTATGAAAAACCTCTGCCTTTGTCAGAAATCTTTACATGGACCATCATTGGGTCTTTCAGAAGGATAATGACCCAAAACATATGACCAAATCAACACAGAAAATGATCATACAAAATAAAATGTATCTGCTTTTTTATCATCAGTATCTCAGTCCTGAACATAAATCTTACAGAAAACCTGTAAAGAGAAAGGGTTAATGATCCCTCCCTCTATAACCTCCGACATTGTGAAATATGGAGGTCAGGACAGAGCACCTATAAATGTGGAATGAGCGATTTTATGGAAGAAAAAAAAAACTAGTTTTTTTTAAAGAAGTGTTATCACTGCAAGAGGAGAAGAACCTCACCTGGTGTAGACGCCATTCTTCCGACAGAAAGAATTTTTCACTGAAAGCCGTCGGTTGTTGAGCTCCAGAGCGGGGAAGCGGCCTTCATCCAGACTGACCATGTCGCCGTGAGTCAGAGCGTTGCAATTGGAGTTGTTACCTGGACACACGTACAGAGACACTGTGTGACCACAGGCAAGGGGGGAAACAGGGAGGTTAATGTCTGGAAGGCGACATGGAACTGATGAGTGCTTGGTAAAACACAGAGGGTTAAAAGAAAAATCAGCAACAAATGTGTTTGCATTGGAAGTTGCTGAAAAGTACCAAAAACGTCTTGAAATTTCTCAATCTTGAAGAGATTTTTTCAGATTATTTCTGAGTGTTCTGATAAATTCACTGCAGTTTGTTTTGCTTTTTGTTTTTTGTTTTTTGCTTGAAACTACAGAGAAAGTTCACCCTCCAGATATAAAGCTGGTGCCATACCTGCAATGGATCATAAGCAATTAATTTTGTGGGAGTGGTCTAGTCAAAGTCCACAGCAATATTTACAGTTTGGCATCAAAGTGAGAAAACATAAACAAAGATTCAACTTTGCAGGCACTATTTTGTTTACACCATCACTTCAGATAAAAAAAAAAAAAACAAGATCAAGAACAAATTTAGAGTTATGATCTCTTTCACTTTTATTCCATAAGTAGCAGCTCATTATCAATACAACAACAACAAAAAAAATATTGATTCTCATTAATTTGACTGCTGGAGGGAACTGAGTGGACTATCAATTTCTTTCCCCCAAAGAAAGAAGAAGAAAGAAACCGCATTGCTCTCTCTTTCTCCCAGTTTCCAGCTTTACTGTGCTGGTTTAACCACTTTCCGCCTGTAACCTTGTAGCAAACAGACAGCTACAAGAGAGGGATCGATTTTCACATCCAACTCTCAGCTAGAAGGCAGACAAAACTGCCTCCCAAAACATCTCTAGGATCTCCTTTAAATATGAGTCGTTTAAGGTAAGCTTGTAGCCCGGTTAGGATGGGAGATGAGGTTTTGAAAAATAAAATTCGCAGCTTTTTGTGTAAACATAATGAAATAAAAAAATATATAGTAAACACATACCTATTTTCTTAGACTGTTTCCCAGAACTGCACAACTTCCAATGCGATAAACTACGAGTTTCCACATTTTAGTGGTCAATAAATGTTTTATGCGAATGCTGCTTCCCATTTGTTAGGTTAAAAAAAACATTTTCTCAATGTCCCGGCAAAGCCAGGACCCTCATGTCTGGCGGAGGCTACTTAAGGTCAAGTGGTGGCTATGCAAACACGGTGAAAAAGAAAAGTGCACTTGGTAGGTCCAACATAAGCCCAGCCAGATTCTAGACAGAGGCTTTGAGAGTGTCTTTGTGCTGGAGTGAAAATGAGCTTCTTGTGTTTTTTTTTTGTTTTGTTTTTTCCTGTCAGATAGAAAGATGGGCAGTGACCCGCAGGGACCCCTCCCCTCCCCCGCCTGGCAGCCAAATAGGCCCCTGAAAAACTGCTGAGCTTAGGGGAAATACCAACTGATGTCAGAGCTGCTCTGAATGGACAAATAACCCGCTCCCCACCCCCTACCACCGCCACCATTCCAGTTTTCCTCCACCTCTATTTTTTATTTTTTTCCCCCAGAACCACAACTATTAGACTATGTTCAGATAAGTTTAAAATAAAAATACAGCCAAGGGGGAAAAAAAAAGAAAAAAAAAATAGAAAGCACACCTTTTAAAGTTTTAAACATCAGAGCAAGCAAACATAATCCAATCTTTATTAGTATTGATTAAATTTAGCCTGAAAAGTTACAAAAAAAAAACAAAAAAACAATGTTATTAATATTATTAATTAGCAGAACAAACTCTCAATAGTCATTTTCTGCCTGACTTTATCAGTCTTTCGTATTGTTATTATGGAACTTTGAGAGGGAGAAAAAGATCTTATCAACATTGCATACAGGTTTATAGCAACTTGCTACACCTCGCACAGTCTCTTTTTTGGCAATTTCTCTTAGAATAACTTGATCTTTCTTGTGAAAATGTAACAAAATGGAAGGAAAACAGCTTAAGTCTATGACATTTGTACATTTCAAATCAAGTGGCTGCGGAAATTGGTGGCGGTCAAACTTGCTTTTTTTATCTTATGAATAATATTTCAAAAGATTTTAAATGTCATGTGATGTTAAATTTCTCAAACTGGGAATTATTTCTAAAGATGTTTCATAGTTGTAGGTCAGTGAATCACTTTAACAAGGAGTACAACTTTCCGAGGGAAGAAAAAAAAAAAAAAAAAAAAAAAGTAAGAAAATCAGGTCCTATGAAGCAAAATGTTTTTATCACAGATGATTGGTAAATTTATATGCGCTCACCCGATTCGGACTTCTTTGCATATTTTTTGCTCTGTCCTCTAATGATGAGGATGAAAACCAGCAGCAGGATGAAGATGAGCCCCACCAGCGCCACGACGACGAGGAACCACCATTCCTCGTAAAACGGGGCCACTTTCTGACCTGAAAGAAGAGTGGAAAATTGGAATTCACGCTTGTTAGGAACGTACGCGGCGTGTTCCTGTGAAGTCTGGAAGACCTCAGGGAATTTTAATTAAGTTTGAAATGTAATTTAATTCACTTCATTCAGTTCTATTAACTAACTAACAAAAAAAAAAAAAAAAAAACTCACCAGATATAGAGGGAGAAGGTAGGCTTGGAGAGCCGTAGCCATAATCGTTCACTCCGATTATCCGAAAGTCGTAGCTGACGCCTTGTTTAAGTATATCTATGTTGAACGTGTGTGATGTTGCATCCTTCGGGATATCCTTGATTATAATATCCCACAAACCCTCATCTACAAGAGAAATAAAAGTTTACTTTAACACACACACACACACACACACACGCACACACACACACACACACACACAAAAAAACAGACATAAACATTTATTTAATCAGCAAAGCTTTTAAAGCCTGTAACAGCATCACTGACAACATGTTGTTAGTTTATTTTTGATATAGAGCACCTGGCTTGCTCACAGCTCTCAGGGTTAATTGATAATTCCTTCAAATATTACACAATCCATCAATTTTACAGCCCCCGTAAAAATTTACAGCGACCAAATCGGCAACACAAGCAGTGGCACGGCCGTCTTTTCTTGCCAGAGATCGTTCATTACGCCGTCGCCGCTTGTAAATATCAACGTAAACTGTGACTCTTCGAACGAGACACGCAAATAAAGCTGGCGGACTTTGCAGATATCCAGCGCTGGGATCAGTAAGGCCTTCGGATTGCTTTGAGTGCGGCCCGGATATCCGCCACTCGAGGTGTCACACTTAGCCATTCCTTCAACTCTCTAACGCTGTTTCGTCCACGTTCTTTCTTGTGAGACACCAAACATCCATCAAATGGCACGGATGTGTCAGTCACAGTTGAAACAGGATGCCGATTCTCCCAGATGCACCGACCGAATCAATAACGCATTAAAATATCAAGGGCGTCGACACGGAGGCAGCAAATATTGACTTTTCACATGACTTTCTGGATGCTCGGTATCACAGGTGCTAATATAAAGTTGGATTCACTAATTTGCGAGTGTGTTTTTTTTTTTTTTTTTAAGATTAATATATTCCCATCCCATTCTGACCCTTGCCTATGGTTTAGAGATATGGATGATGACTGAAAAAAACAGGCTTTCATATACAAGAAGTTAGAATAATCACCCTAATACATTATACATAACATCCACAGAAATAGTATGAAAGAGAATTTATACACGAAAGCCTTAGCTTGTGATAGTTTGACTTCATAGTTACTTTAAGTTACAGAGAAATGAATGCTTTTGAGAGGCACATTACTGTCATTTTTCTTGTACGACTCACGTTTTCAAACCACTGCTGACATTTAATCCCGATAGAAAAAAAAAAAATCTAAAATTAAATGCAGCTGCAAAACATAAAGCAACAGACTCTCTGTGTTATTAATAGGTTGGAAGAAGCAAAAGCTTCCTCTGCTTTCCAAAAGCGCATTTTGCATGTGGATAAAAGCTGAAAATGTCCGTTTTAGCCGTTTTGAGATTCAGCCCGGATCTGGTCTGAAAAGCCCCACCTGAAGGTCTGGCCTCGATGACGTAGCGTGTTATAGGAGCACGTCCTGGGTCACCGCCTGTCCAGTGAATGGTCAGGCCTGAGCCATAACGTGTTATAAAAGGCTCTCCGGGTGGCCCTGGGGCTCCTAAAGAGGAACGACAAAATTAAAAAGGAAAAACACGTGTTTTTTATTTTTAAAAGAAGTCATCCGGAGTAGCTAAAAAAAAAAAAGCCATTAGCTATCTAAAAAAAAAAAAAAACAAACAAAAAAATTAAATTCAACCCAGAGCTGGGTCATCTCAAAAGAAAATTTTGTAAATCTTAAATGCCTTCAAATTGTGATTCTTTTTTTTCAGAGTTCCCTCCACAAAGGCTGCTCAATGTATCAATCCAACTGTTGTTACTATAGACTCTCATATCTGCATAACTCATGCAGATGAAGAACTGTAGCTCAGAGTGCCAGAACTCACACTGATAAGCAGCAGGATATGCATGAACAGCCACACGGACATCATCTGATTGTAAAACAAATCGTTACAAAGTAAACAACCATCTCATAAATAAGAGAAAGAGATGTAATGGCAATAAACTGCAGACAGTTTTCCAAACAAATGCATTTAGGAGCATTTAGGAGGATTTGTCATTTTATGAATGTCTAACCTAATGGATTACTTTCACCCATGATTGTGCACGATAAAAACTGCTCATGTGACTCAAAACCAAAATTAGGCAGTCATGGTGGATTCACCATAGACATCTGTGTAAAAAGCCAGATGATGCAAAGGTGCTGTGTTAAAAAAAAAACAACAACTTACAGTTAGGCACTAACTTAAGCTGTTTAAGTCGTTTTATGCAACTAAAGTATTTATGGCTCACAGCTACTCCACGCAGTCTCACTTCAAGAGAACCAAACTACCTTTTTATTCCAAAAACAAAGTCCGTGACAACTACCTTCGTCTGGCCCAGTGGTGATGTTGGCCTCCACCTCCGGCCCATAGATAAACGTCTTGGCCCGGATGCGGAAGTTGTATGTGATGCCCTCGGCCAAGTCTCTGAGTTTCAACCAGAGGGGGCCAGTGCCCTTCACGTCCACCGTAACTGTCTTACTGACGCCTGGAGGGGAGGGGGAGTGAAGACAGTCGGCACAGGCCACTGAGGAGTCTGGACAAACAGACCACATTTAGAGCAGGTCTTCCACAGGCGAGGCAAATGGGGGAGAACACTCAGCACAGCCAAATGAACACACACATGTATAATCACGAAGTTTTCAGTTGCAATTTATGCATAAAGTCTTGCGCATTATTTGGAATAATAAACAGCTGCAGTAATGCGCGATGGCTAGAGTGGGACAAGTACAAAACGCTCCGTCCGCAGTCAGTGACCCCAGGACGTTCCGTACAAAAATCCACAATGCAAGTCAAAGGTGATTCAGTTCAAATCAGTAAGAGTAACAGATTACCATCCACAGGCGTTAGAGGCTCATAAACCAGACGGTAGCCTTCAATGATGCCATTAGGGAATGTGGGGTCACCCCAGGACACATTGACCGAGGTGGTGGTCAGCTTACTGAAGTGAATGAAACTCGGCGCGCTCGGAGCTGGAAGGTGAACAGAACAAATATGAAAAAAACGTCACTATGCTAGGGTTTTGAAGGTCTTTAGTAGACAAAACTTTGGATGTAATCAACCACAATGTGTCACAGGGATGTCTGTAAAAAGAAAGATCAATTATGGTGTTGTGATTCTTCTACGAAAGCTTTCATTAGCTTGGTTTGCTCAAGAGAAACCTGAATGCTTGTCAATACATGCTAAAGTATCTCTTCCATGACTGATTTTCTTTAGGTAATTTAGCCCCCCCCCTTTTTTTTTTTATGACAGTGTTGTCAAAAATATATTCCATTGCAATCCTGGTTAAAATTACATTTACACAATAGCGGAGTGAATATGTAAACAAATGACATATTGCAAACACATTTCTGAGGTTCCATAAAAACAGTGATTATTGAGTAAATCTTTCAAATGTAAATGTTGGAGCCATTGAAGATGGATTGTTTTTCATTCTTGGTCTTTCCTTTAGTATAAAGACTGTGATGGAAGAAAAGAAAAGGAGAAGAAACGTGAGTCACGATCAAAGTCTGCCTCTGCTCGGTTGAGTTTTGAGACTCTCTCAGAGGAGAGAGGAACCAGAAAGTTTTGATCACATGGGGTGATGAGGAGAAGCCTGATCTGCCTGTGTGTTCTGCTTTCTTTGTCAATTGTTTGTCAAATTTTGAAATTGATACATTTCACCAAAGCTGAATTCTATATGGCTCAGAGCAAAGTATAAAAAAAAAAAAAAAAAGATGAAAATTGATGATATAAATGAAGACACAGTAGGCGTGCATATTTTAAGAGCTCCGTTTCAATGCGGAAAAATACTGACAAGAACTTCTGTGATCTTAATTCCATAATGGAAAACACTTTATTTGGTCGAATACGCCGAATTGCAGTGATAACGTAGCAAATCAGTAAAACCGACCTGCAGCTTTAAACAATTCAACAGCTGGATTTTCTCTCTACTGTTCGAGAGGAACTGCTGTAAAACTGTTGGCGCCGCAGCTGTGCGACTTCAAGTTAATGGTTTTCAAGAGAGCCACCGTCCTTGTACACAAACTGAACAGCACTGATTGGGGTCAGGTCCACAGTTTTGTTAAAAAATAATAGCAAGTTAGAAGGCTCTGGCTCACACAAAAAAAACATCCGACCCAGGTCACAGTAGCCCTCCAGACCCCATTAAGGTGGGCTGAGCTCGTGGCAGCCTACAGCACTTCCAGCCTATATAAGCCTTGATTGTTTCCGCTGTGTCATAGTACGTTTGATTGGAATTTTATGTAACAGACCAGCAACAAAGGACTGCATAATATTTAACTAGATGAAAAAAATATATGTATAAAATGTTATTTGTGCAATCAAAAATCAAAAGAACATAATGTGCAATTGAACTCAGATAGATCATATTAGACAGCATTCAAGGGGTAATCAAACTTTTGCAAGTCTCCGTATTTGTCCTAAATTTGTCAAGCAGGAGCTAACGCTCTTAGAAGATGCACTTTCTAAAAGGTTGGGATTGTTGCCTCTCCAATGCAACAATTGGAGAGGCAATTCCAGCTTTTTTCCAGAAAAGCTGGAAAAGCTGGAAAAGCTGGAAAGGTCCTTCCCGCCTTTCCAGCTTTTCTCCTGCACAAGCACAAAGCAGAACTTTAAACAACTTCTTTTGCTTTTTGGCATTTACTCTTCAGTCTGACGCATGGTAGCAGGGTTAAATCAAAACAGCTCCCTTGAAGGTGGGGAGATTAGGATTGTTTTGATGCGTTTTTGATTGGGGTACAAGCAGAAAGTCCCCTGAGTCTGAATAAGATGAAAATGCAAAAAAAAAAAAAAAAAAAACTGAAAGAAAAGGGATGGTGAGGTTGTGGAGACACAGTACCTGTAAAGCTACTTTCATACAACCTCCAAACCTGAGATCCCTTTTACAGAATGGGTCAGCTGATTTGAAACTTATGCTCAGCATGTGGCTCTGCTAACACTGTTTGACACGCTGACAGCGGTGATTAGCATCATTGTCATTTCACATTCTTTCCTCACGGCTGATTCTGCTTTGAGGGAACTCTGAGGGCTCTTCAAACCAACAACAGCACAGAACAAGGACTATTGAATAAACACATCCATACAAGCGTTCTAATTTATCTATTATAGTAATGTCATCCTATCAACATTTGTCTCCGGCTCCTTTCACGGTATTTCCAAAAGAGATATATTTGCTCTGTCCTGAACGTACTTATCCTTGGGCTCATTAACACTGATTGAAGAACTTAAGTACCTACTGAAAGACATAGACGCTAGACTTACCGGCTTGCTGAGTACGTCCCCTCGTCGGAGGACTGCGGGGTCCGTCACCGGCAGCGTTGAAGGTGGCCACACTGATCATGTATGTGGTGTAGCCAGTCAGGTTCTTTAGTTTCACCCCCCTCTCTGGCATGAAGAGCGTCCGCAATCGCTCCGTCTCGTTCTTACGCTGGAACTCCCAAAAGTAAATCTAGAAGGAATATTGCAGATGTACTTAGATGTCATATACTGTATATACAGCTGTTTCTGTCAGAAAAAAAAAAAAAAACTATTAATGAAAGAAAAGTATAATGAAGTCCAAACATTCTATAGGTCTCCACAAGCAATTCCAAAAATGTTCTGTTAATAAGAACAGCTTATTTAATGAACTATTTAAAAAGGAAAAGTGACCATCAAACCACATTTAATGTTCTACATTTTGCATTCCTGTCATATTTTCAAGTCTCGCTACCTGATTAGAAGCAGCCAATACATCTCCATAGAAACCTAGTTTCCTTTTCAATAGCTTATTACATAGACAGTGCTTCCTTAGACTGAATTTTGAAGGACCTTCCTGATTCTAAAAACGGCAAACTTTCAGTCGCAACTTCCACAACGAAGGGTGTGATTGTCACAACCATTTCGTTAGAAATAGTGAAATTAATGATCACAAAAAAAGATAGGAATTTTGAGTTTCTGACCAGTTGGTCAAGCATAGCATTTTGGTGATTGTGGCAACCAGCAAATGTCTTAATGGATCTATAATACATAAAAGTGAAAAATTTTGAGCTTTTTCTTTAATACACCGTTATGTAAAACATAGTGGACCACTAAAACATTTAGCACTTCACAGGATGGGAGTCTGACCTTGTAGCCCTGGATGTCACCATTCTGTGCATTCAGTGGTGGAGGGTCCCATGTAATGTCCAACTGAGTAGCTGTGGCTGACTGAATGGCAACATTCTGCGGTGGGGCTGTGGGGACTGTCACAAAAAAAAAAAAAAAAAAAAAAAAAAGAGAGTGACAGTTTTACTGACATACAGATATACAAACAGGAATCAAGAACAAAGTCTCTTGAATGTATTATAACAGCATTTATTGAGGTCTGTGCTTGTAAAATGACAACATGTGTGAAAGGTTGTTCAGACTATCTCCATCTTTTGGCATTTTCTTGAAACGTACACTTATTTCTCATGTAAAATGTGTTGCAGCTTCAAGTACATGCGTTCCAATACTCAACTGTACCCTAAATATACTACTGACACGTCAAAAGGGTTTGTACAATATCACAAACTCACAAAAGTAAACAAAGAAGCACACATACCTGCCTCTCCGACAAATACCTCCTGGGGTGGGCTCCTTGGCCCCTCGCCCACAGCGTTGTACACACTCATGCGTATCTCATAGCGCTTGTGTTTACTCAGCTCTGCAGCAGAGGGAAACAATTTCACATGTAAGGTTAGTAGGTAACAGACATTAGTTTGAGCTGCATGGGCAGCCATTTCTCCTTTTAACAGGAGAAATGATTGCACATTCACTGCAACTGGAAAAACAATTAGCTAAACTCAGTGAATGTCTTTCATTTATTTAAAATGGATCTGTAACATAGCAAAAGGTGGAGCGAGTGAAGAGGTGTGAATATCTGAGTACAGATTCACTTTCTGCCTGATAAAAGGCTTTTGTATTAAGGCAATGCAGCTATCGAATGTGTTCATTTAATTAAACGTTTGAGTTTTTTTTAAACTGGTGGTTACTGGAAGCATAATAAAATTCAATAAAACAAGATTTTGAATTGTATTTATTTGCAAATTTCATCTGTATGTGTGTGTGCGTGACGTTTGTGTGATACAAAAACTTACTGTCCAGCTCATACTGAGTGAGAGTGGGATCACTTAGATTCTGGATGGTGTAGGGGGCTGAGAAAAAAACAAAAAACAGAGGTAATTAAAAAAATAAAAAAATAAATAATAATAAAAACAACAAACATTGGGCTTATCAAGAGGAACCGGCATCAGTTCAAAGTCCAGCACTTTCCCTGTTGATTGGAGCAGTACTGTTTTCATACAACCCACCCTGAACGGTCCCAGAGATCATGGCTGTAAATTAGCCTGGGAATGACTCAACAAGAGTCAAATTACAGGCCATGCTGCACAGAGTGGTGGAAACAGAGTGGCTCCTGAGTAAACCTAATAATAGCCTGTGGCTGATAACCACTGATCACAAGATGAAATGTTTTGCTGTGAAGTGTCAAGACCGTTGGGGATATGTTGGCAACCGAATGGGCCTGTGTGACAGTTTTCCTCTAATGGAAATAATGGTGCTGCTGACATAGGAATAATCAGCCAAGACAGAGTTTTATAATTACGTGTTACCGGAGTAAAGTGTGGAAAGCGCACCTTTCTTTGAATTAATCTGTATTCAGAATTTCTCTCTGCTGCTGGTTCATAATCCTTCTTTATAAAATACATTACAGAGGGTCTTTGTAATGCAAAAGAAAATATCATACAATACAAATCTTAATTCTAGGGTTTTAATGTATCATGGTATAATAACATTAACTTCTTTTATTTTTAGGTCAATTCTTTTTTTTTTTTAATTAAACCAGGTTTTACCACATCATCAATAAATGTTTGAAATAAAGGAAGTAAAATCGAATGGCTGTGTGTAAAACACAGTACATGTTTGCTTAAAAATTTTATAATATTAAACAAATGCAATTGATAAGCTTTTACAGAAGCTTTGACACTTTGCTGATTTGGAATATAAAGGTGTAGAATGAAGGTTGAGACAGCCCATAAAAGGAGCACAATGGTTTGCTTAACAAGAAGATATTCTCTCTTTCACCAATATGCCAGCAAAGCTCAGGTTTGCAAAGTTAAAGCTGAATGAACCACAAGAACTCTGGAACAATGTCCTTTTGTTAATGAGACCAAAGTAAAGATGTTTCGCACATAACGCACACGACCATGTTTGATGGAAACCAAACACAAACAACCACAAACACCTCGTATTAACTGGCGAGTGTGTTTGCGGAGGTGTTATTCTTTTATTCTTGTTTTGCGGAAAAGAATCAACGTGCTGCAATACCTTGGACAAAGTTATGTTTGAAATGCTGGGGTTGGACTTCAAGAGAGTGGTAGAGCAGCAAATCTTTGCAAAGCAGGAATTAAAAGCTCCTAAATACACGGGCGTACTGTGCGTGTTCTGTGATCTGCACGCACACAGCCTGTGGACGGTCGAGTTTTCCTAGTCAAGCCTTTCGATTTCCTACATTTCTTGTGACAAATTCCTTGATTTCCCATAATCCTCATAGATGTTAGAAAATTTGATGAGCTAGTTGGGCACCTAGTCTCGTTTCTTCTCTACGAAGGCAGTGACTGCACACCTGTTAGTGTGGCAGAGTGGTAGTCTAGCTACTGCTAGTAGCCACTAGCCACTAGTGGCTACTAGCTAGCAGTAGCAGTTTGCTGCTACTGCTAGCTAGACAGTCTAGCTACTAGTTACTGCTAGACTGCCACTCTGTTTCCCGACACCGTTTCCTGATAAATTAGCCTTCACTGTTTCCCGAAACCAATTACACAGTCATAAAAATGTACCTTTGCGCAGACATGTCAGAAGCACATTGGTATTGAGTAGAGTACAGGTGGAGTAAAGTACAGCCGATTATGTGGGGACCTTTAGAAACTGGGTGCATCTTTTTTCCCATGACTATGATATGGTGCACACATTAGTCAATCTCTGCTATTGCATGCTGTGTTAATAAATATTTCTCCTCACCGTTCAGCTCAGCCCATGAGGACAGACTGTTGGCTGTGTGAATGTAATTGCGGAGACGGTCATAAAGCAGTTCACGATAGCAAATCCGAAATCCCAGTAAGATTCCATTGATCTTCTCCTCAGCAGGTGGCTAAGGGGAGAAAAATTAGAAGTTGGGGGAAATAAAAACAACAACAACAACAAAAAACGGCATAAACATCTGATTTTACTATGAGTTGTTTCTAAGTAGACGTTACTAAGAGGCTTTTAGAAAAAAAAAAAAAAAAGAAAGATAGAAAAATCTTTGCCTCTAAGACAGAGCACTTTTCCACATGTTAAGTGATGTAGAGAAACCCCCTTTGGCTGAGCATGAGTCAACAGGCCCAGAGGGAAAGGAAGAGAGAAAAACAAGCAACTTTCTATCCTCATAAACTCTACAAGTGTTCATAAAAGTAAAACTGTCTATACGTGCCTCCTGTTTTCCTCTTTATGAGCTGTTAATTCAGGTATGAGTGCAGCGGGAGGGGTGTTTTTATATTACAGAGTGCAGCGTCTTACTGACAAAGTCTGTATTCTGTAAGTACAGGGCTTGGACTCTCCTGGTCTCTTATTAGAGGAAACTTTCTCAGACTTTAATTGATTCTGCAGTCAGTAAAACAAGGGGGGGGAGAAAAAAAAAATCCACTCTGCCGTCTGCTCTTACCTGCCAGCGGATCAGCACCGACGTAGTTGTGTGCGGCGTGACAGAGAGGATTGTCGGTGCTTCGTCTGGCACTGAGGCAATAAAAGCGAGATAGATTAGCTAAATTGACTTGAAAATGCGCACTATTCAGTCAGCTAAATCTGTCCACGGGCTGAGCCATTCAGGGAGCGTAAACACACACGGGAGCCAACACAGGAGAAGCATTGACCGCTGAGTTACAAATAGTAGTGAGAAAAGATCAGGAGCGATACATTTCTTCAGCTGGCTGCAGCACAACACGGCTGGCTTTTGTTTAGCGGAGATTTAACGACAGCTCCCGTGTCTTGAGGAATCGCAGACGGCGCACGCACGAATCAATCTCTGCTACTGCTGCCAGGGTCCACATCACGACAAAAGGACTAATTCATGCAAACATTGAGCAGCTAAAATTGAAGGAGGACTCGCTCGATATTTTCCGACTCGTGTTCTACTTGTCAAAGCTTTATACTTTTAACATTACCAGAATAAATTAAATATAATATAGAACCTTACCATCCTGCAGAGTTGTGATAGCTTCACTCTCCTCACTGTACTCACTGTCCCCAATGTCATTAGTAGCTTTTACTCTGAACTGGTAGGAAGTAAAAGGTTTTAGCCTGAAAAAAGAGAAGCAACATGAAATTCCTCAATATTAGTAAAAAAAAAAAATAATACAACACATGTTGCTGAGAAATAACTGTGTGAGAAACTAACCACACGGCCTAAAATGAAGCCAAAATTGAACAAAAACAACTTCTTTTTTTTTTTTTGTCAATTTCCAGTTTAATTTAAACCATTTTCACAGTGCAGCAGACTTTGATTGAAACTGAAAGAGCTCTGAAGTAACATGAGCACATCGATAGGCGATAAAGTGACATTTCACTTTTGCAATATTTTCCGTGAAAACACGGCCGACCGACAACCAAAATTCAGGGAAAGACTTTACTCGGAAGCTTTCACCGGACTACCTGGACACTTTGTAGGACGTGGCCTCGTGGTTGACGGAGGCGGAGTGCACCGTCCAGTTGTTCTCAGGCAGCTCTTTCTGCTGCACCGTGTAGTAGCGCACTGGGGACAGCCCGTCACTTCCTGGCTCCCAGGAGAGCAGCACGTGACGGGCCTGGACGTCCTTCTGAGGGACAACCGGGCGGCTGGTGGGCTGTGGACGAGCTGGAACAACCGGAGGCAGAAGTAAGGAGAAAGAAACTTGAGTCGGAAAAAAAAAAAATGTTAATCAAGGAAGGGATCCCAGATGGACGACAGAAACGGGATGAATAATCAATAATTTAAATGGGATTCTCTGTTCCAGCTTCTTTATCTGTGGTGCTGAGCCACATTTAATGGTCAGCTTGACTGATCCGTCTTTCACCGGTTTATTTCCAGACCATTTCCGCTCAGTTTTCTTACACAGGAGGCTAAATGTAATTTGACCTTTGTCAACCTTTAACGTCACATCTCCTATGTAGAAAATAAATTAGCCTTCACGCTGGTGGATGCATGGATGATTTCCGTTTAAAATGGCTTTGGAATAAATTCTTCATACAGATGCAGAGATCTTAAACAGGTTTATCTATGGTATTGTTGTTGTTAGGCTATTGATTATACAAATACAATTGTTTCAATTTGGAGTACAACATATTACAATAAAAAAAAGCATGTAATACACACATCTTTCTACTGAAAAGTGTGTGAAATCAGCACAGAGTGCTCTACAATTTCCTGGTAGATGGCTATGCTGACACTGGTCTTGATAAATCACCAACACCAGGAGATACTATGGCTTCTCAAATCATCTAATCATCTATGTAAACTCGATGCTGGACATCAAGTAACTGACTTGTACCTCTCCACTCGTCGTGCATGATCCGTGACCTGGAGTTACTATTGAAATGTCAAATTTATGTTTAGCTAACTGAACAACAGTCCAGTTAGCTCAGGAGTAGCAATATTAGAATTTCACTCAAATACATTAATTTAATGGCATGTTGATTGGAAAACGGTAGACAGGAAATACTAGGTGACTGGTTGATAAATGTGCCAAAGAAACGCTCTCCCTTACACTAAAAACAGGATGGATGCGAGTAGCAAATTTCAGATTTCCTAAATCGTTTTCCAAGTGTAACGGTTCTGACAGAAATTGCAGCGTAAACAATTATCCACATGCCTTGAAGAAAAGAGATAAATGCAGCATCAGAGTGCATCTAATACATACCTGGAGCGCACAGACACTCTTTTTAGTAAACACATCTGCTCAGCGGACTGCTGACTGGAAAATTAATGGCTAGAAGTGGAGGGACGGCTTAGAGCGCCTTCCAACAAGTCGAGACACACACCCACGTCTGGTCGGCATGCACAACCGCTTGAACGTGTCGCATTTAGCACAAATCCTGCTCTTGCTGCTTTAAAATTGGTCTCAATCACTGCAAATTCATCTAACGTGAACCCAGCCTGCAGTTCACGCTCACCTCTTTTCTCTGTGGTCACGACCAGGGCCTCGGCTGCGTCGCCCCAACCTTTCCTGGTTTGGGCTGTGATGCGGAAAACGTAGACAGATTCCGGTTTAAGGCTGGTCACGGTGTACTGACGAGTGCTGGGGTTCAGGACGTCTACTGTGGCTGCGTTGCTGTTAGTGGAGTTCAGGTGGTAAGTGATCTGGTAGGCTGGAGAGGAAAAACGGACAAGTGAAGCTGAAAGTTTCTTCATTTTTCTCCGTCTTCCCTCGCAATGACAACAAGCTAAGTTTTTGTCCCAGATGATGTGATTCCATTTGCATCTGCCCTTGCCTGCTGCTTTGCTTTGTAAGACCCACTGTGGATTTGAAACTGAATTACACACCAGATGTACAACAAATCACAGTTGCACAAGAAAATCCCCAACAAGTTTAGGAGGGAGCTAAACTCCCCTTCCTGCAATGTTGAAACATGGCAAAATTTAATTTCCCCTGTTGGACATTGCCATGTCAGTTTAGTCAACAATAGCATTAGAACAATATGTTGGGAGTCATTCAGAGCTACATCTGTGCTCCTCATTGCTTTCAGGTATATAACCTAAAGCGAGTGCAGTTCTAGATTCAGTTATGGTTTTTATCATCCATCTACATTTAGAAATAAATAAATAAATAAAAAATCTTTCCAAAATAGGAAAGAATTTTGAGTGTTACTAACCAAGAATGATGCCGTTGGGCTGTGCAGGTGACTGCCAAATTAGCCGGACAGAAGTGGTCCGTACCTCAGGAAAGAGGATACCAACAGGAGGCCCTGGTACTGCAGGAAAACAACAGAAAAAAAAAAGCCCAAAAAACATTCGGTTTCAGTTCAAAACTAATGTAAACGTACATATATTTTTTATGCCTCCTAAAGGTATAATTGTTTATAATTCTCTACAGTGCTATCCAAGCATTCTTTGCAGACTTTGGCTGCTCTTCAACCAACAATTAACTGCAAACTTTGCACAAAAAAGTAGAGAAATTTTGGCTGTGCTTAATACTTCCTTGTTGAAACAATTCTTATTAGAAAAAAACAATATCATACCATTGGAAAGCTTGATTATATCCCTTAAATTGTGCCAAATTTGCAAGAAAATGCATTTACTGACTGAGAGGCAGAGTTTAGTTGGTTGCTCCAACATGCTAAACAGTTTAAGGTGGAGGGACTGTGATAATGTGGGGCTCTGGCTCTCTCACACTTGAACAGTCAATTTATCAACAATAAATTACACATATTGTAGTCAGCAGTCAATTTGTTTTCATTTTTTTTCTGTTTTTGCCCTGGAATATCATATCAAACACCAAAGATAATACAGACTGACAGAACAGGGTATTTTCACCAGTAGGCTGATTCCTAAAGATCTTTTAACAGAAAACTTGTCAGCGATGCCCCCTTTCTGTTACATAACGATCCATGTCCCTGTGCAAGGAAATGTGGGGCTGGCGCCGCTCTCCAGTGGTGATTGGGTGAAAATAATGATCCTTGCACACACTTATACCTAAGGGCAATTTAGAGTGAGCTGCTAATCCTTGTTTTTGGACTATGGGGGAGGGATTCAAAACTCAGAGCCCAAACTCACAACCCAATTTTGAATAACTGGCATGTACAATGCGAGTGAATCTGTACCATCATCCAAAGTCCTCTCCAGGATTGGCGGAGAGCTCGGTCGTCCATCTCCAATCCGAGTGAAAGCCAGAACCTGGATCTCGTACAGCACGTATTTCCCCAAACCGGTCAGCTGGACACTGTGGGAGGCATTCCCTTCCACCATCCAGAAACGGACAGCGCCGTCAGAATCCTTCTCCTTATACATCACCTGATCCAGGGAAGGAAAGCAGGAGCACAAGTTCAGAGGGAAGGGAGTTTGCATATTAGTGAAGACAAACTGACACTGTGCTGCTTTTTCATCCCTGCACAGAAAAGATGACATTCCTGCAAGCTAATTAGAGGTCTCTGGTCTTTCGGCAAATAAATGATTGGAGAGGTGCTGTTAAGCATTAAAGCAGAAAAATACCTTATAGCCGAGAATGAGACCGTTCCTGTCGGGCTCAGGAACTTCAATCCAACGCACCAGGATGCTGCTGGAGGTGGTGGCGAAGGCGGATACGTCGGTGGGTCCACATGAAGGCACTGGAAAATAAAGAATGTAGGAGGTCAGAAACACAAGGGCTAATCAGCGTATTTACATTTCTGCAGTTTTATGAAAGAAAAGACATTTAAGTGTTTACATTTCCTTTCCAAAACCTCTTCAGCTAAGTTGCCACTCATCTGCAGAAGACATAACAGCTAATATAAAAATATTTCTTAACAGGTTTGGGGGAAAAAAATGTGCTTTCTATATTTAAAGTCATATGTTTCCCATTATCCACATTCCCTCCGTTCTACTCTACCCAGCATCTGCTACATTACAAGAAAGCAGCAGTGAGGAGTGGAAAGGCATTGTCTGAGCCTAAACTGAGGTGTGGTATATAAAAAGGAGAGTCTGAGTGTGTCTGCTAATGAATTAAACATATGGCACAGTGTGAACCGTTGCTCCATACCTCTAATTTGACTACTAATGAAGATACTCTGAACAGATGCTGAAAATGCAGTTATGCAAAAGTTATAAAGGGGACTTTTTTTTCCCCCTCTAGCAAAGTTGGACCAAACAGGATATCTGTCTTTCTGCACACTGAGGGAATCTTCACACACCTTTTTCTTCCTTTAAAAGACGGCGAGCTCACTCACTCACCAGATTCCCTGGTCCTGCCCCTGACCGGCTGGCTCCATGGTCCAAACCCGATGCCGTTGACGCCCTGGACCCTAACCTCGTACTCCGTCCACTCCTCCAGGTCTTCAATGGTGAATTCCCTCTCCAGACGGTCAGTGATGATGTGGGTCAGACCACGGCCCTGTGAGCCGACGCGGTAGTACTGGACCCTGTAGCCCACTTGCTCTGCGTTCCCATTGTATTCCCACTCAGGGAGAGGCTGCGTTGCATAAATATGAAAAATAAAAGTGACAGCGTTTTCTAGACAGAATTTATCATTTGCACATAGAAGCACCTTCAACAGAACCATTATGAAGACCAAGGATCCCAACGGTACTGACCAGTAAGGTCGGGGACACAAATGTGAAGAGGTTTAAGTTAGGTCGTAAAGAAATATTCCAAGCTATAAACTTTTAAATTTAATATTTATGCAATGAACACTACAACATTATGCTGATATATATATTTTTTAATTTTCACTTTAAGTTATGCTTCTATAAGAAAAGATAAAATGATTTAAGACTTGTTTTAATACATGTTCCCCAGTGGTACTACGTAGAATGTGTTGTCCGTGTCACTTACCATCCACCGCAACCAGAGGCTGGTCTCGCTGGCTGTGCGAAGCGTGACATTGGCGGGGGCCATGTCCGGAGGAGCTGGAAGAGTCTGAATCTTCCTGGACGGCTGGCTTGGAGGACTGCTGCCCACTATGTTTACTTGGCGCATCCGGAATCTAGCGTTTGGAAAGATTGCCGGATCATGGTGGTGCAACTTCCCGAAAAATGCCTGACCAACCATTTCTATGCAGCTCGCATGTTTTAACATGAGATGTCATGCTTCCAAACACAGATCAAAGCCCTGAATTTAAACGCAATATAAATACGGCGAGAGGAAGCTTATCTGCGTTAACGCCTGAATGTGCAACAGAATAATGTGTTGCGTCCACGATGAAATGTAAACTGGCAGTAGTTATTAGGACGAGAAAAGTTGCAGTTCCTATTGATCTTCGGGGACTGGCTCATTCAATTTGGTGAACCGAATGTGATCAGGGAAAACAAACAGACCGGATAAAAATAAACATTATGAGCACAGTGAAAAATAGCCAAACCGATCTTGCGTTCCGTTTAAAGACAAAGAAATTAAGATGAGCTCCAGAGATGAAAGGAAATTAGCTGAGTTCAAGGAGAACACGTACGCTTTAATTAGCGATTTTGTCACAATTTTGCACAATCTTAATTGGAAGGGAGCGTGACGAAGAGATGCTTCATTCCAAACAACTGTTTTGCCTCTATAATAATGCAAACTGCTCAGATAGCAGTAACAACTGAAATAAAGAACAGCAGGGCAGGTAGCAGGGTTCCTACTGGATTATTATGGAAACATGTATATTTTTTTTAATACTCTAAACTACCATCCATTCATCCTCGCACCCAAACATCGCTTTCCATATATAAAACCTGCTATAGATATGTCATAAATCTATCGTGAACTTTTTTTTTTTTTTTTTTTAGTTTATACCTTAAAACGGGTAAGACGGACAGATCGCTCTGAAAATTTGAGACAGCTATGTCGTTTTTTGTTTTTTTTTGGTAAGAATTGTTTTTCAACCCTGTTATAAAGGCAAATACTCACAGAGCACATAGCCTAGCAAGTAGAAACATTCAATACCCATCAGGATTTAAAACAGCAGGGAAAAGAGGAGAGATTCAGCAGATTAGTGGAAAGAAAAAAAAAACATGGAGAAAACTTGTAATGGATAGCAGTGCAGCATCTGTAAAGCATCTGGAGTCTGTCTGATGGTCTGGCCACACACTGTCTCTAATGACAGAGGGGCTTCAGTGTATATTGAATTGGGGCCTGATGATTGTGACAGGGTATAACTTCAGCCAAACAGTTAGAGTTACATTTTTCTTTACAGCACAGATGGACAATTACCCAACAAATGCAGCCACCGGCTTCATGGAGGATGATATGAAGTCTGAGTAATTTTGCGTAATTCCACAACCGGATCTCAACCAAACCGGTGTTTTTGGCTTTGGCGCAGAGTGATGACACATTTTAGACGAAGACAATAGAGCAAATTGAAACTCTCCTTGTGCAGGGGGTGGAAAAATAATGAAATTCATTTTTAGGTGATTTTGATGCCCTCCACATTTTAACAAATCTGTTTCATAGAGCATCCTCCAGAAAGTGGCTGTGTGCAACAGCCTGTTAATTTATTTGAACTTGCCCCAGAACACAGAATAAATTGGACTCGTGTTATCATTTTAAAAGTCCTGTAATTCTACAATTTATTCTATTTTCTATATTCTATTTAAACACTTTGTTTAATTAATGTGCAATAAAGAAAAGCTGCACTTCCACCTCATTCCTTTTCGGCATCAAAAAGAGCTTATGGCATACATTTCCCAAATGTTTGACCATTCTCCTTATCGAAAACGCTACACTTTATTTAAATGTGTTGGTTTCCTGGCACTGACACAGCTTCTAAACACAGTCCATACGTTTTAATAGGGTTGAGGTCGAAGCCATTCCAGAAGCTCAACGTAGACTACCTTATCCATTTCAGCCCCCGAGTTGGACACCTAGAACACACTGTGCCCCAGTTTGAACAATCCAGTAGAAGAAATTGGAGGAATCCATCTTTCTCCATTATTTGATGCGGTGCAACCACCTGCAGTGGAAAAAGTCCAACAGCATGTTGACCGTTGGGTACTGTGTGGGCGTTTTCTGATCTCAGTAAAAGTTGGAAGGTGTCGACTTTTGAGCAGTATAGCTTACAGTTAGCAGCGTCTCAGTTCTTTCAGAGTGAACAGTGACAGTGGTGTTATATACATTTCCGGTTTGGAGCAGGCTTGAACTTTGGTTGCTCTTGGACTGTTCCTCAAAACTGACCGATTTCTGTTTGTCTGGGAGTCACAGTTTGGGCCCAGACTGGTGTCAGCCTGGATTGTGGTCCCAGATATGACTATGTGTGTATGTGTTTATTTTGTTTTTCTGTCCCCTGGCTCATGCCCACTGACCGATAAAAAACTGGCACCAGGTCAAGATTCTAGGACAGCAAAGGAAGTCAAGGTGAAATGTCGCATATTACCTGTAAAGAGTGTATGGGTTGAGACCAGGCACCTCCAAAGAGCGAGCCTCAGGTTCATTTGACACCTGATGAACTGTCACCCAGTCCTCATTTTCTCCTACCATCCCAACCTGCAAGGACGACAGCAGAGGAGGGGTGAGTGATGTCTGAAAGTCTCTGACAGTCCACCAGATCTCCAGTGCCTCGCTAAAGTATTCATAGCACTCACACATTTCCACAAAACTTTGTCATACTACTCAGTCACTGGTTTGTTGAATCATTTTCGATTGTATATGTAGCTGCTCATCTTTTTGGTTATATCTTCACCAGCTGCACACATGTGGATGTTGAAATTGTGGCCTGTTCTTTACAAAATTGCTCAAGCTAAGTCGGAACGGAAAGGGAGCATCTAAGAATGTACGTTTTCAAATTTAGATGAATTTAGGTTCGGACTTTGATTGGTCCATCACTAAGTCATTAACTAAACCATTCCATTGTAGCTCTGGCTGTGCGTTTATATGTCCTATTGGAAGGTAAACCTCAAGCCCAGGCACAATTATTTTGCAGCCCCCAAAAAAAGATTTCTTATATGATTGCCCTACGTTTACATCCAGCCATCTTCCTGCAAACAGTTTCACCACACATAGCATTTTGCATGTAGGTCAAAGTGCTGAGTATTGGTCTGATATGATGAGAAAACCTGCTATATGTTTGCTCTGTCCTTTACGTGGCTTGTACCCAAACTATACACATTTTCTCACGACCCGAATTGTGTGAAGAAAAACCAGGATCGTCAGGATTGATTTGTCCATTTTCAGGTAACAGGACATTTTGTCATAACTCTGCATTAAAGTTACACTTAGAGCTCTGACGCCTTTTATATAACAGCCGTATTGACAGGTCAATGCCAACTTAATTTGTATAGCACATTTAAAACCATTCTAAGCCAGACACAACAACATGTATTAGCAAGATACCAAAGAAAGAAACACAAAACAAAATCTGTTAAAAAAAAAAAAAAATCATAGAAAAGAGCAACAAAAAAAAAAACATATTGCAAGTCCAGTAAAAAAATAGTCAAGAGCTATTAAAAAATTAAATAAAAAAGAAAATCTCTACAACTATTTAGGAGAATGATTCAAAATCAGCTTGTATAAAATCAGCTTTTATACAAGCTGATTTTGAAAGTCCAATAAAGAGTGAATCTTTATTGGACTTTTAAAGAGCTTTCCTGACTGAGCACTGTATATTTGTAGGCTGTTACAAGGAATAGGGGAAGCAACTGTAAATACTCTATTAACTAACTGATACTGCTAAGGAAGTTGTTTGCCCTAGATTTTATTTAGAAAAGTCACACGAGAGCAGTTCAGATTTCCACCAACTTCAAAATTATTAGTAACTATGTAATTGGTCTATCAAATAAATCTCAATAAGATATGCTGAAGACGGTGGCTGTTGCATGAAAATATATAATTAAAAAAAATTGATGCAGAAGGTGAAAATATTTTACCAAGCTCTGCATATATTGGGGAAAAGATAATCATGCATGATGTTTGTCTTTTGGAGGGTTTATTCTTGATTTGCAGCTTTAAGCTTGGCTCACCTGGGCTTCTACCAGCCAACGGGAAATGGATGTTTTTCCGTCATAGCCGGGTTTGAACTGCAGGTTGACTGAGCGCGGACCGATGTTGGTTATTGCAATATTGGTGGGAGGGCCGGGAAGCTCTATGAGAAAGCAAAGACAACAGAAAACAGAGAGAGAGAAAACAAAAAACCCTTTTAATACCTCGTCCTTTGCTGCCTTTCATATAAGGTGGTTCTTATTAGCAAAATTCATCAACCACACTGCCCTCTTGTGGCGGTACAAATACTGAACACAAGTGAATTTTGTCAGCCATTATTCTTACTTTTATTTATTTTACACACCCCCAAATCCAGCAAAGACATTAAAGTCAAATTAGATTCGTAACAGCGTTTTACACACAGCATACGGACAGAGACAAAGCTATAAAAGCCAATTACACAGGAGATGCGTGGAGACTTGATTCAATCTGATACCATGATTGTTTACACTTGAGTTGAATAAACAATACAAATGGATTATCGACGGGTAATCCGGGAACGGAAAACAAATCTGAAAAGATAACTTTTGTGCGCGTCCATGTCTAAAGTTTTCAGTTCTGTCTCTCTCTAGGCAGGTTCGTGTGAAACTCAAACTCTTTCCTCATGCCTCATGTTTTTTTGTTTTTTTTCCTCTAGACAAATAAAAAATTTACCATTCCATATTGAAATTCCAAAGCAGAATATAGCTTCCATGAATCCTAGAGGAAGACATTAACGTCAAACAGTGGCATACAGGAATACCCTCATATTAAAAATAAAAGATATAATCACTCCCCTTGGCATACTTAACATCCCCCCCCCCACAAGATTGCTCAAATGCGAGTATATTTACTCCCGATGAAACGCAGATTATATGTCTTGTGGTAAAATCACCACCTTGAAAATTATTTGCATGACGAATTATTGAGGTTGCTTTTAGCTCAATCGTTATGGTACAGTTGCAGGCACATCGGCGTTTTCTTTATGCACATACAATGGGGGTAATTGCCATTCTGGGGACTATAACTGCTGCACCGAAGTCTGCTCTCAATATAACAGCCTGTCATTTCCCAGATTTCACAGATGTACGGCGTCTGAATGCAGCTCCAGTAATTGCCGCTGGCATTGTACTCCTGTTTCAAGAGTTTGCAAATATGAAGCCATTAAAGACGGTAATTGCCCCTAATCCTCCCATGAGAGCCAATATTTTGTGTATGTGAGCCAGATGTGTGCGTGTGTGTGTGTATTTATATATATATATATATATATATATATATATATATATATATATATATATATATATATATATATATAAATTATTCCATATTCTTTGGTTCTGTCCCAAATGGGGTGACAGAAATGAGAATTTATTGTGTCTGCTAGCAGGCGAAAATGGAGCTCTTTCACCTGGTTCGGTGTGAAGCAGTAAATCTGAAACAAAAGGAAGTGTTGGGGAAACTTTCCAAGCTGTTCGTTGATTACAATGAGCAAGCCTGCAATTCTGTCCTGTGGATTAGTTGAGCTTGGTTGAAATTTGTGATTGGGATTTGGACGGGCAAGAACAAACTGCTCAAGAGCGGAGAAATGGGCAGAAAGGCAGTGTGACGTTACTCAGTTTTATTTTGCAGCGTGGTATTTTTCCCCACCTACAGCTCGCATTTATGAGTGCCAAATAAGTCATGTCCTCGTTTTTATAACAGGTCATTGTCAGTATGGGTACGCCTCGGAGCCTATAAATGCAACCATTCAATCTCCTCTAAAGGACTCTCTCCAAATATCGAAAATTAAAGACTGATGGAAACTGGTTCACTGGAGTCTGTTTTACAAACCAGCAATGAGAGGACACTTTAAAGACAAGTCAGTGAAATGTGCCATAAAGTTCCTGCAAAAAACAACAAGAAAAAACATCTTTTTTTTTTTTACTATTAGAATAACGCGATCCAATAATAAAGCGAGTAGTTAAAGTAAATAAATGTGTGCTGTGGGAAATAGATAAACCGAAACACAGAGTGAGTTGGGTTGTAGGTTTACAAAGCCCAACTTTACTGTAAGAGCTTATATATAAACCACATGTAAGCCAATGAGAAAATGTCCCTGATTAACCGAGCAAGTGCGTTCACCTTCATAAAATTATAAGGTTTCACAGTTCGCTGGTTAACCCCGTTTGCCTGGGTGGAAGACGTTCAGCACTGACCTTAGAGAATCAACGGTCGCTTCCCATCAATCTGGAGATGGCCAAAAAGCCATTTCCAAACTATTCTATCATACTATGGCGACAAAGATCATTTTTTAAGCATTTAGTAGGAGTAAGCATTGATGAAATGTGTTTTTTTTTAGAATAAATTTATTACAGCGTTTACATCTTTGGTCACTGACCTGGTGGGACCCCAGAGGAGATGGTAGAGGAGGACAGCTGGCCTTGGCCCTTGGAGGTCATTCCTGCCACTTCGATAGTGTACGTAGTGAGAGCGGTAAGGCCCGTGACCCTGTACTCCAGGGTGACATTTGGCAGGTAGTGGGTGACTCTCGTGTTCGTCCGGTTGAACTCCTCCCACGAAATGCGGTATCCTGACACAGCAGCAGCAGAGACGGGTTAAGCGGAGCACGAGTCCTCGCTGTGAAAATTCTGCAGTGGTTTTACAACAATGGCAACCCTCAGCTCGCTGCTGTGGGGAAAGCTAACAGAAATATTAAATTAACTTCATCAAAAATTGAATATAGCAAATTTAATCAGCAAGTGATTATACCTCCCCGTACTCACACATCCTCCCGCACAGACTCACGCACACACGCTCAACCTCTCAAAGTTAATGTAATTTGCTCCTTGGCCAGCAGCTCTTTTCATGTGATTGCATAAAGCATTAAAGCAGCATTTCTTGCCAAATCAGTAATCTCACATGGCATGTCGGTGTTTGTCTCCTGGGACTGTGCGGCACATTAAAGTGTCCTGGAAGAAAATGCTCAAATATGTATATTCTTAAGGTATGTACATAATACTATGCGTATATGTTTTATTATTTGTCCTTAAATAAAAGTGCTCCTATCCTGTTTAATTGTCCTACATTTTATCATATTACACCTATAAACTTTAACATATTTTATTAGGATTTTATGTGGAAGATCAATAAAATGTAGTGCATTCCTGTGAAATACAAAAGAAATAATCTTACAAATAAAAGTTGGACAACTTTAGGATGTGTTTGTTTCAGTTACTCCTCCATCCCTGGCTCTATGTTTAGGGCTGTTGTGTATCTGGAAGCAGAACCTTTGCCCCAGTGTCAAGTTCTTCTCAGTCTCTAATTGGTTTTGTCTAAGGGATGCCTTGATTTTAGCTCCATCCATCTTCCCGTTATCTCTCACTATCTTACCGGTCGGATTTTTTCACCTGGCCCGAGGACATCTGCAGCTCTTCCAGTGTGACCACTGGCATCTTTGGTGGTTCTCTAATTAATGCTGTCATTTCCCAGTTTAGATGGAAAGCATGTGTTGGTAAAACTGCAGGTGGTGGAACAATCTTTCCTATTTTCAAATGATGGATTGAACAGTGCTCCATGAGGGTGTTTAATGCTATATAATAACACTGTACTAAATCTTTCCAATGGAAAAAACAAAAAACAAAAAACTTCTAAGGCTTTCACAGAACAGCTGCACCACACCACATTAGATATAGATGAACTCTATGTTGTAGTTGGTACAAATTCTGTACAATTGATTTTATTTAGGTGCATTGGAGTTCGTGGGACTGAATATAAATACGCCATCCACTTTTTGTGTTTTTATTTGCTGAAAAAGAAATCGAAAAGCATCTTCATTTCTCCTATTATTATACACTATTTGTGCTGATTTGTCATATAAAATCTTTAAAAAAATACACTGAGGTTTGTGGTTGTAACATGATAAAAAGTTTCAAAATGCAACTTTTGATGTACATCTGTTGCGTATATGGTGCAAAGTCAGAAATTATTTATCAAAATAGTACTTCACCCAATTTAACCACGGAAGAAAAACAGACGGTTTATTACTTATGTTTGTTGACCAGCAGCATCACTGAATTTCTAAGGATTTTGTGCAATCAAATACTGTAGCAACACATCAGCACTTACATATACATATACCTTTATTTCTTCAGTAAAGATATATACAGATGTATTCTGTATATTACTGCATCTTCCATTATGTTTTATACATAAGGCTGCTATATTGCATTTTTGAAGTCTGGGTCGGTGAACACCTGATATGCCAAGTCAGAATTCTGACTTCAGAAGATGTTTTGGTGGACTCACAAAACTTGGAACTATTTAATTCCAACTATTCCCAGTGAAAATGGTGAAAACCAGTAGACACCACTGTTGCCGTGTGGTCTCATACACCCTGAGAACAGACTGTAAATCTGTAAACACACACATACATAAAACTGGCAATGCAACTATTCCAACAATGTAAGAAGTGCTCACCATTCTTCCACGACTTTGTTTGTGACTTCCTGAAAACACATAACTCATGAGGACTTTCTTTAGTGGTTGCGATGCCTCATAAATTATTCTATCATGCACAACAAAAGGGCTTAATTTTATTTTATTTATTTTTTTTTTCCTCTCAGTGATTGATGCAACCGTCATGTTTACTGCAGCTAACATGTTTGTGGTAGAGTTATTATGACCGAGACGAGGAGACGAGAACACTTTCTGTTTTGCAGAATATGTTTTGAAATATATTTCCGACAATTGTCTCGGAAGAGTAAAAGTATATTTTCAGGCTGGCCAAGGCAGTTGTAGGCGTACAGCTCAAATAGAATAAACAACAAATATTACTGTTGCTCCCATGTGCTTAGCACAATAAATGAGGTCAATCTACCACAGTTCCATCTCAGGGTTGGCTCTTGTTATTGGCCTCATTCCACAAAGCTTTGACAGATATAAAAACAGTATTTTCTTTTTTCCTTTTCTGCTTCATTTCTCGTAAAAAAAAAAAAAAAAAATTGGGAAGTTTACCTGTTAGAACTCCATTCTTCTCATTGGGCTCACTCCAGCTGACTTTGAGAGAGGTATCCAGGATCTCTGTAAAGCTCAGGTGGCCTACAGCACCGGGGGCTTGATTTGAAAAATAAAAATAATGAGCATTGCCAATGGGCAAATAGTTCTGCAAATAATTTACTCCGGCATTTACTTTTGAACACTTCAACATTTGGATTGTAAATCCAGCTCTGCAAAATCAAACTAAGCAACAGCAAGCAGATGGGCTTTTAAAGCTTAGTTATTAAGAGAGTCATATCCCAATTAAGGAGATTCTAGGTGGATGCAGAATACGCTTTTTTCTTTTTTTTTTCTTTTATCAGCATCTCTACAACATGATTCTGCATGAATAATAGATCTTGCCCAAAGGATGTTGTTGCTGTAAGATGCCCGATTTCTTTTGCCAGGATGGCAGAGTGAGACGAAAAGTTACTTACTGTCCTCATGAGTCTTCAGAGCCTTAGGTGGGCTGCGGGGGCCGTCTCCAGGTGTAGTGAAGCACAACGCCGAGGTGAAATACTCGGTGAACTTCTTCAGACCTGTCACGTATCCCACGTGGACGCTGTCCTGGAAGTTTGCTCGTACTGTTACCATAGAAACCTCTTCTTCTTTGCCAGGTTCCCAGGCCAGCAACTAGAAAAAACAAGAGGAGAGACAATGGGAAAGAAAATTACTCTGACAGCCAAAGACTCTAGGGATCATTTGGCATCTTGGTTTAGTCTATTTTTAGAGTAGTGCCCCGGTGATGTTTTGAATGAAGGAGAACGTAGGAACAGCAGTAAAGCTCTATGAGATTTTGCTCAAGAGAGATGGGATATCGTGTCACCATAAATGATAGCTGCACACACTACAGGGACAAATGGGAACTGGATTGACCAATTAGCTATTTCAGTAATCAGTCCCAGTGGTTAATCTTTTGGGCTAATTTACAGTTTTTAGGCCAAGCAAATGTTTATTAAAGAAGTAAGTCAGGGGGGCTTAATGCTCCCAAAACTGTCTTCCCCTGTGCCTGTTTAATCACTCATCCCCTACATATTCAGTTAACCCTTTAAAATCTGATCTAAGAAACAAACTGCAATTTTTTTTCTGTAAAATAAACAAACATTCTGAAAATTGACCTACTTTTTCCAATTCCGTAACAATAAGTTACAATTACTAGTGTTAGACGTTTAAGAACAGACAATGGCTTAAGTTTGTCCAATACATTTATTTTATTTTATTCGTGGTTTTCTTTTAAAAAGCAACTTCACCAAACTCCATACATCTTCACCCACATCAAAAACCGACAAGAAACGGAGAAAATTAAGCGTTAGTTGAATCTGCAATAAAAGAGAAACTTTCTATCGGCACCGGACACTTCAAGATATACACAAAAAGCAGACGGGAAACGAGCAGTAAGTCACAGAGAAATGCTGCTAGAGAAAGAGAACACAACCTTCAACTGGACAAATGGGAAAGAGCAGTCCATTGTTCTCATTGGTGCAGAATATTGTTTGCCTTCTGGCTTTTTTCCTCCTCTTCCTACATGTAATAGAGCATGTTCTGCCCTGACAGCTCTGTCAGTGGACGTGATGGCCCGTTGTGAGGACACTGTCGGCGCCCCACTGACCTTGTAGCCCTGGTTGATGCCGTTGATAAACTGAGGGTTCGGAGCGGTCCAGGTAAAACGGATAGCTGTTGAGTTGACCGCCTCGACCTGCACATTTCCTGGAGCGATGGTTGGGACTGGGATGGATGATGGAGAGAAAGCAGAAGAATTGGGGGGGGAAAAAAGAAAAGGAGAAAGAGGCAGAATCGGAAAGGTATTAGGAAAAAAAAGGGTGTTAGCGTTCCTTTCGACAAATAGTTTAAAGTCTGCGCGCATCGGTTTTGCTGCCAGTATTGATCGCTGCTGCACGGGTCAAGGCAGATACTGCCATCACTCTCCCACTGACACACCTAATACCAGAGCTCTTTGTGGGTGTACTTGTGACTGCTTTAGATGCTTAGGGATTTTTAGGTGTACAGAACACCTGTAGTTAGAAAATAGGCAGCCAGATTCAGCCATATGTACACAAAACCTATTAAAGCTACTACACATGAGAAATTCCAAATTTGTTTTATGTAAAGTTGCATCTCAACAAATTGGAATATCCTTGAAAAGTTAGTCCAGTAGTTCAATAGAATAGAATATTACACAGGACAACAGAAAAGCTTTTCAAGCAAACAAATCTTATGTTTTGGTTATGTTAACGGGTTGCACGATCTTAGGTAAGGCTGCTTAAGTCACAACAGTACAACGACCTCCAAGAAGGTAAGCCACAAAAGGTCAATAGCAAAAAAAAAAAAATAGTAACTGAGTGTTGTATTGAAGCATATCAGTGGAAATTTGAGTGGAAAGAACATGTGTTGTGGGAAAACATCCAACCTCAGCACCTGCCCACACTACTAACAGTACCAGCATAACCGAGGTATCCCTTTGCTTGATTGTTCACTGAGTAGTCCATTTTCTTGAGGTGCAGCCAAAGAGAGGTTTGTGGTAAAACCTATTTACCGAGACATCTAATTTGTGATGAGTCCCTTACCTCCTTGAAGAGTCCACTCTGTGACTTTATGGCTGAAGATACCCAAACCTGCCCCGTTGTAGGCAGCCACCTCGATCTCATAGTTTGTCCAGATGATGAGGTCTTCCAGGAGTAGAGTGGTCACATCCGGGCTGGAGATATTCTTGAGCTGATAGTCCACAGGTAGCCCAGTGAGCCGGTAACTGAAACACAAATTTACAGAGTTCGAACGTAAAGATTCGGAGGTACGTCTGAATGAATAAGAAAATTAAAAAAAGAAAAAAAAAAGTTATTTTCTACGGTAATTCAGTTCAGTAACTGAATTTAATTACACCTATTTACTTAAATGTTTATATTTTCCGAGAAACTACATTTTCCGTTTCTTTGGGTTTTAGCCGTAAGGCATATTTCATTGGGATTAACAGAATCAAACACTTAAAATATAGCAATCTTTGTTGAATGAATATATAAAAGAGCTTTACTTTTTAAATTAAATTCCTGTAATAATTATAATTTGCATAATATTCTAATTTACAGATGTGGCAAAAACGTGGGGCTGTTTTTCCCACGTTTCTTGCTCCACAGACATTACAGTATTCAGCTGCAGTACACCTGTCTTCCTTCTAGAGGGGGACAAAGCACCAGCAAAGCGGCACCTTAAATCCCACAGGCAGCTTTGACTTTGTCTGGAAATCACCTGCGGTTTCATTTGGATGTAATGACTAAAAAAGTCTGACAGAGACCCGAGCTAATTATATGTTTAGAGGATTTACAGTCACTTTGGCTCATTGCATACTCTGTCTATTAGAGTCACAATGCTTGCTCAAGTCAGCCCAGTAATTAAAGGTTGGTTGTGCGTCAGATAAAATATTTTTCAAGTTGCTTTGTTAACAGAGACAAGTGGGTTTCATGGGGAAAGAGTAATCTACTACTGTGACGCGATGTACTATATATAGATTTGAACAGAGTCTGTTTATCAGACTTTGTTAAAGAAGAGTCCCAAGAATGTGGGAAAACAGGCAAAGAAGACAAAGGCATGTATAAGGGTGGTGGTGGGCAGGGGGTGGGGTTTACCGGACGATGTAGCCCCTGAGGATGCCGTTCTGGTGGCTTTCGGGCGGAGGCTGCCACTGGATCATGATGGACTGGTTGGTCCTGCCGCTGGCAATGACATTCTGAGGAGGGGCACTGGGGGGCTCCTCTGGGAGAGACACGCTGAAGATCACATACACACATAAAGAAGAGAAGATGACAGAGAGAAGATTGCCATCAGATCCTTCAAAATCAAGCTGTCAATTATGTAAATTCATTTGCTTAAAGGTGTCTACTGATGCTTCCTAGTATTTGTAATGCCACCAACAAACGCAGAGCCCCCTCCCTCCCCCCCTCACAAAGACTCTGCTGTGCCTGGGATGGAAATAACAGAAAGGAATGAGACAATTAACAGCGGCCAACTGGACGCATGGAGGGCTTTGTGCTGTGCCAACTGTAACGGACGGGAACAGAGCCCTTTCCCCGCCACCTACGGGTTTCCTCTGGGTAGAGAGTTGGCAGTGTGGTGAAGCATGACCGGCAGCGGTAGAGGAATAGCCGGTTATGTGAAGAAACAGAGATGACGATGCTGATGTCGCCTCAGACCCGGATCGTTTCGTAACTGCATGAATGTAACAGTAAGGTTTATTTGGAAGCGCCTCGGTATGAGCAAAACATCGTATCTTAACACAGCAGCCACAAGGCAAAGGGGCTTCAAGATGACGTAGACACGGCGGCCTCCGCAGTTATTGACTCCACTGGTGTAGATTTTTGAAAAGGAAAATCAGCTTTTTCTGTGGCGGCGATATCGCTCAAAGGAAACATCCCTCCATCTGACAGCATGTAAATATCAACGTGTCCAATGTCACAGCGGCAAAAGCACAGCTTGGAAGCAAAATTTGGTGGGATTTATCTTAAGTGGCAACCATGTAAATTTCGTATGCCAGTGTTATTCTTTATGACTATTTTTTTTGTGGTCAAGATGCTGAACCAGATAAATACCAGAAGGAACACTGCAAAGAAGAAAAAGAAAGAATAGATGAAGAAGCTGAGGTAATAAGCAATATGGTCGTCACAATGTTCCACCCGTCCATCTGTGCTTCCCTCCTTCCCTCCATCCGTCCGTCTGTCTGTCCATCCTAACTATCAAAGGTAGCTTGTTTTTGTGTCTCTTTCATTTTCTTGGTGTTTGTTCAAAAGAAGCAAAGTCTTTGGTATGTGTTTGTTTCTGCTAAAACCATGACCCCCAAAAAGGGGAAGCACATACCAAATACCGATTCAGAAGTGCTGTTATGCTTTCACTTGGCACAGCTACCAGGATTGCAGAGACGCTTGAAGACGGGTAATACTTTTGAATTTCTTAACAATAAAGTATCCTTTAAAATGCGTTTAAAAGTACAGCATCGTGATGAGGTCCCCCCCTACCCTATAGAAAAATTGTACTTTATGATTTGTCCAGTGTTTGTTCTAGTAAAAAGGAGAATGCTGATGAACAGATAAAGGTCTGTCCTTCACTCACCGGTCAGTCTCCTTACTGAACTGCCCCTTCCCGACATCATTAACGGCACAGAGGCGGAACTGATAGGAGCGGGCCGGGATCAAGCCATTCACTGTCACCGCTGTGGACTCTGGTTCAATATTGGCCAGCAGGATGGCCCAGGGAGCGTCTAGAGCAGAGAAAATGGAAAAACACAATCCACATGACAGCGCGCAAACACACACATTCATTTCCACTGTGCCAATCAGCTAAAACATTTTCAGTAATTTAAAAAGGAAAAAAAACAAACAATTATGACTAATTGTGTTATATTGGCAGTTTTGAGCTCTACTAAATCTACTTTAAACGACATGGAGCAGCCTCCACACTTGTGTGCATCTTTGCTTAGACGTGCAAAATTAAAATAAATTAATCATTTACTGCAGTAGAATCATATCAACCCTAACGCAAACATTCCCCGTTCGATTGAATATAAGTTGATAAAATAAGCTAAACAGGTGGGTCACATCTGATAAACTTGTTTTATCATCCTCCACTGAAATGCATCTAACTTATATCAAGCTCACAGTGATATCAAATCTTTCTGCTACAGGAATGTCACTCTTTGCCATAGTTCTCCCACAGAGGCCTTCCTAGCCATCCTTCTCACTGTGCCGTTTGGATAAAATTGGGTCTCATTTATTACAATTCCAGTTGTTTTAGACTTTTTAATTACAGCTGTGTAAACTAAAGTGTAGTACCCAGCAGCCATTTTCTTTGAACTGTTTCCTGATTTATGTAGCTCAGCACCAATCTGTGTCATTTGATCGGCATGTTCCACTGTTTTTTCTCCTCATTTTGAAGAGAATTTGGCCATTGTGTTAAGTCATTTTTACACGCTAAAGAAATGGGAAGTTGCAAGATTTTTTTTTTTTTTTGTATTAACTTAAATAACTTGTGAAACAATAAGTGCAGCAATGGTATTCATTCAGTAGTACTCATTGTAATTAATATTTTTTTTCTGTAAGTGGGATGTTTTTCCCACTGCATAACTGCACTCAAATTAGAGGTTGATTTAAAAGAAAAAAGGACAGAGTGAGATTCTACCACTGCTTCCAGTATTAACAGGAGGACAGTGTTAGAAACGTCCAGAATAATCCTAATTAGTTATCCTTCAAATTTTATTTGAGCCACTCATAAAATCCTTCGCAGGATTTATTTTACATTTAAACGTCAAAGCAAAAAAAAAAAAAAAAAAACACCGCGGGAGTCTGTCTCTCCGTGCACGGAAATCCACACGAAACACCCAGACCCAAAAGTGAAACATTTTCTATCTTTTCAAGTCTGCATCAATGATCCCACGTGTCAAGTTCCCTCTTCCCCCAAACCCAAGTCAGAATAAATAATTTAGAGGTAAACTGACACGAGGAGAAGTGAACTTTGAGGAGAGTACAGAAGTGGACCGGTAGAGGCTTACTGTTTTCAGAAACCTCCAGGATATAGCGTATGAGAGGACTGTTCCCATCAAAAGGCTTGGCCCAGGCCAGGTCTATGGCTCTTTTTTCAGACTTGCTCAGCACTGCAGAGGGGTTCTCGGGGGTGTGTGGGAGCTGCCTGCACAGGGGGGAGAGAGATCAGAGGACAACTTTGATAAATAAAAGAAATCTGTCTATCAGAGCAGTTTGCTTCGCTGCCTACATCTCCTGTAGACGCCCGAAGAGAGAGTCAAATCTTTCGCAACAGAGACGTCAGTTCAGAAAGGTGATGAAATGTGACTTGACAAGACGGCAAAGACGATTCCTTGTCAAGATGGACACGCAGGCAAACAAAGCGAGATGGATATTACCGGAGGTCGGGACGGGAAACGGATCGAATGGCATTAGGAGACGGATAGGAGGAAAATGCACAGACAAAGACATGAAAAAATGAAGCTAAAGCCGAGGATCATTAATTCATTCAGGCATAAATTCAGATAAGCGCAGACGGATTCATATATAAACCTTAAAGCGACGGACGGATAGTAACTCAGAGTAAAAGCGGTAAGCCAACAAGGGAGACAGTAGAGCGATGAAGACAGAAACAGTCACATTCATATTCAGTTTAACCTTACTGCAGTGACTCACCGGTGAAATGATGGGGAATAATAAGACTTTACAAAAAGAAAAAAAAAAATAGTACAGTACAGTATAGGGGAAGGGAAAAAAAAAAAAGAAGAAGAAGTGGGGGGGGGGGGGGTGTCCACCAGGGGCTGCAGAGTGTCAGGTGAGAATGAGGACAAGGGAGGTGAGGAAGAGAAGGCGTCATTTAAGTGGAAATGAGTCAGAGGTGTCGATAAGAACAGGCAGGACAGTGGGGTGTCGGGGACATGTTCCTTTCTGCTACTTCACATCAAAGAATTTTGACGACAAGAGTGTAAGGAGGAAAAGATAAGGAGAGATGGGGAAGAGGGAGGGGCTCACCTGACACCGAGGTAAGCGCTGCGGGAGTCGTTGCCTCCGACCGAGGTGACTCTGCACGTGTACGTGCCGATGTCGCCCGACCAGGTCTGGGAGATGTGCAGGGTGCCGTCGGCGTCCAGGCGCATTCGGGGGATGGCTTGCACGTTGATCGGAGAGTTGTCTTTTTCCCAAACGTGCCTGCAGAACAGACTCTGGAACGTTACACTGCTGTGCAGTCAAACAGCACGAACCGAAAAATGTGACATCGTTGAGATTTCTGAGCCTCTGTCATCATTTTTTTTTTTTTTTTTTGCTTGTTTGCTTTTGCTCTGTTGTTACGAGAGATGAATTGATCAGACTTCTACTGCCTGATACGGTTTCCAATTTTCCCTCTGACTATACAGACAGAAGTCCATCTATGTTCGCTCTATTTCAACTCAACCTCCACGTCCAACAAACATACAGATGTATAGGTAAATAACAAAAAATATGTTGCATTTCTTTGATGGAGGCAGAAGTGTGGAGTCAAACAGAAGATAAAAGAATACTATGGTCTTCATGCTGTCCAGCACAGCAAGGATGACCTTATTCTTTATCTGATGTTTACAAACAATAACAATACATTCCAAGAATATGTTTGGCATTATCTGGGTTGAACAAAAGAAAAACAGTTTGATTAGTTAAACCTAAGCAAGAAAAAAACTTTTTTGTAACATTACTACCTAATACCGGTGTTTGAGAAAAACTAATTGGAAAAAAAGGAAAAAAAAAAAAAATCCTAATCATTCCTCACCAATGCCAAAATAAATTTAATTTTATCTAGGTAATCACTGAACATCTTAGCCAAAAAACCTTTTCTGAATTTATCAAAAGTTAAATGACACATTGCACGAATTGTGAATAAAAGAAATATTTCGACAATGACAGCCAAATTGAGTTCATTTCTTTTTCCTTCAAACTAATAAAGTGTCAAAGTTGGAGTGGGTGCATTAAGCACTTTTAGACAATTTCAGGTTTATTGCACAGCCAGAAGTAGATGGCAACAGCTTAATATACTTTTTGTTTATCTTTATTTCCAAGAGTGGCACAAATAAGCTCAAGCAAACCTATCTTATTGCTGTGACTAAAATAGATGAAGCGTTTGATGTGCTTTCCAAGCTTCCGGCACAGTTTTCATATTGAGCCCAGTGTTTCCTGCCTTCGAACTTCTGCAACTATAATTCACCTTTTATTCCAGTAGAAAGTACAAAGTCTGCAAAAGAAGAGCCTATTTGTTCTCCCTTTTTTTTTCTATTTTTTTTTTTTTTTACTTTGGCTGTTTTTAACTAGATATAAAATATTTTTTAAGACTTTGAACATATTAATGCAAATTCCAAACTTTTTAAAGAATATGTACAGTGCACTAAATTTAAGGATTCATGGCCTTTGGAAGATAAATAAAACCACAACATCATAAGTCCTCTATCAGAGGTTACAGGGGGCTCTTTTTTTCAATTAATCCTTTTAATTTAATTACTGCTTTGACTTGAGGTGTTTTGCGGTGGTTTATTACTTAGATTTGCTTTTAAATATAGTGAAATTTGTGTTTTTATCATGCTGCTCAAGCTTGGGCAAGTAGCTATTTTTAAGTAATGTCCAACTTCTGGAGATCAGCGCACATCTGAGCTCCACTTGAATGGCATGTTTTCTTATTTGATCAATTTTTAAGTGGGGCAAAGAGACATGTGCCTCTGTACCGCCTTATATTCATATCCGTATGGAAGAGGAAGTCGTGGAAAAACTGCTTCAGATGAATTTTTTTTTGACAAGAACTGTTATGGGAGCAAAAACGCATGGCAACAGTTTTGCTAAAAACAAATTATCTCTTCACAGAGGTTTCTTTTTCACCAAGTGAGTAAATTCAAAATTGAATTTTGAAGGTTGTATTTTTCTGAGCTTTATCAGTGCTAGATTGCGCCACCCCAATAAAAAGATAATTAATTTGAACATTTTTCGCACATCTTTAGCAAAACTAAATAAATCTGAGTCTTAAGAAGTTGTTCAGCAACATCAACATTTTTCACTGCCTCAGAAAGATGTTATTTAAACTTTGATTTGCAGTCTCATTTAAACAGTCTAAAGTCAGTTGTTGCAAAGCTGATCTCATGTCTTTCTATGAACTAGGAAACCAAGTAGTTACTGTCTTGATTTAAGGTTGTAGTTAAAATGTCTGGGCAGGGTGACTGTTTGAAGAAATTGCACATTTAGGCTGATGTGGTTTAAATATGTGACTTTTAAATATCAAAACAAAATCTCAACTTTGTTTTATGCCCATTTTGGTCTAGTTATGTATGAGACAGTACAATTTTGTAGCCACCTACATGAATGCAAAACCTCGACATCTACATCCCCCATCAGTCATAGAGTACACAGATGACTTTGTCTTCTTCTATTGAGCTGCAATCCAAGCCGACAGTATTATTAGTGAGCCGTTTCATCCTCTTCCCACCGTCTCCTCAAACTTACCACCAGAATTGACCTGAACACTCACTGCAACGCCTAACGGCTGTATATCAAACAGCAGATCCACATTCATCATAACTACACAGCACAGAAGGAGCGTCAGATGTAGCTTTCTCATTTGAGTATAAAAGAGAAAGGAGTCTATTGATCAGGAGTGAAGTTGGGTACAAGGCAGGAGTTCAGTAATCATTCTGCTGAAAGACTCGTGTGTTTCACTGGATCGACAGCAGTGGAGGTATGTGGTAAACACTTTTGCCATACACAACTTTCTGTGGGTTTCTAAATGTGTAAAATTGTATGTCACACCCTTCACAGTGAAACAGTTTTAACAAGATACACTCAAAATAAAAAAATAAAATAAAATAACGCGTTCAGTTTACTTAGTACAGTTATGTCAACAAATTCCACAAAACTGAGTATATAAAAGGAACTTGACAGTATTTAGTAAACCGAATCAAAAATACTTTGTAATATTATTTTGTGGGACAAAAACAGCTAATACCAATAAAACACAGCATCACAGATAAACTGGTAAAAGATTGTAGCACACCATACTGTTGCATCAAAAAACTAGTTTTTGTGACTTTAACAAGTCAGAAAAACATAAGTTAAACTTACTAAAGTGTGTTATGTTTGATATCTCCATTTACTTTGTTCTACAATTCCATGAGCTCATTTTTTGAGTGTAGTTTTAACAACAAATATTGTTATTGTTCAGAAAATATAAGATTTTTTCTGCTCTAATACTACTTAACTTACATTCATTTTTCAGAAAAGTGAAAGTCCTTTTTTTTTTTTTTTTTGGTCATTGGTGGTGAATATATTATAAAACAGACATTCAACACAAATGTAAAAATCGGATGTTTACTTTGTGGCAGTTGGTTACCAGAAAACGTGCTCATCTCTTAGCAACAGATTACAACAAATATTGTTAGTGTTCAAAAAACATAAGATTTTTTTCTGCTCTATTGAAATACTACAGAACTTTCATTACTTAACAAGAATTGTGCAGTTGGTGAATTTTTCAGGAAAGAGTAAAGATGTTTTGTTTTTTTGTCATTGGTAGTAAATATATTATAAAACAGACATTGAATACAAAATTAAAAATCAGATTTATACTTCGTGGCAGTTCGTTACCGGAAAAAAAGAGCTAATTTCTTAACACCGATTTAATTATTGTTTATAAAACATATGCTCTTTTGGAATACTGCTTATCTGCTTAGACACAAGACATTTACAGCTGGTTAGATTTTGCAAAAATAAAAATCAGACGTTTACTTTGTGGCAGTTGGTTACCGGAAAACGCGCTCGTCTCTTAGCAACAGATTAACAGCAAATATTATTGTTGAAAAAACTTGAGATTTCTTCTGCTCTTTTGTATTCTACTTATCTTATATTACTCAAAGTGAAAATGTTTTTTTTTTTTTTTTTTTTGTCATTGGTAGTGAATATACAGTATCATAAAACATACATTCAACACGAAAGTAAAAATCAGATTTATACTTCGTGGCAGTTCGTTACTAGAAAAAAAACACTCATCTCTTAACACCAAACTACCAACACGTAATGTTAGTGTTCATAAAACGTAAGCTATTTTGAAATGCTGCCAATCTGCTTAGACACAAGAAATTTTACATTTGGTAAATTTTGCAATGCTAAATGTCAGACATTTACTCTGCGGCACTTGGTTACCAGAAAAACACGCTGTCGAGAAAAGTCGAGCTCAGCCCACTTCCCCATGCTGGAGATTTTAGTTTAATAATAACAATAAATAAAGTTATCTTTAAAACTGATTACACAGGTGACATCAAGACCCAACAGTATAGTCAGACGGTAATAAAATTAATCTGGTTGTGTGTGTTGTTATTGTGTCCTGCAAACTTTGCTTTAATTCTACTTTTTTCTATTTAATCATAAAAAATCATAATCAGGCAGAAAGAGAGTCATGGAACAGGAAAAGCAGGTTTCCTGGAAAAAGAGGAAGTTTCCAGCCTGCAGTGATTAAAATAGTTCAGACTGCTCATTTTGAGCATTAAAGGTTTAAAGAATAAAATCTAGACATTTTGAGTAATTGGATAAAACCCAGAGTAAAATACTTAAATTAATAATGATAACTTATGATTAAACCAATAATTAATATTGGTTTAAGCAGTGGTTGATGTTGGTTTGATTATAAGAATATTTGCACTTACTCTTAAACTTATGGAAGTACTTACAGGTGAAACAAGTAACTTTAACATGGTGTCAAATAATTAGAATAATGGATTATTCTTGGTTTATTTTCAGAAATGTCTGTAATAACACATCATGATTATAATAAGGGTAACTAATAAGTAATGGTTATTATAAAATGATAAATGAATGCTAAATCAGAGAAACTAAAAGGTTATAAATGTGATTTTGACATTGAACTTGAAATGGTGTAAAATGTGTAACTGTAACTAAAGGTCACTGATGTTGTTTTGGAGGTAGATGGTAGGTGAAGGGTCAAGGAGAGCAGAGGTAACCAAGACATAAGGTCATTAGAACAGACATCATGTCTCCAAGATGGTGATGGATATGAGATCATCTGTCCAAGCAGTCAGTATGGGAAGTAACAGGAAGTGAAACTGTGTAAGATGCACATAGGAAACAGGTGCAGATGGAAGAAGAAGAACTGAGAGTGCAACTCGGAAAGAAAGAGGGTTAACTAAAGGTTTTTGTTAACCAAGGAAAATGTTGACGTGAGGAAAGTTGTGTGGGCCGTGGGTCAGTGACACGTAGGAGATGGAAAAAGCAAAGATAAGGGAAATGAACGGATGCAGAAGGAATAAAAAGTAACAATGCAGAAAGATCGAGGTTCTTTGTTCCGCAGCGTTCGAGTCGAGCAGATGGAGAAGCAGAGTCAGATGAGGCCTGAGTAAAGACACCCCGGGATGACTGCTCGCTGCCAGTGAAAGGGACAAGATCCGTTTACCCACAACCCGGGACTCTGATTCGACTGTGGCCTCACGCTCAACCCAAAGGATTACATCGATGCTGCAGTGGACATGGGGAATATACCAAGATCCTTTTTGGATAACGAACTGAGTTCAGAGAGGATTCTCACCAGTTCAACTTTGGATTTATTCTGAAAGGACTCTGCCAAGACAAAGACAGGACTCCATCCATGGACGTTAAAGTTTCTTCTGCCAAGATCGTCTCTGCATCTGGGTTCGAGTATTACTGCCTCCCCCCAAAGCCTCTATTTAGATTAGGACACAGCGTAGGGATAGAAGTAGGAGTAATTTCAGATGATTCTTAAAAGTTTTAATTTCTTATATTCTTTATTAAAATGCTGTATGTCTTTTTCCCCTGCTAAAGCTTGCTAATAAAATACTAAAGTCTAATTTGAAGTTGTGGACAGTTAAATTAATTGAGTCATCTAGATTTAATTTCTCTGGTCAATGTAAAATTAATGTTTATGGTCCTAGTAACTTATGGTGGCTTCTTACGTTCTTTAGTTCAGATAAATAATGTCCCTGGGACTTATTCCTAGTCACTAAAATTATCCAAGTCGGTTACCAAGTGCACGTTAATTATTAGGAGATGAGCTACCGTGAACAGGTGTGGTTTATGAGTTCGGACATCGGCGGGGCTACTCCGATGTCTGGGCTATGAACTGAAGCGGGGCATAACGTCTGGATGAAGGTAGTTAGAACTTGGACGAGTCATCTCCGCTCCCAGCTTAAATAAAAGTTCTCTAAATTCTTATCTGCGGTAATACCCGAGAATTGGAGTCTTTTCGGACCCGTGAGACGGAGAGCTGGTCAGTAGTCAGTCTGCTGGAGTGGGGAGGAGTTAAGGGCGTGGCTGATTATTGAGAATTAACAATCGCTTCTCACCAGTTCAACATCGCTTAGCAACAGATTCACAACAAATATTGTTATCATTCAAAAAACATAAGATTTTTTTTCTGCTCTTTTGAAATACTACAGAACTTTCTCTACCTATTACTTAACAAAATTTGTGCAGTTGATGAATTTTTCAGACAAGTCAAAATGTTCTTTTTTTCTTTGGTCATTGATGGTAAATATTTTGTAAAACAGACATTGAACACAAAATTAAAAATCAGATTTATACTTCATGGCAGTTCGTTACCTGAAAAAAGGCTAATAATAACAAGCAATATTATTGTTTATAAAGCCTAAGTTATTTTGTAATACCGTTTACGGCAAATGGAAGCAGCAGTTATTTTGAGGTGTATAGTAATAGGTGTCTTCCATGCATTGCGTTGAGCATCGACATACCTTGCAAAGCAAGGCATTTCAATGCCCTCCTTTGTTTTGCTGTGACAGGCCCCAATTAGGTGATGTCTGCTGGATTTTATTTACAGGTATAAAAGTAAAAGGGGTTTAAATACATTTCAGATATATCTTTGAAAAAAAAAAATCTAACTTGTGTGTGATTTTACTTATACTTTAGCATAAAAATCACAATAAAATACCTTGTTAGTGATTATTTTAATATCAGAAAATGTGAAAAATTTGGATGGATATGAATTCTTTTGCGACACACTGCTGAGGCTATTTATATTTCCAGAGAGAAAATTTATGCCATCAGTTCAAGCAACATTCTGGAAAATTGAAGCCATACTGTCTCCGATACAATGCGTCCATGTCTCCACATGTTTGCGAACAGATGCTTACCTGATAATTACACTAGGGTCATGTGTGACTCCACAGGTCATAATGGCTTTGGTCCCTTTGATGACACTCTGATCCTGTGGGGGTGTGGTAATCCGAGTGCGAGCTGCGGAGACAAATCAAAGACGTGAGGGAATAGAGGAAAGATGGCGGAACGTGCTTCCTCAAATGAGCAGGGTGAAGAGAAAAAAGAAAAATCCCCAAGAACTTCAAAATGAATTTCAGAAAGCTCATTTCAGTTAAACTGACAAGTTCCAAATGAAGAAACTAAAATGCGTGTTTCACAAACCATGTTTTATTCATACTTCTTAATAAAATGATTCAGCTTTTGCACCTGTTGCTTTTTTTTTTTTTTTTTTCCCCTCACTGGGGTTTAAAGATTTCCTCTAAAATATTCTGCATTAAATGCGTGTTTGGTAATCATTCCCTAAACACTTACCCCAGACAATGAGGTCAGCGGATGCCTCATCGATGCCCCTCGAATTACTTGCCATACAAGTATAGGTCCCGGCATCGGAAATGTGTGAAGGGGAGATGAGCAAACTGCCCGACTCGAGAAGAGTAAACCTGGGCAGCTGCACAGAACCGCTGGCCAACACACGCTCACCTAAGGTTATTGAAAGGCAGGAAAAAAGAAGAGTGAGGAGGTAGAAGATAAATAAATAGAGAAAAGCAACAGACAGAACAATAAATAAAATATATATATTAAAAAAATGGATTCTGGGAGATAAGGGATACAGGATCAGGTTGCTATTGGGATGCAATACATTTTCCTGGCCAAACTCTGCTGAACTGAACCAATTTAATCTTAAAGTAAGTCACTGAAAAATATGTCACCATATGCAATTGATAAAAGAGTCATGCAAAAATAAATTTTAAAAAATGCAGTATTTCCACTTGTACTTCCTGTACTGACAACAAAAGAGTAGCTTTTATCTTGAACTTTATCTAAATGATTTCCAGAAGTGAGTAGTAGCTACTTATTATTTACTCTTACTTGAATACGTTTTTAAAAAAGGAGTACTTTTTACCTCTACTTGAGTTGGAATTATTTTGAAGTTACTGGAATAAATGAACATTGCAATACATATGCACAGAACAGAGAGGAGCTTTTTGGGTGCGTTCACACTGCAGCCTGAAGTGACACAATTACGATTTTTTGGCAATTACGATTTTTTGCCGGGGCCGTTCAGACTGCCAGTAATTGCGACCTGTATGCATTCTGCAGTGTGAACAGGCAAACGACCTAAAAGTGTCCCGCATGTGCAGTAGAGGGCACAATAGCATCGCGTTCTCAGTGTTCTGGAAACTGCCATAAAAAGAAGAAGTGCTCAGTGTTTGCGGAAGTAAACATGGAGGCTAACGGTGGAGCTTAGCTTACATATTTGAAGTTGTTGTCCAATCGGAGCAACATATTAACAACTTAATTCTCATATAGTCTGTCATGTTTGTTGTTTTTCATCCCGCTTTGCGCGTATCAGGACGCAGAATAGTGAGATTTCTTGAGAATCGGTGACGTTCAGTTCGGATGAATGCGGCCTGGACGTTAGGTCGCATTTGAATCGGATACGTGTCGGATATGGGTCACGTTCGAAAAAGAATCCGACCTGTGCTGTTCACACTGCCATGAAAAGATCGGATACAGGTCGCATTACGTCAAAAAAATCGGAATTGGGTCACTTCAGGCTGCAGTGTGAACGCATCCTTTGTCACTTTGACAATTCTGAAACACAGGGTAGCTTATAGATGTAAGAGTGACATAACATCCATCGTAAACTCTATACTGTGTATAAACTGTATATGTGTGTGCAACATTTGTGTGTAACGGAGACCTTTCTGCCAGGTTATGGCAGGCCTCGGAGCTCCTGAGGTCTCACAGTGCAGGATAATTGACATCCCGTCAATCACTGTACTGTCAGAGGGTCCGGCTGTGATGTTCGGTGCGATGCCTGAGGGTAGACAAAACACATGCACACTTCAGTCGTGTTACTTCCAAGCACCAACCTGCTGCAACAGAATGCTTAATTTGTGCTTTGTCTCACTAATTCGAAAAGGAGCAACACTACCGTGTGCCAACTGTTTGCGTACAGCAAGATAGAAAATATATGGAAAGGAGAGGGAGAAATAACCTGAGCATAAATGGAAAGGGAAGGCATTTCCAAGGCAACTAAAATCCTTGTGTGTGATGTGCAATAAATCAAAGCCCCTTATGGAATGACAGGAAACTGTATCACTCCCTACAGAAAGGATGCACTGGGAGTTTGTCACAGGAGTGGAGTAAATATCCAAGCAGAGACGACGCGGAGACATGGATGTATTGAGAAAGAGGAGAGCGACGAGATGAAATCTGAGCCGAGGTAGGCGAAGGAGAGGTACCAGCACCGCGAGAAAAGAAATAAGGATGAAAGGAGTGATTTAGTGACTTGGAATATTATGCATTCTGATAACAAGACGCATCATGGAGTGAAAGCAGCGGGAAAGGAGATGCAGCGAAGAAAATTAGATGTCAGAAACTTGCAGAAAAGATGCACAGCGAGAGTACAATTACGATTGATTTTCAAATTCCTGCAGTGACACAAGCTCAGACAAAAAAAAAAAAAAAAAAAAAGATGTGGAAGTTATTTCCGAATTAGGAGAGAGGCAGCAAACATGGTTCTCAATGATAGCTTTCTGTACTGTAAGCTTAAAATGTCTGAACAATTGTCAGTCCATCCATCATCCCTCATCCTCTGCTTTTCTGAGATCAGGTTGCAACGTACATTTTCAAACTGCGTCCTTCTCCTTCTGCATTTCAACCTTCAGCATGTTGATGTGATACATCAACATGGTGATGATGCATCACATAACTTCCAGACATATCTATATTCAGCATTTAATTGTTTTTTTGTTGTTGTTGTGATGATTTCATTACAAATTAAATAATTTTCGGCGTTTGTCAATGTGCTTTAAAAGTGTTTAGCATGTTAATGATTTTGCAACATAGAGCAAATGAGCCACAAATGGATGGATGGATGGATGGATGGATGGGTGGGTGGGTGGATGGATGGATGGATGCCATATATTTGTAGAACGTAGCAGAAATGCATATAAAGGATTAATTTAGCCTCACTTTTCTCCTTATTTTAAGACTTGATCATATTTCTATTTTTTGTAACACAATTACACCTCATCATCATCCCTGAATCTGACGAAGGGCTTAAGGGAGCTAGATGGAGATTTAAACTAAAAAAAAGAAATTAAAAATTCTGAGTTTTATAAAACTAGCTTATTATGTCTTTAAGAGCAGTAATTATTCCTGGAAGCAATTTGATGAAGAGCTCCAAGGCCACTCACTGGTAACAGCCAGGTAGGTGTTGGTCTGAACCTCTCCTGCCGAGTTCCTGGCAAAGCACTGAAACATGCCGGTGTCGTCCGGCAGCAGACCGTTGACCTGCAGGCTCCCCCCCACCAGGACTCTGTACCTCGGCGTCTTCACTGGATCGATGGGAAGGGCATCCTTGTACCAGACGATTTCTGGCTGGGGAACTCCTGCAGAGAGTCGACAAGGATTTGGATTACAGACAGCGGGTTACAACCGCCCTTTCAGTATGACTTCATTTAAATTCAGAAACTGTTAAACAGGTCCACCCTGAAAGGATTTGTCAGGTAGAATAAAGCCGTACTCACCCCTTGCTTGACAGGGAATGTCCACCACCTTCTCCATCTCAGCTGTGATGTGTTTCTCTGGTTCTTTGATAAACTGTGGCGGCTCTGAAAGATCAAAAGCAAAAAAAAAAAAAAAGATGTAAAAAAAAAAAAAAAGGAAAAATGAACACACTAAAAAAAAAAAAAAAAAACTAAAAAAATCATCACTACCACAGCCCAGAAAATATGTTACGGATTTATAATTTGATGTGATCATAAAAGAATGAGAAACAGAGAGAGTGAGATGCAATACTACATCAAAGCCGTCCAGCTGTAGGATCATAAAGCTTAAACAGAAGAAAAAACAAATCAACCCCAAATTCAGGCTTCTCCTTAAAAAAGAGCTGCGGAAGCAAGACAAGTGTCAAAGTCAGCAGTATTAAGGTAAAAGTTCACTCCACCTCATAGCTTTAAAACATCAAAGTGTTTCAGTGGGATGGAATCAAAGTGACTCAAGCAATGCTATTAAACCGTTTCTTGAGGGCAACCATTAGCTTCCCTCCTATTTAAATCAATAATGTTTTTCCTGTTACTGCCTCATGAGCTCACAGTCAAGCTGTTCTCCTTGTAACCAAGTGAGACAAGAGAGATTCGCATCACATTTCGGCCACATCCTTTCTTTAAGCCAACGTGCAACGATTATTTCTGTAGCGCCGTTACATGCACGCGGGGTACTTGCAAATATATTCAACACACTTTCAACTTTATTCACATTTTGTCACATCGCAACCATTAAACCAAAATGCTTTTGTTGGGATTTTATGTGGCAGACCAACACAACACAGTGCCTGAGCAAGACTGGCAGCAACACACAAATCAAAACTACAGATATCAAAACCTAATTCAATAAAATATTTAGAGAATATATATATATATATATATATATATATATATATATATATATATATATATATATATATATATATATTCTGATATATTTTACAGTCCACCCAGTGAAATATGAGTATAAGCCAATCTCAGCATGATTCCAGTAGTAAACACTTCAGATGGTAGAGAGCATTAATGAAGAAATTGCAAATTTGCAAGGAAACACTGCAAAATGTCTGTCTGCTTGTTCAGACAATCATATAAGAAAAACATATAAGATAACCCATACAAGTGAAACTGCAAAACATGCAAAAACAAATAAAAAAAGACATAAAATATAAGTTTTAGCCTCCATGCTAAAATAAATGCAAAGCACCAATGGCACAATCTTTTTTGACACTTTTCCTTTTCCCCTTGTTTTAGTCTATCATAAAATTCCAATATAGGCTGATGTTTGCGATTCTCATGTAATAAAACTTCAAACATGTCATAAGCCAATGGAAAACCTGTTTGCAACTCTGTAATTTACACCAAGGAGTATTAGGTTCAGAAACTTGTAATCAAAGGTGTTAATTTTTTCATACGCTTCAAACAATCCTGATCAGGGTGACACAAGTTCCTCTCAGGAAAAACACTGAAAACTTATTTTGCAAAGGCAAACTTGTAATCTTTTTGATTTCGCACTCACAGGTACAATTAGTCACATCATAAATATCTGTATTCGGTGTGCGATGTTTTAATTTTTTTTTATTAACAGTTTCGTCATAAGAAAGAAAGGTGTGAATCAGTGTGGAACCCAGGTGTTAAACAGAAGTAATTAGAAGACACAGAGGCCTGCAAACACGAATGCGTACAGAACTACGACGGCACTTCAGCACACATTACATGGTAACAAGTCAAAGTAAATTGACTGCATGAGTTTCCTTACCAAACACATGAAGGTAGGCACCGGCGCTGACAGACGGCACGCTGCTGCTGCGGAGAACGGTTTCACATTCGTAGAATCCAGCGTCACTCACCGTTGGACTGAGGATGGTGAGCCTGCGGTTGAAGTCACTCAAACCGCTGCTCACCAACACGCCGTTTTTACGCCAGGAGATACTCAGCTTTATAAGAGGCCTACACATGGGAAAAAAAAAAAAAAAAAGACATTAGATCTAATTTCTCTTCGGTACGTGGTAAGCAATATTCAAACCTAGCTTGAGGAGACAAAAGCTAAAGAGATGACCCATGCACGACTCGTGGGGAATGTACAAAATTGAAACAGCAAATGCTCTTTGCATGCCTCAAATGTTGTACTATTCATAACGGAGGCTGTACAATGTGTTAACAGCAAGGGTGACAAGGCAGTGGGGATTTTGTTAAAAACAATAAGATGTCTTTTGTTTTATTTTTTTGTAAAACACTGAATAAACAATGACAAGTTAAAGGTTTGTGGCGAGCGGCGATAGTTGTTGGAAGTTCCTGCAGATTTCCCCCATTTTGGAGGAACAAATCCTTAAAAATGTAGATGAGAGTTTTTACCTGGCATTGGCCACGCACTCCATCGTGACCTCTGATGTGCCCGTGACCACACTGGTGTTCCTGGGCGGGATGATGATAGTGGGGGCGATGGGGTCGGCCGGACCTCCAATGTCTAGATGGACAAACAAAAATTGCATACGAATACATTGATGCTTTCCAAGTAGCTGATTGATTGAAAGAACTGAAAGGAGGAGGAGCAGTGTCGTGAGGCGACTGGAGGATTTTGTATTTAACATCCTATAAATCTCGCCTCCACTCAGCACTCTCTGCGGGTGCCCATTGATGTGAAATATTGAAACTGACCGGCGAACACACCGAGCGTGAGCTATGACTGAGAGACGGGTCGAACAGGATGAGACAGTGCACTGAGTGTGCATAACAAGGTATCTTTTGGAAGACCAAAAACAAAGAAAAATACTGCCAACATAAAACAGAAGGGCTCAATGGATCCTTGCCTATGCGTTCACTTCACCTGAGTTTTTAAAGCCATCTGAAAACACATTTATTCTTTTGTTTGGGTATGTTTGGGGCATTAGACACTGCTGATGGCGTTGTAAAGCCTTGCATGCGTGTGCATGGGTGTGTGTGTGTGTGTGTGTGTGTGTGCCGCTTGAAATATGTCATGTCTGTGATAAACTCATAGCGATCTGTCAGTCCTGTCATGCCCTGGGACTGAGCTCATGGCGGCACATGTCAGACGTAGCTACGGGGGATGTCATGACTCAGGTAATACCAACCTGGGTTTATTTGCAGGCTTTGATGTACGTAAACACGGGTACCTCAGAGCAGGCCAATGACTGACAGCTATTCACCTGAGAGAGACTTAATCCGACAAGGCTTTTGGCTCTTTAAAATGTTTATGTAACAGAAAGCAGGAGCTAAAACGTGTTAATTTTCTTACTTTGGAAGTTTTGAGATATGTGTGAGAGTGCAGTGGGGGAGGAAGAGCTTTAAGACAAATTGCAAGTTGCTAGAATTTCTTTAATCGTTCATATTAGTTAAATAGCAAAATGTTGCACAGCACAGTTTGAGACCTTTTCTTGCGTTCTTTAAATTCAAAAGTGTAAATTATGTTTGGAACAATTTGTGAAAAACCCAAATGATAATCTCATGATAAACTTTGATTAGATAAGATCAAAGTTCATCTTAAAGCATCTGTAATTCCAGCAAAAGGCGGCTGGATGCCAATGGCTGTCACTTTTTTCAGGTTATATTAATTAAGTAAAAAACAAAGAAAAAGCACATGTTTTTTGTCCTTTTACTTCACATTACAGTATCCCAACTTAGTGTCGGGACTGTATGTGATTAAATCCCAGAGAAAGATAGCCGTAGTTTTGATAAGCTTTGAGAAGTAACAAAACCAGGATTTCCGAATTCACTATTCCTTTGTCTTTAGTCATAATTAATTTCAGAAATGTAAGTATACAATTCTCAGTTCAATTCTTAAATTAGAAAGCTTCACTTTCTCACTCTGATTTAAGCTGTCAGACAACCCTCACCAGGGCTTCAGCTTTTCAGGATCACATTTTGTTCTCAGTCATCATTAGTAAAGGTCAGGTGTTCCAAAGCTTTACAAATAATCTTCAAACCTAATCAGCAGGCTTGGGCATGTGCACAGCATCTGTCAAATTCTTTGAAAATTACTGCAACTGAGGCAGACAAAGCAGGTAAAATAAATGATGTCTCGAAAAAAATCTGCATTTTAATGTTTTCTTCGTTAGTTTGTGATGTAATTGGAAATGGCAGCTAGCAGAAAAAGCTGAGGTCAAATTCAAGTTAAAACAAAACAAACATTTCAAGGTAAGATCCTATCGGTACTTCTTCATGCAAGTCACATTCCATCAGTATAATTTGTGAGATTGTTCTATTGATCAGTTTCACCAGTACAACTAAAGAAAAAATAAAAACATCCAAAGAATCTTGTTGCGTCTTGAAGAAACCGTCTGGTGTAATGACAGATCACAAGAAGATTGCTGCTACTACTAAACATCTCTTTTAGAAGAAGTTGTTGCCAAGTTTGACACGTACCAATGGTAGAAATATGAGGGGGTTTTTTTTATCATGCTTTAAGTCAAGTCAAGTTTAAATGTAAAGCACATTTTAGCGACAAGTTAGTTCAAAGTGCCTTGCATCGTAACAGCATCATATATTTATACTTATTTCCATCTCTGAAGTTTTTGTAAACAAACACGCTTTTAGAGTTCTGAGCAGAAACTCGTGGTTGATCTGAGTGCAAGTTGGGCTTTATCAGTTTAGAATTGAGTATGAAGCATCTGGGATGAGAGTCAGCTCACGCAGGTCTGAGGCAATGGCTTTCAACTGGGAAAAAGGGCTACTACTCTCAGCAGGCCAGGGGTCACCCCAGAGAAGGCCAATTGCTGAGATGGTTAAAGCTTCTGACTGGATGCCTCCTGCCACCCATCCTTTGTCTTCGAGTTATGTGAGATCTGGTCAGGGAGGTAACAGGTCAAAGCAAAGCATAATCTCTCTCCAGCAGCATTTTAGGTAAGGTAAGGTAATTTTATTTATATAGCACATTTTCAGCAACAAGGCAATTCAAACTGCTTGACATGAGTTAAAAGGAAATACAAACAAAATAACAAACCAAAGGAAAGACAAAAGAGGAAAGAAAACTGATCTAATGTTCTAAAGTATGTAAACTAAGTGCTCCTGTTCAGGGTTGTTAAGTATCTAATTCCATTTCTAAATAGTGAGTACTCTACAGTTTCTGAGAAAATAAGCTAAAGAGTGACCGATCTAATTCCTTTTCTGGGTAAAAGTGAGTACTCCACAATTCTAAGTTTGTTCTAAATCCTTTGCTTTGCAACTAAGCAGTGACTGTTCCTGTTAAGTATTTGCAGATTCCAAGTTTGTAGTTATTCTAATTCTGATTCCATTTCTGGGCTGTATAATGTTGATCTAAATAGTGCATACTCCACATTTTCTGATGGTACTAATAAACTAAAATAATCCTTTTCTGGGTTAAATAGGGAGTACTCCACCGTTTCTAACAAAAAAGATGAAAGGACACATTAGGGCAGATGGCAACATTCAGACAAAACAATGGGCAAAACAAAGACACGAATGAAGGCGGTGACATCAAAGATCCATGGAACCAGGTGGCCAAGGTTCCTGGTAAAGTCCGATAAAGGTATTGTTATTGAGGAGTGTCCTTGGGAGCGCTCAGCTCCACAGCTCCATGGTTACAGGAGGGCTGAGGAGGGAAGAGCGTTGTGTTTACATATCTTCAAGGAGATTAGAAATATGCATCCCTTCCAAGGCCACACAGGAAAAACCAATTCAGAAACAGAATGTCTTAGGTCAGGAAGATTATAAATTTCAATCTTCCCTAAAGTCTCTCCGATACATCTCAGTTCCCAATCATCCAAATTAGTTTGGTCGTTCCACTGAGCCGAAACTAGCAACTTCTCCAAGATCGATTCCATCCTTTTAGTGAGTTTTAGAGTCCTTGTCTCTGTCCACACCAACAGTCCGAGTGTTCCCTAGTTCGGCCAAGTCCGTCACAAATTTGTCGATAAGCCAGGAATCCACAAGCTCCAAACAGCAGAAATCCTGTTATCATGAATAAATCCAGGGTGAATCCCGCCGGGTGTGTCCCCACAGGACAAGAGGGCTCTCCTGTGTCCAGACTTCTCGTCGAAAATTTGATCGATTGCATTGAGAGATCGGTTGACCAGATCCATAATTTGTAGATTTGGATGATGTGCAAAGAAAGGCTCCAAAAATATAGAAAAAGACAGGACAAAATCAGAGCAAGCAGAGCAGGCATGGGCAGGGAAGGAGCAGAGGAAAGAAGCATCTGCCTTCATCGAGAGCGAGAGAGAAAATCTCTTACCACTCATAGTGGGGGCATTCCAGAATGTTCCACACCAGAAGGTTTTTATAGGCCCTCCAGCAATTTCTCACTGTTACTCCAGAGGTCCTGATCCAATGCCTTAACTACATATGTTTCGTAGTTTTGATGAGGGGGAGCATCAGCTCTGTTTTGAGCTTCATGTAGTTTCTTCACCTATCTCTAAGGCTATACTTCAGTCACTAATTTCAATGTTTTAGTTAAGATCTGTATCTCAGAACTGCAGGTGATGGTTGGAAAACAATCGGGGAAGACATCATTGCATTTGATTAAACTCTTCTTTTTGACTTTGACGGATTGGACCGGGCACCCTTATTTATCCAGACAAACCTCTCTTCTGTTTAGTCATCTCACAATCTTTTTTGCCATCACTTGAACAAGACAAGTTTTCTGAGTCCCTTTGCTTGAGGCAGAGCCACAACCCCTAATTCACAGTCAACCTGGAAGGCTGTTTGTAAAGTGTTGTAGATAATTACTTGTAGGTGCCTCTGATCCCTGGCTGCACTTCCATGTTCATTTTGGTCTGTTAGTTTTCAAGTCTCTTAATAGTTTTATCTGTCTGAATTGCTGCATCGATTCATTTACTCAAATCAGACCAAATGAGACGATCACTGGGATCAAATAATTCGTCTCCTATTTGATCTACTGGTTTCTACTTGTTCTTTTAGGTTCTTCTCACTTGTCATTTATCCTCTGGGCTGCTCTTTTCATGTTCAGTGTTGGTGTAAAACATGTTGGTCACTACTGGTTTCTATTAGACTGGCAGTGGAAAATCACAATGTGTCCAGACTCGTCTGTATTATGCAACAAGCTGCTGAGGTCCTTTCTTCATTTCATATCTCTGTCACACCAACTCTGCTTGAATTGTATGGCTAAACAAGGAACAAGGAGGGAGAGTGGAGGAATCTTGGGGGTGGGGGGTTTTCATGTTTTGATGGATACTTCCCTTGAATTGGTTTCAGCATTCCCGTTATACTCAAACCAAAAAAAAAAAAAAAATCTACAAATCAAATAATCAAATTCATCTCACTATGTCAGTCTCTGTCAGAACCTCAGTTGATTGCAAGGCAATAGTAAAATGTATATTGCTGATTGAATGAATGATTTGAAAGATGCTAAAGCTACAGGGAAGCAGGAGAAATTCAAAAACCACAAAGTTTTTTTTTTATTTTTATTTTGTGCAAAACGTGTACGAAGTCTTTGAAAATATGAATCTGGACACTTCAGATGCTGACAGAAACAGATCCAAGTGTTGTAAAATGCAAGAACTCACAAGCTCCTCCAGCCCCCTGTACATGTGAATGCGTACATATGTGGAGCATATGGTAAATGCTCGAACCAATGCATGTCACGTTTCCATCAGACCTGAAAAGCTGAGCCCACCACCACCCGCTTGCTTTGCCATATAATTCGAGTTGTGCGTGGTTTTGCGTGTGTGTGTTCTAGCTCTTGTATAATCAACTCTGCCACTATTCTCAACGTGAGCCACGGGCTATTTCTGCTCCCTCGTGTTGTCAGCTATATTATCTTACCCTTACCCTCCTCGTTCACTTTCATAATGAACTCCAGTCTACCATGTCATACGATGCCGTCTGTTAGATTCTCTCTTTCATTTCTCTCTGCTCAGCTCAGGCCGGCTGACTGGGTTCGATTTGTGAGTCTTGTTTTTTTTTTTTTTTTTTTTTTTTTTTTTTGTTTTTTTTTGTTGTGGAAGCTGAAAATGTTGCTGAATTTTAACTACTTGGCACTTAGGGAAATAATCTCTTCTGCTTTGTGTGTTTAGTATTTGTGCAATATTGCAACAGTATTTTTTTACTGTGCATGTAGGCAAAACTTGACTACAAATACCGAGCTTTATGATCAGGTATGAAATATTTTGTTGTTTTTTTTTAGTAAGGTCTTATTTTTGACTAATTAAACCATTTCTAACTGGGCTGCATGGTGAACACAGTGGTAAAAACTGTTGGCTTGCATCAAGAAGATCCTGGGTTCAAATCCTGACCTGAATTCGTTCTGATTGGACTTGTCATGTTTCAGAGAAAATAGCAACAAAGTAAACATAAGTTTTATGTAAAAGTGTGTATACAAAAGATTTCAATTTGACTATATTTGATATATTTCTCAAGGGGCAAAATGACTCTTATTAACTGAGAGCCTTGGTGAGCTCCTCTCCAAGTATTCCACTATAGGGACTGCTTTAAATACTCCAAACTACTTCACTTCGTCTAAATCATTCCTATTTGGAGCACAGTATGATGAAATTAAAGTATGTATATAAATGTTACTTACTCTCAACTGTTAGAGTGATAGGTTGGCTGGTCTTGTTTTCTCCGTTTATGTCGTTAACCGCTTGCACATAGTAGCGCCCGGCATCTGGTGCCACCGAAGACAGGATAACCAGTGTGTTGTCCAAAGTAATTGCGCTGAAACGGGGACAAAACAATGTGGATTCAGTACAAACAAAGTCAAATCTAAGACACACATTGTTAAAGTTAAAGCTCAGCCAAGATCTGAGTTCCAGCAAAAGTTGTTTCAAAAGAATATGCAGCTGGCATCATCAGAGGCTGCATTGTCCAATTAAGGCTAAATATGTTTGAAGTTTATTGGGTCCACAGTTGATCCCGTTGCTGAAAGGAACATCAAACATTTTACCATTTAATTACACTGTTCAAGCAGTGTTAAGTCGATTGATTTGCGATGTGTAAACAATGTGTAAGTGCTGAACGAGCATAGGAGAAATATCGACATCCTCTCCTTACTCAAATATGATGTCCTTGCATAATAAGCTGCAGCAATTAATTGGATGTTTGTACCTCGCCGCTTTCTGCGACCTGAACCCTGGCAGCTAGCCACTTTTGGAGACATTAACATCTTCCTGTACCGGGTGCTGAGAGTCTAAATAAATAAACACAGATTCATTTTTAACCAGCGTGTCTTATGGATCCTAACAACTAGTTTGTTTGACTTTTTCATGCGCTGGCTTTGACTCTGTGACTGTACCATCCAGTAACAATGAAATCCTTCTTCCTGTTTCGTGATGTTCTACAGTCACGCAAAGTTTGCCGTCAACACTCTTTTCTTCTGGACTTGTTTTGCACAGTATCAGCTCGTCTCCTTACTTCTTCTCTTCCTCTCCTCTCTTATCTACTGTTCATTTTTGCATTTCTCTTTGCTTCTGCTTATATTTTTACTAATCACTGACTTAACACATACCGAATAATTACAAAATTCTGAAACCCAAAGACTTTGAGAATAAGGAGGCATGAATATGATAATTAGGGGGTCCAAATGCAGTGAAAGGCAGTGGCATTTGGTCCTTTATATTTTGTTGAAAAAAAGAATATGCCACGTATGATCAAAAAGAGGATGCACGTCTTTTCATAGCTGTTTTAAAACTGCTACCAAGGTAAATTAATCACTGAAAGTACAATGTGAAGCTCTACACACTAGAGCTATGAAGAAAAAGCTAATGATAATGGCCTTCTGGAGCTTAAAGACCTCAAACTACTTTAAAAATAACAGAATGTGAAAAAGGATCCCTGTTTCCCTTTCCTGTTCCCTGGTGAGCGAGTGCTGGATGAACTTAACCTTTCCTCTCTGTTTCATATTTTGTTCTGGGCTTAACCACTGATAATAATTCAATGTAATTTAAGTTAAAACTTGAACTTATTTTCAGCAAAATATTTATAGTCTAAAGAAAGACGGTTTATTTATGTGTCTCCAATAAACAATATAATACTGAGAAAAGGTTACATTTGTTTGATCAGGGGTGTAGTTTTTCAAGTTTTCTAAAAATGTATTTCCTCAAACATGGCTTTGAGCTTTAGTTAATTTAAGCTTAAAGTAGAGGGAGATGAATTTATTGAAAAAGAAAAAAAAAAAAAAAAAAAAACTTGATATGTTCTCTTGCGCATATGTAGTCTGTCCTGGAGCTGCTATCAGTACTACACCTAAAACAAACTGTGATAACTATAAATAAGAACAACAAAATACTAGGTGCAATGCTTTTAGTGGTTTTCTAGCTCATTATAAGAATTTATTTAAAAAGTAAAGTCAAAAGTAACTGACTGATGAGGTACAGTTTACCCTTCAACATGTGTACAGTTAAATATCAAGGCTGTGTTTATGGAGTAAACACAGCAGAATATGTATGATCAATGAAGCATGCGCAGAAACACTGCACCCTTTAACACCACAGACTACCTGAGCTGTCAGCGTTTACAGTCTGAGATCCATCTTCAGACCGACCGATTCCCAAATATGTCAGAAGCGACCCCGGCGACTGAGCTCATTTGGGATCCGCTTCACATGCCGAGACTCTAAATACTCTTTCTAAAGGGGCAAGCAAACTTCAATGGCTGCAGCTCATGATATGCGGTAAATATTTCATGCCAGTTCGCTGGAGCGGTGACATCCTGGACACACGTGTATGAATTATGGATCCCTTCAGGGATGAAGGAAACACAGGAAGTCTCCAAAGCAGTGACTGAATTTCGGGTGACATCTCAGGGATGTTCTAAAATAGCTATGCAGTCCAGGCATAACTCCTTATGCTGCACCCAAAAAAACAAAAAACAAAACAAAAACACACACACACAAATATATATACACGCATATATATATATAAATATATATATACTTGTTGGTAGTCATAGCTTAGATGATGAATCTTTTCTCTGTATCTATTAAATTTGCATTTTTTTTAAACAAAGCTCAAGTTTTTAAATAAAGTTGTAACTGAATGCTGAATCCTAGTGACAAGCTGATGCAATGTAATTGCATGTTTAGAAATCCAACTTTTCATTATATTTCCTCAACTGAATCCAAGTGGTGTGTGAAATTAACTACACACAATGGGGTTATAATTTTGAACATGTAGAACGTAGAAGAGAAGAGGAAAGACAACTGTTTGGGAAAAAACTCCTTTGTCAGAAGTGTGACATGAACAGCAATGTGATCACAGCACTGTCCAATTAAATACTGTCTTGTTAGTCTAACTCGACAACTTTGTGGCCTGGAAGGCCAAACATTTTCTTGCAGATGCTGATGGTGTTGGGCTCCAGTCAGCGTCAGTGAGGGTCCTAATTTGAGTGACGGATCTAGCAGACGTTCCACTGGATTCTTCAACTCAACCTCAACGCAGCACAGGTCAGATTTCTATGGGGCTACTAACTGGAGACTTTTGTCCCAACCCTTACAGCTCAACAATCTTGGCACTTCGAAAGACAGAGAGCAGTTTTCCCTTCGTCACCGAGGGTGTCAAGTGTGAATGCCTGACAGAATATTGAAATTAAAGTCAGGCTCATTAGTACCTTTGCCACTTCATAGGGCTATGCTCTGTTTAACTTTAAAGTTTTAAATACACTTCAGATTGTCTTTGTTTTGTTTCTTGCTTATGTTTCTTATTTTGCTAATCCATTGTCGTAATTTGAAGCTCCACCTGCAACCTGCTCCAACAACACAAAAATGTAAATGCGTGTCGGTCTTTACTGGACATTGAGATTTTGACGAAATGTTTTTATGGACAACTGAAAGCTGGACTGAATTAAGTCATAAAGATTAAATACTTATTTTTCACATCTTTACTGATCATGAAAACAAAAAATGGGGTTTCTCATCCCTTCTCATGAGCTGTTTGCATCTTGAGTTGCTGTTGATTGTTTTTGGCAATTAACCAATTAATTTAAAGTCACAATCAGACATTTCTCTAAAACACTGTTTCAAAAAACTGAACAAAGAAATGAAAAAAAAAAAAACAATTTTGAGTTGAAGTAAAATTATTTTTCACTTACATCCATTCTGTGTATCAGACTGCTTGCTGTCTGATACACAGTAACATTCACATTCTGACCTCTGATGCTCCTGTTCTTTGTTTCATAACCCCCCCCCCCAAAGAGCATATAAAATCTAAATAGCTTTTCAAAGTGCTAGCCAAGTTTAGTTTTTACCCATATTATACACAGTAAATTCAGATTTTATCACTTGTTCGAAGCAAGAGGCAATTTTTTCTCCTTGCCGGTTGATTTTAATATGCTCCCCTGCAGAGCATCTCTCCCTCAGCCTGTAATCAGTGCTGGTGCAGTGGGGGTCAAACACAACTTTGTTACGCAGCTTGTTCAGCAGATGTATCTGCTCCCAGAGCTTGCCGGGCCTCGGGGATCAAAGACCACATGATGCTGGAAGAAAATAAAAGTAAGCCAATTATGCTGAATGGCTTTACGAGTGTCTCAAGGAAGCAGGAAGAGGAAGATAAGAGTTCAGTTTCAGAAAAGTAATGAAATTGTTTTTTTTTCCCCTCCACAAGCTTCCTGCGGTTGATGTTGTTCTTCTTTATCTCTCATTCACTGTCTGAATGCATTCCAGTCATCCTTATTCAACTCCCCGTCTCCCAGTGGTGTTGTGAGCAGCTGTCTGAGGCGCGTCTGTAACGTTAGCTTACCACGCATCCGGCACGGTGCAGGGATTTATCAAGCCGCAGAGCAGGGAAATTTGGACAAATCAGTTATGTGCGAACATGCCTCGGTCTCCGTCTATTTTTTTTTTCTATTTCTTGTTTTTTATGTTTGATTTCACAATACTCTTGTTTTCACTCTAACGCAATTTCCTTTTCCATTACTATGCTCCAAAAAGAACTGTGATGCACTTGAGAAGACGCCAAGCTGGACTGCAGCTCAGAAACAACTCTGCCGCTTTAATACAGCAACAAGCACAGTTAAGTCTCGAACGCAATTAATGTCTTGTGGATGAAATTATTTATGTCGAGCATCCAGGGTGATTTTGATTGACTTCTAGCTTTATCTTTCATTGGCACTTTCATCAATAATGATGTGGAGGATGTGCTTTTGATTGAGATGGAGAGACAGGGGCTTAAATGTTTTATTTCTTACAAGCCGCTTCCCGTCTCTAATTTCAATTATTACAAATAAATTGAATCTCCTCGAAATTAAATTAACAATGATCCAGACCGCTCTCTTTAATTAAAAAAAAAACCGAATCAACCATGGACTCTTTTTATCTTCCAATCTGTTTCAACCAGAATTTGTCAGCTGTGTGCCTACCATGTTCTGTTAATCCAGTCTAGAGAGGACCCAGCTCTAGCACACACACACGCGCACACACATGCACGCACGCACTCACACCAAACTGGGGTGTTTTGGCATCTGTCACGGTGTGAGGAGGCCTGACCCCGCTCCCCTTCCCTGGATCACCATGACTCCCCATTGGTTGAGGGTCTCCCCCGAAAGTGAGAGAGCGAGAGAGAGAGAGAGAAAAGGTCAACAGAATCAAGCGGCTCACATCGCTGGCTAAGTTATGAGTCAAACTACGGGTAGTGGACAGATGATAGCGAAAGAAAGGTGTAGCAAGAGCAACAGGCCGCATGCCCCACTGTTCTATAGACAGCTGCTGAACAAAAAAGCCCAGCTCCGGCTCCTGGAGATGTAAAAGAGAGAGGGGAAAACAAGTGGTTCTAATGAAAACAGCCACTCAGTTTTTTTGTGTTTTTTTTTTTTTTTAACCTGAGGCACAAACTACAGATTTGTCTAACGATTTTGTCTTTGCCTCAGTGCTGTTTTGTGTTCGTAGGGTTCCTACACATTTGTCACAACAGAATTACATACGTTTCCACACTCCAGGGCAGATAACTCCAGAAGCGTGTGGAGGGATGAGATGATGTCTTTTTTTTTTTTTTATGTTCATCCAAAGACAAACATGGACAAAATATTTTCTTGTCCAGACTGTGAAGCAGAAACTCACTGACTGAGCTAATTAGAAGTAAAACAAATACTTTGAGCTCTAATATTTCTTGTCATTTACAGCCCACACATGTGCATGAATTCACTTTTGTAGCCTTGATTCATCAAACTTTGGTATTATTCTCTGTAAGATTGTGTGTGCGTTTTTTTTTGTTTTTCTGTAGCACCTGCTGTTTGATATTACTAAAAACAATTACCTTTAATTATATACAGCTGGTTAGCCAATTACCAACAAAACAGCAGAAGGTCAAAATAGAAAATCAACAGATTAATCTATGATGGCAATTAATCTTGTAAATTATTGTTTTAACGCTGCTGTGCCACAGATGAAAATTAAACACGTGGAAATTTGTTTGCCGAGATCCAGTAAATTCAAAATGTTCAGTCTGACTAATCGACTATTAAATATAAGAAGAAATAAAACACCAAAAATATTAAAGGTGACACACATTGGGTTGTTTTTATTTTGTAACCTTGAAGACAATTAAATTGTTAACAATTGTACTTGCAGGGCTTTGCAAAACTATTAATGCCCTGTGATTTTTTATTTTTATTTTGTTGTAGTACAACTGCATTATGCATTGTTAGATTGCACACTGAAATGCCAAAAAGATTTTTTAATTATTATTTTTTTTTTTTTACAGAAAATTCTGAAATGTATGGCATGAATTTGTGATCAGTTGTGTTTATACTTCTAATGAAAGTGAAGCCAGCTACCTTTTGAACTTACCTAATTACCGAAGAGAGTGCTGAAGTATGCAATTATAAATCACATGCATGTATATAAATGATAAATTTAGACGCCGGGGGTTTGGTTTGAAAATATTAGTGGGCAAGCAGCCAGTTTGGACAACCAGTTTGACTGGGAATGAAGCTGTGGAGAAGTTTAAAGCAGAGTTTGGTTGTAAAACACAGTTCGAGTGCTTTCCCACTCTGCAAACCATAATTTTCAGTTAAATGGGCTCACTACAGCTGATGCTTAATTTCGGTGACCACAACTGAGATACTAAACTTCACGTAGAATTATAGGAAAATTATTCAAATTTAAATTCATAAAATACTTATTAATCCCTCTTTAATCTCCGGAGTTTCATTCAAATTTAAGATAAGGCGATTAAATTCACACCATGACACAAAAAGCAGTCCAGCAGCTGCAGCTCTGTGTACGCAGCTTCTTGTCCATCTCTGATACGCCTGACGACTGAATCATCTGTGTATTTCTGCAGACGACAGGACTCTGACTTGTGCTGGTCGTCTGAAGTGTGCAGAGTGAAGATAAATGTTGAAAGAGAGTTCCCTGTGGTTCTTTTGTGGTTAGACACACAGTCTTTCAGTCTCACAAACTCTGCTCCATTTGTCAGGTAGTCGCTGTTCCAGGTGATGGTTAAGGCCTCCAATTGTGTCTACTGGAAGTTTTTTTTTTTTTTGTTGACAAAGTAAATCAGGCTGACTTGTGTGAAATTCACTGGATAAATCAAAGATCATGATCCTCACAGTGCTGCCTGCTTTGTTCAGATGACAGTAGGTTTGTTGAAGCAAGTGTCTTCAACTCCAACTGCACGGTGAAAAGCACTCGGGTGGGCCAACGGCAGACTCTTCAGGACCTTCTTAATGTGAGATGTCAGGGCAGCAAGTGTATGGTCGTCGACGATTGATGGGTGAATTTTATTTCATTTTATTTTATTTTTTTACTTGAACAAGGCAGAATGTGTTCCACAGCTACGAAACCTTCTCTTGGGTTAAGCTAAGGTTGAAAAGGTAATGCGTCATCCCCACAGAGCTTTTCTGCAAAGGCTTTTAGGAGTCCAAGACTGAGATGGAACATAACACATCTGAGGTGTGACAGAGAAGCTGTGAGTCAAATGAGTGTGGGGTGTCTGGTTTGGCTGGGGGCAAGAGAGAAGCGAGCCGAGTTTGTTCCTGCACTGAACCTACTGAAGAATGAATCTGTTCATTGACTCTGATTGTATCTGCTAGTATAATACTCTGATGGAAGAGACTGTTTGAACTTTACAATGACAAAAAATGAAAATGTAAAGTGATCTCACTGGTCATTAAACAGTGTCAAGGGTCTTTCCACTAGTGGAGTGAATCTGTTGACACATTTTGTATCTATGGCATCTTTGAATGTAGTTTTCAGATGGAAAGTTTGAAGCATAAGGTGCCCACTTTCCAACATGTAATTCTTTTTGAGGTGCGCCGATTCAATAATACAAAAAAAATAAATAAATAAATACATATTTAGTCATCTATGCTCATTTTTTTTTGTCCTTCAGATGCTGTAGCAGAAATAAACTGTTTTGAGTCCTGATTTGTAGAATGATAAAAGACTCAAATGCAGAGCAGACTGAGTCGTCGAGTAGATGTTGCATATTAATATTAATTAAAGCTGGTAAATAAAGTACTTTTAAAAACCAAGGAGATCGCAGGAGATTGACACAGGGCAAAAAACTGAGCATAACAGGAGGAACCAGCAAGAGTGAGTAAGATAGAGGAGATTGAAAAAAAAAATTATATATATATATATATATATATATATATATATATATATATATATATATATATATATATATATATATATATATATATTTGGTAGTCCCTGTGACTAATAGGAAATCCATAGCCCACTGACAGGAACCAAGTATCACAAGCAAAGGCCATTAATTGATCAGCAGCTACAGCAGATTACTTGGAAGAACTGTGATCTGTTCATGCCAGAGAAATCCACCAGCCAACTCCTCCAGGTCAGCCGCCTCTTGATTCTTCTACAAGCCTGTTGCAATGCAGTGCAGATAAATCCATGCCAAAGTGCCAATACAAAGTTTCAGCAAGAAAAACAAGAGGCAGTAGACTTAGTGAAGTGTTGTCAGAGGTAAAACAGTCAGACGAAAGGTTCTGCTTCTGCATCCAGTGACAAGCTCACCCTCTTGCCAGCAGCCCCAACATTTCCTGGCAAATGCGTGCACTGACGGATGTTCTGATTATACACCACATTAAGTCTCCAGAATAACACAACAAATCACACCAGCTTAATAGGAAAGACTTTGCCAAATGCATTTCTGTTCAATAAGGGAGGAATAATGACATTTAGTACTAAATAATTATTTTCACGCTTTGTGCCATGTTTTCCCATCACAATACAACAAAGACATGATTGTCTAAGAGGAACGGATTCACGCAGTCTTAATAATCAGCAGAGATATGAGACAAACACGGACACATTTTTAAATATGGAACAGGAAGAAATGGATTGAAGGTTGTGCAAGAATGGCGGCATAGCAGTGGAATCTGCATGTTTTGGGTGTACTGTCAGAGACAGAATGAAAAATCGTTCCTTTCGCCAAGACCAGCAGCTGCAAGGGCCACGTGGCAGAGAGAGAGCAGTCATGGTGCCATAGCAAGACATTGCCAGGGGAAGTCTGGCAGCTTGGAAGCAAAATGTGGAGTATTCATTAAGTTGCTGTAGGTTTTCTTTACACATCTAGGTCCCAGTTAGTGTGTTGTGCTCACATATAATTATATTATGGCCACAGCATTCACCCATACAGTGTGTTTGACTTAGTGCTTTTTCTTAACTACAACAATACACTTATACTACTGCAATGCAGGAGTGAACCCCCAACTGAAATACATAATTTACTCGATTTCTGTTGTCTATAAGTCATTGTAACACATGAAAATGCTTTGGATCTAAACCATTGCCTTTAGCAGTTTGCAGTAGTACTGTATGCAAAATGCATCTTTTCCTTCCACTGTAAAAATGTGCAACAAAAATACTAATCATTACTAAAATTCCAGTAAAATACAGTGAAATTTGTTGTTGTAATGTGATAACATGAAAGTTCAGTGGATAGCTATTCTTTTGCAAGGCGCTGCATTTTTAGTAATATCTGGTCAGAAGTAGGAGTAGCCAAGAATCGAGAGTAGCAATACATTGGTACTCTAGTATTAGTAAAAGGTCATACAAAACAAAATTACTCAGGTAAAAATGTATTTTGGTAAAAAGTCTAATAAAGTAGCATCTTTTAAATAATAATAAGAGCAGAAGAAAATTATTTCCAAATCTAATTTTATTCACATAAACGCTACTGAAACCTTTTCTTGAACTAGATTGTATATATTAGAACAGTGCAAAGTTCTTCCTTTGAAATATCTACCATTTACTAGCATCACTCATCCACCAAAATGCTCATCAGGCTCAAAAGGTAGAAAAGGACAAAGAAACAATGAAGCTTGTGTATAAAAAAAATGTTTACTGTGTGTATTTATCTGGGGAAGATGGGGTACTGAAGTACTTACTTTAAAATAATATTACTCAAGAAGTAAAAAAGCAGAGTAGAATGAATCTCCTCATAGAACTGCATTTTTTTATATAATCAAGTAAGCATAACAGAGTAAATGTATCTATTTCAGTACCCAATGGTAAACAGTGATCCTACGACTGAACACGTTTTTTAAATATATATAAAGATCTTTGCAACACAAGAACATTCTGGTGGAACTGCAAGCTTCCTCCACTTTGGTCTTGGCAAAAAAAAAATCACTTATGAATTTCCTATTTTATGATATGGTTCAGGATGCAGCTAAGGATTTCAGCAGTTGCAGTCTACATGTTAAAAATACACTGAAAAAATAGGAAAAATATCATAGTTTGGACAGATAAAGTTACAGAAAGTCTCCACCATCAGAATACAATTTATTAGAAGTTCGATTGGCTGGAGGTGACTGTCACATACACTTTGGATCCAGCTACGTTTTACACTCTCCTCTTGCTCTGGTGTGATTAGAGACAAGCAGAGAGATGGACCCCCGAAGAGCCTGCAAATTAAAGTTATGACACCTGAAGAGGGGTACCGGGAAAAGGGAAAATAAGGGGAAATCAAAAAGTAGAAAGGTAGGATACAGACTGTGTTACAGTGAAAATGGCATCTGTGGCTGACCCCAACTTTTCTTCCCCCCAGTCTTCTCCTTCCCATCTCCGTTCGTGCTATTCCTCACTGCAACTTGGTCCAATTACAGAACCCTTTCTTACAGCAATATTGTATTACAAAGCTGTGTGTATGACAACTGTCTATACATCTCGATCCGATCCTGAAGAGCACTGTTTTTTGGAGAGTGCCTTCATCAAGGTAAAATTTGTGTTTTGCTGCTAATCTCTGTAGCGCTTCCTCGATCTCCCTCCACCCCACCCCCCACTGGCAAAGCTTTGATGCCTCTATGGAGTAAACGCTACTGGCATGAATCAAATTCAATTAAATGATTTTCAATAAGAAAGGCTGCCAGTTATCAACAGTGCTCATTTGCACACTGTGACCTTGGTAAAGTGTGTGTGTGTGTGTGTGTGTGTGTGCGTGTGTGTGTGTGTGCGTGTGCGTGTGTGTGTGTGGTATTAGCATTTTCTGAGCTGCAGGGTAGGAAGTGAGGATGAAGAGCAGCTAAGAACGCACAGTGGGTGTTACGGCTTCAGATGAAAGGGAGGAAGGGCCCAAATGCATGACAAGGGAGGAAAGAGGGGGGGATGGCTTTATTTAAGCTGATGCACAACTGCAAAAATTAGGCAGGCTAACAAATACACAGGAGGAGGGTGACGCAGGAATTCCAGGAATAACAGAAAGATTTGGAAACTAAATGAGCCACTAACAGCGAATGTTGAATAGTCTTGCATAGGCAGCGTCGGCAGGGAATACAGACAACTGACAGCTGAAAGGGCAAAAATGCTGGACTCCAGACAGCACATGTGGGGGACTAATTGGTAACTGAAACCAGAGGGAGAAAAAAAAAAAAAACTGTCAAAAGGGCACAAAGACATAAGGTGACAACGCAAGAGAAATAAGGAAAACAGTCTTCGAAATAAAACTGTGCAGCATAGAACACCTCAGATCTGACCTTTTTCCCACAAAGGTCACTTTCTTAACATACCTTGAAAAGTTTCATCTTAAGCCACAAACAACAAAAATAATCTCTTACCCTACAACAACAAAGTCTAAGAATCTTTGAAATATTATTGTTTTTATGACGTCAATGCGTTACAGTCCGAAAAACAGTCTGGTGTGAATGTCTGATGGTACTTGTCAGAAAGCGTCTCATGCACTAATGATCATATGTGGCTAATGCATACATTTAACAGGTTTTAAAATAGTTAATGGTTAATCACCTTGACATAATGGCTAGTGTGTTAAACCTATGATTAGGAAACGTCTTTTTATTCATTGGAATAGTTGCGAATTTAATCACACTGAGTGTGAAAACACCTCCAGTCAAGGAATATTTTTATCTATGAGAGCAAATTTTTTTTTTTTTTAGTTTTACATTCATTTTTTACTTGTCTAAAGATTGTGGTTTGAAAATGATAATCCTTGTTCTTTACTAGTTACCTAGCACAACATGGCCTGAATTACTTGCGTCAAACTGGCTGATAAGGCCCCTGTGACAGCTCCTCCCTCTGAAACCGCTTGCTGCTACGAGCGGAGAAGAGTTTTCTTCTGATGCCTTCAAGAGACACGAACAAGGAGCTTCTGACCAGCCGACAAAAACCAGAACTGATCACCCACTGGGTTCAGTTTTGCAAAATGCTATTGACTACATGGGTTCCCACATTAGGCTAAGTTGGTATAACGTTCCTCCAAGGTTTATGCTTCATCGTTCCTTTGAGTCATGCCGTTCTGAATCCAAAGAGGGAATCCAGGGCTTTGGAAAAAAAACACTGAATTTAACAGTCTTCCAGTCTTCATGTGACCTTCTGGCAGAAATGCCTGCTATTCTGGTGAGTTTCCCCAGTCAGCCAAACTAATGAAATGGGAAAGTGCAGTTGCATGATTACAAGTCCAACCCACTTTCAGTCTAACTAATCCTAAAAAGAAGCAAGGCATGGCATTGGAAAATAACAGCGTTATGTTCCAACACCAGCTGTAGTTTACTTTCTTGTATTTTGAGTGATAAAATGAAGAAAAAAAAAAAAAATCTAGCATTTCCACATAGATCACATGAGCTAAGTTCTTACAAATAGTCTGATTTCGTCTTATTTTACATAATGGCATCTAACAAATTATTGAAGTGTGAAAATATCAGACTTCAACATTCTCTAAGAGATACATGAAAGTCTCTATGGAATGTAGAAAATGACTAAATAAACCCTGTACTTTCTTAGGCGTCTCATTAAAACAGTTGAAAACAAAGAACCCGTAACATGGAAATTCTTTGTGGTTTGACGTTAAAACAAATGGGCCGTGACTTTTTGCAGCAAAAACAGAAGCTATCCAAAAAACTGAAACATGCAGCCGTACTTGTATGCTTTTAGACAAGGGTCTAAAATTGATGAGCATTCGTTCAAATTGGGCAAATATAAATGTAAAACGGATGGTGACAAAAAAACTGCAATATGAAACTTGTTTTTAATAAAGAATAATATCCTTCAAGATATATAAAATAGCATCTAAATGGGCCCAGAACCCATTTTCTTTTTTCTTTTTTTTTAATAATCAGATGAACTAAAGAAACCAGCCTCGTCAAGATGTACTGCAGCCAGATATTGCTTAGAATCTCTGGGCACTTGTCTCACAGTGTGATTCAGGGTCAGGGTATGATTACTGATGAAGAGGAGCTGATAAGAAAGATTCACTCTAACTAAGGGCAAGGTCACCTCCCACTGCGGAGAAATGCAGATGTGATGAGACAGGGATTAGAGACTTTCTCCTGCCCACACATGCAGGTACACACAGGAAACTGGGTTCCACATAGGAGCCGTGGTAAAACACATCCATTTACAGTGCCTACCAAAAGTACTCCATCCCTCTTAGTGTGTCAAAGCTTTCTCTCATCACATCAAAAACACTTCGGAGTGGTTAACTGGTACTTTACGTGACAGAACCTGCACAAAGTAGAGCATGCAAAAAGTGTGCTTTTATTTTTTACTCCTACAAATCTGTAAACCAAGTTGTGCGTTTCAGCCCCCTGAGGTCAAGTCATTTCATTTGTTTGTATCCGAAATGTCACTATTTTGCTCATGATCCAAATTTTATGACCATAGATGATGGTAGACATGTGGACCGACTGGTGAAATGAGGGCCTTGCCTTTCAGCTCACCTCCTAGATTAAGTGGATGTCTGAGTTTTGGTAGGTTTGGAGGTGCGCTATACTCAAAGAAACGCTTGTAAAGAACTGTAGCTGATGATGTCATCTCTAAATTTTAGACCAAACTGAAAAAAAAAAGACCAGAAATATCTTTTGCACATCACCAATGATGATGCGCTTGATCACGTGATTATAAATGAGCAACACTCCAGTGACTTTAAGACTAAGATACTCTCTTGATAAGAAAAAAAAAAGAAAAAAAAAAAAGACCAAACTTACATGCGACTGCTAGGCGGAATCTTCCGTCCATCTCTGAACCAGGTAACTTGCGGCTGGGGGAAACTCCGAATCCGTGGTGCTGGAATAACGGCGCCCTCCCCCTGGGAGACGGACTGAGTGCGCTCACCCTCTTCGAAACTGCCCATAACTAGAAGGAGACAAAAAAACCACAAAAACAAAGTCAAGCAGGGCCAGGGGGCATGACAGGTAACACAGGAGTGTTGAAAAGCCACACATATAGGGTCACTGAAACAAATGTCGCTCTCTTTCCTTTGGTGACCTCAGGGCTGCTGCCATTTGCTTTGAGCTCTAAAATGTTACTTTGACAGACAGAGTAGAGCTGTTACTATGGTTTCCACATCAAATCATGAAAGGTTTTTTTTCAGAGGCAACATGTAATGAGTCACAAAGGGACATTAAGGGGAAGCTAAATTGACTTTATGTTGGATCTTATTTTTCTCCCTTTTCCATAGCTTTATTTCTCACATTTGTTTCATATTTTGACTTCTTATGAAAAAAATAAAAAAATAAAAAAAATACTGCAACAATATTCCTGGTGCTTCAAAGACTGGTGTTAAAGGAGATCTTTGTTTTTTTGTTTTTTTCCTTTCCCCTGATCTGATGCAGTCAATAAGACAAAATGACACAAGGGAAGAATCACATCTTTGCTTCTTTAATTTGAGAGGGGGTAATAAAGAAAACTCATCTGAAATGAATGAATCAGTACATCAAAATGTCAATTAAGTCTAGGAAACAGTTTGGATGTATTTATGTCTGAAATGTGCCGAGATCAAGGTGAGAGACTTCAAACCAGCGATGTTGGAGTGCTTGTGTATTGATGAAAATGTTATTCTACCTTCTCCCGCTCTTTTTCAAAGAGAATAACAAAAAGAGGTAATCTGGCTTTGCACCGTAGCCGTGGTGCTTAGCTTAAATGAAAATCTGGGGAGTCTGCAAATCCCCCTGACTTTGATCTGCAGTTTTTGTGATGGGATGTCCTCCTCCCCTTCCTTCCCCAATCTGTAATACCTTTCTGTGTTTCCGTTTCTCTAGGGTGTGTCTTTGCATTCACAGTAGTGCCGCCTCAATGAAGCAGACACCAAAAGGAAATTTCTCTATCTTTTCTTCCACTCTCATCCTTTTCTATCCTATCCATTTTTTCTCTAGGTGTCCCAAATTCTTTTTTTATTTTTTATTTTTTTGTACTTCGCACCTCCGTCGGAACTCTTCATAGTTTGAGCAACAGATACAAGGACAAAAGAGAATTATGGAAATGAGAGAGATGCAGGAATGTAGAGGAACTGAATGACAGTGGGGTGCAAGCCAAGAAATAAATAGAAAGCCGTGGTGGCCAGAAAACAAAGTCAACAGAGGAAGGAAGTGGCAGCACATAGAGCCGGTGAAGGAGGACCCGAAATGCAGCAAATGTGAAAGGAGAAGCAGGAGGAGGGAGTTGCTGACACTAATGTTCTATTTGTCCAGCACTGAAGATGTGGACCAACGGGGTTTGCTCTACCACGTTTCTCCCTCCCACTTCTTTCTCTGTCACACCTGGCTGACCGCATTGTCAGGTAAACACGTTGCGGGAAATACAATCAAAATGTCCGTGCAACCTGAAGAAGCCAGCAACCAACCCCCCCCCCCAAAAAAAAAACGGAGGCAGGAGAATGCGTGTAGTTTTTGCATAAGAGGTTGTGGTTGGTCACAACGCGACAGTCCTCCAGACGCCTCTACTGTGCATCTCTAATAGCTTGTTAACGAGAGGAGGAATCTGAGCAGCCTGGAAGCGGCTAGGGAAAAATTTACAGGAATTCAGTGCAGGGGAGCGGCACTTTCCACTAAGAAACAACAGATGTTGTTGACAAAAGAGGGAGTCTGAAATAAGCTGCGGTCATATTGAAATGAAGCAAAGTTAAAAAGAACCATAGCAACTAAAATCAATCTAATGAGAATGCTGAGTGGAACAGCTGTCTGGGTTGATAGCACGTTGAATGAGATGCAGGTAGATCTTTCACCCCACCAGCATCTGTCCCTCCCTAGTCAGTCCTTGATACAAAGGCAGCCAAAGAGAATGTGGGCATATTGTGTACTCTGCATGCAATTAAGCACATGCACCCTCCGTCTTGCTCCAGATCCATGCGCTCCTCCATTTGTTCCATTAGTCTGTGCGCGCACTTACAGGCCACTTGTACTTCTGTACGTCTCTGCAGAAGGGCTCCCACCCGATTCCTCACGATGCAGCGGTAGAAGCCAGCATGAGAGCGATCCAGGGAGGGGATTAGGTACCTGCAACCCAACAAAAAGACAAACAAACTCTGAAATTGAAAATCACAAATTCAACCGAATAGACAAACAACATCTAACAAGTTTGGGAAAAAGTCTTGGACCCTAAAATGGAGCAGTTAAGCAAATGCAAATATTAATCACAGAAAATTAAAAATCTTTGAAAAAATTAAGGGCACAAAGCACAATGAAACGTAAAGCATTGATTTAAAAAAAGAGGGCTTTTTGTTTACTAAGTGTTTCCTGAAGACTGAAGTATTTAGGAGCATAGGGGTAGAGAAGTCTGAATATTAATTCATGCCACACTTTTCAGATTATCTATTTTTTTTAAAATGAACCACGTATCATTTTCTTTTAACTTCACACGTAAGTGCCTATTAGGATTCCAATCTACATCAGTTGTGGTTAGTTGACAATGTGAAATTGTGCTAGGGTAAGAATAGGTTTGGATACTAATATACACTAGGCCACAAAATGATGATTTGTAGTATGGGACCAATATTGTATGGTGTCGATGCAACATCTGTGAATTTGTATGTCTTTTTTTTATATATATCTTGCCACTTGTCACTATACTATATGCTCTATACATCAAGCCATCAATAAGCCCGTAGTCTTTCAGCCAAACAGTGTATAACCAAGGCTCTGGACATCTTTTATGACAAAATACTATATCCTCTTTTATTCTAGGGTTGTATCCATCATGACAAAATGAAACTGATCTGGTCTTAAGCAGGTTCTAAGATAATGTCCAAGTTACAACTAGACCAAAATGTACAAAACATGTTTTAAACTGCTAGTATTTATTTTAAGAAAATATATGCTGTTAGAATAAAATAAAGCTGTGTCTAAATATACCCTTTCATTTGATTTATAAGGAAACAAAGTAAATGCAATGCACTGATTAACTGTATATCAGCAGCTTTCAGATGTTAGTTGGTTTTTTTTCAGTTTGTGCATGTTGATCCTCATTAATAATAATAATACCAAGAAGGAAAATTGTTTTCCACCTTACTGGGTAGGATTATGAGGCCATTTCCAAACTGGCTTGAATTTATCATTCCATTGGAAGAATAGGACTCTTTAAAATTCAGCCAGCAATATTAATGACAGGACAAAGAAGAAGACAGAACAAACATGACTTATTCTGAAGAGTCATCAGGGGAAAATACTCTGCTTTCCAAAAAGAATATAGCAGAACATGTGAGGTTTACAAAGCTGCTTTGAAATAATCTACAAGACTTTTGGGAACATTGCCCTGTAGCAGGGGTGCAACTACATATTATTCAGGTGGATGCGAAAACATAAATCGGCGCTCCCCCCCCCAAAGGAAGGTACGTAAGGGTGAAGGAGCGTAGAAAACATACGGTCGCTCATGAGCAACCATATGTTTACGCGCCCCCCCCCAGATGAAGACATGTGAAAGGTAAAACTTGCTACATGTACATTTACATGTGCGCAAGATGAAGGAGCGTAAGGGCGCTGTGAGGTGTATGCGAAGGCATCATCGGGGCGCCGCCCCCTCCAGACGGGGTTTTGACGCCCCCTCTGGTGCAGCGCCCCTATGCGTTGCATGCACTGCATACCCACTTTTTGCGCCACTGCCCTTAAGACTATGAAATCAATGTAAAAAATATTAGGCAATAGTGTAATGAGTCAATCAAGTTTATTTGTATAGCACATTTCAGCAACAAGGCAGCTTGAAGTGCTTTCCATCATAAAAACACAAGAAAAGTCATAAAAAAAACCCACCATTCAGTCAGCAATTGAGAAACCAATAAGAACCATTAAACATTGATTATCAACCATTCATCATCAACAGACATTAAATAATTACACATGTTCGGAGACAGCCAAATACATTTAACATATTGCTACAAACACCTCACATCAACTATGGGGTGTCGGGAATTGAACTTGTTTTGCAGTCTTGGAGGGAAATGCTGCACCATATGTATAACAGCTGTAACATGGCCTAAACAATGATTCTAAATACAGCTGCAAACTTGTAACAGCATGACTGGAAAAAAAAAGACAAAATAATCAGAGCGCAGTGGATTGTCAAATCCTGACCACAGTCTGAGAAAATAGCTGTGCAGAACTAAATGTCCACAAACCTCAATGAACTGAAGCAATGTTGGGAAGATAAGTGGGCAAAAATTCCTCAGGAGTGATTTTAGAGAGTGATGAAGTCATACAATTACTGAGAGCTGCTGCTGCTTAATGTGGTGGTACAACAATTTAATTAGGGGGTGTATTTCACCTTTTATCCATTTTTTGTTTCATAAATAATGGCAGTGTCAAATTAGTTCTGTGTTTATGTACCATCAAGAATAGATTCAAATTATTTTAGAATCTGGAAGGGAAATCAGTTTTTTTATTATTATGATTATTATTTCCAGATGTTTTAAGTTTCCTTTCTCTTGTTTTTATCCATGTATGTCTAACAACGACATGTAACATGTGATAGAGAGACATCAATTTCCATAAGGGAACATCTCAAATAAATTGTTAAAGTCTTTCTTTCTTCCCTTCTTTGTTTCACAAAAATCCTGGAACTGACTTGGATGTTGCTGCACCATCAACAGGATAACCAATGCCAAAAAAGTCATTATGTCAACGTAAGGACAACTTGCGAACAGACTGTCCTGAAGAGCTATTAGTTTTTACGATGAAAACATTAAAAAGACAAAGTGTTATTAGAGGTAAACCAAACAGCTGTAACTATTAATTGCATTAAGTTGTCTTTTTATTCACAGATTGCTCATGTCCAAACAACACAATTTAAGCCTGTATCCTTAGTGCTGCTCGACCTCCTACGAAGCCCTCTTTAGGAGATCATGTACACAGACGGGGCACAGCAGCTTCTATCATTTTAACAACCTCCCAATAACTACTAAATGATGCTGCAACGGGAGATCCACAGGGCGGCCAACTATTTCAACAGCTGAGAGTCTCTGGTGGAATCTAAGAGATGGCAGCAAACCAGGCAGAAGCTGTGAATTAGCTCTCACTGAGTTGTACATGCTTAATTTGAAAGTCACTCGAGCACGGAAAGTCTTGTCAAGGAATATCCTTATTGCACGAGGTGAAACATTTTCCTTTAGGAGTCTCCTGACTGCCTTTGCTGTTGCATTCACTCAGTTTTTATCTTGAAGAGTTCTTTTGCAAACAGCATCTGGAAGGTCAGGGCATAATCTTCACTAGTGGGAGGAATCAATGTCTGCCGTAACAACATGTAATTGGTAACGTTAATGACGATGATATTTTGGTCTTGATGATGTAAATGAACCAGATGTGTGTGTGTGTGTGTGTGTGTGTGTGTGTGTGTGTGTGTGTGTGTAGGGGTGTGTGTGCGTGCGTGTGCGTGTGTGTACTAGAGGTCTGGTGTAAATTAGGTTTTGGTTAAGGTTGGGAATATGGACTAATAATGGTTTGGGTTAGGGGAAATGTTTGGGTTAAGCATAAATGCAGTTACTAAAATGAACTGAAGTCAATACAAAGTCCTAATATGGGTAGAAACACAGATTTGTATATGTCTGTGGGTGGATTTAGGTGGGAAGGGGGCGCGGGGTGTTTTGATGTTCCGACGATGTTCCCTGAGGTGGCGGCTCTTCGTGTGCTTTGGCACGTCGATGCATGTTTCCAAGAAAAGTGTGAATGCATCGTCTCTGAAAAGTTTTAGACAAATAAACATTGCATTCACATTTACGCAGTCCACATATCGACTGTGAAGTAATGTTTGATTGTTGCACCACTGTAGTCTTTAGCTGTACACATCTGTAACAGGTTCTAAGCCATCTTAAATATAACCCAAACTATGGAAAGCCAGATTCAATTGTTTTCCAGCTAAACAAAAGTTTGTGTTTTCATGTCGAGGCAGGAAATGAAACATGATGAGCTCCCTGAATCAAAGTGATATTAATACTTCATGATCTACGATCCCCATCTTGCCCACCCTTGACCTGGTTTTTACAAAGTAGTGAAATGGCACTTTGGTAAATGCTAACTTCTGTCTCCATCGGTGCGGTTCTGTCAGCATAGAGAACAAGGAGATGTATATACTTATCTGAAGTCTGACCTTCAGGGATGGTGGCAAAGGTAAGGGCGTGAATGAAAAGAGCTGCATAGGGATTGACCAGAGCAACATTTCTTAGAACTTGAAAGTTTCCCATTGATGAAGGTAAATAGTCCCATATCTTATGACAGAAAAATACAAAGTAAAAACATAAAATAAATTGAACTGTTATCCTGGTTATTTGAGTTAAAAAAAAAAAAGATAATTTCTTGACATTTTGTCTCCAAAGTGGCAATACATTTTTGTAATCTTTAAAGAAATATTGATTAGAAGTCTTGAGACTTCCTGAAGATGTTTCAGAGTTATTATGTTATAGCTGGCACTTTTATAACAGATAAGGTATTGATCATCACTGAGCTTTCTTTTAAGTTTGGAGCTTTTTTTTTTTTATCTCAATCATTTATAGATCAGATTTTGGCTTAATAAACAAGCAAAAATAAATAAATAAAATTGTTCCCCTGAAAATGATGAGGTAATGAAAAGGAATGAAAATGTTTTCAATGTTCGAAAATAAACTTTATAAACCCTTCAAAACATCTGCAGACAAACAATAGAGGCCACTTTTTAAAAGTCTGACCTTCAGGGACGGATTAAAACCAATCAAATTATTGTATAATGTATACAAAAACATTACAATAAACAGGGGTCAAACTTATTGAAGTACACACTTGGTCATATGTGCAGAGGAGCTGAGCAGCATGGGGAACTGCAGGAGCTGCAGATGAAAACTTGCACCACAGCCGTCCCAAAGCTATTGAAACAGATTCCTCATTGGATTTTTTTCCCAATGAGAAAGTTGGCATACATTTTGATAAGTATATAAATTTGAGCATAAGAGGAAATATTTAATTCAAGATTGTGCAAGCAGTTTCTCAACAGTAAATAAACTTCTAAAAGGGAGGGCTAAGCATAAAGTGTAACAGCGCCTTTTCATTTTTGTTTTATGTTTTTACACCCCTACCTAAGAATGAGACATCGGGATTGGATTTGACAAGAAGCTGAATAAATGCACAAAAGTGAATGGGAGAGACGATGCAAATTGTTCAGTCTGAACACATCAGCTTGTCCTGGAAATGGTTTTCTCTAAGTTTAAAAACAGATCAGCTCCTCTCAGCTGAGGTTTCACAGATCCTCTGCGTGTCACACGATTCTCTTGATCCGGAGGCTGTGTAAGCCAGATTTTATTTCTTCATCCTAAAGCAAATCTATGTATAATGATAGATGCCAAAGTTTTCTTCGTTGCTCCTAATGAGCTTGTATTTCAGTTTGTAAAAAAAAAAAAATGTTTCCTTAAAAAACACTGTATAAACACATATCTGGAGTTAATGCTAGTTTACTAAATAAATAAATAAGCAAAAATTAAAAACTGTTACAAGAGCTAGAGATGGACTTTAAGCTTATCATAGCTGATAAATATTTTCTGTTGAGTTTGGCATCTAATCTGCCAATCAAGATTTTGATCAATTAATTTTTTATTTGTTTTCTAAGTACTTCGTCAGAAAAATGAGGAAAAAAAACATGCCTCCAGGTTGTTTGGGATATTTTGGACTTCAACAGCAAAGAAACTTACAAGACATCAAAAGTACATAAAAATACTGCGTCCAGAACCGTTGGCAGAGTTTACAACCCCCAACCCAAAAAAATCATCACTATTGACAGTGGACTGTCAATAGTAAAAGTTCATTGCCCGAGTTCCCAATCAAGAGTCAGAGTAGTAGTCTACAAGTCTCCAATTCAAATTATTAGCTGATTTATGGTGGATCTATATGTGTGATCACAGTGTTCTTTCAAAAAAAAAAGAAAGAAAGAAAGAAAAAAACTGAATTAAATGGTTCCACAAGTTTTGCACATGTTTCCATAGTTGAAAAAAGAATAATCAGAATAAATAGAATAATTTTTACTGTGTTTTTGTGAAATTAACTACATACTCCAGCAATAATTTATTTCCACTATTGTTAGGTAGTTAAATGTTGCACATAAATGTTCATTCAGTATATTACCAATAAACTATTGGTAAAACAAACAAAGCACTGTTGGTGAAAAATGAAAACCTGACAGTTCCCCCCCCCCCACCCCCTTTAGAAGTTATTTGTTTATCTGATTTCCTGATGTGGAATGCTGGGCAGACAGAGATAGTTTTCATTATTTACTCAGTTCACGTACATCTTTTGGCATCAATCTGGACTCATCATTCATGTGTCAAAAAACTAAATCCCCCATTCAAAGCAGCCACCTGTTGGTTAGCTTTTCCACTCACATGTGAAAGTGGCTCACGACGTGCCAACAGCCCAGTTTCAGACCTTGGAAATGCAGATCCAAAGCTCCACTTGAAAACATAATTATGCTAATAAGGCTGACCTCGGTTATGTTAATTGTTTCTACCAAATGTAGAGGGTGATTAGTCAACCTGGATGTGTTCATTCACAGAGTAAAAGTTTGGCAAGAGTAGAAATTATATATAAATTATAAACAGTCTCTGATATTATTTATGTCTCCAAATGTCTGATTTGAGAATCAGTGTTTTATAAACACATGTATTTCTTTACAAAGTTAACAGCATCTGAAAGGCGTCCAAAGGTCTGCGTCAAAATACTAACTTTTTGTTATTCATCTCTTTACCATGAACTCTAGTTACCCATGAGATTCAGTTGCTTTACGTTTTTGAAGCACATCTGAATTTTTCTCTTTTTGATTTAGGTCTGCACTTTGACTTGACGATTCTAACGTAGGACTATTAAATTTGTTGTGACTCTGTCTGTATGTTGTTGTTGTTGTGCTGGAAGGTGAAACCTCTGCTCCGTTTCTTTCGTAACTGAACTCCACCAATCCATCTTCCCATCAAGTCTGACCAATTTCTCTTTACCTGCTGAGGAGAAAATTCTCACAGTATGTTGCCGCCACCGCCTTGGTGATGCTGTGTTCAGGGCAATGTACGGAAATCCTTCTTGCACATGTGAAATCCTTCTCACACATGTTTGCTGCGCTGCCCACCATGAGTTGGTGGAAACTAAACATGATTCCTGAGTGTTAGGCACAAAGCAAGAAGTCTTCTTTTGTTTTATGAAGACATATGCTCTTCTTTGCCGGATCAAGAATCAGCGGTTTATTTACATGACGACAATATTCATATTTTGAACAGGGATGGCAGGTGGATTGAATGAAAAAAAATGAAAGAAGCCATCTATATGTTAAGCTTGAAAAACCAACACTAAACAGAGGAAATGGACTCAAATTTTATCTTCTTAACGCCCACTCTTCAGCCCTGACCTGTCTCCCTGGGCTGTTTTTAAGCAATCCACACCAAGATATATGCCTGTTACTTCCAAACATGTTTAGAACTGAAATAGCCTTTTGGATGAGAGGTGAAACAGTTTCAAGAAACCAGAGAAGAAGTCCAGTTTCCCTCTGCTGAATCACTTAGGATTTTCATGACCTGGATGACTGAGAATGGACGCCACATTCTCCGTAATTTTTTATCTGACCTGTTTGCTGTGTTTCTTTGTTTTCCTGACGGTGTTTGTTTACCGTCTCAATAGGTTAAGATTTTCAAAGAACAGCTGTAGTTATACTGAAGTTAGACCCAGATTCAATGACATGAAGGTACTTTCTATTTAATGTCTAAGTCACTTCTGATGGATTGGACAGGAGGGACTTATGAAGTCACACTATACATTTAGGATTTTAATTTATAAAGAAGAAAAACCTACATTATTCTTAACTGTCCAGCACTTCATGTTGGAAATCACACAAAATCCCAATTAAATACGTTGAAGATTTTGGTTCTACTGCAAGGAAAGATTAGAAAGTTCAATGGTTCTGAATACCAGTAAAACCTGAGGTTTGATCTGCGCAAATAAATTGACCAAAGAATTTAGTAAACGGATAAAAAACAGGTAAGTGTAACACATTTAATTGAATCCATTAAAAACAACAACAACAACAACAACAAAACTACTTCATCCGTGCTTTAAAAGTGGAAGCTATCAAACCAACACAGGGGTGTGGTGACAAATGGCTGGGGGTGTTGAAAAGCTGTTAATATCTCTAACAAAAAAACCCAAAATGAACAGAATCAAAACTCATTACCAGTAACGTCAGTCGGATTCAAGGGTCTAAATGAATCTGTTAGGGCTCAATCAGCTAATCAGAATTTTCTATTAATGATGCGTGACTCCGTTCATATGTTCCATCAGCTAAATTAATACAATTATGTCTATGTGTTCTGGCGAGAAGGAAGAGAGGCAAGTTGAGTGGCTGATGGAGCGCCGTGCGAATGAAACTACAGGACCACATAAAGGTCTTAGTCGGAAAGATTAAGAGGTAAACAGGTGACAGGTGGTGTTGTTGATCCAAGTTTAACCTTACGGTGGCCTACAGAGAATTTACCAACGCGGCAGAACCTTCAGGGTGACTTTAGATAGCGTTCTCACTCATTCTTTGCCTCCCTCTTTCACTCCGTCCCTTATATAATGAATACAATTAACCTTTGCGGAGTTGTGCGCGTTGGCAGCAGGTCAGAGGAGCCGGCGGGGAGGCTCGCTGTGTTGGACAGGGATTGATTGATGTTCCTGTGGTCAGCGCACTCCGTCAGATCCCCTTTAATTAGCCCCACTCAGGAGAAATGATTAGACGGAGGAGTGGCAGGGAGACGGATAGAGGGACATAAGAAAAGAGGGAGGAATGAGCTCAGAGAGGGATGGAGAGGGAGGACGGAATAATGAAAATAGAGAAAGATAGAGATGGCTGGTGATAGGTGGCAAGGCTATGATCTGTCATTAAAGTCTGCTGCCAGTTCTCAAGGTTAGTTCCGATATTTTTTTTTTCAGAGGTAGCTTAAATTTAACATTTTATAAACTTCAATTTTCAAGCATTAGAAGCCACACTGCAATTACAGCAAATGATCAGTAAAAAAAAAAAAAAAAAAAAAGCATCAGGCAATGAGGATGACATATTTGTCCCCACTGGAAATGCAATTGCTGTCACTTGAGATTTTTCCTTTTATCCAGATGTTTCAAAACCTCTCAGCTAAACAGAGCAATTAATTTGAAACCCGATCTAAAAATGTGTAATCATTCTGCAATTGCATCATGGAAAAAAAAAAAAAAAAAATCAGAAACATAGGACAACCTCTGGTCGCTAACTTGTAATTAACTTTTTTTTAATATGTTTTATTTTAATTCTGGAGTTTGGTGCTTTCAGAAAGGCCACTGCCCTCATAAAACAGTTTGATGCTTCTTTACTTCCCCTTAATGAGCTCTCTTACGGCGACGTCACTTTCAACAGCTTGTGTCGCGTAAACAAAAGCAGGTGCAGTGGGAAATTAGCAGTTTTGACAGCCTAATTATTTACTTTATGGATGATGGAAGATGGAAGGCTGCTGGTTTTCTAACAGAATGATTATATGTCTTATGTTGTCTCACGGAGCACTTAAAATATCCACACTGTAGATCAACTAGTTCAACTGAATTGTTGGCACATTGGCAGAAAATCAAACCTACGGGTTTCCAGTAACTCACTGAGGCACAAGCATGTCTGTAAGAACAGATCGATGCCGCGCGCATCGTACATTTAAAAGACGTCTTTCCAAAGCGCATCCAGTCGTGTTCAAAATCTCCTGTAAATTATACAAGTCTTTATTCTGTTCGTTCTTCATAACAACTTACATGCACTAAACATGACAGGTAGAAGAGGTGTTCTGCCTTAGGATACTAGAAATCAATAGTGGTAATTTGTCTAAAAGGCTTTAAGGAGAGCAGCGATTACATTTTCCTTCTGTTATCCTTCTAGGAGGGTAACACACAAAGAGACAACAGTCTGCTGAAGAAAACTTTCATCAACTATTTCTATAGAGTTTTCTTAAATATTCTGTAACGACAAAAGTGGGAAGAAACCCCTGAGAGCAGCTCATAATTAAAATCCGAGTTGAAAATGAAAGTCAATATATACTTCTCGGCCACTATATTAGGCGCATTCTGCTTTCTCTCCTGTGTTAACCCCTTAACTGTCACCCTCACAAAATGCTTACATGTAAGTCGAAGGGTCCATGAGGACACCGGCGTCATCATGAGGTTAATGTCACAGTGACTCGTCTAAGTCGATATGACTTTCATTATGTTGAACTTGACTTTAATTATGAAGTCATACAACTACTGCACTCTGCCAGTGTCGGGTTCCCTTTGGAAGAAGTCCAGAATTTTTCATAGCATAGATTTAAAAGGGTGATAAAAACACCTGGAGCATTATTCTTTTGGAAGTGACTATCAGAAAAAGAAATGGGGAGGGTGACCAGTGGCGCATTTCCATTCAGTTGGAATGGAAATGTACCAAGAAAATAGGTAATTGCTTTATCTGTTAACAAGCAATTTTAATATGTTAAAAATTAATTTAAAAAAAAATTATTTGCTTCTATTAATGCTTGACATATTGTGCAACTTTGCTTCAATTGAGACAGGGAAGATTGTCACTGTTGCTTGAGAGATGGGTGGAGTCTGGAGTTCCAGGATAATCCTGCAAACCTTTATTGTTTTTTAGGAGTTTACAAAAAATGAAGACTGATTTTTATACCAAAATTTTTATCCAAAACCTAAACATTTGTGGTAAGACTCGAACATATCTGTTCACATGGATTTTCCAATCTTCATTGTCTGTACTCTTGAACTTATTTGTGTCTGTTTGTCAAATGAAATCCCCCCAAAATACATTGATGTCTGAACATTTTTAGGGGTATTTGTACATTCATTTCTTAAAAGGCTTTATTGGCTTTTATTTGAGAGTGGTCAGACAGGAAGGTCGGTCATGAGAGAGGAGGAAGACATGCGGCAAAGGTCATCAGGTCAGGACCTGATATATTCTTAAGGAACTAAACCAAATGTTATATATTGATATTTTCTGTTGATATTTCTAATGGTGTGTATTTGTTGTGCTGTGATTTATAATAATAAAAAATAATAATAATGATGCATTGTACTTATTAGCTGCTTTCAAGACACCCAAGGACACTTTACAAGAAAAAAAAAAAAACAATACAAGAATACACTACAAATGAAAAGAGATGTAAAAGAAAAATAAACTAACGGAAAAAATAATAAACACTTTTTATCACCTATGATCTAACTGCAATAGGAGGTTTTTATACCCAAAGGGTATAATGTAAACATGCGAGAAATGTATCTTTATGTTCATAATCAATCTAATATGCAGCAGTTACAACCTTCGCAAAAATAATTAGCTTTTATCTGTGATTCAGAAAGAAACTAACGTTCATAAGAACAGGTTGTTTCACATCTAATTAAATCTAATTCTTTTTAATTGCCGAGAGAGGAGAACAGATTTTTTTTATTTTTCAAAAGGCCATGAACTACAAAAAAAAGTCTCCCAGAACACGAGATCAACAAGCCCACATCAGAACAGAACCCTCAGCACACTAGATGGTGGGCATGGTGTGCACATATTAATCTTCTAGTTATACCTCATATTTAAGCATAAACTGAAAAGTCACGTCAGTTATATGTCATTTCTAAGAGTTTTAAAAGTTGTAAATAATTGTGCCATGTGTGGCTATAGGGTGGTGGAGTTGGTAGCCCTACAGCCCTGCAGCAAAGTTTTACCCATTGTCAGACTTATCCCTTTATCTGTTATTTGCCTCATCAGGCATGTATTTATAAACAATAATTGTTGCTAAACTGCTTGACTAGTTTTACTAATAATTGCCCTAAGAACATATTACTGTTATTCATAATCAAAACCTGACTCCTACCAGCATAACACCTGCCTAAAGCAAAGTGATGCACTGGTAATTGTAGATGCACATAATAAAACCAACAGCCTGTTCATTCTTGGACTTTTGACTCATTCTTCTAAGGTGCAGAAAACAGAGTGATGAAGTGCAAGAGTAAAAAAGAGGAAAGAAAGTTAAAAAGAAAATCTATTGTGTCTGGAGGCTGTAAAGAAGAAAGTAAGGAGACAGAAAATGGGCTTTTTTTTTTTTTTTTTTTAGTTATGGCCAGGAATCCATTAGAGGCATCCAGGGAGAAATGCTGTGTCCAAGCTGTGCCCTGATGTGATGACTTGATGTACTGCGACTGGATGCTGCTCCTGCGCTTCTGTAAAAACTAGACGGATGGTAATAGAGCTACCGTGATGACAAGTTGAAAAACCCTATAAATTCCCAATCAATTGGTCAGATAATGCTTTTTTGTCCTAATATGTTTTTCTGTTGAAATATTTTTATTTTTTTGTTTCACATGAAGCAGGACATCTAAAAGAAAGAAAAAAGTGAACTGTTGTTGGAGTACAAACTAAAGTTTTGTAAATGTGGAGATATTTCAGTTACATGAGCCAAAGCTACCGATCCCAGGAAGATGCTAAAACAAAATATTATTTTTTTATTAGGCAAAGATTTTTGATTTCATTTGATTTATTTATTAGAGCGTCATGCACCATACTGAGGTGCCCAGCCTACACAGACTTACAAGATACACCTTACATACATCTAAAGGATATCAAGAAGGCCACTGAACAAGATTCCCAAACCTTTATAAATCATTTGCAAAAAAAAAAAAAAATTCCACAGCAAAAAAGATGAACTATTGACACTACAAAAGTCTCTGTCTTTGTCACCAAGCTTGTTCATTGAATGTTGCTAACTCAAAAATAGCTTTCATTAAATACCCAACGTAACATATGTGTTGCGGACATCCAAAACAGAGCAGTGCTTTTTTTTTTTTTCTCACAATACAAAAAAACAAAAAAAAAAAAACAAAACTGTGAAATATAGAATGAAATTCATCAGTAGCCACATTGAGTTCAGTATACTCACATAAGCGTTTTTCTTCTGGGAAATACCTTTTTAGCAACATTCTAGTCCAGATGCAATCACATTTTTAAGAGTTTGTAATAAAATTTTAGGTAACACTTTATTTGAAGGGGGCTGAATAAGACTGTCATGACACTGTCATAAACATGACATAACACCTGTCATGAACATGAATAAGTCTTCATGAATATTTATGACTGTTGTCATAAAGTGTCATTCGGTAAATTATGACACTTATGATACAAAGTTGACATTATTGAAAATGTCTTTGTTATGACAACTTGACATTAACCAAGAAATCATTACTGTTTAAATTTTACCTTTAATAACATAACGTTACCTAATTTTTAAAGTGCAATCAGTAATACTTTTAACAAATTTATATCAGTAAAGATTTCTTGGTTAATGTCAAGTTGTCATAACAAAGACATTTTCAATAATGTCAACTTTGTATCAAAAGTGTCATAATTTACCGAATGACGCTTTATGACAAAAGTCATAAATATTCACGAAGGCTTATTCATGTTCATGACAGGTGTTGTCATGTTTATGAAAGTGTCATGTGAGTCTTATTCACCCCCCTTCAAATAAAGTGTTACCAAATGTTATTTAATGGCAGATAAGTAGGGGTTTATTGCTAGTGAAAATGCAGAGTTCCTGAAAATCTATTGTGACTGTCACTTCATCAGATAAAGTAGAAAGGCAAAAAACTAAATAAATAAATAAAAAATACTATGCACACACATGCTGACATCTGCTTCTATTTTCCTCCTGCTCTTCCCTTCATCTTTATCCAGTTAGCAAGCTGGGTCTGTCATTTCGTCCCTTAAGACGTGGAATAATATTGTTTTGAACTTGTGTTAATATGTTCAGTGCTACCATGAAATTATACCTGTTTAGGATGCTTGATGGTAGTTCACATATAAGTGGATTAAACCGAGGCAGAGAGAATGAACAAAGACGGAGGATGAAAGGGAAGTCAAAAGTGCGAAGAGAGGATTGAAGTAGGTCTTTTCAGCAAATGCACGACTTTAAACTAATCTATATATTTGCCTGGAGCACCTACCCGTTCCTTGATTTGGAAATTGTACAAATGTCTCCAATGAATATTTCAGGAGATATCGCCACATTTAATTTCCAGAAACAAGTTATTACCAGAGACACAAAAGTGACACTCGATTACTTTAGCTGTCAAAGTGTTAATCTCATTTTCTGCATTTTTATTTATTTTTTTCATTCATTTCCCTTGATGGTTAAAAGCTCTTCTTTTGTTGCAGTTGTACTGTGTGTGTGTGTGTGGGGGGGATATTCTCTCCTCAAAAACTGACAAGGGAAAAAATCAAAAGTCCATCAGCATGAATTTAGTCTGCTATGGTTTCAAACCTCTTCAAACCGTTTGTGTTTGTTCCATCTCATTCAGTGAGCATCTGTTGATTAAAAGACTGCATGTTATTTTTTTTTTTTCGTTTTCTACAATGAAGTAGAAACAAAGGAAAAAAAAAAAAAAAGCTTCCTTCTCATGCAAGGAGAGTCCTCACAGTTCAACAATCCAGCCAAGAACCAATTGATAAACAAAATCACCTCTTGAGGTTTTATTAATAATTAACTCTCTTAATTAAGGTTGTAGGCTAACTGGCAGAATAAAGACGAGCAAAGTACCAGGACCTATAGTCCCCAGACAGAAAGCTGCAGTGATCTGTAGTTGCACACTTATCGATCAACCAAAGACTCGTGCACAGGCTATTTCTCAAGCGATCATCCCCCTCTGATGTTAATCCCATAATTGTGACAAAGTTGAACAGTTAAATTGGTGCGTAATCTATAAAACTGCTTAAAGTGGGTGGGGTGGAGGAGGTGGCAGAATGCTGGACAAACATTGTGTGCAGGTACTCTTGAGTGACAGCAGTCAATGCTAATCCAGATCTCTCCTGAGAGCAGCGCTCCTTACACTGGAACCACTCGCTTTCCTCCTCCAGAACACTTTCTGTCTCACCCGCCTGCCTACGTGTTGAATAATAATGCCCACGCAGGCCTTGCAGTATCGATCGCTCGCCAGAGGACACAAGGTCAAGTCGCACGGTGTCAATATTTAAAGCAGCACTCAGCACCGGGGACCTTATCCATAACCTCATTAATATGGGGGTCTGTGCTGCTCAAATACTCTCTTGGCACAAACAAAAAGGCAGACTTGAGGAATGAGGAAGAGTATGAAGACGCGGCTGCCCTCAGGCACAGCTGTACACAACGTAATATATCACGAAGTCAATTTATTTAATAAACCAGGACATCGATACACACTGCCGTTTTCGATATTAGCATATTTTCTTTGTCTTTTAAAACAGAGAGACACTACCATTACCTGTGACAGTATCACATAATGGTTACATTGTTTCTGAATTCAGAGAAAAATCTGAGAGGTTAGCCACACATTTATATTCAGACCCCTTTCCTCTGACGCCCATAAATAAAAACCAATACAACTAAGTGCTTCCAGTTACCCATATTGGATATTAAAAGTTGCTTCTTAAAATGGTAGGGGGTTTTGTGCTAAAGGAATGTGGACCAAGGTTAGCTTATAAAGCAATGACCTCTGCTTTAAACATCCCACAGAGCACCATTCAATCCATCACCTGAAATCTGAAAGAGCAATCTACACAGACAAGGCTATCGAAATAATCTGAAAGCCATATCATACGCAGTGCAGGGTAAAAAAAACAAACAAAAAAAAGAAAAAAACATTGCATACCATTTCAAATACATTATTATTATAGTGAGAAATGGTTGTGGGACCATAAGAAAGAGAAGCTGGTCAGAGTTTGTGGAAAGACGAATGGAGGTAAGCCTAGCGGGATTTAGCAAAAAAAACTATCAACTAGGGCAGAGGTTCACCTCGTGGTTTTAATGTATCAAATAGTGATAAAGCTCAAAGGGTATGAGCACTTTTGCTCTCTAATCAAGCTTTGCTTCGTGCCTGTCGAGCGCTTGCTTAAAAACATATTCCACCACTCGGTCGTCCACCCAGAATCCCAGTTGAAGGGGCGCTGAAGCTCCAGCGGATTGTGTTGTTTTTCCAAGTACAGTCCATTCAAGTCAATCGTTCAGGCATACTGTACGTGTGTCACTTCTGCCCTTCCTACCCAGCTGCCGCCTCCGTCCACTCTGGTCTTATCTATCTCCAGAGAAAGGTGCTCCATCGACAAGGCGGATGTTGCTTGTATGTCCAGCCTCTGTTTTATTTATTTATTTTTTTTTCCCCCACATTCATTTGCTCCCTCACATATGAGCGCGGCAGCTCAGCTAAGATCAGCCGTGTGTCGGCAAGCTCTCCTTCGGCCCTCCAGTGCTCCATTTACACTGCAGCGGAAGCTCACGGTGCAGACACACTGTTGCCCAAGATAAGAGCAATGTTTGCCACATGATTAGGATCTTCCAGTTACCATTAAAGGCGGTTTATCTGCTACCCTAACCCCCATTCACGCCTCCTGCTTGTTTGCAGCCTCTCCAGAGACAGTGATGGAGGTCACCGAGCCCGGAGGGGAAGGAGTGAGGCAAAGGCAATAAAAATAGAAAAGCTAAATCGAAAGTCATTATTTATTTGGCAAATGCCTGATAAAACAGTAAAGCTCGCTTTGATAATGTACATGCGCGGTATTGTAATGGTTAGTGGAAATGTAGAAAACTAACTACAAAACTTTTTAAGGTGACACAAGGGTTTAACACATGGTGATGCAATTTCACAGTTTTTTTTTATCACATTAATTTTAGATAAGCTTAATCTTAAAACATGATAGATGTATAGCATCTAAAGGGAGCGTTAATCAGCAGGATCTAAATACAATACATAAAGTTTCAACGTAAAGGGCATGGGTTAGCTGATTGCAGTGTGAAGCTGTGAGACAAATGCACCAATGGGAGTCAGACTAAACTTTCAGTACATTTCAAAATTCAAGGCCCGTGAGGCTGTTGAGTCAGACATGCCTGTGACTTTAAACGAATGGTGAACTATTAAAAGAATGTAACAAGTTTCAGAGCTTAGCAGCACACATCTGCACAAACTCATCAAATGACATTTTGATGAGTTTCTTTATCAGATGTGAGGCAGATAAAAGACAGGTTACCGGTGGGTTTGGACAATGTCACTTGGCCACTGTTAAAGAGGGCTGGGGGGGGGGGCTTATATTTAAGGCTCTTCTTAATTTAATAACAAAAATAAATTTTTGAGAAAAAAAAAAAAAGTATTTTAAAATTACTTCATGAAAAGGTACCTAGATTTTTTTTCTCCTTTTTAAAAATAATGATAAAAAAAAAACTAATCAATGGAAGGATTTATTGTCAGAAAAGTGTTTTGGATGTTTCCATTGGAATTTAAGCTTCTTTGATTATGAACTCCAGTTTTTTTTTGTTTTTTTTTTTGAGATCCCTAATCGTTAGCTCCCTCCAGATTTCAAACAAATCCTCAATCCAAAAAGCCAATTAATACTGTACCCAGGTAGAAAACACATGGTGATAAAATTAAATCATTGTAAATCCAAAGTGAGATGGGATAAGAATGCTTTTAGTATCAACTACGACTTTAGTATTAACTATTTGCATCTCTGTGTAATCACAGAGATTCAAATATGCCACATTTGAACTGCTTGAGAAGTCATAAAATACATAAATTGACTAATTTCATAAAGAGAGCACAGTAAATAAAGTATTACATTCATATTCATAATTTATACATATATATTCTCACAATCACCACAAAAATACTGATTAAAATTTGTAGTCATTGCATTTTAAAAGCGTGTACTGTACTGCTTCCACTTCTTTTTTTATATCTTGTAATGGAATCAACAAAACAACATGTTCTCTTATATTTTGCTTTAATGCATTAAATCAGATAATCTTTTTTTCCCCTTTGGATTCCAAACACATTATCTTATAAAGGACAAACAGCACTTTATTTATCTTCAATGGTTGATGTGTTCTACATTTAATTTGTGGATTAAAACAAAGCTTACACAAACAAGTCTAAAGTGTTGTTTTTTTTTTCTTTAAAGGAAAAGAGGAATCAAGTTAAATTAGAGCAGGAAGAGTGGAAATGAAGGAAAACCAGAAATCAGTATTTGCCAATAGAAGCCTGATTATCTCGAGTAAAAGCTCCCATCTCTATTCTCAATGGATGAAACGGTAAAAATGGTTGGGTAGATAATTCAATTTATGGCAACGTAGACGATGACGATTCCAATCATTTCGAATTGATTTTGTACTCACCTGTATTCCAGTGAGAATCGCGTCAGCTCTGTGGTGTTGTGGATCCATTTAAACTCCAGCGGCCAGCTTCCCTCCGCCATGCAGGTCAGCACCAACCGGTTGCGCTCCAGGTGCAGCTGGCTGCGCACCGGTTCCGTCTTGAAATAGGGAGGCACATCATCTGTGGGAAAATTAGGGGAACAAGAAAATTATGATTACAGGGTAGTTTGTAAAAAGACATTGTGCTTCTAAATAAGGTTGATAAGAATAACACCTGAATGAAGGACACACACTCCTAAATTTGACATTTATTTATTTATTTTTCCTTTGAGGAACAAATTTGCACATGATGATCCAATGTGGGAGATATCCTCAACCAAGAACATTTATTTTTTTTTTTTTTTTCATGATTCTCACGCAAAGCAAGCATATAAGCATTTTCAAAACCTTTTAAATGATCAATTTTACAGTTGATTATTTAACTTATTCAACTATACTCCACAAACAAAGCCTGGGACCTCGTCACGCACACTTTGCAGAAAGAGCCACAGAGATTCACAGCTCAGGTGGGACAATCTGTTGAAACGGCAACTATTAGTGACACGCTCCACAAAATTGGCAAACATAGGAAAGTGAAAAAGAGGAAAGCTATTTTGAAATAAGAAATTCCATGTGACGTTTCCAGTTAGCAATGTAGAGGACATAAAGCAAATGTGCCGAACGTGTTCAGGGGCTGGAATGTAACTTTTTGGCTTTCATGCAGGTGGTGGGAATCTAACACTGCACGTTGTTTTGAGCGCAGTGTCTCCGCCGTGGAACAAGGCGGCAGCAGGACAAGGAACCGTGGATGCTTTTCTTTGGCGGCGTTAGGGAAGATGTGAGATTGACCTGATAAATGGAGACACATCTAAAACACACAGGACGGGGATACTTAAGGTCCAGATTTGGGAACCACTGCTTTAGATCAAAGCATGTTCCTGTGTCAGAATGACCCAGTCAATTTCCAGATCTAAATCCAGCTGAGGCTTGACTTCACAACTGATGTTCACAAAAACTCTCTATCCAGTCTGAGCTTGATTTATTTTACCAAGTAGATGTGTAAAATGTCAAAGTCTCTACATATGGGAAGTGGTTAAGACGTACCCTAGTCGACCTTACATTGCAAGTATTGACTTGAGGTGTTGAATGCAAATTCAAACCACACTTTTTTAGATCTTTGCTTAAGAGTTGTAGAGTTCTGTTTGAGTTTATTGCTGGTCCATCACATAAAACCCCAATAAAATTCATTGCATCTTGCATTAGAAAAGCCTTTCACACTTCAGACGAAAACTCCTTCCTCACCACGTCCCATTTGCGGGTACTTAATCCCCCACGATGCACTGCTGCTCGTGCTGCTTGATTTTTGACTCGCTCACAGAGAGACCGCGACGCCCGGCTAACAGCGGAGAGCGAGCGAGCGAGGCGTGAAGTCATGAAGCGCCGGTTCCTGCGTCTTGGTGCTCCGTGTGTTTCTGTGTCAGTAACTCACTGGCACAGCGCACCACTCACCCTCTGAGCTGCGCCGAAGCAAACACCAGAGGAGAGGCGCCGAGGAGGAGGTGTGAAATCCTTTGATCATCCTTTTGACTCTGCTCCGTTTCGCTCCGTCTTTCCCCTCTTGTTGCGATTCCCCCAACATGCTCTGTTGAGTGTGAAGGCACGGGTGGAGGCAGGCCGGTGGAACTTCTCTGGAGGGCGCGAACGCGGCGACGCCGATTTTTATATCTCAATCAAAGGCGCCTCGGAGGGAAGCTGTCAGCCTCCCTCTTGGTTCCAATAGCTCATCCTTTATAAACGGTGTAAAAATGGAGAGCTTACTTGATCATCATTGTAAATATAGAACACATTAATTGGATGGTTGGATAGTATAATTATCAAATTGACTGATAATCAGGCATTGAAATTAAACTGTCAAAATGATCTATGGTGCTGATATTTGGTTCCTCTATCCCGCCTCGGCAAAATTCACTGGAGGTAGAAGGATAAGAGTGAAGGAAAGAGGATGAATATAAGAGATGAAAGTTAAACAAAGTGAGGGACAAAAGATGATTTATAAGCCTCTCTACCAGTTATAGATTTAGATGTACTACTTGTGGAAGTAATGGCTTAATTCCACCGCTTTCTAAAAGGAAATTAAACGCACAGCCGTCTGTAGGGTACAGTTTTCTTTGAAGGTTGTAAGATATTTTGTATGGCCGTAGTTTGTATCACAGCTCATCCTCCGCTAATGTGGACTGATAAGAGCATGAACTTTATTTTAATGGGTTCCTATAAGATGAAACAGCAGGATATAAGGACCAGTTCACTCTGGATATTTTAATGCGTTTAAGTGTTTCGACGTGCTGTTTTCAGTTTCTGAAATGTAGATCAGAAAACAATGACAATTCTCCATCACGACTTGTATCCCTCTTGTATTTGTTCATCAATTAAAATTCAGAACCTGCTGCTGTGATATGGCTCTGCAAGTTTAAAAATATTTCAGCTGTGTTGCAATTGAAATATTGCTGGTTGTAAATTATTCTCTTCACACAAGTGCATTTCCTCAGGCCCTGACAAGTGAAGGCATCAAAACACTTTTATAGAAGTCTGGATGGCTAAATAAATAGGGCCCCAATTCAAACCATGTTTGGCAACATAAAAGGGGCAATTTATCTCAACATCACATTTAGAACCATGTAGAAAGTGGCAGGACTCTCTGGTGTGGCACATTCATGACGCAAAATGGAGTAAACTAGAACATTGTTCAAGTACTTCCATTCATGTTTTGACGAAGGTTGAAAACCTAAATATATTTCTACAAGTTAAACAGTTGCAGTAACTGTAATTCAATCATTGGCGGACTCTATATTATGTAGATTTTTGCTGTAATTATGATGTCAGACTTTAGCGGATGACTTTAACGCTTTTTTATTCACATTTCTTACATCTTCCTCTGCATATTGCCAGGAGGTGGATACATTTATGGGCTTACCTGGATGTGACAAAGAGGGATAAAACCCAAGAACGTCCATGAGGAAATGTCATGCCCGCTGTTAAGCATGGTGAAGAGTCTATGATACTTTTGTCTGATATTGCTCCAAATGTCCTGGAACAATAGCAATGAGACCTCTCCAAAAAATACCTTTCAAATAAGAATCTGATGGTCTAAGAAACTATTTTACTTCAGACACAAAACAGAACTTCAACTTTATTTTCTTTGGTGGATGAAGAGGCAGAAAAACTTTTTGCACGCGACTGCAGTATATACTCTGTAAACTTAACCTAATTAACAGGATGCTGTTTATGCAAAAAAAGTTATGAACCATCCAGATTTATTTATATGTCATTCTAGAGGAGCTGCAAAGACCGTAATTTTTTTTTTTTTTCTTTGATTGTGAACTCATCTGCTCCTATCAAAATGTAATCGTGGGTCATAAATCAAAGACACACAACAAATATCAAAACGAGAGAAGAAGCATATTTATCTCCATGAATTAATATTGAATATTCATAAACTCCAGCAACCTACTGAAGCATATTCGTTAGACGCTCCTTGGTTTGACTCCTGACTTTTTGCAACCCCGGTGTGATGACAATAAATATTTATAGAAACTACAAGCAGACGGATCAGATTCGATAAAATACCACAACATATTGACCCATCAGATTCAGCTCGCATTGCTACCTTGTGTTCTTTTAGTTCAAAATTGGGCCCTTTGCCATTCTGAAAGTGCTCTGTTCTGTGAAATTCTGATCCCCTGAGCTAGTCAAACACGAAGAAAGCCTCCACACAGCGGAAGTCAAAACGGAAAAAAAAGCCCACCAGTGGAGCGAGGTCTCAGTCAGAGCAAAAGCAAGAGAATGGACAACTGAAGTGCGGCAAAAATGAGCACAAACATAAAATGAAAACAAGAAAAAGAAGCAAATGATGGAAGACAATTAATGCATTGCTTACACGCCCTAGTTAATATGCAAGGTGTTTGTAATGTAACATAATTAGACCATAATCAATCATTTTTAGTTGTTGTATAATTCAATAAAAAAGAGCATTTTATTAAAGGAAAATCTTGTTTCTGTGTGAAAAGTGAATTCATGTGACCATCCAAAATAGACAGCAGGCTTGGAAAAGCTCTATTGAAAAATTATAAAACTTAATAAAATGTTATAGGGTGACGAGTTTGTTTCTGACAAGTTTAAAACAAACTTGTCAGATAATGGCACTTATATTCTAGAATTAGGTATTCGATATAAATATCTTACCAAATGCGTTTATCCACATTCACAATAAGACTTGACATAACTTCATGTAAATATATAGACATATAGAAATACACACAGTCTTTCCTTATATGTATAAGAACAGAATATGATGAATACTACATTCATCATATTAAAGATATTTAATGTTCAAATGTTTTGCAAATATTCACTCCTTTGGAATTTGATGCCTGAAACACGTTCAGGACAGGGGCGACTAAAGACTGGGAAATTTAGGAATGGTCAAAAAACACTTGTTTGGAACATTTCACAGATTACCAGGTCAGTTGGAAACAAGCGAGTGTCCGGGTGGGATATAGAGGGAGCATCCACAAAGAGCTCAGTAATTCACAAGCAAGAACATGGCGAGGTTCACTAGACTGTGAAAAACTGGACAAACAGTCCAACATTTTAAAAGCAATGTTTCCCAACATTACAACTGTAAAAAAAAGTAAATAAATAAATAAAAAAAACAAAAAAAAACAAAAGGGGATTTCTTCATCTACAGTCCGTAATATGATCAAAAGATTCAGAAAACCTGGAGAAATCTCTGCAAGTAAGCGACAAGGCTGAAAACCAATCTTACCACATGGGCTCAGGAACATTTCAGGAAACCGAACACAGTTCATCACTATGTGCAAACGTGCAAGTTAAAAATCCACCGTCAAAAGCGAAAGCCGCATGTCAACAACACCCAGAAACAACGCTGGATTCTCTTGGCCCGATCTCATCTGAGACAGACTGACGAGTCCACATTTCAAATTGTTTTCTTTGGAAATCATAGACATCTCGTCCTTTTGGGGCAAAGAGGGAAAAGACTGTCCAGATTGCCATCAGTGAAAAGTTGAAAAGCTGAACCGAAATTTTAACATTACTGCAGTATACTCCAAGAAAAAAAAAAAAAAAACGTGTAAGGTGTAAAAGAAGGTTAAATTTGTTCATAAAATGACACAAAACAAGCCTGTCAGAAAATGGCACTTAAATTCTAGAATTAGGTATTCGAAATAAATATTTTCCCCAAATGCGTTTATCCACATTCACAATAAGACTTGACATCAAGTATGTCATTATACATTTCCCAATTTGAAAAAGCAAAGCATATTCTAATGCACTTATTTCAAAGTAATCTCCCACTTCTTCCCTGTGTGCTGCCTTCTCAACACATACGCATTAGCTTATGGCAGGGATGGCTCATTTGCATGCCGCTCAGCCTGGAGGATTCTCCCAGCGGTCGTGGCCCAGGTCGACTCATAGCTGGGACATGTTAGTTTGTGCGCCCCATGCACAGGTTAGTGTGTCACCATCACAACCACTTCTGCAGAACACGGTCTATTAAATCAGCTCACTCATTAATGAGAACGCTCTCAGGTACAAATGCATGACCCTGGGTGAGAATTTATAACTTGGAGAGGCACTTTATAAAATAACAAGCTACACACATATACTCGCATACTATATACTATATATATATATATATATATATATATAAATGGAATGTTATAATTAAATACAGTAAATTAAGGCTTGAAAACATAGGTCTGTGTATAATTAATCTGTATAATGTGTTTAGATACCGAACACTGGGGAAGGTTAAATCTAAAATGTCAACTTAAATTCCTTTTAATATCCTGCAGCCGGATGAATCCATAACTTACATTAAATAAATAAACAGATCCGCTATTTAAAGTTAAATCCTTCACAAATAGAGGAATTATGTTTGCTTTATTAACATCCATTTTGGGTGACCTGAACTTGCTCACCAGGAGCCAACGTTTCCTTTTCTCAGACCAAATTCAGAGGTGGTCTGCGCCGTGCCACACTGCGCGAGTAGGTGTACCAAAGATCCTCCAAACATGTCCGAGAAGTTGACCAGCTTTACCGCTGATGGGTTTTCCCCAGGCGGCGCACACTGAGTGCAAAATGCGGTTCGGAAATTTTCACAGAAGAAGTATTTTCCAGTTCCCCGAGGACCGCGGTGCCGCGGTGGCGCCCGTGTGTATCCATCGCCCTCCTCGCTCAGTCCTCCTGGGACCGGCGCCATCGGACGTGGCAAACATATTTCAGGTACAGCCTGGGGGCCCCACAATACATACAGACAAACTGCTGGCAGTCCCAACGAGCTATGCATCGAATACTAATGTGCTCCCTGAATGCATGCCTGGATGTGAGTGGAAAAGTGTATGTATGTGATTTATTTATTTATTTATTTTTTGCGCAATGTGTGTTCCTCTTTGATGGCAGGTGTCAAAATGTGTTTGTGATGCTGATGAGGATGGAAGTTTGCTGGTGGTCTGACTGTGCTGCTAATGGTCCCGCTGGGTGTGAAAATCTGTTCCACTGTCTGTCTTTATTTAGCACACTGGTCTGGCCCTCTCGCCGAGTGTGTGTGTGTGTGTGTGTGTGTGTGTGTGTGCGTGTGTGTTTGAGTGTGAACACTGGATGGGAATGGCTCCAAAGTGTGGCTGAATATGTATGTCAGCACAGAGCTGTAAATTTTCTGTGTGTATCTGCTGCATACTTGAGAGAAGGGTTTGGCAGACGAGCGTGTGGTGAGTGCTGTCTGATATTTTACGGTTCCCTAAGAGACAATCAAATGCAGGCCAGCTGCCGTTCCCCCCCCAACATGCAGATAAACTGTACATATGACTGAAATTATTGTACACTCATCAGTTGACTGCCATTCTGCTTTCATGAACAAATGTTAGCACTTTCTGGTAAACTGATGCTTCAGTAATGACTTCTCCTCCTTGTCTCTGGCTCTGCAGCAGACAGAAAACCGTCCTACGACAAAACTGGTCCGTTTTCTTCAAGATGTTGGTCTTTATCAGTCCAAAGCCACAACATGCTGTGGTCAGAATAATTTGACTCAGCAGCAGACGATCTACATGCAAAAAAAAAAAAAAAAAAAAAAAAAAAAGATTGACAAGTGTACTTTACATTAACCACAATCTTTTGGCAATCTATTTTGTGAAACAAACATTGATCTAAGGGATTAGGTTGACAAATTCAAAATGAGTTTTTGCTAATAAACTCATTGGGGAAAAATTGAAGAATGTAGAAGGAATAGTGTGACTTGGACATAAACTGGTATGCATGAAAACTTACACTGTTACCTACAACTGTTGGCTTTACTGCTGAAAGTAGGAATTCTTAAAAAAAGAAAAAACTGAAGAGAAATTGTACTAGCTCAATGCCGATTTACAGATATTCAAAGAGGTTATTTCAAATTCAACACAATATTACAGTTTGAATGACTAATGAGGGAACACATTTATAAAACCCCTTCATGCCAAGACTCTTCAGTATGTAGATCACCCTTTTGCTGTAGGGATCTGTGGAAAATATGGTTCATAGCCAAATACCAGCTGTTAGCATAATTCCTGTGGAATCTCAGCTCAATCCTGGTGGGCTGAAGGACATCAGAGGAAGCAAGAAATGAGTGCATTAAAGACTGCATGTGTTAAATAAGACATATCTAGGTAGAAACGAAAAAGCCGCAAGTGTTAGGTGATGTGCTGCTGGAACTGTCTTGATCGAGTTAATCACAGGCGTGGGAGGCGGGATACCATCGAGAAAAGAGCAAATTATTTTCAACGTCACATGCAAGTGAATACGATGGCGGGTCTTGGATTAATGGTCAAGCCATAGCAGCAAGAAAGAGCGCAAGGTCTGCCCATTCCCGATTCACTAAACATGCTTGAAAGTAATGTAAAATTTCCTAGGAGCACAATTAACAGCTATGTTTATGTCTTAATGGTGCTTTTGCATCACTTTCTAATCCTACCTTGAGAAACAGCCCGTGACACCTGCATCAAAGTCTGCCACAATGTAAATCAGTTTAATCCTCATGAAATTATTTTATAGCACTGTCAAGCTAAAAAAAATCAAAATTTTATTAACTTCAATAACATATCAACAGCGCCTCTGTATCAGCCAAGTCGAGACATCCCAAAGTACCAGAATGTTGTTTTGCCATTAAAAAACAAAAAACCAACAACAAAAAAACAGTTATATATATATATATATATATATATATATATATATATATATATATATATATATATTCTGTTGTATTTTCGTATGTATTGCTTTATTACTCCTTATTAATTGTATTTTGTAACCTGCTGCAGTTTCAAAACTTGGTTTTGAACCTTAGAAGCAGTTTGATTGATCAATAGTCGTATTACCTCAGAGACAGAGTCGATTGAATTACTGGATTTCACTGGCCTACAGCAGACATGAAATTCACTACAATAACTTCCTATGAATAATAAAATGCTTATTTGCCATGTTTGCACAAAAATGTAAATGTTCTCTCTGTTTTACTGTTTTTCTTACACAATTTATGGGGGAAAAGAACCTGCGTATTGGATAAAAAAAAAATAAAAAATCAATAAATCTAAAATATGAGAAGTCTTTTAGTGGAGTGGTTAGGAGGATAGATGCTGTGATTTTACAAGTTTATTAATAGTAATAGGCTGGCTCTGTCACTTACCTTCCAAAGCTAAACTATTCCAATGTCAGCACAAAAAAGCATGTTTAATTTCAGGGTTTTTTGGGTTTTTTTATTCAGCTCAATTTTAAAAGTATTAAAAGTAATTTCGTGGTTCTATGCAGAATAAACTGGCCAACGATTTTAGAATGTACTGTACAAATGACACCCATCTGACTCAGCTAGCAGGGTTCAAACCAACAGGACCTACAACCAGGGAAAAGGTAAACAAAGAAAAAAACGTATCACCGCAGAGGAAATATGGTAAATATTAGCTGTAAAAATGAAAGTGTATACCTGTTACCGCAGCTAATATAAGCTTTCCAGTCTCGGTTACAAAGACCTGTCTCCTCTGTTGGTGAATTTTTATACAAGTGTGTGTGTGTGTGTGTGTGTGCGCGCGCGCGAGTGTGTGTTGTTGTGATTGCATGCAAAGTCAGGACCAAGCTGGTTTAATTTCCCACAAGATCCAGAAATAAAAATCTCCTTAGCGATGGAGTGTGCGGCACAGTACACTGAGCATATTATGTTATTATGATTATGAAGGCAAATCAATTCCTGTAATGTGGGACACAAAGCTGAGAGGCAGCTCATGTGTCAGGATCATATGACTAAAAGTGCTGCATGACACAAACAAAGATAATATTACGTAGCTTTGCTCTGTTTAGGTGCTTTAATTTAAAAATCTATGTGCTGGAAGTAAGTGGTGCCTTGTTATAACACTTAGACTCCTTAAACGTACATAGCTGGTAGGAAGTGCTGTTAGAAAACTACATAAATGAGACCGGAATGAACGGTAACTAGTTTCATGAAACAAGAAAAACTCCATGTTAATTTTATTCGTATACTGGGTATACCAGTTCAATTTCTTGTTTATTGAAATAGCCACAGACAGCACAGTAACTCCTATTAACAGGGAGAAGACCACTTGATGAAATTAAAACCAAGGAACAGGAAAAGGAAAAAAAGGAAGTGGGAACAACAACCTCAAAGGAATGAAGAGTCAACTAGGAACTTGATACTTCTCCACTCCTCCATTATTTCTGAATTTGAAAAAAAAAATTAAAATAAAATAAAATACTTTGTCTAATATTTAAAAAAAAAAAATCACAAACCTTTATAAAAGGAGGGGATATGATTATTGATTATTACAATTCAAGAAATCAATGTCAAAATGTTGCATTTAAAATTGGAGAAAGATGCAGCAAAAGTTCTGTTTTAAATAATAAGACCCTTTTTAGTTTATGACATGAAGGATGAAGGTGTGTGTGCGTTAGGCTTCATGACTGTAAATATTAGAGAGATACAGCTATTTTGTGAATTACAAGAGGATGCCGTACTAGTGAAAATAAATAAATAAAAACAATTGCCAGATTTGGCGAGTATGAAAATGTTCAGGAATTTTTGGCTCTTAAAGAGCCATGCTCATTCAAGACAATAGTACACGAAGCAGAATGAGTCACATTTGACGGTCAGACCTAATTATGAAACTCTATGTTAAAAATGGGGGTTATCTGCATTTCTTCTCTAGAAATCTGAAAAGTTCCTGCCTTCTCAATAATGTATAGACATGCCACAGCTGGGAACTGACAGACAAACCACAAGAACGTAGGAAAGACTGTATAGAAAGTAAAGCAGCCCACTCTAAGCAGCACACACGCGTACACCTATAGACTAGCGACAATCACACTGATGCAAACTATCAACACCCAGGTGTTGAGAAGTGTTTGCCAAACTCTCTCCAGACCCACGAGGTAGATATCTTTTCAGCTCGATGTGCAAATGAACTAAGCAAAAGAGTTGCTCATGTGATGATGACATGTCACACAAAAAAACGACACATTTCACACTCGTCTCTTCACACTTGTCTCAAGGATCATCGCTGCATCTCAGTCAATCATGTAACGGGATTTATTTTCATCCCACCATCCTCTTACACTGGATGTGCAGCATTCATAGTAATTTAATTGTTCTAAAACGTGCAAACGAGAAGGCAAGAAGCGAATGCAAGTGCCGTTGCCATGGAGTCACCGTCGCATACAAACAATTTTCTGTTGCTCATTTGTGTCTCCTATCCTGTGTAATGTGTGACACGTAGAGACTTTTTTCATACTTAAGATTGAGTTTTGCTAGAATAAACAGCCCAACGGACGTTTGCCACTGAGGCAGACATCTGTCATACTAGAGAGAGATTGATTTGTGTGTGGGTTTTTTTGTGTGTATGTGATAGTGCCATGTGTATTTTATAGCTTTGGTGTAGCAACGATGTGATAATTAATTAAACACGTTAAAATAAAATAGTCTGGGTTTTACAAGAAATCTTTGGACGTGTTCCTCAGATAAATATGAAGCGTTCTCTCAAAATCTTACCACCAATGTGCGACAAGACGGAAATTTCTCAGACTAAACGGGATGCTTGTGAGCAAAGAGTCACAGACTGAATCTCTGCCTCCCAACGTGGATCTGGACACAGAGCCGGAAAACAAAGTGGTTCGAGAAACTACTTACTGTAAAAGAAGAGAAATTTGGGGATAATTGTGCAAATTGCCACTTAGTGAGGATGATTAGAACAACTGATGGCTGAGGTAGTTTGAAGGGGAAGCCATTATCCAGCATCTCACCACTTGTTCACCGCAGAGTGCAGGAGGAAAGCAATTCCACTTCACACTCATGTTAGTGGGCTTTAATTTACAAGGATGGGCTTTTTAATTTGCCTTTCTTAATGCTACATTATGTCTTTCTGTAGTTTTATTTTTGTGTGTGTTTTCTTGGAAATGTAATTACGCGAGGCCTTGGAAAAAAAACACCAACACCTCTTGAGACTTTTGTAGATTGCTGAAAAATACAGCCATAAAGTTTGATAAAGTTCATTGAGACTTTATGCGGCGAGCCAATACAAATTAGAACAGAATTACTGCAATGTGAAGTGAAAGGGATTTTTATTTCTTAGAAATACGAAAATAAAACACTAAAATGGTAGCCCTTTGAGTCCATATGTTCTAGAACATCTTTTCTGCAAATCTGTAAGCGTATTTGCACAGTTTTTACACCTCTTACATGTAGACAGTGGTGTTTTTACATCCACACATTTACACACAACTATGCACGCAATTGTAATTTTTTAAAGTTATCCTCAACTGAATAATTTCTTTGAATTTCATTGAATGAACTATTCAGTATTTTTTTAAACTATACTGGAAATGCAACCTTACAGTATCATCTTTTCTTAGGATTTTCTGTTTTTATATTTTTACCTTTATGTCATTTTGCATCCCTCTATTTGCCTGGCACTTTGCGTCTCATACACTTGAATTTCCCCACTCAAGGCACAATGCATGTTATTTCTGCTCCATTCTATGAACCTCAGTTTTTATGTCTTTCATTTGTCTTTATTTTACATTTCTGTGATCTGGTGGAACAGAAAGCAGATGTTTGTTGCTGTGATGTGACAAAATAAAAATAAAAATAAAAAAATAATAATAATAAAAACATTTGAGTGGTCCCTTGCATACATTTTCACCTTTTGCATTATGTTTCATTATGTACTTTTCTATATTAGTGCTTTTCTTATATTTCCAACAACAAGCAACTGGTTACCATTTCCCAGGATACTGGGCTCTTGTTAATCATGCCATCTTTATAATTCCTGTCTCTGTTGGAAATATTGTCTTTTCCTCTTATACTGTGAGCTGTGTACATATAAATTTTGAGGTCTTCTTCTATCACCTTGCAAAATGTGCACTAATGGTATGACCCCCCTTTTCAATAAACATGATAATTGTCTGTCCCCTGTCTTTACTCACCTAATGAAGGGCGTATCTAATTTAAGCCAAAGGAACAAAGGTCTCTGATTTTTATTGCTCAGCAAGCCAATTACCTCCCTCTTATCTTACTTTACACATTTTTGTTTGACCCGCTGCAACGTTTTCACAGAGCAATCGCCGCTGGTCCATGCCCTCTACTTGCTTCCACTGGCTAACTATGCATGTTTAAGGAGACAGCTGGCACCAGAAGGGAACCTATGATTAGATAATAACTAAACATAAATGCTTTCCGTTATTGAACTCAAACAAACAAACAAACAAAAAACAACAACTTTTCCTACCTCATTATAGGAGAAGTCCGAAAGTCTACTATAATCTCTCATGCTGCTACAGGGGCCTACATTTGGTCTCTCTTTGTGTTTGTTGCTTTTGTCACAGAATGAGACCTCACTTTGGCTATTCAATAAATCTGTAATCTTTCATTAATGACTCTCTGGTTTTCCGCATTATTTATGAGAAGGCCACAGCTTATTGTGTCCACACAGTCAGGTCACTGCAAACTACTGGCGGGTTGGGGAGGTTGGATAATGCATAAAAGGGGAGGATAAAAAGATGAAAGTGGGTTGGAGGAGCATGGTGATTATAAGACCGGAGGGGAAAAAAAAAAAAAAACATTCGCTACACTTCATAATAAAGTCCGAGGATTAGGTTATGGGGGAAAACAAGGGTCTTATTTACATCACTGCACACAGAAACTCTAAGCCATCGGCTTCGGGTGGGTATTAGGATGGGATATTTTCTTGCAATGGACCCTGCAGGCTCTGGACAGACAGTTTACTGTCATATTTTTTTTCCCTGAACTCTGCAAGGCAATCTGCTTTTTGAGAAAGTAGTGGAGAAAAAATGTTGTACTCAGAATATGGGGTTCTTTCACTCTAGGACCGCCAAAATTGGCAAGGCAGAATAAAATTGGACTTAGTGCAGATATAGAACCACAAAGAAAATTGTTCTCTACTCCGTTATGAATGCATTATCTGTTCAGCGTGTGTGTGTGTGGTGGAGGGCGACAATGTGAAGAAGCTGGAAACATTTAAGATAACCATCAATATTCCTATTCATTCAGGAAATTCATCCGAGATCAAGCAAGATCATATTATTCATGAGAAAAGACTCTTTTAGGGCGCTTCCCCAGATAAAACTTCTTTTCTCTAAAGAATATCAAAGAATATGGCAGAACAACTTATATTTGCAAAGTTGCATCTGAATAATTCAGTTATATTCTTGAACAATGTCCTTCAGATAGATGAGACAAAATACATATGTTTGGTCATAACACACAGTGTTATATGTGGTAACAACAAACACAGCATATAAGAACAACTAAGCATGGGGGTGGAGGGAAAATAGAATTCTGGATGTTTTGCAGCCACAGAAAATAGGGAGCCGAGAGTCAAGAAGGTAACATCTGCATAACTTTGTGTTTTCAAGTCGAATGTGACGCCACATCTAGCAGCTAAACTCTGTCATTAATAAAATTATCCCAAGACAAATCTGAAAATTGGTAACAGAATGGCTGAAAAAGAAAAGTATCACAGTGCTGCAAGGAAATGTGGGCTAATATTTCCTCCACCACGATTTGAGAGTATGATTAAAAAAAGGAACTAATCAATGATCCTGCTGTTTTGTTGTTTTTTTTTAAAGCAAATCTTTTTCAATTCAATGGTTGTTCAATAAATAATGACAGAGTGAAATTGTGTTTTGTACTATTGAGGATCAATTTTGATAATTTACAATACGAGACAAATCTGACACTTGTTCTGTATGTAAAACCCTAGAAATAAAGGAGGATGTACTTTCATTTTACTTGCACAGTATAAAAACCAAAGTTTAAATAAACATACAGTACATTACCTAGTTAACTTTTTTTCATCCCTTCTGTATTTCAATCTGATGAAGAACAAACAAAATAAAGAAGAAAAAAGAAGAAAAACTGTCAGCCTGAAATGTAATCATCTGACAGGGCTTGATTCTTGCTAAAACAGAAAATACAACTTCAGAAGTTCAAACCAACCTAGTTTTCCTTACACACTTTAATCTTGGTTTTCTCTTGCAAAGTGCTCGTGCACACTTAGCCACCCATCAGAAAAGTACACCGAGATCTGTCAAATGTTCAGTAGCAGGCTGGGGAAAAATCCACAAAGCATTCTGTACGTGTAGGAGGATCTGTGTAAGGTTGTTTTTTTTTTTTTTTAAGCACGCTCAAGACTCTTGGGATGACGCCAGTGAAGACAGATATGTCTTTCTGTGTGTAACTTATCATCAGCAGATAGGATAAAAGAACAAGATGTGGCTAAGATGGATAGATGCGTCTACAGCTGCTTGCTGCCGAGATTTAGGAGGCTCTGAAGAGGTTATCGAAAATAGTTTTCTTTTTTCTACATCCTTTAAGGAGCCGAGTATTGGCTGCGTTTCAGCCAGAAAGAGAGAGACAGAAAAAAAAAAGTTTTGAAGTTAAAAAACATAGCATTTCTCTTTGGGGTTGTGTTATTTTTCCTCTTTTTGTTCCCTTTTAAATTCAGTTGAGGTTAAGCTGAACGATTTTATTTTTTTTTTTTATTTTTTTTTTTTTCCACAACAGAGCTGCTGAGAGCATACACATAAAAGTGTTTAATGCTCAGGTGAAAAAACCATCCAAAATTGCAGTTTTTCTGGAATATTTGAAAGGAAATCTCTGTCAAATTAACTGAAAAGATTTCAGTAACTCAATAGAAGAAGTGAAACTCGCAATCTTATACGACTGCTTGAAGATCTAAGATTGCTTGACAAATGTCTTGCAGACATTCATCGTCACCGTCCACAAACAGAGAAAACCACACAAGCTTGTGAAAAAGCCACCTTGTTTGGCAATGGATTGTTGTGTCCAAGCATACTGATGTAAAGTTGAGTGGGAAAAAAAATTGAGGTACGAAAAGATGCACAAGCAACAGGTAGAACCACAGCCTATGTATGATCAGCTTCTGTTAAATCAACATCTACTTCTACACATCAAATAAGCATGTGCTGCTGCTGGATGCAGCCCGGGCATTGCAATACTCCAATTTAATTCACACAGAATAAAATCCCATACGGTAAACAAAATTGACTTTGGATCAATTGTTATATCTACTGCCTCAGTATCATTAATCAGTTTTTTTTTTTTTCTAAATATGGTGAACGATGTAGCAATTTTGAAGAAAACAAAGTTAGACGATCTGTTTTTCCAAATGTAGGTTTTTAACTCGCGTCTTCATGCAAAGTTTTAGTTATTAAAATGAATACATGCCAAAGTGACTGCAAACAGGTGCATACACATAATAGTTATTGATATTTGGACAGAATGTGTGTATTGCACAGTAAGTAGAATGGGATCTTGCATCTCAGTGAGATTACTTGTGTAGGAGAGGCTAAATTAAATAGTAACACATAATAATAACTGCTGGATAAAAAAATATATAAGGAAACTATCCTCCTTCTGTATTTTTAAACATGGCCCATGAATCACCCAGCACATCATTTCTAGCTTCTGGTGGTAAATAAAAAATACCAAATTTTACTATTTGTGGTCATTTTTTAAGCAACTATATCAGAAAAGACATATGAAATATTGGGCACATCAGTGCAATGAAGCCCAAATTTGGATTTCATAAAATCGAGTTCCAGGAAACTTAAAATAACGAGGTCAATGATCAATGCTAATCTACATTGCATTGACAACATGAACGATGTGCGGAGCTGTGACCGGAAGAAGGATTGGTGGCAGCCATCAACTCTCTCTGCCTCTTTTTCCTCCAACTTTCTCCTCAGTCTGTTTCTCTGGTGACTTCTGTGCCATTACTGTGAATCTCAGGTGATTGACAGCTTCCTCAAATGGAAGGGTATTGAGAGAGCTGTGAGTGACATACTTTCTCCCCACCTCCACAACCAAGCCAACCATTGTGTGATGGGCGTCTGTCTCCAAAAGTGGATACTCAAAACACATGCTCTACTAAGTCTTTTCTTTTTTTTTTTTTCCTCAAAAAAATAAAAGAGGGAACAGAGTTCATATTCTCTAAAGGGTGTAGAGCTGGGGAGGTTAACAAGACAGAATTAGGCTGTTCTGCTGCTTTGCATTTGAACTGTGCAATGTATGTATGTAAAAGTGTTTTGGGGGAAATCCCCCAAAACATAGGCCCCGGTCACACAGAGTCAGTCAAACAGTAAAGTTTTGTATATGACCAGTGTCCAAACAACAGGATGCAGCACCACAGAAAACGCTTTAGGTATGCCACAAACGACACACACATACACACACACACATGCACACACACAAAAAAAAAAAAACACAGACCACCACCAAAGGGCACCATGGTTGTTATTTGTGAGAGTGAGGAGCATGCAGGTCGCAGCGAGAGATGGATCCATGACGTCATCATTTCAAAAAAGACACAGCTCGCATGTACACTCTGAACCATGAAACCAGCGTTGGGAATTTTTCCACTGTCTGACCTGTTTTTCAAAAAGGGGTCTTTTCTGGTCTCCGAAAATGCCAGATATATGTGGACGCACGTATGTTTACCGATATGCAGATCAATAGTTAACATAGGGTTAATGTGTCTTCCCTGTGGTCACATAAGAGAGACCGGCACAATAACGCACAGCTTTCCTACAGAACCGATAAAAAGCTGTGGACAATTACGAAGTTGAAGAAAATATCACATGGTCATTTGAAGTGCTTACAAGAAATCTGAGTAAGGTGACAGGCAAGTCAATTTGTTTGAGTCAATACTTTGCTTAACCACCTTTTGCTGCAATAACGCCTGCAAGCCGTTGGGAGTATGTCTCTGCAGGCAGAAGCTTAGATTTCTTAACATTTTTTTTTTTTTTTCTGTACAAGTCTGCTGAGTCCCCGACATGACTAGTAGCAAATTGTTAACAATTTGCTCTGGTTTTCTTTCGACAATTTATTTTTTTTAGTCTCTTTCATAAAAGTTGCAGAGTGCATCACCAATAGCTCTCTTCTTGACAGGTCGCAATGCCCTCAACTTTCAAATTTTCATTTGTAAAAAAGAAATAAAAAATCAATTATTTTTTTCTTCCACTTTTCAGACTTATGCACATGTTGGCCTGTCAAATAAAACCCTAATGGAATCCATTGAAGGTCGGCTTTTACCAAAACCGTTCAGTGTGTTTGAACGGTTTTGTAAAGCACTGCAAAAAAATAAATAAATAAATAAATCTTTCCAGTATATATTAAAGAGCACTTTTAGAACATGTGCCATGGTAAAATTATTCACTTACTGTGGAAGCTATGACTTACTGATTGTGCAAAAGCTCCTGCCTACAAACAGTTGGGAAATTCTGGTCTGAGGCATTTTGGGTGACACAGCAGCCTTGTGATGAATGGGCAGATGTACGACAAGCTGCATTCTGACAAGGGCCTCAAATGTCCCCTGCCTAATGACACTGTGAACAGAGCCGCGGCTGGACCATCCATCAAAGGTCCCACACCCAGCCCTGTTTATGATGAGATCACACCACCTTTGAGAAATGCAGAGCCTCACCTGTCCCTTTAGTCATCCTAAGCCCGTTCTCCACTTCCTATTATCAGTGACCTGTTGCCCCCTTCCCACCATTTGTTTCCCTTTGTATTAGCAGCCCTTAGCGCCATCCTTTGAGTAATTTTTCTTTAATGGATTTTCGTCTTTCACATAGGAAATTAAATTGTTGAATTCGATACATGAACTCTGGTACGATCACCATTAATTCTAGGTAAAAAAATAAAAATAAAAATAAAAATTAGCACATTTACTTCCCTCCCCCCTTTGACCACAGTTTCTGTTATAACACAGTACTAATAAGTCATAAAAAATACTTTGCCAAAATGGATTTGCAGTACACGTGGTCAGAAAATTACAGGGGTTGTAAACAAACCAGGAGATCAGGTCCCACTTTAATTAGAGGATAAAATCTAATGGGAGCACCTATTTGCCAGTAATCATCCAGTAAAGCACAGGAAAAAATGGGAAGGCTAGTTGAGTAGCAAACTGTATTATATGTTAGCAGCCAAACAGCTGACTGGTGAAATGCTAGAGCATGAAAGTCCACCTTGTGCAGCTCAAATACTGAACAGTCAGGGTGATTTCATGGGGAATGTTTGAACCGAGTCAAACTAGAAATTGAAATTGCTAGCAAATGTTCTCTAAAAATATTTGCATTAAGGTTGCATTCTTATTCTTCCTAGTGCAGCTTGAGAACGCTAAAATCTTTAAGCATGCATTAGAGTTTGGGGAAAAACGCACAGGTCTTGAGAAACAAAGAGCCTCTTTGGTAGTTTCACAAATAAAATGAGCAAAAGAAGACAAGCCCGCCAAGCTTCTAATAACACTGAATTCGAAAACAACACAAAACTCTTTGAAGAATCTTGAATTAATATAATTTACAACATTTAATTTCCCTCTGAGACCAATAATGCATTTTTGAATTTGAATTTAAAGCAGAAAATGGCTTTGGGCAGGTATGCAAGTTTAATCTTTGTGTCTGAGCTCGATTTGTTCACAAATATATGTCGGCAAATAATAACCAATTATCGATGACTGCGTTTAAGATTAGCCAGTTAAATCAGATTCCACCAAATCTGCACTGAAACGTCATGATGTTCTTAAGGGACGACCTTGCGCTGGGGCTGCATGGGGAGTTAGAGCCTCTGAATTGTTCATTCATGAGGCACCAGCAGGACAAAGTTTTCTGTTTGACAACTGTTAAACACCACAGGCACTAATTGTTAACTTAGGCTGAGCTGTATGGAGCCAGATTTTCTGATCTGTTCACAGGTCCACTCCACAGCCATGCACTGCACAACTTCAGCGGAGAGGTAGAGCAGGAAATTGATGTGGCATTTGAGGCACAGTGGCACTGCAAAACAACAGTCTGCTGCTTGGGGCGAGCGCAACAGTTCGCCCCAGTGGGCCACTAACTTCTCGGCCCAGCAGAGAAACCCCCAGTAGTCCGATCTACCAGTCCGCCCTTACACAGAGTAAGGCGCACAAAACCCTACTTGAAAAATTTTATTTGGGCACAGCAGACCACCTTGGGCCACAATGGCATAGTTAAAAAGGAGAAGCAGTGAAACCCAGTTACATCATTTTCATGGTCAAGCAAAAAATGAGTGGTCAAACATGCAGGTAGAGGCATGATAAAAGCTTGGGAGAAAATTCCCCCTATGTATAGCATCTTATTATTTTTTGAGAGGAGCGCAAGTGTCGTTTCTAACATCAAACAAAACTAAATCAAATTTCTGGCCTAACTTTTTTTTTATTTATTTATTTTTTTATGCATTCCAAAACATTTTGCGTTTTAACAGGGGTGTGTAGACTTTTGTGTAGTAGGTGTTGTATCTGCATTCGGTGAATCTCCCATTTTCTGGTTCTACGTCAATCAACACTTAGCTGCTGGTCACGGCCTGTTGTCTGAAAAGCAACAGTAAGTAGATGGGAAGAGCAGGAGAGGAACAGAAATGTTTGCCTAATTGTCCTGCCTTGCTCCGTCGCTGAAGGTCAGAGCCATCCCTCACTGTCACCAGCAGCACCGCCGCGACAGGTAAGGCACTTTGTGATTGGCATCCTATCAGCTGACTTTTTGCATGCGGTGATTAACCACGTTCGCAAAAAGCATATGCAAATGCAAACACACCGCTGCGCCCCGGCACAGTGTTACAGCAAGCCTGACAGCACTTGCAACTCTTGAGCACCCCTGCCCGTCTTCTCGCACAAGTATACACACAAGCTGCTGCACCGCTTCTGCTTCATATATCAGGTCTGCGCTCGCTGTCACCGTCTCCCCCACAGTGCCCTGAAAAGATACACTGCTTTTTCTTCTTCTTCTTCTTCTTCTTCTTCTTCTTCTTCTTCTTCTTCTTCTTCTCTCGCCTCATACAGAAGATGTTCAGGTGCAAACCGGCATGTGTTCGCCGTCGCATCAAAATAGTGCAGCCTTGTCTGCCTGCCAGGGAGAATAATGCCTCCTTTTAACAGAATACATGAAAATGTCTCTTTGTGTAGTCAACTTACAATTGCTCTGTGTTAGCCTCTTCTTTCTAATGCACTACCAGCAACCACATTACAGTGAGAATGTGGACGGTGTTCATCATACAGAGATGCAAAAATGGATACAGAGTGGGTGCTTGAGGACAAAGTGCCAGTAGACAATCTGAGTCCTTGAGCCTAACAACAGCATTGGTAGCGTCAACATTTTGTACAGACTGCCATAACCTATTGAGTAACAGTCAAAGCACTTTATTGCTTTTTCAGTGGAGATGCTGCGCTCGCGTGGAAATCTTAAGTCAGTCTGATTTTGATAATCCACATTATTGGTTTAATAAAAATTGGTTCAAGAACAGGTTCAGATAGGGAACATAAGATTTAGTCACTTTGTGGGGGTAAAACCACAATGCTGCAGAAAAGAAAAGAAAAAAAAATGAAGCAACTGAAAACTTGGGGGGAAAAAAAAGCTTACACATTAATATGATACATGTTCTTTTAAATCTTCTTTTTTTAAGTTGAACTTTTAATTAAAGCCTGCCCGACTTCGGCACCTTAAGCAACTTCTCTGATACACTGTAGTGCGTAACTGAAGTGTAAAGAACATAATATATATTTTTAATTTGTTTCTAAAAAAAAAAAAAAAAAAAAAAAAAAGAACAGGGTGGCTTGCATTTAAAAGTAGACTCAGTCAATACTTTGTGGAACATTTTGCAGCAGTTGATTAAAAGTTTTAGAGATTTTTATTTTTTTGATCAATTGATTTTTGCAAAAAAAAAAAGAAAAAAGAAAGAAAAAAAACAGGTTAGATTTAGATTAGATTGAGACAGTCTATGAGAAATAGTTAACTTTTTTCTACAACGCTTAATTGAATATAGGTCTGGAATTTGACTAGGCCATTCTAACATATGAAAATGCAGTGATCTGAGCAATTACTTGCAAGCTCTACAAGTTTAAACTCTGAAATGTTTATTGCCATTGTATCCACAATATGCAGTCTCTTAACAGTTTTTCTTGAAGGGCTGCCCTGTATTTAGCTCTCCCTATTTCAATAAAACAACTCGGATCAGTTATCTCTGGTAAAAACCAAACAATAACAACAAAACAAAACAATCCCACAGCATGATGCTGCCATCACTATGTCTCATAATTACGTTGTCAGAACCCCATTACTATATGGGTTGTGCAGATTAAGTTTTCATCTTTTATATGTTGGCTAATTATATATATATTTACGTACATACATATAACTTTACAGAGTAATTAAGAGACTACATCTGCCAATTATTAATAAAATAATCAGAATTTTAAGCATTTCTCCTTGTATTTTTGATCCTCAAAGGCTCACACTGATACCTAGTCACTGAAAAGCAGACCCCCAAAACCAGACAGGTGTCCTTCAGCACAATTAGTTCAGCATGTCTATTCTTTCCAGCTGCACCAGGCTTCTCTCATGATGCAGATCAGAGCCAAAGACAGTCCTATGATCCATTGTCCGGACAAGAGGAGTGCTCTCATTGTGTAAAGCAGCAGAGAGGCCTTTGCCAAGATGGCCAAGTGGGATGAAAAGAAGGGCTCGGGTTCTTTCAAAGCAAATCACCAAAAGGATCTTCCTCCTGCCATTTATCACACAGATGGGGGCAAACGATGAAGGCTCCTCGTCTTCCTTCGCTTTGTGCCCTCCCTCCACCAATTTCCCTACTTTGCTTGTGTTTGCATTAATCACTTTGGTCCTTTTGTGCTCAAATTTCCAGGCCGTCCTTTTCTCTACTCATTTAATTAATTTCCGTAATGATAAAGATGTGTTGTGCAGGAGGAGTAAAAAACATAATTAAACGTTTACCTCACAGTTTGGTACTTCTTAAGTCTTTGTCTATGGGGAGGCAGAGAAAGAGATTTGCACTTCTAGACAGTGATATGTTTGCCAATTATCCTTTTGTAAAATACTTTGGGCTTATTGGACAAAGAGAATCTGTAAACATCTTTTTTCAAGTTTTGCCAAAGACAATTAAATTTACTAGACCAATATAAAACACGAATATGCTTGAATATGGATCAAAACCATGTGGGAGTCAGTTGCTTGTATCGCGACGGATTTGCAGTTGTGTCCTGCTTGCTGATTGGCTCTTTAACCAACCAGGGAAAGCTTCACAGAACAGCTATAAGTTATGTCACTTAGCACACAGGTGCACATCACACAGTACATCGGTGACGTAGGTAATTGATCACATATGAGTGTGAGTGTGAGCACAGAAAACAACAAAAAGGTCAAAGGATACAGTAAGCATTACCGAAACACAAATAAAGAAGCTAAATCCTCGTAGCGTCGATTTTTAGACTGAGGCTCAGTCTAAAACAACCAAAGGGACGTGACTGCTAATTGAATGTTTCTATGTACAATGCAGCGCAACCCCATTTTAATTAATGAAAAATGTTTTCAGGGTAACCTTGGTGTGTGGCATTTAATAATAATACAGCTTATGATAAGGAGGAGAGACTGGTACGGATCTGAGGCCTCTGGTCTCACACTGCTCAAGGTCATTAGTGCTAATGCCACAGTTTTTGCCATCTGCTGAGATTGTTTACACTTGCCTAGATAATTAGCTCCTAATTAGAAGTGGATGGTGGGGAGTATAGGCTGCTCGGTGTGTGCATAAATAAGTCCGTGCATGTTTGTGTGTTTAAGAAATGGCATGTGTGTTCTTCCTTTCAGTTGTTGAAAGGGCAGGTGAATTAAAGAAATTACAAGTTTGATGTTAATACACGGAGAGGGAGTGAATTTGTATTATTGCATTTTCTCATGTTATTAAAGCATAAAAAAAGACACGGGGAAGTACTAATATAACAGAAGATAACATTTCTAAAACCTGCCATGCCAATAACTGAACTACACAGTTAATGACATTTACTGTTGTTTGTTACACGTGACACAGTGGGATGCACGATTATGAAGAAAGTCTTTTTTTCTTAATTATGAAAAAGGGCTTTAGAAGGCAAGTGGTAGCACATGACTTAAAAAGCAAATAAGAATTATAATAATAAGAGAACATAACATTTCATAGTTCTTCTGCTTGGCAAGAGTATTTCTAAAACATAGAGTGACTTGGGAAAACATGTCAGCAGAAAATCATGTCTTTGTAAACCTGGGCCCTACTTTTATATCTAATGGAATGCAAATTATTAGCAGTCAGATAAAGTACAGACCAGACTGATATATATATGTATATATATATACACTTTTTTTTTTTTGTTTACCACAATGCATTAACACAGACTAAATGCAGGATTTCATGACACATTTCCAGAGTCATCAGTCCGGATGAACAGGTATTAGACAAATGGATAACTGAACAGCAGACAGATGGATCAAGAGAAAAGTTGTTGAATGGACAGAAGAACAGATGCATGAAAAGATGGATAGAAAAGGAATAATAGTTCAAAATGACATAATGGAAAAATACTTGGTGGATGGACAGACTAATTAGTAGACAAAAAGAAGATGTGCATGTAGATGGACGACATAACTGAATAAAAAGATGGAAACACGGATAGATGGTAGGCAAATAAGTTGAGGGGTGATTTTATGCAACCTGTCAAGATCCGTGTTTTTGTGTGTTTATATTTGAGTTTTCTGTGTTCAGTCCCGTTTCCCTGTGAGTCTCTGTCCTGTCCTCCCCGTTGATTGCTCCCCAGGTGTGTCTCATTCCCTTAATTACCCCGTGTGTATTTTTACCCACCTGTTGTCTGTGTTCCTGGTCGGGTCCTTGTCTAAGTTTGTCTACTGCCGTCGTATCGTAGTTTGTCACTCGCCAGTTGTACTGTAAAGTCCTGGTTTGTGCTTGCTCCCGTCGAGTCTGATTAATCAGTTGCTACCGGTACTTAGCTGTGTGCTAGTCTCTGCCGTGCTGCCTGTATGGACTGTGGAGCTTTATTTTCACCATTAAATTCATCATCATCACCATAACCTGGGCCTCAGCGTTCTCTCCTCACCACCATCAACTACACCGTTCATGACAGTAGGACCCGACCAGATCGGTGAGGAACGCCAACATGGACCCAGCAACCACTGCCACAGCTCCACCCGTTTACCCGTTCCTCAGATCTCCGGACATCTATAACATCCAGTTCGAGGAGGACTTCAGTACCCTGTCTAACATGTTTCACGCCGACCCGTTCATGCTGGACCTTGTTCAAGAACTTTATGAAGAATTTCTGCACAAGCAAGTATTCACCACACCCGTCAGAGTTCTGTCACCCCCACCGTTCAAGCCTCCTCCGCCAGTTCCAGCATCCGCTCCAGCCACCTCCGTCTGCCCGTCTCCAGCCGCCACCTCCGTCTGCCCGTCTCCAGCCGCCACCTCCGTCTGCCCGTCTCCAGCCGCCACCTCCGTCTGCCCGTCTCCAGCTGCGTTCCAGCTCCCCGAGTCTGCTGCCGGAGCGCAGCCTTCCCCCGAGCCAGAGCTCCCCGAGTCTGCTGCCGGAGCGCAGCCTTCCCCCGAGCCAGAGCTCCCCGAGCCTGCTGCCGGAGCGCAGCCTTCCCCCGAGCCAGAGCTCCCCGAGCCTGCTGCCGGAGCGCAGCCATCCCCCGAGCCTGCTCCGCCCGAGTTTCCTGAGTCTGCTCCGCCCGAGTTTCCTGAGTCTGCTCCGCCCGAGTTTCCTGAGTCTGCTCCGCCCGAGTTTCCTGAGTCTGCTCCGCCCGAGTTTCCTGCCGGCCTTCCTGCCGGCCCGGCGGACCCGCCTCCACGTCTCGGCTTTCTGCGCCGGAGACGCCGCCCGCCGGACCCGCCTCCACGTCTCGGCTTTCTGCGCCGGAGACGCCGCCCGCCGGACCCGCCTCCACGTCTCGGCTTTCTGCGCCGGAGACGCCGCCCGCCGGACCCGCCTCCACGTCTCGGCTTTCTGCGCCGGAGACGCTGCCCGCCGGACCCGCCTCCACGTCTCGGCTTTCTGCGCCGGAGACGCCGCCCGCCGGATCCGCCTCCACGTCTCGGCCTTCTGCGCCGGAGACGCCGCCCGGCGGATCCGCCTCCACGTCTCGGCCTTCTGCGCCGGAGACGCCGCCCGCCGGACCCGCCTCCACGTCTCTGGTTCCTGCGCCGGCGACGCCCGCCGGACCCGCCTCCGGGATTCCGGTTTCTGCGCCGGCGACGCCCGCCGGATTCGCTCCTCCGCCCACCTGTTGGGTTGTTTTTTGTGTTGGACAGTTTCTGGACTCTGGCCCCTTCCGTCGCCCCTCCGCCCACCCCGTTGGGTTGTTTTTTGTTGGACTGTTTTTTCTATGGACTCTTGCCCTCCTTCCGTCGCCCCTCCACCCACCCTGTTGGGTTGTTTTGTGTTTTTGGACTTTTCTGTTTTTGTGGGCGTCTGGTATCCGCCCTTGAGGGGGGGGTACTGTCAAGATCCGTGTTTTTGTGTGTTTATATTTGAGTTTTCTGTGTTCAGTCCCGTTTCCCTGTGAGTCTCTGTCCTGTCCTCCCCGTTGATTGCTCCCCAGGTGTGTCTCATTCCCTTAATTACCCCGTGTGTATTTTTACCCACCTGTTGTCTGTGTTCCTGGTCGGGTCCTTGTCTAAGTTTGTCTACTGCCGTCGTATCGTAGTTTGTCACTCGCCAGTTGTACTGTAAAGTCCTGGTTTGTGCTTGCTCCCGTCGAGTCTGATTAATCAGTTGCTACCGGTACTTAGCTGTGTGCTAGTCTCTGCCGTGCTGCCTGTATGGACTGTGGAGCTTTATTTTCACCATTAAATTCATCATCATCACCATAACCTGGGCCTCAGCGTTCTCTCCTCACCACCATCAACTACACCGTTCATGACACAACCCTCAACAACAGAATGGTAAACGGAGTCTATTTCCCTTAGTCATCATGTTTTCAAAACATCTCTAAAACACAGAAAACAGAAAATGCTCTGACCAAATGTCACACTTTTCCAACCTCTGTGGGAATCTTGAAGTCATTCACACTTACATCCTACTTTTTTTAGAGCCTGCATTACTTGCATGTTTCTATCCAACATCGCAGCAAATCTGACAGTAGTAAATTAACACTGTGCTGAGTCTCTTTGGTTCTTATCAGAGTTTGGTGTTATTATAACTCTTCCTACTATGCACTGTATTCAACCTGTTGCTGAAACAGCTTTGAAAGAGTCAAACTTTTACACCGCTTACCGCGGTAAAATTTTACTGTGCAGGTTTTAAATAAATAAATAATTAATAAATTAATAATAATAATAATAATAATAATAATATAAAAAAAACAGATTCTAATCAGACACTTTTTTTAAAGGTTTGCCTTAGCAAACCTTTAAAAAATGTCCCACAGCTGGAATTTAAGTTCACTTTTTAAACATACAAGTGTGACATTTACAGTTTGTAGCATCCCTTCGTACATAGCAGAAAGTCTCTAGATAAAAAATTACAGGGGACAGAAAGGAGGAGGGGAATAGCAACAGCTAAAGTAAGATGAACTTCGGTGAAGTGCAATTACCACCACTCAGCCCACAGCAGGTCTCTTCACTCCAGGAGAGGCATTTTTCTGCCGGGGTAGGTGGCCTTGTTTTGGTGACCTGCTTGTTTGAAGTTACTGCAGTGCATTCTTAAGCCTTTCCCCTTGTTGCTTTGTACAGCACCTTTCAAAAGTATTCATGCCTATGGAATATTTCAAAACCACAAACTTGAATGCACTTTTCAGAGAAACTTTATGAGATGGGGCAACACATCACAATGACGAAGTGAAAGAAAAATAGACATCTTTTGTGAAAACCAAGAACACCACCGACCCCGGTACACCAAAAAATACGACGCGAATAACTCCAGCTTTTAAGAATGTCGTTTTTCCAAGTCCATCATTTAAACGAGTTAAAAACACAGCTGCTATGAGAAAACCTCAGCATCTTGAAGTCCGCTGGACACAGATGACCGGTCACAAATTAAGAGATGAAGTTAGAAGCAGGGTCAGTCTATAAAACAAGGTCATTTTAGTGCAATTCTAGCAAGACATTAATGTCCACTTGAAGTGACAGGCTGGACAAGTGCACCCATGGTCACACTGGATGAGCTGCTGAGACACACAGCTCAGGTGGGACATCATGTTGAAAGGATGACACCCACATGCGTTGCAAATGTAACAGTAATTGAAGAATTGCAAGAAGAAACATGATGTAAGAAGACTAAAAATAATCACTCTGTTTTCACGAAAAGGCTAATGTGCGTACTGTAAATCAGTGTAAGGACTAAAAATGCTAACCACGCTTTTTAGATTTTTATTGGCAATGGGTTTAAAGAATGCATCATTTCCATCTTCTTTATAGTATCTAAACAGGTAGGTAGATTTAAAAATAAAAGCATAGATGAACTAAAGCTGTAAAAAAAAAAAATGTAAATGTGAAAGTATTTAATTTAAGTTCAATGTGGCCTTAGAACCACAACTCAAATGCTACTATTTTATCACGAGGCAGCTGCAAGTACAAGCGAGCGAATCGCTTGTTTAATTTGGGCTGGGGGTTGAAAGAGTGAATTATTTAGCGCACCCTTAACCCTACGTAGAAGAATAAATAGTACAATAAAAAGTGGTACATGTATGTATCAATGCTTTTATTTCCAGGCTTTTTAATTAAAAGGCCAGAGAGAACAGAAATGGTGCCTCTTCAGCATTTTCATTTAAATAAATTCGCCAGTTTGCCGTTTCTTTGTTCTGCTTTTGTATCAGAAGGAAACACAGATTGTAATCGCTTGATGAGATTACATCTTGCACCCATGTGTTTGTAACAGAGCATGCCGCTCCCCATTTAATCTCCACAAGCCTTTATTCCAAAACAGATGTTAGGGAGCGAGATGGCCCTAATCCTGCGATGAATTGTAATCCACAATTTCTCTGAATGAGATCACAGAAAGTGTTGAGATGCTGGGCTCAGCAGCTGTCGACGCAAATACAAATAAAAGGGAGGCGCGTCATTTTGGAGGTTGGAAGTTCAAGCAATCTGCTTGAAAACTAATTTAGAATGACGTACAATGCCCACTGTTCATTTTCTTTCACAAACTAAACACAGATCTGAGAGATTTCTAAGGAAGCAAGGAAATGTCGGTGCTGTTATGCTTCTAAGCAGCTTCATGTCTTTGTGAATTCAAACAATGTCCTACTTCTACACAGCGCCGGCTAGCTTGCATGACTTTATTTCACAACATAATGACCAAAGAGGTATTAGGAGACCTACAGCTGGTGTTTCAGTATTTACTAGAATAGCTAAAGCTCAGTCTGGGGCTTTTCATAAAAGAAGAATGGTAGCAGGGACAAATAACTCTCCACAACCGACGCATTTCACGATAGAATCACTGCTGAAAATGACTGTTGGAAAAAAAGGAGAATATATATATATATATAATGTGTGTGTGTGTGTGTTATGGCCCCTGGCCTCTTGAGGCTGTGCAGGCTCCCTTTTTTTATGCAGGATCAGCTGTGAGAGCACACCTTCCTGATTGGCTGCCTGAAGGCTGCAGGAGAACAGCTACACCATTGGACCAGCAGAGGATTGTCAAGCCAATCGGACATTGATGAGTCCCACCTGCGCCATATAAAAGGCTCCTGAATCCATTCCTCCGGTGGGGCAGCTAGTTTGAAGAGGTTTTGTGAAGCTGTCCCCCTTGTTTGGTATTTGCAACTACTTTAGGCAGTTTTTCCAACTAGTTTGGTCTTGTTTGTTTCTGCTTGTTCAGTTCAGCAATTTTGACTTTGCTCTAGTTTAACTACACAAGCTAGAAGCTCGTGCTTGGGAGGCTTGGTGCTCCCCTTAGCATACCCTTTGTGTGTTCTATTTTTTCCCCTTTTGGGTTATTTTGAGTTTACTTTGAATTGACTTGTTTGGACATTTTGTAACTTTAATTTGAACTTGACATTCTTGAGTTTGTTAATCCCTTTTGTTTTGCATTAATTGGGTTAAACTGTATTGTTTTGTGAAACTTTCTTTTGTAATAATTTTACACTCCATTTGTTACTCTGGACACATTTTATGTTGCTGCCCTTGGACCCCTAGACCTTGGGGGGGCGTAACATAAGTGGGGGCTCGTCCGGGATTTGAACCCAGGATCTCTCGCACCCCAAGTGAGAATCATAGTCCTAGACAACGTTACGGCCTTGGGCCTTGTAGGCTGGGCTTCACGTGTCTTGTTGTCTGTCTTTGTGTTCCTCCCCTTTACATGTGCTGCTGATTTGCTAATTTGGAGCATAGAGTACTTGAACCTGGCTGTCTCTGTCTTCTGTGTGGCCTTCAGCGTCCACTCTGCCACTCGACGCTTGTGGTGTTTTGTTGCCAGCCCTCAGCTCCCCTCCTTTTTGCACTTTTGAGTTTGTCTTTGTTTTGGCACTTCCGCACTTCCATATGCACTCGTACAACACATCCAAGCATTTGCATTACACCACTGATACTGATATCCACAATCCATTGTTGTTTTTGTTAATATTAAATTTTCTACACTTTAACCCCTGCATGGTCTCCCGTTTTTGTTATGACCTTGAGCCAGTCGTAGCTATATATATATATATATATATATATATATATATATATATATATATATATATAGCTACAAATTATTTTTTGCTATATATAGCAAATAATCTTTACTCATGTACATCAAGTTTCTCCCATCATGACTGCTCTGGTTGGGGTTGGAGTGCTGTTTACTCGGGACCAGATGCAAGACGGATTTATTTCAATAAATCCGCCAAAACGCCACACTGTGTGGCAGTGGTGAGCCACAGAGAGGGCATTGATTCCCCTACTAAACACTCATCTCGGGTAATGGATTTTACTGTCCACAAAGCTTGAATCTGTGGCAGATGGAAAATAATAATTTAGCCTTTTGTATCAGATGGGAAGCTTAAATTTTGAGAACAATGAAACGGGGAGAGAAAAAAAAATCTTGTGTCCACTTTCCATTTAGAAAATTAGAGATTTTTTTTTTTTGTGTGTGTGTGCGCAATTTCAGAGGGTGTATAATTCTCATCAAATTTTTAGATGAAAGTTTGTTCATGAAGTCTTGCCTGGGGCCCTGTAGAGGCACACGGCAGAACTGTTGAGTTCAAACATATTGGCTGCATCATCTCCTCTGTACTGGGACTGTGAAAAAGATTGATAATTTTTGTTTTTGTCAGATCAAAGAGATCACTGTCCACGGCCTCCTCTCCCATCACTTCTTGCTTTACTCCTTGATACTTTTTCTTAAGAACTCATTTTCACACCATTGACAATTGAGTTTCAACTGAGTGAAAACAGAAGGGTGGAGGGGAAAAAAAGCTGACGCCTCTGTTGGTCAAATTTGAGTAAAGAAAAACAAAACAAACAAAAAAACTCAAAACAAAACAAAAACTGGTACCTAAAAATGACAACAGTTACATAGATTAAGAGAAGTTCAGATTAGACATTTGATCAATACAGTTTTTTTTTTTGGCAATCGATATACATTTACCTCTACTTACTAGAATGCTTTATCATTTACTTCTCTGTAGAGACAAAGGTTGCACGTAGAAACACTTTAGTTGAGTCACACGTTCTGATTGAGGTTTATGAGCCAGCATTCTGATGTGGAACGTTTTAATGTGTAGTTCCTAGAACAAGAAAGATGGGGTAAATATATAAATTACTTGTCTCATCCAGTTAGGCAGCTCCAGCTTCGGGGTCTTTGATCATGTGGGAGGACAGACCAGAACAAAGTCAATGAGCGGGGATGAGGAGGTACATTTTCTGATGGCTTAGGTGAGGCTTTTGGGGGGAAAGTAGCATTAACACCAATTTAATGGACTGTGGAAAAGTACCGGCTGACTGCGTGCGGATATGAAGGGTCTGAATTTGTGAGTGGGTTTTCTTTGAGACATTTGAGCCTTAAGGTTTAGAGGTTCAATGGGGACCCATTGTACGTTGACTTAAGCTTCAGAATAACTGCGCTGTGCAGGCAGCGAGATCGGCTCTTACTGTCAGCAAACTTATTACAGCCACACAACAGTGGCGGGATTACGTCTGTGCCATAATTGTGTGTAGTTTAGTAAAAGTGGGTGAGGAATATCAATGAGTAGATTTACAAAAGCGGATGTGACAGAAAATCCTGTGGTGCTTGCATGCCCTGCCAAAGTCTAACGTGTCCATGCATGCGAGCTTGTCTACTTAGATGCATGGAGTAATCCAATAGATGTGCAGCCTCATTGGGAAGAAGGGCTTGGCAGGCTAAGCCAGTCAACCTCTGACCTTTTGTGTGACTGGCTGCAGAAGAACAGCGATAGATATCAAGACCTGGAACCATAGTTTTCCTGTCCTTTTTCCTGTCACATTTTGAAGTAAAATAATCTTCGAAATAAATTCCTCATTCCCATGCTGGTTTTGCATGTATTTTTAAGCATTCAGTTGAATTTATGATGCCGTGATAAAAGCGTGGACACAAATGGCTAAAACAGACATGTAGTGGGACAGTGGGAAAAACACCCTGAACATACAGCTGGACCTAAACTGTAATAGTTTAGATGAAACCGTACTCGTGGGCTAAAATTGCCCAATCAAATTCCAAGTGAGAAAGACTTCACACTCTCCACTCTCTGACCTTGAGGTATATTTTGCAAAGAAAAACCAGCTAAAAGTAAGAAAGGAAAAAAAGTCTGTCGTAATACAAACATAACCAAAAAGCCGTGCTGCTCTAATTGCAGCAAACGGTGGTTCTTTGAACTCTGGGTGACTCAGGGTGCCGACTACAAACTTTGGCAAACTTTCCCAATTTTAGTTTTTAAATCTTGAAAACCATTTGAACAAGATCAAAGAGTCACGTTTCAATGTTTTTTGGTTTTGCCACCTTTGTTAGAGGGAATTCTTGTATGAATGCCAAACACTGAATTGGAGTGACTGCCATGAACTACTATTGATGCAAGGTCAAATCAGCTGCCACGACACAGGGCATGTGGCTTGGATTGCGACACACACAATGGAAGAGTTTGGATTCCTTCTCCAGTATTAATGTTAGTACTAATTCCTAAAGCAAACACTTTAGTTTTTTAGAATCTAGTATTTTTTATTTTTTTAATCAGGAAATATCTCACATTCTTTCAAAATCAGCAGAAAGTTTTGTGCTTTTTGTAGTTTATGATTCAGTACATAAATATATATGTAAATTCTCTCTTTTTATTTCACTGTAGCGAGTGTGCAAACTATGTGGTGTATTTTTCCTAAATGTCTATGCAGGACTGGGCAGAACAGTAAGATAAAAAAAAAGAAAAAAAAAAGAAACCTGCATTTCTTTAATGGCATTTTTGCTGCTTTACCTCCTGACTCAGACTATTTCCTGGCAGTAGGTAGCCACATAAAAGCTCTCCCCTTCTGAGCTTCCAGGTAAAATAGACTCTACTGCCTGCTTGCCATTCCATTTCTCTCCCTCTTTTCATGTCTTTTATCTACAGATGTCTTGTCTCCAGCACGGCCCCTTGCTTTGACTTTCCTTAGAGCTCCTATTTTAAGACCAGAGCTGTTCTGTTCGATCACAGTGTCCGTCTGTAGGTCTTCCGAATGGCAAGGGGAAACAAAAAAAAAAAAAAAAAAACTGTCTCTGTGTACAATATCCCACTGAGTGAACATGCAGGTCGTCGTCTGCCTGTGAATGTGTGTCTGACTGTTCCCCTTTGTGCTATTTGACTATTTACACAAAACGCATATCCCCAGTTAAAGAGGCAGACCAAAACCAAAGTGTTTCCAGATGGAGACACAAAACCGCTGTCAAAAACAATAGACACACACACACACACCTACACTCACATACACACTAGAGGGTGGAATCCTGTCCTGCTGGGGCATACCATTCCTCAAATATGCTGTGTTTATCTTCAGTGACAACTTTCTAGGTCAGGTCTTTGTTTCAGTGTTTATCTGAAGCCCAGGCTCCAAAACCAGCAGTCACACACCGCCCTTTTATAGGCCGCAGCCATCATGGAGTAGCATGAAAAACAGAAAGTGTGGGAGACTGGATACAAAGACTTTATTGTTTCTGTTATTATTTTATTCTTCTTCATAGAGTTATTGTTCATAACTCATTTGAGCCCAACAAGTAATGGGGTAACAAGTATGGAGCAGCGATTAAATGCTTCTCCAGACATTTATCAGCCTTTAAACAAGTGTTATATCTGGCACATGAGGAAGCACAAACAGTGTTATTTAAAATTATTGAGCTTCTTCAAGTTGTAGACTTGCTTTGAGCTATGTTTAGAGTTGTTATCTTGAATCACCTTTTGGTGTTTTAAACACACAGTGGGTATAAAAATACTTCAAACAGCTGATAAAATGCCCGTTTGTGGGGTTTTTTGCGCTGCAAAACTAATTAGACAAAGGTGAGTCATTTTTGTCTCTTTTACACCTTTGTTAGCGAAAAAAAAAGAAATTCTAGGATGATCCTGAAAGCCAAGATCTGAAGTTGATTCAAAGTTCATGGGGCGATCTGAGGAGAACTGTGAAATGGAGATGCTCACAAAATCTGAAATATTTAGATACTCTCTTTTTTGGCAAAAAAGAAAAACATGGCAAAAGTTACTGATCAAGATATGTTGAGGGAGCATGCTGTGTAGTACTGGAGCGGATGCCCCACAGGAGAATGCTATTTGCCCTTGATGCAGCTGTCGGGAGGGTTTAATTCAAGACCTCTGGGTGTTTGCTACAGGTCTTTTTTTTTCTCTCCTCTCTCTGCTTAATTCCTGTCTTAAAAACTTTGAAAAGAGCAACTTGGGCTCAGAAATCTTAAAAATACGATGTATATGCCTAGTAGTTGAAACCCCTGTGAAAATTATTACAAGTCATTACAACCCCATCATTCTTGTCCCTCCTAGATGATTACAGCTTGTTTTTCAACTGAGTTGTAAAAATTTTTTAGGTAACATTAAATGTATTTATATTTATCCATTTTTTTATGTCACAAAAAAACCTCATATTTACTGGGGTGAGCAGAAAGCTTATAGAATTTGCTGTGAAGTATTCCATCTAAATCACTAATCCAAACATAATCGATCCAGCACTGCACTTACAGAAAAAAGAGCCCCGTATTTTTCCTGTGCGTATACTCTGGCTCATTGCAAGTGAGATGTTCTTCTTCAAGTTCTTCTGTCCCTATGACCTGTTTTGAAAAATTCATCAGACCATTTCCAGAGCACAGTTTCTGCCCTTGATTCCTGTGGTTAGGAAATCGAGATAAGTTCTCGCAGAAGTGGCTTTTGAACAGGTACGGCTCAGCGACAGAACAGCGAGTCACATGTTATGTGTCTGCCAAATGATGCTGAAGGTTTTGTGTGGTGAAAGAGGATCTTAATGTTTTTATGGATTCTGAAGGGCAGCTTGTTCTTATCCATCTATCTACCTATCTATCTATCTGAGCGTAACATTCTTTGTTAACAAGGAACCATCGCACTAACAAGGTAACTGACAATGTCAAGTCATGGAACGGTGATAGTCAATACCTAAAAACTGTAAGTTTTCAGTTAAGTCTTGCTTTATGTTCTTTTCCGCTGTCAAAAACAGTCGGCACTTATGGCAGTGCCGATAGTTTTTTGGTGCAACAATCATTTGGTGAGTGGAGTTCTGTAGTGTCAGGAGAGTTTATGTAACTGTACGTTTTTAGTGTGTTATAGTTTTTATTTCATATTTGATGATGATGATGATGATGATGAAAGAAATTTCAGTTCTCCGAGTGCCCCTAAGTGTCCACATAATTATCAGCTCAATTAATCTGGTTGAAGGTCAGGCTGTCAATTTCACTTTTGATTTCAGTTTCAAGACTCCAACATGCCGTGGTGATTGAATCTTCACTAACACAGACAGCACGGCACAGCGCAGCTTGACGCTACTCGGTGTTATTATTGCATTACGATTCTGCAGAAGCGGTAAAGAATTTGGTTGATCAAACTGCATAAACCTCAATGTCAAATGAGAAGTAGGTGACAGAGGATGCAAGATCTATGTTTTCTGACATGGTTTTTTGTCAAAAGCACTATAGACTTTTTCAGCTGTTAGAGGTACAGCGATGGGTCGGACCACACACGCCTGCCTTCGTTTCTCTTCATTATTAAACAGAAAACTTAGCATTTCAAAATTGTTTCTCAAACAACACAACTCTGAGTCACAGAGCAAATAAAACTTGTTTTACAGGCAGGTCCTATAACAGAACAACAAATGTTTTGCCTTACAACAATATTAAGATTTTTATTTATTTTTTTTCACCTTTCAACGATAAGAAGCTAGAAAACGTAACTGGAGTTTTTCTAGCTGTATGGAGCCCAGAGTAAAACCTCGCTGCCCCTCCCCCACATGTTGCTGTGCGTCAGGTGACTGCTTTCAATAAATCCGGGTGCTTTTAAATATTTCTTTCTTTTATGAAAAACACAGAGGTAGGCCGTAAACTCACCAAGCAGAATCCAACACTTTTGTTGAGGTAGCACAATTTTAAATCTGCAAACAGCATGTCAGTCCAGCAGCCAGCTGCAGGCTGTCAACTTGAATAAATAGAGTGACTAATTAAGCAGCTAATATCAGCTTGATACTTTCAGTATTACTCAATAGAAAGCAAATTAGTTATGTGAAAAACTCCTCCAAATTTAATCTGTGTTTATTCCACAGATCCTGTCTAGTTGTAAAGAATGGACCAAAACATATTTAATAAATGTTGAGACAACAATATTACAACTGTGTGAATGGATATGTTATTTCGGCAGCAGCAGGAAAATTAGTTGTTCTGCTTTGAATGAGCAAAATTAAGATCACACTAAACACTTTTGTTCTACATTTGTGTTATTATAATAAAACAGTGAGCTCTTTCTAGAGCGGTACGTCAAAACTTCATTTCGACACATGCCTGTTTGGTTTACATTGGACGCAGCTTCCATCTGTAAACATTTTACGACAACAAAACTAATTCCGTTTTGTTTGCATATTTCATTTCCTTTGTTTCCTCACAAACACATGCTCTCTCTTAAAGAGATCATCACACTTTCATCAGCAAACTCCAAAAGCTTCGCGACGGCTTGAAAACGTCAGCGCTGTTGCACTTCGGATGTGCATCATTCCGCTCCCTCGATCAGGCAGCTTGTTTGATTCACTGCAAACGCTAAAACCCGTCTGTGAGCCGTCTACAGTCTATAGATCAGAATGTGACAAAGTTGCCATTTTCTGTGGCCCAAGGTGACAATTGTTAGTAATGTGAAACCGCAAGTGGTTTGAATAACTGAAGCTCCGACATACAAGTACAAAGAAAAGGGCTGCTACACACAGGACGTCGACACCTGGCAAGATTATTGAGGTTTTTCTTTTGATTATTATTATTTTTTTTAATTTAAATATTAATCCTTTAAAACAAAAAAGAAATTAAATCTTTACTTATGAGCTTAACTGAGGCTAAAGTGAGTTCTCACCTTTAGATAAGCATAAACTGCTGCCGCTATTGAAAATTGTAAAAAGAGAGAAACCCTTTGTTTGGTAAAACAACAATATCCCTGTACATCGCTTTTGTGTGAATTTCTGTGCCTCAGAGGCATTTACATGCAAAATATAACCCTGCTCTCTGCAAAAAAAAAAAAAAATATATATATATATATATATATATATATATATATATATATATATATATATATATATATAAAAACAAAGAAAGGATTTGAGTAGAAGCTGTAATGTAATGCAAGTTTAAATCCTTTTCCCTCTTGGGAGTATGCAAAATTGATAGAGGCACTTTGTGCGAGAAATGGATGGAAATGAAACGTTAGGAGGATTTAAGAAAAACAAAAAGAATTGACCTCTTCTCTGAGTCCTTTTTAAAGAGGGTCAGTAACCTTGCAGCTCCTTCATCCCACGCTACTGGAGCCTTGGCAAGCCCAGAAAGGCAAGCTGGCACCACAGTTGTAACCAGTAACCAACCAAACACCAGTGCTCAACCAGCCATTTAGCCGAATGGTGATGCATGCCAAGAGTACGCTCGCTGCTGTATGTGAGGCCACTCCATCTTTCTGGAGCACTTGGGAAATATCCAGAGGGTTCAGAGACAAATCAAAACATAAGGATGAGAAGATAAAAGCAGAGAAAAACCGCCTGGAGGAGAATTTCTTCTTTTCAGTGATGTATGTAATCAACAACAGGATTTTGGTTCTGGAGTCTGAACCAAACTGGAGTTGAAAAGGTTGAGTCAAGAGGAAGGAGAAAATGTATCCAAGGCTTTGGGGAAAAAAATGACTACCCATGGTTTAATGGCTTTAAAGCTCACCTTGATCAGCAATAACTCTTGGCAACTGTCTTTGTGTGACCTAATCACTCTCTCAAATCATTATATCGAGACTTTGGCCCAACCTTCTTGATACAGCAGTGCTCCAGGTCATTGAGGTTTTTCAACAACCCTCCAAAATCATTAAATCGAGCCCAAATCTGGACTTTGAGATTAGTCAGATAGATGGACTACTTGACAGTAGAATAATTTGGCTACAGACAGGTTTATAGTTTGCTCAATGACAGAAAAAGTTCAAATCAGATCAACCCCTCCACTACAGTAGTTGATCATTTGAATGAAGTGATACCCTGAATAATTTTTATTAAACACGATGTGTTGCAAAACATCACTTCTTTGGTCTTACAAGAACATCACTCAGGACGTTTTGTTGCACGTTCACGTACAACTAATTTGTAATTTCAATTGATTTTTGAATGAGCCATACTTCTTTCTTTTTTTATTGTCTGAACTTTAACATTGAACTGTTAACTAAAACCCTGTGGAATTAGAGATGGGAGGCATCAGGCCAATAACATTTTCTCTGACAATGGAGTGAAGTTGCAGGTACGTCCACAGACCGGCAAAGCTGGCAAACAGTCCTAGCTCAAAGCTCAGAAAGAGCCCAGCAGATGTCACGATCAGACAACCATCAGCCCGTCAGTTCCCGAAAGCACAAAACCCCCCAAAACATCTTGTAAAAGGTTAGGTGGCAGTGCAACCCCTCCGGGACAACCCACGGGGTAGAGAGCTTATGCGGGTTCAGACGGCCGCAGAACTGCTAGGAGGTGAAATGTTCTCCACCTATGACTGACTAACCTGTATACTCAAGTTCTGCTTGTATGGTAGCAGAAGTGCATACTGTAGGGTCCCTGCTTTGATAGAGGCGGTAACCATCCATAAAAATTAATCCAAGTGCATTTGATTTGGAGCAAAGGCAAAGAAGCAAGGGTACTCCTATTTTTTCCCATGAGTGCACAGCTAAAATTTCAAAAATATACACAACCAAACACCCGACTCATTGAGGCATGTCATCACTATTTAATGCAAATGGTCTCCCAGCATCAAACGAATTCCATTTATTCATGCGATGTTTCACACTTCTTGGTAAATGACAAATGCACAGGAGATCACAAAATGCGTTGCCTAAATAGGATGAGGATTTAACTCCAAGCTATGTCATCTCCAATCATCTTTTATTTCCCCACATTTAATATTATCACACCATCTGCAAGACGAAGCCAAGTCTCCTCTGGGCAGGTATCTATTTACATTTCATAAATCTGTGTGTCTCTAATCTTTCCCCCCAATTCTACGAGGCCGAGATGAGAGTTAACTTTCCATGAATCGTTTCCCCATGCATGAGGATGCCAAAGCTGAGGGGTTTCCTGAGCACTTCTTTCTGTAAATGGCCTCTGAGCTTAAACCTTGCCCAAAACACTTAGGACCTTTATTACAGGCACTTAACCACAGGGCCCATCAGTGTTTGCAATGCGCTCTAAGTCACAGATAATGGGCCAATGTGCAGGCGCACACACACACACACACACACACACACACACAAAGGTTGTGATATCGTTACGGTATCATCATCTCAGTCAGAAGCGTAAACTACCAGAATGTTCGACACAGAGTGGGGATTACTCTCCGGATCAAAGGGTTTTCCTGTCTACACACAGGAGTGCGAGTGTGCCGTTTCATTGTGAGAAGGACCATGATGTGTTTATTGGCAATGTCTTTGCAAAGTCCTTGAAGACTGCTTAATAAGACCCGTAATGCTAGCGTAGTGTAATAGTCAGAATCCGAGGAGGGACTGTTTGTGTGTTCTGTTTTGCATGCATGTGTTTGAAGGTTCATTTAATTTCTTATTGTCTTTTCCAGCCATTACACAGGACTATCAGGTTTCTCGTTTGATCTCTTTGGCTTCTTTGATATGTGATATGACACAGAGATGACATATTTTCCCAGGCTTGCAGGAACAAAGTGAGTCGGAACACAAGATGATTTTTTCTTTATGAGGTGGATTGCTACCTTCCACCCTAACACATACTGACAGTATGTGTTGAGTTTTGTATTAAATTGTCTTATTTGGGATTTGCTCATGAGGATGGCAAGATTTAATGATGCGTTGCATAAATATGTTAAGTGAGGCAAGATTAACTTTTTGTTTTTAAATGAAGAGGATTAAGAAATTGCAGGAACAGTATGTTACTTCATACTGTCAGTAACACATACTGGCAGTATGTGTTAGGGTGATAAGTCATTTAAAAAAACAAAAACAAAAAAACAAATATATTCATGCGTGATTTTAATTGTGTTTCTTATTCAATGGAAACACCACTATGTGAAACTATGCTTTCCAACATTAGCAGAATTTCAGCAAAGGTTTGTGCATATTTGCAAATGGAAACCCAGATACCGATGCACTTCACAGGAAATGTTAGAACAGAACTTCAATCAGTGAGCAGAAGGAGAAGTTGTGAACCGTGACATTGATTTGCTGCACTTTAGAAGAGAAGAAAGCTGTTCTCTCCGTGTTGGCCAAGCTTCCAAATATTGCATTAACATTAACGGCCATCTTGTTCAGCTCAACGCTTCTCTTTCCGCAGTGGAACACTGCTGTTTACAGCGCAGGCAGCGTCTGGTAAGCTTTAGGGTCAAACTGGCGTCACAGATAAACATTAGCAATTGAGTAACATTTAAGACTTCAACAGAGTCCACGCCTGCAGAAAACAATCGTTTCTCAATAGCCGAGAGCCCAGAGTATCTGTATGAAGCAAACGCAGTGGAACAAGGAAATATTCTCTTGACCTCAATATTTCAGGTCCAGACCCAATTTTCTAAAGTTTTCCTCGAACTGTGTGATAAGTCTCCTTGTGCTCCTATGTATATGCCCAGACTGCATTCTCTGTCTGGGTTACTGTCTCTAATAAACAAAGCTTACAGAGCATCTGCTTCACTTTCAAACGCTCCCAGCTCCATAAGATTGTCAAAGTTCTCAAAGGTCTAGAGAATGGAAGTATTAAGAATAGTCTTAAGAGGATAACAAACTAGGGGCGTTTGGTTGGTTTCATCGCATTCCCATAGCAACACAAGTGTCATGTATGATGAGCAGCAACACCCAGGCGCTACTGATTACCTGTCAAAAAAGACAGAGCCACTGTATGTATTTTTTTAGCTGCTGAATTCATGCTATCATTTTCCCTTGAAAGCATGTTTTGTCTGGTCAAGTGTAAAATACGAGCTTTGAGAGGCTGATCACATCAAATTTACTTTATCTCATCTTAATCACATCTAACTGTGAAGATGATATTAATATCTATATGAATCAAATAAATAAGACACTCCTCTATATTACATGCCATAATAAATACAAGTAATGTGTTAATAGAAAACGTCACCGTATCCATGCTTTCATAAAAACAGATGGTTCTTCCTTAGGAATTGCAGTCAGAAATATGATTTTATTTTATTATTTTTGTCAAACTGTGTGTAATCTTCCCCTTATGAGTCACCCACTGCAGCGTTCATCAAAATTAGCTAGATAGACACACAGGCAGAACCTGAAAGCAATGCAAGACATAAGAGGCGCAGCACACACACATTTACTGTTGCATTTACCGTCAATTTGCCCCGTAGCTCTCACTGAGTAAGGCGAGTCAATGGGCAGAAGGAGGACGTTAGCGGAGCAGAGGACGAAGGGCTGCTTCGCAGTTTCTCTGCCAGGCAGCTGACTGGCACTCGTGACTCGTTCTTTTTTCTTTTTCTAATGGACTGAGCTGAAATGCGCCAGAATTTGATTATTTCCTCCCAGTCTCCCCCTCATTCACTGGCTCAATTTTCTCTTTTCATCAGCAACTTGCTATTTGTTCCTCATGAGCCATTATTCCATCTCTTTTCACTTATATCGGTCCATCTTAATTCCTCTCTCTCCTTTTTTTTTATCCTCTTCAACTTTATATGCCCTTTCTTTTCTCCATGCTTCCTGTTCCATCTTCCCATATTCTACTAGCTTATCCTCCACTTTCTGATAAAAAAGTAATAAGGCTTGTAATGGCTTCGATTTCCTTCCCACCCCTTTCCTGGCAAATGTGGTGCATTTCATCCCTGAAGATAGCCTTTGTTGTTTCTAAAACAAAGAGTAAGTGTGCATGTGCATTTGCCAGGTGTGTGTGTGCGTGAGTAAAAAGAGTTTCCCTCTAGTGTGCGTCTCTGTGAGATTGTATATTTATTGCTCGCCTCTCCCTTGTGACTCAATCCACCACTTATTCCAGAGGTTTAATTGAATAGTGGAAGTGGTTGCTCCTTCCCTTAGTGGTATATAGCACCCATAGCCTCCCCTGGGCCAATCTAGGGCCTTGCCCAAGTTATAAAATTTTCACAAAATACCCATGTATGCATTCACCACTAAAAATGGTCTGAATAAAAGTCCTCCTAGTGCCTTTTTGTGTTTGAGAGAATAAACAAAAAAAGAGTGAGACACGAATGAGGAAGAAAAATCACTAAAGAGGTCAGTGTCCTCATCTCCTCCTCTCCTTTGAGCACCATAGATTCATTTTTAATCTCTCCATCATCTCCTACTGTTTTGTAAAGCCACTCAGTATGAGCCCACTTTGGTCCACTTTGGTTCTGTCCCACAGGATGAATAGGACCTCATGCTACATCTGGAACAGGTTCCAGCCACAAAATCTAAAGTTATGAAAACGAACCTCAAACCTCAAAGTATTTTCTTTGAGAAACACGGATCTGGTTAGAGGTTAACAGACCCTCATCATGAGGATTATGAGAATGAAGAAGGATGCAGGAATACAAATTCCCCTCCGTCGTCCCCTCAGGAATGTCGACTTGTTCCGTGCACGTGATTGTGTTTGCATGTCATTCGGGGCTTATTACTGTGATTAATCATGCACATTGTCATAAGTCATTGCTGGCAGATTATGCGTGAATAATACAATTCCTTTCTTGGAATGATGAACGACCAGCGAGAATCCATGGGCTCGAGTGAAAGGGATGAGAAATTGGACCAGACAGATTCAAGACACCGGGAGTGTTGCTGATAAAGCTGCTTTTACATTTACATTGAAATACTGTGTAAGCACAAAAGAGATCTGTGATGGGGAGAAAAAAAAAGAAAAAAAAAATCTATCTATTTGCAAGAATGTCATGATTGCAAGGAGAAACTTTTACATAATTCCGTGTCTCATTAAATGACATTCATCTATGACACTTTTGAGGAATGCAACATGACTTCACAATGAAGGGGAACTTTGAAGAAGAAAGCCGTAAGACACATCAGTAGGAAATTGATTGAGTGGTTAATTTATGCAAATATTTGGATTCTGCTTTCAGTTATACCCTCAGTTATGTCCAACAGATTTCCACACTTTTATTCTGACAACCATTGCCCTGTGGGTTCTTTCAACCCTGAAATCAGAACCCTTGATACGATTAATGAAACACTTTTGCACAATATTTCATTGATGAGTTCCATTCTCATTATCTGATACACAAAGCTCTGTAAACTATTATCACAGAAGCCCTTTTAGCCATGCTTTTTAAACACCACCTGACGATAATAAAAGACCCAGCAGTGTTTGAACTGCATTTACAAATTCGTCTAAAGATGGTATGAAGCTATTTCCGGTGAACTGAGACACGACTCTGTGCTGGATTTAAAAAAAAAAAAAAAAAAAAACAGTAGAATGACAGTCAGCCTGAGTTACTCGTGTATTAACCAGACTTTCTTTTCACGTAAAAAATAAATAAATAAATAAAAGTCTGGTTAATACAAATAACACAACCACCACGATGTTTTTATTGTTATGCTAAGCAAAACTAGCAATTAGGCTACGTAAAAAAATGCAATACGTACAACAGTTGAACTGCTCATGTAGACACATGATCCAGCTGCCAATCCCTCAACAAAACTAAGCTCTCCTCTGGAACAAAACGGCACTTTGGAGAGTGGGCGCTTTTAGCCATTAAAACTAAAAATTATAACTGAGGTTGTGCGCTGGTACCGACTGTTAAGTCTGACAAAACGCTGAGCAGTTTTACCAAGTGAACTAAACATTCAACATGAGAAACATGAAGTATATCATTTGAAAATCCTGTTATGCAAAACGTGGATTAAAAGCAGCGTACCGAGTCTGCCAAATCAAAACAAAGTAATTGATTGGGATGCTTTAGGGGGAAAAAAGCCAATAAATGACTAACTGAATCTGACTGTGCTGTACAACACACAATCAGACATAAAAGTATGCTTAATAGTGTGATGCTGTATTATATAGATATACAGTAAACGGTCTTGACCCTTGCACTTTTTATTTTTGCTCAATCAATTGTTTTGTTTTTGTTTGTTTTGTTTTTTTTCCTGCCTGAGCAGACTTTCTGGCGAGGCACCCCTCGAAAATGCTCTGCCTTGATTTACCCCTTTATCTCCCTCCCTCTCTATTCTGTCAACTATACTCTCGAAATGAGCTGAGAATGAGGGGGTGGAGAGGGAAAGAGGCTGCAAGTTAGAAAGAGAGAGATGGAAAGAGAGGAGATATTAATAGTGACAGGCCAGAGATATTGAGAGCCCACCGATGATCCCACAGCGTCTCGCCAAAGGTGTGGGGGTGAGGTAATGGCTTGATGCTGACATCTAGAGATGGAAGTGGAGAGGTAGATGAAGGGCTAATGCCTATAGATTGTGACCTCTGGGGAGCGAGATTTTCTTGAGGCCTCTAAAAGCTTGAATTTTTGGCGGAGATGCAAGTACCGTCTTGGTCAAGGCTAAACTAGCAGGGTTTGTCTGGATAAGTGGACCTGACAGCCCCCTACGATGGAGTCTCCCTGCAGACTCACTACTCTATTGGCATGCTGTTTAGTTTTGTCCATAGACTGTCTGCTGGGATTTGTCTTTCTCCATTTGTTTTCTACCAGTGTTCCCACATTTAAAAATGTCACCATCATGGCACAGGAAACCGGTTTTCTTTGAATAAATAATCCTGTTTATTGTTAGAGAACAAGTATTTAGACTTAATCCATTCCAAAAAAGGAAGGATTATTAGCCACTAATAATACTGCCACATTCTACTATTAGCATAAGGTGAACATTACAGCATGTCATACCCTAAAATACCATGTCTTAGGCTTCGTCAGCTGAAAAAGTGTGTGTAGTTGAGGAGAAATGTACACATTAGATAAATACAAATGTTCTGCTGGCGACTGATTGAACCGCATTTATTAGAACATCCACATGATCCTTGCAGGCACAGCACAAGTAAAAAATGATAGACGAATAAATATGGTGAAGAATAAAAACAACAGAAACTTCTTTTTACTTTCCTTGGTAAATTGTTCCCGTATCTTTTACCTTCCTTAAAGCAGAGTGTACCGCTGACAGATACACAGAGTCAGACGTGAACAAAAACAGAGACAATATAAAGCCTAAATATGTTCGATGAGAGTCAAGTGACAAGTTGGCCTCAGGGAATGGACCACAGCGACTGTCCAGAGGTGCCAAAAATGAAAGATGCACCTCCAGTAAGGGCCAAAACATGTGTACAGACAGAGTTAAGGAATGTCTTGACTTTAAATTTGAAATCATTTCTGGATTGAGCCCCCCTTGTTTTTTTTGTGTGTTTTTTTTGCTTTGTGCTATTATGCATTTCTCTTCTATCTTTAAGGGTTATAAACAAGAAAAGCATAGGAAACCAAACTTCTATATTAAGTACAAAAAGTTAAGAAGGGAATCACTGAGTATGTGTGGTGTGTGGGTGAGGATAAAATCTTTATTGATTTATTCCGAGGAACAGGCGATTAAATAAAGAAAAAAAAAAGAAAAGAAAGAAAGCTGAAGGTTCAATACTGCATATATCTCGTTAAGAATTCCGTAAAAGATGCTGAAGCAGTCCAAACCGGCATATTTGTCAAGCTAGTTATTTCCTTTGTGACATAAACAGAATTTTGACTTTCAACAGTCAATCTTAAGTTGTCTTCACGTCCCTTTTCTCATACAAAATGCATTAAGATAAGCACCTTGTTCTTCGAAATCTGCAGTGGAACCACTACTGACTCGTGCACCTTCTGCAAAATTCATTACTGCTTGACTTGCAGGGGGGGGGGGGGGGGGAGACTGCTAAAGTAGGTCGCACAATGGGGTGTAGAAAGTCTGCAATTGGTCTTAAATACGTAGAATTATACCGAACGCATTCAAAGGTTCTTGGAAACCACCTGAAAGTTGCTCATGCTTAAGAAAATTCAAAATTCATTTCCAAGAGCAAAGAGATGAAATTCCACTGTGACAATCAGACCAAATAGCCCAGTGAGGTAACAAGCTTAAAATAAGCTGTCATTTTTTTTTTTTTTATCCAACCAACTACATTATAACTCAGCTCCAATATCTGGACATACTGAAAAAAAGAAAGGTTTTCACTTGCATTACTCTGAAAGAGACTGTGAATATGTATTCAGATGTACGATTGTGTCATGTATGTGGTTTGTATAGGATCCAAGCGCAGTGACTGACTCTGGTTCAAAAAGCAGGAGTTTTAATAATAAACAAGGAGAACTTGCTAGAAGAATTGGACCTGGAGCAGGGGCAGCATAATGGAAGGAACTAGTAAAAAACAATGAAAACCAGTGAACTTATATAATGGGGGAGGGTGGGAAATGGCATTTGATTCAGGCATGCTTAACCGAGCGAAATTGCAACAGGTGTTGGAGGAAAATGAACAGAGAGACTGATGGAAAAATAAACAGAAAGGAACCTGAACTAGTTTCCTGTGTGTTTGTTATTTTCACAAACTGTAACATTTGCCAATTCTTCTTTGCAAAAGAGTCAAAGCTTAGTTAGAATGAATGGGGGGGGAAAATGAGTTTTAAAGTTTAACCACAGATTCTTAATAGGATTTAGCTCTGGACTTTGACTGGGCCATTCTGACACTTGAAGCACATGTGCTTCCAATACAGAGTTTTATTTCACAACAAGACTGACAGACCTTCAAAGGTTTTAGAAACAGCTAAAATAGATGTTGGAAAAATACATTAAAAGTTGACAATTCAACCTTCTTGTTGTTGACACAAAGTCTTACAATATTACCAGACTCTCTCTGCCAGAGGGGGAGCGGCAATGCATGCAGTCACTTGATCTCAAGGCATGGCTGCTGAAAGCGCAAATGGATCGGTGAATGAATGCATGTATCGGCAGATGCAAGAAAATAAAATTAAAAAAAATCAACCCAAAATATTGGCCAGCCAATGTATCGGTCCACCTCAAGTATATATTTATTTCCATTTAATATATATATTTTTTTAATTGCTTCAGGTGCTTTTTAAATTTTTTAAATAGACTTTTAACCTTTCATGTATTTTTCTCAATAATGTATGTGCTTTGCAAATTAATGGTAACATCTGAAAATAAGAGCTTTTTATTTCTGTGCTAAATTGTCTTATTTGAATATCTGTTCATTTTAGCTTTCACAAAGCAGCTGGATTATTACTGGGATTAAAGTAAAAACTAATCACTCTTTAGGGGATTTCTACTGGTAATTTATTATGCTAGATTTGCAATATCTAGTGCAGTGGGTATTAAAGTAAGGAACGCAAATGAACGTCAATGTTTTCCTGTTTGTATTTGTAGGATATTTTTACTGCCATCCCATTCCTCGACTTTCGTAAGTAAGAGAAAAAGAACTGTGAATAACCGAAAAACTGAATTAATGATAAAAGATTAATGTTTTTATGAATTAAGTTACCTTTCTGTTAAATTAGAGGACTGTTATAATGAAAATGACAAAACTTATTAGTCATCATCATCATCATGCTGTCTATGCAGTTTTTTTTATATAAACTTGCCATCACACCGATATTCCTCATTATCTCTTTTTTTTTTTATTCCACAACTACAACAACAGAAGAGAACCATGTGAAGACACCTCCTCTGGCCACATCCCCCCTCCTCCTCTGACTGACCCCCCTACCTTCAAGCTGATCAATACGGCTGCCACATGGAGAGCCATGGAAGTTCAGATCAATCTAACCACTGCTGGGAACAACTGTGGCAGGAGAGCCAGAGGCACAGCATGACGCAGACGTAAGAAATGGGGAGCGCATAGAGGGTTTCGAGTGGGTATTACAGAGGATTTCAAGTGATATTTGAAAAATATAGTTCCAACTAATACTACATGATACCACATGTGGATAGCAGCAGAGTGAGCATATAAATAGCCCTAAAGTGACTCCTGCTCAGGTGCTGGCTGTGATCATGATGTCAGCAGAGATGTTCATGGAGTAAAAATAAAAATGGTACAAAATGAAACTTAAAAACAATCAGTCCTCTCATTCCATGCTCTGCCTCTGAGGTGATATTGAATTGTTTACAACATCTGAGAATTTCCTGTAAAATTGTACAAGACAGCTTGTACAGTTTTACAGATAAGATGGATGAAAAAACTTTTTTTTTTTTCTTACATTGTTTAAAAATGCAAAAATCTTTCAGGGCACAAAAACACAAAATAAAGTTGAAACTGAACAAACTGAACAAAAAAAAAGAAAGAAAGAAATTAAGAATAAAATAAAAATCAAGACTAAACTTAATGTTGCACATCAACTTGTTTGGCTTGACATCCTGTATGTCAACTTTCCCCAAAACAGAAAAAGCACACTGTGTCTCGAGCATTGACAGGAGTGACTGGGAACTCTGAGCAACAATATCACACCAATGTCAAGATACTGTGATATGTTTATTTTAATTAAATACATTCCGTTGGCAACTAGAGCAATAAAACACAATTATGGGAGAGAAGTACACTGCAAAGATTTGGTAAATCTTATGGATTGTTAGTTGATTTTTTTTTTTTTTTTTTTTTACAATTTCCATGATTTCTCTCTCTTTAAAAGTCACTTTTGCAGTGCATTCTGAATGTAAATACCCAGTAAATTCCTCTGAACTTGCTTTCATTCATTTTCCCCATTACGACAACTTAGTTACCTGAGCTCAAACTATTTTTGCTTTAAAGTTTAATCTTTGAAGTTTTTGTTCTAATTGCCAACATTTCTCTAAAACCTGAACCACCTTTTTAATAAAATAATAATAATAAAAAGATGGTATTAACGCGGACAAACGTTGACGTTGGTTGCCAGAAAAGTTCTGACTACTGCATTCTTACACTATCCACTTTTAATGCAGAATGAATCCAATCTGGCCTGCAGTTCAGGACCACTGGTTCACTGGGTATTTGAGTGCTCAGGATAACTGGGACAATTTAGCTGCATAGAAAATAATCTAGCCTCTTTTTTTTTGAATATGAAAAAAAAAAAAAACAGTTTGTTCACCAATTTCTTCAATTCTACCTCTGATCTCGAGTAACTGCTTTACAAGACACACTACAGAAAGGAAAAACAGCAAATATTAGAACTTTGTTATCCATCTAAAACTTTCTAAGATACGCAGCCAGAGGGGAAAAAAAAAAACACAAAGATCCTTCCTCTCTTATTCCACTGCCAATGTTAAATTTAGCTTCTCTTTAATTTCTTCTGCCTTTAGTTTTACCCCTTTTATCAGCCTTATGACTCAAAGCACACACAGTCAAGGGTAACAGAATCAAACATAAAATCAACATCAGAAACGAGATAAAAACGAACACCCTGAAACAGAAAGAAGAGAGTGAACCATGCCTGCCTCTGAAGGAAAGCCTCCGGAGAGTGAAGCCTGTAGCTGTAAAAGGCAGACAGAACGGATCTATCAAGGATATTAAACAAAAAAAAAATAATCAAAAAGGACATGCAAGTATCCTTTTATATGTTTTTTTTTTTTTTTTTTTTTCCGGAGAACAGACTGGAGAATTGGCTTTGGACAATCCTATCGGAGTCCAAAAAAGAAACAGGAAAATTGCAGTTATTGGTATCATAAAGTAAAACCACAGGAGGCAAATACACACACAAAAAAAGAGAGCGAGAGATGAAAACCTGCTCTGTTCTTGAAGAATAACAATAAGAAGATAATTTTGCATAGAAGAAAAATAGTTTTTGCGTGTCAGAATTTGATGGTGGAAGTTCTTGGTCAACTTTCATCCAGGAAACTGAACTTTATTGGCGGTTTGTTCAACTGAAGTCAATAAGCTCTGCTTGGTGTCCGGATTGTACACACCATTTCCACGCAACACTCCTGCAGATTCTCTAAAAATGCCAATGATCATAAAAATGTGATCATTCTCCAGATATACCGGATGAATAAAAAGAGGGTGGTTCAAATCACGATGACTCCCCCTGGGAAGGCAGCCTAACTCTGAATTTAAAGTTTTAACAAGAATTTGTCAAAATAAATACTGCAAAGTGAAGACGATATGGTTTAAATACAGGTGGGAGTTTGTTTGCCAGCTTTTGCTTAAGACATCTAAAAATAAATCCCAAAAGTTTATCTTATTTTTTTTTTTTTTTCTTTGGTAGCCATTTAGCCAGCTAACCCAGCTTGGTGCCATTTTGTAACACGGAAAAAGTCTAATGGTTGGAGTCAGTGGCTAGCTTTCTTTTTAGGAAAAAGGTTTTCAGTAGCTGTTCACCTAACTATAACCAAAACTAAATGAATCATTATTTTAATCTCACTATATAAACTTTATTTGAGCTTCATTTCTACTTTTGCATTTTCAAGCCCCCACCTTTTACCCTCTCCTACTCCACCTTTCTTGCATTCTCTCTTTCTCTCTCTCTCCAGTTTTCAGGACATGCAGATGATACGGGGATTGACCGGAAAACATGATTCTACATTGCTGAGGTCTGGCAAGGAGAGATAGCCTAAATGCAGCGTCACCGCTGTTAGCTGGAAGCAGACCGCTGGATGAAGGATGACCTGAGCCCGAGTCAGGATATAAAAAGAAATATGGCAAGATGAAAAAAAAAAATAAACTTTTTTTTTTCCTTTAGGACAAAGCCAGTTTCAGACTATAGAGTTACAGAGTGTAGAATTTGCTTAATTGAACAAGACTAACATTTAAATGCACTTTGTTTCATCCCTTTTCCTCAGGGCTTCTGTTAAATCCAACATGAAGTTTGCTGCTTTGGCTGAATGAGATGCATCCCTCACAGAAAATCCATGCTGACCCACTTCCTCAGTATGTCAGTCATCTGGTAGAAGGCAACACACTCACACACACTGTACTCTCCCACCACCCTGAAGGCCTACAAGCACAGCTAAAAATAGATACACACTTGAGCTTGGTTCCAGGAGACTTTGCACTTCTCAGATAACAATACGCTGGTTATATTGTATGAGGGCCCATATCGATCTGAAAAAAAATATATATATATAAAAAAATAAATAAAAATAATGGTTCTTCTCTTCGTACTTCATGCTTCTGACGATTTTTGAAGAAAGGTAAAAAAAAAAAAAAATCCAATATATATGTGGTGTTTAATCTCCAAAGCCAAACAAAACAAAGAAAGGCAAATTGTGCAGCATGGTTGTGTTTCATATGTTGAAGTCCAGCAATAAATAATAATAATAATAATAATAATAATACAAACTTTCTAGTAACAAAAATGAAAGAATATGGAGAATTTATGTAAATTGCATCCATCATCTTGGGTCATGCCAATAATCTGCCAAACCAGAATAGAAATTCAATCCTTTAAAGACTTCTTTCAACTCACTGTTGATGTGGGAAAAGAGCAGATGGACTCAAACCTCTGTCTGGATGACCAAGCCTCTCTCACCCATCTGCTAAGGTTAAAAGTGGCCACCCTGGAGGTACGGTCAAAGTAAAATCCCCTCGGCAGAAAGAAACAATAGCGGTGTTACTTCTGGCAAAGCCTTGGTCGGTTCAAGCTTTTTTTTCTGAATCTTTCCAACTTACGCTTATGCTCCGTCCTGAAAGACCTGAGATACGTAAATCACATCTGAACAAACAATGAAAAGTTCCTGAGATTCCCCGGCAAGATGTCCTCTTTAGATCACTTTGATGAAAACCACAAGAATCCAACAACAAAACCACAACACATGAATCATTACGGCAGGCAGTCCAGGTTGGGTTCAACCTCCACAGGAAAACAACCACAGAAGGAGGACACAGCTCCTGTATCGTTTCCAAATGCAATATTAACATCCCATACTCCTCCAGAAACCCCCAACTAATACCAAAGGAAAATGGCTATAAGCATTCACTAGATGTAGTATCATTTTATAATGTTTAACAATGCATATATATGTAAAAGAAAATCAAGAGGCCAAGACAAAGCAGGTTTGTCACCTACATGTCAAAATGTTCTCTTATTTTTTAGTTTCATATCTTCCATTAGATCCAAGATGACAAGATAAAAAAAAAAAAAACAAATGTAACAGTTATGGGCTAGGCAGCTAACTGCGATATCAGAAACCGGTTCTTTGAGGAGCCTGAGGTGTGAATAAAAACACAAGGAAACTGTTTTAGTTAGTGTTTCGTGCCAATGTATTGAATTTTTTTTTTTTTTGGAACAGGGAAAAACATAAGGGGAGAAAAAAACAAACAAACAAAACAATTACAAATGCACAGTGAGAGACAATTCAAAATAAATGCAAAGATCATAGAGTTCTTTTCCTTTAGCTCGCCATCCTTTGGTTCAGAAGAGGATCTGATCCATCATATAAAAAAACCCCGACCTAAAAGGCCAGAAAACCCATTAAGTATGTTATCAATGTACAAACATACAAATACAATATTAAATGCAATCATTAAATATCTAATAATTAAACATTTCATTTCAATTAGGTTAAATTAACCATAATTTAAATAAAGAATAATAATTTCAAACTAATCAATTAAGGTTAAACTTGAAAAGTTGAAATCAAAGTTAACTTCCAAAATATCAAAGAAAATAAATTAACTCAAATACTCAAGCAGTGTGAGGAAAAGAAATTAAATAAATATACTGCGCAATATCAATTTAAAATGTAAATGTAGCTACATCCTATTTTATACGTTTCATTTCAAAAGTGCCAAAACACGCACAATACCAGCAGTTTAGTTACCTTAAAGTAGGGAGTGGGGCGCACCCAACAGCGATCAGCTGTGACAGCCCAGGTACAACGGCAACTGTTCTAACAAAACAATGCTCCAATGAGCAATCAAGCAGAACTGGATGCTAAACAGATACTGCTATGCCATGAACAAAACTCACCAAGAGTGCAAATCAATAGTTTCAGAGATTTGGGTTGAATTTCCAGGGTGAAATCAGCAGGATGCCAGCAGCCAGCCACAATCACAGTGAACAGGTGATGTTGTTTAACCTGGCTGGAGGCGGGGCTTTAAATAAGTTGAGGAGTTTGGGGAAAACAGGAAGTGGGCCCGCAAAAATAAAAGTCTTAATTGACTAACTGCGGGTTACACAAACAAGAAAAAAAAAACTATTTATCATCGAATGCAAAGGTCACAGAGAGTAAAACGTGAACAAAATGAAAATAAGACCCACAGATTCCCAACTGAGATATTCTCAGTTTTATGAGAACATCCTGGAAAAGTTCCATTTGCATGGAAAACCTGGCTCAGATTGGGGCCAGGAATGGGAACACGGCATTTTGCTCTGATGACTCGGTGATCTCATGTCTTGTAAAAATGACTCCAGCCGCCAAAGGGAACACGATCATATGCATTCTTCAGATTTACGAAAGTGATTTCAATCGGATGCTCAAAGTTTCCACAGCTGCGTCAGGAGAGTAGAGCTTATGACTCGAAGATCCCAAAATGACTTAGTTTCTTCTCTTTTGTTGGATTCCAAACCCAAGTCATCGTAAGGGCAACATATTGGCAATTTGAGATGCCAGTAAAAAAAATATGCCAAAGTTATTTGTCATTTTTAAATAACCCAAAGCAACAGTCTGGTGTGCAGTCACCACTCTGAGTTGCAGGTTTTTTGTTTTTTTTTTGTTTTTTATTCCCATTCTTTCCAGAACTATCAACACTTCTAATATATATATATATATATATATATATATATATATATATATATATATATATATTCAAGATTGACTCTCTGCCTTAGCAAACTTCTACAAGATTAATTCAGTGAGGGTTAAGTCTGCCCACTGATGTAAAAAAAAAAAAAAAAAAAACTGACAAGACTATGCCTATGGGGTTCATTGAGTTGTAGTGCCTTGTTGCTTTGTTGTGTTTCTGTTTTGTAGGTGGGGATGGTAGGTGAAAAAGTCACAACTCACTGGGCTTAGGCACAACAGAACACAATCTTACCATTCCCCTGATGTGTCTGGAGCACTAGTTGAGTTTTTGAGTTTGAACAGCACCACTTTGGAGAGTCTCAGCCATTTTCCCAGACAGACGGGGACACACTACTAACAGGCGTGTTTTGCTTTCTATGGATTTTACCAAACTGCCACTCGTCTGCGATTGCGTCAGTGTCTGTGTGCGATAGTAGCAGGAAGTTGTTTGGAGCCAAAGAGTGGACACGGGGACTTGGAAAAGGCATTGTTGCACATTGCCAACTGGCCCAGTCACTCTAGAGTCATTACCAGATGGATTCACATGTGCACACACACACACACACACACACACACAGGCACACAGGCACTCGGGAGGATCCTTAAACACAGCCGAAATGACAAAGTAAAAACATTAGTGCCATACCTGAAAGCCATCCACTACGGAAGCATGCAATCACTTCCACAGTGGGCTCAGAGTTCACTCGGACAGATCGGATCAGGCATGAATCTTGCGCCCTGTCTGTAATTTACCCAACACACATGCACACACACCATCATGAAGCTGGGGCTTTCTAGCCGGGTGTGATGCCATGTGGTTTTGGTGTCACCTGACAAGCATATCAAAGTCCAACACACAGTCGTTGCAATTTGAGGCAAGTGATGTAATGGAGTGCTAATCCATCTGGAGGGCTGGCAGGAATAGTGGAGCTGTTTCTTTAGGGCACGCTGCCTGCTGTTAAATCCCTCTCTACCTCTACTGCCTGCCTGCTGCAGCGGCACCCTGACCCCTGGCCCAGTTGTTCCGGCACTATTGATGAATGAGGGGGCAGCAAAGTGTGAGTCATGTAGGAAAGAGGATTTTGTTGGTGTGTGTATTTGCACGTGTGTGTAGGTGGCTGAGACAGCTAATGCAATGCATGTTTGCGCAAACGGTCGACTTCATCAGGCTACGGGACCCGGTTGAAAACCTTTGCTGCCTTATCGAAATGCACAATTTGCTTCGGTCTTGCAAAATCTTTTTCACTCTGAAATTTCATTCATTTTCTTTATTCTACTGAGATCACAAAACTCTTGGAAAGAACATTAAAAAAAATGAAGGAAGAAAAACCCATTATCTAAAAAATGTAACAAAAACAAAGTTGTTTTTCTTGGAGTCATTCCACCCATACTTACAGGTGAACATTAAAAGCAAAAAAGTAACAAAACTACTTTGTGTAAGACTTTCCATGTTAAACGAATAAATCTAAAGGTAAAGGCTACATGATGTTGTGAATCTGTCGTCTATTTCAACTTGTGTAAACTCAACCTAGAAATGGCTATTATCACCGTTAAGCTTGAACAATTCTTTCCATAACCCTAAATATACTGTGAACAAATATGAACAGTTTACATTTCTTGGCGCTGGCATTTTGTTCTTTGAACTTTTCCCGTCATCACCACCAGTGTTCTGTGGGCAAATGAAACTTCATTGGTGCCGTTAAAAAGATCCCTCATACCGTATGTATATTTGCCATCAACAGCAAGCAGATGTCATAAATGCATTTGCAATTTAGCTTTTCAGGTGAGAATGTTACCGACTACAGTTCTGTGGGTGGTTGGCTTTGCGTGTCTGCCACAAACTAACCTTTCAAGCGCTCTTGAAAGTGGACTGAGACCCTCTTTGCTTTGTTTGAGCCAAACAAAAGAGAACAGGCATGTAAGCCTTGGCTTAGACATCCAGCAGCTCCTGTTGGATCCGATAGCGCCATTTGTGCCAGATACCTGGATTTCAAGCTCGCTTTGAACTGTTGACCCTGCCATTCATGCAGAAAATCCGCACTTGATATTGCTCCATCACTCTGATTAAGTTCAATGAGCAAGATGGTTGATTTTTTTTTTTTTTTTTTGTATATTTTCTGTATATGTTGAACTTGGTCGATGTGTCAAATGTCTGTCTGACCTTCGAGTGTTCGCAGTCGAACGCCATGGAGTTGTGTCTGGCTGCTCTAAGCAGCTTGATTACTGTACTAAACAACCAGTGACACGAGCATCTGCTTCCTATGGACCCACTGGACAACCGTCATATGTTGTCTGCCAGTGAGTGAATGTGGCTTGGGGCTTGCAAAATGCCAGAAGCTGCTGTTCTCATACCAATTTCCTCTCCCACTCAGACACATCTGCACAGAAATATGTAGTCCACGTCGGCGCTGACATCAGCCGCATTAATACTTTGGTTCAGTCTTTGCTCTAGTCAGCACACCACTGCGGGCTAAGAAACATTTGTCTTCAAAACGAACAACCACTGTGCTGAACTTAATCAAAGACATCTCAGACAATAAAAGAACAATAAAACAGCGGCCCTTTCAGCTTTCAACCGGAGTACATATTGCAGCTACCCAGAGGGTTACAGCAGTCAGCCTCATAAGTCAGACATTTTGTAAAAGTAATATCCTTGGTTTGAGGAATCCCTCACTGGCATCAGGTGATGCTCATAGTTCATTTAACTGTGAAATGATTTCCGTCTATCACTTGTGTTTTAAATTAAAAAGAAAAAAAAAAGGTCCTCACTGGTTTAATGCCAACAGATGAGGGGGTTAAGTGAGAGTATGAGGTGGCTGAGCAGCCGATTCACTGGCTGTCACTAATTAAATGTTGTGACCTCTCACTCTCGTGTGCGTGCACTTTAAAATCGACAGAGTCAAATGAAAAATCACCGCACCTGTAATGTCTGCAAATGAATCAGTATGCGACTAATTTGAATATGCTTCCTTGAAAATAGAAAATGTTGCTTCCCGCCCCCGCCCTCTCTCAGATCTACAAATTTAATTATGATCTATGAGCAAGTAATAGAGGTGCAATAACATCCTCACTAGAAAAAAATAAAATAAAAAAGAAGTTAAAAATCCAAAGTGTATGGTTTGATTTTGGACATACTTTGAATAATGTACAAAATATGTACAGAAGCTGGCAAATGTAGAACTGATGGCAGACGGCACACGTGGGAGTAGGATCAGTCAAGCATTATAGGCAGGGTTCCAGTACAGTTCAAAACTACTGGAAAGTAAGTACTACATAAATGGAGCTATCCTCAGGTGCTGCGTGTGTAAACTTGGGTTTGCATGTCCTAAATCTGAACCTAGACACACTGACACATTAGCTACTAAAAAGGAAGGAAGAAAGAGTGTATTTTTGCTTTAACATACTTTGCTCCACATTTAAATAAGACGGCATGCATACAGTTAAGGGAAACCCTAGGCTTTTTTTTTTTTATTTATACATATTACATGAATAGCATCTCAGAGACCAGAGCCGTTTGTGCTGTCTAGAAAAGATGACTGCAGAAAGCTGGCGGATATTTTTTGAAAAGTTAAAAAGAAGGGTTCTAGTAACGCAGAATTAATACTTTCTTACAGTCTTCAATGGTTTCAAAATGTTGTACTTTTAATAAATATCGTTCCTTTTTTTTTTTTACACTCGAAATTCAGATCATACACCTAGCTTGTCAAGACAGACCCGCTGTCGTTCATCAATAAGCTAATGTGCAACGCTGACACATTTTAATGTCTGCTCCAAGAAACCAGACATTAAAATGGTTATGCACGATTCAGAATCAATACTCCCGGGCAAATATTGTGAATGTGACTGACTAACCTTCACAGATCTTGATAATTTTTGAGGGGACAAATGCAGAGTGGCATAGAAAGAGCTTTGATTAAAAAAATAAAAAAAATAAAAAAAACAGTTTATGAAAATTAAAAGCTTTCTTCTTTTTTTCTCTTGCTCTTTTTTTTTTGATGCCCAGAGACAGAATGGAGACTTAAAAAAAAAAAAAAAAAAAAAAAAAAAATCAATGCACTCAGCATTAGGAACAACAAATGGATTCCTACAGAGAGACCTGGAGGTGTCCGAACTGAAAAAGTGTCTGTACATCAGGAGTTCTCTTTGTCATCGTCTGTTTGCTTCTCCGTCGCATTCGGAACAGGCACACAGAGGCTCGCTGAGGCGCAAGGACACAGAAAGAAGTACGAACATGCACACACGCGCAACCACATCTCCACACCCATATGTGGCTGCTGCCAGTAAGACTTTTGCTTTGTCAGTAAACAGTTGACCGTCCTTGTCAGTGAAATGTTTATGTAGCTGGCCATGGTCCTGGTGAAGCTGGCAGCAGGAGGCTGTCTCTATGGATAAGACCACAGATGAAAGCAGAGCGTGATGATAAACAGTGACACAAAGCCACCGAAGAATAATTACACAGAATAACGGAGAGCGAGTTGGGTGTTTAACATCGCCCACAGCGAGATTAGCAGAGTGTGTGTGTTTTTATGTCTCGCCGATAAAACTGATCCGCATCAGGGCTCAGACTGCTGCTCAAGCAGAGGGCAGATGGACTTGAATTTGTGCTGCAAGGTCACATCTCCTTATGGAAACCGTTTGGATGTCGGTGCTGAAAATACCAATAAACTTGCCACACAAAAAAAAACAAAAAACACTTTTGTCAAGTTTTACTAAATTCTCATTGGTCTCTATATCTCTGTAATAATCTCTTCCTCAGATTTCATCTGAATTCCATTATAAATCTTCAATTTGTTGTATCATATCCACTATACTTCCAAAGGTTGGGGCTGAATGTAGGGTATAATCCAAGAGCCATAAAAAAATAAGTAATCATAGTTTTGGTTATCCATAGAAGTTGAAGTTTCACAGTGCTTCAAATGAATTGTTGTAAATTCACACACTTAATTTAAGAGCAACCTGACAACAATGTTTACCACGTCTTTTCCTTTTAACTGCTTAAGTCCTGCTACGGTCCTGAATGTGCTGTTTTCTTTGTTTTTTTTTAACCTGAAACATTTTGTCTCATCACACAACAGGTAACAGAAACTTTGGCAGAGTAAGGAGATTTCTAGGTGTAAAATTTAGCAAAGGAGATGCTTACTCCACACGGTTTTTTTTTTTGTTGGTTTTTTTTTACCTGAGATTTCAAAAACATTACAAAGCTGAAGAAAAGGAGATTATTTACAAAAACCCTCCGCTTAAGGAAAACTGACGGGGAAACTCGCCTGTTTTTTTTTTTTTTTTTTTAGACATACTGCCTCTCATGTTCCAGTTTTAGCTCTGGCTCAAGTTAAATTAAACACTGATGTTTGCTGTAAACTTGGCATCAACTTATAAAACACACTCAGACCTGATTTTTTTTTTTTGCCATTTAGCTGCTCATATTTTCTGTCTTTTACTGTGATGTTTATATTTGCTAAAGCCAGTTGGCATTCTTCCTGTTTGCCAATGTTTGTACAAATTTTACTTTTCCTATTTATTTTAATTAGCAATCCATGACTTTCAGTTTCAGCCTGAATAAATATAACATTGCACAGAGGCTCAATAATCCCCACAATGGAAAAGACAAGATAACATGTTATTAACAGAGGGGCATCTTGAGATTTGGTACACGTTTGCCAAGCACACCCACCTGCAGCTATTGAACGAGGAGTACTTGGGACTGAAATATGAAATTCTGAATATTTTAAAATGATGACCAGCTCTTCAATCTCTCTGATGATTAATACCGATATGCTTGGACTCCATTAAAGAATCTTGAAAAATTCTGAATTTCTTTTTTTTTTTTTTTACCCCTACTCTATATACTAGACTCACCCATCTCCCCTGGGGGAGAAGCTGGTCTGAGTTTCTGTTCCAGGTTGTGGCTGTTTCAAATCCATTACATCAGATAAAAGAGGAAGCAGAAATCTGATGATGTCTCAGATCCCTGTGGGGTTGTCAGGGAGGGAGGCAGATGAAAAATATGGGATTACTGCACTCTCTCCATATTAAGTCTCCACAGAAGGAGGTCCATTGTGGCCGTATGTCCCTTCATCAACTCTTATTCTGGTCTGATTGAAATGCGGTGGGAGGAGAGATGACTTGTGGTGGCAAAGATCTTCAAAACAGCTCTGCCTGCTCATTGAGGTCTCAGTCTCAACAGCAAGGCAACATAGAAATGACACAAGATATACATTTTTCAAAACACTTCACCCAAAACATTTTTTTTTTTGTTTTTTTTTTTTACTTTTTTAATTCTATCACTCTGCTAGCCTCTCCATTCAGAGAGGTTTTCCTCTTACATATATCTGAGCAAGCTACAACTCTCTCTACATATCCACCCAGTTCAAACTGTGTCTTTTTCTGCCTTCCTGTGGTTTAACCAACTCCTTTGGCCTTGGTCTTCTCCCTCCCCCCTACCCCCCAAGCTCCTCTCCTACCCCCTGAGACAAAATGTACCTCTAAAATGTTCAATAAGAACATTTCTTTAGAGTTCAACTAGAAGTGGACGAACTCTGAGGTTCCCCCAAAAAAAAAAAAAACTGTAGTAGCTACTCAAACTTTTCTTGTCATTAAAATTGATTTGAAAACAATAACCAGCTTTGTGCATTTCTAATTCATGTTTTAAGAAACTAAAACACTAAAACACAGATATGGCAGCAGTTTCACTTTCTGGAAATCAAACGTTTTCTTCCTTGAGGAGAGTTCAGGACTATCAGTGAAAAGTAAAACTAATATTTCACAACAAGAATGAATTAATGCAAACAAGATATTGCCAGTAAAATTGTTTTATAAGGGATGCCTCAACTATTTGAAGTTTGACACCTTTCTACATTTTCACCCATGAAAGTCTATTATTGCTTTTAAACTTGAAATGTACTTTAGAGCAAGAATGTTATTTCTTCTCACAATTTCTGTGCCCATACTTTGGTTTGTAGATTGCTGAAATGGCAACCTCCGCCCCCTAACATCATGCACTGGCTGCTTTTATGCAAATTACTGAATTCGTTTTGCGTGTGAACAAGTCAAAGACAGCTGACTCAGCAAAGGCAAAATGTGGTATGCAATATATTTTACATTTAGATATATGTCCCCTTTCTAAAGCTTGGGGTAAATAAAACAAAGCTCACTTCCCAGGATGCTAATTTAGTCTGAGTAAAATATCTTTATGTCGGAGTGGCAGTTTTTTTTTTTTTTAAAGTGCTGCTAAACCATCAGAGGTCGAGGCAGAGCTGCAGTGGTCAGAGAGCAAATAACAGGGCTGAAGAGAGCTTGATAGAGGGTTGAACGAACATCAAATTGGAAAAGAAAAGTGGGTTGGAAGAGATGAAACCAAAATGAGAGGCAAAGGTCAAAACCGGCTGCTTTCTATGTACCGTTACTCTTACAGTATTGCAAAAGAACTCACAACCCCTCGTCATTGCCACATTTTGTCACACTATAGACAAGATCTTAACACTGTGAAGTGTTAGGATCAGCGACAACTTTCCAGATAAGAAAAAAAATACCAACTGAAGTAAATACATTACCTGTTCGCGTGACAACCAGGGAACAGCAGCACCAAGGAGAGATAAAAAAAAAAAAAGAGAACAAAACACAATTAGATTAGATCATTCAGGAATGACTGGAACTTTATGACTTTGACAAACAAGACAATTTAATTAACCATTTTTTGAGAAATAGTTTTAACTGTCTTGGGAATAGAGAGTGATTTTTGGAGTATTTAGCGTCATTTGAAACAACGTGATGAAAACAAATTGTGCTTTCAAAGCCATGACTTCAATCAAAATATTTTGTCACTTGAGCAGTACTTGAGCACCAGTAGAATAAAGCTCTAAAACTAGAACATTTCTGGATAAATTTAAATGGGGCCTGCCAAAGTGTGCCCAGCATTCTGATGCTACAAATTAGCATGAATGCTAAAGTAAGCTGCAATGTACTTAATAGCAGGTGGAGAGTCACAAGCACGCTGAGTAACATGGACTTATGCCATTCTGTACAAGTTAAAATGAACCAAATTGCTAGCATTAGCCTAAATGCTGTCAATAGCATGCAAAGCTTTGAAACAAATGAGTAGCTAGCTGTACATCATTATAATCATGTTGACTTATCTCACCAGCCAGGGTTGAGCTGAGGTCTTATTAAACTCAGAGGAGAACAGTGTGGAAAAGTTTTAAATTGAAAACATTCGTATTCCAAGAGCCAGCCACAGCATTCTGGGGCTAACAAGGTATACAACAACCCATCACGGCAAAAGCTTCCAGACACTGATTAATAATCTCTGCAACCAAACAACAATATTTCAGAACTGTTTCTCAAAAGTGCCTTTCCCGATTCTCTATGAACACAGTGCAATCTTACACACCGACGGCAATTTTCTTCTATCTTTATCTCGTCACGATTCCTTTTCTCCTCTTCTCTCAATGCAGACCCAATGCCCCGTCTGTCTAGGTGTGTCGGAGGGTACCAAAGAACATCTAAATGGCCACTGATCTCGTCAGCTCCAGAAAGTTCCTCTAACTCCTCCAGAGTGTCACTACCCATCACATTTGTCTTGAGGCTCTGCATTGTGGAAAATGGTTGAACATTGACTTTCCCAGGTCGAATAGTCTCCTTTAGAGATCACTGAGATGTCCTCAAGATAGCCAGCCCATGTCTGCTGGCGAGACAGCACGCTCAAATAACTCTACCTGATAGCTTTCTTTCTCTTCCTACTGTTTTTGGAAGAACTGACTTAATAGAGAAATGTGTTCCTTGAATCTCAGGATAACATAACTAACGTAGAAAGTAAAACAAAAAACAAAAAAACATGCACATGTAAGGCTTAAAGATTGAGCAATGCTAGTTTTAATACATGAAGCTAGTGACTAAGCTTTTCAAATCATGAATTATGGTTAACCAAAGAATTAGAAAGCCAGACTTCAGTTTTGCCAGCCACACCAAGGCCTGATTACTGCCAGAACTTTAGAAACAAGTGAGGTCTGTAAGAGAAACTGTCTGAAAGAATGACGTAGGTTCAAGACTACATTCTTTTTTGAGTGTCTGTGTGACAGGTGCTGCAAAAACAGAAAAACTCTGTTAGTGGACAAAAGCTTTTTCACTGTGTTGAAACTGTATACCTGCATTCATCTGCTGCATTAGGTTTGACAGAAGGACTACAAAAAAAAAAAAAAAAAAAAAAAAGCTGTTTAAAATGGGAGAGTACTGTGTGCCAACATACAACGTGATTCTCTCCATTCTTTGCTGTAACGGGCACCAAAATACACAAACAACACTCTTTTTCAAATCATCATTATATTCCAGTTAAACTGTGTGCAGGTGATGAGCTATTCTGTAATCTCTCTGGCAAGCAGCCAGTTTCTGTGTGTGTGTGTGTTGTTTCTGGTTATGTCCATTGTTGTGTATTTTCGGTGCATGTGTGTATCTGTCTGTCTTGAGCAGCCATGGGTGACGAATGTAACGGCTCTCGACTGATTGTGAGCTAATCTACCGCGATGGACAGACAGAAAAATGCGAAAACAGAGAGAAAAGAACAAACAGAGGACAAGAAAGAAGACTGACAAAAAAACAAGGGAAAAAGAATAACTTGACGTCACTCATATGTGTTGTCTTTTTTCTCTTCTATTCTCTGAAAGTGGAGCAGCTTGATAGGAAAGAAGTCTGGTTCATGTCTATTCCGCTTGTCGGATTCCACTATTTCACTGCTTAGCCATCCATCTCTGTCTAATTTCCCTTCAGCTTTTCTGATTTCTTTTCTGTGTCGCTCCCTCAATCGCTCCTCTGAAGGGCAGCTCAACACGAGAGACTGTGGACGAATCAAACTGTGCTGCACATAAGAGGAAAGGAAAGTGGGGAACATACAAAGGAGCTGAAAGGAGCGTCAAGTGTTAGAGACAGTCCATCTTGATAAGTCATAATGCAAAGCAAATGAATCCTGCTATAATGAGGACTTGGCCTCGTCTGGCAATTTAGCTGAACAGACTTGCACGTGTTGCTAACTGAAACTGTAACACAAAACCAGACAATCATAAACACTGAAACGCTGAAATAATATGCGTGCCTTTAGATGAACCACAGGTAATCTATGAATGCCGATATGCAGAACTGAGAAGAGGGCGAGTGTAATTGACCGGTTCTAGCCTCTCAAAGAGGTTAATTGAGACGTTCCCTTTGATGAAGATGGGGGAGTTTCAATTAATGTTGTGAAGGTTGCTGGGAGAGACAAATCCACAGGACCACAGACTCCATTAAAGGTGTAATTAAGAGCAGCATTCAGGTGCAACACTTGGGTTGGCCTCTAATAGAGATCATTAAGCTGAACAGCTGCATTTGCAAGGTGAAACGCATAGCAAATAAACGCTCTGACATCTATAACTTTGTGAAATTGTTGCGATTTCCGGATAAGTACGATTGACAAAAACCCCAATACAAGTCCGTAAAAGCATCTAAAATTTCAATCTAATATTTGGGATGAATCAGAGGAGAGTCTGATGTGAGAGGATCAACTTTTTGATCCGAATGCATACAGTGCGGTGTAATAGGCACTGCATGACTTTAGATTTTTTTTTTTTAAAGTCGAGGTCAACATGAGAAAAGTCGTGCCTATGTTGCTGTGACGTCATAGAAATGCATGAGAAAGTGCTTCATAGCAAGGCTTCATTCAATTTTGGATGTATGCTAATGTCTGTTTGTCCTTCCAGAGTTCTGATGAACCTCCACCCAAATCTCTAGCTCTTTGCAGACTCTACCAGATTATTGTCCCGCAGTGCTGTTTCCACCATACAGTTCTGGACAGCCATCTCTTGGTAAGGTTTGCAGTTTTACTGGACTCTTTTCCTTTGGTTTATTTGGGTGATGTGTGACTGTGATTTAATCTTGCAAAAATGCACTACTCTGTGCCAAATCAAATACATTGTACAACTTGTTTTCTGTTGTGGAAGTGCTGACCAATTCTTCCTCAAATTATCGCAGCAAAACACATACAATAATATAGATTTTACACAACAAATTTTTTTTTTCAGTAAACTGCAACATGTGTCAAAGTTGCTTCAAGCGAGAGACCAAGTGCATTCAAACTCCTGAAACTGGTAGAAATATGAATAAAAAAAATGAAAGCCTTGAATAAAAAGTTGAAAAGTGAACAAATCATCAACTCGCCTTCATGCTCACCTCAATGTGTATCAGTTTCTGCAAAGTGTAGTGAACAAGATGTGAAAAATTACCTGCAGACCCAAATCATATGCACATTGAAACAGTTTTACTAGAACAACTTTATTCCCAAGAAAAGAGTAATTTTTTTTAACAAACTCAAGTTGAAAATGTAATCACCATTTCATGGAGAGAAAAGGTGGTGGTGGTGCTATTCCCATCATTAGTGCAATGACAAATTGTTGGAAACTCTGAAATAAATGCAAGAATTTTGATATAATGAGGTAAATGTATGTGCAGTTCAGACATTAGAGATGGAATAGTTTACACGTCAGACTGTATTTTATGGGTTCATCTGTTATATAGCTTAAAGGGGAATATCAGAATGTTTTAAGGCATATTGAGTGAATCTGATGCCACTCAGAGATTCCTGACACGAAATAGAAGTGGTTTTATGGTGAGTGAATGGAAAACATGAGAAGAGGTTCAATCCCAACTGCTACAATCCTCTTTTTTAAGTAAATGGTGTGTATCACTGAGTGTGGCGTTACATGGCAACTGGCAGCTTTATCCAGTAAGATCTAAAGTTCATATTTTTTAAAGAAAAAGAAAAAATCGGACTATTTTCTGGTTAGCACAAAATGAGTCCCTTAAAATGTTTCAGTTCTTACCTCTCAAGAAACAGCAATCACAACAAAATGGTTTAACCTTGTGTATTTACTGTCAAGCACTGATTTTGTACTGATGGAGGACAACTATTCTGAAAAAAACAATGGTCATTGTTTCTTGAAGAAGAGTTTATAAAAGCTGCCTTTATGTTGAAGTTCAACAATAACAAGGTATTCATCCTGCTGTCATGTGTGTCGCTAAATATGTGTAAATTGAAAATAGGCACGTGCGAGTTTGAAGGTACATTGTACATAAAAAAAAGGCCACGATTTTAAAACAAAAGTTGTCTGCCATACAGTTCCTGTGACTAAATCCTCTTTATGAAACAACTTATATGGCAAAATTCGTAGGTAGACATAAAGTAAAGTAGGGGTTATATTTGTTGGCAGTACCTAAGGTTTGGCACGTAAACCTTAGTTCATGTGGAACACAAACATAGTTCAAAACATCATACTGTTTCCTATTTGCAAAAGTCTCTTGAAAATGAGAATATCATTTCTCCATGAGATTTATCCTGAATGAATAAAGGTCAAATAATAAAAAAAATAAAAATATGACATGCTAGAGACGGCTTAAAATGTCAACTCTCATCATTTTTGTCTTCTTGTGAAATAGTTGACATCCAGGTTAAACACCAGAGGTGTGTGAGGCAGACTGCTTTCTTGCCTTCTGCTTTTAATTAAATGATAAATCATTGATCACAACAGAAAAGCTGCTTACAGCTAATGCATAGTTACAATAAACAAACTAATCGTTGAAAGTCTTATACCTAAATAAGAGCCGGTGCTCATAACATTTTCAGGCATGGAAGGAAAAACCAAATCCATTTATCTGTTGTATGTCATGTAAAGGAGTAAAAAACAAAAAACAAAAAAACAAAAAACAAACGTGTTAATCTCGTTTCAGTTTTATAGACATAGATGTATGACTTGATGGATATATAGATGGATGCCTAAACAGACAGATCAATCGGTAACGTTGGGTTGTTTAGACAAAAATAAAGTTTTCCTTGTATTTGTGCTCTGATTGAACATGTTCATTACATCATTAAGTCAGAAAATCAACATGTTCTGTTGCTTCAGTTGAATAAAACAGTAAGATATTTATCGAGATTACAAGTCTTGCAAATGATTGCATGTGTTTTACACTACGCATTAAACATGTCAGTTGAATTTGTTATTGACTTGTCAATATACTGTTGAAGTGGGGGGAAAAATGTATCCAGGACAGGGATACCATCACACATTGTTCTATATTCCCAGGCCTTCATTGATCTTTTGCCACTAATATTGTACTTGGTAGCAGAAGCTACAGTAACATAAGCCAGGGGCACGCTCCACCCAGGCTCTGCTCACAATCAGTAATGAGTGCAACAGCATAGTTTTCAAATACTGGCCTGGGGTGAGTATAGTGCAATAAATATGCAATCCTTTATTGATAGACAAAGCTAATGACCATGTCTGTGTAACAGCTAACCCAGTGACAGCTTTGACATCATGGAACTCAACAAATTGACTCAGGCAGTGGAGACTTTATTAAACAGTTTCAGAACTAGATACCAAAGGTGTTTTCTAGCAATAGGTCAACTGTAATTTGACACAAATAAATACGTTTTGCAGGTCCACATTTCTCCTGATATAAGCATTGGGCAATTGGTGTTGATTTTTCTTTTCTTTTTTTTGTTCTTTTTTTAAAATAATGCATCGACAGGAAGCTGTGTACTTAAGATGTTGCCCTAAATACATTCACAGGTGTACTTCTATGATAAATCTTGTAAATTATCCGAGCAGATGGTTGCAAAGTCATAACATCATCGTTTGGGCATACATTAACTGTTTAAAGGAAAATGTAATGCAAGCTTCTGAATTTCGGTGAATCAATTTCAATGAAGCAAAGCGGAAAAAAAAAAAGTCAGTATTACCTTGTCTAAAACAGGAAAAGTTCTGTCTGATTTAGGGTGGAACAGTCAGAAAAAATTTTATGTGACTGTATACAGTGTATTTGACTGTATTTAAATTACAAAACATTGTACGTTATACAACCCAGCCAGTAGATGACACAGTAAATGTTACTATTGTTATTTTTTTTTATACCGTTACTTAATATTTAGTCAATCCAGACTTTAAAGTGAACATCTGATGAATAACAATATTACATCAAGTCATTTTTATAAATTGTTCCCACATAAATGAAGCAGATGGACGTTCAGTCCACTCAGCGTTCTGCCAACAAAAAATCCACACATATTCCTAAACACAGCTACATCTTTAACACTGTCAATTCTTTGCTCAAATGAGCTTGAAATGTCCAGGGATTGTATTATTGTGATTTTAACTAAAGGGCTGAAATCCTCTGTAAACAACTATATTTACTCATAAAGGAAAAATATAGGATTGTTTTATTCTCTGGTGAGTTATGTCTGTGCAGTCTTTAAAAATAAAAATGATAACAAATTACAGACAGCTTGCTGCAACACGTCCAGAATTACAAACAGCACATTTTTTCTTTGAGCAGTTTTCTCTATGTGAAGCTAGAAAAGCATGAGCAAATTTACACCACTGTTTGTGAAAACTGTAAAATTACATAGATCAAAAGATGCCAAGATAAATTAGCATTCTTTAAAACCTTACCTTTCCTATTTTTAGTCAATGCATTAAAAACTATTTCCCAATAAGCTGATTTTTCCTTTGCTCTTTGACCCCAAAAGTTATTGGTGAAAATAATCTTAAGAAAAATCAATATTCTGTCCTTCGGGTGCTCTTATTTGTAATATTCCTCTCCGCACGACGATTTGTACTGTCGAGTGTTTGAGCCCAGCCAAGTTCCAGCAAACCAGTGACCCTTTTAGAGTAAAGCTCTTACTGTGGGGCTGGGAATTTCATGAGCTGTGTATCCGTAAAAAGACAGTTTGTTAACCATGAGTTGTTCTCATTTCTAAAAAGTTGCTATTGCAAATCTACACTGGATGTTGGAGCAGTCAATAAGGCTGGCAGTCTTAGGAGTCGTTTGTCTCTTAACATTTAAAGTATAATCATATTTTCACCAATAATAAAGACAGCCAGCTAAAGAAAGATGTGTGAAAAAAAAACAAAACAAAGTTTTATTGCCTGTGCAAATTTTAAGTCATTTTATTTCACAGCAATGCAATTGGAATTGTCCTTATGTTGCCATGTCCACTCTTCAAACTGCAATGTATTGCAAAGAATTGCATATGTTTGTGCAATGCTTTTTTTCTGAATCATTCTGCCGTGCTGTACATGACAAATTTAAATATCCAAACATTTTTATTTTTTGTCTTTTTCCTAACATGTTGTCTAGGACAGCACTGTGTTTTGTTGCATATCATTGCACTGTGTTGTCAGTAGGCAGGTGCATAAAGGCTTGAAGGATTACGCTCATCCACAGAGGACATTCCAGAAGTGGACGCAGGGCTTTGGACTAATGCTGTTATACCACTATTGTTTGTGTCAGTTGTTAAGTGCTGCAAGCTTGGAAAGGTAATAGCGACATCACCCCTCACTGTCTGGTGTCCATAGAAATGCAACGTGGCATGCTGTTTGAAGTTAGCAAGCTTTGTGTTGTGTAATTGTAATAACATAGCAACGAGGCAAGGGTAAACACTCACACAAGATGCAAATCATCCGAGTATAGATTCCGAGAGTAGAAAGTTACATTAAAACACATACACATGCAAACCCAAAGACGCATAGAAACACACACACAGCTCCAACCAGCAGTAACTCATTAATTGGATGAAAAAGCAGGCGATATTGATTTTCCAATGACACAGACTCGGGCTTTCAAGATCACAGCACAGCCAGAGCTATGAGAAGATGTGTGTGCACTCTGTGCGTTAGCATGTGTGTTTGTGTCCAGCGCTTTTCATGTGGGTTATTTGGGACAACCACCTTTTAATGTCCATGTTTAGGCTCCTGGAAAGCAGCTCCCCTTGATGAGGTCATGTCCATAAAATGTACCACCATCCTCCCCCCACCCCCAGCCTCTTACTCTGCAAGTACAGTAAGGCTTCAGGAATGAGAGCCCATCCCGTTTCCTTCCAGATCTTTCCATTTTGGGATCTGAAGTGGCTTGAAAGAGGGGTGGTGAGGGGGGCGGGTGTCTGGCCAGCGAGGTATGTTAATGACACTGCATGATGTCCATTTTAAGGTCCTTGGTATCATTGTAATGTCAAAGTAAAAACATACAATAATAGTACCAAGCACAAAAAAAACAGTGGACAACCAAAAATTAACTCTGGGATACATTTGTGGACCAGTTTTAAGCAGAGCCAGGTTATAAAACAATATTAAAAACTTTGAACATCTCATAAAGAACTGTTAAATCCATATTTCTGGTAGGCTTCTAACAAACTCTGTTTTTTTTTTGTTTTTTTTGTCTTGGTAAGCATCACCCGTGTCAGGCGTCACCATCTACTGCAGTGAGACTCCACCCGACATGCAAAATATTGCATTGCCATTCATATTGTGAGAGTGATTCTTGAAATTCAATTGTTGTCATTCACATGATTAAAGTAGGATATTAATACACAAACTGATATTGTGCTGATGGGATTTATTTGTGATGTACTGTGCTGCCCTACTGCAAGCCTACCACAACATGGCCGTCCGCCGTAACTAAAAAGCAATGCAAGGAGAGGAAGGGGTAAAATATAAATGTTACATATTTATAAATAATAATAATAATAAACTTTTATAAATAATAATATATTTATTATGTATTATGAATCAAGTATCGGCATTTACTATAAATGACTACTTTGTGTTGGTCTACCACATAAAAATCAAAATGGAGACTATTAAGGTTGTTGTAATAACCAGCATATGAGAAATGTGAAAGGGTGTGCATACTTTTGCAACGCAATTTAGGTGTGGGATTTCTTATTTATTTTCTTTTTAGTTTTTTTATAGAGGGAGGTTAGATTTCAGGATTCAGGTTTATTGAAATGGATGGTTTAAATTTAAAGTTGCATGGTTCAGGTCAAAAGAATGTTTTTATGTAGAAAACCTCAAGATGTAGAAATGCAAGCTTTTTTAGTCCATCTCAAAGGGGTTTTCAATTTAACTGCCCTCACTAAACCACCTCTGTGGTCGGTGTGAATAAACCCTCGGAAGCATAAATGTGTGTTGAGTGCCGTGCATTTTGTATAATTTTTGCCAGTGTAAAAATGAGCTTCCACAGAAGTTGTGATGAATTTAAACTGGGAGGGTAAATTAAGGCAATAGAAGGCAGTGAGAGAAAGAAAGCCTTCTTGTGCTAAGCTGTGAGACACAAAGCCCTTAATTACGCTGTAAAGATATCACAGGAATAGCAGTCCGCCTGCCTGTAATGGGATCCAGATGAGGGAATTATACCATTTCCTGACAAAATGGCTTCAATATGTGGGACAGCACTACCGTACCGACTGCTAATAGAGCATAGATGAGTTGGAGGGAAATGAAAAAAAACTTGAGAGAAGCAGACTTAGTGTGGGATGGCGTGTTCATACATCCATAAAGCATAGTGACAGGACAATATAAAGATTTTTCAAACTCTTTGCTCCAGATTTTATTTTATTTTTTTCAAAATTTCATATTTAATTGATCTGCGTTGTTGAATTCTGAATATAACACGACAATCTACTAATAGTCTTATGATTAATGCATTAAAGGGCTGCAAAGACCACTTATTGTAAATAATAAGATAAAAACTGCTTCTTATACATACTGAGCATTAATTGGGCAAACATGTTTTTTGGGGGCAATTCTGAATAAAATTCAGGTTTAAAAGCCATCATCGTGTCAACTATAGCTCAAATAAACTCTCAAAATTCACATACATTTTTAGGCCTGTTTTTTACAGGCTGAATTTATTTTAGACACTGCCCTTAGACTATTTTATATTTCATTACATTATAACCACAAACTTATATACACTTTGAATACAGTAAATCAAATCATATTCGAGCAGGTGATTCAATCTGTAACGATGCACGAACAGACACTGCAATGATGACTGCCTTCTGGTTTTTAAAAACAGTATTTGTGTCCTACTGTATGTTTCACTACACGTTATCTTTTTGCCATTTATTGTTTATCATATGTGACTTTATTGATTATTTGAATGACCATTTTAGTTTGAAGACCAGCTCTCTTTGTAATGCATCAAATGTCTTCTTTTTTTAATACCTGCGATATTTGCATGTTATTCATGATTATCACTAGATGCTCATCCAGGAGGAATGAAAACTGTACTGCTGGGTTTTTTTAGAAAGGTTTATAGTCTGTTTAAACAGTAGACTGAAGTTGGATGCATTGTTTGGCAACTACGACTAATTTCGAATGTGTACTTCACTTGGAGCCTGTATGATTTGATTGAATTGACAAAGTAATCATTGCAACATGTGTTGTTAATTGTCACAATAGAAACAATCCGAATTGAAACGAGCTTTAATTGAACTGAAATTAAATAGACAGAAGCCTACAAGCATTTCCTCAGAAAGTGGGGACAGGAAGCAGTGCATCACCAATATGTTTCCTGAGTAAAACATGCACTGACAACAAAGCATGTAAAGCATTTTCAGTCAGCGGACCGGTCTGATGTAAAATTTCTCCACTTTCCTATGAAACAGTTGCACTGATTGGAAACCATTAACATTCCATTCATACACAGGATGGCTATTGGTGCACCACCTTCAACAATATTCATATTAATCAACTTCTCTAGCTCAAATATTTATAATATAGAGTTTGCATAGAACAGAAAAAAAAAAACTATTAGAAAAGTTGGCTAAAAAAATCCTCATACCTACAACTAAAAGATAATAAAACGGCAGTGAAAATAGATCTAAAGCCAGAATTTACGTTCCCAGGCAAGTTGACAGAGCCCATAAACTGTAGCATGACTTTATAAACGTGGACATGAGGTTTAGGTTTGAGTCGTAAAAACAGTCTCAGAGAAAACAACACAACACCAGCGTGTGCCTTTGCAATAAAGTGCTGCTCAGGAAGCTCTAACGGCAAGGTTAAAAAACATGACAAAAGCAAATGTAACAACAGAACTGGGAGTAAAACCGGAACAGTGGGAGCGAAAAAGAATGAACGTGGGAGGTGGAGGAGAGTCCAATTCTCTGGGGGTGAGAGTGGGGCGCTGTAACGGTATTAAGTAAGTGATAAATATTCAGCAGAAGGCATGCAGGCACTCAGGAGACACCTTGACAGCCCAAACAAATACTTAGTGAGCACATTCTAGCAATGGTAGCAACATGTACCAGAATCCACAGCAGTCCCCAGTCAATTTACTGACAGCAGACAACAGGGGTGGAATGGGGGAAGGGAAGACACAGGTGAAAAATATGAGTGTGTAGGTCGGCTGGGAAAAGGGGGTAGAGACGGCAAGTGAAACACTGGAAAGGAATTGTTTGCTCAGACTGACAATTTTCAACATTTTCTTCTGCACTTACTTTGCCCATAACACATTTTCCCCCCTTCATCTTTTTCTTCCCTCAAATCTCGGCCAATTTTGTTTCAATTCATCTCTCTATATCACCACGGTAGCCCAGAAAAGTTCCAGACAGGAGAGCTAAACCTTCCTGTAACCTCCTCCTCAGGGGCCATCCATCAGACGCTGGCCCCGGATGGATTGAGGAGACGGAGGAGGAGTGGGGGGCAGAGAAAAAGCTGCAGAGGGAGGGATGGAGGTGGATGGCAAAGAGTTTTGTGGGTCAGTTGGGGAGGTCAGAACAGTAGGACCAGTTGGAACAGGGCATGTCGGCACCCAAGGAAATCATGTAATATGCTGGAGTCAGGTGAAAAATGGCCATGTTGATCCATAGAGACAGATAACCTGCCTTACAACTCTGACCAAAAAGCAAAATGGATTCTTTTCTGTTTTTAGGAAACTAAAATAGAAAAAAATCCTGAAAACTGTTAAAATTTGCAAAATTTTAATATGCAACATTTCACTCACACACATTCAGGATACCATTCACATTTCAGTGATTCTTCAAAGCGTCTAACCAATCACATTCAAAAGGTGTACAAAATATCTAGATAACCATGACAGAAAATGTATTAAAATGATCAAAAGTAAAATTAAAATCAACACATACAAATACCAATCACATTAATTTGCACATATAAACAATGTCAAAATATTGATATTTCGTTATTGTTTACATCAACCGTAGGACAAAGGTTGTCCAGTTCAATACCACACAATTGCAATGAAGAAATGTAATGAGCAGGATTTTTTTTTTCTTTGGTTTCATCAAACCAAATGTCCTTTTAAATTTACACCCTTGTTCTTTTAAATCAAACAATTGCATGCAACATAATTAGCAGGCTGTACTGGTGTTTAAACTTGTATTTTACAAACCTAGTCATAAAAAGAGTCGGTCATTTTATTGTTTCTGGTTTCAAAGATCTGAACAGAGATGTTGAAACAAAAATAAAACCCACATAAAATGTTGGATCTTGTTGATTCTGTTGTGTACGGGCTACACAATAGGAAAATCCCACATGTGGAGTTCAAGACATTAAAAAAGTGACTGCTATGGTTTCACAGAGAGGGAAAAATGTTGTAGGGCATAAGGTGGTGGGTAGTAGAGAGCACACACCATGTCCAATATTTAGAGTTCACTTCATGTCACAAGAAAAAGAAAGAACAAGTCAGCAATTCCCATATAGATCTGTCTACCGCCGAGGCCATTTATTTCTTGCTTTCAATGCGCAGACCTTTACTTTGGTCCTGAAATGGCACATTAACATTTGGAACACATCCACACATCATCCATTAACAGATCCCTTTGCCCACTGTCCCTCCTTCAAACCCTCCCAGCACACTTTTCCCTTTCCCAAATCATTAATAGTATGTAAATCCCATCATCAGCATGGCTCGTCGCGTCTTTCAACAGATGTTGACAGACTCTATATTTTATAGGTCAGCAGCTGAGCGGCCGAGCTGGTTGAAAAGGGGTGAACTCAAAGGATTCCAGGAAGAAAAGAGTGACAGAAAGAGCTGAGACGACATGCGGTGAAGCAGGGTAGTGGTCCCCTTTTTATTGACAGTCCTTTCAAATTTTATGTTAGCAACACTGACGGCAAGCAACACATTCCTCACACTGTTCACAGGCTGCTTTTTAGAAGTCCTATGAGACTGACTTTGCTGGCTATGTAGGTAGAGAAAGAGAAAAGGAACTTGCACTTCAGACTGCCTTGATTCTGAGATGAGATGAAGAGGCAGAAAGTACCTGAAACTCAAGACTTTATAAGGTACATGTTGCTCCTACAGGCTGGCTCCCCTTTGAATTGTGGATCGTCTCAATTCTTCATGGTAGACATTCAAGAAGGTGTAGGAAATCTTCCTGCGGTAGGATCCCGTGCAAAGGGGCTCCAAGTGTGTCAAGAAACAACCACCCACACCGTTGCACCTCCAGCAGCAGCCTTACTTTTGGTCAATGGACCGATGCTGTCATGTTTATACCACATTCTGATCCCAACACCAGAATCCTGCAGCCTACAATTTAACACTGTCCAATTTTGGGGAGCTTGAACAACTACAATATCTGAAAACACAGAAATATATCATCTTGGACACCATTGCGCACCAGATGCTAAATCCAAAAAATGACTACACAAAGAAACAAATGTTGATCAAATGAACAGGACACCATGAAACTTGAACTTGTGAAATTGGAACCTGTTCATATTCGCTGATATAGTGTTGCATTAGAAATGAAAATCTAGTTAGCTGTCAGCCATTCACCACTGCTATGACTCATATTCTTCCAAAGAGCTGATGGCGATTTGGTGTATTTTTTACAACAGGTAAGGGAACAAATGTGAATAACTTAATGAAATCTTAACTAGCCCTTTTAGTAAAGTATCCTGTGGTTAGATTCACAATGAAACCAAGAGCACAAATCAATTGTTTAAAACCTTTTGAGAAAAAAATAAATACATCTGTCCCATGCTATTGGGGTAAAAGTCTTCTATTTTACACACGTCACATTGAAACAGCCTTTTAACTTGAGTTCCTCTGAATGTGGGCCTAGATCCCTTTTGCTTTCAGTGAGTAGACCTTGCAGCAGTCGGTACATACTGTACTAGTTTTAGGCCTGCTGAGAAGGGTGAATAACTAAAAATGCATTCAATAAATGTCTGAACAAGCAAGAGTCACCCATGAACCTATTTACCCTTGAAAAAAGGAACGTCAAAGAAAAAAAAAAAAAAAAAAGTTTATTGAGCCACCCAAGTCTCACATGCTTTACATGTCACTTAGCCTTGCTGTCAGAGTGAGTATGTGAATAAAAATATGACTCATAATTGGAAATTTGCAGGGAAAATCAGTAACTATTCATGACTGTATTTTATACATGCATTCATACCTGTCTTTCTGTTCCCTCTGCTTCACATGTATCACGAAATCCATAAAAGAAGCTCATTGAATTTTAGCAAGCCCTTGGAATAATGGCTTAATTCCATTTAGGTAAATACAGCTGGGTTAAGGGGAAGTGTGTTTTTCAGTAACTAATGGGAAGAAAATATATATCAGGAGTTGACATAGATCTTAAACAAAACGATCTGATGATTTTGACAGGTTCATTCTGACCATCTGAATTCTCAGTCACAGAGAATAGAATGTGGAAGAGTTCTGCCAGGCAATATGATATCATGGCATGTTATAATCTTATTTTTTTATTGCAGTGTGCGTAAACAATGCCCCGTTGACATGGAGAGACATGAAGCAAGCTAGACAGAAAAGGAGGTGTCTCCATTAGGTATAAAATCAATCACTTTCAGGAAGCAATTCAGCATGGCACAGGTAGAGAGGAAATTAGAGGAAAAAAGCTTGCAATCCACATTTAAGCACACGCGCACACACATACACACACATACATCACCACTAATGGACACACACACACACACGAATCAAAGTGAGCTCCCATACACATGCTTCAACTGGTGTTGGTGAGACTCGCAGGAAATTGAACTGCCAGGAAGTAACCCTGACCACCGGGGGGAGATTATTGTGTTGTTGAGGTTCAATACCAATCTGCCACACTCTTTAAATAGCACCAAGTAACTGTTTGATGTATCTACATAATAGCCAACAGTCTGAGATGAGTGACTCAACTCAGTACTGAACTTTTTCATGACGTTCAAAACTTTTTGTGACGTACATTTAGATGCTGAAATGCACCGAGTCACTGTTTACGTAATTAACAACTTAACTATGTCCGTACGGATGTCTGTCTGTGTGTGTGTGTGTGCGTAGAAGTGTGAAATGAATATGTACGAGAAAAAAATACCAGTTTGTTGTAAACGTCTCTCTTAACTGTTTATTCATTTATATAAACAAAGAACCATATAATCTATGTTAAACTACAAACATCTAAATTGGTATGTTTACAACCAATTTAGACAAATTAACTCAGAGCAATCTGATGGAACACAGAGCAGCATAGTCCCTCTGTTTAGCGTCTGCCTCAGGTGTTAACATCAACTACCTAATTGTACCTTTTGTCTAAGAACAAGATCACCCACTGCTTTTACAGTCACCATACTGTAGACGTTGACCTGTATCTTTTATTTATTTTTATTTTTTTCCAACACGATGTAGCTTGGGACTTGTAATACTCCAGAGCCTCACTGTTATATTTTCAGCACGGAGCTTTTTTGCATCAAGTTGTACTGATGGCTTAAACATGCTGTGAGTCAGCCATCTGCAATGAGTCTCAACCTCTCACCTTGAGGGCTCTAAATGCTGACCAATCAGTGCACAGACTGACATCCTGCTGACTGAGCTGATTATGATATAGATTCTGAACTGCAAAGTCAAATCACAAATACGCACTCGCACACACGCAGAGAAAAGTATAGGGTTTATCCCTCTGTCCTGTATGGCAGGTCAGAAAAAAATATCTCTGTAGGTTACAGTAAATTCCTTTGTGTTACAGCAATGAATCTTTGCTTAATCTTAAAGAACTCGGTGATATGAGAGGCACAAACTTCTACTATTAGAAGGGTGTCAGGCGGACACTGAATGTGCTCTTTTATTCCACAATGTTAACTCAGTTAATATGTGTGAAACCACTTTCTTTCTTTTTTTTTTTTTTAAATAGAGATTTAAGATGACATTGCCCTCCCAAACCGTACCAGTGCTGTGCTGCTATCTGGACACATAGCTGTGGGGTGACTTATCTTAACCTTTAGAAATGTGTTTGGTGATGATAGATTGTCAGAGGTCAAATGCAATCTTAAAAGGAATATTTGAAAGCAGAAATGTGGTTAAATAAGGGAATCAAAGAGTGAAGACTGGTGCCTGGTGAGCTTTTTCACAGAGCTTTCCTGGGGTGGAGGCAGCAGGTGGGAAAGTAATAGGTGTGTGGGAAGAACAGAATGGTGCTGAAGCGGGCTGATGTTTCTGGGGGATTTTTCAAGCAAGTGTGACTCAAAGAAGGGGTTAGTGTATTTTGATCCTTCTGTAAAGTAGGCACGCAGTGTGTGTGTGTGTGTGTGTTTTAAATACTTTTTTTCATGCTTTGCTTTCTCGTTTGCTGTTAGGTCACTTATAAATCTTGAGATCCTTTCAAAAGATGCCGACCACTACTAAGGAAAATGGTTCGTTTCGCTCATTGTAAGATCTGGGTCTACCATCTATTTCATAGATTATGCAAGAGCAAAACGATCTGTGTAATTGTAAAAACAGTATGTTAACCTCACATGTACAAAAACAGAAAATCAGATTCCACACGTCATCTTTATCAAACCGAAATGAAGCCCAAAAAGTTTGTGTGAAAAGTTACCTACACCACAAGTTTCAATAGGGAAATTAGCAGCCATGTGCTGCTTTCATACACAAGTATGAAAAAGAAAACATGTGTCTTTTTGATTTAAAGTTTTTCAAAAAGTATTAATAATATGCTGACAGATAAAACCCTAAAATGGAAGGAGGGCAAACTTTTCTTTTCTCATAAATGCTTTAAATCCAAACTGACACGCCGCTCGTTTCAAATTGGCAAGATTTACGCAATTTATTGTTGGGTATTTATGTTTTTAAAATTGCAGAACAAATACAATTTTAAAAACCATTTCACATTTTTTACGTTTTCTTTTTTCATATTAATTATCTGCTTAATTTCATACCTTTCAAGATTGAGCAGAGACTATGGCAGGACTATTGGCATAAGTATTAAAAAGCAATCAGTTTAACCTTTTTCTGCTCTCGGGCACTAACAAGTTCTGTTTCACTCTTTACAATGATCATGAGGAATAAGATAGAAAGTAAAGCATCAAAGTGTTTTTTTTTTTTGTTTTTTTTTTTTGTATCTGACTTCTAATTAAACTCCTGTGAGCATTTTTGTCCGCCTCCTTATGCAGCTGCGAAAGACGTATTAAACCAAAGATGAGAGAAGCACAGAATTAGAATAACAAAATCATTACAGCAGGGTGGATCTTAAAGGAAGAGCTGGGGGCCTATTAATAATTAATCAACCATCCCTTATCTTTTAATCAAGTCGATAAACCTTAGGTAGAAAATGAATTTAAAAAAAAAATAGAGAAAGGGGTGGGCTTTGGTGTAATGAGAATGGTCTTTGTGGTCTGCTAAAAGGAGTGTTTGAATCTCTGGAGGCTGAGGGGAGATTATTCTTCCATGGTTTTGATGATAGATGGCATCCTCTAAACGCTCTTGTTCTACGGCACTGTGGAGGGTCCAGGAAAGATAGCGATAAAGAAGATTAATTTAAGATCTAATTTTCTTGCTGTAATTATTATGTATCTCTACACATTTAGTGCAGATAAACTTAGGGTCCTGCTCGCACCTGAGGTAGTGCAGCCTCTCTGGGGCAATTTGAAATCCATCATCTTATACAACAGTAAATATTCGCAAAGTACATCTTAAGCCAGCTCTGCTGTTGCCTCCGCCTCCTTTTGGTCTCGGTTTGTCTTGGAATCTTGTAAATGTCTGTCATTTGCTTATTTTCTGCTTTTTCACCTAAAGCACTTCTGAAACTTTGAGTTTCTTTTTGAAAGCCTTCTTTAAAAATAAAAGCAGTGAGAGTTCTAAATGTTTTTGGATGTATTTAGAATGTGATCTAACTTTTTTTTTATATATGTACCTAAAGATAAAAAAGTTTTAGTTTTAGTGTTGAAAATATGTGCAAGCCACTACTTTAACACAGATGTAAAACAGTTACAGATAGCCCAAGTTTTAAATGTCCAAAAACCTGTCCAGTATGATGCCAGATGCAATGCTGATTTTTCTTTAAAATCAGCCTCTTTCTTGTTCTGGAACCATGAACAAGTAAAAACAAACAATTGGGATGTCATCTCATGACATCATTTTAGTTCAGAAAGGCTACAACTCGACAACCAGTTTCTTCATATGTTACCTGAAGTGCTAAGTAAATAAACGCTATGCTGGTTTTCCCTAATTCACTTTTTTCCCTAATTGCCATTCTTCTGTCAGGTGACAAACAACTTAGCTTCTGAAGAGCAGAGTGAGCAAGAGGCTTTTTAGGAACATGTACCACTAAGATCAGCTCTGGTTTAAATGAATAGGCTGGTCAGCACTGAACTCAGTTATTTTACACTCACTACTAATATTCTTTGAAAACAAATCCTTCTTCACCCCATCTTTAATTCTGGCCCAATCAATATGCATAAGAAATATTCAGGTCTAAATTTTTTTTTATTTTTTTTATTTATATGTAATTTTTTTAATTTTTTTTTCAGATTGAGATTTTGGACATTACAGCTTGATGGCTTTAATAAAAAACAAAAAAAAAAAAAAAAAAAACAAAACAAAAAGAAACGACAATGATATTACCTCTCATGAATAGAACACGATGAATAAAATGTAAAGTGAAACTCTCATTCAAAGCTTTAGGTAAGAGAGGGAATTGAAGTAACATTTCCATTAGGTTTCTGCTATTTTTGGATGTCAGCATAGTAAATACACACCTGCTGGTGTCTGGCACTTCCGAACAAATCTATGTGGAAGCAATGCAGTTAGTGCAGTTAATATTTATGTGTCTCATTCAGTGTTTTTACAGTTGCGTGATTTTTTTTGTAACCGTTTTATTTATTTATTTATTTTTTTACCAAATGCATTTTCTTGACTGAACAGATTGCCCCTTTTCAAATGTCTATTTGTCAAACTAAAAATGTTTTAAAGCGTCATACAAATGCAAATATTAGACAAAGAAAATGTGAGCAAACACAAAATCCAGGATTCAAATGAAGATTTTATTGGTTAAAAGGAAGAAAATCCAAACCAACCTGGCCCTTTGTCAAAAAGTAATTTTCCACTAAACCCAAGACATTTCTGTGTCACCTTTGATGGCAGCAACAGTCTCTCCACTGTGGGGGAGTTTTGACACAGCATTCTTTGCAGAATTGTTTTATCTTGCCAAAATGAGAGGGTGTTTAAACTTGGAGTGTCTATTTAGAGCCACACCACAGCATCTCAGTAAGATTTATGCTTGGACTTTGACCAGCCCACTCCAAAAACCTTTTTTTTTTTTCTTTTTTTTCCTTTTGAGGCATTCAGGGGTTGACTTGCTGGTGTGGTTCCAATCATTCTGTGCTTGATCTTCAGGTCTAAAATTGGTGGACATACTTCAGAGTTTCCCCTGGGGTTTTGTAGCTAAACCAAAACTAATGTTTCCATTAGTAATGGCAAGTTGTCTCGAAGCAGCCCCAGAACTATGCTACAACCACCGTGTCGGACTGTCGGTACGATGATTTTTGTTGTTGTTTCTTTCTTTGTCATTTTAGTTTTATGCCAGATGTCAATCAAAAAGATTTTTTTGGGGGGGGGAAATGTGATATGGTTCTTTCTGTTTTTGTTTTGATGACCCATGCTTTTAAACTCACATTAAAATCAGTTTTGCCCAGCGTCTTTCCTCTTGTAGAACCATGAACAAAATTGCTCAGTGGGGCAAACGGGGGCCTACGGTATTTTAGATGTTGCTCTGGGCTCCTTTATGTCTTCCCGAATGAGTCATTGATGTACTGGGCCCACCAATTCCCATGAAGGGTTACCAAGGATTCCACGTTTTATCGATTTGTGGCTCTGAAAATACTTTTTCCGCAGTAGTGTATTTGTAGTGGGGATATGGTTTTCTCTGGAAGAGAAACATTGTTAAGGCAATTTGAGAAGTTTGGATATATACTTATCCCCCTTTTTTTCCAGCTATCTTTTGGGGCATTACACTGGTGAGGTTTGTTTGATCCCCATGAAGCCACAGTTTATTTAACAACTCTGTTTGGTCCAGCTTTTCTCTACAGTTTAGCTTGTTTTCATCCTTACGGAGGTAAACAGGACTGAGTGTATGTATGTTATCTTGTTGAGGTGTAACATTGTAAGGTAAAAAAAAAAAAAAAAGGCTCTACTGGAAATGAAAGTTCCAACGTGTGATCTGCAGCTCACCATTGCATTCCAGGTTTGTTTTTGACCTTGGACTGTTGCTAACAACATGTCACCTAAAAAGTCAGAGTGTAGTTCATACACTATGCCCTGGTATAGTGATGTTCATGTTGATACAATTTCAGGGTTCACAAAATAGTTTCTGCTGTTTTTCTTGTAACAAGAAAAATATTCACAAAGTACTATAAAGTACTACAAAGTCAATGTTTACAAAAGTCCTCCCCCGGCCCCCATGAAATGCAGCCAGTATGCAAACTCATTTAAAAAATGTGGACTAACATTAAACCTCAAAGAGAAAAGGTATCTATGCCGTCTTTTCTGTGGAAGGACATTCTCAAAGTCATGTTCTTTAGGGGGATGAAAATACACTAATCCTTTTGTTCAATATGCTTCAGGATGTGTTTCCTAAATCCCCCAGGAACATCAACCTGGTAGAGCATCATTCTTTTCTTCCCACACACCCCCTGCTATTATTCCCCCACCTGCTCCCACCACCCCAGGAACAAGAAATCCATTCGCTTTTTATGTGTCACCACCCCGCCTTCCGTGCCCACGTGGAAATCAGAGCGTGCACTGTGTTAAAGGCAAAATAGAGTTTGTAAAAATGCTCCCCGTAGCAGCTTTAGAGTAAATAGACGTATAATTAACATAAAAGTACTTGTAGAGAGGGTAAAAAAGCACAGATTATGCAGTTTTGCACAAGGGAAAGCAAGTGGCTCTCTTTCATGATAAGACATGCTGGTACAAGGATGACTTAAAAGTATTTGGAAAAAAAAAAAAAGAAAAAGGAACAGCAAAAGCCTTGTGATGTGAGCACATTGCGGAAACCAAAAGCTTCTCATGTTGAACCAAAAAGGAAACGCAGCATTTTTTGTGCCTCTATATCTCTCAATGGCTGATGCCTAAAACTGTACGTCAAGCTTTCCTAGAAAACTATATACAAGTCAGAATGTGCAGCATTGGAAAGCATTTAGCAAAACTGGATAGTTTGCAGTTAAAATGCTGCCTTCTATCTAAACACCAATCCCAGATGCGATTGTACCACCCGCAGCACCATCAGCCTTGTTAGCATGTAATAACTGCAAAACATAAACAAGTTATTGTCTTCCTATGAGAGTTGTTGTTATACATTGGATAAAGTCTAATGTAATGTATTAAATGCTTGGCTGGAAGGTTTAAAGCTAGAATTATCTCACTGATGTAATGTTTGCAAGAAAAGAAGAAACAAAAATATATAAAACTAACCCAATGGAATGCCAGATGTTTCAAAAAGCAAGATCTCACAAAAAGGCAGGGGGAAAAAAAAATCATCTTATTTTTTTCTGTTTATACACCGACTTCCCAGTCCATCCTGAACACCCTGCTTTCCCAACGGAAATAATCTTTGTTGCAAAAAACCTACACAAAACACATATCCACAGAAGCTTCAATGTTTTCAGTTGGGGCCTTTGGACTTTCTGTCAGATGCACACTCTGGGTATTTTGTGCATGCTCTCTTATCTTTTGCACTAAAAAGAATAGTAGGAGGAAACAAACAGGAGAAGGAGAAGGAGAAGGTGAAGGTACGGTGTGCATCAGCTCATGAGTCACTCAGAAAGACTAAAACAGGACAAGAATGCTGACTTCTCTCAGTTTGTTCTTTCTACAAGTGAAGACATTGTTGACGACTGTTTTCTTTCAATAAACTGAAACTAAATCATTAACTCAATTCAAAAAGTGATACTCGTATAGATTCATTATACTGAGATTAGTAAATCTTAACATGTAATATAGATTACCTTTAGGGAAAACTCAAACTTTAGTTTTTCAGAAACCAATAGGACCATTAGAACCAATATACAGAAGGACTTTAAATACAAATGTTACATTATGATGTATATCCAGCATTTCTTCAAATGTTATTGCCAGTCCTCCCCTGGTGAAAACCAGGTTTTCCAAGTAAATGTCTTAACTGACATTTTAAAACAGTACAGGACTTGGAGGTTTTTGTTGGTTGCCAAGTAAAAAATACAGAGAAACTGATTGTTATTAGAGGGGACTGCTAATAACAATAACTGTATTAAAGCATATAAATGAATAAAAATAAAAAAAATCCCCCTACCTGTCAAACTGAGAAATTAAGGATTTCTTGAAGTCGCCCCAGTGCTATGTGTCATTTGAGGCAAAGAAAGTGTTAGTGTCTTAGTTAGTTTACCACCACAGTGTTTAGCATGTTGCCAAACAGGATTTATGCTTATTGTGTCCCCTTCTTGGCTCCATTTTGCAATTTGCTACAAATCCTAACTTTTGGCTGCAACTCAGATTAATGCCGACCTTGCCTGGCCATCTGGTTTCGGTTGACGGTCTGTCTTGGTGGGTTTGCAGAAGTGCCACACTTTTTTCCATGGTCAGAGAGATGGATTGAACAGTTTTCAAAGCTTGCTTTGTAACAAAACCCTGCTTTCAACTTTTACACAGCATTTCCCCTGACATATCAGCTGTGTTCAGGGCTTTCTGGACAGCTTGTTTACTCACTTTCCATTCGGTGCTACAAGACCAAAACTGCATTTTACACAGTAACTGATTTAAGGCACAAAGACTAGAAAGAAAGAGGAGTCATATATTGAAACAACCAATACTTTGTAAAGTTAAAACTAGGTCTAGTTCTTTGAAAGTATTACTTTTTTTTTTTTAAAGCAGTTTGTATTATACAACAGGAGGTATTAATATATGATGCAATTCCTATTTTCTTTTCCACAAATGTCCGACTCCACATGCAACAGCAATTTCATAAACACCTGATGATGTTCCACCCTCTGCTTATGCAGACATATAGGAAGTTCTCAAAGGGTCTGAAATGTTCCAATAGCACTGTAAATGTACAAAAAAAGGATGCAACACATTGAGAGTCATCCCATTACACAATTTAACAGTGTGCATCCTACGCAGCAGACTGGAAAATTAGAGTGCTCTATATTGAGCACCTCAGCCCTAAAGTGGTAAATCGGATGCTGCCACATGCTACTGGGTTTTCTCCACATATCACAGTGCGTGTCATTGAAAGTGAAGGCAGGCCACTGGCAAGAGGCAAAGAATTACAGCACTTTGCCTTTAATAGACTCTGCTGGTGACTATGCTAACAGCTACACCTCTGAGCCGCCCGGCTCCTAAGAGAGCGACTATGACAGGCATGAAATGTCACCACTGGGACAAACAAAGCTACACAGACAGTTAAAGTCAGTTAAGAAGGTGAGAGTGACATAAAGTACACAGTACCTTTGAAAGCGTGGCATTGTGAGGCTGTGATGGCGCTGGGGTTAAGAACTGAAGCATAAGAAGTTCAAGTTGCCTTCAGGCTAAATGTTTTCTAGAGTCATGGGACCAATCTGCCTTACCAATTTTATATAGACAAATGGAAACATTGGTTGATCTTGCTCAAATCATATTTGCAATGTTTTGCCTCTCTTTTGATTTGAACACAATTATTGGATTTACATGAAACAAATTACATCAGCAGAACAATGTGGCCTGATTACTTTTGTTCATTTGGCTTTCTTTCACAAAAAAACATGTTTTCTTTAAAATAAATATTTTTGCTCTATTCTTGCAGAAAAGCAAAAAAATCCATTAATGAATGTCCAACAACCAGTCACAGCCTTTCATATAGACCTATTTATACATCTACCAATATTGGGCATAAACAACTGGACAACTTCAGAGGTTTTACCACCGGCTCAAGACTTTGGTTTACAATTAAAAAAAAAAAAAAAAAATGTCCACTGAAAGGTTATCCGTCAGCTGTGGTTGGAAATTCTGTGTTATGCTGAACACCTCTATTTTACTTCCTTGGATTCAGCTTCAATTGTGATACAAGTAAGAATATTACAGTCATTAATAGTAAGCTTTTTCGAGTCGATATAAAACATAAAAGCAAAATTATCTTCACTTAAAAACATTTTTTAAATCTACCTGAATCAAAGAAAATGAAATGCAGTTATTAAATTTCTTAGTGTTGAATTTCAAACATTTATATTCATATAAATGTGTGGCCGTATCAAGCTTAAGTAAAAATATAATGTTTTATACTCTATTCTGATGCGACTCCCTTTGTATATTATGCTGAGCTTTATAACTATTTAAACTTTAAGGAGATTATTGGTAAAAACTATTTCTTAGATATTAAAATTATACCAACAATTGTGCAAGTCGCTTTTAAATGATAAATTCATGGCATTTGAATGCCTTTATTTTTTATCGTGTCTAGTTTTTCATCTTTCATTCTACTAGAATCTTCAGTCTTTTGTCACTACTTTAGATCATGACCTCTGCTTGCTTTTTTCTGCAGGCCTAAGGGATAAATTGGTGAATTTAGATAAAGTCAATGTAAAAAAAAAAAAAAACAAAAAAAAACTGTTGAGGGTACCTTCTTGATGTCTCCTCCAACGAAAAACGGACGTGACCGTGACTGAAGGGTCTTTAAATGCCTTTCCTGTTTTCTGTTGTGCTGAATGGAGAAGAACAGTAAAATGAAAAGACTACCAAAGCCGAAGGAATAAGGCAGGGGGGGTGGGAAAAAAAAAAAATGATGGCAATGGACAGTATGCTGCTGCTACAGTAGGCTATGTTTTAATAAAAAGTTAAAGAGGTGAGTTAATTATACATGAATATATGGAAAGACATCAGCCAGCACATCCATAAAATTGTCAGCTGTGTATTAACGATTCTCTTTGTCAAAGAACTTTGTCCCAACAGACACCACCCTCCGCTGAAATTGTGCGCACACGTCTTCAAACACGCTTTGTGCAAGACGCTGTCCTTCCCTTTCATTTATCATTCTCCAAATAAGCTCCACAAAGAGGACAGAGCGAAGAAGCAGGCAATGAGAACGGCAGTGGGAGCCGTCTTTGGCACACACACACACTCCACCACTGATATCAATTGTATGAATTCAAATATTTATATGCCTTCTTCTGAGACTAAGGAGTGCACCGTATGTGAGCGAACTATAAATTCCAGGGATACATGCGAGTCTGATCATTAAGCAGGTGATTAATATGTATTCTGCATTGCATGCCATCTCATTTCATGACCTTTCATATATCGTGTTCTGAAAGGAAAGGTGCAAGAAACTAATTGTCCTTTTTTTTTTTTTGTCTTTAAATCTCTTGCGGCTCTCTGCGATGCAGCTTCTCACGTTTTCAAGTTGTTGTGTCTTCTCAACGCTGAACCCACTGTGGTCTCCGTGAGGACACACGGAGTGGACAAGGGAACAGAGGGCATGCTCGGAGCCCCAGGGGATTATGTATGTGTGGAAACAGCAGCCTGGTCTGGGAGGCCGACATCGCCACAGAGGTAATTAGACACTTAGATGTCATGTTCAACAAGCTCCCTCTCTCGCCCGTGCTGGTATTTTGAACTCTTCTCTCCCCACTATAGTAACCCCCCTTATTTCCCTCAGACTGCACATTTTGGACAACGGGGACATTTTTTTTAAAGAAGTTAAATTAGAGGTTCATTTTGCTTTAAGACCTGAACATAAAATTAGCTTATAATTGTAACCTCTTCGACTCGGCCTCAGCGCGCACAAAACTCAAATAAAACTGAATTGGCAAGGGTTGAAGAAAAAAAAAAAAAAAAAATTTCTCAAATTATTAGTATTTTTCCTGGGCTGTGTTTTTAGACTTGCAATTATCCTGGGTGGCATCAAATTAGCATATGCGTCTGTGCAATCTGTTACTGAGGAAATAATTTAAAATACTTTCCCAAAGCAGCCAAAATGAATAGGCTGAATCGGGTGGAAGTATACCTGGAGCTTTTTCGCTTTTTGCTACACTGCAATCACAAACTTGTATTGTGATTCAATGTATTTCATTGGGATTTTGTGTTGTATACCAACACAAAATAGTTCATAAGTGTGGAGTGGAAGCAATTTTCTTTCCCAGAAAATTGTGAAATGTTTGGTGAACATTTGTATTCAGCTCCCCAAAGTCAAAACTTTAACAGAACGACCTTATGTTAAAATTTCAGCAGCAAATTTTTCAAGGGTTGTGTCCACTATTCTTTGCAAAATAGCTCAAGCCTCTGGAGTTAAATTTTACGTCTTGCCACAGATTCTAAACTCGAATAAGTCTGGACTTGAATGTGGCACTCTAGTATAAGACCATTCTGCCATTCTGTTGTATCTGAGGTCACTGTGGTTCTGGAAGGTAAACCTACCATGTATATATTTTACAAAAGGTCACATTTGGGAAAAAAAAAAAAAAAAAAAAAAAAAAAAAACTGTCTTTGTGCTGAGTTACTGTGCTAATGTTACCTGCTTCACTTCATACCATGGCACATAGCCACAAAGGGAAGAAAAGTCCTCAGTTGGAACTAATAATGATACAAGTATGTGTCTGATCTGCCGCGTTTAATCCTTCCGTTGTTGTGACTTGATGGCTGTTCAGGCTCCACTTCTTCTGCTGCAGGGTTTGCTTGGGGGTCAAAGATGTATGGATGTACCACTGTGGATCTTCTTGTAGCCATTTTCACATGCCTAAGGTGCTAATGAGTTGGGAGGGCTTATTTGCATAATCGTGACGTACCCTTAAAGCAGCGCATTCCTAAATGAGCTCAAAATGGGCAGAACTAATGGGATGAAATCTCAATGTCTGAGAATAATGTATGTTATACATCTCCTACTCACTGTATCATTAAAGGGGAAGCATTATGTAAAATCAACTTTTTGAGCTTTTCATCATGTTATTGTGTTATTCCCTCATCAGAAACATACCTGGAGTGTTGCTTTGATTTTTTTTCATGCATGTTTGAGAAATCCTTTAATCTCCCATTTCAGCCATTCGAGTTGCATAAACGGTTGGTCACACTCGGCTCTTTCAGACAAGCGGCGGCAGCAATTAGCAAACACCTGGTAGAATTGTACATCTGCTGAGCTCATCACAAGCGCTACTACTCAATGTTATGCTGGTAATACCATTGTTAAAGGCTTAATAGAGAAATGTTGTGATGACGTGCTATAGGCAGTGTGGGAAAGAACAGGAGTTTCTTAAAGAGACAAGGCGTTAAATTGTGAAGTCAAATTTATTTTAAGTCTAGTTTGACAATACAGCATTTTTATGATTTTTTTATGCTGCCTTCAACTGAAGGCAACATAGTTACTTCATTGTACTATAAATTATCACTGTGTGCAAGGAAAATGCATAGTATTGCTCTCTTAAGAAGAGAAATTCTCTCTTCCATCAGTTCAGGACATTTCATTCATCATGTTTAATTGTCTGATCAGACATATTTGAAATTGAAACAAAAAAAACAAAAAAAAAAGAGAGAGAGAGATCACACTTCACTGTAGCGAATCTGAATGCGCAGAAACCACCAGCCTCCCTGCACAGTCCTTTGCTCATCCCGTGAGTCATTTTCCCAGCCTCAAGGAAAGGTGTAATGCATGCCGGGTAAAAGATAATGTAATTTGGAGTAGATAATAAATAATGAATAGTCAGGGCACAACTAAAGTATATGGGAGGAAATATTATCTGGTGTTTTAACTGTAGGCTGGGTAAGTGATAAAGTGGAATCTATCTCCAGTTAATACTGCTGTCTAGCCTGTGGGCAGGAGGCATTAAAACAAGCCAAAGAGTGAACAGTATAAAACCCCTCAAGCCAAAGGAGGAATAAAACACATGAACCTGCTGCCTTTTTCCTTCAGTTTAAATGTGACTTCAGGGAGTTTAAAAGTCGCCAGCAGAAGAAAAAAAAAAAAAAAAAAAAAGCACGAACAGACAAAACACACCCAGAGTTTTTTTTTTTTTTCCCCCCGCTTCCCCCTTTCTCTCTTGACCCAGATGGCTGAATGTGACATCTTCAAGGAAAGAAAATAATGTCATCTGATAGTCTGGAGTTCCAGACTCCTGTTCTGTCTGATGCGTACCCATCTCTCCCCTATGTCAATCCTCAGTGCAGGCTTATACATCAAAACCTCAGAGTAGTCAGTTAACCACCCAGTCTTTCATCTTGCAGACTGGAAAGATGAGAACCTGCTATAACAATAGCTGAAGGGTTCGGGTCAGGTCAGCAATGACGGACTGCAGGGTTTAGGGTTTGTGACAAGGTTAGACCCTGCTGTCCAACCACAGTGCACCACCAACGTTCTTTGCACTCCTGAACTGTAATCCCTGTGTTCCCTGCTACTTAGGCTGATGGATACAGGAGGGGACTGAGTGGAGCAGCATAGATATCAGCTTCTTTTTGACAGTCATCCCTGTGGGCTGTCACTCAACACAGATCCTCCCATCCTCTACTTCTTGTCTGGCTCCTTTTGCCCTCCTAATCTGCAGTTCTTACTACCTTCATCCTGTGAAGTCTTCTGCCTTCCAGCTTTTGTTTGGGAGATTAGCTCAGCTCTCTGCCCACCAGGAGTTTAGGTTTCTGTTTGAACACTGAGGGGAACACATTACTTGGGAGGCTGGAAATCTGGAAGGAAAATCATTATGCTTCCTGCACTGTTGTGTTTTCTTTAATTGCTCCAAACTGTCATTTTTACGGACTCCTAGTCTAGACGTCTACAGATAAACATTTAATGAATCTATTAAATCCTGTTATTTCCTACAATCTACACTGATTGAGGAAAATACCCTGATTCCCCAGACTTATTGCAGTTTGTTCTGTTGCAGCATGCACATCTAAAAGGTCTACATATTAGTGTATATCAGAGGAAAGACAAGTCTTGACTTGAAACGACCTCAGACAGAGACGGGACAGGGCACACAGATTAGAAAGACAAAATAATACCTGCAGCACTAAATGTTATTAGTAAAATATATTAATATATTTGGCATTTCTCTTAAATGCCTTACTACAGAAAGGCACCTACGCATGTATTTAGAACATGTTGGATGATACCTTTCAGTTAAATCCAATACCTCTAAAAGTCACATTATAAATATAAAGTTCTCTATTTATACTCTAAATAAAGAGAATAAAGCATGATGTGCTTTATTCTCTTTACTTAGAGAATAAAGCACATCATGAGGAATTAAGGAATAAAATGCTTTTCCTCATCAGAGACAGAGGAACTGGCCCAACTGGATAGGAAGCTAAAGTATGGGACAATACTTACAAATGCTAAAAAAAGAGACTTGAGACTGGTGAAATAAACAAAGCACATGTCTATTTATCATCACAATATTAAACGACGATGCCTGCAATATTATGCTGTGGGGGAGAAGCAGGGACTGGAAGACGAGGTCCAAGGATTATGTTCAAACCAAAGGACACAAAGTGAACATGGCACAGAAGTGGCTCAGGTCCAACTCTGCACAAGTCATGGTGGCACAGACAGATTCTGAATTTCAACCTCATTCAACGCAACTGTAGACCAGAGAGTGGTGCTAGTTCGGATTTCTCTACAACTTCAGAGCATTTGCAAAAAGAGTGGCAGAAACAAGTCAAAATTGTTGATGTGCAAAAGTTGCAAACTGCAGTTGCATTTCATGTCAAAATGCTTCTGTTTTTGTAAGGCAGCTTTTTGTTCAAATTGAATGTCACATGCTTTTGGCTGATTTCAACTGTTTTTTGTTTTTGCTGGTTTGAACTGTTTTGTCTGGCTGGGTTTGATCTGGCTGAAGGTCAGGGTCTTGGCTTTGGCTGTAGTTAAGTCCCAGCTTCAGGACTGCTAGGACATGGTTCAGAAGGGCAAGAGGTTTGTTTTCTGTTTCTATTATACTGATTTTAAACCAGTTCCATGTGTTTGCTGATGCCAGTTCGGAAGAGCACCTCACCAGCATTTTATTTACTTCTACCAAATCCATTTACACTTCATTTTAGTTCCTAATTCAATGGGAATTGATAACAGAATCGATATTGATAAATTCTTATCTATTTCCATCCCTATCTGCCACATAGCAAAACTTGAAGACAGTTGCGAGGTCTGTGTACTTCAGCCAGTGCAACCATATGCCAAGATGTTTTGCTAACTAAAGTTCAACCTCAACCCCTGGCCCTAATTACCTCTGGAAAAATAAAAAACAGGACCAGTCCAGATATATTTTTGTCATGGGTAATTTTTTTTTGTATTTCAAGGGCTGGAACCAAACTCTACAGGGCATAGATCCAAACCACAGAGGGATGCTTAACATGGGGAAGAATTTAACTGGGGCATTTATCTGAAGTCAGCGCTGCATAAAGTGAATACCTAAAATAAGCCACGGGCTCAGAAAAAAAAATGTCTTTCTGACCTCACTGCGATTCATCTTCATTCATTACACATACGAGAGAAAATAAACTCAAAGGAAAAGAGTTGTGCATTACTCTAATGGCCCAGAAAACAATTACTGAGAAGTTAATAACTTTCCATAGCAGCTTGGAAAATTTAAAGAAGACGCCAGGGTGCAAAGAGAGCGATATTGCAACAACAAAGTCATTGGAAGCCTAGTGTTTATTACGGTGAGCCCTAACAGAAATAAATCTAAAGCTCAACCAGCCTTGTTCTCTGGAATACAGCCAGTATTTACACCCAAAAACAAAAAGGTTTATTAAGCTTGGAACATTCCATATGAACAATTAAAAAAATTAAACAAAAACTGAATATAAGCTGTAAATGCAGTAATTTAAAAAATAAGCTACTAAAAATTAATAATAATAAAAAAATGCATTTCATTTGTACAATCAAAGTAAGTCCAGTTTCAATACAAGTCAATCATATTGTTAGCTTCATGGTCCAATTGTACACGTATAAATACAATTTAATGTACAATATAATGCAGATATCAAATGCAAATCATTAAAAGGCAGTTTACATAAATAAGCCTGAGTGACTGCATTAAAACAGTCGTGTCGCAGCAATCCTTTATCTTTGGAATGCATGTAATGGCTGTGGAGAGGGAACACTCTATGTTAACAGCAACAAACCATCTACAAAGCCAGGCTAAAAGTAGATCGGCATCTGCAACAACCAGCAGGTCTTTTAGAGCAAACAGAAATAAAACAAAAAGAAATGATCAACCAAAACAAAACAAAAAAAAAAGACACCTACCAGTACTTTCTATGGAAAAGATAAACTCATAATAAGAATTAGTCTCAGTGGTAGCTCTGACAATAACTCAATGCAAAAAAATCAAAACAAAAACAGAAACACCAAACTAGTCAGTTTCTGCAAGAACAGCAAAGACCTACAAAGAGTCAATCGTAGCCATAGCGCCATCGATGACTACACAAAAAAAGAGACCGGGCAGGTCTATCATCAAAGGTGAAAATACCCCCGAAAAAACAATGAGTACACAGAGTTAATGAAAGAAAAAATTAATTCAATGACTTCATCAAGGAAATTGAGATGGTTAGGATACACATAGGAGTACATCATATGGTAAAGAAAAACAAAGCGTGCACAAAATCAAAAGCAGTTAGAGCTCTTTCAATGGCTTCTTCCAGGGGAGAAATACCTAAACAGTAAAGAACTGGGCCGGGGGTACTTTCTATTGGGAAGAAAAGCACAGAATATACAGAATCAATAGGAGAACTCGCTCTGTCAATGGCTTTCTCCAGAGGATATACACTAAACATAGAAGGACCAGGGCAGGTGTACTTTGTATGGGAAATCAAGTCAATGAGTAACCAAGATCAATAGCAGTAATAGTTCCTGTGGCTCTGTCCAGGACAGAAAACAGCTGTACAGAGAAACGGCATCAGGAGCACAAAAAATAATAACAGTTATCAATTGTTAAACCAAATAAACCTGTAGCATATTGTAAGCTATAACTATAAAAATAAAAAATATTAGTATATTTATTGCCAGTTAGAATCTACAGGACTAATTGTCGATGGACGAAATTAATGTCAAGAAATCAGTTTTTACTGATCACACCTCCTCACACTCCCCTACAAGACTGCCATCTATCATCATCAGCATTTAGGAAAGAGCCACTAAAAAACTGTCATCTGCCAACTTCTGTCTGCTGAAAACAATAAATCCAGATTTATTAACATTTTGTTCCCCTACATTGTCAGCTTGTTTACGTCTGTATATTCTTCCTTGTTGTCACCATTTGTACGGCTTTTTTTTTATTTTTTTTTTATCCCCGGCATACACTAGGTTATTTACACACAACCGTGTTCCCTTGCTGATGCCTTTTTGAAAACCACTTAATTAGAAAAGGCTGTAAGACTCAAATGTGCACCTCTGCCACCACAATGAAGCACCACAAAACACCCATACATACAAGTCTGTTTTTTTTTCCTACATTCCTTTTCAGTCACCTTTTATCTTATGTGCTCTATCTGGCTAATTACACAGAGATTAGAGGTGGTGGCGCGTCCCAGTAAACAACACAACAGGTGTAAGGACATTAATATTCATCTAGGTTTTATTTATGGAGTGCAGCACAGGTAAGAAAAAAAAAAGAAAAAAAAAGCAGGGACAAGCTTCTGAATGCAGGAAATTAGAGACAAGAAAAGTGTGTGTAAAAAGGCAGCAGCAACTACATGGGAACTGGGACAGCACACTTTTAATTAAGGGAAACATCTGAAAGAACACACAAAGTTCACTGATTTAGCATACTCGGGGAGAATACACATCCTCATTAGCAACAGGTTTAAAAAAAAATCCATGTGGGAAGGTAGGCGATGTGGGCAGCCACATATCTTTGGTAGTCATCATCAGCAAGATACGGACCCTGATTTTTAGAGGGCACTGTCTGCTTTCTTTTAGAAAAAAAAAAAAAAAAAAAGGTTTCTGCAATTTTCACACCAAGTTACAAAGAAGGAACAGCAGGATAAAACCACAGTTTCGTCTGAGCTGTTTTGCCTCTGATTTAAGTTACACACTGCTGGAAACTTCCAAACTTTAACAGATTGGGACCCCTCTGAACTTTCTAAGTTCACATAAAGGAACTTCTGGAGCATGATTAAAACCACATGCCACGTTTTTCCTTCTGTTTTTTTTTTTTTTTTTTGTCTTTGTGTGGATGTGACCTATACTGTACAGCTGTTAAATCTTTTGGTCACATACACACACAGAGCACATAGACTCAGGTTTTTTTTTTTTTAGATGTGCACACTGACCCACTGGTGGCAGCTTATCCATTTAAGCAGATGAGACGGTGCTTTGTGGCTCCCAAAGGCAAAAAAGTAAAATGATTTGAAGCACCACTTCTCTTTAGTTGACTATATTTCAATTGGACTGATGTTTTCTTTTGTTTTGTCTACTAACGTTTTGACCCAGATTCTGAAACGTGGCCCGCTCATTCTGAATTAGATTTCACATGTCACTGCGTGTTTACGCAAGGCTGGCTGACCGACATTTGGATCAGTCAAGCTTTGGTAGAATCGGGCACTGTAGATCTCAGGACGTTTGGACAATAGCTTCGCTAAGAAGAGGCTCAATCAGCCTCTTCATGCCCCATTAGAAGAAGTATTTAGAAGTTTTACACAAGTAAATCTATTAAAACTAGTGATATGTTTATGTTCTGCTCCAATAGAAAAGCAATGCCACCTCATGGTTTCTGTGTTGAACTGTATCTCTTTGCCTGACAAAACCCATAAACAGAGTTATTACTGCCATTAACTATGTGTCCTTTTCGTTCTTTCTTTCTCATGAAAAGTATTCCAGGCAACTGATTGTCTGTTCAACTGCTTCTACACTTGGAAAAGCCTTTCACAGAGCTAATGCCAGTAGGTTTTTTTGTACTCTTTAAACAAAGTGGTTTCAGTCTATGTGTGTTAGCTGTGTCTCTTAGCTTAACTAACCATTTGATGGACCTTAGGCTGCCAAGGAGTCTGTATTAACTTTATTTTCCCTTTCAATTAAAGATTTCTCCAAACTCTGTGTTTGCTGTGTTTCTTTGTTGGTTGAATCGCTGCAATCAACTCTCTGTATTCCTTTTTTTTTCTTTTTTCTTTCCAATAGTAAGAACTCCTGCAGCAGTGGGTCTTTTTTATTTTCCCTTTTTTGGATTGTTTCCTTCTGTGTTTGATTCTGCTCTTATTGTGCTGAAGTTTTCTTCATGTTTATAGAAGTGGATCGTTTCCAATGTCACCACATGCTTCCTTAGAATGGGTATGTTTACACTACTTTTGAAAGCTACTGCATGTTATACCTCAACATTGAATTTCTAAAAGTAACTTTTGCCCATTTTGTTTCCATGACCAAAAGTGGACAAGACAGGGTACAGAATTCCTCTAAAATGCAAAAAATGTAAGAAAAATCTAAATTAAATCCTTAGAATGTAGTTTCTGTGTTTAGCTCCTAATGAGAAACATTGAGTTGATGCAATCTCTCTTTTATGAAGAACTCCTAATAAAATCTTAGAATACAGTCAGATTTGTATGTTAAAGATCTGGCACCTTTAATCTTCCTCAGAATGACTACTTTATGCTTGAAAATCTCCGCAAACCAACAACTTCCACTGTAACGTACTTGCTACGACAGACAGAAGATGTAGTGCATAAACCAGCTGAAAACGTGAGTTGATATTGATATGCTATTTATAATTTCTATTTGCATAAATTACATTAGCCAAAATGGGAAAGAGCAGGGGGAAAATAAGAGCCAGAGGCAAGCAAGTTGATTCGAATTGCCAAGTAGGACTTATTGCATTTGTTTTGCTCTCTCTCATTTCTCATTAAACCTGGCATCACAGAGTTCAGCTAATGAAGGTGGGGACATTGTGTGCAGCCTCATGTGTTGTCTGTCGGAGTATTCTGTCTACTGACAAATCCTTGTCAGCTGAACACATAGGGCTGACAGGCTCTTGTCAGTGGCAGTAAAAAGGGAGCTCCTGCTAGGTGACCAAACACTTGCAAATCAAGTGTCTATGTAGTCAAGACTTAGACAAGGACTAATAACAGCAGGGACAGTGAACTACTGCTGCCTGCATGCTGCTAATTGGCTTAACATGCAAAGTTGACATGGCTGATTGGGCAGCTAAAGGTGTACACCCCAGGACATTGCGGCTTAGTCACACAGTGCATACTTAAAAGTCAAAAACTATTACTTTTCACACAGATGAAAAAGAGCTTAAAAGCTTTGCATCGGCAGACAAAGCTTTTCTCATTACCTTGTGTGGACCATGTCATCCCATTTTTGAAGAGAGTTCACAATAAACACACTAGGTTTTAGAGATCTGATCTAACCAAGGTGCTTTGCTTCCTTAAGCTTCAACCAAAGCCAACACAATAGCAATGTCATTGTATTTGCTCTGTTAAACTCCAGTGGATTTATATGAAGCAGATATTTAATTTCTGGGTGTGCTTTGTCCCCTAAAGCATTTCTGGAATAAGTACTTTGGTTCTATATGTAAAGTGTAAACAAGCATCGTCTTGGCTAAAGAAACTAAGGCCATGTAATTGCCATGTTAATCAAATGAACATTTTAAAATGCCCTGCCAAACTGGTCTGCAGAATACACCTCTGTCTCCTTTGGGAAACACATCTTTGCTCAACTGATTCACATCAACTAAAATCGGATCATATCAATTGTGTGCCACGCCTTGGAGGGTCCATTATTTGTTAAGCCTTCTGACTGCAATGTCTATGTCTGAGATGATGACATGGCTGATGGATGCACATACTGCTCCAATGTACAGGAAAAATGCATTTGTAATTTTGATAAGAAGCTTAAGAAAATCATATGTTTACTATTCATGGAAGCCTTGGCTCAGGCCACAGTTCAGAAATTCACTATTATGGCCAATTTAGTGCGTATTTTCTGTGCAATGCCTTTTTTGAACCATGTGACAAATTTCTACAACATTGTAGACTTAAAAAATGCCACAACCTTAAGTCCAATGTAGTAACTTGAGTCATAACATTTTTAAACAGAATGTTTTGCTTGCTTATGTTTTCTGATAAAAATAAAAATACTAGTACTTTACTGTGAAGATTCTTGCACTTATTTGTAGAGATGACATTCTCATATTTTCCTGTAATAGCTGCCAAAGAAAACCGTGGGTTTTTTTTTTTGCAAACGTTTATGTTTGTTCACTGAGGCTTTACACCTCACATAACTTTTACAACTCCTGTTTGGCTGCAACGTGGTGGACCGCAATGGCTGGCTGTTTCACCTCTACCTTACAAACATAACTAATATCCACTTATTTCATTCCACATGAACAATACAATTTTGCTTAGGTTTCCATATGGAATTGAACAGATATAGGTCAATGTATTGAATACTGTTATTTAAACTTAATACCTAATTATTACAAAAAAAAGACAGCCACCTACTTTTAGAGTACCAAAACAAAGGCCACTGGATATCTTAAGCAGAAAACCAATTCACTTATCAACTTTCCTCATCAGCCACAGAATTACAGGAAGCATTTGCCAAATGGATCCAATTCGCTATTGTTCTCACTTTGCCAAACCTCACAGCTTTGAATGCTACTCTCTGCCTGAAACAAAATGGATAGAGGGAAGCAAAAAAAAAGGGAAAGAAAAGCAACATCCCCTTTTTGTTTTATGGGTAGGAGTGCTGATTACTGCAATAAAAGGAAACATTTATTGGGATTCAAACTCCCGATCCATTCATGTCAGCTGAGCGACTGAAGGAGACGAGTTAGATAGAAGGTGGCATGTGGTGTAGCTCTCTTCCTTTGTACTGGATAATTTTATTTAAGTCTCTCATTTTGTGAGACTTGCAAACACACAGTCGCAGATGGCCATTATTGCCAGGTTCAATATAGCAATCATTGCTGAAAAATGGCAAACTTTCATTTCATTGTGTACCTCTGAATGGTAATGCCATTGGGGCCACTTTGAAAATGTGAGATTTAATCAAGGAATGGCGAGGCAAGTAGAAGTCTCATCCTAATCAGAGTTGAGAGAGTTATTATAGTCGTGCTGTTTTTGCTCTACAGTTCAACCCAGTGTGTCTCTCTCTCCATAATTTCACATCAAAGCCAACCTCTTCCTGTGTACATTTTTTGCGAGGAAAGACTGGAGTGCTGGTAAAGAGCCCACCTTGGGGTCACCAATCATGTAGAGGACTAGCACATAACTCTGTCATTTCCTGACACCACCACCTTCAAATGGGAGAGGAATGGCAGCCATAAATCGAGCCAGAGGCTGTCCAATCAATGCTACGGCAAGCTGACTGACGTGCCATTTGTCATAAGACGAACGCCTACTTTCCTATACCTACTACAGATAAGACTATTTCAGATGTTTTACTCATTTTATAGGTTTTGCTTTTGTCAATGAAGCCATAGGTTCGTTCAATAGCACTTTGCATTTGCTGAATGTCACAGGATAATTAATGTCACTCAACAATTTCAACACTACTGCTTAAGATGGTTCACTAAATTATTTTTATTTAAATGCTTACAGAACAGAACATGTGAAGCATTGTTCTACTCCAGGATGCTGCCAGGGTTAACTGAAGGACAACTACAGTGTCCTCTTAATGTCTTTTTACAATATTCCTAATACAAATCTATAACAAGCCCTAAAATATTTTATTTTTTTCCCTCATTTCGGTAGTGTGATATATTACTGCACAACAGATAGAAGCATAAAACTGACATTTACTCAGCTACAGAAGCATTTTTTTGTACAGATTTTGCAATAAGTTTTCAGTTATCGTTCTGAAAGATCTAATAACAAAGTATCTTTTCTTTTTCCAGTATTTTGTTTCAACTACAATGACATTTTACAAAATTATGAATTCTTAAAAGTTTTCAAAGGGATACAGAAACGTACAGTCAAAGCACAGCAGATTTTTCACCATACTTTACACCTGGTGCAAGGTCCGTGTCACATAAATCCTTGTTTGTGAGATTATTATACTGCAATAAAAGTTACATTTTAAATATTATATGTTATATAACATTAATGTATGTAGTGAGTCAATGCTGCGCTCAATAACTTCAAACTTCTCGTATGGGAAGGATAAATCACCATAATATTAAGGAAACAGTACCTGCACAATTTTTGCACCAAAGGCAAAACTGTCTGCTCTAAGAGGTTTATCATCGACAGAGTAGTCACAAATATATCCCATGATATGCAAGGACAGAATATAGATACAGATAAAACTGCATAGTCTTATCTGCATAGTTAGAACTATTTCAATGACCCATCTGATATTAATTTCAGTGGACTGCCAGAAACTCACAAAAAGAAGAAAAAAAAATGTATGAAAAATGTAAAAGTGTATGATCGGTAACAGCCCCCTACAAAGCTGCAAAGATTAAGTAGATACAGAAAACAGATGAATGGGTGGATTTTAATACTGAATATCATGCTATGCATAGTGTTGAAGCCCTTATGAAAAAAAGCTTGAACATTTTTTAGTGGTCAGTGAAGGTACTCCATAATTGCTTCCACTTTTCATGGGTTACAGAAGTTAAATGCCCTTCACATTTATCCACATAATCTATTAATGCATCTTAATAATTGATACGACGCCTCTGTGGCCGTGCTCTTGGCCCACAATCAATTAGTAATTTAAATGAGAGGGCAGAGGAGCCAGATGGGATGGTTCACCGAGAAGTTTATAGAACCAGGTGTTCCAGACAATAAATAATAAAAGCTATGCATTTATAGTTCAGACTGATGCAAATGCTGTATCCGCTGTAGCACCAGCAACTGATAGAAAACCTGGGAAAATAAGTCGTTTTCTGGAAATTGCACAATTCTGAAGCTTCACATCACTCCCTCAAACACCCACACTCAGAGGACTCACTCATCCCTCTGTGTTGTAAACCCTTTTAAACATCGATGGTATCCATAAATGACTGATCAATGCACACACGGCACACAAATCTTTGTAACATTGGAGGATTCTTGGGTGAATTTTTTCAGCAAAATAATAATAAAAAAAACAATGGCCAGGGATAGACACCAATAGTCTCATAGTATTAAAACACAAATTTATTTCCCTAATTAAGTGTAAAGTGTAGGAGGATTCTCTCAGCCAACAGAATGTAAGTAAGCCTGAAAATGGTAAGGGAATTGTAACAATTCATTAATTACTCTAAGCTCCAAAGAGCTAGAAAAAAAGGCCCAAGTTCTTTGTAATTGCAAAATAAAGACATTTCAACGACATAAATTTATTTTTTATTTATTTTGTTTAAAAAGCTCTATTTTACTTGATGCCAGTAAATAGCCCCACCCTGCCAATGGTGCACCACCTGCTTGAAGTAGTATCCTATTTTGTAGTGTTAGTGTTAAAAATACAGCAGAATGTTTTACCTTTCCCACTTTGTAGCTTCAAGTTAAGCAGAAGCGAAACAGGGCTAGCAGCGTTCATAGGGGTAATGGGATTTAGCCTTTTGAATCATATATTTAGTTGGACTTTAATTCCTTCAACACGACTAGCAAGAACTATCGGCTGATTCTTTTTGTGGAGGTTAGTGTGACCAAAACAGGCATTAATTACTCAAACACAAATTCTTGCATCATTCTCACTCGCTCATTATTTACCGCGTATCACCAGCTGCCGCCATGTGTAACCGAAAGGTTAATGAAGAGCAAAGCGACATGAGGGCCTCCCAAACCTCCTGCCATTGCTCTGTTACATTGTGCGTTTGTATATGTGGTTGTGCAAGTGCATCTCATCAGACACGTATGCCTGCCATTTCTTAATTATTGATAATGAAGCCCATGGAGACTGCAGTGAAAGATGAAGGGGAAAATGGCAACTGTTGCAGTCAGACATAATAACAATACAAGTCATGATGGCACTGTAATGAGAGCAATTACGCGAGTATACCCTCGACAACCACAACAAAACAAGTCATTCTGCCATTTTCAGAAGTTGGGGCTGTATGATCATCACTCTCTTCATCGAAAACATCTTTCTTTCTTTTTTTAACCGCTTTACCCAAACCCCTTCATTATGACCAAAGTTTCCACATCTAAAACCTATATTCATCCATGTTTTCGTCTACAAAACCCAACTTCCATTGTCGACATAGCAGAAGCCATAAATAATGCTGACAGTCTATGTGGGTTTGATGATTACAACACTCACAAACTCAACACCCTCTGTGCCACATCAACTAGTTCCTGTGACCTTCCCATCCTTGAGAGAGACAGTTTTACATCCCGGCTCTCATTAAATCTCCTGAGGTTTAGGGCCATGGTAAAGCAAACAAATGGCTCGTAATCACAGCGGTAATAAGAACAGAGGTGGTCATTAGAAATGCTGTTTTCCCCATATGGGATTCCTTAAAGAGAGCAGAGGACCCTCTTCTTATTGTGCAAGAGTGACTTACTGTTTCTGGCAGCACAGTGACAGATTGTCCTTGTCTGTATTGGGAGAGATGGGGACTTCTCCTCACTGGCTGACCACCTACTTGACTTGCCCACAAGAAAGCATGAAGAAGTATGAGATTTACTGGGATAACCTTGAGACTTTAGAAAACCCCACAATTTCACTCTGTTATATAAACAAGTAACAAATAATCTTCTCAGCCAATTTGTGAAGTACACTTAGCTACCGCTTTGCCTCCAGGACAGGGTTAATTTTTTAATGGCATAGATTTAGGAAGGTATCAATTTGGTCCATATTGATATAAAATCATTACAAAGTTGCTTCAAATTTGTCAGCTGCATCCATGATGGGATTCTCAACTATCCACCAAAAGCACTTAGTTGTACTAAAATCTGGTAATTACGGAGGCCATGGGAGTTCAGTTAACTCAATGTCAAGTTCAAGAAACCAGTTTAAGATTAACTGAATTTTGTAACTTAGTGCATTATCCGGCTGATAGTAGTCATCAGAAGATGTTTGTAAATCCAAGAGATGGTCGTGTAAGAAAAATTACTAGAATAGACCAGTTCAGTTATTAATTGAAATTGGTCATTTTTTCCATTTGTAAGGGTTTCTGCATATATTTATTTGCAAATTAAATATTCTTTGAAAGTTTGATATTCAAATTACTTTGTCAACTTTCACCCAAATTTAACGACACATGACAATGTCAAGATGTCTGCTTTGAGCTTATTTGAGGTACACAGCAAACCGCCATGACAAACAGTCCCACATGTACTTACCAGGATCTGAGAAGCAATTTCCTAAATAGAGCAATAAGTCAATTAGTCACTCTAATTTTGACTTTTACACATGAGGAATAACTGGAATAATCCAAAATAAAAAAAGTTACGGTGGTATCCTCATGACACAACCAAGATGTAACCCAATCCATCTGTCACTAAACCTAAAACTTTTATCTGCCCAAATGAGCAATATTGTTCTTAGCTTGGATCACTATAGAGTGGTAAGAGATGTACAATGATTGTTGTATAACTGTGCTTCTTTGTTCAAGAAAACTGAATTAAAGGTATGAAATTACATAACTGAATGTGTAAATGATAAATTCTGTGTGCGAAACCAACTCATAATGAGTAAAAGATTCTTAGTTAAGTGCACAAACCTCTTTGGATTTTTGGTCTCGGTCCCAAATTCATATTTTTTGAAAACGTTTTCAAAATAAGGCTTCCCAGGCTTTCAGATAACAGAATGTTACATCAGTTTCACTTAGCATAAAGCATATATTTAAACAGAACGGGGAGAAAAACTCGTTCCTTATCCATATGTTTATTAATCCGAGTGTTTTCAATTTTTATGATGCATGACACGTTCAGTTTATTTACTTTCCAATTTATAGGTTTTTGCAAGAAGCTCACTTAGCATAAATAGCCATAAAGGCCTAAGTGACTACGCAGAGTGACTTGGAAAAATCTGCTCAAGTGACAACACAATAAATGCATGCATACCAATAATAGTCATAAAAGGCTCTTACCTTTATTTGTAATCATTCACAGTGGGCAGCACCAAGGGAACATGAAAGAGAGAAAAACGAAGAGATTAAGAATATGACGATGTTGAAAATTCAGAATTAAATGTATTTCTGCCTAACAATTAGTCCCCCAATTTAAAGTACCATAAAAAAAGGAAATAAGCATCAAAAGACAAAGACAAATTTTGTTTTCAGTCACGTTGAGGTATGGAGATTCAGTTGTAAATCTTGCAATACAAATTCTTAGCACTACAGCTAATGATTATTTTAGTAATGAACTATTTAATCGCTTATTCTGACAATTAATCAGATAACAATAACTCTGCAGATTTTTCATTTAACTACTGAAGTTTTCCAAAGGGGTAATTACTTTTTCTTGTAGGGGCAGGTCAACTTGAATTGCTCAATTTCCTTTTAATAAATGAAATTCTCCTTTGAAAGCCTTAATTTGAATTCACTCAGGTTACCTTTGTCTTGTGCTAACTGATGAAACTAGGAATTTTGCTTTAAACCAGAAGATTCAGAATGATTCAAAATAGTCACTGATCAGTTGCTGACCTGAAGTTAAAAAAAATATATCAGTATATTAGATTTTTCTAATATCCAGCAGGATAATAATTAAAAGCACAACACAAAGTCCACCCTAGAGCAGCTAAAAAAACACAAACGACAAGAAGGTGGTTTTGGAATGGCCTTGTTGAATCCCAAACTCAAGTTAAGATGCTTTTGTTTGAATTAAATTCTTCTAGTTTAAGCAAAAATATTGATAAAGTTAACACTGTGGGCAGCAGTAAAGCTTGATGAGATCTTCCAATGTACAGTTGCAGTAACTAAACAATGAGCAGAGGCAATGATAGGAGCAGTACCAGAAGAAGCAGTAGCAATTGGAGGTGTGCCGATCGATCGGCCACCGATCATAATCGACTGATTTCCGTGAAAAAGTGTATGATCGGTGATCGCCGATCACGGTCTCTTGCCGATCATCACCTGCATCTTATTTCGCAGCCTGTCTGTGCAGCTGGTCTCCTCTTTCCTTCACTTTGCGCAAACGCGCAGCAACAAATCCTAAGCGATGTGGAACTATAACGCACTGAATGAATGGGGAAGTTTGCGTGTTGCGGCGGAAAATTTAAGCACGTGGGGTGAAGCACGTCAAAATGCATCAACACAACGAATCTAATATGGAGCGATCAGATAGCAAGTAAAGCAGCACACAGCTACAAACACTCACCCGGATTATTTACCTTGACGGTTAGAAAGCTATGCAAGTAACTCGCAAAATTATTTAAGTTTTTGAGCTGCGGTGTAAGACGCTGGTTCTGCTCTCGCTGTTGAACCGCTGCTACAGGTAGTAATATTTCACAGACGGAGCTTCGCTTCTGCTCCACCTGGTAGTGACTCTCACACCGAACCTCTGCTTAAAGCTGCAGCATCTAACTTAAAAAATACGTTTTACCTACGTATTAAAACTTTCGCTGTCCTAACATGAGACAGATAATCTCTGAAAAAATAATCCATCTCCTCCCTGATCTGCATAATTACTCCGCTCAGTCAGAAACAGCCAATCAGAGCTAGCAGTAATCAGCTAGCCGCCATGCCATCAGGAAGTTTTCATTCAGTAACTCAGGATGGTTTATTGTAATGGATCCTGTTTTTGCCTTTGAATGTTAAGTTTTATACTTGAATTTTTTGGCAATGTTGAGAGATTTTATTTTGACTTTTTGCATTATTTAGCCTCTTCAGAGCCTTCATATGTTTTCAGTCTGTTAAAGATAGTATTATCAATAGCAGTACAATTTGCACAATGCCTGTTTTGTTTTCTTCTTGGAAAAAGTTATTAAAAAGTTTTTGTATAAATTAAGGTGAATTCATGGTTCCTTTTTCCACATAATGTAACCTGTAGTGCTCATGATTAAAAAAAAATAATTATGTGATCGGTATCGGTGATCGGCCCTCATGGGTGATCGGAATTGGAATCGGCAGGGAAAAACCTGATCGGCACATCTCTAGTAGCAATGATTAATGAACAAAAACATAGGAGCAACTCATGCAGCAGATGTCTTTGCAAAATGGGCGATGCAGCAGCTGTTCTGGAAATAAAGAGAGCAGGTTTATGACAGCTAAAAATAATGTGCTGTATGATAATTTGATGCCTCATATATTCGGCATAAAGCTTCAGTGACAGACGTGAACGAGTTATGTGGTCTTCCGTGTCTTCCAATAGGAAAAATAAATTCAAAAAAGAGACAAGGAATGATGCCATGCATGTCACATGTCTGTTCAGTTCAGTTTTCAGGAGACTTGAACAAGCTTTGATGAGCGAACTCCAGTTAAGACCCCATTAAAGACATATTAGTTAAAAGAAATCAGGAGGACAAACTTTAAAGGAGAGGAACAAAGGGATGAGAAAAATGCAACCTGAAGAAGAGAGAGAAGCCAGGAAGGTTGAGAGGGTGGAGACAACTCTGAAATGATGAGCTGAAGTTGATACTAAAAAAAAAAAAAAAAAAACAGAAAAGATGTTCTTTCATCTTGTAAGCTTTCACAAAAACTCGTGCAACAGCAAGGACTAAGCCCAGGCTGTACTTCGTAGCAGCAGCCATCGATTGTGAAATGAGTGCATGAACAACTGGATGCTAAAAAGTGAGGAAAGGAGGACACTGGAGTGAGATAGGGCTGAGGACTATGAGAAGAATCTAATATATCAATATTTTTTTTTTAGCTATATCACAATACACAGTATCACTAATATTTGTAAATAACATACAATGTTATTTAAAATATATCATATGAAAAATAGCACTGGCAAAACAGCACATATATATTTAAATTGAATACAAAATCAGAATTAATTAAAATATGTCATTGTAACCAACAATTGCACACAGATTTTTACTAATGAAATTATTACCACCGTCTTTTTCTGTGGTCAACGCCAGACTTTTAATAAATAACTTGTTCGACAGACCCGAACAAGTTAGGTATCGTTGCTTCTCTGAATTATTTGCATATGCTGAGAATTTTGAACACGCCATAAAAAAGTGCTAAAATGATCAACTGTGTCAAGTTCAGGCAATGTCTGCAAAACCCCCGCACAAGAACAGTTTTATCACAGGTATTAGAGCATCTCAGAGCCATTTAAACAATCATTGCTCTTTCTGTGCCAGATTTTAAACATAAACCACACAAAGAGGCACAAAAAAGGAACTAATGCTAAGTTGTAATCAGAGTGGCTGAAATTCAAATTGCGACGCTAATACAACTGAATAGGTCTCATCAATGCAAAAGGTTCACACGTTTTCCAAGAGATTCTGTGCCAAAAACACAAGCCTGTGGACGAATTCTCGGTGAAATAAGCGACAGGTTTTACGACACGTTTCGCAAATGACCTCATTTTGTTAGACATTCTCCTTATAAAACTCAAACCACAGCCAGCTTATTTATACTGTGCTGCTTCTCTTTGGAGCTAAGCTACTTCATCTTATTGAAGTCTTATTCAATCACTCACCTGAACTTCCGCTGTCGCCATACTTTTTTGTCTCCGCACAGTGTCACGTGCAGAAAATGTTCAGGTTGGGGTGGGAACTAGCGGTGCATTCATAGGGTGTCGGATAAACAACACTTGCAAAGAATTATATGCCGAAAGATTATTGGAACGACAGTTTCTCCTCGATGGTTGCCACAGACTCTCTAGAGCCACGCTAACCATTGCAAATGCAAAAACTTGTGATACATCTAGTATACTCGATAAATCGCCCAGAAATGAATGTCTTCTCTAAATACAGCGTTTTTATATTTCCTCAGATGGAAATATAAAAGCTGATCAGATAAGGTACAGCCACTGAGCAAGTGAAAATGTTAGTTTTATGGGGATTTATGTCCCAAACTAATCCCAGTGTTAAACTAATACTAGTGCCAATTTTGTTCCAATTTTTTTTTTTTTTTCACCATTGCAAGCCCTCACTCTGGCTCCAAAAAAAATCTGCCACTATTTCAGCATTAACTCTCAACAAGTCAAGAGGAAATAATGCACCTGCATTGGCAATTATGCTCAGAAAAATGGGGTTGGCATTCTCATTAAGAATACTCTAATAATGACTTTGTCCCAGATAAAAATCTGGCATTTATTAGCAAGCATTTGCCAATACCCAGCAACAGCCTGAATTATCTCAGTTGAACCAGTATTATATTTATTACAGAGTCCCATTTTGTAGCTTTAATGACTACACAGTTAATGAAAACCATGCCGAAAATACATAAGACCAGAGCAAAACATAATTTTAACCTGGCCGTATTAGAGTACTAAAAAATATTTTGAACATTTACTCTTACTCTATTTTGCACTAATTAATGCATAGCTAAGGATAAAGGTCAACAACCAGAGACTCTGCTGAGAAGTTAAACAAGCTTGAATGCTGGATTTCAGCTCACTGTCGTCTGTGTCTTGACAACACTATTGGACATTGTTCAGTCTATGGTCAGGCCAATTATCTGGCCAATCGAATGAGTAACTTTTATGGTCAATAAACTAGGTATTGGTGCTTTTGGCACAATAGGCAGGTCTCTAGTACTGCAAGCTTTTGGGGAAAAAAAATACTCAATGGCTAGCCTAAGCTTTGTAAATTTAGTCCCTGTTTTGATATGACTCATTGATATCATTGTTGCTTGTATCATATTTATAATCTCTTTTTAATCATTGTTCAAGACTGTAACCTAATCTACCTCTCCTTTTATTCTACATGTTTTTTTTCCTGCTTGCAGAACTGCTGATGAACACCATTCTGCATGCAGCTGGTCATGACAGCAAGGGGCATTCACACACACTCCCTCTTGTTGAAATAGTGTTACTACGTGTTATGTAATTGTAAAAAAAAAAAAACAATTCAAATATGTGCACCTATAATAATAACGCACCTTATTTTGGAAACAAAAAGAATTTAAGTCTAACTTTTTCTTTTCCCTTAAGCTAATGCCAAACAGCACAAAAGAAGAAGCACACCTTTACTAATACATCATGTTTTTATGGTCAGTTTAAGTGATTACATTATTGCATTATTACCAGCCATGCAGAAAATAAGGAAACAATCCAACCCCAACACATTAAATTACCAGCTATAAACTGCATGCATCTTTCTGCAAAGGATTTATCTCCTTTGCCAAGCTGAAGAGTGTCAGTATTCATCCTCACAGTGTCATCATATCATGTGGTTGCTTCTGGAGCTCCAGTCAATCAGAGAGTAATTGGAACAGCTCAGGCTTTAAGAAAGGCCTATACTCAGTGTCTCTGTCAATTCTGCAGCCACTGAAGCACTTGGCCAATTTCCCTCATGGTTGCAATCTGGCTTTATTGATCCCATTTTTATTATAGCGCTTTATGTCCACCATGTCCCACAAACTCTTAACAGAAGAGGACTTTACTTTCATGAACACAAAGAGAGGGTTTGTGTTTTCTCTGTTTTCCGGGGGAGATGACACAAAAGCCGCTTTTGGCATTTGGAAACTGGAAAAAAAAAAAAAAAAAAAAAAGAGCACCACTGTTCTCATTCAACCCAACTCGCTATTGCTTCATTTTGAAGTCAATGTCTCTGCTTGACATCAGAAGTAGTGGCTTTAGAAGTTCCCTTAGTTGACTATTTTGTGGAAGAAAATATATTCAAGGGAAGAAATGTTTAAAAAAAATATGTTAAGGCAAAAATACAAGACCAGTTGGTGGGTTTATTTTCACAAATAAAATGGCTCAAAATAACCAGTGAACAATTTAATGAATAACGTACAATCCCACTCAACAACAAATGCATGTGGGCTACAGGTGGATTTTGCCCTGGCAGCAGCACACAAGACTGTCAGTATTTAACCTGTTTATGTAAAAGACACTGCAACTATGACAACATATGTTAATGCTAATTTTACTCTCTCTCTCTCTCTCTCTCTCTCTCTCTCTCTCTCTCTCTCTCTCTCTCTCTCTCTCACACAAAGGCCTGGTCATGTCAAATCATCCTGGCTCTGCCAAACAGGAATAAAATGTTCATCTGCTGTGCTAAGATTCGCTTTCTGATGCAGGGTAGGTGGATCATTTAGACCAGGTGTGCTCAAGTTCAGTCCTTGAGACGTACTGTCTTGCAATTTTTAGATGCAATCCTTCTCCAAAACAGCAGTAAAAAATCTGGTAATGAGTCATTCATTTGGTTCAAACATAGAAGGTGCCAGTGCATGGGAGCCTCGCCTCTATCAGACTGCCCCAGGGCAGCTGTGGCTACAATTCAGTAGCTTGCCACCACCAACAAATTAAAAAAAAAAAAAATAAAAATTCTGTTTTCCATTGTTTCTGTCACTGACAAGAAAGACTCCTTCAAATAAAGCTCAGCTTTGGGAACCCAGTTTTGATCTCCTACTTCAATCTCTCTCACAGCATTTCTACAAAGTTGTTGTGCATAATATTATAGGTAAAAGTAGATACTGCCCGTCCAGTGGAAAAAAAAAAAAAAAAAAAGAAAATACAAAAAGAAAAAAAAACATAATTGGGTGGGAATGTAGAAGTCTTTTAAGACAAACTTTCAGGAGATTCTCAGTAAAAGAGACAAGTTTAGAGGGGAATGACAACTGCTGAAGTGCAACTTTTAAAAGTGTTGTATATGGCTGATTCACCATTTGCACAAAAGTTAGCAATCTCCTTAAAAGCACAGTAAGTTGTTGCGGTGGTCTTTATGTTATTGCCAGCTATAATTGTAGAATAGGAAGAGTTATTCTACAGCATCAAATACAAGAAGCCTTCACAGATGTATTGCTACCTTAGCAAATTACATGGTGACTATTGTTACAAAAAACCCTTATTAACAAAGTAAACCTCAGAAAAAATTGCATATGGCTGTGGAGAATCAAATAGCTGTCCTGGGAGTCAGATTTTAACTTCTGTCTGTGCTCAATTTTACTACCTGAAAGAAAGAAGAACAGCATAACTCTACCTCTTCCAGCACAACATTAAATTATAATATCATTGTAGAACATAATTCCCTTTATGTGAAATTGATTTTTATGGTTGATTAAAGAGACTAGATTATGCTCATTTAACAGCTCTTACTACTTATCAAAGTAGACTTTTTTTTTTTGTAAATAAATAAGGTTTATTTATAAAGCGCTTTCCACAGACATAAAATGTTTCAGTGCTAAAAAAAATATTTTATTATATATTAAAAATATTTTTTTTTTAGCACTGAAACATTTTCACCTCTAGTAAAAAAAAAAAATAGTTTTTTTTTTATTAGAGGTGTGCCAAACTGGATTAAGGACAAGCTATTCATATTCAAAGTATGAACAACCTGCCAGTTTTTTTAGTTACGTCTGCAGCAGTTTATGCTAACCTGATGTGGACTTTTTTTTATATATATATCTGTTTCCATAAATTGAAGACAAAGTGAAAAGAAACAACAACAAAGCAGACATTCTATATGATTTCTGTCTTTAGTGTTCTACAAAACAAAGAAATTGACAAACTGCTCCAAATGTGTTTGAGGTAAGAAACAAAAAAGGACAAAAAAAAATAATAATTAAATAAAGTTATATAGACATTCTATTTAGAGCTTTCAAGAACTACTGTATTATAGACACCAAGCATGGACGACAGTGCTCTGGTAAGATGAGACCAACGTTTTGCCCCACGTGCAAAGGAATGCCAGCACAACAGAAAGCAGTGTCCATTGATGGGTTTCAACAAATTTGACTGAGATATTTTCCAAACGAGGACAGAAACATTTATTCTTTATGGTGATCTGAAATGCTGCCAAAGACTTGCAGCAAATTGTAATTGTATTCCTTATTTATTTTGGATAGCTTTGCTTCAAGAAAATATTGTGCGATTTAGAAAAATGTAGAAAACTCGAGGGGTGTGAACGACACTGTATCTATATCCAAGAACACACACACACACACACTCTAGAGCACTGTCACATGCTGCAGAGAAATTTAAGGATTTTCAAACCAGCATCCCCGTCCTGCGTGTCATGCGGTGGATATTGCGCTGTTTGTTTTTGTTCGCTTGTCTTTCTGCGTTAGTAGAGGGAGGAGAGCAGCTCAGCATAAATTCAGCTAAAAGGTGGTGTGCATTTCATGAAGAATTTGCATCTGCATTCATCAGTTCATTTGTAATTATAGAGCGTTTGTCAGCAGGCAAACACACACCTGCACAGACTCCCGCAGTTAACACCAAATGACAGGGCGTTCTGCCACCTCTCTCTATTTTCACCACAAGACTTCTAAAGACTGCGTGCCCCCCCCCACCCGCCCTCCCTGCAACCGAAGCTGAAACGCCAACATAATTCAATAATAAGATCAGTCAACTATAAAAAGACAAGGTGATGCGCTGGAAGACAAGACAAGGAAGGAGAGGAGAGCGTTATACAGGAGAAGGTAAAGAAGGAAACAGGAAAAAAGAGAGAACAAAGCTCTAGAATCGATGTGGCTTCCAAGTATGCAGCCGCAAAGTAATTTCAGTAAAACGATTACACTTCACACAGCCCCAAATGAATCTGACATAATCGATAAAACTGAAATATTGTCCCTTGTTTTATACCAGAACAATACTGTGTTTTTAGCCTTGCCTACTCGTCCTGCAACTTTCAGCACTATCAAACCCACGATCACTTAAGTTGGTTGTGTTGATTTTTTTTTATATACATTTTATTGTGACCTCATTCAAAACTTATTCTTGCTTCACACACAAGAGTTTCAGTGAAAATTTGCCATACAAGACACCCCCCATGTTCTGCTGACAAAATGTCAAACATTTACAGGCCAAATGGAGTCGTAGCGACAGAGATGAAAGTCTGCATCTCTATGGAGTCTTTTTTGATTTTCACAGACACTTTTTATGGACTCTGCGATTTGAAATGAGCCCTCTGTGTGACTGACTGGCTGACTATTCACAGTTCCATACCAAAGTGGGAGTTTAGTTAGAAGGCAAGTGCTAACAATTATCACCAAGATCAATGCAAAATGCAAAACAACCAAATGCCAAGAAGTTGCCAGCAGAGCCAGTTTACATATTAAATAATTTGAGAAATCTCCCATTCTCCATTCTTCTGTTCATCTCTGATATCAAACACTTATGTTTATTCCCAATTAATGGGTGTTGAGACAACTGTAACTTCCCACATCCATGTTTTTGAAAGGTCTTATAGTCATCTATACAGGATTTTTAATTCTGAATACCAAGAGAACACCCACACAAGCACAGGGAAAATATGCAAACTTCCTAAAGAATGAGATCAGTGCAGATTTAAACTGCACATCATATGGCTTTTAAAGAATGGCAGTGAGTCCAGAGTGCAAAGATGTTTTTTTTTTTTTTCCCCAAATTGTATCACCTTCACAATGAGCATACCATTTAAACAGAACACCACTGAAACATACCACAGACATTAAAACAGGTATTGATCCTTTTGGAAGGGCAGGCAGGTGACAAATCCAACTAGAAAATGAAACCAGCATCTCCATTGTTGCAGGTTTGTTAGAAGAGGAAAGCCATAACCTCTAAGTTGCAAAATAATAAAAAAAAAAATACGTATTTTAGTTTGTTTATTTGATTAGGACAGTGCACATTAATCAAAGAGATTACTGAAGGAGGCAACAGCTAGCAGAGATTTACGTAAAATAATGCAAAACTCAATAAATTTACATGCAAATTTAAAAATTTGTACAACCTAATTAACCTGTTTAGACAGCTATTCACAAAAAAAAAGTTGATTTGGGGATTAATTGCCCTTTAAAGATAGAGGCCAATTTCAAGACTTCACCTGCAAAGTCAGAGATGCAAAGCCAGTTTTCTTTTAAATTATTTTATGCAGCATATTTGTAAGAACCGAAGGTAACGGTAGAACTTGATTGCGCAATAAAATGGCACTTTGTTTGGGACAAATTCATAATACCCCACCCCAAATGAAACCATTTAATAAATCTTGCCCTAAAACTTGTTTATTTGTTCATTAGCTCCTTGGTAAAAAAAAAAAAGCACACCGGTGATTTAACGGGACTAGTTAAGAACTGAATGTAGAATAGCTCCGCTTAGGAACTGGGACCTCTTTGGTGGAAAAGCTCTCTATGTGAACAGTCTGCCTCATTGGAGTGATAAAACCTTGGGTGTGTGTTAAGTGATATCCATTCACTGAGTTCCTATTATCTAAGATCAGGTTGTGGTGATAACAGGTCCAAGAGGGGAAACCCAAGTTCATTTCGAGGGAGGGTTCCTAAGATGTTTGATATACAATCCATTCAGTAAATTCTGAATGTACTACAGGGATGTACATGTACATGGCAAAACCCTAAAGAAAGGCGACCAATAACCATCCTAATCAGATGAATTATTTCCATGCAGAGGACAAGTTGCTCTTCCTCAAGCTCCTCCCGATAACATAGCTCTTCGTCTTGTCTCTAAGGCTGTGTAAATGTAATCCATATAAAGTTTCTGGATATAAAGCCTACTTTTCTACGAACATTTCTTCTGCAATCCGGTACGTTCTACCTTGATCTCTCATCAATAGCAATATGGGTAGAAGTTACAAGCCCATTCCTGTCTTCTATACTTTTGGATGCACTTGACATTGAAAAAACAAAAATTGATGATAAAGGATGGCTGTCTAATGGCTATGATATTGTCATTTATTCCGCTCAAGCGTACATGGTTCACACTGCGTCAGAGTCACAGATTCCAAAGTTGGTTCAAGGTTGGCACAAGTATAATAAAGTTTCCATCCATGGTAGAAGTAGCACAAAAACATAAACTGCTTTTCAGATTATAAAGGATTAAAGATCGTGGCCAGAGCGGGTGAGGCCTGAAAAGTTAAATAATCCATGCAACTAACACTCATGCTGCAGTGATAAACAATCCACAGCCAAAGGCCAGTGCTGGAGTACTTTAATTAAGCAGAACGTAAGCACAAAAAAAAACAAAAAAACTTGAGATACCAAGAAAGGAGAAAATACAGATGAAAAGAAAGAACCTGAAATTGGAGATGAGCATAGCTTGTCATCCCGATTAACAGCACAAACCGAACAACTACAAGTCTAATTCCTCCGGTCTCTGTGTGAGCGTGTAAGAAGTTGTCAGCCTCACTATTTCTGCACAGCGCCGAGGAAATGAAACAGAATCCGTCCTAATTGACTGAGCATACAGTTAGCAAATTAAAACAATTACATCTGCAGGCCAGTTGCTCGCTGGACTGTGAACTGCAAAACAACAGTATGGAGGGCGATTTCGGGAAGACAGAACAGCCTCATTAATACAAACCGAGGGAGGGGGGGGGGACAGTGTAATCAAGTTGTAGCTTATTCAGCTGAAAATATCTAAGATTTTTGCCAAAGATATGCAAGTACAGCTGGGAAGTCTACAAGCAACAAGAGACCTAGATTAGCTGTGATCTGGAGTGCGTGTGTGCGTGCATGTGTCTATGCATGTGCTCTCAGTGTTTGTGTGTTAATTTCTGTTTCTGTTTCTTTTGTGCCTGCGTGTTTCTGTATCTGCTCTCCTGAGCACAAATATACGCCGAATCAATTCAAATTAGGTCATCTCTTCACTCAGTCTAATGTTCCATAAAAGATGTAAGAGGCCTCATCTGTATAGCTGTCTGTTTCTGACATTACTTATCTCTAGGTGTCTGCGGCAGCCTCTCAGGCAGTACCGGGCCATTTCTAAGGTAAACCTAATGGACTGTTACATAAGCCACCTAAAGCCCGTCCTGTCGTTCGTGGCACAGAGTGTGTGAGAGAAGTAGTTGTGAGTGGGGAGTTTTAAAAGGATAAAAGCCTGAGGAAATTACAAGCCTTGAAAGGGTCCTAATCTGCAATTCTCCCACCAGTGACAAAAAAAAAAAAAAAAACATGCTATGAGATATCAGTAAATGAATTGCATTTAACCAACTTAGTGTCAGGAAGGTAAGGCGGAAAGGTGGCTGCTAAAATGTGCTTTGCTTTGGAGTTGACAAAGCAAAGTGGTCCTGAACATTTTTTTATGTTAATATTCCAAAGTTTACCATACCTATCCAGACTTTACCACAGGATCCCAGTTGACCACACGGAACAAGTCGAATCCGTAACATTGAAATACGTGATGTAATTTGATGATGTTATTGATGACAGAGTTGACCAAATCTAACGTCTACTGCTTTTTTCGCATATGTTTTTTGATGTGAAGCACTTTGAGCTGCCTTGCTGAGACGTGCTTTACAATAAAACGTGGCGAGACTTAAAAACCTACAGATTAGATAATGTAAACACACACAAAAGGGCACTGACAACCAACGGCAGTCAAAAAACAGAGCTGAGCACACACAAAGGTTTCAAGGTACATTGGATATAAATGATTAGCTTAGCAGCAGCCGCCCAATTCTTCAAAGAAGAGTTAAAGTTTCACGTTAAGCCTGCTATCACTCAAAACCACTCAGCCTCTCTGCTAGTTTTTTTTTTTATATAACTTTCAAAGTAAGGACAACCTGAGTTGAACTTTTTTTCCCCACCTATCCACTCCTATCTCCTCCAGCCACACTGCAGAATCCCAGTGACTACACCAGTGCTAGAATTTGAATAAGATTGGCATAGTGGCTGTGGAAAAATCTCCAGTGGGAGGGATCCAGTCAACAGTGACAGGCACCTTTCCTCCAGGTGTTCACCACATCAAACACAGATGTGGACATCCATGTCATAAAAGCAGACGCAGCACAGCCGTTTGGCTGCACACGGAAGAGAGAAAATTGAGCTAGATTTGATAACCACTCGCACCATTTACATACTCGCACTACTACAAGCAAGGTAGTAGCCTAATAAGAGCTCTCGCTTTAAAGTAGGTCACTTACATCACGCTAATCAACGCTGAAGTGCCCAAATAATTAAGGTTTTGTCATTCAGCGCCAGTATGTGAAGTGTTTTATCCGTGTCATTGCACATTGGTGCCATAAAAGCCACATCTCAGTTTTGCACTTCGGTTCCAAAAATAAACGAGTCGGCAAGCAAGCAGAGAAGAGGGTCACTGTTAACATAAATTGACCAACATAGACCATAAGAATCAATTTCAGGTTAATCATGGACTAAGTCACGGCACTGAAGTGCTTCACGAAAAAAAGTTAGAGGTTATATTAATCAATTAATATCATAGTCAATTGTTTAATACAATCATCTTCTATTGTGCTTGTCGACACAATAAAGCACAAAGCTGTGAAATTTCGAAACATTGTTTTTCAAAAGTGAGATGACCCATTTTTCACAATGCAGAACGTCTACAGCCCAGAAACACCTCAATACAATCTGTTTTATCATCAGTCAACGACGTGATATAAAATTGCTTCCTGCAGTCCTCAAACAAAAGTAAAAGCTTAGAGTTGTAAAGAACTTGCTCAAAATAAACATGAAAATGCATTCAATTCTTATGTGAAAACAGGACTCTAGTTATTTGAACGCTTGTTTACTCTCTGTATGTTTACTGCAAGTAAACATATGGACCATTTATTTAGAAACTGTATGAGATGTAGACAGTTCGCTTTTTTTTTTCAAGGCTGTTTAAAAGGCCTTCAGGTGACATTAAAATTTATATATATATTTTATTTAAACATACAGTGCTCTTGATACTGTGAATTACTATGGAACTGTTGTATGTTGTCTATTTAGTTTCAATCAGTGATCTTTAAGGAAATGATCTTTTCATGACAGTTAAATGTCTGAAAAATAACTAAATCTTATGTCTGCATGTTCTGTAACCACTGGATTGGCGGTTTGAGTCGGTGCTCTGTCTGTCTCAGACACTTCACCCGCCTTGCCTACTGGTGGCGCTTAAATGGGCAAATTACTGAATTTGGTGAAAAGCACTTTTGGGATCACGTAGGCTAGATAAACATTACAAAAGCACAGGCCATGTACCGTTTACCATAAAATGTTCTGAACACGTAACTATCCGCTCGTGATGACGTCACTACGAGGCGACTTCTGTGTGCTTTTAAGTTTGCTCAAAAAGACTAGAAAAGCGATCAACTCACTAAGCCGCACAGAAACATCCTCGGAGGAGTTTGAGCCACTTATTTAAAACGCATTCCATCTGAACGCAATAAAACACAATGAGTCAACACCAGCAGATGACGAGGTTTCCCAAATCATCGCCTAAATGTGGGAACTTCACTCTGGACCTAAAGCTACTTTGATTCTGTGCCTCTCTATTTACCGAGACCTGAGTTTTCAAATGAATTGCAAAATGTACTTTGCTCAAAGAACGACAGCCCAGCAGGGAAGACATTTGTCTCTAGTTCTTGAGTTCCTCACTACAAGAGATGCGATGGTTGCAGTCAGTGGTTTTTGTTGATACTCTGGTATTATTCCTATTGCTTGTGTGTGTGTGTTTTTTTTTTTTTTGCCATAATTTCTCCTTCCACTGAACTCTCTATTGTTATGGTTTGATACAGCTCTCTCTATATATATATACAGAGCACATCCAGTGTTCATCTTATCCTATCATGATCACACTTAACTTGTACAGCATGTCTGACAATTACTTTTTATTGTTTTTCCTGTGTTGGTTCAGACAAGTACAGAGTTTGACCAATTAAATCAAAATCAAGTATCTTAAGTAAATGCAGTCTCGTCCCAGCTGCCAAACTGAGCATCTGTTGGCTGTCCGCTGTGATGGATTTCACATTCATTACGTTTGGAGGTTCTTACAGTGGATCAGGAGCAGCAAAATTAAAATGTTACGTTTCTGTGTTAGTCTTTGTTTTCACATAGGAGCTGGTACCGTTTGTACGGGTTACATGTTGGGGGGGAAAAAAAAACAAAAAAAAAACTGCACATTGAAAAATGTAGTATGTATGTCCATATGTCTTCGAGTGTGATCTATAATCAAGTGATTGTGGAGATGGTGGAAAGGCGTGTTTAATTAAATTTCACACACTTTGAAAAGTGTCAGATTGAGAAGTGTCGTCCTCCCCCCGTCCCACTCTTTTACACAGAAAACCATAACACTGATGAAACGGGGGAAGCAGAAATGTGATTCGAGTGTGTAGGAACAGACCCTCCTCAGAAGCGGGTGGCTTGATTTTAATTGCCAGTCTGTTACACCACCGAGGTAGCATGAGGTCAGCAGTTAAAAAAAAAAAAAAAAAAAAAAGAGGCGTTCATATACAGCACAAAACAGCTAAAAAAAAAAGCTTTCTGCTGTTGTGCAGATGGTCAGTTTTGAGCAGTGTCTTTTGCACAAGGATGAGTAATGGCAGGAGGGACAGAGAGAGGAGAGGGAGATTGATGTCTGGATGGAGAGCAGAGAGAGGGGGAGAGCAGAGAGCGGTCACCGTTTCTGACACGGTGGAGCTTCTGTACGCACAAGGGTGCTCAGATGAAACCATCCACAGCCACCAGAGTCCGGCTTAGAGACTCGCACGTTCAAACGCACACGGATGAAGCTCCATAGACAGTACAAGCCAGTGATGGCCAGGGCTGTAGCATGTGTGACAGGCTGTGATATCATTCTGTCACACTGCAATGCACCAGGATGTGATAGTGAGGAGCAACAATGAGGCACTTCTGCTCAAATCCTATTCCCATGGAGGGATATAAGTTATACTCCTGCGTACTTGGGGAGAACTTGGGTCATTTTTTATTTCTGCTACTAGGAAGTAGGCATGAGTGGGTCTAAGATTTCACAATATAACCTACTAAAAAACGTTCACATTTTCATATTTACTCACACACAAAAAGTTAAAACTGTATCTTGATTGCAATAACCGTAAACTGATTGGTTAAAATATTTTTTTTTTCCACTGTCTGAACACAGTGTACATTTACTGTTGTAGTTATATTTATCCTTTACCTCTGTCTGTTGGAAAAAAAAAATCATTGGACAAAGATTTGGACATCCTGGGAGCCCTTTGGGAAATCTCCAAGTTATGGCAGGGATTTACATTGTTTTGGGATTAAACATAGACACTGAAGTTTTATGAATTATATTGTATCTTTGTTTAAAACCCTGTACAGCAGTGACCCTGTTTTATTTTCTTTTAAAATGTAAAATGTCAAAAAAAATTCAGATTTAGTATTTTCCTAAAAATCTATTCAATATAAACCTTTTTTGTTTTTTCTCCCCCAACCAATAGTCCTTTAAGCGCACTTGTGAAACGAACACACAGAGAAATGTGAATATTGGATTTAGACAGGCTGCTTTTGGCTGTGAAGTTTTCAAAAAAAAAAAAAAAAAGAAAAATTTAACTGCAGCATGCTCGTTTGAGTGCTTTCCCCTAAAGGCAGGCAAGATTTTAAAGTACTGTACATCTCGTAATTTCCATGAACCCAAAAAATAGGCAAAATTGATTTTTCCTTTAAATCAGGTGAAAAAGCAAACCGTTTGAATTTTTTATTTTTTCTTTTGCTAAGAATTACAGCATTATCCTCTCAATTCGTATCTTCTTAAATGATTGACACGCGACTCCAGAGCATCTCAAAGACAGAGCTACAGCTAATAATTGTGCCACGGTGGCGATACGCAATATAAGCAACTGCTGAGATGAGCGTGATCTCTCAGTTGGTTCGAGTTTGTTTTGTTGTGTATGGCTAGGAGACGCTGCAGTTCTTATTACGCATACAACTACGCACACCGGAGACTCCCAAGGCCCGACAGTGCAGGTATTGAACTGTAAGTAAATCATCCGGATTCCCCTGCGAACGTGTTGGTGTGAGATAGTGTCTCTGTGTTTGTCTATTCCTTCATGTGTGCCTTCTGCGCCTCTGTGGCGTCTCCGGAGTAGTCCGTGTTTGCGCGGGGATGTGTGTTCGCGGGAGCTGCTGGAGAGACGGAGAGGGAGAAAAAAAAAATAAAAAATTGGATGTGCGTGTGTGTATGTGTGTGTGTGCACAAGCGTGCCGCCTCATACATGTTTGATTGGAGGATTTGGTCTTCTCTTCATAAACAAGGCTCCTTCAGTCTGAGCAGGGCAACCGTTTGTGGATGCATAGGTAAGCCAGCTTAATCGCCTGTTCAGCATTCAGAGTGCAAACTCTCTGGCCGCTGCCTCTCCACTCCTTTCCTTTTTTTTTTTTTTTTTCTATTCACTTCAGTTAAATTCTGTTTTATTCAAATCAATTCATTTCAGCTGAATCGTTTTATTCGACTCTTCTTCCCCCACTCTCCTCCTCTCCTTTCTTGTTTTTTTTTTATTGTTCTATTGTCATCTTTCATCCTCTTCTTTCCACTCGTCTCCTCTGTTCCGACGTCCACTCTCTAACTCACATCCACTCAATCCTTCTCAATCCGAGTCTTCTCTTTCTCTGCTCCTATTTCCTCTCCCACCTCCTCCTCTCTTTTTTCCCGCCCCGCTCTAATGTAATAGTCGTCCGTCTTATCTCCCCCTCTGTAGTGATCCCTTTCGTCTGCTGCCACACATGTAATATTCATGGAAGGCCATTAAAGAAACACACAGATACACATTTGCAAGTATGCAAAGACAGACCTCGCTCAGACGAGCATGAAATAAAGCAATTCAGAATACAAAACAATAATCCACAGGAAAAAAAAGCATAATTAATCTGCATGTCTTTTCGTGCTGCTTGCCAAGTGACTCCCTGCAGACTCGACTGTCCTGATCACCAACAGCATTTTTTGTTTTGTTTTTCTTAGCTGAGGCTACCAAAAGACAAGGACGCAAAGACACACAGCGTTAGTCAACGTTGCACTCTTGTCCTTTTGGAGAAAAGGGAATATAAATACAAAGAAGAGTAAAAAGAAAAAAAAAGTATAAAGGAAAAAAATATATTCTGAAGAAACCTCTATTTTTCTGCTAATGTTGACTGCATCAATATTAGTGTATTGCTCACATTGCACAGACCTGTTTTAAAGTATGCTCACACAAGTGGCTACAACTATCCTCGAAGGGTGTAACCTGGCCTTGCAATATTAAAATGTGACAATATTTCTGATTGAGCTGATGTCATCCTCATTTAGCGGTTTTGCGGGACCACCTGCAGGGAGTTAGGAATTGAATAAAGACCCCACTAACAGTATTTGTACTAAATGGGACAGCCGACCAGAATTGATGGCCTTTTTCTTCGACTGGGCCCGATTGGTGGATCTGCCAGACAAAAACTTAAAATCCAAACTTTTTTTCTTTTTCTTTTTGTACCAATCGGTAACATATTGCCATGACAACAGCAGTATTCAGCTTAAAAGTTGCTACTGAGGGAGGAACACTCAGCTATTTACAGCATACGGGACGTATTAATTCCCCTTTAGACTTTTGATGCGACTTCACCTCAAACCCCCATACAGCTAAGGTGATACCTTATGCTTGTTAACAGATAATCAATAACTACCAAGCATCATATTGGAAAGTAACCATCTCGTTGTCAAATTCACAGGTAATTTACCAAACTGGCATACAAACTAATTTATTTCTTTTGCATATGACATATTCAAATTAACAGTTTCTTTATGTTGAGCATACGGGTACACCTAAAAAAAAAAAATCTATATTGCGTAAGTGCAATATTTCTTACCTGTCATCTCAGAAAGTGAAACTCCATTATATAAAATTACCGCTTAGTGTATAATATATTATAAGCCTTTGTTTCTTGAAGTTTTGATGATTATGACTTACATGTAATTAAAATCCAAAATGAGCACCTCATAAAGTCAGAATAATAGGAGTAAGGTTATTATTGGAATATTAACTCAAAACACCTGTAAAGGTTTCCCGAGCCTTTAAATGGTCTCTCACTCTGGGTCAGAATACTGCTGACTGGACATATATTTAGAAGATACACTGTTGACAAGGAAGGCAATCCACAAAAGGCCATTACTGAAGAAGCTGCATGTTCACAGTGTTTTGCATCCAAGCATTTTAACAGAAAACTGAAGAAGTAGTGTAGTAGGAAAAGGAACTGGTATATCAGCAACAGGGAGAACAGCTGCCTTGAGAGGATCATCAAGCAGCGGACTGAGGCCTGGAGTCGGTGCATCAAGAGCCACCACACACAGACGAATGCTAGACATGGGCCACAAATGTTGCATTTGCATAAGAGCAAGCAGCTTAATGACAGACAATGATGCCATTGCTGTAACCACAACAGCTATGCAAGGATGTGCTAAAGGCAAAAAAAAACAAAAAAACAAAAAGCATTTAGTAAGCGAGAGAAGACATCAGAAAGAAGTAATTAGGGAAAAACGGTTTAAGGAACATGAAGAAACAGAAGTGAGGAAGAAGGCAAATCCCAGTGGAAGAGATGGACAGTAAGAAGAAGAGGAAGACGTGAAGAGTGAACGAAGGCCGATTAGGGAAATGAATCTCCAGACATGGACACACCAAAGTGAATTGAGAGAGGGAAAAAAGTGGTATGAAGAGTTCAAAGTAAGCTGGTTTAGTACAACTTGAAAGTTTACCGCTATCACTTGCTGATGCTTTACGCTTACTAAAGTAATTGCTTAAGTCTGGAAACTAAAAGAGGACACTGAGGCAACCGTATCACTTTATTTTGAGATAAAACTCAAAGTGAATAAGTACACAGTCTCCACAACAGAACTAAGAGAGAAGAGAAACAGGACTATGTTCTGCTCACTGTGTGATATTCAAAAAGGGCATAAAATGTCTGAGATGTATGTGATGTTTTTTTTTGGGGTTTTTTTGCCACAAAAATAAAACTTTTTAATGAGCAACAAAGTCCAAAGTAGTGAGTTTCATCTCAAAATAAAGCAATAACATGATGTCTAGGTTTTACCAACCTTGGAGAAGTCTGGCATTTGACAACCAAGAATTTACAGTAGTTTCTTATAATATATTCACTCAGATGTAAAGTGGTTGCTGAGAAGATGGCACCGTCAGTTCTATTATAAGGAAATAGTGGATACTTGAATCCTATATAAACCTACCTAAGGGAGGTCATTCTGTTTTCTTTTCTTTTTTATTTGTTTGGATGAATACCCTGTACTTTATCAAGTCAAAAGGATCCCAAAGCGCTTCACAGTACATTCAGTGATTCAGCCATTCATGCACACACTCGCGCTCTGACTGTGTCCAGTTACCACATTGTGTCCACTGCTGTCCTGGGGAAGCAGAAGCAGGCACCAGGGCCTCCGCAATACGCAATGGGTAAAGTTGTCATTGTAGATGTCAAACTTTGAGTAGAAAGCAGTTAGTTTTGCACTCCAAAGTAGGTTGATAAATGCCAACACCTGGAGGTGGCACAATTTAGTTTGTTCTATAGGTACTGGATGACTTATTTATGTGATCAAACCGAAAGTAGGTTGGGAGGAACTGGCAACAGTCACAGCTGGCTTGGAGTTTAAACGGTGGGTATGAAATAGGCTGTGAATGGGCAGGAATGCAGACTGTCGACTGGGAAAGAAATGGCAGTGAATTAGTTTACGATGAGGGCGACATATAGAAAGAGATGACTGTAATCAGTCAAAGCATGCATGCTGAAGACATGACAAAAAGAGCTTCCGTCCTGATACAGATTCAAGATCGTGTCGACCTTAAAGACAATGAACATGTTCATTGTCTCATGTCTCTCATCTCATAGCAATTATCAACAATTCATATCATAAGAAAACATTTTTTCCCCCCTGTTAACATAACCTAGAAACAAAAGACAAAAGAAGCAAAAGACAGTGACATGAAAAGGCGCCTAGCCTTTCTAGTTGGCAGTTAACAAGAAGGTGAAGTGTGAATGATGTGAAGGGCCAACGTTTCTCCGGAGAGCAGCGAGATAGACAAGAGGTCTCATCCCAGAGGCTGGTTTTATGCCAACTTGATGTTGTTTGAGCTTGGAAAGCTGAAGCTAAAATTCTCTGACAGGAAGACAATAGGGGACTCTAAATACAGGGAACGCACCGCATCAGGACGCCCTATCGTCTGAGCCTGTGGGAGTCCCCATCTTGCCTTTCACAGGTCTGCTAACTCATAATGCCATTGTTAGCATATGCCTGTGTGCTAAGTGAGTTGTCTTTTGTCTCATCAAATATTCACGATTACAAACAGGCTGAAACCCTTGCCCTGGTTGGGATTCATGTTTAATTGATGTCTCTCTCTTCTCTCTCTCTTTCTTTGTCTCATCCTGTTCTTCTCTTTTAAGTTTTGCTGCACTTCAGCTGATTAAATACTTTTTTAGTATTATTATTATTATTTTGATGTAAAAGAAAACAACTCATTGCATAAATGCATTTACATATGTTTCACTGGTATGGGCACTGCAGTAATTTTGACCTAATTTAGGCTGTGTTGATTTACCCTCTAAGCAATTTGTGTCGTTATAAGAAAAAAAAAACAAAAAAAAAAAAACAACTAATTTACGTTAATACTGCAATTTTCTATCATCCAAATTCCTACATATTGGTATAACAGCGTTTCAGTATAAAATTGAAGTTTTAAAGTAAACACAAACTAGCAACACATCAATACAAAGCATATCACAAAGAAAAACACCATATCCTCACCATATCGTTTTTAGACTAACATATGGACATGCTCCACCATGAGATTCTTACAGTGTAAGTGCGAGTAAAAGCACCACAGTTGTGTGGTGTAGTTCAAACTTTAAAACATAATTTCTGTTGTCTAGAAATGAATGGAATCCTACAAACATGTTACTGTCTCCAATATAGTTGATCCATAATCTTAAATCATGACCATCTATAATCAGAGTGGCTTGGGATGCGATTAATTTATGACAGTATGATAACCAGAGGTGAAAATATCACAGCTTTGTGGAGCTACAGAATGTCTACAAAGATGAAAATGTTTCATGTAAGCAAGGGAAAAGTGATCAATCCCTCCCTTGGCTGGCAGTATGCACCAGCAGAGAGGGGAGGAATAGTAGTATTTTGCTCTATATACATATGAGTCCTGCTGTTACGGGGAGGCGGATTCCTCTTTAAGTCAGTGAGAGCGGATTTTTTTGTACTGCGGATGAATTATGCGGGAGCCTTAATCTGGGAAGTCTCAAAAGAAACCAAACGACATTGTCTCTGACGTCCCAGTTAGAGCCAGTGTTATCTTCTTAACAATAAGAAAGAGACTGGGCAAAGATGGCCTTCGTAAGAGACTTCCCATGCTAAAACGAATCTTTAATTGGATCGGGCGTACAACTAACAGCATTTCTGAGCATCTAAATGGGACAAAATTCTTTCACAGCAATGTAAAGACTTACTTCCATTATCCCAAATGTTTGTTGGCAGTTGTTGAGGGTGGAACCACTTATTAGATTTTGAGGGTAATTTGTCTTTCAAACAAGACCAGATTTTTCCTAATAAACAAAAGTACCATTTGAAATTTATTTATTTATTTTTTTTTGTATTCAGTCAACTCCTCTTTGTTTGATAATTCATTTTGTTTGGTTATGTGTGACATCAAGGTATCATAAAGAAGGAAAAACAGAATGCATTTTTACCGGGGAAAATCCTTATTCACAGCCAAGTACATCCTGTTTTTGGTAACGGTTGTTCATGAGGAACTTAGCATTACATGTTTCTGAGTAATAACAAGAGGAGAAATGTTGAAATCTAAAAGACCCATTGTTGCCCTCCCTTACCTGAGAAATGTTCTCGTAGTGCACCCTGTTCACTTTTAATACATTTGACGAATGGCAACAATTTTTTGAATGATCGAAAAACTTTTCGAAATTTTTAGCAACAGCAAGTTGTGGACTAAACTATATACCTTTTCCAAAGATGAGTTCCATCCAAAGGATGAAGACTTATTTATCTTTTCTCTTGGAATAAATATCCATTTCAGCACTGGCAGAAATGGATATTTCTGTGTGTCGCACGGTCCCTGCACCCTGCGACACACAGCTGGGTGTCGCACGGTGCAGGGACATGGTTTGTTCTGGCTGAAAACATATTATGGAGTCTGCAACATGCCGGAACTGAATACTATGTGTTTGAGATTGCTAAAAAAAAATATATATTTGTGCCTCCTGCTGCTTTTAATGTTATGATGCATTCTGTGCACAAACTGTTGTGCTGTTATTTATTATTTTGTTGATTTACTGTTAGTAATAGAAGAACAGGTTGATACGGTCGTTTCCGTAGGCTATGCTACGTCTCAGGAGAACATTTTTATATATATATATATATAATTTTTTTGGTTCATTAAGAATTCATGGTTAGATAACCACAGATCATAGGTTTGTTTCTTTACATTCTCTTCCAGTCTGCCTCCCACTTGGATAAAAGCCCCTGGAGAAGACATATGAAGGCCAATCAACCAGTTGCAAACACATAACACTCTCACACACACATTCGAGGTTGGTGCCGAGGTCACTGAAGTCCTTTCATGTGTCTTGTTTTAAAAGAACAAAGTCCAAAATTCGCACAGCGTCTCTGAACTGTTTCATCATTTTGTTTATGCCACTGTCTCATGATAAGGTGAAACAAAGAACAACATATTGCATTAAGATTGAAGCACAGGTGGTTTCGATGTCAATTCTCAGCATGAATGTGCCTATTGTTAGACTGGCAATAAAAGTAAAACACGAACAGTAAAGAAAATGTGTCAGATAAGCCAATTAAATAGGCACAAAGTATAATTTACTGACTAGTAGAAGTCATGAGCTCCTGCTTCTCCTGCAGCTCAGCAGAGGATAAACCCCTACTCTCTGTACATCTGAGATTTTATTTTAATTTTTTTTTGCATGCAAGCAAAAATAAAACACAAATCATATCATATATCATGACATTTGATGTTTTACTATAACATTTTTGCTTCACAGTGCTGGTCCCAAATTAAAAAAAAAAAGACTGAAAAGGTCAATCCATCACAGATTTCAGCTTGGAATTTTTTGTCTGCCTGTTCTATATTAGACGTTACTGGAGAGAGAGAGAGAGAGAGAGAGAAAGCGAAAAACATTTAAAGAGCCTTTCTTTGTCACTTGCTAAACTACTATGTTATGGGATGACATCACATCCCAATTAAACACATTTAGATTTGTGACAGTCGTATAAGAAAGTGTTAAAAAATCCAAACAGCATTTACTTTGTATGGAACTTCACCTTCCTTACTTACTACTTTATTTTCCAGCTCACATACCTCCTCACACAGTGAAACCCTCACGCACATATTGCCTTTGTGGTACACAGCCTGTAATCAGATTTACGCATTAACAGGATTAGACCAGAGCAGAGGTTTACCCTGTGGAGAGATAGGGAATAAAAACTGTCTATTATTTCACAGAGAAGAATATGGCAAACACAGATGTGAGATAGCAGAAGTGACACACTCTCTATCATATCAGATCACAACAAATGATATCAAGCAATCATAGATCAAAATAATGCAACTTCGTTTCCTTTCTGCCATGAAAGAGGAAGAGCTCAACTCGCTGGCAATATTCTCAAACAGCTTCACAACATGTTTGCTCTGCAGCTGTTTCCCTATCTCATCAGACACAGGTCCCGCTGCCCGAGGGGGCTGAAACAAAGGATCTCTGGACATTCATTCAGGCTTTGCGTTGGACAGACAACCGCCAGATGAAGGACCCCAAAGGAAAAAAAGTAATGTACGAGAAAGGAAAGGGGAGGCTGTAAAAATGTTCCTGGAGGGTGAAAGGAGGTTATAAAGTAGTGTGGAACGGTGCCGAGTCAGATGCTAGCACATCAAAAGCAGCCACGGGGGGTGAAACAAGCAAGAAATGACTTTGGTAAAACAAAAGGACACTTATCCAGACCTCCATGCAATGTCAGAAACTGACACATGAGCGGTTCCGTCTCTTTTCTCTGCTCTTCATTTTACACAGAGATAGTAACCTCCATAAATAGAAATGCCCAGTGGTCTACAACAAATCCCCTGACTACCTTCACCAGGCTTCAGATGGAAATCAACTTACCCTGTCCGAATCAACGAGAACAAAACAGCATCCCGATCTGCACAGACAGATCTTCAAGAACACTATTTTTAAGTTCCTCTGTAGAAAACAACGAAGAAAGCACCCATCCGTCCAAAGACAGAGAACGACACAACGTCCAATTTTTTTCCTCTCATCCGAGACAGTAACGAGCAAGTCTCAAAGCATTAAGAATGTGAGGTGGAAGTGCAGCCACTGGGGAATAAGGAATAGTTAAAGAAAGAGTAAGTGTACAGTATTTAATCATCAGGGAGAGGCCCACGGTGGCGGCGGCGCCGGTACATTTGGCAGCTCAGGTCGTTCATTTAGAGTGACGTTCATTAGTCTGCCCTATAATCTACCAGCTACAGGGGTGGATAGGATGAAGAGTAAGGCAGGGAACATGCTTTATGAATCACAAGCTTGGACACTATCATAAGTCGGCCTCCTCCGCTGTTGGCCGGCAGACCAGGAATCTTATCAGGGCCTGTAAAGCTGCTAAATAATGAGGCTGCCAAATCTACAACACGGCTGTTGGCTTCATCACCGAAAAACAACTGATAGAGCAGAAAGAAACTTACAAAATACACATGATGCAAGACGGAAGAAGTTAAAGCGCCAGAGTTTTAATGTGCAAGAATGAGTTTTGTTAAAGTTCTGGGAGTATAAACCATTGATGACTGATTTCACAAGCCCGATTTCAAAGCATCAAATTGCATATTCAAATTTCTTTTAAGTTGTGTTTGATATATCAAGCACTTTTAGAACCAAAGGTAACATAATTAGTCGATTGTGCTATAAAATACATAATGTCATCCCAATAATAAGAGTAACTTAAGTAAAACTGAAATATTTCAAAGGCACAAAATGATATTCCCTGCATATTTTCTCTAAAGAAGTAGACATGGTCTTGTTGGACAGTCAACTTATTTCTTATGTTGTTTGTTAAATGTCTATTTAACAAACTATTACAGCTTGTGTATTGGGGAATGGGCCAAATCAACCTTTTGATTATATGCAGTGTTGTTTTTTTTCCCTCCCTCTCCTCTGCTCAGTGTTGTTTCCAGCACCTTAATTTTCTCCTTTGAACGTTCTATTATCAAAGAAAGAACCAAAAGTAGAAGCAGAGCAATGCAGCTCCTACTATCTTGGCGCAGTGACACACTTTTCTATTATAATTTTTGTCTTTAATTAGGGTTAATTAGGCTCTCAGTGGGTTTGTCCATTCTTCTTTTCTTCATGTGAGGTGATTGAGGACCCGCTCACAGGAAAACGGCACACTGCTGGGAGAAATGGCAAAAAAAAAAAAAAAAAAAAAAAAAAAAGAGGAGAGAAGGTGAATAATTGTATTCTTGGCTACGGCGAGTGCTAAATTTAACAGTTTTCTCCCCTCCCCCTCTGTTTCATTGACATATAGACACACTCTCTCTCAAAACTACACATTAAAGGAAAACAGTTATACACAAATTACCACAGAGCTTTTCTGTCAATAACAAACCACTCAAGGGAGACACAGATGGCTTTAACACCCAACGCTTTTTTCAGTTAATTGGGGCATCATTAGAGTATGTCGAGCTGTTACTGTGACATTTGTAAATACCTGTAAATTTTTAAAGGGGGGGCTATTATGTATTTCCGTGGCACGACGACGTAACAATGTTACCTCCATTTGTTATAGAAATGCTGTATATGTTAAAAAATCATTTAAAACATATTTGACTTCGCTGTTACATGCCTTGAAATTGACCTCTGTCTTGTTAAAAAGCTCCCACGCCATCATGGCTGCGCAACTTTGAAACATAAACATCTCTCCAAAAATCCACCTTTATAAAAGCACGAATTTTCACGATGCCGTTTTGTTTTGTCACAGAAAGTAAAATAGCTCCAACTTCTTATCTATATAGCTGCCATGGCTTTTGTGAAAAACTTGAAGCCGAAAAAGCAAAATAACTTTTTCTGACCCCTTAAATTCTCATAAAGAAAGTCAGATTCCTGCTGTGTCATATTTCACCAAGCATTAAAAGGCCTGCTTTAACTAATTTAGTCTATAAGTAAATGGTAATATTGCTAAATATTCTATGTGTCATGTCGTACTGTTTTAATGTTGGGGTTTAATCGACGACAACAATGAAAAAGACCGAGCAAGTCATTTTCCCTACAAAGAAGAAATATTTTCCTCACATCTAATTGCAGGAAATTAATTAGTGGAAAACTAGTGGCAGACAAAAGCTGCTCATTAACAGCATCATTAATAAAAGATGACACTTTTTGCTTTCAATTAAAACCCTCAAGAGGGAAATGAATGAAAGGGGCCACAAAAAAAGAGGAAACCACAAAGTGAAGACTACATCTTTAATTTCTATGTGCAAATATTTCCTTTCTTTGTAAGTTCTGTAAATGACAAGTTAATCAAGAAAAAATCTAAACGCATTCAAGGTAAAATAGTTTCCTTTCACCTGTCGGACCGTCTTACCTTCTCTTAAAAATATCAACTTGAGGTGCATTTCCTTTAAAAAAAAAAAGTAATCCTATTGAAAACATAGCTGGACAAATTATTAAAACTTTTACAGGATTTCACAAAACAAAAAAAGCTGCTATTTCTGCATAGTGTGCATTCAGGTTGACAACATTGAACAGAGCAGGAACAACTGACTCTAGACACTGAAGTTAAAGGTAATCAATTGGATTTAGTAATATATGGAACAGACAAGCGCCTGATAGATTCAAATGTAGAATCTAGTCACATATGGCTCAGATGTTTTTAAGGCAGCAGTACAAAAAACAAGTGCACAGCACTGAAGGAATACTTTGACACACCCCAAAGTGTTCTTAGGGTATGATTAACTAACAAGATCATAGATACTTATCCAGATATTAAAATGTTTTGTTTCAATAAAAACAGGTTTTATCCTGATTACAAAAAGTCGGAGAAAAGTTGGAAAGACAAAATAATAAAAACACCGCAATTTAGATGATAAATGTTCTGCATTTTTCTAATCAGACACCTTTATGTGTCAGTGTGAGACTTCATTATGCTATTTAAGAAGACTACAAAGGGAGATGTGGATTTGCAGAGAAGACTGATTGTAAATTGATTTTCACTATCCACAGACAAGGGCTGCACAGTGGCGCAGTTGGTAGAGCTGTTGCCTTTCAGCAAGAAAGTTCTGGGTTCGATTCCTGGCCCCGGTCTTTTGCATGTTCTCCCTGTGCATGCGTGGGTTCTCTCCAGATACTCCGGTTTCCTCCTACAGTCCAAAAACATGACTGTTAGGTTAATTGGCCTCTCCAAATTGCCCCCTAGGTGTGAGTGTGTGTGTGCATGGTTGTTTGTCTCTGTGTTGCCCTGCGACAGACTGGCGACCTGTCCAGGGTGTACCCCGCCTCTCGCCCGGAACGTTAGCTGGAGATAGGCACCAGCAACCCTCCTGACCCCACTGAGGGACAAGGGTGTAAATAAAATGGATGGATGGATATCCACAGACAAAACAAGAACACTTCTAATAGTACATAAAATGAGCTCAGTGTCGGTTATATTTTAGTTGTTTTACCGGACATAAATGTGCTTTTTGTCTTCCTTTTTTCCCAGAATTGAACACACATTCTTCAGGCACAAAAAGGTCTAGCAAAAATGAACGTGATTTTGTTGAACCCAAAAAATGCATCATAGTAAAAGACAGAAGGAAATTCATTTCCTCTGATGTTTTTGTTTGGATACATATTATCATTATTGGGGCTTCACCATATTTGCTGCAGTATGTTAGAGAAATATGACATTGTGGATATTGTCAAGTGTAATAAGGCATTTTAATCTTATAACTGATGTTCTGCATAAATGTAGTCCATTTAGTGAAAAAAACCATGACTGTGAATTATGGAAACAAATAAAATAGCATCTGATCACATCACAAAAAAAAAAAAAAATGCACCAAATACATTAGACTTTTTGCAGAGATGTGAATGTGTGTATGCTTTTTTTTCTGAATAATTACGTCGAGGAATGTTGTATGACAAAATAACAAAAATATTCTGAATAAGAAGGAAACCAGTACATTCATGTTCAAGAAATTACAAAGTGGTAGCTACAAAGTAATAAAAACACCGCCTAAAAGCAGACATGCAAGACTGTGTCATTAATTTTCCTCGAGTTTTATTTAACAATGAGTACATTGGGACTAAATACAGTTCTTAACAGACTTTAAGAGTACTTAAGGCAACAAGGAGAATGAGTGAAAGCAAAGGCATCTGGATAATTATAGAAGAAAGAGATTGAACTTCTGTTATTTGTTACCTTTTAACATACCAAGACACTAGCAAAGTCCCCCGTTTCTGTCAAGTTTATACTCCGTGTGAATCTGTGGTGTTACCACTACACTCAAGCAAAATTTGACAAGAAGTTTTACATCTTGTTAGACCTTAGAAAGGGACATGGAGTGTTTTTGAGGATGCATGCGTCCTCACCACACAAAGAAGAACCCGAGTCGTCTGCCTTCAGCTACCAGTAGTGGCAAAAGCAATGTGAGTCCATGTTCAGCAAGATAGTTGCAAACTTCACGGTAGTTTGGTTAGTCCTGTTACAAAGATATTGGACGGCCCAAAAAACAAACAGGACAGACGTAAGATAAAAAAAAAGAGAACAAGACTATGACCATTCTTGCCAACTTCTCAGCAAGCAACGTAGCTACTGGCTTTTCTAAAAGTTGCAAGAAGTTGCTGGAATGCATCATCACTTCTATGAATATTTGATTTTCTGTGATCCGGGCAGTAGAAGAAACAAATAACTTGGGACGGCCGCGTCAAAGTCTGTAGCCTTTGTGTACGGGGCGCCCCCTCTAACCGCTGCGCCACGCAACACCCGTCAAAATGTCAATTTAATAAAAGAAATATTTGGCCTGAACCTACACTACATAAATCACTTTTGCGTAATATCAAATTTAACCAAAAGAAAGCTCTTGGAGGAACACGCATTGGAGAATATGAACCGCTGACTGAGGCTGTGCGGATCAGATGCAAGTGTTTATTATAGTTCCACAAAGTTTGAGTGGGAAAAAAAAAAAAAACAGCCAAAGGAAAAAAATTATATTTACGTTATATTTATATCTATTTTTATTCCAGATGGAGATCACCAGCAGTTTGTGCATGCATGATTCAAGTGCAATGTGGGTCTCCCTCTCCACACCTCTCTGCCTTGACTGCAGGCTGGATTTGCTGCACGATGAGCCTGCTGTCAGACTGACCACCTGCAAGCGCTTCGGAGGAGGGAGGGGCTCATGGCGGCACTCGCTGCTCAGTGCAAAGTAGTACGATTCGTGCTTTCATGTGTTTTCACCAAAGTCTCAAATAAAAAAAAAAGTCACTAAATTTAAATTATATTTTAAAAAGAATAGTAACTGAGGTCCAAAAAGGTGCTAAATATAGCGACAAAGTTGGTAAATTGTCAGCATTGTCATCTGATTCTGAATTTGTTTTTTTTTTCTTCTCCTAAATAAACTGCAAAAAAATTGCAAAATGCAAATGCAATATTCTCTGAAGTTAAAATATCTATGATGATTATTTGATCTTTGTGTCACAATAAGTACTTTTCTGAATTGCTAGTATATAAACAAAACTGATTAAATTAAAGACTGTATGCTAGGTCAAGTTGAGGAGGTCAAAGTGCTAACATTTAATCATTAGCATTATTGCTAACCTTTGCTAGTTATATCACTGTATGATATCCATTTGTGAAATTACCTTTGGAAATAACTTTACAATTTATTTTCTGTGCATTAAACCAATAAAAAGCAGAACTAATAAATGTCTCAATTAGATTTGAAAACATGTGCAGTGTTTGACCATGAAAAGCAGACTGAAGAAGTACCACAACATCATTACAATATTCACATAATAGTCCAAAAAAATATGTTTTACTTGAAGCATAAGAAATTAGGGAGGGTGAATTATGCAAGTATTACTGGAAACCTTAAGAAAGTTGTCAGAAACCATCAGCAGCAAACATTATTTGTTGTTCAAAAGAGATGTGCACCCCTGCACGCTGGAGTGTGAAGTGTATTTTGCGTATTTGTTCTCCTTGGCGAGGGATGCCTGTGCATGTATCCCTCTCTTTGCTCATTCTCCACCAGCTCCATGTTGAGTCTATCAGGGATAAAACTTGTTGACCTTGTGACTTCCTGAGAACAATGAGTGAATGCCTGCTGTATGCTAAACAATCCTGAACTGTGTTCCTCTTTGTGTCGGTGTTTGTAGGTGTGGGTGTATATAAACCTGGGAGTGCATAATCAGCATGGGCTGGGAGCGTGCAGGAGAAGGTCAGGAGGAAAGAAAAAGTGTGTGTGTGTATGGCTCTGCATCAAACATTACAGGAGAAACACAGATAAGACACATAAGGTAACAGTTGACATCACTGCTAGAAGTGGACGGCCTGGCAAATATTCAAAAATGTTCCAAATGTTAAAGTTAATCAAAGTACACTTTGGAAAATATAGAATAAGCATTGCTTGTTAGGAAACCCTGCTAAGATATCGCCTTTTTTCTCTCTCTCTAAAAAAAAAGAAAACTGGAAGATTTAGCTAGATCTAAATCTATTACAGCAATTCAGAAGCTGTCTCTTAGACAGATTACACGAATGTAAAGATGTGTAGATGTGTGGCTTTAATACTCAACACATAACTTGGAGAAATTTGAAAACAGTATTAATTCAAATACTTCATACCAACTGTTTTCCACAGTGGTGAAGTTAGGATTTATGACTCTCAGAATGCAGGTTTAATGGTGGTTCCTGGAGTCTGTTAGTCTGATAAAAAAATAAAATAAAATAAAATAAACTCCTTGTTCTTCGCTTTGCTTCGTACAGACGGTTAATGACCTATTTTCCTCAATTGTTGCATTCAACTTCTACTCTCCAATTTTGCATTATTTGCCGTTATGTCATTTTTTTTTTTTAGCTTTATGTTTTAGTTCTCTTTCATCTAGAACATCTAGGTCTGGTTAGCTGTGACACCTTCCTGGTGTAACACATCTGCTGCCAATAACTGTGCTCTCCTATAGATTATACACTTTACCCTGTCTTTTTCTTTGACCCTCTCTCTCTCTCTTTCTCTCCAAGACAAAGCAATCGATTAAGCTTTTTCTTCGACTAACTGTATGTGCTCACTTTCATCTTTTAAGCATAAAAACTAACTCGGAGCTTATCTCTTCAGCTGTTAAATACCACATAAAGTCACTAAAGAAGCGACTGCCAGTAATTATCTTCTTTAACATATAAAGCACTCCTGAATCCATGTCTCTCTGTGTGTAAGCTGTGTCTTCTCAAACCTCCATTCGGTCATGGCAGATGACTGCTTAGACCAGGGGTCCCCAAACTTTTTCCTGCGAGGGCCACATAGCTGTTCCTTTCTGTGGTCGGGGGCCGGTCTTAGTTTTTGCAGTAAAAAAAACAAAAAAATTCTTGTCGACGGGGGGGGGGGGGGGAGACGACGACACATTCGCGCTTTTGGATAGATTTTTACCCAGAATGCAAATGGAAAAAACCGTGAGTGAAACGGTGACTGACGAGTATATATTCCATTGAGGGAGTAAGTTTCACATTTGCTCAAAAGCCCCCTGGTGGTTGAAGAAAAATCCACATATAAACCGGAAAATACAATATATGAAAAAAAACACTGAACGCTCTCTGGTATGAGCTGGCGGGCCAGATCCGGCATTGTTCAGGGGGCCGGACCAAATGACGTGGCGGGCCGGATCCGGCCCGCGGGCCGTAGTTTGGGGACCCCTGGCTTAGACAGAGCCAGGTTGTACTAGAGGTGTCTTCCTGTCAACAGGGAATTCTCCTTTCCGTTGTCACTACATCCATGCTCATTAAATAGGATTACGACAAGTAAGTGACTTCATGCAAGCTAAAGGATTTCTTTAGATAGAAGAAGCAGTGGACAATAGCTCGCATTGTGCTGTTGACCTTGCTGCAATCCCTCCTATTAAGCATGCATGTAGTGACATCAGAAAGGAGAATTTCATTGCAAACTGCAGCAAAAACTGGCTCAATCTGAGATGCCAGCTTCCTAGGCCAACTTGGGGTTTGAGAGTTCAAGGCAGACACACAAAAAAAAGAAACAGAAGCACCGATAGGAGTAGTAGTAGCTCCATTAGTGGGCTCATTTAGGAGAGAGACGCATATTAAATAATCTGCCAGCCTCTCTGAAGGGTTATTGGATGAAAGAGGGCAAATACAGTCAGTTACAGCAAAAGCTTAGTAGGAGAGAGATGGGGTTAATCGCTGAAAGACAGGGCCAAGTGCATCATCTATAGAAGCAGGACGTTGTTGGCAGCAGTAGCTTAGCCAAAGCTCCCACCCCACGCACGTGTCGCAGCTAAAGAGAACCCAGGATCAGATGTAGCTTTTACAGAGAGTAACAAACAGAGAAAACAAAAGTTAAAATAATAGCAAATAATGCCAAACTGTAGAGAAGGAGGAGAATGTAGAAGAGGAATGAAAAGTGGTCGGTTTGTCCTCCAGCTGCTAATGCCTATAGCAGCACAACTACAGCGGTGAACCTAGAAGTGCTCTGTTAGGAACAAGTGGAACAATGTTGAAACTTGATTATTAAGGGCTTTGCATAAAATAATTAATTCTACGGGACTGTAGTAGAAAGAAAAGACAATATAAAGACTGTAATGCCCTATTCAAAGATCAGACCTCACATATTACTGAACCTCAAGAGAGCTCTGCAGAAATGAATGTCTGCAAACTTCAATTAAGCAATGTACTGTGTAAAGAACAGCTGAGCAGTCTTCCTTCGTAAAATCTGAAACTAATAAACCAATGTAGAAAGCGGTAACTTGTGCTAAGCATGACACTGGAAGCTATTGAATCGTGAGGTACCCTGTTTTTGGATTATATCAATTGTATCTCTATGTGCTCATTATAAATTGCTTTTGCTTTAGTTCAGTATGAACGTATGTCTTGCCGTCATCCTGCCCCTCTGATCATCCAAAGATTTAAAAAAAGCAGTTGTCTTGGTTATGATTGCTTGGGTAATTCTCTTTTCCCTAACGCTTTGCAATATATTTAGAAAGGCTCTAAATACAGCAATAAAAAGCATACAACCTGGAAAGTGGTTATGCATCCCCAGTGGTTATATTTCAGTTTTCCTTTTTTTTTTTTTTTTGAAGCAGAAACAAAGATGACTGAGGTAGAGGCAATTAGAGGTGGGTAGTCGGCTTTACATGTCTGTCAGAGAGATCAGGAGAAATCCAAAATTCTATTTCTTTTTTACATGACAATATTGTTTCAGCACACACCAGACACAGACACAACTGCTGTTCAAGCCATTACAGTAACTGAGACGTGCCTGTGAGAAACTGCATAAGTCACGTTCTAGCAGAGCTTCTGTTCGTCTATGTCAAGTCTCCCGATTTATCAGTTCTATTAAGAAAACAAAACAATAATGAATGAGTTTTAATGTTTTGAACATATTTTGTAGATAAAAGTCAATGAGATAATCCATATTGGAAATTAATCCACCCTGATCATTTTAATTAGTTTGTTTTTTGAAGCCTCAATTCATAATTTTGGTTGTTGTAGTTTGTCGTCTTTGTCAACAGAAGGTAATAGGAAGAGATTATCTTCGTCATTGCAGACCGTGCAGTAAATATCAGTTTCACCATATTGAGAGAATAATGAAAAAAAAAATTGTGACATGCAAATCAGTAACTTCCGCACATGTTCAATGAAAAAAGTACCACACATCCAAAAGCAAATAAAATCACAAATAAAGCTGTTCCAACGTGTAAATAGCCCTCAAATCAAGCTTTTTTGTGTGTGCTGATAAGCTGTCTAAATGTAAATGTGTAAATTTGTAAAGTTCTGCAATATTTAGCCAAAAACCATCTCAGAGGTTTCTTTGGTTAAATATCCTAAGTGCCAGGATCCTAAGGTTGGATGGTGACTAGTGCAGCTGAATTCTCCAGATGTTTACAGCGGAACAGCTTTATGTAACACAGTACCTCAACTGGGTATAAAAGAATCTCAGTCAGACACACACACCCTTGTTAGCGAGTCAAGTGTTAGAATAGTGAGTGTGACGAGCCCTGATTGACGGAATAGCATTTTTTTTTTTAAGCTTTGCACACGTGTGATTTATTTGCAATGTGAACACGCTGCCAGTAGAAGACTGACTCCATTGCTTAGGAAATGGGAGGGACTCACTGCAGGACTCAGTTCTTGTACCCTCAATGTCTCTTGGCTCTGCCACTTTGGTGGAATTTTTCAAAACGTTATTATGGGTGGGGTTACGCTTTCACAGGATTTTACTTTAAGTATTTTCACCCACTTTCACTTTGCGGTGGTGGTCAGAGGGCCCGGTGGCGTGGGTGCATGGCGGCCTCGCCTCTCTCAGTCTGCCCTGGGGGAGATGCGGCTACCATGCGGTTGCTTACCACCATCAGTGTGTGAATTTGTGCATGAATGACTGAACGTAGTGTGAAGCACTTTGGGGTCCTCTGGATTTGATAAGTCACCACACAAGCACCATTTAATGGAAGCTATTCGAGAGAAATCTAACGAGAAATCTCAGCGATTTGTTCAGAACGCGAGAAACTTTCAGCAGACAAAGGAAAGACTTTACAGAGTACACCCAACCTTCACTCTTTCTAGAATGTTGAGTCTTGAGTGCATTGCTATAAGCTTCACTGTGAGTAAGGTTTGCAAAATGAAGATTGAGCACTTCAGGAAGAGCACAAATACATGGAACCAAGCTACAACTGAGCCAAGGTAAAGTGGAGCTTCCCATACAGAGCTCTGTGCGATGTGATTGCTCAGAAGTTTGTGGCTGTGTTTTATGTAGAAATTTGACTTCAACTTTCCACTACTCAGTTTTTTGTATACGCATGAGCCGTGAATACTTTCCAGGAACATTCATGAATGACATAATGAGGAATTATGTGTATATTTTTTATCTTCACCAATTAAACTACAAAACACTGTTAAGTGGCTAAAAATTCCTGGATGGAAATTGCAACATTGCTGACGACTGGGGAGGACGTTTGCAAGAAAGTGTGGGACTCTCAATGTGACCTTTTTAGGAAAGCAAAACTGGGCATGCAGGGAGGGAGTGGGCTCTCCGGCAAGTTGGATCTTGAAATATACTGAAGCGGGAGAGGTGTCACCCAGGTGGTCATGTGAGGTGTGTGCGAATACAAACATCCCGTGATCATGTGACGACTGTTTGGATTCGGAGGAAGTCCAAGAAAACCTATCCCACTGAGACAGCTGTGGGGCCTCGCTGATTGATGATAAACTGCTTTAACTGCATCTGTGTTTCACGTTAGGCTTTTTTTTTTGGTTTGTCGTTGTCTCGTTTAATTAATTAATTCTGAAGTTATTTTTCAATATTCCCTTACAATTTATTATGGTTTGTTCATTAATTTGATTTGATCCTCCATTTGTCATTCAAGATAATTATAATTATTAGCAATTATTGCCCTTCCACAGTCTGCAACAAAAAAAATGTTTTAACCTGTGGCACTCTTTGCCACTCTTTCCTGTTTTAATTTTATTGCCTTCTGCTAGTATCTGGAGTCAACCTTCTGGTTTTAAAGGCAATTTCATTGTTATTGGTAATACAAACTCTTGGGTAATGTCATTGTGGTAATCACTAAAATTGGAAATGCTTCATCCCCAAAACAGAACCGTCCAACTCACTGTTAGAGGAACTTATATTTACATAATAAAGATCAGCCAGCATTAGAGAACACCTAAAAGTAGCTGTCAGAAGAAATAGGCAGAAATAAATTCAAGTTTTTAATAGGCTTTTTACTGAAGTTGGGCCCTATTGGGCCTTTGACAGACTGCAGATTTAAATAACCTCTGAATTACCTTCATGGCTTAGAAAGCCAACAACATCCATCTTTATTTAAGGTCTAAGGGAACATCAGAGGAGAACAGTGGTTTTCTGGGTCATCATTATTGTAACAGTTGATCCATGGCAATGTACATCTGTGCACAGAGTGTGTTCCCCACACACAACCCATGTAAAACGCTCGCACAATGAACTGTTGTGTGCAGAAAGATGAATGCTATGTATCATAATTAGGATGAGCAGGTTAAACAATAAACCGCTGAAATATCCTGTACGCCACAGTGCGCCATTCTTTCAGCTAAATAACGCAGCCAAAGGCCTCCATTGGTAAATGAGCCAGCAGACTCTTTCATTGTCAGCCTCTGTCTTCTTTTCTCATTCTGCCTTCCCTTTCTTTGAACGACAGTGGGTGCAAAGTAATTACTCCCAATGACTTTCTGCTCATGTTAATGCCACCCTTATTTTGTAGTCCAGCAGGGCTTTGCACCCCCTCCCTAAATTAACATATCAAAAAAAGGGGGAGTTCCAAATTCCTCCAGGGTCCCCCTGTAATAAAATGTGTTCCTTTGTGAAGGAGAATTAGGAAGCAAAGAATTGTTCTGGGTTGTCTCCGGCACAACTCTAAATCATCGTGTTGAGCCAAGAAGTTTAAGTTGGAGTGCAAGCACAAAGGAAAAAAAATAAATAAAAAAATTCTCACATCATGGATGACTCGCTAACAAAAATGATCTACAAGCTCGGTTGATAGGATGATGATAACTTAAGACATTTACACTCTGACAATCTTTCTGGTGTCTGTGAACATACGTAGGTTATATTCTCCCATTTATCAATTCGATCTCCTCTTTTTCTGGTCTTTTGACTCAACTCTTTTCACTCTGGTTAATAAATTCACACCTGTCGTTTGTGTCACCCCTCCTTGGTGTATGTAACCGTTTGGATATTTCAGTCATCGTTGTTAAATTCTGATGTCCATTGTCTGTCGGTGTGCACTTCATCCCGTGTGTTTCTGCCCCTTGGTTTCCCGTTTCTGGATTTTGAATTTTTTAGACTGTGACTTTGCTATTTATCAAATATTTACTTCTGCATCCACTTCTACCTCTGATCTGTCTGCCTTTGGCCCTATACACATCAATGTGCTAAGTTAAGCTGCAAGTTGTTTAAAGCTGCAGTATGTAAGGTTTATTAAACAAACAAAAAAAAAGCTTTTTATGCATAGATAATGTCTCATACCACATTGTCAAACTTATGGTGACATTTTTAAAAATATGTAAGAAATTTTTTTTTTTAAATAAAAGTTACATACTGCAGCTGTAAGGTAACTCACACCCAGTTTGCATGTCTACAGATTGATTTTTTCTTCATTTCATTAGACCTTGTCAGAATGAACTCAGTTTATCTGAAAATATTTTTCTGGTCTTTCCAAAGATTCTTTCTCTGATTTAGCTCTTCATTTTGAATAGGCTATTTTAATAGCTATACTTTGAAAAGGCATTCAGACACCGCATGTCTGCCTGTTCCCTGCTACATATTTGTACTTTTGGATTTTTTTTTTAATCCAACACTGATTTAAATTTCTCTCCATGTCTTCCGCTTCCTCGTTATGACCCATTTAGTGTGGTCTGTTGCATAAAGCGCATGCACTGAAGTTCACACAAACTCCTGCAGATTGTTGGCACGTTTCTGAAGTCACTGTGTTCCAAATAGGCAGCCTGTTTCAACTTCTTTTGTGTCTGCCTAGATTTTGCCACCATGTTCAACTGTTAGCTGCCTTCCCAGGGTGCTAAGGGATCTTAAATCACAGCCCCTGACAATTTACTGCCTGCTGTGGGGTATTGATAAACCAGTAGCCACAACAATGAGGGTGCCAAAATCATTAGTGTGGCAGAAACACCTAGGGGAACAAGCAGATTAAAGGGAAAAGTGTTGTAGAGCACAAAACCCGGCTTAGAATTTTGTTTTTCTGCCGACATGCAAAGGTTGCAGACAGATGGACACCATTTCTCATGGCTTTTATCAGTCAAGTCTAAGATTAAACAAATATATGCAGAGCCGAGCATCTGAGAAACGGCAACCGTTCCAACGGCGAGGTGTGGAGGTGGGTGAGAAAAATCAGGGATCACAAGTGTTGGGAAAAGAAAGGACAAGGATGTCTTTCTGCTGGAGCCGCACGGGCACATAAAGAACCTCGACGCAAGTGCATCCCCAACGTCTGCAAACAAGAGGCTTGAGAATTGATCATAATGCACTAATGATGCAGCAGCTGTCTCAGACTTCTCTCTTCTCACTCTCCGATGCTCTTTGCAGGGCGGCACGCCGACACATGCCCTCACGCTGCTTTGATCTCTCTCCGCAGACCTTCCTTCCCTGCTTCAGCTTTACCATCGCTTTCTCATTTATTTTGACACAATCCACTCTGTGTTTCCTTCCTGTTCGCTTGCCTCATCCAGGTAAAGATGTGCTTTGGTTTTTTTTGTTGTTTTTTTTTTTTTTTTCCTCTGGAAGAGGCGAGAACCTTGACTTTATGTTAAGTCTTTGGGGGGCTTAGCTTTTGTTTTTCTTCCCCTCCTTCAACAACTGCCACTGCAACATTATCTACCACTAAGAATCATCCCTCCTCTATCTCCCTGAACTTCCGCCTGGAAACTTTTCTAAGCTTGTTGCTCGCAGCGAAGGTGCAGCAGACTCCTCCAAGGTCCAATTGTTTCCCACCAAAGTGTTCCACCTTCTTCCCAGGGTCCAATTTATCTGGAGCTGCCTGCAGCCTCAGAGCTGTTGTCAACTTGAACCTTGTGATAAAAAAAACTCAAGAAGGCAGCTTAAGACAAGCCATGAATGGCATTTTTTTTGTACCAAGGTGTTCTCACTTTGATTCTCTCTGGTAGATACAGAGTGTCACATTTCGGAGTAAAAGTCAGTGGGAAAAAAAAAATAAAAATCCCGCTGTGCCGAGTCACATCAAGGGCGACTGGCAGTGACAAAATGTGATGCCTCTCTTATGATCTTCATAACAGAAGTTTGTGTCTGCGTCTCTTTTGTGTGTGTGTGTGTGTGTGTGCGTGTGTGTGCGTGCGTGCGTGTGTGTGTGTGTGCGCGTGCGTGTGCATGTGTGTGTCTGGATTGCTTCCTGATTCAGGAGATTTACTGAACCCACAGCATCGATGTAGGGAAAAAAAAAAGAAAAAATGTCAACAAATTTCATCATGCTGTAATTAGTGAAGGCAATTTAAGGCAGAATTTGGATTAAATTAATGGTGGCACTAAAATTATCACTGATATAACAGACTATCATGACAAATTATTGATTAAATATGAATAATGGGTTTAATTAGAGGCATGTCGTAAAAGTCAGAGCTAATCAGTTTCTGCGTGAAAAGTTCACAGTGAATGCATTTTCCCTTTCTAAAAAATATGTAGCAGAGCTTTACTTGCTTTTGATCATCTTTTTTTTTTTTTTCCCCATTTCAGCTCGTTGTGGAGTTTTTGAAGTGCGGTTGGGTTCAGTGCCTATTTTTTTCAAAACAGGTCTTTAAAATCTATCAATCACAGAAACAGTGTTTCCAGGTATTTAAAAAAAAAAAAAAAAATCAGTGACCAGGAGAGTTCTGCGAATCAAGTCCAATAAATGTTTTGCTAAGAGTAGATCTGTAACAGACCAACACAGAACAGCATTTAACTGTAAAGTAGAAGAAAACCAGTCCATGGCTTCCAAATATTTACAAATAAATACAGGAAAAGTGTGGTCTGCTCTTGAATGAATCAATGTTTTGTAAAATCAACATTTGCCCACAGTTACAGACACACATTGGTGGCCTGACTCTCCACCGTGTTTGAAAATCTACAGAGATTTTTGGACAGTCTTCTTTGCAAAATAACTCAAGCCCAGTTAGACCTGGTGAGGTTTTACCACATATTATCGGTGTGTTAAAGGTCAGAACTTTGACTGGGACATTTAAGCACACATAAGCAAAACTTTTTTTTAATTGTTGCTCTAGCTTTATTTTTGGGGGCATTCTGCTGCTTTAAGTAGAACTTCTGTCCCAGCCTCAAATCCAATCCAGCCTCTGACGAGTTTCCTTCCAGGACTGCACTGTACTTGACTCCATCCATCCATTTTATTTATTTATTTTTTCCAATTTTCCAGGCTGACATCTGGTCCCGGCAGACGAAAAGCATTCCCACAGTATGATGTTGCTACTACCATATTTCATTACAGAGAAGGTGTGTTCGTACAGCATTTTAAATCAAAGTTGTTGTTTGTTTATATGCTTTATGGACTATTTCACATCATTTTGACTTATTCTTTTGTTATTTTAGCTCTGCATATAAAACGGGTAGTAAGACAAATACTTTGTTCTCAATTTGTTTTCCAAGTCACCTTCAAGTGACCCCAATATTTGGATGTAAATAAAGTGACTTCCAACAGGTTGTTATTCATTTATATTTTTCTGGAAAAAATATATATGTATATATATATACAATATCTACATTTTTAAATTTGTAGATATTATAAAACAAGACAAAATTAAGCTTGAGACCACACCTTCAAAAAAGGCAGTCAAGAAATGTCCTCTTCTCACTCGCATGATTTTATTGCCATATGGTCAATGTCCCAGCAGCATTGCTTTGTTATGATCTAAGAACATCTAAGATCTAAGAACATTGCTGCAGCAATCAACACGCATCAATCTGTGTTCGTTTTTCCTTAATTAAAGAGTCCAGTGTCGATATCACAATACGGGGGAGGGATTAACTATGAAACTCAACTTAATCAAAATCATCTCGACACAAACACTTGACATTATTTGCCCTGGATAGACAACACAGAGCCACAGCAGATCAGTCACTTTATGAAACAAGGGAATTGGCTCAAAGCAGCAGTTTATTAAATAGGACTTGACAAAGACATTCCCTTCAATCAAACAGCCACCCAGAGGGACGCAGCTATGGATGTAACGACAGATTATTTCAGCATTTTGCAGAAGTACTTGAAATAATAAGAAGCTACATGCAACTGCGAGACACATGCATCCTTTCCAATGAGCAGTGAATGTGAGCAAAATTCATACACTCACTCAAGCTCCTCCATCAGAACAAAAGCGATAAGACTGTGGTCCTGAAAAATGTCTAACTGTGTCCTCCAGGACAATTTAACGACGCTGCCAAGGTTTCTCATATTTGTCGCCCCGGCTTTGAATGTCAGAGAATTAAATACTAGAAAGAAAAAAAAAAAAAAAAAAGAAGAAAAAAGTGGAGCATTCAAATGGCCTACAGCAGAGCTTAGTTGAATAACAAGTTAATGTGAAATCCCACACACAAGGACTAATTACGACCCTCCACTTCATTTGTGTGGACTTACAGTACGCAGTAAAGCATTCTAAGACACGTTTCAACCAATGAGAAGATTTATGGTTGTTGGAGGTAAGTGGAGTTTTCCCTTGGCAGTCTTGGAGAAGGCGGGGGAAAAAAAAAAAAAAAAAGTGGCAATCACCTCTGCCATAATCAGACATATCAGGCGCTGCAGCAGGCTGGGCCTGGGCTCACAACTCCCAGTCAATTTGATATATTAAACAATTATTCAATATGCCACCAAACAAAACTCAGTGACACAAAGAGCTGTGTAAATCTCTGGCTGCTTCTCTTAAATTATGTATGACCCCATGAATTATTTATTAGGAGGAAGTAGAAGAGGAAGGAGACAGCGGCAAATAACAAAAAAAGGAGGGGAAAAAGAAAAGAGGAGCAGGAATAAAATAATGGACCATAAGTGGGACAAAGAGAGTGCTAGAAATATAACGTCTAAAAGACCAAGTTGAGTCTGTTTGGTGGGAGCTCATGAGCCTGGCAAATCAGAACAAGACTGTCAATTTTAACTGAGTTGGCTGTCACTCACGGATGAACGGAGGCTTTTTGTACAGATAACATGGCTTTCGTGTTTGACAAATGAACTGTCGTTACAGTTTTGGTAGGTGATTGTGTGACCAGAAAAGAACCAGAGGCCTCAAGGGTTGAGGTTCAAGATGACGGCGTATTCTGCCACCAAAAAAAAACAAAAAAAAAAAAAAAAAACTGCATGTGGGAACAAATCCAGATGCATGAAAAAGATGGATGCACACACACACACATTATTACCGTGTGTACGATTCCTTGAACGAAGAGGAAAAAAAAGTAAAATGAGTGGCAGACGCTCCTGAATGTGTGTTTTATTTACAAAACTGCTCCGCACACACACACACACACACACACACACACACACACACACACATGCTTTAAAGTCCTACGTGGAATTCCTGACTCTGCAATTTAAGCAGCAAAAAAACAGGAAGTCACTCATCTCGACCACAGACCAGCAGCGGTGCTGTGAGCACGATACTTTTCACCAGATGTGCTTCCAAACTGTGTGCCTCCATTTGAATTTGCTCATCTAATACGACTTGCAGTTTGACCGAAAGTTCTTCCCCAACTGCAGACGTTAAATTCTGACTCTGTTGTCATAGTAACGTCTGTCACGCAGATTGTTGTGGCTAAATGTTCAGTTTTTCAGCTGCACTAGGCGGGAAGTTTGTAGCCCTTCGGCGAGGTCCCAACCCAATCAGCCTGCAGGAATGTGTGGCGAGTGTGGTCAACAGCTGCATAGGTACAAACAAGGACTGACGCCTCACCATGTTGTGCTATGAAAGTGACCACAGCTTCCTGGACTTTCCCAGCATACACCTAAAGTTGCTGATAAACTAGCTGCCATTTTAGGCCACCTCTGCATTTGTGAAACATGTTTTTTTTTTTTTTTGCTCTCTTCTTACTTTGCAACATCCCATAATAGCAATGACAAAGTATCGCAGAGGCTATTTTGTCAGCAATAATGCCAATATTACTTTGAGCATGCTTTCATTCTTATTAACATCCTGCAATCTCTGTACATAAGCCTAAAAATATTTCTGTAAAAAACAAAGAGAAAAAAAAAAAAAAAACTGTGGGAATTTGATCTGAACACTTAGGAATATTTCATGGGCAGTGGGGAGTTGTCAGATTATCAAACAGATTATCAAGTCGATTAGTTTAATTCCAGTTTTAATTACCTGCTTCAGAAGATGGACTATGTATCAGATTACACAGGCAAAAACAGTTCAGTAACCAATCAATTTCCAAGAACACATGGTCATCCATGTTCCAAAATGCCAGTTAGGAGTAGAGATAAACACCACAAGTCTATGGAGTTTCAATCTGTCAAAGCATGGCCTTTAATTCCAAAGTGCGCCTCTGAACCGAGCCCAATCACAGGCTATAATTATGACAAGACAGGTGCTCTGGGCAGCGTGGGTTAGTCGAATTGTCATCGGCCCCCCTGTCTCACTACCAAGTGTTTTACATATAGATTGAATTACCTGGAACAGTCCTGCCCTATGTAAATGACCATTATGCTAATACTATGCAAGGCACACATCATTTCATGCAGCTAAAGTGCAGCAGGTGTGTGTATGTGTGCTTTTAGCACCTCTCACCCCGAAAGGTCCATTTTTCCCAACAAATAATACGTTGTGAGGACCCACTGCTCTTTATGGGGCCCGAAGTCCGGGCTCCATAAGAACGAATGCTGTTTTGGGGTTTAGGGTCAGGGTTAGGCTGTGGAAACGAATACAAATGAAAGCAAGTCAGCGCAAAGTCCTTGTGACAGTAGAGATACAGACTTTGTGCACATGTGCGTTGTCGAATGTAAAAATGTTTCCCTTATTTTTATACAGAAGACATTAAGCTCATCCGATGAGCTTGTGATGCTAATGTAGGCAGCAATTCTCAGCAGCGAACGCTATTTGAACAGCAGTTCACAGAGGCGTCATATCCTGACACTGTTAACAAAGGTTGATGGAGTTAAAGCATCATCTAGACTTTTAAAGACACTTAAAAACCTTTTTTTTTTTGTTATTTTTATCTTGCACACAAGAGAGCTCCAATAAGCTCTGACAAACGTTACGCGGGGAAATTTTTTTTGTTTTAAAACCTCGCAGCCAGAAACATGCCCGTATCTAATTGCAAGACAGTAAAGAGGGACTTTATATCTGATAGGGCTGCTTAGATTTACAGATGAGACAGAGTCCAGACATGTAGAGTAACCACAGTTTGGCTTTCAACACAAACCTTCAGGGAGATGAGATCACAACGGCAAGACAACGGGACGCCCTCCTGGGACAAAACAGGTGCAAAATTCAAGGACAGAGGACAGCTGCATGACTGTAGCTAATGAAGAATGCAGTTTATGTGAAGGATGAAGATGGGGAAAAAATGTTTGGGCAGCATGAATAGAATATGATATGTTCAAGTGGTACACGGAAAATAGTATAAAAGGTGGGAAAATATGTCAAAAGGTCAAAAAGGTTTAAGTGTGTGAAAGAAAAAAAAATGGTGCATCTCTGACGTGTATTTAAAATCATGATCATTCTGCAGAAAAAGAAATACTTGGAGGATAAAATATATATATATATATATATATATAACTGCTGAAGTGGAAGGAGAAGAAGAACAGTGATCATTACCTGAATGCCAGGAAAAGGCTAATGAAGGGAGAGCACTGGGGAGCTGAGCTGGCTTTTACAGAGCCTTTCGGGGAACAAGAGCTGACTATTCTAGCTATTCTGATCTGATTGGAGACGCTAAAGCCCTGGCGCAAGTCACTGGGAGGTTGTTTAACCAAGAGGGCTGAGAGGCCTGGAGACCACAAAAAAAGATTTTTGAGCCACAGGGTATCGGGTTACGAGGGAGCGGGGTCATCATCCCTTGTCTCCTTCACGCTCTGAAGTCTTTTGGTTCCCGATAATTTAAAACACATTTGGGTGATTCTCACGAACATGGTACAACTTACAACAAAAATAAAAATGCATTGTATGCACACAAAAACACACCTTCTTTATAAAATAGAATCTAATTTTATCTTTCAATGTAAAATTATAACCTCTATGCATATTTTTAAAGGTATTTTTAGACATTTTAGTCTGACTTTGAAGAAATAAATTCATTACCGTAACACAATTTTGATGAAGAAATATGAAACCACAAAAACATTTTTCCACTTTTTTTGGACACCATGGACTTCAGTGTCCACAAAGGAGAAGGTACCAACAAAGAATAGTCATTAATAACAAAATTTATTATTTTAATGTAAACAATTATTTCATTACCGTAACATGAATACAATTTTAAAATCTATTTTTGTTCTAATTTTGTGTTAAATCATTAAATTGAAAAAACAACACAACCATAATATAAAAGAGTCTGACCATTTCATTGAGGAATTAAAAAGTTCATGTAATTCTTTTATCTAATCTAAATAAATTATCATAAAATGAGCATAGCGGTAATGAAAAAACGTATGTCAGTAATGAATAAGAATGTTTCGGTAATGAACACTTTATAATTACACTAACATTTAACTACACATAAATAATAAAATGGCATGTAACAAAACATACATCTGCAAATTAAACATTTTACCAACGTTGAGCCATGGAAACAAACCCACAACTGACTTTTTTTCATCTCTGCTTATTGCTTGGAATGTAAGGTTGGGCAATTGGACGAATTCATCAATCCTCAGGAATAGTAGGGCTGTAGTGATTCAATAATCTCACGATACAATACAATACACGATATTCTGCTCACGATACCATATATATTGCGATATTCAGCAAACAATACAATTCAATACACTTTTGCAATTTTCTGAAAGATTTTAGAGGGACAGAGTGATTTTGGTGACATTTTGTGACTTAGAGTTGGATTGAATTAATTTAACTGAAAACTGATTAAAAGCACCAACTACACAACACCTGGCTCTAGTTGGACATGGACACAGACTTAAAGTCAACAGCTGGACAAAATGAATCAAAGAAGTGTTGAGAAGACATGTTTCTTTTAATTGAAACAGTACAAACTGTAGCTTACATGCATTTGTGAAGTAAATAAAGTGCACCAAGTACCCTGCTCTGAATAGTTTGATACCTTTTTAACCTTGACACTTAACATCTGAAGGAATCACTCTAAGCCTGATGACCTAATCACTCTCCTGGCGAAGCAAGCAGTGAGTGAACAAGATGACAGTTGGATGTTACAATACTTGCATTACTATATCGATTTTTTTCTAGGAAAGAAAATATTGATATATATCGCAAAAATCGATATTACACAGACCTGGATAATAGGCTATGTCCTTCACTGGGTGTTTTTTTAATTTTTATTCATTTATTTTTATGTAAGGGTGATTTATTTATTGAGGTGGCTCGGGCATCCTCACCAGATGCCCAAGCCACCTCAACTGGCTCCTCTCAATGTGGAGGAGCAGTGGCTCTACTCTGAGTCCCTCCCAGATGACCGAGCTTCTCACCTTGTCTCTACAGGAGAGCTCAGAGAAAAAACATTTTAGCCTCTTGTAGCTGTGATCTTGTTCTTTTGGTGATGACCCAAATCTCATGCCCATAAATGAGGGAAGGGTTGTAGATTGGCCAGTAAATTGAGAGCTTTGTCTTTTGACTCAGCTCTCTCTTCACCAGGGCAGACCAGTGCAACTGAGAAAATGTTGCATATTGCTGAACCATAATGGAAAGCCATTACTGCTTACAATGAAAAGCAGTATATGCTTCACTGTGGACGCTGCACCAATCCACCTGTCAATTTCTCACTCCATTTTCCCATCCATGACTACAGATATACTGGGAACTAAACCTGTAGATCATGACCTGATGAAGCCAACAGGACCACATCATCTGCAAAAAGCAGAGATGCGATCCTAAGGCCACCAAAACGGACCCTCTCCACATCTTGGCTGCGTTTAGAAATTCTGTCCATGAAAGTAATGAACAGAATCGATGACAAAGGGCAGCCTTGGCGGAGTCCAACTCTCACCGGAAACCAGCCCGACTTACTGTCAGTCCCTACAGGGCTCCCTGAAGGACACGGTCGAACACCTTTTCCAAGTTCACAATACGCATGTAGATTGATTGGGCGAACTTCCACGGACCCTCCAGGACCTGCTGAGGGTGTAGAGCTGGTCTAGTGTTCCACGACCAAGACAAAACCCACACTGCTCTTCCTGAAGCTTAGATTCGACTAATCCAGATAATCCAGAACCACAGAATAGACATTACCAGGGAGGCCTAAGAACCCTCTGTAGTTGGAGCATACTCTGTAGGTGGACCACCCCCCCGGGCTGCCAGTCCAGGAGAACTGCCCCCAGTATACATCTTCTTTCACTCATTCACCTTCCAAGTAAAATTTTGATAGCGGAATATCCTTAACTGAATCGAAAAACCATCAAATTGGATCATGAGTTGAAATGGGTCCCTCCGAATCTAAGCATTTTTGGAAATTTTAATTGATATCCAGCACTACTTCCTTTTGCCCTTCACATTAGGTAATTAATATTTGTTGCCATAAAATAGTATAACCATTTTTCATAAGTAGGAAGTAAATAAAAAACTGCTGTAATTGTGTAAAAAAAACAATAAGAAGGAGCATTAAAGTTTAAATGCACTATGTATTTATCTATGTTTTCATTTCAAAAAGACACTGTTCATCACCGTAATCTTGTTTTTCATTACCGCAACAGGTCTAAAATTACGCGGTAATGAAAGTTGTGCATTACGGTAATGAGTGAAATTCGCATGAGATAGCTTAAAATGGTAGCATGCCATGGTGAGTCAGCTAAAATTTTTTCACCTACAATACAAATTCCCTGATATCTTCTCTACAGAAAAATATCTAATCATTTACTTTTTAAGCACATGAGGTAATGCACATTACGGTAATGATCGGCTGTGGTGTGCGAATAGGCGTATGCAAGGAGAAACATAACAATTATCATAATCAAAATATGTCAAACAATCTTATTTTTTAGCCATATTTTGTCTTCTCTTCTTTGTGGTACATTATGGGTCAAAATAACTCAATTTTAAAAAATTCTATAAATTTAACAGGACTTCGAACAAGGTGCTACGGTAATGAGTTTTGCACCTCTGGACACTCACTTTTATTAAAATATATTTTATTATTTAATAGGAAATCATTAGATATCACAATATTGAGCTAGTTTACATTATTTTACACAAGTTGGTAGTATTTTTTTATAAACCAGCTTGAATAATTACAATGATAAATTGAGGTGAAAGCATTTTCTTTTACTGTGGACGCATTACGGTAATGAATTTCTGACTCTAAAATTAGTTAAAAAACATTTAAAAAAATATTTTGGTAACTAACAATTAACTGTGCCAAATATTAGAAATGATGATTGTTCAAATAAAAGTGAATTATTTTTAATTTTCATGAGTATGACTTTAAAATCTTCTTAGACATTCAAATGACTGGGTTCGTGAGAATCACCCATTTGTTGGTCTTGCTCTAACCAGTTGACTCGTCTTTTAATGCTTCCCCGTGCACACTGCTTAAACCGCAGTCACTCTGAGGTTTGGGTCAATCTCTGCCCATTCCCCCATATTTCTCTCATCCTTTTTCTTAGACGACTTTCTGTAATCCAAGAAAACAGAAAATCGGTGCTGAACAAGAACAGCTTAGTAAGTGAATCTATCTCGCTTTATATGCAATATATATATGGACATTCATACATTAAGAGAAGAAGCTACTGTTTTTCCTCATTCTACATCAAGCGGGGGCACAATCATAGCAAAATCAGCTTTAATCCCCTTCCTGTGTTCATGTTTAATTTAACAGATTATTAAGCCTTGTTGGTGGACAACTGAAGCTTTCTTAATTCTGTTTCCTATTTTTTTTCTTTTTGCATCTTGCCAAGCAGATTTATTAAGGATGCCAAAAAAAAAAATAACATTGCCCGCTGTTAGTAAAGCATCATGCCAGTTACTTGTATTTGCTTGCCAAAAAATGACCAAACAAAGCAGATGTTGACTTTTGTGAGTTTTTATTTTTTTTTTGTCTGTTTGTATGTTTTTATTCTACTACAATTACTGATACAGATTTTCTGGTGGTTCTGCTACATACATATACACGATCTATTTGTCGGAAATACACATTTATTGCATTTTGCATAAATTAATATTCAGCACCCTAAACAGAGAACTGAGACAGCCATGTTCAAAGCTGTCTGTACTGATTAGCATGCCACAGTTCTTCTTATGTATCCTTGGTGTCTAATTACTGTAATGTCTCTAATTGAACACTTGGTAATTAAAACCGCATCTTCTGTCATGGTGACCGTGAGTCCAGGTGACCAGCATGTGCTTTCTTTTTCTTTTTTCTTTTTTTTTTTTTTACTTCTTAACTATTTTATATATAGTCACTGGTATCAGCTAAAAACCAATAATATTAAATTCAAGCTCACATGTTATGTGGATCTTTTTTTTCCCCCCACATTGTTTAAAGCAGAGTACATGACTGGTCTTCGATTTATTTTCAAATATGGTAATGTTACTGTGAGCACATCTGCAGCACAGTGAGCATCTGTCTGCACATGGCTGAAAGTTAAAGACAACATTTCTATTAGGAAAGTGTGTTGCACAACATCTGGGGAATCTAGCTCCATGTGCTGCAGGTAATGGGAAATTACAAATAAAATTGTCGGAAATCATGTTAATCAGAGACATGTTTTAAATGCAAAAACATAAACCCATTCGAAAATCATCCCGGATTCTTAAGTCAAAGCCCGAGTTAGGTCTGGTCTCTAAAAGCACTGGTCTAGGGCAAGGTTAAGCAGAATGTACAGAGACTGTCAAATGCAATTATAATTCGATTAAACAAGAGAGCCGTAGGACATAAGTAAATATCTTACTTGCTTATTTCGATATGATTGGACTGATCAGAAAATTTGAGATGTAAAGACGGGGCCAAAACTAACACCCCTAATGTGGAACTTATGCACATAGTGAAAAAAACACCACCAAACAAAAAAAAAAACTGTTTTCTGCTTTGAATCTGTGGACACACGTTCTCAATTTACTTTATGTTGACATACTTATATTGCTTTTCTACAGACAAGATGCAATATACAAACAAATAGGCAAATATACTGCCAAAGAAAACAAAACCTGATTCACACATTGAAAGTCAGAAATTATTATTTTTAGAGAAACTGGTTGTTCAGCTTGATTGGCTCTGATGGATCACAGCTGAAACCTGCAAAATGCTTTTTTTTCCCCCCTCAGATCAAAAAGACTTCAATCTTTATTTAAATGGGAACAATTTTCAGCATTTTGGTGAGACGTGCATGCAGCTCATTTGGGCTATAAGACGGCAAAAGAGTGTAAAACTTTTGTCTGTGCTCTGTTCGATCGTTTTGTGATTTCACATTCATGTTTTCATAGGTGATGGTGTTAATCTTGGAAATGTTAGACTTAAGGTAATTGTTTCAAAGATATACGCACAGAGCCTTCCATTTTCACAAACTCTTTGGAAACCATTTTACAATTTCTTCTCTTTCACATATATGGTTAAATGTCGCCTAAGCTCCTCTTTTAAATAATCAATCGCTCTGAGCAGAACAGTTAGACAAAGCGTTTTTTTTTTTTCATGTTTTTACTCGTATCTTCCTATATTCTAATTCTTACTGAAAAATTGGAATTGGTTTGAACTCCCAGATCCGTACTTTCTGAAACCCAGAGATGGAAAAATCAGCCATTAAATTCAGATCGATAATTTGTAATCAGAAATTCTACGGTGTCTGTATTGAGCTCATGCTTTTGACTCGTTGCTGCAACGATACACCGACAGGAATCTACACACGTGAAATCTGGATCGTCCTAAACACAGCGCGAGCATTTTAAACCAATAAAACAAATGGGAGTGAGACGTTCTCAAGTAATCGCTCAATGTCAAAATGAACTGTGCAGGACCCCCAGCTGGAGGTCAAAGAGCTGCGCAGATTGGCCGAGCTCAGCTGGTAATTGATGGACTTGAGGCCACAAAAGCTGCCTTTTTGCCCCCACTCGTTGCTGTAGTAAGAAAAACAGTAAAAGTTCTGGATTAAACCACTGAAAGCTGACCGCATGAAACCTACCCAGCAAGTATAGGCTGTGATGAGTAATCACTGAAAGATTAAAAAGAAAAGAAAAAAAAGACATAAAACGTGTTGTTTTTTTTTGGGGTTTTTTTTTTTTTTTTTTTTAAGAAGATTCCCCTTCAAATTGTAATGATGCAACAATTGAAGGGGAACATGCAACAGTTTAAGTGGTTCGGTATTTCTAAAGCATGATGCTCTTTAAAAAAATAAAAATAAATAAAAATAAAAAAAAAACAGTGAACCTTCGCTGCAGAATGGTGTTGTAGTCGTATTTGCGTTCCAAAAAGCTTCTTTTTACCAACTGCATTATGTAGAAATTAGCCAAATGGATCAAAAATGTGTTTCCAAACCCTCTCCATGGATGAGAGTCTTTTCTTTGAAGTGGATAACGAAGTCTTTAAACTGCTGTGCAAACACTCAAACAGTCCCCAAGACATTCTTTTTCCCTTTTTTGTTGTTGATTGACTTTTCATTTGTCCCAGATATTTCATTTCACTTCTCTGAGTCTTTAAATGATTAAAGACTGTTATTTTTTTTTCTTCTTTTGCTCTGTATTCTTTGCTTCCTCATTTTAAATTGCATTTTAAAAAAGAGCGTAAGCAAAGAGAAAGCACGTGACAGCGCACAAGGAAAACAATGTTCCAGTTTTTGTTTTTTTGGGGTTTTTTTGTCTGATAATACAATTTAATTTAACTTCACTCATTATATGAGCACAGGGTACTACAAGTGGCTTTCTTCCAGCAAGAGTGAGTTCCATTAGGATATTAATAGATTACTTGTCCAGAGTTTATATGATTTTTTGTTTTGCTGGAAATGTTGAAGAATAACAATTACTTCCACGTCTTAAAAGGGTATACGGAGGCTGTGCCCCGCATTTGCCAAAATAGACCATAATATGTAAGCCAATAGAGACAACTAACAATAAGTTGTTTACTTTTGCAGTTTTTCATTAGTATTATCAGACCTTTAGAAAATAATCCAGAGCAGCCTGAGCTCATCACCGCTAGCATGCTATCACCCATTGCTAACAATTGACACTTTTTTTTTTTTTTTTAGTTTTAAAGTGATTAGGCTCTTTATTTTATTTGCTTTATCTTCTAAAACTTTGTCTGGTACCACAGCTTAAACAGACTTCTCAGAAAAAAAAAAAAAAAACAAAAAAAAAAGACAATAATCACAATTTTTTTTTGTTTGATATTCTGATTTAATTAAATTTCACTCATTAGAAGACCATCAGGGTGATGAATATATGTGACTTGCTCAACACAAGAGTAATTTACATGAGGATATTAATAGATTCATCATTCAGGCTTAAGCACATCAATTATGGAAGGCCTGTAACCTGAGAAAATCTAAAAAAAAGTGAGCACCATTGAAATGTTGATGAGAAATGTAATTACCGCAAATGCGGCAGCGGCAAAACAAACACATTAACAATGTGCCATAAACACTGAAGAATGAAATCAAACTTTGTATAAATAAATATGCTTATTTATGGGCATAAACTTTCATAAGTACTTAGGCGTAATTAGTAGATGCTTTCTAGTGTTCACATTAATCATGCCGTGCACATCAGGGAATTCATATTTTATAAGTGACATGTTGTGTTTGCACAAGTGCCTCGGTGACTGCAATTGATGTTTCAGGGTTTTATTGTTGTCACACTAGAGTAACTACCACAGAAAGCCACGAGAGGCTTCAATTGAGGGAAAGAAAGATGTCTTAATATCTCCAAAACTCAATTGTGCCGCTCTTGCTCTCACGGAAACTCAGAAGGATTTTCTGTCCAATGGAAATGCAGTTTGTGAGTTTAATGAAACAATTAAGGCAGCCAGCCAGAGAGTCAGTTGATTACTATCTCCACTCGAGACAACCAAGACTTGAGATCGCCGCTTTTCCCGTCAGGTGAGAATTTGTGCTTCAAAGACTCATGTTTTTCCATTTATTAAAGATTTCAGCTGCGTTCTCATCAAACTAAGAGGGCAAGCATTTGAAAAACAACACAACATTGCCTGAGGAGAAGTTGTTTTAAGAGTGTTGTGCCATTTGGAAAGGGAAACAAGAATACCAAAAGGAAAGATCTGTGTCGGCGCATTCGACCACCCCTGCTTAACGTTATGAGCTCCAGCTCAGCAGTGCAGCCAAGCTTTTCAGGTTTTCCTCCAGCCCCTGAGAACAAGAGTGTGGCCTTGGAGCTAAGATGGGAGTGTGTGGGGGGGTAAACTCTGTCAAGGGTATCAGGTGACTGAAGTGTGAGGGAATGAAGGCGGGAAGAGAAGAACAAGGAGGGAAGCCACAGAGGAATGGATGATTGGGTTTTGCTGGAATATGGGTTGTGGGTATGAGGGAATGACACGCATCCCGCAGATGATGACTATGAGTCTGGAATTTTGAGCCTGTGAAAGAACTCAGGCAGGCTGCAAGTCAAATGAGAGGGCCTCTGAGAATGCGATTATAGGATTGCGTGAGGGGCAGCACATCAGACACACAGGAGTCACAATAATGCCCCAGCTGTTGCGACAGGAATAGGCTGCGGATGACAAGCGCAGGCTGCTCGATATGGCCCTGAAAACATGCCAGGGACGCATCGAGGTGAATCTCTACGGTGTCTCTAACTGAATGCCATCACATACACGCAGTCCGTCCGTCCCGTTTCAATACCCAGATGGAACTAAACACCACATGAGGCCCGATGTTGACTCCCATGAAGTAGGCCAGCAGGGTCCCAAGAGATCCAGTGTTCAAGCTGATTTACGCGTCCTGGACACCTTTTCCTCTGAATGCCGTCTTTTGAAGTGCGGTCACTGGTATTTAAATAGAGAGCTCTTACAGCTCGCTTGTCACTTTGTTAGCCAAGTGACCTACCTAGGAAAAGGGCAGCATGGGAACAGTGAATCCTCAACAAATTGGGGCTACAGTGAAACCGCTCAAATGTGTGATCAAAATATGTGTCCAAGGGAGAAAATTACACCGGCGGGAGAGGTTGGGGGGGGAGTTGGGTGGCGTTGAAGACCAAAAATTGTCAGCATATCAGAAGAGTATAACACAAATATAGCTCACTGACAATAAGTGACTTTGGTCTTGTGTAAATTCCTGTTGATGGAAGCTAATTTGGTTCCCTGAAGCGAATAAATTCATACTGTACCTCGTGTGTGCCTCCAAATTTTAAACAGAGTGAGGGAAAAAATAACTTAGCAGATAAAGGAGGGTTGCTGAAGTGAAGTTTTAACAACAAATATTTAACTTCTGACATTTCAGTGTATTTGTACAGCAAATCTGGGTACCTAACAAACTTGCAGTGGACTCAAAGTGAGGGACTAAGTCAAGACTCTGACAGAAATTGTCCATCTTTGCACATCACAGAGACACATAATAGGACTTTTCTGCAAATCCTTATTCCCTATTCCTTCTGCTGCAGAGCTCTAGAAGACAGCATTTTTTTAAAATCTGTTTTTAGACCATGATGGCATGTAAGTACAGTTATGCGACTTATCAGTGCCAGCACACATAAACCTGACACTCCAATCCAAAGTGGTTCAGAAAATCCTTCTTTCCTGTCGGGTGCTGTATGCATGACTGTCGTCATACAGCTTTCATTGCCAAGCACTAACCCTACACACTAACAAAAACACTGGGAGAGATCCTACATAACTCTTTATGAATCATCAATCTCTGTGGCTTCTTTCTTATGCGACAGTTTTTCCTTGCATCTGTCAATTCACACTCTTTGTATTTTATTGTCATCTGTCTTCATCCAGTGTTCCCACAAGAATAGGGCTTACTTAACATCAGAATGCATTTTTTTAAGTATCTACATATACATGCCCACAGTAAACATTTTAGAACATCTAGCTTGCCTGAGAGATTTTAGTAAATCTATGACATATCCTCTCTCTTTTTGCAAAGTAGGTACATGTGTAAAGGTAGAAGCCTGTGAAAGGGTTTCTACACCTGGAAAACATAGTTTTCACACCAACTCCACTTTAAAAAAAATAATTTCCAATTTTCTTTGATTAAATTCCCCATATTTAACAATTTTGACTGAACAGCCAGTCTCGATTAAGGCAAGTGGAAGTTAATGTGAGGTAGTGAAAGACTACCTCACATTAAGTAGATGTCTATATTGACAATAAGTTAACATTAAATTGTATACTAACTATATCTTTAAAAAGTGGGAAAACACATTTTATAAATTTTGGGGTTAATATTCGGTGGGAAGCTTCCAATATTCACGTCCCATATAATGTGGATCATGAACACTTTTAAAGGAAATAAACTGCAGAGTTTTGTGATGGTGTCCTTAAAACTTATTGGAAAAACATTTCATCTATGATGAATAAGTTTGTGATATTACATTCAGGGAGACATCAGTAACCAGAAACACATTAGAATCACTTTGAGCAGAACAATTAAAGCATTAATTAATTAGAAAAAAATAATCAGAGAAAAGAAGAGTTATGCATCTATGGAAGCCCGTTTTCGCCACTCTTAAAGAAGTAAAAAAATCTCATTATAATGAGATACTATCTCCATATAGTCAGATAGTATCTCAATACAATGACACAGTATACGATACTTTATCTTTTTTTTTTTTCTTAAACATTGGTGGAAACAGGCTTCCATAGTTATGAGCAAGGTGCCCTACAAAACAAAATCAGTTCTTTCATGGAAAGACTATTCTAGAGAACAACTCTGAGAGTTTGTGGAAGCAACATAGGAATCAATTCATAAAATGTAAAGATGAATCAACCAGGATGTATGTAAAATTCAGAATATAAAGAAATGTAACAAAAATGATCTCCTTTAATATTTTTGTAAAGTGAGGAACTTGATTACAAGACAAAGAACAGGTGGCTATTTGGAATCAGAGTTCATCTGAGAGGAGAGACAAGGCAGGCAGCCTGAGGAAAGCAGGTAAGTGAACATGAAGGAAGCAATGGGAGAAATAAACAGTAACCTGGGGAAAAGCACAGAGTTAAAGGAAAGGCAAGGATAAAAACATGAACAAGGAAAAGATCAAACGTGGAAACACAGGCCCAAACCCAAACACTCAAACATCCCAAGATGATGACACATTTTGCAAAATTGGATCATCTCAACTGACCTAAAACATAAAAAAGGGTTAGCCTGACTTATAAGGTCATCATTTATCTTTTCATACACCGCATCTAAAGTTCTGGTTTTAACTGCATTTAAAAAAAAAAAAAAAAAAAAACGCAGCAGGAAGAGTTCAGTAAAGCTCGGGAGGTTTTGACATCACTTTCTCTGCCCAAAGCAGGCCAGCAGAAAGGGCCACACCCCAGTCCAGAGCCAGACAGGCAGTCTGCCCCAACGTTGTGGTGGAGCTGTTTGGCTATATAAGGAGATGAAAATTGCAGAGTTCAGCCTTCAACCCCTTGTAAGGCCATAAGGGGCAGAGGCCTCAAAACCAGTCGAAACCTTATAACAGCTTGTAAAAAGCCACTTCCTCACAGTTGAGATTATTATAGTCCAGAACAATGCAACAATGCAAGAAGAATGAAAACCGAGGAATGAGGGAGGGATGTTTCTGCCGCTTTTAGCCGCTGACACATTTCTCCTATAATTTACAGCGCATATTAGACATGTTTTCTCTTTGAAAACGTGAATTCCAATTTAATACCTTAAAAGTTATATCTACAAAGGTTGTTTTTTTTTTGTTTTTTTTGTGAAGGGGCTTCAGCAATGCTGTGTATTATTAAGCCAATCAGTGTGGATCAGCAGAGTCAGCATATACATTCAATTCCTTAAATCACTTTACAATGATGAATGGGCCTCATTTAGCCACACAGCTGGTCTTATTGCTGAGTGCTGTCCCAGTGTTTTTGTTTGTTTCGGTCTCTGCAGTTGGGGTTAAAGTTGTGGGGAAAACTGGAGCTAAATAGTAAAATAAAAAAAATAAAAAAATTTAAAAAAAAACCTAAGTTGTCAAAAGTTTCAGGTCAAAGATTGGAAGATGACTCAGAGATAGTAGTTAGTCATGGTGAAAAGGAGATGTTAAAAAAAATAAAAATAAGTAAACAAACATTTAACCAAATCGGGATTTGGCAACAAAAGACACAAGAACAGGAAGACTCTGAAGAATCCACCACCAAATAGAACTTAACTGCCCTCAAAGCAGTTTCAATCAAAAGGTCGCCTTCATTAGACAAAGAAATCTGGTGAATGAAAACAGCTCTACAGCAGTTAAGAATAGGCTTCCTATGCAAATAACAGCCAATCAACCTCACTGAACCCCTGGCTCGTCTTGCAGATTTTAAAGCGGGGTTTCGGATACTTATCAACCGGCATTTTGTTCTAACCGTGCTGCAGTCAGCTGTTTGTCTGCGCTGTTTATCTGTCGGTAATGAGGGGCTCCGCAGCTGCAATCACACTGCCTCTTATTGTGTTTGTGCAGAGCACGAGATCTTTGTTGGCTGGATCAGTTTGAATCACATCGGGGATTTTCATAAAAGCCTTTGACATCTGGACCAGTGGCAGTGGGGCTTTGTCTGTGCCTCCAATTTGAGTAATGGGCTCTCATGTCGCTCTACAAAAGCATGCTGGCACGGTGAGATGGAGGATCTGTTGTCAGCACCAAACCTACAAGCTCATTCAGTTTAATATGCAACTGGAAACAAATGGCTCAACATATTCATAAACTATTGGACTTCGGCTGGGGAGAGGGAACATTAATTTGGTACCGCTATGCATGCTGCAATTGTGCTCACATGAATCACAATATTGTTTGGAGTCTCATATTGATTCTGACTCCTTGGAGACTAATTTGAGTGATAAAAAGCCAGTAAATTGAGTGAGATTTTTTCGAATTTCTTTCTGACTTGTTTTATATAACATGTCTCGGCTTTGAGTCTCCGGAACGTCGCTGGCGGCATTGCAGCAGTTAGAAATATTGGCCAAGACTGTATGCACAAGCAAGACATTTGATTTTAGCTTTTTACGTTCTCGCAGAGTACAGATGTTAGGCATAAATATTATAAACGTTAAAGAAAATACAAGGATTAAAAGGAACAGTATGTATAAGTATATACATAATATTTGTACATACTGAAAATAAAAGAAAAGCGATAAGAGAGGAAAATAAATTTCCTTTTTGTTTAACACCACAGTAGCTGACTACTCAGGCTACAAGGTGGTTGCGTTCAAAGAGGTAAGATTGGAGAATAAATCTTTTATGTTTTTGCAAACAGTGCTGCCAACCAGAAGGTAAAAGCACAAGCAGTTTGTGTTCAGGATGTGTGGGGTCTGCAGGGAAGTTAGCTGCTTTTTTCCTGATCCTATACCCGGACGGGTCGGGAAGGTCAACCCTGATCATCCTCTCTGTAAAACTCGGTTGTTCATTGCAGTTGGGACTTGTCCCGTCCTGCTTTGTGGATGAGCTAAACCACGCAGTGACAAATAAGAACAGGACAGGTTGGCAGTGCAGTGCAGATGTCAAGGAGACCGCCTTGCAGCCATCCAACTTCTGAAACTTTTTTTCTACATTTTGATACCGTACAATAGTAAATTTCTGTTGTTTTGTTTGGAATGTTACAAAGTAGTCCATAATTGTAATGTGGAAAGAAGAAATGTTTTTTTAAACATTTTCCTAAAAAAGAATAAATAAAAATCTGAAAAAATGTGTCATGCATTTTTTCCCCCACTCTTTGTATTCTGACCCCTGAAATTAAAATAATATGCAATCAATTGCCTTCAGAACTCACCTGTTTAGCAGCTGTGTATAATTTAATGTCAGTTGTTCTTTGAGAGCCTCAGAGGTTTGGTAAAATGAATGAAAAAAGCAGAACCGTGTGGGCTAGACCAAGCAGGGTAAAGAAAACCTTTTATTTCTTGCATTAAGAAAAAAGGGACACCTACAAAATCCCACCCATATTTCTCTCAAATCCATCTGCAGGCACGTCTCCACTCGTTATTCCAGCACACATGCTAACCGTCCCTCCTTGCAAATCAGACCATTTACAAACCCATCACTTCATGTGTACTTATCTACTTCACACCATTCCATTTAGGCCTTTAACTTGGATCCAAAGTCCAGTTTTCAGTGAGTACATTAAAGTTTGAAATTTTGAGCTGCAACAAAAAGTTATACAATTAAGGGAATATTCATGCTTTGCTTAAGTTTTTTTTTTTTTTTTTTAGCTTGACACTTGCTCTGAACCGATCCCACAGTAAAGGCGAAACAGCAGCACATTCTTCAGAGACGCACTATGCCCTAGGTTTTTACTTTTATGTCGAGGAAACCACTCTGGAGCAAGATAATGAGCCACAACCCATCTCAAAGCTATGTGGGAACTGCATGCAGAGCAACAAAGGCCAAGATGTGCCAATGTAATGGACTGTCCTGCTCACTCCTCTGCTCTTTCACCCTTGATTAACTAAAAACTGGTTATCTGGTACATAAAACCACAACTGAGAAGCTTTTAAAATATTGATCAAACCATTGTTGGTTAATGTCCATCGCATGCGTTTTTTATTTTATTTTTTTGCAGATCTCTTATTTTTTCTTAGAAGTGTAACAGATATTTTTCGACTGAAAGACTTGCTGACTTTAAGATGTTTTTAGAAAAACTAAAAGTTACATTCTTTATGCAAATTGTTTTCTTTGTCTGTTTCAGTGTAATATTTTTCCAATAAAAAGGCGTTTCATTGTTTTAACTATTTTGTATAAGACTGAATTTATTGTATTGCAACTGCAGCTTAATTTAACAAATACTTTCAATTGACACATATTGAAAGTATGAGTCAATACCCATACTTATAATATATTTATTTTAGTCAGCATGTAGGACATATTGAAGCAATTAGTCATTACAAATTGTAACCAAACCCACTTTGTCTCCTTGGTAGCAAACGTCATAAACAGAAATGTTTGGGAGATTTTCTATTGGATTTATGCCTGTACTTTGACTGGACCATCAGTATAGCTTTGTTGAATTTGTAATCAACTCTGACTAGCTTCCTTGAATGGTGGTATGGTGTGGGTTCAGCTTTGACCAGGTTACTTTCTGCCACATATTTGCAGTCTGTGCCAGAGTGCAAACAGGATTTTTTTTTTCTTCCAACAGATTTATTCTAGTCACTTTTTCCAAAAAGCCGAGGATTGTAATGTACACGAGAAATCTACACAAACCTCTGAGGCCTTTACAGATCAGTTGTATTTAGGCTATGTTAAAGATCCCAACAATTTATTTAGGGGTATGAGAGTGAAGGAACCTGAACACAGATGTATGCCACATTTTACAGTTCTATTATTATTATCTATTATTATTTTCATTCGACTTCACAACTATGCCCTGCTTCATGTCAGTATGTAACATAACATTTGTAACTTGAAAATATGTAACATGTTCAATAGGTATGAATACTTTTACAAGACACTGTAGTCGTATCTTTTCCACCTCTAATAGAAACAAAAAACACATAATAAACACTCATAAAGGACAGGTTTTACTGCAAAGTTTGTTTGGCCTTTAAATGTAGCTTTTAAGAGGGATTACTACTGATGCGTGTGGAGGGATCCAGAGGAAAAAAGGACTCCTCTTTCCTCCTGCGACTCAATAAAACCAACTTGATGAAGATCTATGATCAATAGAGCCACTTAGCATGTGATTGAGTAAGACACACTTGGTCTCGCTCCATTTCTCCCTCGACCTCTCGCTTTTTTGTTCTTCAACTGACCGTCCCTCCCACGCCACAGAAAGACACCACCGCCCACACAGCTGAACGCAGAATGATAAACATTTCACACCTTCTACATGGTACAGAGTATCTGTGTAGTAAGGTCTGTGGTTGAGCTCCCATCATTGTAGCTGCTGATCTATGAAGCAGCCCCTACTATATTAGATGTGCGACAGAGTTACAAATTTAAAGTTAGTGCCTAACGCTGCCCGGTTTGACACTCGGGGGGGATGCATACCTCCTCTGCACAATTTGTTACTCTAAATACAAACTGAAATGAAGCCTCAATACTGTTATGATTATGAAGACAATTATTTAAAACAAGTTCAAAGACAGACAATTAGGTGTGTAGCTAATTTGAAATGAAGCTATAGGATTAAAAGAAAATCGTCATCTTCCCCAGGATTTTTGTTAATAATCTCAGTTTGAAAACGCATTTATTCAAGCACGTGCGTAATCAAAAATCAGGTGGTTCAATGTAGTAGCACTGAAGGCCAAAAACAAGGAATGCTAATTTAAATTAATAAATTAATTGCTGTCAGTAGGCCTGCCATGAGAAATGTTGCTGGCCGAATAATAGTCCCAGAAATGATTGTGATGAACAATAATATTGTCATTTAGAGACCAATGTTAACTGCTAGTTAGCTGCTAGTTAACACTGGTCATAAAAATGGCATAACAATGCAAATACACCCTCTACAAGATAAATAAACTAATTTCTAAAAAAAAAAAAAAAAACACATTTAATACTGGAATTGGAAAACATTTTAAACATCCAAAATACATAAACAAGGCATAAATAAATTATTCATCAATGGGCTCAAACAGGCAATAAAACCAGCTAAGAATTTTGCGAGTAAAAAAAAAAAAAAAAAAAAAAGTAAAAGTGTAAACGTACCGTGTACTGGGTGTCAAATATTTTTCAAAATGCTGGCTTTTCAATTGGACTAAAGGGCAGCATGTCTTCTGTGATTAAGCAAACAGTCTTAGTGCAAAGTATTTTGCAGTAGCCTTTTGTGTTTTGTTGACAAAACACCTCAGTGATTGTGGACTGTCAGTAGTTCAGAAACAGTCCATGTGGTGTATATAATATATATAATGAGTAAGGCCAAAAAAGACTCTCTCACTTCCAAGCCCTTCAAGCTTTAAGCTTTTGTCAAATGTCTCAATTGGAACCATTTGGACTGCTTTTGTCTTGAATTTCTTCTATGTTTCACGCGTTACGATATCTATCAGTCATTTCCTCAAACAACAGAACAGACACAGCTATTCTAACCAAAAATAACAGCGCTACAAGAGAAAAACTTGCACCGTGTGATGATAACAAGAACTACCATACAGTTTTCCAACTGGGTAACAGGATGCTCTATGAAAGTCAGAGCGCCCCACTTATCCTTAAACAAATACACACTGCAATTTAAGATACTTCTTTGCTTTGAGAAGAAGAACTTCATGAGCCCAAAGCACCAGTGGAGGAGATCAACAGCTTGGTACTAAGATAATCTCCAGAGAGCGGTGCCTTTCATATCTCACAGTTTCTACTTCTAAGTGCTGTTCCCAAGTGAAGTTAAAATGTAGCCTCGTGTACTTAAAATGCTGAATTGAATTTAATGCAGCATTCCAAGCAAGCATCTCTACGCCAGACTATATGCTTGAAACAGTCTAAAAATCCACCAGCACATTTTTGTATCTTTGCCAGGTGTAGCGCTGTTACCTTTTACACAACAGACAGACAATCTGTCAGACGAATCGACACTTTTTTCAATCTTTAAAATGCTCTACTGAGCAACAGTGGCGGCTTTTTACAGTCATCCACAAGACTTTTCAGCATTTCATGTAAAGTTAACACTACTTCCAATGTGTCCCAAAAAGCAAATATTTGTCAGGGCGAATAATTGAATTTTAGTCAACTGTGACGTCCAGTTGAGGGGAGGCCGAAATGATAGGGGGGCAGTGCTGAGCTCCTTCGGAACAACATGCAACAAGTGCGTCATGCACAAATTTAATTTAAAAACAAACATCTAATCTGACCTTTTATTATTGTTATTATTATTATTATTATTATTTTTATTTTATTTTATTTTTTTTGCTGTTATAATGTTGAAAAGAATGGGATTGATTAAGGTACAATGAAAAGGTTCTAAAACAACAGCTTAAAATCAAAATTTAAACATAAACATCTATTTTGGGTTCATATATCTGTACATCTGACTCCAGAGAAGTCAGCGCCTCACCAGTCTTAAACCTCACAGTGCTCAATGTTATGTTATATCAAAAGCCTTCGCAGCCCGATGATGGAACTGACAGCTGTTATGAAGTCTACTTTCTGATGTTGAAAAATCAAGATTCTCAATTTCCTTTTGTGTTGACTTCAAAGAGAGTTTAGGGGTTATTGCTATGCCATTCATCTCACATTTTACAATCTCCCAGGTTATAACATTTTCCTTTTGAGGAACAACTAAAAGAAGCTTTATAGTTTCATTATTTGCATAGCAGACCTATTTTTTTCTGTTAATGCCCATTTTGCAATGTACCGCTGCCTTTTATGTTTTGAGGTCTCGTTCCTAAAAGGTTCATTCTTGTCAGACAGGATAAAAAAAATTGCACCACAGCTTCTCATTTTGTGTTGTGATATGTGTAGCTGCCTAAAAGGAACGCAAAGGGACAATGTGATTTATTCCAGTGTCAATAACTAATGTAAGTTATTGCATTTCAGATAGCAGTGTAGTGGGTGTTTCTTTTCTTTTCCTCCTTTCAGAAGATGGGTGAGGAGGACTCAGTGTTTAAACCTTTGTTGAAGAACATCTCTGCACAATATAGTGTCAAACATTTTCTAATAATTTCAAAACAATTCATGTTTGATCCAACAGTTTTGCAGATTTTATTAAAATGGTTCTTAAAATTTAACCGAACCTCCAAAATTATTCCTAAATCATTTTCTTGTGATGCTTGTTCAATATTATTCCTGTTAATACGGATATGCAAGTACCATTATTGAATAGTAAACGCACTTAGCTTTCTTTGTATTAAAGGTTAAGTTGCAGTTGTTTGGCCATGCTGACATTTTTAGTAAGCTGTTGTTCAATTTTCCACTGACTACAACACTGCTTTTAGCTGACACGTGAATGCGAGTGTCATCAGTATATACGTGCAGAAAAGCTTAAGATCAAATTTCAGGACGATTATTAATGTCAAGGCTAAAAAGGATGAGACTTACAATAGTTTCTGGAGAGATCGGCTGTTTAGATTTTGAGAAAATAAGAACTACTCTGACTGATGACGACAGTCTTTTGAATGTGACTGACTCCAAGACAGTAATCGTTCTGAAAATCAAAGCATGAAAGTTTTGAGATTAGTAAATTATGCCCTTTTTTTTAGGTTAGTCCTTTGTCAAGTGATTGTTTAATCTGTTCAAACAACAAACATATGGTGGCCTTCATTGCCACATGAATTTCCCATTCGTAACTATAAGTACAGGAGTGATATTTGGATTTGGTCACATTTCTGTAACATCTAAGATGTAAGCACATTATAAAAGAAACAGAATTACCAAAAACAAAAAAACAACAAAAAAAAAAAACTAACCAACAAGCTACACCTGCATTTCTACCCTTCAGAGTTATGTAAAATGTGCAAAGAATTCTTCGGAACATATATATGCAAGATTTGCAGCTATCACTAACAAGCAAACCACAACCTTTTTTTTTTTTTTTTTAACCAGTCAGCTCTTTTCACAGCTCTGCTGACAGCACTGCCCTGATTCATCTCTATTCTCTTTAAGTCAAGTCCTTTCTACAAGTTATCAAGTTACAAAAAAAAAAAAAAAAAAACAGAGCCGAAGCACCTCTGACCTCTTGCAATGCATACTTAGACCTCGGGGTGCAGGACTCTGTGTAAACTCTTTTTCCAAGTGAAGGTCTCACGCATGCTGGACTCTAACGCAGAGAGCAGCAGCTGAGTTCATTTTTAGCTCATCCTCATCTGCATCCTAATTCTGCTTTTAATGCGGAAAAGCGAGTGAGCAGAGCTGGAGAAGATTTATTTATTCCCATATTACTTGGTTAAACAGATCATGGCACTGGCAGCTGCCACCTCAGCGGAGCAGTGATCTGGGTGAGGAGGAAAGAAGTCTAATAAACTCTGCACAGTGAGCTCCCCAAGTTGTAAAATGAGAACAAAGGAGAACTCTCAGCAGGGTGTTTGGTTGGAGAGTGATATGAAGAAAGAGGAGGGGAAAAAATGGAGAGAAGAGAGAGGCCTGTAGACTTGGAGAGACCCTCAGGGTTGACTGTGGGCCCATCTTTAATTGGCAGGCCAGTGTGCGCCTGGATGACCACCAAGTGGGACTAGCAGAGATGACCAGAGGGCAGAGTATGCATACCACCACATGGCACTCACTTCCTCCCAAACCACCATCCCTTCCTTTCCCGAGTCTTCCCTCAATCCCACAGGCAATTCCATCTGTTTCTGTTGTTCCTCGGCTCTCAATAAGACGGGCCGACTAGGGCGGCTGCGGTGCCAAGCAAATTCAGACAGGACAGGTGCCAAGCCCTGCAAATATAGAATACTTGGAAGAGGATCCGATTGACCCAGTGGGGTAATATCCAACTTCAATTAAGCCTCAGGTTACATTTGCCATCATTATGAGCTTGATGGGTCAACAAATGAAGTCTTAATATGTGGAAAACTTCAAGGCTAGCTTGTATCACTACGGGTTACACTGCATCACACATTTATGGCTTTACAATTAAAACCTAAACAACACAAGCAGTATTCTCTTATCAGAAGTTAGAGGCTCTTGAATGGATCATACTGGCCTCATTCAAACGAAGCAGCAAAAAAAAAAAAAAAAGAAAAAAAAAAGGACACTGCAGTACTTTCCAACTTCCCTCCCCATCTGGAGGAACGGGTGTGTGTATTTCCCGGCTGCAAACAACGTTCACTGTCCAAGGGCATGGTGACCGTCTATTATTGAGTGTTTATTCAACTCCAGAGGAGCAGACAAAACAGGGTGTCAGAAGAATTGTTTTGAAAAGTCTGTTTGGATTCTAAAGACAAACAATGCCGGATGGCTACGTGACCTACAAAAGTGAAGATCCTTCACATTTGTGTCTCAGATGATTAATACAGTCATGTAAGAGCTAACAATTATTATAAAGGAACCAAGACAGGTGTTTAGTGACCTCAGTATGATGTCCCTACATACCTTTGTTTGCTTGTTTTTAAGGAAATTTTTATATTGATTTTGAAATATCTAATTTATATCATTTCTGCCCATTGGGAGGAATGATTGTTACTCATGTGGCTTTGTTTACAAGGTATAGTTCACTGGCAAAAAAAAGTACAATGCGAAAGCAAACTGCACCAAATGACATAAATAAAGTTCACCGGGGTACTGTGATGGCACAGGGATTAAGCGCAATCCACATATGGAGGAGGCCTTGTCGCAGGTTCGATTGCCGGCCTGGCAACCTTTGCAGCATGTCTTTTTCCTTCTCTCATTACCCACTTTCCTGTCAATTCACTATCAAATGAAGGTCACTAACCTTTAAACCTTTAAAAAATAAAAAAATAAAATAAAGTTCACTTTTGGTTTGTACCAAGAAAGTGGACCACAGGACATTCTCTGTGCGAATAAAAAACATAATTGTAATCTTGCACTGCATGTATTAAATAGTATCCTCTTAGAAGCTGAATAAATAAAACATACTGGTAGAAAAGAAGTACATGCATCTTATTTTCTTCACTTGGTATCTCTAAGTAACACTACAAAAATGCATTTTGGCTAATTGACCCTTTATTTAACATGATACAGTATGGTCAATAGTTCCTCAACCGTGGGCGAACAGTTGAGAAATAAAATCAACAATTAGCTGATCTTACCTCCAGAGTACCAAAGGATTAATTTGTCTCAATTAATGCCACGCTCAGACAGAACCATCAAATCGTCAATTCCAAGGTGAACTGGGAAACAAAAGGATTTGCAAAGGTTTTCTTTAAAGAATGGTAGTGAGAAAAAAAGCTTAAATTGTATTGAAGGGGGAAAAACAATGAAATACCACAGCAGATTTTCATCTTTAGTCATCCTATACACATCAGATCTTTCATTTAAATTGGCAGGATCCAAGTAAGCAACAAGGTATCTGTAATAAGTTCTTCTATGATTCAATTGTCGCGAGAGCAGCAATGAATTGCCCATATTTATGTCTGACATTAACTTGTAATTTTTAAAAACATACCATTTTGCTTTAGTTGTGAAAACCGACTTAGTCCGTGGTTAAAACGGCAGTCTCATGGCCAAATGACAGCAGATGGACCTTGTCCCAGACAAGCAAATCAATACAGAAGCACATTTGTCTTAAAGGGCTAGCAAGCAGCTAGGCATCATGACAATCTTGCCATTGGAGGATGATCTTTATAAATGTTGATACAGCTTGAAACTGAGCATGATTTTTCATTTCTCCTTCTTGTCAATGCATATAACTTTCATGATCATGTTTAATATGCATTGCTTTGTGAACAACATCATGGGGGTTTTCCGTTTTGGGGGGTCCACCCCAGCTGAATGGAGAACAAGGACTGAACTGCACACAGTGAACAAAGGAGACTGGTAAAAACTTTTGACTCTCAGAATGCACAGTATTCACCCCATTTTCTGACAGCTCCCAGGAAGCAGGGAGTTCCTCACAGCTGACATCCCTGCTACGTCAGAGAGCTCCAAAACCGGATAGGAAGCATTGTTCTCTTTGCCTGCTGCTCTAACCAGGGTGCATTGGGGAGGGCATGATGAAAGTCTTGATCTTGCTGGCCAAGTGAGACTGCATCTTCAAAGGAAATCTTGATTCCAAAGCAAAGTACAGCTTTCTATCTCCAAAAACGACAGAGTCTCCACAAAGTAGTTTACCTTCCACTGCCCTGAGCGAAGATGGAATTGAAACCACGACTCTACGTGCTGAGTGAGTGCACATGTACTTGGCAACACACCCCACTGCAACCACTAGACCAAGAGCGGCCGCTGCGGAACTCATTGGTTCATCTGACTGGCTCCATCGTTAATCAGACAGGGTCACATTAGGAGGTTGTGTCTGTGCAGAGAAGATTTGTTTGAGATCCGTCTTATACCTTTTTGGAGCCATGAGATATGCTGGCAAACTTTTAGGCCAAGAAATATACTAACTGACTTGTGCAGTGATACGCCTTTAAGCATAGGGTTAGGGTTATATGGATAATTGTCCTTTTATTGACAAACCAGCAAATGTTGCTTCGATGTGCTGTTAAAGACAAGGCCTTCACACTTTTCCATTTCATAGAAAAAAAAAACAGTCTGTTTTGAAATACTTCCAGTTGAAAACATAAACAATAAAACAATATCAACCCATGACTCCCACTAAACAGCAATAGATGAATGTACACTTATATGGCATTAATATACCATGTTACGGCAGCTCTGGGGATAATTGCTGCTTCTCTTGTTTATATAACAAAATTATATGCCATTAAATTTTGCGTATGCCATTAACTTTAGCCTACTGTTCCATAGGAACGTCTCACTATCACTACTACCATGCACTGAGATGAGTGTACGTGAACCATGGTCATTTTATTTTAAAAATGGGACACGTTAAGTCATACATCTATCCGACCTTGGAGTCAAAATTAAAAAAAAAAAAATCTGGAGAACATGTCCATTCAGTTTAGTCATGCATTTTTTTTTGTCTCTCCTTGGTAGAAAGAACGTTATTACTGTAACGCATTTATTAAGATATAGGTAGAATGGTTATTGCCGTTAGTAATGCATGTTTCCCTCTTTACCGGCTAATTTCAGAGAGTGAAAGAATGCTTCTAATTTAAACATTCCACCATAGTGCCTTGGGTGATTCTGTCTATGTCTAGCCTGAGGGCAATACATGAGCTCATGCATTTTTCACACCTGGAAGACAGATGAGGACCACATGGGCAGAGTGCGAGCAATTTCTCCAAACAGCGCAGGTAGCGCAGTGTGCTGGATTCATACCTTTACTGCCAGAAGAGAATTAAAGTTCCTTCGACTGTAAAAAAAAAACAAACAAAAAAAATCATAAAAGAAAGCAGGAGAGCTCTTGTGGAGGGTTTGGGGGGGAGAAGAAGCACCGAGAGGATATAACAAGATATTAGATGAGAAAGGGGGATGCAAGGGGATGACGGAGATGGAAGGAAAAGCATGCCTGTAGCGGAAAAAAAAGGAACCAAACCAGCTCATTACTGACCCAAGCAACGGGAGAAGAAGATGGAGAGAAATAAAAAACTTGCAGAGATTATTTAAGAAAGGAAAGAAGAGATGGACACAGCGGATGAAGAGAAATGTCTTTTGGATTTGGTATTCTTGTATGGTAGCATGTCATTGTTAGGGCAATTTCGTCAACACTGTGACAGCAGCATATTTTGCATTGCATTGTCATACATACTGTTCCCAGGTCAGGTCAGCGTGCCCTGTTAGAGGATACTGTAGGATTCTCTAATGAGTGGCAGACCTTCCGAATCCAAAACAGGCTCCTCACTTATATAGGGAAACAGATGAAAGAAGAATCTTACCGTCATCCAACGACGGTAAGATTCTTACCGTCGTTGGTAAGACGATGTGGCGATGTTTTGACGAGACAAAACATCGCCACAAACAAATGTTACATTTCTGTCTCTCTCTTTGACAAAAAGTACATTTCTTTTTTTTTTTTCTCTTTCTTTCAAAAACCTGGTTTCTCAGTCTTTTTTTACCCTCTCATATTTCCCATCTTTGCTAGAACATAACAAGCTCACTGACTCCCACTCCATCTGCACCAGTGCTGTCCTGTTTTTTTTATGGGGTGACAAATTAGCCCGACAGAGAGCCGCAGAGTCACTGCTGCGTAGTAAACAAGACGCTCGCCTGAGTGGAAAAATACACTGTAAGGAGCTGCCACCGCTCTCTGTGCTACTTCCTGTATGCCCTCCGCTCTCAAACTCCCCTTCTGGCCAGAGGAGCGCACCCATTGCTTCCACATGGCTCGAGCCCAGCAGGAACAGCTATGGTGCAATGAGCCACAGCTTAACACCATCTCAAATACTGACAGTGTGATTGCCGCTTAGGATATGAAGCAGAATGGTGACTAGTGGAGCCAAAATGACAAGTCAACAGGCCCGAGAGTGGGCGATTGCTGCATAATGAAACAAATATTTTCTGTCAGTTTTGAAGTTTAACAGGAAATAGAGTTTAACTTGCTCTCAGAAAAAAAAAAAAAAAAAAAAAACAGGCATAGTAGAACATCATTTGAAGTGGATTCTTCTTTAAGGCTGAATTTGTAGCGGTCCTCGCATTTTTTATTGAATCGGTTACTGATACACACTTTCGCAGGAGCAGTGTGCATACAATTTATTTCACTGCCGCACATGTTTAGACGTTTAAGGGGTCACCGATACAATTTATGCCTTCAAAATCAGAAAACTAATCGTGAGCTTCAGTAGACCGTAGCTGAAGCAGGTGTGTCATGCATTTTCTTGGGATATTTTATGAGACTAACCGACAATAATGCCTCGGTATACCTTGGTGAAGGGGAACTGGCATGTCCAAGTCACACCATCTTACTTAGACAATAATTACTTAGTATTTTCCTCATTAAAATATTGAGTGTATTTCCCTGTTGCCTGAACGCTTATCATAATGCAATTTTCTTTAAGGTTTGAGAACATACTCAGAATTTCCCACACAATGTCACACGAGAAGCTTTTGCCTTGTGCGTCCTAGTTGGAGAAACAAATTACAGCTCAGTTAAAAAAAACAAACAAAAAAAACAACAACAAATGATAAGTAAACAAAAAGCCATTTATTGGTGTCCTAATGAAAAACAGCCTTCAGGGAAGCAGTAATATGTTACAGTTAAATATGAGTCACACCAATCCTTCTTTTGGTAAAATCCTAATTAGTCTGGGTTAAAGATGGTGTGTATAATATATATATATATATATATATATATATATATATATATATATATATATATATATATAACATTGCTTTTACACTGTTACACTGGAATTGGATCAAACATAAAAATAAATTCAGTGGTTCATCCCACATGGCGTGGCTACAGGAAGGATTAATTAAACCCAGGAGCTATTAGTTATGTGTGACCCAGCCAAGAATAATCGGAGCCTATTCAACAGAGATCCAACCGCAGAGGCTAAATGATGGTCTTCATTAATCATTACAGCATCAGCTACAACACCAGGCTATGGCTTTAGTCTTTATTAATGGTAGACCTCTTAGACTCCCTCTGTTTCCGGTCAGGTTGCAGTGCTGCAGGAGGCATAGATCAAAACCTAGAATGCCATTGAGAGCAACAAAGTGATCCCCAGGAATAAGATGAAAAATACTAATTAAAACCATGGAACTAATGTATCCAACAAGAGTAATTAAGTTTTGAAACAGCTTCATAATGAAATAAAAAAAAAAGTAGTAATTTATACAGGCATTGAGATTTTATTTGTTAATTTCCAGGCCACGATTCAGAGCGTAGAATACATCCCTGTCAGCAAATTGGGATCTTTTATACATTGTTTTGTCCTTTAATCACGTTTCGCTTGGGAACTGGAAAGTATTCCCGTGATTAAAAATTGTGTTTGGTTATGAGTTAATTAATTTAGGGATAACAGAAATGGCTGACATTTAAAGCATTCTTAAAAGTCGCTTTTGCTTCTGAAAAGTGAAAGGAATCAGTTTTTTGTAAAACACACGGGATGGTTATTTTCCCCCAGGCGCCATATTCGTCTTCTTACGGTGAAGATTACAGCATATTTCTTTGTTCAAGTTGAAACATTTCAAACCAGCCCCGATAGGTCTTTGCCTCGGAGGGCGATTGTGCACCTGCTCACCTTCATTCATGCCTGCAAGTCAACTTTCTGTTCCATCAAACCACTCCTAAATGGTGCTTTGTGTTGTATAATTCAACAAAAGGGCAGCATTTATCACATTTTGCAATAGAGTCAACTCGGGCAGGTTTCTATGAGCGGAGAACAATTGGAAGGTGGAAAATAGAAAAGCCAGACTGGCCTAAAGCAGAGTGATTACAGAGTGATTTCAGTGTAGAGCAGAAATTGCTTGTGTAGAGCAGAAATTGCATGTGTGCATGCGTGTGTGTGCGTGTGTTTAGAAGCAGCACATACAAAAATACAACAAAAAAAAACTTAATTTCTTACCTAAAAGTTTTAGATTCATTTTCCTTAAAGTTTGGGAACAAGCAGGGTTCTTGACATGTATATCGTTTTCTTCTTTCCTGATCTGCTAATAAAAATACCTCAAAATTTATTCAGATTTTTTTGGCTGTGAAAAAAGCTAAATCTATGCTAAAGATGAAAATAGGACCTTTAACAACCATTAGAATGTTAGAGTTGCTGTTCCTATTTTGCCCACGACACCGAAGCAAAGTTCCAATCCTACGTCTAAATCCTAATTAGTATCTTCAGTTTGGAAATACTGGATGTGAATCTGTCCAACTCTGAACTGGTGAACATTCCATGCCAAGAAAAGGCTGCGACGTTGGCGCTAACGTTAACCTCACTCTCAAAATTGCCAACAAGTAGTTTGCAAAGCAGACGTCCGTGTTTGCGTTCACACTTTACTGTTACAACTAAAAGATGTACATTTCAATTACAAACATACGTAAGTGAACTGAAGGCTTTATTATCTTCTTTAAAGAAGTCTAACACTGATTTAAACTGAGGTGTAAGGCCTGCAATCTGTGGTGAGGCATCACAGATCAATGGGGCCACTTCCTCAAGGAAACACACAGAGTGACATGTGAGGAAGATGGGGATCAGTCTAAAGGGCCTTAGGGTGACGAAAAAGAAAATAAATTCTCAACCAGTCTCAACTATGAGAGTTCTCCCTTTAACCATTCCTTTGATAACATCAGCAGAAAAAAAAACAAAAAAACTCCTCACCTTTCGCTACTAGAGACATTGACTTCCATATATTTTCTTTCTCTCAGTTTGGTTTCTAAAACGAATTTCATTTTCTACTCTGTTTTTCTATCATCCGTCTCATCTACTCATTCATTGTTTTCTCCTTATTTCGGGTCGTTTTATGGCATCGCTATGTCTCTTCGCACCAAAAAGCAAATTCAGTCCCACAATACGTCCTAATTTCAGTCATTTTATCCAAGATCTGATTCTTTTGGTCATCATCCAGATCTAATCACTGCAGGGGGGTCAGAATGCCAATGACTGACTGATACCAAGATTAATACCTTGCTTTTGATCTCAACACTTTCTTCACCAATAATGATCGGAGCAGCACCCACCTTACTGCAAATGAGCCCCCAAGACATCTAACCTTCTCCTTCTCAATCCTACAATCATCTGTGCACGAAACACTAATGCACTTCGACTTCTTCTCTGGTAGAGACTCTCTGGTATACAATTGAATGGAGTAGCATACCTTTTTTTTTTCCATTTAAGAAACACGCACCTCTAGCGTCAGAAGCTGACACCCGTCCAAGGCCACTTTACACTCTCCTTCAAAACGCGTCATTATGCCCATGAATTGAGGGCACCAACAGAATCGCATCGTCTGGAAAAGGAACTGTGCCACTGTTTCATGGCCAGGATGAAAACCAAGTTTTTTCCTTTCTGTTTAGGAAAATAGCTTAAATAGTGGGTGTTTCCTTCTTCCATTGTTATTAGGCATATCATCAAAAGACAGCTTTTTTTTTTTTAATAGAAAAAGAAAAAAAAAAAACTCCCATACAAATCAAAATTAGTCTAACCACATTATTAAGCCAGGCACATTCTCACTTTGTTCATTTTAGTTTCTGCCCAGCCAAGTAAATGTTGAGTGTAAAACATTTAGGTCGATAATTCCTGCCATATAGAAGCAAATGTCAGGGGAGTAAAAAGGAAGACGTCAATTGCTTCCTTGGTTTGGTTCTAGTCAATCCACAATAATATATATATATTTTTTTTTATTATTATGTTCCGTAAATATTGTCAGACTTTAAGCGACTTTTTTTCTTGAAGTTCTTAAGAGTTCAGAATGCGGATTTATCCAACGATTGTGGTTTGGAAGAAGTTCTAAAAATAAACGTGGTGTTTACAGGTAAAATTCTGCTCAAATATTGGAAGTAGGGCACATTCTTTTGCAATCCCATCGCTCTAATCCCAGTGTTTTTCACTGTACCCTACAGCCACTAAAACTTCTACTTGCAGTTTTGATCTACGGCTGTAAAACAGGTGTACCAGCAGAGAACAACAGAAACCCCTGTACTTTACAAAAAATAAAAAAATAAATAAATAAAAACACATTTTCTTAATCTTGCTGGGAAAAAAAAAAAAAAACTCATGTAGCTACCAGCTAATCTGTGCATGGATTTCATCCAGTGAATACCGAAGCTGCGAGGGAGATGTAATTTTATGCAAGGTACGCTCCTTCTCCTCGTCTTGTCTCGTCGTTCATCCCTGACTAAATAAAAAGACACACAGGGCTCCTTCACAGCAGGTGCTTTCCCCTCTCACCTCCCCAGCACCCACCCACACACTCTAGCCTCATCACTCCACCCACATCACAGCGAGCACACAGGAGGCCTGTGCTCCCCCTCAGTGTTAAGACGCAACACTTTGTTACAGCTCTATTAGCTAACTAATCTGAAAGAACTTTACTCTATTAGCCCCTTAAGACTCCTGCCAAGGCCCTTTTCATCCTTTATGGATTCAGTAGCTGTGCAGACTCCCACTCCTTCTGCCTCCTTTCCTCCTCCTCCTCCTGCTTGTGCCTGTCTGAATCCCTCAATCCCTCCATCTTGCATGCTTGCTTGCACCTCCTCGTTCACTGAAGCCTGGCGGCACTTGCAGGGCGCCAGCAGAGACGAGCGAACGCACACGTAAACAGGAGGAATTGCACACAGCTCACACGAGTCTCCGCTCAGCCGAGGTCCACTGCGGGCCAAATGAGCAACAGAACAGGCCATGTATGAAGAACTGAATGGCAAGGAAACACACAGTAGGGACCTTGGGGTTGCAGGGAAAGGCTCCTCTGACAGATACTCAAACGTACAGGTGTGAACTAATAGCCCCGCTGACACATACTGTTTGCTTGCCTTGCAAGGTTTCCACTCAATTTTTTTTTTTTTTTTTCAATTCTTCCTCCTAACGCTTAACCCTCCACAACCTGGAGACAACACACTCTGAGGTGCGTAGGTCTGAAAGGTCTCTGCGTGATACTGGCTGGAAGTTGTAATAAAGATAGACCGTGTCATGACATGATCTTTTGAAAAATAACTATCATGCATTCCAAAGGTCATACTTCTTTTGGACAAGTCAATCAACACACTGTTTCACATGCAGCCATGTCAGAGTTACATCTCTGGCAGGAAGGTGTTTGGAATCGGGCATAAAAAATGTAAAGAAATACAATTTGGTGGGAGCCTTTAAAGGTCATGCACCATCATTTTTACAACTTCTTTCTCAGGCTTTTCCATCACTATATGTAATTCCCATGTCCAAAATTGAGACCTATATAAAAAAAAACAGTGTGAAAGACAAAAAAGAGAGCACAAGGTAGCCAAGAACATCAGCAAGTAAATGCTACTATTGGAACGGTGTTACTTTTGGAATTCTGAACTTGGACATTGATGCGTAATACAACTTCCATCCAGAGAAAAAGTAGGGATTGCCAAGTCCCCAGTTCCCATTTCAGTTCAGAAAGTCAACCTATGTATCATTTACATAATTTATCCAATGACCAGGATTCTGGTTCTGATGCGCAGTGGTACTCTGAATCCCAGGAATGTCAGCATTCCCGTTCCTTCTACCAAATATGTCACCAGGACACTTTGTGTTGGGGGACATGCAAAGATTGTGTGTCTCTTTTCTTCACATCTTCAGCCTGTGTTTCACCTGTGAGGGTTTTGTTATGCAGCTGTCAAACTACTCCTGACACAAACTGCCAGGTCACATAACCTCTGTTAGTTTGTTTTCTTACAAAATCTGTTGTTTGGTCCTAAGAAGACACACACACACACACACATCTTCAGCCAAATGTTCTCTCCTTCGTTTGGCTCAGACACAGACATTGTTGCAGTTAATTATCTTTAAGCATGCTTAGAAAAACAGTGGTAGGAGGCTTTTTCTTTTAATAAAGGAATCAACAGACATTTTTTTTTCTTATTCACAAATGTTATGTACACAAAGAAAAACCACAGTGACCTTGATGGTCTGACTGTTGACTCACCATTGTAGCTATTCATCATAACTGTGTTGTGTCCTTGTCTGTCAGCTAAGGGTTGTCGTTTCCCTTGAAGCCAGGTTTCCAATTGTTACATGGAGCCTTGGGCAACCTGTGTTTCCAACAGAGATTCCTTTAGGTGGGTTAGGTAAGTCACTTCTGCTTCTCTACTACAACTACTTCTATATCCGTTTAGTTTCTACAGAGTTCACTCATCTGCCTAGATCATCTTTGAAGAAAGGAAGTTTTCACTCCATACTTTTGTTTTTTGTTGACTCTTTTGTTAGAAATTCAGTTGTCATGAGAGAGAAGTTTTTTTGTTTGTTTTTTTTTATTCCAAGATGTTAGAGATGTTTCAAATGTTAGAAATGTACATTTGAAACTAACTTATTTCCTCTTAAAAATAATGGAAAGGCTGGATGTGATTTATTTTTTGTACTGTTTGAAAAGCTCAATGCATAGTCACTTGATGAAGAAGTAACAAAAAGGAGAGAGCTAGAAGAAGTGCAAATATTACCAGTTTCCACTAAAAACAATAAAAACAGGCAACTTGAGGCCAAAAGAAAATAAAACCTTTTTTCTTTTTTTTTTCTTGACTGTACACCACAGAGGAGGTAATGGACAACTGACAGCCGGCCTCACTTAGAGCTATCCCTGAAGTCCTGAGTGAACAACCGGGCTGGCTGACACTGCTGAGGTCCGACAGATTCTCTTTCATAGCAGCCAAAGACAAACACGGCATGTCTGTCTGCTCTATCAGTCCAGCTGAACACTGACAGTATTAGTCAGGCACCTCCTGCTCAGCGCCTCCTCCCATAACTTACTGTGTGGGGTAGTTTCTGATCATGGCTGTCAATCACATCCTACAGCCTCTTGTCTCACTGATAACAGAGGAAAAGTGTCAGTCAGTCAGTCTAAGAGAGCATGGAGGGATCCCATCGGAGTTCTGTCAGTATAAGATTAAAAAGGCTCATTTGTGGCTGTTAGTTGAAACGTTATATTAATGGACTAGATTTTCCTGTTAGCTGAGGGTGTGTTGTGGTCTTATAAGCACCTGTGACTGGAGGATCACGGGCACAGACAGTGACAGATGTGATAGAGATAGACCGGATAGATCTGAAAGTGAATTTTGGTTAAAAAGAATAAAACCAGTGGGTTTCAGAGTGGGTTGGACAATAAATCAATAACAATTCATATTGCGACATGTGATCAATATCAATAGATAATACATCTGAAAGACTTTTCAATAATGTTATTGACCGCCGATCTAGAACCAAAAGATAATTCGGGGGAGATGAAGGCACATGAAAATGCCTTAGCCGCTCAACTTCTCATGGCCAGCTAATCAAGCTAGGTGGTGTGAGCTAACTCACTAACTCTTTGGTTACCTAGCAACAATCTGATGAGCAACTTGAATGGTTTAAGGTTTCTGCACCGTGCCTCATAACTGTTTAAAGATGAAGAAAAAAAAATGTCGTGGAGTGAAAGGAGAAAACAAGAATAACAGCTCCAGAGGAAATTGTGGATAAAAGTTTGGCAGTATTTAAGATATTTAAAACAGAAAACTAAGAGTTTCCTCCAGTGTATTATAAGCCTGGCGAGCCACCAGGCTTTACTTGCCACCCCACCAGGCGAAGCATCTTTTGTTTATTTTATTTTTTTTATACACTAGTAACAATGACAGTAAAGATGGATGAAGCCAGATTTATAGTTAACACATTGATGACACCAAGACCGTTGGGGTTAGCAGGTTTTCTGGGGTTAATAATTGACTGACATGAAACACTCACATCATTAAATGTTTTTCAATGTTTTTCAATTATGTTAAAAGTTCTGCTAACTTGGAACCAAGAGGGGTTTCAGGAGAAATCAGGGAAGCTAAATCAATTACTTATTTATGCTTTTTTTTATTTATGTATTTTTTAGCTTTTTACCTTTATCAGTTATTTAACATCCCAAATTTGTAAATGTTTGCAGATTATTGGAAAAGATTTATTTATTTATTTATTTTAAATCAAACCTCAAACAGAACTAGAAACTAAAGCCATGTAAAAACCTGATCAGGTGTTTATAGTCTATTATAAATTAAATGCAGTATTTATTTTTTTCCAATAAATTAGCCATTAGAGCTTAATAGAAATTGCAACCCCCATTACCTTGTTGTATGGCTTGGACAAAAAACATAAAAAATAAAAAAAGAAGCAAATAAAAGGAACAAGTTTACTTTCCACTATTAAACCTGCAAAATAGAATAACTTCTAGCTCTGAATCCGTTTTACGCCGTTATTCTCTAAAGCTGTAGAAGCTGTTTTAACACAATCAAACCTAGCAATCTGGTGTCAACTACAGAAGCAATTATTCCAGACACTGGGGTAATTTCTTTGCAGCTGAGATAAAACTGCCAAAACATGTCTTCTTTGAGTGGTTATAGCAAGAGTTTTATATGTTGTGGGTGTGAGCATAAAGAGACAACCAGACGGTCAAGAACGTCAGTTAACAGAATGTCATACTATTTGGAAGTGAAACCGTCATGGAGGGAGCATTTAAGAGTTCCATTAGTAAAACAGGAAAAGTCGCAACAGATATTTTGTTAAGAATGAACCACATGTTGATCGATTTAGGATTTCCAGTTATACATAGAAAGGCAGAAGCCTTCCAGACCGAGGTGTCGGCATGACAATTCGGCCATGAGCAGAGCTTTGAGAAAGTATCTGTGTCTTTCAATCATCGCAAACTAGAATATATACAAACGCCATTTTCAGTCTCTGCGTGTGCGTAACTGGTGGAGGTATGCTCTAAAACAATTTTCACACTTGTTTGTAAAAAGGTTTGTTAACCGTGAATCATTTTACTTTCACATCACAACTACCTTTCCAAATCGTACAATAGAATATATTAAAGGTTTTTGTTGTAACATAAAAAGAAATTGTGAAAAAAGACAAGAGGCATGACAGCTTTTTGCGAGCGTCTTTAAATGGAAAAAAATTTAAATATGAAAGGACCTATGCAATAAATTAGAATATTATTCAAGAGCTAATTTCTTTCACTAACTCAATTCACTAAGTGAAACACATTATATAGATTACACGAAGGCCATTCCTTAAATATGATTATTTTCATAAAGTTAATGAATATATGACATTTAGATCAATGACAGAAACATTTTCTATGCAAAAGTGTGGGTTCTGTTTAAAGGTTATGAAAGATACTTTTAATCTGAGAAATAAGCTTCATCAGAATGCATCCTCTAGTTTATTAAGCATGACTGCATATCTTTAATATTATCTGTAATATTTACTTTTCCTTTGACGGAACTTTTAGCTGCAGTGAATGAAATAATCACTAAATGTCAGGTGCACAAGATAGTTGCAGCTTTTATCAGCTGTCATTAGCCACACATTACTCCTGTGAATTCCTCAGTGTACTAAACCCAATTAGGAGAATGACCTTTTTTCACAGAATGAAAATATGTTTTACCTTACACTGCAATTTTATGAAGACACTGGGTAAATACTTAAAAAGTTGTACTTAATATAAATGTTATTGAATTTGTAAAAAGCTCCAGAGCTAGCTAGAAAAACAACAAAAAAGCAACATATCGCAGTTAAAAAAATAAAAGGGATCATTATTTTTTTTAAAGGCATAGCAGCTGTTAAAACACATATTCCGACTTCTGCAACCAGCTGAAAGTAATAGGTTTTCATGTGTTTCAAATTTTAAGGGTGCAACTTTTTACATGGTCTGCCGAGACCGCTAAATCTTTATTCATCCGTTTTCTGTATCCATCAGTGATGCTTGCTCAGTTCCACAGGGAGGTCATGTGTGTGTGGGCCCTCAGGTCTGCACTGCTGTGCGTGGTCCCCTTTTTTGTTTTTTACCTTAACTTCTTTTTTTTTTTTTATGTTTGTCTCATGAATATGAATGTGCATGTGTGTGTGAGTAAGAACCACATGGGGGTGAGAAACAGACAACCTTCTGCATGGTTGTTAATGTGGATCTGCAAGTTTCCAAAGGGAAGACTGAGCCAGAAATCCCCTGTCACAAAGCATTTTTAGCTAAATAATTTCTGTTACTTCTCATAAATATCTGGCCTGACGACCGTGTCATTTATAGGATGTTATTGCCATTCAAAAGTATCCATACACTTTTTTTCTAATTTTGTCATTTTGTTACAGATTACTATTTTCTTGTCATTCATAATTATTTTGGTGATATTATATTGCATTTACTCAATGTTGTGTATGACTGTGGTTTTGCTACATTTTTACACATTTTCTATTTTTTTTATTATTAATTTCTATGTGTATTTTTGTTCCTTTGTTTTGCTTGTTGGTAAACAAAGATACATACATATATATATATATATATATATATAATTTTTTTTTTTTTTTTTTTTACAATAAGACCAATAATGTTCTACGTAATTCTATTGTATTCTATATGGATAGAGACCTTATCTCTATGTGTCAATCCCTAAAAAAATTGGTGTGGGTGTGAGGGTCTCATTTTTACCAAGGGTTCTTATTTGCATCATAAACTGATTTTTTGTGTCAATTGAGTCAACATAAATTGCACAAATGGTTCAATATACAAAACTGAACAAAAAAACTGAAAACATACAAAGAATCACAATTTAAAATGGCTATATCTTTTGGAACAATTTTTGTATTAATGCGTGGAGAATTGAACTTTGAGAAGCAAAAAGTTTCTACAGAAGACTAAGTACACTTGAACACACTTCTCTGAGATTCTGTTTTCAGCAACCCATGCTGAGATTGCAGGCAGGGAGGCAACCTGCAAACCAACGCAAAAACCGGTGGGAGTCAGCCAATTAGGTTTACTTCAAACAAATATAAGCAATCAAGCTCAGACTTTCCAGAAACTGAATATTCAGTCGGAGCCCAGTGACTTAGCTATAAAAGTGTGAACGCCGTTTTGTCTTTGCTTGTCGTCTTTCTCAGGTGCCAAAGAACCTTTGCTACGGATTAGGCGCAGTTAGCATCTGGTGTTTCCACTCTGTCTCAGTTTTTCCATTTGTCATTCTGCTGTAAAAGCCCCTAACCGTCTCCCCCACAAGACAAAAAAACACAAACAACAGACCACTCTTTCTCTCTTTTGTTTAAATATAGCCCCCACACTGAGCATAAATATTTGAAAGCCCCGAACGTGGAATTCGCAAATGACCACAAGAACACCGCAAGATTATTTGAAGTCATTGGAGAGAACATCTTTTCACAAGCTTCGAAATCGGCAAGTTTTAAATCATTCACAAACTGGATTTTCCTCCTTTACGGTCAGTGAGAACAACAACAGAGTATGATTGCATTTAATGGTTAGAAGCCCATTTGAGTAGACTCCAGCTGGGGGAGTTTGGCAGTCTGCTTGGCTGTGATACACGGCCGCTCTACAGTCCTGTCAATTTATGAGAGTCTTTAAGACCAGAAGGTAAGGTAAATTTACAGATGATAGTGGCATTAGCCACACTTCTGGTCCACCCTACTTTGATCACCAGCAAGAAGTGTCTTCTGAAAATGACAACGGCTGAGCACTGTGAAAAATGCCACATATATTTATTTATTTTTTCTCTCTCTCTCTCTAAATGGTCCTGGCAGCTGTGCCTCCAAATCTTTTGCCTACTTTAACTGTCACGCAATAGCTGCAGTGATGTACTGCAATGCCTGCCCTACATTCACGTGTTGTCTATTGTTGAGCACTAACAAGTAGGGCCCTCCTCCTTAATATGCCACTCAGACGAATGTAAAAATATGTCCGGCCCTCTTCATAAGCACCTTGCTTTACTTCACACGGTGCTCCTGCAAACGCGATAAACCAGGAGAGAAAATGAAGAGAATGGAAAACTAAAGAAATAGAGTAAGAGGGAGAAGAAAAAAAAACTGTGCCTCTTGAACACAGCAATTAATCTATTAGTCGCAGTGAATCAATACTCTTCGCCCAGCTTGGCAGGCTGACAGCTCTCAGGTGTAATTAAAATTGTAGCTATTGACAAATCAAGATGGATGGAGCACTTCTTGGCCGCTCTGCTCGGCTTTGTGGGAGTGATTCACGTGCGAGTGGGCACATATTTGTGTCTAGGTGTGCTACCTAAAGCAGAAGTGTCCTTGAGTTGAAGTCAAGCACAAGTGATGCCACGGGTCATAGCCCAGCATCCGGACCGCCATCTCACGGCGTCACCTTCCATTATCTCCGGGTTATTCCCATTAAATCAACTGCTAAGAGTGTTAAGTGATTTGGTCATGTGTGAAGTGCATCCATGCAAATGATAATCAAGATGTTAATGCAACTAATCTACATGTGGGGATCTGTTTGAATGTTATAGGTGTGAGGAAGGTTGCGAAAATCCTACCGAGGAAGGAAATGAGAGACGGAAGTGTCGGACCAAATCCTTTGATTAGCCTGCAGTTAATTGGCAATGCTGATATATCGCCTTTCCTTTGTTTCTCCTGCATGACTCCGTATGTCTTTTCTCTGACATTTGTGAAGCGCATCATCTGACAAGATCATCTCGCAGAGGTTGGTGTTTACATGAAGCTTGACAGGAGTCAGAAGGAGCTCTTCAGAAGCACTATCATGCATGTTCGTGATCAATCCACGGATATCAGTTAAGAACATTCCTCTTAGAAATGTAAGACGCCTTTCTTCTGGCGAAGGAATGATGCCTTAAATCTCCTGAGAGTTGGCTTCAAAGACAGAGGGAAACGTGGAAGGATGGAACAATATTTTCTCAATTTAGGAACCATTTTCAAAACAGGGTCAGAGTCCTATTAAACAGAAGATAAAATATGAATTTTATATAACACAAGACATAAGTCAACGTTTGCCCCTGATGTTCCACGGAAGTTCAACTTTTATCCTTTAAATCATTCTGTAGTCACTAATTATCACTTGGGAAAACAAGTCATACAGTATTATTATTTCCAAAACTATTTCAAAGTTTTCCGGCTTTTAAGATGAGGTCTTCATCACCAGTTATGGTAAATGTTTCTAGAAATTAGACGCGCCTCTCTCTCTGTCATGTCACGACCTTTTCTGGTCGTGACATGACAAGAAAAGGTGAAAGGCTATGAAAACTGTACATGTCACTATATCTATCTCAATAATTGCTGCGTGACATTTCCAAGTCGGACTGGCTACTTGCAGTGAGGAATGGGACATTTGACATGCTCATCCTACGAACGCAAACCTTCCCCGTAGATTTCCTTCCTTCGAATGGCAAATCTCCCCTTCACGTGGTCTGACACCTTAAACTTTGGACAGCTGGTTCATTTTTCTCATTAACTGTTGGCATTAAAGTGAGTAAACAAGGAGGTTAGCAGATTAAAAAATATGGCTGGCGCTTTGAAAAGAAATTCAGCTGAGATTACTTTAGATGCAGCTGTCTTATGTGGGGGGATTAGGGAACCTCCTGAATCAAAATGTGAAAGCGCTAGAAGGCATGAACATATTCCGATCTCGGCAAACGACTGGGTCTGAGACATCGCGCCTGAAAATAGAAAACAATTTCAAACCCAAATGAATAAACATAGCAATTTCTTCCATAATGTCTGAGTAATAGCTCATAGCATCAAGGGTATCCACCGAATGCATATGGATGCTGGAAGCAGGAAAAGTCTCACAGTTTTCTTCATTCTGTTATTGTTATGCAGAGCAAAAAAGAATTTAAAAAAAATGTGTTCTCTCATCAAACCAAAGCATCACACAAATCAAAGTTAAAGCAATTACAATCTTATTCCACCCTTTCAAATGGCAACAGCTGTTTCCTTTGGTCAGAATTGCAGCATAATTGCACATGGTAGCATATGGTTATGGCTGATTAATCCTACTGGGGGTGAAGGCCCCATTATTCCTAGATGGGATGGGTAAATAGGCAGCAGAACCAAGTGTTGGATAGAAGTGTAATGGGATGGCAAGAAAGGGAATGGGCCTTTGATGAGATGTCTGTTAAAGATCGTCAGAATCGATCAGGCTCTCTACCATCCCTTTATAAGCCATTAAAACCGATCTGGTTGTCATCCAGGTTCTCCAAGATGGAATCATGACAATCTATTGCCAAACTGCGCAGAAAATACTGCAAGTTTATCATGAATTTCTCTTCAGGCACAAAGCTAATGGTTCTGGAAATGTAGAAATTCACGTTCCTTTGCGATTTGAGTTGACATTTTCTGCTCACGTCACTCCAGACCAACTTAAAGCTCCAGTAAAGCCCACTGTGTCGTAATATGTTGGAGGTGTGAGTGTTGAGACTGCTTACTGCTCTGTTGGCTTAAACTGACCAGCATTTCTCTACACAGCTACAATTATACAGCACTCTGTCACACTAAAAACCTCCCAAAAGGGACAATTATAGAGTTCAGAGGTGGTTCTCAAAGCCACCAGTCATTCTCGGCACAAAATGCCTGGCAATCTAAGGCTTACTCTCATTTCCATCTCGCCAAATGAGGGATCATGACGGTAAACAACCCTTGAGTGATGCTTCCCATTTGCGTGCTTTAGTATGCTTAATATTCCACCTAAAGGGCTGAAGTATGCACTTGCATTCCGAGTAATGGAGAGGTCGGTGTGGAGACACAACTGCACAGTAGATTTGGAGTAACGATGTTACAAACTGGCCACTGGATACCAGTGGTCAATTTGTTCCTCAGGTTGAAATTCATCTAAAAAAAAACAAAAAAAACACTGACAGATACCTTATAGTTGTAGCAAAATGTATCGCCCTTCATGTGTGTTGTCAGTCAGCTGTCTATCATGGGAGAAAATTGCACTAACTGAATTTTTCCCCGGCTTTAAATATACAAATTCAGCTCTTACGGACTCTTTCTGAAACAAAACACAACACTTGATACTAGTGTGAGACCTTTGAGCCATCTTTCATTCCTTTTTAGGTCACCCAGACACACATTTGGCTACAACCTACAAAATGACTATATCCGTTATTAAAATAAATAGACTTCTTATTCTTGAAGGCGACAAACTGGGTGACTTTATAGGTAATATCAATTTAAAGGCTTTGTCTTAGTTTAAAGACAGGTCAATACTGAGCAGAAAGGTTAATACCGACAACAATAAATATTGTTTTTGCATTTGAACTACAATTAGCAACGTATTTTCGTCATGTATTTGCTGAGGTCTTCTATGATTTTCTGCGTCTGCGGGGAAAAATATATATTTTAAACTGTGCTCATTATTGTACAGTTGAAGAACTTTGTAAGTCAAAACTTCAAAATCTAAACTCAATTGATAATCTGGGAGTTGTGTGGCTCAGTTATGGGAAGTTGGTGAACCAAGTCCAAGAGCTATAATGTCCAATAATTGTTCAATTAAAAACACCAGTGCCAAATAAATAAATAAAACATTTATGGCAAGACATGCAATTACATGTGCTTTAACAGTTATCAATTCTGCCTGAGTTTCATCTATATTTTCCCAAAAAATTGAAGTATTTTAGTCTGCATATGTGCACAGTCAGTTTGGCACAGTGTAGAGGGAGAGAGTTGGATACAAATGCACACCACGCTTACAAAAATAAAAAAATAATAATACTTAAAAATTATGGACTGTAGAATGTCTAATGCCTAATGAAAATGCTGACAATTAAACACTGCAGTAGACAAGCTGGCTTCAATATATTACCTGCCAAATGCAACCAATTATCATGGTTGTGTCCTTAGTTGACTCAGTGCTGCTGATATTCTCTGTAAAAAAGGATTCAGAAAGGCTCCATATGTATTACATTAAGATCTGGTAGCATGAAGGACATTGGTTTGGCTTACCTCAGCAGCATATATAGCCACAGTAATGTGACAGTAAAAGTGAAATGTTCCATTAGAAATACTCAGCTCACCTTTCATAAAAAAAAAAAAAAAAAATATATATATATATATATATATATATATATATATATATATATATATATATATATATATATCAGACCTAGTTAGCATAATGCAAATGGCATCGCCTTTCTACTGATGAAAGGCTAACAATAAAAATGTGGGATTCTCCTAACAAAACTGAGAATAAATGTACACAGAGAACGAAGCTTCGTCTTCAGAAGAGCATTCTTCAAAAGGAAAAAGATCCCTTTCTGACCCAAAAGAAAACTGTAATGGATGTACACAGATGCAAGCCGCAAATGGCACCGTAATTGCAGAGCAGGTGATCCAGCTTGTCCAAGTAAATGAAGCAATGCGCCCACAAATGATCAAACAGGCTGTTTAAGCGCGTGACGGGGAAAAGGAAAAGAATCAGCAATCCGATCTATTTGGGTCAGGGTCCTAATTAGGATGTATGGCAGAGCAGCGAAATCTGCTTTCACCACAAAAGTCCAAAGAGAACCAAGGGGGACGACATGTTTATTTTTATTGTTGTTTTCTTGTTTTTGAATGCACTGACATGAAGTCCAGATTGTTTTGAGTCCAGCAGGTCATTCGCTAACTCTGACCCTGGTCGATTTTAGAGCACAGTGACAATTCCCAGGAAGCCGTACTGACCTCTTTTCTCAGCCTCAGAGACCACATTAATATCCATGCAAAGACAAACAGGACAGCTCTGGCAAACACTAACCAGACCTCTTTGTGTCATGTTCCAGGCAGCCGAGCATAAAAATGAGTGGAGTTTAAAAGGGACTGTTCATGGCCAAGTTTGCCTAAGTACTTAAGTTCTTACTCTGGTCAAACCCCCCGGGCTGCGGAACTTTTAGGGGAGAAAAATTAACGATAAAATGGAGCAGTTTTAAATCTGCTTCCTTTCAGATCAGACTGCCCGTTTTGAAGTTATGGAAGCTTGTGGCACTTCTGCGAGCTGGACTGGTTGAAAATGTTCAAATCAAAGTTTACAAAATGTACCATGGGCTGAATGAAAAAAGAAAGAAAAAAAAAAAAAAACTGGCTGGCAAGGCAATAAGTGTGGAAGCAAATGAAGTCATCGAGCAGATACAGATGGAATGGTGATGACTATGTCTCATCATTGTTACCTTGCTGTAACCTTCTCGTGGCACCAATTGTATTTTATGACTAAGTTAAAGTGACCTCATCTTAATTTGTTGCAGTAAAGTATTTGAGACATACAAAAGTTACAAATTATACAAAAAAAAAGCCTTAATACCCCCAAAAAGCAGCTACTTTACATGAGGTAAATCTTGCTTTTTAACACACTTTTTTGCAGTTCATATCACGAACATAATATGTTATTTTTATTCTAGCTTGTTTGGGTCCTAAGTCATACCCATAATCAGCTTGTCAATGCACTAAACAGAAATCCCACCGGCAGACTGTTTTGGGCAGGGTGATGGAGCAGCTGCTGAGATTGAGATCAGCTTGGCATTGATTGGTGGTTGGTGGGGGTTATGCAGAACATGCTGCTTCAGGTCCCAGTGAAACATGCAATACAATACAATTAGTTCACCCACAGAGGCATGTATTTAAAAGGATGTCAGATGTGACAGGATTTCTTTTGTCACCATGCTCAAAACCAAAATACACAAAATAAAATGTAAACGTGGGAAAACGATGCTGTTACTAAATAACTAGTAATACGAACAGCTAAAACGGACCAAATTATCGCAGTAAAATTAGAATGCTGTAATCCGAATTGGAGTACTGAAGCCGTCCTGCCTTTTTCTGCAAGTTTAGCTCTAGGTTTAGTTGTTCTAGTTAGGAGACTGGACTAGTCTCCTAAATACCAAGGCTCCGCAGGTATTTAAAAAGTCGGTTTCAAAAATCACTGAATTGTAGAGCACATCTTCTCCTGCCTGCTTTTGTGAAATGCTACTCAGCTGTGTGTCGTCTACAGTGAAGGAGATGTTGTGTTGTAATTTCATTGGAGAGCTCATTTCTAAAATGTTTCACGCCTGCCATGCGAGTCCATCCAGGTGTTTTGTGGCAAACATGAGAAGGTCCTTTCAGACTGCTTTAGGTTTTCTCCAGTTTTTGGCCATTTTTGCTCACTGTTCTGGGATCCTTTGTGACCTCCTGGATGAGTTGTTGATTCACTCCTGGAGTAACTTTGGTAGGTCGGCTTTTTCTGGGAAGGTTTCTTTCAAGGGTATCAAAATCTCATAGTACCCTAGTCTATGTCTATGTGATTTGCTGCTTACATTTGCAGACAGCCATATTCAGAGATCAAACTCAACAAGCGGCTAGATGAGACGTTATTATATTTCACCTTAAACACAAAGTGGACTATCATCTGAATTAGGCAATGCAAAATGGCATAACAAATTACATAAGCTCCTATTTGGGAGTGTGTTTTGGCATAGATTAAACGTTAATTAGGTTTAAGACAGAGACGCTTTACACAAATTCACACACTTCTATTCGTGCATCTGTTCTCATCTTAGACATTTACACAGCTGACGTAACATCTTCACACAGGAAAAAAAAAACGGAGAAAAACAGAGGAAATCAGAGGCAAGATGAGCTTAACACCCTTTTGCCACATGCATTCGAATAATTGATAAGAACCAGGTTTATGCACATACACAATGAGGCACATATTTAAATGACCCTTTTTGCAGCCACATGAATAGCAGCGGGGCATACATGTAGTACTAAAAGAGCAGGTTGATTATGAACCGTTTCTTTCATATCGGAGAATGTGAAAGAGGATTTGAAGAGTGTTAACAGCAATCAGTAGTTGGAAGTTTACTCATGTGGTCTTCAGATTCTTTCATCCTGGGGCTTTGCCTCTGGCCTGTGCCAAACTAAGCAGGGAACACACACCAGTCAAGTGATTAGAGAACAAACGTAGGGAATGTGTCAGATCAAAAGCATGTATATTTTTAACACCAAGATGAGGATGTCGCTGAGAATCTGTCAATATGTTGACACCTTCCACCTCCTGCTCTTCCTTCACTCTGTCACATAATCGCACTTTGGTAAGTGGCATTTCCTACTCTGGCACATCTGTAGTTAAAATCAATCTTTCACATAAGTGTTCACCTTTTTTTCTGTTGGATTTCTTGTAATTAATCTTCATTTCAACGGCAAAAGTACACCACATTTTCTCCATACACGGGGCACATTGTGTGCGTCCCATCAATTCCCGTGTGTCAGCTGGCACCGATAACACGCACCGAACACATCCTGTTGAAGTGCAACAAAACAGAACAGATCACCAGACTTCAGCTGAGAATAGTTTTATCACAAGTTTACGTGCTTCTGAACAGAGCAGGTTTTAAAAGGTAATTCCATCCACTAACCAGATGCAGACAGAGTTGTTTTTTTTTGTTTTTTTTTTTCATTTTCAAAGTAAATATTAGGTGTATTTCTTGACGCATTTTTGACAACACTGGCGTGCCAAGAAATAGGCTGTTCATTTTTAGGATGCCTTCACAGAGGATAAACAACCACTCTTTTCAACATCCTACAAAATCTATCAGCTCTAGCTTGAACGTATCCAACCCTGCTTCAAATTCTAAACAACAAAGCCGAGCCACTTCACAAGTCCCAGGTCATTGATTCACCGGTAAGAGCTAAATATGCTGCCACAATAACAAAAAGCAACACGATGCACTCTACAAAGACCTTCTAGTTCATTTTATGTCTCAGCAGGACGTGCTTCCAGTTTGAAGGCATTTCTTAGTCAAAACCCCATTCCATAAGTGTCTTTGCATTTCTGTCACGTGTTATGAAAACAGATAAATTGATCAGAAATTTGTGAGCGATTTTTTTTTTTTGAGTTGGCCATACAGATTTTAGACAGTTCTAATCTCTTTATGACGTTTGCTACGGTCATTTTGTGTGCATTCAATAAATATTTGCAGCACTGTAAAAATCCCTGCACTGTTATCTCTGATTTTAGTTTGAATATTTATGTGTTTGAGAAAAATTTGAATAATTTATTGATAAAAGCAGTTCTCACAAATTCAAAACAGAAATTGACATATGTTCAACAGTAAGAAACCGTTTTCAGACTTCAAATTATACAAAAAAAATCATGTTTTTTTTTTGTTTTTTTTTCTCTTTTGAACAGCAATCGTGTTTTAACGTAGGAAGAGGTCAGAAATCAGAACTTGGTGGGATAACCCTGAATTCACCCTACATTTCAAACAGAGAAGTGTCCTCGAGCACAAATTGAACAGACATAGGAATGCAATGGCTATTATGCATGCAGAGACTTTTGAGTTCAGCAAGGAAAATGCAGTATAATATTTTTTATGTAAAAATAATTGTAAAAATATTTTTTACGTGCTTGCTGAAACTGTCACTATGTCGTGACAATTGGATAGAAGAAAATAATCAAGCTCCTCCGCCTTCTCCCAGTGCTCCCAGTTCTAAATAGAAACAACCAGCCAGAGCAGGAGGTGGGTCTTAGTGCTGTCAATCACCCTTTACGTGGCACTTCATGTGGTCTTAACACACTACAACAACATGGTGACAGGTTTAGCCGATTTTTAAAATATGTAACATATTCTTTTTAGAAAAGTTACACACCGCAACTTTAATTTTGCAGGTAGCAAATGTGTGATTCAAGTTGACTGTGTGAAAAAACCCCAAAGCTTTACTCATGAAGAAAGAAATAATGATTACAGCTACCAAGATGCCTATAGCATCTTATACTGTTGACTAGCATTAAAGCACTTTTTGTAGATCTGCACTTACAATATTTTCAAAATTGAACATATGTTGAACAGGCAGAAGGCTGAGGGGAGCATCCAGAGCATCAGGCTGAGAAACAGTTTCCTCCCTTCCCTTCACCCGTCAGACTGCTGAACTCAAGCTGCACCTAATTCAGTTTCATCTCATACATTATTTAGACACACACACATATATATATATACATATATATATATATATCACAAATTTCTTAATCTTGGACCTTAGTCTGAATTTCATACCACGATAAGCAAAGGCGGTATGACAATAAAACGTCCTTGAATCCTTCAACATTTTCAAATACAGCATGATCCACAATGGAGAAACACAAAAATATGAAAAACAGCAGCTCTGCTCTGTCTGCTCAGCCTTCCTGTTATCCTCTTTGAGTTTCACACATCCTCTTCCAGCCTGAATGATTTGTAGCACAAATAGTTTCTTCACAGACAACATTACATCTGCATGGTTCAGTTGAGTTTTTTAACAACCTTACTGATAGACAGAATAGTTAACTTTAAGTCTTCTTAACTCAATGAAAGCTTTTACGCCACCGAGTGTTGTTGTCAGCATGACTTTGTGGCCCTTGCATATTGAACCCTCACTAATTGGAAAAAATAAAAAATAAAAAAATCAGATTTTTTTTTTTTCTTTTCCTCAACCAGCCAGTCAGTGGTCAGGGCCAGTTAAGCAGAAAATTGACAGCCAATATTATTGAGCCTTTCTGGTTTTGTATGCAATTTCAAAGCATGGACTGCAATTTCAATTTAGCTCAGAGCATGCATAAAAAAGGTACGAACAGCGACAAGGTCTCAAACTGGAAGTACTCATAGCTACCTTCACTCAATCTTATTGGGAACTGAGGACAATATAAAATCAGAACCACTTCAAAGAGCTGTTGAATTGCTTTCCAGTGACAAAAAAAATAATAAAGATATTTCTTTGGATTTACTGCTATACAGGCTTTGGGTGGAAAGATTTCTCCCACTGAATGCAGAACAGTGAAACTGTGGACAACCCTCTGAGAAATCTATCACTGGACTTTGACCATGAGTTTTCCTGCCAGCCCTGAATACTAAAAACGATACGATGTGACCTTTTGCCAAAGCGCTGGCTGTAAGGATCTAGGACAGACCCAAACCACCCCCCACACTCTCTCTTTCTCTTATTTCTAAAAATCATTCCGGTAGCAGACAGCTGCTACAAGGAAACGAGATCCCAAGTCTGTCAATTAGAATGAGTGACAAATCAGGAGATTTGTAGTCTAGAGACATCCACTCACTCCTCTGACTTCACAAATCATTCATCGTCTAACATCAATGGAATCTTTTTTAGAGGCTTCTCTTATTTTTACTTTGCCCATTTCCACTCGTATAACAAATCAATAATTTGTGTTTAGCATTCCACAGCAAGCAAACAAAGTAGTTCAGATGTAACCTAAGTGAATTTAGAGACTGGCTTTAACAACTTCTGTATACAGCCAATCAATCAATACTCAACATCAGTGGTTGAGACCATGATATCACAATGATTTATAATTTATTTATTGTCATCATGTACTGAATGTTGCAGTTTAGAGTGGGTGAGATGAGTAAGTTGGTGGTCTTTCTAAGGACCACCCGGACATATAGCTGGAAGTGATAAAGAGGAGCAATGCAAGAGTTTATGCTTTAAATAAAGGTGAAAAGTGGCTGCCAACAGTCGGAAGTGTGATCTAAATAGGGAAGGACCTGTCAGAGTAGTACTGGTTGAAAAGATGAGGAGAGTTTATGTTCTCCTGCTTAGATTGTCTGAGACCGCCATCTAGCCAACACGATTTCTTGATGCGTAGCTACTGTAGATAAACATTTGTGATATTTTTTATGCAATATCAACTTCAAGTTCTCCATCAGGTCTAACCTGCCAATCCCATGAATCACTATGTACACATGCAAAAAAAAAAAAAAAAAAAAAATGAGGCAAGTTTTTTCAATAGATGGAATAGTTTTGAATACAACACAATGAAGGAATTACATTATTATTATTATTTTTTTTTTTATTAAACTCAAAAACTCAAGTGTGCCAAAGTACAGATCTGTAGGTTGTTGTGTTTATACGGGGAAACTGGTAGGAGTTTTTAGTTTGGATTACATTCTTGAATAGGAAGAAGATAAAAAACTTTATCGGTATCTGGCCAGCCGATGACCGATCACAGATAATTAAGAAAATTTTGTTTTTTTCTCCAGTTAATTGGTTTGTTTTTCGTTTTATCCAACCAATTTAGTGACAGAAATTGGAAAATGGCTTGACCTACAATTATTACCGATATGTATGACATTTGATAATACTGAACAACTGTCCTGATACAAAAAATAAATTAATATTAATAAAATTACATTTCAGGTCAGGCTATGACTCCAGCTTTATGATATAACTAAGATTAAGATTTCTAGGAGTGAGAAACAAACACTGTAGCATTGAGCCACCATACAGTGAGGAAGTGACACCAGAACCTCCTCCACAATGAAGGGACTCAATATTTTTGCACCCAGCATAAAAATGTGCTTTTTTGCTGCTTTAAGTTCATCCTGAAAATCAAATATAGCTGAAATATACAATTGAAACCAATATGACTGTGGAATAGAACGCTTTAATGTGTTAACTCCATCTGTAGAGATTTAAATTCATTGTTATTTTTCTAAAAACATGGTCAGACATCAGAATAAGCTAAAGTTCTTTGAGCCGTTCTCTTTAATTGACTATACTCTGTTTGATGAATCACATCATGAAAGGACAAAATGTCACAAAGATTGCTCCTCTTGGAAATCTGTTTCTCTGAAAGTGCCACACAGGAAATGGCCTCAAATATCTTTGATTGTGTGCCTTACGTTTTTTGTGATAAAAATGCATTCAGTTTTGCATTCTTCTAGTCAAGCGCTTCACCCAGACCACATGTATTCCATTCCTGCAAAGCATTTTCAAACCAATCTCCAAAGAGATTCAAATTTGAGATGTCATTCTTGACTCTTGACTTCTAGTTTTTTTTAATCAGTTTTTTTTTTTTAATGCAAAAGCTAAAAACAGACCATTTATTTGAACATTTGGCCAACCTCCCAAGATGAAAGGGACTTATTCTGAGTGTCACACATCTGACAGAAATGAAGTTCGAACAAAAGTTAAGGTTGAGCTACAACATCTCCATCTAGATCGGTGAGCTTCGAGTGATATAAATGTCAAAGAACAATCGCATGCTATGCTACGTGTTCATGTGTGCCAAAAGCACACAACAGAATCCTCACTGTGATGATTCACTGGAAAAGAGAGGAGGCCAAAACGTAAACGCTGTGTGAAAAACTAAGTACACCATGCGGCTTCCAGCAATTTGTGGACTGGTGATAAATGCTGATAACCACCTCCATTAAAAGCCAAAGTTTTGGCTTTTTTCTGCACTGGCCACAATGTCAAAGGGACAACTACCAGCAATAATCTTAGAAAACTATTTGTTGCTGCACAGACTCAGACGGGTTCTGAGGTACTTATACCTATTTTGGCTAATGCCAGTTTCTCTTTAGGAATTATGACCAACATAATAAAACAATTTAAACCATTTCTGTTTGCCTTCCAGCAATGAGTGACTTAATTATTTACATTAGGAGCAGCGGTGCTGTTACATGCACTACGTGAGTTTAAGAGCAGCTGTGAAGCAAGGTTATCCTGACAATGTAAAGAAAAGACAACTTGATTATGTAACTTAGCATCTGTTTTAGTATGGAAGCCTCTGCTTAGATTTCTGCCAAGGTATCAACATGTAATGGAAAATACAATTGCCGGTGCTTTGTGACTTTCTTTTGAAACACCATGCTGATACTCAAGATAGCAAAGTCGGAGTCATCTTCATTTAATAACTGAATTTAAACAAAAGATGTTGTCCCCAGCACGACTTGACAGTGCTACTTAGCAGTCGGAGCCGATCAAGCTGAAAATATGCCACTACCTGGCGCCGAAATACGTCTCTTATTCTCATGATTTTTAACTATTTTAAAGCTATTTAAAATACACCAGTTCTGCAGGAAAAGAGAAAGATTATTCGAAAATAAGAAAAAATTATTTAGTCAACCATTTCTCTGATTAGAACACAAGCAATTCAGGGTCAAACGTGAGCTCGTTTGGGAAAAACTGGGACATGCAAGCGGTTAAGAAATTTTGTAAAGAACTGCTCAGAATTACTGTAGCTAAATCATTGTAGCTGGTAAAGGTGCATTTACAAGCATGTAATGATGTGTTTTTTTTTTTTGTTTCAGGTGTTTTTAGCCCGTAATTGTGTGTTATAAATCAATATCGTTTGGATTTTTATGTTCTTGTACACTTGTAGAATTAAATAGCTGCATAACCTGCTAAAGACCACTGCATTGTCTTTTTATATTATGTACTAGAACTGAGAGAGGGTGTACTTTATTTTTAATATGACTGTGTTTTCCCCAACTTGACAGTTTAATATGGACCTCCTCTGCTGCTGCTCTAAGCTCTAAAATAGATTTGTTAGTAAAAAACAAAACCAGCCGGCAAGCCCAGCATTGTCTTGGCTTCAGCTCATCAAAAGAACAGACATTAAACAGATCTATAGTTATCACTTTAAACAACACATCTGGAGTAAATTTAGACGACGCACAATTTAAGGAAAGCTAAAGGTCGCACTTGTGTCAAAATTCAGACAGAGAGTTTAGGTAAGTGTCTTTGTTTGAAGCACAAAATGCTTTACGGATGTTGATTTGAACATCAAAACCGCTGACAGTTTCAACTGTACATTTTCCAGCCACGAGACAGGTTCTGAAACATATTTATCAGAGCAAAGACTTTTTTCCTCTTCCCTGCTGCGCACAATTATGATGAGTGACAAGATCCAACATCCAACGTTAAGGCACAGAGGTTCATCTCTCTCTGCTCAACAAGCCCTAAAGGAAGTCTTCATAGCCCTTTGGTCTGATGAAGGCCATTCTCCCGTTGTAAAAAAAAAGAAAAGCTGTTTCAGTGGACCGGTCATTAAAATGTGGCGGGCAGCAGCCGACACGTCTGTCCAGAGGCATGCTACTCGCCTCATCATGTTCTTTAATCATAGCGGAAAGAGAGCAGCCCACACCGGGGTCACTTTCAACGAGCCACACTCTGAACGGTCTGAAGAGAGTCCAATTAAATCCAACATTTTCTGACCCAGGAGCGACTATGTAATGGGATCTGAGGGCCACGGCTCGATGGTCCAAGCAGAAGGAAAGTGAGAGTGATTGGCAGCACTTCATCCCTGACGCGATCGGTCACGTGTGTCTTTCCACGCCCCTGCCCAGCCAAAAAAGAAAAGAAAAGAAAAAAAAAAAAAGCATACAGTAAAAGCCTTCTACAAAGGCTGAAGTTGTGCATAGCATGTTCTTGCTCAGGCTACTTGGTTAAACAAGCATTCATAGGGAACGAGGGCAGGCAGAAGATATCCATCCAGGAGAGAGGCAGCAAGTAGAGATATAGTTACAGAGTGAGAAAAAAACAATAATGTCAGGACTCTTAATCCCTGGGACACCACTAGTTATCAATCTCCTGTAAATGTCAGGCACCGGGATATGGCCTCATGAATGATGGATATCTTCTGTGTCATTTTTTCCTCATCTTTTTCTACACTGTATTATTGAGTGAACCGCAGCCAGAGCCCAAAGTCTATCTTGAAAGGTAATACTCTCGCTTTGCAGTCGAAGCAGCACTTGAATTCCAACTAACCAAGAAGAGGACACTTGGAAGCACAGAAAACCAAAAAATAAAAAAAAATAATAATAATAATTTTAATCTCAATGGTGACATGTCAGTGTCACCCAAAAATGTAAAAAAAAAATTAGGGTTCACAACATCTGCAAAAAAAAAAAAATGCAACACAGATGTGAAACGACGATATGAAAGAGGTTTCATCTCACACCTCACACTCTTCTCTTCAATCATCATGACCTGACCAATCTTCCTCAATTTTACCTTACTGGTCATAGATCAAGGTTGGGCATGAAAAGTAGAGAAAGACCTTCAAGGTGACAAAACATTGGTTTGTAGTCGTATGCATGGCACATGCAATATTTTCCCCTATCAAAACGTTGCCATTAAAGCAGTCCTTTGCAATTGTGATACTGCATACATTGAATGTGGGTTTTATGTTCATTTACTGATGCATTTATTGATCAGTTTATTGATTTATTGATGTATTTATTAACATTGGCTCGTATATGTACTACTCATTTGGTTAAAATTACTGATCTAATGGGAATTTTATCCACTCTGACGTTTACAGAGAAAGATTAGAAAATGAAAAAAATATTGAATTGCACTTATGTGATTGGAAATTTTTGATGGGCAGACCTGTTTACGATAACAGGAGTGCAACAGTCGCTACTCATTACGTCCAGGGTATGCAGAATACCATATTTGAATGAGCGACATGTTGAACCACACCATGTACCACTCATGCCACCTTTAAACAGGAAACTGAGGCCACGATCCAAACTACAACAGACTGGAAAAACTTTTCCTGGTCCGGCGGAAAAGTTTTTCCACCGTACCAGGTGGAAAAACACCTGCAACATTTAATATTGACTAAATGTTGCAGCCAATCACTAAGCATTGTTTAAGCACCTCAATTTACCGGACTATTATTGCTGACCATATGTTGATTCCTTTGTGGCCAGTGGACCGATCTACTGATGGCTATACTTCCAGCAGTAAAATGCACCATGTCATAAACTTAAAGTTTATATTCTGTTATTAAAGTGTACTCCGAAGTCAGCAGATTGTAATCAAACACAGCAGTTTTGGGACGTGGTGGAACGGAAGATTTCCGACACAGATGTGTGGCTGACCAATTATCAGCGACTGCGCGATCCCATCATTTCCATATGGATCAAGATGTCCGACAAAAGTTCCAGGCACTCAAGATACTCATCCATCCCTGATTTAGAATCTACATGACTATAGAAATTGGCAAGGTGGGACAATTGATAGAACTTTTGTCTTGGAGCAAGAACATCCTGGTTTTGAATTTCACCATAGGGTCCCTCTGCGTGGAATTCTGCACATGTAAGTTCTCTCTGGGTACTCGGGGCTTCCTCATGCAATCCAAAAACATTACGGTTATTTCAGTTGGCTTCTCTAAATTTTCATAATGTATGGGTGTGTCTCTGTGTTGTCCTGTGGTGGACCAGCAACCTGTCCAAGGTGTACCTCTCCTCTTGCCCAATGACCCCGAGATAGACACCACCTACAGGCCATGCCATGGTATCCAGGTAAAGAAAGTGGCGTAGCCACAAGAGAGCAACCACAGAACAAATTAATGTGTTTAAGATATTCTCTATATTAAACTTCTAACCTTACAACCCATATATCAACAAAAACAAGTTTTTTCTCGTCATACGCAAAAAAAAAAGCTGTGGATAAAATAAATACATAAATCCTAGAAACTAATACCTTGCAGGGATGTGACAGCTGCTTTAGAGAAAATGTTGGCAGAGGACTCTCGTCTTGCCCTGTATTCCTGTATTCCCAGTCTCTCCACTGGAATATTACAAGGATTTTAGGCGGGATTTTGATCCAACTCTGTCATTGTACAAAAAGTATTGTTAATATCAAGAACTTGAGAAAATCATTTACAATTTACACTTAGCAGCTGAATCTTTCTCTGACTTTTCTTTCTTATTTCAAGCGTTTAAGCCCAAATCGCTGTTCATCAGTTGACAGAGCCCGTTCGTAAAGTTTAGAATCCAGCGCACAGGAGTGATTAATTACTTAGCACTCATTAATCCGCCTGGTCTTTTAACAAGACGTATTATTAAAACTATTTAAAACTGAGAAAAGTTGATGATTCTTGGAAAAGTGTGTAGAATAAACCTCTCAGAAGGTATGATTTGACCTCAATGAAGTTTGGATATATTTGAAGTCCAGGTTATGAATGACACGGGGGAAAAAAGGCAGATTTTTATTTTAAAGAGAAGGAGTGCGTGTATGTGGCAAGGGAATTACAGCGCGAGTACAACAACCACAGAACAATGACAGCGTCGGAGCAACTGCGTCTCCACAACGGAAAAGCTTCCACATAGACATCCAGCAGAGCAGCAGGGCTGCACCACACCGGGCCTGATCGGCGCCGCTTCTTACCTTGAGCTGGCGTGGAGTGGATGAGAAAAGGAAGAAATAAAATCCATGTGGCGCGCCACATCGATCCGCTCCAGCGCTCCGCCAACATTGTTCCGAGCCGGCCGGAGCGACCAACAAGTGCCAGGCGGACTGGACTCTGATCCCCCCACCCCCGGTGCTGGAAACCCCGGCGCGGCTCTCCTGCTGCAGCTCTGTGGGTCTCTCTCTGTCTCGCTGTCCGTCGGAGCGCACCAAGCAGAGCGCACAAAACGCGGACACTAGCTGCTGTTCAAATTCGGTCAGACAGTCTGTTTTTTTTTGTTTTTTTTTTTCCTTCTTCTTCTTTTGGACAGTTCGAGTTCGCTCCACTTCCACAGACTAGGTGTGAGACTCGGGATGACGTTTCCTACTGAGCATCCTCTGAGGGTCCAAGTTTGAATCTCTCTCTCTCTCTCCCTCTCTCTCTGCACCTGTAATGACTGATGGATCGCACACTTTCCCCCTCTCTTTACATCTTCCAGCTCCCTCCTTCCCTTTTCCTGTGCACGCCAAACTTCGCCGGCTCACAGTAACTCCAGAGCAAAGAGCAGACTTTTTCTTTTTCCCTTCCAGTGCCTCTCTCGTCTTCTCTGAGAAGCTGCGGAGAGGAAGCCAAGGGACACACTCCTGCAAAGTTCCTCTTCACGGCTCGCTGTCAAGGTCGCCAGTTCAGTTTGACAACGCTGACGAGAAGTTCCGCAGCTCTAGGAGTGGAGGACGAGGGCGGCTGCTGCTGGAGGTGGAAGAGGGAAGCGGGGGGGCACTTCCGCGCAGTCACAGTAATGTGGTCTGTGCCCGGCTGCCGGTTCGTCTCTCTCTGTGTGTGTGTGTGTGTGTGTGTGTGTGTGTGTGTGTGTGTCGGAGACCGAGGAGGACGAGTCCTGGGTTCTTCATGAGGTAACAGTTGGATCCAACGAATTGGCATCGCAGCGCATGATGCCACCATGCGGTCAAGCGCAAAAGCACACCCCACCGGACAACTCAAACATGTGCAAGGACATTTTGAGGCTTTCCGCAGACACAGACAAGGTGGAACAAAGAAAAAAAAAAAAATGTTTAAAGAATTTGTTTCCCGTTGGTGTTGCTATGATCACAGCTGGTGGATTTAGAATGCAAATGGTATAGTGTAGCAAACCCGACAGTCATGACTTACTCCACGATGATTCTGTGTGTAGCTGGATCATTAATTGGAAGGGAAATGTTTAAAAACAGTAATTCACTCATTGGTTATCAGAAAAAAACAACAACAAGAAACAGCTGCTTTTCAGTCTGACTGGATGCAGAGCATCATCAATCTTTAGGCCACATATTTTCCATTGAATTTTGGTTTGCACTTTGACTAGGCCATTCTAACATACATATAAGTATGATTCATATTTTATATCTGACCACATGAATGTTCTTTAATTTAAATTAAGATGCCCATTCGTAAGAGCCAGTGGCCCACATGTATTAGGTGCTGGCTTGGTTTACTTAAATCAAATGAATGGTTCATTACCTACTAACAGGATATTCATCCATTCATTTTGTTATGTTGGAGCAGGGAGACATAAAGCACTGGATACTGTTGAGGGTAGCCAAGTTGGGGCAGTACCTTAAAGGGCACCAAGCGCTATTGGAACTTTAATGTAGAAAACATGATTAAATATTGGTGGTTGGTGTCTTTGTTCTATATAAAACCTGTACATATCAGCATTTTTCACAACTTTTAGCATGACACCACGGAAGTTTGACATTTTTTCAAACTTTTTTTTAAGTTATACATTGTGGTTGGTTCTCTAAATTAATGTAATTTGGTGAAGTTCAAAACTGTGACAAAATTATATTTAAAAAAATATGCAAATTATATGGAAGTTATTGTTTTACCATTTTATCGGCACAGTAAAGATTGATTTTACTGTCTCATGACAAGTTCAATGCCATCAATCAAAAGAAAAAGAAAAAAAATCGACTTGCTCAGTGTCGATTACATATATCGTTTTATAATTTCAACATTTCTACGATCACAATTTCTGAATTTTCGCTTTGCCTGTTTAAAATAAATGTGGGGGGAGGGAGAGGTGAGGTGGTGATGAACCGAGTCTCACCTTTTATGGTGAACAAAAACAGTAAGAGTTGCTCTGTTCTTCAGCAGCAGCAAAAAAGAAAAAAGAAAAAAGAAAAGAAAAAAAAAAAAGACATGGTCAAATAATTTAATCCACCAAATGTTTTCCAAGAAATATTTAAGTGAGTGGGGTGGGAACAGTAGGAGAGTCTAGGGGGATTGAACTGAACTGGCGCAGACGTGGGTTGGGGGAGAGGGGGTAAGGTTAGGGTTCATTTTTGTTAGGATTTGATTCAAAGCTTCTTCTATTCCGACAACTTGACAAACAGATTTTTTTGTGTGAAACATACAGGAAACCAACAGATGTGGGAGAATGCTAAAAGCTTGATCTGAAGCCTCTAATCCTTTCCAGTCATTTAAAACAGGAGTGCTATGTTCCCATTTTTTTCCCCTGGCACTTATTTCTTGGCAGGAGAAGCGAATAAAGAAAATTAACTGTCAGAAAATCTAAGAAAAGACTCTTATTCTGTTCAAATGTTGCAAATTCACATGAGTTAAAAGTAAAATCGTAAAACTTTTGGCTTTTTGGCCAACAATATGAACTAAACTATAAACAACAATGGGCCTGAGATTATGTTTTTTTTTTTTTTTTTTTTTTAGCTTTTTTAAACAATCTTTAATGTATTTTCAATCTAGTATTAACTATATCCACCTGATTACTTTATTTAGATGAACTGTAACTTAAAGAACTTGTTAGTCACTCCCAAACACTGCAAGTCAGCAGAAAACAACTAATTTAAATAGTTCTTTACCTAAATATGCTGGGGGAGCCGATTGTGGCTCATTGGTAGGAATGTTTTCAGTATTCATATCCCATCACCTCTGATGAACGGCTGGAGGTCCATTAGAAACATAAACAACAGAACACAGGTGGCAAAGACACTGGGTACATTTACTGTAATATTTTTTCGATACAGAGCACAAGAAAAAAAAAATACACCAGCCGAGGTGCATATTGTTGGTATTATTTACTTTTTTTGTCTATTATTTTTTTTGTCCCAGCAGCACCTTCTGAAGCTGTTGCCCTAGGCAACCGCCTCTGTTGCCTATGCTACGAGCCAACTCCTCCCGTATGTCCATCAACTCTGACTAGCTTTCCTGTCCCTGCTAAAGAAAAGGATTGCTGCAGCATGATGTTGCCACCACCATTTCTCACAGTAGGCATTGCTGTGTCAGATTTATGTATAGTACATGTTTTCCACACAACACTTTGTGTGAAGGTGACATGGTAACTTCTCTAACCAGAGCACACTCTTTCATATGTATATAATGCTGTTTGCAGATTGTAAATATAACATTCTTTCGACAATAGTTTTCTTAACGGCACACTATATTTTAATCCAGACCACTTGTTGTCTTTTCAACAGATTGTCCAACCAGGCTGTGAACCTCTGCAGCTCCTCTTGAACTAACATGGGCCTCTTGGCTGCTTCATGTGAAAGGTTTTTTTTTTTTTTTTTTTTTTTTAGGGAGGCTCATCGTGCCACGCTTCTTCCATTTCTTAATTCTGGATTGAACACAGTGGTCTGTGAGAAGTTCAAAAGCGCAAGATTTTGCTTCCAATCCCGCTGTAAGCGTCGCCACAGTTGTATCTGACCTGTCTGCTGTGCCTATTGTGTCTATTTGGTCTATTCATGTTCTCAGTCTTAAAAAATAAAACATAAAAAACACAATCACAGCCCGTACTGACCTGAATACACTGATGCAATAAAAGAACTGTCTGTGAGTGCTGCAATAACAATCAGCTGTACAAACGGATTCAGAAACACTCCATGCCAACATTGTTAAAATGAAATATTGATAATCACTTTAATCTGCATTTTTCTTGAGTTAGATTCACTATTTTAAAATGGCTTTGTTGACATACTGACTAGACAGACTATATTTCCGATACAAAGATTTAGCTTATTAGGTGCAACGTGGTGCAGGCCCTGGGTTGGAGCACAATGGCACAGTTGTTAGCACTGTTGCCTTTGCAGCACTTGCAGTTATTGCATGACTTGTGCCATGGGTAAGGCCCTCCTTCTGTCAACCCAGTCCAATCAAAATGCAAGAAAACTAAATTTTGGGGTGGGATAAAATGCAGTGTTAACAACAAACTGCTCAAAGACAGTTTGTTGACTCTTATGTCAATTATAGATTACGTAACTGCCGAGTTTGACGTCTTCGCATTAGCCCTTATGACCCAGTTCCACCCCACTCTCCGGAACCTCAAGGGCTCTGGTTCCATTTGGGAGGGTCAGTTTGACCAATTTTGAAGTAAGAAATTTATTGATTGTCGCCACACGGATAGCCAATTCTTCACGCTGGTCAGTTGCTAGTTTTTGCTAAGAGAGCTCATGTTTTTAAGTCCCCAGTGGATTCCTACGGAAGCTTTTTGTCTGTTGTGACACAAAGTAAATCCCGTCACATGCAAAATTTGCGTGTTTTTGATATGATGATCCCTGCCCACTTTCAAGGCGTCACTCTGCTCAATGCAAACACAACAATGGCCAGGGTACAACACGGCCAGGCCGGATCCTGCAGTGCAAGTAGACCTGCTGAAGAACAAGCCAACGTCATGGGTGTGAAGCTGACAAAACTTGCAGCCACTATGTGATCCTAGCATATTAACCTTCACAAAGGAATGTTTCAAAACCTTTACCGATTTAAGTCACAAAGTAAGAAGGCAAATTGGTGTCAAAATGGGTACTACTGGCAAGTGATTGTATGTAGCATATCTCTATCTCAAAGCTATGACCAAACAGCTCGAACTCTTCATTAAGGCTAACAAAGCAGCCCCGACGCTTTCAGCATGCAGTATTTTAAAGTTTGGCTGCAGTTTGATGCCTGCTGTACCTGTGATGTTGGATGCCTTTGTGGTAATTTTCTAGCCAAGCTTGTAATGCCCCTTTCCTTTTTAGTGGAAGCTATGAAATGCAATGTAATTCCCCAGAATATATGAGGCACATGACATGAATAGAAAAAGTCACAAATGGGCTGCGCTGTAAGTACTACCACGGGCTGGAATCAGAAGGGCTGCGTGTTATCTTTTCTTCTTTCAGGAATATAGGTTGGAGGAGAGGGTGAGAAAAATATATGAGTGGAGGACAGAAGGTGGAAATGAGAAGATAGAGAGTGACTGAGCAAATGCTGTTTCCAGGATAACAGTGGGAGCAAAGTGGAGACAAAGGAAAAGTAGAAGAAAGCATGGCTAAGGAAGGCATGGCAAGACTTTTTTGGCAAAAGAAAGCATGTTTTTGATGTTCCTACAAACCTAGAAGCCCATCGCAGCTACCATGGGCAGTTAGAAAATAATGCACCACGTTAATGCCATCTGTTTCTCCACAGCAGGATTTTTTAAAACTACTTCCATCCATCCCCCTCCTTTTTTTTTTTTTGTTTTTTTTTTTTTGTTAAAGAAAGTAATACCTTGCACAAAAGTTAATAATGGGAGGGTTAACATCAGGAGAACCATGATGGAGTGTCTCGTCTACCACCCTCAGGGCTGCCCAGGGACCCGATTATGATTTTTCAAAGTAACCTTTCTGCTGTGACCGAAGTCAGCAAGAAAGAAATCTTAGAAGAAACCTTGGTCAGATTATTTTAAGCCACAGCCCTGTGCAAATGAAGCAGAGCTGTTCGGGTTGCCTTCCCTGCTCTCATGCAGATGCAGACACCACCAGCCAGGTGTTAGCTCCTGGTGCTGTAGAGCATTAACCGACTGCGATCACAGGTGCTAAAACAGATTACTGCACGCTGTAGTTGTTTATTGTTTTTCTTTTTTTTTTCCTTTTTCTTTACAAGTTCCCAAAAGTAATATCAGTGATGATGGTTTAAAATCATTGGGTTATAATTAATTTCAGTAATCCTGGCTTTGATCCGTGGCATCCATATTTAACACCTCATTAAAGCAAAAACAATTGGCTACTTATTTTTGTGCACCAAAGAAGTTAGCAGGGAGAAGTTTGAATTTCAGCAGAATATACATACTGGTAGTTTCTTTTCATGCTAATTGTAAACTTACTACAAAATATGATGACATTTTTGACTGGTTAGGTTTCCTTCATTGTTGTAGCAATGCGTCTTGACAATTTACTTTCTACGACACCTGTATTTGCATTTTTTTAACACTCATTTTGTATTTTAACCTTCACAGAATTAAATGTAAAAGGTGGATTTCAAATGTTTCACCATTCATTGTGAGAGTCAATTGTCATTTATTGCTGGAAAAAATATATTGCCAACATCCAATTGTGGAAATCCTACATTGGATGTATGCTGAAATTAGAATTCCCATCATCTGGAAGTTGAAAGACGTAGGACAGCTAACTGTGCTCCTATCAATGACTTTTTATTCTCTCAGTCTAATTTGCAGGTGTAGTTTAGTCTAGTATGCCTTCCCAATTTAAAGTTTTCAACTATATTTTATTCAGTTATACTTTGGACATCCAAATACCTCAACACATTGGTAGAAAATCTTTAATGAATTTTACGAAGCACTTAACTGCAACGGCATAATTTGTCATAAACCAAGTAAAATAAAAAGCCTTCCAAATGGAAAGACAAAAATATCCTCATACTTAGCAGAGGCACAAACAAACAATATAAGATCTTGTTTTACTGAATCTTCAACTGTGCAGGACTTACACTGCAAAAACATGAGTCAAAGCTAACATTCCCCAATGCTTTGATGCCTTAAGAAAAGAAACATACAGCAAGGAAGAAAAGAGGAAGGAGAGTGGGTGTCTTTGATCAATCAGATGCAGTTGTATTTTAAACATGAAATGTGCTCAGGCCAAAACCCCGAACAGGAGCTCAGACTTTTGCCCGAATTTGGTAAGGATTTTGCTCCAGTTAGAATGAAATAGCAAGCACACATACAAGTCTAAAAACATAGCACTCCCTCCCCCCACCCCCCCGAAAAATAAATAAAACATAAGACTATGTCCATCGAGAAAAAAAACAGAGGTCAGAGTTGTGTAAAGAAGACAGGCCAGAGGGAGTACTTCAAAGAGACCTTTAGAGAAGTGTGTTAAGTCCACCTTCTTGGCTCCATCTATGGCTTGGGGTCACCAAGCGCAGTACTCAAAAATACAATCCTGCAACTTATAGCTGCATACCATCTCCAACACAGATGGATCCAATGAACGGTTCTCGCTACCAGGTTCCTGGAGATCTGAATCACATGATCACGTTTCCTCACATTTATCCTGATTCTTAGATGTTTGAGTAGAAGAAATTTTAAAGTTTGGCAAATCTCAAAGGTTTGTCAAATATCAAGTAAACAGAACTTAAGGAAACAGTCTGGGTGTAAAGAGATGTGCTTCTAGAAACGGTGTAGGTTCAGAGATAACATTATGTAAGACAACCCTCCTGTGCTGACCATAATATGCTATGAACACAGTTGCTGAGCAAAACATATCTTGAGGTTATACTTCACTCTTTTCAGGAAACTTTAAACCACATGCTCACCTAAAAACGATACTGTTTTCCCCTCTGTTCAGTAGTCGGAATGTGTGGATTTTAAAGTAAAGAGAGTTGGGGTGGACATTCTGGTTGCAAGTGGACAACCTAACGCAAATTATTTATTTGTTCTCATATGTTTTGCACCCCACAGTATGCTTGGTATTCATGTTTGTGTAGAAATCTGGAGGGTGGGGCCAGTATTTTTTTTTTTTTCATGGGGCTGGGGGAACAAGACAAAAGAATGAAGCAGAAAGCAACTGAACTGAATTTGTGAAACATAAAGACTGTGACATTTGAGGAAGAAAAGTGATCGACAGTGTAATTTGTTGAAGATCTTTAATCATACGCATCTTCACAGATGGAGACGAGTAAAAGAAAAATCGAGTCGTAGTCATTAGTCAGAGAGACGGTGAGAAATCATGGGAAAAGCAGAGAGATGGGAGTGGAACTGTTTTTTTTTTTTTTTTTTTTTTTCCAGAGACAGATGGCCAAAATGGAAAATAAATATGCTAAAGAGAGCCATGACAACCTTTGCAGAAAAAGAAAGGTGGGTGTAGATTTTACGGATAAAGAAAAAGAGGAAACTGTGTCAGACAGCATGACAGAACATAGAAGTGAAGAAATGCACAAAATAAACAAAAATAACAAAGAAACATCATCCAGATATGCTTCTTTTGTCACTTTAAATTCTGATATCCAGCTGGCTCAGCTCAACATCGTCCCACATCTTTTAAAATTCCCAAGATGTTTTTAGTTGAGTTGTTTTTTGTTTGTTTTTCTTTTAATCAATTTACATTCAGCACCTAAGAGGAAACTGCTGCTGGTGGCATTTGTCATGGATTCACACAAACTGATTTCTCTCTTTTTTTTGTCTTCCTTCTTTCTCTCTTTTTTAAATCTTGTACTGGTTTTAATTACACAAATTTCCTGTAAGGTTATTGCTCATAATTTCTGATCAGACACTGTCACCTGTGTTTTTTTTTTGTTTTTTTTTAAGAATTCTGCAACCTCTTAAAAATAAACACTGTGGTGAAAACTAAAGAAGTAGAGTGAAGAATTTTTATTTTTTTCTATCGAAACGTTTGGAGACACAATACTTCATCATATGTTTATAGAGAGTACTTGGAGAAAAATAATGAACCACTTTTTACATTGAGATTGAGTCCAAAGTAAAAATGCTTGATGAAAATGCTCATCATGATCACAAACACTTTGAACTGACTGTAAAATATGGTGGTGGAGGAACGTTAGCTTGTTTTGCAGGAGTGGCTATGGATACATTACAGTTACTGTTTGGACTATGAACTCCTCCAAGTATTGTAATCAAGAGTCAAATATGATATTGTCACAAAAAAAAAAAAAAAAAAAGGTTGGTTGAAATTGGTCAAGCAACAACGTAATGTTTTAAAGAACACTGAGCTGAAATGTGTTCACAACAATGTGCTATACTAACACAGTCATACAGAAAGATGACGTTTCACATCATTGCTGCTAAATGTGCTTCACTAACCTACTGAAGCGTTGGTGAGCCCAGTTTCTCACTCTTTTCATTTTGTCTTAATTTAAAAAAAAAAAAAAAAAAAAGTGAGGAACTGAATGAAACCTTTTGAGTTTTATCATGTCTTATGTCAAAAGTTAATGAACGATTGAGAACTGTCTTAGTATAATGACTGGCTTTACATAATGAGTCATGCAACACAAGCTGGTTTAAAGAATAACCTCTTTAAAACAGTTTTGAAATGTTCTTTAGGTCAATCATTTTCTCCCTTTTATTAATATTGAAAAGCCTAATTAGTCACATTTGCCACAAAGTAAAATTGGCAAGGATTATGCATATATTAGAATTTAGCACCATTCTGAAGCGCTCATGATAATAAGGTCAGTGGTCCATGTGCTAACCAAAATTGGAGGGGTTTTTTTTATTTTATTTATTTACTTCATACATTTCTCCCTACAACTTATGTTTTAAGTTATAAATATAACTAAAACATACAAGTGAACCCTGGTTATGGATCCATACTGCTGCTTATTTAACCAAGCGAGGTTTGATTCAAATACATTTAAAGGATGACCCAGCATGAGCATGCACACATTACAAAGGTCTGCACAGAAATAGTCAAATAAAACCGGCACTGCATCTGAGAGATTACCAGATCCATAGAGGCACACCGGATATACAGCTTGTGCATGTTTTCTTAAAAATGACAATACGTCTTCACTTGTATAGGCCGTCATTTTACGGTTTACGTAAAATATCTTGGTGATGCATCTCTACTGTCGCTCTGCATCATCCAGATAACCGGCCCGGGAAGCGGCTCTTTGTTGAAAAGATGTCAAATTCTATCCGAATGCTTAATGCTGCGCCCATAAAAGATAAACCTTTATATGATATGAAACTATGAACTGGCTGTATATGAAAACGCCCGAGGCCATACAAAGAAGCAGACTATTTGCAACATAACAAGTATAAGTAACATCAGCACTAAATTCAGCCTCCTATGAGCTTATTTCCTTGCAACTCTCCAGATCAAACATCAATCAATACAAAGTTGTAATTGGTGCAACCAGGAGACCCTGGGCACCTACATTAGATGAGACATTGATGTTCCTCCACCCACTGATATGTGTTCAGGTCAGAGCTTGTGTCTCCGAGCCTGAAGCTCTGAGAAAAGGCATTCAGTGCTTAGCTCGGAGCAAACAGTAGCCGTTCGCCGTGCTCATCTTTCTGATGGACTCTGAACCAACAAACCCCCACAGTGCTTCCTCCTCCATGCTTGCATTGTTTAGCGGTACTGTCCTTTATTTATTAATTTACCTGTGAAGTTTTCAGTAAAGACTCCCTTAATTCAAGCTTCCGTCGTTTGTGCAAATACCTCTGGTCGAAGCTACCTTTTAGGCATTTCGTATTTTGTGAAATGCATGTCAATTTTTGAAAAAAAAGTAACTTCACACAAGAACTTCGTGGTGCATTTGAAAATTGAGTGCACTTCTTTGAGAAGCAGCGCAGCAGGGTCAAAAAGCCGTATGCAATCCAACTTGTGTTGACCTTTCTGTTTACTCTCTACAGTGGAGGGGAGAACATCAAGACATAAACGAGCAAGGGCACATGACAGACTCTGTATTGGACCTCTTTTGTACCTGCCATAGTGTACAGCGTCCTTGCATCAAATATGTTTTTCTTTCTAATCCATTCCATAACACATTCAGTCTTGAACTCTATTAATGCCCTAAACTGAGACATGTCATTCCATTTAATTTCTCATCTGAAAAGCACTGTTTTCACTGTAAACATAAGTAAATGTCAATTAACCTGCATACTGTATTCCAATAAGAACTTTGATTACTGAAAATTGAACAAAACATCTTGCTCTAAGGCAGTGACATTAGCCTGACCACTGCCTTCCCACGCAATTCGGCTGAGGGTCCAGACTCTTTTGTTCGACGCAAAACATAGAAAAAGAGATGGATTATACCAGGCAAGTGAAGTATGCTTTTGTGGTGAAAAACAAAATCTTAACTCATTTAACCACAGATTGCAATAGAATGGAGTGGGTTCACCCACAAGTCTTAGCTTAAAGTTTAGCTTACACTTGTTAAAAACAAGGGTGCAACAGCACACCAGAGTGTCGGGGTTTTGCGACCTTCTGGTTGAGTCATCCACATGGCCTTCAAATGGTTTTTGTAGGCTGCCTACACTCTGAAAGTTTTACCTGTCCCTTTTTTTCACCGTTTATTGACAATAGCTCTCACTACAGTTAACTGGAGTCGTGGAGTCTTACAAATGGCTTTGCAGCCATCTCCAGACTTATGCGTTTCTTTGGATCTGGTCATTTAGAACTCTTTACAACAACTTTCTGTCAGACATTTATATAAAAGTTATTTACATATTGTACAGTTGTTGCACTGACTATAAATTAGCCCTGGGGGTGACCGATAAAACGTTACCCTAAAAAAAATGTGGTTTAGGATTATAAAAGGGACGCAAGGCTGGTTGGAATTATGCTTTCCCGTAGTAAATGAAATTACTGGAATGTATTTCAAGGTATTTTCCCAGGTTGTTGACAGAGATAAACAAAATTGTTTCACGATCTGACACATTTAAAGGAGTCTTTAAGGGAGTATTATTTTAAACCACATTAAGTATTAAACTCAATATTTTCTTCCTCAGATAATGCATTTCTAAATAGGCTAATGGAATTCATACAGAATGTGTGACAACCCAAGTAATCCATATGTACTAATGATTTTTAATGAGATCAGTCCATTTCCATGACAGCACCCAGGAAGGAGGAGTTAATTACAAATGCAATTCAAGCAATGTTGCAGAGGTATAAAAGTATGAGTCAGAGGATATGGTTTTGCAAAGAAATAGTTTTATGCATTATTTGGTTTTTATGGAAAATTTGGGCAACTCTCTGGAGCTCTTGCACAAGTCTTTGCATTGTTTATATATATAAGTGACGTGCGGTGAGGTTCATTGCTGGTGAGGCACTGGCTTATGACTTAGACACCACACATGTTATTGGACCTACGGAAATTTCGCGCAAGCATACAACGCTGGAGGGCAAAAAGACTAATCGTTCACATGTCATCCATAGCCGCGTTAACTCAGTGAAACTTAGAAATGTAGGTATTGATTTCGTATATGATCCACAGCACGTTAAACTACGCAGATTCGTTGCCATAGCAACTGACAACAATGCCACTTCATGTTTTAGGATTTAACACCAAAAAACATTCAAGAATTTTGCACACAGAACAGAACATTCAGTATTTTGTTGTAGTATGTTTTAGGCTTAATGTTTAATTAATAAATAATTGTTGTGGTAGATTACCCACCGCTTCTACTTTACTGACTTATTTAGACATACAAACTGTAGCCCAACAACGCACATTTTATTAAAAAAAAGATCTTATTGCTGTCTTACCTTCATCTATCAATGAAATCCATGCACCGCTAATTCTGCACAAAAATATCCGTTCATCCAAAGCCAAGTCTGTCCTTGGGATAGACTTGGCTTTTCTACTCCGTTTGAGAATCATCAAACTGTCTCGAAGCAAAACCTTCAGCTCCGGTGTTGGTCTTCCTTTAGTTATTATCTCCTGCTTCAAATGAAAATCCACTTTAGAAAACCGTTTAAGTGTAGAAATGTAGTATTTCATGTTGACGTCGGAAGAGAGGAGAAAACAAATATATCGCTGTACTTTATTTACTGTAGCTCACTGTGTCTTACTCTGCAGTTGTGCAGTCACAATATCTGGGATCATGAGCGCCCCCTGCCATGAGGCAAGAGAACTGCCTGCCTCCCCTGGAATCTGTTCTCTGCCGTTTCTGATCGCTCCTCCGCACAAAACACGATACACACACAGTTGGTGACAAACAAAAAAAACACTGTACATTATATACATAAGCGAAATTATGGAAAATCAGTCCATATATTAAATGTTTTTTAGCCATTTTATTACCGGCGTACAGACAGGAGGAGCATGCTCTCAGAATGGCAGCCAGTGCAGTTAGCGAGAGGTTGCGCAATCCCAGGTGAGGCTCAGCTTCCTGCTGCCTCACCGGCTTCGCTTCTGAGCATTTGAATGGAAAATGCGAAAATCCAGCGATTTTGAAGAAAAAAATAATCAGAATTGGTTAAGCTAAGTAAAAAATAGGTACTTTATAGTACAAACAACAGGGTGTATATATATATATATATATATATATATATATATATATATATATATATATATAAAATTTTGACAGATTTTAGCTAGTTCCTTGATTTTCTTTGTGTTTTTGAAGCTTCTTTTCTTCATGTGATCAGTTCTTGATCAGTGCTATGCTAATTCCTTACTCATCTCATTTCTTCATATGCGTGATTCTTGGGCTGTTACCAAAATGTGATGTGAATTTTATGTCAATAGTCTCACAAGAAGTACATTTACAGCAAAAAAAAAAAAACATGCTCTCAATACTTTTCACCTATAACTGGATCATAGTCCAACCACCCCATGTCGATTCACGACACAGCCTATGAAAAACGCATTTAGATTTTATCAAAAGAGACAACTAATTATCTCCAGTCTCTGTGATCTGATACCAATTACTAGTGGCACAGGAAGTACGTGTGATAGATGAGCAATCATTTCTTTCAGAGCTCCATGTCAGACTTTCCTTTAGCTTTATTTCTGCTCCTTTACTCACTGTGAAGTGATAGTTTGTTCTAGTTAGAGAGCTCACTGTGCATTCTCATTTCATTTCCATTTCAGAGAAACATCAGAGGCTTAGAGAGCTACTTCCTAATGTATCCAAACTTTCTTGTTTGAGAATGATTACAGAAACGAATGAGCAAGAAACCTTGTGGCTCAAAGGCAATCTTGTGACAGTGGGAGGTCTAATATTTTCCTCACAATCATTGCACCTGTCAACCATTATCACATCTAAATGTCAACTTTGACAAATAAAAGGTGAAATTTTTTTAAAGGTGTCAACTTGAATGTCTCATTTTATGACACATTAAACATGCGTTCCCTCCTCTACCTACAGTTTTATTACTTACTGATGTCGGTAACAACATCAACATTTGTGAAATTAAAAGGCAGTCTCAGAGGAAACAAACAAAAAGAAAAAAAACTCTTTGTGGGTTGCGTCCCATTTGAAGTTAAAAGCTGCACTTAAATCTAAATTTACGCTTTACTGCTGCAGTCTGTGACAATGTGTGCGTGCGTGTGTATTCCCATTTGCAACACTGTTGACGAAATCTTAAGCCATTTATCTAATGTTTCTAAAGTTTGAATCTGACAGTCAACTTGATTTTAGACAACTTAATTGATCAGCTCCAATGTTTTGCCCATGAGATCCAAATATATACTTTTTTGTTTCGCAAAAGAGACAACGGTGGGAACATTTTAAAATATATTCAAATAAAAATGTCTTAAGTCATTCACTGCAAATATCACCACCATACATTTTGTCAACCAGATAATCAAATTTGTGCAAAGTGCATCTACCCACCCTGATACGTTGTGATATAAGGCAAGTTTTTGCATCTGCAACTTGCCAAGGCACATCTTATTCTAACATTTAAAGTATACTGACGAGCAATGGCAAGTGACATACAGTTTCATCTGTTTTCCCAAGTCTAGGTGGACTTGGAAGTCCTGGTCCACCCATTTTCCACATGTCCAGGATGGAAGAAAACCCAGACATGACTCAAGAGAGCACAAGAGAGCACCACTCACTCTGTCTTCATGGAGGCTACTGTCCATGAAGAACTGTGAACTGTGTTTAAAGGGCCAGTCCTCAGTCTGCATCAGGGTGTCTTCCAAGCAGAATTAGCTTGGCGAAACCTCCAAAAGTAGGAGTCCAGGATGCATACTAATCAGATATCTGAACTGCCTCCCCTGACTTCTTTTCGATGCAAAATAGCTGCAGATCTACGTCAGGCTTTCCACGGATTTAGGTAGTTCATTACCTTATCTCTGAGGCTGAAATCCCAATAAGTATGCAAAGGTTTATGGTTGTAATATTTAGAAATGGGAAAATGTACTTTGAACCATATAACTTGACCATATGCGAGAGCCAGATTGTAGATGGATTTGTAAATGGAAATATTTGCCTTTGAACCAGTCCTCTTTTAAAAAACAAAACAAAAAAAAACAAAAACAACAGACCCACCACAGACAAAGCCTCAATCAATCTTTTTATCTCCTTTTCCATCTTGCCATCACTCCTCTTGAACAAAAATCTGTCCAATCGAACTCTTTAAAGTTCAGACTCAACCTTCACCTCAAAGAGGGCATTTTATATTTGTTCTCATTGAGAATCATAGACTCTCATTCCAACTCCTTTACAGTCATCTGCAAAGTTTACTATTAAGTCCTGAAGCACAGGGCTTTAAAATACCAACAGGACAAATTCTCCAGGATAAACGTTAAAAGAACAAAAATACCTTTAGTTGTGAGATTTAGGAAATAATGGGCAACAGGTACCTGGTTTCCACTTAAGAAAACCTGAGAGAAAACATGTGAGAAAAAAACAGAGCACCGGCTGTTTGATTAAATGTGAAGTAGGAGCACCATACCATAAAAATTTGGAGGCATTTCATACCATAATTATACAGGGCACAGGCACAATTTTTAAAGCTGTGCAATGTTTACCGATTCAATGAACAGATTGCAAACCACTGTGGATTTATAAACCTAAGAAAATGATTCCAAAAACTCTAGAAACGCTGCATACTGACGCGAAAATGTGTCGGGGAATGCACTGACTGCAAAAAACAGGGACTGATGCACTAACTGCTCTCTAATATACAGACTTTAGACGTCACCTGACCGGGCTTTGTTTGATCTGTTTTGTCTTACCTTATGTAAATGGCATATTGTTCTTTGTTTCTTTCAGTATATCACATTCTGTACAACAGTTTCTACCTGACTGCTCTTGGACGGTAGCTTTGCATTTTAGGCATGCCTGTAATGACCATACTAAAATTCACTTAAATCCCCTTTTATCCCTCAATCAGATGCTTGATTTGAATGTCAGTAACTCATATTTATTAGATCTTTATGCATACATTCATTAGATTGCTGCCATTTGATTGGTTTATTTAGTGTTTTGTTTGATAGATAAAAAAAAAAGTGGACAGAACCAAGTGCTGGAGAATTCATAACTGATGAAGGGAAAATGTTTGTCTCATCAAATTCTGTGTCTAACAACTCTCATCTTGGATTTCAGGACACAGACCATTTACTTGCTTTTAGAACCTATTTAAAACCACTAGATGTGTTTATGCTTGTCCTGATGGTTCAAGGCTTTTTTTTTTGTTAGCTAATGGGATACTCAATGATCTCCTTACTGATTTGGTGATGTGTTGCACTTTCGTTGCTTATCCAGTCTCATGTTTCAGACATTTTGAGGATTTCTGATCAGACATTGTGGAAGATAAATACGGATCGAAATGTCTGAGTCCTCATCCTTGTGCAAAAAATGGCTGCTAAGTTATATTTATAAAAATACTTACTTTTTTCTGTGATGCATTTTCACCTACATACGTCATGAAATATTCATGATGAAAATGTATAAATAAAGAAACGGCCTCTTTACCCTTTCACTACGACAGATTATACATTCATTGGGGATTATGGTCCATTCTAAACCCTCACATTTGAAAATTCAACAACCCCATACTGAAATGTCTTCCTATCAATGTTACATAAGGATGATTCACAAATAAATAAGGACTCTGAGGCGTAACGAGCCAGAAACAAAAGCAGGATTCCTTGATCTCTCCAGGACTGCCTAAACCTAATTGCCATGTATACACCCGGCTCTTTTTTTTTTTTATTCGCACAAAGCCCCTCATTAAGAACTGGTTGGACAGCAGGCCTGGTGCCAAGGTGAACGCTGGTCAGCAGAGCTGGCCTGGCATACACATGCAGGTGCAGTTCTGCCTGTTTTAATTGACAACAGGAGAAGAAAGCCTCCGTGCCATGCATGACAGAACTGCACACTTTCCCTCCCTCTTACTTTGTCTCTTTTCCTGCTCTCCATTCTGATCTTAACCAGGTCGTGAGTCCATCTGACAACACATCAGCTTTGTTTCTCAATTTAAGCTAACTGTGCTCTCTTATTTTCTTACTCAACTCTCTCGCTTTGATGAGACAGGCCCATAAAATCAGTGGTATGTCTGTTCTGTACTTAAATTCTTCTAAGAGGTAGAGCAAGCATTGTGCAAGCTATGCATGGATTCAGTTGTGTTAAAATCACGTTCTTTATAATCAAGTAATCCTGGAGGGCAATAGAAAATGAATGTCGGCTAAAATGTCAATGTTGGTCTCATCTGACCAGAGTGTCATGTCTTTTCTGTGTGCATCGCATGACAAGCCACAAACTGAACTTCCTATACCGTTCGCTTACTATTAGCGCTCTTCTTCCAGCTCTTACACAAAGAGAAGAGGTATGAGGTGTCCTACTAATAGCTTTGTCAAGATTTTCACCCACAGGAGTGATGGAGCTCTGAAGTGATACATTATTCTCTGGTTAGCACCTTGTCCAAGTTTAGGTAGACGATCATGTCTTAGTTTGATTGCTTTGTCGTACAAGTTTAATTTTTGGATGATGGGTGAATGTTGTTTCATGAGACTTTCAAAGCTTGAGATGTTTTTAGCTTTCACTGAGCAGTTGTATTCATTCATCTATCAGGTGGTCTCTGTTTACTTGTTTTCTTTCACTACTTTGTGTTGGTCTATCTCATAGAAGTCCAGAATAAAACGCACTGAAATTTGTGGTTGTACTGCTGCAAAACATAGAAGAGCTTAAGCTGTATGAATAACAAAACAAAGTAAATTGAACTTACCTTTTGCATTCATTCCTTTAGCTTGGTATGGCGACCAGTAGAGTGTAACCCTTTTCTCGTCCAATGACCACTGGAGACACGAACCTCCTTAAAGCTCTGCAAGGACAAACAAATATAGGAAATGGATGGATGAGTGAACCTAAATCTGTATGCTGTTCAGTATCTGAAGAGTTAGTGAATTCTCACCAACACAGAACCTTTTGTATGGTGTGCACAGGCTGTGAACTGAAATGTTGCCCACAGGACAGAGTAAAGACAAATCGCACTTTATAACTGTAGAATTCTTCTTTTACATTTGTTTTGAAGGACCTATTCAGGTGATGAAGCTAGAGGTTAAAAGTGTTCCATCTGAACCATCAGGATGAAATTAAAAAGATGTAATAGGAAGAAGCATTTTATGAAACACAACTCCCTGACCCTTCAAAAGAACCCATCTCAGCACATTGAATCTTTTCTTTGGTCTCAGTGGCAGACAAATTTGATTAGAATCTTTAGAAAGGCTTTCCGTTCGTCTCACATTTGGTCCTATTAATTAAAAACGGTATTTTGACACTTCTCAATAGTACAAAATGAGGAAAGCATTTAGATAAAATGTGCTGCAAAGTGTTTTTTTTTCCCCCTCTCTTCTTTGTTAGCATCAAAGATCCAACATGATGACCCGCCCCAATCCCCTATCCTTTCAGTCTTTTCAATAATTCATGAATTTTGCTGAAATCATTTCAGGGAAACAGCTTCTCAATTAAAGAAGGAGTGCCAAGCAGTTATTGACAGCAAAGTGCACCTTCTGGAAACAAGTGTCAACAAAACGTCTCTGTTTCATCTTGAAACAGACATTAATTAGAGACTCAGTCTGCAATTTTGCAGATGTCATGTGGTAAAAAAAAAGAGAGAGAAAGGGGAGGAGATGCTGAGAACCCCATTAAAAGATAAAGAAATGCACATCATGTGAGAAATTGAAAGTTGTGTGACAGAAAGGTGCAGTATATTCTAAGGCAGTCTAGGATTCAAGTCAAAATTGTCTTTCAGTTTCAGTTCTTTTGTTTTGGTTTTTTACCAATAATATATCACAACACATACATATTCAAGTAACATAAGAAGACAAACAGACTTAATTTATATCTATAAACATATATTTACTGGCCAGTTTATCAACTGAATCTCTTCAAATGCATTTTTACACAATTAGCAAAGCAAGCAATCCAACTGCATCAGCTCACTGAATCCAGCTCTCTGCTTGACAGCAACAAAACAATTGAATTGGTGACTAAAAAACGAATAGAAAATCAACAATTAAAAACGTACTTGTTATAACCAAGGCTTTCCAAATACCATATCTGAATTATCAGTATGACAAACCTTAAGGTAGACAGGCTACAGTAGTAAAACATACAGGGTAGCACCCTTAACATGACATTCTGTTGTTCTCAGTGGTAATTTTGCAGGATTACTTTGCCATACACATTGTTGCTGTAAATGTCCCCTTCTGGTCTTCAGTGACATTGTATTCTGATCTGATGCCCAAGTAAGTAAAATTTCACAAGTTTTATGAATATGAAATGAGTTCACTGTATTTCTAGACCTCCACAATGATCTCAATCCAATAAACCACTTCGGGACGTGACAGATTAGGACATCTGAATCATAGATGCACAGCTGACAAACAGTTTGTGACAATGCCCTGATCACGATGGAGGGTTAGGTCAGTGACTCATGAGATCTTAATGCCCCTATTTGTGGAATCACTATATACGACCACAATTTATCAGACTGATACTACGGTAATATTAATCCATTATCCGAACCAGAGAAGCCTTTTGGACTAGAGGTGAAACATCTTCAAAAAAACACAAGAAGTCTAGAGGCTTTCTAATCCAACACTTAACATTTTCTGGAAAATGTTTTATGCAAGTTGTTAAATCTATGACATTAAGAATTAAGGCACTTGCAAAGGCTGAATGGAATTCAACTTTGCACTAGAAGGGCATACAAAGTGGGTGGTTATGTGGTTATGCAGTCGTTTAACAAAAACCTAAAAGTAAAGTCAGAAATTGCTAGGAACAGTATAAGTCGTAAAATATTTAGGTCTTAAATGTTTATATATGTTTTTTTTGTTTGTTTTTTTTCAGAAAAAAGAACAAAACAAAACAAAACTGCAAAAGTTTTACCTCCAAATAAATCATTTTGAAAATCTGAGTTTAATATTCTAGCCATTTCATTTAAAGAAATGGTGACTATATAAATAACTGGTCCTTTGAGTTGACTTTCTCAATTAAAATTACTGTACTTAACATTTGCACAAAAAAACTGAAAAACAAACCTCATTAACCTCATTAATAAGCTGTTTCTTTAGAGTTCTATCTTATATAATAGTTAACATCAAGTACTGTAAATTAGATATTTATATTTTTCAGCCATTAGACTGACAAAGAACAGTTTGCATGGCAGAGGTACAAGTACAAAGTTGAAAAAAAAAAACCTGTCCATTAATGGTTTACTTAAGATAACAGAACTAAAGTAGAAAGCTGCTGGATATTCCCAGTGCATTACTTTTGCATGGAATAATTAGAATATGATATGAAATATACACAGAAAATCTGTTCTGAAAATGGTACTTTAAAATGCCACTAAAATGAAAACAATCTTGGAGCAAAACCCATGACAAGTCACCGCTGTTTATGAACATTTTAATTCCCCTTAAATCATATTTCTTCATCTAGCCCATTGTGCATTCGTTGCTTAAGCCGAAGTAAATTGTTCAGATTAATTTTCTTCTGTCAATAAAGCTTCAATTAACTTTAATAATAAAACTGTTTTCATGTGGATCAAAAATCCTTGAACAAGTTTGATCATTTTTGCATCGTGTGTGGGTGTGAGGCCTTTTTTTTTTTTTTTTCCCTTCCCAGATTGTCAGGTGTATGCGTGTGGGAGGATGACAGCATTCAGAGTAAATACCAAATGTTTTTGTTTTTAATAACAGTGACGGATCTCCTTCACCCGCAGTTCACTCATATTTTATTTCCAGTTATTTGGCATCGGCAGACACAAGCTGCACATACCCGAGCAGTTTCACTGTCAGCTATTTTTCACCTTTATTCGAGACAAAATTGTCTGCAGAAAGCTCAGTTATGATATACCATGTAACACATTTTATAAATCACCACTGACGGGGAAAAACCTCTCCTCTCCGTATTGATCATGCTTCACATCTGGCCATGGCTTCACCGAAAAGTATTCATACTTTTAACAGGATTAACATTTTGAAGAAAAACTTTTTTTTTTTTTTCCATCTTCTGAAAATTTTAATTTTTGGAGATGCAAGGTTTTTGTGTGACAGCAAAAATAAAAAAAATCTATGAAATGCAATGAGATGAATAATATTCAGAGTAACCAATCTCTTTAATAAGCAACTAAAATCTACTCTGATAGTAAACCTTCGAATTACTAATCCATCTGCTCCACCTCAGCTGCCTCTTTAAAACACTAAAAATACCCAGATTTGGTTTGGATTGAGATCAGGCTCAAGTTTTCTGAAAAAGATAACTTTACAGGCACAAATATTGGTCTGGTTATTCCTGCAAATAGATGTCTTGAAATACTCAGCTTAATTTAGAAGTGCTATTTTAAACAGTAAGGTGTGCTACGGGTTACACAAACGTCTCACTCATACTGTGTAATTATTTGCTCTACCTTGTCGAGAACTCAGTGAGACAAAAGTGTTTGATCATTCAATTCTGGGCAAGCAATAGCCTTTGGTGTGTACACTTACCTCTCACAGACTTTCAATCAGTCTGAGAGAGCAATGGTGGCTCAATCTGCAACCTTGGCATGCTCAAATCTCACACGTTTGCTCAACCTCAGACAGGCTCTCTTAACATTAACTGTGAATGATCTTCCAATTTGTGATATTCAGGAACAAACGAAAACCACTGAATGGCCCTTTATTCCAAAACGTGGGAACAAAGTCACTACTGTGGGCAGTTCTTTTGCTGTGAACCAACACACTCCTTTGCATCTTGACTGACTAAGACAGATGGTATAAACTATCACAAGGCAACATCTCAGTTGTCCACAGAGCTTTCATGTGAGTGTCCAGTACACGACGATCATGCGTTTTTTTTTGTTGTTTTTTTGTTTTTTAAAGAAGAGGGTAGAGACTCAAATGAATACAATGACTACTTCGAGTTAAAGAACATTTAGTGTAATCTGGATCCACTGGCCTGATACCAAAAACAGTAAAGCCAAAAAAGTGTCTCAGTCAAGTCCAAGTCTGTTTTCTTGGCTGATGTCTGGAGATGTTACTTCAATATTTTTAATAACGGTTTTAATAACTTAGAAAGATCACCACCAGGAGGTGGCAGAGCAACCTGCTCATGTCACTCCACACATGAATTTAGTTCCGAATTTTTAAGTCGTCAAAAATAAATATGAATTAAATAACCTTACTTGTGTGAGGCAACTGTGGAACTTGCATTTTGGGGGGAACCAATGTCAAGCCGTTATTTAATTTTTGTTAAGTCTTTCCCCTACAGATCAAAAAAACTATTAGCATTAATAACTGCATAGAGCCTTGCTCCAGAATTTCTGAGCTAAGCCTTTAAGACTTTTATTGATTTAGGCTGAAGATTAGATTTTTTTGCACAATGTAATCATGATTACAGCCCTTAGAGAACACCATCCAGTCACTGTGCATCGATTTCACCTGGCGTGTGTTTCAAATTCAGAATACCGGAAATGTTGAAGTAGCTTTGATTGCCTTATTAGCCGTGTTTCTTTGACTTTCCAGCACAGCTTCAATGCTCGCATTTTGTGGTTCCCTGTTTCACACGATCACACTAATCCAACTGACACTCACAGTTCAGCTTGAGGCAGTGAAGTTGTGGCATCAAACAAAAATGACAGCAGATTGTCTTAATTGTAAATATGATGAAAGAAATGTTCCTGTCAGACCCTTTAATGTACACCTCAGTGTTCAGCAGTAATTTTTAGATAGCTCACTTTAACAACATTAAGGGCTCTTAAGAGATGTGACAAACCTAAAGTTAGAGGATGCTGTGCATATGCGATGCGTGAGTGCCAATAACATCTTAGCACGGGGGGTTGCTTTGCCATCTGCAGCTTGCTCATAAGTCATGTTTGGAAAAAAAGCTTGAGTAAAGCCAAGTTGAAATTTCTCAAAATAACATATAAAAAAAGCAGACTGTGCATTTCAAAGGTCAGAGGAACATATGGATTTTTCATCTGCTTTCTCCATCGATAGCTCTAATTACACATCGCAGAGAAAATCAACAACCAATTTGAGTCGGTTTGTAAGGTTTTGTTCTAGTGGCAGAGAATGTTGAGATGGGCTCATAAAATCGCCAGGAAGTGAATTAATTAACATCCCCGAAGGAGGTTTGAACTGAAGTTTAAGTGAAAAATACACACCTACACGGAGGTTGTCATCTGGACACTGGCAGATGTTGATTTAAACACATATTTCTTGTAACTTTTTTGTATAATTAAAGCAAAAAATAAAAAAATACTTTCACAAAGATTTTCCCTAACTAAATTATCTTGTCGCTCTTTCTTGTTGGTTGGCGCTTTATAAGTAGTTATACACCAGTGCAAATTTCTTCTGATGAAAATAAGAATTTAAGATACAGAAAGCTTTCTGAAACATAGCAGATCTAAATGTAGCTGTGCCTCTGATGCTGGTTGAAAGTTGAGTCTCCGAGTCACCTCATTTCCTTTCAAGGATATTGCAGGACGTAAAGGAGTACTGAAATGCATCTGAATATATTTAGTGTCTATGCACATATTTCTGATTTTGGTTATTTAGGCTTATTGAACAATATTTTGAATACAACTTATTCTTAAAGAGTCTGGTTTTGAAATCAATGAGCTCCATAAAACTAGACAGCACATTAAAAAAAAGCTAGAAGGGGAAGGAAGGCGGGGCAGCGGGGGGAATTGCTTAGTTTCACCAAATTGATGGTCTAACTAATGGGCTTCAAGTCTTTTTCAGTACAACATAATGTTTTTGTAAAATCATTTTCCTCTTCAGGATTGAAATGGATATGGTTGCTAACAAATAACTTCCAGATATTGATATTTCTGTTTATAGTAAATTTTTGTATCAAACATATCCAACTTCATAGTCTTTCTATATTAGACATACATCTTCCTCCAAATTTTCAGACCATCCTTTAAGCATATCAAATTGGGTTATTAATGCTCCACATGAACTGGACCAGCTGACCACCATCTTTGCTCCTCTGTATTTACTCCTGGATTGACTAAAACTCCCATTTTCAGAGACCGGACAAAAGTCCAGATCTGAACCAAAAGTAGTGTCCGGACTCTGCTGGTGTGAAAAAAAGCGACAGAATTGCAAAATTATTTAATTATTCATGAAACTAGTCTGCTGTTTTTCCAACAATCTAAGAGTCACTGCAGTGCAAAGATCTTCAGCAGGACAAGATGTGCATTCACTGAAGAATATTTAACTTCATGTGCTGAGCTTGTTCCGAAACAAATGATGAAGCTCTGTGAGAATACTGTAAATTGTTACAACAGACTTTGGATCCTCATTTAACACCTATGTTGCAGCAGAAAAGTCTGTCCATTAACTCTGGAGAACAAATAATTGACTGCTATTAAAACAAATAAACATTATTGGATAGAGCTACAATATACTCACAATTATTATAGATGTGCATTCAATTCAGTGTTTTGTTTTAGATTCAAATGTGAAAAAGGAATGCTCCATAACTTGTATGTTACTACACCACACATATTTTTTTATTTTTTATAAAGTGGCGTCTTTCTTGATTGTTAGCACATTTAAATAAAACCATTTTTTATTTATTCTTTTTTTTTTTTTTTTTTACTTTTGGCCTAAAATCGAAATCAGTTTTGGGCCTTTAAACATGACAGTTGAGACTCCCTGGGCTAAAAGGAAAAGGAGAGAATTGTAGCAGAGAAACCGAGAATGAGCACGCTAGGTAATGAGATAAGAGGTCTGTGTCCCTCTCTGTGTCAACTTTAATATCTGTCATACCTCTTCACCTGCTCCCAGTTCCCCAATCAGATCACCTGCTTCAACTTTTTCTCTCAGGCATTTCCTTTTTATACATATCTAGCTCTCCATCATTCAGTTGTCAGATGGTGCATGTTAGTTTTAGACATTCCTGCCTTCTGGATCTCATATTTAACCTTGTTTTCTTTCTTTTTTCCTGATTGATTCTGCTTTTGAGGCGTACACCAAAAGACCTGCAGCTGTAATTACAGTAAAACGCGGTTCTACCAGGGTTTACCTCTGGGCTAGAATACAGGTTGTGCTTTTTAGATGTTTCTTTGGAGATTAAGAAAAAACAAACAAACAAACAAACAAACAAACATCTTGTTTTCTTCTGCTTCACAGTTATCTGTGTTGGCCAAACACACAAAGACCTCAAGAAAATACATGGTTTTACTGTGACAAAATGTAAAAAGTTTACACAGTATGAATACTTTTTCATGGCAGTATAAGACATTAGTGTGACAAATTTCTAGTTTTTAGAATTTTTTTTTTTTTTTTCAAGCTGTCAAGTTTTAAAAAGTTGTATTATGCTTGGGAAAATCATACTGTGAGCTAATGAGAAAGAGTCTGGGAGAAGGCCTGGGGGCAACTTTGAAATAGACAGTTACCTCAATGGCATAACCAGTGAAACCAAGAAAGAAGAGAATTGTCATATCTTCAAAAATTGCTCAGCAGTAAATGAAAATTTGATTGGGGCTAAGCATCAGACTTGAGGGACCTGAAGTATAGCTGAGCCATTTTGAAAATTGGGATAGATGATAGACACATTTGAGAGATGACTCCAGAAGTCTTTTTTTTTTTTTTTTTTTCCCCACTGCGATTATTATTCCTGGAAGAAAATAAAGAACCACACAAAGAGAGAGCCTCACACTGATACAAAACATAAGGAAGATGTTACATGTTATGATCAACTTTTGGAGTTGTTGTGTTATTTTGTAGCCCCTTTCTGCAATCGTGGCAAGTGTTTTTTTTAGGTCATGAAACAGCAAAGCACCCCCAGAAATTATTGCCACAATAATGTTTGCATGCGAGTATATATATTTTTGTCTTAAATTGTTTAATTTTACATAGAAATCAGTTTGAATTGAAAATTTAAAATACTTTTGTTGGTCCAGAGGGACGTTAAATGTTGCAACTTATATTTTTAAAATATATTGGTTTAGTTATTTCATATATAAAAAATAAATTCACGCAAACATCAAGCACTGCCCACCCCCCATAAACACTCATGGTATATAGTAAGATTCAGCTAAAAAAAATAATAATAATATTGCATATTTAATACAGCAGGATTGTTTTTTTGTTTGTTTGTTTTTTTTTACTTGATTTGTGTAAAAAAAAAAAGAACAGTATATCAATATTTTTTTGTGATAAAGTTGGACCTATGTGCACACAAAAGAAGGAAAGCATTCTGATTATGATTATTTAGTAAAGAAGTGCTGCAGGAATGAACATCCTGGTAACGCATAATAAAGTGAGGCAAACGGACGTGGCTGATAAGAGAAAAATCTGACTGAAAATGAAAGAAATCTAGAGATGCTGTTTAATAGCTGATGAGGAAATGATTACTGATACAGGAACCAGGAGAGTCATCAGCAAAATGTATTATGACTGTGCAAGGGCATGATTTGAGGAGCTGAAGAAAAAATATCACAAAGAATGACACAAAAGCTGATACACAGGAGTCCATTTAAGATACGAAAGCACCTACTAAATCAAAGGCAAAAGACAAACACCGCAATAAGATTATAAACCAATACATGAAGAATCAAACAGAACTAAAAAAAATCTTAAAGTACACAGCACAGTAAGTGACAAAAACAGACAAATATTCACATTCCAAGATAATCAAAATAGAGCCATGTTTTTCTTTTGTGTACATTATTCAAGAGACTAGCCAGAAGTGACATGTCAACTGAGAAAATATAGCAAATTCTGATGCAGATATGAGGGATTTTCACATGGACTTAAGTATAAATTAAGAAAGAGTGCCAGACAAAAATAGTTCATCTTTATCTTTTTTAATTCAGTGATTGACTCGGGTGATCCCAAGCAATTATAAATGCTGCAGCAGACAGCAAAACTTAAACTAGCATGAATTGATTTTTTTTCCCCCTGTTTGAACGTTTACATGTAATTTGTTTATGTGGATGCTCAAAAATCACAGATGCCTAATCTCATGTTTTCAAATCAACAACGATTAACGTTTCTATCGCCAAATGACCCCCCCCACCCCCCCAAAAAAAATGGCATAATAAAAATCTTGAAAAAGTTTCAGAACAATTACATTGCAAGACTGAAAAGACAAAAAAAAAATAAAAATAAATAATAAAATAAAATAAAACAAAAACTTTAGGTGTATCTGTAATGTAACGGGATGCAGCGATCATGTGACTTAGTGGTTATATATGTATGCATTTACAAACTATGCTTATAACATTATATGATATTAATTGAAAGCAGAATTGATGAAAGCTCTGAGTTGTTAGGCCCGATGAGCTCAAAACCAAGGATAGTGTTTCTTACTAAAATAATTTATTATCTTCTGGCAGCAGAGTAATGTAATTTTTTTTTCTACTTCCCTTTTTAAGGGATTTAAATGTTGGCAATGACAGACTACATCGCAGGGCCAATCACAGTAGGAGTAATGTTTAGGGCTGGGATCATTAAAACTGTCTGCCTGGCAATCACTGTTGCCCGATAATGGAGGGTGATGCAGTGGTTTTTACAAGTCTGTGCAAGATATTGTTTGGCGAGAAAAATCATCATTCAGCTTCACGATATTACTGGAAAGAATTACCCAAGCCAAATGGTTGTTAGAAATGTATTGTTTGGCATAGGTATTTGTTTAAAAAAAAAATCTACCCTGCCAAGTGGGTCCTGCATTTCTTCATGAACCCGTCTGTCATGTTTCTCATTGCAAATTAACCACAAAATAACATTCAGTCTTCGCAAACTGATCTCAGACTGTCTGAATTTATAATTGGGACACTAATTGACACAAATTTGATTTACATGAACGCAAAGAGGGAAAGAACAGGCAGTACTTGCTTGGAAGTATGGTTTTAGAGGATACAGAAAAGCACATCATATTTTAGAGGAAAAAAAAACCCCAAATATGGCTTGAAAGTTCAACCAAATTGCTTTTTCTCAGCTTTGCATGAATTCATCTTCTTGCAGTTGCATGCAAATAAATGTGAACCACTGCTGCCTATTCACGCTTTTTCCATGAGGAAAAACAAAAACGCCACAAAATTTTGATGGAGTTCTCCAACAGGAAAGGCAATATGTCCTGGAGGGTCTACAAGAGGAGACCCACAGGAAGAAACGCTGGAGGGACTATGTTTCTTGGCTGACCTGGAAACGCCTGGGGATTCCCCCAGAGGAGCTGACCCAAACGGCTGGGGAGATGGAAATCTGGGTCTCCCTGCTTAGGCGGCTGCACCTCACAACTTGACAAGTTATAAGCAGAGGAAAATGAATGGATGGATGGATGGAGAGGCAACAAGTCCAAAAGCAAATTGAAACATTTCCAGCCCCATTTTTCCATTTTATCATTTATCTTATAATCCCAAAGGTCATGAATTGAATTTTTAATAACGCCATGGGGGTAAAAATCCCGTAACAGAGTCTACATGTGGCTCCATTAATCTCAGAATAAATCCAAGTATTCTGGGAAGGTTGGTAGTTTTTTTTTTTAAGAGAATTTTAGCAAGTAAAAGAAGCCCCATGAAGACCAATTGTTAAATATTTTCCTCTAATAATAAATTAGGTGCAGCATTTAAGAATTACATTTTTAAATATGACTTTAACCTCAATTACTAGAAGCGATCACTTCAGATCCAAAGTCTCCTTTAAAACAATTTATTGAGTCAGTTTTCATTTTCCTCCTCCAATGCCGTTTCCCTTCTGCTCTTTGTCCACTGCCTGTCCGGTTTCACTCTACTTTTCCCCTTTTTCTCAGTCGTCTGTGTGTCTCTCTCATCTCCACTGTCTGGTCCCTGCGATGCGGTCATAGTTGGCACCCACTTGGTAGGCTTTTCTCCACCTCCGCCGAATGAGAGAGGATGCATTATACATGAAATACAGGCTGGCAGACAGCACAGCACATGGCACCCATTTCACTGTGATGAGCCGGGGAGACTCCTATTAATTCTACCAAAGCAAGCCCAGTGCAGACAGAGCAAAGAGGAGAAATGAGACGCTGCTCAGGAGCCTTGGGGAGAGGGGGGAAGGGTCGGGGTTGTAAAGCCTTCAAGGAATCGGGGGAGAGGTCAGGCAGGCGGAAGACGTGTTGGTTAAAATATTCAGGTAGATAAAACGTCTCCTGAGATTAAGTACATTGCTTTTGTGGCACCTGTATTTGTGTGTGCATTTTCACTTTGTCCTCGACGCATTTAAAAATCTTGCCCTCATCTTTATATTTCCTTGCATCCCCACTCCAGTGTTATGCTCGGTCGTGCTTCACGTGCACGCGACCGCATTTGTATAAGTTTCCATTTTTGAAGAAATGAAAGGCAGTTGGATTTCAGAGTCCAAGCAAATGCCGCATAATGAGAGCCTAAAGTGCTCAACTGAGCTTCAAGTCACGTCTTGCCTTGCATCACTGACACACATTTACACACAAACACACACACACACACCGACGCAGGACATTTTCACAAGTCACACATTGAGATGCAAATGCGAATACACAAACACCGAATTTACAGCTCGAGATCATATATTAAGCATTCAGGCCCTGAAGGTCATCGTGCTAAAAGACATATCTGCAGGTTTATTTTGGCCCTGAAAGCTTATTTATCCCCCCAAATGGGTTCAATTGACTATGATGACAGGACTGTGGTGTTTAGTACACAGAAATGTCTTGGCTATCTGTGTGTGATGCGAGACAGACACGTAATATGTATAATATCTTGCTAACAGAATGGAATGTCTCATCCCTTTGTGATTTTGATACATGAAAGAGGCCTAAACAAACTCCAACAGACCGACTCTCATTTTGTCTTCGGTTTACCTCTGATGGAATGCTTGACTGGGCCCAAAAACTATTGATCTAAAGCATTTCCTGATATCTTTTCAATCGCCACAGTCACAGAGTCTCCATGCTGCCCACGCACAGTAAAACTAACAGCCATCGATTCTCTTCCTCCTATCACCGAGACATTTCATTTACTGGAACGAAGCAACTTGTTGGTTTGTCGTTTCATTTCCTAGGCAGAATGACAAGAAGAAACACCCGGAGGTGATGCTATGACTGGAGAGACGAAGTGGGAAAAATGTGTTTAACTTTAAGGGAAACTATGTCAAAGCCCCTAATGAATTTCTTAACAGGTGCTGAAACTTTTTTTTTTTCTATGTATGCAACTTTCGAACTGTTGTCATTCATTTCACTCTAGAAAACACCTATACATTTTGAATAGAATTTTTCTTTTTTTTTTTGAGTGTGAAATGATGCCAAGCACCTGCAGCTTGTCACTTATTTGTAAACAAAAAAAATTGGGTGAGCAGAGTATATAGATACAACCCTATCAACTGAAAAAAAATCCACAAAATTTTCAATAGGAATGAAGGAGGGGCTTTAGAAAAATATTTAGTGTTTGCTTGCTTTTTACAGCTAAAACCAGTTTTGTTGTATATTTCGGGCCATTGTGCTGCTGAACACTTGACTGTGTCCCAAGATTCAGCTATGTAGTCAGTGACTTAAGATTCAATTGAAAAACTTGATCGTTCTATTCATTTTCCTGTATGCACTACGATCACCGACAGCTAAATAAACACTTAAAATGATGCTTCCACCATTATTCAGTTGCAGAGCTCTTTTGAAAACCTCAACGTTCTGGACAAGCAGCTCGGTATTGGTCTGATCAGTGATCACTGCTAAATGGCCCAATTACGAACTCTGACACAAGCTGTGCACTTGTCAAAAACGCTGAAAGAATCAAAAATAACGTTAAGAATGAGGTCCTCGACTGAAACTCGAACATACCACAAAATGTGATCAATTGGCATATCGGCATCTGCTGTTTATTTGTAGGCAGAACAGAAGCAAAAGACGCTGCAGTACTGGCTTTATAAAAAAAAAGATACATTTAGAAATGCTCAGGCACATTAAGCAACAAGGAGCATTTTCATTGACAGACTAAAAGGTCAATAAGGGGACATGGAGAGGATCCAAAGTGCCTCCCACTCTTTTGCCATGGCGATCACAGACGAAGACAAACTGTGGTGCCAGCTATCAGTGCACACCCACCACAGAGATCAGTTGCAACAGATCAATGTGAACTACTCCTACTCGCTCCATGAAAAGTCCATAAAGGTGACGAGCTGCTGGTGGTTGCCAGCTCTTTAGAAATCAAATGATGAAATTAATAAAACAAAAAGACACAGAGGACACAGTAGGAATATTGTTTTCATAATCTGCTCACACTCTCTCCTCTCTGGCTCAGAAAAGTCAGTAAAAGCCATTTTGTAGATGTTTGAAGCCATTTTCTGCTCTTGCAAAAAACAGGGTAAAAGTTGTACTCTTGTGTTGCTTTAATTTGTCTTTTATAACTAGCTGTTTCACAATTTGGCATAAAACCTGAAGCGCTTTGCATCCAATCAACTAGAAACCTCTAGGCATACGCAGTTAAAAAAAGCATTGTTGTAATTGATATAATATATATATATATATATCGATTGCATTCTAATTTACTCAAAAACCTGTAGGTTTATCAGCATCTATTAAACTTTTGTGTTCTAAGTTCTGCTTGTACAGCATTGCATCAAACAAATAAAAACAACAAGAAAATTGCATAAAAATTTAATCTTTACAAGAGAGCTTCTGAAGTGGAGTCAGAATAATTGATTAGAGAAAACTAAACTGTCCCAATCTTAGATGAAAAATATTTAATTTGAATTCATTTACATCTGGTCTGTTGGTTTTGTTCACACTGTCGGCTTGGTAGCTGATGGGAAACGTAAGCATGTTTTGGTAACCTACAACTGTCTTGTGTCATGCTGCTGATGATGTGTGTAAGTATCCATGTTCAGTATACTCCATATGCATACCTCAATGTGCATCTTTTCGTCTGTTATTTTTCTTCATTTTCTGTGAACGCAGTTCACTCTTGGTTTAGAGGTAAGAACGACACTGTGAAAGAATCCGAGGCGCAAATGACGAAACATTAACAGTGAGAAAAATCCATCAGGCTTGTGAAAATGATTGTTTAAGCACCAATAAACTACCCCTGACAGGTAATTTGGCAGCACGGCACAGCAAAACGTACGTGTAAATCAGGCCGTTTGAAAGGTAAACTGCAGCCTCTGGTAGTGATTATATACACACACGTGCATGGGCACAAACGCGCTCATTCTTCAAAGGCTTTACATTTAAATATCTAATTATGCAAACAAATGAAAGTTGCCTATTTTCAGACATCGCACATCGACGAAAATAAAATGTGCACATGCAGAGATAAAATTCATCTACACTTCTTGTGAGAGCTCACATATCTAAACACTATGCCTGATCTGTGTGTCAAATTCACTAAAAGAACTATAAAAAAAAAAAAAAGCATTTGCCCTTTTACAGATCTGCCATTTGTCACACTTAAATGTCTTCGGTTAAACAACATCTAACAAACCAGAACATAAGGGAACACAGAAAGTGGTTTTGAAATGTTTTAATCAAGGGAAGATAAACCTATCCAAACTGACTTCGCCCTGTTTGAAAATGTAATTGCCTTTACACCTAATTACTGATGGTCACTGAGCTACAGCCAGAGGTCACAAATCTTTGCAGTAACTGGCAATTAATCTGACTCCTCATTGTGGAGCAGCTTTGACAAACTCTTCTTTCAAAAATTGTTTTTCATACCGTTTATGGTCATACCGTAGCATCTCAACCAGATTAAAATGCTAGCCTTGGGCTAGGCTAAGCTTGGTTTTTTTTAAAGAGTGGGAGTTCCCAGTGTGCTTTAGATAATTACTCGATTGCATAACCCAGGTGCCTTAGAACTAAGTTTATAAACTGATGACTAGACATTTTCCTTTAGGATTTCAGAACAAAGTTCATTTTTCCATCAATAATGACAAGTGGTCCATTTCCTTAGCCGTAGATTACCCATCACTATCACCATCATGTTTTAATCCAGAAGCATGGGTATTCAATCATTTTAGAAAGTTCCACTTCTTCGTCCTGTCATGTTTAGTTTTCTGGGCCATATGATTTGTTTTAGAATTTTGTTTACAATAAATGCAGGGAGGTTCACATTTTGTGTGGGGAAAGGATGGATATACTGCTCAGAAAACGAAAATACGATTGGTGGCAATGATGTTTAGAAACGACTTTGAGGAGTTGTCCTTCTGTCTCTTTAGGAGAAAGTTGCTTTAAGGGAGAAGTGGTTCAGTCCGGCTTGGAGATGTGCTCGGCGAAATCCAGAGGGTATCCATAGTACAGGTATAGTCTGTAGAATACAGGGCAGGCAGAAGATTTGAGGTGCATGGAGCTGTGTCTGACAACCGTGGAGACAAATGTAGGAATGAGAGATGGGCTCAAAGAAGGACGAGTGCTAGACTGGGAGCAATGGGTAAGGGAATCAACTGGAAGAGCTTGGTCATGCAAGTGTTAACTCTGTTCCGTTCTGTAGGAGGACAAAACATTAGTAAAACAGCAAGCTTTCATAAAAATGTCAAAAGAAGGTCAAAAGGTTGGCTTGACTGCCACAAGTACTAGTTGACCATCAGGCAACAAATGATCGTTGGGGAGCTCCGTCAGTACTCAGATGTAAATTAGTTGATGGCAGTCAGGTGTAAATGCAGCACTGAGGTACAAAACTATGACGCTGCTGACTTTCTCCTTGTCAATCCACAGAATATTTACCCCAAATTCTTGGGGATTATCAAGATCATCTTTGACTAATGGCTAATTATTTAAGTGGTTATTCACACTAATTGTAATTGTTTATAAAGGGTTGTCCCTTTATAAATGTTTTCATTCAAGATTTTATTTATGCTGTCATTTTTTCCCCCCACTAATAACTTACACAATAATTTGTCACCCACATTTTATGATAATTTAGGTAATTCAGCTAACCTTTTCACATTTTTGCATATAGTCCTGCCATTAGAAAAAGGTTAAACTGAGACAAAATGTACCACCTCTAAAAAAAAAAATAAAAAAAAAGTGGGAATATTCTGGAAATACTCCCACTTCCAGAAGCTTTCTCACACCACAAACAGCATTATACAGTCTGAACTCCCTGTTTTACTTATTGAATAAGTGCTGATCAGGTCTCAGTATGTGGCTATCAGGTGGAATATTGCAAAATAGTAAGAAAATGGAACGCAAAAAATCTTTGATTTTCAGGCTGAAGAAGAAAAACACTATATTAACAGAGATTTTTGTTTTAGTTTCCCATTTATTATTTGTTGGTTTTCAATAACAATTCCTTGTACCAACCTCTTCACGGGTACCAATTTAATTGCACCCTGGAGATCGGTGCTTTGTAGTGTCTCTGCAGCTGTGTGTGCAGAAACTCGTCTGTTCAATTTTACATTAAAGAGAATCATAAACCATTTATCAGGTTTTAAATACACTTTGTAAATAGAAAATATGTGCTCTGCCTGCTTTCGCACATACTTGCACATACAAATTCATGCTGTAGATAAACACATATATATCCTCCAGGCATTCTCGTTCCCTCCCCATCACATTAATCACCGCCGCTGGTATTATGACAGCTGGGCACCAAGGGGTCTATGATAGAGGCTCACCTTCTCTGTAGCAAGACTAAAAGTAACTCTTCAGTCAATTTCGCTGGAAAACTGCCCTGTGCTTAATGGGAAATATAAACAATTTTAAGACATTTCTATCATTGGAGTAAATATTTTCACATATTGCATATTTATCCTGTAGGAAAAACATTTTTTTGTGTGTGTGTGTGTGAAATGTATAATAAATGTGCTTCTCACGTCTTGGAAGTGATTGAAATATTCACAACATGAAAGTAAGATTTTGTAACATATTTTTAAATCAAAATTTCCAGGCTTTATAAATGTCTTCAGAATATACAGTGACAGAGAACAAAACGTTCACAGAAAATAATGTGTATATCTTGATAGGCAGCATCTGCAAACTTTTTTGCGAATATAAGCTACAGTGGTTTGCAAAAGTAAGAATTTTCCTTGGCCTTTTTTTACATTTCAACTTTACAAGGACAAACTTAATAGATTTCTGTGTATTTTAGACTTGGATTTACAGAATCTGAATAGCAACTTTAAAGAGAACATAGATTCGTGATTGTGTGCTTAGGTTGTTGATGTGCAGTGTTAGTTTTCAAATTCAGTTCTGGTTTCATCTGACCATCGCAACTTCTTCCAAGTCTTCGCTGTGTCTCCTGAATACCAAACGGCAAACATGCCTTTTTATTGATTTCACTCAACAATGACTTTTTTTTCCCACAATTCTTTCAGTGAATTCTTCCACCAGCGGAATGAACAAGATACCAGGAAATAATTCTTAAATTTAATCTTTAGGTTCACAGAAGCCAACTAACATAAGAAACCTCACAAATTCAAGGTCAATTAAGAACTATAAAAGAAAACAAACAGGAAAAAGACAGAACGACTATTAAGTTCTTTTTTTTTCCTGCCACCATCATCACAGAGTGACTTCCCAGCAACTACAATGCAGAAGCCTCAGGAGGCTGCGGCAACGAACTCACAGGCTCTGCCGGCAACCCGCTACACTGGAGCAGAACCCCAAACCCTGAGGGTAAACCACCCCCCGACAAAGGCCCAACAGAGCCAGGGCACCTGGGCACATACCCAAGCACTCACAGAGAGTTACCAATGCACAGGTGGGCAGATGCACAGATTTAGTTGGGGCCCCAAGATGATCCAGGAGGCAGAGTCCAAAACCTGACTGATAAACAGGCACACAGACACAATGACATGTTCCCACCCTCATGCTCACTCACAGGCATTCACAACCATTCACCCACCGTAAACACACAAAAAAATGGACATCATACAACAACTTGCTCACCCTATGCACAATTTATGCTCCCAGGTCCAGGTAAAGTGCCTCCAGCAGGGCAACCCTTTCACAAAGGAAATGGTTTCCTTCATTTTGATGTGGAGAAGAGCAGACCGCCCCAACCTCTGCAGTAGCAGAGCAGCTCATCACCTCATACAAGGGCCGGGCACCACCTGAATGACCTGCGCTATAGTTGCCGGCCCCGACCCCATCCGGAGACTGGGTCCGAAAGAGTCCACATAGTCTAAATGAGGCAGCCAACCAGAGCAGTCCCAAGGCGAAACACCCCTAACCCCCAAGGAGCCCTGATCTCAACTCTGCAAATCCCTTCCCACCTCCCGCCAGCTCTGACATGAGTTCCCCCACAGAGCCATCTCCAAAGAGCACACAAACAAATCTGCGCTTACAATATAAAACACAACAGCATAAACCACACTGTTCAATAAACAAGCATCGTGCTAATTAGCTGCTAATGTACTAATGCTGTATTCCAGTTACCTCAGACATCAGGCTCGAGCTAACTGCATTCTAGCTCAGAAGTCAGAATTTCAACATGGTGAGGCCCATTGGCCATTGTTTGAAGTACTTCTTGCAAACATCATTTTAAGCTTCAATTTCGATAAGCTTAAACTGAGCACTTAATTTGTTAAGTTTATTGTTGCAGTCGCTACATGCAACATTGATTTTAGATGTGTTGGTGAAGAAGGGTGGGCTGTCAAGGAGTCACCTGTGCTGCTTTGTAAAGTGGCCATCTTGTCAGTTTATTGTCATCCCAGGGTTATCGTGTGGGAAGAGTGGTTTTCTGTTAATTAGTAGGTTGTAATGTGATTTTAGCTTTCCTCAGCACACTGAACCCTGAGTTACCTAATGAGGTGCATGTTGGTGAATGAATGTGAATAAAACTAGTATTCCTGAAGTGCTCTGAGTGATTGGTATGAAATTATTCTGTACTGATTTAGTCTGTTTTACCATTTCACATGAGCATTACATGCACACATATTATCCAAAGGGAATTAGGAGTAATGATGAAAAAAAAAACGATGTGTCTTTATGTATGCTTTTGCTGCATTTTCCATAACCTCTTTAAAATTGGAAAATGTGAATCACCATATTCAGTGTCTGGTACTTATCTACCTCACTTACTGTAACTGTAGATTTGAAATGTGAAAATAGTATACAGTGTTGTCTTGAACATTTTCAGGTATTTTCACCAAGATCACGCTTTTCTGAATTATAAAACACAGAGGTCATTATGATGAATGAGCTCATCATAATAAAAAACATGACAGTTATTTGACTATTTGGTGTCATTTAGTGTGAAAACGTTTCATTTTAATGAAATTGAAAAGAGTTTGCGCTTTTGAGAAATTGATTATCACACCCACCTTTTAGTTCTTGTGCACTGCTTCCAGCTCCAATATAGACGATAATAATTAACAAAAAAACCTGGTTTGTTTTACAAATACAGAAGCTTTACCAAAAGGTTGCAGCAACCCTGTAGTAACTTTTCACACGTGTATAGTCACAGTTATTCTGGCCAAGAAGCTTTCATTCTGAGGTGGTTTTCTTCCGTAAGATCCTTGTGAGTGTATGACACTCATCATCACAACAAAAAGTGGTGGTTTCTCTTTATCTTGTTTTGTCTCCACTCAGAAGATCTGAATCTTAATATTACTCCCTCCGATTTGCAGCGCTCTGCCATGTTTCCATTATGAGCCTTCGGGAACTTTAATTACACACTTTGGGAGGGAAGCCGCCAGTCTTGCCAAGTGTTTGAAGATGCTTTTCGTCTCATACGACACATTTTTAATGATCAACAACCCAATACCACCCTCCAGCATTGTTGTGCTGTTGATCAGCACAACAATAAAATGTCTCAATTAAATACAAAAACAATAACCTAATCATAGGAACTACGGAATTATGTTTAGGATTCACATGTACCTTATTCTGAGTTGAATGTGAGAGTATAAATTGGTTTTGTCAATAGTTTTAGAAATGAAGCGTAGGCTGTATCTAGGTTTGGAGACGTCTACAGCAAAGCTTTGGTATTCAGTAAAAGGAGGTGAAATTTGGAATCCAGATTCATTAAACGTCATGCAAATTAGGACAACCGAAAGATAAGAAACTGCTTAGGATTAGCTTTTGTGGAAAGAAAAAAAAAAAAAAAAAAGCCACAATAGATGAACAGACAAATTACAATGTTTTGGACTTGGTGGATTAAATTCGATTTATAAAAAAATTAACTAAATTATAAACTGAACAGAAAGAGAAAGAAATTTGTGTTAGCATCTTGCTTCTATACGCCACACAATCTTAAAAGCGTGCTTTGTATTATTTTACAGAGTAGATGCTCTACAGTCTGGATCCCTTCAGATGACCTTCACTTTCCTCAGTAATTACAGCAACACTGGAGCTTTAACTGACTTTTTTTTTTTTTTTGCCCCGAGGAGACCATTAAAACACTTTTCTATGCTCTGTGCTAGTCAAACACTACGTAGGTGCATTCCTAAATTAGGCGCAAATGCCAGTGAAATAGAAAACAACCCAAGTGTTTCAAAGCATACGCTGAGATGTATGAGCTACTGGTAGCATGACTGCAGGCCACAGAAGTCATTGAGATAATTAGCCGGGGAGTTGTGATCTCAGTTGAGGCAACTCACTGCTACTGCCTGGTAACCAAGTGTCTCGTGGAATTAGAGGTGGGCAGAATTTTTTGGAGCCAAACTTTAAGGTTTAGTTTTCAATTCATAATGTTTTTGAAAGATGTTTATCTGTACACAAGTGAAGAAGAAAATAAGTAATAAACAAGAGAATGCATTTGACATGCTAAGAATACTTGAGATCGTTTTTGTAACTTTACCGGCATGGACTTCACTCTCGGGACATTTTTTATTTTTATTTTTTTCCTGATAGTTGCTTCAAATAATATGTTAATGGATTATTCAGTGACAAATTAAAAGTTTTATCTGGGACCAAGACATAATTTACTTGATAGATTCCTTGAGGCAATTCAAAACATGCCACTTTAAAGTGTTTCTTGATGACTGTTGGAAGTGCTTAGTCTTAATGCATTCAATGAATAGGCTGATAAATCCAGGATTCTTTGACACACTAAACACCAATCACAGCCAGGAAAGGGGAAATTATCCAATTCCAGTTCCTGACTCATTGTTTAGTTCTCTATTAAAACTTTTACCATTGGTATCATACAACATGGTTTTAACCCCTAACTGCCAGTACTTACTAAGACTATATAAAAAATATGAATCAGTTGAGGTTTTCGTTGTACTTTAGACTCTAAATTATGCAGATATTGTTATTTTGAGAAAAACATATTCAATTTTAGGCATTTATTTTACATATTTGAGAAATCAGGCAATGTAACTGACTGCTTCCAATAACACCCAGAGGTGCATGCAGAATAAACACATAAATGGTAATACTGAGTATACCTACACCATCCTGGCTGCGAGGTGGTTTTAGACAACCACTCGACAAAGGTCTTCAAAGGGTTACATTGAATTGGACACGATTTTGTCACTTGCAGAAATATTTTCTGTCAATGCCAATCCATCCAGCATGCATTTTTTTGTTCCCTTTGAGCATATTTAGAGTTTATAATGACTTCAAAACAACTAAAAAAAAAAAAACATGCTCCATCCACTTAGGTACAGAGAGTGTTCCATTTACTATCATATGCCACCTGCTAAGAGCACGTACCATGCCACAATTTTCAGTGACTGCTTGTAAACACCCACTCAGCCCATTCCCCCAGACTGCAAGAACAGGCGATGTATTTAAAGCTTATTTCCCTGTTTGAGTGACATCGACTGTGTTTTACATCACCTAACATCTCATCCACGTCTCTGCACACCTCCACACAATCTCATTCCTGTGTTAACAGCTCCACCAAGCAGATTTGTGACTTCAGTCAGTATCAGTGTGTGGCTGTCTTCAAACAGATACGCATCTCAGTGACAGGTGAATGGAAAGTAAAGGCGGAAAAATACAGTGTTATAACGGCAGAAAATTTGTTGATATCCGTCTAAACTTCTGATAGGATTTGTTTTGACCTGGAGTGGCAAGAGAATAAATTGAAACACATTTGAATGCGTATCTTTAGGTACTATAGGTTAATGCCTGACATTTAATTTTAACTTCAACTTATTTCAATACTCTGAAAACCTGAAATTAAACATGCTGTTGAAAATTTGGGGAAATAATGTCATTAGTTATGAGGCTTGTTTCTGACGTCATAGTACTCATCGTAAATTGGTTTAGGTGTACTTTAAACCAAGGACAACAGGCAAGAATGAATAATGTTCATTCGTTATAAGTTTATGCTGGTTTGTGCAGCAAACATTCTTGTATGTGTCTACAATTTTAAAGGATTAATAAAAGTTTAGGGTGAGTCATTAAATGATAAACAGGTTTATCAAACCAAGCAAATATGGTGTCAGTGGTTTGTAGGGCAAAAATTCTTTGTGTTGCCATAATTTTAAAGATATTAAAGATTAAAAGTCAGAGTGGTAAAAAATAATGCTAACAAATAGTACTCAAAACAAGAATCTCTCCTAAATTTCTTGGATTATTAGTAAAATGGGTTTCACTATTTTGTTTAGTTCTTCCTTTTTTTAGCAACTAAACATCCTAAATGTCAAGGGTTAGCCTTTTTATTTGCACATATTCTGTCTTCTTTGTTGTTCCTTCAAATTAAAGTTTTAAAAGTGGCTTAAAAGTAAAAGCCTCGATATTTAATAGAGTAAGGCCCACTTGACCACTGAAACTTAACCAGTTAAAGAATAATGTTGACCTTTCAAAATACAATTTTAAAGGTCAAAATGTATTTTGAGGTTCCCCAAGGGAAATTAAACAGTGTTGTTCCTCACATTACACGTTTCTTCAGAGTTGTTAGACGTGTATGGCTGTGAGTGGAAAGGATCTCATGTAGCTATCAGTATTACAGTGGTTCTGGAAAACCCTCTGACTGAAAACACTCTGCTTAACTGTTGTTTCTCCAGTTTAGTCTGTTGTCCAGATCAACACCAAAGCATTTATCTTCTTCCACGACCTTCACATCTTCTGTAATAATGAACAGTGTTTGACCTTTTCCCGTTTCTTTTGAAATTGTATAATCATCTCCTTCGATAGATAAGAAGATAATTTCAAAGACTAACTTATGACTGTGATAAATACAAATCAAATACACTAGGACAAGATCATAAACATGTTGATAATTTCAGTGAATTACAAATATTAATTTCATGCCTTCATATGTATCTGGAATCTGACTCTTCTATTTATGCCGTTCTTATGTCAAGTCCTTTTTGCCTGTATTTAGTAAGAAATAATATGAATGTGCCAAGTCATTTTACCAACGTCTTTTTTTATTTGTTCTGTGAGAGCTCTCTTACGCCACTGCCAGATCTGATCCAGTGTCTCAGGACATGGTTTCTACTACCCACTTGTCTGCTGGACTGTGAGAAAGAGTAAGAGGTGAGAAAGCGCAGTGTATAGAGAGTATATGTGCGTGTGCCACTCTGTGTGTGCGCTGTACAGATGTAAGATGGAGCTAGGGAGGTAAACGAGTGCCCGAGGGAGACCACCTGGGAAGAAGAGGAGGTGGTATGAAGACAGGTGGGGGGAAAGTAAGATTAATGGTGCCTGGGAAAATGAGTGCCCCTGCTGGTCCGAACTTTAAAACCAGCGGGAGTTAGTTACTGGCTGCTGGTCCGGCAGAGATGTGTTTCTGACATCTTAGCATTAAAAAACACTCACAGAGCTTGGTTAGATCTCGGGGAGAGAAGAGATACTTTCTTCACCCGCAGATAAATACAGTACAAGATCAGAGTCAGCAAAATTGTTTCAGGTGAGAGACTGAATCCTGAGGCATATATCTTCCACTGTCTGCTGCACTTCAACGGATTGCCAGATTTGAAAACATCTTTTTTTTCCCCCCCTCATTGCCAACTGTAAAACTCACTAAATGTTTGACCATAAAGCATCCATTTATCCAGCACAATGTTCTGTCATGCTTGCAAGAGCTAAATCAACAGTTGCTCATCAAACCTAAATTGCAATAAGTGGACGTGGTCAACCTGCTACAAACTTCAGAAGCTAAGAGTTTTGTTGCGTTTGTAGTGTGCATTTACACGAAACCACCGAATGTTTTCTCTGACAACGGCACAGATTGAAAACGGGTTCCAGAGTGCGATGTTTCTGAAACGTACCGTTTTCTGTTGTCGTGTAAACAGAGAATTAGAATTGTATAAGCAATTGTTGCTTATTATAGTATTTGGTTCTCATGGTAACCAAATACTATAAGATCCTGACCTTTGGATCTTTTTCAAAGGTCCAAAGGTCAGGAAATGAACCCCAACAGCCGCATAGGGGACAACCATATGCAGCAGTGCATTTACACCACACACTGCCCAATAATAAGACACTGCTGAAGTCATAGCTAATTACTAAATACTTTTACTTGAGACAGAAAAATAAATATTCTCATTATGCCAAAAATGTATATATTGTGTAGAATTTTGACTTTGATGCATAAACTTTCATAAAAACACAATGCTGTTTCTTTGTGGCACTTCCCTCCATGGAGTTGCCACATAACATCTACAGAAAGTTTGTCTTTTTACCATTTAGATGTTTGAATGAAAAGCCAATATTAGCTGATTATTTAGACTTTCCATCTACTCACATTGCCAGCCTGTAGTCAACCAACATCCAGCTGCTTATAAGACACGTTGCTCATAGTTGCCAACTTCAGTTTGATATATAGTGATATATAGTGCTGCTTTGGTTTCCACACTAATACTTTCCGTGATTTTCCAGGACCACATTTATTCCCAAAGCTGCATCTTTGTCATGTAAGGAAAAGAAAAGTGAAGCAACCTTCTTCCATCAGCTTACCAGCAATCAACACAAACAGGTGGAAGAAGGGAAAAGCAGCAATACTTTAAAAGCTTCTAGTAACTAAAAAAAAAAAAAAAAAAAAAACTCCAGTCAGTCTGGAACTTTTTGGCAACTTTATTTAATGAATTTGTCACCATGGAAACATTATGACATAAAATTTCTGCCACATTAAATCTATTTAAAACCTGGTAATCACTGGTTCACACCCTCCCCCTATGATTGCCTCACTGTGTTTAAAATTCTGTGGCTGAATCATAACAAGATGAAACAACTTTTATGTGTGATGACTAAAATTTTGAAACTTTTTCTAATCTTTATTTTTTTGATACGTAGTTTTAAAAAATTCAGACAAAAACAAGCGATAGTTAACGAACAAACGCCTCTGATGTAGGGCGTCACTGCTAAAAATACAGAAGTACGTTTTAACATGCAAGACATATTCCTGATGTTTATTACTTTAGGCTTCACTAACATTTCTGCAACAAAGCTTAATGGCCAAGGGTAGACAAATACTTTTTTCAGATAACTTTAACACATTGCACAGTAAGCGGTACAACAAAAGGAGGGTTACCATGGTGGCATGAACAGATAGAGTATGATAAAAAGATTACATTTTGCAGATATGTAAACAGCTTCTTCGGTGTACATATGGTCTTTTTTTAGTTTTATTTTAAAATCTCAGATTATAAAATACAGAATCAAACTGTGTAGCTTTGATTTTTTTTTTTCTCAGCTGCTATGTTTGACCTGAAAGTTTAGTCCTATGAAGGTACAGCTAAACAGCCATTGTTGTACTGTTCTGCAAACAAAATGTCTACCACCAGTAAACTTATTATAAAGTTAATTAAAGTACGGTATTCTGTGACCAACTGACTAACGGAAAAAACATACTGACTGATTTGTTGAGTCAACTACAAAAATAAGTTGCCCTACAATAGCGTTTGTCTATGATTATATTTGTCCACAGCAACATCAGAGAGAACAACACTATCCAAGGGAACATATAGAATAATAATACCAAACAAAGAAGAATGTGTGCTAATGGTGTCAAAGTGTAAACATAACGTGTAGATGATACAGAGCAAGTTGAACATCCCACCCTGACCCTGAAAAATATGCAAACAGAGAGATGTGATGGTATCGCAATTGCACTCCCACATGTCCAATTCACTCGCAGCAGTGTGTCCACAGTAAATTCTCTCTCATTCTGCGGGGACAGCACACCAGTCAGACAGACAGAGGAATGGGAATGATAATGAGAGCCGACAGTCAGCCAATAGAAAAACGGTTTGACAAAACAAGCGGATAAATGCTTATTGTATTACTAAAAAAGGGAATTTAATGAAGTCGCAGACGTAGCATACCATCAGGGTCTTCTCTTTTGAAAAGACTATTTAAATGTTGAACTTCCTTCGAACAGGATTGAGCATCGTCCACAGAATAAGTTTAGCCATATATAATTTTCCTTCATTTTTAGGCTAAAGCATGGTTTATCGATTATCCAGTGATTCAACAAGAAAGGATGAACGACGGAGTGCAGACAACGGCCAATCTCTGAAGAAAAACATGGATTATATTTTAAAGAGAGAAGTTGCACAAAAGACAAATCCACACTGTCACAATTACTGCCCAAACAATGAAATTATGAAGTCTTATTGCTCGCCAAAATTACTTCAATTAAGTGGTTAGTTCTTTTTCATTTTGTTTTTCTAAAAAAACAAAAGAGTAATTTTCAAAAACTAAACAGCAGTCTCAAAAGTTGCCATGTTTGTATACAGAATCAAGGTGAAGATTAGAGGACAATTGGAGTTGCAGAGCCTCAAAGGCTAATTTTATTACGGGGGGAAGTAACTGAGAACATTCACGCAGAGCTCCCTGTCTGAGCCTAAGAATCTGCTCTTGTGTGGTGGTGTGGTAGAGGAGTAATGAGTGCCAGGCAGAAACACAGGGCACTTAATGGGATTACACAAGGAGACGTTAATCTAGGGAGAGCAGGTGGGGAATTAGACATGATCTGAGGGCTGCAGCGAGAAGGATGCAATAAGGGGCTCAGGGGGAGAGAGAGAGAGAGAGAGAGAGAGAGAGAATCACAGAATGTCATAGGGATAAAACACTGCTGAAGCAGAATCATTTTTATCATCATTTATGCTTGACTTAAGTCATCTTGTTATTTTTTATAAAATATCTAATTAATTAGTATTTAATAATAATAATAATAATACTTCTCAGTAATTATCCCCACTTTAATTGACAGAACACCACGTGTACAGGTTAAGCAGTTTTGCTGTTGCAAGATATATAAGATACATTACCGAAGCACAAATAATGTCTTGCTGAAGTGAAAGCCCATTAGTCCGACTCGCACAGCTAAAAGAGCGAACGTACCCTTTGATAATCAGCCAGACCCAAAGGACAGCAAGTGCTTCATTTGAATGAAACAACAATTAAATTACTTGCTGCAGTTTGTGCGGGGCTTATTAAATCCTTTACTGCGAATAGACAATTTCCATTTCATGATGCAGCTCGCAAAGTCGCAAATTGATATAGAAATCATTCATTGTCTCCAAAAGCTTTGACCTTGCGTGTTAAGTGCGTGACACACAAACTAGTTGGGAGTCCCAGCTGTATTAAGGGCAACTATATTTCAGGATCTCTGTTCAGGTATAATGACATTTAGTGCGGAATACAACTTTGTGTGGTGCTCATCAAAACATAGTGGACTAACTTAACATTTTATGCAGGAAAGTATTTCAATGAACTATGGCTTTTGCTTTATCTCAGACTTCAGTTTCAGTAGCCATTTATTACAATTAACATGCTTTGGATATTCTATGCTAATTAATGTTTACACACGTTGGAATGGTTTGGTTATACTGAATTTAAACTGCTGATATATTCCAAAGACAAATGTTATTCCTGCATCAATTATTAGTGTCCTGAGGCCATGCTTGGTCTATAATGAATGACAGACTTGATTAAAGAATGAACAGGGCAAGCTTTTGTTGTGTTGTTGTATGCCAAATTAATATTTTACAATGGGAAACAAAAAGTGTCTAAAAATCTATTCCATCCACCATGCAGTGGGAGAAGAAGTATTTGGTAGACTGTTTCCCTAAAGAACCTGACACCAAAAACCATATGTGCCATTAATGTATTTATTATATTTTAACATATTCATTTTTACACAGGTATTCTGACCAATAATGGTCAGACCCTCTCTTCATCCAATAAGCATAATAGCTATGAAATTATACAAAGATGCTGAACACATTAAAAGTTAAATCTACATGAAGATGTCAATGTAGGTCAAATCAATGTTTCTCAAACCCTTTAAAAGGCCGCAAAAGTATTCAAAGAACAACTATATGACTGTAGTAATCGAGAGTGAATGAAAAAGTGCCATTTTGAGCTGAGCTACAGTTCAAAGTAACAAAAGGAAAACGGGAAATAAACCAAAGCAAAGAGACGGTTTACACATGGCCATGTTATGCGGGCAATGAGGAGGCCGATATAAAGTTCCACAGCTAACTCACAAAGAGAACACATTTAATTTGTCAGCATGTGACTAAGAGCTGTGTGCTCTGAGCCTGATTACAGAACAAACAGCAGGTGGGTAGACAAGTGTTTAAGGATTACCGTTTGCAACACTAATAGGCACAGAGCAAGATATTTATTAGTGATAATTAAGGATAAGGATTTTCAATTACAGCCAACTGCTGGTCTTTAACAGATACAAATTTGAGACAAAGGATAAATCAGTGCATTTTGTATTTGTTCTCTTTTTTTTAATCATCAAATGAGCAGTCGTAAGAAGTTAGGTTTCTGGTCAGAGAAAGAGAAGGAAAAAAAAAAATAAACCAAGCGGTTTCAACTTTACCGGCTCCCAAACCACTAAAAATTGCAACAAGCACATAAACGGTTGGAAATTGCCAACAGCTCTGCTATTAAACAAGCTTCCAGTCCAGTCACAGAGCAGCCTGTGAATTATGGGCTGTTCCTCAGCCTTTGGGGCGCCGCTCAACTCTCAGGTTGGTGTGCTGGAGAAGAAAATGCTGCCCTACATATTTTTGTGTGCATGCACCTGTGTGGGTGTGTAGCCTTTTATTTTATAGTGTATCAAATACAAGACTGTTTTTCCAAAAAGAATACGAAACTACACTGAGAGGACTGATGGCTCCTTATGGGTCCCAAACCTGGGCCCCGTAAAAAGAGGTGCCGTTTTTGGGTTAGAGATTAGTATTAGGACTATGAATTGAGTTTTAAGTTTTGGTTTGGGAAAATGTCTGGGTTAGGCATAAATGCAATTACTAAAATAAATGGAAGTCAACAGAAAGTCATCAGTTTGCAGAGAAGTACAAAGGTAAAGGTAATTGCACTGCATTTATATAACACATTTTCAGCAACAAGGCAATACAAAGTGCAAGGACGTGAGTGTGTTTTTGTGCATACCCTGGTGACTGGGAGACATTTCTCCTCTAAGAAACAAATGTGTTTCTATAGTAAAAAGCAAGCTATAGAACACATTTGAGTCCTTTCTTGAAATTTTCTCATCCTGAACTCAACATTTTTAAAGCTATATGCCACAAACAGAAATAGACATCTGAAATATATCACTTCTGATTTCATCTAAAATACATAACATACATGTTTCACTTGAATTACCAACATAAACAAACAACTTTTTGACCATCCAAATTACTAAGATCCATCTATCGAGCACAAACAAGAAGAAAAATTTATATCTATATACAAGTAATTATGCAAGTTTAAAGACAGCACTTTTTAAAGACTTAATGTCATATTTGCTGAATGTATATAATTATAGCTCAAATCTGCCTCACAATTGTAAAACTAATTGGTTTGTGTTAACTTCTAAGCAGAGGTTAAAACATGAAGAAATACAGACGGGGCAAAGCAAGCGCAAGGAAAAGGCTGGTCAGAATGTCATATGTGTAAATTAAACCCCAGTTTAAAAAGAAACAAGATAGACCCAGGATATATGGGAATGTAAGCAGATGTAAACAGCTTTCAAAAGAACATCAACAGTTCAAGTTTGCAGGATTTGTTAAGACCACACAATCCGCATATCTGGCTACAAAAAATAAGGTCATTGGCCGTAATAATCAAGCCACCTGCTTCAAGACTTTATTGAATTCTAACACTTTGGCTGTGCCGTTGTTTATTTTATTTTATTTTTTTTTCAAAACTTGTTCTAGATTATTACTTAGGCTAGAATGGGATAAATTTGCATGGGAGTCCTGTGAAAATAATTTATCAAAGTAAATAACTTACATAAAGGTCAGATAAAAGTAGCAGAATCAGTCATTATATCACATCAACTACGGTTGCTTTTGATTTCATGAAGAGACACACTGCTAACTTTATTTCTGTAAAGCTGAGTTGGTTTAAAAGGTGTTTGAACAAATGTCACTGAGTATAATGATAAAACAACTACTTTTTTTTAATTAGTACTGCTAATATAGCTATTACTACAACTGGTACTACTACTACTTCTGGCTCCACTGCGATGATTTATATTTTAAGAACACTTTTTGATTATTTCCAACAAATTTTAATGAAACTGCTGAAATATCAATGACTGCTATGAATTTGAACACACCTCGATACAAAACTGCATCTTACATCTTTAGCATCATGGTACTACAAAAGGTTTCTCTCTGAGCTTCATAAAAACCTTGATTGGATGGAGTTAGATTTACTAGCTGTGTCTGTTGGTAGTGAGTTTGTTGCTCTACCGGCTCACATAGAATAGGTTTGCATACGAAAGATGATGAACAGACAGATAGTTCATCCACACAACTGGTAAGTTTTCTTGAGAATGTGTTGATTCTCAAAGGGTTTACTTTCAGATGAAGAGGAACCTGGACCCTCACAAGTGTTGTAAGTGATAAAGACAAATACTGTTCTCATCATGTGCAGCTCCTGAGTGCACATCAAAGCTCTGCTCCAGGGGTTTAACTGCTTTAAAGTCGAGTTCTCCAAACTTTAGAACAATAAAAGGCCATGGACACCTGGATTGAGAGGAAATTAGCACTATGTGTGAGGACAAAGCCTCTTATTTGGCTGTTTCTGAGGAATCTCTGTGGCACAACTGCGGCCCACTGTCAAAGGCTTTCAGAGCAAACAGATCAGTAGCATCCAGGCAGCTGAAGCTGGGATTAGCCCGTGATTCTTTGGAGGCAGTGAAATGAAGCAAACACACACTAATCTCCTTTTCCCTGTTTCTCACTAGACCTCTGCTCCATAGGGAAAGAGAAGGAAAGAGAGTGAGAAATAGAGACTGAGATAGGGAGAAGACCTAAATGAGCCGGAACAGAAGAGAAAGGGCTATATTAGCTAAATGTGTTAAGTATGGTTGCAGGTGCAGCGGCATCAGCACAATTAATGCATCCAGGCACTTGGATGTTCTTGCATTTCATGTCGAAAGCAAAACGGGAGGAATGGCGGAGGATAAGAAACAAGTGGGGTAATTCAATTTTTTGATCAAAGTAGGTTAAAAAGTGATTCTGAAGAGTTAGAAAGTTTAGTGACAACACGACGTAATGCCATGGCAGATCAATTTCTATGAAGTTTTATAAAAAGTAAGATACATCCAACCATCCATTGTTCAAATCTACTCTACTTGCAGTGTCAACGAAGGGTTGATGTCTATCTCCAATGGTCACTGGGTGAGTGCCTGAGTACATCTTGGATTGTTCATCAGTCCATTACAGGAATGCACAGGGCAAACAATGATTCACACAAACTCAGACAAGCAATTTAGAGCAGTTAACAAGCCAAATAATCATGTGAGAAAATCCATACATGCATAGAGAGAATATGCAATTTTGATGTAGAAAGACCCCAAGCCAGGATTTAAACCAGAACCTTCTTGTTCCAAAGCAACAGTGCTACAATTAAGGAATATCTATTTGATGTTGAAATTTAAATATGTGGCACACAAACACTAAATTCTGTGCAAAATGCAGCAACTGGAAATGTTGGGTTAACTGCGGAAAAAGGCATGTTGCCATTAAATATGATAAAAAACCGCAATGTATGTTCTTTAATGCCAGGCTCTCACTGCATTAATCAAACATGATTCTGGAATAAGTGCAGGACCAAGAGGCAGTAGGTTACAGGTTTTGAGAAGATCAATTAAACCCCACAATGTTTTCATTTGTGCCATTCACATTTCTCCAAGTCAATAAATTGGTCTTGAAATATGAAATCCCAATATATATTTGAAAGGTTTGCTATACATCCAAACATTCTCCATATGAGAATTCTCCATTTGCTCATGGTTAATTCTGGGTGTAAGAAGAATCTGGTCAGACTTTTCCCACCAAAAATGTGTTCACAGTCTGGAGTTTGTTGTTTTACTCTCATTCAGAATTAGAACCAGATTCAGAATGAGGTTTGTAGGCCAGGTCACGAAAACAAAGACTGTGACACTCACTATGCAGACAAGCTGAATATAAAGATAGAAATTTGGTAGGAAATAAACAATTGTTCTTTTAGATATATGTGTCTATATGCATGTATTCACGTTTTGAAATTCTTCCGATTACAGTCTAGTTCAACAAGTTAAGTTTCTTTTGCCCCAAGTGGTTTGTGCATTTAAATTGTCAAGAGTTCCTATCCATAATCATTAGCTTTTAATACATTGTAGACCCACCTTTTGCAGCCATGACGGGTTCAATAGTTCGACTAGTATGTTCACTTCTATGCATTCAATATTCTGTTAAGACCCCATGCCTCCATCCAGTGTGGCATAGATGCGATCAGCCAGTGCCACTGATGAGGTGTAATAGAAGCCCAGTTTGCTGTGATAGCAGCCTTCAGGTCAGCTACATTGTTGGATCTGTTAATTCTCAATCTGCTCTTGACAATAACAATATGTTGTCAAAGGGTTCTGCTCAGTGAGTTTCCCCAACAAGCTCAGTAACACCATAGTCTCTGAACCTGTTTTTGATACCTATGAGACTGTGACGAGATGGTAAGTCCTGCTGGGAAAATGAAGTCAGCATCTCCACAATGCTTATCAGCAGAAGGAAGCATGAACTGCATCTAAAGATTCCTGGCAGATTGCTGCATTGACTGGGGATTTCAGAAAACCCAAGTCATCACTGCATGCGGGAACGTCCCACTGGACTTCAACCAACATGGGTTTAATGTCGTCTTCCTCCAGAATGTGGAACCTTGATTTCTAAATGAAGTGCAAACTTTACTTTCATCTGCAACAAAGACTTTGGATCACTGACCAACAGCTCTTAACTCAGGTAATATGTGTAGCGCATGTGTCAGACTCATCTATGCACAGTGACTATTATTGCACTGACTCCAGACTCAACCCACTAATTGTAAGCTCTCCCAAATTGACAAGCCTCTCAAAGCTGTGGTTATCCTTGTTGCTGAAGCACATTTTCCTACCACGCTTTTTCTTCTACTCAACTGTTTACAAATGTGCTTGGATGCACCACTTTGAACAACCAGCTTATTTAGCAACGACTGTTTGTGCCTTACGCCCTTGTGGTGTCGATGACTGTCATCTGGACATCTCTGAGGTGGTCAGCAGGCTTCATCTTGATGGTGTAGTCTACTGACTCAAACTAAGCAAGTATTTAAAGGCTCATCTTTGCAGGGTTGTTTTTCTAGTTGATTCAGTTTTTAAAATAGTATCCATAGGTCATCAGAGCTGTCAGCTGTGACATGTAAATCATGCTGATTGCTGTTAAGAACTGAAGAGTTTTACCTCCTACTGTGAACTTTCCGACTTGTGCAATATTATCATGTATATATAGTACTGTAATTGTTGATTTTACATTGTTTACATTGTGATTTCATTATTTGTCATAAATTGAAAATGAAGTTGTTCTAGTTTATTCCACGAGGCTTTAATGTTTGCTGTAAGCCATAGTCATCAAAATTCTAGGAGAAAAATGCTTTAAATATTTCACTCCATATATAGTGAACCTACACAATGAGTTTCACCTTCTGAAATGAACCACAAAAACTCTTTCACAATATTCTAAATTCAAAGAACAAAAAAAAAGCACAATATGAACTCTATACAGAATAAATAGCATTATTTAAAATCTCATGTTATGTTAAGTGAGCATTTTATCATCAGTCTAAAAGAATGCAAATAATAAACAGGCCCACAATAAACCAATATTAAAAATGATATTAAGAAAGCATGCATGGAAATAAATTCCACCCTTTCACTCCGGGAGCTTTGGAGTTTAAACATTCTCCCATGCATAGACAGACTTCCTCTCATAGCCATGTGCACCGTTTTCCCTTCAGGGCATAAGCTGTTATAATTTTATCCACAGTGCTTCCAAATCTTTTTTGTCCCCCCCCCAATCACCATCTTCCAGTATCCTGCCTTTCCTCTGTCTCATGTCACATTGTGAGCTTGTCACTGCTTTATAGCTACTTTATTGCTTTCACACTGGGCTCAGCATAATTTCCCCTACTGGAAAATGGGGGACCACAGCAGTTGGTTCAACAAGAGTAAATAACAGGAAATGAGCCTTATTTAAAGCAGACACAAAACAAGGTCTGACAAATACTTGATCCACATGTCTGTGCAGGAATAAAGAGCCAGTGTTTTATTTTAGTGTTGAAATCCTTCATCATTACATGGAGACAGTGAATTTAAACTGACTGCACCACCGGCATGCTCTTTTCTCTTCCACGCCGACTTAAACAAATGTGTATTGACTTATGATACAGGTTTTCTTTTATGAGTCAGGTGCATCTCTCTCAAATTTAATGTGACCCTGTGTCTGATTTATGGAGGAGATGAAAGATATAGAGGTGTAACATACAAAATGACTTCATGATGGCTTGTTTCGCTGACAAGGCGAATGGCACTCCCCTCATACTGTTTGTTTGAACAATTGATTTACTGATCTCTTCCCTTCTCAGGCACCCTGTCATTTGTTCCATTTGCTTTTCTATGCATTTGGGAGATCTTTGTTTTTACTCCGTTTTTGCACTGCATTGTCATTTCAGTTTTTCATTTCACCCTTATCTTAAGGTGATAATTCAGTGACTTACAAGGAACAGAAGAAAAAACAAAAAACAAAAAAAAAATATATATATATATAGGACTAGGAATAACAACAAAAGGCTTTCAAAAACATACTTAATGAAATAGTAAAGTATTCTAAGAGTCAATAACTTGGGGTCAATTGAAATTAGGAAGATCTTGAAACTCTAGCTAGATTTGCTTAACTTAATTAAAGGCTAAAAAAGAAACATTAAACGTGAAGGCAGGTTCTTCACCACTAAAAAAAAAAAACCGTATCATCTTCGATACACCTATATTTGAACATGATTGCATAAATAAAATATCCACATTGATCCATCTCAATTGGAATGTCATTGTATAACTAATTCATTTTAAAATAGTTTAATGGTGAGTATGACTGATGTTTACTGAAAAACTAAAATTCTGTCTTAAAAAACTGAAAATTACATTAGGCCAATATATATACACATATAGTTTCTTATTAAATAGATTTATTTTATTTATCATTTCCATCAGATACTAACTGAAACCCTCCAAGACCAGGCAGACACAAAAGACCATTTCTAAAATAGATGGTTGTTTCCACCAATTTAAAACAAACTGGTGGAAAGCTTAGCGGAAAGAAAATGCCTGGTCAAAAACAGCTGCACGGGTAATCGGGGTATCTGCACTCTTGAGAAAATTGTGAATCTAAGGACATGGACTGTTAACATTCCTTGTGCGAAGCATCAGCAGCATTCCATTTAGACATCAGAGGCATTCTATTCGCAATAAGAAAAGACTTGCACTGCTGCTCAGTATTTCATATACCTCTTTTCAGATGAAAGAAAGTTGGAAATCAAGGCTCCAGAATCTGAAGAAATGGCAGTGGCACCGAATCCAAGTTGCTTGAGGTCTGTGAAGTTTCCACGCTCAGTGAGGATTTGGAGAGCCATGTGAGCAGCGAGTGTTGGCCTCTGGTGCTTATCAAGTCAAAAGACAGAACAGCAATCTATCAAAACATTTTTGAGCACTTCATACTTCCATGACGAGCTTTCTGAAAATGTTGATTTCTGTGCCACCAGTATTTGGCACAGGCCTATAATGCTAAAAATACCAGTATCTGCTTTAATGATCACGGTTTTATGTACTTTAATAGCCAGTGGACTTGTTTAACCAGAGCCTCTTAGAATTTATGGAGTATTGTCAAAAGGAGTACAGAAACAAGACCAAACAATACAGATAAACTGAGAGCCGCTATTAGAGCAACCTGAGCTTCCTTCAAATCTCAGCAGAGTCCAGGCTGATCACTTCCATGCCATGCAGAATTAATGCAGTAATTCATGTAAAATGAGCCCTGACCAGTTGAGTTCATGTACTTCACAATCCATGGGATTTATAATCGGCTGACATTTTTGTACTATTCTTTTAAACTGGTCTCATGTCATTCTCTAATTTTCTGACACTGATTTTTTTTTTTTTTAACTGCTTTAAAAATAAGAAAATGCTTGAAGTACATTACTATATCAAATGAGTTTCATATTTTGAATTGCTTTACTAACGCATATTACATTTTGAAAGATTTTTCGATTTTTCTTTACAGTCCACCTGCACCTAAATAACATTTATATAGCTACAAGTGGATAATTAAAAAAAAAAAAAAAAAAAACTCTAAACCTTACTTCTCAAAGTAAATCTCGCTATAACCCTCACTGGCCATAAGTAAAAAATATTCATCTTTCTAAATATTTGTTTTAACTTTGTTAAAGATCATTTGCACCAAATAGCTAAAAACAAAACGAAACAATATTACTCAGACTAAATAAATTATAAAAATGTTGTTAATGACAGTTTAAAATTATAAATACAAAGTCCAGAAATTTGAGTGGACGCACGGTTCAGCGAGTTGATCCCATAAAAGGGGAGAAAAGGGCATAAGGCGTCGCCAGCACAATAACAATACAAACAGAACTTGAAGTGTCTGACAGTCAGTTTAAACTGTGACTGAAGATGGTGTAGGTCCATTACACAGCATTATTAGCAAGCTGTCATGTCTTTATTTGCCTGTGGAAAGAAGACTACATTTTTAACTCAAATTGTAGCCTTAATTCAGCTAATATGCAACGTCCCACATGCAGGTTGAGAACTAAAGAGAAACAATGTCAAAGAAAGAGGGATCTGAAAGCACAGGAGGGGAAAAGGGCTCAAGCATTTAATAGGCTAAAAGGCTTTCTGGCAGGAACTATGTAGTGTTTAGATTGGACCTATGGTACAACCAGTGTTCAAGGACAAGACAGGGTTTTCGGTGCTAAAACGTGTCACTGGTAGTCACTATAAGATATACTGATTCCAACAAATTCGAGCGAGAAAAAAATAAATAAATAAAATTATATATATATATATAGGGAAGAGTGTGTGACACAGAGTTGAGCTAAATTGCACAAACCAGACCTCTGCATTGAAAATAATGAGCACTTATAGCCAAGAGTAAAACTTAACAACATATGATAAATGCATTTTCTTCTTTGTTAAACGATTCTTGAAAGGGACACTTTATGTTTTTATTTATTTACTCTGATAGGGTTTGGTTGGTCATAGTGAAGTAGTTTCAGATGATAATCTTTGGAGACAGTAACAGTTTACAAAATAATTTAAGTATTCGTGTGTTTTGGTAGCCGAGTTTAGCTTTCGCAATCAATTTGTTAGTAACATACAGTGAAATGTGGTTTTTGGAGTCATACATTGTTGAATAAGTTCATTGAAAAGCAGTGGCAAGTGTGTTACAACCAGTGCTTCAAGTAGAAAAAAAAAAAAGTGTTGGTACTCCGTTTAATGTTGTACAAGGAACATGGTATTTTTTCTTTATACATAGATCCAATACTTTTATTAGACAAAAATCACAAGGAATGAAAGAACAAAGGAAGTTCCAAAGCAAATCCTCATGAGTCAAACAGATTTGCCCTGACAATCACACCAGCCCCTTAACAGAAACTGAATAAAATCAAAGATATTCTTTTTCCATTGCTCTCAGCAAAGACAGAATATATCTTCATAAATATCTCAAGTTATGCTGTCAATACATGATAGTTTTAACATTTTTGCAAAAGAACATATTTTTTTAAATAAATGTTACACACTGGCATTTTAAGTAAATCTTCCTAAGTTACCAGAAAATAGATCAGGAGGAAAAAGTTACCATTTTCCCTTCCAGTTTCCGACATCTCATCAACTGAGTTAGCATCCACACAACTTCATTCTCTTAAGTCTCCACACTCTACATTTTGTTAAGCCTACAAAATGTTTGTTTTTGCAATCAGCCAATCTAATCTTAAAAGTACAATGACTTTTATATACATGTCTCATCTTCATTTTGCACTAGCCTGAATTAACATTTTTCACACACATTGTATAGTTTCCTCTGTTGCACCGCAAGTTGACGTTGCAGTAAACCTGCATGCACCAGCTGAGATCTGATGTAGATATGCTACACTTTCCTCCAACTGATTATGAAATACATAGAGCTATTTGGAATCTCTCTTAAGCCTATGTTTTTTTTTTCTGACAGCCCTACTTATAAGGTCAGATTTAATGCTTTTCATTTGCCTGCTTTCCTATGTCGCAATTTTAATTCCCCATTCCCTTGGTGCTTACATCGCTGGCATTTTCACAATATTATTCTTTGGAGAAGTAGTGTGCGACTTCCTACCTGAAGAATTTCAACTGCTGCTGCACAAAGAGTGATTAGGATAGAAGAAAATTGGCCACAAAGAAATCTGAGTCATTTGGAAAATTAGTGTAAATTTGCAAAATAAGGAATCAGAATGTAGACAACAGCAACAACTTAGAGTGAGGAATGTGTATGTCCATGATCTACTATAGACATTATTAGGGTCAGAATTTTGATGATGATTGTATTTGTCTCAATGAAGTCTCTAACAAGGCCTCTCTTCTTGTCGTACATTCTGCTGAGCACATTTGACCCCCCAACTCTAACAGTTGCTCTAAAACCCTTCGTGTTTTTCCCCCGTCTGTTTGTTCAAGCTCCCCTTCCTGTCAATCAAGCACCAAGGGTTATTTTCCTGTTAGGTCCTCTCTGTCCTCTGCAGTGTTCACTAAGCAACTAGAGTGTGTCACACCCCATCTGAAGCGATCTAATAACACCGACCGCTCTACCTCACCTCGCTTGTTTCTTTGCATCAGGGTCAGATATGATCCCTGGCCTCTGCACCCCCTCCCCCCCCTCAAAGCCCACAAAGTGGGTCTTATACGGTATGTATAAAATACAGTCACAGTCAGAAGCAGTCAGGAATGAACCATGAGGTCCATTGCAATTTAAGTTTCTTAGAGTCACTTGTCCAATTACAATTTGGCTTTATAAAAAAAGACCAGATCATTCAAAATGGTCTGATGTTAAAGACTTCTTTCAGCTGTAGTTAGCCATAACGTCAAAATCAAAAGGAAGTACCAACATTTTAATTTGTTGTGAAACGGTGTTTTTTCTCTCTCTCTTATCCATTCATCACAACAAGATAGATAGAAAAACATGCCGTTTTCCTATCCAAGTGTGAAAAGTGTGACTTGTCACACTTTTGTGTGGAAAATGGCTGCAAGGTAACATTTAAGCACCTAAAGTCCAAACAACCATGGCTTCAATTTTAAAGTCATGATTAAAGATTTAGCAAAGTACATTCAGACATGGACCAATTGTGGAGTACTGCTTTTGGGAAAGCAATGGAAAAATGGCTCTGCCCTGGAGCACCTTTTTGAATCCTGTTGTGTATGCCTGAGAAATTGTGTGACATCAGTTTGTCCTGTGCAGTTCTGCACAATATTGTTGAGTTCCATTTGGAATTCAGTGGCTAGATAAGGAGCTATGGACAAAGCCTGACAGATGGAGACAGAACCTTATAAAGGCATTTCTCACACGTGACTTAGATACTTTTCTCATTTTATAATCTAAAAAAAAGTACATCTTTATTATCTCTTGTTGATTCTGGTCATAAATTATTTAGTATATCTTTCCCCCCCGCCCCTGCTCTGAATAAATGTTCTCAACTGAAAGGTAGTATTGTTCAATGCTGCTGCTGAGAAAGAGTGTCACAGGAAGGTTGGCTCACCAGGTGCTCTCTCAACATGGCTTGGTGTAATGTCTTCCTAAATGAGATGAAGGGAGGGTTACCTCCCTCTGACTTGGCAGTCTGTCAGGCCCAGATATCGCAGTGGGAGGAAGCTTAGTGCCGTTGATTCTTGCTTCTTCTTCCTGACCTTGGTTTCTTCTGCATCACTCAACTCACCATGGGTCTTGTCAGAGGCTGCATACGACATCAGCAGGACCAGACAGCCAAACATCTGAGAAACAATGATGACAATGTTTCTCAGATGTCAAAGAGTTGAGAGTAATTGATGGTTTGGGGGGATTTTTGGACAACAGCATTTGATTATTAGAAACTCAGACAATATATTTTGCTAATAATGCTAAATGTAATATTCTACTCACTATAAAATTGGATATTATGAAATTGTTTGCTCTTTTTTTTCTTTTCTTTTTTTTTTACTTAAAGTAGGAAAAAGGCAGATATTAAAGTTTATTTTTTGCTGTTTCAGTTTGCCTTTAAATCGTTCACAGTCCTGTAAAAGAAGTATTTATCTCCTTGACAGTTTTTTGTCAGTTTATTCTTTTTGTCATAGCATTTGTTTCAAATGTGTTGAATATTTTAAAAGATGAATTAAGAAAACAGCTTTCAATTTTTCATTACAGATTGCATTTATTTCCTTCCATTTTTAAGTTAAAAATAAAAATCAGAATCATACCAACCTGATGCCGTGGCTAAAAGTAATGGTGCCTTCTCAATCACAGTGATTAACCATCTCAGGAGTGTCTGGCCTGTCAAAATTAATCCTGGAGTGCATTGGCAACTCTTTCAGGCATTCACAAAATAACTTTGTGACAGGGGAGCAGCCATGAGCTGGGACGTAGTCCCTCAGTAAAGGCCGTGCCGACATGCAAGCACACGCACGCACACGCGTACATAACTTACTCTTTGTTACTTACTCACCAAAGTGACGTAGTTCGTAGTGGGTGCACACACGGTGTTCCTGTCTCAGTTGTCATATCTATCCTAGCTTGTAATTTTCAGTGTCAAACATTTCACCGGTTCAGATATTCAAACGAAGCTATTTCCGGGTTAAACGTCACGTGGTGACGCAGTGCAGCAATCATGACGTATTAATTGCGCGTTGTTGTTTTTTTTTATTGAGCATTGTATTTTTTGTCACAGGTTTGTCTTTATTTTTTAAGTGTTATAAATATTGTTTTTATTGTGCATAACTACTTGTATAATTGTTTATTTTTTGTTGTTGCCTTTTTTTGGGGGAGGGCAGGGGGGGCTGTGTTGTCTTCTTTTGGCGGAGCCTGTGACCATAAAAACTGACTGGATCGGAGTCAGTTTGTATTGACTTCCAACAAGTCATGCTGAAGGTGATGGGCTTTTGAGTCGCTATGTAGGTACAGCTGTTTCTTTTTGTCTGTGTTTTTTTTTTTTTTTAGCATGCCATTGTAAATATGTCACAGAGCTTCTCCAACTTTTTTCACCTGAAGTTGAGCACAAAAAAGACCATCTGAAGTGAACTACGGAATCAGCCTATCATATTTGTCCAAGTCATAACAAAGCCTGCTACAGACTCCCCGCCAAAAACCATCTAAAGCAGTGTTTCACAACCCTGGTCCTCAGCGCCCCCCCTGTCCTGCATGTTTTAGGTATTTCCCTTCTGCCACACACCTGAATTGTATCTCTGGGTGATTAACAGGCTTCTGCAGTATTTGATGGTCATGCAATCATTTGAATCAGCTGTTCTGAAAGAGAGGCACATCTAAAACATGCAGAGCAGTGGGGCGCGGAGGACCAGGGTTGAGAAACTCTGACCTAAAGCATGCTTAGTATTGCAGGTCTCTCTCACCTAGTCATTGTTTACAATTTTGGTTTGGTGGATGCTAATGAAACAAACCTAAGCTCACCCACACATTACAGCGTACCAGGAAAGTATGTTTTTATAACTCCCCATATTATTACATTTCCCATAAATATGTTAAGATACAGCACTGTGGCAAGCTAAAACCAAGCAATAAAATGTTTTACCCTCCATGTGGAGGAAGTCAGTGACTGTCAGCCTGACAAAGCTATAAACATTTGCATCAACAGAAATAAACCCTTGAAATATGTTGCTTTATGGGAGCATACGGGAGGCATGAGTTTGAATTTTTAACTGAAATAAACACACCAAGGTAAAAGCCTGCATTTACTACAAAGGTCTTGTATTGTTCAACAACAGGTGTTGATGGTATGGTACAACCCAACTTGTGAGTGTGTCAGCCGTGGTTTTACATTACAGTTTATTTTGCAATATTGCAGCTTTCTTATAAAAACTCCTTCCCTCATGACTTTCCAGAATCATGCTGTCAAGGACACTTTAGAAGCGCCTTCTTTACTTTTCCATATGCCAGTACAATGTAAATATTCATATTTGCCTCCATATCCACCACTGTTTTTCTCTTTCAAAATAGTTTTGTTTAAAACATTTATAACTGAAATTCCCAATAAACTACGTAAAACAGCGTTCAGATCATAATTCAAATAGGACATATTGTATTTTAGTTTGTTTCTTAGCATTTTAATGTTGAACCTTATATTTTTGTTGTTTGGGTAATATAAAAGATTTCCAAGGTAAAATGACCCAAATGAGGTTTAAGAGCAAATCTACATAACTGGATTCAAATTAAAACAAAACCAACCCGAAGTCCTGACAGTTGGTAAAAATTTCACATTGCAATTTTAATTAAAGAAAAAAAAAAACACTAATACCATCAGCAGTGGCGCAACTACACATTATTCAGGTGGATGCGAAAATATAAATCCCCCCACCCCCGGGAAGTAACGTCAGGGTGAAGGAGCGACGCTCACCCCCCCTTCACGACACGTGAAGTGTAAAAATCGCTACATTTACCTCGTTATGTGCGAGAGGTGAAGGAGCGTGAGGCGCGCTGAAGTGTATGGGAAAACATAATCGGCGCGTCGCCCCCTCCAGACGGGGTTTTGGCGCCCCCTCTGGTGCTGCGCCCCTATGCGTTGCATACGCTGCATACCCACTTTTTGCGCCTCTGACCATCAGGGATGTAAACTGAATAGACATGTTACTAGGAAATGTAAAAAGTAAAACTTTACAAAACAGTGAATGAAGTAGTTCATTCTTTGGATTTTTATCAAAAATGTCAAATCATTTTTTAGTTGCATTGCTTGATCAGTCATGCTGTGTGACTCTCAGCTGCATTTGTCTCCTTAAAAAGGAAATCCTCACTATTAGCATAATCTACTTACAGCATCGTGAAGTTACTGAAAGGCTGCATGGAGCTGGTGGCAATCAATAATTATACATGTACATTTTTTTTTATTTTTGAGCAGCCTCCTATTTTTAAAAAATCTAATAAATTTATTCACACATCTCCTAATATATTGATTAAAGAAAGCAGTTTTTCCTCTCTGTTTAGAACAGACTAAATGCTGACGTGGCATCTGCCTCAGGGAGTCTGCTCCTTTTTGTTTTCCTTCTAATTAATCATGATGAGCTGCAGCTGAGGGGATACACCCTGCAAGGAAAAGGTGAGTTGAAACACCCATGCAAACACCAACCTGAACACAACTTCATGGATATGATTCTTACTGACTGAGAAGAAATGAAAGCTGTTCAGATTTACTGGCTTTCAAAATCGGAGGGTAGAATTAGTACTTACATGCCACTGGGTATGTCTTGCACTCCACAAAGTATCGAATCAATGCTTGGTGCCGTTATACTTTTTAAGTACCAGGTGGTGAATATTAAATGTCGCCCAACTATTTATTTAGCTTTTTTTTTTTTTTTGGTATATATGAACAGCCGCAGCATATATTAGATGACAGGTGGCACTAGAAAATGTGCAATTAATTTCCAAAACAGCTTGCCATAGATTTTTACTGGTTTGTTTCTGAACTTCTTCCAATGATTTTTTTTAATTATTACAAATTATGCGCCTAACTTTACAGAGTCCATTAGGATCAATCTATACACAAACAACAAGAACCCAAATACGTCAAGCTTCAACTTCATTCTTTATGCATAAAGTATGGGGAAAAAAAATTGTCCCTTCCTAAAATATTGCAGTTTAAATATTTTATTTACTTCTGAATTGAGCACTGTTTGAAGATGCAGAGATGGGCTTCCTCTCACCTCATGTTTTTGATGTGAAAAGCAGCACTGATCAGTTCAAAGTTCTCAAAAAAAATAAAAATAAAATAAAAATTTAGTTCAGCCATGGACAACACTAGATAAAGCCATTAATCCACTGATCAATGTGAGAGTGCCCAGCTCAGATCTCACTGCTGATCAGTGGTTGCAATTGCTTGTTAAAGATTCAGAAGGGGGGCCTGGAAGCAGCAGAAGGTTAATATGGTGCATTGTGCTAAGCAGGTGCTTAGGAAGTTGTTATGCCTGGGCATCATGAGTCCACACATTAATTAAGGACTTTTTAAGTCTGCCTGTTTCCCCAGTGACTACTAATTAGTCTTAATTAGATGCTCAGCTGATGAAGCTGGTGAAAAAGATCCACTGCAAGAAATTTCAATCGGTCTATTTTACTTGATGCCTTTACTTGTTTTTTTGTCCTCCTGCGTCATGTTGTGGTGCTAAATCCAAATGTATTGAAGGTGGTGTGGGAAGCATTCTAGAAAAACTTCAATTTGTTTAGTGCACTCCGAGTGCGTGATGACATTTACTAGTGCGTGGGTGTCCATATTGTTGATGAGTCCAACCGTGTGAAAAAGTCGAGTTATTCTTCTCTCGCAGACAGCTTTAACTGCAGACTGCAGTGACCCACAAAGAACAGCTGCAGAGATAATCGCCTAATGTGCCTTTGCAGATAATGACCCTGCGTGATATGACCTCCATTTTAGGCCATTACCACTTCAAGCAGACGAGTGCTGAGCCACCAAAGTTGAAAGATGACGGGTCACACTGAAGCGTGGAAGCTTTGGTGTTTATAACGGCCCGAGGATTGAAGATTGCTTCCCACAGTCCTCCCTCATTCCAGTAGCTCATGATTGAATATCCACAAGAGTTTAACAACAACAGTATCAGCAACGCTCAAAGGGCTCAAGGCTGAAAGAGTTCAGTAAGCAGAACTGTGCTTATTTCAAAATCAAGTAAACAGGATCCAACTGGTTTAAGCCATGCTCATAAAATTTATTTGTAATGTGATTTGTCTCAAGATGCAGGTGTCTGTCCTGTATGTGGAAGGTTTATGACCACACAACCAGCATTTATCACAGCGGAATATATGAAGTTCAGGCATCTGGTAGAGACACAGTTGATAGAGATGACCAGAATCATGATTATCTCCTAATGAAAAAAAAAGGACCTGCAATTAGAGCTCACTAACTGTGGCATGCACGATTACAACAGCTGATCCTGTTGTGGTGTTCTTGATCAGGAACTTAAGGCATAATCAAGGAGGGAAGAGTGTGGGAACTTTGGGGTTGGTTCTTTGCTTTTTGTAGAATATATGGATTTGGGTCAGGGCTGCTTTAATGAAGGTGCTCCTGTGGTTTGTCAGGGTAAAGCCAAATCTCTCAATTTATCAGTCCATCTGTATTATCACCGTCACCTGTGGTCATTAGATATTAATGATTATTAAAAGAAACAAGTGGGTGTCATTGGCTTCCCTTGTGGAGTGGTTAGACTCATTGCTAGAGATATGGGGAGAAGGATATTCAGACATGGGGAAAGCCGAAAATAATGAGTCCGTTCAGGCATTTGTGGAGGATGCCTCTCTGGCTTTTGGAAAGCACTGGGGTCCTCCAAAACACACCAAATATTTTGCTGGGGAGGAATGTCTGGGTTTTGGTCCTGGATTCTTGAAACCCATATTTTTCCTTTTTTTAACTGGAAGACAATTGACAGAGGACTGCATGGGTGAACAGACTCTAGAATACCATATTTTAAACTCCACTATGGCAAAGTAAAGGTGCCATAACTTCCAAGCTTCCAGAACACTGACAATGAAAAGAGCCTCACTGAGCATTTAAAGCTCTAAATAAAAGGAATTAATATCTGTCTCCAGATGTGCAATAACAACTGGCACTCGTCAGAGCAAAACTAGCTGTTCCTTGGCAGCTGCTGTCTGAGTAAAGACAGACTCTGTAATGTGTTTAAAGCATAAGGGAGGAGTAAATCACTTTGCCCTCACTCCTTGACACAAAATGCACAAATGCACACATATAAAAACGCAAAGTGGTGATTTCTGTCAGCACGCATGCAGCACAGTTTGAACTATTGGCTGTGAAGCTATGCCATAACTTTGGCACCTAAAAGGACAGGTTCTCCAAAAACAAACCAGCACACTCATACAGGAGCACTGTCACTTCCCTCAGGACTTCTGACAAAAAAAAACAACATACACACAAACAAGAAAATCCTCTTCCCCTGGGTCACAGTGTTAACCTAGCTGCTGCAACTCTGCACTATAAAACAGACAAAAAAAAAGGGATACAAACAGAAAAGAGCAAAGAAACAACAGCGAGTTCTGACTGTGGGTTAAAAGTTCAGTGTTTACTTCAGCATCACAGCAGAGAGTTGTCTGTGTCCTGCAGTTTCTTTGTTTCTGTTGCTTGGTTAGAGCTTGCCATTTGCTCTCGGATGCTTTATTGGTTTTTTTCTCCAGCACCAGTGGGACCAGTCAAGTGTGCATGTAGTTTGTTGTCGAATCAAACTTCCTGATTATGGTTTCTTGAGCGCCATGCAGTTTTCAACAAGAAGGGCACAAGGGCAGGGTGAACCGGAGGAATGTGGCAAACAGTCAAGCCAGCGTCTATTTTATCCCATCTAAACCTCAGCGTGAGCGAGACGCATGTGCATGCGTAGACTATCTGTTATTCTTCCTATCGGTGTAAAAATGATTCATTTATATAATAAGAAGTGGCGTTAGGAGATGTGCTGGCACACATAAATACTTTTGGTGCAGGCTAATTCCTTAGTCTGTTTTTTTCTATTTATGTATTTTATTTTTCTCTGGTTCAGTTGGGGTCATTACATTTTACCACTCCGCTGAAGCTGCAAATTACAATTTCTTGGCAGCAAATATGCTTCAATCCATTGATTTCTCACGAGGCAGCAATTGGCAGTTTTAGGATTTCTCCTTCATTGTTAGATTGCCAGTTTTCTACAGTCTGCAGGTGTCTTTTGTGTCCCAGCCATCGCTTTTATGTTGAATCCTTGTTGTTGCTGCCCGTTTGATGTGAAGAAAGAAATGATAAAAAACAGTGATAGTAAAAATAACAGCTTTATTTTTTTATTTATTTATTTTTTTTTAATAAAAAAAAACAGCATCTTTCATAACTGGTATTGATAAGACCAAAAGAGACAATGATGAACAATTTGCCTTTTTATTTAAGTCTCTGAGTAGAACAGTAATTTTTGTGAATCCAAAGGAGTTAAAGCTACTAATAAAAACTTTGAAACTGTTAGAGCTGACTGATGCTCCAATGTTATTATTATCTGAGCAATATCACAATATGAAAGAGATACTTAATCACAAACATGATTAAGTATCATGTCTGAATTCCCACCAGTCTGAATTTTATTCATTTATTTCAGACTGGTGTTATCCTTGAACTATACATCTTAATTTATAATGAATAATGTCCATTATGTAAATTTAAAATACATATTATAGGTGGTACTACATGTAGCTCAAATGCTGTCAAGTAAGCCATTGCATAATAAACAGCATTTCCCCAAATTATGCAAATACATAATCTTAGTGTACATGTAAATTTCAAAATTTGAAAAAAATAAAAAATAAAATAAAATAATAAAACATATTTAAAAAGTTGTCTGTTTAATTATTCTGGCATTTATCAAATAGAAATATATTTGGATTCAGCCTGACCTGAAACAGGAGAAGTTTATTCTGATTTAAATGATCTTAACTTATATGGCACTTTTCCAGTCATTTTGACCATTAAAAATGCTTTTTAGTCTGTTCTCTTCCCTACAGGGGGTACTACTTTTTCATTTTTTTAGACAATCAATACAAAATCTCCTCTTATCCTGTTTCTGCTGTTTGGTGACTTTAAAATGGACTTTGTGTTGAGTATTGTGAGCTTATTAAATGTAAATGTTCAACTATGAGATTTAGCAAATGAGAAATCTTTTTCTTTTCTTTTTTTTTTTTTAACAAAACAGTTCTCATAAGCATTTTTGTGAAACCACTGCTTTACACCTTGCTGGATGACTGTATTTTATAATGAAATCAAATTGCTACAAAGTCAGAAGAGATGGGTTTGAATGTGTTGATGAAATTAGAGCAGCAAAAGCATAATAATGTAAGCCTCTCAGATCTTTTCAGAGCCATGAAAGTGCATAAAGAAGCTGTCGAACAGTGTATCGATTTTGGAGGAATCATCCGCCTCAAAGAATTAAAACAGGAGCCTGTGGCCTGATATAAACCAGGCTCGACCTTGTCAAATCAATATCCAGTCGAGAAACAATAAACATTGTGAAATAATCTCAGTGTGTGCAGGACAACTGCTTAGGAGTATGTTTTATAGGAAAATAATACGCCCGTGTGTGGTTGGATATTTTATGATTATCTGGCAGTGTAATCATCCTCGTTGCCCATCCCTTGTCCTCCTACAGCTCAACTTTCGCAGCCTCCCTCTTTATTTATTTACCCTGGTCTCATCCAATCGAGTGACAGATCAGTCTGGGGAAAGGGCAGCTTGCCAAGGCAGCCCTTTGTGACAGAGCAATGCATTAGGACATTAAGACACCAGCTCCTGTGCAAAAAAATCAATCACGCACCCTGGATGTATTAGAAGCAGAGAAGGGCACCTCGTACACCTTTCTGGCTGTACTGCTATGTTTCCGTCTTAGTGGCTCCAGATTTGTGCACACCTGGCCATGCTTGTTGGGGCCTGCCACAGCAATGCATAGGGAGAGCAGTTTATAGCAGTTTATTGCTTAGCAAGTCAGTCACTCCCTCCATGCATTGCATGGCAGGCACCTATTGTTCTACACCCAATTGAATGTCTGGATATTATTTATTTTTCTTCTGTCACCGTTAATGCGGCTCATACCGCTGCGTGCCCACCCACAAAAGTGGTATCAAAACGTCCAGCTTGATCCCGAGAAGGGAGCTATTACTTTTAGTTGGATTCTGAGTTAAAATGATGACATAAATTGAGAAAAACGAGAAAAATCGAGGCTGAGTGTGACAGAAAATGAACCTCTAAATGTTACAGCACTGACAGACAGCGGAGTATATATATTCCCAACTGTGGCTAAAGCTGCTGCTAGCTGGTTTATTCTCCGATCGGAGGCTGTTTATTATATACACAGTTAGAGACTGGTGGATTGACAATGAGTAATAACGGCTAACACTTAAATGCTGTTGTAATTAACCTTACCTTTTAGTATATCCTTAAGATAATGAGTATCCGTAAATTTTTCAGTCAGGTTTCCCGAGGCAAAATCACACCAGAAGTAAAGATACATCTCTTCGAGTTACGGCGCCCATTGTCTGACATCACTGTGAAAAGGCTCTCCAGAAAAACTTCAGGTTCAGAAGTAAAACGAGCTGTAGTCCAATCAGCGATTTCTTAGGTCTCCCACTGGGACCTACCTCTTCCGTTTTGTTAATGTCGTTGTGTTTTTGTTAATGTTGTTGTGTTTTTGTTAATGTTGTTGTGTTTTTGTTAATGTTGTAGTGATTTTGTAATTTGTAATTGTGCTTCGTTAATGTTGTAGTGTTTTGCACCTCAGGGCTACCGTAAGAACCACATGTGCGAAGCTTATAGTCGTCAGTCTCAGACTGAATTCCACTGTACTTGGGGTTTATCCATTGTATTTTTGTGGTGAACTAGGTCAGCCATAGCACTATGATGATGGACCTGACAAAAGCTTCAGTCATTGCACTCTAGTGGTGGATCACGCATGTTAGACCTGCATGGATTTATTCCTCAGGGCAAATCTAAAATGCTTAAATGCTGGGTCTAAAGTGATGGACACACTTCTGCACACTTTCTTCAGAAATTTTTGAGTTTGTGTCATAGTTTTGCATTTAAGAAGAAGGATCTCCCTTCTCCATAAATTGTTAACCTTTTGAAAGAGGGAAGTTTTTTTCTTTACATCTTAATAAGACAAAACCTTCAATAATCACTAATAATTTTCCCACAATGGCCTTTTCATAAATATGTCAAGGGTCACAATCATAGACCCTAAAAAGCCTACGACACAATGACCTCTATTTCCGGATGGTTTTTTTTCTTTTCTCCAATGAAGAAAATTTAAAACTATCCAACATCCTAAAAATGTATAAAATCTTCAGAGGACTCGCAGATCTATGTTTTAGTTGCAGGTAAATCTGAGTCATCTGTATAACAGTGAAATGAGATGCTATGTTTTTATTTATTTATTTTAAAGATGTAGACCATAGGGAGCATATAGATTAAGAAAAGGATTGGGGCAAGAACGGAACTGTGTGGCACCCCTTCTGTGCCCAGACTGAAGACTGCTATTGATAACGGACAGCACACTCACACACACAGTATCTGCACGATATCCAGAGTAAATCTTGTGGGTTTCAACTCACTGACTATTTCTTTTTAGTAGTGAAAAAGTAAAAAATAAAAGCCATGTACCAATTTACTTATACTTTAGATTCTCTGCTTCGTCTTGGTGTATCACATAAAATCCCATTAGCACAGTTTATGGAAGCAATGCAACAAAATGCAGAAAATGTTCAAAGGGCATCATGTTTTGCCAGGTGCTGCATAGTGTCTGGCAGATCCTATTATTTTTATTATTCTAGTTCAGGTTTCTTTTATCTTAACCATTGCATCTTTCATTTTAAAAATCTTACTTTCAGCAGACACAAGTGTGTTGTAAGAGATGAAGTGAAAGAGGTCGTAGAAGCAGAGATCAAAACCAAGCATGAATAAAACACAAACAAAAACTTCAAAACTCTGGGAAAAAAAAGTCATACAAACAATAAAGGCAGATCAAAAAGAAATGGGGGAAGTGAATCAAAGGCAGAACCAAAGTAAAAAGCTCTGAGTGGCTACATTAACTATGTATGGCTTACCTGCTCGATGAACTTAGCATTTGGTTTTGCATGCACTTCTGAGATGGACATTTGTCTTTTTCTGTCATTTGTCTTATTAAGATTTAAAATCATAATAATAGTAATAATAAAAATACAAAAGCTTGAAATTTTACTTGTTAAAAAGTAAAATCAGTTTAAGCCCATAATGCAAAATGCTGAGCTTGAGCAAGATTTGTTTTGAGAAATAAGTTCCATGTTTTGCACTCCTGGAACACTTTGTTTGATGAGAAATCCAGATGAGAAGGAAAATGATGCTCAGGACATTATCTTCAAAAGAAAGCAGCATAAGAAATGAATAATACATTTTTATTTCCTCTTTCTTCAACCCTAGCATAAGATACTGTCTGAATAAATAAATAAATAAATAAATAAAGGCTGTAAATAACCGTTGCCTCAGTCATTTCTCCATTACTTTGGCCAGTGAAGTGGGACCAACTTCTTATTTCTTGCTCTGAGAGGCAACTCACATTTTCAATGATGGAAGAAAGCAATGAGGAGTCGAGTGAAAAGGAAAGAAGGAACGGTGGGGAAATAAGTGTGGGGATGTGGTTACACGGAATTTACTTAATTAATTTTGCAAATGTACATTTGAACATGTCGTCATGCCGACAAATGAGATCCATCTTTTCTTGCAATGTCTATTTTTTAAGACATGATACGTTCGTCTATTAATCATGTAGATGTCTCACTTCTTAAACTCAGACAGTAAAAAAAGAGAGGTTAAGTCAATTTCAAATGATCAAATTTCTTTTATTACTTTCATGGTACCTACATTTGCTGTATCCAGTCATAAAAAAAAAACAAAAAAAAAAAACATATAAAGTGGCTTAAATGCCTTTTTAACAAAGACCCTCCGGCAATGCTTGAAACGGTGGCTTCTTAATGTCCACATAATGACTCTATAATCAGCCTTTTGATCAGGATGTGGTGTGTAAAAGCACTGTACTAGTTAGGGTGTTTGAATAACTGCAGACGAAAACAGATGTGAGGAGCAGTTCTGTGTCTTTAAGCGCACGCAGTGATGTCACCCCACTATACATGATCAGACTCGAATACTAAATTAATTGACATGCTATGCTTGTCTCAACAACACAGAGAGGGAAAGTGAAGTTACTTTTGTTGGGAACATGTCAACTGCTTTATCAGTCATGATGCTGCACTGGAAGCCTGCATCTGTCACAAGTCATGCTGCCTTTTATGACAGAAAATGCTAATGACGGTATCTCGGGTGTGTGGCACAGTTTGCTTCAGCAGCTTTAACACTTTTTGATAAATTAGCAGCAGTCCTGTGAGAAAGACGAAAAAAAGAACTGGTTGGTTTAAGAGTCTATTTTTTTTAAAATATGCTTGTGGGTATTCATTTATTTTAACTTAGAAGACACTCTTGATCTATTCTGTTTAGTTTATTTTTTTTCTTTAGTATCAATTCCCAGCAAATGTCGCCAATTTACCAGATAAAAAGACCCAGCTTATCTGCCGAAATAAATCAGATGAATCAGATCATGTAGACATTTAATTTGTTGCAATTTAATCAGGGCAATAATACGATTCAGCCAAGTTCAGTTTATTACTGCACTTCGTAAAAAGCTACGTATCCAGAAAGGTCCAGCAGATTACAATGTCTCGGTCCTTCCTCTGAAAAAAAGTGTCAACAGCCGAGTTAAATTTTCAGAAATCTCTCCTATAGTGAACAAGGATTGGAAGGAGGTGTCGTGTTTAAAAAAAGAGGACACATCCTCTAGAGTGAAGCTCATCTGCCATGAACAGCTGGACGTTAAAGACGCAGAAAAAAGTAGACGCTCTGGTGTGTGTGGACACACTGGAAGATGTGTAGGATGCATAGGCAGTAGCAACAGTAGCTCCTTCAGTTGCCTAGTCCAAACATGGTTTCGCGGTCAGACGCAGAGCAGAAATGCAAAGTGTATGATTTAGAAGTTGAACTGAAACCTGAGTGAAAGTGTTCAAACAGGTCATCACAGTGTCAGTGGACAAAAAATTTGAATTGTAGCCTTAAGCAAGATAATGCCTTTTAAGTTTACATTTGGGATTCTTAATCAAGAGTGGCTGACTTAGAGGTTTAATCACTGCCTCCTAAAAATTATTTTGCATAAAATGAGGATGGTTATGAAAAGAAAAACTTAAATAGATTGGTTAGGGCAACATCTAAGATCCAAGGTGGAGGTTTAGATGAAACTAAATGGACTTTACAGAGCAGGTTTGGCTTTCGGGCAACCTATTCACCATGTTTAGTAGGGCCCCAGAAACTATATTCTGAATAGGATTTTATTTATTTATTTATTTTAATTAATACAATGAAGTTATCACTACTGAGAGACAATGAAAAGGATGGCTCAAATTTTCCTATATGCCTTTTCTACTATGTTCTTTTCTCTTGATCAAGTTAAAAGTCTAATGTGAATTTTCTTCAAATATATAGAAATTTCACCACTCTTCATTAAAAATAGGAGCCAATCTTGTAATGGTCCTCCCCCTTTTTGATGGGGCAGGAACATTGGTGCTAGTTGCTTTGAAGTGGTTAGTTGTAACAAGACAATCAATTTGAGAGGAAGTAGCATTTCTTGAAATTAACAAAAGATACAGTTTTTTTCTTAAGTTGTTAGAACATTACTTGATAAAAATCTACTATAACAAAACATACTTATTTTTGAAGCTAAATCACTCACCTACACATATGTCTGTCAAAAAAAAATCACATTTACCAGACAAAGCTAGCTGCAGCAAGTGAATAGCGCTTTGTGAGACAGACAATATTGCAGCATTTCAATGCTGCGACACATCAGAACTCTGAGTGCGAGAACGGCATCTGACTGGCAGATTATTGGTAGCACATCTGTGCATGGATCTTGCAACTTTGTTGACACTGTGTACTCTTCAAGTATGAACATGCTACATTTGTCCCTTCAGACTAAGGCCTGTGGCATAGGTTAACTGGGAGCTGGTATTCTGGGATGCAGACAAGACAGGATTATGTCTTGTCAGCCCTGGTACCATTTTCAAGCTGTGCACCGAGTTTGCCGTTACTGGCAACAGCAGAGACAAATTGCAAGTGGGAATTCACAACACTCTTAGAAGGGCACTTCCTCACCCTTGGTGTTGGAACTGCAGGATTTCTTCTAGAAATGTTAAGGCTTGCATATCATTTATCATAAACAGGTCCTTAACCGGACGCTGAGGACAGCATTTGCATGATCCAGCTTTTATTGACCTGCCTGGCAGTTCAGAGGACTGTCTAGCATCGAGTGGACTTCAGTCCCATTGATAGATAATTGCTACGGGCTTGTGCTAATGACACGTTTGAGGAAGAATAGTCCAACAACCAATTAATTGGCTTTCGCAGTCAAACTCCTCCTCAGACACTGTTGGGGGAAAAAAATATATACATATATATTTGACTCCGTTATCCGAAGGCACAGATAACCATTTTCAAACTAAGTCACCATCAATGTTATACCATAAACAGCCTTATTATCAGAAAGTATAATACATACCACTGACTTTTAAAAGTCTATCAAAGCATAGTCAGTCAATCAGCTTTGTCAGACACTTTTGTAGACACAAAACACTCCAAAATGTTCAACAGAGAGAAAGACTTCTCCCTTTATTGTGACAAACATGTAAAAGAGTAATAAAATAATAATAAAAAAGAATGAGGCAGATATGGCATGTTGTGACATAATCAAAACACAAGAGTCTCATATTAAGTGGTGTCCATTTTGAGTGTTGTCAGACTCTCCAGTTTGAGACAGATCTTTGTGGCTCCTCAAGTTACCAGGAGAGTCTGTGACGCTTCCTTCATTAATAGCCTCCCCTCTGGTCGTCCACTTCAGATGGACAGCTGTGCCTTGGTACGTTTAGAGGTGTGTTATGTGCATTTTTTTTAGATGATGACCTTTGGATGATGTTCAAAGCAAAAAAAAAAAAAAAAAAAAAATGGGATTATGTGATGATATCCAGAAGTTACATGAGAGTAAAAACATGAGGATTTGAATTCAGTCATTAAAACTTTAGTAAACGTTTTCACGTTGCGTAGTGTAAATTTGGAGTCCACAACTCCTGAAAGAAAAATCTATTTTCAATTTGTGTAAATGTGAAGATTTGTGAAGTGTGTTATTTGTGGATTTCTTTGTTTTTTTTTTGTTTTTTTTTACTAAAAAAATGCTGCTGTATTACTGGACATAATATGAAAAATTGTCAAGTTTTGATTGAAACCTTGAAGGCATTATTTAATGTATTATCTTTACAACCCTGCAAACAAATAAACTGACACCTCCGTAGCCGTGGAAACTTTTTACCCTTAAAACATCCTATCAAGATGTGTTGTACTGAACATCAGTAGAAGAATTATATAACTGGAAGCACCTGAGGAAATTTGAAATGACTTGGCATTCGGGTCCTTTTACTAGAGATCTCTGAGCCGCTGATGACAACAGTGACATTCGGTAGGAGACGGGACCAGCTAAGCATGACTTCAATCTAATTCGCTGACAGATTCTGTGAAATTGACGCAGCCAAAATGATTCTGCCCAGTGGCCAAAGGGAAGACAGGGGAAATACCGAGGCACCGTTGAGTACTTAGGGGGAATTCAGCAATTTTCCTGCCACACTGCAATTAACTTGAGAAATTATTTGAAGAAGGGGGGAAAAAAAAGCAATCGCATACCAAGTGTTGTTCCTGGTATGCAAATGTTCCAAGAAGTTCCTTAACTTGCAGAGATGCTCAACTGAATCTCAAATCCAGATAGATGCACAACATAAACACAACATCCTAGCTCCGTTGAAGTGTAGCAGCACACTAGGGCCTTTGGCTGGCTGTGGTCTTTTATAGTGGCTCTAAATGCCATAGTATTCCTAAGATTAAAGTTTAGTCCCAGTGGGGAAGCCTAAATCTTCATTGTAGTTAATATCAGAGTGACCAATTTCAACTCTATTAGCTCTATTGTTTTTAAAATCTTGTGTTAAGATACAAAATCTGTCACTTAGAACAGTAACTGATTGCGTCTTAAGGATTAATTCTGTCTTTCCAGTAAATTGACAACTGTACTTAAAGATAAGCATTGGATATTTAATATAATAGCCTTATATTAAATATGAATTTAATATAAGAATTAGATATCTAATTCTTAGATATTAGATATCTAACATCTCAGAATCATTAGATACTAATGATTCTTTCGTTAATATCTAATGAAAGAATCAACATGAAAAATATAGCAGGTCGGTAAATATTGCTGAGGAAAAAACACATTCAATAATAGTGATGAAGAATTGTTGATTTAAAAAAAAGCCCTTTTATATAACAAGTTAAAATAATTAAAGATTTTAAAGTTATCAACAATCTGACTCCAAAATATTTTAGTCACATTACTAAAGACTACCATTCTAACAATAGCAGCCATTAACACATTTTTGTTTTAAATTATTTTTAGAAAGATGCTTTTGTTTGGCTGAACTATCATAATCCCAGTGACTGGTTTAAGCGGGCAGGAGGAAAAAATAATGTGTCTGTAAATAAAAGATTAAAACTGAAAGGCTGGTTTATGCTACATCATTTTATTAGATTGTTTGTGTAAAACTAAAGTAACATATTTCTAGCAACTGTCAAAAATGTTCACCTGCAGGAAATAAAGATAATGCACCAAATAAAAATGGCTGAGGGTGGATACTTTCATGGCGAGGCCCTGACCTTCAGTCGTAGAAGTACCATCTTTGAGTTCATGAGAAAGATTAAAAAACTAAAGCATCAGAAAAATGTCTCTGACAAGCTTCCCACCTGTGCGCTCTTTAAAAATTACTTAAAGGTCACTGGATTTCCTCAGGATATTTGATATTTGGCTGTAACACATGCAGACAGACAGACGGAGAATGAAGACAGGTAGTTTTACCTCTGCTTCAGTTCCACTCATTTTAAGGTATATTCACTATTGATTTTTTATTTTTTCCACTTAAAAGCAGAAATCTAAAATCGTAGCACCGGATTGCATTGTGAAACGTTTAATCCTCTCAGAGGAAAAGATTTTCTGATTTTCTGCTGAGAATCAGAAAAGACAGGTTCATTTTGGATAGATTACGATATGTTAAATCCTAACTACAAAAAAAATAAAAGTATAGTTTTGTTTACTTCAAGTGTTGCTGCAGATTTGTTCCTATAAAAATGGCTATCATTTCACATTAAATATTTGTGTTAATATATGTCGAATTCCACCATCCATCAGCGGTGGCCTATCCATCTTCAGCCTTCGCTAGTCATGTGAAACTTTTTAATGAAATCGGCAGAAAGAGACTCGCTGTGCATACAAGGTTGCGCTGGATTGGTTCGCAAAGTGATATTTGATTGAGCAGCTCCTGTGAAGCTCTGCTTTTGTTGGCAATTATTTGCCTATTAATTTTTAACTTCCTCCCAACAGCTCAATAAATAAACAAGCACATTTAATGAAACAAACTGCTTGCATATGGAAATAATTGTCAATATATCTTTCTGAACAAGTGCATAGATTTCTCCATTCTTCAGAAGATGATTTCTGTTAAAAAGATGGGGCTGGCTAACAGTTGCTTGGGGGTCCAATTGTATCTGTTGTTATGTTGATGCCTTCGGTTTGCATACATGAGGGGAAAAGACACTGTGTACAGATTAGATGTGGGTTTGTGAGTTGATATTCCAGCGAGTGGATACTAAATAAAAGTTGTTCATAATGGCTTTCTGGTATATTTCAAGTGAACCTGAGTGCAGTGAAACAAACCATTTGGTGATTAAGTGGTAGAGGTGGGAATGTGGAAATTAGTTCCTATTATGAAGGTCGTGGGACAAACCCACCAGAACTGTCTGCTGAGCTTCATGCCGCTGACAACTCCAGCCGAAGCCAGAAGAGATGACTTCAGCTCGCGTCTTTCATGTGAACACATGGTGAGATGTACTTTTCATCATTAGGACGTCGCCTCGCCTTTGAAATGTACATCATTACGAGTATGACGCTGCGGGGTTTCGAGGGTACCAGTCATTTGCTCTAAATTATCTGGCCTTTTTTGAGTGTCCGTAAGACATTTTTTTTATTTTTTTTGACGTCCTCTGAATCCTTTTCATGGATTCAAGACGTACCAACACCATGGTAGGTGTTTTTCATTAGCTGTCGTTGTTCAATACAATTGGTTTTCTGAATATAAGTTCCCTGAGGTGTGCAGTGAATGACGGAGGGTTTCTGTGATGTGTCATTGTGCCCCCCTTTAATGTACAAAAAGGTAGCATGCTCACTAAGTGAAAACATGATACTTTATCACACTTATCATCGAAGTGATGACAGAGTCTTGGTTATCACTGTCGTGGGCCCAAAAAGACACCGAAATGTTGCAAATTGTAGTTTGGAATGAATGCCTCCCAGCTCAGGAGGTCAGTGGTTCGAAACCCGACTAAGCTTTTATGTTCTCACTGCAGATGCAACGGGCTTGCATGAGGGTTCTCGTGTTTCCTCACACTCACAAAAGCTGATGAATAACTGAGTGAGTGTGAGTGGATGACTGTGTTTTTCTTATGAAAAGACACAGTTCCTATTATGTTCTGAATGTACCCAAATCTTGTATCAGCCTCCCTATTTTAAAAAAAAAAGAAAGCTTTTTATACTCTGCTAAACTACTCTTCAAAACAGAATAGTGAGCATAGTAATATTTGCATATTTAATTTTTAATAGATTCACTATCTATACAAACTTTAAAATGAGAAATTGTAGATAATCTTTTCCATTTTTAACAACTGTTTTCTCAAAATGAAACTTCTGCATCCTTGAAGGACTGAATTAGGGATGTTTTACTCTTTTTATCTGTGGATTCTTAGCTTCCAGAGAAGCCAACTAATATTGTCCTTGGGCACTCAAAAGCCCATCCTTGTGACTCTCACGACACATGTCAGCAACTGTGATGCGTCTTTGAGCTGCTGTAGCCGCCTGCCAACAGAAACACAACACGGCTACATCCTGCTTGAAGGGTTCAGATGGCAGAGTGAGTCTCAAAGGAAATCTCATACTCTTCTAAAATGATGAGCAGATAAATGCAGGACGGAGTCTCTGCTGATCCCAAAGGACTCCATGGTATTACAACAGTCTGGTGGGGTGGTAGTGCCCTAAGCATCACCTATGCTGTGGAAAAAGTTGCAAAGCGTTTTGAGATACTGTACCTGGAGGTGACTGCTTTGTCAAGCCTCAGTTATGTGTCGCATATGGGCAGGGGGTTAACAGATTTTATGTTTTCCTCCAGGTCAGAGGGTGTATTGCCCCAGCAGATGGCTTGGAAACCCCTCGTTGAGCTACAATGTGGCATAATGTTTGAGAAGAAGAAGGGGGGGGGGGGGAATTACAAGCAGTGTAGCCAAGAGGGTAGATCGGTAAGAAACCCCAAAAGCTGTTAAACTACCTGGCAGAATGTGGTCTACAGCACTCCATGCAATCATAAAGCTTTATTTCAAGTGGCAGCATCCTTCCCACCTCTCGTATGATTAATGAGAGCAGAGCAGATGCCATGGATATGGAGCAAAGGGAGTTAAAAAAAAGAAAAGGGTGGGGGGAGGTGTGAGAGGGGCACCTTTATCTTCCCTTCACATAGTAACAGCTTTCGTTTCTACACTTTTGCATCAGCAATGTCTGGCTGTGTTTGTGGGAGTGGGAGCATCTGTGTACACTGTCTGCATGAATATTTACTGGCATGCTTGTGTTGCAGTTTGCCATCTACAGTGTGTGCATGTTTCGGTGGTCCGGTGTAAAAGACACAACATGTAGAAGCAGTGCTTGGAAAGTAGCTGCTATTGGTCCGTGCATAATTAGACTATGACGAGTTAAAAACATTCTAACTTTGAAAAATAGATTTTGACTCTCTTTAGTTATTGTTGGCCTACTGTATAGGCCAGTTGACGTTCTGAAAGAAACAAAGCAGTTTTCCCACTTATGTTTCTTATCAAGTCTTATTGGTATGATTTTATTCAAAGTACAGTTTCAAGCTGCTCATCGGTGCATCTAAAAACATATGCACATGAGTGGGATAATATTTCATTTTTTGCATTTAATTTTGTTTAAGAAGAGCAGATCCATAAGGAAATGTGGTGAAACCTTCAGTCTCCTGCGTTCTCATTTCATGATCGCAGGAATGTTCCTGACTGACAGGCTATTGAAGCATTTACTTCTTTTCGGCAAGTTATAAATCAGCCTGGATTTATATCCATTCACGGCTCGCACCTCGTCTTGCAATTTCTTGCCCGGGGCCACTCCTTGCCTTTATTTTATGTATTTTTTATCACCAGGCATATTTTAGCCCCTGCTTAAATCAGGAGACAGACTTGTCTCTCTGTAAAGCTAAGATGACTGTCCTCCTCACCACTTGTACGAATGCAGAATTGCCTCATTGAGGAAAGGCATCTGAAATAAGAAGTCGTACATTAATGATGTGCTAGAAGGCAAAACAGCCATAATATTTTGTGATAGAAGGTAAACTCTCCAAGAACGTGAAAAGCATGTATTGTCCTGTGTTTTTTATTACAAAACTCCGTTAGCTATTAAATACTTCACTTAAGGTCGTTTATATGTGCTTCATTTGAACGGGGCGGTTTATAATTGTTTCATCAAATTAAAGACTGAAGCAGTACACAATATAACAAGTGTCAAAGGATGATGGATTAAAACAATTCCTCCCTCCAGGGCAGTGGTTCCTACCTCAGGCTCATTGCATCCTTCCCGGACTGATCCGATTTTCACGTGTCAAGCTACTGTTTGGATGCCTGCTTAAAAAGGTCAGGTCTAAATTGAGAGCAGGGAACACGACTTTCCAGGTTTAAGGATCAAATCTCAAAAGGCACTTTAGCAGCCTATATGAAGGAGAGCGAGAGAGGACGAGAGGTTCTCTTTCAAAAGTGGCTGACACAAGAGTTGATCTTGCAAGTTGAGAGTTGTTTTTGATGACTCTTGGGGTTTCCCATTAATCTTTTTTTTCACATTTCCACACACTGAAAAACTAATGATGCCAGCCATCTCTCTGCTGTACAGAAACTAACACAACCCATTCTTCATGTTAACTACTGTTTTCCGCCCCCTGTTTTCCTCCAATATGAGACTCTTATGTCTTTGGATGTTTACTTTATCAAGCATTGCCTCACATTCACCACCAACTTTCTTAGGTACACCTTGTTAGTACAATGCTTGAACCCTCTTTTGCTTTCAGAACTCTTGTGATTCTTCCTGGCAGAGAATAAACAACGTTTCTGAAACAATAGTAGCTTCACATGGCTGACGGGTGGAGATTTGTCGACTCAGTGTCGTGAATCAAATATCTGTTATGCATGCAATGCTTGTTATGAACTTCAGCAAGTATCTAAACCCCGAAATTGAGTGAAAATTTGGATCAAATATATGTAATAAAGTGGCCCGCCGGTGTGTATGCATCATTGTATTTACTTCATTTTCGGTAATGTATTCAGAGAAAAATTAGTAACCAGGTAGGAAAATTACATCTAAAGTCTACATATATATTTTTTTATTAGTCATTCTCATCTGAACTTAAAATATAGAGCAAGGAATGTAGTAAGGTGGTGGTGGTGGGGGGGAAGCGGCACATATTCATTCATCTTCTATTCTTGTTCCTTCATTTAATTGAATTTTCTACTATAGTACTGCATGGTCCGTGGATATAAATCACAGCTCTCAATCGGTCAAGACAGCCCGAAGACGTCTCTGGCTACAGATGTACAAGAAGGGCGGGCAGAGGGGCAAAAGGAGGCCAAGATTTATGTGCCCAAGGAAAAACATGACCCTGGGTCTCTGCTGCCTGTCAGCAGAGCATCTTTTCCATTACCTTGAGGATTCATAAGCACTATATTTCAGGCAAAGGGTCCTTGAACAAATCCAAAACAGGCACAAAAGACTGAATGATTCCCATGAGCTCAACTATGCTTATTTATTTTTTTAATTAAATACAGCAATAAAAAAAAAAAAAATCTTGTTTCCAGTATTATAATGCAATACAAATGAAGCTGACATCACGTCTGAAAGCAGTGCTTTATAAAATGGAAGATCCTTGACCCGTCCTCTCCAATCCTGACCTCTGCTTCTTTTGAACGCTATAGCCAAGCAATCCCATGTTAAACTGGAGAGCCAAAAAAAGGTTAATTATCCATTACAATTTCTGGTTTTGACATTCATTAAAATGGTTCATTGAACATATTTCAACACAGGTTTACTATAGACATTCAACCTATGTGCAAAACTCGGAACGTGGGAAGGCTGTTCAATGGGAAACATCATCTGTATTAGTTAAGCCTGTTAGATAATGGACATTTTCAAGTGTACTACTGTACTGCGGAGACGTAATTGCACAAATGAATGAAAACAGAAATGAGAGGGAAAAGAAGAAAACACTTAACATGAAGAAAATATTGGCACTTCTGTTACCGAGTCACAATGTAGAAAAAAAAGTTATGCGAGTTGGAGCAAGGACGTGACCTGAGAGGCTCAGAAGACAGTGTTCGAGTAAATATGTTTCACGTCTAAGCTTTCAACAAAGAGGCGGTTATGAAAGCCTTGCTATTTGTCGGCTCTGAAGACTTCAATCAATCAATCAATCAATCAAATTTTTGTTGTATAGCACATTTCAGCAACAAGGCATTTCAAGGTGCTTTACATAATTAAAATAAAAAACTAAAAAATAAAAACAAAAACAGCATGTGACATTGAATAAACAGTAAGAAAGAGAAAGAGATTAAAAAAAAAAAGATTTAAAAAACATACTTTTGTTACGGAATTTAAGCGCCTGTCGTCGCCGGACTCCGCCGTCCGTTTAACACGGGTATTATCCAGGCCCCGTCGCCTAAGAGGACAAGGTCTCCAACCTTGCAGCACCAGGCTCCGTCCACCTGTCACGCGAATTTTTGCGCTAGGACTTTGCCGTCCTACACGGATTTCTGTTCACTATTTTTACCTGTTAGAGTCTAGAATTTACAGGGTTTTTCTGTGCGCGCAATGACCCTCAGTCACTTGACCTGACCCTAATCAGCACAGGGCAGCTCTTTACAAACCTTTTTTTAAAGTAATTGATTTGAATTCTTTAGCCAACTGAGGACATGTTTTGTAGAACCCAAAAGAGAAGACCTTTTCAAATTAAGCCCAACCATCCCACCAATGCTACCTAACCATAAGCATCACCCTTTTTACTCCATACAAGAGTTCTCCTGGCATCCAATCTGGTTTCAGTGTTCCTCAATAAAATTTCCCCTGACAAGCATGATGGAGAGCCTCTCTGCTTCAGAGCTGGATACTCAGAAAACGACTTGAAGGAAAAAATACTGCCATCCCAGCCGATGACTTGCCAATCCAAATTAAAAAAAGTTAGAGTGGCCAGGTTTATGCTGCACCCTACATTGCCACTATATTTCACTCTTATGTGACTGCTCTGCAATCACATTCTCACACATTCATCCGGCGTTGCTCCCCTCTCCCTCTGATCAGGTTACTTGTAAAGTTTAGTTTAATATTCACCATCTCTATGCTTATATGGACTATTACATTGACAGATTTTCTTCTATAATCCCACAAAAGTTGTTTGAAGGAGTCTATTTACGTCTGCCAAACTGACATCGGTTTGACATTACAGAACATTTTCTGCAACAAAGCTTTCCAGTAACACTCAAGTTTCTGTTTGAAAGAGTCATGATCTTTTTGACTATGTGTTTTGCTTTATTCTGGTATTTATTCATACTTGCTCTCTTGTTCGCTCCGTTTTAGTCGCCATTTCTCCAGCTTCCTCAGTTTAGCTTCAGCTACTCGGCTTCCCGCACAGCTGCACCTAGTTTCTAATCAGCCACCTGCTTCTTGTTCAATATTTCTTCGACTTAAATAACTCTCAGTCAGATTGTTCTATTACTTACACCAGCATGCTTCCTGGCTTTCTGCTTGTGATGTATTATTTTGGATTCCCCCTTGAATTTTGAGTTTCTGAATTCCTTTTTTTTTTTTTTTTCTTTAAGTGAAACTGTTTATTTCCTCCTCTCTGCTCTTGGGTCCTTCTCTACATCATTACATGACATTCTGACAAGTACTTTGCCGTTTTTATGTTGTTTTCTTGTCATGCCACCTGAGGCCCTTTGTGTTCTAATGCTATTTGAAATGCTGCAGAGCATCCAAGTGCGAGTGTGACCTCATATTTAATCAGTTTTTTTCTTTAATAACCGACTTCAGTGTTCATTAAATATGGATCATAAACCTTTTCAAACTCGTGCAGTTTATGGGTTACTGTTCATGGTGGTGGGCGACGGGTACGTGGGGAACTGCGCGATTTCATTTCTTCCACACTGTGCAACTCTGCATATACAGTTACAGAAATTTTAAAGGATACAACTTCCATTTGTGAGAATGAATGTTGAGAAAAGATTGTTGACGGGGTCACCAGTGCAGAAAGTTTGAGAGCAAACGGAGTTGCAGCTCTTGTCTTTTGATTTCAAGAGAACTGAGTTGCTCAACATGAGATGTAAAAAAAAACCCATATACTTCAAACATTAAGCAGCAGAAGGAACTGTATAACATACTGGTTAGGAAGCACTTTATTCAGCTCCATCACTTTTCATTTAGTTTTGCTTGTTTCCAAACAAGCAAAACGTGTAATTCTCATGATATTTTAAGATGCACAAAAATGCACTGTCTAAAGTAATTTTTTAATACAGACTGTGAACTTGCCTTGCAGTCTTTGGAGATGAAATTCTGTCAAGTTCTTGTTCTGTAGAGTCGTGCCTTCATAACACACGTGTGTGTGTGGGGGGGTGTGTGTGCGTGTGTGTGTGTGTGTGTGTGTGTGTGTGTGTGCAGATAGAAGCCTCAAGTGATGGCTTCGGGGCAGCGGTGTCTCAGGGGGAGAACGTTCAGAGAAGTTTGTCCTGTCCTTTGATCAAAGAAAAACAAAAACAACCGAGTAGGAGGGGAAACACTAAAAGGAAACATGATGAATTAAGTAGTGAAGTTCATTCAGTACAAGTCTTAGAAGTAAAATTGACTGGAGGTATTTCAAGTAGGTCATTTTTCATTAAGGTCAGGATAGTGACGTTAGCACTGCAAGATGTGCACTAAAGTATTTTTAGGGAAAGCAGTACTGCTTTCTCACCTTGTCACAATCAATGCATATTTGTGCTGTGTTTTTTTTTTTTTTTTTTTTTTTTTGAAACCACAGCACAAATATTGTGGTTAGTTAGCTCTTGCATATTCTGTACATTCTCCAGCTTATCATTACCATTGGTTTTTTTTAACTTTAATTTGTGTTGAGTTTCTTGTTATTCTTGTTCATCTGTTCTGTGCATTTGAGTTCTCACACATTTTACTGCAAGTCTTTTTACCCGCAGTTTGTAGTCCCTCTACTGTTTTGGTTCGCCCTCCTTTGTATTCTGCTCTGTGCTGTAGCTCAGCTGTTTTGAATTCCTCTGTTTAATCACACCTGCTTTTATTGTCGTTTTATTGTCACTCCTCACTATTTAGGCTCCTTGGTTCTCAATATTTCTGCCCATTTGTTCACACTGCTTCCATGTCCCATTCTCCTTGTGCTTACCTGTAAGTTGTTTCTGATTTTGTTTTTATTTATTTGTCATTTTATCAAAATTACTGTAATGCTCTTAAGTTCCTGTATGCACTATGTGTTTTCCCATCTATCCACCATGACACACGGCCTCTGACAATCACTAACCTTTGTGTACCTTGCTTTGTAAGTGTGTGAGTAAAATCGCTTCCTGTTTTGTTCTTTAAATCCATAAATGAATTTAATTTATTTAACTCTTTTCTGGCCACAGTGTTTTATACTTTAGCCACCTTTACTCAGTCAAACTCAACACATGCATGTTTATGCATGGATACATAGATCTGCAGGCAACCTGGGGTTAAGTGATTTGCCCAGGGGAACATCAACATGTGACAAGAGGAAGCTAGAGCCCACAACCTTTTGATTGTAAGGTAACTACTCTACCCACTGAGTCACATTAGCCCACAGTAAAAACGGTTAATTATTTCATCAATCAAAGGAACACAAATAAGCATAAGTTGTGAAGCTAAATATTAACAGTGGAGCAAGAAAAAAAAAGTCTGATCTCAGTCTTCTTCTATGAAGTCTGTAGATTTTAAATGAGAATTTTTTATTTTTTTTTTAATATTACAAATAGAAGAGGTTAAATGTCATATTCAAAAGTCATGGTAGGATTAAAGGAAAACCTGCCTGGATTGTAAAATGTGAACACTTGAATGAGAGTTTGCTGATGTACTGCTACATTTTTTGAAAAAAATAAATCTGACTTTTGGAAGGCAACATTTAACATTTAAGGGCAAAGCAAGAAGACGGAATGATACACATTGAGAGGAAAGGTAAAGTGGGAGATTTGGGGCAGTTCGGGGTAAGTGTGGCAGACCGATGACTGAAAGCAGAATGAAGGCATTAAAGGGCTTTGAAGGGGTAATGCAGGGGTTGGTTTAACAGTTCCATAACATTTTCATTTCCCTAAGCACTCCTTTACTTGACAGAGAGACCACCTGAGGACATGGAAACTTAGAAAGAAGGATTTTCTGTCAGAAAATCAACTGAACCAAAGCTTCACTGTGAAGTGGGCACTGCAGTTTATTACATTATGTGATGGCAATTGTTTTGCAAAAATCTTGATATTCATACTCATGAAGTTTTTTTCTAATTTTTCATGCTGAACCAAAAACCACAAATGCCAGCGTCTTTTTAGTTTGCCTTCCATGTAGCAGTCCAGTATCTGTCCTCCTCTCGCCCTCTTGCTGATCAGCTCTAATAAAAGCCAATATCCATATTTGTTTGTTTTTTTTTTGTTTTTTTTCCCCATGGTTTCCGGGGGTTTAGTCTTTGCCTGTTTGCATACACTTGTGCTCCTGAGCTCAACCTCAAGTCTCCTCCATTGACCCTCTGAACTACTTTGAGAAACTCCAAGACAAAGTCACAGATCCTATCTCTCCTCTGGTCAGCATTAAATCCTTATCTCTGCCTGCCTGCTGCCTGTCTCGCAGCACAGCGATATATCGAAATAAATACAATCTCACATTGCTCAAATCAACATCAACTGCAGTCATCCAAAATTAATAAGGACCTCTTTTTTTTTTTTTTTTTTTCCCAGCTAATATTTCAAGAACAACAAGTAAGGTGAAATACAGGCCTCACATTTTGTTTGTAACATCAGGGCTCCACTAACTTTCCTCTCTGTGGTGCTAGAAATATCCTTGGACTGGTAGCTTCCCCTGAAGCCCTTGGAAGAAGAAATTGTGACTTTCTGTTTCATAAACTTAATTTAACTTTTTACAATGGCTTGTCGTTGCCCTCCTGGATTTGGGTCTTCACAAAACTTGAAATCATGACAGCCCATGGCAACTGGAGGATTTGCACAGATTCACAACTCAAGAAGGATAAACTATTGACTGGACAACATTGGATTGTGCAGCCTACAAATCTGGCCTTTAAGGAACCCTGACAAGAAAAAGGTTGAACAAAATCATCAATTTTGAGACAAAATGTAAAAACCGTGGGCCCATTACCATCCTGACGGTGAAACATTGCAAATGCAGATTATGGTTATAATATATAAGGGTTAATGATACTTTTGTAAGTCTTTTACAAATGTTTTTACAATGTGTTAACTTAGAGGAATTAATTTAATAATAATAATAATAATAATAATAATAATAATAATAATAATAATAATAATAATAATAATAATAATAATAATAATAATAGCTATTTATGAAGCATTTTCAAACAAATGCTGAATGAATACAAAGATATATTAATACCAAATTAAAGCAATACAGTTTAAAAGCAGACAAAATACCAAAAATTGGTTCTCTTCATAGTGAAGAGTAGTATAGTGATTTATGAATTATGCTAGAAAAAAGCTACCCTTCCACTTCTAAAAAAAACAAAAAACAAAAGGTAATCTGGCAAAAGGTTTAGTTCAGTATGTCCACTCTACCCCTTAAAACTGGTTTAGTGGTTCTTTACTGCATGTATTTGGTTTGTGAGGCCATGCAATGGTGTGGCCCAGAGTGAAAAGCTGTGACTTTTCACTGATATTTTATATTCAATTATTTTCTTGCTGAATAGATTGAGCATTGCAGCCATGGAATAAATAGAGCGTTTTACACATGGTCAGATCTGTCTCTACTCTGTGCCGATGCTGAGTTGGCCTCTTGTTGTCTTGAATTTTCAGACTTAAAATTAAACGATAAAAAATGTTATATATTCTGTAGCTTTTTTGAAAATATGAGGGGCCATTTTTTGACAAATATCAGTCGATATTTGATATAACGGTGCCATGATTGAAAGCAATACCAGCAAGTCCACCGAAACATGGCTGAGAAAAGGGAGTTGGGGAAACCACAGATTGAATTTCCACACCTTCAGGTGCTGTGGAGTAAACTTTTAAACAATACATTTCGTTTTCATTCAGCTGTATTTTATAAGGCTCTTGTTTTTATTCTCTATACTGTTTTTATTGAATGTAGCAGTTTGAGATTTCCTTAAATGTAAAGTGCATTCTAAATGAAACCATTACTTTTGTTATAACTCAAAGATATCACTTATGCTCAGAAACTCTCCTGTGGCAGAAGAGTGTGTGGAAATTTCTCTGACAATGTTAGAACAGTCATTGCCAGTTACTGGAAATGCCTGATGAGTGCTGTTGCATGCTACTTGTTCACATAATAGGCTCAGAATGGTTTGAATAGTTGTCTCCTCTTAATAAATATTTGAAAAAAAAAAACCACTGCTCTTTGTATTTACTTTATATCATGTTAATATTTGTTGGATGATCTGAGAGGTCTGAGTGTGAGAGAAAAGCAAAAAACAGAAGAAACCTCCCAAGGGAATTTTTTTTTTATAGCACTAAAGTCATTTTGAACAGAACACTTGTTCAAAATGTATCATTCATTTCATATGGGTTCTAAACATAACACTCTATTCCCAGTATCCTGCTTTACATATAACCTGTTGTACATAAACTAGAATCAGACTTTTAAATCATCCACTACATATATGTTGCACTTATGAAATCCGTTAACTGATGGCCTGATCAAAATAAACGAATAAAATATGTAAGCACATGTGGAAATAAGAAGAAAAAGGCACGGCTGTAATTATACATTAGAAAAATGCTTCCTTTTTGTTTATATTAAAATGGATATAAACAAACTAGATCTCTCTCTGGTCTCAAGGCAAAACTCTCTTAATGAAAACTTAGCAGATTTATTTTCCTCTGGTTAATTTCTCTGTGATTTTCAGTTCATTAAAGCATGAGGAACTGTAGCAAGATGACAAGTACATTAGTATGCACGAAAGGAAATAACCTGGGAAAATAAACAATTATTGAGCTGAGGTTTAGGATTTGTGCTTGTACTCTTCTGAATCATTACAAGAATGCCAATAAACTGAAAAGGAAAGACATTTTGCAATAAAAAGCACATTTGATTGTTCTGTAATTGTACACTTGAAGCTCATAGTAATTACAGAAGTTCAGTATTTTAAAGGGCATGGCATTTTTTTTTTTTTTTTCACAAAATGTTATGAAAATCAAACGATTTATGCCTAGAGTATTAAGACTAAGAATCCCTGGCGGTTTCTGGGAAAATCTGTTTTTCTTGTTGGAGTGAAATGTAAAGATGTTAATTGTTTGTTCTTTTCACGTCTTATTTTTCATTAGATTATTGAGCTGCAACAACTTATATATATATATATATATATATATATATATATATATATATATATATATATATATATATATATATATTTTTTTTTTTTTTTTTTTTTTAAATTCCCCTCTCACCCTCCGCGGGTGGTCTCTTTCATCCTCTGAGCTCGGGTCCTCTACCAGAGGCCTGGGAGCTTGAGGGTTCTGCGCAGTATCTTGGCTGTGCCTAGAACTGCACATTTCTGGACTGAGATGTCTGATGTTGTTCCTGGGATCTGTTTGAGCCACTGCTCCAGTTTGGGGGTGACTGCCCCGAGGGCCCCGATGACCACAGGCACCACTGTGGTCTTCACCTTCCAGGCCTTCTCCAGTTCCTCTCTGAGGCCCTGGTATTTCTCCAGTTTCTCATGCTCCTTTTTCCTGATGTTGCGGTCACTTGGTATTGCTACATCCACCACAACGGCTTTCCTCTGTTCTTTATCCACCACCACAATGTCCGGTTGGTTCGCCATTACCATCTTGTCTGTCTGGATCTGGAAGTCCCACAGGATCTTAGCTCGGTCATTCTCCACCACCTTTGGGGGTGTTCCCCACTTCGATCTCGGGGCTTGCAGTCCATATTCGGCACAGATGTTTCTGTACACTATGCCCACCACTTGGTTATGTCGTTCCATGTACATATATATATATATATATATATATATATATATATATATATATATATATATATATATATATATATATATATATATATATATATATATATAAAGTTAAGCAAGATGAAAGTTAAGCATAAGCAGAAGTGATTAGAGGAAATGAACCTTGCTTGTTTTTCATTGTCTACCAGCAGGAGGCAGTGGTGCTGAATAATCCTAGCTGACTGCGGCTGAATGAGTCGAGGGAGGATTGTTCCAGGTTTTTGCTTTAATGTCCGATGCATCCATCAAAGGGTGTATGTTTACAGGAGTAATGATCTGACTGACCAGAGACAAAGACAATGACAATGACAGAGCGATGAGAATTTCAGGTGAGTTTTAAAAAACTCTCTGTGACATTCCCTCAAAAATATAAAAGCTGCCTGTTCTGACCCGTTCTATTGTATCTCTAGCCACATGTTTGGGTTTGTTTTCCTACTGGAAGTCAAACTTCTGACCCGGTCTCAAATCCTTTTCAGCCTTTAACACTCGGTGTAATAAGATTCTCTTGTATTTAGCTTCACCCATCTTCCCAGGAAAAAAAAATGATACTGCCACCACCATGTTTCACTCTGAGGACACTAGTATCTCTTCAGGATAATGCTGGTATAGCAGTAGAACAAAACCCTTCTCCCCTACTTTAACAAGCATGTTCTATCCCTGTCTGTATTTACTCTATAACTATCTCTGTTTTAACACTTATTAATTCAGCATGTTATGGGTACACAGGAAAAATGATTATCTTTTGTAACTAAGTGCTGTTTTTTGAAATTTGCCACAAGGTTAATAACTTGTCTATCAAGCATGAGTGTTGCTGGCACACTCTAAAGATAGTTTGTACTGTACGGCTAATTAAAACGGACATAAGTTTTTTTTTTGTTGTTTTTTTTTTTTCAATTGCTAGCAAACAATATTCAATTGCAGTTCTTAAAATGTGTAAGAAATGTGCTTAACAAGTGAATTACATTTCCCACGACACCGACCTAATGAAGTGCAACAGAAAAATCTGCAAATCTGCAAATGTATTTTAAGACACACCACATGGATGGGCTGCTGTCAGAAGTGTGAGTATTTCCAAAACTATCTGCGATGAGTGCTTCCCCAATAACAGCTGGGAGGAAGCATCATGGGACTGTGATGGATGCATGAGCCTGTGATTGGATAGGATGGGCCGCTTGTCATGTTTCTGCCAGATAGTGGAAGACACGGCCTGTCTGGGTACTACAGCCACCAGAGGGAAAAAAAAAAAGAGAAGTGTTAAAGCAAATTTGGCATCATGAATTGCAGCCACAAAAACCACCATGAAAATACAAAGAAGGGTTACTTTGTATTAATCTGCTGTGGTGTTTATTGGTATTTTACGTAAATTTAGGTAAGCACATAACCATTAGCAACCGTGTTCATTTGCCAGTCTGTTTAGGCTGAAATATCAACACTAGATTTATAAAATGCAAGACTAATGATGTTTATATTTATGGCAGCTTTAATTTTGTTTGAAATGATTGCAGCATGGTGTGTATTTTAAGCTTATTTTCTAACTCAATGAGACTTGGTAAGAGAATCGGAAAGGAAGCGAATCAATAAGTGAGATCGATAATAATGGAGTCAAAATGACTAAATTCTTATCAATTCCCATCCATGCACTGGATTTTATTTAGGAATATCAGAATAGAGTAGCTGAATTCAATTGCGCACCACTGTGTACAACTTTTATTTTCTGAAAATTGTGAAAACTATGTACTATTTTTCTTTCCCAATTAAAATTCTGAAAGAAAACACACTTGGTTCAAACATGAGAGAAAATGTAAGAAGTTCAAGAGACACTGCTTTCGAAGGGCTTTTTATTTCTGTTTACCTGGCAAACAGGTAGAAAAACTCATGAAATAAATATCCATTCATCCATTCATCCATTCACTGTCTACACTCAATTATCCTCGCAGGGTACTATAGGTGATGGTGCCTCTCTGCAAGCAGAGATTATTTTACAATGAAAAATCCAGCAAAAATAAAATGAACTTTCTCTTTTAGTTTGTTAGTGTGCTTCAAAAGTCACAGAATGGATACATCATTTTATACTATAGTGAAGAACCATTTAGACCCAATCTTCCCCTGTCGGTGTGACTCTAGCTTTTCAATGTGTTAGCTGCTTGCCTTTACCCATGGTTTGGCATGGTCTGTCACAGCAGTACAAAGAAAAGAAATGCAGTGTTTTGCAAAGATCACAAAAGGGTGAAAGTAAATTGGACTAAGCCATGTAATCCTCTTGTTTTGGCTCCCTCCTTTGTGTTTTCCTTTGACAGTCAGTTCTGTTGATCATCATCCAGATTTTTTTTTTTTTTTTTTTTTATGGTTCCTCTGATATTGTTGGGAAAAGGCTCAACAAGTCTTTGTAACTTTGACTAAACTGTGGGTGTTTAGATTTAAAAATGAGATGTTATTGTTTTTGTTTGCTTCCTGAGAAGTTATGGTTTTGGACGTATAACAGGAATGCTACATTTGATACATTTACATCAGTTTGTAAGTCACAAGTCATCAGTTATCAGTCATGCTACGTACCTTATTTGGTTCAGGTGTTTTTCATTCAAATCTTTAAAACATAATTCATTACATTTTAGGCGGATAATAATTTTGAGTTATATAATATTTATTGCTGATAAAACAAATGAATTTGACGCCGTTCTTGGTGAATCGTGACATGCATTTTTGCTCCGATAGAAGCAAACCAACACTATTTCTCAAGGGGGGACATGGATTATGTATATATTTATAAATTAAATAATTTTAAGCAAACGAATAAGGTACTGGGAGGAAATATCCTGAAGGTGATTCTTGTATTCGCCATTAACTGACACATGCTAGCAGATAAAAGAAAAGCAAAAACAGAGTAAATAAAACAAGACTAAGACGTTTATTATGGCCATTGTGTTGACACTAAAGCTATAAAACTTAGAATCCACTTGTAACTCCTTAGATATTTATACTATTGCACTCTTTCCAAACCTTTGCTATTCTTTAAAAAAGAGGGATGGCACGATTTCTTGTTCCTTGGAGACATGTTCTCTCTCTTTCAAAAGCCCTCTGCAGTACTTATGTTTTGAGAGTTGATGGCCTATAAGCTGTTATTAGAAATGTTGCTAACCAGTCGGTGTCCCGTCCCTCCATCGTGAGCCTAGGGTGTTGTCACTTTGTGGAATGTTTCCTGACTAGTCCAACATGTGAGATGTGTTGGTTATCTAGGGGAGGAAGAGATAAGAAGAGCGCAACAGGTGTTTAGAAAAGCATGCTGGTAGTTGTGCTTTTACTTTGCTAGAGCACTGGTGACTATGTCCGCTGAGCACACTCTCTTATGGTTTATTAATTTACTCCGGTATCGTCAGATGTGTTCTTTATTTTCTTCTTGGTTGCCATTGGATGTCAACAACGTCAAATTTTACCTGAGCCTCCTTTTTGTCCTCTAAGCACCCTGTTGGTAGATAAATATTGTTTCTGGGTTTATTTTGCCTGCTCCTGCCTCTCTTTTCATGTTTATTTGTTGCCCCGATTGTGGTTGTCTTGGAGGTTCTCACCTTTGACGTGTGAACAGAAACTAAAAGTTACTCGGCAACAACTCAGTGGACTGGCAGATACGAAGTCTGCTATCAGAGAGCTGCTCACTGTGGAGGAACACCATCACGAGTTTTATCTTTCCCAGCCTCTAAATGTTTGCATGCATAGCAAACTAATCAGCTGACCTGAATTATTTCCATTATGTTTGGGCCAGCAATGAATTTCCATAAGACAAAGATGTAAGACAAATATTTGGGTTTAAAAGCTCTACCTTGAGGTTCTCCGTTGCTAAACGTTGCTGCAAACATCATTGGAGCAACAACCAAAACTCCTGCCTGCTCACAGGCTGCCCACGTTCCTGCCCCATGTCCACGCCCTACAATAGTAAGGAACAGACGCCAATGGACACACATAACTTGGGTAGGACTGAACCAGACATTTAAAGGGTTAGAGTCATACTTGACAGTGGAGAAGGAGCTCATGTGAGCCGTGGCAGACATCAAGATCCTATTCATACCTGTAAGTGTCTGTTCAGGGGAAAGTAGCTGTCCACTGTTCACTTCTGAGGAAAAACTGCCCTGTGAAAAGCTAAAACTCAACCTGACAAGAGAGACCCCTCTAAAAGCAAAAAAGGCAAAATCATTACTCTTTTTCCCTGCTCTTAATGGCTTTTCTTTTACTCTCTTTCCAACTCACTGTCATGAGAGAGGTCAAGCAGCAGGCACTCTAACAGTGGAGCTCTTGTAGAAGGTGGACATTATATGACAAGGTGTATGACATGATTTACTTAAATTATGTACTCATAAGATATACAAATGCATTGTCAATTTTGACCCCAGCAACAGCTCTTTCCGTGATTACAAAACTGAAACTGAAGATGTTTTTTGTTGTTGTTTTTTTTATGTAAATGTGTCAAATCTTAAGTTCTTAATCTCTCTAAATAACTAAAGAAGCTGTTTCATGAGTGCCAAAATATCTATATTGCAATGTCATTGTAATGACACAACTCTAAAGGTTTAATACAGTACACACAATGACTTTGTTTAAACACTTTTCTTGCTATAAAGATGCTGGATGCACAAAATTAAAATTAAAATACACAAATGACAGATTTTAAATGGGATTTTATTTTTGTTTAGAAACACGTATATTTGCTAAAACTGTCGCTGTGTTCTCACAATAAGTATGAGAGAGATAATCTATGAAAAAAAACCAAAAAAAAAAAAAACCTTGTTCCTGTGGTCCTTCTGTTATCTGCCGGAATATGTCACTCCTGGGAAGAAACAACCAATCAGACCCAGGAGGAATAGTACTGTCAATCAGGCTCATGTACGTGCCACTCACACATTTCCCCTGATCCTCAGCTGTGCTACACTTCCTCCCCCACAGGAGAGCCTGCCATGCAGAAAGCATATGAGCTATTGATACCGGCCACTGATGATGGCCAATAAACAGGTTTTGAGCAGATGTACGGCAAACCCTAAATAGAAATAATACATTATTGGCATTGTGGAATCAGTCCATGACACAAATAAAATGTGAGGTTAATACCAAAGCGCTTGTTCCTTTAACAACTTGCCTCTTTTTTTTTTTTTTTAAGACTGCATATACGTCATAGATGTGTGTCACTTTAGGAGTGACATGGGAACAGTCCTGAATGCCTCAACAATGAGTCATTACAAAGTTATGTCACAACTACAGTTGTTTTTAGTTGAAGCTAAAACACAAGTCATGTAACTAAAATACTGATTAAACCATATTTGAACCAACTAAAGAATATGATCATGAATGTTGACAGGTGATAAGGTCAATAAGCTCTAGTTTTAGCCTAGTTTTAGACATGTTTGTGTCAGAATCAGTGAGGGATTTCTGATCTCCATTTTTTTTTTCTTCATGAAGTTTTGACAAACTGATGTTGATTTTGGCTGGTCTGATAAGATTTTTATTTCAGCCTGATGTACCTGCATCACTGTCACATCATTAAAGCATCAGTAAATGATTCATCTTCATTGTGGTCAATAGATGAATTGGCTGCAAATGCTACACGTTGCTGTAGGGAATGCTTTAATCAGATTTTCTTTTCTTTTTTATGGTGAATGAAGAGTGTCAAAAATGATTATGTCAAGTGAGTCAGTCCAAATCACTGACATCCAGGTTCTAAAGTAAAACATATTTCGGTTTTATGTCTTTCCAGTCTTGCTTCTTTTTTTTTTTTTTTTTTTATCACAATTATAGAGGCCTGTTTCAGAAAATAAACTAAAACTAGTCCATAAATTTTTTCTTACATGTAGAGTTGAATATTGTGATTAATAATTATCAAGCATATCAAACATTTATTTAAAAGCCTGCAGCTGATTGAAAACGCTGCAGCGCTGATTAAAATTAAACGAAAAATACAAATAAGGTTCTGAATGACAAAACACGATTCTCTCTTTAATGAGTTACAGTCCTATTCCCCACAAAGGTCTTCCTTGTAGACTGCAGGGCTAGTTTCTGGAGTCCAGTCCAGAGCTGGCTGATTCAGATAAAAGTAAGTCTAATTTTGCACAATCATTTACACTTTTGCGCTAAAACCTGTCCTACGTGATCAGATCTCAGCTGGATGTAGGGACGTCAGATGTCCATTAATATGGACATCTGACTGCAAAATCTTGTTTTGCTTTTTTAACAGTGATTTGAGAGAAGGACAGCAGAACACGCAAACACCAGATGACAAAGCTTATCACCAGCTCACATGCAAAATGGAAAATAAAGCTTAACCCCTTAACTGTCATGACGACACCGGTGGACTCATTAACTTATTTGTAAGCACTTTAAGAGTGACAGTTGAGGTTTAAAGAGCCATGCAGCTCTGACTTCCTGCTTTTAGCAGAAGGTCACCGATCAGAGGTCAGAACAAACATGCGCATTCTGTACATCATTTTTAAAACGACCCTACTCACCTCCACATTTCTTTTAATCTGAATATGCTATTTTCATTAAGGTACATATATATATATATATATATATATATATATATATAGATTTTTTTTGTTTGTTTTTATATTGTTACCTTTGTGTAAATCTCTTCTGTTTGACTGTTACTTTGCTGCTAATACAATTTAATTTACCCACTGAAGGACAATTGAGGATTCTATTGTAATATTTTTTAAAAGTAAATCTATGCTGTCATGTAGGTACATGGGAATGAAATGGTTTGTTTATTATAAAAGTGACAGTAATAAGGGACTAACTGTGTAGTAAACCAGCAATTAATTGAGCACTTAATCAATAATATTACACAAAACCAATAACAAATAAATAAAAAAAATCTGTGGATCTTGATGAGAAAACCAGTAAAAGTGCTCAAAAATCCCAAACAGGTTGGTCAGGTTATATCAGCACAGGCAACTCGTACACACCTGTTAGACCAAAAGACACACCCTCTTTTGTCATGTGAGCCATGAGACGTCAAGTATCTATTGTTCATACCGGCAGCGTCTGCGAAGGGAAAAGTATCTTTTCACGGCTCACCTTTAAGGAAAACCTTCTCCACGGAAAGGCAAAATTTAAACTGACAACAGAAAAACCTCTAAAAGCTAAAGGGTAAGACCATTACTCTTTTTTTTCCTCCCACTTAATGGCTTTTCTTTCACTTCCTTTCCAGCTCACTTTCATTGCTGAGGAGGGTTATGGAATTTCATTACTTATGATTGAAATCCGGTGAAGTTTTGAAAGCAAAAAAGGTGCATTGAAAATGCCAGGATCCCCTCCGGATGCCAGCAATCTAATTTACTGTCAGCCTTAATAAATGAGGAGCCCACCGGATGGCATCGAACAAGTTGTTATTCCACCATCAGGGTTATCACTTAATATCTGATAATGTCTGTGGGGAGCAATTGCACCTGACAGTTAAAACAGAAGGCCTCAACCTCTGGCAGCAGGAGTGGTCGTGAGTGTGGCGGGATTGTTAATATGTCAAATCAATGTGACTTCACTCAATAAAGAGTTCATAAAAGAAATGGAGATGAGATTGGAGAGCTAACCGCTCGCTGCAATGGGAAAACATTATTCTGTAATGAAACTGAAAAAAAAAATATATATATATTTTTACGCGTCTAGGTGGAAACACAAAGTTGAGGACGAATTTTGAAATTTTCCGCAGGTGTCAAACACATCAAGAGTAAGTTCAGATTGTGTCATCTGTTTTTTTTTTTTTTTTTTGGAGCAATTACATTTAATAGCAAGAGGAATGTTTGTGACTTTTTATGACTTTTTATTGTTTTCAACCCCAATCCTCATGGGGTTGTTTACATACAATTTAAACAACCACATTACGTAGCGCATTATATATGCCACAGCCCAATGTTAGCGATTGGGTAGCATCAGATCCATTTGTTTAAGACTACAACAGAGTCCATGCCTCCAACAAGCTATTGTTTATTCCAGGCCCTTTGAATGAAGCAAAGCGAGAAGAAGCGACTGCTTTTTACTTAGTAAGCACCATCTAGTTTTCAAAGTGTGCTGATGTGTAAAACGTTTTCTTTTTTTTTTTTTTTTTTTTTTTTTATTAATTGGATAATCTATAATTAGAATGTGTAAGATCATCTATATCATACTGGTTATAGGTCAATGGTAATTTTAAAAAGATTTTGCAGAAAAACACAGAAAGTTACAAAATTAAATATAAAGGCCAGAACAAATTGTTGTTGCCCAAAACTATAATCTGTAGTTTGACAGAAACAGATCCTGTAAAAGTAAGAGATAATCTCCTCTATCTGCTGATAATTATACACTCAATAGTTCAGCAAACCCAAAATAGTCCCAAAAGTACCTGTTATCAGGCAACATGGATAGTGAAATAAAATAGCAGCTGCAATGTGGGACGCGGGCAGCTGTGTGCTGGTGTGAATGCACTGATAGGGGATTTTAAGGGACAATTTTGATGAGTGAATAACTGAATGGGAACATCTGCAGAACTGCAGCTATTACCAGATGACAGCTGTGGGTCAGGATCCAAGGAAGAAATGTGATCCAAGGAAGAAATGTGGCAAACCAGGGTCAGGGTTAAAGTGCATGGTTGGATCTACCTGATGTGCTTCTGTAAAATTTAAAACTGTAAAAAAATAAAAATAATAATATGTGAGACTGGACAGCTGGAGACCAGACAGGTACACACGCTCACCCCTCGTCCATATTTGAAAGCCTCCAAAATTTACCCTGAAATGTCAGAACTGGGTAAATGGAACAATAAAAGAACACTTCATGGTCTGATGAGCCTCTTTCGTAAAAGCCCCTTACTCGGGGAACCTATTTCACCAAGACGCATGATAGAAAGAAGACCATGTACCATTTCATGGAAGCAGCAGTCCCTCATTGCTGTGGCCACTTTCAGCAGCATAATGTACCTTGCCACAAAGGCAAAAATGGTTCAGGAAAAATTTGGGAAGTACAACAATGAGTTTGAGATGTTGTCTTGGCCTTCAAATTCCTCTGACTCAGTGATAACCTGTGATCTGCTAAACCAGAGGTCAGCAACCTTTACAACAGCTGGTGGCCCAGTTTGTGCAAGGTGCTTTGGAGGCCTCTGGACTAGATAAAGCACAGGCCATTTACATGTAAACACCAGAGAGGTCCATGTTTTGCCTTCTGTTCTGCTAAACAAATGTCCTCTTCAGAACAAAATCACCTCTTATTAAACATCGGCAATAGGAGATTTTAGATTTTTTTTTAAAATTAAGAGCAACGGATGTACTGCACTTTATTTTTGCTTTTCAGATGTATAATTTTTCTTAAGCGAGACATTCAATTTTTATACAGAATAACATCAAAAATGTTATGCTGTCAAGCGGTGGTTTGGTGGCGGTGAAACAAGGACGCAGGCAGACCCAGGATGTAGATGAAAATGATGAATTCAATGATAGAATCCAAGGTACAGAACAACGGGGAACAGGACAAGGAACATACGAAGCACAACGAACACACAATGAGGATCCGACCACAGACGTGAACTTAAATACACACAGGGTAATTAAGGGAACAAGACACACCTGGGAACAATCAACTGGGAAGACAGAGACAGAGACTCACAGGACAGAAACTGAACACAGAAAACCCTAAAAATAAATACACAGAAAGACGGATCATGACATATGCATATAATCTATGATAATTCTTCAGGGAAAAACAAACAAACTGCTAAAGCGAAAGCATTCTTAATTTGCCTTTTCATTTAAATTTCATTTTAATTTGTGACTGCTGTTACCTGTGATATGACGTGTTGTCAGCCTGTCCTGCTTATTGCTCATGTGTGACTTTGCTGCATGTTTATTTGCATGTGATGCGGTTAAATGCCCTGCACTCCGCCTCAACCTGTCACCTGTCACTGCAAAATGTGGACCGTCACAAACCTAAGCAGATTGTCTTAATTTAAAGGTCATAAAATAATTATAAAATAAAAATATAATTAGAAAAAACTGTTGGACGGCTATTAACTATAAACTATTAAGCTTAAAGTGAAATGCCTTGTGTAAAAATGACTGTGTTTCATGAACAAAATTTTGCAACAACATTCACTCTGTCTAGTAGTTTAATCCTCATGGGACTCCTGAATGATATATCAAAGTAAAAAGCTCAAAAATCAGGTACAGTATGCTCATGTTATTCTACTGCCAGCCATTGTTTTTATGGAATTTAAGTGGATTTATCTTAAATAAAGCTGAATAAAAGTGAAGGCAACTCTACAGACTTGAACATGGCTCTTTGTTTGGACTAACACTCCAGCCCCTCATGAAGAAATATCTTTTAAATCTTGGTGATGAGATTATTTCTGCTTTGTTCCACCTGAGTTAGTGTTTCCAGCGGCAGAAACTGAAAAGACAAAAAAAACAAAACAAAACAAAACTGGTGTCAAGCAAATACCAGAACTGGTTCAGCAGGAAAAACACACCCAGAGCACAGAGGGAGAGGTGTTAATGGATTCGGTTTAGATTTTAATACACTGTTATAAACAAAGCCTGTTTCACATGCGTGTTCAAATCAGAACAGTAACTCACTCTGTTTTACAACAGGGAAATTTACCGTTTCCTTCATTTGATTTTTTTTTCCCTTCTTTTTAAACAGATATTGTATCAAACTAAACGAGCATCATGGGACGAGGTGAGAGTGAGGGGTGGGAGGAAGAGCCAAAGACAACTCAGCCCAAGAGTCAAGCGGACAACAAGGAAAAAAGGTCGGAGGGTGGAGGCTGTCCAAAGTGCTGCTTGAAGACCAGGAACTGTCTGATGAGCCCAGAATGTGGCAGAGCACTGCAGATCTCCAGTGTTGTCGCCTTCTGCGGAATGTGCATCCGTGCATGGACGTGTAAGTCTGAACCTGAGAAATCCGAACAGCAATGGGCTGTTGCGATGAATTCAACATGAATAACGATAGAGCAGGAATTTTGGTTATTTTGTGCTCTGATAATTCTCAAAATGGAAATTAATTTCTTTCTCTGGAGGTCTTAAAACGCGTAACCATGACATTTAATCACTGTGACTGTCTTTCAATTAATCTTTTCATCATTTTTTTTTTTTTTTCACTCTCTATTTCAACTTTTTGGAAGCTTATTTAATTACTAATTTTTCATTGTTTTTTTTTTTTTTTTATTACAGAATCATCAAGGCCTTCAGGAATTCCATGAACTATGAAGAATCCTTCAATCTCCTGATTGAAATATTTTACCGTATTCTAAAATGAAAAATGTTGAACTTTACTCTTTACTTAGCTTTTCTTAACTGCAGCAAATATTTAATATAAAGAAAAATAAGTTAGCAGTATTTTTAAATAGATATGCCAGTTTTTAAAAATGTCATACTTTGCCAAAATATTTGATTTATGTAGAAAGAGGGACGTGTATTTGTATGTATGCAGTAAATAATGTCATAATGTAGAAAGCTGAAATCAAGCTTGTTTGTATTTATTGTCATTTAGAGAATTAAACGGCACAAGTTCAAATGTATATAATAACTAAGTAAGTGTCACTTATTTTTTGTGTTAAAGTAATTTTTTTTTTTGGGTGTGCTGTGGTCACATGTAAGAGATAAATAAGGTTTCATCATATTCATATTCAAAAGCTGTTCCTACAATTTGATCAGAAAAAAAAAATCTGACATTCAACAAGGCCTTAAAGATGAAAGCTTTGGTTCAGTTTGCCCATTTTTAGAGCCTTGTTAACTTTATGAAACAAAAAACAAATTTCCTTCCACTGGACCGTAAGTGAATAATAAAAAAATGTAAATCACTAGTTGTTAAAGCAGATAAAATGTAAAGATGGTTGATATATATGTGTATATATATATATATATATATATATATATATATATATATATATATATATATATATATATATATATATATATAAAAAGTTCTGTGGCAGATTGTTCAATTTTGTATACAAAAAAAGTCAGCTGTGAAAAAATAAAAGGCAGGAAAATGGAAATTTTGAAGTTGGTTTACATGGTTGCATGTGTGGGTCAGGGTTACATCCTGTACAAAAAAGAACTCCAACAATTATGAAGTACAGGGGTGGCCTCATGTTGTGTGTGTGTGTGTGTGTGTGTGTGTGTGTTTTGCTGCAGGAGGAACTGGTGCAGTTCACAAAACAGATTACATCATCAGAAAAAGAGCACTGCGTGCAAATGTTGACTGCAGACTTTTTATACACAAAATTCTTAAAATTATATGCAGCTCACCAAAAGCATGCTAGTTTTCAGTGTGTGTTATTGGTGTATTTGGTAGATTCATTTGTCCTTACATAGCTGCCTTCCTGTGTCCCACTGTGTCAGCGAAGGCATCACAATACAGGGGTGACATTTAAGGCGGACAGATTAAGGCCTCTCTCCAATTAATTTCGCTTTCCTCTCCCTGCTAAATACACAATCAACCAAAGGCAAAATGTCACTAAAACAAACGAGGAGCCGCCGTGTGGCTGACAATTACCACCAAGCACCTCAGAAATGCCAATATGTTAAACTGGGAGCGGTGTGTGAGATGAATGGGTACAAACGGCGATCCAGAGGCCTGGTGTTGCAGCCTTGCTAAAACGGGAAGGCGTGCGGTCCTTGGCATTTTTTATTTGGTAATGACAGCCGACAAGTCGACGCATAGGTCAAACGTTTCAAAGGTGTTGAACGTAACATATCTGATAAATAGGATCACATAATTAGTAATACAAGAAAAATGCACCGTTCTGCACGGCATAATAAGCTAGTTTTGATTAAGTGGTATTAAATCAATATTGAAGTCAATGGTATATTTTTATTATATGAATTATTAAGACCGCAACGCAGTTTTTATGCTGCGTCATTTCCATACATAAGCCCAGACAAGTCTAAAATCCCAGCTATAACTACTAATACCCAGGAAAAAGCGAGCTGGAAATGATGAGGCGCTATGACGAGTGAGAGGAAACAATCTTATAATGGATTGAGGAAACCAGGAATAATACAGAGGTATATGACAGCAATATTATGATCCGCTGGTTTTCCAGATAATTTAAGTTTGATATTCATTTAAGATTTAATCTGGGGATATTTAGTTATGCCGGCGAGACAAGAACTCTCCCTATTCACCACAGGGAGATTTTTAAATAAGGAATGGTTGCAGCTAAAAAGATTAGATTGATTAGTCATCCTAATTATTGTCATTTTTCACAATGTCACTAATTCGGATTCTCACAGTTTCAAAAATGGAACAGATTTCCCAAATCAAAAGAAAACGTTTTTATTCCTTTCAGTGACTGTGGAGGCCACTCGCAGCATTAATGCATGTCACCTGGCTGGACCGGAAAGACTTTGATTTTGTGTTGCATTTCTTCTTAATAGATTTTACACACAATATGGCACAACCAAACAGACAGTGGCTTAATTAATCTACTCAGTCTCTTAGAATTTATTTAGAGCGATTCTCTCTATTCACTTGTTTTGCCAGAACATCTGAGCAGAAGACAGCACTGGACTCATTCCAGATGTCCTGACCCATCAAATATATTGTTGCTTTCTTCATATAACATTGAAAATATTATAAAGACCCGAACCTGAGCAAGACTTTTTCATAATCAAAATGAGCAAATAACTGCAAAAAAGACAAAACTTGAAACTGAGTTCTTGAAATAAAATAACTTTGCGATGATACTTTAGGTTGTTGAAACACAGCTATATTTACTGGGAGGGAGGAATGACGTGTGAACATCATATGTACAGACCTGCAAAAGTATTAACTCTTATGATGTAATCACAAAGTCAGTTTATTTTACTGAGTTTGTTTTATTTATGTTTGAGTTGTTCACTTGCTTAAGCAGAGCATCCAGCTCTTTTCTGCTTTTTAATATTTACACGTTTGTTATTTTTTATTGCATTTGCGACAACCTTCTCTTACAAAAAGGTTTAACTTTCAAGAGCTTTTCCTGAGTAAATCAGTTGTTGCATAAAAAAAAAAAGTTTTTTTTTTTATATACAATGATGTTGACTCAGTGTGGACAGCACTGAAATAGGACCAAATCTACTTTAGTTAATGGAAACCCCCATCGAGGCTGACCAGGATTTCAAGCTGCTCCTGTTGGACAGAGACTCACTTGGAACGCAGCAAGCCCATCTGTTGCGCTCAGACTGAGCCGTCTCAAAGGGCTGAAATGTTCCAGTGTTGGGTGATCAGCACCCACCTGCCCTCTTACAGTTTAGAGTAAAGAAAACCCAATCCCTATCCGGGGACTACACTGTGCTTGTCACTGTGTTTGTCCCATGCTCAAATGATGGGTGGAGTTTTCTGGCCAGAGTCAAGGTTTAGGTGGAATCTCTTTTTGGGGACTACGAGAACCGGAAAATCTGAAAAAAAAATAAATAAATATATATATATATATATATATATATATATATAAGAATTTGTTTTAATATTCCCTTATGTATCTGAGACAAACACTGCTTTGTCTGCTTAACACCAGCAGGAAATACAAGTGACAATGGAGACGTTTCACTTCTTTTTTTTCTTTTTCTGGTTACCTTTGTCCTTTCTTCTGTCAATACTACACTTTTATCTTATGATGAAACAGGTGAATATTGAGAGGAAATAGTAAACAATGTCAGACTAAAAAAAAAAAGGATATCCTTCTACTGTCACAGGCATATCAACTTTCTTTTGGAAATGTGTTGTCTGGATGACAAGATTTTTTTTGTGTTTGTTTGTTGGTTTTTCAGCCTTATTCTCAGTTTTGTCAGTTCTTTTTTATCTTGATGTCTTCATAGTTAGCATGACCTCTGTCATTGTAAGGTTAGTTTTTTTTTTTTCTACATATGTAATGTAAGAAACAAAACAAAAAAAAGAAGAGAAAAAAAATAGTGCAAAACACTTCTATCATTAGATCTAACTCTATCATTGGAGTTGCCTGACTCACTGGGAAGAGTAGTTGTTCGCAATCCGAAAGTTGTGGGTTAGTGTCTCTATCCCTGGTCGGGCACTAAAACATTCTTTCTTAGTTCTTTAAAATTGTCAGTGATGAAACGAAATCAAAGTTAGGATGCATACAGGCTCTGAAAGAATAATTTATAGCTAACATGAACTAACACTAGCAAAGCACTGTCTCCTTAACAGATTACTCTGACGGGAGAGGAGGAAAGCTATGTGTGAGATTCGTATTACGAGATTTTTTTTTTCTTCTTTAACCTTGATTTTCTTTTTTTTTTTTCGTCTAACTTTTCTAATCACACGGTTTTTCATTCATACTCTACGCTTGGCACATTTGTTACTTTAAAATCACACTTAGATGAGAACAACAGGGCTTTGACATAGGCTTCCGTTTTCTGCTCAAGGACACCTACTGGGTACCAAACCACTGATCGACAAAATGATAACTCTTTCCACCAGGGAACGACTGCCTCCCCCTCCAAAAAAAAAAAAAAAAAATGTTTGACTAGTCTGTGTTACAGCGTTTTTTTTTTTCTTTTGTGTAGATCAGATAAAAGTGGATATGAGAGAAACTCACAGTGACTGAGGCAGAGAGAAGAGAAAGAGGCAGTGAAAAAGATGAGATTTGCGATCTCATCTGTTCACCCAAGGGCCTCTCTCCAGAACAGCTTCTCACTGTCGTCAATCATCTCCATGGAGACACCTTAAAACTGACATGATTGAAGGCGCATTGGATGCATCCTGGAAATGCCTGTTGTACACACTGAGAGACGAAAAGACTGCTAACCTGATGGTGGATCTGACCTCAACACAGAAGGTGTGTATAATAATTTAACTTGATATTAATGAGAGGAAAAATACTGAATAAAGCCTTTTCTCTGCTGTTCTTATTTTTAACATACACTCCCAATACAGTAAAAAAAAAAATCAACTGCATGATGAAATGAATTAAGTCTAATTGTTTTTTTTACAAACTTGCTAAGAAAGCTCTCATATTTTAAATTCTTCAGTTTGCATGTGTGATGTGAAATGCAAATGACTTTTGAGAATATATATAAAAAGAAACATGTTTGTGTATCTCTTGCAAACTGCTGTTTTAAATGGATTTTCATTTGGAAATAAAAATCGGCTAAATGAATTTAACAGGTGGTTCTGCTGCTAGTTCTGCGACCTGCGAAGGGAATAAGCACTGCTTTCAAACCTTTCAATTATGTTTCAACAGCAGGAGAGGAGACTGGCATTTAAAAAGAAAAGCTGTTCATGATTTGCTTCATCAGATTTTTTGTACCACTTGAGACATGTTCCTTGTCACTTTTTTTTGGTAATTTTCAGCAGATGTGGTTGTTTCTAGTTTTTAGAAGTGTGGGTGATTTGTTGAGTCACGTGGAAGTGTTTGTTTCTTTGTTTCTATTTGTAACCCTGTTCCCGATTTGTGCATGCTTAGCTTCGACGCTGCTCATTTCATGCTAATTTTACGCACCACTCTCAACATCTTTGGTTCTCTGGAGCAGCACCTCAGATAATGTTAACCAAGGGGAAGCCGCAGTGCTTGCAGACATCTTTGAGGCTTTGCTCTCAAATGTACAATTTTCCTGAAATTGGGGCTTTGTGATATTCACACAAAAAACGTTAACTCTGTTGTCTGTCAGCCACTTTGTAGCTAGATTGGCAATATGTTTGGGGTCATTTTCTATTTGTCCAACCCATTGGTGCCCACACTTTTGGATCCTGACTGATGGCTTAAGATGTTGATGTAATACTTTTTACAATTTTTGCAGGAATTGTGCCCATGGTTAGGCCTCCACCTACCCAGATTAAATCCATGAAATCAGCTAGATCCTGGGGTGGGATAAAAATCAGTGCAGCCCCCACACAAAGCACATGAACTAGTCTTCCTATTCTCATTGGGCATTAGACAGTGATGACAAATCAAAAGTAACCACTGCTTCTTCCTCGCTCTCTTTAAATGTAAAGACCTCTATCATACTTCAGTTCTATTTTCCAGTAGTCTCCAATAATAATACTATAATTTGTTCCTGAGTGCAGTTGCCAATGGGAATCTAGTTGCTTATATTGCCTTTGGACTAATGGCTTCTTCTTTTCAGAATGGACTTTAAACATATATCACTCCGGAACTAATCTCCCTGCAGATAATTAGTGTCTCACCAGCTGCATCAACCTTTATGAGATTTTTCTTTTTTTTTCTTTTTGCTTTTGCTCCGTGGTAGATATGTACATTTCACACCAAATCATATTAATATAATTTCAGCCATTGAGTAAAAGAGACAACTCATTTTGTTTGGTGTTTGTACGTTTCAGTTGCGTTTCCATAGCTGATGAAAAATACTGAATCGCAAAGACAAAGAAACTCAGAAACTAGTGTTCAGTTTTGTTCCTGTGATGGTTACAAACAAACAAGTTTTCCACAAATAAACTTCACGCTATTTTTTTTTATTTATTTATTTTTTTTCAAACCATCAAGAGTATGGGTTTATAACATGTTCAGAAAACAAACAAAAACACTTTAAAACCAAAACTAAATTATTAAAATGTCTGTGTAATCAGATTTTTGATGCTGAGGAAGGAGTTTTACAATTGTTATATTTTCCTCTTTTTATTTAACTTTCTTTTTTGAAGGTACCATGAAAGTGAATGGAAGCGTCCCTAAGGAGATAATCAATAAGTTTATTGTGACAATTTTATGGGAACATGCCTAAACCCTAACCCTACCCTAAGCCTTTTATTATTTATTTTTGAACACATGTGGAATATAAGAACTCAATTCAGTTTGCACATGGCTGAATAATTGTTTTTTTTTTTCTTTAACAATTTCAGCTGCACAATATTATTTTAAATTGAAAAAGGTTCTTATGCCAAACTCATTATAGTACTTGCCAGCAAACTGCAGTTTACTTCAGTGCTCATCAGCTATAAATAAACCTACTTGCAAAATACTAAATACTTTACAGCCTGCTCAGTTGTGTGCATTCCAGCACCTTTCCTGCGATGCTCATTCATATTTTATTGACAAGCTTTGCCATTAATAAGCTTTAATCACAATTTTCAGCAAGACTGAGCTCCTGTTGCCGTAATAATGACCCTTTTTCAATCTGATGTCAATTAAATATTACTGAACCTTTACAACATAATTATTTATGGCTTATAATTACTCTCAAGACAGGCAATCATATAAGAAAATCAAACGGATTTTACGGCATAGCCTTTTCTACTCATTTATCATCATTTGCTTGAGGAACCATATGGATCAAAGCTGCTGTTGAGGATTTCTGCTATGAAACATTACAATTAAGAAGTTTGATTTATTGTGTCGAAAGAGTGCCAAAGTTTTCAGGGTTCTGTTTGTAAAATTTCAAAATCATGTGTTATTTTTCTTTTGTTTTTTTTTCCAGTTGAGGAATATGCATGATTTTGTACTATCAATATGACAATTTGTGGAAAATAACAGATTCTTTAGGGAGGCACTGAAGCGCTAACAGTTATTGAAACTCTAAAAAAAAAAGTTTCCTTTGTTTTTGAAAGCATGTAACAGTGAGTTGGGTTCTTTAGGCTCTGTGGACTGAAGGATTGAAAAAAAAAAGAAGAAAAAGAAAGACAATATCCAGAGACGGCCAAAGCTGTTTACCCAGCTACCATCTGGGAAACAGGATGAACAGGCTGCGGCGGAGATACAGTAGTAACCGCGGCCATACAAGCAGACTCAGGAGCAGATTTATTCTCCATGCTGTCAAAGTATTGAATTCTTCCTTTTCACTCTGCTGAAGGAAAAAAAAAATGGTTGTCTTTTTTTTGTGGCTTGTTTGCTCATTCGTTTGTGACTTTGCTTTTCATTCTGTGTGTCGAAGAGAAGGACAATATCTGTCATTTTTCTGACACAGTCTTGTTTCAGTTATCAGAACATCAATGTAAAAAAAAAAACGTCCAAACAAAGACATTTATTAGGTACAAGAACAGAGTCGAGAATAATTTTGTAAATTAGACCTTTATATGTACGAGATTTAAAAAAAAACAACATATATGTAGCTCTCCTTAATTTTATGAATACAGTCCTTTTGTGTCTGAATCTGTTAACATATATAAAAAAATCTCTTTTTATTAGTAACTCATTGCACACGCTCTTAAGGAACACTAGCTAGTACAATATTTTTGTCGCGTTTATAGTTAACTTTTAGATTCATGCATCATTTTCATTCAACTTCACAATTATGCACCAAATTGTGATGTTTTGTTACCCATAGCAAATACTGTATCTAAGCTCGTAACAAAAACAAATACAAAATTAAGCCACCTCATACAATATTAACCTTACAGCAAGGTGTTGCTTAAGGGCACATGCACTGAAAATACTGACAATTGATGCAGTATTTATATTTTATGGGAAGAAGCGAGTAAAAAGTTTTCTGTTGTGCTGAAAGGATTTGAAGATGCCCTTGTAAGTCTCTCGTGCAGCTTCGTTTATTCTCACCTTCCAGCAAACAAACAGATCCGAAGCAACGCTCTGTTTTCTCGCGGCTTGATCAGAGCAATTCAGGGTCAGTGGGACAGGATGGAAGCAATACACCAGGTGTATCATTAGCGTCGAAATGGTTCTCCAGAAGATGAAACGCTGTGCTTTTTCTGCATTTTTTTCCCCCCCTTTTCCAAGACCGGTTCTCTTCGTCACCCACGGGATTTCTAAAGGAGTAAGATCTGTTCTTCTAAAATAAGTGGGAAGGCAAAGTTCCGTCTTTTGGCTGAAGGCCTTTGCAGCACTTACTTTGTCAGCATAATTCACTGTCATTTTAACAGGCACTTTAATGGTGCTTCCGAGGCCAATTCTCAGCGATCGCTTTCCTTCAGCCGACAAGAACGACACAAAAAGTAGCCATGTAGCGCCAAGGAACAATATGCTAAAGGCATTTATCCGTTTGAAGAAGAAAAATCCCTTTCTCTCCCTTCATTGGCTGTCTTTGTTCTCAAAAATAACCGGGTGTCATCAATGACATTTTTGAAAGAGCATAATAAAAATCGGATTGCACAGAAAGCTGCAATTTTCTCATGCTAATGCTTTGTGCCTTGCGAAAATAAGAATTTGCAGTTTATTTATTTATTTTTTTATTATTTGTTGTAAATCTACTAGGACCCTTGAATATTGTGATGCTCGGTTATGTTTCTTTTTCACAAACAAAATTATAATCCTCTTAAAAACACTTTATTATGTACACTTTGTTTGTGCGAGGAAGGACTCTGTTTGCATCCAGCGCAGCATTAAATGTTTGTGGCCTAGATTCAACAAGGTGGTTGACATAGCATTACGTAGTTGCTGCCATTTTGTTAGCTGCACATCCACCACATCCACCACATCATTAGATTTACTTCTAATGACTGTGATGGCTATTTAAGTACAGTGAACTCATGATTTGAGCTTTGTGAGATTGTGTGTTATGAAATGTTATGAAATTGAGTTGCCTAAATGCATAGAGTTGATGCCTCATGTTAAATTAGCTGTCAATAAGGTGTATAAAATAAAGTGTGTGGTGGTTTTATAATATCAGTATGAAGTTGTTTCACAGAGCAAGACGCATGGCAAAAAAAAAAAAAAAATCAACAAATGAGACAAAAACAAAACAGAAATGCAAATCCTGTTGAAATGTGTTAACATTAAAGATCGACTTAATTTGGGCCTGCATCCTCATTTCACCCCACCAAGAATGCTTGTTCTTAAATTTATTGTAAAATAGCTTGTGCCCTGATTGAAATGACCAGATTAAATAAGATAAATTCCCCAAAGAAACTTGTTTACAACTCTCATCTGAAGACGGATTTCACTTCAGATTAAATAAAGCATGAGTAGCTCAGGGCTGAAACCTTTTTTTTTTTTTCCTTGTCCTTTTTCTAACTAGAGCTTGTATATATCTTGTTGCTAATTCAAAGCTGACATGAGAGCAAGACTGTTTATTTGATATTTAATTAAAGCAGCAAAATCTTCTGAGAGGTGAGTTTTCTGAAGGGGTGAAAGGAGTTTGACCTCTTCCCTGTGTTGTATCCTACAAGTGGTTCCATTCTAGTTAATATGTGGCAGGACTGGTGGAACGCCACCTTCAGTCTGAGACACACTTGCAGGGATTTCTTCATTATTTTTCCAGGGTGATCTGTAGCCTCTTTTGTGAAGCAGTTCTGTTAAAAAGTCCCCAAAACTAGCCCCTCGCTAGGCCATCTGGTGATGGCAGCCATGTGCATACCGATCCTGCACAGGTGAGCTTTCAAAAGTTATGGTTTTTGTAACAGAGCCAAATAAGACATGGACCAGGTCACCGGTGGTCACCTGGGGTCACCATTTCAAGGGGTATGCACACCGGGAGCGCCGTGTTGCGTCACATCAAATGCCGTCTGTCAGATGCTCGACATGCGTCTGTGGTCAAAGTGCACTTGACTTCGACCTCGGATGGATTTATCATAAGCACAACCCTGTGTGAACACCACAGGTGTGAAAAGGACTGGATGTAGCCTGTGTGGTTGAAAATAACAAAGGCCATATTTTCTTTGATTTGGGCCAGATTCCCTAAATTGCATCAGATGGACCCTGAAAATCTCTCTTATGAAAAGTGAAACACACTGTGAGCAATTTTCTGTTTTTTTGTGTAAAAGGCCTGACATGTGAAAGTGTAGGAGTAAAAGTGAGCAGGTCAAGAATAGCTTGTAGTTACAAAAATGTATATATAATGACAGAAATCAAACCTTTTCCTTCAGTGAAATTATTATTTCTTTGCCGAAGCTCGACCAGGTGTGGCAAACCAACAGGAGATGTTTGACAACTCCTCTCGGTTTGTTTTTTTTTTTTTTTTTTTTTTTTGCTTTCTGTGCTTTATCATGACAGATGCACACACACACAAAAAAAGAAATAAGTCTCCACAGTCTTCTGTTGTTTGCCATGCCCTTATGGGTTTAGGCAAACAAGTAACTTGACAGTTGATAACCACGTGTACGGCCTGGACTGGGGGTAAAACGGCCTTGTGAGTTCAGAAAAGAACTGTAGACTAAAAAGAAAATAGCAGCAAAAGCCTAAGGTAAAAAGAACAAAAGTAGCCTTGGAGAAGGCTGTTATAAAACTGAAGAAGGAGATCAATGTCATTACTCATTTGAAAGCTGCACATAGAAAAAGTCCAAAGTCTTTTAGGAGATTCCAGCAAACTGAAAAAGGTATTACAAAACGGCAGATTGAAATCTGTTCATATAGAGCAAACGACACACAAAGGAGGAGAATGTTGCTGTGAGAAAAGTGGTTTGGCTGGTTGATGAAACTGAAAAGCTGAGCTGAGCAGCAAGTCTAGGTTGGGAGAATTTTGACAAGAAAGGCATTGTGAGGAGTGCAACTTTCAAGGCATTTTCGATGTCTTGAAACTTGGCTTTTATGTCCCAAACTCTCCAAAATTCTCAACTTTAACAGCCCTGCTACAATCTTTGTGAATATCCCATTAAATTATTAAACCAATATTTTCTTCAAAAACCTTTTCGGCACTTTCTGCATTGCGTCTTCCTGGATGCACACTGCCATCAACGTCAGACAATCCAGCGTCTTCATAATACAACTTGTATACAAATGCTATTTATTGCCAAAGGTTTTGGATCACTTGGCCATATTCAAATATGAATTTGAGTGACTTATTATTTTTAATATTTCAGCTTTAATGTTGTTGGCACACCCTTTGTAGCTGTAACACCTCCAACTCTTTTGTGAAGGTTATCCACAAGGGTAAAGAGTATGCTTATTGGATTTTTTTGGACAAGAAATGTCATTCTGAAGTCACCCAGTTATGTTGTAGAGGAATGGCTGGCTTGCAATTTCTGCTCTGATTCATCCCAAATAAGTTCAAACAGGTGATGGTTGAACTATGTGAAGAGCAGTTCTTCCACACCAAGCTCATTTATTCATTTATTTCTGCTTCCTTTAGCTGAAACTAAGGGGTACGGTCCATCCCCTGAAAACCCACGCAATGTTTCCGCCTGTACTAAACTTTACACGTCACACGTTAAAGTCAATGTGAAGTCCAAAGGCGACGTGCTTTTACACCATCTGGTGCTTAGCATTGCACTTAGTGATTAAAGAATTGGACATATTATTGTTCTATCACTAATCTGAAGGCCACACAAAGATTACAGGGACGTAGTTATAAACTCTGCAGAAAGTTGACAAACTCTGCACACTACGCACCTCGGGATCTTTGATTTCAAATTGCCTGCCGCTGACTCAACCTATCATGCAAACAGATAAGTTCAGGTCAAAATGCTTACATAAGTTTTCTTACAAAAATAAAGTAGGTATAACTGTTGTGTTGACGTTTATGCATAAGGGGTGCAAACTGTTGACGGTAACTTTGCTTCTTAAGCACTTTATGAGGCCACACTACAATGTTTTAAACATGGAACAGCATCTCCGGGCGCTGTGCGTTGTCACAAAAGTAAATCCGGCCAAACCCTTTTGTTATGCTATTAATTTTTAATAAAGGCAGCAAGTCAATCGAAACTTACCCGTTTGTGGGTGTCTTGAATTCTTTCTCATCAGTGATTGTTGATTCTATTATTCTGCTTGAGTTTCCATTCGGACTGCATGACTTGTGAGGTTGTTCACGCAGCAGTCTGGTTTGTGATTTGGTTAAGCGGAGCTGTGGAAAGTGACCTCCGCAGTATTTTTTTTTTTTACACAAACCCCCCTGCGGCTCGAAGCCCTCTGTTCCAGCTGGAACTCAGCACTATGCGACAGATGCCACATTAAAGAAAAAAAAAAAAAAGAAGCCCTTCCTCTGCCATCATTGTGCTTCCAAAATCCCCTCACTGTCACTTCGCTTCAGTCTCTCAGCAGAACATGCACTGGATTGTATGTGTAGCCATTAGTACCCATTAGCCACTCAGGTCAGGGTCTCAAAGACCTGGGTTGTTTGAGTCATGCTAGATATGTATTTGTGTTTAAACAAATTCTCCCCCAAAGTGTCTCTCTGAAGTGCTGATGTTTTCCCTCATCTCATCTGGGCTGAAATGAACCATGCCTCTCATGGATGTAATGGGGGTATAATTTTGTTTCAGTGCTGTTATGTTTCATCTGAGATCTGCTTCACATTATACAATTAGATTGTATTACAAAACAATAACACTATGCTTTGGTAACATTATAGAAAGCTTTAGAAAGCATGTGTTTTTTTCCCCCTCCCCAGCTAACCCAAACTACTTTCCAGTGAAATATCCTCAACAAAAATACCTTTTTCTCTTAAAATGATAAAATACCATGTGTTTATCTAGCAGATTTCCTCCAGCTCGAGTGTAGCCATGACACTTGACCAAATATTTTGAAAACATCCAATCTTAAACCTTTTGTAGGTGGCTGAAGCTGCAGAATGTCCTGTAGTCAAGCTTTATGGGTATGGAAAGCTTTTGAAAACTGAAAGCAGTCTTTTCTCCAAGGATATTTATACTTTTAAGTCATACTGGCCGACAGCAGCAAAAGACCAGGGAACAAAATCTAGCTGGGGAAACGGATAGAATTTTCTGCATTTAGCAAGAAAGTGACACATCAAAACAAGAGTAAAAACTCGTTTCACGAATATTGAGCACATGCAAAAATATTTTCTTTGTTGGAAACATTTTTTATTACATAAAATACATTGGATACATGTTATAAACTTGGCTGTATGTGCAAAACTAACTTTTGCAAAAACTCAAAATACAATTTATGTGGTTCATCAGGCCTCAGTGCAACTTTTTTATATAGACAACTTTCCAAAATAATATTAGGAAATTGTTATATTTGCAATATATTGAAAAAAATTATGAACCGAATGATGTTTTTGTGATTTTTCTTTGCAGTTTTTAGCATTTTATTTTGTTGTTATGGATTAATAACATATAAATTATGAAAGACCTGGATTTAAGGATTGTATTGATGTATTGGTTATTGAAATGCTCCAAATAATGGCTGTGCAGCATCCAAAAATGTAAAAGTAAGCTCATGCGAACCTTTATAATTGTAGTCCTAACACATCTAGTGATTAACCTCTTTCACATTTCTGACGATTTATTTTTGTTACATTTTTCAGTTATTTCAAAGGGTTTCAAATGCCATTCACTCTATCAAGCCTCAGATCCTGCACCATCCTAGATACTGGTTTGTGACCTTTCCTTTTGTCTTACAAGTTTTCAGTAGCTACAGAATGTACTTTTGTTGTGCATTCTATAATGTCAAAAAGAAATAAAATCTGACCGACCACACATTTCCAACCATTCTAGATGGTGATAGGAGGACAGAAAGGGCTTTTCCCCAAAGAGTTGTTTTGCTTTATTCCTACAAATCTGCAAAGTAAGACTAAACAACTCACAGCCATCAAGGTTTGAGGTATGAATTCCTCTCCAGCAGTTGCCTGACTGTATATTGTGATGATTGTAATCTAGTCTACAGGTTTCTTTATTTTAAATATTGCTCTTCTAGCAAGTCCCCCCAAATTGCCTCGTCATTTCTTGGAGTGTTTCCAGACCGACAATACTTTCCCAGAGAACCTACCTTCGTTGAGAGTTGCACAAGTCTCCACCAAAAAGCCTATCCAAAAGACAAAAACCCAATATCTATAATACAATATAACATAATATCACTAAACCTCTTATAAAACAAATCAAACATCACCTTCTCAGTCTCATTAGCCACCAGCGTCAGTCACTGCAAAAGCTCCTGAATTTAACAACTCACAATTAAGTCTTAATTTGGCTCCACTAATCAATTCAGTCCCTGCTCTGTCTCCAGGAAATCATTGGCTGCTGTGTTAATCACTGGAATCCAAAATCAGTTAACTACATTGTAACTTTTCCCTGTTATGAGCTGATTTATGAGTTTAGCGCTCAGCAACCAAACTGAAATGGTCACAATTGCAGTTTAATGACTGCTCTGACTGTTGAAAGTGCAGGCAAGTAGCTGCTTTTGCAGCAGATTTGTTGTGACTCGCCTGACACAACAAATCTGCCTCACTTGAATTACATTTTCTTTTATTATGTTCTATCTTGACCATTCCGTCAGGAGAACATGTCCTCAGTGTGACTACAGAGGACAGGGAGTCATGGATTGTTATATTAAATGTTCCTAAAACTACATTTTACACTTACATTTCCCCCTCCCCCCCAATAGTTTTGGCCAAATTAAAATGTCTAAAATTAAGGTTATTTTTTCCTCATTTGTTTTGTGTGAAGTTCAGTTAAAGTTGATTTTATAGGCCTTTTCCACATCTTCACCAGGCGTGCCCAAAAACCTGCAGGATGCTGCAGGTGACCAGGAATAACCTCCTAAAAGTCCAAGTAAAAGTAAGCAACAGCAAAAGTCAACTTTAAGCACTCCTGCTGTTTCTGATTCTTCGTGTCATAGGCAGTGTTTTCAGTAAGAGTTATTTGTCAGTAACAGTCAGTCATATCCTATTACTAGCCAACAAACCAGACTAATGCCCAGAGAAGCCATGCAGCCTGATTACGCATGCCCCTGCAGTTCAAAACAGATGCTCTTCACTAGCTCTGGCAGCATGGAAGAGCCTTAGGCAGGCAGCTATTTTGGGTAAATTAGTAAAGACAACAGTTGCTCCCCAGGTTGATGCTGCCATGCTGAGGTGCAGTGCAAGGCGACAGAGTGGAAAACATAGACTCAGCCTGGGCAGCACAGCCCTGCAGGCGTTTGTCATTTGGAAGCTCTCCAGCTGACAGGTGGCGACTGTGGCCGACTGCTCCCCGTGTACCTTATACAGGTAATTAGCCATTCAGCTCAGACATGCAGGATAAGAGTATACAGTCATTGAAAGATATGTGTATAATCAAGACAAGCATACAGAGGACATGCTTTTTTGTTGTGTACAATAGAATCTTGATCGAAAGTCATTAGGGTGCAATTATTATACAACAAAATTGACAAAGAATGAAAAAGAATGAAAAAATATATATTTTTTTCATTCTTATCTTGTTTAAACTTTCACCTTGACGTTTCTCTCATTATTGTCATGTTAAGCTAGTATAAGAATGTGTTTAACATGCAGAGCACACACGATAAACAGTGTGAGGTAAAGTGTTGCAGTAAAATATATATATATATATATATATAAACAACAGTGCAGATTTATAGGCAGAGCAGACAGACAGCACTGCTTTGATTAGAAATTATTAATTAAGTAAGTATTAATTTTGGTCACTAAAAACTTGAGATGTGGACGAATTCAGAAGGATTGTGAACATTTCTGGAACTCAAAACATGAATCATGTCTTCTTTTAGTTTTTAGCTTTGAGGTATTGTTTCGCTCCTCTTCTCCTAAATTTGACTACATACAAAAACAGATGAACCACATCAAAAACTTATGAGTAGAATAATTATCTAGGGAGAAGTAAGAGCATATAGAGTACTCTCCTTTAATGAGAAACCATAGGTTTTTTTTTTTATTATTATTATTTAATCACCACAAGCGTGACAAACTGTCTGAAAGCAAGAGGTTGGGCTATTTGCTAGGCTGGAACATTGAGATATATGTGAACAAAAGTTAAATGGTTGATATGGGGGTGCACTTTTCTGTTGATTACAAAAGGAAAGTATCTCCTCATCAAAATGAATTTGTCTTTAAAGGGGACATTGAGGAAAAATTTACTAAAAAAAAAAAATAAATAAATCCCAATTAATTGGTTTGAATTGTTGATTTAGCACCAATCCATTATCCTTAGCAAACATGTGGCCAAAGTACAAAAGAGTCACCCATATGCCCACATGTTAGACCACTGTCCAGATCCCAACCCAAATGCTCTCATGCAGACATCAAATGAGGTTGAATACTGACGCACGTCCCATCAAATGTATATATATATAAAAAAAAATGTCCTCACCCTTCAAAATTATAGTTTCCAAAATATGCAGTCATATTAATGTAAATTTAAAATTGATTTCTTTCTCAAATGTCTTTGCTTGTAGGACTACAACCATTATACCGTTTGCATTTTGAACTGGAGAACTTATTCTCAGAGGACTAACATTCTTTTCTCAGTCACAAAAGAAGCATCAGTCCACTCCAATTCATCATAAGCTTTATTCCTTATTATCCAATTGTACTCAAGCTTGGTATTAAATATTAATTATATCTAATTGGCTTCTCAACCCCATGTAACCCCTCCAGTGCTACTTGAAACCAATGACCTCTACCGACAAACTTTTAGAACCAGTAGTGCTAATGAGCTTCCACAGGATTATTTTAATAATGACTTTTCAATACCCTTATTTAGCTGTCTCAAATTTGGTGAATGGGCCATTTTTGATGTAAAGTGGGTAGTCCACTATTTGACTGTATCACAGTGCGAGTTAAAAGTTTTATAAATGGTCCAAGGGATAGTTGAGGTTGAGTCAGTCAGCGTTGATGGGCAGTAAATGAGGAAAACGGACCTATGTAAATGGAAACCTGGCTCATGCTGCTCTGCTGGGAAATCAGGTGGCCATTTGAATATTCAACCCCAGGGCCAGCGCTCTAATTCCTCTCCCCTCAACATGCCACACAAGGAGAAAAGAAGTGACAAAATGGCAAAGAGCGCACAGACATGAATTTGCATTTTAATGCGCCTGTCGGAATCACTTTGGATAAGAGCTGCGGGCATGAGGGACCATATAACCCCAAGCGCCCCCGCCAAACAACCTATAATAGCCACCATCCAAAAGAACAACATCCTGGGAAGGAGGAAGTTGTTACTAATAGAAAATAAGAAGCATGGTGGAAGTAGAAACTGGCAGGTTTTAGATCTTAGAATAAGTTTGGACTACTGAAATGTTTAGGTGGCAGGATTTTTAGTCCCCAGAAAAAAATCTAACAAACAAAAAAACAATATAAACACGCACTTGATAGAACTTTTCCTGCGATTCCTGTCATTCATTGACATTGATTGCAATGACACTTTAATTACGACGGAGGACAATTGAATTTTTCACGCCTTGCAACAAAAACAAAACAACATCGGGATGTTTATAGAGCTTCAACTATTTAACGTCTTATCATTATTCTTTCCTTTTTTCATATTTTTATTCGTCTCCCTTTGGATCAATACCCACAGAAACATATGGTTTCTTTTATCTCTGAAAAAAAAAAAAAACAGCTGAAAAAAAAAAAACAGCCAAGGAGTAAATCATCTCACTCTGACGCTCCGTCTTTGCTATTTAAAGTCTTCAATCACGTTGTCATTTGGTGAAAGGTGGAGGCAGTCAGCTCTGTTTAATCAGTTCGGTTTTATCTCCTGTTCTTACAGAGTGTATCTTTCCAGGTATTGATAGGCATCATGTCCCGACTGACACAAGGACACAAAGTGACTGTCAGGGAGCTGTACTTTTACTCTCCAAGAGCTAGACATCCAGGCAGCCAGGCTGCTGAGACACTGGAGTCGTCCTACAGAGACATCATTGAGCCCGTGTCCCCTCTTTGTCAAAGGTATCTCAAGGTCTTCTCAACAAAGAAGATTAATTAGACTTCGGTCTCCTTGGATTACATGCAACTGTCTCTGATGTTTCAGCCTGAGAATTCAGTTAAATGTATTTATATAGCGCTAATTCCCACCAAATGACATCTCAAGGCAATTTACAGAACAGTCGGATCCAAATATCTGGAGAGACATGATGGCAATGCTTTGCTTCTAACAAAAAGAAACCTCTTGCAGGACAGGTTTAGCATGAGCCTTTGCAGTTGGATCTCCTTGCTATTGGAGAAACCATTAGGTCTGTCTGAGATCAATTGATTTTGGCCTTTTTTTTCCCACCACAGCATCTTGCATTTGGTATTCCCTGCAAAGTCCGATTGAGAAAGTGGTGTTGGAAGAGTTGTGGAGTTTTTACTCTTTGCCGGTAAAGGTTTTAATTTGGATGAAGAATTAGCCTGTGCCTTCCATGTCTGTGATTAAAACAGCATCTCACAGAAAGACTGACTGAAGGAAATATTTGATTTAGTGTATTTACTTTTTTTTTTTTTTTTTTTTAGCCAGAAAACTTGATTGATTCAGGCTGTATCTTGTGTAGCACCCCGAGATTACCTTTATTGAGAATAGGCACTCATAGCATAAATAGACACAACTGAAAACTGCCTTGAATTGAAATGCTAATTCAATCAGGAGAACCACTTCAATAAAACAAAACAGCCTTCCTGTCAAGAAGGACAGATTATTTGCACCGCGGCCCCGTCAAGGGAAACACAGGAACCCGGTAGATAGGAACTGTAGTTCGGTCGGCAGTTTATGAATTAACCGGTGAATAGCAATCAGCTGTGAAATTGGTACCAACTAGGTTTGAGGCTCCTGTTCAGATTACTGCGTGGCTCTGCATTGCTCCATGCCCCAACTTTCGAATGAATGCCATGTCTGATGAAGTTAACTCTGGTATACGTCAAATACTTCTAAGTTAATGTGTACATGGAGACGTCTCCACTGAATGCGTCATGGTTTATTGACATTTTATTATCAAGGACAAGAGCAGCCATTGAAAGGTTTTGTCATGCACTCATATATCTATATAATACGTACCTGAACATAGACAACAACATCGGTAGCCTACAGACTACTTGTTAGGCTTAAGGTGATGTATTGATATTAGCTAGTCGTCTTTTAGCTAACATTACCTGCATCCAACAGCTTTACTCAACTCAGTTGGTTAGTTTTTGGGGAAAAACTGTGAAAAGTTCTTTGCGTTTTGCTGGTTTGCTGCCATGATTCTAACACACTTGCGTAGCTCTGCACAGCAGCAGCAAGTCTTCTGCAGCACAGGTGTAAACCCAGCGTTGTAGCGCTCACGTTGCGTTCAAAGGTGGCTCGGAAAAACAGGTTACCACATGTCAACAACTGATTAAACAGTTTTAACTGCTGATAAAAGTGACAGAGGACACAGAAATGGGAAGTGCGGAAGCCCCTACTGTATCAAATTGACAGAGGAATAACAGAGAGTTGGCCATTCTAAGGTAAAAACCCAGCACATACGGCGTTCATGTTTTTGTTGTTGTTGTTTTTTTCATCCAGACGGCTTCCAGCGCCCTAAGGGGCGTGCCCTACAGTTTGGGAACCTCTGCCTTAAGTGAAGTTAATCTATGCAACTTCAATTTCTTTGTACTTTTCATACCACAAACTTTAAAGCACTTTGCATGTTTATTTTTATTCTATTTTTTTTTTTTTTTGTAATATATATCTTTGCTAAATGTGCATATATAGAGAGACATTTTGGCTTATTCTTTGCCAAACACGTCAGGTTCAGTCAGATTGTTGGAAGAGCCTTGTCATAAAATGTCCAACTTAATTTGACCTGGACATTGTACATGAGAATATGGCTTGGTTTGTATCAAACCGGGCATTGCTGCAAAATGCCTTTTAATGTTTGCCTGTTCTCCAACATTTTGTGGAAATCTGATGTATTTCCACTCGTCATGTTAACATGGCATCCGGGACAATACGCATTATTGTGCTCAACTCTGGCTGCAATATCTCTGATCTATGGATAATGTTAAGAGAATAAAATCATTAACTTCTGGCTCGTTATACTCTCTTATGCTCCCGCATTCAATGATTCCATGTGTGAGATGTCATCACACAGAGATGACAGTCGATGCTCCACGTCATACATTTTCAGAGTTTATTCTAACATTTTAAAGTATAACATGACATCAATAACACAGACACTTCATACAGACTAAAACCGACACCTATAACCGGGTCAGTCTCTCCAATACGAAACCCAATTCAGCACATGATCCAAGAGAAATGTTCTGTGGATTCCAAATCAGTTTATAAGTCAATCATCACCTCAGGCCAGAAGATCTTAGCGATCCCTGACAATGCGCTCCCTCCTATTTATGTGTTTTTCAGCTGTGCCGACGCATCCGTCATGCAGCATGTGAAGATGTTCACAGCAATCACTGTGAGTGCTTCACAACTTGGGCTATATTCACACATTAATCTGCTGTATGTTTCACCCTGGTGATCATCAGGGAGAGGAATGTGGTGGTGAGAAAAGGTTTAAATATTTTTGCAAACTTTGGTTTAAGATTACGGCCTTGTAGTTTATATATAATTTTTTTTTCTTTATTTGAAAGAAAGGTTCGAAATAGTGAAATAGCACAAACATATTTCAAATTGCATTGTTGAATACTTATAATAAAGTCTAATTTAAACCTAAAGAAATGGAACAGAATTGGAAAGCTTAGCCTGCAATCAGACATGGTCAATAGTACAGATAAACCTTTTACACATTTAGTCTATCCGATCCTTAACATTTTGGATTTCTTCAGAAAAGGTTGGTCAAATTCCAGAAGAAAGATTTTATGGAATGAAATCTTTTATTTTTTGTTTGCAATTACTGAGATAATTATCTCAAGCATCTACCTTGCATCTGCTTTTCGTGTAACCTTGTCCTAGCTTTTCTCTCTTGCCTTGTTTCACCCTCCATTTCCAATGCACTCCATTTTCAACACATCCAATATCTTTCATAACTGTTATTTAGCCTCAGTCAGTCTGCGACCGTCTCCGAAGGCTTTCCTCGTCCACTAAACCCTTTACTACTCCGTTGTAATTTGACCCAACCCTCTGCACCATTATTGCGCCAGCTCTCCCAGATCCAGTTCTAATGCGATTGCATGAGCTTTTTCACTCACTGTTTCCCCATTTTACTTAATAAGCCCCATCTTGTTGTTGTCGGGCCACAAACAGAATTTTGCCTCAATTGAATTTATGCCACTGCAGTGGACTTTGAAGAAACAACCTTGTTTTTGTTGTACCACTTTTTGTTTGAGTAGTTTGTTAAAAGAAGTTGACTGGTAGAAGAGGCTGAGAGAAAACTGTGTTCTTGTGAGAAATTTGACTCATATTTTACAGGGCTGTCAAAGATTCAAATATATACCTGTTCTGACTATCTGTGCAAGCCTGGATGGATCGTGGGGTACCATAGAAAGTCAGAACACGGCTTTTTCAGACAAGCAGATTTTATGGAGCAATTGTCTGAAGCCATGAGGAAGTACTTACCGAAATTTGAAACTCCCCCTGCTCAGTTCTAGTCGGATGCGGCAAGAGAACGGCCCATTCATTAGATTTTTTCCACAGGTGAAAAATAAAATAAAATAAAAAAAAATTCAGCCTGTCAATCATTATTTCCATGTCCTCTTAACCTTAATATTGTTTTCTTTAGCTTGCACAAATGCAAAATACTGACAGTATCTCCAGGTCATCTGCATTCTGATGCTGGCTGCTTGGTGTGTTTCCACATGGATTGTTCTTAAGCTGAAAATGTGACTTGTCGCAGCGTAAGAAGATCGCAAATATGTCATTAAATTACAATGGAAGATGACAAAAATAGTAACACACGGTGACTTTAAATAAGCAACTCTAATCTGACTTCTGGTTTGGAAACTGAAAGTGGTCATATTGGAGTAACACATCACTAAGGATCATGTGACATCACTGATTCAGGATATCTGGAATTAGCATGATGCAAATTCAATATAAATTAAGTAGGAAAACAGTTTCATTTTCATCAGGATTTCAATTGCATTTCTAACAGGCATAATTCAATAAATCAGAGGTGGACATGCTGGTGTTTTTTAGGGTTTACATTTGACTTAGAAAGGTGCGACGGTGTACCTTAGTTGTGCAGTGCACTTCATTGTCTCTCTCTACCTGGCCAAGGCGGGGCCAGGATGGGAGGCAGAATATGGTTTGAGAGATCCAAGTCAGTATCACGTCTGATGAGAGCTAGAGAAGGTGGGCCTTCTTGAGTACAGTGTATGTAGATTATAAACAAGGGGTCCGCCAGTAGATTACATAGTAGACTGCCCCAGTCATTATTGACTCCTGGTTGCTAAAAGCTTTACAAGACCCTCTGATTTTAGTGACATAGTGGGTGTAAAATATTGAATAAAATGTTGTGCTACATGACTGGCTTTATTTTAATTCTTACATTTAACTTTATGACTCACCCACCATCCACAACGTCACCATCAGTCAGATACTTAGGAAGTCTGATGGACTCAACCTGGCTCTCAATGGTGCCGAAGCTTGTAAGCCCCGCTGTTGCGGGCATAACTTTATTTTATAAAATTATGTTTTTATGAGCTTTGTTAATTTGGGTACAAAGGGCCCGGTCATTAACCCTGCCCACCGCCCTGACGCCGACTTGTTCCGCCACTGCCCAACCTAACCATGAAAGCATATAATTTTGACCCAATCCAACCCAGATAGGGTTCAGGTCAGGCTATAGATTTAAACTCTAGTGTGCCTTAGATTATTTTCCTGCTTTGTACGAAATGTACTTAAAGGTCAAATGAAGGTAAAAACCAGTGACGTGCGGTCAGGGGAGGCAGGTGAGGCTCTGCCTCTGATCTTTCCCACATAGCTGGCTTCCTCCTCGTTTGACCCTATTGATTTACGCCAAGCCAAGCTTCTCCTCACGCTGTTTTGTCCTATTTAATTGCACAATTTTATCTGCAGCACAGCTTTGAAGCGATGTTCTAAACAAGCTGCAGTGGCTGAATGGAAAATGCCCGTTAGTTGCTGAGGAAAGCAACCGTGTTACAAGGTTAGCTAAGCAAGATAGTTTTAGACTTCAAGCCAGCGCAGTTACTTCTATGTATTTACAGTTATTGTGGTTTGGTAATACAGAGTAATCTTCGGAAACAGGATGAAAAATGGTTGGGGACATAAGTGCTCCGCCGTGCAAAATAAATTCAAAAGCTATATATATGTTCTGTTTAGATAAAATACACAAATGTGTGTTTTATTTGTCTCTTGTGGCTCATTGGCTATGCTACGAGCAAGTTATGAGAGCAGTAAGGGGAAACTTGTGGGAGGTTGTGCCTTGGGCATGACGGAAATTTATTGAAAGCCTGTGTCACAGCAATTAAATGATTGAGCATTTTCCGTTTTTAATTCCAAAGGTATGTTAAAAAAAAACAAACAACTTCACCAAAAGTTCACCTTTCTGCAAGGCAATGGTTTGCTTTAAAGGTTATTCTTCTGTTAGAACATGAAAGTTTGATTTGTGATGTAGAAATCGGCACAATCAACAGAATCTGGTTGGTGGAGTGGGGAGCAAGGCTTTGGAGCTCAGGAGATTGGACAGAGCTCTTTAGCCAAAAATGATCAAGTGGATCTGATTTACAAGGGGGATGTAGAGCAAAAACAGCCCTAAAATCATTCACACTGCATCACTGGGGTAAATAACTGTGTTTCGGCAAATTGGACAAGTGTTACACATGTCTGAGGTTTTACTGATTAATGCTTTCCTTCTAACAAATAAACACTAATTATTTGTCTGTTTATGTATGTGTTTTGGTGCTTCACAGTGTTTTGCATCCTTGGACGTTCACCACTCTTTTTCTGTTTTACAGAACGGGACAGAGGGAGGTGATATTTGATGGTCAGACCCATCATTTACCAGAAGCTGTTTTATTCTGATTCTCATCATCATAAATAATTTTGAACATGCTGGACCAATTAATGCAATAATTAGTTGTTCTTGGCAAACAAATGTCCACTTGGCTGCAGCCGGCCCTCATTTGTGACTTTGGCAGTTGGATTGTTTGCCTCCATGCGAGTCCAACCTTTACATCTGGACGGCTCCCAGTTTGGAACGTGGACTTGAAAACACAAGGGCTTTGTTCTATCTTAAATCAGATGCACTGACAATATCCAGGATTAAAATGTTGGCTCCGATGTGCACTTTGAGGAGCAATGTTTTCAGAGAAAGTCTGGAAATGTAGATTTTTATTTTTTTCCTACCTGAGTCTGGCTATAAATTTTAATCCCAATGTAATTAATATTTTAAGACATCATTACCCATAAAAGTCCGGCAGCATTTCAATATTGCCTGAAGCTCATGTGGAAAAGAAAATAACTCAATACTTCAAGACATGATTGCGGAGATTTGCTTTTCTTTGCATTCTTGCCGGTTTTACACCTCACGATATGGTACTGGCCAGATATTTAATATCTAACTGAAAAAAATGTAATTAAAAAGCAAGAAAGCGTTAAAGTTAAGACCTGAAAACTCTCACATCATTTGGGATAAAATCAGTTTGGTCAGCTCAGATCAAGTTTTTGGATTTTTTTTTTCTATTTATTTAGCAGAGCCAAATATAAGATGCAGTGTTTGCTGTGCATATGGCTCTTGATTCACTGACTCTTGCCTTGCCTTACGTGAGCCGGATAATCCTGCAATTATCCCTGTTAGTGAAACACGTTTTTCTACCACAATTTTTCCGTCCATTCAACTTTCTGTGGTTATCCTGGGATATATCAATCTGTGAACCACCGACTTTAACAGTGCCTTTAATATGGCTTACCCTGATCATCAAGACTGATAATGACTGTCTTCTGAACAATTTTGCAGCTGCTAATTGATTAGGGTTTGATCCCATGTGATTCCAATGATTAACTTGGTCAGAATTAAAACGTTTTCTGAAACTCTGATCTTTAGGTTTCCACTATCTCTCTGAGCCTTTTTATGCCATTCACATTTTGTGGATGTACCTGTATACTTAAAATATGGATTTTGAAAACAAAATCCATATTTTGATACATCATGCTATATAATGTGGTAGTAATCAGTTAAAAATTCATAATCCATCAGCTTCTTCATGAGGTGTCCCATTTCTTGTCACCATATTTTAACCACCATCTTGATTAGGTGCTAATAAATATAGGTTAAGGTTAACCCTGTCAAGTGGGATTCAGCCTAAGACGTTAAGGTTTGTCAAATATAGATCACGCCGACAGTAAGCAAAACTTGGTGTTGGAGTGATTAACTTAAAAAGTAATAGTTTTTATTTTCTAAAGAGGCTTTAGTTTTCCTCTTTTTTTTTTCCTCTTTTTTTTTTTTACAAATTGAGTCTATGTTTGTGGCTTAAAGAAGTTTTGTTCAAAAGATTTTAGCAACAAATAAATATACTCATTAATGTTTTTTATCAAGATAATTTACTGTGAGGTTATGCCACTTCTAACATTTTTTTTTTCTGTTTTAGCGTGTTTGATGCAAGCTTTCCAATGGAAGCAATTAGAGTGGCATTTTCCACGACTAATTGGAAAAACAGTCATTATCCATTAGGCGAGAGGCTGGGAATAACCTGGACAATTCACTAGTCGATTGCTGGGAAACACGGAAACACTCAGGACAAACAAGGATGCACACACATCTAAGGTAGATTTAGAAAGACCCGTTAGCCTAGCGTGGAGAAAGCAGGAGTACTCAGAGAGAACCCATGCATGGACTGGAAAAATATGCAAACTCCACCCAGAAAGACCGCAGACCAGAATTCAAACCCAGGGTCTTCTCACTGCAAGGCAACAGTACTAAGTGCAACACATGCACAGGAAATAGTCAAATTTTTGTACGTATTTTAGTTATACTGTTAATAAAAAGCGATAATCTCTATTTTACTTTTAAAACTTCTTAATATTTAGTTTTACTCAAGAAATCATGGCCCATTTATAGTTATAGTTGGGTAGCAACATTTTTTATACCCCAGACAGGTGAGTCAGATTCCCTCTGGTTAAAAGGCTTCCTGTTGGGATAAAGAAACACTGGCCAGCTCTGCTTGCCTAAGAATAAATGTTCGCTGTGTGTCATGGCAGCTGTAGCTTTGCACCGTGCTGTGCACTAATGATCATAATTATATCTCGAAAAGCAAGTAAATCCCTGTGGAGTTCAGTAGAGTTTCAGTCTAGTAAGTTCATAACGTTTGCATAAAGCAACATTTCTTGATGGTATACTTGGTTGTCTGTGACATGGAAAATATTAGACAATTTTCAAAAGTCCTGTCTCAGAGGTCTGTCCTCACTCAAAGGCAGGTCCTAACTCTGAGGCAGGTCCGGACTCGGAAGCAGGTCCTGTCTCGGAGGCAGGTCCTGTCTCAGTGGTCTGTCCTGAGTCAGAGCCAAGAGACCCTTGGTAACTGTGGAGGAGCTACAGCCACAGCTCAAGTTGAGTCTGCAGAGCTCACACACAGAATCTCTGTCCCAGAGAGGAGCACAGCAGACAGAAGCCATGTCCCTTTATGCACTGAAAAAGAGAACATAGTAGACAGTTCCAGCAGTGGCTCTAAAATTGTTTTGTCCAAAAAGGGGCACCTCCCTAACACTGGCAACACAGGAGTTTTTTTTTTGTTGTTGTTTTGTTTTCACCTTTTGAAAGGTTAACAGCAAATCTATAAGAACAAAATGAAATTCAAGTCATTTGCTAAGTATCTGGTCATCCTGGACTGGTTATGAATGTCCTCATTTATTTCCACCATTACCCATTAGACGAGCTGGTTGATTCTAAATTATTCAAAAAGGACAAGGCCTGTGGTAGACCTGAGTGGTGGTCCCAATTAAGAAAAGGAGATCAAAGAACGCAGACTGCATAGTGGTGCAATTTGGAGTCGAGGTTAGGGTGTTTCTGTGTAGAGTTTGCAAAACTCATCGGTTTTCATCGGTACTAGAGTTTCCTCACATAGTCACAGAACATTCGTGTTAGGATAGTTGTGGAGAGGAGGCTGTCAAGTTGGGAAACCTCTCATATTTGATTTTTTTTTTTTTTTTTAAATTCTGTTGACATTTTCAAGCCATGACACCCTGCACTCTCTGTAGCAATCAGCATCATTGGGGAGAAGGATATCTGAGTTTCCCCCATTTCCCTCCTGGACTTTAGTTCACAAATTTCTCACCAGTCATATTTCATTGGGCCTTTTGGAACAGGCATTCTAAATGGTCACAGTCCAAACTAAATGGTCAGGATGGATGATAAAACATCACTGCAGCATTGTGCATTAGGAAAACAATGTTTTGTGAACATTCAAGGCTGCTAAACCTTCAAACCCAATGGAGCGGTAAAATTGAAAAGCTGTAATTTAAAGCAAAGTTGGCTCTTAAAACGTCAGCGCACGTGCAGCTTACTGCTGTAAAGACATCTTTTTTGGGATCGTAATGATTGTGTTGCATTAAAGAAAATCTTAAAACCTAAAATACTAAATGGCAAGCTGAAATGACTGACCACCCTTTAGTTTCTAAAGGCAGCTACTTTTCTAAAAATGATTTCACTTTGAAAAAGACCAGATGATCAGGTAGTTCTTTTTGTTTCCACCTTTCCAGGAGGAAATGGGCCTGTGCTAATAATAATAATAATAATAATAATAATAATAATAATAATAATAATAATAAATGAACATAGCTGATTAAAAAATAAACACAACTGTTTTTGCTTAGAAAGCAGATAAAGAAGACAATTATTTTTTTTAATCACGGCTCATTAGGTCACTTTAACAACACTTTTATTTACCTGATAACGGTGTGGAATTTGCAAGTGAATACTAGTTTCTATAACACACATTTGTAAATAATCCAATGTATATTTTAGCATTGCTTTGCTGAAAGTGCTTGATCATAAATTTGGTCATTTGAGAATGAGTAGATTGCGCAGAACTACTGTAACTTGTCGTTTGTGGTGGCTATAAATCGAGACGTGAAGAAATGGTAAGCAGTAGATTGTTGTTATTGTTAAAACTCAGATTTCATATTTGAGTCTGCGGAGTTTGTAGAAATGGCCTGACCCCTACCGTATTCCTATATCCACTTTTTTTTAATTTCCTCTAATCAAGTATGACCTCTATATTATTCACGACTGACACTTGTCTCTTTTCTTATTCTTTCATCTTTTGCAATCTTGTTCTGACAATCAGAGAGAAAGTCTTTGTAGGACATCATGCTGCGTCTCCAGCTGACATCTGACACAGGCACGGAGCGTAGTCAATAAACTCCTCTAATTGAGTGCCACTGGCTGCTGTTTATTGACAATATAAGACCTGGGAATTAGGTGTGTCTCCGTCGGGTGCACGCCACCCCGTCATTCTCCAACCTGTCGGCGGCTGTCCGCTTCCTATCCATCACCGGTTCGGCTCGTTCTGCCGTCTGTGTCAAAGAATGGGCACGTCACTTGAAAAACTATTACCTTCACCTTCCCTTGTGTGCACAGCTGGGACTGGGCGCACAAGCCAGGAAGGGAGAACGTGAACATGAAGGAAGAAACAGACCGTAAAAAATGGAAATGAGAGGTTTGGTTATTGGTATATGTTGGTATTTGCTAAGTGTATGTGTGTGTAGCTTTAGTCTCTATCTGTATCTGTAATGCCCATTAGGAAAGGCACCAACACAGAGACTTTTATGGACTAAGGCACACTCTTAATAAGTGTTTTTGCTGCTGGACAGTCTCTGTAGCTCGACAGAGAAGCAGAAAAGATTTTTATTTCTAAAGCCCTCTCCTAATTAGAGGTTAGCCTGAGCTTTAGGCTGAGAAAGAAACAAATTTCCATGATCTGTCATTTAATTGTTAAAGACTCCTTTCCTCCGTGTGTTTGGTGGCCCTAATTTAACTTTAGCTGTTTGGTAGTGGTTTCGTGGATAACCCATAGCCCTCTTATGGTATTAATCGGTCTGGCCATTAAAGTAGGGATATAATAAATCCTTGGATATGTCAGTTTCAGTAATTCCTGCCAGGAGGCAAACTGAGCTCAAGCTCTGGCAAAAGTCTCAGCTGCTCTCCCTCAGGTATTGTGTATCATACTCTAGTCTCTCTCTCTCTCTCTCTCTCTTTTCCCCCTTTTGTAAATCTCCAGGACCAGGTGGAGGTGATAAGGCCGAAATGGTGCCACAACTGGCTGGTGGACTGGAAACGCCACACCAGCGCCACAGGACTGACAGTGATGAATGAACCATCTAGGTCCCTGATAATTCGTCACTCACCACTGCAGAGGGGTACATTTATCAAAACAAGTGTGTCAGAAACCTTCTTTTCTAATATGAACCTCCTTACTCCCACTTCTTTGATTTTTAGTTTCTCTGCTTTAACCTGACTTCACTAACAGTGAGGGTTTCGGGGAGGGAGCAACAAAGTGCCCGTTCTGTTAGCGGCTCACATAACCGGTGCTTGAGGTGAACAGGCATGCCCGGGCATTAGAGAATCAGAGCGCCGGGCTTGAGGAATCACTGTCCTGGCAGGCAGTGAGTGCAGAGATGGGGAAGCGGGGAGTGGGGCAGATTGATTGATCCATTGCAGCTGTAATGCATCAGGAGCTTCCCGGCGGAGGGAGATGGTGTGCAAAATGCTCAAATCTGGATAGCCGAGGACAAATCAGCAGCGCCAGAATCTCCAGAGAGGTTCCCATTACAGCTGCTATATATAACAGTAATCTTGTTAAGCTTTCGTTCTGTCTGGGCCCTGCCAAGGGATTTGATTCAGTCGATAAGTGACCCCTCAGACTGTAAATGATTCGTCCATTTTCTCTCAAACAGCCAAACACAGGCAACGACGTCTGCGTTGATTAAAAAAAGTTCACATGCATTGTATTGCATAAGTATTCACACGCCTCGAAGTTTTTCCTATTTTTGCCATCACAAATTTCAGTCTATTATATTGAAATGTATTGGGATGGAACGACATAAAATAAAGCACTAATAAGTGGAAATAAAATACAAGTTTTGGAAAATGTTTTACCAAAAAAAAAAAAAAACCTTTCGTTTTCAACCACTTTCACTTTTATATAGATATAAATAAAATCGAAAGCAAACAACTTCCAAAATTTGTAAATAAAGTCCATATTTGTGAAGACCAATGTAAACCTAAAGACAACTGTTTTGCATTTATGTAAAGGCCTCACGAGTGTATTAAAGAACACGAGTGAGCAAAAAGTTCACCAAGAAACAGAGGAGACATGGAGAGCGTCCAGACTTTTGAACATCTCAGAGACAACTGTTCAATCAATCATCTGAAGCTGGACAGAGCGAGGCGTACCTGCAACGGATCAAAGATGTGACTGTCCAACTTAACTGACGGATTGTCCAAAGAGAAGCGAAGCAGCAGCACGACTTCCATTGTAGAAGCTCTGGGGAAACACGGCTATGTCTACAAAGAAACAGCAAAGCCTTCGACCTCTGAAGGTCCAGAACCAATGGAAATATCGCACGTAACAATGTTACATTCATATTTCAAATATATGTTGATGTTAGTGAAAACACAAAAGTACAGAAGAGTTAAATACAGATACAAAAAACTGGGTTTTCACATGACTTATTTTGTTTACTGGGAATGTGAGTGTGTATGTGTGTGTCTTCCACTAAATCCGCAGGCCTCATTTTGGTTATTCCCTCTGTAAAAGATAAATAGATAATAATTGTTAACTTGAAATTCATCAGTATTTCAATAGATGTTTTTTTTTTTTTTTAACTGCAATAACATCAGTGCTTCTGTATGCTTCCTCAGATTTGTGTCCCTGTCTCAGAGATCTACAGAAAATCCCTTTGGTTTGGTTTGGTTTCCCTTTGGTTTCATGCTTTGTGTTTCACCTCTGTCCTGCATCTGTGGAACCTTAAAGATAAGTCTCTGCCTTACCAAATTAAGTCCAGTCAACTGAATTTAGCACAGTTGAACTCAATTTAAGTCGTAGAAACATCTCAAGGATGAACAATGGAAACAGCTCATTTTATAACTGCAGAGTAAAGACCGAAACTACATGCATGAATGTGTTTTCTATACTTTTCATAAATTTTCAAAAATCTCAAAAACTTTTTCCACATTGCCATCCATAATGGGTTATTTATTTGTGAAGCAAATACCGTTGATACAATTTGTAATAAGGCTGTAACATAAGAAAACACAACAAACTGCGGAATAAAGTGAAGCGCTGTGAACACTTTCTGGACGGACTGTATTTGGACCTTTCTTTGCTTACTAGCTCATTTGGAAACCACGCTTAATTAGATATGGCAAGTTCTCTAAGTGGAGCAACTCAGACTGTCATCCGGAAACTCTCCAAAGAACTTCAAGTTGTTTGGAGAACAACTGTTAAACTTTTGAAAAAGGAAAGCGATGCACGTTGATGGAGCTTTAGTCTTCATTTTGCCTTCTGGTTAGCAATAATAGCCGCCACATCTATCCTTTAATCAAGCAGAAACGGATGCATGTTCTCTGCCAGAAACATGGAAAGATATAATTTATCCTCAGTTAGATCCAACGTTAAAGAAAGAAGTAAAGAGATGGCAAGAGATAACAAAATCATATGGCAGAGCAGACATCTTGGCTCACATTAATATGATGCGCAGCAGAAGTCGCATTCTCAGGCTGTCTTGTGCTTTCACCCCTTTACCATACAGCATGATTTACCCCCCCAGAAAAGCAGTGAAATTTTCCCTCAGAACCCATCTGAGTGACTCCATCAGTCTGCCTGCCTATCTGCAACTGCCAGCTCATTTCTCAAGCTAGGCCCCCCAGTTGGACTCCGAACGCTGCTAAATGCTCATTCTTATGCATCCCTTCTGCCAAATAGCACATCAACTGGGATGAGGAAAAAGCCTGAAGTGTCCCTGGACCATACATTTTGGTACTGGGAGATATCAGAGAAAACTAGTCAATGTAGTTTGAGAGGAGGTTTCAGGGATGGGTTTTTGAAGAAACCTGAATAAGATGAGGAAAGAGAAAAAAGAGAGGAGGCGTTTGAATGAAGCCTCTGTGTGAGCTCGAAAGGAATGATAAGTTTCGCTTCAAATAAGTGACGCACGCTGCAGCTTGTTGCCCACTTGTGTGCATGGAGAGGTAAACTTTGAGACCTTTGTCTATTGTTTTCCATCTGACTTCTTTCCATGTCAAGCTAAATCTTAGGGTTGGGTCCCAGACACATCTCTGTGGCCCCTCTGTATGTCCCTTAGACACAGCTGCTTTCCTCTGCCATCTGTCCATTTGATTCTGGCAAATCCCAGTGAACAGGGCCACGCCAAGCTACACATGTAGAACCCCATCAGCTATTCAGCTTAGACATTAATGAGCTGAGTTCCGTCATAGCAGTTCTGGGACTTCTGAGTGTGTCGGTTCCGCACCTCAGAAAATGTGAGAGGTGTGTTAATGAGGGCTGCTGAAATAAAATAAAACAAGGCAAACATTGGCAATATTTCAGATTTATTGGTTTCTTTTTTTAACCCGCCCCGGGTTTATTTGTTTATCAACTGAACCGGGGAAAACTTAGCTTTTACCATCTCCTGCCATGATAAGTAATTCCCCACTAATTACAACACAATATCATTACTAATACAATAGTTAGGTTATTGTAGTACTAATTAGTATTGTATTTTATTGCTTCATGTGTGGATATCTATTTCTAATTCATCAAATCTTTCAGAAAAAACTTATGTGATAAAAACTAAAATGAATTCTTGATTGTATTAGTTACCAATTCTCTTACATTTTTTTAATATATATTCCTCAAATAAAGGGTGATTTTTTTTTATTGGTACAAAAGAAATCTAAATCTGAGAAATAAACACAAATCTGCTAGTCTACTTAAGTACATGATGGGAATTAATTTAACAGGAAGGAAGAGATTCATCCTTCAGGCTTAAATTTTACTCATGAGGCTCACAAAGAAAATTATTTATGTGATATTGACGTAAAATGTTCACTGACGTATTTCATTGTTAGGAAGTGAATCACTTGTGATGAGAGTTAAAGACATGTCCGCTTTCCTCAAGCAGAAACAACCACATTATCATGTTCTCCATAAACCAAAAAGCTTTAAAAGTTTTCAGAGAAATCATTTCTTTCATTTTTGCCGTGACTCCATTTTGGCAAATAGTTTTTGGAATGGTTGTGATCAGTACTTTTTTTTTTAAGAATGAGAATTCAACACCAGCTATTCAAAACTTGTTGGCACTTGGTGTGGGGATGACAAGGCTGTGAAAAGTTTTTTTGTTTTTTAAATGTAATCCTTAAAATATACACACAGGACGTATTTTTGGCAACACAACTATGTGAATAATTAGATTCTGCAGAAGTAAGTTGGTGGAGTCAAAAGCTGTCATAAAATCACAATTTTTATTATCTACTGTAGGCAGCTTATAACTGGTACAATAAACCAACCACCTTAAAAAAATTTAAAAAAAATGGAGCTGAGGAGGGACTCTGGTTTGACTGGTGTTAATTTGTATCTGCACTGTTATGCAAGTCAGTAAATTATGAAGAAGTCAGCACGGAGCTAAAGGCAAGATGATAAACGAAAACAAGGACTAACAAATGTTCTTGCCTCACGTAGCACTTTTTTTTTTCTTCCAAGCATAACTGCAGTAATCATTCTGTCGACCACCCACTCACTGCAATAGCTGTCAACTCTGTGAACAATGACTGGTTTTTTTTAGTGGACAAGCAGAAAGTACTACAACAGCTGTTGACAGCTTCTGACAATGTCCCCTGGGAAAGCGGTTTCACTGCAACTCATTTAAAAGAGCGGGGCTGGGTTATACGCACACACATACGATGAAGTAAATCAGATGGTCTGTTAATCACGAACTCCGCTCCTCGGCACGTGTTAATGAAGCTGTCATCTCATTAATTACAGTTCTCGGTTTAAGCAGCTGCTTAATATACTCCTAAGAAAACTTTAACCTCACCTTCAATTAGCTCGCGGATGGAGCAACAAATCCATTTCATTCTCAGTTTTAAATGCTTGAAGACCTTAAAAAAAATAAATAAATAAATGTAACACGTATTTGTACTGCGTGCCACTTCTGCAAAAACTCGCACACTTATCAGGCAGAGCAGCTCCAAAAAGCTGTCCTCATTTTAGCATGCTAAATAAACTCAGCTGACAGAGGAAATGCATATTTATTGCAGACTCCACTAGCACTGACGCTTTCTTCCAAAACTCTGTTCTTACAACAAGGGGACTTTCATTAACAGCACTTTCCTCTGTGCCAGTCAGGAACTATTTGGCCTTTCATCTGTCATTGCAGCTTAATTTGTTCTGTCAGGAACGAGGAGTGCTCAGAGTTGAGCTACGCTCCGTCGCCAGCACTGCTACGATATCAAAAAGGAGGAGGAAGAAAAAATAAATAAATAAATAAATAAAACGAAAACAAGACACGGCAGGCTGGACAGAGGACCACTGAGTATTCAAAGTTCACGTCCATATCAAGCGAGTTCTGCGTCTCCGCTGATTGGTCACAGTGGCAATGCTTTTGAATAGGTAATCAAACCATGCTGCTTATATTCAGCTTGCACAATGGTGATTGGAAGTGATGTAGTGCGAGTGTGAGCTAAATTCCCACCAGTTTCTCGGTGCGTTGCTTAATAACGTATGACGGGATGTCGGTGTTCTGGCCGATAGCTGGACGAAAACTCTTTATAAGTCCACATTATGTTCCCGTACAGCAGTAATTCCTGAATGTTTTAGGTAAGAACCACACCTTGGCAGTACACAGAAAAATACCCCCGAAAAACTAAGAATTTACCATGTTCGTTTTAACTATTTTGTTTGTTTTATTTGTGTCAGTTATTCGGACGTTTGTTTGTTTGTTTGTTTTAAAAGAGCAATCAAATTGGATTAGCATTTGCTAGAATAATTCTCATTAGGCATTTGCTTGTCCAAAAACAAATTAAAATAGAATAAATATTGCTGACTACAAGAAAAAAAAAAAAAAAAGTTATTTAGTGTTTGTTTGTGGCTGACACAAACAAACACTAAACACTAAAGAACAAGTATGCAAAAGTATACAATTAAAATCCAAAATAAGAAAATGCAAATAAGAAAAATCAAGTCCCCTTAATTAAATCTTGCTTCATTTCAAAATGTTTGTGGGTTGTACGTTTTCTTTGTTCACTTAGTGCTTTTAGGTGATTATCCTCCTGGGGGTAATCATGAAGTAACATGTCTACGGTTTGGTGTTTAATGTTGCTTTTTCCTGACTACATGTCAGCTGGCAGAGTTTTTAGACACAGAATAAACTGACCAGATGTTACAACATCTAAGTACTTATTATGGACAGATAGGGCATTTTTTTTCTTTTTTTTTTTTTTTTTTTCATATTTTGATGATTTGATGGCATTTGGTTTTTCATCCATACCACACATTTCTCCAATTAATGGTTAAACAAAACATTGACGCTTGCCACCACAATGATGCCCTGACTAAACAGAGTTTACATACAATTTCAAACCCTGTGTCATCAAGGTAAGGCATATGCAGGTTGACTGGATGCAGTAGTAAGAATTAAGGCTTCCACATTAGTTCATGCAAACTATGTGGAAGTCATGCATCTAGATTGTGTCATTTTATCCGTAGAAAGGCCCCTGCCTGCTCTTCTCCACACCAGGCCTGGATCAAACTATTTTGATGGAGCTCTGTGAATTTTTTTGCCATGTTTTTTTTTCTTTTTTTGGTGATAATTCGCTTGAACTAGTCTGCTTCCACTATCCGTTTCTTGTATCCACAGAAGTCATGGATTTTTTCTTTTTTTTTCTTTTTTTTTTTTTGAGGAATGTTCATCAGACGTGGTGAGAAATTATGCTCGCTCGTATGGTTCTTCAGTTAGTAGCTACAAAAACAAATGACTGAAAACTCCTGGATGGAAATCGCAACGCCATTATGCACGGAGGAGGACGTTTTGCAGAAAGACGTGGGTTTATCTCTGTGACTGTTTCATAAAAGCAAAACAGAGCGCAGGCAGAGACTGAACGTTCTGTACCCGTGTGACCTGATCGCGTTGATTGTTTGGCTTTGAATGCATGTGGGAGTCACTACGGACTGCCTCGCTGAAATCAAGTCTCTTTGTCGTCGTTGCGTGACAAAAATCGCATTGTTTTGTTTTTAGCCTCTTAGCGTCCACTCCTTCTTGCCGGACATTTTGCCTTCCCTTCTGCATGCAAAACTACTCAGCCATTGGTCAGAATTTTTGTGGAAATGTTTTTTGGGTTTTTTTTAAAGTGCAGAAGCCCACAGACAGCAATGTTATCTGTCATCCATTTGTCACATCGGTTGGACCACAACACTGAACTCCCCCTCCGATGCAGCAGGCAGACATCTCACTGACAAGCTGGGGAAAAAATTTGATTTTCCCGCTTGTCAATCATTATCTCCTCCTCTGAACTTGTGAACTCATAATAGTTGTTCCTTTCTGCTATGATCACTGTGTTTACTACACTGTTGTAAATCACACTGTATTCCAAAACACCATGGTGTAAACTGCAGGGGGTTTCCTGACACCCTTTGCCAGGAAAGAACCATTCCTGGCAAAGGGTGTCTTAAAGGTTGTGTCCCAAAACACTGACATGCAAAATTAAAATGATTTGAAAATGCTTATGAAAATTACTTAGGTAGCACTGAATAAGATATTTGTAGCAATTGATAAACATATGTATTCCTTTTGGAGTTATTACTAGATAGAGTATGCGACTTCACTGGAATGCACCACGGAGTAAAAACTGACATAAAAATCTGTTTATGGTACCGGTAGTGAAGAAATTAGTCTTCACAAAAACCTTGACTCAACTCAACACAGTGAGTAACTGATGGCCTTTCTTTGAGGCTAGAGGTCATTGTTCCATTGAAGAAGAATTTTGAACTGACTGTACTGAATGCTGGGGTGTCGTGTGCGTGTGTGTGTGCGTGTGTGTGTTTTAGCACATTTCTGGAGTCAGAATAAGTCAGGTATTCTGACTTATTTTTTATTCTTGAATCTATGAAAATGAAAAATGCCTACATCTAAAAGAAAGTTGTGTCACACATGTTTAAGAAGCCAGAACCTTCATCACATTCAAACTTTGCTATTATTATTGTTACTTATGTTGTATATTGTGTTGGCCTTGACTTTGGAAAGCTTTGAAATACTTTTAATTACTCGACCAACGGATTTATTTTCTCCGCTGGTTTCTAGCCTAATCATAGTTTGGAGAAACAGCTTCTTTCTCGCTCTCACTGGAATTAGCAGCAGACACAGATGGGAGACGTGAGCCGGAGGGGCGCCTGTTACACTGAGACTGTAGGAATTTCTGAACTGTGCTCTCGTCAATCCACCTGGCAAGTGTCAGCGGACTGAACAACAAGACGGATGAGCTGTGGCTTCTGAGCTGAGCAAACACTGACTTTTCTCTCCAGATCTGGCTTGGTGAACACATCCTGAACACTTTACTCCATCTGCTGGGATCTCTTATTCTCAGGGCACACTGCGAGAGGCAGAGTGGACCGAGGAATCTGCTTCTACATTAGCATAGGTGGGTGCACAGCTGTTGTTACGTCAAATGGAATATGCAGTTCTTACTCAGAGCCCATTTTATATTTGTAGACCACTATGTTCAATGCTAGAGTTTCACTTTCCTAATCTGATTTTTGTCCCCAAGTCCAAGACACGGCTGACCGGAACGCCACTCTGGTGTATTGAAACTACTGAGTCACAACAGCACAATATTTATAAAATGTACTAGCTCTCTCAGAAAGAAGGATGAAGAAAACATGGAAAGGTTACACTCCAAAAATTAAAGATTAGTAAATAGAAAGAGGGCAGGCACAGCAGAGCAGGCCAAATAAAAAAGGGCCTTTGACAAACAGGGGGAAAAAAACAGGAAAAAAAACATCCAAATCCAATAAAGTCTTTAAACATTGTGAGAAAAGGAAATTAAAGTGACAAAAGAAGAGAGAAAGAAGAACAAACAAATCACAGCAGAAGACAATCAACTGATTGAGAGCAGAAAGGAAAACAAAATGCTGGCAGGAAAAAACAAAATGAAAACCAAAGGAACAAATGTTTTTTTTTTTTTTTTTTTTTTTTTTTTCCAATAAAATAAGTAGTGATAACCAAGAAAAACAAAACAAAACAAAAAAAAACCAAGTAAACAAAAATTTCTCCTCAATGAGATTACATTCTTCTGGGTTTTTTTCTGAATTTGAGAAGTTCTGACAAACAAGCAACTCATAGCAAATGGCAAAACACTCTGGTACAACAACAAACAGAGGTTCCAATGCTGTTTTGAGACCCTAATTTTAATTTATTTCTTTGGGTTTTGAGACAAGTTTAAGGCTAAACCTACAAATGGACATGTAGAAATTATGGCATTGGTTTAACTGCATTGTTTTTTTCTGAAAATCTTACACCTTCTTTTAATTCATAGTTTTTTTTTCTTTTCTTTTTTTTTTGCATCCTTTCAACACATTTAAAAGCAATCTGGTACGTGGCAGATTGTGGAGTCATTAAAATCTAACAACGAGGATGAAGTTAGACCCAAAGCGGATTCCATTTTACATAAAATCTACAGATGTCATAAGACAATGCTGAGCTGGAAAGACATCAGTAACAACGTTATAACCTCCCTCACACAGGAAGTGAAATAATAAACTGGTACACAACAGCTACAAACATAAAAACTGTTTCATAAGTCCAGTTGGGGGGGAATGCACACCAGCTGTGAAGCAAAACCCCTCCTCCGCCCCCAAAAACATGAGATGCTGACAAATGTAACTAATAAGTTATTTTTGCTTGACTACCAGAAAAAAAAAATATTGTCCAATCACCATTTTTTTTAAATTCCACAATCTTTGTAAGGTAATTAGAATACTGAAAACATTTTTTTTTTTGAAAAAAAAAAAAGTTTTTATTTTTGAAATATCATGTGTCCACTACAGTGGTCATCGGAATGCCATGCATCTGAAATTGAACCTTGATGGGAACCAGCTTGTCCCGAAGACAATATCCAAACATCAACATAAGAATGAATTTCACATTGACAAAACTGAGCACTGTTGCCTAACAAGAAGGTCCTGGGTTCGATTCCCGGCCCCGGTCTTTCTGGATGGAGTTTTCATGTTCTCCCTGTGCATGGTGGGTTCTCTCTGGGTACTCCGGCTTCCTTTCACAGTCCAAAAACACGACTGTCAGGTTAATTGGGCTCTCCAAATTCTCCCTAAGTGTGAGTGGAGTGTGTGCGAGCGTGGTTGTTTGTCCTGTCTGTCTCTGTGTTACCCTGCGACAGACTGACAACCTGTCCAGGGTGTAACCGGCCTCTCGCCCAGAACGTTAGCTGGAGATTGGCAATAGCACCTCCCAACCCCATTAAGGGACAAGGGTGTACAGAAAATGGATGGATGGATGGATGGATGGATGGATGGATGGATGGATGGATGGATGGATGGATGGATGGATGGATGGATGGATGGATGGATGGATGGATGGATGGATGGAGAACAAAACAGAAAAATAATTACAAATGTCCACTACAGAGAACAAATTTTCAACTTTTAAATGCTATGATAAAATACAATCAAAATAATTCATAAAATGTTTTAATATGCTACAAAGAGACTTATTTAGAATATGCCAACAAAATGTTAAACCAAAATTTGCACAATCAAAAGTTTTATGCACTTACTTTTTCTTTTCCCATAAAATGTGCTTGTACTGATGTACGCCATTTTTTTCTGAATGAAGAAAAGGAAGTTACAAAAGTTCCACCCCTTCATCTTTGGTGTCATTGAAAAGCCCTAAATGTCCTCCGTAGACACCAAAAGGAATTAATTCAGTAGTATACAGTGGGTGAGAAATGTCCTCTACAGAGGACAAATTTGAACTACTGGTAGTCAGGAGGTTAAAGGCAGTCTTACGAGCTATATAATTACAAAGTGTATTCATGACTTTGTTTTGATTGCATTTAATGAATAAAAACAGTGTAGAATCTGTCGCGCTAATTTGTTGAAGCTCATGAGTAAAAGATCATTTTTTTATTAACATGTCGTGAAACTGAAAGTCGGCACACTTTCCTTTTCCAGCGACTGCACTTACCTGAGCAGTTATGATCGTGTGATATTTTACATAATTTTTATGGGAACAAAAACATTTGACCTCAATTACACGAAGGCTCATCCATTCAGATCTTCTCTAACGAACAAAAGTAACATCTTTTTTTGTACTGCTTTGCAGATACTTTTATTAAAACAATATGCCTCAGTGTATTCATTTACAAAACCTAATTTATTTTTTATGCTCTGACGCCTGTGTGAAAATTAATTCATGCCCTCTTGCAAACACATATTTTGCCATGTCAGTGTCATAAAACACAGATGCTTTTACTTCTGACTTCAGTGAACGAGCCGCTGGACTGTGTTATCTTCTTTCTTTTTTTTGGACTATTCTAAATTTTCTCAGGTTAGATTAACATTGTTTCAGAGTCAGATGTAGCTGGTACTGATGTATGTTTATGTATTGGTTTTAGGCAACACAGTCTGCTCTTTGTACCAATCTTAGGTCCCTGTCCAAAGCTGTGCTGAGGTTTTTCCTCCCACTCTTTGCCCTCCGCAGAGCGGGTCCGACCTGTCATCGCCTATCCGGAAAACTCTGCCATAATTGCACAAATCAGAACCTGCTGTTTCTGGCAAGTTAACAGTGAAACACTTGGCGTATCACATCATTCTGTCAGTCCACATCTCAGCCTGTCCCATTTCACTCCAGCTTCCCACTCCTTATTCCCTCCACCCCTCCCTTCCTGTGTCATTATCACTGCCTCTGCTATAACACTGCAGGGTCTGTGGCGCGCCTTTAATATCCAAGTATAGTTTTGGAGGCGGATGGGGTGGCGGGGATAGTCACAAAGCTGTACAGAAAAAAAAAAAAAAAAAGAATTCATTATTTAGACCCCTCTGCTGCCTGCTTCCAGCTTACCGGCTTGCTCATTCCATTTCTGAGGCTTTGGAGCAGAGACCCCGTCTGTCCTGCACATCCACTGTGACCCCATTACACTGCCACAAATATACAACCCTCTGATGAGAGCCGCTTCTCTTGCTATCCCATTCCAAACAGAGTCGGAAAAAATAAAAATAAAAAAATAAAACTCATGTTGCAATTTACCACACACCCACACTATGATTCATACACATACAGAACAAAGCCACCTGGTTACCTATCTATTCTTTGTCTGAGACCTCATTACTCATGTTGTCCCCCCCACCCCCTCCCCAAAACACACACACACACGCTCCTCTGTTGGAAAACTCTACACTCAAGTGGACACAGAAAAGTAGTAGAAAGTGCAAAGAATGAGATCTTTACTCCGTATGGATGCATTTACAGTTCAGGCAGATTACACTCTTAGGTCCCCAAACTGCATATAAAACCAGAGTAAAGGACAAAGTTAGATTGGTGATATGTCATGTATTTTCCACAAAGACTGGGAGCTCAACGTGTGGGGACAGCAGCTTACAGTTTTATCTTCTCTACTGACAGCAGGAGCTAAATCGATAAAGAACTCCACCTAGGACAGCCCTTTTCTCTGTTTTCTCATCCAAAACGAACAAACGAAAATGACAAAAACCTGCCAGGAAAACAACAACAACAAAAAAAAAAAAAACACATCTCAGTACAGTGCATAGATTCCCAATATTGTTTTGCACCCACTAACAAGCTTATTGGATCATTTTTGCTTGAATATTTTAACACTTGGATCCGATAATAGTGAAGTTCTTGGAAAAACTGTGTGGTTTCCTGAAAGAGACTCAACTTAATCCACACATTTTGAAAAGGGTTTAGATCAGCACCATTACAAAAGTCTAAAACGTTTTCTGCTTTATTCATTCCAAGAACTAGCTTTGGTTGCATCTCAGACATTATCATGCTGCTAAAACATTCAGCTATACCCCAGTATCACTTGTTTAGCGGTTAACGTAAGGCAACGATTTTGCTTTGCCAATTTTTATGCAATATTTTGCGAAGTGAAAGCAGTGAAATAAAACCTCAGCATAATCATGTCACTACCATGCGTTAGCTGTGATTTTAGGTTTTAAAAGTTTTTTTGGAAACATTTGGAGTGTCAACGTTTGTCTACAGATTTAATTGATAATATGAGTGCATATAATCTTCTGATTTTTTTTTTTTTTTGTCTGATGATGAAATGTCAAGTAGTTGTGCAAGTTAATACCAGATTGCTTAATTGCTGTCGAATTTGAGTATGGCAGATTCCCAATATTGTTTACTTTGTGGACTATGTTTTTTTTTACTGGGGCAGTGAGTCCAAAAAGAAATAAAATAAGGTCCTGAAAGAGGCACAATGCCCTGATGAACTCAAGCTGTGGGAGCTGGAATTTGATAAATGAGCAAGCTGGCGTTCTGGATAGGGTTCAGTGAAGCAAAGCCAGCACAGGTAAGATTTTCTTAACCCTCAACTCCATTTTTTTTTTTTTATTCCTTTATACCTTGTTTGAAAAAGAAGATTTTTGGGAATTACACATCTAAAAGATGCCTCTTGGACAATCATTTGAGAAGAGCTTTACTGCCCTGTGTCCCAGGGGGCATAAACATGTTATTCAGCCGGTGTCCGCTCTTTTTTCCACTGCTTTGCTGTGCGATCTGCTTCGGTTTTGTTATTTAGGCCCGCAAATAAGATGGTGTCTGTGACTGCAATGAAGGAGAGGGGATAGGTGATAAATGTACTCAAGTTGTTTGGGAGCCTACACAGTAAAGGGTGTTGGGTCTTCACCAAGACACATACACAGCTAGTGCTCAAATCTGATGTTTGCAAAGTGGAAATATTAAGAGCTTTCAGAACTTTTGTAAGGTTGTTTTGGTGTCTCACTGACCCCAGAAGCGAGAATGTTTTCAGAAAATTCAGTGTGGGTGCTCTGAAGATTAATGTTTGAAAAGAGCCATTTGTATTTCAGAAAACCAAATGAGCTTGTTTCTAAAACATATGTCAAACTAACATGAGATTACCCGTTATTCCCGTGATGAAGATTCTAGCTTAGCAGTTAAAGAGTATCACCTTCATATTTTGTCTAAATATATTTGAGCACAAAACAATGTTGCATTTAAAACTTTATTCATGTTCATAGGCTCTGTAGTCAAAGGAATGTTTGCAGAACCTAATTAGTGTTTAAAATTAATAATACAAAGAGACATCTAACACTAACTGTACGACAAGAGTTCAATGCAATCTGCAGTAGAGTACATTCTTGCTGCTTATTTTATATGCAAATATCATTTGATATTATCTGAATTGTCCACACTATTTTTAAATCCTTTGGCCTTTGACCAGGATCTGCTGGTTGTGGCATGTTTAAGACAAAAAAAAAATAAAAAAATAAGTAAAAAGTAAAGATGAAAGAGCTTTTTAACTCAACCCCAGAAGTCTGGAACAATTTCCTACTCACTTTGAGAACTGAGGACTTTGGGTTTTTTTTTACAGCTTTTTCACTCTGTACACCTTGAAATAATGTTTACTTACTCACATACTTAAATCTTGGCCTTATCCCTTCGATGATTTGCTTTAATCAGTATTTTTTTTTTTTTTTTAATTATCAGGAAACCGTGGCAGTGTTCTCAACTGCAACTCTGGGGTTTTGCTGCAGTCTTACAGAATATAAGAGGACAGATGAAAAAAATGATCATCGCTCTAGTAGATCACTCGCAATAATCTTCTGATTTCTTCAGATAAAATCAGAAGAAGTTAAAAGCAAGAAAAATCGACCATGCAGTTAGCGTTACTGATAACAAATACAAAAAACAAAACAAAAAACAAAAATTGAAGAATTAAAAGCATGCACTGCAGTTTTGTTCCAGGTGCCACTAAGAAAATTAAAATACCCATTGTAGCAAACTTAATTTTTAAGTGGAAATTATGTTTTTTGTAATAGTATACTACTGCCACATGAGCATGATTGATTCTAAAGCAAGTGAAATGCAATAAGTTTATGTATCATAAGACACTGTTGGGTTTAGTTGTGAAGTTCAGCCACCACAGGCATTTCTAGTGTCATGGAAGCCACCCAGGAAGTTGAACATCCCCCAATCTGGACTCTTAGATACATAAGAGCTCACTAGTGGTTAGTGAGCAGAGACTTTTCCCGCATTTTGATGCCAACACCTTTGATCTCTCCTCATTTGGTGTGTTCCAACCAGTGCAGATGGTATGTGTAAAACCAAACGACACTGTTTGCTTCCCGTGGCTTAATCTGTTGAGCTGTCAAAATGAAGGAGTGCAGAGAAAATTGAAGTCACACATATAATCACATCAGCGCATCTTACTGTTGCCACACACACACACACACACACGCACACGCACACACGTTTAGAAACTACTCTTGTACAAGTGTCCTGGTAAGCAGGCACTGAGGAATGGCAAGAGGAAGTAGTCCATATTTGTACTCCCTTACTCATTTCTAAGTTGTGCAGCAGGAATACTAAGAAGGATATTGCCAAGAAACATGCAGTACGTTGGTTTTAACAAAGCAACCATAAAGCACTATGGTAGAGTAAAACTTTGAAACAATACACAATGCCAGAAAGACTGGCGTACTTGCTTGTTAAAGTAAGTCAACACACAAAAACAAAAAAAAAACTAACTAAGTTAGTAATAAACAACTAACAGCTTCTTCTATGTATTGCCAAAGGGTTGAATCAACAGTTGTAGTTGTTTTGATGAGTGTTTTTTCCCCTTTGTTTAGTTTTGTCAATGTTTTTTTTTTTTTTTTTTTTTTTTCTGAAAATCACTCAACTAACGTGATTCACAGATGGATCCTTACACAGGCTGGATAGTCTAATGCACTGTTGTCTCATGTTTTTTTTTTTTTTTTTTTTTTTTTCAGCTTAGCCAGTGCACATTATTGCATTTTTTTCCCCCAGGCAGACCAGTAAGTTTCGCTACAGAAAATACTTGAAAAAGGAAACCACATACAGCAGAGCACAGCCGCTGTCATTCATGTTCTTTGATTTAATTTGACAACACTGGAAAAATGTATTGAAAAATGATGGAAATAAAACAAAAACGCAAAGGCTTACAACACACCCCACAAACGCAAACACACAGACTTTGACAGAACTGTGAAATCTGGAGTTAAATTAAACTGCTACAGGGTCTCATAAAACTATCCCCACTTCTTGAACTTTTCACAACTGGGAGTAGCTTGTAGAAGGCAGAGTGCAATTCAAATTTATAGTTGTAATTTTATTTTTTACAGCTCACTTCTTGAGGAGGAGAGCAGAGTGTCATTTCTGACACAATTTGTTTGAAATGTGAACAACAAATAATGTTCTGTGATTTTATTTCTGTGTTTTCTCTACACAATAATTTTGTTTCCTGTGTTTTTTGTTCTGTTAAAAATGATCTTTGGTTGGTTAGCTTTTCCTTCTCCTTACTTTGATTTATATTATTACGCATTTTCTTCTATGATTTCTGCTTTTCCCTGACAGTCGGTCCTGGTGTGGTCCAAACCGCCTGGGTCCGGTCAGTCGATTTCATCCCCCATGATAAAAACTTCAGGTTTTTCTTTGTTCTCTGCTGCTTCTAACATGCCTATTTTAAGCTCCTATTTGGTTTTGTGGAGTTTTGATACCTGGTTTTAACTTGCTTGGAACACAGTGCACTCATTTTAAATTTTTGAGCAGAAGTTTGTCCATTTGCATTCGGATCGCCTCTAGACATCTAACCTGCATTTAACATCACACCTGTCACACATTCACCTCCCCTTAACAAAATCGTTCGTGTTCTCTGCAGTAATCGTTATTTTTTGCCCTGATATCAATACAAGATGCCGAGAATTTGCACCCACATGTTCCTGAACTCGCATCCTGTGTAGAAGTGCTCTTTAAGCCAGCAGCAGTTTGTGGATGGAGCCAAACAAATACAGATTTTCGCCTGTGGATTGTAAACACAAACTATCAACTTAATAAGAGCACTTTCTGCTTACAGTTGTATCATTTTATTAAGAAACTTTTTTTTTTTTAAATTGGCACATAAACTGATCAAGTTGCTGTACAATAAAACCAAATGTGAGGAAAAATACAGGCAAATACACACATGAGTTATTAGCTAATATGAAAGGGGATTGCAAGCCATGACTTTTTGATTTGGTAGTCCCAGCTACGTGATCTAAAAACACTCACACACTGTCTGGTTTCAACAGGTGGACTGGATTGATGTGAAAAGACGAAATGATTTGTTAAAGTTTGACCTGAAAGGGGTTGCAGACATAAATTCAGCTTGCACTTTAAAACTCCTTTCAGAAGACATTTTGACTTGAATTATGTAAAGATGTTAGAATCTTTGTGGTGCTATCATTCTTACATATTTAATATTACTTTATATTATTGATCTTACCTTAGCAGTCTTATCTTACTATGGTTTATTGTGATTTTCATTTAAAAGTGTAAGACTCTTTACTGTCTGTGTTAAAATGTTTGACTGTTGTGTTGAAAACTTTTGGCACCAAGTATCTCTGCTGCAAGATAACTGATTGTTCCCTCCACCCTTGAGAGAAATCGCACTCAAGGGAAAGGGCTAGATGGCCTGCATGTAGGACTTGTAGACACAACTTGCCTTCTGTCACTCTTCTGCTTATCTCTTCCCTTTCTGAAAATAAAAGATCAGCTCTAACTGAAGGAGAGCAGAACGCTCAGTGAACGGCTTGGAGGAGCAGTTTGGTGAGTTTTTGCAAAAGCTTGATCAGAAAACTGATGAACGTTGTCTGTGGTTCTTTTATGTAGGTACAAAAATATCTATCATCTTGGTGCTATGACCCGGATTGTTTGGACTTGGTGAAAACTCTATATAAGAATCACTCCCACAGCAGATGGTTTAACTTTTGAAATAATTCATGCGAGAGAACAGATTTGCCTCTGTTCTCTCCAGATTTACAGATAGCAGATGAAGGACAAACATTAGCAGATTATATGATCAGGACTCTTAAAGAGACGGAAGCGTCCAGTGCAAATTCACTGTCTTCTGATTCTCTTCCTTCGCAGGAGACCACTCCCATCGAGCCAGGTGACTGGGTCTACATTAAAGTAATCCAACGACAGAACTGGGCTAGTCCACGGTGGGAAGGACCGTTCCAAGTGCTGATGACACCAACCACAGTAAAGATTGCTGAAAGACCCAGCTGGATACATCTCAATCACTACAAGCTGCATAGAGTGTTGGACCTCTAATAATAATAGGCCTGGCTGCAAAGGGGTTCCATTTGTTTAGGGTGGTTCGTCTCAACGCCAGTGAAGAAACCGATAGATCCTCACGCCCTTAGTTTGGGGGTTCTGACATCTTTGTACGCCGAGCAGTAATGGGGCGTCCATATGCCAGGTGGAGCCTCTAATGTGCTGTGACTGCAGCATGCCTACTCTTTGGAAGGGGAAGTGACCACACCTTCAGCAGGACAAAGAAGGAAGCAGACGTGTCCCCTCTTCGGAGACACCCACACGATTACAGCACCAATCTATGGTGGCAACAGATGAACAGGACCGCTTATGAGGGGAATGAAGTCAACTGCTACGTCTGTGCACAGCTGTCGTATGCAACACACAACTCAGGACTTAGACCAGGGAACATCACTGATGAGAAGCAGATGTGTCTCTATGGCCTGAGTACACACCCATGGTGCAGCTTCTCAGCAGCAAGGAACAACAAGCGGAGTAAAAGGAATTATTCTATTCCACTCCGGACGGGAGCAGTCACACAGAGAGTTTTGGGAGCTGTGAACTGTTCACCTGTCGCTGACGTACTTCCTTTTCCCCAAACATTGTTGAAATTGCCAGAGATCATTTCCTTGGCAGGAGCCAAACCAGGATCTCATCAGTTGCACCGACTGCAAAGGTCAGAGGTCGACTCAAGACTGCAGTGCCTGGAAGGATAACCCTGACTGCCACGACTTGCTTCAAGAGAGGAGATTCAACATCACTCAGCAGACAAGAGGATGACAGGAGATGACTCGTTGCAGTGCCATAGTGCCAGGAGACGACGGATCACGCACAATGGCTGACTGGTACTTCCTGTGTGGAAATGTGGCTTATGTAGCCTTGCCAAGAAATTGGGGAGGATTGTGTGCTTTGGTCCCCCTAATCAGCCCGGTTGCATTCATCAGGAAAGCACAACATGCTCCATTCTCTCGCTCAAAATGGGCAGTTATGCCAGAGGTCAAAAGATGGGGAGGCCTTACCACAAGCATTGGAGTTCCTTGGGAATTCAGGATTTGGGTTGCCGGGGAAAAGTTTATGCAAAGCCTGTTTCCATGGGTTGGATTAGCTGAGATTCGGGACCACATTGAAAGCAACAGGTACGCTCTACTTCGACTTCTCAACAGCATCCACCAACTAGCCAATGGCACCGTGAGAGAGCTGACTGAACTGAGAAACGTGGTTCTGCAAAACCGTGTTGTACTGGATTTCCTCATAGCCTCTCATGGGGGTTTTTGCAAAATCATTGGCTCAACGTGCTGTACGTTTGTTCCTGACGAAACAGAAACTGGTGGAACTATTTCTGACGCTCTACGTGAGCTGGAGGAACTTAAAAATTACGCGGACAGTGGGACGCATGGATCGTATTCTTTCAACTTTCTTACCTGGCTCACTTCTGGAACCTGGTGGAACCTGCTGTTGAGAATTGGAACGCCTATTCTGGGTGTTCTGATCCTTTTTTGCCTGTTCACAAGTTGCATTATTCCATGCCTTCGTAGCATGGTGCTAAAGACATTTAGCACCATGTGATCAGCTATCAGCTGGTGAAGACAACCTCTGACACACATGAGGACGACTTGTTCCATATGGATGAAGATGTGCTGAAAAGTGGATTCTTTGACGATGTTCTGTAATCAATAAACAGATTAAATCATCTGCTGAATGATTCCTACACTGAAAATGTGAAAACAAGTGGTGTTGGTGATGGAAAAAAAAACTGCATTTGATATTCTGCTGTTTCCTTTGTATATTATATATTTTTTATGGTGTTTTTGTATGTCTTAGACTAGAGAAAAGAAAAAAAAAAACGTTTGCATGTTTATTGTTTCTTTGTCTTTTCTTTTCTTTCCTTAGATTTTGACTAGTTCACACACACATGTAAAAATGATAAAAAAATAAGGGAGAATGTTAGAATTTTTGTGGTGTCATTCTTACATTGCTAATATAACTTTAGATTATTGATCTAACCTTAGCAGCCTTATATTACTATAGTTTATTGTGATTTTCATTCAGAAGTGTTAGACTCTTTACTGTCTGTGTTAAAACTTTTGACTGCTGTGCTGAAAACTTTTGGCACCAAGTGTCTCTGCTGCAAGATAACTGATTGTTTCCTCCACCCTTGACAGAAATCGCTCTCAAGGGAAAGTGGTAGATGACCTGCGTGTAGAACTTGTAGACAAAACTTGCCTTCTGTTTATCTCTTCCCTTTCTGAAAATAAAAGATCAGCTCTGACTGAAGGAGGGCAGAACGCTCAGTGAATGGCTTGGAGGAGCAAGCAGTTTGCTGAGTCTTCTCCTTTTGCAAAAGCTTGATCAGAAAACTGATGTACGTTGTCTGTGGTTCTTTTATGTAGGTTCAAAAATAACTATCAAAAGACGCATGGGAAGGACTTTTAATCGTATACGTTGAAATCCTCCAAGAGAGGCACTCATCCTACTCTTGAGTCCAAGGCTCATATTAACACTGCTGAGTTGTACACAACGCCCCCTTTGGAGCCACTACGTCAACTGCGTGTTGAGTGAGCACAGCAGGGCACACACCTCTGCAGGGTGTCCACTGTTTGATAATTGAGGAACTATAAAAAGGGTTTGTATTTCTGAAAGGGGCCATAAGAAGGAATAAAGTAGACAACCCATCAGAGATAGAAAACAAACACAAGCGTACGGCTTCTTAGTGTGATCTAAATGCAACTGTAAGTCTGTGCGTCTGAGCTCAAAACAAAACAAAACACGAAAGAAATATTTTAATTTCTTCTCGCTCTCAGCTGTTGTTCGCAGTAGGCTTCTTTGCAGTCAGGAGTGGATTTCAGGACGCCGTCATTAGCTATGATTTTATGCAGAAGGTAAACTCTGTAAATAAACAGGCTAATTTCAGTATCATTTTACATTCAGAACTCATCCTGCATTTCGGCAGTGTTTGTGTGTTTAGAATATCATTCCTTATGTCCCTAGGAGAAAAGAATTGGACAATGAATATAGGCATGAAAAGATAGTTTTAAAAAGATGCACATACTAAAAAGAATTATCTTATTCTCGTCTAAGTATAATGAGGAAACCGGCAGTTCACAAAAAAAAAAAAATGTAATCAGCTTCCTGTTCCTTTAAAGACTTTCAGAGCTCAAATTGGAGGTCATGAAAGAGCAGTGAACAATTTGAATATCAGTAAATTAAACTGGCATTTCGGAAGATGGTAATAATCCCAACATGAGTGAGGTTTGGAAGGTTTAATGTGCAAGCAGCCAAGCACCTTAATTACAAGACCCCAGTGCATCAGATCAGTCTCCCCACAAAATGCCAAGTATGTCTGGTAATTTGTAATAAATCTGGTGGGTTAGATTTGCTGGGTTCTGCAGAACTTTAGTAATTTTTTCTTTTATTTATTTTTTATTTTTTTTTGAAAGATTCTCTTTTTACTTTTTCTAATGTATATCACATTAATTATTCTTCCTGCTTTTGTTTTTGTTCCATCTGTGTTTTCATTCTTCTTTTTCCACATTTTAAACACAAATGAGGTCAGTGTAACGACCAGCCACTTTATTAGGTAGACCTGTATAATTGCTTGTAAACACTAAAAGAACTGAAAAGGGAAGGGGGGAAGGAGAAAATGACTTCAAGCTAAGCATCAGATTGGGGAAGTTACATTTCCACTGGCTCCAGCAGCACAGCTCAATTCTACAAAGTTTGAGTGGTACTCCTTTACAATTTAGCGACAGCTCTAGTCCGAGGGATCTCAGAGACCCAAAAGTAGCGTATGATAAAACAATAATGCGGACCTGGAGACTATGTTGAACCGTCTGCTTAGTCCACGTCGTTTTGTCTGATACTAAAATGAAGAGAGACAGAAAAAGTAGTGGGTGGAGCTTTTTCAGTTAAGTTTTGCAGAATAAATGTCACATATGTTGAACAATGCTTTGAAGTACTTTATTTTAGACCCATTTAAAATAGCAAAAAATAAAAAAATAAAAATAATAATAATAATAAAATAATAATAAAAAAAATATGGTCTTGTGCAGTGTTAGTTTTCCTGCATACATATAGTCTCTCTTTCTAATGCTTGCTGTGACCCTTATGTGACTTGTGGAAAAATACAAACAGGATTTATGTGACACTTTTTAAAGTTATACCTCATACAATCCTATGATTGCAATTTTTTCTTTGCAACAGCAATTTTTGGTGGGGGTTATGATTCCATAAAATGTGAAAAAGTTAACCCTATATTAATACTTTCACTATTAATACTTTCACAAATGACTGTATAGGGAAGAAGGTTTACCTTTCCTCAGTGGAGTGACAGCACACAATGATTTCATGTTGGCAGAACCTGCCTCACTCTGGCTGTACATCCGGCGGGACACCCCATGGGAGCCGCATCGCTTTCATTATGACTTAGTAGCAGGAAAAGATTCTGTAAATTAAATCTAAACTCTCAGGAATCTCCGCTGAGTTTATCTTACGGAAGAGCGTTCCCTGTTGATTGGATCAATTAAGCAAACATACAGTATATTGCCAGAAAAATCAAAGCTAGAATGCACAATAAAATCTTTCAGGGAGGCAGTATATGCCACCTCAACAGCTCCTCTGTTACACCTTAGAGACATGAATAAAGATTGTCATAAAATCAAATTGCTGGTTAATGACTTTTGTATTTCAAAACTCACTGCTATAAAGTGGATTTATTGTATTATTTTATTCATGCTGCAGTAACATCTATGAGGGAGACCTACACCTTCTTGTATTATTTAGTTTTCCTTAAACACACACACACGCACGCACACACACACAGAAAACTGCAGGTACATTTCTGAAGTTATTTTAGTTCTCAAATCTCCTAACCCAGCATGTGGCAGTTAGTTCATGCAGGTATGTAACAGCTCTTTCTTCAGGGCTAAAAGCTGGTGTTTGTAAGTTTTGGTGCAACTCAAATCCCTTTTGAAGAGTGAGTCATTATAATACTGTGTGCCTGTATGTATGATATTCACCAGCAATAGAAAGTCTTTCAGCCTTCCAGCATTTTCAGTCCAACGTCTTGTTTTCACCTTTTCCAGCCAGTGCTCGACCTTTTCCCAAATCTGAGTAATGATCAGAGTTATGATCTCACGTGCGTCGATGAACTGATAACTTAGCTGCAAGAACAATGGGCAGCTAACAATGAAATCCTATTCATTGTAGTTGCAATTTATTTTATTTTTTCCATAAGGATTTCGTTCTTGGCCAGCAGGTTACTCGCCTTCTTTCTACTGCAGGCCCCCATGTTGATTCCCAGGCACTCTGAAAACCAAGTAATCCCTAGAGCCATCATTGCTTTACATTCATCCAAAATTGGGTTTCAGCAGAGTGAATCTTAGTCAAATCTCTTTCCGGTCACACTCTCAGGCTTTGCATGGTGATTCCCACGATGACCTGGAGAAAAAGGTATTCCGTCCAGTGAGTTCTAAGTCTCCTATAGGGTCTCTTTGCATTTCCTGGAAAACCAGGAGAGTACTTAAGGAGGGCTAACATAGTATCCAATGTCAGCCCTCATAGGGCTTGCAAGACATGAATGGTTTACTAGCAGGCCTTCAATTAGCCTCTAAAACTTGTAGCACATGTCCTTCTTGAGGACTGGAGTTGCCCCACCTCAGCTAATTGGTTTAATTTGGAGAAGCAGCAGCTCTACTCTAGACTCCTCATGGTTGAAGAAGCTAATTTTCTCATCTCTAAAGGAGAGCCCAAGCAGTATATACGGGAAGCTTACTGATGCTCCTTGAATCCAGGATCATGTTCTTTTCGTCATGACCTATACAGCACACCCATATTTAAATTGAGGAAGAAACTTGAACTTTTTGGTTAGAGTAACCCCTATTCCTGCCTGATCTGATAAAATGACAGCAATAAAGAAGTGTTAAATTCAGGGCGTTGCTTTGAAAATGAATCCCAAGGCCTGACAGATGAAGACATTTTTCCTTTTGTTTGTTAGTTTTTTTTATCTCCGTACAAAGCATCTCTCCCTTTGTCTACATCACTTTCACTCCTTCGTCACACTGGACCCACAGCCGTTGTTCCCTTTTTTCCTCATCTCCTTAAGAGTTGACCAGGCTCCACAGGTAGAAGGCCCACCTTAATGAGCAGCCCTGTCGTCTCTCTGAAAAGGTGAAGGCTGATTTAATGAGCCCTTACCTTCGCTTCCACCCATAAAAAAAAGTCTCATGCTGACACATTTTACCTGAATACGTATTGGTCTCCAGACTGTATGCAAGAGGTCTTTTATTTGGAACAGAATTCTGTTAAAAACACTTGTTTGATCAATACCACTCCAGTTACTTTACTGTAACGTGCTGTGGATTGGTGCATTGTATTCTGTACAGTGGTTTCTGTATTCCAGTTTGAACGTTGTGAAATGCAACCTGTTCGGCCATTTTTGTAGTTCGATAGCAGTTAATGCTGATATCACAACGCGAAGGTGCTCATGTAATAATTACTATTCAAAACACAGTATGGTTATGTCGTCCAGGAGCTGAAAGTGAGCACGGAGTTGCATAACATAAGTAAAAGTCATGATGCTACTACTATCAAAAAAAATATTTAAAAATATATATTTCATATTTCATTGTAGTTTTGAAATGGCTGAAAAGAACCAAAACATGTATTTTTTTGTGTGTGTGTTTTTTTTTTTTTAATTGCTGTGTTTCAATTAAGCAAATGTATTTTTCGTAATTTCGATTTGCGCGATTTTATGGTCAATAAAAACATGGCTAGTTAGATATAAGCAGAGCTAAGATGGGTGGACTGAGCAGGAGAGGAACATGTGGCAACGACCTGCTGGAAGAGTGTGTAGTGATGTCATGTTGATGTTCGTAAATCTATGAGTTCCATAATCTACCAAAAAGCAAATGTAATAATGTATGTTTTAAATGTGACATTTCAGTCTCATCTGACCAGAGTACCTCATGTCAAACTGCAACTGAGACTTTTTATGGGTTTCTGGAAATGGTTTCTTTCTACCACTTTCCTTTAAAGTCCGAATTTGTGGTGTGTATCAGTAATACTTTTCCTGTTAACAGATTCCCCCACCGGACCCGTGGTTCTCAGTAGCAACTCTGAGGTTAGCATGGGATTTTTGGCTGCATCTCTGATTACAGTTCAAATTGTCTGACCTGTCAGGTAATTGATTGTTTTCATAGGTGTGTTGATGTAGCCTGCCCGCCCTGGTTTTTAATCCACAAAACAATGCATTCAACCATTTATAAGAGATAAACAAAACCTTACAAGAAGAGAAATATCACTGTAATGGATAACAATCTTAGATGATAGAGTGAATTATGACAAATAATTACAAAAGAAGTTAGACTTTTATTTTTATTTTTTTTGTATCTTCAATCTCTTGCTTCTTGTTTATTTCCCAGACCGCAGCTTTTAAATCAGATAATGCAGGCAGCCAGAAGCCAATCCTATTACAGAAAAATATAGAGATTACTCACAGGCAAACACAAATTGAGGCAATTACCATTGCAAGAAGCTCACAGAAGGTCACTTAAACAGTTGTTGAAAGATCGGTCTGTGTAGAGAGTAGCCTTGTTAATTACCCGCAGCATTGCATATTTTGGTTGAATTCATTTTTGAGTGCAAAGAACAAAGGTTTCACGTTGCCTCTAAATATACACAGGATGACACAGAACAGCTGGTTTGCTTGCTGTAATTTTGACAAGTTTGTTATTGCTTCTCTCCGTCCTCTGCTTGTATTCCCTAAACCCATGAAGCAAAGAGAAGACAGGCATGTGAGTTATGCATGGTCTTAACCCTAAAACAAACAACTTTTCAGAAAAAAAAATAAATAAAATGTCTTCAGAATTAGGTCTATGCTATAAGAGGAAATTGGGTCTGGTTTATTTTTCAAAATGAAAACATTATCAGTCACGCTCCACTCGTTATTCCAACTCTTGACTCGCCACCCAGCGGGCGGTGCTGTGCGTCTGAGCCAGACGGTTTTGTACTCAGCTGTGACAAAGTTGTACCAAGCTTTACTGCTGCAACCAATAGGGGAATTCAACTGCTTAGGCACAGTTCAACCGAAGGAGGCCAGCGATGGTTTCAGGTAAAATATTGCGGAGGTAAACAAATTTACATTAAAAATGACCTCATTTGCACAGAAACATAAAGATAGAACCCTAGATAACATATTTAGACAGTTTATCAGCAAAAAAAAAAAAAAAAAAAGAAAAAAAGTTGATTTGGGGCTTAGTTACACTTTAATAAGTAACTATCAGCCTTTCATCTGTGTTCCTTCACCTTCTATGTGTATTTGTACATGAAAATAGTAACTCAGACTGAACAATGAAATTATCATAGACCACCAGAAACCAGCACATCCTCCAATCCTAGTCCTTGAGATCTACTGTCCTGCAGGTTTTAGATGCATCCCTGCTCCAACACAGCTGAATAAAATCATTGAATTATATCTTACGCACGCCATCAAATTTGGCAAAGACCTGGTAAAGAGCCAGAACATTAGATCTTGAGGACTAGGGTTGAAGACGGTTCAAAAGCTTGGAGTTTGAAGTCGGCTCAAGAATCTAAATGGAGGCACACTGCACGCTAAGAAATGTACAGGCATCCAATTAAATTTATTATATATTTTATGTAGTATAACCCTTGTGCGTGCGAGGACTGAGGCAAATGATACAAGTTTTACGTGTGGGGGGGTCGGTTGGATCCCATTTCTAAACACAAGGGTTAAGGTGGTGTGTCGGAAAAGGTAGGAGCTTCTTAAAGAGACAGAGGCTCAATTTTAAGACGTTAAATTCTTTATTAAATACAGGATTTTTATAACTGAAAGTAACGCAGTTGCTTGTCTGTGCTATGAAATGATGTTAAGTGTTTGTAAAACACATACCGCCTCATTAAAATATTACTGAAAAGTTCATTTATTTCAGAAATTCGTAAATTAAGAATCCAGATTGACATTTTCAAGCCTTTATTTCTAATAATTATGACAATTTTCTTCTTACAGATAATGAAAACACAGCATGTAGGATGAGAATATTACACCAAACAAAACAAAAAAACACTTTAAAGCATAAATATAGGCTTAATGAAAATTATGTGCTATCTGGTTGTTACTTTCAAAATTTATTTTTCAGCTGACAAACAAGCTTCATCGCAACATATATTCCAATTTCTTCCTGTATATGGCCACAAATCTGCAAACAATACTTCATAAAAATATATTTTTATAATGATTTTGTTCTACAGAATCACTTCTTTAGTTTCCCTCAATGTCTTCATCCCACTATCTCCTCATTCCCATTTATAATTTAATCTTAATCAACCTTGAGCTCTTGTATCAATTCAAATCTTCAACAGAAAGGAATCATAAATAGGAAGGTTGTGGAAAACATAAGAATAAACCAGGTAATCATATGATTTGGCATGTAGCAATTATTGTTCATGGTACAGTGAAAACTATAGAGCCATTAGAGGCAGTTGTGAGGATGTTTGAATTTAAGCCTGGGGTTAATCTTGTTGCCACAGTGGGCTGTTATGTGAGAGGAAGATGTAGGTGGAAGTGTCTCAATGAGAGCAAAGCCAGTGTCATACATACTGTAATTCCAAATAAGGGTTAAACTCAACCATATAGTCCCCAGTTTTCCGCATTTCCCGAGGCTATAACTCCACAGAGAGGTACAATTAGGGGAATAGCTTCGACTAAGGGGCAGAGTAGCAGCTCCACCTCAAACGGCCCAGCATGAACTCAATTACCACACATCTGCACCCCTGCAACCAGCCTCAGCAATCCCAAGAGGCGCTAAGGCAGAGGGCCAAAAAAAGAGAAACAAAAAAAAAAAAAAAAAAGAAAGGGGAAGCTTTATCTTAGTCTGCTCAAGTGGCAGAACACCTAAGGGTGCGAGTCAGAGCACAGGGACCGAGGACTGCAAATGAGGTCTGTCACATCAGCATTTGCAGCTTTTCATGGCTCTAACATGTCCGAAATCCGGGGAGAACGGAGGATACGCAAGCCTGATTTGAAAGGGAGATCCAGAATAAGCCTGGAAACATGAACCCAGCAGGGCACTGAAGGGCTACGATATTCCCTCAACATTCAGGCTTGGAAATAGAAAGTGGAGTACTCCATAAAATGAGAACACTGTTTTGTTTCACTGAAAGACCTGACCTTTCTTCTCACTACAAAGGGAATCTACAGGCACTGTTAAGAATCTGCGATATTAATTTAAAAAATAAAATAAAACACTCCCTTGTCAAATGAATATAAACCCCGTACACCGAGGGAGACGTCTCCTATTAAAATCACGATTGCTTTCCAGCATCTTTTGAATTAATATGAATGAAGAAGCACTAATTGGGTTTCCTTTTCATGGAGTGGCATTTGTGTCAATATTCCTTTAGTAATACAGTCAACAAGTGTTTGGGCACAGAGCGTCCCAGTGCCTCCCATGAAAGTTGTAGCATTATGGAGGCGGCCATGCCATTGTTTAATTACCTCCTCTCTTTCTGCTCCATCGATTTACATTGTGAACCCTTTAATTATACAATTCATCACCTTTCAAACATGAAAAACGGTCCAAATGAATGCCAATTAAACCTTATCGAAAGGGTTTTCTGTAGCGGCTCAGTGACTCTCGCAAATGGCCGCGTGAACAGCATGTATTTACGTTGCTGCGGCGTTCTCTTTTTCTTCCCCTCTTTCATGCATTGCAATCAATTCTACTGAATCCTGATGGAGGCTCTGCGTCTTTGGCAGCAGGTGTTGGCGAATTAATTTATGGCCTCTGTCTTTTTGTTCTTCTTGGGTGTCATAATGAGGGGAACCCAAAAAGAAGAGAGCTCCACTAGTTCAGCGCTGATGAAAAACAACGATTTATGGCTGCAGCAAAGGCTTGATTTTGGCCCCTTTCTTTCACTACTTCATAGGATGAAGAACATCAACCAAAAGAAATCTTCTCTACTTTTGTCATTAGTTTATTTCTTTTTATGCCATTCTATCAACTGTTTCGAAAATAAGCAATAAACTCAAACTCCATTCGACATATTACAGTGTACAGACTCAAAATCCATGCAGATTAGGTTTTACTTCTTAAACTTTTTGAAAAGAATCACTTTTTTCATGTGACTGTGGGAAACCCCTTGTTGCTGCACAATGTTCATCTGCTAGGTAGCAAAAGGTCACTACCTTCTTCTTGTACTTAAAAGTAAAAAATACATCTGTTTAAAATAATTAAAAAAAAAAAACTCTATTCGCAGAAACCCACAGGTAGCCATTAGTAAGAGTTTTAGGAGACTCTGAATTGTGGACACCGTGGCAAACTGAATGTATCAAATACAGACAAGTGAACCAAGGAACTGGCCTCTTTATCTTTTCTTTCTAATTTGTTTCCCCTGCCATACACTATTTTAAAGAATAGGACAACATCCAAATATGTATGCATGCTCAACAACTTTCCAAGCTAACACTATAGATGTGTTACTCCATAAAGAGAAGGAATGGCAAAAAAAAAAATGCTATTGGTAAATTCATATTTTGACCTGAAGGTATAAAACTCTCTCTCTCCATGTCAACTATCGACATAGAAAACTTTGCATCATTGCCCATCATTTTGTCTGGAGAGCGGAAGATGAACTACTCTGTCCAATTCACCTTCTTTTCATGGCTTCAAACCTTAATCAGCTTGTTAGGAGAATGGCTTATTCATAGTCGTCATTTGGAAAGGCCAGGTGATGCAAATTTCAAGGCTTTATTAATATTCTGACTCCTTAAACCTTGTCCCATCAATCAGCAACCAACGGCCACCTCTATGCAGCTCGGTGGCAAGGTGAACATTCAAATGAGATATGCCCAACAAGCAGGAGGAAGCGATGCCGAGGTAGGAAATCATTTTCAGGAAGATTTAACTTTTCATAGTTCAGCATGAAACCAGAGAGGGAGATTTCAGCTTAGGGAAGCTGTGGGGAATTTAGAAAACATAAATCTTTTTGCAACCATTATGCGCATTAACTTTTATGCTTTTTTTTGTTGTTTTACCAGTGTACAATTATTATTTTATTTTTTTTACGTGTTCTGGGGAATGTTCACGTCAACAAAAAGACAACTCATCTGGCACTGAAAATTTCTATCTTAGAAGTTATCAGTATTTTTCAACTTAAATAGTTGCAACACATTTTTTTTTTAAATATTTGTAATTGTTCGTACATGACTCATTGTCTACAGCAGCGGTCTAAGACTCCCCTTTAGACAGTCACTGTTCTGCAAATTGTGGATGCAAACCTGACTCAGACAGCTGAAGTTCTGCAGAGTCATGGTAATGAGCTGAAACAGTTTTTAGATACTTTTAGCAGAATGACTACTCAAGTTGCAGAAGTCACCTGCTCAGAAAAAAAATAAAAAAAATTGACAGTATAACTTAGAAAAAACAAACTCTGACAGGGAACAAACAATAGCCAATGGCTAAAAGTTCATCTTATTTTGCCAATACTTTTATTTTATTTTATTTTTTTACATGAGACTGTAGCTTGTGTGTGTGCACGTGAGAACCGAAGCTCCTCTCCGTTTTGACATTGAGATACAGAGGTCAGCAGTTCATCTGAGAGCATGTCCCCTATGTAATGGCCATTTTCATATTCATTCTTTCTCTGGTGGTTGAGAATTGATTCCATAATGTCTTTGCTGTGACTGAATACACCATTTAATGTAGGTGAGAGGTCTGAGCTCAGTGTACAGAGAATGCCAATCAAGTTGCAGAGCCATTCCACAAGGACATTTACATTCACACCCTCGGATACTGCGCTATTATTTTAAAGTCATTAGCAAAAGAAGGACAAGAGCAGCCAATTTTGCCTTTGCTTAACCTTGCCCGGTGAATAATTCCATGGAATTAGCTACATTGTTTTGTTGTACAGCTTGTTTCCAAAGGCAAATCATCAGTGAGTTCATTTGAGCAACTGGCAAAATATTTGGTGCCGACGGAGAACCGGGGGCTTTTTAAATGTCACCTTCTCAATATTCCGGGGATGCCGAGGCTTTTTAAATGGCACCGCATTAATGATCTCAGATTAAATGCTCGGTATCAAATAGAGACAGCTCCAATTACAGTTTGTTCAGTTTGACTGTGGTGTGGCCTTCAGCCTCCCTCCATGACAAGCAGCTCATAAGAGTCACGATGGGGTGGCATGTGTCGACTTCTGCGAAAGTTTCCCAAGATAATAGTCGCCATTTCCAACGAGCTCCTTGCTGGCACAAAGACTTCCTTTGTGCCTTTCTGCTCTTGATCCAACATCAGTGACCAAATTGAAATCCTCTCCTCTGCAGTGACCTGCAAATATCTGGGGACACGAGATAGGAGCGCTCACTGCCTCAAACAATGCCACAGAGTTGGGATGTGATTCATGCTGGAAACGGATTAATTTCTCCACAAATTAACTGCTAATTCTTCTCTTATCTTTGCCCCAGACTCTCATTGAGTGAGCCGCTTTGTCTCCTCTGTGCTCTGATTTTTTTTTCTGACTTTGCTGGGCATGGCTACAGGCGGTGACTGGTGCTATCCGTCTACGGTTTTTCCCATGAGTCTGCTCCACAGAGCTCTAAAACATCTCCCTTCTGTCCTGATTTCCCCCTCTGAAAGACTTTTGCCAGCTAAATTGCCCCCTTTGGCTGCCTGACTATTTAACAACACCATCTAATTCAATTAGATACGGGAGGTTCATTCCCGTTATTCCCAAAATACTGGTACAGTAAATCAAGATAAAGAAATCTTCAGACAATAACAAAGCAATTTAAAACAAAATGTAAAAAAAAAAAAGACTGACCTTTTTTGTGGTAAGTCAACATCATCCCTGATTATCAGAATATTTTACCAAGTGTGGGGGGAAACATTCAATATAGGCTAAGCAACCAAAGATTAAGAAGAAACTGGACTTCAAGGATACAAAATTGGAAATTTGTTAAAAAGTTAATTTATTTCAGGAATTCAATTTAAGGAGAATCCAAAGTGATTCTCATAAAAACACAACACAAAACACACTACTGTGTGAAGACACTGTTACAGTAATCAATTCAACTGAAGATAAGCTCATAGATTCATTTCTCTAGATCTAATTGGGACTTCAGTCCTAGAAATGTTCCTCAGGTGACAGAAGGCTGATTTAGTAACTGTCTTTATGTGTCTCTGAAAGTTTAGGTCCGAGTCCATGACTACACCCAGATTTCAGGCTGGATCAGTAGCTTCTAGCTGAAGCTTGGTCCTGACTCTTATTCGTACATGTTAAATATATAATTATTCCAGTTTTGTTTCTTTTCAGCTGACGAAAGCTGTGCCTTTTTCCATGCATCGATTTGTTCTATGCGTCTTCTCAGTGTTTAAATGTGCTCATACTCACCTGGTGTAGATCTGTGTATTACACAGATACAGTTACTAATCTTATTTGTCTGGCAGCTTCCTCTACAATGCGCTGTCACATGTACGACCAACTTGATGAATATCCTCATTTGCAGAAATGACAGGTGGCAAATCTTTTATCTCAAAACTTTGTTCTTCAGAACTTTTCAGTGTCTGTAAATCCTCAGACTATAAGTTATGTCATCAAAGTGTGCACAGATACAAATTACATCATAATTGCAAAAACGTACAAAAATGATTATGCAAGGAGTTTTGAAGCTGAAAGAACAAGTTCGTTTTGCTGAGCTAAGTCAAGTACTCTGAATCCTAGAGAGGAGCTGTACATTTCTAACAAGGTCGTGCAGTGAAGAACTTGCCCAGATAAACTTTCCACCTTCAACTTCACACTACCTGTACGGTGATGTACTGCTGTGTCTGCCATTTAGCAAACTTTTGAAAGGACACCTAAAAAGGACATGAATTCATTCAAACGAGGCTTATCATTTATTCATGAAACGTGTGCAGGGAATTCAAAGGTTTTTCTTTTCTTCGCAACAGAATGGTATATCTCTGTTGAACCAATCCGTCTTCATCTAGCTACTGCACCTCATTTCACAGTAATGAGCTAACAAGTGAGCGCCCATACAGAGTCGTATTTATGTTTGTAGTCTTGAGCCATTCATACACACGTTCCCCCACACACAGGGGCAAAATGTTAGCAGATTCAAGTCCGAGCGTCAGCAACGAGCATCAGTGTCCGCTCACACACACTGATCTGAACTGAGAGTAAATGGGTTCATTAAGTGCGGCAGGTCTTGAGGTTTCAAAGCACATCGACCAAATTCTCGAGAAAAAAAAAATCTCTGCCCGTCTCACATGATGATCCCTTCGGGACTCCGGTGTCTCTATAAATACAAAGGCAAGACATGGGTGAAATCTTCTTTGAAGTCAAAAGTGACTCATGGCGAGATTGACGGCGACATTTGGCTTCACTTGGCAGTTTCTCACCCCTTTCATACCTTTATTAATAAGCCAAACTTATTATTCGCTCAAACTCCCTTAATATTGAGATAATGTGTCACATCAAGTTTTTTCAGGAGTCATTTTTCATAATCATTATGATAGCCCGTCTTGAAAGGGGTGGCAGGGTGCACGGAGAGCGAGGGTCGGCGAGGCAGAAGCCAGGGACAGCTGCAGAACTCTATAAATGAGTATGCTAATGCTGACTGACATTTCCTTAAATGATAGTGGAGAAAAAAAAACTTGCTCCTTGGTCCAAAAATAGAGGATAGGTGTAAAGTAGAAGTGCAAATCCACGTGGGGACAAATAGTACAAACAAAATTCTGTACACGAATTTTGCAAAAGGTTCAGAAATATTCAATTGGCTTGCTAGAAAATTACATTGGTGAGCTAAAGTACTGATACTACTACGTGTATATATATAGTATATAAATCACAGCGCATTACTATTTTACTCGTTTCCATTTGTTGAAAAGATACATTTGCAACAAGCCACGTTTGACGTTACTGTTAGTGACATGACATTCACGACCAATTTGATTCTTTTGAACGGCTCTTAACTATGGGGCTCAAGTCAGTGTGAGCCGTTATATGTAGCCATTGTTCAAGGTTACCAGTGCCAGTGTCAAGCAGATCTACATCACACCACCCTTGTTTAAATGCTCATTAAATTATTGCTTCTCGCTTTTCAATTTGCGTTTTTTTTTATTTTTTATTATTATTATTAATCAAGTGCAATTTAACTTTTGATGGAGCAGAAGTATTACATCACAATAATTTAATTGATTTTAAGTTAATTCAAATAGCTGGCCAAACTTGTCACAATGTACTCAATGGCTTTTGAGCAAAGGAATACAGCTGGGTTAATTTGAACATGGAGGCGTCATTCTTTCACATTCTGAGCTGCTGTTGAGCTATGATCTTACAGAGAATGGAGGTAAATCAGTAAATCAAATTATGTGACTGACACTATCAATACCTTTTGCATGTATTTTATTCAGTTTGTGTGAGGAGGCAATTAGCTTCTTCAAGACTGACCTTCAGTGATTGAATTTTTGCAGATGTATTTTCTTTGAGTGGAATTGCTTTGGCTGGAGAAAAAAAAAAAAAAAAACAGCTGTGCATTGTGCTATCTACTCTCGTGTATGCTGTTGGAAATGGGCAGAGAGTGTTTAGAAGTTTTGATGGGAGCAAACCACTTTCCTATACACTGTTCTTTATAAAGCGCTTTAAATCACCAACAGCACCAAATGTTGTGCAACCCACATATTCACCTCTGATGCCTAACCAACAAATGTGTTTTCTTTACAAGCGTGGCACCATATAAAGTGAAGTAAACAAGCAACGTAAAGGACTTCTCACAGAGAAACATTGTCGCAATCGAGAAATAATCAAACACAAATTTTACTAACTACTAACAGATTTATCAACCCTGAATGCTGGTGTCTTAAAAATATAATTATATGTCGATGAGACATGCAAAATGTTGACTAATATAACACATTAACCGTAAACACAAAGTTGGACCTTTTTGTCCACTGGGCAACTGAAAAAAAAGGCTTTTTTTTTTTTGTCCTCCATCACCCCTAATGATTAAAAAGCTTCTCACATATTCTTTCATTTGGCTGACAAAATGCTGTGCATATTCCACATAAGGCAAGATATTAATCCTCATGTCATGTTTTTAGATTAGGGTCTGCGTTTGGCAAGTGAAACAAGAAACGGAGAAACTGTGAGACCTGCAGGAAAAGATTAAATCTTCCGTGGCCACATATCTTGGAACACTCACATCCACACATAAATTCACAAAGATGCCGTCTCGCATATAGGAATATATCCTCTACGGCCATTATTCCCTACATAGAATGCAAATTATTGCTCAGATCCATGTTAAACCAATCTATGGCTCTCAAAGGCAAAAAGTTAATGGACAATTCGTTGTAGTGAATGTATATTTGGTGTACTGAGGGGAATTATTCATTTTACTTTTTTACATTGCCTTTTCTTTAAATATTTGAAAATACGTATGTCATATCGTGTTCGGCAGAGCTCGCTTTCCTTCGCGTGTAGAGGTTTCCGAAGAAGACAGTTTTAAATGTGAAAATAATCTGAATCCAGTTTCAGCAGCTTAGCAGCAGATCCCCTCTGTTCGCCGACAGTAAAGAGGTTAAGTGAGATCTAGAAGGGAAGCGATGTGATCCTGTTGCTCTTTACCTACAAGAAAGACTGTAAGACAGAGCAGACTTCACACCTGATTAAACAAGACAAGAGGAGTTAACTCCCTGATGTGACAAAAAAAAAAGAAAAAAGAAAAAAAAAGCTGCAGCCCTGCAGTGTTTGCTTCCTTCTGGTGTATCTTTGCTCTAATGTAAGTAAGTAAGCTGTGAGAGAAGGTCATTAGATCATTTTGTGTCCCATTGCTTCCAACAGCAAGGAAAAAAGTTATGTTAAAAGTGTTAACCTTGCTTCAGTTGTTTTATTATTATTATTATTATTAATATAATGCCCTTCAGCAGTGTGGTCAACCTGTTATACGGATTCTTATTTAACAATGTTTTACTTCAATTTATTCTTTTTAAATGGACAAAAAATAAATAAATAAAGGAATTAAAATAAATATAACAAAACACTCCACAGTGGGTTGTTAGTGATATAAAAAAAAAAAAAAAAGCTGAAGCATTTAGGAGCGACATCGATTTAGCAATGAAGTGATTCACCTTCAATTTAAAGAGCAGGGACAGTGCATGCATGGAAAAGGAATAAAATGTTCCTAATGTTCATATGTGGGTAAAGGAACAATTTACCTCAACAATTTCAACAAGTTCAACAATGCACAGAGAGTGCATTATGTCAGCTCAAGGATGTTTCCAAATGGTTCTTTATTTTTGAGAGTTCTGACCCTGAGCCATGACTGGCAGCCTTATTGTGGAAAAGGACATGGTATTAGCTTCAGGTGAAGGTGCTGACCATGCAGAGTGCTGGGCGCCACGCAACGCCCTTTTCTACACAACGATTTCTTTCGTGGCGCTGTGCCATGAGAGGATATCCTGGAGGCTGCCATCAGAAGGAGTGGTAAGCATAACTGAATCTCTTTTTGTTTTACCGAATCATCCGAGAAAGGTACAAAGAGGATGAAAAGCTTCAACGGGATTTTCATGAGTGTCACAGACGATTTTAAAATAATGTTATAAAAAAAACCCGTAAGCACTTTCCATGCCAGGGATTTTGTTCTGTTTAGTGGCAGATACATTCTTGCCTTCAAACTACAAAAAAAAAAAAAAAAAAAAAAACCCTCCAGCACGCCTTTCCTCGGGCCACTCCCTACTCTACCATGGAGCCCAACGCCTACCGTTTGTGTATGCAGCAGGCCTGAGGGTGTACCATTTATTTATTGACATGAAGATCATGGATCTTCTGCTTCAGATGCAGCGTTCTGGTTGAACCAAGAGCAGCCGGAAAACATTGTATTGCTTCTGACGACCACCAGATTCAATTCGCAATACCAACAGGCCTATTCTAAATGACCTGAACTGCAGCCGTCTATTTAGGTGGGGTTGTGATCAGGTTGTAGCTCTTGCACAAAGCTAATTTGGCCAGTCCCGCTATAAGAACAATACTGGATTAAAAAAAAACTATTTGTTTTTCTTTAGTCTGATTTAACTGTGAGCCCTCTGACATCATAATATTCACCACGAGACATCCTCGGGACCTCACAAGACCGTCGATATTCTGTCTGATGTTAATCCAGTGTAGAGTAGCCATAAATGGGGATAAAGTATAAGAGTTTTGGGTTTCATAAGCAATCAATACAGTGTATCAAGACACCATACATGCAACCTTGATTCAAGATAAGTGGATGTTTGCTTGAGACGATTAAATTACAGAAATAAACACAGGTCTGCTGTTCACTGCCCACTCTATTGAACCCCTTCAATTCAACAGAATACAAATATCAGAGGGGTCAAACAGAAAATGAGAAAATATGAGACATATCTGTTTGCAAATGATGCAATATGTTTTCTTCGCCAACAAAATCAACTTCTCTCAACTCCGATGAACTTATTTTCAAACACAAGTGTAAGGCATAGACATCAAATAAAACATTTTGATAAGAGATTACATCACAGTTGAGTTATTTGGTGGTTACATTCCAAAAATATTACTTTTAATATAATCTGTTAAGTTGATTTTTCTTTTTTTTTTTCTTTTATTCGCAGGTGATTGTCTGAGGTAGCAAAGCCAACAGTCTGCAATTTGGGAATGCAAAACAGCAAAGAGGAATGATCAAGAAACACGTTTTTCCACCTTTGCTCAAATGTGTGTATTTGACGGAGCGGAGGAAGGAGGAGATGTGTGAAGCAGAGCGGCCTGGGCCAGCAGACGGGTTTTAAGGGAGAGACAAATGGGGATGAGGAATGGGCCGTCGAGCACTGGGCTCAGCTAATGGATCATACGGCTTTCCCTGGAGTGGTCTGCTCGCCTTTTACTGACCGCTGCTGCACCGTAATTACCTGCAGTAAGGGGATAGGGATGAAAAAGGGAGTACATATTAGTTGCAGCAAAAGCTCCTTCAATTGTTTTGTATAAAAGACCTACAGGGTTGAACCCAGAAAGACAGTATAAGGTATATCAACTACAGAGAAAGAGAGAGAGCTTGGAGTTATTGGCTGCAGTAGATCTGTCCCCTCCAGGAAGGCATCACAGCTGATCAGAAGCACTGGATCACATTTATAGCTTCTATGAGAATAAAAAAACAAAAAACAAACTGAAATTACTTTAAAACACTGGAGATAGAGAAGCATCATTTGCCTATGGAGAGTACTTGAAGTTAAATGCTGTTTTCATGGAGTCTCCCACCTATTATCTTCTGCTTGAACGAAATATAAACCATTTCAATCAGACAACTCACATATAAAAGTTTGATCTTCTCCAATGTTCATTATAAAACCTTCACACAACTGACACAGTTTAGGATTTTAGTTCTTCAATCTATATATGTATACATATATATTTTGCAATTCTCACATGTTTAATAGTTTTTATTTGTAGACCTGAACTGCATGGATTCAGGCCGCATGCATGGAGAAATCATTTTAATGCCAATTCGTCACTCTGTTGCTGCACTTTGATTGATTACATTTATGTTGGAAAAGGCAGATTCAGACAGACATGTCCCCCCCCAAAAAAAGCTGTTATTTTCTGAGCAACCTTGTGAAAATGTTTAGAACTGTCCAGCTCTACCAAACCCCAGAAAATGGGAATAGCGGCTGGGACTTTAGCTGGACATCATTTTGGAGGTTCATGACCTCCATTACCACAGTATCAACACAGAAAACTTCTGACAACTCACTGTCCACACCCAGGAAGGGATTACCCAGAAATGTCACGCAGGGTTCCAGTTTCTTAAAGTCCCATAATCTGTTTGACATCTCCTCTCCCGACTGACTGGCTTTCCACCATCTTTCCAACTACAGGGAAGTGCTGAAAATCCGGGCTGTTAATTTTTTCATACACGTCTCCCAGGATGGCTACATTCAACAGCTGCTCAGCATAACTCTGTAGCGTTGTATCCTCACCTTCATTTCCATGAAAATCCTAATGTCGCCGAGCAGAGAAAGAAACCTTTGCATCTTTCCCTTCACTCAGCCGTCTTACTTCAGTGAGAAAGGGGAAATAACCATACTCTGGGGAATATTCTTAAAGGAAAAACTAACAGCTCCAGTATTTCTTTGCTTTTGCTTGATGACATTAACTTTTATGACATGATGAAATTCCACAACCAGGTCTGCAGTGAGCAATAAATCCCAGTGATGTCCTTTCATAGCTGATAACATTTTTCCTATTCAAAAATTTCCCCTCAACAGCTTCGTAGATATAAACTCCCTTCATGGCTGAATTCAGTGGATAACAATTCTGCCACTGTGATCATGGCCACTCTTGCCATCAGCGACGGCCGGTTTTGTTTCACCTGAATGTGAACTTCATTATTCCTCTGCTGATGGGCAAGACTGGTTTTTTTTTTTTTAAATATCCTTTTTGCTTGGTGAACATAAAATGTTGTTTTTGGATTGCAGATCTTCGCTCGGTGACGTTCCCTTTGAGGAGGGTGGAGGAGTTTTGCTCTGAACTATGATAAATGCTGCCCCACATATTTTCCACTGACTACCAGGTTTCAGACACTCAACACTTCAAATTCACATTTGCGAAACAGAAGTCTGTTTTGCCTTCCGGTAACTGTTTGATTGGATCCTGTAGATCTCAGGTCTGCTAATAAAGTTACGAACAGATTTGACTGACTTGAACCAACAAAACCTATTATTGGATATGCAATCTCCAAATAATTACACGAAACATTATTTTTAAACATAGCAGCCACTCAAAAGTTTCTTGATATCACGTAAGATCCGTTCCTTCAAGTAAGAATCTCCATCACTGTACAATTAAATTGCCAATCAGTTTTAAAGCACGGAGAGGGTGGGGGGGGGGGGTCATCAATAAAATTTTGACAAATTACGATGAAGAGAGAAATGGCTGATGGGTGATCACATTATGTAGAGAATCACGCATCAATCTAACAGTGGCAGTTTTTCAAAATAACAGCAATCAAAATGTCTAAAGGAAAGTTGAGTTTACTTTTTTTTTTGTACAAGCAGACTTTTCATTGTACAATTAAACAGAGAATTGAATAGCATGAAGTTCAGTGGCAGCGGAGGTACTGCAGCAGGCTCGAGCGGTGTGTGGGTGAGTGCCGAGCTGATCAGGCTGTCGTTCTGGGGCCACAACCTCAAGACCAGCAGTGATGAATAGCCTGACCACATTTTTCCAAGTGTGGCCAGAAAGTTAGAGCAGCGTTTGTTGTCCGACGCAGCAAAGTGCGGAGCAGGGAAAAAAAAAAAAACAGTGGAGCGAGTAATCAAGAAATATGAATCAGCTTAATATTTTTGACATTTGAATGCCTAGGCATTGTGTTGTGTTTGTGCGTCCAGTGTCGGTGTTGACCCCAGCTAACCCTTTGTGTTCTGGTATCGTTTGATTTACAAATCAAGCACCGGTGGTGAGGTATTATGTAGCTGATCCCTTAAATCAGGGGTCTTCAAATCCAGGCCACCAGGGTCTGTGTCTTGCAGCTTTTAGATGCGTTTCTGCTTTAATGCACCCGAGTCAAATAATGAGGTCATTAGCAGGACTCTGGAGGACTTGGCTGCAAACCGAGCAGGTGATTCAGCCATTTGAGAAAACTATGCATTTAGCAAAAAGAAAAAAAAGAAAAACACTTGGCAAAACAAAGCAGCTAAACTAGGAGTGCAGCTGATTTTTAAAGTTGCTTAATCAAGAAACTCCTAAGATTTTTAAAGAATAATATCTATAGCATGAACTTGAGTTTGCCAGCGAGTTTAATGAAATGGCCAACTTGGAGTGACAAGTGAGGACGGCTCCTGGGTAATTAGCACGAGGAAAATAAATCTACATCGTTTTCCACTGAAGCGGAAAATCCCACTAATTTTCATTGATTTGTAAAAGAGAAACAGATATTTATTTCACTCGCTGGCCCTCACGCGTCCACGCCATCTGTGCCGTGTAGCCAGTAAACAAGGGGTTTGATCTGCGACGTGCCGTGAAAGGGGACAAAATTCATATTAGCCGTACTTCTGCTCTTGGCGAGTTTTTCTGTCACGTCTACAGTTCAAGTTTCACTGTTGCATTTTTCAGCATTAGTGAAGTAATTAGCTAATTAGACAGCACTGGGTCTGGGGCTGATTCGGAGTCAGTGGTAAAGTTCGCTGCACAACTCGGTTTCGAAAACACTGAAGTGTACTCATTTGTCAAAGCTAGGATGCCGTTCACTTCCAAACACATGTTTTGCTTGTCACAATATAATTAGCAATAAATTACATGTGCTTGAGAGACTCCTGTTTGGGGGACAGCAGTTGTAAACAGATCAGCGCCAGCCAAATATATATTTTGCGCAAATAAAAAAAATTAAAAAAAAAGGAAGGCAGATTTAGATGTCAATTAGACATCTCATGCACGCAAAGTGTTTAGAGACAAATAGTTAAGTTGCAGAAATTTGCTAAAAACGTGACCTCTGAAGGAAAAAGAAATCTGGTATTAAAAAAAAAAAACATGTGGGCATGTGCACAAGGCCATTGCGACTGTATTTACAGAACTAATGAACTGCTCTACCCACCAAATGTAACGTCGTGCACTTCAGGTGATTTTTCTGCTGTGGCCTTGGCTGTGCTTTATTCACATTCCTATAGTTTCTTCTGGTCTCTCTTCCCATGTGCATTCTCGTTCTAGGTCCCCTGCTTGAACCCTTGCATTCAAGCAGGAAATCTTGTTTGTGTGTTTGTGTGCGTCTCTGGAGGGAAAAAAAAAAAAAAAAAAAAAAAAACTCAGTTGCCGTCTCTGCGACAAATTGATTTGCACAAGCAAAAGGCGTGCATTGGTTAAGTCTGCCGTTTATAAACCCCAACTCTGCTCTCTTTCCTTTGTGAAAGATTGTTCAATTCAGCTACTTTGTAGAAATGCCATCTAACCTTAGTTAAATCTGTCCTTGTGTTCTTGACCTCCAGAGTAATTCCTTGTCTCCTCGAGCTTCTGGTTTAATGCCTTCCTGAGTCTGCAACCTCTCCGGCTTGCCCAGATCCAACCTTTTGTTCCCGCTCAGCTCTGGCTCCCGTTCTCACCTCCCCAACACTCTTGTGCAAACTGCTCTCCGACTTGCAACAGAGCTGCACTCACTGCTGACTTACGCATGCAATCCTCTCAGACAGCCACAGCCAGCCTGCTAAATGCTCTCCAGCCACTCTCATTACCTGCCAGGCGCAATTAGTAGAAGCCAAGGTAACCCCTGTAGCAACTCTCACTTTTTAGTTTGCAAAACTGCAATAAGAAAACTATTCCTGTCTCGGTAAGCTCAAGAAAGCTCCTGTTTTTGCTCACTGTGTGTTACGGCTAACTAACGGATGTGTAGCTTGAACAAATAGAACAGTTTGTATGGAAGTAAATATGTGCCATCAGAATTTGAATAAAAAATGCATCTGAATTCAATTTTTAAAAATATTGAATTCAGACGTATTTTTTATTCAAATTCTGATGGCACATATTTACTTCCATAAGTTTGGTTCAAATGTCTGTTATATATGTCTGTGTGAATTGCTTTATGAATGTTTCATATTGACTAGAACATGATTTGTTGTTTCTTGGATTTTTTCTTGGCTTACCTTTTTACCTAAATTATTCATTTTCAAATCACATTTAATTCATGATTTAAGAATAATAATTACTTTTTCACATGGAGTTTGCTGATTTAGTTGGGGGGTTGTTTTCCCTCTTGTTGACTGAAGAAAAAAACAGCTTTTTTATAGCTATTTTAGTCTGAAATTTAATTTTTCTCACATGTACTTGTGACAAAAAGGTAAAAACTGAAGAAAAAAATATTGTGAGGGTTCAAATACCTTTTCATAGCATTAAATAATTGAGGGCAATGCTGTAAAACTATTCTGTTTAACATACATGCATAAGAGCTAAGGGTGGCTGCCGGTGTGGTTGAAACAGTTTATCTGCTCACGGCATTATTAGAGCATGCATGATCAGCTTTTTTGAGTTTGGATGTCTTTTAATTTTTTTGCTCCTCTGTGAGCAACAGTTTAAATTGTTAATAATGCAGTAAGGTGATATCAGTTTGCTGAACCTTAAGGTTTCCTAATACTGACAAGCGAGAGCAATTCAATTCCTCCTGCGCAAGCCTTTAGTATATGGGAACAATTTGACCTTGTAGGCAGCACTATGTCTAAAAGGAAGAAAATTGGATTCTGAATGATGATTTGCTATTTTCTTTTCCTTTTTTGTATGAATAGCTGTGAACTGTAGGTCATCCATTCTGTCGAAAAAAAGGTCAAAGAGATGATGCTTTGACCCAGCCACCTTTTTTTTTTTGCTCTTTATAACCTCTTCACTGTACACTGTTTTTCTTCAGGGCATGGAGTTGATCCTTGTCTCTTGCTCTAAAATATCCAACAATCTGATAAGCTCTGAAAGTGGGAATCATTCTATTTTTTTTTTTCCACAGGTGAATTACAAATACAACTGTCTCTTATTATGTTCATTGATGACTTTTTTTTCCAATAAGTACAACAAAAAAAGCACAAATAAATATTAAGCATCTAACCATTACAACTTCCCCTCTATCAATTTCCTCCATCTTTTAATGAGGTTAAGACGGCTTCTTGGTCATTGAAGAAGAAGAATGGCTTAAGGTTAGTGCAATTAAACAGCTGTCTCATTGGATTATTGTGAGGATTGCCTGGTCACAGTTAATGGCAGCGTGTCCATTTGCACTGCCTGATTTTTCCCAGTTCTCCCCACACAGGGACCTAGTTGACTGAGTGTCCAGGGTTGCAGCAGGGAGGGCAGGAAGAGAAGAGCAAGGGATGGAGAGCTGTGAGACAAAAGCAGGAAAGCCTCTTGCATCCACTGCTTTTTGCTCTAAATAACAAGATCATCTTCAGTGGCTGTTAAATCTTAAAATGATTTAAAATAAAATAAGATTTTGTCACATTTTGAGTTCAGAGATATGATGTCTTATCCTCGGTTAAGGGCCCAAATCTCGCCTGCAAATCCAGCAGATTCTTGACAAAAGACTAAAATGCTGCTTAGCTGAAGATAAACACAGGAGCAGGAAACACAGATGTGAAACTGGGATGAAGTTCCTCCCAAGAAACAGGGAAAGAACTAACATGATATCTGCTAAGCAGGCAAGCTGCTCACAGATGCATTCAGTCACAAAAAATCACAACGAATCAAACTGAAAACTAAATCCATGACAGACTGAAGCAAAAACATGGACTCAGAATTCACGATTGCCTTTACGAAACCAGTCTCAAATAAAACAGCCTCTGGCAATTTTCTTTCTGTTCATGGTTGAGGAAAATCACCCAAACCAGGTGCTGCAGTTAGTTCATTCTTAGGAAGAAAATAGAAGCCGGAAGATACAACGTCTCTGATTGTATTGAAAAATATATATTCCTTTCAAGATTTAACCCCACTAAGAAGGAGTAGTAAAGAAAATTGAAGGAAAATAAAGAAACTGACTTCACCGACAATTGTCTCCACCTATTATCCTAGCAGGGTTACAGGGAGCTGTGTTTACCTGCAGCGGCCATTGGGTGAGAGGAAGGGCTACATCCAGGACAGATCACCGGCATTTTTAGACATTTTTTGTTGTTGTTGTTCTTGTTGTTGTTGCAGGAGGAACTTCTGCACTTAAAAAAAATGTCTGCTTGTTACTACCTAAACATCTACTTATTTTTTTTTAATACAATGCACTATTTTTTTAATTCCATCAGAAACAAAACTGCATACCACAACAAACTGAACACCAATGATTCTACTTCCCAAGTAATTACTTCTGGCATATATATAAAAAGTAAGCAATATTGTTGTAGAATTGATTAAGGGTACATAAACAACAGTGACATATGACCAAAATAAAACTGATTTTATGGCGGTGTCTATCTGTGTGAATTCTCATGCAGTGTTATTGGCATTTCAAAGACCAAATCTGTCCTACTTCATTCTCTCTGTAGTACAGTTGAAGGACTAAGGCTCTACACATAAGTATTTTTTTTCTCTTCCTTTTTTAGCTTAACGAACGTCAATCTTTTTGGTTTTTCTATAAAAACTGAACAATATCTAATATGTTCCCATTAGAGGTAAAAGATGGTGATTCACATCTGATTTCACTCGTCATGTATTTTTGCTCAAACAGATATTTACGTTGGTTTGCCGAGGCTCTCATATGGAATGCATGTGGGCCTTTCCTAAGAGAATAAGTGAAAGCTTCAACAAAGCTTGACAGCGTAAATTATTAAGTTTGTTCTCTCCGCTTGGCAACATAGTCCAACATAACAGACATAAACTTCTTGATGATTAATTTTCCCATTTTGATGGAAAGCCTGCATGATGAAACTCTGATACATTTTTCATGGGCTTTTCTGTGTTTTCTCTCACTTTTGATGTCTTCAGAGACTCATTATTGGCTCTGAATTTGTTCTTAGCTCACATTCCATTTCCACAGACTCGCTGAATTTTTTACAAGGGCAGCAGATCTTCAGGTTGAACCAATATCTGTAAATCCGGCGAGTATGCATCACCCCATATCTCTGGTTTAATAAGTCGAACCAGACAAAGAGTGGCATGTGCTGCAGCAGTGTTGATAGTAGTGCAGTAAAAATAAGCATTTTGTTAATGATTAAAAAAAAAAAAACACATCGAATGATGGGTTTATTCTATTAAAAAATGCCAGCTAGAGAGCTACAATTATTTTAGTGAAAGATTAAAATACTCAAATTGAAATTTACATATATATATTTTATATATTATATATGAGTATATTTTCTTCAGAAATAGTGCTGTAGTATATATTAATAATGGTTTGTAGAAATCAAACCCCCATAGGTCTAACATGAGAATTTTATTTTATTTTTTTTTCCAAGTGTCTGTCAGAAAAACTTCTCTCTCCTCTGTGTGTTTACACTCTTAAAGCTCAGGCAGAAAGCCATCAAGCCACGGAGGACTCACGTTCAAGGACTGGAAAGGCCACTGCAGGAGTGGTGCTGTGGTCAGACTCTGCCCCCATTAGACATGAGCTCTAACACCTCTCTGTTTACTCCTCGAGTTTAGTATCTAACAAGCCATGAAATTATATTTCCACTGTGTGAAAAAGAGGTCTCCCTCTTCAGAGCTTCGCTCAAAGACATCAACCCGATACGGAGTCAAACTGTCATTTTAATTAGTGTCTACTACTTCTTACTAGAATGTCTACCTTGATCCCCTCGCTGGCTAGCTTAAGAAGAGATGGGAGTTGAAACAACTTACAAAAAGTGAAAGGAGGAAGACTGGCAAATAATTGGGGGGCATAACTATAGAGTGTTGCAAAACTTTTGGATCCCTTTAAACACTTTCAGATCGAATGCATTTCAGAATAAGTCAGAGATAAGACGGGAAAATACAAAATTGCCAATTGTTCTATATTAGCGTTTTGTAATGGAATGAGAAGATCCTGAGTTAAATTCAGGTCTGGAGATTTGCGTTAAGGAGTTTGCCTTTTTCCCTGGGGATTCATATGTTCTCTCCATGTGGTCCAATTTGCTCCCATCCAAAACATGCCTGGTGGAATAATTAGTCGCTGAAAACTGCCCTTAGGTATAAGTATTGTTTCTCCCATGTGTCGCTGTGTAGACCTGTGAGGGCCTGTGCAGAGGTTACACTGCCTGTCGACAAGCGACAGCTGGAGACGGGCAACCAGCCCCCCCCCTTGCGTTGGTAACATTCCAGCTCTACGTGACGTGCACTGACAGTAAGACATCAGCTCAGCATCATCAGAGATAAAGTTCAGTTTGTTTGTTTTTTAAAGAGAAATGTCAGCAAGAATTTGAATTTCTAATGAGAAAGCAGCAAGAACATACAGCTGACAGAATGTCGTGGAGGCAGCGAGGAGAAACATGTTGGTAAAATTAAACGCTTTTTTAAAAACCCAATTCTGTCTGGGGTACAAACAATTTGACTATAAATGAAACAACCCAGTGAAATCAGTTTTTGCCAAAATATGCATCTTCATTAAATATTGATTCTCAGTCCTCCAGTTCTTGTTTTTCCAACATCCATTTACAGTGTGTGTGTGTGTGTGTGTGTGTTTTTCTCACTACTACTGTGCTGCAACAAATGCAGTAAAAATGAAACCAATAAATGTCACAAGAAGAAATACCTCTACCTGTTTTGCTGTTTCAAACTTTGAACTATATAATTCAGATACATACCAGTGACAGAATAAAGTATGTTTTATTTGCAGATTTTCAGATTACAATTTTTTTTATTTATTTTTTTTTTACTGCACTTGTCAAACACAGCGCTTTCTCGTAAGCCCTGCACGTCTTTTCAAAGACACTGTTTTTGCACTAAGACAAGTATTTACAATGGTAAGATAAGAAGAACAGTGCGATTTCATTGCTCAGAACAACAATGTCAACAAAAATATGTGTTCTGGAAGATGAAAACAAAAATGCCTATGCAAGAGACCAAAGTACATATTCTGTATATTGCTCTAGGCAGAGATGAAACTGGGAGCAGCCTGCGCAGGAGCCTCATTTCTGAAACTACTCTAACAAGATGTGTTCAGAAAGTGCGAAGCGGGTTAGCGCTTGAACTGAAAGTCAAAGAAAAGATCAATACCCACCCTAATGAGCACAGTCAGTAGTCTCATATGAGTTTTGTTTCAGACTATTTTTTTTTTCACCAAACCGTATGTTCTAATAGATATATGGAGATGTTATTTATTCAGTGAAGCTGTCATGTAATCATTACATATCCATCATATTGATTTTTTTTTTCTCATTCAACATTTGAGTACAAGTAACTTCTCCTTTCTTTCCGCTGCTAGTGCCACTTTTTATCTAATAAAAACCTTTGTTCTTTTTGTCACCCTCAGCGTTGCTTAATTAAGAACGCTGCTAGACAAGTTTTTCATGCAATTGCTCTCGATGACCGAAATTAAGAAAAGATTCTTAGCAACAACAATGTTAATAATTTGGTGAAGCCCAGATGATGACTCTATTAAGGAAAATATAAATAAATCAGTCAAGGATGGGAAGGATGGACCTCCACAGGTTTGGTTAATTCTTGGGGGAACAAAGTCCTAAATGTCTAAAGGTGCCATCTTTGCTGAATCTGTTTAAAAACTAAACTACAATGTGAAATCTGCATACGAGTCTCAGAACAAAATCCAAAGATCTTGTGAAGATGCTGGCTGAAGCTGGTAAAAAAAAAAAAAAACATTGGTTAAAATGGCCCAAGGTTAGAGCAGGAACCCATTACTCCAAATGCAACATAAAATCCCCGATTGCAGATTTCAAATGCACTCAATGACAAACATCAGTCTTAATACTTAGAGACATCTCCTGTATTACTGGCAAGCTGAATGCATGCTCTGTGGTCTGATGAAACTAACATTGAAGTCTTAACAATGTGACCGTTGTTGCATTTGGAGGACAGCTTGCAAAGCCTGAAAACTCCATCCTAAAGCAAAGCTAAAAAAATTAATAAATTAATAAAAAATGTGTGCAAGCCAGGCAACTCATAAACCTAACTTAGTTAAACCAATTTTCTCAGAAGGAAAGAACCAAAATTCCAGCTTGTGTAAGGATATCCAAAACTGTTTGGCTTAAATTATACAATATATACAGGAATTCTAGCAAATGATGAGGAAACATCTGTTCATTTCTAGATTATTTATTTATACAGTGGTTGTGCATTGACATATTTCTGAGTGAAGGTCTATGCCATTTCTGCACATTTTTCTTTTGTTGCACCTTCCTCTGACTTCAAGTTTCAACAGAGAAACAACAGCCTTTCTGTGTTAGACAACTGAGCTGTTCATCAGTTGCTGAAATTCTGCTGAATGTACTTATAAAAAAAAAAACTACTTTTGCATAAAAATTTAAGACGTCGGACTCATGCATAATACATTCTCTCTCCTTATATTTGCTGGGCCTTTTTGGGTCAATTTTTTTTCGTCACTTCTTTTGAAAACTAGCAAAAGAAAAGTCTGATCTCTGCTAATAATGTTCTCGGGTATTTGTGTGAAATATTCATCGATTGGTTTCACACTCGTACGGACGTGTTATGTCCATTTTCTTATGTGTACAATCTGTTCCCGACCCAAGTTGCCTTTGCTATTCAGAACGAGGTGCAGAGACCGGTGCTGCTTAAATATTTTTCGTCAACATCCTTCAAACTGCCAGATGCTAATAGAATGCACATACTGTAATATTCAACACCTGTGTTTCAACTCCCCCGGTGGGTCTCACATTCTTCTTTCATATTCAAGTTTTTGGGAAAATGGCAATATTCACCTCCGAAGATTAGAGAAGGTCATTTTGAGTTGAGGTGAAATAAGATGGAATAAAAATAAGGAGAGGCACCTCTTAAAAATTCACACTGTGTTTATCCCCAACGTGATTGTGCCCTATCACAATGGAAGACAAGACAATGCACAGGCGATATGATCTGTTGAGTTTATTTTCGCTGCCTCGAACTTATCCAATCTCCTGCGTGCCGTCAGTCACGACCTTCTCATAACTTGCACCAAAGCTTTTCACCCTACTTGTTATTTTTTGTTTTGTTTTGTTTTTTTTATTTAATATTTGCATAATATTATATCTTGTGTGAGTATAGGAACACAACACATAACCACCAAATTTCCACTGTGGTGCAAAATGCAACTGAATTCAAGTCATAAGTCATAAGCTTTATGATCTTGTCACTTTGCAAAGCGATCAAGGCGGGGCAATTAGAGAAGCTCCAAACGTGTGCTTCCAAAGACAAATTAGATGCATGCTGGGAAATTCCGTAATTTTCAGAAAAGCGTCAGCTATGCATTTCCTCATATTCTTTTAGGCAAAGATCTTCGTTTCAGTAAGACCGAGTTGCGTCTCAGCACATGCATTTCCGCAATTAATTGAAAGTGTAGCCAAGTGAAACTTCAGCCACCATTAGAACTGCAGTTTCAAACCCAGGGAATAATTACCATCCTGAAATATCACGGCTGCTCTCATGTTGTCTGTCTGCTGAAACTGCGAGCAAAAAAACCCTTTCCTTGGGTGTTTGACTGAACACATGGTTTTAAATTTGGGAGTCAGACAAATTGAGACTTTATGTTCTATCATTTAAGCTCTTAAATATATGTGCAACTACTGTAACTCAGTGAGACCAAACAGGAAATACTTGTTCAGGCAAGAAACAATCAAATATTAGCCAAGTGGGTTTTCAGATAATTTATATATGTGGATTACAAGGTATTATCATATTTGCAGCAACTAAAGACAGTTGCTTTTTGTCCCAGGATACATTTTGCAGCTGATATTTAGCTTACAGGATAAATTATAATATTTCTAAAGTCTGAGCTGTGAATAAGTTTTGACTTTGACATAATTTCTACTCGTGGTTGGGCCCCATCAGCTGTACCATGGTGTAACAAGGTTTTTAAAAGTTACAGTTTCAAAATGTATAAAACTTTCACTCATACCTCTCCAAGAGTTGAAAGTCTTTCTTTAAAAGGTGCCAAAGTGCTCTGGAGACTGGAAACGGTGCCACCCCTTCCACATTCATTGTTTGGTGCTGCTGGTCAGCCGCCTATAAGAAGGCTTCTGCACTTATCTGTCTTCTGCTCCACTTAAACATCTGCTAACATCTATTTCTGTGGCAAGGTAAAAAAAAACATTGCAAAATAGGTTTCTGTAATGTAAAAATGATTTGCAAACAGTAAGTCAATGCAAACTTCCAACACAAAAACCGAAGCGGTAAAGAGTACGTCTCAAAAATATGTGGCCGGGATCGTTCGGTGTTTCCTTTTCCACTTTCCACTTTGAACTGTATAACATTTACTGCAGTGTAAGCACTTCAGCAAAACTGTTTCCCCTGTCAGCACCACTTTAACCTTCCGGTGTTGTTCCTTATGCAAATTACTGGTCATTATCACATTTTCAGTTAGGTTTTCATGCCCAATGTTATGTACTGAGTGCACACTCGGTGTAAAACAGAGACCTGCTTCTAATTAACAGTTCTGCAGTAAAAGCTCCCGACTAGAGCTTTTTTCACTCCTGTTAGCGAGACATGTTTCTGTTTTTTTTTTTTTTTTTTTTTTTTTGTTTCAGTCAGCTGTCTGTCCAAACTAATCTAAATTTCATATTTTCTGTTTACTTTCAATTATAACAGGAGTAAATGAAATTGACATTCAGACCCAATTTTTCTCATGATGATTTTCAGGACACAACTTCCATTTAAGTGCAATATTAAAATACACTAATTAAATGCATTTAAAAGGATTACACCGCTGCCTGTGTCCCTGGGCAAAGTCTGTCTATTTACCGATGAACCACTTATGTTAGAAGGTTTTACTGCGTTTATGATCAAAGGTCTTAATTAAGCACTCGCAACTCTTTTTGGATTTGATGTTTGAAGTAAAGGAGACGCACAACATCTGTGTATGTGGTTATTGCTCTTTTCAGACATGTCGCCCACCATTTAATCTTTATAAATTACGGTAATGAATATTCCAAATTTCTTCACGTTTTGACACATCATTATCAACACGTTCTTGCAGAAATGCTGGTACTTATGGGAAGATTTCAGAATATAAGTGCAAACACCACTGAGTTTGCTCATGCTGAGCCCCTGTTCACTCCTGAAAATTTTATAAAATGGGTATATACAGAATCCGAATTGAACCATGGAGGAAGTCGGCCTGGTCATGTTTTTTTCTTTTTTTTTTTACTACTCATGGATGTACTGTGTGTGTGTGTGTGTGGGGGGCGGGGGGGGGGTGCGTGTGTGTGTGTACATCATTTACCTGAAGAACACCACAAACCAGAATAACGTGTGACAGAGGCAATGTGAGGCTCTGGGCAAAGTTCTGCTAAGAAACCTTGGGTCATGCTATGTATATCTAAGCCAGTGTGACACCTATTACCAATTTCCAAGCATCGTAACTATGTAATCCCTTTCATGGAAACCAAACCACATTCCCTGGTGGTTGTGGGCTCTTTCAGAAGGATAATGCATTTTGCCACGATGCCAAAGTGGTCCAGGAAAGGTCTTAGGAGCAGAACAAAGAAAGAGTTTAAGGAGTTGAGGTGGATTGAGGTCCTCATACTGAAATTAGTAGCTCAAATGTGAGATGAAATGAAAAAAAGAAATTTGATCCACAGAAACTCAAGTTTGCAACTTACAGGACTTACCAGAGTAGCTCCTAATATCTTGGCATCAGATACCACTGCACACCTTTACAGGTCTAGTAGAACCAACATGTCATTAAGGGGGCAATCAAAAGATATTTGATTTCTAAGGGCCCCTGAGTTGTCTCTCTTTAAAATACGGTTTAATTCTGTGGAGAAAGAAAAAAAAAACACCTTCAGCTTATGATTATTTTGTATTTATTTTTTCCCCCCCAATATTTCCAGTTATTCCTCAAATGTCTGCCTTCTAAAAACCGTTACATTGGTTGATCATTTCTGGGCTATGCAGTGCAGTGGAAAGGTTTTTGTTATACCTGCACCAGATGTAAGGGAGGGAGTGAAGCTTTAACTTTAACCTATATACTTTCAAAAAATTATATAATACCTTTTCAAATGAAAAAGATAGAACAAGTGAGTTTTAATGCTTCATGGGTTTCCACACTTAGAGCTGGTCAGTGCTGATTGCTTGATAAATGCAAAGTAGTTCAGACAAAGATACTGAAGCAAAGGATCAATGAAGCTTAAGTAAATGTGTGAACTCTCATTGAGTTCCTAAACTACAGATCACGACTCATTAAGTTTTCATTTTCTATAGAAAACTTTTAACTGCCAACTATTTAGAGATGCAATTAACGAGTTGGGCTGGTTGCAGTTCATTGGGCTTTAATGGACAGATTTAAGAAGCTCCAAAAATTAGAAAGAAAAATTTGAATTTCACTTTTCAAAATATGGCCTTACATATTGATGGTTTTTACAAGAGATTTAAAGTGAGGGAAGCAAATTAAGCTTGGACTGGATTGTTATCTTGCAGTTTCAATATTTTAGGGTTTTAATTTAATTTAAAGTAAAACTGTAAAAAACAAAAAGTATTAAGTATGATAAATATTTCCAGCCTTAATTTGGCAGCAGAATAATATAAACAAACTCAGCCTGCTGATGAAGCTCTGTTCAGTGTCTTACACTTTGTGTGTGCTTCCTGCTATCAGAAGGACCACATGCAAATTATTTTTGACATGTTTCTTATTGCAGTAGTAATCCACTCCTTCCTGTTATTTCCAAGCCGACTTCAAGACCAAAGCAGAGCGAATTGAAGAGGAAAACAACGCACCAAGTTCAAGCAAAACAATAAAAAAATAAAATTAAAAATCATATATTGTCCTACATTATAAGATATAAACATTTTACCACTCTTTCTTTTGTAATTTGGCTCATTTACTTAAAACTTAAAAGAGCCAAGTTGTTTGCTTGCCCTAACACAGGTAGCTCTTATCTACATCCAAGGTTTATTTTCAAGAAACAATAAAGATTTTTCCACAAAACATCAAGTTGCATTTTTACTGCAGTTCCTTTTTTCCTTTCTTTTTCTTCCTCCTTTTTAATAACATTGGGGTATTGGCTGACATCTTGTCTCCCTGCCACTAATAAAATAAAACGGCAATGATGAATAAGGATAGTCCATTTCTTTGTACCAGAGCACACTAACGAAATAAACAGGAGTTCAATTCATTGTTTCTCCCTTTTTATATGTAAAGTGGAAATATGCAGAAATAAACAGCATACCATAGCTGTTAACTACGTTCAAAGGGCTTGAGAAGTGTTAACAGGTTCCACGAGTATGAAGTGTTCTTGTTGGAGTTGGGGATTGGAATAAATTTGGTTTTGAGGAAACATTTAAGGATATGAGCTGAAACTGTTGCCAGCGTGAACCGCTCTCTGAACAAAAATGACTAATTTTGGGCCATAAGAGATAGCACCAGAGCGATTCCCTCTAGACTCGAAGGCTTTATTAAACATCACACTGCAGGATTTCTCTAAGGGATGCATGACCGAAGACAAGCCCCCACTTTCATCTTCCACTTAAATGAGAATAGGCCAGATAACCGTTGAGCCCCTCCAGGTCTCATCAGAGATGAGATTTCTTTTTCTTCCTCCTTTTTAATAACATTGGGGTATTGGCTGACATCTTGTCTCCCTGCCACTAATAAAATAAAACGGCAATGATGAATAAGGATAGTCCATTTCTTTGTACCAGAGCACACTAACGAAATAAACAGGAGTTCAATTCATTGTTTCTCCCTTTTTATATGTAAAGTGGAAATATGCAGAAATAAACAGCATACCATAGCTGTTAACTACGTTCAAAGGGCTTGAGAAGTGTTAACAGGTTCCACGAGTATGAAGTGTTCTTGTTGGAGTTGGGGATTGGAATAAATTTGGTTTTGAGGAAACATTTAAGGATATGAGCTGAAACTGTTGCCAGCGTGAACCGCTCTCTGAACAAAAATGACTAATTTTGGGCCATAAGAGATAGCACCAGAGCGATTCCCTCTAGACTCGAAGGCTTTATTAAACATCACACTGCAGGATTTCTCTAAGGGATGCATGACCGAAGACAAGCCCCCACTTTCATCTTCCACTTAAATGAGAATAGGCCAGATAACCGTTGAGCCCCTCCAGGTCTCATCAGAGACATGAAGTCCTAGTTCTTGTTGTAATCTCCTAACATAAAGCTCCATGCCTCACTGCCTCAGGATCAAGGACCACTTTAATAAGTCAATATGTACACTTTTAAACATCGTGAACAAGTCGGATGTTATTCTCGTGGAAAAATTTGTGTCAAAGAGGACATAACTTTTGAAGGAGGATTGTGAACTTCATCCTCTGAGCTGTGTTTCATCATAGTCTGTTTGAAGTGCTGCTGCTGAAGGAGACAGGTTAATTGTGGGAAGTAACCTCTTTTCATGCAGAAGGCTGGCGGAGGAGTTTTACAAGATTTTAAAGCCGTGCTAAGTGGTGAAAAGAGTGACGTACGGAGCATTTTCTGCACAAACGAAGCTCGGATGAGTGTATTCGTACTGAAGTGGTGGCGTCAACTTTCGTGGAGATCTTTTGTTCAACAACAATGCTGTTTTTTTTACATGAAGAACTTGAACTCATCCCTGGTATTATTAAGCATCTCTCTTGTCTGCAGTCAATCAACCGAAGCTGTAACTGGAGATTATTTTACAAGAAACTTTACCGTCATTTTATGCGGAGAACAATTGTGACAATTCTCCCAAAGAACTGCTTTACACCCTTACACCGAATTATATTATTATTATTATTATTATTATTATTATTATTATTATTATTATTATTATTTTGAAATCCAACATACCCAGTAATGGTTATAATATCTTTACACTATACAAATTCTAGTTTTGTACAGCTAGTTGTTTGTTCAGAGTACACTTACTGTTTTACATCCTTATTACATTATGCCTGATAAATCAAATGATGCCTTCCAATTACATTTAATACCTCTGGATTTTACTGTCTGGCTTGCTTTGCATTCACACACACACACACACACACACACACAAAAACAATTGTATGAAGATGAAATTAATAATAGAGTTAAGAAGCTTTGTTAGTCAATAACTGATCCTAACACCTCCATCGTCCGACTTAAAGAGATAAATAAACTGGAGGTTGATAAGAAGCTCATCTGTTTAAGCATAAGGCCTTGAGTTTCTTTTTAAAACTCAATAAGCCTCTTTTATCAGTGTATCAAAGATGCATTAACACCGAATCCCTCTTAATCTAATCTGGATTGCTTTTTGAAATGCTGACATCCTGCTTCGAACTATGCAGAATTACTCTATTAGACTCTTGTCTGTAACTACAGAATCAAATTGAAAATAAAACCTTTTACCTCTTAAAACTATGAATGGACAATTGTTCTATAGTTGATTTGTCATAACAACAATTAACTCCACATGTTTACAAGGCCCAAAAACTAAAAGTATTGTTGGGATTGTTAATGTTTCTATAAGGCAATTTTCAAGCAATACCTTAAAAAATATATGATTAAATGTTGTTGTTGTTGTTGTGTGCTATATTATGATAAAATTACACGACATAGCCCATTAAATAATTGGTAAGCTGTTCTTTGATCGCAGTAACATGCAGTTCCATGCAAACCAATGCCAAAAGAAAAGTTTTTTGAGTTTGCAGCAATTCATCTCCTTTATGTATTTGTTCAGCTTAAATTAATTGTTCAAACGAATCAACACAAATCTAAAAGCTCTTAGACGTCTTGTGCACAAGTGTACATAGTATGAAAGTGGGCAAAGCAGTAAAGGTTTTGATCAGTCAATTAAAAGCAGAACAAACTTCTAGAGCTGCTGAAGAAAACCAAACCATGACTCCGGTGTTTCATCATGACGTAGGTTCTCTCAAGACCACAGTGCCGAACCTGCGAGAATCCCTCGATGTGTTTTGCTGTACCCGCCGACATCTCAAAGTTCCAATTGGATTAGGTTCACTGAACTATTGGAATTGAAAGGCCGGAATTGAGCAGCAATAAAAAAGGGTTGTATTTCTCGGAAGGCGTCATCCAGGCCCACTGGAGAAAGCGAGTGCTGCCGGCATGTGGAAGAGATCAGAGAGCAAGAAGAGGGGGGAGAGTGGGGAGGGAATCCTTCCCTGCATCTCCATTGTCGTTCAGGTAAGGCAGATCAAACAGAGCAATCCCCACAGAGATCCCTGGAAAGTGCTTACCGGGAGGCAATCGTAGGCAGGCCCAAAAGAGAAGCATGGCATATGGCCTTTTGAAGATAGTGATTTGAGATTAGAGCATATCCCAAATCAGAAGGCATTGAGAGGGGTTGAGCGGGTTGAATGTGTTGGTAAGGGACAGACTGACAGATAGCAGAAATGCACAAAATCCTCATGCAGCAGTTTCAAAGTAAACAGAATAAAGGTGAATAGATGTGATTAGATATGAATCTTCGGCATCACTGGGGGGCATGAAGCACAGATGTGTTAAAGGAGTTTTGATAAAGCCGATCCTTGTGTTTACTGTGAAATTCAATTGGATCAAAAATTTGTGACACATATACAAATTTTTTATTTTTTACCAACTTTGAGCAGACATTCCTCCACTCAATCTGCCCCAAGTAAAATGTAATTAAACCTTTTTTTGTTTAAATCACATTAATTCATTTCACATTTTCCACAGTGGGGCCTGTAAACGTAACGTGTTACAGAGGAGTGTTTCTGACGGCTGCCGCCTACATTAGGGAATCCCGAAAACATTGGTGAAACAGAAAAGAAAAGACTTTGCTGTATGCTGGTGGGCCTAATTTAAAGACACTTCACTTGACCCAGACTTATTACCGCTTGCTCTTCTTTTTAAATCATGTCTGGGCGATATTTTGTCTGATAAGATGGCAATTTAAATAAGAGGCTTACCAGGCCTACGGCCCCTCGTGGGCTTTAGATCGAGTAGGAAGCAAGGGATGTATCTCACAGCGGAATGCTTGATTAAATAAGTGGGAAGCATTTGTAAAAGTGAGATAATGGCTACATTTTTTTTTTTTTGTCTCGTAAATCGTTTTCCCTAAAGAGCCTCGAGAAGGAATGGAGAAACTGTAAAAAAAAAAAAAAAAACATGTTTGAGATTTGTTTCATTTTCCATTCTGATGAGCGTGGAACAGAAAAAGGGTACCCGTGTACGGTGTTCGGCTACACGAGTTTAATTTGTGGATTTTCCAAAGCCCAAAATTAAGATGACAGCAGTGACAAGGCTTGATGGCGAACCAATCTATCCCACCGATGGCACCCGCCAGCTTTACAACCCGGATCCTTCTCTGTGTGACACGTGCGTGCGCACGTGAATGAGTCGGTGCGTCCGCGTGCATTCGATGCGACGCGTCATACGTGTGGCTGTTGACAAGATCGTGGAGACTCTGTGTCAAAGCCGACAGCTGATTGCATGCTGGAGTAAACGCCTGAATTCGTTCTTGTTAACGGCCGAGGCGAAGAATGACGGCCTGAAAAATGCCAGCAGTGAAGAAATGGGGTTTAAAAATCGGAGCGTGTTGAGTTAGTCAAATAGAAAGATTAAAGGATTTTCTGAAATCCAAAAGTTTTCATTTTAGTTTATTACATTAATTCAGTCCCCTTCTTCTGAGCCTTGTTGATTTCTCGGCTGTTTTTTCATTACTTTTGCTACATACGATCTCCAGTAGTGCACAGATCTTTTAGCAGTGACCAAACGTATTCCATAATTTTCAAATTATTTGCTAACTTAATGTGTCTCGCTACTTTCATAGGAGAAATTAAGCGCACCATGTTTCAGTAGCTAATAGAATCAACTTTAATGCCAATAATCCTCACTGACCATTTCTGTGTGACTTCATCTCTCTCCTCCACAACAATATGAAAACTGTGGCCCTCTTTTCTCTTCTACTTTATTGCTTTCATAATTTAACTTGCTCTACAGCTCTCAGTGGTTTTACAATTGACTCTAAAATACTTTACTATACAGAGGAGTCCATACTCGACTCAGTTACTGAAGTTCAGGTGCTGTGGATCCAATACAAGTTCAAATGGTCATCCTTCATCAACCATGCTTTTGATAACCAGTATTTGTGCTGACAGGATGTTTTTGACTTTTTTTCTTTTTTTTTTTTTTACCTGAGCATGCTGGTGGACATAGTATGGCCAATGTTTTTGCTTTGGTTTCATCTGTTAAATGCATTAAGTTCAAATTCAAATTGAACTTTTTTTTTTTTGTTGGATTGATCTAGTTAAATGTTTGGCACATGAATTGGACCTGATTGTCTTGTAAAATGTGTTTAGTTCTTGTGAATTGTTGCTGTGTAATTAAACTAGATTGAATTGTTGTAGTTCATTCAGATGAAACCTAAGTTATACTAACGTATTGTTTTTGGAGAGAAAGAACTTTCCTCTTCAACATTTTCACACAAGTCATGTTTATTAAACCTATCTCATTGCTCTGTCATGAACTTTAACCTTTGACCAGGCCCCGGATGAAGCTCTTGAATTATTTGTAGTTTCTCTGAAAACTTCATGCTCTGACCTTTGGGGTGAATTTACTGGAACATCCATGCCCGGCAACTGTTTTAAATGTTTTCCTACATTTCTTATATTTATTTCTCTTTACAGAATGATGGCTTTCAAATTGTTGGAAAAATGCCCTATTATCCTTCCCAGACTGATGAGGAGCAACAGTGGCAATAGGGTGCTGTTTTATTATTAGCATTTTATGATTTACATCAGCAAACGGCCAAAGGTCTTTTTTTTGTTGTTTTTTTCATGGAGGTCTTCATATTAACCAGCTGCTGGGTGATACTTTCAGCCTCAGATTTGATATAACTTTCAGGAACGTTAAGACAACTAATTGCACCACAGCCAAAATGTGACCCTTATATGAAATCTCACGCTTTGATGGTGGGGTGGTAATGCTGTGTTAAATGTCTATGTTTCATCTTCATCTTTCTCCAGAGAAACCAAGGAATTAAAGTTAAACGGCAAATTTTCCTATTTAATGAGATGTAGAAGAACTGGCAAGGGCGAGTTATGTGTCTGATTACATTTTCACAAGAACCAGTGAGTTTTTTTTGTTTGTTTGTTTCCAGTTTTGTATATTCAGATAATGAAATTACTGACTCAATACATGGCAATCGTGTGTTTGTTCTTTGCTTTTATGTTTTTGGGCAAATTAATTGTTACGTTTTCAGTGATTGTGTTTATTTTTGTGCTACATTAATGTACCTAAAGTACCATTTAAGTGAAGTTATTGATTTGAATTGAATTAAACGGAATTGAACTGAATCAAATTGGACTGAATTAAAACTATGGCTTAGCTAATGACAGCAGGACATTGAGCCCTCCAGACCAGGCTTGTGAAACACTGGTTGAAGTTAATATCGGTTTTAGTTATATACTGTAAAAGTCATGGGAAGTCCATTGAAATTGTCATAGTATGTTGCTGTAGAACACAAGTGTTCTAACTTTCCCTGCATCATACTTGACACGGTCCAGCAAGACAAGACGCAACAGCTGCATATTGTACTGTGAGGTCCTCACAGCTGATCTGACTATCAAGTATAATTTATGTTCAGAGCAGTTCAGCGTGGCAAAAATGCATTATATAAATCATTAAGGAACTTCATTTGTCACAGTTCCTCCAGCTGAAAAGCTCTGACAGCTCACAAAAGTCACCCGCTGTTTGGGAAAAAGTGGCATTTGTAAGGGGAAAAAAAGTTCATTTTTGAAAATATGTTTTGACAGTGATAAAGGTATACGGCCATGCAGCACAAGATTAGTGGAAGACTTCTTGTTTTTTCAGCTGAACAACATAGCTGTGTTTATCTCTGTTGTGCATTGTGCATTCTTACAGATGCTCTGTTTGCTTTTCTTGATGACATGAATAAGAATAAGTGACCACAACGTAAATTATCGTGGAAGTGGTGTGTGCACAACATGAAAACAGAATCTCAGGTGACCGAGTCCTTTTATTTTAGGTGGAAAAACATTTAAACAAAATCAAATCCCTGGTAATATATCAAGATTGTTGTCTGAAAATTAGAAGTGCAACTTCTCTTATTAAGGTCACCTCAACAGCTGATAAAGCAGATGATGTCAAGGACATCATGGTGGAAGATGGTTGTCCGGTTAGATAAGACAAAGAAAAAAGTTCTTACGTAGTTGTTTCTCATAAATTTGTCAATAAAAGTTTATCTTAGCAGCAGCCATTTAGTTCTAAACAGAACGTTGATTATTACTGCAATGCAAAGTTTGAATCCATGAGGCACAACATCGCCATGCACTGTTCAAAGTCCATTGGTTAATTTTAACACCATTGCAAAAGGCATTCAAAACAGAGAAACCAATTAAAGAAAAGACTTTGTCAGTTCTTCAACCGGCAGTGTCTGTAGTTAAAGAAAGAAACTGCTAAAATCATTTGATCTTTGCAGGCTAACTTCACATTCCTGTGTTGATTCTGGTGGAGAAATAGGCTTGTGAGGTCCCATCATCAAATACAAAGAGGCAATCTTCTTTAAAATAATGGAGTATGGAATGAATGATGGGAGCCAATAAGCCATGAAAGGAAATAGATTTACATCATGATTACAATTTAAAATGGAAGCTGAGTTTGTGGTCAATGTAGAGTACAAATATACATTAGAAAATCAGACTGTGTGCAGCTTAGCGAGCACTCCTCAATATCACCAAAATAATGGGATCCCCGAGTTTGGTAATAGTTTCTGCACAGTGAGAATTTTTTTCTTCTTCTTCTTCTTCTTCTTCAAAAATATGCTTATAATAGAATGGTCATTTGCCCTCTTGGAAATTCTACACCGGCTGGTTTTCTCCATCATATTTGTTTAACTCCACAGTCGCTGACAGATGACATATGACTTAATTAGTGATTTTTAATCCTTTAAATTCCCTGTCAAAAAAATGAAGCACATGTAAGGATCCCATTATTTGATGAGAAAATGCCAGAAGAAATGAAAGCCTATCTTTCCAAATGATAGTGATTAAGTTCATAGTCAGGAGATTGTGGGAGAGCATTCCCGCTTGAGCAATTTGTTATAATATCTTCATCTGATAACAGTCATTTTTTTAATCTTTTTTTCCCCCTACAGTCTCTCCTGGTTCCAAACTGGGTGTTGAATGAGAATCTTGTGAATTTCCTGAGAGAGTCATTCTACTAATGGCTTTTTAATCACCTTGAAAATCACTGGATTCACCGTAGCGCCCACTCTCCTTTTACTTGTAATGCACTATGTTACTGTTTCTTTGTCAACAGGTTGAGGAAGTTCATTGTTTTCTCCGCTTAAAAGCTTATTTACTTCATACTTATGTCATACGTTATGACACAGCAACAAAATGACATTGGCATAAAATATAAAATGTCGGAGGAACCCAAAAGTCATGACGCTACTTGAAACTTGCAGCAGGTTTTTACAGCACATACCATCATTTTGTTCAATTTGATGATTAACATGAACAACAAAAGAAGCATGAAAAATAAACTGTGAGCTTAAGGCAGTCAAGAATCTCAGTGAAAGTATCAACACAGTGATTGGATGCATTTCAAAGGGTGACAAGGCAACCTACAGAGAGCATGTGCATCCAAATCAGATTTAACTTGGAAAAAAAAAAGAAGAAGAACAAGTAAGGGTTGTGAATGCTATTGAAATGAACTGTTCAACTAGCATTGCTGGTTTTTGCAAAGAAATTGAACAACCCACTTTGCATCACCTTAACGTATTTCATATGACATTGTTAAGGGACAGAGGCAAACAAATATCCTTTAACGTATTACACAGCTTCTCCTGCACCTAGCACAGGTTTTAATTCTGTCGACTTTTACAGAGAATCTTTCGTAAACACCCTGAGAATGAGGATAAAAGCAAACATGTGATAGCAAGATTCCAAAAAGACTTTTAAAACCCAACTTCAACACACTATGAAGACTGTGGCCTTAAGTTTGGCTTACGAAGGACAATCTGGAATTAGTTCAGGAAGTTAATTTTTATGGAGTTCGCAATGCTACACAAGTCTACCAGCTTTACGGCCCAGTGTTTGCCCTGTAAGATCATCCATAATTCATCCAGCAGGCTTGCACTTGCCCCAGTGCCTTTAAAGAGTGAGTTCGGCTCAACGGGTGTGGGTGAATGGCATAAACAGTTTTACAGCATCTGTCCAACTTTTTTTGGTTACTTTTGCACCATGATAAGTCGTTGTTCTATTTGTGCTACACGACTACTCTGGGGGAAGGGGCTTCCAGACATCCCACTGCAGTCAGAGGAAAAAAGGCATGTGCAACCTTTCTGCTTCCATAGGATATAAGAAGGACAGCAGTTGCCAATTACTGCTAAATTAATGCAAATAATTAATTGATAAACAGCTGGTCACAGTTTCCTGATCTAAATTATGCTCTGTGTGCTATCACAATGGAAATTTAGAACAAGAAGAGCAATTGTTTTCATGAAGTAATTATTACTGGGACTTTACGGCCAGTTCAACCCAAAAATTAAGAACATCATTTAGCAGAGAGAAAGAATATTCTGCAGTGGAAACAATCTCTCACACCAACCATCAACAATAGTGGCGGATGGGTGATGGTTTGTGATTGTTGTGCAGGAGATTCCCATTTAAATGTGCTTTTGTTAAGAATCTTTTGAAATAATATTGTGTATTTGCTAATTGTCTGCGTAAATTAATGTAAATGTATCTTTTGTTGTCTTTTTTAACTATGCTTCGATCTAAAGTTTCCTTTTTTTGCTACCAATGCTCTCTCTGTTAAGAACTTTGTGATTTTTACCTGTAAAATCTGGGCTATATTTTAAATTTACTGAAGTTTGTAGGATCAGGGAACCTTTTAGCTATTTAGTTTACTTTAAACTCTTATGTGAATCAATATATTCCAATGTCAAATATAAGCCTAGCTGAGATTGGCCCATGCACACAATAATAAAAATAAAAGAAACATATTTTCAATACACAACTTAACAGTGGAAGAGACTTGTGACCCTGACTACAGGCTGAGTGTAAAAGCCAGTAGTCAGACAAACATAAGTGTAGACACGAAACAAACCACATTATTCGTCAATGTACTGTTTTTTTATCTACTTGTATCTTTATGATGGTAAAACACAAATATGTATGTATGTAAAGTATATTGACATTGATCTTACACAAACTATTTCAAGATACCCAGTGGGGTTCTTAAGTTCAGGGGCCACTGGTATAAAGAGCCTCTTCAACTTATTGCCATTAAGATGGCTAAGTTTTCAAAATGACTCTAACAGCATTCATGGAGGCATGGAAGCTTTTTTTTCCCTATAAAACTGGATAACATAATAACATTAAGACCCAAACGTCTGAAATTGTGCTACCTGGCAAAGAACCCACGCATGCACAGGAAGAACATCTAAACTCCATGTAAAAAGACGTCGGTCTTTCAGGCGACTAAATGTGCCACTGCCCAGCCCAACCTAAAATCTATGTGTGAATATATAAAATCAAATCAAAATATAAAAACAAAAAGTGTTGCGCAAAGAGAAAAGTTAGCAGAGAAGGGCCTCGGCTGAATATACTGTATAAATAAGTTTGATTAACGTGCGAGAAAACGATTTTGTTCAATTTCTTCTAAATTCATAACCACTGTGCAGCACTGGATGGGTATCAGCGAATCATTAACTGGCTTCTTTGCCACTGACTGACAAATGATGTCCAATCAGGGGTCTCACGCCTGGACTAATCACAGGCACAGGCTGCAGCTCCAGCCATCAATTCAAACTAGTCCGTATGAGGCAGAGAGGCAGAACGTAATGCTCATGTTCATGTTTATGGACAGTCTTGTTAGAATATTTAAGTTCTTGCAGAAAAAGAAATACCTTCCTTTGATGGATAAAACAATTTCTCAGCATCACTGTCATAATAAATGAGATTTTCTGTGAACTTAAACATCAAGAAGACATTAGTAATAATTTTTTTCTATTTTGGAACTAAAGCACTGAAAAATTAAAAGCAACATTTGGGGGCTGCTTTTTCCCATCAGATTCCGTGAAACATGTTGGTACGAAATGACCTAATTTTCCCTCAGAGACCCTTAATATTTCTTTTCATTAATATTCTCTTTGATCTCTACCCGAGCAGCTATTTTTACACAGCTCCATTCCTCTCCGGGACAAAATTATTGTTATTGCTGTTTTGCACTTTAAAGAAGGCCCTGCGAAAGGTTTTAATGTGTCCGTGACCTTCGTGGAATTCGCCAGCTAAAATTTAACTCTAGGTTTTTAAATTTGTGATCTCCAGGTGCACAAAACTAGATTTTAGAGCACAGTTTTTAAGGAACTGCTGAATAAAATTTTTATTGATTTATTTTTTTTTTTCTGTGGTGGTGAGCTGAAATGATGAGAATTTTTTTTTTTAAAGAAAAGGTTATACTAAAATCTTTAGTTTGCTCATTCAGGTGATTTATTCAGTTAACTTCATTATTTGTATATCGGGATTGACTTGTTTGTGGGACTACACAATAGAGGGATGAATTGAATCATTGAATTTTTGTCCTTTGATCTTATTATCGTTCTTTGACTGTTGCAGTCATCTGCTTCTGCAGAGCTCACTCAATGCCCCCCACCCCCCAATATTTCAGTCATGTTTGGATTTTGAATGGCCAGTTAAAGCAGCTTGATTCATTTCCTTTTTTGGCTATTGTGCTGTAGATTAGCTGCTGTGTTTTGCATCATTGTTTGGACCTAGCTTCAGTTGTTGGAAAGATGGCCTCATATTTGACTGTAGAATGCGTTGGTGTAGACAAATCCTGCCTTCGGTTTTTGGTACAGCACTTTCATTCAGTGACTTCTAAGTAAATGGTAATTTATCAGAATTTGAAGACATAGGCAAAGACAAGGAGAGCAAGAAGAAGAATGCCAGGTGGTAACTCTGGAAGAGTTGCAGGGAATCACAGGTCAGACGGGCAAAATTCTTCACAGAACAATTATTTGACATTCACTTTACCAATCTGGGATTTTTAAAAGTGTGGGGGAAAAAAGAAGAAGAAGGTTGAATGAAAGCCATAAAAAAAAGTATTGCACTTTACCACAAGCCATAGACAGCAGAGGAAACACATGCTCTAATTAGGCTCCTCATGTTGTTGCTATCTGTGTTTGGAGATGGGTGGTACTGGTTACATTGACTTGAGTAACGTTTTTGGGGAAAACATTTTGTAGGGCTAGTTTTACTGCACTGTACATTGTACTGTTGTTTTAGTAATATAGGAACTATTGCTACTGTTGCTTGAGTAGATTAGTTTTGCATTTAAAGAAACAGACTTCAGAGATTGGAAACATTGGATTTAGTTTTTTGCAACCGTTTTATTTTATTTTTCGCAACCATTTTATTCAAAGTTTATGTCATTGTTATTATTTATTTTTTGTATTGACACATAACATGGGTTTTATTTGAAATCTAAATGTTTGCTTATGCATTTATATTAAATTAAAAGCCCATTTACTGCCCCCATTGCCCTCCAGTTAAATTCTACTGGAGTGGGTCTGATGCAAAATACCCTTTTGAAATATTTACTACATAAAATCTCAGCATTGTAATGTGACAAAATGTAAACATTTTCAATGGGTATGAATATCAGTTAGTGTTTAATAACGAACAGGATGAGAAATATTGCTTAGTGAAGTGCTTAGTGGGAGAGAGTAATTAAATCAACATGGTGACTGTTTCATGCAGGGAGAGCACATCAAAATATTATAGGACGTAAATATATCTGAGGGATTTTTATTTTTGTTTTTTCTAATGAATTATCTCTGGTGCAGATGGCATTATTAACACATGGTGTTTGCACCTTATATGGATTGGTGGAGAAAATTATGTAATTTCTTACAGGTTCTATGTATTTACCGTATAATACATGTACAAGAAACATGAAAAAAGAAACAGTGATTTCTTTGTACTTTATAATAAGGCTGGTTATAAATGCAAGAAATATGCACATGTGAAGTTGTCAGAAATTACTGTAGTGGTATATTTTTAGACTCCCTTTCTCAGACGTTTCACAAAAAAAAAAAAAAAAAAAGAAATGTGTTTACATGCCCACAGTCAGTGCAGCACAGTTGCAGAAAGGATAAATAGACCCATTTTGAGATTATAAATATCTCAACTCACTATATCAATATAGCGGTGGAGAGATTCGATGAATATTCAGAGATGCAACAGGAGTAGGTGGAAAGTGAGAGATTTCAAAATACCACCATATAGCAGTAGAAATGCAACAGTAACGGAGGCACAAAAGGTACCGTGCTGCTGAAGTGATTTTGGCATTTGAACATAGATTTTGAGCCCCATCTTCCCAAAGTGCCCTCTAGCCATGGGCGTAGGAAGCGGGGGGGACGCGGGGGACATGTCCCCCCCAATATTGGAGAGAGCCACATTCGTCCCCCCCAATAATTTCACTGCAGTTGCGAAGAATTTTAAAATCTTCCACTCGCGTGCTTTTATTTTGAAGGCGGATAACAGCGCATTCAGCAGAGCGCTTCCTGCCCCTCCCCCCTCTGAACGGCTCAGAGTAAAGGCAGCAGCAGACGGAGTCAGAAACTCCGTTTGAAGGAGGTAAACGATCTGTCAGGAATGTTGCCATGAATATCGCTCGTTTATTGTCAGTTTACTTTCATATATAGAACTAAATCTTTTTGGTTTAGCTGTTTAAATTCTGGAATAGTCACATGTCCAAAATTTTACCACTAACTTTAACAGTTAGCTAGTCTAGTCACAATGATTTAGACTGAAACAGCAGCAAACTGAGCAACACCTGATCATACTCGACCACTTAACATGTGTTTATATATTATATTATATTATATTATATTATATTATATATTTAGGAGAACAGCAGTGCTAGAATAATGTTGAAGAAAGGGGAAGAAGCTCTGGTGAGGTCTTCATTTAGTTTATTGAAATATGTATTAACTGTTTTTAATTTTTAAATAAACTATTTTATTATGAGAGGAGCAGGTCAGGGAAGACATAAGAGAGCCAGTTGGCGTTTCAGGGTGTGAAGATATAAAAATTATATTAATTATAATAGAACCAGAAAGGAGAACAGGAGGAGACTGATGTCAGGTTGATTTCTTTCAACGTTTCAATATTTTTTCATTATTTCCACACCATAAGGTTAATGGTTAGAAGACAATAAGAAAAGTGCTTGAGGAGAGGTTTAAAAATAAATTAGTGAAAATTTTTGCTACACAGTTAATAGAGTTGAGATGTATAATAATGTATACATCTGAAAATTAAGTTAAATTCTCATTCTGTATGATAAACACATACTTTTTATATTTAGTTCACATTCTGACACTGTACATCACTGTAGTGTCTGTTGTAAATCCATGAATCCATGCAGGAACATCAGGCTGCAGAGAGTCAAAGGGAGGCAGAGACAGAAACACATATCTGTAGATATTTTAGTTAAATGTTTGCGGCTGAAAATGACAGGAGAAAAAAAAAACATTTAGTCTTTTTGCCTCAGTGTTTTTCATGGATCTTTGGTAAGTTACTGAATGCAGTGCTGGAAAGTGAGACTGAGTTAACAGTGAGGAGCTCAGGTGTCTGTTAGACGTGAAAAGTATAAGTTTTGTTTATTTTGTAGATCAAACTGTTGCACTGATGTAGAGAGATGTTAAAGAAGAACAAAACTTGTTTTTTTAGATTTTATTTTTGTTGGTCAAACTGCTGTATTGGGTTTAAAACTGTTGTGTCTTATTTTATGAGCTGTTTTCTACTTTGGTTTTAGAAATAAGTAGAACCTGTTCAATTGCCAGTCAATTTATATCAATGCATTTTGACCAATAAGATACATCAGAATCTGGTCAGCTCTGTGCTACCAGAGTATTTAGCTTGCTAGTTGTGAGGCAAATGCTAAAGTGAGTGTTCATCCTGGAATGACAGTCATTATACTGCATAACTTTAATCTGATTATTGGATTGTAAATAGCAACGTGTTAGAATACTTGTTACTGAAACAAGGGTCAGATTAGAGTAACGCGTTACTGATGTGTTGATGGCATAATTGTTTGACATTTCTGCTCAAGCTATTTACTGATCTGTCAGGTTTCCGATATGCGTCCCCCCCAATGACAGACTCGTTCCTACACCCTTGCCTCTAGCTATTTTATAGTTTAATCGGGGTGTTTGAAGATGGCCTTATCTCATTCTGTAACAACTCCCATTGCCCTCAGAATTCATATTAATATTTTTTTGGGCACAGATCATCATCTAATTACCAGTAGCAAAGAACAGCTGGAAGGTACATCCATTAGAAGAGCTAATGAGCCAATGGTAATAAAAGCAGTGAGTAAGATACAGACATCATGCAGACATGGGATATTCCTTAGTAGCCTAATGGAATCGGTCCTATTTGACTGTCTGTCCCCTGAAAAAAAGAAAGAAAAACGTGGAACAATTTAAAAAAATGAGACAATTCTACAATGTATTGTTTTAAATGTATATGTACATTAGCCTCCCTCACCCCCTCTTTATAGACAAACTTTTATTTCTCACTTAGCAAGTTGCAGTGAAACCACACACATCCCAGCCATCTACAGTCTGAACAGCTTGAGAACAAACAAACTCCTCAAAATCTTCTTCCTAGTCCTGAGTGGTTTTTCTTATTATGACAACATATTCACAGTTCTATTGTCACAGTTCATGGCAATATAACATTTTATTTATCATTTAGTGGTTGCCAAGGAAGTTTTAGTTGGTTTCCTCTTCATTAAACTCCTACAGGAAAGAATCAGCACATTGTCCTAAAGTCTGCTGAAAAATATATAACTACTTGAGATGTATTAGGTGGAATATCTTTTGATCAACTTTGATTTTTACTGCTGCAGACCAGGCCCAGCGGCATGGGCGGGCATTGGGGGGGTAGTTTCAGTGTGGTAACATTTACGTTTAGATTAAAGTTATGTACTATAATTAGATATTCCAGATCTAATCCCCTTATCCATTTAATTATTCAGGCTTGCTCGAAGCTTATTTGACATTTGACAGTTATTAAATCAAATAAACTTTTGATCTTGAATAGCTCCTGATTGTGAACTTCTGTTCAGAGTGGAAGGTTTACAGTATGTCTACTTAAAATGGATGAGTTAGAGAATAATTTTATTTTTAAAAATGTTTTTTTTTTTTTGGTTATTGATATCTTTGGTGTCCAATCAGTTCATCTGAAATATCTGAGAGATAAATGACAACTTTTTAATGACAAATTCTGTCTTGTTTTTCTCTTTTAGACTGCAGTTTTGATTTAAGAGTATCTAGTGATGAATTTATAGCAAAGTGATGCGTGAAGAATCAGACAGAAACCAACAAAAAACAACATCTCTGCAAGTTTGTTTTTTTTAAATAAGCATCTTCATCTCTCCCTAAAAGCAGAACCTAAACCATAATAATTATAAAAATAATGCATTTGTGGATATCCAATATCTGATCTTTCCAAATGTGACCTGAATTTGAACGACTTGGTCTCTTTCATCCGCCCTGAACGTTATTGATGCGTTCAGGTATCAATGCATTCTGATACGGGCAAGCGGGAGGAAAAATAACATTCATGGTGGACCAAAATTAGAATTAAGCTGATAATCTGCTGGCTGCGGCCTGCCAGCAACTTCAAAACCATAAGATATGCTCCACCATTAGCTTCCACATTAATGGCAGTTGGCAAAACACTGAGCACGCTCTCTATGTGTGCCGTTATTGTGCCCTAAACATCTAAAGCTAAAAATGAAGAGCATAGATGACCAACACAGAATTGGCGACTGCTTGACACTTTTTTTTCTTATCTTAAAATGTTTTTCTCATCATTGACTTGGGTGTTTTTCCCCAAAAAAATACACAAAATAGCTTCTCCAGGCTAATACGTTGCTTAATTTCTATCTAAGGCAGGTGAAACACTGACTACTAATTAGCACTTTGCACAACCACACATCCAAAGAAAAGCTGAACAATGGTTTTAGGGTGCAAATGTAAGATCAGTTTCCAATTAGGTGCAATTATGGTCTTAATGACTCTACCTGTGGGTTGAATTTGTATGAAGAGATGAGTACATGCACATGGCCCACGCTGAGCCAACAGAGGCCAGGAAATAATAACTGGCTTATCAGGACCTGCTGCTCGCCAAGGCTTACACTGTGTGTGCCGAGTAGTTCAGGCAAGAGCAATAAGGGCGAGGGGATGAGAGACGGCAGACATGCTGGCATTGCCACTGCTTGCTGCCAGGTATATATATGTGTGTGTGTGTGTGTGTGCGCGTGTGTGTGTGTGTGTGTGTGTGTGTGTGTGTGGGGGGGGGCGTGTGTGTGCGTGTGTGTGTGTTAACATTTCTCACCTAGTAAGGCCCCTTTTTCTAAAAAACACTACTTTGTGATGACACACTGCTCCTTATGGGGCCCAAAGCCCAGGCTTAGACATAAATGCAGTTTCTAAAATGAATAGAAGTCAACACAATGTCCTCAGTATAGCTATCCTATTTAGAACCATTACTGGCATATTTACTAATGTTTATGGACCAAACTCCAATCATAACACGATGGACCACCTTGTTTATGGCTAGGAGTTAGGTCCAGAGGTATGGTGTGAATTAGGTTTTGGTTAAGATTAGAGATAGGAATAAACCAGTCATGGTTACAGCTAGGGAACATGTCTAGGTTAGGCATAAATGCAGTTACTATAGTGAGTGGAAGTCAATGCACAGTCCTAGTATGGGTGGGAATACACACTTGTCTGTGTGTGATGGGAAGTACGTGCTGATTGTAAAAGAGCAGGTTGAAACTGATGACTATGCAGGCCCCAAATGACAAGTGAGGACAGCACTATGACGTGGTCCAGAGGACATGATGAACCAGAATGATTTACTGTGGAGAGACAGACTTAAATAAGAACTGAACTCCCTAATGGAAGTGTTACTCTAAGTAAGAGATGGACCAGATTGTTATTAATGCACCAAAATGAATTGCAAAATTAGTAATTTTTTTTCTACTGCAATAAATTCTGCCTTTATATATATAGCTAGATAGATATCGAATAGCTCCTGATTGTGAACTTCTGTTCAGAGTGGAAGGTTTACAGTATGTCTACTTAAAATGGATGAGTTAGAGAATATGATATGCTAATTGTTAACCAATTCAACTTCCTATTTTGAACGGCAATATTTAAATAAATTTTAACTTATTTGGCATGTGTTTTTATCTTGGTTTTTCTTTATGTTTGTTATATTTTATTAACAAAAACTAAACTTTTTTACAAAAATGTATAAACTTTAAGAAACTTTTTAAAAAAACAAAAGAATATAGGGATATAAAAGTCAGCTTCCTTTTTGTGAGTATTTTATTGCTTCATTTTTTGTTTTTTTCTCACCTTTCTTCCTTTTAGAAGAGTAGATTGATCAAATATGACTTCTGCAATGACAGGATTTTTTGGTTTTAGAAACACTAAATGAAATTTTACATTTCTGCATTCATTTGCTGTCTCGTTTTGTAGCAGCATCTCAAAATGTGGGGTTTTCATTAATCGCATTAAGACGCACTTAAAAACAAAAACAAAACAAAAAAAAAACGTATCCATGAAGTTATCTTTCCTGTACTCCAAAAAGTCTTTCTTTCTTTCTTCCTTAACTTTTTGTCTCTTATGAAGCCCTCTGTTGCTGCTCCGAAGCCTTCAGTAGATCTTCATTCTATGGCACAGAGATTAACTGTCACAAAGTCAGAGAATACGGGATGGATGGTCCTGTCCAGAAGCCTTTAGGCTGAGATTGGTGGGGAAGGTGAAAGAAACACCTGGGGACAGCAAGTAGAACAAATGAGAGCATGGCCAGCGTAGAACAGGTGTCATAGTGTCTGGAGCTTTAATGAGTACTGAGTATCCACCCTGCAGTAAATAGCACTCAGAGCAATCTTGGTTCGGGGAATATCAGGTAGACATGTTTAGGGACTGATTCAAGCAGTTTTAAATTCAATTATGTTCCATTATTTTCATTTTCACTTTTCATTATATTAATACAAAATTGTCTTCATTTTTGCATGAGACATATTTATGTGTGTGTTGCTGCTGCACTAAATGCATACACATGGTGGCGACTGAACATATCCCTTTCTCGAGCAGAAGAAAAGAGACAATAGTGACGAGTTAAAGAGAACAAACATAAGCTCTGCTCAGAATAAGTTGGCTTGACTCTCCCGTAGCAGTTTCTCTTCATCTTTCCGAGCTGAAATCCTCCTGAATGCGGTCCATTAAAGGTAATTAGATAAATAGGAGGATAGACATTTATTGCCATTTGTATGCCAAGGAAATACAATGAGTTTTTGTTGGCAGTAGCATGTCAGACAACAAAAGCACAATGCAAAATTGACAATTACTATTCACAGTTACGCCACAAATCTCAGCCACAGAGGTGGAATGTTTTAAAGGCAACATTTGCATGTCTGGAAAGCTCTTCTTTCTCCTCAGTTTTTCTCCCTTCAGTGTTCTTGTTTTCTGATTGAGCAGGTCTGACCAGTGGGGGAGTTGTGACAAAAAACACCTCTGATTTCTCAGACAAGCCGTTTGCGGCTCTGCACAAGTCTTTGAATGTGCTAAACGGGAACCTCACAGTAAATTTCCTCAACAGTTTGCTTGGCCACACCGACAAATCCGAGTACGTTCGCAATTGACATTCAGTCAGTGTAAACTTGCAGTCTTTCTAATAATCTCCCCTCATCCGCACATGTACTTGAGGTTTGCCTCTGATAAGGGAGCTGAAAAAGGAATCAATATTTGACTGATCAATCTGCTCAATAACCAGGGAGAGATAAGGGTAAGCAAAGCAGCGTTGAGGAATTTGAAGTACTCTCCTATTGCTTTTCTAATGGAACTTAGACATGGCTTCAATTACACAAATCTCACATTAATTTTATTACTCGTTATCACAGTAAGAGGTTTTTTGCAGTGAACAACAACTTTTCTATATGCCTTAAATGAAAAAAAAAAAAAAAACACCAACTCCTATTCTCTATTTCTGTTAATTGATGTTAAATGTGGATTTAAGATAAATTGAAATAAAGATGGAAAGGTAAGACATTTTAAGTGATCTTTGAACAATTCTCACCCATATGATGGATAAAACAATGAATAATAATTGGGCCACCTCCTGAATTAATCATTAGATCTCAGATAGCTACTGAAATTCCATCAACTTCACTTCGTGCATCCACTAAAACTCAAAAAGGATCCCCAAGTTAACATGATTTTTGTTCCCTGTGTGCCTTTTTAATAAGGCCGAGCACAGCTACAAAGTACGATCATCCTTCAGCCCGAGGCGACGCATTTTTATTCCAATTACTTCTTTCATACGAAAAAGGGAATCATGGTTTTAGGGAACTATTTTAACACCAGGTGTGTTCCCCCCCCCCCAAAAAAAAAAAAAAAGAGGACCTCAAATGAGATTTTGGGGCTGTATGAATTCACCAACAGTCTGAAGCTGCATAAATGAATCAACGCTGCCTGGGGCAGCGCTCATTGAATCCAGCTCTCTTCAGAGGTGAGAGTGTAATGTGAAATTACACACGTTAGCAGGCAACAGAAAGTTTACTTTAGTAGGGAATTTAAAATAAAGTAGAAGAAATGTACATTCCTCTGTAAATCTTTAGTTGCCTGACTGACTTTGACAGAGTCTGGTGCTAAATTGTATAATGGTTATTGAACATGCAAAATCCAAGGCATTCCTGTGAGCACCCAAAAAAGAAATCAGCTCTGCGAACACCCTGCTTTCACAACGGATAATGATACCGATAGCTCTGATTCCTTTGCACACAGCGTCTCCCAACGTTGCAAGTGAGAATGAGTTGCCAAATTGGCGGCATTTTGCTGCCCTCTACTGTATGAAAATAAGAACTGCAACAAGACGAACATTTCAGGTCAGCTTGGGCTTCAACAAAGGTGCATAACGCAAATCCCAGTAGGAGGACATAAAGGAAACATGCAGATGTTCATAAATAAATAGTGTAAGTGATATTTTTAATCATATTCTGTAAAAATCGATCTGATCACAATGCATACTTTATGATTGAAAATATATTGTACACTTAATACCATTCATCTGTCCAGCTGGAGCCAGCAGTTAATGGACAAGAGGTGGGGTATAGGCCAGGTCGCCAGATATTCACAGTTATTTAGCAGTATTTATACAATTAAAACTATTAACAATGTGAAATGTATGTGTTCATAGTTGGGAATCAAACACAGGACAGCTGCATTGAGGACAAGCCTGATATACAGGGGACTTGCTCTGCCTCTACACCAAGCAGCACCCCTATTTCCCTTTAATTCTTACAGAAAAGAGCTTATGGTGTAGCATTGATCCACCTCAGAGGCATCCCTTCCCTTTACAGTTCTCAAAACTTTTTCTGTTGATCCATTTGTCCATCTAATTCATTCTCCAGATTCCTTTAACTGACAAGTTATGAGACTGAAATGAAAAGAAGCTTTGTATGCTAATAAATTGTAAGGTAGTTGAGATTCACACAGCACAAAGTGAATGTGAAAGAGTTGCCTCATCCTCAGCCTTAACTGACACGAAACGTGAAATTTTAAAATCTTGAGCAAAACATGTCCAGGAGGACGAGCACAGAGAGGTTTGGTCTGCGAGCACTGACAGACAAGCACTAAGTATCCATTAATTAGAACACCTGGGATGAGTCTAACTGGGCCTAAATGGTATCAGACATGTTTCTCAAATTCCATGTACTTTGAGTGTTAAACATCATAAAAAAAACTGACTGAAAAGAAAAACAGAACAGGGACAAACAGCAATGTGTCTCTTTATTATATTGCTATCTTCCGAGTCACAAAAATCCTCTAAAATGAAATCTATGTGCACAAAATTATAAAGCCAAACATCCCCCTAAACACGACACAATATAATAAATTTAGCTCCATTGAGCTTACCAGACAATATCGCAGAACTGGCTCATTAACTACACCATACTGCTAGAGAAATGCACTTTTTCCTTTCAGTTTCTGGAGATAATAAATGAGAGTACCCTCAGAGTGAAAATGTATATACCCAAAGGCTTTTTACTCGAGCAGCATTTAGATTTATCTATTTGGACTGGAAGGTGTAATTGAACTCATAAGTCAACAAAACTGTGATAATGTGCTCAGTGTAGGAGGTATATGTTGGACTTTTTTTCTCTCTCTCTCTCTCTCTCTCCCTCCAAAAGCTGATTTGCTGTTCATCGTTATCTTAAAAAAATACAATTCAAATTATAAATCACAGAAAAAACTTTCATGTACACGTTCGATCATTTTTTAATCTTGACGGTGACTTCACTGCAAACTTTAGTGTTGTTGTGGTTCTCTTGCTACTGCAAGATTAGTCTGGAAAGACTATTTTAACACCTATTAAAATAGGTATACATAAAATGCTGTAATATGAAACTGTTTTTAAAAGTAATTCTTGAACTTTTTCTTGCTATTGCAAGAAAACTGGGGACAAAACTAGTGTACATCGTTGCAGCTTCTATAGAAACTAGAAGAGGAAAAAAAATCAACTAATGCAGTGGCATTTTTAACAAAATATTACTGTGTTCGAAGACATTAAAGAGTCAAGTCAAGTTTGGCAACTGAAGGTTGGCCCAGACTGCCTCGTCACCAACATCTTCTAAATGAGAAATTGCTCGTAATGTTTTGCCTGGTGAAATAAAGTTTTAACTAACTAACAGCACAATATTTTTTTCAATTGATCAGTAAGTCTACATCAGCATGGAAACAAATGTCTGCAAAGTTAAGTGGAATCAAACAAAGTGGTGAGAAAAGTGGGCCAGAATGCCTTCACATTTGATGTGCGAGACGGATAAATCAGACTATTGATAAAACAAACAGTTGAATCATGACATCTACTTAAAGTTTTACAAGTGGCTATATTTTACTAGTTAAATATTGACAGCATGGAATGTGTTCTATAAATTTGTTCTTGATGTTAAATTTAAACCCTGAACTCTGCTGTAATTTTTTTCCCACCGCTTTACCCCTGACTTGGTCACTGTGTTTTGACTTTATGATGATGTTTGTTCTTTAATGAACTTCTGGAGCTGCTTTTTTTTTGTTGAGATTAAATTACAGATAAGTGTAAGGAAATACACATAAGGAAATACTATTGCTAGGCTCTGTCCTGTGTTTCTGTTCAAAGAATTGAAAAGTAATGGATGGAATGAAGAATAAAGTAACACTACCTTTCTTAAAATGACCTTATGAACTACATTCTTTACATATACAAAAATCAGCATAAATTTCCAGATGATTGCTGTATGAGGAGTGCCTTGCTAAAAAAATCTATAAATGGAATTGCACTAGTTTAATAATTGAAAATATTGACTCTTCAGGGTGATATTTTAAAACAATGCTTTAGTTTTTGCATAGTAACAATCTGTCACAAAAGAGAAGTTTATGTTAATTAATCTCTCATTTCCGTTTGAAACTTATTGATTGAAATGGTGTTTGAGCTCTACGTTCGCCTTTTTCAGGTTTGTGGACAAAGAAAACACAAATTGTCACTTAAATTTTTTGAGTAAATAAATAAATAAAGTGCTCAACAGAAATGCTGTAGTTTGTTGTGCCGTGGTAGTCAGCTAGAGTAAGAATAAAATACTGTGCTTTTTATTGTTAACAGAAACTATACAACGAAATTGTTAGTTCGCTTTTGAATATTTTTGGTGTCTGGCGCTTGCCGTATGAAGATATAAAACATTGTTGAACCGGAAGTCCCGCCCCTTTTCGTCCCCTCACTGGCTGACTGAGTGAGTTTTACGTTCACACACGGACAAATTTACCAAATAAATCTTCATCCATCCTCTTTTTCAAGCATACCCTCCAATTTATAACTTACGGAATTTAATTATATAGCCTTTTATTATAATTGTGGTTTACACATTTTATTTTTAAGGCTATTTTTCTCTGTAATCTGATTGTTGGATTTATCTTTCCTTCCACAGGCTTCAGTCCGCTCACACGGCAACATGGTGAGGATATTTATCCTATTTAAACGCATAAATAGCATTGCTTATAAGGTTGTTAGCTATATTTTGTCACCTATGGGTTCTTTGAATTCTTAAATTTTGGTTTGGTGAGAAAATTATTTGGGCGTATATGACATTAGCATTGGAAGTTAGCATTAGCAAAGCGTAGCTCTTGGATCCACCTATGGGCCGTGCAGCATTTTAGTCACGTTTTAGCGCGTTTAAGCGCTTAGTATTGATGTTAATTATAATATTTATTTAGTAGCTACAAGTTAGAGGTCTAGTCAAAGCTAAAAACATCAGTTAAAGATGCTATTTGAACGCAGCAAGAAGTCCAAACATCACAGTCTGAAGTGTCGGTGATGCATTTCACAAACTTGCAAGAATAAAGGATGGACCAAGTGCTGGGTTTTGGATTTAAACAGAAACGTCAGTTCCACCGGTCCACTTACAAATGAACTCAGTCAGTTCGAGTCGGTGCTTCCAGATGTTTTGTTGTTGCTAATTACTTTGCACCATTTGTTTGTAGCCTCGCAAGATCGAAGAAATCAAAGATTTCCTGCTGACAGCCAGGAGGAAGGACGCTAAGTGTAAGTTAACACTGCCAGCAACATGCAGCAAATCGAGCTTATTGTTATGTTTTTGTATGACAAGAACACTGCAATAGTTCCATGTTATAATTTAAGGAATGCAAGACTGCAAGCTAAATGTCAAGACAAGATGTTCCCTGTTGCTGCTGCCTTTAGCTTTATTTGTAAAAATGTATGTCATCACTGATGCAGCCTCTTCATTGAATCAAGAGACACAGACATTTACTCCAACCCAAAAATGTAGCAAGTGAAATAAATTTATTGAATATTTTTGATCAGATCTGCTGCCTTGTCATTCTGTCACTAAAAATGCCTCTTATTGAAAAGTGGGTTTCTGCAGCATCCCAAAAACATGTCTGTTGCCTTTTGGTCAGGTTGTCTGTACATGCATGTTTGAATATGGCTCTAATGTAAAAGTGCTGAGAGAAAGTTATGATTAGCAAAACGCCATTCCGTTAATCACTCGGCTGCACAAGTTTGCATTCTTTTGATTATTTGTATATATTACTGTTCTTGTGTTGCTGAAAAATGAAATTCTTTTCCAGCTTTATATAGCTGACTCAAAGGTTTTGGGCCAAAACTGATATTTGGATCTTTTTTTTTTTCTTTTTTCTTATTTTATAGTTTATCAAATAATAATTTCCAGGTTTGTATTTCTAAAACATTCCAAGCATTTCACCTTTTGGTGAGAGCCAGTAGCATGTAATGAATCTGGTAAAGGATTAAGGATTGAAACCTTGAATATCAAGTTCACAAGACCTTTTTGCAACTTCAACTGCAAGATTAATTGAAAAGTATTTCCATTTATGCCGCTCAGCCGTAAAGATCAAGAAGAACAAGGACAACGTGAAGTTCAAGGTGCGCTGCAGCAGATACCTGTACACATTGGTCATCACAGATAAGGAGAAGGCAGAGAAGCTCAAACAGTCCCTGCCCCCAGGTCAGTAATAATGAAGGTATTTGGCAGCATGTCCTTTTCTTTTCACAAAGAAATCCCAGTTAGAATAAAAAAATGAACTCTGGCAGTGTTGCGATTTATTTGTCAAGAGATTTGTGGAGAGCTTTGGAAAAATGTAACTGACTTCTTGAAAGAGGACGTGTTCAGTCAAACGTTTTTTCCCCACCAGCTTGTTGAGAAACAATTCAAGAAATAAACATATGTGCTTTCTTACAAATTATCTTAATACCCAACTAAGTAATGAGTTTCAGAACACAAACAAAAATTCATTGAGTTTATGGAAAAACTCATTTTTTTCACTGGGCAGGAAAATATCCCAAACTAACTGTGGCACAATTTGTACCTGATTAAGTCAAGTTAGTGTGTTGTGGACAAGTTTTTTTTTTTTTTTTTTTTTTTTTTTGTTTAACTAAAAATGCTTTATCTTGTGTTAGTGGTTCGGTGTCGTAAAAGTAGTGACAAATTCAATTGGGGTAACTGGTGCAGTAGACATGTTACAATATAATTCTGTGGAACCCTGTAATTTGAGTCAGCTAAAAGTCAAAGCAAAACAACCAAAATTTTCAGAATAAAAGCAAATCTGAATAACCTCTGGGACTAACGTTAATTATTTTAAGGAATACCATTTTTGTCGTAAAAATAGTATTTTTTTTTTAATCATTATTATTATTTATTGTTGTCCTTTTGACATTTACATTCCAAAAATGACAAAACTTTGACGTTGATTTTAGTATTGGATTTTAAACAGAGCCATACATCAAGAATCAGTCATTGTTTTCAATGTTTTCAATTACAAAGGAATGCCTGGATTAAATATTTAGTGAGCTGTAATGTTTTTGTCATCCACTAGTACAAAAACTTGATTTATGGAAGAAGACTGGAAGATTCTATACAGTTTGAGTTTGGAAGTCTTTTACCAAACTACTAAATAGTGGGTTTAAGAGTGCAAAAATATGTGGATTAAAAATAAATCTATGAAAGTGCAGATTTCTTGCAGGTTCTTACTGTGCTTACAACAGATAAAAATTAAACATTTAATGTTTTCATTTAAAAAAAAGTTTTCCAATCATCACCTTGAAGAGATTTGAGGTCTGCAATTCAATTCAAATTATACCCAAGGTCTTTCCTGAAGATAGAAAGTACATGAAAGATTCACATGTGTAAACCAATATGTTGGATTAATCGGGTTTTAATAGGGTTATATTTTGTAATCCTTATTTGAAATCCCAGTTAAGTATTCATCAGAAGCCCTAGCAGAACCTTATTTTATCCAGACAAACAAAATCTCATTTTCTACTGGGGAAATTAGCCGCCATCTTGACATGATCTATAGTTAAATATTTTCTAACCTCTTTTCTTTTTTTTTTTTTACAGGTCTGGCTGTCAAGGAGCTGAAGTAAATCCAAGATGTACAGATAATTGTAATAAAAATTGAAAAAAAAAAGTTACTTTGTGTGTTTTTTAAACTTTTCTACCATACTTTTATGTTAAATATTTCCAGTCACGGTCATGCTAACAAGATTAGTGTTGAGTTGTAAACATTTTCAAAATTTTCCTATTGGTGTTTTTTTTAGACTTGTACAGTAAATATGTGCATTTAAATGTTGATATTCCTTAAAAGAAGGTGCAAGATGTATGTAAAAGACATCCTTATTGTTTTCAGATTTTAACTAAAATCACACTATTTACAAATTTATCTCAAAGTGCACCATGGTCTGAGATGATACATTTATTACTGCTGCTGAATTTGAGTTTTACATTTTGATTAAGACTCAACCAAAAAAAAAAAAAAAAAAAAGAGTAGACCCCTATGTGAAACAGGTTTTTGCAGCTTGATGCTTCCAAGCAGCTTATGTGAAGCACTGTTCACTTTTTCAGCAAGCTGGTGCATGGCAACAGGGTCTTTAGGATAAATGTTCCTTACAGTCAAAAGAGATATTCTCTGGCCCTTTTCTTTGCGCCTTTTTAGAAGAACTTTAAACTGTGGGATGATGTGGTGGAACTAATTTGTTGTGTTGATATTGACTCTTGATGGGGTCTTGATACCTTTACAAATATCGAAGCACTAAAATGTGCATCATGTGTTGTCAGTCAGAGGTGATGCACAAACCAAGAACAATTGCTATAAAACAACATTTCTGTTGAACATTTCAGTAAAAAGTCTATTTCCTGATGTATAGTTAGTCTGGTTTTTGGGGTTCCAATAGCAGCTTGTTTTTTTTTTTTTGTTTTTTTTCCGTGTAAACATTGCACAACTTTAGAGAAGTTAATCCATTCAGTCTTTTTCTACACTTGATTTTCATAAACTGCCAATTTTTGGTATCTGAACAATAACATTGGAAAATCATGGATTTCTGATTCCTGCCACCATGCCACACCACCCCAAAGTTTACCAAATCTTCCCTGACCAAGTATTTAGTAAACTTCTGTCTTTATGATTCTACCCCAAAATGAAGGCTAACAAAATGAATGAGTTAATTTTAATTATCTTTATTCCATGTCACTTTTTAATCCATTTACTTCTGGCTCAGCAGGATAGCAATAAATTGAAAAAATATTTTATATTTGTTTTGGTGTACCACCACGAAACTGAAGACACCCCATCTGGACCCCTTTGCCATAGCTTTCCGGAGGCGCCTCTCCTTGTATCTCAATTCACCGCTAGATGGCAGTGTAGCTACTAAATCCACATAAACAAATAAAGCGACCGTATAATGGCACAAAACAAATCCATGATAGTCTGATAACCGTTTAGCCGGGGGTTTAATATATAGTTGTTTTCTAGAGATCAGGTCAACTCCTCATGCAGAGACTGAGGTCAGCGCGCTCCCGTGTCGCTTCTTGTCCCTCACTATCAGTGCGCGCTCCCGTTGCTGACAGTGCTGTTTGGAGCAGCTGTCGGTCGGATAGTGTGTGAAGATCCTCGGACACGGAGACATGAGTGCAGAGTGACTGGATTCTTTTGAAAGGAACATTTTTTAAAAAATCCTCCCCGGGCTTTAGTTTACGTCCCCTCTGCCGCCTGAGCTGGATTTGTATTTTAGCCCATGTTTTCTTTATTCCCCTCTCTTTAGGCTGGAGGTGCTGGTTAAACTGAGCATGCTTATACCGTTGTCTTTGTTTCATGTGAGACTTGATTAAGATCTCGGGGCTGCAGACCAGACCGCCCGCTTCAAGGATTGAGAGAGAGGCTAATCATCCAGGCTGCAGCCCAACTTTTTTTTTTTTTTTTTTTTTTTTTTTTTTTTTTTTTTTATTCCCAGTCCGGTCAGGGATGTCTTTGACTCGAGTGGATTACATTGCGCCCTGGTGGACTTACTGGCTTCACAATTTCCCCCACATCAACCTTAGATTTCAGCCCATTGATAAGAGCTTCCAGCCGGAAGATGAGAACTACCAGCAGGTCAGTAGAGCAAAGATGAGATACAAGTGGGACTCAAAATATCGGTTGTGGGCATATGCTTGGGATTACGCAGTGAGTGGGGTACACAACTCTTGAGTTTATAGGAGATTGTCATTTGGTACAGAAAAATTTACAGATTTTTCTTACCTCTAACTTTTTCACAATGGTTAATCACAAACTCCTTAGTGTTTTACAGGTATTTAACGTGACAGTCTAAGACAAAAGAGTGTCTAATTTTAAAATGGAAAGCAATTGATACCTGGTTGTCAGTCTGAAAGTTGTGACATTTCCATCCAGTGCCTGTAAACCATAATTTTCAAGTCTTACATCAGATTTTCAACCTGATTAAGGTCTGAACTTTGATTGGACCATTTTAACACATGAAGTGGCTTTGTTTTAAAGCCTTCAGTTTTAACCCTGCCCAGCTTGTTTGTCCCTGTTAAACTGCAGTGTTCCCATGACATGATATTACTACTTTGTCTTACTCTGTCCAGATGACTGTTTCATCTTTGCTGGGTCCCATAACTTATTGCAAAAATGCAAACAACATTTCTTGTAGCTATTTGGTTGTTTATGGAGTAATCAATTAACAGTTGCCATGTGGACAAATTCTCCCACCTGATAATTTGATGATTCATTGAACCAGTTTGAATGAGAATCCTATTGCGCTCCTGTAGCTCCCTAATGTTCCTTTTTGAGAATGCAAGTATAGATTAAACTTACCATTAATAACTGTAAAATTCCCCACAAAGTCTCTGATATACTAGTATTCACCTGAGGAAATCATCAAAGAGAGTGAATCATTTATTTTGTGATATAGACCTAAAACCTAGTCATAAATTATGAGCTGCAAGCTTTGTGATCTCTCTTAAAGACCTTCTTATGGCATTTCACCACTAAAGAGCATTAAGCCATACTTGTGGGAAATGCTGCCATGGGAGTTAAACTGATTCCCATCTCCACATGCTGTAGTAGGAATATTTCACACACCCTTTATGTGGACTGGGATTGATTTTTGGATGACTGAAGCTTAAACCATGAAATTTTTTAGTCCTCTGAATATTTAAATATATCGCTCTTTAATTTTCTTAAGGTTACAGCCCAGCTTCCTTTAGTGTGAGTACTTTCATCCCCCTGAGAATAAGTGACATTTAAGTTGATTTCTGCAGAACGTTGGCTCTCCAGAACTCGGGTTTTGTGGCCCTTCCGATGTTCAGACATGTTCTTTTTTTTTCAGATAGGTTCAAGGTTCCACATTTTCTATCAAAATGTATTTTCACAGGAATCAAAAAAATAAACTGCACCAACTTAATCATAGTCTGCATGACAAAGCCACAGGAAATCGACTCCTTACTCATCAGCTTCCTAAACCCACATGTTCTGACACTATCAATGCAGAACAGACTGCTTATATTTAGTCGCTGGTGATCTAAGGTGAATACTGCTAAGCCTTTTGTGATGTGGGAAATAAATATGCGCCTTACATGTTGCACTAGACCGAAAAGTAGAGTGAAAGAGGACTTTGTCATTCAGGAAGTGAGTTTGCTTTAATAAACAACATGTTATAATCATAACTTTCAGAGTCGAGTGAGGTGAATTGGAAACCCTACTGGTCATTCTTCTAGTTTCTGTTTATAATGTATGAACTATGGTCTTGAATAGAAGACAACCCAGGCTGACTCCACCAGCCTGGAAATAAATTGTTTGTTGATGGTCAGTTCAAAGCAAGCCTTTATTGGACATATTCCAGTATCACACGCTGCAGTTAATCTCTTACTCTTAACTCAGCGTTGGACATTATGTCTTGGATTAAAAAAATAAATAAAAATTTACTATAAAACTCAAATTCTTTTCATGGAGTCACAACCCTGTGTTGAGTAAGGGTAGGACAGACTGCATGGGATTTGTAAAGTAGACATTTACTTTTGAGCAATATATACTTCTTACTTATTCAACAAAATCTATACCTAAAATAAAATGGAAATTTCAGGCGCTGTACAGTAAAGAACCTAATACTTATTCTGTCTTATTAGGAATTGCAATGATTTATATTCTGTTTAAAAGCTCATTCAAATTGGATTTTTGTCTCTTTTGGTGTTTGGAAAGTTGCAGAATGAGACAGAGAAAGGAAACATGTTTTTTTTTTGTTTTTTTTTTATCTTCTCTTGCTGCTAGTTTCAATTCTCGGATCCTCTGAGACGTGCACTCATGGCCATGGGGTGTAGGTGGGAAGGATGGTTTTTCTCAGCAGGTGAAAATTACTTCTTCTTTGTGAAAAAAAATATGCCATCCGAGTGCAGTCAGTCACTTGGTGGGAAGCCCCCAACTATTGTCTTTTCAAAATCTATTTCACTTTCCTTCCCATCAAAACAATCTGGATTAATGTATCCATTTACTCATCTACATCGTAACTGTAGTTTCAGCTTTCAACCTCCTTAGGGTTAACCTGAAATTTTAGAGCAAGGCAATTTATGTGTGCATGGCACATTTTCAGAAAAAGGGGCAATCCAAAGTGCTTTTTTATGATTAAAACAAAAATAAAAATAAAAAAAAAAGCAAATGAGACAAAACAATATTGCAGTGGCAAAACAAAAGAAAACCATTACAGGTTGAGAGGCACTCTACGGTCTGTGACGTTGCAGTTCAAAGGCAACTTTCAAAGTCTATTCTCTGAATCACAGGGAGCCAGTGTACGGACTTTAAAACTGGCATAATGTACTCTACATTCCTAGTTTTCGTGAGAACACAAGTAGCACCGCTCTGGATCAGCTGCCACTGACTGACCTGTGAAGACACTGTTGCAGTGATCAGTTTGACTGAAGACAAACTTATGGATGAGTTTCTCTAGATCTTGCTGGGACATTAGTCCTTTAACTTGAAATGTTCATAAGGTGACAGAAGGCTGACTTTGTTATTGTCTTTATGTGCCTCTGAAAGTTCAGGTCTTTTGTCCATCACTGTACACAATTTCTTTCTGTTCAGGTGAAGGAAGCTATTGCACGTCCTCACAGTTTTCTTCTATGCATCTGCTCAGAATTTTAATGTGTTCATATTCACCTGGTGACATTGTAGTCTAGCGCTGTGTTCCACCTGCATGGTAACTTATCTTAATAGTCGTAACAATCTGAGCTAGCAGGAGCATGTAGATGTTAAATAAATGGAGCCCCAGTCGCTTCAATAATATATCATGGGCGAAAGTGTCGAATGCCGTGCTAAAATGTCATGCAGAAGCGACATTGTGGTTCTTTCACAGTCTGTATTTATGTGATTGTCATTGAACACTTTGACAAGGGCAGTCTATGTACTCTGGTGAGCACAGAAACCAGACCAAAAGACATCAAAGCGGTTTATCACTGTTGGAAAGCTATTTAAAACACATATTTTTTTATAACACTTTGCTGATGAATGGAAGGTTAGAGATCGGCTTGTAATTTTGCAATAGTGCTAAATAGAAAGCTGAGGTTCATATAAATTTCAGTAAAGTTAAAAACCCACAGCTCACAGGGGATCAGCGGACATATGAGCTGCTCTTTAAATGTGATTTAGTTTCAGCTTTTTGCAAAGAGGTAATAGAGACAAACTCTGTAACACGTATAGCTGTAAGTGAAACAAAAGGTTGTACTGCAAAGTATTTACTCAGTTGGAACTGAATACAAACACATGTCATAGCTTCCAGATCGTTATTTGCAAAAAATGCTGAAACCCATGCATAAATACCTTCTGCCCCACAGTTAAGACCTTTTCTCTGTTGTTTGATCACTAAACATTCCTCTGCCATACATGTCAAGCTGTTTTGTTTTCATGATCTGACTTGTATCTTGTTTTTATGGTGTTCATAGCACTCTTCCGTTTTTCCCTGAGGTGACTGACTGTAGCCCAGATGAGTTTCTGCATTGTTTATTGGTAAAGAATTCAGTGTAATGGAGCCACATGTGAGCCTCAACTGACTCGTCTAATGTTGAGCTCATTCTATTGTACAAAAACTGCTGAGTGGAGGTTTGTTTGGCTGCCTCTGCGGATCGTATTGAGAAACTTGGTTGATGGCTACAATCCAGGACACATGCTCTGTCAGAGGAATTGTAATTGGCCAATTGTAACGTTGGCAAAAAATTCCTGTCTTGGCTTCTCTCCATGAAATTTGAAGGAATTTCAGAGGTTGGGGTCCTCTACTGTTCTTTGTTTGAATTTCTGTGTGTGTGTGTGTGTGTGTGTGTGTGTGTGTGCGTGTGTGTGGTAGCTGGTTTCAGTCAATGATGTCAGTAACATCTGCCTGAAAATGTCCTCTAATTTATGTCTGCTGACAATAATCAGGGTATTCCCTTTTTATCTAGTAGTTATATATGTGGGGGAATTTCATCCTGCTGACCTCTGAATAAAAAGCCACGTCTGAATAAAAAGCAGCTTTGTAACCAAACCACTCTCATACCATCACACAGGAACTGCAGTGTTAAGGGATTACTTATTGTTCTCCATGTTGTAAGCTTGATTACTTAAGGAAAACCTAAATCCTGTTCCCTGGTGGTAATTGTTTGGTGAAAATACCATGTTTCTTTCAGTCCTTCTCCACCAGATCAGTCAGACAAGAAATGTATGTTTCTGCTCCATCACTCCTAGTGCTGAAGCCTTGAGAATAGATAGAGGACAAAAACTGAAAAAAGCTTGTCCAAAAATAAAGAAAGAGGACAGAAACTGGAAAAAAAAAGTTTGTCCATAATAGGACAGAGGCCTAGTTTACTCTGGATTTATTGTGAGTGTGTTGAGGCAGACAGCATGTGTAGGTCAGAAGGTCTGTGTCCATCTGACTTCTCTTTTTTTCTCTCCACTTCCTGCTTTGTGAATCTGACATGAACTTCTTGCTAATGACGACGGCCAACACAGCCATTCTATCATGAGTCTCCTTTGCAGCATTCTAGTACTTTGTAAAACAAACACAATCCGTGATCATAACGTTTAGCTAAAATTTGGAGTCTAGGAGAAAGAAATGAAGTGGGTACATAAAACTTTTAAGAACTGCTGATGGGTCCCTCAGGATTGTATATAAAATTAGTTTCCTGCAATTTTGTGTGAATACAAAGGATTGTGGTTTGTGGATGTAACATGGCAATTTTGAATTGTGTAATGTTCACCTCTGACATGTCTCTACAGAAAATGTCTCTCTTGTTTTAGTTAATACAGCTGATAAGGATGTGGAATAAGTGAAAACCCCACAGACATAAAGTACTATTAGCGCATTTAGTTGCTAAATCAAAATATAATCTCTTTACACTCTCTTTACTTGATTGTTCTACCTCATGAGATTTTTCTGCAGCAATTTTCTGAAGAAAGCAGCCCAGTTGAGTGCATCCAGACAGTCTGGATTCAAGACCTTTTGTCCTTTTTCCTTCACTTTCGTGTTTTTTATGTCCAGATCATCACTCCCTTCACCCTTTCCTTCCTCTGCCAATTTCAATGGTTTCATCAGAGCCATTGTAGGGTATAAGAAAACAGGCATGAATTTAGAGGGTATTTTCTTTTAAGTTATTATTTTAAATCATTATCTTTATCGACAAAATGTAATCCTCAAGATTATGTTTTGATTTAGCAACTAAATGCGCTAACCATCCGATTGGGGGTATTTTTCTTGAGCTTGTGACGGCAAATGGAAAATTATTTGTGCCAACAGCTAAAAATCTATTATCTTTTCAGCTATCAGAGCCTCCCTAATTGCATTGGAAATTTACCAACTCTTATAGCCTTCTCCACAAGAAAATCAATCTTAAATCTGTCACTTCTGATTCCCATGCTCCTTGTCCCACCCCAGCCTCCCTCTGCATGCATTGATGACTATGTAGCTCTTTGTTAAATCAGTGATTCACTTCTGCTGAGCTTCTCCAGATCAGATTTTTTCTTTTTTTGTTTCTTTCTCTGCTTCCTGTTCCAGTCATACATGCATACAGAACGCATTCATGGTTTTCCCCCTGGCTTTCCAGAAGGTCATTAACTCCTATCTGTCTCGATAGTACTTGAAGCCAGCTAGCACCGCGGTTGGCTAGATTGGATAGCTAAGTACTAATAAAGGATTGTGCAACCCTCATGCTGATCTGACAACATTCAGTCGGTCAATGTTAACACCACTTCCATTGTTTGATTGTCAACAATAATGGGGGATTTTCATTTAACTTGTTTGGTGCTTTGTAATGGCTCAGGTCATTTAGAAATGAAAGCAGGTCAGATCAACAACATTCACCCATTTCTCAAAGCTTCACAAATTAGGACAAGTGGATTCAAGCAATCACATTCCCGTCCAGTGTAAACAACAATGAAATATGCTCTTCTGTGGAAACTGGGGGGGTTGGGTTTCCTTTGTTGTGGGGGTGTAGCATCAGAATCATGACCCCTTGACTTCCCTGAGGGAACGGTCTCGGGCTTCAGCGATAGGGAGGGTGTCAAGGAAAGCAAATTAATGGGCTTTGTGGCACTCCTGAAATGTCAAAGTAAGCATGGCCTTCAAGGAGAAGCAGAAAGGGGGCAAGGGTCAACAAGGTTTTTTGGAATAATAAAAAAAAAAGAAATTGCAGTTATATTTGAAGAAATTGAAAATAATACCTTCATAAGGTAAAGTGGTTAAGTAACTCTCTTGCTGTTTAGTTTGTTATATATATTTCACCGCCTAACATCACACTGCATCTGTCATACCAAGCCATTCTTTTACTTTAAACCTAAGGTGACTGTTTGTTCTAGACTATTGCTGTCTAGAACAAACATATCCGCTTAGCAGTGCAGGCATGTGGGGGTGCTGGTGCCTATCTCCAGTGGTCATTGGGCTAGAGGTGGGATACACCCTGGACAGGTTGCAAACAGCCATGCACAGCTTCAACGGTGTGACTGAATTCTGACTACAATTGACTAACAGACGTTTCTGCAGCATTACCTGTCCAATGGATTTAATTAAACAAAGCAAGCAAGAAGAGCCAATCTAAAAAGTAGTTCATTATGTTTCTTACCGTATAGAGGATTGGATTCTTATTCCCTAGTTCCAACTTTGAGTAACAATATATTTACAATAATGCAAAAAGGACACAACCTAAAGCCTGCAAGAAGATTACTTAATTTGCCAACCTTCTAATAAACAGCTTACTTTTTTTTGCAACTCACAGCCAAATCAGTGTTTCACTGTTTTTTTCAGAAAACAACCTTTTTAAACTTGTGCTCCAGATGTTTCTTTGAGACTCTCGTTCAATGTTACAGAGAGCAATTATGCAAGAGCAACTCAAGCAATGTAGTCTTCCATTAATCACGGGGCAGACTTGGCCATGGGTTTTAAAGTGTGACTTGCAAAACTGTGTAAATATTCACCTTTAAAACTGCTGTTCTGATATGATATCCATTTTTAGTTGACTTATGAGATTCCATTTCAGTCCTTTTTTTTTTAAATGCATCACTTTAGTCACATTGTAAGTTCTTGGCGCCTGTCTTCAGCACATTTTGCTTGCTAGCTGACAAAGTGTTGATGTTCCTCTGAATTAGCTTGAAGCTGTTCAGATTCTAAAATCTCGTTCTAGATAAAGCTCTGAAAAAAGAAAAAGAGAAAGTGTGTCAAGAAAATATCCCCAACAAACAAACCACCGACACCTGCATGAACCATTTGCACTAAACAGGATGGATCCACATTTTTTTTTTTTTTACATCAACTTCTGACCCTAAAATCTAAATACCCGGTTTGTTTGGCACAAAAACAACGCCACATTCAAAGTCATGTGAATCCCAATTATTCCTTTTGCTGGTTCTCATCCTTGAGAAGCTCCTGTGGGAAAGGGTGAGTCACCATTTACATTCACAAGCAATTGAATAGGTTTACCTAATGAGGTGCCTGGTTAAGTGTTGAATACAGTGGTGGGTTTCAAGCTTGAAGTCTCATGGAATGAAATCTGCATTACTAAGGAATGCATAAACATTTTGTTAGACGTAGTAAGGATAAATGCTGCATCAGGACATCAGAAAATAAAATGGCAGGTTTTTCTTATATTGGCCAAAAGTATAGCTTATTAATTTAAAAGTATTCAAAGGAGAGTACCGGGCTCCAGCCTCTTCTGTATTTTAAGGTCTGAGCTGTCATCCACTTGTTAAAGAAGATAATGTTTTAAATCAGTGACAGAAACGAAAGCCCTAGCATGTCGGGTAATGGCCATTTAACACGACTGTTAAACTCCCAACAAAACTGTCTGTTTGAATTTGTTTCCATCCACCCCTGTTACGACTTGGCCATTCCTGGAACTTTGTGTTATGCTGGTTTTTCAATGACCTGGCGTCCATTCACCCCCAAGATTGTGCGACAAATTCAAAGGAAGTCTTCATAGCGTCTTCTGTGTGCCGGCCCAGTGGAGTGCACTATTCTGGAAAGGGTCCCGGTCCCTGGGGCGTTCAATCAAGTGCAGCAGTGTGACCAAAAGTGGGGAAGCAAAACAGTCGGCACAGGTGGTTTTGTTGAACTGTAGGCAGAAGAGGTTGCCTTGAGAGTATTATTTGAAAAAGCCATCAGAAATCTTAATTAAGCCAGAGCCTGTGGAGGGAAGTTGATCATACAAACTTTTTGCGACTGCATGGCATTAAAGAACGAAGAATGTTTGTGAAACCTTACGGGGACGTATTCCTCACAGAGCGAAATGAAAGTTTCTGCAGCCCACTGACTCTGACATTTAAGGTGGGGTTGCCTCATTCCTCCATGTCGTCTTCACTCAGTAACTGACCTGACACCCATTTAACCCCCTTCATGTTGAAGAAATGTCACTGTCCATTCCAGCTACACACAGTCACACGCACACACGATATTTATGCATAAAACGCCTGGAGACCTTCCCACCTACGCACAGCTGTCTGCAACCTGCTGTTGGGGGAAGACATTTTGTGTCACTTAGTTTCCATTTAGCACATCTTTAAGTTTTTGGACTTCCCCGCATAGACAACTTACTCCTGCAATGGAGATGTACAGCAACACATGGATGTACACTCACTGTTTATTAATTATGTTTCTGTGTCGTGTATTTAAAATTGGTTCTCAATAGAGGCTTAGCATTAGGCATTTACTGCATCAGCTTGACACCGAAAACATTTTCCATCCACTCAGTTTTTTGTAGAGATGTGCTGATGAGAGATTTTGGCTAACTTCTGATCTTTCAATTGAGATTTTAAAATACTTTAATTTCTCTTTGAGAACTATACATAACTGCCAGCATTGCCCAGGTGGGCCCCATATGGGGGAAAGGTGGGCAGACATATGGGTCCCATATGGGTTTGTCCGCAGGTTCCACGGTGGCCCCACATGGGTTTGCCCATGTAGGACCACAGCCTACGTGGGCCCTACATGGGCAAACCCATATGGGACCCATCTGGTCTGCCCCCCTTTTCCCCATATGGGGCCCACCTGGGCATGCCATGTACTTCCCCCCCTACTAAATAAGTTAACCCTCATCTATGAAATGATTATAGAAAAGTAAAACTTTTTTTTCAGAAAGAACTGTCTCTCTCCTTTGTTAAAAGTAATCAATGGTCTGTTCATACAAAAACAATTACAGCATGTTATTTAGTTCCTAGGAGTACATTTTATAGCTTACCAGCTTTATTTTTTTGCATTGTTCAAAATGTAGAGGTTCCCCACATCACAAAAAATATATTTTCTGCCAAATCATTAAAAAAAATAATCAGCGTCTGTGTTCAGCATAATATTAGAGATTTAAAAGCTGTTCATTCTCAGATATGCTAGGTTGTTAAATTCTTTATTTTCATATTTTCTTCTTGTAGCTGTATATGAGCCTTAAGAAACCTTTCTCTGATCAGTAATTATGTATTTAGATCATAACTAGAGCCTAGATCATATTGTGCGTGAGCCAAAACAGAAAGGGTGTATTACACATATATGTGATTAAACACAATTTAACTGTAAAAATAAACATGATTACAGAGATGACATTTTTAATCATCTGTAGTATATTCTACTATTGATTAGCCTGATTAGAGTGGTTAGCATTAACTCTGTGAATAGACTTTTAAATGCCAGCATTTCTTTTTCCAGCAAGTTCCATGATAGACATGGTATTGTCAAAAGAGTGAAACAGAGGAACTTTGCTTTAAAATATTCAGCTTCCTCTTATTTACTGACTCCCCATAGTTACATTAATCCATTCGATTCTTTCCTTTTACAACTTACTCCGAAGAATGTTTTCTTCTGTTATTTTTAGGTTGGCTTGTTCACTGATTTTGAAAAAAAAGTTGCATTTTTTTGTTTTCGACCATTTAAGTAAAATTGGCCAATTTCAGTCACCAATTGATTTTTCTACTCTTCACAGTGGCATAGCGATGCAGTCTTCATCAAAAAAAAAAAAAAAAAACAACACTTATTGAGGTCAAGCTTTTAGTCTGTAATGCACAGATATGAAGCATTTTAAAATATTTCTCCACTAAATTCACAGTCCTTTTATAAAGCCAGTCCAGGTTCTTCTGACTTTCATATCTCACCCCTGAGTAATGCATTCCCTGGTTGCTTTCTGGAATCGACAATGAGGCACAATAACTTGTCTTGGAGCTGCTCATATTCTACTCGGCACTGAATTTTGCATTTTTCTAAGTCTTAAGGGTAACCAGAAGATTATGTCTTAGTCCATCCTCACATTCTCTGTTATTGAATAATAAGAGTGCCACAGAAAAAAATAAAATACTTAATCCATAAAATGAACACAACTGTTTTCTTGACCAGTAATGATTCACACTTTTTATACTGATTTAATTTTGAGGCATGTCCTAATCAGGAGTTTTTGTCTTAATAGTCAGAGTAATTGAAGAATCAGGCTTTGATGATACAGAACCCCAGTTTGATATTTAATCATAACCAGTTCCAAGTTTATGCAGTGAAATAACACCACAGTAGTACTGTGACCGTTCCCTGCTAACTTATTAATGACATTGCATATGGTACTTTATGTAGCTAAATCACATGGGCTGATGTTTTAAAATCTTTATTAATAATAATTATGAGGTTTCTGCTCCCGGCTAATGAAAATGTTTTTCTTCCCATGTATTTTAGGTCAGTAGCTGGACCAAAATGCAGAAACTGAGATCGAACTTTGAGGAGGTTTTATGAATGAACACAGAAAACTTACAGGACTTGAATGAGGAGAACGGAATACGGAGCATGTGGAGAGTAACAGGAGGAACTGGTAAAGAGCAAATAAAAATTAGTGAGCTTATGTACTGGAGGAAGAGTGGAGGATGGCACTCGATTCAGGTCATCAGGGTATGTGAAACAGCTGAGGAAGGAGCAAACTGAATAAGAGAGACTGAGGGAAAGAGACTAATTAATACAGAGGGAACAGAACTTGACAAAAAATAGAACAACAAACCAAGGGAAAAAAGACTAACACTAACATAAGAGAGCAAACCGAAATGCACAGAAAAGAAAGCTCAAGTTTAAAATAAGAAACAATACACAAAGAAATGGATCGAGACCAAATAATTATAACGAGCACAGATAAGTGAGCTAAATACGGCGAGCTCGTCCAAACGTAAACAACAAGAAGAGGATCAAAAAAAAAAAAAAAAACTAATGAAAATCAAAGCACCCAAAGATCATGGCATTGAATTGTTTGCTTAATGAAAAGTATGCTTAATGCCAGCTTAAAGCTTTTTTCCAGAAGGTAATTATCATCTCACAGATGAGTCTCATTAGAATGCATATTCCAATTTACTGATATCAGATGTACCTGCAAGTCATGTTCTGGACTTCTATAAATAATACAGATTACATCTGAGTGGGAGAAAAAAAGAAAAATCCAACTAAAAAAAGCATTGTGTTTTCAGGGCAGTACATGGGGTAGCAGAACAGCATGCACCAATGATACAAAGGCGTTTAGGTCTTGATGGAGCCTGCGATGGTTTGATTCTCAACCTTCCTGAATGTGTTCTCCTTTTATCTTTTTGCCTATTCCCTGTCTGATTATTGTTAATAAAGAACACTCATGTCACAAAACCTTTAAAACTCATCATAGCTTCTTGATAACCAGTTTTTTTTTTGTTTTTTTGTTTTTTTTGTGAGGGGAGGGGCTGGTTAGCGAGTCACACATAGTGACTCCCTTCCCCATGACTTCCATTCATGGTAAATTGCATCTGTAAAGTAATATTTGTGTGAAGCAACACTAATGTCTTCCTTTATGTGCTGAATTGTTTAATCCTCTGTTAATTTTCTTGGATCATTGTAGCGTAATACAATTAGCTTTTCTCTGCTGCAAAAGGTCATGCATTATTCATGTTGGATGCAGCGGTGACATTTCATCTGTGTATCTGATGTGTGTCTGTGTATAAGAGAGGAATCACCGGTAAAGAGAAAAACAAAGGGAACACAGTATCAGTGGCAGCAATAGCCCTGCTCATAACCTAATCCTGGAAAGGGGCGCAACTGAACACAAGGAGTGGGACCAGAGTATTTTCTATAAGAAAGGAAGATAGAAATCCTACACTTTTCAATTCGAGTTGAACACTCAAAAACGATAAAACTGGGAGATTTTCTTTTAACTTGGCTAGTTTCACTCGTTCCCAAAGCTGAATTTATGATGTTACGTGATTTAAGTGGTAGCCTGCTTTAACGTCAGTCATAATTCCAGAGAAAATATTGTTTCCTTTTTTGTTGAATCCTCTTAGATGTTTTATTCGTCCTCTGGATTCACATCCTTCTTTAATTTAATGTTAAAATGTCTGTACAGAAGATGTGCAGATGCTAGTGCAAATTTACCACTTAGCTTTGTTCTTAAGTGCCTAACTGGTTTAATTGTCAAGTTGAAAACATCAAGATAGAAACTACAATACAAATATAAAAAAATAAATATGAAATAAATATTACATTAAATAAATGTCAGATGAATAGATATAAAGGAATGAATTACTTTAATTTCTGCTTTATCGTTACCCGGATTTCTCTTTTAGCATATGCATGTAGGCTGTTTCAGTAATTCTTGGTGGTTCTGGTACTTTAGGAGAAAATAGATGCTCTCTCGGTGGAGCGCTTCGGATGCGTGTCTATGAATGCGTTAGTGTTTGCCATATTTTAAAGATGTCATTGTATTAGGCCATTATAGGATCGCTCTCCATTTATCTCACCGTCCCATCTGTGCCATCACTCTCCCTCTGGCTTTCATCATACCTCTGATGTGCCTTTGGGGATTATAAATGTCCTCTGGGTTCTTTCCTGACCCGGGTCAGTGTTGCCTCATTTATGCCTCAGCTTTTGTCTCGTTGGTGTGAGTGTGTCTGTGTGTTAGTTTGTATGTTTTTTTTTCTAGTTTTTTCCCCCCTTTGTTCAGAGTATTTTGCACACTAGTTGGTTTCGCTTCACACACATCAGTTCATACAAGCACTGATTTTCCATGCACTTTGAGAGACAGCCCAGTGTCAGCGACTAGCTTCTGTTCTGCTTCTAATAACAGCTATTTTAACAAATCATACTAAACTCACATATTTTTGATATCGATTCCCCCCCCCCCCTCATTTTCCTTTCAAAAAACTTAACATTATTTGAGCTTTTTCCATTTTATTTTTTACTTTGGTCCTATGTGACAAAACACCACAAAATACATAGTTGTGAAGTGGAAGCAGAAGGACACATGATCTTCAGAATTATTCAAAAAAGGGCTGAGAACTGCGTCGTGCAGTTGGATCCCTCACATCAACTCTGATCAACTTCTTTGTTCCTGCTGAAAACAAAATATGATGTCCCCATATGTTTTTGGTATATAAATACAGTTATTTTGAGTGCTTCCTGACATAATAATGCCAAAAACCACTCTTCCGTTGAGTCAAGATTCGTGAAGCGTATGACTAATCCTTGTCTGATCAACATGTTGTTGATCAGACAACAACATATTGTCCCAACTGAACTGCTTCTTATCCATAATTGACTTCTTTGATTAGTTCTCTGCTGGCCTGGATGTTTATATGGGCAGCCATGCACTGGTAGGTTTGAAGTTTTGCTATTCTCTTTCTATTTTTATAAAGAGTCGACTTGGTTCACTAATTGGGAGACTTCTGAATATTTTAATGAAGGAAAGCATCTTAAAGGATGGGGCACTTCAGATCTGTGGGTTTTGGAAACCATTTTTCAATTTGTTTCCATTTCAATTACTCAGTTGAGTTGGAAACGTCCACCAATGCCAAATAAAGGCCATGCAGCGGCCACATGAGTTAGTAAAGGATGGATTAAAAAAAAAAAAGAAACTTTTGATAACTATACATCAAGTGCTATTTTTTAAATCGAGTCTGTTAGTCAGAATTGGGTAAGGTAACATGGTGGCCATGTCCTGTCATGTGCTTTTAATTTCATGTTTTCAGCACGATTTTCCTCAGTATTTTAAGAAAATTGTAGTATTATGCAACGTTTCATCCTCCGGGCAAAGTCTCTACAACAGGATTGAGATGATAGAGAAAATGGGCCAAGCACTAGAAGAATCAGTGTGTTCGAGGTAGCTATTTGGATGATTTAGCTACGTCCCTTTGCATCATAAATACACATCCCCCATACACCCTGCCGTGTCTTTGTCTAACTTGCACCGCTGTCTTTTTCTTTCCTTCGTTCTATCTTCTGCCTCACCATTCAACCTCGTTTTTAGCTTGAGTTACACACATAATCCCTCCCCCAGTAATTATGTCACCACCGCCTTTGTGCTCATCTGTCCCTTCTACTGAAGCTGCCCAGATCTCAGAAACCGCTCGGCTAGGTCTTCCTTCCTGTCTTTCCTGTGTTGTTGCCTCCAGCCTTTTGCATACCCCAGCCCCTCCTCCCCCTTGTCTGCTGAGACTGCAAAGAGGAAACAAAGAGGAAAAGGACAGTAGAGTGGAGCCTCTTAAATTAACGGCGTAAACAATAAAGGCGGAGGTGACGATGTCTAAGGCTTCAATGGGACACTGCTCAATCCAACCTGAGGTAGCAGTTAGTGGTCTGACCTGCAAGCTTCATCTGACCATAGAGGAAATTAATGCAAATTTTTAATTTTCATAAACGGATTCCTTACTTTTTCCTATCTCAAATTACCAAAGGTCTCTATTCATGTGTTACCTTTTTTGTGAGCAAATTCTAATGTTTATTGTTGGATGTTTCCATATTTGTGTCAAAATCATGGATGGATGCAACATTTAGACGATGGAAAAGAGAATAGCACTAGCAAATACAAATGTGTTCTCTTTATAAACCAAATCTTTCGAATCTTATCCTGTGTTTATCAGAATTCCCTACTTTTCCAAAACTTTTGAGATTGTGCAGGATCCTCGTTTGCTCTCTGCTCTGTAAAAGATAAATGGTGGGTTTTTTTGTTGTTTTTTTGTGCTTAATGGAACGATGGAGTACTGGTTGGAAGCTATGAAAACACATTTGTATTTTCCGGTGCTTTTGTGAGTAAGTGCATGTGTTTGACCATGTGTAGTCACTATGTGCATCCTGAATGGGCTCTCCATAATTCAGAAGCTATTATTTTAACTCTGGACTACAGAGAAAAAAAGAGCAGAGTGACGAGAAAAATATATGTTTTTGTGTTTTTATAACTCCTTTAGAGGGAATAAGAGGGACTTGGTTGAGTTTTTTTTTTTTTTTTCAGAACTCTTGTTAATTGTAGTATCCAACAGATTTTGAATTGATTTATATCTCCAAACTTCACAGGACAAAAAGACCCATGACTCATAAACAGGGCTTTTGGTTTATCTTTTGCTTTATATTTCTAATCTGGAGTCTCAAATATGAGACGCCAGATTTATTCCTATTCAGTTGCCCTCTGCTCTTTGCACTGTGTGGCTGCAGACAAATCATGAGCAAAAAGCAAGGTAATTTAAACAAGCCAGTCACATTGTGCCTAATAGAAATAAACAGGGGTAATTCACCATTTCACTCGTCATTCCTCCTCAATGTGAGACCTGCATGTAATAAAACCAGGGACACCTTTCAGCCTCCCACCTACTTCTTCTCCCTATTCAAATAATCTGAGTGTCTGCGACCCAACTCCCTCTCCCTGAAAATCATATTATCCACATGAGACCGAAATCTTTTTCTCACTTTGCTGTGCTCATTTCGCTCACACTCAGGTTAGGCTTTCAAATTTCGTCATTCAAAACTTTAATCTTTCATCATTCCAAGCCGAATCCAGACCCAGACAGATGATGAGACAAGGAGCTTTGGGTTTTTTTTCTCTCTCACCTTGGTAGACTGTGTCATCCGCCTCTCTGTCTGAGAATAGTACTTCATTCACTCTCTATCTGCTTAAAAAAGGGACCCAACTGAAGGTAATTTGTATAGTGTTGTTTTTTGTTTTTTTATGGGATTCTGCATGGTGCATGGAAACTGTTAAAATCTTCCAAACCCTTTATTCTCTAAGCTACTAAAGAATCAACTAGCAACACTAAAAGTTGATCAGAAAAGTCATCTCCACTTTTTTCCTTTATTACCATATTAAAGATATAGCCACAGGACAGCTACCTGACACCCTGTTTACAGAACATTTCCAAAAGCGTTTTCGGTTGTGTATCCCAGAAAAATGTGTTTACGGAAATGTGGAAAGAGAACGTTCCGTGTGAAGATGAAAATGAAATTATGTTGAGTCTAAAGGAGGTGATCAAGCCTAAAGGAGGTGATCAAGCCTAAAGGAGGTGATCAAGCCTAAAGGAGGAGATGAAACTTTGCAAGCTTACTTGCCTGGCTATTGCCTTCGTGCAACTCTGCTCGAAAAAATTCTTGCTTCCAACACAGTCTGGGCTTTCTCCTCTTAACCCTGATTCTCTGTTTCTCTCTGATATATTTTCTACCAGATTAATGAGCAACCAGAAGGAGAAGTTGTGAACGATGACATTGATTTTTCTGCTTTCTTATCTTTTACAGTCTGCCTGTAGTTTTAACAATGGAAGCAGGTGAAGTGAACAAAGCCATTCAGTCCATGCTGGCCACACTTTCAAAATATTGGATTAAGATTAACGGCCGTCTCGTTCCACTTGGTACTTCTCGCTTTGCAAATGTTAGCAACTGGATAAAATTCAAAACTTTGACAGAGTCCACACCTCCAGGAAGCAATTGTTTCTCAGTAGCTGAGAGCCCAGTCTCTCTGTACGAAGCAAATAGCATAGGATGGTTTTTACCAGGCTATGAGCTTGTACAGAGGTGCCCATGTGATCTGACGCATGTAATCCACGCATTTTAGCAGCATAAATGTTCCACAATGAACATAATTTGCTTTAACGCGCTAAAACAAATCTGAAGAGGCACAGAAGCACAGATAGAAAGAACACCGAGGTTTGCCGTTGTTGTGTTGTGTTTGGGTGAAAAAAACCCAGCCTGAACTTGAGTTCGTTGTGCATTTATTTAGGCGTGATCTGCATTGCGTTTCTAAAATGTTTCACTCTGGAGCCTGTTAATCAGAGCTTTGCTTTTACTGTCTGGTCAAAATTATGTCGTCGTGTAAAAGTGAGACCAAAAACACAACGTTGCGCGTATGTTTTACTGTCCTGGCGTTGTTCAGTTCAGGACCTGAACTGGAGCGTAAACCTCTCGTAAATACAGAATTTCATAATGTTGCGTCCCTTTTGCTCTATTCAGCTTCGTCTCAAGCTAATTCGCTAATTTCCGTGCTGTTTGGGGTTTAGCATTTAGAGGGCATTTCTAAGTGTGGCTTGGGGGCTGGTTTACCTGCCACTTCGCAGAATCTGAAATAATCCGGCAGACTCTTTTTATTCATGCGTTCTAATCACACCACTTGGGATGCAGGAGACATGACATCACAGACAAAGAGCAGATGGCTCAGCATCACAAGGATTTCAGACGAGCTAAAACGGAAGAGGAAGCGTAAAAAAAAAAAATAATAATAAAGAAGCCTGAGCCTGAAGAAGCCCATCTGCTCACAGATGGATGGTGAATTCGTTTGAGGCTGTTACAGTCTTGTTGCTATTTTTGTCGTTACACTGTTTCGCAGAAGGTGGGATGGGGGTTTATGGTGACATGAGGAGAGAAGCCAAAGTAAGGGGAGGCTTCTGTTTTCCAGCTGGAGACAGGCAACCAGAATGCTTGTGGCTTTGTCGCCAGCACTGCCACTGACATAATCACAATTTATTGCTTTCATGTGGTTTATTGTTAAATAATGACAGCAACTCGGAAGAGAGATAGAGTTTCATTTGAAGCCCTAGAGCATTGGTTCAAATAAACAGTGTTAACCTTTTTTCTTTTTTTCTTTTTTTTTTAGGCTGTTGAACAGCACAGTGCTATTTGCTAAAGTATGATCTTGAATTCACCTCTTCTTTTTTTAATCCTCATATGCTCTTCTCGAAACTAAAATTATTTTTTAAGTAAAAGGGTGAAGTTTTGTTTGTATTTTAGTCGGCGGATGACTTGCTGTTCTATACAAACAAACAAATTTACCATTTTAACTTCTAAAGAACAATTAACGACTGAACTGTTTTGCTAAACTTCTTTTTTGACGCCTAAAACATTGTAAGCTTCATATCAGACATAAATACTCTAAGTATAGAAATATCTAGATGCATATTTGGGACTTTGTGAGCAATAAGTACATATGATGGCTGTGTAATGTTGGTCCATCATGACATTTCATACAAAAAGTATGATTTCTCTGGGGAAAATTGCTCAAATAAATACATGAAAGGTTCCCTGAATTGCATAACGACTCTCTCTCTCTGTTTACCTTTGATTGTAAAGCAAACAATCTCCTCCTCTTCTGTCCCCTATAGTCCCTCATTTTCCTGGGCTGTGTGGCAGCGGCAGGACTCGGCCTTAACCTCCTGTGTTTGGCCGTCTACCTGAGCTTCCTGTGCTGCTGTCGCAAGGATGAAGAAGAGGAGACCAAGAAGCCCAATTCCTGCTGCGTCACCTGGTCAGCTGTGACTGCAGGTCTTATCACATGGTGAGAAAATCTGAGTGTGTTTGCATTTCTCGATTGCCTGTCAGTCACCAGGAACTTTTGCTCCACCATCAAGAAACACTGTGTGTGAGCTTTACTGAAACACCGTTAATTTATTATTTCTAGTTTTTCTATTTATGTCAGTTTATTTGCTTTATTCTCATGATTAATTTTCAGTTTTTAATTGTGCAAAAACTCAAAATTTAGGTCTACAATAAGGCAGTCAGCATCCTTTTTCTTTTTTTTTCCTTTTGATGAATTCAGTCTTTGATCTGCCTCTGCAAGTTCTCTTTGAACTGTAAGAAATGGAGAGATAACATTTCTCTGATAACCCTTACTCTTTGAACATTTTCATAGGACTTGGTTTTAAAAAGGTCACACAGAATACACAAAAGAGTGGGAGAATGTGTTTGTGTTTCATGGCATTTATAGATTAACAGACTCCGGTATCAGGGCTCCAGTGTGGCTCCATTCGTCTTTTATCAAACCTTGTGATTCCTTGGCATGAAGCACATCCCACAAGCTTGCTCACCATTTATTTTAATAAAAGTTGTGGAAGAATCTGATCTATTGTTTGTAGTGTGGGGATGTGGACGTTTGTACTTTCCATCCAGCAAAACGACAATCTTCACCTATTTCCTAAATTATATGGAATAAATAGTGCAGGCTACAAGTAAAATATGTCTAGGAAAAGGCTTTGAGGTTTTTTTTAAAGATATTGTGTAGAGCATAACACAATAAGAGTAACACGCATTTCATATGCAAACATAAAGACAACAATAAACTATTCTTTCTTTGTCATGCATGGATGGACACTGGTAATGGCTTCTTTTTAGTCTCTCTAAGCTGCCAGTGAAATATTTCAATAAGTTCAATGCATCTATCCTGTAGAAACCAGGGATAATCTTGTCTGAAAAAAATATGAGATTTAAACTACTTTCAAGATCTGGATAGGGACGAAAAATGAAAATGGTTCAGAATAATACTTATTCTTCCAAACACCACAATTTCCCCAAATATAAGCCGCTATCCTTTCACACGGTTTGAACACTGATGCGGGTTTCGAAATGCTGTATTTCCATGCGATGAAGAGGATAGTACAAGCGAGACAACGGTGTTATTGTGAGCGGCGACGAAAGAGAGACTGAGGAAGTGTGTGTGTTTGTGTAAGCCCAGGGATGCCTGCGGGATGTTTTCAGAGGATTCGAACAAAAACCATCACCGCACCTGACCCACGCGAACACAACCACGTCCCCAACGTGCATCATCGCCATGGCGCCCTAAACCAGCACAATGCACCTGACCCCTTTGCAAGTCCATTCCACATGCGCGCTATACACAAGGCACTTAGAAACAACAACACTGCACCACTCACCTGACGGTCACTTTCTGACCTACACGAATGCAGCACCTAAAAACATCTGACCAGCATAAGCCCTAATGCACATAATGCGATGCAGGTACACACGCATGCATACAGACCCGTTCAATAAATTAGAATGTTATTAAAAAGCCCATTTATTTTAGGAACTTTGCCACTGAGTGAAACACATTATACTGATTAATTACACGGAGATGAATGCTTGAAAGGCTTTATGTTAATTATGATGATTTTCCACTTCAAAGGAAAAATGACATTTAAAATCAAAACTGTGGGCTTAGTGAAAACAGCTAATAGCTCAGCTGGACTTTCCCCAGCAAGTAAAAGGAAATCAGGATGGCCAACATCGTTGTGGAGTAGGTCACTGGATCCAACTTCAGATTTTTGTTCTCATATTTGCAGCATAGATTAGTGTTTAGGTTACCCTTGATGCTGATAATAAAGTTTCAGGAACACGCGGACTGATGCAGCACCAGCATCAGCAGACCGGCTCTGTTGGTAAGATGGGAGTGCTCAAAGTAGATAATTGAATTTATTACCAGGACTGAACCATGTGACAGCCACGCTCATCAGCTGGTTGGAGATATTAAATTAAAACCCAAGAATTACGAGCACTGTGGGGTTTTAAGCTCATTGACGAACACAGTGGTTTGTGGCTGTGCAAAATATACTAAAACTCTCATCAGTGCTGGCTAAAGAGAAAAACACTGGGTAATTACGCCGTTTTTGGTTTACATATTTACCGATGTAAAGTTAAATGTTTGTATTAAAAAAATGCTCTTTAATATCTTGCAAACTGAATATGAAGAATCCAGACCACCCAGACATAATTGTTTGATATATATTTGTATAAAAACACTATTAATACACTTACTTTAGTGATAACATTTTATTTTTCAGTGATTTCTGCCTTTAACAATTTCATAGTGGCTGCAGCTCATGCCAAGTAAACAAGCTTTCAACATGTGCATTTCATTTATTTCTGTTTGTTACTTAAAGTTTCCTAAATGTGTCACTCTCCTACTATTCAGAGATGCGTATTCTAAAAATCTAAATAAGAAGAGTAAAATCAAACCCCAGAGTAAATCAGGACAAAATAAGTTGCTTGGAGCCAAAATGCATGTTATTGACTTGTAGTTTTAATTCATTGCCCCTTGTTGTCAGATTGTGTTGAAAGAACCGGGTTGTTTGTCAAACTATGAATGTTTTCCTGTGTTCTTGTATTACTACAGAACACTTTAATGTCGTTCTTTGGGATTTTATATTACAGAACTAAAGAAAATGGTGCATTTTGGGAATTTCAAGAAAATTAATACATGGTTTTGAAAAAACAAAGAAAATCACTTATAAAAATCTGAAAATTGATCAAATCCATTGTACGTCAGAACTCGCCTGATTGGGTAATATTGCCTACCATGGTTAAATTTAACCTCTACTGATCAAAGTTATTGATGATAATGCTCATGGGAAAAAAGGTATAAACAACACATCCTCTACTGCTTTGTAGCATCTTTCCCTTCCTGGGTGCCAGATGTCTTGCTGAAGAATTTAAGCACTTTTTATGAAAAACCACAGTCGAAGGCAGCTAAAATAAATAGACAATGAAACAACAGGCCAAAACATTAAACCAAGGTGGGGTAGCTAAAACAAAGAGGCAAAGCTCACTGTGAAGCTCTGTAGGGCCGAGATAAGCTCCACATTTAAGCAACGATTCCTTGTAGCTCTTTTTCAAATGGGCATATTGCTTTTCCTCAGGGGATTTAGGATAGTTTCTTTGGCGCGTTTGTCTTGTAGTGAAAATGAATGCATGTCTCTGCACCTCCAAACCTGAATTTGATTGATCACATTGTCAGCTTAATTAAAAACGAACCCTCTGGAATCTGATGCAGATCTCGATAACTTGATTAAAACGGGAACGCCGCATCTGTCTTGGTTGAGGGACCTTGTGTTGTGCAATCATTATTAAAAACCGCAGAGGTCTCCACCTTAATCACCATGTCCTCTCCGCAGACGGAGGATTTTTGAGGATTTTACTGAAAGAGTGTTGATGTTTGAATCCAATCGCCGCTTGTTGGTATCAAGAACCAGTGAACAACCTCGTGATTGAGGTTGCATCAGTAAAATGTTTTAAATCTGGTCTCGGTTAGAAATCTTTATCTGTTTCACAACTATTACACAATGTGGCTATAAAAAGTTGCCCTCGCTCTTCTTTTACAGTTAGAAACTTCGATTACTATTTATTGTTATTTAAAAGGCGTTTTCTTGGCAAGACTTCATTTTACAAATTACAGTAATTAAAGTCTGAGACCAAGGATGTTGGGACTCGACAGTCCTTCATCGAAATCCCAACTCTCTCAATTAGAGGCAGCCCCTGATGGATGTTGCTGCCAATTGTACTGGACACCAAGCTTGACAGAAATTGTCTTCATGCAAATCCTGTTAGTCCAGATGGTTCCTCTCTTTTTAGCCTTTATTTACTTCTTGGCAGCTATTTTCCAATGATATGTTGAGATAAACGGTATCTGGATATCAGTATCTGTTCACCTCTGAAATTTTACCTTTCGTAAATATAAACAATTACTGGTATTTTATTTCCCATTCAGTTACAAAAGTATGTCACACTACAATAGCCACATCCTTCAATGGCACATTTGAAGACTGATTACATTGAAGACTCGTCCAAATGCAGCTTTCACATTTGTTCTTTTATAGTTAAAAGAAAAAACCCTAAGTACTCACAATGTGTCCTTTGGCGCCTCACACACCCCTAACTCCTCGTGCTACTGCATGAGTTTGGCTGACAGTTGACAAGGTCAGAGAGAGGCCTGTAGTGTGCCTTGCTAAAGTGCTTTATCACATTGTAGTACAGACTTCAGTGCATTTTCCTGTCATTTCCTGTCATAAAATTACACATAAAATGCATAATGTTGTGTGAGCTTCACTTGGTGGGTCTGATTTTCATGTTCAGTTGCAATAGTGTTTATTGTTGGCAGAAGATAAACGCTATATTTGTTGTTGTTTACATTTCTTGCATGACTCAGCAGCATTTCATATTCAAACTATCGGCCAGAAAACTACAATCGCTTGCACCTCAAGTATTTACTCATAGTGAACACCTTGGATGGAGCAGCTTGTCAACAGATAAGCAATTTTCCCTTGAGGATCTATAAAGTACATTCTATTCTATTCTAATCTATATTTAAACATTTTCAAATAATGCAAAAAAAAAACTAATATTTTCATTTTGAAACATCGGTGTATTGATGTTTTAACTGCGGAAGAGTTCATAAAGTAATATTTAATGCAAAAGGCCTGCTTTTCATGTATCTTTTCGTGCTCTCCACCACTCCATGACTGCTGTTGGGCTCCAGTGATCACCTGATCTGTGTGATCTAGTGAGCTTGTGCTGGAATTTAACAGACTTTTACAAAGCTCTCTTAAATGTTCTAAACCTTTACATGACAAGATCGTCCATTAATATATATTTTTTTTATGATTATCATTAGTAAAGTCCACACCTCAAAGCACTGACCGTGCGTTTGTCGTAGTGAATAGGATTATTTTAGAATATAAAAATCACAAGTTGGTTGCAGTAAGATCAACTCGGTGTGTGTCAGTAATCCCTACAATCTGCGCTTTGTCGGTTTGCTGTTTTTCCTACTTACTTCCCTAATAGTTTGGACAAAACCTTCAAATTGGGTGGTTTGTCTGCAGGAGGTCAGTTAATGAGACAATGTGTCTGCCACAGTAATTAAGAAAATAGCTGCTGTCTTTCTGCTTAATCCAAAAGTAGCTTCCAGTACCATTATTATCAATTCTGCAGGATCAGTGGTTTCAGGTGATTTTTACACCGAGTCTAAGTGTTCAGAAGGCTTACCTAAGGTTCTCCCTTTAGTGCTGACCTGACCCAATCTTGGCCTCTATCTGGAGCATGTTCCCACTTGGGACAATTATGGATTTCTACAAGATGAGTTCTGTTTGTGTCAAGGTAAGATAGTAGATCCAAAACCTCTGTCACACATAAAAGAATTTCAAAGCCCTGGGAGTGTCTTCTTTGTTTGTTTTTTTTTCCCCACTAAGAATTATCTTTTCCTGCGCTCCAGCTGAACAAATCCAATCTATGGATTGTTGCGCCTGCTGACGTGGTTTAAAATCATGCAAACAAATTGTGTCATTTTGGGATTAGAGGGTATTGTTAACAGCATTCACATTTCTGTAGGTCTTAAATGAAATGCATTACATAATGGTTAACATTTGTATGATATTTTCTTGAAAGCTGTCAGTAAATGAGTAGATTTTTGTTGGTAGAACAAATAAAAAATATTCTTAAGGTCCATCACTGGGCAATATCTGTGCTCTGTTCAGGTATTGCACACACCCACACATACACCCAAGGGAATTTAGACAGGCCAGTTAACATAACATGCATGGTAACTGGACATCAAAGTCCTTGCAGAAGACCCCAGACCAGGAATTGTAACCATGACCTTCTGACTTTAAGGCAACAGCCCTGTGGATATAGAAAGACATCAGCAACTGTAGAATTCTGCTCAACTCATTAACTCATCAAAGACTTACCTGTCCTTCCCCTCTTTTCACTGCAGCATCTCTGTGGGTGTGGGTTTCTATGGCAACAGTGAGACCAATGACGGCGTTTATCAGCTGACCTACTCCCTGTACAATGCTAACCACACCCTGGGTGGTGTAGACAGCCTGGTAAGTTCGACACCGAATCGCTTGTACTGATGCCACACAACAAATAGCTTAAATTGCCTCACAACGGAGCCAGAATAGACAGAAAACGCTTGAGTAGTTTTAAACTGCAGTGGAGGTAGTTTTGAATCGCTCAGACACACTTTCAGTACAAACGCCTGAGCAAGGATGAAATCTCAAAAGACTCGACTTACTATGTATTTAAGTGTTTTCTGGTGTTTTTTTTTTTATAGCTTTGATCTACTGTGCGAAAATTGACAGCCTGTCAACACACAAAAAGCTCTCCTCCGGCCACTGTAGCCTCAGTGGAAAACAAAGCGTTGCACTCACTCCTGTTTGTCTTGTGCGCACATGATGCTATTTTTACCCAGCCATCACTCAGATGTCTAAATGAAGGTTACAGCTTCAAAATTTCCTATCACAGTCGAATCAGCTTTTGACTAAGAAATATTTTCCCACAAAATATGGCTAAAATCTATATTTGTAATATAAGGTCTTCTGAGCTTAGAACTGTCTTCTATTGTCTGGAGAATAAAGTATCATGTGGTAAAAACATAAATAGGAAGTATGATTTTTTTTTTTTAATGTTAATTAAATGAATCCAGTCCAAATACTTTGGGATCACAATGCATTCTACAGTTGGTACACACATGCATACACAGAACCATGTATTTCTTTTTATCCACCTAAGAATTAGACACTGATTTGTCACAGAGAAATCAGTGTCTAATTGATTTCTTCTTGATTTCAACTTCTATTGAAAACAAATAGAAGTTTGCATTGAGGGTCTGAAAACTTTTGCTAATTATTCTGCTTAGTGGGTGAGGGAAAGTAACTTTAATCGTGCTTTCCTTCTTTTGGTAGTCTATTACCAGCAACTATTCTGCAAAAGTGTCTTCCCAGGCATTGACCCTGGGCCCTCTGGCTGTCGAAGAGCAGGGATTAAGTCTCCATCTGTGTTAATGGAGATTAATGTGCTTCTGTGAGAGCTACTCAGTGCTACGACTCAAAGCGGCCTTGGTAGTAAACACTTTGCAGCGAGAGTGAAGAGTCCACAGCACTCTTACTTTGTAGCTATTTTGTGTCATGTTAGGACATTTAACTGCACTGGTGAGGGAAAGTGAACTGAGATTTTTATTAGAGTTTCATCCCCATCTTCCTGACTATTCATAAAAAATTAAAACTGAAAACATGTTCGACAAGTTGAGCTGAGGCCTTTGGGATTAGTTCCCACTTTATGGGCATTAACTAGGAGAAGCCACTGATTTACCCCACTTATTTTTATATTTTTTTTTCATATGACTGCATCCTAAGCTTGCATTAGACAGAGGCATGGATCTCTTTGCATCTCCAAATTGCATCCATTGATAGTGAATATCGCCATTGAAATTTCTAGACTCTTCCCCCATTTTATCCTCAGTGCCACTTAAGCGAGACACGATAATCATTACCACATAGACTATTTGGGATTTGTGAACTTGTGCAAACACATTAAAGGCCACGGAGGCCTTTATTTTTCACTTGCACACATAAGAGCTTAGTGCAGTGTGTGTGTGCATGAGTGAGTTTGTTGCATGCAGCTATAGACTGTTAAGGAGTCTAATTCTTGAGCCGGACAAAGAGCCCAGTGTGCCGCACACAGCTCCCGGTCTCCCCCCACCTAATCAACCATGATCCCAGGAGACAAAGCCCTTTGATTTGGAAGAACAAGAAGCAATGCTGGGATGCCTGATTGGCAGAGTCGGGAACTGAAATCGGTATTGAAATCTTTCGACAATGAGTTCCAAACTCCTTTCTGGCCCACACAAATGCCTTTTAGCCCAACTCCAAGAGAGTTTAGAAGAGAGTTCGCTCAGAGAAGGACAAAATAAGGAAGAAAGACTGTTGACTGTTTGAGTTGAGACGGCGATTAGTTACGGTCTGGAATATATGCTTATCATGTGTCTAGCTGAGAGTGTGATTTAAAGAAATCCCCGGCTTACATCATCTTAAACAGGAACGTTAGATCTGGAAAAAGTCAGGATGCTTTCTATTCACTGTTACAGGATTGATGTGACATTAAAGGAGTTCATAATAACTCTTTTGTTCGAAGATGGGTGTAAGTAATCGCCCAGTGGACCGGGTTGACGTCTGGGTCATTCACTCAGCATTTAGCCGGAATGCAAACACGAACTAGATGTTCGCCTTCTGCACAATTCTGAATGTGCATTACTTCACACTGTTTGTTTGTTTTTTGTTTTTTTAGCAATTGCATAAAATAGAGTATATATATTTGTTAGAGTTAAAAGACATGTCTTGCTCAATAGATCAAACTTTCCCTTGTCCATTGTGGACGATCGACCATTAACAAAGTAAAGACAGAGCCAATCAGTATAGAGAAGAGGGTGAAACTGCATTTTCAAGGTGCTAACTGGAGGCCCGCTATAATTACCTACAGCCTTGGCTTTGATATACGGCTCAGCCTGCAATGTATTTTTCCTGCTTATGTCACCACCTTGACTCTAGCTAAATGAACTGTACCACAAGGTGCAGCTTTTTTATGTGTGACCCATAGTGGGAGGATAACTCCTCTTTTTGAATTCAGGACTAAAAAAAAAAAAATATTTGGGTTAAATATTTTGGTTTAAAAATATTGGGTTTTCAGCTTTGAGTAAAAGGAGGGATCATGATCAGGAGAGGCTTTGCTTTCTGTATGTTCCATATAAATAGATCTTGATAAAACAGAATTCCGAACTAGTGAATCTAAGCCTTTTTTCTAAGCTGAGGGTCATCTTGGACATGCCTATGTTCAAAACCGAGAGTAAAGCTAAACCGAGCCGCTCATATTTTTGCCTGACCTTATTTTCAATAAGTGTAACTGCATCCTCTTTCTATTTTGTGTAGTTTAAGTACATAAATAGTGGGATGGATTTAAAATAATTGTTTCCAGATGTTTATTTTTAATACCCGATTCTGTTCAGTGGATACATTGTTTCATTAAACACACCTAAGATGTATGGACACCCAAATATATATATATATTTTTATAAATGTGTCCCAGTGTCTTCTGCAGAAATGCACAATATATGATAGATGTGCATTTATGAACTATGTGTTATTACATGAAATGGTGTAAGAAAATTGTTTTACAGTGGGCAATGGTGTTATGAAGCTCATAAATCACGTACAACAAATTCTGATAATTTGTTTTACACAGAAATGTCACTTGGGAAAACTAAAAAAGCAATTGACTTTAAACATATTAGTTTTTCCTCAACAAGCCCTAACCACCTGTTATGCTAATTGAGAAACAACTTCTAAAACTCTCTCGCCGTTAAGTTTCGGGCAAAAATAGAAACAGAGATTTTTAGAAAGATGCACTGCAAGCCATTGAGACTGGTCCATCTTCATATGGGACTAAGCTGCCCGAGCACTTCCAACCCATGTTCCATTTCATGCTCCAACTCCCACATTCACTATTAAACGAGGAAGCTTGGCAGTAAAGCCAACACAATAAATTAAAGCTGAAGAGAAGCATCAAGCTGCTTCTCAATTTCAGATTCGGTGACGCTGAGAGGAAAAAGAAATATTTTTAAAAATCTAGTTTCAGTTCAAATGTCTCATTGAATTGTATTGCTCGTTACACTTTATCATGTCTTTTCTTTGGCTTTAGTAACAAGAGTTTGTTCATTAGTTTGTCCAACATTTGACCTTATGTACAAATGTGATTTTAGCCTTATACATGGTGTCGAAAAATCCTTTGTGTCCACATTTGCCTATCAGATTTATGTCAAAGGAAGTACATTCTTAAGGTATGGTTTTTACACAAAACAACGTTTTATCACATATTAGGGAACAAAATAGGAATAAATGTGAGACAATGACTCCATGTGAAAAGCAAAACTTTAAATAAAACCCATTTATCCATCTTTCTCAAATGACCTTAAGCCAATATCAGAATTCATAATGTTGAAATACACTTTTTTTTTCCCCCCAGCCTGAGGTAATGTGTCATTTATCCAAGTTTTGTCACCTTGGTCTTTTTCTCCCTTTGGCAAATGAGCATCCTCAAGTAAAAAAAAAAAAAAAAAAGCCTTAAACTAAACTGTTTGCGTAGAAAATATGACAGGAAAAGAGGACTTCTCTGTGGCCTATAAACCTCAGAGTGAGATAAAAAATGTGGCTAAGAATCCTATCTTTAAGATCGGTGCACATCACTTACACAGTGAGGATTAGACCCAGACAGAGAGTAGAGATTAGTCGGATTGGCTAGTTCCCTAAGGGTTTCAGATAAAAATTCTCATTCTCACACAAGCAGCAAGGATCAGATACATTCCTACATTTCTGCATCTGCAATTTTCATCTCCCCGATCTGCAGGGGGAAAAGTATCTGGGAATGATCAAATAAACTACAAAACACTACAACCTTGAATATAGCAGCTGCACTTTGGATTGTCTTGTTATTTATTCGTTCAGTGGTCAAAGGATGAAATGGAAGCAGAAAAATAAATGTTTGATACAAAAATTGATTTCCTGTTGAAGTGCATCACATCTTGGCTTAACATTAGCCTACATGGAGGGAAGAATTAGACACTGTCACAGTGGCAAAGCCATCAGTCTGTGTTTTATTTGAGCAAATTTTCTTCATCCATCCATTCATCTGGTTCATTTGGAGTTGGGTTTATATCTCCATAGGGTTACGTGGAGACTCACTGTGGCAACCCCTAAAGGGAAAAAGCCGAAAGGAAAAGAATATTTGGGTTTGGGTTGTGGGGCCACTTGGGCTCGCTCCTCTGGGGGAATGCTAAGGCATTCCCAGGCCAGCTGAGAAACATAGTCCCTCCAACATGTCCTGTGGCTTTCTCTAGGCTTCCTCTCAGTGGGGCGTGACCGAGCTTCTCACCCTCTTGAGACCCCAGATATCCTGCGGAAAAAACACGTCAACTTTTTGTATCCGTGATCTTGCTGAAAGATCACGGATATAAGAAGATCACGTAAGAAAACTCAAAGGGTGAGTTTTCTTGATATCAGAACAAGGCAGGATGCCCTCCACAAAAATGGAACCTTCTCTTGGGTCAAGCTAAGGTTGAGGAGGTGCTGCAGAATCTCACAGGCCTTCAGGACCCTGGGACTGACACCGTCTGGACCTGGAGCCTTGTTCAAGGTTCAGTCTCCCCTGTTGCCTCTTCACCTCACTTATAGATCCAGAAAAGTTGGAAGGGGAGGCGAAGGGAGCAACAACATTTCCTGGTTGCATTGAAGATCAATTTGTCAAAGCAGATAAGTCTGAGGTGGAAGATGAAACATCTGATGTTTGACAGGAAAGCTGAGGGTCAGAGGAGGGTGGGACGTCTGTTTCGTTGGGGGCAGCGGGAGAGGAGGGCGATTAGCTTGTTCCTGAACTAAACTGTGAAAGACTGTGTTCAGTTCATGAGCTCTGTCCAGAATCCCACGTATCTGATCCTCCTTTCACTTGAAGGCTGTGATCTTCTTCACCCCTGACCAAACATCTCTGACATTGTTCTTTTGGTCTCTTAAAATGACATTCACCAATAAGTATTTGTGAAGCCAGCCAGCTCGTTTCCTTCCTCTTTATTTTAAGCTTCAGTTTTTCTTTTTGTTTTTGTTTTTATAAAGCGTGGTTTATGTCGAAGACAAACCCAGTTAATTACTTCCGACCAACCTGTCCTCGTTTCAGCTCCAGCAAACAATGTACCCGACAAACACAAAAACAATATATGTTGGCACCTCGAGCTGAATGGGGGCATGCATTACCCTTTTTAATTATCAAATAGCAGGATGTCTCAGTGACTGCTATTTCTCTACAAGCAGCTTCTCCCCCTGAGCAAAAACGTATAGCAATTAAATACCAAATTGATGGGTAGCGTTCGCAGAGAATATGTTTACACCCATATGTGGGATAATGATGTCCTTGGCAACGGATTACAATAGTGTAATTCATCACATTAAATGCCTGAGCTTTTGTTGTCAGATGATGTAGAAGATCATACTTTCACCTCATCGAATTAATCAGATGCTGTACGATTATGGGCTTAAATAAATAAACAAAACAAATGGCTTTGTAACAATAATTTATTTTTTTTAAATGTTTGTTTGATTGCAAAAACATCAAAACCACTATTTCACCTCTAAACTCTCTAAAAGGTGTTTATTTAAATTTGACGCCTACGCTTGGTGTTGCATCTCTCCCACACTGTGCCTTCCCTTCGGTCTCGTCCACACTTTTAACACAGAACCATCTCATTTTTAAGATCACTCGGCCTTTATCCTTTTTCAATATTTCCCAGGCTGAAGGAAGTAGTCAATAATAAATGACAGCTTGCGCCCCCAGCATCTCTTATAAACTTCAAGAAATGTTTCCCACAGCTTAAAAATACATTAGATGTGGTAAAATTATGTTTCCATTTGATGTTCTCTGAGATGCTGTAAAATTTTGCAGAAGCGTACATATGCCAAAGAGCACATTAATAGCTATTTATTTTGATGTTAATTTTTATTGCGGCGATTTAAATTAAAAATACGCTCTGAGGCATCACAGTGGCCTGGAAAAAAAAAAAAAAAAAAAAAGCCCTGCTCAAACACATAGTTTTATCCTGAAGGGTCTTCCATGTGTAACTAGGAAATGACCCCACAGGAGCAGCTATTCATCGGGTGGCTGAGTGCACTGCTACAAGCAACAGAAAAATCTATATTTAGACATTTGTCCTCTCTGCAAGGGAACAATGAACAGCAGATCAGTTCAGTAAGAGCAAGAAATAAAACTATTAGAGCTTTGAGTTTTTATGGTTTAGGATTCAATCTTCCTAAATAATCTATTTTGTTCAGCAGTTTTTATTTATTTATTTTTTTGCTCCTTTTCTCTCTAGGTGACAGGCACAATGGGCAACATGAGGACTGGCCTCCACCAGCACCTAGCAAGGCTGGATGAGATCTTTGCCACAAGGGGTGACTACGTGCAGACCCTTCAGTTCATGCAGCAGATGGCGGACAACGTGATCAAACAGCTGCTGGGGCTGCCCGACTGGGACGAGGCCAAAGTGGACCTGGCGACCGTCGCCGATCAGACTGCAAATATAGAGTACTACAGGTGAAGACGAAGCCAAACATACATGTCTGACTCATTGGGTGGTGGAGGGTGTTACAGTGGCTTGCAATTGTTTTCATACCCCGCGACATTTTCTGCATTTGGGTATTTTCTTGGAACCTTATGCAATTTACTAAAACTAAGCAGTGGAATAATTGTAAACTGGAGGGAGAGTGCTTCGTGATTTTCAACACTTGCTTTTCAGTTCTTCTTTGCTTTGTGTTGCTTTATCACATAAAATCCTGATGAGATACATTAACATTTGCTGGTTCTAAGATAAAATGTGAAAACCCTGTTTATGTTTATCATGGCAAGGCGCTATATATATGATAAAATGTCACCTTTTCACACCTGAGAGAAAGTGCATCTTCCTTCAGATTTAAAATTCTGACTCTATCCATGAATATTGCACAAAGTTGTTGTATAGGCAAATTTATGCAGAGGGCAAAAGTTGAGCATGCATTTTGAAAATGCAGGCCCATTACAGAACGGTTTCAGGATGCAGCTATTTGTGTCCAGGGAGTGAGCTGCATCTTCATACTCTGATGTACATGCTAGGTGAGCTGTGAGGAATTTATGTGAGGAGACTTCCAAGCATGAGTCAAACTCCCCGCAGACCAGGAATGGAGCATTACGTGTTTATGAACATTAAATCTAGATATAGTCCTTTGGTTCTTAGAGAAGCAAATATGCTCCACCATATGATATCAAGGTTATTTTTATAGATGCAGTCCCTGAGCAATTCAACCACACAAATGATATACCTAATTTATGGGTTGGGAGTGAAATCCAGCATGCCACGACCCGGATATATCACTTTGCATTGCATAATACATGATTTTACATGGCTGCATCACCCACTTATTTAAAAAGTGGCTCTAACATGGAAACTAACTTACCAAGTGCAATGTGTGGAACTCTTTTAATTATTTGAGATTATTGGCCATTCTGACATCAGTCAAAAATATTAACTAAAAACTAAGAAAAACACTCTTTGTTGAGATCTTTTTTTCAGGATTTCCGAACACCTTTCAACATTTTTTTTATTTTTATTTATTTATTTTTATTTTAGGGTTTTTTGCAATTTTTCACTGAATATCAGCGCATTTCTTGAAGCTGTCAAAAATATTGTTTATCTGTGTAAGTGCACTTAACTCCTATGAGTCATTCAGCCTTAAAAAAAAGGCTCAATAAATTCCAAAAATGAACCAATAGTAACATAAATGTCAATTTGTTTTCTTTTTGTTTTTTCAGTTTTCAGAATATTTGAACCCCATCATAGAAAGTGACTATCTTACAATAGTTCATTATTACTCAGACCCTTGCACATATCTTGTATTGCTTTTTGTCACACTTACACATTTTAGACCATCTAATATCAAATTACAAAAGTTTGAGTAAATTTAAAAAGCAGTTTTAAAATGATTTTTTTTTTCAGGTTAAAAAAAAAGGCATCCTAACTAATTGCATCCAGGCTTGAATACTGCCAGAACTTAAGAATCACATATAGGTGGTGGTGCAGGGGATGAGCACAACCCACATGAGGAGGCCTTAGTCCTCGACACGGCTGTCATCACGTTTTATGATGTTACAATCATAAACTTTTATGTATTTTATTGGGACTTTATATGTTGGACCAATGTAAAGCTGGTCACATTCATAAGGCTACCTATCAATATGTCTTTCTCACTGTTTTTTTCAATGTCACATGCTGTTTTTATTTTAATTATGTGAAGCACTTTGAAATGCCTTGCTGCTGGAATGTGCTATACAAATAAAATTTGATTGATTGATTGATAAAGTGAAAGGGGGTTGATGCAAATAAAGATCTTAAAGTATGGTTTTCATTTATGTTAAGCCCTCCTGAATCAATACTTTGTGCAACCTGCGGGAGTTTGTCTTTCCTTGCGCTACACATTTAAAGAATGGTCTCAAACTCCAGTCCTCAAGGGCCGGTGTCTTGCAACTTTTAGATTTCACTCTGCTTCAGCAAACCTGGCTCCAGTATTAGCTCATTAGCAGAACTCTGTAGAACCTGAGTGGATGCTCTTGAGGCAGTTTAGCCATTTAATTCAAGTGTCCAGGACCAGACAAACATCTAAAAGTTCCAGGATTGAGGATTGCAGTTTGAGACCACTGCCTTAAGGCATTTGGCTGGACTGGATTCTACGTATTTAGGGCTACCTATCAATAAAAACCCTTGAAAATGCATAAACATTTTGGTTGTAACAGGACAAAACTTTTTTGTTTGCAACCTTTTGTAATAAAGCTTTCACATTTTCCTCCCTCTAACCAAAAGTTCCTTAGAAAACACTTTTTTGTGATGCTTACATGAACTCTCTCCACCCCCTCGTGTATCTGCGCTTTCCCCAGTCTGACTAATTGGATTAAGGATGACAGAGGCAAACACGGTGGCACCGCAGTGCCTCCCATGTCGATGCATCAGCTTCTCATGCTTCACGCTGTCAGTGAAGGAAAAGATTAGACAAGGGCAAAGCAGTGGAAAGGTGGAGGTGAGGGAGAAATGAAAGGCTGAGAAAGAAAGGGGAGGCTGGGAAAACATGGAGATGAGGCAAAAGATTAAACAGAGAGGGGGAGGAATAAACAAAAAAAAGACGTACATGAGGAAATCTGAGGTTTTGTTGAGTAATGAGAATGCGGGGTGGTGGGAAGTAAGTCAAAAATGGAAGAGAATATCAACACAGTGCTGAAGAAGGATCAGTGGTGCAAAATAAACCCTGGTGGGAATAAATAGACAACAGCTGCTGACAGGTAGGAGAGATTGATAGATCTTAGTGTAGGAGTGAAAAGTGTTTTTTTTTTTCATCAGAACATTCAGCCATATGGATTCAAAGGGATTCATAATTAACCAGCTGGACAGATTCTGTTGTGTTCATCTGCAACTTGATTACTATTCACAGAACAGATGGTTTTTACTAGAACAAAGCTGGTTCACAGACCCCCTCTATGTTATACGTGTCAATTAATGTGAATGTTCACATTCACATCACATGCCCTCTTTGTTTTATCTTCCACATCTTATTATCTAACAGACTCAATAGAAAATGTCAGGGTTTTTTTCCCCCAGTTTAGACTTTCTTTTGTATCTTTGTAATTATTCTGGGAGATTGTGTTTGAAAGTTTAATCAGACTTGGGTAACTGCGTGGTTTGAAAACATTTTGGTTTCTACATCTGCTCAAGAAGAATTGACATCCATTTGCTCAAATAACTGTTTCTGCTGCTCTTTTTATGGCAACCTGAAATGACTGAAAGTTAAACTTGAGGTGGTTGTTGTATTTTATCCCATTTATTTGTAGTTCCACCTATTCACCTTACTGACTTTATTATTATTCCACATATTTATTAAAACCGGCTATTTATCTCTCCTTATGTTTCACAAGGTTATTGTTTTGTTATTCACAATCCTGATTCTAACAACTTTGAATACCTATGCTAACTTTTTTTAATGCTGTCATTGTTAAATAGTTATGCATACTATAGATGTCCTTTGTGAACATAGATTCCCTTAATATGTCCCTATTGATTGATTGATAATAGACAATCAATCAATCAAACTTTATTCGTAGAGCAGTTTTAACGCAGTCAGGTTTAACACAATGTGGTCTACAGAGGGCAAAATCAAGTATATCTGCAAAGCACCGATAAGCGCCAACGGCTTGCATTTCAAGGAGAGGCTACTGTTCATTGTTTTAGCATTTTAACTCTCTATTTCTTGTAAATGTGCTTTTATTTTGAGCCACACACACCACAATAGTTTTTTTTTGGGATGGCGAAACGATAACCTTTAAAGACCTGGAGTGTCTCTGTAAGAAATTCCCATTGTATATTCCTACTGACATCCATTCACTGGCAGCAGTTTAATTTTTGTTCTTCCGCTTGTGTCTCAAGATGGCTAACCTACCTGTTGCTCCTCATCCTGGACCTGGTCATCTGCCTGCTAGCCTGTCTGGGCCTGGCCAAGCAGTCCCGCTGGCTACTCACCACGTAAGTCTACATGCACTGTGAAACTGCTACTTTTACATGGTTCGTCTTTTTGCTTTGGTCATGCGTATTGTTCTCTGTTTTAATAAAGCACAATCAGTAGGACAGTATGAAAAGTTCACCATATAAGCTACATAGCAAAATGTGAGACTAGCTAACTAGTTAAACAGAAATAAATAAAAAATAAAAGGGAAAATTGTTCTCAGCTGTAATTGATATGCAAATTTAACTTGCTGGAATCTTAGAATGTCAGTACGCAAAGTTAACTTCTTTGAAAACAATTTATTACAGATATTAGATTCTACAGTTATATTTAGCTACATTAAATAATAACGTACATTTCATAATCGGTAAAAAGTCAACCTGATTGAGAACTACTGTTGTTTTATGTTGAGGGAGTCGATGGTCAACATACCGAAACAGTTGTTGTCTTTATGGGGCATTTCCTTTTTCACAAATGATGATTTGAAAAGAGTTTTTCCTATAAAAACTGAAATAAGACCTGAGGGCTGCTGGGCTGCAGAGCTGTTAGCACTGTGGCCTCGCAGCAACAAGGGCCTGGGTTCAGATTGCAGTCAGGTCTTTCTGCATTGAGTTTGCATGTTTATAACGTAGTGTGTGGTGCAGAAAAAAAAAAAAATCTAATGAAAATGCATTTAATGTAGCTGGATCTCGGAAAGGATATCCATTCAGTGCATCTCTAGATGGAAAGAAAGAAGGAAAGGCAGAAAGAAACTTATCTTTTGTAGTAGTTAAACACAATCCTATTGTGATAAAGTTGCTTAATTACATATAATATGCAGCAGAGGAAGAAGAGATAAAAAGAGGTTTGCAGTGATTCATTTTAAACTGGGGCAGATCACAGGAGCGGGTGTGGGGTTTCCATATCTTCCCATGGGAAATATTCTGTGTACAAGGCAGCTAAGCCCTGGATCATATCCATGTACAAACACGGCTCAGCTTGCCCCGTCTTATTTGACCGTTTGCCTTTCAGTGCTGCCAGCAGGAGGCTGTACTATCACAGAGTGCTGCCGTCTCAGTGGCTTTTGCTCTACAAATTGAGCCGGAGAGCTGTGAGGAGATGGGGAGCTGGGCCATTAGATGCTATCTACAATACAACTTCCTGAGAATTGTTATTCCCCTTAAACACTTGAGCTGCTTTAGACGTGAATTAGAAAATGTCCAACACGAGCAAACATGGCAGATGTTTGGAGTGTCATATGGTAGACGATTAATTATTTAGCTTGGTCTTTTAAAATGTTTTTCGCATGAATATTTAATGGATTTGATCATGTAGAAGTGACAGGAAAACAAATAGATTTCTGACACACATTGCTTCTCTGTGCATGTTAAGGCTGACCCTGACTGGAATTATACGCTAGATATCAAGTTTAATTTTCATTCTTGGCGTCTATTGTTCATTCTGTTGTCAAGGAGGCGTTTTCAAGAAGACAGTAAATCCATTGTGGTCTAAAGTGATTTGGCTGACTGTTCCTCTGTCTTTTTTTTAGTCAAAGTGGGCTGAAGTAAACTTGCCCTGCTAACCACAAAGACCCCTATCCCCTCCTCCCACTTTACCCTTTAACCCCAACACAAACACGAGGCGAGTTAGTGTCAAGAGTGCCTGCCGTCCCGGCGGAGGCTCTCCTCCAGGGGAGTGGAAGTGGTTGGAGGCAAATTACACTCTAGAGGTCTACCAGCTCCTTGTGGTGCTTTGAACCGCCTGACTGGGTGTTGCTGGGACATAGAGAATAACAGCTTTGACAAGACTTTAAACTCACATGTGAAACAGGGAGGGACAACCATAAACTTTGCTGTAAACTTTATCTTTTTTTTTTTTAAGGTTCTGTTCTAGGAGGCGTGTAGTGATGATTAAGCGGCAACATAAAACTGACATGTCAACATGTGAGCGCATAAGAAACCTGTTGGTAAAATTATATCTTACCCATTTTATAACCGGAACTTTATGGATCGAAAGTGCATCCCTGAACAGAAGAAAATCGTGAGACCGGTTATGATCAACGACATGCAGGAAGGCTCTTCGGGAAGAGTAATAAACAGCTTTACAGGGGAAGCGAGCGCTGTGTCAGTAAACTTGAGTGTCCATTCCGTGAGCCATCTTGCACTTTATAAGTTTGATTAAAAGCAACAAGAACTAAAGCAAAGCAGACAGACCATTTTAAGTCCATCTCTCTGTTCCTGTGACTCACCCTTTTAGTCCTGAATGTCTATTAAAACCTCTTTGTTTAGTATAAACTATAGTACTTGTAAAGCCAAACACAAATTGCGCTTATCAAGATGCTTCTAAAGAAAGGATCTGCTGAATATGTGCTGAAAACACTTATTTTTCATTGCACTGTAAGTGCAGATCCAAAGTTTAGGATTTTTTTTATTTTTTTCGAATTTAGTCCTAAGTTGAACTTCTCCACAGCTTTAAAGGGTTAAACTGATGGAGAAAATGTCCAGAGTTACTTTTTCATTAAGTTACTAGCCATCCAGCTGAAGTTTTGGTTGAAAGGTTTGAGCTTCTATGCTACTAAGCCAACATTTGCCAGGAAACCTTAATACTGTGTTGTAAATTGCAATTTTTATTTATTTATTTATTTATTTATTTATTTATTTATTTATTTAGGTGTGGTTACTTAGGGTTGTGTATGCATTTGTGAAAGAAAATGCTCTGTACTTTGTAGTCTTTATGATTGCCATTTTGGAAAGGAGAACATGTTCAAACCACAACTGTTAAGAAAAAAAACTGTTCTTTTAGCTACATGAAAGCTACGATATTCTTCATTTTGCCAAAACTTTAAATATTCAAACATTTGGAATTGGTGATGTTAAAAAAAAAATGCAACTTTTGAAACATAAATGTACTTTTATTTTAGAAACAACATGCATAGGCTATTCCAGAGGAAAAAATAAAAAATGAAAAAAAAAATAAAGAAAAAATTATATATATATATATATATAACATATTTTTATTTTTTATTTTATTTTTTCCCCCACTGGAATGGCCTATGCATGTTGTCTCTAAAATAAAGGTCCATTTATGTTTCAAAAGTTTCATATTTTTTATTTTTGCCTCTCATGCATGTGCTTGCATTTTTCATCCTTTCCAGTTGTCACTTCAACCAGTGCATGTCCGTGATGCTTCACAGAGATGTGATTTTGAACTTCTGTGCCTATTGTATACAATAATAATGACCTTTTCTAACTTGTGTGTCTAAGTGCAGAACGGAGGAACGGCAGTTCTTTAATATTCAACGAGTCACCCAAAGGTTTAGCTGTGTTCTAACAGCAAAAAAAAAAAAAAAAAAAAAAAAAAAAAAAAAAAATTAGGTCACAGGTTTTGAGATGGTGCTCAGAAGGACAAAGAACGAGAAAGATGCCATGCATCTTTGGAATATTGGTTAATCAAAGTACACCAAGACATCAACCTTTAAGCACATTTAAAGATTTTAAGTTTTTCTCACCCAAAAGCAGATTTTAGATGCTTAAAATACCTATTGGTTTATGTAATATTAAAAGCATAAGATGCCAATCCCATTCCATCTTCACAGGGATTGCAGCTTAAGAAACTGTGACATTCCTCTCCCAAGCGACACTGTAGCTCATTCAGGGAGACCCCAAGATATTCCCAGGTCAGAAGGAAAATATGTCCTTCCAGCAACTTTTGGGTCTGCCCCAGGGTTTCCTCTCAGTGGAATGTGCCTGGAAAACATCCATAGGAAAGTCCCCTAGAGGCTTTCTGCTCAGATGCCCGAACCAAAATTTCATGTTGAGCTTTAGTGCAGGTTCCCTTACAGATGACTGAGCTTCTCTTTCTTTTCCTCAGGAAAATCAGTAGAAGCTCATTTCAAAACTTCAATTCAGTTCAGTTTAATGATACTTTTTTTTTTTTATCTCAACGGGAAATTAAGTGTTGCTGTAAGTCGTATCGATCAAGTATCTTCAGAGTCATGGATGGTGATGCTGTGGTAGAACAAGAGGCTCAACATCTGGAATGGGTTTCCTTTCTAGCATCTAGAGTCTAGCGTGAGCTTTGCCGGGGAGGTTGAGGAGTCTAAAAGTACTTTCTTACCAAACAGAATTAACTCGTAAAAACATGATTACCACCAGCGTAAACAGACTTTTCAGACCTCTACAACCCAATTAATGCTTCTCAGCAGTTTTTTTTTTTATATACCAAAAATTAAAAGCATCTCTAGAGTTCTTAAATATAAGTTTATGTAGAACAAGACAAAAGGAGAAGTAGAATGAGACATTTTATTTAGGGGTATCAACTATTTATTTCACGACTCGCTGAATAGCAATTTCTGTCATCAGTATGAGGAGGGGGTTACAAGCAACACTGTGATTATAAATATCTAAAAGTGCCTTTTTTGGATATCTATTGAGAAGTTTTTATGAAGAAAAATATGTGGACTGCTTTGGGGCTCTGTTTGACTTGGAATAATTAAATAAAAAATAAGAAGCTACCTCAGGTATAAGTTTGTAGTGATCTCTAATTTAATTCCAATACTAATTCCTTGTTATTAGAGTAGTAAAATAATAATGAAAAAAAATGTAATTGGAGATCAGAGCGTGGTCTAATTACATGTGATAATGGCCTTCCATAGTCCTGTGTTTCTGCTTTGAAGGTTACTTTGTTCTTAATTCACCCCGTTAATATCAGACCGAAATAACTATTTATTCATTAATGATAAAGGTTTATTCATTTTCCGGTACAAACAGTTGTAAAGTGTTTATTTTTCTTTTTAGGAGAGAGGAAAACCTATTTTCTAATGTGATTTAATTCATAGTGACTGGTGTGCATCCGCCATTGCCTTGCTCCGTGGGCCTCTGTGACTATTTCACTGAATCCGCTTTGCTTGAAGTTTATACCCCATTTAATGCTTTTCTGTTGAAGTCAGAGAAGCTGTTTGACTACCAGTTACATAGCATCGCTCCCTCGCTCGGCCAGAACTCGACCTGCTGGCACTGGAAGGGCAATCGGAGGACATTTTCCCTCTCGTCCACCCAGTCATTCAGTATAACACTTGTTCAAAGCCGGTCGCATGCTTCTGTAAAGTCAAACGTTTGTGGTTATATTAGTGAATCCTGGTCATTTGTGCCTAGAACTTTTGAAAACAAAGCTGCAGTAATTTTTGTGCACTGCTGATCTTTTAGTTGATGCAACAAAATAACCATTTTATGTAAATTTAGGATGTCTTGGTAGCGGCACCACACAGATTTATCGGCACCCCGTGAAATAATTTGCAAAAAGCATTAAAACAAATCAATAATTTAAATATCTTTTTGTGAAATGCTAGATAAAGTGCTGTGATTTTTAAATGTATTTATTTATTTATTTATTTATTTATTTATTTATTTATTCATTCATTTATATTTTAATCTCCAGCTCTGTGGAACATACATAGTTGTGAATTTCAGTCAGCTGACTTTTCCTCACTTACAAGAAAGAATAAATTCAGTTGTTTGGAAATATCATCAGGGTTTCAGTTCACTGAAATGAAACAAAATTTGAGCATCCGCACAGGTGACGAAAGTCCCATCCACTTGCAGGGCCATAATCAGACGCAGGTCAACAGAACGGAGAAGGACTACTGACAGCTTAGTGATGCTGCAGTTACAACTTCAGAGACATTGATGTGGACTCCGATGTGTTTTCCAATGTGCAGGATAATTTTCTCACTTCTTTTCTTTTCTTCATGGCCCAAACTATTACTATCGAATGGAGAATGGCGATAATAAACTTAAAGTTAGTCACTATTACCTGTTAAATGAGTTGTTAGATGTCTTCTGACATAATAAATCAGAATACTGTACAGCATACAGTAGACGACCAATCATTGGAGTTGACTTGACATCAAAACTTCCCAGACCTCAGTTCAATTAAGCATAGAAAAAAAACAAGTATAATCCATGTAGAGCGCATACAGAACAAAAAGGTTGTGTAACCAACATCTTGGTTCTACATACCACATCACACCCTCATTGATCTAGTAGAGTCAATGCATTTGCTGCTTTAACAGCAATACTTTCTATACTCATTCAGTAGAATAGCTGTACTAATCTAGTTTGTCTATTTTTTGTAATATTCAACTGGATCTGTCTGCATCATGACAGTGTTATCTCCTAAATTTGAGGAAGCATGACTTGGTAAAGAATTTGTTTGAGATTTAACCCTCACCAAAATGAATGATTTGCTGCTGCTTTGCTAGAAAAAAAGACCAAGATTGCATTTCATTAACATGTTTGTTTCATCAAATCACCTCCACTACGCAGGAGTCTAGCAGCCTAACAAAGTTAGAGTGGTGGTTTTCAACAAAACTATTCACTAGAGACTAACACGGAACTGGACCTACAATGGTTACTATGAATTTAAAAGTTACCGTGACCTAATGAGTTACCATATTATTGATAAGATGTTGAAAAATCTCAGTTCACCCCTCGTTATTGTTAAAAATGCTAGTTTAAATCACAGCTGTAGATTCCTCTGTGGTGTAAACTAAGACGGGATGGTCAGAATTGAGCATACTGCATATGGAAATACACGTTAAAAGAGCCACTCGGTTGTTGGCTCATCCGCCTTTGATTTAACATAAACATCGGTTCATCTGTGGCGTTCCGCCGCGTCATGCTGCTGCTCTGTGACCCTGCAGGATGATGGTGTTTGGCGTGCTGACACTGATCCTGAGCTGGACTTCTCTGGGCGCTGACCTTGCTGCTGCTGTGGTAAGATGATTCACTTCCTTCCTCTCTGACTCACAAGCTGTACAATGAACTGGTCATTACTTCTGACACCAAGGACAAGCATAATGAATGGAGTTATTTATTTGCATCTGCCCTTTAGTGTTTAGGTGTGTAAATTTAACAATTTGGATTCTTTTAATTTATGTATTCATCTTTTACCCATGTGTTTTTTTTATGCTGATTAATTTATTCATGTACTATGTTTTACAATTTCAATTCAATATTTCCTTGCTTGTTTCTTGCTTGATTCTGTATTTTGCTTTTAAGTTTTTACCACTTATTTATTTCCACATACAAATCTGTTTCAATGTAAAGAAAATTGTCTAACAAAATATGACAAAAAATGTCTTTGTTTTTGTTATTTCTTAAACTGTTGACTTATGTACAATTTCTTGCTTAAACATACAGCATCTACTATTTGTAGTATTAGCATCATCCATGTATCTTATGCTTAAGCTGTTTAATTGCCAGTCTGCAACCCCAACAACCTCTATTTTTATCTTTTAAAATGCCTCTCAAAGCAACGAAGACACACACACATCCCTGCTGAAGAGTGCCTCTTCATTGATCAGTCTCCGAGTCTAGTGATCACAGTTGTCTTTTTGTGGCATCAATTTGTTTTAAGGCCTTTCATAAAACTCCACTTTGCTAAATATAGAGCGATAAAAGAACAAAGGCCCTAACAGACAGTCTATCAGCATCATCACACTAGTATGAACAAGCTGATTTAAAAGCCGTATTATGTAAAATTGACATTTTTGATGTTTACATCATGTTACATTGTTATTGCTTTATCAAAAACATACATGGAGTGTTGCTTCTTTTCATGTATGTTTGTGAAATCCTTCAATCTCCCATGGCAACCAGTCATCTGTGAAAAACGTCTGGGTGGACCTTGAGCTGCCTTTGAGGCGTGGCTCCTCCTGTAGCTGCAGTTTCCAAGCATCCGAGCGACTCCCACTCAGCTCCTTCAGACTAGCCAGCAGCAATTAGAAAACATTTAAGCAGCTGAGCCTTTTAAACAAAACAACGCAGAACTTTGGCATGGCTATTTTTAAAAAATGACGGTGCTTTAATCTGCTGATGTCAAATCCACCGAAACGATTACATGTTCACACACAGCTATGGGTTATGAATGCTTTTGTAAAATTATCAGGCTCTGCTCTACCACCCAACTAAATGTTAATGCTGACTCAACTCCTTTGTCACTAAAAGCTCATTCTTTGGTAACAGTCGGCTCTTTCAGAAGGATAGTTTTCCACTCAGCCAGAATCGTTCAGGAATGATTAGAGGTGCTGACTGAGTCCAATTGAGAATGTGTGACAAGGCCTTAAAAGTGAGGGTCACAGGTGCACTCCTTCCAATCTCACAGAGCTTGAGGTAATTTAGATTCTAGAAGAATGGGCAGTAGTTTAACTCTCCAGATGTGCAAAGCTGGGAGAGACATACCCAGAAAAACTTGCAGCTGTAGTCGCTGTGAAAGTTAGTGCTATTAATATATATTGACTCAGGGGGTTGAATTCAAATGCATGACCAAACTTTTAGTTTCATAAGACCTAGAGAACAACCTAGAGTTGAACAAAGAAGGCCAGACTGCAAATGTAACATTAAAACACAGCAAAGCAAATGAAACGGAGCACAAAAATACAGAGGAAAAAATGGAGGTATTACCATGAGAATGATGCTTTAAAAAATAAGGATGGTAAATAATGACTAAAACTGAATGATGTATTCAGCGGTAAGAAGCACAAGATTGTTACGGTCAGTGTAATGAGTTGGCACTTAGTATTGATAGTAGAAAGATCAGATTTTTCATTTCTGATCAATCAGCTATTCATCAGGACTGATCGATCTAAAAACCTGAAAATGATGGTCATCAGACAACTTGTCTTTGCATCTGTGTTTTATACAAAGTGAAATTTCTTAATTTCTTATATGCCTATCTCCTGCTGACTGACCATACCATAGGCAAAAATAATGCTTCAAATACCTCAAACTGTGCATTTCAGATTGTCTTACACTTATAAAACGAACAGTGAAACCTGCTTCTGTTGAGGAAATCATTCTTCTTTCCCACCTTTAAAACAATAGCATGCACATCTGAGGCGCATCTAACCAAAAGCAAGCCGAATTTTTACACTCTCCCATCTATCATGCATTTATTTGAGTCTTCTGTCACTCAAATAAGAATGACTTTTGTTGCTTCGCTTTGATTATCCCACACCACCTCCTCTACATTGAGGAGAAGTAAAATCCTGCTGTGTTCATTGTGGAGACTCTGCCTTCGTTTGCATTTCTGAGGATCTTTGCGGGTGGTCGCATGCTGTTTGACACACATTTCCGTATCACCTACTGACAGATGCATGCATAACTGGTTTGGGGATATTCAGATCGTAGGCCTTGTGTAGTCTACAGTTGGATTATTGCTTGAAAGGATTATAAATGTATGCACAAGGAATAAACCCCTTTAGAGAATGTCTTATTATAGGCTGTGTGCAGACAGAACTTTGCATTCTCAGAGTTTCCCGTTTGTCTTCTTGGGAATTCTCACACTCTTGCCCCGCTGTTGGAAAGCTCCTTGGTATCCCTTGGTTCCAGCAAATGGGCTGCGTTTTTTTTTTTTTTCTTTCAGAGATTCAGCTTGCTTTATCTCATCTGAGTGTTTGGGGCTCATTAGTATAACCCCCAGAGAAGGTTAAGCTATTCGCAGCATGTTTGTCCTGAGCCCTTGGGACATTTAGCATTCAGATAGCAGAGTTGAGATGAGACTGCCGCTCATCACTTTTATTATTTTTGCCAGTGCAGGTTTCTTGTTTCGCACTCTGCGTAGTAATAGTTGTCGTGACTGACAGAACTAAAAAATGGTGCTGTCAAGATGTTGCAGTGTGAACTGTAGCATGATTATTTTCTTGTTGGTGTCAGGTAGATTGCCTAGTATTCAACAACATTGCTTTATTCTTGTGGTGGTTTTTCAAAAAAAAAAAAAATCACTATGTGTTAGCAAATCAACACAAAAAATAATTACTTGCTTTAAATTTGTGGTTTTGTTTGCTGTTCACATCTGTCAAACATGTCTTTGTTTGTTTTCGTCCTCCTTTTGTAGGGCACAAGCGATTTCTGTGTGTCACCCGACAAGTACGTCATGGGTCAGACAAAGGGGATCATCACTGCAGGTCAGGCTCCATATAAATAAATTAATAATAATAATATAGTGAAAATTTTAATTATAATTGAGTTGTGTTTACCAGGATAACAAATGTTAATGTTTTCTACAGATATCGTCCATTACTATATTTACTGCAACCAGACTCTTTCCAACCCTTTCCAGCAGGTAGGAAATATGCCTTGTGGAGTCTGTGGGAAAAAAAGGTGTTTTGGGGGTTTTTTTCTAGAGAAAATTTGTTGGGACACCTCCTCCTAGGAACAATGGCAGCTAAATGTTTTCCACCTCAGACTGGAGATTCATTGGTTGAACGTTTATAGCCAATTTCCTGAGTCTGATTACACCCAGACTTGTATAATTAAGTAATAACTTAAACAGAACCTGCCAGAGAAAATAAACCAGGCTAAAAGATCTGAAAAAGTAGAAAAAGAACTGAAAAGCAGATGAGAAACAAAGTCCCTGATATCTGTCAATCTATAAACAATTACAAACCCTAAGACTTTTGAGTACCATTAACCATAAATCAGAAAACATAGAACAGAGATGGACTCCGAAAGGCTGACCTGCAAAAGTACACCAAGAGCATGGAGATAAATTATCCCTCAGAGACATTTAAAGTTAGTGTGACATAGGCTGTTGTGTGGTTGAGGGGACGGTTCCTCTGTCACATAACTCAAGATTGGTTTGAATAAATTAATTAATTCATCATTTACAAGCAGTTTTCTGTAATTAGAAAAACATATAAATGTGGAAATAAAGCTACAAGAAACCCGTAGAGAGGCACTTTTTCATGGCAGTAGACAAAAATGTCCATTAAAAGCAATTCATTACACCACAAGCACTTGCTACACGCAAACAACAATGACAGTTCTATTAAAGTAAAATGTACATACTCATTCAGTTTTGTTCTTTTAGTTCGCCGCTCTCTTCGGACTTCGTTTCCCTGCCCCTCAAGCCTCATCTTTGTCAGCCTCTTTTTTTTCCCCCCGTTCCGTCCTGTCTGCCTGAATCACATCCTGACCTCAGCTCACAATCGCAAGACATCCATCTCTTTCTCCTAGATTGTCCCTCTTTCTTTTTTCTCTTGTGTTTCTCTTGTGCCTAAAATGAGTATGAAATTGCTTACTTGATGAAACAATTTGACGGAGCCGAGTCATGATTCCAGGGCATATCACTTAACTTCCCAAGCCTATTTCTGCAAAATCTGGCCCAACGTAGCTCAGAGCTTATTATCTGGCTCTTGACGTGCCCCTCAGAGTAGCAGTAGAGGGCAGACGAGCGTTGCACACCTGGTAAACAAGCTCTCTTCGCTGCCACACAGATCGCAACCACGCATGGAGCTCATAAGCAAGCTGGCAGCGGATTGGCCATAACACAAACATTCCCTGATTTGTTTTGTTTTTATTCCCCTTTTTTGTAACCCCAGTCAGAATTGCTCCATGAATCTATCCGTCCTGATACGTCTTTGCTTTGGGCATCACTCCTGTGCTCATATCCTTCTTTTTTATTTTATTTTATTTTATTTTATTTTATTTTATGTTTCCTCCCTCCATCTCTAAACTTTCATCATCCTGTTTTTTTTTTCTCAGATCAGTTTCATATCACCTAAAATAAAGACAAATCCATTTCACCAAATGTAATTTTCAGCTGGGGGAAGTTGAACCACAGACCATCATGTTTTATGGATGTAAACTAAAGGCAAAAAAAAAATAAATGAATAAAAAATCAGACAAAAGCTATTACATTTATGGATATCATCTGACTGCATCCTGTTTCAATTTAACATTGTGCATCCTGCCTGGGGGTTTCCAGACTTCCTGTGTAGTTTGACTGATTGTAGAGACAATGTTTTAAAGAAAGAAAATATATCACTAATTTATGGTTATGCTTAGATATTAATAAAAAAGAAGAAGTAAGGGTGATGTATTTGAAGAAAGATGAGCACTGTAGGGTTTTGTGCTTAATGTGGAGGATTGTTCTGCCCTCTGTTGGTAAAAATATAAACCCACATTCCTGCTGTTGAGGTCGTCATATTGCCTTTCTCACAGGCATCTTACAGTAGCTCAGAGAGCAAATTATTCATTCACAAAGGTTTACCGATCTACTGTAGTAAACTGAAGCAATATAATCTGCTCCATGAATTGGTCATAACTCATGCACACTTTTATATATTTGCCATATTATAAAGAACACCCAAACATGCCCAAATTTTAAACATTTTTACACTGAACAGCCATATTTTCATACATATTTTTATGACAATTAGGCTACACAAGGTAGTGCATATGGGTGAAGTGTAGAGAAAATGTTAAATGATTTTAATAAATATTTTACAAATATAATCTGGAAACGGGTGTTTTGCATTTATATTTCTACATAAAGAAAAACTTAAAAACACATTTTCTCTTGTTTTGTAGTCAAATTGAATGAGGAACATCGGCGATTAGCAATTTCTAAGTTTGCCCCACTAATTTGTTGTTAGTCGTAAGTCCAAACTTTGACTGGACCATAATAACAATTGGAAATACTTTGACTAAAGCCATTCAATTGCATCTCTGGCCATGTGTTTTTTGGTAGGTAAAATTAACCTTAGCTTTGCTTGGTGTAATTTAAAGTTTATTTTAAAAAAAAAAGTGTTTTGTTAAAAAAAATAAATAATAATAATAATAATAATAATGCTAAATTAAAATTAATTTACATAGTTTTGGTTTCACCACTTAAAAAGACAGTTGATACTTCAAGCTAAGCATGAATGGTACATTTTTCCACACCAGCAGCTGAAAGCTAGGTTGTCTAGGTTATTGCTCCCAGCTTAATTTCGATTTGACTGCTGGGGTTTGTGTTAATGCTCTTAACCTGTTTGGATGATTCGTTTTTAATACGTTAACGCACATGAGGTCACGAAATAATGAGCTCATAAATTGCTAGTGTCTGCAATTGCTGAAGTGCAAACATATTTGACTTTGTGCAACATGTTATCAATTCTAATCAATAGTGACGGGATCATGCAGCTTATCTCTTTTCCTTTCTGCTGTGGTAATCAGACTGCCTCTCTGACTGTGCTACACCTCATTTACACGCTCTTCACTTGCAGTTAAATGTCTTTTATCCTTTGCAGCCTCTGACCATCTTCCAGCGATCCCTCACCACCATGCAGATCCAGATCCAGGGTCTTCTACAGTTTGCGGTGCCCCTGTTTCCCACCGCTGAGGTTACTGCTGTTGCTTAATCTGTTTTTTTTTTGTTTTTTGTTTTGTTTTGTTTTAATCAGAGAATTGTTCTTGTTCAAATAATTGTGTTGGCATTTTCAACAACAATGTCTCTCCACACAGAGGGATTTACTAGGTATCCAGCATTTGCTCAACTCCTCTGAGGCGAGCCTGCACCAGCTGACGGCTCTGCTGGACTGCAGGGGGCTCAACAAGGTTTGTCCACCACAGCCTAATTGGCAACACAGTATTACAAAGTAGGCCAGTTTAGAAATAAGTGACAAAACAGGATTTGTGGCAAAACATAGGATGAATGTGGATCCAGAATAGCACAGAGAAAGACAAAAGAAAGATTTCTTCTTTTTTTTCCTGATTATGTTCCTGAAACTTTTTAAAGTTCCTTTTGTTTCCGTCTGCGTTTTATTTAAAAACTATGGTTTAGGACTGTGGCTTACACCCATAAAGATAAGATTTGTCATTACTATGTTATGCAACAATATATTTTCCCAGCAAGCCCATGTACTGTGATTGCTTCTCTGTTGGGAATTCAGACATGGTCATGGGGAACTGATCGTCATTGGCTGATCTTCCTGCTCTCCATCTGACCTCTTTAGGACTACCTGGATGCAATGGTGGGGGTGTGCTACGATGGTGTGGAGGGTGTGCTATATCTCTGCCTCTTCTCTATCCTTGCTGCCTGTGCCTTTACTGTCATGCTTTGCGCCATTCCCAGGGCACTGAGACAAATCGCCAGCAGGTCAGTTTGTTCTCAGGCTCACCTCACTGCCATGAATGCCCCTTCTTTGAACGTTCAGTGCGTATTTCTGCGGCATTGAACGTTTGTTTTTGCTCAGATAAGAAGATATTTTACAGCAGTTGCAAATTCTGTTATTATTAAGCCTGATGGTTTTGTTTCTCCGTTTTTCCCTTTTTGTTTTGTTTTGATGCGTAGAGAACGAGATTATGATGACATAGACGAGGAGGACCCTTTCAATCCACGGGCCAGGAGGATAGGCTCTCGGAACCCCAACCACGCCAACATGCACAGCTTCTGCAGCTATAGCAGCAGCATGGGCAGCCAGAACAGCCTGCACCCCCCCGCACCGGCAGTCTCCAACCCCCCCATGTCTGAATACATGTGAGTGGGAGGAAATTTAGCCTTGTTTGTCTCAAGGAGTTCACTTCTTTAGTCATCTCAGTTGTTTTATTCAATCTTTCCTTGTTGTTTTTGCAGGAACCAGACAGCTCTCTTTGGTGGAAACCCGCGGTACGAGAACGTGCCTCTGATTGGACGAGGCTCCCCCCCTCCCTCGGTGTGTTGGGTCCCAGAGACCAAGTCTTTTATATAATGTTATCACTCACTGACTCAGACTTTATTTGTAAAATTGTCTTTCACGACATTAAAATGACAAAAAACATATAACTTAATAATTTCTTCACGTAACATTTAAGCCCTCCGCATTTATTTTGTCCCTGGTTAAAACGTGTAAAAAAAAAAATCTATTTAGATTAATCTAATTTTGGAGCAATAGAAGCTGTTATTTTAGCTAGTTTACTTTTTAATTGAGTTGTACAAGATAATTGAAGGTCTAAAGAAATTCTGTGATTTATTATTTATCTTAGTTTATTTATTTATTTATTTATTTATTTATTTATTTATTTTGCATCCCAACAACCTGCTAGTTTAACTGCAGTGTGTAGACCTTTTACATCCAGCGTTAATTGTATGTGGTGAGATACCGAACCTTTCCATGCCGTCAACAACTCACAGTTTTACTGACTTACAGGGAGGAGAGTGAATATAGTTAATATTTAATTTTGGACAGACCACCATTTAACCTCTCTCAGAACCTTTTTTCAAGAGAAAGTGGTGCAGTGACTTAATTCTTTAACTCTTGTCTCTGAACATTTTCCTCCTCACCGATTTATTTCACACACTGCTGGGCTAGTTCTCCCCCGTTACATCAAAGGGATAAAAATAGGAACGTTTTGAATTAAAGTTTCATTAGGCGCAGCCTCCTTAAAAACATCCTGAAGCCAGGTATACTTGGCTACAATCATAAGTGCATTTTAGATCAACTTCCTATAAAAATAAATACATCTTCACACAACAGGCATACTACGGATACACATTTTTACATTATGTTCTCAACAAGACATCAAACGGAATATGCAATGTTCTCTGCCTAATCATTTGTTTCCTAATTAACGCCAGTAACTAATACGCTTTCAGATTTCCCCACCCCATGACTATAACTGTGCAGAGCCATGCAGTCGTCTTCAGCTAACTGCTTCTTTTATATATTTTTTTCTGCGTTTGTTTGTCATATGTGTGTGTTTGTATTTTTCATTTCTGTATCCCCTCTTTCTTTTATCAACTTTTGGAGATTTACTCTCAGCCGTATAGAAATCCAGTAAGTCTTTTTCTACTTCTCCTCAGGGCTAAATCCTTCCCACTTCCTTTGTTGTACAGTGTCTTCACCTCTGTGTCACTTCATACCACTTTGTTTCCCTGTGCAGTTTTTTCCTGTTTGGCATGGCTTTCAAACCTCACTACTTGTCCTCATTCCAGATGACTTCTCCTTTCACCTAGAGCAGCGTTATGTCTCCCCCTGGTGTTAGCGGGGTGGTAGCATCCACAGTGCATGAAGTCTTGATTCAGTCACTCTGCAACTTGAACTGAGCAAGCAGGCAGATGCATCTCAATAAATTAGTATATCGGCAAAAAGGTTATTTATTTTAATGATATAATTAAAAATCTTAAACTCGTTTAGATTCATTACACAGAGAGATGTAAAATAAAATATGTACACTAATAAAAAATATTTTGTGAAACATAAAAATGAGCATACTATAAACTGTGATTCTGCATTGTACAGGAAATGTACTAAATGCAAAGTCTTTTTTGTTCTCGTTTCTCACACAGTGACACTGTTGTTAATAAACCAGGTATTGGCACTTTTAGATTGAAATACTACTGGAAAGCTGGAAACCAGCATCTCCGTAAAGCCTGTCATGCAGAGGGAAGCATGAAGCGTTGTAATATTTCCTGGTAGACGATGGCACTGATGTTGGGGTTGTTAAAGCACAGTGAACCAACAGCAGCAGATGGCAACACAAATCATCACCAGCATTAATCTGTATCTCGAGTGACTTGGATTCTGTGCCTCTTCCTTCGCTTTTCCTCCCAATTCTGCCGCATTGCATTCCAAATGAAATGCAAAATCTAACTTAATCTGAAAAGACCTTTTTTCCTCCCACTCAACTTTTCATTAATATTTTTAGTTCCACTACTTTGACAACAGCCAACTTCATCAGCAATTAAAGTTTGTGGCTTCCCCTTATTGTTCGGGGAATCAAACGACTGTCGAACAACTGTAAAGTCATCAGTCGTCACCATGGTTGTGTCAGGCATAGCATAAATCTTTATGAGTTTTAATTTTTTTAATTAATTACTGAAATTGACTAACTTTTTGAAGATAATCAGATTTATTGAGAAGCACCTGGAAAAACATAATTAATGTATTAAGTACTTTCATTGAGCAGAAGTTACGTTTGTTGAAGTAACTAATGGGAGTGAGTCAAAGGAATATTCCACTGAAAATGTTATCTACTGCTGACTCTGTGAACATAAAGTTTCCTTTGTTGTGGATAGCAGCTGGTAAACAGTTGCTATTTTCTGTCTAGAAGAACAAAAGGTTCTGTTCTGTTCTGTTCTGCTCTAGCAGAGACAAATATACAATTGCTATGAAACATCACTGCTGGTGTCCGCATAAGATAGATTTTCAGTGGACCACTTCCTCGTGTCTCTTTCCTTCTTTATTTGTTCCTCCCTGAAGACTCACCCTGCTCTGAGCGTTCGTGTAAAATATTTCTGTATATGTCTGTGTTTGTCTTTCCTCCCCAGTACTCGCCTACGATGAGGGCCACTTACCTCTCCATGACCGAGGAGCAGAGCAGACACTTTGGAAGCGACTTCCAAGCCTAGACTTCCATCTGACATCTGCGAGGAGGAAACGCGCAAAAGAGCAGGAAGCAGCTGTTGGATGCATCACAGAGAGGGCAAACTTCAACGTCTCTTCAGTTCAGAACGCCGGGCGACCTGTGAGGTTTCAGGCCAAAAGAAAAAATAAAATAAAATAAAAACCAGTGCTGTTCTTCACTGCAGTGCCTTTCAAAAGTCATCATGCCACTTGGTCTTTTGCATGTACGTTTTGCACTACAAACAAAAGGTTTAATGTACTTCGTTGGGATTTTTTGTTTTGTAGTAGAACCAACACAAATTGTGACTCGTTTGGAAGTAGAGTAAAAATGATACAAGATTGTTAGGATTTTTTTTTTGCAAATACAAAATGTGTAAAGTGTGACTTGCATTCAACCCGCTGAGTTAGCTTTTTCCTCCAATTATAGTTGCAAGTTTTTAGTCTGTGAAGAAGATTCGACTCTTACAGCTTTCTTCAACAATGGCTTCCTCTCCCCACTCTTTCATAAAGGCCCCTTTGTGAGGTTCATAAATTATAGGTGACATGTTAACAGTTTCTTGAACCTAAGCTGTGGATGTCTGCAACTCGGAGTGATGCTCTTCTAGATCGGTTTGTAGTTGTGCCATATTCCTTTCCTTTTCACACGGTTGCAGGTACGTGACTTTTAAAAGCAATTGATTATGTTAGGTTTTATTTAGGGGTATCAAAATAAGCAGTGCTAAAAACACCAAACTTATTTATGTTTATTTTTTCTTTCTTCATTTATTTTTATCTTATTTTAACTTCGAAAATCGTGTATCAATTTGCTTCCACTTCTTGACATCACAGTATTGATCTCTGACATAAAAAACTAACAGTTACATTTGAAGCTTTTGGTTGCAGCAAAATCTGAAGAAGTTCAGTCAGTATGATGACATTTGCTAGGCACTGTATTTCAAGGTCCTGACTGACACCCTTTCACATTTTTGAAGATCTTTCTTAACATTGCGTTACCTGTTCTATAATTGTTCTTTGGTTCACTTGATATCTAACGAAAAGTTCAGAAAGGTCTTGAAAGACCAGATTAGATACTTTTCAAATGAAGATTCTTCTGCTTGTGTCTGACTTCTCACAGCTTGCATCTGGATATTTAAAGATTAAGTCAAAAAAGTAAAATCTGGAAAAACTGAAGTTTTTATCTCCTGATACGCCACGGAGTTGAAAGTTGTGAAGCACAAACCCAGCACTGAAGGCAACACTGCAGGAGGTAATGGTGGTGAAGAGCATTAATATTTTTTTTTTACATTCTTACACAAACAAGCTTTACGTTCCAGAAACCGAAAAACTACCTTGAGACCTTCGCTTTTGTACATAATGTGTAAAATAACATGCTATTCTTTTTTTTTATTTAGAGTTCTTTAAATTGTGTGCCAATTTTATATATTTTTTCTAGTTTTTGTGGCAATATCACACAAGATCACTCTTTTTTCTATGGTCTAAAAGGTCATTAATTTTTATTGTGCATATCTAATCCAACCAATGCAGATCATAGTCAAGTAAGCTGTGCTGTTCTGACTATGGTTATTTAAATAAAAAAATAAATGTTTTTTTTTCCCCCTTTAAATTCAGTCATTCAAACAGCACAATTTTATTGACTAATTTTTTTGTAAGAATTTAATACAGGCAGTGTTGATTAATAGTATTTTTTGTAGCATGTTACACTGTAAAGGCACTGAGTGAGGTGCTTAATTTTGTGTGTCCCAAAACATGAAGTCTAATTGTGAGTTGAATAAACCAGTTTGAGTACAATGAGTGATGGGTCTTTGTTTTGCTGTTAGATGAATAAAACAACAACAAAACACAATACATTACAATGTAAACAAAGTATCTAAGAATTAAGAAGAATAAGGTCAACCAACAGAAATCCCCTCTGGACTTTCATGGTCTTGGATGTCAGAACATCAACTCTACAGTCATTGAAGACTGATGAATGAGATTTATTAGATACTAGAACGAAGCAATACGTCTCTCGTTGTACTGGAAACGTCTCCTGGGTCTGACTGATGTTGTATATGCATGGCAGGATCCCAGGCAGATGACCCGCACAGCCTGTAGGGGCTCTGAGGCTAACATCATCTGGACCTGCAGCCTTGCTACGATTCAGTCTCTCTGCCTGATTGAGTTTGTTCTCCAGCTTTTTCCTGGTGAATATTCAGTATTTAACATTAACAACTGGTTACTTATGTTTTATAAAGTTCATTTAAAAGGAGTCCAAAATAATTTTTTTTCTTTTTTTCATGAGTCATATATTTGTTACTTGAACTGACCATCTGTGTTAGGTTGAAGCTAATCTGCACTGTGTATTCTCTTCCATCCAGCAGATGTCAGTGTAGTGTTGCTAAAGTGTTGCTGAACCCTCCTTTTTAACATGGCACAATAAAAAACCAGAAATAGTTGGATGTTAGAAGAAAAAAAAATCATTAGGTGGGGCTCTATTTTTGTTTCATCTTGTTGGTTAAAAATTAAATTCTAAATTAATTCAACAAGTTATATTATTATAATTTAATTAAACGGACGGCGGAGTCCGGCGACGACAGGCACTTAAATTCCGTAACAAAAGTATTTTTTAATCATGTTTAATCTTTTTTTTTTTTTTTTTTTTTTTTTAAATCGCTTTCTCTTTCTTACTGTTTATTCAATGTCACATGCTGTTTTTATTTTTTCTTTAATTATGTTGCTGAAATGTGCTATACAAATAAAATGTGGTTGATTTGATTGAATGTTATTCTACACATGCTTCAGATATTTATAGCAAAACTTTTGGGTGAAGAGTTGTATAATCAGCAGATTGTGGGTTGATTCCAACTTTCACCGTGCACTGATGTGACCCTGGGGAAGGCACCTAACCCCAAGTTACCTACTGAACTGAGTGTTGTATGATACGAGAACACGCTTGTGTGTGTATGTGAATAAAAGCCAAGAGTGAAAGCTCTTTGAGAGGTCAGTAAACTAAGAAATTGTTGTATAAGTTCAGCCCATTTAAACACCATTACAGCAGGAGCAGTAACACGTATTACTGAATCATGAACACCATGTCGCCTGCAGTGCTGTAGATGTTGTGTGACCTCCTGGATAAGTTGTTGTTGAGGCAACCTTACAGTAATTTTAGAAGGCTTAAAGTTCAATAACATTCTCATGTTTTCTCCATTTGTGGAAAATGGCACTTAGTGATTCACTGGAGTCCCACAGCCTTAGAAATGGCTTTGAAATCCTCTCCAGACTTAATTTACTACTTGTTTTTTTTAGTCCATCTTGAGATTAGATTTTTTTGTTTTGTTTTCTTCAGTCAGTCTACTTCCATTTGTCAGGCATGCTCTATTTACCGTAGATGTCTTTTTTTTTTTTTTTGATTCAGGTCTTAGTTGTGGCTATTGCAGGAGTTTGCAACCATTTTAATAAAAAAAAGAAGTACTTTTCCCTTCACATTCTCTATCTTATAATTATGATTCAGTACCTTATAATTATGAGTTCTTTGAGCTTATGTATCGAACAAGTAGAACTTTTTGTTTTTACTTTGACCTGACAAAATATCGGACAGTTTTATTTTACAATCGGAAGTGTGCTACTATTGTTTACAGTAGCCGTAGCTGCCTTGATAACGCCTGCGCCGCAGGTCTCCAGGGACAACACGCACGTACGCAAAAGAAACAAACGCGCACAGACAGAAACCCAGCAGCAGAAGGCAGGCAGCGGAGAGGAGGGGAAAGAAGCAGGTGGAAAGTGCTGCTATCGTTACCTGACTCATTCTTCTTTTCCACAGGAGGGAGATGATTTTTTTTCTCTCTCTCTCTCCTGCGTTTCCAAGCTGCTGCGCAGAAATCCAACATACACGAGGAGAAGAAGTGGGAGCGTCGACTTACTTTAACAAACACAGAGGAGGATAGAGCGCGTGTTTTGGGGGGAAAAAGTAACGACCGAGCATTGTTAGGTTGGTGGCTACGCGTGTAAAAAAAAAAAAAAAAGTGTATAGAGACTGTTGGGCATAATTAGAAAGCAGAAGCCATTAGTCAGAGAGTGTCTAAGCGTGTGGTGCTTGTGGGTGTTAGGGGAAGGTGGCATGCAGGTGCCCACACCGCAGAACGAGATGGCCCAGTGCCGCGTCCGGTGTTAAAGCTGCTCCCCTCACCTGGACCCGAAGCGAACATGAAGGACACGGGGGAATCAAAGGACCAACAGCTAACTGTAAGTTTAAAAAAATGTCTTTAAACTTAGTTTTTATTTTTACAAGTTGCTTAAAAAGTATGTTCATAACAAATATGAAAAAGCAATGTATTACGAATTAGGCCTAAATGTTTCCTGTTTTATTGACATCTTTAATAATTCTCGTGTAGCTTTTGTTGAAATAATTAAATTGGGTGATGCATTTAAAATAGTCATCTCATTAGACATTTGTTTGACTGTATTAAACGGTGAATTGCACAGGTAGGTATGCTTTTTGAATTCCATATCTTTTTTTTTTATTATTATTACATTAAGACCATAAACAAAATGTATTATAAATTCTGAAAAGTATGGTGTTCAGTTCTATTCCACCTTTCTGAGGTAAAATTGGGTGTAAACACCATTGCAAGACGTTCAAGTCTTGTCATAGAATAACATTTTGATGTTGCTTTGACTGGACTATATTAACACATATTAAACTAAACTAAACTATTCCATTGTTGCTGTATGTTTAGAATTGTTGTTCTGCTTACACTTCTGCCCCAGTTGCAAATGTTTTGCAGCCTCTTGTGGGTTTTCTCCCCAGATTGTCTTATATTTAGCTCCATATATCTACCAATCAACTCTGCTAAAAAAAATGAGTCCACAGACCATGTGCTGTCAACACATGTTTTTCTGTTGGCGTCGTATATATTCAAGGTTATGAACATTGTTAGTTGTGATCCACATGCAGTGCTTCACATGTCTTTTCTACCTCCAGACATGTTTACTGTGTACCCTGCATAGCTGTGGATGATATCGAATGGGGTTGGTTATGGTTTTCTATACAAATATATATATATATATTTTACTTGCCACTCATTGATGAAGTGAAAAATAATAACCCTGCATTAAGCTTCTCCATAGCATTATCCCTGACTCACTTGATGTGTTCCTTGTTCTTCTCGCTAATCTGGACTGTAACCTGTAAAGGCAATTTGTTGCAATTTTTTAAATATTTTTTTAATGTGAGTGTCAAGAAGGTTGCATGGACATCACAATTTCAGATTTGTATTGGCAAGAATCTTTAAAAACTATTTATTTTTCTTCCTTTTTGAGTCAGCCACTCACATAAAATCCCAATAACTGACATTGAGGTGCTGTTTTTAACATAGCAAACACCACCTATGAAAACAGAAACTAACAATTTACATTACAGACATAATGAAGGTAAGGTACATGTGGCCACTGTGTGTTTTTCTATTTTTCCCCTGTTGTTTCTCATTATACCTCCCAATGTCTTCCACTGTTGCTATTATTTCTTCAATTTCCACTCGCTCTGCCTGCGCTGTGTTCTGCAGTGCACACCTGAATTATTGAGGTGGCTGTTTCAGCTGCCTGGTCTCTCTTGTCCAGCATGTAATAAAGCTTCCACAATGTGCTGATGGAGGAAAAAGCCATAGTATGACCATCTGGTGCCTTGGTCAATATGAGATATACCAGCCTTACTGCCAGTATTATAAGACATCTTGCTGCACAAATGCAGCACATTTCTTACCCTGAGATCACATATTGACAAAAAGTCTGATTTTATCTCCTCCACTAATTCTAATTGCCTAATTTAGTGTTTATATTTCACAATCTATAGCCACAGTGCTGTGTTTAATTTGAAAGTACATTCTTATCACATTAAGCCACATCCACTTACTCAAACACAGCACCTCCTAATCTGTCAGATTAGGAATTGGTGTAAGCCCGTTGGTTAATTATAACAGATAACCGGCAAGTGCATTCATTGTTTTCATATTTTGTCACCTTACAACTGGAAATGTCAATATTTTTTATTTTGATTTTAGATGATAACATGTGGGATGCAATTGTGGAATTATAGAAATGACTGTTTTTGACTAAAAAACATATAAAACGTTTGGTCTTTACTCCGATACACCTAGGTAAAAAGTACTTGAGATCCACTGGGTTGATCCCATGATTTAAACATCTCATGGAGCAGTGTTCAAACGTTCATCAATAATGTAGAGAAAATTGCACAACTGCAAACATTGACCTGAACTGGCAGAAGTACAGCCCTAAAGGTTCATGGAAACTCCAAAAGAGCTGTAAGGATCTACAGCTCTGGTGGGGGGATCTGCAGACTCACCAACTGCTTTTATTGAAGAGCTTCCTGAGGAAACCATTGTTAAAAGCCAGCCGTATGAAGCTAATTTGGCAGTTTGCCACAAGACACATTGGAGCCATGGCAACTATGTGGAAGAAGGTACTCTGGTCAGATAAGAGCATTTTTTTTGCCATGTGTAAATGCTACATGTGAAAAAGACTCTGGAGTATCATCTAAGGAAGGTGAACAAATTCATTATAAAAAAAAAACAACAAAAAAAACTACAAAATACCTGGAGTTTCTAGTTGTAAATTGGCACAGTTTGAACAAACAGAAGAAAAAAAACAAGTATCGACAGCAATTTATTATGAACCATACTTTAGTGTGTATTTTGTTAAGGATATTTTCCTAAAAATCTGGTAAATACTGTAAATATTTCATAAAGTTTCTTTAGATGGACTGAAAAATGTCCACCTTTAGTTTCCTTTGCATGTTGTTTGTCATGCTTTTCCTATTAATTTGAAATTGGGCTATTGTTACATTCTCTGCAACTCTCAGTGTGAAATTTAAAATTTGTACTTTACCTCGTCTATTTTTCTAAGAAAAACCACCCTTGCTATAGTCAAAAACATCCTTTGGAAACAAGGAATAGTGTTTGAATGATGGTTCATGTCATGTGGTGTGGGTGTTGGTGGTGAGGAGAGACCGCTGAGACCCAGGTTATGGTGATGATGATGAATTTAATGGTGAAAAGTAAGCTCCACAGTCCATACAGGCAGCACGGCAGAGACTAGCACACAGCTAAGTACCGGTAGCAACTGATTCATCAGACTCGACGGGAGCAAGCACAAACCAGGACTTTACAGTTCAACTGGCGAGTGACAAACTACGACAAACGACAAGGACCCGACGAGGAACACAGACAACAGGTGGGTTTAAATACACACGGGGTAATTAAGGGAACGAGACACACCTGGGGAGCAATCAACGGGGAGGACAGGACAGAGACTCACAGGAACACAGAGAAACTCAAAAAATAAACACACAGAAACACGGAACCTAACAGTACCCCCCCCTCAAGGGCGGATACCAGACGCCCACAAAAAAAAAATCCAAATAAACACAACACAACCCAACAGGGTGGGTGGAGGGGCGACGGAAGGAGGGCAAGAGTCCATAGGAAAACAGTCCAACAAAAAACTACCCAACAGGGTGGGCGGAGAAGGCAACGACGGCAGGAGGGCTAGAGTCCAGAAAAAACAGTCCAAAACAACGAAAACAACCCACCAGGGTGGGCGGGGAGGCGGGTCCGGCGGGCGTCGCCGGCGCAGGAACCGGAGTCCCGGAGGCGGGTCCGGCGGTCTCTTCCGCCGGCGCAGGAAGCAGAGACGTGGCGGCGGATCCGGCGGGCGGCGTCTCCGGCGCAGGAAGCCGAGACGTGGCGGCGGATCCGGCGGGCGGCGTCTCCGGCGCAGGAAGCCGAGACGTGGCGGCGGATCCGGCGGGCGGCGTCTCCGGCGCAGGAAGCCGAGACGTGGCGGCGGATCCGGCGGGCGGCGTCTCCGGCGCAGAAAGCCGAGACGTGGCGGCGGATCCGGCGGGCGGCGTCTCCGGCGCAGAAAGCCGAGACGTGGAGGCGGATCCGGCGGGCGGCGTCTCCGGCGCAGAAAGCCGAGACGTGGAGGCGGATCCGGCGGGCGGCGTCTCCGGCGCAGAAAGCCGAGACGTGGAGGCGGATCCGCCGGGCCGGCAGGAAGGCCGGCTGGGGTCTCGGGCGGAGCAGACTCAGGAAACTCGGGCGGAGCAGACTCAGGAAACTCGGGCGGAGCAGACTCTGGAAACTCGGGCGGAGCAGACTCTGGAAACTCGGGCGGAGCAGACTCTGGAAACTCGGGCGGAGCAGACTCTGGAAACTCGGGCGGAGCAGACTCTGGAAACTCGGGCGGAGCAGACTCTGGAAACTCGGGCGGAGCAGACTCTGGAAACTCGGGGGGAGCAGACTCTGGAAGCTCGGGGGGAGCAGACTCTGGAAGCTCGGGGGGAGCAGACTCTGGAAGCTCGGGGGGAGCAGACTCTGGAAGCTCGGGGGGAGCAGACTCTGGAAGCTCGGGGGGAGCAGACTCTGGAAGCTCGGGGGGAGCAGACTCTGGAAGCTCGGGGGGAGCAGACTCGGGGAGCTCGGGCGGCTGCGCTCCGGCAGCAGACTCGGGGAGCTCGGGCGGCTGCGCTCCGGCAGCAGACTCGGGGAGCTCGGGCGGCTGCGCTCCGGCAGCAGACTCGGGGAGCTCGGGCGGCTGCGCTCCGGCAGCAGACTCGGGGAGCTCGGGCGGCTGCGCTCCGGCAGCAGACTCGGGGAGCTCGGGCGGCTGCGCTCCGGCAGCAGACTCGGGGAGCTCGGGCGGCTGCGCTCCGGCAGCAGACTCGGGGAGCTCGGGCGGCTGCGCTCCGGCAGCAGACTCGGGGAGCTCGGGAACAGGCTGCGCGCCGGCAGCAGACTCGGGGAGCTCGGGAACAGGCTGCGCGCCGGCAGCGGACTCTGGGGGTGGTGCTGGTACAGGAGGTGCCGGAGATGGGGTGGTGGAGTAGAAGACCGGCTTAGGAGGCAGAGGATCGCCAGCCATGATCGCCAACGCTGTTTGTTGTTCCCGCTCTGCCTCCTGCTTTAACTCCACCAAACCCAGCGAACGTAGGTGCGGAGACCAGCCCTCCAGCACCCAAAGGAGTCTTACGGCTACCCCGAGGCGTCGGAAGAGGAAAGAGGAGTTTGCTGTAACCTCTTTAAAGTCCTCTATCGTTTCCTGTAACTCTCTCCACCGAGTAGGGTCCATGATGATGTAAACAGCGATCCTCACTGGTCTGGTCGGGTCCTTCTGTCATGTGGTGTGGGTGTTGGTGGTGAGGAGAGACCGCTGAGACCCAGGTTATGGTGATGATGATGAATTTAATGGTGAAAAGTAAGCTCCACAGTCCATACAGGCAGCACGGCAGAGACTAGCACACAGCTAAGTACCGGTAGCAACTGATTCATCAGACTCGACGGGAGCAAGCACAAACCAGGACTTTACAGTTCAACTGGCGAGTGACAAACTACGACAAACGACAAGGACCCGACGAGGAACACAGACAACAGGTGGGTTTAAATACACACGGGGTAATTAAGGGAACGAGACACACCTGGGGAGCAATCAACGGGGAGGACACGACAGAGACTCACAGGAACACAGAGAAACTCAAAAAATAAACACACAGAAACACGGAACCTAACAGTTCAGGTTTATTACTTGCTTATTTGGTCTCGGCCTGGTAAATTGGATCTCACTGTGTCAATGAAATTCAAGAATGACTGAATTGATATTGCTTGCCACAGGTTGCCTTGAGGATTCGACCCCTGAGTGATGCTGAGCAAGAGGAGGGGGCGACCATTGTGGCCCACAGAGTGGACGACCAGGTGAGACGGCCATCATTTATCTCTTATCTCTTTGCGCTTGTGTGGCTGATGGGGTTGGTGGGCATTTACGTGGGAGAAAGCTCTTCTTTTTTGTCTCCTCCTCAACCCTCCTGCACGTCTTGAGCCTACAGAGATAAGATATCTGTAGGGACCTGGCTAAAGCCAGGCAGCTCTTTTTGAAACTTTGTAAAGCTCAAATGTCACATTTGTTTTGTAAGTTAATGCAGATGTAAGAGTGACTTTTCAAGCTACGTAAGGAAAAAAAAATCCATAAACAAACATCTAAATGTGCCACCACTCTGAATGTCTTTGGTTAACTTATATCTGCAATGACGAGGCTGTTGAGCATTTCTAATACTGCACACTATACTGAATCAGAATTTCAAAAATAAAATCTGACAGAAACAACCAGGGCAGCAGAAGCAAAAAAAAGCTAAGTCAGTCAATATTAACAAATAAAAGCCAACTTCTTATAAAAAATTAATAATATATCAGACTCCAGAGCCGAATATTCTAACAGCTGTGTGTGTGCTTCTTTTTCCTCCAACACAGTTTAAGGTTGATTTCTCCCTTTACAAGTTAAAGTTTTTTTTTTGAAAGGGCACATGTTTAATAGAAAAATTATAAAACAGTATTTGGTTAAAGAAAAAAAAAAACAACAAAGGTTGTTTTGTTAACAGCTGTGAAACTTCAATTCATATCCTCTTTTAATATGTAACATTACAAAGTGGGTCCAAAAAGTCCTCTAACATGGTTGAAATGGCTCTTTTTAGTGGTTTAAAAAGCCAGGTGCAGAATTAACAAAAATGCAAAATTGTGAAATGGTGAGCAGACAAAATGACTTTCCAGCTTCTATCACAACAATGCTTTCTTGCTCATCTTTCTTATAAAGGTGTAAATGATTGTGTGCTTGATAGCTCTCAAGTTAGCAGTCTGCCCCGTGACCACACGGATCATAACATTTCTGTATATTACAAGTCCTTTTTTCAACGGAGTCTTGTAATATTCAGATTTTATCAGAAACTGATTTTTTTTTTTATTTTGCTTGCATGAACTGAAAAAAACTTAAAAACATCTCTGTGTGTTAAAAATCCATATAATTTCACTTTTGGAATTGTGAATACTGAAATAAATGGACTTTTACTGATTTAATGATGTTGACATGTATGTGAACACAAAGCATACTTACTGAGCATGTTACCTGTGATCTTGGACAAATATGCCATATGTTCAGACTCCATGAGGACCCATGTTCACCATTAGGTTTAACCTTCAGCCAGATCCCCATGGGGACCTTTTAGCAGCATTTGGAATGATGATGAAGGCAGTGCAAATGCTAATGAAGATTTAGACTGATAATGTGCAGAGGTGTTTCCTCACTCATTAAAACATTTCTGTGAGCGCTGGTTATTAGCAGTTTTTCTTAGCCAAATACAAAGCTGATATTATGAATGCCTCCCTGCTGGCTAAAGGGGGATGTATTATTTAAAATTCACCTTTATGAGCTTCATATCTTGTTGTTATGATATTCCCTCATCAAAAACATACTTGGGATGTTGCTTTGACTCTTGCATGCATGTCTGAGAAATTCTTGAATCTCCTGTGGCAAACATTTGGGGTACCTAAAGGGTTGCTTATAAATACAAAGTGCCGCCTATTTACACAAAGCTGGAGTGTCGGAAAGAGCAGGAGCTTATTAAAGAAACAGAAGTCAATGTCAAGGTGCTAAACTTTTTTTTGGTTATGTTTATTCTATGCAGCGTTTTTATAGCAGCTGAATGTAACATAATTACTTGATTGTGCTATGAAATGGTACCATGTGCCTGGAAAATACATAATATCTCTTTTTCGGTAAAAGTGCCATGTGTGGAGTGGACGGGTGGCGGTGGTGTGATGATCAGTTTTTGCTCTTATTTTTAAGACAGGGCTGGAAACCAACTCTCGAAAGAGATAATCTGTTTGGCTGAGATTTGACTTGTTTGTTAGGTGCAATTCAATTATACCTGCTCTTACCTACGACATCACCACTTCTGCCTGCCATGACATCACGATAACAGGCTTGGACTCAGGGGATCAGAGCATAACAACAGGGTTGTAGCCATGGTGCCGACAACCCCCCCTGCCATGCCCCCACCCACTCACCGCATATTACAGGGCTTTGTTATTGTCTTTAGTTCAAGCAACCACGTCTTGGGGAAAAAAGGGGCTGTCCTCTGTTACCTATGCAACATGTTGCAGGGTTGATTCTCTTCCCAAACAACACAGTCCATATTATAAAGAGACATTTGCATACAATGTATAAACAAACCTTGTTGCTATTTTTATCTCTCACTGTCTGATATTAACTCAAGACTAAATCTTTTGCTATGTTAGGTCAGTTAGGATTACTAAATTAAATAACTTTTGCTTGTTATAAAATGTATGTGTATTTTCTTGCTATGGCCTCCTGAATGGTGTAACTGAACCAGGTTTTTCTGGGCACCTTCCTCACACACACACATTTTCTCCTCTGCTCCAACAATGTTTAATGAGACTGCAATTAAGGCTTTGTCACTTCACTAAATTGAGTTTGTTATCTTAAAAGCGCTTTGTAGTTCATTTGTGTAATGGTTGGGATCATTGTCCATTTAAAGGACCCTTTTCTGACAAAGCTTTAACATCCTGATTGATGTCTCAAGTTGTTGCTTCAATATTTGGGCATAATGTTCTTTTCTTGTGATGCCATCTCTTTTTAAAATGCAACGGTCCACTTTGCAGTTAAATGCCCACAGACTTGATGCTGCCCTGTTCGTACTTAACAGTTGAAATGGTGTTTAAAGACTTCAGGCCAAACACTCACTAAACATTTTTAGTTTCTTCAGACAAGACATTGCTTGAAAAACCGAGGAGAAATCTTTGGAGGAATGGCAACTTCTAGATAACCTTTGTGAATAATGATATTCTCATACCATCTTCAGCCAGTCAGCATCTTCACAAGGTCTTGTTCTGGCGTCGATTCACACATTTCACACCCAGACATGTTTATCTCTGGGAGGCAGAGACCATCCCCTTCCTGAATAGTGTAATGGTTTGGCATTCCCGGGATTTATATTTCAGGATAATCGTTTAAACACATAGATATGCCTCCTTCAGGTGTTTGCATACTGTCCCCAATGGTGATCCACTTGTGGAGGTCGGTAATTCTTCTGATATTTTTGCTTTTTTTTTTTCATTTCTTCTCTGGCTGTTTATGTCTAAGGTACTGCTTTAAGTAACATAAACAGGTGGCCATCAATTTAACTTACTTATCAAAAGACATGATATTATGAAGTTAGCGCAATCAAATTGTCTAAAAATCATTTATGTATCTGAAGCTAATAAAGCCATATGTTTTTTTTATTTTTTTTTATTTTGTATGTCAATAGTCTATTTAAAAAAAAATGGAAAAAAAAATAACCTAGCAATCCTGACAGACTTAAAATGAGCTAAGTTTAGTCTAATTTAATTCCAGGTAGTGAGACATTTTCTATGTATGCTTTTGTGAATGTGCATGTAAATAGGTTTTTTCAACTGTTCCTCTCAAGAGCGTCTGACACTGACAGTCATGCTGAGTGGTCTCCGTTGTGTTATATCACGCCCAGTTTGGCACGTTCTTAGCAGAGGATTAGTGGAGCTTACAATGCAGACTTGTTATTGTGACAGGAGGACTTTTTTAACCAACAGGCTTACAGAAGCTGTCCTCACCTGAATGGAGGAAGGGGGGTGGGGGGCGTCAACATGAGCATTTATTGGGATTATAGTACAACTAAAAGCTGAATCTGTTTACACCATCCTCTATCACATACTTTAGATGGATATCTAGATTGAAACACTTAAATATTACACCTAAACTATATATCTAGAAGCATAAAATGTTTTGTAGTAATTAAGTTGTTTGTGAGACTGTAGACACTCAAAGACCATATGGCCTGCGGGTTGCGCTCAGACAGATTAGCCGTGTTGCTGGCGGCTGACTTAGCTGCCTGAATGGGAGTAGCCATATCTGGCTGTACTGGCAGAAAGCAGACAACTCAAAGCTGGTTAAGTCTGCGGAGATGAGCTCAATGAAGGGATTTATCTCAGGTTAAGCCTTCTGCCACCTGCTCTTTTTCTCTCTGTGTCTTCCCCCACCGGACAGCCTCAAGGACTCATGCTGCTTTGTTTTTATCTGTCCTTATATACCTCTCCGACACAATGAACTTGAGGTAGCAATACACTGATAAGCGTGTCTGGTCATGAGACTTTAAAAAGACTGAAGACAGACTGTGTTTTCTTTAAATTATAAGTGAAAAAACTAAATCCTTGATATTTGTTTCAAAACAACATCTTGACATCAGTTTACCGTAGTGGGCCAGAATCTGACACACTGAGAACAAGTGTGAATTGACCCTCTTATTGGTTTATGCTTAAGAACATTGTTAGCTTTGACTTTGAAGTCTCAGACAGTGTTTTCTTTTCTGCCTTATTATAGAATGCCACGAGAAGAAGTGAGAGGTTGTAGTTAAGAGGCTAAAAGCTTAGGCTCTTAGAGATAAGGCTGGTCCCTCAACTCTGTGAACGAGGCACCTGAAACTGTGGACGGTCCACCAACAATTTGTCTCAAATTACAAACAATAGTTTCAGGAGTTGCATTTTTTTTTTTTTTTTTGACTAACTTTGAAGTTATGATCTATCTTTTATACCCAGTGGGATACATTAGTGAAAAAGTTAAAGGATTATGAATATTTTAGCTTGACACTATTTACCCTTCTGCCAAGCTCAGTTATTTAGTTTTTCTGATCAGCTGTATGATGACACTATGACTAATCAAGTATTTTTATACTTTTTATTTTCGCCTACACATTCTCAAACAACCAGCAAATTGCTAGAAAGTTGTAATTATTGCCATAATATAACCACAGATGAATGGGCTGGGATCAACACATGGCTAGTGTGCCTGTGTTAATTGTGAAACCTGGACTCCCAGGATAAAATGTGAGTTATTACAGCGTGTTTGGGGCATCATTTAAAAGCAGCGCTGCTCTTGTCTGGTGTTGGATTTAAGTGCTTTATCACAACAAGAACAGAGATTTTAAGTAAGATCTTCCTTCATGTGGTCCATTGAAATAGGCAGGGTCATATGCATAGAGGCAGAGTGTTCAAGACCAATTCTGGGTCACAGCTAGGGTTTAAAAAATGTGCAACATTTTGCAGTCTTGATTATAACACCCAGGGCACATTCTCTGCCTTTGTGAAGCACAAAACGCCTTGTGTCCAATGTAGAGTTGCAGGAAGTCTGAACGCATTGCTGGCAGTGAAAGGAGATTCAAATTGCCTTCTTCTCAGAGCCTGTGCTGCAATTTGTCTCCTTTGGAAGCACTGTTGTAAATTTGAGTCGTTCTACAATAACAGTATCTAGTGTCTTGTACTGATTGTGCAAGTGGAATCTATTATATTCAAAATGTATGTGGAACACACAACCATACATACAATTGCATCAACAAAATAAAGACAGAAAATAATACGTAGAAGGGCTGACCACAGTTAGCTGTGCAGGACTCTGTGCTTTTGTTTCTATTTGGTTAAGGCATTTTTTTTTAACCTATGAAGTAAAAGCTTTAAAAGTGGTTCACTGTTTTATTACTAGTGACAAACTTTTTCCAAATCTGGGATTTTTTTGGACATTATTCTAAATGATTAACACATTAGAAGTTACTTACGGTGTGTCTGATTGTGAAACATGTTGAGGCACTTCTGATGCAAAGACAGACATTTTCCACCATTTCCACCTGTTCAGCTCCTCCGTATTTTGCTGTGGATTTTATGTAGCTGCATATGACCTCATCTGCAAGCATGACATCTTTACCATTTCAATATAATTTGTTAGTATATCAACAGATGAGTTGTGACTTTGAAAAAGGCCTCTGTGGTACACAATTGAGCTGCATTGAGGAGGTCTCATATTGAAAACTGACAGTACTTTACATTTTTTAAATAGGAACCAAGTCTCTGAAGATCTTGTTTTAGCTTTCTCAGTTTATGTGAAAGAGCTTCATGATTTACTGCATCCTAAGCCTCTTTCAGGTCTAATAACACTGCAACGACCTTTGCATGAATACGGTGTACCGTGGAGCCAATGAGTCTTTTTCATATGATGTGTTAGGTAAGCCCACATTGCTTTTGATGTGGCCTTCTGCTTACTTGCATAGTTGGAGCTGGTGTCTCTTATCTTGCTGTTGACAATGATTGAGAATTGTCTTTGGGGTTTAAGTCAGTCCAGTTTTATTTGTGATGGAATATGGACAAAGTTTTTGCATAAATTTACACTTAGTAAACATAATTTATTACCACCATTTACTTACCCAGTTTATTTGGACCTCTCTTGGTAGAGTTCTGATTACAATACACTTTTAGAAATCTGAGTATAACTAAGAAGGGGGAGCTTTTGTGTGGAGTGTTTTTTTTTTAGTTTTTACAAGACTCTCTATGACTGAATTAGAGAAGGAAAAGAAAAATACAAACAGCCTTGTTCTCATTATAGTCTTAACCTCTTTACTCACAGACTGTGCTATAATAAGGACAAGAAAGGGAGAGGTGCATTTTGATTGACAAATTTAGTTCAACTTTCTTCAAAAACTGGGTTAATTTGTTGACCCGGCTTACCTGTCTGTCCCAGAAAGCAGATAATCTTTGCTTCCCTCTTGTCCTGTACTCAACCTCCTTGTTTTGGCATTCTCTTCCTGGCTCCTCAGATCTCTGCACATCCCTCTAAGTCTCTTTTGGAAAAACAGCCACTGTGGGCACGTCTGTCCCTGTTTGTGTGTCTTGCATGTGGTCCATCTGAGTGGCCTTCCTGCTTTAAAATGCTTGGTCTAGGTCAGAGGGCGAAGCATAGCAGCTTATTATGGTGGCAATAGATGCTTGAGTAGCCATGTTGTCACTCCTGATATACAACTTAAACCTTTTTGAGTCACAGCAGCAGTTTTGATGAATGAAGCTGGATTTTTATTGCAGCCACAAGATAATGTAACAAAACAATTGAGCAGAGAAAGCCATCAAGCTGAAGCGGCTGTGAGTCATTTCCACCATACTTTGCCCGTAGCCATCTTTTGAGGCGTTCCAGTCCACAGGGGGGAGGAGAGGAGGAAACAACCCAGAAAGTTTTATTTAATTCTGTCATTAGCTAAACAAAGCATGTTGTCTCTTTTATTTGCAATAGTGAAAGCTGAGTGGGTATTTAATACCTCTAAGCAGGAAGCTTAGGGTATCCATAGGTGTGTCACCTTTAATAAATGGAAAGCTAATATTGGTCAGTAATCTTTTACCCTTCTCAATAATCTGTGGAAAAGTGCAATCATTAATACTTTTATAACAAATTTATATCAGTAATGATTTCTTGGTTAATGTCAAGTTGTCATGACAAAGACATTTTGAATAATGTCAACTTTGTATTAAAAGTGTCAAAATTTACCGAATGATGCTTTATGACAACAGTCATAAATATTCATGAAGGCTTATTCATGTTCATGACAGGTTTTTATGACAGTGTCATGTCAGTCTTATTCACCCCCCTTCAAATAAAGTGTTACCCAAAATTTTAAGTGAAAACTGAAATTAAATTTGATCAATATTTGAAATAACATATGAAAATATGATGATTATGAACAGCGTTGGCAGAAATTTGGTAAGGAAATACACACAACTCTTTGCTGCACAATGTTTCTACTAAAAAAACAAAAGAGCATGTACATGTTGTTTCATGAATCCAAAGGGATTGTCTCAATCATAACACGTTTTTTTTTTCTTCCTATCATTGTATGAAGGTTTCATTAACACATCGTCTTGAAATGGAAGAAGAATTGATACAAAATATCTATACACATATAGTATTTTTTGTGGGATATTAATTAGTGTTCTGATTTTCTTTTTTCCATTTAATCTTTAGGAGCCTGAAGAGTTACTTTTATCCTTTTATCCTCCTCACCCCCTAGTTCAAGTGAATTCAGTTCCTTTAACCAATATTCCCATCATTCTGGCACTTCATCATGTCAGAAGAACAGTGCTGTAACTTTTTGTAAAAGGGACTGAGCAATGCCTGCTTTTTATCCCACCAGCCATTGGCCCAGAGGCAGGGTACATCCTGGACAGATTGCCAGTCTGAAACAGAAAAAGGTAGAAAGACACAGAATGAGCAACCATGTGTGCAGACAAAGCCAGGAGAAATTTTATAGACTAGTTAACCTAAAATTCATGGTTGGACACTCAGTATGCACAGGGAAATCTTGTAAATTCCATGCAGAACCATGGGATTCGAACCCTGGATCTTCTTGCTGCAAGACAACAGTGCTACCAATTGTTCCACCGTGCAGCCAAACTTCTTCCAATAGTACAGAACATTTGCCTGTATGCCTATAAAAATTGTGAAACTAATGATATCCCATTTTTGATACATTTGTTTTGTCATGATTTTTTCTTTTAGAAAAAGTTACAACTGTTTTTCTCTAAATTGCATTGAGTGTAGAGTCCCTAGGCTGCCTTCTGTATGAATACGCGCAGCATTTAATCAGTCAGGCTCTGCACAAATCGTTTGTTTTTGCCAAGGTGAATGGGCCAAAATTTCTACAAAAGACCCATTACAGTTTATTTAATACTTGATGACAAGTATTACTGAAAAGTGTTGCATTTAAGTGAAACAAATCAAGAAAAATAAAAAATCTGTCAGTGGGCAAACACTTTTTCTTGCCACAGTACAAATATAACCTCTAAATTAAATTGTAACTTGAAGCAAGTATGTTGAATTCTTTATTTATTCTTGGAAAATAAATGGGCTTAGGGGTTTTAGTACCCATGAACCCAGAGTTTCAGAGCTGTGGAGGGAAAGCTCTTTGAATCTGCTTCTCATTTATCATTCACCGTTTAGTAGTTCTAACATGAGAAGTTGTGCTTCAATAGGAATGCTGTTTTTCAGCAAGTTTCCAGAGAAACCTGAAAAACATTCAGTTTGTGATGAAAATACATAAATATCTTTTTTTATGTTCGGTCCTGGTGATTGGCTGCCACGTCTGTTTTACACCGCTGACATTTACACCATATAGAACAGAGATTAGTAAATTTACTGGTTATTTATCTTGGACAAAAGCTGTTACCGTAGAAGTAAACTGCAGACTCTGAGAATGCATTGGCCAATAAAATAAATATATTACCTTTTATAGAAGTAGTTCTCAACCTTTTTAATTCATGAAATAACTCCTAGTCCCAGAATGGAGATGTAATTTTTGGTTTTGTGTGCCCAACTGACATGTAGAAAGCCCAGTTTGGTGTGTGGCACTTCTAGACATTGTAACTTTTGTTTACATCCTAAATTTTCATTTTACCCTTACTGTCGGTGTGATTTGATTTGCATTTTTTCCCAATAAAAATCAACCTGAACATTTCATCAAACTGTGGTTCATTTTACAAAGAACAACTGTCACAAAATTCTCTGCTTGTTAATGATTTTATTTTTATTTCTCGGACATTTAAATTATGCCACTGGATTTTGAAGAGAACTCTGTATGTTCCAACCTAAATCCCCTGAAAAGTCCATTGTGTTGCACAGCAGTGAAAGTCTTAAAACTGGTAATGGTTCCTTTTACGTTTTACACTAACATCCTCCTTTCTGTTATGCCTGATGGGATAAAATGGACTAAAAGGCTGGAAAATACATGCTGTTCAGCACCGATTTGTTATTACAGTTATTATATGTGAGCAGGAGCGTGATGTTAACTTGACACTGCACTAAATGGATAGTTGAGCAGCTTGTCACCTTCATCTGAAAAGGGTATTATTACCTGATTCAGCATGTGTTATTCTGCCTTTTAGTCTATTATAGCAAACAGAAGACAGTCAGACTGCACAAATCAAAAAAGTGATGGTCATCAAAATGATTGTATTAGTGGAAGAGCAGAGTTTTTATGTTTATGTTCTCTAAAATGATACATATACATCTGTTTCTATTAAATGACATCAGAATCAACTGTTTTGAAAAACCCTGCTTTCATTTAAAACAGTACTCTAGATAACAGGGAATAATATATTAAACATTTTTCCATTGTAATTAACTATGCAATAGTAAATTCCAGTATTTTATGGTGTTTAAAGATAATAGGACATGTCACTTATGCTTCTTGACCTGATACTGCCTGACATGGCTCGTTCCTCGAGTTGGGTGTGCCCTAAAAATAGTCCATGCAGCTCTTCCTCAATACCAACACATACGAAATCATTCGTAAACCATCAAAGGTTGACCTAAACTTGGTCAAAAATATAAAATCCCCACCCTAAATAAACTTTTCTTACTGCAAGATTTGCTGCTGCAAAGGCTGTTCTTGAATAACAACACATTTGGGGTGAAACTGTACAAGAGTCCCTCTCTTTGTCTTTTGTGGGTACTCTATGCCCCTGGCCTTGAAGTCACCTCTCACCTTACGACCAACCTACACTCCAGCGTCCAGTTACTGAGCTTTTCTTCCAGTCTCTGAATGCTTGTGTATAATGACACAAAGTGAGTTGGTAACAACAAAGCTACGGATTAACTTTGTTGTTACCAAAATCACTCTCTTTACCTACAAGAGAGTGATTTCTGAAAACTCCTGTGTATAATTTGTACTCACAAAAAGAAAGAAGAAAACAAAAAGAAACTGATTATGTGGCATTACAATTAATGCTTGAAATATGTTATGTCCTACTGTTTTTAACCAATCCTTCTTGTTTCACATAGTAATGCACATGCATACTGATCAAAGAAGGTAGGAAGAAAAGGAACAGAATGCGTTCCTCTAGTTCTTAGTCTTTAGACAAAGAATTAGAGTTCGTTTCTAATTCTCCTGTTGCATTACACAAAAGTTTAAAACTCACTCTACATTTGTTATCAAGTGTCAGAGTTGGAATTACAACAACCCTGGTCTGACAGCACCAGTTTGGCATTCAATCGCAACAGCCAGACATCGTACGTCACTTCAGCTAAAGAACAAGACTTTACAATCAGGCACACTGTATCAGGTATGCTTTGGTCCAACAGACACCTCCAATCTTGGCAAGTCTCTGAAACAAGATATTCAGTGGCATTGTCAGGGCACAGAGGGCAGGGCTTGAGCATTTCTATCAGATAACCAAGTGCAATTGTGCCCAGTGTGAGTTTCCAAAGCTTTGGTTGCATTTCTGAAAGGGTAGCTTAAAAGGTTTGCTTGCCAGGTTACTGCTAGGACCTGATTGTTTGGGGTTTTTTGTGATCTTGACTGTTTGTTCTTTGGCATATTCTTAACACACCGTGGGTGACTGTGGCTCCGTGGGTAGAGTAGTTGTTTTGCAATCGGAAGGTTGTAGGTTTGATTCCAGCTTCCTCCTGCCATATGTCGATGTGCCCTTGGCCCAGGTACTTAAGTTGCCTACCGATCTGTGTATTGGTGTATAAATGTGTGAGCGTTTGTGAGTGCCAATGGGTGAATGTGACTCTAGTGTAAACACTTTGAGTGGTCAAAAATGATTGATTAAAGCGCTATATAAGTTCAGTCCATTTACCATTTAAAAGCATGGTTGCAAATCTTCTGTGAATGAAATGCAAGCCAGTGACAGACGCATTAACTTGGGTCCCTGGTAAGAATTAATAAAAAAGTAATCCCAAAGTAATAAACCATAATTTTTGACAGAATTACAGGCGGCAATTATTTTTTTGTGCTACCCTTATTACCCTTTAATTAAAAGAAAACTTAGTTTTATTGTCCGCTGACACAGGAAATCAGCTGTACAGAGTAATAGTCCAGGGTGTCTCAAGACTTACCTAAGTGTCTCTGATCTGAAACCTATATTTTCCTTCCAGTTCATTTGACACTGAGTGTCTTCAAGTGGTGCAAAATACGAAAAAAAAGTTAAAGGTGAGGTAGAGTGTGTATTTTACTTTTTGCATCACTGCATCCAAATTACTGAGACTTTTTTTATTCTACATATTCAGTTGGATTGAAATAATACATGGATTATTTGGTGCTCAGTGAGTGCCAAGTACTGTTCCAGTTCTAAGCTCTCAGTGATCCTCTTCAACCTCAACCTCATGCCCTGCCATTATCTTCTTCATCTGTCTGTCTCCTCATCTTCCTTTATTTATTCATTTTTAATTACGGTATTTGCTTTTGATTAGACAGTCGCTACATCCATATCCTGCTTGTTTGTTTTTGTTTATTTTAGGTCCACCGCAAACCTAAGGCATAAAGAATCAAATAACTGCATGACTCAAAAGCAGATTGTCATCTGCTATTATTTTAAATATTTTATAAGCAAATATTCTTATAAAGGGAGCAAATGTTTTTATTTTTCAGTGCAGAGTCTTGCTTCAATGATAACAAAAATCTGAAAAAGTAATAGGAGATGGCAAACCACCATCAATTACTTTAAACTTTTTATAATCAATGTTAAAAAATTTTGCCCATTATTTTTTAGAAATGTTCCACTTAATATTGACAGTTTATAATTAATAATTATTATTTATGCATATTTACTGTCTATCAAAATACTATATTTTCTTCTATTAGTATCCATCATAAATGCACTCTGTTCCACTTGGAGAACTTCCATACTGTGTCGTTGTGTTCTTGGTAAGAACAGACCTTTAACTGTACTTACAGGGTAAGTACTTGCAAAAAAGACAATAACGTACTTACGTACTCGGATATCGAAAAAGGCCCGTGACCTCTGGTGAAGAAAAAAATAATTGAGAGATGTACCTCAGAGTTAAGATGTGGCATATGGACAAAACACAGCTTTTAATCTTTGTGACGCATTCATGCTCAACAGCTTTATTATGGGCAGTCAAAGAAAGAGCCATAAAGACAAGGCACAAATGTAAACAATAAAACCTGACAGCAGTGCATGTACGTTGACAGACTGGCTCTATCGCTCTGATACAGACCGGGTTTTGTTTAAAACATCCTCCATTTGTTAAAACTAGTGCTGCCATTTAACGTTAAATGGTCATGCTGTAAAATACCCATGTCTGCCCAGTAGGATGTAGACCTTGACCTTAGCTCTTTGATTTCCTAAGTGCTTTCAACATATACAAATCTTGCATGTTTCAGAATAGACCAAGTTTGCTGTTTTGCTTTTCTGGTATATACTTAGCTCCTTTCAGACTTCTTCTTGCAGTAAGAACATCTATGCTAAAAAGTGCTGTTGTTAGTGTGACTTGGTAGCCCCCCAAAGTTATGGTGTGTTCACTGAAGGGATCGGAATTAAACTTTCACCAGCCTCTCTTGTGGGTTAACAGAATGTTTTGCACCAGGGGCTATTTAAGACACAAGTCACTTTTTGTTTCAAACACACTATTGTGGTCTTGGTTTCTCCTTCTGTTTGCTGATTGGCCCAGTAAAAAAAAAAAATGTACCGGAGATAATCAGTCAAGGGGAGAAAGCCCAGACTGTACTGGAAACAGGATTTTTTTCCGAATGGAATTGGACAAAAATTCTGTAATGCAACTATTTCGGCACAGAAAAATAATACACCATGCAATGCCATATTACTATTCAGTTCCTTTTCTACTGATAATATCATTTAGTCAGAAAAAGAACAGATTTTTGAGCTTCAGCTTGGCCAAATCGAGCTTTCAGTTACCAGCCAGTTTCATAGTTAATCTCAAAGAAATACAAATGCACATCTAAAATACAGGCGTACAATGTAGTCTCTTGTTTTGTTCATTGCAGCACCAGTGGCAGCAGCTAACCACCAAGTTATTAGTGACTCAAGCCTTTGTTGAGATGTAATGAACCTCTACCTTTACAATCTTTCATATATCTTCTGACTTTTGTTGCTTTCTGTTTGGCACGTAACACTGGAGGGAGTCAGAGAAAAGCACCCAGGGCTGGGTGACTTGTGAAACCGCACCACATCCAGGCTTTGAATTATGGATCTGCGGTGGGTGAGAGCGGCGCTATAATCAGCAGGATGGCCAACCAAGTGATCCCTGCTGCTTTAATGAGCGGGCCAGCAGGTGCTGTTGATCAGCCATGAAAGGCATGGCTGCGGTGCATCGTCGCACCCCGATGCGTTTTTATGGTGTTTTGAAAACTCCATCACACTAATTGATTTCATGTCAGTGCATAAGCAAGCTGTTGTTTGACTTTGGCTTCTTGCAAGTATATGAATATTTTAGGAGTGGCTTTTTTACAAATACATGCAGTGACCACTTTGTTTTGTTTGCTTCAGGGGTAGAGTTCAGTGGGGTCATGACTTGCATCTAAATGAAAGTCATGATGTGCAACGGGGCTTTGAGTCAAGAAGTCCCTTCTCTTTTTACGTTGTTGCACTTCTTAATGCTTTAGGGTTTCTGATCTGGACTATAGATTCGCCTGTTTTGTCTTTTCATGTAAAAAAAAAAAAACAGTTTGAATACGTCTGACTACGTGCAGTGGGGACATAGCACATCAAAAAGAAACATTGTGCAAGGTTCTTAGTCTGAGGGAGTAATTCTTGAATTCAACAGAAAATGGACTTGAAGGATTTGATTGCATAGATGCAATCATTATACAATTCCCTAAAAATATGCATTGCAGTTTATGTTGTTTCACATGTTATAGGGTGGGGGAAAAATATTAGATTTTTCAGTGCTTGACCTGTTTAATTGAAAGAAAATCAACAAAAGAAGATTGTCAGCTATCAACAAAAACTGAAAACTGGTTTGCAGCCAAAAGAAAAAACTCTCGTTTACATCTGTCTCATAAAGCTTTGATCTTGCTGATCTTTGAGAGAATATGATCTGAAACCTGAACCAGCTAACAAGTGACTGCTCCTGAAAGAGTAGCAACAGCAGTGGACTTCATTCATGTTTTCTGCCTGGGTGAGTTTAATTATCAAATTAGTTCTTGTTCCCATTAATGCTTGTCTACCTGATTTATAAAGTAAAACAGGCAGCAATAAAATTTGAGAAAATATATATTTTTATATATTTTGAGTTATGTTTAGCTCTGTTGAAGTCATTATTTAGTTCCAAAAAAGAGTTTCTTCTACAAAACTACTCCCAAATTTCATACTGGTTGTACCATTTGCTTAACAGCAGTTTACATCTCACAGGCACTGACTTTAGCAAAGGAAATAAATAAAAAATGCATACCAGCACTCTGTCAAAATATTGCATTTGTCAACGTTCAATATTCATTTTTGGTTTGAGGATGGATAGGATTTTTAATCTGTAACAAAATATCTTTAGGGTATCAGGTCATCTTTTCACCCAACTGCTTGAAGTGACTTAATTTTTAAATGGCTTTTATTTTTAGATCATTGCGCTCTGAATAAAGTGATGTTCTCCTGTCATCCACTTAGTCATGGATTATTCCATTATGTCTTCTTTATTTCTAAAGAAGACATGCTTCGTTTTTACTCCGTGTCCAATAGCACATGTTTTCATTTAGCTGCATGAGCAAATGACGTAGGAAATTTATCATCACAGCTTACCTTGTCCTTTACATGTCTTAACTCTATGTTAATTCCAAACACCAGGTCCTGACCTGTACTTCACCCTTGACTTTATTTCTCAGAAGCTTCTTAATACTGAACAGAGTACTTTAAAGGGCATCTGCATGTGTTGAAAACTTCTGCGAGGTCAGTTCATTCCTGGCCTTAAATCCCCAGGGCACATTCCCAGACATCCAAGCAGTGTGATCAGAGCCAGCCCCTTAGAGTTTTATCAAGGGACTTAAGAAAATTAGAGATCTTATATCTTCCTATACACCAGCTGTTACACGTGCATGTTCACGGAGGGAGCTGTGGAGGCAGCGTAACTCAAGAAACACAGGTGACAGATGGGAATAGAGGTGTTATCAACACCCTGAGTAGCACATGATTTTTTTCCCCAGAGCATCCACATAGACAAAAGTGTGTGGACATTTGATACCTGCATCACTTGCAGTTATGTAAGAATGCTGTTGCATGCTCATCAGCTTCCTTAAGGAAACTCAGGGATACTGATACTTTTCACAAAATATGCTGAAATTGAGAAGTAGGGCTGCACAATTTCAGAAAATATTGAATTTGATACTTTTGATGGAAATGGAAATAATCATACTGATTATGACTAACACTCATTTTCTTTACCCTTTTTCAATGTTCTAACCCATCTCCATAAGCTCTTGCTTTTCAGCCACTAAAAAATACACCTATTGTATGGACGTCAAGGAAACAGAAAGCTTTCATTTTTCTATGAGATCTGAACACATTTGTGGTTCATTGTGATTGTGAGACCATAAAATCAAGACTTTTAGCAGAGAACAGGAGGGGTTAGTTGAGTACTGAAACGTTGCACTGGTCAGTCAGTTTCAATGTTTACTCTCTAATTTTTATCCAATTTCAGCAGTATTATCAAAGGCATGCTGTTGTTTGTGAACCATATTGGTTTTGCTCAGACCAAAAAGCTTCTGACCTTGTATTTTAAAACAAATGTCTCTTTGTTCTCATAACTTTTGTTGTGAAATTAAGTTAGAACTCGGTCATCTCTGCAGCTCCAAGCATAAGGAATAGGAAGAAAACCATAGTGAGAACACCACTTAGTCCTGCACGCTTCTCTCTTTTGCTTCTTCTGTGTTGAAATCGATGTTGCTTTGTCTTTTCAGTCCCTCCTCATTTCCTCTTGCTCTTTTTCTCAAGTGCTACATCCTCCTCTCCCGTTCATCTTTTTACTGATTACAGCCTGTGCGAGTTTTCCTTGGCCCTCCGCCTTTATTCGTTGTTGTCAGTTTATTAGAAGTGAAATGTCTGCTCTTGAATTTCAATTGAGAGGCTTCAAAGTGAGCTGCTCGTTGGTTAGGTCGTCATATCAAACAGGCCGTGTGCTTCGGTGTTAGAAGGGCTCCGAGGACTCTAAGGGTCTGCTGCTGAACAAAGCTGACCAGCTAATCACACCAGGTGAAGTCCCAGCTGCCCCATCGTTCTGCAGCATCTAAAGTGAGGACAGAAGGCTTCCTTCTTTTTATTGGCCCTGTTGTCCATCATACGCCACGTGAAGGGCAGTTTCTTCCATTAACTGTAATATTTCCATCTCACTTGCACCTACTCTGACAGATATTGATCACCACTTTTTATTTATTTATTTGTTGGATATGTAGTGTACTTCTCTGGTGCGCAGCTTTCAGAGGCGAGAAAACAAAAGGTTCCGTATCAGACAAAGGCTCTGTCAAGCAGCACAATCAGAACAACTTGACATTTCATTTTCTTCATAATCGCATACATGCTGTGTGCCAGTGCTGTCGAGGCTGTGTCTGACACAAGGATGCTTTTTTTTACTTTTGTTTGACATTCAGTTTTCTTTTGTTTTTGAAAGGCTGTAGGTCATAATGTGTATAACTTTGTTATTTGATCAGAAAAAAAGGGAATGCCTATTTGCAATTTATTTGTTTTATAAGATGTCTCTGTTCTTTCTGTAAAATATGGTTATATGTGACATTTACTGTGGTTTCATAACCTTTTTAATCATGGGAAACTGCAGAAATAACAATTTGTCCTGTTTCTTAAGTCCTCTCCTTCTATTTGTTCTTTCATTTTTATTCAACATCCTTCCAGCGTGATCAGAAAGATAACTTTTGATTAGTGAAAGAGTAATTTGGGATGTCTGTACTCAGGGGGTTTACTTCGAGACTGTCGAGTACCTCTATTAAACTGAAAAAACAAATACCAACATTGAATTGAATGCACTTGTTTGTACTTTTGGAGGAACTAATCACATTTGCAATCTTCCAAGCAAATGAGTTATGAACCATTAAGACAGATGTTGCTGATGACTGTGTTAAGTACCGCGTCTCATTGCAGTCTCATTGACGTTTACATATTTACACCATATACAAAGCGATTCACTAGAACATCTGGGGATTGAAAATAACTGGCCCTTTCACTCTCCACTACAGACGTGCTTTTGAAGTTTAATGTTTACACTGAGATCTATTCAGCATTCCTATTCAGTCTGGAAAGTGTAGAATGTGGTCTAACTAATATAGAAAAAGGTAATATGACATCATTTAGATGACATCATCTAAATGATATCATCTATCATTTAGATGATAGGATGCACCCTATCAGATTCTAAATGTTTTAGTCATCCATCCATTCATCCATGACAATTCCTGTGGCATAATTTTCAATGATTAGTTTAGTAAATTAAGATCAAACTTGCTCATTAGCTCAGCATTACAGTGTAACTGACAAAGACACACGCCATCAAGGATAATTAGGCACCCAGATGTCAAAGTGGGCTTTGACACCACACTCACTGAGTCTTTTTCATTCCTCATTATTATTAGATGGTGGTTCTGAGGGACCCTATGGAAGATCCAGATGACATCCTGCGTGCCAACCGCTCCAGGGAGAAGACTTACATGTTTGACGTGGCATTCGACTTCTCGGCTAGTCAGGTTAGTTAGAGAAGAGAGTTCACCTGAATCAGAAGCTGAGTAAAGCTAAAATAAATTAGCAACATTTTAATGTGTTTTTGTTCCTATCATTATTTCTTCTTGGTTTCCTCCCCCATTTGCAGGAAGAGGTTTACCGCGCTACAACCAAAGGGCTCATTGAAGGCCTCATATCAGGCTACAATGCCACGGTGTTTGCCTATGGACCCACAGGTTTGTGTTTAACTCTTGTCTGTGTGTGTTCAACAAGATCTAGCCAGACATCCAGGCCGTTATTCTCGAAGCACATGTATTATTATGCTGACCCTCACTATGCCATCAGCCTGAATTAGTCAGCACCCTCGCTGGAAGATGAAGTGAAACCTTTTGGAGATCTATTTTTTTTTGTATTCAGCAAAGGTATAATGAGAAAATGAGTCATGCTTCGCCTGTAGTGGAAGTAAAAGGCTTACAAAGACTTTTTAGGCTGGCAAAGACTAGTTGAGCTAGGGAAGATATTCACATAGCAACCTTTTAGTGAAAATAAGTCAATATGCAACAGTAAACTTGTAACTTCACTTAAAGTTAAAAAACTTTAACGTCTTAAAGAGACATGAGCCAATTTCAAGGCATCAGATACAACTGAAGCTAACGTAGTTACTTGATTGTGCTATAAAATGGCACTGTGTGTCTAGAAAAATACATAATACTCCCCTTTAAGCATTAAGCTTGCAAATCTTCCCGTGCCGGAAAAAATTATTAGATATTTTCAAAGCAACATTAATTTCTTTGTGCTCCTTGGAGCCCACAATCTGCATAATACCCTTTAATATACATATTGTGGAGAAAACTAATCAATAATTGCTTGAGCTTAAATCCCTTTTTTTCCCTTGTTCTTGTTCTTCTCAAGAACAAGAACAAGTTGGGAAGAACTGCTCTTAGCACTTAACAAATAAAATGTCATGCTATATTCCAGGTTGTGGGAAGACATACACCATGCTAGGCACTGACAAAGAGCCAGGAATCTACGTCCGCACACTGAATGACTTGTTTCGTGCCATCGAGGAGACTAGTGATGACATGCTGTACAGCGTCTCAATGTCCTACCTAGAGGTAAGTCCTTTATCTGCAAGGAAGTTCAGATACATTACTTCCATTTTACAACCATCAACTTACATATATTTGTTTTAGGATTTTTGTTTTTGGGTAGTAACACAAAGTACTACATATTTGGGAAGTAGGAAGAGCTTTCAAAATCACCTACGCATAAAAATCTGAGAAGTGTCACGTCCATTTGTTCCGAACCCCTGAGAGCTAAGTAGATGTGCCTGGAATTACAGCTGCAATTTTATGGGGGTATGTGCCTTTTAGCTGTTCACATTTACAAACTGAAATCTTTGTCCTTTCTTTGAAAATTAGCTCGAGGTCAGTCAAATTTGACAGAAAGCACAATGGTCGTTTTTCAAGTTGTATCACACATTCTGTTTTGGATTTAGTCCTGGGATTTGACACATTCTAACCCACATAATATAAATGCTATGAAAAACTGTAAATGTTTTGCTATCATTACAAGCTTAAATATGATCAAAACAATGTCCTTGATGTCCAACTATGAACACTAAGTGTTTTGCTCTTTGTGTTGCTTTTGCTGAACTGCTGTTTCTGTCATCTTGTGCCTTTGAACAGTTTTTTTTTTTCTCCCTTTTTTTGCCTCGGTTTGTCTGTGGGTAATTAGCTGTGGATGAATCTGGGGACTGATTATGCTCATTTTTCTGTGTTCCTGCTGGACTCAGCTTCACACCTCATTAAAGACAAGCAGGAACAGCTCAACTTAGTTCCCTTAACAGCACCAGATACAATGAAGCTGGTTCATTTGTGTCATAGAGGTATAACTTTACAATGCTGAGTGGTCTCTTATTTTCAGGCATAAGCACTGAAGAAGATAAAAAGACCCTTTCAAATGCAAGAGTTTATTGCATTTCTTTTTCTTTTGCTTTTTTCTCTCTTCTGTCAATGAAGAGCTATATTTGGTGTTGTGAACATTTCCCAAAACCTTTCCTAAACAATTTTTATTTGTTAAGCAATGCCAAAAAAAAAGCATTAGTTATATACTAGTCCCTTAAGTGCAGTTCCAAATACCAGTTTGTAGGATTAGTACAAGATGGATTTCCAAGAAATACGAAGAAGTCTCTCAATGAATCTAGATGAAGTTTTGAGAAACACATAAAAACTGACTTGCCCAAATGACACAAATATTTAAAACATTAAGATAAATCCAAAACTCTTCAATAGATTCCTTTAAATAATGTTTCTTTCTTTTTTTTTTTTTTTTTTTTTTGCTAAATTCAGTATTTTTCCAGTGTTGAGAATATCTAAGTGCAGGCCTCAGAACTTGAACGAATATCCGGGCTCCAGATGGAGCTATCCCCTTCCCATTTAGTTTGGGAACACCTGCATTCTCTGTGAAAAGGATAACAAGAAAAAATACAAAACCGCTGTCAAGATGTGGCAAAAGCACTGCATCATCTGTCCTTCTGAGAGTTGAATCAGCGTGCAATTGTTTTCAAGAAGAAATGCTGAACACAATAATTCAACAACCTGCACTTACCGAACCAAAAACACTGTCCAATCGAGTAACAAGCTTACTGTGGAACAGCACGTTCAGTTCCGCCCTGAGAGGCAGCATAACTTGACAGTTAGGTAAGAGTAAAGTGTGTCATTAATTTATCTCGGGCTGTCTTTTAAAGTTTTAACTTTATTACCAAACTTGACCCTAAAATTAAGTCAGGCATTTAGAAAATCTTAATTACTAATAGTTATATTCAGTGTAATAGTACTGGTGGGATTTAAAATGCATCATGGTTATTCCCATGTATCGGATGAAAGCTTTATTCTTTTACATTTTAAGGAACTAAACATAATCAAAAACCTGAGTTTGGCCTGTTGTTACACTTTGACTTTTTGTCATGAAAAATAATTTCCATAATAATGCTGATCTTAACCCTGCCTTCTTTTAGTAAAAGTTACTATACATGTATTGTTTGGTCTGTACAAAATTGGTCTTGATTGCTTATCCAACCCAATACGTCCAAGAGCTTCATAACAGATATTGACTGAACACAAGTGAATGTCATTTTCAAGGCTTGTGAAAGACCCTGGCGACTTGCTAGACAGGCTTTTGACAAGCCCGAGAGATTTCAGATGTCTGGAGCGTCTTTATTTGTTTCTCCATCATCTACTTGTCCTCGATCACTTCAATCCGTTCGTACAGAGTCTGGAGGTCTGTTTGATTCTGTCTGAGGAAGCAGGTATGGAATACTAACTAGATTTATAACGAAGCCATGTTTACTGTAGAGTATCAACAGAATTTGCTCCATTCTCTGGCTGTCAAGAATAAATTGGAGTAGCAAAAGTACCTTAATGACAAAGTCTAACACTAAGAGCAGTCAGCCTTCAACTGAAAATCAAAGTGGCACAAATAAAGCACTTGTCTCGCACAATTTCAACCTATTGGAGGGGTTTTTGCATTTGGCACCAAAATTGCGGCTTTTGTTTTCACTGCCAGCCGCTGTCATTATGAACACTGAGGGACAAATTTATTGCTGCGTAGCTTTTTAGTTTCTCTTTGAGTGGGTGGGAGTGAAATTCTTTTCCATCAAAATGTCAGAAACTGCATGTAGAACAAGCTTTCTGACCTGCATTCGTTTTGCAACTTTGAATCCTCAAACGACTGCGTGTGTGACGTGTGTGTTTGCCGTTTCCAGGGAGCAATCTGTTAGTGCCGCCGCCTCATAGCGAAGAGGTTAAATGGCATTTTATGGACGAATTGAGCAAAGTGCACACATCTGTTGCTTCTCTTGTTTGGATCTCGTTTTCTGTCACATGCACAGGAACACACCAATACATCCTATACGTCTTCCTCATTTATTTCAGAATGCAATATCTGATATCCGATTTAAACTTCTAAGTTGTCTACTGAGCACACCTTTCAGAGCTGGTAGCATCACGTTATACCCCAAACTCTTTTACTCTTTATCTGAAGTGAGAATTGGGGAAGTAAAATAAAAACATAGCCAATATTAAGATGTCAGTGTGAATGACAGCATACTGCTACAGTATGCTTTTGGCTAAGAGTGAGTTTAGCAGTAAGTTTGTCCTAAAATTTTTGTCTGTCATCCTGTGGTCACTTTTCAGGATCTTGTTTCTGCTTTCAACTGAATGTGTCTTGAAAGGTTTAAATTATTTTATCATTGTCCAAAATGTTCTTACACTGGTGTGATAATATCATACCTGGATCCAGGATATATTTGAACTGTTGATTTTTGTCAGTAACTCCATTCTGATAAAAAAAAAAAAGAAAACCCTGACATGATACAATACATTATATAGAGAAAAAATAATAATTAAATCACTAATTCCTCTCAAATTTGATGTTTAAGACTTTCAGCTAATGACAAACTTTTCCAAAAATTGTTTGGTACATCTTGTTTTAACTTGTCCCATGTCCTTTTCAGTGGTTTTGTAGTTGTTATTGTTATATATAAGTATGTTGTTAGTCGCTCTGGTTTTATTGGTTGTCTTTTTTCTTGTCTGGAGCCTTGAGTGGAAAAATAGTTCCATCCAGGAGATTTTTTTTTTTTTTTTTTTTTTTTTCAATAGTGGTAGTTTGTTTACATTTTCTCTCTAACTCACTTAATGAGTCACAAAAAAATGATACTTTTCTGCTCTAACTCTGGATGTTCTGGTTCACATCTTTAGATGTCCAACGTTACTTGAAAACTTCTCTTCTCTGTTTTCGTTTTCCCAAACTCTCTTTTCAAACTTAATCATAAATATCTAATTTTATGCCATTCAAACTATGCCTTTAATCTCAAGAGAGACACTAAGGAATTGTTTAATGATATTAAAACCTTAAACCAACGTGGATTATATTTTAAACATTTATATTAAAGAAAGAAACCATTTTATCCTCTTCTACTAGTTCGCAGAAATACTGGTACAGCTTGCTATTGAGTTTGGCCTTGTTTATCGAAATATTTGATTATAAAATATGTGCTCCAGGTGTAAGTAATTTGATGCGGAGTAAATATCTACCTGGATAAATATGCAGAATTTGATCACTTCTTTGAATGTGTTATGGATTCATTCCCCTCAGAGATAATTATTATTTTTTGTTTGATTTTTGAGATTATCAATCTTTTTAAATTACTATTCTGTATGGTAGTATTAAACCAGCTACACCATATGCTTAAAAAATAACAGTAGTAGTCCATTTTTGTGTGTACCAGCAATTAATTTGAGTTTTGTTATTGAATTGAATTTCAGAAAAAAAAAATGCTTATTGTATTCTTTATTACATGTACACATTCCAACTGATTAATCCTGTCTGAAGAATGTTTTATATTTCTATCTATACATTTACAGATCTACAATGAGATGATCAGAGACCTGCTGAACCCATCTTCAGGTTTCTTGGATCTAAGAGAAGACTCTAAGGGTGTGATTCAGGTTGCAGGCATCACAGAAGTGTCGACCATCAACGCCCAGGAGGTGAGAGGATGCCCTGTGCGGTTTCATCGCACGGTTAAAAAGCTACGAACACTCCTGACAGCCTCACTCGTGTCTCCTCAGATCATGGAGTTGCTAATGAAGGGCAACAAGCAGCGCACGCAGGAGCCAACGGCCGCTAATCAGACGTCGTCTCGCTCCCACGCTGTGCTGCAGGTTGCCGTCAAGCAGCAGAGCCGTTGTCGTGACGTTTTGCAGGAGGTCCGCTTCGCTCGGCTTTTCATGATTGACCTCGCCGGCTCAGAAAGAGCTGCTCAGGTGGATAGATTTGTCGCTTTGTGCTTGTATTTAGATATCTTTTGATAACGTTAAGTTCAAAATTCAAGGTCCTTCTACTGTTTGAATGTGATTGAACATGCGTAGTATGCGTAGCATACGCTTCTACATCTAAACCGGAGCTTCCCCTTAACGTTGGCTTATTTTGCAATTTCACTTTTCAAGATGAACATCATTTTATGAGGGAGACTACAGTGCCTTGCAAAAGTCCTCATAGCCTTCAAAGTTTCTGAAGTTACACCGACAAGGGTCAATGGATTTTACTGGGATTTGTGTAATAAATGATCACAAGTAAAAGGATAATTTTTTACATTTGGATATTTTTTATATACAATATATGAAAAGTGTTGTATTATTTTCCTATTATTCAGATTTCCTCCTTAATCTCCCTCCAGAAAAAAAAAAACATGAATTCTACCAATTGTGTGAAAAAAGTTATGCACTATTTTCTGGTGGTCTTTGCAAAACGCTGCATGAACCACTCAGATTATTAAATGCATATATCAGTAGTGTCAACTTTGATTACACTTATGTGAATCATACTTCAGAGTTTTCCCAGTGACTGGGAAAACTCTGACTTCCATTTCATAATCTTTAATACGTCCATTTCATCAAATTTATTGGGCAGCTGTAACAGCTAGTAATTATTCTTTTTATTGCTTGGCTGTTGTAATTTCTCCTTCAATCTTAGCAACATCACAGTTGAGGGGCCAACTCCCATAATGTAGAATTACATGATCCGATATTACCTAGTACATTTTGCAACAACTTTATGATAAAAAATTAATCTCTCATTCTTTTAGATCCCGAAAGTGAAGTAAATCCTCTCGTTTAGTCCGATCCCCTCCTGCAGGCGATGTCGGTCACGATGTCCTGCATGAGATCCTCGTTGTATGTTCTGCAGGCTTCCTCGACCACAAACAGGACTCCAAATTATTGTTAAAGTTGCTGCCCGTCATCCAGGCTGATTTAATACTAAGTGTTTCCCCTAGAACACCGACAGTCACGCCACTCAAACACTCTAAGCTTATCTACCTTTAGTTTCTCCTCAACAACATGTTACTTGGCTCCAAAAAGACACCTTAGCAGATGTTACATTTGCGATCAGTGGAAGGGAGATTCAGAACCCAGACGAAACAGGCCAAGCCTTCTCTGTCATTTTGCACAGAAACGGAGAAAACAAAAAAGTCAAAGCAAATTTATCTGTAAAAGAAAATTTTTTTTTTAGATGAAACTTCAAGCTCATAGACAAGCCTTGTTGATGTTTCGGTGGGCTGGCTGTTAGCTTTATTCCAGTCAAGGCTGGGACAGTGTGCTCACATCCCTCAGGTTTGAGTTATTTCTCCTTTTAATTCCAAATTTCTAGTCCGGAGACTGTTCCTTTCACCATTTTACTTGCACTGATCTATTACCATTTTCCTGCTTAGAATATTTTTATTGGAAAGGGGTTCACTGAATCCTTTTTACTTTCCTTACAAATAAGCAGCCAGACATCTGTTTATTTGAGTTATGAAGGTCTGTCAAGCTCTGTGATTATAGTGAGGGCTTTTCAGACTCACCCTGCAGTTTCAGATGCAATGTATTTGGTAGCGCCTTCCTGTTTTGGAGGACGTCACTCAAAATGCTCGTTTTGTTTCAGAGAAGTATTTCATGACTACTTATATGCTTCAAAAATCCAAAACAACTTCTTTTGTTTTTCTGGCTTTGAAATATGATACGATCCTTGTTTGATCTAAATGTGGCTAAATCCAAATGTATTTATGAAGTATGTGCCTTATTTTTCTCTCAGTAAGAAAAATGTGTTTCACTGAAGGGAGGTGAAATTGTTCAGTCTTGGTCTTCTCTTTGACTTTTCGTCTCTACCGCATTCACCATATAAATAAAATCTCCCTGGTACTAGTTGGATGCCTTTTGTTGCTTGCTATTCCCAGTCTCCCTCTAGCTCCTTCTACTGAAAGCTTTCATTTGACCCCCGTCACAGGGACAAAGTGATAAAAACCCCTGTGAGTTCAGAGGTTTTCTCACCCATCGATCTCTGCCTCTTTCAGACCCAGAATAGAGGTCAGCGATTGAAAGAGGGAGCTCACATCAATCGCTCCCTCCTGGCTTTGGGCAACTGCATTAACGCCCTGAGTGACAAAAATGGCAACAAGTACGTCAACTATCGAGACAGCAAGTTGACGCGCCTCCTGAAGGTACCGCAGTTGAGAAAAGATTCCTTTCTTTATACAGTGCCTGGCAAAAGACGTCACGCATTTGCACAGAATTCAAACAAGCTCCTTTGATAGACCGAGACAAAGTGGTGCCGAATTGTGAGCTGCAAATTAACAATCTGAAAAGTGTGCGGCGCATTTGTGTTTCTACAAGGATTGACTCTGGCGAGTGGAATGCAAATGCTTTCCACACTTTTCAAGTTTTTAGTTAAAATATTTTTTAAAACCAAGTATAATTTTTCTTCTACTTCACAGTAATGCATTAATTAGTAGAATTAAATCTTAAGACTGGACCTATAAAACACACAAAAAATGTTTAAGCCACTCTGTCTGTTATATTCACAAAAATGTGTCTCATATTTCAATGACAGGACTCATTGGGTGGGAACAGCAGAACGGTGATGATAGCCCATATTAGCCCCGCCTCTTCAGCTTTCGAGGAGTCTCGAAACACGCTGACGTACGCTGACCGTGCCAAAAGCATTCGAACACGGGTAAACTTTTATTTCGCCCTAATAAAGGCTCACCTTGAAGTGGATTGGATTTTTTTTCCCCAGACATATTGTTTCCCATCACTGTTTGCTTTAGGTGAAGAAGAACCTAATAAATGTGTCATACCACATTGCTCAGTACACAAACATCATCTCTGACCTCCGCTGTGAAATCCAGCGGCTCAAAAAGAAGATTGCGGAGCAGGCGAGCCGGCAGGTCGGCTCAGACCGAGCTGACATCCGAAACGTCCAGGGTAAATTTGATCGTCTCGACTTTAAACGAATAAAAGTCACATAACTCAACATCTGTTGAAAACTGTAGTCATGTTTCTTTCTTCCTTTATTTCTCTTTGTATTTCCACTGTCTTTCAGCGGAGGTCCAAGCCCACTCCAGCCAGCAGAGCAGAGCAGAGATGGACGAGTTGAGGGAGCAGCTTCTGGATGCTTTCCGGCAGCAGATGAAGATCAGGAAGAGTCTGATCGAGCTGGAGAACAGCAACATGGAGATCCAGATCGACACCTCTAAACACCTCGTCACCATTGCAGAGTCAGTCGGATTTCTGCTGTTTCACCGCAGAGCACACCTGTCATTTAAAATCTAACAATCCAGATTGTCACATTTTAGCAGCTGTCTTCCAGTTAATATTCTCAATTCTCCGCTCGGGGGTTTAAATCAAATAGACTCTTATTCTTGCTCTGGTCTGGTTTAATTAAAATAATTAGTGCACAGTAAGTGTTTCTCTGTAGCTATTTCATGTTATTAACTGTTAACAGTGAAGCAAATCTACTTATGATTTTCCTTGACTAGAAAGTCTATTCAAAGTAAAGAATCATTGGAAGCTTTAGAACATGTAACTGCAGCTGTCGCTAAAAACCTTTCTAACAATATACACATGTATTATGTGCCCTAGCTGGGAGCAGGAGCAGAGTAAGCGCAGGAGAAAGTGGCGCGCAGAAAGAAGGAAGGAAAGTGTCAATAAAGACGAAAGTGAGAAGGATTCGGATTCTCCAGAGTCTCCCCCAGACAGCACAGAGACCCGGGAGGTAGCAGTGGCTCGGGAAAACCTGCTCACCCTCATGGCCGAGCAGAAGAAGATTCAAAAGCAGAAGGTTGGCTTCTTCAAAATGTTAGGATTGGAATACATTCTGACGTTCTCCCGTACTGACTAAAAAAAAAAAACCTCTGATTGAAGGGTTTACTGGAGCAGAGGTTTCTGGAGCTCCGGGATCGAGGCCGGCGCCTGGAGGAGCTCCTTCCTCGCAGGGTGAGCTCAGAGGAGCAACGCGAAGTCCTCGGCCTCCTCTGCAAGGTCCACGAGCTGGAGATCGAGAACGCGGAGATGCAGTCCCACGCTCTGATCAAAGACAACGTCATCCGGCAGAAAAACTTTGTGGTTCAGCGCTTTGAGCAGCACAGACACCTATGTGATGAGATCATTCAGCAACAGAGACAATTCATAGATGGTAATTTACTTTTAAATCATTACGCTGCGTTTGACCTTTGCGTTGGACTCGTCTAAAGATTTTTCAGTCGTCAGTTGAAAAATGCATGTGTGCTGTGTGCATTTCTCACAGATTATTAACCCTGACAAGAAATTACAAGTTGCAACCCTGTGACTTCATGCACAAAGGCTCGAGTGGCGACATGGCATACGCTTGAATAGAAAAACTTACCCACACACACGAAAGAAAAACCCCAGATGTTTAAAACTACACAGGGGCCCAGATCCAAACATATTTTTTCTTGACTCAAGGTAGAGTGGCATAGTCCTGATCAATCCTCCAGCTGTATAGGTACAGGCAGCCTCAGCCTCAGGCACACAGCTCCATCAGGATTATTCTTGACAACTTAAAGTGGCCAGTAATCAAATTTTCATCTCGGGCCAGAAAATAATCTCGGTTTCTCGAAACACAATCTCTTCCCGCTGCACCATCTGGGTGGATGTCCGCTTTAGAAGACATTTGATAAAACAGTTTTATCGGGATGTTAGTTGTTAAAGATTCGTTTTCAGCACTCACAAATCATCCTGTGAGAGTTTCTGCTACTCATCCGTACTGAGTGTGCAACGCTTTAAATGCCTGTACGTAAAACTAGCTTATAGCACCCTTGTACATGTCTCCCTCTGCATGTTTTAGAGCACAGCCTGCTTGTACCGCCGCACCTCCAGGAACTATATGAGGTGTACATGAGGGAGCTGGATGAGAGGAAGCTGGAGAGAGCTGTAGCCTTGGACAAGGTGACCAACAGACAAACCATCAAGGTGACAGTGTCATGTCGAATCAATTAGTCAAGATGCTTAGATATGAATTAAACTGGCAGGACAAATTACGAAGGCGTTTTCTGTATTCTGATTTGCAGGAAGGATCTTTACCAAAGATCTCTCTGCCGGGTCAAGGTCGCGATTACACACAGGACGTAGATTCCGACCAGGAGAGCTTACGCGACATGTTCGCAGAGAACAGACGAGGTCAAGCTAGAATGCGCAGACACACCTTGCCCCCAATTCTCCCTGAAGCTGAGCCGTAAGAGGAGATCATTTTCTTATTCTTTACTCATAACATGTATTTAAAAGTGCATTTACTCATTGACTTGATTTTATATTTTCTCTGACCTCAGGGACAGGGTGTTTAAAAGCAGTCCTCACGCCAAGCAGATAAAGAACTCGGCTGTAATGACCCCTCCTCCGATACACATAAATGGGAAAGGCAACAGAGAGGTAAGGATAATTCCTATACACCAGCTACTCTGCTTTGTTTCAGGTAATAATCCTGAGAGGTACCTCTCAGTAAATTATATTATCAAAAATGTTATGTATTTCAGTGATTCAGTTCAAAATGAGAAAGTTTCATATTGTATCAATTTATATAAACATCAAGAGTTCCTAAGAAGATTAATTTACAGAAATAAACACTTAATATACTTCCATCTTTGTGTATTACATCTACATCATATGCGAGTTTAACATCAGAAATCGATTCCGGAACATTCAAAACGTGAATGCGGTCAGACCAGTTCTTTTCCTTTTTAAACAGCACCACCCTCTGTTTCATTTAGGCTCTCGCAGATTTTTACCTCTTTTAGATTTTCTTTCTGTTTTCTGTAAAATCTTAAGAAGAAGCTTTGGATCTCCAGAGTAAAAATGTACTACAAGATTTGATTTTGGAAAGGCACGGATATTATCAAAGTAACACTGCAGTGAATGTTTGGTCACAATGAGTCCCTCTGATCCTCATGTCTGCAGCTGCAGCCTCTGGCTCCTGAAAGCTTCACGAGCTACAGCCATCTCAGCCACAGCATCAGCAGCCAACTGGACTCGTCACCCGAGAGCAGCGAAGCAGGGGGTGATATGACCATTTCTCGAAATGGTAAGATCCTTCTTCAGATGTGGTATTCATTATGGAACATGTTAATACCTGCAGAGAAGCTTTTTGTTTGTTTGACTTCATTAAAGTACTTCCAGTGAGTGTTCTGTAAAAACACAGCATGACATATTTATTCCAGCAATCCCTCAAATATCTACCTGTTCTGTTCTTATGTAACAGTGTGGACAGACAGATTAGCCACATGAGTCACTTCATTTATTTTAGTGCCCCAAACAGCAAGCAAATGTCTTCACATCACATGCAGAACATATAGAGGGTGAAGATTGTGAATGCAACACAAACCTACTTAACCATCTGCCTTCAGAAATGAACTTCAAATATTAAGACATTAGGTAGCTAGTAGTTGTGGATTTCGCAAAAACGATGAGAAAGACAGCTTCCATTAAACGTATGAAAGGAAGTTCTCTGGTCACCAAAATAACACATTTTGTCTTGGATATTAAACGGTATGGGTGACGGAAAACTAACACCCTGAAGACACCATAAAAACACGGTGAGGCTGTGGTGACTCTTCTTCTCTGCATTCATGGATTTCTTTGTGTTGCTCTATCATAAAATCTAAATAAAAAAACATTGAGGTATATTGCTGTAATGTGACAAATTATGAAAGTGCAGTGCAATCATTCAACCAATAGACAAGTTAATGCATCACTATGTCCTCATTGTTTGGTAATTCCTTTGTGAAAATGCAGAAAATAGCGTTTTCCCCGGCACAAATTATATTTTACGTCTTAAAACGAAAGCCAAGCAGAAGATACTTCATATGAATCATTCAGACTTTTATCCCTCAGCTAAAATATTTATTTTACCATGTCTGCACAGAACGGCAGCAGATCCTTAAAGGGGTTCAGAACATTGTGGTAAAAGCAGCCCGTCGACGTTCCAAAGCCCTGGAGGTGGATGTCCTCCGGTTACCTGCTGCCCCCTCTCCCCTAGACCACAAAAAGCAGAAAAGCAACCTCTCTTTAATCGAGGGGCCCCCTAGAGGCCTACCCTTGCGGCGCGGCAGGCAGCCGAGCCCTGAACTGAGACACGCCACGTCTGATGATAACCTGTCCAGCAGCACAGGGGAGGGACCGGGCCTGCACGTGACTTGGACACGTCCTCGCAACCACCACGCCGCCAACAAGAACCAAACACCTCGCGAGGTGGACTTTGAGGCCCGTCGCAAGAAAAGACGCTCAAGATCTTTTGAGGTCACTGGTCAAGCAGTGAGTCATTTTAATTTGTTATTAAATGTTGTGAAGTGTGAAATATTTTTCAAGGTTTTCGTCCACCTTTGTCTCAAATCATTTTGAGCAAATTCGTAGCCAATTTGAAGTGGCTGTGATTTTGGCTACTTGAAATTCTCATGAAGTGCAAGCTACTCTCTCAAAACACACTTCTTGGATTGTCACATTTGGAACTTAGTGAAATACCAAAATGATGGAACTGCATACCGAAAACCAGTCATTGGTTCTACGACAGCGTTGACAGTTCTTGTCACATGGCAGTTTGTTTGGCTGAGAGAACCATCAACGCTCTGGCATCTAAGTTGTTGCTTCAGTCCTAACATTTCCTCACTTCTCTCTCATGCAGCTGCCTCAGACCAAAGCCATCACAGCTCAGAGGTTTCGTCCTCTGGACAGCACATCGGACCCTCATCTTCATGTTAACGGCCAACCCCAGGCCCCCGTGGTGCGTCCACAGTACAGAGGGGTCCCTCCTATCGCCAAAGTCAGGCCTCACCACAGCAATCACACACATACAGGTGACCAGTTATCCTTGCTAGTGGATAGAAAGTGACATTCTTTATGGTTCAATCTCTTTATTTTATTCATTTGTCTCCATAGGAACAAATGCCGAGTCCTCCACAGCCAGCATTAATAACCTGAAGAGAGGACCTCAGCTCCGACAGCCCCACCCTCTTCTCTATGTCACCACCACAGGCACCGGGGCCCAGCGCACTCGCAGACATTGAGCTCAACACAAGCACTTAAAGCCACCCCAACTGCGCCTGAAAGCCAAGAGTTAGGGACTAGTGGAGAAACTATGACAGAAAAGGACAAACAGTAAGCAGACAAAGCCTGGATGTCTTAACACAGGTGCTGTCATCTGCGTCCACCATGTATGAGGCCACTCTAAGATCCACTTACCTGAAGACACCACAGATTTGTACATTAACAGTGCCCATTCTGTCCTGTGCGGTGTCTTCACTTTAGTCCGCTGCTGTGCTGAATATCTTGTGTTTTGGTGAAGTTGCGAAGATGTGAAGCTCACTGTGAACGCAAGTCAGTTGTTTGTTGTGACCGTTTCTGTTTTTGTTTATATATATATATATATATATATATATATATATATATATATATATATATAATTTTTTTTTTTTTTTTTTTTTGGTCTTTGTTATGAAAACCTGAAACAAAAAACACTAATCTAAGACACTCTAAGCTCAGCTTAATGATGTAAATACAGTCTGACTTCATGTATCAAAACAATGCAGAGTAAACTCGGTAACACTTTATTTGAAGGGGGTTGAATAAGACTGTCATGACACTGTCATAAACATGACATAACACCTGTCATGAACATCAATAAGCCTTCATGAATATTTATGACTGTTGTCATAAAGCGTCATTCGGTAAATTATGACACTTTTAATACAAAGTTGACATTATTCAAAATGTCTTTGTTATGACAACTTGACATTAACCAAGAAATCATTACTGTTTAAATTTTACCTTTAATAACATAAAGATACCTAATTTTTAAAGTGCAATCAGTAATACTTTTAGAACAAATTGATATCAGTAATGATTTCTTGGTTCATGTATAATGTCAACTTTGTATTAAAAGTGTCACAATTTACCGAATGATGCTTTATGACAACAGTCATAAATATTCATGAAGGCTTATTCATGTTCATGACAGGTGTTTATGACAGTGTCATGTCAGTCTTATTCACCCCCCCTTCTACTGCACTGAGCTAATGCTGTACTGGTAAAATGTATTTATTAATTTTTGTTCTTGTCAGACTGGAGCACTGATATTTGTGGAGAAAAACTAAATGTGTGTATTTTGTGGATTCTACATCCTTTCCCCACACTTGAGGTCTCTGCCTTTTTAAACCAAATATTTCCTTATTTAATATCATGTTTGTGTAAATGCATACCCTGGCATCACAAGATGCTTTGTTTTCCAGATTAGTTGGTTCAGCTTTTAATTAACTGTTTAACAAATGCCTTTTTCTTTTACAATATTGACAGTTTTCATATTTGTTCCTTTCTGTTCTTTTTTTTTTTTTTTTTGTACATTTTTTTATTTGTACCTAAATAAAATTGACTGAATTGTGTATTTTTGATCCACTGCCTGTTGGCTTAATTGGTATTTTGTAGGAATGATGGATATGTGAGTTTTGCCATTTAACAATTTGGGAAGACGAGATGATTATGTCACAGCTTTGTAAGCTTCTGATTACAAAGCTGAGTTAAGCATAGGCAGACCTATGAACCTGGTCACATTTCAGAAGAATAAGAGTGAAATTGTGTAAATTTGTATATCTCACTGCTATGTTCTAAAATGTCCAGTAGATGGCAGAGTCGCATTATTAGAAGAGCAGCGTTTAATTTTAAGGCATTCACACCGATGTATTTTAACTTAAGAATTTTCCGTCTGATGCCTCATTTGGTATGTTGTTGGAAATATGTATCCCTGTAACAATAGAAACGAAATACACACACGAAATGAAATTGAAAGCAATATTAGCTTATAACAAATTTCCGTTTTTTAAGACTGATAGGTTTTATAAAAAATGAGAAAGGCAGATTTAGTTTTCAAAATGACTCCAAAATATTAAATTTTTGTCTAAAAGTGCATTTTAGAATTACCGCCTGGTCTCATCTGCCAACGTTTTTCTAGTCCAATAAAAAACGCTTACAGCTTGATCGATCGGTCAGTTGACCAATCAGAGCTTAGATTCCCGTCTCGAATGATGGTGCACGTATGGCTGATTTGCAACCCGCTGAAGCAACAGTGGAGAAGAAGAGAAAATGTCGCTGACTTCAACTCGGACCGTTCTAGGATCAGTGGCCTCTTAGGGGGAAAAAACAGACGCCAGTTCAGTGAGTAGCGCCATCGTCATCAGTCACAACTTAAATTAGGATGCATGCGTATCTGGAAGTCAACACGGACCGTAGTTTTCTCTGCCGATGTTGGTCATTTTCCTTTGACGTTTGACAGCGACCGAAACATACTAAAACAGCAACAGTAGCGGCTGGCAGCCATGATGGCTGTTTGGAACATTGAATGCGGCGGTTTTACTAACATTTGCAGAGTGGTTAGCTTAAAAGTTTAGAGCTTTGCTGCATAGTCAGCATGGCTAAATCATTAAATTATGGTTTACTTAAACGTTAAATAGTCATATAAAACAATTAAGCTACCTTTAAACGCGAAATTATACGATTCTATGGATTTTATTAGTTTGTTATTTTCAAGTTTAACCCACGTTGAAAAAAAAAAATCTATAAACATTTGTAGAGAATTTCATTCTTAAGCCCAAAACATACAGTTTTCGCCAGTTTTTGTTTGTTCGGTCTGTTCATTGAGGAGTTGAGCTATTCGGCAGGCACTGAAAGTGCGATTTATTTGTCGTGACGCTTCGCCTGTAGCTCTGTAGTTTCACATGTACTAATAAAAAAAAGAGAAATTGTCACAAACTAATTTAAATAAGTTATTAAGTGGATTTGTAAGGTTTTCCCATTTTGAGATGGACGTTTCCTTATGTATCACATCAAAACTTGTTTCAATGTTTTTTGATGAGCAAACTACACTGTATATGTGGTTTAATGCATTTATAAATATTATTGTTGTGAAGAAGTTTAAAACACTGCTACGTTATAAAACAATACATATCTGTGAAAAGGGATGTTTACAGACCCTTCATCTAGACTGAGTATGACCTATTGTACAAAGAACAAATGGCAAAAATGTTACGTTTCTCGATGTGCAAAGCTGGTAGAAAGATGTAATATGCTCAGTGCTTTATCCGGTCATTATTTTTTTCTAAACATTTACTTTAGATTTGCACAATGACTATCAGTTCAGTCCACTCCTTAATACAGATTTTTTTAAAACTCAATTTCTAATCAGGTTTTATTTTCTCTTTCAGAATAAATCTTCTGCTGTGGTGACAGGAGTAGTTCCAAGTGTCAATAAAAATATATATTGTAAACAAGAGGTGTTTTCTTGATAAAAACAAAAAGAACTGTTCCCCCTTTTTTTCTTTAGCTATTATCAGTATTAAAACGGTAGTAAGATTATGTATCCAGGACTTCAAGATAAACCTGAGCTAGTACTTATACCCTCGTATTTTACTCCTTCTGCTTGAAAAGAAAGATTTTTGTGAAAATATGGACCCCGCTTCCAGGATGGTGGGTCTGGATCCCCAAGCAAACATGGTTTTCACAGTTGTAAAGCCAGTTATGAGCATCTTTCAGGTGTCCCCAGAGCAGGGCAACAACATATCTCAAAGTGGCATGGGCATGCAAAGTTTATCTGAAAATGCATTAGTCCTCCCTCAGCAGGCACAAGGTCAGGCTCAGTTAGATCAGAACCATTTGGAAATGCACAGCACTCAGCCTCATGTTCAGCCACAGATGCAGGCTACAGCCCAGCACCAAGGGGAAGAGATCCCCCAACACCAGGAGGTGTCGGCAAACACAAACTCTGAGTCTAATGCCGAGATGCCCTTTGCAGAAGTGTCTTCTCTCCTGGATCCCAACATGAAAGGATCCAAAGCTCGTAAGTGACCACCAGTGAAAGTTTTGGTCTGCCTTCTCTTTGCTAAGTTTATTCAGGATCTATGTATTGCAGTTTGCATAAATTTGGTTTTCAAATTACCAACGTCGCTGCGCTGATTTGCCTCATTCTGTCTGACTTCATCCTCAGGAAAATATCTCATCTCGTATGATGAAATTAAAAGACGCCTGCAGGCCCCAGAGAAGATGTCCCTGCGGTCTCTGGCAGCGTACACTCGGGTCAGCAGAGGCCCAGCCAGCAAGAAAACACTTCTGGAGTCACTGAATGTCCTTGGCCTCATGCCCAGCACAACCACCGCGGTATCCTCCTCCTTCTCCAAACTCACTGAAGGTGACGGATGCACTTTTAATAAAGAGCAGCGTATACAAACTAAGGATATGTAGCAAATCTAAAAAAAATAAATAAATAAAAGAAGTGTTCAGAGATGCTCTTCGTCTGGTCTGAGTGAGCTTGAGCAAATTTTGCAAAGATTTAGGGGCAAAAACTCCAGTCTCTGGATGTGAAAAGCTAGTGGAGACATACTTCAAAAATACGAGAAACTGTTTCTGTAGCTAAAGACGGTTTTATTCCGTGTCGATCCAGGAAAGCTGAATGCAAATGCACGCCTGGCACTCGCTACATAAAGTTCCAGTTATTTAGATTGAAGTCTGTGGTTATAATGTGACACGTGAAAAAGTTTATTTGACAAGTTGGATGTTAAAATGACTTTTTTGTTTGTTTTTGTTTTCAGGTGACACCAGAGCTCTGTGTGAAGATATGAAAGATTTTTCCCATGATTACATTGACTACAGTAACATGGCCAAACAACTCATCCCTGAGATGAACACAGTTCAACACTGGTCCAAAATTATTGAAACAAAGTATGGATGTGCTTACGATCAATCAAAATTAGCGTGACTATGAGAGTCGTGTCAGTGTAACGCTTCGCCTCTTTCCCACAGGAACCATCTCGAGGACATGAGAAAATGCTTCAAGGACCCAGTAAACAGTGGCGCGTTTGACAACGTCACTCATGGCCTCGGTCTCGGAATGTTGGACGTTGCGTTAGACATGGTCGTCATGGTCATCGATCAGCAGATCCGCATCCTGTCTGGCGTGGCGGCGTCGGACCCCGTCGACTCGGGTCTGCCGTCCCGTCGCATTCGCAGGCGCCAGCGCAAACTGCGCTCGTCCGACAACGAGAGATCCCACAAGATTTGTGGGGGGATGAAGGAGCAGGGGAAGATCCTTTTAAAAAGCAAGGGACGAGCCAGAAACAGGAAGAAGATGAGGACGGAGTCTGGGATCTCCGAAGCGGTCGTGTCCCACGCAGAGCAGAGCAAGCCGGATAATGTTCAGAGTAACGTCCTCACCCTGGTCTCTGTGGGTTATGAAACGGTCTCCAGCGGTATGACTGCAGCTGGAACTGTTTGACACCTGCTGAAATCGCCAATTCACACTGCTGATCTAGGACAAAACACCAGCTAGACTAAGCCACTTAACCTCCAATGAAGAAAACCAAGTGCTCAGTCACACCCTGATGACACTTAAACTCTTTTCAGATGACATATCGAGGCTTGTAGACATTACTCCCATTTTTTTCAACTTTCTCCATGGCTTTATTCTGCTTATTAGTAGAATATCTGAAAATCACTGGAGAGTAGATTGATTTTGACATAGTAGGATTAGTTAGTTTGCAGTGGTTGAGTAAAAAGCGTAGATATACAGGTGTGTCATTAATCGCTGGAAAGTTCATTTATTTCATCATATCAAAAATAGACACTTATGTAAAAACTCTTTACACGCAGTGGTGCATTTCAAACATTTATTTCTGTTATTTTTGATGATTACTGAAAACCAAAATTATTTGTGTTGGAAAATTAGGACACTGCCTTGGAAAACAAGGATTCAAAGGCTTTGTTTTGTGTCTGCCATGCAAGCGTCGGGCGAGATACTTTTCTCCATGATTTTGTAGGCCTTAACACAACTTCTTATGTTTTTAAAGTCGTTTTTATTTTTCGTTCACCTAATTCTCAGAGACTACATTTTATAGTTTATTGTTTGTGATATTTACGTAAATGCGTACTTAAAATCCACCTGAAATAAGCAAACTTTTCATTGAGCTTCTTCAGATGCACCTGTGTAGCAGCCTTAAATGTTAGTAGAAAGTTACATGATCAGTTAATCTCATGAGACATGAGTGGAAAGCTGTGTATTAGTAACTAGGTATGTAGCAGCTTCGTCAAAGACGGTAATAAGTGGCTGATCCAGTCACTGATTGGCTTTGTGTACCATTAATGAGATTTTCCTCTTAGACTTTGATTGTATGAATGTTTGTAGGGAAGCATTGTTCAGGCTGTTACGGTTTCCTGTGAGGTTGGAGCTGCTGATTTAGTTTTTTTTTTCTTTTTTTGGGGGGGGTAAGAACTTTCACTAGTATAAATTCACCTAATTTGTCTTCATTCAACAACTGTACATATTAAACACTGATTATGAAATAACTAAATATAAATTTTTAATTTGAAATAAACTAAACAAGTTGCCTCATCCCTATTTATTAACATTTATTAAATGTTAAACGACCTTTAACATTTATCTGATTTTTACTAGCACGCTGTTAGTTGATGCATTTAGAGATTAAAAAATTGGCATTTAATAAAAAAGAAGGAATTGTATCTGAGCAGCTGATTACTGGTCAGAGCCAATCAAGGGCTTTTATTTCTTTTTTTTTTTCACCTTTTTTGATTGACCAGTTAAACCACTGAACTTTTGTTTGGGATAGAAATTAATTTGTTTAGTCTTAGTTAAAACAGAGTTGGTGACTCTTGTTCTTCACCTGTCACTTCCTCTGGGTATTGTGCAAAACTCTGGGAAAGCTGGTTGTAATAGCACATATTTCTTTTTTTTTTATTATTCAGGTATATAAAGAGTGAACAGAAGAAGAAGAAATCACTCTTTCACAGTTCTGTAAATAATCCAAAGATTCAAACCATGCAAGGTAGGATCTGGAAAAACCTACTGTAGTTGTATGATTGGTTGTCTTGGTTTAACTGTTTTTACATAGTAGTAGCATATTATTTAAAGCCAGTAAGCCAATTTCAGAGCAGTCACACATGTAAGTGAGTTATTTTCTCTTTGGTGAGTTTAAGTGAGTAAAATGTTTCTGTTATGTTATGATTTTAGTACGTCTCATCTGAATGTGTATGCTGGCTTGGAAATTGCCAGAGATAAAAAGATTTATATGTTTGCTCTACATCGTTATTTATTGTCTAGATTATTAGTTTCTCAGTGGTGCTATGTATCATTTTTCAGCTCTGAATAAAAACAACTTTATTTGCTACCATGCTTTTTTTAATCTTAACTACCTTTTTTTTATTATTATTATTATTTTTTTTATCTAAGCTTATGCTTGAACAACCTTTGGACTTTTACTATTTTCCAGGTATAGATAAATACAGAAAAATATTTTACCTTTTTTTTCCTATCCCATTGTGATCGATCCATCTATACCTCTGACTATTTCCTCTAGCAATCCTTCCATTTGCTCATCTGTCATTCAATTTGCCTGTCATCCAATCATCCATCAACTGTCTATTCACCCTCTATCCACCAATCTGACTCTGCAGGTTGCAGATTTAAAAATTCTGAGTGTTGCAAAAATATTCCCCATAAACTCATAATGAATGGTTCTTCTTATGAAAAAAAAAGTCACTAAATATGAATTAGAACATTTTAGAAACCGTCTTGTGATGACGAATTCGAGAACGAGGTCAAGGAGATATTACATCAAAGCATTTATCGAGCAGTTGAAAGACTGCTAATCTGGAAATGTTCCACCCAACAATCCACCTGTGTAGAAAAACATGCCGGATCCCCGTCTGTCCGTGTTGTTTTTGGCTCAAATGTTCTAGAAGCCGAAAGGCATTATGTGAGCTTGCGGGGCGGTAGGAATAAACTCGGCAGAGTCAGCCAAGTGCTAATACCTTAACAGTGCACACACTCGCAGAGGCTGCATGAGAGCGCAGGTTTAGTGAGGATTTGCTCTGTATTAATCCTGACAGGGAACAGAGAGAGCCAGCTGGAGCATGCAGGGAAGAGGCAGGGCAGGCACCAAACAACAACAACAAAAATATATATATATATATATATTTGGGCTGGAAAACACTGGAAGACAGTATGGAGTGTACCTGTGAGATAAAAGTTAAGCTTAGGTTCTTGTGAGTGTCCTCAAAGCAACAAGCAATTACTCCAAGGGATAGTGGTGGAAGGAAACTCAGACAAACAGTCACAATATGTCAGTGTGAGAAAGTTTCGTCACCAGGACTTCAGAGACGGCAGGACGGAGAAACATGGGGCACCCTAATGTGCCACTTTCCTATAAACAAGCTCGGGCTCACAGGAATAAACACATATCCAGCCGGCTGCAACCCTACACACCAAACGGTGAGTGGAACACACGTTGGAATGCAATGTTTTTATTACGTCCACTTTGCTGCATGTTGAGTCTTGTTGTTAGCTCTGACTTGTGTATTTGGCTGTAACATACTATGTAATACGACTTTATAATGTGCCTCACATGATCACAGCTGGACATTTTAATGTGTGACTACTAGGCGAGCATGGGGGTGTGTTTAAAGTAACGGCAGTGTGGAGTTAAATGAGTGAGGTCATCCGTTCTGCATAGTTGTCTAAAATGTGTTTTTGTTTTGCAAATGGAAACCGAAATCAACAAAATGTGGAATAAAACAGAGAACTATCACCCTGATGTTTGGAAGAATAGCAAGGCAAAGTCTCAGTAAATAATCAACTATCCCCAAACACTAAACTCAAAGTGTTCTAGTTCAGGGTGTTTCTCATACTGGTTTCAGCACTATGTGTTGCATACCAGAGATCATGGATCAGTTTGGATACATAAAAATACCTGAAGAGGTCCCATTGTCTTACACTTAAGTCATCAATGACATTTTGTCATTACGCCCCTAAACACCAGTGTGGTTCACTTTGGCTCCTATCCAGCAAGATTTCCAGACCTCAACGGAAAACACATGGGAAAACATCAGACATGCCAAGATAAACAAAACAAGAAATCCAGAGGAATTCGGGGATGTAGTCCAATTGTCCTGGGCTGGAATACCGGTTCACAGGCATCAGAAGTTGGTCAACTTCATGCAAAACAAAGGCGGAGCAAACCTCAAAACCATTAGTTGTCTGTTTCACAGGAAAGGCAATTCCTTTGTCAATGTTTGAGTTCATAAAAGAGAATTGATACCTTCATTTTAACAACTACATGTCATTTCCCTCACTTTTGTGATTATTTTGTTTTCGTGTTTTGATATAGAATAGAAAGCGGAGTGTCTCTATTGCATCTGCACATTTTGAGCACAGCTGTGCAAATGTAATTATATCTTCAGATTTAAGACAAGTTAATGTTTTATTAAATCACGTCGTCCTGGGTAATTCACACAGAACTCACTAGAAGAAGCAACTACGAAGGAGTTTTTCTCTGTTTTTGCCAATATTAGTTGTTTTCAGGTACAGCAACAATGATAGAAATGTAAAGTGTTTGTACCGCCAGATTTTCATGTCTGCATCTCTGAGATGGAGGAGCTTTTAGCCCAATCTTTGCATTTCTGGAGCAGATCACACACACATTGTGGTCTACAAACAGGAGAATAAATTACTGTTCTAAAGCAGCAGATTGCAGATCATTGCATGTGGGAGTCACAATTTTAACCATGAAAAATGTCACTCACACAGCAAAATAACCAAACTTTCTTTTCCTTAAAGAGAAATACCATTTTAAATGCAGCTGATGCCGGTAGAGTTTTTCTTGTGAACACTTTGGCCTCCTAGGATCAGCAGAAGCAAAGTGGGGCAGGAAAGCAGTGAAAACATGGGCCTTCTCATGGTTACATTCTGGTTTAAAATTAAGCTCTCCAAGCTCTTTATTTTCTATCGATGGGTTACATTCCCATTAATGCTTCAAATCCAAATCCGACATCTGGCTTCATTAATCTCAGGACATGAGTTTTGTTAAGTTAGAATGAAAAATGTGATAGTTTCTGTTTCGATGCATTTAATGAACAGGAAGACAAATCCTAGATAATTCATTCTTTGTGCTTTTCAAACATAAAAAAAAAGACAAATTGTTACTGTTTGAACCTTAAAATATATATCTAATGTTGTAAAAGTCAGACTGGCTAATAGTTCTCAGTCTAAGCTGGGGATCTCTGCTTTTTAGCTGCATTTTGGCTGTTTGGTGGTTAACGCTCTCTTTTCAGGCCTGTCAGTTTAGATGGATGGCCCTGTCCTGGTAATCATATTAAAGCTTTTGAATTTAATGCTACAAAATGTGGAAAGTTTTAAGTGTTATGGATGCCTTTGCAAGTGTTTAAAAGTGTTCTTCTAAACCACTTTAGGCATCTCTGGTGTTTTGCCCTATGTGTGTCACAATGAGCACCTTGATAGTTTAAATGATTGCTTCCACTCAGCTTGTTTTTTTTAATTTGTTATTGTTATTATTTGTGGGTCATTTGCATGAGTCCTAATTTCTGTACTACACACTGTCTCTGCAGATAATTTGAACAATGCACTGGGTGCAATCAGAGTTCTAGGTGTGGAGCTGATTGAAGATGAACTCAAACCTCATTTGATCACAGTGCTGGCAAACATTAGGGAGAAAAGTAAGTTGAGATTTTAGAGATTACATCAGACAAGTAGATAGTAAGTGGAATTGTATTGTGTTTTATTTTATTTGTTTGTTTTTCTGTTGTTTTTTTGTTTTTTGTTTTTTTAGGGAATGCAAAATGCAGACTCCTCCAATGCAATTAGTTTTAAATATATTATTCATTATAAGTGCAAAACAGAATATCCTGGCAAATAGATCTAGCTGCCATGGAAAGAGTAAAACTCAGACCAAAACAACACTGGTCACTAATAGAGACTGACAGCATTCGAGCGGATCAGTTCAGGTCAGATCCTGGTCTGTAGGTGAAGTTAAGCCGTATTCATGTTTTGCAGCTCGGGGGCAACAGAATGCAGAGACCATATCCTTGTAGATCTCACAGTTAGAGATGTAATTCAAGTCAATGTCATTTAAAGACTAGAAGAATACAGCAACCAGAGATCAATTTGTGTTCTGTTTTAAAAAAAAAAAACATTGTTATTTTTTTTATTCTCTTTTTCAGAATTTATTCTACCATGTTTATTAGTTGAATCATATACACGGATGTTATGGTACTGAATGCATTTGTGTGTGTGTGTGTGTGTGTGTGTGTGTGTGTGTGTGTGTGTGTGTGTGTGTGTGTGTGTGTGTGTGTGTGTGTGTGTGTGTGTGTGTGTGTGTGTGTCCGTCCAGAGAAAGGCGCTGCTGAGCAGGTTGTGATCAGCGGGATCCTGCCAATCCTGGCTCTGTCTCTGAGAAGCAGAGGGCCTCTGACTTTGTTGACTGTAAAACTGGTGGCTGAGCTTGCCAAGGAATGTAGGTTACTCACACAGATATAGACACTTTTCATTATTTATTACTGAACTTTGTTACTCCAGCGCTGAAGCTTTTACCACAAGTCTTATTTACTGAGTCTTCTTGTGTCCTCAGCTGTGGTTCGTAAAGGTTTTGGGGACGCAGGCTTGGTTACAGCCCTGCTGTCAGTTCTGACCAGCACAAACGAAGAGCTGCTCATTTATGCAGCAAGAGCCATCTCACGCATGTCTTATGACAGCTGTAAGTCAAGTGAAATAATAAAATAACCTACAATTATGTGGTTTTAGTTTTATATCAGTGTTTTGTGAACGCAAGAGACCATTTCTACCAATATTTCAAGCTGCTGTCAAAATGTAATTTGTCATGAATTCAGATGCTACGTTTTAGTTATAGCAAATTTAACCTAATTCAGCCAGTAAAAGTGAATGCCAAAAAACAGAAATGTTTATAGCAAAAGGTGAATCTGCACATCCATCCATCCATCCGCAGTTTTTTGTTTCCTCATGACCAACAAACTTTTGCCATTATGTTGAATTAATGGGAATTGTGATTATTGCTATTTTATTTTATTTTTTTTGTCCTTCTAAGCTAAGCAGCAAGAATTGCTGCTTCGCCGAGGTGCGGTGCCACGCCTTGTTGCCATCTTGCTCCGTTTCCCTGATAAGGAGGCTCTGGAGGAGGTCTGCCTCATGGCTCTCTGTAACCTCGGCGGCATGGCAGTACCAGAGGAGGCAGGTATGATCTGGGAAAGAGGAGTGCCCGTGAGGCCGGGGGAGTGCGTGTTTCATGGCGTGTCTCCTCACACCTGTGGCTTCGCCTCTTCTGTGACGCTAGTCCGGGTCTCTCAGTGGGGGCCCGGCCAGTACATGGTCAGCATCGAGGACTTCCAGCGTTGCTCCTCCTCCTTCTGGAATCTCCATGGGAACAAACGGGCTGTGCACTGGTTCCCGTTCTTCAGATTGGGCAGCTGTTCAAATATGTTCAAGGTGATCAAGTTCTCGACCAGGAACATTCCTCGGACAAAGAGTCTGAAGACTCGTGTGTTCCACACCTTCCTGTGACAGCTTGTAAATATGGTGGCCTTACAAAATGGACTATAAAACACTGAACCGTCCATCCATCTATCCTACCCTGGATGAGTCACCGTTGAGAGCAGCACCAAACCTATGTTGACTGTTGTACTGTTTGAAAAAAAAATAAATAAACAAAAGGAGCTTCATAACTAAACATGGAGGGTGGGAACAACATTTTGTAAAAAAAAAAAAAAAAAATCCCAGTGGGAGAACCATGAGTTATGTACGTAGAGAGAGAGACCTCATGGTTATGCCACCAAATATTGATTTCTGAACTCTTTGAGTTAGTATTGTTTCTAGATAAATATGAACTTGTTTTCTTTGCATTATTAGAGGTCTGAAACCACTGCTTATTTTTCGTTATTTTGACCATTTCTCATTTTCTGAAAATAAATACTAAATTTTTGCTTGGAATTTCTGAGACATGTCAGTAGTTCGTAGAATAAAAGAAAAGAAAAAAAATCAGAGAAACTGATCATTTTAAGTGGTCTCAATTTTTCCAGAGCTGTATAGGGATTTGTCTGTGCCCTTTCAGGTTTCTTGGGACTAGGTTGTGTATTAAAATTGACCACTAGATGGCACACATGAACCGGAAATTGACGTGATAGAAAGTCTATTGCATCCGCGCATATAACTTTGATGATTTACCACTGATAGACAGCATGTTTTGATGTCTGACCCAGTCTAATACAACATCCAGTACTTAACTGGTTCCGTTCAAACATAAGAAATCTTGTGATAAATAGTAAATCCCTTTACAAAATAAATGTCTCAAGTACAAATTTCAAGCTTTAGCCTTTCAAGTCTCTCCCACTTGCTTTCATCTAATTACTTCCCTTATTGGTTTCATCCCGCCTCAGGCATCCAAACACAGGGATGCGTCCTATAATCAATCCCAACTTTATTACTCCGGGAACCAGTTAAATATTTGATGTCAGATAAAATGAGAATGTGGAATTATTTACAGGTAGAGAGGTGTATGTGCTGTTTCAATACAGCTGGTCCTTGTTGTGCCTCATTTTAGAAAAGAAACCAGCATCATCAACAAAAAATGAGGACTTTCAAAAAATATGCTGAAGACAAGTACATTAATATTTTATACTAGAATTTTATTCTCCAACAAAACTTTGAAGGCTTCAAAGAACACATGGATTTTCGTCTGAGATTAAATTACAAAAAAAGGGTCTTTATATTGACTGACTAAGTGATTTCTAAAATCAACAGGTAGCTGAATACCTTACACCAGTGTTTTTCAACCACTGTTCCGCGGCACACTAGTGTGCCGTGAGTGATCGTCAGGTGTGCCGTGGAAATTATTCAATTTCACCTATGGTACCGTATTTTCCGGACTATAAGCTGCTACTTTTTTCCTAAATTTTGAACCATGCGGAATGTACCCCGGTGCGGTTTTTCTGTGTATTTTTCTTCAACCAACAGGGGGCTCTCTAGCAGGAAGTGAATCATTAGAAGTCAAAATTATAAATTAAAGAACGCGTTGATTTTCATTTAGAACAACCACATGCTAGCAGCAGGCACGATGGAGAAATGTTTTCAAACTCATATGATGCAGCTTTTAAGTTGAGGACTGTCGGTCTGGCACTACAGGAGAGAAATAAAGCCGCTGCACTTAAGCTCGGTGTGAACAAAACCATGGTTATTAGTGGCTAGCGGCGTAATCATGTAATTTTCTTACCACTAGATGGCAGTAGGTACAGAGCATTTTACATTAAAACAAGAGAATTAGTGATGTTACAGGTAGCGGTGAGAGCGCCGTATCTAGCAAGACTGTGACGACGGTGATGGAAAAGACAGTGAAGCTCAGCAGTAGTTGGAAAGAACATGGGTCCATTTCCCACAACATGTCTGTGTGAAGTGAGCTTCTCAAGCCTGGCTACTATAAAAACTAAAACCAGAGAGAGACTGAGAGCTGTTGAGGAAGAGCTCAACAGCTCTTCCTCAACTTCCTCAATTGAAGAATTGTCTTTCTTCAATTTCTGCCAGGAAATCAGCTGTTTTCATCCAAATATGCACAGGTTTCACACTAGATGGGTAAATATACAGATATTGACATTTTGTACATGCAAATCTTCATATTGTAACAGTGAAATCTTTCCCAAATATTATTGCTTCTTTCAGAATAAGAATTATTTTCTGTATTCCAGCTATAAGAATGCTTGTGGATTAGTTTGTAAAACACTGAAGTTTTCTACAACTTCTTTAAATTTAAGATCACATTGTTGTGGCCCTGTTCAGGTGTATTTTTGAAGTGGACATGTAACGTGCAATTTGAAATAAGAAATGTAAAATGTGATAAAAATACATTTTTGTGTTTATTTGATTCCTATTCAAGACACTTTGATAAGAATGACTATATATAATATAGGCGACTACAGAGTATCTGTTTACATTTTTGGTTGGTGGTGTGTCTCAAGATTTTTTCAATTAAAACAGTGTACCTTGGCTCAAAAAAGGTTGAAAAACACTGCCTTACACCACAATTTTCATTTTTTTTGTGTGAGAAATTAATTGTAAGCCATGCTAGCTCCTCCTGCCACTTTGTAATTACGCAGTACTTTGTGTTGGTTTACTTAGCATAACTTATTTTATCACTCAGTTTTGAACAGTTGTAGTAGCCTAGGCTAGCTAAGCTGACAACATGTTAACCAACGTCAAAACAACCAGTTAATGGTGGGTAACTATGGCAATCAGTGACTGTTTAAAACTGTTCTCAGTAAAATTTTCAACTTTGTTTGGTGCACATTTCTTTCGGAGATGGACATCAAACTTAACGTGAAATCTTTACCGAGTTTCTAGAGAAGTGATTTATCTTAGAACCTGAATCAAGCAAAGGTTGCAATGCAGTCCAACCAGCCTGTAGTCAAAGAGGTTGCATCCGACAACATTGTCGAAAGGGAATTACAGCCCACGCAAGCGCAAGAAGAAGAAGGTGTAATTTGCAGTCTGGTGGGAGCTGCACGCACCCGAGGAGCTAAAAGATTTCTGCTGAAAATATTGAACAGTTGGAAAGCCTCCATTTAAATCAAGAACTCATGATGAAACCTAAGATTTCAAAGGTGGAGTACAGTTACCCTCCAGATGGTTCCATTAGCAGTATGAGGAGTATGAAGGTTTTGTATTTCTATCCAAGTGAGTCGGACTCCTTGATGCAAAGATTAAACAGATTTTTGTTCCCCTAAACCCGGCACAAACACATGACCTGCCAGACACTCAGAGTGTTTAATCAGTGGCTCCACATCTAATCTAAAGAGAGGAAATGCAGGAAGCATGCATATATTATGTTTAATATTAAACCTATTAATAATGCATGACATAGTTTGTAGTCTATGCCTCAAACCCATAAAACATGGCTGGAGAGTGTTTTATTGCTTGTCTTTTCAAATGTGTCATTTAAACTTTAATCCCTTTGTTTTGAGCAACTCCGCATTATTGCATTATAATCTCATTAAGCCTCTAATTACAGCTTTTGTCACTTTGATACCGTAGCCTTAGCTACTCCTAACTTGCAGGACTCTTAAGGAAAATATTTCAGTTCTACTGAAAAGTAATACAAAAAAAACAAAATGTAACAGTAGCAGTTCCACAAAAGGCCTTTGCAGACATGTATCAAAGTAAATCATCACAGAACATGTCGCAGAGGCCTACATTTTTAACTAAATGAGGCCATCACTGTGACGGATTCTTGCTCAAGGCTTGTTTTTAAAATAACAGTTCATTGTCAAACCTCGTAGCAAGCCCAAGTGTCACTTATGGGCCTCTGTGACAGGTCATTGGCATCTTAGAGGTTCAGAATTAGAGTAAACAAATCAATTTCTCTATCGCGTACAAGTGAAATTTTAGACAAATCCACAACTGCTCGTGTTTTGCAACTTATCGAGGACAGTTGTGCCCCAGAGAGCTTCTGAGAAGAGTCCTAACCTTTGAGGGAACCGTGATGTCAACAGTCAGCCTCATAATGCCACTGAGCAAGCATTTTTATCCAACACGTCATTGACGGAACCCGTAAGTCATTTTTTTGTTACCACACTACAGACAGAATACATTACCTTTTTTTTTTTTTTTTTTTTTTTTTTAATTTTTATTAAATCTGTTATGATCCTTTGGTTTTTGAGGTTTGGGTGTCATTTATGTTTGTGTTTTTCTGTTGTTGTTGCTTCTGCTGCGTAAGGTCATTGGTTCTCATTGTTCTTTACTCGCTCCTCCCATCAACATCCCAGTTTTCATGTCCATAAACGTTCCTGCATTCCAAGTCTTGCCATCCTGAAGTGTAAAGTGTAAGTTTTTTTTTTCTTTACTGTTAAAGAATCTGCATTTCACAATCTTCCTCCAGTTTTGTCTGCACTGCAACATGATAAAACCAATATTAGGTCACTATAAAGAGACGAGTACTGATTTTAAAAGGAAGGCCTTCTGGGCATTTGATAATAAAAAGTCATAAAAGGAGGTGAAGAATTAGTTTCAAAGTTGGATCATCAACAATTACAATTTACACATCATTAGCCTGGGATGCGCTCGATGTTCATGGAGCCAAATTTAAATGAATATCTGTGATTTAATTAACATGTCTCAAGCTTGTGCTGATGTTTACTTGGTATGATTTATTTTCATTGGTATAATACACAATGAACTCTTTGCAAAAGATAGCTTTTGATCGCAGAGTAATAATAATGAACACATTTTTATTAATGTTTTTTCTGCATACAAACGTAAATATCTTCAAGATATTTGCAGACATTTAGATAAAGATTAGAGTTGTTGATGGCTTGACATGGACATGTGCTGTCTTTGCCTTGTCTTTAAGATGAGAAATAAATATGGGCTTGCAAGAACTTTTGGCATGAAAAACAATTATTCAAATCCACGTGCAACACAAGAAATCGGAACATCATGGAAGATGGAAAAAGAAAAAAGTGAAACTGACATATTCAATAAATCCATTCTACACAGAATTGTACACATTGTACACATCTGTAAACATTTCATTTCAGTGACGACCACCAAAGGCCACTGCTGGCTCTTCACGGAGTAAAAGCCCTGTGGAGTTTGGTCAAGAAAAAGACAAGAGACACGGAGCCAACAATGCAGACAAGGATTAGGGTTACCTTGGTAATTTGCAAAGATGAACACAATTTTAAAAACTACTTTCTCTCATGATCCATCAAGCAAAACATCAGATTGTGTCTATTTTCCATTTACTTGCTTCACAGTTGCTTCTGTGTTCTCATCACAATTTTGGTTTGAATCTTAATTTTAATTAATTTCTTATGATGGTCCGTTCACATTACGGTTTCTTGTTTTCCACATTGCCTGTTTAGCCATTTCTTGAACTTCCTCAATTTCAGATCATTGCCTTCCCTCACAGCTGCACCCAGTTTCTAATCAGCCACCTGTTTATTGTTCCTTAATCAATCCTCCAGATTATATATCTCTGATATCTCTGTCTGACTCTGTCAAACCATGTTGTTACACTCCAGCATGTCTCTTCTTGGTCCTTGTGAATATATCCCTGGACTTCAATTTTATTAGTTTTTTTTTATTATTATTGTTATTTTTGTTGAGGAAATGGTTTACATTTTCTATCACTTTTTTTTTCCTCTGTGCATTTTGATCCTGCTCTTCATGGTGTCGTGATGGTGTTCTTTGTTTTAGCTAATATTGCACAAAACAACATTAGCACACGTTTTCCAACACTTTTAAAATGTAGTTTCTGCTGTTTATTCTGGCGTACAGCTTTTGAAAGTAATTCGATTACATGCTTAAGATTTCAAATTAAAAGTTTAGAACTTAAAAGACTTGACTGGCTTGTCTTGTAGAACAGTGACTTGCAAGAATTCACACTTGTTGCCCTACCATGACATGAAGGCGCACCTACTTATGACACAAAATGTCAATGCAAACAAATGAAAGCCAGACACAAAAGACTTTTTTTATTATTATTATTTATTTTTTATTCAAAGGTTGAGCAGAATGTCCTTTTTAAAATACAATTCTATTTCCGGAGCCAGATCACAAGTGAACGCAGCACAGATGTAGCTCGCTCTTGCTGCTCTGAGCGACAGAATAAGGCTAGTACTGGAACAGGCAATAACAATCAGGACCAAATGCTCAGGCTGTGCTTCAGGCGTGCGTCTGTGCATGCTTATGCTTGTGTGTGCAGTGGTGGGGTCGGAGGGAGGGGACGCCATCTGTCCTGGTGTATTATGTCCATCACAGGAGGGCCTTTCCACAAAGCACACCTCCCCATTAATGTTGTGACATAAAAACTATGTAAGGCAGGACAGGCCAGGGCAAATTGTTTTTTGTTTGTTTTTTTTAAACTTTGCTAAATGGCTGTTTTGAGAAAATGGAACATATTGGCATTTCCAGCAGGGGTGGAGGGGAGGGGAGGGGCGAGATGTAGAGGGGGAGGAGGGAAGGGCAGAGTAGTGGTGCGGTGAGATGACACAGCAGATGGCTGATTGGAGATTATCACTGTGGGAGGAAACACCAGGAAGTCAATTAGAGGAGGGGACAGCGGTATGCAGATGGACAGAGCACCAATCAAAACTCTTCTTACCTCATCTCTCAGTTTTAAATGTGAAAGAGATGGAGTGTGAAAGCAAGAGACAACACACCCATATTATCAAAGTTCCCATTGAGAAGTTTTGGGTCACAAAGCCCATTATTTGTGACTGGAATTTTTCTCATGCCTAAACATTTTTGGAAGTGTCCCAACCTGTTGAGCTAACAATGCTTTCAGTCGGCAACAAGATGCAGACTTTATGAGCCGCTTGGAGAGGTAAGTGTGACTCAGTTCCCTGTGAAATGATATTTAATAAACCAGAGTACACATTACTAATAGAGGCAGTATTTTCTATGGAAAAGGCAAACAACTACGTTAGATGGTTATTGGCATTAATGGCTGTGTTATTGACCCCCATAGAGGTATGAGACACTGCCAGCACAGAAACACAAAGTACTACATTTTATGGAAAAGGGAAAAAAAACCTGAGCACACAAATTTAATGGTTGCAATTTCTCCACCTGGAAAGAGAGACAAATGAACACAGTAACAGAATATGGGAGTACTTTTTTATGGAAAAAAAAGACAAACAAACTTTGTCCTTTGTATAAACTAAGACAACATAAATACTAACATTTTAAACAACCCTTTGTGTTAAAATGAGCCAATTCATTTTAACACAAAGACGAAGCAAAAAAAAAAAAAAATAGGAACCCGTAATAGGTTTAACCTAATGCGTCTCACTTCTGCTCCTTGTCCTGGATTGCCGAGAAGAGGCAAACCCTCAGAGCGTAAACCACGTTTGACCCCTTGAGGAGCACTTTGCTTAGCACTGGGATGATTGACTGCTCTGTTACAGAGGATATGTAAATGAATTCAGATTTCCACAGAGCAAGGTGCAAACTTAGCTGGGGATAAGGCTCAACCTTGTAGCCAGACAGTTTTGGAACACAGCAGTAATAAGGCAATTAATTGGATTGACAATCGGCATACAAAATCTATATTGTGGCCTCACTTTTAAGTGGGATCAGCTTTGTCTTGAGAATTAACATATGGTACAAAGTATTTAATCCTGGTCTCTATGTGGCTAGATGATAGCACTTTGACTGAGTTTGGCTTGCTGGTAATAATTGTTAAAAAAAAACACTTGCATTTGGAGTTGCAGCGCATCTTGTTGGGAGCATGGTTTGGTGTTAAAGCAACAAGAAGTGTATTTTGTAATCGATAAAATAGATGTGCACGTTCCTTTGGCTGCCAGTCTGCAACAGGAGATGCCAAAGGTTTTACACATGTACTAGAAGTGTACTGTAGACGGAACATCCAATACAAAAAGGACAATTGTTGCCTGTAGATATGAGAAGGCATGTGAAGATGTTTTTTTTTTTTTTTTACCTATATTTTTTAAAGCTAGTAATGACCTTCATCTCCTTTTCACAGAAAAAGTACATCTTATCTGACATGTTTACCAATGAGTTAGTAATCTTCATGACTAGATTTAAGTCTTCCACATTAACATATGCCATTCCTGGTATCTGTCAATAACAAAATCGAGCAAATGACTGTAATTTCTTTTTCTGTAAATCACTACTGGCTTTGTTATAGTCAAATTTCAGTTAAAATACCGAAATAAATTGCCTTTTTACATATAACTTTTTGCCATTCACCTGTAATACAGTGTTGTCAATAATATTGCTTTTCCTCCTACTTCTCTTGACACAATTAGCTCAATTCAATGAGGTTTGCAAGCATGAGTTTCTGTGCAGCTTCCAAAGATATTAGACTTAATCTCCACTGGTGTGTAGTTGAGATCAAGGTTATAAGCAAACGACGAACACCACTGAAGCTCATTTCCACTAATTTAAAAGGTGTCATGCTTTGAAACAGAAGTATAGATCCCACAAACTTGTGATCTCTTTGTGACGATGGCTGCTTCGCGCCACTTTGTGTAAATGCTTACAAGAGTTGTTGTCGCACATCCTCTCCTGCAGAATGGGGCAGGTTGAGGCTTGACTGATTGAAGCACTGCTCTTCAAACCTAATTAAGATACTTGCTGATTACTTACTTGGCTGATTAGGATGTTCATTATGACCCTGCGTGAGAGCTTTCACACTGACTGCAGACCATCGCTGATGTTGTTGAGCAGCATTGCAACGGATGAAAAGCTTAATGAAGCATCATGGAGCACAATTTGTGTGTTTCATCCATCTCGAAAAACGCCGTCAACAAGTATAGTTGCCTGTTGATTTTCAAAAAAAACAAAAACACATTCACCACTTGAGTGTACAAGTTTTTTTGTTTTTTGTTTTGTTTTTTTACTGCTGTCCCCATTTCCCATACCTACCCAGCCTGAAAGACAAAGCTGCCAGGATTCCCTTCTCCTCCTCCTTCTCCTTCTCTGTTTTTCACCCTCGTCTCGCCTGATCTGTCACCGGGTGTCTCCGAGCCATCACTCTGTCTGACAGACAGTCTCCAAGTCGTCAGTCACTCCGCTGCCTCTCCGCAGCCATCGTGGCTGGCCGACGGGGATGCCCCTCTGAAACGGAGCCGTCAAGCTGCAAATGAAGAGCGGCCCCTCGCTGCCAAATTTATGGGGAGAACACCTTGTGTAGGAATTAAAAAAAAAAATCACCTCTTATCAAGTGCTCATTAGCAGAGCCAAGCTTTATAAAGTGAATTTAAGAACTCAGAATGTGGTTGGGCCTATAATCGTTAGAACATATTTTTTTAATTTTTGAAATGAAATATGTAAAGACAACATAAAGAAGTTGTCGTCTGAGGAGTTGTGATTTCTTTTATTATTATTTTCCATTTGCATCCCTCAAAAAATACATACATTGGGAGGAAGTGTTGGACTGCATCTACATGGCTGTAGGTCTATGGAGAAGTTTTCTGTCTGGCAGTTGGACGGTTGTGGCCAATTCCAGGTTTTCCCACAATGTGCCGAGGAAGTGCGCAGAAAACTTAACTCCAATGCAGGAATCGTAACCCCAAGCTGGTCATCGCTCTGTGAAGGATTGAGACTTCCAGTCTAAAAGTACAAGGCACTGAACTTGCCAGAAAATTTGTAAAAATGCGAAAGATAAGGACGATATGGATGACTTGGAAGAGGGGAATACCAAATATCACACACTGGACTACTTGCCGGTTTACAGTTTACATTTACTTAAAGGAATAAGCAGGTAACTTAGAATACTACAGTTATGTTTTTCTTGCGCTAATGAAACAAAATGTGATGCACTTTCTTTAAATGTACGTCTTTTACTTGCTCATTTCAGTTTAACTTACCATGGCACTTCCATTTTCAGATTTTTAGCTGTCATGTTTGTGTCCCTAGGCTATACAACCCGGTGACGTTTTACAGCTTTGGTTCTGCCTCCTCATCCCTTCGAGGCCTCCTCGCATTTAGATCGAGGAAGTCCAACAGAGATGTGGCGCTGCACATGTATTTCCCTCATCGAAGCATGACAGATGGCTGCATGAGACTTGAAAAACACAACAGTTACAAGGGAGCCGCACATCTGTACGCATCTCAGCGCTTGTCAGTGTTCTTGTGTAAACAAGCAAGGAGCCGTTCTCTGTAAAGACGCACCCTGCAGAGCTATCATAGTTAATAATGTGTCAGTGGAGATTGATGGTCAGCAAAAGGGATCAAGCAGACACTGTCACTATACGAGACTTGTTGCGTTACGGTGTGGTTTTCAATGTTAAATAAAAAGAAAAGAAAAATCACTTTGTTTTCTGTAACCTTTCCGATATTCTCTCCTCCCATTCTTATCAGAACTATACATATCTATTCTCAACAGGAAGTACTAAACTTTCCAAATTAAAAAACAAAAAACAAAAAAAAAAAAAACAAAAGGAAAAAGGGCTCTTTCTTTTGCATCAACAGATAAACAAAGGCGATGCGCTGCTGGTCTCTTCTCCAGTTTGTCCTCAGCCGACAGACTTGGCTCTTCCGACGGCGAATGTGTGAGCGAATAAAAAAATATCTGCAAACCCACCAAATCCTGTTGACAACTGTTTGGTGCAGGGCATTGTTTGACGTGGCACCGAGCGCAGTTTCTAGTCCAAATATTCAACACCGCTGGACACACTGACGCCCAAAGTGACCTTGTTGCAGCGTGTGCATCCACCGATGACGATGTTTGTGTGGCTGAGCGAACGGCTTGCGCATCCTGTGCTGTGTGATGGTTGGAATCAGAATGTAGATTTTATGACGCTGGAATGCATCAAGACCGGCATTAAAAAGTATTGACACCTCTTGAATTTTTTATTTTTATTTTTTTCAGATTTTTAACCCCAAACTTCACAAAATTGTAAATAGACTTCCTATAGCAAACCAACACTCAAAGCAGTGTGTCGTTTCCAGGAAGAAGGTAAATACAGTTTTCAAAGGATTTACTTTTGAAAAAAAATATAAAGGATCATTTTTGCACCAGCGGTATCAGAGATTCAGCTGAATCCACACAGAGACTCGGTTGTGTAGATTCAGCTGTTATGTGAAAACCTGAGTGGTTTGTCGGAGAACATCGGTGAATAAACAGTGTCATGAACACCAAGGAACAACTCAGATGAATCAATGTTAAAGCTGTTGATTTTTTTTAAAATATATGTTTAATAACTGAGTTAATTGCAGCATCTGTAATTAATTAATTGAAATTAAATTTTAATAATAATAATAATAATAATAATAATAAAACTCTACCCCTATGTATCTCAAAACCAGTGGGTGGTTCAGTTGCAGGTAGATTGCAAATAGTCTGAGTTTTTCCTGTCTGCTATCATGATCCTACTGAGGGGTTTCGGTGACTGGCCATATTTGTATTTAACACGAGCAAACACAGGTGAGAGCACTCGTGTGAAATTAGACCTGTCTTCCCGTGAAGTTTGCAGGGTGTGTCGGCTCTGACGGCCATTTTGGTCTCAACATCTGTCCCCCGCCGCCGTATCGTTTCCGCAGCTCTCAGGCCAGCAGTCGCACAGCGACGCTGAAGCCAGCTGCTACAACACAGTCTTGAGAGATTAAGTCTGGGAGAAAGGTGAGATAACATGTCCTGGGTGAGGCCTGTATGAGCAGAGATAGCTGTTAGCTCTCATGGGACCAACGCGATTCTTTTAATCACATCACATACCATCCTCTACTTCACTGTTCCATCCCAGAGAACCCGGCCAGCTTCTGGAGATAAGATTTATCTCTTCGGTTTTTACATCATTTCCAGGTTGTCTTTTTGAGTCCTGCTTCAGTGTTTGCTTCTTCTGATGACCTGGGGTTTTGTTCCTCCGCCTCGTTGTTCTCTCCATTTGTTACTTATTGACCATTTATGTGCCTCTACATGCTTCTTTCATCCTCTGTCATTTTTTTTCTCCACACGGTATCGGTGAAGATGAATGTGACCCACAGAAAATGATATCTATTATTGAGTGTCAGCCAATATGCCACTTTGTGTAGCAGGAACAAAAGGCAACCGACTGCCTGCGGAAGTGATCAAAGCAGATAAAGTCAACTTGGCAAACACATCTGTACTGCGAGGACCTTAGGGTTTTTATTTCTTTATTTTTTTATTGAAAATTTTTATCGCTGACCACTTGTTGGAATGACCCATCAGGGCTTACAGAGAAGTGGTATAAACAAAGTCAATGTTTAAAGAATACATAAAGACGTCATGCGCGCCATTTTGCCACACCCTACGTTGGACGTACAGAAAACATGGAAGACGAAGTTCTGGTCAAATGAGACCAACACCTAGATAATTTTGGCCTTCACAAAACAAAGTTATCAGTTTCCATTACTAGTTGAGGGATAAATTTGGAAATCCAGGGAGAAAACCTTGTCTTTCCAAAAAAAACAGAAATTGTTGCCCACAGTCAGACAGCATGCAGTTTACAACATACCAGCACTGGCTTTATTTTTTATTTATTTATTTTTTAATTTACGTTTTCAAAACACCTGTGAAGGTTTGTTACATAAAAATATTCAGTATAGTAACGTGGGAGGTTGGAATTTTTTCCATCTATTTTGGGCACGAAGAACAGTGGCAAACTTGTCTATGTCTATGATTACTTGACAACTGAACTCACACCACATCAAAATACACAGTCAACGGTTTAAACACTGAGAGACCTAGCTTCACTGCATGCTTGTGTATTCTCTGCATGGTGGGAGTGATTCTGTCTGTTGCGACAGCATTTCTGCAGGATTGTATCGATTGGTCCTGATGGACCAGACAGAAGAACTCGTCTCCACCCATCTCTGGCTTTCTGACTCAGTCTTTCTCTCAAACTCTCACATACACACTCTAGGATTCGGAAAGCTGCATGTGAGGCCGCATCAGTCGTTAGAAGTAAAATAAGAAAAAAAAAAGCAATCACAGTTGCAACTCAGTGATTTCAGACTGTAGTCTACGAAACACATTTTAGTCTGCCTGGAGTTCAGTTTTTAACGTCAGTGTGGGCATGGGCAGACCTTTAAGTAAGACTTTTCACGATGAAACACGGAGCGCACCAACACGCTCCGAAATCACAACTTCTTCAGCTAAAGTGCTGTCCAAAATCCGTATTGCTCAGGCGTTAGATTTACTGTGCGTTTGTCATTTTTGTTCATTAAGACCTAACATAAGTGACTTGTTTCATAATGTCTCCTTAATTGGTTCTTTAATGGGTCCTTTATTTAGATCTAATTGGGGTCTTGCAGTGTAGCCAGCGGTTCTTTCCACCTGCAGGGATCCTCGGGTCGCTCTCAGGTGTCTGAGTTGATTACCTGCCCGCGTCTTTGCTCTCAATCTGTCAGCACCGTGGCTGCGATGGCAAGTGAAGAAGTGAAATTGCAGGAGAACGCCGTGTTTGTGTACGTGTCTCTGTCTCTGTCTGTGTGTGTTCCCAGGGAAGGTGTCGGCGTTGAGCGCCATCTTTCAGGCGGCGCCAAGACAGGACCCATCTGCCAGCCAAAACAGGGGGATTGGTCCCTGGCAACTCTGGCATAAAAACGATCGGCGTCGCCTCGCTACTCCCATTTTAATAAGCCTCTTCCGCTCTCCATCACTTTTCCTTTTCACCTGCCTGGTGAATATGCTTCCTTTTGCTCTCCTTTTACTTTTGTGTCAGTTTTGTCACCTCCCTCAAAATTAAAAGTTATTTATTTTGCTTTTTGTAAAGCCTTGCTTCCTTTCACTACAAATGAATAGGCTTTACCGCTTAGAAATAATGGGAAAACAAAACTATATTAATTTGTCTTATGAATGGATTTAGGTTACGAGTGTTTTGTCAATTCAATTTTTCATATACCCATTAGTTATTCTTCTTACCTTTTCTCCAAAAGAGGTGGGAGGATTGCTAAAACATTCTTAATTATTTGGCCGCTCTCAAAACAAAGTACTTCCTCTCTCATTTAATCAATTTTAGACATCAGGACATAATAAATATGATCTCCTCTTTACCTGGTTCTAAAACTCAAAAGCACAAGTGTATAAAAACAAACGGATTTCACGCTGTTTGTTTGAACAGCTTGAAATCAGCGTGAACAGATTTGAACTGAATATGGAAGGCCTTTTAGACCAAAAATGAACATGAAGGGAATGATTACAACGTCACAATTTAAAACCCACCGATCAAGGCAAAGCAATCTTAAAAGGAACAATATGAAGGCTCTTCTACAGGTACTAACTTGAAAAAAATGGCATTGGGGAATTATATCATGTTTTTATGTACTTGAAGTTCAATAATCTTACAACCTAGTAAGGAGTAGATCATATTATGTCATGTATAACTCATTTCACTAAGCCGTTACTTTTTTTTCAATGAAAAAACAAAACAACTTCCGGAGTATCAAAGATTGCCTATAGCTGTCTCTTGTTTTACATTCAACTTGTAGTCGCTGCGTCCTTGACCCTTGCAGGACAGGGTTATCTGACCTCTTGCCTCCTCAACTCCGTAATGAAGGAGTCAAGGCAGGAGTCACAGGTCTTGCAGATGGTTGATATCCCAAGACTCTCTTGGCCTGCACACCAGTTAATTGGCAAGTGATTATCAGTCTGTCGCTGCTGGAGTGTGACTGACCGACATTCTCGTCAGGTGGCTCCAAGTCTTTCACGAGGCGGCAACAGCGAACACAAGCAGATGCTAAAAGTCTATAAATACTCAGATGGCAAACGGGAAAAACGAAGTCATTCTGCCTCATGTGACTTTGCTTGTGCATCTATGGATGTTTATTCCAGCTTACTGAAGGTCAGCAGCTCCAACCCCGAGCAACTTGGCAGCAGCCAGAAGGGCTGCCGCTCCCCTGGTGGGTGAAGTTAAGCAGCTTTTATGTTACAGGGAGGTTTACTTTTCTTTCTGTTAGCTGCTATGACATGATGAGAGTGCCACAGTTTACTGCCAGGTATGGTTTGGGATGACAAGAAGAGAGTTGTTGTTAGCAAGCTGCTCTATACTGAAGCAGCTTGCTCTATAGCTGCTCTATAGCTGATGTCAAAGTGACACAGCAAAATTTCAGGGAAACATTTTGTTGATCAGCTAATGTTTTTTTTTTCCCCAAAAAATGATTGACCTGCATATAATTCTTTAAATATTCTTTAAATACTGATATTTACAAAAATTACATGGCAAAATTTATTTCTGCCCATGTCAAAAAGAAACTTATAAACATTATTTGCATTAATAGGAATTTAACCCTTGCTATTCTACTGGTATGACGATTTGTCTTTAACGTTGAGCCGAACTTGAGCTCTCCACAGATTCAAGTCAGGACTCTGGCTTTGCCACTTCAAAAGATTAATATTACTTCTAGTCAGAAAAAAATAGCTCAAAATATCTAGAAACCAAATATAAATATGTCAAAGCTATTAAACTATCAACTGTTAGCAGTAGGTGACAATTTTGACACATTCTTCTTTTTCGAATACAACAACCCTCAAGGGATTTCTAGGATGAACACTCTACAACCAGAATCTCATTTAGATTCAAGTCCAGACTTTGACTAGGCCATAAAAACCTTTTTTTTTTTTTTTTTAAACCACTTCAAGGGGAATTGTTTGAGTGTTTGGGATCAATATCGTGCTGCATAATCAAAATGGACTTTAGAAAAAAAGAACGCCTTCCTTCTTTTGGATTTTCTACTGAAAAGCACAATTCATGGTTTGATTAGCGAATCATCAAGGCTCTGAGGAAGGAAAACTATTCTGAATATCACAATACCATCATCATGTTTGACTTTCAGTACGATCTTATCTTTTTCTGAGGTGCTATGTTAGTCGTGATAAATGGGCAACTTTCTAAAAGTTGCCCTTTTACTTTGACAGTTCACAGGATATTTCCCAGACATCCTGTGGACCATAAAAATGTTTTTAGGCGGTTTTCAGGAGTTGATACTTGGTGGGGTTTTTTTCCCCATGAGCAGTAGATGTAACCTTGGAACTCTCCCGATGTTTGCGAGCAAATTTTTGTCCAGTCTCTTCTTTATTGTTTAATCATGAACACTGACTTTAACCAAGGCAAGTGCACGCCTGCAGTGCTTTAGATCTTCTGGCTACTTTTGTGATCTCCTGAATGTGTTGTTGATCTGCCCTCGGAGTCATTTTCAACAGATGACCATGAAAAGCAAAAATTAAGTAAACAAAACCAAAGTATGAGAAACAGACCTGACTCACATGCTGCAATAACTCCCAGGATTTAGAGGCTTAGGGGGATACATAATGGCATAGGCATGCAAGTAAAGCTTTAGTAAAATGAAAACCAACAAAAATTGTAGGTTTCTATGATTTGAGTTTATAAACTACCGGTAATCACAATTTTACTTAAGAGAAAGAAATATTAAATCATACTAGAAATTTTAGACTAATTAAATACTTTTAATGTTAGATGCATTAAAGTCTGTATCTAGGACTGAGAGTAGAGCTGGCCTGCTTAAATCTCAGGTAATAACAATTCCATAATTATCATCTGTGTCATTATTCCCTCTCTTCTCTTCCTCCTCACATCATTCCCGCTCTTCCTCCATCTCCCATTGGCAAAATATAATCATCTGCGTTATCAATCACCACTGGCTGCCCAAGGAGCAGACTTGTAATACCTGCAACGACATGATTCATTCCCATAGTTTGGTCGTTAAATCAACACAGACACATTGCCCTGCTTCAGAAATTTATTCCCCGGCTCAGCGTTCAACTATTTAGTATAGTCAAGCATCTTGAACGTTATCAATGGAGTGGAGAAAGAATGATTGCCGTAACAACTTGGTGTAGTTCAATAACATGCATTAATTCCCTGCTTTCTCCAGTGCATCAAATAATTCATCTTGTAAATTGTGCAGAAACTATATATATATATATATATATATATATATATATATATATATATATATATATATATATATATATATACTTTTATTATATATATATATGACGGCAAACACTTCAGATGTTGACAAACGTTATTTTGTTCTTTGGAGACTTTTCGGTTTAGTTCGTGCGGCCTCTGAAAAGTACTCATGCCTACAAACGGGTCGATCTGAGAGCAGCTTTTTGAGCTCTTCAAGCTGTTTTTTACAGATGCCCAGCAAAACACATCAGCTCATGTTCTGTAGGTAGAACTCCGCCAGCTTTGTATTATTAAAATGACACGGGACTGAACTTGTGCAATCTGAAGCATATGTTAGATTTACAATATTCATATGTAGATGTGCAGGAGCTATTAAAAAGTGACATGCCCTCTGGTGGTTGAAGAATACTGCTGGGTGTGAACTGTAAGTACGACAGCATCTGCGTTAAGGTTGAGATCCTAACAGCAACCAGCACCTCCTCTGTTTGGAAGTCGCTGTGTTTGGTATTCTCTGCAGGGAAAAAAAAAGACTGTGAGGTAAGCTGTAAATGTCTGTAGCATATGGTAGTAAAAGTGTGTTATTATTTTCTTTTTTTAATCTAAATGAATAATTGAACAACAAGCTGTGAGCCCAGCTTGTCTTATTAAAACATAAAGTTGTTTTATAGAGTGTAAACTGTTCCTTTTAAACACATTTACAAGCAATAAAGACGTCAAATGAACATTTAGCGGCAGCATTTATTAGAAGCCTCACCTTAGCTCAGGTTAAAACATCTTATTTTTTGTGCATTTGTCCTTGTGAAACTAACTGATGTGAAACGATTTTCAGAAAACGCGCTGCTTTAAATGTTGTGACTGAACATCGGTGTTCAAAATCTACTGCCAGATATACCTACTTAAACCTACTTCTCACAAAATAGGATTAATTACTCTACTGTACTGAGAATAATTGAATTTAAGCAAAGTGCCATATCTTGCTGGGATGTAGATGAAAGGTCAGAATTAATTATTCTTACTTTAATTTATTTTCGAGTGGGAACTAAATATATTGTAAAACGCATTTTCTACATTCAAACTGCCTGTCAAAAAATAAATAAATAAATAAATAAAAAATTGTATCCGGCAGTTTCAATGCGTAAGATACCTCCACATACATATGTTTTAATATATTCAGTGTGAATGTATGAATACTATTAACACTGCATAGGTTAATGTTTTATACGCAACATTACCTATTAGCTCCGCTGTACATAAACAAAATATATCTATGTATCTCTAAGAATAACATCCGTATTACAACACTGTTCACAAATGCATTATTAATGTGAAAATAATATTGTTGAATAATGAATTTAGAGTCTGATGAGAAGGTAAGGATTAAGTGCGCACATGTTAGCTGACCTACAAAACTCATGTTGGCGGCTTGACGCTTGTGGCTACACTATTCCCCGTCTCTCTCCGTTCCTCTCAGAGGCCTCTGACAAGCTCGTCGTCAAGCATGCGGTGAGCTCCAGGTTGGAGGTCATGTATCCCGATGAACGGGGGGAGGGGACTGAGGGTTCTGTTTCAGGATGACCACCCCCTTTGGGTCCCATCTGCCGAACAGTGGGGTCTGACCGTTCAGTCCCCGTAATTTGTACGCGCAGAATGCAAAGGCAGGAGGTGAGACTGATTACGATCCCCTGTGTTGATTATTATGGGAACTTGCATGCTGAGTGTTAATATAAAGACACTGTCTGTCTCAGGAAGGAAACAGCTCTGGTCCTGCTCCATCTTTCTATTTTTTTATTTTTATTTTATTTTTTTTATCTGTGATATCTTGTTTAATCTGAGAGCTTCCAAGTCTGCAGTGTCGGCTGTAGCCTTCAATAGCCGTCTCAGGTTTAAACGTAAACCGGATGTTCAGCCTAAAAATCCTTTGTACTCCGAGCCCAAAATTTGATTTACAGAATTTATATTAAAATAGTCTTCATGGTGTCAGAAACTCTCCTGCTCTCAACGAAGGCTTGCTGCTGTGCTGTATATTGGTTAGAGTAATGCCAGCAGTTTGAACATCTTAATAAGGAATCCTGCTCTGCTTGCATACCGACGCTTTTACCCCCTCGGATTTCACCTCTCCTGCCATACGTTTCTACTCGTCAGCTACAGAGTCAGGCCTGCATGCAGTTATTGTTTGGTTACCTGTTGTGTGTGCATAACCCTGTTCGTTTTATTTCCTCTGTCTGGTCGAAGGTCTTTTAGGTGATGGTCTCTCCTTTTTGTGTGCACTGAAATCCTTCTAGAAAAATAACACCCTTTCAGCCACGGCACTGCTTTCATATCTGTCAGAAAATGTTGCCAATATAATATCAGAAATAGTCTTGTTGAATTATTAACAGGCCTCAGCTGAGGCAAATGAGGCCTGCAGAGCTTTAGGTGTTGCTCTGGAGTCTTCTTGTGATCTCCTGGGGTAAATCGTCAACACATTCTTAAAGTAACTTATGAATGCCCAAAGTTTTAGAAAAAGCCTTGTAGCCCTTTTTTGGCCTGACAAATGTCAAAAACTTTTTTCATATGTTCAGCCTACTTCATGTTATATTTAATTGATATCTTGATGCTACTGGTCTGCAAGAAACTAGTGGAAGCTAGTGACATTGAGCTCAGCATTCCCAAATAATTGGCTAATCACAGTTATCTCAATCAGACAGGGTCGGACGTTTTGTTTTTTTGTAAGATTATTTAAAAACATCCTTTTCTATTTACTCTGGCTGTCTTACTTGTTAATTCCCCCCCCCCCCCCCTCTCCAGACTTGCAACATTTAAGTATGAGGAAAGACCAAAAACAGAGGAAACATGTGAAGAAGTAAATAGGATCTAATATTTGTACACATTTACATACAAGTTCCAGATTCTAATTTGTGAAAACACTGGAAAAATCATAACACGTTTTGATTTCATTTCATTTTACATAAAATCCCAAAGAAGCATTTTAAGATTTAATTTCGTCATAAGACAGAATATATTTTGTTGCATAAAGAGCTGTAATAGTGTCTTTGCTGTCAGTTCCTCACTCCTCTGTATTTCAATAGGTTGTCATGTGCTGCTCTCACTCCCGCCTTGTGATCGGCTCATGATCGCGCTTAAATTATGCTCCTGCAAATATAGCCCCTCTCCCTGCGGTGTTGCCCTGTGACAGCTCATCCACACATTATAAATGTGTTTGACCCTCAGCGGAGCCTGAAACAACACCCTCCAAGCAGTGGCTGAGAAATTATTTGCAACAACAACGTCTTAGTTTGGCTTCCCTCCTAGTGAGGCCCCCTTCTAGGCGAAGAGCCTGGTTATGGTTTTGAGTTTTGATCGATCGAAGTCAAAATGTTGTACGCCACGTCAGGACTTTACTTATCTGTGTGTTGATTTCGTCTGAATACGGTTCTTAGAAATGAAATGTGGAAAATGCCAAGAGAACGTAACAAGTACAAAGAGACACTTGACAGCTAATCTCACTTTGTAGTGCCACACTGGGGTAAAGATGCTTGTAATTAACAGCCTACGACTAAAAATAAATCTGGGGCACGAAAGGAGGCGCAATCGCCTTGTTCTATGACTCTTGTGAAAGGAGCCTGTTTGTCACAATTACCTCTAACACTTTCTCCTTCGTCAAAATGATCCCAGGCATTTTGAATTCAATGAAACAGCAAAGGTTGATTGTCCCTCCCTGCTGCAAACTCAGCTGACCTGACCTGTCTAATGCACTCAAACCACCACAGACACGTCACAGCAACGTGAATGCGTCCACTCCAGCATGCTTTTCTTGTTCCGTTTCAGTGTCACTCACGTTCCAACCGAGCACTTCCCTTTCTCTTCCCCGTATCTGTAAGGAAAGCATTTCCGCAGCAAGATGCTGCCTCAGCCATGTTTCACTGTACTAGTGTTGAGTTTAGGCTATTATGAAGAGGTAGTTTCCACTTTGTATAAGATAGATCGCTATAAAAATGACATTTTCATTATTTCTGCATGCTCTGATACACTTTAAATGTAACTGTTACCTTTCAATAAACAGTCTTACTGCGCTCTGTGAGATGTTACAAGCTTAGTATATGCTATTATATACTATTTGCACATATCCACAATCAAAAAAGAATAGGAAAGGCATCTTGTGGTAGTGCAATAAACGTATTTTGTTTCATAGCACAGCAGCCGACTACTCTGGCTGTTCATTGCGTTCAGCAGAGGTGCAGCCTGGGGAGAAGAAGCTCTCTGCCGTGGCTGGTTTTTGCAAGCAGCACTCTGCAGTGCTGCTTGTTTGGACGGTATTTATGATTGGCTTCAGTTGAATACAAATGCATGCCAAGCTTTTCACCCCACATTTCTATTAATAAAATATTAAATAATCCATGTGTCCTTTTCCCTCTACATACGTCAGAATTATGAATCGCTACATGTTGGTCTTTCACTCAAAATCCCAACAAAATGCAGTGAGTTTGATGGTTGTGGGATAACAATATACTGAAATTTGGGGATTATGGACAAAAAAAACAAAAAAAAAACATGAGAGGAATTGCTTCATCTCCAGATCCCTTCAGCTTAAAAGGTATTAGATATGAGGTAATGGCACCTACAATCATTTACTAACAAAAGAACAAAGACAAGGCCCTTCTACATTGTTTTCAATCCAAATCAGGAATTAAGTGATGCTATTTAGATTCAGCATGAACTCCACAGCAGTCCATCCAATGGTTGCTAAAATAAAAATGTCAGCAGGGACAGCTTACTCCCTATTTGTTTAGCTGCCAAAGCAATGCTATAAATATCTGCTCACTTCAAATACTTGCTACAGTTTTAATATTACATGCCTGCTGCAGTGTTTATAAAACTTAATTACTACCTGCAGTTCTTAATCAGATCTGTAAGCATAATTATAGAAGGAGACACTACTAAACTTTAGGAACACAATAACACCGCTCGGAGGCTAGATTTTGTTTGTTTTTGAGTTCATGTTTGTTGTTTGGGTATGTTTCAGACTGAATTTGCACAAGATGCAAAATATTTCCAACGTATGCTCCTCAACACATAAAATTCTATTGTTAAACTAAAGTTTGTAGAACTTCACAAAGGATTGGAGGATCTCATTGTAGAAAGGTATCAGTCAGGAGACTGAACATTTTTCCAAAACTGACAAAAATATGAACTGTTCTTCCTTTCGTTGATGATCTTGCATTTCTGTCTCCTAAAAACTAAGAATTATACTGTCTAAAAAAAGGAGAAGAAGAACGATTAATGTCCACCTTACTGCCCTGTTTATTCTTGCCCTGCAGCAGGAAGAAAAACGATAGCTGTAACAGGCACTGCACATTTCTGGACATATGAGTGTTCCAGAAAGCAGAAACATTGCAATTTGCATACACTGCATGAATCTCAGAGCAAGGATTTAAATAAGTCGCTTTTACATCATTCTTATGGCGCCAGCGTGATCTAAATCCCCTGTCAGTAAAGAAGTGATTTTCCTTATTCTCACATCTCTGTTTTTGCAGTGGAAGGCAGATGAAAGGATGCTTGAAGGACGATGTTTCAAGTGATACTGTCAGGCCCGCTGATTGGTTTGACACATGGCTCATCTGGGTCCACATCCACCTGCATAAGCTAAGTGCTTCCCATGAAAAAAAAGGATTTAGAAGATATTTCATCTGTCAGCCCATGAAGAAGACGACACTTTTAAAGATGCATTTTTTTTTTTAGGTCACTTAGCTTTAAATGGTGATTATTTTTAGAGGTAAATATGTGGATTTGTTTAGCTCCATTTTTAGTGGGGGCGGTTCATTCAGTGGTCATTGATCACGGCCTTGTCAAAGAAAAAGTTTAAGAAACACTCGGATGTAAACTCTTTTAGAAATAAATGCACTTGCACCTCTCGAGCCTTTTTCCCATTTATTTGTATAGCACATTTCAGCAGCAAGGCATTTCAAGGTGCTTTACATAATTAAAAACAAAATAAAAACAGCATGTGACATTGAATGAACAGTAAGAAAGAGAAAGATATTTTGGAAAAATTACTTTTGTTACGGAATTTAAGCGCCTGTCGTCGCTGGACTCCGCCGTCCGTTTAACACAGGTATTATCCAGGCCCCGTCGCCTAACAGGACAAGGTCTCCAACCTTGCAGCACCAGGCTCCGTCCACCTATCACACGGATTTTTGCGCTAGGACTTCGCCGTCCTACACGGATTGTTGTGCACGTCTTACAAAAAAAAAAAAATCATAATTTACATCATTAAAACGTAGACAGTGAGAAAGAGAACTTAATAAATAGATAAAAAAAGATAAAAACATTAAAAACATCAAAGACATCAAAACCCACACTCTAACCCTAATTTAGCCATAAGAAACTCTATGTGGGTTTTAAGTTGAGATTTAAAGGCACACAGTGTTTCAGCTGTTTTACAGTTTTATGGAAGTTTGTTCCAAATTTGTGGTGCATAGAAACTGAATGCTGCTTCTCCTCGTTTGGTTCTGGTTCTGGGGATGCAGAGCAGACTAGAACCAGAAGATCTGAGGGGTCTAGACGGTTGGTACAGCAATAACAGATCTTTAAGGTATTGTGGTGCTAAACCGTTCAGTGATTTATAAACTAACAACAGTATTTTAAAGTCTATTCTCTGAGCTACAGGGAGCCAGTGTAGGGACTTTAGAACTGGTGTTATGTGCTCCATCTTCCTGGTTTTAGTGAGAACGCGAGCAGCAGCGTTCTGCAGCTGATCCAGAACGCAAGTATAGCTACTCTTTAAAGGTTCTCCAGTTTATATTTTGAAGGTTTTACAAATAATTTATCCATGCAACTGAATAGGAAGAGGATAGTTAATGTCTGCGTGTTTCTGCTCAGAAAAGACAACCCTCATCCGTCCTCCTCTGGGTTTCATTGCGGACGTAATCTAAAAATCAGTTTTGTCTCCAACACAATGAATGGTGGAAGATACAGCATTCATTGAATGGTCTGTGTGAATAAAATGGAAACTCTGAGACTTAAAAGATTTTTTTTATAAAAACAAACCTGATTCAAACTTATGAGATACCCAGAATTTTGAAAAAAAAAAAAAAAAAAAAAAAAGGAGAAAAAACAATTTAACAAGAACACTACACAGGAGAATTACAACTCTCATAATAGAGAAAGATGCACAGCACATTTTTAGGTCGTTACCTTACTTCAGTTTCTTACCTAAAGGAATGACCTCGACTCGACCTCAATTACAAACCTTAACTCAGCTATTATGACAACAAGCTCCATACATCTGCTAAATGCAGCAGAAGAAAAATCAAACTGTGACACCAATTATGTCCTCGTTTATACATCACGTCCCCCGACCAAGTGTAGAAATTACCCCTCCGACCACACAACGTTCAGCTATTGAGTTTGTGTGAAATGAAATCCTCGCCTGAGCAGAGTTCAGTTTGACTTTAATTTTCCAGCTGTTGCATAGACCCACTTTTTGTTCATGATGTTGCAGGGCATGGGAGATGGGGGAGAGATGTAGAGCGTGAAGACATTTAACAGGGAAGTCAAACATGCAATACACAAACCTCACTCGACATTCATTTCTTCTCTTCACAACCGCACATTACGTGCCGATTGCAAAAAGAAATAAATAACAGGCTTTGAATGTGTTGAAAACATCTTTTGACAAAGTAATGATGTCATTACCTTGTAGATTACTTTGAACTCAGGAAATTACTTCTGTGTTTTTATTGTCTTCTTTTATATTTAACGATTTGTCATTTGTATCAACCACCTGATGAGCATCGTTGGTGACGCAGCTAAAGTAATGATCTGCGAGACTCTTAGGTCGTTCCAAGAAGTCATAAATCGTAAAATGTAAAATCGAATTTGCTTAAAAAGATAACATACTGAGATTTACGGTAATATATCAACACAAAATAGTGCATAACTATTGAAATTTCAATTGAATATTTCAACCAGTAATTGTATTCAAGTTGGTATTTGCAGCCTCCATTTGCAAGAACCCAATTCAATATGACCACAACTGAAGTCATGTTTTAATAACATCGAAACGTAAATTGAGTAGACGCTGCATGACTCGTAGATCTTACTTAACATTTAGTGCACATAACTTGACAGTTTTCATTATTCAGTAATTGTTTTTTTAATTATAGTTTACAGCAAAGTGTCCATCTTGTAATAGAGCTTTGTACTCTGCAGCATTCACTCTGAAAGTTTTGACAAAGAAATACCAAAAGTTCAACAAGACGAGCATGTAGGAAATCTCAAAGAAGAAAAAAAGAACAGGAAAAAAAATAAAAAATACAGAGATGCCTAATGTGATTCTAGGGAATTTAAGAGCATTAAACACTGTGGCGCAATTACTTCCATGCTGTGAGTGTTTGTCACAGATGAATAAATGAGGGTTAATTTGAATGCAGCGAGGGGAATCTACATCAGCAATGAAATCAGCATGAATAATGGAGTAAACAAACATGAACGGTTGGACTCGATGTATATTTAATGCATCCACTTGTTAGGTAGCAGGGACATGGCTAGAGTTTTTTATTTTCTTATTGGGGGGGTTCCAGGGGGCAGGGAGGGGCACAAACTGTAGAAGGGTGGCACACTACATTTGCAATTTCATCTGTAAATCCCCCTAAACTTGATCGTCCATCTAGTCTGAATGATCCAAAAGTCTTGGTCATGCAGGGAGGACAGGAACCATGGACAGGAACCATGCTTTTTAGGCTTACATATTTGGAGGAATATTAACACTGCATGTCACCATGAACATCCCACTGGAGCGCAGTCAAGAGCTAGTATATACCATGAACACCCACATATCGAAGTTACTTTTGAATACATAATTAATCTAATATGCATAGAAGGCTAATTATAATACAATTCATTCAAAGCTTTTATGCATTTTTTTTACCTTCATTCTGTTGATGTCCCCTTGTTTTTTATTTCACTTTTCAGCTTAGCTAACTTGACATCTCAGCCCACTTCCACTGCTACTCCACTTCTACTTGTCTTTTCCTCCTTTCTTCCCCACTCTCGCTCTTTTAGTCCCCTCTCCTCCTTCTCGTCTCTCCTGCTTTTGTCTTTGTCTTGAGTGGAACAAGAGTGAGCTCTCTAACCGAGCCCCGATGGGTCGGATTGACTTCACATCCTCTGGGCCTTGTGACTCAGCAGCAGCGAGCAGAAAAATGCAACGTTCTTTCCACTGGAAACTAAATGGGCCCAGATGTACTGGAGGAGAGGCAACCGAACGGGTAAGTGGTGGCGAAGATGGGGAGACGGGGACATGAAAAGGACATGAAAGGACAGCGTGTCTTGCATTAGTTGGCTATAAAAAGAAAGATTATAGTGCAACCAGTAGAAGCAAAGACAGAATTACCCCAATGAGTCACAGGTAACTAAAGTTCATTTCAGCATTGTTAAATTTGTTGGCATTTATTTTTATTTTTTTTTAAAGCAACATTTAAAAAAAATAAATCACTGTGGGGATTTTTGTAGTGTTTCTGTAGTAAATGGGACTACACTTGGAACAGTCTCAGACTTACAGAGAAAATGTTTTTTTTTTCACAAAGTTTGCTTTTTTCCATTATTTTCCGCTTTTGTGTAAATGTTTCTGCTTTTTGCATTAATTTTCATTTACTTTGCAATTAGCTACCTTTTGCTACATCCCTTTTCACAGCACCCTTGCCTCAATGCAAGACGCCAAAACCTAAAGCAATAAAGTTCTCAAGAAACCTTTGGCAATATAAGGATTCCAACTTCAGCTGGATCAGCCAGGTTCCTGCAGCTTTTCACAGTCAAAAGTTTATCATGCATCTCCGGCAAATTAATTATATCCGACATCTCAAAATATGGATGTGGATGATGGGTGGTACCTCAGAACTGTGACTACCTCCTGGTATAGAAATGTTGTTGTTGTTGTTGTTTAGAAACTACAATGACTACAAATTAACTTATTTTGTGATGACATGTGTTCAAGGCACTGCTTTCAAGATTCCTCTGTACAGAAAATACATTTTCGAGGATGCTTAAACCACACAGGTTTAAATCTATAATTGTTCTTTGACTAACTTTGAAAGTTATCGTGAAAAAAAGAAAGAATAATTTGTTTCACGATAAATATTAGTATCGCTAGATTCGTACTCCCAAAAAGTTTTTCCTCAGACCTTAAAGAATGACGTGTTGACCTTTGAGCTGCAGACACTTCAAGAGCTGGTGGCTGCCCCTGAGACGATAACTGCCGGTGTGTTGGTGTCTCACTGTAAACTGAGTTGACAGAAGCTGCGGCGTCTGCTGGGAATCCAACTTTCATGACCACCTTTTTCTGGAGGCTTTCAACCCATTCAGGCGTGCCGCCACTGCCTCCTTACCTGAATCGCTCTCGTCGTGTGCAGCAAGCTGTCAAACACACACACAAAAAAAAACAAGTATGATGTTTTGACCATTAATGTCTCGCAGTCAGGCGTCGCGCGAGTCAATTTCGTTAAAAGAAGTCACCCGTGTCTGTTGGCATTCCAGCACGTTTCCATCTCCAAAAAGTCTCCCTATTGTTTGTTTTCTACTGTTAAGCATTCCAAGTTTCTGCCATAGGGTATTTGGGCAGATAATAACACTAGAGATTGATAATGTTCGCAGGTGTTTATGTTTCAGCGTTCCACCTGTACTTTTAGGTACTTTGCAGTGTTGCAAATTTTGTGAAACGTCGTCTGTGACTTTAGTTTTTGTGATTAAAAAGCTAAGTTTTGGTAATACCATAGAATCGGACGTGGATGCATTTCTTACAAAAGTTCATTGAATTGAGAGGTTTACCAACCTAACCCCATCCAGATCATCTAAATGTCAATGATTATTCCTTACAGCTAACGAAAACACTACACTTCTGTTTCTCAGCTAATTAAAATATCACAGCGGACAGATAAAAAAAGATCTCGAATCAGAATTGTTATGTTGCGAAGGATATTGACTCAACAGTTCTCCAGCACACAGTCAGTAACATCCTCCTCTGGGAAGATAAGTCACAAAATGCCATTACCAAAAAAAACAAAAAAAAGCTGGCTGTTCACAGAGTGCTGTATCCAAGCCTATTGATGGAAAGTTAAGTGGAAGGTGTGTAAGCAGGGATAAGTGCAGGCTTCAGGGGATTGTGAAAACAAAGGAAGAGGTTTACAAGATGTGTTGGCATGTGAACAACTGTCACACTCTCCAGTCTGAATTGTTGATGCAGGGCAAGGTAGATCCCTGCTTTTATGTTGTTTATACCAAATTATGACCGTGTCATATGGATGTTAAATTCAGATTTATGAGATCAGAAAATCTCTTTTCGACCTATTATTGTTTGATTTTGGTGAGCCTTTGTGTATTGCTCACCTATTCTCCCCTGACATAAAACAATGTATATTTTTAACGTATTGTCCACACAGCTTCTCTATAAACCTGAGATATAGTTTAGCATGAAAATCACAGCAGATCAACATATTTTTAAAAAAAATACCTAAACCAGCTTTTCTGGCACCAAAATCCCCCTTTTTTCTCATTCTGTCGACAGGTTCAAGCTTCAACAAGTCTTCCTCAGCACATCTGCATCCCTAGTTGAGTTGCTGCCATTGGATTATCTTTATTAAACCATATTATTTGAGATTGTTTATTTAATATTAGAATACTACGTAAGACCAATAAAACCTATTTTTAATATAGAAATGTGGTACTAAGTAAAAGTGTTCAAGACCTGCTTATGAAATTTAATGAAATGACATCAGACTTGTGTTAAAGGTTATTTTCAAAAGGTACTTTTAATGTGACAAACAAGCTTAATAGGAAACACATATTTAATTTGTTGAATATAGCAGCTTTTTATAGATAAACATGTGGAAAAATGTCCATATCTGTAATTAAGGTGCACAGACCTATAAGTGTAGGGACAGAAAAACCCTGTGGTATTTTCAGAAGCGTTTTTTTTCGCTGCCTCGGATAAGGTGAACTCGTCTTATCACCTTCTTTATCCTTATGTAACCTGTTCAACTGTGATATCATTCACACACACGCACGCACACACACATTTTTCTGTAAGATTTGATCTTCTACAAGCCTTTATCACTTCTGAAAGCACAGCGTAACACTGCCAGGTGACGAAGGTGGCTTCACAAATGTAGAATAGAATAGAATAGAATAGAAACAGGCTTTATTGTCCTGTGAAGGGACAATAAAGAGAAAACAGAGAAAAAAATGTAAAAATCAGATATTACTTGTAAAAAAAAAAAATATCCATTTTACTTTATTATTCTTGCAGAGTACATGAGGTTCAGTGACAATCACTTTTGAGCCGATCTTCTGAGTAAAGAAGAATGTGCAAGTATTTCAATCTGTAGATGTGTAAAGGGAATTACAGACAATTCCCCACCCCCAAAAAATCACTGTTAGCTGTACTTGGAGCGACATGCGTCTCACCAATGTATAAACTCATGGGAGGTGAATAAAAATGCACGCCACCCTTTTCAGATTTTCATTTATTTTTATTTTATTTATTTGTTTTTATTGAAAAGTGGGGACCATGTACTTTCCCCAGCAATAAAAAGGAACATGTTTTGTTGGTCTATCACATAAAATTCACTAAAAACACCTTGATTATAATCTCTAATAAGTTTGATGGAGACACAGTCAGACAAACAAAAAAAATGGGGGGGAGAGGGGGCAGACTGTATGAACTATGTAGAATGGAGTGAACTCCATTCAGACAGTTCATTCATACAGATGATACAGAAAGGAAACTTAGGTTAAAATATCCTTGTTTTTGTTTTTTTAATGTTTGTTCACTTTCCATTGCCCTTCACAGTTATGCTCAAAAATTCAAGGAGTACCAATATAAAAGAATTAGCCGTGGATGCCTTTTTTTTTTTTTTTTTTTTTTGCCTTTTCTCTCATTCAGTGCGCCTCCTAGAGCAGAACGTAGTGCTGAGTTTCTTAGTGCTCAGAGAAGGGAAAAGATGCGCCTGAGAATCAGATCGCTCCTGGCTGAGCGTTCAACAGGGTGGGACTGGTTAATTACGGGGCCATGGTTTTGGCTTCCCCCGCCTGCAGTACATTATGAATGAGAGCTGGAGGTATCACAAACCTTGAGATGTGTGTATTTGGTTCCTTGGTTGTGCTGTTGGGGGCTCATCGTGGTGCTTTGTTAATTTGTGGAGGCAAGCATTGCCAAAATAACCCCAGCTCCATTTCAAAAGAACAAGAGAAGAGTTTGTGGTTTGTTCTGATTTTCCCAGGATGTCAGCTTTGTGAAACCTGCTAATCACAACCTCTACTTTCTTACTTTGCCTTTGAATCACCTTCTTCATGTTCCACGATCTGATTTGTTTTTCAGACGATGAGAAGCTAAGCACTTCCTGCCGCTCTGCTTTCCTTGTTGAGGTCATCCTTGATGATAGATGGGATGTGTACGCATTAACTAGACCGGGATGTACCACACAGAAATTGCTATCCCCCCCCAAAAAAATCTCATTGAGTAACCAGGTGTGCATCGGGACTGGAGCCGGTGGTCTAAACAGAGATTGATGACAGTTTGGAGGGCAGGAGAAAACAGGCTTAAGAAAACAGCCGGATCAGGTGCAGGACAGAGAACGTCATCATTTTTGCAGTTTTTTTTTTTTTTCACCTAAAAATTACTTTACTAATGAAAGCTACAATGACTCTCTTCCAAAACATTGTGTAATGTCATAGTTGGCGGAGAGGTTTAGCGAAAGAAGAGCTACATTCTATGGAGGACGAAAACCTAGAATTAAAATTAAAAGTAGGAATTTGTAAATAAGAAAACACTTGTGGGAAAAGCAGCTTTTTGACTAATTCTGGTGTATTTAGGGAAATGTTAACTGATGTGCATTATGTCTACAAATTAAGTTAAATTAAACTGCCCAACAAATAAATCGATACACTTTATAAAGGAGAGTTTTATCTCACCTTTATGAATTAGTATATTTTTTTTAGCGTAGGTTCGTCAAATAACATACTTAAGCACGTAATGTGGCTTCTACTGTTTTTAAAATATATTTCATGTTTCTTATTGTACTCATATATGCATTTACATATCTTTAGTGATTTACTTATTGTTTTTTTTCCCACAGGTGTTTTAATTTCAGGCTTCTTCACATTTTTCTGTCTCATTATTTTGCTTTCTATTATGTATTTCTGCCTCAGTATGCAAATGAGGAGTCGCAGTGTCTTAAAGCTGCAGTACGTAACTTTTATAAAACTTTTTTTTTTTTTACTTGTTGAAACTGTCATCATGCTGTGACAGTACGCTATAAAACAGGTAAACTGTAAAAAAAAAAATTGCGCTTCTGTCTTCTTCCAGAGCTAGAAACAACCAATCAGAGCCAGGAGGAGTACCAGCTTTAGTAGCTTGTCTGTTGCATAAAACCACCTGAGCCCTGTTCATCCTCACTCCATCAATGAAATAAGGACAGGAACATTGTAGAAGTACAGTTTTGGAAATACTCTAACTATCACAGTACGGCCCTTAAATGTTTACACCCTGCTTCTAATTCTCCCACTTTGAGGACAAAAGGCTGACTTGTTGCCTAACATATCTCACGCAACAACAGGCACCATGCTGAAAAGATGATCTGTGGTCGCATTGTTCTGCTTGATTGGTGTACAGTGAGTGAGTGGGAGACCAACTAAATATTTGGAACACAGCTACGCTCTGAATAGCCTCCTTATTGTTCAACTCATTTGAATTCCTCCTTTTTCAGAACAGATTCCAATCGGAGGCTCAGTCTGGGCCTGGCCTTGCTGAAAGGGCCGAGCTCATTCCATTTCCAGCGATGGGAGTGATTGGGGAGAAGTGAGCCTGAAGATTGCTGAAGTAATTAACATTCGCGGCTGGTTGGCAGATCCAATCGTCTTGTCTCGGATGCAGGAGGAGCCGTCGTACGCGTATACACACACGCACACACACGCATACACAACAGAGCTCCAAATTCAAAGTTTAATTGCATCCTGCAGCACAATAAAATGTGTCCTCGTACGCGCAGACAGCTGTCACACTCAGAATTTTGTGCTGCTTTGATGATTTGGTTAATGTGCAAGTGGAAGTCAAAACAACCAGAGCAGCTGTCGTTTACGTCACGTTTCTGAACGTATGTCGCTGAAATAGTTTGCCGTTTTTGTGCTGGTGAATATCTCTTTAATGACGCCATCGTAAGGCTGCAATTTGTTCAATCGGAAAGGATGATGTGTGAGATCTTTTTCTCTACTGAATTTCTTTGGTTTCTTCATCATCGCCAGACAATTTTAATGATTATCCTTTTTTTTAATTTCAAACTGGAAAGATGTTGTCTCCTTACTTTTCTTTGCTCTCCTGACTTTCTACCCAGCTGTTGTTTCAACTGGTTTTCCCTCCTTTTTCAGTTTGATTTGGTTAGTTTGTGCATCAGATATGAAATAAAACGTGCATTGTAAACACTTTTACATTTTAATTTCCTAAAACTTAAGTGTGGAGGACTTCCCTAAGGAAAGCTATTTAAAACTTTTTTTTTAAAGTGCTTGAATTTTCACAGAAGAAGGGAAAGATAACAGGTAAATAATCACATATTTTTACAACAGGGCACAGATGCACTAATTTCAATCATATTTTCCAAAATGTTATAAAAAAAAAAAATTTTACTTTGTAGAAAATTCTAACACTGTCCGGCATTTTATTCTTAAAATTAAATATCCATACGCCCAAAATATAGTAGAAAAACATACATTTCACATCAGCTTGAATTATATTTCTTCTTTATATCTTCTCCACTCTGAAACCTTACTTTCCACTTTAACAACACCTTTGTCGCTGGCCCAGATATTATTGCACTCATCTTATGTTTTCCCTTTTTCTTTCTCTCCATCACCTTTTTAGAATTGGAGGCCGTTGTCTCAAGGTGACTCGGAGCATCTGGAGCCGTTCGCCACAATATACGAAGCAATTTAGTCGCAGACAGGAGCTGTGAAGAGACCGGACTCCTGCCCTCTGGTGACTCCAAACATTGTGGCTGACGACCCTGTCAAGGTTGCAGCTCACAGTTCATCTGCATACGTGGAAAGTCCTAGCAGGCAACACAATTCAGTTCTTGGAATTAATCTTGTCTGAAAAAAAAAATAAAAACCATAAACAGATTTATGCACCTGATGGAAAAAGCTGAGTGTCCCTGGTGGAAAATTAGGAAGTGATGTGTGTCCGTGTAAGAACGTCTGTGAGTAAATGAATAATGCTTCAGCTTCTTAGGAGGTCCTTACAGGCATCCGAGTCTTCCTGACATGAATATTAAACCTCCACGCAGGTAAGGGCGTCTAATTGTTCTTAATTTCTCAATTTGCATCCCTCCCTGAGGAAAGACTATTGGAATATTTGTGAAACATGATGGCTGGTGTTAGGTTGTATAAGTCCGCAGCCAATCCCATTGATTGCTTTTATATGCATGACTCACGTATTGTCTCTCATCTTTCATCACACGGCGAAACGGGTCCTTCATCAGCTTCGATGCGGCCACAAGACACGCAGTTGTGCTCATGCGCCACAGTCTGTCAAGGCTCTTAGGCAACGGGTGACAACAGCGACTGCAGTGAATCCTAATCGTAGGGTTTAGTTATCACTGTAAAGACCTTAGAAAGGAATCAAATGAAAATAGAAGTTATATCCTCATGAATATTATCATTGAAATTATGCTTATATATTATGCTACCTATTTTCTATTCCATTTGTGTTCCTAACAAATAACTCCTAGAAGAAAAAAAAGAAGTCTTCTTGTTTTTATCCAACTTGACGACTTCACTATAGTCGTCTTTCCCTTTAGTTTTTCCTCTTTTTTATCCATGAATACAACAGCTTCACAGAATAACAGTTGGCATGAATAGTTATAATCATATAATATGTATTTTTTCTTTGGTTAATATCTGCATGCTTCAAAAATATAAAATTACAAAACATCTGATAGTTTACACATGTTTACTGCACAGAAAATTAGACTTTTTTTATCGTTTTGCTGTTTGAGGAGCACAAAATAACAAGTTGACGTTTTCCTGTTCATTATTTAAACGTTCTGCCTATTTGAAGAAGTCTTTAGCTGGCTGCATGGAAGACATAGCTTGTAGCTTGCCAACTATAGTTGCAGCATTTCCCTTATTTGAATGTGAATGACAGTCGTTAAGTTTTTAAACCATGAACGTTTGCAATTTAGAAATATTTTCAGACAGCCACTTCTCTGTCTCGAAACCAAAAGAAAATTTTAACCCTGGGAAAGATAAACAATGATTAAATTATTGAAAAGGGGATTTGAATCGCTACCTATCGTGGAGGGAACAAAATGTTCCCAAGGAGGGGTATGAATTGATGCCTGGCACCATTTCAAAGTATATTGTGGCAATTGAAGTCCAGTAATAAAATACTGGAACTATGTTGTTGCAACGCTACAAAAAAAGGCTTTTCTCAGACATATCCCGTATATCTGTAAACACAGATTACACAATAAACTGGAAAAATAAAAAAATATATATGTTTTTTATTTTTTGCTAGATATTCAGCATTCATGTACCCTACATTGTGATAAAGGTGGATTTGTTTGACCAATTTTCAAAGTGATTAAGTAAGAGACTTCATCTACGTTTTTAGACAGATTTTTGTCTTCAAATGCTTTAACAATAAGCCAAACCTACACATTGAGGGAAATTGAACACTTTTTTGCACTCACAAGCTTATCAAATAATGACTGAAGGTTGATGAACTCTTTTCTATTCTTAAAGGATGAGAAGATTTCAAATTACCTTGAACTCTAAAAATACGGGATCAGTAGCAGAGCAGGGGATGTAATCAATATTACAGTCTAGTCCAAGGCAATGCTCTACTAACAAAGCAGAGAGTAATGGAAAAATCAAAGCGCTCAATGTTTGGTCTCTGTAACATTACTCATCTGCTCTCCTGAATGGAGTCTTATCTCATCATCGCTACACACAGAGAAAGAGAGAGAGCAAGCGTGGTAGAGAGTAATTGCTGTAGCAACCGGTCACCTTCAGGTAAAAAAAAAAAAAACCTAGTCTGAAGTAAATTCACTTCAGGTGGGTCTTGCTTAAAAATCTGTAAGACTCATCATACCCAACCCAAAATTTCTCAGGTTTACCACAATTATCAAATTGAAAGTTGGTGTGTTTGTGCTGTGTGCTTGTGTTAGTCAGAGGATGACCCCAGAAGGCTACAGCAGGCGAGTGACCTCCATATGACAAGATCAGAGAAGGGGGATTGGATCAGTGACCAAATACTGTTCTTCATTTATTATTCACACTTATTTTTGTCTATAGCACTACTTATTTTAACTTTAGCATCAGACAAAACTAGAGTACCATGTCCTTATTCCTATTGACACTTGAGTAGTTCCTGTAATAAAAGAGTAGCATACTCAAACTGAACAACGTAAATCAACGTCAGTTACTCTGTGTGATCAACTGACTTCAGGAAAGATGAGCAGATCATCTTATTTTATCGAAGGCTTCATTCTAATGGCAATGGGTGGATAGACAATGGTACTCTTTCCAGTGAGTGTCTGGGGGATCTCAAGGTGTCACCATGCAAAAAGGGATATACCGTACATTCGATCTGACGACTTGTAGACAACTCCTCCTGGAATTCGTTATACCCAACCTCAGTTTTCTGTTGTGCAAGTGGTGTATCCATAAAGAGTTGTCTTTTGGTCTTAGCACAGTCAGGCTTCGTAAGTTTAAATGTGTCCACAAGCATTTGTTTTCGTCTACCATTGCTGCGTTTGCCAAAATCTCTCTGTGTTTTTGCCATTTACCACGAGTGACCCTACCAGCAGATAAAGCGCAGGACAGCACAGTCCCACACAAGAGGACTCGACCATCTCCATTCTCAATGACAATATTTATGCATTTTTGCAGGCTACAGCAAAGGAGCGCCTCGGTTTGTTTTATTTCAATTGATATGTGAAACGTTTCTAATGACCTGCATCATCATGTGTTAAAATGATGTAAAAGACAAACAGATATTAAAACACGCAACCTTATTTTCTTTTCTTAGAAAGCCGATTCATTTCTTTGTCGATCGGGGGAAATGAAAATTACCTATGAAAAAGGAATTGGCAATATCTTATTTTTAGGCTGGTGTGGCTACATATTTAAGACTTTGCACCCTATTATAATTCCCATTATTGTTGTGTTTTCTATTTTGATATCTATTTTACTTCAGTTCAGTTCTTTGTCAGTGATTTTAGTTTATTATGTTTACTTATTGTGTGCAGTTATTTCTGTGTTTAATTATGTTTCTTGGGTATAGTTATTCTCTTGTGTTATTCATTTCGAGTACCCTGTGTACTCTCCCTTGCTCACTGTACCATTTCCTCTCTCTCTCTCTTCAGTCTGCAGGCTGCTCTCTCCCATCACACCTGCAACCCATTAACCAATCATCCCAGGTCTTTTGTTCCGCCGTTCACCCTCATAGTATTTAAACCCTCTTCTTGCACACACTCCTTGCTGGTTCCTCCTGTTAAATCCTGTTATTTCCCTGTCGTGTCCATATGTTCTCATTCTGGCTTTTTGTTCCTGAATTCTTGTGTTTGTGGTCTGCTCTGTCTCCCTGTGGTTTTCGTAAGTTTTTGATTATCACCATTTTCATTAAACGTTCACATCAACTCTTCCTCTCTACCGTATTTGGGTCCACCTACAAACAATTTATCATGACAGATGTACCATTTAAGAAAACCATCCTAAGAGGAAAACTCCCACCAAGATTTTTAAAAGCCTCCCAAAAGGAAAAGACAAAAAAAAAAACAATTTCTTTCTTTTTTTTTTTTTTTTACATATACTTTACACAGAAAATAAGTTAAGGCTATAGAAAAAGACACACATATGTTCATCAAAAAAGACTCTTTAATTGGTCTTTGTGGATAATTACAGGGTGTAGAAGCCTGGTAATATAGATACTATAATCGTTTTCACTAAGCTCATTTTGTTTAATAAACAGTTTGAGTGGATGGTAAAAAGAGGGATGAAGAGGAAATATAAAAGAGTCGAAAAGGGGGAATGGATCACTGGTTAACTGATGTTATTAATAAAGTAGTACCAAAAGCTTCAAAAACTTACAGCAGTTTTTAAACAGATTTTTTTTAATGTGCCAGAGGTGTGCTTAGAAAAAAAGGGTGACTATAAAGTCCTATATGTGGAATACATGAATATTACATTAACCAGCCTCAAATAACACATTCGACTATGCGATTATAGTACTTAGAATACATAATTTATTCAACGTGAGGCTTGTGCGCTGTTGAAGCCTCACACTTAGATACAGTGAGGATGAAATCTGTGGGTTAAGACACCTAGTGCTGGTCAATGCTGTTCTAATGCGGCAATCGTTTTGCAGATCATGTTGTTGCGGACTGCTTTCACAAAGTAGCTGCTTCCTGTGACTCATCATTATGACTTGGACTGATTATATTTGCTTCAGAAAACTGGTGTACTTTTATGCCTTTTAAAAATCAGTACTGATGACCTCATCTCATAAATAAACACTTCACATCTACATCACAGCATTTTTTTTAGATGTCTAGTGACTAGTGATGGCTGCCTATCCAAAGCTTCTTCCCAGACGTAAACAGTTTGTCTACCAGACAATAATCAATGTTGAATTCCAGCAATCCACACAATAAAAAATTAAACACACACACAGCAATAAATCTCAGGTTACAGTTTAACCATTTGTCAATAACATGGTCTCCTGTGAAAGATGAACACTTTTGTGGGAAAGCAGCCACTGAGTTAAACCAGTCAAATCCAGCTTTCCACAACTTTATCAAGGATAGATTGGTGAAAGTCTTTTTCCAAGAGTCTGACCTGAATTACTATTCTTTACCACACAATGACAATTAAAATCAACATAGCTTTAAATCTAACAACAAAAAAAAACTTTTCAAAGTTGTAACATTTATTATTCTCATCTTCTGTAACTCCACAGCTTTCATCCAGCAAGGTTATCAATCAGACTTCAGATTCTAGACTGGAAACTCGTCGCCAAGGCCGAAGTACACAAGGACTCCCAACAGGCTGTCCTGTTCCTCCTTGCCCTATCTGGGCGTCGGAGCCAGTCTGGGGTCCCTGGTAGGCCCCATAAGCTCCATACACATTGTCTTGATACAGCAGTGTCCGCTGTCCCCCACATCGTCCACCACCACAGGCCAACAGCTGGCACACTGGGCTGGAACTCTGGCTGTGATGCTGGAGGTCCAGTGGACTGTGATAGATTGGGAGACCGGGGTATGAGTTCAGGTAGTGTGTGTACTGTCGGCTGAGCAGGCTTGTGGCTCTGCGGACCATACCCCGCCCTAAACCATTTCCATTTCGAACCGCTTCTCCGTATGTTGGGAGGTGGGTTGAGTGGGAGTAGCGCAGTCTCTGGCCCTTTCGTCCATTTGGCCTCCTCTGGTCCTCCCTTATGTGGAGGTAGGCCTGGTTCCTTGGGAGGCACAGGTTGTTTCGAACATGGGCAGGATTGTAAGGCTTGGCAGATGTTGTAGGAGTAACCATGCATGGAAACAGGTCCGGCAAGGTTGAAGGTGATTGGCTGGATAAAGAAGACTGTGATTCATCAAGATGATGAATTTGGTCATTGCCCCACGTTGCTTTAAGAAAAGAGGGGCGGCGGTGCCTACGCCTGCCCCTCAGCACAAGGTCCTCTGGAGGCCAAGAGCTATAATTCTCCACCCGGGGACACATCCCCTCTCCTGAGTAAACATTGTCAACACTTGGGGCGGAGATATGGTTCTCTTGAAGGTGATTGGCTTTAAGTTCAGTCAGACTGATAGTACTTTTGTCACACTTACCCTGATCCCCATGTTTTCTCCTTTCCACATCCCCATTCTCACACTGAAAACTCTTGGACCTCCTTTTTGGTTGTGAAAGGCCCAATTGGATATGTTGGTTTTGGGGTAAAGAGACTGGATGAGATGTGTAAATGTCAGGTAGCTGGAGTTCTGAGTAGGCAATGTAAGGGGAGTGAGAATGGGAGTCTACATACACCCTCCCTGTAGTCTGGTAGTGGTGTGGGAGGTGATGAGGGAGCGTCTCCCCTACAGCAAGGTGAGGAGTGCTCAAACTGGACACAGGAAGTGGTCTGTCATACAGACACGATGTTGAACGAGTTGGAAGTGTGTAGCGCAGTGGTGTTGGTCTACTTACACCCCTGTGCTGTTTCAAAGAGGTAATGCCAGTTAGAGGTGGGGTGAGGGACCCCTGAGGAATGGAGCAGTGGTTTTCAGCAACATAAGCAAATCCTCCCGGAACGGCCTCAGTGGTGACTTGAGGGACACGAACAGGCATACTACTACCATGACGAGTCAATTGTTCTATGGTCTTGGTAGCATTGTCCAGGGAGCTCTCAACATTTGCAGTGGAGACCAGATCCTTGGCAGTGCGAAGCATTTTCAGCATGTTTGCTTGAGCATAGTTGGAGGTCAGGTCAGGTTTGGCCAAACCAGATGAGCGTCCTGGATCTTCTACTCCTTTGAAGCAACTGTAAATACCCTGGTATGGTATGTAAGACAAGCAAAGAACATTTTAGTTATGAAATAGAAGTAGAACAAAGTAAATAAGATATGTAAATTACTTCAAACCAACCAGCTAAGTAGTCCGAAATTCATAATTTCACAGGTAGAATTCTAAGCAGTTGGTGCATCTCAAACAGTCACCCCCTAACAAAAGAAACCCTTGATTTTTCCAATGAATCACTTTGTTGCTGAGGCATGTTTAAGACAATAATTTACTGTGCATTCTCCCAGAACAGAAAAATGCTGATCAAACCATTTGGATTGCCCCCAGAAAATGCACAAAAGAAACAAGCCTTAAGTCAGCTTCAGAAAACAAGTCATTTTGAATGAACAAAAAAAACAAAATCCCTTGACTTTTCTCTGGTTACAGCTGGCAGAGATATCCAAAAAGGGCCACATTTAATTTGGAGTTAGAGCTGCTCATTAGGAACTAATGACAGCAATTTCTTTAGAAATCTGATCAATTCCAGGCACAGTGGTATAATTATATACTCAAGAAGACCATCCATTAGCGATTTCTCGTTATGCCTTCAATCAGTCTTTTTTTGCCCTCACGGCCACATCCTTAAATAAGCGTACAAAGAACTAAATTAGGCTAACTACAGCAATAGCTTTCAAATCTAAAAGCTAAATTAACAAGATTACAGAAGCTTTTCAATGTGTGGTGTTGGGCTGAGTACTTCGGCTACTATTGAAGTTCTCCAGTTAACACCCTACTATTAGATGCACCCACTGATTATAATTAATCTGACTTGGAATAAAAAAAAAACTGTAAATGTAATATAACTATAAATAAGAATTATTAAAACAGTCTTTAAATATCTCTACAAAATGTTACGCAACTGATTCAATTAAAGTAAGACAGCTGGCCATCTAATTACTTAGAGGGTCTCTTGGCCCACTTCTACACAAACAGAGAATGAATAAGCTACTCTTGATTTTTGGGGGGTTTTCTTCCTTTTACAAAAGCCTTACCCTGCTTATGGCCAACAGGAAGTCAAGTTTATGAGACTTGTGGAGAGAGTGCCGCAACTTCCAATACAGCAGGTGTTCCCAGGCGAAGACCAGCAGACTGAGGCCCATAGCTACCAGAAGCATGTAGAAGACACCAGCCATGTTGTCAATGTCCAGCTTGCTGCTCATCACCTCGTTTTTCTCGTTCTGGCAGATACCAGAAAGCCAAACCGTCTCCAGGCGTTCTGTGTCTCCTAAAGGATTAGAAATGAGAACAAAGGGACAGTCAGAACTTTCAGAAAGTGATGATGATGATGATGATGATGATGATATCCTCATCCCAAAGTCTGATGATTGAAAGTTACTAATGTCTGTTATTAAATATGCATTGAATGTGCGGAACCAAAGGTGTGAAGACATCATTCCAACATAGTTTTTATTCAAAAATAATCTATCTAGCCCAGACACAACAGTATTAATCCAGAATTTGCATTCCTGTTTGTCTATAATGGAGATATTTCTTCTTGAGCATAGAAAATAAACCAGTTTTGCTGGTGTGATACATTTATACAGAAGATGGGAAAGGCCTAGTACTATTGATGTTAATATTGGTGGGAGGGAAGAGGGGTGAACCGGCCCTCCAATGGGTGTGTGCGTGTGTTGTGAGAGTGTGTGTGTACTCCTGGCATGCTTGGACGCCTCTGGGTTTGTGATGTGGATTTGGTAGGGTGCCCTGTCTTTGGTGCGCTGGACCGCCCTTCCTCTACTGCTTCTTCCTGTTGCTCTTCCCCACGCCCTGGGGGCCAGAGCATGTGTTCGATATTTGTGTGCTGTTTTGGGGGTGGCCCTGCGGTGACATGCATGTTGTGGCTTGGGCAAATAAATGATTGTCAAACAAAATGTTGAACATCTACTGTCCATTTCTTTTCTACTTCTAAATTATGGAGTACTCTGTGTTGTTCTATCACACCAAGTCCCAATTAAACACATTCTGGTTCTTTGAGGGAAATTAGCAATTTTACTATCTTGAGAAAACAAAATTTTCTACAAAAGATAATGCATAATGATAATAACAGAGATAACAAATATCATACAGAGATTTCTGTAAGTAACTTTTTTTTTTATACATTTGTCAGGTTCGGATTTGACATGAAGGTAGTAAGACTAAAACAGGGCATAAACAACAGTCACAAATTATATTTAGGATATTTAGATATTATTTGTTTGAAAGGTAAATATAATGCTTTTTAGATAGTGTTGCACTAGAATTGCAAAATCTCAATTCAAACTCCTCTAAAACTGAAACTGAGATAAATTAAAACCTTTCAGAGATCTTGAAGATCCTTTGAATTGGATGAAAAAGTAAAGTTAGCTTTGGTGTTATCCCTCTCTTTGTAGGAGGTTTGTTGGCAGAAGAAAGAGGTTAATTTAGCAGAGGATTATCTAGAACATTTCTTGATCCCACTGAACGGAGGATACTCAACTGCCCTTATCTTTCACACGTCACAGAGCACAGGAGCAAAGGGGCAAAGGAAATAACCTACAAAGAAGTCAAGGGATTGCCCTTTCTTTACTGCACAGCTATATTTTTACATAACAATTTCGTCCCCTATATTTCACAGTATTTCATTACTGTGGATGTTTGTTTAAAATCAATGGTTGAAGATTGCCAAAAGCAATTTTTTATGCACATTTTCTTGCAAAACTATGTTTTTCTCTCATAGTTTCTTTGAGAGAAAAGCACCTAAAGCCCCTTCTTCATTGTCAAGTCTCGCTCTAGTCAGTTTTAATGTGCTGTTCAGATCTAGTCAGGTTATGAGCATCTCCATTGCTATCATTAAAATTACACAGGAAACTAACTTAGGAATTGTTTTGATGATGTTTCTCCAAAAGGCTTTTCTACCTTGCTAGCTGTTATTTTTTCTAACCCAACTAAGACTTAGTCGTAAGACATCATCAGTTTTCTATAGCAAGTGTTGGTGGTGGAAATAGATCAGATGCTAAGCAAGCAGTAGCACCAGTTTAGCACTGGGACAGGTTTAGTGAAAAGACCCCCAATGTGGCAGTGATTGTGTAGGCTTACGTTTGGTTCTGAGTGGAGAAAGGAAATGCAGATTTTGTGAATGTTTAAGAAGGTGACAATCCTACTGTGGGCACTTCCTGCTGTTTTCAAATATTAACTCTTCTAGTTGAGGTAAAATTAGTGACATGATATGTATGCTTTGTTTGGAGTTGTCCATTTAAGTTTAGATTAAGGTTTTTTGTTTTTTTAATAAACTGGTAACTACCACATTATTTATACATCAATCAACAATAACTTTTCAACCAGTAAAGCGATTAATCAAGGCATCCGTTAGTAAATGGGACATATAGGACAGTAAGTGAATATTTTGTTCTGAAGCTTGTTGTGTCAGAAGAAGGAAAATGTACAAGAGTGAGGATTTGAGTGAGCTTGACAAGAACCAAATGACGATGGCGAATAATTGAGTCAGCATATTTCCCAATCTCCAGATTAGAATGGGTATTCCCATCAAAAGTCAACCATTTAACAAATAGTAGTAAACAACACAAACTGCTGTATGCCAAATTGTTAAAGAACTTCATACTGGTTCTAATACAAAAGTGTCATAATGCATAGTGCATCACAGTTTGCATAAGGCTACATAACTGCAACCCAGTCAGGAACCCTTTGCTGACCTCTCCCAACCGCTGAAAACACCAACAATAGGAAAATGAGCATCAGAACTGAACCTTGGGTCCCAACCTCCATGTGGATGTTACTTTGAAATGTACCACTTAGCTACGTAGTTTTGCTGACCATGTTCACCCTTTCATGAAGACAGTATTTGCCGTTGGATGTGGTTTCTTTCAGCAGGATAATGCAACCTGCCAGTATGCAAACATGGTTTGAGTGTGTTTGAGGTGTCAGTCTGGTAGGCATATTTCCTAGAGTTCAGAACAATGAAGCATAGAAAAGTGCTGGACAAGTTTTATTTATTGAGGCTCCACCTTACAGCTTACGTTATTTAAAGTTTGTGATTTAGAATTGAATTGGTTACTTTACCTGACTTGAAATACTTTGTTTTAAGGAAGACATTTTTGGGAAATAAAAGCAGCACCACAGATGGTACCTCATATTAACTTGTCCTTTTGCCCCTGTACTACTTTATTATATATAAGATGTGCAAAGTAGAGCTTCTTCAAGGCTTGAGACTTTGAAATAGAAATGTATCTGTCATGACATAGGGATACTCCCCCCAGGGAATGATTGTACAATGAATAATACATAGATTAAATTGTCAAGAATTGTCTTGAAGTGGCAAGACTTTGTGCACCTTGCACCAAAGTCTATTTGGTTGATGGATAATTCTTTAGATCCAACTCATCAAGAGGTGGTGATCTTTGAGAAGAAGGGCTAGATAGTTGGATATGACTTTGAATTCAAGCACTGCACAATTTCTAATTATACGCTGAGATTATATGAGATCGTATGGTTATGGTCAAAACGGGAGAGCTGAGATTCTGTCTAGAGTTGTAGGGGTAGTTTTACTTCTTGATAGATATAAAATATATCTAGTTTGCTTAGAAAGGAGCTTACCATCTCCAAGAAACTGTAGCAATGCCAAGTCAATTGGTCGTTTCCAGCGGGAATCTTTCTCCAAAGCAATGCCATATCCTGTGGTGGCAAATACTTTCCCACTGCCAATGGTCACCAGTTTACAACCCTCATCTTTACCAGCCATGTAGTTCAGGACAGCAGCATCATAGATGAAGGCATCTAGTTTCCTGCAGAGAAACAGATCAAAAGTAGCTCTTATATCTCAAAAGTGTGCAACACACTCTTAACATATTGAGGTTGTATAGTGTAAAAAAAAAAAAAAAACATAAAAAAAAAAACATAGATGGTTTCAAAACCGCAGCAACATTTGTTGACAAACATGTTTGTAGGAGAAAAAGTACAAAGAAAATGGCTTGATTGCATAATTGTAATCACTAGGAAATAAATACTTTTAAAGTAGGGCTTCATTAAAATGCGCAACATCTTGAATTGGTGATCTTCAAATACTCTTCCTTGTTTTCCCAATCTACATATATATATATATATATATATATATATATATATATATATATATATATATATATATATATATATATATATATATATATATATTATATACTGTGTGTGTATAGAAAAGCTCAAGTATCCTAAATCTAAGAGCTTTTTTCAAAATGAGATATCAAGTGTTTGACAATGCTTTTTATAGTCAACAAATTAAATAACAATAGATATGACTGCATCTAAAAATACAGCCATCACACTGGCCTAAAACAAAAATAGGTTGTAAAATACAAAGCACATCTGCCGTGTCACCAAAATTATGATCATTGCCGCCTTGTCATCTGATGCCTTTTCTGTCACAAGAATCAGTTAAATATAGCTTCCAGTCAGGAATTATGCTTATAGTGTGAGCAAATCTTTACCCGGTTTTGAGGCTCTGCAGAGCTTCTTCCACCCCTTTCTGGTTATATTTCATCATGTGTGTGTGCATATCAGGATAGTTGCTGCGAATGTTCCTCTCTGTGCTCCCATTTGGAACCGTCCCGAAGCGAAAAGGAGGATAATGCTCCTGTGGTTTCTGAAACTGCAGAGACACAGCAGATGAGAGGAGAGGTGGAAGAAGATTATTGAAAAGGAAAAGAATAGAAAAAAAACAGGATTCATACGTCTCTAACTGTTCCACATGTAATCAGATTACAACCAGAAACTGCAAGGTATGTCAATGGTTTTTAAGTTGTTCGACCATTGCAACGTAGTACATAACAGTGAAGTGGAAAATTGATGTATTGTTGTCATTAGGGATGCGTGATATGTTGGCGTCAGCATTGACTAATATTAGTCATTTTTTAACATAATGGTATCTTCATTTAGCCAATTTTCATTTCGGTGCATCCTGAATTTTTTTCTGTCTTTAGTTTTACACATTTTTGGAAAGTATCCAGAGCAGAGCAAATGAAGACAGATGAAGATGAAGAAGACAGCAAAACATATTGTAAGCTAAAATGGTTTAATAAAGAAATGTTTAAGATGTATCAGGAAAAAAGAGTTTGGGGAATAAAAGAAAAAAGACAAAAGTAGACGGTGAAAGAAATGAAAATTAACAACGTAGATAAGATTGTAGGTGAGGAAAGAGGATGAAATACAAAGAAAGAAAAAACATTCACAGTAAAAAGAGAAGACTTAACCAAAAATATGAGATGGAGGGAAACAAAAAACGTTTTTTTTTTCCTTTTTTGAACAAAATAAATTTTGCATCAAAAACCAGTTGGATAAGCACCACATCATTACAAATGGACTGTTAAGCTCTCACTCGTCTCAATTTGATTAAACCTGACAGCAGCCACTGTGTATTTGTTAGAATAACTGTGATCCAGCTGAAGTTCATATTTCATGACATTCAGCATAGTGAAGCAGGAATATGTTCGTTGGAACTTAATGAGACAGTAAACAGAAAGAAGCTATTCATCTTAGTAACTGCACTGACCTTTTGAGCTGAGTAAAATGAATAGATCCAATCAACCAGGGAGTTTGTGAGTCGGTATGTGTGTTAAATATATATAATCACTCTTCAGATGGAACGCCACTAGAGTCAACTAAAATACTACACAGAAGACCAATCGGAGGCTCACAGTTTGTGCTGACAAGAAGAAAAAAACTGCCTGTACAGCTAGTAAAAATATTGTCGGGTAATTTTTTATAAAAAATAAACAAATTGTTTTGGGGAATTTAGATTACACCATCTCATGGCTACCCTGTGTTAAGATATTACAGCAGAAGTAATCTTTCATAAATATTTTTATCATATGATGGTTGGTAATTGTAAAATATCCAAGTGAAAAATTACCTTTGGGGTGTCTGGTTTCTCTAATTGTTTTGTTTTTAATATATTTCTTTTTCTGGAGGATTTTGTTTGTTTTATTTGTGTGTCATTTAGTATGATTACTACGCTATTGTCTTAACGTGTTATGTATAAATTGTAGTAGTTTTAGCAGACTTGGACATCTGAAAATGTTGTGATTCTACATTACCAAATGTAGACAAAAAAATCTGTAATAGCTAAACACTACATACAGCACATTATGTGTATTCTGTGTACTGGAACAATATCAGCTTGTATTGGCTAGTAATTAATTTTGTTTGTGTTGTCATATTGTGCCTGTGTTATTTAAATGAGTCTAAATCTAAAGGAGAGGACACACATTTATTGATGATAAATGTGTGTTTAGATTGCATCTCTCTGCTTTAAATTACTTTATAAAGGATAGTTCTCTTTCCTATATACATATTTTTTTTTATCAACACACATTTATTGATGATAAAAAATGTATGTATGTATATAAGAAAGAGATTATATAGTACTTTAAAGCAGAGAGATATAATCTAAACCTCACTCTTTGCTGTGTTGTATCTCGGCTTTAAATAGCACCTATTCACCTAGGATTTTATTTATTAGAGCTTTTAGAACCTTTTTCCAGGTTGAATGTTTGTGTGAAAACATTCAAGCCATGAAGAATGCGTCTGAGACTTGCTCTTCTATTTGGCTTACTATTTTTCAAAAATCATTTGACATTTTACAATCTTGTTCCAACAGTGTGAGATACACTGCAGACGGAGACCACATAGTGGGGAATATTGATGGACAGACCCAAAATACTGACAGAACAAGTTAAGACTCAGACAGCATCCATATTGACAGACGGCAGTAATTGATTAGTCATTCACACCACTGGGCTTCCCACTGAAAGGCAAAGGACAGAGGCTTTCATGACAAAATCCTTTTGCTGGATTCCATCTCGGAGGATTTCTGTGAGTCAGCTGGCTCAGTTGTGGACATGGCCTATTAGGCGATGGATTTTAAACGCAATGGAGAGGACGCAACGCATCAGCATGAGCTGTAGATAAAGGCCAAGATGTTTTCACTATGTCTCAAAAGCCTTACAAACACGCCCCACTTGCATTACTGCCATTGTTCTAATTGCTACTATTGAACTGTTGCATGTTCTGTTCCTTACCTTCTTGTCAGAAAGGCCAGACACGGTGTCAATATATTGCTCCTGGATCATAAAAGCAGCCAGGTTGGCGGTGTAAGAAGCCAGGAAGATGACGGCAAAGAAGGCCCAGACTAGGACCATAATTTTACTGGTGGTTCCTTTGGGGTTTTCAATGGGGACGGAGTTGTTGAAGACGATTCCCCACAGCAGCCACACTGATTTCCCTATCGTGAACGTCGGCCCACCTGGAGCTGAGGAAGGAAATTGTGGAGAGTCAGTGTTTGACTAATAAATCTGGAATGTCCATACAGATGTTTCTCTTAGGCTCCTCATATGAAAACCATGAATACTTCTTAAAATAAAAATATAATAAACATTGTGAAAACAGACTCAAAAATGCTTTACATAAATTCAAATATTTTAGGAAAAAAAGGAGTCTGTAAAAGGGTTTTTAATTCTGAGACTTATTAATTTCTAAAGTGACCTGAAAGTGGATTTGTTTTTGTAAATTCAAATAACAATAAGGTCCTGATGGTGCAAAAAAATTTAACTAAATATGTCAAGATAAGCAGCAGCTAATTAATGGAGAAACAATTAAATACAAGCCACAAGTGTTATGGTTGAGGTGTAAAGCTGCAGCAGTTTGTGCCATTTGAAGATGATCAATGTTTGCTTTTGGCTAAGATGAAAGAAAATTAACCCCATAAGTAAGATAAAATGAGATTATCATCAGGAGGCACCCATTTATACATTCTCAACAATATTTTTAATTCTTTTTCAACAATTAAAAATAAGTTTTTGTGACACAAAACACTGCATGTCTCTCAAAATATACATTAAAGAAAAGAACTTGAGCAAATCATATCTAAAAAAAAAACAAAACAAAAAATTTTTTTTAATCGCATTGTGTATATTCCCTGAATCCTTAAGTGGAATTTTGTCCATTTTCACAATGATTCATTGTAGAAGTGATACCATTGTATTTTAGTTACTTTCCCTCGTCGTTGTTGTCCGCTGCGCTGTGTAAATAATCCTGAACCTTTTCATGCCCTTGTTTAAAACCCCACAAAAGAGAGGAATTTCACTGCCTCAGCCCATTTTCAGTGTTGCCACTGTTGTTCAAGCACAGCAACAGAGGTTGCCACCTTCATCAATCACACTTCAATTAGTGCAGCCAAGATTGCTAATTGAAACAAGGAAATGACCTTTCGGACCTGCATACGGGCACGATCTGCCAGTGCTCCATTCTGGGATTGATTGGGTCTCTCACAAAAATCTTGTTTGGGAACTCTACCCATTGCAGGACATGCAGACTGCACTGGATTTAGGCAGGCTTACTGTGTCATACGTGGTGTGATGGAAACTGAGAAGCTTTGAGGTATTTGGTGGGTATTTCTAGAAAAATGTATAGAAATGGCAAAATGTAAACCCATGAGTGGGGGATAATAGAAGACAGTATTGGGATTTTATTATGAAAACTTGCTTTTCTATTATTCATCCATCTTGTAAAACTACTTACACCCTCTGAAACTTGCTTACATTTTTAATATTGAAGCCCTAACTTTTATATGATGGACCAACACAGAGTGGTCTATAAATACAAACTGAGAGGAAAAATTATACTTGACTTCTCATTTGCACAAATGGAAATACAACTTCCTATGTTTTTTGTAGGAAAAAACACAAGACATACACAAAAAAGTGTTTCAACAAAGTATTGAATATTCGACTGATCATACAAGAGTCGCAGGCTTTTGTCAAGGCCTTTATTTGTGGGGAAAAAAAATAAAATTATTGTGATTCTAAAAAAACAAAAATACAAAAAAGTGGCATTTTATTCTCTTCGAAGGCACTGTACATGTGAAACTAAAATAATAAATAAATACAACTCACCTTTGGCGCTTACCAGACTGCGGTTGTAGCCCACTGGGCTGAAATATTCAAACACAAACACAGTCACAGCCACAACGGTCAGGCACATCACAAACATCATGACCCAAACTGCTGGACTGTAGGGCTCTAAGAGAAAAGAAAAAAATAAAAATAAAATCACACACTTTGATTTTCAAACAAGAATTAAATAAGAGATTGCTAAAATGCAAGCTACTCATGTTGCTTTTTGAAATCAGTTGAGTGCAAAACAATGAATATTATTTAAAGGATCTGGGATACTTTATGTTGGACACATTTAGAAAGGCTGTTGAGGTGATTGGCTGGTATGCAAGGAGATTTAGTTCAAGATTGCAGCTACAGGTGGGATTAAATCTTAATGGGAAGTTTCCTGAGAGGCTTGTAGAGACAGAACAAGTGTAACTAGGACATTCTTGGAAAAAAAAAGACTCAGAAAGATGGTGTTAACAGGGGAGCATGCAATACAAACGTTGAAGACCTATTTCTCACCAAGAAAGGCAGACGGCGATACTGTGCCGTTGCTACGCGCTACCATGACACTTATTCCCGTCTCCACAAACGGCACAGAGAAGTCAATGATTTCAGAGCGCTCCTCGTTGATAGTAAGCGAGCCGATGGCCATGTCAGCACGCCTGTAGAAAACCTGATGAGGAAAAGCAGCCAAAGAAAACATAATAAAACCACTGGAGGAAGAACACGAGAGAAACTGACCAGCTGCATTTCTTGTACCTAAAACAAGCACTATTTTAAATTTTATGACCAGTCTTTACTTAGGGAGACAAAGTGTCATTTTGCTATCTCGTTCCAGGAAGGTTCCCAAATTTCACTCATGCAGCCGGCCGAGTTTTAGATTCTTCATGTGACTAAGGATTAGAGTGCAATTGTGCGTTAGCACCTGAAAAGCAGCTGTCTGAAGGGAAACATCTCTGTCTCATTATTTGAGCATGAAGGAGGAGCTGATCGCTCAAATCCAAGGTGGCTTTATAAATGTTGCACACAAACAGAATTATACTGTAACACTTGCTGAATACCCTCGGGCACAGAAACACAAGCGTGAAGGCTCCGCTGCAGAACATCTGTTCAGAATGTTTTACATTTGGCTGGTGCTCAGTTTGATGTAGTTTGGCAGGTACACAGTCTCTAAACTGAAGAGAGATTCATTCGGTCTCGGTGAGTCATGTAGCATTATAGTCAGAACCTTTTACTTAAACTATGTGAAACAGCAATTGGGATGAACTCAGACTAACAATGAAAGCTTCATATAATTTAAGCAAAAGTGATGACGATGTGTTTTTAAAGTTAAATTAAGGTTAGAAATTTTGTAAATGTCCCTGTAATTATTATCATCGTTATTGAAAATTTGCTTAGATTTCTAGATTAAAGTTTTTTTTTTTTTATATAGGTTTATTATGCTTCCTTAATGGGACTTTCAATTATTTATTTTTATTTTACTTTTTTACAAAAATGACATCAGAAATGGAGAAACTTGGTCACTTACTGTTTGAAGAAATACTTAATGAAAATTATACTCCTGTGATATTTAGTGTCATTCTTTGTGAAAATGTTAAAATATATAACTGAATGAAGACGCTCTGGGGAATAGTGCAAAAGCTTGTATTATTTAAATTACCTTTCTTCTGCTAATTTTTCTTTTTTTTAGCATTTTTAGTTAAATTTATTTGAAGTCACAGCTGAAGATATGAAAATCCATATGCGGTTCTAAAGCTGCAGGTTGCAGATACTGGATAACTGATGAGCATTTTTTATCAATACACATGAAGGATTAACGTGTATTGATCAATTTTAAGTCAATTTTAAGTCTTTGTTGGAGGGACACTGTTTACTAACCTGTAAGTGTAAAACTGCGTCAGCATTCAGCCTTACCTCCCCAATCATCCCGTTCCAAATCCCATGCACCAGTTTGCCGTGCTTTCCGTTGGTGACCAGGTAGAGATCGAAGGAGAACTTAATTGTTTTGGATAGCTTCTTGAGGATATCTATGCAGAAACCTTTGCAGCACAGTTTGGTGTAGGACTCGGATTGGGCACTGCTTGTAGAAAAATGAGATAAAATAAAGAGAAAATGCTGTCAGACATATTACAACATATTTTATTTTTACATTTTCTAATCTGATAATCAAAGACTCTCTCCGTTGCTATATTTGGCTTAAGGCATCAAAGCGGTTGTACTCGTTTCGCAGAGTGAGTGCTAAATACTTCCAGACTCTCATGCTGACAGCAACCATTGTCAGCTGCGGCAAAGTGAAGGACAGGAGCGCTAAGGTTCATTAGCTAAAATCAATGGCGGTTAAAAGGTGTATTTCAAAGACTTGGAAGGGATGCCAAAAAAGCTACACAAATCCACTTTCACACAGTCCCACAGAGGCCTTAGTGAAGGGTTGCGTGACTCCAATGGCCTCCAATCAACATCTATTACGGTCTGTTGTTTTTCCAGCTTCCTCTGTGTAACCTTGCTACTTACTGAGGTGAAAAATAAGACGAGAAAGTCCTCGTAAATATAGGCAAAATGTAATCGAACGCAAAGAAAAAATGTTTATTTCTAAGTTAGATTCAAAATTAGGTCAACAGATGAAACAGCAGCTACAATTCCTGCCAAAAATCTATTAAGGACTGTGCGTGTTTGTGACCTTATTAACTGAAGGATCCTTTCAGCATGTCAGCAAGTGAACATAAACGTTGAAAAATGATAAAGACAACCTGTCGGCGGGGGTCGGAGGAATAAATGAGCCACGCATAAACAAAGAAAAAAGTCAAGTGAGCAATTAAGATTATTGCTGATTGTTTTCCAGAATGTTTATTGTGGATAACATAGCTTCACGAGGTTTTGCTGCCTTCATGAGACTAACTCAGAAATTAGAGTGTTAATTAACTGCTGTAGGAGCCGGCCACCTGTCATCATTAACCACACTCTGACTGCCATTCTCCTCACAAACAGTCTGAAACTGGGCCGTGAACACACAAACACATGTTCACATGCAGCTCACTTTCACCTGGGAATTTGTGACAGTTATGTGTTTATGTTGCAGTGTGTGGTCACCGGATGAAGACGACAAAACAAAATGCACAGAAAGTGGCCACAGTGCGGAGGAGAGCATGAGGCAGCTGGACCAAGAAAGAGGAAGGGAAAGGGTAAACGGCTGACAAGTCGCACAGGGCAGCGGCTCCGTTTGGTGGGAAAGGAGGGCAAGAGGAAAAGAGGACAAGAGGAGAAGATGAAGCAAGAGATGAGTTTGTGACTTCTCGGTTCGTACAGAAACTGAAAAGTAAAACAGGGTTAAGTTATTCCAGTCCCTGAGCTACAGATGATCACAGCAGTTATTTTCCTCACATAATCAAGAACCTAATTTTACTAAAGCTTCTAATTTAACCGATAACTGCTTTCATAAAAAATAAATAAATAAATAAAGTCAAATTGCTTTTTATTGTGAATTTAATGTGTGGGCTAGACTGCAAAAAAGACAAAATCTTACCAAGTATTTTTGTCTAGTTCCTGGTGCAAATATCTTGGTGCACTTGAAATAAGACAAAACTGATTTACAAACAACTTTTCTGCAAAATACAGGAACTTGTCTTAAGTCAATAATCTTTGAATGTTGATAGGAAGTGCTGTTTTTTTGCACTTTTAACTAGACGTTTTTCCTACATTTTGAGTGGAAAGCACATTGTGTACACAAATATCCTGATATGTCACGTTCCTTTCGCATATCATATAAATAATCACATTGAGCCACTTTAGCTACAATTGCCAGGGCCATTTTCTGGTCCCAGTTTCTTTAGAAAGAAAACTTCTTAAATCAGTTTGAGTAAAGACCTGAAATTAATGCACCATTTGATAAGTAGGATCAATTGGAAAGCATGTATTATTAAACAGAAATGCACTTCATAAATAGGCTAAATTAGATCGTATCTGATTAAATTTTCTTTCTGACTACTACTTATTCAGAGCTCAAAATCAAATGATAATAAAACAGAGAAGTTTATGTTCTGTAATCAACGAAACAAGGACAGAAAATGCTGCAAACTTTATGCTTGAAGGATATGAGGTATATTTTTTTTTACCTCATAACAATAAAACTGTTCTTTTAAATCAAAAGGGTTTAATAGTGATCTACATGACAACTAAAACTATATTTTTATACGTATGACAGGAGCACATGTTTGTCATGGATGCTGGCTGACTCGCGATGAAAATGTCACATGAAGGATCATCCATCTTCGACAAGCAGAATCATAGCTGTGATACTGAATGATGAAACTGGATGTAAACACGAGAGCCACCTATTTTCACACCATTATCAGCTTATGTTGAGAAAACAAGTTTGTTTCTCTCAAGCAAATAAGATTTGTAGGTTCAGAGAAAATCACATCTAAATTAATCATAGCAGGAACAGCTGTACACAGCTTTTGTCTTTTTTTTTTTAAGAATCTTTAGGTGTTATATTTGCATGCAGCAAAAAAAAAAATCTAGTATCTATTATGTATATTTCAGAAAGCAGAGACTTAATTTTCTAATGTTCTATTTAAAGCCTGAAATATACAAACAAAAATGGAGTACCACACAGAAGTGGGGAGGATTACCAGTACTTTTTAAAAATACATTATAGTATATAAGTTATGCAGCACTAGAAGTTGTGATATATAAATAAGTAGGATATGATTCAAATATGATCTGTTTTTTCAACTTGTCTGAAAGAATCAATGATACCAGCATTTTTTATATAACTGTTCTAGTTATAGCTGTTGACAAATATTAACTGGAATAATAGCAAAAAAAAAAACTTTTTTTAATATTAATTTAGAATGTTTACCCCACGTCTTGCCAGATGGCTGCTGGAGTCGTTTCCATTCAAATGACTGCTGGAGGTAAGCAACACCCCTCTCACCAATGCGGCATCTTTTACTATCAGCTAACCTGAAATAAATGCCTTCAGAAGTCACCAAATAAGTGAAGAAAGTCCATCCCTGTGTCTAACTGTTCTGTTAAGGTGTGTTAGAGAACATTAGAGAACAAACAAGATCATGAAGACCAAAAAATGCAGGTGAGGTTTACAGTAATGGAGATGCAATAGGTTTTAAAATCAGCCTTAGGTCATAAAAACTACAGTGGTCACCAGCTTCATAACCTCAGCTGTCTATAAGAGACTCCACTTTTCACAAGGTCAAACACTGATGCTTAGTAATAAATCTTTACACAAATGCATCAAATCTTTCCCTAATAATTTTGTACTTATATTTTATAGGACACAACTACCAGTGACAGATCAGCGATATGCCATTTCAACTACTGTAAAATCAGCCTTCCAGCGAAAGCATCTGGCCTGGATCTCAAATAGGCTTCTTATCTGATGAATCTGCTGCATGCACCAACTAACTGAAAATCTTTGGATAAAATGTCTTGAAATGGAGAATAAGGCATTAAAGATGATGAATGAACTGACAGTCGCTATAGGAAGCGAGTACTTCATATTTTTTCTTATCATTAGATTTTGTCATCCTCAAAATTAGTCATTCCTAAACGTAAAAAAAAAAATCCTCATAAGTCACAATTCTGCATAGGATTTTTACACCGGCTGCAAGTGGACACTTATTTACTCACCGATTATGTGCTTGAAACAGGCTAAAGGAAAAAGTGTCAGGATCTGAGTAAGTTTGGCAAGGTCTAAATTGTGAAAATTCAACAAGTGGGTCTCAGCACATCAATCAAAATGAAGGAATGGACATCAACCAGTGACCAACACAATGTTAAAGAGGTGGTCATAATTATATGCCCACTTGGTGTGACTCAATTTTACTTTAGTCAGAAGTTGGGGACAGCTGGATAAAACTCTGACAAGAAGAAAATTCTTAAATTAGCCAAAACTGGACAAAAATACCAAACCTGGTAGTGAAAGCCAAGCAACTTTCTGTCAAACACCTAATCGAATTGTGGGCAACTACTTCATAATTGGCATCTGGTCAGTGCATAATTCGCCACACTATAATACATCAGATAGACAGAAGCTGGAATTTAGGGATGAATTTATGCTCTTAATCAGCACAGAGAGGTGGGCTCAGCCCCCTGGCAAAGGAAGCTATCATCTGTCCAAGGAAGGGGGCTTAATGAGCAAGACAAAAAGTTTTAATCATGCTAAACATCTGCTGTACGGTGAAGCTTCTCAGAGTGCCACAGAAAGATTATGAGATTTATATAGCAGCAGTCCGCTCTCCTGCTTCCTGTTTGTTGGTATCAGTCCAAATGGGACAGAGCGAAATAGTGAAAGAGAACCAGAAAGAGGCTACGTTGTCCCATGCTTTGACAGATGTCCCAGTGTTGGACAGATAAATCTTCTTTACTGGCAGTCACTGTTTGGTTGCACCCAAGAACAGCCGGTACGTATCTCTTTCTATAATGAATGTCCATGAAACGGTTAAAAATATATATATATATATATCTTCAATGCATGTGTTCCACTTTAGCATACCACATTCCTACCAAACAAAATACACATACAATCTGACAAAATATGCAAAAGTTCAAAAGGTATGAACGCTTGTGCAGGACGCTGATTCTGTTGTCGAGTCGGAAACTGTGAAGATAAAAAATGAAGGCGTGTGCTAGAACATCCTCTCCGATGTTTGTACTGGTTTGAACATAATGAAGAAGCTGCATCCCGCTGATGGTGTGGAAGCAGCTGGCGGTAATAGCTGTTTAATGTCTGTTTTCTGCCATGCACCAATCTGTGTTTGACACCAAAGGTGTGTTTTTAAACAGTTTCAAGCAGACACAATTACTCTGCGTTAAATGAACTGTGGAGGTTTGCAATGAACTTAACTAGAGCAGACAAAAAAGGGAGGGGGCAGATGTCTGGCTCTTATTGGAACGTCTAGCTCTGTGGGCCTAGAATTATATTTGAACTTACATTATTGTTTTTTATAGGAAAAGCTAAGGACAGGGAGGCATACTCAAAATGTTTCTGTTCATAGATTTCACACATTACATTTTTTTTATTTCTCAGAGATCAACGACTAACTGTATCCGGGTCAAAATCTATATGTTTGTGTATATGATTATGAAGGTCATTTGTATGAACATGCAGGAAGTTTGTATCCTTGCGTGTACCTGTCTGTGTGATTGGACTGACGCCTGCAGGGCACAGTGTTGCGGACGCATGTGCCGGTTCCCGGGTCCACGTTCTCGACCATGACAAAGGGATGCTCCTCGAGGGTGGCCACCGTCAGGTGGCGGTCATCAGATAAGTGCTCCAGGAAGCTGCCGTACCGCGGCCAGATGGGGTAGCGAACCTGAAGGATGCCGCGAGCAAACGTGCCCACCTGAAATGGTAAACGCGGGAGGGGGGGGGGACAGAGCTCATTGGTAACGCGAACATTCCCGTTCGAATCTGAAACGACCTTCATGTCAACCTTTTTCTATTTCACATGCCATTCCCCACAGGCATGGGTGAATTTATTAAATTATTTAACAGCATTTGCATGTGCTGACCTGGGCACTGGAACATAAAAGGAGAGTAGAGTCGAGTTTATTAACAGATTCTGCACAAAGGAAGTGACAAACACCTACAGCACCACATTTATAATATAGTTTATTATGAGTTGTCTTCATTATGTGTTGATTTTTTTTTTTAATTTTTTTTTTACTAATACTTCAGTTAATAATCTTTCTGATTAATTAAAAGTTATACTTCATTTATGTGGACAGTTCCAGTGACAATGTCTGAGAACACTGGTGAGAGGTAGGACAGAGTATCAGAATGTGATGAGATGAGACCAGTTTCCAACTTAACATGAGGCCTGTTTTGTTGCCTGCCAACTTTGACTCTCATGGGAACATGAAGACACAACGTGACCCGAGATCATTTGAGAGTTTTGCACATTTACAGCACAATTACACATCCAGGTTTGTACACACATTAAAACATACAGTTCTGCCAGGAAGTGACATTGACAAAGTGGGTTAGTCTTCCCAGGACAGAAATAAATGAGTTCAACCGCAGCAGTGAGATTACATTCAGACCTTTCTGGTTAGTCGCAGTTTTTCCAATACACCCTCAGGCTCCAACCGTGTGTGTGTGTGTGTGCTGCAGTGTGTGAAAGGGAGTAAAAACACTGTAGAGTGCATGGTAAGGTTGTGAATAACAAGAAAGAGATGTCTCCTCCGCAAATCAAAAAGGCATTTGAATATTGAATTTTGTGTCCTCTTAAACACACAAGTGCACCACAATGAATTAGAAATTTAGTTTAAAATGTCAGGAATTCAATTAAAAACACGTCAGTGTTCTGTAGTTTAAGCACTCATACTTGGTTGTGGTTATTTTTTCACTATTCTGTGAATCTATAATCTCTTAAATGGACTTTTTAACCTATTGAAGGGTCTCCAGGGTTTGTTGCCTGTCCAGCATGTTAACAGGGGTTTTACACTCTACTGAGTGACACTCAACCCATTGTATGAGTTCTACTGTTATAATTCAATTACTGAAAATTAAATTAAAGGGAAATACATTTCTTCAATCTATCTCTCCAAATTCTCTAGATGAATTAGAAAATAAATTTGGAGACTCTATCTTTGCTTTAATTGATGTTCCAAATGACTGACATTAAGAGGTTTTAGAGCTCAAAGCATCGTGATGAGGGAAGCGTGCTATACTTTAAGCAAGGGTGTGTGTTTGTATTGCAAAGTCTGTATTTTATTTGCTAAAGCTGAGGCTGGTTTTTAACATTTTTAAACCTGCAGGTAAAATAATTTAGAAAATGTTTTCAGTAGTAGCTGGATTACAGACAGGCACAGGCATCAGCAAGCAGAAACGTGGACAAAGAGATGCTCTCAGGGCCAAATGGCTCAGGGTGATGGCACATCTATATTTAGCCTTTTATATTCTGTAATAACAATAAAATGAATCTAATTTGAAATTGCTCCCTAAAAGGAGTTTTTTTTTTCACTTGCATCTAATTTGAACATTAAAGTAAAAAAAAAAAAAGAAATCTGTAATGTTGGGGAATGCAAATATCAATTTCTTGCACAACAGTTACATATCTGATGCAGATTTTTATTATGCACCAACACCATGGAGAACAAGGTTCTTAAATCTGAATTTTGGTGCCACTGAACAGACAAATTTTCATTAAACTTTCTTGTAGACTGCTTACCTTGTCCCACAGTCTCTCCCGGTCCAAAGCAATGATGACCATAGAAGGGTTGGATAGAAAGCCTTGATTGTTGAATGACAGGTCTTTTTGTTCCCACGTCACATTCAGCATGTGCCTACATGTCCAACAGAGATAAAAGCACAAAAAGTAAGCAATCAAAGGGCGTAGCTTTAGCATTCCACGCACTGGATGTTCCATATTCATTTAAACCTACACACACTCACAACAACCTGATTCTAATCAAGCCTAAAGCTTTCCTCAGAGGGTTTAATTTAATGTCTTGGATGGGAAGCAGCTCATCTTAGTTGATTGGTTGAATGTCAGGATGATACTACTAAATGGTCTTGATACTTTTTAAGGTCTAATTTCAGGACAGACTGAGTTTTGAACAATTAATCCGCAGGCTGATTTAAAATTTACAACAAATGTAAAAGAGGTACAAACAATGTCTTTTCAACAACATTTACTCCACGCCATGCTCTGAGGATTTCATAAACTGTCCTCATCTGCAAACATGGAGGCAACAATCACTGCTTAGCGGAGCGGAAGGAGATCTCTAATGAGATCTGATGTTCAGAACGCCACAATGTTTTGTTTGAATGAAAACTGTCCCAGGATGTGTGATCCAGTTGCTCTCAGCATGTGTATTCATGTGATGAAGTGACTGCATGTTGTTATTATGGCTACTATTACACACAGTGTGTGCATGACGTTGACTATTTACCTATTAATTTGCCCCTGCGGTTTGCTATTTCCTCTTTTCTTCCCTTCATTTTGTTCTCATAAACCAACCAGTTTCACATATTCACTTAAAATTGTATTTTTTTAAGTAAAACAGTTATTTTTCTTAGTAGTTAAGCATTTTTTAATATAACTTAAGAGATGGGTATGGAAAAACCTGCCCAATCTCACATGTAATTTAATTTATTCGTATATTATTTTCCATGACACCTAATTTTCATTCATTTTGGTTCTGATTGGCGAGAACCAGTCTAGTAATAAGGCCGTGTTTAGAGTGGCTGTAATACAAGCAGTTGTCTGGAAATCAGGAGATTTGGAGTGGATTCCAACTTTCCACAACATGTTGATGGCACTCAACCCATCAGATCTGTTGCTCCTTGATCTGTGTATAAATGAGTGAGGAACGTAAGCATGGCTGAGTGACTGTGACTCAATGTGTGAAAGTGCTCTTATGGGTCTGTCAAAAAATGTACTGGTAAAATACATTTACCTGTAATAGACACTTTTAAAATCTCCAGTTGTTAACGCAAGTACAAAAATTTACTGGTAAAATACATTTACCTGTAATAGACACTTTTAAAATCTCCAGTTGTTAACGCAAGTACAAAATTCCCCCCAGACTGGTACGAATAAACGTACCCCAATACACGGATACGTGATACTTTTTGCCTCAATTAAAAAAAAAAAATTAAAAAAAAAAACTGGAGATTCAATCTACTGATTGAAGTGCCTTTAAAAAAGCGTTAAAAAGCTTGTCTGTGAAATTACCATTACAAAACACACAACCGTGGATTCTTAGATTTCTAATACTATTGCTGAAATCGCATATTATCTTGTTTCAAGAGCTCAAAACTGCAAAGACGTGAGTGAAATGCAGCACCAATGCTTCAATTTTGAAACTCTGTACTATCAATGTTTAAAATTTATTTTGAAGTATAAAAGGAAGTACTGTTTGCTTTGACAAAATGTACTTAAAGAGTCGCAGATGGGTAAAAACCCCTGTTGTTCTGACAGATTTAAAACGTCTCTACAAAATCCTATTAAGTCCAAGTCCAAGTCAAGCGGTGAATCACAGTCAAATTTGTGACTGACAGTCGTTTAATCTAAACTTGGTCTGTCAGACAGCCATGGAGAGAAAAAGTACATTTATCTGCATCTGACTATTTTGTGCTATATTTTCTGCTTCTGTTTTACTCACTGTTTATCACGTATAACGCATCAGAAAATGTACTCAGACTTTCACTTTTCAAGAAAAGGCTGCTAGTGACTGTTTATCGGTAAAACATAATTGTAATCTCTTTAAATGTATGTAGAGGTATCACAAGACAAAGGCCAGTGAGAATCCACCATTTATGCAAAGTAATCACAGACTGGACACAAGCAATTTGTGAGCGCTGTGAGAATACAGCAGCTCAGCAGGTAACAATGCTGCAGCCTGAATCTACTTTGGAGCTTCCCATTGGCACCCAATTAAAGGGCAATTTCAAGGTTTTATTCAAATGGATCTGGGCTGCATCTGATCATCTTTTGTTAAAAAAATAACATAATTAGACAAGTCAAACTCGAAGAGCCATATAAGTGGTTCTGTATATAATAACTATGACCGGTATTCTTTTTGTATCTTGGCTCAATAGTTTTGGTCTGTACTGTGACTTTTTTTGGGCAAATTTGAGCATCATTTTATATCATGGCGCAAACTTAACAATATTTATATCATCCGATGTAAGACATAGGGAGAGGTGATTAAAAAGTCATGCTGTTAAAAAAAAAAAAAAATGAAGAAGTGATGAATTAAACATGCCCCACCTGAACAGGGTGTTGTTCTCTGACTGTTTTGCTGGTTTACTGCAATCTCCATGTCCTTCGGGAATGAAACCATAAACCTTCTTGAAACTCTCTGCCCCTTTGGCTACGATGGCGACGCCCTCTCTTACTCTCTGCCGCAAGCTTTTCCTCCACTGGTCCGTGATCACACCGATCACACCTACAGGGAAAGTGGCAGGTGGAGGGCTGTTGGGGTTGCCTACGGCAAGGCTGGGGAGGATCCAGATGTAGCCGGGCCCCAGCAGACCCAACTCGCCTGCTAGACGAAACAGGTACTGAGCTTCCTCGTGGGAGCAGTACGCCAACAGGACCTGCGAGTCCAACTGCAAAAAGACGAGAAATCTGCTGTTTATGAAATATGCAGGACGCGGTATCAGATTTATGAACTTCTTCTGGTTCTGTCAAGTCAGTAATATCGCAGTGTTCTGGATGTTTTAACAAATGGACAATTCCGGTTTTGAAATATAAAACCTATAAATGTTTCCCTTTACAACATGATACAATATCCAAAGGGTTTTTGGATTTTACAGAGATCTGACACTTAAAGAGAAGGAAAGAGAAAATCCTCTAATTTTCACTACAAACTTAGTTCTAACAATTATATCATGTGAGCTGCTTTTGTATTGATCAAGTCCTGATATTTTTTCCAAAAGAGCTTTGGACTTTGTTTTTTGGGAAGAATAATTGATTTCGTATCTGCTGAGAATTTATGTAAATTATTATTATTATTATTATTATTATTATTATTATTATTAAATGGTGGTGGACAAGCTCTTCAAAACAAATAGTTCAAAGTTTTATAAGCAGGGTTTGTAGGGATATTATAAGCTGGTCAATCCTAAAAGATTTCAGCTCAGAACCTTTACAACACTTTTTGGAAAATTGTTTTCTTTGTAAATGTTTGAATTTTGACACTATAATTTATTTATTTAATTTTATTTCTATAAAATAAATAAATAAATAAATAAATAAATAAATAAATAAATGGCAATTAGCTTTTAAGAAAAGAGATTTATTTATATAGCACCATTTATGCACTGTATTTCATAGTAATCAGTTGAAAAAAAACACTTTCCTTCTCACAGATTGCTCTGTTGTTGTTACATCCAAAATGTTTCAACTCAAAAACATTTGTTGACACAAAAATCAAGATGTATTGTTGGCAAAAGATATATCAAAGGTCCACCACCTTGGTGTTACAATGGCTCTCGTGGTTCAACAAAGTCTTAAAATCTTAGAAATTGGTTCTGTATCTTTGATAGTTGTCAATCTTTTATTTTCCCATCTAATCTTGAATTTCTTTGGATTTTGCATAGCAATTATAGACTGGAAAAGGATGAGTTTGCTCCATGCTTAAGAACAAGAAGAAAAGAAACTATGATAGTCATCTGCTTTCCTATTTCCATGCAGTGTAGTTAATGTTGAGGAAAATATGCAAACTGCTGCTTCACTTTACCTGCTGCAGGATGCGCTTGGTCTTCAAATCATTGGCACCAACTGACATTTCCAGAGACATGATATCCTGCAGATTCCAAAGAAAGTAGGATGTGTCTGTGTAGGACTGAACTAGATCCACAAAGGTGTCGTAGCCCGGCATCAAGCTGGTGATTACAGCAAACTCTGCCCAGTCATATTCCTCCAAGACCTGACAAAGACATGTAAAGGCAGAAAATTACAAATATGATTTGCAGTCTAGTGTCTGAATTACCCCACTCCCCACCCTCTACCCCCAATTATTCTTTATGAAATAGATCAACCTCAGTTAGATTAGCAGGACATCTGTACATATGACTACGTTTGCAAGGCACTGTAATTGTTTCTTTTGGACCAAATTGTGGGATCTCGTTTTTTTTACATGCTCCAGAATTACTAAATTGTTCCATAATTTCCTAACTGATCTGCTTTCAAGTTTGTCAAAATGAGCTACAACTCGACAAATTATTATGCCCTGCATGACTTTCCGTAAGTGTCAATATAACAAAAGTTGTTGAAAATATTCTGCAAATGTCAACGAGGTGAAATTAGGGTCTGACAGATTTTACCAGGATTGTCCGATTGACTAGGAAACATGTTTTACAACGATGTTATCCAGTCCCATGAGAACATTTACAATCTGCCATGAATCCAGATTGGACTGGTTTGTGGAAATTGGGCCAGGACTTCAAATCAGGGATTCCCCACAGGCTCTTGGGATGTCCCTTCATGGTGTTAATCGGCCTACGAAGGCCTCAGGAGTCATGATTGACCCTTTAATTAATTGTTATGATAACCCTTTTCTTTCTCAAGGGCAGAAAAGAGATTTGGCTGATTGATTTCCGTACCTTGAACATGCAGATGACCTGCTGCTCCAAAGAAGCTCCCATCTGTAGAAAGGAGGATCCTTCAGCCTGTAAAAAACAAACAAAATGTACTGACACAATTCTATGAGTTATCACGAATGCTATCATTTCTCATGTTCTTTTGACTGGACTCCATCGTAAGGCTACAGTGAGTAATTTTGACTGCCTTGTATTATGTCCAGAATAAAGAGGTTGACAAAAGTTCAATAAAATACCATGAATGAATCTGAACCATATTTTAAATGTTGATTTTTGATGAATTGGGTCAGTAATCGAACAATGTTCTAAACATTACAAACAATAAACTTCTAACTATCGACTTATAGGCAATAAACATCTGCTGCAGCACGTGCCCTCCAGCAATAGTGATACAAGTACAAGAGATGCTTTACATGATGAACTTTTGCTCTGAATATAAATTTTACATTTTGCATATTTATTGATGCATTCTTTTTACAGAAGCCTGGGATTTTTCATTTTCTGCCTCAGTCTTGTGCAAGTGTGTTCAAAGTGCAAACACTCAGTCCCGCTGCTCTCTTTCTGTCAAAAAGGGGAGGTCCAACGTTGTTCGTGTCCGCGTGTTTGCATACATTTGCATACCGACTCAGAGTGCATTGACAGGGGAGGGCTTGTTAAACACATTTAACAAGCTTCAGCGTAAAAATGGCAACAAGAATGAGGGGAGGAGAAATAAATGACAAAGTGGAAACATGACAAGGACGAATCATGAAGCATGAATCATGTGTATTCTTGTCATCCAGCCGTCAGAACCGAAGACACTTTGACAAACTTGGGTGCTTCTAGAAAGTTTTCTAAAGAGGGTGCTAGATGGAGCCGCTGGTGGCTCACCAAAAGATTCAATTAACATTTTTTAAATATATTTATGATGTGTTTTGAAGTGCTTAATATTATAGTATGAATAACTGTTTATCACATACAGGCTCTGACAAAAAATATTAGTAGTTCATATTGGGTTAATAGTATTATTGAAGCCCCAGGAACACAGCAGACAGATCACAAACAACACTGAGGGGTGAGGCTTTAAAATAAATCCAAAAATGTACTTTTATGTACATTTTATATTTGTTTTGTGGACATCGCTGGCTCAACGGTCCTTTATAGGTCAAGACATAAACCTCCAGAGGAGCCAATAAAATAATCTTCCTGCAGTCTATCAATCTAAGAAATGTTGCATTCCTATTTATTCAGAAAATATTATGCAGGTATGGTGTTAAGAGGACAAGCAAATAAGAAGAATCATTTTGTCACGTAAAGGAAGAACATAAAACCGAGTCGTAATTAATCAGAATTTCACCTTTCACAAAACATTAGGTCACTTGTAATTATTGTTTGAACAGACGTGTTGTCATAGTGCAAACAAGAATTAACCAAATCATGTCAAGATTTCAAAGCAGGCGGTGCTGATGAAATGTTTTGAATCTCTCAAAGGATTTTACATCTTGAATTTTTTCAGAATCATTTAGAAGGAAATCCCATCAGATAGTACATATATAAAAAAACTACAACTGTGTACACTGTACATAAATATAAAGTAGACATACTATTTTTATTGCTCCTGAAAATTCAGAATTATATGCAATAAGATTATCAAATATTCAAACAATTTGCAAAAGCTGAAATGGGTATAGTGAATTTGAATTAAGGCAACAAAACAAACTTCATTTGGTTGAAACCTATTTAAATAAAAAGCTACATCCTCAAGTCTTTCTCATGCTGAAATTATTTGACCTCTTTTCTCTGGGAGTTTGTTCTGTTTTGTCCAGATATGGCATTCAGATTTGGAGTATCAGTGAACATCTATTTTAAAGCCCCATTCAGAGAGACTTGCGTCACTGCCTGACTTTGTTAGAGGTGTCTCACAGCCAGCTGTATATTTTCTGGCGGCATAATTTTTAGTCCATTTCCTCCGTACTCTGACCAGGCTGATTATCACATCACAGCTGCAGAAAAACACATCTGCTTGATTCAGTGCATTCTGTAGTGTGGAAAGTCATTCATGTTGGAACAAGCCCTTCAAAAATGCACTTAGACATGCAGTGAATAAGGCCACAGCTATCTGAGCGTATTGGCAAAACCGATGTAAAGATATAGAAGTATCCAAAGTCTGTGCTTCATATGAGGATTCAGGATAGAGGTTATTTCTCAGCAATGACCTTTTCACCTTCAGACACACTGACCTAATGAAGAACCGGGGTGGTGGGGTGTAACTGGATGAAGCGACAGTGAAGAAGTTTGCCAATTAACTATGAGGTATCAATGAGGAATCTATTTTTTGTGTTGTGGAGATGGGAAAGAAAGGGAAGGAGGGGAAAAATAAAAGTAACGATGTAGGCAGCACAGCAAGGAGGGGCTGAATACAAATGCACACCACACTTTTCAACTCTTTAATTGTAAAAACATTTGAAAATGATGTGCTATTTCCTTTCAACTTTCACATAAAATCTCTATAAAACACAATTTATTCTATAGTTGTAACATGACAAAACATAATAAAGTTCAAGGATTCAAGATTAGGGGAAATAAATACGTTCAGCTGTGTTCAGGGTTATTGCAAAGAGTCCGGACACTTATGAGAAAATGATTTTGTGTTAATTTCAATAAATTTATAAAAATATTCTCAATGAGTTTTTTTTTGTTTGTTTGTTTTTTCTTGCTCTGTTCTCTTTTGCGTGTTTTAATATTACAGTAACACAGAATTAAAAGTGACATTTAGAAAACTTTGAATTATCTAAAAATAAATATGCCTCACTGTCTAGACCAGTGCTTCTCAATTCCAGTCCTCAGGCCCCCCTGCTCTGCATGTTTTAGATGTGGCTCTATTCCAGAACAGCCGATTCAGATGATTGCATGCCCATCAAGTACTGCAGAAGCCTGTTAATCACCCACAGATTCAATCCAGGTGTGTAGCAGAAGGGAAACACCTAAAACATGCAGGACAGGGGGGCCTGAGGACCGGAATTGAGAAACACTGGTCTAGACGGTCTATCCCAGCCTCAAAGTTAACATAGTTTGGGGATCTAAGCAGGCTAATGTTGCTGCAGAACGAGCAGGTCTGTGATGTAACAAGGTGTAAGAGAGCATGCAGGGCTTTGACAAGTTTTCATTTTCTGAATTTGATTTGTTAACAGGCAGCTGGTGTAAGAAGATGAACATCAGGCGTAACATCGGTCTTCTTAATCGTTCTGAACATGTTTGTTCTGTGAGTCAAATATAGGAATATGTGAAGAAGTCGTAAACGTACATTTAAGAAAGAATGCGTTGGAGAAGGAGTTAAGCCATGGAGCACCCCTAGGGGCGAGGTCTCAGATCTTTTCTGTCTCTTCGTGTCTCATAGGTAGTCACCTATGAGACTACCTGTCATCGCTCCCTTCTGTTGATTTTTCTCTTTCCCACAGTTGAGAGCTTCTGCAAAGCCCAAGAGAGCGCCGCAGCCTGAGGACTACCGCAGGAATATCAGAGCGAGACTCTTCCTCGCTGAATTTCCACGAGCTTTATCTCTGTCTGAGCTTGTTTTGAGGCTCACCTTCGCAGACAAAGTGGCAACCAGACCACTGGCTGGACTTTGCGTCAGAATAGCTCATAAAAAAAAAGTAGCAGAACACAGGCATGTCAGGCTGTTACTAAATAAATAAAAAATGGACTGGCAGCTGGAGTTCACCGTAGTGCCCTACTTCAGCTGACATATGAGAAAACTGCTGAGGTGCATCATTTTAATGGCTATTAGACATGTTTGAGCTTTTACACAAACTATTAATCTGATAAAACCTTTGGTCTGCTCGCTTTTATGTCTGTCTAATTAAAGCGAAAATCAGACTTATTCCAGGATTTTCGCTTTCACTCAGCCGGTTGTGGATTCTAATAGGAATTACAACAAAGTGACCTTCTTTTCCACATCTGCCTCTCACAGGAGCACATCCACATGAAGAAACAAGAGTTCGCCCTCACCTCCTCTCATCTATCCCTCCCAGCCGTCACGTTGCCGCCACCTTGGCAGCGCGGCTGTCACACGCAGGCGTAATTAGCAGTCTTACTGCAGGAGCGTATGGTAATGTGACAGGAAGACCGTGGACATGGTGGCTGCTTGCATACTCCTTCCCTCCCGGGGGGAGGTAGCTTTGTGCTGTCGAACTTCAGGCGGATCTTTTTTCGCAATTGACTGCATTGATCCGTTTGTGATTTTCAAGGAATAAAACTGTGATTGTTTTCGGTAAACTGGGTCACAGAGATTTCAAGAAGCTTCGCTTTGTTGATAGAGAAGCAGGGTTTTACAATAACCATTATGAAAAGTCTTTGCCAGACTCAGCATGATACTTTGTGCTTTTTTTGTTTTTATCCAGATTTATCTGTTTCATCTGTAGAAGTTGTAATTTACCACAGAGTATGTTTCTCTAGCTAAGTTTACACATTTTCTCTCCACATCACTTTACTCAGACTTCTGACTGTAGTTCTTTTGCCAATATACAGTCTGGAGCACACAATAAATACAATGGTTTGAATGGATTGTTTCAATTCGAATATTGCCGGTGAAACTATCAATTGATTATGCAATTAAATTAGAAACTGGAAATAGTTTTATGAATTATCATCATGTAGTTAATCTTAAATAAAAACATTCCTTATGTAAATGTGGAAAACTTAATGGGTGCTGCAATTTGCAAACTCCTGGTGGAACTGCGAGTCTGCAAAAGCCTATAATACGAACTACTTCTCAGTGCAACGCTCCAAAGAAGAGTTGTAAACGGCATTGTAAAGGAACGCTGTTGTGATGACATTCTGAAGATGGAGCAGGAGCTCCTTAAAGAGACAGACACCCAATTTCAAGGTGTCAAATTGTGAAGTCGAATTTTGTTTAAGCTCAGTTCGATATGTCCAGCTTTTCCTTAACAACTGAAGGTGACATGGTTAATTGATTGTGCTAAAAATTACACTATGTACCTGGAAAACACCGTATATTATACTCCAGGTCACCCCTTTAAGAATACACACATAATCATATTACTTGGACTTTTTGTTACATTTCAACCACAAACATAAATGTATTTTTCTGGTATTTTTGGTATGTCTTTGTATTTTTCTTTTTTTTTTTTTTACAATAGACAAAGTAGTGGAGGGAAAGTTTTAAAGACATTTTGCGACATTTTTCTGAAAGGTGCTGCGCTTCAGTGTTTTTGAAGCTCAGCACCCTTCCAAGATATTATTGCGCCTTTTCATGCAATAATAACAGTAAGTCATTTCTAATTCTTGCCAGATTAGTTTCAAAAGCATCAGGTTATAGTTTCTTGAAATGCTTAAGCATCAAACTGATACAAATTTGGCTGTGACTGATTAAAAATGGTGGGATATGTATTTAAGTGACTTTTGACACCTGACCTTTTAAATATACAAAACCACAATGCCTGACTCCATGCATACGCTGTTACATTACCGGTATGACTGACAACTTCATTAAACTTACGAGAGGCCAGCTGTCACGCTTAGGGGTGACTTGGCCATTACCGTAGTTTCCAGCTTCCAGTGGGAACGCTGACCTCTTTATGAAGCCTCTGCTTTCTGAATTATGAGGGCAAGAAGGAGCCAAAATGAATGGTGGTGGGGGGGTTGAATTGAAGACACTCAACAACAGAAGGTTAAACAGAGAAAGCAGGTCAGTTTGACCACATAAGCAAACCAACAACCCCCTCAAAAAAGAAACAAACACCACGATCCAGTTAGAGACATCTAGCTCCTTGAACCAGTGCAATCCAACATCTCAAGTTCAGTGTGACCTTCAAATGTAGCTAGCTCCCAGGGCTTACATTTGTCCCTGAAGCAACTACATCATCCACTTTGTTAGTAGATACAGTAGTAATAGTCGCTTTGTTTATTCTCAGTTTTATAATCACAACAAGAAGTACATTTTAGTAACTTTTGCTAAAGCACATATGCTTCTTTATTTTAAAATGTGGTGAACAGCAAAGGTTGATCTTTCTTTTTGTAAAAATAATAAGACAGATGAGGGCTAAAGCCGTGTTGCATTTTATCCATTCATCTAAAATGACTGGCCAGATCATAGAGAAATTATCACAGATACAGTCAAGATGCCCATGATAATTATAGAGGAGCTGCAGAGATCCAAAGCTCAGAATTTGGAATTTATTGACAGGACAACTAGTCGTGCGCTCAACAAATCTGGCCTTCATGGAGAGAAAGCAACAGAAAAGCCGTTCTTGAAACGAATAAACTATGAGGCCCATTTTCAACTTGCCTCAAGCGAATCAGGGGACAAAGCAAGCATGTAAAAATGAAATGATCCAGTGAAATAAAACCAATACAAACGTTTTCAACTGCCCTGTAAAATACTGTGTGGTAGAAAATCATCACTGCACACTTATGACATAGTCCCTATAGTGTAACGTGGTGGTGGCAGCGTCACACTTTGTGGTTGTTTTTTTGATAGTAGAAAGCAGATGGAGCAACCATCAGGGCAATTCTTGAAAACCTTTTACAGGCTGCAAAATTCAGGATTGGGGTGGTGGTTCGTTGCCCTTCCAGCAGAATATAAATCATAAACATACAACCAGATATTCAAAGTAAAGCATGCTCATTTATAACAATGTCCCAGTCAAAGTAGAGACCTATAGTCAATAGAGTAAATGTGGAAAAGCTCATCTTTGATACCTTTATAGATTGTGCTTGTTTTCCATTATCCCCTACTTTGTTTAGGACCGAAAGGGTCTACCTGGGACTGTTTGAAGAGTGTTGCCATAATTTATCCAACTGTGGAATATTTTAGCAGTTAAATGAAAGTTTTGTTTTACGTGCTGAGGTTTCTTGTTGTTTTCTCCATAACTGACCACACATCTGGAGGCAGCACCCTCTAAGGATCACCCAACACGCTACCAGGACTGCCAGCAGCTAAGAGCAGAGAAACTGAACGAGGAAACTTATCCAGGCTATGATTTCCAACTCCTTCGAGAGGTGCGTGTTTTTTCCTCTTCCCTCGCAGGGTCCATTGAACAGTCTTTATGCCTTTTTCTCAGCCATTCCTCACGCTTTCTCATTTCCTCCTCCTCGCTCCTGCTTGATGTATGTACCGGATGACAAAGGACACACTTCCTCTCCTCCCTTCAATCTTTTCATCTTTGTCTCTTTCCCTCCTTCCTTGTTGTTCGCAATAGAAAGAGATCATTGAGACAGCAACCATAAACAGGCGGCCCGGGCGGCTGCCGCTTCTTTTTAAACCATCATCAAAGGCTTTCATCATCATCATCATCATCATCATCATCATCATCATCATCATCATCAGGCTATTGATAATTAAGTAGCATTGAGCTCTTTTATCCCTTAAGAGAATCGTGCGCTCATGCATGCATCTTTCTTCATCCAATCCACCTGCCCCATTGAGAAAGACACTGCTGATAAGCTTTTGTCTTCCTATTGACAACAAACCAACGTTCAAGGAAGGAAAATACAGTAAAGGTAAGAGTGTACAGGGAGGAGTGAGGTGCTACACAGAGAGCTGTCACTAAACACTGTGACATCTTAAGAAAAATAGTATCACCAGGGCCTTGGATAAACCGTGTGTCTGTTTGCTGCTGCTCTCACTTACAGAGAATAAATAAATGGTCAAGACTTGAACGAGTCCCAAAATAATACTTATAAAAACATGGCAGACATTATATAAGAGTGACAAACTACGGTACATAAAAATATTGAGAACCCGGGAAGAAAGTAATGCTACATGTTGACCCAGGTATCCAGGATCACAGTTTTCAAAGGCCAAGTGAAAAAAAAAAAACCATCAGCCAGTGATCAAATGGATTTGATTACCAGTAAGAAAACTTCAAAGTAGGAGTTTTGGTTTTGCTAGTAAGGAGCATTCAAAGGTGTGTCAGTAGTACAATGCAAAGCAGGATATACATTGGCAATAATGCAAAGAATCAGCTGCTGATGCCCATTAACCTGGGAGGGCTCTAAAGCCATTTTTATAGCTTGCTAGATATCGAAGGTTTTGACAGAACTTAAACAAATTTGACAAGTATGCCTTGTTTGGAAGGACTGTCCTTTAGAAAGATGAGATATTCATACTTAATCTGTTGTTGTATGGTTCCACATCATGCCAGAGAGTTATTTTCTGCTGGCACTGTGTCTGGCTCCCACAACGGCAGATTGCAATGGTGTGACATCAGTATATCAATTAATGCTCCGTCCCACATACTTCATTCGAAGTCAAACAGTCAACACACAGTCACATGCTTCTTGGTCACTTGTACTCTGACACGGTGCAGATCACCTGAGGGACACACCTCCTACTTCTGTATATGTCACACCGCTACCTGCCAGTGTTCTCCCTCCCTTCCTGCATCTTCTATTTTGTTTTTACAATGCAGTCACGGGGAGGGGGCTGCGCTTTTCTGCAAACAGCCTCCTCAGTGGGCAACTGTGCTGATATTTCCAACCAGGAGATTTTAGCCATTTGACTAAAATGGCAAAAATTTACCAGAGCTCTTGGTAGTTATGTAGTGAAGAATCACATGTATAAACGCTCCACAAAAGTATTTCTGTTTCCTGCACAGACAAAACCTGGATAGTGGAAGAGAACTACTTGAAGACAAATGTTAACACTGATGTACTAGTCCATGTTTGGATTAAACACGGCAGCAAACTTCTGATCAATAACATAACACTTTGCACTGAGCTCTGTCAGAGTCGTCGGCCCGGGCGTGATGTCATGAAAATGCACAGGGAGAACCTGCAGGAAGAGGCCAGGTCTGGATTCAAACTCAGGACCTTCTTGCTGTAAAGCAACACTGATACTAACTGGACCACTGTGACGTCATATATTAAAGTATTCTGAAGCCAAATGTAAAATTATGGGCAATCATTGCAAAAAAAAGAGCTACAAATACAGGTGCTGGTCATAAAATTAGAATATTGTGATAAAGTTCATTATTTTCCATAATGTCATGATAAAAATTAAATTGTCATATATTTTAGATTCATTGCACACCAACTGAAATATTTCAGGTCTTTTATTGTTTTAATTTTGATGATTTTGGCAAACAGCTCATGAAAACCCAAAATCCCTGTCTCAAAAAATTAGAATATTATGAAAAGGTTCTCTGAACGAGCAATAAAAATAATCATCTGAATCAACAAAGTAACTCTAAACACCTGAAAAAGATTCCTGAGGCTTTTAAAAACTCCCAGCCTGGTTCATTACTCAAAACCGCAATCATGGGTCAGATTGCTGACCTGACTGCTGTCCAGAAGGCCATCACTGACATCCTCAAGCAAGAGGGTGAGAAACAGAAAGAAATTTCTGAACGAATCGGCTGTTTGCAGAGTGTTATATCAAGGCACCTCAGTGGGAAGTCAGTAGGAAGGAAAAAGTGTGGCAGAAAACGCTACACAACGAGAAGAGGTGACCGGACCCTGAGGAAGATTGTGGAGAACGGCCGATTCCAGACCTTGGGGGAAGCAGTGGACTGAGTCTGGAGTAGAAACATCCAGAGCCACTGTGCACAGGCGTGTGCAGGAAATGGGCTACAGGTGCCGCATTCCCCAGGTCAAAGGTCAAGCCACTTTTGAACCAGAAACAGCGGCAGAAGCGCCTGACCTGGGCTACAGAGAAGCAGCACTTTGGACCACTGTTGTTCAGTGGTCCAAAGTACTTTTTTCGGATGAAAGCAAACTTTGCATGTCATTCGGAAATCAAAGTGCCAGACTCTGGAGGAAGACTGGGGAGAAGGAAATGCCAAAATGCCAGAAGTCCAGTGTCAAGTACCCACAGTCAGTGATGGTCTGGGTGCCATGTCAGCTGCTGGTGTTGGTCCACTGGGTTTTATCAAGGGCAGGATCAATGCAGCAGTTATCAGAAGATTTTGGAGCACTTCATGCTTCCATCTGCTGAAAAGTTTTATGGAGATGAAAATTTAATTTGGTCTGGAATCGGCCGTTCTCCACAATCTTCCTCAGGGTCCGGTCACCTCTTCTCGTTGTGTAGCGTTTTCTGCCACACTTTTTCCTTCCTACTGACTTCCCACTGAGGTGCCTTGATATAACACTCTGCAAACAGCCGATTCGTTCAGAAATTTCTTTCCGTTTCTCACCCTCTTGCTTGAGGATGTCAGTGATGGCCTTCTGGACAGCAGTCAGGTCAGCAGTCTGACCCATGATTGCGGTTTTGAGTAAGGAACCAGGCTGGGAGTTTTTAAAGGCCTCAGGAATCTTTTTCAGGTGTTTAGAGTTACTTTGTTGATTCAGATGATTATTTTTATTGCTCGTTCAGAGAACCTTTTCATAATATTCTAATTTTTTGAGACAGGGATTTTGGGTTTTCAAGAGCTGTTTGCCAAAATCATCAAAATTAAAACAATAAAAGACCTGAAATATTTCAGTTGGTGTGCAATGAATCTAAAATATATGACAATTTAATTTTTATCATGACATTATGGAAAATAATGAACTTTATCACAATATTCTAATTTTATGACCAGCACCTGTATATGACAGTTTAAATATAAAAGAAATGAGTCAAGGAGTTGCAATTGCAACCAACTTTTCAAAGTCCAGATCTCAGCTTCATAGTAATAGTAATTTCTGTTAAAGTTGCTTTAGTCCAAGTGTGTCTTGAGATTTTTTTTTTTTTTTTACAGAACTGTAATGACAGTTACTGAAACTTTATTTTTCATTGGACACAGAGAAGATGCAACCAAAGATGGCAGACTGAATGAACAGAGAGACTGCAGACTCCTCATCAGCAAATGTTTTACAATTCCCGATTTTCAAGGGATCACAGAGGAGTGTCGGCCTCCGGCATATTTCCAGGGCACGCCTTAAAGAGTTTAGCAGCTGCATAAGGATGAACTTACTTAACCCTTGTATGTAGAAATGGGGTCCAACCGAACCCACACACGTAAAACTTGTATCATTTGCCATAGTCCTCTACGTTTGCCTCATTCCTCGCACGCACAAGGCTTAAATCTACATTTGTCAAAGACTTTTTACAAGAATAAAAAATATGCAAATTCAAATGACACAAATTAAGAGGGGAGGTGAACAAAACTGAAATAGAAAGCATAAAAGAAGTGTGAGAATGAGGATGATTGTTTCCCCTCACAAAAGAGAGGAGGGAGACTTATCAGTGAGACAGTAAAAGGCTGCCTGCAGGCAGCTGTCAGCCAAGCTTCATCGGAGCATCTTTCTCCTCTCTCAGCCTCTAACTCACTCTCTCACTCACTCTGCCTTTCTCACTTTGCCATCAGAATACAGTAAATCAATCAGCCCCCTGCAGCTCTGATGCCTCCTGTTTAATACCCATATATAACTTGACATCTGTGGATAACTTTTGATTAACAGGAAGCTGGTGAATGCAACACAGTTTAAAAAATGTGGAATCCATTATTTACAGTCGCACAGCTACACTTCGGCTCAGTGTGGAACCCTCGCTGGTGGATAGGTGTGAGAAAAAAATACTTCGCCTTGCCTCTCTGCCTGCGTGTGTGTGTGTCTTCTCATGTGTGACAGGGTTTATTTGCATGTGCTTCACTATGTGAGAGTCGGTTCTATAAATACGAGGTGCTCAAATGTGGCAGTTCAAGCAACTAAGGAAAAAGGTCAGATGAGCGGAAAGTGGGAGAAGAAGGGATGAATCCATTTTCCTGATTCAAAGTAGAGACGAAACGGAGATTAAAAATCCATCTGGTGTCATCAATCTTTTCTTTACAATAACTACACAGCTCAGTGCTTTGCATCTCTATTCATCAAGGAGATACAAGCTACATATAGGCAGAAAAAAAACCTGCCGCTCTCCTTGTACATCGGGATGATTGATTGAAGGCAAGATCGCCTCTTAAAGTCGTCTGTCTATGCAAAGTTTCGTTGCCAACAACTCAGACTTTTTCCCAGGCAGGGATTAAACGAGCTAACGAGGGTCGAAGGCTGTTCCTTCACACGTCTGTATTGCTCATATCCAAATATTTGCATGCAGCAAGTTTCTTGCCAAAGTAGTTTTCACCGCTCTGACCTACATACGTTGTTCTAAAGTGAACAATGTCAATGCAAAGAGATTCTACGTAAGACAGGAGTCTGTGAAGAGCAAGCACAGCTTCTGACGTGTTTACATATTACACCAAAACACAAACACACCATATATATTTACCATTTCTGCATGCTCTTTTAAAACAACATCAGCAGTGGAGCCAGCTTGAATAGCTGGCTTCACTGCTGAAAGATCATTCACGGACATCATGTCGGTGCACTGACAGTACCTTGTATGGAATAACAACTGCGGAGCCGCCACTGATGCCCACAATTGGCAGAGCTGTCTGTGTGGAGAGGAAGTCCAAGATTTGTGCCACTTCTGCCACCTGAGGAAACAGATGGAAATCAGCTTTAAGACTGCTGAAAGAGAAACTGAAACATTTTTAAAAGTAAAAAAAAAAAGTCCAGAGATATTTGAAACTAGTGTAAGCAGTTTTAAAATAATTTTAGGTAGGATGAAGAAACACATATGGAACCCAGGAATCGTAAAAAAGAAAAGGTGGCATCAACATTTAGAAAATGAGCCGTTACACATCTTCATGGGAGACTTTTAATCTCTTGCGAAATGGTTAAAACTAGAGCTGCACAGTTGTTCCATTGTTGCCTTGAAGCTAGAGGGATTTGGGGTCAACACCTGACTGGGGATTTTCTGTGTGGAGTTTCCATGTTCTCGAGATAATTTGATTTCCTCCCACAGTGCAAAAAGATTACTGTGAACTGACTGTAGGCATGAGAACGTTTGTGTCTCTGTGGTATCCTGAAATGAACTGGTAAACTGCTCGGGCTGCACCCCAGCTCTTGCTCATTGACTCCCAGCGAGCAGATTAAGAAAATGTGTGATTAGCTAAATCGATTAACAGTCAGGAATCCAATCATACACTTGCAACCAAAAGAAACAAACTGGAATTTGGTGCTTATGCCTTGTAGGTGGGTGCTGGTCATTTTTTCCATTCTTCCATTTTTATATCTTTGTGGTTTAGGTTGTTTCCTTTCTAAACAAGTTGGGTACAAAACAACCAAAGGTGACATCTGCCATGGGACATTTTGTTCAGACAAAGCATAGAATTGAGCAAAATGGGATGATAAATCAGAGAATGGACAAATATGCCTAACAGTTTCATAAAGTTTGATGGAGGTCACATTTGAGCTTGCATCAAACCGGGTGATTCTGATGTTAATTACCAAGGCGAAGGAGCTCTGTACGGCCTGCGATAGAAAATTGGTGGATGTCTCAAAATCATAAGAACAAGTTGTGAAATTTTACACTCATTAAAAAATGACATAGACTTGATGATGCTTTATAGATAGTTTCACCATTTTACACATTTGTAGTATTGATTGTTTTGTGCCCAGCTTTTCCATGATGGTAGGCATGCTACAAGAAGGAGTCGTCTGCCAGGCATCGTTTTATACTGATTGTCAAGTCCCACCCATCATAACCTAAACCCTAACCCTAATCCATCAATCATTTAATGTGTATTTCAGTAACCTACTTATATACTTATGGTCTACTCATGGCCCATTCTAAGTAAATTTTAAGTGACTTCAATGAAGAACTTCTACCAGCAGAAGGTTGCCTTCAAAGAATTTAATCAAATGCCTGAATGGAGGTTTAGGTGCTTGCATTTTGCCACTGCCAAGCATGTGAGGAGGTACACACTTTGGGAAGCTGTGTGGGTGCCCTCAAGTTCTTTACTGGTTCCAAAACTGGGCCATGGCGATTTTTCTTCTCTTAATGCTCCATTAAGTGCTTATGTCCTCTACTACTCATTTTTAAAAATGACAATAAGATGAATTGCTGAGATAGCTCGTGTTAGTCTGAATTATCTCTTGCAGTATGTCAAATTAAAGAGCACTATTAATCTATGCATTTGAGGTTATTTCTGAATGTGCTATCATATGATAAAATGTGTTGGTAACAGTTGTCACACCAGCCCTTTATAATATTAAGAGCAGAAAAATGGGATGGACTTAGATGTGTATGTTAATGTGAAAATTTGCTAAGTTGAAGAGTCTCCAGTTTACTTCTCAGTTTGTTATAGGTACAACAATTGAACAAGATTAAGTAGAAATCAGTTCATTCTTTTAAGGGTTAATTCTTTACCCTTAAAAAAATACTTTTACAAGGTATTATATTGAGTCAGTCCTGAGAATAAAGGCATGGCATCAATTTATTGCAATATCCTCATTAAGACATGTTATATCTTTTATACTTTTATGGCATATAATTGTCAGTTAGCTTGTTTTTAGAGAGATTTTGGTCTATATTTCTATTTTGTGCATCTAGTTTTGTGGATAATGAGATGAATAAAGGATCAATAATTATTTTTGTACCATATTCTTCTTCCTTTATGCACAGAGCTACACAAATATATATCCCTAACAGGGAGATCAACGTAATTCCCAGGCTCTACATGTATGGATTCGACTTCTATATTCTTTTTAAAGTTTGCAAACCGAGGCTGAATTTGTGGCGATCACACCTGAAAGTCTTTCCTACGTCTGACCCAACGAAACACTTTTATTTATTTTTTTTCCAGCAGTACGTCACCATTTAAAGGAAGTAAATCTTCTTGAATGGAGTTAAATGGAGGCTTTGGTTGGCATTTCTAGGAATCCTATAAGCATTTTCGTCTGAAAAGCTTCAGACCTCAACTTGACCTCCATAGATCCTTAATTACATCATGACCAGAGAAAATAGCTTCCTATAAGTGCTTTGCTGTAGTTGGGTTGTGGTTGGTCTGATTGTTTGCATTGAACAAGTGTTTCTACCACAAAAATAACATTTACATGCATAGGGAATTTGTTTGACATCAACCCAGAGAATATGTCAGTTATTTTTATAAGTTAAACTCTTTTTTAAACTACAAACCTCACCACAATTGCTTTTTATTTTTAGTGGCATTCATTTTCTTGAGCAAGAGTAGCCATGACACATTAGCCTTTCATTAATTGTTAAAAGTAGATTTTATCTTTTTTTTTTTTTTTACAAAAGTACATAGAGAATTTACATGAGTTTGTCTGCAGGAAGTGGTCAGATTTATTTGACTGAAAAAATGGGGTTGCAAAACAACACATTTGTACTTTTAAAGAAAGAAGTTGTTCCACTTGTTCCAACTTTGAGACACATCATAAATAAGCTGGTGGTCGCAAGAAAAAGAAAGCTGTTGGTCTCATGGCAGTGGCAGGAATTTATTATGATCTTCATATAAAAAAAAATCAGTGCCTAACTTTTGAGTTAGAAAACTGCTTATTGTTAAAAAGAAAGATAATCTGTGGGTTTTGTCTTTTGAGTATAATAGCTGAGTTTATCCATGTTTTAGACTAGATAATCCCCCCCTTTTTTTCTTTTTTTTTCTTTTGTTTTGCTGTACAAAGCTTCCTCTAGCTTGTGTTAGAGGGAATCTTCACCACTTAGTGATTGGAGTTCAGGAGTTATCCCAAGGGTTTTCTTAATTGAATCTGGGTTCACTGTTTACTCAGGGCCTTTGACAAAGTGTAGGTTTTAGGTCCAATGTGATTGCAGTCTCTTAGTTGTTGATGTGTAAGCAGTCCGGGCTCCAGACGAGTTTAACAGGGGGGGCATCAGATTATTTTGGGGGGGCAAAATGAATAGCAATAATAATATTACTCAAGTAAAAGAAAAAGGTACAGTCAGTGCAGTAAAACTACTCAAATAAGTACCTTTTTCCAAAAAAGGTTACTCAATATAAAAAGTGCACACTTTTGAAGATAAACAACATCAGTAGCCTACAGGCTACTAGTTAAAATGCTTAAGGTGCTGTATTAGCTAGTCATCATTTAGCTAACATTACCTGCATCCAACAGCTTTACTCAGCTCAGTCGGTTAGTTTGGGAGGAAAACTGTGCAAAGTTCTTTGTGTTTTGCTGGTTTGCTGCCATGATTCTAACACACACCTGTGCAGCTCCACACAGCAACAGCGGGTCTCCTTAGCTGCCGCCCAGGTGTAAACCCAGCGCGAGCGTTCATGTTGCGTTTAAAGGCGGCTCGGAAAAACAGGTCACGACGTGTTAGCAACAATTAAACAGTTTTAATGGCTGAAAAAAGTGACAGAAGGCGCTAATATTGGAAGTGCAGAAGCCCCTATTGTATCAAATCGATATAGGAATAACAGAGAGTTGGCCACTGTCTGTCATTCCTATATACCATGCCGCCGGGCCTGTGCGTAAGGGTGGGTCATGGGTGTGTGTTGGCATTCTGGCAGTCAGTGGCAGGTTCCCTCTGTAGATTTATGTTGCTTGGCAATTGTGTGTGCTATACCTTATTTATCAATCGATTGATTGATTGATTGATTTAGCACTCTATGGTAAAGTTAGATATAATAGGAAAAAAAAAAGGCTTTCACCTGAGCATCTGCACCTGAGCCCACATCGTCCTCAAACACCACCCCATGCAGCTTCTCCGTTGCCATCGTGTCGCAGAGATGTGTCAGCAGGTCCCGGGGGTTGGTGTCGTTGACGAGCACGGTCACAGGGCTAACTACCACTGGCAGATCGACAAAGTTCTCCCCACTGAGGCGACCCCTGACCTCGCTCTGATAGCTGGAGCCGCTGAACACTACCGCCACGTTAATGGACGAGTGGACAAGCAGTGGCCGAGCCTGCAGTGGGGGCAAGAGCAGGACAAGCAGGAACACTGGAGGCCAAGGAGAGTGAGGAGGAGGAGGTCTCCTGGGTATGGCCATGTTGCCAGCCTACTGCCTGGAAAGGAGAGGAAGAGGGAGGGAAGCAAAAAGAGCAACGGTCACACATTCAAGCTGCGTTACATTTCTCATGTATCTGACATGAATCCTAATCCGTCCCTATACATCCAACCCTTATTTCTCTCCCCTGTTTGACCCTTTTGTATGACAGTATTAGCCTTGAATTTAGACTCTTGTGTCATCATGAAATCTGCGCATGTATGTGTGTCAGAGTCAGTGTGCATGTAATCCTCCATAATCCAACCCCCAGTGTCATGACTGTAATCACCTCTTCATCTCTACACATCTCTGATTCAGCGCGCGCACACATAAAGACAGGATGCCAGAATTATTGCACAGGTTCTCAATCCTCATCACTGAGATTACATTACATTACGATACTTCAGACAGAATCTCTCCACATGGTGTGATTTCATCAGTCTGCCATCAGAAGCACTCAAAGTGACAACATGACTCAAACAAGTACATTCAGAGCCTCCTTAGACAACGTCTGGCTGCGTTAAACGACTTTAATCAATTTTGAGAGCATTTTGGCTCATGTTTATGAATGTGGTCAAGAACTGTTTTTCATTAAGTTGGTCCAAAAATATCTTTAGCAGGAAATGGGTCCAGTTACTGCATCATATTGCCACAGTAAAACGATTAATTCTTGTACGACCAAAATTCTAAATAGGCCGGCTGGATTTATTTGGACTTTTACGGCAGTAGGATTATCAAACAATGGGCAGTAGGTAAAGGCTTTCTTTCTGTCTTTTTTCCAAACCACTTCTATTTAGAGGAAGGAAAACATGACTGTTTGGCTAATTGAGCTTGCTAAATTGTTTTTAGGTGTGACTGTGTGTGCATGGTTGTCTGTGCTGCATGGAATGGACTGGCAACACGTCTAGGTTGTAACCAACCTTTTCACGCATAGACTGCTGGAAATGGGCACCGGCCCCTTCATCACAGTACAAGGATCAGCAGGTGATGCTGATGGATGGATGAATGGATGGAAGATACATGTTAGAAACACATGCATCGATGCATCCATTAAATTGATTTTATTATTATTAATATTATTGTTATTATTATCAGGAACAGCAAACTTGCACTTCTTCCCTGCAGTGATTTTCACCTCAGAACTTTGTCACAAACTGAAGCATACTGTGGGGGTTTGGTTAATCCGTGTTTTTGTTGTTGTTGTTGTTGTTCGTTTTAGTTGTTTCTTTTGATTCTCTGAATGTTTAATGAATTATATTTACACTATCAGCAGTCTATAATCACAAATTTTTCAAGTGGAGGCTCTTCCATGCTTTAATTTTAGCGACAGCAAGAAGAGTTTGGATCCAGATTGGAGCTTTTCTGTGTGGCGTTTGCATGTTTTCCTGCAGCATTGGGTTTTCTCTGGGTTAATCCCATAGGCCAAAAATAACTAATGCTATGTTTCCTTTCCTAAGGAGTGAGTAAGTCCATGCTTGATTGAGTTTCTGTTATTCCTCTATTTTGGTTTGATTGATGACAACTTCCCCTATTAACCACCGGGCATATATAAGTTGACAGATAGCCTTTGACAACATTTGTACAATTTTTGTTCTGTAGAAAATAATTTATTGAGCAACTGTTACTTTATCTTGATGACCTTCACCGCCTTTCTTGGCCTTAGTTAGGGAACTACCACTGTTCAGTTCAACATGACTCAATTCTGTGTTGCCACAGATGCCGAATGTTAGCATGTGGGATTTTCACCCATCTATTCATTCTGACATAATCCTAGTGTGGACTTTATGCCTCTACAATAACATCATCCTAATTCCTGCTTGGTCGTCAACGTTGAAGAGACATAAATAGTGCTGTATGTGGGCGTGTTTTTATGTAGATATTTTGCTACTTTTTCTAGTTGGTGTAAGGAAGGATTAGGGTTTGGATTTTTTTTTTTTTTTTTTAATACAGTTTATATGATATCAAAAGAAAAATCATGCTTGTTCGCTCCCTTGTCTGATCTCTGTTCCAGATCAAAATGAAAAGCTAAATTTTCTGAGGCAACACACAGGATTGGATCTGATAGTAATTCTAACCATTGAGTAACCTAAATGTTTTACCTTTTACACTTGTTATACAAAGGTCATACAAAAGAATTAGGCGTCCAAACTAAAATATAAACATGATTAGAATAACAAAGAAATGTTTATAATATGGTCCAAAACCAGAGGACAAAAGGAAAACAAAAAAAGCAACAAGAAGTTTTTTTTTTCTTAAAAATCTGTTGAAAGTACAGGATTGTTTGGTGAAGTTGGTCAGTTTTGTAATCATCATTTCCATATTAATTTCCTTAACAATTCACGCCTTCGGAATCTGCATATGAATTAGGCTCCTTTTATTCGAACGTTTGCTGTTTGAAGATCGACCCCTCCGTTGGAGCAGAACCTTTGAACCTTTGGTAAAAACAGGAGGGCTTTCATACAGCAAAGGATGGCAAGAAATAAGGGAGATCTTCAGGTACACAGGCATATTTAATAGGTAGAACGGGATAAACAGTGAGTCGGTGGCCATCAGAGACTCTCTGCTAATGAACAGCAGCTCCCAGCTTTGATTCAAAGCAACACAGAGTTAAACGTGCACCACCTCCTTTAACTCTCTTCACCAACCTGGCACACCAATCATTCATCTTAATAAGGTTTTCAGCTCCTGGGATTTTGGAGTTCATATGAAGAAAGATACAATTTGAAACCTAGAAGCAATCCGTTGTTATCAGAAACAGCCGGATGTAAGCAGCAAGTCAACGGTCAAAGATTGCCTAATTTGAGAAAAGTTTACAAAGGGCATCTGAAATTGATGTTTTAAACTTTTTCACACTTTGCCTCAACACAATCCAAAATTTAATCAGAACTTTACGTGGCATAAAGTAAAAACTAGCACATGATTGTAAAGTGGAAGTAAAAATACACATTTCAAATTGTTTAAACTTTTTAAAACAAGTTCATGAGCCTAAATGTGATGGACATTTGGGCTCATGAATGAAATATAATGCAGCCAGTTTCCTTTACAAGTCACCTAATTGGTAAATAGAGTTGTGTGCAATTTATTCTCAGTGTAAATCCAACTCTTCTGTGAAAACCTTGGAGATTTGCTAGAAAATATTAGTGAACAAGCAGCAAGATGAGGGGAAATTTAAAAGACTGGGATGCAAATTATTTTCCCAGCTACGAACATCTCAAAAAGCAATCAACTTTCAGTCCACCAGCTGCACAACTGCAAATCTTTAAAAACATGGGTTTAATTAGAGAAGCAACCAAGACACCCATTGTCACCGTGAAGGAGCTACAACATGTGCACAACTTTTTGTTGGATCCTTATATAAAATCCCCAATACACATTGTCATTTGTCATTGTGGTAAAATATGAAAAAGGCCTCTCAAGTTGTTTAGCTCTTATGGACAGATAAGCACAAACACATAATTTTAGCTCAGCCGAAAAAACCGTGCTCTATGTAGAGGTGCGGTTTACGGAAGAGCTTTTAGGGGACAATAATGCACTGGTCAGTGTCAACTCAGAAAGGAAGAAAATCTAAGCATGAAGTCATTTTTCACTTCATTTTGGTGAATGTAGTTTTTGCATCGCTGTAGTTCCTGACAGAAATTATCTACAATAGAAAGACAGAAGATCTTCTCCCACCTGAAATTCTTTTAAAACAAACCTTTCGTTGTTTTTCCTCATTCCACAAATAATATGAGCGGCAGACAGTTCAGACATCATACGCACAGAGATCTGTATGTAGACATCGACAGAGAGTAAGAAAACCTAGTGGATTGGATGGGAGGATGAAAATGATGTCAGGATTTGCTGTTAAATGGACAGCAGAGTGGACTAGGAGATGTAAATTAGGCCTGTAGGTGGTTTGAATACTTTAGTATGAACTGAAAAGCATATTTTTGTTTTGACTACTGCAACATGCAAAACAATTTTTGATCTTTTGATTTGTGTCATCGATTCAGTAAAGACAGGGGGATTACAGTAGGAAATCCTTAACCTGGCATGTGAGAGGATTTGTCATAAAAGAGCAGTGGGGAAGAGGTTCATGAAAAGTGTTTGCAAAAGGACAAGGACATTAAATGATTGGATGAACCATCTGTCTCCCACCATCTGTAATAAGCGAATATCAACCAATCAGGCCAATGAACGGGAACGAATGAACCACATCAAATCCCTGTTGAGTTAAAAAAAAAAAAAAGAACATACAGTAAAGGATTTAAACAGTTACTGCCTTCGATGCACATAGATGGACTTTAAACTAGACAGGATGGAGTATGCTTTTGTAAAGATCTCCCAAAACTAATTCAAATAGCTGCACTAGTTTTTAAGTCGTTGCCTGAAGAGGAGATGAATCAAATTATGTCAGCCAAAAAAGGAAAAGAGGATCTGTCTTGCAGCAATGAATGCAACTTTATACATCTCCCTTTCTATATTAAAATAAAGTTTAGTTTTGATCTTATCTGTTTAGCCTAACAATACTGTTTATAGAACAAACAAAAATCTACATTTTTCATATTTTTGCATTGCACAAACAAGCTTATTGAACCCTGGCCACAACACTTCGAAATCTACACTCAGATTTTGAGCCTGATCTCTAGTTTCTAGTTGTAACAACTGAAGCTGCGTGCTGACTCTAACTCGTCTAATTCAAAATACCAAAGAAGAAAGAAAGAAAGTGTAATGACTAAAAGCATACAGCTAATTATACTGATGATAAAACAAAATACCTGCTCAAGCAAGCTCTATTTAAAGTAAGACTTAAGCATACCGATTCACATCAAATTACTCTCGTTTCATCCTGAAATTAGTGAATCTTATTGTTTTTTTCTTCTGCGTATGAAACACAAAAATGAATCGAGACATGAATCGCATCCGACACAAACCACAGATACACAATCCTACTGAACCGCTGCTCATTTTTCAGTTACAAAAGTATAAAAACAACCTTATATTTGGATGACAATTTAAAAAAAAAAACTACATCAACTCAGTGACACGAATATGAAAATCACCACAGTTCATTTTGAATATTATTTGTTCAGAAAGTGGCTATCATACACAGATTCCTAAGTACAACTGATGAAATCGAAAGGAACAAATGATGCTTATGAAAAGACAAAGCTATGGCAAAAACACAGAGGGGAGGTGAGAAAGCAGAAAAGTGTTTACTGGGTGGATCATTTGACTGGATATCAGGTCAAGTGTTCATTTCGCTGTGTAATCTGATTGCACAGTGCAACATAACGGGGTCACAGATAAGCACTGTGTGTGGATGGCGAGTGTAGAAAGTAGAAATTTGCTCCAGATTGCTTGCAGTTACAACATCTTACAAGACACGAAATCCACACAAACTGCACAGCTTGAAAATTTTCCATTTTTAAGGTTAGGCTAGTATGCGAAACATGCAGGAAACACCGACACACACACCAATTTGCCAATTTAAAGACATGCAGATGTTTGATTTCCACATGTCTTGAAGTTATCAGCATCTACAGTGGTGTCAGCAAACTGCGTCTGTCATATTTCCTGTTCTTATGGAGCTCAAGCAGCTTAATCATGCAGGATAATCCTAAATCTATACCTGCACTGGCATCAACAAGATTACAAAAATTGAGACTCACCCTTTAAACGGAATGATGTATACAATCTGTGCAGCTGCAAAATCAAGATTAGTCTAAAATCTGTTAAAAATCTGCAGGCTTCTTAATATATCTTTGTTTCTTTTTTCTTACTTAACTAAGAAAAAACTCCCATGTTTACACACTCGCATGATCAGTCTGTAAACTCGTAGGAGTCATCCTGAAATGAGCAGAGAGGATGTAGCTAAAGGGATGAGCATCATCAGAGAATAATCTACGTCTGCCTCGAACCTTGGTTTTTCTTTTTCTTTTTCTTGCTTCTGATTTGAATACATTAATTGGGAAGAATGAATTTGTAGGCTTAGACTAACGTGACACACTGCCGTCTTCCCATCAGCGTGCTGCTGCCACAGCACTGTCAGCTGCATGAAACATCAGAAATCTCTGAAGATGATTTATGCAGATTTTAGGTCTAAGAAGTCCCAGTGAGAGCATTTATTCTGCGGCTGCCCTTCTTATAATCCTTGGGCGAAGTCGTGCCGTGCAGTTTTCGATCTCGTCAGGTGACTGAACTTCTTCACGCTGTAAACTATGCATCCCTCATGATTAGGAGTTCTAAAGTCCAAAATAATTTCATACAAGAGATCAATTTTATACAACATGATAGTGTTCTCCAAACACAACCACAGACTCATCTGATTGGTCTTTATCAAGAAGTCACAGCTGTCTCCCAAGTTAGTCACTTTGTCAATCACTGACTTATCAGTTTATGATGTAATTAGCTCTGGGCGAATGCACTAAATTTGTTTAACTTTTTTAAAGGTTTTTTGGCCCTACTGACCTTTATTTATCAGCAGCTTGGCAGGAAGAAGGGCAGACAGAGAGACGAGCACATGCAGTAAAAGGTCCGGGTCTGGGAATTGAACTGTAGCCTCTGTGTATGATGATTCCACTCCAACACTGAGCCACTGGTGCCTCGGTTTTTTTTAACTACCAATTTTTCTCCACATTGTCTCTGTTCCTGAAGTCAGTTGTCACATTTAATGCTCTGTATTATCCATCCAGGAGGAAACCAAGACATCTTTTTTACAGCAACACTGTTCAGCTCATTCTTGAGGTCCTAAAGTGTCCCCATGTCAAAAGGGCAGACATAGTCCCTCCTGCTGGCTCAGTTCTGAATAGGAGGAGTACTGGCTCCATTTTAACCTTATTTCCAAATGGGTTTTTAGCTTTAAAGGTAAACATGTCTATTGTAGCAAAGCAAGAGCTTGAACCCAAGGAAGAAGATCTTTATTTACTGGGCCATGTCCAATCCCTATCAATAGTAATGAAATGTTGACCAAGGACGATACAAGCAGCAGATCTCACACATAAACATGCACATGTCAGAAGGGAAATCTCATAAATTCTACTGAATTGAAACATTAGTTCAGAGCCAAAGATCGCCTGCTAATTTGTTACAGATCACATTCAACAGGCTGCACTATTCTTTGTCCTTGGGAAGCACCCAAAACGCTGGAGTATCAGGCGTAAACAATCCAACATGATGAATATTACTGATTTGAGATCCTAGTGGTCCTGACATCCTTCCAAGCAAACTAGATCACTCTTAACACACCGCACATGGCAGGAACATAAGACTATAAATATAGGGCCATTACCTTTGTTCTGCAAGGCAAAAAAAAATCAGCATAAAGATCTTGCTGCGTGAACCAAGCTTAAGATTTGAAATGCAGGAAGCTATGTGGATAGGGACTCGTGATGGCATCATGTTTTCTCTCGGTGTTCTAATTTTTTGTCTGAGATTTTTTTTTTTTTTCCTTGCAATTCTGACTTAAGGGACAGACGTGCACTCAAAACTCAGAAGTAAGCAAAACACAAGGGAATGCTTTATTCTCTGGTTTCCAATTTACTGTACTTTGTTTTAATATCCCATATCAACAGCTATAGAACCATAATAAATTCAAATTCGTTTCACAAAGTCACTTGATTCATTTCCTTGCTGCTTTTTTCCTGAGATTTTCAAAGTGACAGTCTGAAGAAAATGTGAGCCCCTTGAGATATCTAAAAAAGGGCTTCTACACTTACGATACAAGTAAAATAAAGTGATTTCTTCTTACATTTATGGCCTATTAATAATCACTAAATTCAAGGCTATATATATATATATATATATATATATATATATATATATATATATATATATATATATATATATATATATATATATATATATATATATGACAGTTTTAGCCACACTTCTGGCTGGAGTCTCTGAGATTTTCATTGCTATAGATCTGAGTGGTGAAGGCCCAAGCCGATTTAGAAATCCTCTCACCTTGTCAACGTCAGTCATCCAGACGATAACGTCTGGCTCGCAACGATTTCCTGTAAAGCTGTCAAATCTTCATGTGAGAGAGGAGAAACCCCCCCTGGACAGACAGGGTTGCAGTGTTAGCACTTAAAATCCTAATTATGATAAATTCATGTGGCAGACGTTATGTGATATGTTTCATAATAAGCTCCGGGGTTGAGCGTGACACATGTATTTATTCATTTTGAGAGTTTAATTTATATTTGGAAGCTTGAGTAATGATGTTAAACGTATGCGAGCAGGAGGTTGTGAGAGCTGTACGTCAGCTCGTCTCCATCAAGTCATCCACATGGCTGGATGAAAGTGCAAAAAAGAAAAGAAAGAAAATGGTGTCTCAGTTGAGCTGACTGATGAGGACAGAGCTGCTGCTCCTGGTTCAGGGGTAATAGCGTGTTATCTGTCCAACACTGTATTAACTCAACTGATTTGATGGCGACTTAAGGGTAAGAAGTGATTGATGTGCTTCACAGTCCCATTAATTCGAGTGTAACTGAAATCATTCCTTTGTTCTTTTCATCTTTTGATATTCTTAATAATTATTGTGGGCTATATGAAGTGTGAAAATCAGAGACGGAAATTAATTTCCTCTCCACATATCAGGGGGAAAAGGTCCTCAATACACCTTTGTTTACTTTACATCTGTCCAATAAGAGGGGACCCAGAGATCTGAGAGAAGGCCAGACGTTTGTTTCTCATTTTGCATTTGTCCTGTTTGTTACTGCGTCAATGCAACTTTTCTGTGTTACTTTTGTGCAGAACTAGCCCCAGGTATCATCCTTTTAAGTAGCTTAAGACAAATATCTATTACATCCAGCACTGTTAATAAATTACCTACTTATATAGCAACAATGGAAAAGAAAATCACGATAAAAACAATCCAAGATGGCACAGAACTGAACAGATAATGTAAACATGGATTCTTCTATAGTTTTACATTATTTTCATGTCCTTTAAGATGATTCTAATTTTGACAGGCTATAGCCATACCCGTGCACTAAAATGATGATACATGCATGACACCATAACACATTCAGCTAAAAAAAACATCTGAAAAGTGCGGTGTGAATTTCCCTCAGTCAAAGTGTCGAAGCAGTTTCAGCTGTAAGTCTTTGGAAGTATGTCTCTTCTTGAAACACAGCTGTTTTATGATTTGCAAAGTAGCTCAAGTTAAGGTGGAAGAGATTTTGTCTGTGAATATTAGTTTTAAAGTCTTGTCACTGATACTGAAGTAAAATTAGGTTTAGACTTTGACTAGGCCACTCTCAGCTCCTGCTGTAAGGCTCATCCTGAAAGGTGAACTTCCATTATAGTCTTATACAGCCTTTAACAGCGTATTCGTCTACAATTGGCCCCCTGTGTCTTCTAATCAATGATGGCCAACTTTCTTGTCCATGCTAAAGAAATTTATTCCCACTGTATGAAGCTTCCACTTTCATGTTTTACTTTGAAAATGTTGTGTTCACAGTGATGTGGAGTGTTAGTCTGCATTGCTGGCCAAAAATGTCCGAATGGCTCCGAATGTTTCACTGCTCACCGCAAACTGAAAACAACTTCAGTGACTTTCCTGCCAGTCTTCCACAGAGGTCAGCTTATGGAGTTCATGATTAATAGCTCTTGTGTTTACAGATGATTCTGCTGCAGAGTTACAATCAGATGAAGGACTGAACAGATCTCTGAGATGTTCAAAGATTGAGGTATTGTTTTTTTTTTGTTTTTTTATCATTATTATGTTTTAAACTTCTCCGAGACGTTTTCTCTAATCTCTCTGCTGTGTTCCTCTGTCTTTATGACGCTGATTTTTTTTCTCTCTAATGTTCACTAACACAGAACACCTGAACTAAAGCTGAGATTTGAACTGTTTTTAACAATTATTTCTAAAAGTAGTTGGGTTTGCTGTACTGTATTTAGAGGTGTGAGAACAAACGGTACTGAATAGAAATGCTACAATTGGTGTCATATAAAATTTTAATAAAGGATAATGTTTGGTTGCAATGACACAAACTCCAAAAAAAGTTTAAGTGGTATGAATTATCCGGCATGTTTTTTCAGAAGTCATGATGTCAAAGACTTGGTTAGTGTTTTCTTTTTGCTTGTGGTTTGACTCTTCTTGAGTTGATGCCTGTTCTTTTTTAATTTTAGTTTATGGTTCTGCTATTCTTTTGTCTTTGTTTTGGTTTAGTCCTTTCTCTCTTTCAGCCTCCAACAGCCCATCTGTAACCACACACTTAGTTCCCATTAAGTCACATAATATCATACACCTAACAGTTTCATTCAGAACTTATGTCCTTTTTCCTAACATGCCCTGTTGACGTTGGTTTTATGCTAGCAACTCTGTTTCATCACTGAAGTGTTTTATTACATTTATTTTGTGATTTTCTGTCTTCTGAATTTGAAGGAAGATGTTCACAGTTCTTGTATGTTCCCTCAAATATTTTCAATTTTGGCCATTTGGAAGTATTTTGAAAACTAGTAGCTGTTAACTAGTTTTCTTTTGTTAAGCTACCACTGTTTTAAATCTACAAGCAACATGTCTGTTAAGCAGCTGATTGCAGGCTAGCTAGCAGAGCACAAAACCCAATGAAGGAACTAGTTAAAGTTGCAAACCTCGTGTATGTAATATTCTGTGTTATAGTCTTGTTAATATAAAAGCTGCTATTGGATGAAATGGGTGTTTAGCTCACTATTTTTGCTTAACTATGTATAAAAGCACAAACATATGAACATTAAAATAATGAACTAATCAATATGTTATATTTTTCCATTTATGGGAGTGATTGTTTTAAATATAAATGCTTTTATCATGCTTAGCATTATTCCTTTTGACTAACTTTTTCACCCAAGGTCATCCTAATCGCATCGAAAATCAATCCAAGCCCAGCTTTGATATGTAGTATACCATGTAAGCATATTATTTTTATTAATATGGGCTCAAGTGAAATTATTATCATAATTACGTGTAACTCAAATGTGAAAAGCAATCATGCGAAATACGACAGCGTAAGGAAGAAAAATAAATCAATGCAAAATGAAAATTAAAATGAGAATTGCTCCTTTATCTGATGAAACACTCTAATAAATCTTTGTGTGACCCCTTTTCTGAGCCTTAGTGAAGGGGCCCAAAGCCCCTGCTCAGGACCCACAGGTCTGCTTAGCAGTGACGCTGCAGCTCAGCGTTCAGTAGTAAAACTGGAGCAGACAGCTGCTGATGATTATGGGGCAAATCAGCAGCACAACTAAAACAGGTTGAACTCAGACGCCAGGTAAGAATCAAACCCCTGAGAGGGAAATGCAAATGTCTTCAGTCTCACACAGGATCTCGGTGTTCCACTAACAAAACCGTTGCTCCGTTTCTGTCAGCAACAGATGCGCACCTTCTCTCGAGGAAACTCGTCACTTACGAAAACTGAAAGTGTGACTACTCGCACCAGGCTCTCAGAACGCCCCTGAGCATCCCAGCTCTGCCTGTATCCATTGATTTATATCCAATCATACTTGTTAGACGTGAAGGATATAGGTCTCCGATAGTGACAGAATGGTTGCCTTATGCACTTACCTGTGTTTTCTGCTCTCATCCAACTTAAACTCCAGCTGCTCCATCATTATTCTCTCTTTTTCTCTCCTCAAAGCGTCTCCTTTTGCCTTCACCTGCTCCTCACCTGCCCCTCTCTCCCCTCTCAGCACCTGTAGGAGTCCACATTTAGACCACGTCTTTCAGCGAGAGCAGGAGAGTGTGAGTTCATCAGTGCCTCCGCGTGTGTGCGCGCGCGTGCGTGTGTGTGTGCAAAGCAGCCTTTGATATCCACACACTCTCCTGAAGGACTTCACAACGTGATGGCAAGTGTGTGTGTGTGTCTTTTTTTCCCCCAAAAAAAACTGTCTGGGCGCTCCGCTCTCCGTCTGCTTTCCTGCGTGCATCACATTCACAAGTGGTCGTGGAGGTGAAGACAGGGCATCAAAACGGGACAGGAGAGGAAAGTGACGGAGGGTGAAAGAAGGAAAGGGAGGTGTGGGAGCCCTGGCACAGCAGCCTGAGTGTGTGTGTGTGTGTGTGTGTGTGTGTGTGTGTGCGTGTGTGTGTGTGTGTTTGAAGCAGCTGTGTTTGGTTCTCTGTCTGTATCCGTCAGGCTCCCCGCTGCTTGGATGAGAGGAGGAGTGAAAGAGGCAGAGAGGGAGGGAGAGTGATAAAATGCTTCCTCAATGACAGGAGCACAAACCTCTGTAACACTCCAGCACTGCTGACGGTGGAGCCTCCTCCTTCCTTTTCTACCTCTCCCTCCTCAGAGAGAGAGACAAAAAAAAAATAAAAATCCATAGAAAGTTAGAAAATTTCCCACATGCATGGGGAAAGATCCTGTCCGAACCTAAACATGTTTGAAGAAAGTTTTCCTCCTCCTTTGCTTCACTTATCAGGCCCCCGAGTTGCTGATGCTCCTCCTCTGGTCCTGCTTTAGCAGCAAAAAGAAAAGGATCGAATTGAGGTTTGTTCCTCCCCTCCTGCCCTCCTTCCCATATGGATGTGAGGTGATCCAGATGTTATAGGATGCTGGAAGCGTCAGGAACAGAGAGAGAAAAAAGCAGGACAGATGGCAGGTCTGTGGGGTCGGGCAGGCTGTGCACTAGCAGGTCCTCATCCTGTTGCACTGATTTGTTTTTTCTTCTTTTTTTTTTCTTCCTTCAGCAGAGTTTCTCCCTCTCCGCTGCGCTGACGCTCATCTGCCTGTGCTGTCACACCAGTAATCCTGCTTTCCTTTCCCTGTGCAACTCCATCTTTTTCTCCCTGCATCTCTCTCCATCCCCTCTCACTCCATCACAGGAGGGGCTGCATGTGCGCCTTGGTAATGATGGTGCGAGGATTTAAGCCTGCCTCCCTTTTCCCCCTCTCTCCTCCCTCTCCTTCACTTCAGATCAACTCCTCCTCTTCCTCCTCTACCGGCCCACATTTGCTCTAGTTTCCTCCGTTACTCACCTTCATCTTTTCAATCTCTGCTTCCTTTTTTTTTTGTTTTTCTCCCCCTCTCTCCAATCAACCACTCTGTGCTGTTCACTTACATCTATATGCTTTTTACAATTCTCTCCCAGCATCAACAGGTCAAACACAAATCTGACAAGCAGGTTTGTTTTCACAGTCAGGAGCCCCCGATGCTCTGTTTATTGTACGTCGGTGAGTATGCAGTTTAGCAAAGTCAATAAACCAACAGATTCTCTCACAGGTCATAAGCTTTTGGACAAACTGCTAAAACAAATATCACAATGAGCTGGACTATGTCCTTTAAAGAGGTAATACACAATTGCTATGAATCTAAAGCTCAATTATCTCACGTCCCAGCTGTCAGCTCTCCAGAACAGTTTCATAAGGTTTCTCAAGTGGGGATTTTAAAGCATATATTTAGGCTGACTCAAGCTTTGCGTTGCAGAGAATCTCGCGAAAACTGCATAGGTTTTAAATTTGAGCATTTGCAAGCCGGGGAAAGTTTTCTGGTTAAAGCTTGAGCTCATTTATGTGTCGTTATTAATAGAAATATTAATAACAAAACTGGTCAGGTTGTTGAGAAAAAAGGACGGGGATAAATAGAGAGCAACCTTGGAAGGAAACCTGTTAAGAGTGTCGCATTCAGCAGTACGACAACCCTGAACACACAGGCAACACTGCAGGGATTTGGATCCAGGAATGCTCATATATTAGAATGATCCAGTCAAAGTCCAAACCACAGTCCAGTTCAAGTTGAGAATCTGTAGCAGGAACTGGAAACTTATGTTCATGGAGGCCTTCACTAGTTATTTGCCAAAGAAGGATGGGCAAATCTGATTCTGACTGTGATTTGCTGCTGTTGTTTCATTAATAAGGTGTTTCTACAAGTATTCCTCATTGCTGCATGACACGAAGAGCACCACCTCTACCCGTTGGTCTTGCTCTTCTGCATGTTAAGCAGAGAATAAAGATAAAAAATAACAATCCCAGAACAAAGCAAAATGCCAAGGTTTGAATTTAAGCCTTGGCGTAAATTCAAACTGGAAGACTCTCTTGCCCCACCTGCATCATCCAATCGGCGTGTCTCGCTCATCGTCGTCAAGCAATCATTGCTGAACCCAGCCACATCATGACCAATCACCGACCAAGTTCCCGTTGTAAAGAACCTCCATCCATGGCGTCTTCCGCTTTCTAGCTGCGCTCAACCCACCTCCGCCCCTTCTCTACTTCCACTCAACAAACTCCCATCCTTCACCGACCTCCACCACCAGTATCAGGTCCCGGGGGATGACATTCCTAATCAGTATTGGGAATGCTCATCCGAGCTGTTGCAATTCACAGCTCGACGTCCTCAGCCGGGGCCCGAGCGCCAAAGAACTTTTATTCAATAAACCCTTTTAATCGTCTTTCTCCGTCTGAGTCTCCAGATTGAAATGTTTACATACCATGAAACCTCTAAGGGGGTTATTATTAAACCCTCGGAGCTGCTAATAGATCAAGATCTATTAGACACAGATGTAGCATTTGCTTAGTGAAACTATGGGAGCATTTTAATTACGATAACATGTGCCATCATCAGCTGTGCCATCAAAACAAGGTTTTTGTATGTCTTTAATTTCAAAATCCTGGTTAATTTTTTTTTACTAAGTCATGGGGGGCAAGCCCTGTACGACACCAGAAGCCCCCATTATGTTAGAGCAGCAGGAGCCAATCTGGAGCTCGCATCTGCCTCCTGTCCACCCACTCCGTCTACTCAGCGCAGCTGCCTCCCGATCAGAGCCTGTGGAGTTATTTGGGGGCATGAAATGTGTGTTATTAACTGGTTAAATAGGATTAAAAATAATCCCTCGGCGAATCTTTGAATCAGCCTGTTTTCAATATTTTCTAGTGTCCCAAGCATGTAGCGATAGCTACAATCTGTTGAGTTCTAGTTAGATGACTCTACAGCTGTAAAGATTACAGTGACGAGGCAAAGACAATAAAGTTCTCTTTTTTTCATGCACCGTCTACACTGAAAACCACAATCTAAATAGTGCTGTTTTACAGCTTCACAGCTGCAGTGCGTTTCGATGATCGATCCATCCCTGCCCAGCAGAACAGAGTCATGTCTCACTATTTGTAATATGTGATTTTAGGTTTTTATTTTCTGAAACATGTTCAAATTTGTGCTTGTAATTTTTTTTTTTTCCAAAAAAGGTGAGAAACCCTAAGGGTTGTGAATATGTTTGCAAGACATTGTAGGTTTTTAATCTGGGAGTCTGTGATCATGCTGCGGGGCAGAGAGCATATGTTCTCATCTGGCTGGTTCACACGCTGTCCAGCTTCTGACACGCAGAGAGAGACCACCCGTTAAAACGTGTCTGTTATTGTTACTTTGCATTCATCAGCGGGATCGCTCATTCGCTTTCCTGCTTATTACTCATACAGAAACACCTCAGTCACGCTTCTCACATCTGATATGCTATTTTAACACTTGTCTGTATTTTTAGAGCTGCGTTAAAAGGCTTGTCTTTTTGGAAAATAGGCTTTTATTAGAAATGACGGCACTGCTGCTTAGAACAGCTGTCCTGCAATGTGAGTGAAAGAAGGGAGCAAAAAAAATTAATAAATGAATTTGAGCGACATGCTGTGACGGTTGTTTGCGTAGACATGCTCTACTAAAACATATGAAGTAAACATCTGGAAAAGCTGTTTTGTTTGCAGGCTCTACGGTAACAAGTTTGGAAGAATACTTGAAACAATTTATGTTTCTTTCAGCTTTTTTTGAGCTTTTTTTTTTTTTTTTTTTTAAATACTTGCTAACAGATGATTGCCTTCCAACTGAGAGCTTGGATTCAGGGATACAAAGAAAGCTTTGTCTGGGCATAGTAAAAGTAAAGTTTGATGATTTGTCTTTATAGCTGAAGACAATCAATCTCACAACCAATAAATGTCTCAATATGTTTTTCAGGATGAGTAATTTTAGATTAATCGTGGCTTGAGTATTATTAACATCCAAGGCTCCTGAAGAACTACTTTCAAACATTTCTTCTTCCCACTCAGTATGTAACTTAAAAAAATGTTTTTTTTTTTGTTTTGTTTTTTTACATATTTGTTAAAACTGTCACTGTCTCATGACAGCATAGTATGAGACAGTTAAAACATCATGCTCCTCTGCCTTCTCACTATGATCCTACTTTCATCTGCAGAAATACAGAAAAACAACCAATCACAGCCAGGAGTGCATCTCCACGGACACACAATGTCCCTCCTAACTAACAAAGAGCAACATGTTAAATCTTAAGACCCTACATAATTTCCAAATAAGTAGTTTTAGTTGTGACACGGTTGGAATCATCGTATATGAATCAACTCTCTCAGAGGCTTTGATCAAATCCAATCAACAGCGATCAAATTCCCTTGAGGAGTTTCACAGGTGTGTTGAGTTATTCTGTGCCCAGTCCATTTTTTTTTTTATTATATATTTTCTAAGTATGTTATTATTCGTGAGTTAAAGCACTTCCATTTTCATAAGCCTACTCAAATGAACGGTTACAATGTGGAAATGTCTCAATTTCTCTTCGTTTCTTGCAGGTTAATTTTCTCTTCATGAGTCTTAGAAAAACAGAGTGTCTTCAGTCAGAGGCTTCTTCAAATTAGTTGTAACACAGGCCGTTACATGATGTCTTTCCTCCCATCACCATCTATAATTACCCTTTGAAGAATTTGAATTATTATGAGTTACAACATTTAATTTCCCTTTGGGATCATGAAAGTGTTTTTTTTTTTTAATTTGAATAATAATTTTGTTTTTCATGGAAGGCAGATTTTTAGGAAATTAAATGCATGATTTTCGTTTTAAAGATATGTAATGGAAGTCATATTTGCTGCAAGGTCTTTTTGATGTAAATGTAAGTGGTTGCCCTTCCAGGCATTTGAACAAATTACTTATACCATCTAAAACGTCCTGTTTTAATCTGACTCTGCCACTGCTGCCACAGCTTCTCCACTCTGCTCATTCATCTCAGCTGTATGCGTTGCATTTAATCAGCTCCATCACTCTAATCACCTTTGTTCTTCTTACTGAGGAGGATATCTGGTGTCATTTTTCCACCAATCTCCCCATGTCTGCAAAAGATGTCATCAGTGTGTCAGACAGAGACATTAGCTTTCTTGAAGCGCTGTATTCTGATTCATTGTCTTTCTTTTTCTGACAGAGCCGGGTCAAGAAGGCAGAGAAACGTTCTTGAATACAAAATTTCTAGATAACTACACAGAAGGTTTCAAAAGTATTCCTATAAAACCGTCAAATCTTAATGCATGCTACTGGAATTTTATGGCATAAAATAAAAGGAGTTTATACAGTTTTCAAAAGATTTTGTTCATTAAAATTTGAGGTTGCAGTTATGTTCAGGTGCCTTTGCAGTGATGCTACAAAATAAAACCAAGTCCAATCAAATTCCTTCGGATTTTGCCAAATGTAGAGAGTCTACTTGTGTGTAATTTAATCTCAGTAAAAATCCAGCTGTTCTGTGAATGACTCAGAGGACATTAGAGAACAAACAGTATCATCAAGACTAAGCAACACAGTCGACAGGTCAAAACATAAAGTTACTGAGAACATCTCATAGAACAATGATCCATCCGTCTTCCAAATTGGAAAGTGTTGTTTAAGCTGCATCTGTTTAGACAAATTGGGAAAATATTTTACACTCCTCAATAACCAGGCATTGCATGAAGAATATTTAGAGAGTTTTACTACCAGAGGTAAAAATGTGTCAATCTTTTTTTTTTTTTTTTTTTTAAATTAGCCCAACTGTGAGGCATCAAACTGTTAATATCCCGGTCACAGAGTCAGGGAAGTTACCAGCATCAGCGTGCCTCGTTAAGTCTCACTTGCGATGTCATCTGCATAACAATTAGGTCCAATTTTATGCCTGCAAATAAGCAAGCTCACAAATTGTGTGCCCTTAAGGAAGAGTGTAAATGCAGAACAATGCGACCGAATAAATTGAACCATGGGGAGCAGAATGGAGTGAAAGGAGCCAGGCTCATGGCAGCACTGCCAAAATTTGGATTTTTCATTAACTTTCACCGAAAAGTAAATTTGGTGGTGCCAAGTCATTTGTCAAGACAGTTGATCGTAAAGTCACCTGTAACAGTTTTATTTTAGTTCATTTACGATCCTCGTTTAGCTGCAGTAATGCTGCCGTTATCCTTATGGCGGTCCACGCATCGTGTTATTTACATCACTAATAAGGTTTTTAAAAATGAAATCAAAACAAAGCAAAGATGGGAACACATGCAGATCTGGTTTTTAACAGAATCAAAAGCGTAAATAAAATATTCTAAACTAAACGGACATGGCAACTCATGCACTCTTTACGTTTGACTCATATAGCTTTTTTATGGTTTCACTCATAGCCTCCTTTGCTCAGCTGCCACTCAGGAATGACGTTTGGGTCTAATACAGATGCAAGTGGGTTTTTTTTATACATTATTACTGGTTCAGTTCTTCTGTTTCACCCACTCATCCTCCCTTCACTGGCTCTCTGTAAAATATTGAATTGACTCAACGAAGCTGCTCATCATTTGCAGAAGAGACTGCAGGATTGAAATCAGTGTAGCATGTTTTACTGAAAGTTTCAGCCTTAGAAGAATAAAGCAATGACAAATGCGGAGAGCAGAATAAAGCAGATGGAATGTGAGGAATGTTGTTGTTAGGAATTTCTAACGTCCGAGCAAAGAATGTTCTGCAATGCAAAGCGGTGGTAATTGTTGAATTGGATGAGGAATTTTTACTTCATTTACACAGTGGTTACCCACTTTTAACTGGTCAAGGTAACTTTTTATGGTCTTGAACTCCACTCACACTGAGTGGACACTCAGCAGAAGTGGTGGAAAACATAAATACTCTCTGCATGTCTTGATTTTAATCAGTGGGTCAATTTGACCCAGAACAGTATACGTGTCTCAAGTTTAATTATAAAGATCGCCCCTTGAAAAAAAAAAAAAATTCAAAATGTATTATAAATTTTTTTACAAAAGATCAATTTCCAGGATAATTATTGTTTTGTGCGTGCGTGCGTGCGTGCGTGCGTGCGTGCGTGCGTGCGTGCGTGCGTGCGTGCATGCGTGCGTGTGTGTGTGTGTGCATGCGTGCGTGCGTGTGTGTGTGTAGGTGTTTTCAGCTGATATAAAAGCTCCATCAACATCAAGCTTGTAAGGGACTTGCAAGAACCATCAACATTAAAAGAGCCGATTGTCCTATCACACCGAGCCATCTGCAGGCAGCCACTGACAGGCAGATCAATAAAGGGGAACGTCCAGCAGGATTAAGAGGGGCAGTCAATCACCGGGCAAGAGCCAGGGTACACCACCTGTCCATTGCAGACTTTAACATAACCTGTCTGATTAAATGAAATAGATCAGAACACCTGAGAAGTGTTCTCCTGACCAAAATTACTCAAAGAGTGCAATAAACAACTCATCCAGGAGGTCACAAACAAATCCAGAGCAACATCTAAAGATCTGAAAGCCTCATTTGCCTCTGTTAAGTGAGCAGCTATAGGTAAAAATTGTATTCATGGGAGAGGTGCTTGGCAAAAGCCATTGCTGATTAAATAATAAAACACAAAGACCTGCCTGACATTTGCCAAAAGACGTCCTAATGCCCTTCAAGATTTATTTATTTATTTATTTATTTGTTTATTCTGTATGTGTTTTTCTTACAGAAGAAAAAATCTCTTCCATTATGACTTCAGGGAAAACGTTACCGTGTGCTCTCTGTGCTTTATGCACTTAGTCCGTCACCCAACACAATGCCCCCACACTTGTGGGAGTTCTGGGATCTCTCACAGAATGTCGATACAGCTGCTGACATCCCTCAAGTCACTGCCTCTTTGCTCACAATTAAGAATGTGTCTGAGACACTTGCTTCTGTCTGACTTTATAAACTTACTATGCATCATGGCATATAGATATGCTGCAAAGCAGTCTGCCTTTTGGATAATGCTGATTGGATTTTTTTATTTAATTTTTTTTTCTTCTTGTTTAACTTCGCACACCCCTCCTGCTGGAAAAGAGAACCTCTCTAGCACCATTGGAGACTTTGCTGTCATTGCATAATGTAAAAGAAAAGCAGGTAAACAAGATAGATCAAGTGTGCTGGTTAAAGTAACAAAATAAGGAAATATTGAAAAATGGCCAAAGGGTGAAGGAAGCGAGCTGGATTGCAGGACAGATATGGTGACATTGTTACAAGCCCAGAAACACACTTTCTATCTGGTGTAACATATCAGGGCTTTTCAAATAAAAGGGTTCAAGTCAAAGTGAAGTCTCAAGTCATTGGTCTGAAAGTCCAAGTTGGTCTAAAGACATTATGTGGGAGTTTGACTCTAATTTTAGCCATTTAACTCGAGTTTGCACCTTTATTAGTGACAGTATTAAAAGATCTCATGTATTGAGAAACTTGTCACACGACTTACTCAGATGTGATTTTGACTCATTCTTCTACAAAAACCTTCTTAATGTCTAGAAGGTACTGGAGCTCTTGGTGCACTCTGATCTTCAGATCTTTTAATAGATTTGGAGTTAGATGCAAGTCAGTTGATTGACTGGGACATATTAGTAATTTTACTTTCTTTCTAGAAATCCAAGTTTTTTCTTTCTTTTTTCTCTGAAACTAAAAGTTTAGCACTTCACTGGCTTTGTGTTGGAGACTACTGCCTTGTTTGGACACCCACACTTTTTTTTCGTCTTCCCGTTTTTATTAAGGTACATTTCTCCATTCACGTTTCCTTAAGTTGTACGAGGTCAGCATTGCATGTGTGTTGAGACCAGTGCAGATGAAAGCAGCGTGTGTTGTTTTCACAGGAGAAGCTCGACTTTATTTTTCAAGGTCTTTCTGAAGCCCTCTGTGACTGCTCCTCGGCTCTTGGGATATTCTTTTGGTTATTAGTTTGGCTGCTTTTGTCAGAAATCGTATGAGCGCACATGGTGTGTAGTCAAATCCTGTACTTTCTCCTTCCAGATTATGGCTCCAACAGCTCTCAGTGAAACATTCAGAAGCTTATGCGGAAAGGGTTCAACAGGTATGGATGCTCTCAGAATAAATAGAAGTGCAATTCACAAATCACCCACTCTAAATGTCAAGCACACTGCTCTGCTGTAAATTGTTTTAGAGTTATGTAAATAACTTAATGAGCAAACCCTTCTGGTTTATTTAGACTTTAAATTGAGACTGATGCCACTCAATGTCTAGAAAGCATTTGCATTTGTGTGTGGAAGCATTCGCGTGTGCGTGTGTGTGGTGGTGCATACACGGCCGAGGACAGATGTTTGAACAGGCAATCATCACTCAATGAGTAAACAGCTCTAGAGATTGAACTAACATTTGCATGACAGGAGGTGAATACTAAGACAGGAGGACAGAGAGACAGAGAGAGAATCTGAAAACACAAAGGAAGCCGACGCGAGAAGGAGGAGAAACTAAACCCCACAAGCCCATATTAGAAAGCAGCCATCAGGCCTGAATGCAGATTTGTGATTAGCCCACATTTGGGGTATTTTTATCACTCAACACGAGTCTTTGATCACACTCATGTGTCACTAGTGGAAGAATCGTCTTAAAGGATTCCCCCCACCCCCCCCTCCCCAAGTGTTGATTAAAATACTAACTTCTCAGGGGCTTTGCTGGCTGATCTCTTTAGCCACACACCTTTCCCTGCATTTGACCTGTCTGTCAGTCTTCATCTCCCTCTTCATCCACCCTCTCTCTCTGAAAAAACACTCTTTGAAAACAGAAATAGCTTGAGAGCCGAAGAGACATAAGAGGTGTCAGATCTATAAATAAATTAGGTATTTGTGCACCTTGTTTGAGTTCAGTTGACATTTCGAAATGTGTCAGATATTAATATCGTTCCTCAAGAGACAAACGATAGGCTTGCATGAGTTTATGTGCGTTCGTTCATGTTTCGAATTTGCTTTAGTTTTGTGGGGTGGAATTTTTATTTCTGAGGGAGATGAGTGGAAGAAGGGCCAGGCGTAACCTCAACGGGAAAAGAGAGGAGAACAGAAAAATTAGGCCAGTAGGAAAATTGCATTTCTTGCAATTTTCAGAAAATGCAGTTTGAATGCTGTAAACTGAATATTTCAAGTGAAGCATTTGAAGTCAGCTGCAGCAGACTTGCAGAAATGCAAAAAATAGGCAGAAGGAGCATGATAAAGCAAAAGCCTAAAAAAAGCAAATAGAAAAACTGTAGAAGTGAAGTGAAGATGTTCAGTCAATGCAAAAAAGACGATAGAAATTTGTGCAGAACAAAGTTTACAATGCTAAAATTTAAGATCTCAACAGATTATAAGCTAAAATGAGTTAAAAAGCCAAAGTTAGCTGAATTACTAATGATAGCCTCTAGATTAGGACCAGCATCTTGACCTACAGTAGCATACTTCATGCAGAGTGAAAAAAAAAAAGAAGGAACGTAATAAGCAACACAAAAAAAATTGCAATCTTCGTTCAAAGCAAAACTTTCTGCTTATCATATGTTGAAGAATAAAAAAAGTAAGAAAAAAGTTTTAGCTCATCTAGAACAGTGTAAATCCGTTCATATGCTGAAATAAGGGGCATGTAGGTTAGGATTAGGGTTGAAAGGAGCATCCCAATTGCACAAAGTTTTTGAATTAAGGATAGTTTGGGAACCCTCAGAGGTAGTGGGCCAATGTTTTATGTTTTTTTTTTCTGAAGATTGAGCATAATGCAAGCAAAAACTTGAAGAGAGATTTTATGAAATTTGTAAAAGATATAAAAGCTTATATAAAGTGAAGAAGTTGAAGGATGTGACTACATTTTAAAATTTGAATGGCATTTCTAACTGAAAATGCCAGTTATGTGAAAGAGCACAAAGTTTTTAGCAGAATTTTTCATAAATTATGGGATGTTCCATTCATTTCAATTGGGCCCAAGATGATCCCAAAAAGCTGAATATTTAATAAACCACTGAAGATATCAATACCAAAAGACATAGTCGTAATGTCCTGAATGAGACAAATATGGGAAAAGTGGAATGGTTGAAATAGCACAAAGTATGCGGAAGTAGTATACTGGCAAAAAGTGTATGGAAAAAATTGTGAATGGCTACAGCGTTTACACTAATAATGCACAAATGTGGCTTAATAGAAAAGACTCAGGAAATGTAGTTTATAAGATATCTGGAGGCCCAAACATACAGTAGCATAACTACTGAGAAAGTTCAGAATAATCCCCAATAACTTTAGTGGCTTTTAAAGAATTAAGACCGCTTTGAAGGTAGTGGTTATAACCTAACAAATTTGGGAAAAGTTTAAGGAATATAAATCATTTGGAAAGGTGCAGGTTTACAGCAGAATTGCATCAACTTTCACTTAATGATCAAAGTCCTCAGGGACACAGAGGCAGAATTAAAAGGGGCCAAGAAGAGCTTTGGTGGCTTGAGGGAAGAATCCAGGGAAAAAAAGGTGTAAGGAGACATCAAGATGAAGTTAAAGTTGCAAGGTTGCTTCTCGCTCATCCTTTCACATCACTTTCTCACGCTGTTAAATTTTATAAGCCAGGAGGTCACTGATAATTACCTGTTCTCCGTCAAACACTGGAGTCTCGGGGAGAAACACTTGGTCACCTGTGAGTCTGATGGAGGTTCTGGGCACTCACGCACACACACGCACGCACACACACGCACATATATAGATGAAAATCACGGGGGAGCAGCAGGAGAACGTCTGGAGTTTCATTACACCTCTGATTTGGTCATTCATCATGTCAGGGCAAGGTCACGCAGAGCGAACATCATGTCTGTATCGACAGAGTTCATAGTTGATGGTGAAATGTTGGATTGCGTTCCACATGTTTTCTAAATCTTCTTATGTAAGTATTTGAGCCAGGGAGGTTAAATATATTAAATATTTTCTTCAAAGTGACAGAGGAGAGTGTAATGTGTTCAACTCCTATGCTGCTGGATGCTTGTCTGGGCTGCAGGAAGTCCACTTTAAAGACAATGTGTCCCTTTCCCACTGTGTTGCGATGTGGATCTTGCTATATGCGCCTATAAATGTAAACAAAATACAAATAATACATTAAACCGCTTTTAACTGCTTACAAATGTGTTTTCCAGCACTCTAAGATTTTATTAATGAATAAAAATTTGATTTCAGACAACTTAGCTCAGGACTTGATGGATGAAAAACTGGAGCCAACTGATGAATATATATTTGACGGTAATGCTGTTAGTTCTTGTTGCAAATTGTTCCCATGAATCTGAAATTTGTTGATTTATGATTTGTTCTACCACTAATTCCTTAAATTATTCCTTTCTGTTATTTCCTTTTGCATAATTTCAAATAAATTTAGAGATTATAAACAAATACATTTACCTATAAGCATGTATACTTCTTTTTACCTCATATTACAACTTAAAATGTGTGGCGTGAATGCATCTCCAGAAATGCTTCTTAACACTTGAACACCTGGATGTTTTTCTGTCTCTTTGCTGGGCTAATGCATCAGTGGACTTTGTGTGAATGTCCCACCGTGAGTGTTGAAAAGGAGCAATCAGATTGTTGAGCTCAGAGACGCCATGAAAAACAGAGGCAGATCAAAGCTTTGCTCCAGTCTTTGTTCAGTCACCTCAGTGATGCTGTGCTTCTTTCTGCACATCAGTCGGTGACATCTGAAACAGCAGAAGTAATGTGGTCGCAAAAAACAGGCATATGTAAAGATCGTAGTTATGTATGTCTGGATATTAGGTTACTTTTACAAAAAAAAAATGGTTAAGACATTTGGGATCTCTTTGTCTGTATAATAAAATGATGCGCAAGGTGAAGATCTTGGTAATTCGCAGAATGTAAATAAAAAAGTGGAACATGTCCAAAAACTATACTGATTTTTGTAAATAATTCTGTTTTATTGAATAAACTGAACTGTCCTTGTTTGCAACAATATGTGTTTATTTTCTTCTCTATGTTGCCACCTAGTGGTAATACATAATCATTACAACTCAATGATAGTTGGAACAAAATAAAACAGGGATGCCTTATTCCGGTATCCGGCAACTTTAGTTGCATTCTTTCTCCAAAACCTTGAGTCAAATGACTGAATTTCCTCAGCTGCATGACATTTAACTATGCAGACACCTGATAATGAGACATTCATTTCATTCAGGTGCGTTGGGATTCATCTAAATGTTGCAAAACAATAGTTCTTGAGGATTGGACCTGGGAAGCCCTGACAGAAAAAAAAATAAAAATTAGATGTCAAACTGTTGAAAAGACACTTTTTTTATTGAGGCACTTGACACTAACTATGGAATGTACATATCAGATACAACAAATTCAAGGTACTTTTCACATTCTTGCATCTGTAAACATGATAAAGATAATACATTCAGTTAGTTAGATCATGTTCTGCTGTCCCTCCCCAAAAGAAGAGACCATAAACATCTCGTTCTGTTTGGTGTTTGGTACACAACAGCTACACAGAGGGTACAAAACAGCAGTGGAGCCAAATACAAAACTACAACCTGCATCCTCCTGGGTAAAAAGAAAGAGCACCCTCTTTTAAATCTAGGGTTGTAAGAAGACACACCAGATTCAGCATTGTCATTTATGAAACAAATGCATCCAAAAATGAAATCAGTGTTTGAAAAACTAAGTACACCTTTGCTGCGTCCATGGAGGTGAAAAGGAAAAGGGTCAGCAAGATGCAATTAAATTTACTGATTACCACAATTGCTACAAAAGCAGGAGTTTCTGCAATGCAGATGCCAAGGCAGAAAAACATCCGTAGTGACTGTCCATCAGTCTGGGAAGGGTCAGAAAGCCTTTTCCAAACATTAAGAACTCCATCATTCTGAAGAGAGAGCGATTACACCCAAGTGGAAAAAACTTTTAAGATATATCTTAAAAGTTGCTGGTCAAACCCAGAAGAGCCCAAAACCTAAGAGCTCCATATAAGCCGCAGTGAAAATTTTGAATGTGAAAATTCATGAGAGAATAGCAAGAATAAAAGGGAACATCTATAGCTTCCTTGAGATTGTTGAATGAAAAAAGCAGCATGACATGTCCAACTTACAGGAGCTACTCGCCTGCAACTTCTAGATGCATCCCTTCTCGAATACACCTGAATCAAATGGGATTCGTCTAAAAGTTAAACACTAAGATGAAGACAGGGATTCTATCGCACATCAAAGACTTGGAGCTAATTCCACTATAGTGGAAGAACTCAATCTTGTGAGAGATGTTCATTTCATTTTCTATCAAATACATGGTGATGGAGAAGTGATTATTTGAGCAACAACTCCAACATCATGCTCTGGAACACAACATCTACCTGTTTGTCTTGCAAGATCAGCCTGTGCTATATGAATGACAAAAGTATTCATAAACAGGGGTTTGCAGGTCAAACCTTTCTTGTAGAAACTATTACCTGAAAGGCCCTATTGAGGATACAATGAACTCCTGTGTAAACCAGAATGCACAATATTCTCATAAAAAAACTCTCAAGCATAGTTGAAGTGTGATAATATGGGCCTAGACCTGTTGTGCGCTTCAAAACCACTGAGTCAAACACAAACTCATCTCCAACCAAATAAGTCTAGAGTCAAAGATTAGACCTGTCTGAAGTTTAGAATAAACTGGGCCATCAAAAGTCAAAAATGATCCTTAACATTCCAGCAAATCTACAACTGAATCGTTGATGAGAAGTAAGGCAGAATAATGTGGTGATATTCTAAGAAACCTGTGCAGATACAAACATCTGAAAACGTCAAACAACAAAGTCAATGTCGCAAAGAAAAATGGGCCAAAATTCCTCCATAACCAAATGAGAAAATCGAACTCCTGTTTGTTTATTTTTCCACACACAGCTTCTCCGTTTTAGACTTGATCTTTGCTTATTAAATAGTGGCAGTATGGAAGCTGTTGTCTGTTTTTATACACTTGAGGTTAGATTTATCATTTTAAAACCTGATGAAGACCAGATTATTTATAACCCTAGGATTAAAAGAGGGTGTAACTTTTTATATGACAGCTTGTGTATCTTTTTGTACAAGCTGTCCTTGTGCTCCCACTTTACCTCAAACTGGTTTGGCTCAGTTTTTTTTTTGTTTTTTTTGTTTGTTTTTTCACAAAATAGATAATTTAATAGACAGGGGCTTCTAAATCTATCTTGCAGAACAAGAAAACGTCTCTACATTAGTAAGTATATAGAAACATCCGAACAAGCATGTGGAAGCAGAGTCTACAGGTCTCCGTCTGCTTTGGTTATTCTCCGCCGAGGGTTTCAGACATAGTTACTTGTTGAATTAATGTTCCTTTACAGCCACAACGATGTCAGTGAATGTATGTCTATCTTTGTACTCTATGCTTTTGACTTCTTTATCCTTGCTATTCTGAAAATAACACCTTGGATGTCTTTGTCTTGCTTTATTGAAAGTGTCGAGGTTAAACTGAGATGTGGTTTAAGGCTTCTGTTGGGCTTCAGTTCATCTTGAGATGCAGAGTAAGGTTCCAGCATGAAAGCTAAAGTTCAAGCTGTGAAAGCGCTTGAACTTTGGTAAACTCTGCTGTCCCCATCTGGAGTGACTCTTGTTAAAACCATCCTCCAGCCTGACCTCCGCTGGGGCTCACATCAGTCCTGTACGGTAAGGCTGTAACTAAAGGAACACTTTTAGACAGACTTTTTACGTCTTGTGGACCTAAACCATGTGAGCTGCCTAGCTCTGCTTTTGTTGAAAGGCAAAATGCATCCATCCATTGTCTTCTCCCAGTGGGACATGGCTGAAACGTTGCCAAAGGGAGGTGTCCTGGTAGAATCATAATCAGATAGCCAAACCACGTCAACAGACTCTTTTTTTCAATGTAGAGGAGGTGCAGCTCTTCTCTAATCTCCTCCCTAAAGACAAAGCTTCTTACCTTATTTTTAAAACTGCTTTAGATTGGAATGTAAATGGTTATTAAATAAAAAAGGAGATTTTTGTTTTCTCACCACAACAGACAAGAGTAACACTCCCATCCGCCTCTAGAGGAATAGACAGACTCTGCCCTGGAAGATTAATCCATCATTTTCTTACTGAGACCCATGGATTAGACATACAGGAGCTGTCTCTTGACTTGGAGGTCCTGGCTTGAACAAGCAAAGACGAGACTAAGTCATGCATCCAGTACATGAACACCAGAAATAGGATTGGGGACAAAAGACAGACCTGGCCGGGTCTGGAAAACTGTTTGGTCTTTGTGTTCAGATTGTGGACACGGTTTAGGACTGATCTTGACCACCTCCACTTCTGCAGCCTCCCTACAAAATGCCTCTTTCAAGGACCAGGCGACTGAACTCCAATAAACCTTCGTTTTGAAAACAAAAATTTACCTTTTAAAATTTCACCAGCATTTCTGTTTCACAGCTACTTTTGTCATGGCGTTTGACAGAAAACAGGGTAAGCAATGGAACATCTCTGCAACAACCTTTCAAAGCAGCAGGCAGTCAGATGCTGAGGGGTTTTTGTCATTTGGTGTCCCAGACTGAGAGATTCTTGCAGTTCTTGATGTTGTTTGGTATTTGTGTTACATGTTCCACCCTAAAAGTCCTGTGGCGTTGCACCTGTATGAATCCAGCCAATTATCCTGTCCCGTTCTGTCGAGTAAGACTCTCCCAGGGGCAAATGATCTCCTCTGTTCCCACCGCGTCCCGAGATGCAGGCCTGTTCTCCTCATCCTCGTCCTCAGACTCAATGGGGTAGATCCGGCACTCGGGAGGAATGTCTACTTTGATCTGGAAGAAGCTGAGAGATATCGAACAGAGGATTTTGTACGTCGTTCCAGTTCTGTTTTTGTGGTGTTCAGATCCAAATAAACTGAGTGTTTAATGAGGTGTTCATTATTTTCATATGACTGTAGCTGTGTCTCTCTAAGCAAAGCCACTAAAGGAGTTTTTGTTGCCATTAACCGTATATTTTCTTCATACAAAACATACTCTTGAAGAAGTGCTTCTTAGTGCTTCTGACACATACAAAGAAGCATGGAGGGTACTAAAGATAAGTTCTTACTCTTAAAATTGCAATAGAAAGAGTGTGTGTATTTGTCCCTATCTGTTTTGTTCTTAAATGTTTTCCCACCATTTTCACCTCTGTTGTGGTTGACATGAGTACCATAATCCACAGCACCATAGCTGTGGATTGTGCATTTCGATGATTGCACTACATGAACTAAAGTGTTAACCAGAGCTAAAGCGTTGTCGAAGTGTTTTCGACTGAGCGCTGTATTTGCCACCACTTACTTGCCGATTCTTCTGGGTGGAGCCTGGCTGGCCTCATCTGGTGTGATGGGCTGAATGCGGCTACTTGTTGTGGCCGCCGTGTGGCATTTGGGCGACAGGCTGGCGAACATGGTGGAGGGGCTGCAGCCTCTCTTCAGCAGTCGGCGCAGCGACAGGGCCATTCGAGACTTGGACAAGTTTCCCCCCTCAGGGGCCCGAACTTCTGTGTTGCCCTCACCGTCGCTGGCCTCCATCCGCCGCTCAGAAGCCGAGGTGCTGTCTAAGGCCACGCTAATTGGGGACGGACAGACTGGGGTGTGGGTGAGGAAAGGGAGGGAGGGTGAGGCGGTGACAGAAGGTGGGTCAGGGATTCCAGTGTAGACAGCGAGGTGCGGGACGGGAGTGGTAAATCGGCACAGCTGTGGGATCAGAGGGCAAGACACAACAGTCAGAGGGCATCTGGGTTGGGAAGAGTCAGTGTGTGGGATCTGGAAAATTCAAAATTTTCCTATCCATTATATTTCAATCATCCAACTAAGAGTTAACTGAGAGATATTGATACTAATTGATAGTTTTAAACATTATTACAGCTGAATATTTTATGAAACAGACAAATTACAGTCACTGGTTAGTTACCTTTAAAATATCTTATTGTGCAGCAGCTGAGTCAAGTTGTTGAAAGGACGACATTAAAGAAAAAATGAAGGAAGGAATGATCGAACAAATGAAGGAAGGAATGAAGGTACAATATGAGGGAAGACAGAAAGTGACAAAGGGACGGTAAGTGGAGAGAAAGAAAGAAAAAGAACAGTGGATTAGGGTAAGAAAGATGAAAACATCCAAGAAGATGAAGAAAGAGGGAGAAACAACAAATAGAATGAAAAAAGAAGAATAGAGGAGAGAACGATATTAGGAAGGGAGGGAGGGAGAGAGGAAAGAGAAAAGAAAGGAAAGGACAAAGGACAGAAGGAAGGAGAGAAGAAACAAAGGAAGGAATAAATCCCATCCTAACAACGTGCATAGCAACGAAGTGATTACATTGAAACACAGTAAATAACACAAACAAATAAAAATGAGGTGATTTTGATTTATTCACTTATGACTGATAACAAAGAAAGACAGAGAGCAGCACTACAGAACAACAACAGAAAAAGATGGACACTTTATGAGAAACAATGGCAGCTTTCACTGATAAGACAACAGACTCTGGTCCTCTGCTTGTCGTTACTCATCACGCATAATAAAACCGTAATTTAACAAGTGCAACTTGTCATCTGAGTTTGATTAAAACAGGATTGCTCACAAAAAACATTTTCACTGTTGCTCAGTATATGTCACTAGTAAGGAGGCTTAGCAAAAATATATTACTATTTCTACTATTTTAAATAAAGGTTTTGTATAACTAACAACATTTTGAACATGAGTCACATTGAATTTACTCTACAGCTTCACTTCACATTTCTCATCAGTTTGGGATCGAAATGAATATTATTAAAGTACTAATTTAATCTCAAACTAAACCTCTGCAGAAATTGGAAAAAAAAAACATAAACGCTAGTCATGTTTGTCGCTGAACTTGAGGTGTTTTCACTTGGAATGACGAGGACCCATCTCCTTGCCCTGCTTGCTGAGTTTGCTCATGACCTGTGTAATGTCAACCGGGGCGTTGGCGGCCATCTTGGCCCTTTGCTCCTGCTCTTGCTGCCGGATGATGATGGGGCTAAGACTGGGCCGTCTGTTCCTGGCGTTCTGCTCCAACTGGACTTCACTGAGGGAAATGGAAAAAGGAGACAATGGAGAGTGACGGATGTGATTTTCCAAAACAAGTTTAAGTGGATAGAAGTTCGACATTCTTCAAGTATCGGACGTCAAATGCAAGAACGTCTAAAAGATGTCGCTCACTTGAATTTGTGCTCTTCGGGACAGATGGCTTTCTTTAAGGTTTCTTTAAACACAGGAGATTTTAGGTACCGCCCATATGAGTCCTGCAAGGAAAGAAAGACAGAAAGAAAAGCCAACCCATTCTTTATCTTCAAATATAATAATTATATTTACCTTATGAGACATCAATCATCAAATGTATTGCTCCTGCTTTATCAACTCATACTTCTATATCAAACTACTTGTTGCAATGATATAATTATCTCAGGTTCTGTAGTCTTGTGAACATACCGCAGAGCCCAACAAGCAGACATTGAACACTGCCAATCCTAAGGCCCCACTGCTGATGTGTTCACTGACCTTCTTCATCAGCATGTAGATGTGAGTTTGGGCTGCATCCAGAACGTATCTGTGTGGGTGCTTCAAACCCTTCACTGTGATTTCCATTGTTTTTCCATCAATATTGATCCATCGCGGGGCGCCACGTGCCAAAAATGTCCTGGGAAAAGATGAAAGATGGTCAGTTTGAATCAATTTTCTGCTGAAAGATTACAGAAATTCATGCAGTAGGGAAAATAAAGAGAGATCTTTCAAACTCGAATCCAATCAGTAGATCCCAAAAAGTCGTTACTTGTAGATCTGCTCTGCTTTCTCTCTCATCGCGACAGCAGTTCCCCACTTCAGATCTTCACAGCCTTCCCAGAATGCCAAGTTCTCACCTAAAAACACCCAGAAAAGAAAACCACACAAGTATTCAAGTCAACACTGCGTTTTTTGTTTTTTGGGGTTTTTTGGGGGGTTTTCTCATTCAATATAGTCCATACCACTGAATTCTTTCTTCAAGAAGAGTCTGAAATCATCTCGTCCTCGAGGATCTGAGAGAAGCTCTTTGAAGCTGAACGTCCACCTCTCTACACGCATCTTGGTGGGTATTTCCACGCTGCGGCACAAATTGAAAAACCACAGAGGAGGAAAATCAGACTGCTGAATAAGGCTGACTTTTAGAGAACATGTCTTTGTTGGCTGACTCACTTAGACATGTTCAAGGTCCAGTATGTCGTGTCGTCAGTGAGCCACGGGTTGCTGGGAAGACACTTGGAGAGAAAAGGGTCGTGACCGCTATAGGTGGCGCTGTACTTCACCAGTCTGCAGTGCAGGAAATGAGATTCATTGTTTGATGTAGATCACAAATAATGTTTTACCACATGCAGATGCAGACTTGTTGCTACGTCTGGAATCGCTGTGCTGTTCAGGAAGAGCTTCATCTGACAGACAGACGGCTTCATATTGACTCTAGAATCCTCTGGTAAAGAACTTCACTGTTGATTCAGTGCCTTCAAGGTGCCTAGATCCTGTGGTTACAAAACAACCACAGGCCCATTTCATCACACCTCCACTGACGTGCTCTACAGTTGGCATGAGATGTTTGAGCTGACATGCTATGTGTGGTTTTCTCCAAACACGCTGCATGGCAGCCAAACATCTCCACTTTGGTCGAAAGCACATTGCTGCAGCGGTAATGTGCTCCTTTTGGGTCAAACTTTGCTAACCTAAGTTATGCTATTGTTTGTATTTAGCATAAGAGGATTTCTCCTTAAACCCTTGAGAAGAGTTCACACCAATTTACTTGTCTGACCACTCAGAAAGCTCCGCAGAAGTGCAGCTAAGTAAAGCATGAATAAATTGAATGGAAGAAAAATTGCAGATTTTTAACTCAAAATCTTATCTTAAAAAAAAAAAAAAAAAAGAAAATCATCTTGTTTTCATAAAAAGAGAGCAAGGAAAACATTAAGGACAATTGTGCTCAACTTCTTTAAGGAGGCATTTTTATGTTTTTTGACCTTTTACATCTAACTAAAAGGTGAATTTGTTGTTGCGGGCATCAGAGTGCAGGTAACATAAATCTGAGGCTGTCTTACGCGCCGATGGACACAGATGACTTCACTCTGGGCCTCATGATGGACTGCTGGGTGAAGATCATCTACAACAGGTGAGACGAGGCAGAACAAAGTACCAATTTTAGCTGAGCAAAAACGCGAGCAAGAGGAAAACACAAGAGAGCAAAATCCTACTCACAATTCTCTCGTAGTAGTCAGGTGTTTGTGTCTGAGAACAAGAATATATATACAAGACATTTGATATTGTTTTTTTATATATATGTATATATATTTATGGTGATTTTTTTTTTTATGGTATAAACTGGTGGTGTAACCAGTGGGCTGAAAAAATAGAGCCATGGGAAAATGCCTGCAGAGGAGAAAAGAACAAAAGCGAAGACAAGAAATAAGATGGAAATCAACACTGTAAGCAGACAGCGTAGGCTTGAAATAGAAAGCAAGCATCGTTTTATGCAGCTGCATTCATGCATTAAAGCCTCTTACTGGGCTTAAGCTGATTGAGAAGAATTATGATCCTGCAGGTCATGCGGGGACTCACCTGTTACCTCGTCTGTATTGGGATCTGTTCTTCGATCCAGCCCGTAGTCCATGGCACTCACAGTCCCTGGCTGAACACACATTACAATAAAAGCAATTAGACACAGTGGGCTTAGCAAGGGACCAATTCATTACAACAGGTGGCTGTTTCTGATGCTAATGAACAGTTGATGCTGTATGATCTTTTTTTTTTTTTTCCTAGCCATTAGAAACACCAAGTGGCTCGTTACAAGTGTGAAGTGGCAATAATGAACAATTGGAACCAAAATTATCCAACCACAACTCTAAATGATGTATTTTGGTAAATATGCAACAAGAAATAAAAGGGAACAAAAAAATTGTTTCTTACAGGTAGCGTTATAATGTTAGTTATTTCCCAAAATTAAACCAAAAATGCCATAATGATGAGTGCGTAATCTACATTGTTGAAGCCCTTTATGACAAGCTTTTTTTTTTTTTTCAAAACAGTTCAAATCAAGCGATTGCCATGGGCCATTCTAGTAATTCCCATAACTTCGTTTTAAATCAAGTTTTGGTGGATCAGTGTCCTGTAATTAGATCAAAGCTTTAGCTGCGTTGCAGATGGCGTGACATTTTCTCCCAGGATTTTCCTGATACTTGACTGAATCCATTTTACCCTCCACATCTTGCAGTTTTCCAGAGCATCATTAAGCCACTACCATGCTTCACTGTAGGGCTAGTGTTATTTTCAGAATACGCTTCATACTTCCTATTTCAGACAACCAGCTGGTCCACAGACGGGAACGTTTCCTGTTTTGATTAGTGACTCTGTTGAACAGAAACCCTCAGAGCTCGTTGGTTTATTTATATGTAGTTGTGAGCAAAACTGGAGCTGACTCTTTTGTGCTTTGGGTAAGGAGTAGAGCTCATCTTGAAGGTCAGACACGGAGCCTTTGGCATTTAATATATTGTATAATTTTATACATCGGAAGCTGGAGAGCTCAGCGGCTGCTGCCAGCAATTCCTGCTGATGGCATTTTTCTGTCAATCGAGGGTTTATGGCCACCTGGCTCCTCAAGAATCTTGTTTAAACCATTGATAGCTCCTCCTTTAAATACACCCCAAAATAATCATGTTGTGTTTAATGTATAATAATTGTTGAAATAATCAATAACAATCTCAGAATTTGGCTGCTTCACTGTCCTCCTTGTTCAAATAGAGAACCTTTAGTTTACGCATAACCTGAACTATAAGATTTACAATTCATCAAGAAATTGCTACTCCAAAATCAACTTCTTTATTTATTCAAATAAATCCCAGACTAAAAGAAGAAGCTATTCGTTTCCGCAGCATAAGTTTAGTGTCATGACCTGACTCACATTGGGCGGTGACCTACAACACTAACTGAGTAAGCATATCTTGTTTTTAATCAGTCGAAAGCTGTTACAATAGACAAAGTGGTGGATTTTGAATCAATCCTTTTTTTCTTTTTTTTTTGCTGTGACTGCAGATGAATGTATAGATTAAAGCACACACAGGCTTCCTAAAGCAGCTGCATATTACATAAAACACCAAAAATCACAGGAAAATTTGTGGTTGATGTATTTTATTTGGTGGATTTCTAGCTGGATCTGTCTTTATTTGAAATAACTGACGGACAGGCTATGATTTACTCGGCTGGTCTCTGCACCAGAGTCACGACATAAGACTCTTGTGTCGTGACAAGACACAAGAGTTGTGGGGACGCAACACACGCAGTGTGTTGCGTCCCCACGACGCAACACACTGCAACACATTCTCTAGCTCAGAAATGAAATATTAAACAGTCGTGCCCTTTTCTGTTGCCTGGACATGTAATGGTAATGAGGAGTCATGGGTCGAGATAATGAGATGCCCTGTGAAGTGTGGAGAAGGCTCACAATTTTTGGCGGCGGGTTTCTGTGTCGGCTGCCGTTGAACATTCAGTTTCTGACTATTATCAGTGTGTACATTTGTGAAATACAATGCTATAAAAAAAAGGTTTCAGATTTGTTCTGTTTTTGCTTTTTTTTGTCAAATTTAACAAGACAATGATCCAAAACATAACCGACAAGCTAATCTCTGAATTGCTCAAAAAACATAAGCCCAAACAATTGTAGGCTTTTTGAAGAGGTCTAGTCAAAGTTTGATCTTACATGACTATTAAATATAATGCTCAAAAACCCCCTGTTGTGTCATTGTTATTGTCATATACAATGATGACTTCAGATATTTACTAAGATTTCTAGTTCTTTATATGTAATAGATATATTAAAGTGTAAGCTATTTAACCTAATTTAAAAATGTTTTGTTATACTTGAAATTAATTTTTCCCCCAAAGTAACTGTAGAGATTTAGCTAGCTGACATCTGAAAACCCTGTGTCCAGATTAACAACACAAATGTTTTAATATTCTTTTGAATTTACCAAAACTGATAAATATTTTTTGCTGTGTACTTGTTTTACAGATCAGGATGTTGACCAAGTTTAGGTAGGGGGCACCCAGATTTGAACTGGGGACCTCTTGATCTGCAGTCAAATGCTCTACCACTGAGCTATACCCCCACATTGTGCAAGTCTTTTATTGTCATATAACATATACAGTCAGAGAATTTGAATTCATGAAAATGTTTCTTAGTAGGTGATTATGTACATTTTTAAATCTATATTTGAAGCACATAACACTTTACCTTTGTTGAATAGGTTGTAGTCAATCTTATGATAATCACATTTTTCAGCATGCTTGTTATTGAAGGTGCTGCATTGGGAATTTCACTAACAGATATTAAATAGGGGGCACCCAAATTTGAACTGGGGACCTCTTGATCTGCAGTCAAATGCTCTACCCCTGAGCTATACCCCCACATTATGTATAATTTTTATTGTCATATACAATGATGATTTCAGATATTTACTAAGATTTCTAGTTCTTTATATGTAATAGATATATTATATATATATATATATATATATATATATATATATATATATATATATATATATATATATATATATATATATATATATATATATATATATATTAACCTAATTTAAAAATGTTTTGTTATACTTGAAATTAATTTTTCCCCCAAAGTAACTCTGTAGAGGTTTAGCTAGCTGACATCTGAAAACCCTGTATCCAGATTAACAACACAAATGTTTTTGATATCCTTTTGAATTTAACAAAACTGATTGGCTGGCATCAAAATATTTGCTACATACTTGTTTTACAGATCAGGATGTTTGAATTCAGCATATTATAAATTTGTACAGTGGTTGTTGAGATTTTAAATTCTTGAAAATGTTTCTTCGTTAGTGATAATGTAGGTTTCTAAATCTGGATTTGAAGAAGATAAAGCTTTGGCTTTGTGGAATATATTGTATGAAATCAAATAATTCAGCATACTTATTATTGAAGGTGCTGCATTGGGAATTTCACTAACAGATATTAAATAGGGGGCACCCAGATTTGAACTGGGGACCTCTTGATCTGCAGTCAAATGCTCTACCACTGAGCTATACCCCCACATTACATAAGTGTTTTATTGTCACACACAATGACAATCAGATATTTATCAAATTTCTAGTCTTTTATATGTCATAGATATATTAAAGTGTAAACTATTTAACCTTTTTTAAAAATATTGAGTTATACTTGAAGTGATTTTATTTCCCCAAAGTAATGCTGTGGAGATTTAGCTTGTTTTACAGATCAGGATGTTTGAACTCATTTGAGTTCATGCATGCAACTATTATTTTGCATTTAACAAGTGTTTAGACTTGAGCTTTGAATTTGCTGAAATCCAGAAAATTGGTGCATCCTCCATTAGGAATTTTTCAGAAATGCCATTATTAGCTGAATCTGATAAATTAGTCATGGTTTTGTCTATGATCCCAAAATTCCTAACATTTTGTCAACAGCAAATGTATGAACTCAAGTTGTTTTTTAGTTAACATTACATCTACAATTAACTTCAGAATGCGTTCTTGCTGTACTTGCCAAAGTGATGCACAGTTCGAATAGATGGGGAGCATTTTTTAAATTTGTACAGTGGCTGTTGAGAATTTAAATTCATGAGATTGTTTCTTAATAGGTTTTAAAATATGGATTTGAAGCAGATAAAGCTTTGCCTTTGAGGAATATATTGCATTCTATTTTGCAATTTCAGATTATTGAGCATGCTTGTTATCGAAGGTGCTGCATTGTGAATTTTGCAGGTGGATATTGGACAGGGGGCACCCAGATTTGAGCTGGGGACCTCTTGATCTGCAGTCAAATGCTCTACCACTGAGCTATGCCCCCACATTATGTATAATAATTCTGCATAAAAGTGGGTGGGTACAACCAGTTTTTAGATTTAATTAGATCAAATTATCTCTTGCAGGCCTGCATTTTCATTTATTTAATCAGGTTATATTAGTCCGATATTAAAATGCAAATGTTTGTTTTGATCCTACAAATGTCATAAAAAAAAATTGTTTAAAAATAAATATCTAAAGGGGTAAATGTTACTCTGTGATTTGGGGGCTGAAATCTGTTAAATGCTTACACTACGAGGACAAAGCTCCTTCCAAAAAGGTTTTGTGTTCATTTGCTGGGATTAAATCAAAGCTACAGGTGTATAGTTAAAGCTTGTGTGAATGTTTTCTAACCGGGGGTCTGTGAACAACCCAGTAGGCTCTTTCCTGGCAGTCAAACACCACCCGGTCCGGTTTCTTCCTCTCTTTTGCTGCTCTAAAGGTAAAAGAAGACACAAACACAATTGTAACACTTTCTTCACAACAAAACCTGGGATGTTGCCGAGTTTCTTTCCTGCCTACCTGTATTGTTCTTTAGCTTGCATTACTACAAAGTCCCACTTGTGGTTCATCCACTTGTGAAGATGGTTGTACTGCTCCTGAGCACATTAAACACCAGCACAGTAAACAAATTTAAAAAGAAGGATTTCACCTGGCATTAGTCTGCGTCTCTATGACAGAGTATTAGGCTCACTTGGAGAAATAAGTATATGGATTAGCATTTGCTTTGGTTCTTACATTTTTATGACAACAAAGTCAAAATGACAATGGTGCAGAGAACTGCGACAAACACCTGCGACAGCTGTCTTGTGTGAATTGGAGAGTAACTTCTATACTTTACGTAAAGATTTAAAAGCAAAGAGATTATTTAACTTTCAGCAAATGAAACATCCTGTAAACGCACACTGCTTGGAAAGAACACAGCGGCTTCACCAAGATATAATTTTCATGTTATTCTGAATATTTCCTTTCTTCTGTAATGGAAAAGAAGAAAAATCCACTCAAAACATTCAGTTCAGATTTTGTTTGTTTTTTTCCCTTCCTCCAAGTGAACCTTGTCATTCTTCATAAAGTTTCCTTACCTGCTCGTGCAGCTCCAGGATTCCTTTCTTCCGGATGTTTCTTTTTGCTAGGTAGATTGCTTCAGGAGTTGAAAGCGCGTAATAAATCAGTAGACTGTTGGTAACATACCACGGGATGAAGTGTAAATAACACCTATGCGTCATTCTCACCATAATCTGTATCCTCAACAGGCCACTGTTGTGTGGGCCAGAAATACGGCGTCTGAAACACCAGAGAACCAAGCTAAAGTTCAGTCAGATTATTTCAGATTCAATAAACAACAGGTTCAGAAATGCTTGTAGATACTTTTTTTTAGGGGAGAATATTCACAGATGTGCTTTTTACAAAAATAAGCAGAAAAAGAAAACGGGAAGTGTTTGATACAACAGAGGGCAATTATCTCTTATTTTTGATATTATCACTGGAGAAGACAGCAGCACAAACGTCCACCAACTTTTACTCAAAATCATCCTGAGCTCATCCAATCATTAAACCAACTGCAAATATTTCATACGAAACAGGGAACCCCATCCCAATGCTGTTGACGATAGACCGGGAAAAAATGAAAACAATGTACCCAACAACTAAGAAATTACATGCTTGTCTTTTAGTAAAGAAAATGTGTATGACCTTTTAAATGTTTCAGATTGAAGCACATTCACGGATTAATTTTCTACAAATGTTAGCCCATTTAATACTTTAAGTTTGGCAGTTTTGGCCCACATCAGTTATAATCGCAATATATATTGAAGTTTGTGATTATAGTGTGACAAAGTGTCACAATAGTACCTTGCAAACTGATACTATCGCAAGGTACTGTACTACAAATGACAAACCGCAAATATGTGACCTGTAAAACATGAACTGCACAATAAAATATCCAATCCACACAAAACATTTACAGATTTTTTTGGTGCGCTCTCTTTTCAGAAAACCTAAATTTTTATAGTGCAATCTGACTTAATTTGAGTCATGATGCATTGCACATTTCAGCTCAAATGAACAGATAAAATGCATTTTTTTAAAAATGCTGTGCCATGCATTTTTGCATGCAGAACATGCAGGACCAACACAAACAACATGGCCACCCACTTTGCAAGGGATGCGTCAATTCAGCAGTACAAACGGGGAATGATTCTTTACGTGTCAGTGTTCTAGCTTGTTTGGGTTTACGGTTTGGATTTCAAACCGTAAACCGCCTGAAATGGAGAATGTGTTCACCTGGAAGCGATAGAGGGAAGCATCTGGTTTGATCACTAAACGTTTGTGGTCCTGCAAAGGGTAGATGTATCCCAAGGCCACCAGCATGGAGCCAAAGCTTCTGGCCTCTGGAGACAGCAGGTGGAGAGGTTAAAACATTAAAGCTGTAATAGTGCTAAGGATTTAACAATAACACCTTCCTGAAATTATTTCAACAACTGGCATCCATTTGGATGAGACTGGATGACTCATGTCTTACCTTGAGCATCTATTTGAAATCTGTCAGCTAACCATGCAATTATATCTTCACCTGCAGAGGAGGACGAAAGTTTATAAAAGGTTAAGGGAAAAAAATCACGACTATGAAAAAACAAAGATGAAGTTATGGGTAGGAAATGGTTGCAGAAAAGAGGGAGGCAAAGAGAAGCAGAAGAAGAAGTAAATTCCCCAGCATGTTCAGTTTCAGCCATTTTTCTGCTGGGATTTAAAGCTAAGAAATGATGGAGAAGTCAAGATAGGAATCTTTGCTTTTGTCTCCCTCTTCCTCGTTTCCTCCTGCCTGCTCAATCATCTTCTTTCACCTCCTACTTTTCCCCCTCCAACTCAGTCTGAGACAGCCATGGTTGTCATGGAAATAAAATCTGTAGCTCTCGAGCCCATACATAGCTCCGGTATCCCTCAGAGACACTACACAGCCACAATCAGTGAGTCGGCCGCTGAATAACTACATCAAGTGTGCATTTCTATGCAAGTTCATTGATCTGTTTTTGTGCTTATGTGGGAGGGTTCTATTATTTTTTCTTCCTTTTTTTTATTTTTTACCAGTGATAGCATGGGGTATGATGGTGATAACGAGTCTCTGAGGCTGCGACTTCACTCCTGTGCAGGGGTCCTGCATCTCCAGCAGCACCTTCTCCGCCTGTAAAATAACACAGTGAGAGATGAGTGAGATGAGAAAAGAAGAGGAGGAAACTGCTGCACCTGAAGAAAAAAAAATTGAAAACTTGTCAATGAAATCCAATTCAGATTTTTCCACATTTTGCCATTTTACAACCACAATCATCAGTGAATATCATTAGGATTTTATCTGCAGAGTGGAAGGCTTAGATGGCTTTTAAAATAATGTAAATCTGGTTAGTGTGGATTACATGTGTCCATTTGGACCCTTTGATCTGACACCCCTAAATAAAATCCAACACAAGAAGTTGCACTCTCGAGTTTACACATTCACATACCCACAGGTCTTCACACTTCCAACAATCCTGGAAGAAAACACATTAAGGGCTACAACCATAAACACACCAGTCCTACAATTTAGGTTTTGGTTTGGCCCAGTCAAAGCCCATACCTAAATCCAATAGAGAATATGTGGTAAGACTTGAAAACTGATGTTCACAAATATCTTCATCAAATCTTGATCTTGATGTGAAAAGCTGGTAGAGGTATATACAAAAAGAGTTAAAGCTGCAACTGAAGGTGATGTTTTTTCAAAGTTTTGAGTTGATCCGCTTGATGCAAAGGCATGCTATTCTTTAAATTTTTGTAAAAAAAAAAAAAAAAACAACAACAACAACAACAAAACACCTAACACATCATGTCTTGCTTTCATACCACTTCACAATTCAGCAATATTTTATGTTGGACTATTATGTAAAATGCCAATAAAGTACATTGAAGTTTGTGACAACAAAAAGACAAAATGAGTAAAAAATGCTGCTGGTTTTCGATATTGTCATTTTAACCACTCATAGTGCTGTTGTAAAGCACATTCGTGAAAGACTTAACCATTTGCATTGGCTTCCACTAATACTTCAGGAGCACACCTGTTGTAATTTGTGAAATATTACAGGACAACTGCTCAGTGTCTTGCCCAAAAACGTTGAGGCTTCAATAGTAATTGCTGAGAGGCGACATACTGTGCCTAGATCCCATGGCTTTACTTTGGGTTTTGTGTGGGTGCGTTCAATGAGTCATCCTCTCGTTCCCAAACAGAATTTCCGTTATCCTAACTGATCCCTCGGCTCCCAATACGCCCAGCAGCTCGGGTGTGCGTACCGAAAAACAAGAAATCCTGCACATAACCCATTCGGTTTATGTAAAGGTGAGTGTGTGTGAGGGAGAGAGAGAGAGAGTGAGAGCAAGCAGTTCAGCTGACTCTCAGGTCTGTTTGAAGTGGCATTGTGCTTTGAAGTCATCCTGGAGAGGCTATAAACCCGAAGCTGGGCCCAACCAAAGTGGGCTTTCATGGACTAGGACTCTAAGTTATTTTGTGCACATTCCCCAGGAGAGAGGGGTGCTGCATATACAATACACCAAAACAAATTACTTGCTATTACCTGGTATTTCTACTTCCTCAACCTTTTGCTTTCTTGTAATAAATATTAAACACTAGAAAACCCTAATCTACATTTTCAAATACACAGGGCTACACTTTTTAAGGAGGGATTTTATGGCACAGACAAAGCAATACATGATATTGTGAAGTGGAAGAATTGTTGTTCTTTATAAAGGCTTTCCTTTGCCTTTTGGAAGTATCTAAAAAAATTTTTTTTAAAAAACCTTTTTTGAAAAAAAATAATAACTTAAGCTCAGAGTGAATAGGGAATATATTTGAATATCTTTTTTTTTTTTTTATTTGGATTTAGGTCTTAACATTGACCAATAGAAAAGCATTCACTGCCACCAGCACAGGTGATGCCTTCAGGAGCAGTAGTAGTTATAAACAATTACTGTCTTCTTGCCACTCCATCAGAAGACCAAATTTGCAAAGTTCCCAAAAAATAGTTGTCCTTTCAGCTGATTCTACCACCTGAGCTATGAATCTATGCAGCTTCTCCAGAGTTACCAGGGAGATGCATGAATGCTCACTTCTTTTCATTTTCATTTATTCATTAGATTGTTTTAATCTCATTTTCTGTGGCATGAATTTGCCACCCTTGAGTCCTTTACTTTTTTGGTTTTCTTTTTTTTATGTGTTTTATTACCAAACACATGCCAAAACCAAGTCATCTTGCTTGGACTTAGTTTTGGTATGCTGATCTTATCTTTATTCATACGTATCGGGGTAAGTGGGGCTGAATAAATATGCATGCCACACTTTTCATATGTGTATTTAAAAAGCTTCTCAAATGTGTCATTTTGTTTTCGCTAAACAAGCTGATGTTAGGTTGTGTTAGTCTATCGCATAATATTCCATTAAAATATACAGAAACACTTATGTTTTACAATTTAGGTGTAAATAGTTTATGATCAGGTACTCAGGCCAGAGGACCAGGCTGTTGCTTTCAAGTACACAGCTCCTGGATTAAGTTCTTCCCAGCAGCAGCTCACTATACCAGGGAGCACTTATACTGATCCATACTTAATGCTCATTAAACTGAATGACCTTATCATTGGGAAAAGGTTAAAATAAGATAGAAAACTGTAAGTATTGATCAAATGTATCAAGAGGAAATATAATCTGGTGAATTATTTTATTCACTAGATTATTTGAAATTACAGTTCATTCAAACTCAGAAATAAGACTGAATGAATGTAGCATGTAATACATTTTCATTATTTTCATTATTTTTGATTGATAATATATTTTGGCTTTATAAGCACCCACATAACTTGTTTTGCGTCTTTTTACACACTGTAGGGAGGTTGAACATTTCACGTGATATAGGAACAAATCAACAGAAGGACGTCTGAGGTAAGATGTGGCCATCAGAGTTCGGTTATTAGATTGTTTATTATGGAGAATCTGCAGGTGTGCTGTCATCGCCCGGGCAGAGAAGGATTTCCACAATGTCTAATAAAAAAAGGAAAGCCTACCTTCTTGAGACAAGCCATCCGAGGTCGATATCTCTGTCCATGATCCCGAAGAGCGTTTCTAATGGTCATCTTTTTTTTTTATTTCCACTCACTCACGCTCCTGTGTCTAATGCTGTTGTTGCCAGTGAGCTCCGTGCCGTGTGAGGGGGAATCGATGTAATCGATGCTGGTGATGCGTTCAAATGCCTCACCATAGCGCTTGTTTGAATAGAAATAGACATCTAGTCTAATCTTTTTTTGTCCTACTTAAATGAACGTATTGTAGAGTATCTTTAATTTCTATACATGAGGAAATATGAACTGCAAATGCACTTAATAAATAAGTAACCGAAAATGTTATTTTATGTTACATTGTCTTAACGATGAATTTCTAATAATGTAAACAACTTCTGTCTTTAAAACCAAATGTGCCAGAGTAAAAGAAAAAATTTCTAAACAATCTTCTGCTGTTGTGTTTTTTTCTATTGTTTTTAGTGTAGCAATGGATTGGTTACTTTGTAGAAATATCTTCCAGTGCTTCCTCTATATTGTAATTATTATTATTCAAAATGTAGAGATGCTTTACTTATAACTTATAATTAAAGATGCAATATCCAAGGAGTTACTTGTGTTTCATTTGTCCCAATCTGCTACGTTAATTATCAATGCTTTATGAAGTGTTTCAACAAATCTAGGATATATATTCTTCAGAAATATCTATTAATAACAAAAAATATATATTGTAAAGGGTTTTGATGCTGCCTCATATCAATCTCGAGCAAAAGTAGGGCCTAGTAAATAATGAAAGAGGTGTCTTTGTTTGTATATAATATTATAAAGTCAATAAAACTGCCACTCACAATATGTCAACGACACTGCAGTTTTACCAACATGCTCATGGGAGGTCAAAGACGTCAAAAGACAGTATTGCTGGTGCTCAGAAAGCCTACAGCACTTGAACACACCGATGTAAAAGGAAAAATGAATCAACCAATCAGAATCATGCGTTATTTTACACGGAAACCATGAGCCGCAATTTCTAACATAATCCAGCAGAGAGTGGTGTTGTATCATTTGAAAAACATTGATTTATTGAAAGTTTACTGATTATTCTCACCATTGAATTATTTATAGAGTGTTCCTATAGTTTTTTATAGATATTTTGAAAATACGACCAGTCGTTTTAAATGTGAAGCTGCGGTTTCCTGTTGTCATAACCGAGCGCGCTCTCAGATTGATAGCAGGAGCGGTTACTTCCTGAGTTTAGGGAAGGGGCTTGGTCCTGTGCTCGCGCCTCGCGAGAACGCGCATCAAATTAGCATCGATGAAGTTAGTGCGAACATGGCGGATTTCCTGCCGTCCAGGTCTATGTTAAAAGTTTGTTTGCCCCCCTGCCTGCTTAACGCCGGCGAGGCGGAGCAGATCCGAAAGTCCAAGGAGATCGACAAAAATCTGTCCCGGGAGAAAACGTACGTGAAGCGGCTGGTGAAGATCCTGCTGCTGGGCGCTGGCGAGAGCGGCAAGTCGACTTTCCTCAAACAAATGCGAATCATCCACGGCCAGGACTTCGACCAGCAAGCCCGAGAGGATTTCAAAGGAACGATCTACGGCAATGTTATCAAAGGTAACTTGACTTTGTATTGCTTTACGACTGGTAACTTTATGAGGGAGGAAGCGAGACGCTCGCCTGGGACAGAAAAGCCCAGAAAGGCGTTTAAAACGGATGGGAAAGTTTCCACATCTGTTGAGCGGCGCTGGGGCTGCTCGGAGGACACACATAAACAGTCTTCATCTGCTGTCGGCACACCCAGTGAGCCGGGTTTCTGTTCAGATGGGGCTTTCTAACACTTTTTTGCGGCACATAAAGTTTAAATATCCGATTTAACACGGCTGTAACCGAGTTAGCAGGCTCAAATAGCCACGGCCACGTTTTGTTGCTCAATGGAGGATAACCCACCAGTGTACTAATCTCTGTAAGGTGTTCCTGTTTGTGTCCACTCCCCAAATAGCACCAATAAAAACGACTTGCTCATTAGTAATTATGTAGATAAGTATTTCTCTATGTGATTTAATTAAACGTATATTTTTTTGTTGTATTTCCTGAATTAAATGTATAACCTAATATCATCTTCCCCTAAAATTTCAATCATTTTTAAATAAAAAAAAATTGCCCCAATTGATGCTTTCAATCTTGGAGGTGTTAATGTATTATTATGAGGACTTGTTAGGTCAACTTTAGAGTTATACCATGGGGTTTTTTATTTTTATTTTAAAATTGTATTGGTCAAGAAAAGCCTGATTGTTGCATAGTTAGTTTAAACCAACTAATCATTTATTGAGTTTAATATTTCTATTAGTTTTACTTCAAACTTGGATTTCAAATTATGTTTATTCATGTTTGAGATTTAAAAAAAATCTGATTGCTTTCAACTGTTCATGTCTTACAATGAGTAATGAATGAGTGATAATTCCCTGTGAACTTATTGTTTAGTTTACTTTTTCTGTTTTTAAATTCGCAATCCTTAAATATTGAAACAGTTGATTATTCAAAACAGAAATTGGCATCAATCAGGAAAACCTTGATTCTGTGCATCTTTGGTAAAACTTTATTTGCATTGACTCTTGTAGAAACTATCTAGTATCAAAATCTCAATTTTTTTTGATATATTTAAGACTTACAAAAATAATTTTCAATCTGCAATGTCTCGCTAAAATTATTGATTAAAATTGTAAAAACCTACTTGCAGTTCAGTAACTGCCAGTTTGTATGTCATTACCCCATTGCATTATGTAGCATAATCATGCTATTCAGGAGAAGAAACCAGTCAATGGGTAGAGATTGGACTCACACTATTTTCTCTTGATCAACTTTGATCGGTGATTATGTAGTTAAATATAGACAAAAAATAATTTTTGCAATTCTTGTTTGATATTTTTTGTTTTGTTTTTATCAAATTACAGAACTCCATTTGTATCATTAAAAACTCCATCTGATAGCATCTGGACATATCCTTGATGGAGAAATGATTGCAATTAGTTTTCAGTTGAATTTAACACAACTAATTAATCAAAGGGCCTACAGAGCACATTTTTTTCTTCATATATTAAAGTTTTCAAGAAAAAAACAAACAAAACAGGAATAGTTCAAAATGAGAATGGGCAGAACAAGCCTCAACAAAAACTGGAAATCGGTAAGAATGAACTGGTTTAAATGGGGATAAGGATTACAGTCAATGGAAATAGGGTGGAGTATTAAGTCTTTAGAAAATAACGTATGCTTACGTTTCCATACTAGTTCAAATCAGATGTGACCAAGTTCAGTCCTTGAGAACAAACATCCTGCAACATTTAGATTCATGCCCTCTCCAGCACACCTGAATCAAATGAACGCCTCCTTACCAGGCCTCTGCAGAGCTGCATGATGCGCTGAGGAGGAAGTTCAGCCATTTGAGTCAGGTGAGAAAGGATGCATCTAATATTTGCAGGGCAGTGTCTATTAACAAAAGGAGTTGGGCACCACTACACAATAGAGCAATGGCTTGAGAATGAAACGAAAGTAGAAAGAGATGAAACTGCAACTTGTGGGTATGAAATGGCAAAGGAGTAAATTGACCCAGAATAGTGGAAAGTAGTTTAGCATGTTTACTCAAGGGCCTTTTTAAATGTTCATCTTTACATATTCCCATTACAAATTGACCTTGGACTTGCACTGTACATTTCTTGACTTCAGACTTCATGGTGGAAATTATTTGAGTGACTTTCCAGCTTGCATGTTCTGGTGACTTATTATGAGCTGGGACTCTACCTGGCCTCAGAGTCAGTTCGCCCCATTTTGTTCCACCCTACTTTGGTTTCATACCCATAAACAAACCAGTTCTTACTCATGGACTTACCCATTGCAATGACACCATTTTTTTTCTCCTGGTTGTTTCATATGTTAAATTAATTATAAAGTTAACTATAAAAATCCAATACAATTTTATTAACAAGGCACTTTAAAACATCGTTGGCCAAAGTGATGTGCATTAAAACGAATAAAATGGGCATGAAAACAAAACAACAATTAAAACATCAAAGGCAACATCTCATCTTAGTCAAAAGCCAAAGAGAAGGAATAAAAAGAACTAAAAGAAAGCTCAAATATCACACAATTTGATTAAGAGTATAAGGATTTTCTTTTTTGTTGTTTAAAGTTTGATCCGCTATTCTCCATCTGGACTAGTTAGCAGTTTATAACTGATCAAACCAAAATAACATTAAACAATCGCCTGCTGGTGTGTGTGTATATATATATACATATATATTCTTATTATTTGGGTCATCTAACCCCACTTCCTGTCAAGACTATAAGGAGAGTAGCTCAGTGGTTCAAACTGGTTTTTAACAAGTGTTACCATGAATACAAATGTGCTGCTCTGTAAAAACCAAAAAGGGGGGGGGAAAATAAATAAAACACACAATTAGTTGCATAATACAATTAGTTAAACTCAAGTATTCTATTTTTACTTTTTAAGTTGGATGAAAGGTCAACAAACTTATCCCTAAACATCAAAATGTAAGTCTCTCATGAGCTTCAACATCCAATATGTCTGCTTTGCTTTTAAAGCATAGTGTGAGCAGCATTTATTTTCACCTTTGATTATTGGTTTCTTGTGGAATCTAATATGAACACGGTTATAGACTGCGTCCTTTAGTGAACTTTTCAGAAACTTGGACCAAACGTTCACGTGATGTGGAAAAGTGTCGTATTGACTTGGCTCCAAGACGATTCCCTATTTGTTGGAAACTAAACCGGTTCTTTTATGGAACTAGTAAAGAACTGGCACCATCTCTAGTTAAGCCCCATGACTGCATATCAATTAACAAATCCAACTGGTTTTCAAGCTTAAGGTGAGTTTGACGTCATTTCCAGATCCCAGTTCCAACTAAAGTAATAAATGAAATGCAGCGCATGTTCCTGAGTTATTGTCATCAGGGATTGCCCTTTCTTATGAAGCAGAATAGTGGAATCCAACTGGTTTTCAAACTTAAGGACGCTTTAACAGCATCTTTTGGACTCTTGGTGCTTATTGACTGAACATTGCATTTGATTAATATCACCTTGCAAATAATTTATGTTAAAAGTAAATATTCTAAAATGACAGCCCAAGTCTCAACATTAGTGCTTGCCCAAGAGTCTCAAAATGTCATTTTATTCCATGGAATGAAACGACCAAAATTACAAAGATATGAAATTACGAGGCACCTGTTTGAAAAGAAGTCTCTCATCAGTGATATGCAAAGTTAAAGGGGGAAAAACTACATCCCCCCTCCCCCAATACATTAAATTAATCAAAATTAAGAGCATCTTGCATCTTCATATTGGTCAATCAATTTGATACAGTTCTTTTTTTTTTTTGTTTTTTTTTTTTGAGTTAAATAAAAATCAGATTGCAGTTAGGGACATAAATGGCGATATTTGTGCAATTTCTTCATTTTTTACTAATCTACCACCTCAACTAAGAACTTTCATCACATCTTTTCCCATTTTTCGCTTGCAATAATTCTCAGAACAAAATATATGAGTTGGTCAAAAGGGGTATCGGACCTCAGAATATTTATATCACTCAGGAAGAGCCTGATTGGTTCGTCTCTGAAACTGCTTGTGTATTTTTGCTCAAACCATCTCCAGCATCAGCATCTGGCAGCTTATACATCAGTACTTAATTGTTTTGTCATTTGATAATAGATTGATGGCATTTGTCAGATGAACAAATCTTGTGTATATTTATACTTTATATTGACTTCTGGCTAACTAAGATAGCATTGCCGGGTTAATAGGTCGAGCAGGGAAATCCAGACATCCTTCTCCCCAGCAACACGCCTCGAATGATATAAAGTTCTTAAAGGGTGTTCCTAGTTTGCCTCAGGGCCTCCTCCCAGTTGGACGTGCCCCAAAAAAAACCTCCTGATCACCTCTGTTGATCATTGTTAAATCTTTAAAATAAGAGAATATTTTAGTAAAAATGATAAAGGTGTACAAACTTTCTGCAAATACAAAATAATTTCAGGTTTTTCTGCCTACTTTAATTTTAATCAGTTATGTTTTATATTTTGTTCTAAAGATTAACACATAGATGTCATGCAGAACATGTAAGAATCAAATATTCTTATGCAAAGTGTGTTTCCCTAACCTGTTAGCTTTCAATAAGCTGTGAAAAGGACATGAATTTCATTGTTAACTTGTTGATTACTGATGAGGTCAATAAAGGAATAGCTGGTGTCCAATTGCTTGGTGGATCTGATTTAATGGCATCAAAATACATTTTGTATTTTGTGCTTGCTTTGCTATATAATATTCTCTATAACTAATCATAATAGCAGAATATTATAGTATAAAACAGCTTGATATCTAACAATACTTAACACCTGTAGTGATTCGATGGTCTGTAAGGATGATGTTGAATACTTTCATCATCTCACGAATAAAATAATATTTTATTAATATGGGTGCGATGATAAATCGGCCCCATTCCTTTTATTATTGACGAGTCATTGATTCTTGCATGTGTAACCTATCTTATCCACTGATCCTATCTAACTCTGCAAAGTTCTGAAAATAAGCCACTGTTCTCTTTGCTCTGCTGTGTGAGAGACTGAGAGAGAGAGAGAGCTGACTGACAGACCCACCCACCAGGTCACGTCTGCATGTGTGCGGTTAACAATAGTCTCCCCACTGTTGCCAACTTAGAAACTGTATTTAGTGAGTTTTGGGACAAAAACATCTGCATCAGCCAAAATCGGAATCGGCGGGATACGCCTTTTAAAGATCGTTTGATTGGTGATCGGCCCAGAAAGCTGCAATTTGTGCACCCCTATTATTATCACGGCGATAATATTAGTAATAGTAAATGTTTTGGCTCTGTGCTCGCTGGTCCTGATTTGCCCGTTCCTCCCTCCCCCATCCAGGTATGCGTGTGCTGGTGGACGCGCGGGAGAAGCTGCACATCCCATGGGGCGACGAGAACAACCAGCAGCACGGCGACCGGGTGATGGCCTTCGACACCCGGTCGGCCAAGATGGCAAACGGGCAGCTGGAGATGCTGGTGTTCCTGCAGTACGCCAAGGCACTCAAAGCGCTGTGGGCGGACACGGGCATTCAGAACGCATACGACCGGCGCAGGGAGTTTCAGCTGGTAGGTTTGACTCGACTGAAATGGAGATAACGGTGCTGTTTTTTTGTTTGTTTTTTTTTCTTTGTTCCGGCGGCTGGCGCTGATAACTGTTCAGTATTGCTGCAGAGCACCGTCTTCTATCAGCTAATCTGAAACGGGTTTTCAGGTGGTTATAGTTTGACTTTTCTCTCTCTCTCTCTCTCTCTTTTCCTCTCTCTCTGTTAGAGAAATGAAGGCATATAGAAAATGGCAGTTAAAAAGAGAAAGTGAACCAGATTTAGAATTTATCCCCCTTTCCTGCCACTGCATCTCGAGCTTAGTTTTAGTATATTCTGCCTTCTGTTAGGCGGTCAGACATGTGATTTAGTCAGCTTCCTGTTTACACCTCTCCCTGCTCCTTATATCTCAAGCACATTTTGAAACTGTGACGTTTCCCACAGAGTGGCAGCTGTGGTTGAGGCTCTGCTCACGTGTCTCGCCGACTAGTGGGATCTCTCGCTGTTTTTGTGTGGCGGGACTTTTACAATCTGCTGCACGTCTAAAAATTCCTCATTTTTCTGCCTGTCTGTGTGTGATTTCATGAGATGTCATGTGACAAATGTTTGAGTCAAAGAAGAGGCCCCCCACCGAGGACAGAGCGAGAGACGCACTTCTCCAAGTTGCTTTCAGTAATGAGCCAAAAGTTGTGAGTTGCACAAGTCTGGAGTGTTCTCAGTGGGATTTAGCTCTGGAGGGAATTGTTTTCTTGTTTTTTTTTTGTTTTTTTTTTTCTTGCAGGCAGGAGGGGGAATAAGTGTTGATCAGAGCAGGAATGTTGATCTGCTCTGCAGTTTTAAACGGCTTTATGCTTACCAACAGAGTCCAAACTCTCCTATTCTGCATTATTTACACACAAACACTAAGAGTGTCACACGCCTCACGCAACATAAGCACAAGGACACACCTGCACAACACGTGTTCAGGGCTCAAAACTCCTCATTTCAGCTCATTAGTATTGAAAAATTTCTCACAGTCTTTTCTTTTTTTATATATAATGGGAGGTGATGTCCTTAAATGTGGTGAAGGGTAAAACCGACTTTCAAAACTCTTAAAGTTACAATACAGCCACATTTTAATGCATCTCTTCATATATATTTATGCAATCACAGCGGAAGACTACATCCTCTTTTGCTTCTAAATTGATTTAGTTTTAACCACAAATATACAAAAATGTAATTATTAGATAAAGTAAAAGTAGCAGAGGTGTGAGGGAAATCTAATCATTTACTGCTTCCGTCGGATCTGGGCGAAAGTAGCACCCTGGTGCTGCTGCTTTAAGTTGATTAAATCAATTGTCATTTTTGCTCTCTGGAGCAATTTTGAACTCGTTAAAAAGGTGACCTTCCAGCTTTTTGAAGTCCATCTTGCATCAGAGTTGAATGTGGACGCTTTTAAAGTGCGCGCCAATCTTCTGAGGATTGGACATCCCAGTGAATTCCCTGATGAATAATCAGAGAAACTAAAAGAAAAGATAAAATAGGCCAAAGGCCTCCTTTAGCTTAGAGAGGTTTAAGGGGAGAAGAACACTACATACTAAAACGACAATGGCTGCACAATGCAACCAAAGTAGATATGTTTGAACATAATGTGCAGCACCATGTTAGGAGGAGCATTTAAGCACAAGTGTTGAGCACAATAGTGGAGGGGCAATGGTTTGAGCTTGTTTCACAGTCACGAGACGTTAAGATTTCCCTAAACTTCACCTTAAAAACGTATTCTGGAGTGAAACTGACAACTATCTGGCTAATTGTTGATGCTCAGTTATCGCAAACACAGCAACAAATCTACAACGCACTGGCTGAATGACTTGATAAACACCAGGGTGTGTGTTCTCAAAGATTCTCCGAGTCTTCTCAGAGCGCTCCCATCTTGGACTAAAATTTCCTGCCAAGGACTCTCAGGACTAAGTGAGGAGATGGCAGAGTTTCCCATCTTTAGTGATGTGCGGTTTACCCTGTTGTGTAGGTTTGAATAACTTCTACCTGAAGAAGTAAAATTTAAAAAAAAATCTCAGAATTACAGAAATTCTAAGAATTTTCCTACTTTTAGTCTTATGGTGCGTTCACATCAAACGCGTTACGTGCGTCAAAAACGCGTCAGATGCTTCAAGTTCGACACGTGTGCACTTTAAGTGCAGACGCTTGACATTTTGCTCTACACCTAGCGTTTTGCGCTTCTGGTTTACATTCAAAGTCCATGAGGCGCGTCAGATGCGTAAAAATCGCTATAGCGGTTGTTTTCCGTTGTCGGCCTATTTGTTGGACGCTTTTGACGTCGTCAAACACTCAAAACGGTTCAAATCGCACCGTGGTAGATGCGTGAAACGTGCTGCAGCGTGCTCTCTACATGCTTCTTGTTCCCACGCTATTGACTGGCATTTGCAAACCAGCTAGTACAAGAGGGCTATTTATTTTTCGCTCTACACCCAAGAACAGAAATAAGAAAAACTGTAGATATTAGCTTCTGTATATTAGTTGAAGATGGTTTCTACTTGATGTGCAGAAAAGCATATTTGGTGTTTGAACTGCTAAAATTTGCAGCTATACCCATGTTTAGCTGGGTTTTTAAATATACATGCATTTCAGCATAATTTTACGTGAAACCCCATGTGAATACCAGGGTTCTATTGTACTTTGTTTTCACAATGTCTGCAATACTCAACATGTCTCCAACAAGACTCTTTCCTCACCTAAACCTCTCTCGCCCATCGCTCTATATGTAGGCACATTTAGACTGCATAGTCCCTGCAGTTTCATTGATTCAGCCCATTCAACCCACTGGAAATGTTGTATAAGTTCAATGAAAATCAACATTAAATGTTACAATGTGCACTTTGTGACTCCGGTCTATCCAAGCGAAGCATGTACAGTTAAAACAACGTAACATTAAGATGAGAGACGGTGAGCTCATCTGACTTTTAAACCATGTTAAAGCTTTGGGCTTTTTGTGTTTCCGTTGTAAATTAAGCAGATGAACGCAAATGAGTCAGATTTACAAATCTGACTCATTTGTAAACATGGAGCTCACCACGTTTTCAGCAGTTGCCCACCTTAATAGCCCAAAGTGGTTCTTTCCTCTGGTCCATATGTGGATTTTAAGTGCTAGAGTTAGAGTTTATAGTATCAGAATAAATTGCAAATCACTCCTTGAATGCATCATTTTATACTTTTGATTTTCTTATTAGAAGTATTTGGCTTCAGGGATAAACCTTTATTGTTTTCACCCAAAATGGGTCTTGGAGACAAAGATGTTGGGGTTCAAGAAAATACGTTAGGACATCAGGAGGGAAAATGTGTTTATATACCTTTCTATTGATATAAATTCCTAAAATCACTTGACCATTTGTGGCAGAACACAAAACCTCAGATTTAGTTCAATCGCAAATGAAATTATTATTATTTCTTTTTATAGTATAGCAAATTGTGGCAAAATGTAAAATTGTTGGGCAGATCAAATGTTCAATCGATAAAGCACACTGAATCGAAGCACCAGAGAGATCAATCAGAGAAAATGGGCGCAGGACCTTAAGAGCAGTTCAGCTTTTTAACAGCTCGAAGCAGGAAGCTGCGTAGTAGTCTGGTGGTTCTGCTTTTAATGTTGCGGTACCGTTTGCCCGTTGGCAGCAGTTCAGAAAGTTCACAGAGAGGGTGGGAGGAATCTGGTGATGCTTATAGCCCTTTTCCAGCAGCAGCTCTAAAACTGAACCTGAAGGTGAGGATGGTGGAGACTAGAGACACCTTTCAGCTCCCGCCACCGTCCTCTCCAGGAAACTGTGGTTTGCCATATTACAGCTGGACTTCCACACCGAGTTACAGTTCAATGCTATTAATCAACCACAGATTGTTTGTGAGATGCTCGTTGGGAAATATTCTTGTTCTGGTTTGTTGAGAAGACAATAACTGTAAGAAGTGTTGGTAAATGAATTGGGTTTAAAGTGTAAGAAAGTTGACCAAAGCATAATATTCCTGGGTTTCCATCCGGTGCTGAACTTCACTTTTCTGGCTCCTTTCTGTCGACTGGTTTGATGTGACCGAATGTGCCATATCGCGATGCCAGCAGGGGACAAGAATTGAACTAAAAGTTTTGAGCGTTCCCAAGGCAAGCTAGAGGAAAACGCACCAATAGATTTGCCCACGACTGGAATCGTCTGATTTTCCTGATCAGTGATCAACTCTACTGTAAACTAAAAATCACGTTCCTTTTTCCGGTCAGCTGAGTCACCATGAGCACTGCTGATGACAACATGCTTCATTGTGGAAGTAGTTATGTGGATAAATAACATAAGATATATAATTATTGTGTCAAATAATAATAATAAACGACAGTAGCCCATTTGAAACTCTTTCAAAAGGGTTATCATACAATAAGCGCAGACTTACAACGCAGAATAGGCCAAGGTATAATAATACAAAATGTACATATATTGTGGTGATTAGTTGCACAGCTTAAAAAGTATTTTTGTATTTTCTTTGGTATTCCAGAACATATTTGGATTTAATCCATTCGTCTGTACTCATACCTGACATCTCCACTTTCCCTTTCCAGCCTTTTCCAATGGAGAATCCAAGTGGATTCTTCTGAAACCTGAATATGTCGTTGTCATTGATCTGTGAGGATCAGCTTGTTCTCCCACCAGGAGGGCTCCCTGTTTTGTACTGTTTTAGTATTTGCATTTCAAACCGCTCTTGCCCCTACGGCTAGTTTGAAATAATCAACATAAAACCACCGTTGTCTACGTTGTTTTCCGCATGACAGGTTCTGAACAATTGTGCTTAGGAAGTTGGGGGAGAAGACTTAATTAGATCAATAATATACCACAAAGCTGACTTTGCTGCTTATTGTGTTTCAGTTTTGCTTTTTCAGCAGCCGTGCTTTAGCTACAGGCGCCATGATGACTCATATTGAACTTCGGAGTTATTGCTCCTCTGGTTTCCCTTCCTGTTTTTTGTCAAAACTGATTTTTTTGACGATTTCAAAACCACCGATCCCTGTCAGATTTGAGCTTCTTCACCCACCCAAAGCCAAAATTTTAATTTGGCTTCGCGTGGAGGAAGGTTAGCTTCTTTTCTTTGCCTTCTTTCTGGTTCTCTTGTCGTAGCAGACCATCCTGCTCCTCCCTTGTGTAATTCTACCTGTGCACACACACATCCGTACACTCACAGGTTTTTCAGGTCAGGCTAGTTTTTTTTTTTCTTCTCAAAGATCAAAAGGTTAGGACAGAGACTTGTAGTGACGAGGGTGGGGGCGGGGGGTTGTCGGGGTAGAAATGATTGCCACACATTGTCAACCCACACGAGTACTACCCAGTCACTACATCAGACCCAATTTGAATTTTACAATGACAGTTTCCTTTCATGCTGCATTTTATGCAAATAGCATGCTAAACATCTCAGTTTTAAGGTGGGGTCGAGGTGGACGGGTCCCAGGGAAACTCCGAATGATATTTCGAAGTTGCTTTTCGGAGAATTCTTGCCAAAATCTTCCGTCACGGATCCATTATTATACTCATCCGCGCACACAAACACACTCCCCTATACGCTCGGATAAAGGAATGCTCCTTGGTCCTGGCAGCTCCGTGTCTGAACTTGCACTAACTGCACAAAAGCAGCGTCAGAAGTGACTCAAGAGGAAAAGAGAAAATAACCAAACCTTCTCCTACATACAGAGAACCCCGGCCGCACTCCTCTGCACATCAAAGACACACTTGCGAACACGTGTCTGCTTCAGCACCCGATCATTTGCATCCTGCTTCAGCTCGACTCTGAGGCAGACATGCAGCTTACAGAGAAAAAAAACAAGCAGATTTCCTGTGTGTGCATGAGCCTGTGTGTGTGGCAGATGAAGGGAGGGATCTCTCATGGCGCCTCCACTCCACAACTGACTTCTGATGAATGTATTAATACATCCAGACCATGTTCGTTGACAAATGGAACGGTCTGAAACGTCCTGAATGGTGTGAAAGTAACAGAAGTCCCTCCTCTCTCTCGTTGCAGGGCGAGTCGGTGAAGTATTTCTTGGATAATCTGGAGAAGATCTCCCAGCCGGTAAGTTCTTCCTGCCTGCATTTACTTTTATGATCAGACATGTACATGTTATAGTTAATAAAGCAACAGGTCCAGACAGCAGGAGGTTAACTGAAAAGCTGCAGGCGTGTTTGTTTGCAGGTCTTGATGCTCCGTTTTATTCTAATGAAAATGAAGTTGCCTAACCGCCTTTGCAGCTGACACAACTGCTCTTTTAATGGGAAAGTTCTACCCATGGAGTTGAGGCATTTTGCATTATTTATAAATATATGTTTGTATGAAACATTATAGGTCTTCTATTGTCACTGTACCAAATTCCATCTTTCATGAATTACATTTTTAAGCCGTTCCGTTACACACCATAAAAAGCGGATATCGTTCCCACACTCTGCCTTGCAAAACCTTTACACTTTTTATCTCACTACAGCCAAACCTAAAGGACTGATACTAAATAGTAAGCCTGTCGCATCAATTAATCAATTAATCACATGATAAATAAAAATGGGTTTCCATTTTGATTAATACTTGAGGGAAGTTTTATTTACACGGACATAATATATGCTTTTATTTTTTGGCTCCAGGTTGTTTTGTTTTTATTTTACTGTTTTTGGTTTGCAAATTAAAAATATCTTCCAGTTTCAGTGTAAAGTGTTCTTTACAAAATTACAATTTATTGGTTTTCAATGGAGCCAACTTGCATTATTATGCCGTCATCAATAAGTTACTTGAAAATTGTAACATTTCAAGCAATAATTACCAATAGATTTGGTAATGCGTAGAAAAATCTGTTTTGTAATTGTTGGCACAAGTTATCATCCAGCAAAATTGTTAATAGTTATTGTGACACTGCAAATAATACATGAGTGCGAAGTTGAAGAGGTAGGATACATTCCTTTACAAATAAAAACTTAATTACTCATACAAAGCCACTTTTAATTCTAGCGTTTAACATCACAGATACTAGCAAAAAATAAAAAATCATCCGACCTCCAAATGGCTCCCAGTGGCACCCAAACTCTATATATTATATAAAATCCTGTTGATGGGGGGATTTTCCCAACAGCTGCGCATGCTGCCTTCAGGTACAGCTGGTAAACGGGGTTGTCAAAATAGCAAAGCTTCTCCAAAGAGTTTCAACATGTTTTACTCTAATAAAGGGAACGGTCTCATAAAAAAGTTCTACACATTAACCTTGACAGTTTTAAGTGGTTATACTATTTTATAATGTATTCTTGCTTTTACTTCTTTGTTCATTATAGAAATCCAACAAAACCTCCAGTCAGTTCTATCCACTTTTGTTTAGATCATAAAATCTGACTTATTTGCTAAATTAAAAACATCATTTTTACTGCAGGCCGAAGTAAACAAAAAAAATTTAAAAAATTAACAATTTTATGTATGTTTGTTTGAAGCTTAGCAAACCATGACTTTAAAACTCAAGTACTTGCCAAACTGTGATTTTTGTGTAGCGTTACACCCTTAGTCTGCATGTATAATTTTTACCCTTTGTAGATTAGGGCACATCTACAATAAAATCACTGCAGTTTATTCTTGTATCCAAGACATAAATGAACATTAAATCTAAGCCTCTGAGGTAATCTTCACGTCAGAGCCGCATATATATTTTCTGTTCCTCTTCAAGATTATTTTTAAGTGGCTTAGCTAATATTCTGCTGTGTTTGAGACTCGGTTTGTAGCTGAGACAAATATTTTTAGATTATTAATAGTTATTTCCATCCTTAAAATGGGACTTTGCTGTTTGCGGAATTTATGACCGTTTTTATTCACATCAGATATCCAAATCATTAAATCCACCTTCTTTTATTAACTTTCTCTGCCTGATCTGCAGCATTGAATTGGTGTCTGGTTTGGACAAAGCATTGCTAAAACCCAGGAGAGAGAATTACCAGGAACCTCAGCCCCAGTCTTGGGTTGTATGATGAAAGATTATCTGAAATCTTGTTTGCAGTAAAAACTTGGATGTTAGGATTCTAGGATTGATGAGAAGATTGGCATCCGGGATGTTTTCCTTGTTGTCTTTCTTGCAAATGCAGCATCTCGTGCAGAAATTCAACTCTGAATATATAATGTTTGACACATATCTGTGGTTTTGTTTCTGCAGGACTATCTTCCCAGTCAACAGGACATCCTCCTGGCCCGCAAGCCCACCAAGGGCATCCACGAGTATGACTTTGAGATCAAGAACGTTCCCTTTAAGATGGTGGACGTCGGGGGCCAGCGGTCGGAGCGGAGACGCTGGTTCGAGTGCTTCGACTCCGTCACCTCCATTCTCTTTCTCGTCTCTTCCTCTGAATACGATCAGGTAAAGAGAAAAGAGGCTATCGTTTCTGTGATCGGCCGACGAGACGGAGCAGGAATCTGTTTGTTTTCATGACGTTTGGTAAAGTTTTAGTCACGTTTTGTCAGGTTGCAACCATTAATTTCAGTGCGTTTCAACAGGATTTTGTGTGATAGACAAACACAAAACGGTAATCACGAAATGAGAGGAATATTGCTTTTCTAACATTTTAACAAATACAAATCTGAAACCTTAGCTTAAGTTTGACTTCAGTCCCTTCAGTCAAATACTAAAAAGTACGCCTGCATGAAATTCAATCTCAGTATCAATCCAATTGCTCTTTTAATGACTCGGGTTTGTTAAAAAGCATTGCATAAAAACAAACTCTTGCAGAAACTCTAATTCAGGTTTCTATCGTTAGGAAAACATAATAAGATTCCAGCAGGGTACATGGCAATAATCATATTTACAGTGTGGAAGTAATAATTATTAGAAATCTTTTGGTATAATTGCACAAAATTAACATATTTTCTCCTTTTGCCACCTGCTAAACAGCCAACCACAATACCTGTAAAAACAGTAATGCTCAGGTGTTGGTAGAAATGTGGACAATGAACCAGCTAACGACAGGATGATTATATGATGTTTTTATGCACAATCTGGCTTTTCGAGTCACATTGACTGTCATACAAATACTGCAAAATTTCTTGCAAATATTTCTAAATTGGCACCACTAAATCAAAATCACAAAAACAATCGTGAAATCCTGGTTTCAATTATTTTTTAAGATGAGTTTAGCATGTACAACGTACATTCTGGCACAATCGGCCCTTTGTAAACATACAATGGAAGCACCGAATGCAATTTCTAGCACCTAACTGTGCTAGAAATCCCCCTTAAAACATGTACTGAAGAGAAATGCAACTCTGCATGTTTCAGAAAATGTATTCACTCTCTCTAGTTCTACCTTAAGTGTTGGCGCTAACAGTAGTTTTAGCAGTAGTACCTCAATTGCCCATCAACATCTTCCAGGTGCTGATGGAGGACCGCCAGACCAACCGGCTGCGAGAGTCGCTCAACATCTTCGAGACCATCGTCAACAACCGCGTCTTTGTCAACGTCTCCATCATCCTCTTCCTGAACAAGACGGACCTGCTGGAGGAGAAGGTGAAGCTCGTCCCACTCAAAGACTACTTTCCCGAGTACGCCGGGACGGAGCACAACCTGTCGGACGTGCAGGCCTTCATGGTGGAGTGCTTCCGGGCCAAGAGGCGCGACGCCACGCAGAAGCCCCTGTATCACCACTTCACCACGGCCATCAACACGGAGAACATCAGGCTGGTGTTCCGGGACGTCAAGGACACCATCCTCCACGACAACCTCAAGCAGCTCATGCTCCAATGACCCCACACACACACACATTCACACACCCAAACACCCCCTTTTCCACTGCCACGCCCCGCAGCCTGTGAACGTAAGAGGACGTGAATGGGGACGGACCACCTCTCGCTTCCTGATGAGGACTCCAGAGATCATAAATTGATGTTTGCAGTCTTTAGACTTTCTGTTTTTTTTTGTTTTTTTTTGTTTTGTTTTTTTTTAATTTTCAGTAGTTTTTACTCCTTTTGGAAGTGTTCATCCTGTTGTTAGCTCAGGATCCAATCATTGGATAGGGTATTTAGGCAAACTGTGGTATTAAAGGTATAAGCAAGAAACCGCACTGGGTTTCTGGATGGTATCTGATCCCTGCTGCTGCTTTGTCCTCCTCCCTGAGCTCCACCTCATTCACTTGGTTATTTTTTTTTTCTTATTTTTAACCCTTAGGATGCCAGTGCTGGCACCTGTGGAAGCCGGCCTCACTTAAAACCAAACTGGTGAATAACATCTACTCTGGTAACGCAAACCGAGCGACTGTGGAGACATGGTCAAGCGACGCATAGAGAAAGTTGATTGGATTCAGTTCATGCCTAAGCACTGACTTTTAATATTTCCTCGCCCTGCGGTGATGCTGAGGGCGAACCTAACTTCTTATTGACCTGAGCGTTCAGAGTTAACACATCTGATCTGTCTCCAGCACTGACACGTCATTTATAGAAGTCACGCAATCACAAGACTGAACCTTTTTCATCCATGACCACATGGGTGTTGCCTTAGAATTTAATTTTTTGTTGTTATTATTATTATTTTTGGGATGTCGAGAGGGTAAAACGGTTACCTTCGTCGGACCGTTTGGTTCCAGTAAGTTAACATAAAGTCCGCTCTTTCCTCAGGGTTGAATCGGATCCCGTGTTGATACTGATGTGTGAAGCTCGATGTTTGGCGGTGGGAACAGGCCTCCACGCCGTTAGCTAGTTGGTGTTTTTAGGACTGCATCCTTCCCCCAATTCGTCCTTCCGCCTCTTTTGATTTTATTACTGATTATAGATGCCTTATAAAATTACCTTCACAAGGCCCACCTCCCCTTTGTTTTGCCTTAATCATGAATGTGTGTTAATAATTGTACAGGGATTTGCTCTTGATTGTTTTGAATAAACTGTAACCGGCCTGTGAAAACTTCGTTATTGGCACTGAGTTGTGACTCTAAGCGTGTTTATGGAAAAAGAGAAAAAAAAAAAGCATTGAACATTTCCCTTTTTTGTTGTTTTTCTTTGCACACAAACTTGTGCTGCTTTGGACTTCCCTTGAAAATGCATTGTGATTATTGCTGAAATCTGGCAGAGGGGGGAAAAGCTGTAACCTGTAGGGGCGGCTGATCTTTGTTAGAGGACAGTTTAGAGGCACTCAAGTGTCTTTTGCCAAATACTTCTACGCTTTATTTTCACAATTTTTCTGCATTATTTTATTTCTTCATAAGTAGAGCTCTGCAGAGCTTTGGTTTCCTTCCATCCCTGGCTTTGTAAATACTGTAATCTGTTTTCCTGTAAATATTATTCCAGTTTATCTTCTTATATGTAAATGGTTGTAGAAAATGCATATTTTTTTCCCATGCTGGATGTTCTTCAAATCACTGCATCTTACCAATGAAAATGACCTTTTGATGTAGATTTTATTTTGTAACTCCCCCCCCCCACATCACATTTTTTCAAATTTATCATGTCAAATCCCATGCTACTCTAACCCTATCAATAAAATAAACTTTTTCTAATGATACTGATAACGATAACCGTTTTTTTTTTTTTTTTCCTGACTGTTGAGCATCATTTTTTCTTGCTATAGAGGTGAAAGATTTGACATTTCAGATACAATGTGAGCTTCTGCTGCATTCAAGGATTTATAATCGTAAATGTAAAAATGTCTGTATCAGCAGATGGTTTCATCTACGAGGTGGGTTTGACATTTTTGGTCTCACTCTAATCTAAGGAATGTAGTTTTAGGGAGGAAAAAAAAAATCCATGTTTGTTTTTGGGTTGTCAAACATGCCGTGACTTTTTTCATCTGATTGGCTATTCAGCCATCATGATGACTCCTCTCCCAGATACGCCGGCTCCTAGTATTCTGTGCTGCTTTGGGAAACAATCAAGAAGGTTTGCACACCCAAATCAACAAAAGTACCAATCACCGTTAGATAGTGAATTAGCTGTGCTTAATCATGTATTTTTAAGGTTGGATTTTATTTTTGTAACCACACCTTGGTCTGATGACTGCCTGACCTGCATAGTAAAGTAATGATTTAAAATAGGACCTGTCTGACAGCATGAAGTCACATTATTCACATGCCCTGGTGTGAATAAATTTAAGAAAAAGACTTTTGTTAAAGACTTAACAGGAAATAAAGCGCTGCTTTCTTTCATGTGAAATAAAGCAAATAAAGGTCATGCTTTCAACATTACTTCAAGGAAGGTAATGTTGAAAAAGGATCGCAAGGGCACGTTTCAAAACTCCGCAAACATGTCGATAATTTCCAAGAATATGGGGAGAATATCCTGGGGATTCGTGAGACTAACTCTCTCACTTTCCCCGAAACTCTCTTACCTTCCCCGAAAGGTATTTTCTGCAAATAAAAATGCACATTCCGTTACGAACCCTGCGATTTTCTCAAACAGTCAATGTTAGAGGATCCAAAATGAACTAAATGTGGCAAAGGTAAATGTTTAAATGTGAGATGTTGGAAAAACAAATTCACAAGTAAAGAAAGTTATTAAAAAGAAGGACTGATGGAACAGAAGTCAAATTCCTTGTTTGTGAACACAGGTTTGGCTAATAAAGCTGATTCTGACTCCGAGTTAACGAAAATGATACTCAAAATGAAGCTCCAAAAATGAATCACCTTTTGTGCGAGAATGAAGATAATATCTAAGCGGCACAGAGAGACATAAGGATGTAAATATTTGTCAGACTGGAAGAAAAGTTTCTGTACACTTCGTATTTTAAAAGCTGCTACAGCACAAGTACTCAACTACAATTTCATCAGCTTCTCACGTTGTGTTGGAGGTATTTTGACCCACGCTTCTTTCCAGCGTTGTCCCCATTTATTGAGGTTTGCAGGCCCACATTTAGGTTGCCATGGCACCACCACCACCTTGTTTGCTTTCTTTTTCAGTCATACTGCTTGCCGCTGCGTTTGAAATCATTTTTCTCCCGTAGTCCTCAGCTGTCTGACATATTTAACTCTACAGCCTTTTGATACAAGGTAGAACATTTGTGCCTCAATTACTTCAAAGAGCTATTTATCATCAACTAAATTCACATTATGCCAGATCATGTGGATTCATCTGGCATAATGATAAATGTAAACATACATCTTGTAACTCAAAATGCATATTTATAAAGTAATGCTGAGCAAATAGAAAGAGGTCAGATTATCAAAACTGAACTGACCTCAGGCAAATAAAGCCTGATTATGCCCATGTGCTCTAAGCGCTGGCTGCCATCTTTTGTCTGGGCATGGAAAAGAAGAAACAAGTAAAACAAACCAATCGATCATAATCACAAGCCAAAGATGAAAAATGGTTGATTGAAAATAGATAAGAGAAGTAAATGTACATGGTTGCAAATTAAACTACTCAGTAAACATTTACTGCAAACTAGAGTGATTCATTGTGTTTGGATAACAATAAATAAAGCAGTACTCCAAATCACAAGACATAATCTAAACTTAAACTCCGAGACTAGATGATTTTATGTGCTGATTTGTAAAACCCTTAAATTGAGAGTGTAAGCTTATTTCTTTTTTTCCTCTCTCTTTCTTAAAAAAAAAACCATAACTAGATTTAATTCTAAGTTTTAATAAAAAGGGAAGAACTGTTTGATTGGTAGTAAAGTGTTTCGTTTTTGCTGGAACTGAGATCAGAAACGCTCCTGCTGATATAACCGAAACAAAAGATGACATCACTCTCTTTTCTAACGTTATGCGTTGGAAAAGACGCACGACGTTGTGTATTCCGAGGTTTGGGGGATTTACGCAAAGGCGGAAACAGTGAGTGTTAATCGCCCTAACACTACCAAAGATAATGTTGAAGCTTCGTGTCCAAACAGGACTTTGACTGCCTGGCCTCCCTTTTATTGCCTATACACATAAAATAGTCCACGCCTAGACACGGAAGAGTATATACCGGCTTTCTTGCCCTGTGCAAACAATACGTCGCACATCCGCCATATTGTAACGGGCAAGATTTCTTTAGGGACAGAAACAAGTGTGCATGGGGACGGGGTTTCCTGAGTTAACGCACTAAATTATAAATAGAGACTATTATAAGCCATTTATAGTACTTTTACTTTAGTACTTGACTTGAAATGCAGCTCTTTGGACAGAAATAAAAAAAATACCTGCTGATTAAAATATGAAGTACTAAGAGACAAACATGCTCAAAATACACTTAAACTTATATAAATTAACTTCTATATTTGCATTATGTGTTTATCTCTCTCCTTGTTTAGCTTTCTCGTTTTAATCAGAAAGCTTGCGGCAGAATTTTAGATTTCTTACTGAATTTTGTAGACTTCGTTAATAGAATGTAAGTGACTGATCAAGCAGTTTGTTTTTCAAGAGGTAACTGCTTACCTTGCCAGTAAATATGTTCTTTAGAAGTTGAGTTAGCTCCTTAATTATCAAAAATCGTGAATATTATTGATTTTTACATTTATATCTTGTACGTTTTCTTTATGTATTTGGACTTTTTACCTTGGTGCATGCTCCTACATAGCTTAACTGTTGTGACACTTGCATTTCTCCACTGTGTTACAAATGTATATTTATTGGACGATGATGATAAGCCTTATCGTTTGTAAAATATTCATTAATATAAAAACACACATCCACTTCAGAAATATTTGTGTTGAAACCACACGGCATGTTCATTTTTGCTATTTGTGTCCAGTGAGCTCCACAAATAGCACTGAAATAAACACACAATTCTCTATTTAAAAATATTTAATGGAATTAGTTCATAATAAAGTTCTGTGTTTTATTAATCAGGAGTAACAGATTCCTGTTGTAGTCCGAGAATTTGCCACTCACAAAATGGCGGAATTCGCTCACGTATCGTTTCTTTCGGCGACCAAAGCAGTCTACTGTTCTACACTTACAAATTCAAATAAAAGTTTAACCAGTTATATAACTCGTTCATTTAATATCGAATTCTAAGCATCATTTTAATTTTGAATTATAAGACTTCAAAGTTTCTACAAAATATCTGCGTTGATCGTTTTTATTTACACTCAGGCTTCACACTTGCTACCCAAAAAGGTCTTTCCCCAACATGTTGTGAAGCCAGAACTTTAAAAACACCACTCGTGTTTAAGTGCTTAAGTGTTACATTGGCGCTGGTTAATGTTATGATAGATAGTGCTTTACAACAACAAGTGACTCCGCTGAAACTGACCCTCTTTTCATTTTGGGAGCATCCTGTTTAAAACTGCGTAAAATGAGCTCTGGTAAGTGCGTTAAAAACTGATGTAATCCACATATTTAGAGCTGTCAGTTCTTAACTACATCTACAGAATGATCTGTTAACTATTTAATATAAAATTTTCGTCATCTAAAGAGACCTTGTGAGAAACGAAAAGGTCACCCCTATTTGTAACTTTGAAATAAATAAAATAGGTTAATATTATTTAAATTGTTTTTTTATTGATGTAACTTTAAATGTTGCATTAACTTGATAAAGGCGCTAAAAACTTGTCTTTCATGGCTGACTTATCTATTCATGGAAACATACACTAATACAAAGTTTGGGATAGTTGCCTATGAGCTGAAATGCATATTAAATGTATGTCATCAAAGTTGGCCATATATTCCAGTGGTAATTTGAATAATCTGAATTTATGAATTAAAACTGACATTACCAACAATAAAGCACAATAAAGAATATAAATGTTTTCCACTTTTCTTGAAGAGCTACCCTCGGGTCTCTGGGGTTCTGGAGTGCAAGGTTATAGTCCTATACACAATTGTTCTCAAAGGTTTCCATAGGATGCAGGGCTTTAGAAACTGCAGGTCACAGTATTTGATACATAAATGTTTCCTGATGATGCTGGTGCATTGTCGTCCATGAACATGAAATGTGTTACTCACTCAGAAGCACAAGTACTGATATTACTCAAGTAGTAGCGGCTTGTCACAGTGCTATTAACGAGGTACAGGCCAGTTCTGCATTGAGTAATCACATGGCTTGTTCAGCGATAGCATGGCTGATGCATAACATTTTCCTTGACACCCCCAACATTGTTAGCGTGAATCAGCGTGAAACTGCAGTGATGCCCACCGGTTTCTTATCCTGCTCACATCTTTTGTGAATTTAAATATTCATAGTTCAGTCGAAGCTCAGCTATGAAAGATGTGATTTTTCTATCACATTGTTATGCAATTTGTGATTATACCAACTATCTGGCATTGTGGGCAGGTTTACTTGCAGGTCACCTAGCATCCACACCACTCTGGGGAAGGTCTGAAGTTACACATGCATTTTAGGTGCAGTTTCTTGCCTCGTTTAGCAGTTCCTGGTGTTGAGTTGTATTCCTCATCAGGTTCTACAGGGAGCTGAACACAGTTTGGCATCTTCAGCATGGGTGTGGGCAAGGGCTTCCACTCCTGTGTGCCTTTCTTTGCCTCAATGAATGACACTCTATGACACTTTATGTCTAAGTTCTGTAGACAGTTTTCCTCCTTGGGCATCCAGTTACACCAACAAGGCTTCCAATGGCCAGGTACGGTTCATCAATTGTTGGCTGACAGCACTGAGAACTGTTTAAATACAAATAGCCATTGACCCAGAACACATGGTGGTTGATTCATTGATGAGACACAGAAAAGCATGTTATGTAATAAATGCTGAGCAATGAACAGTTGAATAGGTGCACTAAGAAAAGCTAAAATTGAGTTCACCTGCAGTGACGATAATGCATTTTAGGTGCAGTCTGAAATTTGATCAGGAAGCGGAATATCGCTCACATTTGTGAACAGTGAATATGGAAGCTTGTTTCATGAAAAGAAAGAATTTATGTCTCCTAAATATGAAGATGCATTTAATAATTTGGACTTAATTAAGGTATTTTACAAAAAAGATAGGAAAAGTAACCTTTATTCATTTTGGGCCCTCATATTAAGCTTTATGATACTGACAACTGAGAGTTCTGGCAGGACAAGGATCCCGGCCACATAGAAACTAACGTTGGATCAGACAAGTTAAGAATAACCAGGAAACCTGCCATTTCTGCTATTAAAAGGATCAAATATCCACACAAATTACACCAAATGCTCATTGATGGCTATAACTTTCAAAGGGACATTTAACCGAATGCAAGTAGTGTATTATTACAATATTTGAGCCTGTATTTCAAAGTTTGATCAGTCCAAATTAATGACATCCACACTCATGATGAGTGAATATACATGTGTTACTTTGACTCTGCACTTACCTCAAACATCTCTCACCATCATTCATTCTGCCCACAGAGGTCTGTCCATTCTGTGGAAAAACTTACAAAAGGTTGAAGAGTCACCTTCCACACTGCAAGGCGGCAGCGAGCTCTAGAGCACCTCCAACCACACAGGATGTTGCAGCCACTCAGAAACCTGCTTCCCATCCGGCTGCAGCGGTTTTCAGAACAACCTCAAAGGGAAAGAAGAGCGAGCAAATGTCCTCCGTGGCAATGTATCTACCATCAGAGAAGAGCAAAAAAGGTTCAGTGGCATCATTAAAACCAGTGCACTCAGCAACACCAGATGGCTCATCTCCATCGTCAGTTATTGCATCGAGCTCACCAACCTCAAAGAAGAAGAAGAAACAGTCCCTGGGTGATCAAATCATTACAACGGCCCCGTCTACCTCCTCACCTTCTCCACTGTCCTCTACTTTGTCCAAGCCAAAGAAGAAGAGTCTCCGTGCTTTGATAGAAGCAGCAAAATCTGAGCATATTGCGAAGGAAACTCTAACGGGAAACAGGTCAGCCTCAGAAGATTTAAGTCTGAGTAGAACCAGTGACCAAACAGAGGCCAAAGCAGTTCCAGACTCTTTTAAAGACATCAGTGTTGCTTCAGCGCTTGCAGAAACTAAAGCTAACAAAGAACCAAAGGTGAAGGATGTTCTTTTGACAACCAAGTATACCTCTGACTTCCTGGACTCTACTGTGAATAAAAATAATGTCAAGTACTCTGATTGGGGGAATGAGGGGCCTGTGGAGCCAGGAAATGATCACCAGATGAGAGTCACCCTGCAAGATGTTAAAGCCACACTAGGCAGAGCTGCCAGCCACCGGCAGTCCAGTTGGCCGAGCGTCCTGAGCCGCATCGCAGCAGCTGACAGCCTGAACAGCGAAATCAGGCTGGACACTGATCTCGGTCTGATCCCGCTTCCAGCGGAGAGCCAAAAACATGCCGTAAACTATTTGGCGACACCCACAGCTCAGTCAGATAAGCAGCTCGGCAACAGAAAACAACCGAAAGAGCTACAACTGTTTCAGAAAATCTCAACCCAACTCAACCCAACTCAACAAGATACTGATCGTCAGCTGGAGCCAGCTTCAGCATGTGCAAGAGTACAGCGTGGTACAAGTTCCTCCATCTTAAATGAGAGCCTGAAGGTGGACCCTCACAGAGGACTGCTCTCAGTCTTTGCATCCCCCCACCTGCTCTCCAGCCACAATATCCATCCTGCTGAAACACAGAGTTTGCCTGGCATGGCCGAAAATTTCCAGCTCCTCACCGGGAAGAGAAACATCGCCGAAAAGCCAACTGAAGGTCGGTGTTCCAGGAAGCAGGGCCAGGTCTCGTTATTGAGGGTCTAACATTGAACACTAGAAACATTGAAGCTGCATTTTAGATAACTCCGCGTCAGCAATTGTGCCTTCTGTTCAACTTGCGTCTGTAATTTTTGACTCCCTAAGCTGTCCCAAACCAGTGTCGAGAGGGAGATTTAGTTTTCCTCTTTTTGTGAAATGCAGGACTGCCGACACAGCTGAGTTTGGACCAGGTGAGACTGAGGGAGCTGCCTAATTGGCTGGCCAGCAGAACGCCCAGGCGGCCCAGAGATGTGGTAGAAATGGTGCAGAGAGGTCAGGGCCGTACACATCCAGTTCAGTCACGAATAAAATAATTAAGCCTGTTGCTCAAAATATTTTTTGTTTTGAAAATTTCGTGGACATAACTTTAACATCTTCTCACAGAATAGAAAAATTTTTTTTTTTTTTTTATTTTACTGCACTTTATGCAGAATCCTGTGAAACCACCTTGCCAATTAAAACAACATATTATTTGGAGCCTTTTTTTTTTGTTATTATCCAAAGTCACAACTGGCATTGGATAAGTGTCTGTATTTGTACAGACACTTGGATAAGTGTCTGTATTTGTAGGTCAACTCTTACTAACTTTGGCTAAAAATTATAAAATGATGGTTATAAATATAATAGCAAATGCATTATATTCAGTTTGTTCATGGGATAATTGCATTTAATTTCCACAACAGAATGACATTAGAAGTGTCTGTATTTGTATATACTTTTTTAAAATCTGTTTTTCTTGCTATTAAGTTGGAAACAATGTGCTTTTTGTTTCCAACAAATTTCAGCATCCTATAGAGGAAAATGTGTCCATCAGCTTTTTGCACGTTGTTCCTTTCAGGCTGGCTGTGGTATTACAGACGGTACATTGATGTAAAGAAAGGCGGAGTCGGCGGACTCGGCATGCTGCTGGCAGGATACTGTGTGCTCAGCTACATCTGGAGTTACCCCCATATAAGTGAGTGTGATCATTAGTGTCAGTGTCGGTGCCTTCTTATAAAATGTGGATGTGCTAATTCGTCCATATTCTTGTCTCCTCAGAGTTAAGTCGTTGGAGGAAGTATCACTAACGCAAAACGAAGGATTTAAGACAATCGTGACTGTTGGGAATAGCAGGAAGTGTTCATTTGAGTCTCTGCAACTGTGAATTTGACTGGATTTATATTTAACTTGTGACTGATGTAAGAAGAGATTTTTTATTTCAACTTGTAGTTGAACAGACTCCTATTGATCAGACAGCATAAGGCAGCTGCTTGTGAATGTAGCTTAAATGAAATGTGGAGGAAAGCAAATACATTTGCCATCTATACTTTCTGGCTGAAGGCAATGAAGTTTGTTTTTGCATTTTTTAAATATGTTTTTATTAATACTTTATTTAACTGAGTAAGTTTGTTGAGAACCGCTGTAAAATGATGAGCTGCCCAGCCTGGCCTAGAGTCAACACCAAAGGGAATCTGTACAAAAACTCATTAAACAGTCTTACAATATTTTTCAAACACAGTATATGTAACAAATCCAAGGAAACTTCCTAAAGCAATTTAAATTTCTAAAAGTAATTTTCTTAAAGTCATTTTAATGTGATTTGAGAAAGACAGTTCACTTTTTGAGATAACAGGGTGAATTAGTTCGAGTTTCATCCAACCATTTTAAAGACACTGAAGCATTTGAAGCATTGTGTTGTATTTGAAATAAATATATTAATAACTTATCTAAATTGTTTAAACTTTACCTTGTGAAATAATTATGTAATTTTACAGTTTTGGGAAAAACACAAGAATGATGTATCAGTTTTTTAAGATAATTGTAAACCAAGAAAATAATTTTGAAATCTTTATTTCCAAAATACTTCCTTGTGTTATTAAGAAATCTCGTTGTCTTTATGCTAAAATAAGAAAAATATAAGCATAACCTGAAGGCTATCAAAGCAACCTGTGTTCCCATTACATTTCAGCAAACGGGAGAACAAATCAAGGACTATGCACACTTTCCAGTAGGCCAGCAGGACAAAGCTAAGATTTCTGTAATTCCTTTAAAAGTTTTTAAATATATTACATTTTAAGTACAATATTAGCATGTGACAAAACTAGCTAGTTTTGTCACGGTTTAGTGCTTGAAATTTTCCGGGACTTTTTATGCTCACAGTCCACTAATGTTAACTGCTGCGTTATGGTACTTTGATAGAAATGGCTTCAAAATCGCAAGATATTTTAAGTGTGAAAGTTTTAAGCAGGAATTATTTAGGAAACCTGAACTGTGAATTTATTTCGTTTTTTTGTTTTGTTTGTTTTTTTAAATCTAAGTATGACTGTTGTAAATATTATCCTGCCTCATGTCAATAAGAAAAGCGTCCAGAACTTATTTATTTTTGCCAATTGTGCCTGTGGAACATCCTGCTCTCCACCAGATGTCACTGTTGAGTCGTTGCTAAAACCAAAGAGCTTCAGTGTCATGAAGCAGGGTTTTTCCTCACTCGTTTGTGCAAATGCATGATCAGATTAAATGCAACCAACAGATTTTGACTCAATAAAGACTAACATATACCCTAAACATGCTGACCTAGTGGTACACAAACAGATTCAATTTAAATGTCAAATACATTTTTTTGCTTGCAACGCTTCCCTTGTCACTTGGTGTGATTATGCATGCTCAGTCCATCAGTACCAGCCTGCAAACTCTCACAGAATAGCAATGGTGGGGGGAAACAGAGGAGGCTTCTAAGTCAGACTGGATCTGCTTTTGTTGTGTTCAAAATGAATTTATTGTTGAGTCTCCTCACTGCTGTAGTGAACACACGTTAGCTACAAATGAGGAAATGACAGCCATTTGTTATAACTACGTTTCCTGACATCTGGCCTCTCAGCCAACACAATAAAAAAAATAATTTTCAGTCTTGTGTTTTCTTGTTTTCATGAAACAATATTTGTTTTTTTTTATCCATACAAAATTATAAATATTTTATGTTTAACTTTTTCTTTTCTTCGTACAAAAGCAAACAGTACAAATCAAGTGAGATAAACCAACAGCAAGAAATGGATGAAAAAACAAGAAACTGCAGTAAAGAAGTGAAGGGGGAGAGAGAGAGAGAGAGAGAGAGAGCACAGTATGTTCCCACCAGAGCCCGTGACATGCATCCAGATATTGATGTTTCTCCAGCGTACGCTGCTCTGTCAAAGCACAACGTTACTATGGACGTATGTGATGTAGAGGCACAAAATCTCTCCTTCTCTCAAATAGAAAGTTTTCTCCGTGCGGTCGCTGCTAGAAGATGTCCGCAAGGGTTCAGGCAGATACGAGCAGGCTGCGATGGTCACTGGCACTCAAAAGGAGAGAAAAAATAAAATAATCCCCATCAACCCTGCTGAAAAGGCCTTTTAAGTCTGCTCCAGGAGGACAGCAAGCGTTATTTGTAAAACCAGGGGGATCAAAAGCAGTGCTGTCCAGAATCATTAACCTTTGGTCGTGAAAGCAGTCTCGGTACAGGTTTGTTTTTAAAAAGGTCATTTCAAAACAAAAGTAAAGATTAATCATCAACTAAACATGAGTTTTAGATTTGAAATGATATAAGAACAACTTAAAATCAGGACATATAGCTTTAAAGAAAATTGTGGTTTGTTTTTATTTGTCCAGAATTGAATAGATCTCAGTGGGGTATTGTGGAGAAGACCACTCAGATTCTGGTCATTTTTAACCTTTGCCATTTGTTTCGGGTACAGAATAAAGCAGGAAACTTCTACTCTGGGTTTTTAAGTGATTTTAAGCTGCTGGGAATATGGTAATGCAGCTCTAATAAAGAATATACCATCAGGAAGTTGGTTTAAGAGATTTTGATTGGATCAGGAGTCATAATCTTTCATGTTTTATAAAAGCCGACTGGAATCGATAGAAAAACTGCAATAAAACATGACTATAGACATGACTATAGACAATTTGTGTCTGTGACCTGGCAAAGGGGCAAACTGACCAGAGCTGACTATTCTGCTTCCAACTTTATTTTTGGTTGTATTGCTGAGAGGGAAAGTAGAGGAAACCGGAGAACTGCTAGTGAGCGAGTGAAACATGGAAACATGAAGCAAATAGCGAGGCGAGCTACCTGAAAACAGTCATAACCACAGTGTGGAAACACAGATAAAACACACACAAATATCCTGGTAGACAGCATGAAAAAAAAATAAAAATCAGGCAGATATGATCAATGTACAACTGCATCCAGAAGGCAGACTTTTAAACTGGCGAACACATAAACAACTCATAAAAGAACCAACAACAGAACAGAAAATATATATATATATATATGTATATATATATATCAACACATCTTCCTCAATCTGAGGATGTATCTTCACTTGTTTTGAAATGCTAACAAAAAGTGAGTGGAAGGTTTGAACTGTGTTTGAGTCCGGATTTGAAAACCATTAAGGTACAGAAGAGGCTTGATAGAAAGATACTTAAAACTAAAGAACACAGCTGAGTACAGCAACACCAGTTGACAAGTTTGATTGATTTCTTTTAGTGTGATTTAGAGGTTCTTCTCAGAGGCAGCTGAAGGCAGGGGGAACAAAAGGGAATTTGGTTCTGCTCCTAGAGTTCACATACAAGTACATCTCAATAAGTCAGAATACCACTGAAAAGTGGGTGTATTTCAGTCATTCAGTTCAAAAACTGACACATATCCATTGCACACAAAGTGATATATTTCAAGTGTTTATTTCAGATAATTTTGATGATTTTGACATACAGCTAATGGAAACCCTTTCTTAGAATGTGTGAATATTAGATGAGACCAATAAAAACCCAGCCATGGGGAAGACTGCTGACCTCAGGATGGCATGTCACAAAAAAAAAACCCAACTCATTTCTAAAGAAGCTGGCTGTCAAGAGTTCTGAATACATGCATATTAATGGAAAGTTTAGTGGAAGGAAAAAGTACAGGAATCACAGCAACTTTGAGAAGACAATGGACAGTGGCTGCAGTCGCTGCTTCAAGAACCACCAGAGAAACTGACATCTGAGTTTTTATTTGATGTAAACCGTAATCATCAAAATAACATAAATACTTAAAATATATCACTTTAAGTGCAATGAATGTGTATGTATTTCACTTTTTGAGTTTAACTGCTAAATTAAATTAACAGACGCACATTAGTGCTGGTTAATAATGTGGGTCTAACGTTGATGTAAAAACCCTGAAAATATGGTGTGTTCAGTGCAAATTTCTACATGAATCTGTCTCTATACTGAGGTTATCTCAAAGGGAAACTTAACACAGAAACACTCTGCTCAAGCTTTTAAGGAATTATGAACACGGGAAGGGAGTAATTATTTCTGAATAGAACTTCTTTGTGTAAACACTTTTCACATAAAAACCTAGAGTCAGGCACAGAGCCGCCACCTCCTCGTCATCCGCCCATGTGTTTGGGGGAAAATTAAATGGCACAAGCTGTTAAATGTGTGAAGATAGGAACGCTCCTGCATTCAAAAGTTTCAAATAAAGATTTTTAAATCAACACACAATTTTTTTTCTTCTGCTTCTTTTTTTTTTTTTTTTGCATCTGTTATTCTGCTTCATTGCACACATTCCCGGATCTTTTTAAGTGCCCGACTACACCTTTGATGCTTCGCAGACGTAATGCCTCTAAAACCTTCCGACGCAAACTACACAAATGCTACATGGCTGCGTGTCGCTAGAGTAAACCTTTCTCCACACTGGAGTTTGACAAAAAAAAAATAAAAATAAAATAAAATAGAATAAAATACACATGTACCTACAAACAAAACAAAAATCATACATATTAGGGATGATATGGAGAATCCGTCTTAACATTCGAGGATGCTGTTGACTGCCGCCTCTAACGCAGAGTCTGTGTCCGGGTGAGGGGGTGAGGCGAGCTGGGGCGAGTACTGAGGTTGGGACGAGAGGTGGGCCGACACCTGGGAGTGAGTCTGTCCTCCTGCAGCTGCTGCAAAAGGCGAGCGTTTACCTTGCGCGTAACTGTTGGCAGCGTCAGGGCTGTTGCCGGCGCTGCCCGACCCGAAGCTCTGCTGCGGTCTCTTCAGTTCCAAAACCTTCTGGTTATCTAGGTGTGGCGGGTGGAGTCTGTCTGAGGGAAGTGCTCCTGCAACCCCGCCCCCTCCCGGGTCTCCAAACCCGGGCTGGAAGTCTGTTCTGTGCTCTGGCTCCGCAGAGCCTTGTTCTGACTGGTCGCAAGTGTTCTCCGACGGAGAGGGAAGGGGATCTTGGAAAACTTTGGATTTCGCTCCACAGCAGAATTCCTCAAGGAAGCCATCTTGGAACAAAACAGAGGAAAGTGGGGGTTACATACAATCATTTTGTTGAAAAGTAAAAGGGGTAATTCAGATTTTTTTTTTCCAAGTGTGGTTCTGCTAAAAAGTAAGCAGTTAGTATCCCACCTGCAATATTGCCACCTTCCTAAGTCATTTGTTTTGGTCTAAAAGATCTTTGAAAAAAAAATCTTGTTTGGCGAAAAACAATCATCATTTTAGGAAGGCGATGTTATAAAACTCTTGGCAGCTTCATTTAACTGGTTGTTGCTGGAGGCTGAAACTAACGACTAGTCTGATGGGAAACGAGACAAAAGCGGTCTTGTTCCACCATAAAAACAACTTCAACCTCAAAAATCTCACATCTGTTTATGTTGAAACTTCAATGCATTTCCTCGACAACTGAAGAATTACAATACAAAATAGCAACATGAATGCAATTATTTTTAATGCGTTCTCTCACAATCTAAAAGTTTTAAAATGGGAATTAATGGAAATCAGGGAGTTTCGAGGTGACTGCTTGGTTCTAATAAACAACTTTGCAGAGACAATGACCAAATTTGGTGTGGAGTCAGATGCATTTTCACCCAACCTGACCGAACATTTCCCCGAGGAATAAAACTTGAACAAAGGGAGATAAAAAGTCGTCTGTCTGATCCTCATAACCCTTTACGCCATCTGAGCTTTAATCCTTAAGGGAAAAGTTCATCTCATCTACATGGAAATGCTTCAGAATCCATGAAGGAATCTGTCCAAGGTTACTTGCTCAGAATAAGGTTCACTAAAGCGTACCTTAGAACTTGCTTCTTGTGTTGATCCAAGTTGTTTGCTACTGTTTTCACCTTCTAGCCTCAATCCTTACTGACCCCAAGTGATCTGGATGTTCACTAACCAGGAAATAATAGCCTACCTTTTGTAATCCTGTAATTTTTTAATAGACTAGTATAGTTATTAAAAAAAAAAAAAGAAATGCACTTCTTGGTATGTATTGTAAACAGCGTTTACATATGACATTATGACTTTTTTCAGACTGGAAGTACTTAGGAATACTTTTTGTCTCAGTTGTCAGCTTCAGCTTCCCAGCACAATTTATCTGGATTTACACAAAATGAAGACCCAAAGAGATTTATCTGCCGTAGGTAACATATTAACTGCTTAACCCTCAACTCAGCCTGATTTCAAAATTACAAACATGTCCATTTAATCTTAAAATGGCCATTTTGCATTTTCTGGTTTTTAAGTGTCTACCTGGATCCACTAGCACCATGCGTTTGTCCTGTGTCAGGTTGCTGCGCTCCTCTTGGTTGAAGGTCCTGTCGATCATCACCATTTCTGATGAAGGGCTGGAACGCTGCAAACAAAAGAGGCCAAATGACTTTTAAAAACTGAATTTGATCTGGAAGAAATCCAAAATTAAGCTAAAGCACCCCAATTATCCTCTAAATTCATCAATTCTGTAAAATGTCCAAGGAAGCACAATGATAAGGTGTGCAGAAAAGTTAGAGGGCCACAAAATCCCCCCAAAATCTTTGATACTTCACAAACAACAATATTCTATTCTATTGTATAATTTAAAGTTCAATAAAAACTAAATTAAATAATGCCTGTGATCAGCTTTTATTTGTCTTAAATCCAGCTCAACAGCAAATTTGCGCATGTACTTACCTCAGCCTCCACCATCAGCAGTCGTCTGTATTTATTGACCATCGTCTGGGTCTTTGTCACCACCTGAGTCGCAACGTCCTCGAATTCGTCATCCACTGGGAATTTTCAAGCACATAGCACGTAGCTAATCTCAGTTTTCCTTGCCGACATGAAGTGAAGTCTGTTTTTTTTTTTTTTTTGTTGTTTTTTTCACAACTTTACCTTGCGAGAACTCGTCCTGACATGGCGGAGCGCCCTGGAACACGTGGTAAGGGAGTAGTCTTTGCAACGCGTCTTCAACTGATGTGAACTTTCGTCGATTTGGGTTCTGAACTCCGGCGTGATCCCTCCTCAGCTGATGAAGAACCCTTTTGAATTTGGGAAAAAAAAATGCAAACTTCAGACACCAACTAACCACTAAACTCTTAACAAAACCTGCATATCACAGCGTGTGAAAACTCACTGTTCTGTCCTCGTTAGCCTTTTCTATGAAGACAAAAAAAAAAAATAGAAAAAGAAAAATCATGCATGTGCTGTTAGATCATCTCAACATTAAGATTAAAGACATTTATATAAAATCACTATTGAACATACCTCAGAGTTTAGCGTTAAATCTTGCGTTATGGTTTTCAGGGCTAAGGTAGACAAATAAAAAAATGAGTTTGAATTTTAACAGAAATGACTTCAAAATGCATTTAAAAAAATAGCGCCATAAGGCAGATAGTGTTAATTACCATGGATGTTGCTGGCCTGCGCCTGTTTGAATGCAGGTGATAAGGAATTCTGCAGAGAAAAGTCAGGTTCATCAAATAAGAGTTAAAAACAAAGAGAAATTAATTGATATTTGACAACTATACCTGTCTAAAATCTTTTTGTTCCTGTGTCACATTGCTGGGTAAAGGAGACAGAGAAGTGCAGTTCTGGGTTTGAGTCACTAGAAGGCGCTGCACTGGGCAAGAGGAAGCCTGGCCTTGACCCCCGATCGACCCGACCAGAGTCAGACGCCCAGGAGCGCAGGACGTTTGTACGGGTGTGGAGCTCGCACAGGAAACTCCCGTCCACGTCTGAGTCACGGTCCCTACAACCTGAGTCCCACTTACTACTCCATGGTTTAGGATTAGCTGACTTCCTGGTGCAGAGAAGTTCTGCCCTGGTGCAATCTGCACTGTGGGTTGGTTGGCAATTAGGGTGCTTGAGCTGGGATTGGCAGAGCCATTGTGGATGGCGTTGGACGGAGTAAGTGTCAAAGAGTTGGGTAGTAAGAATTGTCCTTGTGATATATTTGTCTGGGCCTGCATTTGTTGCTGGTCCATTGGTGGTTGCACAACTATTGAACCATTAGCTGTATACTGTCCTCCAGGAGTAACAGTGTTAGCGTTCACAACACTACTCAGGGTAGAGGGAGTGGGTTGAAGACCCAGGCTGAAGACAGTCTGAGATGCAGCTTGAGAGGGTTTAGGCTGGATTGGTCTAACGATAGCCTGGGTCCCTCCAGGTCCTCGCTGAATTATGATGTTTTGAAGGGGGATGTTTTTGAAAGGTAAGCCCACCTGCCCTTGGGTTGGGGCAAAGACCTGCCCCCCTGCTGCAGTCACCGCTGGAGCAACAGGCACTCCTGGCCTTAGAACAATCTGAGGAGTTCTTTCCAAGCTGCTCAGAGTCATTACACCTCCACTTGCCCCAAACGAGCCCAAGACCTGGATATGCTGGGTAGAGCCATTAGCCAGTGGAGGTACTCCTTGCAGTACCTGGCCTGCTGGGAATGCAGCTGTCCCAGTGGTTACCACACCCACTCCTCCTCCATAACCCCCAGAGACCAGCTGGGAGGAGAAGGGAACTGGAGCTTGCACCAGATTTGGAGCTGGCTGGCAGTCCAACATGGCCTCCTGGGCCAAAGTCTGCTCCGTAATGTCAGCTTCCAATAGAGACTTCTGGAGAATGTCAAACGGCTGATCCTCTGCACCAAGGTCCACCCCTTCAGGGGAGCTCCCAGTCCCCAGCTCATCCTCGATAAAAGAGAGGCTACTAGAGAGGTGGAGGCCTCCTCCAGCTGGATCCTCCACAAATTCACCCATCGAAGAAGAGCCATCCTTGAGGCCAGTGTTGCAGCCAGTCTGAAGGAAACATTAAAAGTGTTGGTATTATTGTATATTTAATTTTAAATACCTGTTATTTATTTGTGAAAAAATTTGTTTTTCATACAACTGTCAAAATAATTTCTTCTTGTACAAGACAATCCTGAACTAGAAAGAAAATTGCTATTTGAAGATTTGTCATTAATAATGGTGCAATAAAGTTAAATCATGGCTTGTATGTATGGTGCAACAGAATTTTCAAGCATATAGTAAAAACCTGATAATTAATTGTGATGTAAGGCCACAAAATTCATTCTTTCAACTGCAACCACTTTTATAATTCTTGTTTGAATCATGATTGTATTTAACTTTGGTGGAAGTATACATATATACTCACTGTCTCGTTAGTGAAAAAAGATCCATCTGACCCATAAGCTGCATTTGCCACGTCATCTTCTCCAATCTATTGAAAAAAAGAAAAACACTTAAATTACCAGTCTGCTGATTTTTTATAAAATATGTAAATGGTTGAAAATGTTCAGCAAAATGCCACTTACAGACTTGCTATTACTGCCGTGCAGATAATCATTCAACGCTTCCACATCTCTGAAAATGGTGAAGGGAGAATTAAATAAACAGGCAAAATTAAATTAAATAAACAGGCAAAATTAAATTGTTTACATTTGTGAATCACATAATAATTGGTGAAAACTTTTTTTTTTCTTTTCCCAAAAATCTTGTTAGGGCTTTAGGTTAACTACATTAATTTAAGAGAAGAGATCAGTATAAACTTTATAAACTTTAGTGTAAGCATTTTGTGCATTGATTTTGTATCACTTTAGGAAGGAAAAACAGGTGTTTCTTTTACCCTAAAATATCCAGAAGACGGCGATCGTCTTCATCATCCATGACACCTGAAATGGTATTAAGTAAAAACGTGAGGACTTTTTTTATGCCGGTATGTGTATACTGGAAGACATACTACCATATACTAGTCACTTCTCATTCCTCTGTGATTAGCTTAATCACAGAGGTGATTAGCATAAGCTAATCACAGAGTTGAATGACATGATCATTTGTGGTTTTTGACTTTTTATGTAGACCATTCATTTTTCAAGGTGGAATGATTACACAATTAACAACTGCAATGACATATGAGCCAAAATTACATGCATCATCTTGAATTAATAATGGATTTTCTTCAGTTCGCACAGTATATAAATTATGCAAACAGGCATAGATGTACACACAATCTCAATATTATTTGTTTAAATGTTCCTTAGCAAGTTGCACCTCCAACACATGCATCTATAAAATAAAAAAGCGTGTTTGAATTATGGTTGTATTTCACTTAGGTAAAAAGAAATGTTCTTCCAGACATGACATTAAACCACTCTTCTTGGCAGAATTGACAGAGTTCATTTAAATTGGTTGGTAGAGATGAGAATTATGAACATTTTAAATTTCAATGTTGCAATTAATCTCCATTATTCAACTTTACTGTCACAGTTCTTCAAGTCCAGATATTGTGTAGAGGAAGTGAAACACTGCAATTAGGAACTTTACACATTTAAGGTGTCATAGCAGAGCACTTGAAAAGTGATGTACTATCAAACATTGTACTTTGACAGCCTTTTGTGGCTGCAATATTGCACATAAAATTTGCATTGGCTTGACAATTGTAATTTAGTACATTGCTACAATCTTTTGCTATGACTGATGGAAGTTTTGGTAGAGACTGATAGCTTATTGATAGCCTCAAATATCCCTTTGTAAATAAGATTTGATGTGTTTAGCATTTTAGTCCTGATGAAAGAAAACTGTATAAAGGTTTGAACTACCTAAATGTTAATTTTAGAGGACACTGAAGAACTATGGAGCTATGTCCATCAGCTTTGAGTAAAGCACCAGTACCAAAACACCAACAGCATGGCATTACCACAACAGAAAGACTCATCTTGACTTGATCAAACATCTTGTCCCATCATTGCATTCACATAAGTTATTATTTATATTGTCTGACAATATAACTTCTCTCCAGAAAACTGTTTGAACCGATAGTTATAAAATCTGCATTTTTTTTTTTTTAAGAAAAACTACAAATTTTCTTAAAAAGCATGAAGATTTTCTGAATGCATATAAATCTACTGCTCTCTTTTCTGGGTCGTCACTGAGCTTCTTGAACCTTATCATTGAATTAACCCCTTAACTGTCACAATGACACTGGTGTCCTCCTATTGACTTGTGTTTTGAGAGTGGCAGTTATGGGGTTTTTAACATTGGTCAATCTAATGGGTGCCGTACTGAGGCTTTGCCACATTAAAATGCATTCTAGAACCATTATGACCACTCTAAAAAGTTTCAGGCTAAATAATGTATGTACATATTGCTGTATGTATCATTTTGACTCAGTTTGGACAAGTAATAACTTGTTTTCATAGCAGCCATTTGTTGTAGGAACATTCCAACATGAAAGAATGGTCACAATAAACCTTTAAAAGCCCAGAGTAAATATAACAATCATGCTGATGTTGGCATTCGGTACAGTGTGATGATGATAGTAGGGGCATGTAACTCACAAGATGTCCACCAGGAAGCATGGATTCAGTCATGTAACAGCCTTATTCGCTTGTAACAGGCTGGGCTGCAGTGTGAAAAACTGTTTTTAGTACATTTACAAGGTTGTTGGCCAGGGTTATTGCAAATAGTGAGTATGGCAACCTGTAACACACATTTAGAGGGTGAAATAAGGCAGTGGAAGGGGACATTTGTTATTCAGTACACAAGTGAAGAACAGGAAGGCTTTCACCACTCCTACAAATGCTTTTGACACACAGACTCTCTCCCATTACTCTTCTCTGCTGCCCTTCACTGATTATAAATTGTGCTTTGCAGTGTAAAAACTTACATTCAGGTGCAAATGCTGACTTAATATACACATTATATAGGGATTTGTATTTCAATATCCAGCTGAATGGCTTTATGTATCAGCCAGAATTGGTGTGCTGTAATATTTGGAGTATTTGAATAATTCTATGGAAGAACTCTGTAAAAGAGTGTCAGGAAAGCAAACCCCCTGAAGCACTGTGGAAAAAGCAGCGAAAGACTTTATTCTGATCAGTTATTGTAAGAGTTTGCTGATTGTGTGGGCATGTGTGGAAGCAACTGCAGCACTACAAAATGGCTGTACCACACCATGGGGCTGTCTTTGTAGCCGCACCACGCTCAGCCACCATCTTTGATTCTGGGTGAACAAAGACCGAGTGGGAAACTGTACCAAAAACTAAGAATTGTTTGCTAAATTATGAGTGAATACAAGGGAAAAAAAACACGCCAAAGTTAAGCTTTTACCCCTCTAGACAACTTCGACTATTTTGTTGCTAAAAGGCGACGATTATAGCATTGAAACGGAAAACAAACACTTAAAGGGCTATACATTAGATATTATTAATTTACTAGATTTAAATATGGGAAGCTAGTGAGAAAAAACGGTAATATTTTTTACTTAAGAAAGCCAATTATTAGGTTAACAGCTGTCTCTGCTCTTATGTTTAACCAAAATTAAGCTAGTGTCATAAAAACAAGATGAGGTTGAAAGTCCGTTTCCAGTTAAAAACAATTGTTACCACCCTGAACTAAATCTTTTTGATTCAGGTGTTGAACGGGTTTTGAAATGAAACGTTAACAAATATGAGCATTCATTCCTATGCGGGGTTTTTAACGTTTTGTTGTAGTCTAGTGCGGATATTTCCGAAAATCCGTCCTAGCATGTAGGTAACACCGCAGAAAAAAACTGCTTTGAGTCCGAGCTTCTTTGGTTGTCGTTTAAACGCTGGTGTTTTTAAATAAAGCGGTTGCTGAGAAGTTGAGTTTGTAGGTTTAAATCCCCCCACAAAATAAACCGAATCTAGAAAAAGATAATCGCATTGAAGCAGGACAAAACGCCCGTTCGTCTCTGACGCATTTTCTTTCCCTGCTCCGAGAGGGGGAAGCCTTCATTTGCCCTCGATGCTTGGCTCACCCGCCAGCACGGGAAAAAACACAACACCGTCACTTTTGTGCCGAGCGGAGAGGTTTCTTTTCGGGCGTTAGAACAGGTTTCACCCCCGGTTGGGTCGCTCTTCAGTCTCGGACGCCGCATTTTCAGCTTCAACCCTCGGCCTGTTCTTGCCGTCAGGTTAGCTAGCCGCAATGTCGTCGACGCCTGTTTTGAAACCGTCAGCTGGAATTCGCTGGAAAGGCTAAAGGACTAAACCGCGTTGAGCCATAAATATTTATCCCGATTAGCATAACATAAAGACGACTGAAAAGAGGCAAACCCTTTACTCCTGTCTCACTCCTCTTGAAACCCAATATCTCCATTTGGCAACTTTTAATTTGCTCCCCCCTCCTTCTCCTCCTCCTCCTTCTTCTCCCTCTCCCACTCATATATTTTTCTCACTGTCCCTGTTCTGTCTCGGATAGATTTTTCTCTCCGCTCAAACTCTCTTCCCTCCCTGAAGGAAGGGAGGAAGGAGCCTGTGTGTGTTTTTTCCTTGAAATTTTTATCACAAAATTATAATACACTCAAAGGGGAACTCACCGTCATGAAAAAGCAGTGTCTTGTCAACGGGGTTTCCTCGCCATCACCGCACGGGTCGCTGGGGTAATGCATACAGCGAAATCAGCGGAGCTCAACGACACCAAACGACCCCACATATTTCTACGGGAAATATACAAACACTGATATTTTATTTATAAAAAGTAAGGTTACATCAAGTTGTATTTTTTATATCATATATTTCATACGCCAGTGAATAAAAGACATATACTTTATCATGACCAACAGTAGAGGGCGGTCCTGTGTTTACCACACCTTGACGTTCCTCAGGTATGAACATGTGATCCAACTTCAGCAAAACCAGGCCAAATTTAAAGTATTATTAACATTGGATATCTTCCATTACTTAGGCTATTTAATGTTTGGTTTAAACACACACACACACACACACACACACACACACACACACACATACACACACACACACACACACACAAACAAAGGGTTATTGTGTCCAACTATAAGATTATAAAATAGCTGAAGATGTAAAACCTTGCATATTCAATGCAGTTAGAAAATACTATATTTATCTCAAAGGAAAATTAAATATTGTTATAACTTATATAATCCAAGTATCTTCAGAGTCGCGGTAGGGATCTCCAGTAGCAATCAGTGTTGCTACTGGAGTCTCAAGAAGCCTCTGACTGAAATACGTTGCTGTATGACTACAACAGCTCTGCTCAACAGCACTGCTAATCCATCATATCTGCTTTAGCTTTTCCTCTTTAAATTTATGTCTGACCATATAGTTAGAAAGCTGGGTAGATAACTGTTGAAGTCAGGGATATATGACCCTTACCCATTATGGAAGAGAAGGTTTGAACTTCCTCCTTTTGTATCTACTCTTTGATCCTGCTCTGCATCCATGAAGAGCATCCATGATGTATTATTGAGCTTTTGAGATACTAATCAGCTGCTGCCAGATGTAAAAGTAATACTTTGTTCCCAAAACAGTTGTCAAAAAGCACAATAGTGACAGCAAAAATTCTAGCTGCACAGCATCCAAACCAAAGAGAATGGTGATCATGTCAATGTAATCTTTCAAACAAAGAAGTTACTAATAAAAGTCTATGAAAAGAACAAATCAGAACTAATGTGAAATAGCTACTTTAACATCCTGGCAATATTACAACATTGTTAAAATGTAATATTCCTCTCTCTCATTTTCTCTCTCTTTCTCTTTGTATATTTATATAATTTTCTGTAACATACAACAGGTTTTATAACTTTAGAAACATTTTCAGTCAATATTTATGGTGCATTGAACTCTGGTAAATTGTGACAAGAGGTAATTTGGATAAGGTAGATATTTAATTATTGCCCTGAAATTACATAGTAAAGCTTAGGGTGTCAGTACATTGGCCTGAAAACACAAAGTTAGGTCACATGACACACAGAGGTGTTGTCAGCATTAGATATGGAGCTAAGTTTACAGTGTTTTTAATTAATCTCTTTATTCACTTGTTTTAACCATTGTCATCATTAATTCACAAAAATGTTATCAGCAACAGTTTTTTTTCTCTTTAGTCCAGATAAGATGCTGTCTCAGTTTCAAGAGTTGCTTATCAGAAGGGGTATGACTGTTGTAACAGTGATATATGTACTTGATATGATCTGTATGTGGTGGCTCACGAAGCTCTGACTATTGTATTGTTTAAAAAATTAAAATAAAGTATAGAAAAAGTTAAAAGTTAGAAATCAATTAGATTTAATACAACTAAAAAATGTGTATTTATCGACATTGATACTCTTTTGGATAAATTATGACAGGCTTAGGACGACCCATAAATTCGCCCTGGTCACTATGATCTGTGTTGCTTGCGTCACTTTTTCCTTCCGCTCAACTTTCCATTAACATGTTTACAGTACTAAGTGAATAACCAGAATTTTTTAACATGTACCTTTTGTGACTTACGCTGTCAATGTCTGTCTGCTTGACAACTGTTAAGTCAGTGGTCTTTCTCATGATTATGTAGGCTTTAACATAACATTTCTGCATTACAAATCCTGAATGTTGGGTTCTTGTCAGTCATAGTTATCAGAAGAAACACCTGAAATACATCGTTTTTTTGAGTAATGTAGTTGTATAACATTTGAGTTTCACTTCTCAAACTGATTCAGTTTGAGAAGTGAATTAATCAGTGAATCAGTGTGGAATCATTCCACAGTTAATCAACTGTGGAATGATTTTTTTTTTAAAAAGATTTACAGGTTTTAGAAGCTTTTCTGTTAGTCCTCCGTACCAGCAGGTGGCAGTGTGCCACTACAATACCCTTATAGTGGTTGTGACATCAAATCCGTCACCGTATCAACATGGACGCAACTCTAGAAACAAGTGAAGAAAATGGGTTTTATGACCGAAATGCAGCCGCCAAACTACATGAGCGAATCGAGAAACGTCAGCAGGTGTTGGCAGAAGACGTTGAACGAAGAAAAGAGGCGAAACAGAGCCAGTCGGTGGCTGAGGAGAAGAGTGAATATTTTGTGAGCTCTTTCAATGCGGAGCGAGCGGGTATCCAGGAGCTTCTTTCCGGCTGTTCTGGAGCTGACCGACCCACTGTGACCCAGAAACTGGAAGAGGCCACGGCCAAGATGACGCAGCTACAGAAATTTCTGAACGACAGCATGATATTTCTGAGCCAGTACCAAATAAGAGTAGCTCAGGGTGCTCTGCAAAAGCTCCAGGCATCTCTGAATGAGACCAGAGAGGAGGCCCTGCCCAAGAAAAAGTTCGCATTTAGATCGAGAACCAAAGCTGCGGAGAACGTCTCTGATTCTCCTCCTCCTCCTTCATCTGAGACTGTGAGTTCAGGTGTCACCAAGGTGGATGAAGCTACAATCTCAGCGCAGACTGGCTTCTCCAACATCAGCAACGAGTCTCTGACAAAGACGTCAGAGGAGATCCAAAGCAGTGATGTGCTGCTGACTCACCTGACCAACTGCAAGGTTCGTCTGTATGGTTCTCCCAGCACCCTGCACCTGAAACACATCACAGCCTGTGAGGTTCTCTGTGGACCTGTAGCTACCTCTGTGTTCGTGGATCACTGCAGCAACAGTGTCCTAGGCTTGGCCTGCCAGCAGCTGAGGACCCACAACACCACCGACACCCAGGTGTACCTGCACGTAACCAGCCGGGCCATCATCGAGGACTGCCAGGGGGTGAGCTTTGCCCCGTTCTGCTGGTCTTACCCCACCCTGGACCAGGATTTTGCTGTGTCTGGCCTGGATCAGGACAGAAACAACTGGAGCCAGGTGGACGACTTCAACTGGCTGGCTGCTGGGACGCCGTCCCCAAACTGGACTGTTATTCCAGAAGCAGACAGAAAAACCACCTGGGATCCTTAAAATTGAATGCCTTAAGATGTTCTCCAAGTTCACATGTTCAATTAAATAAAGTGGAGAAAAAGCCCACCTGATAATTGTCATTGATCCACTCAGTCTTGGGTGATGCACTTAAATGTAATTTATGTATACATTGATTATTTAAAATAAAGTTTCTTGCATTTTATTTGTACTTCTTATTACACTAAAACCCATGTGATCCTTTACCTACTTATTTAAGAAAAGAGTCAAATTTTAGTCTGTTTCTTTACAGTCGACATTGGTCACTGCTATTAGTGGATGTAGATTTATATTTAAAAGTTTACATGTTTAAAAACAGAAAATCTTCCATTATTTTGTTCTTATGGTTTAAAGTTGTTTTAATGTCATACCAAATAAGTTACTGGAGTAACTTTCAGATTAGAATAATGCACTCACTTTGAGTTTAGAAATTTTTATAAGATGTAAGTTTCACTTTTTGAACTGAATTTCTAAAATAAATTAATGTGATAATCTAACTTATTAAATGCACTGATAATACTGGTTTGAACAGTGCTTCCTCAAAATCAAAGGTGGGGAGCCAGTATCCTCTGAAAAAAATAAATTCAATAAACAATAAATGGTGAAGCATATTTTTAAATGTTAAAACAGATTAAAACATCACTTAAAAGTTGATAAAAGCACTCGTGGGGCAGTTGCGTCTCTCTAGTTAAAGCAAAAATGCTTGTAAATGCAACAAATAGTGTGGGTCATGAGTCTCTCCCACTTGTAATTTCAGGTCAGAAACACAAAAGTTTGGGTACCAATGCGTTAAAATTTTATCCTGTTCATTTCAGAACTTCCTCTTTGCCAGCTAATATCTGTGATATAAGTACAGTCACAGTAGCTGACAATGGAGAGAAAAAAGTCAAACTAGGTGTGCAAATCTTTTCTCTCTGTGTAATATTTTGTGAGACAATTGGTCTATTCTGTCTAAATTTTGTGCTGATAAGCGTTGAGGCTTAAAAAGTGTTAGCGTGCAGTGTTTGTGTGGAGTGTCCAGGAACACTAACCTAATTACCTGAGCACCCAGTGATCTGATAATCCTATCAACAACACTGATCCGTTAAAAGTCGGAACCACGTTGTTTTTAAAAGCACTTTTGAAATTATTTTTAATATACCAGTATGTTAATATGTGAATTTCTACTATTTTGTTACTAATAGTACTCAGGTGCAAAACAGGTTTGTATATTTGTAAACTCTAAAATATATAAAAATGAAACCATTACTTGAGCTTTTAACATGGTCCAAAATATCAAACATATCTGCCTTATGATCACACAGGTATTTTTTTGCAACTTTGCATTAAAATGTCATTACTTACAAACTAATGCAAAGATAGGACTTTTAATTGACTTTCAAGGCAACTTTTAAAGCAACTTTGCATTAAAAGTGTCATTATTTACCGAATGACACTTCATGACAACATTCATAAACATTCATAAAGACTCCTTCATGTTCATGACAGATGTTATGTCATGTTTATGACAGTGTCATGTCAGTCCCTTTTTCCACTCAAAGCTTGTGTTGTAGTACAATAAATGTAACATAATTTAATTGTAAAATGAGAACATTCATCATGACTTCCCTAAACCCAAATATAGTAGTTGTGCAACTTTTGTGTCAGTGTTGCACAGAGTGTCAGGAAATGGGTGAGGTCAGGATGTGTTGCATGTGACACTTCATGCACCAGACTCGAATAGGTTAACTTAAAATATGTCTAGCTTATTTTTGCAATTGTAAATAGGTGAGGTAAGGTGCACCTGAAGACTGACATTGTTTCACATTCTCTTTTGCAAAATACTTCAATCCCATTAGATAGAGGGTGTCTGTGAACATCAAGACTCTTTGATCTAAATCTCTCCATTGTGGCTCTGATGATGTGTTTAGGGTCCTTGTCGTGCTGGAAGGTAAATCTTTTAGATTAGTCTCGCGTCTTTGCAGCCACCAACATGTTTCGTTCCGGGATTGTCTTTCATTCAGCTCCAGCCAGCTGAATAAGGCTTAGGAATAGCAATCCCAGGGCATGATGCTGCCAACACCGTGGCTTACATGTTGAGTTCAAGATGATGTGAAGTCTTACATTTAATACTTTAAATTCTCCTAGAGCGTTGTTGTTAAATTCTCCTAGGCTTTGAAATGCCAACTTCGAAGATGAGATGATTGGTGGGATGACTAATATATAGCCCTGATGCCCAAACTCCCTAACTGAAAAATGCGTCTTGGAACAGGCTTTGACACTGAAACATCCAAGACTGCAGGACTGCATGACTGTTATTTTTTTTTGTTTTCAGTGTGCTCTATGATATTGCCTGAAAATAGGTTGACTGATCAAGAAAAGACTTAGTTGCCACAAAATTGATTTGCGGTGACTCTTACTCTGAAGCCATTGATGTGTGTAAGTGAGCCTATTTGTTTTAACGAAAATATGGACCCCGTACCCATTCATAAACACACTCAAGTTGCATCTCTTCTGTTGTGTTCGTGGTCTTTGTGAGTCTCCCGGCTCCTGTTGTGCTCCATCAAGGTTGACATAACCACGTGAACACTCAAACCAATTATGGTCCCTGGCAGCAGCTTATGATCAGGTTCCTCTTGTGTGTGGGGGAGATTTCTGCTCTGTTAATTGGATCAGGTTGCTTACAGAGGCTTAGCATGACGTACAGCAACTTTGAGTTTAATCATTAGCTTCCTCAGCAATCCTCCGCGTCTCTGGGAGAACGCCGCATCAGGATTAGCCTCACCTGTTTGTTTAGAAAAGAAAAACACCCGATTTTGGTGAGGTTGGGCTTTGTGAGATTATTTTTGTCTGGCACAATGGGAAAGGAGATGGTTTTGAAAAAATAAGACTGAGAGGTCTGACTGAATTACCTTACCTTTGTTTCTTTGCTGTGGGATGGATTCTACATTGAGCTGATTCTCATGTCTGTCAACTATCTTGAGGAAATCCTGATAACCAAGCATCAAGGAAGCAAGAACCCCAGGTCGGCTTATTAAGGAACATTTCTAAAACTTAAGTAGAGTGTGGGAAACCTTGAATCTCCTGCAACCGTTCACCATTTGACTCTCTTCTCAGTAGCAAGGACACAAAGGAGTTTGCACAATGGCTTTGTTGGTAGTCAAGTTTGATTTGAAGAAGCGAGTGAAGCTTGCTCAGACGGTCTGGTTTATGTACTGGTTTGCTGTACTGGCTGGCATTCTCGTGCTCAGCTTGGGCCTATTCTTCAAGATTGAGCTGCGAAAACGCTCAGAACTTATGGACAACAATGAGAGCCACTTCCTGCCCAACGTGCTCATAGCTATGGGTCTTATAGCTTGTGGTATCAATGCCTTTGGAGGCAAAGTCTGCTATGACTCCTTGGACCCTACAAAGTTTGCAAAATGGAAGCCAATGTTAAAGACCTTTTTGGTGTTCTGCATGGGGTTCAATGCCCTCCTTATTGCCACCGCCCTGCTATGCTTTGTAATGAGGATCCCTTTCCAGTTCACCCTGGCTGAGGGTCTGAAGAATGGCATGAAATTCTACAAGGACACGGACACGCCGGGACGCTGCTACATGAAGAGGACCCTGGACCTGATGCAGATGGAGTTTCGTTGCTGTGGGAATGATAACTACAGGGACTGGTTTGAGATTCAGTGGGTCAGCAATCGGTACCTGGACTTCAGCGCAAAGGAAGTCAAAGAGTGAGTGTAAAGAGTTAAATTCCTGAATTAGCTCCTCATTAGCCTTAATGTACAAGCTCAAATCCTGCAGAGTCGATAGTGTTTGGGATTGTTTATGTTGAGTTGGGTTTGAGGGGATTTACAGATGGGATAGGTCAGATCACAGGTATTTATCAGCTCCCAATACTAATAATACACATCTGGGCCGTGGTGGCAGCTGGGAAGGACCAGGCTTTAGTAAGATTATGTAGGGTTGTTTAAGTGAAAGTTTTCAAAAGTATAAATTTTAAGATGACACTTGCAAGATTTTAATAGGTGTTGTTACAATCCAGCGATATATGACTGGTTTGTCTCAATCACCCTTTATTAACAAATGAAAAAGGGAGAGTTTTGAAACCTGGGGCATAATTAGTGTTTAATCTACAGGATTACATGTCCTTCAAGAATCAGTGTCCTCTTCAATCTCCAAAGACCTGACAGCAGCTGCCCAAGAATAGCACTGCTCAACGTCAGACTTTAACATTGACAGGAAGGAGAGCAAGAGGCGCATTTGTTTTATTGTTTAATGTCACCTAATTTTCTGCAGACTTTTTGAACGGTCACAATTATCATGATCCCATTAGAGACCTTTATTCCTTTTCAAATCCTGTCACTATAAATAGCATTTTTGTAATAACCAGAGATAGGCAGAGTAGCCAAAAGAATGTATTCAAGTAAGAGTAGAGCTACTTCAACATGAGTACAAAGTAGTCACCCAATAAATTACTCAAGCAATAGTGAAAAAGTATTTTGTAGAAAGTCTACTCAAGAGTTGGATAAATGATCTTAACATCTGATTTAATACTTAAATATGATGTAATCAGACAGGAAAATGTAAACTTAGGTATAAATTCTCATATTTTAAAAACATGAGAAGGAGTTTACACTTCTACTCACTCCTTTGAATATTTATTGTTTGCATTGCTGTCATTTAATTGTAACTTGGCATGCTCAAATAATACAAAAAAAAGGTAAAAAAGAACAAAATTAAACAATAACAAATCTATAACATAATTGCAAAAATAAATTCTGGCAGATGAAACACTTTTTATTCATTTATTTTTTACCTAAAACTCAGTTTAATATAACTTGCTAACTTACTAAAGTGCGATGTGGGGCATGATTGTTTGCGTGCAATCAGAATGTGGAAGTTTCTGGAAATAACTGATGCTTTGTGATCCAATTTCACTTGGCTTTCCATTGACCTACTACTATCAGTCACAGATGAGATCAGCTTCTGAGAATGATCTCTGGCCCAGATTTACTCATTTGGCTGACTGCTTTGCAATTTATTGCAGCTATTTATCCATCTGCATGCTACCTGAGACTCTAGGAGTATTTTCCACAAGTTTGATCTCTAGTTCTTCAAACCATGCACATGGTAAAGACAGTAATAAATATTATGAATCAACATTAAAATGACTATCAAATTCAAAGATATTTCATTTTGATTACCTTGTTAAAATATATTTTTTTCATAATGAGAACTCCGTTTTTAGCTTTTTTGTTGTTGTTGTTGTTGTTGTTGTTAGACTATAGCATGTAGCCTTTCAAAGCTTAACACTTTCATTGACCTCAAAACATTGTATTCTCTAGGAGATAAATAAAGGAGATAAACCTTTGTTTATACCCTGGATAAACAAAGGTTCCCCTCTTTGCAATTCCATACTTTTGTAGTTTTGATCTCTCACACCCAAAAAGGTCAGGTACGACATGTTGTAAGAGCCAAATGATTGAACTGAGGTTACAAACCAAAATAAATACAAATAACTCTGGATAAGTTATTTACTTTACCAATTTGCACATCCATTTTGCTATTTCAACTCTTCCTTCTTCCATTTAGCAAACTAATAATTTTATAGTAATGTTCTGAAACCATTGTTTATCAGTTTAGTTTTTGTGGATGCATGGTATTTTGCCATTTGACATGTTATACCTTTGGACTTTTAGCTATTTAATAATTGACTTTTTTGGAGCCGTTTGCCAAGTTTGTTCTGACCGTACATCACTATGTGCCAACTAGAGACAAGTTTTGTATCCACTTTTACAACAGATGACCTAAAGTAATGTCTGCAATGTAATCGTGGTTTGCCACATGAATATGTGGTTTTATGACTCCAATAAATGATTCCTACCAGCGAAAGGTCCCTTCTGAGTAATTTTTGAATTGATTAGTGATAATCAACAAGATTTTACAGCATATTACAAAGGTTTTCAGATATTATATCTAAGATTTAAGTATCTTTATGATTGGTAGTGACATGGAAATACTCATCCACAATCAAAAACAAAGTACATGGGTATGACAGGCACCAAATGAAAGGAGAAATGGACAAAAACATAATACATCTGTGAGAATTGGTGAAAGGATGAATTCACCCAAAGCTGATTGTGTGACCCAAGTAAGTAATTTCTGAAATGGTCTTTTTTCCCTTTTACTACTTTGTATCTTTGGACTTTTGGATTGTTTTGTATCTGACACACTGGTGTCACATCTGATATGCGATACACGCTGGTGCCACCTACTGCATAACATATTGTACAGACAATATTTTATGCAAGTTGTTACATGTGTAACCTGAAAATTTACAAAATTAGGGTGTGATTGGCAAATTGGACCAGAGGCTTGTACTAAATAGGTGTTTTCTTTAAATCAAGGAAGTTTATTATACTTTTGTAAATGTTTCTGTTTGTATCCTTTTCCCCCCACACAGACCTGAAAGAAAGAATGGAAAGTTCTTGAGCTTTTTCCTCATTTCACTTCCACCTTTGTTTTGCCCTCTCAGTCGGATCGGGAGCAACGTGGATGGACAGTATTTGATGGATGGAGTCCCGTTCAGCTGCTGCAACCCCAGCTCCCCCAGACCCTGCATCCAGTACCAGATGACCAACAACTCCGCTCACTACAGCTATGACCACTACACCGAGGAGCTGAACGTGTGGAGACGTGGCTGTCGGGAAGCCTTGCTGTCATATTACGGAGGCATAATGAATACCATTGGAGCCCTAGTGCTGCTGGTCACTATGCTGGAGGTTAGCACTGCCAAAATACGAACATTTTAAATTATTTGATAATTTTGTCACATTGGTGTTTTTTTTTTTTTTTTAATACTGATTTTTCTGGAATTTACTAGGAGAGACTACTTGGTTTGTTTGTTTCACAGAGTTATTTATATTTTTAAAACAAATAACAAATCACAAATTACAAATTTAAAAAGATGAATTGCACACAACACACAGACTGAATTCTTTAAAATGGGGGAAAGGAAGAACATTGACTAGTTATCGTTAATATATTAGTAGATATAAATAAGCATATATTGATAGAAGGCTGTTCTACAATAAGTTACATAACCTGTTACAATTATAATCATGTAAACTTTATGTTGTAAGTTTATGAATAGAATAGCATATACTTTATTGAAATTGCTTAATTTTATTATTATTAAGATTATCCAGTTAAATATGAGGTATTCATAGTCAGCATAGACTGTATATCCTGGAGGATGAGTGAAATAAAAGTAAGATTTAGTTGTTTCCTTTTCTCCTTTCAGGCCATGAATATTGCAAACATATTTTCACGCTATCTAATTATGGAGCTTGACTTACATAGTTCCTTATTCTCATTTATATGATTGTTTTATGCTATATACATATGTGTATTTATGATATGTACATATGTGTATGTACACATATGTATTCGAAGGGTTTCATTCAATCACTCTTTCACTGACTGCTAAAGTCACTGTCAAAAAGCACACCCCTGTTTTTCACATGATCCCTTAAAAGAGATCCAAAGTTGTGCTTCTACAAGTACCACTAAGACTAAATAAGGCTTGTCCTCAATAAAATTTATAGTAATATATTTTAGTAAATTGTTTCACTTAAAGCATTTGTAGATCTAAGCGTCATCTGAAAAGCTATGACAGGAGATGTGTGCAGAGTCTGAGTAAAGACATGTGCTCTGATTGGTCAGCTTTGCAGGCCTAAACAGAGGCTACCGTCACAAAGCAATGAGGCTTCATTTCAAATTTCTAGACTCAATTTCACTGAGAAAGTACAAGGAAACTGCCTACTGTCATCCAAGATAAATTATATAGCAACAAAAACCTAAAGATGACATAAGCTTACTAGAATTTTATTCAACACAATGAATTCAATTTTCCCAACATATGTATTTATTAAAAGTAAAGAATGTACGTATTTCTTATGAATTGGTAAGTACTTTGCTGGGTTAGTCCTATTGAGGGGTTCAGTGCAATTCTAGAAATGAGGCATTATCCAGAAAGAATGCTTCAAGTAGTTCTGAGTTTTTCCTTTTCTTTAGTTTGTGGCAAGATTGTCATAACAAAGAAGTTATGTTTATTATATTCAAACACACTGCATCTGAACCATCTGAATAGATATTTAGCTTTGCTTTTTTGTGTGTTTTTCTTCAACTCTGTGGCAAGAGACTCGTTTGAAGAATCTGAAACACAGGAGCTGCTGTAGGCTTAAGGTGCTGCTATTATGGTTTCTAATGCTTTTCACTGTTGTCTCGCATGATCGTGCCCATCTCAACAGCCTGGTACAAGTCATGGAGTTGAATCTGCTGAATACTGCACTGTCCAAATGCATAAGCATCCTGGTTGGTTTATTTCTACAAGCATCCATGCGATCAATCAATGCAAGTAATCTTTTCCAGCTTTAACAGAATTTATAAATGGGGATTAATGAAAGTGAAAGTCTTAGATTTGGTCTGTTTTGAGTTCAGGACCAGTTGCTCCAAAAGTGTTTGCTGCGTGGATTAAAAAGCTTCGTCATTTGTTTCCTTCTTCCTGTTCTTCTCCTTCTTCCAAAACACCTTTATCCAATTTACCTTGATATCGTTTCTGCTGGCCTCGGCAGTAATACCAACCTGCAAACGTTGTAATCTGTAGCAGTCATATAGGATCTAACCTCACTTGAGATCTCTCCTCTGGGTTTGCTGCCACCGTCTGTTGTTGCAAAGACCAAAGTTGTTTGGGGCTTTCAGAATGAACTTGTAGAGATAAATCCTTGAAGTCTAAGAATACCAAGTATGTTATGAATCATCATCGAGCAGAGACTGTAAATAGAGCCATTTAGATAACATCTCTCTGCTTTAAACCCCGCAGGAGATCACCTGTCTTAAAAATACAGATTTAGGCAACACGCAGAGCTTATCAGTGGCACGGTTGGAGGATTTCCAGAATCAAGTTATGCAACCGTCGCTTGTGCTGACACAGATAGTGGGTTCAGAGAAGAAGTAATGGGTCAATCTGCGGGAGATTGAGTTCCAAAACCTGAAACGTCATCTTCAAAACTAATGTCTCCAATAACTTTTGATATTACAGATGATGTCAACAACTGTTTCTAAAAGCTCCTCCAAAACTAAATGTATTTGATTCATACTCCCTTTGTTGCTTGCTTTGCCTCAGTTCAGTTTCATGATAACACATCTGACTTGGCAGTGACTGGCGCCAGCTGGGAGAAATGTCTAGTCTTTCTTGGTTGTCAATGAGAAACCGGATCAAGTAGTGGATTGCACATGTGTTAACTCATTATATTCATATTCGCCATCCTTGCTACAAACAAACTCACATTTAAACTCAACCGGTACTCTTGCAGGTTGCTGTGACCGTCGGCCTGCAGTACGTTGACACCTCCCTGTCCACGCTGGCCAACCCGGAGGACATGGAGAGCGAGAGTGAGGGCTTCCTCCTGGAGAAGACAGTAAAGGAGACATTCACTGACATCATGGCTAAAATGAAAGCCATGGGCAAGGGGGCAAAGGTGGAGGAAGGGGGCGAGGAGGGCGTCGCTACTGTCAGCTGAGCAAAACTCCAGCCACCCGCAGAAACTGTGAAAACTTCCACCTGAAGTGGAGACGAGAAGAGAACATTTTCTACCAGACTTTATTTTCCAGCTCCACCAACTCACCCAATCTGATAAAAAAAATAAAATAAAATAAAAATATGTGATTTAAGCTTTTGAAATAAATTTATTTTTGAAATTTCTGCAGCATAATTTCACATTGATAATGTTATTTTTTTTTAAAAATATATACAATACAATACAGTTAGAGAACTGACTGTTTCTAACAAATAATGGCAGAGTCATTGGCTCCCCTGCTGTTAATGAATTACTTTAACTTTCCAAGTTGAGCCATGTATGCAACATTTTATAATTGTCCTGAACTTTATCTTGAACTTTTAAAGAATAGATGGCTTCACAGTGCAGTAAAGCAGTATGTTTCGTCGTTCATCGGTCTTCATCAACAGTCCTGTGTTGATGAAGACCGATCATACGGAGAAGCACCCTTGTGCTTCTCCGTATGATGTAGCTCTGGAAACTGAGAAAGCCATCAAAGAAGACTGATTTTGCATGTGGTGAATCATTTGTGTGTTGATTTGGGCATATGCTATAGCTCAATGTCCTGCTGAAAGACCCAGTGGCAACCCATTTCCAGTTTCTGGCTGAATCCAGCATTTTGTTTCATAAGGCATTTGAAAGAGTTCATGATGCAGTGAACTTCAACAAGGTTCCAGGGGCTTTTGGAAGACATAGCAGCCCACGGCCTCACAGATCCTATACTGAACTTTGCACAGGCTTTTAGGAGATGTCCCTTATATTTATTATGATTTTTGTTTCAAAATAGACCCACTTGGAGCATCTGTTGAAAGAAAGTCTCATCTGACCAAGGCACCCACTTTCACTTAAAGTTACAGATTAGCATGCTCTGCTTTTTTTCTTTTTCTTTTTTTTTTTTTTTTTACACAATGTTATGACTTTTTCTTGGGATGCCTCTTAAACAACAAGTTGGCATGTTGAGAGCTCTGCATCTCTTCAAGAGTGGGCTTTAAAGATTTTAATGTAGGCTGTAATTTTGGGTACATTTAGGTAGGTATCTATTTTCGTGTAGCCATTTCCTGACTTAAGGGGATCTGCACACATCTGCTTTGCTTTACTGGCATGTTCTCTTGTCTTTCCCATTTGAAGAGTGCCTAAGAGAAGTGGGTCACCGTGTCACATCACAATCCCAGGCAAGCAGAAGGTTGTGTATCATTAGTTATACATTTTTTAAAAAACTCGGTTCAACTTTAAAAAGCAAGTATTCATAAAAATGATTTGATTTAATTTATTTTTAAAGAGGCTGCTAGTTTTGTTTTTCTACTTCTGAAGACTGCATGTTTCTAAATTTCTTCTGTGATAGTTTATGCTACTGCAGTGACATATTAATAAATCTTAAGGCTTGTCACGTCTTCATCAGGATGGCCAACAAACGTGTCCGCATCTGTACGTGATAACGATCCTACAACTGAACTGGTTCATGGCCACAGTACATAAGAATATAAAAGATAGAAACCCTCCCAACTGGGTTTCTGTTCTATTGCAAAGCTCAGTATCCAGCTTTACTTGACAGTTTATATCTAAATACATTCATAGTTTGTCATAGTTTGGCTTTTTAGCTTTATCTCCATCTGAATGCACAGAATATATATATATATATATATATATATATATATATATATATATATATATATATATATATATATATATATATATATATATATATATATATATATCATACTTCAGTCCACATTTAAAGCCTGGATAGGCTCCTCACATGGAGCAAAAATCGGAATTAGGTGACTGATTTGCGAATGTTTGGCCAGCGAAGGATGAGAATCAGGAGGTGTGCCCTGAAGTGAAGCAGTTTAGAGTGAATTGGCAGCTAAAATTTGGCCTCCTGACCCCTGTCCTGTATCTATTTCTTGAAACATACAGTATGTATGCGTGTGTATGTATGTATATTGTAACAACTGGATCTTTGTAAATAGTGTAGAAAAGATTCTACTTTTTTAAAAATAAAAAAAGAGATATATACTGTAATTAAGTTAAATATTGAATTCTATGTTAAATTTTCCAAGTGATATTTTTGACTTCTGTGTGTTTATGTAGATAAACCAAGAACATGTAAATGAATAAAGGATTTTAGAGATACGATCTGACTGTGAAACAACAGCTTGGTGTTTTGTCCCGACCTTGAAAGTGCAGAGACCTGAAACCGTCAGGGAAGCCATACTGCGAGTGCCCCAGGGTTCCTGATTAAGGCAATAGGATAAGGGTAATTATGGTATTACTGCTTTCACATGGACATGGGATGACTTTTCACATGTCTTGTGTCAGAGCATGAGAGCGTTCTAAAGCGTAAACATAGCTGTACTGGTCAATTGGGTGTGTAAAATGCACAATGCAGCTGCCGACTCTCTTGATTTTTGAGCATAACGGCCCTTAAATCTGCTGCAGCGTAAGATTTGACTTCATAGCATGCAAATAACAAACCCCGTGATCCCTTCAGCCTAGATATTGATAAATAATAACTAGCATGGCCCTGTTTATCCATCCTCTTCAGACTCAATCCACTAATAACATGTGCATGTGAGCTGAGATCCACATTTTGTGTAAACTCCCACCACGAGGAATGAGAGGCCCTGATATCAAAGCTGGTGTGGCTTACCGAGAGCACACGGGGAGGGGCGTGAAGAGTCAGCAGGAATGGTGGGGAGGCCAACTCTGCGCGGTATTTTTGTTGGACTAAAGCACATAACCAGAGCTGAGCAGATAAGAAGTCTAATCGGCTTGAGATTAGCGTGAGCCCCTCGGCCAGGTGAACGGGCGAGGTCCTGTTCACAACAGGGAGGAGGACAAGGCAAGAGAAAGTGAAGATCAGGGCAAGATGAAAGGAAAATAAGGTGTAAAACCAGCGAAAAGGTGAATAAATACTCTTATTCTGTTTGGTAAAAGTGCTGTGTAAAATAATTTGATCTCTTGTAGAGTCCCTTTGTTTTCTCCTTTGTTAAACAAACTTAAGTGTCTATCATGAAAAGTCATTTTCAACCAATCTGGCCCTATCCAATTTCAAACTTGATAACTGCTTGTACCAAACTTTGGTGGCAGTATTTATTGTTACTGGCAAATAACTTTTTATGTCACTGAACATCAGTCCACCCTATGCAGAATTGATTTAATTCAGCCTCTTTGGAGGGTTTTAAGCATGAATGCCCTGTTTAAGGGCATTACTTTGACTAGACAACTCCCAAACCTTAATAATGTGTTGTTAATTTTTAGCCATGGATCACTGTCACTTGGATCACTGTCCTGCTATGTACTGGAGCTGTGCTTGAGCTTAAAAGGGCAAAAAGTGAAGTCCGGAAAATCTCCAGAACAGAATTAATCGTTCTGTTAATCCAGGTTCGAAAACAGCAAATCATGCCCAGACCATCACACTACCACCATCGTGCTTTGGTGTTGGCATGATCTTTTTGTGAAACACGGTTAGTTATATTCCAGATGTTACAGGTTGCATACCTTCCAAAACCTTACATTTGTGTATCAGACGTCCAGAAACTAATTTTCCAAAAGTCTTTGGGACCATCAAGATTTTGTGGATAATGGTTTCTACTGTGGTTCACTAGAGTCCTAAAGCTTTAGAAAATATTTTGTAATGCTTTCAAGACTAATTGATGTAATTTACAGTACTTTGCAAAAGTCATGAACTTCTTCTGTTTTAATCTGTGCTTCCTAAGATCCAACTTTCTTCACATTGTTAAAGTGGATCTACAGAGAGCTAACAACTGCGGATCCACTTTAACCCTCACCTTTACCAAAGTAAAAGTTCAAAGGAATCAATAAAAGTCCAAATTAAATTACATTTATAACTGCATTTGACATTCGCTCATGTATAAGTGCATGTAATTTTATATGCTTATTTACCATACACTATAAGAGGTCTAATTTGTGTTTTCCCTTTTTGAAGCTATGGCCACATCACTGCAAATCTAATTCATTGACCCTCCAAGACTCGAACATATCTCCTTTGTGAAACATTTGGGAGTGTTGATTGTTTGTTTAGATGGAAGATCCAGTCAGAGCTGATTCAGTCACATCAGAAGCCACAAGGGGGCGTGTTTTCATCATGATGTAACCTGACGGCTCCTTACACACTCATAAAATATTTATAGCTAACTCTTATCAGATATAATAGACTTTTATCACTTTTTGTTAGATGATAAAAAAAACTTCAAATAATAAGAATAATAAAAAAAAATATTTCACAGAAGACTAATCTGTTGATTAGCATTTAAATTCAGTTCTTTGAGGGGTAAAAAAGATTCACTCTGACAATTTTAATAATAATTATAATGACTCCAGACATAATTGATCAGTTATATCTCGATAAAATATCTACAAAATACATAATTATCTGGTTATTTATTCAATATTAATGTACATTTTTTATAAGATGCATTTTAAAATGTCAACAAAAACATTCTAAGTAAAAGGGAGTAAATCTCATCTCACCTAAAAGACAGGAAAGACAAAATGCAAATGAATGATGAAATACTTTAGAAATATTTCACAGAAAATTAGCGCTCTTTTCAGGGTAGTAACAAATTGACATCGGATTTATTTATTATGTTTTTTTTTGTTTTTTTTTACCTCCATTCTTTAAATTAACTGACAGAATTTTATTTTGACCCTCCGGTCTAGAAGTATTCATCCACTTTGAACTATGCATTTTATATCACAGACAAACACAAAGTGTTACATAACTGTGAAGTGAGGAAAAGCAAACATGCTTTTATTTTATTATTAATATCAACTTGAAAAATGTGATACGCATGTTTTAGCTCTCTTCCTTTTGTTACCTCTGAATAAAATCAAGACAGTTAAATTACATTTAGAAGTCTCTTATTTAGTGGATAGAGTCCACCGGTGTCTTGATTTGATTTAATCTCAGTATATATTCAGCTCTTGCGTGAAGGCCTCAGAGGTTTGTTAGAGAACATCAGTGAAGAAACCACATCATGAAGACTAAGGAAGGAAGCAGACAGATCAGGGATAATTGTTTTGAAGAAGTTTAATGCAGGGTTGTTGTAAAACACTATGCCAAGCAATGAACAACTCATTGAACAGTGATCAGTCCAACATCTAAGAGGAAAATAGTATGGCACAACCATAAACCTACCAAGATATCACCATCCAGCTAGACGGAAAGGCTGAGCAAGGAGAACATTAATTAGACAAACAACCAAGAGGTCCATGGTGACACTGGAGGAGCTGCAGAGTTTCAGTAAAACAATGCTGAAAGATGTCACGCTTAAAGTTAGCCAAAAGTCATTCGAGGTCCAACTGAACTTTTTTTGGAACAGACACTGTGAGGCTTAAAAGTGTGTTAGCCTGCAGAAAAACATATTGGAGGCAGCATTTCGTGTTGGTCGGGTCTATAAAATCCCAATAAAAACCCTTTGAAGTCTGTGGCTGAAACATGACAAAATATGAACATTTTGTAAGCCACGCAGAAAATGGCAACACAAATGAATATGCATCAATAATTCAGGGTGCAAATAGACATCCAGGGCGTGATCCGAAGTGTGTCAGGTGCTTCCTTGGAGGTCTCAGGCGGAGGTTTGGGGAACGCAGCTCACACGCCTCACTTTACAGTGACCATGGCAGACAGAGAGAACAGCAAGAGGGAGAGAGGGAAAAGAGAGGCCCGTGACTGGTAGATGTGTGACCCGCTCAGAAGGGCATTGTTGGAGCTATGAGAGGACAATGCACTGCCCCCGCCCTGAATACTCGCCATACCAGCTGACCAGCCATTACCAGCTCTGCTGTCCTGTTACCGTTCCTACTGCTCTGACACATACACACACACACACACACACACACACATACTCGCGCGCGCGCACTCAAGCACACACTCACGCATACACACGAACACACGCAGATGACCTCCAGGATAAGTTTAGTCTTACAAGCTGAAATGCTCTGAGTCAAACAGTGGACAAGGGATTGAAACCTAGTGGGAGGCACAGCAGTGAATGATAAAAAGCTTAATCCAATGCATACACTGAAATTGTTTCAACACTGCACTTCTTCTTCTTCTTCTTCTTCTCTCTCTGTGTGTGTGCGTGTGTGTAACTTGCAGCAAGTTAAGTTTAGACCCTTGCATCTATCTGCCCCTTCAGCAGCAACATTTCTGCAGCCCAGAGACTGCAGTAGCCACCCAGAGAAAACAAACACAAACTCTAACACCGTCGTATTATTTCAGGATCCTGGACAAATGCTCTCATAGTGGAGGCTGTGGAGAAACGGGTTCTTCAGCCAAACAGGATCACAAACCAGCAAGACAACTGTGAGCAATACCACGTTTAAATTTCACATCAGCGGGAATCCCAGTAAAGATTAAAAAAGCACATCTACACAGTAAAACTTTTTATGACGTGGAGCTGCTGCTTCAAGTGCCATTCCACCGCTGATTTATTTACGACCATTGCTTTCTGCTCTACATAGATAGTTACATCTAAATCATCCTGGTTAAAGTTCTGATTTATTAATTTTATAAAAGCTGCAGAAATAAACTATTTAACAACCAATTAGTAAGAATGGATTAAACTATTGTTATAAAATACATTTTTTTGTTGATTTTTCCACTTTTTTCTCAGAAGAAACATTTTCTTTGTCTGGAAAAATAAAATATCTTAGTTTTTGTGGAATCTTCAACTCCATGTTATTCAACTTCAATCAGATATCTTTCAGCATCAAATCCTTGCCTAAGGGGAACAAATCATACTCTTACAAAATTTGTGGACACAGATACTTTAATATTTCCCACAAACTTTTAAATTTAATATTTTATTTGTTATTCAAGTCAAAGAAGTATAAAAAACCAAACAAATAATCTTACACAGACCTTATTTTTCTAACTGAACACAATTTTTGACTCAAAATTGATAGGTGGGATAATTTGTCTTTTTTCTAACAGGACATAATTTTTGGTGCTTTATGTTTTGTTGATTTATTTGATTGCATTTAAATTTGTAAAATGTAAATATTGTTTCTGCAAATGTCATTGTGAATTTAACCTATAAATGTATTAAAACAAAATGGATTTGTATTCACTGATTGAGATTTGCATATTTTGTCACACAACTGCAAGCCTTGTTTGATGGACCAACACTAAGTAGTGCATAAGTTGAACATGGCAGGAAAAGGAAGCATGGTAGTTAGCTTTTCTGTACTCTTCTTCTTTTTTATTTTTACAGATTAAAATGGGAGAAATGCTGTTTTTTTTTTAAAATTCAGACATCTTTACTGTGACAAATAAAATTCAGAGCAAGAGATGACTTACAGAAATAGTCAAATGGTGGCAGCATCATTCTGTGGGAAGTTAAATGGAGCTAAACACAGTATGTGTGGGCTGCAACATAATTGAGACTGAGGTAAACCTTCATCTTCTAGCAGGACAATAGCCCTAGATGCACAAGATAAGGCTACAATAGAATGGGTGCTGACATTTAGATCAAATCATGTTCATATTTCAGAATGGCACAGTCAAAGTTCAGTCCTTAATCCATTGGAGAATATGAGGGAGGCCTCAAAACCTGTTTTTCACTGAAGACAATATACACCAGACTTTTCAGATTTAATTTGTAGATATATATTTTTTTAATTGTTAAATTTGTGGTTGTAACATTGAAAATATAACATTGTTCAATTGATATTCACACTTCAATACCAAATTGCACTAATGATGTAATCATAAAATGAATAAAAATCTAAAGCTGTAGGAGCTAAATCAACCCCTAATGTCACAGTTTCTGGTACCTGAATGTCCCTAAGTTTTATGAAAAAAAAAAAAGTGACAGGCAGCGCCTGCTGCAGAACAGGTGGACATACCTTCACTGGCCGGTTATATTGTTATGGGCTTTTTTACAGACAGTGTGGGGTGTCCGCGTGCGTGAGCGCGCGACAGAAAATGAGGTACTGGGCGGGGCGGGGGCAAGCCGAAGTGCGCGAGCCCCCTCCTCCTTCCCTCTCCCTCTGATATCGGCGACGCGCGGCGCGCTCGCTGCAGTCCTCTAGTGTTGTACTGTAATCATATGACAGGGAGTCGGTCCCCGCTGCCGAATACCGACACACCGGGCGGACACGAGCGAAGGCGCCGGGGTGGAGGACACCAGTTGATGGTAGCTCTGTAGCAGAAGGAGTGCAGGCGGAGGCGGCCGAAGTGTCAAACAAGTGCCAAACTCCCCCCTTAACTTTTTCAAAACTCTGGAGAGAGCCGAGCGGAGGGGTTGGGGGGGAGAACCGTTGAAGAGGACAGGACTCACGAACCGAAGGACAGTCCGCTGTACCCGGAGCTGAGAGTTGAGTCTGATCCGGTGGTGTGCTGGTCGTGGCTGGTGGAACCCCCCTTCCCTCCCCTGGGATCGTCGCTTTTTATTTAAAAGAAAAGTTGATAAGATTTCCCTGCTAGCTAGGTCACCCGAATCAAAAGCCATGGTCGGGGAGACAGAGGTGAAGGAAAGACCCAAGTCCAACCCGGACTATCTGATGCAGCTGATGAACGACCGGAAGGTGATGAGCTCCCTGCCCAACTTCAGCGGCATCTTCACGCATCTGGAGCGGCTGCTGGATGAAGGTAAGTGTGCCCTGAGCAGCGTTGCCACAGATCAAACCCATCACTTTCATGAAAACTAGAGCTGCACCAACAAATCAATCAATCACAGATCGGAATCGGACAATTTTCACCTGACCTCTTCTGCTCTGTTATTGGCAGATCAAAGCCAAAAATCCTACGTTTGAGTTTCTATTAATTAAATGTAGCAAAACTAAGAACTCCAACCATTTTTCTAATATTGCATCACATAATAGCATGCACTTGAACTTAATTTTTTATTAAAAATAAAGTATAGGGGCGTGTGTCTTGATGTATAAATAGGGATCTTGTTGTTCGTTTTCTATTGGTTCCAAACCTGCTAAGTCAATCAAAGGATCCACAGCACAGTTTTGACACTTTTATGTGTTGCTGTTCTAACAAGAAAAACACACAAAAATCAAACTTATGCAGACACACACACAAAATGGTATACAGATGAACCCGATTGGTTCATCTGTAGCTTAAATATATGGACTTAGCTGAGCTTTGGCAACAATTTTCCCCACTGCTGCCAAAATATTATAACATAATAGTTATTAAAGTTGCCATAATGTTACCTCATAACATTTGTTTTGATTTCAATGCATATATTTATGCATTGTTTTATAAAATACAAGTAAACACCCTAGCGAGGCAACTACATTTGTATTTTGTATTTTGCAAGGAAAAAAGTTTTCAAGCCTTTCTGCTAGCTGACCAGTAGTGCCCAGAAACATGTGGGGGAGGGGAAACGCTGCATTACTATACTCTCCATATGCTCTGAGAAAGTCTCGGTCACTCTGATGCTTTCTCTGACTTTCAGACTGTAGAAACAGTTGCAGGGCAGTATTTGAAGTGTCAATCAGCAAGTCAGACCTCAAACAACATCTAAAATTGGTATTAGCCACGATAAGACTGATTGGTTAATTTCTATTTGGAACACATTTCACAATTTTTTTTTACAGTACATCCATCAACATGTTTATGTATACAAATTACCACCTTCACATTTTGTTAACTGCTGTTATTAATATTTGCCTGTTCCCAGAGTGGGATTAATGAAGTACTTCTGTTCAGAAATATTTTATCCTTAAAGTAACTGAGCTTACTGAATGGTCTTTATCAGGATTCCTCCCTGAATCCTTGGAAGCAGCAGAGTTGAACCCAAAAACTGATCCCAGTGATAAGCTATCAGTTGTCTCCTGACTGTTTTCATTCAAAGCATGCATATAGTTTTGCAAACCTGTATCTTAAGCGAGATTTCTGATACACTGAAAAGAACAGCAGATCACTCTCTCTCTCCTCTCTCTTGCTCTCTCTTTTGCTTTCTCTCTGTCTCTCTCTCTTCAACACACACATACACACACACACACACACACGCACACACACACACACACACACACACACACACACACACACACACACACACACACACACAGTGACGGGAACAAACAGACAGTTGTTAGTCTTTCCCAGTGACCTAATGAGCAGGCTTATGTGAATGCTGCAGCCCATCCCTGTGCAGGAACGAGAGCATGAACGTGTAAAATATTTGATTTGTAGCTTCTTACGAGGCCTCGAGTCATGTTGCGTGCACAGCTTGCCGATACAGTCCACTTGTTGATATCCACCGCATCTCACCAGATGTAGCTGCACACACTATCACACACACACACACACACACACACACACACACACACACACACACACACACACACACACACACACACACACACACACACACACACACACACACAGATACATATATTTTTGTAACCCCAAATCCCGAGCTGTCCTTGTGTTTTAGTGTGTACTCCCCTTTTTGAATGGTCGCTACAGGCCACTTACAGGCCTGTTGGTGCGCATCTGGATCGTAGTGGCTCCAACTTGGTGCTCCGTGACAAGTCTCATGACACAGCAGAGTCACTCCCATAGCCAGACGACCTCTACAACCCAACAAATAGGTCAGCTTCGTGCCTTTGAGGACTGACAGCTGAGCATGTTCACCCCTCACACGTGATAATGCGACACCCGTGGTCAGTATAAATGGCTTTGTCTTCAGGGATGAGATCCGTGCGCAAAAAGACTAAAGTTTATATATGGTGTTGTTAATAATAGAGCACTTTTCGCTTCCATATTTAATCCACGGACAGGTTAAGTGTAGAGATAAAGTTTGTTGCTGTTGGCCCCTCTGCTACTCCTTTATTGTTCGCTCCTTCGACCGACTCTCTTGTTCTTCTTTCACTTCTTGTTTTCCTGTAGCTACTTTTAACTCAAGGGTGACAGCAGGCCTTGCTTTCCTGTGCAGATTTTTAGGCCTGAGGTTGTGTTTTAATAGCTGTTTTTTCTTGTTTGCTTTTTTTTCACTAGGGACAGGTCTGAATAGGTTATTAGAGGATCATCGTTGTGACTGTGGCTCTGGCTTTAATTATAGTGTCATACCATAGTTATTATGGTCAGGCTTATCACTCAGAGAGGCGGGAGACATGCCTGGTGTCAGCCTGCTTAGGTCAGATGATATTTGCGACCCAAGGCAGCTATTCTGCTGTGTGTGTTTGTGCGGTGCTGTAGTCAGTTATTATTGCGCTGGAGTGTCATTACAAAGGTATCAGGGGCAAGCATCGGTCATTGAGACGACCGTAAACAAAACGCACAGACGGACAAAAATAAGTCTCGTTTAGGCTGGTGCAACTGCCGCAAACTCGAGCCACCGACTTGATCGCTGAGGAAGCACGGTTTTACTTTGAAATTTAGAGCAAATTACAATTAAGTTTCATTGAAATAAAAAAACAAAAATATTAGCCTTAAAGTTGGAAGGTGCAAATTTCAGTCATAACCTTCATATGGATTAAAATTTGCTTGACAACATATAAGAAGAAGTGACCAGAGTTGCTCTCAGTGTGGAGTGATACTGCTCCTCCCCCACATGTTGCTGAACTGCTTATCAGCTGAGTAAAAGAAGTCTACTACACTTTTCTCTCAGGCATAGAGGCTAGTCCGGCTAGTTAACCAGTTGATATAAGCATGTAATATTCCTAAGTCTAATCTAGTAATATTGTTGCATAAAGACAAAAATATTACTATTCTATTGTGTGTTATTTTAGCTGCATGCAGGAATTATATCCACCTTATAGAGCAATGCTGTGAAACCTTGGTAGTATTCTTCAAGGTAGGCATACTCCTGTTTGTGAGCAGATACCTGTATAGACATTCAGTAAGGATTGCAATAACCATGTCGTTTAGCATTAACAGGAGGCACGTTTTGTGAAAACAGCTACACTTATCAGTATTTTATGATGTCTGCAAACCAGAAAAACAGTTACTATTGTTTCAGTTGTTACTTTTTGAACGGTTAATACGTTCTCAGCTCTGTGAGATTATCAAGGCATTGAAATGCACAATGCACTGATCAGTCAACCAGAGATCAAATCAGTTTGGTGATAGATAGGCATTGATTTTTGTTTTTGTTTGTTTGTTATTTATTATTCGGACCATAGCCAAATACTTAAACCCCCATCTGAAAACACAAATAACTGCCTATTTTTATTATTCAAACTTCAGTTATGCCCTAATAAACGATACAGGTGGAAGACAATAGCTAAAGTATTTAGTTATTTGGGGATACAGACAATCAGCACCAAGGGAAATTAATGGTGCTCCTGGTGTATCGCACCTTGGTGTTTCAGCTTCTCAAATATTTTCTTTCAAATATTTTTGAAAAGAAATTAGCAATTGGAGAATTTGCCACAAGTAATTTGCCATTATTATGTCCCACAGACAAATATGCAAATACTGACCTGCAGCTCTCTTTTTAAAAATATTTCACAGAATCGATCAAAGTCGGGAGCAGCAGGTCAAGCTGCAAAGGAAAAATTGTATTGGTATTGGCTTGACAAAAACCTGATTGGTTCATATCTATCAGCAAATGTTGTGTTTACATTTAAAAGTAAGATTAAATGCTGTTACTTTGTACTGTTCAGCAGCACCAATGGGGTAACTGTGGTAGAGCAGTAGGCTTTCTAGTGAGTATGTTGTATTTTTAGAACTGTGTTTGTTTTGTGTGGCTCTGACTGTTTGCAGCGACAGCTTTGAATACTTTTTCTTGTGGTATTGAAATATAAATACCACAAAATATGTCAAGTACCTAACACCTACATGTCACCATGAAGTTCTATGAATAAACAGTGAATAAACAGTAAAGAAAATGAAAAAAAATTGCAGTTAATGTTTTGTTTTTTTTTCTCACATTGTTTACAGAGTATCAGGGTTAATATCCTGTGTGTTAGAGTTAAAGAGAGAAAAAAAAACGGAACAGGAGGGAAATTAGCTGCAATGCTGCAGGGTTAATTGTGAAGCATAAAGCAGTCAGATTCTACATGGTGGTGCAGTGTACTTATGATTGTCTTCCTGTATGTCTTTCAGCTGTCACACTCAGCGCTTCCTTTAATACTGGTGACAGTGAGTCATCGTCCTCAGCAGCGGACAGTCTGACGAAAGAAATGTGAAACCTCTTCAGTTCACTCAACATAACCTCTGTTTTTTTTTTTTTTTCTGACCTCTTGTCTCAAAGAGATCGGCAGGGTGCGCAAAGACATGTACAACGACACGCTAAATGGTGGCATGTTCAACGGGCGGGACATGGAGGAGCTCCCTGAGGCCATCGGACCTGTTGCTCAGCTGCAGGAGAAGCTCTACGTGCCTGTCAAAGAGTACCCCGATGTGAGTGGACAAAAATCTGAGACCTTTGCCCCATTTTTTTTTAGAAGAGCTTCTGTTTACTTTGGTCTGTTGTCTCTTTATCCTTTCTAAGCTACAGAAAGAGTGCCAGACAGTCAGCGAGGCTGTTAATCATGGGGACGTTTTACTTTAAATTTTATCTAAAAGCTGATTTCATTCTGAGATCATCTGTGCTCACACCCAGTGATGTAATCTAGAGCTAAATGGGTCAATAATGCATCAGGACCAGTGACTCTACTGGGATTAGACTTAATAAAATAAAATAATTTGTGAGATTAAGGTTAACACAAGGTGTTTTATTGAAAAAAAAAAAGTAATCTGAATTGTGTTACTTTAAACTGCAATGCAACAACGTATAAGTGCTTTAAAAGAGTATTTTATTTGCCCCCTTACAGTTTCATTCTGATTTTGGTTATTTATCACACTTAAATATTTGGGATCATCAAACTAATTTTAATGTAAAATTCAACCTCAGGTAAATATAAAAACCAAGTTTTAAACAATGATTTTATTTACTAAGGGGAAAACCAATTTGAATGGACCTGGCCCTATGTGAAAAAGTAGTTGCCACCTTATTAAATCATGAATGTGTTATTAACCACATTTGGTTCAGTTTCTCCAATGAAATTTTGCCTGATTATTGCCAGGCCTGTAGAGTTGAGAAATTACGTAGATAGAACCTGTTTGACATCATGAAGTAGGTAAAAACATCTCACTCAGCTTTTCAACTAAAATAAAACATCAACCCAAAAGTCAAAGATGATGGTGATTGTATGACTGTGGGTACATTTGCATCTTTTGGACATGGATCACTTGCTGTATTTGATGAAGCCATCAGCTGTACTTATATTTTTTATATTTTGAATGTTTATTGATTTTTATCTGTACAGCACTTTCTCACAGCTACTGTTGTTTTATAGTGTTTTTTTTTGTTTTTTTTTAAATAAACTAGTGGTAATTAGTAACGCTCAGACTGAACGAAATTTACTTTGGGAGTGGCCCAGTCAAAGCCTGGATTTAATTTACAGACCCATTCAATAATTTAGAATATTATTGAAAAGCCCATTTATTTTAGGAACTTTATTACCAAGTGAAACAGATTGTATTGATTAATTGCACACATGTGGATGTTTGAAAACTTTTATTTCTGTTCATCGTTCTAATTTTCCTCCTACCGCTAATGAAAACATGATATCTAAAATTAGAAAATTATTTCAGACCAATAAAAAAAATCATTGTACAAAAACAGAAATGTGGGCTTAATGAAAAGTTTGTATAACACCTGCTTATAGGCTGCTCTTTTTTAATTGTTTGGTTAATCTGACAAATGAAACTCATTTGGACGTATATTCTAATAACTGATTGAATATGACTTGATCAAAACAGTCATATTGGGTCAAGAAGAATGGAACAAAATTCTTCTACAGCGATGTAAAAGACTCATTGCAAGTTATTATAATTAATGGTAGCTGTTGCTGCTGACATTGGGTTTAGGTGCAATTACTTTTTTTTACCAGATTAGTTAGGATATCTTTTTCTTCCTTCAAAAATTAAATAATCATCAGAAAATGTTTTTTTTTTTGTTCTAATAAATCTTGTTATATTTCTCTGATAATACAATTATTTTGATGATCTGAAACATCTAATTGTAATGTATAAAAGGCAAAATCAGAAGAAACCTGTGAAGGGGCAAATACTTTTTCACAGCACTGTAGGGATTTCAGTATGAGCTGGTTGATCCACATTGCGTGGCTCACATGATTTTCTCCACGCATCAGCTCGCCAATCACCCGCCACAATGCCGGGCTGTCCTGATTCACATGACGGCAGGCTAACAGGACGCACGCAGGAGTGCTTTGGAAAAACGTTGACATCAAGGTTAAATTTAGTGAGCAGTTCCTCTGTCTGGATCCGTGTATTGCGGTGAGCAGACGGGGTCAGAATGGGTCGGAATGAGTACCTAAGTAAACCTCAGAACACATTGAGAGAATATGACAGAAAAATTAAACCGGGACAAGGCCGACCAATTGTTATGAAAGAAGCCAACAGAGACATAGGGTTATTGGGAAAGAAGTAACACACACACACATGGAGGGGCACCTGTCAAGTTAATCACTCAGCCATAGTGACAGATAAGGGTAAGAGAACGACGGTGTCCTGTCAGGCCTCCAACACCAGCCAGCACACATATAATGAGCTATTTTTGTCTCTCCTACTAACACAAACACTTTACAGCTTCACAAACTTAAAAGATATCATTGTACTAATTCATGCATTAAAAAACAAACAATTTTGCTCTGAGGGGTATTATTGACGTAGCTCTACTTTTCTCATGCAGTCTTGTTCATTTTGTAATTTTTTTTAAAACTCTTTTTGTGTAGTTCAATTTTGTAGGAAGGATCCTGGGCCCACGTGGCCTGACAGCCAAGCAGCTAGAGGCGGAGACCGGCTGCAAGATTATGGTGCGAGGAAAGGGCTCCATGAGAGACAAGAAGAAGGTAAGCATTTTAAAAAACACAGAAGGTCTACACTTTCTCCTTCCTCCTACATACAGTCATTGGACAGACCAACGAGCTGACTCGTTGGTCAGTCAGCTCTGACCAACGAGTAGCTTAAATACAGGAATATAGTTTTTTACTTGCATTAAAGGTATCGCATCTGATTGACTATTAAATTAGATATTTTTACTAAAATAAGTCAAAGGTTATAGACATGTGCATGTATGCATAAATGGAGGTAATTTTGAAAATCATTATATGTTGGATCTAAATGTTATGTTAGCAAACCTGTACCTATATTTTCTTTATGTATGTCACATTTAGGCAATTGGTACTCTATTCTGCATGTTGCTGACTTGAGTTTTAAGAAAATTATCTTCATATTTAATGCTACCAGCCTTCTGTGTACAGCTATCAGTGTTGAACAGCAATGTTCACAAGATCATTTTTCTAAGTCAAGTCTTCGAAGGTAAAGTTCAAGTCAGATTTAAGTCTTTAAGGGAGACGTCCAAGTTAAGTCACTTACCTTTCACCCCAAGTCAAGCCGATAAAGAGAAAGCCAAAGCCTGGTCCCAAGTCTTTGTTGACCAACTGTTCATATGTTATGTTTTTTACCCCACGTTAAGTCTCAAGTCTAAGAGGTAAATCAAAGCCGGCTCTCAATCCTTGTGAGAAAAGCAAATCAATGTCAAGTTTCAAATTATGAGGAGCAAGATTGTATCTTTTCTCTACAAGCGGCATGACCAAGTGAAGTTTTACATCTTTTTTTTGACAAGTTAAAGTCATTTTTCAATTCTCAAAGGGGCAACTTTACTTCAAGCCTTTAGTCTTTAATAGAAAAGACCATGTTAAGTTTCAAGTTAATCAGATCTCAAGTGTTTTGCCTTATGTTGAAGTAACTTCACAAGTTATCAAGGGACAACTCCACCAAATTCCAGGTCTTTCACATCAAGACCAGGCCAAGTTTAAAGTTTTTGAGTGGCAAGTCCAAGTTGAGTCTCAAGTTTTTCAGTTCAAGTCCAAGGCGGCTCTCAATTCTTTGAGGGTCAGGTAAAGTGCCTTAGTCTGTCATGATCAGCTGAAGTCAAGTCTTTAGCCTTTAAGTGTCAAGTTTTGGTCAAGTTTTAAGTCTTTGAGGGGTCAAATCAAATTATTTCCACTTGGCAGAATGGTCGAGTCTAAGTCTACATCTAGAGCCAATTGGGAATCTGCGACAGAACTTGAACATTTATTTTTATAGATGCTTTCCGTTCAACCTGATTGCAAAAAAGGAAGGGTGAAATCTCAGCTTCTACACGTGTAAAGCTGGAAGAGACAAACCCTAGAAGCTGTAAATGCAACATAAGCGTCTCTGCAAGTATTGCCTCAGACGGGATGAATGCATCATCCCAGCATGTCATAATTTTCAGATTTCTATTTGGAAAACATTTATTTTCACCTTGAAATTATATAATACAGTGAGTTACCTAACACTTAAAATCACAATAATGGTTGGGGTTGTAGCATACCAAAATGTAAAAGACTTCAAAGGGTGTGAATACTTTTGCAAGACCCTTTGTTTTTCCTTCTGGGCTGAGTTTTGCTTTCCTGTCCTGGTGTTCAGTCCATCTGTCCTCCCTTCCTCTCCCCTGGTGTCTGCTGTTGGACGGAGTCAGCTCCAGCTCTTCCAAACGGCAGGTGGAGCAAGTCCAGCATTCCTCCACCACCTCCGCCCCCCTCCCTGTCTCTCTCGCTCTCTCTCTCTCTTCTTCTCTCCAGAACATTCTCTACCCTGCACGCCCCTCAGAGGGAGACACACAGAGAAACATGCAGAGAGAGAGAGGAAGGAAAACAGAGACACAGTGGGAGGCAACTGGGGAAGAGGAGAAAAAGATGTTGACTTTCAGTGTTCCTCAGAATGATACATCTCACTTGACAAAACAGCCTCAGAGGAAACCGTTTGCAAGAAGGCCAAGCAAAGATACAAGATTCACAATTTTCAGCCGTTGCTTTAAACTACAACTGGCTGCTATGACCCACTTGCATTCTTCACTATCTTCCAGTCGATAAAAAATAAACCTCATAGAGGGTGGAGTGATCTTCAGAGGTTCAGAGGTGATGGTTTTGATCATCTCTCGTCATCCAATCACAAGTGGACAGCTATGAGTACATAGGTTTACACCTGGCGCTGGAATGTGTCTCCACATATGTCTTCAGTCACCATTTGTGATGCAATCCTCAACTCCCTGCTGTGAATGTAAATACACTTTATTTCCCAAAGAGCATCGACTAACCAGGATCTGCGAACGACCAGAGGCAGTTGACCTATTTCTGCTGTTATCATCTGGATCCTTTCCAAACTTTGGGTACAAGTCCCACAAAGCTGAAACATATCTGAACTGATATGCTAAGTGTTTGCTTACTTTAAAGTGGCTTAATCTTTTCTTGCTCGCTTGGACACATGAAAGTCATCGTTCATTTGTGCGGATATGTTCCAAATTATTAGTTGTTTTTCACTGGAAATAAGCACGGATAATGGAGGACTAACTCCCTCTAAAACACTGGAAGTTAGGGAATAGAGCTGGATAAGAAGTTGGGAGGATGAAAATAGAATATAAAAAATGTCTGTATCTTTATCCCTCCAATCAGCTAGCATTCTGGGATTGCATAATTTTCCTAGAGTTGGTCAGATAAGCGAGGACCTTGTGAAACTCAAGTGGACTCGGTTTGATTGGGGACTAAAATTGCAACATTTGTTACATTTTCAGCTAATACAGTTCACTTTCACAGTGCATTATGCCAAACAAACCAAACCCTTTGAGAAACGTGTCCCCCCCTCTTGCTTGTGGAGGCCTGGACCAAGAACCACTGAAGGAAACAGCACAAAAACCTCTGAAGAAGACACTGAGCTCATCTAAATTCTTTACGAAATGTAAACCAAAGTGGAATGGCATGAGATTTTAGTATTTGCAGGATTTACCTTCTGTCTTTGACAAAAGACCATGGGACATTTCTCCTGAGACTTGCACATTTGTTTTGCTTGTATTTACCCAAAATGTACTACACATTAGTTCGCTCCCTGCTTTTGGAACGGTCTCTGGTCCGCTTGAATTCACATAGTCATTCAACAGAACCAAGGTTTAGGTTTTCAGGTGGACCAGAGTTTGCTTTTTGTCCACATCAGTTTGATTGTGCATTCACACCTACCCAAATGAACTAGACTTTCTCTGCAAATGATCTGGAGTTTCATTAAAGCAGAATAAACAAGGTTGGTGTAAATGCAGCCTAATTGAGCTTTTTGACAAAACAGAACTAAGACATGTCTTAAATATACAGAAAAATAGCCCATGCCTACTGTTAATTTACATGGGGAAGCTGAGAGCTTGAGTCTCTTCTAATGGTCATTAGAACCTTGTTGGAGTACACAGCCTACTGCATAGATGGGAGGTTTCGGGAAGTAATACACAGAGAATCAGAGTACTGAACGTCCACTAAAATGCAACATCAATCTTGTGTAACCACTCAGGAACAACATGGTCGTTTCATGAGACAAGTGTGTCCCCCCAAAGCCGCGTTAGACAACCTTGAGTGTTTTGTGTGTTTGTTTGTGCGCGATCCAAAAACCAAGCCAAGTGAGAAGAAGAGGAGAAGAGAAATCCTGTTCTGAGACTGGCTGTGGCGCATTCAAATCAAAGGTGTTTAAAACATTTGTGTGCTTTTCAGGAGGAGATGAACCGAGGGAAGCCCAACTGGGAGCACCTCAGCGAGGACCTCCACGTCCTGATCACTGTGGAGGACACGCACAACCGCGCCAAGATCAAGCTCCAGCGAGCCATCAACGAGGTCAAGAAACTTCTCGTGCCCGCTGTGAGTACCGGAGCAAAATCACGGAGCACAAAGTTTTACTCGCAACATTGCAGAAAAACACTCTGTGACTGGATGAGAGCTCACTGTGTTGGTATGCATGGAAGGGGGAAGGGGATTGTCAGTCTAAGAAGAGTGTGTGTGTGTGTCCTTGTGTGTATGAGGGTATGTGTAAGGGGTTAGGGTAATTAGGGAACACGCATAAAGGGGTTGCCATGGCAGCCCCGGGTTGTTTGAAAGGCTGAGGGAATGAATGGAGAGTCTGTTCACTCCTTCTCCCCACTCCATCACTCCTTTCACTCGTTCACAACTTACTTCGTTCCCAACTACCGGCTACAGTATTCCTTCTGCTCCCTGGGTTTTCTTTCTTGGGTTTTTCGGGTCCTCACAAGAGAACATTTTGATGGCACTCCTCAACATTTCTGACATTCTCCGGCCCACCTACCGCCTCCCCACAGACACACATGCACATTCACTGATGTGAGGACTGAAAAGAAGCACATCAGAGGGTATGGACACACACTCTTCATTATCCGCAGTTTGACTCACACGAAGAAAAGCAGATATTTCGTAATCACAAGACTCCTTCCTTTTTCGTCTCTTCATTATTCACGACAATACTGAGAGGCTGAAAGGACCAGTGGGGTGGGCTTCTGTTGCAACAATTAGCTGTCACTTCCAGTTCCCTCGCAGGATAGGCAACCCTCACAGTCTATAGGCCGTCAGGAGCTGAGCACCTGTTAATCTGTGTTTGTGCATGTGTGTGTCTGTATGAGCAGTGAGCAAAGTCAATGATATGTGTTAGTTTAACCCAGCTGACCTTTCACTCAGAATGTAAATCAGTCAAGCTTTTCACTGGACTGTAACTAGAGCTAAGAAGCAAGCGTGTTTGACACTGAATATGTCCTGTGTGGTGAGGTGGTTGGATTCGAGCTCCGGGCAAGTCCGCTTCAAATGATCTGCGATTTGTTTTGTGACTGGCTTTAGTGCGGGTAGGAGAACCTCATGGTGTGGTGACCTTCAACAAAAAACGCACTTTCACAGAATCAGAGTTTTTACTCAAAGCCTTATAAAGTAACCTACAAGAAACAATTACTTTGTTCAATACACTTTGCTAGAACCCTTCATTGCTTTTGAACTGCCCTGATCCTCCTTGGCATAGATTCAACAAGGTGTCAAAAATGTTCCTCAGAGAGTTCTGTCTATTAACATGGAAGTCTGTTCCTCTGAGGCCATGACTGTCAACCAGAAAGGAGTGAACTGCTCCATACAAGTTGAGGATCCATTTCTGCCTCAAGTGAAAGAATTCAAGTGTCCTTGTGTCTTTTTTACATGGGATGTCAGGATGGAGGGGGAGATGGATAGATGTATCGGGGCTCTGTCTGTAGTAATATTGGCACTGCATTGGTCTGTTGTGCTGAAGAAAGAGCGCAGCCAAAAATAGTCTCTGAAGAGTGCCCATGCCTTGTCTATGTTTATGAGATATAGATCATAACTGAAAAGATAAAGTCCCAACACAAGCCTGTAAAATTAACTTCCTGTATAGAGCTTCCTCCTCATAGAGTAGAGCCAGCAAACAGCTGAGGGGTTCAGGCATCAAGGCCAGGATAGCTCCTGGGTGACTGGGTGTTGCATGTCCCAGAGGGAGAAAATATTTGGCAAATCTATAACTTAATGATGAGAATATATGTTGTCTCATCTGGGATCTTCAGAATCATCAAGAGAGTGTTTTGGGGCATTTTGGGCATTAGGATTTCTGGGTTTCTAGCTGGATCTGACTGAATCAAGCAGCACTATAGTTGGTTGTGTACTGTAGTGAACAAGCATTTTAGCTTCTACCTTAACTCAACTGCAATCTACAAGAACAAACTGCAGTGTACTTTATAAAACGACTTGATGATTTTAACATAGATAAAAATGGTTTGTTGACAACATAGTTTAGTTTTGCAGATAATATGATAGCATCCTGTGGTAATCATCCTTGGGGGAGGTATTTTTGTTCTTTACCCATCTAGTTGGAGATACTGGCTGCAAAGGGCAAAGTCCAATTGATTTGGGTTGTCATTTGCTCATTCAGCCAAATTCTTCTCTCCACTGTAAGAAGCAGTGGAGAGTTTTGACTGATTTACTTGATTTTCATATTTGTATCTTTATTAGGTTTAATGCGGTATTGTAGATGTCATTATACTCAAACATTATTTTAAACTGCTGGACTGACATCCATTGACTTTGGAGGACTTTGGGCTAGACTAAACTCGTGATGTTAAAAAAAAATAGGTTGAGATGATATGAGCTTTGCGGCATGGGGTATTATCCTGCTTGGACGTAGGCATCAGAAGAAGGGTACTACGGTTCTAACAGGGATAGACACGGTGAGCAGTACTGGAAACTTATTACTGTACCTCATTTTTTCCTCATTGTCCTCTTTATTCTTCCTCCAGTCTCTCGCACTGTGATTTTCAAATGAAATGATACATTTAATTTTATCTCAAAAGGAGAGTTTTGGCTACTGGGCAGCAGTCCAGTTTCTGTTTTCTCTCGTCCATGTACGATGCGTTTGACGTTGTTGTGGTTTGAAGGGTGGCTTAACGCAAGGAATCCATCAGCAGTAGCCCATGTCCTGGATATTGTCTGTGGTGTCTCTAAACACTGCTGTCCATACCTTGTGAATAAATCTCAAAATCTTAAATGTGCTCTCCATAATCCTCTCAAACCTGTGATAATCCTTTGTCCCCTTGTTTTAACCTCACTTTTTCCTTCCACTCAACTTTCTTTTAACATGCTTGGATATAGAACTTCATGAACAGGCAGCTTCATCAGCAATGACATTTGTGTCCCGCCTTCCTTATGGAGGGTTCATTGGACTGTGTGCTGGATACCTGTGAAGTCAATGGTCTTCTCCATGATGGTGTCTTGAAAATGATTTTTTGTTGTTTTCATGTACAAATATTGGACTTTTATTCCAAGTAAGCCATAATTGTCCAAATTAACCAAAGTAACCAAATAACATATGACAATATTTGTGCTGTAGATCTGTATTCAACATTTTTTGAATAATTTAGTTTCTTTCATTAGAGGGGGTTTAGAAATACTACGGGAGAGGATGTGTAGCCCCCGGTAGAAATTTAGGACTTTATTGTTGCAAACGACAGCAATGACAACTGTACAGTCCATCAATTGACTTTTTAATGAAATTTATTTAAATGTACCTATATATCACAACTTATATATATAATAGTTGCTCTGACAAGAAATGCTGGGATCGTTTTACAAGCTAATTTTTAATGCTCTACTTTTTGCACTTTGAACTTTGATCTCAAAACTTTTGAAACTTTGATATACCTCAAAATACTAGTCCAAATCCCAGCACCCTGTATAACTTCCAGACTTTTTCTGACAACATTTTCTTCATTTGCCTTTGAGCGTCAGTCGTCGCTGTGATCTGATTGTGCTTTTCTGTTTGCCTGTGCCGCTGCAGGCTGAGGGGGAGGACAACCTGAAGAAAATGCAGCTGATGGAGCTGGCCATTCTCAATGGGACCTACAGAGACGCCAATGTCAAGACACGTAAGCATGACCTCATAGTTAACATGTGGAGGAGGGTGAGTGGGTGACAAAGGAAGGGTCTCAGTACAGGACTTGACTGTAATATGAACAATGCCTCTGTTCCCCTTGTTAAATAGACTGTTTGTGCTCTCCTCTTCTTCCCTGTCTATTGTATGTGCGCTCATGTGGGTGTGTGCACACTTGCATTATTGTACGTTTGCTTCGCCGCGCAGCCACTGCCGCCTTCCCGCTAGCGACCCCTCAGGCGCCTCGGATCATCACAGGCCCAACACCCGTCCTGCCTCCCACCCTGCGGAACCCTGCCCCGGTGACCACGCCCACCATCATGCCTCTGATCCGTCAGATCCAAAGCTCCGCCCTCGTGCCGGGAGCCAATCCGCATCCAGCACTGGTGCAGCAAGGACCCGAATCTGGAATCATCTACACGCCTTACGAGTATCCCTACACACTCACGCCCTCCATATTGGAATACCCGATTGACTCATCTGGAGTATTAGGTATATACCAATCAACAGTCTGTCACTTTCATACATAGTCAATGGATGTATTACGAGAACTGGACACTGGACTCCAATGAAAGCAGTTTGTATTAACAGATAGTCAGAGCTCCAACTACGTAGAGTTACTCAGAATATAGAGAGGATGGAGCACTTGTAGCTTTAAGCTTCTTACTAAACTCTCCGCTCAATAGAAATATAGTAAAATCTTTCTGTTGCTTCTTTTTCCTTTTGCTTCTCATGTATTACATAAATACGAAACATTCTGTAAGCCATGACCTGAATAAACGGCACAGTTTATACCCGTACAAACACAAATACTGCTTTTAAAAATCTATTCACACATTATCAGACATGCTACCTTAGCACACCAGTTACATTAATAAATGCAGGTGTACCACGATAGCTGTAGCTACACAATAACTGCCTGGAGTCATATTGATAATATTCACGCGCTCACTAAACTAAGTTAAAAAGTTAAAAACAGTAAAAGAAACAATTCCAGCCATACTTACGGTTTTTCAGGTTTGCACACATCATCAATAAGAGTTTAATGTTATTGTGTTAAAACACAGCCCTTATTATGTTCATAATTTTTTCCCAAATTAATGACAGAATAGATGCTCATTTCTATGATAAAACATTCCAATGTTTTATCCAATACACCAGAGATAAACCAAAATTATCTCTGGCTGCAGTGCCACACACACACCCTCCCCAACCTGTTGCTGTGTACCGCAGGTCAGTTGCCCTAAAGCCAACATAAAATATGTTTATTTTAAATGTTTGGGGAGCAAAGTTCTCATATTAGTAATTGGATATTAAAAAAAAAAAAATTCTGAAATTAATTTTAAACCTTTTGACATCTTTACCATGGATGCCAAAAAACTTTGTGTTGGGCACTCAAGAGCATCAAACAAATTACTTTATCTTTCTCTTATTTCTTTCCTCTTGGTCTTGGTTTCGTATCAGAATCGGGAACTGAACATTTTCGCCTCCGGCACCGATTGGCTGCCATGTCCAGTTCTTGTAATACATCCACATCACACACAGAAACCTGCTGAAGCTCATTGCTGGGCTAACAGTCCCTTCTCCCTGTGTTTTTGCAGGTATGGCATTCCCAACCAAAGGCTAAGCGATAGCAATCCCTTCCTAGCACACACCTGGACTGGCTTGCAGAGACCCCCCCATCCTTACCCGCCCCCCCCTCCCCCTCACACACACACACACCCTTCACCACCATTCACCCCACACAAACACATATAGTTATCCCGCAGAACAGACAGTCAGTTTGTTTCTACTTTAGGATGAGAGATTCCTGTTAATTTCCCTATGTTTGTATTAGCAATCTAGCATTGTGGTGTGACAACTACTTACCTTTTTATAATAATTCAGCTTCCGCTTGTAATTCTTAACACATTTTAGTGAACCTGTAGATGTTTTAGAGCTGCTGTTTGCGATTTAACATATGGTAAAAGCTTGTTTTGATCACAGAGCTATAAATGTGACTTTTGCTTAAAGCTGATTTTGAATCTACTAGTTAAGGTTAGTTGAAAACTAGCAGTTTGGATTAATATTTTCTTTAGGGAGCAGAAGACCACAAAACAACAAAAGATTCTCTTTTAGAGGCAATATATATATATATATATATATATTTTTTTTTTTTTTTTTTTTTTTCACCCTTTTTCACCCTCAGACTCGAGAACTTGTAAATTCTTGGTGTCACTGACGTTGGTGCCTTGGGTGGGACTGTCTGTTGTCTTTCTGATGAGTAACCCTTCTGTGTTTTGTTTTTGGGGGAAATATCAATGGCTGTTAGCAGGTGCCATGACCACTAAGGTACGACGCCACGACAAGAGAATCCATCCTTACCAAAGGGTAGTGACCACAGACAGAGGTTAGTTAGCTCACCAGCCACTCTATGTGTATATGTGTGTGTTAGTGTGTGTGCATGCAGACCAATGGACCAATTCCAGTTTACATGAGTCTTTAATACGGCATGCCTTAAAAGAAAAAGATGAAATCGCAGCAGGCATAAAGTGTGAAAGTGAAATATGTGATGGGATTGCGGAGGTGACAACTGCTCGCCTGTCTGCCCAAACCGGACAGCTCGCAGGGCCGGGGCCCGCTCATGTGACTCGGCCCTTGTGACTCCTCTGAGTCATCTCTCTGAAAACGTTACATTTCTCCTCCTAAGTACTACTTCTGATCAAGTAAACACTGTGGAAACTTTTATTTATACTCAACTTCATTCCACTAGATTTCCACAGATTTTTGTTGTTTTTATATCTATATATAATGAATTAAATCCTGTGTAATTCCCAATTCTTACATGACGGTTAAAGTAAAATATGAGAAAACACAGCGTGTGATAACTACTGAAGTCTGTGTTACGAGCTCTTTTGTATGAAATACTGTTGCTTGTGGTCTTATCAGTCGCCCACTGGACTTTATCATTGGGACTGTTTACATCTTTCATTTATTTCCTAGCCAGAGTGGTGCTGTTACCATGTATTTAGCTGCAAAAATAAATTTGTATATAGGGATTTTAAGGATTTAAGTGCTTATATGAAGCTTACGGAACAAGATTGCCTGGAAATACCTGTAGTTTTTTTTAGTTTGTAAATTTTTTTTTTTCGTTTTGTTTTATGATATGCTTTTTATAGATGAAGTGTCTCCATGTAAACTGTATTCAAAGTGTGTAGCTACTACTGTTTTAGTCACCGCGAAGGTGGCAATGAAGGCAGTGTTTTTCTCTGTGTATTTAAGATGAGGTGACCTTCTTGATTTCGCAGGCCTCCAGACTGTTATATGCAATAGAAATGGAGAAATGGATTAGCTAGCTACGATATATATATATTTATATATATATAGATATATATATATATATGTGTGTGTGTGTGTGCGAGCAGTGGTGCTCCTATTGTATACGATGGACAAAAAAAAACACTAAAAGGCAATAAAGATGAGTATTGAAACAAATCTCCAAAGCAAACCAAAGCCTGGAAATTCTTGTAGTTTAGCCTGTTTATTGTTAAATTGTTCCTCAATTCCTTCTAAAGTCATCTGTTAACCTCTCATCACTGTCTTTACTGCACTAGGTGCTGCTCTAATACTTCATAGTCAATACAGGTACACCTCAGTACAGTAGAGTGTCCCTGATAATTTGATTTATTTCAGTAATTCAATTCAAAAAGTGAAACTCATGCATTGTTTTATAGATTCGTTACATACAGAGTGATATATTTCAGGTGTTGGAATGATTATGGCTTACAGCGAATGAAAACCAAAAACGCGCTCCCTCTGAAAAAAAGGAGACATAGCATAAAGCCAATTAAAAGATGATTTTTAATACAGAAATGTTAGTCTGCTGAAAAGCCTGCAGCATACTGTGTCTCAACATGGGGCTCCTTTTGCATGAACCACTGATCACATTTTCCCACTGACTGTGGGAACGTCGTGCTGGACTTCATGCAGTTTGGATTCTTTGCCTTTCTACTCTTCCTCCAGACTTCGGGAAATAGATTTCCAAATTAAATTACAAGACTGACTTTCATCTGAAGCTTTTTACTTGGTGCAAATGTGGTTTTAACATTAGGAATGCAATGCCGGGTCTTGAAGCATAGACTCCAACTGCAGTTCACAATCTTCTAAAGGCTGCCGCTGTTGCTTCTGTATTTTTCTCCCCCCCTACCCCCATACTTTTCCCTTCCACTAAACTTTCCACCAGTACACTTGGAAACAACACTCAAAGAGTTTTTTGTGATTTCAGTGACTGTCTGCTGGACAACTGTCAAGTCCATGATTATTTGGACAATATAATATTCTGAGAAAATGAACTTTTGGGTTTTCATTAACTGTAAGCCATAATCATCATCAAAATTAACCGAATGCTTGAAATCTCTCTCTCTCTGTGTGTGTGCATTAAACCTATTTTGAACTAAATTGCTGAAATAAACTACCCTTTCATTGATATTCTAATTTATTGAGATGGACCTGTAAACCAATAATCAGTTAATCACAACTCTTAATCATCCAAATCTGACTCCTGCTGCTCTAAACAATAGCTCTACTTGTCAGTGAGTGAAAGGCCTGGAGAACTTTTCTTTGGACATAAAGGTCACTCTCTCACCCACATGAAACCATGCTGCCTCCCTCTCTTGTCCATGGTTTCACTGTCTGTCTGTGCTAGACGTAGCCCAGCTAGCATGAGTAGTGTCACTATAGCAGCAGTCTGGCCAGCAGGAGGGGAAACCCTGCAGATGCCTCCATGAGCACATGGGAGCGTCTCTAACCAGCCATTCCTTGTGTCAACACGCCAGGGTTGATGCGAGTCTTTGTGAATGGTTCTGCGGTGCTCATGAAGGCGTTTTGTAACGACCCTCACGCTGCGCGGACCGCACTAGATCTGCCTTGTTGTCATCCCGACGCCACTAGCTGACACTAATCTCTCTTCTATCTTTTTTCTTTTTATGTCCCCCCCTTTTATGTGCCCTTTTTGTTTCCTTTCCTCGTCTGTCCGTCTCTGTCCGTCTAACTCTAGCTGCCACGGCAACTAACCCATGACCCCACCCCCTCCGCCCCGCCCCTTGACCTTCTGACCTTTCCGCCCACTGATGACCCACCCATCTCTGCCCGCTGGCGTGCTCATTGGCCCGCGGCTCAGCCAACAAGAGACCAGAACATTGGGAACAAGCCGGCTGCTGCTGCTGCCTCTATCTAAACCAGCCAACCAGATGACAGCGATCCCGGGAATAAACCTCAGGACCCCACCCCACAGCCCCTTCCCATCACTTTACCAAACGTGCCTTCCTTCTAAAATCCCAAAGCCAGTCTAAGAATCTTCTCTGAATATCAAAATTACAATCTGTGACAGCTGTTTGACTTTACAAGGGGGGTGGGCCCCAAACTGGAGAAGGGCTTTCTAAACTGATTCCTATCCCGCTGTGCTGCCATGCCATGCAATAATGACTATTAATAACATGGTAACTATACTGATACCGGTGTTACTTATCAGCACAAAAAAACCCTCCATACACACTAAACTGTGGGACATGTGTTAAGATTTTATTGCGTTTCTCCCCTTAGTGAGTGCTTCTTTTCAGCAAGTTTTAACTGCAACGTAACATTTACAACGGTGTTAAAACACGCATATGTTAACAAAACAAAAATCTATCTTGACACCGACAAAGCCATCATTCAGGAAAGGAAAATGCCAGCACAGGACCCTTTCCACTGTAAAGTGACAGGTGCCCTGCAAGGAAAAATGGTCTCCTAAATGCCAGATCCTGCGGTCCAGACACAAACCCACACCCACAAACAGAAAAGGAAAGTTCTGTCCGAGTCCCTTTCACAATGATGCCTTCGCCTTTTTTCCACACTACAGTATTGTACGACCTTGAACAACAGTGCCTTTATTTATTGAGAGTGAAGGAACAATGTTACACATAAATCTCTTCTTTTATTTGAATTGAAACGTCTTGATGCAGTACAGAGGGCCAAAAATGTCATAATGCATAATAATAATAATAATAATAATAATAATAATAATGATAATAATGAATAATAGTTAAAATATATAAAACCAGTCATAGATGTGATTATTTCAATAAAATTTGAAATCCAATAAATAAACTGTAACTTTCAAAAGTATAGAATTGAAATAAAAATATGGAAAAAATTTAATAAAATTTTAATTTGTTATATCTTAAATTCACAAATGATGAAATACATGATTAATCTTACTCTGGCATCCTCACCCATAAAAATCTAATGCAGCTAAAAACAAGGCAACTGATTTGGAGTTACGCTACTGTTTAGCCAATCTGCTGATGTTAGTGGCTACTTGTTGGGCCGCACTTATTCAGTGATGAAATGTAGTACAGCTCTTATAAAATACTTTAATGAATAATGAAAATAATTTTATCTATGAGTTTTGAGTTAGATTGACACATTTACGTAATTTTAATCATTCATATACTTACTACATGTAATAATTTCCAATTTTATTGAAATTTTCACAGTTCTCTATCAACCTATTTGATTTTGCCACTTTTGGCCCCCCATACCAGCTCTGTGCCCAACCCCAAATTATATCATTTGGGGTTCATTTTGGTGAGTTACGAATGTAGGGAATATGAATCTGCATTTTTATTGTTTCCCTTTTTTTGTGCCAAAATACAGAAGCGTACAAATTTGTTTGCACCCTTTGCAAAGATGCATATGAACCTTTTGAATATATTTATCAGTATTGCAGTATCATAACAGTGAACATGTTTGATTGTTTCATCATTTAAGTTGAGTAAATTTTTTCAGAGGGAGAAAAAGTAATCTATTCTTACTGCATTCTTAATACTTTTTATTTGCTTCTATGGTCCAGTGTATTGATCTGACGATATGCTTTGGATTATATGCAGCATATATAATCTATCAAATCTTTATTTAAAAAATTTTGCAATGCCTTGCACCCAGTTTGTTACGAAAAGTTTGTCCTGAGCCTTGTCTGATCACAGCTCCATTTAAAGTCTCACACATCTTTAATCTTTTCTTTTTTTATGGAGACTTGGTAAACCTCAAAATGGCTCATCTGATTCATTTGAACAGCTTGTTCTTTTTTCTCTCTCATTCTGAAGAGAATTAAGTCTGGGTCATGTCAGGTTTGAACTCTATTAGAACATTAAATGGGGTTATGAATTAAAAGTTTCAATTTAGAAACTAAACTGTATCTGCAAAAAAAAAAAAAAAAAAAAAAAAAAAGTGGAGGCCACATTTTTTTTAACATTAGACTTTTTCCCACTGACTGAATATACTGAAGATAAAGAGTGGAGCTTTCTGCAATTTCCATTAAGAGATAATGCTTCTGCAATGCAAATGATTTACTTTAAAATATATTTTACATCTGTTTTTCAGTAGGGGTGCCAATACTTTTGTTTGCAGTCTGAAGTATGAGCTAAAGTAATGATGCAGCAACTAAAAACATCTTTAAAACAAGAACAGTGTTAAATTTATCTTTGTTTTTGTGTTGCTTGTTATTTTTATCTTCTTGTTTTTCATGTGTATCTGCTTTTTGTCCAAAAGCAAAATTTTACTTTCACACATTCAAACCAAGTGATGCCTTCAAATGAAAGAAAACCATGCAGTCATATCTTCTGTACCAAGTTGATATTGTATTTTTATATTCTATTTTGTACACCAAAAAAACAAAAAACATTAAATGACATTTTTAGATAAGAGAAATTATGCCTTATTATGGATAAAGAATCAGTTTAAGGTCAAACTATCCTTCATGTGCCATCAGTAATACTTATTTCCTGATAAACTGGAGTTCTCTGTTTTAACTTTTTTGAGCCTATGAGATCAGCATTGCTTGCCCTTTGTGCCTTTTTTTTTGTTGTATACGACAACGAGTGTGACAATTAACAGTGTAGTACAACATTAATCTACTCTTTGGTGCCAAGTTTAGGTTACTAACTGTTACCACTTCTGTGATTATTAACCACTTTAATGGTATCTGTCTCTGCCTCCTTTTTAAAGAATAAAAAGTGTGTCTAAGATGGTTTAAAAAAAACACATGTGCTGAATGGTGATCTTTTAACTTTTATCTGAGGAATAACTATTTGTTCAAGTATTAAACTCTTAGATGTAAAACTAACAAACTTTGTTGCTTCTTCTCTGTAGCACTTAATTATGCAAAACAGCTTCCTTTCTGCATACTAATCGCCAAAAACTCTTTAGATTCACAGAGGATTAAAAAAAAACAACAAAAAACACCAAGTGGACTCTTTAGCCAAAATGCAGGGAAAAGGCCAAACTGTGTTTTTTCCCACTTCTCCTTTTCTGTTTTTTTTTTTTTTTCTTCCTGTGCAATTCAAGTGGACATCACATACACACACACACACATCCAAGTGGGTAATAAGAGAGAAGAAAACACCCAACTCACCATGGTTTCTCACAGGCATGCACATGTTTAACAGAAAAACGAAGGGGAGGGGAGATGCAGGTTTAAAGGCCGAGCTGACCGGGGAATTGAAGGAAAATTGATAGTGCAAGCTCGCCCTCGAACATCTGCAAAAGTAAATATTAGACGGGATCAGAGTCTGTCCCTAAAGCCTCGGGAAAAACTAAGCTTTAACACCCTACACATGTCTTGGTGACTTACATTTGCTTGAGCTCATCTTTAAAGCCCCCTTTTTTTTGTACAGTTCAATCCTCATGCTTTTGAGTTTGAGAGCGAAAATTCCCTTTAAAGTCTCATGTAAAAAGTTTCACACGCAGAAAAAAGGAGAAAAAAAAAAAGTAGAATCACGTGGGGGTTTTCAGTGGTGAATGCAGCAGTGGGTGGCTCATTCGTCCTCTCCCTGCCCTTCCTGCTTTCATTGTAAAGTTGGGGAGTGGGAGAGGGGAGAAAGAGGAGGGGGGAGGTCTGATATTGAACTTCATGTTTGGAGTTGATCCTGTTCTGTGGCTACAACCCCAACCCCCTGATCACGGACAGAGAAAGGACATAATGTGACCGCTGCTGACAATCCTCTGGACAGGAAGAAGCATAAGTGGAGATAGCGAGAGAGGAGAAGAGGGGTGGGGGTATTAAAGTGTGACTGTGTGTGTTTGTTTGTGTGCATGTGTGGATTAAAATGGGTGGGGTCTCCACGAGTGTTGGGCTGTGTGTGTGTGTGTGTCTATGTGCTCTCGTCTTTGCTTTTCCTGTTTTCTCTCCAGTTTTGTGCTGTTTTTCATACCTCTCTCCCCCCCCCCCCCCCATTCTCTTGGAATGAGACCCTCTTAAAAGCAGCTGGTAATGTATTCTGCAGTCAGCTCTCAGCACGGCCAGCACCGGGGGCCCAGCGTTCCCACAGCTCCCACAGCTCACAATTGAAGTGTGATTGTGCGCATGTGTGTGTCAGTGTCTGCGTGAGGCAAATAATAGAAGAGAGCGAAAGGGGAAGACAGGTTTGTTCAACATGTGCCCTTCGCAGATTTCTTCTGGTTTGTCTATTTTGTTTGTCAAACTTAAATCTACCAAATCCAGTTTTGATGTCAGACAAAAAAAAGAGCCTGAGTATATACCAAAAGCATCTTGTAAACTTTATTTATTTAGGGGGGAAAAAGTTATTGAACTGAGCGCTAAGTGGAGAAAAAAATTCTCAGTGATTTTTAAATCATTTACCTGTCATTTACATTTTCTTTAGAAAGTTAAATTCAATTTCACTATAGCCAAACCTTGGCCTCATCATCAGCACACTTGTTGCCGACAACATGAAGTAGGCTAAAATATCTCAAAAAGTACAAATGGCAAAACAGAGTTAATTCTAAGTATCCTATTAAAGATTGCAGCTAAACTGAAAAGCTAGTTGTTCCACTTATTAAGTGGGATTACTGGTAATAAGCCTTTTACATTTTAAGGAATTTAGCCACATCCTTTTCTTGCAGAGTTGATTTGGGGTTCCCTTGTGTGACAAGGTCTGTTTAGCCTCATATCACAGCATCTCAATTGGATTTAGGCCCAGCCTTGGACTAGGCCACTTGAAAATCTTCACTTAGTGTTTTGTTGAGGTTAAGATCACCAACTGATGTCTGGACATTCTCCCACAGGGTTTTCTGATACCGAGCCGAATTCAATGGTTACATCAACTACAAAACACAGTAATTTCAGACCACCACCATGTTTGACTGTGATAATAATGAAACATAGCTTCAACTTAACTGTCTCTTCAATCCACACAGCATTTTCATGAGCTTGTGGGAGGATGTTTTTGGCAAATGTGGGCCAGAACTCTGTGTTCTTTTTTGGTTAGCGGTGGTTTTAACCTTTAAGCTCTCCTGTGGGTGCCATTATATGCCCAGTCTGCTTCTGCTTTTTTAAATCATAAACTCTGACCTTAACCGAGGTGAAGGAGGCTTGCGGTGCTTCAGATGTTGTCCTGGGTTCTTCTATGACCTCATGGATGAGTCGCAGGTGTGCTTCTGCAGGTTTATGTCAGTAACTTAAGTGATTTCTTCAGTCAATTGATGAGACAGTTAATCGGCTTGGATGTGACGAGTGAAACTGTACTCTGCTTGACAACAACATGTGACTAATCACAACTTAAAACCCAGTTTTATTTTGACTCTGGTTATCTTTGTATGGCATAGAAAGTTACTAGATGATCTGATATACTTAGTTTTTGACAAAACAAAACCAAAAGATGAGAAATCTGTAAGGGGACATCAATATTTTCACAGCACTATGAATTCACATAATGAAAAGCTCCAGATTTCTTCTGCCTGGTAAATATTTGATGACTGAGCAGAGGAGGAGTGATTTTAGGCCTGTAAGCTGCTCAAAAGTTGTATTTCAAACCCGTCTTCCTCCGCTTTCTCTCCCTTGTCCTCTTCCCATGTAAATAAGGCCAACTCCCCCTAACTCCACACACCCCTCGGAGGCAGTTTAAAGACCCAACACTGTCTCCTTGTCAACCGGCTTACACTGGGGTCCTGTCGTGGCCTCTCTGTCTTTTGTGTTTGGGAGCTCAGAGAGACAGAATGAAAGAGAGAGAGAGGGAGAGCTGGAGAGAGAGAGAAAAAGTAGGAAGCAAGGAGGGAGAGGATGAAAAGTTCCTGAAAAAAGATAACAGAGATGACATCACAGCTATTTCATCCAACAAGTAAAAATGTGGTTTGTACCCCAGTGATGATGATTAGCCAGAAGCACAAAATGTGTGCTAGCTCCATCTGAGAGCGGAGAGAGAGAGGCCCACAGCTGAATGGCGCATTGTGGGAAAGACAGTGGGCACACTGGGCAGTAACACAGAACACTAACTCACACATCATGCCAGAGAGTCTGAAAACACCCACACTGGGCGACAATGGCAAACTTCATCGCTTCGTTTGGCCCCTTCTGAATACACACACACAATGGCCGCATCCAAATAAGACGCTCTGTTATTTGTGAAATTCAACACACTGCATTCCTTCAGAGTCTCTGTCCCCTTTGACCGGCAGCAGATGTCCGCCTGGGCAGAGCCGCGGTGAACCTGCGTCTTCGCATATGCACATGCTAGAAGGATGTTCTGAATGAGGGTTGCATCATAAAGACTGCTATGAATCACATGGAAGATGCCTTTAAATTAATTGAGCATTTCTACCTCAATTTCTCATAACGTCACGCTATCTTATCTTGTATCCGCATGTTCTGGGCCCCATTAAACTAAATCACTTAATCAAATCAGGCCTAATTAGAAAGGAGACTGAGGAGGACCAGGATAAACAAGCCTGACTCAATGTTTCTGGTCTCATCTGGACTGCTGGCTCTTTGCTGCTTCCCTGTGTAGCATGTCAGGAACTACAGCTGCTTTCAGGATGCGTTTAAAAGCTGAAACAGGTAAGATAAGGAAAATGAAGGACTACAAACCTGTATCCCCTAAGGAAAATGCCTACACAGACTTTTGGATGATCTGTCAAGTTCCTAAAGTTTTCATTTCTGTACAAATGGATTCAAAATGAATAGTTGTCCTTTTTGAAAAAAGCACGTTTTAATAATCTAAGTTAAAATTATAAGACAGCATGTCAGCTATTTCATCCAACAAGTAAAAATGTGATTTACGCTCATTATGTCAAGGTAAGAATTTAGTTGTGATATTATCAGACTCTATCTTGTTTTTAAATTAAAGGACTATTTCATGTTTACCCAATTTCATCACATTTTCAAAAATAATACTGAAGCTCATAAATGATAGACTTCTAAAGTTGTAAAGTTGTATTTCAAACCCGTCTTTCTCCGCTTTCTCTCCCTTGTCCTCTTCCCATGTAAATAAGGCCAACTCCCCGTAACTCCCCCTGATATATATATATATATATATATATATATATATATATATATATATATATATATATATATATATATATATATATATATATATATATATATATATATATATATATATATATATATATATATAAATATATATATCATAAATAAGTTATGAAATATTTAATAATTTTTTTAATAATTAGCATTAGTATGACTTACAGTTATGTCTAGGAGTCTATTCTTTCATTGTGACAATAGATCTTATTAAAAATTGCCATTCGCAACACGCTATAAATATGACTTGACAAGTCATGGATAATTTTGTATAAAAAAAAAACAAAAAAAAAACAATCACAACAACAATTATATTAAGATTTCATATCCACGGAAAGACATTTTTGGAAAAACAAAAAAATTAAATAAATATTTTAATCAAGATTACTCAAACTGAGTGAAACTAATTTATTTGTAATATTCCGATAGCAAAATTAAAGTAACAATTTAAGCACATTGAGTTTCGTAGTGGTTTCTCTTTCTTAATTTGAATATGAGGAATTGTTTGCTTACAAAATCAACATAAATAATTTTAGGTATAAACGAGTGATAAATATATTGGCAGAAGGTAAACTTTAGTGCTCGTTTTATTCAGAAAATCCTATATATAGGTATCCAAAATGGATTTGCCACTCGTAACAGGGCGGATGCGCTGTCGCATCATTTTTACAGGGCAATGAGATCTACTCTTCCGTTTCAAAAAGCCATTGAGTTGTCGTAAATTTGTTCATGAATTTATTGAAGAGGGGGAAAAAAACAAAAAAATTGACGCTTAAACTTCACTGCGACTTTTAATATTTAGGCATTACATTATACATAGTGAAATATTTTTGGGGAATGGGAGTTTTAATTTTAAGTTTGAACTTCTTGGTTGTTGACGTAACAGTTTATTACCGGTGATCGCTTTACGGCAGAGCGTGCTGCTGGAGGTCAGGGACATGATCACACGAGAATCTCAGTAGTTTCTTAGCAGTAAACGTTGCTTTCGTAAGAAAGATTATACTGGAATACAGAATATTCTCGGATTGGATTTTTTCTGCTGGTGTTGGAAACATCCAGCGGCACGTTTTTAGAAGGTTTGTAATTTACTTTGTGTTACGACATCTCTTGCTAAGGTTAGCCGCCTCGGCTCAGCTAGCTTCTTTTAGTTTACAGGCTCTAGTCTGAGTCTCCAGAGAGGGTTACAGCAATGGACAACAACTCTCAGGGCTCGGGGGGACTTAAAGGGGGACTCGGGGGTCTCTTTGGTGGCGGTGGTGCTCCTGAATACTCCAACTCAGAGCTCGCCGGTGTCCCACGTAAGTATCCTGTGATGCTAGCTGTAGCAACACAGTAATGTTAGCTGCTGTCACATTGCTCACATGCAGTGTGGTGCAGATGGTTTTAAAACTTCGGATTGCTTCTGTATTCCAGTGACAGGCATGAGTCCTCTTTCACCTTATCTCAACGTCGACCCTCGTTTCCTGGTTCAGGTAGATTTCATCTCACTATCACCACGCAAAACTGTTGAGCTTTATTTTCCTCCTGTCTGTGCTAATCTAAAATGGTTGTGTTGCAGGACACAGATGAGTTCATTTTACCAACAGGGGCCAACAAGACAAGAGGGAGATTTGAACTGGCTTTCTTCACCATTGGAGGCTCGTGTATGACAGGTGAGTAACCACTCCTGTTCATCTGTAAACCTTATCTATTTAAGTGGGAACAAATTGCTGGTGAAGTCTGTAAAATTTCTTTCCAGGTTTAGCAGAAGTAATACTTCCAATGCTGAGAATATTATACTCAAAATTTTCAGTGTACTCACACTGGAGTTAATGTTTTGCCTCACTCTTAACACAGGAGCCTCACTGGGAGCTTTAAATGGTCTGAGGATGGGCTTGAAGGAGACGAGAGACATGGCATGGTCCAAACCTCGCAACGTACAGTAAGCATGGACACAGTCCACTCTATGTCAATTGTACTGCCTTGCAAAAGTATTCATACTTTTTCCATAAAAACGAGATTTGTGACGTTCACAAGTAACTTCACAGGGAATCGTCCCTGGACAGATTATCCTACACGAATTGTGGCTCGCAGATGAAATGTGTAAGGTTACTTCTGAAGAGAATTGGGATGATTACTCGTGTATGCCACAGGTTTTGGATTTTTCTGTTTTTATGTGTCCCTTTGCTTCTATTTCATGGTTATGAACTGCATTGTGTTGGTCTATAACATAAAATACCTGTAAAATACACAATAGTTTGTGCTTGTAACATGATGAAATGCTGAAAAACTTGAAGGGTGTGAAAACTGTTGCAAAGTTCTGTATGTTTATTTCCTCTTAAATCACTTCCCCTCTAAATGTTTTTACTTTTTCTTCACCAGAATTCTGAACATGGTGACCAGGCAGGGGGCTTCGTGGGCCAACTCTCTAGGCTCTGTCGGTAAGATTAGAATGAAAAGTTAACTGTCACCAAACCAAACGTTTTAAGGGTTGTTTATTTTAAATCGCCTTTGAAAAGTCTTGTCTTTTTAACTCTGGTCCTTTTTTTTTTATGTCCTTGCAGCTCTGTTGTATAGTGCTTTTGGTGTGGCGATAGAGAAAGCCAGAGGGGCAGAAGATGACGTTAACACAGTGGCTGCTGGCACGTTAACAGGAATGCTCTTCAAATCCAGCGGTAGGTGTCTCTGCTTGGGCATTGGGCATCAATTTGGTCATCATGTTTAAAATAGTATGCTTTTTACCATTTTTCATCAACGTAATCTACATTATAAAGATATAATCATTCTCAAAATAAAATTGAAAAGTAATGTTTTTTTTAATTGGAAACCTGAAAGCGTTTATACAGTTTTTCTTGATTAAATGTGGAGCCAAATGAAGGAGTTTGGATTTTATTTGTGAATTTTTTTGGGTGCAAACTTTGATTTTATGCAGTTTTTGTATGTCAACTTAGTATTTATTTAATTTCAACATAAAAAAAAAAGCTTTCCTGATTACGATGGAACCGATAATTGAGTTTTACAGAGTCATCATGTACAGATACCAGTAATTTTGAAACAGAATATGCTCTCTTTTCTTCCTCCTTTTGAATTGTCCAAGAGAAATTAGCCTCTGGATCATATCGTATTTACATCCCAGGGCAACAGGAAGTCATGAGTGACTTCAAATTTTGCATAAACTTTGCTTCAACATTCATGTTCACATAATAAATAAAAAAGCTTCAGTTAGATTTATTTTATCTGGATTGTTAAGAGTTTTCACACAGCACATTCGAACTCGGTTGCAAGTGGGATTGAATTGCTGGGGTGCTAATTATTAACATAAAAATATTTGTTTTATATTAAAAATGTATTTCTTGAGGGGTTTTCTCCCTGCTTAGTAAATGTTCTCAAACAGTGCTCTTTTTTGACATCTCATGTAAAAGATGAATTTATTATTCACTATTTAAATGGAAACCTGTGGTAGGCATCAAGAAGATAGTAAATTTATATATACGACGAAAATAACAGGTTGGGCATGTTGTAACAAACAGTTGACAGAGTAATAATTATGCAGATTCTAAGATGATCTTTAGAAAGCCTTCTAAAGCTCAAACTGAGCAGATTTCTTTGAGTTCCCATCCTGAGGTTAGGTCTTATTCGCCAAACACCTCATATTATGTCTAATGATCATTTTCAGAGATGATGATGATGATGATTCCATTCATTTTTTTCTCTCAGGGGGATTAAAGAGCGCAGCCCGTGGAGGTCTGGTTGGTTTAGCCGTATCCGGTGCCTACGCTCTTTACAACAACTGGGATCATCTCACCGGCTCCTCGCCCTCGTCCCGCCTCTACTAGCCTCTTCCACGCCGTAGCTACTTCGTCGTTAGGTCCAAGTATCTGGAGGACACAGCCTTTAACCACAAACTGCTAGGTTTGAGTTAAATTCGGTGTTCTTTTCCCGACTCCTGTCACTCGCCCTGAAGCATTCTGGGAATTGAGAGAAAAAGTTAATTCCTCTGGAAATCCAGATCATTTGTGTTAGTCCCGATCAGTGAGGATATGGTATGAAATCGTGACACTTAAATTTTATTGTTTATGAATGAGTCGTCCGTCTCCAGTGATGCTATGCTGAGAGACATTTAGGTTAAATGAGCCAATTTATGGGACAGCACCCGGAGTGTGGTCCAGACGAGGTGTTTTCAGACTGAAAGACTCGCCACCTGTAAAAATGGAACAAATCCTGATGGTCTGATGACTTGTATTTATTATTAAAACGTATGTTAGTGGTTTCCGCTCTGTGAGAGTGGAAGTCACCGTAAAGCTGTACCGGAACTGCTTACTTTTCGTGTTTCTCCATCAAGTACGCTGTTTGATAAAGTGGAATAAAATGAAACGGAAATGTTCACAGACATTCAGCTTTTTTATCGCTTTTATTGCAGAAAGTAACTTGTAAATGCCGATGTACACAAACGAAAACTAGCTGCACGTTTAGAGTTCATATTTATATTGTGAAGTGTTTGCTCAGTGGAAAAAGGAACGGTGTGAGGGAGCCGAGGTCAGGTTTTGCTGAGTCAGCAGGGCCCTCTCAGTGCAGGAAGAAGTCCCTGATGCGGGTCGCCTCTATCCAGGGGATGTAGGCGGTGGTGCGGGTGAAGACGCTGGGTTTGTTCTCCACGGTGCAGCCGATGGGGCCAAAGCTCACCACCCCGTGCACCTCCCAGCGATCACGGCCGAGCTGGCACAGCAGAGGACCACCCGAGTCGCCCTGAAGGGAAGAAAGCCGTGAAAAAAAACGCCACCCGACAGACACAATGTTCCTGTAAGCGATGGGGAGTCCTTACCTGACACGCCGCAGGCGGGCCCTCGGTGTCCCTGAACCCGGCACAGATCATGGAGTCCCGGACACGGTCGCCCCAGAACTTCTTCTGCCGGCAAGTTTTGAAGTCGATGATGGGCAGACGGGCTTGATTCAGCGCTTCCGCCAGCGAGACGTTCTCCTTCCCACCTGAAATGTGTTTATAGAGCGAGTAAAATTTTAATGACAGTAATAAAATCTACAAACTTTCTCAGTAATTCACTTCGGAGTGAAACTCCTATACATTCACACACTCTGAGTCGGGTAAATTTTATGATTAGATGGGGTTCATCTTGAAAGAAACTGCTACAAGGATGCTGTTAAGAAAGGGATTTTTTTTAATAGGGAAAAGTCATCATGGGAAGACTGCCAACTCGACAATTATCCAGCCAATAATCAAGGTCTCAGAGTGTGGTGGAAAGATTCTTCAAATCCGTGTTCTGAACGTCAGAAGGATAATTTGCAAACTGGATGGACTCGTCACTGAAACTGAGGATTTCAGTGAGTCAATCTTCAGTAGTGCAGTAGGGGCTTTGGGATGATGCCAAAGAGATAATAAACTGCAGAAAATGTAGATTTAGCTGGAATTTCATCATTGTAAAATTTAGGGATGCACCGATGTTAGCATTTTGGGCCGATATTGACACCAGATATTAATATTGCTGTTATGACTGATGACCAATATTGTATACATTTCTCTACTCTTTTAACACAGTTTAAAAAGAAAGAAACCACCACATCGCTTCTCTGCTTCAGTTAAACGTGCTACATCGCTATCTTATGACTGAATCCCTTCTCCTGAGACTCATACAAAGGTTAACAAGATGGAATCACTTAATAACATTTGCCAATACCGATATCCTTAAAAATGACTAACATCTGCCAACACTGATATTAATGTCGATGTATATCGTTCATCCCTAGTAATGTCAAACAGCAATATCCAATTTGCCTGTTTCGGTGTTACTATTGTTGGTGCCCTACCTTTTCTCAGTGTCTGAGTCCCTCGTCCCCGACTCACCTCTGGTGTCTCCCCAGCCCGTCACCCAGCAGTAGTGCCCCGGTTTGAGGGGGCTCTGCTTGCGCGGCAGGCAGGCATAGCGGATGAAGTTTGAAGGCAGGATGTCCGTGCCGGCCTTCACCAGCGCGATGTCGTAGTCCAGCTCGCTGTGAGTAGGATAGCGGAAGTTCTCGTGCCGGTAGATCCTCTTGATGGGGAAAATCCTCTCTGCAGACTCTGAGCGCTTCAGCTGGTGCTTCCCAAGGACAATCCTCCAGCTCCCAGGATCCTCCGCTTTACCCCTGAGTGTTTGACAAAATTTTTTTTTTTTTTTTTATTAGATGTTGTATTTAATTCATACAAACTTGCAGTTTCTTTAAGGTGTGAGATTTATGGAATGTTTTTTTTTTTTACTTCTGGAAGCAGTGAGCTGCAGTGAGCACCCAGTTCTTATGGATGAGAGTTCCTCCACAGACATGGATGTAGTGTTTACTTCCTCTGGGTCGAACCTGTGACAGACAACCAGACAGTGCGGTCAAATTTTTTGTAAATGTATCCATTTTTGTATTTTGAGTGCTGAAAAGGGGAGCAGTAAAAAACAATAATCAACTCCTGAATTTTTTTAGGTTTTACATTAACAGCGTTTAGAGTTCAGGTATAAATGTGTCTCACTTGGATTTAATTTAATGTAACTCTATTTAAATTTACCACATTTAAATTAGTTTAAAAACAGTTTTTAAAAACATTTAAAAACAGTTATTTGTTTGCGTGTCATGCAATTTTAGTTTGATCTTAATGCTTGTTTTAACAACTGTTAGATTTTATAAAAAATTAAAATGCCTTTCTATATTTTATTTCTGATGTGATTCAGGCAAAAAAAATTCAAATTGACTGAGCTTTATAAACATTAAATACCTTAACGTTTATAAATAGCTCGTATCTATCTATCTCTAGGATTTTCTCATATGTTTCCCTAGTTGTACATTTTGTAGGACATTTAACTCTGCAATTATTTATATTTTATTTACATTCTACACCATTTTAGCTACTTAACAAAACCTTGATTTCCAAACAAAAGTGTCAAATTAAATTTCACCTGAAAAGAGGATTTTGAACCATCGAGTAATGCCTTTTGATTGTTTACATTTTTTCCTTTCACTTAACTTTCCAATAAATTTGGATACAGAACTCTTGTGAATAGACAGCTTCTTTAACGATCACATTTTAAAACTTATCCGTCCTTTGCTGGGTGTCAGTCACATAGCCCTACAGCTCTGTTAAATTGCTATTATTGGTGTTATGTCATATTGATCAATTTTATTTCTGAAATAAATTAACTTTAATTCATTGCAATGTACTGATCTGATTTGATAATAAAAAAAATACTGGATGAAATTGTCTGTAAATAAGCAGAAACCATGGCGTTTTCCTAAAAATAAAGGATCCTGTCGGTGTGTTTTACCTGCAGAGAGACCTGCCAGGGCCAGGAGTGAGGTCTGGCCTCATTTCCGGAGACAATCCTCTCAATCATGTTTGGCTTGAAGTGGGGCATGCCGCAATCCTGTGGCCAGTCTAAGAGAACAGAACCAACACATTCAGACACCACAGAGCCACTGCATGAGTAACACAAGCCTTCCTTTGGTGTTGGTGGAGTTTACTGGTTCTCACCCAGCTGGAGGACTTTGTGTTGTGGCTGTTGTGCTGGGATGAGAGTGTATGCAGCCGCAGGCAGGGACGCCTTGCTCAAAAGCAGCAGCAGCAGCAAAAGGGACAGAAACCAGAGCAGAGGAGGTCCTGATGCAGCCATCGTCTCCCACAGTATCACCGACCGGGCCACAAGCGGGCACTATTTATAGCAAGCAGCACCCAAATGTACGCAAACAGGTACAGTTCACACACACACACACACAACAGCAATCCTCCAGCGACAATGAGTTAGTGTCACAACAAAAGCAGAGCGCTGGATAGTTCTCCTGTAGCTTTGAGCTTTACTGCAGCTGAGTAAAAGGGGATTTTTTTTTTCAGGGGAGGCCCATCAGCACTTTCACATCCATACAGAATTCTCCCAGCACACGGACATGCGCGCAAGACAAAGACATCGCGACACAAGCAAGTGTATTTGTCACGTGACTGATTGGAGTGACACAGCGGCCTGAATGTAACCTTTGTCATGTCCGATGCAGGACAAGTGGAGCACAAAAACTGCAGTCCGGTTTCTTTCTAAATTTCATCACAGTACAGCACCAAAAGTCAACAGCAGAAGCTACATGTGGTTCTGGCGTTCCTGGAGGGCCAATCACTTTATGCCCTCTCCCTATTTTGGTCTCACCTGACCACATGACCTCCTCTGGATTATCCAAATGGTCATCGGGAGACTTCAGACAGTAGGTTTGTTTCTTGACATTACTAATTTACATTCATTTTAATAGCACTATAGCTGACATATTCCAAGTAATTAGCTCGACTTTACAAAAAATATCTACACACAAGCACACATCTGTAAAAGTATGACAACAGTAGCTGCAGTCGAAGCCCCTGGTGAGCAGAGCTGTACTTGCTGCAGCGAATAAAAGAGAATGTGCCCGCTCATCTGTATGACAGAGCTTGAATGGTCAGATCTCACCACTGGGGTTCACCAAGTTTGCGTACAACTCTACTTTGTGTTTACCGGGTGAATGAGGTACAATGTGGCACAGGCAGAAAAACAAGCACCATACGGATAATTTAGCTTTACAGCCCAGAAACAAGTATCACACATACAACTCATAGAGGACATAATGATTAGAAATGGGGATCTTAATTTTGCGACTATTTTCCAATTCATAGTTTATGTAGTTTTCACCTGCCTATACCAATACCAGGTTAAAACATATATTCACACAACCCTGCTAATATTTTATTAAATTTCATATCTTTTGAAGGTATCAAAAAGTTTCTGATCTGATGATTTGTTCACTCTTCTGAACAGAGCTTTAAACTCTTAAAATGAAATTTTAAGAGTTAAGAGAAAAAAAAATTTTCTCAAAATTTCCAAGTTACAATTCAAACTTTTAAAACTTGTTCAAGTATTCCGACTTGAAACTTGGAAATTATTTTTTCTACAAACAGAATGTAGTGATACATCCCTGAAATATAATCAAGTCACGGCTTTGAATAAAGTTCTGCTTTGTTTTTTTTTATTATTATTCTGTCCCCTGTTTTTTAAAATAACAAAAACAAACAAACCAAAAAAACAAAACAAAAAAAACACATACACACACACACACACACACACACACACACACACACAGGGACAACAAAACAACCGGTATTCCTACTGCTTAAAAAAATCTGTTAATGACCAGACTTTAATATGAATGACAGGAAATTAAGTTTATAGCATCTAAAAATACATACAGACTTCTACTGTGCTTACTTCATCAACTGAAAGTGATAAAAGGGCAAATCTTAACCTATATTAAAAACATTAAATATATAAATACCGAAAGTATGGATGATAAGTAAATCCTAATTGTCTTTTTTTAATAGTCTTTAAATAGTTGTACTCTTGTCTCCCTTAAAAATAGTGAGTACCATATATAGATGATGACATATAGCCTGGATCAGTAGTGTTTGAAGTATTACAGTTCTTTTCCCAGGATTAACAGTCCACCACTGCTGTTGTTTGTGAGGATAAATTTTGCCACATAAAATGGTTTTCCTTTACTGCAATTGTTTTCTCCTCCTTCCGTACAAAAGATCTGCTGACGCTGGTAGATCATCTTAAATAAATAAGCTGTCACCAGTCCACCTTCCTGCATGTTCAGTCACAATAATTGGCTTCACCTGTTTGAGGTTTCTAACATGTTATTAGCACTTGATGTTTTTGTCACACTTTTTGAGTTTACATATATTTTTCAGTTACAGAAATACAATTGTATACAGCTATCTTGAGCTAAAAGGCTTTTACACAGTTGAAAAGGAAAAGCATAAAACCTCACTGAGCGTCTATTCTGAAAAGTCTTTATTTAGACACTACATGATGAATCAGGACAGTTTGACTCCAGTGGCAGACACTACCAGATTTATAGGAACTAAACGAATGTATGTTGTAGGAAGGCTTTGATCCCATCCTGACTGAACGTCTCTTCAAAAATCAATTTTAATGCTATGCAAGAGTCATAGAGTCTCATTCGTCTGTCTTTTTGGATCCTCCGCACCATCCAGGCCTCCTCAGGGATCTGATCACTATTTTTTTCTTGCTGTGTCCACTCCCCTGTGTTAGTGACTTTACGCTATTGGCTGTCTTCTCTCCACCTTCCTCCTCTTCTATTTCCTGTATTTTGCCTTGCTCTTCTCTGCTTCTGCTACAGTTGGCCTCCTCCTTTTCCTGCTTTCTGCCCCCTGTTTCCAGCTGCACCTCGCTTGCTGCTTCAGTCTCCAGCGTCTCCTCACTCTCGCCCTCCACCATGCACTTAATACTCATTGCTGGTGGGCTTGTGTCGGGGGCCATTGTTGTTACCATGTTTGATATGAGTGGAGGCATTGGTGCTTTCTTCTTCTTAGAGGAGCGCCTCTGTGGTTGGGGGCTGTTCTTGAGATCCAGATGTTTCTGTATGGCGGTGCTGAGCTCCTCGGGGTCCAAGGATGCTCCATGAATGTCCCACGTCAGCCCATCCTCGTCCCACAGCACCTGCTTCATGCTGCCCCTTCTGCCAAGCTCATCACAGTCTTCAGACTGGGCCTTCAGACATGATCTTTTTCTCTCCAGATACCGTGCAGAAGCGGCGGTGCCGTCCCATTCTGGGGTGTTTTGTTGCTTCTCCTCCTCTTCCTCACCGCTGCTCACTGGGAACATGCTTGAAGACGCCGAGACCAGGTTGGAGTGGGATCCCACAGCTGCCTTCAGGTTTAGTCTGGATCCAGGTGGAGAGCCCAAGAGCGAGTGTGAGCCACTGTTGGAGTTGGACATGTTCTTCTGAAAGTCGCAGCAGGAGCCCAAAGGGGAGCCTGTCTGCACCGCAGCATCCATCATCTCCAGCTGTGAGGTCATTGTTCCTTCCTCCCTAAGCGGCTCTGATTTCAGGTTATTGGCGGTAGCCTCCAACTGCATCATGAGGTCACCCAACCGTGAGTCACTCAAAGAAGTAACAAGTGGTGTTCTCCAACTTTTGCCCGTCTGGCAACTTTGCTCCAATGACAGAAGGTAATGGCAACCTGAGAGTTTGGCCTTGAAATCAGTTTTTTCTGCAGAAGGACTTGGCTCTGGCTTGCAATCAGCTGGCAGTGGACTTTCCTCTCCTTTATCTTCCATTACTTGGGTGCCTATGGGGCTGGGTGACTCTTTACTCTCATCATTAACAAGGCATGCGGAATCTGCACACTGTCCTTCATCTGTTAAGCTTGCATGCGATTGGACTGGGGAAGGAAACTGAAATAAAAGTTTCTCGGGGGAGTTGCTGTCGTCTCTACGGGTTATCCGAGGACGAGGCGAGTACTCAGACTCCCGGTGTGTGCTTGGTGTTAGTGGTGAAGAAGCCAAATGATCTTGAGGTGGTAAAGTAGGTGTGTGGAAGGGGGAAATCAATGGTGAGGGTGTGGTTGGAGGAGAGGTTACTCTAGACATTGGAGAATCTGGGGTGAAGCAGCCGGGTGCTTCCTGGCTGAGACAACAGGAGCGCGAGGACCCTTCCTTCCCTACAACCGTGTCCGGAGTGCTGCTACGGCTGTGCGTGCTGCTGCTGCAGCCACTCCAGCGATGCATGTTGGAAATCCAGCGCTCACTGAGAGGTGGAGGGCTGTGCAAGTCCTCATTCTGAGTTGTGACAGAGAACTGGTGGCTGTTGTGGTGCCACTTGTGATGGTGCAGCTGCTGCAGCGTCACTTGATTCTGGTCCGAGTGCGTGTTGGTGCTGGAGCTGCGCTTAAGATCCAGTCGCATCCAGGCTAGGTCTCGCTTGTGAGGAGGGCCTGTTGCTGTGACGACGTCTACTGAGCTTTTAGAAAGGGAGAAAATAGGAGTCCGGTCGTCTTCGTCCTCCAAAATGCCAACTTCACTGGACGAGGACAGTGACTGTCCGACCGAACAGCAGGCAGACTGGTAGCTCTCAGACGCAGGGCGACCAGACCTTGCCATGGCAACAGCCCAGACCTGTAAGGACAAACACATTTAAATAATCAACTCTTCAAAGTATGGAACTAAGAAATCCCTCTTGCCGTTTTGCCACAGTTAAATATTTCCGATCCTCAAACAAATTAGAATCAATAAGAGTAAAAGTCCAAACATTGACCATGCCACTCTGAATTGATGTGTTATTATCAGGTTAATATTGATCAAATTATCAGGTGTAAAAATATTCTAAAATATTCAGAGGCACCGTTATGAACTTCTGTGGGAATTTCTGTAACTTTTGCTTGGGGGCTAGCCTTAAACCCGGAGAATTTTTATCAACTTGTAGAGAAAGCAAACCAGATTTGTAACTCTGGTTGGTTCAATACCGGTTTCTTCTTAGCCACCTTGGCTATCTCCTCAACTGCTAACCTATGCTGTGCTCATTAGCTTGGTGCTAACTCTCTGTCACCCAGTTCAAAGCCCCGTAAAGCCAATAGAGGCAGCAGGATCAGATCTTAATTCTCTGCAGGTCCCTTTCAACAAGTGGCATGTCTCACATCGCCCAGGTGCACACTGCTCTAAAATTTGAGCATGGATGCTCCTTCAAAGTGATTTCCAAACAATTTTGGGATGACACATTTCTCAGGGATTTGAATGAGAGCATTCAAACACACATACACAAACACACAAAATCCAGATTAACCAAATGAGATTACGCAGCCCAGATTACTCGATTATTGAGACAAAATCAAGATTAATACAGACAGATTTAAATGTGCATTTTGCCACCAGAAAACAGATAAAATGATATCAAGTCAAATGGAGATATGTCACATAAAACTTTTGGGACAACGTGGTTATTATTTTATTTCTCCTTGCACTACAGACAAGTGTCAGCAGATTCTGTTTGCAAATAAATGAAATACTGTTGTATTCATGAGCAGGGGGGAAAAAAATCAGGAAATCTTGCATTTCATTAAAAGTACAATAATGAATTCACACCGCAGAAATTCTCAAAAGCAGCTGATCTGCACAGTTTGTAAACACAAATAATCAAATCAAAGTGTATTTCCATACACACATGCCACCACGGAATAATGTTTGACAATGAAAATTAACCTCTTACCTGAAAGTTCACAAGTTGTGTCCTGTTTTGCCCTATGCCCGGCCACAGTGCTGGTCGCTCTAATTGGTGCCTCTCCTTCCTCCCCTCATGTCTTCCACTCTTCCTCACGTCCTTCTTAAATGGCTTCCCTCTGTCGATGTCAATCACATAAAAAGCCTCGCGGCCGGGTTTCCTTCGCTGTGACCCTCCTTAAGGTTGATCCGCTTCCTCTACCTCTGTTGGGCCGCATGTGATGTCAACGAAGGTGAAACTGTTTTTGTTTTTTTCTTTTTAAAGGTGCATTGTTCGGTGCGTTTGTGTGTGTGTGTGTGTGTGTGTGTGTATGTGTGTGTGTTTGTGTGAGAGACAAAGAAAGAGCCATTACTCTATGCCTTTAGCTCTGAGGATTACCAGTCATCTTATTAGCTACTGTCCAATCCGGTCTTTGTGTGTGGAAGCGAACAGCGGGTGGCTTATAAGCACTTTGATTCAAATTCAGGATAAGGTCATCTGTCAGGACTGTCATTATGCATGATTATAGTTGAGTGTTAAAGGCATCCCTGTCTGAACTAAGCTTATTGTTCGTTACATTAAATCTGTATTTGGGTCAACTAACAATTGTGACGGTGTTATGCTCAATTTATGCACAAAGTACAAACAAAAACTATTTGGCTAGTAACAAGTATCAAGCAACAGCATTTACTTACCGTCTTAGTCTGAAGTAACCTCAAACAGAACTTGTTGAGTGAAATATTTAAGGTTTTCTTTGTTTCTAAAAGGGACTAGGTTGTTCTGTTTCAAAACATGGCTGCCTTTACCGAGCCTGGTTCTGGTTCTGGTCTCTTGCTGTTAAAAGGGAGTTGTTCCTTTCCTCTGTCACCATATGCTTCCTCAACAGGAGCTAATGCAACAGTCAGTGACTGAGCTTCCTTAGAAAACTACTAACCGGTATTATGAACTACATTTGTCTGCACTGTAAAAGGATTATATTAGAATATAAATGATTAAATTCAACTTTTTTTTTAGAGTGATTCATTCAGTGAATATCTTTTTGAGAATACATTTCTTTGAGTTGCCACTACATAAATAAATACATTATTAATTAAATTATGTTTTGTACATACAAATACCGTGGTGTGGAAAAGTTTTAACCGAGTTCACAATTTTCTTTTTCTTTTTTTCTTTTTTTTTTTTTGGCATGTTTCTCACGTTAGCCAATGTAAATGTCAGTCAAAGACAACACAAATTAACACAAAATGCAGTGTTTAAATGAACATGCTTAATATTACTATAAATAAGGCTAGCATTTAATTCAAAAGTCAACAAAATGAACCAACGTGTATTTCTGCCCGGAGGCCTGTTAATCCAGCCTTTTAGATAGCAGCATAACATGGTGAGAAACGGCCAGCTGCGTCCAAAGTCTCACTGCTCTTCATCGTTACTTACAGTTCAGGTAGAATGCTAAGTTGCTGCTTCATGTTTGGACGGCCATTCTGTCTCGGTTAAAGCTGACGAGAAGAACATTTGTCATGACTGGTGAGAATGAAAGCGCATTAAAGATACGTTTATAACTGAAGTGAGAATAAGTTTAGGTGTCTGATTGTGCAGACCAGGCGCTGCTGCTTGCTGTTTGTCTGTCCGTCGGCCTGCTGTTGCTAGTGCTGCTGCTAATTCTGACAATGTGCTGCCTGAGGAGGAAGAAGAACAAACAGGGTCAGTATCAGGAGCTGATCAGCGTGGTGCCATCGGTGCCGGGCCACTCTGCTCCGGTGATCCCTGTGTCTCAAGGCTTTTGTGCCAGGCAAGTACCAGAAGCAAATATTAGTGGATTTATTGAGAGTAACCCCAGAAAAATGCCAAACCAGAGGACCTAAATGCTTTCATTTTGTTGTTGTTTATGCAAGGCATGGTGAAATCCCTTTCTCTTTACCTCCTCGCTGTGTTCCACAAAATACCGCGGTTCTGAGAGATGCTGAGAGACAGGAGAAAGAAAAGGAGGGAGCGATGAAAGTGGATGCTCAGCGAGACATTCTGGCTCACCGTGGGTCACTGTCAGTGGGAAGTAGGTCATAAGTGCTGCAGTTATTGCATTAAAGAAATGCTTTCAATTTGAAATCTGCAATCTAGACTTTCAAAACTTACATTTAAAATTTAAACCTTCATTATTAACCTTCTGGTTGACGTAATAACTGTAATATGTTTCCGACAACTAATACTGATGCAACCTAGCCCAACGCAGCGAATAATTAAGATGTGAAGTATAATGTGTTTATGTTAATGTTAGGTGTTCAAATTTCCAGCAATTTAATTTGTAATTCTTGTTTCTGAATTTCCTTGATTGGTATTTTTGCCTCTACAGTGAACAACAGAGAGATTCTCCAGTAGATCAGGCTAAGCAAAGAGTTGGTAGTATCCAAAAACTGTTTGTATCCTGATTTATTTTTCTGCATCCCTGGTTTTCTTTAGGCTGGTACCCAGTGGGGTCGGTGCTGACAGGTCTGTACTCTATGACCCCTCTGAGCGAGGTGGTGGCCCCTCCTCTAGGCATGGCCACTCGCCTCTGCTTCTCCGTAGAGTATCGTCACAGCAGCGAGCAGCTCGTGGTCTCCTTAATCCGCCTCAGCAACCTCCTTCCCCGTTTCCACAGCAACATGACGCTGGTGGAACTGCGGCTTCTTCCTGACGACCGGAGGCCCCGGCAGGCTAAGGCCCGGGGGACGGGGCCCGACCCAGAGTTTAACGACTGCTTGATTTTCCAGGCAAGGGCATGTAGTTGAATTTGCAACTTTGAGCTCAAAGGAGCATCCATATACATATATGAGCATTATTGAAAAGTGAATTTACTTTAGTAATTGAGTTTTAAAGCTAAGACATACATTTTAAACTCATTGAACTCTGAGTGAGAAATGACTAAGCTAAAAATAATTAAAAAAAACAACCTCAGAGTCACAATCATAGTGATGACTTAACAGCTGTTCAGCAGACACTGCTTCACAAGGAGGGTAAGCCACAAAGGATCAATATCAAACACTGAAGCTGTTCACACAGAGCTTTATCCAGGTATAATAATGGAAAGTTAAGTGGAAGGAAAAAAGCCAATACAAAAATAGATAATTGCATCCAAACAAGGATTCTAAAACAACAGCATTCCTTATGTCAAGCTCAGGCTAAGGATGAGCAAGACTAAACTGATCTTCAAGACTTCAAAATCTTCTAACAAAACGTTCATTTTGGATTTAATTCAGGAAGTAAGGTTTAAGAGTCTGCGGTACACAGGCGAACATCATAGTGTCGATTCTCAGTCATCCGGGCCATTTATAATCCTAAGTGCTTAAACAGAACATCTTCTATTGTTTCTTGAAGAGATTTCAGCTCTATCTTCAGTTCCTGGAATGGATAGATGGTAACAGGCTTATAAGGCTTGAGTAAGTTCCAACTTACTGGAAGTTCAGTGTGAAGTTTCCACAGTCAGGGATGATTTGTAATCTGCTGGTGTTGGTCCATTGTGTTTTATCAAGTCCAAAGTCGGAGGAGCCATCTACCAGGAAGTAATATTCAAACCTTCTGTGAAACTGAATGTTAAATTCTCATTAACTGTAAACCATAATTACCAAATGTAGGAGAAATAAACACTTGATCCATGTGTTACAAATCTATGTAACCGCAATAATACACACTCATCGTTTCAAAAGACACGTCTGCTCAGTGTGTGTGTGTGTGTGTGTGTGTGTGCCTTACAGGTATCAGCAGTGTGTGTGTTGCGGAGCACGCTGAGTGTGTGTGTGCTGAGTGTGGAGAAAGACGGTAAACGGCACGCCGTGGGCAGAGTGTTGTTTCCCCTGGAAGGGGAGCTCGGTCAGGCCGGCAGAGTTCTGTGGAGAGACCTTGACCCTGAGGAGGAGACGCAGGTAAACACCAACTCGTCCACACACATCCACAAAGGGGTGATCAACATGCTCAGAATGGTTCTGCTGTCTAACCTTCGCCAGTGTTCGGAGCTGGGCGATGTGCAGATATCCCTTAGCTACAGTTCGTCCCTGCAGCGACTCTCGCTGGTGGTCCTAGGAGCTCGAGGCCTTCAGCTGCTCACAGACGCAGGTTTGAAGAGTTTCATCAATAAAATCGAGGCTTTTACCTGCTCAGTGCACCACAGCGTGCGGCTACGCTCCCGCAGGTGTGTGTGTCCAGGTGAGCTTGCAGATACACACTCAGATGGTGAAGACAAAGCGTAGCTGTGTGGTGGAAGGCGAACAGGATCCCATCTTCAACTACAGGATGACTTTTAAACTGCGACCGCAGCACCTGGATGATGCCTGTTTAAGATTTGAGCTCCAGCATCCGAACGACAACCGCTCAGGTGAAAAAAACTTTTTAATGAGTCAAAAAACATACATCTTTCTATCAGAACTTCTTAGATCATCTGCATTCATGGTTAAAAAGAACATTTTTAGGATTGCCAATATGAGAAGAGCTAAGTAAACAATTTAGCTGCCCACCATCAGCATACTTCAGCGTTCACCATAGACAATCAAATCATGAACGTCTGCAAATTCTCCTTGAGATTAGTCCACAAGGCTCAGAAAATGACAAAAAAAAAATGCTGGCCCTGCATTTTGCATTATTACTGGTTTAGAAGCGTTAAAACACAAAGCATCCCCTCTCTATAAGGAGTAGGCAACACAAACAAGTGTGTCATGTTAAATTTGAAACTAATGTTAAAAATTACAAGTAAATTGCTGACATTTTTGAGATTTCAGCATGTTCTTGCCTCCTCACAGATTAGCTGTTAGCTTTAGCTTCCAGGACCAAATAATGGGCATTTATTCTAAACCAATCTACTTCAGGTACTGGAGGCATTAACTAATTATGACGTTTTATCAGAACCTCGTATGATTGCTTTAAAGTAAGACCTTTGTCAAAGATCAGCTGTTGTTGCTTTCAGAACCTCCAGCCCTGCTGGGAGTGCTGGTGTTGGGTCCCTTCATGTACGCCAGGGGTCTTCAGCTGCAGCACTGGATGGACATGATCAACAAGGCACAAGAGCCGGTCAGAATGTGGCACAGACTGGGCCGGGCAATATAAATCCCAACATAGCATTCAGAGGCTAAATGGGAGTAAAAAAAAAAAAAAAAAACTTCAAATATTTGTTTATCTTTGGCTCAAGTCCAGTCTCCAAGAACTACTATTAGTGATGGTGTGCTTAAAGCAGAAGCTCCGGGGCATATGTCGCGAAAAGCAACATGGTGCTTTGCAAGTGTTGTGTCAAAGCATGATTTGGTCGGCCACTCAGTGAGGTTTCAGAAGAATCATGGTATTGGTAGTTTGACACTTGGTTCAACACGTCAAAAGGAAGTGAATCATCGTTCGGACTACGTATTCTGGAGATTTGGTGTAAATTAAAGCTTCTCTTCATACTTTTCGCCACCAGATGCCACTGAAGAGGTGAAAAGCTTTGAGTAATTGATCTTTATTCAATACAATCTTCAGAAAGCATAATTTGTTAGCAAGCTGTTCAAAGGGTTTGTATCTAAATGTATCAGGATAGCAGATGTCAGCAACTGGGCTGAAAAATATGTAAGGATTTGCCAATTTCTTGTTTTTTTTGTTTTGTTTGTTTTTTTTAGATAAATTAACAGACCCTGTAGTTTAACTGCTCTAGTTTGTCCCTCCATTTGGCCTTCTTTCCCAACCACACCAATAATATCATCAAAAGTTGACATTAATTAGAGTTGGAGGTGAAAAGAAAGACCTTAATTGATTGTCTGGAGGCCTTTGCATTTATACTTCTTGCGTTTATGTATTTAGTTTCCGTTTGGAAATAAAGTATTTTTTAAATGTGACTCCCGCTATTTGTATTTCATTTGTTTTATCTTGTACAATTTATGCTTCTGTTTGTAAACTCTCATTCTTCATTTTTCTGTAAAGCACAGAATAATCTTGTACACTAATCCTTGCCACTAAATGGATTTTAACTGAGGACAATAAGCCTTTTGTTTTGATTTGACACTAAATAAATAAAGTGAAATGAACTACAATTAAAGTTTAAACTTAAACTGTTGTTGACATGTCAATAGATTTATGCTTCTTCTTGACGTTTGGCTGTCTAATAAAAGGCGTAAATAGGAGACATAAAAGGAGCACTCAGACATAAAAGTACTCCTGCTGTCCAGCAGGCGGCGCCTGGCTAACTTGGTCTACTGTGCGCAGTCGCAGTAGGAACCGTTGCGAGAGAATAAGGAAGCCATCCTCAGCTGCTATGAGTTTGTTTGTAGCTGTCGATTCATCATGAAAATAAATGAAAACACATTACTGGAGGGACACAGAGTGCTACTGGTTCCATATAATGAAGAGCATGTCCCCAGGTCAGTACCAGCTGTGATGGTTCGGGTTCTTTTGGTCCGTGCAGGACTGCTTTGGTTACCCCGTAGAAACGATACGTTTAACTAATTTTTTAGCTAAACATATTTAATTTGGTTCCAATATTAGTGATTTTTGAGACAAAGATGAACTCAAAATAAAACGGAACCACTTGCATAAATCAAAGTGTGTTTAAAATGCACTTCAACTTAAAAATAAATCAAACTACTCATTTTAAATAAGTTTTAACAGTAACCTACTTGTTTTACAAACCGACTACTACTATTAGTTTTTTCATAAATGACTTATTTTAACTGCAATAAATGTAACAAATATTTATTTTTAAAGATTATTGTTATTAATCATAAATAGTTCAAATCATTGGCCAATAATCAGTGCCGGTACGTCCTCTTGCTTTCCACAGATATCATGAGTGGATGAAATCTCCTGAGCTGCAGCAGCTGACTGCCTCAGAGCCGCTGAGCCTGCAGCAGGAGTACGACATGCAGAAGAGCTGGAGGGAAGACAATGACAGTACGGTGCCACAAACGCAAACAATAACTATGAACCAGTCAACGTTTAACAGATGTTTCACATTTGTTTTAATTTTCAAGCTGCAACTTTCCAGAATGCACATTTATTATCTTGGACAAGCAGCGCTGGGTGGACCCAGGTGTCGACGAGGAGCAGTGCATGGTGGGAGATGTCAACATCTTCCTGACCGACCCCTCAGATCCATTCTTGGCGGAGCTGGAGGTCATGATAGCAGGTGATGCACATTCTGCTTTTTGTTCAGAGCCTTATTCCAAAAATAGTTTTAAACATTTTGAATGATTTTGTTCCTCCCTCCCTGATTAGAGCCCAGTTACAGAGGAAGAGGCATCGGGAAGGAGGTGACTCGCATGATGATGAGCTACGGTGAGAAGCTGTTGCTGTTTGTCACATTAAAACCTAAACCTTCCATGTATTTTTTTTTTAAACAAATTTTTAGTGTATCAAAAGGCAAATGACTGCTATGAATGCAGCAGTATTTGGTTGGATATAACATTCCAGGTGTCATATTAAGGACATCAATCATAGCCAGGAAAGAGAACAGAGAGGAAAATGTTTATCGATTTGTATTAGCATCAACAGTTAAATGAAATATGTCCTGCTTTTCAAAATTTAAAAAAATGCGATCAAAACAAAATGGCTCAGAAATTTCACATTATCCCGTTCAAATAAATACATTTGCATTGATTTGGGAATTGTGTGTTCTTCATCAGGAATCACCAAACTCGGAGTCAAAAAGTTTCAAGCAAAAATTGGTCTGGACAACCAAGTCAGCATCTCCATGTTCAAGAAGCTGCAGTTTCAGGAGGTAAGGAGGAGGGAGACTTTAGGTCACTGTGCAGGAAGATCAGACGGTAATCGCCATCTCTGCAGGCGTCTGTGTGCAACGTCTTCAAAGAGGCGACCCTCGAGCTGATGGTGGACGACTCCGTTCGGACCAAGCTGCAGGAAGACGTGGCTTACATGAAGGAAAGGGACTACAAGCAAACATGCAGCAGCAGACATGAGCTGGTTCAGCAGTGAGGTGATCTACCGTGAGCTCCATCGTCCAACCATTATTTGTGAAACAGAAACACAGAGGCTTTACCTCCTTCCCTTGAGGAAGAGAGCTCTCGTTTTGGTCCAGATTGCTCCCCAGCAACCTCAACAAAATGCCTCCATGTACTAAACAGGAGGCTTTTGAAGGTCATCGTTTGCTGTATTCTATTAGAGTTGAAGAGGCTGAGTGTAGGAACACGCCACACTCTTCAGATGTTTATGAAAAGAAAGTTTGGACACATTGGATCCTTTTTTACTGCCATTTGATTGTTTCCTGATGCAAATTCCCAAGAACATAGAAAGATTTGGAAAAATTTATTGAACGTGTTCAGAGGCCGGCATAATGTAAATATTAAAGTTTTTATTTTAATTTTAGCAATATAAATTACTCATTGTCCAGGGACGACAGAATAATAGATTTTTCGCTAATTGTGGCATTTGTAGAATTGTTACTGTGCATTGTCCCTCCCAAATTAATAAAAATTTACATTTTTATTTTACTTTTATATACACTGGTTCTCTCATTCAGTTCCGAAATTTTAATGTAAAAACATATTTTCACACAGACAAATGTACTGGCTGCAGAAACATCTTTAAAAAAAAAATAATAAAAATCTTCAGCTTTTTTAATCCGTCTGAAATGTTTTAGCCATTCAATTTTTAATATGAATCCATGTTAAATTAGGGCAGGTAACCTTTAAGCTCTAGTGAAAACAATAGTTTGCTCCTCAGAAATGACATGAAAACTCACTTTCTTGCATCTTTGGCAAAAATGTGCCTGTTTTTTTATTTGTCATGTAGCAAAAATGACTCAATTACCAGCTGCAAGCATTTACAGCGTTCACCTGCGAGATTCGACAGGAACAGCGGCCTAGATGGAGAAGGCACTGCACATGCTCCGACAAGCTTTGGCACGCGCGCGCACACGTCTGACGACACTCCAGAGCAGCACAGACGTGTCCGCTTCACATTTAGCTGAACACCTCAAGGGCAGCCTCCGCTTCGATTAATGTAAAGTGCAAAACGCCGTCCACAGGGAGATATTTAGCTGATGTAAAGAAAACAGGCCATATAAAGATTTTGACAGTAATTCCATAGGAATAAGCCTCTGTGCAGGAACTTCCACATCCCGGCATCGCAAACGGGAACGACAATTTCCACATGTTAAAAAAACATCCCAGAGACACCAGGAAAAGCCTGCAGCTCTCGTCTCTGATGGCAGCGTTTAGTTCTTCGATGTTTGTGTGGACTCCAGGAGGTCCTTAGCAGCGGATGACAGATTGCGTAGCAGCTGTCTGACCACGCCCTCCTGCACTTTGGCCCAAGATAAACAGTCGTCCACGGCCGCATTGATCGGCACGCAGACCTCTTCCCTCCTCAGGTCGGTCAGCCGACATGCGGCAGCAACTCCGGCTATTCCCAGCGTCAGCAGGAGGAGGAGCTTAAAAATCCAGCCAACGAGAGAACGCTGTGATTTAGCTGCTGGTTTCACGTCGACCTTTTTATCTGTGAAGACATGAAAAGTGATGTTGAAGCTTCTTCAGCTTCTGAAGCCTCAGCTTTGTTTTTGGAAAGATGCAACAATCAGAATAAAACAAATTTTAGCCCCCACTTTTTGCTTGCCCATTCTTTTTCTTCTTCTCCTCGCTCTTCTTCTTCTGCTGCTCCTGCACAGCCTGAGCCGCCACCTGAGCGTTGTACTCCTTCCTTCTCCTCTCCTTTTCCTCTGCTTTCTCCCGTTTGCGAGCTTCCCTTTCTCTGGCCTCCCGCTCTTTCTGCTTCGCTTCCTTCTTCCTCTCCAGCTCTTAAGTGCAAAAACGACATAAGGTCATCTCCCTGTTCCCGATTCATCGTCACTGTGCAGATAAACGGGGCTCCGAGACATTTCGATCCATTTAGACAATGCAAATAGAGTGAATTTGTCTGTTTTATGGTTTCAGGCTTTAAATATGACAAACCACAGAGTTCAAAGAAAATAGAGAGGGATGGACAAACTAATCATCGGAAAAAATGGTGATTAAAGCCATTTTTCTTGACTCAAGAACAGTGGCGGTCATATGTAGCTTTATGGATTTCAAAATATCTCCAATAATAAAATCTTTCCTCTTTGGGGGCGGGGGAAACAAACAAACATTCAATTATCTACCTTTTTCTTTCAACAGGCGTTTCTCTCGTGCACGATCATAGTCTTCCTGTATGGCTCTCATGTGCTGTAGGACCTGAAACACACCGACATTGAGTTTTTATTTTTGAGCTAGCCTCAGTTAAGGTCAGAGAAACTGGTTCCACAAAGACTGGTATCATATTTTCCAAAAGACACATCTTAAAGATTCCCAAGACGTCAGGGAAAATATTATCAAAGGGCCGATGAGAGAAAGGTCTAATTGCATAAAAGGCGTGTATCATTATGTCAGCATTCAAACATGGAGGTAGTAGTGTAATGGTTTGTGGCTGCTTTGTTTCCTCACTACCTGGGCGATTTGCTCTAATTGATTGGAACCCTGAATTCTAGTGAAATTAAATCTTGATCTATTAACGTTTTCTGATGATGTTTTTAAAAAATGGGGAAAAGAAGAAATCTTTTAGTTCTTGTGTGTAAAGCAGCTGAATGTGTTGCAGCCACCTTAGAGGCACACTGTTTGCACTGCTTCTCATCCAGACAGTCTCCTGCTGCTTTGGCCAAACCAGGCTCCAGAGGATTATCCTTCAGATCGAGCCACTTCAGACTCTAAACAAAAGGAAAAAAATAAATAAATAAAATAAGTCAACAATACTGCTAATATGACACATATTAGCTGTATTTCAGGCTTTTTGGCACAACTGTACATATAAAATATGATCCTACCCACCCTGAGCTGAGAGAAGCTGACAGGCAGGACCATCAGCTTGTTGTTGTAAAGGTCCAGGTGTTGTAGGTTCACCAGGTTCCCCAGGTCATCTGGCAAACAGGTAAGCTGGTTTTTACTCAGGTCAAGCTTCACTAAATGGATGAGGCTGCAAAACTCTGGCTGCGTAAGAGAAATGGGGTAAAACAGACAACAATCACGTATCTGAACTGTGTAAGCAGAAGAAAAACTATATTGGATGGCGAGCAGCTGCAAATATACATTTTCAAGTTCTGCTACAACTGAGCTTAAGTCAAGGATTTGACTAGACAATTCTAATATCTTAATATGACTGAATTTAAACCAATAATTTAACTGTGGCTCTTGATGTGTATTTAGGGTCTTTCTCCTGCTGCTAGAAGGTGAACATACACACATCTTCCCATCAGCACTGACCAGAAAAGTATTCAATGATATTAATGTGTAAGTCACCACCACATTCACCATGAAGATGGTGTGGTCAGGCTGTAGCATAAGGTTTCCTCCATGCACAGTGTTTTTCATGGAGGATTTAAAGATCAGTTTATGTCTCATCTGACCAAAGCATCTTCTTCAGAGCACCTATGGATTTCTTTCAACAATGGTTTTATTCTTAGTGGTGCTATCTAGAGGAGCAGGCACCTATGCAAAGATCTGTCTGCCCTTTCTAGCGATTCAAGTCATTCAGGTCAAAAATTTAGCAATGTGTGTGTTTGATACTCACAGGAAGGGAGATGATGTTGTTACAAGAAAGGTCCACGACTGTGGCTTTAGGAAATAAAGACTGTAGGAGAAAACAAAGTAAGATTTAGATTAATACAAACAATTATGTTCCTAATCATGGTAACTTATTAAACTGCTTAAATATCTTAATTCCAAAGGATTTAACAGTGTTACTTTTTCAGTTTATTATTTCACAAGATGACTAGCATGTTGTCTTACATTGACTTCCTCCATTCAGTGTGCTAAACATGGCTAATAATAAAAAGAAAAATGCTAAAAAGCTTATTTAGGGAAAAGGCTAATGCTAATAGTGGGGGACAGTGCACTGCTAATGTTAATGCACTGCCTTCTGATTTTTACTTTTGTAAAAGTCAGATGTTTACTTTGTGGCACTTCGTTACCAGAATCTCTTAGCAACAGACTAACAACAAATATTGTTATTGTTCAAAAGACATAAGATTTCTTCTGCTCTTTTAAAATACTACTTATTTTATAGTACTTACTAGATTAACAAGAATTGTGCAGTTGGTGAATTTGGAAGAAAAGTCTTTTTTTTTTTCTTATTGGTGGCAAGTATATTATAAAAGTAAAAATCTGATTTATACTTCGTGGGAGTTCGTTACCAGAAAACGCGCTCATCTCTTAGCAACAGATTAACAACTAATATTGTTATTGTTCAAAACACATAAGATTTCTTCTCTTTTGAAATATTACTACTACTTACTACTTAATGTAATTTATTGTCTGCAGCCTGTTTATGTCTTTCATGGAGTGTTTACTATTTCTCTTTCTGAACATTTGTAAGTTTCACTGTTATTTGTTTTTCTAATATGTCTTTAAGCTTTTTAGATTATGAGATAGGCTGTCAGCAATGTAAGATATAAATAGAATTAAGGGACTGAAAATAAAATGTAATGGTATTAGAATTATGGCAGCAAACCAAACACAACACAAAGAACTTGGCACAGTTTTTCAACCAAACTAACCGACTTGAGTCCGGACCGACTTCTGAGTCGGGACCAGCCTCTGAGTCGCGAACGGCCTCTGAGTATGGACTAAAAAACATTGAAAGCCAAGACGCAGTAGTCTTTGACGACCAGGACATAAACAAATACTATCCATATATGAACGAAGGTGATCTAGTTTTGGAAGACATCGAATCAATAGACTTCGAAGACCTAAACAAGAATGAAGAGCCTGAGATAAAGCCTGCTATTGAGGTGAAGCCTGCTGTTGAGATAAAGCCTGATGTCAACAGAAACAGGATGTGTCGTGTTGAAGGGACGCTCTCCAGCAGAGAGGATGCACAACGCACCATATGTGGGAACACAAAAATATTCCCAATGCAGACAAACCTTAGTGCAATAACACCTTAGTGCAATTCCCATATGTGGGAACACAAAAATATTCCCAATGCAGACAAACCTTAGTGCTGAAAGCATGACAAAAATACCAAGATTTGGTCTTTTTGAATTTGCTTGAACTGGAGGACCTGCCTCCGAGTGAGGACCTGCCTCCGAGTTAGGACCATGCTCCGAGTAAAGACCTGCCTCCTTTGAATTGCCTTGTTGCTGAAAATGTGCTATATAAATAAAATTACCTTATCTTACCTTATCTCCTTAGAAAAGAAATTAACAACAAATACTGTTATTGTTAAAAAAACATAAGATTTCTTCTGCTCTTTTAAAATACTACTTATCTTACACTACTTAACAAGAATTGTTCAGATGGTGAATTTTGCAGAAAAGTGAAAAAGTTTTTTTGTTTTTTTTTGTTATTGGTGGTAAATATATTATAAAAAATCTGATTTATGCTTCGTGGCAGTTCATTACCAGAAAAACCCTCAACACTAAATTAATAACAAGTAATACTAAAAAATTTCTGAAGAAATTTAAATGGGGCCTGTCAAAGCGTGCCTGTCATTTGGACCCAAATCAGGTGTTCTGATGCTAAAACTTAGCAACAATGCTAAGCTTTGCTAACCTGTACCTGTGGAGAATTACAACCATGTGGACTAACATGGACTTATTCTATTCAATATGCTAAAATTAGTGTATAAGCTAACATTAGTGGCATGTGGGGTATCACTAGCATGTTCTCTTACTTTGACTTGCTCCATTCAGTATACTAATCATTGTTAATCAATAAAAAAATGCATTAACCTGGGAGGCAGGTTAGTTAGCTAGAAGGAAATAGCTAAAATGATTATTTTAGAGAAAAGGCTAATATTAGTGCACCCCTTAAATCCAATAGAAAAATCTGCAGTTTCAGCAATTACTCCATACGGCTAAGGCTATACAAACAAAAATAGAATCAATTGACATATTAGGAAGATGGTTATAATGTTATGACTGTTGGTGGATGTGTGTTGCACTGATGGATGATTTGGTTACAAAGAATGCACAAAATAATAAGATAATCGGAAAACACAGGAAGAGAGTACTGGATTTAAGTCTGTAAATCCATAAATTGAGGTTTTATTCGCAGATAAACGATTAAATAAAAGCTGCTGGGTGACTTACGAGCTCTCTGACTGGCACTTCACTCAGGTTGCACAGGCTCAGGTCCGCCTCATTCCCGCTGATTTTATCCTTCAGGTTTAACACTTTGGGTTTACTCATCCTGCAGTCTTGAAGGGAACACGGCAACAGAGTTCACCAGATTCAGAACCGAGTCAAACTGTTTTACTGCACACACTCCTGACAAGCAGACAACAGGAAACACAGTAAATCTTAACGCTTTACCTGACTGCTCACCTGGTACAACAGCCGGAGAAGAACTAAGTCCAATAATGACAAAAATGAGACAGAAATCGAGCGTTTCGGGGTGTAAATATAAGCCAATCGAAGAATAATCTCTGTTAGAGTTGTATATTTGGAGCTCTGACTGCCTCTCAATGAAAATCCACGTCATTGGTTGAGCAACGTGGCAACGCTAACGAGACAGCGCCCTCTACCGTGGCGGAGGACACAGCAGCGGCTTTTCTTTAGTTTTTCCTCAAAGCTTTATAAATATATATTTTAAATATATATTTTTCTTTTTATAAAAATAAAATCATAAGTAATGTACAACAAGCGCATGCATTTAAAAATAAGCACCATTAAGAATGTCTGCATAATTTAAAGAGAGACTTCACTGGCACAGAAAGACTTAGTCTTTAAAGCATGTCATGCACCTAAATGAATGATAATTTTAACGTTGAAGTAGGCTGGTTGCTTACCTGACCATTTACAGTATCTAATAATTTCCATATATATTTATTTTCCATATAAAAACAAAAGTATGGCTGCCTTTTGTAGAAAACGATTACACAATTATTTTTTGTAAAATAACTTTTAACACAAAATGTATCAAACAAATGTATTTTTTGATGTATTTAAAAGGGATTGAATAATATTTTCCTATCTATGATTTTTTTTAGTCAACCAAGCGCTACACCGTCACAACAACATGGAAAATTGCAGCTATACTTGTAATAATTTCATCCTCTTCGTCAAGATATTTGTACATATCTTTAACTATCACAATAATGGAAGAAGCTGCAAATTAAACCAGAAAATGATTAATCTAATCCTCCCATGAGCGTTTCTTGCTTTAGGGTTGTCTCTTTTAGTGAATATCCAGAAAATCATGGCATCCAGTCATGGATGATAAACAATAGAAGAAATAAAAGTGGTTATTTCAAAGTAATCCAAAGGATTTAGCACAACTTCTCATCTGTCTAAGCCAAATAAATGATGTTACACAACATCTCCTTCAGAGTGATGGGGCCAGATGGGCAGTCAGTTTACATGCCTGGAGACATGTCTGAGTCTCTTCCATTCATAAGTCTTCCACAGAGGCTTTAAAGAAAAACCTCTGTAAGCTTCAAATGTGAAAAGCATGGTGCAAGAAAAAAATCATCCAACATTGTCAGAGAGGCAGAAATTTTCTGCTGTTGTCTAAAGAGAGTATTTTTGTTGAGAGGAGATATCAAAAACTCCTAATGGAATAACTTTATGTTGACTATTTTTTTTTTATTAGTTATTTTTCCATTTTAATAAAGACAAACAAACAAAAAAGGGAGACAAAAGAAACATTTTCCACACAACATTAACGTTACAATACACCAGCTCAAAACAAACAAACAAAAAATAAATAAATAATAATAATTAAATAATTAAAGTAATAAAATAAAGCAGACACATTAATGCAATATATTATGTAAGGCTACGTGAAAAAATAGCAGAAATATCAAGACCAGTATACAATATAAAGGGATCCCAAATATTATGAAACATATCATCTCTATTATGTAATTTACTGGTTAAAAAGTCCAATGACACATATTCAAGGACAGTCCGTTGCCATTGTGTTATGGATGGGACCTTATCTGTTATCCAGTTCAAAAGGACACATTTTCTAGCGCAGAATGTAAGCATCCTGTACAGATGTTTTTCACAATTCTTCTTAAGGCTGTTGTTTGTCACTCCCAGTAACATATACATTGGATTACACTCAGTGCTAACGGAGAAGATCTTGTCCAACTCTTTCTTTATACTGAACCAGAATTGTTGAATTTTCCTACAGGACCAAAGACAGTGAGTTAGATTACCCACCTCTATTTTACATTTGGGGCAAAGCGGAGAAAGGTCTGGATTAAATCGATGACGCAGATATGGAGATATATGGGCCCGATGTAAAATTTTAAGTTGAATAGCTTTAACCTTATTACAAACACTTAAATATTTTGCGTTTTCCCAAGCTTCATCCCAAGCCTCGTTGCTGATCTCTATGGCTAGCTCTTTTTCCCATGTCTCCTTTAAGGCAGACAATTTAGTAACCCCTAATTCTTTTAATAAACTATAACAGGTCTTAGTAGAACTTGTAATTTTTGGTTTAAATAATTGATTTTCACAATCAGAGACATTTTGGTTGATGAGAATTGTTGTGTTCTTCAAAATGTAGTCCCTCACCTGTAAATACCGGAAAAAATCATGTCTGTGAATATTATATTTGGTAAATAACTGATCAAAGGACATCAAGTTTGGCCCGTCCATTAAATCAGAAAGAACAGATATGCCTTTTGTTGCCCATACTTGAAAGCCAGAGTCGTAAATCCCAGGTAAAAAAAGGGGATTATCACATAATGGGGTGAAAAGAGATGTTAGGCTAGACCTGCCCTCAAGCTTTTGAATTACTTGCCAAGCTTTAACAGTAGATAAGGTGAGAGGATTACTACAACACAACATGTTGACTATTTTAATATGTGCAGTTCAAAATTCCCTTGTTTGTTAGAGGAGAATCGGCAGAGAGGATCAAGGTGATAGAAAGGCGGCGGTAACTTAATTAAACCACTCAATAAAATCAAGGGATGCAAAATATAATCTCTGAATTTACAACATTTTGAACTTTAAAGAAGATGAGCTACAGCTGCAAAAAAAACCAGACAACTGGGATCATAATTCACAAAGACTCACCAACATTGAACAGAAACAGATTGCAAAAATATTGCCTGATCCAATTAATCTTTATTTCAGCTGCAATAATCTCATGATGTAGAATCAGACCTTGGTGTGAACAAGGTCAACCATGGATCCAACCTATAAAAAAAAACAAACAAACAGAAAAAACAGACTACCGTGTCATGCAGAACCACATTTCCATCTTAGCTTCAGTCAAATCGTTGTGAAGCCAGTGAAAATGAATCAGCTCCTCTGTGCGGCTCCAGACCACTTAGGGATTTTAAAGCCAAGCCAATGATTTCGCCGCAGCACCGGGCTCACAGTGAACTCCCACCACAGGGTAAAACCAAATAATCTGCAGCCCCACTGCCAGTGGCAGCTGTTGCCTGGGCACATGTCCAAAAGAGGAGGAGAAGGATGGCACAAAAGAGTCGCATCCTGCCAACGCATCAAAGATGTGACTGTCAGTAATTCCAACACTGTTTCCCTGGAGATGGTTGCTTTCTCTCCTTGGTGGTAAAAGTTGTGTGAGGCTGTGAGAGGGCAGTAAAAGAAGGCTGACACAGGGAGGCATTGTTTTATGTGCCATGACCTTTGTACGCAGGGCGGTCTGTGATTACAGCTTCTCTGTACTGTTACTGTCCTACATATTCACTCTTTTTCTTTTGGAAACAAGTGCTTTCTACCTTCCTATTTCAAGTTGTTGAATTTTATGACGTCTTACGCCTGGAATATTCAGTCGGAAAACCGACAGCTTTTCAAAATGAAAATCTGAGGCCTGTGACGCGTTCATGCTTTGGAGAACCACCATCTGTTGACAGTTTTCCAAACTCCTCATGTTTTTATTTACATAAAACTGCCGCTCTATCCTAAATTTTTTATTTTTTTTTTAAATTGCCTATTAGTTTGCGTGTAGGAGTCATCATTAACCCTATAATCAAAATAAGATGTTCTGTTAACACTTTTTTTTCCTCCTGTGTTCTGCAGTTAATTTTTGTCTATAAAAACAGGTCATGTCTTTGCTAGTGTTTATTTACATGACAGCAGATGGCTGTTGTGAGCAGACAGGTTGCATTTCAGGACTGGGCTCCGCTCCGCAGCGCCCCCGTCCGGCCTGCCGCTGCACTGCGCGGAGAAGCTGTGCGTGTGTGAGTGTGCGTGTGTATGCGTGTGTGCCCGGTGAGCGACTGCCGCTGAAGAGACAACACCGCTGTCTGCTGTCAGGTAAGAAAACCGCCGACACATTTCCTTCATTTCACCAAATTAATCAGCGAGTCATCACTTGGTGATCGAAGACCGAGGCACAGACGCGAGCGGGACGCAGCGTCGTCTTTTCTCCATCGGCATTCCTTGTCTTGTCACTTAATATATTTGTGTGAGGTGGGAGAGGTTTGGCCTCCATGCGTTTCTACGGCCAGAAACATCCCGCTCAGGACTAAAAAAACGCCTTTTCTTGCATCGTCTGTCCGCGCATCTCCTCCTGCAGCCGCGTTTTCTTTCTTTCTTTTTCTTTTTCTTTTTTTTTTGTCTCACACGTTTTCAGTTGTTTTTATTTTTGTGCACCATGCGCCGTCTCCATCCTCCTCATCGATCCTCTCCCACAATAAAGGCAGAAACGTGTTTGTGTTGCAGCCATCATCGCTCCAGCCCCGGAGCAGCAGTCGCCTCCCCGTGGCCTCGGCATTTCGCGTGTTTTCTCCTCGTTCCCCGCAGGGATCAAATAAAAATGTCTCCACCATCCTTCTCGGCGCAGGTCCCCCGTCCTTGAACGCTCTAACGGCGCTAATCCGCCGGAATATTTATAATCTTGTTATTGCGAGGTCTCAGGAGGACAGTGATGTCATGTTTTTCGGTGTTATTTACTCCTGTTTGGTGTCTGTGCGCGGTGCTTTTGTTGTCTCCGTCGTCTGCTTTGAGCTCAGCGCGTTAGTGTGAATTTTAGGCAGTGAAGCCGTTCACGTTGCTTTCCTTGCTGCCCGTTATTCTGGATCTTTCGCTTCTTTCTTGCACCTCGGGGCCCGAATGGTTTCTCATGCATTTTTTTTTTCTTTTTTCCTCCCTCACCTGTAAACATGCATTAAATTCTGCATCTTAATCATTGCAAAACACGACACCCCCTTATCCCCCGGTTCCCCACCTGACTGCACTGATTATGTGTGTCTTTTGTGTTTTTATATAATGACATTTATTTAAGTGGGCCGTCAGCAGCCTGTGCGCCTGTGCCAAGCCCATTTTTCATTTGCTCAACAGTGCAGCGAGCCAGCTTGCTTAACTGTCACATATGGACTCCACGGTAATCCACCTGAGGTCAGTGGACACAATCTGAGCCGGAGAGCCTTTAAACGTGACCCCTTTGTGTGCTTTAATTGGCTGTTTTTAATGCAATAACACCTGCGGGTTTGTTGAGCTGCATGGATTTGGCGTCGGACACACCTTGTCCTCCATCCTCTCCATCTCATACTTGCAAAGCATTGATGTTTTATTTTTTCTTCTTCTGCACGGAGCGGGCATGTTGTAGTCTGTAACCGCAGCTTGGAGCCGCTCCAACTTGCCAGGTGATCCAGTGGAAGAAGAAGAAGAAAAAAAAGACGCTTCGGTGCCATCTTGTTAACGCTCCGATATACTCTTATTTCTGCAAGTTTCTGCAGCACTTTGGCTGGGATTGTTACTCTAGTGACGCTCAGGAATGCTCACACAGACACGGACAACTCCTCCCCTCTAAACTTTAGTGAAAACAGTGACTCTTCTGGACAGATGCAATTTACAGAGGCAGAATTGAACTGAATTTATTCTCTCTTTGTTTTAGCTTCTCATTGGCGCAAATATGGATACGTTTTGTCAGAGAGTATGTTTGCTCAGCGTGGCTATTTTAAGTTCAAGATTTTCCTTTGTGTCTAGGTTCAATCAGAAGCACGTACAAACTCAGGTTTGCACACATTTAGCAAATAACAAATCTTTTCATGAGTTTTCTCTCTGTGCTGAACTCCACTTCTATATTTGTCCAAATTAGAGTTCCTTTACTGCAAAGGGGCAACCAACAGTTATTGTTTCTGGTCATGCCTTCTTACATTTAATCCAACAGATAATGTTACTAACAGTTTAAATATAATAACATTTAATCAACAATCACAAATTTACAATAAGCTATTGCAAAAAAGAGGTATAAAAACAAACAAAAATGTAAATTTCTAATATATTTTGTCTCATTTGGCATCTTTGTAGTATTTACAGTTTCCTTTAGTAGCTGTTCTATTGTTTTCTGTGCTCATATGCAGCATATTTCAATATAGTTCAGTTCAAGCTTTTGTTCCCATACTTCTTACAAATTTCAACATGTGCATAAACTATAATGAGACAAATATTTTGGCAGTAATACTTTTAGTTTAGTTTTAACCACTTTTCAACAAAACATCAGTTATGTGAGGCTTTTTTGTTGGATGTTTATTTAATTAATGTGTTAAGAAAACATTCAGAATATATTTAATTACATTTCCAAACATGTCCTTGTTTGTCACAAAATGAATAACTTTTTTTTTTCTTTTACTCCCCCTCATGTTAAGCATCTGTTGGACACATGTCAGGTTTCGCTGCAGCTTCACTCCATGTGCTGCTTGTGGAGTAAAACCATTATGAGGATGCCATTACCAGATGCTCCTCCTCGTTGATAATCCAGTGCATTCCTGCTCCCCCTCCACCCTTTTGGGAGGAGCTGCAGCACATGTGTCATGCAATCATCGTTTGTGCTGTTATGTAATTGTTTGAAATGTTTTTTTATTCAGGACCCTTAAAGGAGCAGAGCTCTCAGGCTCTAAAGTGGAAGATTTTTGTGCACTGAACAAGGGTCTAATTCACTTTTATAATTCAAATTTCTTTTTTTTTTTTGTCTAAGCTCATGTTTTTAGTTGAGCGACTGTTTGATAAATCATAAATCAAAAAATAAATCACAAAATAAATAGTGCAAGAGAGCTTTAATATTTACAGTTTTGCATTGTGGTTCATCTGATGGTTAATGTGAAGAAAACCACATTATAAATTTTCCTCAGTTGTCTATGTCCATGTGTTCTTGGAGGGCCACACAGGAGACCTGCTGCTTGTCTCCAGGGGTAACGCTACATATTGTAATATATATTTTTGAAAACTGCTGCTTGAGCTTTGAACAAGTCATTCTTCTCAAAATATTCATGCAGAATTTGGGATCACAAAGTTTAGTTATGTTGCTGCACGTTGGTGTTGCTCTAACATGATCTTTTGTTTGAAGGAAATTCACATTTCAAATGAAATAGTTACAATATGACATCACTGCAGAAATAAAAACGAAATCTAATTCAAAATAAATGAAATCCAGACACACAGTATACAAACACTAATGGATATCAATGATATATTGAATATTGAAACAGAAATAGAAAACTAGACTATAATATGAGCTTATAAACTAATAAACATATTAGAGCTTGAATGGTTTAAAAGCTAACAAAGTGATTTAGTGCCAAGGTATAATATAAAGTGAATAAAATACTTTTGTTTTAGTTTCTGAACACTTAGGATCATTCAGCCTAGTAACTCTGTCACACTATATGAACTGTGGACATGTCAAAAACTTGTCCTGCATGAGTGATGCATCACTACGTATATTTAAAAATGAACTGAAACTCAAATGTCGCAGAAATGATCCAATAATAGCATTAGCTAATCTCACACTTTTCCATCCAATCGCTGCCGAATCTAAAGGAGAAACTGAGAGCTTAACCTACCTTCTGATTAGTTTATATAATAATTATCTGACTCTTTGGGACGGTGACAGAGCACTAATACTTCATACCCAAAACAGTATTTTGACTCTTAAATAAGGAACAAATACCACACCCTGATCCCAATATACATTTTCAAGTTTTCAGTATGGGGCGCATCGGAAGCCTCACACACACTTCAGAGATTTCGTAGGACTTGATGTTCAACAAAATCCCTCTCATTTCCTCATTTGCATTTGTGTAACACTATATTAGTGAGTAAAAAGTGAGCAGAATAACATTGTAACTGAAAATATACATTTAAGCAAGATAGAGAGTTTATACATATTTAAAGATGATTAAAAATTCGAATCAAGAGACTTTCCTTGTTTGTCGAGACTCACTCAGCGAAACACTGAGAGGCCCTTTTAGGCTTTAGTCCAAAAGTGACCACATCCAGCAGCCGGCCTCACGTTGGACGGCTCTGCCCTGAGAGCTTAGGCTGGCAGAACCGCCAACGTCATTCAAATTACTTCTTTGGATTGTATCTGGTATGTCTTTATCCTGCGTTTGACCACAAAGCTGGAACATTCAAGCAACTTTTGGATTTATATGGATTTATTATTCATATTCCAAATACAAAAAACAGTTATTTTGTTTTAGCTTCCTAAACATGTTATCTTCCTGCCCCTCTCTTTGTATTGTAGGAAGTGATACAGCATGGCCGTGTCACTCTTTGATCATTTACCAATTAATTTATCCTAAGCAGACGATGGTGCGACACCCAAGTTATGCTTTGCATTGATTAACTTTTAGGGTTTACATTTTAAATTGATTCTCTGTGAAAACTGTATTTTCCCTCCTGTATGTTTGCATTTACTCCAAGCTGAAAACAGAGAGGAAAAGCTGACAGAGCTCTAACATCCGTCAGAAAAAGCTTCTCCTCGTCAGACAGAAGACGAAAAGGCACAGCAGGCCTTAAAACTCTGCTGTTCTGCTCGGTTAATTAGCAGCATGCTGATTGAAGTCTGTGGCTCATTGCTCTCGCAGAACTGTGCGCTTAGATGTGTTCTTGTCTCCGAGCATTCGGCAGTTAAACGATTTGCACAATTAAACCTCGAGAGTTCCTCATGTTTTGAATTCCTCATTGAAAGACTGTGGTTTAAAGATATTCGGCGTGTCTTAAACTCCTCTTCAAACTGGAAGGGAAAGTCGATTATGTCTCGTTTGTTTTTCTTTTTGTTTTTTTGTTGTTGTTTTTTAAGAAGGGCGATGTAACTTTGAAGGAGAACAAAGCATGTGGAGAGTGGGTGCGGTTGGCGTCATTAGACACAAAACTGCAGCGTGTTTGCGTTCATCACTTATGAGCAAAAAAAAAAAAAAAAAGAAAGAAAGAAAGAAAAAAAACAATGCATCCTGGCCCGGTCTTGCAAGACGCTATAGATGGAAAATGAAAAAGTGCCCCACCTTCAGCCCACACTGCAAAAGTAGAGAGCTGGCCCCGCAGAAGCTGCAGGCTGGGAGGCTGAGTGAGCCGGCCGAGAGGCAAACGATGAGGAAAGTAGGTCAGAGATACAGAAGCAATCAAGCATGAGAGCAGTGCTGCATCGTCGTCTTTCAGCTGAGCCAAGAGCTGCACTGGTGAGGAGACGGACACATGCACGCACACGCACACACACACACACACACATGGCATCTGAGTCTCCTTTGTTTTTTTAGGTTTGACCTGACGTAGCACTGAGGAATTACACAAGTAAGCAATTAGTGAAATTATGCAACATAACCTGTCAGGTTTTAATTTTGCATCAAGCAGAAGCACGAAACATCTTCTTTGTTTTCCTAGTTTATAGCTAAAGTTATAGACTGACAAAATATGACGGGTTTTATGCGTTCTGACTAACCGTGAGGTGTCAGTAGAAAGAGTAAATAAACCTCAGTTTACTCTCTGGACAGCGTCTTTTATCCAATACAGCCTTCACAAACAAGGTTTTCCTGATTTGTGTAGCTTCCTGTTTCATGACTCTTTGCTTATTCAGTCCACATGTATTTTGAGGAGCTGAAAAAGGCTAACAAACAAGTCTGCTGGGGCTTTTTGTGAAGGTGATGTGAGATTATGGGATGCTAGGTTACTTTAAGGACGATTGGTTCCTATGGACTACAGGATTTGTCAAACTCGTCACCAACCATTTTGGCTGTGGGCATAGAGACGACGGTGTCTGATTCGACAACTTTGCTTTTTCCAGATGATGTTGGTTCTGTTTCTTTGTGTGCTGAAGCTGTAGAGTCAGGCCATTGTTCTCAACCACAAAAAGTGGGTTTATACAATCACACCAGAAGCCAGTCTCAGCCTCAATTTATTGTTATCGGAATAATACTAGAAAATATTGTGATAAAACTACCTACGTACTTCGACCTGAAGGCCTCTTTGGAAAGAGAGCAATGTTTGGGTTTCCTTTCTGGACCTGATCCCCTGAGGCCTAATCTTGGATAAATTTTCTACCCCCCCTAACAGACAGAAGCAACATCCAGATCAAGATCCAGTCTATCGTCTATCTTCTGCCATCCATTTTTATTTTTTTTACACATGAACCAAACACAAAGTGGAGAAGACTAAAACTTTTTCACCTAAGACTGAGACTTATTGCTCCATCCGGAGTAGAAAATCCATCTTTTTATAGTTTTTCATACAAGGTGTGTTGAGTAAAAGTCACCATTTGGATTCTTGCATATACGGTATTCATTCGAGAGGAGAATCCAGGGCAGACCCAGAACTCTCTGGAAGAGATTGTATATTCGTTTTGGCCCAGAAATGCTTTGGGATTCCCCATGAGGAGCTGAAATAAGTGAACCTTTCATTGACATTTCTTATTTATTGAGATGCATCTATACATCTCCTTTGTTTGACAAGAACACAATTAAGAATAAAGCAATTTTAAGAGTTATTACTCAGCAGACCTGTCCAACCCACTCAGTCACCCTGCGCTGTGCTGAGAGCTCCTGGAGCTGTGTCAACATCCCTGTTGACCGAGCTTCTTGCAGAGGCCACGTCCGTGCCAAGGTCTCATTTTCACACGCCCTTGAGAGGATCAGGCTGCAGCAGCAGACCCTTTCCGCCTTTTCCCCTCATGAAGCTGCGACAAACCTTTCTGTCATGCTCTTTTTCTGCAGGAGTTGAAATGTGTGCCTTTGTGTTTAGTCTCATATCAGATCAACCTGAGATTAACGGATGCGTCCGGATAGGGGTTTGGCGGTTAAATTACCACGTGGTGGTCCTAGCCTGTCACTAAAACGTGAACTCTTTATGAGAAGATGGCTAAATTATAGCAAATTACAGCAACACAGATGTGTTATTGTGACAACGCTTTGTTTAAACTTTAACATCCCCAGTCTGACTTGGGACGAGATGTGCGCAGAGGGATTCTAGAGTGATGTGGATTACTTCTTTTACTGATTCAATGTTTAGTAATAGTGTGTTTTCTCATGGGTTTTTAACCCTGTGAGTATATGTGTATGTCTGTTGAGCAGCTGCAGGAGCCAGCTCTCTTATCAGCGCTGAGTTTGTTTGCTCTCCAGCTGTCGGAGCTCCCGGATGCAGCGTGAACGGCCTCTTGGAGGGATTGTCTTCGTTGGCAGTGTTGCAGCTTTCTTCTTTTTCTTGTTCGGATTCTGTCATGCGTGAAGCCACAATACGAGTTTTGTCCCGTAGCTCAGCGAGAGTACACTATTCATTGGGTTTTCAATGCAACACACACTCTGCCATTTATATTCAGCTGATGTCTCCCTCTTTCACTTTACAGACTTTTTTTTTTCTTGTTACAGGAGCTGCTTTTATTCTGTAGCTCTCCAACAGCTGGCTGTGGCAAAGTAATTCAGATAAACTGAATCAGTAAAAGTAATCCTTGTTTACCCAATTTTGATCGCAACTACACTGTGTAGCGTAATGGGATGGAAAAGTTTTAACTGTTTTGTTTTGTGTATTGACTCATTTTCATTAGCAGTTAACAAGTAGAGTCTAACTTGTAAATTTTTTATTTTGTAAATTTTTGTTTTAAATTTTTTTTTAAAGTAATTACAGCTACATTAGTGAGGCAAAACATGTTAATGTGGCTCATTAATTATGGCAGAAAAACCTCATAAATGAGGTAAATCATCACATTTGACAAGAACGAGCTGTGAAATGTTTGTCAAAAAATGTTTTCAAATCAATATAATACATCTCCTCATGAGAGGACAATGTATATATACTCATACAATTTCCTTTTAAAGATTTTTCAAACCAGTTTCATGTATTTTCTAACCATATTGTGGATGGTTTGCTAAATTACAAAATATTTTAAAGCTATAATATGCAGTTGTTGGCTCTAAATAGTTGTAAAAAATGTAAAGGAACAATTTACAATTTAATATGATAGCACCTTGAAATATTAAAAACATTTTGTTTGGTATTTATGATTATTTTAATCGTAATTTCAAGAAAAAACTAAGCCTGCAAAATGTTCCATGTAAAATTGTAACTGATAATCAATTTTATTAAAAAAAGAACTTTGTACATACATATATACAAAACTTCACATGAAAGTAAAAATTTCAAAACTGTAAGATAAATGATGAAAAAGTTGAATTTTACCTCATAATTTATGACATAACTTTCTGAAACCAAAATGAAGAAATTAGTTACAAGATACACAGATCAGCATCTATCCAGTTAAATGAGTGTGTGCAGGTGGAACGTCCTTAGGATGTCTTTTTTTTTTCTGGAGAAGTTAAATAACTGGGTTTTATTAGGATACTTTCAACTGTTTTCCACCGTTAATGACAATGGTTCATTTTTATTTTCAAATCATATCGTTCTCTCCCAGTTTGACCTGCTTATAAGGCTTCCTGTTATGGAAGGCAGGCAAAAACATGCAGAAACTGCCTGAACGTTTTGCCTGATTTGATCTGTTTCCATAGTTATGCCACCCCAAACCAAAGCAGAACAGTAAAAATCTGAAACTTAAAGAGTCAGAGACAGAAAAATGATCTTGTCTCTGGGTCTGATTGTCCCGTTGCTGCCGTCTGGGCCGAAAGTGGAAGTGTAAACAGCCATGAGGTCATAAGATAAGAGGGGAGGCAGAGTGAAGGTTGCATAGCTGAGCCAGGTGTATTTACACTCGCAGAGTAACCAGGACAACAGTTTAGGTGTTGCTGCTTGTAAATAACAGTTGTGCTAGGTGGGAGAGATATTCCCTGTTTTTCTCTGGTAGGTGTCAAAAAATGTTGAGTTTTACAACCTTCAGGAACTGAAAAGCAAATTTAATGAAATGCAGTATCCTAAAAGAAAAAGTTGAAACTACTTTCTGTTTACATATTCATCCAAGATTGGGTTTCTTGCAAATATTTACATGGGATTCAAGTTTGTTCCCAATGTGTAGGCTCAACTCAACCAGTATTTGGGGTTTTGAGAGTTTTTTACTCAAAACCAAAATGTTGAGTTTTTACTGTGGGATTCCTGTAAAAATTGAACAGGGCCTTGTTTTTGTGTGTGTGTGTTTTCTGTTTCATAATCTTTCTGATGTTTTCACTTTGGTTTGGACTGAGTTAACAGCTGGGCTCTTTTCAAACAAGAATAAGTGATACTATGCATCTGAATGCAAAGAGCAAGCCACACTGTTCAGATTTCCCTCCTACATCCTTTTTAAAACGTAGGTTTGAGGACGACATGCCTTCTGTGTCCACCCCGATGTTCCTCTCTTGTTTTCTATAGTTTGCTACTGTAGATTTCTTTCCATCATAAGACTCCCCAACTTCATGGAAAACAACAACCTGACCCGTTCTTGACCAGTTTCTTGCAAATCAAATTTCTATGGCCCTCTCTGGTTAGTAAGTTGACATAATTACCTCCAAATTGGAGCAACCGTGGAGAACTGAATTTTTTTTATTTTTATTTTTATGATTGCACGCTATAATATTCAACTTCTAAAAGTGCGTAGGTTGAATTTCAAAATCGAACCACAAAAACAGCTCCTGTCTTGATCACTGTAATTCACCCGAAGCATTTTGCAAAATATAATACTTGTACATTTGCAAGACGATTTTTGCATTTTGTCACATAACAACCACAAACTTTTTATTGGGATTTTAAAAGGATCAATTATTATGAAATTGTGAAGTGGTTTTCAAACTTTTATTTAAAATAATAAAAAAATGTTGTGTAATTGTGCATATGAGTTTTATTCCTCTGAGTACACCAACTTTTTTTTGCTTTTACAAGTCTTTGGAGGTATATCTTTAGTAGCTTTACACATCAGTAGGCGTATAAACAAAAATATGCTTTCAAAAAGCAGCTTTTAGGGCCAGATTTGCATTTTAAGTTGGATTTGGGTCTGGATTTTATCTGGACCAACATAATGTAATCTAAACCATTCAATTGTAGCTCTGATTGTATGTTAAAGATTGTTATCTTGCTTTCTGTCCCTTCTCGGGAAAAATAAAGCAATCCCAAAGCATGATGACACCACTGAGTTTTTCTCCTAAAAGTAGAATTTTGCATTTCCAACTGAGCTGTGGATCTCTCCAGTTCCTCCAGAGTTACAATGGGAGACACAGATCAGCCGAATTTTATCTTAAGATGTATACATGAGGGGATGCCGAATAAAAACGCCGTCAAAATGTAAAAATGTTAAATGATTTTTAAAACTTACTTCCAACCAAAAACTATTTAGACTTCTCCCTCAGACCAATGTGTGTCCTTACAGTATGACCTGTCCACTGACAGCTGATGGATCTCAGCAACAACGTACCTCTGGGAGATTAAACCGCCGTGTTGCTTTGCCAACATGGGCATCAGAGAGGAACTAAAGCTTAGAAGTTGCCAAATCTGCATCACAGTTTGGATGGAGAGGCTGATTATGGCATAAGCTCTCCACACTGCCGGGGTCTGACAGTTCGTGTGAGAGAGGGCATTAACAAATATGATTTGAACTGATGTAACCAGAGGCTTGGGCTTAATCTGACATGTAATCCTCTTTTTTTTTTCATGAGCCTTGATGTGTTGTGGGCTGGATGAAGGAGCGTCTGGGTTTTACCGTGGCGCAGGAGGAAGTATTTACACTGTGACGACTTGTTGTGAGTTCGGCTTCTGTAAACTCAAAGAGGTTGATCAGGAAGTGCAGCTTGTCGCAGTGAGGACAGCATTCACATGGGCTCCTGGGGATGTAGAAGGGGGGCAGGGGAGGCGCTATTTTTGTCTGTGAGGCTGTAACATGAAGCATCGACCCCACATCAGGATGTATAAATAACCTGGGTTTGCACAGGCCCAGTGTCTGTTTACATTCGGAGGTGATGGACCTCAAGTGCGTCATCATTACCTTTAGTCCCTCCAGCCAGGCCCTTCGTTCACCGAAGCTGCCCTGCACGTGAAGTTTATGACTTGTTTGACGTGAGGCACGTTCTGGGCTGTTCTCCTGACTCCCTGTCGTTTCCTCTTTTGCAGCCTGACCAGTAACTGGCAATGGAGTACATGAACAACGCCTCGAACAGCTACGGTTCTGGAGACACCGTCAGTGCCTCCTTAACGAACATGACCATCAATGACCAGCATCACCAGGAGAACGGAGTCAAAATGAAAGGTCAGCCATCAGCAGCGGACAATGACACACACACACACACACAAGTCGTTAACCCTGAAAACATTTTTTTTAATGTTTGTATATTTGTATATAAGGTGTATATATGTAAGTTTGTATGTTTAGAAATTAGCCTGAAGTCAACAAACCAAGGAACTCTTCATCACCGCCACACATTTGAAATCTCCGATAAATAACACACACATCACATGCACTTTCTTAAATGAACAATTGTGTTAGAAAAGCAATGGCTGCAAACAAACAGGAACTGTTTATGATTTTGGGATAAGTGATATAAAAGAAACGGGAAAGTATCATGTAAGTTCAAGCAACTTTCCAGACTGTATGCATATTTGGGAAAGAAACCTGTGACTCCAGTTATGTTGGTGTTTATATGAATTTAGATTCTTAATTTATTAGAACACCATTAAAACTCAGTAAAACTATTCAGTTACATAAGTATGAATTCATTAAACATAATTCATGTTAATTTTATTTTAGCCATCATCATTTGATGAAATTATCCAAACTGTGGTAATAAAATCTAAATATCTTTGGATTAATATAATCTAAATATTTCTATATCAACAAACAGTTTTTCATGCAAAGCCATAATAAACAAATGTAATAAAGATTTTAGATTTTTCTTTTATACGGTATTAACACATTCTTGTTAGGCAGGTGAATAATGGTGCAAAATGTGTTTAAATCTCCATCATTGTAAATTCACGTCAGTAATAGTAATTAATTCCCTTTTAATGTGCTTTAACTAATCCCTTTACATGTTTTTGTTGTGCTTTCCAACTTTGACGCCCACAGGTTGCAGATTAATTCCTATTTTTTTCTTCATGTCGGAGCTTTAATCCCAGATTATTATGGTAAAGACTGTAAATGTAGATTTGTGTGAGGGTACAGTGAGGGAGGGGCAGGGCCCGACTCCCCGACTTTCTGCCCTCTTTTTGTCTTAATCTTTACACAATGGATTCAGTACATGATGGACTTCAGCTGGACTGTAATCCGGGTATCTGGGTCAGACGTTCTTGAACGAGACCCGTGTTAGTCGCTTAAGTTGCTGCTCAAGCAATCAAGCATTTAGGGCTGCAGAGAAAACAGTTTTCTACGTTTCAGCGTCTCTTTATGGACGTATGAATGCAAAAACTGCCATTAAAGACTATTTATTGATGGTGGATTTCAATATGTCTAACATTTTTTTCTATTTCTTGATTTTTTTTCTGTCAGCTGTCTTATTTGATGATACACCATAAAGATGCTAATACATTTGTTAAACATGTCTTCTGTTGCAGTAGCATTACCTCAAACTGAAATATTTAGAAAATTGCAACTAATTGCAATCAAAGTGGAACTTCTATTTACTTTTTCATGACTGTTTTCATGCATATAAATATGCGGTGACACAAATGTCTAAATAGGACGGAATGATAAGAATAAAGATGAGATTTTTAGTAACACACATATTCCAGTTGGATTTGTGGGGGGGGAGGAAATGTGGAAACAGCACCTTGTTTTGATTGTTAAGCATAGTGATGGATCTGTGATGCTGTGGGCTCACAGAATAAACAGACTCAAAGTAATGGTTAGATTTTAAAAGGTTTTCTCTGTTAGATGGTTCTGTAATAAAAGATTTATACATGTTCAGATCTTAATCTGCTGATAATTATTTATATCTTTAATTCTTACATGCATTTTATTTCAGCCAATATTAATCTGTTTCATACTCAGCAATATGTGTTTTTTTTTCATTTTTTAAATTATTTTTACTATATTATTTATTATTTTTTATTATTCCATTTTCTATTTCAGCTCTAGATTTTATTACTTCAAAAATAAATGCTTCAGTTATCAGCTCAGGGTGTAACGTTCTTACTACGACCTTGTCTTGGCGGAGCGGACTTGCTTTGTATGATAAATTGTAATTATGGTTATAATTTCTTTTCATCAAATCAAAATAGCAAAATTCATTGCGTTGCTGTCATGTTGTCACTATTTGTGTTGAATTCCCTCCTAAGTGTGACTTGAGTTTGCAAAACGAAAGTCGCAGAAAAAAAAAATCGGTCTGTTATTTTATCCATCTTGACATGGGTTGATTGTTTACATTGCTGATAATAATCAGTTTTAAATCCATCAGAAGTGTTTTTTTTTTTTTTTTCCCCCCACCTGTTTTTATCCCATTGTACCACGTGGCTACTTAGTACGTAGCCTAGCTTTTCCCAGTTTACAGCCCTCACTAGTGCAGTCGTTATACCCGTTTCCAATTCCCATTATCCCGTGTACTAACAGGACACAGCCAACAGAGTCACGTTCGTCTGCAAAGCTAAACAGCTTATCAGTAAGAAGTGAAACACAAAGTGAGTATCTAATCAACACATTTAAGTAGGAGATGTAGAGTCTCTACAGCCTACAGAAGTTAGGCTGTAGTGGTTAGTCTGTAGAGTCCCTATCAATACTACAACCTTTTTGTCTTGAGGCAAATAAACTAAACAAAACAATATATCAAAATAACAATTTACTAATTTCAAGACCAAGATGCTGTAAATCATTTGGTTCCAAGATTTAGAAATTAATTGTTTACCTTCAATTTTATTAAATTTTTTTGTGGAATTACCTTCATTTTAAATTCTTAATGTAAAATACAAATATCTGAAAGTTGTTTTTTTTTGTCCAGTTTACCATCCAGTAATTTCATTTTACTTTTCCCCCTTTCAGAACTTGTGAAATTTCTCCAGATATTAAACATATTACTATAGCAAGCTTATATCCTACCTTTACATTGAAAAGGATTTGGAAGTCTTTTTACTTATTTATTTATTTACTTCAAACATCATTAGATTAATCTTCACTTACTGTTGAATGCTGATTTATTTTTTTTTATCTTTATTTATTGAAAAATAATTGCAAATGTCTGACTTTAATATATTTTCCCCTACATTTCCAATTTACTTTAATATTAAAAAAACTCATTAATTACTTGTTTATTACAGATATCCTGAAAATGGACAGTTTACATTTACTATCTGAAAATCTTCTTAATTTAATAGCGTCAACTGTAACCTACTGTCCTGTAATTTTAACTTATCTTGATAACATAAAGAAAAAGATGTCAGGCCAATATTCTTTATCTTTTTTACCCATGAAAACAAATCAAAAACAGACAACAGCTGAGTTTAGCTAAAAGTCGTGTCTTTATAAACTTTGATCTAAATATTAGACTCTTTGTGTTAATATTTCTGAAGTTCTCCTTCACAACTATAGTTCTGAGAGTGCATTTTTTTTTTTTAATAAACTTTGATTTCGATTTCCAGATGAAGAAGCAGTGGTCACTGAAAATGGGCTGAAAACTGTGTGTGAACTTTCTCAGCCAGAGAGCAACCAATACGATGACGAGTTGCATCCTGGTACGAACGCCCGAAAAACAATCCCCGATCCTGACGTTTGAAAAGCTGCTTTCAACTCCCATTGCTGCTTGGTTTACTTTGTGCTCAACTTATCCCTGAACTCCTTTTTCCTTTTACAGAGAGACACTAGCTGTGTTTCGTTTCAGTCTCCCAAATGCAACCCACACTAATGGACATTTTTTGTTTTCCTGCTTTAAATCTGCTCTGCTGTTCTGCTGCTGTAAGACGTTGTAATTGCATGTAGTCACCCTGTCAGGAGCCACTGTGACAGAAAATAGGGGCTTTCTGTGCTTGTTAGAAACAAGCGCTAAAACGTCATTCCTTCCTGGGGCCAGCATGCTTTGATCGCAAATACAGAGAGCGAAAGCTTCCCCAAAACAAAGAGACTGGGAAGGTTATGAAGAGGACTCTTAGCGCAGACAGAGGACAACTCTACGCTTGTTACAGAAAATCCCAGATAAATCTGCTTTGTTAATTTGAAAACTGACTTTTAATTTTTAATTTTATCTTGTATCAGCTACTCCTGCAGAGAAAGGAGCAGAAGTTGATTCTGAGCTCTCAGACAATAAAAACACTTTGAGAGAGGACAAGGAGCAAGTTGGTGTGCCCCCTCTTCTGCTTTTCAGCTTCTCGTGCTTCCATCGGTTTTTACAGCTTTGCCAGAAAGTTGTTTGAGTTCTAGATAAAACTAGAATTTAGTTTTAATAAGAATATGATTCTGGTTTACCGAGACGTATGTTATTTTGTGATAATTGTACATCTACAATTATTGTTGTAGATGTACAGTTACATCTAGAACAATGTAGATGTAATTGTACATCTACATTGTTGTATATGTACAACAATGTACATCTACAACAATATGTTATTATTATATGTTATATGTAATATAAGATGTACATTGTTGTACATCTATTGTCAAATAGTCAAAGAAAGTCAAATAGAAATACAGGCACACAACCAAACTAGAAAGTGGCTTTATTTCTTTTTCTCTTTTTTTCCAAAACAAGAGGGATTACTTTAACATGATTGAATGAATTCTTGTATTTCACAAGTTATCAGACATTTTAATTGCTACGGCCAAAGTTACTGGCTGCTCTTTTTTTTTGTGTGTGTGTGTGTGTGTGTGACATGTATAAAAAAATCTAGTTTATTTCAGCTGTATAACCGAAACATGTATTTTTTATTCTTTTGGCTTTTCACTTTCTTGCTTTGGCGTGGTTTCTCTCTGATGCTAGCTGTCGGACGCTGCTTTATAAAGAACAGCAACCCAATCCTCACACTGAAATAGCAAAGAAGTCCTTTTTTTAATCTAGCTGCACATGATGGTTATTCTAGACTGAAAGAAGTGGTCGGACCACGTGCAGACCGGAGACTTGCGTAAATTGTTGCGCAGATTACGCGGCTCTGCGTTGTGGTAAAGGCCGCACTAACATTAAGCAGCTGAAACTCTGGCTAACATGGTCCATATGCAAGCTATGTGTGTGCAGAAACCCGCTGTGCTTGTTTTGCTGTTGTGCTCTTGCATATTTCCCCTTATGCCTTTGAATTTTTCATTATTGTGACTGACAGGTATTGGCTGCGGGCTTTCTGCACTGATTGAAGACGCGCTGTTTGCAGGCTTATTGATTTCTTTGCGATGAGTGAGTGCGTTAATCGGTCTTGAACAGCAAAAACACATTACTGACTGAGCTCTCGTGTCTTTTCCATTTGTCTCACGCTGGTCAACGAGCAGCAGGAGGAGCCTCTTCAACAGGTAGGCTGCTACATCTCTCATTGATTCCACTTAGAAGTCATTTAGTTACTGCAGAAGACAGATATAAGTACACTTACAACACCAGCTGCGCAAGAAAGCAGCCCGAAGGGATTGAAAGGTCTTGGCGGGATTTTCAAGCAGGTTGTAAAGATTGTGTCGTTTATTGAACACAATAAATTAAAATGAATGCATAATAAACATAAGTGTTTTTAAGTTTTAAATATAATTCTGCTTATGTTTTTGCGCTCTGGATTTTGTTGATTTTGTATTTTCTAATATTTTAATTTTCAGTTTTTGGATGAAAGGATTTGTAAAAATGTTTTTGTCAAAGCAATAAGGATTCGTTTTTTAATGCTAAAATTACTGTCCTTTTAAAATGCTGTCATTTGTATAACCATAAAAAAATGTTTAATCTATTAAAAGGGAGGATTTTATTTGCATGTACACATTTCCACCAAAGAGGACAGTTTTTTTTTTTTTTTTGTGACATCAGTGTCAGAATTTTAGAAGCGTATTTATTGATTGTATTAATTTTAGGCAACTGAAATTTTATTGTTAAATGGTTAATTTTTCAATATAAGTTATCAGAATGCTTATAATGTTTCCTTTTTATCTGTGTTAAGCCTTGAAGCTCACAGTGGTTCTTATCTATTACTGTGTCCAAAATTTGAGGAATAACACGACATTTGCCTTCAAGCTAATGTGACCCACATGGTGGTTGAGCAGGAAGTATCAAGATGGCACCTATAGCTGGAGGTTTTGCTTCATTTGTCTGTGCTGAAACACAGAAATAATGATGTTGCTCAAGCTAATTTGACTATTCACTTTTTTTCTCTATCTTATTTAACAAACTTTATGCTCACAAACAGCATCCACATTTCCTAATGCAAATATGTGTCCAACAATGCAGTAGAAACTTTTCATGATGCCTCGGGAGAAATCCACCCTCTCCCTGCCTGTGTTTACTTTCGTGAAGCTCACCAACGTTTCCCGTATGGATTATTTTTGTAGTAAAACATAATTTTTTTGTGTGTGCAAAAGAAGAAATAACCACACATCTACATCACATACTGTCATTGTAAGTGTTTTCATTTGTCAGGAGAAGTTAGTTTTTACAGACCTGGAGTTTTGACTGGCTTCAAAATATTGCGTTAAAAATACGAGCTCATCATCCCATTTCAGCTGTTAAGACTCATAAGACACTTTTTGAAAAGTACATTTTAAACGTCCTTATCTGCTAACAAAAAAAACAATAGAAAAACTGATTAGAATTTGTTTTTTATGTTGTATTTCAGGTCTAAAATATGCACATTAACCGGCATTCAAGTGCAAGAGTCGGACGATAAAACAACTTTCAATAAAAACTGTTTTATAGTCTGACATTCAAACATTAGCATGTTTTAAGCAAAAAAAAAATGTTTTTTTTCTAATCAAAATATAAGAGACTTTATCTTCACATGACCTTGCACAAGATTAGCATGTCTGTCTGCAAGTTTAGTAGCTCGGTTAGTTGACCTGCTAACAGTAACGATGTAGGCTCCAACATTGAATTTAAAATGGCTTGAATAATTTTGTTTCTTTATATTTCATCACACACATGTGTTTAGACCCCATTATGTATCTTCAAACACCTTGTATCATTTCTTTTTCACTTCACTTCCACACTGGATTGCATTAATGGACAACTTGTGATGCCATTTTGCAAGCAGTAGTGACAGTAGTGGCGCTTTCCTGCTTCAGACCTTTTTCTGGAATGCAACATCTTTTGTCATTCAAGTGTTGTGTGTTACTGCCTCACTTTGTTTTAAATTTCATCTTTCAGTTCTCATTTTAAGTTTTTGTTGTGTTTCCTCTCTGATCTCATATTTTCCCCTTTTTCCACATGTCATTTTTGTTTTATGGGGAGGTGGAAAACAAGTGCTGTAAATGTTTTTTTTTTTGTTGTTGTTTTTTGTTTGGTTGGTTTTTTTTTACATGGTTTTCAAGCCAAATTATTGAGGCCTGCTAATGGTGAGTTTTCTCCAGCTGAGCATGGAGCTGCTGAGAAAGTCATTGACTTCACGGACGCTTCCTCTTCCCCCAGACCTAGGAAAAAAGTCGGTGGGAGAGTGTGGGAAGAGGTTAAGTGAGTCTTTATGGGCCTCTGAAGATCTCAGCTGCAGGTCAGAGATGAGGCAGGACATAGAGGCCAGCAGGGGGAGCCCTGAGTGGACCGCAGCTGCTGATTCTCAGAGGACAGTAAGCCTTGACGCATCCGAGCACCTGGTGAAAATGAACGACACGCCTGCGACGTTTTTAGTCCGCAGCGCAGCTTTGGAGGACCTGACAGCCATCGAAGACAGAAGCCTGTGGGGTAACCAGGAGGAGGAACAGATAAAAGACGGACTGCCTGTCGAAAGAGCTGAAACAAAGTGTGACAGTGCCTCTAGAAGCAAAAATATCCCTTCAGAAACAAAGCAAAGTCCCCAGAAACAAAGGCTGTCAGAATCTGGCTTTGATTCACATTCAGAAGATCTCCCTCCAACACACATCACTGGGAGCGTTTCTGGGAAGCGTCGTCCCTTCACCAAACCGCCATGTGACGCAGAGGCTGAAAACAGCAGTGAGTCATCATCCCCACACAGGGCCAGCGATTCAAAGCCTGACATTTCCAATGACTTACAGAAGAGCAGTGTTGCTCAAGCCTCCTCCCAGCTCCAGAAATGTCCCTGTCCAAGCCCCGCAGCCAGAAGGTCTCTGGTGCCGGTCGCTGTTTTCAAAGGTCTGTTTTGCTGTCACGTTCACCAGCTCAGAACCAGCCCTGCTTCAGTTGACTCCTTCCACATGTTTGATTTACAAATGCAGCTTCGCCTCTCTGTTATGCAGCACTGTTTCTCCAAATTATTTCCAAGGACGTTACCTTTAAGCTGAGGAGCTTGTTGTCCCCCCCACCCCCAGGTCCCACCAACCCCACACTTCTGCTTTCTGTTTCCATCTCTGCCCACCCAGCTGGTCATGCAGCCCAAAACAGACACGTTCTGCTTGTAAACACGTGTTTTATTTCACTCTGCATGCTGCATACCCAACACGTCTTATTTCATGTTGTGCATTTTCATTCGTTAGCCATAACAGTGGTTTTTGACGAAGACTTGGAGGGAAATGTGTTGACTTATTTCACCTGGAAGAATAGGAAGCCGAAACTAAAGCCATGGGATAAATTTGACTTTTGTCTTCTTTTGTAGCTCAAGTAAAGACAAATAATGGAGACAAGGTATGTGACCAAGAGCGTCATTTGTTTGAAATACGTAAAATATTGTTATGAAAGGATAATTCTGGTGTATAAAAACCTTTCAGAGTTATTGTTTCTTTTGAGTTGAGGTGTTCAGTCGTCTTTCAGAGCGCCACCTGTTGGAGGTTTCCCAAATAAGTCTTACTGATTACTTTGTTGTCCCAGTAACATCCATTATCAGCACTACATTAAGTAGTCATAATATAACCCATCCCACTTTTAATCCACTGGGTTTATTCCGATGTTGGGTCACTTTGCAACCCAAACAGCTTCAACTCATTTAGGAAGACTTTCCACGAGGTCAGACACTGACGCTGGACGAGAAGCTTTGTTCTATCAGGTCCAGATTCTGTCACGTTCTGTGACCAGTTTAGTACACCAGAATTATTCTTAGACAATGAAATCCATACATCTTTTGTTTTTTTGCCATCCTTGAGTTGTTAAATCATTCTTTCATTTTATGTTTGGTATCATTTGAGTTTTTTTTTTGTTTTTCATTCATTTCTTTCCTTCCCATGACAAAGAGTCAAACTGTCACCACACCACCCTCTTACCTTAAAAGACCCACTGTTGTCGCCAAGGGCAACAGAACACCCGGTTCCTCCCGAAACGGCCACAGCTCCATCCCCATTAAAGCCACCACCAGCCTAGGGCCCCGGCATCCCGGAGTAAGTACCGGTCTGACAGATTACGGGTCAGGGTTCTGAACCGGATGGAAAGAAAAAAAAAAAAAAAACATTCTTCCATCAGCCTGAAGGTTTTCCATCATGACAAGTCATCGTTTTTTTTTTATCTTTATCGTTTTTAACATTTTATGTGAACGCCATGCCGAAACAAACCCGTCTTTCCTTTAAGTTGACTTTTTTATTTATTTATTTTTTTTAAAAGAACCACTTGAACTTTTCTCCCTTGTGGAAACTAACCTACTGTTATGCCGATTCTTTATTTTTTTAGGGTGCTGGTGCTGCAAAGCCTCAAGTCCAAGGAGCCAAAACTACTGCCAGAAGTGCAGCTCAACCAGGTAAGAAACTGGGAAAAGCGCAGTTCATTTTATTTCATTTTCTGTACTTAAGTTTAAAGATTTAAGAATGTGTTATTATTTGTGACACAGCTAGTGCCAAGAAACCCCCCACTCCAAAAAATGAAAAAGGTAACCTAAATCAGCAAATGGTTGGAGATTGCCTCTTTGCATGGCCCAAATAATAATAATAATTAAAAAGAAAACACAGTCTGATCTGATGGCTCAAACTTGGTCAGCTTTTAGCCAGTAGTGGCTTCTAGTTAGTGTTTACTTGATTCGTTTACTCTCAACCATTTATCCTCCACGGTTGTTTAAAACCAACTCAACTCACGTCTGATTTGCTTCGTTGTTTCAGATGCCAGGAGTGGGCAGAGCAGCCCCGGTACGCCCAAGTCCCCCGGCAGCCAGGCACTTTCCGCCGCCGAGGCCAACAAAGTGAAAAAGGTCGCGGTTGTACGTTCCAATCCGAAATCTCCGGGATCGCTGAAGAGCCGTTCTCCGGCTCCTCTGGCTGCTGCGGCGCCGCTGCCTGACCTGAAAAACGTCAGGTCAAAGGTCGGCTCCACAGACAACATGAAACACCAGCCTGGAGGTGGGAAGGTAACTGACAACAAACTCGCTACACCTGTTGGCGCATCTCAACCTTTCTTTTTTTAATTAAAGATTCGGTTAGCGGTTTTCTCTACACCTAGCTAACACATGGCTTCAGCCGTTTTCTGAATAAGTTGATAGAAATAAACAGTACTCATCTAGTGTAGTAGTCCTCAACCTCGGTCCTCAGGCCTCTCTGTCCTACGTGCTTTAGATGTGTTTCTGTTTGCATGACCTTCTCTGCATTGCCGTGAAGCGCCGCTGAAGCATTTCAATCACCCAGTTATTTAAATCAGGTGAGAGGCAGCAAGGAGACACAGAGGACCAGGGTTAGGACACGTTACTGTAGTTGACTCAGTAGTCATACTTAGAATGTTTCCTCCTTGTTTTGTTATTTACAGCTGAAACAAGATATTTATGTACACTGTTTAAAAAAAAAGATTTTTTTTTCCTCCCCCTCTATCTGATATTCAACCTTAATAAACAATTTTGGTTTTAATCTGTTTTTGGAGCACATCTCCAAAAATTAAGACTTTTGTCCCCAAGAGGATTTGCTAACTGCTCTCTCGGTTGGTATGTTGCTTTTGGAGTGTTGCCTTCTTCTTCTTTGAGTCGCTTCTAAGAACATGTTGATACAAGAGTTTTTCCATGTATTATTTAGTATTAAAGTAATGAATAAATAACAAAAAAACTCAATATTCTGGTATTAAGCAAATAGAAACAATATCCTTAATAATTCTTGCTGAATTAAATTAGGAAAAGTTAAATCAGATTTAATGTCAGTCAGTGAGGAAGACGTGCGTCTCTTTATGCTGCGCAAGTAAATGTCTGGTTTCAGGTCTATCAAAAATAACCTGACATCAAAGGAAAGCTGTCAGTTTCTTGTGTATTGCAGGTTTTGCAACCTTGGGTTATTTTATTAGAGCTGCGTTGAACTAAACAGGCAACAAGAAATGTGATCAGTAGGGCAAAGTACATTCACTTACATTCAATTTTGACAGTGACACACACTGATAAAGCCTTTACAGAGAGCAACTGCAGCTGCATGTGAAAACACTATTTCACTCTGCTTTTAGTAGCAAATACTATTTTGGAAGAAGTAATGCATTTTGCATGAGCTCTTGCCGCAGCAATAGTAATTTTTCATGCAGCATGTGTCAGATTTTTTTTTTTTTTTACGTGTTATTAATTCAAAGACTTTTGCTTTGATGTTTTGTCCTTGTGAATAGTTTTGGTTCTTTGAAATCGGATTTTGTTTGTCAGATTTAAATTAAAATCAGTCTGTTTTTCTGCTTTAAAACATATTTGTGGAAATTTGCTTACATTTCCGTTTCTCATTTTAACACTCAGCACACCCAGATCGTTGGTGTATGAATATGTGACTGCTTTGTAAGATTGATATAGATAAGGAGGCTTATTTTGGAAACAAAGGTGCTCCAAGCCTTTGGTCTAATTTTATGCTGGCTCAGTCACATGTCAGGTTCTCATTGACGAAATTAAAAGCATTACATGGACAGCTTTTAGCCAGCAGTTAGCACTACTGGAAGCTAACTAGAAACTAGCTTCCAGTAGTTAGCACTACTGGAAGCTAACTAGAAACTAGCTTCCAGTAGTTAGCACTACTGGAAGCTAATTAGAAGCTAGTTTCTAGTTTTCTATTTTTGCAGAACCAAAATAGATCATCTTATTTAATCAGTTTAATCTATAGAGCAACTTACTGTTTTAAAACATTTGGAAATCTTTCAGCATTAAATTCAGTTCTGCTTTTGGACGTTTGTAGCACTTAAAGCTAACCGATTCTCCGGCTTGCATGCTGCTGCACGGATTCCTGCTGCTCAATGTGACGTCCATTTCGGCTCATATCTTAAGTTGGTTTCTTTTGCTCTCCATCTAAAAGCTGCCGTTTTCATTTTTCCAGGTGCAAATCGTGGAGCAGAAGTTGGACTTTAGTAGTGTGCAGTCTAAGTGTGGCTCCAAAGACAATGTCAAACACAAGCCAGGGGGAGGAAATGTGAGTAACTGGAAGACGAACTCAAAGCCCTTGAGTTTGTCTGCAGTTATGACAATTAAATCCAACCTTTTGGATGATTAAGTAGTTGAAAAATTCTAAATTTAAAAATGAAAGGTTAAGATCCTAATAGCTGGAATTTGTAGAGTGAAATTAAATTTATCATTTAGGTTTATGGACCAAGAAAATTTGAGGTCTAAAATGAGAATTAGAATAAATTAAAGCTGGCATTTGTAACTGTTTTGTGGCATTTTACTTTAACCGAATAGAGTAAAACATTTTGGCTTTAAAATCATATCATCTGTAAAATATTGTTGGTGTATTATGCTGTAAATTTGGCTGTAAAATTTTATCTAGAACCTCGGATGTTAACCCTGTCGTAAAGTGCCAGATGGCTGGAAGTTATATCCCAGATTATATTAAAGAATGCCACATTTTTACATTTTCACGATACTTTGATTTTTTGCTGATTTTAGGTTAATGGTTGATTCGTGCATGACTTCAAAAGTATTAACACCTATTGAGTGATATTTTTATTTTGTTTAAATTTTGCCACATAATTTTGAAGACAGACTTGGTGCTTAATTGTAAATAGGAGGGAAATGACACTTGCTTTTTTTTTTAAATCAGTAAAAAATCTGAAAAGTGTGGCATGCACTTGGCCTTTTTGCTCTGGTGTGGGGGTCCCCAGGCTGTGGCCTGCCTCCTCATTTGGTCTGGCCCCCTGGGCAGTGCCAGAGAGCATTCAGTGTTTTTTTTCATATATATGTGGATTTTTCTTCAACCACCAGGGGGGCTCTTCCTCAATGGAATATATACTAGTCAGTACCAGTCACCGTTTCGCTCACGGTTTTTTTCCATTTGCATTCTGGGTAAAAATCTATCTACAAACGCGAATATGTCGTCGGCAGTAATCCAGCCCCCCCCCGTCAACAAAAGTTTTCTAAGGTTTCTTTCTCGAAAAACTAAGACCGGCCCCCAACCAGAAAAGGGAAAAGTTATGTGGCCCTCGCAGGAAAAAGTTTGGGGACCCCTGGACTAGTGCAACAAATCGCCTTCACGAGTTGCCATAACAATGTTACACAGTTCCTAAGGCAACTTGAGTAAGTAAAACAAAAATGCAAAGCTATGAATGGAAGCTGTAATACAAGGAGTCCAATTATTCCTAATTCAAAATGATTCCTCTTCCTCTTCAGCTATTCTTCCTCTGCAGATCCTCTTACCTGCCCTTTGTTGTTCTTCTTCAGGTCCAAATCCTCGATAAGAAGCTGGACTTATCCAACGTCCAAGCTCGCTGTGGTTCTAAAGACAACTTAAAGCACAAGCCTGGAGGAGGAAGGGTAGGAAAACCATTTCACTTTTATATCTCTGGCTTCTGTAAAGAGTTTCAGGATGTGTTGCAGCCACTCGCTGGCTCCTTTTGAAGTTCTGTCTATCTGTATTTACACTTCAGAGACGTTACTGTGTCAAAACCAATCACGTTGAGTCGTTTTTATTATTATTATTATTATTTTGAAATAAACACAAGGCAGCTACTTTCAGTGATTCTGACAATAACAGCCTCTTCCCCTCACTTCTGCACTTTTCCAGGTTAAAATACTTGATCAGAAGTTGGACTTTAGTACTGTCCAGTCTAAGTGTGGCTCCAAAGACAATATAAAACATGCTCCCGGTGGAGGCAACGTGAGTAGGGATGAACCCAACACCGTCCTCAGCAGTTCTCCAACAAATCCATCCAACAAATCCTCTCAGTGATCCAGTCAGGACACAAACAGGGAACTCTGTGACTAACCAGCATTTTTATTCACTTTAAAGAAAAAAAAAATCTAATATCTTTGTTTTACCAGGAATATTTTTTTCAAAGAATAAAATGCATCTTCAAAATAGTATCATTATGGTCATTCCCTGCAAACGTCAGATCTTTGACAATTTTTTTTTTTTTTTTTTTTTTTTCCTTAGCGAATTGAAAGCCTCTGAAATCTTTAAAAAGATAACTTTGGCTCCAATGCCAAACTAACACCAACACATGTCATTTAACCGTTTATAGCTGTAAGCCCTTTAGATATGATTTTCTTAGTCAACTGGATTAGCCTGAACTCCCCTGAACTCCACAGTTTCCTCCTCAGAAACTCTCCTCAGTGTCATTTCTCTTTCTGCAAGATAACATTATGTTTTTCCCTCCACAAAAAAAAAAAACAAAAAAAAACTATCCAGGTGCAAATTCTTGATAAGAAGCTGGACTTAAGCAGCGTGCAGTCCCGCTGTGGCTCCAAAGACAATATAAAACATGTACCCGGCGGTGGCAATGTGAGTAAAACACGGCTGCAGGTGTGCTAAATGCATCCCGAAGAAGAAGAAGAAGGATTGCACGAAACCTCCAGTCTGTGTCCAACCTGTTCTGACCTCGACACTCCTGCCACTTTGACCTCTTAACTCCTGCAAATAACAGTTTGATCCCGGAACTTATGAGCAGTCATGAGCATTTTACCCTGCAGACCTTCCCTCCTCCATGCCTCCTCTTGTAATCAGTTGCTACGAAGTGATTTTTGTCGGTTTTGCAGACCAGTTTGGTGAATAAAATGCTCATGGTGTAACATAAGCTCGATAACTGTTGAATGTGTCCGTTTGACTGCGACCAACCATCCAAACTGGGGCCTTAACCTGCATGCGTGAATCCAGTGTGTCCTGGGTGGTTCTTCCTCCAAACTTTTTTTTTTTTTTTTACTAAAATTGAGTTGGAAACATCTGAATGAAATGAACTAATTGTGCAGCAGGAGCTACAAAGAGCCTCTGTCCTCACTCTCCTCTCCAAGCTTAGCCTGTTGTCCTCGACCTCACGGAGGAAAGACTGAGCGCTTTGTGTTGCCGCACAATCGACCGTAAGATGAGGTCACTTCAGGCCGGCGCTGCGATGCACAGATGAGGACCGTGGCTTTTATCTTCAAATGACAAAAGTGCAACGTGAACGCAGAGTTTAAATTAAGCATAAACATTAAGGCCATGTATCATCGTTTTTACAATGACTTGTAGTCATTTCCATGACTGAAAAAAAAAAGAATATGTAAAAAAGAAAAAAAAACTTAAACAGAGCTTCTTGTGGTATTAGATAGATTTTTAAAGTAAAAAAAAAAAAAGAGTGAATCAGAAAGTCAATAGTGCAGCTGAAAGTTGCCCAAGAGGGAGGCTGGTTCATTTGGGTAAATACTGAAGACAAAGAAACAATCTGCAAAGTCTGCAGTTCAGATGTGAGATCATAATATGAATATTGAGGGGAGAAAAAAAAACATATTTATTGATTAAACCTAATCTGTAAACGTCGTCTTTCCACTGACACAGTTTGTTCTTTCCCTCAAATCTAAGTTTGTAAATGTTCTGATAGTTTTGGAGCAAAACATGTTTCCAACGGAGACAGTTTTGGTGGACATTATAGCGTAAAAGGCTGATGTTTAAATTATTTATACTTCATAGCTCTTCCTGTTATACTTATCTGCTTTGAAAACCGTGGAAAAATTACTTTGTGTTTTATAAATATTTCAGTTTTCAGGTTCTGAAATCTGATGATACATGCATTTTAACCTTGGCCATTTTTTAGTTCAGTACTAACACTGGATTTAATAGTAGTCTGCTCTCTGATATACTGTTTTATTGACCAGTTTTTACCTTCTTGGAAACAAACTAACAGACCCATAAAATGCTACAGTTTGAAGTGACGTGATGTTTCAGTTTTGGTTAAATCTGTTCTTCTGCTCTCTGTTTTGTTTCTTCTGTAGGTTCAAATCGTGCACAAAAAGATTGACTTGAGCAACGTTACATCAAAATGTGGATCGAAAGACAACATTCATCACAAGCCAGGTAAATGTTTAAAAGTGAAAAATGCTCATTATTTCCAGAAAGACTTGCTTTGAATGGGTGTACTGGTGAAAGTTTTGGGGATTTTCTTTTTCTTTGATTTTTTTTTTTTTTTACTTTCAGTTTGGTGAGGTCTGCTGTTGAACTTCTGTAATTCATTAACTGTACTGGGTTTCTTTTAAGGTGGTGGCAATGTGGAGATCAAAACCGAGAAGCTAGAGTTTAAAGTTCAGTCCAAAGTCGGCTCCCTGGACAACATCGGTCACGTCCCCGGAGGCGGACAGAGGAAGGTAGAAATGTCTCATCCTTCCTGCAGTTGAAGATCTCTGCGTGTCTCTTCCTTCTTCAAGATTTAAGAAAAAACAAAAACATGTTTAGTGTGTAAAACGGCCCAGAGCCAACTTTTCAGCTGGTGGTTCGAACTTTTGCTTTATTATTGATTTCTAATTTTGCCCTGAGTTTTGTCTCTCAGGTGAGCATAAATTAGAGTTAAAAAGATAACAACAACTATGGTGTAAAGCAAAACTACAGTGCATTAAAATAGATTAAAAAAAATAACATTTAGTATTACCTTTCTGCCTTTTTAAATAATATGACAGATTTTCCATTAGTTAAGCAACATTTATTGATTGGTGAAGATACAGACTAGAATATAACATACATTTGGATAGATCAGTAGAATGTTGGCAAAGCTGTTTTTTAATTTTTTATTTTTTTAAATCAGCTATGAAGAGGAGATTACTGAAAAGGAGATAAAGTTCTGGTTCTGGTTGTATTCAGTCCCTTTCTTTATTGAAACCTCTAATGGGTTTAAACCCAACCAGCAGATTTCTGCAGCGTATCGAAAGCACATCTGTTTCTCATCACCACTTCCCTCCTCCACCCCATTAGAGCTTCTTTCATTGTATTTCCTCCATTTTTTAAATATAATTTCATAACAAAGTTCTCATTATTTGCATTATTGTTGGTCAAATATTGTGTTGTTTTTCTTTTTCTTCTTCTTCTTATTGTTTCTGTTGAAACCATCCCATTTGTTTTTGTTGCATGCGTTGTCATTCCTCCCCGCCGGGGCTCCTTCTGTGTAGCGGGAGAAGGGCAAGGACGCGGAGGGGAGTGTCTCAGACAGCATGTCCATCCCCTCCCCTGTTGTCACCCCCCCTCAGTCACCTCAGACTGTCCCTTCAGCACCTACCACACCCATCCTGACGAACCCTCTCATAAAGATTGAGGACTCGCGTAAGTATGTGCGCGAGCTGCAGGATTTCGCAGAGAAAACGAGTTTCTTCTGAAACCCGAGCTGTTTGGGTTTCAACGTCGTCGACACGCCGCGTCGATGTAAATGCACTTTGTAGTTTAGGGTTTTATGTTGTTAAAAATGTTTCCAGAGATTCTTTCACATGCAAGCAACATGCTTCCCAGGTTGTTAAAACAAGAAATGTAAAAAGTGTTGAACAATATTTAGGACTACAACATGTGAAAACATGACATAAGTCATACAATTAAGTTAAATGAAAAGAAAAAAAAACATTTATTTAATTATTATCATGGAAAAATAAGGTCCAAATTTTTGAGGGATGACTGCACTTGTGCATGTTGTCCAGCAGAGGGAGTGCTGTAGCTTGTCGCACTTCTTCAGGCCTTCTTTACTCTGAAAATGAAATTTGTAAATTTACAATAACATATTTTTCAATAAAAAAATGTAATAATTATTACGTTAAAAATTATTTGCCCCCCTCCCCCTTGTATTGTGGTTGTCTTGCTACAGTCACAAACTTCAGCGTATTTTATTGGGATTTAATCTTCTGAACCAACACAAAGTGGCACATACCTGAAGAAGTGGAAGGAAAATAATTCATTGTTTCCAAACTAAGTTGATACTTTGAAAAACCCACCTTTGTCTTAGCTTCCAGTCTTCTGCGGTCCACCAGCTCTGCATGTTTACTTACTCTTTCCAAAATAGCCTAAGCTGAGTCAGACTGGACACAGAACCTCTGTGAACATCAGTTTTCAAGTCTTGCTACAGATTCACAATTTTTATTTAGCTCTAAACCAGGTGTCTGCAACCTTTAACAATACAAAGAGACATTTCTGTCTTCAGTCTGGCCAAACAAAACTTATTTATAGATGCAAAATAAGTTCATTTAAAGTTCAATTCATTTAAACTTTAAAATTTAAAGTTTAAATTAATATTTGGGGGGGGAAAAAGAAAACTTTCATTTTTGATAAATATTTACTGTAGCAAATTGTTGTAATTTCTATTTTTAGATTTTAAAACAAATAAAAATCTGAAAACCTTTGCAAAAAGAGGATGGATAGATTTTCTTCCATCAGACGTCGACGTAGCTAAATAAAAGCATATCGTTTCCAAGCTTGTGACAAGAAAACTAGATTTAAATAATGTAACTGATACTTCCAGTTTGAATGCAACTAAAACATGCATTTGTTTATTTAAAAACATTACTTCATTTTTAGTCAGAGTTTTAATGAGTCACTGTGGAACACCCAAAGAGCCACTTGCGGCTCCAGAACCACAGGTTGCAGACCACTGCTCTAGACTTTGACTAGGACATTCTAACACATATTAACATGCTTTGATTTGAGTTACCCTGGTTGGATGTTTAGGGTCAATGAAGCTCTTCAAACCGGTTTTCTTCCCGGTTTTTACTGTATTTTAGCCCCATTCATTCCCACAGCCGTAAAAACGTCAGGAGTTTCATTTCAGACACTGCTTTGTGTTGGTCTATTCATATAAAACACACTGAAGTCGCTCAGATCTCTTCCAGTGATCTGAAACCTTCTCAGAGTCTAATTGCCTCAGCAGTGGGAGGGCGGGGGGTCATGAATCTGACCTTTCCTGCCGGTTGCAGATTGAGAGCCACAAGCTGAGCTTCCGTGAGACGGCCAAGGCACGCACCGACCACGGCGCTGAGATCATCTCCCTGGAAGACTCGCCCCAGCAGCTCAGCACCGTGTCGTCCTCCGGCAGCATCAACATGACCGACTCCCCGCAGCTCTCCACGCTGGCCGACCAGGTGTCCGCCTCGCTGGCCAAGCAGGGCTTGTGAACGTGCCCCGTCCCGCCCCCGCTCCCGCTTCCTGCTCCACCTGCACCACACCACCACGTAGAGGAGTTGTATAATGCCTTCCTCATTACTTTCACTGGACTTTTTTTTTAAAGATACCCATCACTGTTTGTCCTCCACTAACCTCTTAAATTTACTGAGGCGTTTCTTTTTAGTGAAGAACAAAAAAAGAAAAAGATCTGAATAGCAGGTAGGCCAAACTGTATTGATTTCTCTCTGTGGTCTTCTTGCAAAAATACTTAAACCTTTTGTAGTAAATATTTAGGAGTTAAAGCATCCAGCTGAGCAAAATTTCCCCAGCGAATCCGAGCGAATTGTTTCATCCCAACGCGTCCTGATGAAAAAAAATTACTTGGTTTCCTGTCACAGACTGTGAACCTTTACCAGTTTCCCTTCGATGGGTGTTCACTATTTTTTTTTTTTTAGATACACAGAACATGAGCCTTGAGAGAGGAGGGCAAATCCAACTCTTTAGCTCCAGTTTGATATAAAGGAACAGTGACGGGCTCTGATGAAGGTTTGGGAGGAAAAAATGTCAAAAGAAAAAGTAGCAAATTTCTTGTCTAGACAGAAAAATGTCTTGCAGACCTCTCTGCTTTCTTTGCTTTGTGTCCCGACATGTGCTGCGCCTCCAGCTACAGTAGGTGACCGCGGTCGGTGGTGTGGCAAAAATAAGACCACTGAGGAGCAAAGGGAGACGCTGCCTGAGCTTTGAAGCTAAAAGGAAAAACTAAGTTCACCCACTGTCTGAACTTAGACGTTCATCCAGACATGTGACACCCATACCTCAGTTCACCAGTCAAAAGGATTCCTCAGCTTGTCTATACTCCTTCGCAACGCGACATTACAGGAAATAAATTCATGGCTCGAGGCCTTAAGTGTAATTACATTTTGTGCATTTGGCGTTTTTACGATGTTTACAGATTTGATGACTTTGGGAGTGCAGATAAGCAGTTTATCACTGCAGCTATTACTATCTTTTATCTTTGCAGCAGCCATATTGAGTTTTGACAACACCAGGTGTCAAATAAATGGAGAAATCTGAAACTTTTTTTTATACAAAAGAGCATTGCAAACTTTAATTTTAGAATAGCGGGGAAAAAGTCAGAATTCTGTCTTTAATCTCAGAGACTGACTACTACTTTCTAAAAAGTTTGACAAAAACAAGTTTAGTTTTTTGTCCGTAAGCCTCTTCCGTATTTTGAAAAGGTAGCTGGAATTGTATGGCAGTGAACTATGTGATATTTTGGGACATAGAAGAAATATCCTGCCTACTTTATGATAATTTGGCTTGCCATAAATACTGAACACGTAATCTTACCATATTGACCCAAATGTTACATCGAGCAGACAGTTAAAATGAATATCTGAGCGAACTGCGGGTGACAACAACCTTTCTGCGTCTCATATTGTCAACACAAAATATCCTCAGTGGTTTTATTCCTGGCACACCATCTTCAACAAAGGCGACTGGAAAGTTTGCTGGACTTAAAAAAAAAAAAAAGAAGAAAAAAAAAAGAATGGCTAGGAAGTTTGGTTCGCGTTGGGCCAGTTTTATAATCGTATTCTGTGCATATATGACATGTATTTGATATGAACGGACATTTGTATTGTGCCTGCTACTGTCAGTGTTTCTCTTTTTCTTTTTTTTCTTTTTTTACTGCTCCTATTGTACGTGTGCTACAGCTTGATTTATGGGAAGAAAACCTTAATACAGGATTAAAGGGAGGGACTTTATTGTGTGCAGTATTTAAACCACAGTAAGCACCAAAATAATCAGAACAAGGATAATTACTAATTTAAAAAAGCTCAACGTAATAAGGAGCCCATAAAGGCTTTACTGGAAGTAATTTAAGGTATTATTTCAAACTCTTATGAAATGAAATTGGAAAAATAATCTGTTGTTGCCAAGTAGATGGGTGGATGAAGGGGTTTGTGTGTGCACTGCATCATTAAGGTAAGCAAAAACAAACTGTAAAGCAACAAGTTCACCTCTTCAGGCACTTTATCAATACCTCTGCACGTCGCCACTAACCAGGAAACGCACATCGTCTGCATCCCTTTAGATTCACATGCATACACTTCAAGCACATTAAACCTTAAAACAGCTGATTTTATACATTTAAATGGATGTAAATCCTCAAAATGATTCACATTCCCAATGTTATTTAAACACCTATAAGGTTTCTGAAATTTAAACTCAAGACTAAGCTGGTAGTGGTTAACTAGGAAGAACATTTTGTTTTTAATTCCCTAAAAAAAAAAAAGGGCCAATTTTGGAGATAAAAATGCTTAACTTTTGGCTTTGATTACTCAAATGTTTGTTTTGTCAAATGTTCCAATTGGTCTGCTAGAATTGCATCACCGGTGATCACAAAGACCTCCAATTCATTAGATGGAAAAATGTGGGTATATTTAAGCTCCAAAGATGATACATTTAAGGGTTTATGACACCACAGAAACCCTGCATATAGTTTGATGCCAAGGCTCAGTTCTTCAGCTGCTGTTATTTTCTGCCAGGAAAACATCATTTTAGACTCCCCAATTCTCCCGTGATCCATTTTGGCACTAATGAAACATTCTTGCATGCTTTTAATGTAAGAGACAGCCGTCTGCTTGTTGCCTCCCTTTCACAGATTGGTCTCCTGGTGTACCCCATTTGTATCTGCTCCGGACTTTTTTGGAAGGGCGTGCGAATAACAAGGGTCAAAACTCAGCAGACGCGTAGAACTCCAAGGTGTGCTTGCAACATTATCTGCATGCTGACGTCTTTAGTTGCAGTAGACCACGTTCCGTCTCCAGAGATCAGTCAGAAACGAGGTGGAGGGTATGAGACCTGATCCCCCAGCGTGCCGTGAAGAGGTTCCTGCAGTAACAACACTCGCCTTTTGTTTTGTTTTTGGTTACTTCTGACGCTGTACAGACGTGGAAATGTGATTGTTCTCGTTATTGTGCATTGATCAGTAACTGGTTTATGATGATTCTTGTTGCTGTATATCTGTATTTGAAATAAACGCTGCAAAGTCACACTCGCGTCTGAATGAACCTCGAATGAATGACCAAGACGGGAACAACGGTGCCAAGTTAAACATAAATGTTTTAATGGTACTATTTACAAGAAAGAAAACAATTCTGCTTTTTGATTAGGTTATAACTGCTGCAACAATCGAACAGGTACATTGACATCTTAACTACAAAAAAAAGAAAAAAAAAAAAGAAAAACAGAACGGTTGTGTACAAAGGAGGCGGAAAATGAAAACAACCATAGATTTTTTTTTCTTTTTTTGCATAGCAATTGGTTACGTAAAGTGGAGGAGGGATGAGGTGAGAGCATAATTACAAGGATGTGAAAGTGGAAAAAAACAAAATCTGGCTTTGAACTGATCATTCTGAGGAAAAGTGTCATTAAATTACTGTCCAGAAAGACCTGAGCTCGGGTGGCTTCTAATTGAGAGCTGCTACATTTTAAATGTTTAAAATCTTGTTTAAGCTGAAACAGAAACCATAAAGGGGGAAGAAGAAAAAAAAAAAGCACAGAGGTTATCGTGTTTATGTCGCCACAATTTCATTTACAGCCACAACTGTTTGCAAAGGAGTGAGATTAGCTTTTAGGATTACTGGTGTGATAAGACTAACATCATCTTTTTTAGTTTGTTTTTATTTTAGCATGCAGGCAACTTTCTGCCGGGCAATTGCTCAAACCTGAACATAAAAATAGAAAGCAGCTCCCGGGTCTGTGCCGTCACCCTTTTTTTTCTTCTTTTTTTTTTTTCTAAAACAGAACCGGCGGTGGGAACCTGTGCAGCGAGACGGGAGCTCTCCGAAGAGACTGTAGGAATGATTTTACTCTTCAAATAAAAACAAATTAATGCGTTACACACTGAAACAGACAGAACGAGATCAACAAAACATGTCAGGAATGGGAAAAAAACAAACAAAGAAAGCAAACCAGCAGAACTAGACTTGGCAGTACGAGAAGTGCTCTGGTGATTTCAGGCGACCTCTAGTGGGGGAGGAGGGAACCACATCTTAAATGTACCTGTTTATGTGGATGAGGAGCAAGAGGAAGGAAGTAGGGAGGTTTTTTTTTTTGTTTTTTTTGTTTTGATATTTGTCACTCCACTAAAAATGTACATGGGGATTTACAAGCAAACTAGTCAATAGAAAACACCCTTTGGCCATATGTTGAGGAGTCGCTACATAGTGCGCTACAAGTGTACACGCGACATGAACACCACTAAGCCCCCATGTACATTGTTTAGCCTACTACAGAACTCACTTTTTGTAATGTGTTGTTTTATACTTTTTTTTGTTTTTTACATTTATCGTTTTTTTTCCCTGTGACAAAAACAAGTGAAGGGAAAGGCTTCTATCTCCATAATGTTCACTAAAAACTGTGAAAGTATCAGACTGATGTTTGAATATCAAACAACAGGAACCCATTTAACATCTTATTCAGCTTTGAGGTTCTGCTTGTTAATGCCAGAGAGGAGCCGTGTGGGGCGGGGGAAGGGAAGGGGGCGCCTCCGCCTGTCTGCCACTCATCGGTGGGACGAGGCCCTGAGCTTGGGGCCGCCGTCGTCGTCGTCACAAGGCAGCTCCGAGTCGTCCGAGTCCAGACGCCCGTAGGCGGACGATCGGCACCCTGAGATGCTGCGGGCCCTCGGCCTGATTGGTTGGTCGCTTTCGGGCTCTGGGGCCGGGTCTTCTGGCAGGGGGAAGTTGCGGCGTTCCCACGGCGCTACGGTCTGGAAAATATAAACAGAAGTCAACGATGGCACCAGAATTGTTTTTACTAATGCTGATTAAACTTGGGTCAATCAGTCAGACTAGGGTAAATTGGTAAGATAGTACAAGCATGTCGCTCTTTCAGATATACTTGCAGGGTGTGCCTTATTTAAATAAAACACAAGCATGGCGTTTTGTAATTTTAAAACACTTTCCTGACACGCAGACTTTAGAGCAAGGGTGTCCTTTTTCTGTTTTATCACGAGAGACAAGATGGTGAAAATCAAGCAAATCAAGCAAATAAAGTAGTCCAATTATTTTGTTTTTTTTATTGTAGGGATGGGATGACTAAGATGCCACTGTTGTAGAGTAATGGACATTTGCTGTATTAAAATGACGGCAGCAGGTTTCCAAAACTTTTTGGCTCGAATGAACAAATTTATTGTCTGTGTCAGAGCAGGATTTGGGTCACTTTCTTTTAAAACGCTTGCAGAATTTAGACAAGTTTAATTAATTGGATAAAAGCTGATCTGGGTGCAGCAAAGTCGACTTTTCAGTAAAAGTCTCTGGATAGACCTGGTTCTATGTAATAGTGATGATGTGTCTAGCAAAGAGTATTTAGTTTTAATATCAATGCTATGTTCATCTATCTCATTATATTAACTATAACTCTGATGAGCAAAACAAAAACATGGATGTAAATTTGCCGAGCCACTTTTTTTTTTTTTTGTCTTACCCGTTCCTCAAAGGTAAAGTCGGGCGTGGAGCACCGAGTGTCCTCATTGGACAGCAGCCGGTGGGAGTCGCGGGAACAGGGAGTCTGGGGGTTGGACGAGGCGTCGGGGCTGGGGGGGCTCATGGGCGACGGCACGTGGCTGTAGTCGTGCAGCGAGGGGCAGTGGCCGGGGTCCGGCGATGCGGGCTGAGGGGTGGGCGGGTTGGTCCCACACAGCAGAGGCGTGGTCCGTCCATCCACAGATTTGTATGACCTGAGAGACACGAGTGTTGGCGTCACGTGACTCGGACACGAGAAAGCTTCGGGTGGCGGGGGGACCGACTCACCTGCTGCCCCTGCGTTTAGCCGGAGCCAGAGCCATCCAGGTCCAGCGGGAGCGCTCCTGGTCCTCATAGGGCTGGTGGAGCTGGATGAAGGCGCTGTCCGTCAAGTCCTCCACCTGCAGGCCAACAGCAGCCAATAAAAACGCCGCTACGTCTTCAGAAAGCTGCCCTCCACATTTTTTAGATTAGCTCTTTATTACAGTGGTAGCTTGTATTGTTTTTATACATCTATAACAGTGATTTCACTTTCATATGAAATATGATTTTTTTTTTGGAACAGATACTTGAACTTGACAGATTGTGAGGATATGTGAGGAGGCTGATTCTCAGATGTTCTCTGTGTGATTTAAATGAAATGTAAAATGAAACCCTGTTTTATTGTCCTTTGAATATGATTATCAGAAATGAATCGCACAACTGCAGTGATTGTGCTCATCCTTTTACAGTTCAAAGAACAATGCTTTTGTCTCCAACTCAGGAATGAAGAATATTTTATTAGGAAATGTCAGAAATCACGACTCAACCTAAATTAAAGCACTAACACATAAATTCAAAACACTTCAGGAATCATTTATGACTAAAAGCAGATGTTTGTCTCTCCTGATGAACAGTTTATCGCAGGCTGGTTAATACATTCCATCTTTTTTAAATTAAGATGTTGGTAAACTTTGCTGAAAATTAGATCTGCTGTTAAATTGGCTCCTTATTGTTTTTCTCAATTCAATTATATCTGTTCTAAATACAAGAAGAAAAAAAAATGCTGGCACTTTTCCTGGATTTATATTTCTGTGATTAACTAGAAACATTTTAAATCCCTGGAGAAAAAAAAGGCTATTAAAGGTTATTAGAAACATTCATCTCATCCAAGTCGGTTAAATATTTGACCACCAGGTGTCACTGTTTGCTCAGTTGGAATACAAAGACTTTCTCCCATAAACTTCAGATTTAAATGATTACAACCAAACTGAGAGCCGTAAAACTGAGCAGGAGTGCCTACCTCTCGCTCGTTCTCCTCTGCTGTTATCGGCTGAGAGAAAATGTCCACCGATCGCCAACTAGTGGAACAACGAGATATGTTGAGCACAGAAAACCTGGCAGCTGGTGAGGATAAGCAGAGTCAGAAGTGACAGCAGGAGCCGGTTACCTCGGAGTGAGGATCTCTTTATACTGCAGCTTCTCCACCCGGGTGGTGGCCGCCACAGACATGGGGATCACTATGTTGTTGATGTCGAAGGAACTCTCACCACGCCTCCTCTTGATTGGCTGCTGCTGAAAGATGGGAAAACATCGACAAATGTAGCAGCGTTGTTCTTGACACAAAGAGAACATTTTTAAACTGTCAGTTTGATTTCAAGCCTTCAAGGGGCATTAATTATGTTTAATGTGATTTTTTTTTAAGGAGCTCTGAACACTTCGATTATTGTGGTAAAAACTTTAGACAGAAACTTAAAAAGATGTATTAGGGAAAAAAAAATGTGTTGAGGTTAAACTAGAAACAGCTTGGCTCCTATAGCCAAATCAACTGGATGTTTACGTTTTTCTTCTTGCGCTCCACCACCAGAAAAAGTGAAAACCACAAGCAGTTTCAGTTTGAGTCTCAGTCTCAACTCAGGTTGCTTTTATCAGAAACTTTCAGGCGGTCTCTACGCGTTCGTGATCTGTGTACAGTTTGAAACATTTACAGTAAAGCTGCGCCCCATCCAGCCTGAAGCTTTTAAATCAGGGGTGAACCACTTGATCTGCAGCATCCTGAAACTACATTTTTAGGCTTTTACTGCAGAATTGAAGAAAGGTCAAGATCCCTCCGACATTCAGACTTAAAAACAAGACAGCTGCGCTGAGTGTTGACAAAAACAGATATAAATAGTACATGTTTGGGTGATTCTGAAACTAACCGAGTCTAAGAACAAAAACATTTACAAAACATTCAAAACAGACATTTGGTTTATGAAACTATAATTAGGTTGTTTTTTTTTATTTGTTAAACTATTGTCTCTAGCACATGTTCAAGTACCAGAGGGCAGAACTTTAGTCAACTATAGAGGTGGTAAAGATTTAGCTTTAAAAGAATAAGTTGCTAATGTGCAACTATCATACCAAAGTTTGCTTCCTGTTTGTTCAATACCTTGTACATTCAAGACTAAGCCTCATTTGCATGTTTTTACACTGAGCCTTTTGAAGTGGATTTACTCCTTAATGATTCAGTAGATAACTTTCATAAAAATTTATTTCTTAACATAATAGTTAAGAATGTCACCATGTCTTTTGGTGGAATAAGTGACAGAATCTGTGTGTGGTGGTGGGGGGGGGGGGGGGTTGTGTGTTTACCGGTGTGCTGGGGACGCTCTGGCTGCCGGCGCCCAGCTGCGTGGACGTATCTGACGACGTGGACAGCTGGCGCGTCAGCGGGCTGTGGAGCGACGGGTGCATGTTGGCCAGTGTTGTGCAGGGACTGCTTGTGTCCAAGAAAAGCTTCGGGGAAGCTATGGGGAAAAGACGCACGGATGTAGGAGATGGAGAGGTGTTTTAACCTTTGGTTTGTATTGACGTGTGTGTCGGGGTGGGGGGGGGAACTCACTGTCAGCCCTGTCCAGCGAGTGCTCTCTTAATCTCTTGCGGCTGTAGTTCTTGTCGTAGGGTCCTAACGGAGTGGAGAGGGTGTGCAGTCGCTCGGTTTTGCACCCACCCTGGCTGTCGAGTCTGGGCATGGTCAGTATGGCGCTGCTGCTGCTGTTACTGCCCATGCTGCCATCAACTGTCCTCTGCTTGTCAATGCGATTCTTACAGTGGCTCAGTCCTGCGACACCAACCACGAAAACGGGCATCTTAAAAACTTTAAAGTATTTAAAGTCCTGATTTGTTGGGTCTACTTCCTGTTGGTCCTGTTGTAGGGAAAGCAGCATTTCCCCCTAACAGTTAGCAGAAATGTATGAAGCAAACAGTTCTGAGTAACATCATGTCCTGGGTAGCATTTCTTAGAAAGCTTTTTCTAAGAAATAAAGTTACTGTAGAAACGGGCTTTAAAATTATCCAACATGTGAACAAGTTTAATTTTTTTTTTTGTTGAGACTCATATTTGAGGTTTTTTCCCTCGCAGATCAAGGATTTACAACACAAAACCGATGAGATTTTATGACATACAGTCATTAAAAAAAGAGAGCAACTATACTAATATTAACATATCACTTATTCAAACTTCCCTGAACTGTAACATCATCAGCAACACTTTAGTGCATCAAATCATTTATATTGTTAGAAACAAATCAACATCCTGCAGGAAATACTGAGACGCCTAAATATCTACATTTGTCATGAAAATCAGATAATGTCATCTAGTAACAACAGTGTTATTTTAAAGAATATTTAGTGTATGGTGTAATGTCTAAACATAAAGGACCTGGCTATAAATTAAGGTAAAAAAAAAAACCCGAATTCAGGTTTATTGGAAACCCCGGTACTCACTGACTGCCATGAGGGAGCTGGTGAACTTGTGCTTCTCTTTGGATGAGGAGAGCTTGTGTTTAAGCGACAGCTTCTTCAGGGGTTTGCTCCTCTCCAGCGACTTCGACTGCCACTGGCTCTTCATCACCTGCTGCAGACGAAGGCCCACAGAAACATCTGGGGAAGATCGAATGAAGGAGGTCAAACCGGGATGATTTTATTTTATCAGCAAGATTCCTCGTATTCATCTCCCACACGATAGGAGGAGTCATATTTTATCCACAGGAGAAAAAATATGTTCTCAAACCATCACAAAACTTTAATTATTCATAAATAGCCCATGATTTGCTCCAGTAGTAACTACTCAATTACTCAGCTATTTCACGAGAGGAGAAAAAAAAAAAAAGAAAGCTGAAAATGTTGTCTAAGAATTTCCTGCCTGTCTGCCTCTTTACGGCCACTCCCTGCCTGCCTTCCTCTCCAAGATGTAAAGTAGGAAATGACTGCATAAACTTCAGCGCTGCACTGACCGTCAGGGAAGGAGAGGATGGGGTGGACGCCAAGATCCAGCCTTGACAGGCGCTCCAGGGTGGGAAGCTCGTACTGGGGTTCCTCTCTGGGGGTGGGCCAGCCACCACACATCACACAGCTGGGGTTCACCCTGCAGCTACACTGCGTACAGCTGCTCCTCGGGGTCTGCCAGGCGACAACACAGGGGCTAGTTAAAGACCGCTTTATTCATACACACAATTCATCATACACATCATATATGCAGTCAGAGCAGCTAATTTGATTTTTGTCCTGGCAACATAGAAAGGCATAGAAAGGTGATTTTTTTTTAAATCTGGATTCCTGCAAGTTTCTGTAACTTCATTGTAACATTACAAACTAACTTTTCAACACAATCTTTTTTTAAACTGAAAGGACGACAAAAATAGGCTTGTAGCCTAAATTAATAAAATCAGTCAGGATAAAAGTCTTAAGTTGGTATTTTTTAGCTCTGACAATGTTTAAATGATAGTTTTCACTAATTTAATGGAACCATCAACTTCAATTTGTGTTTTCCTCCTGAGCCAAGTCACTGGAGACGTTTTACATCGTAGCCAACTCGCTTTGTTGCATTCTTACCCCATACAGTAAAAGCTTGGTTACAGTTACTGATGACCATCTGAAAATCACTGTTATTGAGTCAAGTCTTGTTAAAATTAAATTTGCCCATAACGAAGACGCTGGTACAAGATGACGCAAGTAAAACATGGGTCGTTTGTCTAAACACGCAATTTTAAGACATGAAGTCAGTTTTGCAAATGAGTTTCCCAGTGAAGTTAAATATCTAGAGATTAATTTTCGACAATAATCGCTTCTCTGGTTCATGAGATTTTGACTTTTGTCACAACGTAACATTAACACATTGTAACGTAACATTCATTAGCAACAACTGAACTAATGAATGTTTCCAACGTATTAAGAAAACAAGCTGATGCATGAATTGATCTGAAAACTTTCAGGAAAACACTTAAAAGTGCAATTGTAAGATCCTCCTGACATTTGGCCATTGTATTATTTGAATAATTACAAATTGATCAAATGCTGAACAAATGTACAAATTTAAGACGTACCTAAACATAATAAAAACCTATGGTTGAAATTACAGACATATTGTAATTTCAATACGTCTGTAATTGAACTCGACATGATTATGTTTCACTTTGTAAAGTCCCTGCAGAAAACCTGCAACCTTTAAAACCGTATAAAAAGATGCATTTGCAAACTCATTAAATCAGTGACAAAGGTTCACAATTAACTCACTTCTCAATTAAAACCCGAGAGAGCGATCGCCCTCTTTTGTTGTTCGATTCACAATGCAGAGTTTTCCATACACAAGTCAGTCATTTCTTGTTTACTCAGTTATTAGGTTACAGGCCAGAAGGCACTCATCAAAGTGCAGTGGAACAACACAAGACGCTGTGAGAACAATGGTGCATTCACTGCCGCTGAATGAGCATCAAACACTAGAAGATTTTAACCAACAAAAGCCGATTCTCTGAGTTTTTAAAGCAAACGTATTGAATAAAAAAAATGACGGATCAAAATTATCCTGCATTAAAGTTCGACAGCAACAAATCAAACAGGGCTCGGTCGGGTAGACCGGCTCACCTTGCCATTGAGGTTCGTCACCGTGTTCGGCTGAATGAGCCGCCGCCGCCGGCAGCCAATGAGCGGCCGCGTACGCGCCGCCACACACGTGCTGTCGTAGGCTGGCTGGAGCTTGCCGTCTGCGCTGTCCGCCATCCTGCCGCAACAAAGAAGGGAGACGGGTCATCAGGAATGCCTACACCATGGTTTTATTAAAACTTTTTCTGCTTTAACGCAACATCTGGCCATGAAGTTACATCTGGTCCAGTCAACATCCAGTTAACATTCCAACTAGGATAAAAATAGCTTAGAAATTTCCCGAGTGGAACTGATCTCTAGTTTTGTTTTAAGATTTGGTTGACAGATTTTGATTTAACTGGCCTATAACAAGCTTCTGGAAGTTGAGTCGTCGGAGCTTTGTTCTGCATAATCAAAAAAACACCCAGGAAAGTGTTCGCCATGGTGACAACAGGCGGACGACGTCGGGCTGAGAACAAAATCGCACAATTTTTGTCATGCTACTGAAACAATGAGAGCCGACTGTCGGTACTTCGACCATGCAGGCCGTTAATGCCAAGACAGAGGAAAATGAAAAAAAAAAAAAAAAAAAAAAGAGCTGCATAAACTGAGCTTTGAATCTGAGAGAAAGTTGCACCATTACAAAAAAATATCCCACTTTATGAATCAAACCACATTTCTCTAACCTTTGGTTTTCATTTCATAATCTCCTCATTTATCAAAGAAAATTGAGTGAAAATTGACCTATTTTAGTCTTCCACCACTTTATCGTTTATGTGCCTTATTATGTGCCACTTCCTCATGATATAACAGTTGAAAGCAGTTATGAATAATGTTTGTTTTCCTCAAAGTAGACATTTTAAAGGAGCATTTTTAAACACCTCGGTTCCAGGTCCGTGTTGTAATGACCGAACCGTCAGCCTGAACCCCGTTTAATCAGCTCATCCAAATGAAAGCAGCCGTTTTCTTTATTAATTACAGCCCTGCTCTTTAGTCATGACAAGTCAAGATGTGGCCTGTAAAACAAGCCCTGAGACCTTCCTGCTGATGAACAGATTCAGAGTCTAATCACTGCGGCTCTCGGTAACATCAGCATCTGATAATTACACATCCATTACTGCGGACAACCCGCTCTTCCATTTCTCAGAAATCTCAACATGAAGGTAATGATTAGCTGTACCTGCTGAGGACGCCGTTCACTGGCTGCCCGTTCTGACCTTTCCACGGGCCCTGCTCTGTGCCGGTGACGTGGGCGGGGCTCGTGTTGTCCAGCCGTTCTGCACCAACATCCTGCGTCGACAGATAAGACAGAAACCAGTTGTGACTACACCTCGGCGCGTTAACTGGAACAGCCTGACCCCGCAGCGCCCAGCCGGGCCGGGATATTTAAGGAAACGACATAACAGATGAACCGAACCATCCCCGTCCTGAATTATTCAGACAGATTTGTTAAAAGGGCTGGAATCTCCCAAAGCTAAAAAATCTGCTCTCCATCAGAATTTGCGGCTTGCTCTGCTTCACAAGCTTTTAATGGTCTTTCAAATGAGAAATGTCTTCACAATGACACCAAAAGCATGCAGTTGGGAGCTTAAAATGAGAAACTGCACCAAGAATAAGAAAAACAAACTGTTCTCTACTTTAAACCGAGAGAATGGGAACACACACACACACACACTACTTCAGGGCCACATTCTTTCAAACAATTCCAGTCGAGGCAAAGAGAAGCACATTTTGAGACAAATTGACAAAAATTGCTTGTGTAAGAATGCTGAAAGAGCTTTTTTTTTTTAAAATTGAGTTTATTGGTTGGAAGCTAAGGGAAAGAAAAATCCTTTCCTTCAGACGCTTATTTCCTTTCCATGTTTTCTTTGATTTAGAGAAACAAGCACGTTCATTGTTTCTCACCATCAGGGAAAAAAAACTTGTGGAGAGGAGTCAGCAGGAAGTCTTAGGTTTACATACTAAAATAAAACACAGAACGAGGTGCTGCTCAACTCAAATATTTAAAAAGCTAGTTTGCATTATGACCGAGCTCGTCAGTAAAACAAACATTCTCAACAGCTGCAGGATGCAGATCTGATCTGATTAGTCCTAACATTTAGCACACTTTTTAAGTTTAAGCACCTTAGTTTAAACTGATTTACAACTTCGCTGGGGTTTCGGCGAGATAAAACAGATTGGAAGACACACCAAATGAAAAAAATGATTAAAAAAAACACCAGGCAAAACAGAACAGCCTAATTAAACTAGAATGGGGTTTTAAGAGAAGCTATCTGTGATAACACAGTCGGCCTTAAGAAAGACTTTCAGTTTTAATCAAAAACAATAACGGTCAGAGTTCAAAGGTTTATTGACAGCACTTTATGATTATTGCTGAATGCTACATGAGTCACTTTGCCTGCAGCTCCTCTCAGAGGAACCTTAGAAGATCGCAGGTGCATATTAAATTTCAATCTAAAAGTTATTAGTTTTATTATAAGATACATCTAAACAATCATTTTATTTTGGATAATTACATCTACACTACATTGGAACATTACATATCACCACTACTGGCTGTAATAATAATAATTATAAAGATAAAGATAACAAAAAGTTTTTCCATCAGGACATCACCTGTCCACCCTACCAAAGGTACCAAGACCGGATCTAAACCAAGACAATCTATGGAGTATTGCAGAGATGAAAATGAGCAACACCAGATAAATTAAAAGAGATGAGCTGAATGCTGCCGTTAGAGCAACCTGGCCTTGCTCAACACCTCAGCAGAGCCTCAAGCTGATTACCTCTATGCCACACTGCACTGATGCAGTTATTTATGCATAAGGTGTACTGGGTGTGCATTCTGTGCAGTACAGACACATTTCAGCTCACATCTATGCTAAAAATAATTTTTTTAAGTCTTCTCACATTTCAATAACATTGAAGTGTATTGAAATGCACCTGTAAGTTCAACCTCAGAGAATGAATACTTCTGAAATTCATTTCTCATGACAATGATAGGACAGAAGTGGCCTGTACTTGCATAGAGCTTTATCAAGTGTAGAGACTAGATAAAAGCCCTTTACACTACATTCAGTCATTCACACACACACACACACACACACACACACACACACACCCACACACACACACACACACACACACACACACACACAGCTGGAGATGAGCTACATAGTAACCATAGCAGCAGGCAAAGTGGGTGAAGAGTTTTGCTAAAAGACAACGACAGACGGAGCAGGGATTTGAACTGGCAACGCATCAGTGACAGGAAAAACTCCTACCACAGTTGCCCCAATGATTTCAACCATACACCAAACAGAAAAAGTCGACTCAAATGCTGAATTTGACAAAATTCACTGTAATGGCAAACATATTGTGGAAGTGAACCAACAAAGGCAAGGCTTTGCTGAGTGCTGTATCCAGATATAATTTTAAGACATGATACTACATAACATGATGCACTCTAAAATGTTAGCCAAATAATTTCTGTTTATCCATAATAAAAATAAAAAAAAATCTGGTTTATTTTAAAATTAGGAAAATGCATAGTGATAAACTGTGGTTGTTTTGAATGAACAAATATTAAATAAAGATGATTTTCTGGCGATACTGGGTTAGCTTAAATGAAACAACCGGAAGCCAATTTCTTCTTCAATCAAGTCGTGAATCCTCATGTGCCATTTGTAACAAAGCCGTGCAAAACCAGGAAAAATAAAGAGACACGTTTGCCATTTTAACACAAATCCTTGAACTGGTAGGAAAGGATTTTGCTCCGATACAAGGTCGGCAGTATAAACACTGAAACCTGTTAGTTACCTGAGCATTTACAGCCTCCGTCTTCACTTCGGTGCCAGCTGTGAGCACAGCGCTGGGGGCAAGCCCTCCCAACTCTACAGAACCCTATGGATCAAACAGATGTGTTCAACTTTAACCACAAAAAGTATACCCATTAGGATATTCGTGTTAAATATCACAATAAAAGTATACATGCTAAAATACACTTCCAATTTCCTCCCTGTTCTCTACTGTTAAGGTGCTTCAAGTCACTCCTGACAAGAATAGTCGGCAGCTTCACCTGTGTCTGGTGAGAACAGTGAGACTCCGAACAACAGACTCAAAATACTACTGCCATGCAAACCAAATTTCATCATATTCAAGGCAAATTTAGTCATATCACTATATGCAATATTAATATCAAAGAACTTAATGACACTTTATTTGTAGAAAATTATATTCAAAGTGTCAAAAGATGGAGTCAAACCTAACATGATAATGCTTAGAGCTCAGAGATAAAAACACACAGCAAGAGTTAAAAGCGTCTAAGATTTGAGAAATTGATGTGTGATGCAAATGGAGATTTATCATTAAAATATTTAATTATTCCTCTAGTGCATGATTTTCTAATATCATGTAGCCCTACAATACAGGGGTCTAAGAAAGACCAAAATATGCTCAGCATTTTGCATTTGTCATCAACATTTGTGAACACCAAAAACAGCAGACTCCATGTAAATTCCATAGAAAGCGGACAGCCTGCCCTCGCTCAAGATTCCCAAACATTTTCACATCACACATGATCCACAGTGGATGCAGGTTAAAGCTCCAAAGTATAAAGCAGAGCAAATCTGTTACATTCAATCAGGCTTTCTGTTACCTGCTAAAAGTCTAGCTTCTTGCTTCATCAAATCTAACTTTTAATACCTCACCGATACTAAAAATAGCCAAGTCATCTTTCCTCAGCAATAGGTTAAACATCCAAGAGCATTTCTGTTGATGTTAGCCGATAGTGCTTAGTATGCGTTTACTGATCAAGATGCCAAAATAAAAAAATAAAAAATATTTACGACTGAAGTACTAGCTTAAAAATTTACAAATGCAACCCAGATCATTCTAGCTCAGTTTTCTCTTACAAATACTTACCTGGGAAATACACATTTAACTATACAGCCACAAACTACAGCTGGAAACACTGTGTTCTCAGCTGCAAATCTCTTGGATCATGAGTTGGATATTATTGTTACTATTATTATTACTAATCTTGTTTTTTTATTTATTGTTTAGTGTGAAACCTATATACACAACGCTGCTGTTGCATCTGAATTTCCCCTTTAGGCCGGTTTTACTTCTGTAAAAACATCAAAGTCCTCTTCCAATTATCCAGCAGCGCCATGCAGAGACGATTAGGAAGGAAATGGCAGTAACCAACCTTGCTGGCGCGGATTTGTCTGTAGATGTCTGTCTGCTGTCGGATGCGGTATTCCAGGTCCGAGATGTGGGCCTGAAGCCAGTTCCAGTGGCTGATGATACCAGCTCTCTCCATGGTGTAGCGGCTCTCTGCCCGCTTCCATCTGTAGGGGGAGAAAGGGGGAATGTTTACAGCTGAGCCACTTCATGGGACACAAATACACAAAATTCACACTTCCTAAAGTCATTTTTCACACCTGTGGATTTATTAACAGGTTCCAGTAGTTAAGAGGCAGATAGGATCATTGTTTTTAAAGTACTAGTAATACACACTGATCATTAAAGCAGCATTTCCCCCATCAGACTGCAGAGGTCAGTGAATCAGCATTACAGATAACACCCACTAATGACAGCTGCAGGGAGCCTGGACGAGCACTGAAGCCAAAAACAAAAACATTACAACTGCTTTATAGATGAAGAAAAACAACAAAGAAAGGCGGTTTCTGTAACACCGTTATCTTCCATTGTAAACAGTGTGCAAAGCTCATAGCTGGGTACTCCATTTTACCAGTATGACACACAGAATGGGCATTTCAAAGGCAGACATGAGAGGAAAATGTCTGCTCCTGCACCAAAAGGCAGTTACCACGAGGGGAGCTGTTCTTCCAAAATGTAGGCCACAGTGACACTAGCTGAACAATGAAAATAATGACTCAGATGGCAGACAAAGATAGACCTCGTACCCCTGTGCATTCTCTTTCTTCAGAGCTCATCTCTGTTTAAGTCTTCAACAAGGACCCGGTTAGAATCTACAGAGAGCATGCACCGCCGAGAGCAGAGAGGCAAAAGAAGAGGGGTGGAAAATGGGGACAACGGGGGCTGGGAAGCTCTGGCAGTCTGCAGAGGAACAGACGGGCTTTAAAAGCAATCTACAGGCCACAGAGTGCTGGAGGGGGTGGGGCTGGGTCAGGAAACAGAGGAGCATACACTGGGATAACCAATAATCCAAGCAGGGATCCTGCCTTATTGAGAAGCTGATCAGAGACAGTTCCTGTCCCCTAAAAGCAGATGCCAGCCACCAATCAGTTTAATCAAGAACCACTTAATTCCTCCCTTCTTTTCCAACTGCAACATTCGCCCATCTATGACTCGTTTCACTGCAACACAGCATCAAGGAGAACAGCTAACAATTCAGCTGCAGTATTTCCTGCTAGCACCACTTCCTTTTGCTCTTCTACAGACTTAATCCTGTTCTGCTGAGGTAAACAGTCATGCTCTCCTTTCACAAACTACAGGGTGACAGACACTGCGACAATCCTAGGCAACCACACGGCGCGTCAGATAGGTGCACTATTAAAGGTGGTTTATTAACATACATAAGTCATCATGGAGCCTTTTTCCAAAGCAAAACCGATAGGCTGAAGTGTGTTCGGGTTTGTGGAGCTGCTGGCTTTATGGTGTGATTCAGTGAGAGCTGGGTGGACATCTGAGGCAACAGAAGGAGAATGAGCCAGGTGCAAAGTCCCTGAGGGGGGGAGGACTGGAAAATGATCACAGAAATTCATACTGAAACAGAATAATGTGAGCTTAAACTTCTGAAGAGAGAACAGAAAGCAGCATTGACCTGCCTATAAAGAAACCAGGGTTGTCATCAACAGTCAGAGGGTCAAAGACATGATTTATTTCATACGTTGGGGGGAAAAAACAAATCCCTGGCAACCGCTGATTAAAGCAGGATTATTTATGATATTGTTGAACGTTAAAATACTTGAAATTTAGTTTGATTTATTCACCATGATCAAAATTTTCATCGGTTAACCTTAAAATAGGTTAGTGTGTTTGTATTTGGTGAAAGCCAGGGCCACCACATGAAACCATCACAATCCAAGGCAGGAAATGTCATTTAAAGCTAAATAGCTAATTGAGATTTCTGTGCTCGACCTGAGAAGCACTGAAGTGATTTGGGAAACAACTTGGTACTTGGTACTGTTACTGGTGAGGATGAAAAATGACAAAGTAGTGAAAGGACATTGCTCATTCTTAATCTAAAGTGGCAAATGTCTAACATATAGAGATGAAGAATTTGAATATAAACTGAGGTACCAAATCTGCTTGGAATGATAAACAGATTTTTTTTACTACAAGGTCAGGGTTTAGTTAAAAAGCTTTGGTTGCAAACACACTTGGTCATCGGGTAATAGTTATTAATACACTGGGTTTTTCCCAGTGTATTATAAGCCTGGCGGGCCACCAGACTTTACTTGTGTCCCTGCCAGGCTAAACATTGCTTATTTATTTAAGTTTTAAAAACTGTTTGCACTTTTTAAGACTTTATACTTGGTGTTCAGATATTAATCTTCCAATCTTTCAACAACACATCATTTTCAAGTGATATTTTCAAATTTCCTGTTAACTTTAAACATTTTTAACTCAAAAACACAATGGACTGCTGGGTGAATCACTGCCCGAGCGCTCCAACCACCAGGCTTAGCAAGTTTTCTGGGGGAAACCTTGTATAGGTCTTTCTACATTTTACATAACATGTTTATATAGCCAATACAAATATACCAGAACACTTACTGGCCACTACATAAGGTACACTTACTTGTGAACACAAATAGAAACCCATCAAATTGTATGGTAGCAACTTAATGCATTTAGCAGAGTTTTAGTCAAACTCGCCAAAACCAAGTCTAGACTAAGACCAAACATTTAAAAAATCACCTGTGAAAGCTCATTAGCAGGCTGACCACAAACTTACATGTAAGCAGACCCTCAACTACATCCCACTTGTCCATTAAAACTGACCAGCTGCTAAGAAGTTAAAAAAGAAACATCTAGCCAAATGGTAACAGACTCAGCATGAGTTGAGGTGACAAGGAGGTAAAGGATTGAACTCACTTAGCATTTTTTCTTTGAAAATGCTTCTTTCTTGTTTTCTCACTCCTTTCATCTGGCAGATGGGTAACAGTAGTTGAAACATCTACTCATTACAACAAATGCATGTGGAAACAGCGACTTATAAGGCTGCAGGCAAACTTTGAAGCAGACTAGCTACAACAAAAGAACAGGAACGCCAGGGCTAAGGTTCACACGGGTTTACCATAATCTGACAACAGATTGGAAGAAACGTTGCCTGGTACGATGAGTCTACAGTTCAACTGCAACATCCTTATTAGCAATGTTTAGTGGCATGGACTGGTTTCTTGAAAGCTACAATGGGTTCAGTGTTCTACAATGGCTTCCACAGTCACCAGATCTCATACAGATAGAGCACCTTAGAGACGTGATGGAACAGGAGATTCACATCATTGTGCAGCTGACAAACCTTCAACAACTGTGATAAGCCATCATGTCAAATATGGACCAAAGTCTCAAGGGACAGCCTATTAAATTTAGGCCCAGGAGGATTAAGGCCAACCCGTTACTGTCGAGGTGCAATTAATGAGAATCTACACAATGCTTTGAATAAAAGGTCCTATTTTATCACTAATTTAAGTAGGAGTCCATGGTTAAACACAGAAACTCAAACGTGCCAGACAATAATTTAATCCTTTTGACTATTCTGTACATAATGTTTGTCAAAGAAAAACTTAACTGGAAACACCACTGAATTAAATTAATGCTAAAAGGAATCGTCTTCGTAAGATAGACTTTCTAAGTTTTAGGGGAAATTACCTGGAAAAAATAGCATTGAGATCAGTGGGATTCTAAACCTATTTCAGTAGATAACCATGTATGGATGGACAGTTTTATTGCTTCTGTTCAGGCTTCATATCTTTTGGCAAACTTATGAGTCATTTGTATTGTCTTTGTTCTTTTACACACACACACTGTGCTGGCAAATGGTCTAGAAGTGAAATATGAATGTCAGACAAATATTTTTAGTTTTGATTTTTGCTTTTACATTTTAACTCACAAATCAGACCACAAGCCCTCTACAGCCTTAGGAAGGTGACTGAACGTTGTACTAAATTTTCAGTTCAAAGCACATCAATTTCAAATACATTTTACTGCATATCCTGCCAGCTGATGTACACAGTTATTTACAGCTCTATCACCTCCACCTGGAAATTCAACTGTTGTTGAATAATTCATTTCCCAAAAAGATAAAAATACAAAGCTGCTGGTGAAAAGGCCTCGAGTCTTAGTACAGCAGTAGACCCGAGTGACTAGTCGTCTCTGAGTTAAACGGATGAAAGAGGAAGGAGCAGAGTCTGGATTTGAATGTGGTCAAATATGAACACTTGTAGGACATCACACATCCAATCACCTCAATCATCAGAGGCGCAGAGAAGAATGAGGAAGAGGAGGGATTGCTCAACACCCCCACCACCACTCTAAACGGGATGTGCTCTCCTCCCCCAGCTCCAGCACACAAAGCACCGATGGCAGTCTCTACAGCTGCCGTTTCCTGGCTGTCAGCACATTCTGCAGCGTGGCGCTTCTCTGGATGCAGCGCACATGTGGTCCGTCACTGGGAACCAGTACGCTATACTGATCCTGAAAAACGTGGCCCAAATCTGAGCCAAAACCCAGCAGGTCTCCTGAGTGACAGCACCCCACAGAAACATCACTGATAATCCACAAATCATCAATCCAGGAGAAGTTTCCAGATGTAAAGTTTCAGTTTTCCCATAAATGAATCACTTCTTTATGGATTAGGCCTGAAGCCATTTCCCTGATCGATTTTCACTCTATAACCACAAAACAGAGCAAATATACACAGAATACATAAAAACACAAGGACATCTCAAAAAATCTGAATTTCAAAATGTTTTGCCACTTATTTCGGAAAGCAATAAGCAAAAATAATAAGTTTTGCTTATTATTTCAGAATAAGCAAAACTTATTCTGAAATAAGTTTTGCTTATTTCAGAAAGCAAAACTCAGATTCACAGTACATAGAATAAAACCAATCATAGACTGTGAAAATGTAGGATTCTGCACCTCTACAGTTTTCTTCCAGATTCATGGACCTTGATTTCCAAATGAAAATATGACCTTCAACCACAAAGCAACAGTGCAGTCTCTGATTTAGGAGTGACTTGATACGAGGCAACATTTGTGTCCCAGGTGAAAGCTTCACCTGTGCGTAATGGCTCTTTCCATTCAGACCTCAGCCTGAATGGATTTAGCCAGACAATCCTCTCAAGGATGTAGTTATTGCCGTTGCACATTTTCTTACCACAGTTTTTCCTTCCAATCAACTTCCGATGAATATGCTTGGATTTAGCGCCATAAACCAGCTTCTTTAGCATGGCTTGCGGAAGGTGTCAATGACAGTTTTCTGGATATCTGTCAAGTCAGCAGTTTTCCCCATGATTGTGTGATCTACCAACCCAGATAAAAATCATTTAGAGGCTCATGAATCCCTAAATATTTGGGTGTGGCACCGATATTTACCTTTTTTTTTTAAACAATATTCTATTTTTTTTTTTTTTTGGAGACTTTGAATGCTGGGTTTCCATGGTCAGCAAGACAATCAAAATGAAAAAACGAATTTTGAAATATTCCACTTTATGTGTAATAAATCTATGAGTTTAACTTTCTGAAATGAGTAGGAAAAAAATATTTACCTTTTCTTGTACAATATTACATTTTTGTAGATGTACCTGTAAGGTTTTTGCATTTTGACAGAGAAAAAAAACAAAAAAAAACCCACAAATGATGGTATGTTGCTATGCAAGGAAAAAGTGTTGCATCAACTGACAAGTCTTTACAAGCCAAAATTCAGAGCAACATCATCTAAAACAACATATTGCAAACATTACATGTTGTTGCATGTGTGAAGTAGTATAAGTGGTTTCATTAATTGTTGAATTAAAAACAAAATAACTGAGAGGTTCAAAATGTATACCCAAAGAATGAAGTTTCAAAGTATTCCCACATTAAAGCTTTGTAAGTGTAAAAAAAAAAAAAACTTTCTGATGTCAGATAAAGTAGGATAGAGACAGATCACTGTATTTTGGCATTCCTTCAAAGTATGTACAAGTAAAGTTATTGGCAAGAGTCAGAGATCATGGCATGCAATGGTTTTTAAAGGCAAGAGTTTTTAGAACTAGAGAAAGAACTGAAGTTCTCTGACAGAGTAAGGCAGATTAAGACAAATAAATGTGGCTTTTTTGGAAAAAGTTATAGTCAAGAAAAACCAAACAGTCATTTGTGGTGACTAACAGAGTGCCACCCAACACTATTTTGAAGGCAACACTGTTTTAAAACAACACTTTGCAAGCAAAGAGGAGTACATCTGGTAAGCAACTGACTACAGGTCGGCTGCCCTATCAAACAGTCTGACTAATTAAACCGGTAATATCAGCTTTCTGTACCTCCAGTGTTGATTTATAAAAAGCAAAATGGCCAAAATATGCAGCTTTTTTTTTTTTTTACAGCAACAGGAATAATGGAATTATTAATGCTTTGGTTATGTGTAAAAAGTAAATTTGCTTTGTGTCAATACAGAATCACATACCGCCCCATGCCTTGTCATGCATCATGAGACAGTTGGCATTTATTTATGCTTCGTTATAAATACAAAGCTGAATTTTCAAGTGGGACATTTACATGAAGGTCATCAGTTAAGTTTGCCTGCAACCTGATATATTTGGACTTGAAAAGCCTTCAGTCTCTCACTGCTACTTCAATGTCGAGTTGAAACGCTTATTCTGATCAACAGTGATGACTTGATTATTGAAATAATTGCGAACTAATTTAGGAATCGATTGTTAATTGTTGAGTGTACAGATTCAAACAATGTACAGAATAAAACAAAGTCAATTGGTGAAAAAAACAACACACTTATAGTAAAACAAAAACTACATTGGCTTTAAGGTTATTGTATATTAAGGTAGAAAAAAAGAAAAAAGCCCTTTGTAAATATGTTCTGCCCACAACTCCTTACTTAAGCGGCATTAAAATAAATAAACAAAAAAAATCTCTAGCACTTTGTGATATCCAATTATTAATCAGTTCATGGTAAAAAAAAAAAAAAATGATTAGCCCTGAACTGTGTTGATGTCAAGTCAAGCAGAAAGGACTTCATTTTTCAGATTTTGTATGTCAGAAGTATTTTTTTTTAGATGAGGATGTATCCTTTGCTACAAATGATCAAGTGTACACTAAAGGAAAAATATATTATTTAATTTTAGGCATCAACAATTACGGATGTCCTGATCCGACCATGTGACCTGAAATTCAGCCTGGTCACATAGTTTCACACTGGATCAGAATCAGACGTCACATCCCGGTCAGGGATCAAATAAACATTTGCATTTACTCTAAACAAAACGAGAATAGCACTATCTACAGTTATGAGGTGGTACAGAGTCAGACCATCTCGAAACAACACATACACAGCACTTTGCAGCAGTGGCTGCCGTAAAGCAGAGCACATCAGCAGCTTGGAGTGGGAGCATTTTTCCCAACTTAGTGACGACGTCACTGTGTTTAGCAACTTTCCAGACCCTCCAGCAACTTTTTATCAAAAAAGTGACTAGTGACAAATCTATCAACAGTCTCTGTTTTATTGGATACTTTAGAGATAAAGTGAGAAAACACCAATAGAACTGCAGATACGCTGCAGAGAGCACTTGCAGTCAGTCACTCTGACTGCAGTAGAGCAAAGAGACCCATTTTGTTTCAATAATGGAATGGAAACACAAATGTGAAAAACTGCCAGTGATCCCGCTCTAGATTACAGTTAATGTAGTTTTTTTTTTTTTTTTTTTTTTTTCCCCCACATTATTTTTGAAATATCGGATTAGGACGCCATCAGCCGATACTCAAAATAAAATGACTGAGGCAAAAGTAAAACAGATTGTGACATCCCTATTTCTTATTTATAAAAAGAAATACAGTAATTTGTATCTTAATGCATTTCTAATATTACAATAGTATAAAATAAACTTGCGCAGTAAAATTAAAAATTTACGGAATGCGTCAATTTTTTTAATCCAACTAGTTGTCAGAATAATTGATAGGATAACTGATTGTCAGCTTAATAATTAGCTGCAGCCCTACTTCAAACGTCTAAGTTGGGTGAAGGAATTTTCCAGCCTTGTGTTGCGAGTAAATTCAAACGTCAGACTGAAACTCTTATTGATTACTCAGATACTCAGATTAGTATAACAAAAATCTCTCCATGATAAAAGAAGATCTGGATCAGTCTCAGGTATTCATGTACTTTGCAAATGTGCTTTGAAAACATAAGATACATCAGTATAATTCATCTACTAGTGTTTTCACAGCTGCATATATAAGTGATAACCAGGAAGGTTTTGCTCCTCACAGATTGGAGCTACCATACGTCACAAACGTTTTTAAAATTTGAGTTCAAGGGCAGCTTGCATTTACAGTTCTACCTTTTGTAGTTTGCCTAAATTACACTTGACATGTTCAGCCCTCATCTGTTAAATGTCAGTCAGAGGGTTCCTCCCGTTAGCTGTGACTTTGTGTACAAGCTAGGGCTGAAACGATTCCTCGAATGATTCGAGTACCTCGATTACTAAAATTCCTCGAGGAAAATTTACCTGCCTCGAAGCTTCGTTAATTTATGTTTTATTAGTTAGCGCACCGTGTTCCGGCCGGGACTTCATTTGCGTTGCGCGGAGCTCTCACTTCCGCCTCTGAGTTGTTGACAAAAGCTAAGTCTCAGCGGCATAAAGTCCAATCTTCAAGATTGGCCCGTGGGGATTTTATTGATTGATGATAATGCCCGACTTTTTATCGTTTTTGGGGAACCAATAAGCATCCTTAAAATGACTGGGGGAATGCCTGGAGTACAGCAGCATTTCTCCTCCGGGGCTGCTGGTTGAAAGCGAACGGCGGGAAGAGCGCTGAGGTGAGCGGATAGCCTGAACAGGGCGGGCGGCTGAGTAGCTGATGCTTACCGTGTAAATGTAGCTTTACCGACGAACCGCACAATAAATTTCATATCCCGGTCTGAAGAAACGGGTGGCGGAGCGCATCGTACATGGCTGGTAGATGAGTTTCTGAGTGTGACCAGTGAAGGTGTCGTAAATGTCCCGTATTGCTTCCCCCCGTGTTCGTCCCCCGGTCTAACGGTTCGTCAGTCCGCTGGTCTATTTCCTCCCCTCCACCCCATCTTACGTTCGTTCATTCGCCCTCTCCTCCCACTCCAGGCAGCATTTCCCGTATTTTCAAACCCAAAGCGTGACAGGTTAGGTGGCAAGGTGAGTTTAATTAATCTATTAAACTCACTGAAGATGAATACATAAACTAAAAGCTTGATTGTAGACATTTTTTATAAGCATATTTGTGAGCCTGCCTCTTTGTTATTAAATTCAATATAATTTCAGATTTTTCTATAACTTTTCTTCTGGTTAACATAGAAAGTGAGCTATTATTGTTACAGGTTAGTTTTCTAAACTACAAAAAAGCAACTGTTAGGGATGCTCAAATATGAAAAATTGGACTGATATTGATATCTGATAGTAACACCGGTATTATGCCAGATTTACCAATATTTCATTTTATAATTTTTTTTTATCCGATTACTCGATTAATCGTAAGAATAATCGATAGATTACTCGATTACTAAAATATTCGTTTACAACAGCCCTAGTACAAGCCTCCTTCTTCACCCACTTCATGTCCCAGCAGTCCAGCTGGGTGGTGGGGAACAAGCTGGCACTCTTATAACCTTGCCGTCTTTTATGAGTAAAAATTCACTGTCATCAATGCTTCCCTGAGGAGAACAAAAGTGCGTACCAGTCGCATGTTTTCATATTACTGCTCCTCGGCTCTCCTTGTGACCACTGAACTCCAACGTTTTGTGTCAAAAGAGTTTTTGGCCACATTTTTTATTTGAATAATCTCTTTCATCAGAGTCTTACAAATGAGCAAAAGCTTTGTTTTTTTCTCCTTAACAGATCAAAAAAAAATCTCTACAACACAACCACGTCCCTGCAGAATAATGCTCCCTGAATGAAATTACACACTGCAGGAACGCTGACCACAACAGCTGTTTTTGGTGCCCTCAAAATAAATTGTTTACTGCTCTGCTCACATCTAATAGCACTGAGCACAATCGCCATTCTTCTAGTGGAGCTTTAAAGTCTTTTTTTTTTTTTTTTGTGAAGCTCCCCAACCAGCAGACGCACCTTCTGCCTTGACCTCTTACCTCATTTCTCTGTTGCAGTGATTTCAAGTGTTGGTCAACTATTTCGAAACACCATAATAAAACTAACTTTACATGAAGTGACTTCTGTTAGTACAAAGAAACACGTCAGACAACTGATAGAAACCAGCAATTTGAGGGTCTCACTGCAGCTTGACGCAAACACATTGTTAAAGGTTTAAGTGCTACCAACTGTGAAGGTCACTTCTGCAGGCTTTGCTTTTGGCTCCATGACAATCTAACAGGAGTTTGATGCATTTGCCAAGGCTTGCAACGAGGAGGTTACATTTTTATCTCAACTTTGCAAACACTAAGCTGAAGGCCTGAGATGTTTTCCTTCAGACTCTTGGAAGAAAATAGGGTTACAGAAAATGTAAAAGTTGTGGCACATTTCTGACGCCAAAGGAAGATAAAAAAAAAAAAACATATTGTTGAATACATTATGCTTAAACTCCTCCAGGTTGCCATGGCACCAACAATCTTCGGTGTTGAAATATCAGTGGGTTGTTTAAAAATGATGTCAGAGGAAGCATAAAATATGCAAGAAGCTACAAGAAAGGAAACTATTTTCTTGGAGGCAAAAGTTGGCTGCTACAATACAGACTTCAAAAGACAATAAGAATGTAGTATGAAAAAGCTGCATAGTTTTTACTCCGCTTCAGTCTAGAACAGAACAAACTGGATGAGGAAATGTTGGCAGCCTTTTGGAAATCTCAAAGTTATGGCAGAGGTCTGCTAACTCAATAAGAAAGACACAGAAAGTCAGTAAAGTTTAATCCACTAATGGTTCTAAACGCTCATGCAAAATCCTTAAGTTGGTATCAAAGGTCAACTGTAATCATTTTGTCTTGGTTTTGAAATAATGAAGTCTTAGCTGACTGGCCTCTCACTTGGTGAAAATGTAATTTACTGTTATTTATAGATCTTAAAAATCAGAGGCTAAAATCAGCACCAGCAGTTGGAAGCTTTACAAAATCAGCACTTGAATATCTGCCACGAAATCTCTGCTCGGTCCAACTTTACAAAAAAAAATAAAAATAAACTCACATCAAAGGTTATACACAAAGTTTTTTTTTTTTTCTTTTTTGTTTTTACTTGTGTTTTATTTTGGAAACTGAAAATGTCTTCCAGGACCAGTGTGGAGTGTTCTGTAGAAAATTGAGGTTCATTAGGCTTTGATAAGGCAAACTTCAGTTATTATGCCATTATCAATACACTACTTGAAAATTGTCTCAAAACAATATTATCGTTTATCGCAATAATTTCTGGGCTAATTTATTGTGTAACAAAATGTGTTACCATGGCAAGCATATTTACAATTTAGTTATTACCAAATTGTAATAACTAATTGGTTATTACAATTGTATTCATTAAGAGGAACTAAATGAATACAAATCAGCTTATTCTCTTTATTCCACAGTCACTAATTTTAGACTTGTTTACACAGCTGAAAAATCATCTCAACTGAAACATTAACAAGACTGGAAATTGTCTTTTTCCAGGTCAAGATGGATATGTCAGGATTTCCATCTGGACTTTCACAGGACAGCTGCTTCAAGTCATCTTGAGGAGGAAACCGTTCGGGAACCGGGATTACGGATGAGGCCAACCAGCAGGACAGGGTGTGGGGCAGGAAAAACGAGAGAGGGCAAATTCAGCCGGAGAGCTGCAGCAGTCATTACATAAAAGAGAGGGGTTATGTAACGCCTGTGGGTTTGTGTTGGGGAACTTGGGTCGAGCTAAACACATCCAGATGTGTCAAGTGGAACAGAAACCTATAAAGGCGCTCGACTGCATACATACATACATGGACAGCAGCGATGAAGGGAAGGAACAACACCGCTAAGTGACTCAGACTGCAGAGTAATGCTGAGCCATAAGCATGAAAGGCACGCTGTAGCCCCAATTACCCTGCAGATCATACAAGCAGCACATTGGCCGGATCGTCAGATCATCTGGGGGTTTTTAAATACTGAAGAGAGGACTCTTGTTTTTTAATGATCAGATTACAGGAATTCTGATATTTTTATTGTTCCATAAGCCATTACGTAAGATCTGATATTTCCTGATGAGCATTTTTTTGTTGCCTCAGAAACAAGAAACTGTGCCCACTCGTTTCTGAACACAGAACGCACCGTGCTCCTTGTAACATGCTTAATCTAATGAGGACAACTTATTCTACGGTTCGAGCAAAGAATGCCATTAACATAAATTTCTGAAAGTAGCAGCACCCACCAACTGGTTCAGGCCCATTATGGATCTCTCATTTACAACAAACACCAATCAGAAGAGAAGAAAAAAAAAAGAAAAAAAAAGCTTGCAACTTAAGTTTGCAACAGATGTTGGGTGAACACCAATCCTGAGATATGGGAAAGCACATCTATAGAGAAAGCATGGCCAACAGGATTACTTGGAAGCAACACGGCCAAGCAAGCAAGCAGGTTACATTACCACACGGCTGTCAACCCAAATGGCATTAAAAGAATTAGGAGGCTGCAGCTTGAAAACATAAAAATGTTAGTAGTTAGTGGTGTAGCCCCTTCAAGCCGGTAATTGTTAACAGAGACCAAATGTTAGATGAGAAAAATGTGGTATAATAGTCTCAGAAAAGCAAACGCCTCACTTCCTAGAAGACAAATATGTTAACAAAGAGTCATGGCTGAACAGCGCCGAGAACCAGTTTCCAACCTGTTGAATCACTACCTCCAGGAAGGGACATCAACTTTAGTTTTCACTTCACTCGATAAAACTCAAACCTTCACATCTTCCATGTCAAATGAAAATGTCAAATGTTTACATCATACATAAAGCTCAGTTCCGTTAAGAAACTCGGTACATTTCATTTGTCTTTGTTTTTATCAAAGCGCAGGTTGTATTGTATAACAGATACCAACAACCGGTGACACTCCCACAGTCTCAAAGAGCAAGTTTTAACTAGTCGTGAGCAGCTTTAGATTATCTTTATGTCGGAAAAACTGACTGGTTTAACAGTACTTGGGAAAGTGGCTGATTACAATACAGTAAAAAAAAAAAAAAAAAAAAAAACAGAATCAGCATCCAGTCACTGATTAATAACCGATTTTACTTCCTCCCCAAACAAAAGAGCGTCTTACACAAGCACACATGATCTACTGCAATACAGATAACCATAGCCAAACGTTGCATCTAACTGCAGAGCTCTTCACTGCTCCAACGTCTAATTCCTGGAACAGAATCAGTGGAAAATGTGCCTTTACACTGAGTCACTGCATGTTAATGGAGACCAAGTTTCAGGAAGCTTTCGCTGCTCAACAGTAAAGCTGTTATAAAAAGGTGGACACTAGAAAGTTATTATGGTTAAAAAAAAAAGCAGGAAGAAACCATGACATGCTCGCTGCGATGAGAAATAAACTCCTGAGCAAATAGAAGCAACAAGGAAAAGATCCACTTCAATAAATATGAAAAAAGACATAGTGCGAGTGGTCACATTTATAGACGGCAGCAAAAACCTACAACCTTCATACTAGTAATATTCCTTCTCATACGTTTGTTTAGAAAGTATGCTAGGGAAATAGTCGTCATCTTTTTGGACTTTTCTAAAAACTGCATTTGTCTCACTGGGGCTAAACTTTTAATAGCAGCATATACGTATATAAAGAGCGAGATGCTACAACTGATTCCCAAGCTTTTCAGCTTTCAAGCCACTGAATATGTGCATGAGTACATGAATAATGCTAACACTGGATGGTAAAAGACCAACCAGTATTACTGGACATATAGCCTTGTCTGTTGATCCATTAACATTTTTCCAACTGAAGTATAAAAATTTACGTTTTTAAAATCAACTCTCAGTAGGAGGGTAAGCTGCTTATTCAATGGCACGATGCCAATTCCAGGATCTCCTTAGATTTATAAACTTGTATAGTTAAAATTGTACAGATAACTAAGACTGACTTGAAACATGTGTAATTGAAAATGAAACATATGTAATTAAATCTAAATCTGCCTATGCGATCATATTGACTTGTCTATATAGTTCTGTAAATGAATTTGATCAGTATGTGCCTCAAAATGACATCTGTTGTATGCTGACATTTTCTAAAAAAAAAAAAAAAAGACCACTGAAAAACTGAACAGAAAAAGAAGTTATTTTCAAGGAAATAAATTACAGTTTGCACTGAAATACTTTTCATAAAAGAGGGATAACGCAGAACATGTTACTGCTGTAGAATTCCTTTACTTTGATGATCTGTTCCCCAGGAGGATGTAAGTTTTAATTTGAAAGCCTTTGGCAAAAGTTAGATTGTTCTTTTGCAGCTTCATGGTGATTGGCAAATAATGCAATGCTTTTATTACCACCTGGTTGCTGTAATGAGAAATGTTTTACTAGGAGAGCAATAAAAAAAAACATACCATAAGACAACACAAGTGTTAAAAATAACTTAAAAGCCAAGCTTCTCCTAGCAAGTAACTTTAGATCACTTAATCAGTTATAACTACTTTTTTTAAAATATGTTACAATTAACTATGCGTCTGTTCTCAACTCTGGTCGCCAATCTTCACAAATAAAATGTAACATCAAATAGAAGCATCAATTGTTCATCATCTTTGGTCTGTCCTAATCACACATTTAATAATCCAATTCCCAAAGGGGGAGAAATTTGATTGCTATTTAACAACAACTTTACATACATATTGATAAGCTATGGGGAAAATCTTATGTAAATCTATCCAGGACAAGAATAGAAGACAAACAGTGTAATGACTTCCACTTTTAGATCATAGCAAACCCAAATGAATAAAGCTAACTATATAAGGTCACTGTAGGGGAACAGAATTGGAATGACTTGCAAAACTGACTTTTTAATTAAACCTTTAATAATAATAATAATAAAAAACAACTCATTGTTCAGTTTTTTCCCCGTTCCGAGATGCATTTTTAGAAACTTACATCACTGAATTAAAAAAGTATAAACTTTGTCAGATACTTGAGCATTTTTCATATTTTCAAAATACATAATCAGATCTTAAATTCAGTTTTTGTAATTCAAATTCATGACACTTGCTAAAAGAGGGTTTAAAACTTCTTCAAAGCTAGATTTTTTCTAGTCAAGTCCTGAGCAACATGTTGTGACTTGTCACGCAAACAGTCCCATTTGTTAGACACATTTACAGCATTAAATCTATAATGAACACAAATCTCTCCCCTAACACCACCCATATTGAAATTTGTCAAAATGATTTACTCCAGTTTTATTTCCTCTTATTTCATCTTTTAAATTATGATCAAGTGTAAGACTCAGAAGCCTCTCTGCATTGCTTACATGTTTAGGCACATTAGCACTTCCTGTTCGGATATGATATTTAGGTCAAAGGTTTAAAGTCAACACAGCGGGGATAATAAAGAGCTACTTTGTTAATAATCTACCCAATCCCACTCAGGCCAGTAACTCCATTAACACTGCCAAACCACCTGCTATACTGCCCGCTCCCTCTCTTGATTCCAATGACACATGGATGTGCACTCTGATGTGAACTTCCCATCCAACACATTTCCATGCCCCTGCTGACACAGACCTGACATTACAACAGGAAGCATGCAAAAAACAAAAACCACACCTTTGAACCTATGACCCCCTGCCTTGAAGTTATCTCAAGATAAATAAATAAATTAAATAAATTAAAAAAAAAAACATTTAAATGACTGGTTCTATTGGTGCTCAGTTATTAGCTCTAAAGATAAACAGAACGTTCAGTTTCAGCCTGGGTCTTTTCAGGAGGCAGAATCGTATGACAAGGAAGCTCCCCCCCCCCCCCCCCCAAGTCCAGTCAAGCTTGTGTGTTCTCTACAGGATCCCACCCACATGGTTACACATGCTGCATGGGTGAACTGTATCTATACCCCTCCCTGGAGTTTGACCAGAGCACAACTGAGGCAGGCAGTTATAATTGCCATTAGCACCTGCTATGCTGGAGTAGCATATTGCAGCGTTTGGAAATGGAGGGACTTTCTGTTGACAGTTGAGCAGCTCCAAGCACCATGACAGGCATGAGTAATGGGAGGTGTTACTGAAAAATTTTAAAATTATGAGACAATTTAAAAAAAAAAAAGAAAAAAAAAAAAAGAAGGCTTCAAATATTTCTGTAAGTTCTGGACTTTATCATGTGCAGTGCAGGAGGTTTTGCTATTTAAAAAAAATTAAAAAGTGTGTGAGGTCACTGCACTTACATTTTGACATGTCGCTGCTCAATGTCCACTCTGGACAGCTCCTCCTCTTCCAGGTCAGAGTCCCCACCAGAGCTGCTTTCAGTTACATCAGAGTCAAAGGCGCTTTCTGCTGAATGCAGGTTGGCTGAGCCGCTCAGATACAGCCTCTCCAGCTCCAAGGGCACAGCACCGCTCTTCAGGAACCGGCCCAGGCCGTCCCTGCTGTTCGACGAATAGTGCCGCCCGGTCCTCCACGCGGCCGAATGCGGCGCCGCCTCCGACTTGCGGCTCCCGGCTCGTAGCCTGCTAAGAGCCGAGTCCAAGAAGCCGCCTAGTTGCTGCTGGACGTGCCGCTCTACCTGCTTGGCCTGCACCACCTGAAGACGTTTGCGCAGGCGCTGCAGGCGGCTTTCGATTTCGGCCTGCCGCTTGCTGTTGAGGGCCGTGCGCTCCCTGACGTGAGCGTCGAGGCTGTCCGAGGATGAACTGCAGGGCAGAGGCGGCTCTGGTGTGGCTGTGCATTGTGGGGATCCATGTTGGCTGCTGCCTGGCCTCTCCCCGTCGGAACCTGGCAGCGGACCAGTACGCGTCTGCAAATCGGCTTCGTTTGAATTAACCTGTTCCGTTGAGTTTGGGTTGTCATGGTTAAGAGAGGACAGGGCAGCAGAATGAAGCACTGGTGGTTCCACATTATTTCCGTCTGTGTTCTGAGGAGCACCGGAGGAATGCTTCTGTCTGAGGGGTTCTTTCACCGGGATGTGGCCCGATATGGTAGCAGTGAAGGTCTCCGAGTCCAACGGCAGGTTCTGGGGCTGAGAGTCTGTGGTGGCGGAAGGCTTGTCACCGTTCACCGCCACCATGCAGCCCGAGCCTGACATGCTGGCCAGTTTCTTGGCCAGGCCGTTGACAGGTGCCATGGGCTGGCCACTCCCGTTGGTGCTGCCACTCATGAGGCTTTTAAGCTGACCACCAGAGAGTTCAATTGCCTGCCTCCTCAGGAGGAACTCTCCCCCACCGTTCAGCAGAGAACTAGGCAGAATTCTGTGGCTTTTCAGCACAGACTGTTTGATGAGGACTCCTTGCAGCTTGATTGACTCCTTATTTGCGGGGACAGATGTCACATCTGAGCATAAATAAGAAGTCACCAGTGGCTGGAGTTTGCCCAAGGCCGAGGCCTGGGACACGGAGTCTGGTTGGGGCTGCTGCTCCTGCGGTTCCTGGTTGCCGCCGCAGAAGTCGAGAGGGCACTCTTCGGAGGCGACCTTGCACTTTCCGGGGCCGCTGCTGTGGATGAGGATGTTGTTGGCGTTACTGTTGTTCTCTGCACTGGCCGGTGAGAGACTCGAGGATGGGGCAGCCAGTTTGAAGCGGATGTGGTGAGCTTCGGCTGGGGCGTCGGTGAGAGCGGGCGCCATCGCAGCCATGCAGTGCAGAGGGACGGGCACCTCGGCCTGCTCCACTCCACCCGCTTACTGCCCCACCTGAGGACAGCCTGGAGACAACATGGAGGAAGAATAAGACAAGAACAAAAGAAATACCAAATAAAAAAAAAATAACACGATAAATGGGGATGGAAGGTTAAAAACAACAAAAACATCTTGTTTAATTTTGATTTCAGTGTCACCAGCTACAATAATCAGTTCAAAATATATGTGAAGGAAGCTAAAAATTTCTATTAAAAAAAGGAAAGAAAAATAAGATTTTAAGTAGTTAAAAAGCAAAAACACAAAATTCGCAAATTCACACTAATGTATTCCATACTAATTTCAGAACTGTGAAACAATATGAACACAGCTGAACCTATATACAACATAAATAAAACACTTGCACAACTGGTTCGGTAGGACTACACTGTGACTGGAAAATTACTAACCAACATCCAATCAGAAAGTAGAATGTTTTTTATTGTTTTTTTTTTTTTTTTGTTTAAATGGAACCAATAATCAAAGTAAAAGTAATAAAACTACTGAGCCCAACATGGTTACTTTCACTTAAATTGTAAAAATTAAGAATGTTACTTCTTTCCAACGCAATGTGAAGCAAACATGGTCAAAACAAAATATCTGAAGTAAAAGGTAGATTCTCTTTCAATAAATTCTCCAAGTTATTCACATAATTTGTACCAAATAATAATTTTGATAAAAACAAAAAATATATATATTCTAAAGAGGGCCAACTTCAAACAAAAATAAATGGAAAACGTTACGCACTCACCTTGGGCAAATAAGATGTAAAGGAAGGTTTGGAATAACAGAAGTCACCTGAGCTAAGGCCACTAAATAATTTCCACTACAAGCATGCACGTGTAAACAAGCCCTCAATGTCATTTACTTATAAGGTTGTGAAAAAAAAAAAAAAAAAAAAAAAGAAAAAATCCTGGCAAGGAAAGAAACAGGAGAAACCAATGCAAACTGCCCAAACCCCACTGCCCTACATGTGCCCTGGCAAGTCTGCATACAGCAGGGTTCCTTGCAGGCCATGTAAGTAGGTGGATTTAGGCCCAGCATTATCTCAGAGCAAATGATGTCATCATGCCAGGGTTGCTCTGTCATTTCATCTTAACTCAATGTTTAAATCTCACTTTCTCTAATATTAAAAGCAAAAATGCTTTTTAAAAAAATGCAGCATTGCTAGGAGAATGTTAATGACACAGAGCATTGTTTGAATGATTAACATATCTTTCATGCCAGCTGCATGCTTATTCATGGGAAACTTTCAAACAGACTGCCTTCACATTGTAAAAGATAAGAGCTGCATCTCCGCGCATCATCGTCTGCATGCTCAGATGAATGGGGGTTCAGTATTTCACCGCAGTTTCTAGTCGGCGCGCACTACGCCATGTTGGTGTTTCCGAAGCAGATTATGCAATGCACTTCATCCATCTAAAAACACCCATTCGGCTCCAAACACGCCAAATGAGTCCGGGGAACACGGTGGGAAATTTAAATGGTCAAAGATGCAACTATAACTCCCCGTGTTGTTTTTATGTAAAAACGTGTGGCGAGATGCGACAAAAAACATCCACATCCAACGTTAGCCAACCATAACGTAATCATCAAAATGTCTTCCTGGTGTTTACAAGAGCATTTGTGCACGTAAAAGGCAGCTTTGCGCCTCAGCGCCAAGTGTGCACCATTTCATTGCATTAAATTTCAATTAGTTTAGGCGGAAAGGCAGCGCATGATCACTTCGTATCATGAGGAGGTGTCAGACAAAAAAGGAAGACAGGAAAAACGATCACGCAAACGCAAGAATCGACAGATAAATATTTGGTCACTCTGTAAACTGCGTGGAAATTAATGCGCTCCACTGCTGGTTAACGTTAGCCCAAGAAAGCTGCTGATGCAAGAAACAACCTGCTGGCAAGCTGGCGTGTCTCTCTCTCAAGCCAGCTGCAGTGAAACGACACATGCCCTGACCACACTGTTATGTCGCTTTAATACTTAACTATTTTTATTTTCTGGTGGAGGTAGAGACCAACTTCGGAGTTTTACGTAAACCTCGTTAGTCAAGTAAACATTTAAAGTGCCTGCGTAACCTGCGCGCACTTGCGGTAATAGTTTAGAGTAAATTACGCGTAGAGTTGAAATGTTTAATAAGAGCGTCGCCAAACACAGTTGAAATAAAACAAGCTTCTGTTGCATTGAAGCTACTAACATGACCCTTGTAACCAGACATCTTTGTGTCTGATAAATGTTTTAAACAACGTTTAACGACCGATTGCACAGTGGAGACACGGTCTGCATTGTAATCAGACTATAGAAATAAACACAAGTAGCTTTATTTTGTATTTACAGCGCCAGTCCATGGCCTTACTTTCGTACAGAAGCTGGAAGGGAATCGGGCGGTGCGTGTAGTTAAAGCTGGTCTCTGAAAAGCAGAGAAGTTGGGAGTAGACCCAGGCAGTCTGGTTAGCTCGCTAACAAAGAAAAAGGAGGAACCTACCACGTGACGAGGTTGCACTATCCGAGGGAATTTCGGCAACAGTCCCCTGCAGTTTGGGTGGAAAAAAACCAAGAGTACCAATACAACACACGGGGCTTTTGTCGATCACTCTGCCATTAATTATTCCAAAAATACACAGCCAGGGTGCGGAAAGGGGCCCGCTTATCGGAGCCTTTCGGCTTCGTTCCGGATTCAGCAATGGGCGAATCACCGAGCTACAGCTCGCCTCGCCGCCACAGCGAATATTATAACCCTAGGCCGCGAAATAGTCCGTCCTATCCCCGATTACTTCAAATGTAGGCGATTCCACGGCAATCCTGAAGCGAAAAAACAGATTCCCGACGAGAGAGAGGTAATCCAGGTGGCGGTTTGACGCGAGGCTTTTTCTCTCGTTTTAGGGAGAGACGCTTAGAAAATGGCGGCTAGCTCCTCTCCGTCGGATTGAGTCTGACAAACATAGAAGAGCTCTGCGCGCGCGTGTATGTGTGTGCGTGCGCTGCTGTAGGCGGGAGACACTACTCATTCTCACCACTAGAGTAAAAGGCAGATAAGAACCGACAGAAAAGCTCAAAGAAGATACCACAGGAGGGCATTGTCTTCCCAAAAACACAGCGCAGTGTCACTTTCACACTTATTATTCTGCTGTGATGGTGCTGCTGGTTAAACTGGAAATATCGCTGTCTGCTTAACGTGTATCCCGCATGCTCTCGGAACAACAGTTTGAAGCATATTCAGCTTCTGTCCACAAAACATTCACAAACGGGATTATTCATGTTAAATGACCTTGTTCATTCATAATTTAAACCAAAGCAGTTAATACTCTTCAATAATCAATCATGTATCCTTATTTCTGTTAAACTGCCATAGTAAAGGCTCTGGTTCCCTTTAAAGCTCAGGCTGCGCGTTTCTCATGTCACTTTGAACAGGATCTGAATCGCCCACCACTACAGCAGCCTTCTGTGGAGGTGTAGCCTGTGGCCACATGAAGGAGCTCTTTCCCTTCAGTGTAATAAAACACCACATGGTGTCTAGGAAACAGCACCAAGCAGGACCAAACAGCTCTGACATAAAAGCCACTGCACCTGGACTAATGATTTGAATTAACCCTGTAATTACAGTATCAATCACATTTCATTATCAAATTTAACTGCTTCATATCTGCTAAATTCCCTGTGAAAAACCTGTGCAATAAATTGTGCCAGATTAAAAAGGACGCAAGAAAAAAAAACATATTTCAAATTAAATACTAGAGCTTTTGTGTATTTTGTTTATTTACCTGTAACAATGTGTATTAAACCCAAACATGAATATTTCTTACATATGGGCTTTTGACATATTTAAATAAATAATTTAAATGGGTACTATGTATGTGTTTTGCCTACACATATATAATACATTTTTTCATATTTTCTGTTTAATGTGTTGGTAGCTGCTTTAACATTTCAGCTTTTAAAATCCTGCTGGCTGAAATTAGTTATTTGTAGAGTTCATTGTATGTTAATAATGGTAATTGTGCTTACAGATTAAGTGCATTGTACTCTGGTAATAACATTAAAACTAATTCATTTTAAAGCAGCACCATCCAAAACTGTTTCCTTTTCAATTATTTAACATTAAAGCCAAGTATTATCTTTAAAGCGATAGTTTGGTTATTTGGGGCGAGGTTCTGTTGAGACGTTATGACTAGTTAATATCTAACCTTCAACAGATAACTCAGAGTTATAGGAAACTCCCCAGAAAAAGATAACTCTCTTCCAAGTAAGAGGGGAGCCAAGACAACACTGGACTTCTCTAAACAGCTTCTGTTTCAAAATGCCCATGTTTCACTTTTTGTATAAGGTGGTTACTTATGTAGAGGCCTTTTTAGATATCTGTAAACACTACTGCTGCATTTAAAACACAAACAGCTAAATGAATAAGTATATATTCATTTATACTGATATAAATGAATATATGCTTTTATATAAGTATACATTCTCACTATACGCTGAGTATAGTGAGATGTACTCACTATACTCAGCGTATAGTGAGCATATCTATACGCTATACTCACTTAATGTTTGTGGTGGGGTGAATGCTAGTGCCTAGTCTCTGCAGTGTTTAACCAGGATCTTCTTGCTGGGCGGTTAGAAGAGTAATGCAGAGTAAAACATAAAATATGATAAAGTTAATAAATAGTGTGCCTCATAGTAATGCCATTTTGGCCACCATTATTGAAAAAGCGACATTAGATCCCAAGGAGTTTTTTTTTCCCAGGTAAATAACGCAAAAATAAATAATAATAAAAAAAGAAATGGGACTTATTTCAACCTGAAAGAATTCAATGTTTGTCTTGGACCCTTTATGACTGGCCATTTCAAAACTATGTCTGTTTCATCGAAATGAAGTTACAAAGAGTTGAATTATGAAAAAAGACATCAGCTGACCATATCCTCCGAACAAATTTTAAAAGAAAATCTTAATCACCCATCTAAATTAATAAATGTAGACATTAGAATTGGCAACATTTTAAATTATTTGATTTATTGTTACATAACACTGCCACCAAACTGTTTAGTTCATTTATTTGTTTCTGTTCTTAATGTTTTAGCAATATTTTAAGTGTGTTTAAACACAAATTTGTTTTCCGATTTTATTCATAATGGCTGTCGACACCTAGAATAACTATAACATTACATATATTAAAAAAAATGTGTGGGCATCCACTCTGTTCTATAATGCATTTAGAATTTAGAACGTTGATGCAGTGATGCAAAATAAATGGTGTGCACACTGGCAGTATACAAAAAATAACTCAAAAGAATATTTTCAAAAGTTACTCTTAAAATATATTCAACAAAGTTAATGTAAATTTGGATTTTGTTACCAAATCATGGGCAAAATATGGGTGACATGTTTGTTTTTCAGCGTACAAAGACTGTCAAACAAACTATATCTTCGACAGCCTATCAGAAATAGCCAATAAACAACACAGTTACTTTCGTAAATATTTAAATTATGATCATGTAAAAGAGACTATCAATTCATAAAAATAAAAAAAAACTGCATATTGAGTAGCTATTCAATAACTAACCTGAATTTGAATTTTTACTAAATGTTTTCAGGAAATTCCAGTCACTTCCTGTATTAGTCACTGATGGATCCCTCCGTGTTTAAATTTCAGACGGTTGAATAGATTTGTTGTGGCTGAACTGCAGTGTCGTACAGACACTATGGAGCATTAAACCTAGCACATCATGCATTAATTATATGCATCTGGGTACTTGAATTCAAAGTATTCCTCCACAAATAAACTGATCTTGCAGCTGCTGGTCATTTCTCCTCTTCACCATGTCTTTGCAGTTTTGGTCATTTCATGCCCGACTCATACCACGTACAAAATTGTGCCAACTACCGCGGCAATGTTTTACACCAACCAGGCAACATTTCATCCTTGGCGGGCGGACGTTTCACCACCCCATCACTTCTGTTTTTGCCAGCTTTACTGAGGCTGGCTTTTTCAAATCAAGTCTGCACAAGCAATTTGGTTTTAGACTTGGAGTCATTTAGACTCAAAAAGGTAATTGCTAACCTCAACTTCAAAAACACGATTTCCACCGTTTGTTGTTTTAGCTCCCGCTAAAGGAAAACAATATTTGAAAACAAATGGACAGTTATGCTGAATATTTTTATGGGAGTGAATCCTAATCTTGTTTTTAAGATAAACAAATGTAGTATGAAGAAACACACAAAATCTGACCTAGGACATACTGAAACATACACAGAAATGAACACGTCATTACTCTAGGCTGGAATGTTGAAAACAAAATTAAAAAATAAAAAAAACACTAAGACTACATTCGTGTCACCAAACACGAATTTCCACATACGGAAAAAAAAAACAACAACAGAAAGATTCCCAGAGTAACGCGTTGAGAGGTTTGGGTGTTCGATATTAACAGTGAAAAAAAAAAATTTAAAAATCATACTATAACTCTCTCTTTCCTTTCATAAAGTTTTCAAGATATGGAGAGGAGGAGAAATAAGCCTGCAAACAGATTGTGATAGAAATTAGTCTGATGAATATAATATTTTATTAAATGAGAATGATTATTTTTTTATATATGTACTAATACTACCCATGCAATGCGTGTAAGCTATAGTAAGACATTATCAATATTACATTTGTTGCAAATGAGATAAGGTTTCCAGTTTTAACACATGTTAAAGTCCCTGGCTCATTTGAATTGTCTCATGCTGTGGAGACTTCTGCACAAGCTGCTTGTGTTTATCTTTGGTCGTTTTAAATAAACAGTTGTTTAAGACTTCCTGTGCACAGAGGAGGTTATCCAAGGCAAAACATGTTGCACAAGATTAATCTGGGACATCTCATGTATTCTTAATGTTTAAACCAAGTGGTTTATACACAAAAAAAAGATCTGAAAATCAAAGGAAAGCTCCTCGACTCCAACAGGGCAAGAACTAAAACTATCAGTCTCTAGAGCCAGTTCTCTTCTATGTAGGTTTTAACCAAGAAATGTAACAATATCTTCGATCTTCATGCCTAGTTTTGGGTTTACAAAAACAGTGCGTGCAAAGATGGTGGATTTAAGCGCTCCTTTGATGACCCCTCATGGATTCCAAGGCGTTGCCTACACTTCCTGAGATATTGTTCCCGTCTCAGTCGTCTGAAATACTTCCACAGAGAAACCCAGAACCAACACATTCTGATGTGGCTCCATCCCCAGAAGCCATTTCTTTGAGATAAGCTCTGAAGCTACCAAGAGGACGTTCATTTCATTCACAGTATCCGCAGAGCATTACTGACTGACGGCCATGATAACATCCCTAATAGTCTCAGTGAAACACAAACCAGAATAAACAGCAACATGTAATAATAGTTTAGGATTACCTTCGACTCCATTGTTGATATAATCCAGGTAGTAATCCAACGAACCATAAATCCAGTTACTAGTTTACACCTAAAACATAAAATGAACAAATAGATATTAGAAATAAATACAGATGTCAAGCATGAAGCAACAACTAATATTTACACATTTTCAGGACAGAGCAGTTCAACTGAATAAAAAAATATTATGATTCAAGGTCTTTATTGTTATACCAAAGGGTTGAGTGGTTTGGCCACAAAGACAAGTTACTATCTTTTTTTTTAATTCATATTTTTTTCAAATCATATAAATTGTAGGTAGTAGTTTTACTCCAAAAATCAAAAGCAAGTTTGTAAACTTTTTTATAAACAGTTAAAGTGAACAATTTTTGAATGACACAAAAATAGAGTCTTAAAGACAGTTAATTTGACAACAGCCCAATCAAGTGTTACAAAAATAAACAATGAGCCACTGCAATCACTCCCTGACAAATATACAACAAAACAAAATAATCTGAATATTTTTGTAAGATTGATGAATTTATGAAAAAACTATTTCTACCAATACTATCTAATAATAAAAATAAACATTTATGCTAAATGCACACAATCACGATACTGAAAATAATTTTCTACAGAGCGTCACAATGTTGGGAATCAATGTTCACTATTGCAATGACTATTAGCAATTAAGCCGCACCATGGAATGATCAGTTCCATTAATGAGAACTTTCACTTTACCTCCACTAAAGGCACATTGGAGGGGGGAAAAAAGCTGTGGTGATGGTACATATTTAAGAGATGGAGAAGCTTAGTCATTTAGTCATTTAAGAACAGCTAAAGCTAAATGATTGAACCTTATCCAAAAAAACAGCTACTGGTGTAATTGTACGAGATGAATATCACTACTAATTATTACAGAACAAAGGTCCAGTGTAATGTAGATATAATTTCCTCCAGAGTAATATGTGAGACAGGTTTGTAATAGCTGCACTTCTTAAGTTGGCCACAAGATGTCAGTAAGTTTTGCCCATTCACATTACAGTACTTACTGAAAAGAACACCGTGTCTCCCACAATTTTGATTGTAAAGCTTGTCACAAGCCATCAAGTTGTTGTGCATATTTTTCATATTTTGAAGAGAAACTCAATATAGTATGTTTTAACTATAACATCAAAAAGCTAAAATATAATTGTTAAAAACAATAACTTACTTAAATTCTGTTTTTGAGCAATTTATTACAGGATGAAATTACAAAAATCCCAGCTGATAAAGAAAATGCCCACAAAGTTGGATTTCTGTAAGCCAAATATCTGGGCACAATGTCAAATATTTGGTCCTCAAGATTAGTAGACTTTTTAAAATGAACCTACTAATTTCAACAACTTGATTGGGCTGTTGAAGTTTTCATCAACCAACAGATCAAAAACAACTGATCTGGCCTTTAAGCTTAATTAAAATTAGACAATTAAAAGTCAAAGAATTAAATATTTATCACAATCATTGCAACAGCAAAAAATGTATTAAAGGACACTGTCCTAAATTTTGGACCAATATGCAAAAAAACATTTTAGAAATATTTCACAGTCTTACGATGAATGTTTAATTTGAATCTAAGTACATTAACTTGATAATACGGTCTTTTAGTATGTATATTACTACCAACAAGTTTGTTTTTGTTCCAATCTCTTGGATGGTGATTACCTCTAGCTGCAATGTCACCTCAAAAAATATTTTTTATTTGTGGGTTGTAGATTCAAGAACTTCTGACTAGAATAACTAGAATATCACTCGCTACCTATTTTTCATCCATGTTAACATATTTTATAGTTATTGTTGAATTTTTGGTTTGATTTAGATGAGCTTCAGCACGTTTTTTTATATCAACTAAATAGCCTTTCATTGAACATTTTAAAGTACTCATGTTAGCATATTGTTGATTATTTTATGAGTGGTCTGATTTTCAAATTAAAATAGGAAATAAATTATATCCTAATTTTAGAATGCACTTGAAAAATTACACAAGCTGAATGTATTTTTAATTTAAGGCCAACAAATTTTTGCAGCTGTTAATAATGATAAGCATATAATAGTAGTAGTAATTAGCATGACCGTTTGGGTGGATAAAGAGACTATTCTAATTCAATTAATAGACATTTTTCCACTAAAAAGACAAAATAAAACCCACATAAAAATCCCTCATAAAATTTTCATTGCCAATTTAAATTACAAAAAAATAAGCTAGGCAATTGCTTCGCAAAATTTAACTAGCTGGAAAGACATAAATTACCCCAGATTTACCAACATACCAGTAAACTATAAACATGATTTTATGTTTGACATACGACTCTTCAGAAAGTTTAATAGAATAGCTTGATTATATATTTATTTTACTTGTGGTAATTTAAATATATTCAACTTATTATGGGTTTTGGATGAGTTTTTATATACTTACTGACGCATCTTAGATACCATTTTATTGTTTTAAATATACTACACGAGTGAAACTTAATGACTAGCCTCGATAATTCCGCAGCTTTCCGCTTTAATTCATTCATTTCAACAGCTGAAATAAACCTTGCTGAAAATTAAACATATTAATTAGTTAAATAAGTTGCTGTGGTTTTGAAACCTTTACTCACCTCGGTTTGAGGCTTCAGACACACAGAATATCTCATAAAAGTTTAGTTTTTGACTGTGGTGGAATCGATGAGTCTGTCGCGTCCAGCTGCCAAGCTAAAGCTAACGGGCTAACTACATTAACGTTACCGTTGCAAATTTTAAGATGAAAAAAAACTTTTTAAATGTTGAATATGGTCACCACTGAGGTGGAGTTGAACAGTAAATCAAATAAAAGGCACATTAATACAACAGCGAGTAAATAATTGAATTATAACTGTTTCTTTATTTTATAAAAGGCACATTAACATTACTTTATCAGAAGCTAACGTTAGAAAGCTAACATGCTAGTATTCGTTAGCTGTTTGCTTCCCGATCTCACAGACTCCTCAATGAACACCGTTTCATTTGTACATACGGCAGGAAAAAAGTACATAGAAATGAAGCCTTCTCAAACAGAAGAACCAGTGGTTTAACCAAAGTAAGGGTCATTCTTGACAAATAGACTGTTACTCATTTTTTAAGAAAATAACAAGACAAAATCTTACTTACCTGCTTGTCCTGTTACAAACCACCGATTGTATCCGCCCCCAGCATCGCCATTGGCCACCTCTTCAAATCCGGGCTTTCTATTGGCTGCCGCAGATGTCAGTTTTAGCAAATACCCGTACAGCGGAAATGTGTACGAAAGTTCATAACATGAAACTTCATATTCAAAAAATATTGTTTTTATTTAAAAATGTTCACTTTAGTCTCACAACTTCCCCTTCATTCATAAAAACCTGCTTTCGTTTCGGCGCAGCAAGAGTGTTGTTTACAGCGTAGGCATGCTAGCTGCTCTCTGTCCAGCCTGATGTGTTTTCACTCAGATAAACAAGCTGCTATTTTAATGCTTTGTTTCGTAGGTTTGGCGCTGCAGTGTGCCGTCTATTTTTCATTGCGCCTTTCACATTAAAACAGGTGAAGCCGACAGCAGCGTGTGAGTTTGTTCAGAACATTTACCTGAAGGCTTAGCACATTGTCTCACTGCTGGGGTGAGATTTGACTGGTCGAGTAATCTGTCCCCCTAAAAGCAGGCCAGGAGACATAAAAGCGGCCGAATTATTGACCAGAGTGCCGTTCAAACAAATGCTAGTGATGCATATGTAAAGCTAAGTGACATAGGATGAACATAAATACAGATTAGTGTTTCAGTGATGCATTATCACCACAATTTAGCACTGGCGTTAAAGTTATGATCATTTCACTTATTTTCACAGAGAATGTAAATAGCTGACATGCAGCTCCACTTCACTTATCCACTTTGAGTATTCACAAGAATTTTTGTAACTAACATATCAGCAAAACAACATTCAACATGTTTTTGACTTGCAGAAGATTCACATCATATACCAACAATACTCAAATTACCCAAGCGTGATCCTGTGTGTGTGATCCATAATCTGACACTTTATAGACTACTTATTGAGTGGAGAAGTGAGGTAGGGTCCCATATCAAGAGATTATTGTTTCTGGCTAAATCACAGTTATTGAACAAAACTTCTCCTTCAGCATGTAACAAGTTTGATACCCATGGGCTGGAATGAAATTCTTACAGTAGACGACCTCCAGTAAAAATACCACGGGTTCATTATATTGCCTTGTGTGCACAAAAATGTAAAATCAAAATATATATGTTTAAAATATTTTTACTGAAAACACAGTGCATCTGTTATTGCCTATGCGACTAGACATCAAAAATTTTGTTAAAATAATTTTTATTTTAAATTTGATACACCTTCAGTAACCACATCATGACATTCCATGATTTTAGTGAAGCAGGAATATTTCCATACAGTAAAATTTATCATTCATATCAAGAGAAAGGTGTACTTTTCAGTCAGCCAGCTAAATGTCAATGTAAAGCAACATGTGGGGGAGGGGTTTTTTCTATGTTGTTCTCTACCAGGGTCAGAAACCTCTGCAAATCAAAGGTCCTTTTACACAAAATTGTTATGTTCAGAAATATCTACTTCTAGAAATTTTTTTAAATTTTATAATTAGCTTGTTAAAGAACCACCATCCTGCATATACATTTAAAATAAATGAATAAATGAAATACAAAGTCTTTATAAAAGGAAGAAAAAACATTTTTGTTCAATGGACCATTTAGCTTTTAAGTACCATACACCAATAATGCATGTGATTTGCAAACAAATGATAAAAAAACATTCTTTCACTAAAAATAATTATTATATTATTATTGTCAGTTCTGTTGTTGAAGTACTATGCATATTCTCCATAAAAACCTTTAGTAAAAAAAAATATCGAAAACTAGCCTGTTTACTGTCTTTATATTATAAACATTCACTAAATTCTGTATCATTTTTAAGCAAAGTTACTAAGAACCACTTTTTACTTCAGAGCCGTTTGCAGTCCTCAAGGCAGAAATGAGAAACAAGATGCCAGAGAAAGGCCCTTCCCCCGGCATCTCGTTAATTTACACTATATATTAAAAATATGATTGAAAATTTTTTGAAATTTCAAACAGTAACTGCCTAAAATCTCTTCTAGGCAATTTCATATCTAGATGGATCTCTCATCCAGAGTTATGGATCTTCTGTCATGCTATTTTCAATTTAGTTCACTCCACAGCTCTGAAGTGAGTTGTGGAGTGAACCAAGAGTTTAAAACGTCACACTTTTAAGACAAGGTTCCTCAGGTATTTGAAATGGAAACCGGCCCACAGCATCACAGATCTGCTTTGCAGTGAGTATGAGGTTCATTTCAAATTTATTTAACAGCAGAACCGTCTGAAGTCTGTGCTGTTGAATGCTCAATGATGTCTAATCTGGGCCACATCACACAGTTCTAGTTAAACTACCAGTGGAGTTTAATAAGCATCATATGTTTTTGTGATATGTCTTGACATTATTTTTTTAATTCCCTGGTTCCAAATCTACTAAGACATATTTGGAAGAGCAGCAGGATCCATGACTGCAGTGAAAGATTAAGGTGTAAACCTATCTGTCAAAGCAGCATGGGAGGTCTGCATTGCTGTGGACAGGAGAGAAGGATTCTGAGCTTGCTTCTGATCCAAACCTGCTGAAAAATATGTTTATTCAGTTTATTGGCTCTGCCTAAAAATCTATGTGTCTGGGCCTCCTTGTACTTGAAACTTGTGATATTCTTCATCCCCGATTATGTATCTCTAATATTGTCCTGCTGTAGCTTCTTCTCCAGTTTCGTCCTGCTCTTCTCCTTGCTGTCTTGAATCTTGACCTATAGTTGCTTGTACACTCCTTAATCATCCTTTGTCTCCCTGAGTTTGGGCTCTTGTTAAGGAATTTCTTCAGAGTGGGAATCATCTCATTGTTCTGTTGGGAATGATTTTGAAATCAGAAATGTGCATACAAATCTAACAAGAACTGACTGAGAAGTCCTGGCCCAAGCCAATGTCCAGATCTTGATCTCAGTGAGATGCTATTGGTGACATGAGACAAGGCTGTATATGCAAGAGCTCACCTGAAACATCAAACAGAAAGTGATGAATAGGGAAAACTTTCCCTACAGAGACTAGTACATGGGTATACACACAACAAGCATCATTATTAGTCTGTATTTTTCTCAAAATTATTTTTTTTCAAAAGAAATAAAATCCCCATTTTAGGAACTCATTTGTAGGAAGTCAAGATTCAAACTCAGAGAAACGAAGCACATAGTTGTAGTTGCAATTAATGAACACTAGATGGAGCAAAGACAGCACACATGTTTTAAGGAAGGACAGTTTGCTGTAAGTCTTCAGTGATTTATTTTTTTATCCTGAAAAAGCTTCATGCCCCCTTTTTAAAACAGCATATCGAACAAATTATTCATGTCATTGATGGTCCTTTCTTTGTATGTATGTTAAAACATGTTGGTGTTGATCATCAGTGAAACAGCAGAGAGATGGTTTGAGGAGACAGAAGGAACTCATTTGCAGGAAGTCAAGATTCAAACTCAGAGAAACGAAGCACATAGTTGTAGTTGCAATTAATAAACACTAGATAGAGATAAGAGGACTATTTCTGCTCGACTGTTTGGGGAAACTCTAACCTCCTCATGGGGAGGACATTGACAGCATCACTGACTGCATCACTGACAACTTCTGTGTGAACAACACTGTGGCCCTAGATAAGATACGGCGTTTCTCCAAAAACAACTCCTGGCTCAACTCTGGAATTAAAGCTCTATTCAAGAGAGGAAGAGAGACTTTATGTCATGTCGAGTGGAAGCGGAGAAAGTCAAATTTCATCCACGCATTAAAGAAATAACACGTGCCACACAGCTCTTGTTCTCTAAAACTAAAACTGTAAATAAAAAATATTTACAACAGTAAAGTTATTTTCTCCATTTGTTGGATTTACCAGCTCTCTATTAATTATTCCATCAGACTTTTTATCTATATAATTTGCTTCCTTATATAACATTAAAATAATTAACATTAAAGAGAACATAAGATCCGTTAACGACTCACTGTTTAGTCGCTCAGTACCTGTACCTGCTTCACTTTGAGTCATTTAACCTAAACCAATCTCATAAAACTGTCAACAGCTTTAGTAATCTTGTTAGTTTTTGTGTTTTTGCATTTGCCTTTAGTGTTTTGTTCTTGATGAAAAGCACATTGTGTTACTTTGCACAACTGTGCTGTTTAAATAAATCCTTACATGACTTGACATTATAGCATTGCTCTGTGGATTCATGAAGATATGTGAACATCTGCTTTGTTCTTTTGTTGCTGCTGCTGCAGTTTTCTCATGTGTTCATGTACATTTTGTATCCACTGGAGAGGTCGCATCTGTCAATGAATATGCTGAACTCCCTGGGCTAACAAAATGTGTTGCCATCTGTTGGTCAGATTGAGTTTATTATACTTATAGAAATGTTACTTTCTGATATGGATATGTTGCCATTGATTAAGACGTCTTTTCAGACTACCTCATATGTGATCTTTAACAGAGTTCTACATATAGATTTATGTTCCTCTCAGTATCCAAAATTAGATGACACAGACTTAATTAAAGCTAAGCAAACCAATAGAATATTTTCAATGAATTTCATATGTTTTACAATGAAACCCAGGTAAATTTTACAGAATCAAACAGTCATATTTAGTTTTAGTTATTTAATGTTAAAATGTATTATTTTATGAGATGGTCTGGTGATGTAACAAGTGAAGTTATAGGATTCAAATATACAAAGGCTGATGTACAATTATTTTACTCACTTTCTGATTTTACTGATTTTTACTGGCATATCACAGATTTAAAAGCTAGCCTGATGATCTTCAATTAGATTAAATTACACAGTGATAGTACCACTTGACATCCACAGAAATGCTTCTTTTTTAGGCTGATATCTTATTATAGTCTTTCCAACAACATAACATTTTTGATTTTTTTTTTTCACAGAAATATCTTAAATCATTACAGGAATGTTTGTGGTCTATTCAAAAAATTTACTGCTTTTTTTTTTCCCACAGTCTGAAATCATTATAGCCTACTACACCACCACACCTATAGTACACCACCTTACTTCTCCAGTGGATTAATATATCTGTGTACTAGACACAGGAGAAATACAGCAGCTGTTGCATGAAAATAAACAAGAACTTATTATTTATGTCTTTATAAACCAAAATAAAAATATCATAAAGGGCATAGCTTTTTTGTTAGAAGTGTTGTTTTAAAAGCTGAGCATGAATGATTTAAAGCAATCCTTTTTCTGGTTAAAAATAAACCTCCGAGTGAAGATTGACAGGAAAGCGTCCTTTATGAGGTCCAGTTGCTTTTGCGCCATCTAGTGTTCCTTTAACTACACATCTGAGCTTCGTTTTGTCTGAATTATGTCTTTCCACAGTGTTTTATTCAATCATCAATCAAATTTTATTTGTGTAGCACATTTCAGCAGCAAGGCATTTCAAGGTGCTTTACATTATAAAATTATGTTATAATTATGTTATAAAATTATTTCCTTTGAAAAAAAACATTTTTAAAAACTACACATATACTGCGTTTTATTTATATTTATTTTCACTGATAGGCCAACGTCGGGCCTCAATACTATAATACAAACCTGCTTTAAAAAAAAAAATAAACAGTCAAAATCAGATAATTAAAATCCAAACAATTTTCACAGTTATGTAACAATGAACCCTCAAGTCAGGTTTTTACAAAGCATGACTATGGTGCTACTCTTTGCCAGCTTGGATGCATTTCAATGTGATTCAGATCAGGCTCGTAGTGCAGAGATATGACACACATTATGACCAGAGGACAGCTTAACTGGTACAAGAAAGTTGCACGTGTCCAGTTTTCAAAAACTGAAATTAGTTTTGTTTTGATTACATTTACTTTGTAATTATTTGTGCAAGCAAATAAAATAACCAATTTTCTCTGTTTGGTGTTCAACACAATCACTGCCTTCCTTCATGTTTCTATTCTGCAACTTAATTGGAGGTTGCTTTAGATATGGGGCTTAAGAGAAGATACAAAAAACATTCCGAATCACATCAGCAGCTTTGTATATCTTCAGTTATGATGTTGACAAAGACCGAACCTTGAACCAAGGGGTGAGTTCCATTCTTATCTTCCTGTGGTACCTCCTCGCATCTCCAAAGCCTCCCTAACTTCCACCAGGTGTGGAATAATAAAAACGAAACAAAAGGCTTGCACATAAATTGTTTTTCTCAGGGTATCCTAAGTGTGAGAGAGAAGCTACTTTCTAAAATTCAACTATCAACAGATTACTTTTGTGATAAATTATTTTGAAATTATTTGAATACCTTATAAAATTCCTTTAGAGTACACGTAAGACACATTTTCTGCACTTTTAATTCACGGTGTCAGAATAGAAAGGGCTGAATCCAAAGGGCATGCAATGCTGTTCAGATTTTTTTTTTTTTTTTTTTTTTGTGCAACTTTTAATCAATCAATTAAAAATACTATATTTGTTTCAATCATTGTTTTTTTTATTTCAGCTCATTCATTGGGGGAATCTTTGGTAACTGATACAAGTGCTGCAAACAGGAACATGTGGAATCATGTTACAAGCATTTTCTTGTTAATATTAAATTTGTCGTGGGAGAATAACTCTCTGCGAGTTGATGCGTCAGCACAGCACAGGAGGGGAGTAAACAATAGATTCTGTGATGAGACAATACCCGTCTAACTCCCGTACGGCCCAGTGTTTACAGACATTAAGTTGTTTAGCATTAAACTTACTCTATGGAGCACAATGTTTGGATGGTTGGGCTTCTGTGCTAATCTGCCCTGAAAACAGCTGCCATAGCGATAAATGGTTTTCAAATTCTTTTACAGATGAGGATCAAAGAAAGTCATGTCATGCTATTCCACATATCAGCACCTCTGGGTGAATGCCATGTTGAATTACCTTTACACACAATTACGTCTGCAGGTCTTTTGCGGTTTGCCTCTACTGGCTTTACACATCAAGAGACCGAATTGTTTATCCATTCATCTTCGCAAAATATCTCACACTCACTCAGACTGTAGAGAGCATCTGGGAACAACAAGTCTCTCCACAGAATCTTATTCGGATCTAGCGTTTGGTTTAATTCTTCATATTTCCTTATGTAAAGATAACAAAAGCTTGCCTTAATGTTGCATTTGCACACTCAGGAGCTCAACGGCTTTCCAAAGAAACCTCGTATCCCATGAATTTCAATATTAAACGGCGTAACATTTGATATGAACCATTTAGAACATTTAGACAGGCCTCGTCATCCGCAGATTCTGTGCTTCCAGCTTCTGCAGTGATGATGCATCAGTCTGCAGATAATCTTTCCCCTGAAGTATTCAGAAATAAACTGAATTGTTTGAGAAGCCACTTGCACAGAGTTACACTCACTTCATTCATTCATTTATGGATTCATCCCAGACATGTCACAACCATTGCGTTGAGCATATCCACATTAACACAAGCACACATCTATAAAAACATATTGTACATACATACATGCATACACATGCACACACATTTGAACATATACAAAAAAACCTTGTAAAATAAATTTATATCAATCAGTTCATCTACTTTAGCTAAATGTACACAAAACAAATCTGTAAAGTAAATATTTACCCAATGTGCACACCTCTATTCATATATACCTAAACACACACACACACTCGCACATGTGCACACACACAATAATACATACATCCCAAACATGTCTGAAAAGATTCTGCAGCCGTCATGTGGCTGTGACTGCATAAAATGGAGCAATTTACATGCTGTCCAAAGTAAAACTCTGAAAATCCTGGAGAATTGTAGCTCACTGTAAGAGATCAAGGCTGTCTTCTTTGGAAAAAAAAAAAAGGTATAAATCATAGATCCATTCAAGGAGGTAAGAATTTAAATACCTTGTTTGGTTATGATAAAGTCTTTGCTCTGTACATATGAGAAAGAAGTTTCATGGATCTACATTTTCACCCCTCTCTGCTCGGTAATAGTTATCCCTATCAGGTCGGCTCAGAGCTTCGATTGTGAGTTGAAGTTTTTTTCATTCCTTTGCTTCCAGGTCACAGTTCATATTTTTTGACTGATTCATGCAGTCTCCTTCTGATCCTTGATCTCGAGTGGCTGTAAACATTTTATCCTCGTTGTCTGGAGCCCCATCATAGGGACTAATGGTTTATTTACAGATTTAGGTGTATCTTTACTACCCTCACATAATCTGTACTGCTGTATTATAACTAAATTAGTTTTAGTTTACTCTTGCAGATCATCAGTTTAGACTGATGATCCTTAATTTCTGTCCGGGGGTAATTTCTGACCAGAAGATACACAGAAAAACATCCTCACAACAAGGAGGCTGCTTCAGTCTTTTGTGACAAAGACAAAAATGAGGTTACAGCTGTGATTTTTAAAGAACGAGTTTGTACAAATGAATGGTACAAAGCATCTTCATCACAGAAACAAACAAACAAAAAATTATGCTGTGCTCTTCATAAACAGTCTTTATACAATCATCAAAACCACTAATAAGATGAGGAACCAAATGATCCTGACTGGAAAAAAAATGTAAAGCTGATGAGCTCCCAATGGTGGAAAACCCTGACGGTAAACACAGATGTGTAAGTAGAGAGTAACAGCCTGCCCTGAAGCTGCAATCAGCAGTGACTAACCCTGTTGTTCTCCTAAAATGTTCACATGGAAGTTCACATCCAATTAAGCATTATACAATGCCACAAGCCTGAAATCCCATAGAAAACAGTCATGAACACTGTCATATTCAATTTTTTTTCTCACCAATCCTTCCCCCCCCTCCCTTTTGTTTTATTTTTTTTGTTTTTTTCCTCTGACCCTGTTGCAGCATCTCTTGTTCTTGGTTATGGGAAAAAAAAAATAGTGACTGTGCAGTTGGGCGGAAAGATCTTATCTAAAAGCCGATGTTCCTCCTCAGAGAGTCAGACACACACATAGCTGGAGACAGCCACACACTGAAAGTGTTCGTCTTGTTTGCTTTTTTCCAAGGAGACAATGGGGACAAAACGGGAGAGTTAACCTGAGCACGGTTTGATGTTTTTCTTTTGCGTCTCGGAAAGAGAAATAAATAAATCAAAATCTGAGTGACATTTTCTCATTCAGTTGGATCCGACACAGTTTATTATCTCGACATTTCCCCCCACCCCCAAGCATGAAAATAACACAATTTCAAATAAATAACAATAAATAATAACACAAATCATGTTGCTTAATCCTGGTCATTTCAAACTTCTGAACGTGAAAGAAAATAGACTTTTTATGTCTTTCACCAGCCTATTTCCCCATATGTATCAATAACGCACACAATGGAAGAAACAATTGTTTTACAATAGGTTTCCGGACTCAAATTTTGTAATTCTCTTTGTTGTAATGTGACAAGAGAAAAGAAAGAAAATATTCCAGAAAGAAAATGCAATCATCTGAAAATTTGAGAGGCATAAAATGACTCAACAAGGGCTTATTATGTGCAAGTTCTGTTGTCAGATAAGACTTTAACTTAAGCTGTAAAAATTATGCTTTAGGGTGCTTTTTTTGGTAAGAGTACAGGCCATTTTCAATGCACTGCAAAGTTACTTTTGCCAACTAAGACTACGACAAAAAATATTTTGTCAGCTGCCTTTTTTCCTACAACAAACATGACTGATATTTTCATCAATTAATAAAAACAGGACTAAAATATTTTAGGGAAATAAAACCCCATCAGATATAATTTCAGTATTTGTGCTATAGAGGCATTTCTCTATGATTTCATATTTTTGTAAGTTAAAGTCACAGGAAATTTAGATGATTAAAAAAACAACAACAGATGACTAAAATTTTTAATAGATTTTAGGTAAAAGACCATTTCTAAGTCAGTTTAAATGTGCAGTCAGAATTAACATTGACACACTGGAGTCAATGAATTGTACCGCAGCATCTTGGAGGAGTAACTTTTCTCTATCAGCCAGAACAATGAAGATCAGTCACGGGTGGGCATTCGAGCATGGCAAATTACTGAAAAGATACTATCATGGCAACAAAGCAGTGACTAAGAAAGAAGCATTTTGAGGCCTATAGCTATAGTCTCCACACTTCAGTTCTGCAGAAAACCTTTGAGGGGAGTCGAAGCTTTGAGTCGTCAAGAGGAGGATTTGGTGAAAAATACTTCAAGAGATGTATTTGATCATGTTGGCCAGCTATTTAAAATGTCTTACAGCTAAGACTGGCAGCAAAGGTACCTGAACCTATTAGGTCAGATGTGTTTTCAATCCCCACAATGTCTGGGTGGATATTCTCTCTTTCCAAATTAAAAGCCAACCAACATAACAACAAATAACTCCATTTGTTTGGCAGTGAGCCAAATTATAAAACCAGCAGATCAAACAAACAATTGTTTCCCCCATTGCTATAACTCTTGAATGAATCAACTTTCCTCTCCCAAAGCTGGCCCAAAATGGCTGCTTAGCTACAATAGATGATGGATTTTTTTTTTTTTTTTTTTGTGGAAAAACAGACATCATGATGGCATCAGAAAGTTATACATAGTTGGACATTTTAAAAGCCATAGTTCACAAATCACTTGCATGAGATTTAAATAAAAACTGCAAGATGACGAAAAAAAACCCAAAAAAAACAGGAGTTTTGGTTACATTTGTGCTAGGCATACTGGTATCATCGGAATGTGAACTGTGAGCTGTTGATGTGCCTCCATGACTTACAGTGTATGGTTTGTGTTTTTTTTTTTTTTTTTTGGTTTATATTCGTGACTGCTCCCCCCTGGATTTTAGCAACCCAGCTCTGCTATTTATATATTTACAGTTGACCAGTAAACACAGTGTGCGACACGTTACGTGTCTCATGCTTTCAACTGGACCAAACGTCACAAAAATTCACTTGGTATGAACGTGAACGTGGTTGCCTTCCTAATCTTGCTGATGTACAAGCCACAATTTTAAGTCTCTTTGTTGGGCTGAGGAGTTTTGTTCCAAAACACAAACCGTCCATCACCTATCAAGTTAGTCTCAACGTTTTTAATCAATACCCAAATACCATAACTCGACGTTTTAGTTGAATTTGGTAACTTCCAGCTAGTATTATTTGGTTTTTTCTGAATGTTTTGGTTCAGTGTTTCTGCTTTCTTTAGCAAACAAGAGCTGGACAGGGCTAAAGTGTAGATAGTGGAATAAAAATTATTTTAGCAGCAAAAAACATCTACAGTCCAGATAAAAAGAAAGCACACCCCCAACTCGGTTCTACGTTTTTTTTGTATCAGGACACAATGAAATGTCAAAGTCCAAATCTACGTACAAGTGCACAAAAATACCCTTTTTGATTCCACCTCTGTCATTTATCAACAAATTGGCCAAAATTGTGAAGTTGTGGTGAAAAACTAGGCACACCACACAGTTTAATAGCTTTCAGAAGCTCCTTTAGCAACAAAATAGATGTTTTCTGTGTGACTTTATTAGTGTCTCACATAGTTGTGGATGAAAGTGCCACCTTCATCATCACTGGATTGCTTCCGCTTGATTTGACTCTCAAATTTTAGTGTAAACAGGAGTTCATGGTTAACGAAGTGAGTGTGGCTGCAAAGAAAGCATGAATCATCACCCCACCACCACCAAGTTGATGCGAGATGTTTGTAATGATATGTGGTAACTGGTTTCCCTTAAACGTTTGCCACCGGTCAAATATCTTTGCTTTGGTTTCATCTGTACAAATGACATTGTTCCGGATGCCTTGTGGTTTGCTCAGATGCAACTTTACAAACTGCAGATGAGGTTCTTCTACTGCTGTCCTTCAAGCTGCACTTGTTCAGTCTTTTCTAGACGCTCTCCTATCCTTAACATTTTAACAGTTCTTGGATTTTTTTTCTATAATTGTAAAATGGTGGGCATTGCTTCTACTTTCCCTATTAAGTCCTATAGAAGCAACAAGTGTTTTTTTTTTGTTTGTTTGCTTATTAAATAATGTTTCTATCCATTTCCGGCCTGATAAATAATTTCAGAACCTTGGGAAAACTAGATTTTGTTTTTGTTTTTTTATAAGAAGGACTTAAAAATTACCAAAAGGGTGCACTTTGTTTTTACCATGATTGTATTTCAACCAAGAGGTAAGATCCAAATACCAGAAATACTCCTGAAGAGTTTTGTCAAAAGAAACCAAACTTACATGATTCTCTGTAAAAAATCACATTATATATATCAATGTGCTAATCTTAAAATTATATTTAAATGTCTTTTATATATACATTGATGGTTGATTTACATTATTTATTTATTGTTAACTAAGTACTACATTTCTACATTCATCAGGTGGACAAGAAACAGCTGTAAAGTTTCAATAAAACAACTTACTAACACAAATACAGTTGTTCCCTGTTGCTATGGAAATCGATCCCTTCCAGCCCATCCTGCTCTGATTGGCCAGCTCCAGTAGCATGATCCCTTGCAGCCAATCACTTCACAGAGATGGTAATCTGTGATGTTTGAATGGTGGATTTCAATTGGATAAAAAGTTCAAATGTGACCCTGAGTGTGTAAGCAGTCTTCAACATTTTTTTATGTTTTTTCTTGAAAAATAAGCCACAAATTAAACAATGACACTTGTTTAAAGTGACATGAGCTATAGTTACAAAACTTTGAATGTCTTATGTTCAGCTTTATCACAGGCAAGTTGTACTAGCACAACGTCTTAATATCTGACTGCTAGTGCTTTGCATGTCTGTTGGGTATGGATATGTCTTTGTGAAAATGTTTTGATCAGCTAAAGCAAATCATAGTGTAAAATCAATTAGACAATTTGATCAACTATTTACTGTATATTTAAAAATGTATCCAGTGGCTTTTCTCTTTGCCAGGGTCACCTGTCATGTGTAGCTGGAGATGATTTCCAGATCTTAAGTTACACTGACAATGCCACAAGTAACTAACAGTGTCGCAAATCATTATTGGTCAGCTTTTTTGACAAATGGTGATGGTAATTTTACCCCCTTGTCATTTCTAATATTTGTAGTGTTTCTCTTTTCATACTAGACTTTTAGAGTCCAAAAAGGAGCTGGTTTCCAATATAATAGGATTTCATTATCAGGTTGACAGTTATAGTTTATTTTCTAATGCATACAAACTTGATTATGATAGTCTAATATCAGTAGCCTTCTTGGGCCATAGTTTTGTTTGTTTTGATCTTGGGCCGTAATTTTGGCTCTGGGTCAATTTGTCCCTAGTTCATAACAACACATTGCCATTTTGTCCTCTCCTTCCATTTTATCACCTTAAATCATTTTGTAGCCATTTAATTAACCATCTGTTTATTTCTCTTAATTTCTTGACTTATCATGATAAATCATAAATTAAATACAATTTTCTGAATACTTTGTATTATTCACCCTATTTGCATGGACTGTGGTTCTAATCCCTGATGGAACTGCTAACTCTCATATGAAAAATTACTGCACTACTCACATAAACACATTTCTTAATAGCAAAACAAGAGTAGATCATGAAAAATACATAATAATAATAATTAAAAAATCAGTTCTAAAATAAATTCCAATTCCAAATAAACATGTAATGAAGTCCCCAGCTTCTCACCACGTCTGTTTAGATCACAAACACAATAAACTGAGGTGTAGAATACTGTAAAATATTCTACACATCCCGATAGTTGATATTATAACTCAAATATAAATATTTTTAGGATCATCAGCATATTTCAAACACAAAACTACTTTTAAGCATTGGGTACAAAATGGAAGTACGTCCTGACAAAATGGTTACAGATGAGTATGAAGTCATAAAGGAATGGATTCACCCAGAGCCCAAAACAACTGTACAATAAAATAATAAACACTAGAAGAAAACTAAATTTTTTTAGCTGCTTCCAGGCTTGAACTGGAAGCAGCTGCTTGGAAAGATGAGTGTATGGACCAAAAAGTTTGTTTGGAATTGGAAAGCACATTGAGAGTCTTGGCTGTTTAACCAACGCTGAAATGCAATAACAGTAAAACACAGGAAGTATCGTAAGCCAAGAACCATGATGGGGGGGAAGTATTGATTGGAACCGGGTAGTGTATTGTTAAAGTAGGCAAAGCCCAAATGTGATAGGCACGTTTGGAAAAGGCTGCTTACAGTTTGTCAGCTTGTTACAGAGAACTGAAAGAGGGTCAGTTAGTGCAGATATTACAAATGTTTTTTATCCTGACAATGAAAATTGAATGCGATAGATAGATTTTTCTCAGCTAATCAGAGCTTGCCAACAACTCATGGTGTTGTCCTGGACATGTTACTGTGGAATAACACCTCTGATGCCTGGCTTTGAGCTATTAGCGTGTCATGACTAATAAGAATGTTATGCATCAACTATCTTCAGTCAGAAGCCTTTTCAGATTTGTTGCAAGACTGACTGCTACTGAAGACCTTTTCGGGACTACCATTCACAACAACTCTTTGAAGATGCTTTAATGTCTTGAGTTGTAACAACCTTTAATTTTCCTGTCAGATAAGTATTTTTGATTTGATCTTGAATTAAATAATTGTACTAACAATAAAAAGATAACATGTGTATCGTGTAATGAAAATTACAAGCAAATCAAGGGTGTAAAATAACCACAGCTTTTTGATTTGTGACCATATCAATAAACAAGAACATACACCAGTTAGAAACTTGGCCACACCAGCAGGCCAAGCACTTCTTGAACTACTCTAGTCTGTACCAGAAGCAGTGAAGAGTTTAGTATTACTTAGCAAAATTTCTGGGGCAGATAATCAAGAAAGAGCATCTATCAAAGTTAAAGGACTGCACTAATGTGATACTGTCTTCCATTATTAGCTCTTTGTCTTTTGCCATGAGGATTCAACAAACTCATCAACCCTGGAGACACAGCTCCTCTGAAACCTTATAATCATCACCAATTTAGTGATTTATTTTTACTTTGTGATAAATGTTATCAGAAATATCCAGAGAAACTGTTCCTTCCGTATCTTTCAGTTTTTTTCCCCCCATAAGATCTTCCTCTCGGAAAAAAAAAAAAAAAAAAAAATATTACGGTTTTTCTTTTCAAACTCCTTGATAGCTTGTTGTAAAAATAAAAAAAGCTGTTTTATCATAAAATTATCACTAAACAGCATTAAATAATTACTGTGGAACAAAAGTCTTCAGGTAAAAGAACGGAATGTATTCAACCTTCCTGGAAAGTTGATGAACGAAGCACAATTTCACCGAACTGAGAACCAAGGATGACAGTACAACATAAGAAAAAAAATAAAAATAAAAAAAGGATCACTGTAAAAACAAACATATCTATATATTTCTGAATATTTAACAACTTTGTCTCTGCCTTTAGGATGCAGAGTCCCCTGGGACTGTCTCACAGTAAGCGCCACAAGGTTTATCGGATGATGATTGCTAAATTATGCAGGCAGGAATAAACCAGATGCTTTTTTTTTTTTTTTTTTTTTTTTTTAACAGCAAGCCAATATTAAACCAAATGGTGTGCTGTACATTCACACTGAAACTTCAGGTCATACAGATCAGCTCCCTGATCTTTTGATCCACCAACCTTTATTAATGCAAAGTCTGCAAAGTCCTTTTCCCCCAGTCACCATCCATTTTCTCCAGAAAGTCTGTTTAATGTCCCCCCTGAGGTTTAGGAGACCGATGCGGTGTCTCTTTGTCCCTGCTCAGAGGTTTTTTTTTAGTGTACTTCGCTGAGGTGGTGGGACACGATGACAATGATAGCTGGAGGGTTTGTCCCAGTATGCAGGGTAAAGCTGGTTTCTTGTTTCATATCGATGTGGACTGCTTGATGCTGTGAAAGCTGACACGTGAAGGTGAAGTTGGGATGGACATAGCCTGGGTCATCCTGGCCCGGATCGAGTGCTGCTCCTGCCACCGGTGGAACCGCTTCCGTACTGCTGAGCGGACCTGTAACCAACACCAGACCCAGGAGTAAACGACCAAGCTGCACATCTTAGCAGTCACATTCATGTAAAAACACCAAAAACATATAAGGTTACCAGCCAAGGGATTCCTCAAGGGTGTGTAATTGGACAATTGCTGGTTTATTTAATATGCTTTTTTTTTGGCAATACAATACCTGACTGTGAGAAAAAGTATTTGCCCGCTTACAGCTTTCTTTTTTTTGTCACACTTATTGGGTTCAGATAATAAAACAACTTTTATATCAAAGATAACCTAAACACTAAAAAGCCAATATGGCTCTATGTAAAATAAAAAAAAAATAAAAAAGAAGAGGCTCTTTCCTCCGGCCCAGCTAAGAGTTGGTGCTGAAATAGAACCTACTTGGAGTGGTGGAAACACAAAACACAGGTGCTCGTGATAAGGAAGCACCAGTTCCAGTACCGGCTTACTAATGAGATATGGTGGTGGGAGAATCTCATAAGTGTTCCCTGAACATTAACCTGGATATGAACTCAGTCTACTGAGTCTTGTTTCATATTTTTCTTGAGTGCTTTAAAGTTCCAATTAAGGACAAACCTTTTCAAAAGTGTTATTTTTGATTCCCTTGTTCCATTGTCCTGTGTCATGCTTCACGTTTATGCCCGTTTCTCACCTTGTATTTTTTGTGAAGTACTAAATAGGCCAGGCCTAAAAAGTAAATAAAACGTGGTTGATTCCAACAGAACATTGGATATTTTACAGCTCCCCCTGCGTACACTAATCTAAAATTTCAATTGGCTTTGGGCCTGAAATAAGATATTTTAACCCCGCGCATGTTTAGTTAAAAAAAAAAAAAAATGTTTTCGTTTTCTCTTGAATGTGACTGCAGGTATCCTTTGTTCATCTCTTCCACTCCCCCACACCCCCATCTGCTTTCCCTACAAGCGTCAGCCTGTAACAAAACACTAAATCAATATCCTCTGTAAGCTACACATGCTGGTTAAGCCCTTTGTTTGGGAGTTAGATGTCAGTTCATGATGAGATATTCCTTCATCATCCAGCCAGCTACCACGCAGAGAGGCTCGGTAACTGAAGGGAAGGAGATATTACATCAACATTCTGCCTGAGGAATAACTTGTAATGATTAATCTGTGTCGCTCAGCTCCGAGGCCAGACCAAGCTGGATCCTTCTGACTGACGTTTGCCTTCATGGCTAGTTTGTGGCTCAGCTGGAGTTATTAAGGTGTCATTAGCAGCGAGGGTACATTGATTGTAACTTTAGAAAGCGTCATTTGACTGAGATTAAAATCTATTAGAAACTGTACTTAATTCATCAATTTTCTGTTGAACCTTAATATCTGAAAGGAGTTTGAACAATTTTTAAAACATTTTATCAATTGATTTTTAAGTGGAAAAGGTAACAACATGCATCTCTAAACACAGGCTAAGGTATTTATGTGAGTGGAATCTTTAAAGACACAGTAGGTAACTTTCATAGAAATGTATTTTTTACATATTTGTTTCAAATGTCCCTGTATCCTGACATTAGAGTCTGAGACAGATAATCTATAAAAAACAAGCTCCTCTGGCTACTCTCTGTTGTCCTACTGCCATTTGAAGAAATACACAGCTCCCAGTCTATTTCCGAGCCAAGTCTTAGCAGAGTCAGTCATGCTCGTGTATGTGGTGCTCGCAGCCTTCACCCATGCAGCGTGTACCATCATTCGAGCTCGATGAATGATGGTACATGTGCTGCAGCTGTCCTGATGGCAGAGAAACAATCTGACGTCGCAGGAAAACTGCCAATATTTGTCAGAATAATCAGTAGATTATTCTGACAAATAATCTACTGATTATTTGTCAGTAGGGGGGTAAAAAAAAGCATTCAGTGCAAGTTACTACATTCATGACAAGCTTCATTTACATGTGTGAGCATGGTGACCAAGTTCAATCAAGTTAAACAAATCAGAAACAGAAGTCAAAATGCAGTCCCGACTGATGATGCAGATGCAGGAAAAGTTTGTCAGAATAATCAGTAGATTATTCTGACAAATAATAATCTATTTGTCTGGGGCCCCAACCAATTCTTAGTTGGGGCTCCAGGTTGGGGTTCCAGGTTGCTATTCCTCATACTTCGGTACTATTGAGTGAATATTTAAACTGGCTTTGCCTTTCTTTCATCTAAAATAAAACTTCTGGTTGTTATTTTACATCAACAAAACTTTTGGTCCACAAAACTTTAGCTTGCTGGTTATTCTCTCTTTTTCAGCTATTTCTAATCTGAGGGACAAATTTTGTGTGAAAACCCCAGTAGATCAACAGTTTCTGAAGCATTTAGACTAGTCTGTTTTGCCTCAACAATCAGGATTCATTCAAATTCACGATTTCTTTCAGTTCTGATGCTTGGTTTGAACTTCTGTTCAGACGCTTAAACGCACTGAGGGGCTGCCATTTGTTTGCCTGGTTTACTATTTGTGTTAAACAGGATTACTAACAGTTTTTCAACCAATAAACCGACCCTCAAATACAAATAATTTAATTACTCATAAGGACCTTTGAAAAAATAATTGCACACACCTGGTTGGCTTGTAAGACCTCCAGGTAAATCCTGAATCTAAGTCTTTTACTACTCTAAACCTCTGCACAGAACTGATTTGTTTGCCGAGCTGCATACAGTAAAAGAAAAAAAAAAAGTAAACTGTTGCTAATTATTCAAACATTACCATAAAAAGCAACGTATTTTCCTGCATGCACATCCCAGCTCTATTCTGAGTTTGTTTCACCCCTGATTTCCCCCTGGGACCAAATTAGGGCTGACGGTGTCATACAGCGTAGAAAGTGATGTCACTTATGTCGGGACATCACAAGGCTTAATTGTGCCCTAAATACATTTTCCTCAAGCTGCGAAAACATGCAGCAAACAGCCACCAAAAGCCGAGCGGAGGCACTGGAGGAGAGGGAATATCATTAAGCTCCTGCATCAGGGAAGAGGTTTAAAACGTTGATATGTTAAATCAATAAGCCAGTGTAAATCTGCTTACCTCACTGTTTAGGAAGCAGTAAAACACTGACACGAAGAAGCCCTGCAGAGAGGAGGGGTAGGGGGGAGATAAAGTGAGAACAAAACATCATCATCAATGCCCTGATCCTGGTTAAATCCCTTATACAGCTGATTATGTCGCACATTTAATCATCTCAGCAGCGTTTTTTTCCCCCTCCCTGCACTCATTACAATTACATTGAAATAAATCAGACAAATGATACATCCACCCACACAGAGACGCCATTACACTCTGTTTGTGTGTGTGTGTTTGTTTTTTTGTTTTTTTTTGTTGAATGCAGGATAAATCCTACCTGGAAGGACACCAAAAACGAGTTGAAATATATGAAGACCATTTGAGAAATTTCATCCTTCCCTGGGTTGACAAAAAACAGCATGTAGGTGATTCCCAGGAGGGGAAGGAGTACCAGCGTTGCTTTCACAGCTTTCCTGCAGACGAGGAGAACGTAGATCAGGCAGCCGTGACAGAGAGACTCGGGATCAGTGTTTCACTTCACGCTAAAAGGCCCTTCAGGGTCCGGGCACCACCAACGGAGGACGAAACATGAATAATTCAAGGCGCGCTCATCTCTTAAGCCTGTTTATTGCAGGTTCAGCAGCAGGTTTACAGGAAATCTACCTGTACTGGATCGTCTCGGACGTCGTAGAGGCTCGCAGTTTGGTCATCAGGATTCTCACTATGTTGAAGAGAAAGATGAAATTGATCTGTGGGGAAATCGAAGGCAGCTCGGTGAATATCAAGTAGAAATTTAGCATTTTATTGTTGACCTCAAGTTGGGATTTTGTTTTTTTTTATTTTCTTAATGTGGTAAAAAGTGTTTGAAAACTACTTGCAAAATCTAAAAAAATTATAAAAGAAAAAACTTCAAAAAAGATTTCAATCTGTTAAGGACTCATAGAACCTTGGACCAGTCCTGCTCTGTTCTGCTCTGCTCTGACACTGGCTCTCCAAATTACTCTAAGGCATTATGCACTTGCTTTTTCTGAAAAAAAAAACAAAAAACATTCCCTTTTATATGTATTTGTATAATTTACAGGCAAATAGGAATAATTATTAATGACTGGAGCTGTTTCTGTGCCATGCAGATTGAGGGGAAAGCTACTACCTACTGAAAGCTGGCGGTAATTTTTTTAACATGGAAGAAAGAGGGGAAAAGTGACATGTTGAGCTTCTGGATTCACGAGAAAACAGAGAAAGATATAGTTTTGTCTAAATTGTCTAAGCTACGTTTAAAAACGTGTATTTTCTGTGCATTGCATTGCATCTTAGGAAAACTATGTGCTGGATCTTTCAAAGATGACATAGCTTTAAGAATTTCAAAGGCAGATCTTAAGACTATGAGACATTTAAAAAGATTCTTCATCTACAAACCTTGAAAAATGGAAATCCTTTAACTTCATAGTGACCAGCAAAAGCAAAGACTATATGTGCAAACGGAAAGCATTCATTCTTGTCCTTGTCTCCATGGGGGAGTGCAAATCATATTGATTTCTATGTGCAAGAGCCCTGAACATGGAACACTATTTATTCATGCGAAAAGTCTGCTTGGGCTGTTACGAGATTCTAACTGTATAACCTTGAGCAAAAACTCTGCCGTTTCACAGTGTTAACACAAAACGTAAAAAAAAAGAAAAAAAAAAGAAGAAAAAGTTGATATGTCTTATTTCAGAGAAAGTAATGCAACAACATAATGATGTCTGCAGTTCTAATATTCTTATATATAACATACATTTATTATTTTGTTTTTAATTGTAGGCACACTCAAAATCTTAAAATGAAAATGTGCTAAACTTAGTAGCAGTTCTTTTAATACAAAAAGATATAAAATTTTTGGCTGTTCTCACGAAGTAGAAAGTAAAATAGAGTAAAATAATGATCTAATATCAGCTGATTAACGAGTCATGCTTTCTCCTCTGATAGCTAACTTCGTCATGTTATTGTAGTTTACAATAGTAAGAGTGATGAGTGGCACTTATTTAGTTTCTACACCATGAAATTAAAGAGCCAAAACGTGTCCTTCTTATAAGTGAGTAAAACTGTAAGACATTTTTTCAACCGGCTGACTAGCTAATATAACTAGAATGGAACGACATGGAATTTCTTCAGTTATTTTAGAAAAAGGAGCATCAATTACCTTGACGCCAGGTAGGATCTAATATATATTGTGGTGCCAAGAGCTTTACAGTAAATTCTTAAAAGAAATGCAACTAAGCTTGGTTAGTTCTGCTTTAAATTTCTATCCACACAATTAAAACAGTCCCACATGATGGACCGCTCACAACTTCAACACCAAAACAATAATAACATGTCATGATCTCTTTGTAACTTTTAGTCTAATAATAGTTTTGGGATGTCCAATAACTGGTAGTAAGGAGGAGCTCAATGTGACTCAGAAGATCTCGCTAACATCCTGCAAGGTCCAGTCCTGCTCCACCTGACCATCCTGCTGTGGTTTTACCAGTTAAATTAGTCAATTCTGCAGAACACCTGCAGCGAAGTGAATAATCGGACAACCCGGCGCTCTTCAGGGCTTTGCATGGTGTTGCCTGGAAATAACTGCATTGGTAGGTTGTTGAGGTGCGTGTCACCTCACGTCGACAAGATCTGCATCACAATGAGGTGCTGAGCTCTTTAAGACTTTGGAGGGTTTACTGGCAGCGGGAAGATATGGAATAATGCAAGCAGTACATAATAATGAAAGATAAAAAACTGTAGCTACTTTGAATCTGAAGTGCTACTCGAGATTATTTTTCCACTATGTGACGAATGACAAAATCAATAGCTCATGCAAGAGGTGGGGATGATGTAACACAGAGGCAAAAAATAGCCACAGGAATACTTTCCAGTGCCAGATGACCCGACCTTGGCTGGAACAGATACATACGCCGGTCTTTCCAGACCCACACGCTCTGCTAACCTCGTGCATCGCTGCTGATGTTAACAATTTTAATAACATCCTGAATTAATTCATTGTAGCAGGAACATCATTTTAGTGCTGATAATAAAAGCTGCTCAGAGTTCACGACCCCCCCTCGCAGGAGCGACCACAAATATTCTTGTGACCCCGGTGATGATCCGGAGGGATCAAGTGCTTGGCAAAGACACAAAAAGCCCACGAGAAAGCACTATTGTAAGCAAGACTGGAGATTTTCCAAGCATAGCAGCAGAAAGAGGGATTGAATGAGGCAGATGTTTGCCTGAGGAGAGACAGAAACAGTTCAGAGAAGTGCCTCTTAAAGAGATGAGTTTTTTTTTTTTTCAGTTAAGGAGAGAAGATCTGGGAAGGTCACTCCACCAGTGGATCGCTGGCAGGGACATTGACTGAAACTCAGCAGGGACACGTCCAAACAGTCGCAGTCAGACGAGTTTTGGCACAGAGAGTAGTCTCTGAGGGAGGCCACGTGGACAGATGTTGAAACCCCTAAAGGAAGTGCTCGCATCATTTTCAACTACTGTATTTTTTTTTTAAGCCAGGCCTAATTTAATTATAAGTTCCTGTACAAAACCAAAACAGTATAATAACGTTCTGTTCTTAGCAAGGTTCTAAATCTTTTCTAATCTGATCTCATGTCTACAAAAAATTTCCTTGATGTCATTATTCATCAAACAAAACCAAAAAGTAGAAGCCATGCGCTTCTGGTCCAATGCTGAGCGTAATACCGAGCAGGAGAAACATCGGCTACAATCTTAGAGAAGCAGTTATTGCTGCCATCAATCTGGAAAGAATTATGAAGTATTTTTCAAACAATTTGGAGTCATTTGACAGGACCGAAGATTATTTGCAGGTGGAAAACATTTAAGCTCCTAACCTTCCCAGGAAAGAATGTCCAGACAAACTTACCCAAGGTCGAATGGTGCAATGATAAAAAAAAAAGGCCAAATATCCCAGAGCTCCATTTTAGACCAGACCACATTTAGCATGCCTAATGTTAATGTTCATGGAAAGACAATGATAAAAAGCACACAGGAATGACTTGTTTAAAGTCGTTTAAAGATAAAGCCTTTTCTCTAAAAAAAAAAAAAAAGATGCAAACACACCTTATGGTTCATCAAGTGAAAAAATTTAAGCATAAGCAAAGAATAAGTTTGAAGTCATATAGAGTCTCAATAAAATTTAAATCTAGAGTCCAACTAGTCCAAAACTTTCCTTTTAATTCTTTGAGTTGGGCAGATGTGGACTTACTAGTTTACTTGATGCATAACCCAAGTGGCATAGTTACTTTAAAAAAGTAACTTTAATCGGATTACTGACTACTCATTGAAAAAGTAACTTAGAATGCTGATTACTTGATTTGGAAAAAAACTAAGTTACATTAAAAGTAACTTTTTAGTTACTTTCGGCAGTTGCTGGCAATAACCCTCTGCCACCTTACATTTAGCTTTGCCAATACTTAATTGCATGAAATAACTTATTTCTGTATGGGAGATTGCTTAGCGGTTATAATAGTCAAACAAATTGTAAATTGTAATTTTTGCATGTTTTTGTGTATTCCACTATTGTCTGGAAAACTATAAATGGCAACACTTTATTTGAAGGCATGACATAACACCTGTCATGAACATAAAGAAATCTTTATGAATGTTTATGACAGTTGTCATGAAGTTTCATTCGGTAAATAATTATGCTTTTAATGCAAAGTTGCTCAAAAAGTTACATTGAAAGTCCATTAAAAATGCCAACTTTGCATTAGATTATCATAATTTACAAAATCATGCAAAGTTGGCACTGTTAATGGACTTTTAAAGCAACTTTTAGAGCAACTTTGCATTAAAAGTGTCATTATTTACTGAATGACACTTCATGACAACTGTCATAAACATTCATAAAGACTCCTTCATGTTCATGACAGATGTTATGTCATGTTTATGACAGTGTCATGTTAGTCTTATGCACACCCCTTCAAATAAAGTGTTACCCTATAAATATAGTTTTGTCAGTCTTGTCAGTCCACAGAATATTTTTTTCCAAAAGTATTGAGCATCATCAAGATGCTCTTGACAAAATGTGAATCTGACCATTGTGTTATTTTTGGTTGGTAGTGTTTTTGGCCTTTAAACCACTGATGCCACTTTTGCCCTGCTTCTTTCTTACTGAACCAGGTTTGTTGAGGGGAGGGGGGGAGCAAAAAGAGAATTTTTTTTTTCTTTTTAACAGATTGTCGTATGTTGATGAGAATATTATAGATGTTTTTTTTTTCTTTTACATCCAAGTTGGATGTAAAAAAAAAAAAAAAAAAAAAAAAAAAAATCAAACTAGGTAAAAACAAGGCCAACATGTAAAAACGTACAACTGAAGAAAAGTGCACTTTATCTTTACCATGACTGCTGTTCTGGTTTCTTTCCATCGGCTGTCCGTTTTCTTTTTTTTTTGCTGGTTTAATGTAGTCCATTATGTGAGCACTTCAGTCCACCAGCCGATTCCTCTTAGACATTCCAACACCCAGATAAAAATATGCAGTGGCTGCCTTATAATCTATGGAATAGTTCGTCCCTGAGAATACACACACTGCTAAGACCGTGCAATTATTTAAACCTGGGCTACATATTATGTGGAAACCAATAATTTTGACCCAAATAGAATTCCTTTGAGATGCTGCTATCAAAACATGCTGGAAAAACTGATCCAGTCCAATCTATTGATCTGTTATTTATTTTGTTGCTGGGCAGCTTGACTCATTTCCAACTTTCCCTTTTTAAGTCTTCACATCCATCTGCTCATGGTTACATCTGAGTCGTCATGTAAAAACATCCTTGGCAAAGTTATTATTAGTCACACGCAATGCTTCAACATGTGGAAACATGTGGCTGTATTGTTGTTTTCTGTAGGCACAACTCAGTTTAATATGTTGGACCAAAAGAAATTACCGTAAATGTTAAAACTGGAGTATTAAAAATATTTTTCGGTGTTTGTTTGTGTGAAACATGATTATACTTGCATAAATTTGCAAAGTTAAAGAGTTCTTCTCTGCCACACATCACGCTGTGTGGTGGTGGTCCTGCTGCATTGTCAATGGAATAATTAAAAAGGAAAACTACAATGAATTCACCTTAAATTAGCCACCCAACAGGTATGAAACTTGGACAGTGTGGGGATGTAACAGGAAGATGATCCAAACCACATGTGCAAACTGGTTTTTCCATACATTAAAGCAGGCCGGCTCCAATTTTCTCAATACACCGACCTCAGCGATGCTGAACATGCATGAACAGCTTAAAACCTGGGTCTGCTCCAGGAAGTGAATCAATTCAAATGAACTCCACCAATTCTGAAAAGAAGACAGGTCAAATTTCAAGGCGGAATTGTCCCAGAACCTTGGTGATGGAGACACAAAGCATCTGGCTTCTCTGCAGCTTGCAGTGTTGTTTTTAAGCAACTGCATTTGTTTGGAAAGAAGTACAACTTAAATAAATGTTTAGAAGTTCCGAAACAATAAATCCATGCTAAAGACGAGAATAAGAAGTTTTTAAATATGTATTTATACACAGTAACATAGATGTGTATGCACTGCTTTGCACAGCTGGGCTGAGGACAGCGTATTGGCAGCTGAGTCAGGACGTCATTAGTGCGGGAAAAGACTAGATATGACTAAAACTTGAACAGAGAGCCAAACTAAATCCAAGGTCGATTTGTAAAATCTTTCATATGATGAGCCGAGCATTACAAGTTGGCAAGAAGCTACACAATAAAAAACATGAAGGTTTATGTCTAATTTAAGAGATCCGAGCATTCCTTTTAGCCGCAACTGAAAGCCAAACTGAAAGCTTAGCATTTAAAATGATAAAATGATGCCTTCACAATGGTTCATACCTGAAGAGGTCATGACAAAGTGATCAAAATCCTCCCCTATGGGTTTGGAAATCACCCACTGACTGTTAAAAGATATATCCTACAAAGGCGAACATGCACATTGACTTCATTGTTGTTTTTCCATCCCAGAATCTTAAATGAATCCCAGACGTTGTCAAATATCAGAGATTTAAACGTTAAGCTCGGAGGAAAAATGTGATTCACGCTCACATTTATCAACCTTAACATGAAGAATGTGTTGTAGTTTCCAGGTACGCTTGGCTGCCAGGCAGCTCAGAGACATAATGAAGACTAATTATATCAGCAGGTTGCGCTAGACAGGTTCAATCTACCACTGAAGGACGGAACAGGATCTTACCACCAGCACAAGGATCATGGGACCTTGGTAGATGTAGTCGGTGTACACACCGGGTCGCTTCCCAAACCAGCACCTGGAAAACCAATAAAAACATTCTGTCAAGTTTAGATATCACCAAAGAGGAGACATTTTATTACGTCACATTTAGCATTTATTCATATTATTTACCTGTTTATTTATTCTCACTTGTGTTTCAGTAAAAACAAATTGTTACAAATAAATCTTTGCTTTGGATAGTGCACAAGAAAACAGTGGAGTGATTCAAAAGTGCAGACGTATTTTCCAATTTCATCACAAACGTAAAGAAGGACAAATTCAAAACTCATATTCAGACATATATATGTTTTGCTCAAATCAAAGATTGTTGCCGGAATCAAACAATAACCTAGTAAAATGCATATCTGATGCGAGATCTCTTTCTTTCTATTTTATTGGTACATTTTTTTTTTTGCTCTTGTGACTTTTAGAATCGTGGTGGGAAGAAGGGCAGAGAGAAGTGGTGGAAACATCCAAATAAATAGCTCTCGGAAAAGGTCTCCAATCCATGCAGATGGCGCCCCACAATCTTCAGAGTGTAAGAGCTCAAGACCTCAGGGTTCAAAAGGCTTTTAGCTTAGGGTTGGAGTTATTGTCAAATGCCATTTAGTTCACTGTGTTCTTTAAAAAAAAAAAACTAAGATTATTTTAGGAAATTCACCATTAAACTGTAGAAGTGGAGTTGTTTGTTCTTGATTTTATAATATTGATATTTTTTCTGTTTGCCCTGTTAGCTTTTGTTAAATAGTAGAACTATGCGTTAGGTTTTTAATAACACATTTAAGCTTTCATTCCAACACAATTATTATTGGTTAAATTATAATTTTCTAATAACAAAACTTACTGGAGAGCCAAGGTGAATTAAAGGATATTTTATCTTTCCTTATTTTTAAAAAAATGCAGCCCCAGCCTTTGAAAAATACAAGATCAAAACATGGATAAAACAAAAGCATGCATTTAACAATTGTTATAGCAGAGTCACTGGGGACTGGTCCTTGGTACAACCTGGACAGGTAATATATTTTATTAATGACCTTTTTCAAAGCCAAAATCTTCAGCTAGTGAATAACACACTTTTTTGTAATTGTGTCTTATTTTGAAATATTTTGTCCAACTAAAACAACAGTTTTGCCAAAAGTTGAAATACTCTATAACATCATCAGGTTTCACAGCTCGCTTTCAATAAATCAAACAAAAAGATTTAAGCTTTTTGCCTAAAATGGTTAATCAAACTTAAATCTTCAGCTAGTGAATAAAACAAGTTTTCTTTCTTGTGATTTTGTCTTATTTTGAAGACTTTTTGTCCAACTACAGCAACTGAACTTGGTCTGTGTAACATTCTCAGGTTTCATAACTTGTTCTCAATAAATAAAAAAATAAAAATAAAAAAAAAATTAAAACTTTTTACCTAAAATGGCAAAAAAAACTTTTCTGAAAAATGAGCTCATTCAGTAACAGCTGTAAAAATAAAACACCCTGAACTGAAACTGTCCTGCAGCTTATTAAATCAGTTGGTTTATGTTTAAAGTTCACTTGCATCATTGTGTTTAGACATTTGTTAGGTGGATTTAAATTTAATAAACAGTGTTTCTCACTGTGTTTAATTTATGACTACCAGCATCTCTTTTGCAAATTTTCTCAGCTTCTCTTTGATGACCTACTGTTTGGGAAGATAATTCACACATTTTATGAGCAGGTACTTTAGCTGTTTTATTGGTTTTGATCATCTAACCTCATGCTAATGTCTCTACATTTTGATTCTGTTGTGGAAACATTTGGGTTGTTGTTTGGGTAAAAATATAGGGCTTGAGTTGAAAATGAAAACGGAAAAAAAGAGTTTAAAGAAAAACTTTAGAAGTTGATTTAAAAAAAAGTGTGGATATTTAGAAGGAAATTTAACTTTTCTACACCAGTTCAGGAGATTTGGTTGTGTACTTGGGGAAAAAAAAACACAAGACCAGTGGAGTAACATTTATAGTAGTTTTACCTTTTCTTCTACTCCTCTACTGCAATTAAAAAAAAGCATTTCTCTTCATCAATGTCAAAGTGAGCTCTATTGCAGGCAGAACTTTGTCCATGACTAGAAAAAAACATTTTGGATTGATCAGGAATGTATGCTTGAGTTATTTGAATCCTAACGCAGCTGTAATGATGACTTTGTCAAGTTTTGGAAAAAGAAAAAAGAAAGTTTCCTTCAGCTGAGTCAAAGATCTGTCAGGAGCATCTAGACACTCAGAAATGAAAAAAATAAATATGTCTGAGTGTGAAATTTGGAATGGTGTACCACAGGAAGCGCAGCACATACCGATGTCATAGGCACCACCTACTACTCATAGGTTGACTAATGACTAGACCACAGAGCTGTGGATGGACCAAATCTTAAAGGTGAGACACTGATATTCAGTCAGTGGAGGTATGAAAAGTAACAACGGTGAGATAAAATCAAGTTGTTCCCTTGACTATTGTGTAAATTTGTTTTTGTATGACTTCAACACTTTATGGTCAAGATAGCTTGTTCAAATACACAAGTGAAGGATGAGGTAGCGATGAGCTATATTAATTAATATATTTAATTCTTATTTGATAATTTGGTGACTACGCTATACAAATAAACTTGACTTGACTTGAATGTGTGTGACATATTTACTCTGATTGGTCATAAATGTGCAGTGAAGTTGAACACACTGAGGCAGAAAGCACCATGCTGAACAGATATGAAGCCTCTGTTTCATGACGTATTCATAGTCCAGGGAAGCAAGAAACCATTGGTTGGTTACATTTTAAACAATCCCAGATATTCTGATCAATTACAAAAAAACAATTAAATGGACATGAATTTTATAGGGCAGACAATAATGGCAGCACCAGTAATTTAGTAGAAACTATTATTATGAATGACTTAAGTCATATATTATTATGACTAATTAAATGTGTCATTTTCTAAATGCCATAATTTAATAGATTTTTCACTATGAGAAATATGCTGATGCAGGGAATAATGAGTTTATTTCAGAGCTGATAAGTGAATGTTGTATGTATTCCTAAATTTGGTTCACAGTTTTATTTATTTATTTTTTTATGCCAGATTGATTAATGTCAACATGTGAGGTCAAAAATAACCTAATAATCCAGCTTTATGGCTCTTTTTTCTTAGCTTTGTGTCTGTATTTGCATTCCCCTGTAGACTTGTTCTCTGCAGCTAATGGGCAAACAAACCAACTCTCTAGTATGTGTCAACACACATGGCCATTAAAGTTGATTCTAATACATTTGGTGCTCCAGTGAGTTTTTTCTGGCAGCAGGATGGTCCATGCGGGAGTGAATCATAATCAACTGTAGTGTATAACTTCATGGTAATGAAGGAACGTGTCCCTCACAACCTAATGGCTTCAGAGAAATATGATCCACAAGGCTCTGAATGTGTGTGTGTGTGTTTTTTTTAACAGGTTTGCCAACAATAAAAAAAAAAGAAAAAAAAAAAGAAATCAGTAGACTCGCTAATAATTCAGTGACTCACTGCTGGGAAACAGAGGCAATTCTTACTATAGCAATACGCGGAACAGGAGAACAAGCGCTCCCAATCAAGTTGAAAATAGTGTCTGTGCTGATAAATAATACAGCCAGTTCCACAATGCTAATTTAATTACAACAGATAATTAATACACATTCATTTTGTTAATGTAATTTGGTTTGGCGTTGCCCTTTTCCTTTTATTACCGGAGTAGTTCAGTCTCGAATGTCAAAAGCAGTCTTAGAGTCAATGACTTACTTCTCGTTGTCGTAGTACAGCTTCCCGATGGCCCACGCCACAATTATAGGGAAAGGTATACCTGAGGGGCGAAGAAACAGCAGAGACACAGTGACAGATTGTTCCTTCTCTGCTCATCAAGTCACACTACCTTCTATGAAATTTCTATTGAAATATGAAATTTGACCTGCTTTTTTTTTTCCTCTTTTTTTTTTAAAGGCAGAGCATCAACGCCTGCCAAGCTCTGTCAAAAGGAATCACTGTTTCCATGCTGTTATGCATATACATGCCAAGACTTGTCACCATCCAACTGTTTCTACGTGTATGAATAAGGACCAGATGATAATCCAGAGCGATGTGATGATTTACAGGCTTGTAGAAGTTTAATAAGGCAGACAAACAGTAATTACCAACATCTAAATGATGCTACCAGAGGCATCAAATGGCCGTGCAAGCCTTCACGTCACACAGTCGAGTCTCAAGTTTCCTAATCTCAAGAAACTTTCTGCCTCATTAGTCACTTACCTCAGCAGTGAAATGCTAAACCTCGAGAGGATTTACCCAGAAAGCTCCTCCTAAGCAAATTAACATAATTTTTGTGACAAAACAAGGGCTCTGGAAGCCAGAAAGTTACTCAAGGCTAGAAAGAAGTACATTTTATTTATTGTTCTGGAATGCACTGCCATCATCTCATCACGCAGAAGTTTCCTGCAGCAAATGTAATTCAGCCAACACACAATGCACCTAATCTTAGCAGTATAGACGCTGGTTTGACAGTTTGGAAATGGGGAGCTTGTGAATTCTTCACGATACATTTCCCAGCTGCCACACGAAATCCCAGCGTCTCCATCCATTTAACTCTCCTATTGTTGGCAAAATTTCATCTAACCCTCAGTTACGTCTTTTGAGATTAAATGAACACAGAGTGGCTGGATAAAAAACTGGAGCATCTAAAACTTTTGACAAGGCAAACAATTTCTACCAATAAAAAAACTGAACCCCCCCCCAAAAAACAAAAAAGCAAAAAACAAAAACAAAAAAATTTGCTTTTCGACAAGTGAGTTTGAAGTCATGAACAACTGGATGAATAATTTTATTCTAATAACTATTCTGCTTTAATCTATTTTTACGAAAAAAGGAATACTTTGTTTTTAACACCTACGCCATGAATGTCCATATTCAGTCCTCAAAGGTTGCTGTCCTTCACTGACTATTGATCTAATTGACAAAATATATATTTTGCTAACCTCCAGAACTTCTTCACTTATTCTGGGTTTCCATATCTCGATCGCAAACAGCACTGTCCTGCGTTGTCTTGTTGCAGTTTGTCGACAAATTTACTCCAAAGTCCGATTTTAGGAGTGCTGACAGATATATTGCGCACCGAACAAGTTAGCATTTTTACGGTGGTGCTAGCAATTGTCAGAAAGCCAACACTTTAGCATATTGGAACTTAAACATCAGTTTCTATTAAGAAATGTTTACAGTTATTTTGGATCAATCTGGAAGAACAGTGATGTAGCGACTGCCAGGAATGTAACATCTACTGATAATGTAATCATCTTGGCCATTTTGAATGTAGTAAAGCCAGTAATTTAATAACTTGCCTATAATGCAATAAGGTGTTTAAGCAAATAAGGTAATAGCATTTTGTTAATTGTGCAGTTAGATACTATTCTGTTGGTTGTCACAACCTTTTCTGTTTAATTTCCTGAATGCATTTCTCAAAATACCCGTTTACAATTCTAAAAGTTTTCAAAAAAAGCTAGATTTGATTGAGCATTTCACACATGAAGATGTACATACACCAGCCGATGCAGATGAACATCCACTTGCGGAGCTTGTCAGTGGAGTACGTGAGGACGATCGCAGTGTGAAGGTAGCAGCCTTCTCCAAACATCCAAAAAAAGTTGGTGGAGTGGAAATAGTTGAATGAGGCAGTGACAAGTCGACACCAAAGCTGAGGAAATAATAATGATAAAAAAAACAACAACAATGTAACGAGGAAATAAATCTTTATTTGTGTCTTGTGATTCAAGACAGATTTTCTTGTTCAAATTCATTTATTTATCTATTGAGATGTAAGCAAAAACCTCCAGTCGTGAAAATATGGGTTTGATCTGTTGTTTCAGCTCGATCCAAATGGACCTGAGTATATCTTTTTTTTTTTTTTTTAATTAGGTGACTTCTTAGTCACAGTAAAGGGTTGGATTTTCTTGTTCATTTACTTAAGACAACATTCTCTCTGCACCAAACTTTCAGACAGGAGGTTAGACTTTAGGCATCTTTTCTGTTTTGTTTTTTGATTTTAGTTTAGATTCTTCTAAAAAAAAAAAAAAAAAAAAAAAAAATCCCATAATTTTTCTTTGCCGTCAAGATGAAAAGATAAATAAAATATAGAGACGAGAACAGATTTTGAGCTTCAGTGAGCAACTTGATGTCTAAGTTAACCTCCACTCACCACGTTACTTTCGTGCACCTCTGGGCTCATGGTCAGCTGGACGATGAACCAGGTGGCGTTTCTCAAGATGAAGGCGGTGATTAGGTTCCAGTGGATGATGTTTCTCAGACATCGGATACTCCTGAAGAACAACACGGGAGAATAAACTCAGCTCCTCAGACATGAACAATTTCATGTTTAACGACAGACTTCTGTTTGAAGACAAGCAGAGTCAGAACCGTACGCAAAGCAGAATTTAACCCACTAAAGCCGGACTCCACCGACCGGATCGCTGACCAAGTAGATAAAACTTGGTGGATTTATAGAAATAATTGAAATTTTGAGGAGAATTTTTATTTTCCAGTGCTCCTGACAGCATGCCAAAAATGTTAACATTTAAATCCTGTCGTCTTCACTGTTGTGTCAGGTGCCTAAAGGTGCCATGTTTCTTTAATGATGTAAATAAACCGACCCTGGGATACAATTAAGGAATCTGCCTAAGTGCCTCCAAGCGAGCGCTCAGAAATAGAAACACACAGCTGAATGGACAGAACAAGCCAGACTCAGACATCGTAGTGACAGCCTCATTTGTCGTCACCAGCTGACAGCATTATCAGCCAGTCAAGGCCCGCTCTCTCTTAGGCTGAGAGCGGGCAACATGATTTATTTTTTAGCACGCATACATTTTTAATAGGTGTCACTTGCACGGGCTTTGTGCTGACTGTGTCGGTGAGCATGGCCAGAAATTTTCCAGTTAGTTGGACTATTGTTTCTAAAAGAAAACGGTCTCCTCAGAACTCCCAAGAAAAAAGTGCATCAAAGCGACTTTAGAGACATGAAAGTTTAGGAGGCTAAAAATAAACACATTTGCGGCTCCATTAATTGTGTTGTTTGACAATTAGGTGGCTTATTCCTCTCTGGTTCTGCTCTAAGGATTAGCGAGGCTGCCGTGCCAAAACTATGAGGGCTTTTTATGCAAAAGGTCGTATTAATTATGATGCGTGACCTCACTTCCTGTGCTGATGTGCCGGTGGGGCCTGCTGGGTGTTAATTACAGGGAAAAGCTGAATCCTTCTGCATACAAATCGTAATGATACACTGTATTGTGCATTAATTGTTTTAGTTGATCTTATTAAGCAGCAGTCACACCACTTTCTGTAGCGGAAGATTGCACTTACCATGTCTATATTGAAGTAATTAGACATATTATGCATTATATTGGAGGCCAAATCAGTTCTAAATAGCAGCTGCTTTCCTTGGTTGGCGACATCCTGGAGTAACCTGAAGGCCTGCTGAGAGTTTAGTGTTGGATATACACATTTCAACCCTTGCAGTGAATGTAGTGCAGGATGTGGAGCATCCCAAGTCCAGTTCTTAGAACGCTACTATCCTGAAACTTTTAGATGCACTCCCTCTCCAACATGTCTTCATCAAATGGCTGAATTCCTGCCCTGCAGACCTGATAACGAGCGATTCATTTGATTCAGGTGTGTTGGGAAACTACAGGTTGGTGTCTCTTTAAGACTGGATTTCAGCACACCTGATCTGTAGAACGGTTTGTGAAATGTAATAGTAATAAATAATGTTCTTTGAATTAATCTGCAGTTAAACACGTATTGAGCTTTCACCTCTGACAAAGTTACACGCACTGCATCTTATTAAGAATCATTCACTCACTACAAAGTACCTTGTTCAGTGTATTGTAAGCTATGACACACTTTAGGCATTTTTACTTTTTAGACTTAAAGGTTTCATGTGTAGTTTTAGAAAAATACTTTACTAATGACTGAACAAAAATCCTGTGATTCAGTTTGGAGAAAACATCCTCCAAACACAATTTTGTATTAGCTTATGAAGGAGTTGTGTTGACAAAATTACTAAAAAGACCACAAAATAGGCACACACAAAAAAAATCTACACTAAAAGCCTGCTCATGTAGATTTTTTTTGTGTCAGGTATTCATTTCTGTTTTTTTCTTCTACTTTATGAAAAAGGAGCTCTGACAAAGAACCGAGTTCCCATACGGTACATGAAAATGTAGGCCAACATTTCTGCATTAGACATTCTAATTTAGTTCGTCTATCAGAGACATTGAAATTTGGTGTTTTATTACCTGTAGGACATAATCGTTACAAGAAACACTTGTAATTCCTTGTAAAAAGTGATCACTTACTTTTTAAATACTGAAATCGTTTACTCATTATCCTTTCCAGGCCTAGATCAGACTCTTATTGGGTGAGCCCAAATGGGTTGTGTTCCACCAGTCCAAAAATGTAAAGCACATTCGGAGTCCATACCTACTTTGTACCCACTCAACCTGACAACTGCATTAACATGTTGACTGGGGCTTAATCCTGCATGAAATGTTTTTATTATTTACACAACTGAAGGAGACCTAGAAGCTGAATTTTTCATCATTTCACAAAGTGGATCTCGAATATAGTGGCAAAAGGGAAATATTTAGGTCATTTGATCATGGATGATTTATGTGCCGTGTCAGCACTGTAAATAGTACGTAGAAGGAAAAGTGCCAAGCAGGTTTTAAAAGTCTTCAGATGAGATTATTTTCAGAGCCTCTTGTGTTCCCATTTACAGAAGCAATTAATGTGTTTTTTTAAGCTGTAGTGAAAAAGGATAAGCTGACATTTCATGATGCAGCTGTGAAAGAAATCTTCCCACTTTTTAAGTTGTATAGAATGGCACCTGATTTTGATTTATTCAAGAGTACTTCTTTACCACAAGTAGATTTAAATGGCTATATTTCACTGAACCCCTTCACACTTATGAAATGTAAGACTCTTTACTTTGTATCTGATGCTTTTCTCTCCTGTTTCAATCGTGACTTTTTTCTGTGTTGGCAAAAAAATGCCAACTGCAGCTACAATTTGAACTGACCATGATCTCAACGCTGTTGTTCAAAAACATCTATTACCGCCCTCATTTCAAACATTAATACACTGAAGCAGCAAAAGGGACACATCGTCGTTCTCAACCAAATCCAAAATAATTCAAACAATATTTTTTAGGAAATTAGAAATATATTTGCTCTAACTAGTGATTAAATGAAAGGGTGAAATTCATTCAGAGGATGTTGAAATACTCAGACATATATTGCAACCGCACAGAGAATTGAGATAATTAAAGTCACTTCTACCGTCTCTTATAAGTAATCTGTGCACAACCTTTCGCTAACTGGGAGACAGTATTGATTCTTCTGCTGTCTGGCCTAATCACCAAAGACGGGCACTGCAAACAGACGAGTTCCTGATGATTCAAAAGTCCTGCATGGGCTTATTTGCAATAAACCCGCGGTATTGCATAGTAAGCTTTTACACAGAGCGCATACATCACTCTGTCCTCAGTGACTGTCTTCAGAGTGAAGATCCACTAATGTTAGCTCAGCTTGAGAATTCACTGTAAATAAGTGATTGCATGTTGCAAACTCCGCTTTAATAAAACAACAAAAAAACAAAAACAAGGTTTAAGACACCAAAACAATAAAAAAAATAAAATAAATATTTTGTAGGAGATCACTTTTTAGATCTGGGGTATTTTCTGTTTATACACACTGCATATAAATAAAAATTACACCATCATACCAGCTTCAACTGGCGTCTTCACAAAGTTATTTCCTTCAGTTTTGGGGTTAATAAGCATATTAAACAGCATCCTTCTTGCAGTAAACAATTAATTTTATCAGTACTATCTTAAAAAATGAGCTAAGAAGGGTTGACAAATCAATTATTCTTCCACTTTGCTATTCAACAGAAAGCTTGGCTAAATCATAAGCTGGAAGGCTGTTGAGAGTGTTTGTTTAAAGATACCAGCACCTTTACAAAAGGTAAGAAAATATTGTTAACGACTTAACTGGCAGGGAATCTACACTGCTGTTAAGTGCCTAGACTATATTGGGTTATTTTACAGAAAGTCTATTTTTTTGCAGCAAATTTATGACGAAAAGTCTTAAATTTCAAATCTAATTGCGCCCTACCTAATTGCTCTTTTGTCTCTTTATGATGAGTGGATGGGCAACGATTGATAGCCAAGTGTTGGTAAACACAACATTTCAGTGGCTGGGCTACTAACAGCTAGACCTTTGTTCATCCTGAGCATTTAATACAAGGTAATAAAACACTTTTTTTTTCCTGTCAGAAATCCTTTTATTTTTTTGTGAAGAACAAAACACATGTGGAAGACGTAGAGCGCAGTGACGATAAAAGCATGCCAGTAAAGCTGAAGTCCAACAACAAGCAGAGTGCTATTAATTTTAGATGAGAGAGGAAGTATACTTAAACCACTGACATGTATATGGTAAAACGACACACAGCTCAGTAGATATCACTCAAATTCAAGTGAGTTCTCCGAGTAGCTCACTGTTGTGTTGCTAGAGAGGCACTTTACATCATCTAGAACATTTTGACGGAAAACCTTGAAATCTCCAGTTTCCATCCTTTACCTCACAAAGAGCATTACAAATGAATATAGCTTCCTTGTAATTCAGTGAAAACGTTTTGAAGTTGATCAATAATTTCAACAATACACTTGCATTTTGGTGGTATTAACTGGTAAAAAGCAAAGTTTTAAATGGTCAAACAAAACTTTGAGCGAACAACACATTCTTTGTGGGATCAATGTTTAATGAACACTAAGTAAAGCTATTATTAATGTAAAATCTACAGCGTAGCCTTTAAGTACATAATTGTCTGCAAAGGTGCAGATCACGCCATGTGATTTTAATCAGAGTAGTTAATGTCGCTTCACCTCCAGGTCACACAAAGGTGCTTAACATTTTCCATTCAGTTAGAGTGAATAGTTTGGTAGGCTTATCTTGTCAGCTAGAAAGCACAAATGCTTGTAAGTGTTAATTAAATCCCTTCTAGAGTCACTTTTAATTACACTTTCAAGGTTTAGGATGTGAAATGTTCTTACGGTGTTCTAAAAATGGCCAGAGGGCAGGTTTTTTGTTTTTTTTGTTGTTGCAGTTTTCAAAATTTTCAAAGGCCCAGCAAAAAAAAAAAAAAAAAAAAGGTTTGTAGGAAACAGCACTAAGCTGGATAAGGTTAGTGCAGAACTTCAGATGTAAAGAACCGGATAGGATGGGCCATCAGCAAACGAATCGCATAGCAGGTAATAAAAGATAAGCAAATCCCTCGTTAATAATCCAAACACACAATAAGTGGAAATATCCACAAGGAGCTCAGCACAGGCCAGCGAAATGAAATCCCGAGCTCTGGGCTTGAAGGAAACAGCTGCCAGTAGTAATTTTCTGGGACTCTCAGATCTTTACCCCCAATAATAAAAAAGGATTCTGCAGGCTGTTCTTTGCCATCCAATGATAGAGTTTAAAGTTTTTCAAAACAAATTGGTTCCCAGCTGCCAGAGATAAGGAATGTCGTTCATGTTCCTTGAAACCGCTGAAAAGATCTTATCTCAAAGCTCTTACTTCTTTTAATTTATGTTTCTTGGGTCGATCAGCTGTCAGAGAGGACTTACCCGGACTAAATGGGGGTTGGTGAACAAAAGACCTCAGAAGTTGTTTGATTAGATTTTACCCACCTTGGTTTGAATCGGATCAATTCTCCTTCACTATTAGGTCAGGTTTAGGCGACAGGCCTGTTTAAACATGTTTAATAACATATTAAGTTTCAAGCTGTAGGAACTCGCCTTCAATTAAGGTAACATGAGAACTTTAAAGCAACAGAAACAAACATTTAAATATAAAAAAAATCAGAGGTCGCTGGCTTATGATAACTGTTGTATCAGTACAAGCCCCGTTGTTGTCGTTGTTGTTGTTGTTTCTAAGATCTTAATGCAAATTGTCTCAGAACCTACGGTCATGAACAGCATAAGATTAATTAGTCAAAAACAAACATCAAAGATCTGAAAGGCAAGGCTCAGTGAACAAACCTGGCAAATTTAAAATAATATACACAAAAACACAAATACAAGCATCTGCTACATAGAGTTAAAACTATAGTTTTGGTTTGGAATTAATGAGACATGTGGTACCATTCAAGGAATGCACTTTTAAAATATTCACTTTGCAGGATAAATTTGTCAACAAAAAATAAAGACAAAAAGATAAAAAAAGATATACAAATTGAGATACATTTTTGGCATAGTCACATTTTTCCCCAGTGTAAACTTGTTAAGTCAACAATGTGATATAAGATGAGCTTTTGCAAATAAAATCAGAATAGCTCAAATTCAGCCTGGACTTTGTGATTTTCTTAAAGCATCATAATCCTTTGTTTGAACATCCAAATTTAAAAAAAAAGAAAGAAGCAATAAAAAGTGTCTTGCATCATTCTGGCATGTGAGGAATTATTTTTGGTGATATTAAGTGAGCTAGACAAGAAGGTCTTATGCTGATTTAATGTCAAATACTGGTGGAAAAATTTTTTCAGTGTATGCAATTATCTATTTCAATTGTACATCCTCACAAACAGGGGGTATGTGTTCCCTTTAAATCGTTTAGACTGGGTTGAACAACCCTCAGGACGGAGAAATCAGCCGTTTATTGAAATTAATGTCAAACCTTTTTGTACTTTCAGAAATGAGAACATAAATCCTAAATTGCTTGCCATAATTTGTCCGAGTCACGTCCAGATGAGAGCGGAGAATTGTAAAAATGCAATATAAATGCAGATCATTTTCACCTGAATCCATCTGACCAAAATTGGCTTCCCAGGAACATCGAACATTTTTTTTTTTATTTGAAGCCTCATCATAATGCGCCGCATTGTTATCCAGGAGAGCGGTGTGTTTCTCGAGGCACATACAGCATACACCGCTGAAAGATCGCCATAAAACTGGTCATTTACAGTTGGATCCTGCACAGAGAAATGTCACACAGTGCTGGCTGAAAATGCTCCACCTGCCATTTAAAATGAAATGTGCACCCCGCTCTTCGCCCTGCTCCTTTTTCTCTCCTCCTCGTTCCACAGCACTGCGCCCGAGTGTCAAAGCTTTCTCCCCATCACGCCGCCAAGTGACAGCCTTCCCTTAAATTGTTCTTGGTTTCATTACGAAGTCAAGAGGGTGAGTAATAAATGCCAACTACTTCTCCAGCTTAATGCCATTTTTAGCAGGCCGACACTTGTTCTCCCTCTCCGGTCAACAAAAACACGGCAAGCATCAATGCGGTCCTGCAGAGCTTCTACTTATTATGCCTCTTTGTGCCCTTTCGCGCTTTTCTCACTCTCCAGTGCTCTTTCAGGGATCGATAACAGCCCGGCTATGGAGGGTGCTAAGACCTTTCTCTCGTTAACACACGTCTTATTTCGGTTAGAAGAATCCCTTCCCACCTCATCCCAGCAGGCATCCAGAGGACTGTTTTGATTTTCACCCTTTCTCCGGATGGGTCTATTATTCCCGTTTGTTGGGAAGTGTGCCCCAGTTTTTGCGGGTGTCTAAACCCCTTTACATCTGCTGGATTGAGATAGCGAAGGTTTCATCTCATGGCCAAATGGGTTTTGAATAAGAACGAAAGAGTCTTTGAACCTCCCAGGATGAGGAGAATCCTGGCGCTTCTGTCACGTCAAGGATGTCTTTAGGATTATCAGCACCAACACTTACCTCAAGCACAAGAAGAGGAAGAAGGCGACGAGCAGAGCCACCATGGAGATGCAATGACCCAGGAAGTTTATGATGACAGCGATCTGGAAGTGCATCTTGCCTTTTTTCTGCAGGACGAAGAGAAACATAAGATGAGTTTTTTTTGTGTGCATTCGTAAAAATGCTGCCATTTTTACGATTGGCAGCATTTGCATTTTCACAGATGGAGGGGGTGAGGGACCAAAAAAAGAGTCAGTTTTTGAGTTCTGCCTCCTGTGGAGGTTTTGAACATGCGTGCACAGCAGGAGTGCCAGTACTCACATTTTAATTAGAATCGGACATTATTATTAGATGAAGCCTCAAAAATGAATACCTACTCACATAAGCAGCCATATTTGTTTTGTCTTACAGTCTTGTTTCTTTGCTGCTTCTTTTTATGAATTTTGCCGTTTGTTGTATGTCTTTGGTCAAATTGTACCTCACCACATGATAATTTTCAGATTTGGGAATCGGTTTCAACAGCCAATAAATTCATGTAGTTCGTCGGGTGACTCTCTAAGACTTCTTATGACTTAGCATTTTTGCTTTGTTGAATTTAACCACAACAAGTTGTGATAACAGTGAAGTGTTTTCTGAATGTGAACTTTTTATTTAGACTTTCTGTTGTTTTTGATGGTCTTGAATAGTGTGATTTTCTTTTCAACCAAACGTCAATCATTTATTATTTGTATTAAATGCAGTATTTTTATATACATAGAAAGGATACATTTCAAAACACCATTGTGAAAGGCAAACATAGAAGAATTAGAAACAGCTATGAAAGCTGAAAACAGATTTTAGAATGGGGGGAGAAAAAAGAAAAGTGAATAGGAAAAATACAAGATTCTGAGGAGAAACTTAAAAAAAACCTTGTTCTTCAAAATGCTGAATTCTATTTTGCTGTTTTTCATGGTGATGCAATTTTTTGCTACACAGAAAAATATTTCAACACACATTTTTGCAATTTAGCATCCTTTTTTACATTGTTGCATTTCACAAGCTTTTCTAATATGTTGTATTTACAGTTTTATCATTCTTTTTGGCTAGACTCGTTGGGATTTCTATAGGTTGAGTTGTCATGATGATGCACTTTCTATTTATGACTAAAATATGATTACTATTTGAGGTCTTAGGGCCGCTGCTTCTTTGCATACCTGCTTCTTTTATTTTTTTTTAGCTGAATTTTTCATTTGTCACTTTTTTTTGGTTCTGAGAGAAGAAAACGTTGCAACAGAGAATGCCAACACTTACCTCAGACACAGATCTTAGAATGAGACAAGAGATGATAGGCCCAATCACTAATACATGACCCTTCAAAGTCACCACAGAGAAAATATTTCACGAGATTTTCAAGATTCATGGCTAAAATCAGAAGCTTCTCCTCTGCTGATTTCATCTGAGACCAATTTCAAAGAGTTCAGACTAAATAAATTCACATCTCCATGTAAATTGGAGTCTTATACTACTGTCCGCGACTTTGATAACCATTGTCATTGGATTTGGCCCCAACACTACCAGCATTAATCTGTGCTGTGAAGGAATTTACGTAACCTGCTGGTGTCTATCCTGAGATTAAATGCGGGCATGTTTAATCCCTACCCCATCCACTCTGAAGCGAGTCATCTGTTTCACTGTGTTTTGGTTCCCCGGCTCAAATCTGCGGCTCTTAATAAGGACGCTGTGGACACAGAGCAAGATGTCAACAGCTCTTTTCTTTCTGACTCCACATCATCCCTGATATCTGCTGGAGGCTTTGGTAACCAGCACAGGAAGAGATGTGGAAATGAAGCTCTTCTTGAATGAATCATTGGATTATAATACCGTCGGGGTCAGAGGTGGATCACAGTCACTGTGATCGGTTGGTTTTCTGATAAAGGCTGAGCTGTCTGAGCTGAATGAACAACAAATGACAGTTTTTAATTAATTTCAAATATATATTTCAATCCAAAACTGCACAGTTCCGAGTGATAATCAGTTTTTGCTTTCAGAAATGTGTAATCCCTCCGGTTTGACCCGTGGCTGCTGTATTTCCAGTGCTTGTTAAGCTTCAGTTTGCGGCTCGGTTCAGTGGGAAACCACCAAAGAACTGGTTTGATTTTCCACAGACAAAAATCCAACACGTAGCCACATCATTTCACCCATTTAAATATAAACTTCCTGCAACACGCTTGAGCCTCTCTCTGGTAAATTCAGAGTTGGAGGACGGTAGGGCAGCAAGGTTTCTGAGTGTTTGCCTTCTTCTGCCTGAAAGCAGATGTTTCGATGTCATCAGATTACCAACGTGCGATGCAAATTGGCATTTTCAGTTACAAACCAATGTTTTTAATTTTTTTGTTTTTTGGCAAAATTGGCCATGCAAGTTGCTTGGCAGAGTATACTAAATCATCACTACCACTCGTGATAGTTTTACTGCTTTTTCAATTACCTTTTAACATTAGAGGAGTAGATGCCACACCAATTAACATGCTCACAAATATTTTTAATTGCACTGTTTAGTCTTTTGTGACGACGTCCTCAGTTTCAGTGTTTTACAGTGATTTAGGTGTTGCAGTGTGATCTTAAACACTCCTGTCCCTCCTTGGCTAAATTAAAACAATGCCTCCACAATGATGTAAAAAAACATAAAAATAAATGCCAGTTATTGCCACCAAAAGCAGCACAAGCAGTTATCCGGTTTGGGGAAATTACTTTTCACACAGAACTAGGTTGATCTGAATAGGTTTAATCCTGTAATTAATTAAATCATCACTGAAAAAATGATTTAGGATTTACTCAGCTTATCTTTGATTGATATTGTGATTTTTTCCTTTTTCTTTTTCTTGAGGGTCTGAAACGTTTAAGTGAGACGATAAACAAAACCAGCAGAAATCTCTAATGGGAAAAATCTCTTTTCGACTGCATGTAGTTCTGTACTTGTTTGACCTAATTATTCTCAGCAAGCTGCTGTTTTCTAACTAGAGCTTTTCCACCTTATAATCACTAGATATCCAATAAACTTATGTAAAGAAACACCTCGTTAAGCAAGGCTTGTTCCGGCAGTTTTATGGAATGAAAGCAGAAGTTAGGAAGGGTGGTCTTCTTGAAAAACACTAAATAGTCCAGTACCAGACACTGCCTTGTGCCGGGCTGAGTAACCCTTCAGGGACATAACTCAAGAACACAGGGGGGTTTAAAATGCAGAGACCAGGGATGGGCTTGAGAGACAACAAGAGGATAATATAAGACCCTCTCACCACCAGCCTCAGGACTCAAAGTATGTGGGCCACGAGAGGCAAAACTAAACCTGACACACTTTCTGTCTACCACAAAGACACTGAGAAAACAACCGCAGGCAGCACCCAAAAAGGGAATAACGGTTTTATCTACTTCTCAAACAAACTTCCTAATAAGCGTTTGATCCACTCATTTTGTCTGCCTAGAAGGACCTTTGAACGTTTGCCTCCTCCAGTACGCATTTCCGCAGCAGTCGGCTTATTGTCGAGTTGGTATATTCAGTCGTTCATGTGGAACGACTGAATATACCATTAAAGGTTCCGAGTGTAGCTGAGGTTTCCTGCCACGCACAGAACCAACTTCTTCCTTCATTAATAAAACGAGGGATCAAAGTCAACACCGACGTGTCGTCCTCTGGCTGGTTTTGGTTCTGTTCGCTCAGATCTAAGATGCCCCTGACATTCAGCCATTTAAAAATGCCGACTCAAACACCTTCACAGAGAAGCTCCTTCCCCTCCGTGTCAGTCACTCTGCGGCTGGCAGCTGGTGATTTATTTCACGGCTACAAAAGCAGGAAAAAACAAACAATTTTCAAAGGTCAGACACTCTATATCCATCTTCTGTCTGGATCGATTGAACATCAGAGTCTAACTTTTTTTTTTTTTAAAAGCCCTAACTGACGGGTTTCAGTTGGAACAGCGTTTCTACATCTCCGCAGACGTTTGATGGCTGCAACCAAAGGACATGCCTGCAGAGAGAGGATAAAAATATCAAAGGAGGTGATATTTTATACGCTTCTTACTGTCAATAAACCAGCAGATACTGATTCCACTAACGCATACAGCCGCCGACAGGAAATATGAAGTCCTGTCTCTTAGACGAAGAATGAAAAAAATGTACTTAACAGCTCAATATTCTGGCTTTTCAAACCACACTGCACACATCTAATTGTGGTAGAGTTCTTGCAGACCACAAAGGGGCAAACGTTGTCATTTTACACTCACAAAAATAGTGCTGTACAGTTACAGATTCGGACAAAATTGAGTTACAGAAATATTGCTAAATGCTACTTGGGCAATATCGATCATGACTAGCCTGCGGTGTCTCAAAATTTGAACTTTTGCAACTAAGCCAGCAAATTCTGTTACATCAAGGGGAGTGAAAGTCAATCCAACAAACAAAAATAAATATTACTGTCATGCTGAATCTCCATGTCTGGTCCTTTAAATAACAAACACCCTATATTACTACATACTGATATTGCAAGATTGTAATTCAACTATTGCACAGCTCTGTATAAAGCCTAAAAATACTATGTGTATTGGGGAAAAAAATCACAACTTGCATTCCCATAATTTCCCAAAACATATAAATTATTTTTTTAAAAAGCACACAGTACCTGAACAACTACAGCTGTACTTCAGAGAGTACAACTACAGCTGTACTCTCATGAACAAAAACAAACTGTTTTTGTTCATGAGAGGAGTGTGTCTTAATGGCTTTGGATAAAGAGCTGCGACTAAATTAGACATAAATCAGGCCGTTATGCATCAACTCAACCCACCATCTCTTCCACTGATCATATTCCTTTCTCTTTCTAACTGACTTTCTAACTACATGGCCAGAGACTTAAAGAGGAGTGAAAAAGAAAAGGAGGTGAATTAGCATTGCTCGCTACCAACTGATGGAGTTGTTAAGGACACATTTTTGGAAAGTTGTTGCTGCTTCGTGGAAATCGAGTCACGACACTGTCAACCAGCAACAGTCTTCAGTCAGAGGCTTCCCCAGATTTGCTGCAAGACTGACTGCTACCGCACAGCACAGCATTACCATTCACAGTGATTCTTTAAAGATCCTTGCGTAATATGAGTTAAAACAACTACTAATTCCCCTTTGGGATAACTAAAGTATTTTTGAATTAAATTTGCATTACTTAAGGTGCACCGCTAAGCCAACAAAGCAGCTACCAAAGAAGAATAACATAAAGGTTGTGAAGTCGCCATGTCAGCATCCAGACTTCAGGGCTGCAAGAAATCTTTCTATCAGCAGCCAAAAAAAAGAAAAAAAAAGAAACTAAACTAAAGGATTCAAAGACATTTCTGAAAGAAGGAACAAATCACAATCCTTCCTTATTGAGTTTACTAATAAAAAAGTTTCTCACAAACAACCACACATCCACAGTTGTAGGTTACTGCGGTGCTTTGATTTTTTAAAAAGGTAATCAGGTTTACTGATAATATTTTGGGTGAAAACAAACGTTGCACGACATCGCACAAAGCTGAGCTGCCATCTACTACATAATTAGGTTAGGATGGGAATAATTAAGAGTATTATTCTGCATTACTGTAGTCCGTGCCTCGAAGAATTCAAGCTAAAAGTGGAGCCGAGGAAAATGTAGCAAAGTACTAATTCTGGTGCTTTTTAGCTCCAGAATCTTCCTCCTCAAAGTCACAAACAAAGTTCAGTAGATAGCTGTGATTTCTATGATTATCTCCAGCTTCAAAAGAAAAGCATCGAGCATCAACCAAGAGCAGTAATCTTGTATTTTTTGCCAGCATTGCTAGTTTTAGAGCTTTGAATGTGCTGAAAAAACATAAACTACTACGGATAATTCAAAGAGGTACCTCTTTGAATTAGAGTCACATCCTGCGCACCTCCACAGCCCCGCTCCCGCAACCAGAAGCTGTTAATTCATCATTGATTTATGGTCACAGAGGTAGCTGTGAGGTTAAAGCGCTCACAATTCATGTGCAGGGAAAGCGCCATTAAATCAACATTTGATCAATACTCCGGACGACTGTGCCACACAGCAACTTTCCCAAAGGAATATCTTAAATCAGATGAGAACTGGAGAACAATCTCCTTTTCATCTGACCTCTGAACCGCAGAAGATGCCTGATTTTCTATGGTGATGGCAAATAAGAGCAGCACTGTGCTCATTAGAGTCGCTTTTCCTGAAGGGAAAAAACAGACAGTGGGAATCGAGGACGGTGATTGGTGAGTTGTTGAAGCCAAACAAACGCGACAGTAATATCTGAGATAAGTGGATATGAGACTGAAACAACTTTAAGTCCGGTATTCTTATTTTGCTCAGTTTTTGATGCTCGGCTGCAGAGAAAATACTTCTTACTGTTCTCTCGATGTTGTATAATTTTATCTTTTTGATTAGATTCTGTCTCCCTGTTTTCTTTTCTTTGCTCGTTTATGTTTACTTTCTTACGTTCTGATCTCTGCAGACAGATGGTCCGTCGCTAATCAACCCACCTGTCCTTTGTTAGTCTTTAAATCTCTCAGCCTATTCAGTCAGATGCTCATCTCGTCTCAGTCGTCCGATACTGCAATGGTTCGTTTCATCCCCCACGAAGCTCTGCTTTTCTTCTTGATTTACTGCTAAGACAGCTTCTTTTGTTTCCAGTTAATTTAATAAAGTAATTTTGTTCCACCTACTTCCTGCCTTTAATTCTGGTATTTGCTTTTTCCCCCCCTCTCTCTCCTCAGAAATGTTGCAAGAAGAAAAAAGCAGGGACTGTCTTCTCTTGGGGCAAATCTCCCGGCTCTCGCCTTGGAATGCCTCAGTGTTCCCAAGACGGATTACAGCTAATATTTACCACGTTTTCTGAGTGTGCTCAAAGCCGAACTGAACTTCTAGAGTAGAACATCTTGTGATCGGTTTTGATTCTTGATAATATTCTGAAGAAGAATGACTCTTCATTCTGCTTGGATCACATCTTCTCTTCACTAGAAGAATCTGTAGAGTTTCTAATCTCCAGACCTGTCGGTGAAAGCCCTTCGCTTCCAGTTTTAGCTTAACTTGTGGATGGGCTGATATTTTATCCATTTCTAAATAGCTCTGATAGATGAGTGATTCAAACAACAACAACACACTGCTTGGTTATGCCTGACTGGGCACATAACCAACAAGTGAAACTTCTGGAAAAAAAAAATACAGAAGTTAGGGAAGCATCCACCACTTTCGCTTGATGCAACACTCAAGATCGTCTTTTCTGGGAATAATCATCAGTAAACATATGCTATTTGCACAGCCTGCGTGTGCAAAATTTGGATTCAACAGATGGTCGGGCGGAGCAAAGCAAGCGCGCCGAGTCACATGTTTCCATCGTGTAATTCTGTATTTTACATACAGCGCAAATCCATCAGACGTCTAATTGTCACAGCCTGATTTGGGTCAGAGTGTTCAGTCGGTAGCTCTGTCCTAATTAAAATAAGCGCTCGTCACGTAATAACAATGAACCATCCAGGTGGAGGCTGAGACAAAAAAATAAAAAATAAATAATAAAATTGTGCAAATAGATAACAGCAACATGTGCAGGGATAAAAATCTGGAGCATAGCAGGATCAGAGCAGCAGAATCCATGCGGCTCTCTAGGGAAAGCACTTAGGAGGGAAACGATCACTGCTGCTGTTCATTTTATGGAATATAGACAAGAAACAGTTTTAAAAAGGGAAAAAGTTGATGAAAAGGAGTAGGAGCTCCCACTAACCCATGAAACAAGTCATGCAACCAAGGCAAGATGGCTCTAAAGTCATCCTACAATGCACATTCAAACTCACTCATTGTGCTTTGAAGCAGATTCCTCCCAGTGACGCTCATGGGCGATGCACAGTCGATACTTTTATTTTTAGACTCCCCCCCACATCCCCCTTGAGCGTCTCTGAGGACGCAATCTTTGAGAAACCAAACCCTGAGTCCATATTTACTATAAATACGCCTGAAGCCAAACGGCTCCTTCCACTCCTAACCTTGCCTTTGTTGTTGTTGTTGTCGGGTTTTTTTTTTTCTGATTAAAGTGCAGGGTCCCTGCTTTGAAGACGAACTCCAAAAGGCCCCATTAATCAGGAGACATGCATGCAAACAGCACACTGTCAAGTCTTACCTCCTCATGAAGTATGGCCTTACACATGGAGTAGTTCCCCTTCAGCGCCCACGTCCCATTTTCAAGACATTTCCTATAAACGTTATCTGCACGGAGGGCAAGACAAAAACAAACAAGAGATTATTCATAAGGGCTGAAGTGACTTGTTTTCTGTTTGAGTAATATTTTAGCACCTAGCTTAGAAATGTAACATACACCACAAGACAAATTCGATTGCGCTCCTTGTAAAGATGTGTAAAAAAGTCCTAGGGAAAAAAAAAAAAAAAATTCAGTGCTCATTTGCAGCAGCATAATCTCGCAACGAACAATGCAGGAAAACATCTTTGTTAATGGGACGGTTCTTAGTATTCTCCTATAACACTTCACAAGGTGGGAACATTTGGAGAGACGTATTGTTAGAGCACTCAGGTTTCTTAAAAACGTAGGGTTTCTAGGATGAGATATTTTGCGTCACGGTTAATCATTTGTGTTTTCTTGGTCGTAAGCTTTCAAATTTTTCATTTTGTTGAAACACACAATTTCATTTCAAATATTCCGGCACAGAAAATTTCACGACGCCGTGCAATCGAGCAGGAGATTTGGAGGGGAAATGCACCCACACGACTGGGTGGCGAGATGGACGTGGGTCTTCAACCAGCCCAGCTGCTGGTGATTTAGCTAAAAACAAAGATTTGCTACATTTGGATTCCTTTATTGGATTAATCAAATAAAAGTATATATATATATTTTTTTTTATTCTGTAATTTTAAACTGATTTCTAAGGGGGTATATATTTAAAATAAAATTCAGAACCTGGGTTTTTATCTATATTTAATCTGTAATTTCTTCATTTCCCAGAGAAAAAAATATTAATTTTTTTTATTTTCTCTGTGCACACGTTCTCCATAAAATACATACGATACTGGAGTATTTTTTTTAGTTTTTTACACATCTACATTTGTCCAAGTCTGTAAATGGAATTTTCCGCTCTTTGTGTCACCGTGACCTTTTTCCGCTTTTGATATTAATAAGAAGAGATGTCATTAGAGGTATTTGTAAAAGCTGTGATTTTTCACACGTTCGCTCTCAGGGTAGTGTACCACTCTGTGCCTCAACTTTGCCGTTAAATTGTACGTTTAGCCCCGATTTATTCTCAAATGACCTACATTAAACATGTATTTCCGCATCACATTAGCCTCAATCACTGTCAGCATATTCCCAAAACATCTCCACTGTTAAATGAGAGGAAAAAAAAGAAAAAAAAAGACCAAAGTCAAATAATAAGCTTGGGTTTTATTTATTTTCTGGCAGGAAATAAAAATGCTACCCACCACTTGATAGAGCAGCTATGGAATATTGGAAGGAGCTGTGATGAAAGAAGTGACAAATGATGAGGAAAATTCAATTTTTCAAGCAGACTTGCTGGATCATAGCTCAGCACGTGCATTAAATGAAAGAAATGAAAAAGGACAATGTGGAGCTCAAAGGCATGGAAAGAAGTAATTTAAAGTTAAATAAAGTGAACAACTTTTTCCTAATATAACCTTAGCTATAAACCAGTAAATTCCTGCATCTGGTATTTTGTAAATGACCAGCTAATTAGGGCCTGAAATGCAATTTTCTTCTGCCTTTGTCTGTTAATCACACTTTAACACTGCAGGTCACTACAAATATTAATATCAGACATGTGTACACAAGTAACATGTGGGAAATTAAACGTAGCTGTTCAAAAACATATTAATAGCATAACTTATAATTTAACAAACAACTGCTTTCAAATATAAATGAAATATAATTTAAAAACATTTCATATCTATCTTCTATAATAAGACATTTTTCTTGACAAAAAGGCAAAACGAGAATAAATCTGCAAGGTGATACAACTTTTCACTTCCTTTAAATGAAATGGATTTGAAAGTCAGAATACATTTTTAGAATGCAGAAAAAAAACAATTTCTCTTCTTTAAAGCAGATAAAGAAATGACATGAAAGCATCTGGAAGATGTAACCTTTAGATTTTACTGTAACTCATTCCCTTCGCTCTCATACTGATCAATCTTTTTTTTTTTTTTTTCCCAGATATAATCATAAATGTCAGGCTGCTAGGGAGCAAATGTCCCTCTCGGGCTTCGAGCGGCGTGAACGTGAGCGCTACGGCCAATCTTCATGTGCCGACTTACTTCTGCCATAATAATGTTACGTGGCTGCAGCATAAAAAATTCAGCACGGGTTTGAGGGATTATTCATCTTCAGGTCAGGTTCTCTGTCAGCCTGGTGAGCGGCGAAAGCAGACCGGCTGACGCTTCGTTCTGCACAAGGATATTTTTCCACAGAGGTTTAATAGACAGTTTGGACCCTGAGCTTGTGACCGGTCGCCTCCGTGGGTCATCGAATGTCTTCCCGGTGACAGTTTTTTGTTGTTTTTTTCCTTGCAGAAGGGAAGTTTGTGGTTAAAAAAATTCAAATATATCAAAATCGGGAAATATTACAACTTCACAACGGCATCTCCTTCAGAGATAAGCTCTTTAGGAGTGTATATGAAAAAAAATCCCATCAGTATGAAGGTGGATACCAGAGCTGGGGGGCTGATGACCCAGAATGCATGTTTTAATAACTAAAAATGTTTGGGGCGGGCCAGAGATAAAATGGGATTGGGTTGCCTGAGGGCATTAATGTTCAATGAGCTGGGTAAAAATAGCAGGTTGACACTGTAAAGGGACTGTCAGACCCAATCAAGATTACCTGGCTTGTGATATTCCCTAAACCACAAATGCAATATCCTAGAGAGCTTTAAAATCTGCCTGTGGAGAATTACGTCAAAGTCAGAACAACGTTGTGTACTCAACGGTCTGAAAAAAAAACAAAAACTAATTCATAAAGTTAGTTTCAAAAATACTTTCAAGGTTTCAAGGTTTTGAGTGCACTGTAAAAGTTTACCACCTGTGTTATTTTTTGTTTATTTTTATCTATATTTAATTTGTAACCACTTCATTTCCCTGAGATAAATCGATTTTATTCAGCTTTTATTTTATCTGTAGACCCCGTTCTCCATAAAATCTCTAATTTTCACCTTTTACTCAAGCCACACTTGCATAACATTGAAAGAGTACACAGCTGCCCTCGGGGCTCTTGTTCAGGCTTCATGCAAATATATTGTAGCCGAAGCAATAAAGTCACATTGCGTCCCATTTAGAAAAACAAAGCTGGCGCGCAAAGCAATTGTGTAGAAGCTAATATAAACGAAGATGCATCAATGAGGTCACAGAGGATAGTTTTGAAAATGGCTTCAAGGTGTGGCACTCTTAAAAAACACGGTTTTAAACTCACTGCAAATTGCAGTCTTTAAAATGTTCCCGCTGTTCTTTTTATAGAGGGTTTGTGAGCCCATGGCTGCTGGAGGCTGCAAGTCAGCAGGTTAAAAACAAGGGAATTCCCAAACAAAAATGAAAAAGAGAGAGAAAACTTGCTAAAAAATATGTACTCTTATACCACTCAATGCTGCATCTCTTAATTTTTTTAAGATAATTCAAGTTTTCTCAAAATAAAAACTGTTTGCAACAAGCTTTGAGAGTCTCTGAGTAAACATGCAACATGGAGTAAGTTTGCCAGAGAGAACAAACCAGGACTTCTGGAATAATCTTCTTTAGACACATGAGTTCATAAAGTCTGGACATCAGACCAGAGGAAATGTTTGAAATAAACTTTAAACCTCCTACGGTGATCTGTCCGGCAGCTGTTTAATGTTTGGTGGTTGACTTGGCCAGCTCTCAGAGAATGCACCACGAATTCTACTGTATCAGAGATGAATGGAGGAAAATGTGAGATCTGTCAAAAAGGTCAAAGTTGAAGCAGAACTGGATCATTGAACATGACAAGTTTTGAGAATAAAAACAATCAGAAAATGTAAGGTCTGTGTGCGGGCCTTGTTCATGATTTCATTGAGATTCTCTGCAGGGATTTCAAACAGGCTGTACGTTTAAAAAAAACAAACAAAAAAAAAAACCCTTCAGATATCAGGAATGGGACAAGATTTTCTTTGACACCATTTCTCACACTAGTGTCAAAGACTACTTGATGCTAAAAAAAAAAAAAAGAACTCACTGAAGTTAGCTCAACCAAAATGCCGCAAAATGGTGTCCTTACTTTTTTCTCAGCTACAAAACGCATTTTCGTTTCAATTTCTTGCTTAATGAATGAAGTAAAACACATTGCAATTCAATCCCATTCTTTTCCAGAGATAATTTTAAGCAAGTCTCAAAGACGTCCCAGTCGTGCAGCCAGAAGCTTTGAGGAACAAATGTTGAAGCTTTCAAACAAAGCAGCGAGACCTTGAAATGAATTCTTCCTGGCACTGCACTCAGAATGATTTATAGCAGTTAAGCATATGCAGTCTGTTCCCCCACGCAGCTCATATTTAATAAGGTAATGAAGTGGCCTTTCTTCTTCTTTTTGACATTGTCTGACAGCTTGCATCTGAGGAGAGGAGAAGGGTTTAATAGCCGCAGCTAATTAAGATTGATTTAACGACAAAGGCAACAATTTCATTTGCTGCTTATACAATTAGTGATGCTTCCTGCTGCTACAGATGCGAAAGATCCGAGCTGTGCGATTCGGGAACCTCCGTTGCTTCGCGAAGGAAAAGTGAGGAGGAAGATTTATATCGGTGTCTCGTGTGTATGTCGAGTGCTGATGTATCATTAGAATGCATTTGGCTGAGATAAGCAAAACAGAAGGGAGGAGGGTGACACAGTAAGCGCGGAAAACGATACACAAACATTTCTCAAGCGCAGTATCGCAACCATCTTCACAGGTTTCACTATGAAAACTGATTACTTTTGCAAAGAGGGAACCTCTGAGCATGCAAGAAAACCCCCCTTCCCCTAAAGAATCAAAATAAAACAATAACCCGTGATGATGAAAGGCTTTGGATAAAGAAAGGGCTTGTCCTGCACCCTGTCTTTATATAAAAAAAAAGTTGACTTAAAGTGATGACAATAAATAATAAAAGAATCACGCATACAGTAAGATTCTCATATGGCTTTGTCAACAAATATTTGAGACAGGGACGAGAAAACAGTGGGACTTTGTAATGCAATTACAAACATCTCATGGAACATTTCACTGGTAATTATATTAACTGGCATCAGGACAGTCACAGGATTGCTTGTAAAAACAACATGGAACAAAGGCCGAGTCTTATAAAGAGAACGATGGGGAGGGGCTTACATCCCTACAAAGGTTTGTGTGAAGAAATGCATCCCAGTGAAAACTGATTTCATCATGTTTTGCTTAACACATTAATTAAAAGAACCGTCATTACATGGCTCATGGGAAAAGCATGAAAACAAATACTGAGCCATCACCAAGCCTTCAGGCAGCGCTGCATTGTGAAAGGGATGCATATCTGTTGTGGTTATCTTTGCATTGGGGTCAGTAAGACTTTAGGAAACTATCATCAGGGAGAAAAGTTCAGTTCTGTATCCAGAAAATTCAATTACCGTATTTTCCGGACTACAGAGCGCACCTCACGCAGAACCTGCCTCTCCAACCATGGATTCCTTCACGCCAAGCTTACGTACAGCGGCTATCGATCTGTACCGTCAGATTGATAGCCTTCAACTTAAAAGCTGCATCACATTAACTTCTTCGTGTAGTTTCCATGATGAAGGGGTATGAGTTTGAAAACATTTTTCCGTCGTGCCTGTTACTAGCATGTGTTTGCTCTAAATGAAAATTAGCACTTTCTTCTTTGATTTCCAATTTTGACTTCAAATGATTCACTTCCTGCTAAAGAGCCCCCTGGTGGTTGAAAAAAAAAATCCACAGAAAAGCCGCACCGGGATATAAGCCGCATCGTTCAAAACGTGGAAAACAAGTAGCAGCTTATAGTACGAAAAATACGTTATGTCCATCAAACAAGGAAGGATTATAACCAGCCCTAGAGACGATTCAGTGCTTTCTGGGCCTTAGTACATTTTAGCTTAGGCTTTAAGGTGAAATGGAGAATTATTCATAAATCTGGCCATTGAAAATGTGAGATCACACTGAAACATCAAATTCTCTGGTCTGAACGAAGAATGCTCATTACCCAAGTTCAGGTCCAGGACTGGTGAAGGTGCAGAGGTGAAGTGTTGCACATTGAATTGGTAACTTTCACATACGTGATGCTCCACTAGTGCTGTTCTCCAGCCTATATTAAGCCAAGCCTCTTGTTTATGAGGGGAATGATGCATTTCAAGATAATACAAGCTTCACTGATTCAGAAAGGAAGCGTGGCAAAGCAGAAAGAGCGTACTGCATATAGTTAGAGATGCACAAATTAGGCTTTTGCTGGTTATTTTTAGTGGTCTTTGAGCTCGCCAATTCAGTTTCAGAGAAATTGGACAAAAACATGCTGTACAAAAATAACTACAGGAGATCCTTCTTGCTTATAGAGATCAGTATTTACGACTACTCTTTGACCAAACTTGTATTATACGAGTTACAACAGCATGTTGTATAATAATAAAGTATTTCTGAACCAAACTGAACTGAAAAGTGAAAGATGTGAAGTCAAGTTACCCAGAGCAACCAAAATATGATCACTCATTAATATTGTGTCATTCAAGATAGATGTTAAAAAAAACACCGGCAATTATTAAGAGTTGAAGGAACAATCAAATTGATCTTAAGGCATAAATGCAAAATCTTTCAGGATATTTGAAATATCTTCTCCAACTTTTAGAGATACTAAATAATAGGATTTTTTAGTTTTATTTAAAATTATTTTTAAGCACATCAGTAGTCTGCAGTGTTGCATCAAATCACGGATAGACACAAGCTAATAATTCAATGCAAAATGGTATAAAACAACCACAGTGTCCTGCCCGGTGACAAGTTGGCCCACAGCTATTGTAACTATCCTGTGATATCCAGAGTGTTGATGGTTAGTGTTCAGGTCTGACCCGATTCCACAGATGTTTGATCTGGGTAGAAATGGGCAACCTTGCTGATCGTGCCTTGTTAAAAAGACTACCAGGGAGCTGTTGCAGCACAAGTTAGATGAGAGGATGAAGGGTGGCACTGACGTAGCACTGTGCTGTCAGGGTCCCTCAAATCATGACCAGAGGTGACCCACATCTTGATGCACAAAGTAACCATGGTGAATTTCTCCACAACACTGCCACGTTATGCATACAGACAAGGGCCATCTGTGGTCAGCAAAACCAAGATTCTATAGTCAACACAATTTGATCTCACTCATCTCCCAGTCATGGTGGCATGTTTGGCGGTGAATCCACAGGTCTGTTGATCCTACCCATTGACACACAGAGACTGTTGACCCTGGTGGTTGTAAATAATCCAATATGTGTATCTTGAAGACGGATGCAGAGGTCATAGTATTCTTTAATGAACCGAGTGTGAGTAGGTGAGAGACGCAAATATTTGAGACACCCTCTAAAAATGCTGAGAAATTCAATAGGTCAAACACCAAATATACCTTATTAATAAGTACAGAGGAAACCATCTTAGGACTAACACAGAATCCATGGTTTCTTAAACTGACGGCACACCCCCATCGCATTCCTGTTGTCCAAGCGTGACATCTACCTTGCTCTTCCAGAACGTCAAGCTAGGACTGCAGGAGGGTTTTAATCTGCAGACTGGCAACAAGCAGTAAGGATAGTCGAAGTCCGCTGGTAAATCCTGCCATGTACTGTCGATTGTTTTGAAAATAGTCCGTGAAAGGATTTGCACAAAGTACAATTTTCTCTGGCAATGTGGCTGGGACATTGAAATTGAAAAGTTAAATGAAGCCAAGCAGTCCTGTTTTCCGTGACTGGGAAAATGTCCATGGACACATGTTGTTCATTACAAATAACAACAAAACCCGTGTGTTTTCCAGCAGCCATTGTACAGCGCACACAGTGATAGAACCAGCTGGCTAAACATGCTCATCTTCGAAAAATGAAGTGAGCGGAGCTCCGCTTGAGTTGGTAAGGGGCTGGGGTTGCTAGGTGAGAAGCAGTGCCCAGTCATTGTGACTAAATAACTGGGAGGTTTTTGAAAAGGTTTGTTTTCCAGTCACCAACAAAACATTTAGCTATTGCCAAAAAGTGGCTGGGTGATTTTACTTTATTTTTTTAGCACTTGGACTGTTTCTAGAAGCAGTAAAGACCCAAATGGAAGTACAAAATGTGCAAAGAAATTTGCTTAATGGGTCTCCTTTAATCATTACTTCTAATAGAATTTGCCGAGCATGTGTTCGAGTGCACATAACAGCTGAATCAAATTAGCTGGATTTAGAAGGAGCCTTCACAACAGTAGTACTTTTGTTCCAACAGTCTTGTCAAGCTTGTCATCTCTACTAAAAGTAAAACAGAAAACATTCCACGTGATAAACTACATAACCATTAAAACAAGTAAATATGTCAGTCAGCTGTGAACTACTCCAGAGACCTCCGAAGGTCATAGCTTGATGATGCCACCATTACCACAACATCTGGAAACAGCAACTATGAGATCCAGGGGTTCTCAAACCAGGCTATGCCTTGAGATTTTGTCCATTAAAACCAGAAGCGGAGTCCACCCTGCATTATGAAGAACTTAATATCCAGAATGCTTACACAGCTCTGGGTTTGGCGCATCGGGGACCAAAAAGCTTGTAAAGGGACCGCAGCGTCCCAAACTCCTGCAGCAAACCCCCAAAAGGATGCATCGGGGGAGTATGGTCATAATCGTTTTTCAGAGCCTTGAAACACATGTGGACTGGGCAATCAATTTCCCATGACCCCCTCATCGACTCTGCAAGGATAAAGGTCTGGTCCTCTGTTCCACAACCTGGGGAAAAACTACACTGCTCTTTGTTAGTTCGAGCTCTGACAGTCAGTCATAATGTCCTTTTTCCACTGCAGCTGAAAAGTGTAATTGCTCCCCTCTGTTAATTCCTTTCAAAAGGCTCCAAATAAAAACGCCACCCTGGTCTGCCATGGAAAATTTGTTGTTGGCCGAGATTGAAAAGGCATGTCATTCATGACAGCCCCATAATGTCCAATGAATTTAGCATCTCTGAGCCAGACCTGGTACCTGCCAGTTGAGAAATTTTTTTATTTTTTTTAACTATGCTGGGGACTCAGCCGTCTCCACAGTCCACAGATGTTTCAACACTGGAGTGGAGGTGAGTATTAAAGAGCTTCCTCCACTAATCAACGTGTCACCGAGGCCGAATGAAAGTCCTTTGTCATAACTTCTCTCATTTCTTCTCTTTGACCATAACTAACCACGTCAAGAACAATGAATATCTCCGATTTCTCTGAGCCTTTGAAACATTTTAAGCCTGAAATAAAAAGGAATCAGGAGAGCTTTTCCTGTTTTGAGTCCCTGTGCTTGATAAAGTATCTGCACTATGACATGACATCCGATGCAAATCTATACTCTCTGTGCTATGCCAAAATGTATGTTCAATATGTTAAGCTAAACTTTCTCTGTACAATGCCAAATCAAATAGTGTCTGTGTTATGTGAAGCTGCACTCCAAATGTGCTTTGCTAAGCTAAAATGAGCTAAGTAAATTAACTGTAATTATAGCATGTTAAATGCTAGAATGTAAACAAGCATCTGTAAGAATTACTGGAAACACATAAACTAGACAATTTAACAAAATGTTTATCTCCATTAGTAATCCAAACGATAATGCTATGCATTGTTTGCGCATAGTTAAAGGTTAATCCCTGACATTTTGTGGGGAAACCGGACCTCACTTTATTAAATTTACAGGGCAAGCTCTCAGCTGGCCGTGCAACATGGACGAAATAAGATTTCCCACTGTGCCTTCTGCTGAGACGGTGGCAGTAACACCTCTTTATTACCATTCTCCTGCAGTCCTCTCAGGATGTGAGCCACTGACGGCGTCGTAAAGCGCCTTTGCACGGGATCGCAAGCTCAAGGTCCCTAAAATAACTGCTGATTTTATGTAGAGGCTGCTGTCAAACCGGACTTCTGCCAAGAGTTTCAATCACAACACCCCAAAAATGCCTCCAGAGACTCTGAGATGGCTCACGTCGCATCTCTTCGTTTGAGGAGATGCACGCGGCACGGTAAATATTTGTAACATTTGCTTCGTTATCTGCCTCTGCATGATAATGTGTATGACAAGAGCAAGGTTAAAAATCCCACTGGAGCCATGCACGCTGAGCCCAAATTATCCCCTTTGCATTTTAATTCTAAACATCACACCGGGCAAACAAACAAGCTGCTTGGTAACAAATACGAACTCACACAGAGGGTCGCCTCTGCGGCTAAAAATGCGGGACAGAGCAGAAGTGTGGCTGTAATTGTACGCCCCTTGCAAGCAAATATGCTGACCCAAATTTCGTCACAGTGGCTTAGCTCTCCAATTCTATTGGATCAATGGCTGTGGCTAAGAAGCGTCTTCCTCCTCTGCGCATCCGAAGCAGGGGTCTAATTAACGCCCGCATCAGCACAGAAGAAAAGGACATGTTATCTGCACTAATTGAGAGCAAACTGCAGTGTTTCTCGCACAACCGTGGGGGCAAAACAAACTATACAAATCAAAGCTGTTTACGTGTGCATACAGGACGTTTCATATGAGTCAGACACACAAACAAATGATCGTCAAGCGGAGCCCGGGGAGGCAGCAAACATGGATACAAATGTCAGGAAAAACTTAGAAAAATACATACATGACAAGGAAGGTTAAAGAGGTTTTGAGGATGTTTTTTCAATAACCCATCAAGTCAAGTAGAAAAGAAAATGACTAAACTACTCAGGCAATAACAGTATATTTACATAGACTACAGAAAATGGCGCACAACTTGTTTTACCTCATTAAATCAGACCAATCTTTTCTAGTTTCATGTCATTTAAGATGCTAAAACTTATTTCTAGTTTTTAAATACATGAAAAATAGGTGAGAGATATTTTTGGAGATTTTTTTTAAATTATATTTTCTGCAAAGTCAGACATTTTTAGAACATGAGTTTACCTTTTAATTGTTCATTAAAGCACAAATTACATTTTGCCTTGCAATATTCTGACAGGTTACTTAACATTTAGGTTAGCTGGAGAATGTATATAAAGTTAGCTGGTGCAGAAAATACAGTATTTAGGTATTTTATTCTGGTATTAAAGGCTGGACAGGAAGTAACTTGACTGCTAAAATGTTTCATTTTTTTTCATTTTGCCATCTGATTTTGTTTTATTCAAAAAATGTATGTATCTGTACTCACTGGGAATTAGGCAGGAAGAGATTCTTGTGACAATAACCTCAAGTTGCATGTTCAAGTTTGTCACTATTAAATAAAATCTGACCGCGGTTGAAGGTAAACACCTCTTCTCTCTAAAAGAATATGGAGGCACAAATCAGATTTACAACACTGCAACCATCAGCGTTTTGAGACAATGTCTTATGGACAAATGCATGCATCTGTCAGACAGATAGTCAGACATCTGACAGTTGAATGTCTTCGTACAATGAGGAGTTGATGGATGACATGGTTATGCTAATTTTTGGTTTTCTCCAAACATGCGACTGCATTATGTTCAAACATCTCTACTTTGGTCTCATTTGTACGGAAACATTTACTGCCACGGCTCGGAAATAAATTCAGGAGCAGCATCTCGCTGTAGCGAGAAAGTTACTCGTTAAAATGAGAAAACCTCGTCATAAGGAGATGAAAAACTCATTAAAATGACAAAATTTATCATTTTAACGAGATAAAATCGCACTCCTCCGACTGATTACAACTTCTTAAAAATGCATGAAAGAGCTCATTCCTTCTCACCGCTTCTTCTAAATGACATTTCAAAATCCGAAGAGGTCTTGCTGTTTTACTGTTGCCACCTTTCTTCGATGAAAGAAAATATATTTTGTTTTTAATAAGAAACAAGTCTTGCTTTTACGAGTTTTGCATCTCGCTTTAACGAGAACATTTTCTCGCCTAAACGAGACACGGCGCTTAAGTTTATTTCCAAACTCTGGCAGTTTAATTCTTACGTGCAAATGAGACCAATAGCTTAAACATAATGCAATGTTTCAAGAAAACCAAAAACAGCACGAAAACACGCCATCCATTAACTCCGTGGTGTACAAAGTTATTTGACAGTTAAACGTCTGACAGATAAATCATGTCTCAAACTGCGTCGTCAACAGGATGACGATCCCAAACAAAAACAGAAAAAGAATGTGTGTGGTAATGGCCCATGCAACACATTTCTTTAAAATGCTGTGGTGCAGAAACAAACCTCTGGAAACCTTAATGAACTGAAGCAAAGTTGGAAAGATGAGTAAATTCTTTCCCACAATGATGTCAGAGATCAAACAGATCACAGAGGAAACTTTTCCCCCCTGAGTTACTCCTGCTACAGTTAATTCTAGTTTTCTAGTTTCTTCAACACATGCAGCAAATCCCTGAGTAAAATTCATTTTAAAATTTTTCTTTGGAGGTTAAGGAACAGGTAAAACTATGTAGTTTGACATATTCCATTGCAACAGACTCGGGTTGCACTGCTGGTCCATCTTGATCCTCATTTACAGCCGAGTGTACTTGACAAACTGAATATTCTCTGCCAGTTGACATCGCATCCATGTGCAAAAAAAATTATAATAATAATAAAAAGGAAGGGGAAACAAACTATATATATATATATATATATAACTGTCACTTTCAGGATGTTCTTACTTAGCGACCCCAATGGTATTAAAGGAAGATCATAAAGGAAGAAGAGTAGCAGTGGCCTTAGTAGTGCTGCTGTTCCAATGCACATAATTCAACTGATTTATTACTCCCTCAGCAGGACATCGAGCTGAGTAGACGCTTTTTAAAGACGCATCAGATGAAATCAGGTGTGTTAAAGCAGAACAACATCAAAACTCTGCAGGGCAGAGCAGCCTGCAGACCTGCAGAGAGAAACTCTGTCCAACTTTGGACATGGACAGTCTTTTGGCAGAGCTGGTGTTTGTTCTTATCTGGACAAGCATTACCTGCTTCAGTAGAGCATGCTGCAGATCTCACACTGATCCACGCTGCAACATCTGTCTTACATTGCAGACTTCAGAAGTCTCTTGGTTAGCCCTTTTGTTTGGATTTGGATTTTTTTAAATTCGATTCATTTCTGCATTACCCGCAAGACGGGAAAATAAGAGCTGTAGCGACGTAAACTTTCCTTATGACACAAAAACTCATTTTAAACCTAAAACTGAAGCTTCTCATCCACTGAGGGAGGTGAGCTGCTGTCATGGTTGCCGGCAACAAGGCTAACCAATGGGTCTAACCCTGTCGCCTTGTTACGGTTAATTTACCTTTAAAAAAAAAATAAAAAAAAAGATTCATTATCACAAAACAAATGCTGCGTCCAGAAGTAAAGCTTTGTTCCCAACAGTTCAAATTTCCAAAACAAGTTCCAGGTATATAGATTTTTTTTTTTTTTTTTTTTTTTTTTATTACTGGAAAATTCTGCCACCACTTCGTTTTTTTTTTTTTTATCAAAAAGTAAATCCTGTTCCCATTCCACTGAACTGTAAAACCTGCAAGTCGTCTGCAGAAACGGGAACCGGTTCCAGTTTTCCAGATGGCTGTGTTTTCTGACTATAACAGCTGTTTGTTTCTGCAGAGCGACACAACTGAATGGTCTGAGCCGTCCACTTTCAGGTAATAATTTACTTCTCGAGTCTCACTGGCGGCACGATCCTTATGAGGAACAGCAGCAGCCCTTCGCCTCGCTTTTACTCCACTTCACTTTTACCCTTCTTCTGTCTGTGTACCGACTGGCATCCATGAACTATTTAACAAACACTCCTCTGACCCGCAGTTCGCTCAACAAAAGCATAGATTGCATTTATTGTTGGTGGATGAGATGGCGAGCCGGAGCGAGGGCTCAGCCACCCTGCTGACCGCCAGCACTTCTCTAAATAAACCTACCGCCCTCCTCCCTCCCTACTTCTCCTCTTCATCCTGACTGGCACACACCCGGAGACTCACAGCCACTCAGTGAAATGGGCATCCACGCAAGCAAACGGGAGCTGCTCCCACACTGTCAGGCGCACATGTGAAAATCCACCAGCCTCCCTCTGGGGGACCATTAAGGGCAAAGTCAAGCCTGGCAATAAACGGTGCAAGGGTTTGCGGGAGGGGCGAGATGGGCAGCGGCAAAGATAGCTGTTCCAGGCTGAGTCACGAACGGGCGTGCAGCGCCACGGGCACCTGTCAGAGCTCTCTGCGGCTGAGCGGTCTGGACAACGCCCGCTGGACGTCCGTCATCCCCTCCGTGCATATGTTTGACAGCACGCTTCAAGTCTGGGATCAGGATCAGATATGTTGAGGAGCTGGTAATGATTAGCATGTGTTGATTGCTCCAATTAAGTTTCTTTCCAGGCACAGAGTCTCAGGAGGAAGGTTAACGAAAGCATTTAGCCTTTTTTTGGCTTTTTTTTTTTTCCTTCTGGCTCATTATATGTGTGATTTTTCTTCCCCCCTTTCCCCCTTTTCGCTTGTGTTAAATTGAACAAAATTATAAGTTCAGCGGTGAATGTAATGTGTTAATTAGGGAAATAACTGTTCGCACAGATGCTAATTTGGGACATGTACTACATTGTACAGCAACAAGCAAAAGCTGCTAAATGTAATGTTACCGTTTTGAAACAGAAAATAAATAACTGAAAGAGGTACAGTAAAATAAAGCAGCCTTAGAGAGCCTTGAGATATCAAGGCAGTATTTGATCTTTTCCTACCTTTGTTTTCCACACTTCGTCATGTTGCAAACACAAACTTCAATGTACTTTACAAGAATTTGACGTGATGAAGCATCGCAAAGCAATGCAACGCAGAGAAAGAAAATCGGATTTACATTTTGCCACAAGTCATGTAGGGGGCACAGCAGCATCACGACAAGCATCTTTTAAACCGTTTATTAAGGATAACATTTCAACAGAGGAGTTAATTCAGGTGTCCTGATCAGGGAAGATTCACAAATTTTGTAGACAAAAAGTTAAAAGCTTCTATATAAACTTTGCAGAGGTCGAGGTTGTTTTCAAGGCATGCATATATCAAAGAGTGACATGTCCACCTTCAGTGTGCAGAAGGTGGACGCAGAATCATACGTGTCTGAAATCAGGTCAAGCACATTGTTCTGTAACACACACATGGGTTCGTGTGTTGAATGGCATCATCTGGAGCTCAAATGACATATGGGTCATAGTAACACACTAGCAGAGAGCGGCAACAGATAAACAACATTCGTAGGTCAGAAGGTGTGACTTTGTAGAGCAGGAATGTCTGTGTCCAGTTCTCCAACACACCTGACTCACATGAAAGGCCCTTTACCAGGATTCTGCAGAGCTGAATGACCGAACGGAGGTGGAATCCGGTGATTTGATCCAGGTGTGTTGGAGAAGCGAAGCATCCAAAACTTGCAGGATTTTGTCTCTGGAGAACTGTGCACCCCTGCTGCGGAGATATTTTGGAATCATGTAGCAGAGATTATTTCACATTTCTGTAGAAGCTACAGCACCTGATACTTTTGGTTATTATATCAGATTCTATAGACTGAGGTCAGATTGCTTTTACTGTGTCTACATTCGTAGCTCTGTCCATAAACAGTGGTTTCTCATGCAGTCCTGACTCATTATGCTCCTACCGCTCTGCTTCACTTCAACTGCATTTTTACCTAAAATTACGTCAACTAAGACGGCCTTTCCCAGTGCACATTAACTCTTTTCTGCAGCCATTTCTTTTATTAGTTTCTACTTCTCTCTTTTTTTATTAGTTTGATCATTTGTCTTGTTTTAGATAAGCATTCCCTCCATCCCTGATTGGAGACACATTGCGTTTCTTCAGTCAAATAAGTACTCATGTACTCATCCATCTTCAAAACTTTCCATCTTTAATGAAAAAACAACAAAATAGTTTTAATCTTGCTTAAATATTAAAAAAAACAACTTTTAAATATATTAAAAGAAAAAATTGAAAACCAATAATGAACGTAAACTACAATTTCATTTCCAACAAAAAACTAGCTGCTCCTTTAAAAATAGCCCATCTCTGCGTTTTTTTGTTTTTTTTTTCTCTGACATTAGTTTTTGTAAAAAAAAGCCCCAAGGCATCAGTTATATTTTCTAATACCCTTAGATTGATCAATTTTAAAAGATCCGGTGCATGGGAGCCGCACAGACGTGCTCCTTCTGTCTGGCTCTGCAGAAAACAGGGGATTTATCTGGATCTAATTTTGGAACTCCAGCCTGGTGCCACAGTCCTGATTCATGCAAGTACATCTATTCAGGACGGGGAGCCTGTTTAAAGCTCTCATACAATGGATGCTAAGATTTATCTTACCCGACAGGAGGACATGTTTATCTATCACAAACATCCTGTTGTGGGTTAAGATGAGGACAAGTTTGTTATCAAAATCAATGTTTATTGATATCAATGTTTTATCTCATTCAAGTTATCTGTTACTGGAGATAAGCTTTATTGTTATTTTGTCGCTAGTGACTCTCAAAATCAAATAGAAGAAGTCAAATTGTACCGTTTTAATCTCTGGTTTGTCTCTCAAGATCAGAGCTGAGACGCGTTTCAGGTCTTCAGCTCCGTTCCTGTAACCGTATTTCAGAGGAATAGAGAAGCTGACTTTTGCACTTTGAGACCTGAACTCTGGAATAATCTCCCTCTGGATCTGATGCAAGCAGCTACTTCCACTCGGGCTTTTAAGAGCTCCACTCAAGTCTCAGTGATCTGCCCTTGTCTTCACCTGAAGCCACTCATTACAGCCCTAATGCCACTTTCTACTCCATCGACTCCGACCCAGATACACTCCGCTGCAAAACACGCTTGTCTTTTGATTTTGCTGGCAGACGCGGGGTATGTAGTGGCAAAATGAAGCTTGTGTATAAAAATATATACACGCACACTTTTATGTCAATGTTCGCGAAAAGGCCAGGACATTTTTGAAAAGTGAAGAACAACGCACTTGGATGTTTCAGAGTTGTATCTATTTAATAGAGTGCCCTGTTGTGAGCTCTTACAATTACATATTTTATACACTGCACTGTAAACATTGTAGAAAATAATTTTAGAAATGACAGCTGCTGCTGTTATGGTTACAGCTTCTAAACAGGATAGTGACAAACCCAACAGTGGTGACTGGGAGCATTGATGAGTAGAACTTGGCGAATAACTGTATGAGATTGAAAGACTGCTGTACTTCTTTTTTTAATCATATGTATTAAGGTTCTCAGAACAAATTTGGCTATTGCACTTCAGACTTCACTGACTCTTTTGACTAAAGCATCAAAATAATAAATAACTTCCTGTAACTGCAATCTGACATAAATATTCAGCTCCCATCTGTCACCTATCCAAGACCCAAAACTACCGCAGACTTTGGTCACAGCCATGTTGAACATGTTGTGCGACATCCGAACAGTAATTTGCCAAACGGACAGAGTTTTCATCTCAAAGGCGGTACGTTTGTCCCACTGTACAGCCCTGTGGTTTTCAAGACTTTTTTTTTTATTGGAAATATATTTGCAACGCTGGAGTAGAAGCACACCAGTCAACATATGTTTGACAATTTTACTTTTTTGTTTTTGTTGTTGTTGGACAGTTTTAATTTACGTCGGTAACATCTGATGGTTAAATGTATTTTTCGCAAAGACTGTATATAGAACAGAGCCACGTGACTAGACACAAACTGGGTCAATTCGGGTCATTGGAAGGCAGTCATCAGATAAGATCTAACTTTTTCCACAAAGTTGAGACATTTTTTTCTATATCCTACTGGAGGCTTCTAAAGAGACATGCTAATTCACATTTAAATCTGGATTTGGTGTGTAATAAAGAACATGAAGCCTGTGCAAGTTAGCATAATCCTAGAAAAATAATTAGCTTTAGCAGCTGTTACACTCTCTCTCTCTCTGATAACTCCTGCTTCGTTTAGCATTTCAAATGAGATTCAAAGTCTGTCTTTTCCTTCCTATCCTCCTGCACTTCCTCCTGATGACTCGAGAGTTGTCATTTAACCAAGGCAGTGATTTGGGTTTTGGCTGTTTTAATCTCATGGGAGCAACAGTATCCAGGACAAACTCAGGCAAAGTGAGAAAGTTACTCCTCCGTGATTGGAAGACCCTCAGGGTTGAGAGGATGCTTCTCCAAAGACGGCCTGTGAGAACTGTGCAGCAGTATTAAAGTTAAAAGCATGACAATGCATGACATGCTGAGCAGGAGCACACAGTTTGACATCTTTGAAAAGATAAATTAAATCAAATGAAATGGCCATATGGTCAGAATGACAGAATCGTCAGTCTCCAGATTAAGGAGAGATTATCCATGGGATGAAATCAGGTCCAATGTGTGTCTACGTTCTTGGATGGCACCATTGACAAATTGAGTAAAGTTAAGAGTCTATTAAATCCAGGAAGTCCTTGACGAGCAGCTTCTCTGGACAGCAGACATAAATATTTAAATCCCCTACCTGTAAAATCCAGTCATATCCCGACACAAAATCTGCTAAAATAAAACCCTCGAAAGTTAGCAAAGAAGCTGTTTTTATGTTTTAGAGGCCAATAAATTGCAGCACAGAGCTGCAAAGTTGGATAGTCGGCAGGCAGGGGGAAGCTGCTTACAGGTGAAATGTGATGTGTTGATCGCCACTATGCTCGAGAATTAAAATGTGCACAAACGCCCAGCAGTAATTCAGAAACTAAAGTGACTCAACAGTAGAAATGTTAAATAGGATCCAGATCATAAGAAAAAAAGATTGTCACCAATCTGGCAATCTGACACGAGGTCCATTGGACTGGACACAAGATTATGCCCATTATTAGCAAACTGCATCAGTAAATCTGCAGACAGATGCAACTCCCAGGAGTGTACGGCAATCATAGGACAGTTTGAAACTGACATGTTGGATGTCGCACATTAGGTTCAACATAAACGTGCACAAAATGGAGAACGGCAAGTCGCGTAAACATATCCCCCAATCTTTTCCTCAATATGCTAAATTTAGACCTAATGTCATTTTGGCACCCCGTCTTATGATGCAACTTGGAAAAAAACAACCTTTAAATGTTTCTGAACACTTACTTTGACCTCAGCTGGGAATGGGGACACGGAAAGATGGGATTTTTGAGGAAAAAACCAGCTGTGAATTCCACTGCACTTATATGCTGCAGCAACATGGGTCTACAGGGAGGAAAAGTACAACTGCTCAACAGATGGACCATAAATGCTGCATTAGATACTTTGTATGGAGTGTTTTTACAATGTGGGTTAAGACGGGGTGTAAAGGTTCATAAAACCTCATCAAAAAAAATTAACCTCATAGAAAATGTTATGAATTTTTTTTATAGTTTCCTTTTTCTGTAATTATTATTATTCATTTGTTTTTATGTTGACAAGAAACAGGAACAAAAGCACACAAAAAAGAACTAAAATAATAATAAAGCTTCAAATATTTTCAGTTTGTTGGGAACCTCGAGATCAACCCCAAGAATTTACACAAGTCAATATGTTGTCAAAAGTATCTCTCCTAATTCATTTAGATTCATCCATTTGGGATAAATTCTGTTTCCACTTGATCAATAGCAGAACATTGCTACTACAACGAAAGATGCTAATCTTATAAAGCATAGTCTATTTGTACCAGGTTATAAAATATCTATTCATGTTTTAAACATAGCTAAAGTTCAGTCAGATTGCATAGAAGCCCAGTAAAACGTACATTTTCAAGTTTTGCCACTAACATTTCACTGAGTTTGGGTCTGAATTTTGACCCATTTTATAGAAGATGCTTCCTAACGGTAAATCTCCAAGCCGGCCTCAAGTCTTTTGCAGCTTCTAACAGGACTGCTAAAGCTCTATCCATCCTCACTTCCACTTTGACAAGTCTCCCTGTAACTGCTGATGAAAACTATCCCCACAGCATGACACCGTCACCACCATGCTATCTAGCAGACCTCCATGTTTCAAAGAACAGCTGAATTTATACCGAGAAATTACACATAAGAGATTAACTAGAGAAGGCAGACGCTGGATTTCATTCAAGTGAGGAAATTTTGTAAAATTATTTGAACTTTATCTCAATTATTAGGTAAACATCATAACGTTCTGATAAAATACACCGAGGTTTCCCTTCATGGAAGAAGGTAGGAACATTTTTACAAGATAAATTATTTCTCTTAATAAATACTGAATGAAATGAATGCATGTTTTCCATGTATTGTTTTGTCAGCTGCAGTGACAGCAAAAACATTTAAGATAAACTATAGTTGGGAGTTAATCCTAAATATTTAATTTCTGACCTAAAAAGGCACCAAAAAAATTGCCATTCAAGGAAGGCTTTCTGAGATCTCTGCATGCAACATTTTGACCTTCTTTTCTGTTTTTCACAGTTTTTGTGCGTGTGGGTGTGTGTGTGTGTGTGTGTGTGTGTGTGTGTGTGTGCGTGCGTGCGTGTGTGTGGAGTACAGACACACAGAAGTATGTTTTTGTACAACAAATCTGTCTTCGCTTCAGTTTAAGCCCAATGAGGACATGAATTTTCCCTCAGCTCTGAACAAACAGTCATGAACTCTGCAGAACCCTCGCAGCTTCGTCGGACCATGCAGACCCACGAGCGTCTTAGGAGAATTTATGACTTTAACTGTGTGATGATTTCAAGACTTTCCCCTCAAAAACACCGTTTTGTGTTTACATCTAAATATTACAGAAAGGTTTTTGCAGAAAAGCTCCTTGGTGAATAAAGGAAACCTTGATTCTCGGTAGCAACGGAAATTAAATTAGATACACCCTGTTTAGGCGGCTTGCCTGCATTCCTTAGTGACTATTTTGGTTCCTGCGCATTTCTCTTTTATTTTGGGCAGCACCTTTTACAACTTCCAAAACCTGTCAAGTGTCTCGGTGACGATAACTCAAAATGTCTTAGCTGCAAAACATCTGCACGTTAAGATTTCAGAATAAAAGCTTGTGAGTGTAATTAATGGCGTTGTGGAGCAATAGCTTAAATTACACAGTTTGTAAAGGACGTCAAACTGTCAGAGGAAGACTATTTCTACCTCACATTCATCTGTCATCATAACCCCGTAGTGAAATATATCAGACTGTTACTCAAGCCCAACAAGGAGTTTATATAAAGCTCTGTTAGCTTTGAATATCCCAAAACAGACACCTCCTCTTGACGACAACGGACCATTTTTGTTGAACTTTCAGTATCTTGTTTCCATAAACAAGATCAGCAAAAAAAAAAAAAAAAATCTGATGACCAAAAAACAGTCGTGAAAGCACCAGGGTGTAAATATCTCTAGGCAAGACAACGCTTTTTAAAAAAATTTTATTTGCAACAAGTTTACGAGTCATTGAATCAAAATAAGGGCAAAATAATTTAAAAGTTTGACAGCATGTGAAAATGAACCACATGTAATTAATTATTTGATTATGTTCTGAAAGATACATTTATAGAAAATATTTGAGATGTTTCTTTCCAAAATGCTGCCACCAAAGAACGCCTCCAGAAAACATTACAAGCTACTAACAACTACTTTCATTAGACAGAGAGTAACTGCATGGCTTCTGGCTGTTTTCATTGAAAACAACTTCCTGGGTGTTAAATACCATCAGCAACTCCAGTGGCGGATATTATGACCCCGTTCTGGAGTCGGATTTGTTTGGCTTAGCCAACCAACAACAAATGACTCCAAATAGAAATGCTTTAAGTAACCTCTGGAAAAGATCTAGTTTTTCCAAAATAACTTTTGAATTATATTTGCAGAATTATGTGACGTTTCATCTTGAGTTCAGACACAAGGCGTTATTGCTGATCTTAGGCGATGACTGACAGCTGCTATGATGAAGCCGTCGTGTTTCACATGGTTCAATTTTTTAAACATGCAAGTGTCTTCGGGAATTTTCCCAAGGAGCTTTCGAGATTCAAGGTTTAATGGCCTTTGTTTTCTGGTCACCTCAGAGACGTTAAATGGCCTCAGATTTTCTGGAAAAATCTTCAAATATTCTCCTTTGGTTGGGATTCCTTCCGTCTCAACAATATTCCCAGTTCTAGACACTTTAGACCTACAGTCGTCTTTTACTGTGGATACCGCAAGGTCTTAAGAGACACTTCTCACTAGGTTTCTTCCTAGGATCTTTGAAATCTTCTGCATCCTGCGGGCTTGTGTTGAGAGACTCTCCATTTTACCTTGATTTTACAAGGCTTGAGCAGCACAATGTAAAAGCACATCACTGTGCAAAAGTGCGGCGTCTGATTCTGCCGTTCTTCACTGGAAGCTACACAGAGTGTATTCATTTTACTGACTACGTCCTCCTTTCTTGTCCACTAAAAACACGCTGGTTAAGTTAAAATGTTACTTTAAGTCCAAGTCCGCCAGGTGTTTGAATCATTTTTGGCTAAACTGCTCAACATGACTAAATATGAAAGAGAAGATTGCAGCTTCTTATCTTTCCATTGCTACATTTCCCCTCATCAGCCGCATGTTGCAACAGGAGAGATATAATTTCCTGACACTGAGATCTGCCAATCAATGTGAATTCATCAGCTGTGATGCATCAAACTGAAACATAATCTAATTTTTATAATTACTCCGCACCAAAAAAAAAGCCCCCCTATCAATCAAGTTTAAGATTCGCAGTGTTTACCACATAATCCCAGCATTAAACCACTTTCATCTTATTAAACAGAACATACAACTGCGACTGATGAGGATGTGGTTAGCATTTAAATTAAAATCTTCTGCATGACTCCGCCACAGAAAACCCTGACTCATCTGCTCCTTTTCTTTCTCTTTTTTTTTTTTAAATGTACGCTCTTGAGTGTTTTCTGAGTAACATCAATCTCAGAGAAAGTTTTGTGGCCTTTTGTTAAGTGTTCGTGATGTTTAAAAAGAATCCCACTGTCAGCTCAAGGGAACGGAACGGGAGACCTTGGGCAAAAATAATGTATTCACACGTCACCGAATGAAGAGAAAGGTTGCCAGGATGGCGCTTCAGCAGCACTTTGGGAAGAAACAAAAAGAAAAAAAAAGATGTTTTATCAAATGTTCTTCATTTACCTGCTGTTACAACTTACTACATAACTGATGTTTGAAGTAACCACTACAGTTGCTGCAGGTATCATTTGTTAATTCTCTACAATTTATCGAGTTTAAGTATTTAAACCACCGACGGCTTTCAAGCAAAGAAACGCTCTCAGCTATTGACCTTTACTTCTAAAGCCAGCCACCGGGCAATCTTTCTGGGCTGTTAGGCCAAATGCGAGTGGAGATTACTTTAACCCTGAATGTGCAACAAACCCCACAGAGTCAAATTACTGATGATCTGCGATCGACTTCCAGCCCGGCTCACTTTCTCTCTGGAGAGGCTCCTCAAGGTTCAGGAGTTCAGACTTTCAAAATACAAAGAAATGTTTGCTTTCATCTTGTTTAGTTAATTTTTTGTTTACTTTAAGACAGAGAGCTGCGGTGGCCTAAATACAGGCCGACTGCTAAGCAAACCCTTTGTTAATACGTTTATTACTGCTACTGTAGCCCTGAGATTTTATAGTTAAAAACTATAAAAGCAGGACAAGTGCGAGGCAAATTCAGCATTTTGACAATGAATCGTGACCGTGACAGACGACGTGATTTTATTGTCGGTTTACGCAAGCACATTTCTAGGTCCTGAACAAAGTGTTTTGTTTCCTCTTGCTCAGAAAGGAGCAGGTTCTGATATAAATCCATTTTGGGGGGATAAAAATGTAGCCAGCAAGCCCACAGGGGTTAGATTTAACACAAATTGTAAATTTGCATTGTTGGAAAATGAATAAAATTGACATTTTAATTTATTTGCACATGATGAAAAGCAGTAAACCACCCCTGTTTGAAGGAAGTTTCCCCCCACCCCCGTGCAAATAATCCTGAAAATATGAATTAAAATTTTGATAAAACAAAAAGGTTTTCTTGTTTTCTGACTTCTTTCTGATTTTTTTTTTTTAATTATTAAAGTGTGTTCTTTTTTTTCCTGTGTAATTCTGATTTGTCATTTTATATTTGTTCAGCAGCTGAAAAATTTATTTTATTCATATTATGCATATTATTATTTTTTCTTATGACTTTACTATGACTCAAAGAGTTTTCTTAAACAACAAAGGAAAGAACAAGACCACATTTAGTAATTTCGTGAAGATTATATCACATTTTTAAAAGCTCATTACTTGTAATACAACCTATTTGCCGTTTTATGTGTCTGGATGAACACATTAACGAAGTGCAGCATTCGATCTTTGTAAATGGTTATAGTGAGTTTGGCCATGAAAGGTTTTAAACAGGGATTAGACTGATGTTACAACAGAGACTTATGCAACTTTAAAAAAAAAAAAAAGTTTATATAAACATACCCAGACTTCAAACACTCAAAACTTTCAACATAAAAATGTGGAGAGCGCACTCGTAAAACAAAGTTTTTAAGGACACACAAAACAATTTTCTTGCACGTCGTTGCACTTTTCCTATCATGTTACGGAAATATTTTATAACTGTTAGTCGTTTCCAAACTCTGCAGCTTTTTTCAACTTCAGAGCAGCGCAGATGCCATAAAGTCATTGTTTATCCACCTGAGATTCAACTTCTCTGTTTTTCCTTCACCCTTTGCACCCTCACAGCTTAGTTTTACACCACAGCTGGCCGTGGTTTTCAAAGAAAAAAAGATAGAAAAAGTCACTTTTGTTTAGTGTCACAAAGAAAAGAGAGGAGTGTGAATGTCCTTCAGAAAGTGGTGGAGACTAAACTAAGCTAAAAGACACCCACACCGCCTGTACGTTCCCACTAAACGGCGGGCCAGCTAAACATTTAGGCTGCACTTATTTGTCACCTCAAAGAAGAAACAGATGACTAAATCAGGCGAGACATGCGAGCATTATCGATGTCCACAAGTCTGATGTTATCCTTGGGTACAATTTCCAGACTCCAATGGGAAACCACTTTCCTCTGTTCAAACAATTATATGCAAGTGCAAACAGAATAGGAAAGTGTCTCAGAAATGAAAGTTTTTTGGGGTTTTTTAATCACATTTTAATTTTTTTTTTTTTTTTTAAAGGACCAAATTCAGGGCAGAACTGTGGTGAATACTTTAGTAGACTAGAACAAATGCAGAGTTTTTGAAACATGGGACACAAATGAACTGGGTGACAGACAAAAAAAAAAAAAAGTAGAGAAGGACTCCAGGAATAAACAATGAATATCCACGAGCTTAAATACTGAAGAGTGTGAGCACTGACAAGAGGCAGGTGGCTGATTAGAAACAGGGTGCAGCTGGGAGAGAAGGCAAACAGGCAGACTGATGCAATATGAATGATAAATTGAGACAGAAAGGCTGAACTAGGACTGGAAGAAGAAGTAACGAATGAAAAGAATATTAGCAACCAAAGAGAAAAGAACAAAACAATGTAGACATTAAATAAATGAAAGTCCATGTAAGACAAGACCTTTGGAGCAATACTGAATATGTCAAAATCTGTTGAGCAATAATAAAAATCATGAACTGAATTATTAAAACCTTTCGAACGCCACTCAATAAAACACAGACATATTATTTGGAATATGATGATGTATCACACTCTGGATACTTTTTCCAGAGTGTGAGGTAGTTTCAGTTTTACAGAAGCAGGTAAATCCCATTCAGGACCACAATTTGTCACGATGACACACACAGAGATGTGAAGTGGGAAAAAAAAAAACAAATCAGCTTGTGACAGCTGATAAATGTATGACTGAATTATTAATTTTGAGAAGAGATTTTTCCCTCAGACAGCATCAAATTAAATTTGCAAAGCTGATACAGCTTGGTAGCTTCAGTTAGAACGACTTCAGTCTAAACATTTTCACGAGCAAGTTCAAAAAAAGTTCAGCCCCAGAAGCTCTAAAAATAAATGTAAATTAAACTATTCGGCACTAGAATTTTAAATTGGTTGGTGTAGATTTTACTGAAAACAATAAAAAAAAAGTGATAAATTATTCAACATTTAACTGCATGTTCTGCAGCAAACCTCAAATCTCTTGCCGTATAAAAACACAATAATGAAATAAACTGCCCATGGTTTATGTGCAACAAACGTAATGTCATTTCTTCAGAAGAACTTTGGCTATAAATAGAAGAGGAATAATTAGATTTTTAATTCCTAACTTGATTTTCTTTCTATTGACACAATAACAAACGCAAACGACTGAAGAGACCTCAGAGACCTCGGAGACTTATCAGGCTTAAGTGCTTCAGACGTCAGTAATTCAGCCTCGATTTTAAGATACGGCCTTTTCCTCTTTTCACCGTTTAGGGCTGACAGAGACACTTTGTCACAGTTGGGTTTTTCTTCTGTACTTTTCCGGTCATATTGATTTGATCTTCTATGAGCATTTCCAGCTTTAATAACTTTTGCAGCCATGATCTTTTTTCCTTGATCTTTTTAAAATTTCATGCGTCTTCTCACTAATTTATATGCTCATGGTAATTTCTGCAAACAAAAACAGGATTTGCCCACAGGGTAAAAGTGGAGAGAAGAAACTGGGTGTGAGAGAGACGCTGATTTATAGTGCTGTGAAATTTGCAAATTTCTTGTGTTTTTACTGTCTTCTCACACTTAAGTTGTTTCAGACCCATAAGCACATTTTAATATCAGAGAAAGATCAGTGAAGTGAAAACAAAATGCAGTTCTTAAATGACGATTTCATTCATTGACGGAAAAATTTGGATATTTTATATATTATTCTGTATAAGAATATATAGTATTCATTTGACCTTAAGCTAAAGCACTCTTGAATTACACAGAAGTCCACTTCTGACCAATGGTTTTCAAGTGGCATAGTCAAAGTCTGGACTTTTAAATTTATACTAAATGCTGTAGGGTGATTTTAAACAGGCAGTTTATCCATCCATCCATTTTCTATACACCCTTATCCCTCAGTGGGGTCGGGAGGGTTGCTGGCGCCCATCTCCAGCTATCGTTCCGGGCGAGAGGCGGGGTACACCCTGGACAGGTCGCCAGTCTGTCACGGGGCAACACAGAGACAAACAACCATGCATACACACACTCACACCTAGGGGCAATTTGGAGAGGCCAATTAACCTGATAGTCATGTTTTTGGACTGTGGGAAGAAACCGGAGTACCCAGAGAAAACCCACACATGCACAGGGAGAACATGCGAACTTCATGCAGAAAGACCGGGGCCAGAAATCAAACCCAGAACCTTCTTGCTGCAAGGCAACAGCTCTACCAACTGCGCCACTGCGCAACCCAGGCAGTTTATGTAAAGAAAAAAACAAAACAAAAAAAAAACTCCAATATGACTAAATAAAAACCAGTTTTCACAATACTTTGATGACATTATTTACCAACATAATCAACATAATCCATTATGAGGTTATTGGGCCTTTGACTTTTACGTAGGTGTTGGTTTGAATAGCTTACTTCCCTTAGTGAATAAAATGATGGTTTCAAAACTGTATTTCGGATTTACTTGGATATTTGTCTGACATTAAATTTAGTTTGATCATCTGAAAGATTGAAGCGAAACAAAATGAAATATTTGTAAGGGGGTACAAACTATTTTTCCACAGCACTGTAAATCTTGGATTTAATCTGCTGTGCCTCATTTTTTTACCGGGAGGATGCAACAGCCAGGACTTACTGGTGGTGTTGTATCTGACACCATAAAACATCTTGGGGCAGGGCCGGGACACCATCTGGCCAGCGCTGCTCCTGGGCCAGCAGGTGCCAATGCCATCGATGGAGGTTTCGCAGTAGATTCCTGAGCCTGAATGATGAGGGGGAAAAACAAAAAATAAAAAAAATAAAAAACGTCAGCAGCAGTTGTGCATACATTTTTGCCTACAAATAGACATCACGAAACTGACAATGCAGCAGTCGTGTTGGAAATAAGCCGTGGCGCTGAATATCCTGCTCGTGTGTGCACAGGTTTTAATGATTACTCCTGTGCTTTGTTTCGCTGAGCCGAGAACATCGTCTCCGGTGCCCGATCTATTTCCAGCACAGCTCCCCCGTCTTTGATGTTAGTTTTAATAATCTTGGTTTGTGCCTAACTCGGCTCCCCTGTGTGGTATTCCACAGTGACTCTGCTTTGTAGTGACTTCGTGGGGAATCGGTTTAGCACGTCTGAGGGGCGTAACGTGTCCGACTCACCGCTCCACTGGCCCGTGGTGTTGCTCAGGGTTTGGTTCCAGGAGGCGACCAGGGACTGCACTGCAATCCAAAGGGAAACAAGCTTCATCAGCAAACGCAGTCTTCATTTGCACTTTTTATTCAAGGTTATAAAAATCTTATTAGATCTTTCTCAGCAGCAAGAGATGAGAAGGAATAAAGGGTGGCGGTAAACATCGGTGACGGACTTTTCCTGGAGCAATTCCAGGACGCTACCTGCCAAATATGAATCTAGACGTGCCCTGAAGGTCAGGCCATTATTTCTGCAATAACTCCACAGGATTGGGATAAAAAGAATCCGGAAATAAGGGATCCTCCCCTGGGGCAAAAGGTGGCACTCAATATTGAGCTTTCATCACCTCTTCCTGTAACTAGTGTTTTCACACGTATGTGGTGCGAAAAACACGAAAAAAAAAAAAAATTCCTAAACGTAGAGAAAAACAAAACAAGTTGTTTCCTGAAACATGACTTTGCAATTTCAATAGTACTAATATGACCGAAAACATGAAAACTCTCTAAGGGACAACGTGATATTAGATTTTTCATCGGAATCTGTTAAACTTGAAAAGCTTGAAAATCTAAAAAAAAAGATAAAAATTTGAAAAATTCCCATCCGTCTTGCCACCATTTCTAAGAGTACATTATTTTCACACATAGAACTTCCATATCTGGAAGACAAAGTCATTTATTTATCGACATCATCTTGAAGATACACTCGTAGACACATTGATAAAAAAAACAAAAAAAAAACATTGTCAATGAGATATGTAGCTACTTATTGGCAACAGAAAAGGTTGGAGGGAGTCTGTTTGCTACAAAATGTATCTGAGAAGGAAACACTCATTTATCTCTGTTAAAAATACATTTTGCCCCGGATTTTTTAAATAACTGGAATGTTAGATTTAAAACAATGAACCCAGAACTAAGGAATGAAAGCTCAACATAATTTATGCATGGGAGTCAACAGACAGACCTTTGAGGTGACCTTGGTTATTGTTTGTGAGCATAAAGTTTGTCAGGTGAGAAAATGCTTTCTCTTACAGATTTTACTTCTCCTGCATCATCTGTTGCTAAACACCTAATGGTTTCTGCAGACTGCATGAAAATGAATAACTTATCTCCAAATGCTCCCCTGTGTGTTTTGCCCCAAAAGCTAGCTGCAGCAGCATCTTTATTTTCTCTGTGTCTGAGCCAAATAAATTGGAAAACAGAGTCCAGCTGTGATCTCTGTATTTTAGCTTCCCTTCCATCCATCACACACATTAGTTTGAAGTTCATTTTTACGGCTAACCTGAAAAGAACCACCTGAAAACAGACTTGCAGTGCATAGATTAAGTGGTAAAACACAGTCTTCAGGACATTTCCAGGCGTACATGGTGCAGTAAAGTCAAACCTTCACATGTACGATGACAACCAGTTATGTGAAAAAAGTTACACTTGCACAACCACTGGATGGCTTTCCAATTACACCACTGTGTTTAATAGAGAGCTTTTAAAGTTCTCTGAAGGGTGCCACTTTGTTTTGTCTCCAAGACAACTTTTGGTCTTTCAGACAACTTTTCTCCAGAATTCCTCCTCCTCATTAATTAAATTGGACTATAAATCTTCACTAAATGAACCAATGTTAAAGACGGAGTGTTTTGCATCACTAATTTTCTCTGGTGTGGCCTGTGCGTATTTTGCATTGCGCAACAAGCTCGACGCTTCTGAAAAGGAAAGGCCGTAAAACTAATGGTATAGGTCAGGAAATTAATAGCGCAGAACTACTGTCTGAACATTACTGTTTGAAGTTATTGAAGCATCATACATGGACTTCAGCTGCGCGTGACATTATACGGCAATATAAATAAATTGGGTACGCAAGTCATTTAACAGCTCAGACTATTTTTAAGTGGAGATATTTAGGGCTATAGGAGAGCTACGCCATCGTGTCTCAGCATCATTCTGCTGCACAGTGGGATGCATTGTGTGGTTTAATTTGGAGGATTGGATGTCCCTGTAATCCTGCCAATGTGGGTGTTGGATCAGAAAATGGGTCGTTGAGGAAAGGCACCGATAAACAACCATCCTGGCATTTAGTTTGCAGGAATTATCTACTTGTTCATTATGCATCATCTGTCCATGAATGGAACATTTTAGCACCTCCATGACAAAGCACCAAAAAAAGTACATAAAAGACATTTCTTTCTTTAAAAGCAAGCACACAAATTTAGCGGTGTAGCATTTTTGCAGCCAAGAGGATATTTTTCATGTATTTAAAATAAAAACCAGTGTGTCGATAAAGAGAAAAAAGTTTTTGATTTTCACATATTTCCTCCTTCCAAATATTGATCTCTAGCTAATCAGTTGGTGCTACTTATTGTGACAGCAGGATACTCTTTAGCAGCAGTGGTAATATTTTCATATCTGATTTAAAATGAAACTAACATTTAGAAGGACAGACTGTGGTATTTTTCCTCAAGGTCATCATATGGTTTGAATTTTACACCAGACTATGCTTATGGAAAACAAAGACTTATGAATCCAGTTGGATCAACCTGGGGCATCTTTGTTTTGAAAAAAAAAAAAAGAGAGAAATCTTTATATTTCCTGCTTTTCCTCAGTCTGTGAGCTCTACAAGGAAATTAAATAATAAAGACAGACATTTTGCCAATATTCAAGAGGACAAAGTTGAGGCTGAAGATGAGGTTTTGGCATTTAGAGGTTATGGACATGAAAAAAAAAAAAAAGACTGAAAATCAATTTAATCCCACAAGTGTTCTAACAGTCAAGCAGCTCAAACACTCGGGTCTGACAGCTCTGGGAAATAGCTGCTTGTAAAAAAAGAATGAAAAAAAAAAAACAGACTGCAATGTTGTAATAAGAGTCGAGTTAATGCTCGTCTTCGACTTACGTGAGACATTCCCTGCCAGCAGAGCTTCACATGTCAGATCTGCTAAGGAGGCCGAGGGGAGGAGGCTCACAACGGCAAACACCTGCAGACAGCGAAGAGGAGAGCGACAGAGGTCAGGCTTAATCACAGAATCAAATATTAACATGTCTTCTCTCTGACCAGCTCAATGAATCTTTAATTCCTTTACAGGAAATAAGATTAAACTAAATCAAACCCAACGACCTTTTAGGACCCCTGAAAGAAAATAAGATCCTCCTGCTTCCCCCTTTTATAACTATAACAGTTATAATATATATATATATATATATATATATATATATATATATATATATATATATATATTTTTTTTTTTTTTTTTTTTTTTTTTATCATCTTCTGACTTCAATCTGATTGAGAATTTGTGGACAGAGCTACAGATTATAGCGAAATTCCACATGGACCGCAAAAACACGAGGGGCGTGACTTCGGTAATGACAATAAAGACATTTGTATTGGTTATTATGGTTTTAATGGTTGCTATGGAAAGTGTAGGAATAATTTTGTCATTTTTGCACTTCTAATTTAATAATTTAAAACAACAACAAAAAAATGTAAATAAAAACAAAAACTATTTACAGTGCTGCCTTTTGGTTGTTTCTATGGTTGCAGTTGGTAGCACTGTTGCCTTGCAGCAAAAACAGGTCCTGCAGCATCAAATCTCAGTCTGGTGTCTTTCTCCATGGAGTTTGGATGTTCTCCATGTGTTTGTACGGGTTCTTTCTGGGTTCCTCATGTCCTTTAGGATGTTTGGTCTTTCAAGACTGCCACCAGGTACGAGGGTGTGAATGCATGGTTGTGTGTCTCTGTGTTGTCCTGTGAGGAACTGGCGATCTGTCCAGTATGCTAACCCCTTCTCACCTGATAACTACTGGAGAAAGGCACCGACCTCCCACCACCCTCAGAGAAAGAGCAGATACAGATAACAAATGGATTTTTTCATTTCTTTTATATTATTTTTAAAATCTCAACACTTGTCTCAATATTTTGCTTAATTAAAAAAAATAGAAGCCTTTTTTTTTGGCAATTACTCCTAACCTTTAACATCCTAATATTTATAGAAACAGGGGGGGAGAAAAATCTTACATGGGTTGTACTCGTTAATTCAAAGCTTTTCTTTGTTTGCGCATAATTTTGGCATCGGGGTATTTTGCATCTGCAGATGGGAAAGAGAAACATTAAAAAATGCACATAATTATAATACTGCGGCATCCTCCGTCAGCCATGTCTCATGTGACAGAGTTGTGTTTCCACCAAGACAGCGGCATGAGATAAACAGCCCTCCTCTTTCACACAGAGGGATGGGAAACAACAGAATCTGTATTTGTGGTTTTACTGAATGATACCAAAGAGGAATCTGCTGTTTGGATTAATATTGCATCTGCACTCTTTGATCCTAAATGGGTTTCCTTCGCTTTGGACAGGGGGCCGAGCTGGAAACAGTTCAAACCAGGAAGCCTGGCGACACAATAAGAGGGGAGGCGAAGGGAATGGGGGGGGGTCGCGTTATGTGTCGCACTGGAGACATCTGGAAACCACTGATTCACAGCCAGCACACATGCAGCTCATGTTGGTAGTGATTTATAACACAAAACGAGACAGTCATCAGCTTGGCTTTCTTATCCCTCTCCATCAAATGCCAAACTGAGCTACACCTTACGACTGTCCAACAGTTTCCTGAACACAACCGGTCGGCTACGGTTACCCTATAGAGCCCAGGTTTCACTTCCTCCTTGAATAAAACATTCCCATTGATAATTTATCATTCGAAACCTTCCTTAAAATAGAAAATGATGGTAAAGTAGAACTTTAAGTTGATCACAGCTCATCAGTTATTTGTATTTAGATGCGCCGTCCGTTGATCAGGGTCGTGTTCATAACAGACAGTGTCAACGGCGTGAAATACCAAAAGGTTTTCATCAGGTCACATTATGGAAAAATGCTGGTGTGCCCCAGATTTCAGAGCAGAGTTCATAATGGCTTGGTGCGCCTGCTTTCACGCTCCCGTGAATCCAGACAGGTATCAGAAACGTACAGCAGCGACACTTCAAAACAACAACCAGCAAAAACAGGAATATAAACAACACAAGACTGCAAGAAGAACCTTGGATTTATGCCTCTCTGGGCAGGAAAAGGCATCTTGATTTTACCATTTTCAACCTTAATTGCAGTTTTGTGGTTAATAATTACTTGAACAGGTGTAGCGTGTGTGCGTGCGTGAAGAAGCATACACAGAATCATTTTCATTTATTTTCAGCATACTGTAGACAGCAAGGGAGTAGTAAATAAAGTTACACTAGAGCAACAAATAAAACACTTACAAAAGCTGAACATCAGCATAATTAAAAACACTTAAAAACTTATGAAAGAGGATTACAGCTGTGGAAAATAGACTTCAGGGTAAAAGATGGGGAAGTAGCATGAAACTTTAAGTCATTTTCAGAATCTTACTTATGGTCAGATGTTTACATGCTCTCAGTATCATACAAATTTAAGATTTTTTCCACTATTTACTTAAACATTTGAATTGATGACAATCTATGGTGGATTTCTTCTAACCCACTCAAACCCAGAAAATGTCCTTGCTGAAATGTAAACACCCATCTCCACTCCTATGTGCTTCATGTCTCTTGGGTAATTAGCAAGATGCTTTTTGTAGCCATCAAGAACCATCCGACCTCCTTCAATAAGACGTGGCAGGAGACGTGATGAATCTTGATCAGTTTGTTTATGTTCACACTACTTTTGCTGTTCCAACAAAAATTTGGCGCCAGAACTGTTTGGCTGATTTCCAACAAAAGGAAACGGAAGTAAGCTAAAAGAAGAAGAAAAAAAAACATTTTTTTTTTAACAGATGGTAATGAAAAAAACAAAAATCTCAACCCCTCCACACAGCTCACTGTGCAAGCAGCAAATGCTTTGTCCACCCACAATGTCACTTTCCATATGGTAAGATGAAGAGCTTTAACCATCTGGCTCAACCTGCAACGAGGGATGTGTTTATTACACAGATCTTTTGTTGAAAATGCATCAGCACTTTAGATGTCTTTATTTTATTTGTTCTTGGTTGTTTTTTATTCATTTTAGTGTCAGAAAACAGCATGGAGATGACCTGGAATGACCCTCACCACTGCTTCCAAACTTATCTTTGTGGAAAACTTGTAGCTTACACTTAAAGCGAGGGTCAGTCAAGGAAACTAAATTAAATTATCTCTACTAATTCTTCCAAGGAGAATTATCACAACCTAAAATGATGCCAGTAACTCATCAATGAGTACAAAAAGCATGTGGTTGAAGCACAACTTGCTAAATAGCTTTTAGCCAACCGTTAGTGAGGGTGTTAGTATAAATTTGAGCTTCTATGTATAATTTAGACCTTTAGGAAAATCCATAATGGCCTGATTCAATTCCTATTTTTAGCAATTGTTGTAATTGTTAGCTGTTTAATCATTTCACTTCAGAAAAAGAACATCTGAACTGCATCGTTAAGAGCCCCAAAGTAGTTTCGCATTTTTTCCCATTAAGGGTGGATATAAACCTCTTACTGGATTCGTTTCATCTCTTTAGATTCAGTACCAGCAAGAGCAGGTTAAAATACAAAAACAAGCTTTTCTTCTACTTAGGTCTTGCTTACTAAGCCCTGGAGAAATGAATGTCCTTTTAACGAAAATAAGAAGAGGACAAAAAAAAAAAAAAAATCTGGATGAGGACGGTCCGGGCGAGACGTGACCCCAGCTGAGAAGCTGGCCCCTCGCCAAAATACGCATCGCCTGACTCCAGAGGAAAAGAAAGGGGGGGGGGGGACATTTCCCTTCAAGAAACTGGCTGAAATGCTCATCTAACTGATGTACCGATTCCAAAATGGGGTCCATTTATGGCTGATGGGTTTCTTGAGATGACAGCGCCGAAGTCTGCCATGCTATCTACAGTTAATCTAAACTGTATTTTGCTGTGGCAACCAATCTTGCAGCTATTTCTGGGTGGCATGCCGTCATCAGCAGCTGAATTCAGCCAAACTGTTAATTTACAAATGGAGAAAAAAGGCCCCAAATCAACACGTGCCAAAGCTCTGACTAATGGCGATTCATTTTCTTACACGTCTTATTTCATCCATTCTGAACAGGAATCCAGACGATACTTACCTTCCAACTTTTTAAAATCTCCATTAATGCCGTCTAAGATTGACTGATTTTACTCTACCCTCGTATTAGGATAATGACTCACTCTATATAGTACTAAATAGCCACTTTATGACTAACACAAAGCTGCAAAGCCGCAAAGAGGCAGAAATTCCACTTTTCAAGACGAAGCTTAAAGTGAAATAATCTTCAAATCCAAATTGGAACAGCGGAAGCTACAAACCACTTGGACAGAAAATCGGCCTGTTTTATGTTTTAACATAAAACAAAACGTTTACCATAGCACTGTGCAGAATGACAACATTTCTGATAAAAAAAAAAATAAAGTATCATGTTGCCATTTCTATGTGAAACCATCAGTGTGAAAGAGTGAAAATTCCTGGATCTTCTACCCGTGATAGGAAAAGAACCACAACAGGTTTCTTAGATTTAAACATTAATCTACATACGTTGCATTGACAAATGAATTTGTTTACCCTTCCAAACCATTGAATTCAGCTTGTATAATCACTTCCATCAGTATTAATTCATGTGGTACAAGTCATACAGATTGCTTCTACAGTACTCCTGACTGAACTTAAATGTAACCAACAATGTTTTGTAACTTTGCTAGTTAAAAACAAGAAGTCCTGGCGTTGACTTCAGTCTCAGCTTAGGTGGTCCTGAGTGCAAACCTATAATCATCAAATTCCAGCCTGGTACCATAAAAATATGTGAAGCGGAAGTCCAGTGCAAGGTCAGCTGATGCCGAGAGGTTGAGTGTGAGGACGGTCAAAACTGTGCAGAATCAATAGCTACAGATGTCCAAAACACATGAGCCAAACAGATAAGACCAAGAGTGCAAATACATTATTGTGCATGGTTTCTGCGAATCGTAGCCATAAAATGTTATGTGTAAAGCATTTTCAGGAGTTGGGTTCAGCCCTTTGGTTCCAGTAAAGAAAGGCCTTCAGGAATAAACCTTGGTGTCCTGAAATATTACTTGGTATTGCAATCATTTTTACCTTCTGGAAAATATCAAATAAAACAATATTTATCAAAATTTTGTATGCGAGAAACCAGGAAAAATGCTAGTTGACTTTCAACACTTCAGATGGTGTTAGGCCTGTTTTTACACTTATGAACGGATGTGTTCTTTCGTATAGATTGAAAAAAAAAAGTAAGAATTTAAAGAAGGAGGGTGAGTACAAAATAACTTAGTAGTTTGAAAAAGCCTGACATGTCCAAAACATCAAGCAAACATCACAATAAATCTCAACACAAAAGCCTTTTTAGTATGCCAATTTATTTGTTCTTTCTTCATTCCCGCTGCATGAGAAACCACCTGGCTACTGTGACCAATTTAGCCACATGGGTTTAGGAGAACCTTGGAAAACTATTGTCACTCAGCACAGTGGGCTGCTGAATTGAGAAATGTAACCTGAAACGGTATTGCACAGTGGGGGGGGGGAAGTCTGCTCAGAAACGCAGCTGAGTTCTCTGGATTTGAGCTCGTCGGGGATGGACCTTACACAAAGGCTTCACCTCATAACTAGAAGAACAGGCATCAACTCCAGCAGGTGAAAGATATAAAAGACAAAAATCATCCCTGTGATGAGGGAAATGTGTAAAAGCCACTATCTGGGTCGGCATCAAAGTCCAGTGGATGGCTGACCCGCATATTTTTGAAGATACCATTGTTGCAGAAGCATCTACTCTTTTTTTCCCCCCCGGAGGCCGGGTTATTTAAGCAGGACAGTGCCATGCCTCAGTCTGCGCGGCATGCAGAAGCACGGCCTATTAAAGGTGTCTGAATGGCCTGAATGAGGTCCAGCCGCTGACTTCAATTATAAATATCTGGGGAACACTGAAGAGGAGAGTCTGACAACTATTACAGGGCTGATTAAGGACTCGGATTTCACTTGTAAAACTGCAGCGCTTCAATTTCAGGACAGGACAACAGCATACACACCTCCCTCACAACCGTGTGCTACTTTCCTTTTGTTTGAATGTAATTTTGTCTGTTGATTAAGAAAAAAAAAAAAAAAGTCAGCCTGAGTTGCATTCTGGAAATCAAATTAACCAGGAAGTAAATTAGTTTTCTTATCAAATATGTCTTTGTTACACTAAAATATAGCGGGATTTTGCAAATTACAAGAATATGTACATTGTGTTTGCAAAAAACAAGGTAAAAAGAACAAAAAGCAGACAGAGGTAGAGCTACAGCAGCCTATTTGCTGGCTCTCATACAGCAGTTTTGTTTCTGGATGTTTCTGCCATATGAGGATTTCATGAAAAAGCAGTGGAGCGAAGAGGAGGAAAAAACCTTCCCCAAGTGAGTAAGTTAAAACACTCCGAAAGCTGCCCGAGGCCTAGCAGTAAAACATTTTGTAGTCCAGAGGAGCTGTTGATCCAAACCTTTTCTATTACAAGCATTTTGTGCCTCATTTTGTGCATACTTTGAGCTCATTATGTGATCCCCCCCCAATCTTTTCTCTGCTTTGGCTCGTTTCGGTTTTTGATCATTTCCAGAGTTAAGCACGACCGAGGTGACTGGTCATGTGTGCAGGAGTCTCTTTGCTGCCATGTTTGGTGTCACGATGACTCATTCTATTTGACTTATTTACTGCACTTGGCCTAGATGTGTAATAAAGCCAGAGATTGGAGCTCACATGTGTGTGCCGCTCTTTATTGTTTTCACAAAAGCATCCTGTGACCTGGAAGTGCTGCAGAACGAGTCAGTCAGACATTTGTTAACCTCAGCATGAACAAGCTGCCGATATAATAGCTGCAGGTCATAGGTGTGGTTCGTCAGCAAAATACAATGATCATTCCTCTGTTGCCCTTCCCTATCAATTACAGACAGAACAGAAGTACGAAGAGGAACGTTTCCTCTGTGCTTGATGGTCTTTTCTTTCCCCAGTTTGCATTACAATTTAAACTGTTGCACCATAGAACATATTTTATTCTTCTCCTGCTGCTTTCCTTTATGCATTTGTTGTTCCTTTAGACACATTTACGTGTATAAACTTAAATCATTTTAAAAACTAAAGATTAGTATATCACATTGGGTAAAGTGGGCAACACCAGAGCAGTTTCTTCTTGTTAGAAATAAATACATTTTATTTATAGAATTAGAACTGAAGTCAATAAAAGCAACTTGTTTAAGGTTTTACTTATAAAGTACTAAACACTTTTAATATTTTATCAATATAAATCCAACATGTAACATCTAACATGTTCATTATTGCGTTATGCACATGTTCATTTATTTATGTGCATTTCTTAAAGTACATCTGTGGCATGTAGTTAGATGAGATTTTTTATATATAAAAATAACATTTCTAATAATTATTCATTCTGTAAAGCAACACAACAATACAACAACTGAGCTAAAGTGGGACATTTAGTGAAGTGAGTTCCAGTTAATTTCATTGACTGTTGCAAATAAAATATTTACATTTTGATCACAGTTTAAGCATCAATATATATATATATATATATATATATATATATATATATATATATATATATATTTGTGTTTTAAGGCAGATATATCCAATGTTTAACTAACAGAATTTTAATAAGTCAAACCATGAAGAGACAACACAGTAAATCCAGATAAAATGGAACATTGAGTAATGTTTTTTAAGAGAGAAGTATTTGTTGTTTATTTTTTTTTGCTTTCATATGAATAAAAACATTTTTTAATATACATTTTGTAATGAATAAAAACTCCCTAAATATATATTTTTATCTTTCGCGTTTAGGTTTTTTTTAAGCTTGGATTAGTTTCTACTGAGCTTAATCATTTAGGAAGGTACAGAGAGTCTTTTCAACGACAGTCTAAACGGAACAAAAACATCAGCAGAGATACAGAGTTGTATTTTTGTGCAGTGATTTATTTCAGGTAAAGAACATTTACGTCCATTAGCCGTCGGGACGCAGAGGGAGCAGCTCCGGCTCCGACTGGGAGTGACTGCAGCGCTACAGAACACTTTGAAAATGTGTGCTTTCAGGGGTCTCAAAAAGTCTTAAAACCACCCCAAAAAAAAAAAGTTGATAGATTTGACACAGTCACTTAAAGTGTCACCAGAGGGATTTGAAAGCCTTGTGGACAAAGTTGCCAAGTTACAAAGCGGCATCAGAGTACAATGCACCCATCAGGCTTTCACAGACAGGAACAATGTCCAGTCTGACCTTCAGATTCAGATTTTAGACATTTCCAGTTCTGTTTCTGAGAAGTACAGCACAAGATGTTTTCACCTTGTTTTATTTTGACAATTAATCATGAATATTAATTAAAAAAAAAGAAGATTGCACTTGCAGACTCAGAAAACATGTTGTAGTTTTGAAACAGAAAATGAACTGATTTCAAGATTTTCCTCATTAATGCATCAAATCATTTGTTTCAAGCCTTAATCTGATATTTAGTCAATCCAAAACAAGGTACATTGTGCACTGTGTAATTTAAACTCTGAAAAAGGTTTTACAGAGGCCTGGTGATTTGTTAGGTTGTAACAATTTGAATAATAGTAGAAAAAAAAAAGTTTTCAGGTTTTAACCTGCTGATTGCCATACGGAGCGGATCTAGAAAAAATTGCTTATTTTAAAACTGGTTGTTTTTGATGCGTCAGGACAAAAATGCAGATTAATAATCCTTTTTGTAGTGCGATAAACTGAACTGTAAATATTAGTCTGGGGAGATTATGACTGGTTATATTTGTGGCTTCAAAAATACTTAAGCCAGTAGCGTCTTCTTGAGTGGTGTCCTCTAGGGGCGCCGTCATGCATGCTGAAGTTGCTTCTCTGCTTCAACACACTTGAATTACATGACGGGTCTCTGCCACGTCCCCGGATAGAACTTAATACATGCTAAGGAGGTAATTTGTTTGCTTAAAATAGCTGTGCTGGAGAATTAGCAGCTCTTGAGGAACGGAGTAGGACATCCCTGACTTGGCTTTGAAACTTTCTCTTATTTTATTCTTTTTTTCCCCCAAAAAAATACCAATCATTTCTAATATTCACTCACTTTGTAGTCAGCAGAGCATTTGCAATGTAAACAGAATTACTGTTGGTTGTTTCCACCCATTTTTGTTTTCTGCCAACTACTGCATTGTGCATGGTCGGATTTGTAATCAAAACAAAACACGAACAATGTCTATTGTGTAATCTCTTTTTGTCCCAATCATATCCAAACTCCTGTGTGTAAGTTATATTGTCTCTGTTTAGTCTTGCTCAGAAAAAACAAAGAAAAAAGATAAAATCTAAACATTTTTTTTTTCTGGTATGCTCATCAATCACTTGTTTCATGTTTTTATGTCACGGTGCTTTCTAAGATTTTCAGCATGGTGAAATTTTGCAGAAAGCCTGAATATAAATGCATCTTCCTGCAGTAGCTCAAACTCCCTACCGCTAAACAGCATAGCTCAAGGTTTTAAATTATATTACTTTTAATAATTGCGTTTAATAATAATCTCATCTGCCCAGCTTAATTGCTGAATTTGACTTGTTATGGAGCGGAATATTTGAACGAAGCTTATTTGCAACAAAAGCTACTTTCTATTGATTGTAGAATGATTTCATCAGCTCTCTCTTGAAAATGAATATATATATATATATTTTTTTTTTTTACCGTCCTCCTCACTATGTGTGGTGGAAAGATAAACTTCAGTCCTCATCCAGCCTTGTTTGCTGACATTTTTACTCAAACTTGGATTCCGTTCCACATTGAATAAATGTCCTCAAATTAAACATTGAATCAATACACATTTCTCAGTATGAGATTATGTTACTGTAATGAAAGATTTTTTTTTTTTTTTACACATATCACTATGGGACATACTTGAGTTAGAGTTTGTAGTTTTTCTACTCCGATTCTGCACCCAAAAGCATGAAGATGCTGCATCTTTTTAGGTACTTTACAATAACAAAAATATGAAGTAGATTTTATTTTTGATTGATTGTGGCAAACTTCTTCTTTTTCACATGCTCATATACAGACTTCCCTTCACACGGAGAGACCCACTCTCTGCACCTCGCCGCAATCTGTCCAATATATCCAGGCTCCAGATCCTCACAACAAGCCATGTAAACAAAACAATGACCCCAAGTTGCTCGGGATTCAACGCAGCGTGACGTCAACGTAACGTTCTCAATGCAAGTCCCCCTGGTTACAAGGTGACTTGTCTCAAATTATCAAACTCAAATGGATTGTTTTTCCTTCTGTACAAAGACGACCAATAGGTGTGGCAAACTCTCGTGACATATTATAACCTGTCTTTTTCGAGGATCTCTCAAAAAACTAGTTTACAATTTTAAAGTGTTATTAGCGTCGGCTTTATCCATAATAATTGTAACAAAGCGCAATAAAAATGTCTATCAAGCCTCTCTGTAGATTGTTTTAACCATACTTGCAAGCTTCTCTAAAAGTATGGATGCATAGTTGCCGTTTGTCCCAGAATCTTTTAATCGCACCGAGAGCTTCGCATCTTCATTTGAAGCGATTAGCTGCTTTCTGACCTTTACGGACATGTGATATGTGTGTGTCTGCCTGTGAGAGAGGGGTCTTAAATCATAACAGAGGGGACTCAAATAGAAAACAGGGGAGGGATTGTGCAGAAGATTCTTGACTATTCTTAGTGCAGCAGCTCCTCTCTCACAATTAGATAGGAGGTGCATGAAGACATTCACCTCAGCTGGCTCAGATTTTTTTTTGCCAGGCTTACCTGGGCAGTAGCTCAGATGCCTAAGGATTAGGAGGAGTTGCTTTTAACGTGTGGATGCTTTGCAAAAAGTAGGTTAGGCAGCTCAAACTTAACCTTTTACTGTATACGGAGAAACATTGTTTCTCCTGTTTTAAATGAATTAGTATTACCAAAAATTATTCTATTATTCCATTTGTAAAATGCTAGAATGAAATATAACATTTTTGAATTTCTTTAAATGTCTAAGTCGGAAGTTTAAAATCACTAATGTAGCAATGACTTTACACAACAAATAATTCATTCAGATGGCTTTTGAAAGCTTCATATAGGAGTGGCTAATGACAACTGAAGTAATTGGAGGCACCAGTTTTAAGGAACTCAACAGCACGGGAATGTCTAACAAAGTTACCCTGAAGTAAGGAGATGGGTTCTGCCTCCTCCAGATGTCACGTTTTGTTGTGAAATGCCAGAGATCTTGTGAAAATAGTGACTGAAGTTGAAAAGATAACGTCATTGCCCACGAAGTCCTGTGAAGTCCCTTCAGAGAGGGGAAAAAGCCATTACTCAAAGAGTAAGATAAAAAAAAAAGCCAGATTACAGTTTGCAAATGTCCTCAGGGACAAAGACCTGATTTTTGAAGAAATATCCTGTGGTCTGATGAAACTAAAATTGAAGCGTTTGGTCATAATGATTGTAATTGTGTTTGCGGGAGAGGTAGAAGCTTCCCAGCTGGGTGAGAAGATTAGGCTGTTACGTGAACTTTTTGGTGCAGGAGGGACTGGTGGAATTTACGAAAGAAACATCTCCAACCATCAGCCAGGAAGGTTTGGATACAAATGGATCTTCTAAAGGCACAAAGATCCGGAGTATGCTACCAATTAATGATGAAGCAGCTTAAATACCACAAACATGTTTTGGGTTGGTTGTCACAAAGGCTTCTTAGAAAACATAGATTGTTTTGGCAGCAGGAAAGGTTTGGTTTGATTTAATGCCAGGCATTACGAAAAAGGGAGGTTTATTATGTTGTATGCAGATATCTGGTTTCAACTGTACATTTATAAACCATAAAAGCCCAATTAATGTCAGCCAACTGGACGGTTCTTGCAGCCAATACTTGGTTGGCCCTCCCTTTTCGTGGATTAATGCATCAATGCAGCATGGCACGGAGACAATCAGACTGTGGCCCTGCTGAGTAATAATGAGGAAGCTCAGGTCCTTTTGGGAGCGGCCCTCAGCTCGTCTCCATTGTCAGCTCTGGAGTCTACGATCTTCCTCTTGACGACACTCTGGATTTTCTGTGAGGTTTACTTTCTGCAAAGCGACGCATACCAGTCAAGCACATTCGTACCATGACCATTAAAGAAGGTATTTGTGCCTTTGTCAGCCATGCTGGAAAATGAAATCCGCTTTTCCATAAAGATTGCCAGCAGAGAGAAGAAAGAAATGCTCTAAAATTTCCTGGTAAACAACTGCACTGTTTTTGGGCTTGATATAAATGCATTCTGTCCCTCTCTGAATACTCCTCTGGACTCTAGGACTTTAATTTCTAAAGGAAATGCAATACATGTTGTCTTAAGAAAGGCTTAACACAACAAATGTGAAACTTTTAGCTCCTGTCCCAAAAAGATCAATATGCGGCTCCTGAAGCACTGATTTCAGTAATATTTCACACATTTGCTTCACAATCCTCTCATGGCTGGGATAACCCCTGATGTGTATGTTTTTCTACCACATTTTTCCTTCCACACAACTTTCCATTGATATACTTGGATACAGCATTCTGTGAAACAACCAGCTTCTTCTGCAGTGACCTTTAGAGGTTTTTACCCTCCTCTCCTGTCTGAGCGTATTGACTGTCGCCATAAAAGTTTTGGCCATAACATAAAATTCAAGAACTAAACATCAGTTTCAAAATTGGTTTTATGTAATACTCCGAATGTCTGATACACTAAAGTTTTGTTTTCTGAACAGCTGCAAGCCACGGTCATCAAAATTACAAATATAAAAGCTTCAAATATTTCACTGCAAGTAATGAATCTATGATTCCCGAATCTATCTTTAAAAAAAAAAAAAAAAAAAACTGAATTACAAAATAAACAGACTTGTATTCAATGCATCTTCTGCAAAGCAACTTGTGTGGGTAGAGCACCAAAACCAAGGCTAGCCCAGGGGCCCACATCCTCCTAAAACCAGCCCTGCACCTCAGGCGTCCCCCAACATCATCAGTATGTCTCTTATATGAGGTCAACACATCACGTGTTCTCATTTTTGCCTCTGCAGGCTCCACTTAGGAGCAAAAACATGTGGCGATATTGAGATAAGTAAAGGGCGCACTGTCAGAGAGCAGACATCTCAATGAAACACCAAAGAGAGGACACTCGCTCGTTTAAACAAACCGGTGCCAAATTTCGGATTTCTCAGCATCAGCATCTGAGTTCCAGTTACAGATAAGAATCACGCCACTTGGGATGATCCGAAGAGTCAAGTTCAAGTTTCAGTGTTTACAGGTAAACTCTTGCATCAGCACTTTGATGGAAACAAATATAAAAAAAAGGCCAGACTCTGTCAGGAATGTCCAGGTTTAAACCCTCATCTGAGAAAACTGTGCGGGTTTTTCCTAGACATTATGGTGACATTTTCCCTGTCATGTTGCTGGAAGCTTTCAATCCCTTTTGCATCATGATTAAACTCAGCAGCTGTTAATCACAACGACAGACGGGGCGAGTTTTAATTAAACATCCAAAGACATGAAGTGGAAGCGCAAATTTTAAATATACAAAACTCACCTGGAGCAGATAAAAGCATTTGCGCCGCATCTCCAGAGCTTTTCACGTAATTCTCATGTGGCCATAAACGTCTTCTCGTCACTTCATTAAGAAAATCTCTTTCCCGGGCTCTTGGCTCTCGATCACTCCCCCTTTGAGATCAGTTTGGCAAAAAAGAAATTCACAGCAGCCACATCTCTTTGATTTATTGCCGTGCCAAAGACGCGTCGCTGGAAATGTCTCCAGAAAAATACGCGCAGGCAGAGAGACGCGAATCACGTTTCCAAAAATGTTTTCACCAGAGGTTACATCCAATTTATCGTCTGCGGCGCGTCAGGTGGAACAGTTCAGATGCTCAAATTAAAAAAAAAAAAAAAAAATGGATAAAACAGCATCGTTCTCTTTCCTAATCAAGTGAGGTCCAATGTGGTCAGACGCGCTCCAGAGGGCAGTTTAGCCTTAACCCGGAGCCCCCACTCTAAGCTTTCACGCGTGTTTCTGTTCCGCAGGTCAACACAATGAAAGGACCACGCCGTCACGTCTACTCAGCTTCACACCCAGCTCCTGACTCCTGCGTGGAGCCGCTGCGCCGTGCCTGCAGATCGGGTCTTCGACGCGCCGCCCACGTTGTGTTGTGTCACTTTGTGTGGAGTGTCTCTATCCGGAGAGGAAACGCTGGATTCCTCCGCTGCTCTTAATCTTTAATCCATCTGCAACCCCGACGCCGATGCGGGGAATAAAAGCTGAAAGCGTCTGAGCAGATTCTGGAGGGGAAATGACCCCCAGTTTAATTGAAGGAAAGTGACGCACCTGCTGTAAGGATCCGTTTAAAAGAGAAAGAGAGAGAGAAAAAAAACGTAACTTGTGTCGCATAGTTTATCTGAACACGGCCCAGATGACAGATTTGGCTGTGAGGTCAGACGAACAGATGGTCCGGAGTTTCAGTACATTCAAGGAGCATCCCCAGGGATCTTTACAAATGAAGTCCACCATTTTTCCCCAAAAATAAATGTAAAATCTGCTCTGCTCAGTGTAGATAGAAAGCAGATCAAATTAATGTATTTCTCCCAGCTAGGTTTCTATGATTAATGTTTATGTAAATTTTAACCCAAGGATCATTACATTAAAAAAATAATAAAGAACTAAGTTGTTCTGATCGGTAGGGGGCAGCAGAAGTGAAACGCTGTAACTGTTAAATATGTTGCCAGCAACGGAACTTGTGTTGCATTACTTTTTTTTTGTTGGAAAATCCCTGGACGTTACCTTTAGTGACAATTTTTTTATTTAATACAGCAAAATAGAAAATAGTATAATCTTTATAGATGTACAAAACTACCTTGTTTGTAGGAAACAAACTAGTTGGGACAAAACGTCATTTTCTTCTGCTGTATGGGGGTGGGGGGGGGGCGGTTACATCCAGCAGATTTTAATATCGGACAAATACAACTTTGGTGAACACAAATAGCCATTTTTAAATGATTTTATTTTCTGAAAGACAAAAAGCTAAAACCACCTGTCTCTATGTGCAGATCAGTTTCCCCCCAAAGTTAATACCCCAAGTGCCACCCCTAACAGCAGCACATCACCGTGGAGGGCATCTGGAACACTCTTCTTCGTTGGTGAGCTTTCAAGAACGAATGGTCAGTCTAACCATATGCCACAGCATTTCTGTCGGACGCATGTCCAAACTTTAACTAGACCACTCTGAAGCCTTCAATTTATTTATTTATGTTTTATTGTTAGTTTAAACATTGCATAGGTGGTCTTGATGGTCAATTACAGCATGTTGTTCAGATCCTGGAGCAACAAAGAAACCCCACACTATCACACTACCATCATGTTTGATTCACCATCATGTTCCTCATAGTTAGTTTCACACCAGGTGTTACAGGACATGTTACAGGAATTCCAGTTTTGTTTTGTCAGAATATTTTCCAAAAGCCTCTAGGATCACATACAAAACAGGTCTTTGTGTTCTTATTTGGTCACTATATTTCCCCCCCAGTCTCTCCTTCTTTGTGTTAAATCATGAACACTGACCCTAACAGACTCATGTGAGGACTTAAGTGTTTTAGATGCTGTTCTGGATGAAGTCATAAAGTATCCCTATATATATATATATATATATATATATATATATACACTTTTTGTTGCCAAAAATAACTTTTGGCAAAAAAGTGACTTAGGCCTTTATTTTAGGATGGTGACGATATGCATTTTGAAGTAAATTTAATATTTCTGAGAAGGTTCGGCACTGTTCCATATTTTCTCCATTTGTGGATTTCCCTTAGAAAGCCCTTTGCAATCCTTTCTTCCTTTCCTTTCTTAAATGTCTAGATCGGGAAAGAATGTTTGCCTTTTCATACATTTTTCATTCATGTTGTCAGATAGGTTCTATTTTAAGCAATGATCTAAAACGTTCATGTGTGACAAAAAAAAAAAAAGACATATACAGAAGAAATCTGCAAGGGGTGAATACATCGTCAGCACCGTACAGGTGTGATGTACTCTAACATTTTGGGTGATCTGTGGAAGATAGTTCTAATTTCGGCAGCACATTATTTTCATGTGGAGAATGCCGAGATCATTTAAAGTTGATTCATATTTCGCCATCAATTCATGGTAAATTGGATGTGTTAAAACCTGTGTGGGTTGGAAACCACAACTGTCTCTCGGTGGCCTACTTTCCTCTAAATCCAGCATTTGGTGTTAACACACAGAGATAAGTTGCTGCTTCATACAATTTTACATTCTAAAACTGGTTCATTTTATGGCAGCTTCAAAGACGGAATGTAATAAAATGTCACTTGTGTGTCCTCTTGCACATGAAAGATATAGAAAATTACAATCTAAGATATGACTAATTAGATCTCTTACATCTTCGTTAACTCGTTAGGACTTGTGCCAGATGTGAAAATCCTGGTTAGTAATGAGTTGGTTCAGAAAATCTGAGCACTCTGGGAACAGGATAATGTTGCTACCCTGACATTTATCCTTGTAAACAATAGAAAGTGCCATAAACCATCTGATCATACTTCAAATAACCACATAATGACAAGAGAAAAAAAAAAAGTCCAGCAACACGTCTTCTATGAAAATTATAGAATTTGAAACAGAACAGGCACAGGTAGTAAAATCTAAAAATAAAATCTGAAGATGATTAAAATAAAGCAACTTTTGATCAGTTTCTCCATATTCTCATTGAAACGCCCCATCCTTTTTTATGCTATAAATATTAATAGCATTTATAAATATTACATGAAGCCTTTTATGGTAACAGTGATAGGTTTCTCTGCCTCGGAGAATCCTTCTGATGAATAAGATTAAATTTATTCTCCATCACACAATGTGCAGCGACTTCAGAGGTGATGATTACACTCGCAATCTGAAGATAGTGTCTTCCAATCAGTGTTTTCCTGAAAAACACTGATCTCAGAGATCACACAGATGTGGAAACATTTTAGCTTTGTAATGAGAAGTCAAAATTATACACTGTCAGTTAGGCCAATTGACTTATTTCCATGTGCATGTAAAATCATAAACTGATAAATCAAAAGATGATGACCCAAATAAAAAAATTCCTTAGAGCATTAAATACAGATACATGGAAACCATCTTAGCCTTTAACCCTAATAGGAAACTCATACATGGAAATGCTTCTTGTTCAGAAAAGGACCAATCTGTGGTCTAAATGGAGTCAGACAATCCGTTGTCGTGATTTGGAGGCAATATTTTACCTGTAATGGACAGCAGTCCGAATCCAAAACGACTCAAGGTTAAAAGTACTTTTTATACCTTTTATACCATTTTATGCAATTGTTCACTCAGCTATATCTCAACAAAGTAGCATGCACATTCATTTGTAGCTGTGTGACTAATAATGTGTTAGTTTTCAGGTTGGAAACACAAGAAATAGTCAAAATTTCAACTGGAAAGTCAGAGCACACCATTAAGTGACTCTGGACAATCCATCTCATTTCCACTGCATATTGGCTCAGTATAATTTGTAATGTATCGGGACATGTTTGAGAAAACCAGTAGTCCAAGTTCATGACTGTTGTCCAAGTGTAGGTGTAGAATGTGATTTCCTAGTAATGGTTGGTTTCCAAGTAGTCAAGAATTTATTTATATATATATATATATATATATATATATATATATATATATATATATATATATATATATATATATATATATATATATATATATATATATATATATATATGAAAGCAGTACATATTGTCTATCCTCATATTTCGTTTTTATTCACGTATAATTAAGAGAGTCTTGAAAACAGTGTCTACTTTCATTTTATAGAGATCAAGCTATTACTCAAGACTGAATTTAAGGATTGATTGGTTTTCTCGGCAAGTTCAAGAGTGGAACCATTGGGGAGCCTTTCCCCGTGGGGCTCCTGTGCCTGTTACTTTATTCCAAATTAATAATTTATATATTAAGTTATCTGATGTGACAGTCACACGCCACTGATGCTAATGCGTGGGCCACTGAGGTTTTCAGCCCACAAACGCTTTGTGCACGCAGCTTTCTTTAGACTCGGTGACGTGCATAGGGGCATTATTAAAAAGCAGCTTTAATTCAAGGTGACAGTTTCTTCCCCTGAGTGTGCCGTCTCATAAAGTGTCAGGAGGAGCTACAGGGAACCCATAGCAAACTGGGTTTTATGCTTAGGATACTGTTTCCACTTATTAGTACGAGCCTGTTCATTGTAGGACAGTGTTCCTACGATATTCACACCTGTCTATGAGACCTCCTTCGGAGGTGCTGAAAAGTATCCCCCCCCCAACCTGACAGGTGTCCACACCAGAACCATTCGCTTCGGTCCTGGTGTGGATTTTCTGAGCGGGCCGCCTGGATTAACTCAAGATGGTTGTGTAAGACATTTTTTTAATCTCCTTTTCCTGCAGCTGGAGGAGTTCTCCTCCTCTTCCTGGTCTAATCTGAAACACAATTTATCTTCAATCACGAGGGGGGATGAGAAAGCAGGCGCCGCTTGCCCCGCCGTATCGCGTTTATGTAATCGACATGTGATCGGCCCCTGCGAAGGTCCAGATGAACGCTCGCCTCGCCGAGAGCTTTCAGGGATGCAAAGACAGACCTGGTGACTGAAGATAAGGTGGTGAGAGGGAATGAAGTGACTGATTTATGAATATGAGGATGAAAAGAAGACTCGAGGTGCAGATAGCAAATCTGTAGAGGCTTTTAATAAAATGAGGATTTAATGCTTTTCGTTTGACTTTACAGGAAATTGATACATTTCAGATTAAACTGATTAAACTCAGTCTGAGTTTTTAAGTTCACCTTGGCTTTGTTAACTGCACAGTCTAAGGGTTCTTAGTTATTTTTTTAAAAAGTATTTTCAAGAACCTTTTCTCCTTTTGAAAGCCACTGAGTTAACTTGCCGTTTTAGTTCAGAACGTCCAATCTTCCACCGTATGCGCCACAGAGTGGGTTCATCACATTCCATTTGTTACAGCCCTGCTGTTGCTTAAACCAGGTAGACCGTAAAAATCCTGAAACTTTAAGATGAATCCCCGTTTGAGCTTGACCTTTGTCCAGCAAACAGTTCTTGACACCATCCACAAGGAGGAAAAGCTGCAAGAGGTGGCACTTCATAGTGCTCTACCCAAGTATATTAATAGAAAGTTGAGTGGAAGGAAAAAGGATGGCTTAAAGTACAATAGATTGTGACACTGTATGTGTGAGCCTGTGTTACTGTATTGCATGTTTTTGGCTGTTCACAGTTTACTATAGTTTTAAATGAAGTGTGAAGGGAAAACACAAGAGAGGGATTTGAACCCACGACCTTGCTGCGCTGACTGGGCCAAACTGAGCATCGCGATGCTCATGACAGAACATCAGTGCTGATGTTAGCCTGCGCAGCTGAGCTAATTAGCTACATTTTTCAGACTGGATTAATTTGAGGAGCATTGCTAATCCCACTGCACTGCAAAGCGACCACTCTCTGCTGGATTTCACAGATTAACCAATAAAATGTTCACTGAAGCTGCACTCCAGGTCTTGGTCATCCCATCCTTAAGATTTTTATTTTATTTTATTTTCATTTTACCCAAATACCTACACATTCAATCAGACTTTTCAAATTTGTAGTCTGTATTAGTAACCTCTTTGTTACTTTTATGCACCATGCAGATACATATATATATATATATATATATATATATATATATATATATATATATATATATATATATATATATATATACATATATACACTGCTCAAAAAAATAAAGGGAACATTTCATTTAATTTTGTGTGTGGCTCCGAATCCAGGCCTCCATTGGTTAATAAATTTGATTTCCATTGTGTGATTTTGTTGTCAGCACATTCAACTTTGTACAGAACAAAGTATTCAATGAGAATATTTCATTCATTCAGATCTATGATGTGTTATTTGAGTGTTCCCTTTATTTTTTTGAGCAGTGTATATATATAATAAAAAAGTCTTCCCTCAGCATTTCAATGGCATCAAAGTTCCTTCTGCACCTTCAAAGTAGCTCACAATGAACCAGTAATCGTCCCTCACTTGTTCTCTTACTTGAATGCGTTCACACCAGCTGTGATGCATTTAGAACAACCGGCTTTCATTTTTACAAAAAAATAAAAAATAAATAAATAAAAAAATATTCAAAGCTTTTAAAGAGCTGCCAGTGATTCAGAGCTCATATGTCCAATTGACTCCTAATATGTACACTTGAATAAAAATCTAATGAGTGACACCAGAAAAAAGGATGGAGCCGTACGATAACAATCAAGGTAATAATGAGACATTTATGTCTGCATCTGCACGACTCTGAATCGGTATTATGGGAGCTACAGCTGGGAAGCGACTGAAGCATCAATCAGCGGAAGCTTTGTTGCAGCTTTTGCCAAAATCCAAGATCACACAGCTTGGATCTTTTAGTTTTAGGGGGTGGGGGAGTTTCCCAGGTACTTTCTCTGTGTTAGTGGAAGTCTGAGTATCTTGAAAGTAGCCGCTTTGAGATTACATTTTGTAGTTTAAAGCAGGAAAAGTTAGTACAACAGTAAAATAACTCAGTTTGTAGCATGCAAATTTTGCTGAGAGCATGAAATCATGGGAGAACTATGCCCACGAAAGGCAAATCGTTGAACTAATCTTTCAGAAATGCAGAAAACGACCAAAATACTTTAGAGCTGATCTAGTTGAAAACCACAGATCCCTCTCTCAGGCGCCCTGTAGCGAGTAAAAAAAATAAAACAATAGCCATTTCACAGATATACTTGTTTATATGGAAGACAATAGTTAACTGGAACTTAATATTCTTGACTAAATGTAGCAAATATTTAATATTTCTATATTAAACAGATTTAAACTTTCATTCTGAATCTGAACTGCTACTATCCTTCCCATCCACTCATCTTTGGTGTGCTCTTTTTATTTTTATTAGAGATCTTAATCCTCGCCAGGCTACATCGTCACAAACAATCTGCCTATGGTTTCCATGTAAAAATGATTTTAATTGGACTGATGCGTGCTAAAGCAATGCTTAATTACTCAGTTGTTACACTTGATTCCCGGTTAACACAACAGTCTAGAAATATGCAGATTTCACAAGGCAATGTTTGTTTTAAAAATATAATTTAAAGTTCCTGCAAAATAAAACCTTGACAGAAAAACTTGACTCTACAAGCTTTGTTGTTTTTGCTTTTATGTTGGATTAAATAAAGAATAATGCAAATGTTTGAAGCCACCGTGAAAAGGCTGAAAGCTTTAATGCATCACAGACCTTGTGGTTCAGTTTATCTGTCTGAAGGTTTTCTTTAGGAACCTGCACTGTTATGGCGAGCTTATGTAAGCGAGGCTTCACCCAAGACAATGACTTTTTAAAATAAGCTATTGTTTCAACTAGAATATCAATTATAAACCGACGGCTGTGATCATAATTTGATTCAAAACGCAAGTGGTAGCAAATGTTAGACCCAAAACGTTAAGCTTGAGCAAGCGCTAACACTCCCAACTGAGCTAATAAGAGGCTTGGGAAGAGACAAATATCACATTTGATTCATCAGCTGCAGTTCTAACCAGTCCGTAAAAGCAAATAATGCAAATATATCCACCAACAAGAAGGTTGCTAAATTAGGCTGTTAGGCACTGTGCTTTGTTTTCAAGCATTCGAAGAATAAATCAAATATCTGAACATAAGGAAGAACACTCATCCCATATAAAGTGTTTCCAAAGCAATTTAACAGTCAGTCAAATTAATGTCACCAAAATCTTACTTAGATTTAACAACTTCAAAAGCTATAATCTGCATAGTCCTGCCCATAGCTGAGCTTCCACTCTAATCTTTCCTAATGTGGCTACTAAGTTTGCCAGGTCATCTAAAAAGACAAAACCCCACAACGACCATAGAGGATTCTCAGCGACTCGATCCATTCTTACCCTCATCCTCTCTCATTAATTCTGATTAGACCAAAAACCAAGCCTTATTACAAACATTTTCATGATTCCGAATCAAGCAGAGAAAAAGACATAATTTGCAAACGACTTTACATCTGCCAATTTCCATTCTGCAAAGTGACAAAGACGTTCAGAAGCTCAATTTGTGAATATGCGAGTTGTGAAAGCATCAAAGCAAATGAGGTCCTGGACCTTTAGTTTGAATAATTTGGTTGGATTCTGTGAGCACCCCATTTGTCAGTAAATCCCAATTCCATTCATGCAGTCGCAGCAGAAACTTCAAAAGCTCTCAGAGAGAGGGAAACTTGTCAAGTCACTCAGACGGTGACCTAGAAAAAGGCATCGGATCCTCGTTTGAGGAGTTGCTGTGCGTCTGTGGGCTTGTTCGCCCGTGCTGTTTCTTGTTTTGAGTTTTTGCCACATCTGTGCGCTGTGTCTTACTGGCACATTGAGAGCGACACTTCAGGAGCCCTTCCAACGATAACAAACACAAAGCGGTGTAAAACACACTCAAACAATCTGCGGGGGTTTCGCGATGAGGAATCAAAGATAGCCCCGCATACCGTTCAGAGCGAGAACAGCACACATTATATTTGTCGTGAGCAAGTTTCCATCCAACTGCTTCAGAAACCCCACATTCAGACACATTTTATGCGGTAAACAACTTCAAGAGCCAGTCCTTGAACTCGGCTCGTGACGAAGCCAGGATGAGTTATCGGCAGAGCCTTCGGAAGATGGCGTATCGATTTTCTGACAGGGATGGATGTAGTAGCACCCTCCAATTGTGACACACCTCTGTGAATGTTAATAAGGTCACCCAACAAAGGCGGCCTTTGTGCTCACAAGCACCAATAACCTTTGTGGGACGCACGTGGCGTCACTGAAACCATCCTGCCATCCTGATTCGTTTTTTTTTTTTTTTTACAGTGATAAGTAGCCTTGTTAGCATTTCTCATCCAGGAGCCATGACATTTTACAGCCTGTTCAGACCTCCATCTCCACTGTGAAGGAGAGGCACCGCAATAGAGCTCTGGATTATCATCGCTTGATTAGAAATAAAACAGTTCTCCATCTGAGACTGCAATTTAATTTCCGATACATTCTGGGGATTACGTCCTGACAATCATGTCAGGGGGGGGGAAAAAAATGCATTTTGTTCCTGCATTTCACTGACATCATTTAACACTCCAGACATTACAGAGGCAGTGGTGGTGGTTGTGCAACATAACAACCTGTATGAAAATTGCAGCCTCTGCACTCTGATAGCTGTCATTGTGTTGAAACTGCCCCATGTAACCATAAAAGGACGGCGCGCCGGAGCCGACACAACCAACAGTGCGACGAGGAGTGAAGAAAAGATCAAATGCAATTTTGAAAAAGCACAGATTGAACACATTTTTGTTCTTGTAAAGTGATTAAAGGGCAGTTTGCATGCATGCATGGAAGAACCAAGGCACTCCACGTACATTTTTGATGAAGGGGAAAAAACATTACGACACGACGTAAAGCTAAAAAGGTCATTTTTACAACCTTAACAGGCACTAAAGATGCATTCAGAATTTATTTTTTTCTTTTTTGTAAGGCATTCCGATGTGGCAGGCTTTGCAGTGGATCCACTGATTAGGGTCAATTGCTCCAAGTGTCTTGATAACACATTTTGGTAATTCTCCACACACATACATATTATTAATCAGCTATATTTCATAATCAACAGTATTGTTCATAACAACACACAAGTTAGCAACATTTTTTAAAATGGCTGCAGTCTTTTAGAAACAAAATGTAACAGAAGTAGAAAAGATTCATATTTACTTAAATTAAACAATTTACTTAAATTGAATTAAACAAAGGACGTTATATTAAAAAGCTTTTACACAGTTTTCCAAAGCTTTGTAATTATAATTCTTTTAAATCACAGGATTGTTGAAATTGAATGCACAGCTCAAATCTATCTTTATTCTTTAATACGGCAGTATAGACATATGTAAATGAATGAATGAGCACATACCGAGACACCGAGCCCCTGGTGAATTGACGCCACAGTGTCCCTAATACATCTGGACACCCGAAGTGTGTCTCTGTGCTACATACTGTGACAAAGCCTTTAATAATTGGACATTATAATGCTGCAGGTTGGAGTCCCTTAACATTTGCCTTTTGATTATCTGCTCCATTGAATCAACCATCCATCACTTTGCCGGTAATTTTGTGTCTCTGGGCAGGTCAATGAATCTGTCCAAAGTCTGCATAACAAAGCTGAATCCATCATCCCTTTCAAAAAAAAAAAAAAAGCTTTTATTTATCGTTTATGACCACAATTGCATTTCACATGAGTAAATATCTCTAAACACTCACAGAATTTGACATTGCAATCAAATAATAGCAGAGAAGATTGCTCGGTAAACATCGATTTAACAGGCACAGAGAAGCTAAATGTCAGCATAGTTACGGTCCTGTTTTTTTTCACTCTTTTCACTAATTAGCCTTTCTTCATGACATTACATTTGCTTATTTGAACAAAGCACAAAGTTCAGCTGAATGTCACGGGGAATCACCGTTTAACACCGGAAGCGATGAGACAGCAAATTTACAGCAGACATTAGAGGAAGGGTCAATGAACCGCCGCCTCTTGCATCTACAATAGACCTGTAAAGTATCACTTTAATGATTCAGCCACAGCACTGAGTGTAAGTCGATACAAGGTGTATTTATTTCAGCTACAAATCTATTTAAATACTTGAAACAGAATATATTGAACAATGTGGAAATGTGGAAACCAAAATAAAAATCTGTGCATTCCCCCTCCCCCCCCCCTGACTTCACCCTCATGCTTTGCTGTAACCCCTGACTACCAGCTTTGTGCTGATGTGTCCCCATGGATCAGCAAATTATGGCTCCAGACAAAAATAAATTCCCATAACAACTGGAATCTGTGATTACCAGACATCAAAAAGATAGGGGGAAAAAAAAAAAAAAAAAGATTTAGGAAGATTGAAGACAAAATAGAGAGCCACAGACACAGACCGGCAGACGTAATCAGGGTGTTTTAGAGTGAGCCATGGTTCGACTAATCAGAGCTGAAGCCTTCTTCTTAAACAGGCAGAAAATGCTCCTTCTTCAGCAATTTAGTTCTGAAACCAACCCGAAAGTACTTCAGACAGGGCAAAGTGATTCTTAAAGAAAATCAAAGTTTCTCTGACAGACAGGGCAGTGCAAAGGACTCTTCATTACCAAGAAGTCACCCAGAAAAAAACTTTGATCTCTTTTCAGTACAAAAATGCTACAATGAAGGACACAGTATGAGCACGCGTATTCAACATTGTTTATTTATGTCTGAGTTTAAGCCAAGAGTCATTTTTGCGACGACTTCCGCTAAGGATACACATCAAAGAATCGGGTTATGAGTGTGATGAGATGGGCTTTTATGAACGTAGAAGATGTTGTGAAATGATGTAATTAAAAATGAAAAATAGATTAGGTTGGTTATTTTTTTTTTTTTTTTTTTTTTTTTTTTTTTTACCAAAAATACAGGCTGGCAAGATGTCACAATTATAAAACTTCTCCCAGAGACTAAATAAGTGCCCTATGTGTGGAATTGAAAAGTAATTACTCTATATATCCTAGGTCTTAGATTTTTGGTTTTTTTGTGCATAAAATATTGCATTTTATACGAAATTATTTTTTTTTTTTATAAAGCAATAAAACTGTCACCATTATTTTTTAATTTTTAAGTCAACCTGATTATTTGTTGTTGTAAAATTGAAAGGGATAAATCCATTGATCCTTCCTTCCCTTCATCCATCCATCCCTGTGTCCGGCCCAAATATACAAAGAGCAAAAAAGTGTGGATTCCCATTACAAAGTCAAGCTTGTCCCCGCTGTGGGCCGAACTCTATCAGGTCTGCCTCTTGTAACTGTAGAGAGGTTGATGTCTGGTTTGGGAACCTCGGGGTCTTAAATTGCTATTGCTGTCTTCAAACCATAACCTTCACAGTAATAGCCCCTTGAGCGAATAACTGATTGTTTCACCCTTGGCAGCAGTAACTGTCATCAAGTGTTCATGAGGAGTTCTGACCCACTCTTCTTTGACGAATCATTTAATTCATCCACACCGGAGCTCTGTAAGGTCACACTGCACCATATTAATTAGATCAACTGTGAACAGAAAGAAAAACTAATCCAAGAAACTCTAAACACAAATAATTATAACAATCCAAGAAGTAAAAACACAAATTTAGACCAGATCTATGTAAATAGGGTGGCGCAATCCATTCTGCTTATACTAGGAAAACTAAGCTGCACGCTTTCTCCGTGTCTGCACTGCATTCTGTCCCACCCACCCAGAATCATTAGGTGGGTGGGAGCCGCAGAGAGAGAGAGCCTTGCCCAGGGTGCCATTCATGCAAGGAACACCCTGTAAGTCAGTGACAATAAAAAGCAGAAAATAAAGAAGAGAGGGCAAATACTTTTTTCACAGCACTGCAGGTGAAGTCATTAGGATCTTCAACCCCTTAAAAAAATCTAATGGTGACAAAAAGAAATGTGATAACACTCTCTGGAAAAATAGGTGTAATGTGGAGTATGGAGCGTAATCCCTTCAAGATATCTGAAGAAATATATCAGTGAAAGCTAAATATGCAAGCTTCCTGTGGTGCCGACAGAAAATTGGAGGAAGGAATAAAATGTCAATCCTCGCTCCACTTGGGAACATGGATATTTATACAGGATTCCCCATCTATCCATCTGCTGAGCCTCAGCGACGGTCCACTGCACCGGCGGATGCTGCCAGAGTTGCACAGTAACAGAGCTTCACACATATATGCTGCATAGAGAGGAACACACTCAATTTGTGGAGGATTGATTGTGTCTTTGTCAGCGGTTCTGGTGGGCCCCGACCACCATGAATTTATCAAGCGATCGTGTTCCTAAGGACCTGGCAGAGCTGCGGCAGGTGTGAAGGTCACCAGGAGAGTCATATTTTAATCAAAGACCAAGCAGCTAAATATAACAGTGCCCCCAGCGGGCAGCGCACCCAGAGACTCAAGGAGATGTGAAAAGGCTCTGTAGTGTACACATTTTAATTATCACGCATACACACCGGGGCTGTTGCTCTGCATAAATGTCAGCTGGACAGGGTTTCTGTGAGGAAGCCGCTGGTGTGGAAGAATGTGTCGCAGTGAACCTCGAAGCTGAACTCAAGCCAAGAACGACAGGGGGAATCAGTGGCCGTGGAAAAAAGTGACAGATTTGAGATTAAAAAAAAAAGGGTGCATATACATGTATACGTGTGAGAGACAGGACTGGAAACTAAAACAGGACTGAGGGTGTTTTCCTTTCACGGCGTTTATAGTGTTGTAATGACACTCCTATAAAACCGCCTCGTGATGCACATACAGTAAAGAGTGTTGAATAATTAAGAACCATAAAATCACGAAGGAACAAGTTTAAGCAGCACAAAAACACAATGAAAAGTAGACATACATAAAAGGCATATAAATAAAACTAGGGTACAGGACAGGGGTAAAGGTACTTGTCCCCATACAGATTTCCTCTGCTTCTGCTTTTCATTCAAACGTAAATGTTTCAGATCATCAAGCAAATCTCCATATCAGACGATGGTAACCTGAAAAAAGAAAAAAAAAAAAAAAGAAAAATGCCGAAAAGGAAAAATCTATGTGGAATGTAAATGTCACTTCCAAACCTAAAAAGTGGTGGTGCCACCACCTGCAGCAAAAACTCATCAAACGTCTTCAGCAATACGAGTCTGTTTTAAATTCAGACACATTGGAGGGGTTCCCAGCATGAGCAGCTTATTTAGCCTCACTTCAGTCCTTAATTTTTCATTGATTATTCTGATTGTCCTCCATAATCCAAGTGCCCTTGAGTTTAAGGTCAAAATCTTAAAAGGGATCTGTCATGCAAAATCCATTTTTTTAGCCTTTAATTGCCTTTTGATGTGTACTTGGAGTCTCAAGTAGCGCGGAAAAATTGAATTTAGTCTCTCCCTGTGGTGCAGATATCATATTCTGTTTGAGTCATATTTTTCAATCCATTCAGTTTTCCCTCTTCCCTGTTTCGTTTTTTTTTTTTTTTTTTTTAACAATAACGACACAGTGCTTGCTGTGAAACTGCTAATTGAAATCTTGGACTCTCACATTATCTCTCTGAGAAAGATCATGCTGCGCTTCAAATAATAATTATAATAATAATAAAAACTTTTCAGGACTGCAACATTTTAATAGAACTTAGCTCATACTTGGAATAGGTGAATTAACTAGAGTCCATATAAAAATCTCAGACTACAGAGGGGGATTTTTCTTTTGTTTGGAGGCTTCACTACACTTAAGACTTTAACTGTATCATCCGGCATTGTCTTGATTAATCACCTAATCAAAGTAAATTACGAAACGACAAACCAAGGTGTTCAGCGAGGCTGGGAATCAAATACGAATGAGAATACACTTTTTATACAGCCTGAAATTGAACCACTACGCGACCAGCTGCAACTACATACCAGTACACTCACATCTGTACCTCTTCGTGAGCAAGCAAAACAAATTTTGTCCTCTGTAAAACTAGAATTTTTTAGCATTTTACTCACCACCATGCTAAGTGTGTCCAAACCTTGATAGAAAAGGTGCATTTTTTATAAGGTTCCCACATGGGTAGAGGTCAGACCCCTGATAATATCTCATAATGAGGAAGACCTGTGACGCAACAGTCTTCAAACAACTTGAAGCAAAGGTGTATGATTATTGTTTCTCTTTTCTTTCCTTTGTTTTGTTTTGTTTTTTTCCTTTTAACACATGTCAGACAAATCATCTTCTGTCACCTCAGTTTAATTTTTATGATACTTGGACGAAAAAAGAAACATGGTCACGGTCCGGCCACGATTCAGATGAAGATGTGTCTGACGTGAGCAAAGATGTTTACGCTCTGCAGAGCTCCACGCCGGACTCCATTTTCGGCACCATTTATAACAGCAAGGTGGCATTTCAGTCACTCTGTTCTTCAGACGTTTGAACTATGTGCGGTGCCATCTTAAATCACATGTAAACAGATGCGTCAAGGCGCTTTTTACATGATTTACTGCATCTGTGCAAAGTGGCATTGAGAAGATCAGCCTGGTTGCTTTAACAGCAGCCTTCAGGTCATCTGTATTGTTCAGGCTTGTGCTCAGTCTTCCTTTTGACAGTACTACCGTGCATTGATTCTATGTAGGCTTTGATTCAGGCCAGTTTGCTGACTAACCAGGCATACTGATACTATCGTAATTAAAGAAGATACTGGTACTTTTTTTTTTTTTACTGCTGCAAAAGGAAATTGCCTTCTCCCTAAAGCTCAGCAGCAGAAAGAACCACGAATCACTAAACTTTACTGGTAGTCAGGTTCACTGACTGTAGACTTTATAAAACCTAGTGGACCAACAGCAGCAGATGTTTTATTTTCCCAAATCATCACTGACTGTGGAAACGTTACACTAAATTTTGAGCAGTTTAGATGCTCAAAATAAAGGGTTCAGATGTTGCTTAAAAGCAGAGAGTTGTAGTCTATTCTCTGGATATGTCAAAGCATTTTGGCTCTTGAAGCTCTAAGTCAAGCCTCAGTCCACTCTAAGTAAATCTCCCCGAAAACTACTTGCAGGACTGTGGGTTTCACTTTGCCTCATTTTTTCTTCCACTCAACTTTTCATTAGTTTGCTTGGACACCACTCTTTAGTTTCTTTAGCAACAGCCTTTTATACATTATCTGCTTGAATATTGTCAAGTAAGCAGTCTTTCCCATGATTCTGATTTTGAATTGCAGGTTTCATTAGTTGATCTTTCAAATTAACAGAAATAAACAGTTGACATACATCATTGTGTGTTTGAAAGCTATACACCATAAAATTTTACTAGCACAACGATTAGAACAACAATTTTCTAAAACTTATAATCCTGAATATATGAAAAATTATTTAAATTTCTTTATTGTTAGTCATGTGTGAGTGATGGTGATGTGAAAATTATTCCAGTGGTCATGAAGCAAGATGCTGGACACATCACCAGTCCATAAGACAGAGGCAACATAAACAATTATTCACACACACACACCTCTAACAGTAATATATAATTATTGTTTATAATAAATCAGGGAAAAGCTACATGGAACACAAATACGTCTGATTTTAGGAAGAATATTGCACCTTGCTAGCATTGTGGGAAGATATAATCCATTATCTGTTAAGCTCTTTTAACATTGCAAAACATTTTGCTATTCTGGATGTTTGTATCCAGATTATCTATGATTGAAGTTATGCATGCTCGACCCTTCCAACTGGCATTAAATTGACGTTCCAGCCTTTCATCGCCCTCACCATCAACAATCCTGTCTTTACGCATACACTGCAAATCTGTTTTAAATCCAGCTGATGCAATTTTATAAACTGCTAAACTAACATCCCCCCCCCCCCCCAACACTGGGGCTTTAATAAAAAGCAGCAGTAAAGAGAGGTGTCTTGGCACTCCGTCCTCTCTTCACACCTAATCATACAAGGAAGCAAATGCTAAGTTCCATTGAGATCTGCCTGGATATGCTAATTTCCAAGCAGACGGGGCTGTGAGGGGATTTTTCAAAAAAAAACATAGCACACACTGGAGTGGTGCTGACATTTTAACATCATCAGCAATGCTCATTCTGAGCTGGCAGAGCTATCAGAGTTGGGTTTGATGCTCGGTGATCTGAAAAAGCCTCATCTGATTATGTGTTCCTAAATTGTGGTGCTTTCCGGTGTTGAAGAAATCCTTTCACTTAACATAATTCTATTGTTAATGGTTAACAATCAATGCACAAAATTGGCAACGCACAACACACTGTTAAATTATATGCTCAAATGTATTGTGCAACATTGAAGCAAAAATAATTCCCCTTTAAGCCTCTCAAAATTGGCCCTTGTTAGAAGGAACCAATTTAACAACTTTATAACATTTCTTTTAAATGACTCAAACTCCCAATAAATATTTTAACAATGAAAGGATGAATGCATTTACAACTGTGGGAGAGGAATCACAATACTTAGGTGTTTGGGTTGTGGTTTGCATTAACTAATTTCATTGTTTTTCCACATTTGTTTGTTTCTCTGGTGTTCATTATTGAGAAGGGTCTTTGCCTTTGTGATTAGGCTTGGAGTTCATTCTTATGCTTTGTTCCTTGTACATTTGTGTTCATCTCTCTTAGATTTGTCAGATTTTTTTTCCCTTTTTGTTTGTAAATCCTTTGAGGCTTAGTTGAGCTCCCTCTGTGTTAATTAGTCTCCCGCCCTCAGTTTCCCTGCTTCTCCCTGTCACATCTGTGCCACATTTCCACTGATTAGTTCAATTGGGTCCTTTGTCATTTTTCACCCATGCCTCACTATAAAAGCTTTACTGGTTTCCATTGTTCATTGCTGAATTCTTCAGTCACTCTGCCTGCTCTCCCCTGGCAAGTTTCCTTTTTGTTTTCATTATTAAACAGCTTTTTTTCCCCTTTTATTTATTTTTTTTGCCAACGTCAGCCTTTGCGCTGGGGTCTTTTGCTAAATCCGCCATGACAAAACAATTATTTTTATATGCCACTTTAATAACATAATATGCAGTCATATTTAATAAATTAAAATGTATTTTCTGATGAGGCTTGTTATTTTAAAAAGTGTATTTTTAAAATAAAAAGGTACTAAATTTGGTATACGCACACTTTCCCTGAATTCCACATTTCTGTATGAAAATATTTTTTATTGGTCTAATATTCTAATATCAAGTGTGTTTTTATTAGCTGAAAATTATAAACAGTTATAAAGGCTTGGAAACAGACTATGCATTTGATCTACATAATGGAAAATGACTGTGAAAACACTTGTGCTTAGAATGAAACATTTCAAAGGGCATAGGGTGTAACCATGGTGATCATCTGATTATGCTGTGAAAAATTCCCTCAATGACTTGTTTTTACATTTTTGTTTAATTGTGTTCACGCAACCAGAATAAATGCACAAAGCAGTTTTCTAAAGACTTGTTGAAAACTCTTTAAATCATGAATTAACCGTGATTACCAACATTTTTATTGTCATTTTTGGTCTGATTTCAAAAGCTACAATCAAGGCTGATTAATGCCAGACATGTACAATCGAGAAATCAAATGAAACCTGCTTGACATGAAGCTGGCCAAACTGTCTATAAAAAAAAATTATAGTTTATTTAAAAAAGCAACACATCATTCCTGAAGATAACAAAGATTCCAGGAAAACAAAGTGAGAGCAGTTCTCCACAAATGGAGAAAACAGTGCTGGGAAATCCCAGGAGTGGGCAAGACTACCAAAATTACTCCAAGAGCATATCGCCTCCTCCAAGAAGTCCTAAGAGAACCCTGAACATCCACAGCAGGCATCACTTTCCTCAGTCGGAGTGTTCTTATATTGTGCTGTTCTGTCTGTAATGGTAATATATTACTACTATAACACCACCACACTAGTTTACCAATTTGCAGCATAAGTTAGTTCTTTGGGGGTTAAACGAACCCAGTAGGTTCTTCCGTGTTATTAACCTTGAAATTATCAGTCAATTGCCACAGTTCATAATAAAAGTATAAATTACAAGGTACAATTGGCTAAATTATTTTTTTGAAGAATTATGGCTTCAAAGCCACAGAAATAATTAGTTATGTAGTACAGACTGTATAGTTAAAAATTAGATGATTAATGCTTTTGTGTCTTTTTGCACATAAATTGATATTCAGTACAATTTATCAGAATAGCAACAACAAAAACACATTGGAGGGGAAAATATGACAAATAAAAGCTACACAAATTGGTTGAATGTGTTTCAACATTCAATCAACCTTGAACCAACCATCAAGTTGGTGGAAATCACAACTAGACTTGGTAATATTTACCCAGTCTGTTCTGCAGAGCTCCGATTAAAAACTCATCTTCATGTGACTCTTCAAATTTTCTGTCGAGTTTGATTTTGGACTCTGGGTAAACCATTCTAATGTAATTTTACCTTCTTGTTGCTTCTGATGTATGCTTGGACTTACTGTGATGCTGGAAAATGTCATTCAGCTTCCTAGGACAGGGTTTCCCCCAGTGTATTATAAGCCTGGCAGCCCGCCATGCTTTACAAAGAATTATGCGGCTTTTACATCTCAGCACGCTGCCCAACGTTTGGGCCTCTCTGCCCTGTAAAGTTAATGTATGTGATCGTTGGAACAGAAGAAACGTACAACAATGTAAAAGACACATACATTTTTGTAAAGAAAAATAAAAGGAGCAAGACAAAGTCATATAACATAAAAGAAATTAGAATTTGCAGGAAAGACAATGCTTGCTGAAAACATGTCTTAAATGTCAGTCACTATTTTGGCAGATTGTCTTACAATTTCAAATAATAATAATAATAAAAGCATGCAGCAGAACCACAAAATAAATCACACAAGGAAATCATACAGAGGTGTAAATCTGCCAGTCAAAGGTTGGCATCAGGCCCTACATACCTCTGTAATCAGTACTCCACACATAAAGATCAAAGGCACTATTAGTTTACTGTTGTGTCTCCACTCACTTGATGGCATGTTGCACATGACATGAGATTCACAGAGTGTATGTTGAGCAAGTGCAGTGTGAGAAAGGTGACATTCAGAATGAGACCATGTCTTCAGCTCTCTTCTGCCTCCTGCTGGTGAATTAAAAATCCTATAGTAAAAGGTAAACGTGCAAACTCTTACACAACCAAAGGTATTTAATTCAAAACATATGGTTAGAGATGTGAAAATTATTAATAGGATTTGATTTTTTTTATTGTGTGAGGTCAGAGAAATGTAAGTTTTTCCTTCCAATGACTTCATTTAGCTGATGTATAAACCATTTTTTAACTTTGTTTTTACCCATTACGTTTTTGCTTGATGTAAAAAGAATAAATCTACCTTTCAAATAAACATTCCATATAGAAACTATCTCTAATGTCTGAGCGTGGCATGAACACTTAGGGAAACCAAAAACTTACTGGACCCTGGACAAGTTTTTTATTGCCAATAGTCAGTTCTAGTCAAATAGGGTGAGGGTTGAACCCTTTCCCTGTTGGGCCGAGTAAAAACTATTGGGCCGAGTTAAAAACTGTAGGAAAACATGACCAAAGCAGCTGTATCCACAGGGTTGCTTCCTAGGTGCGTGCTTGGTGCACCTCTCCTTCCAGTCTCCTTGCTACTAAGGACCTGGATGCTCCATCAAGTGCTTACCTGCCTATCCACTATCCAATGTTACATCTCCACCTGTTGGAAAACAAACAGAAACTCGGATCATCAGCAGAACCTCACAACCTCTGTTGAAACAGCTTCTGTCCTGGTCATCTGTTCTGGCAAAAACGGTAGACTTTCCATCTCCTGTTCATTCTCTGCCTCAGCTCAATAAATGATCCTCTTTCTTCTAGCTTAACTGTTCCCTGTTGACCATTTTACAAAATACTGGACATGAGTTACAAGATGTTTTATGAAGGCAACTTTTTCTGTAACAGCAGGATTTCTCATGTTTCCTGCAGTGCATTTCATGCTTTGGTAAGTGGAGCAAAAATACTCATTAGAAATTAGTTTTGGTTGCTTTTGAGGCAGAATGAATGAAATTCAGCATGGCTAATCCTTTTAACAAATGAAGAAACAATAAAGAGCAATTTGTTTTTGCATGTATTTTTTGACAAGGAGCAGGCAATGAAGATTTTAAAAATTACAAACGCCTTTGATAGAATAGTGGTGTGCTGTTTTTCTTTGGACAGAGTGCGCTTGATGTTGAGTACCGAGACACTTTAATTCCTTTCCAAAACATTAAAGATGGGATTAATGAACTACAAATCCCTCTCTGCCCTGGTTGTTAAAATACATGTTTAGTAGTGTTCCAACAGCTTAAATCAGTCTTCACCTCCTGGAGACTGATTAAGAGATGACCGTTATCAGTGTGTGGATAAACTTCTGCTAATAGCAGGGCTATTTATTTATTTATTTATTTATTTATTTTAGCACTTTTGCTTGCTTTGAAAACATTTAATGCACTTAGCTTCCCCATGACTAGTTATTTCCGGATAAAGTCTAAAGTGCAACCAATCCAAGAGCAACATTCATTTTGCTTGCCACCGATTGGCTCTACCCTGCACAAGAACTGAGATAAGTATTGCAAGACTTCACTTATCAATAGAATAGGCAAGGGTAAGATACAGGTAGACAGAAACAGGCAGAGGAATGTGTGGACTAGGCTACGGGCATAAATTAAGGGGCATAATGTTTGCCACGCAAGACCAAATAAGTTTTCAAGCATGCATGAAAGAATCAAGGCAACACTCAAGGTATGTTGTTGATGATTATAACACGACATAAAGCTCAAAAAATACTACGCCCCGCTTCCACTCCTTCACCCTCAGTGAATTTTATTTGCAGGAATTTGCTGTCCTTAAATCCATTGGAAGTAGCAGGGGTGTATTAGTTTTGTACTAACTGCATTATAATCAAGAGAACAAAGACTTGATGAGAAGGATTTTTTTTTTACACTGTAAATGCTGCCCGTGATCATTTGACACCACAGTATAATTTTCTCCCTGTCTATATTTGCAACACTTGATATGTTTGAAAACTCCTGAAACACCTCTTCAACATTCAGTTAAATTCAACAACCTTTTTCGTTCTGTTTGTTTCTGTTTCAATTTTTGTGAAGCATGCTTGGGTCACTTTAAAGGCACTATATAAAATATTATTATTATTCATGCTTAATCTGTTGGTCTTCTGATGGTGTGCTCTTTGGTTTTGATAGAGCCAGCTTCAAATGAAGATGACTGAGAAGTGCACTCAGTCTCTCTTAAACAGCTCCATTAATCAGCTGCTCTCTTCAAAACTTCAATCATTCTGGAAATGAATGAAGGAAAAAAAAAACTTAGCTGACAAGAAAAAATTACAGCTCTCTCTCTCATTCCGGTCTACCCTCACCATCTGCCACTTCAGTGGTGACGATTTAATTCAGTCCTGTGCCCAACAACTGAAGGATGCTGGGAAGGTTTAGTCTTATTTTCACAAGTGGAGTTGATTAAAATTGGTCCAAACAGAAAGAGTTCTAGGTCGTGTGTGCAATATGAAGAGTAGCCCCATAATGCATGGGTGAACTTCCACCCTTTTGCTTCCCTCTCTGCCCTCTTTTATAGGTGCTTAGCAACACACACACAAAAAAACAGCACATAATCTAAAGGAACTTTTAAAAAATGTCAGAAAAGGTTCCAAATTACCCCAAAACATGGGAATTAATCATTCCCTTTCTTATTTTAACATGAAAGGTAACATGAATTTTAACATGAAATAAAGGTTATTTACTAAGCTATCAAGACAAAAAATAAGATGTGCGAAGACACCGGGAAGAAAGACAAAAAGCAGTTTTATTGGAGTAAAAAAGCTATCCAAGCCAACAGATTGTCTAAGATAAATTGTAAATAAACTGTGATGAGTCACATTTTTGGTCGGATTTTACTACCTTCACCCTGCCAGACCTTTTTATTCAAGTAGAACCTGTGTGAAAGCATCAACTAGTCTAAAAGAACTGAATAGCACCACATTCCCTAAGGAAATTAAAGAAAAAGATGCCTTTGACATTCATTAGTCTTAAAAAAAGTTACAAAGCCTTCTCAGGCTTTGAGATTCATTGGAACCAGAGTGAGAGATGTTATCCACAAATGAGAACATAGTGGTGAACCTTCTTAGAAGTAGCCGGCCTTCCAAAATGAACACTTTACGTCATTCAGCTAATGGAACAATAGCGTGAATCTGGTTCAGGCTGCAAATTGGACACGCCATAACTATTACAAGTCAACAATGACAAGAACAGAAGGGGAGTGGGGTGGGGGCGACTAATGTGGTTCGAGCAAACCAGACAAACAAAACAATGAAAATAAGTTCATATTAAAACAGCAAAAAGAACCGCCATCACAATAAAACACACAAGATCGTAATGTATCTGCTGCCCCCAGAGACACAACAGCAGTCACTTTCTTATGCTGTAGACATAAGAAAGTGTTTAAATAAGACAGAAGTTGAACTTTGGTCTATATAAAATGCAACGAATGGCAACAAACTAACACGCCATAGAGAACATGGCAGTAGCAGCATTATGCTGTGGGGATGTTTTTCTTCAGCAGGGCCCACGAATCTGCTTATAGCTGACTGGAAGATGGATGAGGCTAAATAAAGGGAAATCTGAAAGAAAACCAAGCATAGGCTACAAAAATGGAGGTGAAGGTTCACCTTGTAGCAAGAAATCAAGTCTGAACATTCAGCCAGTGATAGAATTAAATGGTTTAGATCAAAGCATGTTTATGTGTTGGCATGGCTCAGTCAAAGTCAAGACCTAACATACCATTGAGAGTCTGTATGAAAACTTGATAATTGAAGCTCGCAGATGCTATCCGTCTACTCTGACTGAGCTTGAGCTGTTTAGCAAGGAAAATGGGTAAAATAATGTATACGAAAAAATGTCTGTAGATATCCAAAGCTGGTAGAAACTCCAGAAAACCCAAAGCTTTATTTTGAGCGAGAAGTTCAAGAGCAAACGAAGAACCTTGGCAACGCAAGGCTCCTTGCATTATTAAGAATTACTTCTAGAACAAGTTCTTTCCTTACCATACAGATTAGGGGAAGCTACCGGTTCGCCATTTGCCTCTGCGGGTGTTCTGTATGCAAGAACGTGTTTGATTATCTCGATTTTATTTATGTTTTATATCAACAGTAGTTGACGGGCGGAGGTGTCAAAAGCTCGCACTCTAAATTGACCTTTTTTCAACATTTTATCCGTTAAAGCAGATTTATCTACCGAGTCTGTTTCAACAGTGTGTTTTTGTATTTTGTTTCTACCAACAGCGAGCATAAATCTTCTCCCAGAATTTTCATCCTGCTGTTCGAAAGAGGCAGAGAGTCCTAGTAGCAGCCCTCCTAGTCCTTTTCAAACTGTTTTCTTTATGTGTTGCATAAGTTACGTTTTGGAAAATCTTCCTCTATAGTAAATTTGATTCACTGCCCTCTTCGTTCCCAGCCATCTCCTGTCGAAAGGAATTTGAATCAACTCTCGCTGAGAGACTTCCTCGCTCTGGCAGATGCTCTCCTACTAATCCGGAGCTCTGCTGCTGAGACTTCTCTGTGGAAAATCGTCTTTCCTGCTACCCAGGAGAGGGTGCATGAATGCCAACCTTTCACGAGCTGTTCTTCATCAGACTCATGATGGGACTCCTCAAAGGTATTCAGTCTGTAAGTGATATAAAAAGCAGACTGTGGGTCTTTGAGAGCATAATTGTCACTTAAATATACCAAGTAAAGTTTTTTACTATAAGTCCACCAGCTCACTTTAGACAAAAACCACAGAGTTTATAACTAGAGCGGCATACTTTATCCACTGGACGTTTTTTTTTTTTTTTTGCAGGATCTTTATTTTTATCCAGAGTTTGGGAATCTGACAAAGATAATCAACAGTTAAATTTTTGTCCAAGTAGCTCTGGAATGACGCAATGAGCAAGTGCAATCTTCCGCCTTTCCACCCACTTTTTAGACAAACCCCACTCAACAAAAATTAACATTTTCACAATCTAATATTTTAAACAAATGCTATTTTAAACCGCCAGTAAATTCGGGTTTCAATTAAGGAAACCAAAGATTCTTGCCAAGAATCACTATGAAACTTGATGTAGGGCAATATGTCCTCCGGCTGTGTTTTCAACTCATTTATTAATCTGATTTATTGGTTTCTTATAATCTTTTGTTTTTGATAAGCTGTGCTGTAGTGCTTGTATTTTCTTCCTTTATGCAAGTCTTCTTTCATCGGTTTGGTTCTTTTCATAGCTTTCATTGGTGAAATGACGCGAAAACAGCAAGCAAAGATCGTCACCTGTTCGTTTGAGGCCAATGGCTCCTATAACCCAGATCACCTCTTTAATTAGGCTCCAACACTGAAGGCAATGTGAAAGCCTATTCAATTTCAAGAAATTATTATTTAGGCTTGCGTCCTTATATGGATGCTGATGAATGGCACGTATAGAAAACACTTTAATCACTGGTTCAGTTTTCAAATAATCCATTAATCACTTGTTTCTATTAAAAACAAGTGAGCAGTAGCTTTAATTGATTTTTGTAAAATCTTTCCAAAATGTTTCAAAATCCCTTTTCTCAGAGGAGCATTTAAATTGATTGCAAAATAATTGTAGATTTTGTTGGGACTTACTTACAAAGACTAAACTATTGCAAAGTAGAAGTAATGATAAAAATAGAAACTCTGGATACACGATGGCTTCAAATTCCTGCCTGTCTACCTAGTGAAAAATGTATATATATTTAGAAGCCCTAAAAGTATCCACATACTGCAGTAAGAGCATTTCTAATGTTGTGCCAAGTTGAATATTCCAAAATATACAAGCACTGAGAGGTAAAGTGGTACTGAAAAAGAGTTTTCAGAGATCCCTCATTCCTTTATATTTTCTTTCTGGTCAGATTTCCTTGTAATCTTTCAAAGAGGTCTGGACCAATATTTCTTTTGGCTTTCTGAAAGTCTACCAACCTTTTTTTGATTTTATTTTTTTTTTTAAACCATTTTCAGTCATGTTTCAGGCCGTTTTCTGTGTTTTTGTTTGTTGAACCACTTAACCCTGAATTTGTCCAGCAAAAATAGATTCCTGGTGAAAAGACAGAATCCTAAATAATTACTCCTTAAATTACAGCAGGCCTGATGACATTGGTGACCTTGGTAACACTTTATTTGAAGGGGTGTGCATAAGACTGACATGACACTGTCATAAACACGTCATAACATTTGTCATGAACATGAACTCTTTATGAATGCTTATGACAGTTGTCATGAAGTGTCATTTGGTAAATAATGACACTTTTAATGTAAAGTTGCTCTAAAAGTTGCATTAAAAGTCGATTAAAAGTGCCGACTTTGCATGATTTTATAAATAATGCCAATTTAAGGCAAAGTTGGCATTTTTAATGGACTTTTAATGCAACTTTTAGAGCAATTTTGCATTAAAAGTGTCATTATTTACCGAATGACACTTCATGACAACTGTCAAAAAAATTCATAAAGACTTTTTTATGTTCATGACAGATGCTATGTCATGTTTATGACAGTTGTCATGAAGTGTCATTTGGTAAATAATGACACTTTTAATGCAAAGTTGCTCTAAAAGTTGCATTAAAAGTCGATTAAAATTGCCAACTCTTATGTCAGTCTTATGCACACCCCTTCAAATAAAGTGTTACCGTGACCTCAAACTATCAGGCGTTGTTCTACATTCTGTGGGTTTTTTTGTTGCTTCTTTTCACCAGTTTTAAGAAAGGAAAAGAACAAAACGGTTCATCTTGCACAGCTCCGTTTATTTTTGTGCCAATTCACGACAGAGTGATGAGATGTACAGAATCCAGTTTCATCCAAACTCAGTTTAAAGATTTGTTGCGGTTTTGTCAGCCTATTTGCTTGCTTTTTAGCTTTTTTTTTTTTTTACAACTTCACACATCACAGCCCAAGCATTGTAAATGTGCAAATGTAAAAATTGGTTAATAGTTTGTTTTTTAACAGCAAGGTTTAGTTGCTATGCATTCATGGGGGCAAATAGTGTTTTTGTTAATGTTCTAAATGCGGTTACATGCTGCATTTGAATGTTCTGCATTAGTTTTAGGACATCGTGAGCTGCTTCATCAACAAACAACAGCTCCAGTAACATTTATAGACCTGGAAAGCTGCAGTGTTTCCAGCTATAAAGCCTCATAACCAATTTCTCAAGTCATGCTTCTCTCCTTGCTCCCCACACGCCAAACAACACACAACATAAATTCATCAGCTCGTCATACCAAACACACTGCTCAGTTACTTTAATCTCTCTGTTGTTGCAAAATGTTTGGCCATAGTGCTTCCATGACTGGGCCCACAGGTCTCGATATAACCACAGGGTAGCTGGCTCGGCTTGGCTTTTGTCATTTTGTCTACAAATGAATGCTGGGGGGTTTTTTTTATTTTATTTTTTTATTATTATTATGGATGGAAAATTAATTTAACAGGGCCAGCAATGATAAGTTGGCCAACATAAGCTGTGATCTCCCCTTGCTTTTGCTTTTATTTGTTGCATTTTTGTGGTTTCACTGATTGTGGTCAGGACAAATTAATGAGGGGAGCTTTCTCCTCCATACTTCACACCCATAGCAGAGCCACAGAAGCCCACGCTTGAATACAAAATTTGCTGGTGGACACGTCTTGAAAGCCCTTCCTTAATCCAGAGTCACACTTCGTTTCAGGCCTGGATGGCAAACAGGACGTGGTGGAGTTATCCTGGGAGGGTCGTATAGAAAGGGAGCCGAGATCACAGGTTAAAGACTTCACAGAGGAGGGTTACGAGACCACACATGGGGGAAATGCAACCATCTGGCCCCGATGCCGTCGAGTTTAAAATAAAAGTCACGTTCAACAAACAAGCAAAAAGAACTGATTTTTATTAAAGAAACTGATTTTTATCAGTTGTTGTTGCATTTTAAATCTGTTAACATCAGCTTTAATTGAAACACTAACTGAAGTACATAAATAAAATGTGGCTCTCAAGTCCCATACAAACACAAGTTATAGGCAGCCGTCATGCCTGACCAAGCAAAACATGTTGACTCAAGATTTTTTTTTTTTTTTTCCAAGATCTTTCTCTGTTGTTTAGAGTAAAGCAACTTCCCAGCAGAACAGAGACAACAGTTCCCTTTTGGTTCACAATGCTGAACGTATTGCAGTGTTTTTGGTCTGCTGTGTTCCAGCTCAATGTTAGCTTGTGCATGTGTCGTTTGGTGTAAAAGTTTCTTTCTTCTATCCAAGGAGTCAGACTTTATTACAATGTTTCATAGTATGAAGATTTTTTGGAGGGGGACTTTAGCTTTTCTTTCTTTCTTTTTTTAGTTCAGTCCTCTTACTTGACTAAGGCAGCACGTTGTCAGTATGTGGTTGTGGTTCAGTGTGTGCCTACAATATGAGGGGAAATATGAGTGGAGGACAAAAAGAGGAGTTTCTGTTCTAAAAATTCACTCTTTTTAACCATTTTTGTCATGTTGCAACCAGATTTTACGTAATAGGCTAACCCAAAGTAGTGCATAAACCAAGAGGTGGAAGGGAAAGTGCAACTGATTCTTGGAAGGCCTCAGGGGTTTGTTGCAGAACATTAGTGAATAAACAACATCATGAGAAAGTTAAGACAGTTAAAACAGGGATAGATCTTAAAAATAATTTAGTAAGCATTGAGCGCCTCACAAAGAACTATTTTCATGAAAATGAAAAGAGTACGGCACAACTCCAGGCCTACCTGGAGATGACTGACAACTTAAACTGAACTTCTGGGAAAGAATACCATTAATCATGCTTTTAGATGGGAAGATTTATAAACAAGACAACTATTAGTTTTGCACTCCACAAATTTGTCCTTTATAGAAAAGTGGTAAGAGGAAAATCATAGTTAAGAAAAAGCCAAAAAGAAGTCCTGCCTGTCACAAGCCATGTAGGGGACACCATAAACATTTAGAACAAGGGTCTCTCTGGTTAAACGAGACAAACATTGAAGTTTGTGGCCAAGATGTAAAATACTGTATGTGGAAAAAGAATTAACACCACGTATCATCCTGAACTCACCACATTCCAGTGAAATATGCTGCATGATGTTGTGGGAATTTTTTTATTTGTTTATTTATTTTTTTCAGAAGGGAAAGTCAACTAATTATTGTTGAAGGGAAAATGGACAGAGCTTAATACAGGACGATCCTGGAGGAAAACATGGATTTGGGACTACCTATTCCACGTATTCCTTGCTATGGATTTCCTGTTTTCCCTTTTACTTTCTGATAGTTTCGAAATAAATATTTTTGCCCTAATTTATATTTTTCCATCTTGAACTTGGAGGGGGGGAAATCCCCCACCAGCCCTTCAGGGATGAAAGATATGAGAATTTTTACCCTTGTTTTCATGTTAACTTCTTTTTTATTAAATTTTATTTTCCTTGAAACGCATCTGTGTAGTCCATCAGCTAAAGACTGAGAAGCAGGAGGAAAGATTACCATACGACATGCCCCAGAGACCAGTTCACAAGTATTTTTCTAACTATAAATCCCCATAAAGAATAAAATTTCTGCAGAAGATGGATGTTTAATTAAACAGTAAAAATGATAAATGTGGCAACCAGCAGCTTAAGTTGAGTGGTTAAACCAGGCATAAAGAAACAGGGATTAGAGTGGAAATACAGCATTAAATACCTTTCAGTCTCTTTAATGTGAGTAGCAGACCACAGACAGAGTAACTTTAATCTGATACTGAAATCAGTCAAAAGCAAACAGTCTGCTGCTCACAATGGCTGCCTATGAAATGGGCTTTGGTTATGAGTTTTACCAATAACTCTTCAACTTACATCCATCAGAAAGTGACAAATAAGACGTTACTTTTATTAGCTTTTACATTTTACTCTCACTACTCTCGTTTACATGATTTTCTTTAAATTTCAGTGTTTTTTTTTGTTTTTTTTTAACGCTTGTGAATTTCAATTAAACCAGTTGAGAGGAAACGTGGGTTCAATTGTCATTTTGCGAATTAACTGAACTTTTGAAAACATCCTCTGAACACTGGCAGCACATTCATTTTACCTGGATTTTATTCTGTCAAGTTATTTTTCCACGATATTCAATCAAAATGTTTAACGTCATCACTAATAACCACAGAACACTATAACAACTACCTTTTTCATTTAAACAGGAACTACCTTGCATCTTTTCCGTTAATGACTCGTGAGTTTAAAACTGCTACTGTTCTGACTTGCTGACACTAGTTTGTTCATAAACGGCATCAGAACATTTGGTTTAACTTTTAATTTCTATTTCTACCCTCCTCTCCACAGTCAGACTATGATTATTTTATTAAATTTCTTTGGTAGCTTACACTGCAAAACACATTGGAATGTAAAATCCCAACCGAATGAACACGAAAATTATATGTTCAAAAAAGTCTTTTATTTTTCTTTGGTTTTGTTTTTTGTTTTTTTTTTTACAAATGCTCATCCCCTGACAGAATTGCATTCTTAGTGGTGATCCACATTGGCCTTATCAAAACTCACTGTTTCTGCTGGTTGCTCACAACTTTTGACCAAACATTTTCCATTTATTTTTCCATCTTTTGGTTTATGTGCTTGAGTTCAGCAATCTGTGGAAAGCCAGTTTATTTAAAAATGACCCCTTGTGGCTAAACACCGCCCCTAGTGGAGAGTATAGGTGACAGTCAGTTGGACAACTGATCTATTATTGTGAAAGTTATAAAATAAGGGCCTAAAAATTTAATTAAAATATCTTTTTTTTTTTATTGGCCCTAATATAGATTTTTTTAGTTTTGGGGGAATTTATTTTACCTATAAGATGCAATCCTTATAATCACGCTATAACGCACTAAGCAGAACGGTAGGAATATACCACTTTTGTAAGGAATTTAAATACGTGAATGTCCCTTCTCAACCTGAATTGCTTAAATAAATCAACTCTTTTCGCGATATTCTAATTTATAGAGACGAGCCTGTAAATTATTCTGAGCCAGCAGTTGGATCTGTGCAGCTATTCCCCTGCAGATCAGCAGAGGGAAACATTTCTCTTTTTGCTGCCACCTCAGACAATAAAAACAAGGCGAAGCCCACACAGGCGGCAGCATCTCGAGCCCAAGTCAAAGGCAGGCATCCGGGAATCTACTGAGGAGGGGGAGAAATATGGAAGCACGGCCGCCGATCTGGGAAAGAGAGATGTAGCTGCAAAGATGCCGCCCCACCGCATCTCCTGTTTGCTCCTGTTCTTGTCGGTTTGGGAGGCGCTGGCCAAATCTCTGCCGGATCAGGGAGCATTTGGTAAGCTCGGCGGCGGACAGTGGGGGGGGGGGGGGGGGGGTATTGCAGCACAATGAGATGGGAGTGGTTGCTTGTTTTATTGCTTTTGTCGACAAAAAAAAAACCTAGTCGATGTCTGCAGCGCTGCGTCCCCCTGACTTCACGCTGCCTAAATAGAAATTAGATTATCAGGGAGACGATTGCAGACATTGTTTTGTGCGGCCTGAAACGCTCTTTGATGAACATGGAGTGGAATGACAGCGAGGCCGATCTGGAGTGATTGGACTGAAACAGTGTGGAAATGTGAGGGGTTTTTTTTGTTTTTTTTTCCCTGAGAGCACAGGCCTGGGAGTGCTGCTCCTTCACAGGCAGGCCTTCATGCTGCTCCTCATTGTTGCTGTGCACAGTGATGACAGGGAGATCAGGAGGGGCTGAGAAGCTGGAAATGTTTAGGTCATCCACCCAAACGTCTTTCTGTTTCAGAATCAAATCTGCTTTACTGCAGGAGAAAAAACAAAAAAAACTAAACAAAACAAACAAACAAACAAACAAAAAACCCTGTCCTTCTCTGTAAATTAAACAAAGCATGGAAAAAGAGAATCTCCTCTATTGTTGTTATGCTAATGTACATTTTGAAGGGCATTATGTAATTGCTGTGTATTATGCATGCCCGGAGCTGTTTTGAGATGCATGGACCGTCACAGACTCTGTCTGGAGGAATGCAGCTACCCACACATATAGGCTCTTTTATATTTAGCCACAGTGTTGTTTACATTTACTTTGGTTTTTAAATTAAAGCATAGTTATTTACAACCACCTTCATTTATTGAATGGAGACTTTACAACTATAAAATGTTACAGTTGCAGAACATACTGTTTAATTTTAGATCAAATGATGAGTAACATAAAAAATATTTCTTGGAAGGCTGAAACTATTTTCTGAAGGTGCATTTAGCTGATGATAATTTCATCTAAGTGTTTTTGCTGAAGTAAATGTCAGAATGAAACTCAATATTTCTGGCTACTATAGAGTTGTACAATATCAAGAAAATATGTCTTTGCAATATTAGAACCACAGTATTGCTGATGATCAACCCACATTTTTCTGAATCTTTTTTTTTGTTGTTGTTTTATCTACCATTACACAATGTCATTACTTCTTTCCTAAAGAGTTTTAGCATCTCAAACACTAAGAATATGCATCAGATGTGGTCGTTAGAATCCATCCAACTGCACAAGTAGATTATTATGCGGAGTGTTCTGAAAGCATGACGAAATAAATCCTCTCAAATGTTGCATCCAATAAAAATTGTGCTGTTTTTCTCGCTTCTTGTAGCAGGCTGCTGTGCCGCAGTGCTGAGCTCATGCAAAATCAAGAAACTGGACATTTATTTTTAGTGGTGTTATCTTTACTTTTGTCCTGCTCTATATCAGTACCTAACATCTAAAAAAAGTGAAAGTTAGCATAGCCTTCATGTGGAATAGTTTGTCATTTAGTTTAAATGTGTATGACTGTTTAATTTTAAAACTAAAACATGTCTATTTTAATAGTTTGATGCTGCAACATGTTATCTTCTGAAGTGAATGTACTTTCTTCAATTGTTTTGGGAGCACTAGTCGAATCCAGAGATTGTCTTTATTTAAATTTGTTCATACACTGATGCATATTGTATTTGGGCCAAGCAGGTGAGGGTAATATGAGTGAAACACAATCCCAGTATAGAAAAGAGCTCAAATAGAATATGAAATGTTTGTGCAGGTGAACGTGCAGGGGTGGAGTTGTTCGCACACGCCCAATTGTCCAGGTGGATTTACTGTTCCCTGACTCATATAGGTTGTTTACTGTGTTTTCTAAAGTATTTTAAGGGAAAAATAAACAGCACAGTTGGATTTAAGGTAATTACAAATAAAAAATAAAAATGGTTAAAATTCACAATTTGTCTTACCATATTTAAATTTAAAGCAATATTAACGTTAACTGCAGTGCTTACTTTGTACTACAAGGGCATTTCTTATCCCATTTCAGTGTCTGCAGTGCTTTATGTTGCTCTGAATAACAGCTGAAGGGCTTTTGAGAGCAAAAATCTCCTCTGTGTGACACTGTGACTCAGTGTTAATATCAATGGAGCTGCTTCAAGCCAGTTTTTCAAGTGTAGAGCCCAGACTGAGGAAATCCTCTCCAAACACATACACAAGGGGGCCTTTATAGGTCCAATTATGCTAATGTGTGACAGAATTTAGCCGTGTTCAATCAACATAGACACGTAGTTACCAACACTGCTGCTTATGATCTAACTGACCATCAGTGGAACCGATGGCGTCACATTTTTTTCTTGCGCTGAAGGGTTTTTGATGACCACAGCTTGCAGCGACACAGAAACTTATTCGAGTGAGGAAGCACAACAGGGCAACGTTGAGAGAGTTGGAGTGTAACCATAGAAACGGTGTGACCCATATTCACGATGTCCAAGAGGCAGGATGAGAAAGTAAATGTTTTAGGGTTGAAAACATGATGAGGAGATTTGTAGAGGTTGTGTCTGTGATGACAATCCCTTTGGGAAAGTAATCCATCTCTACTGCAAGTGATGGCAGCTGGATTTGCTCTTCTACAATCTGATCAAGAAAACATGAATTTTGGACCAATTTCAAATATGTATGTTTTCATGTAATTATTTACACTTTCAAATATGAAAAATAGAGCCTCCTGTTATTTCATGTATTCAAAATTTTCTTCAAAATTACATTAAAAACACAGACTGTTTATAGATTGCTAAGCTGTTTTTGAAGTTGGCTAAATTGGCCGTTAGCTAACCCATCTAGCCGTTAGCTAACCCAGCTAACATTATCGAAAAATCTTTTTAAACATACAGATAGTATGAATATACATTAAAGGTTTAATTCTCGGGTGATTTCTATTATATTAATCTCCACAAATGTGCTATTCTTCAGTTTGTGAGGCCGGCTGTGGCTCTGTGGGTAGAGTAATTGCCTTGTGATCGGAAGGTTGTAGGGGCATACGTTGATGTACCTCTGGGCAAGGCACTTAACTGTGTATTGGTGTATAAATTTGTGAGTGTGAATGGGTGAATATGACTCTAGTGTGAAGTGCTTTCAGTGGTCAAAATGACTGGAAAAGTGTGATATAAGTTCACTCCATTTAGCACATGGACTTCCCCATTTGTAGGTGCAGTCCAATAATAATATATTAGCAAATTATATGTGGTGTCAGAATTCAGAACATAAGAAGAACATTACACTTCATAATTCTTGTACAACTTTAACACCTCAATAAGTGGAGTCAGGCAGATTAATGAGACTACAGGAAAGTAATTAACGCTTATGCCCTCCAGTGGATTTGGTTTATTTATTTCATGTATTAGTGTCAAGACATTTAGTTAAAAGATAATTTTAAAAAAATGTCTTTTTCTTTTCTTGCAGAAGTGCAAGTAAAAGTCCAGGTTTTTGACAACAGTGACCTCTCACCGTTAGCAGACGCTCAGGTAGAAGTCCATGGGAATCAGACGCTTTTGGCATCCAGCCATGCCGGCAGCGACGGTGTGGTGAGACTCAGCTTCCTGTACAGAGCGGGCACCTGGGTCATCATCACAGCCTCCAAACGGGATTACGTCACTAACTCGGTGCCCTGGCACTCCAGTCGGATCCCACGTAGGTTCACAGCTTCATCACCATGCCTTAGCTTTGGCTTACAACATGTAGGGCTTCAATATTAGTAGAAAATGTTGCATTTTTGTTAGAGTAAAATGTGCTTTTACACAAATGCAGCTGGATGAAGAAAAAAAACAACAACAACTAATTATCAGAGACTAATTCCAGGGTGGCAGAAAATGTGCAATCCAGGCTTATAAATAGCTTATCCCAGTCGCAGCTGCTGTGTACAAATCAGTCAGATAGCGTATTTCACACTTTGTGCATAAAACCCAGAAAACACATCAGTTTGTTTGTGACAATGTTGTCATTCCCAGAGCTATTCATGTGTTTCTAAAGAGTAAATGGGACTTTTGTTGAATTAATTTGACCAAATCAGTCAGCATCACCAACATCACCTTACAGTAACAGCTATTTCTCTTTAGTTTCCCTGATATATTTTAAAATGTGTAATATGCCGTTTCATATGATTGATCACCTCTTAAAATAATGAGTAAGAAAACCGCAAATGCTCACTGCTTTGATGCAGGACTCAAGTTTGATGCTCTTGCTTCACCTTGTTAGTTCATAAGGAAGGAGGTTTTTTAAGCTAAAACCTAATTATTGTTTGTGGTTTTGTCTTCTATGTGTGAATGTGTTAATTTCCCTGTTTCAGTGTACGCCTCAGTCAGCCTGTACCTCCTCGTTGAGAGGCCAGGAACTCTCATTCTGTACGATGACATCCTACAGGTTTTGTCTGGATCACCAGGTGAGGAACGATTAAACATTTACTTGACTTAATACTTCTCTGATTTTTGTAAAAAAAAAACAAATCATCATTAAAAACACTATTTTTATGCATATTACTCGGTCTGTTTCATAAAATACATCGACGTTTTAGTTTGGAACATAAAAACACAAAAAACTATCCTACTGTGTTTATTGTGTCTGATACTGTTCAGCATTTACCTCACTGGTATCCTTCTTAGATTTAACTGCAACACCCTCAAAGATGAAAATCCTTCCATTATTTTGAAGCTTTTAAACTTTCTCCAGGAGCTCGAAACCAGCCGCTGGTTCAGCTACAGAGGAAGTCCATTCAGCTGCCTTCCAGCTCTAACTACACAGCATTGTCTGCGACTCTGACCACAGCCAGAAGTCAGTATGAGATTGGTGGGTTCCCGTTTCTTTTGGGCCAGGAGACCAACAGTTCAGGTTAGTACTTGCGTGTTTTGTGTTTAAGGGTGTTCCTCGAGTCTTTAAACCAGAGGAGCAGGTAGTTTTAGGTTTATTGTTAAATTAAGTGTTACAATCTGAGGAAGCCATGGATGTTATAGCTAAATATGGACACTATTTACTTGGCACAGCTTTTAAATATTGAGAAAAAAATTACTTCTCAACTTTACTCAGAATTTGAGAAAAGTAACTGTAGTTAACTGCATCTAATGTGCATGTCATAGAGTTTGAAGGAGACACCCACTATGGTAGGTTTTCTTCCATAAACTCATCCAACATAGAGTCAGTGCTGATGTTGGCGATATTTTCTCTTCAGGTGCAGAAACGGGATGGGCAGACCTGACAGCACTGGCAGTGGTCAGCATCCAGCTGTTTGATAAGGATGGCAGTACAATCCAGGTCTCTGACCCGATCCACATCTCTGTACCGCTGCCGTCTGACACCCGAAACAGGATGGCCACGAGTGTCCCTACTTGGCTTTATCAGCCAAAGACGGGTAAGGGATACACATAAATCATAGAAGAATAGAGCTGACAGGAGGTTATGTAACTCTCCTGAAATAGAAAGTCTTATTTAGACTGGTGAAACTACATAGTCCAAATATTTGCTAAGGTTTGGATGAAACATTTGATTTTGACAAAATTTGAAGTAATAATGATAATATTGTGCTATTATCTTTTTTTCTTCTTTCTTTTGTTTTTTTAAGGATTGTGGGTTCGGAATGGGACTGGCTATATTAAAAAGGACGGGACACAGTTTGTTTGGAACGCTGTGGTTCCTCAGATGGGATACTGGTTGGCTGCCTTTCCTTCATCTTCAGGTAAACACACCAACAGAAAGCTGGATGTCTTGAATCTGTCTTTTGGAAGCTGTTAGTGTTTTGTTGCACTGTCAGTGTTTCCAAGATAGAAATGTTTAGCCTTTAGCCTTTATTGATTTTGCAGCATTTTCCTCAGTTTACATGGTCTGTGTCCTGGCACAACTAAGATTTCAGTCTTAGTTTTTCTTCTGAGAAAGTTTTTCAGACTTACACCAACATTACCCTGTCACTTTCATTTTAGTGCTGTAGGTGCCATCCACTGTACTATAGGAAATACCTTTGGATTAATTTAGCTATTATCTGACCACTCAGGGGCATTTGTAGAGCATTGAAATTTAATTCCTAGATGGTCAATTTGGGAAAAAATAATAAAGCAAGACAGTGACATCACAGAAAAAAACTTAGATTCTCCTGAAGCAATAGAACATTGTGAGTTTTATGACCAGGATCCTAATATACATGGACTATTAAAAAAACAGAGCATCAAGCACACATACCTCAAAGATTTGAAAGGATTACATTTTCCACAATGTATCTTAGTTTCCTTACATGTAGACACATGACATGTGATTTTTAGTACATCAACCTTCATGGCAATTATGAGAAATCACTGGACAGCAATGGAATATATTCGCTGTTGTAAGATTAAATGTTAATAAAAATGTTTTGCAGGTTTTGGTCTTTCTCATCCAGGTTTGAGGGACATCACCACCTACCACACCCTCTTCCTGTTGTCCATCCTGGGTTCACTGGCTCTGCTGGTGCTCATCCTGCTCTGTGTGCTGCTCTACTACTGCAGGTGTGGCAGGCGTAGGCACAGGTTTTACCTTTAGGTTCATATTTACAGAAAAATTTGCAAATGCAAAATAGATAGTTTAACATGCATATTGCTGTACAGAAGAAGTTTTTTGAGTTCTGATTTCTGACATTTAAATTTCCAGACGAAAATGCCTAAAACCTCGCCGACATCAAGGCAAACCCCACTCATCCAATCTGAATGGAGCTAAGAGAGACCAGGGAACATCAACTTCACGTCTGAATCTTATCTGTGGAGGCCACGTGGAATCGGGCCCCTCCAATGGCAAATCTGATATGTCTCCATCTCGAGACTACCAGAGTTCAAGAGAAGACCTGACTAAGCATGTTCCAGCTCACATGCTGCGACATGCCAAAGGGAAAAGCACCTCGGGTTCCCAGCGGGGAGAGAGCTTCCCCATGAAGGTTACACGTGCCACTGAGACCAACAACCTGGACAACCCTTTACTACATGAAGACTACAACCGAAGCTACAGCCCCAAGGAGAGCAAGGAGTCTGAATACCACAGACATCACAATGCCAATGACAATCGAGGGTACTCGTCCGATCCCCCGTCTCCACCTCGCTTCCAGGGATACGTACCAAGTCAGTCTGACAAACCTCCAGAATATTCAGCAGCAGCAGCAGATAGCCTTGCCAGACCAACCTCCCTTAACACCCAGCCAGGTCAGATTATCTTCTGCAGCTCCATCGACCAGATGAAGGAGAACATGTACAGGAGCATGGTGCCAACCCTGGTTATCCCAGCACACTACATGCGCCTGCCTTCTGAGTTCTCTGGTAAGGATGGGAAGGATGGGAAGGATCAGGACAAAGATGGGACACAGATGGGAGGAGGCCAGCAGCATCACCACCACCACTCCCAAAAACAAGGCCAGCAGCAACAAGGTGGCTCTCAGGGTGACGACTCTGAGGAGCCGAGCTGGGCCTCTGACTCCTCCGGCGGAGCAGTGACCATTCCTGTGCTCTTCAACGACTCCACGATGGCTCAGATGAATGGGGAACTGCAGGCTCTGACGGAGAAGAAGCTTCTGGAGCTGGGCGTCAAACAGCACCCACGAGCATGGTTCATCTCCCTGGATGGTCGCGCGAATGCTCACGTCCGCCACTCCTACATCGATGTCAGCAATGACCTCAGCGGCGGCGGGTTTGGAGGTGGCTCCAGTAGTGCTCAGCGAGATGTGAACCTTGAGCCGCCTCTTGAATCTCAAGAGAGAAAATCATCGGGCAATCGTAAGGGAAAGGATGAGCGCTGGGGGACAGGAGGACGGAAGGGCCACGGCGGCGGCGGAGGTGGGAAGAATTACTCCAAACTTGCCTACCCTGACCACAGCGAGCCCAGCAGCAGCGAGGGACGCCCGGTGTCACCAGAAGAGAATTCCCTCACTCCTCTTCTCGATGAAGGGTCGTCCTCACGTGGATCCACCATCCCCAGAAGAGGTCGCAGCCGAGGAAACAGCAGTCGCAGCAGCAACAGTGAGAATCGCCGCGACTCTATGACGAGCCCCGAGGATGATCCAGACGACAAAGATGAGAACAAGAAGAGCCCCTGGCAGAAGATTGAAGACAGACCTCTCATGGTGTTCCACCCTAGGAAGTGAGATTTTCAAACTTGGTGAACACTGGATCTTTAAGGAACATTGAGGTGGACTGAATTTTCCCTGCAGGAAGATCCCAATAAGCACAACCACTGCTTCACTGGTCCACTTTCTGGTTGTTGTTTGACATTTCTGGTGATTGTCTCAGTTGACCCTTCTGATTTCTGCTGATTCTGTCCAGTTTATTGCGTATCCTGACTTCACTGAACCATCATCTGAGCCATCCCTAATGTCGACTGTGGATATAGCCATTTTGTAGAGTGAAATACAAGAATAGAGCACTTAAACTTTGATGACTGATTGATACTTACCAAATATAACGGATTACTTGTTTTATGGGATTTATTTATATGTAGCTCAAATTAAATCCCTTACATTGATTCTAAATTCACTCAAAATCTCACTCTTTTTTCTAAATTGTGATTAGAAAAGGATTGTATGAAGGACAGAGCATCTCAAAGACTGGAGAAGTCTGAAATGTGTCACATTTCTCTGAAGCACCTATGAACAAATGTTTTATTTACATCTTTTTTAAGAAGAAATAATTTCTTCTTCCTCCTTTACTGTGTTAATGTATTGTGGTCTCTTGTTTAAATCGTACTGGTTTGAAATTTTAAGCATAATCTTAAAGTCACCCTTTGTGTCACTGACTTATCACAGTGATGTACTGTACAATTTGCCAAAATGTCTGCCTTTCTCCTGTTGAGAAACCTTTTTGTGTAAGTAGACCCTCAGACATTTGAGTGACAATTTGTTATAGAAAGATTGCATGCATATGAATGTATGAAGTTAACGGAAGGCACCAAAAGCCCCAGCTCTACTGTTTTTTTAGGCTCCTGTGCAGCCAGTCCCTAATCGCCACAATATGTGCAACTCAGCAAAACCGCCAATTTACTTGAAGATTCACTACTGAGGTACACAAAGTGGATTGCATACAAGGCCTGTACCACTTCTCTCCTGTAAGTGCCTTCTTTCACACAGAATCGAGTGATGGGCATGGTTTATAAAATGCAGTTAGCTGTCACCTAAACCACTCTGTCGAAATCGATAGACAGTGATAAGCACATTGCATTGAGGTAACAACATGTGACACTGAGGAGCATGCCTGCCAAATCTGACAGCTTTTCTTGTGGCTATTCTATCCTTGGATATCTGACATCTTGTAATTATCCTGTTTTTCACCAAACTTGTAAATGTTCTGATGAATTCTATGAGATTTTATGTGTATAAAACGTGCATGTAACATGTAGTATAGGGTGTTTTTATTGAAACCTTTTCAAAGATGTTAATGAGGATATTTGGCACAAAAACATCACAGTTGCAGTGAAATCTGTTGCCAAATAAATGAAGACACACTGACTTTTCTCCCTAAAGAGATAGTTATTTGCTTTTTTTGGTGGGATTGTGTGGGAAAATTTGAAGCTGTACTATCTTGCTGTGGACAGCAGCCAGAGCAAATTCGGTTTGAAAAATCAGAAATTCAGATAGAAGGGTCAGGTTAGACCCTTCTATCTGATAGATACAATCAGAGTAGAGCTAGTAAATGATCACAATTAAGCCAACAGCTTAGTTTTAAGTTAATGATATTAAGAGATCAGTATGAAGTCAATCACAATCAATTCATCTATTTGAGATTAAGCTACCCAGTGTTAAGAAAAAAGCTAATTTTACCCAAAAAACAGATACTGGGTCAATTTTACATCCAAGTCAAGCTAAAATAAATACAGCTAACATTTGCTCAAACTAAACATCAAGCTAGCAGCTACTCAAAGGCTACAGCTTCCCTACCAAGTAGTACAGGGTAACTGTAAACTTGACTATTTTTTTTTTCTTTTTTTCCCCCTGATTTTCCCCACTAAGACCGATTTGAGTGCTTTCTACTACAGGTAAGCTACTGACTGCATCCGCTTTCTCCACACAACTCCACTTTAAAAACACCTAATCTCTTTAATCTTGCTGTCACAAAATTTACTTCCGGTCATAAATGTTTACAAGAACAACATACTGACCAACATGCTCCCGCTGTTACTATAGCATCACTGCCTACAATTCATCAGCAACTGTGAACTTTAAGAAGTTTTTTTTGTTGTTTGTTGCAGAGTTATTGACTGAATGCATAAATATTGTTGGAAAAGTCATGCTGGAGGGTTTTCGCCATCTGCCTGCTGTTCATATGCTTGTGTCACATGCCTACAGTACAAACTGAAAATACGATGTAATTCTAGGGAATAACCACAAAATAAATCTAGCTGACTTATGTTGTTCACTTGGTAAATGTAAAGGTTTTTTTTAAGTATATGGACAAATTATGAATTTTTTATAAAGTGTGAAGTTGTGGCTTTCTTTGCCTAAGTTTCTTTTACACACAAGTTGTTGTTTTTTTAAGTTAGTGTAGATAACTTGCATTCCACAAACATTGCAAATGATTTACACAACTGAATTCCCTGTGAAGACCCTTTCAAGTGCAGTTCACTTTGTTGGATTTTGTGCATATGAGGGTGAGGAGGTCAGAACTGTAGGCCATCATCCTGTGCACTAAATTATATGCATCATACACACCTGGTCAGTTGTTTGTAAACTGTAAAATTGATCCTTTCTGTATATTAGACAACAAATAAATTTGTTCCCACATTACTTATGTGTTTGGAATGTTACTTTCAAAAACTTGTGACAACAGGGTCATGGGTTAGTTTTCAGATTATGTCTAAAAATTGGAATAGAAACACACACAAAATCAGCAAAGATGTCATGAAGAGTATCATTGACCATCAAAAATCTTGACTTATTCTTCCAGAAATGTCAATGTGGCATGCATCTGTTGAGACAATGACATGCATTAGGAAGGTTCAATCACTGTACCATTCAATAAGGATACAAGATTTATGTATCAGCAGTGTACAAATTTGGGTCCAAATGTGAATTTGAATCCTACAATAAAAGCATTAAACTTTGTGGAGATGTTGGTTGAAACGGGTAAGTCAGGTACTGTACCAAAAAGGTCCTCTATGAGGAAGAACCCGTCCCAAACAACAAAATCGCAGGTTGTAATGTACTTTAACAAAATAGCTTAACTTGAGACATCCTGTGTTTTCATGAAGGAAAAAAAAAAGTAAGTGTTTTAACCTTTAGCTCTAAAACTTTACAATTAAAACACGTTCCTATCTCTAATGAAAAGACTTTAATGAAATGCCGTCATCTGAGGCGTAAAGTAAAAATAAGGTACTATTCCTTTAAAACTGATCAACATGGAAGGTCACGTGTGAGCTTATCATGTGATAAATGCCTTCAAAATTTGTAGCAGGTTGTTTTTGTCTTGTGTTTGTGGCGATGCGGTGAAAAGAGGACATTTCTCATTCTACCTATTACATCTGCCTTCACAAAACTGCGAGGTACAGTTGCCATGTTTGTTTGTTTTCTATCGCAGAGAAACAAAGAAAGTAATTCATGGCAGCTAGCGTTGATGCTAACCACGTAGCCCGCTGAGCTAAATAGATTAATTTGTATTACAGTAGCTAAGTCACTCTTTTCCGGCTCAGTATTTCGAGAGAGTATGTGTACAGCTTTTAAAAACAAGTCTAGCTCATGAACGGGGAATTTTAACCGTCAGTTAATTTATTGTCTTTGTTTGTTTATGGGGTTTTTTCTCAGGTTTTGAGAGGAGTATGCAGCAGCATCCAGAGCTCTGTTAATAACAGCAGAACTGTTTTTGCCTCTCTAAAGCCATCTATTCACAATGGTAAAGTAGAAACAGAACCTGCAGCCTGTCTTTATTTCTCAGTTGACTGTAAATTGTGACATTGGGCTAGTAATTTTGTTTGAAACCATTTCTTTAAGCAGCTACAAGCAAATGCAGATAGATCTGGATAGTCCCTTGTTTGTCCCTCAGTGGGGGACATCCCCGTATCTGCAAAGTGAAAGACACGTTTAGAAAATAAAAAAACTTACAACAAAAAAATAACTACCAGTTTCCACAAAAATAAGAAAACTAAAATCAAAAAACGTATAGTGAATGTAAAGTGTTCATACTTTTTAGATTTTGCAATAAGTTTTAAAGATGCATACAGAATTACATCTCTGCAATCAAAATGTAAAACCTTCTACACCTGAAGTAAACGATGTAGATGGATATTTATTCTAAGACCAGTCAGATAATTCACTAAGCAATGACCTTTTTCACTTGGAAATGTGTGAGAAACAAAACTGGAAATTTTGTAGTATATTATAGAGTCTAACAGCTGCATCCCTTTAGATGAGAACAGCAAATGAATCACTTTACCAGTTAACTTGTGAAATAAAAAACGAAAAATGTGACTTTAATGTGATCTCTTAACATCTTATCAAATTCTAGATATTTTGTGCGGGGCGTAGCTTTGCGGGAAGTCTGAGTTTCTTCAGTTTTGCAATCCACGTTATCAAGTGGAATGTTTGCAAAGCTGCTGCACGTAGTTGGTTCTTTTACACCGAAACCGAGACGATGAGGGTGCCGGTCTTGTATAAGGGCACGCTTTATCACACATTGCGTTGCTCAGCGCCATGATTTCCTCTCATTGTGTTCAGGCTCTTCAAATGGGAGTCTTGTTTCTAGCTCTTCTGGGCCTGAGTGCAGCACTGATCTGCCCTGATGGGAGCATGTGTGGAGATGAAGACACCTGCTGCAAGAACACTCAGGGAGGCTATAGCTGTTGTCCGCTGCCACATGTGAGCTACTCATTTGTCAGTTTCTTCAAGCCAAAGCATAAGCTGCATCTTTTGTCTATATTAAGAAAGTTCTGTTTGCCTTTTTCTAGTTTTATTTCCGTAACAAACTCTTTCTTTTGATGCACAAAGTATATCCTCTGCTGTAATGTCAACTTTTTTTCTTCTGTCTTGATTCCACACCCAGGCGGAGTGTTGTTCAGACCACCTCCACTGCTGCTACCAGGGGACGGTGTGCGATCTGGTCCATCAGAAATGTATTAATAAAACAGTTTCACTTCCGATGATGAAGCGACTTCCCAGTAAGCAGAGATCATCTGCCTCTCAGGTAACATAAAGTTGTACTTCTCACACTCTATGTCCTATCTGACCTTCTATATTGTTTTTTTTTTTTAAATAACTGTTAAAAGATGTCACCAGTTGTTTTTGACCTCATCCTTGAGACCTTAGGTGGAGAACTTAATTCTTTTGGCAACCTAATTGCCTGTTGCAATAAGCTATAAGTAAATTAATCCCATCATAAGTTTAAATTAGCTCAATAATTTCCATTCTGTTCAGTATTTTTTTAATGTCAGCTTTGTTTACAGAGACATACTCAGTTTCCTTTGTGGTTTCGGTGGTGTGTGGTTTTAATTTCCATTTCATTTATTGTTTTTGTTTATCTCATTTGGATATTTAAAACATCTTCCAGTGTTTAAGTATTTACAAAAATTAAAATTTGGACTTTGAGAAGGCAAACTTTCATTATTATGCCATTATCATTATACACGGTTTCCCTCGGTGTATGATGAGCCTGGCGGGCCACTAAATACTTGTCACTTTAAGTGACAAGTATTGGAGTTTGTTTTGTTTTTGTTTTTTCCTTAAATATTTGTTCAGATATTAATCTTCCAATCTTTCAACAACACATAATTATCAAGTGATATTTTCAAATTTCCCATCAACTTTAAACATCTTTAACTCAAAAAGATGAATGACTGCTCGAGCGCCCAACCACTAGACTTAGCAAGTTTTCTGGGCGAAACCTTGATTATATTGCATAAAAATGGTCTCAGAACATTATTGTTTCTTGCAATAATTTCTGTGACAATTTATCGTCCAGCAAAATGTATCAGGCCTATTTTGTTTGGTTAGTCTATTCCGCTATTGCATCTTTATTAGCCCAACATTGGTGTTTAAGCAACAGAACACTGAGCTACATTATTCTGCTCAATGTTGCTCTTACTGTGTAAAAAGTGATGTCGGTTATCATATTTCTGAGGTTGACGTGATATTGATGGTTCCAGCTCGTCAGCGGAGTGAAGGCAGTCATGTGTCCGGACCATGAGTCGGAGTGTCCTGATGACACCACCTGCTGCCAGCTTTATGATTCTTCTTGGGGTTGCTGTCCGTTACCTAAGGTAGAGACGGTGCATGTCTGTAAGAGGCATGTTGCTATTATATTCCACTCCTAAACCTGAAACATTACAAGGAAGGTGATCTGGTTTGACCTGACTTTTGTCAGTGAGGCTCATTATTTTGATGCTTGCATCTTCCACTAGGATCGGTAATGTATTGCAAACAGTGTCGCATACTTATTATAAGGCATTAATCTACAAAGTTTTCCAGCAGAAATATATATTCAAATGTGTATTTTTTTTTTTTTGCATATTTGTCGTTTTTGGTTATTCAGGACTAAACCTCAACTGAACCACAGTCTTCGTCATTCTCAGGACGCTTTTTCTTATCTTTGCAGGCGGTTTGTTGTGAGGATAAACGCCACTGTTGCCCTGGAGGATCAAAATGCGATCTCGTCCACTTGAAGTGTGTTTCTCCATCACTTGAGTCGTTCCCAATGCTGGAAAAACTACCAGCGAAAAGATCGAAGGATAGGCCAGGTTGGGAATTTCTCTTGTAAACAAACGGCTTCAGTCATGGCTTTAAACCAGAGCAGCAAATTCATATTAGTAATAATACCCAGGAAGTTTTAATTGGGGGCGGTGGGATAAAACATGTTTGATTCTCTGATCTTTATCCCTTTGTAGTTTCTGTGGCTGGTTCAGTGATTTGTCCTGATGGGGAAAGCAGCTGCCCAGATGGTTATACATGCTGCGTCCAGGCCAGCGGACAATACGGCTGCTGCCCTTACAAAGAGGTATGCTTTAAAACTATTTGCCAGTAATGAAACTCATGATTTAAATCATGGCGTCAGAAGCTTCTATTTATTAATCATCTGCAAAAATGTTAATTTTGGGCTTTAACTCTTTTTTTTTTTTTTTTTTTTTTTTTTTCCAGTCCAGTCAGAAATATACAGGTTCAAATATATATTAATCGGAACCTGGTAAAGTTTTTAGTATGGCTTCTTATTATTAATTAGGCAGTCTGACAAAGACAGCCATCATGGTGTGGACTTGTTAAAAAGGGCTGTTAATCTTACTGCGAGTACATCTAGTACAGTCACATGCAGGCTGGTTAATTAACCAGTTAATATTGGCTTGTTGGACCCCAAGTGTAGGGACCAAAATGACAAGAAGCAACAATATTCTGCAAATTAAGTAGAAGTTCTGCATTCAGCAGATGTTCATTTTGTATTTCACTTCACTCAACTCCTAGTGTGTTTGTTTTTTAATTTTAAGATTAAAACATGTCTAAAACAAGGTTTGCTACTCATTGTGGGAAATTATTGAGTTTGACTGCAGTTTTTTCAAGATCTGGTTCATTGTGGGATTTTTTTTTCTTCCATTCTTTACTGCATTTTTATTTATTTGCTTAAGAGGAACATTGTGTATTCATGAATATTTTGAACAACACAAATGCAAATTTACACAATTAGATCTCCAGTGTTTGTCCCCCTGACAGATGGTACGGACTGAATTACCGACAGTCATTAAGGTTAAAAACAAACAAGACAGGAAAATAGGGGGAGGAGGGAAACATTTTGAACCAACATTTCATATAAAATGAATCACAATTTTATGTTGTAACCCAGCCTCCCATAAAATCATATATGCACGCACACACACCATATACATGATGCTACTTTGAGTCAGTTTCACTGAGTGTTTATAAATTTGGGTGGATACAAGCAATCCCTTTGACTGCTTTAAAAACTAATAAAAGCTGGACATTTCCTGATATTCACTAGCAGGCTGTTGCAGAACTTACCACAACAACAGACCACAGTCTGACCACAGTTGGTACGTCTAAGTGGAATATCAGTCACGAAACGCACATAGCTCGCCTTTTGATGTGTTCAGACAGCGGCTCCTCCAAACCATTCGGTACCTCCTGTGCTATGCAACCCCTTTTAAGGACAGAGATTTTAAACATTTAGAAAAACATACTTATTGAGAATTTGACAAAATTGATATGATTGAGGTTTCCTATCAAAACCCTTCCAGGCCACCGTAAACTGTAACTTTATGAGTACAAGTTGAAGGAACCATGTTACCACCTGGTTAAACAATAATCTACGTGCTACAAATTTATCTAAAAATGACAGTTTTCTAATCTTTCTTTCCTTGTATTTTTTTTTGTGTCCTCCACTTACTCCTTTCTGTTGTCCTTCTTTCCTTTCTTTATCTTCGTAGCCTTGCTGCTTTACTTTGTCTTTAGTTCATTCCTTCCATCTAAGGATGTCTTTCTCTCATTTTTATGCTGCTCTTTTGGTCTTATCTTACCTTGTTGACTTTCTTCTGTCCTTCCTCATTTGTGTCCCGTCTAAATGCTTAAACTTTTTCTTCTTTTTTTTCCTTTGCATGTGTCCTCTTTTCCGTTTCCTCATTCTTTATTTTCTGGTGTCTTAAATTCCTTCAATGTCCTCTTGTGTCTTTTCTCCCCTATGACTTTTATTCACTACTTCCTGGTGTCATTCTTAATGCCTCACCTGCAGTGTATATTTTTCTGATGAAAATGCGTCCATTTTCTTGGTTTAAATGCTCTGTCAAACGGGCTGTTATTTGAAACAAGATTTTAAGGCCACCATTGAGAGAATCTGGACTGATGAGCCTGAAAAGTGCATTAATGAGATGTATTGCTTTACTTTCACAGCAGGTCACAGAGCTGCAGCAAAATAACCGGCATACTGAGCCTCTATAATTATGTTCATAATCAAATTGAGCTACAACCAGCCTTGGCTTATAGCTGTGTTTGAACAGAGAACGTATGCAGACTGAAACAGTGACTTGGATATAATCTCTTCATAAAAAGTGAAATCTTGTTTAACAAGTGCAAGTTGTTGTGCAATTGTTTGTAGATGATTAGAAACCTTCTGAAGCATTCACCGCTGCAGGCTGAGTCATTTGGTCTCTGCACACTGTGTTCTTTTGTTCTAATTCAGCCTTGTTTTTAACATTCTTTTTGTTTGTTTTTTTTTTATACGTTTTCATCATATGAAGGCCACGTGTTGCAATGATCATCTTCATTGTTGTCCAAGCAACACAACATGTGACCTAACGCATGGAGTCTGTAAGTCTGGAGGGAACGAAGTGCCGCTGACGAGGAGGATTCCTGCTGCATCCCGCGACGGTAAGCTATCTTTACTGTGAAATAAAAACAAACACTGATTCAGATTTATTTTTACAGCACTAATAAACTTAGAGCTTTAAAGGAGAGAAAATTCTTAGTGAAGATTTTGATCTGTGACTTTTTTTTTTTTTTTTTTAAGTCGAGTGTCCAGATAAGAAAACGGTCTGTCCTGATGGGATGACGTGTTGCCAGATGACCAACGGATCGTTCGGCTGCTGTCCTATGCCTGACGTAAGCATCACACTCAAACATGAAGGAACCTGATTTTGTTTTATGTTTCAGTAAAACACCTTTTAAATGGGTGGTACCAAGGAAACAAGAAATGACAATAACTACACTGAGTACAGTTTAATGTTGCCGGCAAATGGGGTTTATATTATGTTACATTTATTTATACATCAAATTTAAAATCAGAAAAAGCGCTTCATCGTTATACTGATGGTGAAGCAAAACTAAAGGAAGTAGAATAAAACTAATTGCCAGGAATAAGCCTGGACTTTAAGATATTGAGGATTAGCCCTCAACATTGATCTTAAATATAGTCTGATATAATTTGTGTAATCGTGGGTTAAAACTACCAGATTTCAAACAAGTATGTCTAAGTTATCTGTGCTATTGCTCATTTAAATATAAATGGCACACGTCTGCTACATGCATCATTTATTCATCCATCACAAGATGTTTTATTGAACCCCTAGGAAACAGAAGAAATACCAGAATCAAAGAATATAATTTTTTGTGTTCTATTTTGTATTATATTAATTTTGTAGCTGAAGAGATGAGTGTTAAGACTGCTTCCTGTTGTCTCGCAGGCTGTCTGTTGTTCCGACCACATCCACTGCTGCCCTTCAGGGACAAAATGTGACCTGGAACACAGCACCTGTCTGTCCGTCCAAGACGACGCTCCCCTGCCCATTAAGAAGCTCCCGACCATGACGAACCAGGGCCCAGCGCAGAGCAAAGGTCAGTAAAGAGGTTATAGTGACAGGAGACTGAAACTGAATGTCAGGTTTGCTATATTAATGCATATTAATCAATGGGCAGATAAGCTCACGGGATGGATAACTCACCAAAGTAGGCCTGTGGAGTTCCCAAACTTGCTTGTTGATTACAATTTTGATAATAACGTTTATCTACTTAAACATGATTCATTTTCACTCATTAACTTCAATCGATGGCTAATTATCTGGCTTTAGCTGATTAGAAAACGTTTGAATCAAGTTTGCTGAAGCGGCAAAACATACAACATGCAGGACAGTGTGCCTTGTTATGGAAATTTCATTTATCAAAGAATGAGAAGCTTTCAATAATAAGACAAAGATTAATCTTTGTCTTTAAGTTGATTTATTCGAAGGCAAAAGCGTTTGAAGATCCGTCTCACTGAACGCAGTCAGGAGAAGAGCCATGAACGACACGCATCACATCGTTATATAGTCACAGCAAGGAAAAGACCCACCCAAAGTCTGATCATATCTCTATTCCCAGATGGACCACAAAGACAATCCTTACACCCACCTCATGAACTACCCCTCACCTCTTGGAGGGGATGATTTTATGTGGACAAATGTGGGGAAAAAAGCTGCCAAATGTGACAAATGTGGGGAAAAAAGCTGCCAAATGTGACAAATGTGGGGAAAAAGCTGCCAAACCTCATGTTTTTCTCAAAATAAAAACAAAATGTGTGGAGCTGTGAAGCTGGCACATTACTGAATCTCTACTTTTGTGACTCATAAACCTTCGTTCTTTAGGGGTCTGCATACATTTGAGTGTTTGAGAAAAAGGTGTAAAATAGAAAAAACAAACCGATTTATTCTAAAACGTTTTAAATCCATCTGTGTTTTAGGAGTTTAAACTGCTGGAATAAAGTTTACGTACTTGCTTTAATGTAAAGTTTCTGTTTTGTCTCCCAGTCCATGCTGTTCCCTGTAATGCCTCTGTGGCCTGCGCTGATGGAAACACCTGCTGCAAATCGCCAACAGGAAAGTGGGCCTGTTGTCCTTTACCTCAGGTACGGTCAGGCTGATTGCTCGTCAGGTGGTTCCTCCATTCCAGCTGCTCAGTTACTCTCTAAACCAGCTTTTCTGATGAAATTGCCACACACTTTGCTCCCTTTTTCTTCTGTAATGGCCTCGTTGTCTCTCCTCTTGGCAGGCTGTGTGCTGCAAGGACCACCTGCACTGCTGTCCCAGTGGCACCGTCTGTAACCTGGCGGCCTCCACGTGCGATCATCCCTCAGGCGTAGCGCTGATGCCGCTGCTCTCCAATACGCCCGTCTTTCCTCTGCTGACAGAAAACGACAAGTGCGACGAATCCACATCGTGTCCCGGAAATGCTACCTGCTGCAAGACAGCGAGTGGGGCATGGGCCTGCTGTCCTCTACCCAAGGTAACCTGGACTGCAGACTCATCATCTAACAATTGATTTACAACACCGTTCAAATCCTTTACCACCTTGCTTTTAATCAGCTCAGTAAAAACTGTAATTTACATATCCTGCAGGCTGTCTGTTGTGATGACCACGTCCACTGCTGTCCTCACGGCACCGTTTGCAACTTGGAGGCTGAAACTTGCGACGACTCCTCCGGTGTCTTTCTGCCGCTTCCCCTGCTGACCAAAGTTCCCGCTCTGACCAGTCGAGTTCAGCAGGAGAAAATCATGTGTGACCGTCAGACCAGCTGCCCGAAAGACACGACCTGCTGCTTCATGGAGAGGACCCACAAATGGGGCTGCTGCCCTCTGCCGGAGGTAGGAGTCCGCTTGTTTCATACAGAGCGCGTGATCAGGACGCCGAATGAAAGCTGTCGTTCTCCAGGCAGTGTGTTGTAAAGATGGAATCCACTGCTGCCCCAGTGGACACACCTGCGACCCCCACCGGTCCTCGTGCTCCAGCGGCCCTCGTCGGATCCCCTGGTTCACCAAACTGGGCGCTCTGGCCGAGCCGAGCGCGTTGACCGACGTTAAATGCGACAACACGAGCAGCTGCGCCACGGGAACCACCTGCTGCAAACTTCCGAGCGGCGAGTGGGGCTGCTGCCCGTTGCTGAAGGTCCGAGTGCTTCTGACTTGGCGCCAGCCCTGATAAAGATGAAGACCTTGTTTAGCTGTGTTGAGGTCTAACCCGTGGCATGTTCCTCCTTCTTTTCAAGGCGGTTTGCTGCCCTGACCACGAGCACTGCTGTCCTCAGGGCTACACATGCAACATGCAGACTAAAACATGTGAGAAGAAAGGCTACAATCTGCAGCTCACCACCGCCCTCCTGAGTAAAGTGGAACAGTCTGCTCCGAGAGAGGCAGTGGAGGAAACAAACGTACAATGTGACGGCACAGGAGTGTTTCTCTGCCCCTCAAGCTCCACCTGCTGTAAGATTTCAGCTACAGAGTGGAGCTGCTGTCCCTTTGCCAAGGTATGTTCATGGTGTCTGTGTCTTGACACAGTTTGTATGAAAAGAGAAAGATCCAGCCATCCGTCAGGCTGTTCATATGTCTGTAGGTTTGTCCACTTATCTGCGTTTTTAAAATCTCTGTTTCAAGGTTTAGTCTTTAAAAACAGAAGGTCACTAGAGATATCCCCAACTAAGTGCCTAATATTTATTCATCAATCCTAATTAATCCAGAATTTAATGTCATTTATCCTGTTCTGGTTGATAACTTTACCAAGTCTATACACACATACGGTAAAGTGAAGTGGACCGTGCAGGAAGCCCTGTCATGCATCGCAACACACTGTTGTAGATTTGTTGTTGAACCAAAACTAATTGTTGGATATGTTTTCTGACATGTTTTGTCAAAACAAATATTAACTCCACGAGCTTCCTGGCAATTCCTTGGCATACCAGAAACTCCCTCTGAATGTCCTCACAATCTCTCCTGTGAGCGGTTGGCTATGCATGTTCATTTTGAAATGTTCACTTCTAATGTTTACATCTTACTGACTCGCCACCAATATGAGCAAATATCATGCTCTGCCACTCGACCATGAATGAAAATCAGCCCTCTCTAATTTGATTGACTGATAAATGCAGCTTGTAATGAAGTTTTTATTTTTTTTCTTCCAGGCTGAATGCTGCGCAGACATGAAGCACTGCTGTCCCGCTGGCTACTCATGTGACCTGAAGGCCAGAAGTTGCACTCCACAGACTCGGCTGACCTGGGATTCGTTGCTGGGGGTCAGACATAAAGACTTGGTCCGTCGTGGACTTTAATCTGGCAGAGTTGCAGATGATCTGCAGCCCCGAATGCTTTCCATAAATCCGTTGCTTGAGTTACTGTGGACAAAGTGGGAGTTATCTCGGCGTCCTTTTTGGTTTCTCTTAATGGCATTTTTGTTTTCTTTTTTGTAGTCTTTTGTGTTGCTGTTGTTGAAGTGTAGTGATTGGGAATAGGTTTTGCTTTTGTGGAGTTGGCTGTTTATTTCATTTTTTATGTCTCCATTTAAACTTATCCTTATCATTTCAACACTGAATGGGGATCTAGTTCGTCTTCTGCACCATTTCTGTAAATCACTCCAGATGTAGAAGAAACTTTTATCTACAACAGGTGGGAATGCAGGAAATTCATGTTCAATTGGTATTAAACACAAATATTTCATATATTTCACAAAAGTAAAACAACAAAGCAAACATTTAAATTTGCACATGCATTCAAGAGGCTAGAGTGAAAATGACATGTATTCCAAATGAAGAGAAGGCAGCCTAGAAACATCAAGTAAAATGTCTGACTTATTTTTCTGAAAAGAAATTTCTGTCTTTGGATCCGAGTTACAAAAAGTCTAAAGCGTCAGCTTAGTTTAAGAAAATTTGCCTTGTGCATCTTTTCTGACAAAGTTCTGTTTATCCACTAAGAGGAACAGATGTTCACAAAACCAAGTCTGGTTAGATCACCAACTGTAGTCCTGAAGGTTTCACTGTACAGCTGCCGTCAGCTTCTGTTCAGACTCTGTCCATCCTGTTGGCTCTGCCGGCTGTCTAGTTTCAACACTATTAATATTAGGTGGGGTTTTTTGTGTTGTTGTTTTTTGATAATTTTAAATGTTTCACAACAGCCATCGGATTGGTTAATGGCTCCAAAAAGTTGCTTTAAATGAGTTGAAGACTGTGGCAAATGTATCTGATGGTTCCATTTGTAATTTCTGACTTTGCACGAATGAATGAATAAGCACAGACTTGAATAAGTTTCCTTTAAATTTCTAAATGTTCAGCTGTGAAGGGATTTTTGGGTGATACTAGAGATTTGAATTAATGTATTGGTTCTGTGTTTCAGGCAGCCCATAGATGTTTTAATATTTCTTTTTTTTTTCTTTCTTTCTAAACTTGGTAAAAGGAAAATAAAACAATAAGGTGTGCCTTATTTAATACTGAGTGTGTTTTTAATATGTTGTGGAGTCTATTAATAAAAAATATCTCCTTTCTGGTTTTAAATGCAATCAGTAATTTAAAACTGTATAAATGTGTAACTCTTTTAAGTAGAGCTTTAAAAAATGATTATAATGTAAGCATGAATTTTAAAATATTGAGGGTTACTTTGCTCACTTCATTTTTATGAACTTTGCTGTGATAATAATGAAAGAAAACTTGAGATCTTACACATACAGTTTTAACCACATGTTGCCATACACTGCAAAGACACAACCTTTCTTTTTTTCTCTGTCAAGCAATAGATGAGGATAAGCGTTTCCTGGTTTTGGACACTATTTTCTAAATGTCAGAATAATGATCAAGGATTTTTTTTTTTTTTTGGTTTCTTCCAGTTCAAAAGAATCCAATCAAATGTTTTCAATCATACTCTCAAACCTCTGACAGCAGTTTGGTTTAGTTTTAACCCATTCCTGCTGACTGAATCGCATCTTGTGAGGGTTGGCATGGGAACGATATATTCTCAGTCTTCCGCTTTTTTTTAGTCTCATTTAGGCTTGTATACAGAAAAATATAAAGAAAATGAGACAAAAATAGTGTTGAATGAAATAATGTATATTTTTTAAAAATCAAACATGGTGTTTGGAAGTCTTGTGTTTTGGATTTCATGAGAAACCTTTTTGTTTTATTATGAATTTATAGCTTTCATTTGCTACAAAGTTCATGATTTAATCCTTTCGGGAATATTCTAAAGTAAAAAGCCCCTTCATCTAATTCTGGTGGACGTGATGATTAAATTCCGTGACGTGATCCTCCAGGTCGTCACAGCACAGCCAGCCCACTCTTCCGCTGTCCTCCCTTCCGCTGGATACTCAGCTGCTTGCCGTTTGAAAGTTGCTATGGCAACCTCAGTAAACTGGAGGCAACTGAGTGGACACGCAGCTGCGGGGTCTGTGTCCTACTTTACTGTCAGAGCACCAGGGAAGCATTGCCGAGGGTTGTTTGTCATCCCGCGCCCCCTGGTGGTCACAGACTGACACGGCGGCTCAAGGGATAAACAATGCACACACAGTCTGCTCTGAATAAAGTCAAATCCTGCTCTTGTGAAGCCACCGAGTTGATTTTTCATCTCAGGATGAAATTAATACAGACGTCTTTATGCATTCAAAAACCACATTTGTTGTGTGTTTGTAATTATTGTCCTACTTGAACAAGTGTTCATGTTTAGATTGTCTAGCTGTTGATTTGATGAAAATTCAGAACGCAAAGAAAAAGCCTCACAACATGATGCTGCCACTGCTGTGCTTGGCAGTTGGTTCTGTGTTTCTGGGTTTGAAAATCTCCCTTTGACTATTATAAATGCACTTCTGATTATTGTGGCCAAATAGATCCATCTTTGTTTGGTCTGATAATGTAACTTTTTTTTTTTTTTCTTAGTGAGAGATTAGACAAAAAATAGTTTCATCGTGTATATTTACAGAGCTATTCTAGTAGTTTCGAATTTATAGCTAGTCTGAGATTTGAATTTTCTTTTCTCTGAGGTTTGGATCAGATGGTTGAAACTTGGGCACGATTGGATTTATTTATTATTTTTTTGACTACATCAAAGCTGGTTCTAATTTGTGTTCCTCGGAAGGCTGAGCACTTCTGAGGAAATACATTTTTGATCAGAGCAAGGGCCTTGAGATTAACTTTTACCTTTCAGGAGCATTATAAAGATCCGGTTCAGATTTTATATTTTTATTGTTACCTCGATAGAAACATAGGGAGTCTTTCTTTAACTAAGTTATGCTAAACTGACACCCCAACAGTAAAGGAACTAAAGCGAGGAAAAACCCGCTGACGTGTGAGCAGATTGTCTGCACAGCTGCTCCTCTGCTGCAGACCCCATTCAGATGTTGCCAGGGAGAGGGAACGTCCACCTAAAAGCCCACCCTGCACTGGAATTCTGCTAATTCCAACTGGAATTCTGTCCACTCTGTTCCCGGCAGCAGGTGTGTGTTGCTGAGCAGGATGCATGAAGTGCTTTCACTTTGGGGAAAGCTATGGGATGTAACATAGGAAATCATTAATCCATTCCCAAATAAAAGCAAAATTTCACTTTGTCTTAAAAATCTAGTTTGATCGTCAACAATAAAGTGTAATGGTTCCGACTTATTTTTATGCCTTGACAGTGTGTTTCTAGTTTTCATGTTGGTTTTTACAATTGCAGCTACAACTGCAATTTATCCTAAACTTTATATTTCTATTGTGCTCATGGGCTATAGAAATATAGCCCATATATATATATATATATATATATATATATATATATATATATATGTATGTATGTATATCAAAAAAATGTGGTCACACATATTTTACGTTAAAATAAAAGCCAACAGTCAAATTACTTTTTTCTATAATTAAAATTTGAAATATTGAAAGACGTTTTCTGTCATTTCTTTTTGTTTTGTATCCAATTGTGACTTTTTCAAACTGAGATTTTTAGGCATGTGATTTTGAATCGTAGAGACAAGGAGATCTTATAATGTTTTCCCAATCTTCATCATGGAAGAAAACGGAATTAATGTTTTTCTAAAATTTGTTCTGAAATATGAATCAAATATAAGGTTGAATATCTCAATTTCAGTAGTAAACTAAGGGTACAAGGGTTTAGCTTGTTTTTTTTTATGACAATGGTGTGAAATCAGGTGAGAATAGGTTTAGATTTGTTTTCAAGTGAATGATCTGAGCTATTTCTCCTCCTCTGACAGAAACAACATATCAAGCACGCTCCGAGTGCCACTGAGGGCATACGCAGATTTAATCCAGAGCATTTGGAAACTGCTGTGTTGATATGAGTGTGTGTGTGTGTGTGGGGGGGGGCGGGGGGGTACTCATAAGTCAAACACATGAAGGTCCAATCAGAAGGACCTGCGTGGGCAGAAAGCCGGTAGGTTACTCTCAGGAAGCTCTTATATACTTGACACAGGACAAACTTAGACTGAGAAGTCTTTTTGGCTCATTGGATTTGACCTGAAATCTGCAACAACCTGTCTTTTATTCTGAGGTAATGTACATTTCTCTGTTTAGATCAGTTAAAAATCATTTCAAACGGAGTTCAAAATGTTTTTGAAGCTGCTTCGGTTCTTTGTATTTCCTAGAGAATTTATTTAATCCGTATTATCTCAGCTGTGGAGTTTATTGTCAGGTCAAGCCACACACCTGTTGATTTCCATCTGTTTGACACTCTGATTTGATCAAACTGCAGCCACCCATGTGCCCTCCGCATCAGCACTCTTTTATGAGGGAAGTGTGTGTGTCTAGGTGTGTGTGCGTGCGTGTGTGTGTGTGTGTGTGTGTGTTTTGATCTGTCTGTGTTTGCTGTCGACATGGTGAGCGCTCAGGAAGAGAGACTCTGACAGCTGGACGGCCCGGTGGAAGGCATGTAGCTGCCTCTCGGAGCTATTTATACCCAATCTGACCGGTGTCCGTTCATTCACGGCCCGCATACCACAACATTAAAGCGCCGTCCAATTGCAAATCTGTCTCTATTATGACTAAATGATGAGGGGGTGAGATATTGTGGGAATTCAATAACCTTAATGTCAAACCAGAAAAAAAATGTTTGCTTATTAAACAGGACCTTAACTCTACTGGACCCAGTAACCAGGCGCTTTTTTTGGACTTAGCATTTTACAAAAACGTTCAATTTTCTCAAAAATATCACAACCTAAAACCACTGAAGTAAAATACAATTGGGGAGGGAGAGGGAAGGGGGAAGAAAAGAATAAAAAGCTTAATAAATGTACAGGTGTGAAAACAACTGACACCATGCCCAGATCTGGGGATCCAAGAGAGTTTGCCCTAAAATCAGGATGCAAGATGTTAAAAAGAAATCTCCAAAAACTCTAAGATGTCATCATAGGACACAGCAAGCTGTCAGAACTGTCAATATGAAAGTGTATGTCTGTCCAATCTGGGATGGTGCAAGTTTGACTTTTCTTTAATGTGTGCAAATAGAACAACAAAAAAAACAATGGTCAGATTTAAGACTTCTAGAATTATGTTCTTTGGCCAGATTGATCTAATATTGGATTATCTGTACATCTGAAGCGAGGCCATTCTTACACTTTAAACCTCATGTCCAGAGGGGGAAAAAAGAGATTAGACATCAGCATTTAGGGATTAAAATCTGAAATCTGAATGCAGAGATATTAATATTAGTCTAGTCTGATCTAATGAAAAAAATAAAAAAACAATTTCTCCAATTTCCTCTAGTTTTTTCACTTCATAAATGCGCTCTGACTGTTACAGAGAGATGGCCATTCCCCGGATGTTGAACTCCAACACACCATTCACCATTGTTACCGGTGGCTCTGAGATCTCTTTTCTGGGCAAAGAAGAGAGCAGCCAAGGATGTGAGGAAGAAGCGGAGTCACTGGTTCAGGCCATTGGTCCACATCTGACCCGTGTGATGCAGCACGGCACCGCCAAACACGTGATAACAAATGGCCTAGAGGGGATTCCTCGTGTGTCCATAGTGGCACAAGCTGAGAGTAAGAACATAGAAACACAAATGCTTCAGATCGTCAGAAAGATTTTTAATTTCAGACAAGGTTAACAGAAACAGCAGTTTTCACTTAGTGGCACTATTTAAGTGATAAAAGCTATCCAAACTAACCTGACCTTATGTGGAATATTACTCAATTTATTCAATAATGAATGAATTCTGATTTATTTTTATTTTTTTTTTGTTGTACAAGCCACACCCAGTACTGATTACTGCCAAACCTGTCAAATGAAGAAATCACCCGAATGGAACATTTATGTCAACATGAAGCCAGTTGACAAATATCAGACAGCAACACAATATCCACCAACAGAAAGAAATTAAAGAATAGATGACAACAAAAGTCACTCATATACACCAATTTGGACAGAGTCGCTTTCTATGTCCTTTTGAGGCACTTTGGTTGAGAAAACATGGAATAGTGGGGAACCTTCCCTGGAATGGAAGGCCAAACAAAATTTCTCTAAGATGACAAATCCATTTGGTCACAAAGGGACATTTGGGGAAAATATTCCGTGGACCGACGAGACAAAAGTAGAACATTTTGAAACATGTATATCTTATTGCATCTGCTCCCGGACCTAGATGACTTGCAGTAATTGTTGGTACCATGAACTCCTCCATCAGTTTCAAAAAGCAGGACAATGGTCGCAAAGAAGTCAACCTCTGTGAGACTAAAGAAAACAAGATAAAGTTTTGGAGGGGCCTAGTCAAAGTCTAGATTGAAATTCAACTGAAATGCTGTGACATTATATTAAACAGGCTCTTCATGTATGTAAATTTTTAGTGTGAGTTCTACGCTAGAAGATTATTACAGCTATTAATTAAAATGTCTAAGAAGGAGTCGGCCTCCTGTTTGACTCTTTTATGGATTAATGTCCTCAACAGACAAAATTCTCTGTTGAATGTTTCAGTTGTCCCACCACAGAAAGCTAAAACTAGAACTGCTGGCAATTTGCCTGACACCCACGGCTGCCAATGTTTTGCTTCAATTAAGCTTTAAGTTACGACGAGGTGAAATGACTCATATACGCTCATATAAACATGCAAAAAGCCAAAAAATCGTTTTCTGTTTTTAGGAGAGGACTTTCAAGAGTTCAGCCCGTCCAACACTCAGAATCCCTGCCCGCGATCTCACCTCCTCCAGAAGCACAGGTATGCACGCCCTCTGACCTGCTCTGGGGAAAAAAAACCTCCCACCAGGTTTCTGAGGTTCGCCACTGATGACATCACAGTTAGGTACAACTGAATGATCTCATGCAGAAAATGAAGAAGGTGTTTCTACAGGTTTGTTTGTGGAGGATGAGTCATGTTGCAGCAGGAGATCAGGCCTCAGACCCCTTCTGTTACATACTTTGTCAGGATGCTCATAAACATAAGTGATTCTGTACCCTAATTAGCTGATATTGATGAATAAGTCAGAGTTTGAAGCTGAAGCCAAAGTCACTGTCAGATATTTTCCATCTCACTGTTCTTTTAAAAATATTAGAATTGTCTAATTTATTTCAAGTTGGAAAAGCTTCTGCCTGTCATTGTCTACATAAAAAAATACATTAAAAAAATCTGCAAGATGTTCTAAAGTTTTTGTTTGATATTTAAATGCCACCAATCTCTTTAATGTGCCAGAGAGAGAGAGAGGGAAAACCTGATTTGCAGACGAAAATATGCTGTAATATTGGAACAGAATCAAAAAAATTCATCTTAAACAAGTGATGAATGTTCCCTCCTGTCTTCAGATCTTTTAGTGAGGATGCTGCCTTAATATCCGACACAGAAGATGAAGATTTGGATGAAGTGTTTCATCAACACCTCCACAGGAAACAGCGCAGGAAGACTCAAGGCCGACCGAGGGGGCAGGAGGAGGGAGGGGAGCCTCCGGTCATCCAGGGTTTGTGGGTGCAGGAGATCGATTGGCTGAAGACGACTGGGATCATACCACCACCTCCTCAGTTCACCGACTCCTGCCGCCTGCCGGACTCCCGCGTGTCTGGACAGACGGACGACTTGTCCGGCTCTGATGACAGAGGCGGCTCAGACTGTGACTGTGAATCTGCTTTCAGTCACGAGAGCGAGTCAGAGTCGTCTCGCTGCAGTGAATCTCATCAGCCTGGATTAGAATCAAACATTTCTGATCCGACCTCTGACTTGATGCACGTCTCTGGTTTTCGCTCGAATTGGGACTCCGACTCCTCGGAGTTTCTGGAAAGCTTGCAGGAAATTTCAGACTTGTCTCAGGCGACTTTCGGGTTTGACGACAGTGACTCGGAGTTTGATGAGCTGAAAGGCAGAGTGATGCAGATACCAAAACTCTTCCTTTCAACTTTCATTAACAACTCAATAAAACAGATTCTGGATACCTGGACAACCACCAAACCTGCCAATGAAGGACTTATATTCCATCATGTAAGATAAACATTTATTAGTTTCTTTTTCATTGTGTCAGTATTGACATGACTGTAAACTCGTAGTAGAACAAAATAATTGCACAGTTTAAAAAAAAAAAAAACCTTGTTACTCAAGAATCGCCACATTGTTGCTCAATATTTTAACCTTTTAAACATATTTCGAGTTTTTGTTGGGGCTTGCATTTCATGGCAGTTAGATTTACTTCCATATCCAACATTGCAGAGAAATATGTACAAAACAAAATATAAACATGAGAGAAAGAAGTGAGCTAAAAAAAAAAAAAAAAAGCATTGAGCACAGCAGAACACTGACAACAAGTAAGGACATTTTTTATTTGGAATCCCAAACCCAGTCATCAATCCATAACACAAAGGCCACCAAAAACAGAAGTAATGATTATATGTATTTTCGAAAAGACAGGACACTTTTTCTTTAAGAAAAGTTTTATTTTTTATGAACAATCTCTTTTCTGTTTAAAACAATATCCAGACACACTGTAATTTCTCACATTAAACAATCATCCACATGTTCCCGTTGAGTCAGAAAAGGAATTTTTATAAAATCCATATCTTCCTTGAAAAACCATAAATTGACTGGTTAGTGATCAATCGTGTCTGAGTCTTGTAAGATGCATCTAACAAGCTTAAGCCCAAAGCTTTCCTCTAGTTTAGCTTCTTTTTGACTGAAGGGAGACACAGAATGAATTAGGAACTCACACTATTTAGGAACCTCCAGACAGAAAATAGATACTTTTATTACATACGTTCTGTACACAGTTTCTGAGAAGGTTTCAATTATATTAACTATATGTTTTGAAAAATAACCTTCACGTTATTGTTACATTACCTTTCAAAATGACCATCCAAAATATGCACTACATCCATCGAGCATGGGTCTCTTGGAGTTTTGGTACTTAACATTTCTGTTATGTTCCTTCTTTTAGCTCCTACACCCCAACAGCTTTCAGTACAGAGAGGGAGAGGAGTACTTTGTTCTTCATCACATCCAGAACGGCTCGTACGGCGACGTGTTTTGTGTTCGGGACAAAAGCAGTGGCTTTAAATGCGCTGCCAAAAGGGTCAGGACAGAAATCGACCGAGGGTCAAACTCCACGAAGTCTTTTGGGTTGACTAAAAAGCTGAAACTTGTCCATGTTGTGGTCCAATCAGATTCCCCTGAGTCACTTCAGCAGTGAGGAGGTGAAGACATGGAGCGCCCTCAACTCTCCTCGAGTTGTGGAGCTGTTTGGAGCGGTGAGAGATGGGCTGAACGTCGTACTCTTCATGGACCTAAAACCAGGTAAGCCGAACTACGATCTGTTCAAAAGTGCTTTTGTTCTGGTCAGAAAGGATGGACACGACTTGCCAAACTTTTCCAGCTTGCTTGGCCCAGCTTCTAAAGGAGATTACCTGCCTCCCCGAAGATTTAGCCCTGCATTACCTTCATCAGACACTAGGGGCTCTTGAGCACCTGCACCACAAAAAGGTGGTTCACCTGGATGTCAAAGGTGCGTTTCTGTACAAGTCTCAAAAACATAATCTATGATTTTATTGAATCAAGGATGATATTTTTGGGCAGGAAATTTATATATATATATATATATATATATATATATATATATATATATATATATATATATATATATATTTTTTTTTTTTTTTTTTTTTTAACCACTGTATCATTGCCAGCGTTCAGATCTTACATCCAGAGGTAAAAGCTCTGTATTTAATTTAGTTTGAGTTAGTCTTCATCTCACAGAAATAAATCCAGAATAACTTGTCTTTATAGATCAATATTTTGAAAATATAAACAGAAAACTCAACAACTAAATAGGGCTGATTTGTGGAGATTTCCTTCGTCTTGAGCAAAAATCCCAAAACAGCCAAGAATCTATTGTTTGTAACGTATTTTTCTTTGTTTTTGATGCAGCTGAAGGTTTTGATGTATTTTTATTTGTTTTAAAATCACGAGATGAATTGGAAATCAAAAATCCTGGTGGGGAGAATACATCTCGGCATTAATAAGAGCGGTTCATCATTTTTCAGCGACTGCTTTAGTAAGGATCATCGCAAGGAATCAGTCAGTATCAGCATAGTCCAAACTGTCATTTCTGAAAACGACATATAACAATAGCAACTATCTTTGTCGTGTGACCAGTGATTGTTCACTTTCTGTGGTGATAAGAGTCTGAAAGTTGTCAACAATAAAGCTGGTAGACACCTCTCCTAGTAATCCCTCCTGAGAGGATTTCACCGTTTCCACTTTCACGGTGTAGTTGAAGATGAGAACGGATAAAGTGAAACCACAAGTTTGTGATTTATTTCAGGAGATTATGACTTGAAATGTCGCTTCTGCAGCAGCAGGAAACCTCCGTGTACCCATTACTCTGACCGTCACCGACAGCCTCCTGCTCCTGAGTCTATGTTTCACAAAGAGTGCCTAATGCAAACGGGCTGCCACACTGAATCCCGTGTGTTGATTTTATTCCAGCTGACAATGTGCTGCTGTCTGCAGACTGCAGAGACACGTTCCTCTGTGACTTTGGTCTCTCAGAGATGTTGGATGACAACAGACGGAGCACTAAAGCATTTATAGGTGAGCTGACGCTGAAACGTCTGCAGAAAGCTGAGACGTAAATTTGCATTGCTGAAGTGGTCTAGACTAGAGCACTGCTCGCACAAACAATACATTATTGAAAGAAAGAGTCGGAACAATGGTGACTTTCAGTTTACTATACATACTTTTCAAATATTATCACGTTTTGCAGAATTCTGCAGAAAGTCGTGCTATTTCGATATCTTATCTCAATTCGCAGCTACGTTTTGTGCAATTTTATGATTACAATTATGTTGTACATTTCCACATGCCAACTGTGAAACAAGCAACCGACATTACTTTTAGTCAAATGCCATAAACAAATGATCAAGAATAATAATCATCACACATCAAATATATAAAGCTTCAACTTCAGTTGAGGGAGTTTCCAAAACATCCTACCTTTCTCTCTGTTTTTTGGCTAATTTTTGGCTATTTCCTGTGGTGGTTTTAGTGTCTTTTGCCTGGTTTAGCCATGGGTTCTGCAGTGGAAACACACCCAAAGCAACTTCCTCTCAGTACGTTTTACTTTCTCTACAGTGGTGTCAATCAGGAAAAAGAAACAGAAAATATGAACTTCTCTGAACACATTTTACAATTGTTTCACCTGAAAAATGACTGGTCTTTTTGGGTCAGGGAGTTACCTCTTTCCTAAGGTTACTACAAACATTTGGAGCAAACCTCAACCAAAAAAATAAATAAATAAACCTTGTTCCCTTATTGTGTTGGTGAAAAATATTTAATATTTTATTATAAGTCAGTGTGCAGGTCATGCAATAGGAAAAAAAAGTCAAACATATTTTATTTTGGAGCCAATGCAGTGTCAAAGAAATGTATGGCAGTATAAATTCACACTAAATCGATAAATATTAATTATGAAATACAACTTCAGTTCTTTTTTTTTTTTTTGCTGTTGTTGTTTTTGTATTTGCAGGAGCAGCCTTTGCTGGCACAGAGACTCACATGGCCCCGGAGGTGGCTCGAGGAGATCAAGTGTGCTCCAAGGCAGATGTGTGGAGCAGCTGTTGTATGCTGCTGCATATGCTCAATGGGTGCCAGCCGTGGACACGCTACTATTCCCATCCTCTGTGTCTCCAGGTCAGAATGTCTTCTTTAGTGTTACTTTCAAACTGGACTGGACAAACGTAGACGAAAATCAATAATCGTGGTTCTTGTTGCGTTTTTGTCACAGATTGTCAACGAGCCTCCACCTTTGTGGGAGGTGCCGTCCAACTGTAACAACTTCACAGCCAACGTGTTTAGGGCTGGGCTTCGGAAGGACCCAGACAGACGAGCGTCGGCTAAGGGCCTCAGGAGAAAAGCTACCAAAGCCCTCAGAGCAGGTTCACACGTTACATTGTAACTTTATGACAAATGGGATTCTATCAAAGTTTGACTTTGACTGTTAGCTCGACTTGGAGTAGTTGATTGAGTCACTGTGAGATTGATTCTGAGAAAAATATCTTAACTCTGAGTAGCTGTTCTGGGTGCCTGTTAACTCAGAGTTAATTGATAGTAAATTTTGGTTTTATTCTGGGAAACGGTTAGCTTGATTCAAAGTAGCTGTTAGCTTTAATCATTGTCTATGTGATAGTTTGGGATTAGTTAGGTTGTAGCACTTACCCATTCTGCTCTTAGTTTTTACCTTTTATTTGTAAACTGGCTACTTAGCATTTGGTTAGTAACATTAAATGTTCAAGTAATCAGATCAGTAACTGGTTGAAAGCAACCTTAACTTCATAGCGATATTTTTTACATACAGTTGGAGGTTTGAGCTCTTCCTCCATCAAAGCCGCCTGTGAGAAGTTGCATCATGGCCAACGGGAAGACAGACTCTTTTTCCCCAAAGAACCATCATCATCCTCCTCCTCATCATCATCATCATCCCAAGCCATTTCCTCAGACCCAGCTGTGTTTTGGGTGAGCCCTTGGAGGACAGTAGCAGTGGACGAGGACACGGCTGACAGGACAGGTGACATCGCAGAGACAGATCTCAGAACAGGGGAGTGGAACTCCCATCCGAAGTCCCTGCGAGATGATTACGACGAGGAGTTGGAGACCGGCTCTGAGTCAGAGGTGGACATATACATGGCTGTGGAAGAGGAGTGCATTCAGGAGAAGTGGCTGAGAGGCGATAAGGACTATGAGGGAGACTGGGAGGAGGAGGATGAAGAGTGGGATTCCTCTGGCTCCACTGAGTATCTACGTACGCTCAGAGGCCTTTTCCCTTTGCTGCGGAGAGGCCTGCAGGCAGATGAAGCTCCATGGGGTTCAGAAGAGGAGCTGGAATATCTCAGAGATGGTGAGCATAGAAGCATCTGTTAATAATTTGTCAAAAATGGCAAAACATTTGACTTCTTGAGCAGATATTTGGCCAAAGAAAGCATCCCAAACAGTGACAGCAATGTTGAAAGTTTTATGTCTGTAATATAGTATTCGGATGGGAGTATAGTTAAAAAAAATATATTCTCATTGGACAGATTATTCAAAACTGGTTTTCTAAATTGAATTTGACACCCCACAGCTGTTCTTGATTAAACAATGTAGTAGGAGGTTGAGATCATGTGTAAAACAACAACTCAGTTTAACAATGTTTTCCAATGTTATATTGTTATATAAACATATCACTTTTTCAAGTGCTGAATGGGATGTTTTTACTACTTCAGAGTCTAAATTAGTTATAAAAATAAAAGACATATTTACTGTATTCAGTCATAATATCTAACCCTGTCTTCGCTAAGAAAGATAAAGAATAACTCCTGGTTTTAACTCTTAACTCCTCACTGTAAAATGTTCTTTTCACTGTAAAATGTTCTTTTCAGATGTTCCTGTAGGGACCACAGTCCAGACTCCATCCCCAGAACCTCGAGATGAACCTCCGTCTTGCTTCAGCTGCTCGGACACGTCGCAGATAGATGAGGTGCACAAAGTCGTACTTACAGCGGACGACGAAGAAGTCGCCACTAAGGCAATTTTTAAGAATATCTTTGTATATTTAAGGACTCAGAACATTCATCTGATGACCTCAGTTCTGGAGTGTTTTCTTCCTGCAACAGTCACTCCGGTGGACAGTTGGTGTGGATACCTTCAGCCGATCAAATATCGCCACGATGCTTTGAGGGTAACTTCACTGTAAAAGTCTTGTATTATATTTGCACACTGTTGAACTGGTTGGTTGAATTAAAAATAAATAAATTAAAAAAACTGACAAATTCCAGGTGTTGACATTTGGATAGAGGACCTTCAAGGGAAGTGTTTTAGGATCAAAGAACGGCGGGAAGTCAAAGTGGGTCATGTTGCCATAGGAATCAGCGATCAGGTATGACCTGCTGTTTCAGGTATGAACATATGCTGAGAGGTTCAACATCCTCTCAGCGTATGTTCATATGAGAGTCTCTGGCTTATTCATTTAGATATGATCAGATTGGACCTGATTATTCTTGTGCATTTGGGTCAGTAGTGGTGCAAATCTTGGAGATTTGTCATGGCGGCCTTCAAAATTTAATATCTGTCTTGTAGTGTGAAAACTTGAAAGCTCAGTATGCTGCCAGCAAGTCTGACTGTACGTCTTTTGCAGTCTGTCGAGTGCTTATGATCTCTCTTATTGACTGAAACATCTTTCTTGCATGGAATGAAACATCAACATAACGATGTGTGTTCAATTTTATTCAGGGGGTTGTATAATTTTAAGAAATTATACAACGGTTGCCAATTAAAGGAGGATTTATTTTTTAATTTGAATGAAATTATCATTTATTTATTGCTAATACCTGAACAGTTTCAAATTCTTCCAACAAATGGGGCTTAATTATTTTTGAGTCCAACTGGAAGATGCTCTTAGAGTACAGTTCATGTTTCCTGGTTGTTGAGCTGTTGACACCTCAGCTTGTCCTCGATCCTCACAAATCCTCCCATGTGTCTCTCAGATCTCAGCGAAAACCTTCTCTTTGGAGACTCTGGACAGAAAGACGGTGTCCTTCGAGGAAGAGATCAGTGAATCGGGATCGTGGTTCCGCTGCGTTCCTGCTCCTGACAGATGTCAGCGCTGGAGCTGGAGAGTCCAAGACGGCAAGCTGGAGCTCAGAGAATGAAACTGACATTTAGTAGTCAGTTAAGCTAATTTTGTTGCAAAAAAGAGAGGGAGAGAGAGAAAAAACAAAAAGCACAAGAACTCAAAACGCTCAGAACTTGAAGGAGTGTCACATTGTTGTGACCTGGGACCTCTGAACTTCTTCATTCTGATCTTCACAATGTGTGGAGGTGGCTGACGTGCGATGAAACTCTCATAAACTTTATGATGACACCGTGCTGTGGGAATATGATGATGGGAAAACTCCAGGAGGACTGTGGCTAGTAAACAGAAAAAATATATTTGTACTGTTGGAACAAAAGACTTTCTTTACAACGTCCTGCTGCAGCAGGACTGGCTTGTTGCCACAAGGCAGCGAGGCCCACGGAGGATTCTCGCTGTTCAAACACCTTTCTGCACACTCAGCAGATATTCACCAGACCAGGCTTTGTGTTCCCAGGCCTCAATGTCCAGTTGTGATTATCTGCAGCTGATGCCTTTGGCTCTTTAAATGAAACAAATGATTTTGTGCCTTACATTTGATATCTTTCAGAGTTGGTTTAAGATGGGCGTTTCAAACACATTGTTTCCTCTAATCCGTCTGCGAACTCTGATTCGTCTTCACCTGTGACCTCTCTCACCAGCAGTGCTGCTGCTCACTTTGTTTTGCGTCTGTCTGTCGTGCTAAAAATCCAGGACGTTTGCAGTTTCAAAAAAAAGCTAAGGCAACGTCTAACTAAAGACCTTTTGAAAACCGTAGATATATTATAAAACACATGAATTTAGAAATTTTATATCTATACAAGTATGTTTGTCTGAGAATTTCCCACCTACTGTTGGTGTTCCTAATATGCAGTATTATTATTTTTTAAATGTGTTTCTATTATTCAGCAGTAAATATTCTAACTTATAGATTATTGCCTTGTCCTCGTTTGTGCAGCAACACAACTGACTATTTACATAGCTGCACAAATGTCATTTTTCCAGTCAAAGTGTCTGTAAACTGTGAACAAATAGGGGAACAGTTGACACCTTGGTTGTTTGTTTAGATTATTTTCTTGCTTTAGCTCCTTAACTTCTTTTTTTTTTTTTCATTCCCGTCAGGTTTACAACTGGAAACAAAACTAGTTCTCAGCTGCTCTGCGAGTTCTCTTTGCTGGTCAAACCCAAGTTTTAGGATTTAGATCATGAATTTTATCAGCGTTTTCCTGGAGGCTTTAAGACGTGAGGAAAATGCACTTTTTTTTCTGCGTTGCTTCTATCTGTAAAACTGAAATATTGCTTTTTGCTGCGTTTCCGAGTCATTGCTTTGTTCAGATGCGTTCTTACACTTGACCAATGCTTTAAATGTTTGCCCAGACATCTGCGCATATAGCACATTGTAAATGTTTACAGCTCTAATAAACAAGCAAAGCTTTCGATCTCTTACGTGTCAGGAAGTGTTTCACATGTGATCATGTGGCTTGTCACATGGTTTCCGTGATATTATCAGGATTTAAAACCTGAAATGGGAGAGTGTTACCATTGAACACAGTGAGATTTAGATTTTAGATGAACAGAACATGACTTAATTTTTAATAAGATATTTACATCATGAGAAAACAATTGCTCAGATATTATTCCAAATGTAACTTATTTAAAATTATGACTAACTGATTTACCAAAGCAGCTTCTTCCATAGTAAGCGTAATAGTACTGGAATACTATTACGCTTAGACTAAACATGGTTAAAGATGTTATGAAGATATCCAGTATTTTAGCTGATTTATCAATGGAAAAAGAAAATACAGAAAATATAAAGCAGTTCTTTACCCAAGATTGATGTTTGGTCATAAATACCATTTTGGAAAAATTCACCTTGTTTGAAATATTACATCTTTAATTAAAGGGAGTTTAAAGTAAATTTTTTGATCACAAATTAAAGGGAATTCTTTTTTTTTTTTTATGTCTTCATCAATCTGTAAAAGTACAGAAACTTTCTGGCGGTATGCTATTAGTATACTATTCTTGTTTTGTTGTTATTTAAAACCACGTTGGTGATTTTTGTTATTGTTGTTGCTGTTATTTTCATTCCTGCCACTGTTGGTGATCTTGAGTTCATTTAACAACCTTTAGCTGACCTCTGTGACTTTCAAATACACCAGATGTTTTTTAGCTAGTTTTTTTTTTATCTCTGTGATTCATGGCAACACTTTCCATCTTGTGATCCTTTTTAATGTTTTTTTTTATTTGCTGTATTATTAGTCAAATTGGCAGTTATTGTGTGAGTTCTACTTAAGCTCTGTGGCTTGAGGATAAATATTAACTGTCTAAAGGTATTCTCCGCCAGAGGTTTCTTAGCCTCAAAAGCAAACACGCAGAACTTTATGTATTGGTGCTGTAATGTCAAAACCATTTGCAGATTTTCACAGAATCTCTTTCAGAATGACTATGAACACAGTAATAAGCATCAGGAAGTTACAACGTCAAATTGGGAATGTGGCCTATTAGATCATCAACTTTAGGAGTGTCTGTCCTAAAACTGGAATGACTCGTTAGGCCAAGTATGGTAGATTGTTGTAACATATAATCAATCCACTGTTCTAATGCTGAGTGCTGCTTTTGACAGAATAATAATTGTCATAGACATGCATGACATTTTAATTATAAATAAATAAGGTATGTTTTTAAAAAAGAACTAGGTCACTAGAGTTTGTTTTTATTTTGTTGTATTTAGTACTTAAAGACCAGGCTAGACTTGTATGGTAACTTTTTCTGATTAAGTTCTTCCAGGTCAGAAAGGACATTTCTTTTCCTATACATGCATCTAGTGGCTTCAGATACCCACTAGAACTCACTTCTAATTTAGAATAAAAAGGCTTGATTACTGACAATTTTACCCCTTTAATATTTTCTTGTTAAAAATGTCTAATATAATTCTTTTTAAGAAATCTAAAAGAAAACTTATACCCAGTAAACGTTCTAACATTGTGTACTGGTGCTTTCAGCAAGAAGTCAATCAGACTTTAGCAAGATGCTTATTCAGAACCAGCTGGATTGAGTGCACTTTAGGGGTTATTTTATTTTAAATGTAAAGTGAATATGTCAGCTACACATAACAGATTCAAAAATGTTCTTTGACCCAAAAAGCACATTTGTGTTTTCTTAAAAAATGGTATTTCTTATGCACTGAAATCATAGTCATGATTCTATTGTTATAAAACTCACTCCTAAAACTAGCCCATATTTTATAAAATGCTGATTTTATATGAATTACATCTTGGATTTAGGAAGCATATGGACAAAGAAAATGTAAAGTATGCATGTGTGCGTTTACGTATTCTATGGTACATTAGCTTGCCATATAGGTATGACTTCCTCGACATTTTGTACACTGTGCGCACAAGGATGTGCCGCCGCCCTGATTGGACCATTGGATAACCAAGGCGGGTTATCAGTTACACTATTTGCGCTGCGATTGGTCGTGGCTTCAAAGTGGGAAGTACGCCGGTGTCTCCCTGGTTGCGCAAAACGCCATTTTGGAGTGACAGTGAAAGATAACGCAAAGATCGGGTTGTCGTCTCTGTAAAGGTAATAACTGACTAAAAGACGTTTATTTTTGTACTTTAATGTTGCAATCTGTGTGTTAGAAGTCTTAATGTCCGAACTGATCGATTTGAGCGGCGTTTGGAGTGACGTCACGGTGTTCTCTGAGCAGTGACGCGGCAGTTCGCTAACGGCAGCTAGCGCGACAGCAGTTCCTGTCACGGCCGAGCTGAAAGCAGCCACTGCGGTTCCTTTTACCGAACTGGGCTTCGGTTGTAACTACGTTTGTTAAAACTATGTGAGTGTTGTAAACCTTCGTTGTGTGTTGTCGTGTGTCAAAATCCGCTACGTTTTAAATTGTCAACGAATCCAGTTAGCGGCTAGCCAAAGCATCCGCCCTTGATGAAGCTAACGTGGCTAAAACTACACTCCGTTTACTTTAGATTTAACTGTGTTTTTATTCTTGTCCATCCTGCCACTCGTAAACGTTTGTTTAGTTTGAGGTCGAGCTATAAACAAATGACTAAAACTAGAAATTTTAACATTATGCGTGTTACTAATACCAGGTTTACCAGTTAGAACAGGCCTTTCTTATCAAGTAGCTCGTTAGCTATTAAGCTTATCCGGGTGAACGAAAGCTCGATCAGTGTAGCGGCCTATAAAATCTGTTTTAGTTTTGCTCAGATCCCGTTTTGTTGTCTTAAGTGCGGTACAAGCATTTGTATATACCTTCAGATAATAAAAAAAAAGCGGCGAAATAAACTGATTTTAACAATTGAGTAAGGAAATATTGTAGAATTGTTGATTAGCTGTGGATTTGAACAAAAGCCGACAAATTGGTCAAAGATAATCAGGGGAAAAAAATGTGTCTAAACCTTTGCCATTTCAGATCTTATGTTGACTTTTCTTTCAGTAAAATTCCACTTTATTTTACAACACAGTAAGTCACTTGAGGAACAGGTATGTTCGTAAAATAATTAAATTTTTTAGGGGACTAATGACAAGTGTGCAGAGATGTCAGATCAATAGATTTTTGTTTTATGTGTCCCTAAAAACATAAGTTTTAAGTATATGGAAGAGTTTAAAAGTTTGTAAGAAAACTTAAGTGGTTTGTTTGGCCGAAATTGAAAGGTTCATCATTGCAGTATGCCTTAGGAAAGATCAGATCTTTCCTTAAAATGAAGATGAATCGGGGACAGAAAAATGAAATGTTCATCACTTTTCTTTTATTGTAGCTTAAGTAACCTGCTCATGGGTGATGTTCAGAAGACTACAGTCTGATGCAACTTTGCTTCCTTACTCCTTAGACCTCATCCTCGCATCCTTAATGTGCTACTGGATCAAAATGTTAAGTAGGTGTGAGAATAGGTTCTGTCTGGTTCTAATAAATTTTTATAGATAAGCTTCTTTCAGCACACCAAGCTTCTTGGTTCTGCAGAGCATTTTTTGAAGACTTATTTTGACTCATTTCATAAGTTTTTAATGAGTTTTTGGCTGTAAAAGGTTGACAGTATTCTTTTTTTTTTTTTTTGTGTTACATCTTGAGGTGTATTGCCAAAACGACATAAATTATGCCGAGTTCTCTTGATTTCTAGAAGCCGTTTTATTATCAGCTCTAAATATTAAAGTTTTGCATTGAATTCCGTCTTTTGTTTTGTTTTTCTTGGTGCTGTAGTGATTCAGCTGACTCTTGTGACTTTGTTTGAGGGAGTCTTCCAAATGCAGACATAACTGGGAGATTATTTTAGATGCTTGACTGTAGAACCTGATTATCAATCAGTACATTTGCAGTAACATTTTTTTAAAAGTTACAATAGGTTAGGCTTCTGTCTGTACCTCCTTCCATTATCTATTCTTAAACAAAGGTATACTTACCCATTGTGTATGGATTTAGTATTCATGGCAGTGAAATGTTTTTGATTAAAAGGATATATAAAAATCAAAGAACTGTTCATTTCTTGCTTGTATGTTCTCTAAAAAAAATCTTATATGTGTCCAGTTCATCAAACTAGGTTTTTTTGCTGTTATTTTTGAAAACAGATTTTGGTGAAACCAGAAATGTGATTCCCCATGCTGGTCGTTTCTGTTCTAGCAGAAGTACTTTAAGTCATTCCTCTTATTTTTCCATAATTTCCTCTTTGTGGAACAGAATGCACCCTTTACATTTTACTTAATTCCTGCTCTTATCCGTACACTTAAAGATGTTATCCGGTGCTTAAAGATGTTTCACCCCCTAACGGTTTTTCTCTCCTATTTTTCAGCTTTGCCAACATGGGGAATGTATTTGCAAGCTTATTCAAGGGCCTGTTCGGCAAAAAGGAGATGAGAATTTTAATGGTTGGCCTTGATGCTGCTGGAAAAACAACAATCCTATATAAACTGAAGCTTGGAGAGATAGTCACCACCATTCCCACTATTGGTAAGGATTTTTTTATATATATCTCTTTTTACCTGGATGTACAGATAAAATGTTTTTGAGGTGCCTAGATTATGGATCATGATATAATTGTAAGTAACAAAATTAAGGTCTTGCATGTTTTAACAGTTTTTGTGCCAGTTTAAAGATCTGAATATAATGTAAGTTCTTGTTTGAAATCACATAAGTGTCTCTGCACTTAAGGCCACTGGTTTTATATAAAATTGTTTAGTCCTTGACTTGTTTCAGACTATTACTGACTCTGGTAGTATTTGTGTAATTTACATTTCAGAAATGTTAAACTGCGTGCAGGTGGAATTTCGAGGTTTATGTGGAACAAGTTTATCCTCAACTTTCAGGACCTTGACTTTTTTTCAAAGACCCTTCAGCCTGTGACTCATCAGTGCCTTTTCTTCCTCCTGCAGGTTTTAACGTTGAAACGGTAGAATACAAGAACATCAGCTTCACGGTGTGGGATGTGGGCGGTCAGGACAAAATCAGGCCGCTGTGGCGCCACTACTTCCAGAACACTCAAGGTGAGGGGTGACTTCAAACCCGACTGTGTTCACTTCTGCCTATAGGTGGCCTTGTTGGTGCATAGAAGATGATTTTAAAGCAAGTGAACCAGTGACTCATGCTCCATTGTTCCATTCTGAAAGGACGTATTGTTTGACTCCTCCCTTTCCTGAAATCTAATTCATCAGGAAATGCTACGGACTGTAGAGGGTGATTGCCGTTTAGTTGTTTTCCTAGAAAAAACAACAAATTACTTGTGTAGGTTTGGCATCTTGATGAAGATTTTTTTTATGTACCAGAAAGTTAAAGTCATGATTAAAGAGAGTTAGATCACTTTAGTCCTCGCTGGTCAATGGACTGCTTGAAATATTTGTTTAAAAGTGGTTTTGCTCTATCTAAGGTTTAGTTCATTTGTTGGGTAGTAGTTGCAAAGCTCTTATTCCTTAAAACTCTGAGTGATTTAAATTGTTCCAATTTATAGATTTAAAAGTGGGCAAGCACAATGTTGGCAGTTACCTGGGTTACCTTCCCCTGTTCTGCCTGCAAGTCCTGAGGCTGGAACGCTCCGTCTCTTTAACTGAACCTGCCGCATATCAAATGACTCTCAGATCGCAGACATAACAGTATCCTCTATCTGTTAAAAGGGAAGCAGTGGGTTGGATAACCGTATTAATAACAAACTGTATGTAATTACCACAGTTGTTAGACATTTTGCTTTTCTTGTGACTCCAGCAAGTATCTATGTTTATACAAGGTGCTGTAACGGTCAGCTCAGGCTTTCCTACACTTATTTAAATTAATATAGTTTGAACCTTTTAGTGAAATATATTTTGCTTCATTTTTCTACTTTGAAGAGCACAATCGAGTGTTATGCAGCTGCTGGTTATGTTTGTCATTTACTGATCTGAGAGCTCTCTCAAGATTCATCTAAATATTTTATCATCGGTTTGAGTTATTTGCTTTATTTGTCACCCAAGTAATGCTTTACTTGGCAGCACAGTAGGTATGTTTGCATTTCAAGCTCCTCAGTGTTATCCTGAAATGAGTTTTGGTTATTAAATCCCAGGGAGTTATAACCAAACTGAAGTTAATTATTAAGGTAACAAACTCTTTGAATTGGCTGTGCAGTCGGGTCATAAATGAGAAAATGCGAAAGAGATATGTTGAGGTTCCCCACAATATATCATAAACATTTTGTCATCGTAATATCAGTGAATGTGATATTTATATTGCAAATGACTGTTTTGATATGGTGCAGCCAGAATGTGTTGGCAAAGTTTCAAGAAGGTTGATATCCTCTCAGATAGACGTTGCTTGTTTCTGCAGGGCTTATTTTCGTGGTGGACAGCAACGACAGGGAGAGGGTGAACGAGGCGAGGGAGGAGCTGTCCAGAATGCTGGCTGAGGACGAACTGAGAGACGCTGTGCTGCTTGTTTTTGCAAATAAACAGGTAAGAGTCACATTTTTGGTTCCCTGATGCGCTTTCATGTTCCTTTGACAATCAGATGAGGTGATTCCACACGTTCTTCGAAAATAGTGTATTTTCCGCTCAGCTGCAGAATTTGAAGCCACAAACATTTTGAAAAAGAAGCATTATGAAATTGTTTGATCTCAGATTCTCTTTAAATACAAGTTGCGTGAACCAAGTTGGAAAACTGTTAGACTCAGATGGTTAGAGTAGTCATAAAATTATTTAAAAGAAACTAAGTAGGAGTTATTAATTCATCAGAATAAACATAGATATTGGTTCAAATGTACAAAGTTTTCCAACAGTAGAAGCCAGAGAAGCTTATAGATCACCATCTGCATTCCTTCCTCCAGGATCTCCCCAACGCCATGAACGCTGCAGAGATCACAGACAAGCTGGGCCTACACGCTCTGCGTCAGCGCAGCTGGTACATCCAGGCCACCTGCGCCACCAGCGGAGACGGTCTCTACGAGGGCCTGGACTGGCTCTCCAACCAGCTGAAGAACCAGAAATGATCCATTCCACCAGTTTTTTGTTTTGTTTTTCCTTTTTTTTTCTTCTTTGTTTGTGGTTTATTTTTATTTTATTTTATTTTTTTCTGTTTCGACACCGCTGCAGCACCGGACCCCGGACCCCTCTGCTCCATCTCTACCCCCTTTCCCCGGACCGACCCGGCTCTTTTCTTTCGAGAACTTCCTTCCTGCTTTCTCCTCTTCCGTCTGTGCTCTCGGGGCTCGAGCCTGTGCTGCTTGTGTCTGTGTGTGTGTGTGTGTTTGCGGGTGGTGTGTGTGTACAAGAGCGAATGAGTGTGTGTTCAGCGAGTGTGTGTGTGGGCATGAAGGCGTCTTTGTGTGTGTGTCGGCTGGGACTGGGAGTAACCCTGGCGTGCCTTTTACACACCTCCTGTGGAATCAGCAGTCCGGTTTTCAAGACCTTTCTCCATCCACCGACGTCAGCCTCCTCCCCGCTCGGCCTACCCCCACTCTCAGTCTTGCACGGCCCCCTTCTCCCCACCCTAACTCCGCAGAGGAAGCATGGTTTTCATACGGCAAAGAAAGAGCAAGGGTGTAAGCTCTCCTCCCTTTAGTCTGATCTGTGATAAGTAGAAACGCTCACCCAGTGTAGATCGAATGCTAAATGTTAATTTTAACCTCCTTGATTTTGAAACCCACCAGTAAGAGATTCAGTAAATTGCATCTTAACCTGTATCAGGTCAAAGCAAAATCAAAAGGAAAAAAAAAAAAAAAAAAAAAAGCAGAGTTTGAAAACGCAGGAAAAAAAAATGGAAGGGGAAAAAAAAAAAGCAGTTCATCCTCGATCATTCTGGTGTCATTTGAAAATCATGCTGTTTGTTTTATTATTATTATATTGGAAATATAGCAGATTATTCCTATTGATGGCTCGCCAGTGGACACTAACTTTCTCCCCGAAGCACAAGGCAAGCCAACAATCTTCAAATAAAAGTCAAATTCTGTCAGTTTACGTATGCAGCCCACGTCTTTTCTGCTCCCTCGGTAGCCCTCCTTTTAATTCCCCGGAGTAAATTGGATCTTTTGAGTCTGATGAATCATTCTGATGGCGTTCTCACACTCGTACTTAAGCCTGAGAACAGGAGCTTCACATTATTCCTTTAAGAGATGTTACATGTTTGTTTTTTCTGTCATTAGTTTTAGCATTTATATTGTACAATGACTGCTGAACCAAATGCATTTGAGCAGTATGACAAATCCTGAACATGGACGTAGTAAGAGCATCTCTGAGGGCCTGACCTGATTTTTCTTTTTTCTTTTCTTCACCAACGGTTGACGGTTTTTCTTTGAAACCTGAAAGCATCCAGCTGTTTTAGCTTTCGAAGTCGGGATGAAGGATTGGCACCAAAAATGAAGGCTCTTTAACTGTGAACAGTCTAGACAAGAAGAAAGGAAAAATGGCTGGAATGTCTGGGTGTTTACAGGCTAATACTCCTCATTTGTGTTGCTGCATACTTAAAAGATTGAGGAGTGCAACACCAGTCCTCCTCCTCTTCCTCCTTTGTTGGCAGCGAGCTGGAAGGACTCGGTGGCAGACCTGTTGAGGGGAATCGGTGTGCAGTTACCTGGTGCTGAGACTCAGCAGGCGTCCTCAGTGTTGAACCATGGGGGTTAAAGCTGGCACTTCTGTCAAGAAAGATTGTAAATCTGTAAGTTCCCCTGTAAACTGTTTCTGTGGGGATTTGCTGAACACATTAATAAACATGATTTGATCCAAACCCAAAGACAACTCTGGTTTTTATTTTTTTTAAAACGGTGGTAAATGTATTTCCCTTCCACCCCACAACAGCCCTCTAGTTTTCCAACTAAGTGGAGAATTGCAATAAATGGATACGTTTTACTTTATACTTTGTCAGTTACACATTGCTAAAGGAAACGCACATAATCATAAAGTCAAATTTCAAAAATTTGCTGAAGCTGTTGAATTCTAATAAATCCTCAATAAATCTTTCAATTCAAATTCAGGCTTTTATATATTTACACCTTAAAAGGAAAATAAATGTCTGTATTTTAAGTATAAAAAGGGGCTAAGTCATATTTTGGAATGAATATAAATTGGTTTATATATGCTTGAAGGTTTGCTTCATTCTCAATTTCACAACACATTTTCTGACAAAGTACCTGATTTTTGTTGGCTAAGCCACTTAAATCTCATCTATAAATCAGACTTTAATTTTTTTTCAACTCAGTCTACGAGCCAATCCAGTTTCTACATATTTGACGGTTTTACTTTGAAACATTTACTTTTTTTTTTCTACAGATTTTTGAGCAATGCATAGATCTTTCAACAAGAATTTAAGAAACACAATTGTAAAGGTAAATGCCACATCAGCCTGAAAAGTTTGTCCATGCATTTATGAATTACTGACTTGCTTCTTGCTCTTGAAATTATTCACTTTTTCCAAAGCTACATTGCTTTTACTGCTTGCTGAAATAGTCACATAAATCCACACCTGTGTTGTTTACCATTTAAATTTTGATTTCAATAGGTTTTTTTTCAGATTAAAATCTCAGCAATATCCTTTATAGCTAGTTTTCAACAAACCAGACAAAACCAAATAAGAAAACAATATGAGTTTTAATAAACACAAAGGTTATTCCAACATACCTCAGTATATGACTGAAAAGTGCTTTGTTCTCCCACAGCAGTCTGTGAATATGTAACCTAAATAGGACCACTGGTTAAAATGTACAAAAACACTACTTTGACTACTGAAGAAACAAGTAACTCAATTGTTTCCGTTTTGCTCCAACATCTAGGAGACAAAGGATCATCTGTGTAGAAATATAAGTTTCCTGAACGTCAGAAATTCTGATATTCTTTCCTGGTAACAGCTAACATCATGATCTTCAATAACTGGAAAATCTTAATGAGTTACAACATTTAATTTCCCTTTGGGATTAATGAAGTATTTTTGAATTGAATATTGATTCTGACATGACAGTGAACATAGTGTTTATTTTTAGAAATAAAATCCACAACACGTGACGGTAATAAAATATAAGAGGACGAGTCATCTAAACATCTACAACAAATTAAAAAAAAATTAAAAAAAACTCAAGCAGTCCTCACACAAATTAATTTCATTCTCATGAATCAGATATTGTTTATCGTCTCGTCTGTACTGATGACAGCTCTTTACGGGCCTCAGAATTCCTCAGCGATTAAATATTTAATGAGTCATTACCTTTCAAAATACGTTCATACAAGAACAGCAACATTCTTTTATCTATCTGCACAGTGAGGCAGTTGCAACAACTACCCCGGCGTTTGTGTTGGGGCAAGATTCTGGGTTCAGTACCAGTCTGGGGTCTTTCTATGATAAGTCTACATGCACATATTTTTTTTTTTTAATGGAGGGAAGTGGTTGAATTAGTTGAGAGTCAAAGAAAGGCCCATATTTTTACCAGGTTACACTGTATGAAAAGAACAATAAATAGGTTTACACTATGATGAGTAGAAAAAAAAAACACAACAACTAAGAAATCAAGTGGTTTCAACGAACCAGGTGACCTCATCGACAGAAGAAGGCGCGGCCTACGGGCTGCCTTACGCGGCTTGCTGTCCTCACCCACCTGTCGGGCAGGCCCCGCCCACTCCGAGGTCTTGGCACGCCGCTGTGACAGAATCAACTTTATGCCCACGTATGGAAAAAGAAACGCCGCATTTTGAACTCTGAGAAACGGACTCGCATGGAAGAAAAACCACCAAGAGACGCCGCATTCTGTATGAGCAGGTAGGGGCTCATGTGGAACACCGCGGGTCACAGGTAAGGTCCAGTTTGAGCCTCTTTGTCCTGAGTTTCGAACCGAGAGTTGGCGCAGTAATGTCACTTTAATGGGCATTTTAGCACAGCGTGAGTTTAAGCTACGTCAGGAAGATGGACGTTAACGTAATCTATAGCGTTTCTCATCAGTCACGGGGTTTAGGTTGAACTTGTAATTGTATTTCTTAATACCGGATAGTAGTTGTTTCTGGGGGTGGGGGGTTCCAAAGCTACATGACTGGATCATAAAACCTTTTCTCAAGTGTTTATACACATAAAAAGGCTGCAAACTGAATGTTTTAGTTTAATTTAAGGAATTGGTACTACATAGCAATCTTGAATCTTTTTAAAGAAAGCACCTTTAACGGTATAACCCTGTAAAATTGAAAAACCAGGTAAATATTTAATGGCAATTAGTCACACAGTGTCTTACTATGTGGAAATCTGGGGAGCACATATAAAAGCAACCGAATGCCATTCAATAAATTCCAAAAAACAGCCATTGGGATTATTCAGAAAATAGGGATTTGCGAGCACACAAACACATTGCTTTTAAAATCAAATATATTGAAACTTTATGACTTGGTTGAAAACTACACAATTTATGTTTAAAGCAAGTAATAAGGAATTTTGAGAATCCAGGAAACCTTGCTCCACAAGGTGAAGTAAGTAAAATGATAGATTATTCAATGTAAAAATCATTCTTGCATGTAAACAAGACTTGTTTTTTTTTCTTTTCACAATGGATTCATTAATTATGATTTTATTCATTTAGTGTATTCTGTACTCATAATGTTGAAATGTTCTCAATAAATGTGTGTTTTCCTACTGTGTATTCTGATGCAAACAAACCTTTCGGACTTGGGACATTACAGCTAAGCTCTAAACGGAGACGGAAGAGTTAAATCAACTCGGATTCAATTTTTAAGACTGAAAATTCTGAGACTTTGCATACGAGTCTTCCAGTTCATCAAAAAATGTTCTGAAATGAGCTGAAGAGTGTCAGTAACAGCAGGAAAAAATAAAATAAACTTCTTTGACTCATTTAAGCTAAAACTTTAGAACAAGACATGATTACGTTGTACATTTCCCCTTATAAAATTAATTATATTTTCTGCAGCAGTAAAGGCCAAGAGATAAAGTTTTACGCCGAGAACGGTGTATACATGTTTACATGCTTAGCTTGTGCACGACTTCCGGGGTTGTCTTGTGTGTTTGTGGAAAATCAGGCTCAGATTTTTCTATGACTCGCTGCCACGTGAGTCTATTTTGAGAGACGAAAAATACTAACCTGAGCCGTGCTGTTGTTCCTGTTGAGCCTGAGATTTACTGTTGTTTATTGTCCTGGTTTCGCTATCAGCTACGACAAGCATGATTGATGCCAACCAGTCTCGCGAATGTCTCGGACGGATCAGCACAAAATAATTAGTGTTTTTTTTTTTTTTTTGGTGTTTTTTTTTTTTTTCTTTCAGAGTTACATCATGGGAGAAATCCCATAATAAAAATACATGGACAGATTTTTGATAATGTGTAGATTAAAGTGTTGTTGTCAGAGTATTCTTGTTAGTGTTCTAAAAGCAAGAATAACAAGCTCTTCAAGGTAATAGGAGCATTTCATGCTTCCTCCGTTGCATCTCCATTGGATCCAACACTCTGATTTCCCCCTCAGATTCCTCCAGGAAATCTTTTGAGGGCTCCACGATGAAGGATTCATCAGACGAGGAGGAGGTGTCGCTGGGCTGCTCCACTTTAACCCTGAGTCCTCTCGTACCTGAGTCACCTCCCCTCCGCCGCTCCCAGCCCATCTCAATTAACACAAACAGGTACGACCGGCAGCCACAGACGCTCAGAAGCAGCACATACAACAGAGTAGCTGTGAGTCACTGGGCTTCTGGAGGAAATCCTGGTGCTCACTTAACTGTAGGTCAGCTGACGGTTAAACAAGAGATTATGACATGCGGAGGTGTTTGTTAGTTTTAAAGATGACAAGTTGAGACTGAGCTGTTGAACTTTTCCAAAAAAAAAAAAAATATTTTTTTTTTTTTTTTGGAGAAGAGGATGTGCACATTACTGAAAATCAGGGAAATGGAAATCAGACATTGCTTTTAAATTCAACAGAATTAACAAAACATAAACAAACGAAACGGGACTGGACAGAAACGATAACACCTGGATCTAAATGTCATTTGTTTCATTTTTGCTCTCGCACCATTTCTGTAGCTGTCAGTGTGAGTTCAGCATCTTAATATCACTTTTATCAGTTTCAAAAAAAATTTCAGTGACCACTGCAAGTTTTTCAGTCATTAACCAATTTTTTCCACATGTGTAATTTACGAACAGATGTTTCCCTTTTTACTAATTTTGTCATTCTATTTCTTTTAGGAAGAAAGGAAGTGAAATTTTGTCTTCCTCCGAGTCCCCCATTCCAAACCCCTTTCCAGATCTGTGCAATCTTTCATTGCTCAGCAGCTCGCTTCCTTCAGAATCAAGTGACAAATTTGTGAGTATTTTTAGGTCACAAATCATATTAAATTGTTCTCTGATGACCCCTAATTTTGCCTCTCTCCAGCAACCAATGAAAATGCATAAAATTCTGGAGGGGGATAAAACGTAGTCGCAACCCACAAAACGCCTGGGTCCTCTTTCTACTCTCAGCCAGCAGGGGGCACCAACTCTAACAATGACATCATATGCGTAAAAGCAACAGAAAACGGCTCACATGGCTTAAAACACCAACATGCTCTGAGACATAAGATGACATAAATCCTTATATCTACTAAAGCATTTGTTTTTGTAAAAACAATTGCTCCTTGCATTAATTAGAAATAGTGACATTTCCTAATCCGCTTTCTAAATCCTATCTATCCCATTATTACAGCTCAGGCCAGCGAGTGCCTCAAGTAAATGTGTCCTCTTCACGTGCAACGACTTTCTGTTCTAAACAGAAAGTTGTTTAGTTGGTTGCTGAACTTTATTGGACACAAAATTCAGCAACCAACAACTTTCTGTTCTAAACAGAAAGTTGTTTAGTTGGTTGCTGAACTTTATTGGACACAAAATTCAGCAACCAACAACTTTCTGTTCTAAACAGAAAGTTGTTGGCTGCTGTGATCGACAAGGAAGGCTATCTTTTCACGCAATCTGTGTCACATCTTGACACACTGCCAGAATCAGCTTGTCTGTAATATTTATGCACGTCAGTGTGCAACAGTTGCCAAGGCTGAGTTGTTTTTATCTGTTTGTTGTTTTAAATAAACAGACTGATGCACAGATTGGGTCGTTTTAGGATCTTGTTCTTCAGTTCAATTAAAAAAAAGTACCTTATTGATCCGAAAGGGAAAATAAATGTTGTTATAACGCATATTAGCTCAAATTATTTCATTTAATTCAACCTTCTTTATAGTAGTGGGCCTTGTTGGTATGATTTAGTGAAAAAGACTGGAAATTATGCTGTTATTGATGTCACTGTATCTAAGACATGCTTATGCTACATATGAGTCAATACTGGATTAGTTTGAGCATAGCTGTGATATTAACTTAGTTTATCAAGTATCTCAATAGGTTTCCTGCTTCTTTTTTTTTTTTTTTTAATTCAGTCCTATGTAATATGCAAATTTGCAAACGTATCACTGTGTGTATAAAGAATCTATGCACTTATTTGATGGTATTCCTGAGATGTTTTACTCCCCAAATGTGGCTTCTTTTTTTTTAACTAAGTTCATACATATGGTTTATCAGTTTCTAATCATCTCCAGCCTTCTTTTTGTTGAGCCGCTCAGAAAGAAAGGCCGCTTGAAGATAACTCAATAGGCAGAGATGACCAAAAAAAGATAGAGGAAGTGAATCACATTAACCCTCTGAACCTCCTCTGTCAATTTGAGATTTTGTGCAGAAGTCTCACAACAGAGCCTTCAGGACCTTTAATACCACGGCGCACGCAGATATTTCTCCCACTGCACTTCTTGTCATTGCCCTGCAGCGGTTTCCATAACTGTAACTGAAGCTGGGGTTGACGTTTGATCCTTAGGACGGGATCAAACTGTCTTAAGGATCAGAGAGACATAGTCTGGGGGTTTTTTAACATTCAGTCAGTGTTTATGTGTGTTGTTGCTGTATTAACAACCACATTGTGTGCGGTAATTCTTGAATCTGTGGCCTAATGTCCCTTTGTTGGAACCGGAATTTGTTTTTGAGGAAGTGAAGTGAGTCAGAGTGCAGTGAAATATTTCCATAGAAAGCGTTGTTGTTCTCCCATAATCCTCTCGAGTTGATATGCAGTAATTATTTCTGCCTGACTGACTCCAGCGCTCACTCAGCCAGCCTGTTTTCATTTGTTGACGTGTTCCTGGTCAGGCAGGTTGTCTTCATTTTGCTTGGAAACCTGTTGCCGGATGCAGTCAGTATCTCGCCTGCTCAAAGAATAATCCAGCCGGTTTGATAAGCCGCGCACAGTTGATCTCTTGTCTACGTGAACAGCTGCTTCTCGGTCCAGACGGATGCAGTGAAGGTTTTAGCATTTTAACCTCGGGAAGAGGGAGATGTTTTCTGCCATAAAGTTTTAAGGGCAGGTCACTCTGAAATTAGAAACCAATTAAAACTTCTCTTTGAGCTTTGAAGCTTATTGGACACAAAGTTTTTGACCTTTGTGTGAACTTGGAAGGTTCTTTGCGTCACAATTTGGGTTTTAATCTGAGGTTTTGGGAATCGTTTGACCCGGTATCAATCAGTGTGTAATCCAGAAGAAAAGCAAAGGAGTTACAGACAAGATAATCACTCGGAAACTGGACCACTGGAGTTTTAGGCTCTCAGGTGCTTATATATTTGAGCATTTTCATGGCTGTTATTACCCATGTAGGGTCTGTCTTGGTCTGTCTTCTCTTTTTTTTTTTTTATCTCAGGTACAGTTATTTATTTCTTTTGCACTTAAAGACTATAACTACTCTTAGGGAAAATTCAGTTATATTTTTGAGCTAATTTTCTCCCCATTTGAGGGGAAAAACTTACTTCTATCCTAACAAGAAAGCAGAAATCCTTAAATTAATGAGAATCTCTGGTTTGTTTAAAGTGGGCCACAGTGTCTCCTTTTAATCGGAGGGATTGTTGTGCATTTCCCCTCAGGTGATTAAAGTCTACGGAGATGAGAGCGCCTATAAGACCATACTGATTGGTCGCCAAGCAACAGCCAGAGAAGTGTGCCAGCTGTTGGTCCAGTCAGCTCACTGCAGCGATGAGGACAACTGGGCACTTCTCGAGATCTATCCTACTCTGGGCCTCGGTAAATCTAAGATGGTTCACTACACAATCGCCGCTGAGTAACAAGACTGGTTTGGTTTACATCTTCATCCCGATGTCTTCAGAGAGATGTCTGGAGGACCACGAGGTTGTGCTGGAGGTTCAGGCCACCTGGTCTGTGAAGGTTGAGGCGAGATTCATGTTCTCCAAAAACTATGACAAGTATGAGTTCTTCCATATACAGTGGGTATGTAAAGCCTTCATTCACGAGTGGCAGATTAAGTTCTGTGTTAACAGACTGAGTGAAGGCCTCAGACAGTTCCTCATGTTGGTCGCAGACTGGCATCTGTGCACTTGCATCATTTAAAACTGTTGACTTTGATTGAATGGGCTTCCCATCAGTCTTTATGGTGACCCAAAACTGCCTTTGTGCCTCCAGATGATACAAAGCCTTTAATGTGGTGTGGTTTGAAACATGTGCAAAGCTCTAAAATATATATATTTTTATTCCTATAGAAAAATATCTTACAGAAAATTTTAGGAAAATTTTTACACATTTTCACAGTGAGTGTTAAAAGATTTGGAGCCTTTAAAGTGACATGCGTAAAAAAGAAAAAAAAACAAACAGATTTCTTGTGCACACCAGATGCTTTCTTGAGAAATTAGACATAGTATATGAGTTATTTTGACATTCTCAGATATATTTTGTGCCTTCGGGAAAATAAATCAGGAATTTCTGCACACATTGTCCCTCCAGTTTTTCGCAATTCAGCAGAGCTGGAAATTGACACATGTATAATTGTGAGTTTATTGCAAATTGTCCACAACACGTATTCAAGAACATTGGATTTAAGTGACTAATTCTCACCTGTGGGTGGCAGTATTTCTTACTTCTAATACACTGCTACCTCAGCCTTAGTTGATGTCAAGTTATAGTTCAAGATAGTTAAGGACAGTAACAAAAATCAAGCTATTAAAGTTATTTAAAGAAAAAATAATTTGATTGTCCATTCTGTCTCCTTTTTGTTTTTTTTTCTCATATTGTTTTTCATCTATATGTAGGTTTTGGAAGGGGCTCAATGAGGCAAAAAAATTCAACATTTTTTGCAATAATTCTAAAGTGGCACCAGAAGATTAGTGATTTTGATTGCAGAAACAATCACAAAACAATTGTGAAATCCTGGAGGAACTGTGGACAGTGGCCTGAGGTTGTCAGAATTGCTTGGTTGACTACTAAGAGCATTTGGTACGCACAAGATTCTATCTGATACGCAGCCGCTCTGTTTGTTTTCACCCCAAGCACTGAATATGTCTGTTAAGGATTTATCTGAACCACTTGCAATAATTCTGAAATATTGAATATTGATGTTTTTCAGCAAAAAAGGTTGAAAATCTCCAGTCCTAATAATAATGCTTTTTGTTTTTTTAAACACAGTTTCGTAAATCTGTAAGATACAATTACTTGGAGTTCTTGTGATTCATCTTGCAGCGCTTCTTTGCAAATGCAATGATCTCGGACAGCGAGGATGCCATGAAGAAGATTACATCGACAGTGTTCATTCGGGTAAAACAAGAACAATTTTGTGTGCTAGACTTTTTTTTTTTTTTTTTTAATATTGTGTAATATAAAAAATGTAAGATATGAAACAGCAAAATCCTTTCTAACAGGATAGTTTAACAAGAAAATCTATTATTTATTTTGTAAAAGTGGTTGAATGTTTCAAGAAAATTTGCTGAAACTGTTTTAGAATCAATACTGAGCTAGCAAAAAGTTTTGAAGAAATATCATAAAAGCCTACTGAAAAGCAAAAGCTGCAGTCTAACCAGCTGAAAGTATGTTAAAGGATTCTGTTCGACAGACCACTGTCACAAACGTCAACAGATGGCGATATAAAAATATTTTAAAACCAGAAAAGTTAAGAATTTTGAAAGTACTATGAAATCTATATGAATTACAGTTGACCTTTAAACTGATTTACTAAGCGAAAATAAAGTTTAGAGATACTCTTCTGGAAACAGTACTGGTTTGATTTAACTCCCACTGAAATGGGAAGACATTTATGCGGATGATTATGGTAATCAGGTTGTTGACAAAAATAAACAGATGAAGAGTTGGTAATTCTATATGAGCTTCATAGATGCACCACAAAGAAACTCCTTCCTTGAAAACATATTTTGCATTAGGACTATAATGCACTTTGATGCTGAAAATGCTTTATTTTACTTATAAACATCTGCAGCAGCATTGTTTTTCTCAGTGCCCAAAGCAAATGACAGAGGGGATGTTTGCTTGGAATCCCTTGTAACTTAACTTGGCTTCCATCCGGCACATGCGTAGCGTTTGTTTGAAGTGACTAACACCAAGCAAGTTTTGGATTTAGTGACATGAAAAACAAAGGCTTTGGAATAGCATTTTAAAAGTTGCATTACTGTTGTGCAGTGAAACTCATGAGAAGGATTGTGGTGACATTTACTATGCAAATTGCAGAAACAATGTCAGTCAAAATCAAAACAACTGTGGTTGTTGAATCTGCTCCATCTGAATGCCAACATAATTTTAATTTATGGGGTGATTACAGCCAGATTGAGCTAAAGAATGATCCCTTTAAGGCCCTTTAGGCTTTCAAGCTCAGTTTTTGTGACAACCTATGTCTCTTATAATACCCTTAACTCATATGGGCCTTTGAAATCTATTTGAAATCAAATTTTCCTGGAGACTTTGCTATTATTTTGCTCTCCTATCTTTTAAGGCTTTGATGCCCAATCTTAGTGCTACCAACACAAAATAGCTGCATTCTTCTGCATTGTTTTCTTCCAAAAGAAAAAATGAATAATAAATGGGTAAATGCTAATAAATTTAAATGTGTGCCTAAATCTTAATGTATATTTAGTGTGCTTAAGCAGTTGGAAACTGTAACTAACAAGAGCAAAGGAAGTCACTGTCAGGAGCATAATCAGAAAATCAATGTTAAATTGCTGATAGTAATGTGATTGAATAAAACAAAGACCTGAGAAATATATAACTCGTGTTTGTTAACGTGTCCAAATAAATGTGCAGAATCACAAGCAAAACATTTTTGGTATAATGTCTAATGGCACCACAGGGATCACTTTGTTTGAGACAGAACTTGAATTGTGTTACCTCAACAGGAGCTGACCTCGAATGGGAAATCTCCTCAGATCAAGGGCTTTTTCAACTTAAAGGGATACTTTAAGACGTCTTGGAAGAAGATGTTCTTCACTCTCCGACGGTCTGGCCTTTACATATCCACCAAGAAAACGGTTAGGGAAACTTCTCATGTTATCTCCAGAACTGGATTTGTTGCTGAGATTGTAAATTGTCACAGAGTGCTTCTTTAACTTTCATTCTCCAATCTGTGTTTGGGATTTAGGATTGTGAGCATCTAAAAGAATTCGCCAATCTAAGTGTTTCAAACGTGTACAAAGTGGTCGACGGCAAACGATACGGAGCTCCTACTGAATTCAACTTCTGCATCAAGGTAGAACTGATTGTACTTTGTTTATTTTTGCCATTTAAACTAAGAATTCAATTGTGATCTTTTAGAGTAATGACTTGACCGTTACAAATAAGTGCTGTTTGTCGTGCAATCCCTCCTCTGGCTAAAACCTTTGTATTTAAACCTTTGATCTTTTGTTACTGTAGACAAACGACTGCATCATCACCATAAGTCTAACAAATTACGTCATGTGTCACTATTGAATAAAGGTGCAAACTGAAAAGCAGTGGGCCTAATGTAGACTGTTGAGGTGCACCAACATCAATGCCTGTTCTGGCGATTGTTTTCAACTGTGCAAACAAATTGTTTGGTAATATTAATATATCCTACTAATAGTTTGTTTGCTACACAGAGTGATTTTAAAAACTCACAGCTCAATGTATAAATCTATTTTTAGCTTTTAAATGTTGTTTCTTAGTAGAGAAATTACTGGTGGAGCTGGAAAATCATAGAAAACTACATCAAAACATGCAAAGCTATTGATAGTGAATTGTCAAACTCATATTTCCTTCCTTGCAAAGGCGCAGCTTAATCAGTAAAAACAAAAAAAGTAACATAATATTCATACCCATGATGAATATTTGTAAACCTCAGATGACAGATGTATGTTTTGTTTCTGTGTTTGCTCAGCCTACCAAGAGTCAAGGCCAAGTTAAGGATTTAAAGATCATGTGTGCCGAGACTGAAGAGATGCGAAAAATGTGGATTTGTGCTTTCAGATTGTTCAAGGTACATGTTCATCACATTTAAACATTTTTAATATTATTTTACCAAATTACAGACAGGAATACTGAATAACGTTATGTGTGTTTTTGTGTTTTCAGTGTGGGAGGCAGATTAAGCTAAACTATAATGCGATATCAGAGTCCAAGTTGGCTCCACGAACCCCGGTAAGCCCAAAGCTCACGGAGAGCAAAGTCAGTCTATCTCACAAGATGGAACATTGTGATTGACCCCGTCATTTCTGCACGCGGCGTATGTGAACTGTACATGTGCTGTTTTGCAGTCAAAGTCAGAGAATAGCCTGGTGGCGATGGACTTCACAGGTAAAGCTGGAGGACGCGTGATTGCAAACCCGACAGAGGCTCAGAACGCAGAGCAGGAGGAAGCACAGGCCTGGAGGGTGAGGCTGCAGCATTGCCACGTTTGAAGACATTTCTAAGTGCCAAGCTGTTTCCAGCACAGTCAGTCTCTACATTTTGGGTTTTACGTTAAACACATGCATCATGCAATCAAGTTGATAAAAACCTTTGCTTTTATAGAGGTTCTGATACAGTTTTTTTGTGGAACATGTGTCTTTTTGTTTTTGTTAATCCGAGGTTAGATTTCATGGATTTTGATGCTGATAAAGAGCAGTTGCTTCTTCTCTTATTCTAATCCATAAAGCTGAAGAATTGTTTTCAGTCTCTTTATTTGAAATGTTCTTTACAGATAAAGTTTAGTTTTCTTTTTTTTGTAAAGGAGCCACAACGCATCAACTTAAATTACCAATGTAGAGAGGAGAAATGATGTGACATTTACTGACCTTTGTCTGATGCTTCTTTTCTGACAGAAGAGAGAGACCTTAAGGTTCTGCCAGCCCAACACAAACTCTGAGCCTCAGGATTTCTGTAAGTCCACATGAGATTAAAGAGAAAGAGAGTTAAAATCCACAAGTAACTGAATAATGTACCAATGTGTTTTTCTTTGCTCATAGCCGTTCACGAGACCCACCCGTGGTTTTATGGTGGCTTGACCAGAAATGAAGCAGAGAAGCTGATAGAGAAGCAGGGGCTGGTAGATGGGTGAGAACCACCAGAGTGAATGACATTTTTTTATTTCTGGTTTTCAATTAGAAATGATGCTTAAAATCTTGCTGGTACAACTGCAATGTTTTTTCTTATCATTATAGATTCGGCTGCCTGTATGTTTTTCTTCGGACTTTTAGTTGCTGGTTGAATTCAAGTCCTGGCTCGTGAATAAAAATTTTAAAAAAATTATATCGTTTTCAAAACCCTTTACAAATAAAATTTGAAAGTGTGGTGTGCATCTGAATTCAGTCCACCCTTTAACTAACAACCTCAAGTAAAACAAAGGGCAAATATCCTTTGTTGTTTCAGGAATAAAGTTTTGAAGAGCCAGGACTGGATATAAAATAATGTCCAGTTTTAGACCTCTGACATAGCACCGGTATATTAAGTGTGTCGCAGCTGCAGACCTACAAAGCCATGGCCGGCGACATAAACTGACAGGCTGGGTCAAGGAGAGTATTAATCGGAGAAGCAGCTAAAAGTTCCTAATGCAAATTCACATTCAAAATTGTGCCTTGTACACATTTTCGACAGTGCGGTTGTGCACCATGCATTACGTTGTGTTGGACTATTCCAGAAAGCCCCAATGATATTCATAACCTGCGTATGTCCGGAAAAACCTACACCTAATTTGAATTTTGTACAATTATCTTTTGTCCATGTAATTGATGATTCTTGAGAATAGGGACAAAACAGGTCCTATGGATAAAGCATGAAATTTGAATAAAATATACACAAAATATATTTTTTTCAAATATCTAACTAAACTAACCTGGGTCATGTGAGCACAACAATGTATATTTTTCTTTTTTTTGCTGAATATTTTTTTATTTTAAACATTGTAGTCGGTGGATGATGCCTGTAAAAGCCCTTGTCCAGGAGCAGAAATCAACACATTCTTATAGTTTAAAACAATTAAAGAAATACTAAAATTATATATTATGACAATTAAGTATAAGTAGTCATATAAATAATTATAAAAGTATCGATAAATTGAATTAAAAATAATTTTTAGATATTTTCCAACTCCGTTGAAATTTGTCCTTAGTTTTTGTCAACACAGTCAGAAATGAAAAGAATGTAAAAAAAATCAGGCATTATTGGGGGGCACCAGAACTTCTGAGGACCCCATGACGTTGTCTTTTCTCTTCCTTTGCTAGGAGGGCTAGTTAGCTCCGGTTAGCTTAAGTTATTCTTTAGTTTTTTCTTCTGTTTTATTCCTAAGTTGTTTGTCACAACCATGATGTGTCAACTCCATAACTGACAATTTACAAAACTTTGATGAAATTTGAAAGCTTAATTTTGGTATAATGTAAAGATTTCATGGACCTGACGAGCTACAATATGGCCTCCTTCAGAATAACATCATATAAATTGAGGTAGTTTGGCATTTCGTCAACTCCGTCAGATGTCAACTCCGTCAGAGTTTTTCTGACTCTTTCAGTGAAATTGTTGTCAAATCTCACTTAATTGTGCAACTAATTCATTTTAATGTATTTTACATGAATTGCATTACTTCACATGTACCAAGTTTTTCATTTTACTCACTAGTTTGTCACCACCTTCAGTTCTGTGTCAACTCCGTCATGCACTGTCAACTCCATCAGATGGACTTTTTCTTGTTTTTTGTTTTAAATAATATTTATTTTATTTCTTGAGAAGCATTTGTCTGTAAATTGAGTAAAATATCACTAATGGGGTATTTTAAAAATCATTTTAGATTTATTTTTGTCAGATGGTGATGACAAAGTTTTGGGTCAGGTTGATTAAAAATGTAATTTTTTTTTTTAAAAATCGCAACTGGGAGCCTGTACCTTAGCATCTTCATATTTTCTAAACATTATTTGTCATATTTGCATACATAAGGTTGAGAAATAATTTTAAAAAAATATGGGAAAATTAAAACCCATTTTGTCCCTATTCTCAAGAATCACTGTTATATAACGTATGCCATAAGTCAAAAACCTGAGCATTTTATATTTTGACCTAACGGTTTTATCTCATTGGAGGTAACACGCGTCTTGATCTCCAGGATGTTCCTGATGCGTAGAAGCCAGCAGCATGAGAACTGCTTTGTGCTGTCGTTGTGTCATGAGCTGAAGGTCAAACACTTTATCGTGATCCCGGTGAGTTCCCCATGCTCTTTCTGATGGGGGGGTCTTTTAATCTCCCAAAAATGCCACTGACTTAATTCGGCTGCATCTCTACAGGTTTTGGAGGACGGAAAAAAGTACCTCACTTTAGACGACGGCAAGACTCGGTTCATCGACCTCCTGCAGCTGGTGGAGTTTCACCAAATCAACAAGGGCGCCCTGCCTGTGTGCCTCACACGCCCCTGCATCTGTCTGCCGCTGTGAAGTCCCTCTGCTCTCTGGACCGCTTCATCTCACAATGATATCCATCAAGGAAACAGATCATCCCTCTGAGATGAAGCTGTCAGAGCTGTGGGCATGAGTATGAACCAGAGATGAAGCATTTCATCTGCTCCTCCCCACTTTGATTTTTTTTTTTTTTTATTGTTCCCACAACATGGGTCTGCACAGACACTGGCTGGTTTTTATTTTAATTAATGAGCAGCCATCCCCATAGAGACATCTTAATTAGCCGTGTTGGACAGGCTTTCAGCGCTATGAGGGGAGGGTTTGGAGAAGATGGAGTGTGAACTTTACTTTCATTCAGTGCCACACTGTTGCTGTGATAAAGAGCTGAGCAGCTTTACATGACTAGGAGCTTCAGACGCCCCTGCATGCATCTCCATCAGAGAACTGTGGACGACAGAGGGCGCTCCAAGTACAAGTGGGTTTCCTTGGTTGTGCAAATCAAAAAGGAAGAAACTAATGTTGCAGTCATGTAGCATATAAGCTCCAGTGATGGATTTTTTAATTGCACTTTAGGGCTTTAACAGGATCAGAATTAATTCAATAAAAAAAATTTGAGAGCTGCACTGATTTATGTTGTTATGGGATCTGCAATTTTAAAGTTGAGGATTTCTCAATGCCAACGCCACAGAAAGACCATTAAATTACCTCAGGTAAAGACACTCAGGGAAGACTTTTAAAAAAAATATATATATATAAATACATGTCTGTAGCTCTTAAAAATATATATTCATTTTCTGCAAAGGTATTCTGAAAAACCATCTTTATACAGTGTTGGCATTTCGACAGAAATGTGCTAAAGTGTGTGTGTTTTAAATAAGTGTCTTTAGGATTAATATAATATTCATGATAAACTGTAATTTTCCAGGAGAACCATGTATGTGCCAGTAAAATAAAGAAAATACTTTCATGTGATTGATTTAATTTTTCAGTCCGTTTTAGTTTTGGAGTTACAGCTATCCAAGTCTAATTTTTTTTCCTGCCCTTTTTTTTAAATTTATTTGTCTTTTCTTTTGCTAATGTAGAAGCCCACTTCTTTATATTACAAACCGTTACCTTTCTAAAATAATGGCCCGAGACATTTTTATTTCCCCAAAAGCAATTTTGGCAACAAAAAAAAAGAAAGAAAAATCACTTTTGAGTCAGAGTAAAGAAACTATGCTTATTGAAAAAGCTTGTATTGGTATTTTCTGTGCAGTTTTGCTCCTGTGTCTTTATTGCATAAAACGCATTGGTGGTGTGGGACGCCTGTCAGAGAAATACGCCTTATGCAATTAAAATTTTAGGGGTCCCTTTACACTTGATTAAGACCACGCCGCAATATCCACTGGCAATTTGAGCTATAAATCAATCGTTGTGGTATAAATGAGAATGTAATATAAGCTTTTATTGCTCCAAACTGGCCTGCCTTTAAAAGGAAACCAGTCTGAAGCCGTTGCTGGAGCGCCATGAAAGGCTGCCCTCTGGGTTCTTGTGCTCAGATCAAACATCCTCTGTTGGATGCTGATTTATTTATTTTTTTTCTTCTTCTCTGACCTGCTATATCTGTCCATGCGCGCGTGGTTAAATACCAGCGTGCTCTGAGCGACCCTTCCCTCTAGCCCTCTGTGAATTCGTCGCTATGGCAACAAATTTTTCTCCATCGGCCTCGATGGGCAGGTAAATTAGAGGGTAAACGAGACAGAGGGGAGACAGGTCAGAAAGGCTTCAAAGGAAGCTCTGTCAGTGCGCTGCTACACAATTAGTGACGCATAATGACTGATTTAATTTGTGCAAAAGAGCTCTGAATATGACCTTCGTCTGCTGAAATGGATATAAATTCAACAAAAGGAGATAAATGCGTAATTTTATAATCCTCGAGTGTCTTCTCAGAAGGTGAAGTCCAGTTTTGATTATATTTCAAGAGTCAAATACTGACAGAATTATTGTAAGAAATCCCCATAGTAGACTTTAAAGAATGGGGTTTGGAGTGCATTTCTAAATGACATAACTTCAGGTCCAGGTTAAAACGTTTAGTCAAACACATTATGAAAAACATACCGATGTAAAAATATGGGGAGGTTGATGCAAAAATCGATTTTGACTTTAGCATTTTAATCATATACAAATACATTCAAAGTCTGTCATTCCGTCTGTTTGGTTCAGACGCCTTCACATATCCAAGTGGCAGGCAGACATACTCAGGAGCTAATTCAGGATCTTGAACATGCAGGATGGGCTGCACAGTGGTGAAGTTGATAGAGTTGTTGCCTTGCAGCAAGAAGGTTCTGGGTTTGATCCCCAGCCTGGGGTCCTTCTGCATGGAGTTTGCATGTTCTCCCTGTGCATGTATGGGTTCTCTCTGGGTACCCTGGCTTCCTCCCACAGTCCAACAACATGACTGTCAGTTTAATTGGCCTCTCCAAATTCTCCCTAGGTATGAGTGTGTGTGTTGTTTGAGTTTAGCATTGAGAAGTTCTTCTAAAACACTGTTTTTTTCATCCTGAAAACAGGAGATCAGCTCCAACCAGAAGTGAATTCTCGGATTGGGACCTTATCAGCAATTATAAAAGTAGTCCAATCTAGTACAAGATATAGAGCCTGTACGTTTACATTAAAAGCAGGAGTTGAGTTAGTGACTGGATGAGGATGCTTCCTTCCTTGGTGCCAACTTTTGGAGCTTTTCCAGAGGTCTTCTGCTTGGCAATCAAGCAAACCACCTGTACTACACAGGCGGTTGTATGCGAGAAGAAGCAGCGCCTCCTAGAGACGCAATATGTAATGGTGGCAGAATTAGGTGTTTTTGTCTTGAAATATAAGAAATGGGGACTTTTTTTTCGTTGCTACCATGCAGATATTTTGTGTTTGTGTTATACAGAATACGAATAACAACAAAACAAAACAAATTAGGTTAATTTTCTTCATTTTTTTTTGGGGGGGGGGGGATAATGACTTCTCATTTTGTTTAGTCATCTCTGGTTTCTCCTGAAAAATTCCAACTGACAGAGTGAACCATATGTTACCCGCCCAGCGCAGGATCACCCGGTAACTCAAAATAAGCATCCACATTTTAGCAGCGCCATTAACTACAGGTGTGTTGATTTTTTTTGTTTGTTTTAAATAACTCTTGATTCTAGCGGTATGTTTGTCAAAGGTGACTCCTGAAATTATTTTCTGAGTGGCAGAAAATATTTATTATACATGTGGCGTTATCCTGTCGTTTAGTGGAGGACGAGCAGAGCAAGGGAAAAGATGGAGCATTAAAAATCGATCCAAAGGTCAATGGTAAGTTCGCCCGCTTTCTACATTGAATCTATTTTAACATTAATTTTAGCTTCATTACTTCAAATCTAAGTGTGTACATCTATTACTAGAAACTTTTTCCTGTTAACCTTTTAACCTGTTTATGAAGAAAGGTGTGAAACTACCATTTTTTTATGCTATGCTTAAAATATCTGAGTAGTCGTACCTCAACACTTCAGTCTCCTGCTTTTGAATACATTTTCTTCCTTTGAGGTCATTTATCTCTTTATTCCTCCTTCAGGCTGTGGTTTTCTTAGAGCGTGAAAAGACATTCAGTTAAGGTGAAGTGGAGCTTCAGAAGTGTCCCTTTTATTTATATATATATATATATATATATATATATATATATATATATATATATATATATATATATAAAAATAGACACATTAACTTTAAACCAGCAGTGCAAAGGGAAGAGCACCGGTTATTTACTGGGAAACTGCTGAGAGCTCCCCTGACCTCAGCAATGGACTGGAAGTCATAAACTGGACATACACGCAAGGATCCATGCTGCTCGCTGGTCAACGAGCTCTAAGTTGAACAGTGCTTCTTTGGGGCTCTGCTGCTTTTCTTTGTCACTGCTGCTGGGCTCATTTTTATTTGGTCAGCAAAAACTACACCTTTGTATAAAGATGTTCGAACATTTATTTAATAGTTCAGCAATGTAAGTTAAACGGATGGTGTTGCACTTCTGAAGAGCAAAATGGTACCATAACACATGCCAGAAGATTTTGTCATTGATGGAGATAAGAGGTTGAAGTCTTTATAGGTTTCTTTTTGTATATGTTTTGTATTTACCAGAATAACTCTTTTTTTTGTGTGTGTGTCTTTGCAGTTTTTTCCGTTTCTTATGTGATGGAGCTGTCTGCTGCTGGAGGAGCCTTCAGACCATTCGTGGGTTTGTGCTCACAGCGGTAACGGAGCCATAATGTGACTCTCTGTAAGTCAGTCCAACTCTGTTTAGTAAGAGACGGTGTTCTTCGTGCTTGAGATGTCTCTCTTCTAGCATTCGTATTCAAATGACTGAATTACAGAGGTCTGGTAACGAACAATGATTTGAATTTGGCATGTTGAAACGGGGGAAGATCCAAAACATTCAGGAAATCAGCCCCTTTATACATTGACTTTGTTGATGGGTTGAAATACTGCTGTAAAAATTACTTGGAAATCTAAATTATTCATTAAATGTTTGATCAGGTGAAACTACAATCCTATGTGCCCTAAACTCAGCTCTCCTTAAGAAATGCTGAATATGACCCAAAGAACACTTTAAGGTCATGTATTGCCCAAGCTAGTCTCCTGACATCGGCCCTACTAAAGGTCTGTGGAAGAATCAGAATGTATCTGTTTTCCGACAACAAAAACAAGTTTTTGCTGCATTTACATGCTTGCTGCAACAGACATCTGCATTTTCATATCTGTCACAGTTTGTATTAAGTGTCCTGAATATTAAATATTGGTCTGTCTTTTAATTATAGATGAAATCACCCATTTTGAATGAGGACTTTTGACTTGCTAATCCAGTTATCCATGCAGAATATTCCAATTAAATTGCCTTCATACGAGCTGTTGCTGCTGGAGCATATTATTGTTCCAAGGTTGAATTATCTGTTGTTTTAACAGGAGGATTTGAGCTCTCATATTAGAAATAATTATTGAAAAGAGGATTATTCCAGGTGCTCACTCGTCTTTTGCCCTGGCTGACTCGGTAAGTGCAGATCCCTGACACCAAACGTTCGACCAGGTGCACAGATTTATTTCCATGATAGTTTGTGGCAGTTCTTTGTTGTCAAACATTTACGGCTGCTAATGTTTGGAAAATGAATTGGAACGTAAACGCTTGCAGACTCATTTAAAGGCAAAGTCAGCCGTTTTTTTTGAATTTCAAAATGGCAGTGTTGCTGTTTTATTTCGTGTGTGGGGAAAAATCAGCGATAAAAATGCATGTATGTTGTAAAAATGACCACAGCAGCACTAAAAACATTTACTCATATGTAGCAGGTTTATTATGCTTCCAAAAACATCTCAGTTGTTGGGCATTTTCAGAAGATTTGGGATGTGATGCTGATCCAGTGTATTTCATAGAAACCCAGGCGTCTACAAGACCATGGACCTGTTTAAAATAAACCTTGTGAGATCAGGCCCGCATTATGATTGACTACATAAATACAAATCTGTTTTTTTTTGTTGTTTTTTTTTGTCTTTTTCATAGGCGTTTGCTTTGGATGGCTTTATCTTTCCTTTGTTACATGTTGAAGTGTCTTCTGGCGCATTAAACCTGTAGCCTCTCAATACTTTTAGTGTGTGAATGTGTAAACTATCTATCTTACATCTACACCATCTGTAGTGTAGATGTATCTCGACGACAAAATAGTCCGTATGGGTCCTCTGGCTCGGCATGCGCTTGAACTGAATGAATGCAGTTAGGTGTGCTTTGAGCCGGCACACATGCAGAATACTTAGGATGTGACTAAAGTGTTGACCTACATAATGCTCTCTGTCAGGTTTAAAAAAGTAGACTGCTTGAAAAGCAAAGGAAAAAATAGTGTTTGAAGACAAAATACTATCAATAAGGCTCGTTTCCCAGCCTAGTGTACAAGTACAGATTGTAATGGTTACCACGATTAAGTTTCTGAAAAACGAGCCTCATTGAAATTTCAATTTATTACCATATAAATACCTCCCGATTCCTTTTTTTTTTTTTTGGCCCTCAAACAGAGCGTCCCAAATGCCTCACCACAAGCAGTAGGCGGTTGGTGATGTGGGTGTTTTTTAACCATCAAAGAGCACAAAGCCCCATGTTATTTTGGACTTCACAAAGCCACAAGAAAGACGTTTTCATTATTAATATATTTAATTTTTGTCTTCAAGAGGAACAAAATGATACAAATGGTCATTAGTCAGCGCTAGTTGTCTTGCAGCTACAGGGACCTTCACCATGATCTGATTTATCTGTTTAACTTTGCTCCAATTTGCCAGATTTTTAGCTTTGTAGCTTCATGTTGTGTAGTTATGAACAGCAACATTTCTGCAGAGTGACACTTCCTGCAGATTTATTTAAACTTATATCTACAATACGGTTAAGTGAACCAAACGCACATTTTCCTCAAACACTGGGTGCATTGTGTCTTCAGGGTGGAGACGCTATTTAATAAATGTCGGATGACAAAGATCTTTTGTTAAGTACCGTTTGAAAAAAAAACATTAGAAATGATCTTAATGCTGGGTGCATTACATGTAATGTGCCTACTGTACTGTAATTAGCCTGGAACATACTGTTTTGGTCTGTCATGTTTTTATAAGTTCAAAGTTGGTGTTATTTATGGAAATAATTTCACTAAGACACAGGGTCACTTTCTTGACCAAAATGCATAAAACAGACGTTGTAGAAGAGCTTCTGTATGTGCTGACTCTGTAGTTGCAGTGAATAATGTTATTAAAGCTAGTTATAAGAAATAAAAAATAACGGTAACAATAATGGTGACTTTTAAGGTGAATGAAAACTAGTTAATGCTACTGACTGCACTCTGGAGTGCAGTAAGCTTAGCATTTTGTTCAAAACTGTGATAATGTTAATGTTAAACTTGTACACATTTACAGGCTAAAGCCATAACAAATGCCACTGCAGCAGGCATTTGAATAAAACCTCCAGCTTCACACTGGTGATGTGACTCTTACTTCCAGAAAGTTGCTTTTCATCAGCAATTAAACCGGTTTTATATAAGTAGCTACAAGATACAATTGTAGATAATTTATTCAATGTTTCTGTTATATAATTGCCTGATAAATTTGGAACTTTGCCTCATCAAGGAAACAGAGTTGCTTAGTTTTAAAATTTGATATGAGAATTAAGAGTGTGAATCTTGAGAAAATGTTTTTTAAAAAAATCTACATTTCATTAAATCTCTGAAAAAATCAAGCAGAGGACGATAAAATGAAAAGGAGAGAAAAACTTTACTTTTTTCCAACAGTCTATGTTCGGTTTATTTACCGTATCAATATCTGCGACTACATTGCAGCAAATAGGTGACCTCATTCATTTAATTATATCTTTCATTCAGACCTTTTTTTTTTTCTTAACACGCAAGCTAACTGGATTTGGATGTTATTTTGGTTGGCACCTCGTTGTTGCTGCACAGAAGCCTTCAGTTGTCTTCATTAGCCCAGCTGCTGTCCACTGCCAATGTCCTCTCAGGTGACATGCAGCAGTTTACAAGGACATAGTTCTTTTGAAGTTCTCTGCACCTGTCTCTTCATCTGCTGCAGACTGTTGCTGGTGTTGTGCATGTGAGCTATGCGAGGTTAGAGTAAGTGCACATCAGCATCATCCTGATTCATTATTCACCTCCTCTGGCCAGATGGAGCAAGAGAGCAGCTGCTCCTCCTGACAGCAGTCAACACTGTGTCCATGAATGTGTAATTATCTCATCATCTGGCCGTCTTTTCTGTTTCCGCTCTTTGTTTATTCCCTCTTTGCATTTCTTCTGTTTATCTGCTTTGCCTCATTCACTGAGACTTCCCCCCCCCTTCTTTTTTCACACTTAACTGTAAGTATTCTGAAGTTTTATTGAAGGACACAAACAAAAATTGTTGTTAGAAAGGTAAACAGACAGACGTTCTAAACGCGTGTTGTTTTCCCTATTTGGATCCTCCAATTATGTTTTTCTTACTTCTCCCTCTTTAGGGTGCAATTTCTGTCTTGCAGAGTTGGGAGTTGAAGTGCTAATTATCTCAGCACCTATAGAAGGATGAACAGAATAGTGCCTCAGACTGAACTTTTTAATGTGATTTTAGGGCAGAAAAAATAAGGCTAGCTAAATGTTTTACTAATGTATTCTTTTCTTCTAGTCCTTTTAGTCTGCAATGTGGAGACAGTTGGCAGATTAAAGGCAGACTTTACAGAGGATATTTTTTCACAACAGAAATATCCACCCTCTCAAGTCCCAGTCAGTGCCATCTTTAATTTATTGCATTATTTTATTTACCAGTAAGTCAGTTCAGGTCACCAGGCATCGTTCTGTCCACTTCACTTGTCTGTCAAAGTGCAGCATTGTGCTCATATCGTGTTTGTTTTTGTTTTTTTTCCCGGTTTTGTTTTCCAACCATTTCCTTTCTTCTTGTCCTTGCTTTGTTTGGACGTTGGCATCTGTGTTTGTAGAGTTTAGAGAGCAAAATAACGGGAAGTAATTAAATATTCATGGCTTTTTATTTGAAAATGTTTCTTTAATGGGGATTTCTATGTAGTCTGGAAATTTTTGGAATTTGATTTAAGCCTTCTCCAGGTTGGGAGAAGCTTTTTTCTAAAACTAGTGTATGCCAAAAAATGCATTTAATTCCTATTAATTTGTTGTTCATCTGTTCATCCATCCATTGACTTTGATCTGTTAATTCCTCTATTGTTATCCCTTCTTTCGTCCATCTATCCATTTGTTCAGTTTATCTTCCATTCATCCATTAATACCTTTTCCATTCATTCTTTAGTTCATCTTTCTATCAAGTCATATAAAAAAATTAGGTGTTTCAGTGAGGCTTGTTTGATTGAAAGTACCTTTTAAAAATGATCTATAAGCAGATACTTGACATACTTTTCTCTAAACCCACATTTTTACTGAAATAAATTCACTTTTTAATCATTTATTTAGTTGATTATGACTAATCCTCTGTTCATCTGTTGCTTTGTTCCTCTTTATGTCTGCCCATCTTTCCAGCAGATACAAATCTTTTTTTCTATCTGTCCATTTTACCTTTTTAAGTTCTCTGGATTTTATTTTGTAGGAGCCTTGTATTTTTTTTTAATTTATTTATTTTAACAAGAATCTTGTAGATGGGTCAGAATTCTTTTCTAAAATAAACTGTGACCGAATGATTCCTTACATCTCCCCCTGTAGATCTCATTACCAGGTGTCATGGTGTGGACGACATACAGCTCCGCTGACCCTGAACAGTCACCGTGACAAACCCTCTGTGTGTCATTAATTCATGGCCTTCAACTCTGGATTAAATTACAGTCGGCGCTAGGGCAGAAATTACTTTCAACAGTTTCTTTTTGAAGCAGGCAGACGCGCACCCTATTGGAGATTAGCTTAGTCTGCAGTGTTTCATCACACGTGCACAGTCAGCACCATTAAAGGTACCATGGAATTAGTAATTTATTACCATCATTAGATTCGCATTTGCACATGAGAAACATCTGCATCTCTCTTTTTTTTTTTTCTCTCTGTGTGTAGACTCCCTTTTATAATTAAATAAATCGCAAAAAAAGGCAACAAGTCCAAATAACGATGCCCCGAATACATGCTGCAGTGTGTTTTCCTAACAAAACCTGTGAGAACAAGAGTTAAATCCAATCTGTGTAATGACGAGATCAAAGGCAGCAGGGAGGAGACGCAGGCCCTTTAAGAGAATCGGAACGGGGAGGGCTGTGCATTTATAAAAGATGAGTTTATTCAGTGGCCATGGTAAGACATGGTTAAAAGCGCCTCTGCACTCCAGCGTGCTCTCATCCCCATCACAGACGGAGCATCCCCGTCCTACCGAGCGCTTCACACATGCTGACAAAGCTGCGCCAGAAGCTGGGATATGGATGCTCTCAGAGGAAAGGGATAAGCCTGGACCAAGAGAAGAAACAGAGTAAGAAGGAACAACAGTAGAGGAGTGCATGGACAGGATATTAGGCGTTGTAAGGAAAAAAGAAGATAAACTGACGGTGCAGTAAAGGACAGTAAACTGTTTTATCAAGGCGGAGAATGGGCAATTCCTCCTTCCCAGGCATGTCCCCTCTCTCTCCGTCCATTCTGTAGTTGCAGGTATTTCTAACTTGAGTGCCTTTCTTTGACGTGCTGGGAAACTACCTCTGTTAACCACTGTTCCTCCTATTTAGCATGCCGTTGTCTATGCTTGCCAGACACCTTTGCATGTATTCTGAGGGTTAATTCAATGTGACTTTGCTGAGTGAAAGTATATCTTTGTAGTAGAGTCATCTGCAGCAGGGCACTCTGCAGTGCATGAATTTAAAAATTAGGGCAGAATCTTATAGCAAGTTCTTTTTCTTCCTCCACTGCTTTGGATGAGGATGAAGCTGAGTTATACTCCACTCTAATCAGTTTTAAAGTACTGCAGTCTACCTGAAATGCTGGCAAAGTGTCTATAAAACGCGTTTCAGAGCAGATATCATCAGGACAGAGTATCTGAGGACGGGGGTGTGAGTGGTGGTGTGGGTTGTGTCTGGAGAGCCTGTTTACTGCCTGTGTGGATGGGAGACTGTTGATGTTCTGGCTCTCTGAGTCGACATCTGGGCTAGTGTGAAAGGGAGCTATTGATGGATTTTTCTAAAGGCTGCTGTTGGTTAGACAGGAAGAGATGGAAAATGCTGCAGCTAGAGATGGCTGAGTATTACTGCTGCGGTTTAGAAATGCAGAGGCACACTTTTCTAGGCAGTCGGGGGAAAAAAATGCAAACACGGAAAGAAAATATATTTCCTCAAAATGGTTTTATTAGATTTAGTGTATTCTTGTATTTTATGTGCAAAATTCAAATGCATGCATGCTTGAACTGCTGTTTGGTCTTTTCTCAGATTTTACTGCACAGCTACAGCAATAAACTAATGCTTCATGTTAAGGTCTTCAGATTTTGTTTATTCACGTCTCTCTTAATGCCCCACCACAGAATGGGAGAAGTATCACCTTGGTCCTTTTCTTTTTGAACTGTTCTGATGTGAATGTGCTGGTGTGTTTGTGATGATTTTTTCCCCTTCGATGACCCAGTTTCAAGCTTCAGCTGTTTGTTTAATAGCCACACATTTCACTTCAGATTACTTTTAATGGATAAAATGTGAGCAAATATTCATCAATATTTATGCATGGAAGTGACTAAAATTCAAAATTCCTTGCAGCCTTTTTCCAGTGATGTATTGCATCACTGTGACTGCATGTTAGTGTTCACGTAAATATTGTGATTTTTTAAATTTTTTTTTTTTTATTGCTGAATATCTCAAATAATTCTTTTGTCATATTCAAGTATATAGATATTCATTAACAAGCCCATGGAACTAACAGTGAAAAAATGTTCAAAGTCACAGGCAACAAAAGGCTTAATCAGTTTTTTAGAGTTTGCAAACATCAGTTAAAAATTATTGTCACTATAAATCATTATTCTTGCGTTGCTTATACTGTAAATTTATTTTTTTTGCAATATTAATATAAACCTTTTCCAGGGGTGCCAATAAACGTGGCGCTCACTTGTACATTGGGTGTAACTGAAAACCATCTTCAGATGGAAGGAGAAGAAACCTTCCCTGTAGGGTGAGGTATTATCAGCCGTGTGGTTTAATCTCCCAGAAAAAAGATCCTTATCTTTGTGATTTAAATTTAATTATAATGCATGAGCAGTCGAGCGGGTGCTGCCGCTGATTTTAGGGCTGGCTGAGGCTAAAATGGAGGCCAAACACTCTTTAATCAGCGCTGATTTACATGATACCCTCCACCCCTTCCCTGCTCGCTGCACAAATCTGTCAGAAGATGAAGGGTCTTATCTCTCAGAAGTATTGGTGGATATGGTGTTTAAAAATGCATTTGTTGTAAAATTCAGCATTGTCGATATCAGAGCCGTCACATTTTGCATTCTCTCGCTCAGAAATCGCTGAGAGGATTAAACATGAAGCTTGTGGTTTAAACAGCCACTTCTCTTGAACATTTCAAACTTATCTCTTTCTGCCTCATGAGTGCATGAGTCATGTCAGCTCCTTGACACGGCGGCACCCTCCTTACCTTCCCTGGAGGATGTGTGTGAGGGGCGGACGAGCAGGAGGTGGTGGTTAACAAAGCTTTCACAAATCTCCAGTGACTGAGGAGCAGAAGCAAAAGAAGAGAGACTTGTTAGAGGATCTGTCAAGAGAGCCGAGGAGCAGTGGTTTTCCCATGTCAGCCTGATCAAACATCTGGAAGGATATAGACAGAAAGATGAATGGCAGACCGAGGAAGCTGCTGAGTAAATGATGCCGAGTTTATGGGACTGATTGATGCAGTCGCCACTGGCTGGGGAGGAGTGATTCTGGAATATCTTTTTTTATTATTTTTTTATTTAATGTCTGAGTTCTGGATGTTGCATCTTTTCCTTTTATCTTAGGCATGCTTATTATAAGCCTGTGGTGCCAAGGAGAGACATTTTGTTTTTGGATTCAGAAGATATCATTAGTCTACTAAATTGTGGAAGCAAAAACTTAGAGAAAAGCGGCTTCCCTACAACAAATGCAGCGTCTTCCAATCTCATAAATCTTTTGTACTTTCTTAATGCTTTTCATCTTGTATGAGGAAATATATGCAGTGGTGAGAAGAAAACAAACTTTCTGTAATGATTCAGCTTATGTAGTAATTGATCCTGTTTTATCTTTTAATGGACGCTATTGAATGTTGCTGACCAGCATTCTGCTAATGTGTGCCTTTTGGCAGGATTCTGACACTCATTGAAAGCTCCTGCATTAACGATGGTTATTTGTATAAAAGGAAACTTTTTTTTTATACGCATGAATAAAAACATGCACGGTAATTATGCTTGACTAATCATGCTGGACTGGTGCAAACCAGGTCAGATGTATTCAAATGTTTATTTTTTTTTTTTTGTCTGAAATGTGACTTATTGTCATTAATGTGGTTTATTGTGCTGAATGAGTAGATAATAGAAATCATAAAGTACAGAAAATTAATAATAATGATAAAGATACAACTGCATAATTTAGCACATATTAAGTGCTTATTGGACTTAGCTGTTTTTGAACTCTGCTTTATTTTTTTTTCCAATAGCTATTTAGGGAGAGAGTCATTCAGCCTTGAACTCCTTTACAATAGTGTCAGCAGGATTTCTGAAAGGATTTTCTTGTAATTTAATGGCTTCAATAGTTTTAAAAACTGCTTTGATGAATGTAAAGTGGTATGAAAGTGTTTGCACACTTCCTATATTTTTTCTTCTGAAAAAGAAAAAAAAATACAGGAAATTAAGAAGGGGGGGAAATGCTTCTTCACAACCCTGTATGAAAATAAAAATCGCTAACATCTAGTTAACTGAACTGTGGCTTTAAATTGAGGCATTTAAGTATCTTGGAGTGTTTTATTGAAGGGAATTGAACTAAGAAGAACAATGAGAGAATCCTATGGTGTGGATGCTGTATTGAGGGTTTATGGTTAACAGAGATGCGAGTTGAAAGGTGAAAGCATTGATTTGTCATTCTGTTGGCCATCATCTGTGGGCATCAAAAGTCTCGCATAATACTAAGATCATTGTTGAATACCGAGATAATTGTGGTAACTGACCAATGTTTTTCTACTACTGGGTGAATAAAAATTAGCATTTATTTCTGGCACATTGTCTTAAGTCTTTTTTTTTCCTTTTAAATCAGAAGTCACAACAACTTGCGTCCAAATTGCTTTGTATGAGGACTGTATGTTTTGTGTCTGTGTATGGTGCACGCATCAGTAGAGTTTAGTAGTTGCACTGGTTGACTGTCTGCTTTTTTGTAACAATGTATTTCAAAGTGCTCTAAAGTGTAGCAGTACTCCAGTCCAGGTGAATAAAATATCTTTAGATGCTCTGTAAGGGTTAAGTATGAAGTGTTGCTGCTCCACTGCCATGTGTGAGCAGCTGACTGTAGGACCTCTTTAAAAAAAAAAGACTCCTGAATGCACTACAGGGTTAGCCAGGTTATGTTTGTTTTCCCTCGTTTACCATTAAGATGCAGGCTTGACGTGGCATTTCACCTGCTTATGTTAATGTGCATAAGCTCCAATCCGTTTGACTTAACCATGTTTAATTGTGTAGGTAATGTTAATAACTAGACGGAGCCATTCACAATGCATATTTCTTTATTGCTGGTCTCTTCTGCTCAGTGCTGGGTGTTCATGCTACTGGGCAATTGCACAGAATAGCACTACAATTGTGCTGCGTGAAATGAGCATATCTGACTTGGAAAAGAAAATTATCCATACAGCATTCACCTCTTCACAACACTACACCAAAGTATAATGTGTTTATAGAAGATCTGATCCAAAATTATCCAGTGGTGTTGGAAATTTGAAAGGATCACAGAACCAATTGTTGTCTAGAAATGGATGGGAATTATGATCTAATTATTTGAAGAAAAAAGTCACAACCCAAGACTAGTAGATATGGGATGGATGAAGAAGAGAATTAAACCATTTTGGTTCACCATGAAAAAAAAGATGACTGTGTCAACCATGTTATTTCGCTTAGCCTTTTCAAAATTAAAATCTTGGTCCCAATCATGCTGTAATGAGATTTTTGCTGCAGCCTGGAAATCCTGTTGACTTTGTGTTGAGAAAAATCTGTTTCTTTTCTTTGTCTGAGTCGCACTTAAAAGGTTTCTTTGAAGCAGATCTGAAGTTCCCTGTTGTGAATATTGTTTTGAAGATTCCCAGCACGTTGTCTCCCCGAGCCAATCAACATTTCAGGCTGCAGCTTTCAGATTTCCACATTTCAGTTGGCTGTGGGTAAGTCTGGGAGCAGGAGGTTTCTTTTTGTACAGGCGCTCGGCAATTCGCCGTCATTTTCATCATTCTTTTGTAGTCCTGTGAAAGAAGTTTCTGGGACATTTAAAAACATGTTTTTCTCCACCACAGAAGGCAAAACCTTTCATAGGCTTTGTTGCAGCCTTCAGTGTGTGAAGGGAGGTGTTGGGAATTGTCTTAGGAATGTGCATTTTGAAGTGTGCGAGGTTACTTCAAGGTCTTTCTGCTGTTGCCACATATCGAGGTACTTTCACTTTTGTGAGATGTTTAACTTCACATTTTATTTAGAGTGGATGATGGCTGTTTTTCTTTTGGTTCTATTATTTTTTATTTTTTTTTTTTTACATTTTAAGATATTTTTTTACTCCAATAGAGGGCAACCTTCAGATGGCATTACTGTCACCAGGGCTCAGGAAGCAGAAAATATTCTGCCCTGACATACTTCTGAAGGTAAAGACTTTGTGTAAATAAACACCTTCAGTGTGTATTTTACATTTGTGGAAACCACAAACTCTCTTCCTGAAAGCCAAATCCTGTTTGCTAAATCACCAGCATTGTAATTCAAGGATTAGGGCTGCTGTTTTTAAACCAGTTACCCTCAAATAGACTGGAAGTGTGACAGAGTCTTTCTACTGCTACAGTGCCTCGCAAAAGTGATTATACTTGTTGACCTCTTCTGTTTACATTGATATTCAAATGCGCATTTATGGGATGGAACGGTATTATGAAGCAGTTTTGGATTTTGTTATTGGTGGCTCTTTCTTGTATGTGAAAGAAAGCTTAAGGTCTCCCCCAAGAAATCAGATCATGTGATAAAAAAAAAATGCTTTTGTTCCCCTGGAAACTGTAATGGTAACGGAGACTACATACTGGAAGGTGATCTGAGTAAATAAATCCTCCTGTACCATTCTTTACACCCAGATTGTCTTCTTAATTGCAGATTTTCTCTTTATGCTTTGTCATCTGGTCTGTTGGACTGAAATGCATTGTGGTTTTAGTTAATTATGTACAACTTGCTGCCTTTGTAAACTACATCTGTTTGTGCAAAAGATTAGGAAGACTTGGGATATGCAAAAATGGTGATGAATGTTGGGATGACAGTGTAACTTAACTTAATCTTAACTAAAGATCATTGTGATCTTATTGCTTTTGGGTTTGTTGAAAACATGGGCTCCAATTAATGGCTAAATCATTCTATTTATCTTTATCCCAACAACATAGTTTTAAAGTAAAAAGTTGTATGTGGAAATATCTTCTGCTTTTAATCAAGTTTTAGTTTACATGTTAGTTTTATAATCCCATCCGAAAGCAATTTCTGATAAAATAAACACCACAAACATCACTATAACCAACTTTCAGTGCAGATGTCATTATGGAGGAAAACCACTTTAAGGAAAATATAAACTCATTAGATTAATAAAATGATCATCTAAAATATAGTCTTTTCAGACTGTGGACACAGAGCTTCATTTTTAAAACCTGGCAGCAAATTGTGGCTGACAAAGTTATAGACGGAAGCACCAATCAGGAGTTCAGTTTTAATCAGAAACTTTGATATACATAAGTTAAAAATGCCTTGATCTTGACCTCAATCCAATGTCGGGGATTGGATCAGGAAATCCCTCATCTCTACATTTATTTGCATCTTGAGTTCCACGAATCTTTTTGACAAGATTTTCCACTAATCTTTTGAAAATCAGGCTTCTGTGATTAAAATCTTCACGACCGACCCAAAAATTCTCAGAGGTTTTAAGGTCAGGGCAGATGTGTGATTCTTCCTGAAGCAATCTTTGACAGTTTGAGCCAAATGAATCCTGGCGTCGACATTTAATGTTTGATCATTGCTCAAAAGCCTCACATAAATTAAAGAAGAAGCTGCTCGCTACCTTGGTTCAGATTAAATAGGTTGCTGCCATCTAAGACATGTTGATCAGAGCTGAACATTTTTGTTTATTTGATGCTCTTCCCCAAATGCTTGAATTTGGGGAAGTGGGTGAGTCCTTGATGACCAGCAGTATTGGATCTGTAAAGTTCTGTCTTGATAGTTTGGGATCTCCTGTTTCAATTTTTTTTTCTTAACCAGATCTTCTTTTCTTTTCACTAAGGGACAGGTATATACTATAGGTGGATGTGTGCAGCACACATGCTGTAAGGGCTTATATCTATGCCAGATCACATGGCATAAGCTTTCACTGTGATCCTTAAAAAGAAAACTAACTGCTCCACTACAATTGACAGTAAACGGCATGCAACAAGTTGCTCCTCTGGTGATTAGATAGAAGGAACAAATGACAGGGCTCAGATGAAGGGTCAGTTCTTTGGAGTAGCAGAGTATCTGAAAAGAGGAAGTGATGTGGAAATTATGGAAATGAGTAATGACTGTATTACAGGGGAGGGGCTAGGTTTTACTTAGGCCTGTTGCAGCGCTGCTGTTGTAGGAAGTACAACAATGTGAATGGGTCAGATTATATTGACTTTGACAGCGAGTATCTTTGAATAAGTCCCTTTTTTTTTTCCTAGTGTGAATTACATCAAGATATTTTTTGACAACCCTATTTAAAACTCTGGGGAAATTGACAAGGTGTGGACACATTTATTCAGGACAAGTAAACTTCTGAATTTGATATTAATACATTTCTAACAAATTGTCTCATGATATTTAGCAAATATAAAATACAGTACAGACCAAAGGTTTGGACACACCTACTCATTCAATGAGTTTCCTTTATTTTCATGACTATTGACATTGTAGATTCACACTGAAGCATCAAAACTATGAATGTGGAAAAATGTACTAAACAAAGTGTAAAACAACTGAAAATACGGCTTATATTCTAGTTTCTTCAAAGTAGCAACATTTTGCTGTGATTACCGCTTTGCACACACTCTGCATTCTCTTGATGAGTTTCAAGAGGTAGTCACCTGAAATGGTTTTCACTTCACAGGTGTGCCCTGTCAGGTTAATAAGTGGGATTTCTTGCCTTATAAATGGGATTGGGACCATCAGTTGTGTTGTGCAGAAGTCATGTGGACACACAGCTGATAGTCCTACTGAATAGAGTGTTAGAATTTGTATTATGGCAAGACAAAAGCAGTTAAGTAAAGAAAAACGGCTGGCCATCATTACTTTAAGAAATGAAGGTCAGTCAGTCTGAAAAATTGGGAAAACTTTGAAAATGTCCCCAAGTGCAGTCACAGAAACTGGCTCACATGAGGACCGCCCCAGGAAAGGAAGACCAAGAGTCACCTCTGCTGCGGAGGATAAGTTCATCCGAGTCACCAGCCTCAGAAATCGCAGGTTAACAGCAGCTCGGATTAGAGACCAGGTCAATGCCACACAGTGTTCTAGCAGCAGACACATCTCTGCAACAACTGTTAAGAGGAAACTGTGTGAATCAGGCCTTCATGGTAGAATAGCTGCTAGGAAACCTCTAAGGACAGGAAACGAGCAGAAGAGACTTGTTTGGGTTAAAGAGCACAAGGAATGGACATCAGACCAGTGGAAATCTGTACTTTGGTCCGAGTCCAAATTTGTGATCTTTGGTTCCAACCACCATGTCTTTGTGCGACGCAGTAAAGGTGAACGGATGGACTCTACATGCCTGGTTCCCACCATGAAGCATGGAGGAGGAGGTGTGATGGTGTGGGGGGGCTTTGCTGGTGACACTGTTGGGGATTTATTCAAATTTGAAGGCATACTGAACCAGCATGGCTACCATAGCATTTTGCAGCGGCATGCTATTCCATCTGATTTGCGTTTAGTTGGACCATCATTTATTTTTCAACAGGACAATGACCCCGAACACACCTCCAGGCTGTGTAAGGGCTATTCGACCAAGAAGGAGAGTGATGGGGTGCTGCTCCAGATGACCTGGCCTCCACAGTCACTGGACCTGAACCCAATTGAGATGGTTTGGGGTGAGCTGGACCACAGAGTGAAGGCAAAAGGGCCAACAAGTGTTAAACATCTCTGGGTACTCTTTCAAGACTGTTGGAAGACCATTTCAGGTGACTACCTCTTGAAACTCAAGAGAACGGCAAGAGTGTGCGAAGCAGTAATCAAAGCAAAAGGTGGCTACTTTGAAGAACCTAGAATATAAGGCTTATTTTCAGTTTCACACATTTTTGTTAAATATATAATTCCACATGTGTTAAGTTTTGATGCCTTCAGTGTCAATCTACAATTTTCATAGTCATGAAAATGAAGAAAACTCTTTGCATGAAAAGGTGTGTCCAAACTTTTGGTCTGTACTGTAACTTTGATAAATCTGAGTCACTTAAAACAACTTTAGATTTAGAAAAAAAAAAAATTATTTGGTTAATGTAAAGTTCTGGTTTCAACTGTAAGTACTAAGTTTCACTAACATCTCTCTTCAACTTAGATAATGCTTATGGATTAAGATGTAATTAGCTGTAGTTCTTCAGAAAGATCTTTTTCCAAAGGTTCAAAAGTAAAACGACAAAAGTGGATCATTCATGCTTTCTGCTTCTTTGTTCATATGTTTATGTTCCGTCTTGTTTCCCAAAGCCTATAGCTAAGTTCACTATAGTGAGCAGAGTTAAAAACATTCACTTTTCTATCCGCATGGAGTAAATCAGTAAAGATAATCCGTGATTTATAACTTCCCTCAAAGGAACACGAAGCCAGGTTTCACAGTTCCAGATTGAGTTCAGTTATTCATTTCCTTTGTCATAATGTCACAAAATGAAATGCATTAGTTTTTAAAATTAAACCTACAGTTTGGCTGTAGCAAATTATACTTTAAGAAACATAAAGTATGCTAAAATAAGGAAAAAATGTAGAATGTGATGTTGCAGACCACTGGTGCTGTTTTAGGTGTCTGCTGACGACTTTCATTCTTTCGGTTTTCATGCTGTTAAACGTTACTCCTTCAGGTAAAGAACAAAGTTTATCAGTTACCTTAAAATCCTTAGAGCCTGTTTCATTATCAGTTTTTTTCTTCAGTTTTTAATGTCAAGTGTGAGTGGTTTTTAAACGCAGCTTCTTTTTGGTGAATGATGAAAGGTTGTAAACACTAATTCTTGCTGTAAATGTTTTATTTATGAGATGACTTATTTTATGCCAAAGTGAAGTAAGATGAGTGTTGCAGCCTCAGCTGCATGTCATGAATAATGATCTTCTCTTTGACTTTTTCAGCACTTGGCTTGACATTTTTCTTTTTTTAATGTAAATCTTTAACTTTTTTTGCCCCTTATATGCATAAGCAGAAAGTCCTTCAACTCTGCTAAGGAGCATGACCGTTATAACTTATAAAGGGATTAGAATGGTTAGCATGTTCCTTTTTTAAAGTGGATGTAGTCTCCTACTCCTTTAGTTGCTTACACAAACGGAAAATAAAAATGATGATTCTGCTCTGCTTTATTTTCTGAAAGCAGATTCAAGGGTAATTTCCATCTATGCGGACTGTTGAATTGCATAAAAGAAACAAAACGACCTGCAGGATCTCTATTTCTCAAATTTCTGAGTCTAGGATCAATTATCTCAGTTTAACCATTTAATATTCTACATTACAGAACAAATTTCAGCCCTATAAAAATAATCTGAAATTACATGATTCTGATGTTTCCCTACTTTTATTTGTTTTAATTTACATCATCGTGATTCCCATCCATCCCCATCAATAGAAATAATAAGTTTACTAACATGAACACAATAGACAATTTCTTATTTTCAGGTTGCGCTAAATTAACTTTGTCTTGATGTGATCGAGAACAAATTCACTTTACAAAACATTTGTTACTTCAAAACTAACTACAATTAACTCTTGGGGGAGAAAAGCTAGGCTTGTTCCCAGCTAGACAAATATTCTTTCTTAACCTCTTACACCCTCAGGGGGTATAAATAAATTTAAATCTTAACATTTTGGGCAAAACCTTTATGCGGAATAGTTTTTGAAAGATCAAAGCCTCTTTTAGCGGATAATAAAAAATAAAAAAAAATTTAAAGGCACGTGGAGCCTTTGTTTACAGAGCGAGCCGAGGTCAAGTGGCAGCTGGACCCACCGGTGGGTCCGTCGGGTTCTAGGGGTTAAATAAAAATAACTGCTCTGTTAGTTTATACTGGTGGAGTGTAAATGTCAGAAGTCAGCAGTTTTTCCCCCCTGACCGATTTGTCTCTGGGTTTACAGCAGTTTAAGAAGTAGAAGAAAGTAATTGTGCATTTTATTGTTCTGTTGTTGTTGTCCAGTTCAGAAGTTTAATTCACTGTCTGGGATTTTTTTCATGAAGTTAGATACCATTCCTTTTGGTAATTCTAGCAAAAGTTGCATTAAAAAGGTGAGGACCTGTTGTACTTTGTGGTAAGTAACATTATCCTAAACAGTAATGTTTGAGGTTCATATTTAATTATTGAAGTTAACTTCTACAAGATCTTCTTCTTGTAGAAGATAACAAGAATATCTTCTTCAATTGAAGTTATTTTCTACAGTTGCATCTGCAAATTAGGGAATCTCATGCTGGTTTTATTTCAGCTACATGCCTCAAGGTTTGATTTTGTTGTTTTTTTACTAACAAGTTAATCTTTATCTTCTTACTCTGAACTTTTTTTTGTCCATCTGTGTAGCACAAACAGGAAGTTGCTCAGCTGACTTCCTGTAACATATTAAGTGATTAGTTTTACTGATCAGCAGATTCCTTAAGTAAACTGGACGTCGACTTTCCTTGCAGTTGCTTACAAATAGAAAATGCTGAAGGAGATTGTGCTCTTTTTTTGTGCTCAAAGCAGTTTGATATTTTTAGCTGTGTTATCAGTTTTAGCAAAGAGAGGCAGAATGTCCTACCGCGGTCCAAATGCAGTATGAATCCAGTTCAGTTTAAAATGTTTACAATGTTAACATGTTTTATGTCCAGTTCGCTATACACAAAAGACGGGCTTATTTCAGATCTGATTATCTGCAACTTAACTAAAAAAAAAAATACTAAACCAAAAATAATTCAGTCATATAGTCCAATATTCTGATTCCCTGAAGTCTGATTCCCTCTTAAATATAATGTAGTACAGTCAACTCAAGCCTTATGCTTGGATATAAGTAGATATAACCAATCTCTACACTCTTGTCAAGAAGCCAGGTTTTTATGTCAAAAATATAAGACCCTAGATAAATCATGTAAGAACTTTGCAGCTTTAATACGTCCTGCAACTTGTCAAGTCAGCATTTTCGATTGGATTCAGGGCTAGGGTTTTAGTTTTTTTTTTTTTTTTTTTACATTTGGTGATGAGCAATCTTGCAATTAATACCCCTGTTTGCTGTTGTAAGGATAGGAATATTAAGACTTGTGCTCCTCTACCTACAAGAATTCAGTAGGAACCTGGTTGTAGATGTATACATAAATATTTTTAAAGATTTTCTTATTTCTCTTTTGAATATTTTAAGCACTGCTGAAATAAGTGCTATAGGACAGGAGGGAGGCACAGGAGTGGCGCAGTGGCATGGATAATCCTCGGAAATGTTATTCAGCCTTAAACACACTGGAGAGTCATGATGTGAACATTCTTCCCATTTGATTATGGAACGGCAAGATACAAGATGAGGCCCTGAATGTAATTTATTATAGAAATGAATTATGTTGCCATCTTTTATTGATTTTCATTTTTGCATCTCTAGTGTGTCAGTCTGGTTGTAGCTTGTTTTGGCCTTTTACACAAAAATCCTGTAAAGAAGTGCAGGCTGGTGTGTTAGTGTGTGTAATGGCTAAATGCATCCATGGTCCATTACCTCACTGCTGTACATACTGGATCTTAGTGGCAACAGAACTCTACCGATTCACCTGAAAAGCATTTTTAGAGTCCCTCACCAAGGCTTTAAAGTGACTGTGGAGTGCAGTAAAATAGCTTATAGCTGCAGGCTTTTAGTGACACCAAGGGTTCCTTGCATCAGAATAAGGTTATAGCACAAAAGGAAAGGATCGAAGGAAAACTTAACCTACTTTCTGACTAATTGAGTGAATCATCTGATCATTTCTTTTTCAGGAGATAAGTTGATCCTTAACTACAGGAATGAAGTAGACTGCAACATCACTGCTAAAGTGAAGGATTTGAAACACTGAATTCCACACCCTGGATCCTAACAGACATGCACTATAAAAGACAGGAGCACATAAAATGACAGATGCAGTAAATAGAACTCAGTTGCATTTGGTGTGCACTGATGCATATGAACTATGATGCACCATGTTTTGGACAAATCCAACTTGATTCCACACGTGGGAGAATTTTGGAAACTTCCGGGGAGCAACAAAGGATGCCTTTCTAATTTCAGTTGATATGCTTCATCCAGACCAGTCTGTCTTCTTGTATGTTAATTTCTATTAATAAATTCCCATCATAGGGAGACACTTGACTCAAATATATTGATACCTGCAGCGGTTAATTTCTATAGTGGCCTCATGTTATCAGGCAGCTGATAAATTAGTTGTATAACACCGTTCGATGCTTTGAAATGAATCCTATTGGATCAGAATGTTGTCACGACGCTGAAAAACGGGGAAGAAGAAATGTCTGCAAACACAGAGCGTTAGGAAAACATGCCTATAATCCACTGCCATGAAATCTGCAAACAGTCTCGCAGTTGGATTTGTCAGACTACAAACCACACGCATACTGTGCCTTCATATGGTGTTGGATGTCATTTCTTTGTGCAGCTCCCACTTTTCTCTGCAGCCTTTAAACAAGGATTTCATAAGGGTGACATGTCTTGCCTATGCTCCAAATTTCTGCCACTTGGGCCCCCACCCTACCCACCCTCAGCCTATCAGAGGCTTTCTGCAACAATATGGGCTTTTTTTCTTCCTCTTCCTTCCATCTCTGTCTACACAATCTGATTGTAGCTGCGTTGAAAGTACCGTTTTCTTCCTATCACAACATCACTTGTTCTTATTTCCTTCTACCCTCCCACCAGCCCTGTTTTTATTTTTTATTTTTTTCTGCTCTGTCCACTAAGCAGAAAATGGGTCCAGGCGCCGTTTCAGGCTGTTTATACATATATATTTTCTGCTATCTATCTTTATAATTGACCAGTGAGGGGAAATGTGACTGTGATCAGTGTGATGCTAATACATTCTGCCAATTTGACACACTCATAATCCAGCAAGCTTGAGTTTCCAGCCTACAGCCATCACAGGGAGAAGAGTGTGTGTTGTCGTTGGTGCATCGTAGCATCATGGATACACAGAGGAGTGGGAGGGTGGGGGAAACACTCGAGCTAAAATGGGACTCTGGAGTGTTTGAGTGGGAGCAGAGAAAGAGGAAATTGGTCTTAACATGCACAGACGCATGATATAAAGTGAGAGACGTATGGATGGAGAGAGAATGTAACCAAACAGCAGCTGTTCTGTGTGCTGCTGTTTGCTCTGGTTGTGAGAGTAAAATACACCTTGAGGACGAGTAGCAAAGAGGATCGACTGATTTCTGGCATGAAGGTGTATTTACTGATGACAAAATACCAGAATATAGAAAGTATGACAGAGGTTCTGTATTTTATTTTTTTAAGGTGAACATTCAAACAAGTATTTACACCCTGACAAATTACTTCTTGTTGCTTTTTTTTGTTACGCCTATAGGTCTTACGTCAACCTAAATTTGTCAAAAATGGCAGTTAAATGATTATTCCTATTAATGAAAATTAGCTTTGAAACCAATGGGAGTTTTAGGAAAAAATAATGCAAGTAGTATCATCTGGCTGTTGATCAGCCAGATGATTCTCATAAATGGTGTGTGGATTGTATGATGCAATAAGTGTTGCCCTTGGAGTTTTGTGAAATACATCTCTTTGATACGGTTAAAATAAAGTTTTTATTGAGAAACGTGAGTTTTTTAAAAATTGGTTTTTCTATCGAGTTAATTTATTTTTGCACTTTCAATTTGTGCAATTTTATGCTTAATGAAAATGCAGCTGAAGACGAGTTGAATGGCTGAATTGGCATGTTAAAGGTTGGGCTGTAAAAGTTGACATAATGGATAAAGAAGTTAAGGTTCTTAACAGGTTGCATTTTTAAGGCTATTTTAATGGGAGGTGAGCTCTGGGGCACAAATAAAACTTGCTAGAATATATATATTTCGCTTTTGTTCTTGGAACTCCTTGGAATCCCTCAGAAGTAGTGTTTCACTTCAGGGAGAGATATCTGGGTTTTGCTCTGGGACTTGTTACCATCAGTGGTGGGAAGTAACGAAGTACAGGTACTTCGTTACTGTACTTAAGTACAATTTTCGTGTATCTGTACTTAAGTAGATTTAATAATGGATACTTTCTACTTTTACTCCACTACATTTTACAGTAAGTATCTGTACTTTCTACTTCACTACATTTCTACAAAACTGTCGCGTTACTCGTTACATCCAAGTCGAGTTGCGCTTTTTGTCCGTTAAAATGTGAAGTTCAGGGTCTTAAGGTGGCGCCGTAAAATCCAAGCAATAACGTGACGTGCGTGTCTGTTGTCATCCTTCGCCTCCACCTTTACTCGCACGCGGAGCTCAAAGACATGCGCAGTGGTTTCCTCTGAGCGGGAGAAGATCTCTGTCTAATTGTCAGTAATATAATGGCGCTGCAAAAATCATAAGTTATGGCGACATGTAAAATAAGCAGCGCTTTGCTTTCGCAGACGGTGGGGACTTAGTCCAACTTTTAGCGTCGCTTGGAAGGAAAGCTTAAAGGAAGGTAAGATCTGTGGACGTGATGCTAGCAAAGCTAGCTGTACTGACTGAGACACACATGTTGCATCTGCGATGAAAAAAAGTTGTCATGCGCTGAATTATTGTGTGGAGGTGTTGACTGAGGTGTCGCATATATGGGACAACATTGTGACCAAAGTCTGCATTGATATGACATTCAGGAACGATCCGATTCTTCTGGACGGAGCTTTACTGATTAAATTTATTTCAGCTCCAAGTATTTAATATCTATGTGTTTTATGGGAATGTGGATCTTTCAGATCAATTTGTGAAGCAATTTTGATAGGTAAAACTTAATTTTTTTTGTGTCACGTAGCGCGGGGTGCTGGTCTTGACTTGGTCTCGGGTTCGGTGGTCTTGACTACAACTCTGCTACGTGGCTCCTCGGTTGCATGTCCTCCCCACCCACCTTCTTTCCATACCCTTTCTGTTGGATTTCTTTAAAAATAAATGCCACTAGTGGCAAAAAAAGTGAAGTTCATGCTATGTTAGGACAGGAGACAAGATGTTTCCATCCCTGGAATTATGATGCATAGAATCACATATCTAAGTCTAAACTATGTTACAGAGAGTAAACACAATAAAAACATGCTTTATCTGTGGCATTGTTCATTAAAATGGCACATTTCTAATGTATTAAAATTAAATACGATCGATTCACTTAATGATATTGTATTAGCGATTCAGCAATTACTTTTATTTTTAATACTTAAGTATTTTTAGAAGCCAGTACTTTTTTACTTTTACTTAAGTACAAATGTTAATGTGGTAGTTTTACTTTTACTTGAGTACATTTTTGTCTGTGTATTTGTACTTTTACTTAAGTAAATTTTTTGAGTACTTTCTCCACCACTGGTTACCGTGCAACCTGATCTCTGATGAGCAGAAATTGATAAGTGGATGGACAGGAATGCATATCAAGCGACTATGTGGCAAGTCATAAATGGTGTGTGGGATTTATTCCTCATCCATAAAACAAAACCAAAAAAACCCCCAAACTGTTTATTTCCAGTTCTGCTTGAAGAATTACTGCCTTTCTTCCACACACCCCACTATGCTGAGATTACCTTATGCTTTCTAATTTGCTTCCTAAATGAGATAAACTGTGGAGTCTATGTGACGATGTATAAAATGTCAGAAATGAGATTATTACATAAGGTTGGCAACTATAAGCAGTTCTTCTGTCTCTTAGCACATGCAGCACACAGCCTCCTCAGATACGCTGCCAGACGTTTCCAGATGGGATGAAGGATTGTCTGACTCACTCTGAACATTTGCATAGCGCTTTGGAAAGCGTTGCCAGAAACGAGAGCACAAAACTTCAAATGTCGACGAAGTCGCTGCGCAAACAGGCATGACTAAAACATGGTGTCGGCACTGAAAATACAGAAAAGGTTTTCTCACATCCTTAGTTAATATGAGGAAACTTGCAAAATGGTACAGGTGGTGTGATTACTCAGAGGAGTCACTGCGACACAAGCGCACACAATGGTTTCATTAGCGCCACAGTGGAAGAGGAGGGACAACTGTGGTAGCTCTCGTTAAAGGGAGAACCGCTCTCTGCAGCTCTGGTTTCTATCTTCTGCAAGGTGGAGGTTTGGGGAGGCTAATTCTGCTTGGGGCACATGTGCAGAGTGGAGATACAGCACGAGAGGGAAGTGGAGGGAGAGATAGAGCTGGTTCATTTTCAGCTCGTCCCCGTAGACTGTGGAACGGATTATACTCGCAGAGAGAGAGGGAGGGAGATGCATAGGCACTGTCTTAGCACACACTGAATACCCTGCCTCCAATCCTCTACACTGCACCGTGCACTCACTCCGCTCTCTTTCCTCCATCACACACTACTGTGCCGACACAAACACACCACTGCCATGTAGAATCTCGGCCAGAAGGGGACACCAACCTGCCCGGGACCAGGAGCCAGGTATGCCTCATCCATCTATTCATCGGTTCATACTTGCTTTGGTTCATTTCTGCTTAAAGAATCACAAGGCACTTGGTGAATTCCTTTCTTTTTTTTCTTTTTTTTTTTTTGGGTCGTCGCTTTAGTGATCCAGCACTTCGCCCTCTGCAGAATATTCTTGCTGTCTGCATGCACCAAGATTATCCTGCTTCTTTGCACAGCCCCCAGAGAACTCCCCCCCCCCCCCAAAAAAAAAAAAAAAAAAAAAAAACAGATAGGAGGGGAAGAGAAGAGCCAGAAAGTAGGAATTAAAGGAGGGGTTGGGGGTGAGAGGACAGGGAATGGAGCGTAAAAGCCATGCAGCAGCGGTCGTCATGTTGGGAAAAGAAAGTATGCAGCTGGCGGTCAGCTAAGTTAGGCCGACCTTCAAGTGGAAAGGTGTGCTCCCGCTCTGATTTAACAGTATGTAGGGCACGGCTACCAGAGACCTTTCTGATCAAAACCCCTCTCTTAAGAGGTACATTTATCTCCCCCAAACTCTTTACATATTCCCTCCTGAGAGCGTTAATAATCATACATTCTCAATGTTCTCAGGGGACTTACTGCAGTTACTTGAAATGCAAATGGGCGAGCGAACTGATTATTCACTCTTGTGAAATTAATTTGTATTTGTTACAGATTCAGCTCGCAGGGGGGAAATCAGTGCGGCTCTGCTCTCTGCTGGTGACACGGGCTTTTAGTGGAATCTCACTGCTGATCTGAGAGTTTTTTTTGTTTTTTCTTTTGAATTTGTCAAGTTTGTGCACAAAATCCAACGAGGGCAACTCTTGAGACTCCCAGTTAGATTTGAGCTTTCAGAAGTGGATATCCCACTCTGTATATTTTTTTATTTTATTTTGGTGACTCAGAATAAGCAGCTTCACATTTCACTTTGATGCTGGTTTGATATTTGCACTCCAAAGACTGCAGGGGCCTTTTCTCTTTCTGGAACACGTTGGAATAAAGTTGTCGCTGCCTGGAGAGAAAAAGCAAAGCGAGTGAGGTTTTAATCTGAGTCATTGCTGATGCTTTGCTTCTGATTTCTTTGATCTGTCGCTTACAAAAAGTCGGGGCCCTCTGATAGAGCGGCAAAATCCGGAGCTAATCCCACTGTTCTGTTGAATCCTTGAACGCCTTTCTGTGCTGTGGTTTATTTAGACTTAAAATGACTGCAAGTCTGCTGCTGTGTACAGTTTTGAAAATATATCTAATTTATAGACTGTTTTATTTTTATTTCCCCATCCTTTTCCCATTCTGTATTACTTGCGGTGAACTAATTTACGCTGTCGAGGATTGTTACACATTCAAATATGCACAGACCCGTTTGTAGTATAGAGACATAAATTTTAAAATAGCCTTTTTTTGAAAAACTGCTAAAATTTAAGAGCCTGTAATGTATAAAGTTATACTGGAGTGTTTAATTACAGCTATATTGCTTTTAAATACCATAATTAAGATTTATACAGCCATTAGAAATGAAATATTTTGTCACATGTGGAATAATTCAGTTGTTACAGTATTATATCTAATAAGTGATTCATAGAAAGGTAAAAAAAAATACATATAGAATAAGGATAGAATACTGTAGAGTTTGGCAAATTTGCAACATAAGAGAAATGATACCATGCAGTTATTAAACAACATGGTATCATTTTTTAACTTGGCACACATCAGTGTTTCAGAACATTATTAATAGAGAAAGCCCCCTTTTATGGTCCTGTGTGAACATACTAACTGGTTGGGCCATTCTTGGCTGCATCAACTGTAATCAAGCGTTTGCAGTAACCAGTTCTTTAGTGTCATGGATGAGTCTTGGTCCAGTCATCTTTGCAGGCTTGTTGTAATTCAGCCACACTGGATAGTTTTTGATCATGAACAACTTAAGGTCGTGCCTCAGCATCTTAATAGCATTCAGCTCAGGCCTTTGACTAAGACACTCCAAAATCTTTTTATTTTTCTTCAGCCATCCAGAGGTGGACTTGCTGGTTTGTTTTGGATCATTGCCCTTCTGCAGAACCCAAGTTTGTTTCAGCTTAAGGACAAGACCAAATGGCCAGACATTCTCCTTCAGGATTTTTTTGGTCAACAGCAGATTTCATGGTTGAAAAATTGAGATGAGCCATGGTGATCTTTTCCTTAGCAGTGGTTTTCGTCTTGAAATGGCCATGTATTACGTCTGTTTTTGCTCAGTCTTTTTCTGGATTCCTTTGGCCCTAACTGAGGCAAATGAGGTTTGAAAAGAACAAATGAGAAGAACATGCAAAAGTAGTGGCGGATATTTAGGAGATGTTGAAATAAAATGTAAATGTATATTTTCTTTCTGCACTTCCTTCATGCTTATCTTGCTTATTGTTGCAGTCTGGTAAAGATGTCGCCTGAGCTGGGTGGTTCAGAACAGCAGCTACACTGAAAATAAAACCTGGGTGGTATTGTTGGTTTGTATCACAGTGGAGGAAAGAGGAGTTCAGACTGTATGCTGCAGAGATTACAGATACACATGTACAGATTCAGCTCAAATGCTCAGATGAAAAGTTTATTTCTTGTTCTGACCAATTGCTACAATTACAATTGCAGAGAATCAGTTCTTGGCTGAAAAAGCTAAACTCTGTTTCCTGATGTTCAAAGAAAATTCTGCCTGAATGCAAAACAGCACCAGCTGTTGGAGGAAAAGCTTTCCTTTAAAAAATGCAGCCCCACATTTTTAGCTGTTGCTGGGAGCAACAGACGCAGCAGGAAGGGATTGACTGATGCACGGTTGGAAATGAGGAGAAAATGTATAGAACCCCTCCAGCTTTCAGCTTACAGATAAAACTTACTGCATTAATACGGTTACTTTAAAAATGGTATACAATCTCCCTACTATGAGTTTAATATTTTACTGATGCTGTATAACTTCTCAGTTGACATGAGTATACATGAGCAGCCACGCAAACTTTCTCTGTGGACAGTGACAAACTACAAAGAGTCAAAACTCACCTAATTGCACAGAAGCTCGACTCCGTTCAGTGTCATTTAGAAGCATCGAACCCGATGTTTTTTCATGATTTTAATATTTAAACGTAAACGATGAAACTGCACAACATATATCCTTAGACAACAACATAATACGCCTACAAAATAAAGAAAATAAAAGTAAAAGGATGTAAAAACCTCACTCGAATGTAAATAGTACATTTCCTAAGTTTTTGTCTAATAAAGATGTAGCTGTTCTGTAGCTCAACAAACCTGAGGGAACCAGGGGCCCTCAAGAACCAAATGATGCCAGACCACACATGGCATCACACCATCAGCGTTTATGGGTCCACCTTAGTGATTTTATTTATCCAATTGGTTTAAACTATACTGGGACGTATGTGAAGAAAAAGAGGCAAACTCCTGGAGTACAGCCAAGTCACCAGGGCACGGCCTCCTGTTAAACGTGTTGTGATTTTCTGTTTGCCTTCGTCCCCAGAGAGATGCTGACCTACACACACGCCAGTATCATTTCTGGCTTGGAGCCCACAGAGCTGTCAGCCCCACATACCCAGGGCCAAGAGGGGACAAGGGACATGAACAGTACGGAGAACATCAGGGATAACGAGCAGAGACGGAAGTAGACTGCAGTCTCTGTGAGTCTGCTTCTATTAGTGAGGCTGGAAGGAGATGTAGAGGCACTGAACTGAATCTTTCTCCGACTCTTACATTGTAAAGTTAAGGGACTTCAGAGTTTTTCCTCTGAATAGACGACCATACAAGTTCTTCCTTATGTCTGGGATAATTCAGAGGGTTCTGGATACATGGTGACAGTATATCAGCTGGTCCATGGTGCTCTGGTTTTAAATGCACTCCACACTTTAGTTTGTGTTGGCAGGTGAGACTTTCTGTCACAGAAAAGTGTCAAAGTGAGCCTCTGGCTATTAGAGGACATGGGTTATTCCTGAATTTCTGGTTTTAGTTTTTACTATCAGGAAATTTAAGCTTGAAAATATAAAAAAAGAACTTGCACAGAGAAGAGAGATGCACCAGAAGCTTAAGTTACAACACCAAGTTGTTTAGTCTATGCAAGTTGGTGGATTTCCTCTGAATGGATCCGGTGAATGCATGGATGAGTGGATTTACCATGGGCTTTTTCTCCTCACCATTTCCTTTAGAAAACTGTGAAACTAATATTGCTATTTATAAGTTTGTAACCATGTTTTGTTGAGGAGTTAATATATGTATGTCTTGTTTTATACATAGCATTTGAAAACCAGTTTTTTTATTTCCCAAAATGAGTCGTTAATTTCTGCTCCTCTCTTAATATGATTTTATCATGGATGTTTAAACTCTGAGATGTTGATGTTCTAGTCATACTTGTATTTGCAAGACTTGGAGTTTTCTTTAGTTTTAACTTAAAAAAACTTTTGCATTGCTAGTGAGCGGATTTTTCCTAAGAAATTAGAGTTTTGAGTGGTGTGAAAGTAACGCAAGAAGATAAAGGAGAATGTTTAGTCATTCATAATGTAGATTCCGGTATTTTGAATTGGTTTCACACATATCTTTACATTAGTTCTTGTTCTGTTGATGGTGTGTGTTCTTCTTCCTGGAGATTTCAAAGCCGAACCACTGAACTGGCTTCCTCCCAGAGCCCAATGTGAGACACTGATTAGTGGCCTCTAACAGATCTTAAGCCCTGACACATCCTGTCCCTCCGTTCACTCAGTGATATCAATTATTCACCTTCACAATGTGTCCTGGACTCAGACGAGCCAGAAATATAATTTTCTAATTACCAGTTCTTCCTTTCAGAGTAGAAATGGGTATCTGGCATCAAACCAGGTTCGTTCTTATTGGCTGAAAAATGGGGCGGACTCCTGCATGGACTGTACATTGGTAGTGTAACCTGGAAGGGATCGTTTGATCCATCTGCTCTTCAGTTGCCAAATTCAGACCTCCATCTGCAAATGAAAATGGCTGTCTGAGATGCAGCTGCATGATTATCTGATATCCTAATCATGCAGCCTCTCATCTTAAAGTCACCATGGATGGACCACATCCTCAGAGTTGGAAAATTGATGCATATTGTCCCAGAGCACTTGGTGCTAGGATGACCTGAATGAATGAAAGTTTTATCTTAAAATGGCAGCAGACAGACTTAAATTCAGGCAGTGTAGCTGAATGAGTGTGAGCAGATCAGGAATGGAGGTAAAGATGATGAAACCTCAGCTGTCCTTGGTTCTCGTAATTGTCTCTCTTTCCTGTCACCAGATTGTCCTGAATTATAATTCCATTTGAAGACAGGTCATCAAATTTAGGATCAGCTATGAATAATAGGAATTCAGCAGAGAGGTTTCCTTTGGGTTCAAGAAAAGCACTGAACTCGCTTGGAGTTCAGGAAAAACGTACAGTCGCACACGTGAGGCCAATGTTATTGCTGTTTGAACTGTCAATGTTTACTGACTGCCTGCCACTCCAAGGCATTATGTGGGTTTATTAGTTCTATGTTTGCAACTTGTCAAATCACTTCAATATCACCTGTTTCTCCTATGTGGCTTTGTTGGGTGGGGAAAAAAAGTACTACTACGATGTTTTGACCTGATGAAAGCATGTTGACCCCTCACACTGTATTCTAGAACAGAAGAACGACTTTTATACTTGCACAACTTCTGAAGACGTGCTATGAAGATGAAGCTTGGGCACACATGGTCTTCCAAATAACAGTGGTCTCAAACATAAACAAGTTACATTATTGACAAAATGGTTAAAGTACAACAAAGTCAAGATGCAAGTAAAATGGTGTACAAACTTGACTTGGTTACACGAGGTTTGGTCTAAATATAGACAGACATTGGATCTAATCATACAGTTCAAAGGCAATTCTACCAAATGCTAAGAAGATGTATGTAAAATGTTGAACTTGAATGAAGTTAAAATAACTTTTTTTAAATTCTCATTATCCTGGCTATAAGCTGCCATAAAATTAACTGACCTAAAACAGGAGAAGCGTAGGCTTAATTTTTAACACGTAGTGTATATATTTGGTTTCAGTTGTGACTATGCTCTAGAAAGATTATTTCATAATTCAACCAGCTGAAATAAAGCTGTTCTAGGGCCCAATAGATATTTTAACTTCAATTTTGTGGCTCTCTAAGAATATCAACACGGTGGGTGAGACTTTTGAGAGAGTGACCTCCTTTTTTTTTTTTTATCGGCTTCACACTGTTACCCTGTGATCCTGAATTTACCATCTCGCTGCTGGCAACAGTTTCATTTGGCAGCAATTTTGCATTCAGCAAAAGCGCACATCCGTCTAAATATAGTCTGCACCCATTTACATTCTGATCCTGCGGCGCATTTATTTTTATTTTCAGCTGCACGAGTTGTGGCATACTGCCTCCTCCTGTAATTAATTGCATCTAATGATTGGAGAATTCACGATGGTGAGATGGAAAGGAAGAGTAAGATGAGAGACAGAAGTCAACTTGGCTTTAGCCTGCAGCATGTTTCCAGCAGTTCAATTTTGAAATTAGAATGTTGTGCGAAAATGAATAAATATGCTGGTGATTCATTTTTCAAATTTGGGAAGTATATGAAAAAATAATCTTATTAGGAAAAAAAAAAAAAAGAATATTAAATCATTTTCATGGAATGCGATTTCACTGAAGGTCTCATCATTCTGAAATTACATTGTTAGAAATGCATTTTGTGACACTATGGAGATAAAATAGGACTCTTTATTGATTATTCTATTAATGTAGAGTTAATTAAACTCTGGCAGCAGTTTAGTTCGTTTATGGATCTGTTCGTTCCATAAACGAACAGATCAACGAACAGAGTAGCGGACTGCTTACTTGAAGTCAGTGGTTCAGTTGGCGCAGATGGCCTCGCCCCTTGCCCTGGATTTGAATCCCAGCCTTTCTGCACAGAGTTTGCATGTTTTCCCTGAGTTGGGTGGGTTCTCTCCAGGTACTCGCATATTGAAAACTGAAAACTATCTGTAGAATTTGTCTTTCTTTTGCTATTTTTTGTATATTTTTATTTTATATGAAGACTCCTTGATGTTGATTGGCTGTATCCTCGAGATTGAAGAGACTGGAGATGGTAGCTTCTGCACCAGCTATGTGTATGAAAACATGTTTAAGTATATCTGTTGATGGAACTATTAAAGTAGGTAGTTATGAGTGTTTCTAAGGGGAGTCTCAAGTATTCACAAATTTGACCTATTTGCAGACTGTTGTGGCCTTAACCTCTGAATACCTGGGATCCACTTTAGCCAATATTGCAAAATAATCATTTGTACTCTTTGAATTTGTGACCCATAGCAACTATTTATAAATTTCACTCTTTCCTAAATGCATAAATAAGATATATTTTCCACTAAGAGATATAACGCGTCTCTTGCCAAATTCTGGTTTTAGTTTTGGCTTTTGTGCAAATATTTAAGCAGTTCCAAAAGTACACATCACTAAGTTATGCAAGTAAACATAGAGAGTTTCAAACTGGCAGCCTTGTTTATTACTCAGTCTGTACCCATGAGGTAACTCTTGGTTGCAAAAAGGTTGAGGACCCTCGATGTTAGTTGAATTATTCTGCAGTGAATCTTCTACACTGCTTGCAAAAACAAAACAAAAACAATTCTATAATGCTGTGAGATTTCCTATTGACATCCATATTTAAACGTATAGCACTGTCCAAATTGAGCCAACAAGTGTATGGTAGATTATGCTGTTTTCCATAAACAAGTCAAGTATTTGTATTCAAAGTGTCACCTGATGTTACCACAAGTCTCAAAAGCTTTTAAAAATGAAACATTATCAAAGATTCATTTGTTAGCAGGAACTCTTTGTGTGTTAGAAATCTTTTCTTGACCAACCATTTTTTATTGCTTTTAATTAGCCAGATAATATCCCAATAAACTATTAAGTTTCACTTTTCAAAGCAAAACTAGGTCAAAATGAAAAGCGTAAAAAAAAACAATTGACAGTGTATGTTTTAGCTAGGTATGAATTTCTGTAGCAAGCTCTTCTTTCCTGCCTCGGTTCTTATTAATGGATTTGTGAAGAATATACATGACATTTCATGCGGCGAAATACGTGTGCCTCATCGTTATCAGGATGCGATCTGCTGCTCTGGGATAAACTCGCAACAAATCACAGCTTCCAAATCAAACCGTTGAGAGGGGGGGAAATAATTTGAAATAAATTCTGAGTGAAGCAGGGCCGAGTATAAATGATTAGATCTGCACCCAATGAAACCATAAAACTAACAAATTGCATGTGTCAGATCCTAGCTGGCAGTGGCCAAGGTTGTACTACCAACACACTGAAACGCTTTCGGCCTCGTAATGAAAAATTGTTTGGATGTGGCCGGCCTTGAGTAGCCTTCTGGAATGTGTCCAGGATCTCTGAAATATAATATCAGTGGCACAATGACAATCACTCACTCTGTGTTTAGACTTCTCTGAGCTGCGATAAACACAGAATAATGATACGCACCGGATCACATGCATCCAAATTATATTGCTTAAATTATTCAGAAGACTTCCAGCGTAATCTAAATAGTGAATGCCTTGCAAAAATGTTGGCACCCTCTGAATTTTTTCACATTCGGTACAATACAAAAGCAAACTTCAGTGCATTTCATTGAGATTTTATATGACAGACCAATGCAAACATTATTGTGACATGGGAAAAAAAAAAAATCATGCATGGTCTTCAAAAGCTTTTAAAGATATTTTGAAAAGTCTCGTATCTGCTGTATTTAGCCTCCTTGAGTGACGACTCTGTAGAATCTTACTTTGCAGCAGTTACAAAAATTGAAAATTACATTTTTACCTATTCTTCTTTGCAAAATGGCTAACATCAAAGTGGAATAGAAGCGTCTGGTTGTGAATTTATTTTCAAGACCCTGCATACATGGCTTTAAACTGAATGGGCTCTTTGGCCATGGTTGGAATTTGTAGTGTATAAAACTGCTTTTATAGATGTGAGTGAAACTAAAATCTGACATCCTCTCAGTGGGGCTCTGCACCAACATTAAAGATTAAGCATTTTATTTAGAATGCAAAGATTAAAGAGCAATTCATCAACTTGACTAGTTACTGGGTTAAGAGCTGTGGAGCCATAATAACAGAGGCGTTGCCACGGGGGAGCTGGGAGGAATTGGCATCCCATTAACTAACACCAGGAGCAGAAGCACTAATGATAGTGGAGAGCACAAACAATGGAGCAGGGGGGATGAAGCTGCTCCTACACGTTTATGAACAATGTCTTAATTTTACTAGTGGAAGCTGCTCATGATTTTGTGTGTATAGTATTTGTCTAGTTCAATTTAGAAAACAGGCTTTGGGGTATAAGTAATTGGGTTTTAGTATATGTGTATGGGTCGTTTAAACACATATCCCTATGCAAATAATTTAGACCTGAACTTTCTCAAAATGTTATTCAAGAAGAACCTTTACTAAAATGTAAGCTGTCACAATCATTTGAGTGAAACCAAATTCTGTGGACTCCCAATATATTTTTCTAAACGTGCATTCATGTGGAACTGATTAGAGGTAAAACTGTCTCATGGTTCAGTTATGCAGAGTGTGTGTAAAATATTATTTAAAAATTAGAACAAATTGAAATATTGACATTTCTGTACTTGTAGGCAAAAATTAATGGCTGGAGTTTATATAATGGAACAGTATTATGATTTTCATTTTGTGTCCCAGTTTATAAATGGAGTTTTTGTTTTGGTGTCTGCTTGCATTCTTGTCAAGGTTTCAGCAAGGACACAAAAGTTGCTTTGGCAAATGTTGTAGCTTCAGTGTCTAAAAATAAGAAATCTTTAGATAACCTGGTGTATTGTATATAGTGACAAGATGCTTATTATGGTCACCTTTATCATGGATTTTGCATGAAATTATCGCCTAGCTTAATTTCAGTATATTAAAATACTGAAATTTTAGTATAAAATCTGTACTTTATATTATTGTAATATCTAGTTGGATCTGAGAGAACTCTGCAAGAAGGTAAGAGGACAAACACCGATCAAAGCATTTTGTGTCGGGTTATCAGTTTGTTGGCTTCTTCTTACTGCTGCCATAAATTCATAAGATTGTGTTCTTTTTTTTTTTATGACATGAAGTGTTTGAATGCATTTCAGTGCTGGAAAACAAGCATTGCACAAAGCATTCAAATGATTTACAAAGGCTTCCTGTTAATGTTAAGAGATGTGACGGTGTTTAATAACTCTGTTGGAAGTGAAGGTTCCGGTTTTGTGGAAAATATGGGCTGTAAATGCAGCTGCAGGCGGCAGGTTGAGCTACATAAACTCCATTATGGGTGATCTCAAGATAAACAGCAGGAAGAAGACATGTGAGCTGTCGCTATTCCATAACTAATTCAGCCTCGTATTAATGCTGAAGCTTAGTATTTAAATTATTTTGGTTTTAAAAATGTTGCTGGCAACACTTTGATGGTCTCGTTCTTCCTTCTCGTGAAGAGTTTATTGCTGTTGAAGTTTGTGGAGGTGAAAACTCAAACTAATTTACAAATAGGGAGCATATATGTTTAAAATAAGTGTCTTATGTTACCTGTAAATTAGAAACTGCTGGCAGTTTCACTCTGTTGAAAAATATTAGGTCACTAGGAGTTTGGCAGCTCAACGAATAATTTCTAGGTCATCAATAACTTGAAGTGGAGTTAAGTTACAGCCCAGAAGACATCAGGATGTCTAAAACTGTCCAGCAAGATGTACAAAAGGCCTTTCTGGAGAAATGCACTACACAATCATTTGGCCAACCCTGACAAGTTGCTTGGTATGATTGCATCTACGTTAGGTGAATGCTTTTGGACAGTGACCTTTCGGAGGAAGAGCGGTAAAGAAGCTGTCTCTGTGAGAAAAACATCAAGGATGAACTAAATTCTACAGAAAGTAGAAGCCTTGGTCTACAATCTTACTTGGTCTGCAAAGTTCCTGCATTAGGATCATAGAGAAAACATGGTTACAAACAAAGGTGCATGCAGTTGAAAATCGACTCCTTGTTCGAGTTAATATCTTGTTTTTTAGTGTACAGTGGAAACATGTCTTGCAAAATCCAAAAGTACTGAAAACAAAGCGTTTTGCCTAAACTGTGCACTGAATTAGAAGGCAGCCAGTTTTGCTACATATAAAATCTTAATGAAAATGAGTAATTAGTTTTTTACTAAGAATACATTCGTTAGTCAACAGGTTTAATATTTTCAATGAATCGAAAATGTCAATTGAGTAAGCAATCATTCCTGTAGCAGTTATTTTAAGAAGGTAAATTACAGCAGGTATTGCGGCAGAACGGCGCGTCTGTCTGCCTCACACACTCAATTCCACCCACTGAAACGCACACGCACACACACACACACACTCACACTCTGAAGAAGTTTGCTCAAGGCTTCACATAAATTATAGTGACAGGGCCCGGTCTGGATGTTCCTGCAGTCTCTGCAAGTTCCCTTCGGTTTTATAGCCTTACCATGGATACACATTGGCATGCTGCTGTGCTGCCATCAGAAAACTTCCATCTGTGACCGACTGAGACACTATTTGTAATACCACAAACGTCGTTGTTGTCGGGGTGAATGCACAGACAGGAAACTTTAAATGATGATTATTAATTACTGCAGCAATTTCAAGCTCAAGGCAAGTGAAAGCTATGCCACGGGGAACTTTCCCAGTGACGGCTAAATGTTTGATAAATATGCTTTGGCTTGTATATTCTCATGGAAAAAGGTCAAACATGCAGCGATGTGACGTTTTGTTGTGCAGCACAGAGCAGTAAAATGTGCTAAGTGCAAGCTAATCAACTTTAAGGTCCTGCTTCAGTGGATCTCTGCTGCTCAGCGGGCAAAAGGAGAACACTTAGGGGGAGAGATCAATAATGTGTGGAGACTGTGTTGGTCAAAACCCTGCAGGTCATGTAATTCAGTTTGTTTTTAGTGCACATTATGCACATTATGTGTTTGTTTACCTCCAAATTTCACTTTAACAGAAAGTTGTCTGGAAATTTTCCTAATGTGGGTGAAAATCCATTAGATAATCCCTAATTGGATTAAGTCAATTTAGTTTTAGTCACGGGACTTTAAAGTAACTTTAATTTTTTTTTTTTACCTGCTTATTTGTGTGTGTGTAGATGTGTAAAATTATGAGCTAACCCCATATAAAATATTTGCTGAAGAAATTTAATTCCAATTTGATTTTGATGCAGATCTGCTCATTTTCTTTAAAACCAGAATGTGACTTGGTTAGAGGTTAGTTATCCAATATAATTAACTTGTAAATCAGACCTTCAAAAGAACTAATTCTTGTTCATAGCCCACCACTTAAATATTATGAACCAAGTCCAATGAATTCAGGAAAAATAATCGGACTGACTTTAGTGCACTAATAACACAACCAGTTTAGTCTGCCAGTTTAAATAGTCTAGGCAGTTATGAAGTGTCAACTGGGTTTTTTGAGAAGACAACACTATAGTAAAGTTGTATTGAGACTGGTGAGACAAACTTCATCAATAACTGGTCCACACACAGTTATTCAACATTTCCTGAATACTTGCAAAGCTATTCAGTAATACCTTTGAGATTTACTAAAACAGTCCAAAAACACAAGCTTGCATGAGACAAAATATTGATGGAGCAATTTGCTGTTCTTCATGCAGCAAGACGATCAATACCACAGCAGAAAACTCTAATAATTCAATATGTAAAGGATTTCTATAGAAATATTATCCTGCTTCTGCTGGCCTTTTCCATATTGCTCCTTGGAGAAGCGCTTTAACATGACATGAAGCCAACCAGCCAACATGAATACTACTACTTTCAGTATAATGTGAGAAAAGACTGAGATGTCCCAGAGTTTAAATGCTGAAACCAGTCAGTTCAGTGTCATTATTTCAGAAGTATTGTCTATTAGTTCGTCGAGCCATGAATTATGAGTCTTAAATCATATGGCTGGGAAAAAAAGGCATGGGCCAAAATGCCATCATGAGTTTAACATAGTCTAGAAGTGCCATGTTTTTATAGGATTTTACACACATTTCAAATTAAAATCTGATTCGACTTACCTCAAATAATTGGTTAGTTTTGATTTATGGTATTTATTTGGATTTGTACACTGAAGTAGAACTACCAACACTAAATTTAACATTGGACTGGCAGTATAACAAGATTATACCTTGCTGTTCTGACACATGAATAAAAAGCTATTAGCTCATTAATTAGTGGAGCCATTTACCAGACTAGCCAGCCTGCAGTCAGCTGCTTTATTGACCTGCTTCTCACTGATGTAGTTTTTAATTATTTGCCTTTCAAAGAGTGATTGTGCTTCCCAGTTTCCACGCCATGCCTGTCCATGTTTTTTGCTGTGATTAATTCCCAAATGGTTGATGGGAAAGAGCCTAATGGTTTGTTAGGCTACTGTTTTTCAAGATGATTATAACATAAATGGCCAGTTGGATGCACTTTGCCCTTTATTTCCACTTATGGGGCATCTAGATGTTGGTGATTGGTTTGACACATTGCAGTATCTCCTACAGTTTTTTCTATTTTAATTTTTTTTACCAGAGCTTAGAAAAGCTCACTAATTAAACAGCTAGTATGAGCTTGTTAAACTCTGTGTTTATGTAGGCCAGAATGGTAAAAAGGGACCATTCCTGTACTTTAAAATTCATTTGTGTGGTAATCTTCAGCCACTGTTTAAATCTGTGAAAGAGTAAAATCTCCTTGAAACTTTTAGCAGATTTTTTTTGTCCTTTTTAAACAAATTCCACTCCACACCTTGATTTTATTTATTTATTTATTTTAACCCCTTGCCTCATAATTACTCTAATAAGCTAACCTAAGAGTGATGCTGTGGCACATTTGATAAAACTTTAGCCAAGGAATTACTGATTTGTCTAAACATTTATAATTTTAGCTGTTGAAAATGGCTTGGGTGACAAAAACAAAAGCAGCTGAGAGAAATTTAATTAGGCATGTTTTTATTTTTGAGATTTGTTGCTGAACTGTTGGGACATGGGGATCAAAAGAATAATCCCAATTGAAGGTCTTTCTGTTGTGCTAAAAATATAATTAGATTATTTCTCACTTTAGCGAAACAAAGACTTGAAATCTGAAGGGATGAAATACTTTTACTTTTATAGATGTGAACATGGACTATCGTTGAGAAAATAATGCAATCACCAAATAATAAAATCTATTGCATTAAAACCATCTTTCAAGCATTATTAATGCACAAATCTGCTTCTATGACCTTATAGGTGTGAGTGTATGTGTTGTAAAATATTTTCTGCATAACATTCTGCAGTAGAATGTTGTCCTGTGACATTCCTACTAAATGTCGACTCCTGTCCTATTTAATCATATTTTTGGTTTAATTTAACTCATGAAAATTGCAAATGTACTGTAACTGATCAGTGTCCTCAAGCGAGAGGTGCTTTGTGTGTAATTGGTCACAAGAGGGCACTAAACTTCATTACCCCTGGAGACAGACATTCCCATTTCTGTCACTTCTCATTGAGCGTCACACATGAGACTGTTCACATATAATAGGGGATTTTACTGCATGACTGTTTCGTCTCGCCTTGGGGTTCCCTGGACAGTTACAGTTGTAAAAACAGACAGATGTTCTCCTCATTTTCACGCGCCGCCAAAATGCCAGAGGTGTAGTTCCTCACTTCCACGTGTCTGTTTTAAACCCACAACAGATCTATGCTCAGTTTTTCCTTTATTTTATTTTTTTAAACATTTGTTTGCAAAATGGGACTCATTTGTTTCCGTTAAAATAGTTTTTCAAGCTTAGCTTTAACTAATTGATGAAAACAAAAGACTTGGTGCATCAAATCACAATATGGTTAGCTATTGTGATGACTGTAAACCGGACAAAATGCATGTTTGGTGAACATCTTTTATCAATCTTAGACTGACGAGATAACAAATTTATACTGATAGTTGTAAGACAAATAATAAATTGACACATACAAATTGAGGGAAAAACGGTTAAGGAATAATGGGAGGTTATTTTTTTCTTCCATTTGAACTATTTAGAACAGTTTTGCACCAGTAAGCAGCTTCAGTTAAAGTTACTTTATTTACCATCATTGTGAATCAGGTTGTTTTCTGATTGAATGACTGAATGGTGACCTTCCCTTTTTGTCTTGGATATACCTCATAAGGGCTAATGTTAGATAAAATCTCTATCTGGTGTCAGTGAGGGTGTTGTTCTTTGAGTAGACAAAGCAAACATTGTTGTCAATTTGTGTGCAAACAGTATATAAAAAGAACTTCCTGGATCAATAACTCGTCAGGAAAACACTAAACCACAAGCAGCTCTTTGTTATAGGTCTAATTAGGTAAAGAATTGCATCCAATCTGTTACTGCAGTGATAACACTTGTCACTTTGGTTTAGGATGTAGAAATATAACCCATTTTGCTTGTGACTATTTACTCACATTTAACCTATTTTTCCCCCCTTCTGAGTTCTGTTTATATTTACATATTTAAAAATTGCTTTCAGTAATTTTTAAACATGTAAATATTTAAACCAACTGCCTGAAACAGCTGGTTTCAGGCAACTGTTTTTAGGAGATGCTCAAGAAGTTGGAAGCAGTCGTCTTATTTCATCCACTTCCTTCAACGCATTAATGCCACTTGCAGCTTCTTGAGCATGATGATGTTAAATTAACCCAATGTGGGCGGAGAGCTACTGCCAGCTGATGAACATCCTGAGTTTGTTTGAACAGAGGGAGAAGTTTAAGTCGCATAATTAGAACTTGAATCAAATTTAGTTTTCCAACTGAACAATGATTCCAGGTGTATGTCAGAAAAGGTTTTTGCAAAGCCATTAAGTTTTTGAATGTCTCTGACCTGGACCCGATTTGAAAATGTGTTGAATATGCCTCACAGCGGACTCCATTCCAAGGAATGGACTAATTTAAATAAACTGGCCATGGAGATTGATCAATTAGTCAGAATTATGCCAGAAGCTTGCTGATGGCTACAAAAAATGTCAAGTTGAAATGTAACTTGTTAGAATGATTGAGCGGACATTAGCAGGGGTTCTTTCCTATCATTAATCATTGTCATTAATGACATTCATGCCTGTGATCAGTTTATGTAAATTTATGATCTGCACTACATATCTATCAGCTTACATCTGACTTCTTTCCTGAAACATTTTTTTCTTAGTTCAGTAAAGCTGAAAGACTGGAAATGATCTGTGAATTTAAGTTAAATTTTATTTAAAGTAATTGCAGTTTATCAGCCTCAACCTCAAATGACGGCGAATAGCTTCACTTCATAAACCTTCCTTTCTGTGTTTTCGAATTTCTCCCCGTCTGCAGGTCGAGAGAAGAGAAAGGATTCCATGATCTCTGCAGGTGATGCCGAGTTCCCACGAGATTACCACACCCTGGCTGCCAGGGGCGGCCGTGGGGCACGGCGCTTCCAGGACAACAGCAATGGGGGGTTCACGTCTTCCTCGCTGGACCGCCGGCACAACTCTGTGGCTGCTAAGAGCTTGGAGGCCCTGAACAGCATGCACAAGGCGGACATCGAACGGCAGCGAGACGCCCTGATGGACCTCCAGAAGAACAAGTACACAAACAGTCCGGGCAGCTTGTCACAAGGCTCCGCTGCTGCTGGCCGACAGGTATCTTCACAAACCCGCAAAAATAATTAAGAAATCAATGTTTCTGGGACTGAGCCATGAATATTTTCTTGGTAAATCCTGATTGTGTAGCAAAGTTTTCCAAAGGATAATTCTGTGGCTGCTTTATCTTGAAATAAGTGGACCTATAGTTGTACCATTGGGTCTAACTAGGTGTAATGACACAAAATCTCACAGTGCTTTAAATAAGCTGCGTTTATTTTGGAATTATGTATCCATTTGAGAAGTTGCAAAGCATTTTTAGGGAGTTATTAAGAACTCAATATGAAACTCCCCCTCCATCCTCCTGACAAAAACACAAAAACTGGCAACTCGCTTTACTGAAACCTTTAATTAGATGTTAAACTCAGCATGGTGTTAATTCATTAACTCTGAATCATGTAGAATATAATACCAGACCAAGTGTTTTGTAACCATATTTCTAGAATGTTTTAAAAAGTGACAACAAATTTACGTCTACAAAGTTCAATTTTGCAATTCAGAACGCATAGGAACCCTGCATAAAATGTACCCAAAATACAGGTATCGTCTTTGGAAAAGTGGTGGGAAGTTGTTTTGGAGTGCCTTAAAAAGTCCAAACAGTTTATTTTGTGATTGGATTTTCCTTAAGGACTTCTAGCTATGTTCTGGTGAGATGCCTGCTGTTTGGAAGGGGGACTTTGGGGAGCTAACTTTGGGCTATCAGCTGAACAATAAAAATGAAACCACCAACTTTGCAGGGAGGGTAAAAGCACACGTGCACAATAAACAAGGAGCAGAAGCAGAGCTGAAGGGAGCCTGTAAACAATACTTGCTTTGCCTCAACACCAACACACCTTTAAATAAGTTCCCCCTATTCCTCGCTCAGTTTCTACAGTTTCTTCGAAGCCTCATCAATTTACTCTTTTTAGTTTGTTACTCTGGTGATGCAATATGTATGAAAACAAAACAATTGCTTCTTCTATCTTTATGTCAAGGACTCTTAGGTTTTGGACAGATTATTGTTCACTGCCGGTCGCACGATCCTGTTATGTTTTCAGTATCTGCTTAAACTCAAAAGGAAAAAAAGTTAAGGTTCCTGTGTGTGTACTCTGATGCAGTTTCATGTTCCACCATCTTAAGCGGAACATCATAGTGTCACCTTAAGGGGGAATTGAGCTCTTTCTGAGTGCCTTCTGTTTTCACATGTGGACATTTACTTCTGCTCCCTGAGAGAAGATGGCAGCACATCAGTGGGTCTTGGGTACTTACATGAGCGTATTAACTGGTGAGATGCCTGTGGGCCTTGAGACGGAGACCATAGCACCTTTATGACCTGCTGGAAGGGTCACTGATGGCCGTTCTTTTTGTTTATTATCAGAGAGAGCGAGCAATAAAAAAGAAGGGGAAACAGATCCCAGAGATGTGGAGAGAAAACGTCTTGATGTGAAATTAAATTCTCTGCCCTTTCACATCTTTATTTTCTTGGTATCTTTTACTCTTCAGCCATCAATCATCAGCTGCTCTGACTTTACATCTCAAGCAGAACTGCCTGACTCAGCTGTTTTATGTTTGCCTTAAAGGACTCTTCAGCAGTTATTTCAGGAAAACGGGCCCATTTCTTTCCATAGATTCAAACTTAACCCCCGGAACATTGTTCCTGTATTTTTGTTTTTTTTATTGACACAGTGAGACGATAAACAGTTTCTGACAGTCGTTGCCTCCTTGTTAAATATGTGGTGGTACGGCTTTGGGCTGTAACCTGGATGACTGACACAATAGGCTTTCATTTATTTCAAAAGCAAAGTTGCAGTACTTTTGGTTATGTAACACTTCACAAGATTAATGGAGATGGATGTTTTTTCTGCTCCTCTTTGCACAGTCTAGATCAATGGTAGTCTAACTTTTTCCAATGTAAATTCATCAAGTTAAAAAAAATTACAAGGTCATTAATTTCTTGCTTTTTTAAATTTATCTCATTAAATGAAAGATGTATAACATTTTAGACCGCTTAGGTTTTTTTTTTTTTTTTTGTTCCACTACAGATGTTGGAAGTGATTGTGCAAGGTTTGATGGGATGTTTTAGACATTTAAAAGTAAAGTTTTGGTTACTGGTCCTTGAATTGTCTCACATTTTGAAATCACAATTTTCCAGTTACAGTCCCAGTAACCAGTAGCAAGTTTACCTCTTTGATGGCAGAGCAGAAAAGGCTTTTTTTCCAACTCATTACGCCTAGTAAGTTGATTTATAAATAGTCTTGTCGTTGTTATGGAAACTTGTTGACCCCCAAGATGGTGGTTGGTCAGTTAATCATTATAGATGTTTAAGAATTGCTGATAACGGCAGACATATTGGCTCGTGGTCAGAAATGCATTTTCTTTAGGATTAGAAAGCTGACACTTTATTCTCTAATAACCTAGAAATTGTTGAGGTATCCTACCCTCAACTTACAGTTGCAAACTTTTTCCTCTTAAACAAACAAAATGTCTCAAGACCATTTTGAGGGAGTTGCATCTTTTCTGTTGGGTTCTTTTATTCTGCTTTTGCATTAAAGAAACGACTATGAAACATGTTTAGTTCTGCGCCCTCTGTCATTTCTCCATCTCATCTTTTTCTCTCCACCCACTCCGAGCGTTCCCCCCGTGCAGCCTCTGTGCATCCGACATACACCATTTGTCTGTTTTAAAATAAAGAGGTGAAAACAGGTGGAGTCTGCTGTTGTCATGGCAACCCCCTGCTTCCCATATAAGGACACCGTGTGATATCATATGGCTGGCAACGAACATGCTGTACCAAGAGTGAGGAAGCCACTGCAAAGGAGAGAGGAATCGGAGCCAGAGGAGGAGGAGGACAGGGCTTCTTCATCGTTTCTTTTAGGGACGGAGGGGAGATAGAGAGTGACGGACGGACGGGTGGAGGAGGGGTCGGGAGACATGCTCAGTGCCTCTTAGGCGCTACTACCGGAATAAGCGAGGGGGGACTGGCAGATCCTCTGGGCGCGGGAATACACTGAGCCGCAGTGGAGAAGAAGAAGGGGGAAAAAAAGAAAAAGGAAATGGAGAGAGGGGAGGAAGAAGAGGGAGGCATGTGGAGCGTGAAGATGCAGAGTCACTAAGTGCAAACGGTAACTCTCTAACCTCCTCCTTCCATCCTTCAGGCGAGGCTTTCAACCAGGCTCTCTGTGACGGATGTGTTGCTGCATGATAGACGTGAATGTTTACCTGCCTCCTCCTTTCATTTTGAGCCGAAGCTTGACCAGTGAGCACACACTCCATCTCCTCCTGGTGCTGAGCGTAATCTGCCTGTTTTCAGGGGAGGGGTCCTGTTTCCTTCCATGCCAGGCAGGTGAGGGTCAGGTGTGTCAGAGCTGCCGCAGTGATTTGTATGAAGTTGATTGCAGAAATGCTTGTGTGCACGTGTGTAAGCAAAAAAATAAAGAAAAAAAGGGAAGCACGGCATGTGCGAGAGCACATGTGTGTGTTGGAGGCAAGGTGAAGTGTTGGTGAGGGAGGTGGGTGGGCACAAAGATGGCTACTTGGCATGCAGGTCAGGCATGCACATCTATCTGCCCAGCCCTTTCTCTCTACCTTTACTCCTGGATATCTCTATGATCGCTCTTAGGTTTCCGCTCCAGAATCAGAAATTTTACAGGCGGTGATCGCTGAGTCAGTGTGTGAGGTTGGGGGTGTGAGGAATGTGCTTAATCTGGACGAGACCAGTAGTTTTATAGTCCAGAAAAAATATCAGATTGTTGGTGTGTTATATTGTTGGGCTGCCACTTTTTCTTTTTTTTTTTTTGTCTTTTCAATTTCAGGTGAATAAACGAAGCGAGTGAGTGATTACGCAGTGCCCAGCCCTGTGTGACCGCTCAGATTTATATTAAGGATTAATGACAGAATGGGTGCTTGACTTCACAATGATCAGCTGTTTGTTTCTGTCGCAGTAATGGTGAGAACCTGGGAGAAGTCTGATAATATTAATGGCCGTTTTCTCAGTTGTCTGCTTGTAATTATGGAGCAACAGTGTGGAACTGCTTCAGAGCTGAAGGGATGAAGCTGTAGGATACTGAGATTTCTAGTTTTTATATTTCAAGAAATTATTCATGACAGGGTTAGACCTCCTTTCAAAGTGTGGCAATATAATTAAATTTAACCAGGAACGATTTCCTTGAATAAAATCGCTGGCTAGGAGCTTTTTGGGCACATTATTCACTTCCCCCGTGCCTGCAAAGACACATTTTATTCTCATTCTAATGGTGAAATCAACCCTTTTAACATCCAAGATGCAGTGTGTAGCAGTCAGTGTTGGAATGAAGCAACTAATTAGCGACTTTACATAAAAACTACCTACCAGTACTTTTTCCATCTTCGTAGACCTTGGGAGTTCCTGTTAAAGAATTTAAATATACCGACCAGGTTTCTCCTAGCGGCTGACAGTCTTGTTTTGCACAGCTTAAGGTTTATTGTTGTTGTTTTTAATTATGTGAAAGATGTGGCATTCTGCACAGTGTTAATCATCATAATATTGGGGTGTAAGATGTGTAAAATGCCTACAGATTCCCCATTTTAAGTCTGAGAATCCTTTTACTAACATCAAAAAGTTGTACATTACTCATTTGTTTGTTTTGGGGAAAACCTTAATTTTTGTTACGTTTTCAGCAGAGGATTTCAAACAGCTGTGTTGTGCTTCAACAGCATTATCTGAGGAGATTCATTGTGTAATGTTAAGCCTTTTGAAATGGTTTTACGTTCCACTACCAGCTCCATTTGAGGGAATAAGTTTGATTGGTATACAGGCATATCAATAGTTGATAAAAATCTATTTTATCCATTATGAAACTTGCTGCGCAAAGGTATTAAATTGTGTAAATGTGGTGTTAAAGTAAAGAACTCAGATTCAGGCTGGTTTGAATAGCCTGAATAAATGAAATCATCATTTGGAAGCTATTTTATTTCAAAACAGAAGAAAACTGTCAGAGGCACATAAGTTTTCATAGCACAGAATAAAAGACTCCATTCTTCTACTCAAAAATGCAACAAAGTGGTTTAATGTTATGTCTGGTCAGACCTGAAACTTTGAAAATGTACTTGTCGTCTTTTTTATGGCACATAAAGGAGCCCATTTTGATTGATCACAACTTAATAAGCAGCTCTTAAATGTCTAATTAAAAACCCATGAAAGCACATTTTGCTGAGTCATCAGCTCAGTGAACTGAACACAACCAACATCAGACTTAGTAGTCTTTCAGGGTTCCTTCAAAGTTTGGTAAAGTTTTTTTTTCCTTAGATTTTTTTCATATGTGAATTATTCATTTTTACATGAATATGAAATTTCTGCATTTCTGAAAAATAGTCTTTTTACACTGTCAATGTAGATGACCTGCCTTTTGCGTATTTTTCCATTCCATTGATTATTCTACTTACTGACAGAAAAAACAAGTAAATGCTCATCTACTTTAAAATGTGTATTAAATGACCAGTTTGCTGATTTTGACCACTAACTGCTCTCAAGGCAGTGGCAACCCTGAATTGGGTAAATTTCTGCAAACAATGAAAATACAGTGTATATAATAAAATCTATTAGAGATTAGACAAGTTCACAAGTATAGATTTTGAAACAAAGCTGATGTTCTAAGTTTTTCCACATGACACAGAAACGGCCCTTTACTGTTCTCCATAATCAGATGTCCACTTCATTTTGCTTCGTCACTTGAGAAGCAAACGGATAATAAGCAGCGACTAGTTAAATGCTTTGTTTGTAAATGTCCAGAATGTTACAAATACTGATTTAAAAATCTAAAAATCAGTCTGGACTTGGAAATGGAAATATGTGAAAGACCCTTTACACATCTTAAGAGTTTGCATACCAGTTTTCCCTTGGGATGTCAATAATAAAACTGAACTGTTTATTGCCATAATATACACTTTAAAACTGTAGCTCACCAAGGTCACTCATTCTTCAAATTAGAAATGCTTTCATTTTAAGGCAAACTATAAATATCAGATTAAAAATCTTTTATTTAAAGCAGAGTAAGATCAGGTGGCATCAGCTCTGCGTTCTGGTTTATGGGGCTGGAAAAAGGCCCAGAAGCCCCATAAAGCATATGAATCTGGGTCACTGTAGCCAACAGGCCTGTTGAGGTTACATCCCATATTCTAGTTCCTTCACCAACTCAATCAGCGAAATGTGAGAAATTTTAATCTTAGATTTCAGTAGAGAAAACAAAATCTACTGGGCATTCTGGCTGCTCCCAGAACAGCTGTTCAAATATGCAGTAAGTTAGGTTGGGGACTTCCGGCTGAATTTTAGAACTAATTCTGACAGAATTTATTGAAGAAATGTTTTCAGATTTTGCTCTAAACTGCACTGCAGTATTGAAATTACTTTAATTCGCAAACCTGACTATTGGATGTTTTTTTTTTTTTTTTTGCAGCTTTATCAAATGTTGGGTGTGTTCATGTTTTTACTTGCCTTATTTATTCACTTTTGTTTGAATTATAGTGTCAGGTGTTCCTCCTGAAGTCATGAATACTTAATCCTGTGTACAGGAATGTGGAGGAATTCTCTATCTCCATTGCCAAGCTCAATGTCTGTGCTTAAAGCTGCAGCTAAAATCCTCTGAAATGGTGTGTTGTGACAGACATTTGTAGATTTTCTGACTCGTTTGTTCGAGACTCTGCAAACAAAGATCATACATGATGAGTGAAGCTTGCAAATGTAACAATCAACAGTAGGTTTGGTTGGAAGCACTTGGTAATTGAAGTGGGGGAAACTAGAACTTGTGTATTCCTTGAAAATTATTTAAATATTGTGCTGCAGGATGTTGTAGAACGTGTTTTTATAACTCTCTTGGTGTTTTGAAGTGTTGCTTGTTCGTTTTGAGTTTTTTTGTTTCATTGAAGGCGCATGAGTTGTTTTTGTTTTCTGCATTCTTTAAACTTTTTATTCAAATCAGAGTTGGAGCATCAGCCAACTTTGCTCTGATAATGACCGACAAAGATGACTTTCCCTAAGATGCTGAAGATAACGGAGTAGTTGAAATACCAGCAAACTGATATATATATATATAAAATTTATTTTTTTTAAAGGGAGCAAAATGTAGATTTTTCCTCCATACCCATCCATGACTGCTCCGCTTCATAACACCAACAGAATTTGAGGAGAATAATCTTAGATTTCAGGGGACGGGCTGATGACTGTAGGATAATGATTCTGTAGGAAGGACAGGAGTTGACGCTGTTACACAAAGAACAGTCTGTGCCTCAGAAAAGCCCAAAGGACTTATAATTGGTTTCAGGAAGATGCAGAATCTCCATGCCCCACTGCACATCAATGCGAAGAGGATGGACAGTGTGTCTAGCTTCAGATTTGTAGGCACACATATCTCAGGGGATCTGACATGGACAACAAACAAAACAGCATTGGCTGTGAAGGCACATCAGCAGCTGTATATCCTCAGAATGCCCAGAGCAGTAAATCTGCCACAAACCCCCTTGAAGACTTTTTACTGCTGCTTTGTTTAAAGCATCCTCTCTTGATACTGAATACAACTATACAGCAGATGAAAAACTTCTAAAAATGCCTGAAGATCAACTCTCAGCTTCTGACTGGACATTCTGTAGCTTTGTGCTTCTTTCTTTTAAAGTCTTGGTCTTTGTCTCAAATGCATTTTTATTCAGTCTCATCTCTGTCTTGGACATGAGGGGACAAACAATTTTTTTTCTCAAAATCTGTGAAGATCACAGTTGCAACATTTTTTTTTCCCTGTTTAAAAATGGAAAAAAAATAAATAAATTAAAAAAAAAATTAAAATGTTGGTGCTGCCACCTGTTGCCCCTGCATGCTAAGGACAGGGTGATGAGAGGATAGTGAAAATCAGTCACTTCAGTTCAGTTGATCAGGACAGATGTTCTGTCTGTACAACCAGAAAGAATGCTGAGTGAGATGAATCCTCCACCTCTGCCTGTTGCCTCCACTCACTCTGCCTTTACCTAATGCTAAGTGCATTAACTCACCTAGAGTTATACGGTCTCCAGAGCTGTCTGGTTTTCCTGTTTAACTTGTTACTGGCTTGTCAGACTTATTGGACAAGTGTTGTATGTAGCTGAGGACTGGCTTACGCACACGTCTGCGTTCCCCTCGATGCTGTGGCAGTGCGTTTAGCTGAAACATTTAGGTGTCGCAACCAGTTAGCTTTACTGTGGGCAGATTTTCTGTAAATGTTTGAAGCAACAATCATTATGGCCTTAGTGGCCATGTGAAATTCAAGAGTGGACCACATGGCAATAGAGCAAGATGGCATTTTCCAATGCATCACTGTTTACTTTACATCATGAGGATGCACTGATGCATGTGATTTATAGCAACAGTATGAAAGATGGGGAGAATGCAGGCCAGAAGAGGCAATGTGATTGAGTGGACAATATTCTGCTGGGAAAACTTGGGTCCTATTATTTTGACATGACCTACCTCCCAATTATTTGAGATGATGTACACAATTTCAATATAAATTCTTAATGGCTGTGGGCTACTTCAACAGGATAATGCAGCCTGCTACAAAGCAGAATGGCTTATGGACCACAACAAGATGTTTTAGGTGTTGAATTGATGTTGAAATGCCCCGGCTCCGAATCCATTTGATCAGTTAGATGTTTTGGACAAATGAGTCGGATCAATGGAGGTTCCACCTCTCATCTTCCTGCACACAAAGGATCTGACAGGGGGTCGTAATTTGTCTCCTGATTGTTCTACACTGTTGCAGGTGCAGAATTTCATATTCAGTACTTCATCTTTCTTGCCATGTAATCTTGAATTAATGAAAGTAAATGGAAGATAATTGACTGTATTGTAGGCAGCTGGGCGCTGCAGATGACTTCTCTCTTTGCACAGTAGATCATCATTGACAGATAGATGTATTCCCTGCAGGCTTACCACGTAGCAAGCTTGCAGACAAGTCGACCGCAGACGTCCACAGAGAGCATTCCCCTGATTACATCTGAAACTTGGCTCCAACACAGTCTCAGATGTGCAACACCTACGTAATCCTTAGAAATAGACCGTTAATCAATTCCAGATTTATTGTTGAAAGAGCCTCAGTTGAGTCACAGTTCAGTGCGATAGCTAGATAAATGCTCAGAAAAGCATTTGTATAGAAAGGGAGCAAAGGAGACCAATAAAAATACTTCAAATTAAAGACGGCAAACACATTTGCAGAATGGAGAGTTTGTATGAGGCATTGTTTAACTGACTTTATGTAATCTGCTTTGAATGCAGGATTTACAATGCATCTTGTTTCACTGGAAGAACTAACAATCACCATAGACGAGCAACAATGGATGTAATGAACTCATTGATCTTTTCAAAACCAGTGAGGTTTTGAAAAGAAAATGTCGCTGCAGTAGATTACGACGTTGTTTACTTAATTCTGCTAGATTGGGTTGCTTTTACTAAATAAAGATTTAAACACCTTAGCGCATTGATCAGGCACTCCAGCCATCAGAGGCAACTTTTTAGGTGTGCTCCTGGTCTGAATTTCTAAATCAATTGCTTCCACAGCGTGTGGTTAAGTTTTATAATGGTCCTGGTATTTACCTTATTTGATTCAAGTGTGTTGAAGCAGAGATCCACATCAAAGTTACAAGATGCCTGCCCTGAAGGACAGGGATTCGAGACTTCAGAGAACAGTCTCTGGTATTCTTGTTTGTAAGAGCAGACTACAACTCTGATCTCAGTCCTCGATGTGACACTGAAGAGATGTCTCACTTGTGAGTCTTTCTGCTTTCAGGAAGATCGGACTTTGTTCCTCACAGAATAGATGCTTAAGGCTCCATCTCTTATGGGAGTTGTCCGTGGTTCTGAAAAAGCCCTATGATTGTGTTGCGTAGGTCAATCTGCAGGATTGCGATAGGAATATGGCACACCCTTTCAAACTGTGTCCACATTCTCCCGTAATGAACTGTTTCGTCCTAGGATTTGTGGCCACAGTCACAGAGAGGAAGATGTCTAGTTTCTCTCTGCTTTTTTGCAGAGGATGTTCTGTTGGTGTCTTTACATACAGGAGTCATTTGCAGCAGGGTTAAGAATTATTGCCTCCAAATTTGAACCATGGTTCAAATGGAAAAGGTGGAATGATTGCTGAGGGTCGGATTTAAGGCTGCTTCTGAGTTCAAGTTCCACGGATGAGTTCAAGTACCTTAATGCATTGTGCACTGGTGAGGAGGGCAGTGAGAGATGGCCGGACTGTGCTAGGAGGGATTTTCTAAAGAGGAAACAAAGTTAAAAGCTGGTGCTCCAACTGAAGCTATATCATGTTTTGCTTTCAATAATATTATACCTCTTATTTTGCAGTGAGCCTGCTGGCATTGTCAGTTATTCTTCTCACTTTTGTGAAAACGTAAAAAAAGCAACGTGAAGCAATATGGTTTTGAATATCTTGTGGGTTTAAAGATTGACATTTTCAAATTTGTCTTAAGCCATTCACAAAAAACGAAAAAAGTGCAAGGTCATGTAGCTCATTTGGATATGTCCAGTGCAGTCGAATTACGAGATGAACATTTTGGCTTCTTTCCATTTGAAATGAAAACTCCAGCTTCTTATTTAGGCTTGTGCACATTGCTTTGATCCTGCTCCTGGGTCCACAGCAGCCTCCTCTGCATCAATGGACCATAAGGCTGGTCTGTGGAGCTGTCTGGGCCTGCATCATTAAAATGGGCATCAAGTCACTGCAAATGTTGATTAACTGCTAGAAGCCATTACACGCAATTAAATTTCTATTACAATGGCAGCGATGGATGACGTAAGTTAATCTGGCCATCATCACAATAATTATAACATGACTTTCCCACCCAGAAGATTGTTGGAAAACACTTATTTGTTGGTTTGCTGACATAAGCAGATCTATTGTGTGGCCATTCAAATAGTAAAATGTGAACATGTTTTAGTTTAAATGTTTTATTTTTAACACCAGATCAACCAAGATATATTATTCTGACCATAAGAATCCATCTCAGAAATTCTTGAGTAATTGTGATCAGTGGCTTTGTCTTGAGCATCTTTGATATTGTGACGACTGAGGCAGTTTGTGAGTTTGATTCCAGCCTCTCCTTCCTTATGTTGATGTGCCCTTGAGCAAAGCCCTAACCCTCAAGTAGCTCACTGATCTGTGTATCAGCTATTACGTTTTGTCAGTGTAACTGAGTGAATGTGACATGAACACTTTCAGCGATTTTTTATGACTATAAAAGTGTTTAAGTGGAGTCCATTTATCACATCACCTGCTCACCTTAAGTGACTTTACAGCTAATCAAGAGAGTGACTTGTTTTCCTTTAAATGTGTTCCAGATGGTCAACACATTTAATTAGGAAAGTCACATGTGCTAACTGAGATGCACTCAAGTGTTTTGATGGAGTTGCTAATTTTTTACTCACCAGCAAATTTTTTTTTTTTAACCCATGAAGATGATTGACAGAATCGGCCTTATCTGAATTCACACTTCTTACCATTTAGTTTCGCTGTCAGTGTTTCACCTTTCCAGTTCAGAACAGAATGAATTCAGCCTTTATATCAACTTGTATCTAAGATCAAATATGCATTCACTATTTATTGCATGGGGCCATAAGTAGAATTATTTCAGTCATTGTTGCTTAGCTCTTTTCAGGGTCTCATAAGTGCTGTTAACCGTACTGTAGAAAGTTATTAGCAGATTAATTTCCCTATGCACTTATTATAGGGGTTTATTCTGGATTAAGGTATTCAGCACATGAATCAATCTTTATAATCATAGTTGTCAACAAATTTGATTTACAAAAGCCAAAATCTATACAATTAGTCTCTTAAAGCACCACCTGTTGAGAAATATTAACACAAGAGTGGATCTGTTTCAAAGCTCAAGGTTTAAGGCGCTGATGTGGGAAAGTCCAAATATGCTTTATGTTGATATCAACAGACTCTCTGTTATCCTGTCTCCATTCAAAAGCTAAACTGCAACAAGATTGTCTTTAAAATATGGGCATCACTGACTTTATTGCCCATTAAAAAGCTTCCATTAGCCATCGCCTTAGCAGATCTGCTGCTCTTCTGTCACACCAGCCCTCTGCCTATCCTCCTTTACTGCAGTATGATCCTTTCTATGCAGATCCAGAGCATCATTGCTTTGGCCGACTTTCTCCTAACAACAACTTAAGATGTTTTGCTGGTGTATCTTTTGTAATCCAGATCATTTTTGTTACTTCTAGAGAACATCTTCAGTTTCCTGTTATTTTGAGTTATACCATTTCTTTCATTCTGAATAGCTAATGTACACGTGTTACGTCCACCAGGCTCGTGTGATGGGGTAACATTAAAAGGAGACCACACAAGGATTTAGTAACTTAATGAAAATAGAATTTATTAAATTATATTAAAGAAATAACCCTGAAAACAAAGAATACCTGAAATGAGAAACCAAAATAGATTAAAGCAGAACCTATAAGTGACCAGAAATAAGCAAATGCTAAACAAACCTAACAAATCTCAACCAAAAGATACAAACCAAACCAAATGGGGTTCTGAGGAGAGAGAGAAGGAAAAAGCCCCCTGACTGCTGCATGCCTGGCAGTTTTAAAGCTGCAGAACACCAATTAGGGCAACACGCATCACCTGCAGAGACCTGTCTGCAGAACCCTAAAAGGAAAAAAGGGCAGAGACCCACTGAAGCTGTAACATGTTTTCTCAAAATTTATTTTTTATTTTTTCTCACTAAAACCTAATTGGCATGTGAATGGAAGGAGTATATGCAGCAGAAAATATTAGTTTTGCAAAATATCTGTGTTTCTGTGTATGTCTCTATCAGAGCCAGACTAGCTTTGTGTTGTTTTTAAACTATCAGGGTGAGTGGTAGCTTTTTTTTTTTTTTAGAAGAGGGAGAACAATTGTCCTCAAGGGCCTCATCTAGTCTATACATTACCTGCATAGAAATTAGCAATAAAGACTAGGTTTTATTACACTTTTTTGAGAATTCTCTTGTAAACTTATATAAACTTAACATAAATATTCTTTGATGAAAAGGGGTGTTGACCTGCTGAGGCATCCATCTTTTTGTCTTTTGTCCAGTGTTGTTATCACTTGCATATTTTCACATGGAAACTGAGTAACAAAATCAGATTTTGGATCTAACCATCTCTTGTTTTGGTCATTCTTTCTTGGTGTGGTATTTACAGCTTGATACATGAACACAAAGTCTCACACTCTCTACCCTGTTTCTCCCCTTGTGCCCCCCTCCCTGTCCCTTCTATCGTCTTTCCTCTTTGTTTTTCTCCCCCCTTAGCAACAACCAAACTACTGGAGCTTCAAGGTCAGTGCTGGTATTGTATTTGTGTCGCAGCGTAAATCTGTGCCTCTGTTCGAATTTGTCTCTTAATAGGATAACTCCATTGTGTTTTTGCATGCCTGCTTGCCTTTTCTCCATTGCATTTAGAGCTGGTCACATTGTTGGCACACATGTTTCTGCTAACTGTTTTAACTCTTGCATTACATACCGCTAAAATCAGCTTTTCACATCTTTGGTAGACTTTAGCCATACAATCTTTCTTTTTTTATAGATTGTTCTTGCATCTAACTCAGTATTTTCTGCCTTTTGTAATAAATTACTAGTGATGGCAAATATTAAACACAACATAATTGTAATAAACTATATTGAGGGACTTTGTTGCAACGGCTTACAGAGTCGGTCTACATGCACCAGCTCTGAGTTGATAATGGTACGATTAGGCGTTAAAAAGCAGTCCTATGAAAAATGGTTCCCAAATAATAAATGTCTTTTTAGCCTTTTTTTCCACACTCTACATTTTGTGAAAATTATTTTATTATAAAAAACAGATACCTGACAAAATGTAGAGACACAGGTGGATTGTCCAACAGGAAAATTGTAACCAAATATGGTTGTAACACTTAAAATTTTGTATTTTTGGTTTTGACCAATTCACATGCATTGATGCTGGAAATTCATGACGTAACACAAGAAATTTCAAATGTCATTTTGTCAGAGCTTGTTGCATTCAGCGCATCCAGAAAAATAAAGTATGAACACTAGGCTAAGTTCACAGGTAAATTTAATGTTTTTCAAGATGTATAAAGTTGTTCTGTCAAAACGAAAATCTTAATCTTTAATGCACTGATTAGTTATTTAAAGCAGTATTTTGTGGGTCTGACCTCTGTTTTGGAACAGATGTTAAGAAGCGCTCTTCCTACCACAGCCAGTTCAGCTGATGCTTGTATTTCCACTTTGCGCTGAGTTTTGGAGAGATCCCAGAAAAATATCTAAGGGAGCTTGGCTCTCATCTCTGCTAAAAATAACGTGGCTGGTTCATTATTTACGGACAGACAAGATGAGACAGGCAGAAAGTCTGAAAACGAAACTCCACTGAGAATTTAATCAATTTAAAAATAAAACGCGCCCACATAGGCTTGGCTGCATCTGATTTTAATGCATTAATACTAAGTACTGTGCAAAGGACTTCAGTCTCGAGTCAATTTATATATAGTTCTTTAGGCTTTTTTTGATTTTTGTTTAAAGGTTATCATTGAACTATGAAAGATTTTTCACACAATTCTGGTAATTTAGCTTACTTAAGCCATTTGTGTGAAGGGAAAATACAAAGTTCTGAACCTTAAACATGATGGATTTGAGTATGTATTAATCAAACTCTTTAAAGATCGAGCTGCACAATATTAAATGCAAATAGTAAAGGAAACTGATTTTTCTTTTTTTTTTTTTTCCAGAAAAATTAGCTTTGATTAACAGTTGATTGATTGGGTTAAAAACTGATTTGCAGAGTCAGCCCTAGTCTTGATGCATCCTAAATTTCATCTGACATTTCACCCAACTGAATTATAAATTAATGCCTTCAGATGCTGTCTGCATCTGCTGTGCATCCATCACATTTTATGCATATTTCTAGCACATTAAAGGTGTAAAGTTGCATTAAATGTGTCTCATTTGCGAGTTTGAAGGTGTTTAGCCCTCGGGGTAATTGCACTTGGGGTTTGATTAGCTAAGGATGAGCTCTGTGCCGCCCCAAGAGCATAAATGGAGACAGCTGTGAACGTCAGTCAGCGGGAAGAAGTTATTCATGCCCTCATCCTTTCATTGCTAATTTTAATGCAATCTTGACTCAATTACACAGTTTAGTCATTGACAGAAAATGTGGGAGACGGGATGAGTTGAGTTGAAGCCAACTTCACGCCCACTCCGCTACAAACACATGGTCTGCATCCAGGATCTTTGAATCACTCCCATGCTTCTCAGAGTGTGGCCTCACTTTCAAGATTGGCATGGAAATGCTGTAAGAATATGTGATGAGTTTATCCTAAAACATTAAGATTTTTGTGCTACACTTGGAAGTGGTTTTACCTTTACACACTAAGGATTTTATTAGATCAGTCAAAATCAGATGAAGATTTGTTGTGGTATGAGCTTTGCATCCAACAATATAGCCATTAAAATATTTCAGTTTGAAATATTTTTAAACTAGCTATCAAAAACGGCAAGTTTGGTGGTTCCCAAGTTACACTTAATGCCTAAAAAGAAAGATTTGAATTGTATAGCTTTCCTGAAATCCTTGTCTCCTTTCAGAGCAGCAAGTTGGCCGATGTCTGCAAAGACATGCACAGATCTGTAATTCATAAAAGTCTCCACCTTCGTGCAATGTTGTACAGCACCTGCTACCATACGGGCTTACTGCAGCTCTCTTTAACCATAAAATGACTAGATGCCTAAATGCTTCTCGCAGAGCTTCTGCTGACGTGGCGGATATAAACTCTGCCGAAGGATTTTCTGTGATGGAACAAAAAGGAAAAACTGCTGCTTTGGGATTAAATGGGATGTAAAATGTTTGCTGGAACTAGCATTAAAATGTCAAAGGATAAGGCAGAGAGAATAAATCCAAAGCCAACAGTGAATGTATCAAACCACCATCCTCTGTTTGTTCTGTATAACCTCTTATTCCTCCCCTTCAGCTTGAACCTCACTGCAGCTCTAAAATATCAACCCTTTTCAAAGTTTATACAACTTAAGTAGGCAACAGGACAACAGTACATGCTGAACATGGATATAACACAATATTGAATACAAGCAGTACTTGTTATTGCAGTATTGTTGTTCCCATAAGGATTTTGGATCAACATTCTGTACAGTTGCTTTACCAGATGTGGTTGACATAATGGGATTACATTATGAATGACTAAAACTTGACAAACCACCACAGCGAGTAAATTATGACCATTGTATTGTTATCCTCTACTTTTAAATCAAAATGTTGTCGGTTCGGCAAAGTTGTCCTAGACTGGTTGTATATCTTAATCAGCAACAGAAGGACTGTGTTGGGATGGAAGGCCAGAACTCCTCAGGTCATGGTTTGCAACCAGATGGACTGTTCCTTCCAGATTAGGGGTCAGATTTTGCCTTAAGCTGAAAAGTTCAAGTATCTTGGAGTGGTGTTCATGATTACTGATAGGATGAAACAGGCGATGAATATATGGACTTCATCTGCACCACTGTGTTGATCAGCTGAGTGAAGAAACGATTGAACCAACAAGTATAAAACTCTTGACTTTTGCTGTCCATCTTTGCTCCTGCTCTTATCTATGGTCAGAAGATGTGGATCATCACAATGTGACCTCAAGTGACTGAATGGAGATTTCTTTTTGAGTAGCTGGTTCACCCTAAGATAGTGAAGCGCTCCACAGATGCTCACAATAGAGCTTCTCTGCTTCGAGAGGAGCAGTTAAGGTTGTTCAAAAAATTTGATTAGGATCCCTCTTGGGTGCCTTCAATTGGATTTGTATATATTCATAAAATATAGTGACATATCACACTACATACATGAGTTTCTGTAGGATTTATTTGTTTCCAAAAACAGATCTCCACAAAGTGGTTATTTTAAGTAAACCCATACCTTGCTCTTGATGTTTTCGAGTGGTTTTTGCAAAAGGTCAGATTAATAGTTGTTTTCTTCTTTTTTTGATGAGATTCATTCGTCGTTCAGCTCCTCACATTTCAATTTAGTTCCTGTTAACTGTTAAACTTACAGAAAAATGTAAGTTTGTAAAAATATTTGACATCGTCATGACTACAACATATCCCTGATAATATATTAAGTGTTGATTGTTCTTTACAGAAGTTATCAAAGTGGCACAATCTGATTAAAATCTATTCAGACATTTTCTAAATCTTCTGCCATATATTTATGTATAGGGGCTGGAAATGGCAAATTTGTGAATACAACTTGATTGTTTTCTGCAGACACACAAGTCATCTAATCTTTAAGCTTTGTAAAAATTAGATGTTTGCAATTTAGTCACTTCTAAATTTAGCAGACAGTATCCAGAGTCTTTTGATATATATTCTGCTCTATGGAATAAGTAGAATAAGCACAGAATTGTATTTTTTTTATTATTAAGCTCTGAGAATTATAAGCAGAGAAGTAAAAGACTCCTCTGTTGAAAACCTGATTCGGCGAGCAGGGCTTGAATGTAAAATGAGCAAATCAGAGTTTGGAAATCCTTATCTCTGTCCCCCGCAAAGAAACGTTTGCTTCTCAAACCAACAAATTGCCTCTTTTTACACTGATACAGTTTTTCTCTGTTGTAATGTATTATGCATGTATTTACTATGATGCCCATAGTTATGGAAATGTATTTAGATTGCAGCCAGGGCAAAAAGCTTGATTTTGGAAGACCAGCACTGTTTATAACATGCTGCTAGGCCAAGTGTGGACAGAGCAACCAATTGTGCTGCTGGCCTTACAAAAAGAGAAAAGAATAATTTGTCCTCTTTTCAAGTGAAGTATCCGACATTGTTGCTAAAGATTTGTTATTCAGAAATAAATCAATGAAACAAAGTCTTCTGTTCCTGAATTTCCTTGATTAGTTTTAACTAAACATTTTCAGTAGGAATGTTTTTTTTCTTACTCCAATGTCTAGCACATTACAATGGAAACTGTCAGAACCATATAGAAAACTTAGTCTGGTAAAGTTTACAAATTTTCAAAACGTAACAACCTCCGTCAAAGTGGACGGAGCCAATAGATACTGGGGTGGATGACCAACTGTGGTGATGAGCAGAGGGGGTTAAGCAGGGGCTGTGGTCAGGACGAACGGATCCCGCTAGCAACATTTAGTTTTCAAAAAAAAAAAAAGCAACCGGCAACAACTCGAACTTTTTTGTGTTAACGGAGACTTTGGTGATGATACTTATAGCACCTGTTCTGACTGAGCGAGCAGCAAGTTCTGCCGTGAGTCCTTCCTGCTTCCTAAGCTCTGCAATCAGTCTCACATACTCATCTTTTAGCGAAACTGCCAGCAGTCGGAGTAGAGGGAAGCCACATTCCACTTCATGTTCACAATGAAAATGAATCACGTGTGAAAAGCTGAAAAAGGCCTTCGATCAATGCTTAGCCACACTCGAAATACCAACTACTGACTCACTATGAGGCGTCTCTGAGTGAGATGGCTTTATACCCAAATGCAGGGCTGTGACAGACATAAACCAAGCTGTACAGTTGTAACCAATGTGGAACGTTTGACTGCAGTAACCACGGTTCACTTGGATGGTTTCAGGCCAAATTTTGCAGTGTTAAGCAAATTTGCACAAAAACGCAAAATATGCCACCCGTAACCTGCTCTTCCCTAGAGCACCCTTATTAGGGGCAAGAGCATTTGTTTCGAGAGATTGTAGGGCTCAGCTCATATTTATAGAGATAATCTGCATAGAAAGTTGGTTTGGGCTTCAGCTGGTCTTTAAATATTCCATGAAACCTATTTTTTTTTTTTTTTTTTAATGCCACTGTAAACCTAATTCCTCCTAGATGTTATTACCTCGGTTCTTAAATCTTGAAAGTCTTGAGATACTTGTGCAAAACAATGTTTATGGTGTAAAAACCTAAATCTGAGGTAACAAGGGCTTTGATCTAATGAGAAAAGAGTGCAAAATGGTCGCTTTTTTCACCTCCCTTATCGGTGCTATTTGCTTTGCGAGTCAGACACTGAGAGAAGAAGAGTAGATTGTGGACACAGAGGATGGGCAAAAATGGAGCTAGTGTTGCTTGAATATGCACATAATTAATGCATGGCTTTAGACAGAGGTGTTTTCTTACCCCTCTGTTATGTACAGTGGCAGATTTCTGTTTACCTTCAGCTGGTCACAATAGCTTATGCTGTCATTCTTCCAGTGTCCACCCCCTGCTGCCCGCATTCTCCCCTCCCCTCTGTTGCTGGTCTGCAGCTCATTTAGGTTTGGTTATCACTCTCCTTCCTCCCTGAGAGCCGGGGAGTCTCTCCTTCTTACTGATGCAATAGAAACCCCTGCAGCAGAGCACCGCTGAGCTCATGTGGGTGAGGGTGTGCGTCTGTTTAATAAATAGTCCCCGGTTATTTTCCTTTTGATGTTGCCCTGCTTCTCTGGCTCACTAAATTCACACAAACGGTGATGGCGCGTTTTGTGCACAAACGCATACGTTATCAAACGGCTGTGCCGTAACGACTGTGGGCTCACGTTAATGCATACATGGACCTGCAGTGGCCATGGAAACTGAAGGTGGATGGATTATGCAAATATTGCAAGAGCATTTTAAGACTCGCACTCACGTGTTCTCCTGCATCCTGAGGCGAGCGCTGGGGATTGTCAGCTTGTCCACAGGGGTGAGCAGATTCAAACAGGCGCCTGTAACGGCTGCTGACAGCGTCAAAGACACAATAGAGCAAAGTGCTGCATAATTCTCTCCCTTTCTTCTCTCCCAGCCGCACTTGGGCAAACATTATTGCTCCATTTTTAACATCTCTATTCTTTCCGTCTGGAGTGGCTGAAGTAATCACAGCCTATTGTCTTCTGTCTTCGCCTGCGTATTCAATTCAGAGGAATTTACAAAACTGTGGGCTCAGATAAGGGAAGGCATCACCAGTAGTCTGCTTATTCACCAGTCTTCTTCATGTTGGAGTAAACCCTGAAGGAGGCGGCTGTTTGATTTTAATTCTGCTTGTTGCAGTAAAAAGTGACACAGCAGAGTAAATCATTCAGGATTAAAATACTTTGCTTCTCAAAAGTGATGACAAGAAGGACTTTTTCTTTTGGAGACTGTCATTACAGTACCGTTTCACGTGATCCAGAGCTTTTAGGCCTTATTGTCACTATAAATTTGTCCCGCAGCTGAATAAATTTATTTTATGTTTACCAAGCTGCGATAGTTTGAATCCTAATTTAAATGACAAGTAAAGCATTTTTATCTCATTATTGTGCTTTTAATATCTGTTTGGGAATCACCTGTCCAGCTATGCATAAAACCATAACGATTGCCATCAGGAGTTTGAGGATGCATCCTGTTTTTGAGATAAGATTATACAAAGTTTTGGGTTTGCAAGAATAATGGTGGCAGTTGTTAGGATGGGATGGCAGAGCAGGTTGGCTGCAGACCCCGAGGTGGCCGTTTCAAACCCCACTTCCTTTTGTCCTCTCTGGGGATAATCGGGAGTTGCTTCACAAAGGGCAAGCCCACATATGCCAAGTCTGTGTGCACGCAGCTGTGAAGTGTGGAAAGTTGCTAGCTGTGGCAACCCATAGTAGAAGGTTTTAGAAACTATTTTTCATTCTATTTTTATTTATTTTTTATTAATAAAAATTCAGAGTAGAGTCCACATATCCTTGCGGCTGTCTCTTACTTGCAAAACATTTGAAGGAGCACTTCTAGGATCTGCACTCAACCTCTGCCCTCCTCTTAAAGTTTACTAAATGGTACAAGACAGGCTAAAAATCAAAAGTAACAGATAAAAACGGTGGTATTTCCACATTATGAAGTATTTTGACTTTCGTGTCTTTTGTACCATATCTCTAGCTGATAATAATCCTAGGAAAACTCTCCTAAGGTGAAATTAAAACTGCCAACTATTCACCCCAATTTCTACATTTTATCTTTACTGATACTGATATTGGTAAGAGCTCACCCCATGTAGGCTCAAACTTTTAGTTTCAGGCACAACATGAAAACCACTTGGGAAAATCCTGAATTGAATAAGCTTTTGTGTCCTTGCTTTTATTCTTACCAGTAGTTATTTTACAGTTCCATTTAGTAGCGCAGCTTTCAGGGTAAAGTGGCAAAACACCACAGGGGTTGTGGTGATTTTGTGAAAGGCTTTTGGAAATTTTTTTTTTAGTGTCAATTGTTCACATGTTTTATTTATTTTTTGTTTTTTTTCATCATCATGGAGCAATTCCAACTAGAAGCAATGAGACATTTTTGACATTTTTAGAGACTGTTTTATCTGTTCCCTCCTCCATCTCAATGTTCTAGCTCACCAACTAATGGTTAATTCTGTTCATTTCTGTACTTTTATGCATTATTATTAAGACCATGGTCAATGAGCATTAGAAAGATTCATTCTTTAACAGTAAAAGCTGGTAGCTGGTTCTTAAGAGAGTCTTTGGTGGTTGATAATCTGACTGAAAATCTGCACATCCTGTATAAGTCAGTTTTTATTGCTATCTTTTGCTAAATTGGTCTCTGCTTCCATGCCAACATATACACATGCACAAGATTGCTTTGTCTCATGCTCTCCACATACACACAATCCCCCTCCTCCCCCCGCACACTCTTAAAGGAGCACTGTACCCTCATGTTAGTCGCTCTATCAGATCTTTTAGTTAACTGAATCAGGCTGACTCAAAACTATGGACAAGATGGCCAATCTGGCATAATTCAATACTCTTGACTCTTACTGTAACTCCCTCCCTTTGAATGAGAGTGCTGCCATCCTAAAACAGACCACTTCCATCAGAGCAGAAACCGTTAATCACAGGATGAAGCTTTGTATTAATTAGCATAGACCCTTCCTGTAATCCTCTGTTTCATTCCACTGGGTAGGATCATGATGTGCTGCGACACCAACCACTCAAGACATTACTGCTGATGACTCCAGACACAGCTAGTGCTTTTCAAAAGCACCCCAGCAGTGGCTCTGTGTTCTTACTTTCTAAAAATAAGCCCATAGTCTGTTTTAGACTGAGGAAGGGTCAAACTGTGAGGAGCCGAGTCTTGCAGGAAGTGAGAGATGGGAGCAGCAATAAGAATCAAGTTGGTTATTAAAAATAAATGGCCCTTGAAGACTCCTGGGTTTACAATGATTCACTTTATTAGGATGATTAGTGTCACCAAGCCAGAAGTCAGTCAATGGGGAATTTTAACCATGAAACAAGACATCTCGATCGATTTGAGACACTTATTGATCCCACATTGAGGCAATTCATGTCACAGCAGCAAAAAAGGGACGCAAAAAACAAAATATAATTTAAGATATGAGACTGAAAGCTATGCACAATGTAAAAAAAAGAGAGAAAACTGTGATATTACACCTTAATTGTAAATAGCTGAAAAACTATTTCAGCTATAGTATTGTATTGTACCAATTGTATTGGTGTTGTATTCACAACACCAATACAATTAGTGTATTCACACCACCAATACAATGATAGTTGCATAGATGAGAGGTTATGGAGGCAATAATGTTAAGAAGTAGTACAAAGCAACTTATTGATTTGTACTACTTCTGCATAACACCTACAACACCAGGTTGTTGTAGGTGTTATGCAGACATCAGTTGGTATGAATGAGCTGCAGTATCTTTCCTTCCTATGTGGGGTAATCTGCTTCTGAAGATGTTCCTTAAGACAAAAGAAAACGCATTGATTTGATAAAGTCTTCAAGTCATCAGAGGACCAAAGGTTTCATTACTACTACTAAATGCAAATTTTGCATTTGTGCAGTACAAGTAGATTAGAAAACAGAGCTCCTTTTGATGACAATCAAGCAGAACCAATCAAAGAGGATCTGTAGATGAAAACTTGACCAGATAGTGCTCCAGAAGATCAGTGGTCAGGATAAACTAGTCAGATTCTCCATTTAGTCTCCATCCCTGTTTAGGTTCTCTCATTTATATCTTCATATTAGGTTTTTCTCAATCTCCAAATTTTAAGGACTGTTTCTGAATTCACTTTCATTGCAATAGGAACCTTTTATCGTTTTAACCTCCCCACTGATAAATATTTTACTAATAAACTGAAAAGAGAGGATTTGCTAAGATAATCTACATAAAACATACACTCTTTATTCGCCGTTTGATTTTTCAATCACTTCTGATGACTTTGTAGACTGATTTGTAGATTCTTGAATTTAAAATACTGCTTGAGGCTGTTCATTTTTTCCTGGACATGTTGAGGGTCAGGAAAATTCCCAACAAACTCCAAACTTATAGGTTACTAAAAAAGCAAACAAACCCCCCCCCCCCAAAAAAAAAAAACTGAATCCTTCATGTTCTTCACTGAACAAGAGTGTGGAAATGCATTAGTGGACATTTTGAAGCAGTTCTACATTGATGCTACGTTGAGGGAGAGAAAACGTTAGGCTGCAACAACAGGGAATCTGATCCCATCTGTTCAGCTCCATTACAACATCATGGCAAGTTGATGTTCTTCTCTGACAGGAACACAGAGACGGGACGGTGTGTTTGTATCAGTGGTGTCCGGTTGGATGGGCATGTTTTAGATCTCCAGCGTGTTGACACAGGAATGTCTGCTCACTGGTGGGTTTGTTGCTGCCATTTGCCTTCTTATGGACACAAATTCAACAAAGTGAGATCAGGAAGAGTGTGTCTGTTCTAGTGTGTTTTCTGTTTTGGTTTGGTGCATTTAAAAAAAAAAAATGCATTCAGCCAGAGATCGGTCAGCCAATTGGCTGAGATCAGTGATTGGCAGGTTAATTAGTTAAAATTTTGTTCATTTTATTTATCAACTCTCACTACTTTAGCAACTTCTTGAGTTGCTGAAAACCTGATAGATGTTAGGAAGTTGCACATTGATTCAGAAGTAAGAATAATCTCACAAATGTATCACTTTATGTGGAATTCAACCTGTATGAAATTATATTCTCATGTATTTTAAGCAATTAAAATATTCTGAAAGGCAGGTCAGACCTCAGAAAACTGGAAATTAGTGTCGGTCAGGAAGAACCTGATTGGTGGCTCATGTTTTAATTGAATCTCAATCTATTAAGAAAAATGAAAAATGACTGAACTCATTATTTGCAAAACAAGTTGTCTCTTCTTGAAGCAGTTCACAGTACTTGTGGTGTCCTTTATAAAGGATGTGACTGGAACAGGTTCTAATGGCAGCGTTTTCATCCCAGTGAGATGTATCATCTCCAACTCATTCATATGACTGGTGCCGCCGCCCTTGAGCTGTTCGGCTGTTGATATGATGCTTGGTGGAAAATCTCTATTCCCCAGCCTAACGAGGAGAACCACACAAGTGTTTTCTTCCTCTAAAAGGCTTAAGAGTCCGAAGACTACAGGCTTCCCCAACTGGCACTGTGCTGAGGCACGTGGCCAGAATCACTCAATGGCGCTTGACTGCCATCTGCCAACACAGCCAGGTCTGTTGAGCAGCAATCAAATGGTTGAATTTGTAAGAAAGATTCTTTTCAAATAAAACATTTAAGAATATCCTTTCAGAAAGTGTTGGCCAAATTCACACTTAGTCTTGAGCATTTGTATCCGGTATCCTTTACTCCAAGTCAAATTAAATGCTAAATAAAAGGCATTAGTAGTTGTTTAGTAGTTTTATTTTTAATATAAATACATTTGTTTGGAGAACAAATATATTAGAGAATGAGATCCTGGAAGGAAGCCTGCCCCAAGCTGCTACTTGAGACGGAACCAGAGATTCACCTTCAGACAGTGGTACTCAACACACAAGCAGAACTGGAATGGAGTGGTTTAAATCATAGCATATGGTCCAGTCAAAGACCAGACCTAATTACAAATTAGCTGCAAGTCTTGACAACTGCTGTCTATACTATCTGACTGAGCTTCAGCTAATTTACAGAGAAGAAATGGGCAAAAGATTGTAGCTTTAATATACAAAGCTGGTAGAGGTACACGAGGTACTGTGTTACAGACGGCTGGATTTAAATAGTCTTGTCATGTTTTTAATTGGAAAATACTATCCTTTATCTTCAAAATTATGCCTTATGTCAGTTTGTCTGATAAAATCCCAATAGAATACTGTGAAATTTGTGGTAGTTAAAGTGGTAACAAGTTCAAGGACTGTGCATGTGTAGTTTCCCATAGGAATACCTGTAAAAGAACTTGAACCGGAACATTCTCCTCTCACTTAAAAACAAGTGCCCTTGAGCAAGTCGACTAACCCAAAGCTCCTCTGCAGAAATTGGAGGACCTCTGATCTAAATCAGGAAGCTTGTGTGTGGACGTGTCATGTTTTCCTTCACCTGTTTTTCCTCCCTCAGGATGTTGTAAAGATACTTAGCCTGTCCACTCGCATCACACAGCAAGCGTCTCATTACAAAACGCCTCTTCATATGACGTGACACAGAGGTGCACAGCAGAACATGCCGGTTGATGTTGGAGCCTCAGATGCTCTGTGATTAGTGTCACAGGAAAGGAATGCCACGGTGCGTCGAGGTAATCTCCGTGAAATCTCAATTAGGGGGCGTGGCCGGTGGGAGGCGGTTGGCATGTTACAGCTGTGCACAGCTGTCTCCATCAATCAAGCCTCTGTTTTAGTTGCTGAGAATCCTTTATCTGAATAGCTGCCTGAGGTTTTTAAGAGAGAGGTGATAATAGTTATAAAAGGCTGAAGATGATGCTGGAAGGAGAGGTAAGGATTAGCAGAACACAATTCAATACAGTACTGTGTTAATTCACAATTTATTTTGGATTAATTTAGGGTTTAAATTGAACCTCCTCCTAGTGTGATAGATCATATTTAAATTGGTTTCTTGCTCGGTTGTCTTTTAGGTGTTGATGCAGAACTGGTCCAACAACTGAATGTTGCAGAGCTCAGAGTTGGCCTAACAAAAAAGGTTACTCTTAAAATGATCAGCTACTTCACTGAATGGGGGGAAAAAGAGCCCACAGTTCAGAGAAAATGGGTTTAAAGATCTTTAGAAAGCCTCAAACTGTGGATCAGGATTATTGTATTTGATCTGGCTCCATGGATTTAACATTTACAGAAAGTAGGAACGTCTCCAAATTCTGTCCAGAATTGACAGGAATTGATTGTGTGTGTGAAACTTCACATTGCTTTTAACCACAGAACTTTGTACTAATGGTACTTAAGTTGTTTAAAAAATTTAGTGTAGATTGTGCTCTTTTCTTTTTTTTTTTTTAACGGTAGCACAGTTAACTGATCTCATCAGGCTATTGAGTTTCTCTTTTCCTGCCTGTTTTCTATTCAATAGCTCTTTGTTACAGTTGTTCTGGACGGCCTCATGGGAACGTTGCTGCATGTAAATGTTGGTTAATTCATGGTTTCATCTTTTCCTCTATTTTTCTGACTAAAGACTTTTATGGAAGAATTAATGCCATTCTCCACCTCTGACCATGAACACCAAAATCAAGGTTTATACATTTTTTATTTTATTTTTCTTTAGGACTATTATTTTAAAAGGACCTGTAAAAATCATCTTTCAATGCAATGAAGGACTTTATGAATTTCTAATTAGAATGGCTTTAGCTGATTGCATCCTCTTCCGAAAAGATGCAGCATTTGGATAATACACAAAATATTTAGTATTTTTGGTATATTTAGAAGTGACAGTTATTTTATAGTGAAGGGACATTTTTCAAAAATACTTAAGTTCTTTTAATTATAATTCTAAAGGCTCCTTTTTAATTTGATGTTTCTTCAACAAGTTAAATTCAGCAGACAGGGTATTTAATACAAAGTATTTATTGTGATTGAAGACTGAGCCGATTATAAAAGATCAGTAATAATCATTTGTTTTATTGTCTAGTTATTATAAGCAGGGATATATAGAACATTTGTTTCATTAGTGTTGCTTCCAAAAACCTGAGCTGCCCGAAAAGTTGGTGAGTTCGTATTAAGTCCAGAGAAAAAATGTTTCAAAGGTTAAGAGGTTGAACCTCAATGAGGTCAAACTGTTGGACCTTTAATGAACAAACTCCAGAACAGGAAGCTCTGCAGTGAGCTCTATATAATCCTGTTTGGCACAGCCGCTGCAGGACTCTTGGTAATCACAACAGCAATGACACTGAGCCAACAATGTCACCCTGACAGGCTGATGGAAGAACAGGAAAGTTTATTACCCCACTGATTATTATCAGATAACCTTTACAGTTGGCGATGTTGCTCATTTTCCAACCTCGGTTTGGTTTTTCAGCACTGAAGTAATGAGCTGGAGAAGGAAAAATTGTGAGGGTAGAAGAAAACCACATTTTCAGTCTTACCTTTGGGTTAATTTATACCCTTTTACATCCTGGGTGTCACCATCAGGTGTTGGCAAGCAGTTCTAATCCACCTCATTTACTTTTGGCACTCCTCTTCAGATCTCTGTTGGAGTCAGGGGGGGATGTGATTAATAGGAGAGATGGTTTGAAAGTCATCCTTCCCTCTCTGTTCTGCTCTGCGTCTATGAAGCTTGCTTTCTTTAACTCCAAGATCCTAGGGTGGTAGTTCAGGTACTAAAGATTGTTAGATGCTAATTAGCTGCTAAAACAATAGTTTGTCGATGCAATGGTTATGTATCACAACTGTCCGAAAGTTAAAAAGCAAAAATCCTTCCATCTGCACATCACCCAAAAACTGAGAATTGTCCAAAAATATAATGCCAAACGGCAAAACAATTATAAACCAAAGTCTTAAAAAAGAATGAATCAGAACAAATGTGGCAGAGCCACTCCAACATGCTTCCACCATGAGTGACGCAATTCTAGAGAACAAACGTTCCAAGATAAAATTAAAACAAAGCAGATTTTGTCCTACTGGGACTTTAACCAATACTAAGATCGAGCATTTGAAAACAAAACAAGTGTTGTGAAATGAATAATGGATATGTTTGGATAGTAGATGCTGTGCGTCTGTTTCTTCTCTAAAAGGCTCTGGAAAGACATTAGACTGATTTTGTCTCATACACCCCAAAACACAAGACCAACTTAAAATGAAATCTGTTGGATTCCACCAAAAAACTGAAATAAGGTCATCACTGGATCTTTCATCAAAGTTGTTAATTTGGCTGGATTGCATTGTAGTTATGCACTGCTTTTCAGCTTAATACACAAAACAAGTACCATCTACTGATTATTATTCTTTTAACTGCAACCAAATTAACATTACTTTTGAAGGTTCACTGAGTTTTACTATTAGTGTAAAACTCAGTGAGTTTAACTAACAGATTGCTCTCCTTAAACCTCAACTTAAAGAGAGTCGGCGCAAATCTAACAGAAAGTACACGTGTAATTGAATTTAAACTGAAGAATGCAATGCCTAATTTTCATTACTTCATTTCAGTTTATTCTCCCCCTTTCTTAAATTCTCTAGTGTCTTTACGGTTGGGTGAGCTCTGACTCAAACCTTTATCTGCTCCTCCTCTTCTTCACAGTTCACTAAATAGAAACTTAATGATTTCCAGTTGCTGTGTTCCCTTTCCTTCAGTAGCTCATGTCTTGTATGACTGAAAGCAGAAGGTGTGCATATGGCTGTCGAACCTGTTCTGAAACCTTAGCTCTCCAAACATGCGAGAGGTGGCTCATATAATTCAGTCATGCTGTCTGTTACTGTTAACAGATGTGTTTTTCTGATCTCTATTTAAGTGGAACTAGAGAATCCCTCAGAGGTGTTTAGCAGCGCTACGCTAGGATCTACGTTTTATGTTTTTCGTGGCATGATTCTTGGTGTCTCTTCCATGTTTGCTCGCTGATGGGTGTCTGAACGTCGTGGCTCTCCCTGCTGTAATTTCATGAAGTTCAAAAACACCCACAAACCATATGTGAAAACGAATCTCAGACCTCAGCTAGACAGCCTGTGAATCCAGGCTCTCTGGGAGCTCATTACTGGACTCTTTGGGCTGGAAAATGTCCGTCAGTAAGGATTCATTAAAAGCCAGCAGAAGCGTCTGGTTGTGCTATAATGAGAGGTCCTTCAATATTAGGTTCCCCCAAGGGTTCAGATTAGACAGGTGAAATAACACTGGAAATCTGGGTTACCAGTTAAGGTCATTAACTTTACATTGCTGATGTTTGCTGACTCGGTTACTGAGCATTTTGTGGCAAATTTCCTTGGGTCTGTTTGACTCCAGGCACAGAAATTCATTTAGGTCCATTTAGTTTCTTGCTGGTGAAACATTTTATTATAACATAACTGTTGCTGTCTCTTCTGGCCTCCTTTATCTGCTCCTATGTTCTTCTTTTAATTTAAAAACATTGTTCCAACAGTTTCTGTGGGTTTTTCCCCCTCCTCATTAGGGTGGATCATTCTGAATGGACTGTTTGATTGCAGCGCTGAGTCGACCCGCTTCAGTTAACCTGACAGGCAGTGCAGCTCTAATTTTATCTCCAGGATTTGTGTCTGATTTTTGTCTTCGAGATTAAATGTTTTGTGTGGCTTTTTTTCTTCGAATAAATTTTTCGATATCATTGTTTGCTTGTGTTCTTCAGCACCGTCTGTGATGTTTTGGGCCATTTGTTGTCTTCCTCAGGTCTCAACATGTTAAATGTTCAATCTCATGACGGGATAATTGGGAAAATTACTGGAGAAAACCTTTTCCCTCTGAAAGCAAAATGTCGTATCTTATTGTGGGTTTGAAATCATGACGCAGCATCGACCCTTTTTCCTGTGCACTCAGATTCTTTCCTTCTCTCCTGTTTTTCAGAGCCGTACGCCCCGCGTGACCCGACTCAGCCCAACTCAACCGGCTCTCGCAGACCAGGCCAGCAGGGTTTCTTTTGCCTCAGCTGAAAATCTGGAGACCATGTCCGAACCCGACATCCCCATCGGCTTCAACCGGATGAACCGGCTTCGCCAGAGTCTTCCACTGGCCCGCTCGTCTAGCCAGGCCAAACTGCGGGCACCAGGTCGGGCCAGTGTGCTTCTGTTAAATCGGCATCAGAAAGTTCCATATTTTTAGTCCTCATGTTAGGGCTTAGTCTCAATGAACTTGTTACATATTGAAGCTTGTAACGGGAAGTATGGCTTGTCTTCACACATTAAAGGAGAAGGCATATACTCAAGAAGATGAGAGCGGAGCTCGGTGTAGCTGCAGTGAAATGAACCACAATACTACTGGAATAAAGCACAGATGTTTGGTCATAATCCAAAGTGCAATGTTAAGAGACAATTAATTGCAGAACACAACACAAACCACTTAAACTCTGTTGTGTTGCAGTAAATGGACCTTCCAGTAATTCAGTCGTCCATTAAATTCCTTTGTATTCCAAATTATTCTACAGTCAAATGTGAGGCCATCTGTTTAACAGCGGATGCTTGGAAAGAACTGGGAAACGGGCTGAGAAGAGAAAACTAAACTGTGTATTTGAACATCCCCTGCTGTAGATAAATTGAAGACCCCTCTGATATTTCTGACTTAACTCTCTGTGGAATCCTTACAGCAAATTTAGGAGTCCCTGTGAGCAGACAGTCATCCAAAGGTTTCACGAAATATTTAACCAGATTTAAAAATGATTTTTCCAGTTAAGTCAACTGTAAGTGGCGATGAGTTTGGTAGTTATCACTAATTGGGCTTGAACTTTATAAATGTTCTTACTTTGAAGACTGGATCCTGCAAATCCTTCTTTAAGTTGGTCTTTGCTCACTTTATTCAGGCTGACAAGTTCCTCTTGGTATCAGCTAAAGTTGGTAAGATGTGACGCGTTTTAATGCCAACGATCCTGCAGCATAAGTTGCCTTGACCGATCAACAGCTTATCACACAAATTCCCCCCTGGGCTAAATGTGAATTATGGATTTTATTGACAGCTTAGTTCTGTTTTTTGAACACATACCAGTCTGTCTTCAAATGATCCTGTCAGGCCGTGTGTCGTATCTGATTAATGGCTTCGTCAAAAAGAAAATTCATCTCTAGAACAGCTCTCCTCCAGCATCTGAGGAGGAGGACGGTGCAGCATTTTGTTAGACCGAAACAGTTCAGTTATTGTGATTTTTTTTTTTTTTTTTTTTTGTTAGCATGTTTGTCAAGACCATTTTCTAAGCAGCTTCTGACTGTGACAGCTATGATGCTTTAACTGAATAATTCATTTCCAATGCTACAAACCAAATGTCAGTTTGTGGCAGAGCTTCTGAGGCCTAAGCTTGCTCTAAATCACACCAAAACAAACTCAACATATTTTATGTTGGGATTACTAAAATTAAAAAGATAAATTAGGTGATTTTTTTTTTCTCTGCCTCCTGGTTCTCCCTCATTGCTTCTCCTCCTCCTCCTCCATCTTTGCAGGAATCCTCTTCCTCCAGCTCGGGGAGGAAATTCGCAGGGTGCACCTGACCCATGAGCTGACCAGCCTGGACACCCTGAGGGCCCTCATTGTTCACATGTTCCCCCAGAGGCTCACCATGGCCATGCTCAGGTAGGCACGGATGACTCACAGATATGAACACCTTCAACCTCTGCAGCGCTACATTTACACTTCATTTAGTTCCATTTGTATAAATCAATCTCAGATCAGGAGGCTCACAAATACAAAAACAACGGTGAGTAAAATGAAAGTTTATCGGACTAAGCCTTTAAGCAAAGGTTTAAGCAAACCTTATGTTGCTTTTGAATAGGAGAATCAGATCTGTTCAGTAGTGATTGAAAGTTAGGTCAAACCTGAGTTTAAGTTGTACAAAATTTATGGAAAATTATTTTTTTTTAAAAATCATGTTTGAAAAATGGACCAAGGCTTTGGTCTCTTTCATCTTAACTTCATTATAAAAAAAAAAAGCTTGATAAATTGTAATAAGAAATTGCCACAGATGCTCATCTAACCTCTCTGGCTTTGTGAGCAAAAGGCATTCCCGCAGCATTATGCATGCACCAACGTGTCTTGCCATGATGTAAAATTTGTGTCTAGGTTGATTTGCTAATTTTCCAGAAACCATATTTGCATGTTGACCCAATAGTGCAAGAGGTGTGTGTGTGTGTGGGGGGGGGGGCTGGAAAAAACTTTTTAGTTTTCAACTGTGTATGCTTTTTTTTTTTATCATAAAATTCTAATAAATCAAGGACTAGTGGTCACCTTGTGATATTAAAGGAGTCATTATACTTTGCAAACCGCATTGCATGAGTGTTGCAGCCTATGGTCAGGAAGGAGAACTGAAGTTTGTGGGGTTGATGACATGCTTAGTGATAAAGTCGAGGCAGGATGCACAGCAACATGTTTATTCATCTCTTTTTGAAAACCATTTTAAGTTAAAGACCAGCATCCCATCCGTCTCTTTCTTATCTACTGCCATGTTTGGAGTGACAGCTTAAAATCACAGTTGGTGTAAACCAGTGGTCCCCAAACTTTTTCCTGTGAGGGCCACATAACTTTTCCCTTCTCTGGTGGGGGACTGGAAATTGTTGAGGGGGGGGGTTCTCGATTGATTTTTACCCAGAAAGCACATGGGCAAAACCCATGAGTGAAACGGTCACTGGGACTGACTAGTATATATTCCATTGAGGGAATGTAACTTTAACATATTAATTTCTCATATATTAACATAAAGGCTCGTTTTGAAGTATAAGCTGCTACTTGCAGGCATCGCTTCGAAGAATTCAACCTGGAATGCGGCGTTCATAACAGACACGTGTGTTCATCTGCTCTACCGCTAGCAAACAACCGTACTGATAACATAAAAGTCAAGCAGTTCCCTAAAAGTCCAACAGATGGCAGCAATGCGCCATGCAAAACAAAACACCCACAATTTACAGGACACACTTCCTGCTAAAGAGCCCCCTGGTGGTTGAAGAAAAATCCACTTATAAACCGGAAAATACAACAAATGAAAAAAAAAAAATCTGAATGTTCTCTGGTATTGTTCAGGGGGCCGGACCAAATGTGGAGGCGGGCCGGATCTGGCCCGCGGGCCGTAGCTTGGGGACCCCTGGTGTAAACTGACAAAATGATGAACAAAGGCTTGATGCCATCCTTCTCCAAACAATGTGGTCAAAACAACATTTCCATCAAGATGTTAATTATAGATCGTCTGTGTAATCTGATGACATTTAACCATTGCAGACTTAGCATTACATTTCTGATGCTAGGAGGCAGTTCTCAGTTAATTGTTTCATTACAGGCGCCTCAAGCAGGTAAAGATCTTTCATTTATCTGTGAGTGAATCTTCATCACTGTGCATTAGCGACTAACTGGGGCTCAAATTGTCTTTCCAGGCATTGTTTACCATTGATTTTCATTTTTTTTTTCATGATTATTGATCTGCAGGTCCCCCAGCACAGCTCTACTAATCAAGGATGAGACCCGTAACGTCTTTTATGAGCTGGAGGACCCGCGGGATGTCCAGGACCGCTGCGTAATTAAAATCTACTGCAAAGAGCCCATCTACGGCACTTACCCTGGACACCACAATCCCCACATCGCCAACGGAGACTTGAGAGTAAGTGTTCAGTCGACCAAATTATTAAAATATTGACGATTTTACGCCAACATTGTAATCGACATGAATATTTCTCAGCTAACAGAATATTGTGGCGGCATAGAACCATCCAGATTGAGTAACAATTAGCACTAAAAGTCAGAATTCCCCCTACTCAAAAGCTCCCTTATCCCCCGCTGCGTCACTGTTTACAAACACTGCTTGGTGTTACGTAACGTCTCAGAGCTGAATTGGTTTGCCTCCATTGTGAATCACGTGACCTTTTTCCTGGACCAGTTCCAGGCTGTCACATCTTCGGCGCTGACTCGGCTGGACGCCAGCACACTACAGCAGAAAACACTGTTTCACAATGACACACGAGCTGACCAGCTTATCTTACCTCACGAATCAAAATGTTTGTATTCCTGCACCTGAAATGTGCTTGAATTAAATGCGATATACCTATTCTGGAGAGAAGGGGAAGGCGGGCAGTGAATGACCAAGGACCGCAAATGCATTCGGGACTGTAGCCTCACCATACACTGAGCCATGTAGAGCCTTCAGTAATATATACTTCCATTTTTTTTATTTTCAGTATTACTCAAAATGCTGGTTGTATGAAGTGCAGCAAGAGCCGCTAGGCGACTCGGTCCCTTCTCCATCCTCCCCATTCACTCTTAAACAGGGGCCACTAGAGCTGAGAAAATCTTAAGGTATACACGCAGCAAATAATAGCCTGGTTATCATAATAACTGGTCTTTAAAATCCTGCCTTACATGTATTGCTTACAAATGACACAGTGGGGGGAAAAAAAATAGGTAAGAATTCTAGCTCTTACAAACTTGTTCATCTTTACAACATCCTGCTATCCTCATTAAATCATTATGTGTATTAAAACAACTTGTCCACACACTCGGTCTGATTGCATTGCTTCCTCTGTAAAGAGGACATCAGGGTCAAAATTGTAGACTTGAGAGACAGACTATACCAGTTTGTGTATCCATTCAGCCAACCAGCTATCCATCTACTTTTCATTCAATTATCCTTCTATTTTTCTGTCCAGCTGTTGGTTTACTTGCATATCTAATTTTTAGTTCTCTGCAAACCTACACTTTAATTGCTGTCTTATGAATGACCCACAAAAAAAAAAAAAAGTTGGCTTTAAACTCATTCATCTTTTATGTGTTTAAATAAAACTGGGACAACTTGAGCCATTACCAGCAATTAAAGAAGTATTTAATATTTGCTGTTCTTACAGGAAGAAATCAGTTCTAAACAGATGAATGACATTGCAGAGAGGCAGACATATGCTGTGCTCACTCAGTGTAAAGTGAATCTGCATGTTAAACAGCTGAAGTGAATTAAGAGCTGAAGGCAAAGAGTGTTTGCTGAGTCCTATGCAGCCGAACAGCTCCGAGGCTTGTTGTTTACATGCCTGTGTGTCTGATTGCGTTTCTGCCTGCCGCTGAGGTGCAGCTGCCCGCTAATGTTCTGGAGGTCAGCTGTTCCCACGGGATCCGCCGCCGCCTTCAGCTCTACTCTGAAATCTTCAGAGCGTTTTACATCCTTATCGAACAGGCAGCTTTGCCTCGAGTTTTATGTGTGTAAAGTACATTGGCTGCTGCTCCTGTTGTCAAGGTGAGGACTGAGAAGTTTGTGTGTGTGTGTGTGTGGGGTTTATTGAACTCCTGACGGTACAGCTCAGATTATTCCCTGATTGCAGAGCACAAAAGCATGACCAAGACTGCTGAGGCCAATCCAGGCCCTGTGCCTGGAGGGCAGGAGATGGTTGGGAAGAAGATTGATTGGTAGATTTTTCTTCACAGAGAGATCGGCCAGCTTTAAAACGGCTCCACAGGACAAACTTTTGGGACTGCAGACTACATGCGGGTAATAATATGTCGGTATGTCCTCAGCATAGTTAAAGAGAGTAGCTGTTGCTAAGATACAAGATAAAATATGATGTCAGCTGTGAGACTATCCTCAGGGTGTTGTTGCAGGAGTCCTCTGGGTTATGTGGAAATATTGGCGTTTCAATTTGCATCGTCTCCTGGAGACGGCTTTGTGCGTCATGAGCAATTACAGTGTTGTCTTCTTTTGTGTTTTCTTGCCTCATCCATTACTTTTGTCTACTAAGCCTGTGCTGATTTCAGAGCTGCTCATCTTTCATTGCCTTCCTCTCTGAAATTTAAGACTGATGCCAAAAGATGTCCTTTGTATTCTCGGTCAATAAACTATCAGTTGGAAGAGGCAGTTTGGTGTTCCCTGATGATCAGAAAGTAGCAGCCATGAAAGTTACGGTGAACTCAGACTTGCTGTAAACTGTGATGGTGGTATTATGAGCAGTTTTCATTCATTTTAATGAACAAAATTGTATGATGTTTCACAATTGCTTGGAAAATAATAGAGTACTGATCTTGAAACAATTTTCCTTTCACCTACTGTTGCAGATCATAACACACCGAGCTGTATTTCTGTCCAGTTTATGAGGAGACTTCCTAATTATCAGTATCTTTGTTTAAATTTTTTTCCTCAGAGGGAAATGGTGCATGCGCCCCAGGACTCTCCATCAAACCGTCGCCTCGGTAACCCCGCCATGTCCTCCCAGCATTCGTCATCCTCTGCTTCACCTCCTCAAGGCTCGCCGTCCCGTGCCCGTCTGCTCTATAGCTCCGGGAGGCCTTCGTCCTACGCGGGGCCGCCCCACCACACCCACTCCCTGCCTCACCCGCACTCCCAGTCCCACCACTCCTCCCCCCTCCAGCAGCCCCAGCTCCACCAGCCCCACCACACCCAGCCGGCCTTCTGTACCTCCTCCAGCGCCATCCTGGAGCGCAGGGATGTGAAGCCTGATGATGAGGTGGGCGGTTCCAGGAGCATGGTGCTGCTGCGAGGAGATGGAGGTGGGATCTACGCAGACCCGTACGCGTTGGGCCCAGACACGAGTCGGCTGAGCCTTGCGGGAGGTCCTCACTCTCCTCTGCCTGCCCGAGCCGACCCCTACGCCTCCTTATACCGCCGCGGGGGAGGACCAGGTCCAGGATCAGTTCGGTCGCTCACCTCTTACTCTGCTGCAGCGTTACAGGGAGAGCTAATGGAAAGCGGCGTTCTCTACAGGACCGGGGGGCCACTGTACAACGACGCCTACACTGCTTCCATGCTGGCAATGGGTCTGAGGGTTCCACCACCCTCTTCTCCTCAGAAGATACCTGATATGAGGGATTCCTACGGGGGGACTATGTCCACTCGCGGTTCTCCAGGGAGGCAGAGTTTAAGAAGGGACTCCGTCACCTCCTCTGTGTTTGGCGACAGCCCCAAAGTCCGGGGCCAAGGTCCAGGGTTGGGTCTGACAGCAGAGCAGCTCTGCCTGATTGGTGGAGGCGACGGAGGAGGCAGCACTGGAGGCTTTGGGTCACCGCTGATGGGGAATGAGACTGAGACCAGGTAGGATGGCGCATACGGAGCCAGTTCAGATTCATGTCATATGCAGAGGAAAAGGTAGACTGCATTCATTGCTTTCTCTAACAATACGTGATATGTGTTACTTCAGTCACTGATCCTTACACTGGGGACTAATATTTTTCTGCTCGTTTCAGAAAACGAGCAGATGTATCAACTAAATATTAGTTGATACATTTATTATCAACTAATATTTAGTTGATACTTAATGCAAACAGTATCAACTGTTTGCATTTAGTTTCTGTGCGTTTGGCGGTAACGTTGCGGAAATGTCTAGCCACTGTGTGGTAGGAAGGATTAATATTCATCTTAGGTCAGCTCCTCTTAAGGAGAAATCGCTGCATAACAGCTGCTCTAATCTGCTTGATGGTCATTTTATTGAAAGGATTCAACACCTGTCTGATTTGATTCCGGTGTTTGATGTTTCAGAAGTTTCTCTTTTAAATTTTGAATCCAGCTTGTCATCAGTACTTGGAGTAATCCCACTGAGTAAGTTAGATTTTGTCTCTGCTGTAAGTATGTGAAAACAAAAACTTGATGGAACGCACATTTCGATGAAAACATGGCTAATGTTACTTGGCCAGATAAAGCTGTCGGAGAAATTTGGAAAATGCCAACTGTACCCTTCATGACTATTTTTACATGGTATAAATAATTGATTTATCTGATTTTTTTTTTTTTTTAATTAATGTACTTCTGGTTAGTTGCTTACATATTTACTTGGCACGCGGCACATTTTTTATTTCCTGCCTCCTCTTGTCAATCGTACAAATCTGTGTTTTGGTTTTGTAGGTAGGACATTTAAAGATGTCTACAGACAGATCAGATGTTGAACCACTTGGAATACATGAGCATGAACATCACTGTAAAATTCATTGCACTGGTATTTAAACTTTGATTTGACAAGTCTAATGCGAAAATGACCTTTTTACTATATTTTGCTGATATGGATCTGGTCTGCTTAACTTATTAATATACAACATTTATTAGTTGCACTTTGCTAGTGCCAAGTTGGACCTCCTGTTGCCTTCAGAACTGCCTTAAGTCTTCATCACTTAGAAATGAACAAAGCATTGCTCTTCACACCACTCCTGCTCATGTTCAGCGTGAAACCATTCTGAGATTGCTGTGCATCAAAATTTCCAGTAGACCAGCAAATTTTGATATTCTTGTATATGCTCATCCTGCACCAAGGCACTTTGTATTGTCTTGTTGCTGAAAATGTGCTATATAAATAAAATTACCTTACCAACAGGTATTTATTTTTTAACAAATTTCTAAAAATATGAGTATTCTCACAGTTAAGACTTGGGCTCAACTGACAGTAATTGTTTAACATGAAAAAAAGACAAACTTTTTTTTTTTTTTTACAGAACTCAAATAAAACAAAACAAAAACCCATCCATTAATTCCTTAGCTGCTTGTGTATGGTCAAGACAGATTACTATTCAGATGCCAAACATAGATTAGTGTCCTGTAATGCATGTCAGTGAATCTGTGATGAATTTAATGCATCGGTATCACCTTGGTAGATAATCTCGTTGCAGCGAGTGCTCTTTATAAAATATGCATGAAATGTCTGTTAGTTACAATATCTTCTGGATTTGTGGTCTGAATCCAGGGAGCGAATGGAGGCGATGGAGAAGCAGATAGCGAGCCTGACGGGGCTGCTGCAGAGAGTACTGACCAGAGCGCCTGAAGCTGAAAGTCCGTAAGTAAAACATGCTTTTGCAAAAAAAAAAAAAAAGTAAGCGTGTGTGTTTACATTAACCTTTGACAGGAATAAATCTGTACTTAACATGTGATGGAACATGTAACGGATCCTTATCGGCTTTGTTTTGCCAGAACTGTTTTTTTTTATTTTTTTTTTTTATCAAAAAAGCATGAAACAAGATGAAGCTTTTCCACCATTCAAAAAAAAGAAGGCTGTTTACATGATTTGTTGATGATACTTGGACTTTTCTGTCTTGCAGGGAGAAGCTCGAGTCGGCCAGTGACTGTTCAGGAAATGACCGTAAGTAATCCCTGCTTCCACCTAGTCAAACCTCCAGTGCCCATCGCTGCTACCTCCTGCTGGCCACATAAATTAGCTTTTCTTTCTTTCAGAACAGCCGCCGTTTCATTTTTATCTGCTTATGTCACATGTGATTGTTTTTAATGGCTGTCTTCTTTATTTTTGTCTTATTATTATTGTATTGCTGGCTTTCGCTCTTGCTGCTTTGTAACTGCTGCTCATTTTGTTTTAGCTGGACAAACTAAAAAAAAGAAAGGTAGCTACAGTTTGTGTTCCTGAAGTGTCTGAAACGTGTTCCCCTGTCTGCCCGACCCCTGAGTCCCTCATTATTATCCTTTTCTTGGAGATCCATTCGCTTCCAAATGGTCTACATACTTTCCATGTGTTGTCTTAAAAAGACCTGCCTCTCTGACAACTGTTGTCTTTCAAATTTTCCTTGTTTTTTTGTGTGTGTGTTTAAGGTAGAGTTCATGGAGTTGCATTAAATTGACTCACAGAGTTTTGTGAGCTTCTGCCTTTTTTTTGTTGTTGTTTTGAGTGTTTGGTAAATATTACAATATCCACTGATTTTTATGGTTAATTTGTTGCAGTGTAGTTACAATTGCATCTCAATAAATTCTTCCATCTGTCCATTTACCTGTCTCTTTACTTCCATTCCTCGCCAGTCTATTAATTCACCCATCCATCTTGTAATTTTAATCCAACCATCTTCTAATTTTTATTTATTCTATCCATTCTGTAGCTTTTATCTACCGGTTCTGTCCATCAGTCTATCTGTAAATATTCCTGTCTCTCCCATCGGATTCATTTCTCAGTTTGTTCATCCATCCATTTTGTAATTGCAACTTTTCTGTTCATCTACACTTCAATCCATCTATCAGCCTGGTTATAATCATCCATCCATTCTAGACTGATGGTCAATAAGAAAAATGATCTTGGCTCAGGCTGTAATCTGTGGACTCTTTGTTTCTACTTAATCTAAAATATTTCAGTTCTGCATCTTTATCTGGAGCACTGAGGCCTCAGACAGAAATTTGATGTTTCTCTCCTTGTGCGTCATGATTTGTCAGACGTCACAGTGGCTTCAGCTCTTCTTTGTGTAGCTTTTATCATAGAAAGTTTGGTCAGTTAGACAATGTCACCTTGCCTGCAGAGACTTTGTGACTGAAGTGTTTAAAATATTAATTTGATTTCAGACCTTGCTTCATTTTTTTTTTTTAGGTTTAAGTTAATTAAAGTCAGCTTAAATGCAACTCTGTTCTGACTTCCTTTCCATGTTCCTGTTCTGCATGATTCATGTAACCCAACACACCAATTACTGTGGGAGCTTAGCTGTCATTGTCATTTCAGAGGATTATCAGATTTGGAAGCTCTCATGCATTTCGGTTGTCTCTGGACGTTGTTATAACGAGACACTTGAAAATGTTCTTCATTATTGACCTATTTGTCCCTGAAGCCCTCCCATGTTTATTGTTCTGCGTCCCCTCCTGACCTTCAGCACTGATGGATGTTGTCCTGTTTAAATATTTCTAGCAGCAGTGTTCTGCTTCCAGTAGATTAACCTAGCATGATTTTAACATTTAATCTTTATTTAAAAAAATAAATAAATTCTTTGGGACTATTTCTATCAGCTCTGAATTTTCCCTCAAATGAGCCAAAGCAATAAAGGAGCGTTCGCTAAACTTGCATTTTTGTTTGCGTTGATCAGCTCTGACACCATCTGCTCCCCTGGCTCTGATGCCACCTCCATGTTCGGGGGCCAACCAGCCCGTAGCCGTGTCCCGTATGCAGATGCAGCTCCACCTCCAAGGCCTGCAGCAGAACACCAATGCCCTGCGCAAGCAGCTGTCGCAGCTGCGCAACATGCAGGTGTGGTTGTGGACTGAAAACAGCTGCTCAGTGTTGGGACTCCTTTTTGTTGCCAGTTCTTAAGTACTGTAACACAGTTACAAAACTTCATTGAGTCAATATTAAGTAAATAAATGAATGTGGAAACATTCAATGATGATTAAATAATAATAATAATAATAATAATAATAATAATAAAAGTTTCATTTTCTTTGAATGAGCGAAACAAAATTACAAAAACATTTAAAATTAAAATGTGAATGTATGGGGGGGAAAAATCATAATTACATAAGACTGTTAAATTTATTGTTGGGTTACTTTTAAAATTCCTTGTAAAATTGAGCAGCTTAAAATTAAAACTATAGTTCTAAGTCAGGTTTGCACTAGCATAAGATGCCTTTAAAAAAATACATATATATATATATATATATATATATATATATATATATATATATATATATATATATATATATATATATATATATATATATATATGTAAAGGAAAAGTACGACACTGTCCACTAACAAATCAGAATTTAAAGCACCTAATGTAATGGAATGGGTAGAGCTCGTCTCAGGAGTTACTACTGCTATAAATATTTATACTTTTAAGATCTGACATTTTTTCCTAATTTGTAGTCTTTTTTTTATTATTACTTAAAATACTCAATTTCTAAAAAAAAAAATAAAACTAAGTAAAAAGACATGTTTTTTTTCAGCTGGAGAACCAGGACTCAGTTCTGTCTCTACTGCGTCAGACTGAGTCTGAGCTGAGCCTCATGATGCTGGACGCCATGCGACCCCAGGAGGACCCGCTCCAAAGACAGCGGCTCCTAGTGGAAGAGGAACGGCTGAAGTACTTGAACCAGGAGGAGCTGCTCATCCAGCAACTGCAGTGAGTTCAGAGCACAAATGACAGTTTGATCAGAATAAAAAATGCAAATAAAGAAATGGAAAGCGTTATGTTTATTAAGTCCATATGTCTGATTTGAAATTGTTTTTATTGGTTTGATTTAATATTCTAATTTTAAATGACATGTTTTCATTAGCTGTAAATGGAAAATTATAATTAACAGAAATAAGTTTTCAAGTATACATCGGAGTGTAAATGTTTATCATGAGTTTCACTCGGTGACAAAACTTCCTGAAATGACACCCCACAACACTTGTAGTTATTTTGGCAGCAAATGGGGATTCTACAAAATATTTACTAAAAAAGGGGTTTCACTTTTTTTTTCTTTGGGATTTGTGAGGGGTTTAAATGGAGTCACATGTGGAAGTTTTATTTCCAGAATTCCTTAAATGAAATGTTGAAGAAAATAGTTTTATTTTTAGATGCTGACGAAACATGTTAACATTCAGATCTGAACATTTATGACTTTTATTTCATTCTGTTGTACAGGGTTTAGTTTAATTAGTTCCAGGCATGTTTGTTTTCTCCTTTTTTTTTTTGCATGTCTCAATGATTATGAAGCCCCTGGAGAGTCAACGGTGGCTGTAGGTTCTAATTAGTTCCTTTTCTGTGTTAACCCAGATGTATACAGTAATTGCTGAACACATAGCAACTGGTCTGTAAAAGAATAATTTTTTTTGGTCCGTTTAGAAAATCATGTTGAATGTTGTGGAGGTCTCGTCTTAAACACTGAGCCACATTTATTCCTGAGGGTATTTGTTTTTGTTTTTTCACAGCGACCTGGAGAAATCTGTTGAGGAGCTGCAGAGGAACTCGTCTGTCAACCACGGCCTGGTGACGGAGCAAGAGGTGGAGCAGAAGAGCAAAGAGCTGAGGATGTTGGGAGAAACTCTCGCTGAACTCAAAAGTAGGTGCAGCTTTGCAAATCGGTTGCTTTCTAAACCCAGTGGATGTTCAGGATCCAGCTGAGGTTGATAAGAGAGTATCATGATCTTGAGTGAAAAGAAGTGCTGTAGTCTATTGCAGCGTCTAACAGTTTGTTTTTTTTAATGAACCTGTATTAACCTCCATTTATCTCCCCATCAAATCTAGTCCTACTGAAGAAAAGTATTCCCTTATCATGCCTGATTTTTGGTGTTCAGTGTTAATTTCTACCATATACAGTGTTTCGAATACAGGCAAAATCATTCAGTTTTATCTAATTTGACCAAAGCACCGTCTTCCACAGTTTTGCCCCGTCTCCTGCTTGATTTATGGGAAGTAGGACTTCTTATAGCTTTCCGCCACCTTTCATAAATGGCAGAATATTGTAACTCTGCCAACAGATTCTCTCATCTGAGCTGTGAATTTCTGCCACTCCTTCAAAACCTGATGGTTATACACCATTTTGTGCATTACCATGTCTATCACACATCTCAATTAAATAAGTTGAAGTTGGTGTTTTAATGTAAAAAAAAAAAAGTTCAAGTACTTTTGAAAGGTACTTTAAACTGGTGAGACTAATCCTATGGAATAACATAGTCTTGTAAATATTCAAAATGAAATATGAAATGGTATGTTGGTTTTAGTTGGAGGTTGTGGTTCAGGTGTGAGCAATTCAACATTAATATTTATGGCTCTTCCTACCATTTAATTGCTGTTCATGAAGTTTCAGCTTTGGCCTCTTGCCTTGCTGCCCTGACCTGTGTACTACTCTCTGTTCACTGACTATTAATGAGTTATTTTGAAGCTCAGTGGGGTTCATTATAGCAGAGTGTTATATCTGAACACTTGTTGTTACCATGTCCAACAGATCCTACAAATGTGAGGAAGAAATTACCCTGAAAAAAAGAGCGAAATCCAAATATTTAAGAGTTGTCTGTTTGGGATGACTGTCTGAAATTAGCTTTGCCAAAGTTGGTGGATAAAGTGAAGGTGAGCTCTGTTCATTACTATAAGATAGATATTCACAAAGCTCTGGTACCTGAACAGCTAAGGTATCCCATTTCAGCTATCCATCTGCTGAGATTTGCTGGACTTTAATAAATACTCCAGAGTTCTTTCTTTCTCATCAAATCCTCGGTTACCGCAAGTCCATTCCCATTTCTTTGAGTCTTGTTTATTTACAACTAAGCAAACTTCTCAGACAGAACTTGTCGCTGGGTGAGAGGATTGTTTGAATTTCATTCCCTGCCCCGTTAGCTTTTTGACTTGATCTTGAATTAGCTGAAGATGATGAATGGATGGATGTTGTTGGGTTTCAAAGTAAATAACTTCCACAGAGACAACCATGGGATTAATCTGTTTTTATAAAGTTGGAGATGCAAAGCTGAGATGGTGCTGACTGTATTGTATGTTTTACTGAATACGATGCATACATTGAAAAAGTAATGTGTGATTGGATTGTTACAAATGTGAAAACAATCCAATTGCTGACATTAATGATGGCCAAGTCGATGTTAATCATCTCTGAGATTTTGGCTATTGATTTTGATACCCTGGTTTTATTTTTTTGAGCTTAAAAGCACCTATCCTAATCCAATTACTGATTTATACAAAAAACAAACAAAAAAAATGTTAATCGGTGAGACCTCGTGTTATTTAAATTTCTAATTAAAGTGGGCCAAGAATACAAGCCTGCTCTACCCTTTTCTAATAACATGACAAACGGGTTTCTCTCTTCATTTATCTCCTCCCCTTCTCTTCCTCAGACCAGTTCCCCAGCCTGCAGAGTAAGATGCGAGTGGTACTGAGGGTGGAGGTGGAGGCTGTTAAGTTCCTAAAAGAGGAGCCTCAACGCCTGGAAGCTCTACTGAAACGCTGCAACACCATGACTGATGCTCTCAGCACACTTCGCAGGTATTCACATCAAATGCTCCACTTTTTTTTTTATCAGATGGTTTCTTACTTTGATGTTAAACCAGTTTGGCTCTTGCAACACATTTCCGAATATGGAGCTTTTGTGCGTTTAATTTGAAAGCAACCAAAAAAAAGAGAAGTGGAACCATATCAAAATTATGCCCATACACAAAAGTAGAGTATGGAAACCTTACTGTTTCCATAGTAGTTAAAGGAAAAGTAGTCTGCCATGTGCAGATGAAAACATAGATTATATCAGTGGTTCCCAAACTTTTTCTCCTGGGCCCCCCCAGTGGTTTCCAAACTACTCCTGGGCCCCTGTTCTATCAGATAGCCATACGCTGTCAGGCTGGCCTACATGCAGTTAGTACGCATGCCCGCGCATTAAGAAGTCCGACCGTCAGTGGAGTTGTCAGTTCAGCATACGCAACAAGTTATGACGAAAATAAGTCATTAAATTGTCTTTAATATCACATAATATGATAACTAGATAAATATATATGCGTTGTCGTGGTTTCAAAGTGTATGTAAAGCAGGTCTGGCTGCCGCTGCAGTCAACTACAACACACACCCGTGTAAAACTCATTAATCTACTTAACTGCTAAGTCAGGATGTCATACAGCTGTTCATAACAAAGTGTATGATGATCTACATCATGATTCTATGTTGCTGATTAAATAAAATCATATGGTAATGACTGCTTATACATGTCAGAGTTAAGTGTAGGACTATCTGACAATGTAGGCTGATCTGACAGAACACCCCCACTATGGATTACAAATAGTAGCTGTCTAGTTGAACGGCGTGTGTGAGCGAGGTGGGGGGGTGGGGGGGTAGGTATGAGGGGCCGTTTAGGACAAAATCTACATTTTGTCTCTCACACACTACCAAAAACTGACGCACACTCAAAAAAAAAAAACCTCACGCACACTCAAAAAAAAAACTCACGCACACTCAAAAAATACTCAAATTGCGTATACACACTACTAAAATGTCACACACGCACACAAACGTTAACTATCTCGCACACATACACTACTAACAGCTCACACATTGACATTCACACAAACGTTAACTTTCGCGCACATATACACTACTAGCAGCTCGCACATTCACACAAACGTTTCTCTCACATACACGAGACTAAAGTTGAACACACACACACAGTACTAAGACTCGTTTTATGTATGTGTGAGAGCGAGACTTTTTTTGAATGTGTGAGAATTGTCACGGAAGAGGCGGGGCATAATTTTTTGATCAAACTGCGCATGCGTAGATCCTAAACTAAGTTTCGATTGTTGACTCACTGTATGTTCTATTACTTAGTATATTTGTGCTTTTAAATATATATAGAACTTTTAACTTTCTTGTAGCTTAAATGTGCTATAGAAATAAATAAATCTGATTGATTAAAAATAGCAAAATTGCTGTAGTACAATCTGTCCACTGGGTGCCAGCATTACAGGAATTAAGAGGTCTTGTGAGAAATTCTGTTCCCCCGTGAAAATCTGTTCCCCCTGTGACGGGAGCGCGCATTGCAGCCAGAGACGCGGATCCGGTGAATCTGACCATTTTCGCGGCGCTTCTGATCAATTTCTCGGTAAAAACTACTTGTATGATCATGTCAGTGTTGTAACTTTCAGTTATCAAAATAAGCAGCTATCAAAATAAAAATACATACATAAATAAACGAGGTCTGGTGTGGAGGTCTTTTTTCGCTGTTTTGTGTTATTTTAAACGTGAAGAGAATCGATCTTTTTTCAGCTTTTGTCTCGTAAGTCTGACAAATAAGTCAGTCAACAAACACAGGTTCCCAACACGTAGTGTGCATTTATAATTTTTCATTTCTGATAAAGGAGGAGAGAAATTAATTTACCTGCAAGATCTTTTACTTTGTTTTCAAAATATTTGCACTTCATTGTGTGATTGAAACTATCTTTCCAGAGCTACCTTATGTTAAGGACAAATGTCAAACATAGTAGTCAAACATACACAATGAATGTGCGAGCTGCTAGTACAGTATGTGTGCGCGAAAGTTAACGTTTGTGTCAATGTGCGAGCTGTTGGTGTATGTGTGCGAGAAAGTTAACGTTTGTATGCGTGTGACATTTTAGTGGTGTGTATACGCAATTTGATTATTTTTTGTGTGCGTGAGTTTTTTTTTTTTTTTTGAGTGTGTGTGATTATTTTTTGTCCGAGTATGCGTGAGTTTTTGGTAGTGTGTGAGAGACAAAACGTAGATTTTGTCCTAAACGGCCCCTCATAGGTAGGTGTGGATTTAGAGACTCTCTGTTATACTCAGTAATATTAGTACTCCAGACGCATAAAGAGGGTGGGGGGGTTAAATTAACTTTTTTGTGGGCAAAATGAATCATAGCTGAAGATAAACAACATTAGCCAGCTAATAATCTTTTAGCTAAATTTACCTGCATCCAACAGCATTACTCAACAGTCTGTTAGTTTGGGGAAAAAACTGTGAAAAGTTATTTGCGTTTTGCTGGCTCTCTCTCTCTCTACAGTTATAGATGTGTATATATATATATATATATAGAGAGTAATATTTTACATTAATCTATATATATAAATATATATACATGCATGTATCCAGACAATACATGGAACAAATAAAATCCCAAAACAATTACTGAAGTAAAGAAAAACTCGCAATACAAATGAAAAGCACCAGCAACACAAACCAAAAAATGACACTAACAAAAGATGTTCCCATATGAATTTTAAAAAAGATGGAATTGCTGCCTTCACAAGATCTTTGCAGCAAACTTTCCCAGCCGGAGAAGTTTGTTTCTTTGGAAGAATGGGGAACTCTTTCCCTTGGACAGTGGTCTCTTTGTGGGTCCAGTCTTCTAGAGACGCCTTCGTTAAAGAAGAACTTGATTTTTTGGACCCAACTGTCTCCTTCTCACTGGGAAGATTGGCACAACTATTTCTCCATATTGTTCCGCAAGAAAATGAAGAGATAATGTATAGAAAAAATAAAAAACACAAATAATCACTAAAGTAAAGAGAAGCAAGCATTAAAAATAAACAGCAAAAGAAAGACAAACCAAAAAACAACAATAACAAAAGTTCCTTTAACGTTTTGAGAAAACGCGTGATTTCCATCTTCTTTGTGAGATATTTGCAGCAAACTTCCCCAGCCGGAGAAGTTTGCTCTTTGGGAAGATTGGCAAAATTGTTTCCTCGAACGGCGCTCTCTTCTTGGCTCTCTTCTTGGCTACAAACTACCCCAGCCGGGGAAGTTTGCTGCTCAGTGGAAGAAGGCTCCTGAAGAACCTCCCCAGCCGGGGAAGTTTGCTGCTCAGTTGAAGAAGGCTCCTGAAGAACCTCCCCAGCCGGGGAAGGTTGAAAAAGAAAAGCATCAAAAGCATCATACTCTGAGAACCAAGCTTCCCCGGCCGGGGAAGCTTGGTTCTCAGTTGAGGCAGGCTCCTGAAGAACCTCCCCAGCCGGGGAAGGTTCGAAAAGAAAGGCATCAAAAACATCGTACTCGGACTCGGTGGCCTCTTCCTTAGAGCTACCTGTGTCTGAATTTTTACCTGGAAATACTTTATCGCAAACCTTCTTCATCCCTGTCGTAACTAAATAGCCAATGGCAAAACTCAGGTGAAAAAACATGCTAACTAATGGTTGTCCGTACTAAAAATCTTTGCAAGAGTGTTGGTGTCGAAGAGCTGATTCTATATGAACTGATGTTTTGAAATACAAGCATTCATAACCTCAGAAGTTCTTTAATCTTTTTACCACATCACAGATGAGGTCATAGCTACAATGAGGTCACTGTAATTCTGTAGTTCTTCCTTCTGCTCATTGCTATGGAAACGATCAGATCAGTTCTGCATAACCCAAACTACTGACCCTTTGCAACTGCGTCACTTAATCATTCGAGGCGCCATGATGGACGTCGGAAGTGAAGGATTGGAGTATTGAACAGAGCGATCAATAGTTTTTCAAAGTTGTTTGGAGTCTGTGTGTTTTTTTTTTATTAAAAACCTGAAAATTCACACAGTCAGAACACTTTTTTTTAACCCCCCCGCAATGGCATGGCACCCCCCAAGCCCCAACAAATAGTTAGACACTAACTATAGTTAGTGTCAAATAGTAACTTGGCGCCTGTGCGTTTTATAGTAATGCCTGAATATGGCGAGTTTAGCGGAGTCGGGCTGCTGCAGCAGCATGCTCTCCTTCCCACCATCAGTACTGCTGATAAATAATGTTGAGATGTTCTGCTCAGTAATTACATCAGATGATTAGTTCATCAGAGCAAGCTGTGATCACGACTCCACAGATTCAACTTCCACACCAGCCTCTTTGTGGGTTTAAGTGTTTCATGTCGGCAGATGATAGTGCAAACAATTGCTTCTAACAATACAATTAACAAGCTAAACACTCAAACTTAAATTAGACGTCAGTTCATTTCAACTCAAAACAAAATGTCTGTGCCATAAAGGTTTGTCTTACAGGCAAAAATCCCTCAACATTAAATAAGATTCCCTTCAGTAGGTACCGGCAACCAATTTTTTTTTCTTTATATTTTTTGTACTCTGAATGCATTTTTCTATTAAGTGCATTACCAGAAAAGAGCAGAAAAAAATTCAGCCCATTATATCTAATGGTTTCCAAGATTTTGGGGGGTAGGTGTACCTTGCCACAAACCCACCTTTGAGTAGAAAAAGATGGGGTTTTTGAAAGCCGATTACTTAAAAAATAAATAAATTTGACACTTATTTTGTAATGACAGCCCTTAAATATAAATAAATCATATCAAAAAACATGAATATGTACAGTATAGTTTACTTTTAAAATGAAGGTTCTTTAAAATATGTAATTTTTAAAAATAAAACAAATTTCAATATTTACCCTGACAGCAGAGATGGCATGTTTGGGATACTATATTAAAAAATATATGTTGAAACCAAGCCCCAAAAACTATTTTGCCCGTCCTGCTATGTGGTCTTAACAGGCTAAATTTTTTGTAGGGGTCTGGGACTATTCAATAAAGATTTATTAGGCTGCAAAACTGCTTCCAAAGCTAATTTGACCGACGGGGGGGAAAAAAATTCAAAAATTGACAAAATTAAGTATTTTTTGACCACTCCCCAAACTTGTATTTTTCATCAGATTTCAATAAAACTTCTCTACTACAGATGAATTAGGCTGCTGAATAACATAAAGGCATCCATTTTTGGCCATCTTTAATAGTTTCCTTGATATTGCTTGTAGGAAATAGGGATTTTTTGTTTGTTTTTAAAAAAAAATCTAATTTTAGAGAATTTTTGACTTGCACCAAAATGTTTATTTTTTTTAATGCATTTCATTGAAACTTCCTTCCTAGATGTCAATTAGGCTGCAGCATCATATAAAAACATTTATTTATGGCTATCTTTAGTAGTTTTTTCTATATTGTTGAAAGAAAATAGAGATTGTTTTTTTTAGATTTCTTTCTTTATGGAAAATTCCCTACTATCGACCATCTGAAAAAGTGCCAAAGAAAGTACACTTTATTATAAAAAGTGTCAAGAATTTATCATTTTAGTATAGATAGTCACTTCATCATGCCGCCACCCACATAATGATGCCCTGGGCGGTTGCCCAAGCCTTCCATATCAGAAACCGCCACTGCTAACGCGCTTCATGTCCTTGTTGCAAAAATCGCACAAAATCAACACACGCCTAAACCACACAAATACAGATCATCATACATAATTCCCGTGGCCCATAAAAACAGCGGATCTAATCCGCTTTTTTATTATTATTAAATAATAAGGACAAAGCATACCTGTGGAAGAGGGGGAGGGGAAGGAGGAGGAGGATGAATAACCCCACGTTCAGGTGAGGAGGGGAAGGGACCATGTTTGCTTAATTTCATCTCTTTTATAAAAGTTTCGACAAGATTTAACTTTAGATTTAACTCCTCCCGCAGTCTTTGTGCGAGGCTCCGGCAGGTCGCATTAGAACGCGGTGGAGCTCGGCATAGCGCGGTAGATCTCATGATCAGCCAGCCGGGCGGTCCGTCCGCTTTTCTGTTTGCAAAATCACAAAAAAAAAATTAAAACAGGTCCCCGCTAGGCCGTGCACACGGTAAAAAGCTCAGGAGGGGTTGACTCGATCCGCTCTTAGAACTACCGGATGCTTAAAACTCCGGTTATTCGTTTTTAGTTAGCTTCACCACTTAGCCACATTTAGCTTACAGAAAGAGCGAAAGCCGGTACCTACTTTCAGTCAATGTTTTTGCAAGTAATTTAGAACATGCAACATTACCAACTAAATCAGTGTTTCTCAAGCTTTTTTCGGGCCAGCACCCCCCTAGCCTTTATCCAGGTCTCTCACCGCCCCCCAACAAAGAATCTGTAGACTACTTTGCACTGACTATTATTCCTACAGCCCTCAGTATATGAACGAAGCGGTCCGTTCAAACTCTCCCCATTACCTGCTTAGCAGTTATGTTGACTCGGTGGCTCAGGACAAGTAACATTAGGGGAAAAAGAGCAGGACACTTCACGGAGATAAATATTTCTGGTCGAGTCAAACTTTATAATAGAGGTTGAGAAGTCATGAGATAATGGCGGCACGTGCTCGAAACGAAGGAGGACGAAGCTTAGCGAGATACAAACGCACACAAAAGGCATCGGCAACAAGTTATGTGTTTTTTTTTTTACGCTTTAACCACGTGCCAGGTTAGAATATGAAAGAAATAAGTATGGAAACTAATAACTTACCGAACAAGCTAGATCCCATCACTTCCGTTGCTTTTTAACTGCAGAAATAGAGTTGGGAAATGACGTCAATCTGCAGGAATATATATATATATATATATATATATATATATATATATATATATATATATATATATATATATATATATATATATATATATATATACGCACGCACACACCGTGTTTCCCCGATTGTAAGACGTATCGGCGGGTTCAGGAGGGTCGGCTAATATAAGCCGACATATGTCTTACTTTTCGGGGAAACACCTCTCATCTAGCTGCGCGCCGCCTCCTGCCCACGCCCGCACCGTCCCCCTCTCCATACGTCGCCGCGTCTGCCACCTCCCTCTGATCTTAATGAGCGCCGCCTCCTGCCCACTTCCGCGGTTTATGGTTAAAACAAAAAATTCGACAATTTTTTTCCAATATAAGACATACCCCGAAAGTAATATAGAGAGAGAGGGATTAATATTTTACATTAATCTATATATATAAATATATATACATGCATGTATCCAGACAATACATGGAACAAATAAAACCCCAAAACAATTACTGAAGTAAAGAAAAACTCGCAATACAAATGAAAAGCACCAGCAACACAAACCAAAAAATGACACTAACAAAAGATGTTCCCATATGAATTTTAGAAAAGACGGAATTGCTGCCTTCACAATATCTTTGCAGCAAACTTTCCCAGCCGGAGAAGTTTGTTCCTTTGGAAGAATGGGGAACTCTTTCCCTTGGACAGTGGTCTCTTTGTGGGTCCAGTCTTCTAGAGACGCCTTCGTTAAAGAGGAACTTGATTTTTTGGACCCAACTGTCTCCTTCTCACTGGGAAGATTGGCACAACTGTTTCTCCATGTTGTTCCGCAAGAAAGTGAAGAGATAATGTATAGAAAAAATAAAAAACACAAATAATCACTAAAGTAAAGAGAAGCAAGCATTAACAATAAACAGCAAAAGAAAGACAAACCAAAAAACAACAATAACAAAAGTTCCTTTAACGTTTTGAGAAAACGCGTGATTTCCATCTTCTTTGTGAGATCTTCTTTGCAGCAAACTTCCCCAGCCGGAGAAGTTTGCTCTTTGGGAAGATTGGCAAAATTGTTCCCTCGAATGACGCTCTCTTCTTGGCTACAAACTACCCCAGCCGGGGAAGTTTGCTGCTCAGTGGAAGAAGGCTCCTGAAGAACCTCCCCAGCCGGGGAAGTTTGCTGCTCAGTTGAGGCAGGCTCCTGAAGAACCTCCCCAGCCGGGGAAGGTTGAAAAAGAAAAGCATCAAAAGCATCATACTCTGAGAACCAAGCTTCGCCAGCCGGGGAAGCTTGGTTCTCAGTTGAGGCAGGCTCCTGAAGAACCTCCCCAGCCGGGGAAGGTTCGAAAAGAAAGGCATCAAAAACATCATACTCGGACTCGGTGGCCTCTTCCTTAGAGCTACCTGTGTCTGAATTTTTACCTGGAAATACTTTATCGCAAACCTTCTTCATCCCTGTCGTAACTAAATAGCCAATGGCAAAACTCAGGTGAAAAAACATGCTAACTAATGGTTGTCCGTACTAAAAATCTTTGCAAGAGTGTTGGTGTCGAAGAGCTGATTCTATATGAACTGATGTTTTGAAATACAAGCATTCATAACCTCAGAAGTTTTAATCTTTTTACCACATCACAGATGAGGTCATAGCTACAATGAGGTCACTGTAATTCTGTAGTTCTTCCTTCTGCTCATTGCTATGGAAACGATCAGATCAGTTCTGCATAACCCAAACTACTGACCCTTTGCAACTGCGTCACTTAATCATTCGAGGCGCCATGATGGACGTCGGAAGTGAAGGATTGGAGTATTGAACAGAGCGATCAATAGTTTTTCAAAGCTGTTTGGAGTCGGTGTGTTTTTTTTAATTAAAAACCTGAAAATTCACACAGTCGGAACACTTTTTTTTTTTTCATCCAGACGGCCCCCAACAAATAGTTAGACACTAACTATTTGTTAGTGTCAAATAGTAACTTGGCACCTGTGCGTTTTATAGTAATGCCTGAATATGGCGAGTTTAGCAGAGCATGCAGCAGCATGCTCTCCTTCCCACCATCAGTACTGCTGATAAAAAATAATGTTGAGATGTTCTGGTCAGTAATTACATCAGATGATTAGTTCATCAGAGCAAGCTGTGATCAAGACTCCACAGATTCAACTTCCACACCAGCCTCTTTGTGGGTTCAAGTGTTTCATGTCGGCAGATGATAAAATACTAGAGCAAGCTTTGAAATACAAATAACTCATCTATTACTTGGCAAACCCAATCTGTGCTGCAGAGAATGTAAATTAAATCAATTCTTCTTTAAACATTTATTTTTAAACAGTAAAGATGCTTTATTCCGCAACTATTCTTTAGCGAGGACATGGAATTTCGTGGAGGGTTGATGGGAAGTTAGATGGAACTAAATACACAACAACCTTGAAAAAGGCTTGTTAGAGGCTGCAAAAGATTTGAATCTGATGAAAAGTAAATTTTTCAGCTGGGAAATTACCCTAACCATACAGGCAGATCTACAAAAATGTCTTAGGTCAAAGCATATTAATGTGTTATAATGACCCAGTTAGTGTCCCGACTGAAAGGACATTAAGAATGTAGGGTGAGATATGATGTGAAAGGTGGTTCTACAGAGTATCGTCTCAATGAGGCTAAATACAAATGAATGTCACTGTTTTTGTGCTTTTAAAATATTTTGAAAACGGTTTTCTAAATTTTAAGTTGTTCTTGGAAATTTGTCATTTTAAAGTAATGTTGTTAGCATTCGTTTCTCTGTACAGTGTAGTATCTTGCGTTTAATGTTTACTGGCATTGTGTTTTGTCTGTTTGCACAGACAAGTCTCAGAAGGCGTGTGGAAGACCCCCGAAGACCTTTCCAGTCAATCCCAGAAGAGATCAGACGACCTGAGCCGCAGATCTGACCTGGACATCCTGAACAGTCCTCCTCTCAGCCTCAGTGACCTGAGCACCAGCGCCGGTCTGGCCAACTGGATGCCCCTGTCCTCCTCTGCCAGCGAAGCCGACACCTCCGGTCCTGAGCAGGACGTCCAGTCCTCCATGACCTTCAGAAACCGAGTCCTGGATGAGCTGCCCAGTCGGCGCCCTGCAGACAAAGCCGTGTCTGCTGAAGTCAGACTGGTAAAACCTCATCATGTTAATTTCTCTGCTGTGAACAGAAATATATTTGCCGCTCATTCTTCTGCCAGATGGCAGATATTCATTTACATTTGACATTATATCTGAAAGCTCTTAAATCTGTTACTCAGACCCCCGTCACACACGAGCAGATGGTTTCTTATTCCATTTGTTGGGGCAGCATTAGAAAGCGAGCTCCATATATCCTGCCAATAATTTCATGTTGTTGTTTTATTTATCTGTTAGGCGGCTGAGCGGGACTGGGAGGAGAAACGTGCCAGTTTGACCCAGTTCAGTGCCCAGGACATCAATCGCCTGCTGGAAGAAACCCAGGCGGAGCTGATGAAGGCCATCCCAGACTTGGACTTTGCTGCCAAGCACATAAACAAACCGGCAGTGCCCCCCAAACCTCAGATTACCCTCCCAATAAGCTCCACCACAGCTACTTCTTCAGCTGCTGGGAGCACTGGGACCACAGCCACCTCTACGTCCAGTGGGGACCAGCAGCCTGGCAAGGTGCAGCTCGCTGCTCAGAAGCTCAACAGCATGGAGGGTGGCGGCTCACATCGAGGGTCTGGTGAGTTGTGCAGATTTTACCCATCAACTGTGCAGATAAACGGATCATTTATGAAATGAATCTTATGGTCTTTTCTGATTTTTACAGTGGACCTCAGCGTAGCCAGATACAAAACGGAAAAACCGTCCAAGTCTCCTCCGCCACCTCCCCCTCGCCGAAGCTTCCCGTCGGCTCACGGCCTCACCACGAACCGGACCGGAGAGGTGATCGTCACCAGCAAGAACCAGAAGGTGAGACTCAATGGTTTGATATTCACATCAGCTGTGAAATCAGATCTTTAAGCAAATTTATCCAGTCTCTGTTCATAATAAACAACAAATATCTTCTAAAGGATATCATCTTTGCATTGAGTCAACTGACCTCAGCGATCACTTCTACATGTTTTGACAACGTTTCTTTTACAAGCATGTAGTGACAGTGGTCAGTTGATTGTTATCTTTGGAGTGATCCCTCATACTGAGGATGCATGTAGTGACGGTAGAGAGGAAAGTATCCATTGCAGTTTCCATTGAAATGTGCTGATCCCCACAAGAGATGCAGTTCTGCAAATGTTCTCAGGTCAATCATCCACTCATCACAATTTGTTCAGCTGCTGTTTGATATATGCTGCCCATTATTGAAAGAAAAATATTACCACTGTCAGTCATAATGTCATGCCAGACTCGTGTGGCTACATACCAGACCAGTCGTTTCTGAGACACCACTGAATCAAACATAAGATGTCTTACCGCAGGGATGCATATGAACCCTGCAGGACTAGATACACACCACAGAAGGTTTGACTGGCTCTGTTTTGTGTGTATAGATCGAAGAAGATGGCGACTTGCCAAAAACTCTGGTGAAGCTAAGAAGGACCCCCTCAGACACACCCCGGCCAGCCTCCACTCCACCTGTGATCGCCGCCTCGGCCATTCAGGACGAAGATGACGAAGAGAAGATTCTCGCTGAGCTAGAGGTAGAACAGTTGTTAAACTGCTGAGTTTTTTTTATTTTTATTATTTATTTTTGCCTCATCATATTCTAAAATGTTCTCACCACATTATTTCATAAATTAAAAGATATTTCAGAGAACACCTGTAAAAGATTCCCCCAGTAGTAAACAGAGCAGCAGCCAACCAAAGGCCCCCCCTCCATGCGTCTTTGGGTCGTTGGGCAGAAAGGTAAAACCTCAAGCTGCCGCTTGCTGCTGCCACACTCCTAGATCTGGTTCTTCTAACTTTACTCTCTTTATTAACTACTGTTTATTTCCTACTTTGCTCATTCTTCCATGCAGACTAAATACAAGTCTTGAGAGAAGAAATGAAAAGAAAATGGAAAAACACGTCAGCTTGAACGTAATTAGAAATGTGCTTTTTGCTTGCCCTTTGCCTCAAGATCTGTGTAGGTTTCTGGCTTCTATTCACAAGAAACATTAATTTATCCAGTCGTCAGACTGTGAAGCAGAAAAACACTGAGGAGGGAAATTGGTTATTAGTTTGTCTTTCAGACGTCAGAGTAAATCTAGTTCGAACACACGCCTTGGTTCATTTCCCCAGAATTTACTGAGCTGAATCAAATTTACTTTTGCTGCTAAATGGAGTAACAATTGCACAGAAGGTTAGCTGAAGAAGTGATACAAGCGGGGGCGGAGGGGCCTATTAACTTTTGTTGGACAAAAACAAAAGTGAATGATGACATTCTGATCCTCATTTATGAAGGTTGTCGCTTTTTATTGCCAAACGAGAGGCATCCAATTCAACTGCTGATAGTATCATGGTTAATAGTCTGCACAAAACTCTCAGCGCTTTGGGAGTTTTGTGCAGACAACTTATGCAACTGATAAGTTGAAGACTCATAAAAATTAGGCTTCTGATTTGTTTAAAATACATTTTACCTTAAAATTTATTAGATTCAATTCTCGATTAAAACATTGCAACAAAAAAGAAAATAAATTTTTAATTTACATCAAGTTACATTACAGTGGAATTACTGCACATCTATCGGTATCTAACTAAATTTACCTCAGGAATTGAAAACATCTGTACAGGCTAGTCCCTAGACGTGGTCAGCTGTTAGTCATGTTTCCAGTCACTCGTCGTTGAGACTTTTATTGTGAAAGTGCGAGATTCTATGTCACAGAAATTTATTTTAAAGGAGGACAGAGAACATGATCTCGAAAAGGCTCCAAACAACCTGCTATGTTTATTTTTGTTGTTGTTTTTATTCAAGTGCTACAGTGAATGATTACGTAAAAAAGCCATATTGTCCAATAAATTTCAGTTCCTGCCCAACTCAGGTGTCACAAACTCCTCTTCCCTTATATCTGAGGAAGATTTTTTATTCATTTGGAGAAATACTACATTACAGTAACAAAATAATCCTGTGTGAATATTTTTTTACACAAAAATCAAACCCAGATTTTTGGCTTTATCCCAATGTGTCTGAGTTAGTGTGCAGTAGTTGTACATCAATGTGCCCAAATAAACCTGTTTGCACAAAAAACCAGGGGGGGGGAACCTCCAAAAACAGCCTTCAGTTTCTCCGACGTGTTCAGCTGAGTAAAGAGGTTTTGTTTTTCAGCAATTATCTCCCGACTCCACCAGGCAGGTAACTGTCAAAATAAAAGATGTTGAGGATTTTAGGCTCACAGTAGCAGTTTTTTTTTTTTTTTTTTTACATGCAGGTAGGTCTTTAAGATTCACACCCTGTTTTCAGAGCTGCTTCTAACTGATGATTAATGTCAGCTGAAATGACAGCCACTAAAATTATCTTAAAGTGTTTTTATCCCCAAGGCACAAGGCTGTCATTTCTTCCCCTGAGTTGCTAAATGAAAATGAAAACAAATTTAAAGCAAGGGAGGAAGGTTGGAGAGCAGGGTTTCTGCACAGTTCAACTCTTGTAGGAGAGTTGGAAATTGAAGTATCTATATATTTTTTTTTTAGCTTTAAATAAGTATGGGAAAATATTTGCCCATTTCTTTCTCCAAGTAATTTATCCATCTATTAGTTTATCAATCTGTCTGTGTAGTTAGCCATCTGTCATCAGTTTGCTTGCTCATCCATCCATCCATCCATCTGTCATTCTCTTTGTCTATTTGCTCATCTGTTTGTCCATCCATTCATCTATCTATGCAACTTATTGAGATGGTGTGACAGTGTTTTGCTGCTCAAAAACGCTCCAATGTGGGTGAATTAAAACAGCTTTGCAAAGTAAAGTGGGACGAAATTCCTCCAGAATTATATACAAGATATACAAGACTCTTTGTCAAGTATTTAGTTTTATTACACCAAACTGAATTTAAGGATGTCAATTGTTTGACTATTTTTAGACTTTTGGACTTGATTGTTACAGACATCTGATGAAGATTTAAATTGTCAATTGAACCTTCGAAAAAACATTCACTTAGAAAATCACTACTTGTATCTGTTTAATGAAATTTTTACCGAGGGGAGAAACATTTTTGCAACACTGTAAAAATGTAAATCCCAAGAAATTAAAAATAAAAATTATAGCAAAATCTAGACTTATTTCATGTGACTGAGGTCAAACTGTTGTGTTCACAGCCAAACAGACTTTAAAAAGAACCTGGAAGAAGAGTTAAAAGGAAATAAACAATATAAAAAAAAATCTAAGAAAGAAGTGGCAACAATTTATCCATGAAATTTTTGCTGTAAATTTTTTGCAACACTGTTTCCAAGTCATTCTGTAAATAGTTTCCACATTAGTGCAATGTTATCAAGAGGCTGTCACTCTGTCTTGTTAAGATCAGGTTTTCCAGAATGGCTTAATAAAACAACTTGCTCCTCTTCCCCCACAGAATAGCAGTAACTCGCCAGGACCAACGAAAGGTCCCACCGTCGCAGCCCGACTCAAACACCTTCAACAGGGCAGCCTGGAGAGACCAAAAACCCGCAAGCAGAAAGAGGATTTCCCCAAAGTCCAGGGCCAGCAGCAGGTATTCCACTTCTAACCCCTCTGACGCTCCGCCTGCCTCTCCTCTCTGCTGTCACTTCAGAGGAAGCTCCGCCTCTTTGTCCCAGAAGACTCTGTGAGGGAGCACAAACTGATTTTCACCTCCTCCTCTTGTGTGTTTTAATGTTTTGGGGTGGCTGGATTTGGACGAGCTTGTGGAAGCATCAAGTTTTTGTCCAGTGTGTTAGATTTTTTATTTTTATTTTTTTTTTCCACTGACTAACCTAAATTCAGTCAGAAAAATTCTGATCGCTCATCCTGTTAAAACTGCTGCCTTTAAATAGCCAGAAGGATACAGCTTATTATGCAGAATGATTTGAGCGAGGTTATCCTACGTATGAGTTTAATTCATGCAGGAAATGGATTCAGAAGCAGCAGAAAGAGCAAAGCAGACATGGAAAACAAAACACACGTGGAGGCACAAAAAATAACATTTTAAAAATAACTCTGCATAGGTAATATCAAATATTGCTTAAAAAATACAAAAGATGAGCATAAATTGATGTCCTTTCCATATTGTTTTTTGAGACTGACTTGACTGTTTATTTTACTGGCTGGAAATGCCTCATTCAATCATTTTCCCCTAAAACAGTTTCCTGAAAAACATCCTCAATTTAGCTTTTGTCCAAGCAAAAATGGTGCAGTTGTGAGCTGATTATCAACAACAGTTAAACTGGTCACTATTTTGTGACTCTACAGAATTTATGAAACATTTAATGGTTGTTCAAATTAAATTTCTGTTTTTATTTTCTACAGGATTCAAACCTGCTGCTCACAGATGGTAACACAAACCAAGTATCCAGGAGTCACAAAAAAAAAATCTAATAATAAAGCCCTACAGGATAACATAAATATAACTTACAGTCCCATACTTAGTCAGATCATTCTCACTAAATTAGAGAAAGTTAATTTATTTGAGTGAAAAACAAGCAGGGATAGCTCAACATAAACAGGTGCCAAGTCCTGCTGGGAAATTAAAACTTTTTTCAACGGAGGAACAAATGAAGAGGTCTAAATTCTCCGGTGAACAGCTGCACTGACACTGGACTCGATAAAGCTCAGTGGACCAGCTGAGCAGATGAAATGGCCCCCCACATGGCCAGGGAACCGCCACACTGGACTCCAAATTGGATTCAAATAGAATGAAAATTTCATTCAAAAAGAGTAGCAGTCCAGTCCTTCCTGGACTTTGCTTCACAATCGATTTATGCCGCAATCTTCCTGTTGCTTGTGCACTTATCTTCTACTGCACTTCCTCCGTCTAATAAAACTTCTGCTAATTATGCAAAGTAAATTTGCACAGAGTAAACCTGTGCAACGAATGTTGCAGACAAAGTTCTAATTTGTTGAGACGCACACCGAAAACATCAAAGTACAAAACCTGGAGCTAAGACACTGCTGAGGAAATGGAATCAGTTCCCTTCCTCATGTTTGGATTCGTGAACTGCAGTAAAACCTCCAGAAGAAATTGAGTCCAGCCTGAGCAGAGTTGGTGATAAAAGCACAGCTTGTTTGAAAACGGACGCTTGAATATTATTGTCTCCATGAATGGATGAATCATATCTGCTCTTTCAGACCCAGCCAGTCGCTTTCGACGTGCTACGTTTCTGAGACTACCAAGCACATCCAGCTGGCCGCTCAACGCTATTTCAGTTTTCAGTCTATACATGTATTCCTGAAACATAAAAGCTCCGATATTTGTAGAGTAAAGAAAGTAAAGCCTCTGTACTGTTATATTACAGCCTCATATTAAGGCTGGCCAGTGGTTTGAAATCTGTCCACCCTAGCAACAAATCAGATATAATACTCCAACCACAGCTGTGGTGCTAATGCAACACTTAAAACATTCCTGTACTGTAGTCTGTGCAATCGGAATATTATAATAATATTACAGAAGCACTTTGGTGTTTGTCATATTCAAGCAAGTTCAGGTCAAATACAGAGAAACCGCAGAAAAAAGCTTTGCTCTTTAATTGGAATTAGAATGAATCAAATTTGTTTTAAAAACAAAATCTAATTTTGATGCTGTACAAAATATTTTTCTGCCTTCAGATAAAAACAAAGCCTCAAAAGCAACACTTAAAAGTCACAATCTTTCGAAATGTGCAGATGCACAAAACAAACTACATGTCATCGCTTGAGATAAAACTGGAAACGTATGATTTATGTAAAAGAAACTAAGATATGTTAGATGAAGTGGAGTTTAGCCCTGTCATACATAACATGATGGATATTAAATGTTTTCATTTATAGATTTTAAAATCTAATGTAAGTACCGTATTTTCCGCACTATAAGGCGCACCGGATTATAAGGCGCACCTTCAATGAATGGCCTATTTTAGGACTTTTTTCATACATTAGGCGCACCGCATTATAAGGCGCATAGAATAGACGCTTCATACTCTATTATTACACATCCACATTAATAAAGAAATGGTCCCCGAGTACTTTATATAGTAGGCTGGCCCAGTCGTTGTTTCACTCACGGTGTTGGTGTTGCGATATTATGCCCAACTGCTTTCTGGGTAACACAGACCAACCGACAAGCTGCCGCTGCAGTCTCTGTCTCTCTTCCCCTGCCCCTCCCCCCCTTTAAATGTATTATCAAACTTTATTAACAAACCAGTGTTCTGACAACTATCCCAGCATGCACCGCGCACTACTTCTTCTACGGGGGAAAAAGAAGTTGGCGGCTGCTTACCGTAGTGGACCAACTACGTAAGCAGCCTACTGCATGTCTGTGTAAACATGACGTCTTTCATTTCGATCTGAGTTAATTAGCGTAGCATTTCTGCCGGATTTTCACAACATATCAGCCACGGCAATGGACAGGGGAACCAACAAGTTCATGTCATCTTTTTTGGACAACATCAAGGTGTTTGAGCCACTGGATGCCTCCGCGTCACAGCTAAAAGCTACCGATAGATGAGGAAAACAGCAGATCCTCACACCCTCAGCATAAATATAGCTGTGGACAAGATCACTGATGCCTATTGTTCTTGCAAGGCTGGGTAAGTCGGCATTCATGGTTTTGATGGTCCACAATGTACATTAGCATATGTTTACTACTGTAGCTTGTGTTTGTGAGACGGTCACGCACGTGGTAGCTGCACTGTGACCTAAAATGGGCATTAGCCAATGAAACGCGGCCCCTGTGGTAAGGTCCGTTGCTGGACCTGTTGTGGCTCAATATTGGTCCATATATAAGGCGCACCGGATTATAAGGCGCACTGTCGGCTTTTGAGGAAATTGAAGGTTTTTAGGTGCGCCTTATAGTGCGGAAAATACGGTAATTCTTACAATAAAATTAATCACATTTACCGTTAATAGAAAGTTTAAAAAATATATAGAAATGTTCCCAAAATAAGTTTTAAATATGTGCATCAGTTTTATCTCCTGTCGGTTTTGGAGACAAAAAAAAATCCTTTTGTGCCCTGTTAGAAATGGCTGAAGTAAGTTTTCTTGTCCTGTTTTAGTATGTTCGATGGGGGGAAAAAATGCTCTTCTGTGTCAAACAGTACATTTTAAAGTTTCACATTCCCTCAAGGTTCTAACATTAAGAGTGGACCAGACGGACCGTCCACATGGGGATGCAACAATTCTGCACTGCTGTTGACTTTAACTCGACTTTAATTTGATGCTCGACTCAGGTTTATGCTCTAAATGAGGAAAAGTTGCTCAGTGCCTTCCAAAAGTATTCTTACCCCTTGCAGTTCCTCACATTTTGTCTCATGTCATTCAAATCCACAGACTTCAGTGTAATTTATTGGGATTTTAAGTGAAGTAGTAAATGGGTGCAAACTGAAACGTAAAGGACAAATGCATTGATGTGGTGGGAATTTGTATCCACTCCCGTTTAATCGGAAACCCATAAATGAAATGCAATGCAACCAGTTTCCTTGACTGTGTAGTTTAATGTAGGTGCAAATCCAAATGTTGTGTGAAGATTTTAGAGGTTATTGAAAAAGTTTACTGGACCAGCAGCATCATGAAGAACACAGACGGGTTGGAGTTGGATTGATTTGCAGTTTGCTTCAAACTCAGAAAATACGTAGAAAAAGATGCAATCCTGAAACCTACAATCCTGAATAATCAACCAGAGCTACAACTGAATTGCTTAGATCTAATAATATACATGCGTCAGAGAAGCACACTTAAATCTCAGCCCTAAATCTCATTGAACATTTCAAAATGTATGTTCAGACACTCTACTCAGTCTGAGATATTGTGTAAAGAAGAAAAAAAACTAGATGTCCAAAGCTGATACAGGCAGACTCAAGGAGTGTGCTCATTTACATCCCTGTTCTCTGCAATGTGCAGCTTTCTGTTGGTTCTTTACATAAAATCCCAATAAACCACATCAAAGTTTGTTGCAACGTCACAAAATGTGAAGAAATTCCAGGGAATTTGTTTTTAAGCCTCGGTACCTCGGCCAGGTTCACCCAACGACTTTGTGCCAGGTTGCTTTCCTGCATCGTTTCTGTTGCTCCAAGCGTCTCCAACATTAGTCTCCCTGAACGTAACTTGTTTTCCTGCGAAGGCTCTCGGTTCGCTGAACATTTGGATGGACAAACTGTCTGCAGACTCCCGGATGTCTGATGGGAGGGAAACTCTGTCCGGATCATTTTTCCGAGCCGTTCATCAGCAGTGGCAGCAGAGGGGAGCAGGGGACGGCCGGCTTTTTGTTGTTGTTGTTTTTTTTTTCAACTTGGTTGATGAATTTGCTCGGAGAGAAGCTGTGGAGTCTCCTGCTTCTGCTTCCGGGCGGTTTGACGATGGGGTCAGAAACTCAAACGTTTTTGACTCTTATTCGGAGCTGTGGGCTCCTCTCATTCCTCCTTCTACACTCCCCGTCTCATGTCTCTTGCCCTTATTTCTCTTTCTATTCATCTCTTCTTTCCTGAATTCCCCAGTCTCTTATTTCATTCTTCCCCTCTCTTTTTCCTTCCTCTGTTTACTCTTCATCTCCTTTATTCTTTTTTTACTTTCTCGTCTTTCCTAACGTCACCCTTTCAATCTCCAGTTCTTTCCTACGCAGCCTTAATTTCCTTGCATCCTGCCTTTTGTTCCTGTCCTCCTTCCTCTTCCTCCTCTTATGCTGCGTCACTCGGAGGAGGAAGGGGAACAGAATAAGGACAGATTTTTCTGTCCTGCAGCTCTAACAGCAGCTCTGCTTCAGCTCAGCGACAGCCGCGCACACGAGGACCGTCACACCGATGCACCAAAACCTGACGTTCCCATCGGCCAATCAGATCGAATCACAGAGCAGCACTAGTGCAGGGATGAAGGGCTTAAGGGATTTAACAAAAACTTGATGTGTCTGTTTGTAAATTTTGATTTTTATGTTTTCTCCCCTTTCACCGCTTCATGTCTCCATTAAATTTTTTCCCTTTTTTGCTCTGAAACTTCCCCTCCTCCCTCTGCTTGCTTTTTGGGGCAGTCCTGAGCTTCTGCTGCTCACCGATCCGGCCGATCATCATCATTTCTGCCGACGTTTCCCTTCACTGCTTTTTCTGACATCTTTTTTTAGTCCGTCAGCCAGCCTCTTTTTTTTTTTTTTTTTCTTTTTCTTCTCCTCTTCGTCACTTGCTTTGCCTTTTGTCATCCTGTCTGCTTCTCAGGTCTCTCAGGTCTCATCTGGACTAATTACGTGAGGACTGAGTACTCGGATCATTCCACTTTTGGACCTCTAAATCCTAATTCACACCTCGAAGGTGACTGTTGGTTAAAATGTCACAGTTTGGAGGCAAACAGGAGCTCCTGTTGTCTGCTGAGAAATTAATGTGACTATGCCGATTCATGTGTAAAATTTGGAAAGTGACTGCAGCGGTTCTGGACCTGCAACAAGCAGTTTAACACATCTAATGTGTAAATCCATCTACCACCATAACTAACAACCTAACACCAGATCTATGTCCCAGTTTTACGCTTAATTGAGGATTGGCGGATTCTCCGTATATGTAATAATTTTTTTGTTTGTTTTATTCAGTGAATTCTGCAGCAAATGCACAAGTAAAAGCTGCATGAGATGTAAACAAAGGGTGCTGCTGTAGTGATTCACTTCATATTACCGGTGGATTTCAGTAAATACGAATATCATTGAAAAGTACTCACATTTCACTTCAAGAAATCAATAGAAATAAACTTGAAACATAAAACTGATTTACAAATTTCTGTTTGAGATTAATGTTTTGAATTAAATGACTAAAAAGTAACTTTTTCTCGATCTTCTAATTTACTGTAATGTACCTGCATTTTGCCAAATCTTGCATTATTAAGATATGAAAGTATTAACTGGACTTGTCAAACATAAAAGTATTTAAATTTATCTATTGCTTCATCTCTGACAGCTTCATAAAGCTGCTTTAAAACGGTCCAGTCCAGCATTGTTGAATAACAACCACAATGGGTTGAACTTGCTTGAATTTCATTTTCTGGCAGCTACACATAAGCGGATGTTTTAATATAAATGGACAGACAGGTGACGTTAAGGAGTAAATTCTACCTCTCAGAACATCTATGTCCAAGTTTAGTTCAGAGTAAAACTGGATAACCATTTAGAAACCGAACTGAATTCAGAGCTAGTTCACTTTCTCTGCTGTCTTCCGTCTTATTTAGGTTTGGTCCTCTTGAGCATGTTTTGGTCAGGTAAAATGCATTTTATTATGGCCAAAATTAAAACCTCTCTGATATTTCTGTAGATTTACACTACTTCTACTTTACTGCTTAGGCCACTTCAATCATCCCCTGATTATAATTTATTCAATTCGGTTTAATGCTGTTGAAAAGTATCTGCATCTTTGACTGTTTCTTCGTTTTTTGTCACACACAAATGTTTCAGATAATGGAACTAAATTTAATATGACAGACGATCAGATTTTTATTTTTTTTATTTAATAAACTGTTTATTAGCAATTTTTCATTGATAAGGTTCAAACCAACCTGGCCCAATGTAATAGGATATTTGCCACCTAAACCTGATAGGTGATCCAGTCACACTTAGTGGCAACAATGATAACCGCCAGTGAGAATTGTGGTGCACTTTTTTTTTTTTTTTTTTTCCACGATTGATTTAATTGCACTACATTGGAGGGTTTGCAAGCTTTGACAGCGCATTTAAGTTTTTGAGGAAGCATTTTTATTGGATTTAAATTTTGCCTTAAATCAAAGATTTGATGTGAGATGGACCATTTGTGGTATTTATTGGCTAGGATAGGTGGTCTCCTTTGAAATTTCCCACAAATGCCTTTTTTTTTTTTTATTGTTCAGTCACGAACACTGACCTTACCTCAGGCAAGTAAGAGCTTCAGATGTTGTTCTGGGTTGTTTCGTGATGTACTTGAGTCGGTGCTCACCGACCACTCTTGGGGAAAGTACTTGCTATTCTTTCTCCACTCGTAGATGATGGCTCCAGTCCAAAAACAGCTTTAGAAATGGAAATATGCAGCCTTGTTACTCATCTTTTCAAGGCTGTTTTCTTTTTAAGATCTTTAATCCTACTTGCTGTCAGGTTCTAGGCATTTCTGTCCTGGTCTGGTAGTGATCAGGCCTGGGCGTGGCTGGTGAAATTGAATGAAAAATGTGAGCAATCCCAGTGAATTTACAGTTCAGCAATTCAGCCATACTTCTGCAGCTCCACAGACACCTTAGTTTGAACACTTAAGACATGTGCCTTCACTTTGCAATTTTATTTACAGTTAGCACTTCCCTGAAAGAACAGGTAAAACATCCCGCCTACATGATGTACAAAGCAGAAGACCAGATCAGGCCCAGTAGAGCAAACATTTTAACATTTCAAAATGAAACTGTTTGTCTAAAAGTCCTCAGTTTACAGCAGCTGTTCACTCCCATATGTCACCAGAGAGCACCACTCAAAAGTTATTTCATTGAAAAGCCTTAGGTTTAAAATTCATGGACATTCATGGTTATACATGATATTAAGGGTGAAACTGGGACACAGGCATGTTGACATGTTAGTCTTCAGTTTGTTTTCTTGTAATTCGGACTGAAACCGAAACATGGCATGTTGAGCTAAAAGGCTGTTGGATTAAAATGAAACCAAACCAGTGTTTCTGAAAGGATCAGTGCTTATACGCGAGGGGAACTACATTAACTGTTTATAGCTAACTTGTTTATGAAATGTAGGAGCGGATTAGCTAATCCAGATTTAGAAAAGTTTAAATCTGACCGGAAACACTTCAGATGTGTGTGTGTATATTAGTATAAAACCATTTAGTTTTTGTTTTAGAGAGAACATGTAAAAAAGAAAAGGAAAAAAAAATGTCATCTATGTTTTATAGAATCAAACTTTTTTTGTATTTTTATACTTGAAGAGGATTCATAAGCATGGAACACATTTATTCTGTAAATTCTTTATTTTTCTGCGTTAAAAGATTTTATTTTTTCTGCGAACCATGAAACAAACCATAATCACACGTTGCCGTAGAGACCAGAAAACACTCCTAATGCGAACTGTAAAATAGTGCCACCACATTTATTAAAAAAAATAGCACATGAAACAATCCCATCACTGATGAGACATCCCGTTTGTAGCTGTTTTATTCTATTCTAACCAACAGTGTCGGATTATACAGATTCAACTGTTTATCGATGGTTTCTTGATGAAAGTGTGATTGTTCAATCATTTGTGGATGTTCAGATCATGTATATAAACCCAAATAATATATTACAAATTGATTTTATGTGATTTTTATATATATATACATACATATATATATAGAGGTGGGGAAAATACTCCAAAATCTACAAAATGGCATGCATACTGTAAACATTCCTGGAAAATCTGCACGCCGGCTGAACTGACGTCTCATTTTGATTCTGTGTATACCTGTGAGTGTACGATAGAGTGAAGAAAACTGTACAGCGACATATAGATTTTTGTATTCTGTTAAAAGCCCGTCAGAATAACTGTCAGAATAAATAAGAAAAAATAAAAAATCAACTATCACACTTATGAAGAAAGATATCTAAAAGATATTTATCAACTAAATGCTGTTCAGTTTGAAAGTGATGCTTGCTGTGTGGGGTAAGTGTTGTTTGTGAACTGTGAAGAAGAATGATAAACTACTACAAAGTCAGTATACTGTAAGTACAAACCAACTAACTAATCCGTTCAGAACAAAGCACAAATCTGTGAATGGAAAAGAAAAAAAAAACAAAAAAAACATTGCTGCTTCATGTGAGAAAATCCAACAAACGGGTTGCTGCTTTTTGTACGTTCCTGTTGTGTTTTTGTGACAATAAAGGTGACCCTCTGATACACAAGCAACTGTCCAAGACTCGATTTGTTGCCTCAAGCTAATGAAACACCAGGTAAGGTCTGAATGTACAAGAATGAGATTCTGCATGGCAACCGTGAGGAAAAAGGATCAGTACTCGGAGAAATAAAGGCGACCTATACGGAGAGTGAATTTTTATTGAATCCACCAAAGTCAAAGGAGACAATAAGGATGTGAGTTGGTAAACAAAAATTGTGGATTTATTTTAGGTAAAAGTTGAGCCTATTCCTCCAAAGTCTACATCTGATTTATTGCTGTGAACAGAAACATGGAGCGGTTATCGCCGGAGCTCAGCCCCTGATGGAGGTTATGTTCTCTGTTCATTTGAAGGATCGCCCGTCTTCATGTGGCGGTAAGGTGGTTTAAAATAGACATGAATTAAAAACATCTTTTTCCTACAAAATCCCACCTTGATGCAAGTCGCTTTCTGATTCAGACTTTTCTTCTTCCCCTCTCTTGTGCAAAGCTCGGTTTCAGCACAAATACAGCTCGAGTGTTTATGGTCTGCTGCCGACGGGCCTTCTGATGGAGACGCAGGACTTGTTCTGCCTTTAATAAAATATGAGTGTTTGATCATTTAACAGCGGCTGCAGCAGCTTTAATCATGTTGACTCTGGAGTTTCGTCTCCCCCCACACCCCTGATAAATAAATGTCACAATCTAACGCCTGGAAACTAATCAAATATGTGCTCAGTTAGATCTGATCTGCAGCTCGACGAGCTCAGACGACGTTTGTGAGGATTAGATGAAAGTTTAATGACTCCAGAAGACCAAAGAGAAGAGCAGCGAGATGAAGATCAGGATCCTGAGGGGACATTTAAACATTAACGGCCCGCAATCATCAAACGTCTGATAAATCTTGAAGTGGGTCCTGTTTGGGGACAAGGAGACAAATTTGAAGCATCCTCCTGGTCAAGCTGCTTCCTCACCCCCAGATTTTTCTGTCTGTAATGGAGTTGAGCAGTGCAACATTTTATTGCCAGTGATGCAGTTTGCTCTAACTGGGCAGTTTTTCAGCCTTTTACCGTCAGGTGGTGGAAGATTATTGTTCTGACCAGAAATAAAACCAACTGCTGCCGTGTTCTTTCATTTAACTATGATTGCAGTTGAAGATTTATCCATATTTATAAAAAAAAAATAAAAATAAAATAAAAGTGAGCTTTTGCAACATTTAAAACAATCATTTAAATTTAATCAAGGTGCATATTTCCACAGTCTGTGAAATAATTTAAACTTGAAAAGAAGAACCGGGTGCAAGGAGCTGGATAGTTTTCTGTTGGGCTGTAAAATGTCTGCAGTGCAAAGTGTTGAGACCTCAGTGTTACTGTGTTGGATAAACTGGAGTAATTGGCCACATGAGAGCAGCTCTCGGGAGGAAATCATCCGAAGGTTTATCCTCTCTCTGCGCAGTGAAATGTTTTCCTGCAGCAGATTCCCTGGAATACCAAGCAGACATCAGGGACGGCTGAACCTCCGATGCACAGCTTTTCAGGAATTATAGGCAACATGTTTAAACGTGAACGTCAAGTGTTTTAGAGAATTATGACGGTGTCTTTCTCTTTTGGTCCAAGTTGAACATTTTTCCAAAGTAAGATGAGAAAGGTCACGTAAATGGCAGGAGTATAAAATACTTTATTTGTTCAAACGCCAAAGCTAAGCATAAATTCCATATTAAAACAATTTAATAAAATCCTCAGTATGAAAACTACCACAGACGGAGACGCAAAGAACAGCAGCGACAATTGTAACTAAAACCTATTTCTGAGTGGACTCTTTGTCATGTTCATTCTGTGCTGGACTCTCTGGAAATTGTCCTGACGACTTCCAGTATCATCATCAAGCTTCTCCTTTTGATCATGCAAGATGGGCAACATTTCTGCTGCCACTTTCACTGTGAGGATCAAGGGAACTCTCCAGAGCTGCAGCTGTGATTTCTTTTTTCGTTTCCACCATGATATGAGAACAGGACGAAAAGTTTCCTTCATTGTTAAACACCTTCTGCTTCTAGCTCCAGAGTTCAGAGGGAGATGTCTGAAGATACTTGAAGCTGTTGGCCCGGTCTCCCCCTGGAGCTGTGACGGGAACCATCTGTCCGTCTGTATGGCTGATTCCTTAAATCTGAGGTGAAACAGAAACCAAAAGATGCCTTACAAGTGGGAAAAATAAAGTTTAAAATTTGGCTTACAGTTCTTTGTTGGAGACGTAAATATTTAAATAGTCGATATAAAAAAAAACTGTTTACTTGTAACTGACTATGTTGAAAATCAATTAAAAGTATGCAGAGCATTGAAAATTTCCTTTTACTCAGTTGCCGACTTTAGTGTCTTCTAAATCACTTCTGATTCAATTCATTCATAACCATAGTTCATTCAACTGTTTTTAATACGACAATGAAAACTGATGTGAAGAACTGAATTAAAGGGTAAATCTTCATGTGGTCCTACATGTTGTGTTGCATTACAGCTAGAATAATAATGTGTGTCCACATGGTTTAAACTTACTGCTCCTGCCAAAACTTTGATTATTTTGTCCACTGATGACTTATTTGGTTAAACTTGTTGGATACCAGATTTTTCTGTGGTTCATCGTGGAGGAATTATTTCTCAATTTTAAAAGTACGAATTTAAAGAACATGTTTGCCTCTTGTTGTTTTGCAGGCCTTAAACTCTGCTACGTATATTTTTAGGTTTAAAGGAACCAACGAGGACTTGTATCCTGCAGACGCTTTCAGATGATTCAGAGGAGCCGAAGTCTCTGGAGGAAACCCTGTAAACAAACTTGTCCTCCTTGAGCCAGATGCCTCAGTGGAGTTTCTGAAACCCCTGCTGAGATTGTAAGTCAACATCAGTTTGATTTAAACTGTGACAATTATCCGAATCTCTGAGGCTTCCGAATGTTTGCGTTGCGTCGCAGTTTTTACCCAGGACATATTCTTCTGTCTATAACACGGTAGTGCTCGGAGTTTGAAGATGTCACCTCATCGCTGAAGAATGAGTCGCACACGAGACGAGAGGAGCGTTTGGCTGAGCGAGCCGTGAAGGGCGCAGATTTAAGAGCTGGAGAGATGGATGGGTGGAAAATAAAAGAGGGTTACAGGAAAGAGTGAAAACTTGCTGAAAGGAGGAAGAGAGTGTCAGAAACGGCAAAGCAGCAGGTTTAACAGTTTATGTTTTTGTCTTAATGCAGAAATGGTGTTAAACGTATGAAATCACCACTAAATCTATTGACCGCCTGTCAGGAAACCACTGTTTCCCTGTTTCCTGACGAGCAGGAAGCACTGATTTCACTCCGCAGTCAGGCACAGTCTCAGGTGGCTTCTTACCGGTGATGATGTCCTCGATGGCGCCGTCTTTCCCCTCCCTCACCGGAGGAGATCCCTGCTTCCTCTTCAGCTCTGCGATCAGATCCATCTGAGGTTGTCTGCACATAATAGAAATCTGGAAGAAGAAATCAGGCTCAGTGTTGGTCTCACATGCACAGGTTATTAAATCATGTCTCTGGATCAATTATGATATCAAAACACCCAGGGACCCTTGTCTTTCAGTTTATTAGGTTGCAGTTGGTTTTCTTGTTGCAATATAAGCTACTAATCAGATTTGCTTCTGCTAGAGAGCCGTCAGGGGGGGCACTACTCCCAACCATCTAATACGAGGTATTAAAGCGACAGATAAATACCACAGTAAATCACGACCAGATTTTTTATCCGGCTGCTGATGTCAGGAAGTTGGTGTTTCACCTCAAACCAGCTTTTGTATTTTTCCCCAACATAATACAGGTTGTGTTCTCTAAACTCAATCCTAAATGAAACAAATGATGAATTGCATATGAGTCAATAAGTTCCCAAAAATACAAACTTGTTTTTTTTTTCCTTAGGATTATAAAAAGTGGGAGAAAAAAAAACTTAAAGCTCAATTTGTCTTAAAAGGCTTATTGACAAAGTAATTATCAACACAGAGTTGAGCTTATTCATACTGTCTGTAAATCGTGTTGTGGGAAATGTTTTATTAACACTTCTGGTAAGTTAAATTCACTCGATTTTTTTAAAACAATTTCTACAATTGTGATTTTCTTTCTGAAAACAGAGTTCGTCTTTTTGTTTGACAACTAAAAAGGACCCCCTTTCTAAACCATGCATAGTTACAATTAGAAAAATCAGTGTGGAAAAAGTATAAATGTCCAATAAGCAGTGTAATTGCCCTTCTTAAATTTTGTATGATTATTATTACAGAATTATCTGATTCGGTAGCTAAGATTGATGTGGATATAATGTATTTGAATATTTCTTTCAAACAAGTGGTTAGATCCTAAAGCTTCGCATAACTGGACAAAAAAAATTCTAAAACTTAAATATTTAAATAAGAAGTCAGGAATTTGAACTTGAAATAAGAATCTGCAACAACAAAAAAATAATATTGCTTTTGAATAAATGCCACTGGTATCGAATACAATTATATTTAAAAAGCCAAGCAATTAGGATGCCTTCTGGAGAAATCACAGCACATGAAATGCTGCGGCACGACGCGTGAAAGGAGCGCACTGCACAGAAACGTTGTCGTTTCTCTTTGACTTTAATCTCTCGTATCTCGTTTCTGTCTTGTTTGTTGTTTTTACAGGGAGTGGAAGTAGTTGAGTCTTCGAAAGTAGTTTCTTCTAGTCATTTTGAAACAACTGTACATTTCATTGGTTCCGTCTGTGATAATTATTAGAAAACACAAGCTGAGCTGTTACCGTGTTCCTCTGTGGCTCCGGTTTGGGAGGAGCGGAGTGATCGTCACAAGCTGGACGTTGTCGTTTCTCTGTCTCCTTGCTGTCCTGCTCAGCTTGCTGACGGGGAGCAATAAAAACATTATTCTGACTGAAACCTGTAGAGAAAGCTAAATTTAGATATTAACTGGTTATAAACTCCAGAGAAATATCAGAGTCATTACTGCTGAACAGTAAAACTTTAGAGAGCTTTTTAAGCTATGAAATCTCTGACCTTGTACGCTTTGATGAACCGGATAAAAACAGAGAAGAACTCAGAGGGCAGAGTCATTGTGGGATCTTCTCCAAAGTACTCCACGACCGACTCGTATGTATCCTGAATGCCAATGACCCCCCGAAACAAGAGTGAGGAGGAGAAACAAATAAAAGTAAATGAGTTGAGTTCACTGAGGCTGACCTGGGCAGTCTTTTCTTCGGCCTTCAGAGAGTCGAGAAGCGGTGCGTTGGTGTCCAGAAACGTTTTCAGGACAGGGTTCTCTTCTTCTGCTGAGAACTCGCTCCTGGTCAGCTCCATGCCTCTTTCTAGAGCTTTCAGATTCCTCAGGATGCTGTCGAAGGATACTGCAGCACGGAAAAACAAAGGTTTATAATGAGAGAAGCTGTTAAGGAAATGAAGAGATCTCTCTTTGTATCCTCATTTCAGCCACATTACTGCACAACATTATAAATACACATTTTATTGAATTCAAATGATATCTTTAAATAACTTTTCTTTGTTTGAAAAGTACATTTCTGTGATTTTTGTGAACTTGAAGTGAACATCTTTGTCTATTTTCTCACCTTTCTGTAGTATAAAGTACATAAAAACCAGCAGGATTTATTAGATAATGAAGTAAAATCTTAGCAAGTCTCACAGTATTCACAGTAATGTAAGCAAAATAGTCTTTCAGAAAAGTGTGAGCTGCTGAATTGGACCCGCAATGTCGTCTTCTGTGGCGCTTCCCATTAACTGCTCTCTCAAATTGGCCCAATTTGTAACAGAACTAGAACCACAGATGGGGTTGTTTTTATACAGTCGTTTTATTAAAATAAGCTGCTGGGAAATGATGAAGGTCCTGAATAAAAAAAAGAAAGTAATAGAAATAGGAATAGTTATGATTGACTCCTTAAAAGCAATCTGAGGAAAACAGAAGGTTTAATAAACTAAATGCAACTGCCTGAAAAACTGCAGAGGGCTGCAAGCTGAAGGTGTTTTACTGATCCAGACTGGGTGCCATTGGGCTCTGCATGCTGGAGATGAGGATTGAAAATAATACTGTAGAAATATTCCAGCAGAGGTGTGACGAGAAAACTGTTTACATGTAACAGCGTTGCATATTGTTGCTGCATATTCATGGACCCTCTACTGTGGCTTCCTGTGTCGTCACCCATCAGATTTCATCTGAGCTCTGTGGAATAATTTACAATTTGAGGGACAAATTTTAGTTTAGCTGTTTGGAATGTTTATGTTCCAATGAGCCATTTTTTTTGTTTTGTTTTTTTTCCTCTCTGCGTAAAGTTTGTTTCACGCTAAAAATCCTAGTTACTCTTTGGAATTAGTACTTTGAAACAATTCAAGAAAATTTGCTAGAAAAAAAAAATCAAACAGTTATGTGCAATGAAAATTTTGTAGAAGCCTGTAAGTAAACCATTCATCTCATTGCACATATATATGCATGAAAAATACTCCATCAATGAAAACTTTGGTCACTTGTGGAGTTTTCCTCTGATTAGCTGTTTTTGTTAGGCAGGATATGTTCAAATTTTATAAACACGCGTGGTGCTGTTTGTAGGTCAGACTCGTGTGATGTTGGAGGTTACCGAGCGCTGCCTTTTCCAGGAATTGCAGTTCAGTGTGGAAATTCTGCAGGTCCGGGTATTTTTCCCGGATGATCTTGACGATGAAGTCCAACAGCGTATGTCTGCGGTCTGTTGATTTAGTGTCCGGTAGCTTTAAGGAGTCAGCAGAGCAGAGCAGTTAAAGAAAACCTATTGACTGAGACGGCTACAAATTCATAGCTACTTGAGGGTGCAAACTCAAACTTTAATCCAGTTTAGAGTTTCTCACCAGGTCTAAACTCTGCAGATGGAAGCCGTACGCCGGCCCTCGCCTGCTGCTGTTCATGTAGTTTCCAAACGCCAAAATGATCTATAAACCAGAAACAAGTGGAGCACTGTGTGACGCATCTTTCTGTTTAAAGTTGGAAGAAAATATTTAACCACTCCAATGCGTTTTCTCATCTGCTGATGTGTTAGACGAAACATTTAAATAAAACCATTTACCTCCAAGATTTTCTTCAGCTTCATGGACGATCTGACAGACATTGAGGCTGCGATGATGGCATCCAGCTGCTGCAAGACGGCAATGAAAACGTGATCAAGGTTACAGGTAAACGAGCAACCTTGCAAAATGGTTTCCCTAAAACCAAACGATAACTTCAACACACACACACACACACACACACTTGACATTTGTGTTTTCTCAGACTGCAGAGACCCGTTTCAGGCCACATAAACTCACAGGCTGGATGTTCTGGATGCTTTCTGTGAAGTTTCCCATGAAGGTCAGCGTGCTGATCCTCTGGGAAAGCCTCGGGATCTTGCCGAAGCGCGCCATGAAGCGATCCTCTTCGCTGAGCTCGTCCAGCGACCGACCTTCGCTCTCGTAGGTTTGGATGAGCTTCATCTCGTACTCCGTGGGGATGAAACGCTCCAGCAGCTCCAGGAAGTCCAGACTCAAAGCTTTCTGGTCGTACCTGTGTGAACAGCAGTCCTCTGAATTTACTGGTCGCTGCATTCGGCTGACGGTTTTGAAGTTCGGCACGTACGTCTCGATGGCGCTGCAGATGTCTGATGTAGCCACGCATTTCTTGCGCAGAGTGATGGCCAGGTTTTTGGCCCTGTTGGGCTCCATTATGGACACTCTACTGGGAGTCTTCCTGGCCATTTTCTTCTTCAGGGTGCCCAGATCCACCGGAGGGGCCTGAGCTTTGGTCTTAAACTGTTCCTCGAAAGCTTCCATGTCCAGCTCCTGAAACGGAGTTTAAAAGCACAGCAGCAGAAACGTTTTGAGTTTAAACAAAAGGCTGAAGGTTTTCTCTTTCTTTAACTGAATTTACAATTAATATCCTGTAATTAGAGTTGGAGTAAAAACTTTTATGACCTAAATCCAGAGATTTCCATCCACTTTTGTTTTTAAAAGGTTCTAACTTAAATTTTCAATATATATTTTTTAGAGAAATTTCTACTTAAAAACTCAGTATGTTCACTTAAAATACAAACAGTTTTAGTCCAAAAGCAGAAACTACAGAACTGTGTTGCTAATATGAAGCTAGAGATGTGATGATGTGAGATTATCAGGCATATAACCCTGGATAATTATTTTTTACTGGTTTTGGATAATCTATAAAATAACGTATAACATAAACTAAATGCTTAAAAAAAAACAAAAACAAAAAAAAAACAGAAGCAGTAGCTGCAAAATATTACAGCATATTCCTATTACTAACACCGTTTATGGAATATACTTGTGCTTATTCTTAAGTAAAAATGAATATGCATTTAGAAGTACCTTTTAAGTACATTTTTCCCGTTTCTGCCCTTTACAGTGCAAGTATGTGCATTCTGCATGAATAGTAAACGTTCAGCTGGCTACTAATCAGAATCTCATGACTGTTTTTCATAACTAAAATATTTCCAGCCAAGTTTGTAGTTTTTTTTTTTTTATGAGTTACCCAAGTGTGTATGATGATGGAACACTTTTATAGCTTAGAAACCTGCAAGACGTGTTGGTCGTCCAGCTCGCCGAAGATGGTTCCCTCCACCTGGTCTGATTTCAGAGCGTCCCAGTTGAACAGCGGCATGCGGTATTTGGTTTGAATGGGCTTCTTCTGTTTGTCTGTAGGAGGAATAAAGAAAATGTTTAGATGTTCAGATTTTACACCACTTGTTATCCTTAGAGGTTTTCAATAGGAAAAAAAAATGCTTAATCAAGCTTGAGCAACGTGTCCACCGGGGCTCAGTGACTTCTCAGTGGTGCACATCTTAAAGTGACAAAGACTTCAAACAGCATCCAGGGTAACAAAGCTGAAATTGCATGTTTGCTAGACCATTTTCCTAATGGGAACCTGATGTCAAGGATAATTTCTAAGATATTTTTCAGCCAAACTCACTAATCCATCACAAATCAACCAAAAGGCAAAACACGAGGCAAATCTGATTAGATTTTATTTACTGTGCAGCATGATGAGGATGGTTGATGATGCTCTATCTTCCCAGTCACTGCCCATTTTGTTGACCTTTGAAATATACTGAGACCATTCGGGTTTCCTACAGACTTTTCAAAATTCAGTGTTTTTTCCATATTCTCATATTCAGAATTCTCAGTCTTTTTTTTTTTAAAGTAAAACTAAAACCTTCAGTCTTTAATTTTCTTATTTTTTGCAGAGGTCAGACTTTAAATGTGAAACCTGGAAAATCCAGACTGTAAAATGAAGTTTGGGTGATTTAGATGATGGCAACGCAAAAACAAAATCTGGACACAGATTTTCCAAACTTGGGTTCTCTATTTGCGCACTTTTCCAGTCCTGGAACATGAATCAAATACAATTTTCCAGACGGCACAGAAGCCCAGTCCAAAAGATCAAAACGGTTTAAAGTTGCGATGGTGAACTCACCCGAGCCCCCCACTGTCTGCTGCGCCACAGCGCCTCCAGAAGGCGGTGGTGGGGGAGGAGGCGGCGGCGGAGGAGGAGGAGGAGGTTGAAACTTCGGTAGTTCTGTGGTTGGAGATTGTGGGGAGGTGGAAGTATCGTCTATTTGATCACTGACGGTGTCTGCAAGGATCAGTCACATGACGTATAAACCTCCAAAGTCTGCACATTAATGAGCTTTTAAATAAAATCTTGACGCGCTGCATAAACCGTAACAACTTCAGGAAGGTGGACTTCTCGGAATATCAAAGAACAAATGCCTCTGTGCTGACCTCTTTGTGACTCCCGCTGGACCACCTGAAGGACCAGCTCACCAGAGGGGGCGCGGTCCATTCGAAGGAGGCCCTCCTCCACCAGAGCCTGAACCCTCAGCTCCAGCTCCTTCAGCTCATCGGAGGATCGACGTCCGTCTCCTGCTTGATCTGGCTGCTGGTCCAAAATGAGTAGCGTTAAACGAGGTGCAGAGTTAAACTTTGAGTTTGCATACATACATACACATGCCAAATAAATATACTGATTCATAATAATTCATCTGTCCTATAGCTGCCTACTTGGATTCCTTTGTTGAATGTCAGCTGCCGATTGGCTCCCCTGCAACTTCCGGCTGTAGTCGTAAAACAGAAGACTTTACTAAACTGCAGGTAAATCTTTCTGTTAAATTAAAAATAGATTTATTTTCTGGTGAGGGATAACTTGGGACACCCTCACATCTCTTGCGACTTAAAATCGCACACACACACGCACAAACTGTAGACAAGAACATGAAGGGGAAGAATAGCAGATCTGTGGGCATTAATAGATGGAGTAGGTAATTTTTTTTTTTTTAATACAGACACAAACTAAGCAATGTCTGTCCCATCTAGTAAAGCCAACGCAGTCTCCCTCCACTTTTAATCTCTAATCCAGTTTAGGTTCAGAAACGCACAGAGAAACGAACCTTGAACATACGTGAAGGTGTAAACAATCCCTTTTGTAACCCTTAGAACAAGCGTTGGTTACAAAGGTACTACGTCGTGAACTGACCCACAGTCGCAATAGTAGGAACAATCGGTGACGCGTTGTTCTGTGCTCTAGCCTGCACTTGGCAAACAGCTGTGTTATCCAGTTGTTTAGTCACTTTATTCAGCTAAATATTGAGGACTATAATTATTCACACCCCACTTCTGTTAGAGTTTTAGCCAACAAGGAGTTGGGAGCAAAACTCCTTGTTGGCTCCCAACTCCTTTTGATTTTAGTTGCACCTAATGCAACTAAAATCAGCAGGTACATGGGATTAATTACAGAACAGTCTATCAAGACGGAACAGAAAATGTATTCATTTTCTGTTCAACAGCTTGAAAAAGTTTATTTCATCCTCCATCATAACCAGAATGTATATAAATGGCTCATTACACCGGTCTTAGTAGCTCGGACTATGTGAGTGTTTTGGCAGCACAGCAGGCGGGTCATATTCCCCTTGCTGTAGCTAATGTGTGTGACTGCAACCCCTCATTTTTCCTGTTGTAACAGTTTTAACATTTCCTAATCACCCCATGATCTAATGGCTGTTGATATTGCTATTCTGAATTACTGCTGCTATAATGTTCTTCTTTTCCATCTTGATTGTGGGAATTTACTATGCTACCATGTTTATCTCTCTGCCTTTGTGCTTGGCTTTGCTGCCACCTCTCAGCAGTCCTAGGTGTGTGTTTGCCTGTTTATGCTTCCATCCATAAGAATGCAAACATTCTTATGAATGTTTCATAACGGAAGCATTCTTATGAATGCCTCCATTCATAAGAATGGAAGCATAAATAGAACCATATCCGAAGGCCTAAAAAACACAAAAAACTTTAAAAAGAGCTGAGATGAAGCCTTTAAAACTCTGATCTGCTATTTTCTGTTCAAGCAGGTTTTTAAAATAATTCATCAAGTTGTTTCATTCTGGTTTCTCCTGCTTCGAACCCTGTTGCTGTGTAAAATGTTCTAAATGCCAAAGGATGATGGCATCTTCCAGATGTTTTCTGTTACAGCGCACTAGGTGTTTCTGAGCGTGCATCAGCTGTACTGTACCTTTAAGGGGTCCCCCTCTTTGCAGATCTGAATGAGCTTCTTCTCCAGCTCGGAGACTTTCTGCATCGCCCCCATTTCGGTTTCCTGGAACTTGGAGCTCAGCTGAAACATGAAAAGGTAAAGTTTTAATGTTTGAGATAAATTTTGATATTTCTGCTTGCAAAGCAAAATCTACACCAATCAACTGTAGCTGAATGTAAATGGATTGCAAGGTTTAATTACCTGAGAAATTCTCCCTTTGATTTTTTTTTTACATTTTTTTATAGCTTTACACAGATTTTACTGTTTATTTCTCCTATAAAGTCATTTTAATGCAGCTAACAAAATACTTTAAAGAAAACTGACATTGTCGCTGAAAAGTCACAGAATCTAAATGGCTGTATTAATAGTATAAAAAGTGATGGAATACACCTGAAAGTTCCATAACGTGTGTGTGAAGTGTCCTTTTAAGAGGAGTTGGTGTGTGCCGTTCATTCACCTGCGTGTGGAGCTTCTGCAGCTGCTCTATGTGATCCAGCAGGGTGGTCTTGGTCTCTGCATCCTCCAGCAAAGCTGCCACATCAAACGCGTTATCCAAATAGGCTTGGATCTGGACCAGCAGCCTGTCGCTCTCTGTAAACTTCAACTGCTGCAATGGAGAGATTTAAGCAGTACCTTCGAGTTTAATTTGAGCAAATGAGACATAAGCGTGAGGTGTGTCTGCTCCAATTTTTAAAAGTTGTATTTATCATGTTCAGAGGGTGGAAGGCCAAACTTGCCTCCAAGTAGGAATCCAGGCCATGTTGGGTAAATTCGTACTGAAGGTAGACCCTGAAGTTCAGGTTTTCCACCGAGTGGACCACAATGTTGATGAATTGCATACAGGCCACCTGGTGGACAGATTAAGTAAAGATTATTTCTTTTCAGGAACTTGTAAAGACTCAGATTTGGAATATTTTCCAGTTTTTACGTTACTTGGATAAAAAAAAGTCTGTGTTGGGGAAAATTGAATGCGTTTGAGAACTTTGAACCTAATGTTTTGGACAAATTTTAGCTTCTTTATTAAAACAAAAAGAGTTCTGATGTGTTCAGAAGAACTTTGCCTGATTAATTAATTAATATAATTATCAATTTCAATGCTTGAGATTTGATATTTATTTCCACAAAAAAAGTTTCAAATTTTTCCAGCTCAAATTCCTTCCAAGTACTTTTGTTGCATCTTCGGTTGACGGGTCATATTTTGAAAAAATCTCGGTTTGATTCAAGGTTTACCATAAAGTCAATGTCGCCTTCTTCTTTCCGAAAATACTCCATTAGCTTCTCGAAGCGCCTTTTCTCTCCACAGACCTGAGAGAGAGAAAAAAGGGAAATATTAACAAACATGTTCTTATTTTATATGCTGCTCATGGTAATGTTTTCAGCAGCAGTGAACACATGGGGGCAGTATGCTCTCATCCTAAGTGGAGTTTTTTCCTCTGAATGTAGATAATGCTTTGACGCTAGTCATGCGTTTCTTAGCAAACACACAATCTACTTGGGAACACTAAGATAGGACGTTTGCCAATTTCCCACTTGTGTAGAGTAGAATCAACAACTATTTTCAGCTCCAGAAAAGATCAAACAAAAGAACAGTAAAAAAAAAAAATGTTTGAGTATGTGGTTACATTTAAACATTTTCTTTTTTGTCAACGCCTCATCAGTTCCCCCTTCTGCTATACAACTGACTGAACTTCCACCAGCTCCTTTTTGCAAACCCATGTCCACTAAATAATGCAGGAGCCCAAACAAAGCTGTACCTCTGCTGCCGAGCGACACATAAACCGCCTCCTGGCCCGACGCCCGCCTGCCTCTACGGCAGAAGCACACGATCTCTCATCATCTCCCTCATGACTCTCACCCATGTCTGCGCTGCTGTGGCACTAAAATTAAGAAAAATCTCTATTGTCCTCCTCATTTCTTCCCGACAGCAAACAGCGTTGTCGATTACTGCTAACTGACATGGTTTGCAGAGAGGAAAGCAGCATTTGCAGTGAGTTCAGAACATTTAAGTGCGACTGCTTCCTTGTTTTGTGCACCTTAAGTTTATTTCGTGAGTTCGGCCCTCAGACTGCATTCCTTTGCCGTGGCTCAGAGGATGAAACACGCTGCAAAGCAGGTTTGTCGCATCCTGTAGTAAAAATAAATGCTGCTAGTTCAGGTTTACCCTCCTGTCTGTCTGAATGGTTGCAGCGTCTCTGAGTGACTGCTGTTGCTACTGAGATGAAAAGCAAAGGTCAGAGGTTCTGTGAGTGTTTGGCATATTTACACTCCTTCAGAGAGTTTTGTTGGACGGGGCAACACTTGGTGTGAGCACCGATGATGAATAGATCAGAATTTTTTTAAAGTGCTATATGACTTGGGGCAGATTAGTAAAAGTGAAAAAACATGAATTTTCTGTTTGAACTGCTCCGAAAAGTGAAAACATTGGCTTCCTTTTTTTTTTTTCTGACTTCAGAAAATAGTCCAGAAAAGTTAGAGATGATATTTCAGGACTTTGTTTTATACAAAAGGGGTTATGGTCTTTTTGTTACTTCACCATTCGATAATGGTGCTTCATAATAAATTGTCATGTTAAGGTCAACACAATCAAGATCACTGTTTGGTATTTTGTCAGTCACTGACACTCCATCGTCAGGGTAAGATTTGAAAGATCAACACTAGATTTTCAACGTCCCTAGAGGAAAACTCAGTGGAAGGAAAAAACTCAATAGAAAAAAGGTCATAAACAACAGGGATAAGTAGAGCTTTGAGAGGATTAAGGAAAGTTTATTCAAGGGTTTGGGGAAGATTTACGTGTGAACTGCAGCTAAAATTACAGCTTCAAGAGCAACGATGGAGAACGATGGAAGGCAGCAGAGCCAGCAATGCAGAAAAGATTTGAAAACTGGGCTTTCTCAGCACCTTAGCAGAGCAACAGACTCTGCTCCTTGCTACATTGCATTGATGCAGTTTTTCATGCAAAACATCAACTAAGTACTTTCAGTTCAGTTACAGTACGTTACGTGAGCATGCTTTTCAGTAGGTTTATATTAATGGATTAAAAATGATTTTTACATTCAGATTATTTGAGGACACAGAATATTTATTAGTTCTATGCCATAATCAAAGTTAAAATAACTTAAATGTCGGTTTCACTTTTGCTACTGAATTCTTATTATTTTCTCTTTTTTCCTATTTTTTTTTTACACCAAGTCTAACATTGATTGTTAGACCATTGCTCGTCGTAAACAGTGGAACAGTAATCGACAATACTGAAACAATAAGCACCTTTTCTAGAAATTCGTCTGAACTTAATAGACTTTCATTCCTTAGTTTGCTAATGTCGTACTGACGCAGACTTTAAATATACCTTACTTCGTATGACTGAAGTAGAATTTAGATCTATTTTATTTTTTTTTTCCAAACTTATTTTTTCTTTAGCTGACGAAGTGAAAACTGACATTTAAACCTCGGACAATTTCCTTCAAGTCAAACAATTTCCACAGGGCAGGAACCTGCTCTGTCCAGACTCTGAATGTTGATTACATGGGTGCCTGTTATCTGACCTCTTTGAAGTTGTCAAAGGCGGACAGGATGATGTCATGGCCTCCTCTCACCAAACAGACAGCTGCCAGCAGCTCCAGCACCAGGGCTTTGGTCCTGAGAAGAGTAAAAAAAAAAATTACGTACCAAAATTAAATACAGCATTTTTTTAGATAAGTTTCAAGTTAGCATTGAGGCTAATTTCAGTTTAAGATGAGAATTAGCTATTTTATAAGCATTTTCAATTATATTTTCTGAAAAGCCATGAAAAAAAAAAAAGTAAGATGCAGATACTAACTAGAGCACTCCACACCGAATCAGTGGAATCGCTGGTAGTTTTATACAGAAATTTGAATTCTTGTCTACTGAATTTTATTCAGGTTCGGAAGCAATTCTGACATAATGATGGAACCGGAAATGTGGAAGGTGATTAAGTCTGATATTAAGCTCATGAGGGAAAATGTTGAGCTGCTATTTCAAAGCGAATTCAACAGCTGACGTTTACTAAAAATGCCATAAATAAAAAAGTTATTAGTTGTTAAAGAGTGACTGTAAATGCTAGGTTTTGTGTAATTAATAGCATAATGCTGGTTTCACCTGGGGTTCCGGTCGTTGAGGCTGAGCGTGATCTCGTTGACGCAGCTTGGGTGCTCCATCACCTGGTTGAACCCTGACTGAAAACATGAACAATTATTACAATATTGCAAATGTTAGAAATGGAGGTCAGGGAAGACTCACTGAAATCTCATCTCTTTTCACATTGTATCAATAGTGATCAGGGTTTGAAATAGACTGCCAATAAAATTCAGAATGGGAGTTGATACATACATTTTAGCAAGCATCAGGACCATGCTGACTTTTTTTTAAACTTCAAATATCTTCTCCCACACGTCTATCCAAAATCAATTTTAAATTTTAACTCGCCATCTCAAAAAGTCTGAAGGAACATGAAATTCTCCTGAAATGTCCCACTGCAGCCCAGAGTTTTCTTCGCTGCGTAAAGCTGGATACTTCTACATATCCTCTGTACTATTTCAGTGGCAAGTGATTCTTATTTCTGCTTGTATTTAAAACATTTTTCTGAGATCCATCAAATTTTCACCTTTATGTAAAATCGTGAGGTTTTCTCTCACTTTACCAAAATCGCCCCAATAAGTTACATAAACTAAGCCAAAAGTCTGTTAAACTGCAAAAGATAAAACAAACAAAAAAATAGATCCAAAAGTAACGACACTTTTTTAAAGATCACGTTTGTAATGAATGTTTTTTTTTGTTTGTTTTCAATACAAATGCAATCTGAACATAGTAGTTATTTAACACCACCTTCATTTCAATTCAAAGTTAGAACTATTCTTTCAATACACATATTCATCAAAGCATCCTAAAGTAATTTTATTGCAGTGATGCATTAACAGTGATAATTATTCACACACACAAAAAAAAAGAAAACATTTCCTTGTGGGAATAGAAGTATTTACATACGTGGTAGTTCATGATGGCACGTAGACACATGATGCAGAGATGAATGTCGTCCTTCTGAGTCACGATACGCGACGGCCTCTGCGCTCTCCTGCTGGAGAATAATTAATCCATCAGGTAGAAGTGGAGCATGCTGCACCAACATACATTTTGCTTTTTAAAATAACATAGGAGATGTTTTAAATACATTTTTACACATGAGGTAATAGAAATCATGACAGGAATTTATGAAAAACATTTTTTCTTTTTACTTGCATCAAACTACACAAGACAAACCCAAGTCATTATTATTTTACAGATTTCATGCAACTGTCCTTAGAAAAACCACTGATTTGCGACAAAACTCTGAAACAATCCATTTATTGTATTTCCAATATAAGTTTAAACTTTTTACAATCTTTTATAGAACAATGGGAAGTTAATGTGAGTCCACGCGTTCCTTATGAGACTTTCCGGTTGAGACATTTTTTACATTTCAACACCTTCTGTTCAACAGGAGGCCAGACAAACACCTTCATACTCGCCATGAAAGGAATGCAGTGACCTCAGATCAGTGAAAGATAAGACAGTTCAGGAAACGCGCGACTCTGGAGTTGAGTTTATCCATGTGCCCGAGGGCAAGTCGGCTTGGAAACCGCAGCAGTCTCAGTAGCTTCACAGAAACGGCTTCTTAATTTGATCAAATTGCATCTCAGCAAAAATATAAAAATGATCAAGAGGAGTTTCAACTGAGGCCATCTATTTTTAGTCCACACTTAACTTTTGGTGCACTTTTTTTCAGTTAAATAAAAATTTGATCAAATTTAGGGGACATATGTTTCAATTAAAAAATCAGGACAATCTTGTTATCCCTTCGTTTTATATTGGATTCAAAATTACTTCTCCCTTCAAAGGAGCCACAGCTCAGTTTTTTTCTAGTGTTGGAGTGCTGTAAAAAAAAAAATGCTAAATCAGAATTGGTTAAGACAAGAACAACCAAATAAAACTAGAAATTGAGATCAGCTAGGAAAACCCTGACTTGAATGCAGCTGGCAGCCGTGGAAACCTCCCTCTATGAACCTCACTAACCACAGTTCTTGATGTAATCTGGAGGACACACCGTTTTGAAGGTCTGCAGCTACTGGCTCGCAGAATGTTGGTGACCTCTGTGCACCGCTCTGATTTCTACAAAAGCCACTGCCTCGTGGCTAAGTTGCCTCCGCTTTATCACGCAACTATCATCTGTTTCCTGTGGAAAGTAATTAGAAAAGTTATTGACTGAACGTCTTGCACAGACGTTGCAAGACGTTGCAAGAAAGGCATTTTATCTCGAAACCATGCTGGTATTTGCTGATCTCCTGAGATAGAGCAAGAGCGCAAGAGCTGGATTTCATACAACTGTGGCCGTGGAAGCAATTGAAACACCTGAATTCAATCGTTTGTAGAAATGAACTTGTGAGCCAAGTGAATCTGTGATAAGCTGTTCCTTTCCTGGGACCAAGCTGCTCCTGATGCTGCCGTTGCTGTTGACTTTGTGTTTTCTTTACCTAGAATGCTGTCCTGGTCTGGTAATTCTTTGATTTTCATTCCCCAGTAGGATCAGCGAATGACAACTCCTAATAACGCTGGTTTTGGAACAATCACTTTTTGGAGTCAGGTGTGCCTCTTTTTATCGTATATTTTTGAGAATTGTCAATAAATGATTACCTAAATTCTAATGTAACCCAGGCGTTTATTCAATTAGACTGCAATCTAATCTAAATTGCAATAAATTAGACCCATCGTTGTCTTGTCAAGTTCCTGGAAGTTGCATTTGTTGCTCTAATTTGTTGACAATTAGAGGTAAAGTAAACTTAATTTAATTGGTTTGCATATTACATGTTTACATGGCTCTTATAAAATTCTCTTGAATTTTTTTTCTAATTTCTCCCTAATTCTGTGACATTGTATTTAACACTCATCACATGTAACTTCTTTGACATCCTGAATAGACTTTATCAACAACACTCAGAAATGCCTCATACTTGATTGTAAACGCTTTAGTGAGCTTCGCGCCGTGGCTGGTTGGGGATTCATTCGGATTTCTGCCGACGTCTTCCACCGACTTGTCTGCAGCCTTCCCTTTATCTGAGGGCAGTGCGCCGTTTTCGGACGTCTCTGTGTCTGACCTGTAAATCACAGCCATGAAAGGATAAGCCGTGTTTGCACTCATTCAGATGAATATTTACAATGTTCTCGGGTTAAGCCATTCCAGCAAAAGAGACTGTAAAAAACAAGACTAACACATTTCACATAATTTGTGTGACGTCTGTTTCTGGGTTTAAAAAAAAAAAGGATATTTCTAATCCATACTCACGTAACAGCACTTTGAGCGGCAGAGAGATACTTCACCAACACGTTTAAACCCTGATTCTCCTCATTTAGGAATTCCTGAGCCCAGCTGCAGGAAACATAACACAGAAAAATGTTATAATAACATTAATTGTTGTATGTAAATTGCATGTGAATCATTTTTAAATTCACGGTAAACGGTTTCTCAAATTTCTCACCAGTTGGCGTTTAGGCAGAACCATACAAACAGATGTAAAGCTGAATATTTGTGGCTTTTCCAACCCTTCCCCATTCTGGATCCTAATGTCTTTTCTCCACCTGTTAAACTACGTTAACACTTCAGTGAGACTTACCCTATGTGATTGGTCCTCAGGGAAATCTCCAGCTCTCTGAGGACCTGAGTCAGCTCTTGGACACGTCTCTTAAGCTGACAAAACACATTTAAAGTACAGAAGAGGCCATTGACACATTTACTCAGAAAATATCACATTTGAATAAAAAGACTGAGCTAAATATCCCTCACAGAAGGTTAACTGTTTGTTATACCTCTGAGAAAAACAAAATGTTTTAGAGGTTAAGCGGTTTATTTTATACAGTTCTTTTATATATATATAAAAACTCATTTCCAGGTACTGTTATTGAACTACGTGTCTGTTTTCTATCAACTTAAAATTAATAAATGCTGCCCTCTAAAAAAAAAAGTATAAATTACAGAAGACCTAAGTAATTAGTGGTTTGTAGACAAGTGAGTATATAAATAAAATGTTTTGTTTTTTTTTTCAAAACTTAAATTGAACCTAAATATTACAAAACAAGCAGATTCTGACATAAAGGAAACAAAAACGAGCATAATTAAAAAATGTCATCTAAATCTAATGTATTTTTGAAATGCAGTTATTTAACATCTTTTCCAGTGTATAGGTAAAACTATAATATATATATATATATATAAATTTGACTTTCAACACTGAAAGTAGGCTGTACCTTCCAACCGACTCCTCCGTGATCCAAACAACTTTTCAGCTTCTCCAAATAAGCAGATGGGGGATTCTTGACTTGAAACCGCTCCTGAAGAGGCAGAGAAACACAGAGAGGCCTGTAATTATGTTTAACTGCGGTCAGAGTGCAGTGATGCTGAGTGCGAACAGAGAGGCGCACACCAGCAGCTTGATTGCACATCTCTGGTGCAAATGCAAGAAATAATTAGACTGTGGTGAAGCGGTTATCTTCATAGTTCAGCGACATCTACAGCACTCATGGTCGCTAATTACACGAAGCACAGTCATGTTCAATAAATTTGAATATGTCCCAATGTGGCTCATTAAAAGTACCTTTTGAAAATAACAACCTATGGTGTGATGTAATACTCTAATTTTAAGTGTCATTTGATAACTGCAGGAAGAGAATCATCGTAACAGAAATAGACTTTCAAATGTCCATCTGTACGTAATTAATCTATATGAAGTCTTTCATTAGGTGATGAAGTTCCTGAAATAAATGGACTTTTCAATAATATTCTGAATGTATTGAATGGATCTGCACTCTGAAATGTGTCAAAGCCACAAAGATCCACCTGAACAGAAGCAGAGTGACCTGCTTCTTGATTCATCTAAACATACCTGATCACAAATCAGGTCCCACTTCTTGTCATTGTCGTACTGGGAGAGGATCTGCACTTTGTCTGGAGGAAGATTCATCGTGTCCTGGAAGCAAAAAAGGAAAAAAAAACAAACACCAGAGCAATGGTTAAACTGTCCAGTTTGTCTCCAGGAACACAACTGATGACAGCACTGTAAAATATAGAATAGCTGTAAAAGTTACAGTCATGCTGGAAGTGATATTTTTCCCCATCAAATTACAAAATTGGTATGTTTTGTATTTTTAGTTGGCTGTCTGCTGTGTTTTGCCTCACTTTTTAAGTTAAGAATGCAAGGAAAAACAATGTTGAGGCTCGAAAGATAATCGGGTTTAAGGAAAATTAATTTTAAAATTAGACTAATAAGCAATTATATGTAAGCTTAAAATAAACCGAATATCCACACATCACATTTGAAAATAAGTAAAATAATCTCTACTAATTTTAAAGTTCTTTTTTATTATTTATTCTATGCATCACCGTTTCAACACATTTTTCAAGTCAGTTACTTAATGTATTAAATGGATATTTCAACATTTATGAAGGAAATTCAGTTTAAAAAGTTTGGATTTGTTTTGGAGTTATATACATTTGCCTAATACTGCTTGTAGCTTCAGTGTTTTAAAAAAAAAATCTATAAAAATGAAAATAATGTGTTAATCAACCCTTCAGCAAAACCTGACAAACTCTAGACCTTCAAAAAGAAAGAACTGCACCTGACATTCTGGAGGAAAAACTGCGTTTGAATATAATTTTTTTTACACACAGATAATAAATATGTTGACCAATGCAAAAGTATACTGCTCAAAAAAATAAAGGGAACATTTCACTTTGATTTTGTGTGTGGCTCCAAATCCAGGCCTCCATTGGTTAATAAATTTTTATTTTTTTTTAATTTTTATTCCTTTATTTAACCAGGTAAACTCCATTGAGATCTAGATCTCATTTTCAAGGGGGACCTGGGCAGAAGTCTGCAGTACATAGCAACCTGGTTACAAAACAAAATTGATTAATACATATACACAATTATAAAACAGAATAAAACAATTTAAAAACAGTGACACTGTTTAAAAGATTCTCGTTGCCTGTCTTTAAGAATCGCTCGAAATAAATTCAGTGAAATCAATTCTGACATCTTGATTTCAGACTGAAGCTGATTCCAGGCTAAAGGAGCCATCACACTGAAAGCTTGCTTTCCTTTTTCAGTTCGGCAGTGTGGAACATGCAAAAGAAAAATGTTGTTGGAATCATCAATGTTTGATTTCCATTGATGATTTTTGTGTGATTTTGTTGTCGGCACATTCAACTTTGTACAGAACAAAGTATTCAATGAGAATATTTCATTCATTCAGATCTAGGATGTGTTATTTGAGTGTTCCCTTTATCTTTTTGAGCAGTGTATTATCGGATTAGCTGCTTTTTAATCTTGAATGAAAATACTTGCTCTTGGAGTTCTTCAAGAATTCAAAGCGCCTCTTTTGTCTAGTTCTGCAGTCAGATGTCTTTGTTGTTATGTGATGACCTCATTTGTTATCAGCTGTATGTTGCCACAACACGACGATGACGACAGTGTTGGCCATCTTACAGTACCAAGCATCAGATTACAAACCTTTGGCCCAGTTTTCAGAGAATCTAGGAGATGAGTCTCGTTGAAAACACACAAATTCATCTCTTTGGCCAGAACCAAAGCAGAAAGGAACTGTTGCTTATTTAGCTGAGGGGAAATGTTTATGAGGATGCGAAAAAGTACAAGACTTATCTTTTAAACAAGAATCCAGATAAGGCCACCCTATACCAATATCAGCCCGGCACACAAATGTGTCACCTTCTCCAACCCGAGTCCTGTTAACTGAGGTCAATTGGGGAGTTAATTTTGCCTAACTTTAAGGCTCCCTATGCAGTGACAGCACTGGGAGGATGACTGGAGGCCTGAAGGATTAACCTTTTCCATAAAGCAGCTCAGAGGTGAACTCACAGTTTAACCAAATAATTTAAGTCTGGTTAAACGCAAGAGCTGAGTCGTCAGAAACACATGGCGAGCGAATGAAAACACGTGTTTCTGTGCAAAACAAGGACAGGAGATCAATAATGAAAGGGAATCAGATGAATGAAGCCTGATGAATGAAGCTGAAGGATCAATAAATGCTGGTTACAAGCAGACGTTCCTGAGAAGCCATTCAAAATAGAAAATCTGGAGTGGACCCACACTGCTGCTTCAGTAGACGACACATAAAGCTACATAGTGGATGATAACGTAGTCCTTTGCGGAAGCCTAGATACACCCCTTGAACTTTTTCACGATTATCACAAAGTATTTCAAAATTGTATTTGCAAAATGCTATAAAAAAAAATTAGAGCTGGCAGCACTGCCTTTGCAACAAGAAGATCATGGGTTTGAATTCCAGCCTGGGGTCTTTCTGCATGGAGCTCGCATGTTCTCCTTGTGCATGTGAGGATTCTCTGGGTACTCCGACTTCCTCCCACGATCAAAAAGATGAACGTTAGATCAATTTGTCTCCTTAGGTGTGAGTGTGTCTGTGTAAGGTTGTTCGATATTTCTTACTCTGTGGCAAATTGTCTCCACCAAGTACATTTTTTAGAGAAGTAGAGTAGCTTTTGTGCAGAGGAAGATTCATGCAGCAGCAGTAAACCCCTGAGGTTTACAGAATGGCAGACACCAAAGTACAGATCACAGAAAATATTCATAGTTAAACAAGTATGAATATTTTCCCCCACTTGAATAAAAGTGTCTGCTTTACAAAGTGTTTTCAATCCACTTTTTACTGCTTTGTTCCCCAACATGTAGACTACTCACAATTTAACTGAAGATATGACTTTTATAGAAACAAACTGCTTTTGCCCAAACCAGGTTTGAGTATGATAAAGTGTGATAAAACTAAAAGAAAAGCTTCACGGATCTTAAATCACTACAGAAAAAAAAACCAAGTCGCCGTTTTGCAGGTCACTATGAACAAACGCACACATTGAAGTAGCATGAAAAGATGCTGAAAGCACATTTTGAAATACCCTATGGCTGCGTGGCTGGTGAATTAGAACTAAATGCAATTTGATTGTAGGAGTTTTGCAAACTTTCGCATCATTTTTTTTTTTCTTTTACAAAGAACATGGAGGAAAGACCTTCTAATCAGGAACTAAATGTCACCTGCCTTCCTCCTTTTATCTTCATGTTACACTTTATGCACCACTGCATTCCCTGTTAGTGTTTTGCATAAAACCTATATACATATTCACCGAGGAGAAAAGGTGCTCAACTCTGAAGCCTCTAAATTCACTCTGTCTCCATCTTTGTTGTGCAGTTTTTTTTTTCTACCTGCAGCAGAACCAGACAAAACCTCACAACTACAAAAACAAACAAATACTGCACACAAAGAAATTGACTGCCTCATTTGGTAAGCAAAACATGCAAATGTATAGATGTGGATATTGTCCATGACGTGGAAGCAGGATTGAAATAACAAAATGAAATTTAAGACCAAGGACAGAAATCCAAACATATTTAGGAGTTTTTAAGGATTTTTAAGGAGTTTTTTGGAAATGGGTCACTTGAAAAGTTTCTTATGCATTTTGAACATAAACAAACTTGGAGATCTCCAAACTTTGAGTGACAAGGAAAAAAAAAATTGGAACATCTGCAGAGGATATATTACTTGTATTCCTGTTATACAGAAAGCAGGTTTAGCTAACATTCACCGATTCATCTTTTTTGAAGAAAGAAGTCAGTATTAAGGTGCTGGTTGGCAGACAGTCTGTAAGCTTAAAGAATATATGTGTCACGTCAACATCAGCACCAGTTTCTGAGATAAGAATGGCAAGGGGAAGAGGAATGTGGATAACAACCGAGCGAGTCGTCTGGCTGCATTCTGAACATAGCTTCCTTGTTGGGACTCAGATCTGCGTGTTCCTTTTGTATTGTTTTTTTTTTTTACCGTCAGAACGTGGGCTTGAGTCCAGCCTGTTTACAGCCCTAAGTCTTGGTAATGACAAAACAGCAGTTCAGAAATAGAGAACACTGTCAATCAGTGTTTGCCGTCTAAGAATAAGACATTATAACCTTTGACAAAACTGTGTTGGAATAATGTGAGCGGAACAACAGTTCTGAAAAAGTGGGTCAACAAATGGACTTTATTGGCTGCTATGGCTGTGGGGAATAAAACGTAATTTCCCAAAGAGCTTGAAAGAGTGTCAGTGATTCCCCACTCTTCCCTGTAAAGCAGGGATCTGCAACTCCAGTCCTGGTCAACTGGTGTTCTACAACTGAGATGGACCAGCGATCTGTCCAGGGCAATTCGTTTGGTCATAATGTATACAGATTGATTATGCCAAAATACTCCAATCTTATGTGCTGTTAAGGACTTTTGTTTAAATATCAGCCTGAGCAAAAATATTAAAACATGACTACAATAAAATACATTGACCTAAAAATGTTAAGTGGTGCAGAAGTGTCCAATGTATTTATTTTGACAAGGCCAAGACTTGTGAGCTTCTGTTTGGTGATTATAAGCAACTGCTGGTAGTTTCCATTAGCACAAACCCATGGAGTGTTTGGCAGCACTTATTGACTGACCAATACTCAAGGAATTTAAGTCTAATCTAAGGAGGGGGATTGCAGATCAGGGTCTTTAGTTAAAACAGACCAGAACAAATGTGCTCTTATGTATCTTATTAGTTGCATTGTGTAACTGGCACAATGACAAGATTGTTCTGACATCCACATTGCAAACATAGTCCACATTTTTTGTTTCCTTCCACTGTTGACATGCTGCACAGAGCAGTGCTCCTCAGGACTCACCAGTGCAGCGTTGAAGCGTTCCTCCAGCTCGCTCTTGGGCGGCATCGGATGCTTCAGTCCCGCCGTTTGCTTCTGGGGCCCAGCGCACTCCGGGCTGGTTATCGTGGTCTCCTTAAGATCCCTTCCCTGGGAAATCTCAGCGCTTCCAGCTGCGTTTCCCATGATTGTGATCAATACATTCAAATACAACTCGTACGTCAAACCCCAACAACAAAAGTTGCGCAGCTCACACCTATAAGGCTCAGTTTATTTCCAGGTTATGTGTGACTGAGCTCCCATCCTCTCCACAAACATGTAGTACTAACTCATCCTGAAGCTGCTTTCATTGCCCTTTGTTCTTTTAACGGAGGGATGAAATTCAGCCCAACTTCTGAATGAGAGAGAGACCTCGCAGAGATCCCAAAGCATTATGAAACCCTAGAAAGAGGGAATGGGATATCATGACAGTGACAGACAGAGTGACGGCTGAGCAAGTGAAAGAAAAAAAAAGTGGATTAGAAGGTAGAGTCCACACCTCCTCTAGCTTCTGTCTATGATGAGCCTGAAGTCAGGAAAATTCAGTCCAAGAAATTTGAAAAGTAAACTTGGAGAAATGCTTTTAAAGCTGCTGCAGTGGTTTCAGGTAAACACCATTAGCTCTTCCAGCAGGTAATGTGCACATCTCATCCATCTGTTCCTGAATGCTAGAAATCTTTAGATTTGTGAGAGCCATGTCCATAGAAAAAAAGTGAAAAATAGAGAGCCAGGGAAAGATCCAGCAGGCAGTTGCTTATTCTATCCCATGCAGGGACAGACAGACAGAAGCTGAAGGTAGCAGTGCCTTTAACTAAGAGCACAGAGCATCCTGGGTCCTAATGCCGTCAAGTTAAGGCCACACCTGATTCTTGAAACGTGCCAAGCAACAACAGGAGGAGCAGGAACAAGGAAAACTGATATTTATTACAGTTTACAACATTTAAAATAGAGATTTTTAATGATTTATTGTGCCGCTCAGAGTTATTAAAGGGGATATGTGAAGGAAAAAAGCCACGATGTAGACCAGGGTTCCACGAATACAGGCCTCGGGAAACCTCGATGTCCTGCAACTTTTAGGTGCGTCACTGGTCCAACACACCCGAATCAAAAGGCTGATTCACCTCCACAGTATGCATTCAAGTTTTCTCGAGTCATGTTAATGAGCTAATTGTTTGACTCGGGTGCGTTGGAGCAGAGGCGTATCTAAAATTTGCAGGCCTGGATTTGAGGAAATTCAATTAAGCACATATAAAGTTTATTAGCCACAATCCAATGACCGTGTTGGTTAAAAATTTTTCCAAAAAAAGTCTCCTCCTCCTGCAGCTCCCTACCTGAGGTCACTTACATGAGCTAAAAATAATGAAAGTGTGCTGTAAAGCTCATTATTAATTCAAATGTGAACATATTCACTTTCATCACAGATCAAACAGGTTTTCTGACTAATATGTTTCTAAATATATACTATTATAATACTTTAGTAGATTATGAAAGTAGTTTGCCCCACTTGCAAGACAAAAGAGTTCATCAAAGCTCATGAGGGAGTTACAGCTTCTTTAGCACACAGAGGCTACTGAGCAACAGGATCCTGAACAGAAATTGCTCATTAAAATGATTTTATCTGTGAATGATGGAAAACTTCTCATTTCTGTGAAGCTCCACAGAAAACATATTGAAGTAGAAAGATCCTATGATCGTAATTCTTTAATTTAGCAGCGCCGACCCTTCTGCTTTGGGTCTGAAAAGCTGCACCCTTCAAATTATCAACGTCTAACCCCAGTCACAGTGTGTATTTTTGCTTTCTTTCTCTACAATCAAAGTGGAGTCTTAAAAATCCAATTAGACCTGAAAATATGAGCTACAAAAATGTGATTTTTATCTGCTGACTTTATTATTTTCAGCGTACAGGGAAATAAGAAATTGTTTCCCTGTACACTTTATCAAACATTCAGTTTGATAAAAACATACTATTCTGTGTGACTTCAAATACAAACTACTCCTATAGCAAACGCATAAAAACAATCCTAATCCAGAGTAAGTGGCTCTTTTCTGTGGCGCTGCTGGGGTGGCTAGTCAACAATCAGCGGTTGACAACTCGCACAACCACATCTCTTTGTGATCAAAGCCTCCTTACATGCTTAAATGTTTCGTCACAAAAAGAACAGAGAACGGCCTGCATTCTGTCTATTCACAGACGTCACGTGCCAAAGAGGATCGCACACTTTCAGATCGTCTCCAAGTGTTTTTTTTTTGTTGTTTTTTTTTAATCGCACGAGCCAAGAAACGGCGATGACGTATTTCAGTTGCAGAAAGCCAGAGACTTACAGGAAGGTGGAGGATGCTTTTAGTAATTTATGAGTGCCACACAGATACGTGGCAGTCTGACCACACCTGGTCAGCAGCATGGTGACATGCAGCCGGCAATGATACTTCAACAAAGCAATTTATAAAGTCTGTATTTTTAATCCACGTGCAAAAAGAACAAACAGATTGTAATTAGATAAGCAAGGTGAGATAGATTAAGTTCTTGAACAAAGTTCCTGTTTACATTCAGCTGTGGTAGAGATCAGGAATAACAGCTTAGACTCCTTAGTATACTTTAATTTCCAAACACGGCTATGAATAGGACTTAGTGGCATCATTTGGCAACTTGTTTTAACCAGTATATGTGGGATATCATGTCTGAACGCACATATTGGCCCTTCAGGCTCCAGCTGTAAAAGACAACACCAGGAGACAACACTCCTGACACCTAAGAACAGCAACCGGAGACTACACTTTACTAAGGTTAACAAAAAAAAAACAAAAAAAACAGTTGCCTGTGCAGATGAGTCTGAATTTCAGCTGCAATATTCAGAGTTTAAGGGGCCAAAGTGACCCAAGTCACATGAATGCATGGATCGATCTGCCCTTGTATCACCAGGTCAGGCTGATGGTCTTAAAATGGGCTACGAAACAGTTTCAGTTCTGAGGTAGAACTGAAGGCAAAAGTCATTCAGTCATTTAGTCATTGAAGAATCATAGTCATATACAAAGAAGGCAGTAAGATATTAGTGACTATCCACACAGCGTATTGTAATCCTCACTGAAGCCTTTTTTTTTTTAAATCAAGCATTCAGTGAGCTACAGTCTCCGACATTAAATACTTTTAAAACAAGTTTGCGTAAAGTACAGGATGCTTTTCATTTTTACTTTTGTGATGCAAATGCTTTGAGCTTCACTCAATCCTGTGAAGGCGTCAAAGCGTTAACAATCGAACTGAGAAAGAAAGGCCTTCTGAGCTAAGAATGCACTGTAGCAGCTCAGAATTAAAATCCACATGTAGTACAACTAAAAATCTGAACCTGTAGCACAACATACAGGTCTCTTCTTTTTGTTCATTTACATTTTTTTTAGAAACATTTACTGAATAACAGCGTCTCATGAGTGTTTCCGCAGAAAGACTTTTCAGCAGAAATAAACAGCTTTTCTGAAACATGTATAGTTAAAGTATTACAAATAAGTCTGCTTTAAAGACAGATCCCAGCATTAAATCTGAAAGATTAGCATAAGAAGCAACTTTCCAAGTTCAGAAAATGATTGACAAGAAGTTTACATTTATCTTGCAAAGTCAAAGAAACACTTGAGATGAAGCTGTTATACCGACCTGATGTTTCCAGGACAAGATATAAATCATTCCATTATTTACCATTAGTGAAGTGAGGTCATTTTTTGTGAGAATAAAAACAGTGTTTCAAGACTCTGACAGATATGTAGTGAGAAAGTAGAAAGTATCCAAGGACCACATTGACCCCTAGTGGTCATGCTTTAATATTACTAAAGAATTATGGCTTTGTCACACATAAAAAAAAACAGGTAATGTAAATGTTACCTGCTCTCTTACAAACAAGAGTTGAAGCTGACACGTCATGAGCCACACTCGCAGTTTACTGGAACATTTCTTTCTCTCAGGACAGTCACATTGACGAGAAGCAGAAACTGCTCATTTTAATATCAATCAAATCCAAAGATTCACAGTACGCCCACATAAAAATGCATTTTTCAGGATCCTAACAAGTAAAAGAAGTATGTGTGCCTGACTGCTAACAAGTATCAGTGGATGACGCTTGTGAACAGTGTCGGGTCCAAAATGATTCGATTATTAAAACTGAATATCGTGTAATATACAAGTTTGCTTCTGACAGAAAATGAGATCAACATGTCACGAAGGATAAAACGATGTACGGGGACCGTCAACTTTGAAAAATCTATATATTTTTCTACCTTGTAATTTCTTTCCTTTTCTCAATATTGGCCTTGTAGCATTTGAACAGGACTTTTGTCATTAATGTTTTTACTGCTTTTCTGTTTTCTAAAAGAAAATGCTTGCACAGCTATCCTCCCCCCCTGTAAATGCCAAGTTACAGAATGTCTTCAGTGTATATTGTTTTCAGAAGGTATTTAAAATCTAAGGTACTGTTTTTTTTGTTGTTTTTTTTAGCAACTATGTATTGCAGTTGGTGATAAAGTAGTTGCATTCTGTAAAAAACAAAAAAAAAACAAAAAAGAACATTAGTAAAGAATGACGCATAGTAATGTGCTGAATGTATGTCCACAGATGCCATCAGAAAATCTTAGCAGTGATCACACAGGAACCAAGATAGAGGAGGCTCACGAGACACAGACGTGTCTGAAGAGAGATGCCGCAGTGCTAAAACCGCCCGCGTCTCGCATCAAAGTGTGTCTGAAAAGAGAAAATGAGATATTGTTGTCGCCTCAAAAACTTTACCAGTAAACAAATAGGTATGCCTTCAAGTGTAACGGGTGGCTGTGCAGCGCGAACTTAAAGCTGAATGTGTCAAAAGCTGGCCTGGTTTCACAGGCGACCAGGGGGATTTAACAAGCATGCGATGACAGGAGAGGCAGTGTGTGGGTCTGTTTAGTGCTACTTGTGCATTCAGTGACGTTTTGTCACCTTCTCTTTAGAAGTATGAGGTGGGTCTATTATGGGCAAGCAAATGTTTTGCACAAAATTCTGGTTTGAGGTTTGAGAAAGTTGGTGTGGACACGTTTCAGGAACTTTATCTAGGTCATGCCACTTTGCCTTTTGTTAAACACAATGCATGCAAGTGACGGGAAGCAAGAGATGCGTTTTATGTACTTTTAAAAATTAAAACATTTATGAACCACAACACTTGAATGTCTCGAATGAGAGAGTTTGATGCTTGGTATAGTTTTAACGTTGATATGGGTGAGAAAATAAAACCATAGTTTTGGCTTAATCTGAAAAATTAAAAAATGCATCCAAATGTTAAACATACAGTAAAAGACATGAGAGAAAAAGCAGCTGTTCTTTATTACATGATTCTGATCATTTTCTATTCATTCAGCCCAGCTTAGTGAAAAATAATTAAAGTGAAGTTTCAAGAAAATAGTCATTTCAGATTTTCTTTTACAAATCCCTTTTAATATATATTAATCTGTTAGAGATTAAGGCACTTTAAGGACAAACACTTGAAATTGACCTTGCAAAATCATTGTTTTAGATATTCTCTTCAAAACTGACTTTCAAGGAAAGCAGACAGGAATGTGAAACATGAAAAGAAGCAATTATATTCTTCTGTCCACAGTGGACAGAAGGAAACGCTTAGGAAGTTTGATCACTATTTTGTAAATTTTAACAAACTGTAAATTTGTGTTTTCAAGTTAATCTGGCTTCTCCTGCATTACTTGTCAGGGCAAATGATTAATGCATCTAATTACTCATAAGACAAAGTTATGCTTTGAAAAGTAAATAAATATGTAACTTTTTTTTTTTTAAAGTACAGTGCTAATGAGTACGTGGCATTCAGATCAAAATATTCAAAAACCATAAGCCGTACATCACTGAATGGTTCCCTTAGAAAAGAAAAAAATGTGCAGAACACCAGATGGCCTCAAATGGTGAAAGGACAGATAGCAGTTTTAAAGAAATTAAAGATTCAGAAACTATTCAAATTTCAGTCTGCTGCACAAATAAAGGGTTAGTCAAAACAGCTTAAAGAAAACTAATCAAAATGTTTTCCTTAAGAGTTTCTACTGTGTTAATATTTGCATTCCCTTAGCTGCAATTTCAACAACAACAAAAAAAAACAACTTTGGAAAATACTGCATGCTTCATTTCATATAGAAATATTGATATATTCTGCAAAACTTCAACCATGTTTAAAGTCCGTCATGTAAGGTCCCAAAAAAACATTGTGAAAGCGTGCGCAGACATTCAGTTCCTTGACTTAAACACATAAAAACCTGCTGGTGCTTTTCATGATTTCAAAATTGCTTGCGGTCATAGTTGCAACATTTTAATGTGACATTTTTTTTCTTGTCGTCTCATGGCTGCTAGCACGGCTCGTGGCTGGTGAACTACCATGACCAAACTTAGCTGTTGTCTCTGTTTTTGTGTTGTGTGACTCACTGTAGTCTAAAACCACACAGCTTTGAGGTAAAAAGATTTCAAAAGCGACAAGTTTTTTAACTCCAGCAAAGTAGCGCTGCACACTTCAGTCGCTCTCACAAACAGTTCCAATTTCTCACAACTTAATATGTAGAGTTAATGAAGAGAGCATTGACTACTGTTAATGATTCATTTTAATTATAGTTCATATTTCAGGTGACGTGTTTTAATGGAAATCACAAATTGAACTTTGCAGCGAAAATCGTCTCGTTTTTGACGTGGCAAACTTTTTAAGAAATGCAGAAACCCGTCCTATTGTGTTTCAATGTGGGAAAAGGACAGTGTGGATGTGGTGGAGAACTACAGATGTTTAAGCTTTCACTAACAGCACCACTACACTACTACAATGTCTTTGCAGGCTAATTTCAGGTTCAGTTTTCAGTATCACAAATCCGTTTCACTTCTTATATGGGTCTATTATTGTGGTAACTTACAATGGAAAGATGACAGAGATCAGCAGTGCCTCTTGGACAAACAATGCCCTTAGGGGAAAGGGGTTCCAACACTATTCTGAAATAATTTTGTAATTTAGAAATTGCCCATGCAACTACAGAGTGTAGCTTTGTTATTTAAAAATATACAGCATCAACAACATTTATTATCATAACCATGATTATGATATTTCAATGCTAAAATGTTGTCGCTGTACCTTTAACTCACACAGAAACGAGAAAAAAGCTAGATAGATCTTAAAATGAAAAGAGGTTTAGAGGTTCTCTTTTCAATCAATCAATCAATCAATCAATCAATCAATCAAATTTTATTTGTATAGCACATTTCAGCAGCAAGGCATTTCAAAGTGCTTTACATAATTAAAATAAAAACAGTATGCAATAAACAGTGAGAAAGAGAAAGAGATTTAAAAAACATCATTAAAACGTAAACAGTGAGAAAGAGAAATAAAAAGCTGTAGAACACAAGTTTTTTTCAACACAATATTATATAGTGGTTATGGTATATTATATTATGGTATAATAATCAATATATTACTGGCTATTATACCATGTTATTTTGTATTCTACAAAATAAATGTAATTTAAGAATTTATAATAATTTCTTTTACTTTTTTAAAGTTTCTCAGAGAGTATTGGGCAAAATGTGCCAAAAGTACTTTATTACAGTTTGGACTTAGTCTGATACACAATGTTTATCACAATATTTAGAATTTGTGCTTTGGTTCTATAATAATGTTAAAATCTTTAAAGCAGCTGCAAACAGTGAGCTATGATCCAAAACTTTTCTCCAACACAGGACAAAAACTAATTTTGCAGCTTTCCCCCCCCCCACATAATCAAACAAGTGACTTTGCGAAACAAATTTGCAGTTTGGCAGCTAATTATGAAAAAAAATAAATAAATCTTACTTACACCATATCTTGCAAATGTATCAACAAAAACTTGCCGAGACAAACTCCCCCGATCAATAACTAGACCGTGCAGATAATCAACAGTAAGAAGGCACCCAAATGTGCACAAAAAGAAAAAAACAAAACTGTTGACACAGTAGAACTGCATCTAAATGAAGCCAATTACATCAAACCAATGTTCAGTGACTATAAATTTAAAGAGAAGCCATTTAAATATAGGCCCAGTTTTGTTCAATAATTACTATATAAAGCATTGTGATTCATGTAACAGCAAATATTGCTCCGCCATGACCTACTTTTCTTTCTTTATATAAAACCTTGCTGTGCATACACATGCACATGCAATATTCCTTTTGTTCTGCATTTTATTTCCTCTAAAAGTTTACATATTCATCCTTTATGTCTGTAAGCTGTGACTAGATAAAAACCAGTCAAGTTCCGTGTTTGTGCATTAATAATAATAAAAAAAAGTTGCAGATGCTTTCCATGTAAGCATTTAGCTTGGGCCGGTAATGCTCAACATCAAAACAATCTTTGCACGACATTCAGATGAAACAATAGCATTTTCAGTCAGACGTTTTCAGCTCAATCGCAGTCAGAAACTGTAGCAGAGGTCAGTCGTACCAACTAATTCCACAACTACTCTCTGTGCCACAAACGTCGAGTCATCTAGAAGTTTGCAGAACCGGTCTCTTATTTGCATTAACATTTAACATTGTCTCACTCATTTCCTGTTTGAAAGATAAAGGGCAAATTGTATAATTTATTCTGCTATGAAAAGCCATTTCTATCCGTCAAATTTTTCATCAGAAATCAATCAGAATTTATTTAAATTTAGCTGTCTAAATAAAACTTTTTGACTTTTTCCATTTTGTAATTTGGGGTGACTTTTAGTGACAACTGATACCATGTAAATGAAATGAATTAAACCTTTATCTTACAAGGGTTTGTAAAAAAAAAAAAAAACAAACGCCTAAATCCTGTTAAATTGTTTTGTGTTTGTTTTTTTTACATAAAAGTTTACTCTACACCAATGGACTCCATAATCACCAGATCTCAACCCAATTCATTTCTGCCTTTTTTTTTTTTTTTTAAGTTTTGGTTGTACAAAAACGTACAAAAAAGGCACCCTCCTCCATGAAACATTTCATAACAAATGTTTTGCATTGAGAATATTTAAGATTTATTTGAGACATAAAAATACTTTATAACAAACTGATTTGCAATAGCTGAAGTACATGAGTGCAAAACTATTTACTGACGCAAAATAGAAGTAGCAGGAGACACAACGGCAACACACTTTAATGAAATGCAGGTACAAATTAGTAAGGGAATGAACTGAGGGTGACTGTAACTTAGTGCGTAGTCGTCGCTTTGCTTCCAAGTTGCTTACTGAATTGCGCATCTTCATTGTGGACATACTGGTGAGGGCGAATGTGTAATTGTGGGTTCAGTATAAAACAATTTGGGTGGTTGGAATGACTGGAGCAGAGTTGCATAAACTCAATCTATTCATCGCTGCCCTGGACCATCATAACCAAGTTGTAGGTTATAAAAAGGTATCTATGAATGTGGCTTGTCAGGCGAAACACTTCGAAAGTACAACAAAACTAATTCCGTCCTACGTCATAGTAATCTATTGAAATTTGTTCAAAAATATGAGGAAATAGTAATTTAATAGTAATTCAAGAAAATGGCAACCGTTTACGTAAAAGCTGCTATAAGTATAAAATCAGAAAGTTAGCAAAAAGATGACTGTAGTCATTCCAGAATATAAAATGTAATAACATTATAAGAAAGTTGATTAGCTTGCATGTTAAGACAACTGGTGTAAATTTAGATAGAGTCTGACTTTGAACCACAATATACTACGTTTACTGCACCAAGTCAAAATGGCCAAGATTACAATGAATTTGCTGAAAAGTCAGAATTTTTTTTATTTCCAGGTGAATATTTATTGTCCTCAGCAGAGAATGATAAAAAAAAAAAACGGGCAACAAAGAAGAGGCGATATATCACTGGTTTATTTGAATTTCAACAATGGTTCTTCATAGAAAACAGGACAAGCTTTGTACAGCAAAAATAAATGATGTATAATGCAATAAGTTACAAAAATTGAAAGCAAAGCCAAAAACAAAAATAAAATATTTACAGGTTGAACAAATCACAAGGCTGCTGTGAATTTCTATACAATAAAGCAAAAAGTTATTTTCTAATAGTTGGGTGTCAAAATGTAAACTGTACAAAATGGGTCTATAAAAATTAAATGCTGCTCCTCCGTTTTTGTTTTTTTTTTAGCTTTGACCAACAACAATTAACATCTATTCATGCTGAGTGGAAAAATCTGTACAATTTATCACTACAGTAATATTCAGCATCTTAAAGAGCAGTAGCTTTTATAAGAAACTCCTTCTTGACACATGAGACTGGAGTTTAAAGATCTAAAAGCAATTGATAAGATCTGCTTTGTTGTGAAGCGATCAGCTGCAGATGCCGGAAACCAATACAGAAATTGAGGAGAGGATCCAATGACTTTTAAACTGATTTCCAATGTCCGTTCATTATGCTACAAGACATATTTAAAGCGAAGACACTTATGTTCTACTTTCGAGATCATTCGCTTGATGGAAACTGAAACTTGAGAGAGGTTAATCCATCCCTACTGGAGCAACTGCGATCAGGTGATGTTGGGGAGACAACCGAGAGGACAGTGAGAGCAGGAGAAGAGGCAGAGATGGATGTGGAGTGGACACTGTGCAGCTTCAGCTGCAGTCTACATGGACAGCCAGAGTCATGCATGAGCTGCAGTACGTCTTTGCGAAAACGTACGCCAACCAGTGCGTACAGGACGGGGTTGAGGCAACAGCGTGTGTATGCCAGAGTGCAGGTGATGTACTCCCCCATCAGATCGCAGAATTGCCCCGCTATTTTCCGAGACAAAACCACCGTGTATGGAAGCTGGAAGATCAGGAAAACCAGCACCAGGGCAACCATGAGCTTTAGCGTGCGCTGCCGGTGCCACTGCTTCCCACGGCGATGCACGTGGCCTTCCCACAGAACCACACCTATGGAAGTGTAGCATACCACCATGGTGAAAAAAGACACGCAGAAGACGCCTATGATAGCTCCATTGGTGGCCATCTTGACGTGCCCACTCTTTTGCATGACACAGTATTTCTTGCCATCAGACTCAGAAACCCCAGAGTAGAGGATTTCAGGCGAGCTCAAGAGAATGGCAACGATCCAGACAACTACAGCAGCAACTTTCCCCGCCGTTAGTATCTGGCTGCGCAGTCGTAGCATCTGTTGGGCTCGTGCCACAACCATGTAGCGGTCAATGCTGATGCAGCCGAGCAGCAACAGTCCGCTGTACGTATTGATGGCATAGCATGCACGCATCACGTTGCAGAGGGCGTCAGGGAAAATCCAACCCCAGTGAGTGTAGGATGCCTGTAAAGGGAGAGTGAGGAGCAGGAGGAGATCAGCCAGCGCTAGGTGGAAGAGAAACACATCAGTCATGGAACGAAGCCGGAGGCGTCGGTAGAGAGCAAAGGTGGCGATCACCAGACAATTTCCCAGAACTCCCACGAAGAAAATCAGGCAAAAGGCGCATGTCTGGAACATTGGGATGACATACTCCTCATTTGTACTGGGCTCACAAAAGTCGTAGATGTCGTAGTAGTCAGATGCGTTTTTGCTGGAGTTTTCCAAACACTTTATAAGATCACTGTCGTTGAGATGATCACAATTGAGGTAGTCCATCTTCTCTGTGGGGAAACAGAAAGAAAACGTGTAAATTCCTCATGCAGTGAAGTTTGGTGCCTAAAACACAATCACATCCTTAACTGAAAACTCAAAGTAAAAAGAAACATTTCGTCTAAACAGAGTACATTCAGTTGTTTATCCTATATTTGTTCTTTCAGCTATTTAATTAGTAAAACTTGAATTTAAAAAAATAAGCTTAACTGGAACCATTTCAAAATTTTGTCTGTAGGTGGTAAAGCTAAGCTGAACCCCAACACCTCCTGCACATTAAACCATTAGCTTTTTGATCAGCCTGTAGTGAATATTGTGAGTCATTTCAGATTTGTGCAAAATGCCATGCCACAACTAGATTGCGTGAGGACGTATTATTGTTCTATCGCACGACAGGTTCCAATTTACATGAAGCCTGGATTCATTTTGAGAAGAGTTCTGCCCACTATGTCAAGAGATCAGGAAATACAAACTGGTACAAGCAGACTAAAAGTCAAGGAGCTGCAGCTCTGCTGTTCAGTTTGAGTAAGCAGCAGAGACACTTTAGTCATACCGAAGCGTGTTGCGTGACACTGGCATCAGGTCGTTGGCACAGGGGAAATCGTGGGTAGTCAGACGGTCGTCAGATCAGTCAGTGTCGCGTGCTAAGAGCCTTTATAGGCAGTTTTCACAATCACTTTTTTTTCATTTCTTGTTTCACTACACCACTCTGCTTGCAATGAGGCAGATAACAGTGTTAAATTGTCCTCTTTACTTTTAAGAATAAATTTCATTACTAAGAGATCAAGTCTGTGTTATGGAGGTTTTCTGAAAAGGTAAGCGGAACATTTCTTTCTGGGTCGATTTGTGTCTGGTAATTTGAATGTATTATGTGCTAGGAATGATTTCTAAGGTTTCTTAAATCATCAGAAATAAGTTAAATGTTACATTGAAATTAATTCTGCACAAGTTCTGCTTTTAAAAATCGGAAATGAGTGGAAAATATTAGTTTCGTTGCAAATTTTTTTAAAAAAAGGAATGAAATACAATTTGTGTACAGGTTAGAAGACTAATAAAAATGGTCAAAAATGGAGAAAATGAATCTGAATTATGTCTTCCAAAACCATCAAATGCAAACTTATTGTATTTTTGTCACATCCGCAATGCAAAGCGATAACTTTATGTAATTAGAAAAAAAAAATTCTGAAATGAATTCTTCAAATCTCACAAGATATTCTTAAATACGCGGTCCTAATACTCAAGTAAAATAGCAACGTAGAATATCGGGGGTTTTCCATCAAATGTACACTCCGACTCTAAATGCACCGACAGCGTACATGAAAGTATGTTGTCATACGACAACGTACAAGAATGACAAATTTGTCATTCTTGAGAAACTAAAATTTACCAAAAAAAACCCCCTGCTTCATTTAATATTTTTGTTCATTTATTAAAGTGACAGCACTTTATGTTGTATGCCACCAAATCTCCTTCCTCTCCTGCTCTGAGTCATCAGCTTCTTCACTTTGCTTTTGATGTTTTCCAGATTTTAGTGTATTTCTCAGTTGGTACTAAATCTACTCCAACTGGCGTATTTTTTTTTTTTTTTTTTTTTTTTACGTGCACAGATATACTAACAAAATTGTGTAATTGAAATATAAAAATCTACATTTAAAAACTTGCTACTTTAATGGTTTAAGATAGCTGCTTGAATCATGTCTCTGCTTAATAGACCACATATTTGTCGGAAGAACTATTGTTCATCTCTTCTAGCTTTCCAAAATAATCATAAAATCAAACTTAACTTAACTTTTATCTTAATTAAACTGAACACATCTAGAATTTTGTACAATTTTATTGTATTTAAAAGCAATAAAATATTCTTTAATTTTTGAAAATGCAAAGTTAAAGAAAAAAACATTAATAATGTGTTTTACACACAAAAACTCTGGCTTTAGAAATGTGTAGTCTGGATTTGGAATCGTTTTCGATTTTTAACAAATGATTGTCAGTGGGTTCTTTATTCAGCGGCCTGATGTTACACACTTTACTGTAAAATATTCAATAAAGCATAGCAATATCAGGAAAACCAGCACCTTCTAGATAAAGCTGAAAGTGAGATTGTCCCCCACTGACTAAGGGATGTCGCCAAGTTTGAGTGGGCAGCAGTTATTATTTCAGTCTTTTTTTTTTTTTTTGCAGCTGCGTGTAACGAGTGTGTCATGTTTCTGTTCAGGAATACCACCACAACTTAATTGATTTCTAGCTTTTGTTTTGCTTTTTAAGAAAAATATCCATATCTCAGATTTCTTTCGCACACATAGCATTTTTAATGTGAAAAGAAATGGGAACATAAACCCCCCCCCCCAAAACAAATCACATGAATGAGTCATGAGTGAGCTAAGATTTTGATGAACCACAATCAGACATCCTGAAAGTTTACGTTTGGTGGATTTATAGTGGTAATAAAACTAGTTTCATTTAAATCGACTGCTGAGGCTCAACGTACTATGCAGGTTGATAAAGAAGTAAGTAAAAAAAATAACGTAGATATTACTTTACTAAATCCAACATTTTGCTTTGGTCGCTATATATATCTCCCTGCTTAAAAGCAATCATTTTTCAGTCTACATTAAAACTTGCACTTTACAAAACTGAACGTACCTGTGATGTTTGAGGTGTTGAGCATGTCCCAGGTCGTTTTCCTGTTTCTGCACCAACAGCTCTGAGGAGCTTGCACTCTTAAAAACAAGGCTGTGGGCTTAACCTCAGCTACCACGAGCCAATAAAACCAGCTCTGTGTTTTGTTGACCTTCGTATACCCCTGCTTCGACGATGCCAACATGCAGAAGTCCTGCCTTCTTTTTTGATGGCAGTTTACGTCTATGTCACACGCCTCAGACTGTGTGTTGCAGTTTCTCAGGTTTATACCAAAAGAATAGCTGTTTCACAAGCATCTTGGTGTGCAGAATAGTGTTTGAAGTTGCCATATTTGCAATATCAAGTCAAACTTTCTTGTAAATGTATCTTTAGCCAGCAATGCTAGAATAAGAGTGAAAACCGTCAGTTAAAGACCTACAAAGCCACAAATGGATGTGACTGACTGGTATAAAACCAGTCTGTAACCTCGACTTTGCTTCTGTTGTGGTATTATGGTTGCTTTTCAATTATCTCTTTTTTATTAGCTTATCAACTCAGTGAGATTCTATTTTTTTATAAACTGCAAAAAAAAAATTGTGTTTTAATAAAATTAAAATTTTTATTTGTCTATTTTTCAGTTCAGATTTCTGTATTTGCCAGATCTAACCCATTTTATTATTTTAAAATAGCACACTTCGCAAGTGTTTTCTGTCCATAATCTTATGTTGTGAACTTGCAGATTGCTTCACAATGCAGCAATGAACTGCTTAATGACTAATCATCATTGGTTTCTGACTGGGAAAACAGCATAAAGTAACTGCAGTCGACTCGGTGGGGAGTGCCCACTGACACTGAGCTTGAGAAAACTCAGCATAAAGATGATTTAGTAAAGTTCACGCAGTCAAGTTCAGCTGGCGGACAAAAGGTGCCACCACACTGGGTGTGACTGCCAACTTGGACATGACCCTGTTCATAACCTCTCTCTCACTTCTGAGGTTATGATCGTTAGGGAGTCGACCCTCTTTCACCTTTAAAGACTTCTCGTGCCTCTGAGTGTCCTTTGTACACAAGCTGCTCGGACCTCAAGTTCACACTCCTATTCATAGCATTAAGCTGAACAACTGCCTTCCGTAACTAGACGAGAAGTCTTCACGACAGCCTCTTAGCATGAAATTATATGCTAATGTTTTACACAGTTTGCCACAAAAAAAAAAGAAGGGGAAAATGAACAGAAGAACCGGAAAAGGATGAAGTGATTTCTCACAAAAATGTGAGTGAATTTTTGGTCTCCTTGCTGTCCGTAAGACATGAATTATCTACACTGGGAAAAGAGTGGCACCGTCATCTGACTGCACGTATCGTCACTGTCAACACAAGGAGCCCACGCAAACACACAAATTTGGACTGCATGTGAACATCTTTAGTCAGGCACTCAAAAGTCACAAGACGGACACAAGACCGTCGAGAACTTGAAGTTAAACTGAAGTTTCAATATGTGACACTTTGCACATTAAGATGTATTTATAGGAGTTTAGCGCCAGACTAGCACAGAGTAACACATATTCCAAAATGTGAGTATGAAAAGTTTGGTTTTTACAGATAAAAATCCCTCTTGCATTTTGCTTCAACTCATATTGTTGTTGCAAAATGAATCCCAGCTGGAGAACGTTGTATTGGAAGCATCATGCCTCTGTACTTATACTCAGCCTGCTGGGCTCTGCAGCATGCAACTTTCCAAACCACTTGATGTTTCTTTTTGCTAAAAATAGCACTTAATTATCTGGTCTAATAAATGCAATGGCAGCCTAAAATATTGAGATGGCCAAGACCTAGGGATGCATTTTCTAAAGCACTGCAAGAACGGAGCAAGAAGTCATATTTTGCTCGTTGTTGTCGGATGAGAAGCTTTTATGACTCAGACATTTTCACTACTGTAATTGTGTAGATAATTATTGAAATTAGTGTCTGTTGTGACATCAAAACCAGAACATTTTAAACATGTCATCATATGTTAAACAAGCTCTACAGTAAACGACAAACGTGATAAAAAAAAAAAAAAAATTCAGTTGCTTAAAATTTCTCCCAAATCAATAATTCAGAGACCAAAAGTCCCCTCTTAGCATTGTTGGGTCGTCATCTGATTTTTGCATCAGATTAAAAAGCATGAAATAAGTCTACAGTACATGTACAGCCAGTGTTTCGGTGCAAATCAGACGCCGAGGCGCTGCAGAGACGATCGCAAGCAAACACCAGACCACACTGGCTTGTTTCCAGACCATGAGAAAAATGCACAATGCGCCAGTTTGCTGCGCTTTTGCTCATGGGAACTTTGGCACGCTTGACAGCTGTGCTCAGATGTTGACGATCCTTGATCCACATTGCGGTTGACATCTGATTTTATACTTGTTTGTGTGTGTGGTAAATGCAAACTGGTGTGAAACTGGTGACCTACACTTCAACCTGTGCATGCCACTTGGGCTCAACTGTCATCAACACCCAATAAAAATACATATCAAGAACTGTAAATGACATGGAGTTTGATACTTTCAGATTTCAACAATGTGAACTGATCTTCCATATTGCTGAAAACGAGTAAACGATGATCGCAGCTCGACTAAAATATAAAAAAAAAAAAAAAGGATTACCTCTGTGGCAGAGCAAATGTGGACTGATTTTAAAACACTATTGTTGGCAACATACTCATTAAAGTTGATTTTTATTTAGATGATTAATAAGTGATGCCCCAGTCAATATTTTAAACTAGTTGAGTGCCGAAAAATGAAATGTTTCAGTGGGCTTACTACCTCAATCAAGAAATATGCTGCATATGTTTTGGTTTTATGTTTATTTTATTTGCACGTTGAACTTGTTGAACTAAAAAATGGTGAAAAAAAAACGAGGTCGGATGCTTTACGGCCAAGAGGAAGTATAATCAGCAGGCAACACCTCAAAGAAATCCGGATATCAGTATCTGCCAGTAAGAGAAATCTCCTTGGTGCATCTGCAGGAACTGCTGATGAATGCCAGATAACATCAGACTCATATCCCTTATCTCAAGTTACCTCACATTAATATATTACCAAGACATAAAACATTTTAAAAGAAATTGTTGATATTATTATTATCTTGCTTTTGTCATAATGCTCAACTGTTATACTTACCTATTTCTGGGTCTTGATTTCTTTTTTGTTTTGCAAATTTTAAAATGAGAACTCAAGTCACAAGCAAATAGTATTTAAATTGTTCAAGCTGCAAAATCTCTTCTGTTTTTTTTTTTTTTTTTTTTTTTTTTTTTGCTTAAGTCAGTAACTTCCTTGATTGTCTTGTTTGTTTGCAGACATCGCTCTCAGGTGGCATCAAACATCCAGATCGGAACCCAAGAACAAAAGTCCTCGTGAAGTAAAGCCGTTTTCTTTTCAGTATTACAAGCACGCTTTTGTTGTTGCAGCATTTTAGCTGTAAGGAGAAATGGTATTTTACACTGTCATTTAGTAAATAAATGAATCTTCTTTTATCGTGCCTGTTAAAGTGTGACTGAAACTGACTAAACCTGAAAGTCTGTTATATTTTCATAATGGCCAGTTCTCCAAATGTTCTGATTGGGCTTCACATAAAAAAAATAAAAAAATTTAAGTAATTTTACATTTTTTGAATTATAGTTCTACTTTACAGACTTCATTTATTTAATAGATATCATTTGTATGTTCATCAAACTACAAAAAATAAACATAGTTTTGCTTTTTTAATATTTGGTTTTAACTGTTCTAAAGGTGTTGAGCTAATAATATGAATAACATAATCACATTTCAACCATGGTGCTAATGATGCATAAGAGCATATCAAATGTCAAGCTATGCTTATGCATAATAGGAAGGAAATAGAAAAGGAAGGAAATAAAGAACGCAATGATACATTATAAACAACAACTTGTTTGTAAAGGACAGATTTAGCTTATGAGCTACTGCTGTGGGTACAAGCACACCAAACAGCAAACAAAAGCTTATTGTTAAATTTGAGGACTGCGAGAGATGTTTTTACCACCGCATAGCGTGTCCTTGAAATTAAATTACACGTCTGTTTGACTTGCCAGATAATGTGTAAGCTGATTTAAATATCATTTTATTTACAGAAAATAAAAACTTAATAATGGCTACGTCATGATCCAAAAAGATCCTCTGAATTGTTTAATATTCTGTTTACAGAATATTAAAATTAAATAATAAAGAAAAAAATATTTCCTGCTCTTGTAAACAAAGGTGCTTCAACTCTATACTAATTGGTCTTTTTAATGAAGCAACTGCCTTATCTTTTTAAGGACGTCATTTGTAGTGAAGAAAAAAACAAATGTTCTTGGGAGCTTTATTGTCATTCCACACCCTTTAGTCGAAAGCAACTATAAACAGACTCTACCTACGGGCATTAGTCAGTGCAGTTGTGAAACAGGAAAGGCAGCAGTTGTGAAACTGTGAGGGGAGAAGGCCTCTGGTCAGGAACAAAGGAAACAAACATAAGAGTTTCATACAAATGGGTGAATTTCTGCTTCGCAGCGGCTCATTTTCACCACTAGAGGGTTGATTTATAAACATTTCGTTTCACCTCAGTCTGAGTCCACAGCAGATTCTTACTTTGAGCAAGGAACCTGCCATTCAAAAGCATTCTTCCACTGTAAGAGTCCAAACTATAACTTAACTTGTTTTACCAAGCTAAAAAATAAAAGACCTGTCTAAAATTTAAAGAAAATGTCAATGTCATTTTCTCTTCCAAAAAAAAAAAAAGAAAAAAAAAATTCTTGTATTTAATGCGTCCAGTTTTCATATTCCGGCTCTACAGCAGACCTTTTGCCCAGTTATAAAAGCCCTGCGTTCAACACGCAGCATGTTTTCTTTTTGACAGTCGTTTCAAACGCTGACAACTTAGTCACGACAGATTTATGTGTCAGTGTGTCTATACATTTGCAGAGGAGTGGTGGTTTATTTGATGTGTTGACAGACTGCAGACAGTTGTTTCTCCACTTCGAATTGGGTGCTATGAGTCAATCTGACTATCTCATACAATGTGGTAGTTTTTTTTTTGTTGTTGTTGTTTTCATGGTGGTGATTTTACATAGAATTCTGACTACTGTATAGCTGAAAAAAAAACACCTTTTGAATTCATCTCGGTGCCTGATAAGGTTATGAAACTTGTACGCAAAAAGCAAGCTTCAGTGTTTTGGGGCAGAGGGGAATTAATCAAAGTTAAAGCTGCAAACAACTCGAAGTTCAGCAACTTCCAATTTCTTCCACATTCTTTAAAATGCATGTTGGGGAAAACGAATGACTGCGCGCAACAGAAGATACTGTCCAGGAAACCTCAAAGACAGACAGACGAAATATTCAACTTCAGTATTAGAGATGCTAAATAGGTTTAATCTTAATTTAGTTCTGTTCTGCTTAGCTATGCAGCGCAATGATTGTAATTACTTACATTCATTAAGTAATTAATGAATGTCAATTGCTTAATGTCACTAAGTGTCATTATTGCACTTAATGACACAAATGTAATTTATACAGATAAAAATAGTTAGATTCAAATTCAGTTACACACACACACACACACACACCCCCCCCCACACACACACACACACACACACACACACACAAATCATCATCATAAATTTGTACTAAACCTTCCTCTGTCTGGCAACATAACCCAAAAAGTAAAGTGGAAACTATTCACCACCATCACAGATTTACAAGAGACACCCTGAACACATTTGTCTCAGCTGATGCCCATTTCCAGTTTTCCCTGGAGCTCTACCTCAAGAGATGGTTAATAAAAATAAAGGAATTATTTGCTGCAGCTCCTTTGTTCTGAAACAGAAGACGACAATAAGTTTACGTCAATTTCTATACCAAAGTATGTCTAATTATAAATTTCTTTTCCCTAAGCGAATAAAAAGTGCAAAAAAGTGTTGGTTGTTGCATTTTATTTAATTTTTTAGACTCAAAATGGTGCGAATTCGGAGTTTTGCTGCATTTTATAAAAAAAAGAAACAAAAACTTTCTCAGCAAGTCATTTGACCTGCCACTCCCTGATCAGCGCTGACCTAGTTAGAACTGGCCGATTCTAATCTGTGGCAGACACTGTATGTTCGTTGCCTCCTCTGGAATTTCCATTAACACTTCAGCACTTATGCTTTCCAGCTATAGCATGCGCTCTCACAGCTCGAATAAATCACAAGACAAAAAAGCATCTCTTGAGAAGTGTGCTCTCACGTCAGCAGATCTTCAAGTTACAACCATCTGAATGCTAATAAAACATATAAAATATGTTTTATATTTGCCACGTATAAAACATATCGAACTTACAGGACAAAGAGGGTACCTGCCTACAAGCACCATACATGATCACAAGAATGTTGCTAAGAACTGTAAATTTTGTTTGTGATTTACTACCATACTTCATTGAAAGTCTTTTTGTAGCCATTTAAGTGAAAGGAAAAAAAAAATCTCCTGACGATTCCTTATGTTTAAGTGCTACTGATCAAATGGTCACTCAGGTTTTTAGAGTTACAGCTAAAGTTTAGAAATGGGACCAAACGCTCATAATGCACACTTAACCAAAACTAAAGGATGACCAGCTAAAAGTCGTCAGAGCATGGCTACTAACAATGTTGCTTTTCAAAAACCAAAACAAAGCATTTAATATTCTGAGGGAACAATAATTCCAGCTAATTTCAATTCCAGCAGTTTACCATTTTCTCAGTTGCTGACCATTAAAATGACAAAGTCCTGCAAGTTCCCTGACAGAGTTTTTATCATCAGTCTGATAGAAATTAATTAGAAAAAGACCACGAGACGAGGACATGCTGTTGTTGTTGTGTTTGAGGACCCAGAAAAGGGGGAGTTTTAGAATTAGATTCGATTATTAAAATGAATGTTATGGTTATATGTTTTTCATGAGGACGCAGCCTTTTCATTTTCTGCAAAGAGAATTTTGTTTTTGTTTGTCATCTCAGTTTTTAGGACATTAACATTTTCCTTCAAAAGGTAGAAACAAATGACTCTAAAATACATTTTAAAAGATATTTATTTGAGCAAAAAGGCCATGGCTGCAAACGTTTTTACACATTCAAAAGCAAGCCGTTTGATGCATAAAATAAGGAAACATGCTTCATAATTTCTGCTCTACGCGGGCATGAATTTGCCCACAGGTTCACAAACCATCTTGGTGTGAACGAATTCTCATCCTTTTTTTAAAATTTTTTTTATGCATCACTATCACGTTTTGCGGGAACAAACGCAGCTAATAGTAAACAACACTGTAACTAGGATACTGGTGTCAACACTCTTTGTGTCCGTAAACATCTGTCAGCAAGCTGTGAACCATTGAGTGGCAGAGAGAGCAGCTTCCTGTCTCACGGGCAGACATGAAAACAGAGGCCTTTACAATAAGCCTCGAGGTGCTGTGCATTAAAAACCGCAAAGCACAGGAAGCTGTCGTACTTCTGGCACAGAGAAGTGGCAGCTTGAGGAAAACGTATATGATTTACAAAATTATAGCAAGATTGTACTTTTTTTTTTTTTTTGCAAGTCCACAAAATGAGCCGGCGCTGATAAAACTCCCTCATGCATGTCCTGCTGCAGACGTCCACACAAAAACTGTTTCGTGCTCGATTTTCATTCTGAACCAGCTGCAGGTTTGAGTCTCGTCTTCCTCACGCCGCAGTGAATTAAAGAAGGAAACTACTTAGGAGAACCTCCAGTAAGAATTTTAACAAGCGGCAGGAAATTGCAGCCTTGTTTGCTATAATTTACGGAAACATCAAGATAGCAGCAATATCGCTTGTTTATATCTGAATTCTTTGATGTACTGGTGCATAAACAAAGCAGCGCTCTGTCTTGTTTGCTAAACACAACTGTAAAGGTTGTGTGATAAATCATCCAGTCAATATGCTCTGGAAAATTACATTTATTGATTTAAATTTGCTGGCAAAAGCATAGAGAAAGTGATTCCCCCTTCTCCCCCCCATAAATATTAAATCTTTCCATTTGAATCTTAGGAAGTGGAGACCAGACTCCAGTGGACACTTCTCAGACTGCAGGACGATTTCAACAACTCGTAAAAATTGAATATTTTAGTTTTAGTTTTTCATATGTGTACATATTTAGGCATTTATTTGGTTTATGAGTTGGGAACACAAAAAGAAACTACAAGTTTAATAAATGAATTAGTGTTGTCATAATTTTATGGTTACCTGACTATTTTTTTCTCCATATTTGCAGCTGTTATTCAGAGAAACTATTCAGGTTTTTTGGGTAACTCGTCGTGTTGTTTTGGTTCTGTTTGCTACCAGTGTCAACATTTTTTTTTTTTTTTTTATCCTTTAATTGGTATTTTTCCAAAAACGAGGCTATGACATGCTTGTGTACATCAACAGCGAGCAGAGCCAAGATAAAGGGGGCTGGGCTGTTTTGCAAACATACCAAAGGACTGAGGCATTTAGCCTCAGAGTCTCCTTGGGTCACAGATCGACCTCAGAGATTCCTGCTGCTCTGATCATCTCTGGCTACTATGATCGCCTACCTTCTCTTACCTGCCATCATTCTCCGTAAGCGTGTGATTTAACAAAACCAATTAGGCAATGCATAACCTGATTTATTTATTTATTTATTTTTGCTTGTTTGTTTAGCTTCTTATAGCAGGAGTTAGTTGTGTTTTTCTTCCCTTTTGGATAGGCACTGATAAAAGGTAAAAATATTAATATGGATGATGTTTAGCGCTTAACTTGTGTGTTTGCAGGTGTTGCCGTGTCACAGCAAGTTACCGTCACCAATGAGCTGAGCAACCAAACGTTCAGTGTTTTCACACATGGAAAGAGTAAGGTTCCTTCTACGCTTTGGTTTGTAATTGCTCAAAACTACTTCAGTATGCTATTAATTATATTGATTAACTGCTGTTTCCATCAGAGAACAGCAGATGAAGTTTCGTTTATCTTTTTTTTTCCGTCTTGGAAACAATAGATATACTGGGTCATTAGCTGCTTTATATACTGAAAGCAGCTAATGACCCTAATAACTGTAAATCAATTTAGTTTTTCCTTTATAAAATAAAGTAAGTTGATTTAATGTGCTGGTAGAACATTAAGAAGTTCTGTTTCTAATGAACTGAGGAAAATGTATCTAATTCGGGGCAATTCAACATAGTTTTGACTCAAAGATTTCAATAGCACAGATTGGAATATTATCTAAAAATGAATATTGGAGTTCAGCCTGAGGTATCAGATTTTTCATTATTGTTGATAATAAACTGTTTTTAATAGATTTTTTTAAAAATGGCAGCCAATTTTTTATGTAAATACTTCAACTTGGATAAGAATTATTCTTTAGAATTCATTTAAAATATTTTATTTTGTCAGATTTTTATTGGACAGATCAGTAAACCACTGCTGCTGAGCTTAAACATGATTTTACAGCAAATTAAAAAAAAAGATTACGAAAAAATGCATTAGGAAATTCAATTTGTTCAGACACTACTATTGAAACTGTCCGCTTTCTTTATTACTCAGAGCTTCTGAGCATTTTTGCTTTATCAGGCAAGTTGACAAAATGTGCTGATTATTACAAAAGTGAAACTTCTCCATCTCCAGTTTGTGGGTCTAATTCACAAAAAGGTCACAGAATGAAGAATATTTCTCTGAACGTTTACCTTCAGTGCAGTTAGATAAAGAAAAATCTCCTTGCAACAGCAAGGAAAATAACTATGATCAGCCTAAAGGAGATACATTTTAAAGATAAGCCAAAGAAAGCCCAGAAAAAGAATCTGTCCAACAAAGCAAATGATTTTAGCTAGACAAATTGTTACTGCTCAGTAAAGCAAAATTATTTATTTCAGATACGACAAACCCAGACAACAAGGCAACGAGCTTGTACGAAGATGAGCTGAAAGAAATTGAGGATGAACTGGAAAAACAAAACACATCTTTAATTATCACGGAGGATAATGGTGAGTGGAGGACCATTAAGGACACTTTATTTACTTCACTTTATAAAAAATATAAGCAATCAAAGGTCACCAAGCTTGACCTTTCAAATAAATGCAGAATATCCTCCAATTCATCCAGCAAAATGTTTGTCCTTTGGTGTAGTTTGGATCTGATTAGATGAACCTTTGGCTGTCTGATTGACAAGAGTATGTGTGTAGTACTTTTTTTGTTTTCCTGCAGAACATTTCCAGGACCAAGAGAATGAAATGTCATACAGAAATTGCCACCGGGGTAACCTGAGAGAGTTAAGTCACCAGTACTGTGGTAAAACTTTTCATGCAGAAATGCATGATATCCACAAAGATGACTGGTGTGTCCTGAAACACATTGCCAGGTATGTCAAAAGAGTTTTGAGTTCTTTCATAGATATTTATTTCCACCTACTCAGTGTCACCTATTTTGGTCCATGCGGTGGTGATGAGAACAAAAGCAATACCTGAACATTCTTTTTTTTTTTAACAACAAATTTGTAATTTTTATTTTTATTTTTAATTAGCTTTAATTCTCAGTTTATTTTATGTAATTTTTCTTAGTGGGTGAATGCATAATTGGCAATTACAATATAAACAGAAATAAAACATGGATTATCCACGCACGCTTAAAATAGACATTAATAACAAAATCTGTAAACACAACAGTTGGGATAAAAAAGAAAAAAAAAAAGAAAAAAATGGGTAGCCTATTGTAAAATTTGTTTTAGTGACAATATTTCCCCACCAAATACAAATATTTAAAAATTTCCTCTTGCCTGAAATCATCTTTTTTATATAGAATAACTGAAATAATCCAATCCGTGTTATCTTATTTAAACTTGGAGCGTTGCCATTTTCTTTCACATCCATGATGGTCCTAATTTAGCAAAGCCGCAAAATGATCTCACAATCTTTATAGGTTATCTTAAGAAAACATTTTCTTAAAAATGCGTCTGGTAAATTCATAAACACTTCTAAGATTAAGTGTATTGAGGGTAATAACACGACAGTTACTACTGTTAACCTGTAGTACCATTAATGACCACCTATTAACTGCAGTTCCAGCAGCGAACCACACGGAGGCGCTGTTTTCAGAGTCAGTTCCAAAATGAAAGAATTTGTACTTGATACATATAGCCTGCATTAGTTCATTTTTATCAGACTTATATTGAACTGTGACCATATTACAGACAATAAAATAATTTACAAGTATTTTAACAGAAAGTGAAAAAATAGAACAGATGTAAAACCGCGTTCAAGAACAATTTTAGCTACTATTGGAATGATTTATACATTGAAAATGAATTTTTTTCTTTAAAAAAATAAATAAATTCCAAAATAAAAAGTTAAGACCAGCCCTGTTTGGTGAGACTGGGGATGGGAATGTAAGTTGTTTGATTTGCAGTTAGAGGGCATGATGTGGGCCCCTGGGGCCAAAGCCAGTCTTGGTGCCCTACCCACACAATTTTCCTTTACTCATGCAAATTACAGATGGCTCAGCGTGCATTAGCTTTAAACTGTTTAAGCCTTGATTTCATAAAAATGGTTTTGTTGTTTGTATGTTTGAATTTACCCCTTCCTCATATACACAAGAGACATTCTTGAAATATCTTTTGTCCGTGCAAAAGGAAGAAGACATAATGACTATGCCAAATCTGTACATATCTATGTATCTGCTGAATCTGGCACAGTCAGTTTTGACTTTGTCAAATCTGTGCATATACAGTGTATGGTTGTGGATCACAATTCACAACCACAACAAACACACAAACCCCCTACATCCTACGAGTTGTTCCACTGAGATCATATGCCTCAAGTCGTGTGCTTTCAGGTCTGCGCCTGATTCTGCTGATCATCATATTTCTCAGCTTGGATGTGCAGCATTAGAGGACAGTATTTCTTCACCTTGTGTGCACAAGCAGGCACAAGCAGGCACAAGCAGGCTTGCTGCAGCAGCTGCTGTTTGTTGTGTGTTGTATTACGTCACAGTTAGTCTGAAATCTCTTGTTACTCCTAGCAGGTGACAGTTTTATTGGTCCGTGGAGGGTCAGGATTGTAATATTGGTAAATTGACTTCAAGCCCCCCCACCCCCCACACCAACCCCACATTTTGTGTCTGGACCTTTCTATTGATTGCATAAAAAGACATGTGTAAATCACAGAATTTAAAGATGATCCCAAAGGGACTACTACAAAATACCAAAGATATGGAGCATACATTTGAAGTTGATGTTCATCTAACTTCAGCATCTTTATACTCTAAGCACACCACATTCCATGCAATCTTATTCAACCCCATCTCAGCATTCAGTCTTGCAGTGTCTGCTCCAATTCAAGCTGCCTACCATCCTTTATAACTCTTTAGCAGCATTCTTGGCCCCTTCAAAAACAACAATGAGAACTACAAAAAAAAAAACGAAAGAAAGAGAAACACTTCCCTGTTCAAAGCTGCAGTAAACTGAAGCAAGAGATGTAACTGCAAACAGGCATGCTCATTATATGCAAAAAAAAAATATTGACTGCGGTTTTGCTAGATATTTCTAGTATTTATACCTTTTTTAATTCACAAACATATTCAAATTTATTGAAACTGCATAATGAAGAGTAGCTACATGCTGAAAGTCAAACACTCAAACCCAAGACATTGTGCATTGTAAAATCCTTCTCAATTAATTCTGAGCACCGTTGTTTTGTGGAAAGAGCTAACAACTATTCAATTCAACCATAATTTAAATTTGTTGGAATTTTTATCCAGACATTGTGGAAGGACTGGACACTCATAAAGTGGACTGGCAGTACTGGTGTGGGTGTTCATGGAGCTTTTGTTTGTTGGTTCAGTTCTACTGGGAAATATCCATCATTAGAACAGCGTCTGAGGAAGTTCCTCCTCTTCCTGCTTAACAAATAGTTTCCTCCTTCACTCACCCAACCCCCAGTTTCAATCTTCTGCTCTGTTTATGCACCATCAGGAAATAGTTTAACCGCAGCAGTTTTAGTTATGTTTGCTGTGCCACAATATTACAGAGCTTCAGAGTTTAGCTGTAAAGTTTCAGTTGTTGAGATATAAAATAAGTGTCTCAGCAGAAAGCAAAATCAGTCCAAATAGTCAGAGAAGCATCTGTGAGGGTTAACACTGAAAAAGCACTTTTGATTTATTGCTGTCCAAAAACAGACACAGTATCCATCTGTTGTTCATGCCTGCATAGGCCATTCATACACTCAGGCCTAATGGTAATTTAGAAGAGCCAATTCACTTAACAGTCCCATTTTTAATCTGTGGAAGGAAGGTGCTGTATCCAAAGAGTAAACAACTTACTCCATGCAACAGCTTAATAAATACATACATATATAAATACATTTTAATTCTGATGGTCTTTCTATTATATGGGAAAAAAAATTCAGGTTTTCTACACGTGAATTTCACATGTTTTTCGGGGTGCTCTGTCATTTCTATTTGTGCCACGTCTTTAAATTTCGGTTTGTATTTTTGTCATAAGTTCTTCTGTTCTACTTTTTTGTACCTTAAACATGCAACAACTGCTGAGGAAAGCAACAAACCTGTTTTTTTTTTCCCTATCACACCACAGACCCAGAGAATTTCTATTCTCTTCCCTTATTGTTAATAAAATACCCGTATTACACAACAATTTATTTTTATCTGCTGCAGAATCTACAACAAGTTGACGATATGTGTGGAGATTGCTACTAGTGTAACTGGCTGCTATTTTCCAAATTCTGATGTCCAAGACTACTTCTTCTACATCCACTCCACCTATTTCCATAACTGCACGGAGAAAGAAGAGCCGCTTAAAGATGCCCCTACCAGCCTGGTGGTGGCACTCACCATCATCGAAGTGAGCTTTATCCTTGTCCTGGTTTGTCTGGTACTTTGGAAAAGTTAGGAACTGACTGGCCCATATTAAAAAAAAAATGTACTTAGCTTTGAACATTTTGGCCACCAAAGCTTTAAGGAGAAGATTCTTTGATTCATACTTGGATTAATTTCTGCAAAAAAGTGAGCTTTGTAAAATGTCTTACAGGGGCAGATGGATGAGAAAAAAAAACTTTATTAGCTCTCCTGGTTTTATCTAAAACAGGATTTTTTTTCTTTTTTTTTTTTTATATGAAGCAACATCTCAGAATCTGATTTGCTTTTCAGGCACAATGACTAACACGACACATAACTATTAATTTTAAAACATAATCTTATTGAAGTATCAAGATCACACACTAAGCAATAAAATCAACATTAAAAAAAATTCTCGTAAAAAACAAATACTTTCTGAAAATAATGATGAAAAATTCTATATTTTTGATTTATACTTAGACTTATATTTACACTTATACTTTACTTAGAGAAGACTGATATTTTCTATATGTACCACTAGAGGGAGCTCACTTACTCCTTTGAGTCCATGCTACACAGTTTTAAAGCTACACATACGAGTCCATTCATGTCTGAATTTATGTTGACCAAAACAATACAAAATTTGTAAAAAATAAATAAATAAATAAATAAAATCAGTTGTGGAGAAAATATCCCTAATTTACCATATCATTCAATAGCAGATATGTAAAAGTTCTCCAAGTCATTTTCAGTTTTTCATTTTATTTTCTAAATATTTTCTTTTCTGAGTAGCTTTTAAAACTTGAACCTGATGTTTCTGTGCATTTTATTCTAAACAATTTGGAAAGGCACAATTTCACCCACCCCAAAAAGAAAATAAAAAGGACAGTCAAAGTCTAATTCAGCTTTTTTGTCAATGTGCTTTACATGCTGGACGTACAGCCAAATTGAAATGTCGATGCTAATGGACAATTGGTGTAACAAACAACAATGATATCTGGAAGAAAGAACCATATAGCCATAAATAAGAATTAAGTGTTAGATCAGAAGAGTAATAATCAGAGGAAATTCTACAGTTGTTGTCAGGCAGTGTTTATATTTAGGTCGGTTTAGACTACTCTTTGAATTTAAAGGTCAGGAAAGAGCCTGAAGCATATATTCTTAATCCGGAGGAGTTACATGAGCAAAAAAAACAAAACATTGTAAAACAAGTTTACACTGTAAACACTGTAAAACTCAAAACTCATTAAACATTTGCATGTATAAAACAGGTGTAAAACTGCACCAAAGTGCTGTACAAAAACGACAATGAAGTAAGTTGATGAAAAGAAAGAGAAATAATACTATATATATATATATATATATATAAAAAAAAAAAAAAATTCCCTTCTCACCCTCCGCGGGTGGTCTGTTTCATCCTCTGAGCTCGGGTCCTCTACCAGAGGCCTGGGAGCTTGAGGGTTCTGCGCAGTATCTTGGCTGTGCCTAGAACTGCACATTTCTGGACTGAGATGTCTGATGTTGTTCCTGGGATCTGTTTGAGCCACTGCTCCAGTTTGGGGGTGACTGCCCCGAGGGCCCCTATGACCATATATATATATATATATATATATATATATATATATATATATATATATATATATATATATATATATATAGTTAAAATAATAAGAGTAATAATAAGTAAAATAAAAATATATATTTCTTTTTTAGATATTTTAATAATCAACTGGAAAGTCTTCTAATTTCGGTTGTTTTGTTCCCTGAAATAAGGTCATTCTATTGCAAATATGATAACTCCATGTGGGCAAATGAGTGTTTTAGACATGTATTTACTTACCTAAAAGCTCAGATTAAAGTCTAAGCATTTTTTGCTGTGTCGGCTAATCGTTTTAGTTAACATGAAAAAACTTAGAAACAAAAAGAGACAAACAGCTCTTGTCTTTTTTGGAAGAGTTTTTTTTTTCTTGTTATGCATAACACAAAATCAAAATACCAAACAATTTTCCTAAATGTCTCTTTTGTTGTTGTGTAAAGTAAAAAAAAATGTGCGTGGCAGAATAGTATTGGTCAATTTCTTCTCTGAACAAGAAACACTACAGTCACACACTGACAACTGACAAATTCTACCTCAGCCTTGCTAAGCAACATTGTAAGTAAAACTTGCATCAAATCTTTGAAAATCATATGTAAAATGGCACATTCTATGTAAACTATTGCTGTTTTCTTTTTGAAAATAAAACATACAAAATTATTTTATTCTGTATTTTATTGATGTGCAATGTGAAAATTGTGTCAGATTCCTGCTGGTGACAAAAGATGAAACTGAGCACAAACGGGCACACTGTAAATCTGATGAATAAAAACCTTTCATTATATTAAAGCAGTTCAGGTTCAACCAACCACAGTTTCCGTTTTCACACCTATTCTTCTCTGAGCTGCACTGCCCATCAAAGCTTTGGGTTTCTGGTGGCTAAAGGGTGCTTAAAGTTCACCGAGCAGCTGCGTAGCTGACCAACATAAGAACCTATTTTCAATTGGTTTTTTGTTGTTGTTTTTTCTTTTTTATATAGACGATATGAAACAACAGCAATTGTTGCTTGAACAGCACCTAGCCCCTCTTTCAGCACTCCCAAAACAACCTAATTTGGTCTATCTACTGTCTGTCTTGAAAATGTGTTTTGGTGGGTTTTCAAAAAAATATGCTGAGGAGGTAATTCAGTCAGTCAGGTGATGGAGCATCCAAAGGACTCAGTTTTGATGACACCTGATGTGAAATGGGACACTGCCACCTTCTGGATAAAATTCATACAGCTTACTTCAAAATTAAAGGCAGAGAAACAGGTGCTCTTATTAAAACTATATATGTTACAGTTTATTCTAACATCAACATGATTTTACTTTATGATACCTAGTTAAAGTTACAATAAGACTAAACACATTAGAAATTACATAGATATATAAATAAAGACATAGACAGCAAATCTGATTTGTTTCTGTTTTATGTCATTGCTTACATGTCAGGTACATATTGTCGATGGTGAGTAAAACAGTTACACAATTACACTATAAAGAATTGCACAGTTTTTTTTTAATTAAATGAATGCATTAAGTATTGCCAGCTTGCTCACAGTTTGATTGTTAAAGTAAATCACTTAAAGCTTCAAGGCAGCTGTGACTGAACAATAATACTGTCATTGATTGTAAAGCCAATGTTTCTAACACAGAATTAAGTAGCATTTGTTAGTGGATTGTTATGGATCTAAACTTTAGCTTTACAGTAAAGTTCACATAGGTTTACTGGTGTGTTTTGGGGTACTTCTGAAGCCGTTCAGAACAAATCCTTTGGACACAGGATTTTAAGCTAAGCGTACTTTTGAACAGTTGCACAAATGAAAACATTAATAATCAAGCCAACACAGTACTAATAGAGAACTAGAGTGTCATTGATCATGCAATGACATGCTGTCAGTTCTAGGTGTTTACAATTCAGGAGATAACTGACCTGGTCATTCAAGTTCGTTCAAGTTCAGTGTACAAAAAAAAAGAAAAGAACACAACAGATTAAACGCTGCCAGTGTTTGTCAAACTCTGGTCCAGAAGTGTTGTAGTTCAAATGGGTGCAACTTGTATGACGATGTTCGCTTCTAAGAGAAAAGGCTTTCTCTTTCAACCAATTCAAACAAGCCGTATTGCTTCAATGTTTTTTCTTATTGTCCTCTCATGAAATCTGGCATTTAATATGCTAAGCGAAGCCTGCAAGAGGTTTTGAGTGCTTTCCAAATTTCCTGAACATTTCACAGTCTGAACGTTAGACAAATTCGCTGACAACTGACAGTACTTTTTTTTCCTGATGAGCAGTTGATGACATTTTTCATAACACCATAGTCTGTACAAACACCAGTTACATCGGCACAGCAACAGAGGAGTGGGGAACAGGCACTAAGAGTAGACAAAATTGGAGAGGGTTGACAGGAAGTGAAAAAAAAGTAAAATGAATAAATAAATTAAGGGGAACCCTGTTCACATACTTGAAAAATATTTAAACACCATCTGGCCTGTTTTTATTTGTGTGGGGCATAGGAGATATCCCACTCTTTGCTGCCAGATCAAACCCCACTGGAGCTTTGTGTGACTTCTGCCAACTTTTGCATAATTATTATGCCTAGTAGTCTAGAAATTGCCCTACTATCCTTCATTATTGGGCATAAACAATTGCTTCTCCAAGGTCATTGTTGTTTGATGCTTTTCTACCTTGCCTATGTTAGCCCTCAGCCCCGGATGCTCTAGAGCAGCAAAATGCCACATTTATAGGCTGTCAATAAGATGATAACTGACTAAAGAAGTGCATTTGCTACTGCTTCTGCCCCAACAATAAAAAATAATAAATACTGACATTCTTGGATCTATTGTGAGCTTTTGCATATTTGAGAATCGATTCAATGATTTTAGAATTTGCCTAAGACTAGATCATTTTTATATGTAAAACCTGGAAATGCAAAAGTGTATTCTTACGTCAGTTACATCACTGATCCAAGTCAAGTTAAATAAACAGCCTTCTGTTTGAGCTCCGACTTACTCTTGCTTAGATTTTCTCTTCCTGCTCAGCTGAAAGCAGAGGAATCGTATGAAACCTACCACGGCAGCTGTCAGCATCAGCAAAATTGCCAACAAGAAGACAAAAACATCCACAGAATAATAAGAATACCAATGCATCTTATAGGACTCTGTTCGTAAATGTGCAGCTCCTTTGTGCCTCATGACAAACTCTATCCAGTACACTGCAGTATCCAAAGGATGCATCGGCTTATCCCGATGGAGAGTGGACAGGCGCTTCATGTTCTTTCTGTAGGAGGGATTGTTAATGACATCTTGTACTGCTTCCAGGAAGTTCTGTCGCGTGAGCTGTGTTGCGTCCACCACCCTCGCTGCTCCTCGTGCTTCCAGTCTCAGGATGTTTTCAAACTGGTCAAACAGAAGGGGGATGCCGATGACGGGCACTCCATGGTAGATGGACTCGTAGACACCATTAGTGCCGCCGTGGGCCACAAAGGCTTTAGTCTTTGGATGACCCAACAGGTCGTTCTGTGGCATCCACTTAACCAAAAGGGTATTGTTGCCCAAGTTGCTGGGTGGCTCACCAGCATGCCTCCATATGACTTTCTGAGGAAGCTGGGCAAAAGCAGCAGCTATTTCTGAGGTGATATCTGTTGGCAGACCTTTAACCAGTGTACCCAGAGACATCAGGAGGACACCATGCTCTCCTGAACTCTGAACAAACTCTTCCAGCTCTTTGGATAAAGGCTTGGAGGGCTTGCACTGAAATCCACCAATGTAGGCAATGTTTGGCATGGTAGGCCTGGGGAATTCAAAGACAAAGTCTACCCTCATGAGCCAGATGTCTGCACCTTGAAGAAGGTGATAGAACTTCACGTCTGGACCAAAGTACTTGTACACCAGTCTATCATAGTGAGGGCACACAACAAACTTGTCAATGCACGTGTTTAGGAAATAGAACAATGTATTTTTGACTCTTTCGATAAATGTCATCTTGTCGGTCACAGGGTGTGCAGAAGTTGGAACATATGAAGTGGGAGAAGGAGCCACAACAAAATGGCCTTCTCCACTGGTGATCCATCTCACATTATAAACTGTTGGCAGCTTTAGTTCATGAGCCACCAGAACTCCGACAGGTAAACCTGGATCAACCAGGACCACATCAAACTGAGTATCCCGAATACTCTGCATAAGAGTCTTGTTCTCAAACATTTCCACTCCCAATAAGCTGGCCTGTTTGTGAATGTCCGACAATGCATTCAGCATCTCCCAGTAAAACTTAACAAAACCGGTAAGTGATCCTTCCTTCTTTATTTCCAGCATTTTCATGAGAAAGTTCACAAAGAAGTCCTCCTTTTCAATGACTATGGCTTGTGGCAGTGTGACAGTAATGGTGCGATAATGTGGCGCAGATTCTTTGACATACCAACTAGTGGCTGTTCGAACAACAGTGACCTCATGGCCCTTAGCATGAAGGTTTTGGATCAGCAGGTTCATGTTCACCCAGTGGCTGCCATCCACTGGGAACACCATAATCTTCCCTGCCTGGACACCGGTACCAGTGAGGAGGGGCACACACAGCACCAGAAAGAGTGACGCTCCTTGAAGACTCCCCATTGAAAAGCCCTGAAGAAGATAGTAATATATAGTAATTTAGAGAAAGCATACCACAGTGAAGGTACAGTTTTAAACATTAATCCTTTAGCAAAGAAGACAGAAGAAGACATTCCTTCTGTTTATGCTACGTGAAAGTGTTAAAGTAAAAAGAGAAAGACATTTACGTGTGTTTGACAAACCAGCCTCAAACTGTTACAGCAAAGGTGTCTTTGTGTTTATCAATTATTCTATAATCACAAATTTATATATATTTGTATAAAATGTGATAGATCAACACAAAGTATTCCATAACTGAAGTTGAACAAAAAGAATGAATCATTTTTCATTTTTTTCCCAAAACAAAGAAAATGTGGCAAGTATGTGTCTCTTGTCCTATTTACTCTAATACCTCTAAATACAATTGCATGCAATTACATCTGTGTGTAATTTAATATCAGTAATAATTCAGCCGTTCTGTGAGTGTATCAGATGTGTAGAGAACATTGGTGAACAAGCAGAATCATGTGGCCCTTTTCCAATAGCGCCTAGTCAGTGCAGCTCGACTCGGCTCTCCATGGGTTAAAAGGGTTTTCCATTAATATTGTCTACATGTTACCAGCCCCCCTTTTTTTTAGAACCTACTTCGCTGGGGTTGCATTCATGCAGAGTTGGGTTGAAAAGGTGGCATCAAAAGCCTGTCGGTCACTGATTGGCCAGGTGTGTAAAGGTGATAGAAATATTCCCCCAAAGACCATCAGACAAAAAACTATCAACTTGGGGGCTGAATACAAATGGAAACCAACTTTTTAGACCGTAAACCCACTGAAATACATTAAAGCTTTTGGTGTTAAATTGAACAATTACACTGTAGAACGGACATCTGGAAATTATTAGAATGTCTTTTTTTCTCTGTGCATGAGAAACATTTTAGTAGCATAGGAATGCATGATTTTCCTTAACCGTGACTCCTCCGTACAAAGCTCAGCTGCAGTTTCTCAAACCCTCCAGACATAATTGTACCAAGAAAGTTGCAGTTCTGATTTTGTTTCAGTGTGAGTTTCAAAATCAGGATGGGAAACACACAGTAGTTGCTCAATAAATCAAAGTCCAGTGGAGCACATGTTCTCGCTAATGCCTGGTGTTAGTTTAGTCTCTAATCTCAAAATGTGTCCTCAAGAAACTTGATATGAAACTATTACATTTAAAACAATTATTCCCCAAGAACATATTTTTTCTGTCTGCAGGTCTGATCTTTAGGAAGTTGGAAAGAGCAAACTCTACTCTGAATCTCATCTGTTGTCGTTATGTTAACATGTTGCAAAGAAAGTGTTGTAACCTACCTCGCAGCTCTAACACAGCAGAGGAAATGTACGTTTTGTTCTCTCAGGACAAAAAGGTCTCAGTGCCTGTGTTGTGCAGAATTTAAGTCCTGATTACTGTGTTACATAAGAAATGTGGGAGGGGTCCGTGAGGACTGGACTTCAAGTTCATCTGTGTGAGTTTGAATTCGAGGAAAAGGAAACATTCTGCCAAGAGCACCCGCCCTCCAAGTATCAAAGGCTCACAAAAAAATGCAGATTCCATAAAAATGCTATGGTTTTTCTTATTGAAACATTCACTTTCTCAACAAAGGGAATTATTCTTCAGTTAGTAACAAAATGGTCGCAGAATATTTCTTGGAAGTTGCTAACGCTATGGAACTCTAATTATTAACAGATGCTAACATAGTTCCATACCATATGAGAAAGAAATGTCTTTTTTTCCATTTTAGGAAACTACTATTTATTTAGAAAATACAGGAAATAATAGTCACCAAATTAATTTTGTCACAGTAAAACCAATAAATACACTTTTTAGCCAACTAATTACAGAATATTTCAAAACCTGCATAATATTAGAAAAATTGAATGTGGAGAAAAACCGGTGTTAGGTTAATTTCAGGACACCAGAGGGCGCTGTGAACCAGTTAGGGATGAGTGTTTTCACCTGAATAGATGGAAAAATGCTTCGTGGTGTCTTAGATGAACAAATTTGACTCTTTGAGTTGCAAAGTAATTAAAATGGTGAGTAAAGGCAGAGAGCTCCCTACACTCAGCACCTGTACGGTATAACAGTCTTAAAGGAATAGATCGTCCAAGTCACAGACGGTCACAAGGTACACCAGGATAGCAAAAGAGTTAGATAGGGGTGGATTTCCATGACGACGGGTGGTCATAGCTTTCAAGGTATGTTTAAATCCACATCTCCGGATCAAATCTAATGTCTTAAAATTGGGCCTCTGTCTCTTTAAAAACTCCTGCTCCCCCTGAAACTGTGCCTTCAGGAAGTCATCATAACATTGCTCCTCTATTGACTTTTTAACAACGTTTTTACCAGCGTGGTGCTGAGAAGTAGCTCATATAATGAGCTTAGCGGGTGTGCAGTTGCGTCAGGTGTTCGCTAATTGCTGCTGACTTGTCTGAACAGGCTGAGTGGAGGAGTTGTGTGGAGTCGCGAGGAGACATGCTCTGTGAATCTGAGCTGCACCTCAAAGTAGCCCTCGGTCCAGATTGAAGGATTTCTTAAGCATTTAAGGAAGAATCAAGGCAACACCGCAGGTATATTTTTGATGAGAGAATAACATTATGACGTTATTTAAAGCTCCAAAAAAGTTGGTTTTTTTTTTACAAAATACTGCCCCTTTAAGGCACCTTCTTGGAGTCTCCATATGTCTTTTTTTTTGATTTGTACAAACGTCCTAACTAATAAAATTTTATGATTGTGGAAAGTGACATTTACATAAATGAATTCCTCATCTGTTCAAATAAAAAGGCATTTGGAGAAAGTCATCTTGAAACTTGCTTCTGCTTTCATTCAGAGGTCATGTGTTGGTAAAACAGGAACATGCTCTTAGTTGATTCCTAACTCTGTGTGAAAGCAGATAAAAATGACGGGTTTGTGCACATCTCTGCTTCTTCTGGCCTCCATCTCTGCCTCTGTAGCAGATGTTGGGGACTTCACCCCCTGCTTGCAATTTTTCTACAAATCCTGGCCCCCCAAAGGCCTGGCTGGGACCCCGATCTGCCAACGTTACAACAACTTGTACCAGTTTGCCACGTTATACAGTCGACCTCGCCGTTCAGCGTGGTTTTCAGCTTATTTATACTCTGTACCAACTGGGAAAAGGCCCAAAGCTTCCTGGAAGTATGAGCCACAGGTAAGTAAGTTCGAATTCACATTTTCAGTTCTCTGATTTTGACAGGATAAGTTGAATGCTGTACAAGTGGTGGTGTCCTTAAGTATCAAAGATTTTATTTACAGGAGAAACGGGTGCCTCCTGGTTTACTAGTTTAAAACTCGTATCTGAAAAACCTAAAAAAAAAAATCTCTTTAGTTTCTAAAGGTCCAATTTTAGTTCACTTAGCTAATAATTTTCAGTGTTTTTCAGAATGTAAAGAAAAATAGAACATACATTTCTAAAAGGAGAAGTGATATCTGTGTTTTCACAGTCAGCAAGTTTATGCAAATAAGCCTGTACTATTTTTTTTTTCTGTTGAACTGTTGCACTGAATGTTTAGTTCTTTTGTCTACAATGGCTATTAGTCTTTCCTTTGAAGATTCTAACGTTTTAATAAATTAATGCTTTCTTTTTCAGTTATTCTTTTCAGTTTTTTTTAATTAAAATTATAGCTATAACGCCTTTATTTTGTGAAATAACACATTATTTTGAGGTTTAGTAATCTCAGAGATTATTACCAAACATAAAAGTTATTGTTCCAAATAATAAAAAATAATATAAAACAGAAACCAGACAAGTGAGTTACTGATACTTTATTAAAAAAAACCTTATCAGCAAAAACACTGGTGTGGTGCCATTTCCTTTTTTTAAAAAAACAAAATTGTTAAAATTCTGGAATCGATAAATCATTTGGATAATAATCAAATTACAAAAAGACAAATTCAATACATTTTTGACTGTGTACGTCCAGATGAAAAATCTGATTTTAAAAAAGGGAAAGTGGGTCAGTGAATGGTAAAAGAACAGTCAAGTTTTTCATTTTTTCTTTTTTTTTAAACTGTTGTTTTATATAAACCATTCTCAGAAGCTGAATCTAGACCAAAGAATAAGTCAGTCCAGACTTAGTCTGTCCAGCTGCAGAAAGTTTGACGTAGTAATATGATACAAAACAAAGACGGAAGCAAGAGTTGAAGCATGTCCATCAGACCCTAGAAATGGATCATCAGAGAGTAAAGGAGATAAAGAAAATCCAGCTTCACTTACATTTGAATTACACATTCAAATAGGTCTTATTCGTGTAATTTTTCTGAAACATTTTTTCCCCTTTTGGTTCATGAACAGTTAGCCTACCCTTCAGCAGATGGCAACATGGTCCCCTTCTTGCCTGGACCAGTGGACATGAACATTGTGGAGAGCCAGGCAGTGGACCTGGACTATATCAACTCCACCTACTCCCGTGGCCACCTAAACCCTAGTCTTCATCACCAGACCTACCAGAGCCGGTCTGCCACATTCACCCTCACCAATGTGGTTCCGCAGAAGAAATGGTCTAATGATGGACCCTGGGAAGTCCTAGAGCTTACCGTCAACAAGACCTTGGCAGCCTACTGCCTTGGAGAAGCCTACATAGTGACAGGCATCATGCCCTACCAGAAAGAAGAGCACTGGATGAAGAATCGGGTGGCAGTGCCGGAATACCTCTGGTCTGCATACTGCTGCCCAAATTACAACCAGAGTATTCCTGACAGACTGAAAGATGCCTTTCCCACCTTCGCTGCTATTGGACGCAATGACCCCAACAGCACAGAGGAGATTGTTCCAATAGACAAGACGGCTAAGAAAGAGTACAGGGGATATGATGTGAAACAGATGACTCTAGACTCGCTTGAGATGTACCTGAAGGACAGATTCAATACAGTCATCCGTGTTTTTAATGAGCAGTGTGGTTAATCAGATTACATGCTAGTAAAAATTATTGTTCTGACTGGAATTTTATTTAACTGAAAGCTATGAGCCATTTTCTGCCTTGTAACGTAAACTCACTGTTAACTGAGTGTCAGAAACTCCATCTGTTGCCTGTGGTTCCACCTGTAATGACACCACGAAGTCCTTCAGTACCTGTTCCAACCATGCCAGCTCCTTGTCAGATGTTTAATTAGCTGCATTTTGTTTTCTTATGGAAAATTGCTGCCTTACAAACGGCGTCTGCAAGCTTACCACTTCTGACCACTAGATGGAGTCGTGGAGCTGTATGTGTGATGGCATTCTCGCTCATAGATTTTTTTTTTAAATATAATTTTGTATTGCACTATAACTTACTGATAAAATGAATAATTGAGTGAATAAACTTTCTGTTTACAGAAAAAAAATGTCCACAAATGTCTGTGAGCCTTTTTTCTACATTAAGAGTTTTTTTTTTATTATTATTGGAAGAGAGGCGCAGATGCTGCACTCAAAATAAACATGCAGCACTTAAAGTTCAGTATGGTAGTACTGAGGTGTTATTTACAGGAAATTATAAAGCAGAAGTATCCTGTTTGGAGAAATTAACTTTTTTTATTGTTCTTGAAATACAAAGGGGTAATTTAGTCATAGACAAGGCAGGTAGCAAACTTTTGAAGAGGTAATGGATGATAGTTTTTTTCTTTGTTTTTAAATACATTTGGTGTTAAAATGACAAATTCTGACCTTGAACAGTCATCCATTTTTTAAACCGCATACTCCAAAACCAAAGTAGTTTTTGTTTGTTTTAGCCCCCAAAATTTGCACATTTTTAAAATTTATGATCATGCAACCATTTGTTGGCATGTCTGGATGCAGCTACACGGCATAACATTCAGATTGGTGATACATTATTATTTGCCTTTAAGTTGACTGTTCAGACTGTCTTATTAAAAGGGGTCTAACTGGAGGAAATGTACTTCCACACTGAAAGTATTTGTTTATTTGATTGTTTTTATATTTTTTAAATATGCTGGAGAGAACTATGTTGACAGAAATAAACCTGTTAAACTTGATTTTTTGTTTGTTTTGTTTCGTTTATTTTTTCCGTTGGCAGCAATAAATACAACTGATGCTTTGAGTAAATATGCTTTTATTGCATGAACAGGCATAATATTAGCACAGGTTTACACAGAGCTGACCATGTCTAACATGAACTTTTTTAAAAATACATTCAGTTAGGACGCTGTGCCATTTGGGTGAAAAGCTTGTCCCAGATCTCCACCTTCATTATGGCCCTGCCCATGGGGGACATGGTGGCCTTGATGTCCACGTTGCTGCCCTCAAAGGTGATCCCACAGCCATTGGACTCCTGCCGGACAAAGCCTTGCTGGTCCTTGTTGTAGTACATCTCCTTGTAGAGGCTCTCATTGGTTTCTTTGCCCACATTGTAAATTCCCACAGCCATCCAGTTTTTGTACATGTTGTAGTCGTATGGCACAGAGAACATTATTGCTATAATCTCTTTGGCACTGTTGGTTGATCGGCCAAACAGCTCATAGGTCAGCACTCCTACAGCACCCGTCGCTTTTCCGCTGTCTTTGGAGAAGTTGCAGACTTCTGTCTTCTGTGAGCGGACAGTGGGCTGGGGAGGGTTGTGGACGTTGCCACTGTCTAAGAAAACCCTTTGCAGAAACAAAAGTCATAAAAAAAAAAAATCAAATTTTAATTTTTTTTTATTTTTACTTTATGGGTAGGAAGCCAACTGTACCTATTTTGCACTTACTTGGGGTTAATAAGGCAGTACTGGTTGCTAAGGTTGGTGATCTCAATGGTGACATTTCTTCTGCTTTTGAGGGCGGCAGCCACAGCCTCTGCTGATTCACTCATTGTTTTGTTTTCAAGTGTTTAACTACAGATCAAACAGACATGCAGCTACTAATAATCAATGCACTGACCAGAAAAACAACTTCTCAGTAAGTTCAAGAAGCAAAAAGGACTTACCTGTCTGTGCCACTAGTGTGTTGCGGACTTGTGCGGTGCCGTATTTGAATCCCAGACTCTAGTGCTCAGGTAAATCTTACTGGGGAATGTGAGACAACCCACAGTGTCTCCACCCACAGCAGATTCCCAACTGCGTTCCGCCCTGTCTCAAACTTCATCAATCAGGCATTTCTAATGATGCACATAGAAAATAGGTGCAGCTGAATGTGGTTTTTCTCGTTATAACTGTATTTTCTTGCCAAGATACGAGACCGTTGAGTTTGCCTCACAGTGACTCCCTCTCAGACGAGAATACCACACCCTTTTCTTTTGTGTCTTACTTTGTTTTTTTTTTCATGGTGATCATCTCATAATGCGCTGCAGTCATCCTGTCAAACGACTGTGTTGCACACTGCTTCTGATTTTAATGTATTCGTTTGCATTTGTTTATCAAAATTTTTGTCAAAGAAGAAAGAACTGTCAACAAAGCAAAGTAGACAAGAAGTGGATTAGATTAATTTTTACTTTTATTTTTTCAAAGCACTCAGGAATCAACAATCAGGAATGTCAACTATAATGCTTTCAGATGATGTGAGCTGTTCATTTTGACAGCATTGCAAACAGTTCATCTGCCCATCTTGTCGTACAGCTCTACTTTGATGATCGCCTTTCCAACATCAGACATGCAGGCCCTCACGTCCAGATCCCTGCCCTGGAACACCACTCCGGAACCTTTGGCCTCTTGGCGCAAAAAGTTGGTGTAATCCTTGCCCTTGTACATCGTGTCGAACAGCTTGCCATCGCAGGCGCGCGTGTGCTCAAAGATGCCCACGCCAAGCCAGTTCTTGTAGATGTTGTAGTCGAATGGCACAGAGAACATGATGGCCATCAGCTCGCTGCAGCGGTGGTCACGCATGTTAAACAGCTCGTAGGTCAGGACGCCCACAGCTCCGGACGCTGTGTTGTCGTCCTTGGTGAAGGAGCACACCTCTGTCTTGGTGGTACGCACGGTGGGCTGCGGGGGGCTGAATGGGAAGCCACTCTCCATGTGAACCCTGCAAGGAATAGAAAGGAACTCATGAGCCGTTTCATCAAGAGTAATAGAAAAACTATTGGAGCAGTTTAAGTTGGAAATGTGGCCCCTGACACCTCAAAGAGAAATTGGAGTTAAACTTGGTGAGATTATAACAAAGAAGGCAAAAACTGGAGATAAAATCCAGCAAAGGATGGAAATGAAAAATGAAAGGTAAATCCTAAATTCTCATAATATAAAAAATATATATACAAATAATAATTAACATGCAGAAATATATGAAAAACTGAGAAAACACCCCAGATTTGCAAGTCAACAGACAGTTGAAACAAAAAAGATATGCAAAATAACTTGCAAAAAACAACAACAACAAAAAAAAAAACAGCTGAAAAACCCAAGAAATGAGACCTCCAGATTAACTGAGCCATGAACAAAAGTTTGATTGTATTTCAGATGCAGATCTTGGAGGAAACTACTGGCCGTCTTTCAGAGGCTCTTACTTTGGATTGATGAGGCAGTAAATAGTACTGACGTTGGTGATCTCCATGGTGCAGTTACGGTTGGTGGTGAGGGTCATGGAGTGGGACTCTGCAGTCTCAGGCATGGTGGTGGCTGCTCAGGAACGACTACAAGGAAACAATTCAGATGAGAAGCTGAAGCAGAGAGCAGCCAGGACACCATACATTACAGAAAGTTATCCAAAGAGAGCCACAAAAAGCTCCACCAGATATTACCACAAGAGCATATTTAGTGTTTGATGAATACGATAAAAGAAAAAAGAGTAAATATTTCAAAATAAAAGCACTTACTTCAGGTAATATGGCACTCGTGGGATGGCAGAAAGTCCTCTGAAAAGAGATTCAAGCTTGGTTTAGAGACGAGCTTGAAGCCACACCCACTTAGACACACCTCATCTGCTGCAAGGTGTGTTTCTGTAGTCCTGCACTGAAGCACCAGGAATGTCACTCCCAGTGTTACTTCTGTGAGAATTGAGGACAAGAATGTATTTTAATCATTGGGGTCTTGAAGGACATCTTGCAACAAAACATTACAGATAAAGCAATAAAAATTAGGTCAATAAAGTGGACAAAATGCTGTTTTATTATGTTGAATGTAAATGGAGTAAAAGTTTAAAAGTGGGGAGAGTATTTGTTGTAAAAAAAACTGTGAAAGGAAAACATTAGAAACAACAATTCTACCATTTTAAGGAAGTAAAGGTAAAAAGATTTGGCCCAAAGGATGGGAGCAACTGAACAAAATAGTCTGAGTCCCACCCAAAATATCCAGTGACAAAGTTAGACTGTAGTCACCCAGACGTGTTTGTCTGGATAACCGTCAAACTACCGGTGATGAATATTGGTTTTCAATGTGTTCTTTCTCTGTCGGATTAACTTTGTTTAACCACAAATGAATCATAATGCCAAAGTAAATTATGAATCATGAAAACTACTACGGTTTTTTAAAATGTTGAATGGATGAACTGATTATGTTGGGTGGGTGCGGCAGCCTGTCCCTGTTTGCAACATCTAGAAATCAGCAAGGAGTCACGAGTTCATCTGTCCTTGTTCTGTTCTCATGGAAACATTTAGGCTCCTCTGCAAGCACCACAACTATAGAGAAAATAACTAGAAGAGCAAAACAGCAGAAGAAACAAGCATTACAACTGACGCAAAATAAACATGGAAAAATACAAAACCAGACAAACAAGAGATCTCCATAAAATTATTAAAAAATGCACAAACAGGAAAAACCATGCACAAAGAGACAAAATTATGAGATACTTTTAAAAGAGAAAAGACATGAAGGGATGTAAAAAAAAAAGTTGACAGTAACAGGCAGGCAAAAGCAAGATAAAACGATGCAAAATTTGTAAATATGACAGTGTGTGAACACATTAAATATCTTTATGTGAAATGTATCCACCTATTCTGCACAGACAGGTGACAACAGCTACACCTGGCAACAGACATAAACTAAACTAGCAACCAAACTTGTGGATAACTTGAGTATAACAGACATAAAATACAATTCTGAGAAAATTTCTGATGTAGCTTAAATATTTGCCATGAAATTGTTAATTTGACACAAAACAACTGCAATATTAGTATTTGTTTCTTTCAATAACTGGATTAAAATTGTTTCTTATTGTGGGCTTCTGCTCAAACTGCATTACATCCTGGCATTTGGTGTGTATTTTGTTACAACTTTAGCACCATCTTGTGGCGCCATTTTTCTGCTTGTCAATTCAAAGAAGGTAGAACGTTTTATCCCACTGCTTTTCCATATTTTCTATGTGCTGATGGATCCTCGTGCTGATCCTGGTTCTGGTTCGGCTCAAAGGGAGTTGTGACCCTCGACTGCTACTGTCCTCTTGCACTAGAGTGCATTAAGCTGATCGAATCACATAACACGGTTTCCCCCAGATAACTTGCTGTGTCCGGTGGTAGAAGTACCAGGGGTATCATTCAGCAGGATTGCATATTTTTAAAGTTGACAGAAAATTTGAGAATATGACGAAGTAAATATATGCTATTGGAAGACATTATTAACAATACCTAAAAATCAAAAGAAAAATAAATAAATACACATTTTTTGTACTTCAGTTGTTTCATCCTAATTTAAGTGTCACTTTATTTGCTGAAGTTGTTGGTGTGTATAAAGGTGGATAATAAAAAAATACACCTCCCTATATGATTACATTCTATTTTGCCATTGTGCTTCCAGCCATTTCACCTAAGAGACTCTTTAATACTGTTACTGGTGTAGAGAAAATTATTTCAGAAATGAACAAATTATGCTTAGCCTGAAGGGGGGGAGGGGCAAGTAGAGTCTGGTGGCCCGCCAGGCTTATGACACTCTGAGGGAAACCCTGCACAATGTGCTGACCTTCTGAGACAGAAAACTTTCTATCGATCTATTTAATTTGATTTCTTGACCAGCCTGCAGGAGATGTCCTTGAAAAATCTCTATGTATTTAACTGCTGTCAGCTCTATGTAGACTAGCTGCACAGAGAACTGGACTTTATTCCACAGAAGACACAGACGTTAATTGTGAGTGAGAAGGAAAACCAGAGAAGTTTGTTTATTTAGGTTTGAGGATATCTAAAGTGATTTATCACAGATGGATTCCATGACTTTGCAGAAAAATCTGAAGGATGATTTGATTTATTTATTTTTTTTGTTTTCTCATATTTTATTGAATAAATAATCTACCCCTTTATTAGTAGATGTTATTTATTTATATATTTATCAGTGTTTTGAACTAAGCATTGTACAAATTGGAAATAACATATTAATAAAAGGTTCAGACAAAAAGGAATCATTAATTAAAAGGATTCTTCTTCTCCAAATATGGACATTCGATTTAAAAATGTTTGTTGTATTCGATTCAGTTTTAAAGTTCTAAAGTCCCCTCTCTTACCTCTCAGCATTCAGCTGTCCCTTTAAGTCCTGGCGACGGTCTTAACGTGAAGCCACCATCGCTTTCAGTCTTTGACGACGTGTTATGCTTCGTTTTGACCACAGGGTGGCAACGTTGTGTAACAAATCATTAAAATAACAAACACTGATTCCTTGATGAAGACACTAAAGAAGATGTGTTGCTTTCATTCTGTTTCTAAGAAGACAGAAGCAGTAACTCAATTCATTTCAGTTCAACTTTATTAAAGCTACAGTACCCTGATTTATTTACAGACATAGACAACAGCAAATTATCAGTGTAAAAACTGTATTTGCTTAAAAAAAGGTCATACCATGAAGCAAAATTACAGGCACAATTAAGAAAAAAGAAATAGATAGCTTTTATTCCTCAGCAGAGGTTTAGAAGTTAGACCAACATATTTTATCACAGGTTTGTTTGTAGCTTTTCATATATCAGGAGAGAATTTGCTCTTGCTATGTTTTTCTCTGTCTTTGCTAGAAGACAGAAAAAAACAACACTCAGTGAACTGAGTTAGCACAATTGCTGATTAGATGGAAGAATAAAAACTGATTAATATAAACAGAAACGTAAAGGTATTTGCTATATCTTTCAGTCAAGCTTATAAAGTAGTTCAGCTTAAGTTGTTTTACAGCTCAGAAATCCCTAACAGTTGTCATTTTGCCTTATCAATAACAATTTCTTTGTTATTCTCCAAACAACTGGTGGCCTGAGCTTTAAATCATTTCTGAGGGAACATGGTTCCAGTAGTGATGGTAGGCAGACTTGTCTTTTCTTCAATCCATTTGTTGTAATTGGTAACTCTGGTGTAAACACCAGGTTTATTTTCCTTTGCACATCCGTCTCCCCAGCTAACAATGCCAAAGAGGAAGAGCGTGTTGTCGACTTCGCAGACCAGCGGTCCTCCCGAGTCACCCTGTCAGAGGGAGGCAGACAGCTTTAATGGGAACAAACATCATGTGTGGGAGAAATTCTCGAGTCAGGTATTGACATGCTTAAATACCTCACAGGCGTCCTGGCTCCAGTCGGGACGTGCAGCACAAAACATGTTGTTGTTGACCATTTCTCCATAATAATCCTTCTGTCGGCACACATCATCAGCGAGGAGGTTCACCTGAGCCTTCCTGAGGAACTGAGAGTTGTACCATAACCCTGCAAAGGAAAGGAACAGATAAGACATTGCACAATAAAAACGGTATATTTTTACAACAGTACATCAATCTTATTTCTTTGTTTTAACATGCAGCCATGCAAAAAATAGCATTTCCATGACTGTCAACACAATCTATTCAAAATATTAAGTTAATTCACGGACGCAAGTGCTTTTTAAAAAAAAAAATGTTCCTGAGGTCATACTATGACTGTCCAAAGCTATCCATAAAATCTTTAATGAAGATTTTTGGACAGCTTTCGCAAGGTTTCAGTATTTTCAATAATTTAAATCAGGTTGAGGTCTGGACTTTGACTGGGCCATTGCGACACCTTGATTCTTTTCTGCTTCTTTAGATATGCTGTTGCATGAGAGTCAGAGGCGGTGATGTTGGGTTTAAGAAATGTTCCTAAGAATTGCTGGGTGTGAACGTTTGGTGTGAACGTTTTTGGGGACTCTTTCCCTAGAGATGATTGGCAGCTGTGTTAAATGTTGTCCACTTGTGTTATATGGATTCTCCAGAACTATGGCGTTAAAATAGTTTGGTAATTAAATTAATATCCCTTCCCAAATTGATGCACAACAAAAATGTCTTGTTTAGATGGTTTTCGATCTTGGCGTGATGGACCAAATAAGTCAAACTGATGAGAATGACCGCATGTTATTATAGAGGCGATTGGACTCATGATGACCAACCAATCAAGTGCTGATTGACTTTTCAAGTAGAAAAAGCAAACATTGTTTTTGCATGGCTGTTCTGACAGCCTCACAATACTTAATCTTTACATGAACAAGAACATGGTATATCAAACTTTCTTCACCAAATTTCTCCTTCCCATATCCAGCAATCTCGCAGGTGGTCCCTGGCGGGAGGCTCTGCAGAGGCGGTGGGAGGCAGACAGTCTTTACCGAGTCAGTCTCTTCAGCACACTTTCCATATATGGCCTTCAACTTCAGCAAAGCTGAGGGAAATCAGCACAAAAAGGACACCGTTTGTTCTATTTAAGTTGGTAAGCTTTCTTTAGGTAAGTCAGAATTTATGTTATTGGCTGTTTTTCTTTAGGAGGTCTTTGTAGCAAATAGATCCTTTCATACCAATGTCATTGTTATAGTTTTGTTCACTGTGGTTGAATTGTTCATGGATGAAGATTTGCTCCACTCTGAAAGTTTGCTCCACAGTTGAGTCACTCTCGTTGAGTGCATTTTTTCCCAGCGTGACAGAGAAGCGTTGATGCCTCGTCTGAGAGCTAAAACACGAACATACAACAGAAAAATCTGTCATTTCTTGGCACCGGCTCTGTTTATAGTAACTGACACAATATCCTACCCTTCAGGAAAGCAGTGGGCAGCTGTGATGACCCAACAGGCAGATATCAGACTGCCCCCGCAGCGGAAAACATTCTGCTTCGATTTGCTACGCCAGAATATAGCAGCGATCCACGGGTGAGATTCCACAGTAGAAACTGTTCCACCCACAATCTTTGTCTGCTTCCGTATAGTCCGCTGACCACATGTCAGGTCTGCAGCTGGAAAAGAAGCCAAATTCAAAACTGTTGTTGGAAAACATATACATGACCAGGAAAAAAAAAAACACATTTGCATTAGGAGCTTACATGCTTGTGGCATGATGGGTGAAGTTGAAGGTGCAGGTGAAGCTGTAAGATTGAAAAGAATTATTTTTTCAAACCTTTGGAGCATGCACCTTGTGTGCCTGAAACATTCCTAATTTATTAAGATATTTTCCAAATCTTTCTTAGAAAAAAAAAAAAGAAAAAATATCTGAACTTGTCTAAGATATTCAAGACCTACATCAAATCTGAGGCATGTGAAAAAAAAAATAAAAAATCCTTTCAGGAAGAACATATTTACAGGATTCAACGTCACATTGGGGGATATCACAATATTCCCGGACCAGCTGGTGGTTTTTTCGAACGTTACACCATGGGCGCAGTCTGTACTGAATATTTCTGAAAGAAAAACAATGTCAAGAACCAACAAACAATAAATATCTTTGGCTTAAAATTGACAGTTTGACTGTAAAGACCACGTGGAAAAGGCATGCATCCTCAGTAGGTATTTGGATGCCAAGATCTTCTCAGGAAGTTTCTAAGTTCTTCTTGAATTAGTCATATGGCTCCCGGATTAAGGCTCTTGGCTGGTTTAGATCATTTTTGCCTGACAAATTCCAGTTTATTCATGTCAACACTAATCCCAGTGAGGTATGTGGATCACGGGAAATTCTCCAAATTATACCTGCCTCTACTTGATAAAATTGTGTTCCAGTATTGCGGTGATGGTACACAGACATATTAATCAGGTATATGGTGATATATACAAATATATTAAGCCAGAAAGCCTAATCCAAACATCCACTCTCACCTGACACTTGCTCAAGAGAAGGGATTGCTGCAAATTCATATCGTTTGACTGCAATTGACCTACCTTCCAAAGATAGATAACCTTTTTACCACCAGGCATGACAAACACAACTGATTTGCACTGTATTATTATATAGGAACCAAAGTGGAACGTCTATAACCGAATTTAAATCTATATCATTGGATCGCATTCATTTTATTAAATCAAACAGTATATTTCTGGGTACGACATATACTGATGTGAGGAGTCTTGTTGACATGACATGTATCATTAATTTGTGCTAAATATGCAAACTGATCTAAAACATTAAATGTTGCAAGTAAGGCCAGGTAAGCAACAACATACATGCAGATAAACTGCTGTGTTTGACCTATATTCTACCAAAAGTGATTCAGTGAATCATGACAATCCCTCCGTTTTGTTAGAAGTATGACTAATTGCATGACAAAGATCTGTAACACACAATTTCCTTGTTTTGCAATTGGTATGAGAACAGAGACAGATGTTTAACATTCAAGCCATAGACCACCTGCAGTAGTTGTGTCGTCCAGAGTGAAGGTCTGAGGACAGGTAACGCCTCCTGGCACGTAAATCCCAGATCTCGCATGTTTTTCCGCTGACTGATTTTGAAACAGTCCCTCTGTAGAGTACTCCGATCCCTTCATAGCAGCTGTCACCTTTCTCTACAGCTACAGACACAAGTGATTAAAATGTGAACTGGCGTCACTGAAGTTTAGCTTGAAAAATCAGCTTCTCACCTATTTCACAGCGTCTCCCAGAAAGCCCATCAGGACACTTACAAAACAAGGGTGCACCAGTGATCAATGAAGGGACAGACAGGCCACCGTTGAGACAGAAAGTACCTGCAAGATGAAATGACACATTTAATACTCAGGAAACAAAATCAAGAAATCTTAATAAAGGATCTATTTACTGAAATTATCAGAGGAAGGCAGGGAAGCAGCAATGTTACTTCTTCTTCTTCCATGTCTCGAATGGCCCTGAAAATATTTTTCAATCAGTCAATACAAAAAAAAGTAAGTAAAATTTGACTTCAGATGAAATAAAAATGTCCTTACCACTTCAGCTAAAGAAAGAGCTATCAGCAAGCTTAAGAAAACCCCCGGACTCCTTGTGTTTATCATGGTTCTCGAGTGCAGTGGGTGAAATCCAAACGGGCTCTGCATGTGTGTTCTTGCAGGAGGTTTTGTGTGGGGCTTTGGTTTTCTCTGTTTTATGCCTGAAAGAGACTGAACTCTGATTGGCTGACAGCTGTTAAACAGCTGGCTGGCCCATTAGATTATGTAGTGAAGAAATCACAGTGTACAAGGTTTTTGAATGAGTCACCAGAGGTCACCCACATAGTTTCTTCTCAATATGACCGAAACAATCCAGCACCTGTTTAAATGACTAAACGAATTACGGGTTCTATGAAAATAGGTTGGTAATTAGGAAACCACAAAGTAGGATTTTATTCATTTAGATATCTTTAGTCTACTGAATGTAGGTTTCTACGCAATGTACAAACAATATGTTGGGTAACTGTGACTACTACAGTTACCCAAAATAACTAATGAATGACTACATAACTAATGTAGTCATGACATTATTACTAATGTAATGATATTAGAAATATATAGTTTTGGTCTTCTACATTGAGTGTGTACTATCTGTCCACTGACACAGATTACAGTCAGAGAGGGACTGATGAAGATATCTTATAAAACTAGCCCTGCTTTGTTAAGCTAAGAAAAAAAAAATTGTTTTCAACATATTTAAAAAAAATAAAACACTGAAAGGTGTGTCCAGCGTTTATCTCAATTCCCTTTTACCCTTGAAAATAAAAAGCCACCACTGTACCTTATTCAAAATACAGATTTTATTTGAAGGCCTCAGAGGGTTTTTAGAGAACACTGGTGAACAAACAGCATCATGTAGACTATAGAATGCAGCAGACAGATCAGGGATGAAGCTATGGAGAAGTTTAAAACATAGCTGGGTAATAAACCAACCCTAAAAGTGCTGTTCACTCCATCAACTGAAAATGCAATGAGTGTTACACAACTAGAAACCTACCAAGACATGGTAGGCCAGATAAAAACAGTACTTTAATCCTTTAATCAGTGGTGTTTTCTGATATGGGCGACATCTTGTGGGGGCGGCATGAGACACCCCTGTCCTCTTTGGTCCTCCAGTTAACCACCTGCCCATCCCTCATCAACAATTTCCCCCTGCGAGGGGAATGGAATGGAGCAATGCTTGGGATGTTTTCCCAGGGCGCCAAACCAGCTAGAACACCGCCTCCCACTCTAATCATAAAAGGAGCAAGAAAGGACGTGGGGATGCTGGTGAAGCTACATAGATCCACAGTTTAGCTGATTTAATCTAACAGTTTAGTGATGAACTTAGTCCTTCTGGGCATCCATTTAGTCGCATAAACTGATCGGACCGCATTCCTTAATTAATTGCTAAAACTCACCTTCCGCCGTAAAAGTCATAGGAGGTCACATTGATCTGTGATTTAGCTGCATTGTAGTTCATGCTGATCTTTCTTTCCTTCTTGTATTTAATTACGGTAGTTAATCAGTTGAAGTTATGTTTAAGTATTCCATTTTGCTTGTTTTTTTTTTTTCATTAATTTGATCCTTTACTTATTCAAGTCTTTTCCTTCATAGATTGCATGTAGGTAGCTGGAGGTAGAAGTTACTGATGGAATATTTTGACTGTAAAGGTGGGCTACTTTGTAAATTCTCGGACTTAATTGAAGACAAGCCTGTTTCTGATCATTCCTTGTTGTGTGAGGAGTTTTCTGCTGTCCGGTAGCCTTACATTCATTCCTTCATCAAGCTTAGGGAAGGTGCACCAATTCAACTAAAGAAAATTGTATAAATAATTCATCATAATTATTAATAATTATATGACAAATATTAATGCAGTCTGCAGAAAGTCAAATTTGCAGCATCCTATAAGCCATACAGAGGGACACAGCCAACATGTGGAAGAAGGTCATCTGATCAGATGTGACTAAAATTAACCCTTTTGGTTGACAATAAAAACGCTATGTGTGGTGGATTACACAACACCAATCTCATGACAAAACATGGTAGTGGCAGCGTCATGCTGCGACAAAGCTTTTCTTCAGCAGGGACATGGCAACTGGTCAAAATTTACTGAACAATTTAACAATTTTAATTGCAAATTGATTAGGTGTCTGTGTTGTTTTAGAAAAGCCTGGGAAATATTTACTTACTCCCTTTTGATAGAATTTGTGCTTGTATTAAACATACAATAGTTACTTCAACACATAAAGTGTATTGCTAAACCAAAGTGTATTGTTGTAGTTATGGTTCAAAAGTCAGAACTTGTAGGTTATAATGTCAACCTATCAAGTTTATATAGCACATTTCAGCAGCAATGCAGTTCAAAGTGCTTTAAGTCATGAAAACATAACAACGTCATAAATACGTCAATTATAGGGGGCTGGACATCAGTGGTTTTATTCATTGCTGATTACCTTTACCGGCTGTTCTGCTTTGTGAACTTATGGTTCCATCTAGTGGCCACTTCATAAATGTATTCACCTGCAGTTGAACAGACAAGGAGAGGAAAAAAAGTCTCTCTTTGTAACGTTACATTCAGAGATGATCGTGCAGACAGTGATTATATAGGTCATCATGACGTGAATCTTATATGTAGAGAGTTTACCAGGAGAGTCACATGGTAACACGGGAAGATAAATATGTGCATGAAGTATCCCGGAAGTTTGCTCATCTGGATCCTGCTCAGCATGTGCTGCTTTCAGGGACAGTCAGAATTATTCCAACAAAATAATATTTGATTTAGGTTTGCCAGCAACGGCGGTTTATTATCAATTCAATTAATATATTTAGAAGCAATAACATTACTTTTGATATAAGTGTTTTGTTATTTAGCTCAGGCATTTTCTATCTGTTTTTGTATTATTTGTATTATTTATTATACATTATTTTCATATTTAATTATATTTTTATTTAGTCTACTTATACTTTATGGTTAAACTATATTTCTATTTGTAGTTTAGATTTCTTTTGAGAACGTGGCCGATATTGATTTGCATGTTAGTTTTTACTTCAATTAAAATCTTTAATTATGTACGGCTTTTATTTATGAGAAAGAAATATTCTCTCAACACAAAACTCATGTCCCTTTTCTGGTTAAAAATCGTTTGTTTTCTTGGTTTTTGTCTTTTTTAAATTTATGTTGTTTTAATTTCCGTAGATAATAAGATTATAGTTTTTCCTGTCAAAATTATATCCTAAATATTTTTGTATTTGCAAACTTCTAATATTTGTCTTAACACAGGTAGGTTAGCCTATTTACCAGTATAGTTTCTTGTCTTCCCTTTTACAATTTTACACGGACTTGTAAATTTCGAGTTTTCATGAACGCACCAGCTGCGCTGCGCTCTGAGTTGAGATGAGGAGAAATAATCAGCAGAATCCGCAGGTAGGAGGACGCGGCTGGTGGACACAGAAAAAATGGGAAACGCTGACACTAAGCTTCACTTTAGGAAAGCGGTGATCCAGCTGACGACCAAAACTCAGGTCTGTTTCTGTTTTCTTCATAATAAAGCTCTTGAACGCGCAAGGGAAAAAAAAAAAACGTGATTCTGAACGATATTTGCTTACGACGATAAAAGTTGGTGTGCCAGATGGTAGCGTCAGGTGCAGGTCTTATTATCACAAGTGGTGTGGAAACAAACCGTTAGTAACTACACTTATAGATTTGAAATAAGGATAGGAAGTTAAGACGAGGAGCAATTATGATTTTATTATTTGCACTGTTTTGCGGAAGAAAAACCATCATTCTGCCAGTTTTGCATCATTTGTTTAATGCTACTTTACTATATGAAAAATGTGTTTGCCTGAAGGCTGGATTAGCTAAGGCCTACAGAAATTGTACCTTGACCATTTCTTATTTTAAGGTAGAATCGAAACCTCAGAAAAAGAAAAAAAAAATATCAACGTTTTGGTCTTTATTTCATGAAAAAAATCATTTGAGATCATCCCAACTGCTATTATCTGTTAAAGTTTATTTATCATCTGGTTTTTGCACATTTACTAAACATTTCACCTAGAAATTATCCCAGTCATACATAAAAAGTATAAAATAAACCTCTGACTCTTCAATAACAAATTAAATCATTAAAGTACCAGTGAAAACATGCTTGGTCATGAATTCTAAGAATATATATATATATATATATATATATTTTATTGCTGCAACATAGCAGGACTTTTCAAATATTTTGTCAGAAATAAACTTCTTAGCTGAGTGAAAATTACTTCAGTCTAACTGGGTTTATACGTGTGTTTTTATTTAATGGTAGCAGTTATGTGTATAACATGTCTACACGATTGGTGCTGCATAGCTGTTGAGCATTTTTATGAAAATGAAAACTTGGGTACACAAAGACTTTACAAAGTTTCCTGTACTGCAGCCTGTTGAAGCCACAGACAACGTGTTCTGGGACCAGTTCTGGGCCGAGTGCTCCATCGCCGTCCAGGATGTTTTTGCTCTGGTGCCTGCAGCAGAAATCCGAGCTGTCAGAGAGGAGTCTCCATCCAACCTAGCAACCCTGTGCTACAAGGTAACCTGGCCTCCTCAGAATGAGTGTCTTATTTAGATCATCTTTAGTAATATCACATGGTTAGATTTAAGTGCACTTCTGTTCCTCAAACATTTAATGGAATTGGTTTCTTTCTTCAAAATGGGAAAGACAAGTGGTTCTTTCACTGTTAATCTTCAGAAGTCAAAAAATTACTTCCTGAAAATACTTAATACCTATTTTTTTACTTTGTAAAATTATAATTTAAAATGTTTAAAACACCTCCAACTGTGACAAACAAGGTTTAATGAGAGCAAAAATTCATATTCTCAACATGCAAAGTGAAAAACTTACAGGAAGTAGAAACATTTCTAAAACTTGCTGCTGGAACTCTGCTGCAAAAACTAACAACCTTGTGGTTACCAAGTTTTGATAGTGATTAATTTGAACATTTCTTAACATTTTTTATCAAGGGGATGCCAGTAACCATGCAAGATGAGAAATGCATTCTATTGGACAAGCACTCTAATTTAGGAGTCTGTACCACTAAAAGTGAAACTACTGTATTTCTAATTACAATGCATGTCATTTTTTATGTTTTTTTTTAAGAAGGTAACAGTAACAAAAGGGTTAAAACCAATAGCTTAGTTGGTTTGTTGTGAATATGATGTCCCTTTTGCATGATCACGCCTACAGACATTGCAGCCAACTCTCCCTTGTTAATCATCCAACCTCTAATCTGATCTTCCCACTGAAATATTTGACCGCTGGCTGAGGCTGAAGGATGATGTCTACAGATTTAGATATTTACTTGATCTAAATCTGCAATAAAATGAAAATCTTCTCTGTCTTCTCAGAGACTCAGACTGAAAATAATGCATTGAGTTTTGTAATGAATGAATTGGTCACTAAAACACAGAGAGTTGGTTTACAAGTTACCGTAGTTCCTACAGACAGCAAGGATTCCTGTGTTTTACATGACCGCTTGTATTGTTCATCCTGGATACAGTCAGAAACAAAGGAATGCAGATGTTTGTTATTCCCACACTTGGAGTACAAGAGGTCAGTCTAAAAGAGAAAAAAAAATAGATGGGAGGAGGAGAAACCACTCGTTAATCAACAAAACAAGTTATCAATAAAATTAGAAAAATACAGATAACGATCTAAGAAGCCAATTTTTGCTGTTTTTGTTTTTTTCTTCAAATCTTAGCTTGTTTTGAAGAATCCATTAACATATATTAGGTCAAAATTGCATTCATATCCTCTTTTTTTATAGTTTCTGTTACAATCAGTAATCTAAATGTTTTGCCATCTTTTTAATAAAAATGACTTAATGTAACTCTTCCAATAGAGATCTTTATAGCTTAATTTACATGTTTGACGTGGCTTGTTTCCAGGCAGTGGAGCGGCTGGTTCAATGTGCCGACTCTGGCTGCCCCTCGGAGAAGGAGCGTCAGATCGTGCTGAACTGCACCCGCCTTCTCACCCGGATCCTGCCGTACATTTTTGAGGATGCTGACTGGAGGGGCTTCTTCTGGTCCACCATTCCTGGCACAAAAAAATCCGGGGTACGACGCGTCGCCTGAGGGAGCTGACACTCTGACAGTTTATCTTTCTTTTTACTCTTTAAAGGTTTATCAGTTATACTCAAGTTGAAGGAAGAGCTAAATGACATTTTCTGGATATTTTAGCTTTAATAACCTTAAATACATCTTTTTTTTTTTTACTTGCAAAGATATTTTCAAGTTACGTAGGTGGATATGGTTTATTCTTGGTATGTAATCTGTGGAAGCTGCTGCCGGAGAAATCCATTCTGTCTGCAGACAAGAGTGTTCAACCTATTAGCTATCCTTCCATCACACAGTTTGTAGCCCTTTGATAGCTTCAGCTACAATAATCTGGCCTGGCTAGAAAAGATGCTGCTCTTTGATTTTCAGAGCAGATCTTGCAGTGTAAGATAAAACCACTGCTGCTGTCGATGCAAAGGTCTCCATCCAAAGCTGGACTCTCTCTCCTCTCCTCCTCTCCCACCCTGCCCACCTGCTGCTGAGTCTCTGGTTACCTGGTCGACTGGGGACCATGGTGCAAACACTGCCCATATTGTATCTCCCACCGTCTACCCACCAACGGTTGAGTTAAGGAGGGATTGAATGTCTGTTAATGAAAGTATGGGACTGAGGAGAAGAAGGGCTGCTGCAGGCGGAAAAGGCTGATGGCCTCTTTGCAATCAATTCAGTTATGCAAAAAACGTCTTTATTTCTGCATCGAACCAATCGAACGTTAAATTAAATGTTTGCCTGGCGAGTGTGAAACTACATTTTGGGATGGAGATCTGTAAATACAAGGAGTAAAAGATGAGCTAGAGTAAAATATTCTTTAATTAGTCAGTAAACCATATATAGATTAATTATTTTTTGTTACAAATATTCCTAATTATTCTTTTTTTTTCTAAGTAGTTCTCATTGGATTAACCTGTAGGATTTGCTTGTTGCTGTACTCGATGATAAGGCTTACTGATATTAGCAATAAAAACTAAACAGTGCATTTATCTGTATTTTATGTGTTTAAACATGATAGCAATGAGCTCACTTATAGTTTGTACATTGCTGTGTGCTTGGGATCAGCAGCAGTGCAGCAGTTCATCACTGCAGCTGTCACCAACATTTATGGCAGCCATATTGGATTTCAAAAGCAGTGTTGCTTAGAATCCTCATACTTAGTATGTGGTAACTGAGAGTTCACAGGATGTTGCAAGCTTCTTTTTTTTGTCTGATACAACTGAATCCTCTTCACTCTGCAAACACAACCACGCCAAAGAATGATGTTGTCTTGAGTATGGCGCATTCACTGATCAGAAAAACGAACGATTCTTTAGTTTCTGACCAGTCAGAGGGAAAAAAGATGAAAATCGTTCAGTCACCAGCACACTTCTTGGTTTATGTCTTTATAAAAACCTGCGAGACTTGTTTTCGAGTGATGCATTCGTGTTGCAGAGTTTGGACGAAGATGCTGATGAGAATGAAGCTCGGCCGCTGGCTGAATCCTTGCTGCTCACCGTCGCTGACCTGCTCTTCTGTCCAGATTTTACCGTCCAGAGTCACAAGAAGAACAACCCGGTCAGTGAGTTGAAAGAAGAACATTTATAGCCGGTCATTACAGATTAAGGCAGAGTTGAACATTCTCTTAAGTCCTTGGTAACATTAAGTGTTTTACTGTGCTGTGTCCAACTAAGGCTGGTACGTCTATTGCTCCAAACCGGTGTGATGGACAAATTTAACATTTAACTTGCACACACAGAAATAAAATGATCTCACACATGTTGTCCTAAACTCCTTGGTAATTACTTAAAGGACATCATTCCTATAACAGGCAGGCAAACAGAGCTAGCCAGCGTTTTCTCTAATGAAAGGTTTCAGGTCTTGTTTTCTTAACCTTCCTGTGGTACAAGTCTGTGCCGTTATCTCCTTCATGCAGCCCTCTGAGGCGGTTTGCTGGAGTTAATGAGTGACTCCATGGTGCAGGGGGAGGCAGGCTGGAGTGGCCGTATTTGAGCTGGGTGGACACGTCTTAACTGAGCTCTGCAAACATTTTAGAGACTGGGGAGGTGATCTGTGCTGCCATCAGAGGAAGTGGTCAGTGTTTATTCCCACCTGCCTCTATGGTTAACCAAGCATGAAGAAAGCATAGCTGGAAGGAAGCTATGGGGAGCAAATAAAGTTTTCACTTTTCTGTCAGTGTTTGTTCACCTGGAGGTCAGTGTTTTTTTTTTTTTCTGAAAAACAAAAAAACAAAACACTACTTAAATTGAATTCATTGTCTTATTTACCTTCCAGTGTTCAAACCCTCCTCTAATTTCTTGAAAAGTGGCCTTGGTCAAGATTTCTCAAGGAATTCAAGCCAAGTGTTTAAGCATTTGGCTTGGACTTTGGTCACCTTTTTTTAGCCAGCTTCTGTCCAGTACCTCAGGGTCCATGAACAATGTTATCCACCAGCAGAAGGAGGTGTCATTTTATAAGAGTCAGCTGGACTGTGTGGGGGATCAGAACCACTATCGGTATAAAAAACAGTCTAATATTAAGTCTTAAAATTACAATAACACTACATACACACTTTTGGTCAAAAGTTTACCTTGTTGTGATTATTTATCTGTATTATTTATCAATAAGACTAAACCATCAAAGGAAATAAACTGATATGCAATTGGAGTGGAAAATGTTTTGTTGATGGATTCAACATGGAAGGAAGTGGGAAACAAATGACGCCTATATAAAAAAATTGTGGTTTGAGTTGGTTAAGTGTTGAATTCATATTTTCACTGAAAATAAATGAGAATTTAACTCCAACAAGGCAGTTCCTTTAGAGTTATGTTAGCTTAAATGTTGCCATTCTGAACGTCTAAATGAACTGAATCAACTAAATTGTTGGATCATGCATCTCCCAGGTCATGTGTCAGGTTGTTGCCTTTTTTTTTTTGTTTGTTTTTGGTATAAATGAACTTATTTGTTTTTTTAGGTTTCACTTATTGGAGAGCATAACGGTGGCATAGCAGTTTCTGTTTCTGTTGTGCCACTGGAGAAGTTTAATGCAGCGTGCGGCTGTGTGCCCTTTTGTCAGATAACTTACAGAAACACCTCATCACTTCTATTCTTAAAGCTGCAGTTATCTGTGCCGAGGTGTCAAAGCCAGATAATGTCAGCAGAGTGTAATCGGCTCATTCTGCTTGCTGATTAACATGGACCAAGTGTCCAAATGCAGAACCTTCTTAGACCTTCATTATTTTTTCCCTTTAAACAATAAGAAATATTCCATGATGTGCTCTATGCTGGTTTGTAGCACAGTTTCACATTATGACTGAGTATGACAGAAAGATAATACCACAATTAATTATCATAACAGCACTTTTGCCAAATAATATGTCTCTAATCCCAATGACAGATTTTCTCTTCTCAGTGATCAAATCTGGTTTGTTACTAGATGTCACAAATAACACTGTACGTTTGTTAGAGAATAGTCTTCCACATATTATATATCTCAAACTATAATTTTTTTAAAACTCTTGTTTCGCTTCAGGATGCCTCAGAGGAAATGCGATCCATAGATAGCTGTGAGTACATCTGGGAGGCCGGGGTGGGCTTTGCTCAGTCGCCTCCCCCGAATTACATCCATGACCGGAACAGGTGAGACTGCAAGCTACATTTTATCTGTTTAGCTGCTATCCTAAAAAGGTGATGGACATTTTTTACTTCAAAGATGGGGGAAAATAAGGCATTAACATTTTGCTTTGTGATAATTTGGGTAAGATGAACCCACACAGTCAGTAATAAGCTAATAAGGCAATTCGTAAGAAATCAGTTTAAAGAATATTAACAGTCCTTAACCGTTAAACTGATTGCTTTAATATAAATGTGCTACATTGCTCAGCACTACAGGGATTTAGTGAGTTTAGTAACGTGTTATTTAATTAATATTGCTTTTTTCCCCACTTTGTAATTTTTCTGACTGCTGTTTTGATGGTAGATTCGTTGTGTGTTTTCAGGACAGAGCTGCTGAAGCTGCTTCTCACTTGCTTCTCTGAAGCCATGTATCTTTCTCCTTCATCTGAGACCCAAGTGCTTAACCCCTGGGTCTCCTTCTTCTGTTCTGCAGAAAACAGGTTGGCATGGCTCAAAAAAGCCACATCAAGATATTCTATGCGTAAATATGTGCTTTTGGAGCATTTACCATTTGTTTTATTTGACTGCAGCCCAGAAGAAATCTGATTGCTTTCGTTTATTTTGTTGTTATTGCAGGTGCAGTGAAAACAGTTAGCGGTTTAAAGTGTAAAAATGCAAAGAACTTTCAATTCCTCTTGGAAAATCTCCTTCAAGTTCCTTTATATTCTTAGCTTTTCTTGCATGAACTGCATGTTTAAGATATCCCCAAATTGGCTCAATAATGTTAAGGTCTAGAGGCTGAGATTTCCACTCCAGAACCTTCACCGTTTTTCTCCTGTATCCAAAAACAACTTATCTTGGTCTTGTATTATTTACAGTTTCCACCTCTAAATCTCTTCAGTTTATAGATGCTCTGTTGTAAACACCAGGATTATCTGTGTGCCATTGCTTCAGACATGCCTTGCCGCTCTTCACGTCCCTGTTGAACGTGGTCTGTTCCTACGACCCGGTGGGATACGGTATCCCGTACAACCATCTGCTGTTCTCAGACTACCGAGAGCAGCTGGTGGAGCAGGCTCTGCAGGTCCTGATCGTCACCCTGGAGCACGAGACCGGGTCGGCTGTGAGCGCTGCCCTCCAGGCGCTGGACTCCTCCTCATCCAATCCATCTGAGGAACTAGAGGTATGATGGATAAATGTTATTGTTGCCATTTTGCTGGAAAAAGTTACACTCTAAACTATACAGCAAACAATGTGAAAGAAACATGTCAAAAGTAACACTAAAGAAGTATCAACATAGCTAAAAAAAAAAAAAGAAGATTATGACTTAACTAATTTAATTTTAGTTCTACCTATTTCTGTAAGTTTATTGTCAATCTCTCAAAACCTTTAACATAAGTCAACAGAAAATCCTGTTAATAAGTGCATAGGTTAAAATGAAGAATTCAAATTTTTTAATACACCTGTATTTTTTTTTTAATATACAGCCAGCTGGACCTGACAACCTCTTTGTGAATTACCTCTCGAGGATCCACAGGGAGGAGGTACCAAACTGTAAACCTTCAGTTTCATCCACAAATAGAAGATTTCTGATTGGAAGCCTTAGCATATTCTCTGTATTGGTTCAACAGGATTTGAGTTTCGTCCTCCGAGGTTTTGCTCAGCTGCTCAACAACCCTCTGATCCAGACGTACCTTCCACGATCCACCAAGAAGATCCACTTCCACCAGGAGCTGCTAATTCTGTTCTGGAAGTTCTGCGATTTTAACAAAGTGAGAGGCTCCTTGCATTTTTAAATTGCGATCTTTTCACTTTTCTTAGGTTAAAGGGATAAAAAGTTGCTCTAACAGAGCACCTGTCTTTAACTCACTAACATGACTGTTTCTGCATGTTGCAGAAATTCCTGTTCTTCGTCCTAAAGAGCAGCGACGTCTTGGAGATGCTGGTTCCCATCCTGTTCTACCTGAATGATGCCAGAGCAGATCAGTGTGAGACACTTTCTGTGACATCTGAGCAAAAAAAAAAAAAAAAACATCCCTGTACACAGACATTGAGGCAAGGGTAAACCGCACAAACTTCTAAAAACTCTTCATGTTTGTGTGCATGTGCAGCTCGCGTGGGCCTCATGCACATTGGCGTGTTCATCCTGCTGCTGCTGAGCGGAGAGAGGAACTTTGGTGTTCGACTGAATAAACCGTACACGCTCCGTGTCCCCATGGACATTCCTGTCTTTACAGGAACCCACGCAGACCTGCTCATAGTGGTGAGAGACCTACTTTACTCGACTAAGAGATTGTCAACCTGCTAAAGCTTAACCTGTGCTTTACAAATATTTCACAACATTAAAACAGGAAATTTAAGAAAGGTTGGTTAAAAGGTTGGTTTTCTTTTCAAATCTGAAAAGCTCACTGAAGCTGCACACAAACTGGCAGATTCTACAAATTATTATCATTTTTTTTTCTATTTTTCAGCTTTAGATTATAATATGCTCTCAATAGTACCAAGAGTCATATTTATGTCCCTTCTTGTTTAGATTTTTCACAAAATAATTACCTGTGGACACCAGCGTCTCCATCCTCTGTTTGATTGCCTGCTCACCATAATTGTAAACAGTAAGTATGCCTGTAGACAATGCTGCCCCTTGGTGGAGAGTTGATGTAAGCACATTTTCTACCTCTGTAGTTTCACCCTACCTAAAGAGCCTGTCAATGGTGGCTGCCAACAAGCTGCTCCACCTGCTGGAGGCCTTCTCCACGCCCTGGTACCTCCTATCTGCACCTCAGAACCACAACCTGGTCTTCTTCCTACTGGAGGTCTTCAACAACATCATCCAGTATCAGTTTGATGGTTAGAACCACAATGGGATCTTGTGAGTGCAGCTGCATTTAGGGCAACATTTTGATGTCTGAAACCTTCCCCACAGGCAACTTCAACCTAGTGTATGCCATCATTCGTAAGAGGAACGTTTTCCACCAGCTAGCCAACCTGCCCACGGATGAGGCATCCATTCAGAAAACTTTGCAGAAGAAGAAGAACAAGTCTGGGATCTCCCGCCTAAACTCCACAGATGGCGAGTCCATGGAGGGTTCCAGACCTGCTGCACCTGCTGAGCCCGGGACACTCAAAGCCACCTTAGAGGCCACTCCAGGTAGGGAAGAAACTACCAAGAAGAAATAGATAATAAGTTCTAAAATACTCTTTTTTTTTTTTTTTTTTTTGCAACTTTGACAAATGAGAATGTGAAATAAAATGGTAAAAAAAATAAATAAATAACCCAAGAAAAGCTCTAGTGACAGAAATTTATTTAAAAACAAAAAAACACCAAATAAATTTATAATAGTAATCTGAAAAGAACAAAATTATAAACCAACCATAAAAGTGTAAATTAAAATGTGACCAAGCCAACTGAAAGATGTTGTGAAAGAATGGACAAATTTTAAAGTAATATGAACAAAAACAGGTAATTTAGAGCACTAGAAGCAACAAATTAAAGTGAACGTTGGAAGATTAGTGAGACATGGGTTTTAAACTTTTTGTTAGCACTTTTCATGTCTGAAAAGTGTGGCTTGCATTTGTATTTAGAGCCCCTGTGGTTATTTAGAAACTCTGCAATCACATCTTGAAGGCCATTGTTGTATGTCTTCTACAAACTTTACAAATCTACTGAAATGTTTGTACCCTCTTGTTTCCAAAATTCTTCAAACTACTAGTCAAGTTTGATGGAGAACTTCCATTTTCAAGTCAGGCCACAGATTTCCAGTCAGGCATCCAGGAAGTGACAGCTCATGTTGTTTCAGGAATTGATAAGATTACGGAGAAGTCTCAGGTAAGCGAAGATGGAACGATGATTGCCTTGCCTCGTTCAAGCTCTCCAGCAACACCACCTCACCGTGGTGCCATCAATGGAGCCAGCGACACGGAGTCCAACTCAGAAAGAGACAGCGAGGTACAGCAGATGCCTCGCTGCTCGCACTCTGTTTATTTTTCTGCTTTCTCACAGTTTCATCCTGTCATCAGGTCTTCACGAGGTCGCAGACATCAAGAAGTCGAATATCGAGCGTCTCATCTACTGCCGCTTGGACCGCTAATTCAGGCTGGGTGAGAGAGTTTTTTTTTTTAATGTTTATTTCTGCTGCTTGTTGGTTTTTGTCAGGAGATTTTATGCTTTATTTACCTGTTCCTGTTAGATGTTGTCATGGAAATCTAGACTTCCTCTGCAAACCATCATGCGGCTTCTGCAAGTCTTGGTCCCTCAGGTGGAGAAGATCTGCATCGACAAGTAGGAGAAAAGTTTTAATTAGAAGCCAGATGGATTTAATAGTTTAACTGATTTACAAGAGATTGCTGTAAATTCTGGCAGTGCTCAAATTGCAAATAAGCAAAAAGTTGATGTTTTGAGAATTTGATTCTTAAATCTGAGATGTTCCAATTGTTTACAGCTGGATTAAATGACAAGGTTTTGTTTTATCTTCAGGGGTTTAACAGATGAGTCAGAGATCTTGAAATTCCTGCAGCACGGCACGCTGGTCGGCCTCCTCCCAGTCCCTCACCCCATCCTGATCAGGAAGTACCAGGCCAACTCTGGCACTGCCATGTGGTTCCGGACCTACATGTGGGGAGTCATCTACCTACGGTAAACATACCGGATGTAGATTCACAGTGGATTTCAGTTTGGCTGCTGAAACTGATTTTTTGACTCTTCCTTCTGTTCTTTGAAGGAATGTGGATCCTCCAATCTGGTACGATACGGACATAAGGCTTTTTGAGATTCATAGGATTTAGAGGAGCTGCTGGAGTTGACCACAACAACAAGTTCTGCCAGATGATCTTTGGCCAACTTACTCAAAAAATAAAGATTCTCTAAACATGCCTTGAAAGTTCTTCATTATGCAATAAAACCAACATGAAATCATTGGTTGAATATAATGTTCTTCAATCACTTAAATACTTGATTTAAGAGCTAATTGGAATGCACTACAGAAGATTTAGTACACACAGTGAAACACAGCTGTAGCAAAGATTTATGCTGCAGCTAGATAAAGTCTAAATCAAGTTGTCAAAAATATTTATGTCCTTTAAAAAAATTAAAATTCTGATAAGCATTTTCAGAATTTTTATTCTGAAAAATTTATAAATTTATAAAATTTTATAAATTTATAAAATTTTATAAATTGTATAAATTTATAAAATTTATAAAAAAATTATAAATTGTATAAATTTATAAAATTTATAAAAAAAATTATAAATTTTTTATTTATAAAATAATAAAAAAAGTCCTTTAAAAAATAAAAATTCTGATAAGCATTTTTATTTTTTTAAAGGACTTTTTTATTTTATTTCTTAAAAATATAAGAGGAACTGTACATAATTGTACTTATGCAAACAATCTGCAGATTTAAAAAGTAATCAAATATAAATATTTGTATGTGAAAGGGGAAAAATTATTGGCTCAGAGTGGGTGGACCTGGCTAAACTGGATTTACCAAATGTTACCTTTGGAAACAATAAAAAGCATGAAGAATTGATAAAATGCCTACGTTTTAGAGCTGTCAACTTTCTGAATCGATTGGCTACGGTCAGTCAAACTAAAATGGAAAATAATTTTTGTATCTACTGGATGTGTAACTGTGAGGCCATTCGGTCAAATATACTATAAATTAGTTTATAGTGAACATAAGTTCGTAATTGTGTGACTATTCTGAACATGTTTTAAACATTTGGTGTTTGGAATTTGATCCGAGTGTGACATCTGTGCTACAATCTTCGTATATTTGTAGAAAGATGACCGAGTGAGCGCTCTTTGGAGCAAATGATATCTGACGTATTTTTCTTCAGTAACCTTGGCAACAATAATTTAGGCAGTTGGGGAGGCAGTAAACGTTTTTACGCTTTTTACGTACCTTGGAAAACTTTCGTCTTTGTAAGTATTTATGTGTTTGTAAAGCGCCTTGTTTTCTTTGGCTGATAAAATGTAGAGCAGTGTGCATCTATGAGTGTGGATTTAAGAGGAGTGATAAATTTTTTCTTTGTTATATTTTCAGTTACAAAAACATTTTGAATGTAGCAATATGAGTGCATTAGCTAATAATGTTTTTTTTCTCCAGCTAATAAAAAACAAGGTTTTTGTGGATACACGTCAACGAACAACTAGTAAAAGCTTTTACTAGTTGTTCGCTGACAACTAGTAAAAGCTTTTACTAGTTGTTCGCTGACGTGTAGCTAATGACGTGTTGTGAGGACAGTGACCTCCTGGTGACCCCAACAAGGCGATCTCTGACAAGCAAGGGATATAAAGTAAAATGTTTGAGAACATACTGAATATGAATACATGCGACGGGATCAGACTTTCAACTATTTTTAAAAGAATCTCACTGGTCTGGTCAGAACTGAAAAGTCGTGTGCAGCAGGCGGCAACCTGTTTCACCCAAATCATATAATTTGAAAGGTAATTCTACCAAATAATATAAGGAAATTTATGTCAAAGGTAAAGGTCACATCCAAAAATGTGTCATTCCAACATTTATTGTTTAATCTATTTCAATGTCAAACGGTAGGGAAGGGAAGAGTGTTTGTCCTTGTTCCATTTCTTGTTAATGGAACAAGAAAAGATCATTCGAGCAGTCGGGCTGTTTTGGATTTTAATGTTGTTTTGATCATTGTACACCTCAACAACATTTAAACGTTGTGGGGGTTGGAACTAAAAAAAACAATTATGTGAAAACAATGACATTAAAGAGGAATGCTTAAATTTAACTTGTCGGGATTCGAAATCATCTTCAAAACTGAAGGATGCTCCAGGTTTGACTTAAACGTGAAGCGGGGCGCGTCTTTACGTGGAGACAACTCCGCCCATTCCTGACTTACAGCGGGCCGCCGTCTCTAAGCAACCAGCTGCCCAGCAGTGGGCTCTGCAGGCCGCAGCGTCCCGGAGCGAACCGAGAAGTCAGCTCTTCAAAGGGACTAAAGGTTATGGACTGGAGCTCAAATTGAGCCAAGGCCGCCATGAATGACCGGTACCACCGGGCGGCCCGGGACGGCTACCTGGACATTCTGAAGGAAGCCACTCGTAAGGAGCTGAACGCCCCGGACGAAGATGGGATGACGCCGACCTTATGGGCCGCTTACCACGGCAACCTGGAGGCTCTACGGCTCATCGTTGGCAGAGGGTGAGTCCATAAAAAATGTTTATTGTTTGTTTTTAAATAAATTTGTTATAGAGTTTGAAACGTGAACTAAGAACTATATTTAAAAAAGGTAATTTAACCAAATCAAAGTCTAGTTTAAAATAGAATTATTATTATTATTATTGTTGTTATAGAAAAAAACTAATCTAATCATAAGAAATAAAATATTGAGAATAAATGTTACTTCCTTCCTTAGCAGTTTAATCAGTGGAAGGACATATAGAGGGGTTTACAGCCCCATTACATAAAAAGGTCAGGTTAAACAAGTGAATGCACACTGTGACAGCTTCATGTTCAGTTATGATCAATTTTAGAACAGACCAGCCTGGTCAGCAGGCTAGCACTCTAAATCTTATCCAGAAGCCATCAGTAATAATTTCACTCAACTAGATTAAAAATGATCTAAGAGAGAAAATCCATTATGTTTGCCTGAATGTCTATGTTGAGATGCAGGAAAGGTTTTAAGATCAACATCTGCTGAGGTTTTCAAGCTACAATCAAAGCAGGATGCTGATCAAAGTGGCTCCTTGTTATCTGTTGAAGCAGAATGAAACAGTCTGGGTGCCCTTTATCGTGCAGCTGACTACAGGTTTATAGGGCATGCGGTGATACAGAGGACAGTCGACTCTTGGAAAGGTCACAGATATTGATTGATAGAAACAGACCAGGAGAAAGACATACACAGATTGTTGCAATGAATGTGTCAATAACACAGGAATTCCTGGAAGACTTGTATAATTGCTTTTTTCCTTCTTTTTTTGCTAACATTTCAGTATAGCAAAGAATCTTCTTTATTTTTATTCTACAGTGAGAATGTCTATTCAGTCATGTCTCCAAATTTTCATTTATTTGTTTTTGCCCAATACAATCGTCTTTAAGCCAAGAAGCAACATATTTACAAAGAATGTAGACACATATGCATTAAAAGAGAAACAATTAGAATTTATTGATGAAAAACTTTAACACCGCTAAATGTGTGTTAAAAAAATATGGAAAAATATTTCTATGCCGTTAACTTTTCCACCTTTTGTCTCCTTGCAATTAAATCTCAGTGTTTACTTTATGTTACCGGGATTTTATATTATAGACCTGCGTACCCGGAGAGAACCCACGCATTCACACGGAGAACATGCAAACTCCAAGAAAGACCCCGGGCTGGGAAACCGTCTTGCTACAAGGCAACAGTGCTACCAACTGCGACACTGTGCCGCCGTTCAGCTTCATCCCTTGTATTTTAATTTACATTTACAAAGCAGCATGTGCACACTGAAAGTTATATAATTCAAAAGGGGAAGTGTCATATTGTTTATGTCTTCAAACTTGTAGCTCATGATGATTGTATACATGTCTTAAGACAAAATATGTATCAGTCACCGCAGTGATTTGATCATTTGGATTACCAGAAAGGTGACTTAAATTAACATAAAGAATCTAATGATTTGCTGTCTTAAACAATCTTTTTTAAGTCCAAAGCACCATAATTAACAATATTAATTGTTAATGACCCCGGTGCTTTCTATGACTGACCACACCAGCAGGGAAAAGCTATATTTTGAAAATGCTGGAGCCCTGAGCTACATTTAGCTTAGCTACCATTACCTTTAAGAAAAGGGACATTTCAGGATGCTTTTAGGGTAATTTTATCTAGCTTAGTGTCTAGAAATAAAGGAAAAATACCCCTTTAAAAAGCAGATAGTACTAAGGCCTGCTCCGTTTTAACAATTCTAAGTATTAATAATGCAGAAGCAGCACAATAATTCAGATTATGTAATGTCCTCCTGATGTTTCCCTCATGATTGACGAAAGAAAGCATATTTATTCTGGTCATGGGCACATAATTTCCTTCCTGAAACAATTCCTCTTCCTGCTGCTCGAACCAAAGTGGGTTAATGCAGTGCACTGATGAATCAATAGTTATACTACCTCCTGTAATTAGTCTATCGAGTCTGAAGGTCCAACAGTGATTTAATTTTATAACACAATCTTTGAATATCAAAATACATTTTGTAGTGGTACATAAAAATTAAGCACAATGGTACAGCAACATATTTTCTTACCTTAAAAAAGCTGTTTGCCAACAGCAAATCAATCATCTTCTGTTTACAATTATAGACGGTCGCACTCCACTGTAACATACGTTATATTCACACTCTGTATATGGCACTGGTGTTTAAGTTTTAGAGGTTAAATCATTTTAATTGCATTTGATTACACTTAGAATAATAACAAGCAAACACCTAAACTATTCTATTGCATTTCATGTCCCATACTTTTCTTGGGATTAAAGGATAACTGAGTGCCAAAAACAACTTGAGTTGCATTTAATGATTTTAAATGACTTACGAATAAAGTCTCACAGTCAGAGCTTCCTCAGAACAATTGCTCTTGACAGCAGCAGAAAACAGATTTGTTTTTTTGTTGTTTATCTCTGCTTTATCGCCTCTAAACTGGAGCTACATGTGATCAGATTACTGCCTGAGTTACGTAGGTGTGATTCCTGTTGCATGTTACTACAGTGATACATTTCCCATCGCTGCAACTGGATCTGCGTTACAGCTTTTAAACCAACAGCAGAACGAAGAACTTTAAAACGGTCCATCAGGGTCACAAGCTGAAAATAAAGCCAGAGGAGATGCTGATGAGGCTGGTGGAACCTGTTGTGGTGACTGCGTGTTCGTGGGTGTGTGCGAAAAAAAGACTTTGGGTGTGTGGGATGAATAATGCAATGTCACCTCTGTCATGTTTAACCTGCAGAGCTTCAATTATTGATCATGGACTGGCCGTGTAAGAGGAGGGAAAAAAAGAAAGAAAGTTTGTCGCTGCTGCAGCTGAATGCTCCTGTTTATGTTCTTGATAACGATACAGTAACACCTGGGGGAATAAACTGCATATTGGGGCTTATTCTTATAATTCATTAATATCAGGAGGAAGGAGGAAAAAAAACTGGATTTTCATGAAAATCAGTTTACCCGACTGTAATTACTTTAAAATTAGAATTTACTTTGTGTGATGATAAAGGCTGTTTCTATTCTATTCTATTCTATTCTATTCTATTCTATTCTATTCTATTCTATTCTATTCTATTCTATTCTAACTTTAAAATGAAGTTAATCAAAGAACAAGGGTTAGTTTATTTTAGCCACTTCTGATCCTCTTAAAGATCATCTGTAGATATCTAATTAATTTGAAGAAAACAATCTTCCCCTAGCTGACTAACTTAACTCACACTCACAGTTAAAGTAGATTCTTGCCTTTTCTACAAGAAATCTCCCAGTGTCTACAGCTGAAAAGAAAACCTTTAAAATTAGCATTAGAATCAGTTCAATAAATTTAATTAGACATCTCCTCTCCTGTGTCTTAGAGGTGATCCAGACAAATGTGACATCTGGGGGAACACGCCACTCCACCTGGCAGCTGCCAACGGCCACCTCAGTTCGCTCTCCTTCCTGGTAGCTTTCGGTGCCAACCTTTGGTGTCTGGACAATGACTATCACACACCTCTGGACATGGCAGCCTCCAAGGGCCACATGGATTGTGTGCGATATCTGGACTCCACCGCCTCCAAGCAGATCACCCTCAACCCGAAGCTGGTCAGTAAGCTGAAAGACCGAGCATTTCGGGCTGCGGAGCGTCGCATCAAAGACTGCGAGAAGCTCCAAATGAGGCACCGGGAGCGCATGGAGAGGAAGTTCATGAAGGAGTCAGTGGCTCTGGACAACCTGGATGCTATTAGCTTCTCCAGCTACACCAGCAGCAGCACGCTAAGCCGCAAGTTCAACACAGTCACCTCCAACATGCCATATTCACAGGTGGTTATGAGTCAGATGTAAATAAGCATAATATTATATGTCTACTATATGCTAATAATGGTTTTTATGAGAAAAAATTAGATTATAACCAATTTTTTTTTACTATGTACTTATTGTTAAGAACTTGATGACGTGAAGAACTTGATGAAGACGTAGCCCACACACCCAAGGTTTTGTTTGAGCAATGGAAACTGGTTGTTTTTGACTGGTTAGCTTCATCTTTAACATTTCTCCTCTAAACTCTCCTGGTAAGGTCAATTGTTGATTAAATAGTTAATGAAGTGCTAATATTGTTTTGAACTGGAGGGGTAAGGAAAAGGGGCAGAAAGCTTACCCTCATTCAGAGAAAGGAGGCTCTGAATGATTGTCAGATATCGATCCTCGATCAAAAACAGCAGTGTAAGTTTTGCTCTGGTCATTGAACAGAGGAACAGATCCTTACCCTTGTAGAGTTGATGTGGAAATTATTGTTGTATGGTTTTCCAGGCTGTGTTTGGTACTTGGTGTGGTGTTCAACAGTAATATAGTGAGAGGATGGTAAAATGAAATGAGGCCTTGTATGTAGTAATCTATGCCCTGCTCTGTTTTGCTCTTGTGTGGACTCAGCTTTACAGACACAGTAAGGAGCTCCATCAAAAGAAGCAAGCTTATAGTAGAATGGCTACTCCTCTGCATCAAAGGTGTTTAGATATGGTCAGGATGTGAACTGGATATCTCGTATCGGAGGTTTTCTGAGCACAACTTGGAGCAGGCTAAAAACTCACTGGGGAGATTTTTTTTTAGAAAGAATGTGAGGAATCTTGCCCTTGGATAAGCAGAAGACATGAAATGGATAGATGATATCTCATGATGGCAGAATGGATCAGAAGACAGATGGGTTGGGTCCTCATCTGGTCTATTGTGGTAGTAAATAACCTGAGCATAAACAAAAGCTTCTGCCAACTAATGGCCAGACATACTTTCTATATTCTTCCATTGTGAGATTGAAGTGTAAAAATAAACATCAGAGGTTGTGAAGGGGAGTCTTTGAGGTCTTTGTCAAAAGTGTTTTCTATTGATAGACTTTTTATTGAAGTCTTTCAAAACAGAAGTTATTTTGAAAAAATGTGCCTATGTTTGCTTTTGTTTTAAGACCTTAAATTTTGTTTTAAGCAAGCTGGTTTTATTTCCAGGCTACGCTGCATTCAACAGCCAAGGGCAAGGCCAAGATTCAGAAGAAACTGGAAAAGAAGAAGCAGGTTGATGGAACGTTCAAAATCTACGAAGATGGGAGAAAGAGTATCCGCTCGCTCACTGGCCTGCAGCTTGGTAGCGACGTCATGTTCCTCAAACAAGGCACCTACGCCAACCCCAAAGAGCGGGCCCGTCTCAACATCCGGGACATGTTCCCCCGGGAAAATGATGACGATGCTGAAACAGTTTCTCGTGCCATGAGTGACCCAGGCCTCTATGAAGCTGCCTATTCAGAAATAAGCGCAGACTCTGGGCGGGACTCCCTTTTCACACGTCCTGGGCTTGGCACCATGGTGTTTAGAAGGAACTATATGACAGGTGGCATGTTTGGGATTGGAGGACGAGATGAAGGAAGCGTTGTTGGAAGTGAACCTGTTGGTCGAGCACCTAACGTCCGTCTGCGTGGACACCTGCCTCAGCGCTCTCCTAGCTTTGATGAAGACAGTATCGGCAGCGCTTTTAGCCTACAGGAGAGGAACCTGCAAGAATTACCCTGGGAAGAGGTTGACATCGGGTTGGATGAGGACATGGAGCCAGAGAATAACCCTCTGGAAACTTTTCTTGCCTCTCAGGGCCTGAGTGAATTCTTGCCAATCCTTAGTCGGGAGAAGATTGACTTGGAGGCACTGTTGCTATGTTCAGATCAGGATCTCAGTAGCATTCATATCCCATTAGGCCCCAGAAAAAAGATGCTAGATGCCTGCAAAAGGCGTCTCAATGTTCTCGAAGAACCAGAAGCTATTGAGGACTCTGCGCTTTGAGATTTTATCTGTTTTATAGTGGGAGTATCACCTTACATCTTCATTCCCAGCAGATAGATTCATGACAGACTTTGGCTCATATTGCATATTATCATGGGGCAAAACCGAACATGTATTGTCTTTGATAATTTTAATCACTAATCAGCAGGACATTGTACTTTTTGGTTCCAACTCAAAATCATCAAAGGTGAAGCATGTCAACAAACTATGGCCCTTTAACAGTTCAATCACTGGTGTGGGTTTATCTCCAAAAAATATCATTGCCACCATCTTGTGGCTACCATGTGTAACTGCACTCAATTTCATGCTGTAGGTTCTCCTACCTATGAGATGTCAAGAACATAGTTTATTTGTATTTTGTGACATGCTATTATATATACATTTACATAAATCTAAATCTGTCTCCATATTATGAGTCTACACACACAAATATTAACAAATTACATAAAACTAATTACAAATGTTACAATAAGATACAGGTTTTGGTTTTAACATTTTTCCACAAACAGGTAAGTTTCTATTGATTCACCTCCAATAAATTCTGCTTTATTGTTACTGTACATCTCTGTTGCTCCATTTAAGAAAAATCAAAATACAACTATTGTACATTAAGACAAAAATATTTCTGTTTGGCACATGTACATTAATGACAGTACTGTATGTTTGTGATAGATACTAATCTGAGACTGCTGCAGACATGGTGGTAACAGTAAGACGATGTGGCGTCAGGGCAAAGTTACGTGAGTTTGCGTAAGATAAAGCTGCAGTTTCAGGTTGCTGCATGTCGCATCACCTTTCAGCTCTGGATGTATCCCCACCAGAGGGCATGACCCGGCATGTATGGTCATTTTTATTTTTTTGTAATAACTGCCTGAAATTGTTCATACAAACATTATATCTTTTAATAAAATAAAGTAAAAGAGTTCATTGGAAGCTTGTTGTACTTATAAATTGGCATGAATGCATTAAGGCTGTCAAAATTCAATTTATGTTAGATTTATGTAATTGGTTCTCAGTACACACCTCCTCTCTTTGGGGTACAATTTTCTGTATTTTTAACTTTTCTTTGGAAGCCATTTTCCACTCTTTTCTCTTTTTTATTTACCTCCATTAGCATTTATCTGCAAGCTGTTCTGATATTTATGTTTTTTTTTCCCTCCCTCTTCTTTGTTGCATTTAGCTATTTTGTCATTTTAGGTATTGTTTTTATGATTTTTTGGCATCTCTTTCCCTTTCCTTGGACCTTTTACAAGAAAGTGTTACAGTCTTACAAGAAAGTGTTTAGTGTTACAGTTTTGTAACACTTCTCCAACATTTTTGTATTGTTGTTGAACCCAGCCTGAAAAATACAATTCAATTTAGAAAAATACAAGGACAATTCTAATTTCCACCTATTTTTTCCCCCTTTCCAAGTCAGGTCCTATTTATCCAATCATCCTGATTTCAGAGGGATGCAGATTAATGTGAATGAACTTCTAAAAGAAAAAGCTATCTGCCTACTTTGAAAAAAACAGAAGTGGACGCTGTTACTCAGCCTTCGTCTTTCCCAGAATGTTTGCCAAGGTTACAGCAGCAGAGGGGAGGGGGAAGAGGAGAGCACACAAAGGCAGAGGAACAACGGAGGGGAGAGCGTCATGCAGAATGCATGAGACACCAGAGAGGGGGAACTGAAGCAGATGCATTTTTTTTCTGCAGGATTTCTGAAGCCATCCTGTTAAATCTTCAGCCAGTGCCTCATTAGATTCAAAGTCAAGGCGAGGAGGAGGAATGACATAAAAAAAAAGAAGTGGGACGGGAGGATCCAGAACGGCTACAGGAAGGGGGTCGGGCTTCTCTGACAATGATCCTCACCAACAGGGAGTTTGTCAGTGTTGACTTTCCTCAGTGGACTTTGCGTTCAGTGCTGCAGCGTTTTTCCCCGGCTGCTCTCAGGGGGAGACTGTGACTGTCCTGAGCCGGTCCTCAGCATGCAGAGCGTACAGGACGAGTGCCGAGAAATTCCAGAAATCCAGAATGACCGAGGATGGGGTGGTGCGCTAAAAATGAGAAGCGGAGCGCTTTCGGAGGTGACAAACGGAGGAGGAGAAGAGGATGTGGGGAAAGAGTCTCTGATGATGGAGCTGACCAGGCTGGTGCAGAAGGTGATGAAAGAGAGCAGCTGGTGGGAGAAGAGGGGAGTGGACTGCAGCATCCTGACTGCAGCATTCCTGAGCCTGGTACCTGGTAAGGAATAACTCGACACATCTGTAAACATAAGAAGATAGCGATCTGAGGTATTGAGACATTTCAAACTGACTAAAATGACTCATTGTGTTCAAAATGTTGATAAATGACATAACCTTTAATATGTTTCATTACAATTGTATGGTCAACACAAATTTCAGTATAAATCCAGCTGATCTGGTAAGCCAACAGAGGGGTTGTTGGAGAACATTTAGGAATAAACAGAAGTAGTATGATCAAGGTACACAGCAAACAGGTGACTCTGGAGGATCAACTGTGATCCACAGTTCATGCTGTGAAGAAGCTGGTGGGAGTTAAATGGATGATGGTCGGAGTTAAATATAGGGCAATCATGGGGGAAAAGCTGTAGCAGCAAATGTTAAAACGGCTTAGTAAAAGTCCAGTCCTCCATCCAAGCTGACTTACCTTGATCTGTTTTTGCCATGAAATGTGTAAGGCTGTTAGAGACCCTGCTTTTTTTGTAAATTGCCTTAAGATGAAGTGTTGCAATTTGACACTAACTACATAAACTGAAGTGAATTAGATTTTCTCATTTGTAAAATAATTTGTAAACTGTGCATCATTCCACTTTTATCTGAAACAGTGGGTTCTGAGGTCTGAAACCAAGCTGATTAGCGGAGGTTTATAGATTTAGAAATTGTAGGGGCCAGAGACATTAATGAAGTTTAACAATCCCATGTGACTGTGTGTATGTATGATCAAGAGCACACACTGCAGTCTGGATTTTAGGTCAAACAAAATAAAAAAACAAACCATTACTATTCTTTCTACTTCAGGCACATAATGAGCTGCTGAATCTTCCTACATAATGGAGAAGTGTAAATTTACATGTAGATTACATCGCTTCACATCTACATGTGAAGCGATGTAAGGAATGTTGTACCTGATGAAAAGGTGTCGGATGCGAGCAGCCCTGCTGTCTCTGGTGACGAATAAGGTTTCATTTTACCAGTTGAGCTGCCTGCTAATTTATCTCAAGCTGGAGATGCTCCTAACTGTCCACCACTTCTTTAGATTTTGTTACTAAGTAAGGTAAAAAAAAAAAAAATATATATATATCCTTAAACGGAAACTTGATTATTTGCTCTGCAGGTTTTCTAGAGGTTTTTTAAAACTTTCATTTAGACTTTAGCAGATTTTTTCCCCCATTTTGTTTCTGGTTTCTGTAGTTATTAGTCAACAAAATGAGGGTACAGGGCAAGTGGAGAACAAAAGGGGAAGATTGAGAGCTTAAAAAAGCTAGCTGGAGAAGATTAACAGAATCTGACAGCAAAGACCAACTGGAGGACCTTAGTGATTGATCATCTTACAGTTGATTTTCTGCTTTGTGTTCTTATCTATTATTTGAGGATCATCTTGTTGGAACTTTTTTCTACCTATGGAACAATATCATCTCTGGACTGAATGATGTTGTATCTGCAGCAATTTCACTGCACTGTCCTGCTTTGACACAGCAACACCAACTCTTGGCTCCATTTCTGATCAGTGCTCTCCTTGTTTGGCCTTTAAGTTTAGGTGGGCAGCCTTGTCTTGGTAGGTACCTGTACTCTTTCCATTTCCGGATGATGGATTGAGCCGTGTTCAGTGAGATGTTCAAAACTTGGTAAATCTTTTTATAACCTAAGGCTGCTTTAAACTTTCCCACAACTTTATTCCTGACCTGTCTGCGGCGTTCCTTGGATTTTATGATGCTGTTTGCTCCCTAATATTCTCTTAACCAACCTCTCAAGCTGTCACAGAGCAGCTGTATTTGTACAGAGATTAGATTACACACAGACAAACTCTATTTAGCAGTCATCAGGCAACTTCTGAGGGCAATTGGTTGCACTGGGAGAAACTAAGAAGTACACACTGCACTTTTCTGTTTTTAATTTGTAAAACAAATGTTTTGAATCATGTATATATTTTTGTCTACTTTTCAGTTGTATACCACTTTGTATTTTGGTCTTTCACATTAAGTTCCAATAAAATATATTTATGTTTGTGATTGTAATATGACAAAATATGGAAAAGTTCAAAGGATGTGAGTACTTTTGGAAACCACTACATGTTAATTTATGAAGCTACAGCCAACGTATTTTAATCTTAAAGTCTAATCAGTCAGGACCGATTTCTATAACCAACTTTTGTTAGTTGAGTTTGTTAGTTTTTAGACATTTGTTTCTTTACAGCTCTCCCACAGCGTTTGAGTCAGCTCTGTACTTTGACTGGACTCTTGAAGCACCTGGCTTCATTTATTTTTCAGCCATTCTGTTGCCGATTTCCTGCGGTGTTTGGGATCATTGTCCTGTTGATGGCCCAGTTTGGGCCAGGTCTCAGCTTGGTTCATTCAGATGCATATTTGCAAACCTAAACCATGCTGCCATGTTCTCTTAGGAGAGAAGAGGCTTTCTCCTTCAGTCCTTGTGAACAAGCCACACTTGTTCAGGCTTTTTCTAATCATCCTATCACAAACTTTAACATTTGACATTCTAACTGAGGCCTCTGGTGTCCGACGTTGAGCTCTTAGGCTTGTGAGAAAACCATCAGAACAAAGACTAAGACTGACCATCATTGTGTTTTCTTTCTTCCTTCTTTTTTTAGGTATTTAGTCTATCCATCAGAAGCTGTTTCAGCCTTTTAGTACATAACTTGTAAAACTAATGTGGTACAGCAGGGATAAAAAAAAAAAATTAAAATCCAGTTTAAAGCAATGTTAAGAAACAGGGAGTCGAGAGTTTTAAGTTAATGCAAAAACAATTCTATAGACACATTTATCTCCTGTTGTCTGTCTTCCAGCCTTCCTGTTGCTAGGCTCTTCTCAGCTGCTGTGGTTTTCCTTGGGGATGCTATTGATGGGCTTGGCTCATGCTATCATTACCGTCAAAGGGACACATCTGGCCAGTCACGGAGCGCTCTGTGAGTCGCACACCTGGGCAAAGTTCTGGGCCATCTTCTTCATCGAGGTATGCAGGAAAAAAAAAATCTGCTGCCATGTGAAAATTTAAAACAAAAATAACTTTTAGAGCTGGATAGTCTTATTCTCACTTCTTTGGCAAAGCTAAAGAAGTGAGAGTAAAATATATCAACTATAAGTTAATATTTTATGTGAAGGGCTTTATTTATGTTTTTCTTTGTCTATGGCTTTTCACACAATCATGTTCTTCCCGACAGAGACATATGTTTCCATAAAACATTCTCAAAGCCCCACCAGCTCCTGATTGGTCAGTTCCAGAAATCTGAAAAGCTTTCCATCTGAAATTTAGCATTTAAAAATTGCTTTAAAAAGCTTTCTGATCATTTTCCACATTTAAACCACAAACTGGAATATCAGTAACTGTCTGCGATAGTTTAAACATTACCAAAGTTAATATCCAGCTATTACCCAATGACGTCAATATTTTGGAGTGACCATCACAAATCCCTAAAACATGTGTGGACAACATGCCCTGCAAACTTGACCAATTTCACACCAGTTCTTTTAGGATGAATGGACCAAAGCGCTGTCAAACTACTAGGAGAACCTCGTAGAAAAATAGTTAAAACCTTTGACAAAAAAGTGATACAAAAAGGCAATTTGTTAAACTCTATGGAAATGGGAAAACATCTGATTTTGTAAAAAACCTTAAAACAAACACTATATTATCCTGGCATTTAGAAACTATAATTAATTTTAATTATTCTAACTGAACATGCAGTGCATGTAAATATCTAGTTTCAGTGTTGTAAGAGGTAATTGGACTGAACTTGCATCACACTATCCATGCACTCCATTGACCATAACAAAAACATGGCAAAACCCTCACAACCACAGAACATTCAAGTTAAGTTCCAGTTGAGATTTAAATGTGTTATCTTTCTGTGCTGCAAAGCAGAACATGGTTTTGCTTAAACCATTCAGTGACCTCAAATAACCCAAGCATCCAGAAACTCAGTTCATTGACCTCGCCTAATTAAACATGGATATGTATTGAATATGCTGATATTTACACAAGCAAAACATTTGTATCATTGCCTTCTCTCTCTTTTAACCTTTGACCAGGAACCTCAAAATGTAAACAAAAAATATAATAGATTCATAGCCAGTATCCAATCTCTACCTAAACACATGTGCATAGACTGAGATATATGTGTATTTTTAATGTCTGTTTTTTATTTTATTCATTTTTTTGGTCTGCTCAGATCTGCAGCTCATTCTCAGCCCAAGCAGGCATACATGGCCACATTAAGATGCACCATGCCCACACCAACATCATTGGACTCGGTGACTCCAGCGTCTGGAAGATTCCCTTTCTGCCTCGCATCATCTACTTGTTCATGGCCCCCCTATCTGTGCCGGTCATCACTCCACTCGTTGCTCTAGGTTAGAAAGTTTTTTAGTTTTTGTTTTCTTTTTTTCACTGTAGGTTCATTTGTAGAGTTTCTAAAATGACTACCAGCATAAAGTTGAGATATTTTTTTTAACTCTTTGGTGTCCTACATCTCTCTCTAATCCGTGTTGATTTAATGTGAGTGATATATTTGTTTTCAGCTCATCTTAAAGGAAATTCTTTAGGCATGGTGGTCCGGACGGTCCTGATGATTGCACTGGGCCTGTATTCACAGTATTGGCTCCTCATAAACGTGTCCGGGTTCAGGTCGATGCCCGGAGCCTTGTTATGCATGCTGGTGTGCAGAGCCATGTTCTCCATTCCGTACATCCATGTCAACATTTTCCAGGTGACAACACAGTGCCTGCATATTTGCATACATGCAAATCTTATGGAGACAAATCATCTTCTTTTAAGAAAGACCGGTTTCAAAACTAACATGCCAGAAAGCATTTTTAAAACAGATAAAAATCCATACAATGCATGAAACTGATTGACTGAAACGACCAAATAAGAGAAGGTGTCAAATATGAGTAATCAATAAAATCGGAAACAACATACACATTTGAAGTGTCCTTTTGAGTTGAGTGACCAGTAAGTTAACCATATTTAATTTTTTCTTTAAAGTAATAAAAGATTACTCAAAAATGAATAAAAATGAACAGTAACATTGGAAACACATCAAAACTACACAAGAGTAATTATATTTTAATCATATTTGAATAAACTAAATTATAATACAATATTTGTCAACAGAGTTAATTGTTTGTTTTGTTTTTTTGTTTTTTTACATGTTCTGTCTACATGTTTATAGACATTTTTGTTTCAAACTATGTCAACTTGTTCTTTTTATTTTTTAGTGCTTGACTTAAGGCCATTTGGAAAAAAATACTCCACTCACAAACCAGCTTCTTTTCATTTCATGCCAAACGTTCACCAGGAGCTTTTTATTGCAGGCTCTGTGGGAAGCTAACAGACACCGGCATTGTGTTGCAGTCAGAGAACTAAAGGGATAACAAGAACAATCCAGGCATGATTTTCCAAGAAAAGATCCAGGTCATTGTACATTGTTCAGAACAAAGGGTGTGAAGGTGGATTAGAGAACGCAGGTTTCAGATGTTTGTTCTAACTCGGAGGTCAGACTGGAGACCCTCTCTCCAGCGTCTCCTTGATCTGTGGATGCTGTTGTTGGCTGGTTTCACCTCACCTCCCACCTCCCGGGGTTCAAAGCTGTTCGGCTGAGGTTGACCTCTGATTTCAGTGGGTTCATCATACTGAGATTGCACTGAATGTATTCTGTAAATCTTATATTTCTCTGTCAATAAGTAAAATCTTAAAACCAGCAACAAAAATACGTTGGAATTCACGGAATTTGTTTGCACGATCTCCACAGCTCCAGGATCAATTTACTCGTCCCTCTTTTGAGTAAATTTAAACAGTGACGCACCTGAAAGGATAAACCACAGTTTCAGATGGAAGTTAAAGAACTACTGGAATTTTCTTTCCCATCTGTGGACCCTGTGGATTAGAGAAATTGCACAATAAATTCAAACTTTGTGCACCCAAGTTGTTTGTTTTATAAACCACAGAAGATGTTTGTAAAATTGTGCCACTCTTTAAAAGTGAAATCCTAAAATTAAGATCAAATTATAGACGTGATGACTGTGTGTCATTTTTCAACTGGGTCTTTACATAATTCACTTTTCCAGTAAGCAGAAGAAAGTCACTCTGAGACATTGACTTTGTGTTCCTTGTAGTTCTGCACAATCAAAAAATGTCTTGTTTAATTGGGGTTCATATCATTAAGTCTGGCACCATTTGTATGTAATTCCAATTCGTTTCAACACTTAGCCTAATTTTTACCTCCTATTTTTAATGAAGTGAAACACCCAAACATTCCATGCATAGTAAAGTTTAACCCTTTCACAGACTTAAGACATGAAGTCCATTCTAAATCACAAACTTTTTACCCAGTGCACAGTTCTGTGCACTTTTACGAGGGTTTTTTTTTTTTTTTTCTGCGGTTTTGGGAGCTCGCTGTCTGATGGGACACCCACCCCTCTAATCCCCCCATGCTCCCACTTCCACGCTGTCTGACCATGACATCTGCAAGGCACATCTTGAGCATTGTGCTAAGACCGCAGAAGGGTCAAAAGCTAAAAATACAAAACCATCTCAAATTGTTCAAAATCAGGAATTTTGTAATCGTTTCAAAAATGTACCTGGTAACATGTACTGATTCAGGGGTAAAAATAAGAATATAATTTTAAGCAAACGCCTAACTAGGACAGTCATCAGGTCAAAACACCTGCTCCATTGATCAGATGCAGCTCAAAATACAAAGCGGTTGTATCAGATTAACCTGAAAAGTAATTTTAAAAAAAACATGTCTTGTTGCAGCACATTGGTCTACCAATGTTCTCTCCAACAAAACGGCCGAAGAGGATTTACCAGATGACCCACGGAGTTCTGAACCTGCCCCGCAACCCTATGCTGGACTGGACGTTTGGACACTCTCTGATCAGCTGCCATGTAGAACACCACCTCTTCCCCTTCCTGTCAGACAACATGTGTTTAAAGGTGGAGTTACCATTACTGCCTCATGACATTTTTTTCCCCCTCACCATTTCTACTGTTTGGGATCATTGTCCTGTTAATGATCCAATGTGGGGCAAGCTTCGGCTGTCTCACAGATGGCCTCACATACGACTGTAGAAACGTTAGGAGTGTTATGGTCCTGTGATTATGCATAACCGCTGTCTTGCTTCATTCTGTTCAGGTGAAGCCTGTTGTGTCCAAGTACCTGATTGAAAAGAAGCTTCCCTACCAGGAGGACACCTACCTGTCCCGTCTTCACCTGTTCTTTACCAAGTACCAGGAGTTGATGGTGTTCGCTCCACCCATCACAGAGCTGGTGGGAGTGCAATGACTGGGGGAGGATGATGTCATCTTTACTTAGGACTTATGACATGTTTCAGCTTATACTGTGCTGATTAAAACTGCTTTGAAACACAAGAAAGGCATTAAAAAAATATGTACTGTCGATAGCTTAAATTATAAGAGGTTTTTAAAACACAGACTTTAAGAGTTACAGTTTAGCTGTTGATTTAATCAAAGACACCAATATTTAACCCGAGACGTTTTCTCTAATCAGCAGCATTGCTCTGACACTTATGTTTCGACTTGGTTTCTGTCTTATAAAGGTTCTGTCCATCATCATCCTGACTTACCTCAAACATGTACTGTCTACTACCTCAGCTAAGGCTAGAAAGTCACGTTTCCACTTTGACAAAGCTGGTAAAGGTGATGAATCTTTAGTTACTAGGCAATGATGGAAGACTGCTGCATGAAGAGTTGGCATGGTGTAAACAGGATAGGTTTCTATGTCCAAAAGCACAAATCTTTTCACAATGTAGGCATCAAATTCTTCTCTTTTCCCTTGTTTAAAGGCATTTACCAGTGCTATAATGGTCAATGTAAAATATTAAAATATTAATTTTGCTCATTTTAAGTAGAAGATAACGAGTTGGGCAAAAAGTGGCCAATGGTGTAATATTATTTTGGAGTCAATAATGTAACATTCTGCCCATAGTATAATAAGTTATTATGGTATCGCAGTGAACCATAAGAAAAAAATGTTATGTTATATAATCCAAAACTTTATGACATTATTGGCAAGTTATTTGATTTATTTCACTGAAAAGTCTTATGTCATCGGATAACAGACTCCACCTGTTATCCGATAACAGAAATAGTGGCTACATCTAATTTTTTTTAGCCACCACACATTCTGTTGAAACCAGCTAATCCCATCTCTCGTTATCATTTAAATCTTTAAAGCACAAATCTTCTGTAAAAAAAAAAAAAATCCTGGAATGTGGGATCATGGAACCTTATTTCAGAGGATTAAGCCTTAAACTCAGGCTTTTAACCAGTCATATGCTAAAACTTAAAAGTTTTAATCCCATTCTGCTGATGTCTGACGCGGTGCATCATACTGCCGTGATTTAGTTTCTTTATGTCTGTTATGCTGTGCGGAGTTTGTCTGCGCTCTTTCCATGACTTTCACAAGTTCTTGCTTTGTTCGGTCATCTGTAATTAGGTCTTTTACCTTTGGATTTAAATGTAATAAACAAAAAGCTTCATTTCTGTCTATATCATTGTTCACTTCTTTTCACTTCTCACTGAGTAAAACTTAGTTGAACATGAAAAGCAAAAAAAATGAAATAAGCAAGCTAACTGTTGGAGCAGACCACAGAACATTAAAAAAATGTCTCAGGAAAACCTTAAGCAGCATTACAGGACTTATAGCAGGTTTCAGATGGTTTTGATGTAAAAGCAGATACCTGTGTGTAACATGGTTTGGGAATGTTTTGCTGAAATTGTTTTAAAAAAGTAAAGTGAAGTAGGATGGGATCCCATTAACATGACCATAGACCAAAACATACCAGCAAATCAAGGAGTTGTCTATAAGGAAGTCAAAAGTCTTTCTTATTCTGGGTCTAGTCAAAGCCTGAATCCTGATCTCATTGAGAAGCTGTGAGGTGACTTGAAACTGGCTGACACATTCAAGAAACCCCTCATACATCTCACAGCTGAAAGCAAGCTTTCTTTAGAGCAATACTGACTGGTAGAGGCACGGCTTAAAGCATATTTCACTGAAGTGAGATAAGAGATAAAAATGTGATTAAACATCGCTATATGAATATTTCTTAAGAATGAACCAAACATTTATTGTTCTTGCTGTTACACGTCATCATGTAACTGCGGCTTCTTGCTGTGAGTGTGCCACAGCAAGAAGCTGTGCGTTCCTTTACTCCTATCCAGCACTGAAAGCCTATATGGACTTGTGCCTCTGTGTGAGCTCCTACATGCATACTGCAGTAGCACCCAACAATAGACTGAGTCCAGATCTCAGCTTTTAGGCAGCAGACAAGAAAAAAAGACAAGAGCACAACTTTGGGACATTTTGTCACTTATAGCTTAATTTTCTTTTGCTTATCAAATTAAAAGCTGAAATTATGCAACAGAAGTTGTCAGAGGTCATTTTTGGTGTATCCGTATGGGCTGAACTATATAAATAAACTTTCAGAAAAAAGAAACCCCAACAATAGCTCTGTTTTGTTTCTACCTGCACATGAAAGCTCAGCTACATGTTTTTGTTGTTTAACTAGGAATGTCAGTGAGAAATATTGACCTATGAATGTTGGTGTAAATGTTTTGTTTTGAGTTCATTTATTACCACCTTCAGGTATGAGCTTCATGTTAAAGCCCATGAGTGTTTGAATTTTATATTTTATTACATTCTGGGTTACAAACAAAAAAAAAATTAACTGAAAACAACATTTATAGAATATATACAGAGAGTTGGCCATTCTAATTTAAAAACCGAGCGGATACAGCGTTCATGTTTTTTTTTTTTTTTTTCATCCTTCCAGATGGCTTCCCGCGTCCCCCCCTGCAATGGCACGGCGCCCCCTCCAGGTGGCGCGCCCCACAGTTTGGGAACCTCTGGCATAGACAATCAGATTATTAAAGTCACACCTTATTGTAACATTTTCCACCATATTGTTTCAGACAATTTGTGAAAACAGGACGACATACGAGCACTTCAAAAGGGAATCTGTTCGGTTTAATTCACAGTACAAGTCAGTGGTGTCTTTCAGGGGCTGATTTAATGATTTGAGTCAGCTGTGTTGGAGCAGGGACACATTTCACACGTGCAGGACACCGACACTTGGGGACTGGAGTCGAACAACAATTACCTAAGTGAACACAAAGCAGTTCACAAACACAACGATGTCATCTATCAACTTGTTCATTATGAGACTATGGATTTAGAGCAGAAATTGACTTGGGAAAAATCATGGCTACACCACTGCTGGACACCTGGTGGTAGCACAGATCAACTCAAATTCCTGGGAGGCTCAGTATTTGCATCTGCTCTTGATTTTTAAGCAGCAGACATTTGAGTCTGTTAAAGGCGGCAAATTCCTCAGCAGGCCCGGTGAAAGATCCCGCATCATGGCAGTCGCATTTTTTAGTTGAACAATGTCATAAGTCCCTAGTCAATTTGACCATAGTCTTTGATCTTTTTCTTCAAAGCTAAATGAAGCTCTCAGATGTTCTGGAGCCTCTGTTGCTGGTTTGTGAGCTCCACCCACTGACGAAGGCGAGGGCTGTGGGTGTAAGTTTGCATGTGAGTGTTTAGTGGGAGGTTTCTTTTAGACTGAAACTATGAGCCCTGAATGAAGGTGTGGTTTTCATGCTCTTCAGTTTGAACCGGGAACTGAGAGCTGATAAAAGCGGCTCAGCCTGTTATTTTCTGAGGGTTGGGAGAGAAGCAGGCAGGCAGAGACATGGCAGAACCAGCAGCGGTGGAGGCAGCTCCTGCTCCCAAACAGCGGAACCTGTGCGGGGTCTGCTCAGGTGATCTGAGCGAATGTAAGCCCACAGCTTGTGGTCACTCCGTCTGCGATTCCTGTCAAGGAGACAAAGCTAAAGGATGTCCAAAGTGCCTTCAGAGTCCTGCTGTCAAACCAGCTCCTGACAATGGGCCTAAGCAGAATGGGACAGCTGCTGCTTCTCCTGAGAAAACCAAAGAAGAACAAAGTCAAGACCCAAAGACTGTGGAGCAAGTCAAAGTACAAGGAAAGCTGATGGAGTCTGAGGCCCCCAAAGCCCCAGTAGAGAGTGAGACAAAACCAGAGCCACAGACTGACCAGGGGCCAGAACCAGAGGAAGCAAAGGAGGAGCCACTGGGTCCCGATGATGTGGTGTGTGACTCCTGCATCGAAACCCCCTGCAGGGCCTTGAAGTCCTGTCTCACCTGTATGGTGTCCTACTGCGAGGCCCACCTCCGCCCTCACCTGGAGAACCCAAAGTTTCAGAACCACAGGCTGGTGGAGCCGCTCAGGGACATTGAGAGGCGTACCTGTGAGAGTCACAAGTGGCCCTTGGAGCTTTTCTGCTGCGCTGATGCCTGCTGCATCTGTCAAGACTGTTTGAAAGAGGAGCACCAAGGTCACAAGACAGCCCCTGTGGAGGAGGCTCGGAGACAGATAGAGGCAAGTGACCATCTTTAAGTCTCCAGGATTTGTTACTAAATTAAGATTAAATTCTACATGGTAACTTTAAAAATCGGTTCTCAATAAAACATGGCAGTTTAAATGGATCCCAATCCCAATTGTTTGGAAAAAAAAAAAAAAAAAAAAAAACCTACCATGCTTTGTTGTATTTTAGTGTGTTAGATGGTTTTTCAGTGTAGTTTGAGAAATAAAAATGAGAACTTTAAATACAGGAACTGAAAAATTCCTTCAAACATTTCACTTTAAAGAAGAAGTAGGATTTAACACCACAGCTGTTTCTAAACTTCCCCATTCAACAGGGAACACTTGTTCTAATCACAACAGTAATCCTGTATCTGTGTCCACTGTGAAGGCCATAAGTTATCTCTATGTCCGACCCTCAGCTTAAGTCAGATTCCTACAGAGACACCTGTTATTCTCACATGGTGGAGTTGCAAAACCTCAAACTGTTTATTAGCTGTAAAAGAAGAGAGAACAATTACATTTCCCGTCTGAGAAACGAGAAGAAAAGTGATGATACAGTTATCAGTAGATAAGAAAAAAAAACAACTTTTTATTCTCAATGTTCTGCACAGATTGTTTGTTACCAGAGTAAGATGCCCGGAATCTGCACAGCCTCACCTCCCACACCATACCTTGAAGTTTCTCTGGGTGGGGGGTAGAGTCACAGGAAAGAGACTCCCTGTTGTTGTGCACAGCCAGAAGAAATACAAGGATTTAAAGCCCCCTTATCCAGATCAGGCTCCAGGAGGGGCTCTTGGTTTCATTTTTCTAGGCAAGGTGTGAAGTTTTCTTTGGTCCTCTCACCTTAATGTCTATAATTGCTTCCCAGAGCCAAGTTGGCCTGGGAAATCCAGCTAAATAACCAGCTGACAGGTAAAGCTTCATTACAGTAGTCCACCTTCACCGATGGCCATATGATATTTAAAAATAAGATCTTGCATATGGGCCTCTGATGACGTTCCTGTTATTAGCAGAATAGGTTAAGGTGAGAAGCTTCATCTTCTGGGGTAGCTGATTTCTGCGGCATCTCAGTTCTGAAGCTTTTTAGAGAAGAGGATGACGATAGAAGTGGGGTTGGAATAATACGATGACAATAAGAAGTGATGTTTTGGGTGGTGGGTTTCACAACATTTATCCTTTCCCCACAATATACATATTTGAAAGATGACCTATAAAATACAAATGTGTGAATTGATGTCCCTATCTTGTTAGAGACATTTTTTTTAATCTTTTAACCTAAATTTAAAGAACTAAATGTAATATTAACTGTCTGCTAGTTGGAACTTCTGTGTTTCTCAAACCAGGACTAAACATTAATTTAATAAACATATCAGAACCCTTTCAGACTCTTGCCTGCAGTGTCACTGCCATGCCATTCCTGTGTTAGACTCCTTTTTCAGAACAAATTCCACAGGCAATGAATTTCTGCACTAGTTTAATACGTTTTTAACTTTTAAGGACACGCCTACTCAAGAAGAGGAAACTGAGATTAAGGTTTCCCTCGGGGTCTGAATCTTATTGGAGACGAATCTCAGAGTAGCTTGATCTCCTCCGAGTTGTCTGGACCTGCCTGAGGAATTTCGACCTGTCTTGCTAGATTTTCAATAGATGAAAGTTTTGAAAGAAATGTGTATTAGAGAGATGTTAATATAAAGTTACACCGCAACAGAATGGAGAAAACCAGAATGAAATGTCTACATGCATATGTCTGCATATTTTCAGTGTGACTGCTTGTATCATGGCTTTAATGAGACTTTCTCAGATCTCTGTTTTCCTTCTTATGATCACAGAAAGAGCTCAGCGAGAAACAGACGCAGATGATGAAGATGGTTACGGCAGGAGACAACGCCATCAGCAAACTCCAAGACAATAGAGTTTCTATCGAGGTAAAAATAACACATGACTAATCTGTAAAATGATTCACAAGGTGTATGACGAAAACATGTCGTAATAGTTTTGTTAAATATGTGGGTGAAGCAGCTATTTTTGGTGTAAAAGTTTCGAAGCCGCCCTGGAAAAACAGGTTTCTCTGTGAGGTCAGAGTAATGCTGTAGTAGCCGTATGGTAGTGAGGTAACAAATATTTGCCTTCTGAGGTTGGGTAGGTATGTCACATCACCGTGTTGCTTCACTGCATTTTCTGCATGTTATATTTCGCAGCAATCAGTGACAAAGGTACGAACTGTGATCGAGAGCCAGTTCCAGGAGCTTCAAGTGATGGTGGAGAAGGCCAAGAAGGAGGTGACGGAGATCCTGGAGGCTGAGGAGAGCCAGGCGCTGAAGCAAGCCGATGGCATCCAGGTTCACCTGGAGCAGAAGTACACAGAGCTGAAAAAAGCTCAGGCCCAAACGGAGAAGCTGTCCAAAAATAAAAATGATGTAGATTTCCTGCAGGTGAGGTCAAGCACCTTTACAAAAATAATTTCAAAATCTGTTTAATATAGGTCTACAGAAGAACATTGTAAATCCAATCATATAGACAGATTCAAAATCAACTACATTTGTTCCAATTTTATCCCATTTATAAATCGGTGCCATCAGTTTGCCATTCTCATTTGAATTTTCCATCTAAAAAATCCCACAGACTGCGTTAATTTCAGACTTCAGCAATTACTGTCCCTGAATTAGCACGTAGCCACAGTGGATAATTGACTGAATTGTGTACAGTTACCCAAATAACAATTATCCATTAGCAATATCAACTAAAATGAACTGAGAAGTAATTTCTTCATGAACCACGACACACTCAAAGAAAGGTGCCAGAAGGACATTCAATTTAACCCAATAAAGCTAGGTGCTACAGGAAGTTGGATAGCAGCAGTTTAAATGACCGAAAAGGACGGCAAGGTGGAATGAGCAAATTGTATTGAACTTCAGTACCATATATTTAAAGATACAGCACACCACCAAGACAGACAAGTTTGTATGTTTCCTCCATGTTTGGACAATGTGCTTGAGATGAACAAAAATAAATCTTAAACTTTACAAAGATTTGACCATGTTACGTGAAAGATTGAGAATTGCTTTAAACTGTCAGAGTGAATGACAGGGGTGTCAAACTCCAGTCCTCAAGGGCCGCTGTCCTGCAGTGTTTAGATGTGCCACAGGTAAAAAACAGTGGAATGAAATGGCTTAATTACCTCCTCCCTGTGTAGATCGGTTCTCCTGAGCCTTGCTAATGACCTAATTATTCTTTTCAGGTGTGGTGCAGCAGAGGCACATCTAAAAGTTGCAGGACAGAGGCCCTTGAGGACTGGAGTTTGACACCTCTGTCACTAGAGGACCCAAATTTGGGTCCTCTAGTGACAGACAGGTTAAGTCAAGAGAGATAATTTTAAATTTTGGGGGATATTTACACAAAATGTGTCATTATAGTCTTTGAATTCCTGCATTAGTTATCTAATCTTCATGGATGAAACCATGAAGACAGAAGTCCTCAGCATCCAAAGGCCTTGTTCATTTCTGAACTGCTCTTTGTTTCTCAGGAATATGCTGAGTGGAAGAAAGAAGCCACTGATAATTCTCTATCTGGTATCTACGTTGGCCTGGAGGATCGTTTGGACTCCTTCAGTCAGGTGATCCAGGAGTCCACAAGCAATCTTTGTGACATGCTGGTGTCTACATACATTCAGAAGGTCAAGGAAAAATGCAACAATAGTGAGTAAACCTAAAGTTAGCACCAGAGAAATTGCAGTCCAATCAGTCGTTTCTTTGGCTGCTTGAGCATGTTCACACATGTAAAGAATTTCTAGCTAAGGAATGCCTTGGTGCATGCTTGAGTGCAAGACACATGACAACTAGGTCACTGGTTTTTGCACGTTATTTAAAAAAGATCATCTTTAGGAGCACGGAGGCTTTGAATACTTGCTTAAATGGAATGTTTTTGGTTGTTCTGTTCCAGATGAAATAGGAATAAAGATAACAGTCCAAACGAATACCGCAGCCAAGCATGACGGATCCAAACGCGACCCAAAGACACGTGCTGACTTTCTCCAGTGTAAGTGACATTTAGTCAGAGTACATAGTTATGATTTCATACGCCACATTAGTGTTAAGAAATTCACTTTCTCCAAAATCCAGCTCTCTCCCCACTGTCCAATAACATTCAATTTAGAATTGCTATCTACTACAAATTGTCCTTCAGTTTAAGTGTGTACATCTATGTTGGTCTTTCCTGTATGTCCCTAGGATGATCTGGCAGTCTTTCCAGAATGTACATAATCTTTTGCACTTTGACTGCTGGAAGTAGAAACCAGCCCCCACTGACATTGCTAGTGTAATGAAAAATGAATGGACAAATATTTAATATAGACTTCCTATATAATATAGACTTCCTGCTTACATTTATATGCAGCATGAATGGCATTATAGATTCCAACTACAGAACAGACTGTGGTTAGCTAGTTATACCTTTTAATCTGTCATTCAAACTTTTATAACTGTTGATGGTGGTGTAGTTTGGTTGAATATTTTGGGAGGGCAGATCTCCATTTGGGCGCACTTTGAAAACTTGTAGGACTTGTAAACTCTGCCTTGCACATATTTTGAACACACAAATAGTTCATGAATTTACCCAAGAGTCTAAGCTCTGTTCTGTCAGCGCCTTTATCTCAATTATTTTGCAACACAACTAACTTGTTAAGCATTTCTTTCTAGATGCCGCTCAAGTAAGTTTCGATGCCAGCACGGCCCACAAGTTCCTCCGTCTGACTGAGGAGAACAAGAAGGTAACCAACACCACGCCCTGGCAGCATCCTTATCCCGATGTTCCTGAACGCTTTGAGAACCATCGGCAGGTCCTGGCTGCTGAAAGCTTCTATGTAGGTCGGCACTACTTTGAGGTCGATGTTAGCGGTGACGGCACGCATGTCGGGGTCACATACAAGAGCATTGACCGGAAGGGGGATGAGAGCAGCAGCTGCATTACAGGAAACAACTTCTCTTGGTGTCTCCAGTGGAACGGGCGAACCTACTCGGCGTGGCACAGCGACAAGGAGACACCACTGAACGTGGAGAGGTTCACTCGAATTGGTGTTTACGTTGACTATTCCCAAGGCCTTCTTTCTTTCTATGGGGTGGACGATACCATGACACTCCTTCACCAGTACCAGGCCCAGTTTCTAGAGCCTCTTTATCCGGCTTTCTTCCTGCCCAAGAAAGAGAATATTGTAGTTCTGGTGGCTCCTGGGGAACCGTTACCGCTGAAAAGCCCCTCTCCCTCTACTTCACCTGAAGATGGACCTTTTGATTCATAATCCTAAACAATAAAACCTTAAAAAAACTGAACTGTTCCATGATTACATCTGAAAAAGGGAAACATGGGAACTTTTGACATGTTCAACCTGTTTGCGTAGTTGGAAAATCAATGTTCCTGTGCTTATGAATTATATTTTTGGCTTTGGGAGTACTGTTACTGGAGGATTTTCTGTTACTGTTTTGCATGGAAATAAAAAATTTGCTTATCAGTTTGTAGTAAAGGAAGTCTTTGTTCACATAGATCAATTTTTCAGCTTACCATGTTTATTTCTATAAACGAACCTTGTTTCACATCATGTTCCACTAACATGACAAAAACTTATCTGAACCATCTCAGCTTTGCAACTTTGATACAATACACCACAGCATTTATCACTACCATGTTGTAAACCTTCCTGTTAGTTCTTCTGTCAATCATCCTTAACACTTGTCTCCATTCATGCCGCTTTGTCCTCATTTTCTTCTCATTCATTCAAACTCATTCATCTTCAGTACACGTTTCTTCACTCTTCCACTTTCTCTCTTTCTCGCATATATTCTCAGTCTTGCTCCATGCTGTCTCTGATCTTTATTCTCAGTATTCCTCTACCTCTGCAAATTTCTATAGCTTCTAGCATCAATTTCAATCTTGCTGTGGAGAAGTGAACAGAAACAGTCATTGTAATAGTTCATAAATGGAGGCAGATGATTTTCTGTACAAAGCACTGCAAGCTGCTCCATTGCAGTTTTTCATATAATACTAAATTGGTGTGTTTTGTATTGACCAATGTGAACAGATTGCACATGCCTTTCACGAGGTATGTTGCTTTTTTATAGCTTGCATCTACTGTAAAATTAAATTGTAAACTCAGTAGATTATTAAAAGCTAATACTAATCACAGTGAGTCCTGTTGAAATCAATTTTGTGTTGTACAGAAGAGAGGAGAGGGAAATTATCAGTCAGAAAGAGGAACATTGTTCATTACTTTTAATTATTAACCAATAATTCACCCGATTTTGACTTACTGTGCAGAACACATTCCACAAAGGGCTTTCACTCGCTTAATATAACCGCCATACTGACGTAGTGGCGTCAGTCACGTAACTAACGCGTCACGTAATGTGACGTGTCACAGACTATGTAACCAGGAAGAGCTAAACTTCATCATGCTAACAGGAGTAAGTGGAAAATACTCACTTATTTTATTTAAATTTAGACATATCACACAGTTTATGCTTGTTCTGTGATGTTGTGAAGAAAACTGTTGATAAAGGTTGTTTTTTCTTATTTCCAGTGAAGGCGAACAGCTAACTTGCTAATAGTGTTAGTATGCTAAACATAGCAGCTACATGTTAAGTTCTGAAAAATTTTGTCTGAAATCAACATTTGCTTGTGTTTTGTATTAAGTCCGTGAAGGGTGTTCTTTTCGTCTGTATGTTTTATAATGTACTCGACGTTTATGTTTAGTAATGTCTTAACTAGAATCTGTATTTCAGCGAAAGGTGGCTAACGGTAGCTTCACATCTGCCAACAAATATAAAAACATTCTCCTATATAACACTGACAACGACAGTGTAATATAGAGAACAAATACTATATTTACATTTGTGTATTTGTGTACACTTGAGTGTACACAAATACACAAAAATGTATTTACACAAATATTTGTGTATTTACACAAATACACAAATAGAAGATAGAATAAAGTGTATTTGTTCTCTATTTGTAATTGCGGTTAACGGACGCATGTTAATTGTAAAACTAATTTACAACATTGAAGCGAAAATCTTGGGATCCCTCCAGTTTCTTGTATCTAAAGTAATTTTGATCAGTATTTTTCAGATTTTACGGATCAAAGTTATTTGCTCTAGCTGTATACTGTATGTTGGTATGCAGGTCTATTTACAGAAAACAACTCATTTAATAAGATGATAAATGTTACTGTTGATTTCTGACCTTGTTTTTAACACAAGGCTAAAATTTTAGGTGCTCTTACAAGCAGCAGAAAGTTCAACCTAACAGTGTGTGTTAAAGGTTCAGCTCCAACAGGGCTTTCACTCAGACTCTTGTGACCTCTGATCAGTCCATATGGACACGTCTGAGTTTTATTTCGAATTAACTCTGTCTCTAAGGATAAAGCCTCTTCCTTATTGATTCCTCAGGATACCAACGATGAAGACGTGTCTCTGTTTGATGCCGAGGAGGATGCAGGGAAAAGGTCAAAGAAGAATATCAAGTAAGTTGACAGAGTCCTGATGGGATTAACTTTCTGTATGCGTGCTTGAGTGTACCTAGCAAATATTGTCACAGTTTTTTTATTTCAATGTATACAGCATTCAGGCAAATGAGTCAGTTGTTTGCCATTTTATGGAGACAAAAAAAATAAATAACTGACAGTTTTAGTTCTACTGAGCTGTTGTTTTTAATGGAGTAGAAGAATAAAACATGTCCCACCCTACTTATGGTAATTTATCAAACAAGTGATCATTCTGTTTACTTACACAAAGCGTAATAAAATAGTTGTTAGAGATTAGATTTTTTTTTTCCGTATCAAGAAGAAGAAGAAAAAATTAGTTATAAAGTGTCATTTACATCTTGACTTTTTGAGTCATGAACAGTCTTTTCAATAAGATTTTACATCAGTTAGTATTAATTTTTTGCATAGTAGCTCAGCTTTACAGGATGGATCATGGATCTTTTTCTGTATTAACCATCATCAAAAATGATTGAAACGAGTCTTTCCTGTCTTTCCTCGGTTGAGGAAAAAGTGTTGCACAAACTTATTCCACAGTCAATGACTGCTTCTCCTTAATAAATTCATTTAATTTCATGATATTAGTGTGGTTTTAGTGTGGCTTTTCTTTCAGCTGATTTCTAAACGGATCACTCACAAATACCACCTTCTGCTTTTGTCATTTTTTTATATCTGCAAAAGTATTATCCTACATGTTTTTAGGCTGTGTTGCTTTGAGTTTTCTCTCCAGAGACTCTGGCTTGCTGAATTCCATTTCTGCATCTTTGTTGTTAGGTTGTCAATAATTTTACCTACATGGTCACATTATTGAGCTTAGAAATAAAATATTTTTTAGCCATGTCTTGTTTAGATTATCTTGATTTTTTTTTTTTTTCCAAAAACAAATAATTTTCTTCTGTATCTGGCAGTAGTAATGGGTGGAGTGAGTAGATTTTAAATTATGGTGTAATTGTGCTATAAATCTGTGGCAGGCATCCGGTGGCATCCTTCTTCCACCTCTTCTTCAGAGTCAGCGCTACGCTCGTCTACCTGTTCTGTGAGCTCGTCAGTGGCAGTTTCATCGCCTCCATGGTCACGATCATCCTTCTGCTCTCCTGTGACTTCTGGACTGTAAAGGTGGGCATTATTTTACTGTCCTAGGGCTATGTTTTAAAGTAGTTAAATAAAGCATTCTGTTTATGTAATCAATGAGGATAAAAGCTCCCTTCTGTATGCTAAAGATGTCAGAAACGCTTCTTTTTTTTGCATCACTTTGCTCAGAGGCTTTGAATAAACAGCTTGGTGGTAATTTTAATTTTCTTTGATCAAATTAGAGAAAATGAGCATTTGTTAAATTGTCAAAAATTATAAATAATTTGGTTGATATCTATGCTAAGCTGAACCAAAATAGTTCCTGTACATGGGTGTCCACTAATCTTATGGCTGCAGTTCAATTCAAAATTTCTTTATTGTTTCTAAAGGGAAATTAAGTTGCATGTTAGACTTGTTTAGTATGTGTTTATATGTATTTTATTCTTGGGAAAATAGAAAGCAGGAAATGCCTAAAATGGGTTAAGGTTTCTAATTGTCTTTGACATCATAGGTCTCATTTTCAGCAGATATTTTGACAGAGTTACAGAGTTACATTACAATTGGATTTGCACCATTGTAATGAGGGCTGCATTCCACTGCTGTAGCCAAGCATGCTTTTTATCTGTAGAGAATGAAGTTTTTATGTCTCACTTGAGTTTGTCCTACTTCAACCTAAATCATCAGCTGTGGTTAATGAATTCCTTTGCTCGTAATTGAGGAACTGAAAACAAGGATTAAGAATGATAAACTATCAAGCACATCTAAGAAAGGTTTCAATTCACTTTGATAAGAGTTATCTCCGTTTCTAGAGTTAGATTTCCAAGAAAGACTAAAGTTATGTCAAGAATTTCGGTTTCAATACAGCGGTGGAGACACACTAACAGAAACAGTGTTTTCTCTTTCACTATGTTAAAATGTCTGTGTGTGAAATGTTGGTTTCCAGAACATCACAGGCAGGTTGATGGTTGGTCTGCGGTGGTGGAATCAGGTGGATGACGACGGGCAAAGCCGCTGGGTGTTTGAATCGCGGAAGGTTTGAGGTTTCTCTTCTTTCTGCTGTTTTACTCAGTTCACTTCCAGGCCTTTAACCTCTCACGATGTTGACATCTGGGGCTATATGAGTTTGATAAATGCATCCGTTTACTGTCAGTGGCCCTTATGGTATTCACAGATGGTGTAACTGTGAGAATATCCTGTTTCCTTCAGGGTGCTGGGAAGCAGCAAACGTCAGATTCAGAGTCCCGAATCTTCTGGCTTGGACTGATAGTTTGCCCGGTCATCTGGGGAATCTTCGCCTTTAGCACACTATTTTCATTTAAGATTAAATGGATGGTAAGTTTCTTCATGGAGTAGATACAGATTCGTTCAAAGTTCACATCCACCCATCATATATGAATGTCAGTAATTTTTAGCCTTTAGGATTCATTGAAGCCATTATTTTTGGAATGGAATGATTATATAACACACAACTGCAATTCATAAGTGTGTTCTTTTTTGTACAGACCCAGTAATATTTGGATAAATGTCCGTTAGCAAGTTGCATCTCAACCACATCATGTTTTGATTACTACAGACCAGGTCCTGAATGAATTCTGGCTTGATATTTGACCACCACTCTTTTTAATCACAATTGATAGAGCTTATTTAAATCCACCCATTAAATATGTGGTTTTGTGCCATTTAATCATAGTCAGGGTTTTAGAAATGCCATTCAGGAGGTTTAATAAAGGCCTCCCAAAACCAGTTTTAATATGTGTTTTGAGTTTATTATCCTGTTGGAACACCAAAGTTTGTCCAAGTTTTTAACAATTTGACCCAAACTGTCTCCCTAGGATGAAACGAAATTGGTAGAGGGGTCATCGATGCAGGACTTTTAGATGTCCTGCATCTAAAAGTTACAGGACACCAGACCCTCAAGGACTGAAGTTTAACACTTTTGGGGCAGAATATTCAGGAAACACTCTGGAAAGTCACCAGTTCATACTGATCTTAAACTTTAAGCCAATGAAACAGTGGGGAAACTTCCAAGAACAGTTCAGACGTACTCATCAAATGGATCATAACAGTTTAAATTTTATGAACTGACATTTAAATTTGATCTCTGTCATAAAACCACCTAGTTTGTTAGAACTCTGTCAGTTTTGCAAAGAGGAGAGGGCTGTTATCCATCCAGAATGATGCCAGAAGCTTGTTGATGGCTAAGGAAAGTGTTATTTGAAGCATCAGTGCAACTTAAGGATTATGTAACTAAATATTACTGGGAGTGAACATATATATTTTAACCTGTAGCTACAGTTCTGGACTTGTGTTATTGAGAGAAAACTTGGATTGAACTGAAACGTATGAACCAAATTTCATTTCATTGTTTTAAATTTTCTTGAAGTTATCATTCCAACCTGAAAAAGTCAACTGCAAGTAAATCATTTAAAACCCAGAATTAATGACTTTCATGTCCATTATGAGTGAATGTAAACCTCTGACCTACACTGTACAAAAATGATCACTGTATAAAGTACAAGTTGCAATATTTTGATATTTTTTTTTATTCTCAAAGGAAGAAATAATGTGGATATTAACACTGTTAAACCATTAGTGACAGTACTGTGTTCTTCTTCAGCCTGTAGTGATCATGGGTTTGGTGCTGCAAGGAGCTAATCTGTACGGATATGTGCGTTGTAAAGTGGGAGCAAAGACCAGCCTAAAGAACATGGCCACTAATTATTTTGGCCGACAGTTCCTGAAACAGGTGAGGGGACTTCAGATCAAATGACTCTGAAGATGTTCTTTCTCTGTTGTTTTTCTAAAGTAGCACTGATATTTTTGTCATCCACAGACACTGTCTAAAGAAGAGGAATCATAGAGTTTTGCACGTCTGCAATTTTCCTAATATCGTAGAATAAGTGGATACAGGGATCTTTCCAACATGGACTAAAGACATTGGTTTTGTTTTGAATTTAATGTTCAAATCCTCTGAGTTATTTTCATGTTTTATTCAGAGGTTTTGGTTGCTGTTTTTCAATAACTGAACCTGCGCAATAAACACTCTTTACTAACACCTCAGACATGAGTAACAAAAACCTGCAATGTTAACCTGACTAGTTTGTGTTGTAGTCTCATAAATATATCTTTAGTTTGTGTTTTTGTTTCTTATTTTTCAATAATTTAATGCAACTTTAAGCAGTTTTTCAGATGCTTTGTAAAGAAGTTTTCTTGCACAACAGGCTGTGTAAAGTATTGCTTGTAAATATGTAAGTAAAACAAACTATGTGGAATATCTTGTGGGCAAATGCATTTGGGACTTTGTTTTCTGACTACTTCCCTGTTTTTATTTATGCTAATTTATTATCCAGAAACAAAAGTAAACCTGCTTTTAGTTCAGGTGTGTGCATGTCAGGAAAGAATAAAAACAGACTGTCATTGAAAGTTCTAAACCCTAAATTTAAATTGAATAGTAATGGAACAAAAACACACAAGGTTTGCAGCTTTGCTGTAAAGAATCGCCCAACAACGTCTCATGCAGTGATGGTGGTTCCAAAGCTCTATTGGCCAATAGTAGAGAAGTTGGACAGCTCTCCTCATTAACATATTGATGCAGCAGAAATACAGCAAACGGAAAAATACTAAGCTGAAATACAGCAAGCAGAAAAGGGAGAAGCAAAAAAAAAAAAAAAAAGCAAAATATCTATTTTTCTTGACAAAACACGTTTAGGGGAAATTAAAAGGAAAATATATACATTGCTTGACGGAAACTCGTGTAAGGAAAAGGAAAAACTAAATGCATATGTATGCTTTTATTTCTTATCAAAATATATATTTATGGTTTTATTTATTCCTTTATTTATACATTTATTATTTTATTTCTTATGTCAGTTTTGGTCTTCCATACTTGGGTGCTTTAGTTTTTAAAACAACGCCCTCTGGTGTCTATTTTAGTATGTTACATAGTTGTGTGTGTGTGTGTGTGTGTATATATATATATATATATATATATATATATATATATATATATATATATATATATATATATATATATATATATATATATATATATATAATAATATAAAATTTATTCTAAAAGGGAAATTTGGGGTACGGAAAAGACAACACATCAGGTCAGTAAATTCAATATTCAAAATAAAAGCTCGAATCATCATAGTTGCAGGAAACTAACAAATTCTTAAAATTTGTAAAGAATGTCACATCAGGGACATTATTTTTTCCCCTAAGCGGCTGTGCTACTAAATAAATAATACTGCTGAAAGTTTTTCAGCAATAAGCACGGCAACTTAGGCTTAGGGGGATAAAATGTCTTGTGTTGTCGCGCATGTGAACATTTCGAAAAGGCGGCTAGCTTTACTGCAGTCTTAGAAAGCGTCTAAGGCCAAATTTCCAATAGCGCTACTGTGATCTACATGTCTCTTTTGATCAGTCATGGCAGTAAGAAATAGAAAACATGTTCAATTCAAAATTGATAACTTTTTTTTTTTCTTTTTTAGTTAATGTGCTTAATGTCCCCAGAAACGTACGCAAAATGCTTCAAGTTAATTTATTATTTTATTCTGAAACTTCGGCGGAAGCTACCTTTCTATAACGGCTAACCAACCTAGCTTATAGTAGCTTCCTTTAGCTCCTAGAAACAGCAGCTTTGGTTTATTGTTTTTATGATTTAAACAGTCCAGAGAATTTGTTCTTCTTCCTCTGGAGACCGTCCTTTGATGGGAATTACATCCAGGATGATTCCTACCGAGGATGCGTCCGCCAGGAAGCGAGAGATCGAGGAGAAACTGAAGCAGGTCAGTTTGGCTGGACAGGAAGAGGAGATCTATGCTAAATTCACGGTTTAGCTAACAAACAGGATGTTTAAATGCATACAGACTGTAAACTATAATGTTGTGGTGTCCGATAATGTGTGACGACGGGATTATTTACTGTGGGAATTTTATAGGAACAGGAGACGCTGTCATTCATCCGGGAGAACCTGGAGAAGAGCGATCAGCTGACCAAAGGCATGGTGAGAAGATCTGTTTACTGCTGTCCAAAACATAACAGACTGCCACTTCTACTAACTACTACTACTAATATTATTAACAATAACAACCTGATCTTGCTTTTGCTATATTGTAAGGATTATTATTTTATTTTCAGTCTCTGAGTTTGGTCTATTGTAATTTTATTTTTAGATACTAAAACATACAGCGACATTTAAAAAAAGAAAGAAAAATAAAACATATTTACAGAGAGGGCTATCCACACATATTAATGAAAAGTTGTGTTGAAGACAAACCGGCAAAAGAAAACGGTTGACAAGCAGCCTTAAGAGAGATTTACAAGTGAAGTCAAGTTAAAGTTCATTTATAGAGCACTTTAAAAACAACTGAAGCAAACCAAACTGTTGAACAAGTCAGCAGGGGCTAATAAATGCACAGAATATAGAAAAAGTACAATATTGGTACGATATGGTCACACACCCAGAATATGGGCAACAACTATCTCATGCCATGTGTATAGCCAATCCTGAACCGGAGGTAAACCAGAAAGTCACCTTTCTTCTTAAATTAAGAAGAAAGGTGAATGGATTGTTTCTCAGAGGTCCAAAGTTGGAAATCATGCTATTGCAATAAAATATGACATTTCATGGCCATTTTACACATCTGTATCACAGGTTCCTGTATGCGTGCTGTATGTTGGCTCCATTTTTTTATACACATAAACTTCAGTTGAACCTCTCATCTGGTTTTTTTTGACCTGTTCTGTTGTTCTCGTTTTGTAAGGTTTCCATCCTGTCTTCGTTTGAGAGTCGGCTGATGCAGCTGGAGAACTCCATCATCCCCGTCCACAAGCAGACTGAGAACCTGCAGAGGCTGCAGGAGAATGTGGACAAAACTCTGTCCTGCTTGGACCATGTCATCAGCTACTACCACGTGGCCAAAGACACCGACAGGATAATCAGAGAGGGGTAAGGAATTAGCTCCACCTTTTAAATTCTGCCGGAAGCAGTTAGTGGGATATCATGTACTTGCTTTTTCTCAAGACCTTCAGGCAGACTGGATGAATACCTCGCCTGCATTGCAAGGATCCAGAAAGCTGTAGAATACTTTCAGGACAACAACCCCGACAGCCCGGAACTTAACACAGTGGTAACTATCTTCTGAAATCTGTGATTATGTCATTTTTCCTTTTTTTTTTTTTTTTTTTTTCTCTTCAGTTCAACAGTCTGAATCATACCCATCACACAAATCCCACACAGTCTTCAAAAATCTGGGAAGATTTGTTTTATCCTTTTTACCAAAATGGTAGATATTCGAATTTGTTCATCCATCTGTTTTTTCAGCTTGGGGAAAATGTTATATTTCTTTGAAATCTTATCAAAATTCACTATAAACTGTAAAATTTAGTTTAGAAAGGTAATTGAAAAAAATGTAAAGAATTCCTTTGACCTCTGTGTCTATTTCCATTTAAAACACCCTGATTAGTCAGTTTTTTTTTTCTCTTCAGAAAGCTCGCTTTGAGAAAGGGAAAGAGTTGCTGGAGGCGGAGTTCCGGAGCCTCTTGACCCGCTACAGTAAACCCGTTCCCCCCATTCTGATCTTGGACGCCATCAGTGTGGACGAAGACATAGAGCTGCAGGAGGAGGTGGTCCTGGAACACCTGCCCGAAGCCGTATTGCAGGACATCATCTGTATTTCCGGCTGGCTGGTGGAATACGGACGCAACCAGGGTACGGCGGTTTGTCTTAGTTTGTCTGCTCTTTTTATATCACTTCCACCCCGGTTCTCCCAACTTCTTCTTAAATTAGATTTAATCCTTTAGAAGATTCATTCAGCTGTTCTCTCATTCTAACATAATACGGCTAAGATCACATAGTGTTTTCTTTCCTTGAATATAAATGTGTTGTATGAGATCCTCTGAATAAACATCTCTCATTGAATGTGGAGCTGTAATGCAAATAAATTAGAGCCAATTTGGGCCTTTCTAATGTGCTTCTTGTTCAAGAGATGCAGAGAAGTTTCATTTTCTTGACTGATGATCAGCAGGGAGGCGGGTCGGGATCAAACTATATTTAGCTTCTGTGTTTCATTACAACATCCATCAAAATATGTGTCACAACATACAAAAATGTGTTCCTGTTTTGTGCTCCAACAGATTTATTACAGTCCACATGATTGGAAGGTAAAGTTATTAAAGGTTAAGGGTTTAATTCAATTTAGTTAGAAGACTTTATCCAACAAGCCTTGCTGTCGTACGTATTCTCAGCAGGAGTTACCTCATCACTGTGAACTTCTTCTAAAAATAAGATTTCGAAGCCAGTTAAACAGCCAAGTAGCTGAAGATAAATGAACAAATATGTTGCAGGGGAAAACGGAAGTAGCCCACCTAAAGTTGCCATCAGGGGGCAGCGTAGCATTAACAAGAGAGCTCGGCTGTATCCGAGGCTGCACAATGATTCTCTGCTGAAAAGTCGAGCAGTTAGCAGAGCCCGTCTGGATACTTCACAAATTTATTTCGGAGACAGGCCAGGAGCGATTAAGAGGATGTGAATGCTTTTGCCTGTACGCATGAGGAGTTTTATGAGCCACAAAACTGGAAGGATTGAGCTGACTGAGCAGCCAAACGATAAGCCTGCCTTCTGGCAGTTGGTGCGCTTTGTCATTTATAGTAATTGTGGTCGTTATGTGAGATAGAATAAGTGATTTCTAGGTCTTTAGGAAATAGTTTAATTTTATATGGTACCTTTATGGTTAGAGACCATTTATAATCGATCATTTGATCACTCTGTCTTTTATGACTACAAATTTAACAAGAACTGGATGTGAGAGCATTTATCGTCCTTCAGTTTTGTCTTTTTTTTTCTTTTTTAATAAGACCATTAATGGATAATGCTAGACAGGTTGGAGCACAAACTTTTAATCCTAATCTCTCTGTCCATCCCTACGTAATGTTTCCAATTGAGGATGACATCACAGATTATTTATATTTGCAGGTATCCTTGTAGCATATTTGTTTACATGGATTTGTAGCTGCTCTGTGAGCTGAATCTGGAGTAGACACTGGGAGTGGTGGAGTGTTGCTTCAGGCGCAGGAGACGTGACAGATACCCATCAGTTGGTTTATATTCAAGCTGCTGTTTCATCTTCACACAAATCTTGGTAGCACAAGGATTTGTCATGTTTCATCAAAAACAGTCAAAGTGGGGAAGAAATTTTTTTCTTGTGGATGTTGATATCTCTATTTATACAAACGTCTGTTTTATTCTGCTGTATCATTTTCCATATATGGTAAGCATGGGCATTTTCACCATCTGACACAAAACACTATTAAAAATTGAGTTTTTAAAGACTTATCTTTGTCCAAAAATTTGATACATGTTTAATTTGATTTGTTCCTGATCACTTGTAATTGTTATGTGGTTAAAACAACAACAACAACAACAAAAAAACAATCTTTAATCTAGGAATCGTCTAAAAAATGAAAACCTAACAGCCTGATTTACTGATTACATAACACACCCAAACACACTTGTGTAAGCTTTGACACAAACATGACCCATATAAGAAGAAATGTGCTGCAGGAGATGAACCAATTAGAGTTGTTTGCTTAATTTCTTCATTTCCTAAATGTTAGTAAAGTGGGAGATTTATTTATTTTTTTTAAGTCATGATGTAATCTTAAAAATGTTCTTTTTCTGCAGATTTCATGAACGTCTATTTCCAGATCCGGTCCAGCCAGCTGGATCGCTCCATCAAAGGCCTGAAGGAACATTTCCGCAAGAACAGCGCCTCCTCTGGTGTCCTGTACTCACCGGCAGTCCAAACCAAACGCAAGGACACGCCCACCAAAAAGGCTCCCAAGAGACCAGGTCAGCAGCAGACGGACCTGCTTCCAAACATAATCTGTTAACGTTCCTCTCCATTCGGCAACCGCAGCTTCTGCCTTACAGATTAATGTAACAAAACACGTCCGAATCTGTGAATAATGACGTTTGCATTCAGTCTTTGTTGGTCACCATCCAGCCACGTCTCCATCTCTTTTAAATCATTTCTCACCACATGGTGTGATTTTTTTATTTTTTTCTTTAAATGCTCTAACCATCCTTCATCCTTTCCTCCTCCATAATCCCTGGGTTGTGATGACAGTCTACATCCCAGGTAAACACAATGCTTCTGTGTGTGTGTGTGTCGCGCTTGCTTGTGTCCGTTTGGTGCCACGTGTCGGAGCGGAAGGAAAGACTCTGCTAGGGTTTATGTTTCGAGGTTCGGTGTTTGATCAGACGTGGTCGGTTAGCTTCAGCGCGTCGGCCTTCAGTTTCACGGCGAGGGTCAGCATGAAGCGGCAGCGATGCCGTGAGTCAGCCGCTCTGAAGGTGGAACTGATTAAAAATAATAAGCGCCGTGCTGCGGATTGTTGCTGTTCCGCACAGACGACCTCATAAACCCCCGTCTCGGTTCGTTCGCCTTCGTCAGATCCTTGGTGTTCTGTGTTCAGACAGAAAACACTTTTGGAGAAAAGAAAGCGGAACATTTGCTAAAAGATCTCTGCTGATGCCCTGAAACTGAAGGCTGCGTAGACTCAGTGATGTGGTGGTTTGTGACTAGAGCAGCTTGCCGCCGACAAACGGCTTAACTGATTTGTCACACAATGTGTGCAGATAATTGGAAAAACCAGGCTTTGTAGGGGATTCATTCACTGTGCAGCGTGACTGATAAGCAGTTTGTCCTTCTAATTAATGCCAGGAGAACAAAAAGACATGAAAACTAAATAAAACATTTATTAACCATTTCAGAACAAGGACAAATTCAGTTGCACGTATGAATTGGTAACCTTTCTTTTGCCTGTTTAAACTTTTGTTAGATTAAGTTTTCTCTGCTTTCACTGTTCAACATGTTTCTGTAATGAGGCAGAGATGAGCTTTGATTTCTGAGTATTCAAAAATATCAATGCAGTGCGCTGCTGTTTGCAAAACTGCCTAGAGGTGGAAGTAATGAGTTGCAGACCATCGGCAAGATACTTTTGCAGCTAGAATTCTCGGTTCATTACAGCTTTGGAGTAATTTTGCTTATCTTTTGAATGTAAAACCCATAAATGAATCACAAGTAATGGGAAGAAGACTCGGTTGAAATCTCATCCGCAGCAGCCTTCGTAACTGAGTGTCTGTGGCGATGAAATCTATTTTACGTTATTTAACATTGGTGTAAAAAAAATATGTCCACTATTGGCTCTTTTCTTGGCTGACTTACATGAGCGTTTTAAACATTAGAGCAGCACATTTATAGGGGAGGCATCAAAAGATTGACTCTGCTCAGTTCTCTGTCAATGCTTGTAAGAAGGTCGCTAAAAGTGATGCTGCGTTGACGTCCTGAAGGCGGAGTTTTGGAAAGATCAGGAGATTTTAAAGAGACAGAGACCCAATTTCAAAGAATTTCTTTTGATATATTTGATGTATATAGCGACTGAAGGTTATTTTATTATGCTTTTAAAATGACACTATGTGCCATGAAAATACATAATACTGCCCCTTTAAGTCTTTTCTCGATTATCTTATTTCTAATTAAATTAATAAATTAATTAATTTCTAATTTAATTTATTAATTTAATTTAATTAGTTGAGCAATTCTTTTATTCTTTTTCATGTTTATCTGCATTTCCCCCCACTTTGTCTTATATTCCAATCTGGACAGAAATTATCAAGTATTTATTTCAGATTTTTTTTTTTTTTTGGTTCTGAATATGAACATTGATTGGCTGGAACCACCAAACAATAAAGAAAAAAAAAAAATATTCTACTGACGTCCACCATCTTCTTATTGTTAAAGTGCTGCTGTTTTCTGACCTCCCTGATGGTTCTGCAGTGGCCGGTCGACGTTAAAACCTTAAACATTGGTTCAGAGCTTTTCCCTGTAAGCCTATGCAGAGACTCGTAGTGTGTGTTCTGTCGCCGGTGACGTAGAACTGAGCTGAGGTTGAAGTCGGCATGTCGTTGGACGTGGCTGCAGCGCCGCGGCCGCGTCTCTGCGTTCGCTGCATGTGTGATTCTGCTGATGTTCTAACCATCCCAGCTTTGTACGGTTTGTTTTGTAAAATGTGCCACACGCTCACTAACCCAAGCCAACACGTCACGTTTAACTCTAAAAGCTGTTGAACATGTTTCATCTGTGTGTCTTTAGACTTTTTTTGTTTATTTATTTATTTTTTTTTATCAGTAATAATAATGATGCTGACTGTATTAATTGTGAAGGCTGTGTACCTAACCTGTGTATTCTCTTCCATGACCCTGGCGCTGTGTGTTTCAGCACAGCTGTCCTGTCAGTGCTTTAGTTTGTCTTTCACCTGGTTGTCCTGTTGTGTAGCTGTGGTGGTGGGCTGCTCCCACCCCCCCATAGATGCCTCTGCTGGCTGTCTTGTGGTGGAGGGATGTGCCGTCTGCTTTTTCAACACTCACTTCCTAGCTCTCCTATCTTTTCTTCTCCTCCCTTCTCGTGTTTCTTGGCTGTCTGGACCTCGCTGCCTCCCCCCCCCGCCCCGCTCCTCTGGACTCTTTCTGTCTGTCTATGGGACCAGGGACCATTCGCAAGGCCCAGAACCTTCTGAAACAGTACTCACAGCATGGGCTGGATGGGAAAAAGGGGGGTTCTAACCTCACTCCTTTGGAAGGTAAAGCACCTCGGTCTTCTCTTCGCTCTGTTTTCCTCCTGCAGCTGTTTCAGATGCAGAAAAAAAAAAAAAAACAGGCCCGTCACAATGGCGCTGAAGGTCTTAATTGGCCATGTTTGATTGGAGAATAATCAGGTTCCACCCAGAAACACGTTTCCAGTGTCGAGAAGCCTGCCAGCTGAAGCACAGATTGAATGTCAAAATGTTTTCAGGAAATTTTAATGAATGAACATCTTGTTGGTCTCCATGACCTTCACAATCTGTTTGAATGTTCCTGGATTGCTGCAGATTTTAATATTCTCTTTTATTAAGAATGCAGTCATACATTGCTGCACTTTTCATTTGCTCCATCGCATATTTTTTTCCCCTGAATTCCTCTCTTTCCTAATCAGGCTGCCGGTAGCAGTCATATGAGACTTCTGCCACTTTAAACCTAGTACTGGAGAAGCAAACATGCTGTGAGACACTTGCAGGAAAATTAATGCAGTGTATTTAATTATAAATAGTTTACTTTTTCACCATAAACGATTTAATGCTACCATTTATTGTATTTTCTTTTTCTGCTTGGTCGTTTTTGAGTGGTGGCTAGACTATCTAAAATGCAAGCTGAAATCTGTCAGACTCTATAACTTGACTCTTTAAAGAAAAAAAAAATCTATTAACAGTAACTCCTTTGTCCTGCAGTCACCATTTCCTCCTGATATGAATAATTAATGACTTTTTGTGGCTGGAGGCCTAGATTGATCACCGAAGCCCCTCCTGTCAGAGCACCTTTGGGCTGGAAACGGATAGACTAATCCTTTTTGTTGAGGCTGGAGCAGCTGCCAGCGAAAGCCTTACTGTAACTTCACACTGCCTGATTATAAATTATTTGCAGTTCTTGAACCAGTGATGGCGGTATGAGGTTTTAAGTTTAAGAGGCCACAACAGTACAGGTCAATACCCCCAAAACTATTTCATTCTTATATTTATAGAAGTTCACCTTTTCCCAATTTAGACAGATGTTCGTCTTTTCTACATGTGGCCCCATCTTTAATTAAACTTTCAGTCTATTTTTCATTTATTTATTTATTTTTACTTTTTAACATAATTCCACTAATTTACAGAAACAATTAACTTCATAACTGGTGTTTTATTATCAATACCAACATTTTTGTACTGCTTTTTATTTACATTAGAAACATTACGTGGTTTTCATTCACCCTTATTATACCTTAGATTTCAATGTAATACAGCTATCAGAAGATTTTTTTTAAAAATTACATTAAAATATTAGAACATTGTTGTAAAAGAGGTATACATTATTTTTAATATTATTGCGCATTGATTAAAATAATCCAAGGTGAGACTGTGCGGTTTTTCCAGAGTAGCGATAACCTGCAGTGGAAACGTGTGTCAGGATGTGGGTTTTAAAAGGTGAGACCAATCTAAAGCTGTTGTGAAACTCGAAGCCTGTTTCTGTCTTGTAGCTTAACACGCTCATTGATTTAGACAACATGAACCTGTGGGCGCCCCCCCTTGCCCTTCCCCCCACCCCCCTTGGTCTTCAGTGGGTCTCCCCTGCTTCTTTTCTGGTCCCTGTTCTGGTGCTTGGTGGTGGTCGGAACAGCTGATCCAGGGTCAGGTTTGTCTCCCCCCCTTTCCCCCCTCAGTCTGGTCAGAGCCCAGGTGGTTTTTGACCAGTCTTCCTGCTGTCCCGTCCCCACCCACCAGGTTACGATAATGACCTGCGGGTCAAACTCCACTCTGACGCCCTGAACGAGAAGCACGGGGCCGCCGCAGGTGAGTTGTGAGAAAAAACCGGGAAGAGAAAGAGAAACGGGTGGACCTCGGATTAAATATCATTGTTTTGTTTTGAATACGGAGCATTGTGTTGGCCTGCAGACGCAACACTTATTGTCGCCATAGCTCGACACAGACTGCTTCACGTATTTGTGTAAATCCTGATCAATCCCTCGTGTCTTTATATTTTTCTTCCAAAAAGGCAGACATGCTCCATTGTGGAGCGATAATCCTCCAACTTTTCTTTTTAGTGTATCAGCTGGTATTACAGGGTATATTATTGTCTGATGGCAAAAACAGAAGTAGAAAAAAATCTACAAATATTTCAAAGTTTGTTTAAAAGACAAATGTTTCATCATGTGCTACAGTGCAGCCACAATAATTATACTTACCTATCTAATTATATAGAATCAAGTCAGGTTCAAATTAGTCCACTTTATATTGCCAAATTCAGTTTTAATGACATACTTATGACTAACTTATTATAATACAGTTCAGACAAATTCAGGTCATCATTTAATGGCTTTTGTTATAATAATATTTATAATGATAGCATAAATTGTGTGCAAATCCAAAATAAAAGTAATATAACAATTACCAAATTGTAAAAAAAAAAAAAAAAAAAATGGATTAAAGTACTAAATCTTATGTAAGACTATGCTTATTTTGCATGGTAATAAAACTACTACCAAAATGAGTGTTCATAATAATTACACTGAACATTTTTTTTTTGCTATCATAAACATCATCATGTTTATCTCATTAGAACTGATACATTTTTTCTGAGGGCATTTTAAAGTTTTCGGGAGTTTTTTTTATTTTTATTTTTTATGGCTCTTTGTTAATAACCTTACTGGAGTAAAAATCACCCAGCTAAAAAAAAAAAAAAAAAAAAAAAAAAAAAATATATATATATATATATATATATATATATATATATATATATATATATATATATATACACACACACACACACACAAAGCCTGGATTCTCATACCTCAATTTTAACAGCTTACGTCACCTTATGATTGCATTCAACTGGTTTTTCTATTTTTAATGTAACCTTTAAAATAGGCTACATATATATATATATATATATATATATATATATATATATATATATATATATATATGACTGATAGCTGCTACTATAACAAAATAAATTTTTTCTAAAAATGTTGAAATGTCACAGACTTAAAATTAATGAAAAGCAGCCAAAGTCCAATAATTTATCAAAGACCTGCAGAAATCAGGATTTTTAATGTATGGGAGAAAAACATACAGTAAAAAAAGTAAAAAAGGGGCAGCTTAAAATGCTCAGTATTGTAGACCAGACGTTTTACTAGAGCTGTTGTTTTTTGCCTCTTAGGGAAAGACGATGTCCTGGACATCGAGATCGACTCGTACATCCACTGTATCAGTGCCTTCGTTAAGCTGGCGCAGAGCGAGTATGCCCTTCTGACAGAAATCATCCCTGAGCATCACCAGAAGAAGACTTTCGACTCCCTGATTCAGGTCAGAGACGCTGAGATTTGATCTTTTTTAATGCAGGTTTGGTTTCTTAGGAGCGGCAAAGCTTTGTTCCCAGTTAAATCAAAGCACTGAAATAAAACTTAAGAAGCAGAAAAACTTGGTAGTGACTGCAGAAATGTGGAAAAAAAATTACATAATTGTTAATTAGTGTATTTTTACCATTTTGCATTGAATAGTTTTAGTTAATATGCTTACTACAATTGCATTTACATTATGACATATAAATACCTATTTTATCAATAATTCATTTACAGTTGTATTCTCTATGTTTAAGGACCACAACCACCGCGAATAGCTGAAATCTGTGAATACTTGAGACCCCCTCTGAAAACACTGACAGCTGCCTGATTTAATAATTCAAACATAAAATATGCCTCAGTTTGCATTAAGACACACAGAGGAAACCGTCTTTGCGCTACTACTCTTGGGGGTCAGCCAATCAGTGCACAGGAAAACGAATGGCACTGCTGGATTGGCTGCTCTGCAAATGGCAGTAGCGTGTCAAATAGCATTGAGCCTCTGTATTTCAGCTTTCCAAGCTGCATTTTCTTTTCAGATATTTCTTTCTACGTGAAAAAAATCGCTCATAGGCAAGTTTTGCATAAATAATTCTAGGTACATTCCACAGAAAACATCTGTGAATTTATGAATTCGCAAATACTGAACTGTGAAAAGGTGGGTTTCCACTGCATTGGATTGCGATACCGTTTACTGTTGATGGGAGTCGGTAACATCCCTCCGGTGTTTCTCTCATCTGTCCACAGGAGGCGTTGGACAACCTCATGCTGGAGGGAGACAACATTGTGTCTGCGGCCCGCCGGGCCATCATGCGCCACGACTACTCAGCCGTCCTCACCATTTTCCCCATCCTCAGACACCTGAAGATGAACAAGTCCGAGTTTGACTCAACGCTGCAGGTTGGAGCCGTTTTAGCCCCGTTGTTCCGACGCTGGAGGAAAATAACGCGTTTCTTGAGTTCGATTAATCGTACGCCCCGGTGTTTGCAGGGTACGGCTGCAAGCACCAAGAACAAGCTGCCCACTCTCATCACCTCCATGGAGACAATCGGAGCCAAAGCTCTGGAAGAGTTCGCTGACAGCATTAAGGCACGACGATCAAATTATTTGTATTTAATCAGGAACCCCTGATTGATTGATCTACCAATCTTTACTCGCTCTCCTTTCTTGTTTCCTAACAACAGAATGATCCTGATAAAGAGTACAACATGCCCAAAGATGGAACAGTTCACGAACTGACCAGCAATGTGAGTAGTGACTTTTTTCTTCCAGTACAGATCGAAATGTTGCATGTCTGTCTAAGACCAGTGAAGCCTTTTCAGCGTTGCAATTAAGCAACTTAAAAATTACTTTGCCACACATTTCCTTGCTCTCTCTTTCATTGTCATCCTCACTCGTACTTTTGTTTCGAGGCAAATTCGTCCTGGGCACGTAGCTCGTTAGCCTGTCAACATCCTTACATTAGCAGCATCATTGTTTCAGCGGCAGTCATCAAAGCGCGTGGAAACTATTAGCGACTTATTGTCCTGAAATGACGGTAATCTTCCGTAACGATGTGACTGCGGATGCTGGTTTTCTGACGAACATTTCATCAGTGATTCATAAAGCTGTGCTGGCGCTCTTCTTCTCCTCTGCAGGCCATCCTGTTTCTGCAGCAGCTGCTCGACTTTCATGAGACGGCCGGAGCCATGTTGGCCTCCCAAGGTACCGTCACTATGACGACACAGACAACTAACTGTCTTTCATCTTTCTGCTTTGCTGAAACAACTGACCCCTCTGCCGGACAGCGTTTGGATACTGATGTGTGTTACCTATGAGTCTGTTTTTAGTAAATCACTCTGAACGACAGCCTGTAAATGTAGCCAGTAAGATTAAAAAGGAGTTATAGTTGCATCTGTCTGCAATACTTCTTCCAGTCTTGTTTATTTTAAATGAAATATTAGAATTGTTTACATTTTTATTTATATTACCCTTAATTTGAAGTTCTTAAATCTTTAAGCTTTCTTTAAATTCCAACATGTAACTTCCTTATGTAGAACTTTAGAGCAAGCGATTAGTTTAATTTGTATTTAATTTAAATTTATTTTAAAAACATTTCTGTTAATCTTCATTTTATTTTTGTTTCCTTCACAAAATTTCCTTGAAAATATGTTTTTATAGATTTATGTATTTTTTTTGTTGCTTTTATTTAATTTCTTATTTTTAACTGTGTCTCACATTAGATTTCACACATGACTTCCTGGTCATATCGACCTCTCAAAGCACTTTACACTAAATAAAATATTTTATACATTATCCAACTTTTTAAAATTTTAACAATAGAATACATTTTATACAACGCTTTTTTAAGGGTATTAAAAATAAATATATTTTTACACCCTTTCAAAATTAAGTTAGAATACCAACGTTGAGTTATTTGTAAAAACTTTTTTAGCTTTGTTGTTCGTCAGTGAATAACGCCTGCTTTTCTGGAGTTCCTCAGCTAAGTATAGCAGGTGTAGCATCTGACTAAACATAAATTAGAGAGGTCTGTCCTCTTTGACAGGGATGTTTTAACTCATCACACACATTCAACATATTAGCTTAATACATCCGACCTTTTCAGTGGGTATCGGAGCTAAACTCACAAAGATTAAGAGTTCTTAACCAAACAGAAACCATGCGGGTGACATCACTCTCCAAGCACCTGTTCTGCGACTACATGTGAAGCCAGTTCAACAGTCTGGTTAATAGGCCGGTTTCCCAGTTTCTGCTTGTTTTTTGTGCTACTCTGTGCGGCTGCCTCATAAATCTCTTGATAAAACGGTGGAAATGTTCCTCTTTAAACCCTCGCTGCCTGGCTGACGGCTGTTTGCTTTTTCTGCTCTAACAAATCTCTTCTAACCTCGTTGCTCCTGCCTCTTTTTTCTGTCTCTTCTCTTTTTGCCTTGCCTCGGCCTTTGTAGTTCTGGGGGACACTTACAATATCCCTTTAGACCCCCGAGGTAAGCCGGAGACTGTCCGTGTGTGTGTGTAGGCTTGGTGTTTTCTGTCTTTACTCTTACTTTTCTTATTTGTGTAGGATTGTTTAGCTCTAAAGCCGTTGGTTAAATATTCCCGCTGCTTTTCCAGAGACGAGTTCAGCGAGCGGCTCCACCTCAGACTTCAACAAACGGCTCCTGAGCTCGTATATCTGTAAGGACACACTTTCGCCCGTTTAGTGTGATGGCTCCTCTTGTGCTGACTCATAATCATCCTCTGTTTTTTCTTCAGGTAAAGTTTTAGGAAACCTGCAATTGAACCTGCTCAGTAAATCCAAAGTTTACGAGGACTCGGCTCTCAGCGCCATTTTCCTGCACAACAACTACAACTACATCCTCAAGTCGCTGGAGAAGTCAGCGCCTTTCCTGTCTTTCTTTCACCGCCTCATTTGTCAGACACTTTGCAAATCACTTCACCACCGAGATGTGAATATTTGTCCATGTCATTTTGGACTGCTGCAGGTCCGAGCTGATCCAGCTGGTCACGGTCACTCAGAGGAAGGCGGAAAGTTCTTACAGAGAGCTGATCAAGCAGCAGATCGATATTTATCAGCGCAGGTAAGCTATAGTTTCATGGGAAACCCGAGGACATTTAATACATTTTCAACTTTCTGCTGAAGTTGTTTCTTTCCGCTGCAGCTGGTTGAAGGTTTTGGAGCACCTGACAGACAAGAACATGCCCATTTTCCAACCAGGTGCCAAGGTCAGGACTTCATAATCTGTCGCTCAGAAAGCGGTTCAAAGCATTTGTGTGATCTGTAGTACTGAAAGTTCAACACAGTTTCCAACAGCAACTGACACAGCACGTCGATGCGGTGGGACAGAAATAACCCGCGGCATTGTCGCAAACAGTGCCAATCATAATCCTCATTTTCTTTTTGTTCTTCTTGTTCAATAAAAGACAAAAAAAACAAGTTTTAACTTGATTAGCTTTGAAAAAAAAAACTCAATTTAAATTGAGTTTTTAGTTGTCAAAAGTGGCTAAGTATAAATCTTAACTTGGTTTTGAAATTTTAAAGAAATGTAATCACAGGCAAAAATAATTTTCTCTTACATTCCTGCATAGACAGTCATTTTAAATTGTGACTCTAGGTGCTATTAATCTGTTGTCTTCTCACCACAAAACAAATCAGGTTGGACAAGGTCATACAAGAAAAAGCATTTTAAAAAATATTTATCTTTGCTGTTGGTTTTAGATTTGTATTATTTTAGATACGAGAATAAAAATCAACCTTAAATGTCTGCTTATCTGATTAAAACTCAGTTTAATATGTCAAACTAAAACAACCAGAAATATCCTGCTTGTTTTTTTGTTTGCGTCTGATGAGAAAATCTAATTACCAAAACTCACACCAACCCTGATAGCATTGATATGTTCCTTATGCTGTTTGATGATTATAAAGGTGGACTACCATCCTGGCCTCATGCAATGGTACCACTGCTGCAATCAGTAATCTCTGTTCTCTAAATCAACAAGTCCTACTATGCATTCAGGCACCACACCAACAGAAATGGGAATCAGCTATGTTTTCTGCCTGACAAAAGCTTGCAGCTGAGGAGGAGCGCACACACCTCCACATTGCGCCCAGGTTCTGTTGTGCCGCTTGCTAGGACACTGCAAAGTGTGCTGTTTTAAAGCTGGACTTTACATGCGGTGTATAAAAGTTGGGTTGTTAAAAAATATGCTCAACTAAGCATCATCGTTAGTGATGAGGTGAATGGATGAGTTTTGACTCCTCTGCATCCCTGAAGGAAGAGGAAACTGATGATAGAGATAGTGAAACCTCCATAGCTATATATATGAGAAAAGCAATTTCACAGAAACAAAAATCCTAGTACAAATGTGATACTTGTGCTACAGTGGCAAGTTGAAAAAAAAAAAACACAAAAAAACGAGGAGTTTGCAGTCAAGCTGAAAACTTTGGGAGTGAATTTTTGTAGTTTTATGTCACTTAATGTCGTTTGAACTTGTTTTTCTCTTTTAGCTGAAAGACAAAGAGCGACAGGTGATTAAAGACAAATTTAAGGTGAGCCACGAAGGAAATACAAACCTTTGGTGTGCACATATTAAAGCAGATTTTTTTTTTTAACTGCAGTTGTTACCTGTGTGTCTCTCTCAGGGGTTCAATGATGGCTTGGAGGAGCTGTGCAAGATCCAGAAAGGCTGGGCCATTCCAGATAAGGAGCAGAGAGACTACATCCGACAGTCCCAGAGGAAAATCGTCTCAGATGCTTACAGAGCCTTCCTCCACAGGTGAGACACGTCCACTTTATCTCCCCTGGTAATCTTTATATGGGGAACGTGATCTGTTTGAATTCAGAAAACTAAAAGGAACTAAATTGTCATGTTCCAAAAGGGAAGAGCTGAGTATAGGAAAACACTAGACCCTGTTAGTCATCTCTTTGTAGAGCCAGCTTTAGCCCCGCTATCTCTCATTAGCCATATTTTATTTGACTTTATCAGGGAGGGTTTTTTTTACCCCGCCCCCACTCTCCTTTACAACATCGCACAGCAGCCAGACTAAATCTTTTCAGACCCCACCGTAATATTTCAGTCAGGTAGAAAGGTCTACACTTTGACTGGGCCATTGCAGGACCTTCAGACTGTTGGTTTTAGTTGTTTGTGCTAAAGAACTGCATTTAGTTTTCTCCTGAAATGACGAGGATTATGGCCTACAGAGATTCTGATATGGAACTTCTAGGTTTCTGTGATTTCCCTGACATTGCAACAACAACTCATGAAAGATTTGCAGCTGTTTTCTGAATGATGGACTTCAAACAGTGTGCCGTGGCACAGTGTTAAGATTCCCGAATCAGTTCCTTATGGCAGAAAATGTTTCACTCCTTTGGTTTCACCTGCAGGTGTGCCAACATCTCCTTCACTAAGAACCCTGAGAAGTATCACAAGTATCGGCCAGAGGAGGTGGAGGAGATGATCGAGAAGCTTTTCGACACGTCGGCCTGATGTGCAGCTCGTCTCCCTCGTCCAGAAACGCGCCCTCCGCACGCCGCCTCCTCCTTTTCTGCATCTGAATGTTTTCTGTCGTATATTTATCTAACTTTGCCTCTCTAATGTCAAGTTTCTGATTAATAAACACTAAATCATCCTGCTTTATTAGTTTGTCTAATTATGTTCATTACAGATAATTAAAACAAACGAATATGGAGACGGATGACGGAAAACATGCAGATGTTGCCACTTAACGAACATTCAACAATTAGAGAAACCCCACAGAGAGATCGCCCCCTAATGAGATGAAGAGGCTGCCCACAGGAAGACGTTCAGACCGTGTGTTCAGCTCCACAGCTGTGTGCGGCGCCAACCCACTCGTTGGCGCGTTTTCCGCTAAACAGGCCGGAATAAGTTTGTAGGAGTTTTAAGATTTGCTTTTTTAAAGGACAATTTCTCACAGACTAAACTGGATTTACACAACGTGCGGTACAGAGGAGTTTTTTAGGTTTAAAAATTTTTTTAAATTTTTTTTTAGTATTACCTGAACAAACATCTGTTCTATTAACGTCTTCAAATTCAACTGAAATTTGAATGTGGCCACATGGACAAGCTAAATGTCTTCAGCTGAATAAAATAGTTATTTTATGACCAGAAAAGAAAAAAGTGTTTGACCTCAGCGCAGAGATGTACTATAAGCTCGGATGATTCAAAGGGAGACTTTTAAACACAAGCGTGCTGTTCAGCTTTTAAAGCATGGTAGTGGCAGTAGCATCCTGAGGGCTGTGTGACTGCCAGTGGTGCTGGGGCACCACATGGCGACTGCTGGAATTCATCAGCAGGTGTTCAAGTCAGATCGGGTCCACATCCACCATGCTTCTGTGCCATAAATCCAAAATCCACTTCTCTTGTTCATACAGTCGTTTATCAGCTTTAACATTTAAGATAATTGTTCTGAAATTTGTCCAAAAGCTCCACAACAGTTTACTTACAATTACAATTTTCAAAAATCTGCAGTCCTCATTTTACATTGCAGCCCAACTCGAGATGAGCTTCTGCTTTAAAAATGTGCTGAACATTATTGTCGTCACAGAGGTGACAGAGTAAGATTTCAAGCTTACAGCTTGACAGAGAGAGTGGTTTAAAAAGTGCCAAATTTAGAGTAAATGGAGGCTATAAATGAAGCATAACTCATTTGGCTCCTGAAGATCCTCGTTTGGCAGTGAGCTGAACGTTTTGCTGAATGTGTCCTCCAGGTGATGGTGACGCTGATGCAGCCCTGGAGCTTTAAAAGTCTACTGAACTGTTTTTATGTCTCCCTCATGGCATTGAAATCATCTTGTGGGTCACAGTGAAGGGTGAAGATGTTGCCTCTTGTCACCAAGACAACTAGACCGCCTCGGAATCGGCAGGTTTCCATAGTAACAAAGCAATGCCGATCGATCCCGGTTGCTTGGTTCCTTCCTTTCAGGGTTTCATTAAAAAGGTGAAGACGGTGGAACAAAAGATCAAGTCTTTCTCTAAATAACATAATTTAGTCCGAATTTAGACCTTCAGCTGGAAAATACAATTGCCACAGCCTAGAAAACATACGATGCATGGAGAATGCTTCTTTATTTTCTTATTTCTAAAGCAAATGCTGTTCTTAAAAAGTATACAATTTGAGTAAAAGAAAAGTGTAAAAAAAAAAAAACAAGCAGTGTTCAATTATGATTTTATGCTGTTGAGAGAAAAGACACCCAACCTGTCGCTATGTGAGAAACTAATTAGCCCATAATCAGACTACAAAATCTCTGATTAATAATTTATTTTATTCATTTCAATTAGGCCTGATTATTGTCTGAATTGTATAAACAAGTACCTGGCTGACAATGTAGCTCTTGGCTAAAAGATCTACAAAAAAGCAACATGTCTGGAAAGAGTTAGAAAACCTTTTTCTAAGGCTTTTGGACACAAATGAACAAAAATGAAAGCCATTATTCATGAATAGAGAACATCTGAAACTGACAAATCTTCCCAGCAGTGCCTGGCTTACCGAAACATCTGTGGAAGATGTATCCAGGAGTCTCTAAAGTGGTGCAGACCTCATTTACCTTGGCTAAGGTCAGTGTTCATAATTTAACAACAAGAAAGAGACTGGGGGGGAAAATGGCCTCGGTGGGAGAGTCTGAAAATCACCGCTGACCAAAAATAAGAGCGAGGCCTGTCTTACGTTTGTCATAATCATTGATGATCCTCAGGACTTTCACAGTGCTGTGGGGCTGCCTTGTTTTAACTAGCAAAAGCAGTTTAAACAGATCAAAAAGTCCACAGAACAGCAGAAGAGAGAGAGAAAAAAACATCTGCGGCTGGTGGATACTGCTGTCCTGATTCTTTCTTGTAATCTCTTCAAACGGTCTTTAGAGGGAAATTAAATTAACTTAAACACATAATAATAAAGTCTGAGAGCTTGGATGGAAAATTCAAAGTAAACGGGGATAGATTGGAGCTTTTGAATAGGTGAAGTTTTTATTTGTACATCTCCCGGCATGTGTTGTCTAAAAGGAGAACTGGGTTGTTCAGACATTTTCTTTTATCTTCTTAGGCAAGGATTACTAAAAAGCCTGTGAGGAGCCACTGTCTTAGAATTTGTTACAATTTTAGACTGGAGAGATGGATTAAATTCAAACAACAACAAAGAAAAAGATTTACATTACAAGAAAGAAGACTGAAAAGACTGAGTATTTACAAAAAATACTATTTACAAAAAAAACAACAACAAAAAAAACCTTCAAAAAGCCAGGGTGTTGTAGCGTGGAAGTCTGACTCAGAACATTACAGCTATGCCTTTTAGTATTGCCATTTCCTACGGTTTATGTAATATTCAGCTTTTGTGATCATCTTGGGCCTCATTGAAATGAATGGAACATCCCATAATTTCTGAACAATTCTGCTAGAAATACTACTAAATACAATACTACTGATGTATTTGTCAAATAACAACTTTGTATTTGGAGAACATTGCAAGTGATCACCTAAAAAAATAAAAAAATTTTCCTACCTTTTTTTATGCCTTAAAAAAAAATCCTGACACAAAGGATCATAATTCATGCATGAAAGGGTTAATAAGAGAAGATAAAGTTATTGGCTGCGTAGGCCAGGAGATGAATTGGTCAACACAAAAACACCAAGTCAGGTTTGGCTTCTCTGAAGAGGAATAAAACCCAACGCTGCTGCATTGAATACAACTGTATTATCTCCATTAGTTCGACAAAACATGTATTTTTAAAGTTGCAATATAAAAACTGATAAAGTGAAACATTAAATAAACATATAAATCTTATTCCGAGTCTCTTCTCCGCCAAACAGGAACTAATTAAGGGCCACAAGTCTGAAATAAAAAACACATTTACACATAACATGATTTGTTTCTAATTTTATCCATTGATGCTCTCCAGCCCACCATGACAGCGGTCCAGATTACGCTTTCCCCTCTTCGGTTGTTCCACCTGAACGTAATAAACTGTGTTCCTTTTACAATTCCATGTTCAAAATCCTCTTTTTTAGGTAAACGCCGGCTTAAGTCTGAACATTTAATGCCATAAAGTCAAGGCTTTATGGTTAAAATGCCACATAAAAAAACAAAAAACAACAAACCCTTCTTTTTTGGGCATGATCTTCTAATTATTAGAAAATCAGAACAATAACAGATGGAAAATGCAATTTTTGCTTCAATAAAATGATTCCTAAAGAGCTGAAAAATGAAAGCCTGGCATAAAATAGACGATCAGCTAAAGAATAAGGCATCTTTTCCTGTTAAATATACTGCTCAAAAAAATAAAGGGAACATTTCACTTTAATTTTGTGTGTGGCTCCAAATCCAGGCCTCAATTGGTTAATAAATTTGATTTCCATTGATGATTTTTGTGTGATTTTGTTGTCAGCACATTCAACTTTGTACAGAACAAAGTATTCAATGAGAATATTTCATTCATTCAGATCTAGGATGTGTTATTTGAGAGTTCCCTTTATTTTTTTGAGCAGTATATTTTTCTGATTTCCTGTTGCATAACTTTCACATATTGCTCTACACTAGCATTTTTTTGTTCCGTCAATTTCTTTTAGGAGTACGCAATAACAGCAGCAACAATATCATGCAAACATTTTGCTTTAGAGGCCTGATCGCAACAGGCTGATCACAGCAGACGTTCGGACATGAAGACACAAGGAAATCTGTCCAATTACATAACGTTATGGTTACAGTCCAACGCCGCCTACGTCTACCATTGACCCTCCCTGATGTCAAACGCATCTAAATTCTCTCGAGATAGATCAAGGAAAGCATTACCAGGTATGGATGACAGATGGATGAAATGCAATACGTAGTTTATTGGTCAGTCAGTAGTGAAAGCTGGTCCATACAGGCAATGTTTATGCTTAGAACTGCTTTGATTTTCATAAGAATGGACCAGCAGTGGATGTCAGGATGCCTGACCACAACCAGAGAATTATTGCATGTTTATTTTTACCGTTCAGTTACTCACAACCATCAGAGTATCCTGTTTGCAGCGTTGACCAGTTGAACACACGACTCACAGAGAGGCTCAGCGTGAATGCCTAGATTACTAATATTTAAAGCCCAAGTGCAGGTGAAGGAAACACTGAGTGTCTGTGTGTGTGTGTGTGTGTGTGTGTGCGTGTGGGGGTGTGTGTGTGCGTGTGTGTGTGTGTGCGTGTGTGTGTGTGTGTGTGTACTAATATGTGTTTTATTCCCCCACATTGATGATGCATAATATGCTTAGAGAGATGTAATTTGTTTTCTATATTTAAGTCACAGTGAGATGTTTCACAGTAATCACCGTTTTCTTTTGACCACAGTATGTTTCAGATATTTTAGGCTCTCAGAAAAGTGCCAGAGTAAATTACTATTAGATCTGCACTCCACCGGGCAGCAGGGGGGTGACTCCCGTGGTTATGCACCGCCGTGGTCTGAAAATGTGACTGTATTATAACTGTACGTCATCGTTACTGGGCTCAGAACTTGATAACATGTATAACTTTTAAAAATGTGTAAAAAGACTTCAATTTTTTTGTACTGAAAAGTTTTGAAAAATCAAACATTTAATTTTGTCAACACATCTGCTGTTAATACTTTGCGCAGCCTCGTTTACCAGTAGTGTCCCTAACATTTCACAAGGTTGGAGCAATACATAGAAAGATATGGGCATCTCATTCACAAATCCTCTACATCTTACGGACTCTGTTATATATAAGTTGAAACCAGATATTTTACACACACTGTGTCAAAAGACAATCATTCTGAAAGACTGGACTGTCTTTAGGTACAATTCCCAGGTACCTGAAGCTGCCACATTTGTCTTTTCAAAGATTTATGCACAAGAATATCAGCATGGTAATTTTCCGCCATGCTGTTTAGAAAATAGACACAGCTAGTGTGTGTAGAAGCAAAAGAAAAAAAAATCACAACTGAAACTAAAGTTCTGTTCAGTTCTGAACAAGGATGAGAGATTAAACAGAGGCAAGAAAGAAGTCCAATTACTTTCTTAAGTACTTAGGGCTGTCATGCCCTGTGTGACTGAGAATCTACACCTGCGTTAGGCTGGTATATGTCAAATGGATAAAACTACATTTAGGCAGGAACGACATTTTAGTCTTTTGTTCAAATTTTGAAACTCTGAAAGATGAATTGGCACCAAATTGGACTTTATGTTCCTGTGATCTGTTTTTGTTTTCAGTGTTGAACTCGGTTTCAAACTCTGAGGATCCCTCAGGACAATAAATCCCAGGCAGTCAGTAAATTCATTAACCATCTTCTATGATGGATCAACACCTAAGGCTACGCCAACACAGAGAATAATTTCAACAGCAGTAATAAATTAAAACTGTCCGCATCTTCCTTCAAAGTTCCTTTTTCACTTTTTTTTAACCAATTATTAATAGCAGCAACATCAGTAATATTTACAGAATTTGTCATTTTTTTAAGAGATGTTTCTCAGAGTTCTGTCAGGTTGCAGTGGAAGCTGCTTCTTCCTCTGAGGGTCTCGTCTCGATGTTGCTGACTGTGTTCACTGCCTGGATGACGTGCACCCTGTTCTCCTCCCTCCTCTTCCTCGAGCAGCTGAAAACCTTCTGGAAACCCTTGCGGAAGTGCTTGGAGACGAGAGCGTAGACGATGGGATTGAGGCAAGAGTTGGCGTAGGCTACCAAATGGGAGAGGATGCGCAGGGCGTACGTAGTGTGGTTGAGCGGGAATTGTCCGAACCACATGCAGAGGATGATGAGGTGATGAGGGAGCCAGCAGAGACAGAACAGAGCAGCCACAATCAGGATCATTTTGGTGACTTTCCGCTTGGAACGCCTTGACTCTGACTTGTCCTTGACAGGATCTACGCTGGTCCACAGGTAGCGGATGGTGCGAGCGTATGTGAGGCTGAGCACCAGGACGGGGATGAGGTATCCAAAGATGAAGGTCCACAGGTCCATTATGAAGCGAGGTCTGGGCTTCCAGGCAGGAATACACAGCAAGGTGCCGTCAAGGTCCATCTGAGAGAAGTAGCTAAGGTATGGTGTGGAGAAAACCAAAGCCAAAGACCAAACCAGGCAGATGGAGATGAGGGCGTTCTTTGGAGTCCTCATCTGCCGGGAGCGAAGTGGGTAACATATGGCTAAATACCTGTAGAAACAGAAGAAAACTTCTGAAATGGAGGAATGACTAAGTTGGTGGAGAGGTAAAAGTTTGTGTTTGTTCTCAGAAACTTCAAAGTCAACCATTGAGTCGATAAAAAGTGACCAAGTCCGAGCTGCTGGAGCCAGATCAGATGTGACGTACAATGCCTCTGGCTAACACGTCATCACGAACCTCAATATTAAGCATTTCTTATTAAACTGAAGTACCTCTCACAATTAGCGATCTGGTTGGGAGGAACAGACTCAGTCTTATGTTGAATCATGACAAGAGACGCTTTCAAAGTCCTAATGAGCCAATTCCACCAAGTAGTTAGGAATTTAATTAAACTACAATTCAATTCAGTTCAATTTATTTATGTTGTACCAATTGAAAACAAATGTCTCAAATATGAAAAAAATAAAAATAAATAAATAAATAAAAAATAAAATTACTGGTAGTCATCAAAATAAAATAAAATCCCAATTGCTAAAGTGAACCTCATAAAAACATCATGAATAAAAACAGGGTTAGGTTGGTCTTTCCAAATAAAGTTTGAAGATGCGCTTCCTAGTAAAATCCTCAATATTTTTTTTACACCAGATGGAAATAATACAAAAAGAAATTTTGTTGCTGTTTAGAAAATAAAGCCATATTCTTCAAGAAAAATAAAAGCTTAAAGATCTTATGTAGAGAATTATTACAAAAGGGGATTCAATATCGATGATGGAAGCAGTCATTAAAAAAAAACTGTATAACACTTAAAAGTAGTTTCAAGCTACAGTTGCAATTAAAACCTTAACATGTATTATTTCAACCTGAGATAACACATGAGGAGTGACGCTAAAAGGGACATTTACCAGCCTGGTCATTGCATCCAGGGTTATTCTGTTCGGTTCAAATCTCGCTTGTAGCACCTAGTGCAGTACAAGGGGCTGTTTTATTTTTTACCAGGCTAGACTTTTTGCATGAACTGAAGCTCCTTGGATGAGCTTCCTTTCACACTGATAAAAAAACGAATCATGATAGACCTTTAACATAAAGGTTTGTTCTTAAGGATAAGGTTGTTTTAAAGCTGTACACACACAAAAAAGAACAGAGCTGATCGTCGTCTTTGGATTTAGTCTGTTTGTCATAATTTGTCAAATTGTCAAGCAAACAACAACAACAACAACAACAATAAGAATAAGAATAAATAAGAATAAAAAGATTCCTCAGTATGTCAGATAGGCAGCAGCATCAAAATTTCTGAAACTGAAAAACACAAACTTTCACAGTTGATTAACAACGGAAAGCTTTCACATTTTTATTCTTAGACTGCAATCTGGTTTTATTATTTCCAGCTCCTCTGATGTTCTGCTTCTCCATCCCAGCTGACTGGTATCTCTCTGACCTGAGGACTTTGAACATTTTCCCTCTTTGATGCTCTCAGCTCTCACGCAGGAAGCGAAGGTTATCTGATGCTGTGGGAGTCCTGAGCTGAATACCGGGAGTAAAACTGAGCGTGACGGCGTTTGAGAGTCTGCAGTAGATAGTTTAAGATCGCATTTTTATTGCAGTCTACGTCAGCGCCACGAATTTTTACTTAACTTTGTAGTTTTCAGGACTTACGCACGTCATTACGTTTTATTTTATTTCTCTGACTTGTGCTAAAACTAAAACAGCATTCTGCGACAAAACTCGTTAAAACCTAACATTTACAAGAGAACGTGAAAAAAAATGTGACACGAGTTGCGCACCTGTCCAGGGAAACTGCGGTCAGTGTGAAGATGCTGGCGTACATGGTCAAGAAGATGATGAAGTGCACGGCTCTGCAAACCACCGGACCAAAGACCCACTGATCCAGGGTGTAGATGGTCGCTTGGAACGGCACGCAGAAAACAATGAAGCAGAGGTCGGCCACCCCCAGACTGAAGATGAACATGTTGGTGGTCTTGGTGCTCATCTGTCCGTTGCGACAAAGAACTGCAAGGACCAGAGAATTCCCCGCGATGCCGAGCAGAAAGATGAGAGAAAACCCCACGGAAATCAGCACGGACTCCGCTTTCCACGCAGAAGAGTTCGTGGAGGACAGATTCATGTTTCTCTAACTATTTTGGTTCAGTTGGTTTGATTTGCGCACAGCAGCGTCGACGCGCGGCTCCAGGAGGCGCACAGCTCATTACGCACTGCACCCAGACCGCAGATCCGAGTGGATTTAGCGTTGATATGCCGTACGCTGCAGAGAGAGAGGCTCCCATCTTCTGATGTTCGAAAGCTGAAGATGTCTGAACAGTTGAGGCGAATGAAAAAGTCAGGTTCAGTCAGACACTGCTCAAACAAACAGGAAATTAGTTTGATATATTAAAAGAAAAGTGCTTAGAAAATACAAACATGTCTAAAATAATATTGAGAAGACAGACATAATAATATACCAACTAAAATTAATGTTAATTAGTCACTTTACTCAAAGAAGTTGTCTACAATGAGCTGGTTTTGCTTTGAAGAAAACTGAGAAATCTGCGGCTTCAGCCTGAATTAATCAATGAGGTAATGCTGCCCTCTTGTGGATAGATTGCATCTCTGCACAAACATTAGGGATATTAATAGTTCCAAACTTCGTGAGGCCCGAATACGTTTACAGCTATTTGGAAGTATTGACAATAAGGTGTAGACAAAATTATTTAGAAGAAATAATGAAATAATGAACTAAAAAATATAATGCAGAAAAAATAAGGAAGATGGAGTGAAATTGGAACTGAGAACGCATTATTTTATTTAAACAATTATTTAAGCAATTTTATTGAAACAAACTAAAAACCCACTAACCCTACATTTTTTTTTTAAAAAGGAGAACATTTATCAGAGTTCACATTCTTCTGAGTCAAAAACTTTCTACATCCACAGAAAAGTGATTCGTGATAAATAAAAAAGAATAGATGAAAATCAACAAATATATCTTTAATGACACATGTGTTATCACAGTTTTCACAGTTGTAACATTACTCTTAAAATGTGGTATTTTAAAACTTTCTCTTCCCCTTCATGTCCGATTATCACAAGTATTCAAGTTCAAAGAATAATAAAAAAAAGAACAAAGTCTTGTAAAATTTGGAGTTGTCATTATTTTTTAGGATTGAGAACAAAAACAAAGAAGAAAAAAAAAGATCACACACCCAAATTACTGCCAGTGCAATTTGAAAATTAAATGCATACAAATTTAAGGTGTTTGACAGAAGTTTGCATGATGTCTCCTTGATGCCCCCTTTGGACATCAGTCTAAAACCTTGCAGAGGGGCCCAGTCGTAAAGAACTTTGAAAAGACATTTGTTCTAAATTCTAAATGTTCTAAATTTGCCATTTTATCAGATTGAAACGTTTCAAATCATCAAAAAAATCAGTAAGTCACCATCTGACTGGCTTAAAAAAAGTTCTTGGAGTGTCCTTGTGGTGTGGCATGACCTGAAGCAGGCTATTCATGCTTGAAAACTCTCCAATGTAATAGAAGTCAAATAAATCTGCTCAGAAAAGTTGGCCAAAATTCATCCACGTCGATGTTAAAAGACTCATTGCAAATGCCTGACGGTATTTCTGTTCCTTCAAATGGTAAGTTACTTTCTCACATGGCCAGCGTTTTTTGGGGGGAATTTTTACCTGATTGCTAAAAGTCATCTAAAAATGGGTAATATCACAAAAATCAACACTTTCACTGAAGCACTTTATAAACCTTTTGAACCCACTATCACAGACTAAAAAAAAAAAAAAAAAAACACTTTTTATTTCTTCCACCGCTTGAAGGTGGAAGAAATTGAATCTTGAATTGTAAATAAATATGTTTACATAGTTAATTAAAATGAGATTTGCAGGTTAGTTTTATAGTTGCCTGAAGGGTTTTCATGTTAGGGAAGTTAATGGAGCTCAGTGAATGTTTGATGTTAAAGCAGAAACACTTAAGAGAAGAATGCAGAGTAATCATTAATTTTAATCAGTGATCTAAAACAGTTTCAGTGACATAAACTGAAACACTCAGGGAATAAAATTAATATAAAACATTGTTCTTGCCATTTGATTTTGGCCTGAATGTGAATGATGTGCTGGAGGTTAACTGATAGGATTCATTTAACATACACCTTTTATTTTAACAAACTAAACTGAAGCAAAGCTTCTGTTTCATTCCTATAGTTGCGAGTGAAAAAGTGAATCGTTCTTCAGTGAAGAAATGCGATGAGCTCATTGTGCAGAGCTGCCAATACTCATGAGTAGACTTTTAGTTTGCTAACATCACAGCGACTCTTCAATGGGACTTCCAGGATGTTCCATCAGACTGATTCAGAATCTCAGAGGAGGAAACAGAGGGGTTGAGGCAGACGCTTCCTCCTAGAGTTAAAAAAAAAAAAGAAAAAGCAGCTCGACAATTTTAGACTAGGTTGTTTCCATTTGTGCAGCTGTTTGGGTTATTGTGTCCTCATCAGTATGTGATGGTTTTCTGTAAAAGAAATTAGGTCATAGTGGGTGTTTTGGATGGAAACATTTCAGAAATAGAAATGAAGTGCAGCTGCTGGAGGCAGATCAGCCAAATTGTTGACTATATTTACCTGTTTTTTATAGTAAAGTAAAAAAAAAAATAGAACTCAGTTTTATTTATTAGAACAGCATGTAAGAAGCTCTAAACACTATGCCATTTTGAAGTAAATCATCCGGAACTAGCAATCACTAAAGACTGTTAATAATCCTGGTGGTTCATGAGTTAATCCATCGATTTCTCTATATAAAGAATTTTAATAGATTTAAAAATAAGTAAATAAATAACACTGAATTTAATTTCAACCTTTTTAGGAATCTACATATTTGTAACTTGAAAATACAAGAAGATTCTAGAGTTGCAGAAAAATGTGAAACGGTCAAATGTAAAGTTGGTTTTCTTCCAGTGCAGTATAAACCATCTCCTTTCATTTTACATGTTGCGTTTTATTTTGTGGCATTCATTCGTGTTTTCACAGCACTCTTGTTGCAAGTTATAATTTCATCAAATCACTGTGTCTCTCATTCAGCGAGGAACGAAAGAGCAAATTATACATTACAGTTGGAAGCTGCACACCAGACGTCTGACTTATTCACATAGAAAGCCCAGCAGGGACCGTTTCATTCATAAGGAAGCGTTCATTTGAGCCACTTGGCTTCCTGTTAATCAGCTGGCGATCAGCAGGTGGCAGCAGCAGCTCAGACTGGGAGGCTTTAAAACTGTTCCGACCGCCAGGTGTTTGAGTGCATGTCATCCGATGGCGCTCAGAGTTCATTCCCATCTCAGCATCCTCAGACCCGAACACGAGCATCAGCAGCATCAGCAGCAGTCTGAGGTTCACTGAGTCACCGGGTTCGTCCGTGTGTTGGGCCTGCAAGCGTAAAGTTACAGAGTTTTCGCCATAAAGAAACGCAAGCAAATGGAACCTGATGAAAGCCTGGGCCAGTTTGCAATTGTTGCAACATTTCGTGAATCGTATTGTTCACCGCCATGCGGTTTTACGCCGTTCAAAGGCCTTTTTGTGATTCCTCTGTATAGCAGGATGCAAATCACTCAGGGGAATAAGATCTAACCTGAGTCATGTTACCTCCTGTGACTACCAACAGAAGGAGCCCCGAGGGAAGGAAATGACATAATTGGTCCGTGCCGATTGGCTTGCAGTTTAGGAATGCTGAAAGCAGCCTGCTGGGTGAGACTGTGAAGCAGACGCTGCAGATTGGAAGTGACCACATGTGGGAGTATTTGAAGCTTCATCTGAAGAAATCATTAGCGTGCGTGGAGCAGCAGGTGGAGGCAATGGGCTCTGACCAGGAATTAAGATCGTGGACGGACTGAATGCACCATTTACCTTGCAGCTTCTCCAGGGAAGTGGAAATGTCACCACTGTTCAGCAGAAGAAAAAAAAAAGAAAGGTTAACTTGCAGGGAGCTGTTAGAACTAATCACCAAAGCATGAGGACATGAACGGTGACGGCGTTTGATGCGTCTTTCCTACAGGCTACGGCTCGCGCTTCACGATTCCCTCATCAAGCATGACTCCAAACCACAAGTGTCGACACTTCCAAGGAGGCGGGTCAAGACGTGTTGACCTCAAAACATCTGGGGCCTGAGTGGCTAAAAAGACCAAACACCAGAGTGTAAAAAAAAAAAAAAAGGCTGATAAACCTCCTGTGATCTCACACACACACACACACACGCGCGCGCACACGCGCACACACACACACACACACACACACACACCCCCACACACACTGCCTTGTTTCCTGATGGCCCCACACTTTATAAATAGCTTTCAAAATGAGTGTGTGTCCACTGGATAACGTCAGCGCTTTGGGAGAGGAGTGTTTCATTATGAACTCGTACCATTAAAACTTGCTGGCTGAGACAGAGTTTTGGCTCTTGTGTTCCCTCTCAAACTTTTATGAGCCCGGTTATGATCCTAAATCGATGCAGGAAACCGAGGTGGAGGATTTGGGCTCGGTGAGCAGCGCCATGACCTCAGGAATAAAAGGTACTGCTAGTGATGGAGCTCATTTTCTTACACTTGAACGTGAGACCACACCCCAATAATGTTTTATGCTTCAATAATGGAAAAAATGTGGTAAAATAAAATTGTAAAGGACAATAAAGGAAAAAAATGGAAGCCTAAAACTGATGAAATCCAGGAAAAAAATGGACAAAAGAAAAAGTCAGTTTCCTAAATTATTTTGTCAAAGAATCGAGTTTTTTATTAGAATAAAGAATCTGGACCATCATCTGGTTATTTCAACAAGATGCAAATAAATGGAGAATTAAAGCTATGCAGGGCTTATTTTTCGCCAGGACAATGAAAAGGTTAACAATGTTCCGACACAATCTGAATTTCTACAAGTAAAAACATTTTGACAAGAAACCACCATGCATCCGTCTGTCCATCTCTCCATCTAGTTTGGGTCTCCCCAAACTACCAGTTGGTCGTGGAAGATTATTCCTCGTGCTGAGCCCAGGTTCTGCTAGAGGTTTCTTCCTGTTAAAGATGAGTTTTTCCTCTCCACTGTCGCTGCATACATGAGGGATGTCTATAAAGTCAAAGACAACACATGCTGTCACTACAAGCTTATCCAGGAGAAATGAATACTGCAAGTCGACAACTTGATGCAATCTGCTGGGTTTCCTAAAATGGAAACTTGAATAATCAACTGAACTTGATGAACTCTTTGTGATAACTACGATCAATTAAAATGCATTTTTGATTTAATTGAAATCACTTTTTTTGTGCCAATTTATTGTGAATTGGTGGTACAAAGTTATCATTCCTGTTTTTTTTTTTGTTTTTTTTTTGCACTGGATGTTTCATCTTCAATCTCACTATAGAGATAGTTTCAACAGTTCAACAGTTAACTTTTGTATTTGCACTTTAAAAATGGGATTCAAAACAACTGCGAAAGAATCAAAATTAGTCTGCAACATTATGAACTTTTGACATGCGCACGAGTAGGAAACTTACAACACCCTCAAAGTCCTTAGCTGTAACATTAAGATCCTGAAGCTTAGCCAAAAGAAAACAAAAAAAACAACTCAAAGCTATCTCCAACCATCCAACTGTTTGCAGGTCAAACCTGTCTGCTCAGATGAGATCACATCAGAAGACGAGAGTGTCTGCAGCAGAGCTCCGAGGTCAAAAAGTCAGAACCTGCAGGTGCTTCACTGATCTGGGAGAGGACGTTAGAAAGGAAAAGCAGAGAAAAAGCTGTGAGTGAACCACAATCACGCAAGCTGCGTGTGGTTTCCAGCTCCTTGCCACGACCTCTCACTCTCTGCATCCCAGACTTTCTCCGTGAGTTATCCAATCCCCCTGTCATCTCCCTACTCCCACTCTCGACCGCACACAAATGGTTTGAATAAGAGGTCTGCATGACTGGGTTGTGGCTGCAGATGAAATCCTGAAGAGTGATAGTTTACTTAGCCTAAATACCCGCGATTAGACAAATTGAAACATTGTTGTTATGCGGTGGAAACTCAAGGACACGGTGGCCAAGTGTGTTCGCCCCCGTTCCGGAGCAGGGCTGCGCGGCGTGGACTTTCGTCATGAGAAAACCGCAGAATCTGGCACAAGCGGAAACAAAACAGAAAGGAAAAAAACACAAAACAAAACCAAAATTCATCTACCAAAACAGAAATTGTAAAACAGAAAACGAACACCGATGATTCACAAAGGAGGCCGGCACACGCGACTCCAGCTTCTGTAACTACTGAAAAACATGTCCAACCACAAACTGAGTTATGGTGTGCCTCATGATGTCACATTTTCCTCTCATTTCGAATGTCTCCGGGATCACAAACACGGATCACATCAACTGAACGGATCACAAACAACCTCTCTGGAAAATAAAGAAATCAATCACAGTGCCATACTTAATGAAGAAATCATTCAGATGTGATTCAAATGATTCGACTTCCGAGTCTTGCGGGCGCTCAGAGTCAGCCAGATGTCATCCCATTAAAAACTGTAATCTATAAGGCCTTTGAGACCCTTTTTTTTTTTTGCTACTTGAATGCAACAGCAGAGACATGCACAGCACATGCACACTGTTGGTAACGATACACCAAAATGATTCTAGCAGACTGGAGCTGAACAGCAGCAGAGTCTCATAAAAACAGGCGGTAGCTGCTTCGGCCGCCAGCCGACTCTGTCTGGACGGGCAGTCTGGTGTCAGCGCTCAGCAGCTGGACTGGAAACACAACTGCAACGATCTGCATCGCCATCGCAGCTACATGCGTCGGCGCAGAGAGACGAAAAATGTGTGAAGACTGATTGAAAAGGTCGATAATACTCTAAATATGAACAGTGCAATCCAGAAGTATTCATACTGCTTGAACGTTTTCCACATTTTGTCACATTGCAACCGGAGGCTTCAAGGGCTTTCATTTGGATTTTGGATGAACGATCAACACAAATCACCTTAAAAAAAATGACTTTTTTAAAATTATTATTACTCAGCAAGAGAATGTGTGCACGTAAAGAGTCTAATGGTTAATCACCAGAAAGATCGCAAACTGTGGTTATTCTGTGAAAACTGAACCCTCCTTGCAGGGTGCCCGTCTCCAGTGGTCAATGGGGCAGATACAACAAGGACACGTCAGATTAAGTTTATGAGGGCTTTTTGGGTATGCTCACCTTGGTTTTAACAAACTACTAAGATGATTATGTTGTAACTCTCTTAGCATACAAATTAGGACAGAATTAATCTTAAGAACATTTTTCAATGAAATTTAAATAAAATATTTTGTGAAAATGGCAAGTGTCTCCCTGGCATCTTCACAATGGCTCTTAATAATTTGGGCTACAAATGAAAAAGAACCATCTAATGTTTTGAAATGCGGATACAAAACCAAATGCTTGGTTTAGCCAATTTCCAGTTCAATTTTTCTCTTCATGTTGGAAACTACATGGCATTTTTTTATACGATTTTCCAACAATATCAATATGCAAAGTTTTATGTCGGCTCTTTAAAAGTTTTGAAATGTTAGTTTTTTTCCCAGAGGTTCTCTTAGCTGTAGCCCTCAAAACACTTATGTAAGTCAATGGGTTCATGAGGAAAAGTGCTGTCTTTAAGACAGTAAAGGGGTTAAACCAAAATCTGAATGATTTTAGGGTTAACTGTATAGAAATGAGCCAGTAGTGCTGCAGTGTAACGAATGCTTCAGTAGACCCTTGGACTTCTCTCCTACCTCACACATGTTTCCCCCTCTGAACCCAAAGGAAACACACTCACTCGCTCACATTATGTCACTTTTTTTTTTTTTGGCACCTGAGGCTGACAATTGGGAAGACTGGAATTACACTGCTGCGATTTTGGAGCATTTACAGCACTAGAGACCTTTTTCTTCAAGTCTGAAAACCTGCGTACATCTATGGGATCCTTTTGGAAGTAAAAAGAGAAAAGAAAAGAAAAACAACAAAACGTTTTCAGCACATTGAAGAATGAGTCAGCAGTGCTGTCATACCTCAAGAATGCTGCTCCATCTGACAAAGAAACTTTGATAGATGGAAGTGAAGATGATGCAAACACTGTGACAACACAGAAATCCCCAGGCAAAGGATAGATTTGGGAAAATTGAGGCCTAATGATCAAGATGTCCTCATACAGGAAGCGTGTGCAACTGCAGTTACCTCAGTTTCTTTAAATAGCTTTTCATTAACTGAAATTTTTAGCATCTACTGAATCTCACAGATACCGACATGTTTAACTAAGAAGTAAATTTAGGAACAGTGTCTGGCCAAAACAGGAAGCTGCTGAAATCAATGACAAGGTGACAGAAAAACATGTAGTTAAATGTCAGTTATTTTGAATAAATGCAGTTCCAGAATAAAGCCCTGAGGTAACCCACATGTGATATTTGCTTGCTATGATTTAAAATTATTCTGGACACGAATTAGTCCCAGTCAGTCAAGTAACGTCTGAACCAGTTTACCTCAGTACCAGACAATCCAGTTGCCTAATGGTAAACTTTACATGGTAAACTTTTTAAATTTGACTTGCTAAAAAAGTAAAATTTATTTATTAAAAAAAAAAAAAAAAAAAAAAAAATATATATATATATATATATATATATATATATATATATATATATATATATATATATATATATATATATATATATATATATACTTCTTTTATCAGAGATCCTGTCACTGTTTTAGTTTCTCCATCATCCTGAACAACCAGTTCACATCGATGCTAAAAAGAGGGGAACTGTTACAAAACTCCTCTCGTGGGATAAACTTTGAGGAAAGTTCAGCGCAGCCACACAGAGGACAGCCAGAAGTGAGGAAGCGGGAAAGAGATTTTCTCAGATGGGGGATTTCGTGTGGACTCTGCACTGTCTCCCTCAAACCCGGAAACCACAAGACCTGCTGAGGAGCAGCGCCGTTGAGCGTTGACGTCAGAAAAATGCGCTAAACCTCATATCACCGGGGCGGATCCATCCGTCTCCTTTTCGCATTATTACCGTCTCATATCCGCAACTTCCATTTTGCTCTCCAGCTTGATGATGTGCTATCAGCTGTTTGTTGTGTGCATGTGTTATTGTGTCCATATGTCTCCAGATTCAGGAGACAGACTGACCCGAGTCAGACGTCTCTGTTGCCTGGACCATAAAAAAATACTTCCAGCCTGTGAATACCTTTTGGTTGAAAAACGACACAAACCATAATGTTTTACCAGAACCCTGACAATCCAGTTATCTGAACTTCCTCCCTCAACTTTATGACAGATTTTCGGCTTTATACTGAAACGAGTACAACAAAAGCATCTATTGTGTGTTAGCAAGTGAGAACGATTTTATTGTTTAAGTGAAATATGATATTTATTATGATCGTAAGTTAATATGTTCGGTAAATGCATGGGAAAAGAACCTACTGAGCAGTGTCTTCTGGTCATCTCAGGTAGGTACTTTTTGAAAATTGTAGACTCTGCGCCCCAGGATTACAGAAGCTTGTTATCACGCCACCAGACTCATTTACTGCGGCTAAAACACGACGAAAAGAAACATTTTCTCAAACTTAACCTCAAAGATCCAATCCCTTAATCTGGTTTCAATGATAGCCCACAACTCCAAAGGCAAATTTTAACATAGGAAATGTAAAGTATTATTACTCCAAAATGCCTTCCGACTTTATTTTGATCTATAAACTATTCAATTTAACTGCAAAATCCATGAAAAGAATAAAAAGCCAAAATAGCTACTACAACAATGTTGCATTAGTGTGCAAAACAATAATACTTTGCTAAGGTATCCTTTGACTCAATTACAGCAACAAGTTGAGATTAGACTGTGATATCACTGGAAATAATCATTGTTAAAAGGAAATAGGAGACACGAGGAAGAAGACAATGCACTCAGATGATAGCTAAGGTTTCTGTTTACTTGCATTATGTTACGTGTTGCTCCTTGAAGACACCTCCATAAGTTAAACCAGGTTGATTTTTGACTTTTAAGTGCATCCAAAGTACATTCTTTTCACTAGATATAAAATAAAAAATAACAAAAACAAGACTAGTCGTCTATGTAAACATATCTTAACACAGAACTGAATATCTGATGGAGTTGACCTAATTCTTTCAAGTTTTTGAAAAAGCTAGGACTGAAACCTCCAACAACAATTCACAATTAAAAAAAAAAAAACACCTTAGATGATGCCAACGACATCTTAACAGTTTATTCATTTTGCAAAGATATGTGACACATAGTGACTCGTTTTATGGAAACAAAGTGTCCTGAAAATATTTTCTGGTGAAAAATGAAGAAGAAAAGGCGCTTGAGGACCCCAGTTGCGACGCCAGAATGTTAACGTCAAATCCCAAATCAATAGAATCCTCAATGACTAAAGAATCTGATCGCCGCGGTCAACGATTTAAAATTCCCATTGAGATATAAGCTGCTGACTTATCAATTAACGCAGAGACTAAGTTCTTCAGAGGCACCTCTGTTCCATCAGATGATTGTCTTCCTGGGATTTAGGCATTTGTATTTGATTGATTTATTTCTATTTTATTCTTGTTGTTTTATTTTCACTCTGTGGTCTGCATTGTTGCTAAAAGGGGCTACTATCTTTTCCTGTGGGGCAGTCTGTCCCTCCAGTGCTGCCACCCAGTTTGTGCCCTGTTGGAGGCCATGGAGAAAAAAAAAAAAAAAAAAAGCAAAGCAAGGGGCCCTCAGTTCCACGCAAAGTAGGCAGATTTTCCACTGGTTTAATGAGAATCGCAGAACGGAAATTTGCAGGGTATTTATAGAAAAACGAAAGGAATGCAAGCCCCCTAATTGTGCTTAGTCTATCTGTGTGCTGCTCACCACTGCTCGCCCTGATTTTCTCCATGCATTCAAAGGAAAAACAGAAAAAATGGGTCCCTGCGATAGATTAGGGAATGGAAACTCCATAGTACGAATATTTCTTTCTATTTTACTGTTTGAGGCAGAAGAAACTACACTGTGTAACAAAACAAATTACCTTTTTTTTTCTTGGGCTGACATCAAATTGCATTAAAGTTTTTTTGTTTCAGGTCAGTTAGGATCTCCAAAATTCTTGATATCCTAAATGCTTTAGATCATTTTGTCCGTATGGCATCTGCCTCAGGAAGCCTTGTCCTTTAAATACCACTCTTTGATTATGTCTAATGATCACCAGCAGGAGGCTTCACCTGCCGGTCGGTCACACCTTGAGAAGGAAGAAGGCAGAAAAACAGCACTTGCACACCCTCCGATGTTTTGGTCCTTTTACTTAATTTTTACGGTTTTTCTTTCTTTAAAAACGATTGTATTTTGTTGTTAGGTTTCGGTTTTCTGGGGATAGAAATTCAATCTGAGGCGCACAAGCCTGTGGATTCATCTTCACTCTGGCCTCTCTGACTTTATCTCTAAAACATTTAACATGAGCTGTCCTTCTGATACTATCCATGCTCTTCATTACCAAAGAGAACCTCAGCACGTCGAGCTCCGCAACATCTAATCCTACTCGTCTTTTCGTACGCATGTTATCGTAGGATGTCTACTTGTTTTTTTTTCATCTAATCAATGTGGCAGCAGTCACTGACGCCGTTTCTAACTAGTCACAAATATTTTAAAATTCGGAGATAAGTTGATGTTGAGCTGAAGTGTTTTTCGTATATTTTGACAGGGCGGGAGTGATGAGAATCAGGTGTTGAGCTGAACTCAGTGACCTCGAGATGAACCTTGTCAAACAGGGCTTTGATGGGAAACGCAACCAATTATCCCGAACCGATTTGTGAAGCCTGGCTGTCCACTGTGGCTCTGTTAAATTGTATGTTTCAGTCATAAATTTACAATTCAAAGAGAGACTTCAGTGAGAAAAAGGCATTTCTCTTAACATACAGGATTTTCCAACGCTTCCACACGTTTCTCCTCAAAAGCATTGTAAAGGGATGGAGCATCATGTCGGGCTTCTTTCTCATCCTCCTCAAGGCTACATGGGTCAGATTTTAACCCAAAATAAATACAAATAACATTCCATATGTGCTTTCACTGATTGGACCTGAACGACATGCTCTTTCAGTAATTAATTTTTTGAGCAATTTGTGTTCCGCTTCTGAAAGGTAAATTCAGGGAAAAAAAAAACAACCCAAAAAACAAAAAAAAAACTCAGGTCAACTTCAAAGTGCATTTCAAGCACAAGTTGCCCTAAAAAATGCAAAGTGGAATCAGACTTAAGTCAGTGATTAAATACATTAAACAAGTCGAATTAGGAGGGTAATACATCAACAGGATGAGCAGCATGGAAAATGAGGGTAATCCACTTCAGTGAAAAGCACTCCTAAACACTGGAACGGGACGTAAGAGCATGTGTCGTCAATGTTATGTCATTTTGCATGCAAGCGGGCGCTCACAGCTCACACATCTGCAAATTCAGGGCTGGCGGTGTAAAAACACCAAAACACTGGGTGTTTGACTGTTTGGATTTCTTCACAATGAGGAGTGATGACAGAGTCAGCGAGGACCATCGACCAATCGGAGCGCTTGCGTTCCGCTCGCTGCAGCAGTGCCGCTCCTTTCTGCAGAACCACATGGTGGTATTTACCCTCAAACAGTCAGCGGGGCAGGAAGAGCCATTAGATTGGATCTCACTGTTTACCAAACAACTCGGTAATACACCTGTTTTTACCCTAAATCTCAGCCTGACCCTGTGTTGTCCTTTTTATCTCTCCTGTTTTTTTTTTCAGAATGCTGGACCTAAACTGAGGTAAGATGTTTCCCCTCATTAAAGATCAAAAGTGCATATCAGTGACAAAAGACATGCACGTGAGCAGCAAGAAACATGAAGTTGTGGACTGATGAAGAAAAGTCTCTGGGCTTACACAGTCTACCTAAAAAAAAAAATCATGTTTCAGTCTGAAGCCCTCAAAACAGAAAGTCGGAGACGTGCACTTTATTTTTTTCTTGTCTTTTTAACTTTTCTTCCATTTAGTTTTTTCAAGCCTTCATTCAGATAATTCACTTTGAAAACTCAGGAAGTCAGCGGGTCACACAGAAGAGCAGGCTAAAAAAGCAGCAGCTATATTGGAGTAATTGGGTCAACCAGGGTCAGAGGTGGGTTTTATTATGTCAAATGTGGCTCCACGGAAAATAAGCCTCGATGTGCAGAATTGAACTTGAATAACAGAAAACACAGATAATTTAGACTATTTCTCAGTCAACGCTATCTGATTTTGACAGCTGAGGCAAATACAGTAGGAACCAGATATTTGCATACGCTGCATAAAGATGGACTGATGACTTGTCCAGGGTGTACCCTGTCTTTCGTTCCATGACTGCTGGAGATCATGTTCGCCAAGAGGTGACACAACAAGTTCTGGACCATAGTAAGGCCTTCTGAATCTTCTGAAGGCATGATCAGGAGCAGAAAAACCGACGTGTCTGAGGCTACATTCACACACCACGCCAATGAGACCAAATAATTTTTGCCCCTAAGCAACTCATAGCCAAATTTTTGATGGCTGTCTCAATGGCCCGATTACAATCTTTTCATTCACCCCAACAAATATGGTTTGTACTGCTTTCACATTTTGTGTGAAATTGGTTTTATATCCAACAGTTTTCAAAGCGTCTGCAGTCAAGTTTCACTTTATCCAGCTTTTATGTCACCAATGTGAGCCATACGTCATAATTCTGCAACAAAGGGAGCTGGATGTGGTAAATACGAACATAAACAACGGCTGAAAATCATAATTATGAAAATCATGAAAGGAATTTGTCAGTAAAGCACATCGCATCACAATCCCTCCACTCCTGGTTCGAATTATTCATCCAAACAAACGTCTCTACTAAAGTTTCAGCCAACGCTCCACAAAAGACCATTGCTGTTAGTTGTGCTTTCTTTTTATTACCGTAGTTTCCTTCATCTTATATCTTGTGACAATACTGCTATTGCTGAACAACTTTAAAATCAATCCACAGATGATGGCATCCATTATTACTCCCGTAAACAGTGTACTGCCATGTGACGTCTAAGTTCTTCTTCTAGACATGTGAGTCGCTTTGGGGTCGTAAACCATTCACACGGAAATCTGACTGTGATCACATTTCATTAGTTGTGTGAAAGACAATTTCTGATAAAGGTCTTCATCTGAAGATCAGTGCCTAGCTGTTCCTGTGTTTTCTCAATACCATCGGCATCAAAAAAATGCAGAAAAATTCCCCAAACGCTGTCGTCATCAAAGTATGGATCTTCGTTGACAGCGAAGGTAAAACATTATTTTGCTAAAGCTGTTTGTGTGGGTTACCTAAACAACCAGTCATGTTTCCACTCTTAAGTAAAATGTTCCAGAATTTACCCCCAAACCCCTCTGTGGTAAGTTGTTGCGTCTATTTTTGCACAAAGCTGAGGTTTGACCTGAAACATTAGTAGTACTGCAGCCTCTGTGAAGTTTTGACAGGTTGGTTTTCCATCCACAAACCACTTCCAACCTGCACTTTCACTCAAAAACTCACCCAAGCACCTCAATAGCTGAACAAATTTATGAGAAAATGTTTAATTGTAGTATGTGGAAAAAAAGGTTCAAAAATTTGTATTTCGAAAAAAAAAATATATGAAAATGTTCCTGAATTCTCCATAAATGGGTTACTGTAAGTAACCAAGACAGACATGTATTCCTGCACCAACCTAAACTGATTTTCTAAATGCTTGTATAGCCCCTGTCAGGTCAGTATGAACAGAATATGGAGTTTTCATGAGTTTCTTATTCAGGGTGTTGTCTTAATCATGTTAATGCAGGAAATATTGCAGTGGGTGTAAATGTTATGTCTGTGAACTGCCGCCAAACAAAGATCTGAGCTCTGGCCAGGTGTCTGTCATGTCCAGGACAGGCGATGGGAAGTCATAAAATAAGCAGAGGATTTGAGCCATCGCATGTAGAAAAGCCTTGAAAGAGCAAAACAAGCCTCGCTCTGAGATCATAAGAAATAAAATACTTAGAGGAGAATGTTTCTGGGGTCTTTTGGCCTGTGAGGTTCTTGTTATTCAACACATTTTCTCCAGAACTCACAGCTGTGCAGGTCATTAGCAAACGGTTGCACGGGAACCTCGGAATGGGCCAAAACCTCAGCTGAAAGTCTTGTTTTACATCCTGAGGTCACGGCAGGCCTTAGACTCCGTCGCAAATCAGATAAGCCTAAAAGGGACTATTTCTGTTTTCAACTGTTTTGGTCAACTAGCACAGGTGACTCTAAGCTACAGAGGTAAACTGATCACACATAGAAAAAGGCTTCTGAACTCAAGGGGCAGCTTCGCAAACGACCAATATTAGAACACCTTCTGGCGCCTTGTTATTAACATCCTATCAGAAATATACTATTGTTCCCATTTTATTAGCTCAATTATTTAAAGAAAAAAATCCCACAGATAGTAAGTTCAGACAGAAGACAGGATTTTAGCACCAATGAGGTGTTAGCTGAAAACCTGTGATAAAGATGAAGATTCATTGAAGGGTAATTCACCTGTCAGGTCCTGTGTTTTATATATATCTCCTTTTGGAACTTCCCTCCATGGGGTAGCTACAACACGGCTTCCTCCCCCACTCCACAGCTGCGTGTGCACAGACTTGGCAGAGGTTTTTATACTGGATGCTGTTCTTGACGCAACCCTTCGATCATCCTCAGGAAGGGAGGGAGCCAGGATTTGAGCCGAGAACCTGCGATAATCTTGCTCTACCATTCCCTTGTATGGAGATGCATATGGATGGAAAGTATAAGGTAATGTTACTCCATAATGCATTAAAAACAGACAGATTACAATTTGCACTTAAACTCAAGAAGGGTTTGGCTATAGTGAACATTTGAAGAAAAAAAAGACCATCCTAACTGTGAGTACATGGGAGGCAGCATCTTGTTGTGGGGTGTTCCGCTAAATACACTGGATGGTATCATCACAAATGAACTCTGTGTGGAAATATTCAACCTTTGGCACAAATTAGTCTTCCAGTAGACAGTGACTGTGAGTAAAGTGCAATTCAAGGTGACCAGAGGTGGATGTTCATCCGGGTGTTGCCACAGTACACAAGAAGTGTGTCGTGTCACTATGATTGTATTAAACAAAAGCCAACATGGCACCTGAGCTACAAAAGAAACACCATGACTTGCTGACCGTGTTTCAAAAACAGACATCAAAAGCGTGAACAAAGGAGCATTGTTGGGGCGGTAAATCAGATGGAAATATTTGGAGTTCCAGCACTGTATTTGCTCTGTATGTAGCACTAAAACCAACGACATGAGCACAGCTTAAAGCCAAAGATCTCTGTGTGAAAAAATGAAGAAGAACCATGCTCCATTAAAGGATTTAGAAGAGTAGAAAGCAGCCAGGCGACGCTGATTTAATCTGGAGTTCTAGCATTTCTCTACGTGTGAGTTAGATTTGCAAAAATGCATCTGAATGAACCACAGGACATCTAGAACAATGTCTTTTAGATAAATAGAAGCAAAGAAGAGATGCTTGGACAAAATGCATGTTTGCAGCATACCAAAGACACCAGGTCAGAGCAAACGCATACTGGCTATCAAGCACTCTGATGTGGAGGGGGGTCATCCTATATGTTTGTTTTGCAACCATGGGACTTGGCACCGTATGCAATTAATAAATCCACTATGAACTTCTCCATATACCGAAGAACACTATAGTAAAATGTGAGACAATTTGTTCAACAGCTGTCATCGACAAAGACAATGATCCGAAACTAAAATACTGACAATATGTTATTTGTAAGAACTGTCTGACAACATCTACGTGAAGCACTTTGCTTCAGCTCCTGCATTTCTTAGGCATTACTCTCTTTATTTGGAGTGTGCAAAATGAGTCACAACACAAAGGTGTTGTACGGTGATGTCATTAGGTTTTGGTTCTGAGTCATCTTAAGATTGTCTTCACTTTAAACTCGACTTGTTTTGCTTTCTAGTTGCAGGTGTTGAAAGTGCGAAAACAACGAAATGAGCACATTTTAATCTGTATATTTAATACATCGAGTTAATTTAATCATGTTAAATCGTATTTGAACTAACGCCAAGAGCCCCCATGTGTGCACATGTGCAGGGCTGCGCTGCCTGGATTTGAAGCATTCTTTCCACCATTTATGAACTCCATCCACAACCCTAAAACGTTGCTCCCCGAGTGCGAGAATTATTCAACTTCTGCTGTTCTTCCCCGTATTTACTCCAGGCGCACTGTTGGCTTCGGTGACCACTCAAGAGGGGTCCGGCTGAACTTGGCCACATGAAGCCTCAGATTGTGTTGATACAGTTGCCTACCCTGAGGCTTGATAACAGCCCACGAAGAGAGGGGGCCAGAGAAATGGATTGGGCCCCCGGCGCTGACCCCCACCACTCCCCGGACCGGAGAGGTTGCGACCCTCACAGCTGAGCTCCGAGTCCGGTCCCAGTATTGCTGGTCACTCTTGGCCCGCAGTCTCCAAATGGCCGTTGATTGTTTTATCTGTCGTCGTCCCACTCATGTGACCGGACCAGCGGAGGGACGTCACCTGAGATGTGCAGAACATCTTGTTTTGCTCTCGCTGAGAGGACTTCTGATGAAATGTTTGAATGGTAGGATTGATACACCTGGGTGGGTGCCATGGAACGTTTTCACCAATCAACTGGAATTACACAACTCATAGACCACCCTCCTGCAGATATCTCACACAAGAAGGAAAATCTGAGTCACTTCTAATAAATCTGTGAAAGAAAAAAAAAATCACATCAAAGTCCAAGTCCATTCCCACTGTTATGATGGAGAATTTAGCTCAATTTCATGAGCAAATATATAAAAAAACACTGAGCATATTGAGTCATAAAGAGACAACAGACTGATAATCTAACTATAAAAAGGGAGACAGTAGTTAGAAAGTAGTCTTAGCTTAATGATCAGCTGAAACTTGTCAGTCACATATCCAAACAACATGTGAAGTCAAAGCTACCAGGAGTTAAAGTCTTCCAGCTTCTTACAGTCTGTTCTCCCCATTAAACTCATCTAATAAGAGATCTGGCTGCTTGTAACAGACTTTCTGCTTCTCCGTGTTGGCGCTCTGCAGTTCATATGTCTCCAAAACAGATGAGGTGATCGCAACGAGAGCGGTCAGTTAATGAATAACAGTTGATTACTGTGATTTATCTGCATAAAACTATGTTTTAACTCACGGAGGAAGCCATATATCAAGTCTGCAATGAAATTCGGCCAATTTCAAAGCTTTGCTGTATTTACAGACTCGTAACGATAAAAGCTGATAACAAGGACCTGAATATATATACACGAGTATTACATATTAACTATCATGAGACTTTTTTATATGTTTGGCTCTGTCAAGATGAATTGCTTTAGTTTATTCTGACATTTCTCATCAGAAAATAGTACTTTTAAACATATCTAGTCTATGTTTAAAAGAAGAGCCCATGTTTTTTTTTTTCTTTTGCCTTTTAAGGAAAACACATGGCCACTATAAACATTACTGTATGTTGCTCAGGAAAAACACTGCCAGGAAGTTGTTGCATTCACGAAAATACACTCATGTAACCTCACGTCAATCATTTGTTGGCCTTTTCTTGTTTTACGGCTATTCTTTTTTTAGATTTGCTGCCATGTTTTGACCCCTACTGGACCCTGTTTTGATTTCTAGAATATGTTGTTGTACAGAAATACTCATGGTCAAGTTAAAGAATGTAAGGTACAAAGGTCCTGACTCTAAAATAGACCAAAATCACCAGTCCTTCAATACTATGCTTGACAGCTGGTACGAGGTTGAACTGATGTGGTGTCCATTATGGCCAAACATTCCCACATTGGTCACAACAATCCAAAGGAAGTTGTTCTCAAAGTCTCGTGGTTCAGTCAGATGTAGCCTTGCAAACGTTAAGTCATGCTGTCATACTTTTTATAAAGGGAAGCCCATATCGTGACCCCTCTATAACCTTTAACAATTAACAATTAGTATAACTTGTTGAGGTGTATCATCACTAAACATCTCTTCTTCATGACTTCTAGTTGATTCTGACGCAGCTGTGCCTATACATGCTGTTCAGGAACAGAGAAATGTGTTATTTTTCTCAAGGTGGCAACAACGTTCACACATTTCTTTCTGGCCAGAACATTTCTTCCTGCTCCATAAGGACTCTATTGCTGAACTCCTTGAAAGTCCCTGCAGTTTGGGAACCATGTTCACTTCAAATTATATTCCTCAAACAGTGCAAATAGAACAAAGCTCCACCCCGAATGTGTCAAGAACAAGAATACAAGGACACGATGGATTTTGTAGCTCTGAAAAAGGGAACAAATTTCTCTGTTCTCACTGAGGATGTAGTCATATTTAGTAAATTAGAATATTATTGAAATAATTTTCTTCATTTCAGTAACTCAGTTCACTAGATAAAACAAATAATTCAGATGAATTACATAAAGAAGGCTGTCTTAAATTCAGTTATGATCATTTTCCCTTACAGCCTACGAAAAAACACCAATTAATTTCTTAGAAAATAAATCATACATCAGATAAAAAGTTTAAAAAAATGAAAAAATGTGTTTTTCACCTGCCAAAAGGTATTTTTTATCTGACAAACTAGTCTGCCGGTGCATGGCAGCCCTGCTTCCGTCAGTCTGCCCCCAGGGCAGCTGTGGCTAAAATGTAGCTTACCACTGTTGCGTGTGTGAATGTGTGTCAATGGGTGGATGACTGATTGTAGTGTAAAGCACTTTATCTGGACTAGATTAGCACTATACAAGTACAGGTCATTTAATTTATTTATTTTATTTTTTTTTAATGTCTGAGATACTTTCCCTAAACTGTTCATTCCTAGAAAGTTTGGCAGCTATTTCAAAAGTTTTCCTCTTTTTTTTTTTGTGGAAAGATGATTGACTGGGCAAAGCAAAAGCAAAGTTGCGATAAATCTGCAGCAGTAATAAAACAGAATATTCAAATTTATGTGAGATTACTTTCTTGATGAGCTTGTGTGACGCTCTCTTACAGACAATCATTACATAACTGGAGCAAATTTCAGTCTAACGATGTTTATGATGTTTGAGCCAATGTTTCCTTTCAAAACTTCAACCTGCCAACAGCAATAACTCAGCACATTGATAATAGTGACGGTCACTTTGTTTGATGTATGGAACTTCTAAGTTTAGCACAAAAATAATTATTAATCCAGGAGTTGGACCTCAGTTTCTGCTTTTACAAGCAGCCAAACATCACAAACCACAGGTTTGTCTTATTGGGTTGAAACAATCTGCTCGGAGAATACAATCCTTCATTCTTAGAGCTTCAGCTCAGATAGAGAAGAGCTCTCCAAACAAAACGAAGAACTCGGTCAGGGTATTGGAACTGTTTCCAAATCAAATCTGCAGCCTTTGTTTTTCTTTCCACTAATTATCTCCATTACACCGCATTAGTATGACAAATAAAGACAAATCCACCCAAAGTGTGATGAGCTGAAGCTATTCTTGACTTAAAAACCAAAAGGCCGCTCTTGTTTTATCAGTCCGCCCTGTAAGAGAGCTAAAAAGGTTTCCACAACACCTTTAAAGGCTGAGAACAGCTCTGTGTGGCGATGTTGTAACATCTGAGGTCACATGTCACTGTTACTACAGTTGTGGCTTTGTTTATTTGCGTTCTTTGTCTTCTGCTCGTCTTTATTTTCTTTCCCTCCGCTGCTCAAGGTCACAGGTTGATTTCCTATTTCGATCGCGAAAACAAGGGCAGCATTTTCCACTACTGCTGCGTGTCGTTAACTCTGAGTCAACAGGAATCGTGTTTATGATACCTCGGAGCTGCTTCGGACGACTCGACTCTTTCACATCTTCATCGTTTATTGAAAACAGCTCGGCAGGTGGGGCAGAGAGCGTCGGCCAGGCTGAAGTTTGCAGCGAATCTGAAACAGAAATGCTTTTTTACACGCTTACATTTTAACCTTTATCTATGGCTCACAGGCTGCTCGCACTTACTGTTTAACTGTCAAGGCCCCATGCCTCAAATAAACCAGTTTGTAAAGGCTTATAAAGGGAAAAAAAAGCCTTAATGTCTGCAGTGGAATCTTACCATCAAAACTGCATTTCGAACTTCTGAACAGCCTCTTGCAAAAGTATTCACATCTCTTAAACTCTTTCATGGCACAGTGACAAAACATTAATGGTATTTTATGCAATAAACCAACACAAAGTCATGCATAATTGCAAATTGGAAGGAAAATGATGTTTAATGCCAGATGATCAAAAGGCCAGGGCAACTCCAAAAGTAGGAGGAATTCATCTCATTCCAACTGCTAAGCAAGGTGGTGGATGGGTAATGGTTTAGGCTTGCTAAGATGCCACAATAACCATATCAATCAAAAATGTATTTAATTCCTAGAAAAGACTTTGAAATATTTTTGTTAATTTATAAATCGCTGAATGACGTAGCTTCAAAACACATTAATGATCTGTCGTGTCACTTTCCAGACCAATCAGGTCTTCCAGTTCAAGTTTACTTTGTGTCCTCAGAATAAAAAACAAACAAACATGGAGACACAGCATTCAGGTTCCAGCAACCTTTGAGAAACTTTTAAGAAAATTGCAAAAAAATAAAAAATTAAAATTAAAATATTGAAACAATGAGTTCCTTAGCGCTATCAATCACCTTCACCCTCACTTGCCCCCCCACTCTTTCCTACGCTTCAGCATCTTAATGATAGCAGAGTCCACCACGAATGCTAAGGCTAGTTATCATGGTCACCGATGATGCCAGAGAGAGGATTTTCCTTGTGACGGTAAGCTGTTTCTCCACCATTAGCACATTGAGTGACAGTGCTATGACCTGTACATTTCTTCAGATGACAATATTAGCAATTGGAGAAAGTGGAGGAGCTCGATCTTTTCAGAGATTATCTGTCACATATTATACTATCACGACATAGTACTAGAATAAATATACAAAAAACATCCATCCATACATACATATATATATATATATATATATATATATATATATATATATATATATATATATATATATATATATATATATATATATATATATATATATATATATGTTACATACTGCAGATTTAATGTTTCCTGCTTGTTTGTTGTTTCAAGTTTTCCTCATTTAAAGCCCTTCAAATTGACGTGTTGCTGAAATGTCAAATAAACTTCATCATTCCTCTCACATTTGCAGCTCAGTCCAAATAGGGTGAATAATGATCTCAAACTCTTAATTTTGATAGAAAACGTGACAAAATAGAGACATTTAAAAGCATGCTTTTCTGTTGAATGAAATCAGAATGCCACTTTAAGTTGGAACTGAGAGCCATACTTTACTTTACATGACTGAGTGTTTGTAATGTTGGTAATCTGCAGTTTTACCAGTTCTGACTTTACTCGCATATACCACACAGACATATGCCATGTGCCGTATGTCCGTGCAAAAGGCGCTTATTCTACAGACACGTGCCCTGAGTAGCACATGCTATGCTTGTCCCGGGATACCACAGAGCCCCTGATCAGGTTCATCCTCTAGGAGATGGCACAGCAGGTCAATGACCCAATCCCTACAGCCAAAAGCAATTGTGCTCTGCAGCCTGTAAACACCACTCACCTCGATTTCCAGACAGCTGGGCTGGAGAGAAGCTCCAGGTCGGTCTGTTTAGCTTGAACTCTTTAACTGGCGGGCGACCACGTTGGCAGTATTGATGAACTTTAAAAGCTTGGAAAGGACCTGCGTTTTGTCAGGGAGCCGGTCAGATCAGTCAGTCTTCACACTGCCTAGGGAAGACAATGGCAAACACTGGAACACCCATCATATCAAAGACTGTGTTCATATCAATTTGATTTATGACCTCATTAGCAACTATTGCACATTGTTCTCTGTGTAAGGTGAGTTTCAGCAGCGTGCCTTTCAGCTCAAATCTCCTCCCAGGGAGTGAATGAGGTCATGGTGTTCAGGAATCGACTCATCTATTGGGACAATGGAATACTCGTGGCTTCCCAGCATGCACTGCTGTGGTGCACCAATCAGATGCCTGGGAATCTGAGTTAGTTTTTTTTTTATCATTATTTCCTAAACTGTTATAAGGCTAGAACTAACCTTCTGAATCACGGTAACTGCTTCCTTTGTTGCTGAGTGTTGTTGGGAAACCATGAGAGAAAACACCCAAATGTAAGCTGTGCCTCTGCACTGCAACAATGGACCTTACTATTACTCATACGTTTATGTTCTCAGAGGCGAATTATTAATAAGTACACACATCACAGTTAACATTTGATTCCTATCTAGAAAACTTTATTTATTTTTTTTCTTGTGGTGCTGGGATCAAACTCCTCATCAGAACATCAAATCAGATAAAGATTTGGTTGTTCACTCATCTTCGAGTCATGGTTTGTATGCATTATTCAAAACTTAGAAAATATAAAAAGTATTCATACCCTCAAACTTATTTACATTATGCCAGGCTGCAATGCTTTTTATTGGGATTTGAATGCATAATTGTGAAAGCCATGGAAAGTCCTAAATCTTTCTTTTAAACAACAAAAATAGCCTAAAATGAAAAGGGACGCAGGTAGTACTGCTGCCTTTGGTTGAAATCTGTGGTCCTTTGCCTTTTCATTCAGAGTCCTGCTGCTCAATCTTGATGTGAATCAGGAAGTTATTTAAAAAAAACATGACACAGTTGTCCTATTTGGGGTATGCCATGCTTCTTGTCAAATGACTGCTGAGGGTTGGCGCAACGCCCTTCACAACCCTGCATGGAACAGAAAGTTGAGACAATAAATGGATCACAGATTCACTCCCTTATTCTTTGATGTCTCTAAAAAATGTTCAGAGCCTAAGTAGTACATACAGCCACTTGTGTAACCTACTAGTTTAGTCTCAGTAGAACTTCACAAAAGCTCTTGTTAAAAGAAAGCAATCAGAAGTCCAGTTTGCGATAGCAAGATGGAGGCAAACTGCAAATGCGTGGCAGCACCGTGCTGTGAGACCGCTTCTCTTCAGCAAGCGGTGCATACAGAGTAATCCTTAAATACAATGTGTTTGTGTGGTTCACCTTCTAGGATGGAAATGACCATACACATCCAGCCAGACCTAAAATAAATGCTTTATATCAAAGCATATTCATGTGTTAAAATGGCACAAATCAGAAATATTTTTGGCAATTCTATCTGGCATTGTATTTCAGACCACCCACCTATGCAAAGGTTGAGAGAATACAGAGAATACTGACCCAAGAGTGTAAGAACAAAGAGATTTAACCCACTTAGCATTCCTTATTTCTGTAAATTGTACAGACAGAAAAAACATCCATATATTTACACTGGATGTGTCTCCCCTCTCTCATACCTGCCATCCTGAATGCAGCCAGGAGTTTCGCACTAAGTTGCAGTGAAAGAAGGATGTTGCAGCTGTCGTCTTGATCTGACTAAACAGGAATCTCAGGTTCAAAACATCCAAGACCAATACAATTCCAAGTGAAAACGTTGTTGAGGCTGAAATAAAACCAAGAAAAGGAGGATCTAGTCAGACGGTGAGAAAAATCCCAGCAGAGCACCAACTAAAATCTACTCTCAGTGGCAGGTCGGAAACACGAGTGGAGAGTCACCCAATGCCAAGGCTGAGCAATTTTGGAGAAAAAGTGAAAGAGGAAGCAGCATTCATCACATCATTCATCCTAAATGGAGTTTTAAGTTTAAAGGCTTGGACCAGGCTTGGAAACGATGGAGGCCTTCTAGCCAAAGCCCATGGCAGCTCTCTGTGACTGCCTGACAAAACAAATGAACCTGCTGTAAATTGATGGAACTGAACAGTCAGACAACCCTGATCAGTAAGGAACCCAAGAAACAGACCTCCCCATCAACCAAAAATCTCCTTTGCACATCAGAATATCCTCAATGTTAGGCAATGTAGCAGTAGAGATGTTGCCTAACTCAAGAAGAGGACTGGCGTGCAGGGAGAGCTTTCAAAATACTAAATATGACAGCAGAAGTAATGATGATGATCGAAATACTTAAAAGCCGTAAGGGGGCATGAAGAAGTGAGAACAAACGACACAAAGAGAAATCTGAAAGCTTCTGCTGCTGAACACAGGCCAGTAAATTTCTGTTTTTTATGATCATCTCCCTAACATCTCTTGCAGACAATAGGCAATCATTCAAATCTGCATAATGAGATCACCGGCACCGAAGGTTTTACAAAGACCCAGACCCCACCTTCATAGCCAGAGTACAGGCCAGGCAGCGGCCAACTCTGAAGTTCATCACCAACATTCCATCTGCAGTGTTTTGCAAATGTATGATTATTATTTTATCATAACCATTTCCTGTTGCAGTTATGCTATTATCTTGAAATGCATTCCCACAGCCTCTGATCACTCCGCAGTGTTTGTCCGGTGTGTGATTAGGGGGGCCAGGCCACCCTGGAGTCCAGCCTTACTGCGTGGGTAGACTCAGACGGCAGCAGTGGCAAAACCTTCCAGGAAAATCTCACATAAATCAGGTGTGATAGCTGAACGGAAAAACAGCCCCTTCTCCAAGCCCGCTTCCCAAACATCTCTCCTACCAGGAAATCCAAAGTTTAACACCTTTTGAGAATGAGGGGGGAAAAATTGGTCCTTGAGGATAAACAATATTTTTTCCAGGCGTTTGTTGTATTGTCCCAGGCAACAAGAGAATCATCCATTTATGCTTCTCTGTCATGCTATCATCTTTCCCTCCCAAAGCTTTTCCAATACATTCTCAACAACACACTTGGAGTAATTGTAGTGGTCAACGAGGCAGGCCAGATCTCCAAACAGGAAGCATGGGAAAAGGGGCTGAAATTATTCTGATCAAATGAGACTGGGTTATGGAAAATAACGTTAGATGGAGGTCGGAAAGTTCACTCCGGAGCCGTTGCACACACTCGCACTGCGGCTTGTTGTGATTTCATTGATTAAAAGTGGACAGCTGAAGACGTCCCCAAACATCCAGACTCATCTTGATTTAATCACAACACCGATTTATCTCTCTGGAGTTATTTTTAGCCAAGTTTCCCAGTGACAGCACTCAGCTGGGTGGAATTATGTTTGGGGTGAGAAACGGAGCCGTTTGCATGCAGACGTCGGGTCATGCAGAGGTCGTTTTCCCTACGTTGGGGCTGCGGCTAATGAATCGTGCTCACATCTAAAAAATGTCCAGAAAAAAAAAAGTAAGTTTTGCAATTGTGAAACTATTTTGTTTTTCCTTTTATCATCTGTTACCTGTAAACTAAATCTAGAAATTGCTCAATGTTGTGTTTGGGAAGTATCAAAGAGGAAATTATTTGCATAACTCTAAATCCTCCTTTATTGGTGAGAAGAAAACACAATTATATCCAATTTACTGTCCTATTAAAAGATAATTAAGCTAATTTAAGTATCAAAAACTACATATATCATGCAGTCTAAATCCACAAATAGAGAAAACATGAAGTGGTAAGAAAACCTTTTCAGGAGTGTTACAAAATGACTTCAACACTGCATCAATGTATCAACCAGGAAGTCACAAAACAACCCAGAACAACATCTAAAGCACTGCAAACCTTAGTTGCATCTGGTAAGTTCAGTGCCAATGATTTACAAAAAAAAATAACTGGGGAAAAGTAGAATCGATGAGAGAGTTCTTTGGCTATAGCCAAGTCAAAGTCCTGAACCTTAAACAAGTCATTCTTGTTCGAAATATTTCTGCGAAAAGAAAAATAGACCAAAATTACTTTAGAGAGACATAAAAGACTCATAGTCTGTAATAACAAAAATCTGATGGCTGCTGTTGCAGTGAAGCGAGCCAAAGAGTTCTTAATTTTTAGTCTTTTTCACATAGAGGAAGACTGATTAAGATAACTTTGTTCAGTAATAAATATTTAAAAATTGAATTTGGTATTTAACCAAGTTTTTATTTTTGGATGGTAAACGTTTTTGATGAACAAAAACATTTAAGTGTGACCAAAAAGCAAAAACAGGGGAAAGTCTTTAAATGGGAAAATATTTTTTAACAGCACTCTATGTGGAACCAGCTCATGTTATCAAAAAGGTCATTTAAAAGACAAACAGCTTGCAACATTTGGGTTGGATCGCCGTTTGCCTTCAGAACTTCCTTAATTCTTTATGGCACAAATTAAACCAGGTTCCGCAGAGATTCTACCGATAGCGTCGTGGCTGTTACCACAACTATGTGATCGACTTAGATGTGAAGATTTTAGGCAAAATGCACGTTTACATCGTAGCTGCTGTTCCAATGTCAACTTTATGGAAAACAATGAAAGAAATTCCCCTTTAATTCCACTTCCAGATGACTCAACTGGGATAAAACCAAAATCTGTTTTGCAGTTTGAGTTTTTCCACAACATGGTTTTGCAATGTCTGTGGTTTACCAGTCAGTCTGATCTGAAATACTTTCAAAACTGAGAAGCCAGACTTGAAATGCAGGTGAGAAGTTTGCCTGCTGGTAATGTTTTAGATGATTAAACTCCATTTTAACAAATTTACTTGCTTACCTGTGTCACTACTCCTTTCATATGTAACTCTCGGGGAAAACGACTGCAGGTTGATAAAAAGAGGCCAATTGCTCCTGACTTGTGAAACTGTGGCAAAATCAGATAAATTTAAGGAAAATAAAACTCTTTCTCAGAACGTTTCCCACAACACACAGTCAAAGATGCTCCAAAAGCACACTTATAAGCACAGTGACAAACTCTTGAGAGATTCAACAGTCTTATCTCTGTCAAGTCAAACCAAAAATAGGTGTCCCCAAATAATTTTAGCAACAGATAGAAGGAATTTCTTTTTCCTGTTGAATGTGGTTGTGATTCACTGTATTTACCCAGAGACTTTCCCCACAGAGTGGCTTCCGCAGACCAGCCATAACAGTCCATGAAAATACAGGATCGGGACATCAAAGACCTTCTCGAGATTATTCTAGGCAGAAGCATGAAATAACACTGTGACAAATGCAACATGCATGGCAGGACACAATGTCCCTCATCCGTTTACTTTCTGTTCTCAATCAGGTTGCTTATAAACGTTCAAAATAAAACCAGGCCGCTCCCTGGAATGTGGCTTCACAGTTGAGCTGGAGCGTCACACAAACAAGTCAACACTTTGCACCACAAACACATTTTTCTGTCCTTAATGAGTCGGGTGGTTTCATTCAGAACAATCAGACTGGACTGTATCAATGGCAGACCTAGAAAATCAGTAAAAACATAAATACTCAAATCTCAAATTGTGCTTTTTCTAATACAGTGTGGCTAAAATTAACACAGTTTATTTTAATGCTGTACCTGTGCCTTTGTCTCAGTGTCTTCCTAAAACACACAAATCAAGGGACAGTCTTTTTTCCCCCTGCGTCAGGCTTATCATTTTGCACTCCCCTTGCAACATTATTTATAGCCTGTTGCTGGATGATATTGTAGAAAAATGTATTACAATACAAGGATTTCGTATTAGTTGATATTAATAATTATTGATTGGCTTTTTGTTTTAAATATCTGATATATTGCCAAACTGGTGACGTGACCTGTCTTTTTTTTTTTTAATACAAAGTTTTCCCTCAAGCTGTTATTCTCATTTTCTCCCTTCACTCCACACCAGTTTTTTTTTTTTAGGCAGTTTTGAGACACGGTGGCAAAACCAGAAACTGCTGCTGTGCAAGTTACTCATCAGGCTGTTGCTAGGTAACGAATGAGCGAGTCAAGACAAAGTAGTCTAGAATTGTGATACAAGATCTTCTTTTGCTTTCTGAAAAGTGTAGCATGCATTTTCATTCAGGCCCTACTTTTGTAATTCATCTGTACAAGCTTTAAACATCGCTACATAATAAGATTTTGAACCAATCTTCATTTCAAAACACCTGAAGCCCAGAAGGCTCTTAAGTCTTCCAACGGACTTCTAAATGGGATTGAGTCTGGACCAAACACATGCACATGCTCTGATTTGAGCCATTCAACTGTATTTCTGACTGTAAGGTCATAGACCCGACAGAGGGCGAACCTCTCCTTCAGTCTCAAGTCTTTTGTAGCCTCTACAAAAGACTTTGTTGACATTCTTTGTTGAACGTCAACAAAGAAAATTTGTCTTTGTCTCATCTGACCAAGGCAACGTTTTTGACAAGTTTACTGTGTTTTCTATAGCTTGTGGCAAACAAACAGGATTTACAATATCTTTCCTTTCTTCAAAAAAGGACACATTTGTCGAGTTCATGGCTAACAGTTGTCCTGTGTACAGATCATTCTACCTGACTTATGGATCTCTGCAGGTCATTCGGTGAATGTAATCAAAGGCTCCCTTGGCTGCTTCCAATTAATTATCCATCTCTATGTGTTGCTCCATCAAATACAACTCTGCTACATCCGTAAGCTACTTTTAAAAACCTGGAATATGTAGTACCGATAATACTCTGGCTCGAACTCAATTGTTGACACAATTACATCAACTATACTCAGTATTTTCCTAAAAAGTGCACAGCAAAACCCTCTTTACCTAATTCCAGTCCTACATGTCGGGTTTATAGAGAGGACGAGTGCTGCATGAATCAGCAAACCGCGATGCCATCATCATCATTATCAACAGTTTAAGCTCGTGTTTGGGAAATCACTTTGAAAAAAAAAATAGCAGTTCATGACCATCCATTCATTAGCTGCAGATTATTCTGAGTCGGCTTGCAGATTGGTAATGATGCAGTCGAAAATTGTGATGAGATTTAATAGGTCAGAATGGGGTTTGGAGCTTTTCCCCCCACAACTCTTATGTGTTTTTGGGATGTTGAAAACATTCCTCCAGATCATCCACTCCCTAAAGTGATTCATCCCCGATTTTAAAAAGTTGGAGTCTAAAAATGTAATGCAATGCAAAATGCAAAAAACACTTAAGTTTAGCCAAAGGTAAACCAAGAATTCATCTGACAAAGACAGGAGGAAGTCCACTGGAAGTCCCTGCTTGGGAAAACTATGTGCCTAATTGCTAAAATCAAGAAAAATACAACTTGAACGAGAGTATTTGAGTGCAGAATGGGAACTATTTTCAACAAATCACAGGTTGCAAATGTTAATGGACCATGTTTATGGATCAAATGTTAATGGGTCATGTTTATGTTATAGTGATATTGTGAGAAATGAATGACATTTATTTTTCTTTTGTCCTTAAAAGTATAACAGAACTCATTCGAACAGTATAAAAATGTAAATCAACTTAAAAATAAGTAAACATGCAAAGGAATATCGAAAAACGACAAAAAGCCGCAACTAGCTTGATGCATAAGACTAAAGCACGTTAAGAACAGAGTGGAAATGTCTGAGCTTAATGCACAGCACCATGTGTGGAGAAAACCACACATGATGCTGAAGAAAAATGTATTCCAAATGGACTTAATAACTAAGCCGATATTTTGGAGTCGCCATCACAAAGCCCTAATTCTAGTGTCATAGAAAATTTAAGGCTGAAGCTGAAGGCATGTGGGAACGAGGCAGCATAAAAACCAAACTCGGTTATGTCAGGGCTGTCAGGAAGAACGGGCAGAATTCCACCAAACTGATGGAAGAAGCACAATTATGTAAGGATACCGAGTCATTCAGTTTAAAAGACAGTTCTACCCAAAGCTAAGGAAACACATGTAAACGCCTGAATTTGAAGAAAGATATATATATATATATATATATATATATATATATATATATATATATATATATATATATATATATATATATATAAACATGATCAAAAAACATATCCGATCATTATTCTGGGATTTATCAAATAGAAACCATGATGTGATATTAAATATAGAATATGAAAGCTTTGTCTGATTTAATCGAAGGCACTGAGGAATAAAAGGTTATGTGTTTTGTTTTTTTTATACAGAGAATGTAAATATCTGGTTTCATGTACAAATGCAAGTACTTGAGTCGTACAAAGAGGCGTTGGCCATGTGTTCCAGCAAGGAGGGGATGAACGCTGGCAAGCCGTGCTGGAGCAAAAATCGGAAATCAAAACCTAAAATCTGTGTGGTTAGAGTTGTAGTTGCAGCTTGTTTGGGTTCTTGTTTTGCAGTCACACAGATGACAGCTTTTGCCCTTTGCCTTTTTCCATTTTAACTTTTTCTTCTCAATTTTTCCAACAAATGTGATTTATTTAAAGAAACATGAGCAAGGCTGTGGCTTTGTTTCATGAGAACTTATTTCAACTGTAAGGAGTCTGCTCATAATAAAAGATAAAACAAGTTTCTTGCCAATCAAAATGGAGTTCCGTCTGGAAGCAGACTTTAGTTTGAAACATCTCGGGTGCAGCAAGTGGTTTTTTTTTTTCCCTCCCCCCGCTGTTCTTGTTATCTTCAGAAGCAGAGAGCAGTTGCTTTAATTCAGCTTTAACAAGAGTTTTTGGGGCTTTTAACATGCCGTCTGCAATGTAATTAGTGTCTTTGCCTAACTAGTTCCTAGCAGGCAGTTTTAAACACTTTCCATTGCTGCACACCACAAGACACGAAGCAAATGCAAAAAGAAAAAGTAACGTCTGTTGCACAAAGCACACACCCTGATTTACAGAGCCTGAAATGTTCGTTGCAGGTGCTCTAGGAAATCTCACGCTATCAAAGTGAAATTTCTGACAGATGAAGCATTTGCAGGTTTCAAAGCTGGGAATGATACAAAACCCAAACTGGAGTTCACCAAAGTGCTCTCAGGAGAAACAAAAATGGAAATAAGCATCGATGGACATTATTACAGATGTGAGGAAGAACGAGTTTCCATACGTGAGAGCGGGAAAGACAGAATAAGATAGTATGTCTATGTGCATGCAGAGGCATCTGGTTTTGATCAGCTTTTCCCACTGAACTGGTTGTGTGGCCACACACACACACACGCACACACGCATACACACACGCTCACAGCGGAGGAGTCAAATGTGTCAGTGTGTTTAATGAAAGCGGGGTGACATCTGCGAGCCGTCCGTCTGCGTGCAGCTCCGAGGAGTTCTGCATGTCTAAGCACAAACAAAGACACGCGAGAAGGTGAGAAGATGAGAAGATGACAGGGAGCAGCACACTGCGATGTTGTGCTGCCGGATGATGCGGGAGAAGTCAAATAAATCTAAAATGAAAACCGTCCTCCTCAAAACAAGACACTTAGTGGAGACAGACAAATATTTGTGGGTAAAGTAGCTGTCTTTTCCCATGTGTTGAGCTGGAGAATGAAACCGCCGTCAGTGAGAACACATTTACACATGCGCAGGAATGCCGGCCGGAGCCAGGTTTGTTGGGTTAAGCACTTCACAACCACTGATACTTCGACTCACTAATGTGTGGCATGAATGGAGAACACATGGCAGCGACGCCCTGGAGGATTGCCTTGGTAGCGATTTTTTATTTATTTATTTTTTTGCTGCAGAGTGTCTGTAAGTGACTGCTGCCTTTCATTTTTCAACACTAATCTGCCAGGTCTGCAGCTTGTGAGCCTCAACCCTTGTCCGCCGGAGCCACAGATGTATGCTAACTAGCAGCAGAAGCGTCCGTTTCTCCCCTCTAAAAAGGTTTCGCTGAGGCAGCCCACCAAATGCAACAGCCCATACCAGACGAGTGCATCATCTCTGTTTGGAAAGAATGAACACATCGCTTCCTAATGCCTTCAAAATGACTGCAGGTATTTGTGAGAGAGTCTTAGATTTGCAGCATAACCAGTTCTCAAACTGCACCACGATGCTCTGCGGGTGAACCTTCCCTCAGCTGTGACATCCACACATAGGAAGAGGCATAACAGCAGTTTGTAAACACTCGACTTTGTAATCACTCCTAATAATAATAATAATAATAATAATAATAATAATAATAATAATAATAATAATAAAAGATTTGCAGTGAAAACAGAGAAAATTACTTTCCCATCATCTTGAAACAATATCTGACAAGGATTTCTTGCTCATAGCATCTTGGAAGTTGCTTTTGGATCCAGTGGCCTCTGTTGCAAAAGGGTCAGCACTGTTTGTTCCTTTAGCAGTTAGTGGCCTAACTTGGTGGTTGCTCTGATTAGAGTCCAGCTGAAATCAGACAGCAGGCTCCAGCATGAAAACTCTAGGGCCACTTTGGAACCCCTTAAGAACATGCCCTTTAATTGTTTTTGTAAATGTAAGTGAATAAGTGAAAGGAAACTATGCAGAGTGTGGCCTAGCTCTGTAGGAGGAGGATTGTGTCCACAAAGGACCAGAGGAGTTTTGACCGTGAGGCGCAGATGAGGCTTCAACCTGTGGCACCTGAACTGAACTGTGCAGGTGCACATCATTACGTGACCCATCAGTGGAGGTCAGAGTTATATTTATACATGACTCTGTCATATGGAATTTAAATAACTTGATGCCAACACAACATAAAACGCACGACACCTCTTTACTGTTGTGTGCGAGTGGGAAGCACAACACCTGCACAGCGGTAGAGTCCACGTTTTTAGAAAGTGACCTGGGTTAGCTTACTCTAGGGCTTGGGGTCTAGAGCTAATTAGCCGATTTGATTCAGGTGTGTTTGACCAGAGACATAGCAAAAGGTTACAGGTCACCGGTCCCAGAGCACTGGAGTTACTCAGGGTTACTGCAACAAAAAGAGGCTCTGTCCAATATCAGATTTATGAGGATCGGTTTGACTTTCATTCAGCCTGTGAACTGTTGGAACAGATCTATCTACTTGTAGAACTGCTGATTGGCTCGTGTTAGTTTGGTTGACCGGTCCACATGTGTTCTGAAAGAGACTTACGACAGTTTTCCCTCGGAGTACGGAGAGCCGATGGAAGTTGCAAGGACTACCCTGAAGCAAGAGTTGTACTCCCAGTGGGTTGTACTCTGCCAAGGTTGCGTCTCGGTGCTGGAACCGTTTGTGGTGTTCAGGAACTGCATCTGCAAGTGTCAGATTGTCATGGAGATAAACATGTCGGTTGAGTGAAGTTGCATTTTTTTAAATTTTGCACATGATGTTGTTTTGTTGGTATCCTCGAGAATCAAGCAATGCTCATAATTTCTGTTTGGAACAGTTTGATTTTTTTTTTATTATTATGTGACCCAAAGTAACCACATTTATATGCAGTAATCTATGAATATAGTTTTTGCACTCTGCATTTGCATACCATCATTGTAATCATAGTCCAGAATACCGACTGCTTCTTTTGTTACAGGCTTTGAACACTGCAATGCGGCTAACATATGGGATTTTACTAAGATGAAAGATTTGATACTGTTTTTGTGTTTGTGTTATATATACATATATATTATTGTTGTTTTGTTTTTCTAGCTATGTTTAATTGGCATCCAATTTTGGGATCCTTTATCTCTATCGCAGTTTTATTAATCACCTAAAATTTATTTTGTGTTCTCGCTCTAATGTCTCCTTCATATAAGTGAACTTTAATTGACTCCTGTTTGATTTTGATGTACAGCTGAAAAAAGATGGATGAAATAAAGCAATCAAAGCTGTTTCAACTGCAACTTTATAGATCGTACCGTGGATATTGAATATAATGCCGTAAGGACAATCTCTTCCGCACCTCCTATTTCACTCAGTATCCTCCACTATCACGTCACAGTGTATGTCTGACTTTTTTTTTTAATCATCTCAAAGACATTTCTTTGAATACTTCTTGTCTCTTCCTTTTCCTGCTTCCTTCCTTTCCCTCACCTCTGCATCTTCCCTGCACTCTGTCCCGGTCAGCCTTTCATTATTTTTACCCACCAGAATGTGGAGCAGCTCCACTTCATGCGAACGGAAAACCACAGGTTTTGTTCTGTCTGGCTAGCTCCCAGCATCAGCCCATCCACCAGCATCTCTGTTCAATGGAAACAAAAACAAGAGGATGTAAAACATTAATACTTTTGAGAAGGTATCACAGCACATACATGGTTTAAATCCATCATCTCTGAGTCGGAGAGAAAGAGAGGACAACACAGTGCTGCCAGAAACCAGGAAACAGAAATCTTCTTTTCAGACTTTAGTTTTCTCCGTGTCAGCTCTCTCGGGATGCTGGCACACTTCCATCGCTTTCTGAACTTCCTAGCAATGCTTACTAAGGAGTCCTGCCCCTCAACCTAGAGGTGACCATTGTGTTATCCTGACTGAATCTGAGGTTCAAGGTCCGCTGATCAGAAAATATGACATTTCCACCACGCGCCTTAGTTAATTGTTGGCATGGCTACGTAAGGCCTTCATCGGGTACATAAGACCAGATAGGTAGCAAGTTTTTACAAAGGGAGTTCCCACCAATGTCAGCTCAAAGTCAGTTCACGCTGTGATTATCAGCCATTATATCACATCTTTCAGACGAAAAGAATAGTGAGGCAAATGTTAAAATATCTCCAATTATTAGAGAAAATCTTGCTGTGTCTCCTGCAGTGAATCACATCTGATTATCATTCTGAATCTGAACATCTGTTCATCTTTTCCGCTTTTGAGAGTTCATCTCTGAAAGAAGGAGTTCTGACATCTGCGCCTCGCTGCCTACTTATTGTTTTATTGACATCTCTTTTGGGCTTTTTGGGCTGAGGATTCTGCCATGTTAGCAAATCCCATCATCTAGCATCTTCTACAGTACAGAGTGAGTTACCAACACGATTTAAGTCAGTTTGATTTTGCTTCAGACTTTCCGGAGGATTAAAAATTAGCTGGTTTAAAATAAACCTGAAAAAAAAAAAAAAAACTGAAGCAATCTTGTGATCGATTGAAATCAAGTGGCTCAACATGTATCCATTATTTGGGCTGGCAAAATGAATATTTTTTTAACCTCTAAAACATTTCCTTTGAATGCACCTCTAATGACTGGCTTTTCAGACAGCTGTAAATCCACTTAAAAGTGCTAAGAAATGGTTGTCCTAGCAAATCAATGAAACATATCAAAGCTGAACCACGAGCAGATTTCATTTTATTGTTTTGTTAGTGGGCTTTTATTTGTCTAGTGACTACATGAGCAAAGTATTTGCTGTTCAGCTCTGCTCATGCCAAAAAATACATAACAATGAAGAAGGAGAGACTGAGAGCGAGTGGTCAAACAAAATGAAAAAAAAAAACAAAAAAACAAGAGGTTGTATCAGTTTCTCTAAAAATACATCACATTAGCGATGCAGACAAAGCTCACACTTAAAGGAGTTTCAGGTTCATATAAAAAGGGATATGTTTTTCCATGTCATGTCTCATTTGCTTATTCAACAATCAAAATCAGACCCACTAGGCCGAATAATTGAGTCCAGCCCTGCAGAGTCTGTGTGAGAAAGAGAAAGCTGAATTGATTTATACGCCGTAGCATTTATAATCTTTGAAAATGCTATTTAGCTGCAGCAGAAGGAAAGGATTCAATTAAAATGCACGCTTGTGAACTATTACTTCACACAATAATGTGTCTGTGGCCTAACAAGAAACGCAACATAACAAGCGCCGCTCACTTTCTTCCCTGCAGCCCTACTTCGCTTTCCTCTGGGAGAGGGGGAGGGGTGGGGGGGTGGGGGGGGGGCGAGATTTACAGTTTGGTCAAAGTCATAACAGTAAATGCCCTAAAGGACAAGAAAATTGAACTGTATCCTTGTTATGACTTGATTTTCCTCCACTTTGGTCTTTATTGCAGAAGATTAATAACCGAGGACCTGGAAAAGCTTGACTGTTCTACCTCCCACATCCAAAGAAGAATAAGGAAATAATTAAGACACATCAAGGAGCTGATTCATTGCTCTGAAGATCTAGGAATCGATCCTGAAAACATGCTGTTGTACCAATATGCACAGTGCCTTGAACAGGTTATCATTTCCCACAGTTATTTTTATGTTCCAACCACAAACTTATTTACCATAACTTTTTTTTTTTTTGCTATTGCAAACACAAAGCTGTACAAAATTGTGACATACTAGATAAATGGGAGCCAGTTTATGGGAGAGACATCAGCTGAAGGATTGGTAGCTTTTTTTGGGATGGATACAAATGCACACCAAAAAATTAAAAAAATAAAATATTTTCAAATCATTTAAAAAAACCATGTATCATTTTCCTTTCACTTTATAGTTATGCACACTCTTTTGTATTATTATTATTATTATTATTATTATTATTATTATTATTATTATTATTATTATTATTATTATTACTATACATTCAGAAATTTGGAGCTGCAGCATGGCAATATGGGAGAAAGTTCAATGTGTATGAATCCAAGACACTGAAAACTTTATCTATATATTTTGATGTATGTTTCACATTTCTCATCCTCGGTCATTTGACCAATAGTGACCACTTTGTCACACAATGTTGGAGCTGCAACATTTATGTATATAAACACCAAGTTAAGCACAACTTCAGACAGAAAGTGAAGAATAGTACAATGCCAGAGAGCTCTCTCAACTGGTAACATTCCTCATTAGAGTCTTCACAGGTGAGGTGTTGCTTGCATAAAGACACGTTCATAAACCTGTCTTTAAACCTGCTCTTACATTAATAACCACATTATGGGGGCACTCATTTGGAGCACTTTATGCCATGAATAAATATTGTGCAAGCAAAGACTGGATAATGCGTGGATAATGTGTTGGGAGTGATTGAGTGAATGTGGGAAAATATCATGGAAAATATTAGCAAATCGGAAAATGTTACAGGTAGTTGGAATAAGAGAGATATTATAACAATATAATGCATTCTGAGCTTGTGATGACAATTCTTCCAGAACAACGTGAAATCTCACCCTTTACACTCTCATTTGCTTGTCCAGACATACACACACAAACCAGGGTGAGGATTGTTTCACTAATGAGCTGGTTTGGCCGCGGTTGAGTTATGGGCATGAGCGCATGGTGGGACGTCAGTGCAGTCTGGGAGAGTGTACTGAGTGCACCTAACGCCACACGTTGCCAAGGTCCTGTACTGACTGATTTCTCTGCCTGGAGCTGCCTTCTAACAAGGCAGAGCTGACACTGGTGCCATGACCTGACCACAAGCAGTTTGTAGGAAATATTCACATCCGTCACATAAGGCTGAGCTACAACCGGCTGTATAAACTGTAATCACACTCAAAGCCGTTGAGGTAGAAAGTGTCGCACCAAACTTCTCAGAGGGCAGTTTAAAACGGCTGGATCCAAAAAAAAAAACCCCCCGAGTAAAAAATGGCACACGAGACAAACATTGTATTACGCTCATGTTGTTTCCAGGTAATTTTGGTTTTGTCTGTTTACAACATGTAATATTTAAAAGAACGCCATGAAATGTTTGGTTTGATTGTTGCTACAGATTGATCTCTCTTTTTAAGGCCTCAGAGAGGAGAATCGTGTACCGATGCCAGGGCTGCTGATTGCACCCTTAGGTCCTCCTCATTGATACAACACAAAAAGCCAAACTAACAAACTAAAACCAGAACTACTGAGTCACAGGACCTTATTACAAATCATAATTAAGTGTAGAAACAAGATTAAGTGCTTGGTAAACTAAAAAGATTTGATGATTTACGTGTGCAACAAGTAGCTCCTGAATTTATCATCAATCACTTTGACGCCGCTCAAGGTGGCAGTTTGACAAAGTGCTGATATTCAGACTGTTGCAAGTCTGCTGTGTTCTTGTCTCATAAGATCCCATGGAAAAGTTTGTCAGAAAGTTTGGAAGACATAAAAAGAAAGATGGGGGTTATAAATCTGTAACCACATCTGAAATGAAATATAAAAGTGACAATTTTCTTAAATTGTCAAACAAGGGTTTCTTAACCCTTGTTTGTGGCCATTTAATACTCCTTAACCGACAGATGTGTTTTTTAGTTGCTTCGGAATTAAGGCAAACGCTGAATGAACATGAAATCCCAACCACATAATACAGTCGTCTTATGTTGATAAGCACATTTTTATGGGTGAAGACTCAGAGACAGCATTATAAAACAAAAAAGTAGAACATACTTCAGATCAAAAGAACAGCCCATCATTGCACATGGGCAGTATGCGAGATGCATCAAGGACACATTGTATTTCATTCATTTTTGACCCATTCACTAATTTAACCTACGTTTATGATTAAAAAAAATAATAACAGAGCTACCGTTGATTTGTACTTAATTGGCTTGTCTACATTAGCGTTGCGTAAAGACCTTTAGGAAAATTGGTATAAATGTTTCTGCGGCAGACCAGTGGATTAGTTTCATGACTTTTTCCATCAAGGTGCAGCGGTCAAATGTCCAATTGATCATGCAAGTGGCCAGCTCAGGCTGAACACCGCTAGTTTCTCCAGCTGGGCCTACATCCTCAGCAGCATTACACTCTCTGCCCCACCTGTGACAATAAACAGCTTGATTACCACCTCCCGTCCGGTGACGCCATTTAATGCTCTCTCTCGGATCGTCCTGGGGGACAAAACAACCAAAAATGTATTTATCTCCCATGCATTTAAACAGACCTCTTATTAGCTAAGTGTGTACACCACATTTTCCATCATGTGTTTCACCTGCAATATCTTTGACTTGGACTTATTAAAAAAAAAATCAGAAGAAGATATATTCCCCCTATTTTTGTTTTAACTTGACCAAAATTCCTAAGTCTTTGGGTTCACAGAGTTCCTTTTGTCTGTTTTCCAGCTGCCTCATACTCTACCTCTCATCTTACAGTTCTTCAGCGTGCAATTTCTAAAAATGACTTTAAAGCTCTTATTGTTGCAAAGGAAGATGGGCATAATCTTCTGGATGCCCAAGATTCTACTTCCATCGTCGGAAGTAGCAAAAAACCTGTCGTAAACATTATTTGGATATTTACAGTCAGAGATCCTGCACGAAAGGATGAAGTGCTGACCCTTTTTCTTGATGACAACTGAAAGAAAAATACAAAAGAAAATGTCTTTAAGGTGGCGAAATAACCAAAAGGGCAGCAGATTCCATGGAAAACCCCAAATGGTTGGAAACACTCTCAAGCCATTCTCCTCGGCTGCTCGATCTTCAAATAAACTCAGGAGGTTTTTCCAAAGCTTTGCAGAAGTAAGAAGAGGGAAAAGGGAATGAAACACTGACCTTTAATTTGTCTTTGTCATGCTATGTACATTTAAATTGGTGTTCTTGGAGTGCAACATTACACATAAAAGTGAACAGAGATAGACAATTTTAAAAAATGTTAATGACTCATTCCCAAATGATTCATTCATAGAGAATGTGTGTTTCAAATTACTGAACAGTGTGGAAACTCGCACAATCTGTCTTTTAAGACAACCACAAGCTATGCTTTCTTTTATTTGGCTGTTAAGCAGCCGACTAGCACATGGAAGCATATGAGCACAAAGGAATTATATTACTGAAACGGATGCATGTTTTTAAAAATATTTCAAGATTAAAAACGTGAAAAAAACTGTGGCGGACACTTACCTCTAAATGAAATGTTATGCCTCCAGAAAATAGTCTACCAAAGCCAACGTCCGGTTTGCGTTTTGCCTCCAGGCACATAGGTGACACAGGAAAAATTAAGGAGTTTATTTACTCGGATGAGACAAAATTGTACTTTTTAACTTGCAAAAAGTGGAATTTAGCACATCACCCTGAAAACGCCATCCTCACCTTGAAGTGCAGTGAAGGTGGGATCATGTTGTGGAAATGCATTTCCTCAGAAGAGACAGAGAAACAGTCTCTGCTGAACGGATTAATAGATATTACAAAGAAAAAATACGATTCTACATGACTTTGTTTGCAGAACAAATAAAATAACAGTAAAATACTTTTCTTTTTCATAGCAAGTGTAAAAAAAAAATATCCATTGACATGGCCAGATCCACTCCTCACCCCCTTACAACCTAGCTCACAGGTGGAAATTCAGTACTGTATGGTAATTTTTTTGATGGCTTCAATTTCATCTCTTTGTAAAGAGACTAAAGTGTAAAAGGAAGACACTACAACAGGGGTAACGGTGTACTCAAACCCCTCTCCAAGCAGAGCCCTGTAAAATAAACTTCCTTTATTGGTTAACTGGGCTCTGCTTTAGAGAAAAGGTGATGAGCTCTGATCAAGTCGGGGTGGTTGAAGGATGAACTCTTGTCCACGTCAACAGGAGGCAGGATGTCTCCCTATGGATGTTTTCTGGGAATGTCTTGGTGGGTGAAGAGTAAATCCCAAACCTCCTGGAATGAGTGTATTCCTTCTGACTGGGTAATGAGAGTAAGGATTCTGTCGGATAAGGAGAAGGGAAAAGAAGACGGTTTATAGATGTACTGAAAAGTGAGAAGTCAGACACCATTTAAGTAAATGCAGCTTACATTTCGTATTTTGCATTTCTTCCAATGGAAAAAAAAAACGAATCTCTAAATGGAAACATAATTTGAAAAATCTGTAGCTTTCCTGTTTTAGGGTCAGCTGGATATACCTATAAATAACTGGTCAAAAAAGGACTAAATCTTTCCTTTCCTAAATGTCAGGAAATGTCTATTCTGGACATTTGACCTGTAAATAAATAAATTCTCACAGTCCTAGCATTTTCAAGCAGATTACTGCATCCAAATATGAACAAGTTTTACAGATTTAAAAAAAAAACAAAAACCTGTGGACTTTGTTTTGAGACATACATTTAGGTCAGTCATTTATGAGTCGCATCATAAAGAAAGGTTTCATACCTTTTTGCTATTTTGTTTTCACCACACTTGACCACAGAAATATAACTCACACTGCAACAATGTGATCAAAATGATAAGGAAATACATTTGTGGTAAACTGTTTTTCCTCTCTCAGCATCAGTTTATGAATGAGCTTCAGGTCTCATTAAGCTTTCTAAACAATACTCCAACCTCTCTGGTTGGCTATTTTTGACTTTGGGAGAGAGTTTGAAGGGAAATCCAGGATTTGTATTTATTATTTTGACTCCTGATAAGAGACTGTGGTTAAATCTGGGGCCAAATTAACAAGCTGCAGTCATATTGTCAAATGTCAACCTCATGCGAAGATCTGAACACTCGCCCCAGCACAACGCTGTCAATCTGATTGGAAACTTTGTAGCTGATGTTTAAACCAAAGGCACTTTCCCCAAAACCGCAAGACAACTCTTGATGTTGGTGATATTTTTAGTGCAGCTGGAATGAGATTGTTTCAACAAAAAATATTTCCAAGAGAGATTCTGAGAAGCTGAATCTGAGAGAACGGAACAACATACAACAACAGCATTCTATATCACCATTTGTATTTCCTGGATATAAAGCCAAGCGACAAAAAAGTGTGGATATAGTACAAAGGAAATGCAAAAGCTCATTGGTGAGGCCAGGCTGGTGAATCGGTAGCTCCTCCACACTTTGAAGTGAGCTGCGTGAATAAGGGCCTATTTTTATAGAGGTAACTAAAAGCTGTTTTCACTGGTTGTATATTAGCCAGTAAACAGCACAAACAGAAGAAGCTTTCATTTTTATTGATCCAAACTCTGAAAATGGTTCCATAAAAGGGGTTTTTTATAAGGCATTTAATCTCTGATTAAAACGAAATAGGTGAACAGAGACTTTAATCTTTTCTAAGCATGCTTGATTAAATTTATGTCGAAAAGGAACAGCACCTGTGGAGTGAATGCCCTCCAACTGCTATGACTTTTAAATACAATAAGCTGGTGCACAAGTGTGAATTTATTGTGGACTTTCTCCTTGTCCAAAGTGCATAATTATATGCATATAGGCTGAAATGTGTACATTGCTGCACTAGGGTTCAGTTAAATGTCCATTTGTCATATCCTGGGTGGTCACATGTATTTTCAATGTCTTCCTCCCTTCTAGCTGCAGATCAGCAGCACATCAAGTTCAGTGCTTAAAAATGCGCAGGATAATGTCCACTTTTTGCCTTTCGATTAATGGCGTTATCAGGCAGTTTACGAAGCATCTAACAGACACAAAAAGTGGAAAGGAAAGAGAAAATATCCCAATTCAAAAGTAGCACACTTTACAAGATCGATGGCACATTGACAAACGGACAACATGACTCAGCAACATCTCAAGAATGCAGCCAGGAAGTCAAAGGTTGGGCAAGAATGTGCCTTGCAAATGAAAAATGAGCCTTAGCATACTGGCAAAGTAGTTACAAAGTGGCCTAAGCACAAGAAAATAATTTTTGGGGGATGGACATCACAACGTTCTGACATCACTTCCTTAGGAAATGTGTGGGAAGGGATGAAAATGTGTGTTAGAGCAAGGTGACCTCAGTTACGTCAGTTTTGTAAATAGTTTTGTCAACTATTCTAAGTATCTTGTGGAAGGATAACCAAATGGTACTACAAAAAGGCATGTTTTTCTAAACACTAAGGGCATATGTATATTTTTAAGATAGAAAAAAAAATAAAAATATATTCTCTCTCTACCACTATAAAGAAGTTAATTATATAACATGATAGAACTGTTAACTGCTATCGTTTCTGGGAACTATTGCTCTGGATGAAGAAACACATTTTCTTTGACTTTTCAAGTAAATGTACATATCCTTTCTTGTTTAATAAGATTAACAGATAAGCAGGCAGTTTTCGGCGGTATTTGACATAAATTAAGGAACGAGCGGTCTTCTAGTCGTACTCGTTAAACCACTTTTAAAGCTCAGCGTTGTAGGCTTGATTAAAATTCTCTCAACACAAATGTTTCTATTTGTTTGATAGAGCAGTGCTGAGAAATTACAAAGGAAGGAGTTGAAAAAGTGAGGATGGAAAAGCTGCAACGTTTGCCAACTGTTCTGGCGTGGCTGAAAGCCAGTTAAAAGTAGCAGTTTCCCCCAATGGTGCTGGGCTAGATTAGCGTCACCTCCCAGCCTCATGAGCCATGACAGAAGAATGCTTATGAAACTCACACATGCAGCACATAGCAGCAACTTCTGAATGAAACAGGAGACACAATGAAATTACTGATCTCCGGCCAGTGAACCGAGTCTGAAATTTCCCTCCGAGCAATTTGTGGCATGTTTCAAGAGCAAACATGTATGTGTGCAGGGAGTTATCTAAGAACACTGAACATTTTGTTTTTGTTGTTGTCTGTACAGATAAGAGCGGAAGCTATGAATGCGAAGGTCTGCAATCACAAATGCAAAACAATGCTACAGTGAACTATAACTGGTTGTTTTGGAGAAATATTGAAAAGGGAGAGAAGAAAAGACAACTGCGCAAAATTTAAAGGAAACAGGAAAAAAAAAAAAATATATATATATATATATATATATATATACAAATTTCAGGACCACTTTTAAACTGATAAAATAATTAGTGACAAGAACACCTGGAGAGGCAATACATTTACTTGGCTCCTTCCTTTTAAACCTATAGAGACGTTTAGGAGCTTCTCATAGCCGTAAGACACGCCACTTTTTGCTTCTTTTTTTTCATTTGTTTTCTCAATTTAAATGACCAACAAGCTTCAAGTATTTGGTTTGTAACCATGCATCGGCTTATAACCAGGGTGTCGTTCAAGTTTTAATGCAAAAAAAACAACAACAAAGGAACACGAACCAAAGCCAAAACAGATGAAATGCAAAAATTATTGAAGAAAGCTTTGATAGGTTCACCTGATCAAATATTGAATACCAAGGTGGAAAAAAATGACAAAAAAAAAATGCAGCTTAAAGCTTCCAAAACGATTCAGTGGAGCAGTACCCTCAATGCTCTTGTTGATAACTTAAAAGAGCAAAATGCTTGATGTGAGTATTGTCAGTAGGTAAAATTGCTCTATTTGATGCAGTGGACTTCACACAGCTTGTTTCTGTATGGCATTCTCTTTGAAGAAGACCTTTGTACAGCGGCATTGCTTTGTTGAAAAATGTGATAATTACAGCAAAAACAAAAGCCCTCAGACTACCGGGCCAACGCCTGTTGTAACATTTGCACCACTTGAAATCCCTGTATAACCTGAGTAGGCATTGTTTCATTTGAAGGAGAAAGCAGTCTGATCACATTGTGCAATGTAGAAATCATGTCCAATGATCGCCTTGTCATGTCAATAGCGAGAGCCATCAGACCCTTATAAATTATTGTTTTCTCCTCTGAGAATAAAATCTCCTTCCACCTTTCAAGGTTCCATGTTTGGTGCTCCTTTAGAAAGTTAAAATGGGCTCATTTGGCATTGGAGGCCATTGAAGTTTTTTTTTTTTCTTTTTCTTTTTGTTATTTCAACCATTCTCTCTCAAATACCCTTCTGAACTGTCCAAAAACAGAAAACGTTTTGGTCTTTACTATCTAAGCAGTGTCTGACAGTACATGAAATTAACACCAGATTAGTTTGCAAATTGTGACTCTTCAAGGCTGTGAGATTAAACTGAAGACCAGCTGTTAAGCACACTGTTTGAGTTTAAACGTCATTTTCACTTAGTTACCTAACCTATTTGTTTTGTCTGGCTTCTCTTTCTTTCTTTTGCATGTTGAAGTTCTATGTAGAAATTTGTAGCATTCTATAAGCACAGAATTCAAATATTTACCATTTCTTCCCTGGCTGAAAGCTTTTTTTTTTTTTTTTTTTTTAAATCAGGGGTGTCTGTTGTTTTTGCAGAGAACTCAAAGTCAAGCAGGAAGTAACAAGGATAAATGTTATTAATTTAAAACAGTTCAGACTGCTTAGGTAAACAGATTTTAGCAGGTTTATGAGAGACTGGCAATGATTAACATTTCTAAATAACACATTTGTATTTCAGCTGGTTACATTACGCTGGGCATACATGTAGACAACTTATTTTTTTTGCGTTTTCGACGATTGGGCCCAACGACTTTGTCACAATTACAGCAATACCACTCAGAGACTCAGGTTGAAATAGTTCAGCTTGTGGTTTTAATGCATCAAACAAAGTTTAAAGGACATGTAATTTCACTATACCATTATTTTGTTCTGTTGCACATAGAAGGCAGGTTGCTGCAATCAGGTTGAAAGCAGCAGCAGGATGTGCTGCATCCTGCTGTTATTATCAGGCAGCTGAACTGCAGTGAACCTCAGCAGCTGTTTAAAAGCTTCCTACTGCAAAGCTGTTTGTTTGCTGGTTCTGCCTTTCAGGAAAACATACACTGAATCACTTCATGCCAGTCTCATTATCGTAGACATACACACTATATGCACGGAATCTCTCGCTCCCTGTCTCACACACTCTAGCTGTGCAGATGGTCAAATGGTATACACACACGCACACACACACGCATGCATGCATTCAAATGGAGGAAACAAATGTGTGTTTAAGAGATGGCTGGTTTTGCCACCAGGACTTCCTGAGTGGACCCGGAGAGGAGGTTCAAAGAGTTCGTAAATCCCAAAACAAACAGAATGCGGTCTAAAAATAAGTTGGGATGAAGTCTAACTTTAATGGACGTAAATGTTAAAAAAACAGACTCCTAATGTAATTAAATTTAACAAACTTGTTAAAGAATTGGGCCTCATATTCCTAATACATACTTTGCGGATTGTGTTTGAAGACTTTACTTTCTGGTTCCACACTTCGTGCAGCAAAGCAGGTTTGAACTTTGATATTGTGAACTACTTGCCTGGACTTAACATGCATCTCAACGTGCTACAACTTTAATAAAAGCTACTTATCTAAAGTAATAAAATGTCCTTGTTTTTTTTTCCACTGACTGTTCATATTGCTTTCCTGTAACTGTCTTTGTTAAAGTACTATAAGGAATATAAGAGCAACAAAATAACCTTGAAACTGGATCAGCACCATATCTAGATTCAGAACCTGCAAACTGACATCTTCTCCAGTCAGTGTAAAGGAAATATATTTCCTTTACACTTCTAACCTTGGCATTGGCAGTCATTGAAAAAAAAATGGACTAATGTAATATGTCCATCGGAAGTTTACTACTTAAAGTGAAAAATCACTAGTTTTTAATCTTATTTATATATATTTTTAGATATCAGGGGTGAGTCACTGTACCCACAACTTTTTATTCCACTCATCTCATTATTCCTCCTCTAGATTATCCTTCAAACTCATCCTTTGTTAATGATCAGTTCACCAGACTTTTCTTCATCCTCATGCAAGATCTCTTATCCCACCTCTTCACAGCCTCTTCTTTACAGATCATCCATGTTTTTGCTATGAAGTTTTTTTTTTTACAATCCCCCTCCTTATGCCTGTAGATCTCCTATTCTTCACACTTGTCCTCTTGATTTCACTTTACAATTCTTTCTTTCCGCTAATTCTTCTCATCCCTCTTTATGATTCCTTCCACACAATAATCTTCATAATCTTTTTTTGGTAACATTTTTTTCATCCAACTATCTTTACTCTCCTTTACAACCCTTGTTATAGTTATCCTTAGACCATTTTATGACCTCTTTTCATTTCCCCAGTTCAGCACTTCCCTTTTCTTTACTCCTTCACTCTCACATAACACTTTACTATTTCATATTTATCACCCACATTTCTCTTTATGACTATCTAGTCTTGTCAACATTCACACTAACGCCGATAAAGCGATTTAGTGCAATGCTCTCTGTCCTTCCAGCCTATATCTTTTTCAGTTATTCTTATTTTGTCTGTCATTTTTCCTGAGATTCAATCTCAAGAGGTCCAAAGTTAGCCAAGTCATTTACCTGGTGAGTAACTATGTGACTCCCCAGATAAATAAAGCTTAATCTTCCACCTGATCTTTTGTCTCTTAACTTTGACTAAATCCAAAGCTCGCCCTACTGAGCCCTGGTCCCGCTACATGTAAAATTGTTTTATAAATAAATTATTTTTCTAGCCTAACCATGCTCTAAAAAACCTAAATGACCGAAACCTCAGCTGAACTTTTCAATGATGTAACACGTCTGTCCATTAAAAGCCCCCAACAATCATTTGCTGTTATGAAACTTTTTTTTTTTCCTTTTTTTTATTTTTGGAAGAGTGAGCAGCCAGTGTCTGCACTTCACACCCACAAATCTGGCCTCTTTAATTTTGTGCCTTGGCTTTACATCCAAATGCTTGATCCGAGAACTGTGCACAGTGTGCTCATGTATTTTTGTGGATTATTTTTATTGTGGAAAAATATATTTATTTTTCCTGGAAATGGGAAGATTTGTTATGGGTCCATATTTATTGTGACCCCCATTAACCCACTAATGGCACACACATGTAACATTTTCACACACGAAAACTGCAAGACACATGCTAAAAAAAAATGAAGTCAGGTTCATAAACATAAAAACTGGCGTTTTTCACACATAGTTTTAGACACCCAAAGGAATTTACTATGATGGTTTAACTAGAAATATAAAACCTTTGACTCATTTCATATGCTTAGGCCTCTGTGCAAACTTTCTAATGATGGCAAATAACTCGCATAACTTTTTTTTTTTTCCTGCAGGAGAAAATAAACACTAGGTGCTGTCACAGTAAAATGGTAAAATGTTTTAAAAAGTATGCTTACCCGATGCAGTTGTTTGATTTTTTTAAATTAATTTTAGTTGTCATTCTTAAAGTATTAATGTTTCAGAATATCAAACACATTTTAACATCATACAAAAAGAATGCCTGAATTAATATAAAACCTGTTTTTAATTAATTTATTAAAAGCAAAAGACTATTGAAACTAACAATTTCACAATGGTATTGGGCCTTGAAAATTATCTATCAGTTCCAGCCTTGTTTCAGAAGTAATCAAGCAGATCATGTTTTATAAATATGCTGTCCTTTGGTCAGATTAAACTAAGAAATTAGTCATAATTAATTATTTAGAGTAAAAATGTTAATTATTGCAAGACTGGAGTTGGACTGACAAAGTTCTGATCTCAGTCTGAAAGAAAATGAATGGGCAGAGGTAAAAAGCAAAGTTACCCAACACAAAGGAAATGTTAGTAAGTTTTTTGTCTTTGAGTAAAGGCATACAAAATAAACGCTCAACAAAAACATATCATTCTGGTAAGTTAATTTGAATGATTTCTGTAATTCTAACCGATCCTAAACTGTTAGGCTGATTTCACAGGTATATAGTAGGGACACAGAGTTCAGCTTACTTGAGCTGCACAGAAATAAATAAAAATACAGACCTTGGCTTGTTACTTTTCTGGTTTTCAGCTGTACTTAAGATCACCATTCAATAATTAAATCCAAAGACACAGTAGACGAAGGAGAACAACTCAAACGCTTATCTCAACACTCGAGTAACGACTTAGAGGAAATACTTTGTGAAAACTTACCATTTTGACAACTTATTACATAGGAATCAACAAGGACCAACAGCTACAATAATTCCTGTACGAGCACAAGCTTCTGTACATTGTCATCTTCTCACACATGGACCAGAGAACATGTCCAGGCCTTCTGTTCTCCATCTCCTGTTTCAATTGTCCCAGATCGGCTCGTGGATCCGTGAGAAAGTGCTGAGTCACAATAAGTCGGACTCCTGAGTCTGAGTCTCCTCCTGCAGCAACAAACAGAGTTTCAGGTTAGAAACTGCAGTAAGGCTTTATGTTTGGGACAATAAGAGTTTTGTTGCACAGCGGTTTGAAGGTAAGAGGGCAGATATGAGTGTTGACCTCTCTAAGGAGTTTCAGGCAGGGAATTAGGGATTTCTATGAAGGCAAAGACACAAAAAGCAGGGCAAAGTCAGTCAGTTTATCTGGTGTGAATGAAGGTGTAACTCATGCATTATTCTCAGGGTCTGGCTGCTTTTATGACAGAGCTGGTTAATATGATGTTATGGGACTAATGTATATATAGTATAGCCAGCACAGACCAGATCAAATAGCAGTTTTTGAATTTTAATCTCAAAGTTTATTCACGTCAACCTCCCATCTCATTGTTGCGTGCATAAATTGGTCAGATTACTGTCATATGGAATAGATTCAAATTACAAACACGTCATATTACAAAGGTCTTTTGACAAGATGAGCTGGCACGCACGCAGACCCACAACATGCATTCCCGCAGCCTGACATTTATACGCGCACACACACACACACACACACACACACACACACACACACACACACACACACACACACACACTGACTGACACCTGCTTGACAGACACCATGTGATGCTGAAGGGAGGTGTTAATCTTTAGTTTTGCTGTGACGTGTGAGGCGGCTCATTCCTCCAGGTGACTGCGCTGAGAACCTCTGGAACCTGGGACACAGAGTCCTGCAGCCGGCTGAGAATTTCCCTGTGCAACACGGTAAGAAATTATGCCGGATATCTCTCGTTTTTGAGAAATTTGTGCGGCTTTGTATGTTAAGAAAAAATAACTGAGGCGAGACGGAATGCAAAGTGTCACGTAAAGACGTTTACATATTTGCGTGCACCAACAAATATCACTAGTTTGAATGTGGTCATTGGGGTGAAAAAAATTCAGACACAACAAGTGAGCTGAACAACCAGTAATCTGAGCTACTGTATTAACAGCAGGAACACAAAACAATATGGGATGTGGTCAGGGTGATAAGTACAGCTCATGTGAACATGTTATACTGAGCAATATGATCTTGGAAAAAAAAGTTTAAAATAGCTTCAGGTTGCATTCATGAAAAGCATATAGATGTTTGCAGAAATGGTCTTTATGATGTGCTTTGATTTAAAAAAAAAAAAAAAAAAAAAAAGATTTAAGAAGAGTCCTGAACATGTGGAAACGTGACAAGGTATAGTAAAAAAAAAAAAAACAGTTAGTCTATTGACATATCATTTCTGATAGGAAATGAAAATAGAAATAGAAATAGAACCGATGTGGAATAGATTTAGAGGCAGGTGTGCAGTGAAAATAAGCTCCAAGCACATTCAAAAAGGTTCGATTCTGAAACTGTGAATGCAAAGCTGAAGTCTTTCTGATGGCACAAGTAGAATTCTGGTCACTTGGTACTTTGAAGCTTGGATAAACCATTAACTCCCAGGAACACACTTCCAAAATATAATCAAAACACTCTGGTCTGCCGACCTTTAACCCTTATTAAAAATACCTCTGCCCCAGGACTTTTCAGTGCTCAGCTAACAAGCCTTAGACGTCCGTAGTTCATCTGGTGGCAGAGCTTCAGGTGAAACGGCACACTCGCATTGAGGCTCTGAAGGTCATCGGAGGTGGCAGAGAGCCTCGGGGAAAGCTGCGACCTGCCGCTTGTGTACTCGGTTCTGTCCCAGTGAACCACATGAGGGTGGCACGGTGTCATTTGGAATAAGTGAGCATGTAATAGGGTTGTAAGTGCCCCGAGTAGGAAAGGAAACAAGACAAATTGTTCAAGTTCTTTCCAGAGTTCATCTTCTAATTCTTAGTAAACTGTGGATGCAAGACATTCAGTTTGACTTTGGGAAACAAAAGGAGACTTTGAGAAAGTATTGTGGTCAAAAACAAAGACGCAGCACTCCGGGGAAAAAAAAAGAAAAGAAAAAAAAAAAGCTATTTCACTTTGGAGTACAGCGGAAACTTTATACCAAAGGTCATAAAGTGTTTGTGCTGTAAGCGCTTGTCAAGTGTGGTGTTTAGTACAAACAGAGGCTAGCTGCAAGCCTGATCTCCATAAATACATCAGTTGATGTGGTAACAACAGTTCAGTCTGTACACATGTGGAATAAAATCTGTCTTTGTTCAAAATGTTCTGATTGTTGGGAAGCAGACGGCCCTCACAGGTCACTGTTCTGCATGGTACATTCGGTGGAAATTCCTCTGAGGTTTTGAACCAAGCTGAAGTGATTTGCTTCGAAATTGAGTTTTTCTGTTTATTTCTGTTTATCTTACAACTGGGCTTTTCTTCAGCAATTCCTTCGTTGCTTGCCTTAGGAAAATTTAGATTTTCAGATTTAATGTTTAAGATCCTGTTGTGTATATATGTAGAAATCACACATATAAGTGACCTTGTTTGTTTTATAACCATAACAAAATTCCCTTTTTCTGCAGGCTACTGAAGGAAATAAGAAATAACACCACCACCCTGTTTCCCTATAATATTTGCTGTAGTAAAACAAATAGACTTGATGCTTCAACAGGAAAGCTCAGCTGGCACAAACGTGTAAATATGCAGAAATTACCAGAAAAGGAAAACTAAAATGACCCTTGTGCAAACACAGCATTTCTTGGAAATCTGCTTTGAGCTTCTGTTCTGCAGCTCTCCACACAACCTTCAGACACTAAACAAACAGAAAGAAAACATTTACATTGCCTGCACCAAACTGTGACGGAGCGGCTCATTTCAATCAAAGAATGAGATCCTACCTGCTGAACAATGATTGACGCAGCAGATAACGTTGGCCCAGATGAATTCAGCGACAGGGTTTTCTAGACTTTTTCTAAATCTCAAAAAAACTCAGAAACATCAGCTGTGAATCCATAAGCAGACAATAAATGTAGTTCCCCTTGTTTTTTTGTTGTTGTTTTTTTTTTGTTGTTTTTTACTGTAAACTGGAAAACTTTTCTTCCCATTGATCCACATCTTCATAAAGGATCACTGGGCACTACATAGCTGTCCGAATCTGTGCACAACCCATCACTGTCTGCATGTGGATCAAAATAAAACCAAATAAGATTATTAGATTTAGGGTTTTTTGGGGGGGGAATGGGGGTGCTTAGCTGTTTTGGTCAGTCAGTCAGTCGATATTGCAGTCTTCCATTCAGCGGCTATAAACTGTCACGTTGTGGTAATATAAATTAAATATAAATGTACAATATTTTATCTACTTATAAGTATGGATAATGCCTGAAATAACACTAGCTGCTGGTTTGAAACTCCAGAAAACATTAACTCAGATTCTACATGTTTTCATTTGGATAATCTGATCATTTTAAAACATATCAGGACATTTAGGATAGGATTATAGGAAACCAACTGGAATATATTTCCATGACCTCACGGAACGAGTTCCAAATTCTGGCAGTGTGAATGTTGGCTGTGGCCAGAAAAGAGTGGAGTCCCAGTTCACCCAGTCAGATAAGCCGTGATTCAAACTGTGTTTGTTTTGGGCGTGGAGGATGCTCTCAGTGGTTTGGCTGTGATTGATCCTTCCTCTGCCCATGATCGCACCGTGACACCATTCCAGTTTCCACATTTTCTTTTCCCTCTGCTCAATTTGACCCATTTAGTCCTGGGGTTACATTAGCATTTTTCAAATTGGGCAACTGATAACTTTCTGACCTCTGTCCAAAGAGTACAAAAGGTTCTTGGACGGCTGCTTTTGGACAGCCAACCTTTGCATGTCAGAAATACTGTATTTAAAAAGTTTTATTTATTTACTTATGTTTATTAACCAATTTCATCCATGTTTTTATTATTATAAAATGTGCCAGGATTTTTATGTAATCCAAATTATATTGTCTTTAATGAAAGACATCCGCTGTTTTATTTAATCAGGTTCATGCGATCTTTATTTATGAATTACACAATTTTGTAATGTCTGATTCATATAAAATAAAATACATCTAAATTTTAGGGGGCCACTTCTGTTTGTTCATTTTCCAGAGTGACATAAACATTACTGGCTTTAAAATCATCATCTCTTATGCATTTGATTTTTTTTAAGACCAAAAAGCGAGATTATTGGCAAAAGCAATGAGCAGCAAACCAAACATGAACTGTTATGATGAGTTTGTCATCTCCAGGCAACTGCCCCATTAAGATCAAACCTATTAAAGTACAACCAGGAAGAAAAGGAAGAATTACTCAAGTAAACATTTCCAGATTGCAGTTTTGAAAATAAAAGTAATTTGAGGTGAAAAAAACTAAACAAAAATGTGATAGTAAAACATGCGGATGACTTGAGTGAAGCAAATTATCCCCGCCAGATGCTCTTCTTGTCAACAAAACTGTCAGCACATTTAGTTTTAACTTGTAGCCTTTGTATTATGGAAATTGATCTAGTTTTGTGAAAGTATTGTTCCTTTTGCAACCCAGAGAGTGTTATAAACTGTTCCTGGAGCAAACATTTAGCAATATCATACAGATGAAACCAGTGATGGTAGTTTTCAAGAGCAGGAGCCTCATTAACCCGGTACAAACCTTTATTTCATGTCCCGTTTGGAGACGCCTAATTTGGGTCAGAGATCAGACAGCTCGTCTGTCTTACTGCTCTTGTAAGACAGACGAGCTGGTTGGGGGTCTCTAGTTTCTCCACCAGGGGGCATCCTGGGACCTTCTGGAGGGCGTGAACCTGGAGCTGCACACCTGCTGCCACTTACCATCATTTGGAGGGGTTTATCAGGACGGAGCCGCCGACACTCCGGTGCCAGAGTGTTAGCCTGTGATGGTAAATCATAGATAGCTCACCTCCGACCAACCTGTTCTCCTAGTGATCTCCTTCTGTGCTGACTCTCCTAGGTCATCTTCCGTGAAATCCTGAGTTCATTGAACCTCCGCGAACCTCGGCAGCTCCCCGGTCTAGCGGCTCCCTCCCGGCTCCTATTCTGACGTCTCCCTCCAACTCACCTGTCCGCCCTCTCGAGAAGCTCCGGCCCTCTGTCCAGCCTGCAGTCTCGGATCCCTGCGGTACTCCTTCCCGAGCTCAGACGTAATCCTCAACAAGTAGGTCTCTACTGAACTGAAATTCCCACGACCCCTGAACGCCTCTTACCTGTGTTATCTTCACCAGAGAACCTGAACCACCGAGGACGAGCACCAGTTCCAGACCATCTAGTGTATACAAATATATCTGTTCTCACTGTATTCAATAAATCGACTTAAACCTTACCGGTTCTCCTGAGTGCGTTCTGCGCATGTGGGTTCGTCAAATTAACCTCAACATGACAGAACACTCTGGCCAACAACAAACCCCAGCAGACGCGCTCCGAAGAAGCATACAGGAACAACATTCCCTCATTCAAAGCCACGATGTTGCCTTACGAGAGCTAAATAAACGTCAGATAGAGGCTAACAACCGTCTCGACGAAATCGCGGGCTTCTTACAGTCCTCCCGTCAGCAGGCTCCAGCTCCTCAACCGGCTCCCGCACCCAGTCCCAGTACCGCAACAGGCGTAGTTCATTCCACGTCTTCTGAGTGTCGACCACCAAACCCAGAAAGGTTCTCAGGTGACGTGAGTAAGTTCCGGGGATTTCTTTTCCAGTGCACCATATTATTTAATCACTCCCCGCACTGTTTCTCTCATGATGGAGCCAAGATCTCATTCATAATCTCCCACCTATCAGGTCAGGCGTTAGATTGGGCAGAATCAAGATTTTCTTCATCCACTACTTATGATTGCACCTTTGAGGAGTTCCTGAAGGAGTTTAAGCAAGCATTTAACCAAGATTTGGACAAAACGTTAAATTCCCGGGATTTGCTAGAAATTAAACAGGGTCAGCGGACTGTGGCTGAGTTAGCCATTGACTTCCGCATTAAAGCGGCGGCGTCGGGGTGGAACCCACCTGCACTCAAAAGTGCTTTTTACAACGCCCTCCATGATGATTTAAAGGATTTACTAGCTACTTTAGACGAGCCCAAGACCCTGGAGGAGTTGATTAGTTTGGCTATCCGTTTGGATAACAGAACCCGCGCTCGGGCAAAAGATAAAAGGAGTCCCCCTGTGAGAGTGGCTGTGGAGGGCGTGTCACCTTACCGTCCTGCTGCTGTTCCTCCACCAACGGCAGAACCAGAGCCTATGCAGATAGGGCACACTCGCCTCTCCCTCGAAGAAAGGCAGAGACGTATGAATGCCAAACTCTGTCTGTATTGCGGCGTAGCGGGCCATTTCATCGCTTCCTGTCCAACGAAGGCAAAAGCCAGGGTCCGCTGGTAGATGCGAGGAGACTGGCGGACCATCAAATTAAAGAAGAATCTCCTCGTTTGCTTTTACCTGTCACTCTTTCCGTTCACGATCAGTCCATAACGTTTTCGGCTTTGGTTGATTCCGGCTGTGAGCGTAATTTAATGGATTCCTGCCTCGCACAACAACTGTCTATCGAAACTGTGCCTTTAAAGGTCCCCCTGAAGGTTTCGGCTCTGGACGGCAGAGCACTCCATCAGATAACCCACCAAACTGTTCCGCTGAATCTCCTGATCTCAGGTAATCACCATGAAAAGATTTCATTCTTTATTTTTCCCGCTGCCAGTTCCGCAATCATCCTGGGTTTCGACTGGTTGGCGTGTCATAATCCCCACATCGACTGGTCTGAACGACACATAATTTCCTGGTCCATTAGCTGTCACTCGTCCTGTCTCCGCTCAGCCTTGCCGCCAGGTCCGTCACCGGTGGGCCAGCAGGAGGCAGACCCACCCGATCTTTCAGCTATTCCGGTGGAGTATCACGATTTAGCTGCAGTATTCAGTAAGGTAAAAGCACTGTCACTTCCTCCGCACCGGCCGTACGATTGTGCAATAGACCTGTTACCCGGAGCTCCCCTACCTAGCAGTCGTTTGTTCAATATTTCTAGGACGGAGAGAGAGACCATGGAAAAATACATTAAGGACTCCCTTGATGCTGGGATAATCCGCTCCTCGTCTTCTCCGTTAGGGGCGGGGTTTTTCTTTGTTGAAAAGAAAGATGGTTCTCTCAGACCATGTATTGATTACCGAGGTCTCAATCAAATCACAGTTAAAAATAAATATCCATTACCCCTCCTTTCATCTGCGTTTGAGCCTGTTCAAGGAGCCACCATCTTTACTAAGCTGGATTTAAGAAATGCTTATCACCTCCTACGCATACGGGATGGGGATGAGTGGAAAACTGCATTTAAAACCCCATTAGGCCATTTCGAGTATTTGGTCATGCCATTTGGTTTATCAAATGCCCCAGCCTGTTTTCAAGCCCTAATAAACGATGTCCTGAGGGATTTTCTGAACATTTTCGTTTTTGTCTACCTTGATGACATTCTAATTTATTCTAAAAGTCTTCCAGAACACCAGAAACATGTCCGCCTTGTTCTCCAGCGGTTACTGGAGAACCGGCTGTTCGTCAAAGCTGAGAAATGTGAGTTTCATCAACCATCTGTTACATTTCTTGGTTATGTCTTAGAGGGCGGACAGGTCAGACCATCTGAGGACAAGATCAGAGCAGTTCTGGAGTGGCCTGTTCCTGAAACCAGGAAACAGCTCCAAAGGTTCCTCGGGTTTGCAAATTTCTATAGGCGGTTTATCAGAAATTACAGTCAAACCGCCCTGCCACTAACTGCTCTAACTTCACTCAAGACCACCTTCTCCTGGACTCCCGAAGCAGACGCCGCCTTTTCGAAGCTGAAATCGTTATTTGCTAATGCTCCCATACTCGTCCAACCTGACCCCACCAAACAGTTTGTTCTCGAGGTGGACGCCTCAGATTCTGGTGTAGGAGCCGTCCTTTCACAGTTTTCGGACTCTGACCATAAGACTCATCCCTGTGCCTTTTACTCCCGCAGATTGTCTCCAGCTGAAAGAAACTATGATGTGGGAGACCGTGAGCTGCTCGCCATCAAACTGGCTCTTGAAGAGTGGAGACATTGGCTGGAGGGCACAACGCACCCTGTACTGGTTTGGACCGATCACAAAAATCTTGCCTATTTGAAAACTGCTAGGCGTCTTAACCCCCGACAGTCACGATGGTCGTTATTTTTCTCCCAGTTTAACCTGTCCATTTCTTATCGCCCAGGCTCCCGAAATACTAAACCAGATGCGCTTTCCCGGTTGTACTCCCCTGATGACTCTGACAGGTCTCCGGCCCCCATTCTGCCCCCCAATTGCTCCATCGCTTCAGTCACTTGGGAGGTTGAAGATCTAATAAAACAGGCCCAATTATCTGAACCCGATCCTGGTACCGGTCCGCCCAACAAGGTTTATGTACCCACCTCTGTCAGACCCAGACTCATCAACTGGATGCACTCCACCAAGTTCTCTGCCCACCCAGGGGTCAGTAGAACTATTTCGCTCATATCCCGTCGATTCTGGTGGCCGTCGAGCTACAAGGACATTAAGGAGTATGTGTTAGCCTGCCCCGTCTGTGCTCGTAATAAACCATCCCATCAACTTCCGGCTGGTCAGCTCCAGCCGCTTCCTACCCCTAAACGACCCTGGTCTCACATTGCTCTGGATTTCGTTACAGGACTGCCCGTCTCGGGGGGTATGACCACCATCCTCACAGTTATTGACCGGTTCTCCAAGGCTTGCCATCTGGTCTCTTTAAAGAAACTTCCTTCTGCCTTTCAGACGGCTCAGCTCCTGGTCAAGCACGTTTTTCGACTACATGGCATCCCGCAGGAGATACTGTCTGACCGGGGACCTCAGTTCGTAGCGCGGGTATGGAAACATTTTTGTGCAGCCTTGGGGGCTAAAGTTTCCTTGTCCTCTGGTTATCATCCACAGAGTAATGGCCAAACTGAACGCATGAACCAGGAGCTGGAAGCCATGCTCAGATGCCTCACATCGACCAACCCCACCGACTGGAACAAGTACCTTTCGTGGGTCGAGTATGCTCACAATTCTCACATCTCCTCCGCTACTGGTCTCTCCCCTTTTGAAATCTCATTAGGGTACCAACCTCCGTTGTTTCCTTCAGAAGAGAAGGTCATTGCTGTCACCTCGGTGCAACACCACATCCGCCGCTGCAGGGCTGTCTGGAAGACTGCAGTGTCCGCCCTTAATCGCACCCTGGAACAGAACCGCCGATTTGCTGACCGCAGACGGAAACCTGCACCTGTCTATACTCCGGGTCAACAGGTTTGGCTCTCAACCAAGGATATACCGCTAAAATCCATGTCTAAGAAGCTGTCCCCCCGTTTTATTGGGCCGTACAAAGTCGAATCAGTTATCAGTCCATCAGCGGTCCGTCTGCAGCTACCCTCTTCACTCAGAGTTCATCCCACCTTTCACGTTTCCCAAATCAAGCCCGTTGTTTCCAGTTCCTTGCACCCGCCACGAGAACCCCCTCCGCCCGCCCGAGAGTTTGAAGGGGGCCCCGTTTACTCTGTCCGCCAGATTGTCGATTCCCGCAGGCGGGGTAGGGGTTGGCAATACTTAGTAGATTGGGAGGGTTACGGCCCTGAGCACCGTCAATGGGTTCCCGCCTCTTATATTGTTGACCCGTCTCTTATTGCGGACTACCGCTCCTCTCTCCCTTCGGGGTCTGCGGGACCGCCAGGTGGCGGTCATTGAGGGGGGGGTACTGTTAGGATCTGGGGAAGGCTGGTTGGGGGTCTCTAGTTTCTCCACCAGGGGGCATCCTGGGACCTTCTGGAGGGCGTGAACCTGGAGCTGCACACCTGCTGCCACTTACCATCATTTGGAGGGGTTTATCAGGACGGAGCCGCCGACACTCCGGTGCCAGAGTGTTAGCCTGTGATGGTAAATCATAGATAGCTCACCTCCGACCAACCTGTTCTCCTAGTGATCTCCTTCTGTGCTGACTCTCCTAGGTCATCTTCCGTGAAATCCTGAGTTCATTGAACCTCCGCGAACCTCGGCAGCTCCCCGGTCTAGCGGCTCCCTCCCGGCTCCTATTCTGACGTCTCCCTCCAACTCACCTGTCCGCCCTCTCGAGAAGCTCCGGCCCTCTGTCCAGCCTGCAGTCTCGGATCCCTGCGGTACTCCTTCCCGAGCTCAGACGTAATCCTCAACAAGTAGGTCTCTACTGAACTGAAATTCCCACGACCCCTGAACGCCTCTTACCTGTGTTATCTTCACCAGAGAACCTGAACCACCGAGGACGAGCACCAGTTCCAGACCATCTAGTGTATACAAATATATCTGTTCTCACTGTATTCAATAAATCGACTTAAACCTTACCGGTTCTCCTGAGTGCGTTCTGCGCATGTGGGTTCGTCAAATTAACCTCAACATGACAGCTCTGGCTGTCATGACATTACTCTGACTTTAACTTTGACAAGGTTTGGGGTCAGTTAAACTGCAAACCAACAAATTACACTGCTGTAAGCCAAACAACCATGATTGTTGGATGATAGTTTGCAAATGAAACTGTAGAAGGCACAAATATCTTTAAATATTGTGTTTAGTCGATGATGCAGGAAACAATACACAGAGACCACTAAAGCTAACTTCACAAATAAACTTGACTGACTGATTTTTCCATTACTACATTGACTTATTGTTGCACTTTTTTTTTCTTAGATTGATATAAAAATTAATGAAATCAATGCTTTAGCAAATTTCCACATAGACTCAGTTGTTTGGATCTTTCCTACTACTCTTTTTTCCCCCTCATCTATTGTGATATTCACCCATCCCAGGATCTAATCAGGTATTAAACATACTTATCATTAAGCCCACATCAGAATTAAAGATGCTGTTTTATTGATCTAATTGGCCTTTTAAAGTTGTAAGCAGAAAATCATCAGAATAACTGAAAACCTGTATCAAATTAAATTACTGAAAAAAATGTATTTTAATAATATTCTAAACTCTGACTATGACTGCACACAAACCAATATAAATGATTTAAAGCCTACTGTATGTGAATTATGTGATTGTGAGTGACTGGAAACTTCTCTCTATTACAAATACATACTTTAATGTTTCTACTGTAAATGTAAGGCCGTATTTACGTTCTAAGCTCCTTAACTCTGGCAAAAAAAAAAAAAAACTCCCTGAAAACCTGATATGTGGAAAAACATGGATGGTTCCTTTAACTCAGAACTTGAAAGATTATTGTTTTATAGACACTTTTTGATCACAAATTGACTAATGAACAGTTTGAAACATTTGCTTCTTCAATGCCTTTAATATTTGTCTTCTAACAAATGTTCACCTGTACAATGCTTTCATGCTTATGTTTTCTTGTTTCATTTCCGTCCTTCCTGTGATGTCCTGTAAATACCTTGATTTACCTTTTGTATGACTGGATCTATATGTAGTAAGTAAACTTGCCTTACAATGTTAGATGCAAGTCAGGCAAAAAAATTCACACCCTTTTCTGTATTCTTCACAGACTCTGAAAAATGCCTAAATATCTATCCGTGAACCCCTTTGAAGACATCAGCGTGAAGACAGAAAATGGACATCGCTCGAAGAAACAACGCTACGTACGCAAAGAGGGCAGTTGTAGCGTGGTGTTTCGGCATGTCCCAGAAGAGTGGCTGCTCTTTGTCAATGACATCTTTACCACCTTAGTTGAGATCAGATGGAGGGTGATGTTCCTGATCTTTGCATCGTCTTACATCCTTTCCTGGCTCTTTTTTGGGATACTCTTCTTCATCATTGCTTTGGCTCATGGAGACATCAAAGACCACAATAATGACCCTTGTGTATATCAGGTGCGCAGCTTTACAGCTGCTTTCCTCTTTTCTCTGGAAACCCAAACCACCATTGGTTATGGCTTCAGAGGAATGTCTGAGAACTGCATGATCGCCATCATCATCGTCACCATACAGGATGTCATCAGCTGCTTCATCGACACTTTTGTCATCGGGATTGTGGTGGCCAAAATGGCTTCGGCCAGAAAGAGGGCGCAGACAATTGGCTTCAGCAACCGTGCAGTTATCAACCTCCGTGACGGGTATCTGTGTCTTTCCTGGAGGATTGGGGATTTCCGCAGGCACCACATGGTGGAGGGCTCATCCTGTGCTCAGATTCTCCACACCACTGTGCACGCAACCGGAGAAGTCAATATTGCCTATGAAGACCTGGCCATCGAGCAAAAGGACATTATCTTGGTCACACCGACCACAATTTCTCACAGAATTGAACCAGGAAGCCCATTGTACAAGATGAGTTTGGAAGATTTGCGAAAAGCAGACTTTGAACTATTGGTGTCCTTCACCTATACAGATGACTCCTCTGGCATGCTGCATCAGTCACGGACATCGTACACAGTAGATGAGATCCTCTGGGGTCATCTTTTCCAGGAGATGATCAGGGTGAGCAAGAAACACTACAGGGTGGATTACAACCTGTTCAATAACACAGCTAAAGTGCTGGTACCTGTGGTCAGTGCTGAGGAGTATGAGCAGAAGAAGAACGAAAAGGAGGAACAGAAGCAGCTTCGGCTTCATGCTCGACCTTCTCCTAGACATTCCCCCAGATGTTCCCCGCGGCCATCTTCACGATCGCCGCAGAAATGTGATGAAGAGAATCGTCTGAATGCTCCAACAGTAACGGTGGAACTTACGCAAGATAACCAACCAGAACCAAATCTTCCAACAACGGAGGCCGAAAGTCAACATCAAGAAACTTTGGCTGTGTCAAGAGACCCCACAATCACAGAACAGGAGACATAAAAATGTTACCAATACACCCAACACCAACTGCAGTGAGTGTGTATGTGACAGAATGCCATCAGCAAAACTTAAGACATCCCAGAAGCTCAAAATACATTTCATCACTCAACCAAATTATGTTTGTGGAGCAGATCATTTTCACCAAGCGTGGTAAAATTACAGAGGTTGTAGTGACTGACATCATTTCTTCTCCTTTTTTTTTCCTTCTTCAACAAAGCCAATCTAGTTGTGGTACCGCACTGCACAATGCACAATGAATTCAGGCATGTTTCATTTATTTCTTTTTTTAAATTTATTTAGATTAGCGTACACACAAAATGAGAATAAACATTAGACTTTCAAAATGCACACTCAGCATGGATTAGTTTCGGTACAAATCTGTTTTTTTTTTTTAAATATGTTTTTGACACAAATATTTTCTGTCACACATATGCTTAAAACTGCTTTGAAAAACATAAGAGTGCAAAGTTTCTCAACTTATGCAGGATGTAGATCAGTGACTCAACCAGGTCTTTAATTACTGTGTAAATTAGATATTTTTAATCAGAGTATATTTTAAAATGGGTTGCTGGCTTTATTGTATTTTATCTGACATTTATTTACTCTATCAATGTTGTCAACCAAAAAATTTAGAGCAGACTCTAAAATTAAAGTTAATGCCTTCATGTGCCTCTGTGTCTTTGTGGTTATTAAATATTAAAAATATAAATATTGATAATCAAATTTGCCATGTTAAGAAAAACATTCAATGAAGATAAACAGATGAGCTCACATCATGAGGTTCATGCGAGACGGAGCAGAGCAGATAGAAATTGTACTTTAAGTTATGTGTCTTGTCTAAGGTCAGATTTACTTTAAAACAGGGGTCCCCAAGCTACGGCCTGCGGGCCGGATCTGGCCTGCCTCCTCATTTGGTCTGGCCCCCTGAACAATACCAGGGAGCATTCAGTGTTTTTTTTTCATATATATATGTGGATTTTTCTTCAACGACCAGGGGGGCTCTTGAGCAGATATGAAACTTAGTTTCCCTCAATGGAATATATACTAGTCAGTACCAGTCACCGTTTCGCTCACGGTTTTTTTCCATTTGCATTCTGGGTAAAAATCTATCTACAAACGCGAATATGTCGTCGCCAGTAATCCAGCCCCCCCGCCCCGTCAACAAAAGTTTTCTAAGGTTTCTTTCTCGAAAAACTAAGACCGGCCCCCGACCAGAAAAGGGAACAGTTATGTGGCCCTCGCAGGAAAAAGTTTGGGGACCCCTGCTTTAAAATATTTTCAAAAACAACAAATAGATGATGATTTGTCTCAGACTATTTTACAATTCATGCCATTTTTAGAAAAAATGTTTCTAGAAATGTTCATCAAAACCGTTCTAGAGTGAGCGGTTTTGATAAATACGTGTTTATTTGGTTGCATCTTTATTCTCAGCAGTCATCTAAGATTGATTTAAATTCTTGACGCCCTGAGCTTAAAATCCATGCCAACATCAAACAACCAGACACAACCTTCATCTATGTTTTGCACATGTTTTATAATTCATTTAAAACATCAGCAAAGAGCTTGTGATGTTACACAGGAACCTGCTTAGTGACAAAATCATGTCATATTTAACACATTAATTTAATCTTCCCCAGAGGTTCATGAGACTACGTCTTTTCATCCAACACATTGACTTATCAGAGTTGTAAACTTTGCATTAGAATTGATTAGAAATAACAGTAATGTTTGTGAACAAAATGGTAATAAACTGGGAATTGAAAACTGTAACAGATTTTTTAGATATTGTTGGTGAACATATTTTACTATGATTGTAAAAAAAAAAAAAGTACTCCTGAGTACATCTTTACTTTTTCTCAACATAATGAACACATATGCATGTTCATGTGCATGTAGCGATGCCATGCTCACCACATGCACTATGTATTCATGCAGAAATTATTTCTAAAGTCTAGTAAAGCCACAGATTGGTGTTCCAAATAAATATAATCAAAAAGTTTAATCTGATTTATGCTCAGACAGTGAGAAAAAAAAAATGTGTCTGTGTTTTTTATTCGGCGTATATAAGTATCTGATTTCAAGTGTATGTTTTAAATTGGAACTATATAAATAAATAGAACTGAATTAAATTGACTCTCGGGGAAACAGAAGTTCAGCACCCTCTCCACCAGTTGAATGCTTTCATGAAATCCACAAAAGGGCTCCTCGGTCTGGGTTTGTGTTATTATTCATGGAGCAGCCACCTGTTCCACTTCATATATGTAGGTGAACTCATCCTCCCCAGAGTAGCATCAACTGCAAATTTGACAATGGTGCTGCAGAGTTGGGTTGTAACATAGCCATATGTCTAAAGATCTAAAAGCCCTGAAGAGAATCATGCTGACACTGATGGCAGAGGGAGTTTGAAGGTCATATGTGTCTGGTCAGTCAAAGTCCTGTATCCACAGGTGCAGGTGGAGCTCTGGAGATGCACATAACACAATACATGTGCTGTTAAAAGTAGAACTAAAGTCAGTTAAGATGAATGACTGGTCCTCCAGGTAGCGCAAAACAGGTGAAGACCAACAGCAATAGCATCCTCAGTACACCGTAGACCATTGTTTCACAATCTTTTTCAGGCCAAGGACCACTTACTCCATTTCAATCTGGAAAGACTCAGACGAAGAAAAAGGAACAATCAAAAGATTTAATGACAGCAATGAATAACAGTTCTTTGGCGCTCGGGCCCCGGCAGCTGATTTGAGCTGAGATTTGATGTGAACTCGATGAACATCCCGATAACCGATTAGGGATGCTCTCCCCCAGGGCCCGACACTGGTGCCATCCTGGAGAGCTGAAGGATGTGGGTGGAGAAGGGGCGGTGGTGGATCGAACGCAGCTGGGAAGCGGCTGACGGCTCGGGTGTGGATCCTTTTATGCTGAGCTTGATTGATGATTGGACACGCCAGGTGAGGTCCAGTGCTGAGGTCGTAGATGAGCATAACGCCGATGGGCGAACGGAGGGGATGGAGTCTTCCAGGTTGAATTTTCACCATCAGTTACATTTAACAAACACTTGAAATTGCCCCCGCAATAACACAACATCTTAACATACAACCTGAAATGAAAAGTCTCTTAATAACTCACTGTCTTTCTCCTTCAGGGTGGCTTTTCTGTAATGTGGCCACAATAAAACCAGGAACAAGTCACTGAGTTATTTACACATTCTGAAAGTATGGATCCTAAACTTTCCAATGAAAAAAAGTTATTTTCTACAAGTGTTTGCACTCATAATGTTTTAGGGCTACTTGTACTTTAGAAGGATAATAAAAGAAAAATTGACTCATGTTGCATTGGCAAAAACAAATATTTTCTTTCAGCCAGTAGATAGCCTGACATAAATAATTGTATTTTAGGTGTTAAGATGCACCTAAAATAAAAGGTGGGATGCAGCTATTCACTGTCACCATCATATTGCATTCAACACAGCCACAGACCCAGATCTGCATGCCCAGATGCAGATCTGGGCATGCAGATCTGGGTCTGCATGCCCGGTGGAAAGAAACTTTCCACCGGTTTCTTAAGGTTTTCTTTTTAGTGGCCCAGTCTTACGCCATTTCTCCATTATCTTCAAACACAATCCTTTGGTAAGCCAACTTGTAGCCTCGCACTTTGAGCTTATGTCACGGAAAATAAACGGTTATTTACATTTACTCGCGGGCCACCAGGGGGAGCCCGCGGACCATATATTTGGTCCTGTGATCACAATTTGAGCAATACTGCGGTAGACCTATGAGCTCTGTAATCTCAAGGTTCTATGTTTTCATATTCAATCATAGAACTGTAGGGAATCAGATTACCTAATTCACCAGCCGTGAAGTATGTGGAGCAAAATGACCAATAAAACAATAATGAGCCAAATATTACCAAAACTTTGAGCATATAAAACAAACTAAATCTCACTTGGTTTTCTTGGCTGCGCCTTCTTGTAAATAAAGAGTGACTTCACATTTGGATGATCGTCCGGAGCCATGGTTTGCTTTTTTTTTTTTTTTAAACGAAGACTTTCTATCTGATGCTGCCAGAACACCAGTGTTTCAGTTTTCCAGGTCTGTCTGACCTCCCAGAGCAAGTAATGATGCAACGAGCAGTTCACATCTGCTGGGTCTCTGCTAAGCCGCTGAAGAAGCTGGCCTCAGTCTGAAAGGAAATATTTTTCCCAAATAACAGAAGAATCATTAGTCATGATTGTCTTTAAATAGTTCTGCACTTACTTTGTAAACAACCTGTTTTTGTCTGGCCACTTTGAGGTTGCATGAATCCGTGTTGCAAACAAACTGAATATGATGAGCAGATATAGAAGGTCGGTGTTTATTTCTAAAGCTTACACTGCAGCTGCTAAAAAAAAAAAAGAAAAAAAAAGAAAAGAAAACAGGAGGTGGATGTTTTGCTACTGTATATGGACGTCTATCTGTTTCCTTTCCTGCATTGAGGATAACATTTTTGCACAGCTTGCAAAAATTTAATTCACTGCAAGCATAACAACAGAGCATAGATCTCTGTTGTTATCCTTCTTGACACATTCAGCTCTGTACTCAATGATTTGGGGATTGAATCTAATGTGGCCGTAGGCGAGGATGATGGCTGACATTCCAATGCAGGATTCTACTTTGAATTTAGTCATTTTAACCATTGTGGCTGGATGTGTGTTGAGGACCATCCCACTGGAAGGTGAACCGCCATCTCTTGCAATCTCTTAAGTTTTCTTCAAATATTGCCCTGCATGTTTTTAACTCCATCTCACCCATGAACTTGAAAAAAACTCCCCTTCACCATGATGCTGCTACCACTGTGTGCCACCATGGGATTTGGTGGTAGTTGGCGCACATTTGCATAGATATCTTAGGGAAAAAAATATCAAGATAATAAAAAAAACACTTCTATGGGAAACCTATATTACTTGCATAAAAATCGAAATTGGAACCTTTAGACTTGCTTGCTGCAAGTAAACAGTGCCATTCACCTCTTTTTATTACAGAAATAAATATCCTTTTCAACCACAAAATTTTACATGTGTGTGCATTGTGTTTGTTAGTATTCATAGTTGTGACTATTGCTCTTATTTGTACATTTCCAGTTATCTTATACGGGTTTTTTTTGTTTGTTTTTGTTGTTGTTGTTCTTAGATATTTTGACATTTTTGACATGGAAATGAATACCACTATCATCATGTGTCTAGGGTGAAAATAGAAATTTGTAGCAATAGTTATGATATGGCCGTTAAAATCTCCGAAACGCAGACATGTGTGCACAAAAGTACTAAAGTTTATTGCACGATCCCAGCCAGCATACCCATGTGGGCCCCATATGGGAAAAAAGAGGGCTGCCAATATGGGCCCCAAATGGGTTTGTCCGCGGGTTCCATGGTGGCCCCACATGGGTTTGCCCAGGTAGATTTAAATGGGTGCTGACTGGGTTTTCAGTGGGACCCAGATGGGTAACTTACATGAGCCCCATCTGGGCCCCACTTGGGAGCTTTCATGAATTTTTACTGGGCCCCAACTGGGTCTAAACTGGGCTAGAATATGGGTACCAAGTGGGTTTGTCCGCGGGTTCCATGGTGGCCCCACATGGGTTTGCCCAGGTAATTTAATTGGGTGCTGACTGGGTTTTGAGTGGGGCCCAGATGGGTAACTTACATGAGGCCCATCTGGGCCCCACTTGGGAGCTTTCATGAATTTTTACCTGGGCCCCAACTGGGTCTAAACTGGGCTAGAATATGGGCACCAAGTGGGTTTGTCCACGGGTTCCATGGTGGCCCCATATGGGTTTGCCCAGGTAGATTTAAATGGGTGCTGACTGGGTTTTCAGTGGGGCCCACATGGGTAACTTACATGAGGCCCATCTGGGCCCCACTTGGGAGCTTTCATGAATTTTTACCTGGGCCCCAACTGGGTCTAAACTGGGCTAGAATATGGGTACCAAGTGGGTTTGTCCGCGTGTTCCATGGTGGCCCCACACGGTTTGCCCAGGTAATTTAATTGGTTGCTGACTGGGTTTTGAGTGGGGCCCAGATGGGTAACTTACATGAGGCCCATCTGGGCCCCACTTGGGAGCTTTCATGAATTTTTACCTGGGCCCCAACTGGGTCTAAACTGGGCTAGAATATGGGCACCAAGTGGGTTTGTCCACGGGTTCCATGGTGGCCCCATATGGGTTTGCCCAGGTAGATTTAAATGGGTGCTGACTGGGTTTTCAGTGGGGCCCAGATGGGTACCTTACATAAGGCCCATCTTGGCCCCACTTGGCAGCTTTCATTTTTACCTGGGCCCCAACTGGGTCTAAACTGGGCTAGAATATGGGTACCAAGTGGGTTTGTCCACGGGTTCCATGGTGGCCCCATATGGGTTTGCCCAGGTAGATTTAAATGGGTGCTGACTGGGTTTTCAGTGGGGCCCAGATGGGTACCTTACATGAGGCCCATCTTGGCCCCACTTGGCAGCTTTCATTTTTACCTGGGCCCCAACTGGGGCTAAACTGGGCTAGAATATGGGTACCAAGTGGGTTTGTCCACGGGTTCCATGGTGGCCCCATATGGGTTTGCCCAGGTAGATTTAAATGGGTGCTGACTGGGTTTTCAGTGGGGCCCAGATGGGTACCTTACATGAGGCCCATCTTGGCCCCACTTGGCAGCTTTCATTTTTACCTGGGCCCCAACTGGGGCTAAACTGGGCTAGAATATGGGTACCAAGTGGGTTTGTCCACGGGTTCCATGGTGGCCCCATATGGGTTTGCCCAGGTAGATTTAAATGGGTGCTGACTGGGTTTTCAGTGGGGCCCAGATGGGTACCTTACATGAGGCCCATCTTGGCCCCACTTGGCAGCTTTCATTTTTACCTGGGCCCCAACTGGGGCTAAACTGGGCTAGAATATGGGTACCAAGTGGGTTTGTCCACGGGTTCCATGGTGGCCCCATATGGGTTTGCCCAGGTAGATTTAAATGGGTGCTGACTGGGTTTTCAGTGGGGCCCAGATGGGTACCTTACATGAGGCCCATCTTGGCCCCACTTGGCAGCTTTCATTTTTACCTGGGCCCCAACTGGGGCTAAACTGGGCTAGAATATGGGTACCAAGTGGGTTTGTCCACGGGTTCCATGGTGGCCCCATATGGGTTTACCCAGGTAGATTTAAATGGGTGCTGACTGGGTTTTCAGTGGGGCCCAGATGGGTACCTTACATGAGGCCCATCTTGGCCCCACTTGGGAGCTTTCATTTTTTACCTGGGCCCCAACTGGGGCTAAACTGGGCTAGAATATGGGTACCAAGTGGGTTTGTCCACGGGTTCCATGGTGGCCCCATATGGTTTTGCCCAGGTAGATTTAAATGGGTGCTGACTGGGTTTTCAGTGGGGCCCAGATGCCTCATTCCTGTAGGAACAATGGGGTCTGTCTCACCTAACCTGAAAGTGAATTACATTAATAGATATACAATCTTAATCAACAAACCAAAGTATTAAAATGCTTTAGCACAAAACCTGCATTAAAAAAAGAGATGAAAAATGTCTTTTGGTCAAGGTTTTTATTTGGTAATTTTAAATATTGTCAGTTTTTTTTAACTCGTCAATTATAAGAGCTTTATTAACACAGAGCAAATGATGCCACAAGAAATGCACTGGTAAAAGAAATCTACAAAATTATTCATATTGCAGATTTGAAAATAACAGAAACTAGTTTAATATAACAAATGTATAAACATAGATCTATATGTAGATATATAATTATCTATGTAACTAGATTTCTAGCTATGTAAATATATATTTATCTCTATATATATAGATCTATATATCTAGATAGTTATATTTCTACATCTCGTTATCTAGATAACTATGCATCTAGTTATGTAAATATGTATAGATACATACATGTATATAGATCTATATCTAGATATGCAACTATATAGATCTGTACATCTATATATAAATACATATAAATATATATCAACACACACACACACCTACATAGCTCTTTCACACTACATTTTTGTCAAATATTTTTAATAACCTATATGCCACACTTGAAAGCTCTCATACATCATTGTAACTGTCCATCTTGGAACCTGCCCACCTGAGTCTGAGCTGGCTGCCTCCCTAGTCGCTCTAACTTTTCTATTTCCACCTCTGTCCGGGGCTCCAGTAACCCACTTCGAGTGCCTTTTCCGTATCTTTGTGTGATTCCGTGGATGGATCCATTTCTTTTAAGTGCACCTAAAAAACAAGCAAAGGTAGAAATTGCATTAGTGTTTTACTTTTAGTACAATGTAACATTAATGAAATGTGCATCTCTTCCCCTTCAAGGGGCAGAAATGCTTGCAGGGATCTGCCAAAATCAAAGCACTCTCGAGTCATTATTATTATGTAGATAGAGGTGTGCAGATCGATCAGCAATCATAAGCGGTTAATTTCCGTGAAAATGTGTTTGATTGGTGATCGCTGATCACGGCCTCTTGTTGCAGATCACCTGTATCTCATTCGCAGCCTGCATGTGCAGCTGATCTACTCTTTCCGTCACACTGCGCACTTTTTAATTTTGCCAGATAACATGTTATCATTTATACCTAAAGTGAAAAAATAACAGCCAATCCAGACGATCGGCAGCGATGGGCCCCATGGGTGATCGGTATCAGAATTGGAAGCAAAAAACCTGATCGGAGCATCCCTAGTACACACACTATATTCTTATTGTAAATTTAAAATATATTAATGTATATAAATCAACTACTGACATAAAGGTTCTATCATGGTCTTGTATATTTTGTTAATACTGTTTGAAATGCAAACAATATTACCTTCAAATTTTGTCAGCAATCAAATCTTTAAGTTCTTGAGAGCACAGTGAAAGAATACTATGTGAATTAAACCAAAAATTGAAGTCTCAGTTTTTAATCTAAAAAAAAAAAAAAGATTACTAAAAATGAACAAAAGGCATAAGACAACCAAAATTAACAAATGTTCAAGAAAAAAAGTGAATATAAAAACTGATCTTTACCATACAAAACATCAGAGACGCAGGTCCCGGAACTTGTTTCCTATGTCGGCCAAACAGGTTGAACTGGAGGGCCAATTCAGGGGACATGAGGAATCGCACAGCTTGTTGTACTGCATCATCTAAGGACCCTCCTCCAATTTCTGCAACCATGACAACCTTAAGTATAATGACAATTACAGGACAACATTTTAAAATCAGGACGCATGATACATTTAGTTTTTATTAATTGATTTGTTATTGTTTCACACATATATAGCTTATAAGCTTACTTTTATACATGGACAAAATGCCAATTGTTAATGTCTGTATCAATTTAAGTCAATAAATTTTGAAGGATTAGAAGGAAAAAGTAAAGCAAGGAGAACCAAATGGGTAAAAGAACTGAGAGCAGCTCAAATGACAACCAGGGAGACAGAAGATCTAGAGCAGTGGTTCTTAACCTTTTTTGAGGTACCGAACCCCCCAGTTTCATATGCGCATTCACCGAACCCCGCTTCCCCCCTCCTTGCCCCATCCCTGTGCTCCTCCGCAGCACTGATTGGCTAAGCAATGTAACGTGATCCTCTGCAGCAAATGATGGCAAAGCGGCGCATCACGACTTTACACAAGTTTTTTTCCCTCCGCGGCAGAGGCTCCGCCGAACCCCTGGGGTTCGATCGAACCCAGGTTAAGAACCACTGATCTAGAGTTGTGTGTTACAGAAGTCCCTGTTCCACGTTACCTTCTACGTCGCTTTTCTGGAATATCATTATCTGTTTGAAGATCTGATGTCACTTCTGCCCTTGCAAGCCTTCTTCACGCTTCTCCATAGTAGTCTGTAGAAAATAAATTTTTAAAAAGTATTAAAACATTGGTAAATCTAAAGCTCCCATTTGCATTGACCAAACAAATGGCTAGTTGAGACCTAAACACCCACTTGTCATGTTTTTTGCAGTCAAACGATGACAGAATAAAACGCTTTAAAATGTCACTTACACAATAAAACAAACATGATTTTAAAATATTTACTACTATGCCTTCATTCTATTTACAAAAAAGCTTTTATGCCAAATATACTGAAACCACATGGGCCCCATTTCGTGTTGCCCATTTCTGTCCCATTCTCAGTTAGCCCACAATAATGCTGAATACAGTCTACATTTAGCCCAAATGGGCTGACAATATGGGTCCCATTTTAGGTTAAACATATGGGCCTCGTGTAGTTAGCCCAGACAAAACCCATGCCCATTCATCATTACCTATCTAGTCCACAACTACACGATTCAATGCAGTTTCATGAAAAAAAAAAATAATAATAATTAAAAATGCACAATTAATGGATCCCAGCTATGCATGCTGGCTTAATTGGCTGCGAGAAAGATTGTTAAAAACCCATGTACACAGAATGAAAGCGAAGTAGTTACTCTTTATAAATAATGTAAGTGGTTTTATCGTGTCAAGGTACTTTAAAAGCAACCTCCGCTAGCAACGTAGATTCATAGTGAACCGATTTTATTCTGCCGCGTTGGCGCTCAAATTTACCGGTGAATGGCGCCGCAGCGTATTTGAAAATGATCTGGCCCAGAACAGTTTGAAATCGCTCTGCATCCAAATATTCTTACCTCAATAATGGCAGATGACTTATTGTGTGTGTTAAAAAAATCACCTAAAAGAAAAACAAACAAAAAAAAGAAGAAACAACTAATAAGGTCTTTCGGGGTACTCCGGTCATCCGAACCATTACGAGCAACAAATGTTTTAACTAACGATTTAAAATCTCTCCCTAAAATTTGACACAGACAAAACAGACAGAAGTGTACTTACAGATTCTTTAGTAGAAGGCCAGCGAACCTGCAGACTCCACGCCAACGGACTGATGGGACTACGTTTGATTTTGAAACCGCATATCCATCCGCCGTTAACAATTGTACGTTCTCCAAGAAACACGAGATTAATTTTGAGAGTAATACATCGGTTTAACAAATGTAAAACCGATGTAGCACTCACAAATTTTCTCAATAAAAATAAATAAATATAGTCGTCCTTATTCAAATGTGTTTTGGAACTACTTTCTTTAGTGGATGTGTAAAGTGTCTACTTCAATTCACCAACCTTTATTGGCAACGGTGCCAGAGAAAAAATGAACAAAAAGGTTAAAAAGATTATTGAAAAAAGATTAAAAGATATAAAAATAATCATAAATAGAAATGTTTAGTTTTTTTATTTTATTTATGCTGACAACTTGGAAAATGTTTACAGATGAAAAAACAGATGCTAAAAATTTTACTCTTGTCTTTCTCACTTGAGTTTTGTTTGAATTCATTTTCTAAACATTTTGTAATATTTTTCACGATGATCTGATCTGAACTATTTCTCCAAATAAGAATTAAGTCCTTCTATGAAAAAGCTGCAATGAACACTTGGATGTCTGAACATCCAATTGATAATAAAATAAAATTAAATTACATTTAAAAAAAGAAGCAAGGACAAAAGTCCACTCTGAACCACTCTGAGCAGCAGAAGATTATGCATATTTAAAACAGATAATGTCACAAAAATGTTAGGACATATGGACTGTTCTAGTGTAAAATAATAAAAAGAAAAAATGCTAGGACTTCAAAGTGTAGCTTGGACAATACTGAACTGGTTTAAAAAATAAAGCATTGAAACATATTTTGGTCTTCTGGAAGCCTAGTGTAATGTCGGTGTTAGTAAATGAGCCAGACACAGAAATCATGTAGTGAGCATGGTTCAAATACAATACCTCTTTATGACCTCCAAGATGAGGTAACCATCCAAGGAGAGCTTTTAATTTTGTAGAAAGCTTATACAATTGCTTCAACAATTTACCTTTTATCAGCTCCAATACAGGCCAACTGAGTAACAATTTCCTTAGCTAAAGGCCATCAATCTGACATCTCATAATTTTTTTCAAAGTTTTTATAATCTTGCTCTTGCAGCTTTTGCTTTTGACATATAGTGAAAAGTTTAAAAGTGACAGGGTAACCACATTGTCTAATCAGATTTAAAAAAAAAAAATTCCCATTACCCCACATGAAAAAGGATTAAGGTCTACATTTTCCTACCCAGGTCTAACCCATGTATGGTCAGCCCATGCTTGTGTCATGTGGGTTCAATGTGGTCAGCCCACATGGGTTTCCCATGTTGGGCCCATGATACTGGAACTACATGGGCCCCACATAGTGTTGCCCACTTCTGCCCCATCCCTAGTTAGCCCACATAAAAAAGCAATGGGGCCTACATACGCATGCCCAGGTCCAACCCATGTACGGTCAGCCCATACTTATCTCATGTGGGTTCAATGTGGTCAGCCCACATGGGCTTCCCATGTTGGGCCCATGATACTGAAACTACATGGGCCCCACATAGTGTTGCCCATTTTTGCCCCATCCCCAGTTAGCCCACATAAAAATGGAATGGGGCCTACATATGTATGCCCAGGCCCAACCCATGTACAGTCAGCCCGTGCTTATGTCATGTGGGTTCAATGCAGTCAGCCCATGTGGGTCCCACATAGTGTTGCCCATTTCTGCCCAATCCCCAGTTAGCCCACATAAAAAAAGGATTAGGGTCTACATTTTCCTGCCCAGGTCCAACCCATGTACGGTCAGCCCATGCTTATCTGGGTTCTATGCGGTCAACCAACATAGGCTTCCCATGTTGGGCCCATGATACGGAAACTACATGGGCCCCACATAGTGTTGCCCACTTCTGCCCCATTCCCAGATAGCCCACATAAAAAAGGAATGGGGCCTACATACGCATGCCCAGGTCCAACCCATGTACGGTCAGCCCATACTTATCACATGTGGGTTCAATGTGGTCAGCCCACATGGGTTTCCCATGTTGGGCCCATGATACTGGAACTACATGGGCCCCACATAGTGTTGCCCACTTCTGCCCCATCCCCAGTTAGCCCACATAAAAAAGCAATGGGGCCTACATACGCATGCCCAGGTCCAACCCATGTACGGTCAGCTCATACTTATCTCATGTGGGTTCAATGTGGTCAGCCCACATGGGCTTCCCATGTTGGGCCCATGATACTGGAACTACATGGGCCCCACATATTGTTGCCCACTTCTGCCCCATCCCCAGTTAGCCCACATAAAAAAGGAATGGGGCCTACATACGCATGCCCAGGTCCAACCCATGTACGGTCAGCCCATACTTATCTCATGTGGGTTCAATGTGGTCAGCCCACATGGGCTTCCCATGTTGGGCCCGTGATACTGAAACTACATGGGCCCCACATATTGTTGCCCACTTCTGCCCCATCCCCACTTAGCCCACATGAAAAAGGAATGGGGCCTACATACGCATGCCCAGGTCCAACCCATGTACGGTCAGCCCATACTTATCTCATGTGGGTTCAATATGGTCAGCCCACATGGGTTTCCCATGTTGGGCCCATGATACTGGAACTACATGGGCCCCACATAGTGTTGCCCACTTCTGCCCCATCCCCAGTTAGCCCACATAAGAAAGCAATGGGGCCTACATACGCATGCCCAGGTCCAACCCATGTACGGTCAGCCCATACTTATCACATGTGGGTTCAATGTGGTCAGCCCACACGGGTTTCCCATGTTGGGCCCATGATACTGGAACTACATGGGCCCCACATAGTGTTGCCCACTTCTGCCCCATCCCCAGTTAGCCCACATAAAAAAGCAATGGGGCCTACATACGCATGCCCAGGTCCAACCCATGTACGGTCAGCTCATACTTATCTCATGTGGGTTCAATGTGGTCAGCCCACATGGGCTTCCCATGTTGGGCCCATGATACTGGAACTACATGGGCCCCACATATTGTTGCCCACTTCTGCCCCATCCCCAGTTAGCCCACATAAAAAAGGAATGGGGCCTACATACGCATGCCCAGGTCCAACCCATGTACGGTCAGCCCATACTTATCTCATGTGGGTTCAATGTGGTCAGCCCACATGGGCTTCCCATGTTGGGCCCGTGATACTGAAACTACATGGGCCCCACATATTGTTGCCCACTTCTGCCCCATCCCCACTTAGCCCACATGAAAAAGGAATGGGGCCTACATACGCATGCCCAGGTCCAACCCATGTACGGTCAGCCCATACTTATCTCATGTGGGTTCAATGTGGTCAGCCCACATGGGTTTCCCATGTTGGGCCCATGATACTGGAACTACATGGGCCCCACATAGTGTTGCCCACTTCTGCCCCATCCCCAGTTAGCCCACATAAAAAAGGTATGGGGCCTACATACGCATGCCCAGGTCCAACCCATGTACGGTCAGCCCATACTTATCTCATGTGGGTTCAATATGGTCAGCCCACATGGGTTTCCCATGTTGGGCCCGTGATACTGGAACTACATGGGCCCCACATAGTGTTGCCCACTTCTGCCCCATCCCCAGTTAGCCCACATAAAAAAGGTATGGGGCCTACATACGCATGCCCAGGTCCAACCCATGTACGGTCAGCCCATACTTATCTCATGTGGGTTCAATGTGGTCAGCCCACATGGGTTTCCCATGTTGGGCCCGTGATACTGGAACTACATGGGCCCCACATAGTGTTGCCCACTTCTGCCCCATCCCCAGTTAGCCCACATAAAAAAGGTATGGGGCCTACATACGCATGCCCAGGTCCAACCCATGTACGGTCAGCCCATACTTATCTCATGTGGGTTCAATGTGGTCAGCCCACATGGGCTTCCCATGTTGGGCCCATGATACTGAAACTACATGGGCCCCACATAGTGTTGCCCACTTCTGCCCCATTCACAGTTAGCCCACATTAATGCTGAATGGGGCCCATATGTTTAGCCCTAATGGGCCAGCCCAAGTGGGTCCCATTTTAGGTTACCATATCGGTCCCATACAGTTAGCCCAGATAAAACCCATGCCCACTCATAACCCATGTAGCCCACATCAAACCCAAGTGGGGCCCACCTATGCATGCTGGCTGGGATCCTGCCTTCTATCTGTGTTTACACATCTTGATCCTCTAGATGCTGCTGCTGCTGCTGCTGCTGCAACCTGAAAAGTCGGACTGAGAATCCTCCTCCTGTTTCACGCAGTACTCACACTTCAGAGCCGTGTGCGTATCCGTGGGAGAAAAATTCACCGGTTAAAATCCAGCCTCCAGCCCTCCACCTTGTGGTCCACACGCAGCAATGGATCCCTGCACGCATTGCTGGAAATTGGGCATGGAAAACAAACACACACACACACACACACACACACACACACACGCACGCACACACACACACACGCACGCACGCACGCACACACACGCACACGCACACACTCACGCACACACTTCACTGACACAGGTGGTTTGGACTAAATATATGTGCTGCTATAAATAAACCCGAGCTAAAAATAAGCCGGACTGGGGGAAAAATGAAGGCTGGGTGAAAACATGAAGCTTGTGGGGTTAATGTTTGGAATGAATTAGTGAGCAGGAAGAATGGTTCAGCTGGAAGACAACATGGTTAAGGACCGACCTAAAATTACAGGGCAACAGATGCACAGTCTAAACATCTAAAGCAACCCGATAGCTCAGTGGAGAAAGACAGTCATATCATAATGCAGGCATGTAGGCCCTGTATTGAGTGAGTCAGTCTTTCCGACAGAACACTTTTTCCCCCCCTCCCAAAGCCTCATTTTAACAAACTCAAAGTGCAAAGAGAACATACATCACCAAAATCACCTTTTGTTTATTTGCAATTCAAATGTTATTTTTTTTTTTTTTTGTAAATTAGTTTACATTGAGCCTAAAAGCAGCTGCACTACTTTAAATAAATCAATAAAACAACAACATACAGGTGATATTGTGCAGATTTTTTTAAAAGCATCCACTGCTGCTCTCCTGGTAATTATTTCCATGTCTCGGTTTCCTTTCAAATCCCTGATTTGGGTTTAATTTGTCGTCGCCTAATTTGCTTCACTTCCACGCTGTGACCTGCACACATGAGCGGTGTCGGTCAAACATGAAAACACGATCACTCAGCCAGTTCCACGGTGCGCGCTCCCCAAACCCACCCCACCTCACCCTCCACTTCATCTAACCCTCAAACTCCCCCCGCCCCTGTCCCTCTGCCATTGGTCGGGCGCGGAGCGGGGGGCGGGTCGAGCCGGAGCAGGCGATTTAAAATGGTTTGGGGGAACTCAGCGCGAAGCACATTATCAAGACCGGTCCTCCAGAGACACGAGGGACGTCTCAGCTCGTTAGTGCCAAAGTAAATAATAAGCGGAGCGGTTAAACGGAGGCCACGGGAGCGTCTGGATTATATTTCAGACAGCTTGATCCAAGCCGGTCCACAGATGCTCAACAGGTAGGAGCAGCTTATTGCACAAACTGTTTGTAATAAGACCGTAAACAGTCGAAGTAGTTTTAAAGTGCTTTTATTTGAATTATTTTTGATTCAACTCCTGACTTTGATGGGTTCAGATGTTTCTCTTTGACGCTCAGACTTCCTGCCTTTTACACTCCAAATGCGCGCGGTCACATCTGTCTGACAGCCCGCGGAAAAGTTTTTAATTTTTTTTCTCACTCATTTCATTTTTTTTGTTGTTGTTTCTTTATGGGTAAAATGTGGATGTGGATGTCTATGTGCGGGATTGCTTCATATTACAGCGCATTTCCCCCCAGCCCTGCACCTGTTAAAATGTGTCCTGCGGGTTTGGTACGTTCTCTGTCAGACAAGTAATAAATGTTTCAAATTATATACAAGCCAGTATAAGATGGTCAGAGAGTTTTGTACATCTGTTTAACTTTCTGCGTGCAAAACAACCGGGAATAAAAATGAAAGGTGTCGCTTAGATTTGTATGCATTTAATTAATATTTCATAAGTTAAAGCAACATCCAACAGCAATGTGCTGTAAAATAATCAGACTTCCTCCATCACGCTATGCAGCCTGCGTTGCATTTGACTGTGTATGCACATCAAAATGCGTCTAAATTACCCACTGATATTTTTGCCCAGCTGTAGCTTTTGATGTTTAACACAGCAGAGAAGTTGCGTCAGCCATATGGTGCGCCGGTGTGAAACTTCACTTTGAATCAGCAGAGGTTGCGTAGTGTACACAGCCTACTTGTGGTACCGGTTCATCTGAAGAAGTTTCTAGCTCTCTCTACCTGATTCCCTTTCACACGCATTATGAGAAGTTCACTGCGAGTTAAAGAAATCAAATAAATAAATCACAGTTCAACTGGTCGATTATGACTTTGTCGCCAGGACAGCCAGACCTAATGAGAGATGCTTTGGTTCTGCTGGGAGAAGCACAGCAGAAAGATGAAATCCCTCCAGCGGGAGTTTGTTGTGAGTCAACAAGCTGTGCATCATAAATGGAGCTCATGCTTCTGCTCCAAAGAACAAGTGCGCAAACCCTGGGAGTGACATTAGGTCACCAACCGAACGTCAACAAAATGTGCAGCTTTGAATGCCGACTAGACACAGATATTACACATTTTATCAGTTGTGCACAAAATTTATTCCATATGCAGTATTTTGCAAACACATGACATTATGCTTTATATAGTTGTGTAACTTTACAAGTTTTGTTGTATTTTGTATAATTTGTTGCATGTTATGTACATTCTGACAGAGAATGACACGTTTCCTTAGTAAAGAAAAAAAAAAGCATTAAACTATTTACCTGATCCAGTATTTGCCATATAAACTCTGTAATGCTAAACTGAATTGGAAATGATCAGATCATGAGGGGCATCTAAGAAAAGTAAGACTGTTTTGTAAATGGGCAAAAACTGGACTGAAGTGCAATTACTGTGCAACCTCTGTTAGTTCAAGCTGCAATATAAATCACAGTTAAATTTTTATGTTTGTCAAAATGGGGTAAAATCTGAGGTTGAGACAAGTTCCCTCATCCTTGGGCTTTAGGTTCCTGATTGTTTTTCTCAGGCTGCATAAACGCTGTATAAATCCATCTCCAGTGATTTAATGTTGTTTTATGTTTTCTTATTTGAATAAAGTTTACCGATTCTGTTTTCACTAGTTTATCTAACAGATCATTATCTCTGTGTTTCTGCAGCAGATGTCGTTGATGAGGTCCAGTGCCCCAATGAAAGAGGAGTGACCACTTCATCCTCCTCCTCTTGTACTCCCACCCTGAGGCGTCCCTTCTGCCGCCTCATTTTGTCACCATTTTCTCCCTTAGTTGGTCTCCCGAAGCGTTTCAAAACTGTTTCTCCAACGCTTTTTCCAGAAACTCAGACTGTTCTCTAAAGCAGAAGCAGCACAGCCCTCCCAGACTGAGGTGATGGGAAGTGTGCGAGCCAGCCGCTACAGCACCGTGTCATCAGAAGAGGACAGCATGAAGCTCGCCACCACGGGGGTACCAAACGGCAAGGCTAAGGTGCACACGAGACACCAGCCGCAGAGCCGCTTCGTGAAGAAAGACGGCCACTGCAATGTGCAGTTCATCAACGTGAGCGAGAAAGGTCAGCGCTACTTGGCCGACATCTTCACCACGTGCGTGGACATCCGCTGGAGGTGGATGTTCATCATCTTCTGCCTTGCCTTCCTCCTGTCGTGGCTGTTCTTCGGCTGCATCTTCTGGCTTGTGGCCATCTTTCATGGGGACTTGGAAAGTGATACAAAGAAGTGCATCTCCAACGTGAGCAGCTTCACTGCTGCCTTTCTCTTCTCCATCGAGACCCAGACTACCATTGGCTACGGCTACAGATACGTGACAGAGGAATGCCCCGTTGCGGTCTTCATGGTGGTTTTTCAAAGCATTGTTGGATGCATCATCGATGCCTTCATCATTGGTGCGGTCATGGCCAAAATGGCAAAACCCAAGAAGAGAAACGAAACTCTGGTGTTTAGTCACAACGCCACAGTGGCCATGAGGGATAACAAGCTTTGCCTGATGTGGCGCGTGGGCAACTTGAGGAAGAGCCACCTGGTTGAGGCACACGTTCGAGCTCAACTCCTCAAATCTAGAATGACAGCGGAGGGAGAGTACATCCCTCTTGACCAAATGGACATAGATGTAGGCTTCGACAGTGGAGTCGACCGCATCTTTCTGGTCACCCCGATCACTATCGTCCATGACATCAATGAGGACAGCCCCTTTTACAACATGAGCAAGCAGGATCTGGAAAACTCAGACTTTGAAATTGTGGTGATCCTAGAGGGCATGGTGGAAGCCACGGCAATGACCACGCAGTGCCGCAGTTCGTATGTCGCCAACGAGATCCTGTGGGGCCACCGCTTCGAGCCTGTTCTCTTCGAGGAGAAGAACTACTACAAGGTGGACTACTCTCGCTTCCACAAGACATACGAGGTGCTAAACACTCCCCTGTGCAGTGCCAGAGACCTGGCAGAGAAAAAATACATCCTGTCCAACACCAATTCCTTCTGTTATGAAAATGAGATGGCACTAGACAAAAAGGAGGACACGGATGAGGGCAACGGGGGCAGCGTCGGTCCCGACGGCACCCAGATGGACAGCATCTCAGAGACTGAACACAGCCAAGTCATGGTACCGCTGGAACCAAGGCCTCTGAGGCGAGAATCAGAAATATGACGACTCAGACTTCTCATGAGAGACTGAAAGAAAAACAAAAACAACAAAAAAACATCTCCTCTCTGCTCTGAAGGCTTGACAAGCCAAGTCAGGAAGGAGAAGTCAAGTGGTACTGCTGTGGGAAGCCGGAAAAGGTTCAGGACTCTATGTAAGGGGTCTGTCTTAACTTTGACTACACACAGTATGATGAAACACAGCACTATGAAGCATGTGCTCAATGCAGAACTAATTCTCCTCCAAGAACTCCCCACTAATGTGTGCTCCGTCTCTGCAAAGAGGAAGCAGGTTGTTGTAATGACCTCAGAAGTGAAGAAATGTACCCGGATGTCCCGTCTAGCAAGTACAAGGCGCTTTCTGAGTTTTTTTTTAGATTTTTAGTGCTGCTACAGGATAGAGAAATGACACACTCGCATCTCTTTCATTTTGACGCTTTTACCTAGAACCAAAGAGTTAAAAAGAAAAAGTCGGAACAAAGAAGGTACAAAGCAGAGTATTTGTTCGTGAGCTGGTCTCAGAGCAAGAAGATATCACAGATTACTGTCTCTGTATGCAATAAAAGAAATAAAAATTGCGTCCTCTGACGTGACAGCGCTGATTCTCTGAGCTTATGTTTTACAGCAGTTGATCGTAACGTCTGCTAAGAGCTGCTCAAATCAACTGAAACCTCTGAGCAGAGCAGTGTTATTCCCTCAAAACTGACAGAAACCATTAATTTAAAGAGAGTTAAAGGGTTTAAATATGGGGGATGTGAATGTTCCAAAAGAAGTGCTGCTAAGGTGTTGCTTTAGTTGTTTTCTTCTTTTTTGTTTTTGCAGTTTGTTACTGAAAAATACCAAAGAGTATTACTATCATAGTTATGTTTCTTTAAACCAACACCTGATTAGATTTTGGTACAGAAAAGTAGAATATTCTAGGGAATTTTAATAATGTTTGTTTTTAAAGAATGTGTGTACAGTTTCTTTTAATATTTTTGTTTTCTTTACAGTGATCATCCTTATCTTGAGCCACTTCATCAAGCCTTAATCTGAGCGGTCAGAATGACCAGAGAAATATAAGTTGGTTTTTGTAGTTTTCAGAACTAAAGCATTTTTTTTTTTTTTGGATGATTCTTTTTTATTATTTTTGTCTTCAACTTGAATTAAAAAAAAATTTCGATTACTAAAGACAAACCTACTTCACAGGTTTTAAAATATGATGAAGCAATGCAAGATTAGAAACTACAATCTCTGAACGAAGATTGTGTCATAACCTCTAACTGAATCCGCTTCTTTTGTGCTGTGAGAAGACTAAAGATCATCTTTCAACATCAACACTACCTGAGTCTTCGTTCTGTGTTGAGAATGTAAGACTTGAAAAAAAAAGAAAAAGGAAAAAAAAAAAATTCAAAGCCAAATGTACTGTAACCCCAGCACATGAAGGTCTGCTGCACAAAGAAAAACACATTTATATCATGTATGTTTTGTTGAAAACAAACAAACAAAAAAAAAACAGACGGAAAGCCGCTGGGCTACACATGTAAATACTTGTCCTCCCTGTTGCAGTTGTTTTTTGTTAGGGGTCTTCCAAATGTACTGCAAAGTCACAGAATGTACAGATTTTTGTATTATTGTTATTATTATTATTATTATTGTACATTATATTATATTGCTATTTTTCAATAAAATGTCAATGGACAAATATAATCACTGTGTCAATAATTTCTCTTTCATTTATCACTTAGTTTTTTTATATAGGGACAAGCATCTGGTATCAGCAAAAATCCAATACTCGAGAAATTAGCAGCCTAAGCAAATTCACAAGACCCATCAACAGCAAAGCCTTTGATGACATAAAATATACGGTTTAAAATGAAATACAAAGAGTAAAAAAATAGGAGCCACTCGGACACAACAGTAGAAAACAAAAACACAGAAATGCTGTAAATTACGTGAGTCAAAGTGCTTTACAATTTCACCAAACACTAAGATGAATACAGTGTAAACAGCTGATGAAATACAATAAGAGATACAAGCCAATGTAAGGAATAAGATTGATACAAAATCATTTTAAATCTCACTTTTAGTTCAAAGCCATTTAAATAAATGGTGACTTTCATGGCAAGAGGACATATCCCTTCAAAAGGAAACTGATTCAGCTTAAATCAAAATGATTCTAAGCTTCAAGGTCAATTTTGTACCTCTTTGTTCAGGGCAGCACAAAATAGTACTAGGGGCTCCCCGAGCAACACTCTGGAGACCCCATATGTACATGGAGCGTTTTCTCTATAAGCTCTTCAGAGAAACCACTTAAAACTTTAACACCAAGATGAAAAACTTTCCAACAAAACTTAGAATATTGTCTCCATTGATGAAGAAGAAATCCAGGGCCAGTTTTCCCTACTGACATGTAAGAGAAGATAACTTACGTCTTCCCTGAAACTTCACTTTTAGCTGAGTGACATTTCTTTTTAGCGAGCCGCACTGATTGTACTGACGAGCGATGTAACACCAACCTGCTACCACACCTTCTTTCACTCCATGTAGGAGGGATTAACACCTTCTTTTGTTTCCTCCATCTGCTCTCAGAAATGCTTCACTTTCATCCACCTCCCATCCCACCTTAGACTGTTTCTGTCATCCGTCTCTGGAGTTATATAACGGATCCAGGAGATGAAATCCTCAAGTTGAGAGAAGATTTTTGATTTAAAAGTTAACTTTAAGTAAACCATTGTCCTCTATTTTGGTAAGTACAGTGTAAATCTGTGAGAAGTTTAAAGGAGTCCATGTGTCTACAATAAACATTTACTGTAACATTTTTTTATTAGCATATATATCAAGGCTTTATTGAATTCAATCTTTTATGTAATATTTATGTAACTTTAATTTGCTTAAATATTAAAAAAAATTGTTTTTCTGTTTCACTGTTTTGAAATTGTGAAAAGCTTCATATGTGAAAGTATTGGATTATGAAAGCCACACTGTTAAAAAATCTCAGCTTTGGTGGCGATGGTAGCTGCCAGTCGAGAACTGGATTTTGATCTTTGTCAAAAAAAAACAAAAAACACTCAATACTTAAACTATATAATGACATTTTGTAATATCATTTCACCTGTTGCAGAGGACAAATACTCAGAGAACTTAAATAAATGTAATGCTTTGAAAAGAATGTGAGGCTATATTGCCACCTTCCTGTAATAATGGCCAAAGTCAGTTCTCGAAAAAGTGATTTTTTTTTTTTTTTTTTTTTTTTTGCCTAAATCATCTTTGGCAAAAACATTAGGTGTTGACTTTTCTGTCATAATCATTTGTGGCAAAAAAATGACTTACGCCATTATTTTAGGAAGATGATTATATCTGAAAATTGAATCATTTTGTCAAGTGTTATAGACTCTGACATTTATAAGCAATTAATCAATTCAAAGAAAGAAAAAATCTGTTCTGTACGAGACACTTTATGTCCACAGGTAGAAAAGGACCGTCACCGACGCAGCTGAAAGAAAAACCTCAAAAACGACGTTTTCTGAGAGGCTCTCGAGTGAGTGTGTGTGTGATCTTTTCTTTTCAGATAAGCTGCGTTATTTGACACATCTTGATCATGTTAAAAAGTGGGAGATACAATCTTTATTTTTGTAATCTATCCTCTGAGACATTAGTCTTAAATCCTCACAGCGTAGCATAAGTGAAATGTTTGAAATTTTTACTTGGAAAAGAAACAAAGCTTCTTTATTGCTATTTTGGTAAACAAAAGCACTTTTTTTTTCTTACATCCAAAACTTGGCTCTATTTTGTCAATGCAGGGTGGGAAAGTAAGGAGGCACTTTCCGGTCACACCATTTAATATTGCTTTTATTTATTGGATTATTAATATAAAGTTGAGAGCAGGAAAGGCCCATCCTGCTAGGAAGGAAGAATAGTAGCACATTGTTAAGGGGAGAGCAGCAGAACCTCACTGCTGTAGGTGAACGGCTGCTTCTGCTGTGTTGTTTATAACAATAACTGTGAATCAGTTCAGCAAACAATCAAAGGTAAATGTTAAGCCAGCTCCCATTATTTCTGTGTAAACATCTGACATATCAAATAGCCGAGCCAATTACTCATTTTATCACTATTTATTTGTGCCCAGCGTCCGCTGAGCCCCGGTCAAGATTTAAGCAGCGAGCGTAATCTGGAAGTAACAATGCAGGAGTTAACGCGCTTGGATCTGCAACACAAACACAGCCTGTGCTCCTGAACTATAACCGGAACGCCGGGCTTTTGCGGAGGCTTCTGGGAAAGCTGGTGTTCAAACAGACTCAGTTTCCCTGCAGACCTGTGATCCTTGGTGTTTTGTCTGCAAATATAGTAAAGTCTTCCTGCTTCACATGGACCCCTGCCTGACCAGACAAAACTATCAGTCCACATGGTGGCTGGCTTGAGGAGGCAGTAGCCTTTGGGAGCTGTGGTCAGATCACTGTGTTGACCCAGATAACCTTTTACTTACAATGACACTTTGGTGTGCTGCCCACTTAAGATAAACAGCTTGATTTTATACTTTAAAATAGATCCTTTTGTTTTAAAAAAATAATGCAGCTTTAATATTTCTGACCAGCTTTCCTTTGTCATAATAAAAAAAATGTTTTTTTTTTGTTCCACCAACCCAGCAGACGTAAACAAAGAGAAAAAGAAAAAAGCAAAAGATCAATAAAATGTTTGACCATGTTTGACAGAATATTTCTTTCAGAATAAACTCTTTTTCATAAGCTCTCCTTTTCTGACTGGATAACAGTCTCTTCGAGGACTTCTCTATTCGCATCTTCCACTGCCAACTTGTGATTAGAGAGACAGAAACAGAACAAGAAACTTCTGTCTCTTAAAATACCAAGGAACCAATCTAGTCAGGAGCAACAACTGCTTACATACTAGGCAACTTTTTAAGAAGCACATATGCCCCACAAAATATAATCCTCATGGGAAAAGATTTTTTTCATTCAGTCAGCAGGAAAGTTCACTTCTTGATGACCTCAAGTGTAGGTATAAGTTCAGACTATATTTGCCTCTTTACTTTTCCTTCAAAGCTACATTTGGACGTCATCTGTCACCATTTAATCGCACTTATAATTCTCTTATTATGAAGTCCTGCATTACCATGTCTAGTCAAATACCCTTATAAATTACAATTGCATTCCAATTTATCATATAACAAAACAAAAGGGCAAAGAAGCCATTATCTGCCTAGCAGATGAAAATACTTTTGACTAACATCAGAAACTGCATATTTCTAATTAAAATATTTGTGGTTGCAGCAGAATGTTATTGTTGAAAGGGCAGCGTTTCCTCACGTTCACATGATGTCAAAACTTTGTACACACGTACATCAACGCTTGAGCAATATTTCATGTTGTCGACGTACAAAATTTCACAGCAGAAATCAGAAATCACAGAGCTGTTCACAAAACTGTGAACAGAGGCTACTTGAAGTTTCATTTCATATTTCTGCTTGAAATATCCCAACCCATTTTCTTACTCAAACATAAATTTTCAGTTTTGGGAACTCAGTTATCAGGAAAACTGACCTAGAGTAATCAGAAATACATCATCAGTACAAAGCCTTGATGCTCACTAAGGACTCTGGAATGTCAGAATCAGAAGACCTGAAATGCCTCGTTGCCAATTGATTTAAGTTGACTTTAAATGCCAAACAGCTGCAGCTGACAACTTCTTTGGGTGACTTTCAATAAGTGTCAACATCAGAAACAAAAGCATCCATCATTGTTCCAACACAGTTTCCCTTGAATTTGTGACCTATACTTTGCATTAAAAAAAAAAAAAAATCTTCTTTTCATTCTTATCTTAGGTAGCAAACACATCCTTTCTTTGCACATCTCTCCAAGGTTCCTGGAGAGCTGATTATGGAAGAAGTCACCTTGTACTGATTGCATTATTTGCCTTGGGAGAGCAGTTGACATATTTGAGTTTTCTTACAGTTCAGGTTTCTGCTCATCAAAAACGAGCCACAACTGGTTCTATAAATTCAGTTCTGACAACCTTAAATTCTGAATGACTCAGTTAGGATAAATTTCTCTACTTCCGAACTGATTTAACAGAAGGCTTGTAAACAACGTGTTTCTGAATAATTCATCAGCCTTCTCGATACCTGTTTGCCTTGCTGTGTCCTCTTAGAAGGCAAAATTGGATTTCACCCTGCTCACCAGATAATTCCTGTCCCTAAAGACACGTTTCCATTTCCTGCATCTGTTAGCTGGCACCTTCTCAACAGAAAGGGACAGAAGACCGCAGGTATGACATCAAAAAGCATCTCCACTGGAGCTACATTGTCACTGACAGCGGTAGTTGCTCGGTAAAGCTATGAGACGCCTTGTGTTTGGGCTGAAGCATGTACATGAACCCTGCGGCAGAAAACCTGGCAATTTGCTTCACACGTTCTTTCTGATTAGTTGAGAGACATGTTCTTCTAGTTTTTATCACTTCACTAATAACATTTCATTAGAAATAATCATATAAAAGAAGCAATGTTCCTCTGCTTCCACAAAGTAAAGAGACCAAAGCATTAAATATCCACAAAAAAAAAAAAAAAAAAAAAGTTTCCGAGTCGGAGCACAGGAGTTTGTTTAACAGATTCCAGCTCTGATCCTCCTATTATATCAAACCCAGCAGAATGTCATGTTGGCAACAAAGCTAAAGAATGTGAGTGATGCGAGAGGCCATATGGTTTAGCGCCGTAATGCCGCAGTTATTTGGCCTTTTGTTGCCAGTCACAGCAGGGTGACAATGTACAGTGCAGGTTGGCATACCTTGTGGTACAGTGCAATTCTGCTGCCTCATCTGATACCACAAACATAAACACACGGGCAGCAGCCAATTAGGAAGGTTTCCCATCATCACCACTGCTATCATCGTGAGGCAGAATCGCTTCGTTAATCCAATCTGGCCTCACTCGTTCTTTTTATAGAGCATGACACAGACAGCTCAAACATCAGTGAGCGAGCAGCACGAACAAATCAAATCAAAGATTTGACTTTCCTTCACAGGTCTATGGCTGACGAGAAGAGGGGAGCAAATCATAACAGGATTATAAAATAAAAAGTAACATTAGCATCAGACTCATGCAGACTTTTACTGTATCCTGATCTAAAAGATGCTTCAGTCCCACTCTGTCCAAAATTATTTACTGTTGTAACTGGATGAGTCAACTATAGACAATAAAATATAAAACAAGTGATAGTATTAAAATATTTCAATGAGCTATTCTTACAGGACTTTCTACACACATTATGAGTCACACATCCTTGAGTGAAATATTGATCTGAATAAATCAGCATTACCCACCACTGAAGCTGAGGCCAACAGACAAATTCACAAATCCTCATTCTGAATAAAATAATTCAAATTCTTAATGACGTTATTCAAATAACACCAAAACTGATTTTGCAATGCATGTTCAAAGTTTCTGCAGTAAAGTATATCCCAAGGTCATCAACAATTTGACTGCAGGTGAAAGAGCGCCCATTGTTTTTGCTCCTGTTAAACAACCTCTCGGGTTTGTATCCGGTGGAGCAGCTGCTGGGAGCGCACTCAGATTGTGTAATGTTTGAAGGCTGCGGCTCAGCTGCAGTCGGAGCTTTAAAGCTGGCATGGAGCAGACGAGGATTGCAGTATTTCTGCCTGTGGCGCCTCGTGAAACAAGGTTGTTGCTACTGGAGGGGTCGAATTTAGGGTACAGAAGGCACTGGGTTCACCAAAATTATAATTTCTGATGGTTTTTGGTCCATTGTGTGGACCAAAAACATTTTACATTTTACTTTGCTGCTCAGGTATTGTACTTTAAATTGGGTGCCTCTACGTATTTTAAAAGTTTGCACATCAAGGTATGCATGGCGCTGCAATGTTGTTCATCGTGCATATGACAGAAAAAGCCACAAGGTGACAACATGCGTGTTGCTTACTGTAATGCTATCAATGTATATATTATAGAAGCATGTTTTAATTTAATCAGAATATCATCTAACGTTAAAATTTCAGATTCACTGCACACAAAACATATTTAATGCATTTATTTTAATTAATTTTGAAGATGTTGTTTTACATTGTTAATTCAGTTTCATAGAAAATAAAACTATGTTGTATAGACCAAGGAAAACCTTTTTATTAACAGGAATGTTATGACCATGTTATAACCTATTCCTGTGTATCACATATTTGAATTTCAACTTTCTAACCAAGTTTCTGAAATGTATTAACTTTTGAATAACAATCTGCCTAATAGATTTTTGGGGTTTGCAAAATTTCAATTAAGCATCTCCATTAACAGCTAACAGTTTCTCTTGTATGTCCAACCAGTAATATTAACCAGTGGTAGTCATGGTTGCAAGACTCCGTCAGAGTTATTTCATGGGTCAAAAGGTGAAAAACTTTGGAAGCCATCGTCTCTGACTGTAGCTGTAGTGTACTCCATACACTACAGCCATGCTTCAGTGGACTTTTGGACACCTTGTATATTCTGTACAGAATGTGCCATGCAGCATGTATATGGGATAGAATGACCGTTTACCACATTTTTACACAACTCTCACTGAAGCACAAGTGAATCAGGGTTCAGACAGATCCCTGTTTTGTCCTCCCAGAGTCTATTTTTGTTTGCCAAACACTTCACAGCTGATATCTTACCCTCCCTATTCTGGGTGGTCAATTTGAGGAGAAGAGGTTTCACTGTGACTGTCACAGAGGGTCCAATCTGGAAGGAACGTTAGATTTTAGATAGCATTGCGGAAATAAAATGTATTCAACCCTTTGCTTGTGTAAAAATATTCATAAAATCTGATACAGAAATAATTTTAAGAAATTCTTTCTGACTTTGAAACAAGGATTTAGTCCTGGAAGAGAGAATTCTTCCTGCAATCTTAAAATCTTAATTTACAGGTGCTGGTCATAAAATTAGAATATTGTGATAAAGTTCATTATTTTCCATAATGTCATGATAAAAATTAAATTGTCATATATTTTAGATTCATTGCACACCAACTGAAATATTTCAGGTCTTTTATTGTTTTAATTTTGATGATTTTGGCAAACAGCTCATGAAAACCCAAAATCCCTGTCTCAAAAAATTAGAATATTAAGAAAAGGTTCTCTGAACGAGCAATAAAAATAATCATCTGAATCAACAAAGTAACTCTAAACACCTGAAAAAGATTCCTGAGGCCTTTAAAAACTCCCAGCCTGGTTCATTACTCAAAACCGCAATCATGGGTCAGATTGCTGACCTGACTGCTGTCCAGAAGGCCATCACTGACATCCTCAAGCAAGAGGGTGAGAAACAGAAAGAAATTTCTGAACGAATCGGCTGTTTGCAGAGTGTTATATCAAGGCACCTCAGTGGGAAGTCAGTAGGAAGGAAAAAGTGTGGCAGAAAACGCTGCACAACGAGAAGAGGAGACCGGACCCTGAGGAAGATTGTGGAGAAGGGCCGATTCCAGACCAAATTAAATTTTCATCTCCATAAAACTTTTCAGCAGATGGAAGCATGAAGTGCTCCAAAATCTTCTGATAGCTGCTGCATTGATCCTGCCCTTGATAAAACCCAGTGGACCAACACCAGCAGCTGACATGGCACCCAGACCATCACTGACTGTGGGTACTTGACACTGGACTTCTGGCATTTTGGCATTTCCTTCTCCCCAGTCTTCCTCCAGAGTCTGGCACTTTGATTTCCGAATGACATGCAAAGTTTGCTTTCATCCGAAAAAAGTACTTTGGACCACTGAACAACAGTGGTCCAAAGTGCTGCTTCTCTGTAGCCCAGGTCAGGCGCTTCTGCCGCTGTTTCTGGTTCAAAAGTGGCTTGACCTTTGACCTGGGGAATGCGGCACCTGTAGCCCATTTCCTGCACACGCCTGTGCACGGTGGCTCTGGATGTTTCTACTCCAGACTCAGTCCACTGCTTCCCCCAAGGTCTAGAATCGGCCCTTCTCCACAATCTTCCTCAGGGTCCGGTCACCTCTTCTCGTTGTGTAGCGTTTTCTGCCACACTTTTTCCTTCCTACTGACTTCCCACTGAGGTGCCTTGATATAACACTCTGCAAACAGCCGATTCGTTCAGAAATTTCTTTCTGTTTCTCACCCTCTTGCTTGAGGATGTCAGTGATGGCCTTCTGGACAGCAGTCAGGTCAGCAGTCTGACCCATGATTGCGGTTTTGAGTAATGAACCAGGCTGGGAGTTTTTAAAGGCCTCAGGAATCTTTTTCAGGTGTTTAGAGTTACTTTGTTGATTCAGATGATTATTTTTATTGCTCGTTCAGAGAACCTTTTCATAATATTCTAATTTTTTGAGACAGGGATTTTGGGTTTTCATGAGCTGTTTGCCAAAATCATCAAAATTAAAACAATAAAAGACCTGAAATATTTCAGTTGGTGTGCAATGAATCTAAAATATATGACAATTTAATTTTTATCATGACATTATGGAAAATAATGAACTTTATCACAATATTCTAATTTTATGACCAGCACCTGTATATGGCAATAACAGAAGAGTGACTGTTAAGAGAAAGGGAGATTTCATCCATGACTTTTATTAAGAGTACCAATTTAAAAATATATATATCTCTAAGACTTTATAGGAACACTTGCTTTATACTCAATTCACTGGAAATTATTATTTCTAGCATTGTTATTGACATTATCATTTATGGTTATGGGTTTAACAAACAGAACATTTTAATATTTTTATTTTGATCATAAATTATAATAATACTACACTGATAAAGGCTTCAAGTAATAGCAGGGAGTAAGAAGTACGACAAAATATGGAACAGTGGCCAGCCAACCAAAATGTCTCCTAGAGCATATCATCAAGAGAACCCAAAACAATATCTAAAGCCCTGCAGAGCAAAATGTTATTCAATTAATCTCAGTGTTCATGATTTACCAATAAGAAAGGGATTGACTTCCACAGGATGGTTTCAGGGTGAAAAACACTGTTGGCCAAGAAGAACTCAAATGCCCATCTCATATTTAACGAAATATGAGATAGGCCAACATTTTCTAGTCTATAAGAGGCATGTGTGTCCCATTGCATTTGGTTTAAAACTAAACCAGCTGTTCAGAAAAACAATGACATAATTACAGTGAAACATGGGGGTGGTAGAGCGATATATTAGGGCTACACTGCAGCACATGATCCACATCTGATTGGATCCAGATCCAATCAGTCACATTCGATTGTGTCGATTACAGTGGGTTAGTAAAAGTTTTCCATCTAAAAGATATGAAGCTGAATACAAGGACAGTTGTGGTCAGGCAATTTTCTACAACTTCACTATAATACTTAGGATTTTATTTTGATATTTACTTCAGTGTTTTTCTGGGATTTGTTTTCAGATTTTATGGATTATATTTCAAAGCCAATGTATTAAGTTCTGAAAAAACATAGATCTATGCTTTGTTCGAAATTGATGCCTTGCAGACAAACAGTTCAGACTGTTTGTCTAAGGGTTTGTGTAAAAATGTACAAAACTTTTTAATTTACAACATGAATTGAGCACATTTGCCTATCTCCACTCCTGTTGAGTAGGTCGTCTTTTATAGGTGCAACATAAACAATTCCATTCTTTCTCAATTTTCCAGACAAGCTGATGGCCTAGTTATCCTGTTGATTTTATCTTGCAGGATGGACAGAGACATTGTCAGTGATTAAATGAACATCACAAAAGGTTGGGATAAGGCTGTGTTGTCTTGTCTGTGTGCCAGATATCTAGTGACAAACAGAGAGATTAACAACTCGGAGTGAGGAAGTAGTAGGTGGATAGGAGAGGGAGGTTATACACTGGTCAGTGTGGCTAATCAAGGACTTGGAGGGCAGTGACAGGGAGGAAGGAAAGCAACAGCTGAGGACAGAAAGGGACACTTTTAGTTTGAGCTTTGTGGGGACAGATGTTGGTCAAGTAGGGCAGTGCTTTTCCACTGCCTCTTTTGAGAGGCAGCAGCAACTTATGCTTGTCCCTTTTGTGATATAAATGAAAAAACTCTTTAAATTCAACAGATCAATCTGGTGTTATAAAAGAAGATCCCAGTGATTAGTTATCCTGGTATCAACAGTATACCCAGGTTCCTTTGGTCCTGTTCTTTGTAAGCAACTTAAAGTTCAAGATGAAACAGAGATGAACTATTGTCGCCATTCTCTAAACAATATCTCAGACTAGCCCTTTGTGCTATTGGCTATTGGCTGATCTTTATCACTTTCCAAAATGAGTGGCAAACATATTGCATGATTTCACTATATTTCAATTATAAAGATAACTGTACAGGACAAACATGAAGATTTCAACCACATGTGAATCCATGTTTATAATTATACATTTAATATGGGGGAAAATTTTAATATTTGACAAGAACTAAATCAGTTAAAAAATTAACTAAGTGGGTGTTTTTTTTTTAACTAAACACTCACTTATAATGATAGGAACAAAGTAGAACACCATAGACAAGAAATTTGGAGTCTCTGGATAGCTTTTAATGAAAAACACAAATGGAAACACAAACACAAGCAGCACAGTGCACAGAAAACCATGAGGGTTGACCAAGGACAGGAAGTAAACTGGAGAATCCAACATGGTCTGACTGAGAGTGAGTGGTATAAATAGTGGGGAGCTTAATTACTGAACAAAGAACAGATGGTTGATTAGAAACAGGTTGCAGTTGGGTAGAAACCAGCCAGGTAAGCTGAGAGGGAGAAAGAGAAATGGCTTGAGAGGAGAGAAGACGGCAGTATACAAATCTAACAGTGATAGAATCCGAAAGAAAAACCAAAGAATAAACAAACAGTAAAAGTTTAACATAAGTAAATAAACACCAGATAAGGAGGACTAATTTAATCAATAACTAAGAATGAGCACAAATCAGAAAGTGATTGGAGATGCAAACCCAAGAGAAAACCAAAACAACCTGAGATTGTCACAGTTGCATCATATTCAAAAAGACTTAATGCAGTTATTGCTGCAAAAGGTGGATTAACAAAGAAGAGGTTGTGAATTTATCCGTTTTCTATTTTTAATTAATTTGCAAAAATATCACAAAAAAAAAACTTCCTTATCCTAATAGGGTATTTACCTAAGACCGGATATGTCCCACATGTTTTTTTTTTTGTTTTGTTTTGTTTTGTTTTTTTTGTTGTCCCAATAGTTTTCTAAAGTCAACGAGTTAATCTGAAGAAAACCATCGGGAAACAATATATTTAGAAAATGTCTGCTCTCGGCTTTTATATTTTTGTGTGTGGAATTTTGAGAAACTAGATTAATTTAATAGAGTTTGAAATAAGGCTATGACATAACAAAATGCAGTAAAAGTAAAGAGTTTTGAACACTTTCTTGATGCACTGTACCTTAAGTGATTCATTCAGTACATTTAGTTTTTTATTTTACTTTATTTTGTTAAGTTTTTTTTTTTTTTGTTTTTTTTCACCGCGACATTGGGCAGTGTAATTTTCGGTCATATTTTCTGTTTCAATGTTCAGGCTAAAAAATAAAAAAATACTTGTGCAAAAAAACAGTTATCTAACCTGCATTTAAGTGGTTTTAGGATAAGTTGAACGAGACAGACGCAAAACAAGTTTTTCAACCCATCTACATAAGCTTTTAAGGGAAGTGGAGCAGAAAATGCATCCATTAATATAATGATCTAAAAGTAGCTTGTGATCCGTACAGTCTGCACAGAGCTCATTTAAACACCAGAGATGTGACAGCCTCCCTGCTGTGAACAGCTGTTGCTATAGGCGCACGCAGTCTGGACTGGGAGGATGCTGACAACCAGCCACGTCAGGTCTAAACTCCCTCAGGAGGGACCGGTGTAAAAGGAACAGGTACATACAAGCACAGAAGGTAACAACAAATTGTTACAAATAATTAACCAGACAGAAATACCAGGTCGGCTCAGAGAGTCCAGTAAATGATTATTGCGGAGTTGGAATCGAAGATGTTTGATCATTCACTTTTTATGCTGAGGGATCATTTTCTTTCTAAAATGTGAAGTAACTTTAGCGTGAAAATCTCAAGGTGAGTTTGTCAAAACATTTCAGAAATTGAGCAAGAAAATCTACCCGACTTTCTCTGTTCACCCAGATTTAAAAAGATAAATAAAATAATTTCCTTTTTCAAATGTGATTAATGTCAAATGCTGGATATACTGGTTTTCCACTCGTTGCTAAATGTGAAAGCCAGTTTAACCTCAAGATGTAACAATTTAATTACATAAATATAGACATAAATAACGTAATTAGATTCTGCAAGTTTTCATTATTTCATGACCCGACCATTCTCCTTACATTTAAAAAAACATATTTGCTGTTTAGATATTGCCCTGAAAAGACTATTTAGAACAGTTTCCTTAATAAGTCCATAGAGAAAAATAACCACTGTTGTCATGGTCAGCCTGGTTAGATAATGGTATTGCTAACGTATTATGGAAGGTACAGTTTGTGAATCACTTTGTCTTTTTCATGGGAACAATGTCCAGAGTTTTATTAATAATGTGCAGGAAAGGACAGCAGCACATTCAGCAGAAACAGGCATCTGACTTGTCTTCAATTAGAGGCCTAATTTAGTTGTCAGTGCCAAGGCAACCAACAAAGAGTCTGTATTTACTGAATCAGAGAAAAATCTCTTTAAAAGGCATAATGGCTCAAATTAGTCAGGATCCTCTTTAAAGAAGAGATATAAAGGAAATGGGGTCACGCCCATAATTAATGCTTAAAGGGTACCAGAAAAGTAAACCCACAAACAAAGAGCTTTTATTTTTGAGTAGTGGGTGACACTGAAAGAGATCCCAATGCTGTGTGGACTCGAACAGGATGAAAGAGCCGGAAAAGCACAGAGATACAGCAAATAAAACACAAGAACATCAACAACAAAAAAAGTAGAATGGCTCTGGGTTGGTTCATCCTCCAGGATTTCAAATCCAGATTTCATTTATCATGACATAATTATTGTAAGGTGATCTACTTCCTTTCGTAAACATACAATTTTTTTCTCTTTCTTTCTCACTTTGTTTTCTTTTTTCTTTTTTTTTTTAAAATCCAATCTGACATACTTACATTGATCTTTTTTAAGATAGGATAGTAACGGGTTTTTTTCCCCAACATTTGGTCCACAGTCCTTGGTCGTGGTAATGCTTCTAAATCAGAAAAACTGTCTCACACTAAGCAAAACACGGATAAAATTACAGTTAAGAAATCTAATAAATGTCTGAATGTAACTACCTATTGCGCCATAGAGTCACAGGCTTCTGCTAAGCACTCAGATTCAAAGTCTGACACGTTGGTGTTGGTGTAAGTACAATATCAGGTTTACTAAGGAAAGAGTGAATTTATGTTAAAAAAGTTTAAAAAAAAGTGAAAACTGGTATTGTAGTGAAGCTTTTGCTGAAGACGTATCAGCGACTTGCAAAATTGCTTCAGACTTCAGATCAGCTTCGCGTGCAATGCCAGTTAACTGGCATTGCACAGGTTTGAAGAGCAGTACTGCAACTCTCCATACACCTAGAAAAACTTTCCAGTACTTTCATTGAACTCTCTCTGAAAGGGTGTGGATGGTGGAAAAGTTTTGTGGTTTTTGAAATCGCAACCGTTTAAAACCTTTACGGACTGTATTACTGGAACCTGGATCTGGAGCTCACACATAGGAAACCAGGACAGTAGAATTAGAGACTTACTTTCAACATCTGGGTGTTGCAGATTGGTGTTCACTCCACTCCCCCCCACCCCCACTTTTTTTTTTGTTTTTGTTTTAGATCAGCTCACAAACTCAAATCTGACCCTACCTCCATGTGTCACTGCAGCCTCAAACAGGCTGATAATCAGCCAGTTTTAACTGGAAAATCAAGCTGAAGCCTTATGGTGCGATGGAAAAAGATGGTGTTTTAACTTTCCTGGTGGAGGAAAACAACAGGGCACAAGGACCTGGTTGTCCTTCTTGATCACATGGCTTATGCACACACAATGATGAGGGAAAACCTGCCGTTCGGTATCCAGGAACACATCGGCTAAGACGTTCACAATAACAGGCTGGGGCTGATTAATGCTGACAGGGTCTGGCCTTTCATGGAGCCTAATGGTGTCGTGTGTCTGCGTGTGTGTGTGCATGTGTGTGTGTGTTTGCCACTGTCACCTGTCTTGGTAGTCTTGCTCTCACCACAGCCTGAGTCTTTAGCCACAGACACTTCAGTTTGCAGCTCCTGTCTCTCCATAGAAACCGGGGGTGTGTGTGGATTAAGTAAACATGTCCTTGATCACATTATCTCCACTTTTCTTCTGTCTTGCACAAAGCATATGATTTCTGCCTATACGTGTGCCGATTATGTAACACTAAAAAAAAAAAAAAAGAAGAAAAATCTGGGTCTTCCGCACCACAAGACAGTCATATGGTTAAAATTAATTTATGTCAAAGATATTTCTGAAGAAATCCAAAAATCTGCTTTAAGTGGGTAACTTTTTATTTGCGTTCTTCTGTCTGAATCCAATATTTATTGTGTAATGTCAGCCAACAATTGGAAAACGAAACTGAAACAAGGAAGCTACAGTATCATCCATTCAATTAATTTATGTATTACTTAAAAACTGTCCACACACAGATTTCCCCTCAGGATTGTGGATTATGTGGCTTTATTTTTTTTGGGTCATTGTTAAACCATCCGTCTGCTTACAGCAGGAAAGTGGAAAGTAAACACAGCTGCGTGCAGGAGATACAGGTCAGATCAGCGTCTCATAGTAACTTAAGGAAACCCGGCATAAATGCAGGCATCCAAAACCTTTTTTTCTGCCTCTTTTCCTCAAAATCCAAACAACTTTTGATGCCCGTCGTGTATTACACGTAGCTGCAAGGTGATCAGTTCGAGATGATGGGATTAGGAGAGGGAAGGATGAAACAGAGCTTTGTCTCCACATCTAATCAGGATGGCAGGTATTAGAGGCCTGAGATGCATCCTGAGATAGGGATTCACAGAGCAAGAAGTACCTCTTATTCAATCATCAATGGAGCTGTTTGTTTGAGTAGAGCTCCTTCCACGTGCCCATGACACGCCGAGTCCAACAAAGAGGAAAAGCTGGAGCTTTGTTGGCCTAAAAATGATGCTATCTATTTATTAGCCCCAAAGATTTTCAGGTTAAAATCCTGAAGGTAATCATTAAGATGCTAAGATTAAATATGAGGTAAAAAAAAAAATGTGTCAGTTCAAAGAGACATAAGATAATAATCTAATCAGAAAGCATGGCATTTGCATGCAATGTAAATACATTTCAACTATGTGTTAAAATGGCATAGTTTGTTGACGTAAAATATTAGTCCTGATTGACCATTTTGTGTGATGCATCACCTGGAGAAAAACACAACAAAAGAAACTGTTATAAGGAACAAAGTAAAAAGATTTTACTTCTATTAAGCACTTTTAATACACTATCCGGGCAAAGGTGTAAAAAGAGCTTTGCTGTTTTCACTTTTACATTGATTCCAAAATAAAGGTAAGATACTTGTGACTCATGGAGAGTTAATTTGTGCATAGTGGCTCTTGAAGCAACGACTCTAACCTCAGTCCTCTCGTACTGAAGCTCCTCAAATTCTTGAATGGATTTGGCTTAACAATCCTCTCAAAGCTTCTGGTTTCTCGTTTCTTACCACACTTTTGCTTCAACTCAGCTTTATATGGATATGCGTGGCTGCAGCACTATGTGAACAATCCGCTTCTTCCTCAGTGACGTGCTGTGGCTCAGCTTTCTTGTGGAGGGTGTCAGTGACTGTCTTATGGACATCTGTCCAGTCAGCAGTGGTCTCCATGTGCAGTCAACTGACCCAGACGGGAGCAAACATTTAGAGGCTCAGCAAACCTTTGCAGGTGCTTTGAGTTCATAAGCTAATTGCAGTATAACACCATTGGTTTACTTTTTTTTTTTTTTTGTAATATTCTGAGACACTTAATTTTGAGTCATTATCTGTGTGATCAAAATGATAAGAAATAAAGGCTCTAAATATGTTATTGTATGTGAAATGAATCTATGTAATATAAGTGAAGATATATATTTGGTTGACAATGGCTCAGGAGTGAACTTTCTTTTGTGTCATTACCGTGATCCAATTGTTTTTTTAATGACTGACAAGCTATTGACTTTGACTATTCACATTTGGTGAGACTGGATGGCTCCTTGCCACCATTCTAATCTTATCTTTAGTTATCTTTTTTTTTTTTTTTTACATGTGAAGACATACTTGATCTCTTTTGAGCTTAACTGTACCTTAACATAAGCAACTATCTCATAAGGTGTAATGCTTCGACAATAATAATACAAAGTGTAAAATAAATGTATGCAATTCCTCAAGATATAGCAGATTTTGAGCTGGTATATGAAAAATGATAAATATTAACAGTTATCATTGTTTCATACTGAAAGACTCCTCACTCTAACCAGAATCCTTCCCAATAATAATGATTATAAGGATTACATTAGAAGATCCCTAAGAAAAATATTATCAGAGGACTTCAGCAGCCAGGTACATGTGTCGTTTTTAAAATTGTCTCATTGGATGTTTTTCAAGTCAACACTATAGTCACCAACTGTTTGCATTAACCTCCTGCAGAATGCTTAGGAGGAAGGTGAGGTCGATGGCAGCATTCCTTTGAGCATTTTTCTTCTTCGGGGAATTCATTTAGAGGAAAAGACGTTGCAGATGTTATTTTTAATCAGCATTGCTTTCATCCATTCACCAGTTTCAGTTTCTTTCCCCGTTTATGCAACAGTTTCATTTATGCAGTTATGTAAGTAGCTTGGACTTCCAGATTTAAGTTTGAAATCAAAACAAGTTCAAGGTAAGAAAGAGCTGACAATTTAGACTAAAATACATACAGTTTATTAAAATGATTTATTTTTATGAAATCATGATTTTGTACGGTCCATAGTGAGTAATACATTCCATAATGCCATTGAAATCATCTACATGTAAAAGTTTTGTATACTTGACTGTATTGCATTCATTTAATCTACATTAAAAAATGATGTAAAAATATTAATTTATGAAGTTGTCGAAATCTCTCTTCAATAGCTTAGCTGTATCAGGAAGTTTCCATCCATAGACTATTTTTAAACACAAATGTAACTGTATAATAACATTTACTATCAGAATTTTTAAAACCAAAATCCCAGTTTGAAGTATTCACACCAAGTCAAAAGTGCCACAAGTCATCAATGCTGGGAAAGCAGAGCAAAAAGCGCAAAGCAAATCTAATTTCCTACCTTTAATCAAATGCTCGTCCAGCTGCAGAGTGGTGTTTATGTCTGCCTGTTGCCATCACTGCTGACCATACGGGGCTTTGGGTTCGTTTTCAGCGGGTTCATTGTTTCTTCGCTCTACATGTACATTAACCACCGGGCCTCTATGAGCACTTAGATGTGAGCTGGTTGTACTTTTCCACTCATCCCGCAGCTCAGTGGTACTTGCGATTCACAGTTCATGTGTGCTCAAACCAAATTAGTAGACTCTAATAAAACAAAAGTAGAAAAACACCAGTGGGCTCCATCAAATATACACAGAGAGTAAACCTACAGGACTAAAAATAAAACTACAAATATTATTTTTTTAAAAAAGCAGAATGCTGAGATTTTTTTAAAGCTTTGAGCAGAAATTACCATTTTCTGTCTGCACAATCTCACCTAATCCAGTAAATCTCTGGAGATAATTATGATTCAGATCTTATGAAAACTGGCTACATTACATTTTTGGCTGTAACATTCATGACGAGTTTTAAAAAGTGCACATTATTGGTAAGCAAAAAGTTACAAAGACCTTTGAATAATACTGCACTTAATTCATTTAAGAACTATAAACAATAATGTTTTGCTTATGTCAGAGGCAGAACTGATGTTGCACAATGATGCCATGCTATCTATCGTTTGTCATTTTCATTTTCTTAAGAGTAAACTCAAGCTGGAAAAGATTGTTTCACTTCTACATATGTTATACTTGCTTTATTAGACTTCTGGAAAATGTCAGACAACTATTGAAAAGCGTCAGATTGAAAGACAGTCAGATTGCATAACTTGCGGTTTGTCAGCATTTGAAGAGGTCTGTTAAGCAAAACGCCCATTCTGGAACGTACTAGAAAAACCTGTTTCTACAGTTACTTATGAGTTACGTTATGCTCCAATGACAACGTCCCAAACGTCATCTTGTTTGATCAGTCCGGTCGGTGCCTGCACAGGTTTATAGTTTTGTTTTATTTCTGAGGTTTTTGTTTAAGAGCATTTCAGTGTCTTGCAGATGGTCTATTTTTATTTATTTTTTTGACTAACCTTTTGGTTAAGCAGCAGCCTTCACTTATTCATCATTAAGCAAACATTGCAACTTGAGACTTACTCTGACATCTTTGTGTGTAATTCACAGTGACAGCAGCAGTTGTCTTTCCATTCCCATCTTCTTTATGGATCACAAGCTCTTAACAGCATCCAGTCAGTCCGAATATGCTGAATCCGAATGGAAAAAAAGTCATCAACTTATCAATCTACTGTTAAACAGTTATATGCTTTTGTTTTATTGCATATAGAGTCATTACATTAGCCTTTCATTTTTCTATCAACTCTGAGTACTTAATCCTGTTGCCTTTATGTTTTTTAGTTAGTTTTGTTCAGATAAAAGTGAAATTGTTTAATGTAGATCATTCACACGCGGTGATAGTTAAACAGTTTAAAAAAAATACTGTTGATATAATACACATGGTATTTGTAATATTGATAAAATTGTTGCAATAACTGTCTAGAACTTGACAAAGGCATGTCAAGCGTCTCTGCCTTTGGGAAGATGCACAAACGAATAAAATAGTCCAAAAATTAGATTTTCTGGTTATTTTCCATAAGTTGTAAGGTGATCTGCACCTTTCCTGAGCCAGATGCCAAGGCAGACACACACTCTGGTGGTGATTTAAGCTCCTCTGAACTTGTACAGGCCAGCTGACATTTGACCTCGTGATTCTACACCCATCTCAAGCTTTCAGATAGAGTTTGTAACTTTGACAAACAGGGTTTTTTTTTTTTTCCCATTTTGTTGCTGGAGGTTTCTCAGTTTGCTCCTTTGGATCTTTCAGACTCTTCCCTATAAAAAGCCTGAAGAAATTTGCAGATGAAAATGACTCCTACAGGGCACAGATTCATCTTTTTTGAACGTCTTGCTCTAAAATGTGTGAATATGTCAAGAATTATTTATGAAAAGGAATTTTTTTTGGATGAAGTCTGAGTTTCCTTTGGCGTTTTGTATTCGTTTCAAAACTTTCTGCACAGTCATGGAAAGAGCAGCATGGCCCAGACAATTCCAGGAAGACTGCAGCATGCAGCCTCGCTAGCCACACACACGGAAACGCCTTGACCGAAGGATGAAATATATATTTTCAGAAGCTATCTGAGGTATCAAGTAGCGGCACAGTTGTCCAGCCCTTCCTGCAACAGTAGTGCAAATTCTCCCAGCCCAAGTGGAATCTCTGGATGACACCGAAAACGGGTCATTGGAGTCTAAAAACGGATGTCGGCCCTCCAGAAGTCATTGTCTGTTGTCCGTCACACCCTTTTTCCCTTTCGCACACAGCTGCTTTTACACGAGCGGGATGACAGCTGGCTGCGGGGAACGTGCACGATACCGAGCTCATGATTGTGTGGAACCACAAAGAGCTGTGGGAAATTCCAGCCGGGAGGTTTGGGAAGTGATGATGAGCAGTTGATGAACACTCGGTATCTGTCAGCTATTAAAACAATGAAGATTACTGATAATTCTCTTTCTGTTCATATCCCTAAAAATCCCTGATTTTTGAGCATTTTCCATCTTACTACTCTTTGCTTTAGTGTTGTAATTTTATAGACTAGTAATTATGAAATATGCAAAAGCAACACCTGGAAACCATTCTTGCTGATAAAACAAGATTATTCTAAAGTGCCTTGCAAAAGTAGTATGATTCCTTGATCACATTTTGTCAATGTACAACCAAACATTTCACTGTATTTCACTGGGATATTGTGTGACGGACCAACATAACGTAGAGCACAATGGTGAAAAGAAAGTAGATATGATTTTCAAAATCCTCATCAAATAAGAATCTCTACCATGTGGTGTGTATTAGTATCAAAGATTAAAGATTTTGCAAGAGCAGAAATAGAATCGAAATTCACATTAAGAAATAACCCGTTCGACTTTGTGGAAAAGTTTTCTACTTTGGTGCATCAGTGCAAGACCTAAACCAGGAACAAGGAAAGACAAAGTCATTCTAGAACCTGCAAATCTTTTAACGTCAAAAATATAAACAAGAAAGAAATGCTGCAGGAAACCAGAGCTGCCGGATGTTTGTTCGTTAAAAGGATTTGTGCCATTAGTGTTCCCATGTTAACACTCGTAACAATTCATAACTTCCTTCTGTGAGATGATCTTGGGGGCCTTGAATATTTCCATAATGGAGAGCTGTGGACTAATTATACATATATTTCCTAACTTCAGGAAAAAGGATAGAAGGAATGGCCTGATTCAGATCCTCTGGCTAATTTCCTCTTAAATGGTCCCTTGGTGACCAAAACTAAACAGATGGCAAAACAAAATCAAAAGTAGTTCCTGGTTCCCTAACCTCCATCAAAGTCCATTGATAGCAATGTTTCTAGTTTTGCTACAGTCAGTCGGTAAAGGCATTTTGCATAAAACGTGTAAAAGGCCCAATAAAACCAAGCTAAATAGATAAATATTAAGCTAGTTGCATATAAGTGGTGTATAAAGTGAACTGTTTTGAATTAGCTGATCTTTGAAGTGCAAATGTTAATATAGTTATAGCCAGAAAAAAAAAAACTAATAATCTTATTAGTGTAAATAAACACTAATAAACATGTAAACATGTAAATAACTATTTGCCTTTATATTGTTTTTCACAGCAAATGAGGGATTTTGGTTGTAAAATATCTGCTCATCTCAACGTGAGAGTACGTCACCGTAGCTGCAGTCTGAGTATTCTAAATTACTTTTAAGTGACTTTTTAGAGCCAAGCTTTCGCTATAGGTGGACCTGCTGCTGATGGACTAGTAGAGTTTGAATGGCACGATGAGAATATCTTAGTAATAGCATTTTTACTGCTGCATTACTGTGGTGCAGTTTTGCTAATATAAAATATTCTGGTGATAGTCATTTAGAGATCTGTAACTGAAGTTCTGCATGCTCATCAGGGTAAAAGTGCTTGTTAGAACCAGAGGACATATTATGTCTTACCGAAAGCAGTCTTAATTCTTGTGTTTCAAATTACGGTTTTCGTCACGAGTGACCACTCTCCTTTGTGTTAAAGACTGGTCACATATGGTCAGACTGGGCTCACAAGAGTATGCTTTTAAATCCTTCTGTAGGGTTCCGGTTTAACAATTCTCCAAGACAATGCACTCAGATAGCGTTTCTTCTGACTTTCTCCACTTCACTGGATTTGTCTTAAGATCTTTTTCGATGCATGTTGAAATTGTAGGATGCACTAAATGTTCATTTCCTTACAAGAAAGGGTACACTCTAAATTTGCTAAAACGATGATAAAAGAGGATCACTAATTATTAGAAAAAAACTTTCAGACATTTTTCACATTGAGCTGTAACAACAGCGTTTGAGTCTAGTTCCTCACTCTAACATCAATAAAGGTCTACAGACCATTCTGACTGATGGGTTTCTTATTTATATCTTCGTTTTTTTTTACATTTCATCGCCTCGGCATCTTTGACTTCTCCATTACCTGCTCAGCATCCATTTTCCTGACATGAATTGAGATGAATTGTGTGAAAAAGGCACTCCGGGTCGCTCTGGGGACACCCTTGAGAGGTATTGCTGTCCAACTCATGACTCTTTCTTCTGCAGCAGGGAACAATGGAAGGAACCAGCTGCTGTGGGAGTTGGTGTGACACGGTAGAAAAGCTGTTTACATGCAGCAGGCCACTCAAATCAGGCCGGACGTTGGCCTACGTCAGGACTCTGAAAGTTTATTGCTGTTTGGTCCTGCAGAGCTGAGTGTGATGCAGAGAAGTTCAACCTTCTTCACGTGTTTTTTACATTCTTCTTTAAGCTTATCAGTGTGAATGATAGCTGTAGGTCATAACCCCTGTATGTGACCCCACAGTTTCTAGGGTACGTTTAGTTTTGGATTCAGGAAGGACAGCTCAGAAGCTTCTAAATCTTCTCCAAGAACACAAAGACAACTTATCCAGAAGGTCAAAACAATCCATAGACACTATCTACACACTCCAGGCCTCACTTGCATTAAGGTCAGTGTTTGTGAATCAACAAAAAGGAGGAGACTTTGAAAAAAAAAAAAAATGCATCAATATTTGGCTTCAGAAGCCAAAACCACTGCAACAAAAATATCCATCTTACATTTGCCCAAAAAGTTGGTCTTGAAGACTTTTTTAAAATGTGCCTTGATCCCGCTAGAGTAAAACTTTTTGAAAGGCGTGTATCCCATTACATCTGGAATAAAGCTAAAAGAAAATTCCTGTAAAGATCATAACAGGTGTCAAAACTGCTGTCTAAGCTGCTCTCTGCTTCAGGAAATGGAGGTAGTGGTGTAATTAATGTAACTGTGAATCGTTCTCAATACCAGAAAATACTAATAGTTCTTTAGTTCAAGCACACTTTGTTTATGCAGCAGGTTCAAGGTCCTGAGAACGTCAGAAAGCCTCTGAATTGCTCAAAAAAATACATAACTAAATGATTCAAGGTTTCTGACAGTCTATTGAGATGCAATATGACTGAATAAAACAATTCTGCAAAAAAAGAGATATTCATAATTTCTCAGCAGAGATGGAAAAGTTGTTTTTCATAAATTCTTGATGGTAGTTGTTGCCGACAAGGGCGTCAAAACCACTTATTAGGTGTTGGGGCAATTGCATTGTCAATAAGCACAAAACTGAAGCTGAGCCAAACTACATGTGATGCAGTTCAAGACGCAACAACATTTGAATAATAAAAGATCTTCCTCTCTGGTAATTTTTCTACAATAATGTTATGTCTTTCAAAAACACTCGTCTTGCTCAATTTTGGTTAAACCAAACGACATCTGACCAGTGACTAATTTATCAGCTCCCTCCCAGAAGTACCATGTAGAAGCCCTCTTCTTTGCTGCCCTCGGTGTTTGTTTACAGTTTGTTGTTTGTCGGCAGGCAACCGTCCCACTTTATAGTAGGTAAATATTGTTTGTCACCTTCCTCTTCAAGGTTCAATTTAAAAATAGTTCCCTTTAAATTGGTCTCACTTTAAGCCCAGAGTTAAGAGCACAAGCCAGAGATACCCAGGCTTCAAATGCTCTGGCCGGTGTTTCCTAACCGCCTATTTAAAGACTGATTGGCATTAGGAATCTCTGAGATTGCAGGCCTCCCCGAAAATGTCCCATCTTTACGATAACAAACACATGAGTGGTCTCCTCTGTTTTCCAACCATCACTCTGTCAGGGGAGAATATTGGAGAAAAATCGGAGTTTGGCTATTAGGATTACAAATCAATAAAGGCGCTCGTAGCAATCACACAGAGGGTCGCTACTATGAATAAGCAGGATGCTGGGTTCACATGCAGAACAAAGCAGCCTGGAGAAGAGAATAGAAGAGAACAGAAATATCCTTTGTCGTTTCACAGTGGGGAAATCCAAGTGTCACAACAGCAATTAATTTGAGTTTAACGAACATGCATACTCACACAAAGGTAAAAATAAATAAAATAAGACTGTGCATTAAGGGCAAATTCACAACATAAGTAAAAAAAAAACAAATACTCAGATTATAAGAAAATGTGCAACTGAGTACGAGGAGTTAAAGAACGAAAAATATATAAAACATACCTAGAGCTCAGAGACCTCCAGTTGATTTAGACCCCAGAGATATGTTCACAGTCACAAACCTTGATTTGAAGATGCGCAGTGATTTTAAACTGAGCAGTTAAAAAGGGGCCACTGTCAAGTTTAGTTTTTATCATTTTAAAAAAAATTAGGAAAGGCCAAATCAATTGTTTGAAGGCAACAGTTTGAAACAATAACCCACACCTTCATTTCATCATGACAGGATGAATGTAATTCCCTCCATCTAAGAGTCAGCCAGCCCTCATAAGTCGTCAGCCGGGGCAAAATGCTGCTGCACATCTTTAAACAGGAAGTGGGACACGTAAAAGAGAACACATTACCCCTGGTCTGGCTTCTGAGTTCATTTTAAAATTCTTTTGGGTATTTTTAAGGTTTTAAACAGCCTTAAACGGCCTTATGTAAGAGACTCTCTCTGTTAAATAAGGCGGTCATTTAGGTCTGCTGGTCAGCTGTGTGACTTAGCATTAGCTGGCATTTGGATTAATATGATCTAAGTTTACAGACACTTCACACTCTCGAAACCTGATTTCAAATTCAAAAATGCTTTACTCAATGAAAGGGAAATTAAATATTGTTGTAGCTCATATTGATTAAAATTCTTCAAAGACTTATTGTAGGCAGAGACGTCTGTTGGCAGGAATGATCTCTTGTTGAGGTGTGGTACAGAAATCTGAAATATTCCCCTGGGTGTTTCAGGAACCAACCCGTTTGACTAGCTATGTCTGTTCAGCAGTTGAAACCTTGAAGAGTGATGCCCACTGTTCACTGTTCATGGAAACAGTGGTGAACCTTCCCTGAAGTGTCCGACCTACCAGAATTACTCCAGGAACTCATCAATAACTCATCCAGCAGGTTACAAATGGTATAGGCTGATTGTTAAACATGGTGGTGGCAGACTGATTGTCTGGGTCTGATTTGTTTCTTCAGAAACCAGGTGTGTTACAGTTATCAACTGGAAAACGAATTATACGTGTTAGCAGAAAATCCTAACGTAAGATTTGTGGTTTGCAACCTTAAAGTGAAGCACACCTAGGGTGTGCAGCGGGGACAATAATCCAAACCACGGCAAAATAATAATAATAAAAAAAAATGCATAACACTTTTTGTTTCTGTGTAAGTGTACATTTGGTATCTACATACAACCTGCATGTCTGACATGCACATAGTTTTTCAATCCATATGGCACAGCATGGCTTGCAATGCAATATGCTAATATCACTATAGACCTGTAAGTACTTCATGATTCCTTTTAGTGATGGGTTGCTACATTGTTACCCTTTTCCCTTTCATTCACTGACAACCTCTAAGTCACCCGCTGATATGGTCAGTTGTTTTAAAGCCTCATCAGTTGAACTCTGTGTGATGATGTTGTTGAAAGCTGCCTCTTAACATTGTGTCAAACTCATTCATCAAAAACAATATCATCCCATCTGTCTTCAATGCCATTTGCAGGACGTTAAATAAAAAAAAAAGAAAGAAATACTCCAGAGGATTTGAAAGAGCACAGTGTCAGATTCAGTAAATCCAAATTTAACTCTATTTTGCCTTTCACAAGTCGGAAACAAAGTGTAAACAGGGAATATGATCAGCCCCGGCTTTGCAGATGGAAAAAATGTGATGAGTCAAAGCAACACAAGTGTGTGTGTGTGTGTGGGGGGGGGGAGAAATCATCTCTAGTCCCTTTTTATCCACTCAGCAACTCCAGTTCGATGTTTCAATTTAGCCCTGAGTCGCAGCCAGTTGTGCTGTGTGGTCCCGAATAAAACAGAGGAAGCCTGAGTGGAAACAAAGCACGGCAGCAGACATACGATACTGTGGAAGGACAATGGGGAAAACCGTAGGAGGCTTCCAACACTTTCCCCCAATTCACTCGTTCCAAAACTGAAATATCAATGTGGATTCTCTGCATTAAACTTGGAATTGAAATTTCATTTTGCTTTGAGCCACTGTGAAGTTCTCATAGAGATGATGAATTTTAGGTTTTTATGCCATCGCACCAGCAAACTTTCCACGTCTGGGATTTTGCATAGTAAGTATGCAAGCACAGTATAGTAGTGTATTAAGAATAATAGTATGCATTTTTAACTTGAATTTTAATTTTAAACTTTTTCTGTATGTTGCAGTTTGACAACCATCCATCGTCTTATGTAGATTGTAGAGCTTAAAGCAACAGCGCAACATTTTCATTGAGACAAAATTGTTGATTGTCTGAGAAGACCCAAAACAAACTTACAGTTTAGTAAATCTCTGGCCTGTTGGCAAAAACTTTCTGCTTAATTTTTCCCCCTGATAATTCATTTATGATTTATTGGTGTGCACTTTTGAACTGAAGGAGGGCTTATGCCAAGTGTCCTATCATCATTAGTAGCAGCAGAAGCTAAACAGATAATAAGTATGTTTTCAGAAAATGCAGTTTCACTTTTAGGGGAAAATGAAAGCTCTTCGGAGAAACTGTTTGGCTGCTTACCAAGAAAGTATAAAGCTTTGTATGAGATATAACTGACACATTCTCATAGCAAGATTCTTGGCTGAGTTACAAGGAAGCAGTGATGGTTTATGAGTGATTTTTGACGCTTATTAGATATCTGTCCCCGTCAAAAGAAAAAAAGAAGTTTTCAAGAAATAGACCAGGAAGTTCATAATGGTTACGGGATGAGGAGGAATTGGTAGAAAAAGATAAATTAGCTAACTTGTCACAGTAAGAAATTCAAAGAGAAGTAGTTCTAAAATATCTGTCTTTTTGAAGACAAAATGTAATATTTTCAAGCAGATGGCAAAAATATCAAGGTGACATTCATCAACAAAACCGTTTCTATGGTAACAGAAATGAGAAAACAACCCAGAGCACCCGGTTTTAACCGCTGCACCCATAACAAGGTGAGCTGGCCGGCAAGGGAACGGTTACAGTACCTGTCAGAACAATGATGGCAGTTTGACTCTGAGAGCGGTATGTCGGAAAGACACAGAGAGATAAGAATGATAAGAGATGGAAAGAAAAGTAGAGACACAAGGATGGATACTTTTCTGGTTTAATTACAGCAAATGGTAAGAACAAAAAGGCCTGGTGTTTATTTTACAAAGCTGGTCGAATTCTGTTCCTGAGGAGTCATTTTAACGCTTGTGTCTAGAAATGGGGTCCAACCGACCTCACACACGTAAAACTTGTATCATTTGCCTCAGTCCTCGCACACACAAGGGTTAAGGGTAAGACATTGAATTTTATTTAAGTTATTGTTTTCATTAGCACAAAATGATTTAATGTCTTAAAATATAACCTGTTTGGTTTTACTTTGGTTTTTGAGCACGTCGAGGCTCCTGGTCACTATTCTGTTTGGATTAGAAATGCACATTTTGTCATGTTTGGTAGTAAACATGACAAAATGTTTACTACCAAACAAAGTAGTAAACATTTGTTTGGTAGTACAAAGTGCCACTTTCACTTACAAATGAAAGTGGCATTGGCAAGCCACTTTCATTGGCTTGCCAATGAAAGTGACTTTCATTGGCAAGCCAATGAAAGTGACTTTCATAGATGATGAACAAAAGGAAACTTACAGTTATCAACGCTGGAGATCAAGGAGCCAAAGCACAGAGAACAATGACGATAAACAAACTTCAACGGAAGTAGCCAGAGGAAAACAACGAAACCAAAAAATAAGCTATAAATACACTGATCAAGGAGTGGAAAATGACAGGGGAGCCAAAAAAGCTTATCAGAAAATAATATGGTAAAGCTGAGGGAGAGTGGAGGGGGAGGGAAATTAGTAAATTAGTAGACTGATGTCTACTAATGGCGTTTCAAGCTCTGAAAACTAAATGTGCAAATATCTGCTTTTCCAACACCAAAAACAAAAAATGACAGCTTTTCCAGCGCTTACAAAAGTTACTTTTTTAAGACACTTAAGCTTCTGTTAAACTTAAGAACGTCATCATCATCATCACACTGGCTGTCATACTCCATTTCATAGACAGCAGAGAATGTGGAAGAACCAGGCCTACTTGTTTAGCTTGCGATCAGCTGTTTGCATCAGTAAGTCAACGGCTGGATTTGGGACAAAGGTCTCTGTAGTGAGCTGGACTAAATGGTGTGCAGGTGAGAGGCGAGAGTCAGGTTGACAGGAGATGTACTTGTATATTATGATATTCAAATATAAAAACCCTCTTTCACATGCAGCACTACTCAAGCACAGTGTAAGGAACTAGTGAAAGACCTTCTTAACGTTGACGTAATTTGGGAACACAACTGAGTTTTACGTTCCAGTGTTAAAAGCGGTTCTGACCAACCTTGTCTTTTACTCCATCAAACAGCAAATGTTTAACAGTTTCACAAGCCTGCCAACAATGTCCTGTGCTGTTTGATTGACCTCCAGTTTACATAATCCAAGGAAATCTGACTTGATATGTCCTCTTTCCTGGACACAGAAACAACGTACATCATTTCCTCTTTGCTGAGCCATTGAAGAGAGGACTACAAAATTCTCCTGTCAAAACTGACATTTTTCTCTGTATGATGCACATTCCACCTTCTCGAAAATATGTTTTCCTGATGTCAACTCAAAATCTTTTCATAAGCAGAATATCTTCCTCGCATAATCACGTAGGATGTCCATATTTTGCTTGTGAAAGGCTAAAAAGAAAAACATTACTCTGCGATGGCTTGATGTTGTTCCTCCTTTTAGTTCCTCTTTCCGTTTGTTGAGTGGACCACTGGGTCCTCCGGTCCTAGCTGCATCTGTTTTCATTATCAATTGCCTGCACTACTCCCTGATGCTATTGGTTTGCTAATAAAAACCTGGATGACTGAAGTTTTTAGTACCTGCATAACAGGCACCGTTTTTGTCCGCCAGAGTGGGATTATCACGGCATATTCTGCACCACATCTCTGTGCGTTCATCAGTTATTTGAAGCCAGCTGACCTCCAGCAACCACTTTTCTGAGAACACGGACTTCTTTTGTGGCTCAGGCTTAGTCTAAGCCTTTCTTTGGAGGTGGAGGAAAACCAAATTAATTGCTTAATGGAGCTTGCTTCGTTGACATTTTGATGAAGTTCTAAAGCAATGGCTCCTGGGCCTGTCCTGCACCCATCTGTCCTCAAATCTTAGGTATGCTATTAAGTAACATTTCATCTGGTACCTTTTTATGTTTGTTTGTTTTCTTTTTTTTTTTTTTTTAATGGCACATGAGCACCTGCACACCACCTATTTGCATCTCTGGATACAATTTTTGTCAGTTCTGAGTAGAGATGTCTCTCCTTTCTCTCGTTTGCTCTGCCCATCTGTGATGCTTTGAACTAAAAAACATGTCAAATACTCCATCACACTTTTGCATCCTACATCAAACTGTTAAACAGTTTGCATCCTGTTCATCTGCAGGGCAATGAGAGACTAAATATATTGACCTGCTAGTACTGATGTTATTGTGAACTAACAGCTAGTTTCATCTTAGACATTTATGTTTTACACGTGGTATCTATGAGTTGATGAACCAGTGTTTCCTTTAAACCTGCTTGCACTCACTTTCTTAACAAGTAGGGAAAAAACGGAAAAGCAGTGTGTGTGCCCTACGTGCAAGACTACTTACATTTCTATGCTTCCATAATGAAATGCAGCCCTCCTGCCCCCCACCCATCACTCCCCGACCCTCAGGGGATGCCAGCCTAGATCTATAAGTTGTTTACATTTCAAAGCTAATAGGGGGGGGGCTTGTTCAGGCCATTGACCTGCAGTGACACCGCACACGTAGTGTCCGGTAAGGTCATTCAGAGACACCTTCATGTTGTCCCTTAAAACACTGAGACGACCTTTTGTCACCGGGTAGGGTTTCTGGTGCATCTGCATTGTTGGACAGTGGAGCTAATCCTCAGTTCCTACACCGATGAGAGTCCACAGCGTCAAAGCAGCCCCTTTAAGCCAGCTCAGAGTAGTGGATCAGGTTTTCAGCACGTACCGAGTCGCCTGCGTGAAGGTCAGCATGGACAGCCGGTGTTTACCAAATGCAACGTCGCACGGGTCATTTTATGCAAAAGAAATGCCAAACCACACTAAAACGTCGACACATTTAGAAGTCATCCTGAATGTTTTGATATTTGGGTTGTTCTTGTAATTTAGTCAGCTAAAATGAATTCTTTGAACAACAATTCCTACGCTAATACAAACAAATAAAATACTTATTTTATTAATACTCAAATTAGAAGATTCTAGATCTTGATCTGATGCAATGGCATCCTAAAATTGCGAAAACTAAACATTAGCAACGGTGTTTAACATCTGTGCAATAGCTGAGCTGATTATGACATGTTTTGAGATCCAAAACTGGGGGAAAAAAGCCTCAAAGGGAGCAAAATTAATTATTAAAACGCTTCCTCAAGCAGTTGCATCTGTTTTTAGCAAACAGATGCGGTAAGACTACAAACATCAAAAGCTCAATGACCCTGGTGATAGTTCTTTGTGTTGTACATAAAATTGATATTCGAATGTTAAGATGGCTTTCTGTGTTCAAACCAAAACCAGTTGAGCCGTTTGTGTGTATTTTAAACTTCTGTATAGTTTTGTCACGACTGTTCAGCTTTACATGCAACTTGGAGAGATATGACTGCACCTCGAAAACAGACTGCGAAAAGGTTTCTAACAAAATTCTAGGTGTACTGGGATAGTTTTTACAATTTGGTGTCAGTGTCACAGCATTTTGGATTGGAATCCCACAATTTCAAGTAAAACAATATTTGCTAACCAGAGTATGCTAATTCGGGTGCAAGATTCTTTTACAAATATTTTTTTAAAATATTTTAGAGAAAACAACACCTGCATTATCATAGCAATGTTCTATTTTAAGAAACATGTTAATGCTCACTGTCAATTGAATATTATTTTGTCATCTTTATCAATTTGGCATTGATGTTTCATTCTTTCATTTTGTTGACATTTTGTGGTTTTCTTTTTTTAATTAGTATTATTTGATCCCAACACAAGCAATGTTGTCTGTGTGCAATTTTTTCAGATAAAAAAATTTTTTTATTTGCATTTTCCTTGTTCAATATGTCTGCTGATGTCTGCAGATTATGTTTTGTAAATCATTAACTTCATAGAACTTCATAGAACTAAATGTTCCTCCTACCCAGAATAGCTGTAGCAACATTTTCCCCCTTTTTTTTGAGTGTTTTAGCCAAATGAGTGACCTACAAGTTGTACAAGCTCACATATTTTCAAAGTGTTTTAAAAATATTATGTATATGCATTTTTTTTTCAAAGAGCAAGTGCCATGCATTTATTTTATATTTACAATCAATTGTAAACCAGTGTAATCATGTGTAGCATTCAGTGACATGAAATATTTTTTGCTGCAACTGTGATTTCAGGTAGCTGCAGGATCCAGCTGCAAGCTGACTATTATTTACACGAGTGTGAAGAAATGACTGGTTAGAAGGAGGCGGGGTAGCAGAGGCTGGACATGTCATGTGCAGGCCAGAAGATGGGAAACAACAGCTGAACCTGCGGGTGCCAGATACCCACACAATAGCTAGCAGGCTGGATAGAGGGGATGTGGCCTTTTGTCAGGGTGGGGCATCTGTTTGGCAATGGGGCACATCACGTAGGCACAACAGGAGCATCAACAACTTTGGAGCAAGCAAACAGGTCCGGACACGTTTGGGGGCATGCAGAATTAAAGTTTCTAATATAGGGTTGTTGAAGGTGTGGTGCCAGAGTTCTCCGTAACATTAGAAGAAAAAAAAAATTAACCTGAAAAAGTAACTTAACCAAGCCTATTCCATAGAGAGGAAAAAACCCAATAGATCTTAAATACTTAAAGATATGGTGAGGCAAAATTTTAAAAAAGAAGGAAATAGGCCCATGATTGTAGTATTTAAAGTTTGCATTGTCATGGGCTGGCTCTGAAGATGCTCATTTGAAACAGTGTTGTCTCCAAAACCCTGGAGGATTGTTTCACAGGGGACTAAACTGACCTGCCGCCATAACAGAAAGTGGCTCAGACTTTTAGTACTAGAAGTACTCGCTCAGACTACTATTGCACTGGAGTCAAGGGCAGCCATTTTCTTCCATTATACATGTTAACAATTTCAACTTTAAAATTGTGATAAACCAGAAAACCAACAGCAAGAGAGAGGTGTGTTTGTGCAAATCCAGGGATTAAAACTTCCAACTCTGATCATCCTGATTTCGATGAGCCTCATCAGATCACTGTCGAGTTCAGGTCCAGAGCCGCTCATCCCTACGGCGGGCGCTCAGCCAGGAATTCGACTTTAGTTGGCTCTGCTGCTGTTGCATCACACATTGTTTTAGTCATTTCATAATAATCTGCACTTCTTTTAAGTTTAAAATGCCTTCCAAGCTGTGTGTCAGGAGTGGGGCCTTGGTGGGTGTATCTGTGTGTGAAGGAATGTGGCGACTAAAGTGAAAGGAATAAATTTTTCCACTCAGGAGTTTGATAGGGTCTACAATAGTTGGCTGAATGATAAAGAAGCTGGGTTTTCCTGCAAGTATCACAGTTTTTTTTTCCACTTATATTTAGTTGTTAGCAGATTTAGGAGGCTTCACCTCTTTGTTTCCCTCCAAGCTCCATCAAACACCCTCTTTCTGGCCGTCGGCGACGGGAGCAGGAAGCATTTTGTTGTGCACAGGATGCTTCCTGAATGCAACTCTCCCACTCGGGTCGTAACTTTAACACTTCGTCTTCCGCTCACAGTCACTTCCGTTTTGGTAGTCACTTCCTGCGTGGACTGCGGGAACAACGTGCCCTCTGACAACGTGGCAAGATTAAACATGTAAAGCAACACGACCTTCAGCAAGTTACAGCTCACCAGAGGCTTTTACATTCAAGCTTTTGTTGAAATTGTCCATAAGTAATTACAGGAAGAATTGTTTAATCTAAATCTTTACGTTTATCTCCTAACAAGGAGTCCAGAATCTGAGTTCAAGGTTTACTTTATCATCAAGAGGTCTGGGACCAAAAATAACTAAATAATTCTTATTAATTAAAATGCAGAAAAAAAAGGTCTGAGCTGAATTTTTTTTAAGCGCCACAGTAAGAATAACAGCTATGAAAGTGTATACAAAGAGTTGCTTAGTGAATGAACAATAGTCAGTCTAAAAATTAGAGCAAGATCCCCAGAGTTATCCTATCATATTGTTTATATTCTATTTTATTTATGAATATTTCACATTAGGCTATGAGAGACATTTTAAATTGCACCGTTTGCTTTTTGTGAATACATAAAATGACCTTTTTATGGCCTTCTTCACATGTTGCGTAATCTGGCAAATCTGTGCACTTCTCTGGAGATATTTGGTGCTGAATGGTCAGATTTCAAGAACAAAAGAAATTGTCAAACTTTTCAGTGGGGCTCACAATGGAGCACACCAGAAAAACCAGCCCCTGATTTAGGCCAAATGTGGGAAAAGGAAGCTCATTGAAATGGCTAAATAAAACAATGACGAGCAGCACGAGCACACGAGCTGCCGTTTGTGATTCCCAATGATATCTTGGGGTTTATTCCAGGGAATTCCCTCTATTTCCAAACTTCCTGACCGGAAGCCGGTTCTCAATACAAGAAGAGGTGTCACGTCTGTCGCTATATTTGAAGATGAAAGGAAGCGGGCGATCAGTCATCATTCTTTCATTCAAGTCCATCAAGAACTGATGAGCTGTTGTTCAGCAGAGAGACGGCTGAATGGGACGTCTGAATGCAGACGAGCAGGAAGTGGCCCCTCTTCCACCTTAGCCTGACTCATCTGTCCTGTTTCTGCAGACAGGAGCAGGAAAAGCTATATAAACACTTCTGGGATGAGATGAGGGAGGGGGGGAAACAGGATGTTTTCTCTAAGTTTTAGATCCTGTTTTTTTTCCCCCTTCTACCAAATAATCCGGACTGTCACAGGTGTACGGGCAGGTTCCATGCTTCTCCTCCTCCTCTGGAAACAACCCAGGACTTCCCCCCTCATGAAGCCTTCCTTTCGTTTGGTCCTCTTGGCACGGTGGATTTATTGGCCACCTGAAGAGATTTACAAAGACAGGGCAGATCAGGGATTTTCGTGAGGAGTTTTCTTGGCTTATATAACACATTTTCCCCCCATTATCAGGAGAGAAAATCCATCCATCTGCATGTCAGGCTGTAGAGCTGGCGGCTTGAACCGACTGCTATTTTCTGGAGGGTTGAAACAAAGGGTCAGGTGAGATTTTATGGAATTGCAGTCGCCATTGGAAGCTGCGGAGGTAAAATAATCCCTCGTTTCTGCAGGCCGGACCTGACTAGATGGAAGGGCTGCTTATCGTCACAAAGAGGCATAATTCTTCTCCCCCCCCTCCACATCCAGCAATGAACCTGAAACTCACATCCCCTCCTTAGAAGAAAGCACTAAAGAGTGGTGGAGCTGCCTTTCATTATAAATCATTCTCTAGTTTTTAAGTGCACTGCTCAGAAGAGTTTCCATTACATCATCAGCTGTCGGTATGGAAAAGCCAGTCGCTTATAGAAAGAAATTCAAACCAGCACAGCAGCAGGGTGGCAGGCTTGCAAGTGAGGAATCTCGTGCTCTTGTTTGATAAGACCCCCCAAATCCTCAAACGTCACGGCGCTTTGTAAGAAGTTAACCCCGGGTCACTGGTTTTTAGCTTTTAGAAATGTGGGCAACAACACATCGCTTTGTTTTTTTTTAACATATAGTTTCAGTCGTGCGTTTATATTTAAGAGTCATTTGTGTAAAGTTTAAACTTAGCATCATCCAGCTGTTTGTGTGAAAGTTTCAGATGTTTGTTAGAGAACAGCATAGAGAACAAACGGCACCGTTTGTTCTTCATGCTGGACCAACGGTTTGAAGAAGGTGAAGCAAGCTGCAAATTTAACACAATAAGAAAACAAGACGTTGTCTTTGCTTCCTGTACACCACATGCGCTCAATGGCACTGAAGCTCAATTTACAGTTAGTTGTACATTTAGTGCGATCAGAACCAGCAGTAGTTTCCGATATGGATCTCTTGCCCCGGGCGCCAAACCAGGCTAGAACCGCTCATGGTCGGGCCTAAACTGGATTACAGAGCTAATTTAAAACACATTTTGAGATTCATAAAACTGTTATTCTAATTCTGGAAAAACAACAAAAAAAAGTATCTGTGTTAAATTATTATTATTTCTTTTGTCTACTAACTTGCGTAATTCTGCAGAATTGGCTTTGCTGGTTAAGTGGCTGCATCAAAAAAATGAGATCAAGGCGAGAAACGCGTCTAAACGCAGCAGCCTGACTATTGTGATCGTTCAAGCGCACTCAGAAAACCTACTGCAACTTTATTAATCGTGATGGAAAATTCGTCCACTCACCAATAATCAGTCATTAATTAATGGGACAAAAGCACGGTAAAAGTACAACAAAAGATAAGCACAAACAAACTAAGCACACATTGTTTCTGATGGAATACCTGTAGCAATCAGAGATCAAACATGTGACTAAGCTTGATTACTTGATTACTAGGCCAATCCTCCTTCTGTGAGGAGGAGGATTGGCCTAGTCAATGTCCAAGTCTAAATCTAATAGACAATATGTTGAAAGAGTTGAAAATGAATGTATAAAGTTGCTCTTCATCCAATGTGCCTGAGCTTGAGCTGTTCTGCAAGACAGAGACAATGTTTGTTTTTAGATGCATTTAAATTGTCTCCATGTTTTTGGTTCTTCATCAACCAAACCAGTCGGGCAGCTCTTCTTAGAAAATATAATGACTTCTTGGGTGAGCTGTGGATCAAAAATAGACAGATCAAAGTTAATGCATATTTGTGTTTGGTTTTGGAACATAATCGTTATGAAAAACTTCAACCTTCTGCCTGTTTTTATTATCTTGAAGCCACAGAAGTTATGGAATAAAAATCCTTTTTTACCATCCTCTTTTTTACAATTCTACACGTTTTCTTTTTTTTTTTTCAGCTTTCTTGTATTTGTTCGTTTTCTCTTTATGTTCCACAGTTTTTCCTCGTTGTCTTGGAGTTGTTTTTACTAACATTTATATTTCTTGTCGCGTTCTCTCCTCTCAAATCATAATTGGAAAAATATTTTTTTCTTTTAATGTTAAGTCATTGTTTTTCTTTCTCATACTTTTTTTTGTTTGTTTTCTATACATTCTATTAAAACCACAGCAGGGAGTGAGTTCTGAGAAGACCGACGACAAAGGCTGGAAATTTGAAGAAGCACGGCTTTCTGGCTCCTCCTCCTCGCTCTCTGCAGCCCTCCCTCTGCAGCTCCTCTGTGACTCAGCAGAACCTGCTGAGAATTTGAAAATTTTTTATTTACATTAGGCCGTTTCTTCACCATCAGCTGTAGCACGACAGCATACTCTGTGTGGGGGAAGGGTGTGAGCAGCACGTATATGAGCCTGATTGACGTGTTCAGAAATTCTTTCCGGCTTTAGTGTCGCATTTATGCAAATTGCAGTAGAACTGCAGGGAAGTTCCAGAGAAGCTTGATGTTTTCACAAGGTATCAATCTCATATTCCACTTTTAGGACTTAGACATTTTTGACAAATATCTAAAAAAAACAAAACTCTTTAATCAACTCTACCGACTGTATCTTAAATTTTTTTCCATTCTCTTTCCAATTCCTATTTTTTTTCTTACATATTCCTAAGTTTACTTTTCAGCTTTATTTTTGTTTTATTTTATTCAGCTTTCTATACAGTCACTTCCACCTTACTTTCCATTGATTTAAAAAAAATGCATTTAAAATTTCTGTCATACGTTTTTCTTCAGTTTATTTTTTGTATCTGCTCATACTCTAGTTCCTTGCCCCTCTCTCCCCTGTGAAAAAGAAAATCTGATTTATCATTTAACTTAACGAGAGCTGAAGTTTGTGAACATTTTCTGAACACCTTATCTCAACATCAGATTCTGTCGTCTGCCATTCCTTCAATGCCCTCGTGGCGTCTTGTTTTGCTCTGCAGAAAGTCACGTAGTGCCGCAGTTCGAACAAAGCTTCAGATCTGGGAAACGGACCCGTTGAACTCGAACAGTACAAGGCTGTCGCGTGCTAAAGAAAAGCAAACAACAACAGAATCTGCTGCAAACCCTAGAAATCAATGAGCGAGGAGAGAGCGGAGCAAAGCCAAACAAAGCCAGAAAAAAAGGTTCAGAACAACAAAAGCAAACTACCTGCGACTGTTAGTTTCTCACACACCACCTGCTCCTGCTTACCGTCTGATCTGACGCACATCCACCCTGCTGGACTTCAATGTGGGGGAAGGTGTGGGTATTTTTGGCTCCTTGTTGCATCTTCCTTGCACCAACAATCATCTCTCAGACATCTGTGAGCAAAGTTCAGCCCCGACTTTAGAAAACTCCAGCATTCATAGAAAGTCAGAACCCGTGACGCTTTTGATCAGGTTGGAGGGAAATCCTTTACTCTTTTTGTGAATTTAGGCCAGAGGAGCTGGGGGGAAAGTTCACCGTTTTCCTTTCTTTCAACCATTGTCCACTAACTAACCATAAAAACAACATTTTTACGCCAACAGTTTGACTCTATAAATACAGAAGATTAAAGCTTTTTTTTCCCTCCGTTGTTAAATCATTAGAGTCATGTAGTGTGAAGGACAGTCGCTCTAAAAAAGCCAACCAATTCCTGTTTAATTTGCAAGTTCCCGAGTCTGCAGTTATTGAGAGCACAATAATTCCCTCTCAAAACATATGAACCCATTTAACTGCAAAACATATCAGTGATAATTTAAAAAAAAAAAAAAAAAAAAAAAAAAAAAAGAGGGAAGTAGCCTGTTTGCATCAGAGTGGACACAGTTTAACACTTTGGTGCAATACCTTTCAAAATGTAGCTTTCTTGAGCTGCAATAGGATTTCCCTGACATCAGTTAAAATTTCCATCAGCAGAAGGATGCAAGTGAAGGAGCTGTGGCAGTTTCCAACACATACTGATTGCTTTCCACATATAACAACAATCTTCTATCTTCTCCACATTCTAAGATATAGAGTTGCAAGATATGTTGGTTTCTTTTTTTTCTTCAGAAGAAAACGACCAGGCCTGGCTAAAATTTCCCAAAACTTTGTGAAGGGATGTGTTGTTGTCTGCAGGAACCAAACTGAAACTTTTCTTCCACAGACGCAAAAATGTATGTTTGACACAAAAACAGTACTGAGCATCACCAAAAAAAAAAAAAAAAAAAAAAAACACCTCTGAAACATGGAAGAGGCAGCATCATGCTACGGGTGACCTAGAATGTCGCCCCTAATTTTTTCTAAATATTTGTTCCTTCCATAAATATTCCAGCTGGTGTTCAAAGTTTTGTTTGTAAGCTTCTCGAGAAACATGATGCAAAACACAAGAAACAGAAGCAGAACTTAATGTGTAAAAATACCTCTTTTTTTTATTGAATTTCCATCATTACAATTGCACACAATCATTTTGAGCAATCTAAATTATTCATAGAAATTCATTGAGCTCTAAGTGAACAGTCATCAGTCTTTAGCGGAGGCTTAAGAGACGTGGAAATATACTGAGAACTTCACTTCCCATGGAGCTGCAAAAACCCAAAGTAAACCTCCCCAAAAACCCACTCCACAGCAACAAAAACATCCCTCTTCCACGTACAGTAGCATCCCTGCATCACTTCCCTCCCGATTGCAGATTAAAGAACACAACACCGCAACATCAGAAGTCACATACAGCTGTGTGTACCAGCAGTTTACCAACAGAAAGCTCCCACGGTGTCACAAGTCATGTCGCAGCATGAGAAAAGTGCGGACGCACAGACGACAAATTTACACCTGAAATAATCCTAACAAAAAGTCTGTAAAGGGCTTAAAGTTTCCCCTCATCTGCAGGCTTTCGATAATTCTTTAGATAGACTTTGAATATGTGGAAGGTGAGCAAAAAAAAAAGAAAAAAAAATTTCCTCCAATTCTCTCCGAGCCTCACGTCTCTTTATGACCTTCAATGACAAAATAAATAAACCGTTACAGCAAAAGCTGCATCATCCACACATACGTGCCTGCTGCTGGTCCACATCATCATAGGATGTTCCCACGCGGACGTCCTGACCCCAGTGAGCAAAGGTCACCCGGCAGGTGACAGCAGGATGGAAATAGACTTCCTACATGCATGTCGAGCAGACGAACGCTCGCAGAGAAAGACAAAGACGCAGAAAGAAAGACGTTGCAGATTTTTAGACGGACGGTCATTTACCGTTTTCTCCAAAAACGGGAAGCTCTACTCGTTGGCAAGTAACTGGACTGGGACAGACTTAGAAGCAACAAGGTGTGATGTGGTGTGTGTGTGACTGGATTTTCCTCTTAGCCTTTCAAAATCTCCCTGTAGCTTAACCCTGGCTGGAAGTGAGTGTAGATTTAATAATAATAATAATAATGATCCCAAACAGCACAAATTAATATTTACTTGGCAAAAAAAAAAAAAAAGAAAGAAAGAAAATGTGTGTTTGATCCACTAATTCTTTGTTTTAGCGCTTCTTGGTAATAAATATTTTAGTATAATATGTGTAGGTTTAGTGCTGGGATAAGGACACAGCCTCTCTCCACAATAGGATTGTCTCCATATATGACAAACCTTGATGTTTTTCTATCACTCTTCCTCTGCCAAAAACCTGTTCCTCCTGCGCATTATGTGACTGTCAATAATTCCAGTCTGTAGGTGTCAGCTGAATTACTTTGCTCACTGCAGCAGTGCTCATCCGATCACTATTTTAAGCCGCTTCTTTTTTTTTTTTTTTTTTTTTTTTTTTTTTAGCTAATGAAGGAAGTAGTTTGCTTTCAGATATGAAAAATCTAAGTAGTACTCCAAATAAACTTAGGTAGAAGCAAAAAGCTCCCGGGAAGAATCAAAATGAGGTAAAATATAATTGGAAGATTTACATTTATCTTGAGTGAAACAATGTTGAAGTTGCAGTGTGTAAACCTGGGGCAACAAAAGTTGGAATAAAAACATATACATTTTAATTTGGAAAGATTACCGTTTTTTTCTATCCAATATGTGTCAAAATCTCCCCAACAGAATTACGCTGCTCATGTATTTTGAAGACGTTAAGCTGAAATCCCTCTTCACGATTTCTTCTGTTTTGGCTTTTTTTGTCCCATAAGTTTGGCTCTAAACTTGATAACTAGAGAATCTTTGCCCACAATTTTGTGCAGAACTGATTTAATTCAGTCACATTGGAATTTTTTTTTATCATGAATAGGCTGTTTAAAGTCATCTGCGCAATTGGTAGAGCTGTTGCCTTGCAGCAAGAAGGTTCTGGGTTCGATTCCAGGCCTGGGGTCTATCTGCATGGAGTTTGCATGTTCTCCCTGTGCATGCGTGGGTTCTCTCTGGGTACTCCGGCTTCCTCCCACAGTCCTCCTTAGGTGTGAGTGTGAATGTGTGTGTGAGTAGTTGTTTGTCCTGTCTGTCTCTGTGTTGCCCTGCAACCTGTCCAGGGTGTACCCAGCCTCTCGCCCGAAAAGTTCGCTGGAGATAGGCACCAGCACCCCTCCCGACCCCACTTGGGACAAGGGTGTAAAGAAAATGGATGGATGGATGGATTTAGCATCTGAGTGACATTTAACACCCGACTTTGACTAGGCCACTCCAAAACATTAAGTTTTAGAGGGGTGCGAAGGGTTAGCTACTCAGAGGTGGACCTCAAAATCTTCCAGCTGCACAACCCAAGTTAATTTGATTAGGGCTGAAACGATTCCTCGAATGATTCGAGTACCTCGATTACTAAAATTCCTCGAGGAAAATTTACCTGCCTCGAAGCTTCGTTAATTTATGTTTTATTAGTTAGCGCACCGTGTTCCGGCCGGGACTTCATTTGTGTTGCGCGGAGCTCTCACTTCCGCCTCTGAGTTGTTGACAAAAGCTAAGTCTCAGCGGCATAAAGTCCAATCTTCAAGATTGGCCCGTGGGGATTTTATTGATTGATGATAATGCCCGACTTTTTATCGGTTTTGGGGAATCAATAAGCATCCTTAAAATGACTGGGGGAATGCCTGGAGTATGGCAGCATTTCTCCTCCGGGGCTGCTGGTTGAAAGCGAACGGCGGGAAGAGCGCTGAGGTGAGCGGATAGACTGAACAGGGCGGGCGGCTGAGTAGCTGATGCTTACCGTGTAAATGTAGCTTTACCAACGAACCGCACAATACATTTCATATCCCGGTCTGAAGAAACGGGTGGCGGAGCGCATCGTACATGGCTGGTAGATGAGTTTCTGAGTGTGACCAGTGAAGGTGTCGTAAATATCCCGTATTGCTTCCCCCCGTGTTCGTCCCCCGGTCTAACGGTTCGTCAGTCCGCTGGTCTATTTCTTCCCCTCCACCCCATCTTACGTTCGTTCATTCGCCCTCTCCTCCCACTCCAGGCGGCATTTCCCGTATTTTCAAACCCAAAACGTGACAGGTTAGGTGGCAAGGTGAGTTTAATTAATCTATTAAACTCACTGAAGATGAATACATAAACTAAAAGCTGGATTGTAGACATTTTTATAAGCATATTTGTGAGCCTGCCTCTTTGTTATTAAATTCAATAGAATTTCAGATTTTTCTATAACTTTTCTTCTGGTTAACTTAGAAAGTGAGCTATTATTGTTACAGGTTAGTTTTCTAAACTACAAAAAGCAACTGTTAGGGATGCTCAAATATGAAAAATTGGACTGATATTGATATCTGATAGTAACACCGGTATTATGCCAGATTTACCAATATTTCATTTTATATTTTTTTTTATCCGATTACTCGATTAATCGTAAGAATAATCGATAGATTACTCGATTACTAAAATATTCGTTTACAACAGCCCTAAATTTGATCTTTATTCAAACAAGTGTCACAGAATTGTATAGGGGACAGAACCTGCTGCTTTTAATGACATTTTTTTTTTGTAATGGCAATTTAGATTACACTCTAAATATAACATCTTTAAAACCAGGTAGATAAAGAAAAAAATAATATTTTTGCAGTCAATTACATTCCTTTGACAGACTTTAATATTTGCAGACTTGAAGCGTTAACAAAAATATTGTTTTTTCTTTAAGATGTTTTTTTTTTTTCATATTTAAATAATTTAGTAAGTCTTAATTGTAACAATAAAAGCTGCGTTCTTTTTCACTTTAATTGTAAAGTCACCATGTGAAGATTCTGACATCTGGTGGTGTATCTGAGTAGTTTCGAAACATGTGATTGAGGACGTGAAGGGAAGATATTCCAGTAGAATTTAACTAGCAGAACTAAAACAAAACAAAAAAAAAAGCAAAACTTAAAAATTTCCAACTCTCTATTCCACTGTCTACACACAGCAACTTTAACAACTGAATGCTGTGTTATGATTGTGTGTCCTCAGTACAGTGCAAAAAATCCCAGCAACATGCAGTGTCAGAGGGTTCAGCAGAGGATCTGAAGGACTAAGATGGTGTTCAGCTATCATGCCTGAACACAGAGAAGTGTTTAAATATAAATCTGTGACAAAAAAGCATCATTAGGCACTTAAGACACCCACAAACACCACATATATATGATTATGAATAAAAGGATCCTGGGTAGGCTTCTCTTTGGTCATATTTAGAAAATTTGTGATTTTTTTTTTTTTTGTAATTTGACACAAAGAATCTTTGAATTTTGCTAATTTTGTCATGGAGATGTAGTAATGAGGGAGCCCTTGGTGTGCTCACCCACAAACTGATTCAGCTCGATTGGCAGCTGTACAAACGCAAAAACATCCACCGCTCATCAACGAGCAGCCGACGCGTTGTAGCCGGAACAAACAGAGGAGGGTGACAGTTTGCTTAGAAGACTTTTAACCCCTAGAACCCGACTGACCCACCGGTGGGTCCAGCTGCCACGTGACCTCGGCTCGCTCTGTAAACAAAGGCTCCACGTGCCTTTAAATTTTTTTATTTTTTTTATTATCCGCTAAAAGAGGCTTTAATCTTTCAAAAACTATTCCGCATAAAGGTTTTGCCCAAAATGTTAAGATTTAAATTTATTTATACCCCCTGAGGGTGTAAGAGGCTAACACCTCCAGAAGTTCTCTGGGCTAACGGTCACGAGGCCTGCGCCAAGCTAGGGCCGGGTTATGGGGTGAAAGGAGAGAGGATTTTTAACCTGCAACAAAACAGGAAACCTCAAAACAAAAAAAAAGACGGAAGCAGACTGAGGACAGAAAGTTGGTTCTGAAGGCCAAAAAAAAAAAAAATCTGCATTTGTACAGTGCATAAACTCACATCATTAGATCCCAGAAGGAGCTCCAAAACAAGTCAAAATCAACAACAAAAAAAAGTGACGAAAAATAAAGAGTTTTAAGGTTAAAGACGAAGCGAGAGCATTGTTAAAAATTTCACTCACCATCTTCAAGCTTTCTGCCCTCAGAAGCCACCGAGGCGACAACAGGCACAAGTACAAACACCCTCAAGCTACAGCAAGAGTAACATCACAAAGAAACGACAAAGTCCTCAAAGCTGGCAGGTTGCTGGGGATATGATGCCATGCAGCATGTGAAGAGGGAGGGAGCCCAACCCTGCATCATCCTTATTTTCTTAGACATTTCTTCTTTTTTTTTTTTTTTTCATCATAGAGGCACATAGAAGGCATAAAAGTTACATTGTAAAAGCATTTACCTGTTTGAGCCAAGAAAAACACGACAAAAACACACACACACACAGCCGCAGAGGCAAGCGAAGAGTCTCTGATGGATCGCTCAAGTCTTCAGAAGGACACAGCAGTTGTAATAAATAAGAATAACTGCAGTTAATATGTCTGTAAAATGGATTAGGGAGTGAGAGTAAACCTAAATAATAACATTAATATAGTATTAACAACAATAACAATAGCAACAATGTCCAGTTCCTTTTATGTTGAGCATGGAGTGGAGAGGGTTGTGATTGGCTCAGTACAGAAAACAAGGAGGATATATGGGACAATGTTCCCCATGTAACACACAAACGCACACTGAAAATAAAAGCATGTGGAGGTCTGCACAGCTAGCTGCATCCAGCATTACCAAGACCGCGAGTTGCAACAAATCAACCTGCAGGACAAGACTCACTGCTCACTGGTTCAGGCTTTGCAAAAGGGACAGAAAATAAAACGTTTAAGCACTGTTACTTCAAAGGAGCACTTAGAACTCGTACGGCCATTCTGTACCAGAATCAATACAGTTTCATTATTTGTGCAAACATAAGACAACGCTTTGGTTTCCCTCTGCTCAAACTGTCATGGCAAATTACTTTAAGCTTGAAGATGAGAAGCAAAAAAAAAAAAAAACATTAACTAGGAAAATAATATACTTGTACTAAAAGTGCAAAATAGCTGGACTAAACTGAAATGTAACAAATTATTGGGCACTATCCTGTAAGAGGGGAGATCGGTTCTTTGAAAGGTTACCTTACACTCAAAGAAATATGTGCAAAAACCAACTAGGCAAACAAATATTTGACAAATATTTACAGTTTCCGGCTAAAAATAAGTCCTAGAGGCTCGTCTGACTTCTAATTCTTTAGTGTCGGCCCCTTTCTACGATATAAACCAACATTTTACATTTTTGTCAGGAACTTCTGAACGAAATAAGCAGATGTTGCATAATTATCGTTTTGTGCAAGACATAGTTAGAATAAGGTAAATCACAAACTTTGGAAATAAATAGGTCAATCGTTGCTTTTGAAGTATCATTGGAAAGATAATCTCAGTGATTCTACAAAAGATCAGGAGCTGGAGTCAAGAAATCGAATGGTGACTTGAGTTTGACAATTATTAGCTTGATAAGGAATGACCAGTGATGAGGGAGTTGGAAACTTAAAATATATATATATATATTTTTCTTGATCAGGGAAGGCACCACACATAAGCGACTGCGCTATCACTCTTCAGAGAGGGAGCTGTTGGCACAAAGACTCAAAGTTAGCCATTTTCAGTATCAACAAGATTTTTAAGAATTGAAACAGAGGAGTGAAAAAGATGTAAGAAGCTATTTAGACTGTAAACTGCATTTTCTGAGAGGCTCGTTAACTTTTCATTCAAGCGGTGTCTTTTAAAACAAGAGAGTCCCTATTTTAAAGCAATATCTTCTCTCTCAAACACAACATGACGTCGCCTACCCTCCGAGTTAGTGACATATTTCCATAGATCCCTGTTCTTGTACTTAAACAAAAGCTGGAATCGGCAGCTTGAAGCTTAGAAAAAAAAAACAGATCTAACAATAATTTCAAGATTTCTTGAAATTATGCCCTTTCCACATAAAGCAAGTGTATGATAGGTATTTAGAGCTCAACTTATAGTAAAATGCAAGTTAGTTAAAATCAGGGGCAATCCTCTTCTTAAAACCACTCAAAATGTTTCTGGCCTAAAAAAAAAAATAAAAATAACCTAGAAATTTTGGTAAAAGACAGTTCATTATATTCACAGCTTTTCTGATGATGAAATCTGATTAATTTGCTGCAGCTCAGCGGCCTGAAATGCTGAACAGCCGCTGTATCAGAGCATCAGCCGACCTCTTGCCGTGTTTGCAAACTAACCGGACAGCATTCTGGCTCTGCCTCCACCTGCAGCCATTTGAACACATCCCTCAGCTCACACACACACACGCACACACAATCACACACACTCACAGGCAGCCAAGAGCCTAAAACGCGTAGGTAGATGGCATTGGCGAGGAAAGCAGTTGCACTGCAGTACCTATTAAAGACCACTAGGGGAGGCTCTTAAGTCTACAATCAGGCTTTACAGCTGCTCATCATTGGCCATCTGTGGCTGCCAGAGATATATTCTGTACATGCAGTCAGTTAATCTGATGCGAGACTTTTCCTTCGCGTAGGCAAACATTTAGATTATACACAGAAAGCGTTACATCATCCATCTTTTTGTTTGTTTTATACAATCTGCACATCTTCCACTGCTTTTCAGTGAGAAAACAAGAGTTTGACCACGACGGTGGATGGCGTGGCCAGGCTCGTTAATAATATTGGGAGTAGTGGGTGAAGCTAAATCTGATCACAGAGGGAGGTTTTGCATACAGACACCTTGAATTATTCCACATTATACTCGAGGTCTCCCTCGCCCCTCCCGCCACCTCACAGGGGAGACGCGGAGGCCGCCTCCTCGCTCTACTTCGTCCGCTGGTCTTCCTCGTTCCGACTGTGGAGGCGTGGAGGGGGGGCGAGAGGGAGACCTGCCTTTTTTTTTTTTTTTTTTTTTTTTGTAGGATGGGTTTTTAGGTTTTTCCTCCCTCCGTGCCGTGCGCATGTAGAGCTCAGTCCCCCAGGATGACTTTCACAAAGCTAGCCACGTCAGTTTCTTTGGCCTCGTGGGAGGTGAAGAAGGGATGTTGCTGTGGAGGAGACAGAGGTCAGCTTAGTCTGAATGAAATCAGGAGTCTTTCATAAGGGCAGACTTGAATCCCTAGCAGGACTGAAGATATAAAGATGCTAACCGTCAGCTTTCTGTACTTTGTAGTTCCTTATAATCCTTACTTTGATGTCATTTTTTTTTATTATTGTCTTTCTTAGTTGCTTTGTCATTTTGAAATGACTTTCTTGTTTTTATTTTGGATAATGATGATCAGTTTTGATGGGCATTTTTAAGCCTTTTTTCTTATTTAAGATGCTCTATCTAATTTTTTTCCTTCACTTCATTTTTTTTGCCTTTAGAAGTAACTTTCTGTCTTTTGTATTTTAAATGTTCTTAAGGCTTAAGATTTATTGATTAATGCACTTGTTACTTAGTAAAACAATTTAGGGGCTTTTTAGGTCAAATTTTACCTCATAAAGTTGTTCTATCAAAAGTGCCAACATGGGCTTATTTAGTCCATTTGTTTGGTTTTTGACTTTAACTTTATTTGTTTTTGAGGATTTTTATTTCATCCCCGAGATGTTTTAATTTGGACATTTCTTGTGTGAATCTACCCTTTAAACTCGTGTCTTTTCCCTCCCTGCTTTTGGATCTTCTTACATCTTGTGGAAATAATTTTGCATCTTTCTATAATGCAGTGGCGGCCTCTAGTGGCCATCTTGTCTGAAAATTCTTTGCAGAAATGACAATGCTAAGTCTATCTGCATGTACAAATATATATATATATATATATATATATATATATATATATATTTTTTTTTTTACATGATTTGTTGTCTTATTTAATACTTTATCATTTAATCTGTCTTTCTGATCATTTTTAGAATTTATTTCTTCCTTCTGTGGATTTATATTTCTACAGTTGTAGCTATTATGAACGTTTGTTCTCACTGTGCTTCTCTTATTTTTTTTTTTAGCTTAACATCTATAGACTACGACAATCTCTCTTTGTTTATTTTGTCAGATTTCTTTATGCATGTAATTATTGTAAATGTTCTTTGGTTATTTTGCCATGTATTTGTGCCTATGATTTGTCTCTCTGAGGAGGTTTGGTATCTATATGTATTCATTGTAACGTAACTGACCGCTACACTGTGCAAAATAACCACTTTGGTCTTGTGTGGTTTGATTTGGTTTTGTTGGGTGTGTGTTTTGTTACTTCAGTCTCTGTTCTTTGTTTGACTGACTTTCTTGTGGGCATACATCCCCTTTTTTCCAAAATTGGGTCATTTAGGATCATTTTGCAGTCATGTGTAATAGTAGATTCTTCTATACATACATTATAGATTTTATCAGCTCCGTAGTGTGTAATTAAAGCCGTGACAAGTAGAAAACTAGACATTAACAGAAGGACAAGGAAAAAAGAAGAAACTCACCATGAGTTCTGTGTATGTTGGCCGCTCTTTGGCGTTTTTCTTTAAGCTGTGGTCAAAAAATAGAAAGAAAAAACAAGACCAAAATACAGAATTACTCTAAAACAAATTGCAACAAGTTGTTTCTGTACTTTCACATTCAGTTTTGCAGTTCACAGGAAACGAGCAAGACTGATTTGAGTCAATTAGTGTGATGGCGGATGGAACATGAACAGCTGCATGGCTCTGCCGGTAAAAATCAGCTGACTCCATTTTCTGAGAAATCATTTGCCCATCATTCGAGGACAGAAGAGTGAGAAGAAACGTCCATTCTGCAGGGAAAGCTGGAGTCGCAGCAGAATATCACAGACAGTTTATGCTACTTTGGGCTCAGAACACCAACAGATTGGTACAAGATCATCCTGCAGCAGAACAAAGAGCCCACACATGCAGACAGAACTGTGATGGTCTGGATTCTACAGAGGGCAGGATTCTGGAAATAAAACTATCTTCATCTACAGGGTACAAACCTGCTTCACAGGGCTAGAACACCTGCTGCTCTTTATTCATCTAAATATTCAATTATGCTGGAGGTAACTAATGCAAACTTCTCTGAGTTTGAATGAGTTTAAGTATTAGCACACAAAACACATCGGAGTACTCCTGCAGGATTTAGATGTTTCATAAATCAATGAAAACTGTCAAAAGGACGTTGGGTTCACCAACATCTCTCTGAATCATTTTGTACATTTTAGGCTGAAGATCAAATGTCAAAATTTACTGCCCCTCATTAATGCTGTCACAGAAAAAAAAGACACTTGAAAGCTTAATTCAAGCAAAAACTAGAGCTGCCAAGTTCCCTGTAAATTCTCAACATAGCTTTGATATGTACAAAATGACAAATAAATAAAAAATACTCTTCAGCTGATGGAGTCAGATGAGAAAACACTCTGTCAACACTGATCACTGAGGAAACTGGTTTAATTAAATTATCTAAAACAAAGACTCTGGACCACTGAGCAACGGTCCAGATCTTTTCCTCATGCTTTCTGTTCAGGAGTGGCTTAACACAAGGAATGTAGTCCACATTCTGGATGCACCTATGTCTGGAGTTTCTGCACTTCCCTGAGTTTCTGCACTTCCCTGGATTTTCTTCAACATTTCAAGGTTCTAGTTATCGCTGCAGTTTGTGCACTTATTACTATCACATTGTTCCTTCCACTCACAACTGGCTAAAAAAAATAAAAAATAATAATGTTTTTGCCAGGTCAAAATTTTCCAAAAACCTGATTAGAAACCAGCTGCAAAGCAACAAGACAAGACCAACCATTTTGGTAAACCCATATGTTTGGATATCAACAACGGGAACACCACTTCTGCTGTTACTTTGTCAGAAGAAGTCAAAGGGCAGCAGAGTAAACCTGAAGGTCAACTTGAAACATCAACAAGAAACGTGACTGATCTCATTAGTTTCACGAAAAGGCAGAAGCCTTTTCATGATGTAAAGAAAGGCTTTTCACACCTTTCTTTATATTAAAGAGATCCGTCCGCAGTTCACGCAGTCACTGGCTGCATCTTCCTGTTACCATAATACCTGCATCTGTAACTAAGCAACTGAGAAAGGAGGAAACAAAACCAGCGGCAGGAAATAAGAGGCAACAAGTTTAAAAATGAACATCAGGTGGACACAGAGACAGATCCAAATCAGAGCTCAGAATTGATGCGTTGTAGTGAATGCGTTGAATGGCTGCTAGTGCTAACAGGTTGTATCAGTCAGATGAAAAACTTTGCTCTTACGGGAACGGAAGAAAATAACGTTTTCTGACAGCTGTTACATCGTAGGCCTGTCAGGATAACAAATTTTGCCAGACGATTAATTGTCCCAGAACTTATTGCGATAAACGATAATATTGTTGTTTTGAGACAATTTTCAAGAAATATAATGGACGAATATTATAAGAACACTTAGACCAATAAACTTTAAATTCTGATGAACATTTAAATATTGGAACTGGAAGACATAGTAAATATGCAAAATAAATAAACAAAACAACAGAAACAACAAGTAAAATTAATTTTGAAGTCTCTATAGGCAAAATTGTCTTTTAAAAAAAAGGCATAGTTGAGACCAAAGCAACAGACTGAACACCAGTTTGGATAGAAAGAGAGAAAAGAAAAACAATAAATCAAGCAAATGAAAATTTTTGCGATTGTTTTAGTTTATCGTGTGATTAATTGATTTATTATTTATTGTGACAGGCCTAGCTACATATGATGCCTCATTCAATGAAACAATTAAAATGGAATCAGTGACTTAAGATTTTTTGGGTCGCCTTTTTAGATCTCTTAACATTTTTTACTCGTTGTCTTCCAAAAAGATGATTCAACTTTATCAGATGTAAACAAGCAACTTACATAGGAAACAATAACATACTAATTCTATCAGAAACAACACTATTAACAATGATTTCCTGTCTAATCTGTGGTAGTTTTCATTTGCTTCTAGGAAAGTGGATCAACACAGAGTGACACAAAGACGTACCACTGAGAGGTGAAATCCACAAAGTCAGGGGAGAACCGGTCGGCAGGAAGCTGGGGCGAAGGTTCTTCCACCACCTGCTTCAGCTGCTGAAAGGGCGTTCCCCACGAGTCGTACGGGAAGCGCAGGATGGCGAGCTCGATCTGTGAACACGCACAAACTCGTTTCTTACACTTGAAATAAAGGTGAGGCTGAGACAAACGACTATGCAGAGCTGTGGTGAACACAGACAATAAATAGCTGTGGATTCCCACAATCCCAGTGAAAAGTGAAAGCAAAACGTAAGTTTTCAGTTTTAAGAATTACTGAAACGCTGTAACCCTTCTTACCAGAAAGTGTGGGAACCAGTGAGTTTTTTTTTTTTTAACTAAAATACAAGATGTGTTTATTTTAAGATTTTTTTTTTTTTTAAACAACTTTAACTGGTGTGGCAACAAGTGTGGATGGTGCTGTATTCTCCCAACAGTTCAGGTGTTACTTGTTTTTACTTAATTGCCCTACCATTGTGATTCCTAAACTCCAGATGTCGGATTTGACGTTGTAGCCTTTCTGGTTCGTCTCCGGGTTGATCCTCTCGGGCTGAGGTTGAAGAGATGAGACGGTCACAAATTTTTACGTTCGAACGACTACAGTTCTTAATTTATAGGAAAAGATGCTGCTTACCGCCATGTAAGGTTTGCAGCCGGCGTCCATAGTTTTAGCCACAGAGTCCACCAGGTAGCCGCTGATGCCGAAGTCGCACATCTTCACTTGGCCCTGAGTGTTGATGAGCACATTGGAGGGCTTCACATCTGGAGGGACAACAGGGCAAACAGCAGTTTTAGTTTGATTAGGAAATTATTTTTTTTGCTGGTTTTAAAAATGAGAAGCTGTCTTCTTACGTTCCACATGCTAAAAGATTGTAAAATAAATATCAAATAGACATTATAATTGATGTATCAGTACGCATGGCAGTTGTCATGTTACTAAAACTTAAAATTTGAAACCAATACAAAGAAAAATAGTTGACACCATTTTTGACGGTGCAGCACAATATTTCCTAGTTGAGAGAAAAATATGATTAGTTACAATATGACGATCTTATAAGACATTTTAGCCCTGTTTTAGAAAATTATATAATTTATAAGTGTCACTGCTCTGCTTTGTGAGACAGTATAAGAATATTCATCTTAATATTCAATCTACTGAAACTTCATATTTTTAATATTGAGGCAACAATTTAACTTATTACTTTAGAGCACAATAAATAAAATTCCAAGTTGATATTCAGGCACCCTTTATTTAGTTAAAAGTTAATTAGAAATGTGTGTTTGCACAGCATACTACAGGTGCTGGTCATAAAATTAGAATATTGTGATAAAGTTCATTATTTTCCATAATGTCATGATAAAAATCAAATTGTCATATATTTTAGATTCATTGCACACCAACTGAAATATTTCAGGTCTTTTATTGTTTTAATTTTGATGATTTTGGCAAACAGCTCTTGAAAACCCAAAATCCCTGTCTCAAAAAATTAGAATATTATGAAAAGGTTCTCTGAACGAGCAATAAAAATAATCATCTGAATCAACAAAGTAACTCTAAACACCTGAAAAAGATTCCTGAGGCCTTTAAAAACTCCCAGCCTGGTTCGTTACTCAAAACCGCAATCATGGGTCAGACTGCTGACCTGACTGCTGTCCAGAAGGCCATCACTGACACCCTCAAGCAAGAGGGTGAGAAACAGAAAGAAATTTCTGAACGAATCGGCTGTTTGCAGAGTGTTATATCAAGGCACCTCAGTGGGAAGTCAGTAGGAAGGAAAAAGTGTGGCAGAAAATGCTGCACAACGAGAAGAGGTGACCGGACCCTGAGGAAGATTGTGGAGAAGGGCCGATTCCAGACCTTGGGGGAAGCAGTGGACTGAGTCTGGAGTAGAAACATCCAGAGCCACTGTGCACAGGCGTGTGCAGGAAATGGGCTACAGGTGCCGCATTCCCCAGGTCAAAGGTCAAGCCACTTTTGAACCAGAAACAGCGGCAGAAGCGCCTGACCTGGGCTACAGAGAAGCAGCACTTTGGACCACTGTTGTTCAGTGGTCCAAAGTACTTTTTTCGGATGAAAGCAAACTTTGCATGTCATTCGGAAATCAAAGTGCCAGACTCTGGAGGAAGACTGGGGAGAAGGAAATGCCAAAATGCCAGAAGTCCAGTGTCAAGTACCCACAGTCAGTGATGGTCTGGGTGCCATGTCAGCTGCTGGTGTTGGTCCACTGGGTTTTATCAAGGGCAGGATCAATGCAGCAGCTATCAGAAGATTTTGGAGCACTTCATGCTTCCATCTGCTGAAAAGTTTTATGGAGATGAAAATTTAATTTGGTCTGGAATCGGCCGTTCTCCACAATCTTCCTCAGGGTCCGGTCACCTCTTCTCGTTGTGCAGCATTTTCTGCCACACTTTTTCCTTCCTACTGACTTCCCACTGAGGTGCCTTGATATAACACTCTGCAAACAGCCGATTCGTTCAGAAATTTCTTTCCGTTTCTCACCCTCTTGCTTGAGGATGTCAGTGATGGCCTTCTGGACAGCAGTCAGGTCAGCAGTCTGACCCATGATTGCGGTTTTGAGTAATGAACCAGGCTGGGAGTTTTTAAAGGCCTCAGGAATCTTTTTCAGGTGTTTAGAGTTACTTTGTTGATTCAGATGATTATTTTTATTGCTCGTTCAGAGAACCTTTTCATAATATTCTAATTTTTTGAGACAGGGATTTTGGGTTTTCATGAGCTGTTTGCCAAAATCATCAAAATTAAAACAATAAAAGACCTGAAATATTTCAGTTGGTGTGCAATGAATCTAAAATATATGACAATTTAATTTTTATCATGACATTATGGAAAATAATGAACTTTATCACAATATTCTAATTTTATGACCAGCACCTGTACTTAGCACCAGTTCGGACCTGGTACAAAGTAGCTGCACTTAACTTCTCTTTTCATGTATCTGCATGAACATCTGTCTGCATCTTCCACCAAATGCTAAAGCCTCCTCAGAAAGAATGCTCAGGCTCCTCTTGTAGGCCATATTTTAGCATTTTATATTTTAACGCATGCATCACAGTACGTAAGACATGTGTACATTTTCCCTTTTTCAGTGACCGACTGAAATCGCATCAAAAAGATCCCAACTGACGTTTAAGAAGGCAGGAAACCTAAGACATTTAACCTGTAGAGTGCTCTTCACCAGAGACTGCTTCACATTTCAGAACTTTTCTCGAGTATCGAGTAATAAAGACGCCGTTATGATCCTTTAATAGGATCTGGAAATAGTCTAAAGGAAGGAAGGAAGCAGCTGACTGGATATCGACAGCATCTCCGAGAGTTAAATGGGTTTCCACTCAGGCTCTTACCTCTGTGGATGACTTGCAGATTGCTGTGCAGATGCTCCAGAGCCTTTACTATCTGTAATAACAGAAGTCATTAATAAGCAACTGAGAGTTGCATAGCAAATGTCTAAAGCACGCATTCATGTGATGCTGCTAGTGAAGTAACCCACAGAGACAGCGATTTTTCCCAGGATGTCCTCGGGAATGGTCAGGTCCTTCTCGATCACCTGCTTGTAGAACTTGTCCAGGGAAGTGTCCATCAGCTCCATGCAGATCCACACGTCACCCTGGCAAAAGATGGGGGTAGGATTTGGAAAGAGATCAAGACACAAAGCAGCCAGACGGATTCCCATCAGACAGGAAGTTTAAAAAAAAAAAAAAAAAACCTAAAAGAGGAAATCCTGGTCATTCATTCATTGATGCAGGAAGTTTTCTCCATCCGATAAAAATCCTCAGAAGGGGTTTTAGTCACAAGAATGTTAGCCAGGAATAAAACAAAGGGTTAGCCCTGCTGTACATTATATATGTTATACATGTACTGCATGCAATATGGGAAACTTTTGTCATAGAATAGGAGCTGCGAAGTGATTTCAAATGATCTTGACCTGCTTGTATTCAAGTACATCCAGTAAGTTTCAGTCTAATGAAATGGTTGAACAAACAAGTTCTCCGCTTCATTTCACTCTATATTTATATAAACAAACAGCAATGTTCTGAACTGATGATGCAGTTTTCTTAAATAAAATTTTTTCAGCAGCCATTTAAAGTCTCTGGCACAACTCATGTTTCCAATTTTATTCTTGAATTATCTTCCTTTTTCTCATCTCTGACTTAAACAGGCTTTAAAATTGTCATTGAAACAGAGAGGACACCTAATAAATACTGTGTTGTACATTAGGGTCCATACAAAATAGCATACCTCTCTGAACAACGCTCCATAGAAAGTGACGGTGTAGAAACAATCCACTGTCCTCATGGAGATGTCCAGATCCATCAGCAGCCTCTTCTGCTCCTGAGTGTTAACAGTGGCCCGAATCCGCTGGAAGGGAACGACAGGAAATCTAATTCATTAATACACTGACCGTTTGTGTTGATTACGCGAGGAACAGCCAGAATCTAACAAAGTCAACTCATGGGGAACGTCCTCACTGTGGGGACCACCTGTAGCAGCAGTTGCTGAGGAGAAACTTTAGTCTACTCTTCTTCACAGCTCACTGAGGTCTGTAGAAATCGTAGCGCTCACAGTGCCTTGATTCTGCTTTTACTCTGTCATTCTGTTGCTCATTTACTGCTGTATTCAGCATCTTCAACCTGTTGATGACTTTGATTGGTTAAAAACTTCAGCAGTCTCATGGCCTCATGTTTCTCTCTAGAATACTTTGGTATGCAGAGGAGGTCACGGCATACTCATTCATTTGCAAAGTGTTCTGGTTCTGTGACTACGGCACAAGCTCGGATCATCAACCCACCATCACCACAGCTTACGGTTGGTTCAAGGTGTTTGGGTTTTCTCCAGACGTGGTCCAGAGACGTCGCTACAGAAGTCTTGCGGCTCATTCAGATGCAACTTTATAAGTCTAAGTTGTCCAAATTCCAGTTTTGTATATTCTGACTGTAGAATGATGGGTTTCAAATGGATGCACAGTTAAGAGTTGCTTCTCTAAGGCCACAAGCAAATATCTTCTCATGCTGACATTGTGTCAACACACACATCTATCTTCTAAAACCTCTTCGATTTACAGAGGTGGGCACACCTGTTACGACCAGGTAGGTGGTGTTGGTCGCGCGGGTCCAAAGTACTGCTCTAGTTAGCTATTGGTTTCACTCTCATGAGAATTCCTCCACAGCTGTCCAAACTGACATAGAGACTACAGTCTTCTGATTGTGCCTGCTCATAGCTGCTCTACACAACCCCATGAGAAATAAAAACATTCCTGTAACATTTGATTAGATATTGACCTGCATGCCACCACGGTCAGTCATTTTTGCAGAGTTCAGAGTTTTCAACCACAGTGATGACTGCTAACTGACCAATGAGTTTAAAAGGTAAACTGATATATTTAAAGTGGATGTTTGGCGATAGTAGGTGTTCAGAGAGACTAATGAAAGCAGAGGGTATCTGATGTTCTGGGCGACAATAACACAGGCTTTGATTTACTCACCTTAACAGCCATGATAAGATCACTGGGCACATGCCTCATCTTGTCCACCACACCGTATGCTCCTCGTCCCAGTTCGCAGATCTGCTCCAGATCATCTGCTTTCACCTCACATTTCTGCTCCAAACACAGCAAGAGGACAGCGTCAAAGGGGTGAAACTTTTCACAATGGATGTGTTTCATGTCTACAAAGCTGCTAGTTGGCTTCCAGCATTTATTAATACATAAGGAGGGGAAGGGGGATGTTTAAGGGGAAAAAAAATAAATTAAGCCCTTCTGCCAATGGAAAATTCCTATTATTTGAGGAGTTTAAAATAAATATTTTTACAGCATGATGGGCATTAAAGAGCATTCCTGTCTCCCCACAATCAGAAGAGTTAGAGACAGCTGTAATGTCCAACGGAGCGTTCTTTACAGCTAGCAGATGCTACTCTGAGCCCACCGGAGTTTATAAACAGTAAAGGCACCAAGGGAAGGAATAAAAGTCCCCAGCGAGATGCTACCAGCACAAATAAAAATTCAACGGGGTCAGAAGTGGTGGAGCAACTGAAAAAGTATTACCTTTTCTCCAATTGTTACACAAGCCTTTGAATCCAAATCTCTGGGGGGTCTAAAAAACACAAAAGGTAGCATTATTACACATAAATTGGTTAAATTGGACGGCAAGAAACATTAAACGTGAAAATTGGCAAGCAGCAAAAAAAGCCCGTGATAAATTAAACCCAGATCCAAAATCAACACTTAATATATAAATCTAAAAAAGAATTATTTTCAAGTGTATGTAATGGTTTGTTTTCATCCACGCTGCCACCATTTACTGTACACATCAGGGCTGGCAAAGGCCAAGAAACAGTTCAATATTTTCTTATTTCTTGATTACATCAAAACATATATTTTTATTTAGTACATAATTATTACTCTCATGAAAATAAAATGAAATGTTAAACGTAGATTTAACAAGCTAGAAATGAAATAAATGTTCTTTTTTTTTTTTTTTTGAAAAAAAAAATGTATTTAAAATCAGCACGTTAAAAAAAGAATGTATGAAAATTATTGCCACTACCTGCAATGAAAATAAAAATGAGAAAAATTACATATTACATCATACATTTTGCATGGAATTTAAGAGTGCAAAAAAGGGATTTTTAATATAACATATTTCTATGTGTTTTTTCATGTAAGAAAATACATGAAAAACAATTAATGATTTAAAACTAACAGCAGTACCACTGAAAAATATATATAGAAATGTTACTAAAGTCTTTCTGCAGATGTCTGCATCTTAAAAACAACTGACTTAATTGAGATTTAAAAAAAAAAATCAGGACTGAAATGTGAGGTTGCAAGTATTTGTGATCAAAAAGTTGAGAGCAGAAATTTGCTTATTTTGCAGGAACACAGTTTCTTCCTGTTGTTCTGTGGATTTGTATTTCCCACGTTCAGCAGTCTGACGAGGTTCAGATAAGATCAGGTATGTGCCGAGCAGGAAGTGAGGATCAATAAAGTGCAGGATTTACGGTGTATGTTGAAGGTAAAGAGCCTTACACGGCAGCAGGTGTGGGCTGCTCAAACACCTCTTTAGAGAGCTTCAACACCGGCTTCTTCTTACCTGCAAAACAAACAAAACAGTGTTAGAAATTTGCTTTCACAATGTTAGCTTCTCTAAAATATGAACATTTTGCACTCTGCATTAAGCTAATTCCATTCTAAAAGCACAAAGTATCTATTTTTATGCCTTTTTTATGAATAACAGCAGTGCTATGGAAAGAAAAAAAACACCAAAGAGAGAAAACGTCTGCAACTAAGACTGAGAGTAGTTAAACAAGAACTATTTATCACAGACTCTGGTGTGTAATGTCATTCTGAATGCAGGGGATTTACTGTTCAGAAGCCAAGAGGCCTCTCACAACCTCTTCTATTAATAAAAACACGTTAATGCTTTTATTAATAGAAGCCAGAGATGGCATTATATCTGTCAAATATGTAATAAGTTCACAGTTGCAAAATTTTCAATATAGCTTGCATATTGAAAAATTACTTTGTTGAATTATTCTGCATTAAAATAAAATCTAAAAATGTGTAACAGAGATTTGTTTTAGAATTAAACCAAAACATAAAGGCATCAAACAGAAATCGGGCTATCAACGTATTTATCTAGACTGCTACAACTGCCTTCGCTAGCTTTTATTAGAGAGCAAAACTTTGCACCGTGACGGTCAAATGATCTTAAATATAAATATGCATTCACATTACATTAGAATACAAAAGGACATCTTTATGCGACTGTGTGACGGGTCAGCTCTCCAACAGTACTTATGGTACTTGAGGTACAAGCAACAAGTATAATTAGCCACAAACTGACATATTTCTCTTAAAATGTTAAATCACATCTAGTAACCGTTCTGTAATTTCTGTGCACTAGTTTGTGCAAACTTGTGTAATCCTGGAGCCTGTGTGAGGAAGGAAAGCAGACGGGTGAGACTCCAGAGGATGGCTGCACTGGCAGCGGAGCATACCACAAGATGAAAGCATACTTAGCTTCTTAACATAGCTCAGGATGAAAGAACAGTTGATCATCCTGCTCAACTTTCTGTTTTTTTGTTTGTTTGTTTTTTTGTTTTGTTTTTTGCAGTCACAACAAAGAGAGCTAATTATATACAATTTTAAAATGAACAAACTGACACGCAGTTCCAAAAGAAAAAACAAAAGCTGCATATTTGAGCAAAAATACGCAGCTAATTTGCTGCTAATTTTTAAACAGCAGCTGTAAAAATCCACATGTTGTGATCATTTCTTTCACAGCTACAAATACAGTTAAAGACAAATGGTGCGATGCCTGAGTGTTTCTGCCTGGGTGGATGAAGTCACTTAAATTATGAACCGATTCATCTGGATTAGAGTCAATCTACAATTTACCAATGCCATCATTAGTACTCACGGTTAAATGCAGTGTCTGGCTCCAGATCCTAGCTAAATGTTAGAGGTAAGAGGAAGTAGATGTCTGGCAGCCCCGGTGTTTTTGCCTCATATGAAGCTGCTGTACTGACAGTTTAATAGCAGTACGCTTTGTTAACCATAACTGCTTTCTGTGAGTCGTTGGGTTGCAGACCGTGTCTGGCTCAAACCTCCTCAGACCGGGTTGCAGAAGAGCAACCTGGTCAGTATTTACATATAATTGGATTAAAGTCTCAAGAGGGTTCTCTAGTTGGACCTAATCTAAGCACTAAAAAATTGCATTACTACATGTTCACATATTACATTGGAGGGTTCACGCTGAATAAAAAGTCAATTTCAAATTAAGTCATACCACACAGCTATACTAATTTCAAAAGAACGTAGCAAAACCACAGGTAGTACTGCGTCAAAAGCTAAATACACAAATCAGTTTTTGTTCTGTAGAAAGAGAAAGTAACTCAGCTAAGGACACTTTCAATGTTATTCCACCGAAAGTTAACCGTAAAGCTAAAATCATAAGAAAATAGCAAAAACAAAACCTAGTATTGCAACAATCAGCAAAGCAAAAATAATTTCCTAAAAAAAAATAAAAAATAGTAGCAACACACGTTAAGACTTAAAAACTAAATAAATACAATAAAGAGCAGCATAGTTAACATCACATTGTAAGTTAAATACATGGCTTAAATCAGTGGTGTCCAACCTTTTTGCAACAAGAGCCAAAATCGTCAAATTAAAAAAAAAAAAAACACTTGAGGGCCATAGAAAATGTTATTTTTTAAAATAAAAACAGATTTATTGTGCCTTTTTTATTTCTGCTCAATAAGAGTGCAAGATTTCATTGAGTCAAATAAAATGTACATTTTCTATTAAATTAAATTTAGCGCTATCAATCAGTTCTACTACATAATCTTGCTTTAAAAACATTGTGATATCCAAAATTATGTAGAAAAGAACGAAGTCAACCACTGATAACAGGTGACGCGCCTGGCAAAATTCACGCTGATAGTTCCTATTTAACAGGAACCTCTAAAATCTTTGACATGAGGTTTTATCTGGTTGTGAAATCACCACATATAAAATAAAATAAAAAGATCATTGTATCGTCCCACCAACTGGAGGCAATGATGATGTCTTACAATAAATGGCTATGAAGAAGATGACAGAATATTTCAGATTTTTCTCGAGATTGTTTATTCGGTTTGAGACATAGAAAAGCTGATAATCAAATTTTAACAGTGTGTTTTTTTTATCCTGAAAATATTAGGAAATATCTGTAAGTAACTGATGTCATTTGATACTATTTAAAGCAAAGCTGAAGGCGTCTCTCTTCAGAGAGCATGGGGCAGAGCCAAAAGAATAACTGGAATTTCTGACGTTGTCGTCTTGAGGGAAAATACAAACACAAGTATCTGCAGATGAACCTGTCCTTCAGAGAGTTTTCCTGAAGCTTTCCAACATACACAGAAACACACACACACAGTGCTGTGTGTCCTGGTTTTTATCCAACTGTGCAGGGTGTGACGCTGCCGTCCTATGCAGTTCTCCACTGGTGGCCTCATGCTGCCAGCATCCTGGTCTCCACTTTCCAAAGCAGCTTTGTTGCAAAATGTCACTTTGAGCCCCTCCTACATGCATTTACACAGACAACAATAGTAACTGGAAACCGGGAACGCTGTGACAACTCGCACTGTAAACCAGAAAACAGGCGGAGAGTCAACACCTGCATCAAATCTGCACGTTACCTGGTGATTAAAGTAATCTCCATCCATAAATTCTACACTAATCCCACTGAAATATTGTTCTGAGGTATACATCCTTCCGGAAAAACTCTATAACTTCGAAAATGGATGGAGGAAAAAAAAAAAAATCAAAGCAATTTAACTATACATTTTAGGTTGTAAAACAAAAAAGCCCAGAACCATTTCAGATGGCAAAAAAGGTAAAATGCTTTTCAACTTTTCCAAATTTGGTTACTTTACATTTTCAAAATATCTTTATTTGATTTTATGTAACAAACCAGCACAGACTACTGTATAATTATGAAACAGTTATACATTTTTATCCAAACTTTTACTGTGGAAACAAAACATTGGAAATGTACAATTCAATGCTATAACAATAGCCTTAAACAAAATGAAAAAAAAAATACTGCAAACAAACGCTTTCATAAGTCAAGTAGAGCAAACCTGTGTGTGACTTTATCTCAGCATAAATAAACAACACTAAATGTAATCACAGAGAACTGTTCAATCCATCATCTGAAGATGGAAAGACTGTAAACATGACGGTCCACCTAAACTGACAAGCTGGGAGAGGAAAACATTAATCAGAGAAGCAGCCAAGAGGTCCATGATAACTCTCAGAGAGCTGCAGAGATCCATGGTTCAGGTGATAGAGCAACTATTGGTCAGGAACGCCACAGAACAGCTCTTTGTAGAGGATTGGGGGAAATGAAGGTCCACATCTAAATCCAGTGAATCTCTAGTGAGACGTAGAAAATGATATTCGCAGATGTCTTCCATTAAATGGGAATGAGACTAAACCAGTTAGTTAAGAAGGATGGGCAAAGTTTCAGTCTGAAGACGCAAAGATGTCGGATTTTTGAAAAATACAAGAAAAGTCTGATGGGTCCTTACTAAAACTCACAAACCCGAGTTTCTAGATTTTTATCTGTAAGGGAAAAAAAATTGGAAAACAATAAATCCTTCTCCTTCCACTTCACAAGAATACACCAGTTTGCAATGATCTGTCTCAAAAATCTACCCCCAGAAAATGCATGCAATTCTGTGGTTGCAAAGTTACAAAGCATGATAAAGTTCATGACGTTTGAATACGTCCACAAGGCACCGTTTGGTTTTAAGGTCCGTACACACTCAAATATAAAAATAGACTGCACTGTAGATATTTATAGACACAAACACATACATACCCATTCAGCTTCTGAGTTTGTTCCTGCTGTTAACGTGACACCAAGTGCAAAATAAACATAGAAAGTTGACATGCCACAGACCATTTACAGTTTATGAGCAGCTTCTGGTTGCCGTTTATTAACAAAAGACAAAAAAAAGCATAACTCGTGTTGCTCTTTTTCTTTTCTTTTTTACATAAGGATTCAGAGTGTTAAAATAACATAAAATAAGTGAAGAAAAAAAAATCATGCCCACAACACTGGAAATGATTAACTAAAATGTGAGCTTTAAGTGGCAGATTAACTGAGTCATGACGACTTCATGAGTTCCTCACCAAATTCAATTTGAGTCCGTCTAAAAAAGGTGTAAGCACCCGAGGTATCAAAAAAAATATATTCCAGCAGAAGTCTGGCAACTTCCACATTTAGAGAAAGAAGGATCAACATTGTCTGCATCAACCTGCACTTCTTCACATCACTGACCAAAAACAATGCATTAACCGAAGGCCAGCTGTATGATTACAACAGAGCAACAACATAGTTTTTCCTTCTTCATGAAATGGACTGGAAAATGCTTCAGATGTACTCAGATCATGAGGCAAGAAGCAGCATGTTCCTCGCAGCTAAAGAACAGAAGCTTACTTCAAACCTCTGCAGAGATATTACCATGGAAAGCCATGAAAAACACTGGCAATGCAAAGGTTTCCCAAAACAAACATCCACCCCAGTAAGGGCAGATGCATATGCAAAGTGCGCAATGACATGTCTAAACTAACAACAGAAACACAGGGCTTGCGGAGCGTCGGTTGAGACTGCAGCTATGTGAAGCAGAAATGACAGGAGGAGCGCCGAGGTGTAGAAAAGCAAGCGAGAAGAGGTGGTGGGGGTCGGAGGGGCAGAGGATTATGTAATGTGTGTGGCTGGAAGGAATAAGCAGCAGCTCTGTTGTGTTTCGGAATACATGAAGCAACGATGGAACACAAATCCAGCCATATCTTGCAGTTAGAGACAAGATGTCAGAATAACTGAAACCTGGTAAATGCAAAAGTCCGCGAATGCTTAAACGGTGCACATGAAGCTATCGCAATGCAAGCGTTTAAAACAAGCTCCACACAAAATGACAACCAACCAGTGGTATCCTGTCTAATACTGACTGAACGTTGGAGTCACCGAATGAGCATTGATTCATCAGCGTCAGACACTCGGCTAGCAGTAGACTTTTGAAACTGTTGTAAAGACACCACCATGGCAGGTTCTACATCTGCATCTTCGCACATTCGCTACATGTGAGGACAAAGGTTCACTGAAACACAAAGGAAAACAATCTTAAATCTTTCTAGTATGGATCAAAAACTGTGCTGCAAACAACTCAGTAGTTTGAGGATATGCAGTCCTATAATCAAGTGAAAAAATAAGGTGACAAGAAAGATTCAATTTACATACTTATATCATCCCCCCCATCTATGTAAAATAAAGTCATAGAATTGCAATTTTTTTAAACCAATAATTTCTGCTCATTCCCTGTGAACTTAAATAAAAATTTATTTTCTAGCTGAGGGAAAAGTAAACATACTTTAAAGGAGATGCTACTTATAGCCATGTACTACTCGACATTGGTCAGATGAATGTTTGCTCCACTCCTGCCTTCCAGCTCTGAAATGACCGAGGGGTTTCTTGCACAAACAGCCCAGGTAAGCAGAAGGGATATCAATAAGGTCAGGGTCTGGGCTTTGACTAGATTCCATTTGTAATTCCCACGTCTGAGGTCCTCGTCATTTTGTAGTGCCCATTTCTGCTTCAGTTTTAATTTCTTTATTTTCCTTAAGCTTCTTCTAATGCATGGTAGAATTCACAGATCTGATGTGATAACCCTGTATGGGATTTTAGAGATTTTACACAAGAATAGAACACTTAAATTAAGTAAAGTGTCTTAATTAGTTTGCCATATGAAACTACATTACAATTACAATTTTAAAAAGATTGGTTTGCTTCAGTTTTATTGTTTTGGCCCGCTAAAATTGACCTTAAATCTCTAAACTTCTAATTTGGGCATCAGAGAGGTGTCCTAATCTCCTTTCGTACACGTTTCCATTTCATTTGAAAATATATTCTTCCTGCTTGACTTCTTTAGCAGCAGTTTCTGCTGCGTGTAGTTTTCTTTGTAGTAACGCCTACTGTTGAGTAAGGTTAATGTAATGACTGTTCCAGTTCTCTAGTGCCCGGATAAATGACAGCTCCACTCTGTCAACATCACACCCGCTTGCACAACAACGTTATACTGCGGTATAGTCAATGTTCATTTACGGTCCAGTAAAAATTATGTAATGACACGATTGTGCAGTTTATGATAGGATTTAATCAAGTTTATGTGTATTTCAGTGCAAATGTACATAATAAACAAAACATTTAATATTATAATGTAATGCTTGTTTAAAGGTGTAATGTATATGCTTTCCATTCTCAATGGGTAATCATATTAAATTAAGATTTTTCCTAAATCAATCAAAAATAATTGCAATCTTGTTTTCTACTGTTATCAAGTGCAAACATGTAAGTGATTCAAGCGAAAACCACATCATCATCAAAACCTTAAGCTTCCCAAAATAAGCTTAGAAAAGCGAAATTCCCCAAAAAGGAAATGTAACAGTGGGTAAAGTGTCATGATGGCAGCATCGGCTCACACCACCAAAGTCTAAGCAGAAGCAGAGCAGATAGCTATGCTAGAAAACATGTCATTCACACACATGATAATCTATAATGTCAAACAAAAAAATAAATAAAAAAGATTTGACCTGCTTTCATTATTATATTAAAACCAAACCAAAATAAGTACAAACTCTCTTTGTCACACAAAAGAGGGTTGAGGGTGTTTAGAAAATATCGAAAGCCCTTCAAAAACACAATTCCAGTATACAACATAAAATAAACTCCTGTGACAGACCACAATATTACAATATGCCACAAATCACCTTAAAGATCAGGTCAATTCGATGAAAACCACATGTTCTCTACAGTATGCAATTGTAAATACAAACGTGTTAGGCACATCACAATAATTTGACATTTGAACAAAGACACCAAGCCTTAAAAAGCAATCTCAACAACCAGGCAGTCAGCAAAGGGAACCCGACAGAGCAGGACATTCAATAGGCAATTGATTAATCAAACGATTTAAATGCTCAGTAGGTACAACCTTTGGCTTTGCAGAGAATTAAAGGTCTGTTACCGATAATCAATAATCTTAAAATTATAAAGTTAAAATGCATAAAAATCTGAATGTTACATGTGTTAGTTAGGCAAATAACAGAACAACAGATATAACGGATAACTGAAAAAAACTGATTTTGGATAAAATTGTGCATACATTATTCCTGCACCAATCAAAGAGCTCAAAGTAAAAGTCGACTGAATTGGTATCAAAGACTTGCTTAAGTTCAATATTTAGAAAGGAATCATTAAGGAGGGGTTCCATCCTAAGGACCTGTCAAATATTGTATTCTACAGGTTGAATAAAGTACAGTTTATTTAATCGTACTTGAATGAATAAATTCAATTTGATTTATTAAAATCAAATTGAATTAAGTTTGATTTCAATAACCCCAAAGGTTACCTTGTGTAAACAAAAAGAAAATGTCTGGTATGTGGTAGGGTTGGGAATATTTAACATTTACACAGAGTATTTCCCATTTTTCACATTTCAACTTAAAAATGTCCCCATTCATCCTTTCTTCAGATTGTAATGGATAATTGGTATGCACAATTCTTTCCTTGTTCTTGGTCATTCTGCTGCCCTCGGTATCAAAGTAGGGGAACCATGGCAGAGAGTGTGGGTTAGTTAAAAGCAGCAGTACACATAATTCCAAGTAATTTCCAGCACATGAGCTCAAGTATGCAGGGAAATGCCAGAGGGAGGCCACAGGAGATGTCTGTGCTGGGACACTCCTTGTTCCCAACAAAACCAGCACAGATGAGGAAGGTGAGAAGCCGGCTTCCCTGCAAAGAACGCACCTATCGTTTCTCAAGAAGTGACAGCGAGAAGGTAACAGCGAAGGGAGGCAATGCTCCTCGTCACTGCCAAGCATGCATGCATGCATGCTTGCAATCGGCCTCGTCGTGCATGCATGTCGGCTTCTTAGTCTGCTGAAGGCGGAAGCTGGCACTGACAATAAAGGCTTGCACTGGGATTTGTGCTGCAGAAATAGAGGCAGAGTGCAGGCAGAAAGCCTCGAACTGTGAGGGCAGACAATGTCCTGGCTGGATAATGAGCCCAGATGACTGGGGATGCACAGTGCCAGCTGCTAACCCACACATGCACCCCAGCTGGAATTCAAACAATCCCAAAGCTTCTCAATGGAATTCCACAGAGCAGGAGGAAGATGGATCAATCACAGAGGGAGGGAGGCAGTAAATCGCAAACACGGACTCAAGAAGGGACGGGGGGAAAAAAGACAGGAACAGAGAGGGGAGGGAGGCTATTGGCAGAGCAGGATTTGAAAATAACTCCAGCCAGCGCCCTCGGCCGTTTGCCCCCTCCGACTCTGGCAGTTTGTGAGATACTCTACACTTCCAAAGATGGCAGCTCCTTTAGGTTACAGCTGCTGGATGCTCTTTTGGGAATCATGTCGTCATTGGCTCATGCTACAGTTCCTTTGCAGTCAGATCAAAATGACTAGCACAGAAGGTTCTGCCGATTACCAGGAAGAACATCTGAAGGAGTTGCTGGGATCTGATTTCAAATCCAAACCGGCTGTTTTAGAAAAACTAAACGTGTGAGTAAAATGCAACAAGAAGGAACCTACAACATTTCGGTTCTCTGCTAGAATCAAAACTTAGACACACTTTCAACTAAATGAGCCCTTCATTCTGCATCTGCACCAATCATCCCCAGGCAAAAGTGTTTTTTGATGGAAGATAAATTGAATCAGTTGAGAAAGTGAATCTTCACAAGCCCCACATTTGCATTTCTGTGTGTGAAACTTTAAAAGAGTGTGTTCACTTGAAAGCCCTCTTTGTCCAAAAGTACCATGGCTTCATAAACATGTACTGCACCACACATTCAGATGCATTTAGAGGTGAACTTAACACCATAAAGCTAAAAGCAAACTAATGTGGTTAGCCTCCTATCAGATCTAGTAGCTGAAAACTAATGTGATACATTGAATGAGAAATGCGACTTATTTTCCTGCAGATATTGTACATTTCAGTTAAATAAAACTAAACTACTGGTAAAAGAGCAATCTTGACCCAACCAAAGGTCAGTCAGATATTGCTTTTTCAAGTCACAGCTGAGTGCATTTAAAAACCAACTGTTTTTTTTTCCAACTCACCTTTTATTAAAAATACTAAAGCCCATTTCATTGATTACTTTATGCAGGAGTGAGGAACACAAAGTGTCTTCATCTCCATGATGATCAACAATCCGGCCTTCGCATGAAAAACACTTTACAGACTGAGTCACTTCACTGCAGCCTGAAATTATGGCTTACTCACTCATTCAGACGACTGCTTTGAAATCAACAGATGCTCACGTTCGTGGCTGGTTTAGGTTACATGTTTTTCCATAACACTAGAACACTGTCTTTCCTTTATGGAGAAAACACAGACGCCTCACAGTTGGTTATAATTTAACACTTTGGGACACCTTAAGCTGGGGCCATGCAACACTTTTCTTTTTTCCCCGAATTTACCCCAGATTCCCATTTGGGGAAGGTTGCGCCAATCTATACTGGTTGTGGTCAGTCGGAAGGACGAGTCAGCACAAAAAGCTGTTAGTCTGAGACTGGAAGAAGACTGAAGTCTGCAAGTGCAAAAAGGAAAAATGATCCGACTCAAACTCAGCTGCAGTCAAACAAGCATGTTTGATTTTTTTAAGCAGATCTGGACGCAGCCAGGAAGTAGGATTTTATCTCCAACCCAACTGCAAATGCTTTCTGCTGACAGATAAATAAAAATAAAAAAAAGAGAGGCTGGGAGGTGACATCAGCTGGGAGCAGACTTTCTTTATCTTTTTTACAGCTTTATATGTAACTATTCACAAACCCACAAAAGCAAGGAGCATAACGCAAAATACTACCTAGGTAATTATTAGCATAGCAGAACTAAAACACATACATATACTCGAATATTTAAGCCTGAAATACAGTAAGTACTGAAGGGTCTTACTGAAATAAACCAAACAGCTGCATACTGACCATAATCTGTATTGGGACTTAATTGACATATCTCAATGAAAAACATTTCCAAATAGAAAAATACCATCCATCATATAACCCTAATGTTTATTTGCACAGCCCCAAATGTCTGACAGAAATTCAAGGATTTCTTAAATATGCATGAAAGAATCAAAACGACACTCCAAGTATGTTTTTGATGAGAGAATAAGATTATAGCATGATGTAGCTTAAGAGAGTCAATTTTACATAATACCCTGTGTAAGAAACAATATGCCTCTTTTCTAAATATGTCGAGACTGGGAGAGTGTGTCCTCAGCTTTTTGAATCTTGTCTCTACCATTTTTAGCTTCTAACCTACAAAAGGCATTATAAAATTATATTAACATTGTTTTTATAGCCTGCTTTTGAAGGTTTGTCTACCTAAACCAGCTACTGATTCCTTGAGAAAACAAGACAGTGTTTCTTTTTTATTGTGCAACTGATTTTTGGCTTTTACTGAGGTGCTAATTGGAGGGGGGGGAAAAAAAGAGATGTTAGAGTGAAGAACTGCTGATTGCAAATTTCAGTCCAAGGCAGAGGAGCTTAAGAATGTATGCGTTTTCCTCACACATATGTAGGACAGCACAATTAATTAGGAGAGGACTAGATGGATCAAGGCGAATCTGCAGAAATGATCAATCTATATAGCAGAAGAAGGCTCTTAGCCAAAAGAGAAAGACTCTCTAGATGCACAATGTACAAGGTAGATGTAGAGGAGATAAAGATCTAAATATAAAGATAAAATTTCAGCTGGATGAAAGCAGCTGAAATTAGCTTCTTTCACAGAGTAACCAGGTTATATAGAGTGTCATCTGTCGTCTTGTTTGCAATAGCACAGCATCTTTTCCCCCATGAAACAATAGTCTGCTGAAAAATCATTGAAAGATCTCATCAGAATACTTCCTCGATGGCCCCAGGTGGAGGTTTTCCATGTACGTACTTATCAGCAGGTACGTACTGGGAAGAGATCGCATGGCAGCTCCACAAACTTATTGGAGGGACTATACATCACTTCTTGCCTGGCAGCACATTAAGATCCACCAGGAGGAAGCTGGAGAGAGTTTCTGCATATAAGGCTGTCTAGGTGTTGGAGAGGGTCAGGGAAGATCGGGCAGTGGGAGGGGAAGCGGATGGCTTGATGGACGAAGTCAGGAACCTGAATTTCTACTATTTTTTATTTTTTTAAACATGTGAATCATGTAGAAGAAAAACTTATGCTCAAAAAAATGTACAGCTTTGAGTTGGAAGAAAGAAAACCAACACAAAGAAGCATCATTCATTCCGGTCTCAATTTAGCAGCACAGATGCAGCAGCTACATTTATCACTTAATTTGCATCTCTTCACTTGCACTCTTTTGGCCTAGTAAGGTGCAACACTCCACCTCCCCTGATCTTCACCCTCCGCCTCATCTCAGCAACAAGAATCTGAAACCTGCTGCCAACCTCAACAACACCTGAATTTATGCCTCTCTCTCCCTTTCAGCCTTGCACACAGTCACAGGAGCACCTTTTTGTTCCCTGCTACAATAAGAAGCAATTATTTCTTGTCTGGATGTGGTTGATCATTTGAACTACACTCAACTAAACAACAGTCATCATCAACGGCCATCAAAACAGCAAATTTGGTGAAAACAGCTGAAATAGCCAGACAAACACGGTGATTGTGCAAGACTGGGGCTGCAGGAGGAGGCAGCTGTTGTGCACAGAGCTTGAGGTAAAACTAAACTGTTGAAGAGGCAATGCAGCACATGCAGTTTATACCCGATATTTAACAGGTACACCTAAAGGTGATGCAAGCGCAGTTTTGATGTTTCATGTCCTGATGAGTTTTGCTAAAATCAGTCCAGAAATAAAGTTATCACACAACATAATTGTGCCAGGGAGAATATTTGGTTTTGCAGTGCAATCATTCCTCATGAGACCCAATCCGATTCAGAGCCACATTTCTGTAGTTAAAAACAAAAACAGATGGCACCCAAAGCTTGATTGAGTCTCGCTTTTGAGTGACCAGTTCTCAAGACATGGGAAACACATCACAGATGCACCAAAAGGACACACTTGAACTTGTTTCATTTAATAGACCATCACTAGTCAATGCATAATTGTGAAGTGGAAGGTAAGAAGTGAAACTGAAATCTGGAAAACATACAAAAGAAGTCAAAATTATTCATAACGCTGGAATATTTATTTCATTTTACCAACTGACTTTTTTTTGTTTTTAAATGAATGAAAATAAATGCTGAAACTGAAACTACCAGGGGTGTGATAGTTTTGGAGTGAACTGTACGTAAAATTGTTTATCAAGTTTTATATCTGCCCTCTATGAATCTTCTGTGGGTAGAAAACAATAATTTTGTTTCTATGATTAGGTTTTAAAGATAAAACTTTTATCTTACAAAGAAAGAGTTGAAAACATTTTCTTGATTGGGGAAAAAAAAAGCATACTAAATGGACAAAAAAAGTCTTGTCCTATTAAAGTTGTTTTATGTAGACCTTTCAGCAAAAATACATAGAAGACCTGCTATAATCAGCCATTTTATTACTTGCCCATTTAAAAACACTAGTCAGCTCTGTATCAGTGTTGGACAAAGTCATTAAGAGGCTCTTTGGAGAGATTAAAGAGCTGAGTGAGGCTCTGGTGCAACAGGTTACGGACCCCTAGACTCGATCAAAGCATATTCATGTGTTTGTATGTCTCAACTTTTACTGAACCATTCAATGAACTAAGATTCTGTTGGGAGTTGAAGTTGATACTCTACACAAAAAAATTGTGTCTCTTAATGACATCTGAAGCTGTAACTGTGGCAAAAAAAAGTGAATTTACAAAGTATTTCAGAATGGCTAAAACATTTTTTGTATTTTAGATCATAAAAACATTTGAAAACCCTGAATGAGTTTCCTTCCACTTTACAATTAGCCACTACTTTATCCTGCTCCAAAACATTAAGTGCCAGTAAAATACATCGAAATCTGTAGTTGCAATGTGACATGTAAAAAAAATTTAAGGGATATGCAAAGGCACAGCAATCCCCAGTAACGATTGTATGAAACCTACAGGCTTATGCTCTCCATTTTTCTGAGGCATTACTTTTAAGTATGGCACTCAAGGTGCACAATTTATCAATATTTTCTTAACAAACCTGTAGTTTTATTTGCCTTCTATGACAGATGAGATGAAGCGGTCAAATGATACCACTGAATCCTAAAATTAGTCTCCATGAGTGATGAGCACAAGCATAAGGAGGGAAGCTTAAAAAGATATGCTACCCCTTCATTAAGTCTAAAACGACTGAAAAAAGCCATAGAGCTGTCACACAGGTGAGCCATCTGGTGACTCATGAATCTGCTGAGCACAAATCAGCCATTCAGCCATGGAGGCTTTAGTTTGATGAGCAAATTTTTCTTATGAGGTACTAAAACACATGTTGGCTGCCCAACATTCAAGGCTTTCTGTGCTCACAAAACCTTGAATGCACAAAGACAATCCCCTGATTCTTGAGAATTCAGTCTCTCAAATATAGGAGATTACAAATGCAGAATTGAACGGCGGCATGTAAAGGTGGAGCAAAACTACTGTAGGAATACCGCAAACAATCCCAGAGAGACTCGACTGTTAGCATCTCTAATTCAGCTCGGTTTTTAGGCTTCCTTCACATTTTCCAGACTCAAATTCCTCACTTTTTACAACGTTTAAGGCCTTCAACTACAAAACATTAATCTTTAACTGGATGAATAGTCATCGGGTTTTATTACCTGTAGGTTCAACAAATCATGAAGCCAAACGATGACTTCTGCAGTGTGGTATGGAGACATGTTACTGCTGTTTTGGCATAAGGACTATAAATCAGCTCTATTTCAACCAAAATATCCAACACTACATAGATTTTATTTTTTTACTCCAATTTATCAAGTCCCCAAATGGCAATTCATTTGTAACAAGTAGTGGCAGTTATCATACATTCCCACAACAGCAAAATAAAAGATTTAAAGAAATAAAATAAAATAAATAATAATAAAAATAAAAAAACTTCTACAAAGGGAGGATATTCAACTGTAGTGTATGGGATGGGTGGAATACACCAAGATTTTTTTGGTTTTGGATACTGATCTGAACTAGAATAGGTCCATAATGTCACTCAGTTGTAATTTTTTTGCATTCTCTGATAATGCACCACAAGCAGTTACGACAGCACCATTAGTGATCTTTGTACCTTTATAAAATACTAATTTGGTGCTTTAATTCATATTTGGACCAGTTTTAAAACCAGAGCTCCAGTTCACTTTCATTTTAAACTTGTCGAGGGTCAAGAAAAGTAGCAAAATAGTTCATTTTAATGAGGGTATATTTAATAAGTCAAAAACTACTAATTGGTCAAATTTCATTTTAAATACAAATCAGTGTAAAAAATCTTAGCTATTATTTATATAAGCATCTTTAAATTAGCATCCTAATAAAAATAACTCTATTTGATGCAGGATTCTCTATAGCTCATGGTTCGCATAAACTTTTTAAAAGAACATTGAACAAAGGATCTAGCAAACTAAGGTCAGAATGCCTCTAAATAACAATGCTAGCTAAAGATTTTTTAGATAACATCACAAGATGATAGGTCAAACCATCACAAGATGATGGTTTGACCTATCATCTTTGTGAGGCAAAACATCTGCATTTCCAACACTAATGTCCATATTGCTCGTCCTGATTACCAGCTGGATGAAATAATGAACAACTGCCTTAACATGGCAAAAAGGAAGTTCAAAAAACAATTTATTTCTTAATCCAGCTAATTCTGATATTTTGCCTGAATGTTTGACCAGAACTTTACATTTAGCTTCAATCAGAATCTGCTGACAACCTGCAAAGAAGTAACAGCTCAGTCAAACTGCTTCCACTGAAATTAAAGCTATGAACCTGCAAGAAAACCCACCATTTAAAGAGTATGAAGCATTTAAAGTTACTCAAACAGAGAAAAGCAAGAAATTCCTCACACTGGAGGGGCTGCAGACAGCAAATCTTTCAGCGTATTTTGCTCAGACCAACTCTTTTCATCGCTGGGGACCGTTAATGTCTCACATCTGCAGCCGTTTGGCCTAAAGGTGACCAGTGGAAGCAATTTTCATTCAGCGCAAGCACCATTTTGTTGTTTCAGAAACCTGCAAACGAAATCTGAAATAAAAGAAAAATCTGAAGTGAGAGATTAGGCGGCTGCATGACAGCGGCCTCGTGCACCAAGCGACGTCAGCGAGTGACAACCGAAACCCACTTCTGCTCTCAGGAAACCCCCTGACCGACTCATTCATGTACAGAACATAAATAAAGCGTGTGCATTATTCATCACAGGATGAGCCGGATGCAACAAGACAGTTCCTCTGTGTAGGTGGGTGGACACTCGACTGTAGCCGATAAACAGGCCCTGGTCATCCGGGACTTTCTCCCTTCTACCTGTACAACCACCCCTCTCCCACCCAGCCTGTTGCAGTTGGAGTGTGTGATCTGTGTGTGCTCTGCAAGTTGTGCAATAAACCAGCCTCACTTTGGACTTCTGGGAAACACAGAGAGGGGAGGAAGAGCAACAACAAAAAAAAAGAAGACCTGAGCTGCATTTACTGCAGCTGTTCCCCACCACCAAGAGCTACATGCAAACTGCCTGCACCGTAGATCCTGAAGAGCTGGGCGGCTGCAGGGCCCAGGCGTTACTGCATGCTGCCTGAGCTCGGGGTCAAAGTGTGCTGAGCATGCTGCACATCAGTGGACACCCAGGTGTTTCACTCCTATCCAGTTTCTGGACAAAAGCAGCAGCTGACACTCTTTCCCTGCAGACTTTTAAAAGACTATGCAGCTCTTCAGCTCTCCACCTCCTTGAAGCTCGTTTTCTATTTATAGATTTTTTTTAAAATTATTATTATTATTTTGTCTCCAAGAAGCAGAGACAGATCTGAGCACTGACAGCTGCAGAGTGTGCCGCTCTCCTGCACCAAAGCTGCACACTTTTTGGCCCTGGACGTGACATGGCACTTAGGATTTACCTTGAGCAGCGTGCATCAACTCGTGCAGAGTTGATTATAAAGAGTTCAAGCGTCCTTGTCTTTTCTCGTGACTGTGGCCAACATCCCCAGCCTGTGCGCTGCTATTAGCGTCAGTATGAGAACACACAGCATCGTCTTACCAGGAACTGTGCAAAGGGGAAGATCTCAAACAGGAAATGCAACTGACCCTCCTAAGCCTTGTAACTTTAAAATGCACCGACCGTGCTCGGGCTGCAGCCGTGCACGTTGCGAACCTTGCAGCTGTGATTGCATGTGGCTAGTTTTGCACAGATCGGCTTCATTTTCTTACCTCCCTTTGGCTGAGGCATTTCCCCTCTGCTTTGATGAGGGGGAGGGGAAGCACAAAAGACTTTGCCTTCTTTCTCGCTCCCTCCCTCCATCGCCCTCGTACTGGAGCTTCGGCGGCTTGCTTTGCAACAAAGATGCAAAATACAAGCCTCGATCTTCATGCACCTGGAGCCTTCTTGGGTCCGAGCCGTGCGTGTCCGTGCACGGGGCGCGGGTACGGATGCACAGCCCGCGCAGGCGTCGGGAAAGCGGGTAATTTTGCAAATGCGCTGCAAAGAATTCTCCGCAGCACTTACATGATGGGCCAAGGCTGGCAGCTGAAAGCTCCTAACTTGGATCAGAGTGAGCCCCTGCGAGACAACGTTCTTCCTGCTTGGACCGCAGAGGATTGTGGGAAACTGAGTCGCGGGATTTAAACGGCGCGAAGCTTTCGCTGGCTGCGTTTCACAACAATCACGTTTTCTCAATTGTAGTTCACTTTACAAGTGTAATCTGCTTGGAAAACAAAAACGGATTAAAAACGGATTATTTAATTTTAAATTAAACAGATTGAATCAAGGGGGGGGGATCACCTAAAAAGAAAAAAAATAGGTGGTTTTATATTTTTTTAGGTTCGTATACGACTGTTACATGTAAAATAAAAAAAGAGTAATATAGTTTATTTATAGAATGAATCCTTTTGAAACTAGTAAATAGATATTATTCACTGTATTAAACTTATATCATTATTATCAGAATATATTTTTGACGTGAACAAGTATTTAAAAGAAAGAAATCCTTTCATAAATATTCATGCTCCATGTCTCCCCTCTTACCATTTATGGGCATTGATGTCATGGGTGAAACACTTTTTTTGTTGGCGTGTATTTTACGTGACTGGTGGCAACCCAGGTTTATAGGTACTATAAGAAGCTAATCAAGATTAGAGCCTGAAAACGTTTTATTTTCCAAACAGAAATGCCGCATGATGTTAGCTAGCTAATAAATTTATTTGTTAACACATTTATTTGTTAGCTAAAAAATAAACTGTTAGCTAGCTAGTCTTTTATGTTAGCTGGCTAACATAATAGCAATTAACGGCAAGACAAAACAAAAATATGTACCTTCATAGTCAAACAGGTGTCATCAGTGAAGAATTTGTAGCCTTTGTTCGGTTTCAATCAAAGAAAATTTATTTGCAAACCATATTTGTTTTAGAGACTAAAGAAACTTCATATTCAAACAGGTGTCGTCAGTGAAGAATTTGTAGCCTTTGTTTGGTTTCGATCAAAGAAAATTTGTTTGGCCAATTTATCAATGAAGGTGTTGGCCCGTGAATTTTCATTATCCTTACATGAAAAAGATCAAAAGGAACAAAATACTTTGCTCATTTGTTTTTATCTATCAGGAAAAAATATTCTAAGATATTTCTTTAACCTTAATTTCCTTCATCATGTTGTTATAATCTATTGTTATGTTTGTTTGTTTTGTTTTTTTCTTTTAAAACACACTGCTTGTAATATAATATTTTAGATTCTCATTTGTTAGTACAAATCCATTTTTCTTCCACTTCACAGTAATTCGGTCAGGTACGAATACTTTTGCAAAGCACTGTATTTTCGCGAATCACAAAGACACACAAAACTGTAAAAGCCTTTATTAGTAGGTAACATGAATCATATAAGCAACAATAAATTTAATGAACTAAGTGAACACGTGTTGGGACATCAACAGATTCATACAGGAAAGAAATAAAGATTGAAAAGTCACAATCTAGTTTTTAGGCTAAGGATTTGGTGCTCAGAGAGCAATTATTTAATAATTTATTGATCAGAAATGTATTTTCTGATACAACCTAGTTATGACCCATTAACATAAAAAGTATTTTTTTTTTCCTCTGGGCTCATAAATTTACTGAAAATAGCACCTGAAAAAATAACATTTAGATGAAAGAAAACTGCTGAATGTTCTTTGTTCTTCTTATTGTCAAATACACTGTCAATAATTTACAACAGAATCGTGAAAAAAATTCTTTTTTTTTTTGTTTTTAATCCACATATGTTTCTTTTTTAAGGCTTCTAAGCAGTTTGGATGGATTTGTTGACGTGATTTGTTTTGACAGTACAAGAACTGAGAATAGCACCAAGCTACGACATGTGTTCATGATCTCCCTCATGAACCTTGCCACAAGACGGAACACTGAAAATCTTAGTTGCCAAGTGAAAACAGTAATTTTATGTGAAAAGACAAACAAGAGACAAAGCTAGGAGGATTCAGATATGAGTGAGGGCTGGTACTCAGTTCTTGGTGGTTATGAGGGTTTGGTAAAGTGGTTTCACCACAACGTGGAGAAAGAGGGAGCTGTCGATGAGGTATTCAGAGGTGCGCCTGTACAGATTGGCTTCGGCCAAGAAGTCACCGTTTTCCTCGGTGCTCTGGTGGAAGTTGTAGACATGCTTCACGACTAGCTTACCGTGCTGCTGAGCCATCACAAGTACTGTCTTTTGGAAGTTCACTCCTGCAAAATCCGCGCTGGATGTTGCTGGCGTGATGATGATGCGAGGGCGCCCTCCTTCCACACGTGTCGGCTGCATGGCGCCGCTCTCTGTGTACATGGGCCTCATGCTGAGAGGTAACCAGCGTGGTGAGAACAGGGCATTCCAGGTAACTCGTTTGCTGGCATCATGGCTGCTGGGCCCCAGTTGAGTTTGGAAGCTGGTGCTGCGGTCGTCCCGGGTCGGATTGTTGATTATCCAAGGTGAACCCCACACTGCAGACAAATAGTTTCTTGGGACAAAGAGGCTACAATTCACGTCAAAGTATTTTGCCATCTGCAGTGGCGAGGCTGAGTGAAACTGGTAGGACATGTACAGCAGGTCACGGACTGACTCCTGATAACGAGCCAGGACTGTTGACTGTGTCTGCAGGCGGAAGAGCTCCCTAGGAGGCATCATAGCATAACGCACGGCTCTTAATGTGTTCTCTGCCGTCAAACCATCAGGCTCATTCTGGATAATCCAGGCCTCTAGAGCTGCAAAGAGCTCCATCTCACTCTGCAGGACGAGATCAGAGCGCTGAAGCAGAGTCATAAGCAACTGACTGCTGATAGACACCCACTCCCCGCTCTGCAGCACAGATGACAGGTTCCAAGTCAGGTACTGCAGACAGCTATCCCTCAGAACAACATCCCCTGCCTGCAGGGCATATTCATACCAGCCTGCCACATGACCTGAAGGTGAGTCTCTGGCCAAATTCTGGGTCATGTAGTTGGTGACACCCTGCTGGAGGCTCTGCACTTTGTACTTGGTGGCCAACTTGTGCAGAGGTGTGGCCTGGTCAAGACGAAGAGAAATCTCTCCACAATACAGATACCTGCACAAAGAAAAGGGGATAACAGGTTTACATCTTCAAAACCAAATCTTACTCGCATAAATGTTTCTTTCAAAATTTATTCAAGGACAGGTAATGAATAGTCTGTTCAGAAAAACATTCAACAGAACTGTGAGCTGAAGATGCAAAGACCTGCTAATGACATTGCTATTTAAGGTATTTCAATTACTATTAATTAAAATAATTTCTGAGTACATATTTAAACCCTTTGAATGTTTTGAATAGCTTACCTTTGCTTACTTAATCATTATAGGAAGTCAGCTCCAAAGCTATCTAAGAAGCTATAATTGTGTCTTACAGTGTAAAATCCTCAGTAATCATGTGGTTTTCAATATAGGAGAGAAATCTAGCAGCTTTACACTGTTGTCTGATTTTGCAGAGAACACAATGTAGAGGATACCTAAAGCTTTTTTTTTTTTTTGACTGAGTAACAGAAATTTTTAGCTCTGTTTTAGACATTTTTATTGATGTATGGGACATTATGCATAATACTGCACCAGAACATAGCAATCAAGTTCCAAAAAGTAACTTAAGAGCCTTGGGAAAGTAGCTTGTACATTTCAGGAAGGTAATGTGTAATGTTCTTGAACATACTATGTGCTGCTCAAACCCTTCTCCTTGCTCTCTGCTGTGCTACAACTCCTTCCCAAAAACAGAGCCCAACATGAATGCTAAGGCTAGTTAGCAAAGTAAAAAAACTTGATTGACAGCACTAAAACCTTCCTCCTGGCACTTATTGGTTGTTTTTGATGGAAGCAGTACATCACATTATAATACAACCTGGTTACTAATAGTAACCTGTAAGATCTGAAAAATAGTAACGTGAAATGTACTCCAAGTTCTGAAAATGTGCAAGTTTAACAACCTTTATTTTGTTGTTGTTTGTTTTTTGACAGTGACTATCATGTCTTTATCAAACTTTAAACAATACCGGCAGTAACAAATATTGTCAGGTTAATGAAAAGAACTGTCAAAAACATTAAAATTTCTGTTGGTATTCCGTGCACCAAGTAATGCTCAGTATCTGCGATGTGGTATTCTACGTAACCGTTTCCCAGAATCTCAGTTTCCATTAAAATACCAAAACAGCAGGTCAGAAAATTATGCTATGTTCATCTTAACTAAGTGATGTTTGCATGTGGATAAGAGATGCAAACACAGATAAAAGGGCTCGGTTTGCTAAAGGTGTTTTCTTTTTCAGCCCAGAATAAACAAAGATTAAGGTGTTCAAGAACCTCATTAGCTCATGAGAAATAGAGAGATGTTTTTCTGTATTGATTATATTGAGTGTCTTTGTCCGGACTCCTTCTACCTGCAACACAGAGGTTTTCTATGGCCAGCTCAACAGTTTCCCTCACACATCAATTTTCTGCTTGACTGACCACAGGTTTTGATTTGTCTTAGGTGTAGGGCATGGAACAACCCTCTAGGTGGCAAGATAGCTCAGTCTAACTTTAATGGTGGGGATTCACAGCTCCAGCCTCACCTGATGAACTTGTCAAACACAGTGGCACAGTCGGAGCTCTCTCTCAGCACCACGGTGCTGCTGTTGCGGCTCAGCAGCATCTCCTCGAACACCGAGCTCTGCAGGGAGAGCACCAGGGAGTGAGCCTGGATCACCTTCACCTCGTCAGCATTGGGTGTCTCCACACGGAGAGAGACGTCACTTCCGTTGCCCTGAATCAGCAGGGCCTCCAGCCTCTGCAACAGGGTTTGGGAGTGGCTGATGGTGTTGCCATCACCGCCTCCTTCCTGGGCGAGGTCAGCTTTCAGCAGACCTGCTTCCAAAGAGGGAAGACAAAAAAAAAAATGGAAATGGAGGAACTGGAGAAGTTAGTGCATGTCACACTCAGAATATAGCTCGCATTCAGAGCTTGCCAACAAGTTGTCTGTGACTATTTACTGGGGCAGATAGTGGGACAGTATCATGAAAATCCATGGCATTGATCAGCCCAGCTGCACTTGCTGTGTGGATAATGAAGGATTGTGGGTCATGTTTAATTAAATCTTTGTCTCAGTGCACCACCTCCTGCAGCCTTTCCTCTGTTGGGCTGCGCCGTTTCTGTAGCTGCCGGGATTTCAGAATAGATTTTTGTCAAGAAAAACCCAGTTTCCTCTTTCTGATTCTCATACATGTTTGACACTTCCTTTCCCCAAGCGTCATGCAGACACAACTTATTGTGAACTCACCCACCGGCTGTGAGGTTCCGGTGAGTCAACCCACAGACTGCAGAAATTCTTTTATAAATAGAGTTTAAAAAAATAAATAAATCTCAGAAATCAGAGCTACTTTTTCAGGTCTCCTTATAGATGATTGCTCTAACATCTTTTTCTAAATGTGTTTAATACGATTGCCATTATAGGATCTCTTGTGTTGGATTATGAAGACCCAAAGTCCAATTACTCTACATTCAGTCGAAAAAATAAGTAAAATTTCTCATTTCCCCCCACCTCTATCGCCGTTTAATTTTATTTCTTACGTCTCATGACATTCCCACTTGCAATATCACCCAGTTTTGTCCAGTCAAGCTCTGCTCATGGTATTTTTTTAAAGTTGTGGCTTACCTGCAGCAGCCACCTCCACCTGCAGCCACATGGTCAGAAGCAACATCCCAGCATGGATGAGATCAGCCCGTTGAGCCATCATCTTCTGTCTTCCCTGTCCTCACCGCAGTTGGACTTCTGACTCCTGGAGCCCAGCTGTGTGAAGAACTGCACAGACATTGCTGCAATAATTGATTAGTGGGTGGAAACATGCTAGAACTGATGCTATGATCACCGCTATGACTAACTTTTCTCTCCTCATCAATACTGGTTGAATGACATTGATCGTTTGATCTGATGAGGTTGATGGCTCCCAAGGAGATTTAGTTCTCTAAAAGGGAGAGCAGGGAAGTTTAACTAATTCCAAATAAAATTCATCAGTTTGAAGAAATCCTCTTTAACAGCAGTGACTCTGAGGAATTCAGTTTCTGTCTGACATTGGACAAAGATTTAGGCCCAATCTTGTCGCTTCAATGTGGCTTCTGTTCATTGATGTTTGCAGACAACCGTTTCCACGCTGCTCTCGTAAGATCCTGCAAAGCGAAGTTAATGTCTGGACTTCGACTGGGTCATTGAAACCTTGATTCTTTTCTATTTTTTAGCCATTTTGCTGCACATTTGCTGCAAGTTTTGGAATCATTGTTCCATTGATGACCCAGTTCGGTCGAAATATCAGTTGTCAGATTGCCTCACATTTCAATCTAGATTCCTTAAATGTAAAGAGGAGTTTGTGGTTGATTGAATGACTGCAGGGCACTTTGTTCCCATGGCTGCAAAATTGTAACCTAACTACTTGCTTGATTAACCCTCCTGTTATGTTCCGGGTCAATTTGACCCGTTTCAAAGTTTAAAAATAAAAAAAAAATAGTTAGAAGTATTTTTTCTGCATGAAACTTTTTCTATTTGTCTTAATAGGTGCACTCTGTGTATAAAATGAAAATGGTTCATTTTACACACTTGCAGCCCCCCCTAGGTCCATTTGTTACAGACGTACTGTTATGGGTCAATTTGACCCGCCATACAAGTTGAAGGGTAAAAAGGTTAAAACAATGTCCAATTCTATTTGTTTCCTTGCACCCATGAGACATATTTCACCACACACACAAACACCACACCACACATGCATGCACACACACACATACACGCACACACACCACACACACACCTAAACACGCACACAAACACGCACACAAACCCACTCTTTCACTATTCTCTTTACTTCACTAGGAAGCTGCCAGAAAGCAGGTGTTCATGCAACTTTTGACAGGAACCTTTTCTGTTCCTGTGGACAAACTCCACCCACACTGAGTGGACACCCAGCAGAAGTGGGGGGTGGGGGGACATAAATACTCTCTGCAAGGGAGTCCTAAACGCATTACACACTGAAGGTACATGTAATATTGTCACTGTTGGAGATCAGGAAATGAGCAGCAGGGAAATAAAAAGATGACAACCATAGAAGCTCTGGAATTTCTTGTTGATCATGCCAGGATGGCAGTAACTCGCATCACAGACATCAAGTCAGTCTGAGCTACTCGTGTCTAGTGCAATACAGAAAATCATTGTTGAAATGACAAATCTAAAAGGAAGGCGAGTTTTTGGAGAGAACTGGAAGGAGCTGGACCAGATGCATTTAGATGCATATTTGAGGGGGGTCTTCATTCTGACCAGAGTTTTCAAGTCAAAGGATGAATCAACAGCCAGTCTAAGGGATGCAGAGACAGGCAGGGTAATATTTTGGGCCATAATGTTTCTGGAGACTTTTCTCCAGAGTAATCTGATTTGACAATCAATGGACAAGACAAACTAGCAGCTAATAGAACAGTGTGGAACATGTGGGTTGTAACTTCTCCTGTCCTATAAAACAGGCCCCAATGTCACAGTAGATGGAAGATTTGTGGCATTCATAAAGATCACCGCTGGCATTCAGAGGTCGCTGCTCATTTACGCAATATATGCCTTCCACACCAGCTAAATATGACATAAAAATCTGGGCAGCATGTGATGAAAAACCCAGTTATATTTTGGACATGCAGGTTTAAACTGGAAATCCACCTGGAGGATCATCTTCAGGACTCATTTGTCTTGATTTTAGTCAGCAGGTCAATTTGACCCAGGGCAGAATAGTGTCTCAAGTTCAATTATAAAGATGACCCCTTCAAAAAAAAAATCTAAATGTAATATAAAAAAATTTACAAAAAGTCACTTTCAAAGATACTTAGTGTTATTTTGTGTTTAGGTTTTTCAGTGGCCATAAAAAATATGTAAATCACATTTTTTTATGTCCGAATGAGTAAATTGTTGTCATTGATCCTTTATTTGTGAGGAATAAAAAACATAATTGCACAAATATTGATTGAAATGGTTAGTATAGGAGTTAATAATCAGACACAAAAAAGATTTGGATAATTTTTTTTTTTTTCTGACACGATAGATGTTCCCGGGTCAAATTGACCCGGGAACATTATAGCTGTACATCACAAACGAACATAACACGAGCTTTATAAACAATAGCAAGGCTTACCAATGTACTGTACAATGAAACCCAAAATAAAAGGCAAACACAAGTCAGAAGACAAAAAAAAAAAAAATCAAATTTGGTTCAAGGCCATGGAGCACAAGTGTGTCTTAAAATGATATTAAAAAGACAATAAAAGTTTTCCATTGTTTAGGTGTTGCAAAAGAAAAAGCCCTTTCTTCATTCAGTTTTCATCATGTCTTTGAAACCACAACAAGCAGCCGGTCTACTGGTCTGAGTCATCCAGACACAACATATGGGTGCTGCAGTATAGACCGATTAACAGAAGCAACATTATTAAGAGACATAAAAAAAAACAAATAAAAGAATTTGCTCACATACTGGAAGCCAGTGGGGGAAACTCAAAATTGGAGAAATGTGCTCAAGTTTACTTGAGTTTAAACATCAAGAGGTGTTTTCCACTACTTGACTTTGAGCTTCTGAAGCCTGATTCTTAAAAAATAAATAAATAAATAAATAAATAAATAAAGTGCATGACATAAATTGAGGAATAAGGCCATAAAAGAAACTATGACAGCCTGCAGGCAGTTTTTGAGCAGAATAGTCTCATTTTTTGACAAAGCAACTGGAAAAAATAGAGGTTTACCACTGAGATTAATTCTTTACTGTCAGGTTTTATTGTAGGATTCCTCTAATTTCCCAAGTTTGTGATCCGTACTTTCTCACCTTAATGCAGGGGACTAACTGTGCACACAGCAGTTACTGCTGGTGCCTTTAAATATGAACAACATTTATGTCTTGTTCTCATTAAAGTCAAGAAAAAAAATCACTCTTATCCATATCCTGATTTTGACAATAAACTGTAACAGAGGCTGGACAGAGCACCCAGCTGAATGCGTGCGCTTTATGCAGTTATTTGTGTCAGTGTGTTCACCCAGTTCCACCGATGAGCGTGACACTTCTGTCAAATGCAATTTATTCCCAGCTTCAGGCTACAAAATGCTTCATTAGAAAGGGCAGTGAGATATACGATCAATATTGTCTCAATGTCATTTTCATTCAACTCGACCCTTTTCAACAGGATGTTTATGCCCACAAACACAGTCTCTGACTCATTTTTGTTGATGTTTGTCAGTGTTGAACCCTTAACTTTGATGTAAATGTCTGAGTTCGTACAGCTGTTCACCGATCGCTTAAATCAGTGAGCAGCTAAATAGACACATTTGATATCAGTGCCCAATGCATGCAGTTCATGTGCTACATTTAAACTGTGATGAAATGTAAGGTATAGGAGAAGATCTTAACACTGATCCAAACCATTCATCCTCAGGTAAACTCATGCCATTGTCATTAACACAGGCAAAGCTCTTGCCTCAGAAGTTGCCATGAGGACCCATTTCGGTTCTGGGGTCCTCAGGTGGTGAATTCATAATAAGTTTAATCTTTTTTTTTTTTTTTAAATCTCTTTAAAGTTGTCTGATTATTTAACTAGAGAACAGTCACAGTCATCGTGCACCAACAATCCCCCTTCTGAAATTCTGCAAATTGCATTTACATGTTTCTTCCAGTAGAGGGCAGTCTGATTGTGACTGGACAAGGACAACAAAGCAAATGATTGCTTAGTGTCTTATTCTTATTAATAGGCAATTAGGCTACATTTAAAAGTCAGCTGATAATCAGAATGCACTCTTTTGGTGGCATGTAAAAATGCAGGAAAAATTATGAGATCACCACAAAATTATAAAAGTTTACAGAATGGCTGTTTGTGTCATGATTGTTTCCATAACAGCTTCTGCTTTCTGATATTTTTTTACTCTCAGCACTCTTTCTCCTCTTTCAGAAGTTCCTGTTTTGAAGTACGTTCCTCTATCAGTGCACATGGTTTAGTCAGTTCCCCATTGATTTAGTCAGCCAGTCTTAGCAACTTCTTAGAACGTTTATGAAGTATTTTTTGTTGTTGTTCTTTCTAAATTATCAATTTTCTCAAGAAGAAAACAGGAAAATGATATATACAAAATAGAGATAGACACTGTATAAAGAATGTGAAGAACAAATTAGATTTTTTTTTGTTGAATTTCAAAAGATACATTTCAATATGAATGCAGAAAAAAGTTTTAAAATTACTATCAAGGTCCTCCCTACACACACATTTTCAAAAGTGTGTAGACTTTGAGTTTCCGCTGTAAAGCACTAAGTGCAAGATCACCTACAAGTTTTATGAACAGGTTAATGAAATAAACAGGAAATCCAAGCTGGATATGCACATGGAAGTTTGTAGATTCCAAAACATATAAACTTTACAAGCTATGTGAAAAGTTTTGTAGATCTTTAAAATAAAGTTGCAGCTCTTCTTTTTATGCATTTTATGCTTTAAAAAGCTGTATCTGATTAAAGTGAGTGATTGTCACAATTTCCTGCCATGATTTATGATGCTCCTCTACCCCGTTCTTACGTGCTGATTAACTCATTACTCTCACCTGTGGCTCTGCCCCTGCTGGGTGCTGATTGTTCTCACCTGTCCTGCTGTCTATATAAACTCTCACTGTGAGTTTGGCTGTTGTTATCTTGTTGTCAAATGAGCAAGGTTCTTATCTGACTTGTTATTTTCTGACTCCTGATCATTGCCTGTTCCTTGTCCACAAACTGAGTCACTCTGATTTTGGCTCTGAACTGTTATTGGTGCACAGGTTTTGGATTTGTTCTGCACCTTTTACTCCTCAAATCATGGGCTCATGACACCATTATTTAACTCAGCTGTGTTGATACAGAAACTTATCTAAAAGTTGCAGGAGACTGCCACATAAGGACCATGGATTCAAGATCCTAGTCACATGGATGATGTCCAGAGAAACCACATCACAGACTGACCTGAAAACCGCTCCTGCAGCTGTTGCAGACCTGCTTACACTATCGTAATTATCTCGTTAAAGTCTGTTTAACCTTTTTTGGATTAACTGTGGCAAACATTTTGGATTCAAAATATAGAAAATTCATTACATTTGAGATATCATCTAGCGGTAATCCTAGACACACTATACAAATGTAAGAAATTGTAAACAAAGAAGCTATTTGTTACCACATACATATTAATCTGTCTGCTATTACTCTGCAGTCATGTGCCATTATTAATGGAGTTCCTGAGCTTAATTGTTTTATCCACATTGTTTAAATCTGTAATTACATGGACTGCAGTCACAGTGTCAACAGTGAGGTCTTGTTTGCTTTAAAGCAAAAAGTTAACTGCATATTTAAATTAAAGAAATAATGTGAAAGTCTGATGGAGTCACTGCTCTGGTATGATTCCTAAAAAAATGCAGAAATGTGCCTCTCTTTCAAAAAAAAAATCTGACAAGTTGAAATTATAAAACTACATTCATATATTCTTTGGAAAATCACATATAGTGTAAAAACTATCGGCAGATAGTTTTCCAGTACTTACAGGTTTCTTCTGTTTTTGCATCAAAAAGCATCTGAGTTTCTAAATTAGGAGAAACAACTGATGAAAACCAGATCCAATGACAAAGTATTTTCCCCATAATCAATCATTAACTCTGATAAACTAGAGAATTTGGAAAGTCTAAAAGAAAACTAGTCAAGATTTCGAAGTGGCCTAGTCAAAGTCCAGAATTAAAAGGGAGGAAGAGGAATGGGCCAAAATTCTTTGGGGTGAATATTTTTAGAGAAAAATTACTTTCCTTTTGTTTTCTCTTGTGGTCATCAAACACAGACCATGTTGTCTTTGTTTGATGCCGTAAGTTGTTTGATAAGCTAAAATGTTAAAATCTAAAAGGTTTTACAGCATTGCATAAGATTATAGCTGCACCAATCAAGTGGTTCTGACAGACGATCAGACGCTAAAATTCTACAACAAAAAGAAATATTCATTTTCTCATTAATCAAATGTTTTAACGTCATAACTCAAACTATTCTCATTGTATACACAAGTCAACAGAGAAGCAAAAAGAAAAGAAACCCCTAAGGCTGCACACAGTTTTTCTACAGGACTGTGAAGATAAATCAAAACCAGGAGTAAAACATAAATATACGCAAGACATTTTCACTGCAATTGGTTTGCCAAACGCAGAGCAGGCAGTCAAAGTGAGTGTCTGATTGGAGATAATTTGTTTGTCTGTAATGCTGTTCAGGTTACAGACCAAGTGTCTCGTTGCAGGATAGCTGCACACAGGGACAGTTTAGAGATGAGGCTGTGGCAGACGTCCAGACTCAGGGTGACCTGTGAGACGAGCTCGGCTACAGCATCGCTTCATCTCACTCAGTCGCTTCTTTAAGCTCTGCTTTCTGGGGGGGGGGGGGAGTTTCAGTCCTCTAACAGGCTTGATATAAAATTAGCTGCAGACAGACAAAGGGAGGTAATTCTGACGTTACGCATCTTACACCCTTGAACACAGCCTCCTGATGATTAAATATCTAAAAGAAATTAGACTCTGATCTTCTCCTGAAAATGGTTTGGTATTTAAGGATTAATCAAAGCGTTTGTGTACCGTGGATCATGGTTAAATAAGAAGCCATCAATCAGACAAATTTAAAAAATTTAATTACAGAAGCACTATATGAAAAAGCTACATTTAAAGCTCCATAATTTTCTTTTGTTTTGCTTCTAAAGATCCAGACTTTCTGATCCTTTAAAGTATATTTTTTAATGTCTCTGCTAGCTTTCACTCAAGTTTTTTTTTTTTTTTGTCTTCAAACTTTGGTTTCTTTTTTCATCTAAATGAAATCAGATATAGATCCAATGGGTTTTGTTGTCTTTTACGCTTTTCTGAGTTATTTGTAGAGATTAATTTTTACATGTGTTTAAAGCAGACAGAGCAACTGAGAGCTGTGTTTGCACCTCAGCGGTTTAGACGCAGCAGTGAAACGAAGCATAGAAGCAGAGATCTGGGACTGCACTTGGAGGAAAAATAGAGCTTAGGATTAACGTTGGGGAAAAATAAGACTCAAGGACAGAAAATGGTGAAAAGCAAAGAAGCACTAGTGAGAATAATGACTGAAGCAGAAGCGAGAATTTGACTGAGTCCAGCTCATCTGTCTCTAGGCCAAGTGTAAAATATCAGATTCTGCTACTTTAATTAGGACATACACTCTGAAGCCTAAGTTATACACAAAACAATATAGAAAATGTTTTTGTTGGTCTAGAAACAGAACCTACACAGCAGTGTTTGCAAGACATTCTCAACCCAAATGTATTCATTTGGTCACAAATGAATAAGAAGCTGTTGCTGCGAGGTTAGAGGGAGCCTCTCTCCTCTTTGAGTAATCTAACACTTAGCTTTAACTGAAACAGATTTTCACTGAACTTGTCTGCTAACGTCTGACAAACTTTCAAATGCAGTTTGATTTGCAGCAACTAAATGCTACTTGACACTTAGTTTTCTGGCATCTAGAAGATATGAATAATTTTGGTCATTCTAACTGCGCAACAACCAGAAAGGTTTATGGCACAAAGTGAGAATGTATAATTATGAGCTTTTTTTTTTTTCTTCTTTTGTATACATATACAAAAACAGCCCAAATTATTCAGATTTAAAATTATTTTTCAATTAATTTTATTTCATAATAGGATTTATAGATATATCCCCCTTTTTTTTCGTTGATTATCTGAGAAGGGGTATGTTGTCAATGCATTTTTTTACAGAATAAAAACAATATCTCCCATCATCCTTAAAGCACTTGCCCTATAGTGAATCTTGGTGGTAGCAGCGTTATGCTGTGCAGCTGTTGGCTGGAGATTAGTTTATACCTTTGTCTCTGGCAAAAACTACTGCTCTGACACTTCTACTCTGCTTTTATCTAAAGACAGTGGTCTGCATGAGTGAAGTGTTCAAAAGTAAGATCATTTTCAACTCTGACAGAAAATGAACCACCATTAGTCAAACTTTACAAATGCATTATACAGAGGAAAACTTAGTCTAGGATCAGCAGTAAGATGTTGCATTTGTTGTTGTTGTTATTCCTACTTATAAAAGGAGAGGAATCTTCTTTCTTCTGATTGGCAGAAGATTTGTCTGTGCATTGTCGTCAGCTGATCGACCCCTGCTGCAGGGCAAGATCAGGGCTATAATACTGTATGTCAGATAAACACCCATTGATATGCGACTGCAGGGTGAGGGTCAGCCATGTTGGCTCAAAGCGAGCTCACGTAGAGATCGGGTTTTCAAATGGTTTCTCAGCACACTTTGGATGAATTAGGCGGTCAGATCTGCTTGTTTGACGCTCTGTTTGCTTTGGAGCTCTGCTATCGTCAACAATTTGCAGCCCTGAGACGTGCTTCCTTAAAGGGTTTAGTTAAATTAAGGAGACATTTGTCTTGCTCAGAACAACAAGTCAGCTCCCAGATCTACTGATGGTGCCGATTTCCTTCCATGTAATTGTGTTAGCTTCAAATGCTGCAAAGAATACGTGAGAGAAATTAGAAAGCTGCTGCAGGCTGTCGCTCCCAGAGGACATTGTGTCCCAATTTCTGGGTAAATAACACGTTTTTATGTTTGTCCACGTTGCATTTTAAATATGAATTCATTTACCTCATTTATATACACACATTAATATGACGTAGCTTAAATCCAAATGTATCCGATTTGCAGGTATTCATCATTCTGTTTCAGGGTTTTACAGTTTTGATGTCTTATTACTTTTATTACACTCCTATCTGATTTACTGAAATCATTTGTGCTGCATCTGTAACATTGTTATTGACTTTTATCTCCTTCTTTTACTTATTTTTATTTCATTTAATAAATGCATCAAAGCCAGAAAAGAACAACTCCAAGCTCAGACTTCCTCTGATTTAATGCAGATCCTCACTGAGCGTCAAGCTTGAATGCCCCAGGAGCTTTAAGTGTTAGGATCCCTGGGTTGTTAGATGGTTTTGTTGTTTGATTTGATTCTAGTTTTGTTATTATTTTGTGCTGCTTTCTCATGATGGTGAAATCCGTCTTGTTCCTGTTCTGCTTTATTTCAGTTCTTCTTAGTATTTCTAGTTATGTTGATTTCTTATAGCTATTCTTTGTTACTCTAGTTTTTTTTAGTTCAGTTATTCTTTGGTGTTATTTAATGTTCCTCTTTGTACTCTTCCTGTGCCACTTTCTCTCTCCCTCTCCTCCTTCTGCCTCCTGCCCCCTCCACTCTTGTTCAGCATTCAACCTTTCCAGTATCTAAGCCTCTCATTCTCACGCACTCCCTGCCAGATCCTCCCGACTACTCCCATCTTTTCTCTGTTTATTCTCCACAGTTAATTTGTAGTTTTCATGACTTCCCCCCATTCTCATTGTGTCTCCTAGCTGACTTTTGTTATGATTTATTTTTGTTTGGCTTTGGATTTCCGTATTTTTTCCTTTTCAGTATTTTTTAATTAAATATCTCAAAATCACCTGCTGCCTTCCTTCCACTCTGCTTTTGGGCCCACTTTAAAAACATACAACATGACATTATTCTCACACTAAAATAACAGAAAGTCTCATTGCATCTTCTTGGCAAAATAGCATTATTTTAGATCACTTTCACTTTTCTGTTATCGTCCTCCCATTCATGTTATAAGACAGCAAAAAACACCACCAAAGACTCATTTTATTTCTTTAATATGCACATTGTGTATGTTTTATGTATTATCACATCATTAAAAGCCTCTATAGTTCCATGTTTATCTCTTCAGCTGAAATATTTCTAAAATCTCAGCTTTCCATTGACAGTCAACGTTAGCGACGTAACGTGATGTATTTAATTTAATGTGTTCCAGGTTTTGATGAAATATAAACCTGAGCTGAAGGAGCCGTCTCCTGCTTGGTTCCTGTCTCCTGACACAAGACAGGAAACCATGTCCCCATCACTTCGGACAGTTAGGAGAGCTGTCTGGATCTTTTACTGTAGACATTCTAATTCTTTTCTCTGAAAAGTTCAAAATATCTTTTTCCTCTGACATCTTTGATTCTGCCTTTCAAAGAAAGAAAGAACCACCACATTTCGGTGGTGAAAAGCCACCGAAATGTGCCCACAGGTGATTTCATTGGAAAACTAAAATGAGATTTTCTAAAGATTGTGTACATTTCAATTATGAAGTACAACTGAATCATGTACTGTCAGAAACATAGATATCAAAATTTTACATCATTTTTTTTCTGATTGTAAGGCTTCTAAGTCATATAGTTCTAAATGATTGTATGTAAATTGCATAGATTGGATGAAACTACGGTGAGGTTCAACATGCAATAAACTAAAATGTACCAAAAATATCAAGTTACTTATTTATTTACTGGATAATATTTTCCTATAATGATGGAATAGCCTCTCCAGTTTATGATAAATTTATTTTGAGGTATCGGACAGTTTACCTTATTTTTTCTTTCTTTTTTTTCTTTCTTTTAGCGTAACTTTTAGTTCATAGAATTTTTTCAGATTTAAAGATTTCTCTGATATTTTTTTGCAGCAAATGTAACAGAATCCTTTCTATTATTTTGCCCAAAATAAAACTTTTTGTGCTTGTGATAATGATATCGATTTAAAGCAGGATGAGGAGGACAGAGGAAGAAATAAACAAAAGCTTATAAAAAAGGTGACAAAAATCCTAAATAAAACAGCAACACTGACTGCAAACATCGGAAAAAAGAGACAACATAATAAACATCTTGTTGCTCTGCTCAGAGTAAAAGATGAGCCCCCATCTCTGCTCGTCATCCTGATACACCCAGATGATTTTAATGCTGCCAAATGAATTTAATTACTTTATTGTGCATTTAACATTTATTTTAGCAAACAGACCTTTCTGTGTTTGTATACTAAGCTGCTGGGTTTTTTTTTTTCTGTCACGAAATGAAGTTTTCTAAAGGTCACCATTTCATTTTGAAGTTTTGAATTTGTGTGGCTCCCGTAACTAATCACTTCTGCCTTAGAAACAAAACAGATTTACTGACTGATTAAATAAGTGAGCAAATAAATAAATATGGAGAAGGACACTGATGACTCGGTCGGATCGGTGATACACAGCTGGTGCAAGTGGAAATGAAGACACTGAAGTAATCTTCTAGCCTCCTACACACCTGACTGCAGGGAGGAAAATGTGTGGAGGTGGAGAGGAACTGACCTTGAGAAATATATGGTAATATTAAAAGCTGTGTAAAATGGCATGCTCTTGAAAATATCAGTTCAGATAGAGCGAAATGTAAAGATAAAAAAAAAAAAAAAAAAAACAAGTAACAAGTAAACAAGTAAGACTGAACTGAGATTTTCTTTCTCCCTCTGACATCAATGATGCAATTGTTCAACTTAACCTGACTCTGAGATGGAGTTGCCTTACAATTCTGCTGTTACATACAGGCATGAGTCAGAATAGCTTAAAATAATCTCATGTTAGGATAAATGAGTAAGAGCAGGGAAAGCGTTTTGAAATTAGAGAGAAAAGATATCTGGATATTTAATGTCAGCTTTAACAATGCTGAAAATAAAAAAAGTCCATATTTTTTCTGTAAAATGTAATTAGAAGGTTTACGTGAGGAACAAATATGGACACTCCCATATGTATTCTCCCTTTAAAACCCCTAGCATTACACATATACATCATTTTGAAGGAGGTTTGCCTTGTTTATACCTCAGACATTTAACTTAGTCTGCTCCTGACTGTTGATGTGGTGAATGAACACTGTGGTAAGATTGACAAAGTTCTTTGAGGCCCTGAGAAAGAATTTTGCAGCAGATTAGAAGTTTATAAAGGTTTTTAAAAAAACAATTAGAAATTTGTAATTTCAGTACACGGAAGATATTGATTCAAAACAGCCAACCTGCTCAGGTCAAACTGTCCAAGCAAGTTCACCCACAGACCACAGGATCCAAAAAAAAGTCTCCATAAATCCTAAAAAGTTATATTGGAGGATAGATATAAGAAAAGTACAAGTGGGAAAATGGCTCATTTGTATTGCTTCTTCTTTCATTTTTTTCTTAAGAATCATGATTAATCAGAATTCAAATAAGAAAAAAAAAAAAAGAAATGGAATGAATACCATCTCAAATTACTGCTGGTCAGACCTCCATATTTTCTCAGCAGTGCTGTATAATTCAGCTGAATGAGGTTGGTATATAATTTAGAATTTGGCTGCAGAGTTGGTCTGAAAGCTCTGACTTTATTTATTTTGTCACTTTTCCAGCATGAAAACACTTCAGACTAAATCCCCATTAGATCCATGAGCATGAAAAATGACCATTTTATATCCCCTGTCAGGCTCCGTGTGGTTTCCCTTCATTTTCTCCACTTCATCAGATCCGTTCCCTCCTTCTTCACACATCAGTCTCCTCCTCCCTCCCTCGCTCCTCTTTTGCCTCATTTCTCTCCTCTCCCTCAGTTTTAGTTGTTGCAGCGATGTACCAGCTGCCTGGACTCCTCTGCTCCTCCTCCTCCTCAGCTTCCTCCTTGTCTCCTTACTGGTCATCCAGCAGAGACTCTGAAGGAGCATTTGGGGGGGAGCGACGCTAAAGTGGACCTGCTGTGATCCAGGAGGAGAGAAACACCCTGAAAACTGGATTTGAAGGTAAGACAGCAGATCGGAAACTCATCCTAATAAATGTTTAAAATATTCATTTTTAAGCTCAATCCGGGCTTTTACACTTAAATGATTTTCTGGATTGGGAGAAATTTTCAAATCATAAGTTTCTCAAGAAAGCAGGTCTGCATTATCTCAGTTTTAAAAGTTGGCTTGAACTAGTTTCTTGTTATTTTACCCCCACATTTTTTTTTCCTGAAACCCATTCATCATCATATCTGGTGTCAGGAAGTACTTCTGGATTCACTCATCTTCTGCGCTCCAACCGCAGGTCAGAATTTTGGCATCCAACTCAGTAACCAATCTGCACAGACGTTTTTTTTTTTCCCACTGTCATCTGTTGGCAGCTAATTTTCTCAGGACTTCATCTTCTTCTTCTTCTTCTCTCCATAATACATAAATAAATATTTTACTTTCCTCCAAAACACTTACAGACATGAGTCCTGTTGTCATGTAAAACACCAGCTGCTGTGCAGTTAGGCTCGGAGCACACAATGTCTTAAAGCACTGTTGTTTCAGGTGATGAATAATTGAGAGGCGTGCAGGCAGAGTTTGGTTCGTCATCCTGGGCTCCGAAGCCCCCCTGCAGAGCCGCGTCCTGCAGCCTCCAGCTGCATCTCTAGAAAAACTTTTCTGTCAGTAAGGACCATCCCACTGATCTGATGGAGCTCATCTGTTCAAACACTCATCTGCTGAGAGGTGGAGATGATTCTGTTGAGACTTTGAGTCGTTTGATTGCCTGTGCAACACATCTAGCCACCTGAAGGATGACATAGTAAAACACACCTGGAGTGAGAACGGTCGATCTCTCCTTCCAGAATCCGCAGCACTCTCGGGAATGTAGGTGCCAGGGAAACGTCTGAGATAAAGGAGATTTTGGCTGGTCTGCAGGATTATTGATCACCACGAGAGTTTGCAGGTCTTTTGCCTCACGTTTAGCCAGCAGCCTCACGACCTTCTCGTTCATGGCGATCATGTTTCTCATTTCTGGTCCTGAGCCGAGGCATGTGAGGAAACAGATCAGGTGTCTTCACAGGCTGAGAGTTAGTAAAAGTCTTCAAATTAAGCTCCAAATGTAGAGAGAGTCTTTTATTCATAAACTCTGCTGGGACACTTGCTCATAATGAGATGCAAATATTCCAAAATGTATTTTTCTGATGAGCGGCAGGACTCTTGGATAAACGGATAAAAAGAAAGGTAATATTTTAGACAAATCTTTAAGGATTCCAGCTTGTCATATTTTGTATGTTATAGCTACTAATTTTAAAAACATTTTTACATAAATGAAATATTGTGCAGTCAACATAGACTCACCACATTTAGTCCCTCTAAATGTGTATTCTGTGGTCATCGCTGTCACTGACTTCATTTTTTTGTCTCTATTTTGTTCACGTCATAGACTTTACATGTCATTCGTTGTTTCTACTTAGCTGTCTTACCTTCCTGGAGTTAGCTGAGCAATTATTACCTTATTCCCTCTCTACAGATTATCCACTTAGCTCCGTCTTTCTCACTTTCACCCTGTCTCACTCCAGTATAAAACACCTGATGGGGCTATTCCTGCCTCTAACTATCTGTGTTTTGCTCTTCATGCAATAGATTTTACTATTGACTCAACCCTGTATTCTTAACTGTAGTTATCTCCTAAACGAAGCAACTACAGGAGCTTCTGCTGCCATGAACACTTGAAGTTTTCTTATAGAAAATATTCCTAGACCAGTTTGTCACAGTTTTTATTGTGCGTACTTTGTCCACTCAAACCTCCATTTGGTTACTGCAGATGGCTTCTCGCACAGAGTCTGGTACTACTGGAGAATTGCTGTAAGCTGATGACGCCATGCAATCAACTGTCCACTGTTGATGCTCGTTAAGGAGGAGGGATAGCTGTAGAGTCAGTGGCTAGATGCAATCAACTTGGATTCTTTAAAAAAAAAATGTAACAACTGTCAGAGTAAAACTGAGCCTCACTGCACTTTATATCTAAAATCAAACTGGAATTTATATAATTTGTCTTGACTCTGTCTATATTACCTGAAACAGGAACTGCAGGAGACATTTCGAGGGTCCTGTGTCATTTTCCTTCCACTTCCCAATTGCGATTAGTAGTCTGGGGTTTTAATGTGAAGAAATGTAAAGAGCATAAATTTGTTTTGCAAAGCAGTGTATAAAATAATAATAATTAAGAAAAAAATACAACAGAAATTTAGTCAACTTCTGCTGCAGACATACCATGTAAAATAATTTGATCCGTTTTGATTATTTTCAAAACCAAAACCTTAAATGACCTTGTTTTTACTGTTGAGATAGCAGGCAGAAAGATTACTATTTTAAATGTGAGTAAAAAAAATCCTGGATGTCATGCAGGACTGCAGATGTCACATGCTGTTTGTAAGACTATGGCACCTTGTGTCACACAATGCAGGGATGATGTATCCCTGCAAACACACACTCCACCTCCTGCGGGAGCCGTGTGTGCCTATTAATACTGAACAGGACATCTTATCTCTTGCTATTAGATAAAGAAAAGTGAAATAAGAGAAGGCTTTTATCGATACACAAACTGCCTAAAAAGCAAGAAACTGGAATGAGTCTAAGCTCTCGTTTCCTCCAAAAGTTCAGGGATATGGCAGCTATTTATGGTCCCGGATTGAAGTCTCTGTGAGAGTTCAGTCTTGACAAAACAGTAACCAAAAGTCATGTTCTGGAGCTTTGGTCAGATGAACGTTACGTAAATGTCTCAGTGTGTTTTCGTCCCTTCCTCCTGACCTTGCAGATGTTCCTCTGTTCAGTCTCTTAAAGCTGTATAGACATTATTTCTGCGTGGAAAAAAAAGCTTCAAAGAAACCAATTCTTGTTTTACTTTTTTTCTGCTTTAAATAACATAGCAAGATCACAGTATCATAATGATTTTATTTTATAAAGCGAATCAGTGCAACTGAAGAGCTTCATGTTGTGTATGTCCAACTGTGTACATTTAAGTCAAGTTCTTCCACACCATGCTTGCTTATCGGTGTCTTTATGGCTGTTACTTTGTGTACTGGTGAATGAGTGCATTGACTGACACTGTTTATATGTGTGTTTCAATATCACTTACACAGTGGTATTGAAACAGGAAATGGGTAACCCTGCGACCTTTCCCTCAAAGGGTAAGGTTGGTTGGTGCTGAAAGATTCCACCACACAAAAAAAAAACCTCTTCTCCATCAAACTGCATACATATCGCAACAAAAAAAAGAAACAAATTTCACAAAAACTCAAAGTCAAATGTAATTACCAAAGCTTTATCAAATTACTAATATAACAATGATCTATGGGCATTCAGTGTCACACAGATGATGAGTAGATCTAAGTGGACAAAGTGAACATTGAACGCTGAGTTTTAACTTATTTGATCCTTTTTTAATCACCCTTTTATATTCTGCTCACTTAACAGAATTTAATAAAACATTGAAATCCCCCCTCTGACCTGGCAGATGGCAAAACCTTTCACACTGACAATAAAATTAGATGCAAAGAATAAGCATATTTCAGTTAGTAAGTCTCTCTGCACATATTTGAAGCTTTGGGATGATGCAGTCAGAAAAATGAGGAGTTAGATGCAGAAAACTAACAAAATTATTCCTGCTTCATGTGAAATCTTAAAGCTAACTCGAACTCTATCAAGACTTAGCAAAAATTATTTTAGTTTTAAAATGTCTCATAACAAGTTTGGGAAATCATTAAAGGTCTTTGCAATGAAACAGTTAAGAAACCTTAGGTCTTGAGGAAATATTGAGCATCGGTGCCTGTGAATTGGAGCTTTTTGGAGCTGAAAAGTCGGATCGATTCAGAGTTAAGGACCAGTGGCTCTACTGCAGGATGCCTGCACATCATGAGAAACTAATTTCAGGCAGACATGAAGCTACCCTACTCCTGCTGACCTGTTCTTTTTATATGCCATGAATATCATTAATGTTCATAACTGCAGTTTGGTTCAGGCCTTTCTGCTGGTGCCAAGATGAAATAAAGCAGCCATCCACAAAGCAATTTGATGCCCCTCGGTGTTGTTATCAAATTACCTCTACAGGCACCAAACGTGCCAGTCCTCCGGTGCTTGTTCAGGGGTTTTGGCACATAAACAACCTCTATGATGGCATTAATTAAATATGACAAACTGCTTGTAGTGGTGATTGCCCTGATCGTATCAGAGGGGGAAGCTTTTATGAATGTGTTGACTTGAAAGTGCTGTTTATACTTGCTGTGCATCCACACATGGCTGAGAGATAATACAGTCCAAATTTGGTTGACATGGATGAGTGAAGAAAATTAGGAGAGCAGGTCCTGGATTGGCTGATGAAGACAGGGTGAACAACACTCAGGTGAAAAGGTCAAACTGGGAAAGAAAAAAGCAGTATATATTGAGAAACAGGAGGTTAATAGGGTCAATGAGTCAGCCCCATCTGTTGTTGTGGACCTGCAGTTTAATTGAATGAGTGCATTGACTGACACTGTTCATATGTGAGGCTGTTTGGCTGTGCAAACAATGTTTCTCTGAGATCTTTCAGAAATCTCATCAGCACAAACCAGCATTTTATGCAAAATTTTTTTTTGTAATTTTCTAAGTGAAAGACATGACAGGGACACGAGAGAAGACTTCCACTTCTTTGCACTTTTTACAGCTAAGACCAAAATGATTAATTTAGTTAACATGAAACATTTAACATTTTTGTTAAATGTTTCATGTTGCATATGTGTATGTGTGCATGTGCCTGGTTGTTACGTATTTTCTAAAGGCTCCCCTTTGTGGCTCAGAACAGCAACAGAAGAAGTCAGGTAGAGACAGCAGGACAGTTTTAGAGTGCCTTGTTATATGAGCTAATGAGTCGGTCACACTTTTACATTTTACCAGCTCAAAAATGATGACAGCAGATGTTTTTTTGTTTTTGTTTTTGTTTTTATACAACGTTAATTATAAACAATAAATATTAAAAGTAAGCCTTCAAAAATGATTTTCCAACAGATCCTGTTACAAGGACTTCTAAGAGAATCTATAATCTATACTTCTATTTTATGCTGTTTTTTTTTTTAAACACTTAGACTCATTTTTCTTTGACTTGTATTTTTTGTGTGTGTGTTACTCTTCAGAAGAAGCACAAAGGCCATGATCGACTGGCCTAATGTGACAGCGTCCAGCTCCGAGGAGCTGGACCTAAAACCAGAGGAGCTGCAGAGATCCAAATGTGTCCTTGGCTTCATTCCAGTCATTTACTACAGTGTTCTGCTTTGTGTGGGAGTACCAGGTATACTGTTCGTCTAATTCATAGTTCGTATGTAAATTAAAGGCATAACTATAGAATCAATAGAAAAGTGAATTAGTGGCATATTACTGGTGCTAATGGGTCAATTAGATGATATACTGGTGGTCATATGATGTGTGCTGTTGGTTCTTCCAACATAAGAACCAACAGCATATTTGTGATCTTAGCCAAATATATTAATTAATTAATAAAGCCAATAACTGTTAGATTTTTTTTTTTCTGCATCGCTTATACCAGCCCCATGGTATGTGGTAAAAGCATATGACAGATGTGCTTTAGTCATTGCTTCCTCCTATGTAAAACATATTTTTTGGTACCAATCTGAAAGAGATTTACAGGCAGAGGTATCAGTGACCACTGAGTTCACTTTACTAATTGTTCTTAAAGGTAAGTAAATCTACAGTCAAGGAACGGATTTGACTTTTAGCCAACGAGAGGGAAAGTCCCTTTTTTTGAAAATGAGAAATAAAGCTGAAATCCACAAATACTTCAAGCTTCCCTAAAAACAATTCGGTAAAACACCAAAAATACCTTAGTATGCATTTATATGCTTAGTGGAACCCATCTGCCACAGAGGCTAACTTCCACAGACTTGTTATCACCAGCTTTGTGTCAAGTAGTTGCACTAAGGTATTTCACCATGCTGCATTTTCTATTGAATGCTTTAGATACGCTCTACAAGAAATCCACAAACAAGCAAATCTACAGAGAATAATATGGAGTTTCGTTCCACTAAGAAATCTATGAATACGTGATATACCCATTAACATGCCAGTAATATTTTTTACTATGAACTGAAACGATGCAAAAGGAGTATTTCTTTTGAAAAGAAACTTGACTAAAACATGTGAGACACCAGGCCAACAGGGCCGTAGATGGACACTGTTGCTCTGTGGCTGAAATAATGACATTCCTGCTTCTGTCTTTGTTTGATGTTTCAGTAAACATCCTCACAGCAGTGGCCCTGTGCAGACTGGCATGCCGCACCAAGAAACCTCTGTACTACTACCTCTTAGCAGTGACAGGCTCAGATATTCTTTCCCAGCTCTTCATCATCTTTGTTGGGTTCCTGCTAGAGACGGCTGTTTTTCACCGCGACGTCCCTACCGTCCTGCTGCACGTGGTCAGTGCTGCAGAGTTTGCTGCCAACCACGCCTCCATCTGGTCCACCGTACCCCTTACTGTGGACCGGTACGTGGCGCTGTGCCACCCCTTGCTCCACCGACAGATCAGCTACCCGGCACGGGCCAGGAAGATCATTGCAGCGGTGCTGGTGTTGTCGCTTACGTCGGGCGTACCTTTCTTCTGGTGGTCAGACGTGTGGAGGGACAGCCACCCTCCCTCAGCGCTGGACGCAGTGCTCATATGGACACATGTTACCATCATCTACTTCCTGCCATGCAGCATCTTCTTGGTGCTGAATTCTTTGATAATCCGCAAGCTGAAGATAAGGCAGAGGCAGCAGCCCTGCCAAGAGGAGCGTGGGCCTCCGCGCCGTCTAGGAAAAACCACGGCCATGCTGCTGGCGCTCACCTCTGTGTTCTCAGTTCTGTGGGCTCCTCGGACTGTTGTGGTCATCTACCACCTGTATGTTTCCTCGGTTCACCAGGATTGGCGTGTCCACTTGGCCTACGACCTGTCCAACATGCTGGCCATGCTCAACACGGCTGTCAACTTTTTCCTTTACTGCTTCGTCAGCAGGCCTTTCCGCAGCGTCGTGCGGGACATCATGCTGCTCAGAGGGGGGCCGCTGCACCCTCGCCGGCCTCTGCCCCAGCAGCAGGCCCCCACCAACGCCTCCAACTCGTCTCTCTACAGTGGGAACAACAAACGCTCGCAGCGAGACTCCACCCCCTTGTCACCTCGCAGAAACAGAAAGCCCTCGTGACCTGGTGTTTCCCCCCCATTAATCCAAAACACCCGTCGTCCCACGGTCTCGGTGCACATCAAACCCCAGGGGCCAACACTGCGTTCCAGCCACGGCCGTGGACAGTTGCCAGTCAGCCCTGGAGCTCTCTCACAGGGCTCCAAACGATCTGATCTTTCATGGGTTTTTTGTCTTCTCTGACCTGGAGTTGTTTGTTTTACTAAATCAAGCAAAACGGCTGTTTATTTATCTTTGCAACAAGGAATTTGACAAAATTAAAGTGGTTTTGTTTTTTTTTCTTTTCCATATTTGGTAGAAATTTCACGTTTTTCATTCTGCTAGCCATCAAGGGTAGGAAAATAATAGAATAAATCACACGCTTGCCGCTAAATGTAAAAAATGAGTCTGCTGTGTCGCTACAGTTGTTACGCAAGTCTAGAAAATGAAAAAGGGTGGTCTGAAATGTGACCGGTTCATTTGTAAGCAGTTTGTTATGAACCACAGATATTAAGCCAATCGAGCAAAGAAATTGTACCCCACAGCACTCTCTCAGGAACAAAATCTGCTTGTTTGAATTACGAGCAGATTTTCTGTGAAACGAAATGAAAAAGCTGCACACGAGGCAGGGGTGAAGACCTGCTCTGTAAACAAGTCCTCAATCCGTGGAGACACCAACCAACACGAGCAAAGTGCAGGTCGGCCGTAGACGTGTGCACAAGCACACACGGAGAACACGGTACAGCTTTTCATGCATGCATGATCGTGTGCATGCATAGCCAGCTAGTACATTTCCACTTTCACCAAAGAGCACTGGATCAGTGAAGCCTCATGAAAGCTGCATCAGTTATAACTGTATTTAAACGTACTACCTGAAACTGTTATGGTTTAATGCCGCACCTGATTTTTCAAGTGTCTTATTATTGTATATAATATGTTTTTTTATTATTATTATTATTCATGCATTACAGAAGTAAATGTTGGATTTTTTTTTTCTGCAAGTCATTTTACATTAAATTTTTATTTTTAAATGAACTGAAAACATTTTTTATCTCCTTTTTGAATGATAATGTTGCAGTTTGTAACATTATACATTTCCTTACCACACAAATAAAGCCAGTACCCAAGCAGACTTTATTTTTCTTTAAAGATTGTAATCATTCTAGAGTCCTTTATTGACAGATTCCAGACAGAAATGTACAAAGATGGAGGAGAGAGGAAGACCTGCATCAAATGTCTCGAGGTCAACAATTGAAACCAAGATGACCACTTTGAGGACTGTAGCACTGCACCACTCGATGCCCCCCAATTAGACATTTTTGAGGTTTTTATATTGTCTTTACTTGTTTCATTGACATGGAATAGTCCACAATCCATGTCTACCAATCAGAGATTCTTCAAAGGAAACAGCTTTGCACAAGTCCTTGTATTTACTATAGAAATTCAGTATATCCTTGATATTTTTCTTCGACAAAAGTGGCTTCTGTCCTGCTTTTGACGAGCAAGTGCCTTCACCTCCATGTCCAATTATTTGCCCTTCTCCACTCCACAGGTATTTGATATTTACTGCTACTAGAGGCAGCAGTAAATAGCAAACACCTGGTGGAACGGCTCATCTGCTGAGATTATCATTCAAAGTACTTCTCAGTCCAACACTCCTAAAAATGATTGTTAAAATTATTATGGGAAGAATTGTTATGATGAAGTGCTGAAGGCAGAGTTTCAGAAAGAGTAGGAGCTTCTTAAAAAGACAGAGGTCCAATTTCAAGGCATCGATTTACAAAATCAAATTGGTTGATACATTCATTTTTATAACAGTGGATTGTAACATAATTTTCTGGCTGTGCTATCAAATGGCACTATGTGCTAGAAAATACATAATTCCATTTCTTCAATACCGAAAAGATTGTGATTTGTTTGGTGTGTTTGGTTAGATTGTTTTTGTTGCAGCTAAAGCAATGGCAGATCAAGCTGAGCATAGCAGGCAAGCTGGCAGGAGTGCTGCCAGCCCTGTGCCAGATAATTAGGTTTAGCTCTGGCAAAATCCCCGCATGGCTGGTCCAAGTTCAAATTCCCTGAACACCAGTCCACAGTGGTAAACACAACACAGATTAGCTACCGCATCTGCTGCCAAGCTACTCCAGGTTTAGGAAATTTCCAGCAAGTAATAGTTAATAGTAACATCATGTGACCAGACGATTTTGTCAGCTGACTACATGGAATATACTTACGTAGGTTTTTTTTAAAATATTTTTCGTTTCCTGGGTGGTGTTTGAACTTGTACTAGTTGCCAATTTCAGGATTCAGACTAAAACTGTTAAAATGAGCGATTCGATAAGAATGAGACATTGTTTTGGGGTTCCTGATGAATCTTCTAGGCCTTGCTGGAGAAGACTTCACACAGCTGTTTAACTTGTGTATTTTCAACAACCTTCAGCTCTGAATGGGTACAAATGTTGTGACATTACTTAAATTTTCTACAATGAATTGTGATAATCAAAACTGTTGGTGTAAATATTAAGCGTGTATCTTTTTTGACAAGTTATATACACTTTAAATTTCCTCCTCCCGCACACTCATATCTGAAGCTCCCAGTATAAACTGTCTGCTCCATCATTGTGTTTACAGTAGCGGTAAAAGACGTAGCGCTCATTCCTGATGTCAGGCTCATGTGGCCTACGCTTAGACTTTGTGCACAGACGATGACGTGAACCTTTTCTTAGAAGTCACCTCCTGCTTGTCCGGTGACGACAGAGGAAGGGAAGGAAGAGGGCATGTAATGGCAGCGAGTCGATGCTTATGGGGACTGCGGGGAACAAAGAATGAGGTGTCTAAACAGGCTTTGAATTTGTTAAATCAGAGCTGCTGCTGATGGCGTCAGGCTGCAGAGAGTTCAGGTGGAAGGAGAGGACTTCATGCGGCATATAAACCCCTGCAGCCACACGTCCGGGTGCCTGTCTGCCACCTGTTCTTTGTGCTTGTTCAAACACCCGCTGATATCCCCTGACTCAGCTCCCATTCAGCCCCTCTTCCTGTCACAAAGCGTCAAATGAAACACTTCAGAGGGTGACAGACTCACTCACACAAGAGAAACAGGAAGCTCAGGCTAATGGGCACTCAAGGGAAGTTCACCCAGTGTGCTTGAAACACGTTGCACCCTGGAGAATATTCACAAGTGAATCAAAGAGGACGATGTTAGGGGAGGTGGCAAGAACCTCTAAAGCTCACTAATAGAGAAATTGCATTTTAGGGGTCACCAAATATCTATAACAACCATTAGAGATGATCTTCATGCTAACTGTTATTTAGGAGGCAAGTCAGAATGAAAGTCATTTTCTGTACTTCCATCGCCAACATAAAGATGTGCCATTTTATTTTATTTTTATGTTTTGTCAGATGAGACGAAGATTAAGCTTTGCAACCGCAAACACTCCACATGGTTTGAGCTTGAAACAAAGGAAGCTAAATTTGTGAAAAGGAACCTCATGCACAAGGACAACATGCAAACTCCATGCATGTTCTGGGATTCAAAGCCAGACCTTCTTGCTGCAAGGCAACAATACTGTCATCTGTGCCACTGTGCAGCCCTCTATTTAAATATTTTTCATGCACATAATATTCATTTTATTGTTTAACATTTGTATTATATGAAGAAAAGCTTCTTTGAACTGACTTTTGGAACACTTTGGGCAGGCTTGATAGATTTATCAAAGTAGTTTATTATGTGATTAAGAAAACGTTTCAGACACGGAAGCATCCCGCTTGCGGTTATAGTGTGGGTGTCTTAAAACACTTTACACTGTTTACGCTGGGTAACGTTCCATTTAAAATACAGCTGCTCAATAAGGAGCTCCAACAAGAACAATTGCTCACCTTTAATGCCTCTCTGGGGATTTGAATTGAGCAGACTGAAGTGATCAATATGAAAACAGTCTAAAAGACCTGCACAGATGATGTAATATAGGATGAAGTCAAGAATGAGATACAGCTGAGCTCGGATGTGTCATGATGTATATGTGGAAAAAGTCAATCGAGCGACCCAGTGAGAGAAAGTCAGGCCCAGTTCTAAGGCCAGGTGGAGGGTTTAATTATGGGGAATGGAAAGCTAAAAGCATGACTTCCTATCGGTGAGGGCCAAATGGAGGGGCTGGTTCACACTGCGCAAAGATCGGCCTCCCTGCATGGGACAAATGAAGCTGCAAAAATCAGCTCTTGAGTAACAAGTGTAGGTTTCTGCACAGACTGTTATGGACTAAAACGTAACACGCCAGCTTGTGCTAAGAGCATGTACAAGCTGTCCTCAGGAAACCAGCTTACTACATCAGATTAGTGCTTTTTGAAGGAATACAACCAAGCACTCTTCACTCAGCATCAAAAATTACATGTTTTCCTGTCATTAGCAAATTTAATTGTTTACTTAAAGAAAATATTGTGCAACAGCTTTAATTTTTCATGCAGTTAGAATATTAAACTCTATAACATGAACACTATAATAGAATATTTTCAATCATTTCCTTTATTAATGGTGACATTTTTTGTATTTTACTGATAATTGTAAAAAAAACTTTTGACTTTGTTTTAAAGTCTACTCTAGGCAGGTTTATTCCTAAGATTCATGCCCAAAAAATTGACATAGAAGCAAGACATGAAATGTTGGCTCCCGAATGAAAGAAATTTGTGGTTGGTTGACTATAACAATGTAACAGTGCTATTCAGAAATGTGTCTAATGCTGCTGAAAAACATGTTATTCTGCCTTTAAACTGTTAAATATTTGGAGAGGAAATGCACTGGAGCACCACACACATCCACAACAGCCTGGCATTTCTTTTTTTATGCTGGTCACCAGCTTGGCTGCACAATAAATGTTGTGCATGTTACAATGTTTAAAAAACTTGTTTTCATAATGAAGGATTTTTTTTTCTGAAATTTTCAGAGCACTGGTGCACAAGAAGGGGGAATATATTCAAGGTGGTTTAACACATCTCTAACCTGGGTGTCAATAAGTGGGGAGAACACTACAACCAAAACACAAATAGAAAATGGAAACAGAGGCATATGTAAGAGTCGTTTCTTCAGGGAATACCAAGAGTTGAGCAAAAATAATTCAACCAGCCACAGAAGCAAAATGAAGTATAAAAACTGTAAGAAAAAAAGGCAAAACCAGAGTATACAAAGAATTCAATAACACTTTTTATAAATGTCAAAACTTCCTGCGGTATTCGGTTTAGAGTGAATCTCAAATTGAACCTGGTTCAGTTATTTTCTGCCCCCTGGTGGCTAAAGTCAAAAGAACTTATGTGATATAATCTCTTGGCCTGCAACTGAGATTTTGTTAACTTTTTGTTAGTTTGACAGTTCTTTTTTATTAGTTTTACAGTTCTTTTTTTTCTTTTTTTTGTTACCAAAAACCTTGACTTACATTACCTCCACTTCCTTCCTCTGCCTGTTCGACACGTCAGTTTGCTGCAAAGTGTTTTGCTTGTGTAAAAGTTAAACAATTCATTTAACTTAAAAGTTAAACAATTCATTTACAAATAAGATCATACCTTCTGAATAACTTTATTCCGTCAGACTGAATGTCAGAAATTTCACAACTTTTGAAAAACTATTAGGCAATTTTTGCTTTACTAAAACAGCATGTCAAAATAAATAAAACATATTTCTGAGTGTGTAAGTAAAATTGTCTTGTCTGTGTTCATAAAAAAAATGCTTGAGGAGTCTTTGTCTTTTTCTTATTCTGTTGTTGTCATGTTCTTTTTGTGCTTAAAGAGTAATTCCATCAATTTTACTAAGCAATAATGAGAGGTTCAGATCGTTTTTGCACAAAATACACTCTATTATGACTATTCTGCTGACCAGTGTGATCTTTAAATCTCATGCGCTGTCTAAACCGATAATCAATTGTTTTGAAACTAACAGAAAACATTGTTTTCATAAAGCAATTGGGCATTTTCTTATCTATTTTCCACCTCTAGGTGTCTCTGTATGACACAATAATATCATCCAACCACTCGATATCCTATTTTGATGACACATAAATCAGTATATAAATCAAAGAATAGATAAACTGACTCATGCAGAAGTTTTCAGTGAGCTGGACATTTAAAGTTTTATATATTTGTTTGTGGTTAAATCAGGGTAAAATACACCATGTCGTGGTAAAAGGTAAAAAAGAAAATCATGAATGCATTAGAAATAAAGAAATAAAAAAATATATATATATTAAATCTATATGTTAAATATGTTAGTTTGCATCTAGGGAGCTGAAAGAGTAAAATGATAGTCCTGAAATGAGGAAAAACATAATGAGAAAAACATACTGAAAGGATGATTAGGAGGCTTTTTGTGAAGCTTTATTCCTTTATAAAAGCATAAAGATTAATGTATTGTTCATGGGGACTGTTGATTGAATAAATCAACCTTTAAAACTGCCCTTTTCTTTTGAGGCCAGATGGAGCCTCTCATCTGTGTTTGCAGTGAGGTCGCTTACATGTCCGGATTTATGTCAGCAAATAAAGCCAGTGCATGGACTCAGTTTCCATCAGGACTGGATGTTCTCACTTCTTTGTGTCCTTTTCAAAATGAATGTATTTAATTGTATTTAATGAACATTAAACATCTGGTGTAGAAAGGAATATCAGCCCTGTGGAACATAAACATGAGCAAAATACACCCTCAGGGATGACTGAGACTTAACTCTTTAAATAAAAAAAGCACTTTTAGTTTTTACTTTTAACAAAATAACTTTTAGATAACTTTTTAGATAACTTTTCATCAATTAGCCTTATCAGCTGAATTTGATCTGAATCTGTCTTTATGATTCCATTTTGTTGAATTAATTTGACTGTTTCCGCTGGATATGGATTGGGTCTGTTTGACTTGTAATAAGCTCTCAGAGTACATTGTTGTGAATTGGTAGCATAAATAAACTGAATTTATTATTTTTGTGTGTATCCAAGTAATGATTAATATGAAAATGGACAAGCAAAGAAAATCCAGGAGCAGGTATAAAAGCCATATCTATTCCTGGCAGGTATAATTTTAACCCCTTTGTAAATTAAACTAATTAACTTACAATGGGTTGAAAACAGCAAGAATAGAATTTGTTGACGACAGTATCAGTTGTAAGTAAGTCAACATTATGAAGTTGTTCAGAAAACGTTACATATCACATCTTTCATTTGGAAATATTCCCGTTGTTCTGTAATTCAATCTTTTTTTCAGATTCCATTAACATATTTTTGTTGTTGGGATATTTCAACTACTTAAAACAATGCGGTTTATCTGCTTTCCTTCTGCACAAGCCGCTTTAATTTTGCTTACATATTTTAAATGGTTGAATTATTGCGTAACCAAAAGATGCATTCCTACTGAAGTTTGGATATTTCGGCATAAAGAAACGTGACCGTTTGTGTTTCACACGGGAAGGGGCAGATTCCAGCTTTTATCCCTTGGATTCTCCGTAGAAAAGTAGTGGCATGTTGTATCAGTCCGCCACAGCTCCCTGTTGGACTTCTTTTTCCAGCGGAAGATTTTTTTTTTGTCCAACCGCGCGGCGCGTTTGTTTCAGGTGGAGCTGAGCGGTTCACTCAGAGGTAAAAACTACTGACAACATCCAGGTAAGCTTCACCTCGTAGTACGCTTCAGGTTTATTTCATGATAAATCCACGAAGGCTTTCTAAAGAAATATTAGTTTTTAGTTGGAGTGTGCGTTTAGGTTTGCGTGTTTTTATTTTTTTATTTTTATTGTGTTTGACGGGCTCTACCAGCTGTGTCTGTACAAGGGGTCACGCTATCAAGTCAAAGTATTTACTTTGAATCAACACTACATTGAGTGGTACGTTTAATGTCATATTTTTATGTTTTCTTCAAGTTTTAATTCATGTTATTACAATTTCAGTTCATTAATTATTTCTGACCTATTTCAAGCTTTTGGCTTATGTTAAGTTTTTTTTTTTTTTTTTTTTTTTTTCCAGAGCTGTATTTGTTTTATAAAAGACATGTATGTACATTTTTGTGGATGGAATACATTTAAAGTTAATTAGCTTATTATTTAAATTTAAAAGTGATTTTGTTCACTTTTAAATTTTGAACAAAAGTGATTTTGTTCACTTCTTATCCTTGGTGAGACACTTTCTGTTGTCTGTTTTATTTTAAGCTATGTTCTCGAAATGCTGGTTGACTTTAAGGAAAGCAAGTAATGAACACAGAATAAAAAACAGGTTATCCTTTCCATTAACTTTTTCATATAGGTCTAACTTTACAGCTTTTATGTCTGTCTTTCGTTTATGTTTAAGCAGAACATGATTTGATACGACTACAAGCTTAATCGCATGGAAACCAACCAACTTTCTTCTTGTCTTTTATTATAAATGAGTTGTTTTGCTTAAATTCGTTCAAATTTTTTCCCTTATGATCTTTACAAATTAAGCAGGGTTGTTTAATTAACACTGTCATTATTTATTAGAAAAAGATCAATCTAAACTGAGAAAAACATCTCCTTCTCCTCATCTGAAAAAGAGATGCTTAGAGCTAAGTAAGTACACCCCATGACAACCACATGAAGCAACAGTCTGACTTGATCCGTCTCCATCAACCTTGTAGAGGAAGTTTCATTACTCTTAATCAAGCTGAGATCCAGACTTTGACTAAGCCATTCCAGGATCTTGTTTGTTTGCATGTTCTGCCAATATGCTGTAGATTTGCTTCTGTGGTTTGGATCATTGTCATGGTGTTGATCCAATTGGGACCAAACTGTCAAACAGATGATGTCACATTTGAATATAGAATATATTTGTTTTCAGAGGAGTATTTATTTCTACACTCTGTCTATTTTTGGTTTAATCTTTCCATTTAGTGAGTAATGTTTTTTGTAAACTTGTGATTAGATTTTGTCATTCTATTTTATCTGATAATTTTTTGTACAGTTTTCTCAGTACAGTTTTTTGCTCTTTAATCCAGTTTGAGTTTTCACAGAGCTTCCCCTCGTCTGAGTTACTTTATCTCAGTGGATGGAGAATATCATTTCTGAATATCATTGTACTGATGGATGCAGTGGCATGTTAGACATTTAAAAACCTTGCAAAGTCATGGAACTAAACCTTAGGTTTTCCACCTTGCATGTTCAGAAATGCTATAAAACATTTGTTGCTTTAACTCTCTAACAGCAGAGACACTGTGGAACCGGGCGTAGGAAATCATAATAAATATGAGCTCTAGTTAATGACCCTAAAACCTTGGTCATTAATTAAAATGATATGACTTATGTCATTAACAACCTGGCAATATGACTGGGATTGTACTTTTGCTTCTTTCAAAATGATTTATGGATTCTGGTTCCATGGCAGCATCAATCAATATCAATATGATTAAAAATATAATCAAAAGCAATGTTTGTTTTTTTTTGCCATTTGGTGACCACAGTTGCATTTAATAAACCCGCTGTATTGAAGAAAGTCTAAAATTTAAGTCTCATTTTAGAGTAATATGGACACATGTCAATATGCATCGACATGTGTATTCCCACAAAAGTATACTCTTGGTTTAAATGTTATAATAATAAATGCCACAAACTACATCAAGTTAACTGCTTTTACCTACCTCGTTACCTCCTGAATTTATTTTTTCATTTGATCATCTGTGCACTCAGTACTAACGTCAGCAGACACAGGAAGAACAGAAAATATCTTTGTTCTAGAAACATCCTTGGTGTGATTGAATGATGGGACATCCGCCACCACACTTGCATCGATCCAGCTCCGAGACTGGTCTGAGTTCAGTGTAATTGGATCTGACGACGACAAACGGGAGCAAGCAGCAGACGAACAAAAAGCTCGACTGTTCCTTCACAAAGCAAATATTCATCTTTGTGTGGCTCATCGAAGTGATTTTTAAACAGTATTGCTTTTTGATTTAATCGGAAAACTCCGTTTTTTTATGTAGCCTACAGTTCGTATCAGTACAGCCTGTTACTGATTAACCTCAGGGTTGGGAGAAACTCCACTTGTTGTCTGGTTTCTATGGTTTGTAGGTGCTACAAACCATATCAGTGACATTTCTTTCTGATTAAATATTTTCAAATCAAAAATATGTAATCAGAAAAACACTCCAGGATTGTGTGTCTAAAAGTGTGTTTTGACTCATATAGGTGGAATATTTGACTGATTGGGTGGAGACCACAGTGTTTCACAAGAGTTACCTCTGATGACGTATTGTGAGTCTTGAGTTAAAACCATCCCAGATCAGATCCTTCTCAGTCACTCCCTGTCTTTCTCTGTGAACAGGTACAGTTCCATCCACAACTTGCTTTTGGCTCCATGGCTGCTAATATGACCCCTCAGGGCTGCGGCCCTGACCTGGACTCCCTCTATTACAACCTGTGCAGCCTCAGTGCTGTCTGGGGCATCGTGGTAGAGGCCGTAGCAGCAGCTGGCGTCATCTTCTCCTTCGTGCTCTTCGTTTCGCTTCTGGCCAGTCTGCCCTTCATCAAAAACCCCAACCATAAAAACTCCATGGCTCTTCAGGCCAGCTTCCTGTTCTGCACTGCTGGACTCTTTTGCCTGACATTCGCCTTCATTGTGGGGAAGGACTTCTCCACCTGTGCCTCGAGAAGATTTCTCTTTGGGGTGCTGTTTGGCGGGTGCTTCGCCTGCCTCCTGATGCAGTGCATCAGGCTGAACATCTTGGCCAGGAGGAATGCCGGGCCCCGGGGCTGGGTGCTCTGGCTGGGAGCGCTGGGGTTGTGGCTGGTGGAGGTCATCATCAACACCGAGTGGCTCATCATCACAGTCGTTCGCCACCCGCTGCTTCCTGTCAATGCCACCACTGAACCCATCAGAGCCACGGCAACACCTTGCAACATTGCCAACCAGGACTTTGTCATGGCGCTGATCTACGTAATGGTTCTCATCCTGGCTACGGTCATGGCAGGTCTGCCCATCATGGCGGGCAAATATGCAGAGTGGAAAAAGGAAGGTGGTCTCGTTCTGGTGACAAGCCTGATCTCTGTGGGCATCTGGGTGGCCTGGATTGTCATGTACGTGTATGGGAATGAACGAACTGGAGGCCCGACGTGGGACGACCCGACGCTGGCCATCGCCTTGGTGGCAAATGCTTGGGCGTTCCTCATCATCTACACCATTCCTCAGATTTGCTGTTTTAATAGCGACGACGAGATCGAAGAAGACTACGGGGAGAACGCGTACACGAACCGGGGAGTCGGATATGAGACGATCCTGAAGGAGCACACCTCTCAGAAAATGTTCATGGAAAATAAGGCTTTCTCCATGGATGAGCCAAGCCAAGGTAAGTGGTCCTTATATCTATTCAAAGCTTTTGCTCAAAGGCTTTTTATAGCAGGCACTCTTGAATTCAGGATCCCAAGAATCTCAAGAATTAGCAAATCGAAACCACAGAGCTAAGCAGAGCTTTATTTTTTTTTTTTTTTTACTGAAACATAAATTACAAAAAATATATTATATCCCATTAAAAGTGGACAATAAAGGAGGTGAGGATGGTTTTCAGTTTCTATACAATTTGTAAATATTTTCTATTTAATATACAATCCTACCTATTAACCTAAAAAATGTGGTGGTATTTGTATTCACTCCCTTGACCTAAAACTACCTGTTGCTGCAGTTAACTTCAGGTATAACCCAAGGAAGATATGTAAAGATTTTTTTTTGTAAGTTTTGCTAGAAGAAAGTTCTAAATTTGATTTAGGTAAAAACTTTGACCAAGTCATTATATGTCATGAATATGCTGATCCATTATTGTAGCTCTGGCTGTATGTTTAGTATCATTGTCCTGTTGGGAACTTTTTACATCCTGTTATATAATTTCTTTCTCGATTTGCCTGCAAATGGCTCCGTCCATCTCTATTGTTGTTTTTAAATGACCTTCTCTGTCTCCATTAATAAAAGCATGCCCACAGCAGGGCACCACCACCATATTCCACTGTGCTGATGGCACGGTACAGTGGATAATCAGTGTTGGGTAGCTTTATGCTTTTCACAAATTCGTAGAAGCCTTCCGTAGCAGTGATTACGGAATACTTGTACTTTGTGTTGGGTTATCACATGAAATGCCCATAGAATACAATTAAAGTTTCTGTTCAGTCTGGTTAAAGGTGAGGTCCAGATGATATTAAAGCAAACTAAATAGAAATATAAGACAAAATGTACAAATTGTACATACATACAAAGACCAAACAAGAAAAAAAAGTTTAATTAACTATTTTGAATGACGCTTTTTTTTTTTGCTTTTACTGCTTTTACTCAAGTACTGAAGTGAGCTGTTGCTTGTTTTCATTATAAAAAGCATCAGTGAATTCCTCTAAAAACTTATTTCTGTCAGTCCAAGAACAACACAATAATTCAAGAAACGCCTAACATTATTTAAATAATGAGTCACGACCATATTATGTGCTTTTCTTGAGTGATTGATGATATTACCTAACCAGTAAATATTACTAAGCATTTTAGATGACCTCATGTTCATCTGTATGAGGGGCGTTTATGGTTTCCACAGAGCAAATACTGGCCCTGTCAACAGACTGGACAATTTTCTATTCTTAAACACCCTGATAAGTGAAGGGAGGTAAAGACTAAAACATGATGAATCATTCACACCCACCGTCTCCTCCTTTTAAGTATGTCATCAAATCTTGCCATCAAAGCTTTATGTCCACATCCTTATCAGATTTCATTTAATGACGTGTGCGTTATGCGACTGTTGGAAGAACACCAAAGCAAACAGAAAATATTCTGAGAAGGTTGTTTCCTGTCTGCACACAGAATGCATTGCATTGCAGAAATATCTGCGCAAATATCTAATTCTGAGAAATGTACTGCAAATTCACCAGCGGTGCCAAGGTTTGATGATTTGCTTTACATATTTTATATGTGGAGAATATTCTTGGTTTATACAATGAGGCTCATAACTTTATTCCTACTGAATTTATCATTTAGATTTGAGGTTTTTTTTTTTATCTTAACACAACTTGAACTTTATCAAATGTCAGTGAATATGATCTGAAACTTTCAAAGTTTCAAATTCTATTAAAATAAATATACTGTTGGCTATCTAGGATATATTGCATCTATATAGTTATAAAATTCAGTGACAGCTTCTGTTTTCTGACTTGGTCAAACATTGATTCCAGCTGCCTGAAGTAACAAACGTCAAAGAATGTTAGAATCAATGTCAATATATTTTCTTAAAAAAGTAGGATAATAACGAGCAACACAGTTTCACAGTTTTATGGTATTTGCACTAAAAAGAAAGCAAAATGTATAACATGAAATACTGATTATCACCAGTCCTCTACAATATAATTTGATGATTTTTGGTTTTTATGTGTAAACATTTAGAATGTAACTGACCGGTACCTCCTGGGAGTACTTTCTGCAAATGTCTAGCTTGTTGACCAATTTGCTTCCGACGGCTACTGTTGTCAGCCCGTGAAGCTGTTTGAAAGAGATGGAATGAGGATATCTAACTTGACCTACTTCCGCACACAAAAACAAGAGCAGGTCAAACTGGAACAAAAGCTTGACAATACATTTTTCTCTAAAATGCTGATGTCGTCATCTTTAATTTGACTAACTATTAAAGATGCACAGAGCGGCGTCCTTAATGATTAACTCCTCACACATTCTGTTTCTCTCTGAGCCATCAGGAAACATCAGTAACACCTGTTACCCTGCCTGAAAAATTTGACCTGATTACTGAAGGTTTTAGCAGTGTTTTTGTTCGCCTCAGATGTCGACACCCTCCTCTTAATGAGTACCCGTCGCCCCGCTCTCTGCATCCAGTTCCCACTAGACACATCGCATCCTGTGTTTGCACTATTTCCGCAGAGAATAGGGCGTGGCAACGATTTTGTCAGAGGCAGAGTTGTTTGACGCGATAAGGTGTGAAAAAGTAGCAATTGTTAGGAAGACCGCCAAAAGCAAATGTACAATTAATGTCTTTCTGCCTTCTTTGCAGGAAACAAGCCTGTGTCTCCGTACAGTAATTACACTGGTCAGATGCGTGCTTCGGTCTACCAACCAACTGAGCTGGCTCTCATTACCAAAACAGTTGGAAATGTGAGTATTAAATGTTCCAAAGCCACATTTGAATGTGCCATCTGAGTTGCGGCTGCAAAGCACACTTTAACACACACACACACCAGCACCCAGTCTTTTCAGGCTGTAGGCAAATAAATATGGAAATCGGTAACCTTTGATCATTAAGGCATTCTTTAGTTGGAAAGTGACAGAAAAAAACAAATGAGATGGACAATATTCAGGGTATAGTGGAAGACACATGTCTGTACATGGAAAGGGATGAAAAATTGTTACCCTGTAACTCTTCTCCTACTAATTAGAACAAAGCAAACCCAGACACAACAATAAGTCAGTAATTGGCGGAAAGAACATTGGTTGAATATGATAAAATAATATTTCAAATGACATTGTGCATGTTATAAATACATATACACACAATTAGATGAACAGAAACGACTTCATAGATTTGAAACGTCAAATGTCACGTTGGGAAAAAGCTGCAATCATTTACGACATGATTCGAGACTGCTGCTGCATCCATGTCTTCAACGCATTTATTACAGGAAGTAAAAAATGCAAAAACAGAGAAACGGTAACTTACACGAGCGACCACAGAGACACAGAATTATTTGGAAAACCGTCCTGTTTTGTTTACCAATATACATGAATTGATACGCTGTGAAAAATGGAGGCATTGTTTTAGATATTTAAATATCTAAAATTTTGATGTGTTAAAATGACGCCAAAGAGGAGTACTATGTCATTGAGCTGGAAAAGATAGCTTGAATTATGACGTGGGATTGTAGAGAAAGCATCTTAACAGCTTATTTTTGTGTGTGTGTGTGTGTGTGTGTGTGTGTGTGTGTGTGTGTGTGTGTGTGTGTGTGTGTGTGTGTGTGTGTGTGTGTGTGTTTTGTTTTCTTCTTCTTTTTTATTTTTCTTGTGCCTCTTGTTTTTACTTCACACAGCAACAACGCGAGCAGTCCTTTGACATGATCATTCCCAGAGCTTCCATGGCCTCTGCGGCCAACAGCGGGAGCAGTACCCCCTCAACACACACCGAGCCTGGGAACACTTCACGCTCACAGACAAGCGTAGGTCAACCCTCCGCTCCTCCTCCGACACTTCCCCTTTTTTTCGCAGTCCTCATTATCTCTTGCTGCCCTCCAGATGCCTTCCTATTCTACGTTTCTGAGCATGTCGCTCTCTCAGCTCCTGCTGTGTCCATGGCAACTTCTTCTGCAGTTTGACCATGAATCACTTCTTTGTCTGGATTTTTTTTTCTTACCTTGAGCTGTCTCTTCTTTCATGGCCTCGTGTCTCATACCTGCTCTGAGCAGTGCTCAACACATATTTTCTTTTCTTGATCAAATAGAAGAAATAATTCCAGTAAAAAAAAGGGACATTGGTTGCTCATTATCTGTCTTTTATGGGGCTGATTGAAAAACTAAGTCTCTATGTCTTCAAGTTTATTTAAGAGGCTCTGAGAAATTTGCAGTTTTCCCATTTGTTTAACAAAACCCAGTGCTGGTATAAATCTGTTGAAATCCACAATCCATACATTTCTATTGATTAAAAGGGTTAACTGTTAAATAATTGAAATTCATGGTCTTATTGCATAATATTTTGTTAGAACTCACATGTTCAAAGTCTAACATTGTGTACTATGCAGAGGGTAAAATAAATATTGAACATATAACAATTTTTAATAGTAAAATGTTTCTAATAGTCCTATTGACAAGAAATTCTCACTAGATGTTGGTAACAATCCAAGTAACCAAAACCAATAAGTTTCGAAATGAAATTATGTGTAACAATGTGACATACTATAAAGTTCCTTTTCTTTGGATTATTTTGTGCAAACTTTATTTACAAACTTATTTCCACTAACAGACCCTAGTTGACTTCGACTAGATCTGACTATTAATCAGATTACTTGTTGTTAGACAGTATTGACTAGAATCAATTAATCAAATTTAAATACAACAGCTTACGAGGACATTATTAAATATACTTTGAATCTGTTATTAAGACTCAGTGTTGTTACAAGATATCTATTCTATTCTTGTGACAACTTAAGGTGTGAAATGACTGTCTATTAAGGACAGTTGTAATCATTAGCCATCAGTTAGCAACCAAAGTCAAACCAGGTGTGACATAATTTGCTGTCAACATTAAAACAGGTCATAATAAAAAACTGTCTAAATATATATTTATAAAAAGTGTTAGCTCTGAGGATAATGATGCTGTTTACTAATAATTGATATGTCATCAGTGATCACTGTGGTCTCAGATCATTAATGGTAATATCAAGACACTTTTTATTCAAACTTGAAGTTTGAATAAAAAGTGTCTTGATATTACCATTAACAATCTGAGACCACAGAGAATGCTGCAGTTTCAGAGTTGTGTTTGACTTAAATAAATAACCACACATTTGTGTTAGGACAGTAATATTGTATCGTTTGTTATACAGAAATTCTAACATTTCTGTCTTTCTCTACAGGGTCAAAATTCGAATAGGACGGCCCAGTGGTGATCACTACTCTACACTTGCGGCTCGACTCGACACCTGCTATAACTTTGTCTCATTCCTTCTCATTTGCACTGGCTGACTGTATGTTTGCTGTTTTTCACGGTTCCCTAAGCTGGCTCTAAGAGGAACCCTATGGGCCCCGACACATGGAGGTGAATGTTAGATCACCCGGGTGATGGCAGTCAGATAAACCCTCTATTGACTCATCGTGCGGACCACTGGGTGTCGGACAGTAGAGGGCTTAATTCAGAGGAGAAATCCCAGGGATGAAGCTGTGCTTTCTGCAACAAAGTCTTTGTTGCAGAAAGAACAAAGACTTTCTGCAACTGACACCATTTGCTGACAAGGAACTTTCAGCTCTCAGCTGCAAACACACAGATGCACAAGGATCGTGCTGACAGTGCAAGAATTTTTGGGACACAACGTACTCTATATTCACACTTCACTTAATCGTTTAATCGTTTTCCACCCGCCAAAATAAAAGAAACCAGTTGCAAGTGCTTATGATTAATGGCTGCAGAAATGTAGGTTCGATTGTAGGAGTAAATGCCACTAGTTTTGTCTTCACAAAATTGAATTAATGTAAATACAGTATGTTTGTGTCGGTATCATTACTTATGCACTGCATGGAAGTATTGTAAGGGTGTGTATTGTAATTCTATTTAAAGTGCTGCTGTGTGTTGTTTAATTGTTTTAAATGATTTCTACCAATCAAGCAATCATGAGATTTCAGAACTGAATGGCTGTCTTGTTAATTTGCCTCTTTCTTCGGTCATTAAGTCACCAACTTTCTCTCACGTCACATTTATTATGTCTGAGTCTCGCCTAGGTCTCGACTCGTCCCAGGACGTTCCATTTCTCTATTCTTACACAATTATTTTTGGATTTTTTTTTTTCGGTAGGTTTTGGATCATTGTCTTATTGAAGGGTCCTGTTATGCTTCAGCTTCAAGTTTTTTTTTTTGTTTTTTTTTACAGGTCTCAGAATTTCCTTTAACAGTCTTATTCATGGTAGAATTCACAATTCCTGGTCTCTGTGCTGGTGAACTGGCCCAGTTTCTCCTTCAGCAAAGTATCCCCATCATGACACTTTCGACTCCAACGTCATATGTAAATGAATATATATGGAAAAAAAAATAAAAAATCCAAAAGTGTTTTACAACATAACCATGAAGATAAGATACACAAGCACAGACAAAAATAGTTAAGCAAATTGCCATGTGAGTGATGCATCAGGGTTTTCAGTGATCTCTACCGCAGACACTAGTGCGTTGTTATTGAGGGAATTACTACCGTGACCGACAGGCAGGCAGAAAACCAGTTTCACCCATCAGACATTTACCCCGAGAGTAAATATTGAATAGTTTCAAGGGAGCAAATCAAGTCAGTAAACTCAATTCCTGTTGATCATTTACTATTAAAAAAAACCCCAGATAAACAAGCTAAATATAAATGTACTCATCTAAAATCTTCACTCACAACGATACCTACCTTTATAGACCAATTGTTGGCTCGAGTTGAACGTCATGTATGGATTTTTGTAAAAGGCAAAAAGAAAAACTGCACCACTGTTGATTCAGTTAGAGCTTCCTCAGCATAGATAAAGCTTCTGCTTTTATGGTTGTTGTAAAACACGTCAGGATGGGGGATCATTATCTGTAGTGATTGATATGCTACTTCATTGTATTTACGTTTCAAAATCTTATCAGTCTCATTAATAAAATATTTTCCTCTCTCTCTCTAATCTTGAGGGACTGTCGTCCTCATCCTCACAGTAAGGATGCTCCTCTGAGGCTGGGATGCTGTTAGTTCCGTGGTTCAGTCTGAGGGTTTCTTTTGCTGGAAATCAGGCCCAAATCACACAAAAAATTAGATTGTGGTCTCATGATCAGGCTTGTTAAATAGATTAAATCTCACCACTGATGGTGAGATTTAATCTATTTAATCGACTTCACTTCCATCTTCTCCCTTCATCCTGGCTCAGCACTAGCACTCGCATACATCATCATGGCTACAGAGTGGATTTGCCACCTCTCAGATACTAGGAAAAATAGATTTGCAATTTTGGTTCCTTTCGCTCACACCTCTTAGACATGCATGCTTTCTGAAAAGGAGACACAATAAATCAATCACATTCAAAAGCTTAGTGTGTTTAACTTGATTTCTAACTAAACAGCTGTAAATGCTTCAATTACTTCACACTGACCATCATAAGAGCTTCAACTGTGGAGTAAAAAGGTTATTTAAGATAAGTGGGAAAGACAGTGAGTCAAAGCTGGATGCAGCAATGAGCTGTTGGGACAGCCAGCTTCTAGCTTTTTAAAATATTTAACACATTATTATCCGCCAACAGTTACGAAGTGTCGCCTGGTTACGTAATCATGCTTGGGTTTCCATGTTTTCCAACAGATCGAGAGCCTCTCCTTCAGGCTCATTTCTCATTGTCTTCAATAAAGCAGCTCAGGCTGCTTGCTCCTGACGTAACGCCCTGTTGTGGGCAGAGATTTGTGCTGGAGCCACCTGCTGTGGCCTGATAACCTTCAGGTGTCTCTAGGAGATGAGGGGACAACAATCTGCTTCTGTTTTTAGCCTCTGTAACGTGTTTTCATCAGGAGGTACAAGTTATGCAAAGAAAGTTCCTGCTGGGGCCAAAATAAGTGAAAACTTCAATGATATAAAAAATAAATATATATATATATATATATAATTTTCTTTGAAATTTGCCTTTATGTCCAGTCAGATCTTTCTGTTGTTGTAAATAAACAGCTGAACTATCTTGCAGTTTGCAGGTGTATAGGGAACACGTTTCTCTATTTTTAATCCCCTCCCCCAAAAGCTTTGGACAAGATTTTCATTTGGGAACTTGCTTATGTGTCTTCTTACAGTTGTGAAGGATGGCTCAGTTGGAAGAGTAGTTCTCTTGTAGACCAGAAGTTGTGTGTGTGTGAGGCTAGCTTTTTCCTGCCACGTGTTGCTGCATATACAGATACATCAATATTGATATTTGTGAGAATTACCACATTGGAAAGTGGTTAGTAAGACTATGTTAAATTGCTGGTATGAAAAGATTCACTCTAAGAATACAGTTTAACTTAAAAATGTTATTAATATAAATAAATAAACTGATAGGTACAAGTTATCTTTCTGAAATCTCTGTAAGAAAGTTAAAACGAAGCAATTTCTGGAAGCGAATACATTTGGCTGATTTTGCATAAATAAGCTACATTGAGACTGAAGTGAAGTTAATTATGAGAAGACAGATGATAGGTATTTACAGTGCTGTTAAGGTTTGAGTTGCACAGTTATATTTTTTTTATGTATTTGCAATCAAAATGTAATTTTTGGTTGTAATATTTTGTGTAAAAGTAAGGAGGAATATTAGTTGGAGGATAGTCAAATGTGATGTTAGAAACCCAAACCATAATAACCTGAACTTAACAGCAGTTTGCTGCTGCGGGAGGATGAAGGGAATACATGGTTCCCAGAACAGCCGTGCCTGGTAGTGTGAGGGATGTCTCACTGTGAGCTAATTGATGCTTGGAGCTGAAGTCTGCATCCTGCTGATATCATGCAGAGCAGCTTGTGCAATCACTTAGAGCAACACAAACACAGTTTGTGATTGAGACCTGGAAATAAACCGGTGAAATATGAGACAAAAAGCTGCATCTACTTTAATATCCTTGCACAGTGTGCTTGCTTAGCCGCAAGGTGTACAATGACTAGTTGTTTCCATAATAGGTGAGGCTAAATTTCCAGAAACAACAATTAGTTAGATAACCAATTCAAACACCAAGCCCAGTGAGTGTTTCAGTGTGTCCACATTTTACCAGAGCTCCAGGGAGAATTCAAGTCCTTTGTTTAGTTTGTTGTAATGCTGCATTGCCAACAACAGGCCCAAATTTGGTTTTTACAGCATGAGCAAAGTAAGACATGTAGATTGACATATGTGGCATACTGTCACATTACATAAACAAGCCTCGATGATTTGAGTGAATAGTAACAATGTACTGTGTAATTGTGAAGTTGAAGGAAAACTAACTCAAGTTTTCGTTTTGTCACAGATGTATTCAAGATTTCTTACTCATTTACTCGTAAACAAAATCAAGTGCAACAAAGTGCCTTGACTTTATTGAGCGTACAAAATCTATTTGTAGTTTAACCTCTGGATGAGTGCAGCTGTTCTTTGAAGGTATTTTGAGAACAAACACCATAAGACCAAAGAACACAGCAAAAAATGTCAATTAAAATAAGTTAAACTTTGGGTTTGTAATGCTACAAAATGTGAAAAGGTTCAATAAACTACAAATATTTTTTTTCAAGGTGTAGTACATATTTCTAAAGGTTATCTAACTCTCTCCACAAGTTTCGGTATTCCAGTCATTTTTGTGGTGCTGCATAGTAATGTGACTGTTGAATGTAAGTACGAGTTTTAATAGTTGGGTAAATGTTTGTTTCCACTGCGTTCCTTTCGTCCGTGTTTTTTTTTTTTTTTTCTTTTTTTATTTATCCGACTGATGAACTCAGCCCAGTAAAGTTGGCAGCACTTATGTGGCGCAGAAGTCAAAATAACAGCCACCATCCTCCCAAAGAGGAGCCCCCAAAAAACCGCCACAGCATCCAACACCGCAGGCTTTTCTCCAGACAAACAATTTTACAACGCTCAGTTGCATGAATGCTTAAGTCAAAGCTGTTACATGCCGGTGCTTCTACTAAAAAAAAAAAAAAAAAAACACATAAAAGTGTCTCTGGTCAATACCTGAAGGCCTCTGATTGGTCACCCCGCCTGAAGCCTCTCAGAGCAAAAACACACGACGCATTCTGCTAGCTGCTGTTTCTCCGCTGCCACAGACCTTCACTTGACCTCATGAGCAAACTGGAGAATGATTTACCAGCAGGGTAAACATACGGTGAAGTCACTAACACTGTGGTTGCGGGGTCATTTTGAATGGCCACATTGATGCAAAATGTGGCACATGAATTAAAGTACATTTGGTCACTGAAACATAACAAAGGAAAAACTTGAGCATCATGATGCACCTTCCAAACACAAGTGAATTGGCCCGTCGCAGAAACAAACACCTATTTCCTGTTTCTTCTTTATGCATAAAAGCCTGGTATTTATCCAGCAGGATGAAATGCAAATGCTTCCCTCTAGTCATTGGTGGATTTGTTTAGCTATGAAAGTTATTAGTTCTACCTCGTAGAACTGGGTAACCCTAACCCTATCAGTACCAGCTGTGATGTTTGCCTGATTAACCAAAGAGATTCCAAACCAGAAGAGAAGAGGAAAGTCACCAGGAAGCAGATCCTCACGCTCTCTGGACTCTACTGTTGAATGTGCTCTTTCATGAGAGTCCAGATAAACGTTCCTGTTGCACTTCCTGGAAGCTCCTGTTGTTCCCTGCAAAACATCTCTTCATTGCTCACTTTTAATTGGATGTTTCCTATGTGACTCTGCTTTGTTTGTTGTCAACGCGTCCTTTGGGGGGAAAGCTTTAGTTGTACCGTGAGAGTCATTACAGAATTTGATGAGTCGGTTCAAACAGTTGGGTGTGAGGTTTTACAAAATGATGGGATGTTTTGGGTTTCGGTGGAATACCTTCATTGGTGTCTTAGTTCCAGTTCAGGACCCACAACCGTTTGGCAATGAATGCATCAAACATGCTGCTTTCTTCTGAGACATTATGCAAAAATCCAAAGAAAATCAGCCGATAGGGAAGAAGATTGTAGACTTCCATAAAAGTTTCTCAAACTACAATGATTTCTGAGATGTGTTGTTGCATTTTCTCAATATTATTCTCATATTTAAAATTTCCACACTTTAAAACAGCTCGCCATACACTGAATTTTCTGCAGTTTCTCACAAACACATTTTCTCCTGATTGTTATAAGTCGCCATCCAACCTGTTTCTCCCATTAATAAAAGCTCTCTGGCTGCATACAGTGCAGTCTTTGTGCGCTCTGGACAAAGCTGGTGCTGTTATTCTGTCAGGAAAACTTTGAAGGATACCTGAGGACTAAAACATGTCTGAAAGTTTTTAATTGCAGCCTGAGCTACACAAACTGGCTGCAGATTATGCTTTTGCTTCATTTCAGTGTTGCATTTGAGATGCAAGACTTTTTTTTTTTTTTTTTTTTTTTTGCTTTAAACACCTACAGGAAGAATAGCAACCAGATTTTTTTTTTACACTTACATGTGACTGTACAATGACTGATTAAAAATGTTAAATGTGCAGAATGCAACTCCATCCATCCATCCATTTTCTTTACACCCTTGTCCCTTAGTGGGGTCGGGAGGGGTTGCTGGTGCCTATCTCCAGCTAACGTTCCGGGCGAGAGGCGGGGTACACCCTGGACAGGTCGCCAGTCTGTCGCAGGCAGAATTCAACTGATATGTAAATGTGTTATTTTTTAAAAAAAAACATGATGTTCATTCTCCCCTCTTCTAGTGTCGCCCTGGGGAACTTCCATATCGCCAATATCAACAGCTGCTTTGGACAGTTTTTGACCAAATCAATAAGGACATTTTACTTGTGGGAATTCAAGAACATCTACAATAAATTAAGGGTTCTGATCTCAAGTTTTACAATCATCCCATTTCAGTAAAATAACAATTTGAATAAATCACTGAAAATACTAAATGAATGTGCCTGAGTAGTGTATTTGAAAACTGATTAGCTTTCTTTCTTGAATGCAGTTTTTCTGTATATTTCTGTACAATCTCCTTAGGCATACACGAGAAGTTGTTTCGCAAAGCTAAGCAAAATACATTTTCAGTTACATGAAAAATGTTTCTGTTGTGCAAATCGCATTTTTCTTTTGTGTGTGTGTGTGTATGCTGTGTGAGATTTGTTTGACTTTCCTAGAACACTCCTCTGTTTGCACAGATACCCTCTGATGTCTGATTGTTTCTCCACTGTGTCGGTTGGCGGCTCTGAGGTATGAAGCTTTGTGTGAGCTCCTGTCTGCCTGTCCTCTGGATGAAATCACAGGGGAGATAACGCAGCTTGTCACCATGGACACAAACACTGAGGTCTGTGGGGAAGTTGGCTCGCAGCACAAACACACATTCACCTCTACACGTTTCGCTGACTGACTCAAACAGTTGATGGGGCTGCCGTCATTAGCAGAGAAATACCACATCAGAGGAGGGTTTGCTTCCAGGTTCTTTACTGACCAAAACCAGTTCAATAGAGACTCTTTCAGACTAAGTTTGTTTTAACTTCAGTCAGTCTCTAATTTTTTAGAGGTTTCTGCTTTCTTTACATAACCTTTAAAGACCTTCACTTTCCTGTATCAGAACTGGAACGATCATGTGGTCGTCAGCTTCCTCAACTAATTTTTTTTTAATCGCAACAAAGCAGACATTTACATACACTGTGTAAAAAGACACATAACCACTTGTCCATCCCTGTCTGACTTTGCTTAGGATTGAAGCTTTTTTTTTTTCCTTTTCCAATCATTGGGATTAGCTTTTTTTTCTTTGTCCACAGGAATGTTTAAGTATTTTTTTTAAACAATCTTCAATAGTTAACATTTTCTTAGTATTTGGGAGAATTGGATATTAAACTGTATGACTTTGGTCAAATGTTTGGAGCATGCTTCCCACAACAGCTTCCTGGAATTTTAGCCCATTTCTCCAGGCAGAACTGGTTAGACTGAGCCAGTTTTCTAGGGAGTTTTGGTTGTACACACCATTTCATTTGGCTTTTTTGATGGTCACACCCAAAATATTGACTTTCTTCTCCCAAAGCTACTTTTTAAATAATTTGGTGGCAGCCTATGGTCTTATAAGACCCATTTAAGCTCAAACTTTTGGTTTTGTTCTGGGACACACATATCTCAAACTCACATCAATATGACACAGAACATTTGGGCAAAACTGCTGCTAATTTCAGCCCATTTTCTATGTCTTTCTGTGCAGTAGCCACAAAAAGTTACCACAACAGAATCCAGTTTTTTATTAGGCACATACTGAATGTTTTAATTAATATTTTTTCCATACATTTTGAAAGTCTCATTGATAAAAGCAGTCTTGAATGGAACCTCTGTCTTTATAAAGCTGCGTGTTGTGTTCAAACAAGACAAAAAAAAAAAAAAACAGCAGAGGATGAATGATGACCAACCTAAATGGAAATTCTCTTTCATGTTGTGTTTGTTTAAGTAGAACCAGAGACAATAATTACAAGAATAAAATGTACAATGCATTCTAAAGAGCACTGCATACATGGGACAGCGAGTCATAAATTTGTTTGTCTCGACCTAGATGATGCTGTTCTGATTAGACATATTCACCTCCCTGCAATTAGAGCCACCTGTTACATACTTCATGGCAATGAGAGAATATGAAGCTTAAGTTTATTATAATTCCTGACAAAAGACTGACCACTTATTCTTATTTATTAATAGGATTGATAAAGATCTGTTTATATATAAATCTTATTTATATATGATTTACATAATACTCTTAGTCACAGAAATTTAAGTAGCTGATTTGGATATTTTCGTGTTACTATTTGATCTTTAAGTGAGCAGAAACTGAGATGTAGAGATGATGCCATCTGGCGGCCACACAAGAGAAGTGGCGTTCAGCCCGCCTATCGACTATGTCAAGTTCCCCATTGGTTAAAAAGAATGAAAGAGTAGAAATTGATTGGTTATATAATTTTCTGTCGACCAATCAAATCTTGTGTTTACAAGCGTTTATGAAAGGTTAAAGTTGAAAATAGAAGTGACGACACAGTTTTTTTTTTAAGGTTCCAAATTGTGAATTTATTTAATAAGAGAAGCGAGAAGACTGATAAAAACGGTGGATAAAAGGAAATGAAACAAGACATGTAACCGGGAGACCCGCAGACCGGGAAGATGTTCTGTTTCGGTGTTAAATCCGGGAGGTCGTCGGTGTTTTTACACAAGGTTGGATGCTAAGCTAACACCTGCTTTATTACACTAGAATCAATTTTAGTTATGTTTTTCATACGTGTATAAGACAAGAAGTGTCCTTTAGGTTTTTTCTACCAGAATGTTCCTAATTAACAGACAAATTATTCATACATTTGTGAATAATAATTAATAATAATGTATCAATAGTAACTGTATTTTCACATAATTATTTTAACTTTTGACAGTTATTAACAAGGAAGGGTTTGTTTTCTAGGCCGCCGTGCATTATTGTTAATAAATTATGCCATAAAAGGAAGCCATACTTTGTAAATAACTCAAATATATGTATTGCTAATCTTATTACCCGAAAAAGATTGCGCCTGAAACGTCTCTATGTATAATCTTCCATTTCCATGCCGTTTACTTCTTCTTACTAGACTAACATTAGCAGTTTATACACCTAAATATAAAGTAAGATCAGCATAAACATATAGAGATTAAAATGTAATTACATAAAATCAACGTATATCCTACTTATACTTGATGAATTAAGGCTGACTTACATCTGATAAAGCCCAAAATTCAGTTTCTCAGAAAATTTTAAAGTTGTATGCAGCCAGTAAAAATAATAGTGGATTCTTGCACTTCATGTTGAGAGAGCAGATATTTATGTTTAACACTAAATGTACTCATTAAAATGGGTATTTCAGTTAAGTTTAAATGTGCTGACAGGTTGTTGCTAACCTAACACAATCTCTTGATTATTATGTAATGAAGGATGGAAACATCTTCTTTTCAACTGAGTGGAGCTTCAAACTCCATCCTGCAATAACATTAATTTAACCAGATATATCTCATTAAGATTAAAAATCTTTTTTTTTTTTTTTGAAAATCACAGTTGTCTATCTTGCCTTTAAATTTAGGCAGAGCATATTTTTATAGAGACATTTTACAGTGTTTTAATCTCTGAAAAGTCAAACTTGGTTCATTTTATCAGTAATCAGCTAATAAACTGCTGCTGTTTTTGGAAATCTCTTACTGTTCCTCGCCTTTGAAATGGAAAACCTGATAAATAATGAAAGCAATCTTGTGTTTTCCAGATCTTCTTTGTTTCCTTGTTACACATGAAAGCTCATCGCATCAGTCTCTGTCCTCTACATTTATGGAGACGTTGTCTCCATAGTGGGATCATTCGTGCTTTGCCAGCCGGACCAGAATCCTCTCCTCCTACTGCAGTGACAGACCTGGCTGACAGCGCCTCCTTAGATCAGAGCCAGGACTCCTCTTCTACTTGGTCCCCTGAGCAAGGACCCCCACCTGCTCCCACCCACTGCTGCATGAGTGGTTGCCATAACTGCGTTTGGATTGAACATGCGGAGCAGCTCCTGGCGTATTATCACGATGGAGGAGACAGAGCGCTCGCTGCCATAGAGGAAAATGTTCTTGACGAGAATCTCAAGGCATATCTTAAGATGGAGATCAAACTGCTGAAAAAGACGTGATGCTTTCCATGGACTCCCACCTACCTCATGTGGTCAGAATTTCATTCAGTTTATGGGCTTTATGTAAGCTCACTAAGTGACTTGTGTTCTGTTTTTTTTTCCCTGCAAGCAGCCAGAGAGTTTTGACAAGAAAATGTTGAAGCGTCCTTTGGCATTTTATTGATAGATGAAATCGCATTGTCTCTTTTAGTCTCCTGTAGCTTTAATTCACAAATGCACCTTGTTTTTTGAAAATTATCTGTGTGTAATTTTGTTGTAATTTAATTATATTCTATTATAGTAAGTTTCTCAGAGATTTTTGTTTTAAATAAAGTCTGTTCTATTTATTTATTTTAACTTAAAGGTTCCTACTTGTTTCTCCCTTCTGGGCACAGAGAAATAGTCCAAATAGCCAAACAAACCTATCAGTTATAACTAAAAAAAAAGGAGTAACTATCTGCATTGTTCAAACAGTAAAAAGGCTGTAGGAATGAGCTGCTGTTGTCTCGAAGTGTCGATTCAAAATCAGTTTTAAATTTTGCGACTTAAACCACAAATCTTCCTCCAAAAATAAGTTGCGCAAGTGAACAGGTAGGGTTTTTTCGCGTGAGCTGTGTGTGTCAAGAAATATGTCGTGATGATGTTTGAGATAATGGCTGAGGAAATGGCACACTTTCTAACCTCAAAACAGGAAATTGCACTGCATGTTCATGGTCAGTCATAGCTTCACTTGGTAGAAGTGGTTGCGAAACGCACTTCTACAGCTTTGAGTTTTCATCTCAAAGCTGCTTCCCCACTATTTCCTATCTTGCTATGTATGCTGATTTAACACATAAAAAATTTATTAAATAAGTTTAAACATGAGTTCCACTTAGATATTGTGGAAGTCTTCTCTTTGAAGTACATGTGTTACTTTTGATGCACAGGAATAATGTGTAAATTGGGATCAGTGGTGTGGAATTCGCCGTCTTCTGTAACGTCTTGACTCAACAGAAGCCACTGTCTTGTTTACATTTTTTTCATGACTATCTAGAAACTATATATCAATGTATTGAGTCCCTAAGTGGTCACCGAATTATTAGCTAAGATTAGTAAAATCTTTTCATGACAATGGGAATGACGGAGTAATTTTGTGATTGTATTTCTGTGGTATTTTCATAAGTTTGAAAATGTGCCACAAGACTTGACGTTTATTAACATTTAGTTGGTCATCTCATATTTCAAGTTTCATCTATAGTCATTCTTATTCTCAATAAGCTTTATTTAAGGGATTAAGTTAGAGTTTTGAAAGTAGCGTTTTGTGGGAAGCTTATGACTATTGAGTAATGTTACTTTATCAGGGCAGATTTTCATCAATTTTTGTCTCAGCTCTTTTGTCTCAAAAGATATTTGACCCACAAATATCTTTGAAACTAACCTGTTTACCCAAAAAAAAAGCTAAATTAAAAAAATAATTTACAGCAAGATATCGATTGGTCATAGCTTATGATAAGCCTGCTTGGAAATCGGAACTTTGTCTTCAAGGAGCCAAAACCTGAAGGATGTTAAAGCAGTGTGTGTCTCATATTTATGGGATAACTCAAAAACAAAGGCTAAGAAAGTTTTATGGCCAGCAAAACTTGGTTCAGTTTTTTTTTTTTTTTTTTTTTTTAAATATGAGCAAATAAGAGAACCCCCAAATTTTAAAACTATATCATCCTTCATAAAACATACAAATTAATTAAAAAGTGATGTCCTGCTTTACAATTTCAGTAGTGCATCTATACAGCTCTTCTGATAGGTCACGAAACATTCAAACATATCAGTGACCGCTAGAGGGAGTCCTAAACCCAGTGTGAAAGTTTTCCTGACTACTGAAATATTTTCTGGATTTTTGTCAATAATTTCATTATACTAATGCCACCGGCCCCCATAAAATCAGTTTCCCTGCTGGTTGTCATAAAATACAGCTTCTAACACATTTAACTAATAAAATCAAAAAACCCTTTCTGTGTCACTGACTTGCACTTCAAATATTTATCTTCCAAGTATTGATGTTGTCCTGATGTTAATAGGATTTAGAGGATTGATGGAGGCACGTGCCATTATTGACGTCTGTCAGTCACTTGGCTGGTGAGCGCTGCAACCGGGCTGCCGTCCCTCACGTCCAGATCACCAGGGTAACGGTGACCCTGTTCTCATGCTCTGAGTCAGCACTAACGTAGTAATACAATACACTTGTACGGTGTTAATAATACAGTGATCAGTGCCGCAGCTCCTGCCTTGCACAGTGATGCCCTGATCTGGGTTATGCATCGGATTTTACTGATCATACACAGCAGTCTGAACTCGATGACTCTGAGAGTGTCGGATAAAGTGGAGACAGATTATCGCTGATGCCAAGGCTCCAGTTTCACTTTGCGTCATGGCAGTGTGTGTTAATTAGGTGGCATAAATCTACGTAGATGTGCTTTCGAATAATTAAAATCTTCATTCGTTTGGTTGTTGTCAACTTCAACGATGGCAACAAAATAACTGAACGCTTAGCAGGTAAAAACAAATATATCTGGAGTTGTGTTCTATAATTTTGGTCATCCAGAAATTCAACAACAGATGTGGGAAGAGTTCAAGACGTTCAAATGCAGAAAGTATTTGTTAAATGAGACATAACAAGCCAAGATCAGGGCCCTGCTGGTATGACCGTAACTTTTAAAGCTATAGCTTATAAGGGTACCTTATATAACCCTTATATGGGTACTTACTGGTACATTCTTTGCTTTATGCAGATGATTTGGTTGTATTGATACCATAAAACTACGACCTTCTCTCCAAAGTGTGATATAGTCTTTTGATTTTGTTAGAAATTTTACATATGAGAATATTTTGTTACTGTCCTGGTGGATTAAAGGGTTTCACACATTATGGCAGTGTAAAAAAATAAACTATTTATCAGAATGCTGTACCTTTTCATATTTAATATAACTGTTCTGTTAACACAGTTCATTCACCTCTGTAAAACAACAAGAGTCAAACATATTTTCCCTTCTGACCATCCTGCTAAGGGAATAGCGCAGGCCTCAAGTCAGCTGCACAGACAGCCTGGAGTCAAGGAAAAAAATTCACGGCAAAACAAAAGAAACATTCATTCATCCATCCATTGTCTACTTGCTTGTCCTTGCCTGCAGGGTTACAAAGGGGTTGGTGCCTATCCCCAGCAGTTATTGGGTGAGAGGCGGAACACCCTGGACAGATCACCAGTTCATTGCAGAACACCACAGACACACACATCTAAGAACAGTTTGGAGACACCAATAACCTGACTGTCATGTTTTTGGACTGTGGGAGAAATCCAGAGTAACAATGTAACAGTAACAATACTGCAAAACTAAAATAGATCATGGGTGTTTTTAAAGCTACTTTTCTAACATTTGTATTTTACTGAAAGTCAGAAATCAGATTTGGTAAAGACCTCACAATCGTCTATTCCATGTTTCATTGACGTGTTGTCTTCAGTGAGTAATCTAACTACTATTAACAGTGCAAGAAGACAATATATGCTTCAGCTTTTGAGGAATTCAATCACTAAAAGATCATGTCCACAAACATTCAGCAAAGTTAATGTCTGCCGTTTGCTACACTAGGAGACACGGTGTCAGAAGTAAACTGTTTATTATTGTCATTTTCACTTATATGAGTGGTAGCCAATTTCTGGGTGAGGATTTGAGGAAACTCCAACTTTAGGAAGCTTCCCTGTTAGATATTTGCATAACAAATTTGGAAATTCTTTCACACCTGAACACAAATCCAGCACAATATAACGTCTTCTAACTGCTAGCTTAGCTGCACTGCTAAAGTTAGCTTGCACATGAATGACAAGTACAGATTCAGCTATTTTTGTGTTTTCAGTTTTGTCGACTCCGATGACTGGTGCAGTTGAAAACATTATGAACTTGAAAAAATATCTTTTAATTTATTTATTTTCTGTTGCTGTAGTCAAACTTCTGTTGCATGAATAGCATGTTACGTTTGCAATGTATACTGACCAAAAAAGCCAACTCATATATAAGATGTGAAAGCTACAGCATTTTTTTTTTCTTTTAATAATGGATAATAAAGTATTATCTGTCTCCAATTTGCGACCTTTCTGTCTGTTTAAATTGTAGAGTATTTCTTAGGGTAGGGGATTTTAAAGTCGCAATAAAACCAGCTTGGTTGGGAAAACTTTCTATATGAACACAGCAGATGTTGGAGAATTGCGTTGCAAACAGCCGGGGAAGATTCTGGCGGCTCTAGGAATCTTCCTGTGACATTGATAATCTGCATCAACATAATCTGGTCTGAGTTATCTTGTCCTGCATCCTCATTGTCTTCAGTCAGTAGTTTAATTACCTTCCTAGTGCTGACGTGAAATTTCTGGAAACCTTATAACCTTATAAAATTTCCTACAAAATATAACAGAATCTGAAAATGGGAGAAAGCCATAAAAAAAGCATTTGAAGGCTTAAAATTGACAAATTATGTGATAGAAATGGTAATTTAAACAAGGTTTCAACAGATTTCTTGAGTGTAGATGAGCCCCTTTTACATTAAAAATAGGCACAACAGACCTCTTAAGTAACAAGAGGTAGAAATGTTCGGTTAAAGTCATTACAGATTTAATGTACAAAGTAACATGAAAACTCACAAAAAGCAACCAAAACTGCACTAAGATGAAAATGTATTCGAACCCTGAAAAATTCAGTTTGCCTCAAGCCCAAACAATTGATATGTTGTCATAAGAGTTTGGAGGCGGTGCCTTCATAATCGCCTGCTGGAGTTGGGTTATAAGAGGCCCTGAGGTCCAAATCAGCCCTCACAGCGAGCCTAGCATAGAAGTCCACTCATCTGCTAGACTGAGCAGTGCTGCACCCACATCCACTCGTTTTGGCTGTGCTTCAATCAATCAGGTGGTGAGTACATTGGAAGTCAGGTGGATTTATTATGCATAGGTACCTGGGGATGATCTGCGGATGAAAGGAAATCACATTTATCCCTTATTTGCAGATAATTTATGAAATTATCAGACTTTAAGAAAACACAATCTGATTTTACCAGCTGATATAATCAATTTAATTGTATTTTTTTCTTCTGTGTCATAATTAGGTTTGAATTGGAATGTAGCTCATTTAATTTTAAACCGCCTTAGTCTTTGAATTTCATTGGATTGAATTATCTTCGGTTTGATATAAATTGAACTTGTTTTTATTGTAAAGTGTCTTGGGTTGTCCTTTCTTCTGAACTGGTGCTACAAAAATGTAATAACATAATATGCTTCATTTTCAAAATGTATTCATTTATTCGGGTTTTTTTTTTTTTTTTTAACAAAAACAATATGCAACACCTAGTTTGCTTTGTGCAACACCTTGCAATTGTCCAAAAACACATTTGTAAAATCATGAAAAGGTTTCTCTTTTAGAATATAAACTTTACTATTGTGGACTGACATTCAAATTCCGCACCTTTTTATTGAAATCCGCAACATTAAGAGTAAAGATCCACATTTGTCAGGCATTGTAACAGAGACAGATTGTTCGATTAGACCCTCAGTGCACAGCTCAGCAACTCTTCCCAGTCGTCCTCGTTTTAACAGGATTACATGAGTGCAACCAGCTTGAAATGAAGAGGGTTAGGACATCTTATCTTGAGCCAGGGATTAGAGGAAATTGGGTCGTCTTTGGTGGACAGGCCGTGGACCCCCAAGGACTTTCGGTTACAGGAAAGCGTCAGATCCATAAGAGGATCAGAGCTGATAATGTCAGACAGAGGTGACGGTAAATCTTGCATCAAATCAAACTGGACGTGCAGGCAGGAAAGAAGACTGAGGTGACACTGTTCGTCAGATCGTAACATGAGTTTTACTTCCACAGATTTCATCACGACAGCTTCACCTCTGAGATACCCAACGACTTACCTGCGCACGTCTTTTCGGAGTGCTCAAAATGAATCTAGAGCCACCCAAAGCTGAAATCAAATCAGCTACCCGTGTAACAGGAGGCCCTGCCACTCCTCGCAAGGGCCCGCCCAAGTTCAAGCAGCGGCAGACCCGACAGTTCAAGAGTAAGCCTCCAAAGAAAGGAATTCAAGGGTACGTCTCGACTAAAGCTTTTTCTCCTTCAGGTCTTACAAAAAAAAAAGAATGAATGCATGTTTTAATGTGTAATCTATGGTGTTCTTTCAGCTTTGGAGATGACATTCCTGGCATGGAAGGCTTGGGCACAGGTGAGTTTACAGTAAGACTTAAACTGCAGAACATTTCAGCGATTGAGAAGGCGCCTAAGCAACTTCTCATTTCCACCTCTATCCCCAGATATCACCGTCATCTGCCCCTGGGAGGCCTTCAACCACCTGGAGCTGCACGAGCTGGCCCAGTACGGCATCATCTGAGCCTTCCCGTTATGGGCTGAGTGTTTCCGACCACCTGCCTCAGGCTCCATCCCAAACCTCTAAACGGAACTGTTCTAAACAAAAAAACAAAATAACGAACTGTAACAAACATAAAAATCGGAAAAAGAGAAAAAAGTGACAAAAAAAAAAGTATGTTCTCTGACTCTGGACTCTCCGACTCTTACACAACATCTGCTTGTTTAGGATCTGTTTGATTTTTTTTTTTTTTACAACTTCACTCAGTAGCTCTGCGCCGTTACTCCCCCACCAACAACAAAAAAGGAACATCTACGCCTGCTCTCTGTTCTTTTGCTTTCTCTTCTCTCTCTCTTCTCTTCTGTCCTGAACACGGATACAAACAAGAAACCTACGCAAGCAAGGCAGCCTCACAGTGAGTTTAAGTGACAGACCCGTGAAACAGGTGGGCTCCCGTTTCACGTGCCTCGGTGCCTCGTTCTCCATCTTAAGAGGGTTCTTCCATCGATGCCGAACACATAAAATCCTGAACCTGAATTCTGTAGAGAGCAGACACCAGCTCGCCATTGCTAAGCGTAAAAACAATAATCAGAGCGCCACGATGCAAAATAAAACTGCCCCTTTTTACTGCACAAATCAAGACTTTGAAATCAGCTCAAAGGTTGCCGTGTTATTGCAACTTATCACTGTACCTCTACCCTCGTGTTTTCTAATGAGGCCAGTATCACCCTTCTACCTTGTAAATCTCCCTTGTATAATGTTGATCTATGTCATTGCATGTGTATTTCTCCTTCTTCCACATGACACTGTAGTGTCCTGTGAGTTTGTATTTGGTGTTTTGAAGCTCATCACTGTAGCTCTCGTTTGTTTTTCTTACCTAGAGTAGCACATTTTTCATTTGTAAACTGTGTCCTTCATCTGCCGTCCATCACTCTGCCTGTGATTCATCTTCAAATCCTCTTTGTCGTCCGCACACCACTGACACGTGCGGTTATTATTTCACTGCAGAGGAGAAGATGATTATAAACGAAAGAGTGAAAGAAGGCAGAGGGATCAGTGGAATAAATACTAACAACAAAAGTCTAATGAGATGTGTAATGGAGCTTTGTTCTCTCTACAGGACGATGGAACAAAAAAATAAAGAAAAAAAGAGTAAAATAAAACTGAATCTGTTTCTTCAAATAAAGCTCTTAGATTAATAGGAAAAACAGGAAAATGTAACATTTTATAAAGCCTTAAAATATAATTTGAGCAAAAGTGACAAGAGATACTGAGAGGATGTTGCATGTGGAAAGAAAAGAGTCAAAGGCCTTGTAAATGCAAATAAAACAAATGTGCAGTGAGGATTGCTGTAAATTTGTATTTTATACAAGAATGTAAACCGATTTGTAAACTGATATAGACAACAAATGTTAAACAAACATAAAAAAGAAAGGGGTACTCTGTTGCTTAATTGGACAGGGGCTCTAAAACAAAATTGTTCAATCTGCTCATAGGAAAAACTAACTTGAGGGAAAGTCGGTCATACACGGAAGTTAAAAAGAAAGTGTTCAAGAAAACAAACGTAAAATGGATCCTGCTTCTGAACAGTTTTTTTTTTAGTGTCTGGTTACACTAAATTAACCCCTTAACTGATGGTGTTCCACCAGTGGAACAAATCTAGTGTGTCTGAATTCTCTGCCTTTTTTCTCCTCTTTAAACTCTGCCTAGATATGTTAGCCTAGAAACCCCCTAGTGACTGACATGAGGGGGGGCCAATAATGTTTTGAAATGGCTTTTTCCGAGCCGATAATATCCAGAGAGCGACGGAAGCTCATTTTGACATGCCTGTAATATTTCTGACTGGTCAACTCGGAAACTAAATCTAAAGCCACCGATGTGTAGCCAACACCTGTCCTGTCATAAGGATATAAGGCATTTTGGGGTTTGTTTTGACATGAATCCACCAGCTGCATGCGTAATGTTGAATTAGAGGAATAAAATGTTAAACTTCTTTGCTTGTTGTTTTCCTCTGGTGTCCCGAATTCAGGGTTCTGCATGTACACAGTGGAAACCACACAGAGAACAATCCGTCACCATTCAACTTCAGACATATCTAGGGTTTTATTCAGACAATGAAACGCATAGAAAAGCAGATCAGAATCACGCCCAAACCATCAAGAAAATACAAAAATAAGAGAAAAAGCAAATACGCCTTTGGGAATTGCTCGTGCGGCTGCAAACAAAGCAATTTAGCTTGCTGCTATAAAATGGGGACTTTTATTTGAGATGTGTGTCCTCATTTTAATATATGCATTGAAGGTGTGTCCTCTCCTTCTAAACCTCTAAGCAGTTTCAAATTACCTAAATGGGATGGTCTAAATGATTTTGTCACCTTCTTTGAGACCTATTCAAAACCAAAGATGAAGAGAGAGAATGAGTAAAAGTCAGAGAGAGCAAAGGTCATTCTCAAACAGGATTTTCTCATGTCGGTTACATCTGGAATCTCTCCTGTTCCTCCCTTTCTAAACATTTGAACTTAGACTCTAGTTGTCAGAAAGAGATTTATTTTTCACCTAGACCTTGTTTTGTTTTTCTCCAGGTTTTAAGTGTCTTCCTTACCCCTAGAAAATCACCAAAGAATCTGACTTATGTGAACAGACAGAACTTGTCTTTTCCATCCTGTTTTTTATGCGTAACTGTGTTTACAGGACAGAAAAAATCTCTCCGTGGCGCTAATGGCCCATCAATGAGCACTCAGTCCGCACTGACGACCATAGACATCAATACTAGATCCCTCAGCGCTGAGTCGTACGTAACAGCGTCCGCCATCTTCTATGTGGCAGCAGAGCGATCGGAGCTCCTTAAGTCCTGTGCTGTGTGGACTTGTTTCAACCGTTTTACGAAACAAACTGGATTCACTGGCATTACCTTTCACAGGTAAGGATAAAAGATCAGAATTACTTGACTTTGCAGCCAGAAATTCGCTTCTAAACAACCGAAAAATACTTCCCATGTAGCTTAATTGGCCCGCAGTAACGCTGATTGTTAGCGTAGCAGCTAACGTTTTCACACTGTTTTCTAATGAGAGAGAGCTGATGAACAACCGCTGTTAGAGGAGAAGTTCGGTCCATTTACCTGTATTAGCTTACTGGCACGTAGTCCACATTCAATATGGCGGACGCTGTGACATATGGCAGCAACAGGCCGACCCGCTCCATGAGGCGTCTACGTCTATGCTGAGTACTGTGACTCATCACTGTCACGGTCAGGTACTGCGGGGGAGGGGGGCGAAGGGAGGGTCACCGTACCGCTTGAGTGCGGGGTGAGGGGAGGGGAGTGGAGGGGCTCATCAATGAGTACTCAGTCCACACTGAGGACTGTGACTCCCCAGTCTTGAAACACTGAGGAGTGAGTGATTGTCCAAGTGTGCCATTTGGAGATGCTGAATGGAGACTCCGGATGGCACACTTGGACAACACCTTTACATCCTCATAAATAAATGTCCAAAATGACATTTATTTTTGTGATATAAATCCATGAGCAGAATACTTTATTCAACAGATTTATTGTATTTTCCAGTTCATACATTTAACACTCAATGTGTATTTACAAGAAATAAAAATGAAAAAAAAAATTTTTTTTGAAGCAAAATTCTTCAATATTTTTTGTGTTTCAATAGCTATGAACCACTTACAGTTAGAGTATTTTTGACTGCAAAATTGAAAATTTAGCTTGTCTTCTTCATAAAGAGACCAAGCTTTTACATGTACTCCAAATTGTTCAAGAACAGCAGCTGATTTAATTTGGGTATGCCTTTTCAGCCGTGTTTGGTGATTTTGGTCCCACCAGTTACGGGGTTAACAACACAATCACCAAACCTTTTGAAGTTACTTCCTGAACCTCTTTAAGGTTTTGTTTCTTGTCTGTTTCATTTTTTAGGAATTCCTCGGATGAATGACCAAAATTATGCACATGTATCTATGTTAAGTATGAAAATGAAAATGTTTTTTAATTATTTGACTTTATTTATTTGAACTATTGACAGTTCTAATAGTTCAAATTGGCAAATGAGGAACCTTTCATTTTAGCCATGCAAAACTTAGTACAACAAAGTAATTTTACAAACCTCTATAAACTGGTCTAACCACCTGACTTTTGCATACCATGCCTTATTAGAACGGTTAAGATGCCCAGATGTGACAGATGTTAAGAAACTTGAGAGCTGCTGAACCTTTTCTTATAAATGTGCTTGGAATAAAGAGCATACCAGTGAGTGAGTTCAGTGTAAGGACAGATAATATGACTGCACTATAAAAAAGACAATAAAGATAAGATAAGCAGGTGTGTACAGGAAGGAATTGCCTTTTGTAGATTGAAAGAATGAAGATTAAAGCCAACACCACATACTATGAAAGATGGCTAATAAACGAAAAGATGAGAAATTCACACACACACACACACACACATATATTTATATGCTATATATGGAGAGAATTATTTTTGTGATCATCAGAGTGAAGTGTATGGCACTGTTGTATATTCGTGTGTTATAAAATCATGTATAATTTCCCCGTATGGGTGTAACTATGTAAAAAAAAAAAAAAAATTATATATATTTGTATATATATATATATATATATATATATATATATCAATTATTTTCCTTTGTCTCTTGTCCCTTTTTGATTTTTTTTAAACAGATCTGTGACGCCTCCGTGGTGTTTTATTGTGAAAGTCTGAGCCGGAAACGGCTAGCCATCCTAAAGCTAGCTTTATCCGCGTCAAGAAAAGTGACAGCGGGACTTAACATCCGAGCACACCTCATCTGTTCCTCCTATTCAGGACTTACCTGGAAGCTGGACAAAGCTGGAGCGATCACATTGTAGCTTTGAGTAGCCACTATATTTCTGGTGAATATATTAATTCCCTCTCCCGTCGATTAAATAATCCGGAAACTTCAACTCAACTGCGGAAGAAAATGAACGAGAGCGAACTGAACCTTTTTGATTTTGAGCGACGTTTCGATGAAACTCGAGCTCTGGAATGGATGCAAGAAAACTGGTGAGTGGATTTAAAACTATCGTAAATAAGATGAAACAAGACTTGGCTGCTGTGACTTTTTTTTTAAACGGTAACATGTCGTACTTTGCAATTACAGATTCGTTATAAAGGCGGGGCATTTTAATTTTAGGCACTTCCTTTTCAAAAGGGTTTCAAGGATGGAAAGTATTACTTAGTACACCTTGAACCTTTTAACATTTTATTATGCTGTAGCCAAAATCTAAACTTTTATTTATCTAATAGGGAAGACAAAGATAAATGTATTTTTTTTTTTTTTTTGTAATTTTACAAACACAAACCTAAACCATGCTTTCATTGTGGTATGAATCTGTTGAGTTTGCACATCAAGAGACTCGGTCAAGTTGGATGGAGAACTCTGATCAGAAAAGCATCACAGGGAGGTGCTGCCATCACCAAAAGCAGAACAGAAATCCTCAGATCAGATGGGGAGGGGGGTTTGTTGACTGGATTTCTCCACAAATCAGGACTCTATGGTAGACACTACAGCCAAGAAGAAAGGCTGTTGAGAAAAATCCACAAGACTGCAGTCCACTACAAGCCATGTGCAAACAAATGGACAGACATGCCACAATCAGGGGAGACCACAATGTTAATTTTTGACCTGCATAAAAAGTGGCAAACAATTAAAACTGCAAATTACATTTAACATACCATTATCACTGCAAAACATGGGGGTGGCAGCATCATGCATCTTTAGGAAAAACTGGGCATCTACCCAGAATTGATGGAAAGATTGATGGAGTTAGATAAAGGGTAATTCAGGAAGACAAGCTATTGGAGCCTGCATATAACCTGAGACTGAGGCGACGGTTCACCTTCCTTGTCACCAGCCCTAAACATACACCCAATTTGCAGCTGTAGTTGCATCTAACCGTACTCTCTCAGGTGGCAGGATTACAAAAGCAGGGGCACGCTTTGTTTATTAAAAAAAGTGTTAAAACCATATCTCATTATCTTTGCATTTTGCAGTTTTCCGGAAAAAAAAATCCAAAGTAGTTTGTGACTTTAATGTGACAGAAAGAAAAACAACAGTGTGAATACTTTCAAAGAGCACAGCTAGTGTTCTTCCTTGTTACCTTGTCTGGGTGCAACGACAACATCTTTTGAATTATTTGGTTGTGCAGCATTCCTCACCCTCAGCATCTGCGTATCAGCTGAACAACACAAAGGCTGTCTCCTTTTATCAGTTGTTTCCTTGTCTTCAGATCTGATGCAGCTGCAACTATATTTCTGAAGAAACTCGATAACAGTAGTCCAAAAAATACTCACCATTTTCAATACTAAGCAACATTTTTTTTAAGGCACGGGGTTCTTTCCAGCTAGGAGCAAAAATAAGTATGGTTAATTACAATGAGACAACATTATTTTATTGCTTCTTTAATTAGGGATAGAGGAAGAGCTGAAGTAGTCTACCCTTAATTTAGAAATCAATAATTTAAAAGTGCCACTTTCCTGTTTACTAAACCAGCAGACCAAGTGTTAATGTCCTTCTGCGGAAACATGTACCTCTGATTAATAAGATGTATCCTTCCATTTTTCTTTCAATTCAAATATATTTGTGGTTAAAAAGTAAATTTGTCTACTGTTGAGGGACGTTTAGTTTTTTCTTTCGTCCGTGTGCCTCATTGGGAAACTACCTCCAAACAATGCTTTTACCTCGTCAGCAAAAGAGAGTCACGTATGTGTTTTTTTTTTCTGGAATGTATCCTCCACGTAGAGCTCATGTTTGTAATCAGGTGAGTGACTGCAAGGAGGGTATGGGTTAAGAGTATCTGTTGTTGGAGCTCTGCTGCTAAGTCTATTTGGGAAAACGAGATTGGGTCAGTTTACGGATTTTGACGCAAATGAATATCTGTGATTAATTCATTTTTCTAGCTCTAAATGATTGTGACAACCCTGCTCGTCACTCCCCAGAGGAATGAGGAGCATTCCTTGCAAAAGTGATTTGAGAAGTGGGGGTGAACCCACAGAGGAGCCTGTCAGTCTCACAGGTTTGGCCACATTTTTGAGGTAGATAATAATCCAGAAGATGGTAGATTAAAACCACAAACGTCAACGTATCTCATTGGGATTTAAAGTGGCAGACCGAGGCAAACTATTTTTTTATATATATAAATATATATTTATATATATAATTGTGAAGTAGGAAGAGAATGATGCGTGGTTTCCAAAGCTTTTTACAAATGCAAATCTGAAAAGTGACATACTTCTGTATTCACACCTGTTTTTAGTCTGCGAACAGTCCTGTGAAACCCAACTGCCTCTGAAAGTTGCAGAAAATGGAAAGAGTATGGCCCAACTGGAAACATACCATGTTATGGATGTATGTGATCAACAACATGAGATTAGAATAAGTGAATTTTCCTTCAATTTTCTAATGATTTTTGTTGGGCCACCTGGTAGATAATAAAATCTATATGTTGTTACAAAAAATGGAAAAATCATTTAGAGTGCTAAAAAAACCTACATTAATCAATCACTTTCTGATTATTTGGTATCACTTGACAGTAAATGTGTCAAACTCCTCTTGCATAACAGTTGGTGGGTGTAAACCAAAAAAGCAGAACTACAAAGCAAATATGACTTCATCTGACTCTCGCTTTTCTGAGGCCCTTTGGATCTCGGTCCAGGTTAAAAATACACTGATCGTTAAAACTTACTTCATACATGTGACTATTGAACCGTGGGTGAGGTAAATGTTTGATTTCCTGGATTCATTGTTCTTGTTAACCCTCTTCAAGGCACACTGCTACCCCTATGGCCACATTCTGAACAAATGTAAATGTATTTTATGGAGATCGTATGTGATAGACCAACACAATACATACTGAAAGTCTTTTGGGGTATATCTTATCTTTCCAATTTTCCCTTGCAAAATACCTCAAATTTAGTCAGACTGTTGAAGAGAGTCTGTGGACATTGATTAATTTGAAGTAATTCAAAGCATTGTACATTGGTTTTATGTCTGGACTTTGGCTAGGCCAGTGTAACACGTGGCTACGCCATTGCTCTGGCTGTTTGCTTAAGGTCATTGTCCTACTGGAACGTGATCTAGCAGATCTATTTTTACCAACTTTGTACATTCAGTTCCAATATATTCAGAGATTTTAAGATTAAATTTGTAATGTGGGGGGTGTACTAGTTGTGTAATGGGCAGATTTTCCACCAGTGCTGTAAATCTCTGCAGCTCCTTCAGAGTCAGGCTTCTTGACTACTTCTTAAAGGCTCTCCTTGACCGGCTTGTTAGTTTAGGATGAAATCACTTTCACCTAACTCTGCTTTAATTTTCTCCGCAACTTTATCTCTGCCTTGTCTGCTGAGCACCTTGTTCTTCCTGAGGCCGTTTGTTCACTGCGTTCTCTAACAAACCTCTGAGGTCTTCACTGAAAGTAAATAAAGACTGAAAATAATTTGCAGTCTTTATGTACTGCAAAAAAATAAATTAGAGTTAATTGCACCAGTTAACTCTAATTAATTGGTATATTCTTAAGGCAAATAGGTGCACCAGTTCGTATTTAGGTGTTTTAAATTAAGGGTCTAAATGCATAAAATTGTGAAAAGCCACCATTTTTTCAGATTTTTATTTGTAAATAAAAAAAAACATAATTTTTCCCCTACAGTGGCTGAATGGATAAAACTAGGACAGTTTAGCTCTTTTGCTGAGGCCCATTTACTCAACGAAGTGAAAAATATCAGACTTTTAAGTGATTTATCTGGTTGGTAGCAGCCAATAAAAAAAAAAAAAAACTAAAATCATTTCACTCACATTCTAAACAATCGTAGCATCCCTGTGTGTTTTAGTGTGTTGAGTGTGTTACGTTGTTTGGAGTTTTGCGGAGGCTTTGGGAGCTTACCGCCTGTTCCCTCTCTGCAGGAGGAAGTCATTCATATTTTGTGGCCTGTACGCTGCGCTCGTGTTCGGCGGCCGACACTTCATGAGGGAAAGGCCGAAGCTCAACCTGCGCCGACCTTTGGCTTTGTGGTCGCTGAGCCTCGCCATTTTCAGGTGAGTCCAACTTGCTCTGCGGTGAGCTAAAAGCTTTTACACATCAACACATTTGCTGCCATAAAACAGTTAAACAACCAAGCCTCTCTGTCTATTTTCCTGCAACTCTGAGATAACTGATTGTTTCTTTACGAAGCATTTTCATCAAACAAAACATTTACGATGCGTAGGTTGATTGTTTCTTATGCCTGTGAAGAAAACTGCAGAGTGGTGCGGTTTTCTTCACAGTAATTTTAAGTTTTATGGTTTATCAGAGTTTATGTATTCATTAAAATATTAAAATGTCCTTTCTTTTTCAAATTCTTTCTTCACAATTCAGTATTATCGGAGCGGTCAGGACTGGAATATACATGCTGCACATTATCACGAAGAGCGGCTTCAAACAGTCCGTGTGTGACAATAGTTTCTACAACGCACCAATCACCAAGTTCTGGTCCTACGCCTTTGCTATTAGCAAGGCCCCTGAGCTCGGTAAGATTCCCTCTGTTTATTTTCAAATGTTTTGTTTGAAGCTGGATTATATTCTTGTTTTTATATTTTTAATGCCCTGCATTGTACCAGTCAGTCAATTTGAGGTTGTGCAACATAATGGTATGAACCAGTTCCAAAATGAAAATATCAACATTTATTCAGGAGTTCAGAGGGCAGTAGAGTAGCGCATATTACAACACAGTAGAATAAACCTTTGCTGTCCTCAAATTGAGAAATTCATAATGCTCGTAATGGCCTGGCTCAGGACATCTCCAAAGAGAATCTGTGGGTCAGATGGTGCCGATTGATCTACAGAAAAAGAGCTAGATGCTCTGGCAGTGAGAAAGTTGTTTTAGTGCAGGAGTGAAATGAAGAATGTTTCCTCAGCTGCAAGCAGGAAGGACGTAGTCGCTTTCCCACTGCTTGGAACTGGAGAATGTTTCTTTTTTAAAGGGAATGGGATTGGAAAGCCATGGCTGAGATGTTCAGTTTAAATTATGAAAGTCTGATTTATGTATATTTTATTTTTTTTATTTTTTACATTTTATCAGTTTTAAAATAGAGTTACATGAATAGATTATGAAAAATAAACAATACATTACAGAGGAATTACTTGAAATACTTCAGTTTTAGAGGTGACTTAACCCAATTTCCTTTTCGCAAACTAGTCACTTAGAACTAATTTTGAAATATGTCCCTTACCATCGTGTTGCAGTAATAGATTTATTTTGAATCTGACAAGTTTTTTTTTGGTCAGAAAATGATTGGCTTGAAACATTTTTTTTATGTACAGACCAGATAAAAATGTCTCCATTTGTACTAACCGTGCACTGTACCTACTGTTAACACATCATGTGCATTTACAGTAAAAAATGCACATGATGTGATAAAAATCCATTAATTTTGTTGTATAGTTTTTTTGTCATTAACTCTCGCTCCCTTTGTAAGCTAGCTACTTCTAGCTTACAAGAAGCTAGAAGTAGCTTCTTCTTGCTTCTTGTAAGCTGTTAGCACCATCTAACAGCAGTTAGCATATTTTTTCACTTAGTAAGCTAAATAAGCCCAAAATAATATATGTTTTATAAGTGTTACAGTAAGAGCACTACATCTGTCAACTGCCATTCAACAATTCTTTGCAAATGTTAAGACAGCTCTGAGTGCTAATACTTCTATGTGATCTAACATTAGGGTAGAGTTAAAAAGGACCTTTTTGTGAATGAATTAGCTTGTCATCCTGAAACTGATCTGCACAAAGCACAGTTATATGCATTAAATTCTCCACAGTTTACTACGTGAAAGCCATAGTTCCTTCTGTAAATTCAGCTAGCCATTAGCATCAGCAGTACTATTGATGCTAACATCCAGTCCAGTTGCACAGCTAATGACACAGGTAATCTCTGGAATATGACTTTTATACAGTGACAATTATTCTAGACTTATTTTCAGAAGTTGCTAACGACTAGCTAATGGAGTACATGGTTCTTTTTGCAGCAAATATGTTTTTTTAAATTCAGAGAGTCGGTGAACTAAGACCTATTTTGTTCTGTAAATTAAGCTAGTCAGTAGGAACAAGAATAGTAGTGGTGCTAAATGGCTACCATATAGTTGTAGACTCTGATGAGAAGGTGTGAGCACCCATTAAATTACCTGTTTAATGACCAAGTGAAAACAGTAATTTCACTGAACTGACAAGGATATTTAAAAAGTAATTTTTGCTTTTCGATGTCTTTGCATATGCTGATGCTCACTTTGCTTGCTAACAGCGCTAATAGCTCTTAAAACTAGCACAGGGTGGACAAATTTCACTTTCCATTGTGCAGCTATGGAAATAATCTTGTAAGGAAACATATAAAATGGAAATGCATCAAATTATGTTTACATTTTGATTTTATAAAGCATATAAATAAAGAGTAAAATATACAGTAAAAACATTTTTTTTTTAAAAAAAGAGAAAAGCACTTTGCAAAGAAGACATAACAGTAAATCCTTTGAGACACTATAATAAAATTGCCATTTTTATAGAATTAAATATATAAATGTGTCCATTAGGCTTTCATAAATAGAAAAAAGATCTAAATTGTGAAAGAAATGTTAAATAATATCTTAATAACTTTTAAAATACAGATTAAATTCTCTTTCTCGACTCACCCAGGAGACACGGCGTTCATCATCCTGCGAAAGCAGCGCCTCATCTTCCTGCACTGGTACCACCACATCACCGTGCTGGTTTACTCCTGGTTCTCCTACAAGGACCTGGTGGCGGGCGGCGGGTGGTTCATGACCATGAACTACATGGTTCACTCCATCATGTACACGTACTATGCGGCCCGGGCAGCTGGACTGCGGGTGCCCCGGCCACTCGCCATGATCATCACTACGGCCCAGATCCTGCAGATGGTAATGGGCCTGGCTGTGCTAGGCTTAGTGTACATGTGGATGCATGAAGTCCACTGTCCCTCCAACATGGAGAACATCATGTGGGGCACAGTCATATATCTCAGCTATCTGGTGCTGTTTGCTTCCTTCTTTTACAACACCTACCTTAAGGATCCATCCAGAGACAAAGGATCCAAGGCAGAGTAACGTCTTAGAAGTTAGTTTACTGACTGTTTACTGTTTTTCTCACTTTCATCAGCCTCTGCCTCTTAAAGTAGCGATACATCAGTGACAGTACACAGTTAGGAGCAGGAGAAACGCACAGGTCATTCTGATATAAACTCACAAGTGTTTGGAAGTAAAGTATGAGGAATGATTAAGGAAGACGATAAACAAGCATTGTGTTAGGGCTCAATTCAAAACTTTGCCTTGGTGACTCTCCACCAACATCTGCTGTGAACATGTAATGGCCAAATATTTGTGAAATGTGTTCAGCAAATGTTTGTGGTCATATACTGTAATAAAAATGGCCTTAATGTAACTAAAAAAAAAAAAAAAAGAAAAACTGTGAGATAGGGAGCAAACGCACTTACAAATTTTATGTTCTTTAAGGAAATGTTCTAACTTTTTTTTTTTATTTATTCAAGCTTGTTAGTTGAGAGCCGTAGTGTAGCCTGTGATTGAAAAGGCTTGGATCTGCAACTTTAGTACAAATTTATTTATTATTGTTTCTAATTAGTTTAATCCATGAATGATAAGAGATACTTTATCCATTCCATCCAGTTCCAACTATTTCGCCACCGTCCAAATTTCTGCTTGTTTATGTTTGAAGCACAGTTCCTCGGATATGTTTTAATAAGAAGATTCTGATAAACACAAGTTATGAGTGTTTCTTGTTTACATTTCTGTATTCATGACCCAAAGAATTAATGGTTTCCCACGTTAGTGAAGTAAAATATTTACACCAGCATCGATATTTTTCACAATATTTTCCTTCTGCTGCACCTGTTATCAATATGACTGGTATCGCTGGTAAGATTTTAGGAACCGTCTAAACTGATATCTGACACGTAACGGATAAAGCAGAAAATTAGTTTTAAAAGGATGCAGACTTATTGATTGACAGGAAATTGTGTTTAATAAAAACAGCAGCGTGTTGATCTTCTAACACATCCGCAGCCAGAGTTTCTCACTCGTAGCAAAAAATATCAGAATTATTTTTGTCAGGAAGGAAATCCTGCTTATGCAAAACTGCTGCTTATCCACATTAAATGCATGCATCATTTTTTTTTCCATTTAAAGAAGAAAACAAGTTCATACTTGCAAATTTAAATGTATCAACATAATTTAAGTAAAAAAAATTTTTTTTTGCTTGTTTCTGATTTTATTGTGATAATTTACAGACAAAATTGGAACTGAAACACACTTCTGTGTAAAGATTGTCCAAATGTTTTTCCTATTTACTGAAAGCCCATACTTTCTTCAAAAAGTGTTGGAATGCAACCTCTCTTCTCTGGTTAGAGAACATAGCCGGTTAAAAAAATAAACCCTAGAAATATTTTGAGACATTAGGAACATTTTAGCAAATGAACTTCAGTTGAACATAAAATAAGTGCTTAGATTCTAAAATATGGTGCAACGCCTGGTCAAATTCAAAGGGCTCAGTGATTTTAGCATTGTCGACACTTCTTTCAGCACTCTCCTTAGAGTGTTTCCTCCCACAAATCGTTTTGGCAGTTGAGTTTTCACTTTGACAATTCAGGAGGAATGTCTGGCGAACGAATAGAAACCGTGCCGATGCTTTTGATTTTAGAACACGCCCATAGCGCAAGTACGGTGTGAGCTTGTATGATGAAGTGAAGACATTTTCATGTTTTTTTTGTCAAGTACAGCTATGATACATTACAGGAAGTGCATCCTTTCATACCTTCACATTGGAAAGTGTTCCTAAGCAAAAATGTTTTCATATGGATGACAGGTGCAAATATTTTTATTATTATTATTATTATTTAGTGTTGAATGTTGATAGTTAATAGTTTATACATTTTACATTTGTCTTCTTGCCTTAACATGGTTGCAAAGGAATGAGGCGTGTTAAAAGTTGAGTTTAGGAATTTCTGGAAATGTGTTGTTAGACGAAGCTTTGAGTGAGAACTGTGAATTTAGCATAACATTAACATGAAGAAATGAGATCACAAATGCTAGTAAGACCATTGCACTCTTCCTTTCAAACTCTTTAATTTCTGCGTGATGGGCACTAAAAGAGAATGACTGGATAACAGTAAGCAGTCATAATAAAAACATACGCATCTCAAAAGCACTGACAGGCTGTAGTAGGGCGATCACGTTTCTCTACGGCTGGCACTGAACGGCCTTTTATGCTTTGTCTGTAAAACCAAAACCTTAACCGGTATTTCACGTTTTGCCTTGAAAATTCAGCACCAAGGGATTTCTTAAGTTTAGTCTGTGAGGAAAACAAGGATTATTTTTTACCATTAAGCACATTTTTAAGAAAAAGTAAAACAAACTTGAATGTGAGTCTTGTTCACAGTAAATTTTGCTGCCTTGTTGTCCCTGGTGTAAACTCCAAAAATCAAAGGTTCAGTTTTGCAGGTTTTGCAGGTTTTGCAAGTTCTCGTTCCATTTTATAAAAAAAAAAATATTGTTGTACTTACTTGTACTTTGAGAATGTTTTTTGGTTTTGCATTGAATTATTTCCCCTCTTTACATATATATATATATATATATATATATATATATATATATATATATATATATATATATATATATATATATATATATATATATATATATATATATATATATAAGCATCTCTGTGAAATATCTGAATTGTAATTTAAAGAAAAAATAAAGTTTAAAGGGCTTCTGGTTGCAATAAACCCATCTTTGTTTTAGCAGACCCAGTTTTTTTGTTGTTTTTTTATCTTTAAGGTCATCTTGTAAATTATTAATCTAATAATATAATAACTGAAATTAATCAAAACATGCATAGGTAAGTATCATTGAAAGGGTCTATTCACCTTTGGAACCTGCTTATTGCATATTAAATATGGAAAAAAAGACTTTGTAATTAAGTAATTTTTTAAATTAAATTTCCATAATCTGTACACATTTAAGATTCCCCGTAATATAGTAATGATAACATCATTGTACAGTAAATTAATATCCAGTTGAGTTTCTGACTCATAGAAGCACAGTATTCTGTGAAGTCCCATCAGATGCCCCCAAGCAGAGAGCGAAGCTTCCTGACCGAGAGACGGCCAGCTGGGAGGCCACGGGTTGATGGAGGACAAAACTCTGACTCAGCTGTGGTGAGAGACGCAGCAGATCGTAACCCACCATATTCTGCATCACAGCTGGTTTTTCAAATCCATGCCTGCAGCATTTCTCATGGAGCAGTTATGTTCTTATTTGTATTGTTTGTCACTCAGGTTGAAGATCACAACTAAAGATGAGGCAAAGATGTGGATTTGTTTTTCCACCCTCAAATACTCCCTGCACTAAAGTTTGCTTGATAACTTTATTCAGTTTAAGATTGTTTTTGAATCTCTCCAGTTGATTTTTGCTTTTCGTTTCTCTTTCGTCCCCCTCAAGGTAATATTTTCTCACAGATTTCATTCCCCCAAAATGGCTTGTATTCATCTAGCACATTTTATTTTTAAGTGTTTGTTCTAAACGTTAGAGCATAAGACAACAGAGCTCTCAATTGAATTGCATTATTACTCAATATTTATACAAGCTGCAATACTAACTGTGAAAGAGTAAACTTGAACCTTGACATTAAAATAAAAACGAATTCACTTTGACTGTCAGCCATGAAAAAATAAATATTGAAAAATATATTTAAAATGAGTTTACAGGTTGCAGTAAAGTAACATGCCAGTTTCAGGTTCTATGAAACCAATCTGTAAGTTATGGAAAAGTGATATACATTTCAGGAAATTAAGTAAATAATGTGTAAGTCCTGAAAAAAATAATTTGAACACTAAAGATATGTAACTGGTTTGATTTAGGAAAAAATGATATGAGTTCTGAGGAGGTAAATGGGAAGTTACTGGACTGTTACCAATAAATTCAAAGACTACACTCTGTAAGTTATGGGAAAGCAACCTACAGATTAAAAAAAAGAATGTGTAAATCCTGGAATGGTAACCTTAAATTTCATGTAATGTATACTATGCGTTTTAGGAAAAGTTAAAATGTTCGGGTGAAGTAAATGTTAAATTCTGATAGTGTACCCAGAAATGTTATTTATATTTATGGAGGGTGTGGGGGGGTTAAATTCCACCCCATTAATCTGTAAATTAAAAAAAAACTATATGAAAATTGTAAGAGAACTAGCCAATATGCTTAGAGATAGTGACGTTTTTAAAGTTTCTAGTAAGTTCAAAGAAAAAAAACAACTAACCTTTAAATCCTGGGAAAATAATCTGTAAAATCTGGGAAGATATGGATTGAATTATATATTGCAAAAAAAAAAGAAAGCACATGTAATGTGAACTTTTCCTATGCAAGTTATTTCTTGCACACATTTTGTTCAGTCATTAAACATTTTTATTTTGTTTCCACAACTAAACAATTTGACGGCATATTAGGGACGTAGCGCCCTCTTGTGGCTTTGCAGAGATTTTTCCGCCTTCTTTTCTTTTTGATCCGCACTCCGTTGCAGTGTTTCTTGTGTGGCTGTCTTGAGTATTTACATTTCAGCACGTTGAGGAAAAGCAGCGGCAACTCACCCAGATACTCAAGGATCTATGCGAAACTGCTTTGTAATTTCAACTGCCAAACAGATTCATTATTGCTTCAGAACATTGAACTGTCAGAGAGACATTGTATCTAGTATTTGCCTGGTTGTGTTCCATTTTAACTTTTACCTTTTTACCCTGAAACTGGGTTAAAGCTCAGTTAGAGAGCCCACAGTCAGTTTAAATGCACTGTTAGGCCAAAAACAAAGTCTAAAAGTGAGAAAAGGCCAAGAAACCTGCATTTGTGCTTCTCTAGAAAGCATTTTGGTCTAATGAGGACCATTTTAACCTGGCTTAATGAGAACAAAAACAAAAATACACACGATTCAGATTCCCATTGTGAAATCTATGTCCAGGTATTACAACGAGGACAAAGTGTGCTGAACCTTTAGAGCTACTGGATCCTGGAGTCTATTTGCTCCACTTCAAAGTGAAAAAGAGGTTAAAATCGACCACTTTCCTTACACAAATAAAATGAAAATGAGAGTCAATATGTCCAGCGATAACATTCCATTTACTCTGGGGAGAGAGCGGAGTTGGGAGGAGTTAGAAGGTACCACGGCTCTGCTGCTCTCCTCCTCGGATCACAACACATCGGGGAGAGAGTCAGAAAGAAGTGATGAAAGAAGACGAGAGAGACCAGCAGCTGCCTCCCTCCCGATCTCGATAAGGCATCAAACCTCCGGCAGTTTTGCTTCTGGACAATGAAACCGGCAGGACCAAGGTTTTCTGGCAGTGAGGAAGAACTGAAATGAGACACAGAGACTGAACCCTTGAATAAAGAAAACAAGGTAAGAGTTGTGTACTGAAGCTGTGTGTGTAGGGAAACCTGGAAAGCATAACTCTGAGCTTTGCTAATGAAAGACATCAATGTATTCAGATTGGACTGGTTAGATTATACATTTTGGGTTACTTGGGGGTGGGGAGAGAATGGTGCAAGTCCCAATATATTTGGATATGAATGAGTCAGACTTTCCTGTAATCTCAATCAATAATTCTCATAATGTTTCTCATTATTCTTGACCGCTTTTTCACTGCAGTTTACTGAAAACGTCCCATTCCTTCCCTTAGCTTGCAGTGAGTCCTTAAAATATTCCAGGAAATTCCAATTATTACATTATGACAACCTGTTGCAGTAAACTAAAGTTACTTTTGAACTTATTTCTGGTGGTGACGGTTTCAGTTGAAAACGGTGAGAGGTTTTCAGTCTACTGTTCATCATGCAAATGAGCTTACATGTGATATGCCTTGTTTTTGTGCAAAGATATGCAACTTCATCAGAGCTAAGAGTCATTAAACATCATTATCACCACTAACGACTGGTAACTATCACATTGTATTCAAAATCTCATGATCGGTCAGTGAGGAGTGTTGCAGCTCACTGCTGGCATGCTGCACTGATCTTTTTCTGTCTTATCTTCTCTTGCTTGATAGTTGCATTCTTCAGCATTCCTAAATGATTAATCCCTCATCCATTTAATCTGTAAAGTAGCATAAACAGTTTAAAAATTCCCAAATGTCTCTGTTTGTTTGACTGAGAAAAACTCCCAAGAGTTTACACAGTAAGTAGAGGGAAAAAATGCTGAACATTTTCAGTATATTTAAAGTATAGAAAGTTTTACGATATGATAAAATATTTATTCAGTTCTTATAAAAATTTGAAGAACAAAGGTGTGTAAGCTGAAATAATGTTCGGTCGTGCAGGCAAAGATGTGTTTATTATGCCGACATCTTTTTAAAAAGACCAATCTTTTTATTGCAAATGTCAGAATTTACATTTTGAGTAAACAAAATATTAAAAAGGTACATAAATATAAGGTTTATCATGGTTGCAGCTGTACCATATAAATCTGGTTTGTGTGTAAATGTATGATCATATATCATTTATGTATTTTATAAATGTAAAGGACCCAGCACAGCACCTTGTGGTACCCCACTGCTAATCTTAAGTACAGCAGAGTCAATATTTGTCATCTATTTGAATCATTTCCATTAAATATTTCAATATTAAAGGAATCAAGACAGGAATAATATCTTTGATAGTCATATTAGGATTTGACACTGGATTTTCTTTGGTTTTTAATATGATTTAAGATGATTTTATGATCTGAGGTCATACTACAAGCAGATCTTAGCACTTTAGTGTCATTAGTGCATTCTGGTTGTGTGATTAAGAAAGATGAAAATTGGAATGAAATGTTTTTCTCCTGAAAGTCACGGCGGTGGGCCCTGATTGGTCCTGCAGGAGTGAGTACCTGCCGGCGGTCGACATGTCTGTGTGGATGATCCTTCCTGTCAGCCTACCAGTTTTCACCATTACAGGAATATGGGTCGTGTGAGTATATTCAGACTTATTTAGAGGCATGTTTCTTTTTGTGAGAAAAGTAAAAAAATAAAAAATAAAAACTGCAGCAAATTTGTCACAATCTAAATTTCTCATTAGTACTTTAGCTAAGTTTGTAGCAAAGCAAGGCTGGGACAAAATAAAAGTAATGTTGCTAAATAATGACATATTGCAAAGACAATACTCTGGCAGCAAAGCAAAAGTGGGGAAACAGAATTTTGTCACAGGATAGTTTTGTTAGTATTTAGGGTTTTTTGATTGTGCAGTTTTAAAAAACTGTTACCAGAACTACTTTCTTCTCTCCTGTCACAGAGCTGGGTAAAAGATAGCCACCAATGTTTGACTAAAGCCAATGAGAGAAGGCGCCTCGGGGTGTTTTGTCTTACTTAAAGTTTGTAGACCTGAATCTGCCACTAGTCACATTTTATGCAAAGACAGAGAATTAAGCAGAATTGCACACACAACAAAGAAATGAAAAGATCAATCTTTTTGTTCTCCTGTTTCACTTTTTTTTTTAATTAATATTATCGTCTTTGTTCTTTTACAGATATGCAATGGCCCTCTACAACCAGCATGTCTGCCCTGTGCACAACTGGTAAAAGACATAAACATGTACACCAATAATAATAATGATAATAACTGTTATTTCTCTTTGGTTTGGTTCTACTCAGACTTTATTTAAAATTGCTCTCATTTTATCTGCAGACGGATAAGCAAACCCCTTTTAAATGACCATGTTTCAAATGCTACGGTGAAGCTGCTTTGCTTTAAAGCCTCATCTGTTCATGTAAAAAGAAACGCATGTAGGATGGCATGCAGTCTGGCTCTAAGCTTTCAAAACACAGAAAATGAGTTGTGAAATCTAGACATTTCACCCAAGACATGTTTATTTCCTGAGCAGTCTCTACTCGATACACACCAGCGCGTTCCTCTCTCCAGGGTTAGATGTAATTGGAAGGAAGAAGAAATCAAGAAAAAATTGCTTTTGAAAGTCAAATGATGGGAGAGATAGAGGTTTTTCAGATTAAGGCAAATTATATATGTTTGGTTAATTTTCTACTGTCATTTGAGCAAAATGAGAGCTGTGACGCGACAAGTGTTCAAGCCCGTCTTTGAACCATTAACAGTGTGTTCAAACATTTCTTTCGTTCACTTATTTGGCATCAGAAAATGTTGTATAATGAACCATTAAGGTGAAAATATAACTGGAGATTGGAATAGTTTTCTTCAACTTGGAACTGTTTTAAAATACATTTTCGATGTGTTTCATCTTAGGAGAGATCTCTTATGCAAACACTTGTTGGCACCTCTAGTATATGTAAAAAGCCTAAAAATGTTTTTAACAAAATCGCCAGTGGCACAACTATTGGTACACCCAACAATTAGTCACACAAATACATAAAAAAAACACACACATTTTCAACGTAGACTTTACTTTTAAATATGACCCGGTTTTCCATATTATCTGGAGTTAAACCCAAAATGATTTAACTTTGCAGTTAAAGTTAAGTTAACTTTAACTTAATGTGATCAACATGTGACTTCTGACTGGAAGTAACATTTGGTTTTAACTTAGCAAGTAATTTTTATTTTGGTTTTGGAGTGACTGGCTTGAATCTGATAGAGAATTTGTGGAGGGAGTTAAAGATTAGTGTGATGGAAACCCCAAAAACTTGGAGCTCATTTCCAAAGACAAATCATCAAAGTACCAGTAAAAACAAAGGAAAACATTGAAAAAAAAGAAAAAAAGAAACACCTCTGGAAACGTGCAAAAAGCTAGCCGGCAAATTTTACAGTAGTTCTATTTATGCAATTCCAATGAAGATGTTTACATTGATCGTAAAGAATAGTTTCATCTTTCAACATATTATTTTTCATGAACGTTGTTTTTTTTTTATCTTCAAAACCAACACTCTGATTATTACCCTGCGCTGTACAAAGTAATGATTGTCGCGATACCATGATGGCGGCAGATGTGTCGCCAGTGATTTTCTTGAAAAAACAAATCAAAACAACTTATTTGTTGACAAGGTAGTTTATCCACATTGATTAAATGTTCTCAGCTTAAAGATTCTTCTTATTGTTACATTTACCACAGTCACTCTCGTTGAGATCCCATTAAAATACAATTCTAACTGTAATGTAATCAAAGGTTGCATTACCTTTGATCGTATCAGATTAGCGTGATGGGTTTCCATCATGCTAATCTGAATCTTGATAAAGTTGTCCACCTACAGAAGCCCAGCTCATTGAACTGAGTAGCTGAGGCAGCAGCAAGTGCGTTTTAACATTTGTCTCATGTTGCTCACCAAGTGGGACATAAAAAGGAATTGCCCCGAGCGCCCATCTGTGCGGCGCTTCAGTAACTCAACTGGTGTGTTAGTGGGATTTATCCCTAACACCAGGTGAGTCTTCAGGTTGAAATTGGACTACCGCAACAACAAATGATTTCCTTTTAAAGTTTCCGGTATATGCTACTTTTTTTCAGGGAATCGTATCTGCAAACTGACTACATGGACGTGTGTCTTTGCAGGTTGTATAACGAGTCCTGCGAGGAGCAGCTCCCATCGCAGAGAGGACCCGAACTGTGCTGCACCCTGGACAACATACCACTCATCAGGTCAGCGGTGTCAGGCTTCTTGCGTAAAAGAGTTCAGCTCCTTTCGATGTGTATTCACATGCAGATGTCATGGTTTTTCTAATCCCTGTTCTGGCATATGCATTTTGAGTATGCACAAGGGGAGCACCGTAGGGACACAAACTGAGAAAGCCCTCTAAAGTTCCGTCAGCGTCTTTCAAACAAAAGAAAGCATTCGTTGTGAATAATCGTACATATCATCTGACATGGCTGTTGGTTTTTCTGCGGCGTCATTTTAAATCTGCTTTTAATTCCCCAAAAATGAAAATAAATGGGAACTTTCTTCTTCCTTTGTGAAAATGTCCTCCGCTTGCTTTGTTTGTTTGTTTGTTTGTTTGTTTTTTCATGCAGGACTGGAGATTAAAACAGTATTAAATTGGAGTTAGAAGTTTATTTGGCAGTCAGATTGTATTATTTTTGTTTGGGGAAAAATACTGAAAAGAGAAAAAAAAAGTGCTTGGTGACAAGTTTCAAAGAGTACCAGGAGAGTCACACATGCACATGGAGAACATGCAGACATGCCAGTGTGCAGCTTCCCCAGCAAAAATTATGTTTCAACAAATAAATGTTGATGTTGTATCATACTAAAAAAATTAAAATAATTATGTTGCCTCGTCATGTTAGCCTTGACGTACAGGATTTAAAAAATGATACGTTTGTTTTCTTGACCTTGTGTTAAACATAACCAGCCTGGTCATTTAGGACAGCAATTTTCAAAGTCCCCCCCTCATTTCCTGACCTTTCATCATTTAGAGTTCCTACATTTCAAATGAAGAAATTTCACTAATGAGGGTAAATTCTGCCTAAGTGTCGATCACGATCTCGACTGAGATGAGAGGGACCTTTTCACCTCCACAATATATGGCGCTCATGTTGCCAATAGTAGATCCTTCACCACTCTTTGAATTTGCCACCGCAGAATGCAAACAACGATTCCCCACCCCCACCCCCTGCAGAGGAATGAACAAGGAGTTTAGGTTGGACACGTTTCCAGCTTTTTTTTTTTCCTCCAAAAGTAACGATGTGGTTTGTTCAAAGTTCACATATTACTGCCGATAAAGATCTCACGATGTTATTGAAGTGCAGCTAAGTTACCATTTAAGAGCAAATGTACAAAGTTGTATTATAGCGCAGCTAAGGGATTCAATTCATGACTATACATGAATGCTGCTTGTTATGATTGAATTTGAGTCCATCTGATCTAGGACATTAACCTAGAGCGTTGGCTGTCGTCTCATGCTTCTGCCTTTTTCTGCTGCAGTAAATGTGGAACTCTGCCACCTGAAAGCTGTTTCTTCAGCCTCATATGCAGCACAGGAGCCTTCATGGGTAAGTGTCTTAACAATTAATGTTAGAGAGACACCCACTTTTACATGTGTGCACAGTGATCATACAGATCAAAAAAAGTTCAAGCTTGTTTTCCCAGCTGCAGCAACTCCAGTCTGCTCCTCTCTCTCCCCCCAGAATCCAAAGCTTGATCCAAATCTCAGTCCATAATCTGAAGGGGGGGGGGATTTACTCAGTTCCTTGAAAGGCGCTTTTTTTTTTATGCCCCACATGAACCACAAACATTCCCCCTCTGGACAAAAGGGGCAGCTTTTCCGTTCCACTGTGTGCCAAAACTTCTTTAAACCATCTATTTTGGGTGGTCCTCTCTGAGTTCAGGACCCATTGTGCTCTGTGTATGTTGGTTTTATGGAATTTTTAAGGGAGGCCTACAGGGAAGAGGAAGAGTTGGCTGAGAGGGTACAGGAGCGTTTGGGAAATGCTCCACACATGTTGATGTCTTGTTGTACGAGTTTTGGAGGAACTGATGTTTGTTCCTGGGCCTTACGGAGCACACTTAGTGGGGTTCTGACATCAACGAGGCAGAAGCGTGTGACAGGGGTTTTCCTAGCAGCTTTTACTGAAATCAACACATTAGGATTTCATGTTTTTCTCATCTGATCACATAAAGTGACTTTTAGTCACACGGCCAAAGTGGCCGTGTATATATATATATATATATATATATATGAAAAAAAATATATATATATATATATTTTTTTTTTTATTGGTGTTGATACTTTCTTGTCAGTGTCAGCCGGTGTCTTCATAAGGTCTTGTGTTTTTTGTTCTGATGTTGATTCGTACATTTATTACCAAAATACAAGAAAAATCTCCTTTTTGAATATAATTATGGCTCGTCTTTCCGATGGTGGTTGTGCTCAGAGTTAATTGTTTGAGATAAGTTGGCCACTTTCTCACACCTGGAAATAGCAGGTTTAAGGTGTTGCAAGCCAACAAAGCCAATAATGGTATAATTTGTTTTTTGTTTTTGTTTTTTTCAAACTGGTACAAAGCATAATTTTAGTTACGTTCTTTGGACTTTGAAGAAAGTTTGATGTGATAGAATGACACAATGTACAATATGACTGCAATGTGGAAGGAAAGCGATGCATCATTTTCATTTTTTTTAGTCTTTTTTTCTCTAAAAAAGTAATATTTGAAAAGTATTGCCAGCAATTTTTTTCTTAGACTTTTGATCAACTCTTATAATTTACCTACCAGTTGTTAATTACGTGCTTTCTTGTGTTGCTTCTGGAAATTTGTGTTTGTGAGGGGGGGGTTTTTGTTTGTTTTTTTTTTCTTTTTTGCTCAAAAATATTTGTACAAATTTGAAGAATGGCAATTGTCAATGCCCTAAAAATCAGAAAGTATGCGCCTTACTGTCCAACTTCCCTTCAAAATGCTCAGAATATCCACAACTTTGAACATGGATTCCATACACAGTGTTCCCTTGATCATCAAAAGCTAACCGCTGCATTCACTGTCGGACTGCCAACAGGAACGTCCAAACAGGCTCTCTGAGCAATTTGTAGCATGATGAGCGCCAGATGTGAACGACGACGCTGCTACGAGGCTTTGATGGAACTGTTTGATAAACAAACGGCAGGAATCTGCAGCATCACACCGCAGGAGGAAACTGCGAGCTTGCTGCTAATTCTGTCGCAGCTCATATCATGCAGGCTGAGCAAGCTGGAGTTGCTTTGAGCAAAACTTCTTTTTTTTTTTTTTTTTTTTTTTTAAAGCCAACAAGAAAACGCTGACAGAGGCAGGTTAGATAAAAACGTGTTGGGGAGGAGGGGAGGAACAAAAACAGGAACAAGGCTGGAGCTGACAACAGTGTACTGGATTTAACAGAGGCTGAATTTCTCCACAATATTTAAAAAGAAGGTGTGATCATATAATGATGTGTAATTTCCTCTCTTTCTTTTCAGTGATGCTCGTCACTCTGCTGCGTTACGCTCATGTGATTGAGAAGCACCAGAACTGTGTTCTGAACATGGCCAGCCTTTCCACCGGGTGGATGTGTGCTGCTGGTCTCACCATGGTGGGAAACTTCCAGGTAATCAAACACCTATGAGTTCAGGTTCATCTCTGGATCCTTAGCCGGGAATGTTAGTATAGTTTTGAGGTCTGACGTTTTAATCAAACACCAGTTAAACATTAAGGTATCTTCAAATCAAAGGGCAGCGTGAGACAAAAATGAAGCTATGATAACATTTTTAAATTCATAAAGGAAATACATTTTTAAAAAGCTGCAATAATCCGGTTGCAAAACTGTGCACATCTGCAAACTAATTGTTGATGCACTTTTTTATGCGTGTGCAGATGATGGAGAGTCAAAAGCCAGATGTTAAGAGAAGGGAGACCAGGTTGACAGAAGACAAGGCTAACTCAGTGTCATTCAAACAAGAACTGCCAATGTGCTGCAGGGTTTCCTGGGTAGTACTCGTTACAACTAAATATTCTCCATATATTTGGACAAACAAGAAAAGGTTGAATGAAGCTTTTTCTTCCAAAGAGACCATCCAAGATCTGGCTACAATCACCCAAAACCTTGTGTAAGAAAACTTCTTGTGTTCTGATGAAACCAAACATGAGTTTTTTTTTTTGTTTTTTTTTGTTTTGTTTTTTCTCAACAATTCCAAAAATGTATGTTTTGAACAAACAACACAACACAGCACCTCACCAAAAGAGCACCATACCCAAACTGAAACATGGTGATGGTGGTATTATGATCTGGGGTTATTAAAGCTAAACTTTTGCCAAGGTAGAAAAATGTGTGAACAAAAACTGGTCAGTTTTTTACCGAAAACCATTAGGTTTCTGTTGGAAAGCTTAAGATGCATTTTATTTTTCAGCAACATCAAACATCACGAATACTGAAACTGAATCAAAAAATGTTCTACTTTAAGGGAGTGCATAGACGACAGATGTGGAAAAGGTTTCGAAAGGATTCATAACACTCATTTATTTACCTTAATTAACTTGCTATTTTACCAGGCGTGTGTAGACTTTTCATATACACAAATGAAAGTCTATGTTGTAAGCAACAAAGACTGTTGAAAACATTAAATACACCACTTTATGTCTGAAGATGAGAGATGAGATCGCCAGAACCCATGCATGGAAAGTAAAAAGATACAGTAGCAACACCACTTACACTTACTGTAAGTGGTGTGAGGAAAACAAATGCAACTCTTATAAAAGTTTCATTTATTTTAAGACTTTTTAAAACATCTACAGAGTTACATAATTTCCAGTCAGACAGTAATCGCATTGTGAGTTATTCACACCACTTCCAGCTTTTGTGCCGTTGGTTTGTTTGATATTTACGTTTGATCTTGGCAAGAATTTCAAGTTGTACATAGCAATATGCTCTTTGATCTCTAATTAGAATTTACATTCATACCAATATGATGTGTAATTTCACGCCTCGTTGATTAAGAAATGGAATCGACCATTCCACGCACATGTTGATGACGAAGTAAAACATGATTTATGATTTACTTTGGATTCTGGTGATCAGTTTTTGACACTCAAATGAAAGAATAATAAGAACTCTTGCTCACGTGTCCAGAAGATAGGGGTGGCTATGTTGGCAGGAAGTTTCACAGCAAAACACTGAACGTCTCAAAAGCTGTTATTAAATCCCGCTGGGATTGATAACGCTCTCCTATCATGTTCCCATGAAGACTCTGCTGTGTGCTGACTGCTGGGCCCATCTAGCGTTCTTCTATTGTCCATTCTCTGTAGACCCTCCAAAATAAATGCTCTTTGATGTTCTGTTTGTTCAGTCTGAAAACACCCTTGCTGTGGTGGGATCTAAGAAGCGTCGTTTCTGTAAGGAGTGCAAGGACAGCTGGTAGATTTATTGAGGAGTCATACATGATTCTCTTGACTCAGATGTTGCAGTGTTGGTTTTTCTGATCAAAGAAAGTGTGAAGAAGTGGAGCTCTGGGGGGTCATTTGTAGCTCCTGGCTCCCAACCACAATGTGAGGGTGTTGCATATCTCGCTGACCAGCACAGGTGGTTGGTAAGGTAGGATATTTTGTTTACTGACCAATTAAAATCTTGTTTCAATAGTAACATTTAGTAAGGACAAAACTGTATTAGTAATAGTCACTCTTTTTTTCTTTTTGTACATATATTTGATAGTAATTTTGGCCACTTTTATTGAATGACTTTTACTCAAACGAAAACTCTTTTTTTTTCTTTATAAACTTAAGCTTTGCTAATGCAAACATTCCCAATGACAATGAGTCAAATTACAAAGAAGAAAAAATTCCTATGCCAAGAAAGTATAGAGAACAACCCACAATGTATTAGCTTATTGGAGACTTTTCATTTTACAAGGCAACCATATAAAATCCTGAGTGTTTTATTTTTATCTGCAGTCATCTACCCATCCAACTGTAAAACACTGACTCCTTTATTTTAATTATCAATTATCATATGATTAATTAATAGGTTTTGTTGTAGTAAAAAAAATCTATATTTGAATACTTTTTATTTGTCAAGTTTGGATGAAAACTTAGGACAGTACTGATTTAGATCTTTTCATCAGTGGGTCAAAAAATGTGTTCATCAGTTAGTCATTCATCCATCCATACTTGCATCTGTTTTATTTTTATTCACTACATAAACCTCGTTTCAATTACTACCACTGTTTTGATATAGAAGTGACAGAATGTTTAAACATGGGCACCAAACTTGAGCTTCTGCTTCAGAGTATTCCTACTCTTTTAATATGATGGCTCCTTCAAAATGAATTTTAGTTAACATTTATAGCTAAAATAGATGTGCTGTTCTTGTGAGAAAAAATAAAGTAGGCTCATTTTAATTTTGTTTATTGTTGTCAAAATTGTATGCACAATAGTTTTAAGCAATTATATATATATATATATATATATATATATATATATATATATATATATATATATATATATATATATATATATATATATATATATATATATATATATTCTGTGTCCAGAAAGCAGTTTTGACTTGATTTTGGCCCAAACAAAATCTTAGGATGCTACTGAGAGCTTTCTGGTGCAGATTTGATTTTGCTTTTTGTCCTGTAGGATTGATGATTGAAGCGCTACTTCATAGAGGAGTCAGAATAACCTGTAGATGGATATCAGCTTTATTCAATACTAATCTACCCACATAAATGTATGATGTAAATCCAAATACATTCCCCTGATCTCATATACACTGCTCAAAAAAATAAAGGGAACTCTCAAATAACACATCCTAGATCTGAATGAATGAAATATTCCCATTGAATACTTTGTTCTGTATAAAGTTGAATGTGCTGACAACAAAATCACACAAAAATCATCAATGGAAATCAAATTTATTAACCAATGGAGGCCTGGATTTGGAGCCACATACAAAATTAAAGTGAAATGTTCCCTTTATTTTTTGAGCAGTATAAATTAATTAAATGTTTGCACTTTCAATTGACAGCAAAGTTAGAGTCTCACATTTGTTGTTTGAATATTTGTAATGAGGTTCTGTTCAGCGTCTTCAGAAAAGCACTCAGTAATCATTCAATATGGACCTTAGGACATGTGAGACGGCTATCTTGATTGGACAAGAAAACAACGCTGATCCATATTTGTGGGTCAGAGGTGAAAACAGAAGAGGGTTGGTGTGTAACATGAAACAGCCAGTTTTTTTTTTTCTAAACATGTTGGGAACATTTTCTAAAACAATACATTCAGTTGGCATGTTAGCAGGAAACATTTAGATTTCTTAGAAGTCAAAAGCAAGATTTGCGTCTTTGTCGCTACTGTTGTCTTAGCTGTTAGGTCATCATATGATCAAATAGTTTATCGAGTGAAGATGGTACGTCAGTGATTGAAAGGCTAAGGTTCAGGAAAAGCAAAGGTTTGTAGAAAATAAAGTCTATCATTTGTCTCTGTTCAGATTGCTAATTATTTGTGTGTTTATTTCAGGTGGATTTTGCCAAAGTCCTTCATTATGTAGGCGCTGGAGTGGCGTTCCCATCCAGCATGCTGTTTGTGAGCTTCCAAACGGCTCTAACCTACAGATTGGCCAAAACCCAGGAGGAGTATTGGATGGGTCACATACGAGCGGGGATGGCTCTGCTTGCACTGATCGCCCTGGTGCTCAGTATCCTTTGTGTGAAATGTTATTTTTCTCTAAAGTTTAGATTTTTCTTGACCAGTTCGCTGAAGGCCTTTAGGGTTTTGTTTATTTGCAAAATCTTAACTTCTGAGGTTATTTAACATCACCCTCTGCTGGAGAACAGACTGCTTCACATGGCAGTGACACAGGATCTTAAATTGATTGCACTTAAAAAATCTCCAAAGTCTGTCAGCTGGAAACTCCTCGACACTAAAATGCTTATATTTGGAAGGGAAGGTTTCATTCTTGGGCTGCACAGTGTAGAGCTGTTTGATTCCTGGCCTGGGGTCTTTCTGCATGGAGTTTGCATGTTCTCCCTGTGCATGTGAGGGTTCTCTCCGGGTTCTCTGGCTTCCTCCCACAATCCAAAAACATGACTCAGGTTAATTGGTTTCTCTAAATTGTCCCTAGGTGTGTGAGTGTGTGTGCATGGTTGTTTGTCTCTATGTTGCCTTGTGACAGACTGACGACCTGTCCAGGGTGTACCCCACCTCTCGCCTGGAACATTAGAAGGAGATAGGCACCAGCAACGCTCCCGACCCCACGAAGGGACAAGGGTGTACAGAAAATGGATGGATGAACCCTAACCCCCCTTAGACCACATGCTCTAGATTTGTTTGCTTCATGAATTTTTTAATGCCCTACTAACCTGTCTTAAGTCTGTTGGGTTTTTACAGTCTATAACTTCAAAAATTGCTGGTAAAATTAAATATGAAATTACATTACCTGCTAATCAACAGACTGCAACGGTGCCAGTTTTCACTCGGATCGCAAAAAAAGATCTGAAATAAGCTCACCACAGGCTCAGATAGCAATTAACATGACATTTTAAGACTGATAACTGGTTCAACCAATCAACAAGACTCTTTGTATTAGCTTTGTCCTGCCCATCAGACCAGGGGTAGAGTGCCGTTTCTCCTTAACCTTCCATCACCAGGTGGAGTTTTTTTCTGCCAGGAGAGCTTCTCCCTGCAGCACACCTCCGCCATATTTGAGTGGATCTACTGCATGGTCATCATGTTCTTCTACGGGACGTTTGCCTTTGAATTTGGAGGGGTGTCAGCCGACACCCTGATCGTTCTCTCCAAAGGAGGGGGACTTCCCAGCTTCTCCCTCACTGGGCACAAGCCGGAGATTAGCGGCAGGCCCAGCCACCACCAGGCAGAGAACCTATCGATCCTTTAACGGAACAGCATTGGGGGTCACTGTGTAAAACATGGAGGGAGACCCTTTTTGCTACGCTCCTGTTGCACATTCAGTAGCCTCTGCACCGAAGACACTCGTAGACTTGTAGTCTGCTACGCTGCGTAACATTGCACAATATCACAAGTGCCCTCCTGAAGACAAGAGGCCAGTTACGATCTATACATGTGGACACAGTTCTCGCTGTTTGTTTTATTTTGTCCCTTATGTAATGATCACCCTCTGAATCCTCAGCTGGAGCTGCCTTTCATCTGAACAAATATCTTCAAAAAGTGCCTCAGATGTCTCTCAGAGTTGAAATGTTCAGACACGGAGTCTGGGTATTGTTTTCTGTCAGGAAGTTCTGTTACATCACCACCGCGCACCCTTTCTGTCGGTGCTAAGGTGAGGTTTTCCAAAAGCTTTGGACAATGGGTGGACATAACTGGGTGCCAAGAATAATTTTCTTTCATCTGAAGTGGGTTTTCCATCCAAATCTTCTGAGACAAGTATTTGTCTTTACTCCAAACAGCTCGTGTAATTTGTTTTTCAGATTAAAATATGCAAGCCATAATGCAACATAATGTTGAGGTAGATGCCTCGTTTTTGCATATAAGCTCAGCTGTGTTGTATATTTGATCTCATCAGCTGTTGTTTTGAGAAATACAATTCTGTAGAGAACATACAGACTAGAAAATAAAGCAAAATGAAAAAATGGGCGCTTGATTTTTCAATGTGTGAAATAAAGAGTGGCCAGACTGTTGCACGGAAGATAAATCAATTTCAGCTTGCCATAGAACAAATAAATAATACAGCAGACACATGAGAGAAGGGGCTCTGGTCAGATGAGAAGAAAAAATCTGTGAGCTCCATCTCATTTTTGCATTTGCAAGTTAGATTTCTTCGCTGCAAGGTGTGTCGAATCTTAATTTTACTCAAATAAATTGTTTGGCTATCATTTAAAGTGCTTTGTGTAGAGGAAACCAGCCACTATTAAGAGCCATTAAATGTCATGTAACATGGTTGTGGCAGTATCATGCTGTGGGGATACTTTTCTTCAAAATGAAAGCTGGTCAGAGTTATTGCCTCAGGTGGTAATGGAAGAAAACCTGAATGAGGCCACAAAAGACTTGAGATCAAGGTGAAGGGTTATCTTCCGACAGGACAACATGATTTGCAGCTGTAATTTTAGTGAAAAGTGGTGCTACAAAGTGTTAAATCAAGGCCCTGAATGTTAAACAAGATTTTTGTGTGCAGATTTTTTTTTTTTCAAAAACTGCATCTTTTTTTTCTACTTCACACTTTTTGTTTCGATATCCCCAAGAAACCTCAACAAAATAAACATGGGCAAAAATATATATATATATCTTACTTATCTTTTCACACATTTACGACAAAACAAAGTATAGGTAAAGATTAAACGAAATCTAAATTTCGAAAGCGTTGCATTTTATTTTTTGAAGCCCCTCTCCCCCTGCCTCCCTGTTCAAAACCCCTGCCGGTTCGTGCATGACGTTCCTTCCGGTGGGCGCATGCGCAAAGAGGAACATCTCTAGGTTTTCTTCCGGTGTTAGAGCAACAAGCAAAATATGATTTCCTTAACGACTTATAAATGATGTTTGTTGTTAAGCCCGGGTTCGAGCGGCACATTTTTAGCTTTACGTTTAAACTTTAGTGGACGAGGGTAAATATTTGCAAACCGGAAGAGGACTGAGCGAGGTGATGCTTGAGAGCGACGCTTGCAGCTGGATGCCGGTGTTGACGTACGGTGTCTGTTCTTGGACCTTATGGACGAAGCTGCGCCCCGTAGGGTCCGCGGGTCTCCGGCCTGTCTGTGCGTCCTCTGTGGGCTGCCTGCCGCCGGGAAGTCAACGCTGACTCGCAGGATTGTGGGCACCGCGCCGGAGCGCGGCTGGAGAGCAGCAGTGGTGTCCTACGACGAGCTGATCCCAGAGAAGGCTTATTACACCGAAGTGGAGGAGGATGGTCTCAATCTGACAGACATGGTAGTGGCTTGGATAGCTGAAAGTGTAAATTAGTTCTCACTATACAGTTGCATTTGAACAAATTATGCTATCGTTGAAAATGTAATTAAAAAAAAAAACCCTGAAACTCCATACATCTACTTCTACAAAGACTGATATTTTCAAGTCTTTATTTCCAATGATTATGGGTTTTCACTGAAAACTAGTGAAAATTTGACAGCTATGATTTAAATATTAAAACAGACCGATATGAATCGGTGGGCTAAGTTAAATGAAATGAAACGTGGGCTAAATGAGCATGAGTGTGTTTAATATTACCTGCTTGAAGGCTCTTATTTTCAAAAGGCATTTTTGATCTGGCAAAAATCAAAAGTGCCCTTTGACTTAAATTTCTCTAAATATTCAGATTTGTATCAGTGATTGTGTATTTTTTTTATTCTCTTTTAGCACACTAATTGGAAGTCCTACAGACAAGCCGTGTTGCAGTGCATAGAGCAGGTCCTGGAGCAGCCTGAAGTGGTGGTAGAGTTGCCAAGCAACCCTCTCATCAATGGAGCTGCATGGCAACCGTGTGTTCAAGCTCTACTGCAGCCTAAAGAGTTCCACACTGATGGGATGCCACTGCTCTTTCTTTTAGATGACAACTTCTACTACCCAAGCATGAGATACGAAGTGTACCAACTTGCAAGAAAGCGTAAGGACTCTTTGTCAAAAGAATATGCTCCTCAGCACCCTGCAGTGTTTTTTTGTTTTTTTTTCCCAAACATGTCAATTGTGGTTGCAGTGTCGCTGGGTTTCTGCCAGGTGTATCTGCAGTGTGATTTAGAGACCTGCATCAGGAGGAACCAAAGCAGACCCAAGCCCATTCCCGTCAAAGTGATCATGGAGATGGAGAAGCGTTTGGAATTTCCAAATCCACAAAAGAACCCATGGGAATCCCAAAGCATCTCGCTCAACTCAACAAACGACGTGTCCAACTCCGACATGTAAGAGAGCAGAATTAACAGCTTTTGGCTCTTGTTTGTTAAATATGAAGTGATTTGCAAAGCTTTTTTGTTTTTTCTGGGTTTATCTTCCTGTGTGACTTTTTATCAGCCAGAGAGTAATGGAGTTGCTCTCTGGGGCATTAAACAATCCACTGAGCCCAGCTGAGGACAACAGCGAACAAAAGGTGTGTTGCGGTTTCTCACATCTGTGAAACACAGCAAAACGGAAGCCAAAGCCGAAAAGTTGGGATGTGAACAATTTCTCAGAAATGCATTGTATCGATGTTGCAGGAAGCCGATCGTCTCAAGTGTGCCACCAGCGCGGTCCACCAGGCTGATCAGGCCTGTCGCCGTCTGATATCGGAGGCTATGAAGGCTGCCAGAGGTCAGCTGGGAACTTTTACCAGTTGACATATATGATATGCGATCTGCATGTTTCATAACAACGACCTCTGCTGGCTTAATTTGTAGAAAATCAAGTCCCTTCTGAACACATGCGGGTTCTGGCTGCTCGGCTGAACGAATGCAAAGCGACTTTCCTTCACGACCTGCGGAAACGGTTCCTGCAGGAGGTGCGTTTCCTTCAAGAGGAGGACATCAGTGTGGAGCAGGTGGTGAAGAATGTCTTTGATGACAAAAAGAACGAAATCCTGTCACAGTTTATAGGCAACCACAAAACAGTGTGATTTTTCTTTTTCAAGATAATGTCAAAGAAATTATTAGAATGAATGGTTGATGTCTGTATGTATTTAAATTCAAATAAAATGTATTTTTGCTGACTATTTGCCCTTAAGTTAATCATGTTGAAGTAATTTCTTACTTTGGAAATACACATTCTATTGATAATCTCTTCTAAATACATTTTTCTGGCCTTGTAGCCTCTGTGTCACATCATATTTATACCCCAAGGAAACAAAAAGTCATGCACTGACACTAAATACTTTGGTTGGATTTATTAGATTGTTAGTGTCCTATATGTGGCGTTATTAAATTTTATTTATTTTTTTTACCTTAACCAAAGATACAAAACATATATTTTCCAACTTTTTTGTGAGAATATTAAACATCAGTAAAAGATTAACTCAGTTATAGGCTTTATACACTTCAGAGCTGTATATATAACATAAGGTGGCAGTGTATATTTAAAGCTGGTTCAAGAAAAACTGTTTTGGATTCATATGTACAGCAGCTTACTAAGCTGTTACAGGTAAAATTCTGATAGTCCTCTGTAAATTGTGTCATAAATGCCAAAATGTCGACAAATTTACCACTTCCCTAACAACCTACATATGCTTACTGCTGATGTAAAAAAACAACAAAAAAACACAGACCCAGGTTTTTCCAACTCTTTTAAATAAATGAAAAGCTGAAAAGTGTGGTATTCGTTTTTATTCACCCCTCTGGGTCGTTGAGAATCACCCGTTGCTGCACTTACAGCTGCAAGTTATTTACATTTGCGGTACGTCTCTAGCAGCTTTGCACATCAAGAGACCGGCAGGTTTTTTTTGGTTTTTTTAAATTATTTATTCCAAAACAGCTCAGCCTCAATCAGAATGGTTAGAAACATCTGAAGATCATCTTTTTAAGTCTATTCACAGATTTTCAGTTGGAGTTACGTTATCTAATACATAAATATGCTTTGATATAAACCATTCCATTATAGATCTGGCTGCATCTTCTGCAGGAAGGTGAACATCCACTTAGTCTCAAGTCGTTAAGTTTTCTTCTAGGACTTAGTTCCGTCCATCTTCACATTAACTGAGCGGTTTTCTCTGTCCCTGCTGAAGAAAAGCATGCCCTCGCCATAATGCTCCCTCCACAATGTTATACCATGGAATAGGCGTGTCTTACATTATAATAGTCCTTTAAACCTGAGCTCTGGGTGTCTGCAGCTGCTCCAGAGTAACTTGGCTTGTCAGTTAAGGGGGAAAGCCATATCTGGGTTCCAGTTGTGTCGTATTCTTTTCATTGCCAGGTAACGCAATGAACAGTGCTCTGTTTCCACGAAAGGTAATGGGTCGAGGTGAAGTTTCTGTGTTGTATGCAATAAAACCACATATCGTCTTCATTTAACTTCAAATTGAGGCACCACATTGTGTTAGTCTATAAAAAAAACCCATATGCAATACATTGAGGTTCATCGTCTTGACGTGACAAATCAGAATAAGAGCGCAGGAAATCCGTAAATTCAATTTCATTAGATTTCTGTGTGCTTATTTCACTTCTTGTGTTGTCCACGGGCAAAATGGCACGCAAAATTGTATTTGTCAATGCACATATGACCACAGATGTTGCACTGGAATGGATGTTCGTAACCGTGGCAGCCCATGTGAATGGTATAGATCACGTTATCAGAAAAGCGGATATCACAATGCTGGCATCTGTGCAAAAGGTTTTGCTCGTCTTCGCTTGGAGCATTTGCAGCAGGCGCCGGTGTGCTCGCCTGGCTGTTGCTAACACTGCCACTCAAAGTGTTGATGTTAGTCTCCATGCCACAGCCAGACTCAGGACTGTAGCTTTTGTGACCCGAGGTGGGAGATTCTTCTTTAGGCGGAGAGGTCTGCACGCCGTTGGAGCAGACTGCCACCTGCTCCACCAGGATCGGTTTTTCGTCCGTTAAGGACTGCCTGTCGGAGGACGCGGGACTTTGAGGCTCGGGGAGAGGGCTGGCCAGCTGACCTGCAAGAGCGGAAAGCTGATCCAGCGAGGTCCTAAAGCCGTTTTCACCCCGGCCCCGGCTCTCGTTCTCATCCATCTTAGGGGGCGTTTTGTATTCACTGCCGTGGATTTTGTGTGAAAACTCGCTAAAATAGTCGGACCTGGGCACGACGACTGAGGGAGGGCTGAGGTTGATCAGGAGCCGCCGGCCGAATCCCAGAGAGCCCGTCCTCTTCTGCAAAGAGCTCAGCGTCCTCTTGTTGGAGAAAGGGGAACGGGCCACTCTGGTGGGCAGGAGCTTGTGGCGGCGGCGGCGGTGGTGTGACAGGTTGCTGCGGTCGCTGCATCGGAAGGCGCAGAGGTCACACTTGTAGGGCTTCTCTCCCGTGTGGGAGCGCATGTGCGCTTCCAGGTGGCGCTCGTATGCTGAAGCAAACGGGCACAGCTGGCAGCGGTGAGGCTTTTCACCTACATGAAGAAATATTTCCAGTCTTATTACCCAACATACTGCAAAAAACAGAGGTAATAACATTGCATTACATGTAGTGTACTGATAAGTACAGTCGAAAACCAGATGTTTGCACACACCAAATAAAATGTCACATACTGGGCGAGAAGATGGTAAATGCACCTCATGCTTAGCATGGTAGAGGATCTGTGATGCTGTGGACCTATTTGTATTACAAGGGTCTTGCTAACGTAAGGTGAGCGATTTTAAGATACAAAAGTATAGGACAATTTCACTTGGACAAAAATCGGTCAATCTATAGGATAATGCATGTAACATTTGGCCAAATCAACAAAGAAGTGGTATATTAAAAACATCTGTTTGCCCTCCTCCCCCTAATATGATGTAAATTTGAATAGAAGGACGCTTTTTCCTCACAAAAAACATTTTATTTTACACATTTCAATCAGGAATGCCAACAGATTAGAGTTGAAGTCTGCAGCTTGTTATAATGCCCTAGAGTGCTAAAATGTAATGGAAGCTCTGACCTGTGTGGATGCGTATGTGCTCTATTAAACGAGCCATGCCCTTGTTAGCATAGCTGCAGTAGCTGCACTTGTATTTCCCATCGCAAGTTCTCTCCAGACTCTCCACTTGTATGTCTGATCCGTCCTCCATCGGCAGGCTCACCTCCACAGAAGGAGGGTCCAGGACATTCTGCTCACATCTCGGGGCAACTACAAACACACACACAAATAGATATATGACCATGGCTTTAGAATAGATATTTATCCGACACATATTTCTCTTTTGTTTTGTACTCCTTCCCACCGGCATGAAACGGCTCCATTGTCTCTTTTTCTCCACAAACAGAGCCCGAAATCATGTTGACATGCTGAGTTTGCTGGGTTAGGTATTCCTGAAACTCTTTCACGAAATCCACAGGCTCAGTCTTTATCTCCTCCATTTTTTTGCTTTCTCCGTTGAACCTGAAAGAACATCCAAAGATGCCTAGAAAGAGTGTCGTAGCTGCTCTTACTATCTTCAGTAGGTATCTATTAGTAGCATTAGTAGCACACGTCCTTGTTCTTTCTTAATCTCTCTGAAGTTCTGTAAAATTCAAGTTTGAAACCATCTTCACCCGAGTTCCTATTTGACGTTTCGGATTCTAATGTTACCCACAGGAACACTCATGTTTTATTGCTAGATAACCGTTACCATAGACATATGGTAACGTCAACATGGTCACCATATTGTGAGTGGCATTTAAATGTAAAAACATTTAAATATATTATTTTAAAACAAACTACTTTTCAAAATTAATTAATTTAAATACTCAGTAATTAAATACGTGTGTCTTTAGTTCAAAACAAGCAGCTGACTTCTAAATAAGCAGTATAAATATTGATAATGACAATTTTTCTATAATAAAATTATGATTAATTATTTACTATTGTGTTTTGATAATAATAGCAATTACACACACACACACACACACACACACACACACATATATATATATATATATATAATTTTTATTCATCCATCCATTTTCTTACACCCTGGACAGGTCGCCAGTCCATCGCAGGGCACCATTATTATTATTATTATTATTATTATTATTATTACAGCTTATTACTAAACTTGTATTAGGAGAATCTTGCTTTCACGTATGATAGTGTTAGTTTTAGCGAGAAGATGCCACTCACAATATGGTTGACGCTGACGTATGGCTTATATGGAGGCAATAAATGCGGCATCTACCTTTTTACATCTATGCGTTCGACATGTTGCCTTCGTGTAACATCAGATAAAGTCAATCAGTTTGATTCAGGCACAAGTTTTCAAAAATATGTAGGACATTTATATTAGAGTAAATTTCCAGTATGTGTTACATTAATATATTATACCGCTTTATTGATAGGAAGTCTAAAAAATACATAGCTTAAAAAAGAAGACATGATTTCTGTGTGGGAAAAGGGGAGATTCCATACCTCCATGAAGGCACCATCAGCCTATCTGTACTCGCAGTTTCATAACAAACCATGGCTGCCCCGTTGGTCAGATTTTTGTCAAAGGTGAGACTGTGCTCTGTGTTTCTTTCATACTATGCTACTGCGCCAGAGAACGGAAAATCAGTATTTTTCACTTATTTTGTCATTGGTTTTATATTTATTTTACCTAGCTAGATAATCACTCAGTAAGATGCTAACGTTTGCTAAAGCATCAGCCAACTTGTTTGATAACATAACTGACTGGTTGCAAATTTATTGATAAGTAATGGAAATTACGATGGACACTCGATGTGAAAACAGTGTTTCCTCTCCTGTTGACTGTCAGTCCGTCAGACAGATCTCTCGTCCACCATGGGGGGCATGTCAGTCTGGACTGAGGAGCAGGACTACTTCTGCCCCAGCCGTGGCTCCAAACCAGGCAGGTGGAGCGGTGGCCTTCCCTCCCCTACAGACATATTCAGAGGAGGAGAGCATGATGAGGGACGCAGGTGAGCAACAAAGCTGTCTTACTGCTGCTGCAGAGAGCTGGAGACAAAACCTTCTAATCTCTGTTACTGGTTAATAGTCAGGAAATATGCACAAGAGCGCATCGCCCCGTTTGTGCCAATGATGGATGAAAATTCTGCCATGGATGAAGAAGTCATCAGATCCCTGTTTGAGCAGGGGGTATGTACATCTTAATATATTCCAAAAGAGCATCATTTTTTTTAACACAGTAATGCCAGACTCCTGAAAAGTACAGTGGATATTAAATAGCCTATGTTAATCGCCTACACAATGACTTCCAGTTAAGGAAAAACATGCCCACAGCATAATGCTTCTACTGCCATACTTCACTGTGGGTAGTATGGATCTCCTGGTGATCTACAGTGTAAAATTTGTGTCAAACTCCTTTTTTGAATTATGATAAACAAAATTACACCTTAGTTTTATTATACCAGAAGACATTTTCCCACCTGCTTCTTATAGACTTAAAACGTGTTTTTCAAAAAAACAAAAAAATGTTTTTATGTTTTTTATAGTGGCACTGACTGTTTTATGCATTGTTGTTTATGCTCTTTTCTCTATCATTCCGTTGTTATGCTTGGATACATTAATTCACATCCTGTGATTGTGTAATCCATAACCATAACATAATGTGTGTGTCGAAGATAATTTTTTATTGATTTTCATGTAATATACGGTCTGAGGAACTGAATGTTATGGGTTGTGTTAGCTCTAACCCCCAATGTTTAAAATTAATTGAATTAAACGTCTAACATGTGTAATTCCACATATAGTAGTAAAATAATATATTTGGGTTCCATGTTTTAACCAATTTACTAAAATAAACTTCTCAGTGTTTTTTTCTTTTTTTTTTTTTTTTTTTTTAGTAATAAGCAATTATATAAATAATATATCTAAATAAATAAATAAATAATTAATTATCTTAAATATTTTGACGTTTAAAGTTATTGAGCATCTTTTTTTGTTTGTTTTTATTCCTTTTTCCACCCAGCTCATGGGGGTGGAAATTGACCCAGAATATGGCGGCACTGGCTCCTCGTTCTTCTCCTCCATCCTGGTGATTGAAGAGCTGGCGAAGGTGGATCCCTCCGTGGCTGTGCTCTGCGACATCCAGAACACACTCATCAACACGCTGTTTGTGAAACTTGGCACGCCGGCTCAGAAAGAGAAGTACCTCAGCCGACTGTCCACTGATATGGTGAGGCAGTTGTTACCGCATCCCAACTCTGAACAAACAATAATAAACAATCTAAAGAAGGGAAGTCAGAAGTGAAATCATTATAGTTAACTTCAGTTCAAGAGACGGAGGGTTAAAATAGAGTGGTAGGTGATGGATTAAAGTTTTTTTTTTAAAAAGTCTCTTCGGCCATTGTTTGTCTTTCACTGCCATAGGATCTCAAATTTCTAACAGCAGAGGCTCAAAGTTTACTGAAACCACTTGGTCGACAGAATTTTCATTTCATTCTGAATGGAACAGTGTATATTTTCATGATGTCTGAAATCTACTGAATGTCTGTGGGTTTGGCAGTAGTCCATCTCAGTAATCTGGTACATCTGGCCAGAAGAGAACCCTGTTTCTTAAACGCATATTACAAGATCGCACTGGTATGTCTACCATATTGCAGTACGGTTGCTGTAACGCTTTGCATCTTGTGACTTCTGACAGATTGGAAGCTTCTGCCTCTCTGAAGCCGAATCCGGGAGCGATGCTTTCGCTCTGAAGACGCGAGCGGAAAAACACAAGGACTATTTCGTAATCAACGGATCCAAGATGTGGATCAGCAACGCAGAGCACGCAGGGGTTTTCCTAGTGATGGCCAACGTAGATCCCTCTGCTGTAAGATGCTATAAAGCTTCTAAATGAGCATTTTTAACGACAGCATTCCCCAATGTTGGGTTTGGAGATTTACTAAAAGCTAGTAACATACCAGAATGCACCAGATGGGTTCCTGTGTCTTGTGGTAAGCATCAGTATAACACTTCTTGTTTTTTTTTTGGGTTTTTTTACAGGGATACAGAGGGATTACCTGCTTTATCGTGGACCGGGACACGCCGGGGCTCGAGATTTGCAAGAAGGAGAACAAGCTTGGCCTGCGCGCGTCCTCCACCTGCCCTCTTAACTTTGACAACGTCAAGGTGAAGCCAAAACACTCTTGAGCTGAACTGGACTGACGTAGGCCAGGTTTTCTGTTTCTCTCTACAGACCTTCCGCTGTCTGTTGTAGGTACCAGAGGCGAATATTTTAGGAGAGGTCGGTCACGGATACAAATATGCTATTGGAATGCTGAACGAAGGCAGGATCGGAATTGCCGCACAGGTGTGCAGCAAAAAGTTTTGGGGCGTTAATGGTTTTCAAGTCGGTGCAACTTGGTGATGTGTTTACTTTCCCCCCCCACCTTGGATTGCAGATGGTTGGCCTGGCTCAGGGCTGCTTTGACCATACTGTTCCTTACACCAGACAGCGGGTGCAGTTCGGAAAGCGCATCTTTGACTTTCAGGTGTGTGGGGATCTTAAAGGCAACTCCCCTCTTCTGTAAATGCACGTTCACTTTTGAGGGCAGTGTTAAAGTTTATTAACAACAACGCACTGCTTTGTGTCCCAGGGCATGCAGCATCAAATAGCTCATGTAGCGACCCAGATCGAAGCGGCGCGTCTGCTGACGTACAACGCCGCCCGTCTGAAAGAAGCCGGCAGACCTTTCATCAAGGAGGCCTGCATGGCCAAATACTTCTCCTCCGAGGTGTGCTTTTTGAAAATAGGAAGCCGCGTGCGTTTTCCCGTCTCTGACCGCATGCCTCTGTGTTTGTCTAGTGGGAACTTGACGACATCAAGCCTCGTGAAGTGTTTGTGTTCTGTTTGATTTTATCCAGGTTGCAACTCTGACCACGTCAAAATGCATCGAGTGGATGGGAGGAGTCGGCTTCACCAAGGACTACCCCATAGAGAAATACTACAGAGACTGTAAAATCGGTGAGCCTCAACGAGACGTTGCACCGCTTCACTAAAGTTGGCTTAATTTCATGTGATGGATAGATCAAACCAAAGTGGCACATAATTGAAATTGTCTGGTGAAATGGTGCATAATTTTAGTTTTCAAAAGAAAAAATCTCCATTAATACTATAATGTTACATGATGATAGCACAATCATGTTGTGGAGATGGGTTCGTGATCGTGATAAATCCCTACAAGATCTTACCTTGATGAGAAATCTACATGGAGATGGAGAAAAGGGATATTAAACACATACTTTGCACATTATCTACTGTATAATCACTTGCTTAACAAAGTTTCACTTTCAGATTTAACAGGCAGAGGGCTGATGGTACGTGGACTTTTTTTTTGTGCAATCCAGGAATAAAATCTAATTTTTTCTGTTTTTCTCCTCCCGTAGGAACCATTTATGAGGGCACAACAAATGTCCAGCTCTCTACTATGGCCAAGTTCATTGATAAAGAATATGACCACTGAAGCCACAAAGTGATTGATCCCGTTTTGCTGTTACACTCCGTGCTCTCGTCATTTTTGCGATGACTTCATTAGATTCAACCCTGCAGAATTATGTTGTTGTAGAACCATTCTAATAGGGTTTTGTCGTAACGTTGGGTCTCACAGAGTAGTTCCTATAACTGATGTCACGGATTCTTTAAGGTTTAAAGTTGAGTGGTTGTTTTTGTATTTTCTCCATGGTATTTTCCCAAATCGGCGCAGAAAGGAGCCTTCACAGTATCATGTCTCTCCCACATTTTTTGCATCTCTTGATGTCTATTGATCAGTTTTGCAAGCATAAGATCGCCAAGGGTTAGAAAATGGGTTTGAATGTTTGAGTTTGATCTAGTTATTCTTCAGATGATTCAGTGCCTTCAGAGAATTTTGTCTTCAACGGTTGGACTGTGGCGGCAGCTCAGCTGTTTGTTTCCTTACATACTGTAAGCTGGGTGATTTTACATCGTAATAAAAACGTCCATAACATGCTAAATATATGATCTGTCTCTGTTTCATCTTTACTGTGGTTGAGTTCAACATGGAGAGGGGGGGAAAAAAAATGTACGTGCATCAATCTGTAGCCTGTACTCATTTGTCCCATCGTAGTCACCGGAGTCTTGTCCATATCCATGTATCTAAGAGTCCAAAAATCAATTTATTCGAATAACTCGGTTCAAAGTAGAAAACCTGCTTTCCTTCCGTCTAGCTTTATATTGCCCATCAGTTTGTCCGTGTTATAACATTCTCATGTTTTTCATTATCCATGTGTTCCTCTTTCTAATCATTTGCCCAACATTTTATCTTTCATTCATCTGTTTCTCAATTATCTATGATAATTGAAACATCTCCTCCTTTACCAATTTGATATTTTCAATTGTCTGTCCACCACCTTCCCATACACCCATCTACCATTTCATCCGTCTTTTCTTCAGCGTGTTTTTGCAGGTTTTGTAATTAATTAATTAATTAATTGCACTTTAATTACAATATACCAACCTAAAATATTTCCAGTGAAGCAAACTTTGCATTATGGACCGGGAACACTTAATTTGAGTAATGGGAAAAGTCTGGAATTTGAAACCGCGGTTGAAAGGTAATGCCAACCCTTTACGCTAGATGGCAGCACTTCCCCAAACAAGTTCCGTACTCTGTCTGCGGAGGCAGCTCCTCAATGAGAGTTCAGTCAATTATTGTGTCTTTTAACAGCCTGTCACCTCTAATGATATTTTATATCAGCTTAATTATGCTGGTGCTTCAGATGAAAAGAGCCTGCATTGCATAATTCACTCACTGATCATTTTGTAGCTAAGGCTAATTAAATCTCCGCAGCCTGCGTCCAGCTGTTCAGAAAATGCTCCATTGTTTAAGCCGCGGGGTATTCCCGAAGAGCACAGACCCAGTTAGTACACGCAAACACTTAGGAGGAATTATAATGCTTCTTGCAAGAATGTCCTGTATGACAAAAGGCGAACATAAAAACTAATAAAAAAATGCTTAAGGTTTGCAATGCTAGTGTCAAATATGATGAGCTCAGTAAGAAAACGTCTGCAGCCATGTCACTCTCTGACCTCTTCCAGGGTTTATATTAATACAGTAGCATGTCACTTAAACTTTTTCCAATTTTTGCCCCCAACACCCCTAAAGAAATTCAAATGCAAACAATTATATTCATCATCTAATTATGAAATAGAGTATATCTGTGCAATTTAATCTCAACTTAAAAGCAGCTCTTAAAGCCTAGGAGCTTTGTTAGAGAACATAAGTAGATAAACAGCATCATGAAGACCAGAAAACACAGCAGACGGATCAGAAATAAATTTGTGGGGAGGATTAAAGCAGGGTTAGGTTTTAACAATAATATCCCAAGCTTTGAAGATGTCACAAACCACTGTTAAATCACCTAAACTGACAGGCCAGGAGAACTTTAATGAGAGTAGCAGCCAATAGGTCCGTGGTCACTCGAGAGGAGCTGCAGAAGTCCACTGCTCAGTTGGGAGGATGACTATTATTTGTGTACTCTACAAACCTGAGTGTAAAGGCTAAAGGCAGGCACAAGAAATCCCCTTTGGCAGTTTGTTACAAGCTTTATTAGGGACATGGCCAATATGTTTAAGAAGGTGCTCTGGTCAGAGTTCATGGGAAGATTGATGGAGTTAATTAAAGTGTAATCCAGGAAGAAAACCTGCTGTAGAGGCTGTAAAAGACTTGAGGTGGTTGCGCTTCACGCAGAAGATCAGGCCTGTATATACAAACAAACATATATGTGCATATTGGAATGGTTTAGATCAAAGCATGTTCATACAGTATGTGGAACAGACAAACTCCAGAACTCCGAGTTGTTTTCAAAATTCTCATATCAAATTTGGCCTCTATTTTGCTTCACCGATAACTCGCTTCCCTCCTCTGAACCATCCTCAGCTGTCTGTTTAATGAGCACAATCTCCTGAAAACACACAACTGCTTTTCACTTTGCCTCCCTAAACGCAGCTCAGCTAGCCTCTTTTCTCCACCCCCATCTTCAACACAGCTATGAGACCTCTAATTATGCAAGGATTCAAGTAGCTTTTCACAAAACACTGTGTTGTCCTTTTGCGTTGGAGAGCGCTCGACGAGTTAAAAGGACAGGCTGTGTGCATGCAGGTTGAGCAAATTCAATTTGGCTGATTAATTCTCTTCGTCTGCTGCTGGTTTGGTTTAAACGACAAATGCGGTATTTTATAGATTTTTTTTTTTACCACTTTTTCTGAAGTAATAATTAAGTCCAGATAATGTAAATAAGTACAAATATCCTCTTCCTGCACAGTGACATGAATTAAAACAGAAATCATCTACACTAATCTCACCACCAAAAATCGCATTTCACCTCTTTCCCCTCATTGTGAGCCCTAAGCTCTTCATTTCTTACATTTTTAGGCCATCCCAAGCATTAATGTAGGGGGAAGGTACATAGAAATGGTTTTAAAAACCCTTAAAAACTGAGACATGTTTGCAAATACACTCACAAAAATAAACATTTTCCCAGCTAATATATTTTAATTGGCCCCATTACCCACTCAAATGTCCAGTTGGAGGAGTTCCAAGTATCGGTGGATTTATTCATGGAAAATACCAAGTCTGAAACATTTCTCAGTATAATATCTCTTTACAATATCAACTATTTAATTGTGTAGATTATCATATAGAAATGTGTTTTCTTTCTAATCAAACCAAAACGAATGGCTAAAAAGCTGTTCTTATTTCTAAATTTAAGTCACTGCTTACACTGGCTTTGCACAAAGAACTCTTTCCAATAATAATGTTATTATGGAAAGTTGAGTGGAAGGAAAAAAATACATAATTAACTGCACCCATGAAAAAACTGTGAGGCAAAGCCAATTTAAGAGTTCTTGGGGAGATTTACAAATCAAGATGCACCACATACTTTTATATGTCTGGACAAATGTCTTTTACCTACAGTAAGCATAAAAAAAACATTGAACTCTTTGATTTCAAATTCTCTATTCAGATGAAAGTAAATTATGCCTTTAATTTACAAATCAAGATCTAAGAGAGTTGAAAGAATGAAGGGGCACAGAATCAGAATCAAGGTCACATAGGTTGATAGCTCCCATGCCGCACTGATGCAGTGTTTCATACAAAAGGATCCCCAACCAAGTACTGAGTGCATTTATGCTCTGCTTTGCCTGTACATACTTTTCAGAGGACAGGCTTTTCTGTAATAAAAATTCTTATAATATTCAAATTTTCTGTGGCTTTTCTTTAGCTGTAGGTCATAATTGTGAAAATTAAAAATAAATAAATGTTTGAAATATATAGTTCTGTGTGTGTGTGTTTTTTTTATCTATTTGCTACAGGAGTTTTGAAATTAACTAGATTGTGTTTAAATTAATAAGATAAGATTGATTTTTTTTCAAAGAGTTAATTTTGGACCCATACTTTTGTTTGTAATGCATGCCGCAGGAATTTTATAACACTCTGTGCATCATTAGTCGCATATCCAAGAAATCGGTTTCTTGCTCAGTTTCTTAAAGGAGTGTCCCGTTTTACTATGGAAACTTTCAACCTCTTAGTTCAGCACAGAGGGACCAGAGGTGTGCTCTACAATTCTAAATCTATAACTCTAGACTGTTCCTCTTTAGGTCCAAAGATAATAACTTCAGTTTGGTTTCTGTTTAGCTGCAGAAAGTTAGTGGGGCGTTTAGTGGGGCGTGGCCTGTAAAGATGCGCTCGGCACCATCTTTACAGGCCACAGACCAAAACAAACTTTATCCCGGTGGTTTTATTGTGTTACCGACTGCAGTGAAGTTAGTTTTGAGTTGGATATAGGATATTACAATATCCGCGTTTAGCTCAAGGTTGATCCGATTTATGCTAATTTCGGCCAGCCTTTCTCTAGCTCCCTCCTCAAGCGCTCAGAGGGTCACTTTACTTAGGGACTGTCAACAAATTTCCAAACCAAACGCTCCTGTCAAACAAATGTTAATAAATACCTTGCCTTGTGACCAACTGATACAAAAAGGTGATAATTCATGCTTTTTACATGAGACACACTACCCTCTATTAAAATGTCAAGTCATATTCAATATTTTAATGTTAAATAATATAATGTTTTTTTCAATAGCTTCCATATTGTGTGCCACATTGACTAGAAATCAGTGTGTAATTGTTGTACAAAACTCTATATATGAGGCACATGCATTTTTATTCCATTTTAACTAAATTTTTATTTTGCTACCTTTTTTTGTTTTGTTTAAATTTAGTATTTCTCTTCAATAGCTTCTAGGTTATGTGACCTATTGAGTCAAAATCAGTGTGAAATTGTTATAGTGGGGGGGGGATAACCCTACAAAATGGGATTTAGCCCCACATGTTTCATTCCACAAATGTCATCTGCTTCATTCATGTGCTTTTATATTTCACAGGAACATTACTGTTGTCATTCGCATTAGGTCACCTGTTGGGGATTTTAGTACAAAGCTAATCTGAAAGGGCTTTATCAGGATGGAAGACATCCAGTTTGTAACTCGCCTGCAGCGTTTCCTGTCTAATAAAATTACACTGAAGTCAATAAGCTCTGGTCCAGGTAAACTGCACATATTTCTCTGCTGAAGGTGGAACAGATGAACCACGGCCTGCATCAGAACAGATACCACTTAAACAAATGAAATCAGTAATTATTTAATGGCTTTTTTGTTTTTTTTGTGCTTTTAAAGACACTACCCAGAGGTCTTGTTTTTCAGTAAAAACACACACTGACAGTAAAAACATAGCTGGGTAATTAAATGTTCCATATTACACAGCAAGATTTCACAACAGGTAAAGGCTTTAAAAATAAATTTTATAAAAGACAGTTTTCAAACAATGATTAGATTTATTAAAAATTGTATTCAAACCAACCTGTCCCTACATTAAAAAAAAAAAGCAATTACCCCCCTTATTAAATCACAAAATATATGATTAAACACATTTTTGGTTCAATTTCAGGAGTGACACCATGCCCAATTGCTGGCTGACCTGTAGAATCAAGAAAACACTTTCAGTATCTGTCTGTCGACATGACAACAATCTCAAAAACCAGCATAATGGAACAAAAACATTTGAGAACTAGGAGTCTGGAAAAGGCTAAAAGGTTTCAACTGCACCTACATAAAGTTTGATGTGTTGTTTGGTGAAGTTCTCCTAAAAATCCGGTGGTAACGCTGTGCGTAAAACGTGTGAAACGAACCAAACCTTCTCTGTGGCACGTTTATTCAATTTACTGCCAGGTGATTGTGGTTTGAGCACGGCCTCCCGAGCCCGCGCACCAAAACCCAGAGAGATTTCCCTCTTTAATCTAATTGGATGATAAGTGGGTGCGTTACTATTGAGCCCGGAGCCAAAACGCTTGCGCGGCCTTCTTCTTCTGTTTGGATCCTGTTCCCGTCACAGCCCCCATCGCGTTTCCCATTTGCTATTGTACCTACCCAATAGCAGAGACCGAGCGCGCTTTAAGTCAGGTGGTATTTCCATTCTCCGTCATTACAATACAGCGCGAGTTTGACGCAGTGATCCCAGCGCTTTTTCCACTCCAAATCATTCTCTGAAGAGGCCGGGACGCAACTACTTCTTCTTCTTCTATTTTTTTCTTTTCCTTTCTTTTACATCCTTCTCAGTGGTAGATTTTCTTAAAAGCAACAACAAGTTGGAAGTAAATGTTTTGACTGTTTTTACCTCCAGAACTTTGTTGATGGTCATCCATATCGGACAATAAGCGGTAATGGCAGAATCTGACACGCAGGAGACTCGCCAAGCCGCAAAGGATTCACCGTTTTCCATAAAGAACCTGCTCAACATCGAAGACAAACCCTCGAAGCCAGCACCCACCCTCGGGTCTTCCAAAGGAGTGTTTGAAGGCACATTTTTCTCCAGGCTCAGCGATCTGTCTCTGCCTAGATTTGAGCTGCCAGGGCAGAGGATCGGACTGTCAGCGCAGTATTTGGAGAGAGCGTCTGCCTGGTGGTATCCGTACACGTTGGGAGCGCATTTTAGGACTGCGTCGGGTAAATAATTTTCTCTAAAAAAAAAATTAAAAAAATAAAATAAAAAAGATAAAGTTTAATTTTCTAAATTTCCGTAAAAGGGCCTAACTGATAATATATTAATTCATAAAGAAATAGCTCGCTGTTTATTCAATTTATTTGGCTGCAGTAAGTAAAAACATACTCACATGTTAAAGTGTATTGAATAATAATTTTTTTTTTCCTTCAGCAGGTTCGGAGAAAATCAGCCAGAGGGAAGAAGACAGGCGCTCGCCGGACCTCCAAAAAAGCGACCAAGATGCCAAAGAGGAGAGCGCCGACGACGACCTGACGCTGGACGAGAGCGACGCAGACGAGTCCAAGAAGGAAACCGACCAGGAGGAGGACTGGAGGAGAAAACCAGACGAGCTGGACCCCGACAAGAAGCCCTGTCGTAAGAAGAAGACGCGCACGGTGTTCTCCAGGAGCCAGGTGTTCCAGCTGGAGTCCACTTTCGACATCAAGCGCTACCTGAGCAGCTCGGAGCGGGCCGGCTTGGCCGCGTCGCTGCACCTCACCGAGACGCAGGTGAAGATCTGGTTCCAGAACCGGAGGAACAAGTGGAAGAGGCAGCTGGCCGCCGAGCTAGAAGCGGCCAACATGAGCCATGCAGCGGCTCAGAGGATCGTGCGGGTGCCGATACTTTACCACGAGAGCGGGGCCTCGGACGCGAGCGGCAGCCCCGGTACGAACTCACCGGGCAGCCAGTCACTGCTGGCTTTCCCCCATCACATGTACTATTCCCATCCGACGCCGCTGCTGAGGCCGGTTTAACAATACTTGTGTTTTTAAACGGGAGCAGTTAAAAAAAAAAAAAAAACACTTACATTTTGTATATTTTGTATATTATTATTATTATTATTATTATTATTATTATTATTATTATTAGACCAAAAACATTGTAAATAAAATCTTGCTGTTGATTCCCAAAAAACGGTGCATATATTTTAATGTATTAAATTTTGGGGGAAAACATAAACTTGTTTTAATAAAAGGGGATCGTTTGTCTGTATTTCAGAAATTTGCGTCAGTGTTTGTAAAAAAAATGTGGGAATTAATATTTTAGTATCTTTAAACCGTGCAATACTGTTGGTTTGTCAGCCTTTTATTTTCGTCACAGTTTCAAAAACGCGAAACATTGTTTTTGTTTTGTTTTGTTTCGTTATAGTGAGGACAATCATGTGATTCTTAACCTGAACGCTGTACAAAACATTCATTTGCTTTCTTTTTTGTTTGTTTGTTGTTGTTTTTTTTTGTTGTTGTTTAGTTTTTATAACGGCTGTATAGTTTAAAAGCTACGAAAGAGCCAAAAATAGCCTCGATTTCTGCCTCTATGCTTTTTTCTCTCCTGATATTAAAATTCTGTATAGTCCGAAGCTCAGTAAAGTTCATTCAAAAGAAGTTTGCTCATCTGTTATTATTGTGAAGTAATAAATAATTTAATAATTTTTAGTTTTACCAAAGTATATGCAGCGGGATCAAAACTGAAGCCTTTTATGCCATCATGTCTTATTTAAAGCGCATTGTCCCAAGTTAAATATTTGAGCCTATCAATTGGGTACAATAGTCTGTCTTAATTAGTCTTTATGCAGATAATGATGCATTATGATTAGATATTTTTTATGTTAGAGGCCTCTTAGTCTTGTTTTGTTTGTTTGTTTTTATTAATATATTTCTTTTGTAAGCTATACAGACGAAGCTATATGTATACCTTCCTGAACAGCAACAAAAAAGACCAAAAAGCAAGGATCATTCATTTAAAACCATGGCCAAATCTGTCATGTCACTGTAAAAATGAATCTTGAGGGGGTATTAAATGATAGCTCTTAAAATTCATGAAATGTTAAGTATTATAGGTTCCAACTGAAAATTTAAATGGTTACATTCTAATAAAAAATATCTATGTACTTTTAGTAACAAGATTTTGATTTGAGTTTAGCTGAAGATGTTTGTTCATTCAAATCAAATTTACATGTGTTGTGTGTGCTGTCCAACAGAATATTTTGACAGTGTTTTTATTTATTTTTAAATGAATATATCGATGTCAGAAAGGTTGTAAAGGTTCAGAAATGCCGGTAGACTTGCTGAGGATGTTCCGGGAATGTAAGATTACATTTAGCTTTACCTTGTTTAGAAATACCACTGATGTTGAGGTCAAATTTGATACCAGAGAAATTGTTCTCGTACCTATAAGGTTGTTATAGGGAAAATTATTACATGATACTTTGTCAGGTTAGATTTAAAAAAAAAGTTTAAAACTATTTTTATAACATTCCAAGCACCAGTTACAAACCAATTCTTCTTTTTTTTTTACCGTTAGAGAAGCAAAATTATGAAAAAAAAGAAAGAAAAAAAAACCTAGAATCCAGTTGAGTAAGTATAATTCAAAAATTGGGTTGAACTTAAACTTTTTTGTCTTTCAATTTCATTTTGTTTTATCAACAAATGTCAAAATTCTGGATCTATGGACTGTGTTCAGATTTAAGCATTCATTGGAGGCTCTGGAAGTGTGGGGGTCCTAAGCAGTTGCTCAGTTCACCTATGTCTTGTGCAGGTTCTGGTATGGCATTGAAAACATGCTGTAGAATTTAAAATAACGTTGCAGACATAATTTGGTTGAATTCAACAATAAACCACTTCTGGGTATGTCAGAGATGACAGTGTATAAATCTGGTGCAGAATAAAAGATAAAAGGGCCAGAGAACAGGGTAAGTGGTAGGCCTTGAAGAACTGGGCCATCAAGAGTTTCTTGAAGGCAGACAGGAACGTCCGTGTTCTAGTTATTCTACCATCATGGAACAACCACCAGTCCTGCTTTGTGTAGGGACTGCTAGACTACAATACTTTGATGACCAAAGTGACAAAGTCATGACAGTTAGGTCTTTACAAGACCATTCAAGTTCATGAGTTGTTTCATCTCGCATTCAATGCAAGTGGCAAAAGGAAGCCAGTTGAGCTGTCGATTTGAATCTCACTGAAGCAGTGACACTTCTGCTTGTGAACATGCTCCTTTGCTGTTTTAAAGCACAGAGAGGAATATACTGATCATTGCCTGCATTAACTGTAGCTCTACAGCAAATGGTAAATCCCACTGACTTTTCGACTTTTAGAGTTCTGTCTTCTAAACAAAAAACCCAAATGGGATAGTATGACAGTTTTTTAACGACATTCATAACATTTATAAGCACATTATTATGAGAGACTGCACTCCTGCTTATAATTTTCCTCATGAATGAGAGCGATGCTTGACTAAACCAGGATACATTCTAATCTATGCAAGATCTGCTACCAAAGCATACCAGTTAATAGAATGAATATTGCATTGACAAAATGCAGGCTTCATGAAAAATGTGAATACTTTTTATGGGTAAAGATATAGTGCCTAACCTAATATTCACTACTCACCAGAGTTTTGGTACCTAGATACCGATATCCATCTTGGTTTTGTTTTATAATCAATAACTGCTTTTAATTTTACAATAATCGCAAAGCAGATTAGTAAGAAAAAAAAAAAATTGGAGACCCATGTCACGTGATTTGTGTGGCTTCTACGGAAATAGACGTAGTTTTAAAGCCAACCAATAATGTTGCAGGCGCCAATTTGAACCCTAAAGTCAACCAATCAGTGTGTTGATATTGTTCCTTGTGCTAGCAAGCGAACTAGCTACACGCGTCCGCCTCGCTTTCTAGCACTTTCTACGAGTATATTTCAAATTTTATTTCGTTCTAAGTAGTAATACTTAGTCCTGCAAGACATATTACCCAGTCGCGCTTGTGCAACACGAAACTGAAGCGGTAAGTAAAGTGAAAAAGCTAACACGAATGTTTGTAGCCACTTGCTAGCGCTAGCTGAACTGGGCTCGGTGTAATTACTGGAGCTAGCTGTATAAGAACAGTTATGACTTTAACTCCAGCTAAGTGAAAAACAAATGGCCCAGAAACGTGTCCAAAAGTTTGACGTATGTTAAAGCTTGTGTCTATGTCATATTTATGCCGTAAATATTAGTTCTTTAGAGATTTGGAAAGTCATTGGCTTTTACCATTGATTCCACGAATAAACTGCAGCTTGTTGTTGATTTTGACCAGACTTTCTTGTCCATTTTCTGAACTTTACACTTTGAGTTTAATTTTCTAGAACGCAATTTAGACGTTCTAGAAATTATTGTTGTCATTAAGTCAGCATTATGTAAATCTATTCGTGAAACTCTTTTAATGTCCCTGAGTGGAACACAGGGTTTCAACGCTTACATACTTCATTTACTGCCTATGTCATAACCTAAAGGTTTTGTTAGTATGTTTATCCATCCATCTAATCGTCCTTCATCAGTTCATCTGTTTATCAGTCCATCCATGTTTATTACCTCCCCTGGCTTTGTTTTTCCGACTTGCTTAAGTGTAAAAATATCTGCCCCAGATTCATAGTAAGCTGTACAAAATATGTAAGTCTAATATTTTTACCTTCTTCTACCTTGCAAAGCTTTTTGCTCTGTTGTTTTGATTTAAATCTTGCTCCATACTCCATCTGGCTGTAATAATGCATAAGATTGCTAAAGGGGTTAATATCAAGACTTTGCTAAAGAAAGCTTTGGAAGAGATTGTGATTTTTAATATTTCTGTTAGTTACATTGATCTGATTATTATAAACTGTTTTAATCAACATCCCAAATTATTCTAATCAGCTGTTGACTTTCTGATATTTATGCCTTATCCTCCTCTTCCACAGATGACGGGCTGTAACGAATACAAGCTAAACCAAGGTCCAGAAGACAGCATCTCTGCTGTGAAGTTCAGCCCCAGCACTGCTCAGTTCCTCTTGGTTTCCTCATGGGACTGCACAGTCCGCCTCTACGATGTGGGAGGAAACACAATGAGGATGAAGTACCAACACACAGCTCCTGTTCTTGATTGTGCTTTTTATGTACGTTGATTTGCCTTTGACTTAACGCTGTGGCCTTATTTACTGAGTGTGATGCAAGAGGATAATGTCAGGTTTTGCTTGCAGGACCCAACGCATTCTTGGAGTGGAGGTTTAGATTCCCAGTTAAAGACTCATGATTTGAACACAGACCAAGGTGTGCCTTTTTCATCCTTTAAGTTAAACCTTATAAGCATAAAATCTGTACTGCTTTGATGCATGTTGTAAAGCTCTGACCTGCTGATACTGATTTCAGACAATTGAGCCTCTGATTACAAATTGGACAATTGTAAATTTGGTTGAATTTATTCACCTGATGGTTTCTTCGTGTCTTTTTCATTACCAAGTATTAAATTTGTTTGCTTTTATTCTTTGAACAGATACAATAGTTGGAACACATGATGCCCCCATTCGTTGTGTGGAGTATTGCCCAGAGGTTAACGTCATGGTAACGGGTAGCTGGGATAGATCAGTACGACTGTGGGACCCGCGGACGCCCTGCAACGCTGGCACCTTCACTCAGCCTGACAAGGTAGCAAAGCACATTAAAGGGGACTGTTTAGATTTATTCCCTTTAACATTTCTCTGGTTTTAAACCCGCTGTCATTTGTGAAGGTTTACACCCTCTCTGTGGCCGGAGACAGGCTGATCGTTGGCACAGCAGGAAGACGGGTGTTGGTGTGGGATTTGCGGAATATGGGTTATGTACAGCAGAGAAGAGAATCCAGTCTCAAGTATCAGACGCGTTGCATCAGAGCCTTCCCCAACAAACAGGTACACTTTGTGCAAGACAAATAAAGGCTCCAGTCTGTATCAAATTTCTTCAAGCATTTACTCTCAACTGAAGCTAATGTTATGAATACATATTTCTTATTGAGATGAAGCTGGATTGTAGTTTCAGTTCTGTTTTTCGTCTTGGCTTCAGGGTTATGTGTTGAGTTCAATCGAAGGCCGAGTAGCTGTGGAGTACCTGGATCCGAGCCAGGAGGTTCAGAAGAAGAAATATGCCTTTAAGTGCCACCGGCTAAAGGAGGAAGGAATTGAACACGTCTACCCTGTCAATGCCATTTCTTTTCACAGTGTTCACAACACCTTTGCTACAGGTACATAGAGTTTAAGCAAACCGCATTGAGGTATGTGGCACTAATTAGGTATGCTGTAATTGTAAAAGCATTGGAATTACAATATGGATTCCTAAAACTCCAAAATTACCAAATAAACTTTTATTTTTTCAGATTTTATGAAGGTCTGATATCTAAAGCAAAATGGTCTCAAAAACCCTTACATTGATTTTTTTTTTTTTACCTGATTCTGTTTTGAAAAGCTTCTTTTGACCTTTTGTAACTGACCTGTCACAATCTGCTAATAAAGACCTAATCTCTATTCTAACTGTTTAAAACTTCTGAAGTTGACCTTGAGCCTCTCCTCTCTCCAGGTGGCTCAGACGGCTTTGTGAATATCTGGGATCCATTCAACAAAAAGCGCCTGTGTCAGTTCCACCGCTACCCAACTAGCATTGCTTCCCTGGCTTTCAGCAATGACGGCACCATGCTCGCCATTGCCTCGTCCTACATGCACGAGAAAGGAGACATCAGCCACCCAGAGGACGCCATCTTTATCCGTCAGGTCACAGATGCTGAGACAAAGCCCAAGTGAGTTTTCTAAAAATTTCTTTTTTTTTTTTTTTTACCACATTGAGGCACACTGCAGCAATTTACACCACTCCCATCCCACCCTTTACGGTTGCAGAGAGCATGTCCAGCTGCAGACACACCGATCTGTATCTCTTTGTCCACTTTTCAATATCCGACAGCTGAAAGACACAGAAGAGAGTTTCAGCTTTCCAATTTGGAATACCTGTGACTCTTGTAAATATACAGTAGGATCATATGAGTTAAAACCTGATTAAAATGCAACCAAATTCATTATTACATATTTAAAAGCTTCCAGTTGCATTTGGACGACTGTCCCACTCAGAAGTGTGAACTATGCATTCAGTGTGGGTCCTTCTGACATCTTGCACATCGTAAAGTTTCTGCCTTTAGTATAATTTTCTACAAGTAAAAATCTTTAGTGTTTGTGGTCATTTTATGGCTTACTTGGTGTGCGCAATAATATTGCTCATGTTTTTCCCTTTGAACTACATGAGTAGATCATTCACTCATTAGGATAGGAGACCATCCAACCCAGGGATCTGCAATCATTATAATAGGTGACATGTTTTTTAGATGCATAACTTAAATTTATGAGCAAATTTATTTGAATTTGGGTTTCCAATCATATACAAACATCAGACCTTGTTGTGAGGTTCATGTGGATCCTTAAAAAGTCTTAGTAGACTTTGAAATATTTGACACCTAGAACCAGTAAGTTTATACATTTTTCCTACAAATGTCCTAATAATTGCATTTCCCCCCCCCTGAGTGAAATGTAATCTTGATTCCTTGAATGTTTAGTACATTTGACATCTTCACGATAAAGTAGACGTTAACTTTATGCTATTAGTAAATGGTGGTCTCAAAACGACAATTTCATCACCTATAACAATTTTTGAATTTATTGATGTTTGTGGATGCTCTCATGGAACAAATTGGTTAAACAGAAAAAAATGACAATTCTATCAATACAACCAGTTTTTGGAGTTTGCAATCATTAATTTTAATTTATTGTAAGAAATTAGTCATGATAATGATAAATGATACAATAAATGCCTAAATGCATAACATTAAAGTCCAAGAATGCCTGGAAATTCTTTGAAAGATACTAAATTGTGTTCTGTTCTGATCTCTAATGCTATTTTTTTTCTTCTTCTTTACAGGTCAACCTAAAACTGAAGTGTACTGGACTCCTCCACCATCCTGGGTTTCTGTTGGCCTCCTGTGCTTTATCTGCATCACTCTTTACTTCTGATGTATGTTTGCTATAACCTACATGGTAAATATTTCTTTGTTTCTTGTGTCGTCTTGTATTTTCTTCATCGAAGCTGATTTAAACTCTTGAGCTTATTTCCCTATGTTTAAAGTTGTTACTGTCCTTTACTCCTTGTTTTATTACTGATTGATGGGTAAAGTTGATATATGAATGAAAATAAAACCTTTTCATAAACTTTGAGTATGAACTCAATCCTTTCCCCACCGCTTGTCGCATCCCAGGAGAGAACATGAGACGTGCTAGGAATGTCTGAGCAGTAGTTTTACTTGTGATGATGTGTCGAGACAAAGTGGGGATTCTCTGGTTATGCTGGGGGCTACACTTGCCCAAGACAGTGACCTGTGCTGATAAGCATCACAGTTTTGTAATCCAAGGTAAATTCTTGTTTGTTACTTGGCAAACTGGTAGAGAACCACTAAACTGACTCCCATGACATGGTGACAATCTGCCAACAAGGAAGCATCTTGAGATTATTCTAACATCTTTATGACCTCAATGATGGTGTTCAGATTTCTAAATCCACTTAAAAGTTTCAATGAACTAATGCATCGTATATGAATTTGTCCATATATTTTTGTATAGATTTGACAGGTTCATTGAAATGGAAATGCTTTTTTCTGCTTCTGCTTTCTGGAAATTATTGGTGTGGTAAAATTGTTGAGCACATTTCTGACTGAAACAGGCCAGCCTTTGACATCTGACTATAGCTTGATATGAAATGGCTTTCATTTTAGACTGTAATTACAGCCACTGAGGCAGATGCAGGATGGCGGGGAGTTTATTATTGGGGTTAAAGTGAATTATTTATTTTCCTGTCATCTCTGGCTGCTGCTGAATTGTGAAGTTGCGTTTTGGGAGAACATATCAAACCTGTTGGAGTTTGTCCATTTTGTGCCTGCTTTTGGAAATAAAGGCAATTTAGATTTTATTTTAAAAGGCGCATGTCTTCAATTTGAAATGCCTTCGATTGCATTTAGGATATTTGCGACCTTCTAAGGTTTAATGCAGCTCTTTCATGTCTTACAATCACAAATCATAATTTTTTTTGCTGGAGTTTTGTGATAGACCAGCATGAAATTTGTATTCTGATGAGGAGTTAAGGTTACACATGGTTTTCATGATTTGTCTGAAACGTGTTGTGCATTCAGACGTGTTCAGCCCCTTCGCTGTATCTCCTTTATATAATGTCTGTCACCTTGTGCGTGGCATGGAGGTAGCAGCATCATGACGTAGAGAAGTTTTACTTCACCTGGGATGGAGAATCTGGAATCTTTTTTTTATGTATTGAAGTGGCCTAGACAAAGTCCAGACCTGCATTGATTTAAGAATTTGTGGCTAAACTGCAGAACTGATGTTCAAAGATGCTTTCTGTTCTGTCTGACAGAGCTTGAGTTATTTTATAAGGAACGTTGTCCCCAAAAACCTCCAGATATGCAACACTGATGTAATATATAAGCATGCCACACATAAACATATTTCGAAATCCATTGTTTGTTTTCCATTCCCAGCAGAATGTATAAAGCCTAAATTGACAATATTAAATTTAAGGCGTATTAACACATTTGCAATGTGCTGTCAATTCAATCAAGGTATTTAATTTTGCTTTATTAATTGTCAGTATTCTACTACAAAAGCCCTCCAATTTTCTTTTCTTTTTTTTTCCCATGCTCATGTGGCAGGCGTCCAGATAACCACACCAGTGTGTGGCTGAGCTCTGGTTTCCAGCAGCTGAAGTGTTGCAGACAGTTTGGCTCTACATGAAACCGTTACATGACAATTAAAAAGGGTGACTCCGCTGCAGTGGCTTGTCAGGTGCATTTAACCTGACCACAAAGGGCTCTTATGTTCACTCAAGAGGGCACTGATGACCTTCAGTCAGACACCTTATCCCTCAAGACCGGCTTCTAATACAAAGGCGATGATACCATCCTTCATGAGCTGCTGTAAGTTATGGGAAGTCACGTGACGCGTCAGGAAACTATTGACAACATTTTGTCTTTAATTTCATTACTCCAGACAGTTTGTCAGAATGCTAACAATTCATTTATTTATAATTAGAGGGAGAGGTGTGATATAGGATTTCACCTTATAAATGAATGCTTTTGTTTCATTTTTTTTTTTTCCTAAACAAACTTTTCCATTTGTAAGGGACTTGGATGTAATTTTATAAATAGATTTTTGACTAGATTTTAGAAGTTTGTGAAGATTGGATCCAGATTTGGCTTCAGCATATTTTATATTAGCCATGCTCATTTTGGGAGCAAAAACCTTTCCTAGATGAATTTTTGATATGTCTTCCAAACTTTGGTTTTGCTTGTAAAATTGAACAAAAATGTATTTTATGATTTAACAACGGACGTGATTAGTTTTTTACAGTTCTGGATACATTTTTTTTTTAATTTATGTTAAATTCATTTTGATCAGAACAAAGATCAATATAATCTAATCATGATAAACTATTGTGTATTCCCAAATTGGAAATTCTGTTGTTCCTCCCCTCACCCCCTTTTTAACCAGCGACATACTGTTTCCAGCACATCGAAGCAGAAGATCAGGAAACCTGACCCTTTCTCTTGGACATGGCTGTGGTCTGCCACAGGACCTCACTCCAAGCTGTCCCCTGCTGCCCCAGGGAGGCTTTTAAAGAGCCTTGGCGGGCAAGACAACATCTTCTCGAGAGCATTGTAGTTACATTAGAGCCTAATTAGACGATAAAGCTCAAGGCCATGTAACCCACTGCTAGGTGTCACACTAACAGCCATCCATCTCTGTCCGGGCCCCGACAGGCAGCCAGTGCGGGTTGACTAGTGAAGGGTGCGCTCACCCGGCAGCTGGACTGCAGTAAATCACAAATCTCTCAGCGTGGCAAGAAGCTGGGAAATGTATTTGGGATTCGAGCTTTCATTTTTTTTTTTTTTGCTCTGAGGTGTTGTGAAGGAAATGAATCAACTGATAAATGGGATGTATGGAATGGGTGTTTCTGCAAACCTTCCCAGAATTATGAAGCCCAGATTTGGTTCTTTATAAGCAGCATTCTGTCATTTATTCTGAACAGGAAATGTGCGTTATGCTGAAACAACACTGCAGGAGTTAATGGCGTAGACGAATTGTCCCATCTGCTCTGTTAAAAGCAACACAAAGGAGAAAGATATTAATAAATTATATCATTGAAAAGTTTATTTCAGTAATTCAGTTCAAAGAGTGACAACAAGTAACTACTTAAACTACTTAGCTCTGTGTTTAAAAAAACAAAAACAAAACAGGTTGTGTTAAATGATGCATCCAAGTACATTTTAAATGGTTGAGTGGAAGGAAAAAGTCAAGTTTGGGGGCGTTTCATAAGATGCACCAAGAATATCCAGGACATTAACTACAACTGTGGCATTGCTTGTGTTAATCTAGACCCAGTTATCAGGTAAGCATAAATTTGAATTTTTATTTGTATTTTGTCAGTGAATCCTCAGTTTGTGACCCTGATTTCCAATAAAACGACTCATCAAAACTCTTGTGATCCCAGATACCTTTGCTGCTTAACCCCCTTTCTTGTCCAAACTTTTTTCTTCCACTCAACCTTATATCTATATTTTGAAATCTCTACAACAGACAAGTTTATTTCTTTCTTTTTATTTGAATTACTTTTATAGCTTATGAACTTTTTTTAAACAATGATGTAAGTCTTAAATGAGCTCACATGTCATCTGTCAAAATGATAAATGTATGTATAAAGAAGATGAGAAATGGGTCAATCAGGTCATGTTTGGAAATGTTTTGTTTAATAACTTCTAGAATAATTGAGACAGAAGATGAAATTGCACACAAAATATGCATTCCAGCTCCATTTCACACATTTATTGAAACACTTTGGTTTAGTTTAGGGTGTTGCAAAACAAAGTTTATACCACAAATTGTTGATAAGATTCCCAGGTATTCCCTGTCAAATTCTACCCGGTGTGGTTGTGAACTTCCCCAAGGGATGGAACCATAAACACGTGTCCAATAAAAAGTTCAGCACATTTCACAACAAATTCCAACTTAAACCACTGACCATTAACGACAGGTAGATTCGGCACGTCCCAAGAGAGACGACTGGAAAAGCGGTTGTTCTCTCCATTCAGACAGAAATCAGATTGCACTTTTCTTTTGTAGGCTGTCTGTTTCAACGAAGCTCCCTGGGTTATTTAATGACTTCATGGCCACAGGGCAAGGGTTACAGTTTGTCCTTTCCTGCAATTAGCATTCACGGTTAGCTTAGCAGAACTAATGCACCGCAGTCTTTGAGGCTCAGGTTTCCCTTGCGCCCCTGAGTGACTGCGGGCAAGATTTAACTGACTGCTTGTATCCATTTCAAGCTGCTTTAATAGATCTTACTTGCAAAATCCCCAAAAGAATACAACATCAAGTTGGCTATTATCAGCGTAGGTGTCGCAGTTTTGCTCTTTTGGGGAAAAAAAAATAAAAAATAGAGATTATGAATTTTATTTGTCGGTAATGCTTTATGGTTATTTAGTTACATAGCTGTTGACACAAGTGTCTCAAAGGATGTCTGACAGAGCCGCGTATCCAGATCAATATGGCGCAATTATGTCTGCATTTATCTCTCAAGCATGTCTCATAACATCATTAATTGATTAGTTTTTTGCTTCGTCCACCGACATTTAAGCAATTAGGTCAAAACCAAGTGATATTATGGATATATTTGGCAGACAGGAACATTTACACCAAAGCTATTCATGTCATTTTTGTGGGGTTTACATACAAATTCTTAATCAAAAATGGTAATTCAGGTTATACATAAATACAAATATATATACACATATATTGATCTATGCGTAGATATGCATGTATATCACAAACTGCAATTTTGAGCCTAAATCATTAACATATTAGTCTAATATAACATAAATATACATCTTTTTGCCATTTCTATCACACTTAAATATTTTAGATCATTAAACATTTTTTTTTGCATCAGTTAAAGATAACCTGAGTAAATAGGTAAAGTTGAATTTGTATCAGGATTTCATTCAAAAAATGAAAAAGCTATCCAAGCAAACCTGGCTCTCTGAGACAAACCTGATAACCGAAACCCTGAACTTGATAACCGTCGGTGCCACCTTAAGTGGTATTGCTGCTGAGTCAAGAAATCGCATAATTAGAACCTGTCTGACAACATAAAGTGGGCTAAGGATCTCAAAAAGGGATTAAGTGTTTACTGGGCGTCTTTTAAATCCCTTTAGAGACATTTTGACTAACTCAAATTCCCTGAATTGTTTAAATTATATCCCGTGTTAAATACAACAAAAGCTGAGAGATTGACAAATTAGCAACATTGTTAAAGCATTTAAGTCAGAATTGAAATTGATCTTAAGTGTTACAATATTTTTTTTGCAGTCCAACAACATGTTTTGACTTCCCCTTTCACCGATTCAATGTCCTTTATAGTAGAAGTGGAAAAATGTTTTTTTCGTTTTGCTCCACAATGTGTTTACTCCTTCTAAAATCTATGATATTGAGTATAAAGTACATTTGTCACTTTCTAAGTGCATTCTGTCTGAGTGATCAGTGTTTGTCCTGCATTATGGAGGCAAATCAATGCCGCAAAAAAGTAAGTATTTTCATAAATAGCTTTTGATTATTGGACGTTATTAACGTTTCTGAATTCGGTTAAAGTGAAACAGTGCTCTGCCCCCGTCGGCTCAATCGCAGATTAGGCAAAGTAATGTGAATGCAGGAGATCAATCCACTCATCTAATAATGCTTGTATGTGTGCTGCAGCGGGGCATTGAGGAGTCTGGTCCTAATTCATCATCGTACACACACATTATTTTATTATTGATGGCTGTTGCCTCGGGCAGGTCCATTTGTTTTTTTTTTTCTTTTCCAGTTTTGTGCCAGGCGGCAGAACGCTGGACGGAGGGTTATTCGGGCAGCCCCCTGCCAGCAGTGTCGCACGCAGCACTCTCCTATTCAGATATTGATCATCATTTCTCCCGATAATCCGGCACCTGACACATTTTTACAACATTATGTGGAACAGGTCAGGGGACAGCGTTAATGAAACAGCACGATGATGGATGTTGTTATCCACAGCATCAAGAACGGGATTTATAAGCGCACGGCTGCAACTCTGCAGAGCTTGTGAAGACTTAAGCAGCGAGGTGGTCCAAAATCACAAACACAAAGTGGTTCAGAATTGTCACTTGGAATGAAAATTATAGTTTTCAAATTTTGCACAAATCAAATTGTGGTCTTCTTTTGAATTGAGTCCCTTTTATTTGATACCCCCAAATAAAACATAGGCAATAATCTTTTGGATGTAGTCATGAAAAATGCCAAAATCTTTCATTTAATTTATCCATATTTAATTTTCTGTGGATTTTCTTTAAATTTTTACTATATTTCCATGCATTTATTTTGAAAACCAGTGTATTGTAGCTCGGCTTTGTTGAACCTCCACATTCTTACTTCCTGGTTTCAGCGCGTGGCTATGTCCAAGGTTTGTGGTTGTATCAAACTCTTTAAATATTCCGACGTTAGACTCAACATTTCTCCATGAGATGTTCATATTATCTTGCGGAGATAAGACCATATTAATTTCGGGTATTGTTATTGAACACAACCTTGCTTTAATGTTCTCCAAAGCTTTATCTCTGACTTGTTCTGTCAATTTTCTGTCTAATGTTCATCTGAGGCCTTCACAGATTCTGAGATTAAATCACACCACATTTAGCAGATTTTTGATTATTCTAAAACACATTTTCCTTGAATTCAGAATTACACTCTGAACTTTGCGTTAGCTGCTCAGAGCAAATCCCAGTGCAGGTTTGATGGTGGGTTTAAGGTTTGATGTAACATGACAACAATGTGGAAAAGTTCAACAGTTATGAATACTTTCGCACGCCAAAGTAGATTCGAATCTGCTCAATGAGAAATTACCAACGAGACAAAGGCGAGATAAAACTGAATAGGTGTTTTTCTTGTGTATTTTTATTTTTTTATTTTTTTTTCTGTTCAAAAGGGTAACAGCAAGCAACATGGTAAAAATCAGGCTGCGTGAGAGCACTGGGAGTGAAATCATAAGAGAGGGCTAAAACACCAGGCGTGAAGTGAGCTGTATGACTGCGAACTCTGTGCTCCACTCCCTCTCCACCATACATCCATCCCTCCTGGCTAATGTATCCCCTCTCAATAGCACCGGGGACAGAGGAGAAAAGACATTGGTTTGTGTGAAGCACAGAAAGCCCCATCGTTCGCAGCACTAATTGGCAAGAAAGCTTCACTTCATTCACTGCTGCGTGTCCTTTGTTGTCCTGTAAAGTGCAGTGCCTTTTGAGGGGTTGTTTCAAAACCTGGCTAATTTCTGCAGACCTCTTACCTGAAGCTGCCTTATGTGCCCATGCCATTATTTGTTTATTTTTGTAAAAACACAATGACGAAATACCTTTTGTTTTTTTTATGTCTTCGTGTGTAAAAACTAAGATTTTACAGAATTTCAATGATTTTTTTTTATTCTCAAGCATCTGTAAGAAGTAAAATAAATTAACAAAAAAACAAACATTTAATCTCTGACGAATTCTGCTTTTCACAGTTGTGGGAGCTTTGCAGAGACAGAACAGAGGTCGGTGGATGAAAAGAGATGGCTTGTCCTTCCTTTCATCATCACACTCGAGTGGCTGTATAAAAGCCTGCAAAATGTAGCTTGCAGTTGTATTTTTGCCACAATTACACTTTTATCCTGTTGTAAAATGCATTCAGAGGTTTTTGACTGGGTTTCATTGGTCCATTATTCTTACAGGCTCTCTTAACCCCCCTCACACATGAGTTTTGTATTAACCCATTAAGAGTTGAGGCATCCTCTGGAAATGGGAACCACTATAGCCATATGCATCATCGGGTGCTAATGGGTTAAATACAGCTGCTTAACAGCTATTTTATTTTACGCTTCAGCTGCTGTATATGCTGCATTACTTCTAGAGCTGGTCCAGGGCTGTATGGAGCCCTGAACAGAATTTCATTTGTGGCAGTCATTAATTTCACCCATCTTGAAAGTTCAACTAATAACCCCTTCATATCATCCATTCAGACATTTATGTTTTATGCAACATTGAACAATCATTTTGTGGATAGGATTGAATTTATCATGGATTTTATCCAAAATGGGCCAAAATATGCATACATGCTCTAATGTACGACTCCGCAATGGTTTAGACAAACCACCCTTGGCGGGTTTGACGTAGTATTTGGCAGAATTGGTCGATTTCATACAAATCGGTTGGTTTCCTGTGAAAAATCTGTCTTCTAGGCACAGCCCATATTTTTACAAATGGGTTGAGATCAGGAAAGGCCATTTCAGAATCTTGATTTTTTTTTTGATGTGTGTTTGTGATCGTTCTCCTGTTGGAACAGCCTACACCATCAAACTCAACCAAATGAAATGAAATTGGATATGATGTTCTAGAGCTTGCCTACTTTCTTCTTGGTACTGACCAAGCAAATATTTTGGAGTGCTATATTATATGTTAAATGAACTCATTCAGGTGTTTAGTAACAAGTGTCATTTGGGAGTGATTTTCCCTTTCTGTCCAGCAGGGGGTCAAATGGGTCACCCGACCTGGAAAACCACCAGGTTCACGCTGAAAAGCCAGAGTTCCGCTTTTTTTTGTTTGATAACGCATCGCTCACGTTAGAGGTGATCAGCTGGCTCTCTTGCAATGTACTTCTGGTTTAGTGGTAAAACAAAAACTGCAGCGTGGTTGCAGTTCATTTTATTCAACTAGAATTTTCACTCCAACCTGATATCCAAAGAGGGTTTCTGTTTTAATAGAGACCCTCATTGATGGCTTCTGCAGGGAGTGCAGGCTGGATCAGTTTACCTTGTTACCTTGTCACACTCTGTTCTAGTCTGATCCCCATGTCCATTTCCGCTCAGCTTCCCCTCCCAGTCACGGCCACAGAGCCCAACAGGGTTTTCTTTGTCCCCCATGGCCAGTCATCCATCCTTAATCCCCAGTTTTTTAACCACACTGGAGACATGCTGCATGCTTTCAAAGAGTAAGCTGTTGATTGATATCCTCAGTCTCCCTAATAATGTTTTGAAGAAGCATTATGGCCCAGTTGTGACAAATGATTGTATACACAGGTAGTTTCACTAATACATATCTGCCGTAGGTCCTACTGAATATTTCTGACAGGACAAAAGTACATGTGTCATGTTACATCCACAAACTCCAATGTATTTTATTGGGAGGTTTTTTTTATAGAATAAATACGATAGGGTTTTAACTATGGAATAGAATTACATCCTTTTGTTTTACAAATAAAAAAGAAAAAATGTTCTCCATAGTTATTTTATATTCAGCCCTCCTGAGTCCATACTTTGTAAAACAACCTTTTGCTGGACGTACAGCTGAAAGACTTTTGGGTCCCTCTCCCCCAGCTTTACTGACAATATTTTTGGTAATTAATCATCACAAAAAAACTCGACCCAACCGACCTGGATCTAAACCATTTCATTGGGTCTCTGGCTATATGTGTAGATTCCTGTCTTATGTCTTCATTCAGCAGGATTTATTCTAGGTTTATCCTGTATTTAGGTCCTTTTGTCTTCCACTAAACTTGATGCTAAGATATTCAAATCACTTTTAGCTCGACTGTTTAGCAATTAATTCACTTCTGGGTGCTGTGCTAGTTTTCTTTTTTTTTTTTTTTTACAGATAGATTAAAAAGAGCTCAATATGAATGCACACCCCATGTTTCAGATCAGTTTTGTCATGTAAAAACCATGTCACAATTTCCTTTAACTTTACATATGTGTTACAGTATGTAAAGTTAATATACATAACATGTTACAAACCTTCTCTGTTTGTAACAAAAAATCCCAAGAAAATACATTGAGATTTACCCTTTATTGCTATTTATGAAGGAATGATGACAAATAAATACCGTCCTGAAAATCATCTATTAATTTCCCTGAAATACAAAGCAAATTAATGTAAACTGTTTTGTCGACATATAGAGGCCAAACTAAAAAAAAAGCAAAAAACTTCAGAACACCAGAATGAAGCTAGGTGGCAGTCACATGGACCCAAAAAAAGAGAGTAAAACGTTATTGCTAAACAATGAAAGACCTTTATTATACCACAAAATTTAAAACAATGACTTAAAAACCCACCTAATACTGCTTAAACAAATCAGCTAAAGAAAGTAATGACAATCCATTTCCATGAAGTGCTTGAAGTTTCAAGAAGACTGAAAGGCATTCAAATAGAGAGCACAAATAAATGAAGATATGAAATGAAAATCACTGCTTTTTTTATTTGCCATTATGTTACCCATTTCTCTAAATACCTTTTAGCTAATGCCGTGCATAAAATAACTCTTGGATCCTATTTGGCTTTAATTTAAGGGATACAAATCAATTCATCAAGTTGCCTTGATATCACTTAACGATGTGAGTTAGGTATGGTATTGACAGAAAACTGTGAAAAAATAAAATAAATAAAACCGTTGTAATTGCTGTTGTGTTTTGGTTAGGGCATAATACGCTTTTGCACAAGACATTTTGTCACAGCTTGACCATGTTAATAATGTAGTCATTGGTAACAAGATTTTGCATGTTTTTACTAAGATGTCTGCCCAGTTACCTCATGCCAGGAGATTCGGAGGCTTCCCTGTAATCACCCTAATCTTTAGCATTAGCCACTTCCAATCGAATGATACGTTAGGAAAATGTAAAGATTAAACTAAAATCTGCCATGTGCTAAAATCTGAATACTTTGAACTGAACTGTATAAATATAATAATGTCTGTAATAGGCACTTGTTTAGAAATATAGCTAAAATGTCTTTCTCTAAAGCAACAGCTGTGGTGGTTGTTGCATGCTGCTGACTGGCAGCATGCAACAACCATGGAAAAGTCCAGAATAGCATTATTCTATGTTTCCATCACTGGCATCTGATAAAAACAAAGGAACATTTTAGCATTTTTATACAGTAACTAATAAAAGCTTTGGTCTACCTTAATGCTTTCAATTGCCCAATGCCAAAACTAAATCCATGCAAATAAGTGGTTTTGCTTTTTAAACTCTCTGTCAGATAACACATTAAAAAATCTGCACAAGTATACAGTAGATAGGCTTTAGCTGAAGGGGGATCCCATCACCACAGGAAGTTCATTTTACTGTATTATCTTAAGGCCACCCCATCACATTTCCCCCCACCCCCACTCCCATGCCTACAAAATAAAACCATGGACCTGTATAATCTCCTCTGAGCAGTGGAGCACATTAAGATATCAAAAACATTTACTTTATCTAAACAGTCTGTAAATAACTTCCTATAAAAACCCACCGAAACACTGACATCCCGGATCCTCATCGAGCCAGAGGCCGCCTGTTTTAACAGCCACGATTAGCACATTAAACACTCACTGCTCAAACTGATGTGACCCAGTCGGCAGGAATAATGGTTAATTAACAGGTCGCGCAAAGTGGGGGGGTCGGCCCTGGAAATTTAAAACACGACAAAGTTAATCAGGCTAATTGTCAAAAAATCTCATTAACGTCATGTTCACTCTCAGAATTAAGCAGAAAAAATTGCAAATGGGATCTTTTTCAAAGTGCGCTCACACAAAGACGTGTGGAATATGTTAGCAACACACAACAAAGTGCCATATCTGCATAGAGAAACATTCATTCATAAAAAAACATGTTTTCTTTTTTTGCATACGCATGTTATTCATTCAGAAAGCTTCCATTAATCCTTTGATCGTCTCCACCGTGTCATATGCTGAGTGTGATGCTGTGAATAGTGTTCGCTGGGATTTTGGCATCAGATTCCTCGCCACTAACTCTGAAGATCACAAAGGTGTTGGAAGGGATGATGGCGGTGGCATTCAGGGATTTACCCAGCCAGCCGTGAGGGCCTCGTTTGTACATTTTAACAGTTACCTGAGGAGTAGAAAGCGGAAAAAACACACCTTTAATTCAGAAAACAACGGTCAGGATGCAAGAATTTTAAACAAAGACCAATGATGTGCATGATCCTAAAGAAATTATTATGGGAATTGTTATTTTTTTTTACTGCTATGACCATGTCTGTAACACCTTGAACTAAAATGACGCTTAGCAGCTGGCCTGTAGAATAAACATTGTGATCCTACTGGCAATATTCACCGTTTCAGGTCGATTAGAGGATCTAAAAAATATTTTTCTGTGACTTAAACATTTTCCTTCCTTTATCAACTCTTCAAAACAGAAACAGAACAACATTTAAGTAAGGTAGATGTGTTTTTGTAAGCTATGAAATAGCTACGGGAAATTAGCCTGTTGACGAATTTAGCCACACTATAAATGGCTAAAGTCGTCAAGAGGCGAATTTAGAGCTTCTTGCTAGACTTACTTCAAGTAAGTCTAGTGTAAAAGGGTTAGGGTGCCAAAGCACCCCAAACTTACTTAAATAGAGGTGGCTGTGTGGTGCTGTGGGCTCTTTTCTCTCCCAAAGGCCCTCAGAGCTTCTTAGTGTGTGTAGTATTATTAAATCTTGGGATTCTGGTTAAAATTATCACAGACTCTTGCCAGCAACAAGGAAATTGGTCATCACCGATTCGTAACAGGACACTGGCCAAATGCATATGACCTTCTTGCAGAGCCTTCCCAGCCTAAATCACACAGGATCCCTCTGAAGTGAGCTAAACAAAAGAGAGTATAGTGGAGGACCTAGGATTCTGGAGTACCTTGGGAGATTGTACAATGGTGACCGGCCAAAGATTCCTCTCTCTGTGTGCACCGGTCTTCTCAAAAGACAGAGGAACAGACAGAGACTGACAAAAGGAGGTTTGTACAAAGCAGTAACAGCAGGAGTGGCAACAATTGTGCCAATGATGATTGTGTTAACAACAATTATTTCTCGAGATAAATAATTGCGCTCAAATTAGAGTTAGATTATGGTGCTGGACTAAAAGAGTAATGCATTTTAAGTCCTGTTTTTAGTAGAAGTGGCAATGCATTTGTCAATTTGTAATGCTAGCATGTTACATGTGGAAAGAATCATGCCTCTATTTAAAATCAAATTAACTATTAAACTGTAACCTTTCCAATCAGCTGTTTTAAACACTGAGCCCCTCAGTCAGATTTGAGATCCAAACAGAAGTCTGGAACTGAATAAATATTAAATTAACCCTCTTCTCGGTATGAGCTTTAATTTCCCTCCACATCTTGAATGGAGTCATCCCTCCCATGATTTTCTGTAGGTTGTAGGGCATAATACGCTTTAACACTACATCAAAACTGCCTGTTATGTTTCAAGCCTGACAATGGCGGCCTTAACTAGATTTAGACATGCAGGTAATTGAACCACATCCATTTCAAAAAGAATGCCACGCCGCATCTCTTGTTTGGCTGCATTTACTGGGGATAACAGAATATTACAGTGCCTTTTCACAGTTCCATTTTCTTTCACTTTAGCATTAGGCAATTTTTCAATTATTTTTTTTTTTTTCCTCCATGTACTTTCATCCCCGGCTCTCCATAATGTCTGGGCCTTTTAGTTAATGCTGGCGACAGTCAGAGCCTAGTATATCGGCCCCTTGTCCATTTTGCAGGTCATTGTGGAAGCCCAATGGGCCTTTTATTACGGCGACATCAAAAGGCAGATAAGCATTAGAGGTGGGGAAAATACCCTGCACTAGATATGTTCCCTCTTTCTTTTGTCTGCTATTGAAAGTGATCATTTTAATAGTGAAGAGGTTGCTGAGCTTCGGGGCTGATGGGAAGTGCGACACCCCTGACAGCCTATGAGCAAGTCGATAACACACCACAAGCACACAGCACACCCTCAGCACCTGCACGCTCTCGCTGCTAACCTAATTATCTGCAACAAAGGCTGCCATGATTTCACACACACATCTTTCTGCCATTTACTTGCTTATTAGTGTGCATTAAAAAGGGGGGTAGGAAGATAGAGGGGAGAAGAAAAAAAAAAAAAGGACAAAAAGACAAAACAATTGTGTCTTATATTGCAGCCTTGGCCGGATGCCACATGGCTTGTGTTACAATAGCATCAGGCCACTTCAGAGTCAGCAAGTGTCTATTAATTTGGGATGCATGAAAAAGTAGCTTTGTGACAGCTGGTGGCTCAGACGTTTACAAACCAAGGCAAGACTGTCAGAGTGGAATTATTCTAACAAATTACAGCCAAGTGTAATGATCGCTAATCAGCAATTAACTAATTTTAGGCTCAGAAAGCTAGGCGCTTCTATCCTCTGTGGGTCAGACAATGCAGCTCCTGCATCTTTCAAACAGAACGGATGACGAGACGGGAGACGCATTTTGGAGATTTTACCGCAGACTGCAGAAGATCACAATCGCCTGGAAGCATTCTGGCAAAGTTTATGTTTAATTACTGCATCAGTTAATGATGTTATGAAAAAAAAACAAAAAAGCAATATGAATGAAGTTATAAGTCGCTAAAACAAGAGGGAAGATTCCTACCACCTTAGGCTGAAAATCACAGGTAGTGTTCCTGTGTGGCAGATGTTTTTTCTAATCCAAATAGTTTAACAGATTCAGGAACTGGTACGGCATGATGCTCTTAAAGTCATGTAACGCGACAGCCTGAAGCAAAAGACGACGCCAAGTTTACAACAAACGAGTCATGAAGGAAGAGCAACAGTGTTTTGCGGATATTTTCACAGCTGTGAGACCTCTTACATCTTTTGTATTACAATAAAAATTGAGCATCACTTTTTATAATAGACCATCATAAAAATGCATACAATAATAAAGTTGAAGAAAACTATACATGATTTTTTTTCGACAGTCATTTTCAATAAATCAGAATATGATTTGATGACACACATTTGTCACAACATAATAGTATTTGAATAAAACATATTTTAAGGATGCAGCAGAGTTTTTTTATTAAGTTCATATTTCAGTAATAAATTTTTTTGTGTTTTCATTGGCTGTAGGCAAAAAAAAAACAACCCACAATCACAAATTAAAGAAATAAAGACTTTACAGCATCACTAAGTAATCTATGCATTTCCTTTAGTGCGTCGATGGAATTACAGTTTGTCACAGCTTTGCAATCTCTAACAAGCCAGCATGAGCAGATCAATAGCTAATAAAATTATATCTCACCTTTCCTTGTAAACTGTTCACAAGTACACCGTAATAACTACCATTTCAAGCACTAACAGGCCTGAGTGTTTGTATGACTGTGGGCGTCTGCAGCACTTTATGTTGAGGACAGCGCCCTCGGGGCGAAGGCTGGGTGGAACAGAAGGGGCCGAGAGCTCACCTATCAGTGTCTACCCTGGGCGGCCGCTCTCTTTTTCAGAGATGTTGGGAGTTATTTGAATGACATCACTCCTCGTGTTTCAGACAAACTCCTTCTTATTTACCATCTGCCAAAAGTCTCCACAAAGCAAGAAGAAGGTTCACTCTGCTGATACTGATCTCCACTGGTCTCTTTATCCTTTACCCTTTCAGGCCAGCAGGTGCACTGCACATATTCAAAGCATGTTTGGGGTAAATGTGTTCGGATGATAAAACAAGCACACAAAACTGATTTTTCTTTGCGACTACACGTTGCAAAACTTGCTTGCGTTTAAATATTGGGGTCTGACAAGTTTGATTAATGTGATTTATGAGAGGAGCCTTGTAACTGGGTAAGGATGTGTCACCGCCTGTGTGTATTGCCATTCACAAAGTTCAGATTCTTCCTCTGATAAAGTCAAAGAATTCCAGCGGGGCATCAGTCAGAAGGGCCCGTTACCTGGAGCCATGGGTGCAGTGTTTCAGGTGAACTCTCAGTGAGCGTAACGGCACACCGGCTTCAGACGACGGGCTCTTTGTTCCGCGCCGTGTCTCCCCAGACGCAAACGGAGAGGTAACACAAAGTGACACACCTCTGACAAGCCAACCGTCTTTGTTGACAGTCCAAAATATCACGTAAGAGGAGCAAAACTGGTTTGTAGGTAGATGTTATTCTGAGACAAAGTGTTCCAACCTTGAGCATTTATTCTGTTTTAATTTTCTGTTTCAGAATTTAAGTTCTAAAATATTCATGAGACTGAATTTTTTTTTAAAATCGGACAAAAATAATCTATCCAAACAAACCTCAACCTATGCACAAATGCATTTGCCATCTTGTTAAATCATAGATTAACCAATTTTTTTTTTTTTTTTTGTTTTTGTAAAACTGAATTCAATTTCAACTCACCTAAATAGATAGTATGCCAAAGGATTGTAAAAGTCCCAAATTATGCCCCAATTTAAACAAATTAAAAAGTGGATATAATATAACTTCAACTCAAATCATTTAAAAATTTGCTATAGGTACGAGAATATTTTTTTTTTCGCTGAAAAAAGCTGCTGGCCAATTCATCAACTACTTCTGCAGTGTTTCTGCACTACTTCCTCCATAAAATATTAATACATGCTAACGAAGCTTCTGCATGGTCCAGATGTAGCTCATCCGTTAAAATTATTAAACTTTGATTTGGCGACATGACCATTTACGTCGATAACAACGTTTATCCAAAGCCATAAATGTGAAAACAAAAGGGGGGGAAAAAATTGCATGTTAAATTCTGAATGGCTGTTTCCTAACAGACTGCCTCGGCTAACAGGAAGCCATTAGACTCTCTCCAATAACCATTTGCATCCAGTCACCCTGCTATGACTTTATTTCCATCCACATAAGTGCATTTTCTGAGAGGTTAAAATATGAATCCCCTCCTTTTCTCCTCAATGGGTCTGGTTGTCTGGCCGACTTGAGAGGGTCCAATCTACGACTGATTTAATTTGGTCTTTACGAACATCTCTAACAAAATTAGCCCCAGAGCACACACCGACTGTCCCCATCTGACTCCATTAACTCTCAAATCGGGTTTAAAGACCATATTGATGCCGACTGTTATTAAGGGTGATTATCAAAACAACAGACAATGGGCCAAAGTGTCTGTTAACTAGTTTATCCATAATTTCACATAACCGTAACAGATGGCAGGGCTGTCAATTAAGTATTGCATCTACAGCCCACAGAGGTTGTCTGAACATGCAGTGTACTGTCATTTACACTAAAACTTAAACAGACTGCTCACAGGTGGCCAGGAGAAATGAATTGGCACCCAAATTAAACTTTTTTTTTCATTTAATCACAATCGCAAAAAATGCATCATTCTGAGAAAACCATGACTTCAGCTGGTCTTTTCTTGATGTTAGTAAGGTTTTTCTTTTTGCTGTAATTACGAAAAGAAAGAATAATAATAATAAAAAAGAAAACTAATGGCTCTACGCAGTCCACTTCACCACCTTTATTCACCTCAATTAACGAGAATGGCTTTTGAAGCTGTAATTAAGTGCCTCTGCTCCACTCAGTCCCCTTCATTATTCATGAATCTCTATTGATCATATCTAAGAGCCTTGTTCTGTGGGAGATCTCTGTAATATCCGGAATCCACAAAACAAATAACTGAGGTCTGGGAGATAAAATTAAGATCTTCAATGACAAGCAAGGAAAAAGCGACAGCGAGAGAGCCCACGCATTTAGTACCAAATATGAATATGGAGAAAAATATTTAGTTGTGAAATTTCCTGACTGGAAGAACAGAAGAGAATTGGGATAAAAAAAAAATAGTTTAGGACCGTCCAACTATTTCAAAATATTTTGATTTTATTTTTCCTCAGATGAATGGAAAGTCAACAGTTCTGGGGATTATATTAGCATTTAATTATTTATAATTCAAGTGCAAAAGCAAGTGCTAATGCTTGCTTTTTAATAATATTGTTTCAGCATTTAGCAGTCATCTTAAGCAATTAATACTTTTAAGACGACAGCAAATATGAAGCCAACATCTCTGGCTTTACAAACACAGAGTAGGAAAAAAGGCAGTTCATGGGAAAATGCAGAATAGATGCAATATGCTCAATTTCTGAGCTCAAATCAGCTAAAATATCGAATGTATAGCTCATATTGTTTAATTGGAAAAATTGTAACCAATGTTAGAGTAGCTAAAATTGTACAAAGTTGAGTCTGAGTGCAGAAGTAGAGGAAGGTCTCTGGAGAGTTGGATGGGATTTTGTTGCTGCTGAGGAATGCAGTTAAAGTTCCTTAAAGAAGCTGGCCACATAAAGATCGAAAATCAGTCCAAGTAATGCAACACATAGTTTTCCCTTTAAGAAATAGTCAGTTTTTCAAAAACATCCACTGCCAAATTCTGTTCCAAGTATGGCTAGCAGACTCCAGCTGTGACTGTTGTTTTTTAATCTGGGTTTTTCTTTCATATTTGTTCTTAAGTGGGTTTTGCTTGTATTCTGTACAGCTGCAGGAAAGCCCCCAGAACCATTTGTTGTGACCACCACATGGGTTTCTGGATAATTTGGTAATTAAAAATGCATGAAAGAGGGGTCATGCAGGGGACCAGGACTGACTGGAAAGGTTAGATTTGATTTTCAATTGCAGTTTTCATATTTCTCCTCCACTACATTTTCATTACTTTAATTAATTTGATCGTTTTTGAAATCGATCATAGAAACCTTAATATAGAAATTGTGCCTCCATAAGATCTTGCTGGGTACTTGATAAATAAACTGAACTCAGTATGAATTCATATCACAGTATGGATGTATATTTAGTGAATTTAAAATATTCATAGTTGTGAAAAATTGATTGAAAAAAAATGTGACAAACATGCAAAAAAAAAAAAAAAAAAAAAAAAAAAAAAAAAAGAAGCAGCAGCCAGTAAGAGACAAACATTTTTCCCACCACTGTGAAGTTTAAATTTGTTAATTAACTAGATTTTGGGGGGAATTGTTTGTTTGTGATCAAACTTTATATATGCTAGTTATTGTAATAATCACAAACAATCCCACAACACTTGAAGAATGACTTAACCGAGTTTCAAAACTGATGCTTTTCTAGTTTCCTGCAGCAGATATCTGTGCTGCTCGCTTTACATAAACAGCAAACAAATTTTTATCCATGCACTCCTTCTTGGAAGGATTTCGGCTACGGCTTTTCTCCACATAATTTTAACTTATGTTGTAAGAAAGAATGTGAACATCATTTTTAGAGGGAATCATTAGGAAAACTGTCCTTCCATCTGGTTCAGTTGACTGCCTGATAAACAATGAGCTGAACATATCTATTATTTTTTTTTGGGGGGGGGGTTCTCTCCATTTCCCTTTCAGGGAAATATTTATACAGTATACAGTTTTTAAAGCCAGTTTTTATCAGTTTTTATTTCAAACTTGATTAAGCTGATATGATCTTACTTTCCTGAGTGACTTTCTTTAAATAATTGTATGTCACCTACCTTTGGTAAGTATTCCCATTTGTTCTGTAATACAATTCAAATGTCTATTTCTTGCTACAGACCAACTTTTGAATGAATATTGATGCCTTCAAGCTTTTTTTTAAAACATATATTCAAATTAACTGGAACTGCATGTGTTAAGTAGGATGTGTAAAACATGAACCTTGACAGCAGATGTTTAAATTAACAAAAGAGTGGTTGAAGAGCTCTCCAACATGACTGCTATATCACACCGGGGGATAAATTTAGAGAAAAGGCAGAGAGTCATCTTCAAATGGACATAAGCAGATTCTCTCTGTGGGACTTTTCACTACTTCTCAGTACTTGAGTGAAAAAAAAAAAAAAAAAAAGAATATTTACCAAGTTTATACACGTCGCAGCTTTTATCATTGCCTTCGACTATGTAAGTGGACCATGTCTTTACTAGCTAATCACAGACACTTGTGACACTGCAGCACACTTCTCTTGTGTAATTACGTTTTCCTCAGCGGCTTCCTACACGCACACACACAGACACACACACACGCACACACACGCACACGCACACTGCAGAGCAAATTATTTCCAATTCTAATTTTCTTTCAAGAGTGATCCTGAAATTACAGAAATTTGAATATCCTGGTGCTTTATTTTGGAAACAATTTTCATTTAAGTTGTAAAAGCTGCTGAGAAAAGTGCATGACAGATTCATGGGAGACTATCACAAAACTTGTAAGGGGAACTTTAGTGAATAACTTAGAATAGATGAACTCACTATAGCAGAATAGATTAACACTCTAATAACTGGTAAATCCTACTGATCTGGCTTGTACCAAGAACACCGTCGTGCTTGATTAATATCATTTCAAGGGTTTCAACTTCCGAGGTCAGTGGAAGGTATACTGTCTGCAGCAAAGATTTGCGTGAGAAATAATTTTTAGTTGTTTGGTTTTTAAATCTAAATTACATCTAATCTGCATCATATTTGTACTTGTAAAAATGACCTCTTAGTACCACCTAAACCAGTCCAGAAACCATCAGTGTTTCAAAACCAGGGCTTTATTCTACTTGTAAAAACATAAAAACATCATTGCTTCTGTCTAGATACGATACAGATTAGTCAAAGTTGGACTGGAATATTAAATTGTTACTATTATGTGTGAAACCTTCATTTTTGTTTTTCAAAAAAAAGCACACCTTGCGAAAATCAATTTTTTTTTGTTTTTGTGAGCCTAACAATACATTTAAAATCAACATTGTAAGTATTTTGTGACGTCTCTATAAATAATTTGAACTGATCATAAAGAGAGAGCGAATGGCGACAGTCGATCCCGATAAGATCTATTTGGGCAGCAGAATTGTCAGGCTTTGTAAATGACCTGCTCCGGGCCCTTTTTACCGTTTGCCATCGTTCATTACCACCACAAAGCAGTTGATGTCCCCCTCCTCTCAACCTTTTCATTTGCGCCGAGCTCGACATGCACCAGGCTGTCCATTACAAGCCTGCGACACGTGCAGCCCACGAGACAGCCAAACGGAGAGGAATGTCAGGGTGGAGTTGAATTAACAAGCTGCAATTGTGTGAAACCTGTGGCCCGTCGGGGAGACAAGATGTAGCTCCAGCAACCGAGACACCCGTATTTGTACAGTCTCTATATTAGTCGAGATGTTAAATGGCCGCATGGAATTGGAAACTTTAAGGAGTGCTTTTTGAAGAAACTGACAAATAATGTCATGTTTCATTGAAAAAAACAAAAAACAAACAAAAAAAAAACCAACCTAACCAAACAGGATGTAACGCAGAGATGAATACAAAAATAAACCTGCACTTTGGATCCTGATGTGAACAGACTTTCACCTCTTACTCTGCCTTCTTAACACACACACACACACACACACCCCCACACACACACACACACACACACACACACACACACACACACAGTAATTACTCCTCAATCCATACAAATTGAATGAAGCCAGGACCGTGGTCTAAGAATATAGACCGTAATTAATAAATTACAGCCACTCTACTCTATCATTCTCCACTTTGGAGCATGTAGACCTCCCATTCACTGCGGAGCAATTACCCGAGCTCACGGGTAAAACACACGCGATCTGACGCCCCTTTTAACAGAGCAAACAGATGCCCGAGTGAAACTGTAAGGTCATACCACAGGTTTTTCAGCCTGTGTGTTTACAAGTAACAAATCAAAAGCATGCATTATTTCTGAGCCCTGAAAATATGCCCAGGGGAGATATTAGGTTTCCCTGCATCCCCTTAAGCTTCCCCTTTGCAGCAGCTGCACACGAGTAAAGTGGATGTAATCCTGCATACAGTGGATGGCACAGGCTTCAAGCTGAACGTGTTCCATGCATAAATCCGTTCACGTATTTAAGTTTGTTGAAATATATATTAAAACAAATGTGGCTTAGTACAGCAAAAAAAAAAAAAAAAAAAAAAACATTTTGAAGGGTATGTTAGGCTTTGTGACACATTTGCAGTTAAAAATATGTCTTTGAAAAGAATATATTTTTCTTTCGCTGCGTGTGTCCCCATAGGCTAGAAAGGAGTCTGCTGGAGACCTTCTAATGACTGCCGGGTCGTGTATCAAATACACAGCAGCTGGAGGCGAGTAGTGAGAGTGCATACTCTGGGTTTGGGTTTTTGAGGGTGGGGGCTGGGTGCAAACTGAAGCCAGGACTTGCATGGGAGGCCGAGGCTCGGCGTTTGGGTGCAGAGGGTTGCGAATCAGTAATGGATGCGGACCACAGGTCACGCTCCTTGGTGTTGAAGAAGTAATGTCAGCCTTCAAAGCAAATTAACTGACAATTGAAAGTGATCTATGAGCAGCAAATACATTTTTTTTTGTGAGAAGTCCTGAATAAAAATGTCCAAGAATATATTTTTTCAATGTGTAAATAAGAACATGAATAAAATTTAGCTGCATTCCTACATACAGATTAACAATTGCTACGGATTGCATGTGGTGTTCCTCAAGTATCAGTGCTAAGACACAATGTTTTTCTTCTAATTAATAATATCCATACAGTTTCTAAATGGCTTCCATCTTTACTGGTAGCAGAAAACCCACATCTGTATTCTTATGGGAAGGATTGCGTGGAAACAATAGGAGACGACTTAAAAAGTTGGTTTGACGCTAATTAATTTTAATACAAGTAAAAGATTGTTTTTTTGTTTTTTTTTTTCCATATTTTTAACCAGGTCTGTGACTAGCAAAAATAAAGTATCTGAAATAATTTTTCTGGAGACATTATCTGCAATAGGCAGTGCTGGGAGTCACATAAATTATACTAAATCAAAAATGTTAAAGTCAAGTGCATTAAACATTTATCACTTCAGAATTCATTATATATGCTGCTGTGTTTTTGATTACATTACCTAATACCAATGATTTTTTTTTTTTAAGTTGCAAGATTTGTTAATTTAGCCAACAAGTGACATTTTTGAAGAAATAAACAGACTACATTAAACTTGCACAACTGGATAAACATATAAAGCATACAATGAACTTAAATGATGTAAAATGTTAAACAGATTTAAATGTATTCTTATAACTGATAAAGTGATAATGTGAGTGTGATGAAGCAAATGCTTGAAAGATAAAAAGAAAAAAAATCTCAACTTTTGTCTGATGTACATCCATTTTGTGATCTTTTGGTTTGGCAATGGCCTTTTATAAGAGTTGTGGCATCGATGTTGGACATTTTTAGTCTCATTATTTTTTCTAGTCTGGGATATGAAAGCAAAACCTTGCTTTACTATTTACTATTGTAGTTACAATCTCTTCAATTAGTTCTTTGTTTCCAGATTACTGTTTTTATTTTTTATTTTTAATTTAAATAAAATTATGAAAAACAAGGTAATTGAAAAATCTCTCATTTCCAAGTGAACAACTGGCAGGTAAACAAAATTATTTACCTTACCATCCTGAAAAACTAGGGAGGTTGTGGCAGTAATTGACATTTGTAGAGGTAATCACATCAGTTTAAGTGGTTTTTCAAAACATAAATTTAATTCAATTAATCTAGATTGTAGGGTGTCAATTTACAATGAATGTAACCTCAATGAATCCTCAAATAACCAATTATTTAAATGCAGGCCCTATTCAATTCAACCCAGATTTATCCAAAACAATCCACTCATGGAGTCCAATTCAAATTCAGTTCATAAATCCATGAGAAATCTTGTTATGATAAAATACATTGGAATTCAGTTAATCATATAATGCCAATTGGTATATTGCTGCAAACACTGACAAAATATCTACATATATATCTACTGGGAATGACGGTTAAGATCAATGTCAAAGTTGTAGAAGAAGCTAAGATCATTTAAAATCAGTTAAAAAAAATACACACAAATCAGGTTATAGAGTTATTACTAAGGGAACTTTGTCTAGAAATGAGCAAGTTGCAATTTTGGGAAGGATGCTAATCCTTTTTGTTTAAATTAGAATTGATTTTATTTACAAAGAACCTTATGAAGTCATCCCTACTGACAGATAAAGGAATGCATGCCTCACAAAGCTGTGACTCTGCTTTAGTCTGGCTGCACTAAAAAGAAACCAAGAATCATTATTGCAGTCTTCAATCACTGATGAAAACTATGCTGTTCTAGATGTCGCCGTTTCTGGTGTAAGAAATTACATGTTCTTTCTCAAGCAATTAGATTTTTTAATGGTTATTATTTTATTTAAAAGAGATTGAAAATGACCAATGCTTTCCTCATTGCAAAAAAATACAAAGAGCTTTTCATTTAAATGTCTCATAAAAATGTATTGCTTCATTTTTTTTTTTAAATTTTACATTTTGAAATAAAGATTTACCTTAAAAAAGGGTTCAAGTAACATTTTAAACTTGTGTTATATTACGCTACGAGTGCACTCCCAGGCACTGTGTTCACACCACAACATGTAGATATAAACAACAAAGAGTTCAGTTAGGCAGCCATAAAGTACTACTGCCCCCTGCTGGATCATGTCCGCCATTACATTTTACATCACTACATAGCATGTAAAGTCACCAGTCAGGTTTGTGAACTCACCTGAGGAACGTGGCCTAACAAAGCCCACAATGACTCAGCAGCGAGGGTCTTGACTCTGGAAAACTCCAACGTTTCAGTGTCCTGGCGGTCCAGCGCGATGTACTGGCAGCCCTGGTAGTCTCCTTTCAGTTGCTCACCACCATGCAGAAGCACCAGGTCCCACGTTCCCATCTTCCTGAGGACGCCTCGCACCGACTCCATCTGCCTGTACGACAGATGACCTGCAGAGCAATAAGAAAAAATAAATAAAAAATACAACTGAATTGTTTGATTTTGGTCAATTTAATTTAATAACTTAAGCTCAACACTAAAAATGTGGTTCTACAAGCTTTGTGAAGACCATGAGGGTTTGAGCCATTATGCACATTTTTGAAGCCTGTTGATCCATTCACCTGAGATCCAGGAGGGAGTCACAGCATCAGATATCCAGCCCATATAGCCCTCTTTGAAAGATTTGAGGAACTCATGTATCTGGCTGTAGGGTACCAGCTCCCTTCTCTTCGTCAGCTCCTCATCCAGCTTGAGGTCGGGGGAGAGAAAGATGACTCTGGAGAAGAAGAGACTGTTGCGTACAGGCACTCCGCTCCTCTTCAAATGACTGCATAATTGAACCGTTTTGCGCTAGAAGAAGAGACAGTTAAACATAATGGAGAAAAAAAAAAGTAATGTCTACTTTTCTTTTTTGGCTGTTCATTTTTAAATATCACCCTAATGATATGGATGATACGTTTTCTTTTTTTTTTTATCGTCCTACTAAAGTAACTTTTTGTAGCTAAACATCTGGAAGGATTCAACTTCTTCGTCAGGTTTAAAAAATGCGTCATACTGGCATATCTTATACCGTGTCTCTGAATAAAACTAATAGTACTTCATTTTGTCATTCAATTACTAGTAAGTAATCTCTGGCCAAACAAGTTATTGACACAGATAAACTGATGCTTGTGGTACTCCGATGTGTGCAAAACATATGGTTAAGAAACTAGATAAAAAATGGCCTCAGATGGGCTTTTCCACGGGATAACAAAGGGCCACATTCTATAAATACTTAAATACTGTAGGTTTGATACATGAAGATCTGCGTAAAAGGTGGGTTCAGTATGGATCCTAGATGTCTTGCTGTCTTGCTTAAGTTTATGTATTTGGCATGCACTTTTATCATAAGTGACTTTCATATGACGACATGACACTGTAAATAAAGCGGTTTATCATAGAACACCCTGATATACATAGTTGTTTTTTGTTGTGTGCTTTTCTACCATTCTACAAACTTGTCCAATCCGTCGCAGCATTGGACAAAAAATAAAATAAAGATAACTAAAAAAAGGATATAAAATCCATTTTAGGGACCAACTGTTTTGGTCATGTATACATGACCTCGGTTATAATTACAATTGGAGGCTTTCAAAGAAGAAGAAAGGCTGGTAACCAGTCACCCTAAAGGCAAGGGAAGTGATGTAACCCTCGAGTGAATCTGCAGACTGAACAATTTTACCAGTGCAGCTTGTGTTTGCCAGAACGGTCTTCTAATCAAGCTTCCTGTCATACTGAAGTATCTATAGAAATGGAAATGAGTGACTCCTAACAGACACAGCAACGTCAGGTCACAGCTGTGTTTAGGCACCTGCCTGCTTTCAAACTCCCCTCCACCCCCCGTACCGCCCCCTCTGTCTGTGAACGCAATTATAAGAGTGCCCACTTGTGAAGTTTAGGTAGCCCTGCTGCAGTGTTTGAAATTTCCATATAAATTGTTACAGCGACACAGAGTCTCTTAACCCTGTAGCAGTTTGTATGAATTCAGTGATTTAGATAATTAATTGGACCTTGAGCTTAAGTATGCTAGACAAGCTCCTTTTTTTTTTTTTTGAAGCAATCTTCTATTAATAGAGTCTGTTTACCGTGACAGCTTTGAGGGGATCTTCAACCTGTTCAATGTGAGTATTGGAAAAATTCTCGTCTTTGTCTTTAACTTGCACATGCCAGTTTTGGTTGTGAGCACACACTGTCCCACTCCAAGGCTTAACATCCATGCAGAAGATCCCACGACCTGAAAAAAAACAAAAAGAAGTTAAACAAAGGTGAATGTCTATCGATTCTCCAAAATCATGCTTTTGTCTATCGGTATTTTTCTTCTGTTTGTTGGGTTTTTTTTTTTTAAAGAAAGTATGGCACTAGTGGAACTTTATTCAAACTAATCAGACAGGAAATGGACAGAGAAAGAATGGGGGAAAGCATGTAGCAAAGGTCCGACACAACAGCTACGTCAAAGGCCATCATTCTCTGTTCATGGGGCGCCTCTATGCCATGCAACATTACTGGTTTGTAAAAGAAAATGTCACTTACAGGACAAAACAAGGTAATTTGTATTTACTCAAATTGATCTTTAGCCAGGCTTAACATTTGTCTAATGATCCAAAACATTTACAGTCCTTCTGAAAAGTCTTCCCAATGCTCAAATTTTTCCACATTTTGTTATGCGACATCCTTCTTCCAAATTGGATTAAACTGATCTCTTTCCTCAAAATTCTACGGGCAATCTGTAATGGGACGACACTTTTTCACATCCCTGTACAAATAATTAATGACCACCATGAAAGGTTACGCTTTCAAACCTGTCAGGATGACCATGTTGATGTCGTCTTTGGCGGCTTGATTCTGGTCAGGGACACGAAGATCGCAGTGTACATCTTCCTTCCTCAGCCCGGTGAGTTTTCTGCAGAAGACGAAACCAAAAGATCTTAATAGGATCTACTCTGCATTAGTAAATATACAAGTTACCCATTAAATATGTTAAGTCCTGGGACTCATTAAGCTAAAAACACCCTGTGCTAATATATTATGGGTTTGTTGACATGACTGAGGTTTTTGGACTTTGATACACATAAGGGTGTACCGCTGTGATGACAGAACTTTTGCTGCAATTAAGGCTTTAATAATATACATGACACAATTGATTTAGACAGTTAAAATCTAATATAAAGCATGTTCACTGGGAATCCTTGAAGAAGATGAAAGCTGTCATTGGCTTAATTAGCTATAAGGACTGAGTATCAGCTGGTTGATGAGAGACATAATCACAGACTTTAACTTGAGATCCTTTTCTATTTCTAGAAAAGGATCGGTATGAAAGAGTTATGTTATTTTTGACGAGAGTCTTGTCACTTTGTGGTTGGTAAGATATCTGATTAGAGGAGAGTTAGTTAAATTCACTATATTTATTCAAGACACATTTAAAAAAATGAGAACTATAACTTTACAACATAACTTAGCGATACATTTATCCTATTTTGTAAAATCAATACATAGTGTGACATCGTGCTTACATCACATGTTGTAAAAAGTCTGGAAGGCTTGGAAGCTGCTTTAAGCTTCGTTTTTGAGCACTTTCTGAAGCTTTCTCAGGAAGGTGAAAATGGGCAAAGAGATTTCCAAACTGAAGCATTCTAGATGATATCTGGACAAAAGATATGAAGTTAGAACACATTTTTACATCATTACAGTATGTTGCATTTAAATTGCCCTGCAAAAATTGTTCATACTGCACTCACAAACATCAATATTTGAATACTGTTCTGTTAGATGTGAGATGTTATGGACATTATTTTATAACATAACCCTGTTTCAAACTTCCCGACAACTTTATCTCTGACCTGTCTGCTGTGTTCCTCTGTCTTCATAGTCATTTTTGTTGCAAGATGTTTTCTAACAAACTTCTGAGGTTTTTACAGAGTAGCTGGAGTCATATAGATTTTACATCAGGGTGAATTCTGAAGACAATTATTTCCACTGAACTATATTTGGGGGGTATTGGAGTAGGGAGGACGATATCAAGCCGAGTTTTTTATTTTTTTATTTTTTTAAGTGTTTCAAAAAAAGGTCAATAACTTTACTTACCACTTACAATAACATTATTTACCACTTTTAAGCTTCGTAAGACACTTATTTTTGCCTAATCCTGCCTTTCTATATCATATCTATGCTAATGGAGTAGGTAAGTAACGTTTAGAGCTAAAGAAAACGCTCAGTGGAAAAGTGATGTCCTAATATATAACTTTCTCAGTTTTGTTGCGGGCACTTGGTTGTTTGAACTTGGGCAAAACAGAGAAGATTAGAACAAAGAACCCATGCGTGACACACACAAGCTCTCCAGGAAACAAGCTATACTTACTTTTTCTTCTCTTTTTAAGGATTAAACTGCTTCGGAAGAGGGAAAGCTTTCAGTCTGACATCTTTCCGGCCTCTATACTCAATCTATTTTCTCCTAAATGCTGAGTAACTCTATCCAGGAAAACTGTTTCACAATTCCAGCGTCCCCTGCTCCCTTCCAGCTGGGCCAACCAAAACGTTCCTGGAAGAAGTAAACAACAGACCACGTGCGCCACCTGCAGAGTCATATTTCTGCCACGGCGTGACGTCAGAGAGGACGTCAGTCAGTAGCAGTAACTCAAGGAGCTAACTAATGGGCTTATGAAAGTATGGCAGGTCATTGTAGCATATAATCAAAACACAGTTCCGTTTGTAATTTCTTTTCCAGAAACAAAGAAAAGTTATCGTTCTTATCAAAATGGCTCTGTGCTTTTAAAGAACTGAAATCAGAAATATGGAAAATATTCAAAATGGTGAGTTCTGTAAATAACATTATCCCAAACACAACATATTGAGGCCTAATAGTAGTGACATCATGCGGCGGGATGCTTTTGGTTTTGTTTGGTGTTGATAAGAAAATGGATCAAGCTCATTCCAGGCAGTCCTGGAAGGAAACCTGCAAAATGTTTCAAAATGACTTAAGTATTCATGATTCTAAACATGCAGCCAAGTCAAGGTTCAGACACAAATCCAATTGAGAATGTGCAAAACAAATTCTTTAGTCTTTGCAAAATTATGATTAAAAGAAAAAGAAAAAAAACTCTTGACCTAAAAGTAACTGGTTTGTCTTTAAATACACTGAAAGAAAAACCTTTTTCTGTCAAAAGAATTATCTAATAATTGGCGAGAATGAACAGGCAAAAGAAATGTAAAGCAAGAGGAGATATTACATATGATAGATATATATTTCAAATTAACATAAAGGTGAGCAGCGTATTTGATAAATATAAAACATAAGAGTTGGGTAATATGAAGAAGTTTTCCACAAATCCAAATATTTGACTTGTTCTAACTTGTTTGAGGACAGGGAAGAAATGAATCTTTGGCTTGTTTTTTTAATCTCATTCTCATAGATAGTCGGTAAGAACACATGCTGGCACATCCCGCGCGAGCCTGCAAAGAGGATATTGCAAAAATGATGAAGAATATTTAATTCAGTAGTAAATGCACTGCAAAAAATCTCAGTGTGGTGATAAACAATATCCGGAGAGCAGAAAATGCTGTGAAAGAGCTTAATATCAAAACCAGATAGCCAAATCAGCTCATATGGGCTCAATGGAAGCCAATAAATAGAGGCACTCTGCCTCTCCTGACCTTCACTTCTGGTTTAGATTGAGCCGATAAAACAGGCACAACCTCAATAAAACCCATACAATGGAGTGAAATAAATAGATATTAAATTAAAGCAGAGGCGATAGTGGCTGAACTGCTGTGGGAATTCAATGACAAAAGCCCCTTTGTGCTGTTTAATACAGTGTAGAATCACCACCTCATGATATAGCTCCAATCATTTTCATCTCTTGCCTTGATATATCAACATGTATAATCATCTTGTGTTTGAACTCGCAAATGATACATATATGAGTTGCGGGCCATGCTCCAATGGTTTGGCTTTTCTGTTGGCATTGATATCAAATTCATCATATTTCTTATCACTGACTGCCTGCAGGATGAATTTGTGATGTTATTTTCTGTCTTGCATAAACTTTCTTTAATGTTTTTATGTTCGGAGAAATGTAAATTTCTTATGCAGACCTTTAAACTGATTAAATAGCAGGTTCTTTTAATGTCCACTGCCTTCTCCAAGTGGCCCCTGAAGCACTTTGTCCATTGCCTGAGTTAATCCAATTTTCACCTAATGCACCTAGAGAGCTCATAGAGTGCCTGAGGGACATTATCAGGTGTAATTACACAGCATTTGAACTTACGGGAGTATTATATGGGCGATTTACAGCCAAAGCGGAATAATTTGGAGACTGACAATAATACACATTACTTTCTTAGCTACAAATCTTTCCACAAGTACTGGCATTCATTTGGGAATAATAGCAAAACCATCCACAAAATAATCAGTGGCACAATTAATTGTATCTCCAAAAATTTCTATGGCATAAATGTAACTAAAGCATTTTAAAAAATATATTTTTGATTGTTTTAACTTGATCAGAATTCAGAGAAACATTTAATATGCAGTTCAGGGCATAAAGGATGTCAGATTTAAAATCTGTCACGGTTAAATATATTTAGTTAAGAGAAGAATTCATCTGCGGAGTAGGAATATTTTAAACTGACACAAATGACTTATAATGTTTAAAAATTCTGACCAATTCAAACCTGACTTTTATCAGGAGTAACATCGATTCTGGGGGATGATATGAATTCATGATATCAGTAAAGAAGAAAAGGAAGATCTTTTTTTCTTTTTTCTCCACCAGAGATGATTTTTCAAATCGCCACATCTCATTTGCAGAAGTGATGTCTGCATGACATCATTAATGCTTGCCTCACTTATTTCTAATCATTCCCACTGCATTATTAATATGAGAGATTCTCCATATGCTCCCTCAAAAGACGTTTTATTTTCCAAGCAAATTAGGACATTTTTCAGAGACTGACTGCCTCGACCAAACAGCGTGATTTCAAACCTGATCAAATGTATAAACTGGTATGCACCAGGATTAGCTCATGCAAATATTATACCCATATTCAACAGTTTTTTTTATGATGTAGCTTAAAAGGTAGGCATCCTGTAAAATGTGATGCCCAAGCAGAACTACAAAACAGATAAGCAGTATTTCCTGTCATTCAATAAGTCTGAGGTAGTATTAGGTCCAGAGAAACTATTATGAGTTTGACCCCAGAGAGCCATTTTTTTTGTGTGTAGCTTGCCTCCATAATGAGTTCTGCCAAATGAAGAGGTAGTTAGTATGCTAAAGTTTAATTGTTCAATTATGGCTGGATATGAGGGGGGACCTCGTTGCCCTTTCATCGTGTTTGAAAACAGCGCGGAGCGTCACGTGCCACATATTATAATTGCCGGCAATTACAAAGAGAGCCCTCGAAGTGAGCAAGGCCCCACTGAAAAAAACCTTTCCCACCTGCTTTGTGCAGCTGCGTGCCGCCAAGGAGAGGCTCCAATCAGTCTGAAACAGCGGCCGGGCTCTCAGTGTGGCATAAGGAGCACAACTAGCCGAGGATCGACTGCGTGAAAACAAGCAGCACAAGTACTGCAGAGTACAACGTGTTAAAAAAATGTTATCGCAGAGTAAACAAGAAAGCAGTGAAGGGAAACTATTTGCACTTTAAATGTAAGGGAATGTGCAGGGTCTGCACAAATGATTTACTTTTTTATATTTTTTTCTAATGTCGTTTAAAGCTAGGTTGTTGATCAACCGCCTGGGTTTGGTTGCCTAAAATCACAATGTGCTACTAAGTGTGATGTAATCTATTATCCAATGATAGATCTATAGTCATTTTAAATGATTGTGCAGTTTATCAGTGATTAAAGTCCATTATGACCTTTTCAGGGTCCCAGATGGGAAACCAGGGACCTCTTTACTCTCAACCAGTTCCTTTTTAGCCATATGATGGGTGTCCGCAATACCATATGTGTCCAATTTGTGATTGGTTTCAAGAGAACAAAGGTCTAAACTCTGAGCTCGAAAGAGGGAATGTCTACCATATAAAAACAAACAAAAACAAAAAAAAAAACTTATTCTCAGGAGCAAGGATAATAATAACACAATAGGACAAAAACATTTAGTCAGAGAATCAGCCAAAAATCCAGAGATCCACACCTGAGGTGGGAGAATTTGTTGAAACAACGGCTAGTAGTTGTACATTCTGCAAATCTGGCTTTTATGGAAGAGTGGCAAGAGGAAAACTACAACTGAAATAAAACCATGAGAAACATGACTGCTTACAAAAATAAAAAGGCCGGGAAAAAGCCTTAAAGGGATTAAATAATTTTTACAATTAGCATATTATTGGATCCAAGTATTACATTTTATAATATTTCAAATGCTGTGATGAATCTTCTTCTAGGCAACATATAGCAGAAACAAAGCACCTCTGTGCTGAGTGATTTGTTAAATCAGAGCAATAACAACATCTACTTTCATTTCTTTACACAGCAAATGTCTCTTTCATGTTCTTCCAACCTGGTCTCACAATCTGAAACAAAACTACAGCAGTGAATGTCACCAAAACAAGGACAGTTTCTTCTTTCTTTTACTCCGAAAATTCCTCATATCATCTCCACACAGATGAGCAATTTGTCTGTCATGACGTCTTGGAGGATCGTTCGACTCTGGGGCCTATTGCACTGACAACACTGTTATTAGAGGTAAGTCGAGCCAGCCGTGAATGAATCTGCCTTCTGTTCAGAAGGCCGGGGCTCTTTTCAGCGATTAATTCGATAAATATATTAATTATGAATCTGGATGACAGTACAATCAGATTGTCAGGCTTCCAGACGTGGCCTTTTGTGATAATTCAGCTTTGAGATCGGGGTCTCCTCGGGTTTCAGGAGCTATCATTGCCGAGACTCAGCCTCTTATCAGCACCTGACCCATTCATTTGGTAATTTCCTGTGTGTTGTAATTAAATGGAGGCTTTCTGATTGCAAGTGACTCCCTTTAAGAGGCACTTCTCCGGTTTCAGGCAAAGAGGACGGTCAGTGGTTTGGTTGTCTCCACCCGCCCTCTGTTGGGCTCAAAGTTAAGGAGAAAAAAAAAAAAATTCCTTGAATTTCACAGAAATTTTATGTTACAGAATATCACATCACTATCAATGAAAATAAGGTGGTTTGTACAGCAATTGTACGGCATTCCTCTTTTCAAGCTTAGTTCAAGATTAGTCAGACAAGATGGAGACCAGATGCGAACGCAGACGTTTCACTGAACTCCATTTGGGTCTCTGAAAAACAACAGCTCTCTCCTCCCCAATGTCCCATTGGTAGTTCAGTACTAACAGTTGTAAGTGTAATTCATGTGTGCCATAGATTTCATTTTACACACTCCGGATATATCGGTTGAGTTTGATGGTGACAACTTACAGTATAAAACATTTAAAGTTGGTTTCTGGGGAAAAAAAAAACAAAAAAAAAACAAAGTTAACATTACAAAAGAAATGTTTTATCACAACTCTTGCCCACTAATTGAAGTAGAAATGTACCAGCCGCTTGCGCTCCCTCCTAATGGGTGGAGACAATGTAAGGATAGATGCTATGTTAAAGTCTAATCAGTCAGGGGAAAACTGCTGACTTGACAGTTTTGTAGCAGACGCTCATTGACAGCCTCCACAAGACAGGTGAGCCCGATTAAAGGTAAATACTAAACAAACCAGCTGCTAAGTGAGTTACAGCTTTTCCTCCAACTGAGCTTTCCATTATGCTTTTACACTCAAGTAAGTTGAAAGTTTTTCAACTTACTCTGCTTTTAGATGGCATCAATAACTGTCTGCTGAATTTTGGGTTTTCATCAGGTGCGAGCCTAAATCATCAAAACTAACAGACATAAACACTTGAAATGCTTGTACATCACTCTGTGTGCAATACAATTGTACATGACTTCAATGATATTCTAACACATCGAGACGCACCTGTGTCTTCTTGCTTTTTAAACAACTGAGTCCCTGGAGCAGAAGCAGGGATTAGCTCTGAAGAGCTGCCCTGCGATGACACTCAATATTTCCCTGCTTCTCTCTTTCTCGGCTCGTTCCTTATAATTAAACTCAGTTCTTTTTCTATGCGGCCCATGAGCATCATTAATTCAGGGAATGGACCCATTATGGAGGTTGCAGCTCCCAGGGTAGCACTGAGGAAGAGGTGGGGCGGTGGCTTTTCAACATTAATGCCCCCCCTACCCATGTGTGTCGGCTATTAATCTCAACAAGCGGTGAAGGGGCTTCATCACAGCTGCAGCGGCGGCGCAACGTTCCCAAAGCACAGGAAAAGTCAAATATTTAGTCCTGTGACCTCTGATATTAAATCAGCTTCCAGTTGCTCATTCAAATTTATTTGACAGCAGCCTTACACAAACTATAGAATTAGCTACTTGTTCCGATTACCTTCTCTGATGGTAATCACATTTTTGTGCATGTTGGCCATTGTCCATAATGCAGTATTTCAGCTCATCAAAGAGCTTCTTGGCATTCACCTTTTGCTTATTTTTAAAGGTGTCAAATATGTCAGATATTCATAACCAGCTGGACATGCAATTTGCAAACCCATCCGTCAAAACAGCAGAAAACGAAAATGACCTGACAAAAACCCAGCACTGATTTGTCTTTGCCACAAGGAGGCGCCGCAGTTTAAATTGGATTCACTTATTGTTTAAAGTCGGTTTGCGTTTATATGTAATACTGCAGTATTCCACTAGGAGGCAGGAGTGCATGGCTTAAAGACTGAACTCATGAACCTCAAAAGACGTTCTTTTATATATAAAAAGAACGTCTTTTATATCCCATCTTTTGTTTTTTGGACTTGCACAAAAGTCTCACAAAGATTCAAATGAGGTTACTATGCATAATTTAGCTTCATCATGTATCTGAGTAATTATGACCTGCTTCCTTCACATTCCTTCAGATGATCTTATCCTTCAGGGAACAGATCAGGTTTCCATCTGTAAGCCGTCACATGTGTCACAAACCATCACATCACAATCACAGAGCTGCAGCTTCAGAGGAGACACACAAAACCAGAAGAGAGGCCTTCCACGGTTCAAGGGGCACAAACCCTAATTACCCTCTCTCTTTTACATGTAATCACTGTTCTAATAAATTCATCTCCTGACAGTAAATTGTGCTCTCATCTTCGGTGGGAATCCGTCTGTGCTGGCTGACTCAAGCTGTCAATAAAGGAATAATTAAGCTTCAGCATTTTTAATTAGAGATTTCTCTCTCAGAGGTGACTGAAGCGGTGGTTAAAATTTGCGAAGATTCATCAAATTACCGTGAAATCAAGTGAAGTTGGTGGATTGATCCCGTCAGTGTATGTTAGAACAGAGAATGAGAAAACGGACTTTTCTTTAACCGAAAAAGCTGCTTTAAGGAGGAGCGAATCACAGAAAAAAACTTAGACACAATTCAAGGCTCGTAACTTCAAATCATCAGCTCTTCATCTCTTGTTTATGATGTGCAGAGTGGTGTGTGTGCGCTGTTATTTTTGTGCATGTTGGCCAAAAAGTTCAGCTTTCAATCACCTGACCAGTACACTGCCCACATGTTTTCTGCTTTTTCGACATAACTTTTGGCAAAATTATATCTGGGCATTTTGTGGTCCATTTTTACTGCAAAGCTTTTTTTTCTTTTCTTACTCCAAATAATTTTTTTTGTTACAAAACAACATCCACTCCTCCACCACAGAGAAGATATTTTTTTTAAAAATGGAAAGGCACACACAACACATCATGCCCAATAAACATTGATAAAATGTCTTTTATACAATCGGAAGTATATATTTGCATATCCTATTTCAAAAGACACTCACTCCTTTTCCTAAAGGCTTCACAATAAACTAGCCTTTTCCTTTTTCTGGCCAGGTGGAATATTACCTTCATTTTTAGGTAAATAAAAATAATAAGAAAGATGATTGTAGGTTGCAAAGACAATATACTCCAGACCCAATAATATTTTCCTGTTTTGGGTTTCCCCAGATACATCCTCCGAGTAGGATGTGCTGGAAATCCTCAAAGAGGGAAGGCATCTAGGAAGAATCCTGATAAAATGCCCGAACCGGAAGAGCAGCTTCACCGAGGTCCTCCTCATGTTTAAGGGTGAATCCGGCCATTATACAGAGGAAGCTTACTGCAGGATGCCAATCATTACATTTCAAGTGATGATTGTTTCTGAAATTCAGTGAAACACAGGCTTTACAGAGCAATTAAGCGTGTCACAGTGACTTAATCTGTGAAATAAAGCTGTGACAGAGTCTCATATTTGACTAAAATTCACTGATTTCACTAAAAGAGTTTAACATGTCTTGTGTGTTGAATTTGGGCAAAACTGCCTCCGAAATAAAAACGACGCGCTTTCCTTTGTTAGTGTTAGCCAAGCTTCAACTCATTCCACCTCTCTTTTGTTTGATCCAACAGTAAGACATCTGGCTATAAATCTGACAAAATGCTCCACAATCTGCGCAGCAAATGTCGTGGAAAACTTTTTTTTTTAATCTAAGCGCCGTGGTAACGGCTCAATAAGACGTTTTCCATGCACAAACAAAGCAGCTTGAAGTGATATGTCAGCACTCACAATAAAATCTCCTGCAAAAGCAAAGTTCTTGTAAGAATCGCCCATTTGTAGCCTTCAGCACACGCCGCCAGCACTCTGCAGCTGAAATTAAAAAGCGTGTAGTCTGTTCAGCGCTGATTGTGAACTGCTGATGGCGAGCTCAGATTTGGTGCTGGGTTTCCTCAACACTGGCCCGGCTAATGCAACCAGACGAGCCTTAGATTGTGTTTGGACGGTGCACTGCTGAGCCTCAGCACATACAGCTGGAGAACGAGGGTAAAGCCTCTTATCAGAGAGGCTGTTTTTTTTTTTTCATGCGATTCTTTTGAGTTTTATGTGATGGTCAAATGGTAATATTGCAAATGAAACATGAGTAGAAGCGAAGACCTTATTGAATAGGAGCTAATTTTAAAAGTACCAAAATATGTTTTTTTATTTTTATTTTTTTTCCTGAAATGATTTATAATGCGGGCTGTACAGTGGCGCAGTTGGTAGAGCTGTTGCCTTGCAGCAAGAAGGTTCTGGGTTCAATTCCTGGTCTTTCTGCATGGAGTTTGCATGTTCTCCCTGTGCATGTGTGGGTTTTCTCCAGGTACCCTGGTTTCCTCCCACAGTCCAAAAACATCTCAGGTTAATTGGCCTCTCCAAATTGCCCCTAGGTGTGAGTGTGTGTGTGTGTATGCATGGTTGTTTGTCTCTGTGTTGCCCTGTGACAGACTGGCAACCCGTCCAGGGTGCACCCTGCCTCTTGCCTGGAACGATAGCTGGAGATAGGCACCAGCAACCCCACCAATGAACAAGAGTGTAAAGAAAATGGATGGATTTATAATGCTATAAGATTATACCTACAGCTTTAAAAAATACATTGTTGTTGTTATATTTATTCCAAGCAGTTCTTTGCTATCCAGTGTTTCAAAATCTCTAGTATGAGTCTATTATTTTTAATAGTATGCACAAAAAAACAAAAGAAGTTAAATATGTTTTTATTATTATTATTATTATTATTATTATTATTATTATTATTATTATTATTATTATTATTATTATTATTATTATTATTATTATTATTTGTGGAAATCACAATAAAAAGGGGACCAAAAGCAACACACGTCCTTTGCCATACTTTTATGGGCATGAGGTGGATTTTCAGGCACTTATTTGGTTGCCACGCAGCTCAAATTTTCTTTTATTTGAACAAAGCACGTGGTTCCAGTTAAAGACAAATTAGTGTTTCGCAGACTCCTCGGGTTTATGTGTACGATGTGGGGACGGAAAAAGTCGTCATGGAAACTTTGGGAACAGAAGATGCTACTCTTTGCCACAGTTCTCCTCCAATGTGAAACGGTTCTGAGTCACACTGTATTACTCTGTAAAGATTTGTTGCCACGTCCTTCATCACCGTCCCATTTTGAACAGGGACCAAGAGAAAAGAGCCTGTGACTCAAATCTTTGTGCCCCAGAGGGACACGAAATCATTGCGTGCTAACTAAAAGCTCCTCAACACTTCGATGAGCGTAAAATAACAACGCCCCATGCAGAGCCTGCCCAAGGCACGTTGCCAGCTAAGTGGTTGTTTAGGGCACCAAAGCAGCTGGTTTTGGGAAAAACAATTTCTACACTATTTTTACAGTTGGTGCACAAACATGTTTCTTTTTCTACTCTTGGTTGCTGTCACTGTTGGGGAAGTAATAAGATGTCAAATTTGTTCATTTGTTTTCTGTAAATTTTGTGTTTATCAATTGATGTTACTTTTAAGTAGCTAATGTAATATGGCACATTGTACTTAAATACCATTCTGCATATCAAAATTCACTTATTATTATGACTGTGTTTTCTTTACAGCTTAATAAGGCATGTGACTAAATGTGGTGGGCACCGTAAAACATTATGATCTCAATACAAATCTCCCAATTGTTTATTTTCTTGCTCCATGATTACATTTCTTTGTGATTTATTATGCAAAACTATCTGCAAAGGATCTTAAATGGGCTGCATGCTGGAAGCAAGCTGATATTTTGTGGAGTGGCAGTAATAAGAAGAGTAAAAGGGAAAACAACCACAGAAGGCACAATCATGTGCGGACATTTAATCACAGGAAACACCGCTCTGTGTGTCTGAGATAACATATTTATCAGCAGGAAGAAAGCCACATTATACCAGTGATAATAGGGTTGATCTTCAAAGCATAACGCTGTTGTGGAAAAGCAACCGTGTTTTGTTCAAACAAGCAGACAGGGTCGATCACAGGATGTAATCACACACAAAGACACATCTGAAGGTGGTGTTTAGAGCCTTTCATCTTCAAATGGATTCTAACAGTCTCATCAAGCCAGAAGCTGTCCTCATCTTTCATTGACTCAGCCGTACACTAATTGAGGCCTGTCTGATGAGAGCAGGTATATAGTGGGAGATCCAACAACAAAAAATAAAAAATAAAATAAAATAAAGTCCATCATGAGTCCTTCAAAACTCTACTGCTTGTTTAGATGTCGGAAAATTAAGCCATTTAATTGCCAATTAGTTAAGTGTGATTATAATAACGGCCTAACACAACGATGTTGCGCATGCTTTGGAACGCTGCTGTGCTGTTTCTAAGTGCTACAACATATTGAGGATTGGGTACACGCAAGCTATAGAAGCTCAGCGCGGTTGCAGTTATGATGACTAAGCCAGGAGGAGCAGGAAGCTGGCCTCTCAGCATTATTGTTAGCAGTGTCAACACCTTCACTTTTCCTTACTTACAGGCTGACATTTCACTCGTTTTATATAAAGCTTCTTGTCTGAGCGAGTGTCCCTCCTGTCTTCACCACTGAGACCTTTACAGGCTGCATGACTGCTGTGCTAACAGTGCATATGGTTTAGAATACGTGTTTTCTAAACTAAGTAGCAGATTGTGCTTCCGTTGGCGCCTGACATTTTTGATCATTCTTGTCGGTATCTTACTTCAACACACAAGACTGTCTGTGAGCAGCATTTTGCTTTCTCGTCGTCGCTTTTGCACTTCGTTGACCTGCTGCGGTCATGCAGTAAAGTGCGAAGAAGTTCAAGGGGTGTGAATACTTTTGCAAAGTGGAGAAGTGCGTTAAAATTCTCCGTAATTTTCAAATACAAGTAGGTATATTAAACAGCCAGGAGGACACAAAGGCAGAATTGAGATTTTAGGAAAGTTTGCCCATCGAAGGGAAGTGGAGTGTGGAATCAAAACTGGCAGCGAATTCAAATCCACTCTGTTGCAGCATAAAGGAGGAGCGCTGCAGGCTCTCTGTCATTCTACAGTCTCTCACAGTCAAGTCCGTCAGTAGTTTTTCTGACAGGAGACATTATCCTCAAAGAGCGACGGATGTTGCGCCTTCTCCTGATCGTACAAAACATGAACGATTCCCTGTTGAAACCACACAAAAGAGAACGCATTTAATTCTGTTCACTTAGGAAAAAAAGTGATAAAAACTAATACACACTGGAGGGGTTGTGTGTTTGCCTGCTGTGCTTGTCTCTATCTTCAAACATAATTTTAAGTTGGAAAAAAAAAACAACGATTTCCACAAACATCTCTACAAGTGAGAATTTTAAAAACAATGTTTTTATCATCTACATAGATTTAAACAATTAAAACATTGCACTTTGCCAAGTGCAGTCATTACGCATCAAAATGTTGGTCAGTGTTTCGTTTATTGTGGTTCAAAAGCAACGCTAAGCAGATGGGTTTCAGTCCAGATTTAAATTAACTCAGTGTTTCGGCTGTTTTGCAATTTTCCGGATGTTTAATTCCAGATTGGTGTTGCATATAGAAACTGAATGCTTGGTTCTGGTTGTGGGGACGCAGAGCAGATCAGATCAGAACCAGAAAACCTAAATGGTCTGGCAGGTTTATACAACAGCATCTTTTGAGTGTATTGTAGTGCTTAGCCACAATACAAAGCTCTGTAATTGACAGCGCTAAGACGCTCCTCCTGGCTCCTATTGATTGTTTATGACTTGGAGTGGTGTGTTTCTTCAGACAGCAGTAGTAGCACTGGTAGAAGGTGAAGGACCTGGATCTTTTCCCCCATGGCCTCATACTATACTGTCACAACATAGTGATAGTTTCAACAACTATGTAATTAAAAAAAAACACATTGTTTATAGCTTTCATAAAGACTTTGTGTGTTGAGAGTGCGCCCACTTAAAACCTGGTGGGTGCACAGTTCAGTGAGTGAGACCTGGAAAGTGATCAGATAGCCAGAACCATCAGTTTGCTGAGCACAGTGACAGAACTGAAAGCCATGAGAGTGGTGATGGGACCGGGAGTCCACGAGGACGATGCTGAGGAATGCACAGGTGGGAGCAGCAGTGAGTGTGAGAAGGATGGTCTGAACAGGCTAGCGCTGTGGTGAATGGGGATGAAGACAGAAGCTCTGGAGACTAATGCGATTGTAACTCTTCAGCTTCTGAGTTGATGAATGCCCTGGGAAAGACGGCGACTGCTAACTGTTTGGAGAGGGTGGCTGGAGTCACGGCTTAGCCTGTGGATGTGACAGGATGGCTTCAGTGTGACTCAAGCTGAGAGGAAACAAGGCACCGTCCAGACCCACTGTAAAGTGAGTGAGACATGTTGACCCAAGGCTGGCAGAGAGGTGTGATGGCGGTGTCTAGTGCGCCATATTGGGGGTCGCAGCACGGAGGGGAATGTGGCTACTGTGACCCTGGAAGCTGCCTGGGCTGCATCTAGGAGTGTCGGACATGCGGTGCTGGCTGACAGGAGACGTTAAGCTCAAGCGAGAAAGCGTGGAATGGTTGCCAGGGGCCATACCCAAAGGTACAAACTACGTGTCGATTTGGAGGCGGACTCAAATGTATGCATGGAAAGCAATGGTTTCATATAAAAAAAAAAAGTTCAAAACATACAGAAGGAACAAATGGGAATCGAAACCGAAAACACATGGTGAAAACATGCAGCACAAGAAGATAGACTTTACAAGCAAAACAGGTAAAAAACCCCCCAAAAAAACAGGGTAAGAAGGTAATCTGAGACACAATAATGTAACAGAACTGGATTCATCACAAAATAACTAGAGATATAAAATACTCTGTAACACAATGCAACTGAAATCCAGTCAAGTCAAAGCTACATAATAGTTTATATGAGTAAAAGAAAAAGAAGTAAAATAGAAATAAAAATAGATTATCAAAGCAGTGTCCATTACTCAAAATATATCCACGCATGTAAAGTCTTAAACAGAAGTGCACATCATGGGAAATACTGCATTGTTATATAATTTTTGCTCAAGTGTTGTTTTACTAATATTTGTCTATGTTTGTCAAGTGGGTGACTCACACTTAGACATACAACGCTTTCCGGTGTTTGCACCCCTCAGCAGAGTTATAATCTTTATAACAGAAACTGAATACTCTGAGAGACTACAGATCATCTCTTACCCGCCTTTTGATTTGGAATGAATATTTATGTGTCTTGCTAAATACCCTTATAACATTGGTTAAAGATAAGTAATAACTATCCATATGCAAAATCCACCAAAACGCTTCATGTTTGTGGTCTTTGCAAAAAATAAAAATAAAAAAATAAAATAAAATGTTACAATTTACTCAGTCTTTGTTCCAGATTTCATAAAATGCATTTGCTACTTGTTCTCAATTACCAATACATTCCATTTGCATGCACTTCTATTTAATACGGTAACAGGCCGGATATGAGTGATTGTGTGTTTTGCAAAAATCTTAGAAAGGAAAAAGAAAAAAAAAAAACAACAACCCTAAATCAATCAATCAAAGCTGTGTTTTCTCACCTATGCACGTTACATAATCCATCACTCATTATCCTTCAAGCTATAGAGACTGATCGCTGGTGCTAGTGTCTGTGGAGCTGACATTTAATCATGAAAAGAATAATTAACAAAACGCCTACAAATAGGTGCACCTGTGCCTGAGATCAACTGGTGGCACTGCGTTGATAAGGCCTGACGAGCATGGCAGTGCCTGACTGTGTCTTCCTTCAGAGACTGATTTACCCATAGCAGGTTTAATGTATTTAAATAGCAAATTATTCTGCAAATTCAGTTTAAACAAGGATTTGACTGCTGGGAGATTCTCACGCAGTGATAACTTTGAGTGAAAACACCATAGTTCGTGGTTTTTACACATGCTATGGTCTTAATGTTCTTATTTAAAACACAAAGATAAGTTATTTATGCTACTTACCACAGCAGTATTGACAACTACTGCACAGTTATTTGACTCTGATCAGTGAATTTCCCTCACTTAGGGACATATTTAATAACATACTGGAAAATCCTGCTATTCACTCATTTATTTTTTTTTGTTTTTGTTTTTATCCAGCATATATTTGAAAGAAAATGCAGCTTGGGACGCTTAAGTGCCCAGCCACAATGCTACATGATACTATTGGCTTTCATTTTAAACGCACACATCGCAAAAGCGGAAACAAGACGGGCTGTCTGTTAAACCCTGAGGAGGTTTAGAAGTACTTTCTGCCCAAATATACATAACAAAATAAATCAAGAATCTGCCAGTGGTTTTATTATTATTATTATTATTATTATTTTCACAAACACTGTCACGCCACAATGCCAATTAAAAATAAAAAATAGAACAGCGTTTCCCCAGTATTCACAGAGCTTAGAGACCACAAACATAATCTAACAGATAAATTCTGCAAATACTCGAGAATCTTTCTAAAAAATGTTTAAAACTGCCTATTTTAAAGTAATGCCAGGTTAGCATCATGTCTAAAAGGTAATGCTAACATCTAAGAAAGAAGTTATGTACTTTCACTGTTGGAGGCCTCGGTACACCTTGGAATCACTGCACAGCAGTTTCCAAACCAAGCAGCCAGCTTTGTAGGTGTTCAGCTTGCAGCTTGCAGCTTGCTGCTTTGACACGGTGGACTACGTGGTGTCACATCCTTACCAATGAAATGCCACGTGTGTTTGTGCGGATCGCAATAGCAGCAACTCTCCGTCACCCACATCTCTGCCCCTCTCGCCACAGCGTCTCATCCGGCTTGTCGCTCACGTGCCTCAGCAGCAGCGTCACACTCTGACGAGTCCCATGTTTCAGAGGTCCAATTCTCCACGCTTCTGGTCCAGAGCGGCAGCAGAGTGTGGGGGCGTCATCCAGCTTCTGAGGAAAAAAAAAAAAAGAAAAAAGGAAGATGCTGCTCCTTATCAGTCTGATGGGGCAGATTTAACAAGAAAAGAAGAAGCGATGATGACGAGGATGTGCAAGAGGGAAGGAAATAGACCAGCATAACTTGGATACGAACACAAGTGTTACAGCAGTCAGTTTGATTCAATATGAGTTCTGATTAAATGATGCTGTTTTCTTTTAATAGATAGACAGACATAAATACAGACAAATCAGACATATTTCTTTGTAAACTGTAAACTGCTGCTGTACAGTTTATGTGAGGTGTTTGCGCTTACTGATATTTTTTATATTTATTATAATATGATCAAAAGGTTAATGTGCACAGACTTTGTGACTGTCAAAAGCACAGTTTGGAATTTCTGAGAATCTGTTACACTGTTATGAGCAAATGTATTATTTTAACACCTCCTGAACCTTTTCACGTGTTATGTGACTGACCGATACAGAGTAGCACATGATTGTGAAATCGGATGAAAGGGATGTATGGTTTTACAAACCATATACAATAAATTAGATAAAAGACAATTAAGTGAACATACAACATTGTGAAGATCTTAAAACACACAGACAGAACGGGGAAGAAGTTGTGGAGAAGTTTATAGCAGGACTGAGTTATGAAACAAATTCCTAATCCTAGAATATTTTAGTGAATTTTGTTCAGTCCATCATTGGCAAATTGGGGGAGTTTGGTAAACTTCAAACCTGTCAAGACGTTTTATTCTATTTTAAAATGTACCTGGTACAGATATTCCTCGAAAGCTGCAGAAAAAATGCTTGGTTCAGTGGGGCTGAATCAAATGCATTGGACAATGTTCAAGTTTTCATTTGTATTATTATTATTTTTTAAATCCTTGGATGGATTTCTTTCCCACTACAAAATAAAATACAACTTTGAGTTGGTCACACAAAATTAATTGAAAACAGAAATTTGAGGCTGTGACGTGACATAAGACGGACACGTTCGTGGATATCTTTACGAGATTCTGTAGCATAACTCGCTCTGCTATTTTATTCTTGCATAAATACAAACTGGTTGATGTAGGCTAACGTTGATATCTTGATTTAACTTTTCCACAAAAACTTTCTTCCCCCCCACCGTGATGTCGTCTGTTTTGTGAAATGCACCACTTCCTCCTGCAGACCAACCAGACTTCCAAACATGACGCGTCAACACCCCTTGTTCACATTTGGATTTTGAAGTAGTAGGGGTGTATGGTCATCGTGTCCAAATAGTTCAGTTTGAATCTTTTGTTACTGTGGAATTTGAGATTGAAATTATGTTTCTGACTTAAAACAAAAAAAGGTTTAACCCAATTTAAAGTCAGAGAGTGAGAAAGACAAACAGTTTGAACAGTTTTGCTTTAAAAAAAATCCAGTGTTTTATTTGTAAACAGAACATTTAAGTCATTGCACATCTATTCATCTCTACTTTTATTTAAATTGTCATTTACATAGAAATATAAATGACAATGTATTTATTTCCCCTTCCCTTTTTTCCTTCTTACAAAAATAACTTTAACCGCCATTCAAGGTGGCTGTGCAGCTGTTCTGGTATTCAGAAAAGATCGGGGAGAAACAGAGCGGTCCACGCAGGGAGTTGTGCTGTGTGCACGGAGGGGTGATGCCTGGAGAGCGAGGCATCACAGGATGACAAACTCCCCACTGCAGGGCGCAGCAGCTACTAGAACAGAGCAGCTGTGGCGTGAGAGGCTTCCTGCAGCTCAGAGGCATAAAGGGGGACCTGCACTTTCTAATCCTGAGATTTACTTTAAACATGCTGGAAACCTTCTAACAATCTTCGACTCCAATGCAATGTAGACGAGTGGAGAGGTGGTGGTGGGGGGGAAAGGGAGGCATCTGGACAAATGTGAGGATGTATTTTTTTTTTTCTTTTTTTTTCTTCATTTATTTATTAATACAGTTCTTGAGGGGCAAACAGGATTTGGATATGCGCGCTAAAAGTGTGGAGAAGTGAGTTTTTTTTGTTTTTTGTTTTTTTTGGTGGGGCGCGCAGGATGGACACTGCGGAGGTAATTCTCTCCGTGCTGGTAGTTGTGATCATCATAGTGTCGCTGCTGTCCAACGTCCTGGTGCTGATCTGCTTCCTCTACAACCCGGAGATCCGTAGGCAGGTGCCCGGTCTGTTCAACCTCAACCTCACCTTCTGCAACTTGTTGCTGACTGTGGCCAACATGCCGCTCACTCTGGTGGGACTCGTCAGCAGGGCTCAGCCGGGGGGAGACGGCTTCTGCCAGATCGCCGGGTTCCTGGAGACCTTCCTGTCCACCAACTCCATGCTGAGCATGGCCGCCCTGAGCATCGACAGGTGGATCGCGGTGGTGTTCCCCCTGAGGTACCACTCCAAGATGCGCCACAAGGACGCAGCGCTAGTGCTCGGCTACACGTGGGCGCACTCCATGTCCTTCTCCACCGTGGCCGCCTGTCTCTCGTGGGTGGGCTATCACCGGCTGTACGCGTCCTGCACCCTGTCCAACGCCAGGGCAAGCAGCAGGACCCAGTTTGTTGTCTTCACCGTGTTTTTCCACTCCTTCACCTTCCTCCTGTCTTTTATAGTGTTATGTTTCACATACCTCAAAGTTCTTAAAGTGGCCCGGTTTCACTGCAAGAGGATCGATGTTATAACGATGCAAACTTTGGTGCTGCTTGTGGACATACACCCCAGGTGAGCTCCTATAGGATACACGTAATACTTTTTGTTCCCCCTCCCGCCCCCTTTTGGTTTTGTGTGAATTTATGAATTGAGTTTTATTTTATAGATATCAAGGTAAATGTACAAAATGTTCCATCTGCTTTTTTTTTTTTTTTTTTCAAATTCTCAATAGTGTTTGTACCAAAGATGCAGGGGCATTTCCCATCGTAAAGTTGCTGGCCCTAGAGCTGCCCCAAGGTTATGAGGCTCTAAGCAGAGTTTGATTTGACAACCACCTCCAGCCAAACCCACATCTGAGTTTAATCTTTTTTTTTGTTTTCCTTTGGATTCTACATTTTTTCCATATTCTATGTTGTGTTCACAAGCAACAGATCTTGGGGAAAAAGACAGTGACGTGCAATAAATTGTAATTTTACTGAAATATAAATTAATTTCAGTAGCTAAATAAAACACAATATAAATATGAATTACACACAAATGTGTGTTTTCAAGCCTTATTTTCAATTACTGATTTTTTTTTTTTTTTTGCTTACAACTTCACTTCAAACTAAAGCCAGTTGTGTGACAGGCAGAATATTTGACTTTTCCTTTTTGTACAGGGAATCTGTTAATGACACTGTAAGGCAGCCAGTCATCATAGTGTCTGCTCAAGCAGGACGAGACACACGCGCACACACGCACACACCGCGCACACACCCACCCCCCCCCACACACACACACACACGCACACACACACACATAAATTTAATGAGTTGAATTATTTATTTATGCCTACATCAGATTTTGTCCTTTATGCACCAGTTTTTAATGTCTCTCAATCACTCTTGACCAACCCCCTGATTTCTAAGAACAATATAATAATATATATTTCATTTACCCGCAGTTCTGAATTTACACTGAATGTCACAAAATGCAAACGGATTGCAATTTTCCACAATGTAAGGAACTGACCACAACACTCTTCAGTGTGTTTGATTTAGATGTTCTAATATGTGATAGATTGACGTAACAAATTTATTTGTGAGGTGGTACAAAAAAATTATACAAGGTTTTCCAAATTTATATCACAAATAAAGATCTTAACAGTGTGGTGCACATTTAGGGGTATTTGATACCCCTAAATAAAAATCCTTAGCAACCAGTTGCCTTCAGAACTTACCTAATTAGTAATAAAATCCTTTTATGTGCAGCTTAATGGTATAAATATAATAATAAATGTTTTGTGAAGAAGAAGATTGTTGGAGAACATCTTAAAGACTAAGCAATGCAGTCCGTGGTAACTTGAGAGGTGTTGCAGAGAATCATAGCTCATATGGGTTACTATAATATGGCAAATATTAGTAATTTCTGTATTATGTCAAGATATACACATGGCAGTTTGCTGCAAGGCGTGTATGGTGGCAGAAAACATAATGAAGAACATGCTGTGCTCAGATGAGTCCAGAGAAGCAATAACTATTTGATCAATGTGCAAAGACAATATTTGCAGGACACAGTAGAACATTGCATATCGCCACAAAATTACCATGCTTACTGGGAAACATGATGGTGGCAAAGTTTAGATGTACGTTTAATGGCGTGTGAATGTGTTGCAAATTTTCAAAGCTTCTCCTTCCAGTTTTTGCAGAGATTTTGCAGAGAAGAATGGAAAATATTGTCAGTCTATGGATGAGAGAAGCTGCCAAGAGACTCGCTGCTCTGGCTGCAGCGGAAGGTTGTTGACCAGTGTGCTGACTCGGGGAAACTGAAAACAAACGCAGGCCACACTTTTCAGATCTTTTTAGGAACGAGATTGGACAAAAATGTGTAGCGTTTCCACCATTTGTGGCCTCTTGTTTCGTTTAGGTCTGCTTAAAGCAATTTGGCAACAAATTCAAACACAGCCTCACATTTCCACAAAGGATTCCAACGCAGCTCCTAAGAATGTGAGTTCGTTTTAATAAGGCGGCTTAACTGCTTTCGACTTCTTAGATTTAATATCCTCAATATACAGAAATCCAGAAGTAATCCCAGTAAACCTCAGATTTTGCCCCACTGGGAATAAACTGGCTGTCTTTCCCTTCCAGCGTCCGCCAGCGGTGCCTGGAGGAGCAGAAGAGGCGGCGGCAGAGAGCAACGAGGAAGATCAGCACCTTCATCGGCACCTTCATGCTCTGCTTTGCTCCCTATGTGATCACGAGGTGAGTGTTTGCAGGTGGGAGAAACGGTGCTGTAGCACGCACAAAACGCTGCAGAGCCTTTTGGTTACCTTCCTCCAACACGCCAGCCCTCCCACTCACACTTCCTGCCTGCTTCCTCTCCATGCGGGCTGAGTTCGGAAGATGAGAGTGGCTGACCTTGTGATAAGTAATACGCCTCTGTCCGGCTGTTGTTGCTGCTGCATTGGCACTTTGTTCTCCTCAAGTTCGTCTGGTGCATCCCCACTTTGTTGAATTCGCTGGCATCAATCACTGCTTGAAGAAGGGATGCCAAAGAAGGCCACGGGAGAGAGAAAGAGGACTTAAGTGATGCAAGGTGAAAGGATGAGAATGTGGAAAACAAAATCTGTGTAATGGGAAATAAATCATTATTTAGTTTACTACTTTGAATAATAAAATGAATACAAAAAAAAAAAAAAAAAATCAAGATTGCGACCAAATAATATTTCTAATCTATCAAAGTCTTCTTTTAAATGAGGCTCATGTCTCTGTGTCAAGGAAAGAAATATTTCCTGGCATTATTTCTTGTTTGGAACATAACCAGATAAATTCTATCTGCGGTTTTGCGTCTGAAAATAAATTTGATTTGACTCCAAAGGTTGACTGTAATTTTCTGGAGGGCAAACATGAGTCATGGAGCCTGTTTTGCAAATCACCTATTGGGATATTTGGATTCCTGCAAGATTCCAAGCTCTTGCCCATCCATGTGTATGCCTTTAAGCATGTAGCGGTTATCAGCAACATGGTATATATACCAAGGTTTTAAATAGTTACTGTTGCAGAGCTGCTAATATTTTCCTTCATATTGGTTTTATGGAAAATCTGTTTACAGAGAGGTCACGGAGAGTGCCACAGTGACTGGAGTTTTCTCTTGCAGGAGTCGGAAGTATAATGGCTCTGCCTCTCTATTGCTGTGCACTGCTGGGCAGCTAGCTGAAAGAAGGCAACTGCACTTTTCTCTTGCTAAGATGTCTGATAGTTTTGTTTGGTAATATGTTACCAAAACAGACCTGTAGAATCAGACGAAACGAACCTGTCAATAAGTGGCAAATATTTGGTAGCAAGTGAACATTTTATCAATTTGACAGAGCCAAATTGATAAATCGTGATAAACCGAATCAGAGCATTTGCAAAGCTACAGCTCTTCTTGGGTGTTCCTAGCCTGAAGTGACAAGTGTGTATCAATATTGTTAAGTACCAATGCATGTAAACAGGAAGGTGGACTTTGGGAAACCACAGTCTGTGACATTATTTGGCGCAGTCTTTACACAAGAAAACGACCAAACATGAAAACAATCTATCACTGAAGATAAAACCTCTTTTTGCACATTCAATTTTTCCACACTGTGATAACTTTATTGACTACACAGACATTCAGAGGTAATCACACACAGTAATATTTTAAATTATGGTAAATATTGGTCTATTCTGAAGCTTTCTGGAGCTTAAAATTGAACTTACTGTCAAACGTTTTAGAAAACACATCTTTATTTTGAAGACTGTTTTTTTTCAGGATGAGGTTGTTGTCGCTAAACCTAAAAGTTTAACAAGGACACGTCGAAGGGAGTGATCGGGAAGACATTGTTATGTCTTAAAGGTCAACTTTGATGTGTTTTTTCTACACCATCCTATGGTATTTTTACTCTCTGTTTCATACGGCTGTAATCGTATCTCTGCCCATGCCTAGGGCGTTGACAGTCCAAATGAATTTAGCACCACAGTGTCTCCTGCTATCAGCTATAATTTAATAGGAATGTAATGGTAGAGGTGTGGTCCCCAACTTTGGAAGCAAGTGTCCTGCAAATTGAAAATGTTTTCCTGTTCCAGGAGCAGCTAGGTCAAACCTCTTTGGCATGCGTTCAAGTACGGCAGCCCGTCAATAACCCTAGTGATTTCACTTGAATGTGCTGAAGCAGGAAAGTTTCTTAAAAAAAATATATTTCAGGACACCAAACCTTAAGAACCAGTGTTGAAGACTACTGCTGCACTGCATTTGTGATCCATTTGAAAGCGAAAGGGCTGAATTTTATGGGTTTTGAACTCAGTGACCAGGTAACATGGAAGCTGATGGTTTGACTGAGAAAAGCTAAAATAAAAAACATTATGGCTGTGTCCATATGCATGAGGCATCCATGTTGGATTTGAAGGTCAAGGAGAAACGTCAAACTTTTTTCAGTTGGAGTTTTGACTTCGGGGAGTGGGGGCGTTAGATTACTTTTATATCTTAGAACCTCGAAACTCCATCTACGGAGTTCAAATAGAACTCACCATCATAAAGTCTGTTGCATGTCTTCCTTGAAGCAAGTAAAAAAAAAAAAAAAAGAAAACTGAATGAAAGTTTTTTCTCTCAAGGGAGTAGATGTTCTTCCTTGTCTTTATGGCTTCAAAAGGGTTTTTAATTTTTGATTTTAGCTACAACAGAATCAGAATAGAGTTTGTTCCAGACAACTTTTGTTAGATGCGATTGTTTCTCTCTCTTATTTTTGATTGAAACTGAACCAAACAAATAAGCGACACCTTGGCCCCGAATGTTCACTGACAAATATATTATGCCTATACATCCATGCAAATAATCTGAAGAATTGCATAAAAAAAGGAATTATAGTTTAAATTTAATATCATATTGTTTTGTGATGTTTACAATTTGTAATCTGTAAGTTTGTCTATTTAACGTTTTCTATTAACAAACTAAGAGTATCTATAAGTTTTCACGATGCTGCCGGCTTTCCTGATCGAAGCTTTCCTTCCCCAGATGTTTTTTTGTTTTTTTTTTACCATAAGCAGATTTGCCTTTCCATCTCCAGAAGACATCGAGCAGTGTTATGTCGGATGTTATGTCAGATGTTCCCAGCTTGAGATGTTGTAGAAATAAATCAGAGTGTCACTTTTTTGGTCAAAGGTCCCTCTTCCCTGGAGGTCTGTGGATATTTGCCCAGTTGTCCCAGACCAGAGAAACAGAAAACTAGACAATTCACATCTATACTTATCTAAATCCAGACTCAACTAAGAACAGCTTTGTGTGTCAGGGCATTAAAAGCAAGAAGCCAGAATTCTTGCTTTATCACAGTTCACATGTCAGTAAGATGTGGTAAGATGCAACTGGCTCACAGACTGAAAAATAACCTGGTATCAGCTGTCTTCATACAGTGTTTGACCATCAGTTGCATTGATTTTACAATTCTCTAGATCTTTAATACTGTTTTAAAACATACTCCAAAGCATTTTGGTGATGGAGGAAGGAATACAAGCTCTTTGAAATTAAATTAGCTTTGGCTTTGTTATTAAACTATTCCAGGCTATTCAACAAGCTTTCCATCTGCTCAAACAACGAGACAATTTGTTGTGTTATCGATACTCTGCCAATAATAAAAAAAAAGCACAGCAAGGCGTCACATGTTTTCCCTCTGAAAATGGCAGATTAGTATTTCAATATAAATTTGATATGATGAAAATTCATCCCAGTGAAGCAAACATCTGTCAAATCTACCTATAAGGCTAGCATTAATGTGCTGACACAGCTCTACTTTAAACACAGTAATCATCCAGAGTGCAGTCACTTAGAATCTGTCATTTAAAAAAATAAAAAGTTTTATAAGACTGAGCAAATGTGAAAGTCGGTAAAGTTGAAGCAAATTTTCATGCTTGCTTCCTGGAGAATCATTAGTTGCCCCATTAATTGGTGAGTTGAACAACTTTCTGTCCTTTGTTTTGTTTTTGATTTTTTTGCTAATAGCTGATTTGAGGTAATGACATGGAAAAATCCCTAATATTATAATAGCTTGGTTAATGCTTACAAATTAAAGGACTGCTTGTATAATAAACCATTAATACTTCATAGTCATTTTATTATATCCAGACAGCTTTGAGTTTGTATTTACAGCCAGCTCCAATGATGAACATATCAATTACACACAGACTGTTGTTTTCAAGCTTTAGTTTTTATTTGTAATTATGATTTCCTACATACAGCAAATGAAAGCATTTGAGATTATAATATTACATCAGACCAATAAAAATAAATGTTAATACAAAAATGTTAATGAAAACTATGTTCAATACCTGCTAAAAGGCTGTAATTTCCAAATTGTACTTTCAATTTGACAAACAAGCCCAGTGCATAAGAAACCTCAAATTGATCCAAATAGTAATTTTCCTTAAAATGAAACTATGTAGATCTGTCTTACAATACCAACGCAGCTTCTTGTAAAAGTATTCACACCCCCTGAGGAGTTTCACATTGTATCTAATTTCAATCACAAAATTCAGTTTGGATTTTCTGACATAGACCAACACTGAATAGCACATAACTATCAAGTGGAAGGAAATGATGCATGGCTTTGGGCAACTTTTACGGATAAAAATCTGAAAATTGTTGGTTTCGATACCCCTGAATAAAATCCATTTAGGATGAAATATCTATGTAGGTCATCCGCTTAGCACATTGAATCAGTTTCTATTTAAATTTCATGATGAATATAGCTGTTCTGTGAAGGCCTCAGAGATTTGTTGAAGAACATCGTGGAGCAAACAGCATCATGAAGACCAAGGACCACAGCGCATAAGTCACGGATGAAGTTGGTTGAAGTTTAAAGCAGGGTTAGGCCATGTAACAACAGCCCAGCTTGGAAAATCCCAGATCACTGTTCAATCGATTTCATAATCTAAAAATAGATAAATTATGACTCAGCTGCCAACCTGCCAAGACACAGACGTCCACCTAAACTGACGGTGTGGGTAAGAGCTCAAAGACAACTTTTAGTTATGTACTCTATAATTCTGCCTTTGTGAAAGAGTGGAAATAAGGATACTATTGTTGAAAAAAAATCCTATAAAATCATCTTTCCATTTTGCCACAACCAACTGAGACTAAACTTTTTGACCTGCATGCCACAGGCTATATGTGAGGGGAAACATGCATGTTGATAAAATAAAATTGACCATACACTGAAAAATCCTTTAAATGTAAAGCTTGACAAAGATGACTTAAATGATATCTATTTAAAAAACCGCCTACATGTTGATAAAGTTTGCATATTTCTATTTCATAATGCAGGTACTGCTTTGTCTTTTGTTATAGCCTTTGCTAAGCCAAGGGGAAAGCCCTTGATTTAGCAATCTATATATGTACTACCCCTCCACACAGTCAGTTGAGGTCATTTGGAATCTGATTAGTGTTCCTCTTGGATGCCTCCTATTGGAGTTTTTTTGTGCACATCCCATTTAGAGGAGATAGAAAGTGCTGAGGGACGATGTTTGGATCTCTTTTACTCCTCGGGATCCTCCAGAACGAGCTAGAGAGTTTCACTGGGGAGATATATCTCAGACAAGTCGAAGAAAATGGATGGCACTATAAAGATATGCCATATAAATTATTATCCATCCAGCCATCGTCCATTATGCTTGCAGGATTGCGGGAGGCTGGTGTCTATCTCCAATGGTCATTCGGCGAGAGTTGGGGTACATCCTGGACACATCGCCAGTCCATTACAGAGCATTTATAGATTATTATTCAAATAAAAACAGAAATAAAATAAGTACAATAATCTCTGTAGGTTGCACATAAAGAGGAAAAATTAAGTTGGAGAAATAAATAAAAAAAACACAAGTAAACACTTAAATTAGTAGAGCTGCACTAGAAAAAAAAAACCTTCTCAGTTTCCAGCAGTGTTTTGCCTACATGTCTCTGCATCGTAAGCTCCAGGCATGCATTTCTTTTCCAGTATGTCGAATTGCCTTTCCCACCTCTTGCTCTCACCACCCTCTCCGTCTGTCTACCCTCAGGATCGTGGAGTTATTTCCAGCAGTGCCGATCGACCCTCACTGGGGAATCGTCTCCAAGTGCTTGGCTTACAGCAAGGCAGCGTGCGACCCCTTCGTGTACTCCCTGCTGAGGCACCAGTACAAGAAGACGTGCACGGACATCCTCAACAGGCTGCTGAAACGGAGCTCCCTAAACGCGTCCGGGCGGCGGCCGGAGCAGCAGGGGAGCAGCATACCCACAGCTGAGTGATGGAGGTTACTTGGTAGCACAGACGGAAACACGAACCTTATTCATTGTTGATGAGGACGAGGATAAATATTGCTGTTTCTTGTCCGCGTCTGCTTAGATCAGCTCTGACATTACAAAAAAAAACAACACTAAGGTAAAAGAAAAAAAAAAGAAATCACTACTGACAAGGGCAAACCTCTGCACAGGAGTACCAACAGACTGCCCAGAGCTGCAGATCAGTGCAGTGAACTCGCTGTGAGGACAATAAACTGCAGATTAACCATCTACCTGGGGTGACGGATGTTGGTCAAGCAGGAAATATGGTCAACTATTAGCACCGGCCGTGACAGCTAGGGTAGGATATGACATTTAGCTACATATTTACTTTGTCGCATATTTGTTTTAAAATATATCTTGTGTACGGTGCTGCAGTGACTAGTTTATGCACTGTTGAATTATGTAGCACTGAAGATAACATTTTCCGTAATAAATCACAAAGTTTCTCAAATTTATTCCTGTCGAAAGCATACATCACAGCAAACGCTGCTGCAGTGCAATCTGACTCAGGAATTCGGGCTTAACTAAATCAGACTCCAAATTAAGCAGATAATCCGGACACTCGTTTATTTTGTTGTTTCCGAATTTTCTCTTCTTTGTTTCTTAAACACATCTTGTAAAGCTCTCAGTGACGTGGACAAACTGAAGTTTTGAAGGAAACACTAAACCAGTTGCCGTTAACTGTAGTTGTCGTTGTTTAGCCAAGTTGGTATGCATGCATTAGTATTCGCACTTTCTGAGTACTAATTGAAAACCTGGAAAAAACAAACAAAAAACTTCTAGGCTACAGTTAATTGTTTTTGAAACACCAAACAGAAGTACTTTAACCAAAAACCAGAAATAAATGGAAGACCAGAAAGCTTCCAGTCTTAAACATCACAAAATACATTGCCCATCACCTACGGATTACATTTTTCCTCTTGTTTTTATATCTTTAAACACCTCTGGTGAAGCTCTGAGTTTTAGGAGGAATGATTGAGCCAAAACTTATTAAAGCTATCATTGCCTGTTTAGGTTTTAGACACACTGAGATATTTTGTCCACATACTACATTATGGTCACATTGGATTAAAATTGACATGGTAGTAGCATGTTTTTGTTTTGGGGCTCAAAAGTAGAAAATAGGTCCTATAAGTGAGTCTGAGACCCAAATCTGCTTGAGCATAACCTGAATTCCAATTTCAGAGATCTCACATCAACCTTGACAGCAAAAATCCCTAATGGACGCCTCACGTATGAAAACCAGCTAATGCTAATCTCTTCATTTGCATTAACGTTGATTTATATTTATGTGGATTAGTCACACACATAGTACACATCTGTCATCACAGAACAAGGTACCAACAACTATTTATTGTTAATAGTTGTTAGCTGGGTCACAGAAGAAGAGTTAGCAAGTTGCACTTTTTTCTTTTTTTACTAAGCTGAAACTGGACACCATCAACCCTTAATACAAAACTTGTGGTTATGCTTTTTTGTTTTGTTTTTTTATTTGTAAGCACCTACTGTGAAGCTTTTAGTGACCTGACTAAATTTGAAGTTTTGAACAGAAACAAAAACGTTGTGCCGTTTTTTTTTTTTTGTTGTTTGTTTGTTTTTTTAGACATTAATTCTTTCAGGCTCATCATCATATAAAGGATGCCATGAATACTGTCAAACTGACAAAAGATTTAGCAGAATAGTCAAATCTGAGCAGCTTTTACAGGTTCAGAATTACATGATGTTAATGTAAATAAAAGAGTTTCCATCTGTCCAAGTCAACTGTTTCATTAAAGGCACGTGGGACAGAATACTTCCAAAAAAGCTACATATTTCAGAAATGTTTGCACAAAGTAATCCATCTCATGCACAACTTTTGACCCCCAAGAAATGCACTGTGGTGTCTTTATCTGCACAGTCACCCAATCTCTCTGCATTTTGCCTCTATCTGCTTATTTTGCTGTGTGTTCAGGTTTTTTGAGCAGAGGTTGTGTAAGTGTGATAACCACCACAAAGGATGACTTAACGACGGTGTTTTAACTGGCTTCAGCTTCAGCTGCTGATGTTGTTTGTTCTTTTTTTCTGTTTGTGCTTTAGAGTTGTTTACAGTTTCTTTCTCTAAAATATATTTTTGTAAATTGGGTGACCTCAGTTTTGCTTGTGAGTCAGTGTGAAAATGTAGACTGAAGTAGTGTTTGAGAAATATCCTAGTCTGCTTTGTCTTAAATTAATAACATAAAATAAAGTCAGCCTGAAAGACTATTTTTTTACTGAAAGGGACTAAAAACATTTTAAGATTTAAATTGTTTGATGGGGATTTTATAGGACATTTTAGAGTAATACCGGAAGCGATGCAAATGTTTTGGAGTTTTGCAAATTTTGTTACATCATTGAATTGGGCATCGGTCCACCAGCTTTGCGCATCTAGATGGTGAAATGTTTGCCCATTTTTTGGGCTGATCTCAGCCAACACAACACAATGTAGAGGTTTTTCCTTCTCCCAGGATTGCCCTGTTTTTAGATTAGTCCAGGTTCCCTTCAACTCTGACCAGCTTCCCCTGTCTTTGCTTTAGAAAACTAAAACCTACACCACATCATGATGCTGCCACCACCATGTTTTACTGTGAGATTTAATGACATTTTCAAGATGATGTGAAGAATTATGTTTCTGCCGCATCTCATCCGGTGACCAGAAAGGTCCATTTTTGTTTCTAAGTAGAGCGTCATCTTCTACATGTTTGTTTTGTTCCCACATGCCTCATGGCAAACTGGACTTTTTGTAGCTGTCTTGAAACAATGGGTTTCTTTTTGCTACTCTTTCATAAATGCCAGATGTCTGCAGTGAACATCTGATAGCTGTACTGTTGACATTTTTTCCTGCTTTAGCTGCAGCGGCTCTCTCCAGCTCCTTCAGTTTCCTTCCTTCCCCACTGGCTTGAGTATGAATTTATTTGTTTTAATCATGGCTTTTGTTCATTTGGTCAGTGCCTGCTGTGGAAGAGCTTCATAAATAAGCTCGACATGGCTTTGATTACTTTTGTAAGTTTACTATAAGATTACATTTTCCTCAAACCCAGACAGCTCAATGAGTGAAACCTCAACACATAATTTGTACATTTCCACTTACTGGTGTTCCACTGGTGTTCTCGTATGTAGTTTTAAAACAGGCGTTTATGCAAAATGCGTTAGGTTTTACAATATTAGATTAATTATGAAGGAACAATAAAATATTTTACTAAGAGAAAAATATTCATGCTTCCATCCATTTAGTTCACTTAATGTACATTGCATCAATTCAGCAAAGACGTAACCTCAAGTAACTTTAAAGAAAAAAAATCTAATTTTCATACAGAACATTCAATCAAATTTGTCTATCTCTCCGATACAAATAAATTCAGTTGCATTCACCTCAGTTTGATCCTATTTATAAAATGACGCCCTCAAAATCCATTTATAGCAAAAGATGGTAAAAACAAACACCTATTCGAGGGAGCCTAGCTGGTTGCGTCATGTTATCGACTCTGCAGAAATATTTCAGAGGCAGGAGTTGACAGTTTATACTGAGTTAATTCATTCTGGAGTTGGCTAGTCGTTTCTGCTTCTCTTGTACAACTTAACTGGGAGATTGAGCCATGAGAAAAATAATAATAAACATGTTTCTCAAATATTATTTTTAATTGGTGTAATTCTGTACACATGTTAATTAGTTTAATCCCCCATGTGTTACTATATAAATCCCCTAAAGGTAACGCAGTACTTGATTGAGCAAATATAGGATCCTGGAGTCTGGTTTTGAGTGACCCAGTGTTCAGAGGTGAGATTTGATCTCTGTTTTTCCCTACAATATTTTTCAGAGAAGCAATTTTTTTTTGTACCTGAATATTCCTCTTGGTAGTTTATATATTTTCTCCTACCAAATGACATTTAATGAACGATTCCAGGTAACCAAGGGTGTCTTCAGTATATTGTGTAGCTATAAAAGATGACAGTACAAGCTTTTTAATCTCCACGAAGAGATTCTATTTTGTGATTATTAAGTCCTCTTTTTTCTGCTTCGTGGGTAAGTTATGGAGTCCTACATAAGCTTGTGAGTCCTCTTGACTTATTTGTTCCCTCTTAATGTAAATTATTTTTCTTTCTGTATCAGAAAATAAACAGCTTATTATAGAGCTGGCATGATATTTTGTTTAAATCACCAAAGGAAACAGAATAATACATGTACAGTACTTAACAAAAAGATTCCTACCATTTAAACTTGCTCACATTTTCTAAAATTTTTAAAAACAACCTCAACATATTTTAATGGAATTTCAACAAAAATTAGAGCATACTTGTGAAGTGAATGGAAGACATTTTAGAAAAAAAAAAAACTTTTCATGTGTGGAGGGAAAGTGACAGTATTCATAACCCTGGCCGTACATGGTAGTTGCAGCATCATGCTGTGGTCATACAGAAAGATGTTCTGAATTGATGTGAAGATGTGTGTGTGTGTGTACATGTGAGTTGGAGGTAAAAGGGTGAATTAACTTAAATGAATTAAGTAAATCTTAGCTGCAGAGATAACTGCAGCTAATGGTTGCTTGCCAAAGTTTTAATTCAGAGGAGCTGAACATGAATACATTTTCTACATTCTTCCACTTCACAATTATGCGCTACTTTGTGTTGGTCCGCCACGTAAATCCTCATTGAATTAAATTTAAGTTTGTGGTTGTAATATGGGAAAATGTGGAAAAGCTTAAGGGACATCAATGGTTTTTCAGGACATGTAATTATTAAGTAACATTGCTTTTAGACCACTCTTGTATTTTGGCTACATTTTAAAAATACAACATTGGTAAAATAATGATGAACCAGTGCCAAAGTGACTGCTGCAAACCAGTGATTTAAGTACCACACATGCATTTAAGCTTCTAAATGCAGAAATTGTTTTAAGGCGAATATTGTAATTTATCTCTGACGCTCTTCATTACTTTGCAAGACAGGTGATGCCTTAACTTCGGTAATGTGGTGATTTTTCCATTTACGTTAGAATATGTGTATTTTTCTTGTACTATACATAGAGATTGAATAACTGCCTTATTTATTTCAGTCTATTTTGTTACTTCTGCGTCTATATTTCTCTGTACAAACATGCATTACTACTATCTTTATTGTACAGGAGATAAATATATATATAAAAAATGTGGACAGACTGGAATTTAGAACAGTATTTTTTGGCTCTTTTGATATCTGTACTTGTAATTTATGTTGGCGTTTTACAGAATGTGCTGCTTCAAATGTAAATGAGAGTTAAGTTCTTGCATATTGGTGTAACATACCTCGTTTTGTTTGTTGGTGACTGACTTGACTACTTTGAGTGTTTCATTTATTTATTAAACATCAGTTGGACGCTGTTAAATAGGACAAATGGAAAGCAATGTGATTTTATTTGGAGATAAGGGATTTTGATATTGTGTTTGTTATTCTGATAAAAATGAGAACACTGACCTCTAGATTTTGTCCAAATTGTAGTAGATATTTTTTTTTATTATGCTGCTCAGAGTATATGCTTTTTATTGATCTTGATGAGAAACAATAAAAATTGGAAGATAATTTATGAAGCACATCAAATAAAACAGTGTTTTGTGTGTTTTCTTTAAATATAAGTTTATTTAAAAAATAACCAGAAAAACAACAAAAATGATTTCAGTTTTTTCTGCATTTAGATTTTCTTAGATCAGGGTTTAATACCTGACCAGTGTTTTTAAACAGGGTGTGGTTTAGATACACAACATATAATGACAGTAACACTTTCTTTTTTGCAAACAAAACGAAGTAATAAAACATGAGAAACTATGATGTAAAGAGTCTGTTTTTAGTAGGGCATAATCATTCCCAATTTTTTAAAATAATTATAGACATTAAAATAGTGCATCGAAAGTGAAATGGTCCTTTGCCACACAACAGAAATGAAAGCCAAACCCAGCATCACGTTTCTTCACGTTTTCCATTCACTTATCCAGACTACTGTAAAATCAGCCCATAAAATCTTGAAATCTGAGTCTGTTTGCTTAAGAATTTGAATTTTTAAAGATTTTTTCTTAAATAATCCCAAACCTTGAATTCTCACACAGAGCTTATCTCAGAATTTGCTTTGCTGTGGTCAAGTTTAACCAAAACAAGGAAACTGTTTAAATTTATTTAATTGTTTTCCCAACAGCAGATAAAACATAAGAAATTGTGAAATGATTTTAAATTAAGTGACACAATTTTGATTCAGTGAAATTATTTGACAAATGTACTTCATTGAAATATTAAATAAAACGAAACATTTTCACAATTTGATTAACCTAATTTAATGGTACTGCTATAGTTTGACCATTCTACTGGTTACCACTGTAACCAAATTATATTTTTAATACTTTGTAATTGGGAATTAATCTTTGTGTGCTCGTAAACTTAACTAATTAAACTTTCTCCATCCTGCCTTATTTTTTACAAAGTCTGGATTAAAACTCAATATGGAGGATGTGAAGGTAAAACAGTCATTCAGAGAAGTAACTCAACCCCTATAATTGCCTTACAGCATTTCTAAAGTGCTACATGACCAGAAAATAATGTGTGAGATCAGAAAAGCTTTGCTGACCCACTTGTTGACTCTGAAAATACACTACTGTATGTCCGAAAAAGTGAAAAAAGTTCTATCCTGGTTGGTGAGCCATGGTTTTATCTTTTTATTATTATTACTTTCATTTATGGCTTCTGCGTTTGTCGATGAGAGTGTGGTTTGTTTAAACATCTTGCTAAGAGCATGCCTTACTGTTTCACTCAATTTGCCATTTGAAGTAAAGGCATTTTGAATCCTTTCACCTTCTCTGTAGGCTGTCTTTGATCATTTTTATGACCTTTTTTTTTTTAGTGAAACCAGAAAGACTCATGCATGACCAGGAGAAGCTGCCTAAAGCATCAAAAGAGCAAAGATTCCTTATTCCCATATGGCAAAATCAAAACAGAACTAATTCACCAGACACAAAATCAACCTTCCGTCCAAATCACGTGGAAGGGCAGCGTATGAAGATGGGGAGAGCATAAAGAATCCCCAGAGTTTGAGCAAGCAAAGCTTCAAGTTTGTGAAAAGTTGTACCAGAATGCTAAGCGCTGTCATGTTGGCAAAAGGGAGCTGTTGAGACGACTAACAGACAGAAGTGTTTTTATCAAAATAAAATAAAGTTTGATGTAGTTGCTGTTCTCCCTTGTAAAGGCTGAACTTAGATCATACATGTAACTTTGTTCTGCTGCAGGAAGACGCATTTCAGACTCTTTCACAAAGGGCAACAGTGAAGGACTCTTTAGCACATGTGGCATACATTTCTCTGTCTATCTAACTTTCTGGAAAGCGTTAGAATCAGCACTTCCAAATATATCTGCAACCGTTGTAAATCAGGCTTGGCGTCTTTCTTTTTCTGACCTTTTCACTTTATGCACTTCTGGAAGGGTCACTGAGGTCGGGTGAGCAGATGCTTTTCGTGAAACAGAGGAGATCGGGCTTTCTCTGACTACGCCAAAACTTTTGAAAAATTGATGCTTTCTCTTTACATGATTACTGACTCGCAACACCTTCCAAACATCCTTATAAATCAATTAGTAATCAGGAGATAGTTTGGTGCTTTTAGTCAGATCAGTTGAAGGGACACGCCTAATACATTGTGTTGTTTCGTAAAAGCAGCTTTTAGCAAAGTGTTTGTGTATGTAGAATTGGTTTGTCTTAATCTTAAAATTGAGGTTATAACACAGAAACATAAGAAATAAAATCTCTCTGATTCTGATGTCTTTCGAAATACACCAGAGTCAGGTCAGAAGAGCACAAATTGAAAGATTCGATAAGACTTATGTAACTTTTATACACCTGCAGAGATTCCAGCTGCAATCAGTCCCAGTCGCAGGGAGGCCACTTTTCTCTTCACACCGCAGCCTAGGTAGTAATGAAACAACATCAGCAGCTCGCTGAGAAAGCCCCGGCTTGAAATGGCTGAGGTTCTGTACACTGATTACCTCCCCAGGTATCAATGATTATCCTCAGATGGATGGCGCTGACCCTGACATACGGCTTAATCATGGTTGGCTTCAACACCCTTGGACGACTGACCCCCCTGGGAGTCAAATAAACTACAATGCGAATTGAAAAGTGGACACCTCTTACTGTAAAAGAAAGCAACAGATTCACAGAAGCACTTAATGCATTGAAACAGTCCCCACGAGCTCCATCAACAGTCTAAAATAATTTACCGCTATGATCCAGGCACTATTTTTTGTAGTCTTTTTTTTTCCTTTATTGTTGTGTCATGAGGTATTTATTGAATGCTAATTAACTGAACCAATAAAAATATATTAGAATGTCAAACGTCCTTTCTACCATTTTATATTTAACGTGAACGTGGATGGGATTTCATTGATGTGTCACTTTTAGAAATGAATATTTCTTCTTAGGTATTAATTAATCATTGTGCAAAATTATGTCTGAAAATGTTACCATTCCAAACCATATAACAAGTGCTGGACTTTAGAAAATCTGAAACCTGATCTGATCATTTTTTTTAAAGAAAAAAAACAAAAACAAAACAAAACAAATTATCTCAATCTTTGCTACAGCGGCTGTCCACTCTGACCCTGACGTTTAAAAAGAGGAAGGTCGAGATGTTTCTCAGCAGCTCTCCATGGCGACCCACCTTCCTGACATCCAGGTCAGAGCTGGAAAATATCAAAGACTTGACCAACATCTAACAAAGCCCTTATCTCTCTGCACATCTGCCTAATATCAGAGCTGCAGACCACTTTAGCTACACCGCACATTGTGCAAACTCTACAACTCCCCCGTCCCTTTACTTGCAGCAATTGTGTCTGCAGCCCATATGGAAAAAGTCTGGACAGCAATTTGTCCAACAAGCTCTTATTACAGATGAGAATAGCTACTGTTTCAGCATATGTCTTGTTTTACACACATTCAGCACTGCAGCTTGCTTTTTTGGTGTATCTCTTATCACAGCAGGTTGCTGTGAAATCTAAGGTGTTCGAGTTTTCCAAAATAAAAGCAGTCCAAATTTGACTATACAGAACATTCAGTGTTTTTGAGAGGAATCACATATTTACAAGGCAAATAATTAAGTTGCAGGTTTAGGAGAGTATTAGAAAACTAATATGCAACCGTATGCATACTGCTGATGTTGTGTAACTGAATCATTATTGAAAGGAGGAAGTTCACAATAACACCAGTGAATAGTTCCACCAGTCATTCTGTCAGACAAGTGGTGCTTGTTCAAGGATGAAGTTAGCAGATGTTGTGCATACTGGAAAACTGAGCATTCCTTTCTGAATAAGGTTGTTAATCTAGGCTTCCTTCAGAAGAACAGGATACCTGGATTAAAAATTTACAAGAAAAATAAAGAAGTGGAAAAATAGTAGTTGGTTCAGCTGAAATGAAAATAAAAAGGCAAATACACAGGTAATCTTAAGGTCACGAGTGATCAGAGAAGCTCAGTTACTTTTGAGCAATATAACATATAGACCTGAGACCCCCACCAAGTCCCACTGTTATATAAAACAATGTCCTGAAGAAGTTACGAACACATTAACCAGCTTGTAGGCAAATGGTGCAACATAGTTTGTTAGACAACATTCAAACATGAATTTCATTCTGGTCAACAATGAAAAGCATAACGGCTCCAGCGTCACGATATTGTGTAAAGTTGGGATGGGACCTGTCACAGATTATGTGGCTATTTTCCATCAACAATTGTGTTCAGTTCTATTAGTTGTGGATGTAGAACCACTAGATTTTACAACCAGAAGCAAGAACTAAAAAGAACAATGTTTAAATTCTACTGTACTAATGTAATATTTATGAAGAAAGGATTTTCTGAAAACAGCCTAAAGTTGGGCAACTGTTTCTTTCCGTCACTGAAAATCAACAAACGCAGTAAAACGCTCCAGGTCAAAAAATATACATATTAAACACATCTGCTTTGCCCATTTAGAACACATATTATAGCTGCTTCATTGAGATAGATGTTAGTTAAACCTAAGATTAATTTTTTTTGTTTTGTTTTTAATGAATAACAACAAAACCTTGGATGTTCTAAGGATGTTCCACTACCAAATGAATGTTTAATGGCTTAAAGTAGCAAGGGCTGCTCTGTCTCGCTGACTTACAAATGTATTTCTCCTGTTTCACACCCAGTCTTTGATGTTGAGCTGCAGAGAGCATTGTAATATTAACACTTTCTGACAAGTCTCGCACAGTCCAGTGCTTTGAGATGATGACAGGTGTGTGAGACTTCGTTCAATAACTTTGGAGGAGATAAGGGAGGCTGGAGTCTTCGTCTAATTACATGGTGGCCAAAGAGAAGGAAGCCAGAGTTGTCAGAATAAGCCAGTGATCCGTAAAAGCCCCGGCAGAGCTCTGATAATTAGAGTCCTTCCATCCTGACACTCCCAAGATGCAATCTCACTTCTGCAGAAATCATAAATGATCTTTAAAATGACCCACAGTCATTATAGCCAAGCTATGGACATGTAGCTGAGATCCTTTCACATCAGAGGTGTGATAATATCTTTTAGGGCAAATGTATTTACCTTAATTCAGTTGGTGGACCTTCTTTGTAATGAGGGCTGCTCAAATCGTACCCAATGATTTGAGCATTTTAGTTCATGAATGTCTCCTTTAAGCAATTGGTTGTTAGTTTAATTCACCAACCTTTTTCAATTCTCAATTCAACTTACAGTGTTGACACCAAGGAACTTAATGTTTTCATACATAATCTACCAATCTTAGTTTCTTTCTCATTCAATAGGTGTCTAAAAAAAAAAATTATTCTAAAAATTACATTTTTATATCTTACACTTAAGTGGACAAAAACTTTAGGTATTTTGAAACAAACAATAGAATATTGACATATTCAATAAGTTAGACTTTGTGTTTTGACGAGGCTCAGTAGTCAAACTAAAATACATTTAGAAAGCAACTTACTGATAAGTCCAGAGTGTTTCACCATTTAACAACATGTTGAGTCAGAACAACATTTTAAGTGTATCACATAGTTCTTTTTCTCCTCTTTCTTGGGGGTTGTCAACATGGATGAAGATGTCTGCCACAATGATTATTTGCAAATATGTTCTATTTTTTTAATTAAAGCTCCCTTGAGCTGGATATTTTAACAGAAAATGCAGAAAATTCATTGTCCCAATTCTTCTTCAGTACAACTATTAGATACATTTTTAAGAAATGCATTTTGGAAAAAAAAAAATAAAAAAAGCTGTAATGAGAATACCAACACCTCTTTACGTACAAATGAAGAAATGTACAAGGCATAAAGAACGATGAGTCATTAACTAGAGCTTCTTGTATTATCACTCTTTTTGTGTGATTTTAACGCAATTAAAAAAAACTGAAAATTAGTCACGTATTAAAGGATCCAAGGCTTTGGAATATGTATGCATTGAATATCTTAACATTGTCACTTGGCAAGCTATATTAGGGATCAAAATATTTTCTTTATTTATTTTTATTTCCATTTCATTTAATAAATTGCAAGTCTACCAAAAAACATGGACCTAAAAATAAAATGTGATACAATTATGCATAAAATAAATGGTTTCTAGAGTAATTTTTACTACTAAAATCCACACAAAAGACCAGCTATTTTCAGTTGAGCAAAGGTTTATTAAAAAACAAACAAAAAAAACAACTAAAAAGCAAAAAGTATTTTAGAAAAATACCAAAGTGCAGTTGATAAAGCTTTTATGATGACTTACTACGGTGTCACATAAGTAGTAGTGCATCACAATAAATTAGAATTTTACCGATATGAACAAAAAGTTTAAGTAATTTAATTAAAAATATTTCGCTCATATTAAACTCACACAAATCGGTATATTCTAAATGTTTATTTTTGTTATTGTTGACTGTTGTGGCGTACAGCCAACAATACTTTCACATTACACAAAAATATAATTTTTTGTATTATAGAAGGAAAAGATGTGGTAAAGAAGACATGCACAAGCAGCTGGCATAACTGTTTTTGTAGTTAGCGGCAGGCAATAATTATCAAAATCATTATCAAAAGCTGGAAATATAGCTGCGTGTATTGGATCTATACAATCCAGGTTTCAATTTGAAACTGAATTACTAGAACAAACTTTCTGATGATATTCTAATTTATTACACAGCACCTGCATGTACACAATGGCAATTTCAAACAGGCTTTGCATTGATCATTCATATTTCACTTTCGCTTAAAAAAATAAGATCTGACGCGACTTTAGCTTAACTTTTTAGTGCTTGTCGTAATAAAGAGAATAACATTTTTTATACTGCTTCGAAACACAAAAAAACATGACAGTACAGTGTGGATGTTAACCTTAACTATTAAAAATGATTTGTCTATTAAGAACACACGGATCAAATTCTGCACACAATTAGATTCATTCATAATCTGAGCGACCAAATACAAATTATTCTGACAACACTCTGAAGGAACCTATCAAATGTCCAAAATTGGGGCCTGGACTCCAATCCGATCTCATTGGAGCAGATGTTTTCTTTAAATCCCCCCCAGGCTTCCTCATGTTGTCATTATGTTCCCACGCGTCTCTCTCTGGGTCTTTGGGCCTGAAGCTGCCTGGCGGGCAACTTGATTGGCTGCTTGTTGTATTTTTCCATTATTTCTCTGATTCGGAACAAGTTACTCCGGCCAATGGTGAAGTCGCACCTGGTGGCCCCTATCGCGTAGCCAACCTCACACTTTTTAGTGGTGAGGCTGTAGCCCTCAGCTCTGGCTGTTACTCTGTACTCTCCAGGGTTCAATAGGCGCCAGTAATCACCATCAGCAGCTGTGAAGAAACCCAAACAAAAAAGTAGATTCAACTTTTGTACTTTTGCATTTTAGGTTTAAGAAGTCGGTTTGCAGATTTAAATTTACATCCTTCTTGAGTTTAAAGCCTTCTCAGAGAGAGAAGGCTATATATGACCATAGAATAATATGATGCTACCCGTCCTTACATACTACTGTAAACAGCTGGTGTTACACTTGAATAAACATTCAACATTGAATATACAGGCACTAAACAGTTTCATAAATTAAATGTGGAATTTGTAAAAATGATTGATTATGATTTAATGAAGAAAAAAAGTCGACAGGAAAGATTCCCCCCGTTACAAAAATGGATTTTAATCTGATTGTTAAAAAAAAACAAAAAAAAACAATGCAGATGAAAAAAGCAGAGGCTTCACAATATAAACTCTTAAAATCCTTGTGCATTTTGTTAGAGGACAGTAAAGTTTTCCTACAGGAAGCTGTGACCTGCTCTGATTTGCTGGAATAATGATGCTTAATGTCCTTTTGAAAATTTGATTTCACGCTCGAAGTACGAAACCACTTTAGCTTTAAAGGGGGGAATTTTTCCAGGCATCAGAAGAAATCACTATGAGGACGCCTAATCAATAGTTAAACTGAGAGTTGGAGGCCTTCACAGCCTTGGCTAAGACCAGAAGTTGAGTCAGACTCCAACCCACAGTTTTGATTAAGAACATCATCTTCTTTCATTTATGGTATTTTATTCCTCTGCACAATAAAATATCATCAAGCAGGAGTAACCCCTTTCTGAGGATTTTTTCTTATGTTGATGTCAAGCAACAGAGAACATAGTTTTCTTTTTTGTTTTTTCAAAAACATCCCAAAAGAACAAACCTGTGCGAACATCGTGACCAATGCCTTCTACAGAGATGGTGGCATTGGCTATTCCTCGTCCTTGTAGGTCCCTGACTACACCTTTGATCCCACGATGCACCTGTGTATGGAAGGCATCCTTATTATATTCTTTATATTTTATGATTCTGTGATCTTTAGCAAAGGAAGAACACAGCCCTGTGCAGGGCTCAAAATGCACTTCCTCTGCTCGCAGCATCAATATTTAAATACAAACTGTGTCATGGCAGGATTGCAGATCCTCTGAAGATTGTGTTTCCAGAGAGAATAAGACATAATGAGTAAGTTTCTTTGCAAAGTTCCTTTGGGGGTTTCTTTGGCTTCTAATGGAAATGCAATCCCTTTATGCCTAACTCACATCTTTAAAACTTCTATTTGATATATAGAAATCCTTGAAAGAGAAACAACCTCATGCGTCTATGCTTTTTGGAGAGTAAGGAACTTTCAAGGCACAGTAAGTAAGTTTAGTAAAAATTTCAGAAGGCAATAGGTTAAGGATTCAAGTGTTTGACAACAAGAACTTTTAGAGCTCCTTTACAAAAGTACTTTTCCACTTAAACCTTTATTTGATTTTGTGCATTTTTCTTGTTGTCGTTAAAAGGAAATCTCAAGCTTTTAAAATCCAACAAAGCACTGTTCAGTTCATCATCTGAAAAGAGTAAGAAGAGTGTGGCGTCACTGTGAGGAGAAGTGAATGTGGCTGTCCACATTAACTGACAGTATGGCCAATGAGCCCTTCATTGAGAAGTAGCCAAAAGTCCCATGGTATCTCTGGAAGTGCTGCAATCTGTCAACAAGACGAGCATTAGTTGTGAGGATGGTGGTGGCAGCATCATGCTGTAGGGATGCTTTTCTTTAGCAGAGCTGATAGGAGAATGAATACATCTTTATGTAGGACAATACTGGAAGAGTATAGGCTGTTATAGGCTGCAAAGACTGGGGCAGTTATTCAACTTCCAGCTGGAAAATTATCCTAAACCACTGAATGGAATGGTTTACCATCACAGCAAGTCATGCTTTTGAATGGCCCAGTCAAAGTCCAAACCTAAATCTAATTGAGAAACGTGGCAAGACTTAACAAAGCTGTTGACAGATGCTCTCCAACCAATTTGTCTGAGCCTGAGATATTTTACAAAGAGGAAGAAGCAAGCTTTTCAGTTTTGTGCAGTGAAGAAAGGAGGTGCAGTGAACACAAATGACAAAGTATTGCCACGGAAGGCTGAATAAAAGAATAAAATCTTTTTTCAAATTGCATGAACACATTAGCAAGGCACTGTAATTAAGTGGTTCAATAAGAGGAATGGGAGGAGTAAACTGAACGTCAGAGAGTCTGAACTGACTCTGTACCTGCTCCATGAACACAAGAAGAGATTCCCGATTGTTCTCCCACTCTTCAGGCAGCTCGCTTTCATGGGGGAATTTGTCACAACCCACATACATCGACAGCTCAAAGCAGTTGGTGTGCAGGTAGCTGAAATCATCCATACCTGCCAGCAAAGACAAACACATATCCGAATGCTCACATACAGGGCGAAACTGTGAGGATAATTAAGCAAGAAAAAAATAATTTGAGATGCTTTTCTGAGCTGCTCGATGACACTTGAGGCTAAAATCTAAAAATAGGGTTACAGTACTGCAGATGCTCTCATGTGTGCTCCACAAGAAACGGCTCAGAGGCTGCACGTGGAGCTGGAGCAAAAAAAAAAAAAAAAAAAAAAAAAAAAACCCTTCACAGCACTGTTAGGATTAGTGACAAAACCCGCCGCCGGATATGGACACTAACTGCCGGCCGCAGTGTGCCAGGATGCCCCGTTGATGGTTCCATCCTCCTTGGCGAAGTCTTCTGTGTGACAGACCCGTCGGCTGGCATCAGTCATAAGGCGGTGGGTGGAGGCGTAAGAGAAGGCCAACCAGCGGAAAACGTGGTCATCGGGGGTGGGGGTCTGCTCCCTCGTCACCCCCTGGGAGCGAGTTCTGTCATATGGGAAGGTCACCACCAGCTCGCCTCCCTGGAGATTCCCACCCAGCACAAAGGGCATTTTCTCCATCCACGCTATCAGCGCTCGTGTCTCCAAGGCAACCTACAACGGGGGCACACAAGAGGCATGGATAACGTAATTAGCACAATCATCGAAGCAGTGTGAGTGCTAATTTAACTCCCTCATGCTAAAATAATCTGTGCTCTCAATGGGGAGTGATAAAGCCATCAGAAAGGCTGTTTACACAATTCGCGCTGCATAAGCATGTCAAGAGTAATCATTCTAATAGGTAAATGTTTACACCGAACAAGCGTTTGCATTCAACTGGGAGGAATTTCCCCATGTTGTTGGGGCTCAAGTAATGAAACCGGCATTCCTATCTGCGAGTGCTGCCAGTCAGCGGGGCAAACAAGGATAGGATTCACAGCTCTGTGTGCACAGATGGGAATCCCAGCTCTGCAGCTGCAGCAGCTATTCTGGAGGCTCAGTGTGACTCATCCATGGCTCCCGCTAACGTCAAAACACTCGTGAGGCTGAGCTTTTAATAGCCCGCTCGGTGTATTTCAGCTCACGGCCTCTTCGTCATACGGAGCAAACTCATCATCCGCTTCTCCCGAAATAGACAAGTGCTGATGGGCCCTCGTGACTGCTTTACCCTTTTCAAACGGCTGATGATCTCCACTGTGAGATGTGTTTGTTTTTCTGGAGGAAAAAAAAGAAGCAGGAAAAGAACACGACAGCACCCTAGGGTGAGCCCACCCTTTTGCCACCCATATATATACGTATGTGTGTTACATACATGTATAGTTTGAGATTATGTGGGTTGGAGAGCAGGTTCCTATGGCTAAATTGCTAGTCGTAAGAATGGCAGAGGAAGTACCAGAGTGAATTGCTCATCCCCCACCTGTTGCTGTGCCACTCAACACCAAACATTCATTCATTCTTTGTCCTTGCATACTTGTCTATGCAGGGGGGCATTGTGTTGCCTAGCTCCAGGGGTCACTGGCCGAGAAGCAGGGTAGATACAGAGAGGTCATCAGTGCAACACAGAGATACACCTGATGACCGTGCACACACTCACACTTATGCCTGGGAGCAGTTCAGAGGGACCAGTTAGCCTCTCTGGACAGTTGGAGGAAGCTGAAGTAACCGGAGAGAACCCACGCATGCCCAGGGAGGAGATGCAAACTCCAGAGACCATGCAAGGATTCAAACTCGGGACATTCTTGCTGTATGGCAACTAACTTCACCACCGTACATCTCCTGAACACCAAATTATTAAATAAAACTCTTACCCCTTCTCCTCTTGTACTGAAAGACGAATTTGACTGTTTGGAAATATGTCTTGTTTCAAAAATCACGTGGAAACCAAAGAAACATCACTTGTTACTCTTATTAAGGTAATTTTAAACAAGCCGTTGATAAGCTACAAGTTGTATGCCAAGTACGTTTAGATGAAAGCAATTGGATCATTAGGTTTGCTTAAATTTTTAACTGAATATACAATGCAGCACAACGGATGATCAGTACGACTTACCGAGGCATTGTTAGACAAGTACCACTCTGGTGTGGGGATGTGGTGGTTGAACATTTTGCGAGGAATCCACTTCTTTGCCTCAGCCTCCCAGAGAATTGAGTTGAGATCAGGAAAATTGTGGTGGATATCTATGCCATCATTGGTCCATCGACCAAGAGACCAGCCACTGAGCTCTGAACCCTGAGTCAAAGAGTAAACATGAAGAAGATGGTGACTGAAATGTGCGGCATAAGGGTCATGCAAAACAGGTGAAGCAGGAGTATTAGCGAAAAATACAAGAACTGTACAGATCACAGTGGGGAAGGGTACATTTTAGCTCTGCAGGGGGTGCTGTGATTATCTCAATAGGTTTTTACATAAAAAGGTGTTGTCAGGGCCACATCCCCTGTTTTGGCAATGAAACAATGAAAAGTCACAACCAGTTTCACAGCTTTTTTCCCCACATAGAGCAACAGAACAGCATCTTTAACAATTTTTTTTAAAGTGCATTGAACTGGAAAACATTTTTAAAAAAAAAGTCACACTTCCTAATTTAAAACAGCATTAAATTCCTTTGACGAGAAACGCTAAGAAGTGACAAGCATCTAAAATAATATGCTTCGTTCTTTGCAAGGTACTGTTTTATGCTTTAAATAAATACATTACAATCTGACCAGAAAATTGTACTATGTGATTTCCAAATATACTATTATGTGCTATATAGAAACTGCTCCGGATGAAACTGACATACACAAGAGAAAGCACCAAAGACACAAAATAAACTTGAGTTCAAATTGGTTTAGTACATGCTGCTAGCGTACTCGTTTTTAAGATGCATCTGTTTCCTCTCATACTTCACTGAATGAAATCCACATGACCAAATCAACAAAAAACAATCTCTCTGCAGCTTTGACTTGTCCTAATTTGTTGTTATGGTCTTTAACCTTGCCCTTTCACTAATATTACTAAAACATGTTTCAGTTTTAAATTAAAGCAAAAAAAAAAACAAAACACAGGGCCTGATGTAGTTCTGGTTCACTTCACATATTCCATTGCATCATTTAAACTTGTTCTCATGTACCAAACATGTTCTCACTACAGACCATTTAACGAAATGAGGTCACTAATTTGTGTTTTGCAGACGTACCGCTTCAAAGGCTTTCTCGTACCCATCAGGGTTGACGGATGGCAGTAGGTGGATTCTGGTCTCCTCCACCAGGTGACGTATCCGCTGGTTGCCTGATAGATACTCCAGACACATGAACTGCATGAGCAGGAGGAGGAGCTCTCGTCCAAGCACCTCATTTCCGTGTGCACCTGCTGTGTAGCGAAACTCCGGTTCACCTGTTCATCAGGTGGAAAGGAGAGAAAAAAAAAGAAAAAGAGAGAGAAAAAAGTAGTTGGACGTTGCCCACGACGCATAACAAGCATACGCAAAATGATTTGTGATGGCTATCATCTTTTTCTAGTTTTCTCTAACAAACACATTATTCAGTTCAATCATGTTTTAGCATTAAAAGCACTCACCAACTTCATGTTCACCAGGGTTGTCGGAGATCTCTATGGCATACAGTTTGAGGCCGTTTTGAGACTTTCCTATGTTATAGATCCGTGTGATGTTGGGGCACATTTCATTAACCACCTTCATTAGCTGTGGAGGGTAAATCATAAAGCATTAGACCCTGACAAAATATTAAATAAATCTATCCAAGTAACTGACACTAATGAGAAAAACCATCCTGCTTGAACTTAGACAGTGCACTGGCAAATAACAGTTAATAAATCCAAGTTATTTATTTATTTTTATTGGAAATTACAAAAAAAACATAACGTAATAACAGTGCTTTACAAAGACTAAAAATAGAACATTAATGTCAAGGTAATAAAAATACAATACGTTATTACAGAAATGACTAAATAAATTGAATAAAAGTCCCAATGTCCTGCAGAAATTTTAAAAAAAAGTATAAGAAAAAAAGCAGATGTGTTGGGTTAGCATCGCTTGCCAGCAACTGATGGGATCATCCAAGATATTTTGCTGTGGAATATCATTACTGTGGTCTGGATATTGAGCAGTTGTCGTTTTATGACAGTCACAAGACTGTCCTACAGTCTGAGGCCTCTTCTGATTTGTTGCAACACTGACTGCTACTGCCCACAGCATCAGCATTCACAAGAACTTTATAAAAAATACTTGTATGAAAAACATTTCATTTCACCTTGGGATAAAGTATTTTTGAAATGAATTTGAAAATAAATCGATCCTGAGCAACTCGAACTGACAAAGGTAGACTCTGACACACATCGGAGACCACCACCTCCATCAAAAAGACTTTTTCCAACTCTAAGATTTTGCATGGGAATAGTGTAGAAATAGGGTGCAACAGTAACAACCTGGCAGGAATCAGACATACACCTATTTTTGTTTAAATACAAGCTAGAGTTAGCAGTGCAGCTCAGCCACCTGCTGCAGGAAGTTGGAAAAGTATCAGTTTATAACTACTATTATCCAAAAAACCTATTGTGATGTTTGAAGGCATATCATTTATACAGAGACTGCCTTTAGTTTTCAGAAAAGTAGTTCCTCTAAACCTATAATTTTTGAGTCTGTAAGGAAATTCCATCATAACAAATACAATGTTCACTGTGCTGTGGATGGTAAAATTATAGAAAAAAACACTGTTAAATCTTATCTAATGCTTTAAAAATGCTTATGCGTTTTGGTCTTTCCATTTTTATTTTTTTTTTTACTACTGGCTTAAATAGTTGTACTTAAGCAAGACAAGCACCCCATTATTGAAATCTTCAAAGACAATATTGCCAAAGCTGTGTCACAGAGCTTATTTGGTTTCCTTGCAGCCAGCTCTGAAGAGGCAGCCAAAGCAATTATAAAGACAGGCTCATACAGGAACAGATTAAAATAGCAACAATTATCATTTACCCACATGGATGTCAGTGGTCACAAAGTACCGCTGCAGTAAAAAAGACCAACCAGTTGTTAGATGGAGCTGCTGCATCCGTGGGCTCAGCTGCTGCTGAAGTGGTTAGCCAGTCAGGTGTGACTGGGTTTTAATTAAGTGCAGGTTAAATCTCGACTTCACCGAGCAAGTAAATCGCTAAACAAATGTCAGGTTTTTCAGTGGGATGAACGATTACAAGACGAGGGTGAAAGTCCTGCCCTCATTCTAATAAAGCAGAGAATTCCCTGGATAAATAAAACTGGACAGTATTATTTACCAGAATCAATACAAAGGATTCTTGCTTTATTAAACAGGAATGTTTGTGTTTCCTCCCCCCCCCCACCTCATACAGACGTATAAAAACTGAGCGTAAGAATTTTTTAATTTTTTATTTTTTTTAACTCTGCTTGTAGATGCCACGGATCCCAATAGAAAACCAAGCTTCTTTTTTGCACTGTGTGGATAATATGAATTGATACAATATCTTCCACTTTGAAGAATATTAAGGAATTTATTTTTCATCCCACTGTTACTGTGGTTGTGGTTTAAGAAAAAGGACAACCATTAAGCAGTATAAGAAATAGATTTTAGACTCTGCTACTCTCATGGGGTTTGTACATTACGTGAGACTTCTACATTTCTGTTACAAAACTATTAAGACTGCTGTGTACTATAGTGGGGAGAGTCATGCTACCTGGCTCCTGGGCAAAGAAAGAAAATGTCAAGGGTAAAAATGCTTATGAAAAGGACTTTCAAAAATAGTCCTTTCTTTTCTTTTTAAAGCCCAGCTTAGCCTGGACACAGAGTGGAACACATTAGCCGTAAAGGATAAAAACCAACAAAGCATAGAAGGACACCTAATATCTAACAAATATTTCCTATTAGAAAGAAAAACAGCAGCCCAGGATGTTTCTTCTCTCAACTGCATTACAGGAGATTATCATTCACAGTGTTTGTACCATCACAGCCACTCAGGCGCACCGTGCACACTGACAAATACAGCTGTCCTCCTTCTTGGTACAAACAGGCGTCTGCTTGTGACAACTATATGAATAAGTAATGATACAACCCTGAAGATGCTTTATGCATTTTTATGCAGCTCCAAGCGCTTAGTTCATTTGTTCTGCTGCATTCTTTGCTCTTGTGAAGGACACAGCTTGGGCTCGCTGCGACTCACAGTTTCCATGCGGTGTTTTATTGCTCCGTGCTCTTGATCTCTGTTCTGAATTTGAAATAAGGTCTTGGTTCTTTTAACAAGGTAATGTCTGTTTACATGGCTTACCTGCCTCATCTCTTTGTAGCTGTGGTGCCTGAAGTCCAAATCGTCAGTCGTTATGACTTCGTTGCGTCTATGATAGTAATTGTTAGGATCTGGAACAAGATTAAAAAAGAAAAAAGTTAAAGGCATTCAGAGAAAGAAGTAGACTCATTCTTCTTATTAGGGAAGCTACATCAGCACAGGAGGTGGAGAAATGTTAGGCTGCAGTAAAAGATTTGTGCGTCGTTGCCGTTTTTTTTCTGACTGTTGGTATGACGGAGGCGGGTATGGATTAGATGAACTGAGGTCTGATCTCTCATGGTGGCTTTGCCCTAGTCGGCGTAAAAAGCCAAAACACAATTTATTTTGCCCCTCCAGTATGAGACCACAATAAGTACAAGATCCTATAAACAAATAATAATAAGTTCTTCCTTAGGAAGACTGGACTCAGACTTGGAAATAAGTTGAGGAATTTCATCATCTGGGGCCAGCTTGAAGCAGCTTCTTCCTCTGCAATGAAAGACGTCAGCTAGCATTTGATCAGGATACCTCTTGGATCTCTTTCTTTGTAGATTTCCTGGCCACTGGGAGGAGAACCCACTGTAGCCCCAGAGAATCATGGAGGAACTATATTTTTCTATGGATGGATCATTTGAGCAGCTGTTAATATCAGTTTAACTCACGCCACTCCCTCAATAATGTTAGGATTCAAGATAAATCTCCACCCAGCATCTAGTCATATACTCAGCAGAATTAACCTTTATAAAAGACAACGTGTCACCTCTGTGTTATTACTGGTGCCAGTAAAAAGACAGATACAGTCCATTTTGATTTTTCAAACTGAACGACCAACAAATTAAATAATTCTACATTTCCACAACAGTCCTGACTCTGAAAGGCCAAAATTAACCAGTAAAATTCTCTCCCGTCGTTCAAGAGTTATATATGAATAATTAATTACTTCAGCTTATAGACAGCACTGAACCTTCATCCGGGCCAAACCCTGAATAACAACACTTAATCATTCATTGATGGAGGCCGACTGTTTGATTTGTGCGTCTCCTTCATACAAACCCGTCACCTGGCAAAGGACAGCCAAGGATCTCCGCTCTCATACAGACGCTGCCACCGTAAAACCACGAGCGGGGGTTGACTCGAATGTACCGGGCGACCACAGGTAATGGAAAGATGTTCCGGACGGGGATTTCTTTTTCTCTGTTGGCGCTGAATATCTACTAAGGCAAACACAGGGTGAATAAACAGTCAAGCCGTGAAGGACACGGGATAATGCTCTTCGTTCAACAACTTTAAATGAGCAAACTTAGCTCAACATGGGTCAGGGCTATTTGTTTTCCTCAGAATCTTGTTAACCAATTACAACAGTTTTGGATAAAGAATGAAACTTACAAAAGATTCCCTCCCAAGTTTTGGGTTGAATTCTTGAGCACAAAATTATTGAGAACACCTACAGATGGAGCTTTTCTTGGTACCTATTTTGAAAGGCCAATATAGCAGACTGGCATTTGGCATAAAGGAAATGTGGATGGGCAATGCTTGTAGCAGAGAAGAAATCACTAACACTGATTAAATCACACACCACAGGAGTGCACAAAAAGAATCTAGCGACTAAGATCTCTGATTATATTCAAAAAGGCCTGATTTGGTTAATCAGCAACAGAACTGAAAGAAAAGGTCTAAGTGAATCTCTACAGGCAAGGTGACATTACAGTTCATTCAATTATATCAAGTCTCTCATTACAGAGTGAAAATAAAGAAGGATGAGTTCCCATCTGCTGGAGAAACATTACTATTTACTATCACCTCGCAGCTCATTAAGCTTGGAAATAAGCAGGCACTTACATCTTCCCCTGTAATTACTTCCCAGCAAGAATTCATTTTTCTATTTGGGTCCAATCACCCAGAGACATACAAGGCAAGACTCAATATTTAGCTGGTTAACAGGTGAAAACAACAGCATTAATGCAAAGGTTTGCAGTGTCCTTCAGTTTGTGGACATGCAGAGGAATCAATCTTTTATGCTTTTATTATTACTCACCAAGTCTGCTGAGTCGTTCTTAAGGGTTGTCCAGGTGTGACTGTCATTGCTAACCATGACCTTGTAGGAAGTCACCCAATCGCTTCTGTTAATATTGTAGGAAAATGAGAGGATTAGATTAAAAAAAAATGTTTCCAGGTTGAATTTAATGCATTCAGAAAGTGGAGATAACTGGAAAGATGTCACTCACAATGAAAGCTCACAATCATGCGTATGAATTATGCAGTGAAAATCAGTTTTCTTTTGAGATCTTAAAGAAAAAAAATATAAGCTGAACTCTCTTATCAAGTCTATAGTTTTGAATTCAACAGAAAATAAAGAATTGATCATTTTCCTTCTGATTCTAAGCACATGGTTTGGATATGGATGGATTGAAAACGACTAAAATATAATACTCAGAGCAAAGTCCTGCTCTTCAGTTGTGCAGATGTTTAATTCTGCAGTCTGATTTATTATGAAGACAATCCCACCTGCTGTTTTTAATTTTGAATTGATTAGTTTGACGTAAAGATTTCCCTGTTGGATTATCTCAAAATACAAAGCTTTATTACCTGTCCACATAGTTATCCCTGTTCTGTCTGCTGAGTTTCTTGGTCTTAATGATGCCATTTGCTCCTAATGTTATACGATAAGCCTCTGAGGCCTTTACAGGACAGTCGTGTTTATGCAGTGGTTAGACTACAATCAGGTGGATTCTCTTTACTCAGTGACTTCAATTCACTACAAATCTCTTATTAGTAAAAATAGACCATGGTATTGTAATTATTCTGGTCTGTGCTGAGATTTTTTACTTAATAAATGACAGAGGAGAAAATAGATAACTACTGTTAAGGAAAATAAACGAAAGCATAAATCAGACAAACACCATAAGTACGCCCATATGAATCATCTCATGCAAGACAGTGCTCTTTCCAGAGTGTACATTATGTAGGTTGACAGCTATTCCCATGCTTCTGGGTGAGCACATCCTCACCGAGCTCGTCCAGTAGGAATTCCCTTTTCTGTTAATTAAAGCGTTTGCACAGACAGAAAGCCCCTTAGCTGTCACCACAGACAGCTACATGCCCTACAGAGCTAATTGCAGAAAAATTCAGTCCAAGGCTTTGCTGTTTTGTGCACCTTAAGAAAACTCTTCCCCTTCAAGGGAAATCCCAAATATAGCTTATTAAACAATACTCCTTTCGTCTCAAACTTCGCCAGAGTTTCAGGCTCCCTCGCAATTACCGAGCTTGAAATCAGGGGTGTCCACAGTCAGTCCTCAAAATGCGGTATCCTGCATTTTTTAGTTCTCTCCTTGTGTCACCACGTCCAGATCAAATGATGGCTCGCGTGGAAAAAGTGTCTAAAAAGTGATACTTCCGATGATACAAGTAAAAAAATCTCTAATTCTACAAATGAGTTAAAAATCTATTAAACGTTTAATTAAATGTTGAATTGAATGAAAAAGCATCGTATTGATTTCAACAAATCAGAGGACTCTGATTTGTTGCTAAAACCAAAAGCAAAAACAATAATCAGGACATCTGTCACAACTGGAAAATTAAAACATTTGGTCAAAGAGACAGGGAGGAAAGAGACAGCATTGGCATCAGTAAACTGGATCTGGTCGCCCTGACAGAGCGACATTTTAAACAATATTATCGTTTATCGCAATCAATTTTGAGACAATAAATCGCGCAGCAAAATTTGTTATCGTGACAGGCCTAGATAATCAGTGATTTGTGAAGCAAAACCTAATAGTGTTACAAACATAGAAAGGATAGATTAATCAAATCTTGAAACTCATGAATCATTTAGTAAGTAATCCTACTTTAAAATTATATCCCAAAACCATTACTTTTTGTGAGAGACACTGCTAAGGCAACCAGGAGTTTTCCCAACCCTGTTTCTTTTAACAAGAAAGTCTTTCAGTCTGATCCAAGAACAGTCCATGTTGTTTATTACTGAAGTGAACAAATTACAGTATATTACTTTTCTGGTTTGGAGAGCTTTAAAGGTCATGTACAGGAGCACCTCAGTAAATCACTATATTCACAATTTTATTTTTATTTCATGAAGCTGAGACTTATATAAATTCATTACACAAAGTGATGTACCTCAAATATTTATTTGTGCTCATTGAGGATTATGACTCAAATTAGGATTTTACACAAAACTAATAAAACAAAACAAAACAAAAAAAAAAATACAGAAATGTTATATGGTGTCCGACACAATCATGATGTCCAGTAGACGGTGACTGACATCTTCCAGAAGGAGTGTATGCCACAAAAGGTCAGTGCTTGCTGTTCCCATGGTAAACCATAATAACTGAAACTTGAGTGGAAGAGAATAAAAGTATGGTGGGGTAAATTTGACCCTATAGAGATATCTTACCAGAGCTAAGGATAAAATTGTAAGTAATTTTCTTTAGCTCTAATACATGTTTTCAGATAAATGTAAATTATCCTTTTCATTAGGAAAGCAAGGAGTAATAGTCTGGAGGGGAAGGGAAGAGACACAGAAGACACACTGCATAAGGTCCAGTGTGAAGTTTCCAAAGTCAGTGTTGATTTGGGGTGCCATGCCGTCTGCTGGTGTTGGTCCACTGTGTTTTCTGAAGTCCACAGTCACAATAAAGTCATTTAACAAGGAATTCTCGAGATCTTAATGTGACCCTCTGTTTATAGCTTTTCTGAAAATGTTGATTTTACTGCAGAACTTGGTGAAGGCTGCCACTGCCTTCACCACTGCCTGCTTTAACCACAGTGGTTTTACGGAGCTTGATTGGCCAGTAAACTGGTCTGTGAGATTTCATGTCTGAAAAAAAACTGGTTTACTAAGTCATATATAAAATCTTAAAATATGTCCCGCTGCCTGTTATTGATAATTTATAACTTTTACGTAGATTGAGTGAAATCAATATTTACATATGATTAACTATTCTTTTTCATTGAGGACATCTGTATGTGTATGGATTGAGAGTTATTGAAATTCCACACTTTTCCAGACGGAAAAGGAGCCCTGCTATCTGTAAAAGCGTGTAATGCACAACATGCTGAGAGAAAAACAGCTTAAGTTCAAAGAAGAAAAAAGAAAAAAAAAACATCATAAAATCTGAAAGAAAAAAAAAACCTCATCTGGACTACTTTAGAAGTTTACAAGAATATCTGACTTTTAAAGCAAATTAAAAGTTATTATTAAGTATTTTTTTAATATTAAAGTTGCTGTGTGAAACTTTAAAAAACCAGCAGGTGTCACTCTAGAAGAGAGCCCTTCACAGTGTGTGTGATGTGCACCAGGTGCCGTCTCTGGCACCAGAAGGAAGTCTTGGACTGCAGCCTCAGTGACTTTAATGAATTTCCTGCAGTATTAGACAGCATTTAACACAGGCATTTTTATTAGTAAAAGATTTTTTATACGGATGTATTATTGTAAGAAGAGGAAGGGAAAACTGCCCGTATTTGGGTTTTTATAAATCAATAGGTTTATGATCTATAAACCTTCACAGTGCCTATAAAAATAATTCATCCTCTTGGATTTCTTTAGCCTTTTTACTGCCTTTGCAAGTCACGGTCAACAAAATTTGGCTTTTCAAACAAAAAATTACCGCAAAAAATGTTACTGTCAAGGTGCAAACTGACTCCCACAAAAATAATGACAATTGAATAAAACATTAAACATAAAATGAGTGCATCCTAGCGACCTGTCCACCAAATGAATGCAACAAAAGTAAGGAAATCCTGGAGAGCAATTTGCATCTGCAAGAGAATTACAGCTTCATTTCCAGCAAGACAAAAAAAAACAAAAAACACAAAGCATCCAGTTAAAACTACTCAGAAATAGTGTGAAGGCAACAAGGTGGATGTTTTGGAGTGAAGAGAGACTTTCACAGCCAATCCCCATGCAATCTGACAGAAATGAAAACAGTTTTGCGAGGAGGAATGGAGTAAAACTGCAGTGTCCAGATGTGTAAGTATGATTGAGGCCTGTCCACACAGACTCTGTGTTATGATTGCTGTCAAAGGTGCATCTACTAAATATTGATTTGAATGGGTTAAATATTTATTCAATCACCCATTGTATGTTAGATATTTTAATTTAATTATTATTGGTGGAAATCTGTTTTTCTTTTGGCAAGAAAGTTTTGCAAAAGCAATAAAAAAGGATATGACATCCAAATGGGAATACTTACAGGCACGGTACAAAGCAATACAGAAATAGTTAGCAACATATCCACAACTTGTAAATATAGCCAAAACATTTTTAAAATATTTACAGAACAAAAAAACTTCTATTGTCCCTCTATGCCCTCATGAAACTCCGAATGCTTCAGAACCGCTTTCTTCCAGCACTATTTTAATAATGTAATGACCTTTTGAGATTTATGAAAGAGCGAGTCTGCAGCCAAATCAATCAAATCCGTAACTCCTTAATCCTGCTTAGGGAAGATCTGAAGTGGCTTGTGAAAAGGGCAGACACACAAAGCGAAGGTTCCGCCCCATGTGGGCAGGATGGAAACCCTTTGCCTTATTTATTTGCGCTGTCAATTTTTCCACTAGGTTCAAAAGGAATCGCAGTCATGTAGAGTTCTGCAGCAATAATTGCCAATTGTCTCCACCACTGGTGTTCATGCCTCAGTCACTGGGAAATTATGCTATGCAATTAGATATTTGGCAGCTTACTGTGTTTGGGTTTGTGTTAGACTTGTTATTGGCAAGCAGTAATTGCGATGACAGTTGCTTGATTTGCCTTAGAGGGGTGAATAAACAAGTGAGTAATCACTTGATCTGTAATAATGTTGGAAACCACGTATTAGTTTACGTCTGCTTAACAAATATGTATCACGCTGTGGTGGCCTATCAGACACAATCAGAATCATACAATCGTTGAATTTAAGATTGTACGACGAAATGTGAAAATGTTAAAGGGGTTTGAACACTTTTGAAAGGCACTGTCTCTAATTTTGTGACAATAAGCATGAATCCTATTTATATTGCATTTTTCTAGCCTGTTTGCGTCTTACTGTTTTTCGTTGTGTATAAAAAAAACAGTCGTATTAAAATCCATTGCATTACATAGGCTGATTATTAAAATAAACCTAACATTGCTCATAATTAATAAGCTTCTATCATGAGCTAACCACTAACAGTGACAACAAAGTTCATATTCTGACTGTGCAACAATTTGCTAATCGTTTTGCATCCCTACTCACGACCAGAGGGAGCTCCTGCCCTGGGTGACAACCCCCGTGAACTTTGTCAGTCTCCTTGCATCCACTTCCAACCACTGAAGTGGGTCGTCTCTCCCTGCACACCAGGCCCCATCATACAGGTCATCTTCATAAAGGCCAGCCTGCAGATCATACAGTTCATACAAAAGCCATAAACAACCAACACGTCACTGTTAAATCAAATATACCATTTAGCTGTGGTGCAACCTGAAGTTACGATATGTACAAAACTCCAAGCCTCTCCAGCCCATGATTGTTTAATTTTATGTACATTCTCTTCCTTCACAGGAGCACAAATTTTGATTATGAATAATAATGAAAAAAATTGAGTGGCGCATAAAAAATATTCAGTCTTATCCAGTTTTCCACATTACATGTTGTCAAGAGCCATCGTCAAAATCCTCAATACACATCAAATATGTTGGTCAGGGTTCCATTTATTATGGCTCAAAAGCAAATATGTTGGTTTTTAGTATTGATATAAAGGAACTCAGTGTTCAGAGGCAGAACAGAATGTCTGCAACGTCTCTGGTTCCTACTTATTTCTAAGTGGATTCAACTTTTTCCTCACGTATCTGAAATCAATTCCAAATACTTGCAAAGCAAAACCAGGCTTTCTGAATGTAAAATCAAATCTCTTATTTCACGACAGTCAACGCTTTCATTTAGGACTAATGCTCATTTGGCAATGATAGCAGCCTTCAAAACAGTGGGTCATAGTTCCAAGTGACATGAAACTCTATACTTTGGAAGTTTTTCCCATTTTTCTGGATGAAAACTCTTCAACTCTAGTCAGTAGACAACCGTCTTCAGGACACAACAGAGACTATCTGGGTTCATGTTTAGAAACTACCAGGTGCTCCTTTTTACTTTCTAAAGCCATTTCTGTGTCATTCATTGTAAATTCCTGTTACTTTTGACTCTATCACCACTATTAATGCCCAAATTGATGGAAGTAACTGAGGGACTCTTTTTCTTTTGTGGTATCATGTAATAATTTTTCTGAGAAACTCAATTTTTCGTCATTACAATTACCAGAAATATTACACTATGTGCTATTATGTAACACATAAAGATCCATCTTTAGATGCGACGATAAAGAAATACAAAGCACAGATTAAACTTGGACGCAGCACTTGGCACGGTGGATGAAAGCCTGGGGTTTTTCTGGTTTTGTTTTCATTCTTATATTCTGGCCGTAGAGTCTGAATGCTGGGATTACCACAACATCAAGATGGATACATCCATTCTGTTGAGGCCTTTTAACAGTTTCCAGACTTTGTGTTTCTTAGTCATATCTTGATATGAAAATATTTACTACCGCCCTGTTGGTGTCTGGAATCCAAACAAACTGTTGTAGCTACATAAGTGAAAATAAACCAAACAGACTGGAAACTCGCCAAACCCAAACTAATCCTTTCAGCATCTGCTCAATATGTGTTTCTTCTGGCACAATCTCTGTCCTCCTTTGAACTGTTCACTTTAGCACACAAGTGTTCACATCCAACAGACAACAAGCCCATTGTTTTTCTGAATTAAGACCATGTGTTTGTGCATTTCATCACTTGTGGAGCTGGATTTGGAGCAGTTCAACTTGGGAACCAAGAAGACTCCATTTAAAGAGCATCTCCTTGGTAGGTCTTGGGAAATGATTTTAAGGGCAATAGTATAATTTATTGTTAGCTTTTATCGCAGGGCTTTATAAACTTCATGCTCAAAGATTCGCTCCCATAAAAAAACAAGATTTTTTTTATTTCAATAGATTCCTTCCCCCCGCCCCCAAGTCGTACTTTCCATTCAGACCACAAAATAGGCCACACATGCACCTTCATCAAGCAAATCTACATACAGACTAGAATCATCACAGAATCCTTTAAAATCTCTCTGCCACGTCCCAGTTTGACAGTATTTCTGCACGGACAACAGTTCTCCTGACTACACGTTACTGATTGGATAAACCCCTGATGAGTCTTTGTGAACTTTACTGTTCAGAGCTGGAATATGACCAATAACGAAAGACTTCATTTACTGAAGTCTGATTTTGACGTCTCAGATTTGAGGGTCGTAACTCAAGCAACATTTGACTGCCTTCTCCAATGCCTTGTGTTCACAAGTTGTTCCTGCAAGTTGTTTCTCAATTTTGGGCAGGTAACTTACTAAACCAAATGTGAGCTACAAGCCTTCACACAGTTCAACAGTTGCAATGTGATGATTTATCCCCTTTAAGAGTTTTTTTTTTTTTTTTTTAACTGAAATGAGATGGCATTTATGAGATATGTCTTTCCGGGATGATTAAACATGACGTTGCCTTTCCTCAGCCATGTTCACTGAAAGTTAAAAACATCAAGGAAACGCGAGACATCCTAGGTTGTCATGCAAGCCCCAACATATCCATTAAGCTTGGCCAAGACATAGCAGCACTTTACATTCCCATTTTACCTGAATGTTAAGACGACCTCTGTGTGCACCAAGACCGTAGCGTTTCGTGGACGAAGCGTGAAGCTGGAAGTCATCAATCTTTAGAGTCTCCAGTCCCATGGGAGGGCATTCTAGGCAAAGAGAAAAGACAAATTGGCCTGTGATGTTAATGCTACGTGTAATAATATGTATTACTCTATACACTTCATATCTGCATATAGAGTGTATGACAGCCCCTGTCACCAGGAACCATGAAAGCTTATTTCAGCAGTAATGACTATTTTACACTTTTGCACTGTGAGCTGGAGATGAGGGGGGGGGGGAGCAGCAAGCAGCTGCACTCAGCACTCTGTCATCAGGCAGCTTCCCTCTAATGCTAATTTAGTGAAGGTTTCAGGCCAATAGAAGAGTATTATTCACTCATTGCAGCGCTTTTTTGGATGCCAAAAATATCCAACCTTATACCACAACAAAAGGGGGTCTGCAGAAAGAAAAGTGAAGCTTGTGGTGGTAATTTGATGATTAAACTCTTGCATACTCCAAAACATATCAACTATTCATGATGATTATCAATTTTACACTATGAATATTTGGGAACCTAATAATTTTGGAATGCACATTTATTAAAGTTCATCAAGCCACAACCTGAATTAAATTATTGAGCTGACTAAATGAGCATTTTATGCCAAAAGCAAGTTAGTGTAACTTACTTTTGAAGCTTTCCTTTGTGCTGAAACAGAATCAATAATGTAGGCAACACTCATAGAAGAAAAACAGAGTTGAGTCAAAACATGCAAAGCAAAAAACTTTGATACATTTTAAAACTATTTTGAGACAGACCAACACAAAGTTGTGCGTAATTACAAAGTGAAAGAAACATGATACACAATGACAAATGTTTCTCCAAAAGAAAATATGAAAAGTGTGTCAAGCACATGATTAGTCCCCGTGACTCTGTGAACCATAAAGTGCAGTGTAATCAATTGACAATGAAGCTAATTGGTAATCAGAGTCCTCAGAGACCACTGTATATTGTACATGTGTCTCTATTCCAGAACACCAGATTCAAATGGTCGCATGCTATCAAAAACTGCAGAACACTTATTCAAGTCAGGCGTGTGGCAGGAGGGAAATGTCTAAAACATGCAGGGAAGTGGTATCTGGGGACTCAAACTGAGAAACAGTGGTTTAGATCAAAATATATTCTTGTTAAAATAGCTCAGTAAAGGTCCAAGACTTTCAAACACTGGGAAAAACTGCTGTTTACAATTGCTCTTTATCTAGTCTGTGTTTTATCTACCATGCATGAAAGCAAGAGCAAAACATTTGGTGTGCAGATGTGCGAAACTGGTAGAGACGTGCTCCCAAAAACTGCAATTACTTCTGCAATTAAAGGTGGGCTGAATACAAATTCAAGCCACACTTCTCAGATTTTTATTTCTAAAAAGTTTGGAAATTGTGCATCATTATCCTCACACTTCACAATTTTGCTTTACTTTGTGTTGGTTTATCACATATCTACCAAAAATCCTTTATGTCTGTCACTTAAACAATGCTTAAAATAAATCCATGGAGTATGAATACTTTTGCAAGGCTCTATAACTTCCCTCAGCCATGGGGTAACCTCCACCAAAATTGCATAGTGCCGCCAAGGAGAGAGATATCTGGACCTCAGAAAAGAAGTAGACAAGCCATGCCCAGATATCATCAGAGGATGGGCATTGTTGTAATGTAACTCTGCTGCATTACAACAATGCAATAAAACTCTATGCAATCACACTTCGTCATGCAGTCATCTTTAAAGATATCCCAGCTAAGCTCAACATGAATGAGTAGCAGACACCGATATAGTTTGTTTCCAAAAATTTGTCTGGCAAGTCTTTATTATGGAAAAACTTCTGCAAAACATCTCTTCTGAAGAAATTAAAATTGCACATGCCTGAGAAGGTTTTCCTTTCATGCCGGAGGGAGTTGCAGTTTGTTTGAGCAAACTCCAGCATTTAAGTGACTGCAGAAACTGAGATGGTGCTGACTAAATTCAGCTCTTTGTGTAGGAATCTCTCATCTTTTTACACTACAGTGGATGTTAACCAATAGGGCCAAATGGGCAAATCAAAGCTGACGTGTGAAATCTCTGCGGGTCGGCAGCTCTTTTGGGTTGGATCAAGCCAGAGCACAGAAATGGAACATCAGAGGAAGAATTTCCGATTCAACGCTGGTCTGTTTGTACATGCAGCACATGCCGCACATGTCGCTGTCACACGGCCAGGACTCCCTTCACAAATGAACTCCCTGTGGTAAAACATGAGGAGGATTTGGACTTGCTTTTTTACAGATTTTATTCATGGAAGTTTGGAATAAACTACTGGAATGATGTAGATTATAAAAAGGAAACAGCTGTGCAAGGACAAGCAATGGAAATTTGTATGGGCAAGAGACAGCATGTAATGTAAAAACAAACAAACAATTATTTAGGGAAAGGTTAGTTCCTCATTTAAAACTGGAGTTTAAAGTGTAACTAATAAACCAAAAGAATAAGCAGGGAAGCTCATACAACTTAATTTTTGAATGTTTGGCCGAACACTAGAGTTACCAATCAATCAACGTGTTTGACAAACCCTCGTCCCTGAAAGAAGGCCAAAGCAACAAGGCTAGCTCCACAGACACACTCACACAAAGCAGATGTGTTTCTGCCATGCTGCAAAGCCGCAAATCATTATCAACATCTGTGCACAATTCACGGAGACCCACACAGGAATAAAGCATCTGGCTTCAACAATAACGTGTAATATGAATCATATTTTAGAAAAACTGACATTTATTTCTTCCTATGACGCTCTTGGGATGTCAGTCCACTCAGAGGTTATGCAGGGCATTGACATCTAGTCATTTTCTTAACATTTGGAGGCTTTTTTATGCTTTGCATGTATTGATTATGTATTGTATGTTGTTTATCAAGTGGAAGCTTTAAGCTACTTCTAAACAGAGTTCTTGACAGATTTGAATGTTGTGGATTTCTGAGAACAGTAGAAGACACGAACAAAAAAGCCTTACATACAAAATGTGCTATATTTTCATATAGTTTCATATACACAAAATGTATTTTATGAAACTAATTGGAAAGCTAGTCATAGAACCAATGTTCCTCTCCTGAAAGCAAGACTATTCACACCCCTTAAACGTTTTCACATTTTATTCTGCCACAACTCAAATGGAGGAAAACATATCCACAGTTTTGAAATGTTATACAAATAAAAATCTGAAAAGTGCGGTGTGTCATTTCTGATAATTCTTTGCAACACAGATCTAATTCAGACTATAAGAATATTATCTGTGAACATTATTTTAAAGAATTGCCTCATATTTACTACATATTAACTACAATTTGTAACTATTAAATGTTACAATTAACTTTTAATAGTTACAATTAAGTATAAATTGTTAATAGTTAATTAACTATTAAATGTAGTTGCATATTACATTCAACTATAACTAGTTAAATGTAATTAGATCTAACTTGCAAAATGATATTTAATATAGTCACTTTATAACTATATTCAATGTAGTTACAAAGTGGAAGGTGCATTTATAACTTAAGATTAACCTCATAAAAGGATACGAATTAATCCCATTACATAGTCCTTAATCCTATTAATCCTCACACTAGGGAAGCTATAAGTATTTTTCAGAGCACCTTTGCACTTTTAGTAAAGAGAGTTCAATTAGCATTCAAGAAAAGCTACTGAGATATCTGGTCTCAGTATAGCAAATTTATTGCAACCCATTTATTGTAAATTTATTGCAACCAAACACAACACCTTCCAGCCAAAGAGGACATTAGTGCCTCTGTGGTTGAAATCCATGCTGTAGAGCATCATTTATATAACCAGACCCTTCCTCAAAGTAAAAATAGTTATTCCCAGAACATTACACCTTTCCAAAATATTTGTAATCTCTGAGAGAAGTCCTGCTATCCCATCCTAACAGATCCTGTGGAGATGGAAATAGGTCTCTGACTCTTTGGGGGAAAGATAGATTTTATGAGCTCAATAAATTCCCTCAACAAGCAAGTAGCTCTGGTTTTTCACTCACCCTCTGTCATCGAGTTGAACTCTGCGTCTCCTTCTGAGATGATGTTTGATTCTTTCAGGGTGCTCTTCTTGTTCTTCACTGTCTTTCTGTTGGGCGTTTTCACTGAGAAAATGACAAAAAAATGGAAAATAGTCAACTTACTAACTCTTTCCATCTTTTATTATATATCGAAACTTGTATGAATCTTCTATTAAAATCTAAAACCAACAACCTTCACAAGTCAAATAACACGGAAATCCTGTAGGAAAATGTGTTTTTAAGCAGGACAATTATCCTAAACCTGCAACAAGAGCTACATCGCAATAGTTCAAATCAAAGTATATGCATGTGTCATGGTCAAAGACATTCTCCATCCAATATGACTGAACTTCAACTATTTTGCAGAAATGAACAAGTAACCATTTCTACCTTTAAATGTACTGTAGCATTTAAAAAGTGGTTGCATGTGACATGTGATGAACAAGTCATGGAAGCATATGGGCTCTTTACATGTCAGCTTCCGTGTTCGGGGATAAGCGGCTCGGTCGCTTCCGGTCTATTGAAAATGGCATTTTACACTAGGTGCTTGCAGGGCTTGCCCAAGGTAACAATTAATGATCGATCCGAAGCCCCAACAAGAAAGCTGGAGAAAGGTTTTAAGATGTACGCCTCATTATACATTCACAGATACGAAGGTGAGTTTTACTTTCTTTTAACTTTGTGGCTAACATTAACTTTAGCTTATGCTAGTAGCCAATATTCTCGGACATTTTTCTTTTAAAAATGTGCCACTTAAGTATCTAAACATTTTAATTAATTCCGATGGACAATGTCTTTACCTTATTTCCAATTTATTTTCAAGTATATTCTGTGTGTTTATTGTCGTTAATGCCAAACAGAGACCAAGTAACGGGGGAGATTATGGTTCGGGCTTTTTGCTTCCGAAGCATGAGGAAGCACAACAAGCCCCATAGCTCAAAAGTAGGGCAGCACTGGTGTCAGAGTTCTAGTTCAGCTGACTGTTCAGCTTCAAAGTTGTTGCTTTTAGAAAAATGTGGCCGTGTTTCTTAAGGTCTGTTATTTCGTTTTATTACTTTTGCATCCTTCTTGTTAAGAACTCAAATTGGATGGTGTTTACAGTAGTAGTGTGTACATGGGGATCAGTTGCTCGGCTGTCTGGCTCTGGTCTGCTCACTCGTTCCCATACACTGGCTCTTTCAGGCTGAATACAGAAGTGATTCCATGGAAATAACACAGGGACGACTCCTTTATTGACCATCTGTCTCCCCCCGGTAGTTTTAGGCTGAAGAAGCTGATCCGGAGTCAAGTGAAGGCTGCAAACTTTGCTGTGCGGTGTATAACTGGTACTGGTAGTGACAAATATTTACAAGCCACCGTCTTCTTAATTCAGGATCGCTTGAAAATCCATGAAAACTCAAAAGCCCATTATATTTGGAAGATAACAGTGTTCATAGTATTGCTTTATTTTGCGTCTGAAATATGACTTTGTCTTTTCTTGTGGATGTGACGTCAGCGCCGCCAGAGCCCTTTGTGATAAAAGAATGCAAAATGTCATGGGTACATCAATATAAACCTTATGCATTTAGATTAACAGAAAATTTACGTTTGTCCACAGAAATATCCATAACGTATGCCAACATGGTTGCACTTTTTATAGATTTTGCCACATTAAAACCACTAACTGCATTCCACTTGATCAAAATTTTGTGTGATGGTCCAAAAATAAAATTAAGCATAACTTTAGTGTAAAAATACAACTATGCATGATTTTTTAAAATGTTGTACCCATAAAAATCTGGATATGGAAAGCCTTTGTATTGTGTTCCTCAGTTGGAACCATAAACAAAAACAATGACACAGCACTGCAGGACTGAGTGACTGTAGCTTATATACTCACATTTTTAAACTCAGAAAATGTTCTAGTTGAACCAAAATCGTCAGAAACTAATGACATAATTTACAAAGTTACTTTCTAAGTTCTGCCATTACTTTAAGCACTTCAGTTCCTAGCAATGACACAGGAGTAGTAAATTGAGTCCTAGATTACAGTCAATTTACGAGCTCATTTTCTGATTAAATAAACATTCACCAGTTTGAGATAGTAGACATTGCATTGTTCAAGTGGATCTAGTAGTTAAGACCAGAATTATCAAATCAAATCAAATTTTATTTGTATAGCACATTTCAGCAGCAAGGCATTTCAAAGTGCTTTACATAATTAAAATAAAAACAGCATGTGAGAAAATATATTTACAAAACAGTTTGAACATTAAAAATATATTAATCTAATCTGATCCCGAGTTTTTAATTTAGAGGTAATGAAAACACTTCATCTTTAATTGATGAAAGGTACATCAGGCAGTTTATCTTACATTTGAGTAGAGCGATATGGATCGATGCCATTTTGGGTCAAAAAAGAATTTTGAAAAGAATGCTGTCTGTGCTCAAGTAACAAAACTGAACTTGATAACCTATGCTTGTGGTTTTTAAACACCCTAAAGCAAAGCTTCATTAAAAGACTGCAGATACAATTACCTTCACATTATAGAAAAGTGATAGCTTTATTACATTTGACATACAATATTGGTTATTTCCTGCCATTTAGATGTTTTTTAGCTTTAGCTAGACATTAGAAGCTAAAATTATGTTTAACTACAATTTTATAATTTATTGTACCTACATGAAGTTGTACTATTTTTTTCCTACAGAGTGCCTTTAGATTGTTGTTTTTGTTTTTATTATATGCACCTACTTTTTTCACTTCTGGCATGTGCACAGTGTCGTCACATGTCCTTCAACTTCTTTCAAGCACCATATGTTCTCAGGCTTTTTTAAGATTTTTTTTTTCCCTGTCCAACTTGGTTATGAATCTAAAGTGACGAGTCACTAAGAAATCCAACACGTGGACTATTGACAAGCTCTGGGTTACACGTATAGAAGTTATTTTATGTTGCTGACAGTTATTATGGGAGCCTATCAACACTATAGTTATTTGTTGTAATAACACCAAAGGAAATATTGTTTTTATCAAAAAGGAGGGGAGCAGCAAGTTTTGCTTTCATCCTCCACCCACAGTCCCACCTGCAGACAGTTTCCCTGCTGAAACATGTAAAGTCACATGCCTGCTACATGAGGTCAGCATGACTTCATTCAAGCACTATATGCTCGCAAACACCAGATACCATCACACCCCTCACTGTCCTCCAATCACCTTGCAGTTTTTTTTGTTTTGTTTTTTTCATATGCTAACATTTGTGGTGCACATTTCTACTGAATATTACTTCTGCTTCAGCACCTTCTGTCTAGCATAGGATTTATGACCCTGCTGGAAACAGAAACGTTACTCTAACCTACACACATCTGAGCAGCATTATAACACATCCTCCTAACACATTGAGGGGATTATAAAGGAGGTTATTGATTTCTTAAGATAATGTAAATTCACATGTCACTCTGACTTTATCACCTGTAGTTAATTTCACATAAATATATCGAAGTACTCATTTGTTTATTTTGTTATTTTTGCTTTTAAACTACCAATAGAAAACATTGCATTAATATTTTCTTACCAAAGTTTGGTTGGAAGCATAAGTAACTTATGCAACATAGTTACACTAGTATGCCTAGTGCCTTTAACACTGGCCATTGACAATATGAAATGGTAATCCACTGTCATCTAGTGGCAACACTGTCTCATAGAAGTTTGCTGAGAAAGTTTTACCAGAACCTAAGTTTTCCATGCAGCACTATTTGAAGCTGTCTGTTTTTACCTGGTTTTGTGGGATCAGTGATTTTATCTGTCTTCTTGACATTTCCCATCTCTCCCTTAGGCATTTTCCGTGCTGGCTTCTGTTTCGCCTCTCCTTGTGCGTTGGCTGTCGAGGAAATGGACTTCTCCGGCATTCTAACCTGATTGTACCGTTCCCTTGTGAGCATCTCCTGCATGTAGTTATCCTCATCCTCTTCAACAGAGGCAAGGCTGAGGTCTGCAAACCCTACGAAGAGCAGCAGAGCCAGAGGGGTCAGAAGGCTGAGGAGTTGCCCTGTCATGGCCCGAGGAGGGGGATTATCTCCGTTTGAAAGTCAAGATCTAGTCTCCAGATGAGCCTCCTGGTGCTGCCGGTGCTGCGTCCCATCAAGTGCTCGTCTTTCGCTTCCCCTCCCCTCCAAAGCAAAGAGTTCAGAAAGTTGTCAGAGCGCTCCAAGTCTGTAATGAAGGCAGCGGAGCCAGAGGGTCCATGGACGCCTCAGTCTGGGAAAAATACAGTGAGGGAGGGAGAGACAAAGACAGCAGCTGATGAGGGAGCAGGCAGGAAGGAGGCAGTGAGACAGGTGATTCACACAGAAACTTTTTTTCCCCTCCATTTCAAACCCACCCAGCTTGCAGACACATTACATTAGTAATGCGATTTTATTAGTCTGGGTAAAGGTGAAATGGGGACAGAAACATGACACTATTTTCTTCTCCTCCCAGTTTGTTTTGCACATGAGCTGCTTTAACCCAAAGAAAAGTTTATTTTTTACAACAAGAGAAATAATTCAGTCTTTTGAATACATCACTTTGTTTTTATTCTAACAAACAGTAGCGGTCAAAAGTCATGCCTTAAGTTAAGTGTCAATTCAAAAGCTTCTATTCACCACAAAGCATTTTATAAGACAAACAGATCAAATTGATATCAAAATATACTGAATTCCATTCAGTCCGATATATTCCACACATACGGTTCTATTCAGATCCAATTCACTCCAAATTAAGATGCAGTCTCAGTGGATATTTTAACGCCACAATGTAAAAGTGTATTTATTTACAGAAGCCCATCCGGCTTCATCACTTTGCAAGAATCCCTGAGCATGATCAAGCAAGTAGCAACTACAGAAAGGAACCGCTCCCTTTTCATCGGATGAACCTTATGACTGAACCATATTCAATATTAGTGGCAACCTGCCATGACCCGCTGGAGAGGAGAGAACAGGAAGGAGACAGGTCCTCACAGAACCACTAAGCCAGGAGTGATTTATATAGAAATGAAAAACGGAGAGCTCACAATGTGAATGAGACCAAAAAGCACAGTCAACAAAAGAGACACAGCTAAACATCCAAACACTGAGGCAGGGTGACTTTCTGTGAGAAAGAAACTCGAGGAGAATATAGAATCTTACTGGCAGCATCGGCTCCATCCAGGAGAAAAACACAACCACAGCTTTTATTTTGCAGTCAGAAGTGTTGCTGTGAAGTTACAGTTAGTTTAATTTTCAGAAGAGGTCATAAATAAGTTACATTTATTTTGACCTGAAATTATATATGTGATTTAATACAGCATTTCTTTGGAAAAAAGATTCATTTGGTCATTATCACAAAGCTGTAGATTCATTGTGAATCGTTGGTACAATCCACCAATTCTGTTGGCAAATAATCAAACACATTCACATGGCTTCCTTTTAATCTTCACTCGTTAATGAAATTAACATGGAAACACAAAGAGTTCAAGTAAAGTCTCAACTGTTTGGAGGACAAATCTAAGTTAAGTCTGAAGTTTTATTATTTTTGCAAATTAAGTTACTATATTTGAAAGAGTCATGACAATGGAAAAAAAACAAAAACAAAAAAACAACAGAAATATTGCTATCAAGGACTCCAGTGAGGAGAAAAACAACTTAAGCACTGAGACAGCTTTGCCCTCTGAAGAAAAACAAAGTAAAGCCAGCAATACGTTTATGAATGACTGTCGGTGAAAGAGACACAGTTAAACTAAGAAGCACTAAGCCAAGGATACTTTGCAGAAGAATAAATATAGAGTACACACAGTTGTTGACAATAGTAGTTCATCACACAGCCCTCCCTCTCAGCCCTTCCCCCCGCAAACACACACATGCACACACACCATATAAAAACACTATTATAGAAGCAATGAACACTCAGCACATTTTATAGGAAAGAAGATCAGGAATTACAGAAAGTTAATGGCAACAAGAGCTACATCAATGACTGTCCAGGAAAGAGACACAGCTGGACACAAAAATCACTGAGCTACGAGTATCTGCCATGGTAAAAAAATAAAATAATAAAAATTAAAAAAAAAGAAAGCAGGATTGGTATCCGTTGCCTTACATGAACTAAGCTTCTGAGAAACACTAATGAAGAACTTGTTGCTTTCGAGCACGCCGCTCTGCTTTTTGCAGTGCTTTGCCTGTTTCAGTCAACACATCTGAGGGCTGAGCAACACTTTGCACATTAACAAGCACTTGAAATTTTCCCAAACAAACTGCCTGCGGAGCCAGACATGTTTCTACACAGGGATGGCGCGCTGCCTCGTGTGTCACTGATCATTACATCAGCATCGTGTACTGCTCAGGAAGCTTTTACCTCCTAATTAATTATTCCCTTCCTCAGTCTGACTCAAATAGAGCAGCTGGTGGTGGAGTTTTGCTTTCATTGGAATAAAACACGTAAAGCAAACCTTAAGCTGTCGCATGACCAAAGCAAGATTTCTTTGACTTTTATTTATTTAGTAACATTATAAAGTTAAAGCTAAACTCAATGTTTTCTATGCATCTTATTTTAGTGTGCTTCTTGACAATACTGTGCAAAAGCATATTGGATCTTAATTTAAAGCTTTTGAAATATTGCCAGGCAAAGATGAAAATCCCTTAACCAGCCTGGTTGCATGAGTACCAGTTTAGATGATAACTGAAAAAAAAAAAAAAAAAGATGCTCAGAAAGGCCTGGAAAGATGCATGGAAACCCAACTTATACCTGAAACTGAGAGAGCGTCTGAACAGAAGCAAAAAGGGGAGCTTAGTCGGCAGTCGAGTCACAGAAGAACAGGATCAGGAGTGGGTGGACAGCTCAAGGCTGCCAGCCTCTGTGTACTGCTGGCACAATGCTTTGCCAGCCACGCAGGCGCTCAGCATTCGCCCACTTCACATTGAGGCTACACCCATCCTCAGCTGTCTGACGTGGGGAGGGAACGGAAGGAGGGATGAGGAAAAAGGCTGCCAGGAGGACTATAAGACTTTACAGCATGAAGAGGCCTGGGAGACATACAAAATCCTTCTTCTCTGCACAGCTTCAAAACAGCTTCAACTCAGCCATTTGACATGCTAAATGTTGTGGCACATGGCAGCAAAGACAGGTTTGCAGAGAAATCCACAAGACATTGATGGATAGCTGTGGAAATGTAGGGCAGAAGATGTGCATGATTGTTTGACTTTGTCTCTGTGGTTTTATTAAAGTTAAGTAAACCACCTTTCCATGATTATGAACCAAGTCAACAACTTTTACAAACAGAGCCACTGAAAGTTATTAGAGAAGTTGAAAGCTGTCTGCTTAGTACGTTCTGGTCTGAAAGTTACCATCAATCTTGATTTATGTTTTGTCTCTGAGCCTCAGTGAATAAAAGCCTCCTCAGTTGTTTTTTGTTTTTTCTTTTGCAAAGCCTCTTGGATTTCCATTTTCTGTCCATGTTTTCCTGGCAGCTATTATCTTGAGTCTGTCTTCTCCATGAAGTCTGCTGATTATTATTTTTTTTATCTCTTTTACTTCTTAAAAGTATTTAAACTTTGAATTTGTGTGTGATACATTTAATTAAGCAACACATCTTGAAAGTATTTTCTTGCTGTTCTCATTATGCATCAACTATTTGGTATCAAGACACAAAAAAGATTTCGAAAAGATCTGGATTTAGAAATTGTTCATCAGATTGATTATACACAGATTAAAATCATTTTTAAGATGCCACAGAAAATGTCAGTTACCAAAGTTTTCTCTGGAGCTCAGTTTAACACTGCATTGCTCCCTTTCAATTCTGTGTCAAACACAGCATTGTTTTTAATGCTGTGGCTTCTGTTAGCCTGTATGCTAACTAACAGAAGGCTAAACTTTGCTTACAGGGGCAAATTTCGCTGTTTATAAATGTCTGTGCTTTTCAAGTAACCAAAAAGATATGATGTGACAACTGACAGAGCACCACTCATCACTTCTATACTGCTAAAAAAAAATAAAGGGAACATTTCACTTTAATTTTGTGTGTGGCTCCAAATCCAGGCCTCCATTGGTTAGTAAATTTGATTTCCATTGATGATTTTTGTGTGATTTTGTTGTCAGCACATTCAACTTTGTACAGAACAAAGTATTCAATGAGAATATTTCATTCAGTCAGATCTAGGATGTGTTATTTGAGTGTTCCCTTTATTTTTTTGAGCAGTGTATTTAGGTGACATTGCTTTAAAACGTCAGTTAGCAAGCTACACGTGGCATGCAATTTTAGCTAGGTGCAGGCTAGCAAACCAGATAGCCTCACTACTAACAGAGCTAACAATAATTTGTTAAATTTGGGTCACTTGATAAAAAGCATGAACTTCAAAAACGCTAAATATTCTGTTCATTGAGCGCTCAAAAACTACTGTTAAGTTTAGCAGATATTTCTGTTAATTTTGTAACTCATCCTGTTCCTATTTTAATTTGGTCATCTGTTTTATTTTGTTTACTATTCTCTACTTACTTGCTGTTTTACCTGTAACACTTTTTTCTGTTTTTATATGTCTCATCAGTTTAGTCATGTTTGGTTTACATGTTTTTTACCTTCTTCTTTTGTTCACAGGTGTTCTGTCATTTCCCAGCGCAGTCCGTGCTCTTCCACAGCTGTTCAGGTAATCAACCTTACCTATTCAGTGAACACCATCCCTATGTAATCTATATTCCTCTCTTTTCTTTCTACTTCCTGTTCTCTGCTGTGTTCATACTGCTTTGCTCCCTGCAAGTTAATTTTGAGCTATACATAATGTGACCCATGTTGCTTTTTTAAATCAAAGTAATTTGATTATGTCATTTTGGCTTAAAATATGTTATCGCTCTAACACTGTGAATAATTTTACTCATGCCATAGCATAGCAATTTTATACCATTCTCTGCTGGGATGGCATTTACTGCAACATCTGAATCAGGTGACGCATGCAAAAATGTTTTTTATTTTTATTTTATTTTTTTTTGCATGTGCATAAATAATAATATGCCATCAAATTAATTAGTCATTAGTTTAAGGTGTTCTCATGTAACAGAGGGTTGTTGGTAAAATAGATGACATTTTGCAGCACTTTTGTAGACAAACTAATAGCTCTTTACACTTTAATGACACTGATCAATAGGAAACTTGGGTCCTTCCCCAAAGGCACATGTGGCAGAAGGAACCTACAAATATTAACCCACAACTTTTGCAAGGATCCAGGCTTTCTTTCAGGTTTGTAAAGTGAACTTGACGAATATTTCTCAAAGGTTTCTGACGGAGTAGTAAAGTTTTATTTTTATGTGGACTTTGCATGCCTTTTCACTTATTTTTATTTCTACTTGGAAGTCCATCATAGGACATAATATTTCAGTGTAGGACCAATGGAGCATAACTAACGCAACAGGTCACAGTCCCCCAAGCCAACAATAATTTTAAACTGCATCCAAAACTTGAGAGGGTGCTGCTTTTTAAGCCAAACTCGGAACTGGTACCATAGATATGCTGGTAAGCCTGACAACTACATACTATGCCCCCTCTTGGAATCCTAAGGAACCACAAGTTAACTCGGAAACAATGTTCTTTTGGGACTATAAAATAAGATTGAGTTATGTATCATTCTTGAAATTAGAGTAGCTCAGTTTTGGACGAGTTTACATTTTTCCAAGCTTCAAAAGCAGGTTTTTCTGCAAAGGTTAGAGGACAGAATGTTCCCAGACATTCAACCAAGTGATATGGATTATGTCATGGTTCAGCTTTACTTGTTGTAAGCTAGAATTCGTGCTGCACATTAACAGGAAATCATTAGCTCCTAAATTATATCCATAAATTCCCTCACTGTTCTCTAACGATCCCGTGTGGTTTGTTAGGTTATAAAATACTACTCCAGGCACTGTTCAGTTCATCATTCAATTATTAAAATAACGTAACAACTACAAAACTATCAAAACATTGTAGTCAACTTAAACTGAGAGGCTGGCCAGAGACAGTTTTACTCAGAGAAGCAGCCATGAGAGATCCTAGAGCACATGTGTCAAACTCAAGGCCCACGGGCCACATGTGGCCCGCCATGTCATTTTATGTGCCCCCCCCCCAGCATTTTATGGCCCCATGATTGACTTAAAATTGTTTTTGAGCACGAATTGACTACAAACTACATCTCCCATAATGCATTCCGATTGTTACCAGCCAACATTGCGGCTTCTCGCCACTAGAGAGCAGCAGAGTCACCTCAAGCTGCTTATTGATTTTCCCAGCGAATAAAACTGAGACATCGACAAGCTAACATCAAAACGTCCAAGAAAAGAAAAATCGATTTACAAGTAAGACTGTGAATGAAGATGTGTGTGAGTTGGTGTCAGGGCGGCAGGTCGTGCTAGACTTTTTTAGTTATCCGTTATCTTGACCGACAACATAAAAAAAAAAAAAATCGGTCATGTCCGTGAAATTACAATCATATTAACATCGGCTATTTAGCCCCATTTTATGCTTCACAAATTCCTCCTGGTCCCCATCTGCAGAAAAATCTGCTCTAATTCATCAGTCAGTTGGATCTGTCTGATCCAAACAGATCAACTAAACTCTGAGTGTTTTAGCCTGCGCGGTCCGGTGTGCGCTTTTACCAGGATTTTGTTTTTTATTTATTTATTTTGTTTTGCGTGGTTTCGCTTCTCCGAAACGGACAGATGTTACGTCTGCAGCTCCTCCAGACCGCCGCTCTCCTGGGTAACGTGAACCCAGAAGGCTCCATTTGTTAAAACCGCTGGATGAGTTACTCCCAGCGGTTTTTAATTCTCTGCGCATGTTTAAAAAAATAACCGGTCAAATACGGAAAATATTCGGTTAACACGACCTCTGTGTCAGGGTGAAGAGGGATCAGCTTTGCGTTCAAAGACAGGCAAACATCACCTAATTGTTTTATTGTTATGTAAAATAGCCTACATGTTGGTTGTGTAATAACAAAAAAAAGTTTTGTGAATGAAGTTGAGCAAACTTGTTTTTATTATTTGTTTGCTTACCTTTAATTTAAATATTGTAATTTTTAAACTGAGCAGTAATTTTATATCCATGCAAACTCAAATGTACTATTTAAAACTTCAATATAAAAAATCAGTTATTTAACAATATGAGGTGTTGTTTAATTTATTTTAACATTGTATTTTCATACATTTATGCTAGAGGTGCCCAAGTCTAGTTTTCCAGAGCTACCATCTGCAACTTTAGATGCATTCCTTCTCTAACACACCTGGACCATTGAGTCATTATGAGCTTCTACAGAACTGAATGAGGGAAGTCAACCTTTTGTCTGGGGTGTGTTTTAGCAGGGATGCTCTCCTGATTTGTACCATCAACATGCCCCATTGAGGGTGGCCAATATGCTGAAGTGGCCCTCGGTGAAATTGAGTTTGACACCCCTGACCTAGAGAGTTAAAGTTTTTGACGTAGATGCAATACATCAACTCAGGTGGAAAAACTGCTAACAAAATATATTTTTTTAAATTGTGGATGCTTCCATTAACATTGCTTTTCTTTCGCGTCAGTATTACTGGAAATATGGCTTTCACAGAATGTATTAAAGGAACCCAAGACATGACCAACATCTTTAAAAGCATTGCAGGATTTCACAAACATATTCTTTGAACCAGGCAGAATGTCAGCATTAAAATACCTTGTCTAGTCTCAGAGAGTCAGACCAACCAGCTCCTTATCAGGCTGCGAAGCAGAGCAGCTCAAGGCATGGCTGTTTTGACAATACCCGTCTCTCTAAGCAGAGAACGCCGAAGGTAGGAGAGTGACGGCTCCTGCCTCCACGCATAATCTCTCCTAGGAAGAAATCCCTGGCTGTATTCCCATTAATTGGGTGCCGGTGCTTACAATGACAGTGTTGTGGCAAGCTGCAAATACCTCCCTGCTGCTACTTTGTCACCTTGTAATTGATGAAAAGGCAAGGGTGACTAAAAGAATCTGAGAAGGGAAAAGATTAATGTACAGTAATACGTTGCTGGTAAGGATCATACTGGATACTTTAAAAAGACAGGTTTGTTTTTTTTTAACAACACTGTATTACTTATCCCCTCGGAAAGTAAGCAAAAGTAAGTGACTGTGCTTTGCAAAGGTTTTCTTGCAGCAAACTTTGGATATTCTCGTATTACAGCCAGATGCATAACGTTTTGCAAGGCAATATTTCACGTCATATAGAAATATTAAGTATATAACTAAAACTTCATGCTGTGTCCTCTTAATCAGGCAAATTGCATACTTCACTTCTCTGTGATCCAAAACTAAGCACACCATAATGATAGTAGGACTCTGAAGTCTGTCTCTTTAAAAATATCTGTTTCTCATGCTACTGACACCAGGAAGAATATAACAATCTGTATTTGCAGGTTTAATCTCTTGAATCTAATTTGCGGGCAGGGATATTTTCTTAAAACAAACAAACAAAAAAAAGCAAACAAACAGCTGTTTGGACTTTGAAAAATTGACTGAATTGAGCTGTGAGCATGTTTGACTGCTGTATGATCACAGAAGATTATAACTAGCGGTGGACTTCTCGTGTCCATGGAAACTGTGTGAAAGATGATAGTGGTCAATTTAAAACACCACCACACATGACACACGGAAAGCTTTGAGATATGAATCAATATTCACTTTATGTTTTTATAATAGAAGAGCTAGATCGGACATTTGTCTAAGGCATTAGAAGACAGGTAATTTTCATGATTGTTTTTTTTTCTTGATTTGAAAAAGCTCAGTTGATTTTCTGTGAATGCATGGTATTTTTGAAATCTACAATAAGATATAAGAACAAAAAAAAATCTGTTTAACAAAATGCACTCTTTATTTTGCATTTTGAATCAAAAATAGCAAATAACATTTCAAAAGAAATGTATTTTATTTATTTGGACTCATTTCAAAGTATGATTTGGAAAACTATTAAAACATTTGTTATTCCTAACTTCAAAATAATTTTACTGGTAGTGGGAGCTCTAATTTTTTTTTTCCCCACTGTTCTCTTTTGAGTAGTTTCTGTTTGAATCAAAAGTAAAAACTGATGGAACAGCTCATTTGTTTGTGCTTATTAGTGCTACTTAATTCATTTTTCATATGAATTAAAAAATATGGGGTTATTTCTCAGTAACAGCAGCTAAAGTGCAACCAGTTGTAATAGTTGTACAATCATGGATGTAGGGTACGCATCATGGATTTGGAGCTGACGAATCTATGGGATGCTATGAATAATGACCAATATCTCTGAAAAATGTCTGAGACACCTTGATAAATCTAAACAACAAGGAATCAAACAAAAGGGGATTCGCTGGCAAGGTGTACCCAACAAAGTGGCCAGTGAGTGCTGCCGAACATGTCCTTCAAGATCACTCACGAGGTCTTGGACTGAACACAAATTGTAGAAATTGTGAAACCATTATGGTGGGAGGGAGCTCCAGCTGCAAGCACCAAAGCAGAGCAATATTCAAAAGTGAAAGAGAGCATGATTCTGATCGAAGACGACAGTGAACACAGTGTCAAAACGTTAGGCAAAGTAAGAAAAAAAAAAATCAAACCTTTCTCTTGTCTCAAGGAATGCCGTTGTAGATGTAGGACCTTATTAAATTAGAAAGGAAAACAACATACTTTTTGTTCCTGAAAGGACATCTGTCAATTTAAGTGCTTCGAGGAGAAGCTCCGCCTAGACGCAGTTGTAACCACATTAGAATTCTGTTCTTGTTCTGGAACTCTTGGTCCAACTCTGATGGGGGAGCAATGACCCTGGGTGCATTCAACTCAGCTCAGACAGAGACACAGCAGCACTCAAAAGAGACTATTGAGAAGAAAATAAAGGAAGAAAAAAAAAAAGACGACATCTGGTTTAATCACTAATCATTTTCAGAAACCTCCAGACACCTAAAACATGGCTAAATTACCCAAAAGGACAAGTAAACAAACATCTGAACGAGGATAAAACTTTGTAAACTAAAGCTTTTTGTAAGCCATTTAGAGAAACACACAAGAAGGCTTATCCTCTGCCAGAGACCATTTCTGCTCCTGCTGCACGTGTCCAAAACAGATAAAAACAGCATAACACTGTATATCACAAACAGATGTTTAGGGCCCAGCCTCTCCTACAAATATTTGGGGAAAGAACAGAAAAGGACATGCCTGGCTCTTCTGCTTTACTTCTGCAGCTTATTCTGCCATTCAAGAAAATAATATAATGCAATTACGTACATGATGTTTTTATTACTATTATTATTATTATTATTATTACTGCAAAGTCATGCAAGCAGAGACAGATTTATTTATTTTTTTATTGTCTTTTTCGTTCTTGGATTCCTCGTCGTCTCCATCATTACTGGGCGTCACTGAGCCTTTTTAAATACGGCTGGCAGACCATCAGAGCATGCAATGGGCATGATGGATGCATGACCTTGTTTGCTCAGAACGTTTCTTTTTACTGCAAGACACTCTCCATAAACTCCATAAACGTAACTGGGTAAAGATAGGAGTCAAATCAGGACGTTCTCCTTTTTGCTTGTTTAACGATATGTTGGTAAAAGTGTTTTTGTTTTTTGTTTTTCCTTTTTCACTTTAATGTGATCGTAACAGTTTTTTTTTTTTTTAAGTACTAAAAAAACTGTTAGTACAGGAGGGGTGGGGGGAGGATTATGGAGCCACCTCAGCTTAAATTAAAGTCTTGTTTGGAAGTTTATCCAAGCTGATATGAAATGGTCCTTGAAACATTTTTTTTTTCCTCCAGTAATATCCAACATCCTGTTGTAAATCCCACAAATATGACCTGAAATGGCCTGCCTCCGTGTCGCAGGGTCAGGGGATCCATCGCCATGCCTTTGGCATCGAGATTACTTCGTTTTCAAGTCAGTAGAACCTGAAGGATAATGGAACTGGAAGCGTACAGTAAAGGCTTCTTTTTCCATTTTGTCAGTAAATCCAGTTTAAAGGCGAAGCCTAAATCCCATTCCATGCTGCCAGTAGCACCAAGACTCTCCACCTGGAAGTTTTGACTTTGTGTGTGGATTAACTGAATGAACAGTATTTACTATGTACGGCAGGGTATTAGAGCCCTGCTAAGAAAAATAAAAAATGAAATTATGAGAATAAAGTATTTTTATTCTCATAATACTGTGACTGTTCTTGTAATATTATGATTTCATTGTTGCACAAATTTATTCTGATAATATTTTAACTTTTAACTCGTGTTGTAACTGTGCCTTACAAATGAACAAATAACATATGTAATATGGCCTAATTGATCAAGCAGTCAAGAGGCCCATGAGTTACAGACAACTATTAGCCACATTCTGAAGAAATCTGGTCTTTGTGGAGTGGGAATATGTTTGCCATAATCTTTCCATAAGCTGTGTAGTGAACCCTGAGAACACATGGCAGAAGGTGCTTTGGTGCACTATAAGCAATGTTATATTTTTAGCTAAAAGTCTTTATGTCTTTTTAACACCACGCAGTCATGCACTCACAAATCTGGATTTTGTGGACGAGTGGTACAAATAGGGCAACTTTTGAAAGAATTTAAAAATGCATTGAACCCATAATATATAATTGTCTTTTGGTATTCATACGTTATCAGATGCCCTATTGCTTGTGCAGTGGGGCAGAGATAAAATTAAACTTGCCCCCAGAAAGGATTAGCTTAAGATGATATTCATTGTATATTTTTTGCTGAGCTTTTCTTAGCTATAAAACACTATTGCTGCTCCATTTAAATGATTCCCAGTGTTTGCCTTAGCTAGTTGTGCTAATAGCTATCAGCTGAGGTTTATTTTTCATACTCCCTTTGGCCTGTGTTGGACTGAATTTTAGTTTATCCTTTTGTGGAGGTGAGGCCAAATAGTAAGACTTTGTTACCATAATAAATTAATTCCACATGAGACGGTTGATTGAGAGAGCGTTCAGCATCTGAAAAGACAATAATTTTCCATGGCGACATGTTATATTTTTATTGTACTGTGTCCAAAATTCAGCACAGAAGCAATAAAAAGCATTGGAAAAGCCAGATGTAAAACTAAATGTGCATTTGAAAGAAGCTCTCCACAACGTTTTCTTTGGGCCGTAATCTTCCAGGTCCCCGTCAGTCACTTTAGACTGATACAGCACAGACCAAGCTGCAGAAAGTTTGACTAATGATGGTAAATTCCAAGGAAATTAAAGTTGGTCGGAGGCGTTCATTGGCACTGAACCTATAAACCAGACCTTCGAAAAGTAAAGTATTCAAATGTCATTCAGTCAGTTCGTTTCTCTTCAGATGGCATTGATTTAAGTGAGAGAGAATATCGCCCTGAGGATGTGTAACTATTAGACAGGAGAACTGCATTTCCTGTTTTATTGCAGCATGGACATTAAACTGATCTTGTGAAGTTCAAAAGCTTCAAGTTAACTTTTCCCAGTTGAACCTGGGAGAATCTGAAAAGTGCCAAACGAACAGAGCAGCTTACTGACATCTGACTTTCTTTCAAAGGATTGAAAATGAAACAGGATATTCTTTTTTAGTTTCTGAAAGGAATGGTCTGCCCTCTGGTGGATATAGTCATACTTCCAGTACTGTTTAATGTTTTTTGAATTTGGAGTATGATACCATATTCAAGTTAAAGTCATGCTAAATATTTATATGTAATCACAATAATAATAAATTTTATTTATAATGGCCTTTTATATCAAATTGAGATTCTGACCACCACCAGCAGGACACAAATGATAAAGATGATATAGAGGAGTTTTATGTAATTTGTTTTTTTTGTTCTTTTATGATTATTTGAACTAACAACAACTTTGAGTTTTAAAAACTGGAATTTAATTCAAAATTTGAATCTAGGCCTGCACCAATTACAGTTTTTATGGCGGACAGCTGACCTGACAAAACAAGTTCCAGATGCTTATGTGCATTAAAGCGCTGTTTTCTACATTTTCATTTGCTTTTTTCATGTTGATCAAAATGTATTACATGGGTCTCTTGAATAGTCTGAACCTCCACAACATTTAAGCACAAGTTTGCCTCATAAGTCTTTATGTAAAAAATGGTTGAACAAGTTGTCAAAATGTGTTTCTAAACATTTCCATTGGACTTTTTTTCTAAATCTGTCCTGATTTGGTTCATCGCTCCCAGGTGAATCCAACGTAGGTAGATGTCTGAAGCATTAAATCAACCAATGGTCAACCAGTTTTCTGAAATAACTTAAACCATCAACTGGCCAAGTTTATAGCGTATATAGCCAAAGCACAGCAGGATGTTGCACTTTCTTAATTTTCAGCTTCTGTTTGAGAAAAGAAGCAAACCTGATTCAACAGGTTTGCTGTGGTAGCTAGTGAACTTAAACTGAAAAATGCTGAATATATGTTTTATTTTGTTTAAATTGCCCGTAGGTATGTCAAGGGCTAGCAACCTCTCCAGGATGCACTCTGGCTTAGATGACTCAAAATAGACAGTGAATATAAGTATTTATTAGACGTCTCACACTCTCAGATGTTCTTCTATTGTAGTGGCATGTAGGTTACAGAAGAGGGCGCTGTTGTCTTAGTAATCGGCTGTGTTTGGCTGCTTTCATCAGCGTTCACACAAATTTCTGACTGGAATACCAAACTGAGACTTACATAGATTTTTACTTCTTTCTTAATGTTGTTTGTATTGATCAAACCAATAAAGACAGAAGAGATGAGACCTTATGTTCCGTATTTGAAATTCACAATTTAATTTTATATGTCTGGACACAAAACGGAGAAGTGAAGATCTCCCAGCATCACTTACAGTCTATCATTCTTCCTCTCTCGCACGCAATCACACAAAAATGCCACACTTGCTTGTGCTGTTATTTTCTATCTTTGATTCATCTCTGCTCTTATAACTTAAAATAATTTACATTAAAATACTTTGATGTTCTTTTCATGGGCACTTAAAAGAGATAAACCCAGAAATGGGGCTCTGCATTCTTCCTTCTTCTTGTTGAAAGAAGTTCGTTCAGAGTTCGGAATTGCTTTCCCAACGGAAGGACTCTTTTTGCAGCACTTTTGCCAGTTTCTCATTAAATGGTTTGTAGAAGTCCTGCAGGATTTCCTTAGTTATAGGCAGCATGGGTCCCAGGTTCTTGTCAGCTGGTCTCCTGGTGTTTGATGCTGGGCTTCTTGTGATTTGTGACTCTATTTCTTTTGACAATGGCCCTGTAAAACACACAAATAACTCTGTCACTTCACTTCTTCCTGCAAGCAGTAATAAAGGACTGCCACTTGACAGTAAGAAATGACCACTCAGAGAGAAAAAAAAAACGTATTGAACACGCAAAGCTCCTTGCAAAAGTATTAATACCATTTAAGGTTGTTCCCATTTTGTAAGGTTTCATTTGGATTTAATATAATAGACAAACACAGAATAACTCATAAAAAAATCATTTAAGGCGGAAAAGGAAACATTGTTTTAAATTAACCAAATAAGTCAATACCATCTTTCCCCACAACTACAAGTTTTTGAGGGTATGTCTCTCCTATGATAGTTTTACCCCCTTCTTTTTTCTTTTTTTTTTTTTTTTTTTTTTGCAAATGCTAAAGCTCAGACAGAGAGTGCCTGTGAACGTGAATTTTAAGAGCACTGTCCAAAATCCTTAAGCCCTACTTACCAAGATTAAGAAAATCAAAGACTTTATGCAATGTGTCTTTCATGTCGAAGGCATGGTCTTCCAGTCTCAGGACCAGAATCTGTTCTCTGCTGAAGACAGCCAGCCAGTCAATTAGGTACACAACGTAAAGGCCAACTTGCAGTCTCACCTGTTGGGAACAAAACAGGAGAAGCAACCTTAGATCATCCGGTTCTGTTTGGGATATTGCTTTCTCTGTAGGGGATCATGGTGGTGCATGTAACCTCTTCTTTAAGAGAAGAAGGAAAATATTTTTTGAAGCTTTCTTCGCTCCTCCATGTGAATCCAGTGTATGGTCATGGGAGTAAGTGCACATGTTTATTTTGGGGAGATGTGAGAGATAATGTTGTGGATGGGTTGTAATTTTACAAACACAAACAAAACATTGGCAAGACACTCAAAAATCCACTCCCGCAGGTTGCCTGTTATTATTATTGTGTGATTAGTAGTAACTAATAAATGTTAGAATATTTTAAGAAATAATGATATTTTTGAATGTTTGCTCTCACATAATGAAATAGACCTTTAAAAATTATTTTAGGGTATTTTTGTCTGTGTGTTTCTTTAACTTACTAAGCAATTTAAAGTAGATCCTAGTGATTCCATAAATAGCCTAATTTCTTATGGAACATATCTACAACTCCTAATAATTTTATTCACAGCTTTTGGGTAAAGTGTTGAATACTTTTTACCATTGATTCAAGCCTATTCCTTACTGAAACATGTCAACAATTCAATAACATTACTCTTTTGCACAAAAGAGTAATGTTTTGTGCAAAAGAGTTTTTCCTTCAGATTGATTTTGAGAAGACCAACTTACTTTTTCTTATAGTCTGCGAGAATGTTTGATGTATGAACCCCGTTTTAGATTAGCACGACCAGGTCACTGATTACATCTGAAACCAGTAATGTGACTTCCCAAAACGTCCTTCTCACTTTAGTTTTAGGCTACTTTAGGTCTCTTGCTGACATTTGTCTTTTTTATTAATCTGACACTACGGCGCAAACAGCTGGGAGTTCTTTTCAACATGCATTAATAACTCTGATATCAATGGACAGACTTTGAGAACAGCTGCAGAGAGCAGCCACTGCCCTCACGGGGTCACCAAGCTTGTTGGAGGCAGCTGGAGAGCAGGACCTCTAAATACCAGACAGTTTCTGCGTGGAGCCAAAAAAGGACAGACGAGACTCCTTCTCCTCCTCCTCCTCCTCCTCCTCCTCCTCCTCCTCCAACCCAGTCAGCTCCAGAGAGTACTGTGGGAAAAGCTGGCCAGGATCCTAATACGAGGGCTCCGAACTGGCTGACTCTAAAGATTTAGTCTGATGGTCTCAAGGAAGTTCATAGCTTTGCCGAACTAAGTTTTGTTACAGCTAGAGAGGCTACACTTTCTTTTATGAAGGTCCTTTAACATGTGCTAATGAAGTGCGAATTGCCCTCCTTCTTTCCTTCTTCGAGCCTTTGCTACTTGTCTTTTCCCACCATCTTATAAACTGGTGGCTAAATTTCACTTTAAAGGAGGCCTGCCAGACAAAAGGAGGAAGGAGGGTCCACTCACTGGCATTGCGTTGTTGACAGTGGTGTTGTACACACAGGAGCGCATTGTGTATTCCATAAGGCACCCCTCGAATAGCTGCAGGGACTCTGACACCTTCTCATGGAAATCCTCCGCAGACTTATTGGCAATCCCAAAGTAAAGGTAGTCAGAGTAAAGCCTAGAAGAAAACAGAGAGGCACTGTTAACATTTCCTTTTCAGGTTTGTGAAATTCCCAGCTAAAGGCAAATGGATTTCGATTGAATGTATTTTATTTATAGGCATTAAGGAGTAATCTTTCTTTTTGCTCCACATTCTTAGAAGGCTGCAAGCAATGCAAGAGTGTGAGAATCCTAGCAAGAAATGCCTCCAGAGTATTTTTCCGTAATAAAAAAAAAAGCTACTTTGTTAAAAACTGAACTGGTGACCAGAATCAACATTTTTTTTCAAAAATTCAAAAATCATTCACTCATTAAAACTTAACAGGTTGTATTTTTCTTATTTTATTATTATTATTATTATTATTATTTTTTTTTTTTTTTTTATTATTATTATTATTATTATTGTTTGCAGCAGCAGGATGGGGATAGATGGAGAGGAGTAGGGGGAACAAGAAAAAAAAAAAACATGCCATGTTTGCTTTGTCCCTGTGGTCAACAACCTGTTGTTGATGGATGTTTAAATAAAATAAAAAAATAAAAAAACTTAACAGGTTTTATCAGTATATTCTGACACAACTGGCCCTTTGAGGACATTCATGACCTCGATAAGACCCCCTGCTTGAAACGGATCATTTTATGTAGCAACAGAAATCCTAATTTAATGTCACTTGTTCATTGATTTACTTTTTCTTTTATTTTATTATCTACATATTGTAACGCTACTACAAAAATGTTAAAAAGTCAGAAATACATCCATAGTGAATCCTTTTTTTTTTTTTTTCTTTTTTTTGCGGGGTCACAGGGAATAGTGCCTATATGGAGCGGCCATTAGGCGAGAGGCGAGGCACATCCAGGACAGGTCATATTGTTTTTAGTAGTAATAGTAATCTTGTTTGTCTTCTTTACTTCATAATAAACACAAACAGTATGAACTATATGCAATTCTTTAACACAAGTGTAGACAACAAGTGTGTTGTTCTGTAGTGTGAAGAAATAAGCAAATAAGTGAAAAAAATCAAGTTTAAAATGAGTGTCAGGCACTCAGGAGGAAGCTCTGCACAGGTTTTAATAAGCAAAGCAACTTATATGACAGGCAGCCCCAGTAAAAGCCCAACACATCCTTCTTAACAGCCAGAGCTCTTGTTTCCCATAAAGTGGCGAAGCGTCTCTGTGTCAGCAGGACAAACAGCTGTGATAGGGACATGTTTTAGAGCTGCATCATTACAGGCATCTCCGAGCCAATCGAGGGCAGCGTGATAGAAATTCTCCCAACCTTTCCACTGGATCCCTGAGCATAACGATGAAGCGGGCCTCCGGCTGTAGGGCATGGATGAAGTCCTGGATGAGAAACGGCGGCTCTCCCTCTGTGGTGTTGTCATAGAAATACACCCAGGCGTTGTTATCCCACATGGTGGAGGCGCTCGCTTCTCCTGCGAGAAAACACCAAAAGTGGTCGAAATGAAGGACGAGCGCAATCAGAGTCTTAAAGCAAAACACATACGGAAACACGTTGCTGCTGCTTTTATTATAGTTTCAGAGACTCACAGCTCATGTTTACGTTTTTGGGGATTTTCTTTTAAGAAATCATTCCAAACTTGCTGTGGCTTGCTCCACCCTTTAGGTCTCTGCGCTCCATATGGTTGTTCTTGTCGTGAAATTAAACCAACCGCGTGTTTTAAAGGGTTTCGAGCAGACCGTATTAAATGCAGATGTCAGTTAGGTTACGGTGGATATAGCCTTCATGTGCCTTCATTTCTGCTTCAAAGGTTATTTGGACGTAAAGCTGAGGGTACGTGAAACGTAAATGTCACTAATTATGTCTCTCTACTTCACAATTTTAAATTGGAAGAGGAGAAAAATATTTTGAACATATCTGTTTAGGTCAGAGCTCAGCCTCAGCAGAAAATATGCAACTGTTACGTACTACGTGTCCATATTTTCAGAGTCTTGTGCATGGATGCTTTCAGATGACTATGCTAATGACTGATGGGAGTTTTCTTTTCTTTATTGTTTTGATGGTTGAGGAGTTATAATTCATGTAAATTAAGAGACATTCAGAACAAGCCTTGCATTTCAAAGCCAACTGAAGGCAGTGTGACAGGTACTCTAATTTACAACCAGAGATGTGCTGAGAATTTGAATTGGGAGCAGAAACTGGACCGTTTTCAACATAATCAGACCTGTTTGGTGATCAGAAACTAAGAAAATCAAACGTTTCCAATCAGTGAAAGGACCATAGCAAGCAGTATGTATCTGTTGTGAATGTGGGTGTGTGTGAGTGTGTACTTTTCAGATTTTTACTGTAAAAAAAAAAAAAAAAAAAAAAAAGTCAAAACAATGAATTCTTGCCCTTACAGTTCACACTACTTTGCAACAAAAAATCCAAATTAAATACATTGAACTTTGTGGTCATGTGACAAAACATAGTTCAAGGCATGTCCCCTCACAAATCAAAGACCGTATATAAAACACAAAGTTTGATCAAGTTCCATATACAGTGAGGAAAATAAGTATGTGTAATTGCAAACAAAGGCTACTGTACCAAATATTGACATTTATTTTCACAAGTATTCAAATACGTATTTTCAGCAGTAACACACAAATAAGCTATTTTAAAAAAATCATACATTGTGATTTCCAAAATTTTCTCTCTTTTTTTTTTTTAAGAATATGTCTCTCACAGTGGACATGGACCTAAGACGGAAATTTCAGACCCCTCCAAGACTTCTAACTTGCAAAGTCGCAGGGTGTTCCAATACTTGTTTTTCCTCACTGTAGTCCTTTAAACTAAACCTGCAAATAGCAAGCACTAAAAATTCTCTTTGCTCTAGTATCATGTTTGTAAAGGCACACAAGCAAACAAGTAGGCATCATAATTGTAGGCGTCATAATTGCATCTTTGGTGGTAAAGAGAAACTGCAGCGTGACTGCTGTCAACACAATGACACTCGTGGTACTCATATCAAGTCAAACGACGTCCTCTCTCAAACAATTTGAGCCTAGCAACTTTTATTAGGCTGCACTGAGAAACATATTCAGGATTCATTAGGCTGTCTGTGCCTTCATTCTGCTGTTATCTGCTAAGTGAAGCCTTATCTCTCTCTCTCTCTCTCTCTTTCTCCCTCAGAGAAAGAGACTTATTTTCTGTGCTGACAACGGTGAATGTGAAACTGGATCGGTACTTAATGCCGTTATGTCTGAAATGATACAGACTGTGATCTTGTCTATTTTAAGGACCCCGTGTCAGCTAAAGAGGGTTTATTTTGCTCCGGGTAAACAAGTGAAGGACCCAGACCGTCGTTCCTGTGGTTCCTCAGCCTGACTGTCGGCGGAGGAGAATCGAAGAGCAAAGATCCTGGCCGCAGGCCTGCACCTTGCTGGGCTCTCCCGGAGCACTGAGTGAATACCGAGTGGGCTTTTGGCACGCTCCCCCACCACGTTACAAGGATTACTTATTTAAAGAGGGAAACAAAGCAGCACGCCACGCTGAGCTCAACTCAGTGCAGTGTGAAAAGGCTATTGTCGAAACGTTAAATCAGTTTTCCTTCCCAGCTGAGTCGTTTCTTTGACACAGTGTTTGGACGATGGGAAAAGGCAGGAACAGATAGGAGCAGTGAAGCTGGAAACAGGATATGTTGATAGAGGAAGGAGGTTTGTAGGCTTCTCCACCCTGCTGTGGGTATTAACACACACAAAAAAAACAATGATTTCTTTATAAAGCACTCCAGTGAAGAGGCTAACTGAGGCAGAAGGACATCTAGCATTAGAAAGATGTTAGAGGGTCTCTTTAGAGCTGAGTCACCGGCTCTCTTTTAACAAGAAAAAAAAAAAATTACACTCCTTTGCTGAAGTGGCTCCCGCAGAGCAGCCTCACTACCTGCAGCCTCTGAAATATAAGATTACAAGTGAAGTTGCAGGACGCTGACAAATGCCAAAAACGCTCCTGGGTGCAGCTTGACTGGCGGTGGAGGATACTGCTGGGGCACTTTCACACACATATCAGAGCGCTGCTACATGACCTGGGTAACCAATATGAAGTAAGCCAGGGAGGGGAGCTGGCGGCGACACAGAGCGATGTTCTGACAAGGAAAAAAAAAAAACAGGAAGGCAGAAGATTAAGCTTAGCAGGAAATGTTTGTGGTACTAAAACTTCCTTCAGATCTGATTAGCGGTGTCTCAGGCGTCGTGTGGCGCGCTATCATTTGTATCTTGTGCTCTCAGATCTCTGCTGGCGAATCATTCTTAAGATGCTCGTTGCACAACAGACCGATGAGTAGACCGAAAGTGATAAGCAGCTTCCTGGCACTGGATTCGCGGAGTTTAAAGCGCATGTTTGGTTTGCCTAAACAAAGTGAGAAGCAGGATGTTTGTATCTGGTGTACGCTTCATCAGAGATCAAGATATGAAGTTTATGCAAACTGTTGGCTTTTTGTGTCACACAAAGAGCACACAGCAATCTGCTTGCTGTAGACAACAAAGGGCTTATAAAGGTCAACTATTAACGAACCTCTTCAAAACCTGAATAAATGTGTTTTGATGCTCAGCATCCAACATTCTTTAATTATACTCCCTGCACACTGACTCTTGATTGCATTTGTGTATGCAAATTAATAAAATAACAAAACATTTTGTTATTTAAGACGTGTCTTTCTTTTCTCATTGTCCTTTTGTATGAAAATCTCTTTGTGTCGAGGTCGAGAGTGGAAACAAAAGCAAGTCGGCAGGTTTTGACAAGCTTTCATACGTTGCAAGATCCGAAACTGTAAAGATGCAGCTAGAAACTAACTGATGACTGGAATCACTGGGCTTTCAGCTCGATCTGCCGCGAACCGGCGCGTTGAACATCAAAAAATGTTCCCGTATAGCAACCACGGTTCTGAGGGTAGATGAATCAAAGTTGTCTGTTATAAATTCAGTGAGGTGTTTACAACTCAATCAGAAGAAGCACAGAAAATAAGTTATTTAAAAGAGAGCTGATTCTTGTGCTACAAGAGAGTGAAAGAGCAAGACTTTTTCTGAAGATAACAGGAAGGTTACATGCAGTACAGCAAACTTGTTCCTTTTCATCCTTTTGACTTCTATCTGTCATAGAAAAGACTTGATTTAGAAATGTTGGCAGCTGTTTAGGAAGCTCAGTCAAAGTAAGGATCTGCAGTTTTAAATGTATATGATGATAAATAGACAGTTTAAAATGTTATCAAGTGATTTTTGTTTTGAAAATAGTAAAACCCCTCTTTTGAGTTCCTTCATCATTTCTGTACCACAGTTCTGAAAGAGAAATCAGAAACAGCTCATAGCTTTACAGACAATGGAACGTGGAATTTGATTGGAGTAAACCTAGATAAAAGCAACATTTTGGAGTTAAGTTGTCACATGCAGCATCAACCTTGGTAAGAAGATGTGGAAAAACCCCTTTTTATTGCAGTAGCATCTGACATTTCTAGTGTTAGTCAACCTGACAAATAAATAGATTAAAAAAAAAAAACTTGTTTGAATTAAACCTTATCAAACATATTATTAGTGATCAGAACAAAAAAAATACTTTTTAGCAACCCAGTGGATTTGTTTTCACAGGATTGAAGACTTTACATTCAAATCTTTTGTCTATCCTGATGAGAATTGTGCTTCACATTGTTGAATGTCCATTCATCCATTTCATGTTTGTTTTTGCCCTGAATGCAGTGACAACATGACCTTCTTTTTTCAATGTACCCTCACTATTACTTTTATGTCAATGACCAGTTTATGTTTTTCTACTCAACCTTACTTTATGGTGAAATAACTCTAAAAGCACCAGTTTTTTTTCTGTCCCTTGTTCTGTTCCATTATTTTCAAGTTTTGCAAGCAACAACACTGACAAACTATTTTCAATAAATTTCACAGTTTAAGGATTTCTACTTAAACTGTGAAATTTAAGGACATAGTTAAATTTATTTATTGAACTGTGTCCTTAAAACACAGTTAAATAAACACAGTTGAATTCAAATGACAAAAATAATTTGAATTCCTCTCTCAGACCACAACCCAACTTCCTCCATTATTATTATTGTTATTATTATTATAGTCACAGTTCTGATTAGGGTTGGTGTTGGCTTCTAAATTATGATGTAGGTATTGGCTTCTAAAGTGAACAGATGATGTGACTTACCTATGATGACGTTCGGGTGGCTGGGTGATCCGCTGGTGTTTGCATTTAGCTCGCCCTGGATTTGGTAAGCAGCCTGATCAAACAGGTCAAGATAGTCCTCCACCGGGTACCGATCATGCAAACCCTCACTGAGACGAATGATACCTGAAAAAAAAATATCAAGAAGGATTCATCTCACAGTTTTTCTTAGCAGATGCAAGTTTGTTTACCATTTTATTCAGGGTTCAAACTTGCGGAGTCACAGGAACGCAGACAAAAAGCTGAGTATTTAGCTTTACTTGCTATGTTTTTGCTATGTTTCCCAAAGTAGTGTGCCACTACTACCCTTTCACAAAAATTCATTACTACTCATCAAAAATAGGTTACCGTAATATAGTACCTAGCAGGATGGTCATATATCAGACAGTGGACCTAGTAAGACAAACATCCAAGACTACCTGGTACCAGTGCTGAAGCGCCAAGGCGGAGCTTTGGGTAAATAGGAGGTGCATTGTTATATTAAGGCGTGTTTGCTCATTGCTGGTAATGGGAAGTGAACTACATCAGCAGGGGCCTCGACAGCTCTGGACTCGCCAAGAAGGTGCTGAACCCCTTTTATTAGTTCTTGCCATTCTAGTTGGTATTAATTCCTGCTGTGAGGACCAGTGCTTGTTTGCAACACAAAATGTGAAATTTATTCTTATCTCATATTCGCAATCAACTCTGAGCATTCTCAAATCTGACCTCAGTTTAGAAGTGGGAGATTTTTTTCTTCTCCATTGGTTAATGTTTCCAGTTAAAGCCCAGTGTCCAATTAATGCTTTTAAAGCAAAATGTGTTTTCCATCTGAGTTGTGGCTGGGCACGGAATAATTACAGTGATTAAAATTCACTATGCTATTGTAGTTGCTTGGTAAATGTCTTTGCAGCATGTATGCAGGATTAGAAAAATGAGGTAAGTCAAACAGATGTTTCTTTTAATGACGCTTTAGTGCAAAAGGCTCCAACAGCAAGTCAGTATCAATATTCATTTAGAAAATTCGCATTTAAATCAGGTGCAACAGCTCTGGTATGGATCTGCCATCCGTTTTTTTTTTAGAATTTAAATTAAATGTCAAGCACTTGCGTTGTATTTCATGACTTCTGCCGCATAAGGCAGACACATTTCCTTAAGATTCAGGCTTCTCGTCCAAGAAAGCTATGTGGCACATATCACATCAGTTCACCATTTCTATGTATCAGGCTCGTAGCGCCCCAAAGGGGAACGAAATAAATAAATACAAAACAAGGCTATTTGAATTCAGAGTGTCCTCAGAGGGTGCCTAAGGAGAAAAGTGCTGATTACCACCACCTGCCCTGGAGTACATGTCTGGAAGGGATAAAGAGTGGGTGACAGAAAGCATGAACGCCAAAAGGGAACGAAGTGGGACATTAACCTATCGCAGAAATGCAGCCGCACCACTGCGAGCTCCAGAAAAACAACCATGAGGCAAATAACTAATCTGGAGATAATCATCAACTCCAAACTAAACACATCATATTAAAGTAAGCACTGCTTGCAGAATAAACAATCTGGCAATTAGGTTCTTGGAATGTCAGAGGGATTAAGCTCAGAATCTGGATCGACTTCAAAGGAACTGCTTTGGCTGTAACAGGCAGCCATCTTTTGATATTTGTGATTACAATTTGGGGGAATGTTCTTTAAAGAAACAACCAGCACTGCTGGTAATATGCTAATAAGAATAACAGAGCGACGATTCGTATGCAGAGAAAAGAAATGGTGCGTGTTAGTTATGGCTGGAAGAAGAAAAAAAAATGACCCAGGTTCAGTGTAAGGAGCGATCTTGGCAGCGTAGTACTCACAATCACACTGTGAAAGAATAGCTGCTGATCATCAGTGAAAATTGACTGCATGTTTTTGTATAACCAACTTAATCTTAAGCCATTATCTAATCTTTGTTTGATTTTGCAATCAGGGGTGACTATAAAAGAGCACTTAACCGAGAGGGAGATCAGTGCCCTTCAGCTTCGCTGCCCTCTTTTCATTTCCCTATAAGAAACATTCTTTAAAAATGCAAACATTATTAGCCCACACACACTGACTCACTGCACTAAAGTCTGTCTCTGGAGCTCGTGAAGCTTTCCATTATTCATAAGCTCTGAGTGTTTCAGTTGGAATGGAATGAAAAAAAAATACATGCATTAAGTGTAGTATGATGTCTTGCCTCTTTTATTACAGAAAAAAATATTTGCCACCTTAGACATAATCAGGTCAAGGTCTTATCATAAATCACATCTAAAAAAAATGTTTAGATGAGTGTGGAAAAGGAACTCAATTTAAAAACAATCAAAACTCAAAAATAACCCAAAATGTCCTCCTAACGAATACGTGGTCTCACTGCTAAGCAGTGTCCCATTGTTGATTTCAATTTCTACATAGGTTTAAAAAAAAAGATCATGATTTTAAAATCTGCTACAACATTATTGCTTAATTGTACCACTTGTTTTAGTAAAACAAATGGATATAAGTTTAAAGAGCTATATTAAAACTATTTAATAGTTTTAATATTAATAGTTAATAGTTTTTTGCACTTTTTTTTGCAAAAAAGTGCAAAAAATAAAAAAAAACACTTTGCTGCATCTTAACTTTAAAGGGGCAGCATTGTGTGTTTTCCAGTCACATAGCGTCCTTGAAGGCAGGCTGTCCAAGAGTTTTGCACAGCTGAATGACTGCTATGGGAGATTAAAGGATTCCTCAAACACGCACGAAAGAAGAAACAAAGCGACACTCCTGGTATGTTTTTTGATGAGACAACAACTTTATGAGATGATGTAAAGCTGAAACATTTTTTAAATATTAGCTCACCCTTCATTTTGCAGCTCCAAATTAGTCCGATTGCGAGGGTGTAGAACCATTATGTGCTGATACTAAAACTGTAAGTCTTTTGTCCTGTGTGTAGTTCAGCTTTGCACATCAAAAGACTAAACTTTAGCTGGAGCTAAGTTAGACTCTCACTTCTTCACAGGCCTGACAGTTGTCTGGTCAGCATTTTCCTCAACCTGTGCTATGATTGTCCCCCTCAGAGCCATCATGGGCCTCTTGGCTTTATCACTTTATCCAAACCTCACATTTGAGTCAGAATTTTAACGTGACTGTCTCTCAAGCATTTCTTCATTGTCTCTGTGCTATGATTTGCAGACCCAGATGTAGTTCCATGCTTTTTTTTCCTATTTTCTGTGTAATGGTTCAACCACGGTGTGAATGAATAATTTTTCTTTAAAGCTGCTACATGTTGGTATGGATACATGGAGGACTGAACTTATGTAAGAATGCATTCACATGCTGTTATAGTGAAAGTGAGGAGTAGATTATTTGTCTAAGTTCCTCAATGTTCAGTTTGTGCTGAGATAAAAACACAAAAACGGAACCTGAGAAACTCTAAGAATTTTCTTCTACTTCTTTTTTGAAGGCATGTCCCAAAAAAAATCTCAATGACATACACTGACGTTTGTGGCTGCCAGGTTAGTGCGGGTACGGGATGGATTTATGTGTATTTCTCCAAATTTTTCACAAATTATCTACCTCCTTTTATATGGTCAGGACATAGTGACAATTTTAGCATATGTGTAAAAAATATATTTTTATAAAGTTTACCGACTGTTGCTTTAAATCTCTTCTATGATGGCGCAGTATTGCTTTTAACATCGCAGATGCCTTTGCAGCAAAATAAAAAAAGAACACGACGGCGCCACGCTTTCCGACAACAGAACCGACACATGCGACCAGATGTCTGCTGTGAGGCAGGTCCTACTCCTCGGCACTCTGTTTGTCTCTTTGTTAGAGTGAATGACTTTGTTTGCCACCTGTTCAAACTCAGCTGAATGCCAAGTCAGAGCGGTGGCATCAGCAGGTTGCTCATGCTTCACAATTCTGACGAAAACAAACCAATTATTGACTCATAATGTTTAACTTTCAACAAGTTAAATGAGCAAATATTTCCACGACGTCTCACTCTGACGTGCTGCACATAAGATATATTTATGCAGCAGTGGTATTATGAAATAATTCGCTGTCTAATTGGAAAACGCGGCATTGCGCAATTAGCCGTTTGAATAAGAGAGAAATACACACGGGGACGGAAATTAGAATGAACTAAAGACGCAAAATAAGCAACCACTAAATGCTGAGATAAGAAATGTGTTGAAGAGGCAGGATGTGAGAAACGAGTGCAACAGTGAGCGCTGAAGTAGTGCAAGTGCAGGGTCAGTTGGTTGCCAAGGCTTCACACTGAATATGTTTCTGACATATTCAGATGTCACGGTTTCAACGACAGTCACTCATCGATGTTCAAGGGAAACGCAGCATAAGTCTAGATTCATCTGAATTTGTCTAAATTCTTCAGGGTGAAGCTGTAACTTCACTCTGAAGTTAAAGTATATATGTATATATATCATGTTGCATCATGGAGGGTGAGCGATACCACAAAGTGATGCAGGCGTAAATAATGTAGGGAGGAGAGAGATGCGTGTTTTCTAGCTGGAAACACACGACTTTGTGTCAGCTAAAGATGAAAATGTCTCGGTTCGCTGTATCCTGCGTGCTGGTGAATTACTGCTATTGTGACACCCTTGAAAATAGGGGAGACAGAAAAACCAGTGTGATTTTCTGTCCTTTGCTCACGAGGAGAGAGCATGAAAGTCCCACGGTGGAGGATAAAGCCACTACCGGTCAATCCCAGAACAGGCTCACTTAGCTGAGTGCATATGTAGAGGTCACAATTTCCTTGAATGAAATTGACACAGACATAAATACAACGTGAAAAATAACTTTTCAACAATTGGTTTCCTGTATTTCTATTAATTTTAGGCTTTTCTCAACTAATATCAATATTCATTGATGTATAGGGTCAATGAATATTGATATAAGATTTAAAATTGTTACTGTCAATTTTAAATCTTTTGTTTTTACTGTCAATTCTTTTAGTATGAAAACAATTTAGAAAGATTTTTTTTTTTTTACTGCACTGGTACAAAACTGACAGAGCAAGTTCCACCAGGTGTTGCAAAAGTAGAAAGCTGCAAATAAAATGCCAGAGGTGCTCCACCACCCAAACTACAAAAGCTGGACTTCTGTGCAAAACCAGTAAGCGGGGGATTGTTGAAGAAGCTGGTCGGACGTAGAGGAAGAAATACTGCCCACAAACACGGTTAACTCTCCCTGGTTGTCATTTTTATTTTGAGGCAGCAACGACTGTTGTTGGCAGCTTCTGAAAACAATTAATAAACTTGCAACATAACTTAGTTACTTTAAATCAAGTAAATCGGAAAAGCAACTCAGTTAGGTTTTCAAGGAGTAATCAGTAATCACAAATCAAGTTACTTTTTAAAGGTAACTGGAAAAAGTAACTATAACTTGTGCGGCACACAAATGTGTCCATTGTGAAAGAGAGGCAAGAATTTTGAACTGTTGAAAGAAAGCCAAAATTCCCAGCTGCAGATTGCCACAAGCCATTTAGAGGACACTGACAGGATGCATGTTGCAGAAGGTGCTCTGATTAAGTGACAATAAATTTGCATTAACAGGGCCTCTCCATTCAGTCTGACTGATCTTGAGCTATTATGTAAACAAGAAGGAGAAAAATTATCCAGATGTGAAAGGCCACGCTATAAAGTATAAGCTCACAAATGATCATCTTCAACTATCCAACTATGTACTACTTTATGCAACTTTTGGATGTAAAAAAAAAAAAAAAATATATATATATATATATATATATATGTGTTGAGATCTCTCTTCCTATATAGATATGTACATCACACCTCCAAAGATCTTATCAGATCACAGCTGTAGAACTGCTTCTGGTGGTTGGCACAGGAAGCTTTACTCACCAAACCTCTTCCGGGTCCACCAGTGTGGCTCTTTGAAAGTGGCGAACTTTACATCCGGGTGTAACCGCAGTCTGTCGTACAGGTCTGTTGTGCCACACTTTGGTTGACCAATAATGTAAAAATAGGGGAGGCACCGCATGCGGTAGAGTGTCCTGTTACGATGCAACAGATGGTGATGGAAAGTGCTCCTCAGGTGCTGGAAAACTGTCCGGAAGCGCCTGGAATAGCGTCCGTACAAATTTGTCTTATACGGATCTGTGGTAATATTCCCAGTGAATTCCTCATACCAGCAGGGGTTCTTGATACCAGGCAGGAAGTTGGGTGGGATGACAGAAAACATCTGAAAAGGCAAAAGGAAAAAAAATATGTGTCAAGTCATCCTACTTTTAAAAAAAACAATCTCAAACAAGATTTCTGTTACACTGCACAGAGGAGGACCAACACATTCTAACTCTCTGAAGGAAAAGGTTTCTTGAACATTTTTAGTATGCTGGATGCCGTCTGGAGAAAGGAACGATCGTAACAAGTTAGTTCACAATACCAATACTGTAGCTACTAGAGAGGCACAGCTTTTAAGATGTATTCACAATCTCAGATGCATATCCATCCCTTTTCTATATCCGCCTAATGCTTGCAGGGACCCAACCAGCTGGTGCCTATCTGTGGCAGTCAGAAAAGAGAAGCAAGGTACAACCTGGACCACCATGTCATTTTAAAGTGGCCAATTACCATGAATGCATGTTTTTGAACAGTTGGAGGAAACTAGAGAACGCAGGGAAGAATCTGCACATGCATTTCGACAACGTAACACATGAAGGCCGATGGCTTTGATTCAAATCCAGGAAATTCTTGCTTAAAGCAATTCTGCAAAATTAGTGCTAAACGATCATCCACCGTACAGTCTCTGAATTCAAACATGGATGAAAATGGGTTTTATCTGATGGCAAAGTGAAGAAGCAGACAAAGAGCTGGCAATTATATAACTCATTAGTTGAGTTTATGAAGAGGCCCTGTTAATGCAAATGAAGGTACACTAAAACAAATCTCAAAAGAAACAGTTATTTCTGGTCAGGGCTAAGAGTGATTTATTTGTCTAACTATTCCTCGATGCTTTTCGCCCCCACACTGAAACTCCATCATCCTGCAAAATGCAACATTTAGTCAGAAGAACTTACCTATTGAGTAAGACTTTTATAATTATCAAATTATTTAACTCAGAGCATTAAGGATTACGGCGATTATGCTTGGTGCTCAAACTTTTCTATTCACTTGTATGTAAAAAGCTACCTGAAACCAAAACAAGTCATAATCAATTTCAAATTAAATCGGCTACACCAACCATGAACCAAACAAAGTGCAGCAGATACTGAGTGCAGCAGAAAGTTTGCTGTTTTAAGAACAAATTAGAAAGCACGTAACAAGTAAACGATCCTATAAAGAAACCTATATTTTTTTACTGAGTCTGTTCAGCTGCTCATTCAGGTTGCTACAACAGGAAGCTTGAGCATGTTTTCTATTTAAAAGTGCAAAAACGGCAGCAATAGGTTGTTTTCCAAAATACATATCTTCGTTTTTTTACTATCCTACTATCCTACTACACTTCACTTTGGAGTAAAGCTAAACATCACTGAGAGTAAAAGAGAGGCAGCACATTTGAAACAACCCCTTTCACTGGGATTTCTACAACTTTTTTGTTGTTGCTCAAAAAATATCAATGAACCATGCTATTAGGACTTACTCAGCAGCTTGAGGGACACAGCTACATTCAGGACAATTAATGCAGAAACCATCCACTGATGGGCTTATTGATCATCCGATGACCACACTCTCTTATTCATTAGACTTTCCAATTTAAAAAAAAAGTGCTTCATCACAAAAGTCTCCGCACAGTCCAATACAATTAAAACTAACAATTACTTGAATCGGGGTGTGATGTGAATCGCACAACAATGAGAATATTCAGGATGCTAAAATACTGTGGGACCTTCTGCATCCCCCATGTGAGAGAATAACAGAATCATTAGAGACCTGCGAGACATTAAGTGTTAATCAGGGTTTTCAGAACAAGTTTATCTTTTATATAAACTGAAGTAGATACTGTGGAAGTGCAGCTGTTCTCCAGATGTTTTTATAACTTACTTTTGATCGTTTAGGATAAATCAGTCACTGCCTCCGTCTGTTCCCGTACATGAAAGTTGAACTTGTTTTGCTCATACGTTTTCTACAAGTTTATCCTAAATTCAGGCTTGATGTAGATCAAGTTACACCAAAAACATTAACAACGTTTCAACCTCGATTAGATGTCAAGAGACACCTTCTTGTACTCATTAACTTTCACTTTTCACTGTTTGACTACTGCAAACTACATCGCTTAATCTCACACTGTGCTTTGCAGACCCTTTCACTCGCCATGAGTTGGTTAAAGCTGAAAACGAAAGCTAAGCAACTCACTTGCTGTCTGATTAATTAAGGTTAATATTTCCACGTGGAGGCATTCATAGACCAATGAAATTTTATTCCTAAATCATCAGTTAATCCTTAGTATGAAACAAAATAAACCAATCTACCAAGTCTTGACACAACAGCACATTGTAAATTCCACCTATTGGCATCCAATATACATAAACTTAATTTCATATAACTGACTATTTAAGTTTTGGAATAATCCTTTCAGCATGCCTGTCAGTGGAGAGTTTTTGGTCAAATTAAAGCAATGAAATCAAAGGAGACATATACTTGGAACAGAAATACAGTATCCAACAAATGGTTTATCTTTACTCACATGTGGATCGCTCCTCATCAGTGCTTTGCGGTCAGGGCAATGTCGTTGGGTCCGAAACTCCACCTTGGATTTGATGGATTTCACCACCAGTTTTATATGTGCATAGTCCCCCACTGACGTGAGGTTAAAGGCAAAGGGTCCGGGACTGACCAAGCCGTTGAGGTGGTAAGGGGACGGCGTAAGGAGAAGGCCCTTCTTGTCCCCTGTCAAAACGTACGATGCCATTATGAGGAACATGATGGCTAGGACGAACAGGAAGCCGTACAGGCGGATCTTGCATCCGACAGTGCTTGAGCGTCTCGTTAGGTCGCGTTTCACTTCCAGAACCGCAAACAAGTTCATGGGTGTGTTGTCCACCTGCAGGAGCAGCGGCCTCTTGTGGTAATCATCCACAGTGGAGCCAAGCAGGCTGTACTTGTAGTCCATCTGTGTCATGGTGTCCAGAGCAACTATGCCCAGTGTTAGAGCTCAACGACATAAGCAGCAGCCATTCATATGCCACAGTTTGGAATGGGAAAATGTCCATAAACTGATATCCATGATGGTTGGTGGAGATCCGCCCACCTCCTCTACGGACACCTGCCAAATAAAAATAGCAGAAGTTCAACTGAGAGACAAAACCAAATGCCATAGCAACAATTATTACACTAAGTGCAGAAATAGAATTACAAGATTACCATTTAAAAAAGGAAATTGAGTTACTCTAATGGTTGAGTGTCAGGCTCAGTGTTTGGTACAAAAACCATGAGATGCGAGTTTGAAACGAAAACAATTGACTTCCTCTTAAGCTTCCTCTTGGTGCTGCACAGCACAGCCTCATGGCTCTACCCACCCGTCCTCTCTGTGCATCAAAGTCACAATATGGAGGCAGTGATAAGGACAAACTTCTTAGGAATAAATTCAGACTGTGAACTACAAGGCCGCATGTTGGACTCTCACAGCGAGGGACAAAAATATCACAGATACGCAGCCTGACCTGCAGAGGGGATTTATATTATCAGAAAATAGTTTCTTCTCTATGAACTCACACAGAAGAACAAGTCACACACTGATAAAAAAAGGAGGGCGAGAGTTGAGAGGATAAAAGTATTGAGAATTTTGATAATAATGTTCTTGCGGTACCACATCACCATTTATCCTTGAGCCTTTGATTTGTGTCTGAAGCTGAGTTCACATGACTTGGCGTAAATAGAATGTAGCATGATGACAAAAAGCCCACAGAGGTAAAGCCTAGCACATGTTTCAAAAGATAGAACAGCCCTGCTTCCCTCTGGCGATGTTTCATGCGTTCACACTCGCAGCTTCATGTGTATCTCCATGTTGCTGATGTACGACACACCTGCAGCCAACTCCGGCACGCTTATATCATCAGACACAAGCAGAGTGGAAGTGAGTCATCAATCCTTCTCACAGCTGCTGATATTGTCTGCTGCACTCCCCATCCCCCACCACCCACCCAGCGCTCACACCTTCAGCACAAATCTGTAGCGCTTGTGGCACAGCTGATAACGGAACAGAACTGGAGATTTCAGCCTCTTTCTTCAAGCAGTGTCATTTACCCCCAGCCGAGCCATCGGCTCCACCCTGCAGAACAAGTCCCTCTGGGAGAGAGGTGTAGACGCACGAGTTTGGCCCTGTAAAAAAAATAGCAATGCTTTGGTACCACAACACGCTCAAACGGTATCACTTGCATGGTGCTTTATCAAACCTAGAGGACACAGACGCGCTCCACGCTACTTTCAGTCATTCACACGCTGATGACAGTAAGATACTTTATAGACACGAGGACAAAACATGGACTTGAACCGACAACCCACCGGTTACAGGATGAACCCCTGTCACTGTCGTTTCATAACGCCTGGGTCATCGCATACTGACTCCCAAATCATGATTTATGGATCTGCAAGACCTTCTAAACTCAGACAATATGGAGACTTTTTAGAAAACTTTAAATCTTTACATCTGTTTGTGTACATTTCAAGCCCTGACCGTAGAAATGGGTGAAGCAATGATATTTGATTATAAAAAAGAAAAATAAGGGCAAGCAAGCCACCTACTACAGCAGAAACATCATGATCGTAGGGTGTAGTGTACGTTCCAAGTATTGGTGTTCTGTGCGTTTGCTCATTTGAATTGAATTTGTTTCCTTGCTTTTCTACAGGAAACCTGTTTTTATGTGGTGGGGCTCTAACGGTCGCTGGTTTATAGAGATGAGTTCTCGAGAAACCAGCAACCGTTTCTAGAGATGTCTTCAGCAGATATCTGCTGCCAAATATATATCTCGTATCTGCGGCCGCAGATTTGAGATATCAGCTACTGAAGTGGCAACACTAAAAAATTTTAAGATGAGCAAATATTTTTATTGGCAAATTCAGATAAGGCATAGGCAAATTCAGGAAAAGAAGATCTCTACTGGTTTAAACATGCATACCAATCACATTCCAGGGTATGCAGGTTATACATCAAAGCAATGTCCAACACAGGGTCTGAAGTGGTTAAAATCTGCTGGCTGAAGAAAGATGTTAAAGATACGTTTAAAAAGCTCCTCTAGAACAAAATTCTCATCAAGTCTTTTACTCCGCCGTTGAATACTTGTCAATTTCAATAAGTAGAAATATTTCATTTCCCATCAAAAGGGATTGTAAATTACACTGAAAGCTTGACCATGCATTAAAATGTAATGAGCAGGAAATGAAGGACTGAATTTCTAGTTTTCAAATAGTCGTGACTTTATGATTTTATAAATTATGTAATGTCTACCAGTGCAGTGCATTTATTGTGTCTTCTTGGTTTATTAGCCTGTAAAACTGGGGAGTAGAAGCTACTCAGAAATGACAAAACTTTCCAAAATTAGGAATCCTACAGCCGCTATTGTTTCAGCTCTTAGTACTTAAAAATGCTGGAGTGAGTGGGATTCCTTTCCTCTTCAATTTCTAAGAGGGAAGTAATAGGGCCAAGTGAAGGTAAAATGCAGATAGAGAGCATGGAAAGTCAAAAATACCAGAAAGATGGAGGGAAGACAGGAAGAGAAAAAGAGGGGTGAGCCGTGTCATTGATGAGAGAATGTCATTCTCAAGGGAAGACGCATCTAAATCCATCAGTCTGCTAACTCTAACAGCAGGCCACTGGAAGGCTGACAGATCTGCCATATTCATACAGCAAATATGTCGCAACTGTCTATCAAACCTGATAAAATGGTTTAACTCAATCATAAACATGCCCCGGGGCCTGCGAACACAAAAGAGAAGAAAAGGTTGGATATGTGCCCTTTTCAGCTGACAAATCTTCTGACCTATAACAATGTTAGTGTAGAGTTATTATGCATTTCATAAGCAGAAAGCTAATTTATTTTTGGTCAGAGAACTGCCAACATGGTTGCTAAACAATCTCTGTATTTGTGAGTTACTGAAACTTATCAGTCGATCATTTTATTTTCTTTACGGGTCCTTAATGTACGAAAAGGACAGAAAAAAAGTGCAGATTTGGATTTCTGTAATATAGTTTGTTGACTGTTATATGAAATTATTATGTTGATTGCAATGTGCTTTCACCCAAAAACAAAACAAAAAAAATCTTGCTGTGCATTGAGTTATATATAAATATGTTTTGATGAGCCCCACTGTGTCATTAACATTATGCAAATTGGAATTAGGAAAAGTTGTCATGATTTGAAGGTAACATTGAACATAACATTTTGAAAACGATGAGGTAACATTGCAGCTCAAATGACTGACTGCAGATAAATACTAAAGGGTTTAATAGCAAGTAATAATAGACACTGACATAAATGGTCAAGAATATATATTTTTTATTTGTAAGGAGATCATTAAGAAGACAAAAAAAATCCTATTTATGAGGTTTGTAAGTCAAGACCAGAATAATTTGACTTGAAAGATGAAAAGAATTAGTCTGAACTGATAATAAGTGTGATTAACTTCAAATACGCAGACGTCACACAGTGGTAATGGGACGTGTCCTGTGCTGATGGCTTCCTCCGTACGAAAATGGAACTGGCCCCGGCCTAAACAAATAATCAGAGACAGACGTCTCTGTCCTGCCATTCAGCAAAAGAACAATCAAACACACAACCAGGCATATTTGTTTAGATCTGTCATCTACTCTCCTCCAACACCCCCAACCCCATTTAAGGAAAAAAAAAAAAAAAACACTTTCTCAACCCATAATTTCTGCAAATTGCTTTGTTTTTGCACCATTCTTTTTTTTTTTTTTTTGCTCAATAATTATTTTCTTTGTGTGTCGTTGTCCATTTACGATGCTTGTGTGAAGAGCTGCAGTGCCGACCAAACAAAATATCTTTTATGTATCTTCTGACGAATCCCAGTCAATTGTTATCAACCATTAAATCACCCGCTGAAGCAAATGAAATTTCAGACCAACTTTATTACAGCTTTTGTCGAGCCGTAAAAATGAAATGTGGCATGTTGTTGATTGTGTGGACAGAAACAGGAATAAAAATAGATTTATACTGAAATACATTCATACTTGTCTGTAGTTCTCGGTATTGCCAAGAGCTGTCTATCATAAACGTTCCCAGACAGTGACAGCAGTACTCTGCAAGCCTTTAATTTCTCAAAGCACAGCAGGGAAATAATTTCACCTGCTGAAAAGTCTGTGGGGCACAAGAGACATTTGTCAAGTTTAAAAATCAAGTGTACAGGATCCGGCTGGCTCCAAAATCAATGCTATATATACTATCCATTCCAACGTACCGTGATCATGTAGTCAGAATCAAATTAAATCAGTTTAATTGGAACAAAGCTCTTAATGAAGCCCAGCAGATTACATCAAACCGTTGATTTCGCAGCAATCCACAGCAATCTGATCAAGCACGTGGTGATAGTGGACAGAAACTCCCTTTTTAATCCTTTTAAACGTTTACCTGGTTCAGCAGGAGAAGCCGCCTGCTTTGACTAACTGGGGATTGAGAGTGACCGAAAAAAAACCCACCACAAAGGCACTGGTCCTGGATTAGCTTTGCAACTTAATTGCATCGAGACAGGAGCACAAAGACACACAACTCTACTTCACAAAGTTAATTCATGGAAAACGAAAACAAAGCGAGCGCACATAGTTAGTCCCGTCACCAGGTTTGCAGGCTTTATGAGGAAATCTCTCTTTGACAAAAACATTTTTTTTGTCATAAACCACTCGTCTTTGAGTGAGTCCACAAATCACAAGTGAAGTCGGTGGCACCCTGCACAGCTTTAAGTTTTCAAAAAAAAAAAAAAAAAAGCAAGAATGCGAACCATCTGCAAAAGATAAGGGAGGAAACAATTCATCACAGAAGCACTGAACCAGCACAACACAATGAGTACACAAGGTTACTGCAATATGACATAAAATGATTTTTTTTTTACTGGAAAATCCCTTTGTGGTTGTTCCATTTTCAGAGGAAATTGGAAGTTGATGCATTTTTGCAAGTTACTGCAGTCTGCGGTAGTACTTGTGGGTTTCCTCATGAGGACCTAAGGCAGGAGATTTTCTTAAATGTCAGTCCGTCTTTTATAATTCGGTGCTGTTTACATTGCGCAGCAATCGAAACCACACTTAGATGTACAAACTGCGTCATGTACTGGGAGGCTGAGTTTTTTTTTTTTTTTTTTTTTTCTGACAGAGTGAGTATTCACTAGAGCCAAAGCGAATCTGATCTTTGTTTTCACAGAAAGTCAAAGTTGCTGCTTTAAAACATCACGGGACAATTTAGTCTTGTCTTTTGCTATATCACACGAGTGAAAGCTTAAGAAGGAAGATAGAGCTATGACGGCAGCAGAAAAACAAACAGGTCCAAGGTTACATGGACACGAAAGTGGCAGAAAAGCCTGAGAGGGAGGATGGGGAAGGAAAAACTTTAGATTTTATGAAAAACATACAATCAATGGAGTCCCCCGGGATAGCTGTCTTGCAAAAACTGTCAAACACTTCTCCAAGACGTTTCATCTATCTGTTGATATTCAGGGGATTATCTCGTCTACCAAACAAGCCACTGGGGACCAATTACAGGTGCTCCAAAGAAAACAAGCAAAACCTGAAGGGTAGAAGCTTCAGCGAATGACTCGGGAGCTGAATATTTGTACTCGGCTCCCGTTATGGCTTCTTTTCCAACAAAATAGCTGACTAAAAACTTCCAAGTGAATTGAGTGTGCGCTTTTAGTGTCAGCTCCCTCTTTGCTCATCCGCTTTGGACTGCCATGACCTCTTTAACATTTTCACAACGAGGGAAGCATGGTGCTGGTTCTCAGCCACCACCAAAGACACAGAAAATACTGTCAGGGCAAGAATGCGGTGGAGAGCGGTCAGAAAGAGGAACAAAAAGGCAGGAGGGGAAGGGAAGAGGGAGGGCGCTACTGTGTGTCCGCAGGAAAAGAAATGCTTTTCCACCAGGCTGCTTTCAGTAATTAAAGTTCAGCACGAGGCCAGCGCAAAGAAAGGCACAGCCGTGAAACAGTTTATATTCATGACTGGTTAAACAGAGCTGGAGATAAACATGTGCAAAGAGAAATAACACCACATTCACTTCACAGCAGGCAATTTTGTTTTGCGAGGTGTGTCCAAAAACAAAGCAGAACTTGTATGTTTAAATCTTGAGCAGCTCCTTATGGATGTGTCCCGTTGGTCTAATTATTTGTTTGGATTTTTCCGGCTTATTATATTTGATAAATTAGATCAGCTGTAACCAGGTCAAAAGGGATTTCTGGTTACCTTCATAATAAGATTAGTTAAACAGCTAAAAACAAAAAGCATTACCAACATAGAAATGCCAACAAAGAGATAGTGGCAACTTCACACACGTTCCCATGAAATTTTATACAGGGGGTTGCAAACGTTTCCAAACACACTACAACCAGATTGTTTTCAGTATTTTTGCTGGGATTCGATTTGATGGCTCGACACAATAATAGTTCATAATTATGAAGCAGACGAAAAAGGATACACAATCTTTCAAACAGTTATTCAAATAAAAATATTCAGCTTAGGCTTATTTAAATAAATTCTTTGTGGAACCACCATTTACTGGAATTTCAGCTGCAGTTCTTTGGCGTATATCAATCCCAGGCACATATACTGACTAAAATTTTGTCTCCATCCACTTTTGTAAAATACCTGAAGCTCAGTCAGACTAAAAGTAGAGCATCCCATAAAAAGTAATATTAAGTGTTGCAACAAAGGCTGAGTAAGATTAAGGTCTGGAGTTTCACCTGCCATGTATTCAATAAGTAACAATCTAAATCATTTCATAATAACCATGGTTTGACGTTTGGGGTTGTTGTCTTATTCAGGTATTTTCCAAGTCTGGCCAGCTTCCCATTTTCTGCTGAAAAAAAAAAAAAAAAAAAAACGTTCCCCACCGCATGAGGCCGCCTCGGCTGCTTCACTGTGGAAATGTCATGTTCAGGGTGATGAAGAGTGTCAGGTTTCCGGCAGTTTCTCGTTTAAGGGAAACTAATTCAATGACTTAACTAATTCAATGAGTTGTAACTGGAGATGCACAAGTGAATGCACAGAACATCAGATCAGCCTTGATCAGTTTTTACAGTTCCGTGCGAACATATGCTCTTCAGTTTCTGTTGCACTCAAAACTACCACCTTTATTATTTAGAGGTCATGGAAGTAAAAAAAAGGAAAAAGAATCAAAATCAAAACTAATTAAAATTGATATCATTTGTTCAGACCTCAAAAATATCAGGAACACTCTGATTGGTGCATCTGTGGTTATGACCATTAACCAAGTAGCATTCATTAAATTAGGGAAATCAATTGGAAAAGGCAACATTGCAGCACGTAAATGAAGCGAGAAGAAATAGGGCAGTGAAAGAGGAAATTAATTGCCTGCATAACTCGACTAGAAAAGAGAGCATCTGGAAAGGAGGCTGCACTGGGCTATATATGTACAATACACCACAAAGAAACCAGTGTTTTATAGCGAGAAGATGCTCTGACCTGTCAAATGGACTACTTAGACCCTCTGCAGACCCTCAGGCTCTCCAGCATTAATTCAATCATGTAAATCACAATCACAGGAAAAAAAGGAGGGGATAAAATTTCATTGTGAGTTAGAAATTACCGTAGCGAAAGTCATCCGTCTCTCTTATCCAGATAGCATGTGCAATTGGCTAAACGATATTAGACTATCACCCCTAAAAAGCAAAGGAGGACACCAGCAAAACCCATATATGTGGAGACCAGAAGATCTGCCGTTGGCTTAACCAAAACCAGAAGGGGTCAAATTGTAACACAGAGGGCTGATGGGTAAGGTGGCGTATGCTCCTCAATTCATTACTGCTGCTTAGCCGAGATCGCAGGCAGCGTCCCAGTTCAGCACTTTTCTCCTTCTTATATTTTATTCATCGTCTTAATTTCACCAGCGGTCTCCCCCTGAGGTCAATAAGTGCTTATGACGCTGTCGTTAAAAAGTGCGGAAAAACAATGGCCACCATTTAAATTATTGATTTAGGTAATGGGCTACAGCGTGAAAGGCCTAGCACAGAAGACGTTTGCGTTCTATAAGCATAAACTGAATGATAGGGAAAGCAGAAAAAAATAAAAATGCACTGATCAGAGTTTTATAACCAGTTTCAAATTTTTTAGCGACCCAAACTGTTGTTGACCAATTCCGATTTGCTTTCAAAAACCGAAATATACAAAAACATTAAAACTGTTAAACTTTTTTTTTTTCCTCAGCATTGTTCCTGTGAGCAGTCATTAATTATAATACTAGCAAAGTTGACAATACTGCGTTGCATGATAGAAGCCTCACTGTAAATCGGGGTTGTAATGATTTCCTAAAGCAAACAGAAGTGATTCCAGATCGGCCATTTTAAAACTCTCTAGCGTTGCTTTTTCCTGGCGATTGCCATTTCCAGCTCAAATCAGCCAGCACACACTTGGCCTAATAAAAGCACAGGACGAGGAGGCAGAGGAGGAAGAAAAACAAAAATCAACAAACTTTACTTTTACTTGTTTTGTCATTCTTCTTTGGCAGGACTATTGCGCCACCCAAAAGATGTACTCTGGGTTTTTCAGGTCGCAAAACTTTTATATTGTATCCAGAAAAGTGCCACAACATGTTTACTTCAAGGTGAGAGCTCAACAAATGCTGTGTGTATGAAGGCACAGGAGAAGGCAGTCTCTGTAGGTATGCTATATATTTCTCTCCTTGTTTTAAATCATAAAGGTTCATAGCCGAACCTTCAAAACTAACATATGTATAATATAAGATGTTTTTTTTTTTTTCCCACTCCAGTGCTACTATTACTGAGTGGGAATGTTCAGGCAAATTTGCAGCTCCAGCACTGATGGTCAGGGGAATGAAGCTGTCGCATAATGTAGTCTGTCACACATATAAGTTTTATCGCCATCATACAGGCAGTAACTGAAACAACAGCACAGATGTTAACCTTGATTTATGAATGTCAAAAATTTTGTCAGAGGACATGTTTAAACAGAAGGAGAGTTCTGTAGCGTTTTTGTGCTGCTTTGATGGTGGCCACAGTTATAAACGTAGCCTAAATGATGACTGAGGCCATAGCCTACACACAATTGTTTCAACCGTATTTTAAGCAGCATGATGAATGCACAAAGAACTACTTTTTGTTGGAGCTGTGAAATAAGCTCACTCGAAGCTCACTATTCGCCTGCAACAAGAAGAGCATGGATTTTAATTTCAGACTCGGGTCTTACTTCTTGGACTTTGCATGTTCTAATTGTGCCTCCATTGGGTTTTGGCTGGGTACTCTGGCTTTCTCACCTAGTCCGAAAAGATTACTGTTAGGTCAACTGATTTCTCTAAATCGCTCTTAGGTTAAGAGTGTGTGCGTGCATGACTGTTTGTTTTATGTGTTTCTGTTTTGTCCTGTGATTGACTGATGGCCTGTCCACGGTTCATCCCCACTTTTGGCCAGTGACTGCTCTAGATGGGGTGTTAGTGTGTTGTGAGAGTCATGAGACAGTCGTAGAGGCCTTTTCAAACTTGTTGCAATACTGACCGCTACTGGACATATTTATTGCCGACGGCATCACCATATACAACAACTCTTAGAAGATACTTGGATGCTGAGTCACAACAATATTTAATTTCATAATGGATGAATCAGGTATTGAAGTACTGTAGTTTAGTTCAATACAAAACCAAAATATTAAGATCAGGTTTGAAGATAGAGGTAGCGTCTTTCGATTTAGGAGATTCCACATCTCTACAGAAAATTGATGTATTACACGAAAACAATGTTTTTCTTAATCAAATTAAGGTTTTCACAACAATATATGCAGCGTCTACCCCCCCCACCCCCCCAGCTTTTTAAAACTACACTTCTCCTTTTTTATGGTTATGAAAAGAAGATGGTGGTATGTGCAGACCTGTTTCTTGCTTCATCTCTAAATCCTCCTGTGTCTAAATCCTATGCAGTAGACTTTCACACCTTGTCAACACTCTTGTCCAACCGGGCTGAGCCTCCTGCCAGATAGGAAAATGTGCATAGACCAAGCATTAGCTCCGGACTGCCAAGAAAATGTGTGAATTAGATAAACGCAGGCCATAACCGTGTCAGCTGTCTTCCTATTTCTCCACCCGGGAGCAGGTCTGATGAATACAGTTTTGGGAAGGCTACACAGAGAGCCTCCCAGCGGATCCATAATATTAACTTGGCCTTCGGATTCGCAGTTCATAGGATTTTGAGCTTTATCTTCCTTCTGGTGCATTATACAAGTCTTCCTTATAATGAAGCTTTAGACAAATTCCCCAGGCTGAACAGACAGGCAGATCGGTTAATTCTGAAAATTAAAGGTGAGCAAAAAATGTTTGGGTTGTTTTTTTTGTTTTTTTGCTCACATTTCTAATTTCCAAGGTTGCCAATATGTTCCACCTCTAGCAGGTGGATTACTTACATTCTAATTTAAGTTGCAGGTAAATCAAAATAATAAATGTGTCCTCTTCTGTTCCCTCTAGGAAGTGGATTACAGGACATAAAAACTACCTGCTTGGCCAAATCCTGATAAATGGAGGAAGGTTGAGAGATTTTCCACAATAACACATCCATCTCACAAAGCATAACCATTTCTCTGCTAGGCCAGTGGCTCATATTGGTAGCAGCTGCCTGAACAGATATGAAACTCCGGCTTCAAATTAACCAGGCAGGGATAATCCCACAAAATGATAGACCCGGGATTGGAAATAACATTCCTACAAACTCGTCGTGACCCCAGCCAGGCCTTTTAGTGGGTCTTCTTGCTGCCGGTAAAAAAAAAATGTAAACAGCTTTCCAGTATGCATGTGACACCTGAGCTGGACATTTGCTTGAAACAGAAGGAAATGCTGACCTCTGATATTAGTCGCTCCTGCAGCCAAGTAAACAGCTGCCTCAGGCTGGCTGCTGCTTATACTCCCAAAAACATGTTAAGCTGCACGACTTGTACGGTGATAAAAAAAAACAAAAAAAAAAACGGCTGACCCGGTCAGGTGGGAGAATAACTAGCTGTCATGCTGTGAGGTTTGTGGGTTATGCAACAAAGCACATATAGCTGCGATAAACAAATGTGCTAGTGAATGATTGCTTATTTAAAAAGAGAAGCTAGAGGTAATTGGAATATGAACACAAATCTCTGCGGAGTTGTGGATTGTTTTGGCTCCCGCAGATTGGTGCTATGGCCCATTAGCGTGACATGTGGAAAGGAGATGCAGGAAAAGCCACACATAAACATGGCCATTTGTGGGTGAGCTACCTCTCGTCTTTTGAATTCTTCTAAACGCAGACACATGAACTGTCATTTAGTTTTAGTGCTGATTTACATTACAGTTGTTGTTTTTTTTCTTTTTTCAAATCATTGGTCAGTTCTGGTTTATCGCTGAGACAAAAATAATTTAAAAGTCATATATAAGTGACCTCATTGTAAGAAAAAAGGTAAATGTAAACAAGGACACAATGATTCACACAGAGTCCAAACATCTTTTATGAAGGTTTTGAAGTGGCCTAGTCAATGTTTACACTTAAATATGGCTGAGACACTGTGGCCAGATTTGACTGAAACACAAGAGGAGGAGCACAGCAGTCTACACAGTACTTATTTGATATGTAAATATCATTGCCATCATCTGAGTTGTATTTATTTGATACATAAATACCACTGGCATCTGAGATGTTCATGTTAGCTTTACATGAGTGGCTAGTGAGCAGCCGTATTGGGGTATATCTCGATTTGTCCTTTGCCTGAAGGGACAACCCCAGCATCATCTACATTGTGATGTAACGTGTTAATGGTTACCAAAAAACCTAATTCACGGCAGAATCGAGACACAATTGTAAATGTTTAGCCAGAAAAATAGTCCACATGTGTAAAATGAAATTCTTATCAATATTTTAGATCGAACAAACCAAGACATCTTACTAAAAGATGAAAATGGTGAAATGATGACGTTTGAATGATTCAAATTGAAAATATCTTGCGCTATAATTTCTCTTAGTTAGTCCAGACTGGCTTCTTAAAAGCGATGTAAGAACGAGCCAGTCTTTTGAACACCTCTCCAAAAACCAGCTCCCTTCAAAAAACTGTAAATCCACTTTTTCCAACTTGCTCAAATCTCAATGAATTACCTTCAGCTTATAATAGGCTTCTTTTTTTATTTTCTTAACCCTTGTATGTAGAAATGGGGTCCAACCGACCACACACACGTAAAACGTGCATCATTTGCCAAAGTCCTCGCACACATATGGGTTATCAACACCGTGTCAGTTTTGATAGTTGGGATGAATTTTCACACAGTTAGCATGAAACGGGATTTTTATATCGCTACATCCTTACTGTGAAAATCTCAGCCAATCCAAATGTTCAGTGCTATAAATCAAACTACAAACAGACGGGGCCTGTGCTAAGATGCCAAGTTGCATACATGAGACACAACTGGGCACAGATGGTAAGGGAAGAAAAAACAGTTTGGTTTTGCATGCATCATTAGCATAAGCAATGACCCCAAACCTTGGCACTGCGGTGTGTGAGATTTACCCCTCTTACTCAGCAACTCAAAGGCCGAGCAGTGCATGCAAATTCCATACTATTGTTTTACTGATTTTTCTAGTTTCCTCTAAAATGTTCCAGGTTGTGTTGTTACGTTGTAAGATATAATTCGTGCTTATTTGGCTTTAAAACGCCTCTCATTTTCACCACAATTTATTCTCCATGCTGGAATCAATCTGTGGTTATAGATAATGGATGCTTTGCATTTTCAATACATGAAACCAAGGCTTCAGTAGAAATCTGGGTTGGAAAATTCAGTTCAACTGCTTTTACAGGAAAAAAAAGATAAATATGTAAGTTGCCACCTAAATAAAAAAAAACTGGTAGAAAGTCACTCACCCGATAAAGCTGACGAATGTTTGTCAGTGCGGTAGCTTAATCACTGGAAGCTCATCAGTCTCAGTGACAAACAGCCCGATCTGTTACTTTGTACAGACAACACGTTCTAGAGTGGTCGCTCATCCACAGCAACATAAATCCCGAGCAGTGATCCAGCGCTCTCACCAGACATAAATAATGTTAACTTCACTGGAGGATCCATCCATCACCGGATGCTCGGCACGCACCACTTCCTTCAAAGTCCAACTCCTACTCGTCATCCGGAAAACCGAGAGCAGTCAGATATTGTCTCCAGCTTTCATTCAGTCTAAAACCAGAACCTGCTGTCACTTAGCTAAACGGAAAAAAAAAAAGAGTGAAAATGTATGCAGTAAAACGACGACTGATGACAGGTGTGAAGGTGTAGATGGCATCTTTAAGAGATCTTTAAGAGCTTACAGACACAGAAGCAAGCATGGCCAAGAGCTGGAATGCAATCTGTTGTTGTGCATTAAGAACACAAACTCCTGACTTAAATTGAAATCAATGAATCGTGCGCAAATAAAAAATTCTTAATTGTTTTATCCAGATTTTACTCTTATTGAACTATCAAGTCTGTAAAGGTTTTGGAAAATAATTACAATTCTTTTCTTCCTGACGTTTGGAAGCCTAATGCCATGTCTCCAAACTGCTTCTTTTCATAAAGAATGCTTCCAAAACATCCAATAATGCCTTTTTACAAATGAAAAAGCCCACGTTCCTGTTTGATAGTGTGGCTGTCATTCATCCATTTAAACCCACTTTGTCCTCCTCAAGGTTGCGAGGGGACAGGAGCCTCTGCTAGCTGCCAAAGGACAAAAGGCATGATAGAGCCTGGGCAGATGGCCAATCCATCACAAGGACATGCAAGACAAACAAGCAGTCAATTTAGCATCACCAATTACACTGACATGCATCATTTTGGACTGCAAAACAGGTCAATGAAAAAAATCCAACAATGCCTCACGAAAGGATTCATCCCCTTTGACTCTTTCGCAATTTTTCAGTCTGTGGATGAGCAAATGTTTTCAAGACAAATCCCCAAAACCTACAGCTCTAATTGCAGCGTAAAAATGTTTTCGATTTAAGGTTGCGGAATATGAATCCGCGCTGTACTTTGCATATTTTTATTCACAAAGGCTTTGACAGCCTTGCACAATTTTATTCCGCTTCATAATTATGCGCTGCTACTTTCTGTTTGTCTGCCACGATAACAGTCGTTACGAAAATGTGGTAAGTTCAGCTGGTACGAAAACTTTTGCAAGGTGCAATAAAGATGGTTGACATTTACAAATGATGGCCTCTGTCTCAGCTTTAACCACTTACAATCAAATAAAGCAGTGGCTGTTTGACATAGCAGCATTGATTTTCAAAGCCTTCCTAAATACAGACCGCAACCTTTTGCTCTGTGGCTTTCTCTTGAATTTACTCACTGTAAATGCTGGACTGCAGGAAGAGATTTTTTTGTAATTTGTTGTTTTCCTGTGCTTTGTGGTTGTGGCAAACTTAGCAAGGCACTACTGGTTCAGCAAAAAAAGTTGTTGTTTTTTTTTCACTGTAACTGAGAGCAAGCTAAAGTTAGAAGCTTGCTGTGCAAACCACAGTAAAACCGTGTAACATCCTGGCATTTTTAGCAGCGCTCAGTGGCTGCTTGTGCTTGCAGTCATCCACCCTGCAATGTGTCAAACAGACCGTCTGAACAAAGAATGCATACGACTGTGAGCTATTTCAAGTTTTGGTTTTATTTGCAAGAGTATCCCAATTTTTGCATTGAAACTCAAAAACTCAAGAATTACTGTCAGTTGATGCAGTTGCTGACTGAAAATTATTGGATGTTAAAACCAGCTCAATCAACTCCCTTGAGAAGTTAACAGTCCAGCGTAACTTTGACGAGTGCTACAACTAGTCCTACTGCAGTTACCTAGCCTAGTCCATATATACAATTGTTGATAGTATGAAGAAAACAACAATATGAAACTACAGTACTCCTCTAATCCTTCTCCAATCTCTACCTGTGACTTGGTCAGAGTGGAGCAGCTCAACATTGCAGAAACACATCACTGCAGTTTGACCAGGCAGAGCATGTTAGAAATCTAAGGAAATGTCTCCATGTGGTTTGAAGATGAGAGGGCAGTCATGCACGACCTGTTGAGCACCCCCACATGCACCGCAGACTCTAGGCATGGTGGCGCAGAGACAGAAATAAAATGACTCCTGCTGGTGAGGTCAGATGCTCCATTTAAGAAACACAGCGTGCCGCTTCAAGGTCTCAGGATGGAAAAAAAGATAAGGTGAAGGAAAATAAATAAAAGAGGTGCCAGAGTTATCAAACCAGGGCTAGAACCTGGAAGTCTCTTGCAGAATCTTGGTTGCCTGGAATGATGTTAAATTTTCCCAGACAGGCCTGTTATCTCACAAAAGACGAAGAACTGTGGGGTAAACGGAGCCTGGCAGCAGCAGTGAGGTCACACAGCGCGGTGTTTATTACAGCTTCTAATCTGTAGCTGATTTTGATAAATCAGCGCACCAACGGGGCTTCTATTTCAAGATTTATGGCGTGCTCCTGGAGGAAAATTAAAGCACATTAAAGCATAGGCGTAAACAAGAACAGCAGTGTGTTAAATCTATGTGACATTAAATGCAGGATGGCACTGTAATTCAAGTGCAAGTTGTCTATTATCGTAGCAGCTGCTTATAGTTCAATTAGCATGTTTTGCTAAGAAAACTATTTAGTCCTCCCTCTAAACTTGTACAAATCGAGTCTGCAGCTCTACGTTAGTTCAAAGTCACAGAAACATGTAATCCCTGCTGTGGTCCAACCTGATAAGGGTATTGCTCTTTTAACATGCTTAATACCATATTATTTTAAGCTTTCATAAAACAATATCAAAGAAAGTTTTTTTTTAAAAATATGACTAAGTTCTCCTAAATTGTGAGGTGCAACACAGTTTTCATATTTTCCTGAATGTTTCCATTATTTATAACCAGTTTTTAGAGTAAAACTACACAAGTTCATGATGGACGATGGATGAATTGCTTACTTTTCATAATAGTTTATGGGGGGACTAGAAATAAAGCTTTGCCATCCATATTTTACATCCTGGTTCTATACATGGTAAATGGCCTGTATTTTTATAGCACTCATCCAGTCCAGAGGACTCCAAAATGCTTCACACTACATTCAGTCATTCACCCATTCCCACACTCTGATGGTGGAAAGCTACTACGCTGTCTGACGGGAGCTGCAATGCACTGGTGCCACAAATCGGAAACCCACTGGTTGCAGGATGATCTGCTACCACTGTCGCCACAGTCACCCCACGTCTGGAAGTTATGTAAATCAAATTCCATATTTTTTCTGACTCCACAGGAACTCTGTATGGCCCCACAGCTTTTACCTCCTCTTGTGAATATTTTAATAACGAAGACATTCATTGTGTCTGTGTTTCAGTAATTCCTCCCATACAGCAGGTTTACCCCTAAACTCACGAGTCTGGGAAAACAAAAAAGAAAAACATCAGATTTATATGTGACTGAAAACTCAAAACTGATGCTATGTGTATGTTTGCTGTGACTGAATGCTTCATCAACCGCTTATGAAGAACGCTACATCTAAATCAACGCTGGGCAAAGGGTTCTGCAGCTCTGCTTTTGTATTGGCAGAAAAATTCATCAAACATACTCGTGTGCTCCGCAGAAATCAGCTCGTGGGAGAGATGAAACGAAAGGAAGCAGAACCCGAGCTGTGCCAGCTGGAGACCACGCACTCTACACCCAGTCTAAATCATCCTAATCACCCATCCCACTCTTTGTATAATAATACATTTCAACGAGGAAGAAAATCCCCTTCACATTCAGAATGCCAACTGTGTGTCTCAGCTTCCCCACACGGTCTTTATCAACTTGCAGTTAGTTGCACGCGCCGACGACGTCGTGCACGCAGGCAAATCTCTTGTTGCATCATGTAAAAGAGCGTTGTTATGCAACAGCCGATGTGGCCTATAAATGCTGGCCTGACTTGACTCGATTTGGATCAAATTTTCATCAGAGGGATATTGCACAGTTTGACCAGTTCAGTCCACCTTATGAAAATGAAAACAACGAAGCGCAACTGCGAAACCTAACAAGAAATGCCCATCCGCCCGTACGTACAGGATTTAATCAGAAAAAGCATGCAAGAGGTTCTCGGAAGCTCTGAGGGAGCAAGCAGAGAGCTGTAGCTCAGGTGGAAGAATCTGTTGACACAACTGCTCGTCACTTACTCCACAAATCTGGTCTTTGTGAAAATGTGTAGACATTCGCCACAAACCATGTAGCTGTAGCCGCAGCAAACTTATGGAGGAAGGTGTAACTTGCAGTGAATGGTTGTTCCCCCAGGTATTGTTTCATGGATGCTAAGCACAATTTTATCCCTTTTAAATTTTATTTGTTTAAAAAAATTATGAAAACCCCTGAATTATTTTACTTTCACTTCATATTTTTGTGCTAATGTGTGTTGGTTTTATCAAATAAAATCACAATAAGATATATTAAGCTTTGTAGGAGTGACATTGCATTTTATTTTTCATAAAACTTCTATTGGCGAGTTGGCTGTATGCTGAGTAAGGTGCACAGGTACATTACTGTCTGCATGGGGGCTTCATGTTTTTTAATTGCCTATAGGCGCCTGTCTTTCACTTCCTGTCAGACGCACAAAACTGGGGTACAATGATTAATATTGCCGGTCACTGTTAAAAATTCTTGAGAACTCATTAAAAAAAAAAACAGGATGCGCTTAGGTTGAAACGACCACAGGCAAACTGTCACTATTGGTATGTTGTAATGTATGGTATTCAAATTAGTGACAACTGTAGTATAAGCTAAAAATGAAAAAATATCTTGCTGTTTAAGCTGCTGTCAGTACATTTACACAGAAGTTACAATGTGCTTCAGCATTCCAGTTATTCCCACCCAAGTCTGCTGTGCTCGTTTCACGTTTACCTTTATGTTTGAAACCACACTCGGCAAAAAAAAAAAAAAGGTGACACACGACGGGTGATTAATTGAAAGCTCAAGTGCAGCAAATTAAAAATCTTTTAGGCACTGAGATTGGAGCCAGATATGTTAGCTTGAAAATGATGCAACCACTGGCATAGCTAAAAAAAAAAAAATCCAGAAAAAATAAATGTATTTGAATGATTTCAGTTTAGATTATTTTTTTCATCTCTATTAACCAAAGTTGCTAAAAAAAATTTGCTTGTATATATACTTCATTATATTTCATTTCCTGTTAGTCTGGAGTGTAAACATGATGTTATGAAATCCTTTTGTTCATTTGAAGTATCTATGCAAACTATGCTTTTCGCTATAAGACGCAGAGAAAATGTCAGGAAAATCATGCTGAATTTCCCTTTAGGTTAATCAGATTCACCTTAATTGATTTTAGTTGTGAACTCAAAAAAAAACTGAATGGTGAAACTGAATCAAAGTGTCAGTTTAAAGGTGTACCACTTATCCAGCCAGGTTTGGTTTTCATTTAATTGCATGAATATGTCACAGTAAACATAGAAAAAAAGTTTAACAGTGGTTTGTACTGTATTTCACCATAATTTAATGTTTTCATACAGATAGAATGAAATATATGAAATATTTCCAAAAATGCCGCTCAAGTTGGGTCAGGCATGCGGTTCGGATGCTTCCTGGACACATTCCAGGTGAGGTGCGCTGGGTGTGTCCCACTAGAACGAGACCCAAAGTGAGACCAAAGACACTGTGGACAGGCTGTGGAGTTTCTCTTTGGGATTCCCCCTGAGGAGCTGGCCCAAGTCACTGAGGAGATGGAAGTATGGACCTCTGTGCTCAGGCTGCCCCCCACCCACAAACCAATTCTGGATTAAGTGATGGATAATGGATAGACGGACATACAAAATATTTAGACAGTCAACTGAAAATAAAATGATTGCTGAAGATCTTTGATGATAAGATGTCCTCATTCAAGTCTGCTCCGATCCTTCTCACAAGCAGCTTTTCCGTGGTGGATTTCCTAAAGTCCACACAACTCTCTTGTCCGTTCTTTGACATATACAGATTTCTTTGAAAGACAATCAATTTTACTTCCCATCTAAATTTATTTAAAACGTCTTTATACAGGAAGCAAAGAGGGAAACAAAGTCAAGTTCCTTTTTTTTTTTTTAGCACAAATTTAGCCAGTAAATCCAGTTTCGCCTTATGTCATTTGTTTGTGAAGGCTTATTTTCTTCAGAGGGGATTTTTATTTTTGATGAAATGTACAACAAATAGCAGAAGTAACAAAAAATAAATAAAAATAAAACTGATCATGGGAGGTTCTACAGGTGACAAACTGTAGGGTGCGTTTGATTTATTTGATAGGGATGTCTGGTTGGTAGCTTTAAAATCTGATGGAAATGCTGCCAGACATCCTCACATGTGTTTCTAACAGTATGTGGTCTGGTGGGAGTCTTTGCTCGGACAAAGCCAACAGAGGACCACTTCGTGCTTCTTCAGGTTTTCAATGCTCTCATTGGTCAACAGAAAACCCTTTTGTTTCTCTCATGTTATAAATCGCCTTTGAATCATTTATTCTGGACAGTTCCAGCAAATCTGATTGATCAGATTTAAATTGTCTTTTTTTTCCTTTTTTTTTTCTTTTTAACACACAATAACAGTATTCCACTTTAAATCGCAGCAAAACGAGACAGGTTTGATTAGAATACATAGTGAGCCATTCATTCTGTGCGCAGGCAGCGGGCGCCTGATCGCTGAAAGGACTCCGTTATATTAGGTGATGTCTCCGCTTGTAGGAACAAACAGAGACACATACTGAGAGTCAAATCAGTTCCCCCAAAAAACTTTTCCATCTCTGCACCAGCTCCCTTCACAGACGCATGCAATCCGGCGAGGAGCAAAATGTAAAGATTTGGCTTTTGGAAAATTAAAGGCAAGCAGCGGTGATACAATATTAACAATACGAGGAATTAAGCCTACCATGAGTTTTCTTGCTGGAAGCCGGCAGCAGCGCTCACACGATCAGCCGGATGAAACAACTTCTCATCGCCTGATCGTGTATTCCCATGCCGATCGCTGCCCGCGCATTTAATAACATTTATAAATCCGTTTCATTATTATGTCCCTTCCCTTCTGATGGTTGCCACAGAAGAACAAGTTGTGGACTCTTATATGTGACTGTCTCTGTCTCCGGAGCGCTCGGTATGAGCGGAGGAAGGAGCTCTCTCTCTCTCTCTCTCCCTTTCTCTCTCTTTCTGTTTCTGTTTGCTGGTGCTGAGGGTGAGGGGTGAGACAGGAGAGGACATTCCCCACGACCGATTATGTTTTGTCAGCAAGTTAGGGTAAAAAAAAAAAAAAAAAAAAAAAAAAAAAAATATATATATATATATATATATATATGTATATATATATATATATATATATAATTTTTAAAACATGTTTTAACATGTTTTGTTATTTTATACATGGTTTTTACTGTCAGTGGTTTTACTTTAGCAGTCTGGCTTTGTTAAGCATTCTCTAAGCACACACACACACACAAAAAAAAAACTTGATGGCACATGAAGTATGAAAAAAAATGTTATTGTCTCGGTTTGTGGATGACCCACACGATTTTATGTAACAGTCCATAAAAAAAGAAAAATGATTTTCAAGCACATTTTGCAGGGATTACAGCTACAGGTCTTTTTGGCGGTATGTCTTTAATAGTTTTGCACATCTACAGATGACAGTTCGTCCTTGGAAATCAGCTCAAGGTTTGTCAGGTTGACTGAATACCACCTGAGAGCACCAGTCATCAAGCCTTGCCTCAGATTCAAAGATAAATTTGGACCCGAACTCTGACTGAACCGTTCTAATGCAACATGCTTTGGATCCGTACCCTTCTGTTGAAGCCCCTTGCTATATTTAAAAGGTTGTTGTCCAGACGGAAAATGAACCTCCACCCCAGTCTCAAAGCTTTGCAACTGGGTTTCCTCTAGGATTACTATTTATTAAATTCCATTAATCCTTCCATACCCTCCCAAGCTTCCCTGTGCCTCCTGTAGAAAAGCATCCACACAGCATGATGCTGACCCCAGCATGTTTCACGGCGAGGATGATGATGTTTATGTGTGTCATCTTGCACAGTCACCTGCTTACTTGTGTAAAGCAGATAACTTGATGAAAATCTCAACGAAATAGGAGGCATGACAAAATGCCAAAAAATGATCCAAGCGCATGAACTCGGTCCAGCAGATGGAAGGGAAGTGATTCATTTTGAGGCGCTTGGACGAATCAGAAGTACACAAACATTTGCTTAACTACAGTGACTGTGCAGCATGTGGTCAGCATCAAGGTGAGTCACAAAAATAAAAGACCTCTTTGGTTAGGAAATACGTGGTCTCACAACGGGTTTCAGATATGCTTCTCAGCTTTTTCTGCCGAGTCTGCACTCACCAAGTTTATCGGCGCGATATTGATGTGGTCACGGCAGCTCATACGTCTACAAAACCAATCATTTCAAGTATGCCCAATAGCCCTATGTTTACTGAAATAAACAACAAACTGAAGCGGTTTTATGGATTTTTAAGGAATTTAGTCTCCTCGCAATATGAAGTTTAGTGTGCTGGATCGCACTAAAAGGAGTGAAATTAATCAGATCGAAAGAGAACGGCTTCATCAGGAGGGGAGTGTGTAATTGTAGGTCATCTCTTTAATCAACTCATCCAGGGCGTATATTTGAATCACTCTGTCTGCACTTTGTTGCCACATCTGCAGACAATTACGCTCCAAAGCCGCAGCCATCCTCAGCCTCGTTTTTGAAAAGTAAGATGATATGAAAAGAATTTAGAAAATCTTTGTCCAGAAGCTCACATGAGTCTCTGGCTTTCTTCTTCTTTTTTTTCCCCCCATCGAGCTTTTTCATTCTTAAAATTGTCTTCCAAACAATAGCAACAGTGATGTTTGCTTTTGTTTTTGCAACTATTGTTTTTTTTTGTTGTTTTTTTTTTGTGTGTGTGTGTGTGCGTGTGTGTGTGTGTGTGTGTGTGTGTATGTGTGTGTGAATCAGTGATCACTATCGCAGCTTAAATGCTCTTCAGTTTTGACAGCCCCTTGCCAAATCCATCATTTTGTCCATTTAACCAGCCAGCAATCTTCCTGTGTGTTTCTTTAGTTCAGTAAATTTTAATGATCCTGAATGCCTCTTGCATTGACCAAATATTGATATTAACAATAAATGACTAGTAATTCCTGTATTATTCGGAGCCATTAACATACAGGACAGTGCTTGTGTTGTTTTAAATAGTATGGACTAAAAGCTAAATTAATGTAGAAATTTCTAACATGCTTTTCATGAGTTTCAACTCCTAAGACTTTGTGTTCTAGCAGTCAACCATTTTCATGATATTAGCGATTGTGCTTAATTTTTGGAAACAAATAACTTTAAAAGGAAACAGTACATTTAGAGGGAAAGTCCTTATTATTAGACCATTTTTCTTTGACTCTACTGTACATTTTAACCCTCCACACTTGCTTACAAAAATTTTAAACGTCAGTAAGGTTTATTAAAGAGTATCAAAAACGAAAAGATTTCTATTTAAATTTACTGCCCTATCCATTTGCACAACAAAAAATAAAAACAAGAAAGCAGCAGGTCGTCCTCCCTCATATGTCCGCTTCTCTTTTCTTGAGTGAAATACATTTTCTTGGTTTTCTTTCTCTTTTTATTATTATTATTATTATTATTATTATTATTATTATTATTATTATTATTTTATTTAGCCTAATAGCCAGATTAAAACGTTCCAAAGAATCCAGCAGGATGGTCAACTGAGATAAGAAATACATTTAGCATGTGGGTGTTGGTGAACAAGGTTGGGGAAAATGTCTGATAGACTCATGGAGATGTTTTGCTAAGAAAGAGTGGGTACTGACCTCATGCTTGAATGAATCATACATTCCATTGAATACAGACTTTTTCCTGTATGTTGGTCTTGAACCTTTGGTGAAAATGTTTGGATTTCTGAACTTTGAGCTGATGTGTTTGTTGCTAAGCACGGTTTAACTTCTCGGAACCCTGGCAGCTGCTACTATCTGGTACTTTCCAGCTTGTATATTACTCATCTTCTTAGTTTTGTGATGAGCATGTCTGAGCACTTCTTACAGACTTGTTATTAATATTTTGTGTTTTGTCAAAGTTCCGATTTAAAGACTTCAAATTCTTGGACTGCAGTAAATGAGATTATGGCGATGTTAGGACGTTATTGTGAAAGATCAACGCACGGTGATACATAATTGCGCCCACCTCTCACAGATATCACAATTGAAAGAAATACAGATTTTATCTGTGCTTTAAATGCATTTTGATACACAAAGTTAAAAGTTTTTGAACTAAATCATGGAAATAAAATTACTTTTTGAAGACATTCTAAATTATTGAAGCGCATCTGTGTTTTATAGTGAATGAACGCCATGCTTGTGCTAAGCGAGACTCGAGGATGAATACAAATTTAGCACTATTTTTTTAACATCCACAGAGCAGTACACTCACAATCAAGCTGTTTGTGAAGCATGTCAAAAAAGGGACTGGTTGTTGTCTACTTTGGTCACAATTTTAGTCAAACAGTTAAGGGTCTTATTGGATGAAGCTGTGCCGGGTGAAGTTTGAGTTTAAAAAGCCACTGATTGCCTCTGGGGCTGCTTGAAAAATATCAATTTATTTTCAAGGTTGATGGTGAAGGCAGCCGCTGTAAAGCTTTGTGGTGCTTTGTAAAGCATTGCAGTCCTTCATGCCTCTGTCTGACCTCGCTTGCAAAAAAATATATAAAAAAATAAAATAAAATAGAATGTGTGTGCTGGCGGTGCCCCCCTGAGCATCTGCCTCCAGCTGTAATAGCTACCTGTTTCTGTGCCCTGCAGAAATGTGTGAGGTGCAGCCATATTGGAGGGGGGTGGGAGGCTTTACAGCAGATTGTTTTGTCTCAAACAGCCCAGTGAGTCTGATAGGCTCAAATCTGAGGATGAAAAACAGTCTCATATCGCCAAACGCCTGAAAAAGCAAAAACAAATAAAAAGGTCCAAACACAAAACAACAGGCTGTGGATGTTTACAACTTCTTTTAAAGCATCAGTCTTTAAGTTTTTCTACCAGGAAGCGGTTGATATAAAGCAGCTTGGTTCAAAGTTTTAAAATCCTTTGATTCATAAAATTGTTGCATTATTATTAAAGAACTTTATTATAAAGACCCCTACATAGAAATGGAATTCACAAGGATAATCAAAGAGGAAAGAAAATGATGGCTAAGCTTCATCTGGAGAGTCTCGTGATTCTCAACCATGATAAGATATAAAGTGTGTTCTTTGTTTTGTTTTGTTTTTTTTACTAAAATGCTACTGAAGCAGTATAGAAAAGGATTAGGGCCAGTAAAAAAAAAAAAATCGAAATCCTAGGTAAACGGATTTGCATTGTTAGTGTTAAAGCAAATTTGATTGTAAGAGAGTTTGACCGTATAGATCAGCTTCAGACAACTTTTTGTTTTTATTTTTTGTGGTTCGTTAGAATACCTGTTTTATAGTTTAAAAAAAAATTCCTAAAGTGTTTTTAAATATAAATTACCATGAAAAATTGGTAGAAAGAGGAGAATTATGAAGCGGGACGAAAACGGTATCTTGGGAAAGAATAGGATACTGTGAATTAAATGAGTTGGAGAAAAGGATGAGAATGACTGGACGGAAAAAGAAGTGTAATAAAGAATAGACAGGAAGAATACATGGGAAAATGGGTGACAGAGACATAAGTGGGACAAAAAAAAACTCTTTGGAAGGGATGAGTAGGATGAAAAGGTGAAGCTGAATAAATAAATGAGGCAAGAGAAGTGAACAATTGAGTCTCAGAAGCAGTGGGGAGAATGAGTGGGATGAAAATGGATTAAGAGAGATGAGGATGGAAATCAAGTTGAAAAGTGTTCAGAGAGAGGGATTGAGAGGAGGAGAGGATTGAAAAGAGTGGGACAGACATGAACTGGATGAGGATGAAGGTTGGGATGAGAAGGGGTTGTAAACTGAAATGCGGGTAAGAGTGGTTGAAAATAGCGAGAAGGCTCGCCAAATGATCAGGAGCGTGGTTGAGACGTGTCACTCCTCTCAACTAATTTGGCACAATTAAGAAAGTGTTTGGTTTTGAATTACGTATAAATATGTGTTTTTCTTTAAACTTTTTTTTTCTTTTTTTGCTTTGGACATGAAGTTGATGCAACAAATAAGAAACGATGAATTACAAAGACAGACGCAACACAATCTTTTAGAGAGCTTCATTTAAAGGGTTCGATACATTTTAATTAGAGGTGTATGAAAACCCACAAGTTAATTTGGACTGCATAATTAATCAGAGAAGTTAGTATGATTAAACACTGTCGTCAGTAGTGTGTGGCTGATAAATGATATATCTAAAGAGGCCAGAGATCTGCAGTCCCATGTGTGAAACTTAGTCATAAATTATCCACAATTAGAGATTCACTGTAAATCATGAATATGCATGAGCAGAAGTTTGTGTTACAGTATCTGGCCCTTATCCAGTTCTAATAATAGAATTAGGAGCATTTTTTTTGTATTACTTTATCACTGCAGTGCAGTACTATATGTTTCTTTTAATTATAGTTTTCTTTTTGAATTTGAGCCGATTCTTTTCTATCAAAGACGAGGCTGTCTGTGAAGACAAATCTAAACTAGGGGATCGTTTGAACTGTCCTTGACTCTTCTTCATGCCTGTACATATGAGAAACGACACGTACCGTCAAACGGAGAGATCAATACTCGCATCCACCTAATCTCGCTCCCACATCCTGCGTGCGTCCGCACAAGCTTCGTCACGCTTTTCGAAGTTTAAGATCAGAATCAAAATTAATGTGCATTGACATGACTCAGACCTAGCAGACAGAGACTGCCATGCGAATCTACAGGGCCTTGCGAAAGTGTTCTTGCGCCCTGAACGTTTTCACATAGTGCCATGATACAACTACAAAGTCATGAATTTTATATGGATTTTATGTCGTAAACCAACACAAAAGAGTGCAGAATTTCAAAGTGGAAGGAAAAGGGTATGTATTTGAGTTCTTTCACTTAAGCTTATAAGCAGATTGGATTCCTAATTCATTCTTAATTGGATTTAGGTCTGGACATTCTAATGGATGAATATGTTTTCATCACAACATCCCACTGATATTCTGCCTTTAGGTACATTTAGGGTTACTGTTTTTCTGCTGGAAGGTGAACCTCCACCCCAGTTACAGGTCTTGCAGCCTCTAATGGCTTTTCATCCAGGATTGCTCTGCGTACGGCTCCACCCGTCCTCTCGTCACCTCTGACCAGTTTCTCTTTGCCCTCATATGAATAGAGCAGCACGATGCTGCCTCTCCCATATCGCTCAGTTTTGGTAAAAATAGACTTGCTTTTCATTCACTGAAATTGCTCACAGTGGGTGGAGTATGCAAATACCTGGTAAGTAAATGGGTCTTACTCAAGTAAGAGGAGTCATACTTCAGGATAATAATAAAGTTAAAGTACTATTCCTTTTTTTCCCCCAAAAAAAGTTACTCAAGTAAATGTAACTACTTACTACCGACCTCTTTTCATAAAGGAGTTAATTGATTCTGCTGCTGGTTTCCTCCTCACATCAGTTTGTGAAAACCTGGAGCTTTTCTGTTTCTCTGTGTGGCTGAGGGTGCAGCTGCCATCCCAGCTGCTCAAGCCAGTTACTGACCTTTTTTCTCACATAAACAAGAAGGAAACTCTGCCTGGATGTTATGAGACACTTTGTACCGACTGCAGCACTTGATCCGCACTGACCAGAAAGCAGTTTCCAGTGCTATTCATACTTTCCACTTTAAAGAAACATGATCATAGAGAATATGCAGGGACCACGTTTTCTCTAACCTTATAACTGCAATGACAGGCAAAAAAGAGACCCTCACAGGGCTGCATGTGGGCCGATGCGGTCAAAGCAAATTTCCACTGACACACCGCGACTGGCCACTCCAGCAAAGCAATAAACTCTGTCATCCCACACTATGATGTCCTGTATTAAAAGGAGGGCTATGTGACTATCATAACAGTGTATGCTGCAGTATTTCTGAAAAAAACAACAACAAAAAAAACAGAATTATAAAAGTTAAAGAGGGGTTTCTTCCTTCAATATTGCTTAAAACTACAATTGTCAATTTATTTCCTGACTTTTACTTTTTTAATATATATATAAATCCTCCAAATGTAGCTTAATCAAACTTTCGGAAATCATCTCAACTATTTCCTTCGTTTATATGGTTTTTATTGCTTTGGGTTGTTAATATCACATGCATTTAATGATATCTGCACTTCAACAAGTTTTGTAACATTTTTACTACTTTATTTGTAGATTGAAAACCCACAAGCCAAAACAAGGGTTTTCTAAGATTGATGAATTTCTGCAAAAAAATACATAAGAAGCTGAAAAGGAACGGCAAAACCCATGAACGCAGGATGACGGGCTACCTTGGCAAAAAACTGTTGTGGTGTTCCTGGGAAGAATGGAGATAAAAAGAACAAAAAAACTAACACAGGTAAAACCATATCTACCGTTACTGTTTATGTTTACATTAAGCTGTTGTGAGCGCTACAACACAGCTAGCTGCTGGTGGAAGGTATAGCCACTTTCACAGTGCTAATTCGCGGATAAGTTACGTTTAAGAGCTCAGCGCTTCAAAAGTAAGCATTTTAGCTTGAGATTGTTCATACATTGTTTGCTTTATTTCTCCAAACAACTGTCGGAAAATGAAGAGGCCACGCATAGCTTTCAATGGCGGTTTCAATACTTACCCCTGCTCTTGACAATAGACGTGTCCTTTACGACGGCGGAGGTCTGGGAGTTGTGAGGAGGGACAAAAGAACTTTTGTCTTAGAACAATCTGTTCAGTGACTGGAGATGGATATTTTGAAGCTGTGATTCCATGCAAAATATGACAGTTCAAAAACCAACAATTTGGCCTGCATGAAGTGCATCTCAATGGGGGAAACGGATGACTGGAGCACTGAAGGGAGCTGAGAATCTAGCAGAATTGCATAATAATTAATTTGCTCCTCCTGGAGCTTGTATGAAAGTTTTTAAAACTTCTACTTGGATAAGTAGAAGAAAAGAAGGGGATCAAATGTCCTCTTGTTGGTTTAACGAAATATGTATAATTAAAATTCCTGCAAATTGCTCCCTTTTTTTCAGCTAATTTTTTTCTAAAAAAAAAAAAAAAAAAACACATAGCACTCTCTCCGCTTGTCTTTTCAGACTCTAGTTGTGGCTGAAGGTTAATTTGCAGTGTCTCTAGTCTGCTTGTAAACAAAAAATGAATTATTGCCCACCAGCCATTACGTGTGCCAGAACAAGAGCCTCAGAGAGACGAGCTGCAAAGGAGCGGAAATGAAATCTAAACAAACACTTGGCAGTATGTACCTGAAAACAAAGGGGAAAGAACAGAGGTGGGACAAGTTCCAGATGTCAGTTTAGAGCTCAGCTCATCAGACAGAATTGCAGAGGAGTTAGTAGGAAGGAGAACCAAAGTGCTGACAAGAAGCTTTAATATGCATTTCTATGTAAACAGGGAGTTGCATGGAAAATGTGAGGTTACTGTGGGCTGCCTGAGTCCATTCAGTCTGCGTTGAGTGACAAGGAGGAGCACCCACTTTTAACTCCATGGCCCAGTTTCCCACTGTTGGACACAGAGGCATCTTTCCACTATTTCCCCCCAGTGAGAGCCTCCAGACCCACCATTATTCAGCAACAAAGCTTTTCTCCTCCTCTGTACGGTGGCCGAACCCCTGGGGGGGAAGAGATAAGACATGAGGGTGGATTTGGCTCTTAAAGCTGTAAATCTTTTTACATGCCCTCCTCGCAGCTCGTGTTGGAGGCTGTTGCTGTCTGAGCTAATTGGCTGTAAGGACTTTGCCCGCCTGAGGCTATGAGAAGAAAAGGAGTGGCAGAAACCAACTGGCTGTGTTTTTTTTTTTTTGTTGTTGTTTTTGTTTTTTTACAGTGGTACGGAAAATCCAGAGGAGTGAAAAAATTGAGAGAGAAAAGTGATATTTTAGGATTTGCTTCAATTAGAGTATATGTAATAATATACATCAAGCAGAACAAAGATGAGCTTACACATTAGAGAAAATTTTCTCTTTATTTTCTTTTATCCGAACCTGTAAAATCAGTAGATTTTCACTTCCTTTAATATTATGAACTCAGCAGATGCTAAATTCCTGCTGCTGCTAGTCTTGCGGAGCTTTGAGGGGGAAAGTGTGAGAGAGGGGCATTCTCTGGCTGGGGGATTGATAGCCTGGGGACTGAAGACCCAAGGAGGAGCTTCGGTTAAATAGGCAGCGAATTGTACGAGTAAGAGTTTAAACACCCCCGAATGGTTGCCACAAGATGCATGGATGAGTCAAAGCACACCACAAGATGTCAAAGTACGGTCTATGAATGAATGAAATTGTTTAATATTTAACCTCTGGATTAGTTCCATCTTTAACCTGTGAAGAATTTGTGCACTGTGATTAAAATTGGAATCTGTGCCATAAAGCCAACCGGTTTAAATGAACTCTACCAATTCTTTCACAAAAAACGATCAAATATCCTGCCAGAATTAGGCAAGAGGCTCATTGGATGCTATTAGAAGCTTATCATTTAAAGCAATTTTAGTGAGTGACCTGGAAAGAAGAGAGCAAAAGAGGGGCCCTGGCATGGTGTAAAAATTATGCAGTGTCAATAGTGGTAGCTTAAATTCTGTCTGGCAAAAGGGGGTTTTAAAAGGTAATAATATGAAGAGCTCCAGTAATTGTCAAATATGTGATGTTGAAAGAGAAAGAGATTTTTATTTCTCCCTGTTAGGTTGATTTTTGATTATTTTATCAAAAATAATCAAATGGCATCATATCATGGGTGTCGATAAATACAGCTGTTTGACTTCCAACATTAAAATAGTTGGAAATTGTACATTCTAATTACAGCTTTGTTAAAAAAAAAAAAAAAAACATATGATGGTCCAAAGCTGTTAGATATTTTTTACAGTGTTAATCAGTAGTGCTGTGTAAATAAGTTGAAAGCAACCTGAGAAGAGTTCTGGAACCTTTGCTTTGGAAACAGGAGGCGAGTGATGACCTTGGACATGAGCTCCTTTCTCTTTCAGTAGCAAAGCGTGTTCTGCTGCTGCTGCTGCTGCTGTGGGGTCTGCTGCTACAACACCTGAGTGAATGTGAAACAGCAAGCCATCATGATAATGCTCAGGAGACAGCAGGTGTGATTGAATGCCTGCTTGCGTGTGTGCGTGCGTGCGTGTGTGTGTGTGGCTCGTTGAAACACTGAAAGTTCACGAGCGCACACAACGCATACATCCTAGCTCTCCGTTACTCACTGACTTGAAGTCAGCCAACACATAATGAAACAAGACAAGCCATTTGTGGTGATGAGAATCCCCCCTGCCCGCGCTTCATTTGGAACAGGTTTAATTAACTTCCTCTTCTGAGTCACATCTGTCTGAAGGGTCATTGTCTGGGATTCAAGCTGTGGCAGGATGAAAAAGAGAAAAACATTTCCCTTTCTTTCTTTTTTTTTTGTCATTTAATTTCTTTAATTACGTGAATGTAGACTTGTCAAGCGTTAATAATTGGTTGGTAGCCAAGAATGTTTCAGAAATTCTGTTTTCCTGAAAAGTTCAGTTTTACCTAAGACCTACAAAAAAAATTATGTCTAAAGCAGAAATGTAAGCTTGTTGAAAAATATGTCTTTGTGCTGCACGCAATATGTGATGAGTTCTTGGCTGGGGCTGTTTTTGCATGAAGTACTGCATCAATGCAGCATGGCGTGGATGCCTCCATCCTTTAGGTCTGCTGAGGCTTTCAGGAAGCCCAGGTTGACTTTATTCTCCATCAATGAGTGACAGACTGCAGGTGCTCAATGGATAAAATGACTATATAACAGGCAAAGACTCACCTGTAGAAAGTGTATTATAGTACTTACTTTTCAATTTATTGTCTCCGTGTTTGTGCTGCGATTTATTACTGCAAACTAAAAGAACTAATTTCTGAAGTTAAAAATAATGCTGAGCTCTATGCTTGTCCCCCTCACCTCTAACGTTTCTCCAGCTAGTAAAAATAAGTCAGTGGTTATAGAGGATGTGAAGTCACCCATGCTGGCAGAGGAACACGGGTTGGCACCTGGACGAGACAGCTGTCTCACTGTCTGTGACTGGCAGACGGCACTTTGGGAACCTGGACGGGTAGGAAGCATTGCCAGGCAGACAGCACCGGCCTGGATACCAGCCATTAAATTAATCTCAAGCACCATCAGCCTTACAGCCATTCTGACTCAACCTCCGTGGTGCAGATTTCCCCACCTGCGTTTCCACTCCAGGCCCTGTTACAGAAAAAAAAAAAGAAAAAAAAAAGTTTTAAATAAACACAGACACACATTCAAATATTCTAACTTTTGACAGATCTCACAACGTAAATCTAATGCAATGTATTTTTCTACTGTAACGTGATCAAATAATCTCTTGCACAGAAGTTGATTTTGGCTGTATTTAAAAAAAAAATGCATTCTGCTCATAACTCTAAAAGTATGTTAAAGATATTCCATAGCCTGTCAATCCATGGACAAAGCCATATTTCATTTATTTTGACAGGCTTAAGTTAAATACTCCATACTTAATGTTGAATTAAACTTGGATACAAGCCAAACTTTGAAAAAACATATGGTTGGATAATAGATGTGAAGTAACATCAGCCTTTTGAATGAATTAAGATTTCTTGCACATAGGGGGGGAAAAAAAAAAAAAAACTTATTTTCAACATCAAGGATTTCTCTGTTTTCAACCCGTATGTGTTAAACACACATACATACTTTAAAAGCCTTAAAGGGTCATTGCGGATTTGTTTAAGTAAGCTTCTGTAAAACAGTGATCTGAAGTCAGTGTCTTGTCCGATGTGACCAACGTTCTTCTGCACGATGGTGGACAATATTGATTAGTTCCACGTAACTTTTCTTTCCTTAACGTAGACCATCAGAAAACGCTGAAAGTTACTAAGTCAAAGTGGGGACAAAACATTTATTATAAAAGATTTGTTACACTTAAAAAAAAAAGAAAAAAAAAGGTTTCCTATAAAAAAAGGATATTGCAACAAATTTTAAAAGACTGGCCCTTTGAAGCCACACCTGCAACAACTACAGCAGTAATTGGCACTGATTTAGCAAAACATTGCTTCAACTCTGCAATTAACACCTGCATCCCTTCACGAATGACCTAATGCTCAGAATGTTGAGCACCGGCACTAACCTTTCTTGTCAATGAAAAATTGTGCAGCCCAGCCTCCTGAAAGTACACACTTTCTTTTTTAATGAAATTTTCATGCATGCAAAATCGCTCACCCATCTCTCCTTTCTATGCTGTCGTAATCTGCTGGTGCTGATATCCAACAGCAAAATTACTAATTTTTGACTCAGCTCTTTCTTTACCCTGACAGACCGCAGCAGTGCACACTTTGATGCCAACAAGATCCAGTCATTTCATCCGTTTCCTCTCCACCCAATCATCATTCCAAAATAAGACACCAGCTATCCTCATCCAAGAGACTTAGACAATCCGCTAATGCAGGAAGAGTGATCCACCTTTTTCCAATTTTTTTAACTTGGTGGAGGATTCACAATAATGGGTGTTACATTAACTAGGGCTTTTGCTCCAGCCATGGAAAATCGGTCTCAAAAAGCAGTTCAACAATCTTAATAAATAGCAGACCACAAGTCTAGGCAAACTTTACCCAAAATAGGAAGCCTAGGGCAAAGTTCTACAGGGCCAAGGCTGGCACCAGCTTTGGGCTCATCAGGGAACATTGGGGTCTGGTGACATAAAGCAAAGTTTCAGCCAGAGTCGAGGTCTGAGCTTATTCAAGCCCAATAAATTCAGAATTGTTCTGGCCACTATTCCAATGTCTTTTTGACCTAGAGCTCTTTGAAAATCCAGTTTATGTTTGATTCAGTCAGGTATCCATTAGAGTTTTTGTCTGATGAGAAACATATTTGTGATTTCATAGTCAAATCTGGAGGTTAAGGACATTATCAGACAGTTGATGCTGTGTATGCACTGCAAGAATCATTTCAATTAAACCATTTACTTCTGTTTTATCTGTGACCAGAACATCAACCAGGCCCGGTGTCTATCTAAACAGCTTTAATCACATTAATTTGCATAGAAATAGATATTGATTGGCAGAATCAGCCACACAGCTGTGCACTGAGCCGTGAGGAAAAAAACATTTCTCCTTCCTTCCCAATTCCGGATTCTCATGCGATATACTATAGACGAGACGAAAAAACAAGCTTTGTGGCTCCAAGTTATCTGTATTGGTTCCAGTAGGAGGAAAAAAAAAGAAAAAAAAAACGGCATGCTGGGGAGAGAACATCAAAGCTGGATATGTTATCAATGTGTTTCGCAGGAAGCAGAGGGAATGCGATCCCCCATGTGGTTCACCTGAAATACTGAGCGGCTCTGTCGCTCCATGTGTGCTACAAACGTAAACCACCGCCATGTGTTTCCCATCAAATATGTAAGGAAACCTGTCAAGCCAACGTCTGAAAATAAACCGGCCCTGATTGATGTGTTTTCATTACTTTGAGCTAATTACTTCTTTTGTAGCCTGGAGTTTATTAAAAATATACAGTATAGGGCATCAAAAAATCCTATTAAAACATGTTTGAATTTGTATTGATATCTTTTAGTAAATGTTTTTTGTCCCTATTGCTGTGTACATTTATATGCCCTCTCAGATTTTTTCCCCCCAAACTTGTGTAATTGCCTTGCAAAAAAATATGCTACATCTGTGAAATAATGCCGCATCTGGTAAATAATGCTCCCCCCTTGCTTTCCAACACCCTCCTGGGTTAATAAGGTGACGGCAGTCTCAACAGGTTACAGGAACTGTGCAGAAGCATCACAGGAAACAGATACAGGTACAGAACCTTTCAAATGGCCAAATGAAGCTCCAACTCTTGGTCTAGAGCAGTGGTTCTTAACCTGGGTTCAATCGAACCCCAGGGTTCGGCAGAGCCTCTGCCGCGGAGGTAAAGACACACTTATGTAAAGTCGTGATTAATATATATATATATATATATATATATATATATATATATATATATATATATATATATATATATATATATATATATATATATATACATGCACAAATTGCATTGCAAATGTGCAAAAGCTTTCACACAACCTCATGAAAATGAGACGTCAACATTATAGCTAAAGTATGTGACATTTGGCCAGCCTGCTGTATTTTTCTGGCTTTCACACTGATTACTAACTACAGCGTCTCTTCCTGTGAAACTCAGATGTATAATTTTCACTCCATGTTTTCAGAAAACACATAATTCAAGCCTTGAAAGAAAAATTGACCCTGAGATGGCTCGCTTCTATTACCTAAATATCTTAAAGCCGGTCAAAGAAATCTGTCTTCATAAACAAATTACTCAATTCATAATTTCAGTTAAAAGCAAATGTGGTTTTAGTGTAATAAAGGCGTCTTCGTTGTTTTTAATAGGCTCGTGAAATGCCGCTGCATTTACTTAGATCCGACGTTACAAATGTCGCTCACTAAGATGGAAAGAAAATCAGGAAATCTTCCTCTGCACATCCCAAAGATGCTCAATGCGGTTAGGATTTGGATTCTGTAGTGGTCAGTCCATGAGAGCTAAAATAATACCCGAGTCTCTCTGAGCTGATATTTCACAATGTGAGTCCACCGAATCCCCCTGATATTGTTATGTTGGAGTGTTTCCATGCCTTCGAGGGAAATAAAATCTGGTTGTTCAGCATATCTAGGTTGTCAGGTGAGCAGATTCTTTGGGCAATTAAATTTGGGGAGCCTGTCCAAATAAGTTCAGCTCAGGTCATAACACTGCACCTCATGTTAGGTGATACCAGAAATTATGAATAGATCAAAAACTGCCAGTCTTGCCCTGATTGTGCCTTTCAGAGTTTCAATCTGGACTCATCAGATCATTAAACCTTTTACTGGTGCTGCAGAATCTTGAGGGCCCTTTTAAACTGACGCAGCTTCTTAAGCAGAACCAAAAGAGTGTAAAAACAACCTATTTCTTATGGTTAGGTGTAATTTGTTAATGACTCACATGTGGCACTAGATGAACTGGGCATTTCTCCATCAAATGCACAGATGACTTCTGGAGCCCTGGACTACTGGAGTGACTTATTTGAGCCTGTAAAGCAACATGAGTTTTGATGCATATATCACATGGATATCTGCGTATGACAAAACTAAATATTTACGTTTGGATGTGAGACAGTTTGTTGTTTGAGTTCCTCTCGGTTTCAAGATAAGCTTCCCATTCATTACCAAAATTGCCATGGAAAATTTCCATGGTACTTTCTGACTGCAACTGCAATTACAGTTTTGTGAGATCATTCTGGAATTATTTGGTGCCTTTAACTTACTAGTTCTACATAACACATGGATTATATTAATATTTCCAGAAGCGGTAACTTATTTCTCTGCCTTTATAGGCTCTAAAAATGTTTGTGAAAGAAAACTGTTGTTGACCCCTCCTAGGGGGAAAAAAATGATTTATGGCGTTCCTGCTTATGGTTGTGTTGGCTCTCTCCCAAGAAAAACAAATGTTCAAAGAAAATAAACAGGCAATTATAAATCAATTGTGTATTTCAAAGAGAAAACCCTTCCGTTTCCCCTCCAGCGACCCCTTTAGATTCGCTAAATCAACATAGATGTGGTGTATTGATTTTTTTTTTCCAGCCTTGTAAGAGAAATATTCAGTTTTTACTTTTGATATTGACACTAAGAGGACCTGCTTCCGAGACACAGAGAGATATGGGAAAAACAATGAAGTGTGGCGGGATCGATGGAAAGTCTGCTGAAGTGCTGAGGTAGCGCTGATAACTGCAGGTACCTGTGTCTGTGTGAGATTGCTCAGCCATACATCCTAGAGACATCAAAGCAAATTAACATGCGCTATAATGTTTTCCGCTTTATTCAGAGCTGAGGAAACACATCTGGTTAAGTCACTGTAGGGCTGCCTGTGTCCAGACAAAACAATTGACTAAAATGCGAAGCTGCTTTGTTCCTTAACAAAAATATTTTCTATGCCTTTCAGACGGTAACCTATTTTAAACCAGAATAAATGACAAACATCAAAGCTACACGTTGAAATTGTAGGTAATACTTTATTTATTTAAATATTAGAGAATCCCTTTCCTACCAGAGCAAACATTAGTTAAAGAGAGTGGTAACAGGTTTTTTTTTTCTCCAAAACAACTTAGGAACTATAACACTTAATATAATCTATTTTCAAAGCAACAACATTGCCAAAGTATTCATACTCATATTCATATTCATGGCAAAGTATTCATACAGTATGCATTTTCTACTTTTACAGTTTCAAAATTCAACTCCTTTCATTGGGACTTTAAGTATTAGGGTAGTTCAAACTAGTTGGGAAGTGACTTAAGACTTTGTAGAATCCTTATTCAGAGTGCGTGAGGATTTGGTTTTTCCTGCGTATTAATTTAGGTTTTTGTGTTCAGTTCAGTCTCCTTGTTGTCTCTCTACCCCTAAATTGTCTCCAGCTGTCCCTTGTTTTCCCCCGATTGTCTCTCTTGTTCCTTGTCGGGTCCTCGTCTGGTCTGTCGTTAGTTGTGTTATCCTGTTCAGTTGCTACCAGTGGGAGACTCTTTGCTGTTGCTCACCTGTGCTGCCTGGATTATTGAGTGTATTTCTCCATTAAAATCATCATTTACTCTTCAAACCTGGGTCAAACGCATCTACCTCACCACCACCACACATCATGACAGAGTGATTACAATTGTAAGTCTTTGAGGTAGTCCTCTACCAACTTCTGTTAAAAATCCCAATAAGGTGGTACCTTAAAATAAAATTTAAAAAAATTAATGTCACAAATGTACTCTCCATCTTTTTGGGATATTTTCCGCTTCATATCTGCTGTCTGGCATAGGTTCTGTAGACAAGCTGTTGAGATGCAAAAAAAAAAAAAATGCGGTGAACAAAGTGCAAACGTAAAAAGGCACGCGAGGGGCACACACACAACACTTTGTTTAAACTGTCTGAGGTTTTTCTAACTGACGGAGCCATTCAGCAGGAGGGAGAAAGAGGGCAATCAGGGCAATGGCTTTGCTGTCAACAGCAGATTGAACAAGCTCAGGACTCTCTGGAAACTTGTTCCAGTTCACTGAATCTTAGGTTTCTGTTTGAGACATCTCTTAACACCATTACACAGAGGGGTCATGGGTCTGGACCACTGTGTCACGCTAAGCCTATAGTAATTCTCAATTAAAAACCCAAAGCTTATTGCTCTCGGTACATTTGGATACATGAATCTCCACCTCTTTAGTGCAGAAACTCAAATTCCAACTGAATTTTCATGTTTACTTGGAACTTCACCGAGTGGGGGGGGTATTGAGTGTTTAAAACACTTGCCTCTGATGTCCTGAATGCAATGTTTAGACTCTGAAACTCTCTCTGTTTAGGCCCATATTGATGGACCTTAGTGGCTTGTTAATAAGGATTGCTCAAACATGAATGACTGATTACGTTTTTCATCAGTGGACAAAATCCAGTTGTGAAATACAGCATACGCCAAGCATGAAAAGAAACTGCATAATCCAAACAGGGCCCCTTTATAGGTCAGCCTTAGCAAAGTGTTGATACGCTTTTGTGTTTACAGTGGGGGCCAGAATGGTTACTGGCTCATAGTGGTAGTTTATCTGCTGATGCCACATAATTATGCCTGCTTTCAGAAATCCTCTCTTTCCCTCTGTGTTTAAACAGCAATTCCAGGCTGATCCTGGGTTTTAACATTCACACGCTTGTAAGTTCCAACTCCTTATGGGGGCTGGGGGGTTTGTTTGCACAACAGTGTGTGTTCTCCTGTATTAAAAAGATAGCGGCATCATGATGCCCAAGCTTAGTGATCACCACAGGGTCACCCCCCGAATGTTTTCAGATGGGTGGAGAGATAACAAAAAGCCAAGAGTTTTAATACCCTTTTTGTTCGACTGTGCTTGAGCTATTTTGTAAAGAAGATAGCAAAATTATTATTATTATTTTTTTTTTTTTTTTTGCCTTGCAAATTAATGAAGATGCCCCGTCTTGCCAGATCCTTGGTGGCACCAGCTGGAAAACACAGACGGCGATTTAAGCCTCAGTAAAAGGTGTTTCATTCTGTCAGAGTTTAAAAGAAGCTCTATAGGACAACTTGTCAAGTTTACTGTGACTTGGAGGTAAAATGGATCTGATTTGCTTAGTCAAAGGTTGTTCCCACATCTCTTTCATGTTAATATAATTCCCTTTGAGCCTTTGATGAGAGGATTCAGAGATGGTTGACATCCATTGAAGCTGTCAGTCACAGTAGTCTCTGTTCGGCGTGCTGTTCAGGTCGGAGACTCTGGAGATTTACCTCGTACCTCTGAAACTCTGTCATCAGACCAACAAGCGCTTTAACCTTTGATGGGGGAGGAAACCGTCAGTCATTGTTTTCTGTAGCCTCTCTATCAAAGATTTTCTTGAAAGATGCAGGCTTCCCTTTAGACAAGATTAGAGTGCTGAACTTGTTAGATAAGAGGATTGGGAGGTGCGGGGGGCAAAAGCTGCGCATTTTTGGCTAGAGTTGTGCCAACAGCCAAAGGCTAAAAGAGCTTCAGAAACCTCCCAAAGAGTGGGAGAAGATTGGATTTGACTATTTTAGAAATGTAATGATTATAAGGATTAAGTTTAGCTTTTGGATATTCTCCCAGTTGTCTTGGAGAAACGGTCCCATTAATAATCAAGAGTCAATATTTTCACTGGTTGCGCTTGTGTGGTTTTGATATTGAAGACTCTGATGGCCCCTAAGGAGGAGTGTCCCCCCCACCCCCTCCCAAGACTATTTTAAGCGCTTTCCAACAGTCTCTAAATGCAACTAAATATAGGCTTGTCTGTTACTATGGACTTGGCAGGAGCTCTGAACAGTCAAAGCACTGTGCAACAAACCTCAGGAATGTCTGATGCTGTCATATGAAAACCTGGGGGCCTCTCATGGATGTAAACTCTGGTTTGGCCTGTCACCAAGGTGAGGGTGAGCTGAGTGGAACAGCAAACCTCTCAGAGATTTACCAGAGCGAGTCACTGGAAGGGTTGGACCATAGCACCATTATCAAGGAAAAGAGTGAGGTTATCACTGACTGCACTTAGGCTATTTAGGTGTGTAATTATACTTCCAGCTCATTATGTTTACAGTCACACCACTACAGTTGGCCTCACTGTTAGCAGAGAAAACTAGAAAAAAAAAACAACTAGTTTTTCTGGGGGGTTTTGAGGTGACAGGTAAAACAAATATAGCACATATTATAAGACAAAAAACATGGAAATCACTTCTTGTTGTTTCATACAATCATATCCATATTTTTCATAAATATGTCAGTCATTCATGCAATGATCATTTGTTATGGAAGCTGATGTAATAACACAAAGCACAGGCGAATTATCCTGAATTATTACGTAGCCTGAATCAGGCCTCCGAGCTCCTGCCTAACAGCAGCTGTGAGAGACGGCATGCAGCAGTGCAAAATGAGCTGTTCATATAGTCTCCCACTGCATTATTGCATACTCCCTGAAACGGCCTTTCCGAAGTCCAGGGGGAAGCACAGTGAGAAACCTTCAGCTGATGTTTTATTCATGCTCCGTATTAGCCGAGCCTGATTGTGTTCCGTCTTTTTTTTTTTTCCCCCCTCCCTTTGCAAATTGTTTGTTTCTCAGTTCAATAGAAAAATGCCCCACAGAGTTTGCCATCAAACATGGACGGCCGTTCTAGCAGTGGTGGAGGTGCTCATTAGGAAATAACCCGGCCGGGCTGTTTACAGCGAACGGGAAGCCTGGCAAAATAATGAAACCACATACAATAGGTCAGTTCTCTAACCCAAATGCTGGGTTTTCACCAATTTACACATTAGGATTATGACCACCTCGCAAACCGGTGTGCTTGGGCTCTTTTGTTGCAAAAACATCACTGATTCACCAAACCGTGGATTCAAGTGTACATCTGAAGGTGCGCTCTGGTCTTTGGCTCCAAGACGGCAGCAAATTCTTTAAGTCCTGCAAGTTGCAAGGTGAATGCTCTGACACAGTCGCCTATGCCTAATACACTCACCAACCAATTAGCGACACTGGTTTAAGTGGTTAACACAAATAGCTAAATGGACTTTATGAGTTTATCTTCTGTTCTGTCATCTCAAGTGCTGTTTGTTTGACAGCGGGTTGTGAGAGAGGGGGAAGACATGCGACAAGGCTCAGTGGGAGAGGACTCAAATCAAACAAAACCTCCTGTGAAGGCCACATTGAAGACTAAGGCCTCCGTATATGGTACTGTGTTTTACCCCTGCACCACTTTCTTGTCTTTATTTTTTTATATCATCATTTTAATGCAGAATTAAACTTAAAACACAGTTAATTCTAATCCAGATGTTTCTTGTTAAGTAATCCTGGTCATGTATTTTGTTTTAAACCTACTAAATGCCAGTCATAATGTTCGACGTAAACAACTTTAAGCCACTTTTTCTGTTTATAAAGCTAGACGTATGTGATGAGTCAAACTCATAACCCAACCCTGCTAGGTCGACTAAGGCCAGAATCTGCCCTTATTTGACCTGAGAGTTAAAAGATAACCCATAATGAGCTGTTTTAAACTCACCAGATATCGGTGTTAGTAAAGCTGTTGATGAGGCCAGATTCTGTTTTTCTTTGAAGAATACTTGTTGGTTTTAAGGTTGGAAATGGTGAAGAATCGGCCTTTCCCGTTTACCGCTTCCTCTTGAATTCTGTTCTTTTCAACTCTGACCCTTCAAAAGAGTAGACTGTACGCATTTCCTATTCTTGATTAGTGAACTGCTGGGTCGGGTTAAGTGTCTTTCCTTCATTACTGACACATGAGGTTTTGTTTGCCCTGCAGCTCACCAGCCCATGACGAGACACTCTGAGCTGAGCTCTCCTCTATCCATCACTTCGCACCACCACAGCCGTCCTCGCCGGGTCCACTTTTCATTTCTCCTGACCTGCTTTACTCATACCAGGTTCTCTGTGAGATTTTGGAACCGCGACATAATTATAATCTTTGATCTGGAACGTTAAAAAAGTGATCTTACCAATAAGTTGTTTGAAAATCAACTTATTTGCCTTGTTTTCTGACAATAAAACTGTTCAAATTGAATTTCTGAAATGAGGGTTTTGAATGTTTAAATATCTTTCGATAATGGGGTCAGTCTCTATCTCAGTTCAAATGTTTTGCGGGCGCAGCCTCAAAGAAAGTTCTGAACTGAAAAATGAAGTTCTTTATAAGCCAGTAATTCTCCAGTCCAACCCTAAGCTACAGTAATGATTTCATATATATATATATATATATATATATATATATATATATATATATATATATATATATATATATATATATATACATACCTAGCATTCCTTTTAGCCCTAGAAAGTCTTGGGATTCCACAGAACAAGACGAAAAATTAGCTGGGAAGATCGAAATTTGACTTTCCATCCTGAAACTTTTATCATTGTGATTTGATCTCGGATAGGAAAAAAAATTATGAATGCATGATACGCAATCAAGCCTTTTTCACATCTTCTTTTAAGGGAGCATTTTTCAGCAAAAAGCTAAACGTCTGTTTTGGTTGTGTGACCTCGTTAGGACTTGGTCTGCTTCCGTATTTTGTGCAGTCAAAGATTGTTTTGATGCCTCGGATTGTTTTCCTTCTGTTTAAACCTATCATCAACAAAACGCCATTTAGAGTCCCTGAAAGTGAGTGAAAAACAAAAAACCTCAAGACTTGGTGAAGATTTTCCCTGGCTCTGACAGTGAGGTTTCGCCGTGTGTTGGAAAAAGAAAGCAGACGTTTGTATGTCTGAATTCTTTTGTTTTGTTTTTCTTGCCTTCTTCATTCTTCTAGTCTCAGTTTGAAAGAAAAAATGCCTGTCCTGTGTTCCACATTCACTATCTTGGAGAAAGAGCAGCCATTTTGTTCATGTCTGCACTGACTGATTTGTCAGGCTCTGCTTAAAAAGGTTCTACAGGTTTGTTTGTAAATTCGCAGAGGTTCCTTAAGCTCTTTCCACCGAACACATCCTGTTTTTGTAGCATGCCCTATAAAGAGGGAAAAGTCAGTGTTGGAAATTATGGACAACCACAGTTGTTAATGTAATTAACCATCTTAATCAAATGAAACAAGGATTGGAGTTATTTTAAGATGATGGCAAATTTCCTTCGTCTTGTGACCCACTCTAATGAGCTGTTCGCTCTAAAGCTAATATTTGTTTCCTTATTATGAAGCCACTATGAAAATAATAGTGCCACTAAGAATACTTTAACTTTTCACATTTTGTCAATGGGAATTGGAAGAGAAAAACATGCATGTTTTTCAAAATGTAATTTGTCCGTTTTGCTCTGACACCCACAAAATAAAATCTAGGGTGGCAAAGTATTGAAGGACATTCATTGGTTAGTATGTCAAAATCAAAGTGTGAACACATGAGCTCGTACTAAATGGAAATTAAGGAGAGTGTAAATATTTTAGCTGTGAATGATGCCCGCCAAATGTTCTTTGGAGTTTTCCTCAGAACTCTGATGATGTTTTAAAACAGAAATGCTCAGAAATTACATACACACACCCACCCACCCACACACACACACACACACACCCACACACACACACACACACACACACACACACACACACACATACTTTACCATCAGCTCCAGCCAGGTTAGAGGTTTTTTTTTTGTATCTCTTGCCTGACTCTTTGACCGCCACACAATAAAGACAGAAACATGTTGTGGAATCGCAAGAAGAAGTTAGATCCATATCACCCTCCTGAGGACGGAAGTAATAGCAAAATATGACATGGTAATCATTTCAGAATTAGCTTTATTGGCCAAGCGCGCTCTGCTTTATGCACACAACCTCAAAATATACATATAAAACTTTAGAGGAAATGAAAAAAGGAATGAAAGGAACAGCATTTGCACCCAACTGTATTTGAAAGTAAATGGGGAAAAAAATAGGCAGGATGTGATCGTGCAAATATGCTCATTTTCTTTCACAGCAGAGTAGCTGACTTCTGTAAGGTGTTTATTGTGTTCATTAGAGTGGTGTACAGGTGGAAGAGACTGTTGCTGTGACGACTTGTTTTTGAAAATGATGCTCTGTAGCACCAACCCGTAAGTAAGTCCTAGCAGATTGTGTCCAGAATGTGTGTGGTCTGCAGAAAAGATTGCTGCCCTTTTCCTGTACAAGACCTGGATGGAGGGAAGGTCAGCCATGATAATTCACTCTGCAGACCAAATTTTTCATTACAATTTGGTCTTGTCCTGTGTTTTTGCATGAGACAAACTTCACAGTGATGGATGTTCACTGGACAGACTGAATCATGATCATAAAGAAGATGACTAGGAGCTTCTGTGGAAGATTTTACTTTTTGAGTTGCCATAGGAAGCACTGTCTCTTGTGGGTCTGTTTTTTTTTGTTTTTTTTTCCGGAAAGTAGCCGCGTGTGAGGACCAGCTCAGGTCCAGAGAAAGGGAGACTCCCAGGAACCAGATGTGATCCACAGTAGACACAGTGTTGCTAAGGATGGTGAGGAGGAGGAGTGTGAGGGGCGTTTACTGCAAATCCACTGTCATCAACAGTCTTGAGCGGATTCATATTGTTCATACGATTCAAATTTGGTCTTCGCCTACGTACGGATGTCCTCACAAAAGCTGATGTGTGGTACCGCAGTCTGAACAAGCTCATTTAGGTCAGTGGCTGAAGTTTCCAAAAAACACTCCAATCTGCGCAGTCGAAGCTGCGCTGTAATTTCTGCCTTGACTTATTAGTTTACTTCCTAGCAGTACGAAGCATAGGCTTAAAGGTTTTCAGTTATTGTCTGCAAGCTGGATAGAGAGAGTGGTCAGGGAGTCCTAAAGCTGAAAGGGGAACTACGTGGTACGCTTCTTTTAAGTCTAACAAGGGTGCAGTATGGAGAGAAGCTCATTTGAGGGGGTTTGCGCTGTTAAAATTCTCAAGAAAAATAATGAGAGAGTGTGGCTGCTCCTTCTCCACGTCTCTTGTCAGCTCAGCGAGCTGTTTATCAGCTTCTGATGCGCAGGTTTGTGGTGGGACGTGAACAGCAGCCAAAGCAAACAAGGAGAACATCCGGGGTAAATAAGAGTTTACAGTTTCCAAAGCAATGACTCTAGGTGGGGGTTGCATGTCTTCTTTGCCCAAAGTCTGTCTGTCAGAGTTGCATCTGCAACATAAACGAAGTGAAAATGCTCATTTGTGGTCAAATGATGTTATTCATAAAGGGCATTTATTTTTGATGATAGACCAGTTGCTCAGCACAGGAAGAGCTCACTTCATTTATGATGATGACTGTCTTTATAAATAATGTGTTTGGGGTCAAGTGGAATTCTGTATTTATCACACAAAGCTGAACAAATTCCTCAGCCAATGACAAAGGTAAGCAGTGATGCTCTTAAAGTTTTAATCAAATAAGACGTTAGCGGTATAGTTCACTCAAAATTCTCTATTTCTCCAGAACCTTTTTATTTTTTTTATTTTTTATTTTTTTCAAATCCTGTCATGAAAACAGTTCACATCCCTTGAGCTCGTTTAATGCTTTGTTCAGTAACAATGAAGTAAATGTTCAAAGGCAGCTGCTTCACTTCTTATTTAGATCAGGTTTCTTTTTCTGTGAGGGCAGGTTTGTCTGTTTACTCCAATTTAAACGACAGCCTATTATACGTATATACATGTATACACAGCAGAATGAAATTATTCACCAATGGGGTTTTTTTTAAAACTAACTTAATTAAAAGTGACTTTTATAAAGTTGCGAAGGCAAAATACGCCACTTAGCTTTTGTAAGGAATCAATCCCTGTCAAATTTTCCCACATTTCTCACTTTGCGATTGCAAGCCTCACTATCGAGATTCTGTGTGATGCTCTAATGAAATTTAGTGCAAGACTCCAAACTGGAAGAAAGACAATGGCATGGTTTTAAAGCTAGCTTTAGCAACCACTTAGTTTGTAAATAGTCAGTCTGGGTGAAATGTATTCTCATTTTAAATGCAACAGTTTCACAAAAGCCTTCGATGTTTTGTAGAGAACATAAGAAATAAACAGCATCATGAAAACCAGGGAGCAGAGAAGAAGGATCAGGGATGATGTTGAATATTTCAAACCCGGGTTTAGCTACAAAACATTACCCTGAGCTTCAACATCCGCCCAAAGCACCATGTAAGCACCACGTCGACCAAAAAGTTGAAGTCTTTGGTCTGCATGCAAAGAGCTGTGCAGTACCCTGAAAATAATTCCCTCCAGTATTTTGCATCTTGAGTACCATCACTTGATTCTGGTGTGGGTTTAAACAGCTAACTATTATTGTAGTCCAAGCAACCCTTTGTCATATTTTTATTGCCCAGAAAGATATTACAATAACTATATATTTGCAAAATATCCTGCAGCTCAAATGCACTCTACACTTTTTATACTTAGTTGAAAAAAAACCCCTATACTTAATTTTCTTTAATTCCACATTTAAGCAGTACTTTGGCGCATTACGCAACATTTTAATATCATAGATTAAGTTTGTGTCTGTGCAAAAACTTGTACAATTTCAAGGGGTATGAATATTTTTCCAAGGCACAGTGAGTAACTGCTTTCAGTGCCTTAATTACTCTTGTGCTCATATTTACATTAAATTGTTCAGCGTGGGTCAGACTATGCATGCATAAACCTCCCTTAAATCCACATTCCTTCTTTTAGTTGGAGGTGCTCACATTTTAGCGCCGAACATAAGACTGAAGGACTGCTCCCTGAGGCTTCCCCAAGTAAAACAGGCCTGGCCGTCCCTCAGTCTCCTCTGCTGTTCTCCTGACTTTGTTCAATAAAAAATCGCCTCTCCACTTTAGAGGCTGCCATATTCCACAGCTGACTGCTTCTACAATTATGCGCAGCATTTTATGCATACTTTCTTTTTCATTAGCACTTCAAATGCATCTGACAGCACAATCAACACTGCCCTAATCTGTATGATGCAGAAGCTATTTCAGTCCTTCACTGACTGAGGTCTCCTTGGAGAACCCTCTCTTTATACGAAGCAAATACATCCACATAGGATGTTGTGATCCAACTGGAATTCACTGCGGCCCAGAGGTGTTCTAAAGACGGAATCTTGTTTCTTTTGAATTGGAGTTTTCTATGCAAGGTATTTAGTCACAGAAGGCATGTTATCCACTGAGGATTGTGATAATAAAAGCAGCCAAGGTTCCCTGTGCTGACTACTCGCTTTATTCTGATTTGCACAAGGACACCTCATGAAAAAGACCTCCCGCTTGAACAAATCACTATAATTATGAATTGATGGCCTTGCAAAAAGCAGGCAGATCTGTTGAAGTTTTTATATATATATATATATTGTCCCTTTACAATTATAAATGTCAATGCATTAAAGTGGGCTTCAAATTTATACATATGAATATGCTTTGATATGATTCAAACGTGCCAAACCCCAGTCCTTGAGCGAAAGGGTCCTGCAGACGGATGTGTCACAACTTAAACCTGGAATAAATAGCAAACACATTGTCAGGACTCTGAGAATTTGATGATAAGCTGAGACGCATAGACAGTTTTAGATCTTTTCACAGATGTTCAATTGGATTCAAGTATGGACTCTGGCTTGACCACTCCAGGACATTTGCTGAGTGTTTCTGAAGCCATTCCTTTGAGATCTTGCCCATGTTCTTTAGGTCACCGTCTTGAAGGAAAATTAACTTTCACCCCAGTCTGAGATCAAGAGTGGTCTGGAGAGGGTTAGAGTTTGATTCATCTGTCCCTCTTCATGGCAAAGACTGTGAATACTTAGGTAAATGTGTTTTTTTTTCTTTCTAATTTTAATAAATTTACAAATATCTGAAAAACTTATTGTTCTCCACATTGTCAAAATGAGGTATTTGTGTGCAGAATTATAGGGAAAGAGAATAATTTTATGCAATGTGGAATGAAGCTGTAACATAACAGAAAGTGGGGGAAAAAATGAAGCACCTTGAATGCTTTCTGTGTGCACTATGTTAGGATTTAAAGGTGAATAAATCAGCAATATAGAAGAGTAGAGTGAAAACACCTTTGTCAAAAGGAATCCCTTGAAGAAAATCCAAAGAGTTCAAAGAGGAAAAAAACAGGAGGTAGGTCATGTTTACAGAAAAAGAAACCCAACAAAAGAATGGCGTAATTGTGACAAGATCTGGCACTCTTACGGCTCCTGCTGTCAGCACAGTAGCAGCATTGTCCATCTTTCACGTTCTAACAAAAAAGCTGGGGTCTTTTATTGCAAACCCCCTCTACTCTGTCTGTCCACCGGGGAGGGGATGTTGGACTAATGCTGCCCGCACAAAGTGGGAAATTTTCTGTCTCCCCTCCAAGGACATTGAGAATGTCTTTGTGCTGCTATTTCTTTTATTCTTGATGCCATTTTAAAGAAAAAAAAAGGGGGAAAAAAGAAGAGTGATGTATCAATACTAAATGATAGTTTTCACAAAAAACATGAAAATCTGACTGCTACAATGGATAAATATAAATGATACCCATGCACCCAACAAAACAACAACAATGCACCAATAAAGTGTAGCAGAGAGGTGACAACACTCAATAAACATACATCTGTATACTGTTTTAAAATTGTTGCTTTTCTTAAGGTAAAAGGAAACGGTTTCCAGTCCTGGCATTTACAGCTCCTTTCTAGATTCGGTGAAAAAGAAAAAAAAAGAAAAAAGAAAAACAATGATTAGCTTATGCTGGGAGAATGTCAAGGTGGATAATATTACCTGCTATCTATCACAGGTTCAGTACCAAACCTGGCAACCCGTGAATTCACTTTTAGTGGTTGAACAAGAACAGTCAGATTGGGGGTGGGGGGAGGCTTCCCAGTGCAGAACCACTTTGGAGCTTTGGTGTTATCCCCAGCGCTCTTGGAATGTGTTCTGATTCAGCGTAACATGAAAGTGAGCAGCTCTGGAGGCACAATAGTAAGCCTGTTCCTAAATCTATTAACTATTATGTTTTCCGACTGAATTGTTAGCAGATTGGGGGGGGGGAGCGGGGATGTCAATGAAAAGTGAGCTATTGTAAAACAATTTTTTTTTACACTTGACCCAAGTCCTTGAAAATATTGTTAAAATGTTCATGAAAGAAAAAAAAGGCTCATTTTCTAGGTCCTGCTAAAACTTTCTGCAATGTTGACCTTGCTATAGTCAAAATCCAAAGTAGTTTAAATGTCTAAAATTTTCTGTCTAAAGAAAATCCTTCCTGTTTCAAAATGATTTCCAAATAATGCACAGATGTGTCATTTTGTTGAGAAGGACCTTGACTAGCTGGCACAGAATCTTGAAATAAACCCAACAATCTGAAATAAAGTGGAGACGGCAAGCCAGGCCCTGTTGTCCAGCATTAGTGTCTGACCTCACAAATGTGCTTCTGGAAGAATGGTCACACATTCGTATAAGCACACTAATACATTTTACAAAGCCTTCCCAAAATAATTAAACTTCTTATAGCTGCAAACGGTGGGGTAACACATCATTAAACCCTAAGGATCAGGATGTCAATAAAGTTCATATGACAAGAAAACATTTGGGAATATTGTGAATATCTTTACAAATTGAATTTTATACAGCTTTTTTTTTAGATTTTCAAAATCCACTGTGTTAGTCCTCCATTTAAAAAAAATCCCTTTCGGGGAATTAAAATATGTAACATACAACTTATTTAATATTCACACAGGATGAGGTCCAATTATCGCTAAAATTAAAATGGCATCTTCAGGCATCTTTAGGCTTTGTCCATCTCTCATCTCCTAAGAGTGGAAGCTGAAGAGCCGGTGCATGTTAGCCAGCATATTTCATTTCACCCTCTGGCACATAAAATTCTCCATCTGACACCGAGGTGTACTGACAGAGAGAGGGAGGAAGACTGAGCTCCAACTTCTGTCACCAAGCCACACCGGGGGCATACTAATCTCAGTTTAGTCCAGCATCTCTGCACGGTTGGATGGGATTGCTTCAATCAGAAGCATTAAAAAGCCGTCATTGCTGCAGACAAACCATTGAACTCTGTGTCACAAAAGTGATGGGTCACAATCCAGGGAAGCGACTGGCCAGTTTGAAACAGTATAGCTTTTTCATTGTTTTTGAACGCTTATTATTCTACCGATGTTTGACAGCACCTGAGGCGCTTTTAAAGGGAAATTGTGTGTCGTTTGATTGGAGGAATTTATATGTCGGATTATCTTTCACTGGGGGCAATTTAGATTTTATTTAGAGGCAATAATTTATTGTTTCTACTACCTGTATTGGTTCGTCATTGTTTGTGATGGCTCCGTCTGATATAAAAACTAACTATTAATTATTTTTATAGAGCCCGTCATTGGAAGCTGACTACTTGAATTTATTTTCAATGAACAGATACAACCAAGCAACATTTATTTGTTCTGACTAATTGGACAGATGCCTCACACGGTAAATTTTGCCATCTTATACACTCTGAATGTCTCATATTTCATAATCTTCATGTTAATGGGGATAAAGTGTGGGATGCACTGCACCGAGTAAGGATCTTAGAGGGTAAAATAAACGTTACACCTGTCACAATGACTTTCTTCTAGTTTCAACTTTTTAAAGCTCAAAAATAGAAAAGAAAAAGTACTGCACGACTTAAAAATCTGTAATAAAAGTGAATTGTGTCGGCTCATAGGCTTACATAAGTTTCCATACTTCTCTAATTTTAAAGCTCCATATATGTAGTATACAGATGCAAAACGGTATGATTAAAAAATATAAAACTATGATAATAAAAAAAATGTAGTTGAGTTTCTGATTTTTTGGGCTAACATGTGTGACTTTGTTCCTTCTATTTGCAAATAAGCAAAACAAAACCTATTCAGGAAAAGCCTGATAGATAATTGCTTATATCACCGCAGTGCAAAATCCCCCAATAAATAGATAACAGACAGATAACAGTCAAAACGGTCAGTTAGAAAAGAAAACCAAATCAAGTTTGACATGGACAATTTCCTTCTCTGATTGCACTTCCTTGCAGTTTCTGGTTAATTTCTGAATTTGACTCACACCAAATGTTTTTACTATTGGTTATTTAGTCAGTTTATAAAGGAGGTTTATTTTTTATAAATATACTTTCCATATTTTTCTTGTCACCTTTCTTTAAAGAGAAATGACAAATTTATCATATCATTTAAGAATTGATAAATGACTAGTATATGAACTGGTTAGGCTCATTCAAAATATTTCTAAAGCAAAATAAAAGATTTGCTTAACAGCTTTTTCCTAAATATGCATATCCTTATACTTCAATGTTTTGTACAGAATTGAGGATGAAGTTCCTTAATTAGTAAAGCCAAGAGATCTTTTGCAACTCTGAAGGAGCTACAGAGGTCCACAGCCCACACAGGAGAATCTGACAGGAAAGCGATTAATTACACACTGTACAAATCTGGCTTTAAGGAGGCGTCTGTTTGCAGAATCATGGGGGGGATCATTGTGGAAGATGGGTGGAGATGAATACAGAGCATCACTGGAAGAAAACCTGTTAGGGCTGCAAAAGACTCGAATGTCCCTAAACATAGTTATTGCTGCAATAGATTGGTTTACATCAAAGCAGAAGTAAGTCTTCAATTGGGTCCAGTCAATGTACAAACTTACCTGGACCAAGTGAGAATCTGTAGCAAGAGATGAAAGCTAATGTTCACAGACTGTCTCCATACAATCTGGTTGAGCTTGAGCAATTTTGCAAAAGAAGAATGGATACAATTTTAACTTGAGGATTAAGAAAAAAAAGGCTGTAGCTCTAACAGCACAAAGATGTCAAAAACTTCAAGGATCTGCTCTCGTCTTACCACATTAGGTCTCATAACTCCTTCCAAAACTGGAACACAGTGTGTCTGTAAATGGTTTGACCAGCAGATCAAACAATGTCACATTGAGCTTTACTCTGATGGACACCAGGTAAGCCCCTCAGAATGAAGGCATTGGAGAATATTGAGCCGTTTACCTCTGGAGAGCTCCAACGATTTGCAGTCAGACTTTGTGAGGAACCTTCTAAAAGGTTTCCTGCAGTGTCAACGCTTTGATGAAGATGGATGTACAGTTTGAAAATAAAGCAAGGTACACCTAATCACCCCATTAAGCCACTCTAAGCGATTTCAGGCATCCAGCTCTTGTGAGAAACACATTAAGGGAGAAAGGATAGTAGTGGTAAAGGATTTGTATCACTTAAAGAAAGGATTTCAAGAAGTTTGCTAGTGAAAATACACAATGTGATGACTTAAAGGTATGCTTAGAATATGTTTGCTCATGAATGTGTGAGTGAATGACTGCTTATGCTTGCAATAAATTTCATCCTTGAAAATATTTTACATGGAGGAATTTTACAAATTTGTGGACATCAAAACATCTTTTACACATGAGTAATATTGACATTGACCCAGTGACCTCATCAAGTCTCAAACGTTTCAGCGTTCGCTGGCATTAAAATTCCCCTTTGGAGAAGTGTTACTAATGTCAGAAGGCCGAGAACACGCAGGCTCAGCAGGATTGTGGAGGACGCCAAGGATCAAAGCCGGAGAGTGTCGTTGCAGATTCGGAGCTTTACGTGAGCTAGAAATTAAAGTTTCAGAGCGTGGAGAAGCTGTGAAGACAGGATTTTGCCAGTTTATGAACTTCTATTTCTGGGGGATTTGATTTGCATATAGAAAAGGCGCACGGAATGAGAAGCTATGTGAACGTGCTCCAGTTGAACAATGACTAGCAGCGTCCGCTGTGGGCGCAGTCTTCAGATCTTCACTCGGATGGTTGAGGAATTTGATGTTCTCGTCTTGTCGTTGTAGACCTACGGGGAGACTGTGTTCTCATTGAGCTTTACTTGTAATCATTTTCCAGTGTGCGGGTCTCTCTGTGTGTGTGGGCTCCTTTCTACTGTACCTTTCCGTGCGTCAAAAGAAACTCATTTTGAAAAAAGAAAAAAAAAAATAGCATTTTACTTTTAATTACAGCCTTACTCCGTGGCAGTGCTTGTGGGAGGCCCAGATGAGACAGACGATCGTCAATCCGGTCTCCAAGCCCCTACGTACAGGCTACGGCTAAAACGTTTCATTACACCTAACATTAAGGATGATTATGAAGCAGCTTTGATGAGTGCTTAAATATTTTCACTTTGTATCAGCAGCCGAAAGAAAGAAAGAAGCGTACACTGAAGCACGGCATCAATGTTGACGAGGGTCAGGAAGAGAATGGGGGGAGAAATTTCAAAATATTCTTAAGCAAAATATTGTGTCCAAGAAAATTCTGGACACAATATTTTGCTTAAGAAAAAGATAAATCTTCATTTTGATGCTTCCCAGTGGTCTGCTTGACAATCCCTCAGTTTCAGGTTTGGCATGGGACATGGCCTCAAAAAGGCACAAAGAGTGAGTGGAAAAGAAGACAATAGGATAACGCTCGTACATCTCCCACCTGTCCTGTTCACCTCTCCTCCTACTCCCAACGTTTGTGCGCTGTTTGAGAGCAAGAAAAACAAGAAACACCATAAGCAAAAAAAAAAAAAAAAAGAAGAAGAGCCACAGCCGACGTATGTTTACAGACACTCATTATCTAATTGGACAAACCTTGTTCTGTTCTCTGAGAAAGAATGGGGGGGGAGAAGTGTCTCTCTATATTTCCAAAGCAGATAGTGACACACCTCTAGACCAAGCGTGCTCTGCAGTCCTTAAGACTTACTTTCCAGCAACTTTAAATTGCATTCCTTATTCAGCACACCTGAACCAAACAAAGGGCTCGTTACAAGGCCTCTGCAGAGTTGAATGACTGCTGATTGGGAAATTCAGCCGTGTGATTCAGGTGTGTAAGAGAAGCGACACAACTGAAAGTTGAAGAAAAAGTACCTTTCAAGGACTGAACTGTCTTAATTTCCTTCCATGTCACAATATTGACATTTGTGGTTGCAGCATGATAAATAGAATAAAAATAGAATGGAAATAGCCTTTATTGTCTCACCGTATAGTGAAACTCAGGTGCAGCAACATCAGCAATGTGGAAGAAGAAGTGAAAATATACAAGGCTATGAGTACATCTGCAAGGTGTTCGGGATTATGCAACTAGTGCATTTACATTTAAGGAAACAGGTGAGCAAATTGAAAATATTTTAAGCTCTTAAAAAAAAAAATCTAATAATTTAGTTTCATTATTAAAGAGTAAAATTTTCTAGACGTTCATTTTTAAATCCCGGTTCTCTAAAAGGCCTCCAGAGTAGAAATAATTGAGCAGCCATTCCCAGTTTATCAACTGGCCAAAACACTGTGATTTAATCCCCTGGACAAACTGTCTGTGAATGAGTTTCTAAAATGAAATTTGACGTACCTCATTAGCGATTAATTAGCTCAGACAATGAACAGGAAAAACATTACTGATTAATTTTACCTCCGGGTGACGATAAGTGGAGAGCTCTCTCCCTCCAGGGGGAGCGGGGGGATGGGAGCTGAAGTTTTTTCTTCTTCTTTTTGTTCTTTTTTTTACTCAGTATTTAACTTTAATAGCATTTATCTTGTGAATTATCACGTGGATTTAATGCACTTTAGTGATTTCTGTCGTGAACGAGGTTAAAACGTGTCGTTTCGTGTTTGGAGAGCCCGAAGTGCCACGGCTATGCTTGAAGTCTTGATGTATCCCTTTATGATGCTGAGAGCCTCTGTGGCAGCCTGCCCACCCCGGGCTTGTGGAGTCCTCATCACTGCCAGCCTCAGTGTGATACTGTAGGCTGCCAGTCTTTTCTTTCTGAACAGCCCTCGTGTTTGCGCTCTCCAGCACACCAACGCCTTCTTTTTCTTTTGCTTTGCAGGCCTCGACATCACATTCATTTACTGAATAAACAAGTCCTTTGTGTGTGTGTCGTTTTATGTAAACTGTGTCTGACTGTCCCCTTTTCAAGTGTTTTTGGCCTTAAACTTGGATTACTGTGGGCAACCCCAACGTCCGCCTGCTTCCTGCTGCCGCCTTTTCTTCCCTCACCTAAATCCACACAGTGGGGCTTTGTCTGCAGTTGTTGTGGTCAGTCTGTCACTGTAAAGTCCACATTTTTCTGAGCCCTGAGTCATTGGACAGCCACTTCAGTTGACCTGAAGGGGGGTTGGGGGGGAGTGAATGTCTGCAGCTTGTGTTTCTGCAGATGTTCAAAAACACACATTTTCAAGCCAGAAGAGGAGGAAACGCTTGTTTTTCTGTGGTTTCCATGTTGCGCTTGCTATATGTTGACGTTCTGTTCCTCCTTACTAGGGAGGAATCAGCTTCTAACTACAGGAAATCAGTGGAAGATAAAAAAATAAAAAAAATCACTGTGGTCATTAATAACCTAAAGTAACAGTAAACTTAAGCCAAGGAGGAAAATATATGTGACATCTGTTCAAGATAAAGTCTTGAAAACAGGTTAACATTAAATTTCCAGTAGGAGGTTAAAATCAAGAACACAACTATAAACCATACTGGGGTGCAACATTTAAATTCTGATAGAGTCCAGAGCAATATTTATATTTATACATCCACTTGAACATAGACATTTGGGTAACAAGAAACATATTTGTCCTGCCTCAACCTTTCTTGTTCTAGGTCAGTTAGGATTACCAAAATCATTAGTCTTTCCTCAATGCCATATTCATAATTCATCACTTTCTTCAATTTCAGAAGGTTAGATTTCTTTAGTATTTGGTATATTTGTTTTAAACTGTGTGACTCTCCTTCCACAACCTTCTTACAATAGTTTGCTGGGATATGATTGCAAGCTCCCCCTTTGTCTTAAAATAAAAAAATAAAAACAATAATAGTGGCATCTTGGCTGATTTATTTTTTTCAGACCACAGTAGATATTTCTAAAAATGCATCTACTTGTCCCCGAGTGCGTTTTCAAACTGTAATCGGACTTTTAACTGCGGCTTCTTCCTTTCTGACTAACCATTTGTAGCCTATGTTGATACAGGGCATGTTTTTCTGTCTTGACAGTATCAACCAGCATGTTCACAAGGTCTTGTTCTGGTGCTGAAACAAGTTCCACCTTCAGGACACCAGACATGCCTCCTTCCTGAAAACTAGAGCTCGACATTCACATTAAGCAATAAATCAATTAATTGCGTGATAAAATATAATGAGCTTGATTTTTTCCACTCTGATGATTAATATTTTTTGAAGGGCAATTTTGATAGAGACTTCTTAATCCATTTTATTTATGGTTTTGGGTGTGGGTGTGTTTTTTTTTACTTTTGTTTGTTTGTTTTGTTTCCTTTTCATGTCTTATTCTTGGTTGTTGTGTTTTATTTTGGATATTAAAAAATGCCTTCTAGTTCCAGTGTCGAGTGTTCTTTAAAAAATTAATTTAGTTGACTTTTGAGAAGGCAAACTTACATTATTACACCATTATCAGCGCACTAATCGGAAATGCTCTCAAAACAACACTTATGTCATTTATCACAATAATTTGTGGGACAGTTTATTGCTGTGACAGGCCTAATTTTTATGTGGCGTCAGCCATCCATGTGTTGAGCTTGAGTGTTTTTGCAAAGGGGAATGAACAAAAATATCAGTTTCTACATGTGTGAAGCCAGTAGACAAATATTAGAAAAAGACTGGCAGCTTTAATCACAAAAAAAACAACAACATGATTCTATAAACTCTTGCATGCCTCACATTTTTGTTCCTTCAGATATAAATATTTGGCCAAGGCAGGGGCGCACATACCACCACTCGATGTGTTGTTATTAGATGCATTATGTAATGTAGAGGAGAGGGAAAAAAAAAAATCTCTGAACCTCTGTTGCTGTGACACTTCTGTAGTTTTTTTCAGGCAGATATAAATCAAATGGGCCGTGACAAATAGGATCATTTTCTGAAAGCACTTATACGGAGAGTCAAGTGTCCCCGTGCTCGGGGTGTGCAGGGAGAGAGAGGCATGTCCTTCGGAAGACCTTGCCTGATAAATGTATGTACATTTATGCATCCCCTCAGACAGGGAAGGTCTGCAGCTTTGGGAGAAAATTAGCTGATGCATTTCCTCCCTTACAGTCCTTATATCGTTTGCACTTTAGCATGCACATGTATCTCATCAATGCGTTCAGATGTCATAAACTTAATGCAAAAGCCCCATTAATTTGAGTACTGGCAGGCAAGCCCAACATTTTAAGTGATTTATCTGTGGAGCTACAGGAAGCAAAAAAAAAAGAGGAATAGCTTTTCCTGATCTCCACAGCATCAGTCATCATTCTCAGGCTGGCACCTCGCTTCTCTGGACCTCTAATGGATACGGGGGCTTTTTAAATTTATCGTGGTTTGAATGCAACTTCCACCACTTTGATTGCATCCCAGATAAGTACCACAATCTGATTTCTGCATTATGTAAGGCGGGGAATGCAAATGGGCGTACTGAGTTGGAGGGAAAGTGGCAGAAAGTGAGAGGTGGAAAGTGGTGTCACATGGAGGGATAACAAATTAAAAGACTAGTCAGCTAGAAAGACTGGGAACAAAAAAAAAGGAAAGATTAAATGCTGAAAGAGGGGAACAAAAGAAGCCATTTAGTCTGGATGAGCCTCTTTTGACCCACTCGGTGTGAGAAATAGTGATGGAGCAGACAGCCAGCTTTGAACCCAGCCCCGTACCTCACACTCAGAAGGAGACTGTCTGCTGGCACTGAGCGCATGGGAGGGGATAAGCAGTAAGAAGCTGCGGGAGAATCCTCAGGTTTGGCCAAGACAGTTCGAGCCTTGAGCCGGACTTCAAGTTTTCCCAGCTCCTCACAGGGCCAGCAGGCCTGTCAACCCCCTGCCAAATCTGGAGCTCATTTGTGGAATATAGTGTGTCTTCCTGCCGTGGCAAGGCAGGATGCGGGTCTGAGCAGAGTGTAGGATCAAAGTCTGCTCATTTCTCAGTGTCACCTGGTAATAACGCTCATTTCTCCTGCCAAACTGGATTCCACTCATATTTCTCAAGCAAACTCGGGACAAACCCGTTCGTCTCTAGGCTCAGTTAAAGAAAATAATTAAAAAAATACAGCACAAGTAGCCTTACATCTTAGAACTGTTTTATATTTTATTGTGCTACATCTAAAAATGTTAATGTGTTTGGGGGGGATTTTCTGCTACGTTTGGGAGTGATTTCAAGTTTCTGTTTGCAGTGCATTTCTTAAAGATCACTATGAGGTGATCCAAGAGGTTCTTTAAATGCAAAATCAGACTTTATGTTCTCTATTTTCAACTGACCTTTAGATAAATGTCAGTGTTAGCAGACCGTTTCCAAATAAACAAAACCCAGCTTGAAAAGATTTTCATGAGTCAGAAGCAAAGGTAAGATAAACGACAGTTTACCTGTCATCTTGACAGTGGAGCAGAGATTCATCTTCAAGCAAGGCAAGTCTATGCGTAGCAGCAAAACAAGTCAAAGTATTTTACATCATAAAAATATTGGAATAAAATTTGTGTTGTGGTTTTAGCCTTGATTTAAAGTGAAACTCACCCCCAAATCAACTTTTTTTTTCTAATAAGCTGTCCAAATAGGTCGTTTAGGGTTCTATCTTTACATTTCTGTGATTATTGGCATTTTTGTGCAATTCATTTAGTTTGCCATTATTTTATGTTGTGATTTCTATATCTGAGCAATATATCTTTTGGCTCCGCCTACTTTCTTGGAATTGTTCAAAATGTGTCAGGGTGGGCTTATGCTAAGGGGGGTTAGTTTACACTGAAAACTGAAAGTTCAACTAAGCCTCCCATGAAACCCAAGCCCACTGGCAAATTTTGAAAAACTTCCAAGAAAGTGGGCGGAGCCAAGAGACACTGAACGGCACGGGCAAGCGTGGGGTTCTGCAGGACTGGTCAGGATGAGAAATGCTAACTTATCCACTTTGTCACCATAATTGGTGACTTTTCAGAAACTCTCCAACAACATTTACTTAAAGAAGCAACAAGCAACAAATCTAGCAGTATTTTGTCTTTTATCTGAGACCTTTTATTTTGATATGTGCATTTAAGGACATTTTAATTCCTTCCAGGTTTTAGTTCAGGGGTGTCAAACTCCAGTCCTCAAGGGCCGCTGTCCTGCAACTTTTAGATGTGCCTCTGCTGCACCACACCTGAAAAGAATAATTAGGTCATTAGCAAGGCTCAGGAGAACCGATCTACACAGGGAGGAGGTAATTAAGCCATTTCATTCCACTGTTTTTTTACCTGTGGCACATCTAAACACTGCAGGACAGCGGCCCTTGAGGACTGGAGTTTGACACCCCTGTTTTAGTTAGATTTGAGGTTTTGCAATATGCTTTAGTGATTTTATTATCTTTTGCTTTGACTGTGTAATTTTTTGGGTCAATTTTTCTTGTGAAGCATTACGGAATTTGTCTATGGAAATGTACTATATAAACTTTTACATTCTTTCTTACTTTGCTTACACAGAGATACTTGCAGCCGTACGCGCTGCTAAAATGATTTATTGGGGATGGGGAGAGTCAGGGGTCAATTATGCACCAAACTGTGTAGGTTTCTGGTATATCTAATCCCAATGCAGTCTTTGAGGGGGTATAGACACTTTTGCAGTGCTCTCTGTACTTAGTAGACAGAAGTGCTTTGTTCTTTTTTGTCCAGAACTAAATAGATGGTTTGATGGTAAACTTGTAAATACATGTACATTTTAAATGATCTTTTACCAAACATTTGGGGGGTTAAAAAGAAACAATGAGGTAACAAAAGCCTTAAATCTTCAGAAAACATGCCATTTTCTAAATTGTTGTGGTTTCAGACCACATACTTACAGGGCTGACCAGAGTCCAACCAGAGGAAAACTGAATGTCAGCTTTTTTTCTTTTTTTTAATGTTATGATTGAGAACATAATCAACAAATGTATTCCTACAGCAAATAATTTCAGCATTTCTTGGCTGAGTGAAAGTTTCCAAAGACGAAATCGATACAAAGCATTTAAAGAGGAGTACGTCATTAAATGTGCAAAACATTAAACAAGATTGAGCGAACTTTATCGATCTACTATTACAAGCATTATTTTCTGTTTTGTAATGCATTCACAAAGCATAGACTTTTTTTCTATCCTGAAAGTTGTAATTCATCCAATCTAACAGAGCTTGAGGAATGAGGAATGAGGAGAAATCTCAGTCAAAATGTGACTCTATGAAGCATTTCATATTTAAAAATGCAAGTATGTACCCTTTGGTTCTGTTTCACAATGATATACTCCTTTGTTTTCATAAAATCCAAATGTAAATCACTGCAAAGAGAAACAAAAAATAAGGGGTGTGAATATTTTTATAAGGTGTTGAAATTTATGGGCACCTTTTAACTGGTTGTACTGAGAGGAAAATCATCTACATATTGACTTGACAGCTCTTTAGAGTTTTGGTTCTCCTAAAATCCAGCTCAAGTCTGTTCCTTTCCTAACGTTTTAGGCGTCTTCACCGCACCTTCTAGTCCTCGCGCGGATTTACTTTGGTAAGAACACAGCACCACCTAGTGGTAAATGATAGCATAAGCTCGATTCACAATTCAAAAACACAGTTAAATTAAATCACATATTTAAATGTTTCCAACATGTCAGCGGGTTAATAATGATCACACAGAAGACCAGCTTGTGGAAGGAAGCTCAGGTTGTTGTTTGTCTGGAGTGCTGGGTCCGGTTCCTCTCATTCTCCTCTGGACAATGATCCATGGGTTAGGACAAATTTGCTATCAAACACATTAACACCATGATCACAAAAGCTGGTGGTGTTACTTTTTGACAGTTTGGGGAAGAGGCGAAGTCCGCCAGGGAAAATAAAATTAGCAGATTCATAACACTTGTCAGCAGAGGGAAACATTAAGTGCTTTAAAAATATTCTAGTAAACCATGTCGCTGACTTTGAATTTAATAAAACACATTTTTACCAACAGCAGCCAATCACATGGCTCCCAAATCAAACTTGCCTTTTTTTTTTTTTTTTTTTTTTAATTCTTGGATCTGAGCCACAGTTTATTTTTTCCCTTTGCCCGGAGCAGCCAACAGAACAGTGGTTACTCATATCCTGGTTAAGTCTGTGTGTGTATCGGCTCTTGGAGCTCCAGCTCCAGCTCCTTGCCACTTCTTGTGAATCTCCTCAAACTCTTAACGGGCTTTAATCAACATTGTGATTTGTTCTTTTTTTTTTTTCTTTAACTCAACTTTCCATTAAGATTTTTAGACAAAAGCAACTCTGCAAACAGCCAGCATCTTTACCAATAGACCCTTTTCACATGACGTCACACAACCTCCGTTTTGGCTCGAAGCTGTGTATCCTTAGTTCCGGTGTACATAGTAAGTAACGATAAAGTTGTCTATTTCATATATATATATATATATATGTAAAATGGACACATATATATCTATATAGAGACATATATATAGAAAGAGAGATTTAGATATTTATATATATATATATCTGACAGCATATGTTGATCAGACAGAACACCGGAGCATGGAGTTTACACAGTCTCTAAAACATTTGCCTAAAATAAGATTTGAAGATAGTTCACGATTTGCAAACCAATTTTCTCTGACAACAAAATCTAAATTAGACAAAGGCTAGAAATTCTTCACCGAACAATACCTGTTTGACTATGAAGGTAGGTATTTTTGTTTTGCATAACCGTTAGCTTAGCATTAGTGAATTTTGTTAGGTAGCTAACTACGTGACATAACTGTTCCTTAACCAGAACTTTTTACTGTTTTTGAACTATAACGTTTTAGGCTCTAATCTTGATCATATTCTTAAATTATGGACTGGAGTTGCCATTCATCCCATAAAATAGGGGCTTGTTTGTTATAAGCAGAGATGTCCGGTGCCGCCGCTGCTTTGTAATGCCTTCCTCTAATCGGACCACTTTTTCCGGTAACGAATAATCTAACGAGCTTGTATTTCAAACCCAGTAATCAGATTAAAGTTATTTTTATGTCCTTTATTTTCCATTAATACAGAAAATGAACCTCTAAACGTTACATCACTGACAGGCGGCGGTGTATGTTTCCTAACTGGCTAAAGTTGCTGCTAGCTGGTTTACTCATGATCGGAGGCTGGTTGGAGAATGGTAAATTGACAATGACTAATAACGGTTATCTAACACGTAAACTCTGTTTTATAAAATACAGAAAGTGAACCTCTAAACGTTACAGCACTGACAGTATATTTTTTCCTAAATGTGGCTAAAGCTGCTGCTAGGTGGTTTACTCTCCGATCGGAGGCTGTTTATTTTATACACAGATAGAGAATGGTGATTTTACAATGATTAATAACAGCTATCTAACACTGAAATGCTGTTATTATTAAACTTATCTTTTATTATATCCTTAAGATTATGAGAATGCGGGAATTTTTCAGCTTGGTTCCCAAGGCAAAATCACACCGGAAGTAAAGATACCCAGGTTTGAGTTATGGCGGCCATTGTCTGACGTCACTGTGAAAAGGGTCTATTAACTTTTGAGACTTACAGGTCGTCATCAATTACTGTCTGCTTGACAATTTAGCATTTTTCCTATGAGAAATTAACAAAGAATTCTTATAGATAGTAGTCGTAAATCTATATCATAAAGCAGATCCACTTTTAAACAGATTTACTTATTTTAGTGATATTTTTCAATTATTGAGATGCACCTCCTTATTCTGTTGCCACACTGAAGATTCCTGTAGTTTCCCTTATTTAACTAAACTTATATAATAGACTTAATTTAGTGCACTGTTACAACAGGAAAATGTTTTAATTCATGTCTACATGATTGTGTTGCTTTGATAATGTGTTTAAATTTGCTTTGAGAGCACATTTGATAGGAACTGGTGTATCAATAAGTCATTTGTTTTGTTTAATCCTTCTGTAACTACATACGTTTGAAGCAAAAAATAAAATAAAATAAAATAAGGTTGCTTAAAAGACTTCTGTACAAAAAGCAAACAAGTAAATAAAAAAAATAAAAATTATTTCTAAAAAGTCCCTTTGGGTGAGTTTTAATTTAATTTAACTTCAAACTGAACAACTTTGGCTCGTCGCTCAAAAAAAAAAAAAAAGAGTAGCAAGAGACTTTGTTGAAACAATTTATTTGGAAAAAAAAAGGGTTTTAATTTAATGTCAGGTGTCTTCAAAAAGACCATCTTCACATACATCCTGCACAGACAGCAAATAGTTAAAACTAAGCCAGCCTCCGCCAGCCTCCACCAGCGCCACTGACATCCAAACATTCTTTCATTTATCCTAAAGCAGCGTCGGAAGTGACGTTTCTCACATATTTTCTTTTTTGCGGCAGCAAAAACGGTTATAGAGAGAACGTATGAAATTTGGTCAGTTGGATTATGAATTATTGCAACTTTAGTTTTCAAAAGTGGTAATTACAGTGCAAATGCACAATTACATAAATATATATATATATATAAAAAAAGAGAGAAAAACCTAAATCGCAAGATATGTAGACTTTTGACCTCTTTTGTAACAAGATTGTTTTCAGAACGTGTCAGCAGAAAGCAGTCAAGCTGAAAGAAATTCAGCAGTGTAAACACTTAAATGATGACCTGTTATTGGGTAAGTTCTACTAGAGTTGGAGCTGTAGACGCAAACACGGCTTAACGTTAACATATCAGACTAAATGTAAAGGATGGTGGAAGACTGACGGTTAGACCTTACTCAACCTGTGTGGTAGGAGCTTAAGATGATTTACATTAAAAAAAAAAAAGGTGCATTTCCTTCACTGTCCTATAGGAGGTCTTTTCCCTTCTTGACCAGACCATAGGCTTCAGTAGTAACACTGTTTCTATTTTTTTTTTTTAAACTGAAGGTTTAAACAATTATTTCTAGTTAAAATCACACACGGTAAACTAAAGCACATCAAAAGTTTAAGATCTTCCTGCAACCTCTCCTTAGGAAACCAAACTCTATTCTCTATCTCTTCTGCAGCAGTTACTCTTACAAAGGTGTCTGTGCATCTTCATACAATTCTTACAAACGATTCTTTCGAAGAGCATGAAAACAGCCTCGAAAGTAAAAACTGAATCTAAATGAAAGCGACTAAAACATTACGTGTGGCCTTCCTTGCCTCGCCTCAGAAGGTATGGGCTGCGTTTTCTTATCTCTTTAGAAGGACATGATGGTCCTCTGAATGATGTCGATGCATTCCTGGAGCTCATGCTCTCGGATGACCAGAGGCGGGGCCAGTCGGATGATGTCCCCGTGGGTGGGCTTGGCCAGGAGTCCGTTGTCCCGAAGGCGCAAGCAGACCTTCCAGGCATCGTAGTCTGTAAGTGCGGAAGACAAAGCGACTTACTGACTTGTAAAGTTCAATATATAGAACGTCAGGTGTTGCAATGGTCCATTTAAAACTCTTGATGTGACAGGGCTAAACGGACAGTTCTCCATTAGTTAAGGTTTTTTATTTATTTTTTTTAGCAAGCACGGTATTTGCCAACATTTTGACTCATGCAAAGCTTGGTCTCAGTTCTCTCAGAAATTGTTTTCTACCTCACCTTTAGTCTCTTTGATCACAATTGCGTTGAGGAGGCCTTTCCCTCTGACTGTTGTCACAATGTCTTTGGGTAGTTTCCTCAACTCAGTCCGCAAAAGTTCTCCCATCCTTTGAGCGTTTTCCGCAAGCTTCTCTTCCTCCATCACCTGGAGATAAAAAAAAACCCCACTTTGGTTTAATACAGATGCTCAGATAAAACACTTTTAATATAGAGAAATACTTAAAAAGGCAAAAACAACGTTAAAGTTAAAACTGCTGCAAAATGTTCACCTCCAAAGCTGCAATAGCGACACGACAAGCCACAGGGTTCCCTCCGTATGTGGATCCGTGCTCCCCAGGCTTAATGGTCAGCATTACATCATTGTCACTAAGTACTGCAGACACCTAAGGGAATCGAAAACAGCTGAAGTTAAAGCCGACATGGGTGTAATCAAGTGTTATCTTGATTATCTTATCAAGTGTTATCTTGATGAAATTACAGATAACGCTCACTGGATAAACTCCTCCGGAGAGAGCTTTGCCCAGAATCACCAAATCCGGGCGAACACCTTCGTGGTCGACGGCCAGGCGCCGGCCAGTCCGTGCCAGGCCCGTCTGGACCTCATCAGCGATCCACAGCACCTGCAAAAACCACAAGGGTGTTTTTTTTTTTTTTAGTGACTACAGAAACATCTACACTCAGTGATGTTGTCACGGTCAGCACGGTTCTGATCAGTTTTTGATGCAGCAGTAAGATCACCTGAGGCCGTTTCACATTTCACACTAAACCACAGCCAAGGATTCCCTGTGAGGCTAGCAGCTGTTGTTGTTGTTGGCAACAGTTTGGAAATGGACAAAAGGATAAAAGTCATTCCGGGACTCGAGACACAGCCAATAACTTTCTTTGAGCAAATACTTGTTGGCAACATCCTTGAAACGGCTCCAATTCAGATTTGATTGCAATTTGGGTCTTAGAAGTTCGAATAAATCTCTCAGTAAATTAGTCCGCTCCTGGGGCCAGGAACTACGATTACACGTCGCTAAGAAAGTTAATCTCTGTGCTTGCTGACACAGCTACAAAATATCCATCTGCAGCACTTCCCACACACAATGTTAGCTTTCTAGGGAAAAGAACATGCTGTGGTCACGGAAACAGTCTCTTCTTAGAAGTACTTGCTGGATGCCTTTTAACTGAGAATCTTATCAAACTCTGATATTTAATTTACTTTCGTGCCTTTCATTCTTCACGCTCAGTTTCCACAAAATTTCAGGGTTTTTTAAAAAAAAATTTTTATAGTTTGGTGTTGAGAATTTTTAAAAGGAAGATTTCCTTTTACATTAAAGCAAGATTCATAAAGCTTAAAAAAAACCTTTGATTTGTTTTCTCCTTGAAGGACGATTTATATCTGTTGGCAGCTTAAAATTAAACAGAGAATATTAAGGAAGATCACTTTTCCTAGCAGGAGAAATGAAGTTTATTTTTAACTAAAATGAAGGTTTGCCAAACCGTCCAAAAATGTTTTGGAAAAAAATATGCCGATGTCAAATCAAAAGTAGGTGGTTGTGCAGGTGTGTGTACTCTACACACACCTGAACCTGTACCTCTAGTGCAGGAATGTCATTGAACGGGACAAGCTCGAACCCGGGCATGTACGGCCCAAAGGGGTCTATCTACAAACATTTAACCGTCAAACACCTTACAGGCATGTAAAAATACTTTAAAAACTTACTTTGCATAAAAGCTGCAAGCACTCAACATTATCTCTGACAAATGGATGGATGAACAAATGGACTGATTTTGAAAGGATGGATACAAATTGTTTTTAAAAAACGGGGCATTTAATAAGATTAGAAAATGCTGATGTTCTTCCATGCTCTCTTCTCGATTTCCATAATTATCCAGACCTGGGAAATAACATAAAAATAATACTGTAGATTCTGTTTAAATCTTGCTAGTTGCAGTTGCACCTTGCCATCTGTAACAGCAGACAGCTGTGGTAGACACTATACCATATAAAAACATGAACATTTTTAGTTCTTTGGCATAAAGGTGGAGGTTTTTAAGATAGCCTTGATACTAACATCAACCTAGTCATTATACTCTTTAGTTCTAGTGCCTTCATATGGACTTACATTGTATTTTGTGCAAAGTTCTCTGACTTTAGTCAGGTAGCCTTGATCGGGCACAACCACGCCTGCTTCTCCTTGGATGGGTTCCACCATGAAGGCGGCGACATTTTGATCCTGAAGAGCTTTCTAGAGAAAGGGAGGGGCAAAAAGCAAGTTCAGATTTTTTACACACATTAATCCGTGGAAAGACAATGTCTCAACTCAGAGTCAATGTTTCTCAACATTCTGCAAAACAAGTTAACCCTAAACTAAGCTGATGGGAACTGTATTTGCACAAGCTAAGCTGTTCAGTGAAAAAAATAAAATAAAATAAGAAAAAAATTAAAGAAAAACCCATAGAACCTGTACCTCTAGTGCAGGAATGTCATTGAACGGGACAAGCTCGAACCCGGGCATGTACGGCCCAAAACCCTCGTAGCTGCTGGGGTCAGTGGAGCTGGAGATGGCAGCCAAGGTGCGACCCCAGAAGTTTCCCTCTGAAGAAAGAAAGAGAGCGAAATACAGCTTCAGCAACAATCTCACCAAACTCCAGGCAAAATAAACTGTGGCATTCTGGAAATATTCCAACACAGGATGGCGACTTGCCTGCGAAAATGATCTTGGCCTTATTGTTTGGAACCCCCTTCACGCTGTAGGCCCACTTCCTGGCAAGCTTACAGGCCGTCTCACCGCCTTCAACCCCTAATTTCATACAAAATAAAAAGTAAGTAAGTAACGGCAGGAGCTCCTTTAGATTTTATGTCAAAGAAATTTGAAAGACCCATCCCAAGGTGAACTTCAGGACTTGCCTGTATTCATGGGTAAGACTTTGTCATATCCAAACATGTTGGTGATGTACTCTTCATAGGCTCCGAGCACGTCATTGTAGAACGCTCTGGAAGTCAAGGCGAGCGTAGACGCCTGCTTGGTGAGCGCAGAGACGATCTTAGGGTGGCAGTGACCCTGATTTACTGCACTGTATGCACTGAGGAAGTCATAATACCGGTTGCCTTCCACGTCCCACACATAGATGCCTTTAGTGCATAAAAAATGTTTTAAATTATTAAATTATTTCTTCTTCGATGTGGATCAGCATTGTTCATAGAAGATTTGCAAGTTTTGGTCATGAACTCACCCTCGCCTCGCTCCAGGGCCACAGGGAGCGGATGGTAGTTGTGTGCCCCGTGCTTCTCCTCGCGGGAGTAGATTTCCTCCGAGGTGAGCTTGGTCACGGGGGCGGGGCGTAGACGTGTATGGATGCTCCTGCGGAGAATCAGCCCAGCACGGCTCAGGCTCCCGAGTTGAAAAATCATTCCCTTCATGCTTGCTGTTTTGTGTGGTTGGGCACAGAAATGGGAATTAGAAGAAGAAAAAGAAGAGGTTTGATATCTAAAGTGATTGTGAAGATACTTATTTAGTGGAAACACATTTTAAGTTTTTGTAGCAAAATGTAAAATATGACATTTAAATTGTGCAAAATGCAAATGTCACAGAAAGTAGTCTGTTTTAGAACTGCTGTAATATATCTGCAAGTTCATCAATTAGTGAGACATGAAACTGTGTGAATTTATTTTGAGGGAAGCTCTAACAAACATTACTGTTATGCCATTTCCAAACATAACACTGTACATGTGTACTTATTCATTTGCACCCAATGCCATATTAACAAAATTGACAATTGTGAATATTTTCCAGATATTCTGTCGCTCGTCTTAAGACTAGCACAGACTTGATGCAACTTTAACTCATTATCCTGTTTGTTTTTTTTCTTTAGCGACAACTGCTTCGAAATTTCTTACAGGATTAGAATGAAAAGAAGGGCTTTGCATGCTTCCCATGCTAGCAACGCCTCTCAGCAGCACAATCTGAAATCTTGTCTCTGCTTTACGCTTAATTAAACATAGGACCTAAATAATTTGTTCAGCCCTGCGAACTCTGCAGTGTCAAGTTTAGTTTCCAGCAGATACGAGAAGCTGGAGGAGAGACAGGTTAATCAAAGCTGATTTGAGAGGAAAATACCAAAAGTACCTGTGGGAAAGGGATAAGATAGTATTAACTAAAAACATGATAATCAAAAAACTCCTGGGCTGGAAGATTATCCTGGACATATTTTATTTTACAGTAGGGATGGTTGTTACTTTTAAACGAATTCATTAATGTATGTCAATATTTGTACACACAGACAACATAATGACTTGGAGAAAATGAACCAAACAGAAGTGGTTAAAAAGAAGTCTATTGCTACATGGGTTTCCATAGATCACAGAGGATTTGCAGGTCTGCTGAACCAAGCTTCTCTTTCATGTCCAACACAAAGGAAGGGACTGGCTACCGGTTAACAAAAGCAGCAACACTGCAGCTCCAGATTTTTCCATTTGCACAGAAATGAAAAGTTTTCAACTCTGGTTTGAAAGAAGAAAAACGACTTGATTTGATAGTGTAACTTTTAGGAGGTTTGGACATTTAAATGCAGGCTCATTCTGAACAGTCAGCACTGAATTAGCCAAAAAAAAAGAAAAACACATATTATGTAATATTCTAATTATCCAAGAACCAAATTTTGGGTTTACATTAGTTATAAGCCATACATATAAATAATAATAAATAAACACCTGAAATAATAAATAAATCTTTAACTTATGAGTATTGCAGAGTTAAATTCCTCAAAGAAAGGGGAGAAAAGTAGTTGATATTCTGAAAGTTGAGGAAAGCTGCAGTATCTAAGGCATCCCAGCCACCAACCTGTTGGCACCTGTACACGACCTCAAATATTTCATCAGCTATGTTACCTGTGCTACCTCTTTTAAGTGTTGAAATCCACCTTTAAATGAAGATAGCAGAGTTTGTAAATCAATGAGCTGAAACTTCAATAAAGCAAACATACACCTTCTACCGGGGAGTTGGCCTGAGCCTGGGCTCATCCCTCAGTCCCTAACAGCTGATAGGTTCCCGAGGAGCTGCCTCCACCGCACCCACTAACCTCACGGTGCCAAGCTAAATAAAGAACTGCATGATCATTTTCAACCGGTTTCCACGGAGAACTGTTCAATCCTTAGCATCCAGACATTATGCAACACGGAGTATCTCTTAGTAAATTTCCAGAGCGGTTGCATGTCAGGAAGACCTGAAAGAGCCTCACAGAAAACCTAACTGCCTGCATTCAATGTCAAAAAATAACAAAATGCGTTCAAAAATTAACGTCAACCGTATGAATAGCCGCGTCTCCTCCCTCCCGAGACTAACGATACCAGTTGTTCAGATACTTGTGGTGATCATCAGTTGTTCTGTTTTTTTTCCTGCTGGTCTCGATCAATATTTTAAACTCAGTCTATCAAAATAAAACAAAGAAGAAAAAAAGGATTGAAAATGTACCTTGTGTAAACAGAAAGCAGTTCGGAAACCCTCTTTGTTGATGTTCACTCGCCCAGCTGAAAAATATAATGCGTGTGCTGTTCCGATGCGGATTATTTGACTGCCCAACGTGCTAAAGCTGGGGTTCTTTGTACGTGCTTACGTCAGTGGAGACGCACGCCTCCATTGTGCATCTTAGCTGATGATTTCGCTGATATACTCCATACCTAACTACCAGAATTAACATTTATTCCATAATATTATACATAATATCTATTATGTTAAGTATCTATGCCACTTAATATTATTTATCTAACGAGAACTGGTAGTCACAAAGTTAGGCATTATGTAACGATCTCGAAAATGACTAAAGGCCACATGCATGAATGAAATCCCACGTGAGGCTCTATAGAGTCCTATTAGAGCCAAAGAATGTAGATGAAATTCTACAGGCTAACGTTAATTTAAAAAGGCAGTAAAAAAAAAACTACAGTCAATGTAAAAAAAAAAAAAAAAAAAAAAAAAGCATTGTATTGTATAAAAACAAAATATAAGAATGAATCAATAAGCAACATAGAGTTAGGGTGAATCCAAAATAATCCTTGGTAATTTGTTCAAAATTCAATATTATTATAACACATATTATAGCACTGTCTTTAAATGGTATAAATTACGTAGTTTTATGTACACTGTTGCTCTGTGTTTTAGGGACTGCAGATGGAAAATAGCTCGAAGACCTAAAGTCTGATGAAAAAAAGCATCTCTTCAGATATTATTAGTCCTCCTTAAACAAACTAAACTAAATCTTTACAGCATATTTTCATGGAGTCATTGCTTACCATCCAGAAAGAGAACACCTCAAAGAAGCACTTAATAAAGTAAAAATTAACTACACAACTGAAAATATTTTTCAAATTAATATAGTTGAAATAAAAGATGAAGATTTTTTTTTCTGTCCACCTTCATAGGTGGTGTACCAACTACCATAAAACACTATAAGAAGAAATATGTATTCACTTTCTATGAAAGTATAGACTATAGTATGTAGTGTGTACACTATGGGTTATAGTGGCTTCAACCATAGTATATTTTTATATATTCACACTTTTTTGATTTACTTTTGTTGCTTTTATTTAACCTAAAGCCAACATATTTACATACATATTCTCTTTTGCATTTATAGACTTTTCTTTTCCTTTTTTTTAGTTTTCATGGCACTGTTGTAATTCCATACAGGTTATCTTCGCCACGTTACGGGTCACGCAGGCGCAGTACACAGAACGTCATGGCTGACACAGGCTGGCCAGTCTGTGCGAAGAGTTTGAAAGGTGTTATTTTGGACTTGTGTGGAGTTTTGTATGACAGCGGGGAGGGAGACGGAGTTGCTATCCCTGGCTCCATAGAGGCTGTGAAAAGGTGAGTGTATGACTGTTTGCTTGTGGCGTTGTTTGAGATTTTAAAGTTTATTTTTGCAAAAGTTCATATACCACGGAGCGAAGAAATCGTGTCTTACTTACGACGGTAGTGCGCATTTTCTTATGGGGTAGAAAGTCAAAAGTTGTGTATGCAATGTGTGCATTCTGCATTGATTTAGCCATTTATGCCAACAACACAAGAACAGGCAAACTTTATGTTGCCTGTTCTTGTGTTCCCAGTAACCTTCATATCACTCTTGCTTTTTTTTTTACAGACTCAAAGAATCAGACCTGGAGCTGCGTTTCTGCACCAATGAGACCCAGGCAACCAGAGAGAAGTTCGTAGCCAAACTCCAAAGACTGGGCTTTGACATTTCTGTATCTGAGGTCTTCCCTCCTGCCCCTGCAGCCATTGCTGTTCTCAAGGAGCGGGGTTTGAGGCCCCACCTACTGGTGCATGACGGTAATGCGCGTAAATATCCTAAAATTAAAAAAAAAAAAAAAAAAAAAAAGCTAAATAAATAAAGCCGTTCTGAGAAAATCTTAAGAAGCTGGAGATTGCATATCCCTCTGAACATCCCATAACCCTGTATTCATGGTGGCCAGTGGTGGTAGCAGCATGAAGCTATTCTTCTGCATGGTCTGAGTTGATCCATACATCTACCCTTCAACTCTGATCAGCTTCCTAATGTGGAGTTATTAATCGATCTAAACATTAATAAAGCAATAAAGAGAATAGTTCTATTAATCTTTAAAAACAAATCCTCACTTGCTCATTCAAATATGACTTGTTCTTTTTTTTTTTGTTTGTTTGTTTTTTGCAGGACTTCTCCCTGAGTTTGATGCCGTAGATAAGACCAACCCAAACTGTGTGATCATTGGAGACGCAGCAGAAAACTTCTCGTACCAGAACTTAAATGAGGCATTTAGGGTTTTGATAGGACTGGAAAAGCCAGTGTTATTCTCCCTTGGCCAGGGGTAATAAATTATTCAAACGCAAGACAAGAGACTGACTGTATTTCACAGATTTAGCTAAATGCTTATGATTCTTTTTTTCACCGCTTTCTTAGGAGATACTACAAGGAGACAGATGGGTTAAAACTAGATGTTGGTGTTTACATGAAGGCCCTTGAGGTATGTTTTTTTTTGTATTACTTGTTCAGTTTGGCAGTAAGACATAATTCTGTCACAATGTCATCCTGCTTATAACCTGAAGTTTCTTTTCCTTTCCAGTATGCTTGTGATTTAAAAGCAGAAGTAATTGGGAAGCCATCACCAACGTTCTTCCAGAGTGTTCTCACTGACATGGGACTGAAACCACAAGAGGTAAGTAACAAGAAATGGTCCTGCATGTTGTCAGAGCACACCGATGAAGATTTGTCCTTAAAATTACACTAATTCGTTGGGTCAAATATGACTTCAAATTTAAGAGGAATTTGATTTGACCGACTTATAATCATGTGGTTCCTGCACAAAGTGATACATTTAATTAGTCATTTCCTGATCTGGATAATTATGGTCGTACGTTCTTCAGTTCATCCATTTGTCCATCCAATTGTAAAATTTTCAATCCGCAAATTTGCTCATCCGTTATTCAGTCCGATCATCCATCTTTCTGTCCATCCAATTTCACATTTATCCATCCGTCCGTCCGTCCACCCACCCACTTCTGCATTTAACGAATCATAGATATGTCATCTATCCATCTGTATTTTTCTTATCCATCCATCAATCTACCTATTTTTCTATCTGTCCATCCATTTGTTCTGTTGCTATTTAAAAAAAATCCATTCTTCAGGAATCTTAAAATATTTACTCACAAGATTGGTACACAACATTTTGCAACCATTAAGCACTCGCAGTTTATGTACCAATATTCTTCTCTTCTTCGCCACAATTTCAGGCTCTTATGATTGGAGATGACCTTGTGAACGATGTAGGAGGGGCCCAGTACTGTGGCATGAAAGGTGTGCAAGTCAGGACAGGCAAATACAGGTCAGTGATATCCTCAAGCCTGATAAATCATTTCATTTCAGCCACAAATGGTGCAATATCCAATATTTCCATCTCCTTTGTAACTGGGTTTGTTTTTTTGAAGCTTCCTTAAAAGTTGAAAAAGTATTACAAATCTCTCAGACATGTTGCAAAAAAAACACGCAACAGTCTATTTTTAGAAACTTGTGCCCTTTTAAAGGAAATGCATGACCATTTTTGGAGCAAAGCGCTTTGAGAAGACAAATGTTTGTTTTCCACCACACGATGGCGCACTTTGAACACGTTTTCCTCCACAGACCCTCCTGTGGCCCAGACGACCCCGTTCTTAAATCTTCCAGATTTGTTTGTTTTAAGACTCTGCCAAAAATAGAGTTCATTCTCTCCCCAACGTTGACCGCAACTTTTGAGTCACTGAGCGATTTATTGGTCCCAACCTGGGGATTACTGTAAGGCAGCTCTTAGGATGTCATCACACGGAGGTCATGGCAGATTATTTTTAATGGTAAATGCTGTGCTTATGGTTTGAAGGAAATGGAAACATTACTATGGGAATATGCTGATGCTTGTGTGGAACTGCACATTATGGCATATCTGTTATGTGTTCCAAATCATAAATCCAGATCTGTTTTAATTTTGCATCTAAACCAGATTTTAATGTGTATTTTAGCTCAGAACGCCACTGGAATTTACATTGAAGATAATTTTGACACATTACCACAGGATTTTATGTGATGGATCCTCTCGTAGTTGCTCATGTTAAGTGAAAGGAGATTATACATGGCTTTAATTATGTCTTAGATGATAGTCAATACTTTGTAGAAAACTCTGAGGCCTTCAGAGCGTTCTTTGGATTTATGCTGGGAATAAATTTCTCACACTCGTATTAATTGAGTGACCTCTGAAGACACTTTTGTGCACTGGATTTTATAGGAGTATCAGAATCAAGGGTACTGCATTCCACACACTATCTTTTCAGATTTTAGTTTTTATTTTATCAGTGAAGAGTCTTTAAATTCATAGCTGTGCTCCACTTTATGTTGGTCCATCGCATAAAATCTGAATGAAAGACATTAAAGTTTGCAGCTGCAATAGAAAACAACTAGAGACTTTGTCCCAGGTACAGCAAAATAAATATCACACATTGTGCACTGTGAATGTGTCCGTGCTCTGTCTAAAGTGAACTAAGACCAAATTAAATCTATCAATCATTGGTGGTTTAAAGCCACCTCACCGAAATGGGGTCACTACTATAATGCGTCTAATCATGAATCAACACCTAGCCTCAATTGGCCAGAATCGAAAAGCAGCGATTGTTCAGTGCAGCTGTAAACCAGCTGGGTTTTGCCGTGGCACGGCAGGGCCTGCTGCAGACTGTCACAGCAGGATTTTTTTTTTTTTTTGATCATGATACCGAGACAACACTGAGTAATCTGCAAGAGCATCAGTCATTTTAATCCTGCAGTCAGACAACAGTTTCTCACAACTCAAAAACTATACCTCACCTTTGTGCAGTTATTCTTGTGCATTTATGGGATATTGGGATTTGTCTGTGTACGCTTTGCTGTGCTTTTTGGCCTAGCATGCACATGCATGTATAGTTAACCCTGCTTTGTGTTTGTACCAGCATATGAGCTGGAAAGCCAACTTTGTAGGGTGATTCAGCACAAGCTTAGGAGACGAGGCTATTCTGGGTGAAGCTCTCAGTGGAACAGGCTCAGTTCATGTGGTTTATGTTCCTCCACAATGTTGCTCTAACAGTTTCAGTCAGTTGGGCTCCAGAACGCAGGTACTCTGAAGAATGTCTGTCACATATAAGCTAAACACAGGATAAGGCCGATTATATTATATCACCACTTGACTCATCTCATTATGTGGATGTAAGCAAGATGAATGGAGCAAAGGAACGTACGTGCTATCAGTTTTTTGGCTTTATCGCAGCTGCTGTTGGATATTTCTATAATCGCTGGTGTAGCTAGTTTGTCACATGTTTGGTAAAAAGAAGCGGCGGTTATTTAGTGGATCTGTCTTGGTGCTTCTGATATCAGGTGTGTCGGTGCAACGAATCATCCAAATGTTGCTGGATAGTAGCTCTTGAGGACTGAAGCTGGCGGCCCCTCAGCAAGGAGAATGAATATTTTGCCCAACTTTGAAAGCCTTCACCTGCGGATTCAGCTCAATGTTCTGGTTGTTGACCAAAACGTTTCCTTTTCAGTTCCCACTACCCCTACAGTTATCCCAAGATTATCTTACAAGTCAGACAAGGTTTTGAGAAAATGATCCCTTTTTACAATGTAGATTTCCTTTGTTTGCAGTTAAAGGTTTTCTAAAATTTAACTGCGTTTCTGCTTTTGTCACATATTATGGTCACAAATAGTTATTTTGTAAAAAAATAAGTCTCAAGTCTCAAAGTTTAATTTAATTGACTTTTCTTTTAGGGACCTCTTTGCTAATGGACGTAAACTAGAAATGAAAAAAGGGATTATGTTGGTCTTTCAAAATAAAAGAAGAAATAAAACCCACGATTGCAGTTTTTTCTGTTAGTAATTTTACCAAACCAGTAATTAAAAAGGAACAGATTGTGTTGAAATTTCAACATAAAACTCACAGATAACATTAAAAAAAGTTCTACTTTAAATAGTTGTATTTTATAGTTTGGATCACTACTAGTAGATTCACTAAAGATTAAAAATGCATTGTCAAGTCTTTCCAAAAAAAAACACATACTGCACATCATCTTCAAAATAAAAGTTCAGGTTGTTCTCAGAATCCATTATTGCAAATCTAAGTTCCACATTTCTAGTAGGACTGAGAAAAATCACCCTGATGGCATTTCAAATTAAAACTCAAACATCATGTTTTCATTGCTTGTTTGGGCTAAACAAGCCCAAGCAAGAAAAAAAAAATACTCGTTTTGCTATGCACCAAGTGCCAAGCACTATTAACTTATCTACTTTCCTTTTCTTTTTTTTTACTTTTACACTGCATACAGCAATTACAACAACTTTAGGACATCAAAACAGTCATTTATGTCTTAAACAGAACCAGCTCATAATATTTAAAGTCTCTCAAATGGCCAATTTCACATACAGAGTGTCTGAAAGAAATAAGAGTAACTGTGACAGTAATGGTGTTTCAGAGAGCCATGGGAGACGTGAGATTTAACATTGTTTAGGCAAACAGCCCGGGTGAACCCTGGCCTGCTCAGAGGAGCTATAAACCCTCAGTCAGATCTGTGAAAACACAGCTGTTTCCAAGTCAACCAGATGCTGCACAGACCTCCAATTCCCATCAGGTTTGAATGAAGGCAGCCTCAAAATACCCCAGACCCAGTGACGGGGCAGGAAGGTGAAAAGGATACAAATATTAGACAAATCAGGCAGAAGGGGCTATTGGAAAAACTGTGGCTGAGAAACGTTCCCCGGTTGGTTTCTCTTAAGATTTACAGCTAGAATGAATACATAGTACCATTTTTAAACGTTTTGTCTCATCTTGTTTTTGTTTTTTTTGTTTTTTGTCTTTTCAAATAAAAACCTGAAAAGTGTACATTGCTTTTATATTCATTGCTTCAAAAATATAGCAAGGATTTCATTTTTCACATGTGGCAAACCTTTGGCAGATACCTACTGTTGAATTTTTGTTGTTGCTGCTGCTGAGGAAAATGTAATAATGTCGTCTAAAAGGCTTGGAAAAGGCCGAAGTCTTTTCCTCAATCTTTAAGTTTCCATACAGCGTGTTTGCATGCTTTCTAGAAATAACGAGGCTAAGGCCTTGGCAGAAACGAATGCCGATGTGTAGGCAGATCATAGGGATAATTGCAACAAAGCCGTTCTGCTAGTGCTCAGCTTTTCCTGGTTCTGAAATAATGAGCTACAGTTAGTGCAATCCAAAGGAGCCCTTTGCTCTTTAATATAGAACAGGTTTTCAGAGTGGGGCCTTTGAGTGAAATGTGGCTGGATTTTACATGAGGTGTGTGGGAAACCTGAGTCCTGATGTTAATCAGCTGCATGGAGACAAATGTGCCAACAGCGTGCTCTGCTCCAACCTTTGTTCAACCTTTTAGATTTTGCCGTTGAGTTGCAGCCAGGGAGTTAGAGGTGTAGAAAATGTTAAACATTATTTTCCCTGTGTAAACACTTGGGCAAAAACATAAAAAAAAAAAAACTTGCAAGCGGCTCCTTTACGCTAACTCCAACTTTATCCCAATGCTGTTTTAGAGATGCTGTAAAAGCTGCAAGATTATGGCAGGTAGAGTCATCGTTCAGATTTAAAAAAAAAAATAAATAAAAGTGTAGTATGGATTTTTATTCAGTCTCCCTGAACAACGACCTCCTTTTGGCTCGGATTACAGCTGCAACCGTTTGGGGATATATTTTTGCCGGTTTTGTACATGCAGACTCTCAATAACTCAAGCTCAGTCAGATTGGACGGGTGGGGTCTGTAAACATGAATTTCCGAGTTTCTTTTCCCAGATATTCTTTGACTGGGCCATTCTAATGCATGAATATAGTCATGTAGGATACTATTGAATAGTTCATTTATTTTAGTAGCTGGACTTACTTAGTAAAACACCATTCAGCTTAATTACACAAAGACTGATGTTTTAAAGCCTTGGTTTCTGCCAACTGTTATCAATAATAAAGATAAAGACGTTTAGGATTAGAATGTTAGATCAGACCAATAAAAAGATTAGCACAGGCATGTGGACTTAATGGGAAAGTATGTATAACAGCTGCTTAAAGGTCATTTCTAAAATATGATGTTAATCTGAATAACAAATGTCATCATAACCTTTATGCTAACTTAATGAATATGACTTTACAATAAGCTTTGATTGAAACAATTTCAGTACAGCTCCGACTATATGTTAAGGTTTATTGTTCTGCTAACAATTTAACCTCACTTCCAGTATGAACTATTTCATAGCTTCTTTGCGGTGTTTCTGACAGGACTCTCTTTTATTTGGCTCTATCAATATTCCATTAAACTGAGCAGCTTTCCTGTCCCAGCTGAAAACAGCGTCTCTACAGTGTTGCATGATGCTGCAACCACTGCGTTTGATCATAGGTATGTTTATTGGCTTTCTTCCTCTCTTCCATAAAGGTCCAATTTGGGGAGAGCGCGAGCCCTTTCTTCAGATTTTCCCACCTGAGCTGTAGATCTCTGCTGCTCCTCCAGAGTAAAATAAAAATTAAAGTACAAGGCCTCTTGGCTGCTTCTCTGATTAATGCTGACCTAGCCTGTCAGCATTAAAAATGGAAAGTGACACACTATGTATCACTTTCCATTTTCAGATCAAAACAAATGCATGCCACACTTTGTTTCTATGAAATGTTGAAAAGATAATGTTATTGTCTTTCCACTTTGTGTTGTGCAACACACTGTGTTCGTCTTTCACGTCAAATCGACTGAGGCAACACTGAAGGTTTTGGTTGAAATGTAACACATTGTGAAAATAGATCGAGGGGTGTGAAACCTTTTGCAACAAACCAAGGAAGGTGCTGAAACAAAACAGCTAAGTTGCAAGCCATAAAAAGAAAGAATCTTAATCGGAAGATCTCAAAATGCCAATCAAGAATTGAAAAGAGGAACTAAACATTTGGATGTTTGTGGTCTCTTCAAGGGACTGTTGTTGTCACCACACATTTTCTGTATTAATGAAAGCCGTGTTCTAGATTTTCGTACCGTGTGTTACCAGAGTATGACGCAGCCACTTGAATTCTGTGTTTTTGTTCTTGTTTTTTCTGTCCTGTGGCTTCTCGTTGTTTTCTCGGTTTTGGACAGGGATCTCCCACAGTCTCTGACCTTAGCTGGTCCTGTGCTCTTTGTTTCTTGTTCTCTTATCTTCAGGGAGCTGCATCAGCACGGAACCGGGGCGCTTTGAAGCAATTTAAAAGCGGCTTCACGTCACACTGCCTCCTTACATCCCATTTTGCAACATGATTTCATTGCTGCTGCTGCTGGTTTGTTTGTGTTTTCTTCTTTCTTTCAGATGAAACACAGATTTGCAAAAACTCTCTGTGCACGTCGACATCCTTTTGTCTCTGTAGCAGTGTGTCGGATCTTAACCAGCCATTGATGAGTACTTGTTGCATTTCTGATGAAATCTGGCAGAGAGTTCAGACACACAGCAGTAAGCGTCTTTCAAAGGTTTACACTGTAAACCTCCCACTCTGGCCAGCACGTCACTGCTAATGGGAACGTTGGGAAACAAGCAGACCGAGCCAGATTCAGACTCTCAGGAGGGAGAGAGTGTGAGTCCCCCGATGATGCGAAATCACAGTGCAAGTTCACTGAAACCGCACCCAGGTTTGTGCCCTCTCAGTCGGCGGTCGTCACAGAGGGACGCAACAGGAAGCAAGCTCTGCACTGGGGGGTCAGTGGTCATGTGATTATAATCTAGATAAGTGTTTCTCCTGCAGCTTAGCTGCACTTTTCTCAAGAAACAAAAAATGCGCATGACAACAAACCACATTTTTTGGCAATTGGCATAAAATTATCATATAAAACAAAGGGTTAGAAGTATTTCAGGGTGTCGGAACACCCTGAAGTGTGTGCTACTTTAGGGTCATAAATAGGAAAGGAAAGGATTTGCGCTTTTAATAAACAACTCCCTTTGAGCAAGCACTTGGCAAAAGAGCTTGAGAAATGCTTTTGCAGTTGTTGACACTACAGCAAATATGTAACTTCCCTGAAACGTCCCCTTATTGTAACCACAGCTCTCTGTTCCTGTTAATCAGTATTATTAGTCCAACATGACTCATTTCCAGAGGCCAACTTAAAGATTTTTATTTTACCTACGGGAACAATTTTTATTCATTTGAAGTTAAATAAAAATAGTATTTATGGCAGTTTTATGTAAACAGTGCCCTCCATGATTTTTGACACCCCCAGAAGGAAGATGTAAAAATCATGCTGTGAGACAGAGATTTTATTATGCAACATTAACAGTAGTGCAGTATTTCTGCTGTCGAGATTGCATGCAGCTGTATTTTGTTAATGCCGTAGGACTTTGTCATCTATAAAATTTCACAGTGTCTATACTTACAAGGAGGGGGGCGTTTAACTCTTCTCTGCACTTTTTTCTTTTTTTCTTTTGCAGAAATGCTCAAGTGATAAATTTTCGGTTTTCTCTTCCGCCAAATTGTCATTCTAAATACTCTGGTATTTTATACAGTGTATGATGCTCTCCAACAAGCTTTTCACGTTCTTTAGAAGATAAACACACCCACAGGATCACACCTTCGCCTCTCTACTTACCGGTATCCATGAGATGGATTTTCCGTTGCTCACCTTTGTTTCACATCAAATATGCTAGGAGTGTTTATTACCAAATAGCTCAATCTTGTCTTATCTTAGACCTCGTAGCATTTAGGACCCTCCACCTGTTTAGGTTCAGTATAAAAGTGCTTACAGTCTTTTTTAGTCTTGCCTTTTAACTGCTGTTTTAGAGTCTTGATTCAAAGACGTTTGCTCTCTCTCTAACAATCCTTCTCTCCATTCATGGTAGTTAAATTATCTTTGGTCCCCATCCAGTCTGGTTTGTCATTGTCCCAGTCATTTTAATCTTTTCATTTATTCCTTTCGACTTTGTACATGTCTAGGAGACTTGATGTTTGTAGATCAAGACACACCTCTTGTCTAGGACTGAGATAATTTAACTTTGTTCACCTCATACTTTATCCAAGGCAAACAAGAACTAAAACCTAAAATAGTAATAAAAAATTGCTTGAGTTACATCTGTTTCATTAAATTGGAATATAAAGAATTGCCATCTAAGTTTCACAAAGGAATTCCCCCATATCTGAAACATACCGTCATTGGCCGTGTTATTTGGTGCACCTGTTCAATTGCTTGCAAAAACAAATGGATAATTGGCCAATCACATGGCAGGAACTGTTTTCATCTGGGCAAATAGTTGTAGTAAGGAAAATTTACTGAAGTTTGGAAAAAAGCATCATGAAGGGTAAGAAAAGTGAAATGTACACCAGGCAGCAAAAAATAAAACTGAGGCTATTTATTTCACAGGGTCACCAAAATTGGACGATGAGAGATTGGGGGGAAAAAAAAGCATTATCCATCCAAAATAAACCCACTACGAACTTTACTTGTCTGTGGATGTTTTGGGAACTGTAATCTGAGTCTTATTCAAGACAACCAGGAGAAATGGTTGTCTTGAATAAAATTTTTTTTAAATGATTCGAAATTGTAGATATCTCTGAAAGTAAAAGATCGTTTTCCTTTTGAATGGGCCTACATTTTGTGTAAGCTCAGAAAATGGATCTACACAAACGTATCTAAAAAAAAAAAAAATCCCATCTCAAAATTTGTTTTTAATATGTTAGGCAGTGGCTTGCATTACAGTAAACTTATAATGCACTTCCTTATTTAGTTTAGAATGAATGGTGGGAATTGTGTAACCAGGGTTATAAAGTACAGAGGTTAGCGCGTCTTATCAGTGAAGCTGTTGTGTTTGTGCAAAAAAAAAAAATCACACATATACACACAAATGCAAGCTTGTAAATGAATAACATCAGTTGGAGCACAGTTACCCCCAGATGGTCGCTATGCAAATATCCAGACATCGCTGTAACTGCTCCATTTTCCTGCAGTCAGTCGTCAGAACCACGATGGCCTGAGACCGAATAGGGAATGAGCGTAGAAAGAATGTGGGTCAGCGTCACAGTGAGGCACTGCTACCCGTAGAGGTGGTACAGTATATTTTGATGGAAAGGTAAACAAGAAGGCTTAACACACATTTGTCACACATTGAACTACTAAAACGCCTGTTATGCATTACCGCATGAGGAATGTGAGGATCCTGTAACTTTGAAACAGTGGGGAAATCTAGGAGTAGTTGTTTGTGGTCCTAATGCTACAGTGGAGATAATCGTCGTCCAGCCTCTACATCAAAGAGTTTGTGGAGATGAAAGGAAAGTCTCCAGGAGCAACAACCTTTTAGCAACTGATCAAAGTTTATACTAGAGTTGGATCATTGGATCATTAGAGCTTCTCTCTATATATATTGAAATTGCTAAATCGATGTGTTCACCGTCACATTTACAGCATCTTGGATGCAATATTTTGTTGACTTGTATTTTTTCAATAATAATAAAATGATAAAAAGTTGAAACCAGATATTTACACAAACTGTACAGAAAGACTAAACCTTTCCTATTTAGTTGAGTTAGCTGTAATTTTGGCTCACTCCTCTGGACAGAACTGGTCTAATTTTTAGGCCTCTGGTATCAAAGACATTTTCAGCTCTGAGATTATGACTTTGTGATGGCAACTCCAAAACATTGACTTTGTTGTCCTTATGCCACTTTGTAAATAATTTGATCCTATGCCTCATTTGTACATAAAGTTTAACTTCTTGGCTAATGTCCTGAGATTTTTTTTTCAATATTTCTTTATGTTTTTCCTCATGGTGGAATCTATTTGGTGAATTGAACTGGTTTATTTTGTCAAACTTTATTTCGTGGAACGTCCTCGGAACAGCCAAGTAAATTAGCGCCTTAGAATTTATCCGGAGAAATACATTTAAGGGAAGCTAAGTGCGATAAACATTTTTCGAATATAGCAAAAGAGCTACATGAAAAATTAGCTCTGCTATCAGTGGAACTGTGCCCACCGCTGCATTTGACAATAAACTGTTTTGCTTCATTTACTGTTTTTGGTGCCACCATTTTGAATGGTAGCACTATTGCCTGGTGAATTTAACATTTGAGTGTAACAGACATTGCATTCTCTGGTAAAGGACAGGACACATTTTCAGAGGACCTAAAGAGAGCAGCCTGATCAGTCAGGTTAGGGATTTTGTTAAAGCAGCTATAAAACACCGTAAATGTGTTACTGTAGGATCTGCAGAAAGCACATGCTCCTTCCCATCCGATCTCCTCCTCACTGACTCGACTAGGCATCGGACTGAACATAAGACCGTAGTGATTATGGCTGGCCTTTGTTCTGTGCAGACCTGTGTCACTGAACCTCGACAGGGTGGCTATGTCTTCTGTAGCAGCAGCTTAATCTTCTTTACAAACCGAGTAGTGCCCCTAGCTTAGCTCTCAGGTACATACTGTATTTCAGCCTGGCTTATCTTTCATTCCTCCATCGGTGTCCGATGACGTCTGTAACATAATTTATGTCACCTTCTATATTTAATACCCTTCTCTGTAGGTTTCACCTATGCAACTCTATAATCTTTCACCCACTTATTGTGCCTTTATTTCTCAGGGTAGTTTTTTTTTTGTAGAACCAGATTATTCTTCTTGCAGTCGTGCCTTTGCAGGTTCAGTCTGAGTCACACTTTGACCACACAATTGCTCAGCTTTGCGAAGCCTTTTCCTCCGTAGGCAAGAGTATGGTCGAGCAGAACAGCGCAGTCCCACACACCCAGTCCTTTTTTTTTAACCACCGTTTGCAGATGAGTTTTGTCTGTGTGGGAAGGAAATGGAGTTATCTCAGTGCAACTCGTCTCCATTGAGGTTGTAAACTTGTCAAAGGATCGTCAGCTCACCAGTTCGTGTTTCTAAATGTGTCATTTCAGTCGGTTTGCTTCCACAGCACAATCCACAAAGACACCATTTTATGTTCACAACCTCATTCGAAGAGAAAATGAAAAGCATTCTGACTCATTTAGGGATTTTTGTTATCGAGCCAGCGCGTTTTGAGCGAAGCTGTTTATTTTTCAATGATTTATCCCACCCAATTTATACATAATGCGTTTTATCTGTGCATGTTTATTCAAATTTTGATATTGAGTTGTGCCAAAACAACATAAAAAAATAAAAATGCATATTGAATATGCATGCGTGCACATTCTTGTCTGCCAGCTGCACATTTCTATGCACCTCCTTTGTGAGCAGCTGGTGAAACACTTGCATGGTAAATGGGAACATGCATGTTACAAAAGGTTAGTATTTCCTTTGCTGTATCTCCTTTATTTTTAATAGATGGCACATGAAAGCTTGTTTTTGTTTTGTTGGTCCCCACCCCTCCTTCCATCTTTGCTCCACACTGATCTTTTTTTTTTTTTTTGCTTCCAAAGAATTAAAGTGCATTAGGATGCCACACTTTTCATTTTCATACAATTACACAGGTTACAACATTTACAAATGGGTAAAGTTCATAGGATTTTTATTTTTCTTTCAATTGAAATTTTGGTTCATTTATACCTGGATCAGCTTCTTTGTACACCCATTTCATGATTTTGTGCTGCCATTTCATTGCTATACCTTCATTGAGTTTTGACATGGTCCTACCTTTTAGAACCCTTAATAATTTCTGGCGTATTATTTAAAGTTCAAATCCAGGAAAGAGAGTGAAAGTAAATTGTTCCTGTATAGAGTAATGCAGTATTGCCCCTCCTCCACTTGTTGCTGCACAATGCTAGCCAGCTTCCTTTTTTTTTTTTTTCTTTTACAACAAAGGCAGTCTTGGTTTTTGGAAGAATTTCTAATTGCCAAACCAACTCCAGTTGCTGCTGTCCCAGACAAAAAAACACAAAAAACAACTGTTAGTCTAATAAAATGTTGAGGGCTATGTTTAAAGCTTTGGATCTTTATAATAATATAAAAAGTCTCATTAGATATTGAAATACAACAGTTGTGGTAAATGAAGGAATTTGTCTGGAGAAATGTAGGAAATCAACACACTGAACTATGAAATCTCAACCGTCAGTGGACGACACACTCTTTCAGAAAGCCTGTTGTCCTCAGCACCATGTGGTGACTGTTTCCGCCGGCCTCCTTCGAAGCTTGTTTGGTGTTGGAACTCAATAAGATATCAATTATTAACCTAGGTTCTTTCTTTTTTTCTTTTATGGTAAGACCAGACTGCCACAACAAGACAAAAGAGCTGACTGGGCCTTAGCCTCTGACCTCCACAACTGTACTTTTCCACCCTTTGACAGAGAAAACAAAAAGTGTTGAAGAATCTGAGTGCTAAAGCCCACAAGCAAAAGCATTGAGCAGCTTTTTAACATACAAAGGAAAATTCTTTGCCGTTTGAATGGATAATCAGTCCTGCTAAACAATTCCTAATTGCCACCCTAATCAGCCAAGCATGGTGTGAATTTGGGGATATGCCTAGTTAATGTTGTTTGCCACCATTTATCCACATGCCTTGTCTCTGCATGTTTGTTTGGGTGTGCACACAAACGCATTATGCGTGTCTGAAGCAAGTGACTCGGCAGAACCGCGTCGCTATCTTAAAACGCTCATACAGAGAGATACGCAAATAAAAGCTGTGCAACTCGTCAGCAACACTGCAAATAATAACACGCTGGTTAAAAGCCTGTGGTAAGATCTGGGTCACATGAAGCTCCGCATACTGAGCAAATACTAACAGCTGTGAAATAATGAACTTCTTAAAATGCAGTTAAGAAGACGAAGACGTTCGGTAACGGTTTGTGTCCTCTGGTCTTTAATGTTTGGAAAAGCTGAAAGTTTCCAGTGGGAGGGAGTTGACGCTTCTGACTTTCTCTCTTGCAAAAAAAACTCTGCCTGGCTCTCTCAGGAGGCTTTTTTTTTTTTCTTTTTTCTTTTTTTTTTTTTTTTGTACAGCAGCAGGATGAGTGGAAAACGGAAAGCAAATCTAGTTGCTCATCACGCTGCACGTAGGGAACTCCCTTTGAGTCCAGCTCGCCTGAAAACAGCGGTTAATCTGAGTAAAGTGTGAACACCGTCTTGCAGCTGTTTGCTGCTTGTGAGTCAACATTGCACATCTTCTCTGCAGAGAAAAGGGACACGTCTGTTGCCACAACATGCGAAAAGATGGTGGTTCGTCATTGTTCCGTTGGGCTGTTTATTTTAGTAAGGCCTTGCAATATCAGATAAAGGAGGGAGATATATGAAAAGCCTTGAGTTGATTGGGATGAAACCACGCTGCATCTGGGTTGGCCTGGAGCTCTTCACATTTTTGAGCATTTAAACTGTGATCACATTCTCACCGTCAAGGCCACTGAGTCTCCCGTAGCGTTACTGGGTTTAGGGAAAAAAGGAGCAGCTGCTCACCTTCGTTCCGACTGCCCCGGGGTTGGAGCAGGGAGCTTTGTCTTGTGTTGGCATCTAATATCCACCCACAAGGCTTGGCTGAGCATAACGGCTATAGTTATCATGCAGTCATGTTTGCGTTCAGGTTGTGTGTCTGTGTAGGTAACTTTATTATGAAAATACAATCCTTCCCATTACTCTTTTCCTGATTCAACAGTTTGGTATGAAAATTTCCACATCATCTCCGACGGTTTGCTGTCATAACTAATCCGCCCACGTTGTTATTTTTTGGTGATTTGCAGCAGTTACACATAGGTGTTTTTTTCTTCTTTTTTTTTGTGAACTTTAAAGCTTTTGTGTTTTGTCATGAAAACCACATAGTTGGAAACATTTCAATATCCTCACTGCAGCAGTCATTTGGGAGCGTGACGTGCAAAACCACCCAATCAAGACATGTTCGGTTACTTTATTTTGGAGATTAACCAAGAACTCGGTTGTTGACCGAAATCGGCTGATTTTCTTGCTTGCTTGACAGACCAAGAGGGAAACTTGAAAAAAAAAAAAAAAGAAAAAAAAAATTCCCTGTTTGGTTATACAGAATGCTCATGCTATCAAAATCTCTTTTTCAGCGTGGAAGCTGTTACCGAGAAAATTGAACCCAAAGTTATCAATCCATAGCATCAACATTATCAGTGAGGCGTTTAAAAATGAGGTCAGAGGAAGAACAAGATTCGATTAGCTATTTTAAAGTCTTTTCTGCAACATGTGAAGACGCATCTGTGCTTTATTTAAGTTGAGAAAGATAACAGGAAGGTATGGTGTCTGTTTTGTTTTTTTTTGTGATTTCCTCTGTCTACTAATGAACATATTGGATTTAAAATGTTGGCAGCTTTTTTTTTTTGAAATCTAAGTGTTAAGATCATGATCTGCAAATTAGTGAACATCAAAGGAGACTGATGTGTTGTTTTTTCAGTGGTATCGGATTTAGAAATGTTAATTACTAATATAAGATGGTAAGCATGTTCAACTGTAATTATTTTGTCTTTCATTAAAAAAAAATTGAAATCTAGACCCTTTTCATTAAAGTAGTACAAAGGGTCTACTTTACACTAATTGCTGTATTAACTTGCTTAATGTAGTAAGTGCATGTCTTCATATCTAGCTGTTAAAAATCAGTATAAAAAATACCCTAGAGTCAGTAATAAAAGTTGAGCTCAGGAATCAACCTCAAAATTCAGGATGATTTTAGTTAACATAGAACTGGCCCTGCTAGGAGAAAAAAGGGTTTACTTTTGCCAACACATTATTTGTGTGTTATTTTTCAAATCCTTTTTTCTGCACTACTATCTTGTTGTCTTGTTTAATTATGGAATAGAAAAAGGAGATGTGTGCTTCCAGTAGATAAACAAAGTAGTGACCTACATTCAACTGTACCTCAAACATGGTTTATTTTCCATTGCATTTTAATCATACCAGCGTCCAACAAACGGGACCAAATAAGAGAAATTGATACCAGTCAGAATTTGTCATAGTAAATTACAGCACCACAATCAGTTTCACATAAAATCTTTTTCTAACTTATGTTTTGCTTCTGTAGAAAGTTTTAGAAATATGGAAGCCACAAAACACTTCCATATTTCTGTTTTTGTCACTGTAGTTTTTCTCCATTTGGGACAGGGGAAGCAGAACTAAAGTAACAATAATTGCACGCTTATTTCTATTACGCAGGTGTAATGAACATGTTGATAAACGTCTGTTTTTTGTTTTGTTTGAATGTGCTTTTGAATACTTTGCCGATATGAATCAAAATGTTCTTCATGCAATGTTCTTTAACCAGAGGACATGTAATTCAGAAACAAGAGACGTAATTCTTTGCACATTACCACTTTAAAGTTAGCTCTGATTGCCTGGCCTCCTTCATTACAAACTAAATGGTCATTTCAGTGTGATGGGAGCAATCTTTTTCTTTTTTTCTTTTTTTTTTTTTTGCCTAATCTGACATTTTTAACTTATTTAGTTTATGTCAGCTTAAATGGGATTTTCAGTACAGTTTCTAGACTTTAATGGGTGTTTGTTGTGGTAAATCCCACCTATCCACAGCAATCTTGAGTCATTTTTACCCTCATCAAGAGTTCCAAAATTCTGCCAACATCTGTTTTTAGTGCAGTGGGAAAGTATATCAGTCCAGCATCAAATTACCATGCGACACAGTCTTGGCCAGTTAGAGACCCTTGCCAAGTTTAACTTTTCCACAATTTGGGAGATTAAAACTACTAACTACCGTGTCATTTGTTGGGATTTTATGTGATAGAAGAACACATGATACGGCACAGTGGTGATGTAGAAGGAAAACGAGATATGGTTTATATAAGTATTATTTTACAAGCAAAAATCTGAAAAGATTTTGCCGTTGTTATTTATGATGCGTTTGAGGATTAGGTTAGGCTTGAGGTTTTGCTAATATGTCAGCATTTTTTTTTTACCAAACAGGCGCCCAGCAGAGTGAAATGAGCTAAATACAATTGCATGAAGTCCCGCATTGTCGTTCCAGGTCAGTTATGAACCATTTTATGAAGCTTTTTTTTTTTTGCATAAACCCCAATAAAAAAGTTTTGTATTTTGACATCTGTAACAGCTCAAGGCACATGAGTACTTTTGCAAGACCCTGTATAATAATCCTGAGCTCCAATTACCGTCGATGCATACACAACTTTTAAAATCTTTAAAAGTGCAGGCACATTTGCTATCCGTCCTACAGGCTCGTCTAGCTGTTGCTCTTATTTACCAATACAAAGGTCTCGTAGCAGTAAAGGTTAAGATGCTACAACTAGCAAAGGGAAAGGGCTATCATTTTTTGGACATATTGCGTCTTGAAACCAGCTTTAACATCATATTTTATTTGGGACCGAAACACATTCGGGTAGGCACTTTGGTCATTTGAGACCAAGTCCCCATATAGATAATCAAGGTCAAAACAATAATAACCGTGGGTGTCACGAACCAAGATTCTTTCCGTTTACGTTGCCAGAAAAACAAAACAATTTTTTTTTTATCCTGGTTTGTTTTCTTGTCACCATCTTCCCACCATAACAGCCTACTAAGTAATTCACTGCTGGCTCTGGTTGAACTTTTTATCTCAACCCCCTATGCCTGCTTCATATCTGCGCCATCTGCACTCACTCAGCTGAAACACCTACTCAGCAAAAAAGGTGGAGAGGTTAAGAGAGAAGTATAAATCGAAACCAAGTTCACATTATGTGACAGATTTGCTTCCCTCGGTCTTGTGCGCGTGTTTCTCATTCATGTTTCCTGTGTGGTGGGCAGTAGCGTTTGGGAGAGTTGTCATGTCTTCTGTACCTTGCGGGCGGTTGCCTTGACAATGTATGCAATCAAAACAACAATGGAGTGGTTCTCCTAACGAGAGGTTTAATGATCCCGTTTCCCTTTTTTGTTTTTCTGTGCGGTGTCTTATCTGTGTTTATCTCCCATGCACAGCTGACTTTCACAAACAAGTTTGCACTTTTTATGACTCATTTGAGTCCACTTTCATTTCATCATGGCACAGTCTGTACTCACAAACTGTTTATAGAGACTAGTGGTATATTAACCACCTGTAAGTTCTCTAAACCACCATCGTCTCAGTAATGCATGAAGAGCGTTCGCTTGCAACACGGGTTCAGCTTTTATAATGTCTAACATGGGTAGGATTAGAGGTTTACAAATTCATCTTTAAAGCACATACAGAGCAGAGAAGAGATTAATTTCTAAAACATTTATTATATAGTTTAAGTTCTTGAGTCATTCCAAATACACAGCTATGAAGGCCCAACTTTCAGTTGAGTAAATCAAAATGGATTTCAAATGGTGTGATAAAAGTGAAATCAGTCAGACTTAAATGTTGCTTGTACAGAGAGCTAAAAAAAAGTTTGTTTGAACCTTTGGTTAAAGATCAACCACAAAGATGAACCTCTTGTATTTCCTTCTATGCAGAATTTTATGGTTTGCATATCAGAGTCTGCTTACTGGTTCAAGCTAGAACAGGGGTTCCCATTTTAATCTGCTTACTCAAAGGGATTTTCCAAAGACATGTATTAGGCATACCGAATAATCTGCCTTTATCAATGCATTTCTGTAGGTTGTCCATTAAATGGACTTAGAGTTTTGTTCCTAATTTGACAATTTGCATTCTTTCCCGAACATCTCGTTCACCATGTTTCTGACTGGGGTTGTAAATATTTTGAACACTAGTAAGGTGTGGCATTTACCTCAAAAGAAATTATGCTGGAATTCACTTTGGTCAGCCCCTACAGGTGGCCGGGAGGTTGGAAATTGCTACCATATTGTACTGGCAACACTTTTTTGAAGCGTAACTGGTGTTAATTAGTGAAAAATATTTAGGTTTTTTTTTTATTTTTGAATGTTAATTCCTTCCAAAAGTTGTTTAATTTTTTCAAACATACATGTTGGAAAACTTTAAGTATGCTCTATGACATGTGGATAGTTATTTCAGGCTACATGAATGAGAAAGGGCAAGACTTTCAGCAGATAACAGAAAGGCTTAATTTTTCTAATGAATAAATATGCCATATGTGTCCTATTGGTGGAGATAAAAACCTTTTCAGTATGGGTAGGTAAAGATTTTTGCAACACAGAGGTATAAGAAGCATTTGGAAAGCTGCAAGAAAGTAAGAGAGAGCAAGACTTTCAGCACATAGCAGTTCCGTTTTGTTATAGGCAACAAGTTTACACTAAACTATGTTTACATGGACTAATGGTATGTTAGCTTTGCCTTTATCATACATAGAGAGCATTCACTTGCCACATCTATTAGGATACTCATGTCCTATCAAATGTGCAAGACTCAGCTATTCAAAATATGCATTAAGCTTAATAAGCCCAGGCCAGTGACTGGGGGGGGTCATAAAGTCAAATTTCTGGTCTTTTCCTGAGCAGGAAATGCACCATGCTTAAGCACTGACAGGTCAAACCAACAATAGCACTGTTAGTGCTGTTACTTTTCAACATTGCTTTATCTTCCAGGTTGCTGTGGTTTAACTTTTCTTCTGCGTAACATCTGAGTTTTTTTTTTTTTCATCTAATTATTTTACCCAGTTATTTGGATGTATTTATTTTACAGCTGCTCGGTATAACTTCCAAGTTGCAACTACCGTATTTTCCGCACTATAAGGCGCACCTAAAAACCTTCAATTTCCTCAAAAGCCGACAGTGCGCCTTATAATCCGGTGCGCCTTATATATGGACCAATATTGAGCCACAACAGGTCCAGCAACGGACCTTACCACAGGGGCCGCGTTTCATTGGCTAATGCCCATTTTAGGTCACAGTGCAGCTACCACGTGCGTGACCGTCTCACAAACACAAGCTACAGTAGTAAACATATGCTAATGTACATTGTGGACCATCAAAACCATGAATGCCGACTTACCCAGCCTTGCAAGAACAATAGGCATCAGTGATCTTGTCCACAGCTATATTTATGCTGAGGGTGTGAGGATCTGCTGTTTTCCTCATCTATCGGTAGCTTTTAGCTGTGACGCGGAGGCATCCAGTGGCTCAAACACCTTGATGTTGTCCAAAAAAGATGACATGAACTTGTTGGTTCCCCTGTCCATTGCCGTGGCTGATATGTTGTGAAAATCCGGCAGAAATGCTACGCTAATTAACTCAGATCGAAATGAAAGACGTCATGTTTACACAGACATGCAGTAGGCTGCTTACGTAGTTGGTCCACTACGGTAAGCAGCCGCCAACTTCTTTTTCCCCCGTAGAAGAAGTAGTGCGCGGTGCATGCTGGGATAGTTGTCAGAACACTGGTTTGTTAATAAAGTTTGATAATACATTTAAAGGGGGGGAGGGGCAGGGGAAGAGAGACAGAGACTGCAGCGGCAGCTTGTCGGTTGGTCTGTGTTACCCAGAAAGCAGTTGGGCATAATATCGCAACACCAACACCGTGAGTGAAACAACGACTGGGCCAGCCTACTATATAAAGTACTCGGGGACCATTTCTTTATTAATGTGGATGTGTAATAATAGAGTATGAAGCGTCTATTCTATGCGCCTTATAATGCGGTGCGCCTAATGTATGAAAAAAGTCCTAAAATAGGCCATTCATTGAAGGTGCGCCTTATAATCCGGTGCGCCTTATAGTGCGGAAAATACGGTAATCAAATAAGATGATGTCACCCTATGCTACATCCGGTAGATAAAAGAGAAGCTAAAGCTGAAAGTAGTTATTTTTAAACATCGTATTTTAGAGACTGAAACAATTTTCTAATCTTATGAACTTTATGCTCACAAACAGCTGATTTAGTGGCCTGCCTGGTAACTTTCTCTTTAAGCTTTGTCTTTGTCATGGGGGAAGTATGTTGTATTGTCTTACCTCAGGCTTTCAATGATTTTGTTTGTTTTTAATAAACAATAAAATAGCCAATTATGATTGAATTTGTCTTATGGCTCTAAGATATGATGTGTCATTTAAGGAAGCAAATTCAACTTTATGGGGTAATCTTATCTAATCTTACAGAGAACATGAAGGTAACACATTTGGAATCATACTCAAAGCAATTCTGTTTCTATTTTGTGTACCTTTTTGTACTGTTACTTTTGTAACAGTACAAACAAAAAAAAACCCTCCCCGATTGTACAACAGAAACAATAATTATTATTTTTAACAAGATTTCTGCCCAGTGCATTATAATTATACACTGCTTTTCCAGGTTCCACATGCAAACTAAATCTTGTGGTGACTTAGTAACTTTAATTCAGAGAAACACTTTGCCCTGTCAACATGTTAGCAGCTGTGCTGGCCAAAATCCCTGACTGCTGCTGCTGTCTACCTCCTACCTCATGGCTGACCTCATCGCTGCACAAAGGCTGCGCAGTGTCGGTCAGTCGCGGAGGCCGAACGGATCTGCTTATGCCGTATTGATATTGCGCTGACCTGAAGGGCACGGAGCAAGCCGCAGATTACCTCACCGGTAACACTAGATGCGTTGTCCTGAATTTTGCATGGTCACATTGACCTGGTTGCTCCTCTATTATTCATGGCAGAGATTGGAAAGCAGCAAAATGAATACATGCAGACATGCATGCATGCTTGGATATCTGGAGGACGGGAGCAAAGGGACGTTTGAAAGATTTAATAGCGCAAGAGGTAAAAGAGACAATGCGGTTGAATTCACTTCTTGAAACCTAAGAGCCATGTGAGCGACTTGCTTGTGAGTTCATGCATCCGTGTGCGTGTGTAAACTCTATCAGTCCTCGGGCAGAAAAGGGTGCGGGAGTAATTCAGCACAGGAGACATAACACCCCGACCATTAGTGCAGCAGCTCACATAACCCAAGCGCTGGCAGCTGACAGACATGCGTAAACACATGGCACCGCTTCCCCCGTATTCAACGTGGCTTCAGTATTCAACACCTCTCTGCCCCCACCACCACCACCTCCAGGCCTCTTCTTTCTAGCGCTACACTTGGGCAGCTCACAAATATTTGCCATGGTTCTCCGCAGGCTCTCAGAAGCGAGGATTAATGGTGGTGTGTGCCGCACGCCCGTAGCCAGACAAAGAGTCCCCATCTGGAGCTCCAACCCGTGACTGAGGGACAGAACAGAGGCAGCACACAGAGTCTGGTCTAGGCTGGTCTGAGAAGCGGGTGTGTGTGGGGGGTGTGTATCTATAGGCTCCCCTTTATAAATGAACAGGACTCCTGTAGTTGAATGAAAAGGGTGTCCATGTCTTTTGATGTGATTGGGAGGAAAAAGGTCTCGCATGCCGACCCTGGGCCGGGTGCCACACCAAATGGATTACATTTCCTCCACCAGCTGATTAAACAGCCATATCTGCATCCATCAGTGGACCCTGATCCAAAGAAAGGCATTAGTCAGTGGGGGAGATATGAACTGTTGGGGAACGCTTTGTGAAGCTTTCCCACAATTTAGGAGCCAAAGCAGAGCCAAGATTATGATTGTAACCTCAACCAGTCTGAGACCTTTTTAGTTGAGTTTTCAACAGCAAACAGTTTTCACTTAAAGAAAACTTGATACCAGGCATAACTTTTATGACCACTGACAGATGGGCCTTCACCTACGCATTGCTATTTAATCACTTTTTACTTCCATGTCAACGCTGTAAGCAAATATTTTCCTGTTGAATCAGTTTATTTTTCATTGTAGTTCAGCGTTTTCTTCAATTACCCTTGATACCTGAAAAGCAACCAAATACAGCGACTTATAATCTTTACAAATGTGTTTATTTCTTTATATCCAACACAATGTCAGTGCCTTTGTGTGGCTATTTCCATTAAAGATCAATTGGAGGGTATTTTTTCTTTCACGGTTTGATAACTGGATAAGGGAATTATTAAATGCTTTTTGTGTCAAGTCCATCACTTAAAGTTGACTCTTACTAATGTTACACAATTTTTCCAGGTAGACCATGTTCTGTAAAGTGTGCCTTTATGTGGTCTCCGGGAAAAGGTGAATCTTTAAGGAACATGTTGTATCAACCCACTCTTCTCTAGTGGGTGGTTCTTCTTTCATGTGATAGTATTCTTACCTCCAGTTATTCAGGATTGTCATGAATTTTGGTCATAAAAGAAGTCAAATCTTCTTTAGCTTATTTCAACCATGTAATATTTTCTGAAAACGTTCCATCACACCCCATTTACTCATTTATTTAGGTTCTGATAGCAATTTAGACCAGTTGACTCATCCAAGCAACCTCCTGCTGGTAGATATCATTCATCAACACCATGAGTAGACTGTCAGTTGTCAAAGCAGGTATGGATAAGGACATAGTTGGTAAACAAAAAAAAAACAAGACCAACTATAAATGTACAACATGATGAAAAGTCTAAATCACAGGAAAGGTAAAGTGAACACTGGTTGTCATAGCATTTAGTGGCAGGGATATTTATATAGCATAGTTTATTGGGTACAGTGGTACTAGCCTTGTTATCTGATTGCAATTTAGTGATTGTGGAAACCTTTGGAGTACATTGAACTCATTGTCATGTCCAAGAAACCTGTTGGAGATTATTTGAACAGAAAGGTTGCATTTTTTGTGTGTGTGTGTGCTGAAAGTAGCCAACTTCAGGTGTTGGAGCCTAAATCAGTTGTAGAATCTGGTATGTATGTTTTGAAATGTTTTCCTTTGGGTATGTGTGTTCCAGTTTGTCTGTTTCAGTTAGATGCCAAAATAGTAAAGGTTTAGTACGCACCGATACAGCTGGTGATGAAGGTCAGAAGCGTGCACTGCCCTGCATTTCTGTAACACAAGCAGCTACACGGATACCCTCTTTTAACAGCACTAATAACTCCGCAAAATTTATTGCAAACAAACATTATTTTTATTGCTCTGCTATTCCTTCTTGGAGACTATAAACCTGTTTCTACTGGGACATATTTCCACAGAAGCTCATCAGGGTGGTCTGTATTCTAACTCTGGCTTGTGTGGGTTATTTTTAAGCCATCTTGTCCACTTTATAAGCTGCCATTCTGCGTTTTTTTTTTTTTTATCACATGAGAGCTAGATTCCATGTTTACAGATTCTCATGTAGCAGCTGCTCCTTCCTGTTTCTTACGGTTTCACTTGTCACCCTGCAGGCCAAGTGACGAGAGGCACCCAACTGTGATCGCCGATGCAACTGTGGACAACCTGGCCCACGCTGTGGATGTGATCCTCGGACAGAGAGGGCGCGGCGCCTGAGAACGCTCCACTTGCTGTGGCCCAGAGCCGTCCGGGCCCACTGTCGCACTGTAGCGCTAACTTATGGCTCATAAAAGTGTCGTTTCGTATGAGGAGGTTCCTCTGTGTTGAGGTCGTTGAAGAAAAATGTGAAAAGAATTACCAGAACTATTCCCATGTTGTCTAACCACTATAAACTGTGCTGTTAAACATGGGAGCGGATCAGCCATCTGCTTGCCCTACATAGTGTTAACCTAACTGCAGTGAAACTTATCCTAGATGGTTGTAAATGCTCTCGAGCTGCGCTGTTCATTTGTCGGTACGCGATTGGCATAGATGGGATACCTCAAGTTTGACACGAACGAGCACGTAACCAGCTGCTGATCGACAGTTAGATGTGGAAAGTCGAGGCGTTCAGAGTCGTTGGAAACATGTACAGAAGTGCAGCTGAGAATGACTGGTGATCAAGTTGTTGAACGTGTCATAACACAAATGATGTCTGTGCATATGAAATGGATGATATCACGCATTTAGTTGGAAAATAAAGATATTTTATCCTCTTGAAGTTTTCAGAGTAATTGTCACGGAAACCCCAAAGGTTTCAAAGCACCTGGGAAAAGTTTGGCTTTCGTTTCTTTAGTCTTTGAACCTTAATTCGTAGCAGAGAAGCCTTTTGTTTGCACAGCAGTAAAACTCGCGAAATGGGAAGTGAGTTAATCTCAGAGAGACATGATGATTCACAGTGATGTTGCATTTATAACCGCAAAGTACAATGTGTTGTGTTGGAATTTTATATCCTAAACCAGGGGTCAGCAAGCTGAGGTTCCTCAACCTCTCTAAGCCCTTTACGGTGGCTCTTCATAACTTTGTCCGGAAGAACTGAGCGGTATTCTTAAATATAAAATCAATACAAAAGTCTAGACATGGTCAGCTATGTTTGTTGGGGTTTTTTCCAAGTTATCTGTGCAAAGATTTACGAAAACAGAATTGCTGGGGGGGGGGGGTTTAGCTCATTCCTTTGATCATTAGGCTACAAACTTAAGAAGTCGTTTCCTGTTGAAACATTAGTCTTTCCTTTATTCTGGAACCTAAAATTATTCTGGAACCTTTTTGGTAAACTAGCATTTATTTTTATTCCAATCTCCCTTTCCACCTCAAAATAAATCTAGGGCTTACCAAAGTCACTTTTTTTAGTGATTATTCCCAGTAAAAATCCAGAAGGCCTCAGAGGTTTGAACCATAAGTGAACAAACAGCATCATGATGACCAAAGAACACAACAGGAAGGTCAGAGATAACATGGTTGAGTTGTTTAAAGTAGGATTCAATTATAAAACAATATCCCAAGATTTGATCATCATAAAAGCCTAAGGCTAATGCTAACTTTATGTGTTAAATCACATAAAATGAGGACGACGCAACTACAAACTTAACAAGATCGGGCCATCAAGCTAAACATGCAAGGAGAGCTTTAATTGTAAGCAGCCAAGAAATCAAATAAGAGAAGAAACTGATGATGGCACAACTATTAGTTTTGCAAAACTCAACTCATGTTTTTAGGGAAGTTGTATTGCTGAAAGAAAACCAAAAGAATTCCCCCGCTGCATTTGGCCACAAGCCTTTTTAGACGACAGAGTTGATGGGAAGATGGGTTCAGAAAACTACAGGGCAATCCTGGTAGTAAACGCGTGAGGCAGCAGAAGACCGGAGACCGTTTATGTTTATTGTTTTGACTTGAATTCCTCCCCTGCTGGCCTCTGATGGTTACGTCACATGTTGTCTGCACTGCGCCGTACAGCGAGGGCTGATAAAATGATGAGTGTGTAAAATCCGTGCGTGCCAGCTGGATCACAGGGGCCTTTTTTTTTTTTTTTTTTTGAAGTGGGGCATAAAACAAATGATTCTCAATTGCCTGCCCCCAAGGTCCCAGTGTACATTCTGCGAGAACAGAAATCCGCTGCCAAGTGATTCATTGAGGTCTGACTGGTTCATTTCGCCATTAGCTGACACACATGCTTGAATGTTATTGGACAATTAGAGGTAATAAAAATGCTGCAAAGTGTTATGAAACCGTGCCTGAGCTGGCTGTGTCGCTGCTCCTTCAGATTGCTTATTAAATATTAATGCACCCGCCAAAGTGCTAGCAGCTGGTACTGCTGGTGCTCTGTTTGAATGAGTGTTTTGGTCTGTGATACTTTCCCTGCTTGTCGCCCTTGTATGTGAAGCAATTAAACATTCATTTCTTTTTCTTTTTCTCCCAATTTTTCGAACGGAGTCTAAAACAGAAGTTCTCTTGGAAAGTTCAGCATTATTCCGTCTCAGACACAAACGCATCTCATGACCCTGAGATGCGGCTGGTTGTTAACTGCACCTCTCAGAAATTGCCAAAGGTAAAAAAAATTTCTTTTCTTTTTTTTTTTTTTTTTTTTTACACGAGTCACAAATTAGTACGAGTTTACCCAATTCCGGTTGCCATGTTGGGTAAACAGCGTTACGTTCCTCCTGCAGTCCAGCGCATTGATTCCTTCGCTGTCGCTGCAGAGCCGCTCCAGATAACAGCAATGACCTCAGTTTCAGCTGACATGTCTGGACATGTTGTGAGCTCATTGCCATTATTGACAGGCTGTCGAACGATTAAGCAACAGGCCGCTCTTCAAGCTAATGTTCACATCAGCTTGTCACCTCTTTACTCTTCTGCATGGTGAGATTTGCTCGTTGCTTGGGGTTTTGGTTCATGACGTGACCTTCACATGCGGCTTCTACTCCTTTTCTGTGGCTTCTTTGCAGCTCAAAAGGAAAAGGTCTTTGTAACAACTTTAGCAACCTGGCTGCGAGCTGACCTGTTTGATCGTTCAACTAATTTCAATAAGGAGTCGCAGAGCTGTTTTTTTTTTTACGGCTTTTAAACTCCACAGAGAGAGCCGCTGCCTACAAATGGAGAGTGCAGAAAATGGCTCTGTCTCTTCCAGCCTCTTGCATTTAACCCGGAGCGATCTTTTGCACAACTTTCACATATGCATAAGAATGTAAAGTTCTTTAAAAAGAAGAAAAAAGACAAAAAAAAAACCGATTCTATGCGACTTAAGAAAGCTCTTTTAAAAAAAATAAAAGGCTGTAGCAGATATTCGTTGCACTTTTTAGAAAAATTAGAAAGCAAAACAGATTTTTTTTTTTTTCCCCCAGAAATGACGCCCTTGGGGTCCTACTTAGCACACATCATGCATGCTCAGCCTGAGCCAACGTTCGTGCTCGGCTGTATGTCATCTGTTTGGGTTGGCCTCCTCTTTAACTGCACGCACACTGCCACACTTGTGCCACACCTGTGCCACACCTGCACTCACCCACCTAAAACAACTTCCAGCTGTGTACTACCTTGAACTTTCATCTCCTCTCATTTGCCTCTTCCTGTTTAACAGGAAATGGTGGGGTCAGGTGACCAGACGGAGCAGAGCACCTGCAGCACTGAGCGCTCCGTTATCCGTGGAAAACCTGAACTTGTTTTTTTTTTTTTTTTTTTTTTATAGAGGCCCGTTGTTTGTCACACCTCCTCCTCCTTCCCCTCCCTCCTGAGTGTGGAATATTTGCCTTTTGCTTGCCAGGCTTCATGCTTTCCTCCACATTTCATCACTCTCCATTCCTCCTCCTGGGCAACTGTGCCAACAGTTCCAAGAGGTGTGGTAAGGTTTTTTAAAAGTCTGAATAATTACGGTTTGAGCCAAAGCCTGATTTTTTTTTCCCCCTTCTCTCTCCCAGTCCAATCCCAGTTTCCCCATGACGGCCTTTACAAGCAATCTGAGAAGCATCCCAGTTCAAACACAGAGGAGTCTGTATTCCTCTAATGTGGCCCACAGTCGTCACAATCCCCCCCCACCCCGCCCACTCCAGGGACACGACCCTTTCTCATCTGCCCACTGAAGCCTCTCTGAGGCCTCGCGCTCTAGACACAAAGCACGTCCCCATGATGCCGTTCTCGACCTTGTACGTATGCATAATCCGGGTGTAACAGCGGTCGTATGTCACCATGCAATGTAAACCGATTGTCTTGGTATTCAAAACATCTGAAAGCTTACAGCTGACCTCGGCTTTGTAGCCAGGTCTCTCTCTCCCTCTCTCTGGGCTCCTTTTTTCGGAGGATTTCCAGTTGCTTTGTTGTCAGAGTGAAAGGAGGCCTGTTGAGTGCTCCTATAACGGCTCCTGCAACCATCCTGGAAATGGGATCTTTCTTGACATCGGGAGAGCTTTTATAGCCTTAAATTGTCCTTTTTGCGACAGCTTAGCCTTGAATCAACCCAATAAACGAAACGTATAAAAGTTGGTGCCCGTCCCACAGGAGAACGTAGGAAGAAAAAGAAACGTTTCTGGCACGACTTCAACTCCCCAGCTGCACGAAAAAGGGTCAAAGGTCTGATGAGATGAAGACCCAAATGAGGTTCCAGGAAACAGTTTAGTTTTATAAAGTTAAATGAATCCCTGAACTTAAAAGTAGTAATTAAAGAAGTGTGTTTGTGAAAAGATGTAGTCCTCCTGGCATATTTTTTTGTTTGTTTTTCTTTTTTTTTTTTTTTGTCACATTTACTGTAAATGTTTGACACCATCAAACTAATTTTAATATCAGACGCAGATAACCCAGAGAACAACCTGCACAATAACTATCCTTGTTTTTCCAAGTTAACTGCTACTACAAATTAACCAGGTCTGATTACTGACAGGTTCTAGCACTCACTTTACAGTTTAACAGTTACATTTCCGAATGCAATGAAGAAATTGCTTAAACAACACTGTATCAAACACCACTGGTCAAGAAAGAAAAGGAGCATTTTTGAAAGGTTGCCCTTGTAAACCAGAATTAAAACAAACAGCGTTTGTTTTATTGCAAACCGACAGTCGAGCGTGGTTGTGTTAGTGCGATGGTCTGATGCTTTGCTTCTCCTGGATATGGACGACTGTACCAGAAAACCTGGAAAGATTCAGTTCATGAAATTCAAGATCTCTTTGATTATCCAGCAGAAAAATTATTCAGAGCAAACAAACAAACTCACCTGTGAATGGCTTACAGGTTTTGTAGTGGGCAGAGTCAAAGTTTGAACTTAAATCTGATTGAGAATCTGTGATAGAATAAAGCTGTTGATTCTCACAAAAAAAGAAAAAAAAAACTTCTGATAGTTCTCCGCTCTGAGGGTACTTCGTTTTCCACACAGAGCCGGGTTGGTTTAGACAGCTTTTTCATCATTTGAAAACTGGATTTTGCGTCTACCCTGGTTATCTTTATCTGACATTAAATTTGTTTGATGATTTTGAACAGTTAGGTGTAACAAAAAAAAACAAAAAAACAAAAAACAAAGCAAACATAGTGATTGGAGCAGAAAGGACTGGGTATAAGCCCTTATGACAGTTCAAAAGTGACCAAAACTCTGCTGAGTTAGTGCTTGTGTGTGTGTGTGTGGAGGGGGCCGGGGGGGGTTGTGAGAGCGTGCAGCGCTGGACCTTGACATAGCCCACTCCTCCTGTTGTATGCCTATCTTCTCCCAGAACACAGCCTCCTTTCACTCCTGTCACTTCGCTGATTAAAGCCCAGGGGCCCTCGGTGTGTCAGTCTGCCGCTCAGCACGTTTAACAAGGGCCATGTTTACCCATTTCCAGGGCCGGTAAGTGGCTTGCACGTACCACAGGCGGCTGACATGAGTGAATGTGACCTTACTGTGCAAGCATACAGATTCTCGTAGGACAACATAATCATCCATTGCAGGAGCACGCAGTGGCCTTGGAGGCCACTTAAATTCCCCACAGATGGGGCTTTGTGTGCTATTTGAGCCAGGAGAATAGCATGTCAAGCAATCTTCGAATTACTCAGCCGGACCTTTTAATGATGTGACTTCATTCCTTCAGAAGGTACCTTACACTTTCAAAGAATGTGGAGCAGCATCACTCTGTGTGAGCACGCTACAAAAGGGTGTGCAATCACAACAGAGCCAAAAAAAAAAAAAAAAGGGAACAATACAAACTCTTGAGGTCTACACAGGCACCAGAGCCGGGGAGGGGAAGCAGACAAACGGAGCAGCAACAGCCCTGACACATGGCCCACATTCACTGCCGCCTCCCACGTCACCGCGCTCCTTAGAGAAAAAGCCCCTTTTGTTTCCCAGAGCGGGGAGGGAGCGAGGCCTTTGGGGTGAACCGTCGCTCAGCTTCACCTCTCCACCCGCCATCAAAAAAAAAAAAAAAAAAAAAAAATATATATATATATATATATATATATATATATATATATATATATATATATACATATACATATATATGTATGTTGGGAAAAAAAAAAAAAGCGGACTTCCCTCCCCTGCCTCAGCGTCCTCCCCGCTTCAGCACCAGTCTGTGTTACTGCGGCATTGACGAGTAAACCAACAAGGGCATTTGCTGCTAAATAGACGTGCCCTACTAATAGCCGTGTTTCAAAACTCGAATGTGCACAATTTATTGGAGAAAGGCTGTAAAAGAAAATCTATGCAGAATAATCTAATCTATAAACTCGCAGTGCATCCACATCTAAAACAATTATTTGCCTGCCTAAAAAGCAGCGTGAAACCAAAGTCCTCGAGTAAACTGTTGGATCTATTTCACGTGTAACCGCTTTCATTGTGAAACTGCTCCAACACATAAAATGTCAGACCTCATGCCATCTCGTAAAAAAAAAAGTAGGCCGGCTAAGGGAACATGGCATACAGTGCCGCGCAGAAATATTTATAACCCTTGAACTTTTTCCGTATTGTCACATCACAGCCGCAAATTTAAAAGCGACCATATTTGGAGTTTATGATATATCAACACAAAGTACTCCATGATTGTAAAGTTTGATGGAAACAATTCTTTACAAATAAAAGCCAGGAAGCGTGGCATCTATTTGTGTTCGACCCCCATTTTATGCAATTGCTCGTACTTGTTTTGTTATTAATATATATGTATTTTTAATTTTTAAAGCTTACGTGCAAAACACAAATATGTGAAGGAAACACGACAGTGCACATAACCTTGAACACACAATCCCCATTGTAAAAGTATGGTGATGGCAGCATCGTGCTGTGGAGATGCATTTCTTCAGCAGGAACAGCGAAGCTGGCCGGAGTTGATAGGAAGACAAAAACCAGTTGGACTTGAACTCTAAAGTAGGACACCAACCCTAAATCTACAGCCAGAACTAAAACGAATTGAATTCATGAGTAAAAATGTCCCAGTCAAAGTCCAGACTTAAATCCAATAAGTCCATATCAAATCAGGTGAAGACTTAATGATCCAGCTTACTTTGAGAAAGTTTGCAAAAATGAGTAAAAACTTCGCATGGGCAAACCATGCAAAGACTTGTGGTCTGAATACAGATCAATATTTCTAGCTTTTCATATGTTAAATCTGCACGACTTTGCATTTCTCTGCTGTATTTGTCAAACCAAACCCAAATAAAGCGGTTGTATCGTGAGAAAACGTGAAAAACTTCAAGCAATGTAATAAATATTTTTGGCACAGCACCTGAGCAAAAAAACAAAACAAGACACAAACCAGCAAAGCGTACAAAACAGAGATTGTAAACATCAAGTCAAGTAAAGTGACTACAATTTACACTTTTAAACCTGTGTTTATTTTTTATTTATTTATTTTTTTATAGAAATTATGTTCGTGTTTTACATAACTTTGTAGTTACAAATCATAAGAAAGAAAGAACATTAACACAGTTAGCATCTCAAAGCGTCTTCCAGACATTCAGGAGCTCAGATCTCAGAGTTAAGCCTGAAGTTACTCAGTAAAACGTGAAGCATCCGGATACTTTATAGGTGTTTTGTGCTGCTTGCTGCTCAGTAAAGAGTGAACAGAGTTTCAACAGTAGCTTGATAAGTGGTGTTCATTCGTCTCCATCATGTACCTATGTGCTAGTGAGGAACGTCAGAGGAAAAATAAAGACACTCTTTCTAGTGCAGAGAATTTATACAAACCTGCTGTGAATTCTCTCCAAACAAAGCACAAGTAGGCTATTCAGGGTTAGAGTGATGTCAGAGTATCTATTTTATTTATTATTTTTTTCTTATTTCAACTCAGATCCTTCTTCCCTGACTTCCGTTTTATCCTGAGACACCGCACAGTAGGGATGGGGGGGGGGAGTCGCCTCTAACAACACAAAGTCCCCAAACATGGACATTTAAAGCACAAAACTCCTGTTCAGTTTCTCCTTAAGAAGAAAAAAACAAAAAAGAAGAAGAAGCCCTGGAATGCTCTCTGCATGAGCTCCCCTCTTGCTTTGCCCTTAAGACTATCAGCACTGTTTATTGTACCACCTGGTGATAAACTTCCAGTCCCGTGATTAGCTTCCCCACCGGAGGAGGAAAAAGCAACTCAGCTCAGTTCCTCTCAATCTGCTCGATGTCGAGCTCTCCTCCCAGCTGGTACATGTCCCTCGTCATGCTGCACAGCCCCACCCACAGGGTCTCGCCGTCCTTCCCTCCGGTTGTTCCCGCCACCGTGTTGTCGCCGCGGCCCCTGGGGTTCCAGTCGGCGTCGGACGACTCGTTGCCGTTGAGCTCCGAGGCGTCCTCGTTGTCGGACAGGTCGTCGGCGCTGGGCCTGAGAGAGCGGGCCGCCGGGCCGGACTTTAACGGGTCGTCGCTTGTGATCCCAGGGCAGCTGAGGCTGTGGAAATTCCGAAGTTTCTGTAGAAAAACGGGGAAAAAAAACAGAAATCAAAACAACCTTGTAAATATCATAATTTCTGAATCGGAACAAATTAGTAACAGTAAATGACTCATTTCCTCTGTGAAAGGTCTGCCTGAAATTTTGATATGAAAAAGAAATGACTAATAAAGATTATATTAACAGCATCAAGATTACATAAAGGTGAATCAGCAGTGCTGCATATTAAAGGCAGTTTGTAAGCCACTTCTTAAAAAGATATTTATACTTTACAGCCGCATCTAAATGACCTAGAATATCTTTGAAATGTTCATTTATTTTAGTAATTCAGATCAAGAAGTGAAACTCAAAGGTCCATTACGCGCACAACGATGAATCTTATTAAATTTAATTTATATGGATAACTGTTGAGATAAAAAAAAACAATGTTTTTTAGAGATATCTGATGTCATGGCCTCGGCAGTCACTGGGAGTGGGTTAGTTGACAGTTTTCCAGCAGACAGTCAGTAATTCCTCCCTAAAGAAACTGGCTGGTCACAAAGTGCATCACCCAATAATATTAAAGGAGAGTTGAGTGGAATGAAAAATGTGGTAGAAAATTTTAAATCGAAACCAAGGTACCAAAGTATTCTTTTCATTTACTAACATTTAGTCACATCTCTATTTAAAAGATGAAATTAATCTGCACCATTGCTTCTCATTACTTCTGAGATTATGTGATGAAAGTATGGAACCACAACAGAGCTACTTTTAAAAATGCAGGAATAATATAATGTAATATAATATAAAAAAAAAACAACAGAAAACTTGGGGCATTAATTCAGCTCACATTTCACACTGGTCGAGGCTACAAAGCTGTGATCTGTGTTTCGAGTACCCACGCAGCAAGCGGCCGTACATCACTCGGGTCGGCCTTTTGACTCCTCTGGCCTCTCGATGGCCCTGCACAATGCGCACTTAGATCTGGGGAAACCTACAAGCTTCGTCAGGCGAATACACATGTGCCAGTGGTGCTGCGGGCATGCCCTGCGACAGCTGTGCGTGCCGGAATGAGAAGCCTTTACGACAGAGGCTTATCCAATCTGTATGGCTAATATGGAGAAGGCCGGACAGCTGCCTCATGCCTCGCCGGTGTCGGGCCAGAGGGACAAGAGAGAATGGGGCCTCTGTGAATCCCCCCATCCCCCGACCCGTCATTTGCGCGCTTACGTAACCTTTAGAAGGAATAGGACTGTTAAGTTTAAGAGGTGTGTGGATGCAGATGAGCTTTAGTTGATTGGGGTGGAAAAGCCTACGATTTCAAGATTCAGATGAATACGTTTTTGATTGACAAAACTTGATGTGTGCTCTGTGTGAACTCATAAACACCATCAGTAGTTGGCCATTACGTTTCTGTAGACAATTAAAATGCACCGCCCGTCTTTTAAAAAGCCATTCCCCTCACAAATGAGTGCAGGGCGAACAGCTGCAAGCGGTGGAAGTGGCGTTAGCTGCAACATCCATAAATCTGCACATCTCAGATGAGGCACAGATGTAGCATTCAGTGTAAGCCACATTGAGAACTGAGGAGTAAAACTCGAGCTGTTATGATCAGATAACTCTCTGCTGAAAGGAACTGCTGGTGAGTTTAACGAGTTTAATCTACTCAGACCCAAAATAAAGAGTTTGCTTTTCATTTCCGAACTCCAAGTAATGACCTAGAGTTCTTAGGTCATTATCTAACAAAAAAAAAAAAGAAATACCAAAGTGAATTTAGTTCAGATATATTAAAAGTGATTTATCATCATTTAACACAGCAGAAAATGTGAAAAACGAGGACCGGGGTAGCTAAAGCTGAAGCTGTCAGCCATGACCTTCTAGACAGTGACGATCCAGTATTCCTCTGGAGATCAAAGAGGAATACTGATGTTTTTCTTGGCTCTGGGAAAGCAGGGACATTCGTCTGCCATACCGATTATTGCATTGTTGGATTAGCATTTCAGACTCCAGAGTCAGACCTCTGGATCAAAACACTATGGGACGAACCAGTGGAAGGGACCCAACAACAACATGGGTCTGAGCAAAACGAAAAAGTCATCAAAGCTACAGATGCTGACCTCGACTCCACAACATCCAGAAAAACGAGATCAATACAGTTCCTTGCAAAAGTTCATTCCCCTTTCATCAAACTATAACCACTAGGCTTCAATGTATTTTATTGACTTTTTTTGTGACAGATCGAAACAAAGTAGTGCACAGTTTTGAAGTTGAAGAAAAATGATACATGGTTTCCAGTTTTCTTTTGCAAATAGTAAGCATTTGTATTTAGACACATGAACCTTTTGTCTCTCAGTCTGAAGTTAAGCCAGACCAAACGTCTCATCTTTTAGGTCAGCTAGAATTACTCAAATTATTTCTATTTGCTAAATGCCACAATGACCAGAGGAAGAATCTAAGAGGTTTATTCATTAATATCTTCGAAATCAGGAGTTTTCATACGGAGTGATTACTATCCCTTTAAAACAGTGAGAGAAAAAGCCCACGTGATGTCATGGGTTTGGAAGCTTCTGATAGGTTAACTGATACATTTGAGATAACTGAAGTAAACACCTGTAGATTTGTGTTAAGGCCACACCTTAAACACTGCTATCTTGTTTTATAGGACAGAAGGGCTGTTTTTTTATGTAGTGTATGTAATATTCTGGTTTCAGCTGCTCTTATTTTCCTGTTTGTTCTACCAGCTTTACTACCACTGCTTTGCTTTGGGATTACTGCTCTAAAGTCCTCCACACCTTTCATCCCTGCCCTGCTGTGTTCCTTGGTCTTCATTATGCTGCTTGTTAACTAACGTTCTCTGAGGCTTTTCACAGAATACCTGGATTAACACCGAGATCAAATTACACAGCTGGACTCTGCTTATTAATACAATGGCCAACAACAAAAAAACAATTATTTTCTTCCACTCCACTTTTATGCACTACCTTGTACCTTTCTATCCCATAAAAGTCCCCATGAAATACATTGTAAAATGTGATTGTAACTTGACAAAACGTAGAAAACGCCAAGGGGCATGGATACTTTTATAGCACCCCAGAGATAAGCTGAATTAACAGAAATCCGTCTTATCTTTTCGATAATCTATAACCTTCAGCCACCACTGCTCCACTTCCTGATATTTGTAAAGCGAGGCCGAGCTCCGCAGCAGGTGATTGGTTTCTCCTCGGGAAAGCTACATCGCCGACGTGTCTGGATGACGGTACGCTCTGGAGACACACATTCAGCAACGCTGCGAGCAATCGTTGAATAGTGAGGTGACTTTGAGTCCTGATAAGGTAGATGGGGGTAAAAGTCCTACAGCTGGGTGGGGGGAGTAACCTCAGAGTCTTATCACCACTAAACATGTCTCAGAGTTTCTTAATTTGAAAAGAGAAACTCTTTAGATTTCTGCAGAACTTTTTCCAAAATAGTAACAGCTTTCACTTTTTTTTTTCCCCTCCCTGCGTTGACTGATGTCGTCCTTCCACACAGAATCAGAGAACAACAATAGAGAAGATCTGCAGCTGAGAATGGTGTGAAAACACTTTTGGTTGTCTTGCCTCTGGTTGTTTTTCTCTGCACTGACCTCGCCTCTGTTTGAAGCTCCTGTGGCGTCTACTTGCTGTGTCACAACAGTGACACCGCTGAACTCCAAATGACTGTCTCCGAAAGGCCGAGGCCTGCTTTGTGTTTATGAAAATACGTGAAACTTTACTCCGTGTGAGGGCAGGAAGACATAACGCCTCCATGGACGAGCAAACTAAAACAGAGAGGTGTGCTGGATTGCGAACCCGTTTTCTAGAAGTCTGCTTTGACCCGGCTATCTTCTCCCAGGCATTAAATACAACAGAATCCTCCTCCTTGAATGTGAATGCAAATACACACCCACATAATGGAATGTGAATCTCAACAGGCCTGCATGAATGAATGACTGCTTTCAACGACAATGCAGGCAGACAGACACTTGCGAGGTGTGTTGAGGGAGACTGCCGCGACCTTTACCAAAAGTGTTTGTTTTCATGGCATGACAAGCAAAAAGAAAAAAAACAAAAAAAAAAACAGAGGCTAGAGGACATGGACTAAATCTCACAAGTCATGATCATGTTTGGATCACAAAATGTAGAATTTGTCCAATAGATGTCTGTAGAATTTACATCTGGTAGATGTTATAAAGACTAAGAAGTACAATTATTATTATTATTATTATTTTTATTTACAGGAAATAAATTATATAATTTGAACTGTTCAGCCCCCTTTATAAACCAATAAATAAAACCTACATGTTCAGAAATCCATCTGTGTGCCATTTAATTTGTTCAATTTGTTTTTAGAATCAGTTTTTTTTTCATCTAACTTCACTGTTTCCTCCTTTCCATTTAAACTTTTTTCTCAGTCTCCAAACCAACATCACTTTTTTTCCTTTTGGTCTTTGTTTTCCTTTGTCTCTTATCTGATACGCAGCATTTTATGTTGTCCGCTATAAATAATGACGAACTGACTGAAAACAGGAAATTCTTCCGCATATTTTCCTACTTTATGATCTGTTCTCCAAACACTAACCTGAGTCATCTTTGCCAGATCCAGGGAAGGCCTCTGTTTCTGAGAGTCCGCCGGCCGCCTGCGTTTCACACCGATCTTTTTGTCGTTTAAGACACACGGCTGGGAGCGACTCCGGGCAAGGCCACCTTCCCCACTCCGGCGCTCGAGTTCTGGAGTGGAGTCTGGCGAGCTCGCCGGTGAGGATTCCTCCGCCTCAGGGAGACAGATTTGTTCATGGGAGAGGTAGAGGGCCTGGGCAGACAGATCGGAGGAGTTGGGAGTTGGGCCAGAGAAGGCGGAAGGCCTTGACGACAGCTGGGGGAAGCAGGGCTGCTCCTGGCTGTTGGAGCGGGCAGGCAAGCTGAAGCTGGAGCTGCGCTGCATGGCCGGGAAGCAGAGCTGCGAGTTCCCGAGGCCGCCGCCGCGCTGAACGCTGCCCCCGCTGTGGCACCTCCTCTTCTCCACCGAAGTCCACACGCGGGAGCCCTGAGGGCGCCAGGTGGAGCGGCAGCTGCTCAGCTCGTCAGAGCAGGACAGGGACCGGCACTGGCGCTTGCTGGGGGGCGCGGTGGAGTGCGAGGCCTCGGTCAGGCTCAGGTCCTGCAGCAGGCTGGAGATGGTGCTGGAGGTGGAGCCCACGTCCCAGCCCCAGTGGGCAGAAGTCCTGTGCACGTCGGGCAGGACGTCCCAAAGGCTCTCCAGGCTGGTTCCGACCGGCCGCTGCTGCAAGGCGCAGCTGGTCCCCACCTCACGCCATCGGCTCGTCTCTGTAACAAACAGCAGCGACAGCCTTTTCAAAATGCTCAACACAAGACAGCAGATGTTCAGAGCAAGCTTGTTAATAGTATCTCCGATAAGAATGGGCCACTTACTGGTATTGGGGGTAAAACAGAAAAAAAAACACTCAAATGAAAATGAGTTTGACATCCCTGCTGACTGTAAGGTTTAAAATACTATAAATCTAAGTAGCTTTTGTTGTTTGCTTTTGTTTGCCGTTGCTCACAGAAGAGCCTCACGTGGTTTGTTGCAGAGGCTTTGTTAACTTGCTTGAAATCGTAGTGGAAAATTGACAATATACAGTAAAATTCAGCCCCCAAGCCGTGACGGTTGTATTACTATTGATGAAAAAGCCCACGCTCGGTCTGTATTGATTGTTTTGTTCAATAGTGATAGAAGCATTGTGGTTTGAGGACTGAATTTCTTACTCCATACAGACAATTTTCCACTAGAAAGAAAGTACATTATTATCCTGACAGACCAAACTGCTGCTCTTTTGTTACTATATATGCCAGGGTTGTGCAGACATAAGTGACGTCAAACTTCTGCTTTGGGATTGTTTCCGTATTCATAGCACTGGCTGCTTTGTGTTGTATTCACCACAAACACACCCTGCCCTGTCCCTCAGGCAGTGCTCTAGTCGCCGTGCCGACTGGAAAAAGGAAGGAAGCTCAACGTCCAGCTGGCTCAATGCGCTGGAGTCGGAGTAAATATATATATACATCGCAAACATTCTGATGACCCAAGTTGTTGCTAACAGGAGCACAGGAAACTAAGTCACCTCCCAACTGATTCTTGTCTTTTCTTTTGAATAAAGGTAACCAACATGACTGTGGCGAGTGAGCAGCTAAACACGACAGCAACTATCCATTCATAGCACGCAGGACGTTTGTTCCTCTCTCTCTCTCTATCTCGAGATAAACGTCGCTGATAATCAAAGCCAGAAACAAAAACAAGGCTTGTGGGAAGTACTATCATCACCTCGGACCATAGTTACTCCAAGAACATCAGACATCAAGAAAGTGGGAAAAATCAGGTTTACCGTGTTTGGGTGTGAGGAGATTTCCGCAAAGATAAACTTACTAACATGACCTCACTTGAACACATTCTTGTACGTGAAAACCACCTGTAAGGCATGTTTCACATGAATCCACATGGCCTTAAACCAACTGCAGCAGAGTCAGCTTCCGTATCTTAAACTCATCGGACACTTCCAAGCTGCAGAGCAGCATTTAAACCACTTTGAGCCTCGAATAAGCAAAGTTCAGCTTAGGAAAATGAATAAAGCATATTGAATCAACTACAGACTTGATCTGGACATTCTGGCCTTTTAGTTAGGATTATTAAAGATGGTGGTGGCAGAATAATGCTGTGGGGTGGAAATAATTTAGAATGAATGCTTTAACCTCAACTTAAATCAGCAGCTAGATGATTGAACTTGCAGTAAAACAGCACAGTGATGGCAAACGAGCAAACCGGTTAGAGGATGGATAAAGCTGGCTAATGTTTAGCTTCTACAACCTTAACCAGATAAAAATATGTAGAAAGTTAACTTAAAAGTTAGAACTGTGCCAACAAACTTTAATTTGAATGAAGTCCACAATTTATAGTCACATAATCCAATCAGGAGTACATCAGAAACTTGTTGATGACTTAAAAAAAAAAAAAAGCTAGATGCTAAACAAATATTAGTGGTTGTTTATGTATATATTTGAGCATCTATCCATTTTTTTTGTATAACTAATTTAAACGGTTTTTTTAGACGTTAATGATGTTGTTTGTTGCATAATTATTCCACTCTCCAAAAAAGCAGCTCAGACAAAATCCTCAGAAGCTAGTAACTTATAACACACGTTACCAAAGCGTGTAAAAGTTACGAGCACATCTGCATATCGAGCAAGTGAGATAAGGAAAGCTTACCCATGAGTCCACAAGAAAAAAGTGCTGCTCCCTGGCTCATGGTCGGCGCCTGGAAGTGTTAGAAATCAGAACAAGATTCTCTGTCAGCCATTTAAACACCACAAAAATAAAAGGAATGTGGGATTGCAGAGGTAGCAGTTAATAATTTCAATAAAACTGAAGAAAGTGGTGAACAAAAGTTCGGCCGCAGATGACTTCACTTCATGAGACTGAGGGCAATCTCAGTCCACATAAGTGGGGGAATTTTCTTCTCTGCTGGCAGAGCTTCAAGTTGCAGGGATGCAGAACCAAAAATTAGTCAGAGTTGGTCAGCCTTGTGTAAAGAATACTACACTGTCATTCCAAGAGAAATCCTGGTTAATGCTACCAGCTTTTATGATGCAATCATCTGTAATTGCAGCATAAATGTCCTGCATTTATAATCGTAAAAAGCATTCGCGTTGTTTCTCTGATGTCATGTCCTGTGAGTCACTCGGGCAGCCGTTAAATATTCTGCCTGAGAGAGTTGGGTTTCAGCTTTGTTTTTAAGAGAAATAGGTGGTTTTAATTCAGAGTAGCAGGTTGTGCTCTCCTTTGAAGAGCACACGTCACTTAGACACCAAATGACACATTCCACACACAAGGAACTGCTTACGTAATCTCAAAATATCCTCTCACCGTGCCCAAGTCCGTACGTGTTGCTGTTACATCGTCGCCACCCTTTTTTTCCACTGTTTTCTTGTAAATGATCACCATCACAACACGCATCCCTGTCCACAGCCGGTCCAGTAATGGCAGTTCATGCTGAGGGCCATCTCTTCGGGCTTGGTGCTATTAGTCGGCTGGAATGCGTTTCACTTCTCGGCCCACACCTGAGAGGGCACAGGGAGATGAGAGCGGGATTAGAATTGGGAGCATTTTTAACATTCTGTCGGCCGTATAAAAGCTGCGAACGGAGAGGAAGGGATCCCTGACCTGGAGGCTCTGAAATGCATCATCAAATGGAAAAGAAACCCTTAAGATCCCTAAAAGGAATTCCCTGAGAATCGCTTTGGTGTCCGATGCCGACTGGAACAACAGGAAGATGGATGGACACATGGGTGGATTTTAAAAAAATAACTCAAATAAAAAACTCTGTAAATCTGGAATATTATCAAACTATTGCAGAGTTTCTACTACAGCCTCTACACTAAACACCAAACTAACCTGAAACCCAAAGCCCCCCACAGACATTTAACCTTAAAGAGTGGCCTTCCATGCACAGTTAAATTTTTAATACTGAATCACCCAAGCTCCATTTCTCTCTTTCACACACACACACACACACACACACACACACACACACACACACACACACACACGGATTCCGTTTCTGCAGTTCCAACACGTGCATCCTGTTCAACATCTACATATGTGGAAGGTAATGGGAATTCAAGTTTTTTTCTGAGGCTGCACTCCCAGAACACACTTTATTTGTCTCCTCCGCCATCATGTGTTTTCACTTCCGCATGGCCTCCTCAAGAAAGCCACATTAAGTGGAACTCCACCTTTTTAGATTCGTGCGAGTTTCCTTAAAAGTGTCCCACTCTGGAGCCCACAGAGGAGTTGTGTAATTGACTCCTCGGGGGCCGGCCAGGAATAGCTGACCTTGCGGTTATCAAAACAGGCCTCCTTGTATTAACGCTGCTCCATGATTACACTAAAACTGCTGATTGCCTCCCTCCCCCCTGTCAGATGTAAATCTATATAATGGTCAGAGGATCTCGCTACCACAGCAATCAGTCGCATGCAAGGCCATGTCAGGTAGAGCAGTCGTGGAACAAAGAGGACACGAGATGGTCGTATGACGCCCTGAAGGTCACTACAGGAAACCAGCACACAAACAAAAACAGAAGAGGCGCGAGCAGAGAGGTCTGGCTGCTCTGGGGGCTGGAGTGGAGTGCAACAGCGTCACAAGACCATGCAGGAGCACGCCAAAGGTGCTGTTTGAATTCAGCGAATGACTTCCATCACTAACACTTATCACCTCGAGACGACGGAACAAGAGAGGGGTTCTGAGGAAAAGACACAACACTCACTGAGCTCTTTGGGCTTAACTGGTGACAGTGGGATGGATAACGTGCGTGGCGTGGCCATCGACTACAGAGATCTGCGAGATGGCTGCGACTGACACTACGGAAGGGGAAGCAGTTGTTTACGCATCTAAATGACCCAGAGACAGACACACAGCGACCAACACGAAGTCCTCCCCACCGACGACTCCCGGGGTTATCTGACATTCTTCATGCTCCCATCGTAAACACCGCCAATATGTTCAGCTAGAGAAAATTGCAACAATTAAATCATCTTTCTCTCCCTTTTCCCTTCCCCTATCCCTATAAATCTGAACTGAGTACTTCAAGTGGGTGAGGTTTATAACATAATTATAAACATTCCTCTGCTGCATGACATAAGTGGAACACACAATTATAAAAGCCTAACCTAGCCCTGCAGCCCTGGAAAACCACTCAAGCTTGTCTTGGATTTTGAGTAAAAACACAGGATGCAAAATGCTAGGATAAAAAAAATAATAATAATAAAAAGGAAAGGAGTGAAACTACTTTTTCTTGGACAGACAAAACCTGGAAAGCAAACCTAAGATCAGGCATAGGCCAATATCAGAGTCCCATGACATGAAAACTTGAGATCCACAGATCACGCTTTACCGGTAATATAGATTTCTGGTTTCATATAACATTTGGTTTGCCAAATGTGATTGATTCCTTTTTTTAATTTTCCCAAAAGGATAAATATATTTGCAGCTGGCTTCTTTGAAATCAGTAAGTTTTACGACTAAAAGTTTTCCATTACGCCAGTCGTATGATTTACATTTGAGATGCAAAAATGATTAATGGGATCCCATAGAAAGTGCTGGGATCACTCGAGGGTAGAGTTACTAAGCGCTGCCCCTCCACCAAATGCTGCTGTACACTAATAGCAAGTGTAGACTGGCTACCTGAGCAGACAGCCCAGCTAATTCACATGTTCTGTGCAATAATCAATTGAAAAATAACTTGTTTTTGCTCAAGTCTTTTGCATAAAAATAAATAAATACTCTGATGAATGTTAGGAAACAAGGGTATTTTTTAAAAGCCTAATTTCAAATTTTCTCGTTTCTTGAAACTTACCATTAGAATCTCCTACCAGCCCCTGCTTGGCACTCCTTCATCCGTTACCGTGCCCAGAGCTGCATCTTACAAACTGCCAAATTCAGCAACAAAAATATGTGTCCTTCTCCAATTCTGATGTAAAACCTGAAAGCACCTCTGTTAGCGACATCGCCATTTCTCTGGAATTGGTGGGAGTCTCTACGCTTCTGGCATCCGATAACTGTTTTATCTTTAGCCACCATGACAACAGAGAAAGTCTAATCGCTGAGCACAATGCAACAGAGCATTTCACTTCCCATCAAAGGCAGACTGACAAACTGACTTCCAACACATCTCTCTGCAATGCTGTCTGGCGTCTGTCCTGAAAGGCAATGACGATGCTGTCTTGGATGAGCAGATGCTGCCCTTCTTCCTTTGTGGTTACCGAAAACTTTTCAACCATGGTCGCTTTGGTTTGTCAGCGACATCAAGCAATCGTGCTGCAAAAGTGAGATACGACGCGAGGAAACCACAGAGCTTACTGGGTCAACTCAACGCAAGTGGGCTTTTTGTCAAATGTTCTTCAACTGCATTGTATTGCGTTTTAATTAGGATCTCAATCCCACTATGTGACTGAATTGCATTCTAAGATTTAAAGTGAGATAATACTTTTTAAAATATAAATGGATATGAATTGGATGTCTTTTTCTTGAGACAGCATTTGTTTATTTGCTCTTGATTTATCCAAATTTCATAAAGACCACACAAAGCAATCCCAACAAAGACCCCAACAGCAGCGTCTGCTCTGTTTGAGTAGCTTTTCCATACATTGCCTAGACTGTAATCCCGTGGGTTAGGCCACCATTACATAAGGATTTGTCAGCTTTGTGTCTGACAATTAGAGCTAATACTAATCTGTTTTATAGCACTTGGACAGCTGGTAGAAACAAAAGTGTTTGATATGGCGTTGGCTTATTCAGATTTATTACTCTGAAGGATTGCCACTTAGAAATGTAATCTTTGATTTATTTTTATTTTTTTCTAAGAATCAATCAATCAATCAAATTTTATTTGTATAGCACATTTCAGCAGCAAGGCATTTCAAAGTGCTTTACATAATTAAAATAAAAACAGCATGTAATAAACAGTGAGAAAGAGAGAGATTTAAAAAACATCGTTTAAACGTAAACAGTGAGAAAGAGAAATAAAAAGCTGTAGGACTTTAGTTGAGACGCCGTCAACTGGGACTCCAACCCTTTGGACTTTAGTCAAAACGCCATTTGACAAGGACTCTAACCTCTCGGACTTTAGTCAAAGAAGATGCTAAATTTAAAAAAAGTACAAAATTCCATGCAAAAGTTTAATGGAGAAGAGGTTTTGATATTCCTAAATAAATACCAATCAATGGAAAGACAACTGTGGCTGTCTCAACAAAAGGAGAATCAGCAGAGCACCTGAGATGGCCGGCCTTGGAAGGCTAACTGGGGGATTTGTACTGTTCCTCATCTCTGTAACCTCTGCAGGAGGAAATCAGGGTAAATGGGACATTTTCTGCAGACAGTATTCCTGAGGAAACAAAGCAAATAGCTAAACCCCTGAAGAGTAGCAGGTTCCAAATCTACGCCCGCCTTTTGAGAATTCAGATTCATCCCAATGTATGACAAAAATCTTGTTTTGTTTTTTTTCTCTCATTCGAAACAAAAATAAAACAAATAACTATTAATTCTGAAGACTACAGCTTGCAGCTGATAAAAATCCAGCACTGAATTGAGCTTCTCTAAAACTTGTAATATTTCATAAGACCAAGAAAAAGAATGTTTAACACAGAAATGTTATGTCATGAGCATGTTATGTCCTATGACATAAACAGACTGCTGACTTGCTAGTTGCCCAGCAGACAAACACTGACTTCCTCCACAGGCAGGATGTTTTTGAGGGAAAGTTGAGTGGAAGAAAAACAAATTTGCACAACATTTATAACATTTGATATTCAGTGTGAAGTTACTACACATTGAGTGGTAATTTGGAGAGACTTGACCTCTTGCTTGTGCTCTAAAACTGTCAAGAGGACAATGAGAAATTCAAGATAGATTACCAACAGAAGCTATTAAAGCAATGTGGGTTTTACCAACAATTCTAAATGCAGTCATACAAAATATGTCAGATGCTGAATGAATTTTCTGTATTGTATGTACCTTCCAGTAGGCCCACATTTCTATGCTAATCTTTTGGTTAGTTGTATGTTAAAGCAAGTTGGATTCTATTCAACTTTTTGCGCCACATTTTTTTCTTCCACATAATTTTCCATTATTATGTTAGGATACGGCACTCTGAATAGCCGACTTGTACAGCAATACAATACCTTTTTGGGATTACCCTACTTGTGGATTGTCTCAGTGACTGTCTGCTGGACAACTGCCAAGTCAGCAATCTTTCTCCATGGTTATGTAGGTCAAAACAAAAAGAATCTAAAAACCTTTATTTTGGTGTTTTTGTAATGTAATTGTCTCAGAAACTGAACTGGGTTTTTTTTTTATTAACTGCAAGTAATTAAACAGAAGCAAACAAAATGTGTCATATTTGTGTATCTGTGTAGAAACTGAAACTCTGATATGAAATAAATGTGAAATCTAGCCATCTATTTCTGCTTTTTTTTTTTTTTTTTTTTGACGCTGCAGCAGCAGATTGCACATCACAGAGAAAACTCCAGGTTTTCGAAACCTGAAACTTCCTTTGTTGGGGTCATTATTTAGCTCCCAGTGAGCAGCAGGTGGTACTTAGTACTGTCGAGGCTGACTGAATGAAAGGAACTTTATGAAACACATTGTAGGGTGCTGGCAAGCACACAGCTGCCCAACACGTTCACAGAAATTAAACCAAGTCATACGGGAGGCTTGCTCCACATTTTTTAAAGCTGTGAGTGAATAGTCAGAAATGAGCATGGCCGGGAGGCTTCAATGGCAGCTATCGGGCTCAGTCGAGGCCCTGGGGTACAGCCAAGGTCTCACAGGCATGCAGCTGCCCACTTACCATAAACACAAAGGCTCAGCATGGCTACGCATGGCAGCCAGGGAGGCCCAGGTTCTTAAAGCTGGCTCGCCGCTTAATTATCTCATACATAATCGCTTGCACTGTATACATTTGTCCAGAACAAGAGCTTTGTTGAGCTCAGTAATCGAGGCTTTGGACAAACTTGTCCAAGCTGGAGAAGAAAGTTGTCCGCTTGAATGCTAAACCTAACAAAGTCTCTTAATTACACAGTGGATAAGGGGACACAACAACTATTGGTACAAAATAGGAATCGGCAGGAATAGTTAATCAATAGGCTGATAGGCTTATTACGTCTACAATCATGTTCTCTGCGTCATGTGTTTGTTAATGTAATTTTGATTAATAGACTTGGGGATAAATAATTACTTAATGTAGTATATGTGCAGAATATCATCCTTTTGATCTTGACACAGTTGTGGTGCTCCTACTCCCTAGGGGGTTATGCAACCAGATATTAGCTGCTTAATTAGTCAGGGAACCTGCTAGCATAACCAGCCAGAAGTCAGTCCCACTCAAAGTGTAGTTTAGTTTAGGAGCCTACTTTTGAGCTAGTTGACCGGCGGACGTGAAGCAACAGGTGGGGTGGGGGCAGCTCTGCATTACGCTGTGATCCGGGCCGGGAACTCTGGCGACTTCAGCAAACTTTGGGGCGTCTCGTTAAAAGGAGCTGAAACTACAGATGCACCAACAAATGGGCTGGATATAGGCTTTGATTTGTGATCGACACATCAAACAATGTCATGTTTCAAGCTCAAATGGTCATTTTATTTAGAATTAAACAGATAAATAAAAACTAAGAACTTAAAAAAAAATTCTCTCATCTTAGATGGGAATAATCTTCAAATCTGGCTTCAAAACTAATATCTGTTAAAGAGTATGTGGCATGATCTAGCTTGATAACAAAGACCACATCTAAATGTTGTTAGAAGTGAATTAAAATATGTTTTAAGATTACGACTAAGTATTTCCAGTGGCATCTAAAAAGGAAAGGTAAATCATCTGCGAGTCCTGACGATTGGCAACCCTCTCATGGAGACGAGTTAAAACGTTCAACAGTTTTTCACACGAGCCTGCAGCTAACCTTCCAGCTGGATGGAAGGTTAGCTGTCACAAGAAAAAGTCCCCTGAAAACTGAGCCGGTCCACAAGTGACTGGCACACTCTATTAAAACCCCATTTCTAATGAAAGGGAAACGAGTTTGGCAGAGGAACTGAACTAAACCACAGCGAGAACATGATTTTGAACATGACAAAAGCAGCCAAGCCCTTGTAACGGTAAAGAATTAGCTTTACATGCAGAAAATATGAAATTCTTTGGCAGCGAAACACTCGATTTGACTGCAAAAACTTAACAGTGACAACTGCAGCCATCTGGGACACTTCAGTGTTCACGTTTCTCTGTTTTTGTTTATGGTGCCGGGATGGTAAACTGCTGAATCTGTAGGATGTGTGTCAGCCAACCCTGACTTCACACCTGAGGGACAGGCTGGCTTTCAAAATGATAAGACAACCACATTCCACTGCGGTGCCACAGTCTGAAACCAAAAGTGAAAAGGAAAAATAGCACAGCCATAAAATAAGGTTGTGTCAGTAAGTATTCAGCTACAATGAATTCTTACTGACACCATTTTTAAAAAAAACAAGCAAACATCTTGGTTTGAATGTGGAAACCATACTGAAATGATCGTGTCCTTCATAATCAGCACATGATGCAATAAACTTAATTAACACCATTTATTAAGTATTAACTAATCATGTGCATGGTTATTATTTTTAAAACACTTTTGAGAAGTTTCTCTAACATATTTTTCACTGTTTAGGTCTCATAGAGTACAGTAAAAGAGGAGCTGACTTTATTTAAGAAAAAACAGTTAAAAGGGAAAATTATGAGTGCTAAAACAGACAAAACAAAGGGACACAGCTAGAGCAGTTCTCATGAGAAAAACTTAAGCTAAGCTAACAGAAACTCTATTCAGACTCCCCCGAAGACGCTACCACTTGCAAAAAATAATGACAATTCTAATAATTTATGAGTAACATAGCTTCAAAACGAATTATAACATTGTTTGTAGTGTAGCTATAGATGTTACAGTAAGTTTTCTGAGCAATGTTGCTAACATTTGAACAAAATTTCCAACTCACAAGCATCACTGTGATGACTTCCTCGGATTCCCAACAATTCAGAGAAGCTGTTTAGTTTCTCGCAGCCATGGCGAGTTTCTTTTTTCGCAAAAAGTAGAAACAACAAGGTAGGAAGCAAAGAGAACAGCTCACTTCAGCTGCTCTCTACTAACTACAACACTGCCCCACTACTCTACTGTCCCACAGAACTACACGCTAATGAGCTTGTGACGACTTGCGTGGACGATACCACTCATACAGGGGGGAGATGAGGCTTATATTTGATTAAAAACACCTTTAAATCTCATATTTAACGGTCATTATCTGTATTATTTTCAATACTTAAAGTTGTAATGTTTTCTGAACTGAAGTTTGAGGAACATGAATGGAAAACATTTACTTTGAATGACTTTTGTTGAGAGAAACACCCCCTCCATCCTTTCAGATAGTCGCCTAACCCCCCTTGAAGTAATGAAAAGTAACCACAACTTCTGAGTCAGGCAAAATAATAGTGGGATGTCCGTCTCTTTCAGAGATCCTGATCATTCTCCTCAGTCCAAATGCAGGATTAAGCTGATGGAAAAGTAATAAGAAGTGAACATATCTATGATAAGTAGCATTGATTGATGAACAGGTTCAATTCAGCTATTTCTTTAAGGGAATGCAGTCCTTTTTTCACATTGCATTTTCACAAATCACAAACTGTGTTGAAAGGCTATTAAATAATTTTTAATCATGATTAGACTAGTCAGTGGTCTTCCCATTTTCACACTTTAAATGGGTAAAAGTATCTTCACACCAACCCAGTCCCTGCTGAAGACAAACATCTGCACTGTGAAACAAAGAGGTGGCAGTACGACGCTGTGGGGACGGTGTTTCCGGTGTTAGTTTTATGCCAAAGTTTGCATTGTTACTGTAAACCAAATAGTTTAGTTTGGTTTTCTTTTGACTAGAATGCCTTCTTCCTCATATTTAGTGTGTCCTCTTTATGGTGTGCAGAAAACCTTAAAATGGGGCTTTTTATTTGTTGCCCTTCCATGAAAGCTACATTTGTGTTGTGCAGGAAAAATATAGTTTTTCTTTCACTTCATAGCATGCACTACTTTGTGTTGGTCTATCGCAAAACCTTGTTAAAATCCAGTGAGGTTTGTGGTTGTAATGTGACATTTATGTGTAAAGGTTCTGAATATTTGAATACCATTGCAATGGAATAATGATAATAACAAGTATCTAACAATTTTAAACCATAAGATATTGTGGTTTATTGTTATGAATACTAAAGTAAACCTTCGCCACAAACCTCCGCCTACTGTAATATCCCCAACCAAAAATGTTTTTTTTGTTTTTTTTGTTTTGTTTTTACAGTAAGTTGAAAACATTTCCAAAGGGGGGCATAATGAATTCGCCTAACTGGGCCTCATAAGGGTGGGGAGCTTGAGGCTCACCCCTGGCAGACACTATTGTTAATCAAGGAGTAACATCTGCTGTGTTCTTCTAATCTTCTCCAGACTGTCCTGCTCGGTTTTAGACTGTCTGCTTTTATTTTTGCCTGCCTTTTGGGTGACCCAGGATTTGTCTCCTACACAATATCGCATACCAGCCTAGAGTTAAGTTGTTGGAAAAGTGCACTTCTTTAGTGATCACATGCAAAGTAGTATTGGGGACAAAAGTAAAAAAAAAAAATGTAAAGGAATACATGAAAGAAAAGAGGTTTCATTTTCATATTTTCATAACATAGTCATGTAGTTAAATAAACCTCGAATTAAACATATTAACTAACACATTATCTTTTCTGTAATTGGTCAAACTTTTATGTGTGCTGTACATCATGAATTATTTAAAACTATAAATATGGCTCATCAGGTAGATCCTGACATGTGATTGGTTATCTACAAAGTATTTTAACTGACAGTTAACCTTATCCACTGACTGTGATGTGTAATACTAATGAATAATGTGTGTGTGTGTAGGTGTGTGTGTGTGTGTGTGTGTGTGTGTGTGTGTGTGTGTGCGTTGTTTTGATCATTTATCTATTTACTTAAACTATGCATGTTTAATTACATCTAATTTATCACAGGAATACATAATGATTACTTAAACATCACAGATAATAAGCAGGTGATTAAATCATGTTTATTTAATCAATTTATGTTTATTTATACTTGCCGAGTACAAGAAATTAAGAGTTGGCCAGGTGTGTTGTTGCTGTGAAAACCATAGGGGGCAGTGTCCACCAAACATGTTACAAGAAAAGAATCAAAAAGTGATCAAGACGTATTATAAAAAATGGATATTGTGACTAATTGCAATCATTTTTAATTGTTTGATTTTTCTTACTTTTCATGGTTTTACTGTTAGATCAGAGTAAGAGAAAAAAAAAAGAAGCCGTCTTCCAGAGTCCCCTGCATAATGCTGAGTGCCATCTGCGGCTCACACTGGCCAGGGACAGATGGCTGAAGAACTCCTGTTACAGGACCAATCGCTTCTCAACTTTAATGAACAGTTAATCCCCTCTGTGGCCAACAATTCCCATTTTATTACAAGTAGAGGTTGCTATTCATGCAAAGTGTCCAATCAATCCAATAAAACCATATGACTTTCTAAATATGCGGCAATTAGTTTCTCAGCTGATTGAACAGAAATGAGTTACTCTTCAAATCCAAAGTGTGTGCGTCATTCCACCTTCACACAACAAACACACAAACTGTCTGAGAATCTGGTAACAACCGAAAACAACCAGACTGATTAAAAGAAAAACACTGACACCATTTGTCAAAATTTAGAAGTGCACGACTTTAAGAACTGTCTTTTAATAGGTTGTTGAAATTTTCTCTTCCCCAGCAGGGTCCTGTAACTACAGTCGGGACATGAAAAGAACCATATGGTTTTCATGGAGTTCCTCATCTAGGTTTCATTGCCTTTCATTCTTCCCACTAATCCTCACCCATTATGTTTATAGCCAAGTTTAAGTGAACAGACTCATCTCAGTGGGTCTCAAAGGTTTCCCTCTCAGAGGATCCAAACCCAAGTCGCTGCCAAATCATGATTTAATAAAGCTCCTCTGTGTCTGGAAGAGGGGCAGCTGTTTGCCCGGTGACGGTTCGTGAGGGATCCGGAAACATCCATGGTGGCCAATCAACACCAAGAGCGTGTACCGCCTCTAAAATGTAATTAAATTAATGTGTGAAATATTACGTTTTGTTTTTCAGATGGACAGGTGGTAGCTAAATAAAAAATACATGTCATACCTTTTTTTTTTATTTGTAAAACATTTTGCAAACTACTTATCAAATTCCAACAAATGTACAATTTTGCAATACATTGCTTTAACCAGTCATATTAAACCCCAATAAAATAATTTGAACTTTACATATGCAAAACGAAATGTGAAAAATTGAAACGACTGAATAGATTTGCAAAGCGATGCACGAAAGAAGTGTTTTGAAATGTAATTAGAGGAAGCCCCGTGTGTGACACCATCTAACTGCAGGTTTCTGCAAGCTTTCCAGTTTGCATGGTCCATGTAAAGGCAGAGCTTAGTCTTCTCAGTCTGTGGGAAATCGATTTATTATGGTGCAGCTGCTTTCCGTTAATTTGGTTTGCTTTGATAAACAGAGAACAGCCCTTCAAGTGTTACATTCATGTTCCAAGAAAAGCAACCGACACGACATGAAGTGAGGAGCTTTATGATTATTTCATACATTTCTTTTAGCTCCTTCGCATATGACCTCCAGTTGAAGTATTATAACATTACGTATAAAACACGCATGCAATAAGTTACGTTTTTAGAAACAAAAAAAAAAAAACAAAAACAACAGAGCGGCGGTCATTAGTGAGCAGACTGCACATTCTCTTAATCCCTCCTCTCGTTCTCCATGTACGCCTGCACGGACCTCCACAGAGCCCGGATGTTCCCTTCGCCAAAACCCGTCGCCCCTCTGCGCTCAATCAGCTCCAGGAAGAAGGTGTCCTCGGCGAAGAGGGGCTTTGTAAACACCTGGAGGAGATATCTGAAAGCATAACCGAAAGGTCAACACACATTATGAACCACCTTGACTCTTACTACGAGGTCGTGACCCACCTCCTGTTTTCGCTGCATCCCGTCTGTGACGATGGAACCTCCTGCAGGTCCGAATCCAGAAGAATGCCGTGCTCCGAAAGCCTCTGGGGATCGAGTCCCACCTTCTCCATTTCCTGCAGTTTTCCGACCTGCCGGAGCAGGCGTCACGTGTTAGATAAATCGCTGGTTTGCAAATCAGTTGGATGGATTTTCAATGCGCCTGATGCCCACATGCAATCTACGTGATAGGGACAAAGATCGAAATGCTCACAGAGAGCGATGCGGTTCTCATGACGATGGTTAGAAAAGGTGTGGCGTGAAGGAGGGAAGTGAATGGTAAACCATATTGGGTAACACTTTATTTGAAGGGGGTTGAATAAGACTGTCATGACACTTTCATAAACATGACAAGAAATCACTACTGATATAAATTTGTTATAAAAGTATTACTGATTGCACTTTAAAAATTAGGTAACTTTATGTTATTAAAGGTAAAGTTTAAACAGTGATGATTTCCTGGTTAATGTCAAGTTGTCATAACAAAGACATTTTGAATAATGTCAACTTTGTATTAAAGTGTCATAATTTACCGAATGACAACAGTCATAAATATTCATGAAGGCTTATTCATGTTCAGGACAGGTGTTATGTCATGTTTATGAAAGTGTCATGACAGTCTTATTCACCCCCCCCTTCAAATAAAGTGTTACCCCATATGGTTATCATAATAATATTCCAATTCCGACGTTTTCTTTTCTCGACTATTTAAACTCTTGTTTTGTTGTTGCTTCTCCCTAATTTTCCAGGTTTTATTTAAGAATTATATATCCTCATTGTACAAAAAAAATATATTATTTGCTTTGATTTATTCGGATATTTTCTAAATTTACTACTACGTTTTCAGGAAATAGTCTTGTTTTTTTATTTAACCATAACTATATACCATCACTGAGCACATCAGCTATTTAAAAACAATATTTTATTGAGTACGTTTTGCTTCACAATCATCTTTCAGTCTGCAGTTATTCTTTTGCTTTTGTAGCAGTGGCCTTTTCTGGATCATTGCAAGTCATAATCGTCCGCATTAATAGAAATAAGTGCTTAAAACATGTCATACTGTCAAATAACTCTTTATGAGTTTCTCTTTTTAAAGCGAAATACTCAAATGAACACATGGCATGCTAACCAGACTCTGCATATCTGTGTCTTTGTCTGTGCTGTTTTCATGAACAGAGAGCGGCTCTGTCCTTGCCGTGCTGGGCGGTGTCGTGGCCTTGAAGAGACTGATTATGAGCTGAGCTGTGTCAGGAAATCTACACAGAGAGAGAGGCTAAAAAAGGAGTGAAACCAGCTTTGATTTTATTTCCTTTTGAAAAAAAAAAAAGAGAGAAAAAAAGACAGCATTGAATAAACGGACTTTCTAAACTTCCTTCTCTCTTATGGCAATAAGGTGTGTGCAAACCTCTGTGTAGTATGCAGGAGGAGGGGAGAAAAACTGGACTCCAGCTTCAGCCATCGCGTGCGCGGTGGAGACAATGTCTTTGGTGTAGAGTGCGACGTGCTGGACGCCTGCCCCTCTGTGCTGCTCCAAGAAGGTGTCCACCTGGTTGCGGCCTGAAATATGAGTAGCAGTGTGCTCAGAAGCTGCGATGTCATGAACTGTAGAATAATCCGAAGTATCAGCCGGGTTGTTGTACCTTCGTGAGGAAGTGATTCCGCGATGACAAACTTGCAGTCGGGTTCTTTTACGTCGGGGAAGGGAAGAGCGATGCCCGCTTTGCTGCAATTCCAGTACTGCATGGCAGTGAGTCGAAGTCCGACGCCTTCCTGGTTCACAACAAAACCTTCGTCTACATCTTCATCGCTACAAAAAAAACAAAAAAGGGTTGTTTACCTTGAGATAAATTACTTCATAACGCTTGTTCTAATAAGCATTCATTGAAAAATACCTGTGGTGCTTTTTCCATGAGGGACTCATTTTTTTGTGGGTGTCTGAAAAATCCAGTTACACCACTGGGAAAAAGCAAAACACAATGCCTTGCAAAACATATCCTAACCATTTTTATTTTTATTTTGTCCCATTCCAACGACAGACTTTAATGCAGCTTGACTGGGTTTTTGATAAACCAACACATAACAGTGTCACATAGCTCTAGAAAATTATGATTTCGCAGATTAGAAGGATGTTTTTTTGTTGTTGTTGGAGATTTTAATTACAGATATCTGCAAAAGATGTCTAGTTTAAGTATTAAATGTCAACATTGGTCACCTAAACTAATTTAGGACGCCAAAAAAAAAAAGAGAGACTTTTTTCAACTTTTTTTTTTTCTGTTTTCAATACCAACACGGATGGACTACTCCTGAGTAATATCCATTTCTCACCAGTAAGTGGCGCTAAAGGATTCATTACAACTTTTGCCTTATTCAACGCTGGAATCAACAATGATCATCACAAAAAAAGAGAGAAATATATAAATATAAAAAAGAACCAACTATAATTAGCATGTAGACAATAGCTTCAAATAGAAGGGATTTTTTTTCACACCATCTGTATTTGTGTAAGATGGAGCCTTTACCTTCATCTTTTTTTTTGTTAGGGAGGGAGCAATCTAATCTGTAGAATTTGAAATGTCAGAATGTATAAAATGTAAAAATCCCAATGTAGCTGAGCACGAACCAAGATACAGGTTAATAGTGAGCTCTAAGTGCAACTTAAACCAACAAAACGGCATTGGTGACACTGCTGTCAACGTTAACATTAATATACAGGATACTACAGCAAGTGCACTGGAAGTAATTTAATATAATATATTTGAATCCAGCTGTCATTCTGAGTGTTCCAAACAAAAATTAAATTTCCATCCTAAGAACAAAATTTGACTGAGGAATTACATTTTTGATTAAACAGTGTGGTTTGATGATGCATAACTACACTCTGCCATACGTTATTTTTTTTTGCCTTTACTTACCCATCAATGAAAAATCTCTGAAAGCCAAAAAGCTTCTCATACCACCCTATGACCTGGTGGGATGACTTTCTGGGACTGGCATAAGTTATGTGATCAAAATGGGTAACTGGACAAGACAAGTCCTCCTCTTCCAAGCTCCAGTCCTTCTCAGCGATAGTAAACCCAGGCAAAAAGGTCCCTCCGTATTTTGTCTTGTCAACCAACGTGTGGCACACATTTCCCACAATCGATTTAACCACGGAGTAGGTGACGAGACCATTTTCGTCCTCGACTGTCGTGGGAGGCACAAGGAAGTTGCAGCCCAGTTGGCGGAGCACCTTGAACGACCTTTCCACGTCTTCCACCTCGAAACACACGTTACTGACAGAGTCCACCGGATGGTGGGTGTGAACATCGTAAAGACACGACGGGTTACTCAGCTTGTGTTTCTCCGAGTGGACTCGGGGAGCATGATCGGGGTGTTCACCGTTTCCACCGTCCTGCGGCCATTCATTCAAACCCACACTGCCCTGAACGGGTCCTTCATTCACGACGAAGACTGACGTTCCCTTCCGGAAAGCCACCTGCCTTGACTTGTCAGTCAGTCTGGTGGCAAACAAATTAAATTTGTATTTTGACACGAGGTCGTGGGCTAATTTCAGCCCGTTAGAAACGTGAAGCGAAACGTGGTGTAAACTGCGCAAGGGGACTGCCATGTTTTTCCTTTTGAGTGACGGGGTGCGCATCATTTGTAAGCCGGGGAGGAAGGTGGCGCGCCGTGTGGGCTTGGTTTGAACAAACTCTCAAATGGCGCCACTCAGTTATAACAACAACAATAATAACAACAACTGAAAACTAAATTAAAGGGAGTCATATCCACAGTCTGTTTTTTTTTTTTTTTTTTGATGAAGCAAATGCTTAACACGAAACACTGTTTATTTATTATGATTAAAACTGATTAATTTAAATGTTGAGATAAATTGTGTTACATGTTACATGTCATTGTGTCTTTATAAATTGTGCATTGTAAAGACACAATTTTCATATTGGTTGTATCGAGTTGCAGATAATTCATGGCTAAATGATTTATATATTATTAAAACAAAAAATACATATTATAATGAAATTTAAAGGCAGTTAATTAAAAATAAGATGATTAGTTGACGATAAATGTTAGTCTTGTATTAATACCTTTCAGTGTAAACTTGACACTGACAATATAGATGAAAATAGTGTTTCAGGAAGAAATGACTGGAGGAGTATTTTGAAGAATTTCCTTTAGTATTTTCAGTTTTATCAGAAAGAAAACAAACAAGAACACGGAGGTTGATAAATGATAAATCATGTTCTTTGTTTCTGCTTTGAAAAAAATATATATTCAGCTTTTCAGTTGCTGTTGATGAAACATTTGCATGCTTTAATATAAATGATTAAAAATAGTAATCAGTTCCCCTTATTAAATACGAGCAAGGCATGCAGCACAGCAACACTTCATGATACTGTTACTTAAGTGCTATTTATAGGAAACTTGTTTAACAGCTATAACTATCTGTCACAGCTTTGTTTAAGATTACATTTTCTTCACCTCTACCAATATTCCAGAATATTTTGTGATGCATTGTGAATAGCAAGTGAAAAAAGCTATCTTTTTCTATATTAGACAAGATAATACATCGTTCACTTGTTATTAAAAACATAGTGGCATCTAACTCTCCACTGTCAATGTCGATATGTGTGTCTGTGACCCCTTGGCTTTAATCAATTACCTCTTGTCTTCCATAAAGGAGGGTAACTCCTCCTACTCCGTTTCGTCATAACTTCCCAAGCCGTCCCCCGGCTAACCGTGGAGGAATGCACCCGAACGTATTTAAATAATAAGTGATATAAGTTTTAAACAGGGGCGTAATTGAGGACAAATGAATGAGATGAGAGTGATTATCAATCTATCAATCAATCTATCTCTAAAAGTTGTTGTATGACACAAAAAATGCGTACCAATGTGAAATCTTGCGATACCAAAAATTCCGTCGGTTCCTGAAGGCATCCCAGCCCTCAGCCAGATGATTGGTGACGACACCATGCTTGCGTTTATTTTGGCTGTGCTCCTCATTTGTCTCGCTGTCGCCGCCATTAAACCAGACGGGGACAGTTGTAAACCATGGAGAGCTGTGAATTTATACCGTGAGTCGCGGACTTCCGAGAGTCTGTCTTTGTACTGCGAGGTGTCGTTGGGTTTGTAAAGGTGAACATGTGAGAGACAGACGGAGTATTTCGGACTGGGAAAGGTTTGATTGAGCAGGAGGAGGGGAGACGTGGAGGAGGAGGAGGAGGCGAAGGTGGAGAGGGGTAAAAGCTGGACGGGAAGGATTTGTTGTGGTTTTCACCAGCTTTCAAGAGGCTAACACTGTCACGAAACGGTAATATAGTGCATTTTTATTTACCTTATTAGGTAACGGTTTTGTGTTTGTGCCCTAGCAGATGACTGTCGGTGTTTTGTCGATACTTGGCGAACGTTCATTCGCTACGAAGTTAGCTTGCCAGCTAGCAAGCGTATGCTGAAGGCTGAAAATCCAAACAAAGAATCCACACTATTACACAAACTCAACACTGCCTCTGATAACATACAACTACTGTGTTGCTTTACCTATGTTGAAATTACAAGCTGCCACATTTTGAGGAAGAAATTCGCAAAAATGCGAAGCATTTAAAGGGTTCGCACGTATGTATCGAGCTGTGAAAATGCCAGACTCCCACAATTTAACAGAGCTCTCTGTTGATTTCAGAGTTTGTATCTCTAAGCAAAATAAAAAAAAAAAACTACTTGTAAATATCGATAATTTTTTTTCTCCAATTTTCAGCTATGAGATTTTCCTCTAAAATGTCTTTGCAGACATGAAACTCGTCTTACTGCTGCAAAACAAAGATCCAACAAATTCTTGCAATTTTGTTTTGTCAGCATTTTGTTTTTTGTTATTTTGTACAGAGCAATGACTCAGATTTTCCCTGCTCTGCTCTTTGTAGATTAACAAGGGCATAGCAAGCTGTTATTATCTGGTTAGAGGGGCTATCCGGTTGTGTAGCCAGCCTGGAGTCGGCTGCCTAACATTGCGTTTGTAGCTTGCTTAAATCAAAAATCAAATCAAATTTTATTTGTATAGCACATTTCAGCAGCAAGGCATTTCAAAGTGCTTTAAATCATTAAACACAAAAACACAAGAGTCATGCAACATTGAATAAACGATCAAAAACATTACATTTAGGTTGCTAGCTTCAAAACTTATCTAGTTGGAATATTTTCTTGGTTCATTTGAAGAACTTTACAAAACTTCAAAAGTTTCCCATCATGTGATGCCCCTGATTTTAACTCATTTTTTAAAACCTTCACCTCCGATCTTATGTCATTATTTTGCCATTAGCTCTACTTTCTCATAGAGCTCAACCATGAGCAAAACCAATGTACTGAATTTTACTTGCAATGTAACCCACACACCTCACTGGTTTTGTCAAAAAGCTTCCATGTCAATTTGACAACTTGGAAAATCTGATTTGCAACAGTTCAGTAAGTTTGAGTGTTAGAAAACTGAACCTTCATTCTGCTTTTATAGACAAACCTATATATAAACACCAGATATTGACTCAGTTTAACAAACTTGGCTTACCACTTGTAGCTTAAAACAGCATCTCTTGTTTTTTTTTTTTTTAATTAAATAAAAGCTAATCAATGTAATAGCCAGTGCTCCTTTAGTTTCCCACATGGGACTATTGCCCAACAGCTACATTTGTCTTCCACCAGGCCGGTAGCGTCCATCATCAGGAGGGGAAGGGCCTGCACTCTGTTAAAGGGAAACTTTCTCTGGCATCCCATTAAAAGATCTTTAAACTATATGATGAAAGATTTGAGCAGTTTAGAGCCTGTAACTTTTTAACGTCTTGGTAACCGTCCCATTCCTACTCGAGACTGATGTGGTGGATGAACAAAAAAGATATCCACCTTATAACTGTTAATGTTTCATATAAAGTCGTATAGAAACTCTGGAAGCACAATGTTTTTTTACTCAGTCATATTTTTCCATTCTTATCTATATTTGAAAAAATTCTGAAGAAATGCGCTTCTAGTTGAATCCCAAATAAAACTTTCAATAGAAGTTTTGCAAAGTCTGACAAGCTCTTTCTTTTTGTCTCACTTGAAGCTGGATTTTACCCACCAGGAAAAAGCAACCCACAATGACGGAACAAAGGGTGAAGTGGGCCTGCGACTACTGCACCTATGAGAACTGGCCGTCTGCTGTCAAGTGCACAATGTGCCGCGCGCCGAGGTTAACGGGGCCCATCATTACAGAGGAGCCGTACAGAAACATCCCCGAACCCGATCCCGGTCCAGAGTGGAATCCCGCTAGAACTGGGAGTGAGAGCAGCCTCCTGATCTGCCCGGACTCCAGCGCCAGACCCAGAGTCAGGACGTCCGGCGTGGCTGAGCTCGCCGGCAAATGGTCCTGCCAGGTGTGCACGTACCTGAACTGGCCGCGCGCCGTTCGCTGCACGCAGTGCCTGTGTCAGCGACCGCGGACCGGCAGCCCGACGGAGTCGCCCCAGACCTCGGGTACCAACGCAGGCTGCCGCCCCTCCAGCATCCACTCCCCCGTGGACACGTGCGAGGAATATAACGACCGGAACAGACTCAACACGCACCAGCAACACTGGACATGTACAGCTTGCACTTACCAGAACTTGCCCAGAACTACAAAGTGTGTCATGTGTGACCTCCCCAAACCCAACAACCAGGAAGCAGGGGGGCTCCCGGAGCCCCCGCAGTCCTGTCCCCTGATCATCGAGCAGGACGCGGCGCGGTGGAGGGGCAGCTGCAGCGGCAGCCAGCTTCAGAGGAGATCCCCTCCTACGGCCAAGAGGGAAGACTTCCAGAGGATCGAGGTCGCAGCTGGAGCCATGAGCACCGAGGAGCATGAGGTCAACTTCAAGAAGCTGAAGCAGATCAGGAACCGGATGAGGAAAACTGACTGGCTCTTTCTTAGTGCGTGTGCTGGTAAGCGTTTACTTTTCTTATTGCACTTTCGGTTTAGGTAAAGAAACAGTTGTTTTTTGTTTTCCCCCTAATCAACATAGGTTGCAATTATACATACAACCCCAGTAACACCCAGTACAAAGTCCTTTATGAAGCTTCGGGCATAGTCTTATGCATATTTGGCAACTTTTATCAGAATTAGTGTTTTATTTCATCGAAATTATTTGGTTTTCTGGCACAGGATGAGCTTTTGAGCTTAATCCGCACTGTTGGTAAAGTGGAGGAAGGGGTTCGGAGGATGGAGGATACACATTTATTATTCATTTTTCTGAGTAGTAACAATGTTAAACAAAAAAAAAAAAAAATAGTTGAAATTCGGTCCAATTTAACCTTGAGGCTGAGTATGTTCTCAATGTGCCACTGAGAGGATCTTTGAGAATCTCTCGAGTGGGGCTGAATGGGGCGTCTGGGCAGAGCAGTGAGAGTGGAGCCTGTGACCGGAGTCCCTCTTGGCTGCGAGTCAACACGCCCTGTAAACAGTGGCGCTTATGTCCCGAGCACGGACCTCCGGCAGACGAAAATAGCCTCGCCAAAAACCTGAGAAACTGCCAACAACAGAAAACCTGAAGGCAAAGCAACACGTGACCAGCAGTGCACTCTTGACCTTTGCACCGGCTGCACCTCCCTAACTTGCTGTTGAGGATTAGAAATCACTACAGCTGTGCTAGGAGTACTACTTTTAGTCGGTTTAGCACATGTACAGAGGCAGCTGACTCACTAGTTCTCCTTGTGCCGTTTCTAAGCAGGAAGTGTCCGAATCAAGCGGCGCAGTTTGACCAAGACGCCAAGCACTTCCTTTGGTCTGAGAACTCAAGTCTCACTTCACTGTGTTGTTTCCTCATATTTCTGCTGCATTAGACATCTGTAGTCGAGCCAGAATCTCTGTCCCTTTGGTTCAAGTGTCACCTTAACTATTGCCAGCTTCTGTTTTTGTTTTGTTGTTGTTGTTTTTAACGACCAGGTTCCACTGACAACAAGTTCTTTAAACTTTTAATTATCGAAAAAGACGAAATGTTAGCCATTTTCAGTATCAATATCAGCAATTGTATTCGAGGCTCACAATCCGCAAATATTTGAAACCCCCTCCAAAAATTCTTAAAATTCTCTAGTTTATTAGTTCAACACCAAATTTACCTTAATATTTCTTAATGAGCACCATGGAGACAGTCGTGGTGCTGCAGCAGAAGCTAACATCAACAGTCTTCCTTATCGCTGCTCTTTGGGGTTCAACCAATCAGTGCCAAGGAAAAAAAACGGTGCTCCTGGATTGGCTCCTGTGGAAATGCCAGCCAATAGAGTATCAGGCAGCATTGTGTCTTGGATTTTCAGCTTCCCAAGCTTCATTCCTTTAAAATATATTTGGATACACTCTGTTAAAAAAAAAAAAAAATCATCTCTGTGTAGGTTTTTCCGCAAACAATTTGGAGTTGAGTTCTACAGAGAAATACATGTGGGGGGTCCACTGTACATAATTCTGTTTTATAATGATAGTAGTCATTTTGTACAGCAGTTGCTCTCACACATGCAGTCTGTTTCTTTTGCTACTTAATAGGAACACTGTTTTTATGCTTTCTTATATTTTAATTCTTAAAAAATCGGAATCAGGTGAACTCGCCATTAACCGTTCAAGTCTTGATTTGAAAAGTCCTGATCACTGTTTCTTTTAGGTATTGGATGTACAGGGATTTTTATGTTTGTTGGTTGTCTTTAGTTTTTTTTTTTCTCTTAATCACTAGTTGTCCACATCACAAATACTGTGAGTGAAGTTGAAAACAATCAACAAATAGGACCGGGAATGTAAACACAATTACCGTCTAAAGTTAACTCTGTACCTGATGCTCTTTAGCAAAGAACACAAATGAAAATCTGGAGATAACATTTCAACTTTTATAGAGGGGAAAAAAAAAAAAGTAATCTAATATTTTACAAGTTCCTTTTCAGCTCTGGTGCTGTTACAGAATGTGCCAGCTGGAGTCATTTAGTGCCTCGTTATAGATGCGTGTTTGCAGAATGTCACTCGGCGTGTGTAAAATGAGACTGGACGGCTCTCGGGTTCGACTCACTCGCAGCAGCCACCCTGTTTCCTGGCAGAAAGCACCTCCTCGCTGCAGAGAAGCTGTTTGAGTTTTCCAGCGCCTTGGTGCCCCGCGTGCCATCTAGCTGTTGCACTTTTCACTCATCGCAGATGTTGCCCACAGGGTCCAGAATTAGAGGGGGTAACACTAATCCGCACAGGCCGTCCTCTGCCTGACACAGCCATCTGATGGCTCTGCGTTTAGGCTGCAGGGTTTCGCCTGCTCTCCGCGACTGTGTGGAAGCTGTTCTCACGCTGGCTTTGCTGGACGCTACAGCTAGAGGTCATCCAAACTGTTAACTGACATCAAGATCTACGTTTGCAGTGCAGTCATTTTTGACCTTCGTTTTGTCCATTTTAAACTGCAAATGTTGTCTTTGGCATTTCTGTCAGACTAAAGTTGCTTTTACATGCCGTCTTTTGTTAGCCATGATGCTGATCCAAGAGAAAAAGTTAATGAGTTTTCTCACTTCTGTGACGGTATTGGTAAATGTGTCCCACTCAGTTGGTCCAAAGTCAGAATTGGTCAATTTTCCCTTGTTTGACTCTTATTAAAGATTGATTGGTCAAATAATGCAATCACAGGTTTTATTTATTTATTTTTAATGTCAGTCATATGCATTCAGACTAAACACTCCCGAGATTCTCAGGCTGTTAACAGATTGACTAGCAGTAGTTTAATATCAGACAGATGAAGTTTTGTATGAAGCTGATGGACCAATGAGGATTGTATTATCCTGCTGAAAGGGCTTTTATTTACTTTGTGTTTTTAATGCTGTTTTTTTTTTTGTTTTTTTTGTGACCTTGCCGTCTTCCTGCCTCTGGTGTAGGAGTCGTAGAAGGAGACCTGGCCGCAGTGGAAGCCTACAAGTCGTCCGGAGGCGACATCGCTCGGCAGCTCACCGCTGACGAGGTCCAGCTCCTCAACCGCTCCTCTGCGTTTGACGTGGGCTTCACTCTGGTCCATCTGGCCATTCGCTTCCAGAGGCAGGACATGCTAGCTATTTTGTTGACAGAGGTAAGCATTTCGACTGCAGACTTTTATTAGCTTCACCCGCTTGGACTGAAGCCATGCTCTGTGAGGAAGCTGGAACACAGACATCCCTTTGTTAAGCTTGTGTTTTTTTTTTTTTTTTTTTTTTTTTTTGTCTGACACAGCCAGAAAAAGCACCTGCTGTTTTTTTTTAGTTCGAATTTTGGTTATTTTTACTTTAAGATGTCACTTCAAGGTTAAAGTTCTCTGCCTGATAAAATATGGTTTCTTTGAGGTTTGAACAGCAGTTTCAGTCTTGGGAGAGTTGTTTCGGTTTTCTGTTTAAGGACTTAATTGGAACAAACATTGGTCATAAAGCCCTTATGTAATCATTTAAACTTGAAAAAAAATCCATATTTTGTGATTTTACTGATGCATTACCAGATTTTGAGTTTTAAACTTTGATAAATTGAATGAACAGGTAAAGGCAAGGCACCGGTCCCTCGAGGACTGAGGTTGTCACGGTGTACAAGACATGTTGACAGTCTTATTGGCAGTAAAGGGTCCCCAGTGAGCTCTCCATGGACCCCCAGGTTGGGAAATGATGCGTTATTACTTCCTATTCCCCACAGTTCACCATGCAAACCGGATGTCTGTATCTGCAGTGGAAGTGCTCTTTAAGGATTACATGGAGGATTAGCCTGGCTTCAGTCACTTCTTCCTAATGGGGATGTTAATGCAGAGTTGGAGGGTCCTATAGCCAGAGGAAGCAGTGATACTGGAAGACGGAGGGTGAAACAAGGCCCTCAGTAAGAATTAGATTAACTAAGTCCTGCAATTATTGGTTTTAGTTTTATGTTAATTGTCTTGTTGTTTGCTAGTTGTTTCCCTAGTTTGCGTTGATTTATAGAGTAATTTTATTAATGCACAGGAATTAAGTGTTGGATGTGAATATCACTAAATACAAGTGGTGTAGCATTTACAAAGTGTGGATGTTGGGAGGGATCACAGTTAACTAGTAACTATTTACAGTACAAGACTAGCAACATTAATTAATCTAAATACTGATATGCAATTCTAAACTAAGTTTAGAATATCAGCTCTGTGATAATTGTGCCTTTATTTTGAAATGGTAAAACCCTCATTTTATATAAAATGTTCCCTCTTGTGCAAAGTGGGACCTATCCTATTCTTTTAAGTTCTGATCATGATAGCTGCATCCCAATTGTTTGCCGATTATTAATATTTTCTGATCCAGAACTCCTTTACTCAAACATTAAGTGTTACTTTTGGTCTTTGTGAAGTACACGTTACTATGAATAAACCATGCTGAAAGTGTCAGTAATAATATGCATAATGTGCATATGTCATCGTTCTATTTATGTGTACAGAGTTCATCACGGCATAAAGATTATAATTTAATCTTCATATTCATCGTCAGTCACAGAGCTCCTAAGCGTGAGCTGCAGAGGTGGAAGGAGACTAGACACACTTCAAAACGTTACTGGTTTCCACAGACTGCTACTGTCTGCTCTGTGGGTTTTTTTGTGGTGTGAACTGTTGGTTAAAATAAAGTGAAAAGCAGCTACGTCCTCTTGTCATTCATGAGCAGAAACGACACTGCTGTGTGTACACAAGAAACCAAGAAGTTTCACCAAACAGCCTACATAAATAAGAGTTTGCTGCTTTGGTTAAATTATGTCAAGAACATAAGACGGTGACCATTACTAGCTGTTCTCAACAACTTTAAATTGGCAGTTAGGTTAGGGCAATTGGCTTCGCTAACTTAAGTAGCCGTCCTTGTATATTTTCTACGCCATAAATGTTCTTATTGTAAGTCACAGTTTGTCACCAGTTTGCTGATATTCCCAGAGCCTACATTTCCCATGGAAGATGATGGTTGAAAGCTTGGAGGAGAAGAGCAGCTGGCCTTCCTGTTTGCTGAAGTTTTTGTGGCTCTAAAATTTCTCACTTTTCACAAAACGTGCATGTTTTGTCTCATTCCAACTTTAAATATATCCCAAAGGAGACGTTGTCCTTGGGTAGCTGTTTTAAACTTTAAGTAACCTGACAAAATTGAGAAATGCATTTATTAATATGTAAAACATTTACCTATAATACAAGAACGTAATCTGTATATTTTGCCATTTAAGGGAGAAATTAAATTCTGGCTGCGTAACCTTAAGCTTCCAATAACTTGGGACCATGTCGGCTTGGTGACCTGAGCCTATTATCCGCTCTAAGTCCCAGCTATCACAGAAAGAATGGGGGGAAAAATATATATATTTTGAAAGCAGTTCTTAATCTGTACATAGTGTTTTGTTGTATTGCTAATATTAATTGCATCTCTACAGAAAATTACTCGCACTGGATTAAAAGTTCCCGAGCCGTCTTTATAACAAATGAATGATTTGACAAAGACGACGTAATTTCCAGCCATTCAACATCCTGTTCTTGTTTAAGGTGAACCAGCAGGCAGCGAAGTGCATTCCCTCCATGGTGTGTCCTGAGCTGACGGAGCAGATCCGGAGGGAGATCGCGGCTTCCCTTCATCAGCGCAAAGGAGACTTTGCCTGTTACTTTCTCACTGACTTGGTCACCTTCACCCTGCCTGCAGGTACTCATCACACGCCGACACTTCCAGCTTCTCTACACGTTTTTTTTGTCCCTTGTACGCTTTATAATAACGTATTGAACAACTGATTACGTTATCTTTTAGTTCCAACAGGCAGAATTAGTGATTCGTTTTCATCTGTGATCAAATTTTCACGTGCAATAAAACGCTGCCTTTTTGACTGAAATGGATTAATCTTGTTAATACAGTGGAACTTGTCAAAAGCGTAGGGCTATTTTAGAAATCTGTGTTTTTTTTGTTTTTTTTTTTAACCCTTAGAAAAGATGCTGTGTTTGCTGCAGCTGCTACGATTCTGTTTTATAGCTTTCCTTTTCTGCCGACAAATTTCTTGGTAAAAGATTTGCTCAGAGAGAGAGATCCTGGGACCCGAGGCATTTTACGGACAGTCAAAGAAAATTGTACATTTCTAGCAACTTTTATCTCCAACCTCTGTTTGAACTAGAACAAATTATCTGCAGGTCTTATCAAAACAGAGAGGAAATTGACCAATGTCAGCCTAGCACTTCACTTGACCACCAAAGGAGCAAAAGCTTCAGTTCATTTAAGAAGTTTTTGTAAGAGCCTGGTGTTTAGATCTGAAGATGTAAACTTTAGCTGACATCTTACTGTAGTAGCCTGAGTCACAAAGTTAACTCATGTGAAATTTGTGACTAAGACTGTCAAGACTATCAGACTGAAACTCATGTTGAAATAAAATCTCTTTGTCATGATGACAAACGGATACTGCGGCATCCTGAATGTTTTTCAACATGTATGCTAACTTTTATGTCGTATCGGACTGGAACAACTAAAAGACATGACTAGTGCAGGCAGGAGAGGAAAAAAAAAAAAGAAAAAAAAGTGCTGACAACAGAACAGCCAACATCATGACTCAGAACTTCTTGAATAAAAGATTACAAAGCACCGTAGCGTTAGATGTGAGGCTGTGCGTCTGTAATGTGCATGTGTGTGTGATGCCAGTTATTGTTACTGCCGAATGATTTTTGCCCGAGGCCAGCTGCGGGGTTCGGTCTCTCCGAAAAAAGCCGTACGGTTCAATACCGAACCAGAAAATAGCCGGCTGTGTTCTCGCTCTCTGTCGCCTCAGCTCGATGCACACAGAAACGCACACTCCTGCGCTGGGCCGCAGTGTTTACACTGCGCCATCGACTAAATGTCACGAGGGGAATGGAAGTGCAAAGAGCATCCCCCCTCTGCGATCCATTACTGTGGAGTTGATGTTGCTCTCTCCGCTCACAGTCCAATCACTAACCAACGGCCACGAAAACAAACGTTCCCCCTGTGTTCCGGCAGATATCGAGGACTTGCCCCCTGCTGTTCAGGAGAAGCTGTTTGACGACGTGCTAGACCGAGATGTGCAGAAAGGTATTTGGGATTCATTTATTATTTTCATATCTGATATCTGGAGTGAAAGAGTAAGCAGTAAGCCGACTGTCTTATTGGAGAAATCGGAAGCAAATAAAACGGCTACTTGAAAACCTTCTGAATCAGCCTTTTGTTGCATGAGGAAAAATTAAATTTTTCTTAAAACCGTTTAAGTTTTAAGTTTCAAATGAATCCTGGTTTGATGGAATATTCATTGTTTTGTAGTCTTCAAGACAGATCATCATCAACCATTTGTCATTCTGTCCATAGAACTTGAAGAGGAGCCTCCGGTTATTAACTGGTCTCTGGAGCTGGGGACCCGCCTGGACAGCCGTCTCTACGCCTTGTGGAACCGCACGGCCGGAGACTGTCTGCTGGACTCCGTGCTGCAGGCCACTTGGGGGATCTACGACAAGGACTCCGTCCTCCGCAAAACCCTCCATGACAGCCTGCACGACTGCTCCCACTGGTGAGGCGGCAGAGTTCTCAGTACCGGGGAATCCTTTTGACATTTCTTTATTCACACTAGATAATGTTGTTTTTACCATTTTAGAGTGAACCTACTTTGGCCTGTTTGACAGACACTAAAAAAACTGCAAACATCATGTTTAGCCTGTGAAAACACTCTGACTGAAGCCAGATTCCCTAATTGACATGTTCTGGTCTGAAACGTGAAGCCGTTTTCAGCGGTTGCCCCTGAGGTTTCCTCATCGTTTGTTTTCAGCTTTATAAGTGAGGATGACTTCTCACTTTCTTATGCTTTTTCTTTGCTAAAATAAAACACAGGTTGTTGATCTATTTCTGCAGCTTATTTCCATAAATCCTAGGCAGGCAAATTGTAAAGATTTAAAGATTTAGGGAGAGATTCAACATATAAAAAGTATAAATTATGTGCACAGCTTTGATTTATTTATTATGTGGATCACTGACGAAGGGTCCTTTCTTTGTTTTCTTTGTATTTAAAAGGTTTTACAGTCGCTGGAAGGAGTGGGAGTCCTGGTACTCGCAGAGCTTTGGTTTACATTTCTCCCTCAGAGAAGAGCAGTGGCAGGAGGACTGGGCTTTCATCCTGTCCTTAGCCAGCCAGGTAATTGTTCCTTTATAACTGATGTTTACAAAAAATAGAAAACTAATATATAATGTATAAGAAATATATATTTATGTATAATGTAATCGCAAAAGTATTTACACTATTATTTTTTTTAGCTTTTTTTTATATTTCAGTTCAGTTTAATCAAACGTTAACTGGCTGTTTAGATGAGACGGATAAGAAAATGTTTCAGGGAAACACTGGAAGAAAACTTTATTGAGACTGAAAGACATGTACACATGTCTTTCAGTCGGACTAATAGTATTTGATGACAACAACCCTAAACATAAAGAATCCTTGGGTTTTAATGTGGCCCAGTCAAAGTCCAATTGAAAATCTATGGCAAAACCTAAACATGGCTACTTGGCTGCATGCTTTCTATAATCGTGCCACTTCTATGAGTGGGTAAAACTTTCAGTGTTGTTGTGCATGTTGAGACATGACCTCAAAAGACTGGCTGCAATCAATTAGAGCAAAATGAGTCTGGAAACAAATATATACTTTAGTTTTTAATAAAAAAAAAAAAGTGGATCCTTTTCCTTCCACCTCATAGCTATGTGCCTATTTTGTCACTTAAAATCCCAATAGAATGCATTGAGGCCTGTGACTGTAACCTGACAAACTGTGGAAGAGTTCAAGGAATATTGATGTTTTTTGCCAGATGCTGTAGAAACAGAAAATATCAGTTAGTCTAAGATATAGAAAGTCATTTTGCATATGTACACTGCTCAAAAAAATAAAGGGAACACTGAAATAACACATCCTAGATCTGAATGAATGAAATATTCAAATAACACATCCTAGATCTGAATGAATGAAATATTCAAATAACACATCCTAGATCTGAATGAATGAAATATTCAAATAACACATCCTAGATCTGAATGAATGAAATATTCTCATTGAATACTTTGTTCTGTACAAAGTTGAATGTGCTGATAACAAAAATGACCTCCAGCAGGTCATAGTTGAGTTATATTGTGTTGTTTAAGTGTTCCCTTTATTTTTTTGAGCAGTATATGTAACATACGCAACAACGCATGCCTAGACTGCACGACTAGACTAGGCATTATTTTTCGTACCAGTACTATTAAGAGATTTGCAAAGAACTGAGGTGGATGAATGGAGTTGGAAGGAGAATAGCTGCAGATTGACAGCTGATCTACTTAAGTGACACGCCTGCTGAGGCAGCGCTGCTCCTCAGCACGTGATTTGGGGATTTAGCTGAGCCACTGCTCTGACAGAATAAAGAAATGCTGCAGAAGCTTTGATTAGATATCCTCCACTGAGCCTGAAAGTGCCAGACATATGATGTTGGATGATGGCACTTTTTTTGTGTCTCACTTTGTTTCTTTTGAAGCTTTTTGATGCGGATTGTTGCGTCTATTTGAGAGAAGTTGCATAATCTGCTTTCTGCTTATTCAGTTAGTACAAAGATAAGATGAGCAGGTTAGGGATGGGCATGGAGACAGAAACAGAACTGCTGTGTTGCGTTAAAAAAAATGACTTTTTTTTTTTTTTAAACCAGGTTGCATTTATGCTTCTTCTTGTTTTTTAATCCCCTGTTGCCTCTTGTGCAACTCTCTGTATGTTTAATGTACCAAGATGAAATTGTCTCACTGTTCAGTGAGAATTAAGTTGCTTATCTTGTTCCTACTAGCTATGATCCAAGAAACCAGTTGGAAGCTTGGTGGAAATCCAACTTTTATTTTTTTTCCTGGTGATTTAATGCACCATAATGAAACACCGTTGGACCCCAAAGCAACACCACCCTTCAGTGGGAAAGTTGTTACTGAGTAGAAGTTTGCTTTTGTCTGCATCATGGAGGTGGTTAGGTTGAAGAGGAAGCACAGATGTAGGATGCTAATAAAAAGGAAACCATTCTCTGTGTGTCGAGACACGCTTGCGGTTTGTTCAGTTTTGCTAAAGAGAACAAAGCATCAAGCAGATGACAGGAAGGCTGAATGGAGCAAAGGTGATCTTTTGGTTACTTTCGACCTTTACTGTCCGTTATGGGACATGCCGCATTAGGAAATGTAGGCAGGCAGCCTTTTGAAAATCTTTTGAGATAAACATTTTAGATTTTCTGTCGTGCGCAGAGGACGCCTGCTGTTTTTAGTAAAACTGGCCTGGCAAACTGTGCTAATTTGTTAAATAAGAGTTTAAAAATAATCTCTAAACTTTGATAATCTGGTTTCCTACAGTCTTGGAAAAATACAGAATTTGTTTCACCTTTTTCATATGTCAAGATAAGTTTGGAAAAAAAAAAAAACGGTATCCTTTAATTTTCTTCCCATTGTCTCTGTTAATTTCTGAGAATAAGTTGCTCTACTAATCCATGTAATTTCTCCCCTGCCCCCATGTTTTTTTTTTTTTTAATAAAAGATCACATTGCAGTGTCACACTACTATGATTGGTCCATTTGTGATTCTATTCATCCTTCGAATTGTCTATCCATTCATTCGTACAGCCAGGTTTTTGCATATTTTATATTTAAAGCGAGTTATTTTGCCTGGACACTCTCTAAACTTAAGTCGGAGAAGTATTGAAATGTGGCGAGAGAATGTGTAAGAATTCTTACAATAAGTAATAAAAGCCCGCTTACAGTGCTGCAGCAGTGGAATGTTTTTCACCGCTTCTAGCAAATATAATTGTGTACTGCTAATGGGAGAAAGACTAAAGCACAAATCTCACACACCTGACAGGAAATGTATAAATATTAGATGTGAAATGAGATGTTGTCTCCTCTGCTTTCCCTCAGCCCGGGGCCAGCCTGGAGCAGACCCACATTTTTGTTCTCGCGCACATTCTTCGAAGACCCATCATAGTCTACGGAGTAAAATACTACAAAAGTTTCCGTGGGGAAACGTTGGGATACACTCGTTTTCAAGGTGAAGAGTCCAGATCTTAGTCGATGTGGTTTACTTACGTTTTTTTTGTTTTTTTTTTTGTTGGTGAATTCTTCCACGTCAGATAAAAATAACGTTTTAAATTATTATTTTTGCGAGGAAATTTGCAAGTTGATATTTTCATGCAGTTCTACCTCTGGCTTTCACATACAAACGCATTGAGTGTACAGCAGGAAGTGCTCTGGCAGAAGTCGCAGCATAGAGTGTGAGTTTGCTTTCAGACACTCTGCTCTGCTAACAATCCTCTGTTTGTTTCCAGTCAGCTGAAAAGCTTCTGATGTCGGATCTGAGCCGGCGCTTTGTCCCTGCTGACTCTCACACACAGTTTAAAAATAAAGTGTACAGTGGGACAGCCTGTTTGTTGCAAGGGGGTCTGAGGGGTCGCCAGGTTCGCCCGGTCCCAGCTCGTTGAATTTGTGTTTTTTTGCGTCCCCCAGGTGTGTACCTCCCTCTGTTATGGGAGCAGAGCTTCTGCTGGAAGAGCCCCATCGCCCTGGGTTACACACGGGGACACTTCTCCGCCCTGGTGGCCATGGAGAACGACGGTTACGACAATCGCGGTGCAGGCGCCAACCTCAATACTGACGACGACGTCACGGTTACCTTTTTGCCGCTAGTGGACAGCGAGAGGAAGCTGCTGCACATTCACTTCCTGTCTGCTCAGGAGGTGGGCACTGATTTTACTCCTGTAGCTGCAAATTTTCTCTCTCTCTTTCTCTTTAGCTTGACAATTGATATGCTTATTTGATTCTGATGAGAAATGTTTACCATTTCTAAGATTAATAGAGCTCATTCATTATAGCTTTCCTGGCTCAGAAAGTAATGTTGTACAAAATTCACTACAGATTGTGTTGTTGCGCCGTCAGCCTGCTTCATCCATGTCAATACTTGATTTTTCCGCTAAAATGGATAATTAAATTCCCATAAGTATCGACTTTTGTTCTAGGTGAAATGAGATCCATTTACACCAGTCGTTTTGATGGAATTATTTTCTTCAACAAGCAAGGCTTTTAGGAATTCTAGACGTCATTTTCATATGCAGGCTATTGAAGTCTCATGTGATGCTTTAAAAAAAACAAAAAAAAACAAAGATTCTCATTTTCATAAATCTAATAAAAGCTAGTGCACCTCACTGCGGTGACATTGAGCAATGAACAGATGTGTGACTGTTAGCTCACAGCTAAGCTCTTCTAACAGAAGGAAGTAAACTTGGGGCAGAATCTGTCAGCTGTGGTGAACGCACGCTGCGGCTCGACTCTTTACTATTCACACATCATCAGTGAACTTCTACCAGGAAGTGTTAACGATCGGACAAATGTCTTTCATTCTTGCTTTGGAAATTTGCCGCTTCTTTAAAACGCATCGTAGAAACATGTATAACCAAAATAACGGTTCAGAAATCTTGTTCAGCCAACACAAGTTAGTTTTGAGAGAATATTTTCTGCTTGGATAAAATGAAAGAGTAAAAGAAGTGGAGGAGAGAAAAAAAACAAACAAAAAAAAAAACATGACTTCAGTTTCCAGTTTGTTTCAGCGCATAGTTTCACCTCGTAAACGACGTTTGAGGAAACTTTTATAAGTGTTTTGACGTGGCTTGCTTGCGACCAGATGGGGAACGAGGAGCAGCAAGAGAAACTGCTGAGGGAGTGGCTGGACTGCTGCGTGACGGACGGAGGCCTCCTGGTCGCCATGCAGAAGAGCTCCCGCCGCCGCAACCACCCCCTGGTCACCCAGATGGTGGAGAAGTGGCTGGACAGATACCGCCAACTCCACCCCTGCACCTCGCTCTCCGACGGCGAGGAGGACGACGACGAAGATGAGTGAGGACAGTTGGAGCTTTTGCTTCTTTGAAATGGACATTGTAGGCTCTGGGTTCTGGGCTCTCTAAGCTTTTGTTTTGTTTTTTTTTTTTCCTCCCCCCCTCACCTCCCCACTCACCCTCAAAATGTAAACCACTTCCCTGTTATAATGCATGATTTCTGTGAGCTCTGTTGCAGAGAACGTACCTCTTCTCCCATCTAAGCACATAAACGCTTCTTAGTTCAAATTCCAAGGCTCACATTCCCCCCCCACGTTTGTTACCTAGTTATCTCATAGAGCTAAAAAAAGAAAAAAAGCCAGAATATGTCTGAAGATGTACCGTATTCCCCAAGCTGCAATAGATTAGCATTTTCATCTACACACTTGCCATGAAGAAATTTGCTAGGATGCCAATTCCATTTGTTTCATCAGTGGTTGAAGAACAATATGTTTCGCTGAGCACTTATCTTGCCGCAAAGCCCTTATTGATGCCGGATTTATTTATTTCAGACGCCCGGCTTTTAGTTCTCCTCTTTCTGCTCCCCCCGCTTTCCTTTTAAATTTTGACCCGAGTTTTATTTGATTCACCTTGTCTTGAAGTATTTCATTTTGCACAGTTAAAAACCTACATTTTGTAAGGGGAAGGGGGGTGACATTCAAGTTTGCTGACATTTTTATGTGTAACTCGTAGCTCATGTTTGTGTTTTGAAGAGTGAGGGGTGATTACGCCGGCGGGGAAAAGAGAAAACCAAACACTCTGCCTCTTCTGTGGAGAGCATTAGTATTAAACTTAACTCACTTGCATCCACTTAATTTCTGTCTTGATTTTTTAAAATTATTTCTTTCTGTTTTGATATGAGCATTAATCCGGTTGGAAATATTAAGAGATGTCAAATTGGATATAATCTTTTGGAATTGCAAGAAAGAAAATCCAAATAATTCCTTATACCAATAAACTTTAAGGAATGGTTTTGGGAGGCGTAGATGGCCAAATTTCCCTTTACCATTTTTAAAGAAAGTCGATATCAATATTTTTACATTTTTGCCCACGGGAAACATTACATATTTTTTTCTTTTTATAGCAGGCCTACTGTTTTTTTTTTTTTTTTTGTTAAAGAATAGTTTGTATTAATAATATAGTAAAAACCCTTAATTAAAAAGCAAAAACATTTTTCATCTCATGTAGTCAGACCAGACTGGATGCTTATTTTTATACACAAGAGTATGAAAAGTACTGAAAGTGCCTTGTAATTTTGGCTTTATTGTGACTATATTCTGAAATATCAAAAAAAAAAAAATTAGCCAGTAAGTTATGGAGAAAAGATGGAATGCATTACGCATAATTACTGACAACATTTTAAATAATGTTGTAAAAAGTGCAGATACTTTTATATTCAGACCTCAAAGATTAGATTTTAAGAAGTAACAGATGTTTTGGGAACATTCCAGAAAGCAACTTGTAACTTTGTGGGAAAATATTGACTGCGATAAATATGACTGACGATATTTACTGTTGTAGTTCCAAGAAATGCAAAACCCGGGTTGGGTTTTATCCAACGTGTTTGGATTTTAAACCAGTGAGTTCAGAAAAAAAAAAAAAAAAAAAAAGTGGACAGTATTAAATTAAATTTCTGAATTTTTTAAATTTATTTATTTTTTTAGAATATGAAGGAAAAACTCCATTCTATACCTGTAATATATGAGATCAAATATTTTGGGTATATACAACTAGGGATGCACAGATATAAAAATCTGGGGAGATATGGATGAAAACTGATATTTATCAATATTATATACATTCCCCTTCCCTTTCAACACCAAAACAAATGCAGCAATATAATGTACTCTCTAGGGCAAAGACTAAAATAAAAAAAATAAAGTTGTAGGAAAAATCTAGACTGTAGCCTGTAACTTCAGGGAAAATATTGGCTACATTATCAATAATTACAGTTAGAGGATTGAGGGGAAAATAACACAACCACTTTTCAAATTCTGTGAAGATAATCGTTAATTAAAAAAAAAAAAAAAAACCTTCCTTGGGTTGTGCTATGCATCATTACTGAGTACTTTTAGTGTATGGAGAATTAAACACAGATGTGTTCAGTCCTACAACAGGTCATTTTCAGAAAATAACCTGCAAGTCTGGGGATATGTGGGTTGTAATGGTCTTGACCACATCTATAGTGGTATGGAAAAAAAAAAAAACTCATAATATTGGCGCTTTGAGTAACTTTAGTTTGTGGGAAAACTCCAGAAAGCAACCTATAAGTTTGAAGAATACACAGCCTGCACTCCATATGAGGTAAAAGCCACCGTAAGATATTTTCTTCTAACTTTGCATGTTACCTTCCAAAGTGTTTAGGAAAGACAGCCTGTAAATTCAGAGGATGTACAAACTATACGATCCATGATTTCAGACTTTATATTATCACAACCTACTAGTTGTGTCGTTTTCATGAGAAGTGAAAGTTTGTTTTTTTTTTTAAGATGGAAGGCTTGATGGTTAATTGTACTATATTTAAAATAAATGTATTTGATTAGATCCCGGAAGGCTTCCAGTCACGTTCGAAACAAACGTACCAAACCAGGACGTCTCCTGAAGTCGCTCGCGCCTAAAGATCGGAATCAAGTAACACGACAACTGGATCTCTGAATCATCTCTTTATTTGAACTGTACTGAATGCTAAATGTTCACCTTGTACAAGAAACAAATACAAATACTCACACTAAAAACAAAAACATACTGCTGGCTGCCTCTTCCGCTATTGTCGGGACACTAAGGAGTTTCAGCTATTGCTCTTACAGAGTACAGGACGACCCCCTTCCCCAAAGAACCAGGCCTTGAATAGAACAAAGAAACCATAAGGAGGGAGGAGAGAGAGAGAGAGGATGGATCACATAGGACTATGGTTATAGGAACATTTAACTAGGCAATACAAATCTAACAGGACTCCTCAAAACTCTTTAACACCAAAAACATATGATGCACCTTGTATAGAAAAATACCACAATGGAGAGGATGATGGAGGAGAGAACATATCCAGACTAACCGGATTAGTCTTAACTTTCTTTCTTTTTACAACTCAAGCGATGATAATTCAATGGGAGGGAAATCTGCAAAAAAGTGTTTTTCCTGAGTTAAGAACTGAAGTGTGCTTTAACCCTTTCCTGCCAGCAGTGAATTTACTCAGGAACCTGAATGATCACTGATGGTAGTCGCAGGTCCCCCTTTTTTTTAAAAAAAAAAACCGAGGTAGCTGTACACCTCTGTATATAACTTAAATCTTTAACCCTCATATCATTCACCTACCAAAAAGTGGACATCTCCAAAGTATAAAAGTGACCCCTGGTGGCGATGGTGATATTGCAGCTGTGAATTGCTGCCAGGAAAGGGTTGAAAATCACTATAGATTATTAGAACTGATGACAAATCTCATGTTTATTTGAATGATAAATAGATATATGTTGATAATAAATTCTTAATCATTCACGCTAAAAGAAAACAAAATAAAATCTTTTCTGAGCCTTAAATGGGGGGTGGGGGGGTGAGGAGAAATCTAAACAACGCACACTTGTTACATAAGGAAGGGATCGGAAAGGTGTTGGGAGTTCTGGAGGGGGATGAATGAGGTCCAGTAGCACAGGATGGTCTTTTTTTTTCTGTTCTTCTGAGAAGTGGGCCTATATTTCCCGTGAGCTCTGGTTTGTATAGGGTAGGCAGAACAGAGTCTCATCAGGTAATCATCCTGGAGCACTAAAAGCACTGGACTCTGTGTCCACAATCATAGGCATGTCCCCAAGGTGGAGGAGAAAAAAACAAAAAAAAAAACCTCAAAAACATCATCAAAGAGTAAAGTCGGTACAGAACTCAAACGGACAGAGTAAAAACCGAAACTTTAAAAGTACAAATTCCCCCGTAACACTTCCTTAGTTCCCATTTCCAGGCTGGTTCAACAGGCAGCCGCTTTGTGTCGCTTTTCACTGTCTCTTGGTCCCCAGGTTGGTCGGTTTACTTCGTGATCGGTTTTGTTTTGTTTTTTTCTGAGCGTCGTCAGATGAGATGTTCGCTGCTCGGATCCCTTCGGCTGCTATTGCTCGGTGAGGTGCTCTCTGGTCTCGCCGTGTTTGGAGGGCTGGTTTGGTGACGGGGCCTGGGAAGGGTGTGTACCAGAGGGCAGAGTGTGGGCGATGGGGACCCCACCGGGCACCATGCCCTCTAACGCCCCCGGGAGGCCGCCTGGAGCCACTCCAACAACACCCGGCGGATATCTGGCGGCGGAGGAGTCGAGGTTAAGTGCAGTGTAAGCTAAAATATTGAATTTCAGCACACATCTAGAGATCCTACTGCCTCTTTTCCACCACAGAAGCCTCTTCAGGAACTGATACACACTTATTAGAAGTTCCTACATTTAAGGCCTCAGCTTTGATGGGAGTTAGACTTTTAGAAGTACCAGAATTAAATAAAGCTATTAAAATCTTTTAGCTTAATGATTGGAAAGCAATTTGTGAAGAAGTGCTAAGCTAAATCCCCTATGCTACGGTGTATATTGAACAAATTTAAAAGTGCTAACCATTTGAGATTACTTATTCTGTTATCTCCGTCAATATTAAATGCTATTTCAAGCTGAATAAAGGGCAACAATAGGGACAACTTATAACCAATCAGTTAGATAAACATTTACCATTGCCGTGTTTATATCATCAACTTACATCTACGTACTGTACAGAGTGAAAAGTACAGTACAGAGTCTGTGCACCATTGTGTTCTGAATGATCTGAGAATGCTAATGCTAATGTCGATGGCCTTTCCACATGTGGTCGGAAAAATCATTTGGAATGTTCCCCCAACTTACTCGGAAAGTTGAAGAGTTTTTCAAATGATGATTTTGAGATCCAACATGGCTGCTCATCGCATCATCAATAGTAGCCTTTGGTGGAAACATGCTTACAAGACACACGCCTAAGAGTGCAGACATGTGGTGTCTGCAAATACGAGCAGAGCAAATTAGAAGTGGTGTTTGCGGAAAGTGCAGCTCAACGCATCAGAGGTGCTTAGTTGAATGGACGGCGTAGTCGAAGAAGTCGGAATTTCAAAATGGTGATGCTTAAGAAGCTACTGTTCACCGTACCTCTTACGAAACATCGTTTTAAAATGTACCTTTCACATGAAGGCTCGACTTAATATGTTCAGATTAGAGTTGCATAATCTTGCAACATTGATATTAGATGGACTCCTACAAGAATGTGTTGTAAAATAAACGTTTTCACCACGTCTTAGTTGATGTGAGGAGCGGCCATCTTGAAACTCAAAATTGGTCTTTATGTGACACTTTTTTTTTTATTTAGTCCTAATCACATAAACATTTTGTTACTTTTAATATCATCCGATTTGGGAGTCATGGATTTTCTTCATTTTAGTGAGATTAAATCAAATTCTCATATTTGCTAAACCTCAACCAAAAATAACTGAATTAACAAAGTTAATTTACATAAGCTATATAAAGCTCTTGGAAGGCATTCTTCCATTTGGAGTTCCTGATTTGGCTCTGTGATATATTTGAAAGGAAGAGGCACTAAAGGCTTTCTAGGAAGAAAAAAAAATCACAATAAAACCCATAAACCAGCAAAGAAATTATCCACAAACAAACAAACAAACAAAAAACAACCCAGAAAGAGGAAACCACAGAAAATCTGTCCATCCATGAGATTGCATCTGAATTGCATCATGCTTACTGGGACACTCAAAACCCACATTCACTGCCATCCAGCTCTACTCTGAGTTCAGTCAAACGGGTGAGTTCTTGAAGGGGGGTCTATAGAGGTAGGGGAGGGCACACATCAGGTGAGTTTAAGGTGAGAGGTTTCCCATCCATGGCGTCTCATTTACCTGCTCCTGATCTAGGCATTAATTTTGTCTTGGGGGATGCCAGTTGTTACAGCCGGGAGAGTTTGGTTCACTTGGCTGCATGAAAGAAGGAGACGGAGGTGGACATGCTGAGATAAAAGAACCCAGAACTGAATATAATGGACACACAGGTAGAGAGCGTCTGGGGGCTCTGTGATACAGTATCTTGCTAAATAATTCATATCCCCTGATTTTGTTTTTTACATTTTGTCCCACCACACCCACAAACAACATTGATTCTTATTGGGATCGAATATAAAACGAGTTCACTGTGAAGAAAATTATATAAAATGATCTCTGTCCTTAAATGAACAACTTTTGAAGACGCATACTGCCCTCCAGAACTTTCCGCTCCTACCTGTAGGCAGCGCCGTTGAGCTCAGGGTGAATGCCTGGTTGCTCCATAACTCCCCAGGGTGCCGTGGTAACGAAAAACTCCTTGTTCACACAGTTTCGTAGACTATCAGGGATTCGTCCTGCCAAGTGAAACGGACACAGAGTAGAGGATGAATCAATGCAAAAAAAGATGGAATGAGCCGCTAGATGGCGCCGACGAGCAGACGAGTTGACTAAACGTATGCAAATCAAGATTACGTGACAGCCTGGATGTTGTTGTGAAATACTGGTCGGGCATAAGGACACACGGAGCCAGAGCTGACACCTGTTACAGGGGGATCTGTGAATGTTCTGCGTACCTGTGATGGCTCTTCGGATTTCAGTGGCAGCCGCCTCCCTCATTTCCAGAGAAGACTGCTCACTGTACCAGGCTGTGTGAGGCGTGCAGATGAGGTTTGGCGCGTCTTTCAGAGGGCCCTGTGCAAAACTGCAGCACACACACACACACACACAGTTTCTATAAATTTTCCGACTGACAATTTTACGGTTTTATAGTTTCTAATTCTTCAAAATTTTTTGACAGCTTTTAACACTTTTACATTTTTAATAAAAAGTCATTCCATTTTTATTTATTTATTTTTTTTTACATGAGTGTTTTCCATAAATCAGCACTAAACCTGACTTCCACTTTAACAATATGGTTAAGTGGCTAATTCACTACTTTTTTGGTATTTGGAACATTTTAAAATCTAGAATCCTTAGAAAAATTTGATCAACTGAATTATCCCAAAAAAAAAAAGAATGAAACCCACAATTCAGTTTATGTGAAAATGTAAAAAAATTACATTAAGGCGATACAAACATATTTTAAACACAGAAATGTTTGATCATGCGAGGGGCTACGCAATGATGTGGAAAACTGCCAACTTGGCAGTTCTCTAGGAAACCATCACTTATAACTCTAAGTGGCGGGACGGTAAAAACACAAAGACTCATTGCTAAAGAAACCGGATGTTCACAGAAAGCATCCAAAAGCAGAGTAATGGAAAACTTAAGTGAATCAGTCGACAAGAAAGTTTTAGAGCACTTCATGCTTCCTTCTGCTTACAAGCCTTCTGCAGATGCTGATTTGATTTTTCCGTCAGACTTGTCACCTGCCCACTTGAGTACTTCTGACAGTATGATAATGCTTGAATGGCTAACAATGCCTGACCAAAACCTATAAAGCATCTATTTTACTAAAATGACAAAATAGAAAATAAATGAATAATTTTTTTTTTTTGTTGGTGTTCAAAAATACTGAGATGTGTAGAATCAGCCAGTCTCCTGTCGAATAGAAAGACAAAATTTCTCATCCTGTTTATATTCCTTCTCCTCCTCTTCCTCTGTCCTCACAACATTCCTGTCTGATCTGCTTGTGCAACGTCTCGGCAGCAAATCGGATCCATGTCATGTGGGACAATGGGGGGGGGGAAAAAAGTTATGAAATATCTCCCCCAGCCCGCCCCAACCCCTGTTGACATATTAGGTTAGTAGAGCAGGAGCTCCAGATCCATCTGGATCACTTTCAGCCTCCATCCCCTGCAGCAGCAGCCAGTCAGTTGGGCAGCCAGCCGGAAACACACAGCAACCAAAAAACTCCCATGATGCCCCTGATGCGTGAACGAACGCATCAGCACCAGCTACCCTCTGAGATCTGAAACATGGATCTCTAAAAAGGTGGGAAACTGGAGGACAAGAGTTCGGTGACTTCTTGGCTCACAGCTTAGAAGGAAGAAGGCGGATGTTTTTGCTAGCAGCTTTTAGCCGCAGTTAGCTTATGTCCAACTAAATCTTTATCTATTAAAATGTGCTTCAAGCTAAAGCAATTATGTTGTCATTGCTCCCAGGTTGAACAGTTCAAGTACATTAAACAAAGGGTGGTGAAAACACATTCTACTGGAATTTTCAGAATTGCAACACATTGTCAGTCAAAGCAATTCCTCCGCAACTCTCTGACTGAGCCTTTTAGATGAAGATCGGATGCCTCTTTCCCAACTGGCTGAACTTCCTTTCGTACGTCCGGTTCTGTCTGAGGCGACTTACGCGAAGGGCTCAGTTTCATGGACGTCCAGGGCGGCTCCCCGTATCCTGCCCTCCTTCAGCGCCTGGGCCAGAGCTTTCTCGTCCACCAGGCCTCCCCGCGCGGTGTTGACCAGGAACGCGCCCTGACGCATCTGCGACACACAGACAAAAACAAAGAAAAAAAAAGAAAACATAGTTAAAAACTGGAGAGTCCGCCTGTCTTTTCGACTATTCGCGTGATCGAGAGCTGATTATCAGACTGCGTGTTTCAGGTTTCGCATCTAAAGACCTGAAAGATAACGATGGGGGCGGATGTGGGATGCGGGACAGGGACGAGCTGGAAGATGAGAGAGCGCCACCAACGCTTTGGTGTTTGTGGAACGAAAAGTCGTACAACAAATGTGACGGGGAGAAAAATAAAGCCAATGTGCTCAGATGAGAGTAATACCTTCATCTTGACAAAAGCCTTTACACTGGCAGGCAGTCTTTAATTATTAGGCTCTACTTGTTTTGACACACACGCACACACACGCATTTCCATTTTAGCAGCTGAGAAGAACCGCCAACATTTTTTTTAGACGCATTAGTGAGGAAAAAGTGTCGCTTCATCGCAGCACTTAAAGAAGCAACTGAGAGCCATGAGCTTTGTAGAAATATGTATTTAACTGGGTTAGGCTGTTACTCCCACTCCTACTTATCTCTTCACGCATCCAGAACATCTCAATAAGGAGACTCGAACGCCGGGGAGGAAAAGCGCAGTCGTTCGCACGCCGACGCAGTCCCTCAGCTTCCCTGCAGATGTCGCCTCAGACGGCGAGTCGGAGAGCAGCTCTGTCCCCTCCGCCTCCCGCTGTGCAGCCAGTCAATATATTTGCTGTAGCCGTGGGCTGGTGCTAATTGCATTTGACAGAGCAAAGGAATGAATTTGTGTCCAGCTTTAGTGGAGCTTCAGATAAAGAGCTGGTTCTTTTCTTTTTTTGTCTTCACCCCAATTCACTCTCTGCTTTGTTTAGGTCGGGACATCCTACAGGCTGGAAGTGTGATAAAAATACAGGCTCATCAGGGCCCACTTATCAGACATCGCTGCTTTATGTTCAAGTCAGGGCAGGGCACTGATCACTTCAGATTTAACTTCTATCCTCTGAGGGTTTTTTTTCCCCCCCTACTGTCCGTGTCTGACCTTTTAAGTCCAGTCACAGCTACCTCGGAAATATCCACGACTTTATAGTTTTAATGTGTTATCCCAAGAGAAAAACTCGAACGCCTGTCAACGTGCAGTGAAATGAGAGTTTTTTTGTTTTTTTTACTTTTTTGCTTTCTTGACATGCATAAATGTTTCAGATCATATGGATGTTAACTTCAGACAAAGGTAACATGAGTAAACAAAAGGATTATAAAAAAAAAAAAAGATTATTTCCTTTATTAGGAGAAGAAATATATCCAAACAAACCAAATCCAATGTAAAAAAGTAAAAAAAAAAAAAAAGTAACAGTTGACTGTGTTTCAGACATTAACTCTTTTCTTTTCGGAATTGCCACTATGACCCAATACAGACATCAAAGTTGGAGAGACGGGTGTTTTCTTGTCTTGACAAATTTTCAAATCAAAAGGCCGGTTACTCTTGCATTTCTTCAATATTTGTTGAACATGCGGTGTAACCGCGAGACCTTCAAAACAAAAACACAAGGATATTTGTACTAAAAGACAGGCTCAACAGCTTTATTAACAGCACAGAGTAGAAATAACTTGAGAGCTGTCGTTTGTGCAGTTCTTTTAGGTGAAATTAATCAGAAGTAAATACCTTAGTTAATTAAATGAATTCTTGATTACATTGATTACAAGACCCTCTCGGTTGGTTCTCGTCCTGCGGAATGATTTCGGATAGGTTTTGAGACGGAACTATTCACCACGCACCACCACGTTAGGCTGTTTTCACCTGTTTGATGGTGAAGTCGTTGATGAGATGGTGGTTGTGCTCGTTCAGGTTGCAGTGCAGGGAGACGCAGTCGCTCTGGTAGAGCAGGTCCTGCAGGGTGTAGACGCGCTGCACGCCCAGCGAGCGCTCCAGTCCGTCCTGCAGGTACGGGTCGTAGAAGATGACGTTGAAGCCGAAGACCTTAGCCCGCACGGCCACCGCCTGACCCGAACGACCTGCGGGCGCAAATCATTTGCGTGAGCGCGTGGTCCAAATGTGTGCTAAGGAGAACATTAGTGAACAGATGTCCTTGAATTAAGACCGAGGAACATGGCAGTCAAGCCAGTAAATGACATGTAGATTTTCTTTTTCGGAACAATAATTGTCAATTAAAAATAGTTTGATCGTGATTTGGATTTCTGATGCAGATTTTTGCGCAAACACCTCTCGTCTTCAATGCAAGGGTCTCAAATCAGTTCATGACTTTGTGTAACAATTTCCGCCAGCGAAAGCTGCTTTCCTCGTCTTGAGGAGATTAAAATCATTGAGGAATTTAGGGAAAGAGTCGTGACACAGAAATCATCTCACACAGCGAGGTAACAGACAGTGATTCAGAGCGGGACTCTGCGGCACATATTAAGCCTCTCCGTCTCTCGCGGCCATGTGTTGTGTAGGATGAGAGTCTCCTCTCGAGTTGTTGGCCGGAGGAAGCGTTCTGCTCGGCGGCTGCAGAGCAAAAGGAGAGCTGTCTGGTGTTAGCTGCGGAAAGGATCGATACGACGTCCTTTATGCTCTCTGGGACTCGTCAATCTGTGATGGAGCGTCGCGTCCATTAAGAGGAGAGAGGATTCAGAACGGGGCAACATAAAGTTGCAGCTAAATTAACAGCTAATTATTCAGTCATTTTCTAAATAGGTTCTAAAGCGACGGATGACGAAGTGTTTGTAACGTGATGAGTCGTTTCACTTTTAGACGCGCCCGGCTTCGGTTTCTGTCGTAGCTACTTTATACCTTGGTATTTCCTGAGCGCACTTGAGCTCCTCGGAGTCGAGGAATCAGGGTTCCTGCACATATTTGATGACCGATTTTCAAACGTTTCCAAGCTCAGATGAGCAGACTTTCCTTATTCATTTTAAATGCACTAATGGATAATTATGGATGCTGCCCTTGACCTTAAATTCTACCTAAGTTACCAACGTTAGCCTGAAAAAAAAAAAAAAAAAAAAAATGGACGGATGGATGAGGGATAAAAGCCAGCAGAGAGCTTTGGCTGGGCTCAAGAAAATATCATCTCAGATGTATTCTATGAGTCGTAGAAAAAGGAATTCATGTTTACTACTTAAAGACATAATGTTCAATTCATTCTGTCTCATTTTTTCTTCCTCCATCTTCTCTCCTCTCTGCTATATACTTTTCATTTTTAGTTTTCCTTCTTAGAAAGGTTTCTAGATGATATTCCTTCTCATAGAAGGCCAGTCATGAATATGTTGTTACAGTTGATCACTTGAATAAAATTTTAAGTATTTATCTAATAAAAATACATATTTTCTTTCCAATACATTGGCACTTACTGAAGTACTTAAATTGGGGAATCAAATAAAAAAAAAATGTATGAAACTTATATTAAAATCATACAAAGAAATTTATTTTTTTAAATTTTCTTTTGCGCTAAAGTACACCATGAATTAATTTAAACTGCTGTTGTGTCTCACTTAGTAAACCTTGGTTAGCCTACACTATTGAGTGGTTTCTTTTTTTTTTTTTTTTTTTTACATAAAATACAAATCAAAAAGTAACTAAAAAAATATTCCAACATGTCTTTAAGATCAAGATGCATAGATTTATTTGCCACACGAATTTCCAGGTGTATTGCAGTTTTCATATCCATCAATAACAATTTGGGTCCTTTTGCAGTATTGAATTGTGGCACTTGTGGCTTTCCTTAACCCTAAAGCTGGGCTACGGAAAGCAAATCGTTGATATTTCAGGACACTGCTAGTGTGAGACGTGTATATTTTTGCACTCCAAATCTCATAACAGGAACCGTTCTGCAGCAAACGAGGTTCTGCAGCGATATATCTCAATTTCATCCACGGCCGCTCACCACCAGACAAAAGATGCCAGAGATGTGTCTGACTTGGTGCTAACAAGTTTGTTAGCACCGTCAGAGCAGAGAACACAGAAGAGGGAAGACCAACTGCGAGGGGAAGTGGTTTAGGGAGTGAACTGAGGCGTGTTTGTCAGGTGACGGTCGCGGTGCCGTTTATGTCGAAATGATGTAGCAGCTGCCTGACCCAGAGCAGGGACAGACTGTGTTTTCCTCTCTCTGCTGTGGTGCACAGAGTATTTTAGATTTTACTGGCCTGAACTAACCAAAGATAAACCATCTTGATCACTACTTGTAACTTAAATACTAATACTACATTTTTATTCACAAGCAAGCCTCTTTTGAAGGAGGAAAATTATACACTGGCCACAATTTGATAGTCGAAGGACCCAGTTCCAGATGCCACGGGAACGAGACGATTGTCCCATTTGTCCCCTCCCTGTCAGAGAGATTAATAGCTAGACAGATGCATAACAAATGACAAATGGACGGATGGATGATATAGAGATGAATGGACAAACGGATGGATGAACAATCAAGCAATCCATTTACTCCAGACTTTTCCAGACGGTGTGAGAACTCTGAGGAATGAACCGATCGCCATTCTCTGTTGTTTCTGATTGCAGCCTTAAAACTGTCCCGTCAGCAGCAGGAAGGGAGTGTCTGCAGGTGGTGTGAATCATAGCAGCCTGTTCTGAAGCTTAAAAAAAAAATAGAAGAAGTTCTCATGCAGCTGCAGGCTTCTTCAGCCATTTTCTACCTATATAAACCTTTTTATAGTTGAAACAGAATCAGATTTATTTACAGCTGATGCATTGAGCATAAAACAATATTTGCTTTTGTGGCACCGCGGCTGTAATGGAAGCTATATAAAATACCCGAGCATCAAAGCTCGTTTCCGTTCGGCTTCTTCATGCGGCTGATCAATACCAATAACTGTAAAAGAACCAGAGGATCTGTCGCCCACGGGAGCGCTTCGATGTCTGGCTCATTCTCCTCGACTCGACTTTTTGGCCTTGTGTCGCCGACCTATTCACAGAGGAAGAGTGAAGACGAAGACCGCCGAATGTTAGGTGAGGTTAAAACAGATTCCTGAACTTCGCTTCGTTCTAGCTGTCGGCACCGAAGCCAACGTGGCAGCTGGATACGACGGAAATTCAAAACAGGGGTGACCTGGATGTACTTAATGCCTTTGACTGATGTGTTGCTTCCAGTACTAAGGAAAAATAAAAAAATAAAAATCTAATTTTAATTTGACATTCAAAAATTCTTAAACATGCATTGATTGCTTATAGTTAGCTCTTGTCCAATTAATTCGTTTGTTATTCAGATAAAGACAACAAAACGAGCTACTTGAATTACTTAAAAACCCAACGAAGCAGAAAAAGCAGCAGTGACTCAGGTTCGATACCTGAAGAACCTTTTGTGTCTGCAGCTGGCAGCCCGAGCCGAGTCCTGCAAGTAAAACTCCAGGAGGCCTTTTTGCTTTTCCACTAACAATGGACGCTGTTTTGAGAACTGCTCGAGCCAGAAGGACTCGGGGATGAGGCTGGAAGTGGGAGGACTGGGTAAAAACAAGAGAATGAGGAAGGCGGTTTTCTGTGCCAGAGCCCGGTGGCTCAGTGCACAGTCAGTCCGCGCAGCTGTCTGGGACCTGCAGGTTGTGTGTGTTTGTGTGTGGACACAGAGATAAGGTGGCACTCTTCAAATGCTTATGAGAACGCCGAGCATTCGAGTGCCTGGCGATGCTGAGACAGGAGACAATGGATCAGAACCCCCCCCCCAAAAAAAAACACACACAATCAACAGGGAAACAGCAGCAGAGAGTGAAACGTACACATTTACACACACTGAGGCAGAATGGAGTACGCCATGAGGGCTGATTATGGCCGCGCGAGATGTCAGGGGAGAGCAATAACAGAGACGAAGAGTCGGAAAAACAGAAGAGAAGAAAATAATAAAGATATTATGGCGGAGCATTAGAGCAGTGGGCTGTGAGAGCGGATAGAGGGAGTCGGCCCGGAGGGAGGCCAAACAGACAACCTTGAGATAATCTGGGGGACGAGCGGAGCGGGGAAAAAAAAACCCCCCAAAAAAACAACAACCTTATCAGAGCTGAAAAACAGAAGGCCCTCTGACTGGCAAGGAGATCTGAAAACACACTACATGAAAGTAGGGACGCACTGGCCGGTGGTCGGCGCTGATCAGCGAATGCGTAGTACCCAACGCTACCAGATTGCGGGAACAACAATGATCATCGGCGTGGAAGTTATTCGTGAGGAATGCTAAAAATGAGCCATTTTCTGTCAGAGTGAGGTGTTGAAGTCAGAGGAAAACAAAGAGATGCAAGTAGGGATATAAAAAAAAACATGAGATGAGACGAGAGGAGACGAGATGAAAAACGCGTTTGGAAAAACTACGAACCCACGTGTTTTCTTTTCGCAAACGAGGCGGCTGCTTTGTTGCGGCTTCATCTGTGATTGTTGCCACGCTCTGCAGAATGTGTAAAGGAAAGCCTAATAATTCAGGAGGCCTGTGGAAGCTACAAAACCTCCTGCTGCACTTTGCATTTGATGTGCTTGTTTCTCCTGCAGCCTCCTCAGACATTATATTGATCAATAATTGTGTACTTAAGCATTTTTTTTTTTTGGTTGTGTGTGTGAGCTGAATTTCCCATGCCATCTTTGACTAGTCAGTATATTTCTGCATGTCTACTATTTAAGTAATCCAGCCAAAAAACACATTAAATTTGTCACACTTTTGTATTTTCACAGACTTTTGTATTTCTAAAGGTTTTAGAAATCTAAAATCGGATTTTGGTCACTAAGTATTTCAGATTTTTACCAGAGACGATCATTTGCTGTCTAGACTGAAACACAACTTCAAAGCGAATGGCACCTTTAGCATTCGCCGCTAACGGCTAGCCAGTCACATTATTCTGATGGTGCTTACCTAACGCTCAAGGATTGTCTGTTTCTTTTTTCTACCAAGTTCTCAAAATATTAACTATTAACTATTTAAAAATGCAGCAGTGTTGCCGTGGAACCTCGTAGCATATTAATTAGCGTCGTCAACACAACAGGGCAACTACTCAATAGTTACTTTCCTTAAAATCATATTTTAAAGTACATTTTGAGACATGGCTGCAGTTCTTTCAGGTTGCAAGAGACTTTTTTTTTTTTAGCTCAACAGCCTTTCTGGAGGTAAAGAAAGGCTCCTTGTGTATTTCTTTAAGAAGCATAATAACCAATAATAAATAACCAACCACAGCAGGTATAGCATTTTATTATGTGGTAGTTCTTAAAGGGAAATCAGAATTCCCTAAATTCTGTGCTGGCGGAATGAAAGCTAACAAAAGAGCAGAGAAAATCATCGTGGCGTCTCTACATAGGAAGCATTTTAAGGGGAAAGGAGGCGATTCATTACTGGCACAAGAATGAATATGCTGGACATTCACCAAATCCGATGAGGCCGAGGGTTTCGCCACGGATGCGGGCGGCACCAGAGGCCACCTCGCGGATCTGTTCCACGCTCTGGACCCTCGTGCCCTCCCGGAGAGCTTGATAGAGCCAGGTGTTCCGCCTGTAGAGGTTCAGGATGTGACAAATGGTGGAATCGGCCGTCTCCTCCACGGCTGCAGAGGGAATGTTGCACACAGCGATACCTGAAGGAAGAGAAAGAGGCCAAAAGAGTTTCAAGTCAATCTGAATAGGTGATATAAAATAAATAAATGATCAGTGTACACCCAAAGTATGGTTAACAACGTTAAAAAAAAAAAGAAAAGAAAAAAGAAAATTGAATTGTCGCTTGGAAAACGTTCAGCTTGAGTTGGATACAAGAAGCAACGATGCAAATATCTGTCAAAATTTGTTTGCTTCACACCAAACATGAACGCTGTGTTAAAGTACCCTGTGTAAACCCAAAAATCTTTATTTATGTTGCACCTTTTTAAATTAAAGTGAACTATCACGGCCAAACACAAGCATTCTACTGTCAGCAACAGGATGACCTGAAAACATTGAGGTTTTAGGGACTTTCTGTTGAGTTATACTCCAGCAGAGTGTTCTCAATTTAGCTGCCTTCAAGCAATTTAAACCTCTGACCTCGTGGTATTACCTCGTCTTTCCTTCGCGTCTTTTTTTTTTTTTTTATACTCCTTTCAAAGCACTTCTGCCCGCCCCGGCTCTCCGCTAATGCCCTCATCCCACTCTGTATCTCTGAGTAACAGCGCGGTGGTCTGCGGACAGCAAAAAATACCCAGAGCCTGTTCAATGTTCAATCAATGGCCTCTTTTTTCTCCTCTCAGCCGTCATATCTGCGCTGCCTTCTCGAGGCCCGATAGCTTTTTGACTCCTGTGTTGCAAAAGGCAGCGCGCTGTCGGCGAGTGGGTGGCAGTTAGACACGGTATCTCGTATTGGCAGGGAAATGGCAGCTTTGTCAGCTCTAAGAGCCGTTTGAGCCACCGAGCCTGCTGATAGGAGCCTGGGTGGTGGTTCAGAGGATGAACCAAACTCTTTTCTTCCCTTTGCTTTCGGTGGCTTTGAAAAGTCTGGCTCGTACGTAGTTCCATCTTCACGGTTCGTCTTACTGTTAACTTCGGCTTTAAACACTACTCTAAAAATGCATACCAGGAAACTCAGAAAAGGTACTTGAAGCAAGTCTTTTTCAATGGAAAATTCCCTTCAGACATAGATCTTATTTTGACCACCATCTTCAGCACCCTTTTGAATATGTTTTATTTTATTCTTGAGCACATCGCAAATGATTCGATGAATCACTCGCAAGCTATCCGGATAAATCCAAACACTGGCGCTTGAAGTGAAGCATGTCACTGACAGGTAAACAAAAGATCAAACGAGGAAGATGGCAGGCAAAACTCTCTGCGTCGGAATCAATGGAAACCGTTTGGAATAGAGCACTTTTCACAGCAACACCTCCAATCAAACACCTGCTGCTATATTGATTCAGGTTTTCTTTAAAGTAAAGCAGTGTTACCAAAACCCCCTTCACGTTTGGTCATGTGACGAATCCAGCTTTTAAGTAAATTCCACATATTTTCATTGGGGTCCAGGGGTCAGGGCGGATGTATTAACCCACTAAAAACATGCACTATCTTTTGCATAAGCAGTTTGGTGTGTTTGGGATTATCGTCCTGTTGGAGCACGCATTTAAGTGTTAAACTGAGGCAAAGTCGAAGACTTCAGAGGTACACTCCCCCTCCGACCCCCCCCCAACATGCTGTTGTTTTTGTGTAAATAATCAGAAATAACCCCACAGCATAATGGCGCCACCACCATACTTGACAGCTGCTACTGTGTTTCTAGATTTGAAAGCCTCACTTTGACTCTTCCGAATATACTTCTCATTACCGGTCAAATGTTTTGTCTCATTTGACCGCACAACTTTTTTCCCCCCCAGAAAAATATTTGACCTCCACATGCAGATGGTCGCAAATTTCTAACAAGCATGACGGTGTCGATTCTGGAGCAGAGGCTTCGTTCTCGAGCAACACCAATCCTGTGACGTTTATAGCTAAATTAAAGCCTCAGCAATGATTGAGAACACAGCAACACTTTTTCCAATTCATAGCACTTTTTGAGTCTCAAAGATTCCCGAGTTGTTCCTGAACTTTTAACCAAATTCCCCTCATATAACTACTTACACTTACTAGAACTGATAATTTAGAAATATGCAGCTCTTAAGATATGACTCCATAATAGTTTTTTTTTTTTTCATTGTTTGGGTACATTTTAATCATAAATATTTACCATTCTTCTAAGATCTTCATTGAGTTTTTCCATTGATCTGCGTGTTGCTCAATCAAACGAGGATTGTCAAACAGACGTTTTAAAGCTATTTTCAAACCTTAAGATAGAGCGGTACAGTAAGGCAACAAAAAGTAGGAAAAGGTGTCAAATGCCGGGGTCTTTTCCCCGTCTATAAAACACAAAAACGAACCACTTGATTAGCTCCCAAACTGAACAAAATATTTTCTATTAAAAAAAACCCTAACAAATTAATAAAAAAAAAAAAACTTCCTGCAAGACCTAAAGGTAGTGCCAAACTGTCAGCCAAATGGCATTTTGTGGTTAATTTAATAGCGTAAACCTCAACTAGGCTTTGTAAACTAGACAGTAAAAATAATGCAATGCCAGGATCATGATCAGCTTTGCCATAACCTCACTTTTAAAATGACAACCGAAGCAGCCACTTGTTCTCCACTATTGGACTCTGATGCTAAAAACTGAGGTTGTCATCACAAACCATTGCAGCATTTGTTTCGGCTTTAGATCAAAGCCTATCCTAATTCCGTGTTGTTGCACCAAAATAAAAGCATTAAGAACACACTGTCGGTTCTAAATGTGAACACGATAGTTCACACGAGCACAAGAATTCACGTGTAAAACGTATACGTGAATAGAGGGATATTTAAAACCCCAAAAATAACAATTCATTACCTAGCTCTCCAGCCGCCTTGATGTCGATGTTGTCATATCCGCTGCCGATGCGGATGATGATGCGTAGGGCTTTGAACTTCTCCAGGTCCTCTCTGGTCAAGGTGATGGTGTGGTACATCATGGCTCCCACTGCCTCATTTAGCACCTGCAGATAAAACCAAGACAAAAAAAAAAAAAAGACACAAAAATATTTCCCTTTTCCTTTTAATTAAATTCGTATCTCTTGCCGTGTGCTTACAAAATCTGCTTCTCCTTTGAATGGACTTTGCAACTTTGCACAGATCATGTGATTATTCATACTCATTAAGCCAAAAGATTTTTTTTTGTTTTTTTACCCAACAGGATCAAAATGTTCCTGCACTGGATATGTGTAGTTACAGCCACCAGAGTTGAGTGGCTGGTTGTCTTCCATTGAAACACCAGGAGGCCTCTGCTCTATTCAGCTTCCCACTGACAAGGGACGCTGCTTTGGGTCAACACCAGCCAAACTGACCAACAGCACAGGCTGCAGAAAGCCGGACTGGGTAAGAAAGAAGGCTGTGTGCGGTAAGAGCCCATGAAGACTGGATAGAGAAGAGGAGGAGGCATTCTTAGTGTGTGTTTGCGTCTGTGTGTGTGTGAGCGTGGGCAGGGAGGCAGGCATGGACAAAAAGATAAGGTAGAACTCTGGAAGGGCTTGAGAGAGTAGAGCATCTGTCAGTCCAGGATGTTGAGAAAGGCCAGAATGATGTACAAGCAGCGGAAAAAAAATAAATAAATAAATAAAATGTTGCAGAGTGCATTTGCCTGGATCTGTACTGCTGCGTGATCACCAGGACTCCACTCAGGGTGTTTATCCGTCTCCATGGTGAGGTCAAGACCGATTCTGACTAGACATTCACAACAACAGAGTCAAATTTTGCGCTAAGAAGATAATATTTTAAAAAAACTACACGCCCGTGCCCATCGCGATCAAATATCAGTTTCAGAGTTTCACAGCGTTGCATCAACTTCTCTTGAACGAACGCTCTAGCCAGTCTTTCTGTGAATACATTAATGCATTTCTGTTTACTTAGGAACTGCACAGTATATAAACTATTGATTATTGTCAGTCATTAAAATATGATCTCTCTCTTTTTATAAGGTGTATGTGAATATCTGCATAACCATTTCAGCTGTTCATAAAGCCGTTCATCCACAAAAAGCAAAAAAATACAAATAAACATAATTACACCTACTTTCGATGTTTGCAGAGACCAGCTGACTCACCTGAAACGACTATTGATTAAACCAAAAATAACCAGAAGTGACCTCCTGCTGGTGGATAATCATGACTGGAGTCACATAACCACATTTCTGTATGCTGAGTGGATTACATAGAAAATTACTTTCAGTAAATGGCGATGAAAGTAGATTTAAAGTATCTTTAGTTGATGTGTAGTGCCTGCACTGGTTCCCTTAGCCAAAAAGTCACACGAATAGACCAGAGCTGCAAACGACAAAGATGGCAAAGTGAGGAACAGCACCAGAAAAATATCTTTATCCAAACGACATTAGAAATGATAGTCAAGCTTTTGCAGCACATGGTAAAAAAAAAATATAACCATTAAAAGGTGCTTGAGAGGATAAAAAGGAAGAAGCTATTTAATCTCTTTCAGAGGACAGTGGAAATAACTTCTGTTCTTTTAATGTTTGTTCAAAAAGTTTTTTTGTTGTTGTACAGCTACATAATCCTGGTCAGTGAATCAGCCTGGGAGCGAACAGACGTTCATTGTTTAAAGCAGAAAAAATAAATCCTGTCAAAGGTCAAGAACTACAGTCGGAAAGGAAATAGGGATGTGCCGTCAAGCTGTGTTAAATTAATGCAAACCTTTGCATATATAGTTAAAGTAGTTACTTTTTAAGTTCACGCTAGAAAGTTTTGGGGTATCCCTCAGAAGATCCAAAGAATCGGCAGTGGATGAATCTGAATTGTGCCACCTGCAGAGATCAGTAGCAGTGAAGTACCCGAGGGCTCTCAAGGTGACCTGGCCTGCTAGTCGGTTTGATGAGGATCTAAACTACTCCCCCCCTCAGTATCTGCCCGGGCCCCTGTCACCGCCTAAATAACAGCGCTACATTCACCTCCAGCCAAACTGAATTAGCTTTCCTGTGATTAGTAGATTAGCTCTGAATTTCCATACTGCTTTTATTAGCACTGTGTCCTGGACAGGCCTTCCAGATACTAGTTCAAGGTTAAAACACTCCTTACACACACACACGCACACACACACACACACACACACACATACCAACACACAGGCATGCACACCAACATCCCTCTGCACTGAAAGCTGAAATATTTTTTCATTTTCCTTCTGAGCTTGAGGAGAAGATTGTTGGAATTTGGTCATTTATTTTAATGAATATTTTTGATCATTATTTTATTCAGGGTTCCAACAAATTTTCCGTCTAAAAATGTCACCCTTTTCCACACCCGATTTTCTTAGGCTTTTATGGACATTTTTAAAATGCAACACAGTGAAGTTCGCCATGAATTTATAGCTGTTATTTCGGCAGCGGGCAGGCTTTAAGTGTGCTTCAAATAAATAAACAGAAGCTGGGAGAAAGGAGGGAAAGATGGAGGGATGTGGGGAAGGGAGAGTGGAAAAAGAACAGATGGAAGAAAGGAAAACGGTAGGAAGGATCATTAAGACGACGAGACAGTGAATAACAATCGAGGGAAACTTTTCATACTGTTCACACCTGAAATCTAATTCTGTACTTTTCAAAACGGTGCAAAAACTCTGAGTGTTTCGTCACTGCATGGGAGCTTCAGAAAAAATAAATATCACTTAGACGCCTATCAAACAGAAAACCATTTGTGTGTGTTTGTGTGTGTCTGCGGTTAACCGTGGAAGGATTTCATGGTTATGAAGTCACCCGGCACACGGTCCAGGGTGGACGCAATGTGGTTGGAACATTGAGAACAAACTTTTTTTTCCCATCTGACAGGAAAAGCTGTTTTGTTAAAATAGTTGCCGCTTAAAACTACTAAGCATTGATCACTTAATAAAAGTGCAGCAGGGAAATGACAGAATAACCCCATGTTTAGGATGCTATCAAAACCTCCTTTTGACCTCATTTTTGAAATCCACGTTGGCAATAAAACAGGAACGTGAGGAAAAAGGGAGATTAACATCTCATCTTAAGTTAAGAGCGTACTGGAAACGTTAAATAAGGGCAAATTCAGCACAAATACACACAAAGAACAGCTGAAAATTTGCATTTGTAAATGTTCCCATTTACTGGAGAAAGTTACAAAGACGAGGAGAACGGTACTAATTTCAAGCTTTTGAGGTTTTGTTTAAAACCATTCCTTTTCCACGACGGAATAACTAATTTGCTCTGTACTGTTCTAATCAAAACTCAATAAGCTTAAACATATGCATACACTCCCACTAATAATTTTAAAATGGTTCCCTAGGCAACCACCCACTGTTTGAATCCATCAACCAGCTTCTGGCATAATTTTGGATGAATATTTTTCAACTCTTCTGTGATTAAGTTGGCTGTCTGATAAACGCCCAGTCTTTGTCATAGTCCATTACGTTTCTAGAAGCTCAATGTTGGCCTACCTTATCCTGCTGTTATGCTTTTGAGGTGACTCCCCCCCCCCCCACCTGTGAGTTTCAACCATCTAGGTGATGTGAGTTAGAAATGAGAGAATTTGGAAGTAGTCCAAATCCCGCTTTGTGCAATGTCCCTACTCCACTGACATCAAAACAGTCCCACAGGATGACACTGCCACCACTTTGCTTGATAACTGTTTGTGTTCTTAGGTCTAAAAGCCTCAATTCAAGAAAGACTCAAGAAACACCTATGGTCACTTGCTCGACCGATCGTTTTGCGCTTTATTTGGTTTGTTCAATCAGGTTTGGCCCTTGAGAGACGCCGTCCTTTGGAAACGCCGACTTCGCCTGCAGACGTACCTACTTGGTTCCGTCAGTTTCCAGCTCATGGCAGGCCTGAATCTTGTTGTTTCTGAACATCCTAGCCTATTGCTGTATGAAAAACCATCGGAGAAATACTTTCAAGAGAAACTACCAGCTGCAGACCTTGATTACTGACATATTATATTATATTATATTATATTATATCATATTATATTATATTATATTATATTTACTGGGTTCCACTACATCGCTAAGCTTAACACTTTCAGTGGCTGAGTCAAGCTGAACTGTGTGATAAGCCATTCTTGACAGAATGCCATGTGGGCTGCGATCCAAGCTTTACAAGCGGTATATGAGGCTGTAACGACCGAAACAAACACAAAGGATCATTGACCTTGGCGGACGAGCACAGGTGCTGAATTTCACTGAAGTGGGTTTGTAAGGTTTTTTTTTGCTCCGTCATCGCTCGAGTGTCATCATTCCCGTCTCGCCTTAAAAAAAAAAAAAAAAGTTATGGATCCGGCAGGAGACCCGTTGGTCTTTTAGTTTTACACAACTCACAACTCGCAACTCCAACGTAGGCGCGCGGACGCGCTCGTCTACATTATGCAGAAATTCCACAGTTATCAACACTACATCTCTGCATACATGCAGCGCAGGAGAGATATTGGACATTTTCAATCTATCACGCCCCTCTGGGTATCCAGACTGCGGGTTATTACTGCGAACTGCTGAATATGCTGCTGAGGTGAACATTACAATCATGTTTTTCCTGATAAGGTAGTGTTAAAAACAAACAAAAAGGCACCCCCCGCTCCCCTCCCTCGCCTCTTCTCTGCCCGGGGTCTGTGATTGAATTGATCTTTATGCAAATGCTTCTTTTTTAATATGTCCTATTTTCATAAAGACAGCGAGACGAAAAGATGTAGCGGCTCGCTCTCCATCTTCAGATGGAGAGATCGCTCCTGGGTGATACCCATCTCTGCAGACGTATATTGTTTTGCAGCCAGAGCGCTGCATAAAAGACAATAAAGAACCTCGACAAGCCAATGTAATTACACTGCATCCCCGCCGTACAAGACTCTCTATTAGAACAATGGCACTGATATAGGCATCACGCCCAATGCCCCAAAGTGACATTAAATCATAATGAAGCCACTATTTTTTAACTGCCGAGTGTACATGAGGCCAATATAACACGATTCACACATCAGCTCGGTGATCGAGGTGGACACGAGCAATCTCCCCCATCAGCTTTCGGTTGCTACGGTGCACGCCGCTGTGTGTGACGAAGAGTGTGTGTCCTACCTTCTCGTGGATCTCCTGTGTCGACTGGGCATCGCAGAAGGCGACGGTTGCTAAGTCTTTCAGGATGGGCATCTCCACGGTGCAGTCGCGCCCATCCAGCAGTGCCACCAGCGGGCGCGGATGCATAGGCCCGTTCATGATTTGGGGCCGAATACCTGAAAGATACACGTGAGAAGAGGGCGTGGGGGGGGATTAGTGTACAGGGCTGCAGAGAATCATTTGTTGTGTTTAAAGCACTGTGGGAAAGTCTCAACTAATGTTTTTCCTTTGCTTTCAAGAAGTAATTAATAATTAAGATGCTCCTGAATAAATAGTTCTTTAGGATTTTGAAGATTTCTCAAAAGACATTTCTGACCCTTTTTTTCTTTTGAGAATCTGCCTTTTTGTTGGTCTGGCATTGCCTTATTTGACACTTTGACACTAGCATTCCGTTTGATCAGATTTTTCAGACATGTAGAAAAATTAAGCGCTGGAGGAAAGCTGGAAGGCGACGACGGGTCTACTGCACATGTACACCCGCTGTTGCAGAATCGCTGCAACCGTGGCTCAAATGTGGGTGGCACCTTTCGACAGTGCCTGGTACCATGAACCCTTCTTTTCGTTTTCATTTCGCTGAGCTCTCCCAGAGAACTGAATCATTGGGTAATCATTGGGTCATTCTGCGGGACACTGACCCAAAAGAAGCGCAGCCTTTAGAAAACGTGTGAGGCAGAGCTGAAGAGAAGAGAGCATAAGAGAGAGACCAGAAGAAGAACAACCTAAAGAGATGTGGCCTGTTGCCAAAAAAGGGGTTGGGATTCCTTTCCCTCCCTTGAATAAGTAAAATACTCAAATTAAAACTTGGAATATTCCCAATTTTGGGGGGGAGAAATTATAAAACAGGAATAAAAGGGTAATTTAAAAAGCTTAGACTTCTTACATATATCAACTTGGAGTGGCGGCGATTCTGCCTGGCAAAATGCAATGACCCATGAATTGCCCAGGCATAAAAAGTCCATAAACACAAGGATGAGACATTTTGTACAGAACCAAATGAAAGGCTGACAAGAACAAGAACTGAATTGCCTAAATAAAAGCCAATTTGGGGAATAGAACTTGTTGATAAAAATACCAAAATAATCAATATCAATCCGTTTAGGTAAGAGGAATGTTTTCTACCCCGCATAAAGGGAAACAGTTTTTTTGAAACATAATATGAGTTCATCAGCCACAGCTATAAAATGCTAACTAATGCTGCATCACATAATGAAAAAGACAACAGAAACAGCAACTGATCAAGAAATTGAACGTGCTTAAACACATTTAATACTGACAATGCTACCAATAGCTGATCACACAGAGACAATGCTTACCTGTTTCTCTTACTGAATCTCTGAGTGAACATTAAAGGCAACAATTTGACGACAGAAAAGCCGTCTCTACAGGAAGAGCAGATTGTACTTCTTGAGGAAGTTTGGGTCACATACGTACTACGCATTGAGGCAATACTTTCATCAGACAGCAAGAATGTTAAAAAGAGTAGAGCAAAGCTGTTTATTGTTTTCAGATTTCGACCCGTCTCCAGTGGAACACGCTGAGTTTGCACTAAAATCTCTACAGTGCAAACTCATGCAAACTGCTTCTAAACTCGCTTGCATGACTTCTTAAGTTCTGGGCGAAAGCATCAGAGTTTACTAAAACTGAAAATGGAAAACTTGGCAACAAACACTATCATTTCTAACGTCAAAGAACCATCAAATCAAACGCGCGTCGAATTAAAACGTAGCTGGTTTCGTTGCATCATTCTGTTCCTGAAAAATAAAAGGCTGGGCGTGAGTACAGGAGGTGATTAGAATGTAGCGGGAAGCACGGCTGCTCCGTACTAACAAGGCCTGCTCAATAAATCAATGCACCTACTCTAGACTGGATTAGATTTACAGGAACACTCTCGGAATCACAGCTCTGAAACACCTGCATTACACTCTGGAACTGTGCACCTAAACATGAGCGCAAGCAGCTAAAAGTATATTCACACAGCAAAAAAAAGAAAAAAAAAAAAGAAAATATATTCCCTACGGTGGCGCTTTGACAACTACAAGCTGAATGGACAAGCATTTCTTCGCTTTTAAAGGCAAGGATCCTAGATTTGCCTCCATTGGGGAATGTGTGTGGGGGGCGGGGGGATAAAAAAAACCCTGCAACCGGCACCTTCACAGAAGAGTTTCATTCGCGGCGTGCCTCAAAAGAGCAATGTATCACCGAAATGGAGAATGCTCGAGAAAACGTTACAAGCCTGGAACAAACCCCGTAGCCGATTCACATCTGCACGGCGGCGCGGCTGACAAAGCATGTGTCGCGTTTATGGTTCTGTCGCCGAGCGGGTCGCTTCCCCATTTTCTCACTTAGACTGAGGAGAGCGGAGTGGAGCCGAGTTCCCCCGGTGGCTCGACCTTCTCACACATCCCCGCAGAAAACGGCGTGTCGCGCCGAGAAGACAGACAATTATCAGCCCTGCTTCATGAAATGTTAACAAGTGAGGAGAATAAATATTCATGCTGCTTCATGTACAGATGGACCCGAGATGGAAAGACCGCGTTCCTTACGGATTAACAGCTTTTCACGCCACAGAGATCATGTTTATCGCTCATGGCTAGCAGCAATGGGTCAATCTAAGATGACGTAACACGCTTAAATGAATCAAATAAAGACCTAAAAGTCTAATCTCTTTCATGGTATCTCTGCTCATCATTTGTTTTTGTTTTTTTGCCCCTCTTGGGTCCCGCCACTTTGTGTTGTTTTAATTTTAGAATAAATTTGCCTATGCTGATGCAAATTGTGCATTTTGGCTGAATTGGACGTGTTTATTAGTCAGTCTTTCATATGCCTTTCAAACTAAATCACTAAAAACACCTGCTTTTGGAAAAGCAGGTGTTTTTCCAAAATTGCTAAAAAAAAAAAAAAGACACAGACTGGTCCCCGAGGCTGCCATGAGGTCAATAGAAACTTTGAGAATGAGTTGCAGACTGAAAAAGCTGGACTGAAACTGATGCTTTGTCCAAAAAATATATTTGGCCCAAAACAACACTTGAGCGTCACTCAAAGCGCACCATGCACACTGAGAAACATGGTGGTGGCGACGTCAAAATCTGGGGTTACTTTAGTTCAAATGTAACAGGGCTTATTGTCATTAAATTATTAACACCTTCAAATATCTGTCAGTTTTAGCCCACAAGCCTTTCGGGTGTCTGTTGGAAAGATGAAGACGAAAATAAGCTTGCGGTCCATACTGCAATAAGTTTAAGTATGTATTCAATAAAATAAATGCAATGGTCACTTGAAAAACATTCATATTTTTGAAATGACCTTACCAAGTCCAGATCTAGAGATAACAGAATATCTACGTAAGAGCTGTAGAGACAGATAAGATAAGATGTCCTCGCAATTTGATAGTTGAAGTAAAAGGAGCTTTACGAAAGTATGAGTTTAAGGGTGTGCACACAGATTATTTCATGTTTATTTTATTGTTTTTCTAAAAATGTATTTTTCCAGATGACATATTTAAATAAATGTGGAAAAAGTACACAGATTTTTTTTTTATATCATCTAGTTTTTATGCCACCAAATCTGGCATTTTGTTCAGCATGTGTACACATTTGAACGCAACATTATGGGAGTGGGGAAAGGCTTTCATCACTGAAACTGGAATTTAATGGGTTCAGTTCAAAATGTAATAATAAATGTTACACTGACCTTTAGTTAATCATGTAAAGAAAAAAAATTTGAGCAATATATGTATTAACTGTACAACTTGAGACACAGGTGAATCACTTAGAAGACTCACTTGGTCAGCGTGCATTGGGATTACGTCAGGCTGATTAGGGTAGATAACAGTGAGATTAGGAGGTTTAAGATTAATAGGGTTGTGTAGCTGTTGCAAGCACAAAAATAAACAGATGTAAGTGGTAAGGGAAAAGCAGTGTGCTTAAAACAGACCGAGCACTGCCTGTTAGCCTTAAAAGCTCCCAGGGGTCATATTAGAGGTGAGGGAGATGAAAGGGGAAAAACTGAGGACGTAAACGACAGGAGAGGCGCGCAGAAAAGGGAGCAGTCCAGCAGTGCAGCCTCTTAGGGCAGGCCGAGTGGATATCATAGCGCGAGAGGGTTCGCCTCCCCGTCGCCTGTCTGTTGTCATGGTGATCGCTTGACGGGCTTTTGCCGTCCGCTTTAGCACCGCTTTATTTTTAACACCGCTTGCGTGCAAGACAAGGAGTGGAGGTCGGAGGCAAAAACCTCCGTTATCCTCCACCGCGTTTGTGGTGCCGAGACGCTGTGCGCCCTGATAAACAGACAGCCTGACCCCTGCCAGTGATGCCCCCCCCCCCCGCCTCGGCCGCGGACAGGTGATGGCATAGCGACTGTCTGTTGCCTCTGATTTGTGACAGCTCATTTAACATTAATAGAGGCAGATGGCAGAAAGCGGACTGCAAATACAGAATCCATTACACCTGCAATTACTAACCTGGATCAGACAAATTAACTAAGCCTTTAAGTCTAAAAATATCCACTGATTAGCCAGGTCAAACACAACATGTTTATATTATATGACGACCAGCATGGGGCAATATGATAAGAAAACAATATTTTGTGATTAAAGTAAAATAACATTGATTACCCTTTTGTAGATTTCCTTTACAGTAGAGTCTCTCAATTGTTGTTTTGGTGCTTTATTTTCCGACTAAGGGACAATAAAAACATATCTGTATTATACTCCGTATTTTTATATTAATGGACGGATAATTTACTAACCAATGCAGATGGATGGACGGCAAACTATTCACATGTTCCATGCTTTCCCAAACACTCGCGTACTTTTTCAGACCGTGCGACTTGACATTTGCAGTGAAGTCGCCACTATGTAAATAAAAATGAGCTGAAGCCACCAAACTCTGTTTTGGCAGCTGAAACTCTTTGCAACACTTTCCAGCAGCCCTCTCTGAGTTTGTTTGGGGGGATTTTCCCCCAGTATTTTCAGCAGAAATCACTGATTACTGAAGGGTTTGTGCAAGACATTTCTTAGCTCTTTCAGCAAACTGAGACACAGCGGAGAGAGCGAGGTGAAAATTTTAGTTTGCATCTCCTCAAAAACAACCTTGTCTTTGCTCTGATCGCCACTGGACTTTTTTTTGTGTGTGTGTGTGTAAAAATCAGAGCAGTGAGCTAAGCAAACTTCCTCCACCAGCTCGACGAACCCATTCACATCACACCGATTTCTTGTAACGTGAACATTTAAAAAAGAGAGAAGAAGAGGAAGAAGAAGAAAAAAAAGCATCAACTGCGGAGCTCTGCCTTTCAGAAATAAGCCACAAGTGCTATAATCGAAGTGGTGCTTGTATGTAACAGTTTTAGACAGGAGTGGGTGTGTAGGTGAGAGAAGCAGTGGATGAAGCAGGAGGGGAGAAAAGATGTTGGCAGGCCCCATCAAACCCTCAGGCACAAGTTAGATTGGCTGAACTCTGAATCATCCACTGAGTTTCTCTGTGTCTCTAGCTAACCTTTCAGTCTCTTACTCTTTAAATCTCCCCGCTGCAGACTCTTTCCTCGGCTACATCTCACAGCATCGTCTTGCTGTATCGCGCTTTATTCCTGGGGATCCTTGTGCGATAAGCATCTTCTGACAGCTCTTCTTTCTCTGCCGAAGTCTGGCTCCGCGCATTTGTTTGCCCGCTGCGTGTTCGAGTCATTTATCTCTCTTCTCACATAAAATTTCCTACCGACCTTGGCTATCATTCCTCAGCTGTCTTTCGGTGATCTCCAACCTTCCCCTTTCCGTCATTCCCTCACCTCGACTGTCACTCCTCCTCCTCTTTTCCCATCATTTTCTCCTCCTTCTCCGTTCCAGAAGCTAAGGCGCACGCGGCGCAGCGCGGATGTGTGTGTGTGTGTCCTCCATGTGACAGGCTGATTTTCACTCTGCTGATTTTGATGGAGAGGAGATGATGTATTCAGGCTGGGGAAGCACGGAGGTGACAGGCAACACTCCCCTCGTGGTAAACTGACAGCGTGTATATCAAACCAGCCTCAACCAGAATCACTGGGTCTGTCAGCCTCACAATGCCGCCGCATGCGCTTCTGATAAGTGATCCATTCATGACACCCTTATCAGCACCTTTCCCTCTGCGCCGTGCAGCTTTGACAGCATGCCTGCGGTTTGTGCGTTGGAAATAGTCTGTAATTATGTAGGATAGAATTTCCTCCGTTTAGATGTTGTTTCTTGTGGGAATTTTAAGCACCTTCTTATTAAAGTGGGGGGAAATAGATTTAAGAGTGATGGCTGTGTGATTAATTATGCTCAGGTCAAAAATACCTAGCGGCGAATCGTCTGAACTGGATTAGGATAAACGTGAAAATTACACAAAATATTCAGAAATTCCCAAAGAGGGAAAATAAATGTTCAAGTTGAGCAATTAAGTGAAGTTTGGGTTTTTAGGTGAAAGAGCTGAAAAAAAAAATATATATATATATATATCCCACACATTCTATGTATTTGAGAGGGATTCATGTAACAATAGATGCAGATGAAGCGTACAGTCCCCAAAGTATTCGTATCGATTAGGCTTTATCATATTCACAACCGTTTAATTTTTCACAAATGCTTGTAAAGAAAAACCTAAAAAGTGTTGAGTGTATTTCTACGACGCCCCATAGGATGACATTAGATAAACTCCTGCGCAACCAAACGCATTCAGAACTTGCAATAAAACACATAATGTGTTATAACACGTGTGTGTAATTTAGTATCAGTATAAATCCAGCTCTTTGGCAGAGGCCTCCGAAATATCTTGGAAAACATAAGGGAGCAAGATTCATCGTGGAGACCAAAGAACACAGCAGGTAGGTCAGGGTAGTGGCCGGCAGTTTAACCCCCCGAAGTTTAAACTAGAGCTCAGTTATAGAACATCACAAGCCAATCTGCAAGCCAACCAAGACATGGCCGTCCACCTAAACTTATGCAGCTCTTTATGGAAGAGCTGCATAAATCCTCAGGTGGGAGACTCATGTCATTGAACTGCAACATGAAGTGGTGGCAGCATCAAGCTCTTTAGCAGTAATATGGAAGCTGGTCCAGGGAAATCCTGGAAAAGTTTGTTGCAAAAGACATGATGGGGCTTGAAAAACTATTTTAAAAAAATTATTCAAAATATTACATTGAAATGGTTCATATACACAAGATTACTTTGCTTCAAAAAAGAAAAAAAAAAAAAACACTTTGAAGACCAGGTATCATCTTCTGTCTACTTCACACTGATGGCTTATGCATAACTTTATTACTGCCTATCTCATAAAATACCATCCAAATATATTTAAGATTTTAGCTGTCAGGTGACAAAATATGAGATGAATACATTTGCAAGGGACCAACTTCTTATACAAAGACTCTTTAATAGATCAAAGAAAAAAAAATGCAATAAGACTAAGCAATCTGCAGGAAATTGTAATTCCGTCCAAGAATAAAAACTGTAACGCTCTAACGCAGATGTCAATGTGTCAACCATTAAATCTTAACTGAAGCGTTTACTTTCCATCGCACATAACTACACATTGCTTTTATCCGTAGTGTATTTTTAAAGATAATTAACCTCCTTGATGGTTAGACCTAGAGAAACGCGTCACATTCTGCTTCACATAGGAGGAGCTGCTCAGGGAGAACCAATTATCCAGGTAGAATCCTCCATTTTCTACCCTTTAGGCAATCACCAGATCTCATCAGATTTACTGTCACCTCCGGATTTGCTCATATTTAATACAGACCGAAATTTAACTCCTTCTCGGTTAGCTCTCTGCTTTAGCAGCGGTGTGGCGACGTTACAGAGCAACATCCAAAGAGTAGCTTCCAGCAGGTCAGCCATGTTTTTTTGTTGTTTTTTTTTGTTATTGTTGTTGTTTTTCCAACAGGCGCTGGCGTTGCCGCTTGCCCCCCTCATGGCAACCAACCAAAGATTTAAACCGAGCTGTGAATCGTGCGGAGATGAGAGAGGGAGATGCACTTAGACATGGTGCATCAAATGTCAACAAATGTGCTAATCACTGAGGGCTGGAGCACGGTGGAGTGTTAGGGGGCATGAGAGAGTGCTCTTAATATCCCTCCTCCGTTAATTAATTCCCCTCGCTTCCTTTCATTCCTCTGTCTTCTCGCTTCCTCTGCTTGTTGCTAAACTGTTGCCAGGCTGCTAAACGTGTGTGTGGATTTTATTTATTTATTTATTTTTGTTTCTAATGATTCCGCTGCGTATGAGTTAATTTTCACTAAGGGAGGCAGATGCCGCTGTGCATTTACCTGCCAAAAGAAACGTGCAGCACACTTCGACACAAATACACAACCCCTGCTGGGTCTGTGTAATGATATAGTCTGTCAGATCCAGAGCTGCGGTTAATGATTTTTCTCACTGGTGATTAGTCCTGAAAATGATTTTCCCCTCTTCAAAATTAATTACCTCTAAGCACTACAACAAGTCAAAAGCAAATCAACAAAAACCAGGGATTGAAGAGATGTCTGCTTGTTTAATTACAACGATAAAGACATAAAAATAAAACAAATTTTACGTTATGAGATTCTCGGGTTGAAGTAAAACGATCGCGCTGTTTACTCAAATTCATTTGCGCCACAACATAATCTTTATAGCCACCGTAACGTCGTCTGTTACTTATTTTGCCGTTTCAGTTTACACAGTGTCTTAAGCAAAAACATCCAACAAATTACTAGATTCAGAAGCAGCTTTTAAGTTGTTAGTGAGCAGAATATTCACTGTTTGGAGTTATGTTCTTTCTGGAGTGCGAAAAACAGAAAGCTGACATCTACTGACTCACTCCTGCAGCCAGCTGCTTCACAGACACGACCTATGAGACTTCCCAACTGTGGTTTTTAAAAACAGAGATAGTGATGAATGGCGCTCTTTGGTTTTACAAACTGTCGCTGCCAGCGATTCGCTGTGCATGTTTTGTTGCAAACGTAAGAAACGAGACAGCAAGACCTGAGGAAATGCTGACAATGCTAACTGCAGCAATCGCTACGAGAGTTTAGAAAGTCAGCGTGGAAATAATTTTGTCTTTGTTTTAGAGATTTTGCTTGTTATTAATAATAATTGACTGGTTGGGAAGGATAGACAACAATAGTATGTGAAGTATTTTTAAATCTTTAATTAGTTGGGAAGAGAAAATCTGAACTTATCAAAATCTTTATTGTGAGACATCAGAAATCAGCCTTAAAACTCTGAATGGCGCCGTTCTAATAAAAGAACTTTAAACTTTATGCGCACCACAATGAAACTGCAACTATTTAACGCTTTCATATACCATAAAACTTGTAGTAGGCTGATTACTAGCCTTAACATGGTAAAAGCAGGCCATACTAAAAAAATGATATCGAATGTTTTTAATTTTTTTCAAATCCCGGCAACAACGCATGCGGTCCCAGGTGGTCTTAAAATGAAAACCCCTTTCCTAATTAATTAAAGAACCTAACAAAGACAAGAATTAGGTCAGAATCATATTTATTTCGGAAAACTAGGGTTGTTCCAAAAAAAGAAAACAAAAAAAAAAAAACGAAGAAAGCAAAACATCCTTTTAGTTAGAATACAAGGATTTTTAAGATCTACAGAACCTCACATCTTAAGGGTTTTGATTCTAATCACCCCAGTAGAGGAATGGAGGCCGGAGGCCTCGGATTTTCAGCCAGCAACACTTAGTAAGAGAGTCTGGCAGCAGGAAACATCGGAGCAGCGCTGGGAGATGAGACCAGAGTTTCCATTAGGTGGTGGTAGGGAACGGGGAGTCCGCTGGCCTCTGCTGCTGGTGTTAGGTTGCCTCGGATGGGGAGGACCGAGGGGGGAAAGGGACCAGCAAAGACGTGAGGGGTGGCTACTGGGGAATATGATGTGATCATAAGTGAAGAAAAGAAAATGGGGGGAAAAAGACGGGACAGAAGAGAAGAGCAGGGCAAGAGGAAGGTAGAAATGGGGGACCAGACAAGCCACTCCACTCCACCACTCCACTCCACTCCACTCCACCACGCTCTCATTATCATCATCATTATCATCTGCTGTTACCAAGCAACCCCACGCTGCTGTTTGCTAGTGTCGGTACTAGCGGCAGTTTGCTAGTGGCCGGCAGTTTAACCCCCCGAAACACGGTCGCCATCAGGCAGTGAGTCAAACAACAAGAGGCTGGGATGTGAACATCGCCTTGCATGGACGCTGCCCTGGGCCAGCTCTTACTTCTGCTGCTCAACGGAGCCACTTTTATTTCCCCTCTTCATGGCTGCTACCACGACACAAAGATCTACAGAAACAGCTCCAATTTGGGAAGGTCTATTTTTCATATTTCCCTTTAGATCATTGCTAAAGAAGACACCACAGAATGACTTCAACTCGCCCAACATAAACGTGGCCTAATCAACAGCAAACATACCCCGACCTCCCACTTCTAAGGAACCGTCACGTCCCTATTGACCGAAATGAAAGCAATAGCAACCGTGTTCTCGGCACGACATAGCAAATTATGTTCTTTATGGTGCTTGTTCGTCATCCCATTTTAATACCACCCTGGGTTACTGGCCAGATCAAAAAGCTGCCACTCTCCTCGCTTGTAAAACTTCCCCTAAGCAAACGTGTTTAAGTCTTGATTAAAGCCGCAACGGCATAAAATCTAGAATAAATTACAGCCCAGAGCCAAACTCAGCTGAAATAACTTTTTATTCTCATTAAATTGTGACACAGACAACTGAATTACAGCCGTCTTGTTTTGTGCCCTACAATTCTGGGTCACAGGCAAAAATAACAGGCAAACTGTAAGTGATACAAGTACATTTTCCAAGCAGTTTGCTCAAAAGTTAAACGAGCTTGGCTAAAATTTGAGGTCCACAAGTAAAATAACAATAATAACAATGTTCACCTCTAGACCTGACAAACACACATCTCATAAATACAACAACCGAAACTTTGAGGAAACAAATATGAGACTCATTTTTGTGGTGCATTCTTTCCCACTGGCGCTCTTTGGTTCTACGTACTAACAACTGTACGTAGACAACAAAATCCCAGCTGGGCAACAATGACGGATTATCACTGATGCATTTTAGAAAGTGCAACTTTTTGTAGGGAGGGTGTCAAAGAAAGGAAACGGGTCATTCTGCTTTGTGTGTATTCGGGTCAATGACATCACAAGAGGCGCACATATCAGGCCGATCAGCTGGCTTTAGTGATCTCTATAGCAAGCAAGCAAGCAGGTTTTAACAGGTTTCAAAATAGACTCTGATGCAATGAACACTTCTGAATGACGAACTTGAACAGAAGCATGTAAACAAACAGAACCCCACCACAACCGTCAGAGCAAATGACAAGAGATGTCCCCTCTGAAGAGATGTCTACAAATCACTGGTTGTCACGGTAACACTGCACAGATGTATACAGGTTCTCTGTAATGTTTCTCGACAGTAAAAGTAGTCGATGCCAGCTTCAAAGTTTGCCTACTTTTGTTTAACACGGCCAACGTGCGGTGTTAAACAGTAAAAAAAAAAAAAAGCCACACAGTTGGCAGTTCAGAGGTGGGCATGTTCTCCAGTGAAAGGGTGCGTTTGATTTAACAACTGGGAATATTTACCCACCGTGGGCTTTTTAATGGTTTATTCCAAGCTGTTCACAGTTTCCTTGAATTTATGTTCATCAAAACAAAATCTGCATTACATGACTTTGAGTCACTTTAGAGCAAAATGAGAACCGAAGTCACCACTGGCATTTTATTTTCTTCACCTCTATCACTTAAAAAAAAAAAAAAAAATCATTTCCTGTTTATTATGTTCATTCAGAAATGTATTCACCTTTCTTATTCGGTCACTGCATCATGTCTAGCTCTTGAATTTGTAAATACTTGCATACGTTGTAACACATTCACTGCTCAGATTAGATGGTAAGGATTTTGAAATGCATCTTTAAAAGGATTTTCCAACTAAGAATGAGCAGAAGGACAGCCTCTGAGCACAGTTTCTTGTGTGAAATGGGCTAAAGCTTGTTAATTTCTAATTCAGAAGCACTAGATCATTTCTACTTTTTTTAAGTACTAATGCATATTAATATTTTTAACAAAAATATCATTATGTTACAAAACAATTCACAGGAGTTGAAAGAAATCCTTTTTTACATATTGGAATATTTTTTTTTTGACAAAGATAAAGATGTTAAGTTTTCATGTGCTATATTAGGCTTCAGTTTTAGTTTCTAACATAGAGCAATTATTTTAAGCAGACTAAATGAGATTAATGTCAGATTGCTCATTTTTAGACTTCTGCCTTATGTGACGTCACCAGAAGCATGTGCAACGGAAGCTTGTTTTTTGGGAGGGCAGCAGATTTCATTTTGACTAAATTAAACCTTTGGAGAAGTGAAAAAAAGACAAAACAAAACCTAATGACATTACAGTACAAGTTACTGCATAGGCGGCAAGCTATATCTGAAATGAGCTTGACTGACTTTACAGAAAAGCCAAGCAGACAGCTTTAAACACACCAGTGTTCCACAGTTTGCAACATGCATTAAAGACAAGCTGCAAATGCAAAGCGATGCCTACAGGAACACACCGATACAGTGGGAATGCACTTGTATGGAGTCAGTAATTAATGGATGGAAACCAGTTTAGAACCTTGGCAATGAGCCAGCAGCTTGACTGTGGTATAATGCACAGATGTGCCATTAAGTCAAACAGCACTTTGTTTTCCTCTATGGAGCTTCCTTCCATTTCCAATGGCACTCCGCCAGAGTGTGTGGTGAATTTACACAGTGGCTGAAAAGAAGGAGGGGGTGAAGAAGGGAGGGTGTAAGCACCCTTTGTTGACAGCCCCCTCTGTGCCCTTCACTTCTTTCACTTTCCCAAAAGTAGCGCACAAAGGCCACTTGTCCTGGCGCTGCCAGTGCCCCACCCCTGTCCCCAGCTGGCGGCTCGCCACACCAGAACGTCCCCCTGCCAAGAAATTGAGCACACGCATGTTTAAAGCGGTGCCCTCTGTGGGGCACTGACGAGCCGGTACCCACATGGCACAACCGGGCTGGAGACCCGCCCCCTTACCTCCATCTTTTTTTTTTTTTAATTCTTCCATTGAGACCCCGAAGTGTCGCAGGTCGAAAACCAAAACAAGCCAGGTGCAGACGGCCACGTTACTGACCACAGCGACCCGCACACACACGTCAGACCCCCTCTTATTCATGACACTCACACACCCCACCACCCACTTCCCCTCCCATCTCCCCCGACATGCCAGACTTTATTAGACATCCAGAAAAGAAAACAGGAAACATGCTGCTTGCCTGGAAAATGTTGCCTCCACATTCTTAAAGGCTCAGAGCCCGAGCATCGCAACAAAAACAGAAGTCGGTGGTTGAAAAGTTGGAGGTGAAAAAAAAAAGTTTGTAAACAGAAAAATCAAAAAGGAAGACCCTCTATGAAAAAAAAAAAAAATCCAAGAAGGGTATCCCCTCCTCCTCCTCCTCCTCCTGCAATGCCTTAACCCCCCCTCCCCTCCCTGCCTCCCTCCTCACGCAGAGTCACTCTTCTCGCTCTGGCCTCGTCAGTGAAGGGAAGGGGCTTCTGCACTGCGAGTTCACACTAAGCCCCCCGGCTGCATCATCTTTTAGTCCGTGCCTTTCATGGCTGGGAGAAAAAAAGAAGCACCGTTCACCCCTCCGCTGCGTCTCTGTCCACACACACGCACAAACGCCAGGAAGATGGTGCTGGTGATCGGCTGCAGGAGAAAAGAAGGAAAAGCTTTTGTCCTTTATAATCTCCCGAAGAAGAAGAAGAAGAAGAAGAAGAAAAAACGCGGTCAGGGGAGGACGCTAGCTGGAAAGTCTCTGTGCTGCGTCCTTTGCTGTCAGCTGCGCGGCAAACAATCACTATGCATCCTCTTGGTTTGGTTTGTTTCAGAGGGAGAGAAAAAAAAAATCTCACCGAAGATACAAATAAAAAAAAAATAAAAAAAAGAATCAGTAAATCAGAAATGCCAGCTTGAACATGCGGAGCCGTGCTCTCTGGGCTCACAGGCTGCAATCACTTCATAGGATCCGCACAAGCACAATCCCTCCTCCCTCTTTTCCCCCTCCTCCTCCTCCTCCTCCTCTGCCGCCTGCTTCTGCTCCCAGTTTTTTTTTTTTTTTTTTCCCTTTTCCTTTTTTATTCCTGATCTGGACTCCTCGGTGTTTTCAGAACGCCTGCCCCATTTTTATTTTTTTTTGCGCCACACTTAGCTGTGCACACTATCCCTGACTCTCTTCTCCTCTCCTTCCCAATTATTTGGTCCCTCCTATCATCTTCTCACGTTCTACAATATCCAACCTTCTTCTTTTCTGCATTACCCTCGTCAGAATTTCAGTGCTTCACTTATTCAGATTTCCAGAGTTTGCCAATCTTTGCAGATGGTTTTAAACTATAAAATGAAAAAACCCCACACTGTTTAGCAGATATTTTCACAGGAGTTTGACTTTATGAAATCAGGAAGAATGGATGGATAGATGGATAGAGGGATGGACATATGAATGTATCTTTAGTGAATGGGATTTGGAGTAAAGTATGGCACTCATCAAAATGCAATGTTTGCTACCATTTCAATCAATTGTTGACTGTATACTATCTTTTATGAATGTACTTTTGCTGAAATGTGCTATAAAATTGAACCTGATTGATTGGTAAAGTAAAATTAAAGTAAAATATAAAATTTATTAATATAACTCCTGACTTTTTTTGTTCCCCTCCCTGCTTCATCCCCAAACAGAAACCTGCGCCCATTCTGAAATGTTTAGTGTCACAGTGGGAGATTTGAGTGCTGATATCTAGTTAGAACAATACTTTCCGCTTGCAGCTGTTGCTGATTTTTTAAGGAAGTTATCAGAGGGAAGTGTGCTAAGTTCACAGTTTGATCCCAGGAGAGAGGAAGGTAGGAGCAGGGCTGGAGTGACAGATCGTTTGGCTGAATGACCGGCAGGAGAAGCGGCTGGTTGGGGAAAAACAAAGCAAGTGGAGCCTCCCTGCCACTCTGCAGCAAGTTCAGGGCATACCAGAGAAAACACACACACACACACGCACACACACGCACGCACACACACACACACACACACACACACTTCATCGACTGCATGACAAGCGCAACAAATATACAGAAAGTCCGGCGTCAGAAGCAATTATCAGTGACAGAAAAGTGGAAAGGTGGATCCACTGTGGCACTGTGTGGCTGGAAGTGTCCATCTTTGTAAAAAAAAAACAAACAAAAAAAAACAATGTCACCTGCAGGGAATAATGATGTGCATTCACTTCATGTGTGTGTTTGTGTGTGTTTTTCCTCAGCGGCAAAAGCCAAACAAGCAGAGACGCGGCACGTCACCGGAGCCGCCGTCTACAGAAACGACACATCTGAGGAGCGTGACCATCAAAGGCTTCAACTTCCTGCCAGCCGGCGAAACAAACACACACACACTCACACACGCACGCACGCACACACACACACACACACACACCCTTGATGGAGTGTGGGGATATGGCTGCCCCTCTGATCTTTCTGGCTTCAATAACATAAGAGAAAGTGCAGCAGAGGGTAGAATGAGAGGGGTGGGGGGAGGGCTACTGACAGAGATATGTTAATATGGAACATGATAGAGATGGATCACATCCCAGCAGACACTGAATCAATCTGGGAGGTTGGGAATTTTTAGGGATAAAAGCAGAGGTAAAGGAGGGTGAAGTGTGAAGGAACACTGCAGGTTTGTTTGAGTGGTCCCCTCTGATGCCACGGTAAATAGTGCAGAGCGTTTTCACTTTTTAAATGTTTTGTTTAACATAAAATTAGGCACACTACAAATGAATATTTTATTCTAGTAGAATAATCCGCAATGAGTCAAAATTAGGAAAAAGGCTACCTTTTACATATATTGAGTACAAAGGACAAAAAAAATCCATGATTGAGAAATTACAGGTAACAAGCTAATGGATCGATATTTTTTACAACCCCTTTCTGGCATTTCACATGTCTTGGCGCTTACAGAAGGATTTTTGACCAGTCGTTTTTGCACATTCTGTCCAGAGTTCTGGGTTCTCGCTTAAGCTCTCTTCTCTTTGGTTCACCTCGTAGGTTTTTTATAGGGTTTTTGTATGTTTGTGTCTGCTTTCCATCACTATCCTTCAGAAATGCCCAAGGAGGACAATTATTCAATTCTCTAACAAATCAAACCAGATTTTTTTTTTTTTTAAATAAGCAGAAAAGTAATTCAAATAGCTCAATGACATGGATGCTGCCAAAGTTCAAGAGAGGAAGAAGAAAATGCCCACAGCAAATTCTCTACCATACTTGTGAGTTTGAGATAGTCTTTCACATTTATTCCTTTTTTTTTTTTTTTTTTTCACAAAACATCCACCTGGAGTCATTAATGCAGAGAATCTCAGTCTTAGTGTCATCTGACCAAAGCACACATTTAGAGTAAATATCCCACTAGTGATAGACAAACTCCACTCATGCTAGTGACAGTAGCACAGACATTTTTATTTTTTTTTTACTCCAAATCAACGACGACCAATTATTTTTCCAAACAGGCCCACATGAGGAACTGTTAATGATGACAGTCCAATTATGATTGTAGCATGATGACTGCAGCTGCATTAATTGGATAAACAAATATTCCACAAACATGAAAATAAACTTTACACTTTTATTAATCGACTGCTATTAACGGTAGACTCTGCAATTGATGGCTATAGTTTAAAATTTCATACTAACAACAGAAATTGTATTCTATTTGACTGCTAATTGTTTTTTGAAAGAAAAAAAACAAAAACAAAAAAAAAACACTTAAAAAACATCACAAACATCGATGCCCTTATATTTCACACCAAGTTTCATAAAAAAAGGTTGACTCAAGATGTGATCCATGCTCAAACGGAGCCACTTTACAATTGACATCAGTAAATAAATAAACGAGTAGAGCTGCGTAATGTTAAGAAAAGTGATGGTGTGAAATTTTCGCTTCCATTTCTCACCTGTTTAGTTTTAGCATACTGGGCACTATCGACTCTGAGCGTCATCCACGGTGAGACTTCATTCAACAAGGTAAATGCATTATTAACAACTAACGTTTTCTTTTCAGCTGGTCCTTTGCATTATTTTTACTGCACACACTGATAGTGCCATACTGCTGCTGCTTTGTGCAGCCCTGTATTAGCAGCTTATGCATTATTAAAAACTATACACTCTGCATCAGTCTTTATTTAGCAGTTGAGTCAGTTGTGCTAATATCGCTACCGAAATAGAGCAACCGCAGTGGTCACCTTCACATTAAAAGCAATACATTTGGATTTTCATGGGGAATTAGATAATTTGCCATGGTTTATTATAGTGTTTTTCCACCAACCACTACAGCAATTGTAGGACATTGACAGGGCTTGATTCAAACAACCAGTTGGCATGTAGACAGCATTTATTGGTCAATATGAAAACATGGTAATCCCTGTATGACTCTCTTTGTTGCAGTTCCCTAAAATGAACATGGCAGATTAATTATTTACCTGTCTTACAATCTCACCGTGACTTGTGGCAAAATGACACACGTCCTTATCTAGCCTTACCCCTTATGCAAGGGACACCTTACTTGCATTCGTTTTGGGTGTAAAGGATTTCAAATTCAGCTTAATTCTTTATATGAGAAGCAGTTAAAATGATTCAAATTGGAGGACTACTCTGCCTATTCTCTCCTCTTTCTAAGAGCCATATAAAAAACGTTGATCTCAATGGGCTTAATAATGTTTGAGTCCAACAGTTGATGAAAACGTTGTTACGCGTTTGGAGAGGGCGACGGAACACTAATGAGAACAGATTGGCACAGCAGGGAGCCTCCCTGCAAACAAACAACTGCTTCCACAGACGAAAGGCAGCCAGACGCGAGTTTAAACCAGGACCGACTTCACATCTGTTTCCACAATGCACCGGTTCAGCCGCAGCAACGATCCGTCCGTCGTCAGTAAATATTATCGCACGAAAATAAATGACTTGGTTATCCGTGTTTGTTTTTATAGCTTACTCTCTTCTCTTGTGGTTCTAAGCCTTCTAAGTATAATGTCACGCAAAGAAATATTGCAACCTTCCTCCCCCACTCCCACCAGAGTCAACAGTGGTAAATCCATCTCTTCTGTTGGCTGCTTAAAGCAGAGTTACATTGCAAAACACTCACTCAATGTGCTCATGAAGAGGAGAGATGAGACCCAAAGTGGGTCTTTTAGAGTGCATGGAAAGCACTAGCATCCTGAACACATCATCCCCAGTATGAGGCGTGACGATGGCAGCATCATGCTGTGGGGATGGTTTTCTCTAGCAAGAACAGGAAAGCTGGCGAGAGGAGCCGGGACAACGGATAAATAGAAATACAGGGAAAACCTTGATGAAAAAAATAAAATAAAATCCTATGACTTCTAGCAGGAAAACAGCCAGAGCTACAAATAAAGGATTTGAATTCCAGTATGTTCACATTTTAGAAGGGTCCAGTCAAAGTACATAGGAATTCAGAGTCTGTAGCGAAACTTTTTGCGGATGTTTTACAAAAGAAAAAATGAGCAAAATTTCAGCCTCCAGATGTGCAAAGCTGGTAAAGACATAACTGACGAGACTTGCAGCTGTAAATAAAGCGAAAGGTTTGATAAAATATTTAAAAGCGGGCATCGTTCCTCATTTTGCAAATATGCTCTAATGTGTCAATCACATTAAATTTAAATAAACCCCCCCAAAAGTTTGCAGTTGTAACATCATCTAATCAAAAAAAAAAATTTCAAGAAATTTGCAAATTCTTACAAATAACTTTGCAAGACATTGTGCAGTCCAAAAATAATGACCACTCTCCACAGAGTGGCTGAAAAAAAACAAAAAAAAAACTAGCTGTTGAGCCAGCTGTTATTCTAAAATGCAGTTTGCTTTATATTTATTAGATTTATTATGCAGACTGTAATCTCCCTCCAGCTGGATGCCTTCTTTGAGCCCCAACCCTTGGCATAGTAAAACATCAGAAGCAGCAGTCGCGCTCTGGAAGACCCCACAATTGGCCCAAGTCTCCTATGTGGATTTAACACAGAAAAGAATCCCTCTTCTTTAACCAGCCTAATTATACTGTATTTGCCCTTTTCCTGTAAGTGCAAGAACTTGGCTGATGAAACGAGCTGAATGTAGAGGCCAGTTAAATCCCCCTAAAGCCCTTAAAGGGATTTTTAGGAAATCAAGAGGGCGAGCCAACCTGCTGCTTGGAGACAAGGCCTGAGTTCAGGGCATCCGACTGGAGGTCCATGGGTCCAATGCAGATACTGGACTTAGGTTAAGGGGGGGGGTTCCGCTTCCCACCAGGTTTACCACAGAGGATTTCCCATGTAATCTTTTAAAAGGAAGCTTTCCATTTCCTCGTTTTCTTCCATTACTACTGCCTTTCTCAAACACATTCTGTCTATTCTTTAGCTTTCCCTAACCCTTATTCTACAGGGAAATTAAATTGGTAGTTTAGAACAGGCAGTCGGGAATCATTATCTGCTAATGTTCACACTGGACTTGTGTGAAAAATCAAAGTGAACTGGATACTTCTGATTTACGCTGCAATCACAAAGCCACTCTGAAGATGCAGCTTTTTAGCACAACTTGAACTTAGCTTCTGCTACTCTCTTTCTTGGTCTAATTTTTACCATCTGCTAATTAAATACAATAATTTCAGCATTTTGTGTATATAAACAACAGCAAGGTCCAATGCATTTCAAAGAGGCTTAATCCTTCTTTATTTACTTGTACATTTTTGAAGCATATGGTGTTTCATTGTGAAATCTGTGCTTTTATTTTGTAGGTTTTACCAGTAAAGGAAGTTAATCCTTTACTGGTGTGTGTGTGTGTGTGTGTATATACATATATATATATATATATATATATATATATATATATATATATATATATATATATATATATATATATATATATATATATATGATGAATAAACAGATGGCAGGATAAAAGATAAACAGATGAATGAGAGAACAAATCTCTTGTGAGTAAAATAAAAGCCACAATTCGTCTATGATTGAACAGATGCAACAATAATTAACTCATAAGTTCAACCTTGATGCTCTGGAGACTGAGAGCGACAATTTCTCCTTGTCGTGCTTTGAAATATGATTTCTCTTTAGCTTGACACATCGAAACTAAGAACTCCTACCAACAGGATTTAGTTTGATGCATTTTTTTTTGAGTTTAATAACAGTCATGATTTGAAACCATTACGCTCATCTCTATCGAAAAACCCGCAGCACAGTTTTATCTTTTATTTCATAATCTCTAGGGAATAAAAAGGTGAAAAATATGCTACTTGTATCTCAGCAGGTGGCATAGTTTTCTTCTGATGCATTGTTAATTTTCATGTATTAAATATTTAACTAAGAAGCGCAGGTTTATTCACCTGACTCGTACTTGTAGGCAGGGTAAATGTCACCCCTCAGGCATGTATGTGTTGACATACATGCCTGAGGGGTGGTTGACCCCCCCCCCCCACACACACACACACACACATCACAGCAGCTGTCCAGATAACAAACCTAAGTAAACAGTGCCTCTCTGCTTTTGTTTTCTCCAATTCCCCATCTTTTCTCCTCCCCACCCCTCCCTCGACTCGGTCCCCGCGGAACCGCGAGGAATGGGGCTGAAAAGATGCAGGGATGACGGATGGAGATAGCAAAAAATGGAAAAGAGAAGGGATAAATTACAGCATGGGAATGCAAATGAGCTTATTTTATTTGGGGGTAGCCAAGGAGGGCAGGCAGGCTTTATCTTCCAGGCAGGAACAGCCCCCCTGTGGCCTCTGGATCAGTTGTAGCATGAGCGGAGGGAAGAAAAGCAAACATTCTCACTCTGCCTTTTTTTTTTTTTACTTGGAGAGAAATAAAAAAAAAGAGAGAAAGAAAGAAAAACAACAAAGCGAGAAATATAGCAAATACAAAAACTCTTTACTCTCAGAGGCTGCTGCTGCAGCCATAAAGTAAAAAGACATTATGCTCTGCTGTTACGCCGCCGCCGTCACCACTGTTTTTCCTGGGCCTCCTCCACCCAGCGCATAAAGAAAGAAAGTTGCAGAAACATGGGCACAGAGCCTGGCTAAACACACCCCTGCCACCACTGCCTCCGACTCCCCCCTCCCCTCTATCATGGAGTGAGAAAGTAAGCATGGAGGAAGGAGCTGGGGAGGGAGGAAGCAGTTGGAGCCAGCTGCAGGTGGTCTCCAGATGTAGCGGCTCTGGGGACAAGGCCACTCCAGCTCTGTTAAGGCCAACTCTGAGCGCCCTCCTTTTTTCCCCCCCTTTTCCTTCCATCGCTCCTCCTCTTCTTGCAGTGACAGGAGCCATCTGGCCTGGCAGCGAGAGAGAGAAGCACAAAGTCCCACCCTCTTCAGAGTGGCCCCTGGATGCCACTCAAGAGTGCACGAGTAAATAAAATGCATGCACGCACACAAATGCATGCAACCCCCCTCCCCTCCATGCCCCCTCCATTCCCTCTTGAAAAGCTGTCACATGGCTATTAACCCGTCCAAGCTGCAGCCCAGCTGTGCTCCATTACGATAAAAACTCCGGGGTCAGGGGGGGTCCTGTCGGCTAGGAGTCAGCCCCTCAGATATTTTGCGGTGTCCACTTACAGCCTTTTAAAGCTCGATTTGCTAAAGAGTTGCAGGCGTTTTTATCACCATAAACTCCCGCCCACCTGCTCATCCGCCTCCCTCCACCGTGCCAGATGATGTTTCACACTTCCCCAAAGGTCCTACAATACTCAGAAATCCATTGTAGCCTGCAGAACGGTGCATTTTGTGAACACCACGCCCGTCACCTGATGCTGTCCAGGTATGACATCAGCACCAGAGACGCGGTGGAGCTTAAAACATGGTAACCTGGAGGTAACATGATGTTCCTAAACAAATGAGTCCCTCAAGGGTTTCCAGAAAGACAAAGAGATTGACTTGCTTTTTTGTTTTTTTCTTTTTCACAGAGAAAATCAAATTGCTTTCTCCAATTGTCAGTCATTATGTCTTGGTTAAAAATAGGTTTTGGAAAAAGGTTGGCCACTTAAAGCCCCTTACCGCTTCCTGCAGGAACATTTGGTCTTTGTTCAGCCTGGGAATACTCTTAAAAGGATTCCTGGGTAATTGTCTGTGCCGAGGTAGGAACTGGTATTGAAGGAAAATGGACTGTAATGACCGACAGGAAGCACGGTAGTAACATAATGGCATATGGGAGCCACGCAGGGTCAGGTCTGTGTGGTTCTCCGAGGTATTAATGAATAATAAAACATTAAGTCCTCCTGGGCAACATGCAAAGCAGAAAACAAAGGACTGGCACCTTGAGTAGTTTTTTGGTTTTATTTAATTTATTGTTTCTGTTTCGCTTGACGGCTATTTCTCTTTGCTACTCTTGAAACTTGAAAAGACCTGAAAACACGCAGTGCACGGAAGAGAAGTATAGTCTGTTTGTAGAGCTGGTTGAGTATTGGTAAGTACTTAGTCTGCATTCACACCAGCTCTTTTAAGTCCGCTTTTAACAGATCTCTAGTTTGTTTGCCTATAAAGTCTGGCTCATTTGACGTTGTGTGAATGCGCAATCGTACTCTGATGTGGAGCAAAAAAGCGAAGTCCGGCCCACCTAAAAATCTCGGTCTTAGTTCGAGTGAAACCGAGGTTTGAATAGAAATGTAAAGCGGACAGGAGACTGCTCCAAATGCAGGGCATTCTGGGTAAATACAACCAAAACAAACAAGCGAGAATAGCGCTAATGGGAGAAATGGCTTGTGGTCTTTTATCAACAACCGTCCTTTTTCTACAGGTTTGTTTTAAGAAATAACTGCAACATTAGTTGTTTGGGTTTTTTTTTTTTTGTTCTTTCATAGCAATTAGACACACAAATGAATATAGGGGTGAACCAGTAGCCAGTCATGAACTAGTGATCTGTGCTACAAAGAAATAAGTTTTAACCCATCTGGGAACCAGTATCCAGTTCGCTCATTAAAAAATAAAATGAAATAAAGACACCGATGCAAGTTAATACTGGACAAATAACGATTCACATGAGAGCATAATGTCTCCAGCATTTAGAAAAAGAGAATAAAGTCACAGCAGAGAGGCCACTGACACTTAAGAGACTTTTCTTGCTAATCCGCTTTTCTGAAGCGTTCTCGCATGGGAGATGTTCTGAGAGGCTCCGCTGTGTTTGCTGGCAGCTGAGCTGAATGAACAAGAACCGGTAGCATTGATTTACAGCATGAGCCACAGATCAAACCACAGGGCAAGAGACCAGGCTGGAGTACAATGGGAAATGAATGACAACTGGTCGATGAGGATGGCCACAAACGGCCAAAAGCACGCTTGTTCCAGGAAGAGAGGCGGTGCAGCACTTCAAGAAAAGAAGAAAGATCCTCAGAGAGAAAAATGTCCACCGTTTCACCTTTTATTCCCAACCTATTTATTTTCCTCCGTTTTCCTCTTCATCCTCTCTCTTTCTCAACGCTCACCTTGCTGGCCATGGACCATGAAAAAAGTAAATATGTGCACAAGGTAAAGCAATTGGTTAACCTTTGAAATACCCTGCCAATGAGATCGGCTGCTCTTTACTCGATTCAGCTGGAGGAAAAAAAGTAAAAAAAAAAAGAAAAAAAGGAAGAGAGAAGAAGGAAAAAACACACACACACACAATGTTGGCCACCACTTCAGAAAAGATATTCAATATCCATGAGCTTTTTCATTTCGCACTGATGAATAATTCAGGGTGACCTGCCCACTGCTGAGCAAGGGAGGTGGGAGGGGGGTGGAGATCACACACGCACACGCACACACACACACAAAAAGTAGAAGAAGAAGGAGGAGGTGTGCAGAGGTAGTTGTCTGTTTAAGTGGATGCAGCTGTTGCTGTTCAGCGAGCACAAAACCGATCTCCTCCGCGGCTGCTGCGGAGAGAGGTGCAACCTGCAGCACGATCGACGGCGGATAATTGGGAAGATTGGATGAAAGGGAAGCCATTTTTTTTCCTAGAATGCTCAACAAACACAAATTGCCACTGACATGTAAACAAAAAAACAGAGAGAGGCGGACGGAAGGGAAGCAAGCATGACAAAGCGTTCTGCTGGCATCTTGAAAATGACGCGTATCGTTTATTAAGTAAACAATAAAAACCTTCCGTATAACTGTCGATTTTTATCTGTAAAAGCAAAATTCATCTTTCTGGACTGCACGTGACGTGTATGGGGGAATTAACGCGTCTCACCGAGTACAGCCCCGTCACAGTAAAGCATGACGACAGAAGCATCGTGATCAGAACCCTTCAGCTGGTCAGCAACTTAAAAACCAACACACTGATGTACAATCAAACGACGAAGATCAAAGCCTGACCCAATCAAAGTCCAGAGTTAAATCTAGTTGAGAATCCGTTGCAAAACTCGAAAGTTGATTATCAGTAGATGCTCTATTTCAAGTCTGACTGAGCTTGCGGCATCTTTTATAGGAAGGATGGCCAAAAAGCTCCGTCCGTTCATGTGGAAAGTTGGTGTGAAAGGAGGATCCACTTCACAGCGATCCACCACTGTTGCTATGTAACATGAAATCCAAAGAAATACAGAGAGGTTTGTGGTCGTAACATGATCAGCGTTACAAATACTTCAGGGAGGAACTTTACGTAGGATCGCTGCATCGTACTTAAAAAAAATACCACAAAGTCATGAAGGAGTTCAATTTTAATCTTCATGGTTCTCCTCTGATGCATTTACAGAACAACTGGAGTCAGACACAGACTAATTACTCACCACTGTACTGTTTACTAATTAGGCAATTGGGTCGAACTGGATTTTTTTAAGGGCATCAGAATAAAGGTGGGTGAAAACAAACCCTCAGGGATTTTATGGGAAAATAAGAACAGTACTGCAAAGCGACAATAATTTAGTATAAGTGTATTAAAACGGAAAAGACAGAAAAAGGAAGTTGCAATCATTTGTTATTTACAATTATTATAGAAGGTTGTTAAATTATTATTATATTACTTTGGGTTAAACATTAGAGTCATTAGAGTTAAACGGTTAGAGTCCTTGTCAACGTAGAGTCCTTGGCGTTTTGACTAAAGTCCAAAGGGTTGGAGTCCCAGTTGACGGCGTCTCAACTAAAGTTCTACAGCTTTTTTATTTCTCTTTCTCACTGTTTACGTTTTAATTATGTTTTTAAATCTCTTTCTCACATGCTGTTTTTATTTTAATTATGTAAAGCAGTTTGAAATGCCTTGCTGTTGAAATGTGCTATACAAATAAAATATGATTGATTGATTGATTGTTTGATTGATTACGCTTATATGTAGACTAGTTCTGTTCTAAATACTCATTTGTATTGAATTCAGCAAAAAATTTCCTGAGCTTTCTACTTTTGACTGAGCGACTTGCAGCCCTCAACTCCTTCATGATGATACGGTGCTACTTTAAAGACAAATTAGCACAGCTTTCAAAGACTGAAGTGATTAAGCCGCCGCTTTTAAAGGTTCTCTACTTAAGTGCTATCGGTTGACATCTCCGATTTAGTGTTATGTATAAATGCATTTACACTAAATAGAGTTTGAGCAAAAACAAAGTTTATAATCTTGGCGCTTTTCTCCACCAGCATTAAATACGATTTCACAGTAGATTCAACGCAGTGTGGGGAAAACCTTGACCTAAAAAGGCGCTTTTTCAGATCAGGAGCAACACCTCTGATCCTGTGCAAAGGTCAGATGTTACCGCTGCACACACAAACACGAATTCACACTCAAAACATTCGAGCTGCCAAGGAGAGGGGAGACCAGCTGTTCCTCATTCGCTCGAAAACTCCATTCCCCCCAGAACCCATTAATCCCTTGGTGAGCGCGAGCGACGGTTTGGAAATATCAAGACAAGAAACGGGGAGTTTGGGGGAGCAGGGGAGTGGACGGACCCTCGACGACACTTTTCTTTCGCTCGGTTCGCAGAAAAGAAGTGCCGCAGCAGGAAAATTGATTTTTTTCCCTGGCTGCACTTCCCCTCCGGACACAAACTTAGTTTTGAGAGGAGATGGTCAAGCAGATAGCACGGAAAACTTCATGTAACATTTAGCGGGTTCTCAGGAAACTGGAGACGCAGAAAAAGCAGGGCTGCAGACTGAGAAGAGAGAGAAAATATAGAGGTTAACAGCAGCCGTTTAACAGTTTGATCTCTGCAGAGCATATAGTGCATAAAGAAATGTGAGAAAGTTGTTAGATTTGTATGTTTGTAGCGTTTATATTAAAAAATAGTTGAATTCCTCTAGATCAGAGTAATAAAACTTATCCTGATAATAATAAGTAATGTAACTGTATTTAAACAGTTACATTGCTGCTAAGAAAATATTTGGACCCTTACAGATATTTTGCTGCTTTTTTTTTGTTTTTCGTCACGCTAAAACGTGACAAAACGTGCCACCGTCAAAAAAAATATTTTTCTCGCCAAAATCCAAAAGGCTGCAGGTATAAACTGAAATGCTTTCAGAATGACAGCCTCAGTGGAACAAGATGTACACTTGTTCCCATTTAAGAAGGGTTTGTGCACAAAAACAAAACACTCAGACACCTTAAAGCAGCACCTTAAAGTTCAGCAGAAGACAAATGAAAGCACATTAGGTATGGATCCTCATGAATGTCCTTCCAAACACAGGGAAGGAAATTAAAAACCCATTCAGACCCCCGACAGGATACATGTGCTGGGAGATTACATAACTGTCGGCTGCAACATCAGAAGTCTCCAATCAGAAAAAACTGATTTGCAGCTTTTTGTGTCATAAAATGGAACCTAAAACAACACAGAAAGAAGAGCTCCAGGTGAAGCGACACGTCCAACAAGACCTGCCCACAAACACAGCGTCCCTACGACGCCTCCTAATTCTCCTGCCCAGAAAAGCGCATCTAAAGATGCTCCACAGATTATCCCCACAGGGAAATCCACGTGCAAAGCATCTACCTTTACCTAATCTACTAAGCACACACATGCACGGTAAAAGGCTACAAGCCAATCACGTCTCTTCCGAAGGGGGCCTGGGGTTGTTTCACGTGATGCTGAAGCCAGGGATTACTCACCTGTGCCGCTCTGTGGGATGCCACTGACGGACACCTCCATAGCCAATCTGAGGGCTGCAAGGCGCTCTCCCTGCTTCAGGTGGAGGGGAACTGCTGCATCTAAGCTAGACTCCACCGTTTAAAGCCACAATTAGCTCTGCTTACGGCTTTAGCCAACCAATACAGTCTCAAGCGGAGAACAGAGAACAAACGTGGGCCCTCCCACCTGAGGTCTGCTTCAAGAGTAAGAATTGATTTAAAAAATAATAATCAAAAGAATTTGTAGTTTGATCTAAGGTAATTAAATGGAAAAAGTGTATTTACAAAAAAGCAGGTGCATCCAAACTAAAATAAGACTGAAAAGTATGTTCTATCTGTCCAATGAACCACGGAAGTACCAGCCGCAGTATGCATGAAGAAACCTTCATTCCTCAAAACTAGAGTATTTAAGAAGACTGGTAGGCTTTGAATTCTTAAAATACTTTGACATTTGACATGATTTGTATGTTTAAATAAATTACATTGAGAAAAAGAGCTAAGGTCTATCAAAACAGCGGAAGCTGTAAAAACTTGTCAACCTTGTATTCAAACATGAGCGCTACAGTAACGCAAAGCCAAATCCTGTGACTCATGGACCTTTATGAAGCTCCCTTCTGCACATGAAAATACCTTAAAAACCACAACAGACATAATCGGAAAGGTGAGAAGATAGTGAAGTAAAGTCTATTCAAGAATTGCCACCTGCAAAGGTATGTAAGACATGGAAGTAATCTCTGTGTTAAGCCACTGATGAACCAGAGTCGATGTCAGAAGTGTCTTACCTAGGCGGTTCAAAGTCCTCTTTTCATCTGGAAATACAGAGCCATTTAATCTGCTCGTGTTAGTCCATTGTGTTTTATCAAGTCCAAAATCCATCAGAAAATTATAGAAAACCTAATGCTTCTCTTTGCTGACGAGCTTTTTGGAGATGCTGGTTTTATGTTCCAGTAGGACCTGGCCAATCGACAAAAGTTCAAATACCTGTTTGAACGACCGTGGTATCACTTTGTTTTATCGGCCAACAGATTCACCTTATCTAAACAGAATGGTGTCAAGATTAAGATGAAAGATGAAAGACCGAACCATACAGACGAGCTGTTATTTAAGCAACCTAACATTCATTTCCCTCAGATGAGCCACAAGCTGACTGTCTCCATTCCAAACCGCGATGATACAGCAAATCAGAAAAAAAAGGAGCACAAACTAAGTACCAAGGGCGTATACCATGCAGTGCAGGGAGAGTGGATAACAAGTCTGCATTAATTGAACTTTTTTTTCACGTGTATCTCGAAGATCATAAACCATCGTTTGTAACAGAAGAGGCTCTTTGCAGACGTGATAAAGCCTTCGCACAAAAATGCAAAGTAATACATGTGCAGCACAACAGGAAGAAGGGGGGAGGTGAGTAAAAAAAACAAAAGTTTCATTAAGCGCCCTGCAGCGTCTCATTATTTCCACACTATATTCATCCTTGAATGCAAAAAAAGGTTACAATTGAAAAAAAAAAAAAAGTGCTAAACTGCATGCAGCTCCCCACATTTCCTCTTTCCTTAAATGTAAAGATTATCCATCTCTGATTAGCACAGAAAATCTAAGTTGCCTGGCAACGCACAATTAAGAAATATGCTTTCCGATCAGTGGCAAGAGCGACCTCTTATCAGATGAAGTTGGAGCAGCAACAAATGTTGCAGTCACATACAAATGACGCCAGCTGCGATAAGAGTGCTGTGGGTAGTGGCGACCCCTGACAGAAGAGGATGTTTTCCACGAAGCTCGAAAAAGCTTCTCCCTCCCCCATCTTCTGGATCTGCTTCTTACTTCTTTGACAACACATGAAGGGAGGCCACTTCATAAAAGCCTGTATCAAGTGCAGCAGACCACAGAGCCATTAGGAGGGGGGTAAGATTAGGTGCTACACAGCTAAAAACAAAGTTACCAGCTCCCATTAGAAGAAGTTTGTTTGTTAAACTTGAAATTTAGGTGTTTAGGGTTTAAAAAAAAAAAAAGTATCCCGCAGGATGATTCTAAAATACAAACTAGCTGCGTGTAAAACTCAGCTTCACATTACTTCAAGATCTTTTGAGAAAACTTTTGTAGAGCATAAAATAAATGCTTTTATAACTATTTGCACGCAAGCCCATTTGTGTGACCTTCAAAGATAATACACGGCTGTAGTATTAAATTTCACTACGGCTATAAAACCATATGACAGAATTTCTAAGTGTCGGTCATAACTGCTATTTATTGGCGATGATTTTAAATGTCACATCAAGACTAAGATGACGACAATCGATGACTATAATAACCAGTCGGCATTAAAATATTTATTAAAGAGATTGTTTTTGTAAATTAATCTTTTGAAATTAAATTCCTCCCTGAAGGTTAAGCTGCTGTGCTGATTTGGGCTCCAGGAGGACAAACTGACCACTTTCCCTGTACCTTCCTGCAGGAGGGCATTGTTTGAGACAAACATTGATCTCTCTCTTTCTCCTGCTTTTTACTTTCCTTTAACTTAGGAAGCACTTCTACATCAGCTCTCCTCAGCTCAGTATGAGGAAGCATGTAGCAAGCGATTGTCTACAGTTGTTACATGAATGAATTATGTAAGTCAATGACGTGATAAAATCTCGGTTCCCTTCAAAACTAGCTTGAACAATAATTTGAACCTAATGCACTGATTGTTGGCTAGGATCAGTTTAACTGAAATGTTTTTTTATTTGTTTTTTTTTTTTTTTGTAAAGTGAATTGGCCCTGTATAGTTAAACTGAATTGGATTGACTTTCTCCAAGTTGACATGTGTGAGAACTGACATTTTCTCCAGTCGTTGGTCAGTTCCATCTAAAATCTGCAATTTCAAAACAACTACAGTGGACAAAGGGTGAATCAAGATTTTTAAAGACTGAACAGCTCTAAAGTACAGGGTTACTTTAAATTAGGCAACAATAAATATGTACTTGCATGCTAACCACAGCAGCATAGGCGTCTTGCTAGAGGAGCGGCTGATGACACCCAGGGGTTAATGATGAAAGATAAAACTGGCCTAAGTGCTTCTTTAAGGTGCTGAATGCACTCTAGGCAGTCAGACACATCTGTCTCCCACATTGTTCTTTGCAAAGGGGTTTAATGGAAATGTTTAGATCAGTGTTTCGCTAATTTACTATTTTTCTATAATTGGTGCTGTGCAGAATTAGTGCAATCTAAACTCACCCCAATCTAATTACATTTGCTATGTATATATTAATACAGGGTATTTTAAACACCATGCTGTGCTATGATTTGATTAAGCCAAGGCCATAATTTCAAAAGTGTAATTAAGAACATCCACTGCCGGATTGTTGGATGGCACACACAATAAGAAACTGTGCATGCACACAATTAACTGTTACCAATTAACAGAGAAGGTTTTGGTTTTTGGTACTTCTAACCCTAACGCAACAGTGATACCAAATGTAAAAGTACATACAAACTAACTTTTCTTTTCTTGGAGGAACGCAGGCTGTTTTGATTAAGCAAGAAAATAGCTTAGATCATTTGAAAAAATAGTTTAGGTGAAAAGAAGAATTGATGACTTGAGATTAATTGAGAAATAAAAATAAAACACACAAAAAATACTTGATATATTCATTTGAAAAGAACAACAAAAATAGCTGCCAATGGTAACACAAAAAAGTCAATTAGAGAAAGCAGAATAAGGAATATTTTTGATTAAACAACAAAGAGGCAAAGAGAGAAAGGAAATGTCTGAGTTGTGTTGCACTACAGAAACACAGCTGAAGCTACAAAAACCAGTTGCCTATTATAGTCTACACAAACATACATCCAATTAGTGTAATTGGATTTTTAACTGTTAAGCTCCAGATTAGGTGAGAGTACGACGTAAATTGAATGACAGCAACATCTCTTACATACTGAAAACAAGCGGTGTATTTAAAAAAAGAACTATCTCAAAAGGCAAAGTACATTTGAAGGATGGCTGATGAACACTACCTCATATATTTATGTATTTTGAGAGCACGCTACAACAAAGTGGGCATATCATTTAAAATTTCACCGCTACCCTGCGAAACAACCACGAAAGCACAGAAAATTTGACCACCAACTTAATTAAAAACAAGCATCCTAAAAAAAAAAACAAAACAGAGTGGTGCTTGTTTGAAATGTTTCAAGTTGGTGATGAGACACAATCCCCTCTGGCAAATGACACAACTCTGGTGCAATACATGTATAAATAGTTGCATAATTTGGAGAGAGAAACCTCTCAGAGCAAAGCAGCTTAACTTGTCAGAGTCATCTTACATGCTGCTCCTCCAAAAAACAATGTCAGTGTGATTTCAATTTTGCATACCACAAATTTATCCTGAGACTAGAATCACAGGGTGGAAATTGTCGTTATCAACAAACAATATGGATTTAGATATTAAAGCATGGCATTTTAGGAAATAAGTAACGAAAAAGTGAGGCTTCACATTACTTGTATCGGGTGCGGTGGCCATGGTTGAGACTATAACAGGCGGACCGGTGCGACGTCCAACCAGCTTGTTGTTGGTGGTGGTTTGCCCTTGGAGAGTGGTGTTGGAGGTAGAAGGAACGATGGTGCTCTCAGGAGCAGCACTGATCCCTTTCCGGAGAAGCTGTGGGCTGTGGAGGGGGCTCGCTGCTGCAACGGGGGAAGCCGGGGGAAGGTTTGGGGCTCGCTTCATCAGCTCCATGGGGGAATAGGAGCCAGAGAAGGTTTTGGGCGCCGTTCCGGGAGTGCCAGGAGCTGGTGGGGGTTGCTGTCCAAGCGCAGACATGGCAAGACCGGTGTGGGGATTGTACATAGAGAGAGGTCTTCCCTGAGGCACTACATTGTTGTATCCTCCAGGGCTAACTGGGAAAGCTCCAGTTGCCAGTGGCCTTGCCCCGGGGTAGGTGGTGGTCTCGAGGAGATGCTGAGAAGGAGCACTGCTTGGCCTTCGGCCGAGAAACTCCCCCATTCTCGGCGATACGGTCTGAATAGTGCTGGAGGGTTGCTGCATCAGACTGGTGTCCATAGTCAGCCCCTGGGGCTGCATATAGAGGTCATTGCGATGGCTAAAGCTGTTAGACCGGGTACGTGTCGCAGCGCCGCTTGTTTTACATCCCATCACCAGGCGGGACAAAACACGAGCTTGGGCCAAGTTCGGGGCCACAGACCGAATATCATGATCCTCCATCATCGTCAGCGTGGCCGTGGAATCAAAGCCGTGTTGAAGCAGCAGAGTGATGGTGCTCTCAGCCAAGCCTTCGGCTCGCAGGAAAGCCAAAAAGGTAGGGTCTACCATCTTCTTGGGGTCTGCAGAGCTGGGATGGACTGGAGGCAGGCTGGAAGGCATTCCAGCTGTGGCCGCCACCATGACTGAGGCAGGGTCATAGTTAGGGTCATAGGGCAGCCTCTGGGAGGCCACAGCTCCGTAGGCCCGTGGGAGAGCTCCGTCCATCACTTGAGATACTGGGTCCACCACTGAGCTGGTGCCAGTTGGGTGGCGAGGTTCCAGGGGCAAACTGGTGAAGCTGTTATAAACCTGATGTGCAGGCAGAGACGGCGGTTCAGCGGCGTAAATGGGAAGAGGGGGCTGGACCCCGTAGATAGCGGCCGGAGTAAAAGAGCTGCCGCCAATACGCTGGACGTCTGGGATCATCTTAGATCCCAGAGCTTCCCGGTACAAACGGCTCAGCTCGTGAAGAGGAGGGGGTAGAGGTGGCGGGGGAGGAGGGAGAGGAGGAGGAGGCACGGATGTAGGTGCAGAAGCAGAGGCCAATATAGAAGGTGTGGCCCTTGCCTGTCCTTGATCCCACGCAGGCCTCACCCCTCCATAATGCGAGGCTGATCTGGTGAGTGAGTGCTGGTTATCCCTGTAAAACCCAGACTCTTCAGGTGGCTGACCAGATAAGGAAGCGTCAGCCAGGTAGTAATCCTGAGCTGGTACCGAGGTCCGGCCTGCCATGGCCTGCCTCAGGTAGAGGTTACTGCTCAGATCAGGAACAGAGCCCTTCCTCAGGAGCTGCTGTCCATGCAGGCCTTGATGATGTTTCTCAGCCAGGTCTAGCTGATGAAGAAAACCAGTGGTGCTGTCTCTACCACCCAGCAGCAGAGAACTCCTTCGCCCCGAGATGGTACCGCAGTAGAAACAACGACTTGCCGGCCTGTCGTTCTGGCCCTCGCTCCACGCAGCGACCTGCTGGCCCAGAGAGCCACCAAAATGCGACTGCTCGCTCGAGTCAGGCATCAGTAAAGACAATAATGAGGATAGCTACAAAAGCGGAAAATAGAGCCGAATATTGGGTTTCAAACTCTCCAATTACACTGACCCCCCCCCATCATAAGGGAGAAGTGGGGAGGAGAGAAGGACAGGTGAAGCAGCAGGTACCCTCTTACCTGATCTGCAGCTGTACACCCCCTCCCTCCCTTCACTCTTAAGTCTGAGCTATCATGTAGCTCCCTGCTGGCAGGCTGTCTAAATAATTCAGCCCTGGAAACATTAGAAATCCATGGGGAGAGAAATACAACATGATAGAAAAAGAACACACACGCAGACATACTGGCAGAAAAATAACACACCTTCAGAGTGAGGCTCTACTCCATTCTGCTGGGATCATGCTTGTGCTGGGCATCCCACACTAAGACTGAGGGGTAAGAAATTGGGGTAAAAACACATGCTGGACAATGACAACAGACTGGAGGAGGGGACGAGATGTACTAATCCAACGGGGGCTGATGCATGCATGCATGCTATTGGCAGGGACTGTCCTCTCGTTTACTGCGCTCACCACGAGGGGATTAGCGTCAAACTAAAACCTGCTTAAATCCACTGCTCCTGTGACATCACTTGGTCTAGATAGTGCATGTAGCCGGCAGTCTGCAGAGGCCCAGGGGTGTGTTGAGGGAGTGTAAAACTACACTGTTTATGGTGTTTGCTGCTCACCTCTCTGCTGGCCTGCAGCCCATATCCCTGTGGGTTTGACTGGATCTTACCCAAGAGGCAGAGGAGGACAAAGGGGGTGGGGGGTGACATGCTGCACATCCCCAGAGAGATGGGGAGGGATATGCAACAAAGTCGACTCCCCCAAGTACTTCTGAGGCTTACACTTAATCTGATAGCTGTTAGAAGAAAACCAGGACATGCTCCACTTCAACCACGAAGAACACAGAGTCTCCTCTGCTGGGCAAATGCATTTACAGAGTATGCATACTCCCAAAGTTTCCATACACACTTGTGTACAGTCCAATGTTAACAAGTACTCAGGTATTATTTTTATTTTAATAAGGGATTGAAGTTTGTAAAAAATAACTTCACTCGTTTACTCATGAAACCCAAAAATATATGAAAGGAAATGAAAGTACAGCCAAAAGATCAATATGGAATACCTTACACACTCATTTGGAAAAGTACTAACTCTAGTTAGCCAGTGGATTCTTATCAATAAACCTCAATAAAAAGGCTCAACCACAAATGGTTATTAGTAATAAAAAAATAAAATAAAATGAAAAGAAACTGGTGGTTTAGAGTGCTGCGTGCAAGCAAACTCTGGCAAGCTGAGTGGAAGGAAAAAGGTGTGGGAGAAAACTGCGCACTAGTAAAACCAACTCCAGTAACTAACATGGAGTCTAAAACTAACATGGAGTCTGACTTATTCTGTGACATTTTAGACGCAAAGTTAGAGAAACACGATGCACGAGTTTGTACGTTTATTTTTGTCCAAATTTACTCAGAGATAACAGCATGAAGTCTTTTAGAATTTAATGCTTAAGAAAAGATTTGAAGAAGCAATTCAGCTCAGTTCAAATATAAATATACAGCAAAAACTGCTGCTGTACAAAAAAAAAAAATCCTCTAATTGTTCGTATTCTCTTATTAATAAAACTCAGATGAGGTCCTGAAAAAGTAGTCTTGATTTCAGCATGAGTAATATAAAAGTCGGTTGGAACCAATGACTCAGCGAGCATAGCAGCTTGACAGGTAGCAAGGAAATTAATGCAAATGAGACATAAAACAGGAATGCAATAAATAACGTCTGTGGTGACAACAGGTGCAATTTTATATACGGACATGGACAACCAACAATTCAATAAATACAACATATGGATGGTCATTGCAAAATCATTGACAATATTTCTAAAAGGTCGACGCAGGCCTTAGATTTATTTCAGAAATGTTCCATAAATGGTATTACAAGATCGACTTGTTACGCTCTCTGGGCACGAACTTTATGAACTTTCCTGCCACATACCAAACACACCAGATGTGCAAACATTGCTTATCTGGCATGCTACGATTGAGAGGTAACTGCCAGCGTTTATTTGCGGTGACAAGAGTTATTGGAACGGTTTTAGAAGGAAAAGGAAGGACTCTATCGCTGAAGATAGAACGAAAGCGACAAAGGAGATACGGTCACCGGGCCTTTTGACTTATGTTAATCAGCAACACTGCAAAAACATCATGAAACGTACTTACAGTGCTTACAGTTTGAGACCGTTAAAATGATCTTTAAGAAGTTACTGAGATATATACATAGAGCTGATCTGAGAAATGAGCTGATTCTAAACTCAACGGTCTACACCTTTTCTTCAACGGTGGCAGATTATTCGTTGTGGATGCTGTCGCTGATGACTGAAGAAGAAACAAAATGAGCTGTTTTCAGTTTGACTGAGGTGTTTGATTGAAGTCAAAAGGATCGTGGAGACCTTAGATTAAAAAGAAAACTGCTTTCTAAAACACAATTGAGATCATTTAGGCTGCAAGACAGAATTAAATTTTAGCAGATAACCGGAAGTGCTGAAAACAGAGTACCAAACAGAGTACTAAAAATATGCTCAAATCTTTTTGAGCTACCAGAGTTAAACCTGACGCAGTACAAGTAAAAGCAAAGTAAAAGTAAAAAAAAAGTTAAGGATAGAAACAGAAACAGACAGAAGTGTGTTTTCCTCCTAAGTGAAGCATTACATTTCTAATACTCCCCCACTATACGGTCAAAGGTATTTGCTCAAGTATCCATAACTTTGAATTCAGTTGTTGCAATCACTTCCACGTCTGTCGGCCAAAAACCGAGGCATGTTTCATCCTTGTTTTTCAACTGGACTCCTTCAGGACAGAGTTATTTCAAGTCTCTTAACAACAAATAACTTTTATTCCATCTCCAATTAGCAGATCTTTTATTGAATTTATAAATTATTTTAACATATTTAAATCTAAATGTGCATTTTGTCACCACAATGCTGCGGAATTAGTTTTAACTGTTGCTGGCACGTAATACTGCAAATTCAATAACTATATGCTATTTGTGTGTATGATTTTTATAGACTGTGCATGAAGTCTATGAAGTCTCGTTTGTGTTGAAGTAAACAAAAAAATGCTCTTGAAGAGATAATAAGCTTTTCCTGGTATGGCTGCAAAGAGGGTTCCTACATCATATTAAACTGTAACATGAATGGACTGTCGTTCATATGGTGCATATGCAATCTGTGGATTTCCAGCTATAAATGCATTAGAAGTTCAAGAAATCCCAAGACATAATAATTAGAGTAGCATGGGTTATCGAACTGCCATTACATATTAATGCGTGTAATATAGTAATTACAATGGACTGGGTAGTATTTTGATGGTTTATGACATTTTGGGTGCTGCTCAGTTGAACTCTGACAGCAATATGTTAGCCATCTGGATGGACCTGCACTGTCCTGTATGCCCACACCTGATGCAACAGGAGCCTGATCTTAGTGAACAACATGCAAAACCTCACCGAGAGGAGCCGGCATCAAGATGATGTAAAAGAAAGAAAAGCAGTGGAAGAATTGTAGGTTAAGTGCAACAATTCAACAATAACGCTGCAATGACCTGTTTTTCCAGATAACATGCAGCTCCAGTAACAATGACATAATATCAGAAATAGTGAAATGTCTGTGAAATGATTCCACATTGGAATTAAAGAAGTAGTAAAAAACAAAAAAAAAAAAACAGAAGGATTTTATTTTATTCTTCAGCCTTTTGCCGTTATTGGACGAATGTTTCCTTTCATTAGACACATAACAGCTTCCCTGTAGTAATTTCTCGGCACTATATCCTCGCAGGTCTGAGTCTCGGTGTCCCCGTTTCCACACCACAAAAGACACCATTAATCACTGTGTTGTTTCTCTACAGCAATCATAGACAATAACTTTTCTTAATAAGCCCCTTCCAGGGCGGTGTGTCACTCAGATGCCCACTTCCTGACAAAACATTATTAATTATAAACAGCACAAGTATGGTTAGGCTTGTGTTGGTACAACGGTTGGGAGGATATTGGATATATACCCTCATCAAGCAACTTACTATATTTTCCCACAATATATAAGCAGGAGTTGGATTACTACATCCATCTCCTCTGCATTCGCTGACACGCCTTAGGGCTGCTCCGTAATTAGGAGAGCAGTTTATCCAACAATCACCAAGCAACGGGGATCCATGATGGTTTAGTTAAAAAAAAAAAAACAAGAACAAGAAAATCCAAAATACACTGTGGCTGTGTTTGGTTAAAAACATCAAAATTAACGTCATAACCGAAGGTGCTCACACACAAACAGACGTTCAGTTCTGTCAAAGACTTTTAGGTGCAATGTGTTGAACAGACGTCCAGGAACATTCGTCGCTTCGGAGCAATCTGGCCGTCTTTCTAGGACACAAGATGCTAACGGCAGGACTTGGCAGCCCGCGCAGAACAGAGATAGCTACCGAATGATTTAGATTGTGGCGACCCTACAACTGCTGATACATTAAACTTTCATGGGGACTTCATAAATTAAAGCTGCGGCTGCAAGAACTCCAACATTCCACTCAATTACTGTGATTGTACAGTATATTAAAGTTTTAACAAGCCTCTGAGCCTTTCCTCACCAGAACACAAGCGGCAGGGAGGAAAGAGGGGGTGGCGGGGGACGGCAAAACACATGGTACCAATTCTGGTTCGATGGCCTTCGGAGGGTTTATGTGCATCTGCTGCGTTATCGAGACGGTGCACATCTCCGCGGAGTGTGACGCAGCACGTCGCACATTTGCACGACTAGAAGGAAGAGCGCGAACCGCTGCGGGGTGAGACCTCTCGCAGACTCGGCGAAGCAAGCGAGTGGAGCCTCGTCTTTCTTTTTTTTGGGCTCGCGCGCGGCCCCGCACTCAGCCCGCCGATCGTTGCCGAGCCAGCGGCCCATACTGCATCGCAGATGGGGCGGACAGAAGGGAGAGGCGACAGCCCGCTTGCTTTTTGGAGGGATGGGGAGTGTGCAGCTGAGTGAGAGAAGAGGGAGGGAACGAGTGTATTAGAGAGGGGAAAGGATGGAGAGAAAAATGTGATTTTCCTGTCAAAGGTGGGAAAAAGGATCAATTGTATAGTTAGATGAAAGCAGGCTACGCTCAGCTCAGCTCAGCTGGGGTTTTAGGCAGTTATATAGAGTGGTTCAGCTGTCGAGGACTGAAAAATCTAATATGACGTTCATGGATTTTTCCTGTGGTGTTAATAGTTTATAAAAGGTCTGTATTTCCTCCAGCACTTTTTATTTGAAAAAAAAAAAAAAGGCTTAAGTTGCTGTAAAGCATCCTAATAAAGACACTGCAATGCCTACTGCTTTGAACGATTTAGAAATATGCTAAATTGTAACCAGAAATCAAAAGATTAAATCAGCAGTACTGGATAATGAAAAAAAAAGAACAACTATCTTTTGAACATATTATTATTAATTAAAAGTTGGAACACCCTAATCAAAAAAATATTATTCAGCGAAGGTTTAATTATAGACACCTTAAGTAAGGAAAACATTCACTTAGGAAATGCTAATCAGATCTAAAAACAGGTGGACACCAAAATACAAGCTTTATAATTTGGTTGGAATGGAGTCTGACAGATAAATGATGTTTTCTAGATTAGTGCTGTCCAGTTTAGTGTCCTACATGTTTCACGTGTTCCTGATTTAACATATCTGATGTAAATGATGGAATTACCTCCTAAACATGTCATCAAGCAGAACACATGGAGGACACCAGCATTCAAGCTATTATAATTCACACTTCCAAAAAGTATAAACACAGATCAGATCCTGTAGTTCTTATGCTGCCTCACTTGGTCATAAGCTACAAAAATGTATGAAAACAGCAATTAAATCCATTTAGGTCATTAGCCTGGCAGCAGGACAAAAAAAGAAACCTAGCTATGTTCTTATTTTCCCTTATTAATCAGAAATATGCAAATCTAGTGTCCGTGGAGGGAAAGGATGTCATGAAGTCAAGTTAACATTTACGACGTAGTTTAGATCAGGAGTGTCAAACTCCAGTTCTCGAGAGCAGATGTCCTGCAGACTTAAGCTGTGTCCAGTACGCCTCAACTGCAAAGCTGCACAGTCTCCTGAGCATGCAGTCCGGTTGATGTTTGATTGACGTGCGTTGAATTGAAGGTTGCAGGACACTGGCACTCAGGGAACTGGACTCTAACTCTAAGTAAATATCAGATTCCTAAACTCCCTGTTCCCTGTTCCTGAATCAGGTAACCGAGTCTCCATATTGTCATAAATTTAGTGTAAAATAAAGTTACTTTTTGTTTAACAGAGAAAAGAAATTCTGAGAAGTCCACAGGAGTGAAAAGAATACAAGATGCCTCAACTATGCTCTAGTTTTTCTAAATTGCTCTAAAGTGGCCTGTGATTGTTTCTGTTACTCTCTACTAATAATGAATTAATAAACTGTTCAAACTTTCAGGGTTTTCATTTTTGGTTGAGCCGGGAACTAACAGCTTCTCCTTCCTTAAGCAACCTGAGAGACCCATCTTGTGGCCTTTAAAAAGAAGTTTCTTTTGTTTCATAACATAAAACTTTTACTTAAGGAAACCAGAAAATGTCTCAATAAACAAGATCTAAAGGCTTCTTCAGCGAGAGCACCTGCCTGCAGCACAGGTACAGACTGAAGATGTCAATCAAGTAACTGAGATAAATCCTAAAACGACATTATATTCATTTTCCAAATCCATGTAGCAATAATGACATAATATAAAACAGAATAAGCTGATTTCTCCCAGCAGAGCCTTGATTGGCTTCAAGATGTTCAATATTAATGTCGGAGCTCTGAAACGTAAAATTATTTTGCGCAATAACTCCTCTCTCGTTCAGAATCGTTCAGAATCTGATACGGATAAATTATATTCCTAATTATACCAGCATAAAGTGCCATCATGTTGCACACTCCGAGTAAAATGCAGACGTTGATTAAAACATTATCTGACAAGATTAGTGCGGCTCCAATCTAACCCAGAGGGAGGGGAATATTGCAGTCTACGAGCAAAACAACAATCTCAGCAAAGAGAATAAAATCGAAAAATTGGTTTAGGAGCAGAACTGTCCCTGCCTCGCTCTCAGCCGCTCGGCCCTGTCGTTGCAGAATGATAAACATTGGATCAGCTCAAATTAAGATGGGAACATGAAAGGACCTGAGGCTGAAAGGAACAGGGGCCGTGGCAGATCACTCCTCATCTCTTCAGACGACAGAAATGAATCTCCTTCCCCCTGAGAGAGAGAGAGAGAGAGAGAGAGAGAGAGACAGATATCTGCTCTCTGTTCCTCATAACGCTCATGGTTCCCAGCAGCGGCTTTGATTGAGCCAACTAGCATCTTTTGATAAAAAGCATTCCCAACCAGCTCTGCGCTTCCTTATTTGCAGACAGGCCAGATTATGTTAAATACATATCAAGGACTTGGCTTAATCAGCCTTGTCATCTACCCACCGGGCATCCGTAGATACTTCATTTGCGATCCCGCGGCCTTAAATGAACAATTTGGACGACGGTATAATTCAAATAAATAAAAACCCTCTCTTTGCATAAAATGAGAGCTGAGTTTTATTTTTGATTTTTTTTTTTTTTGGGGGGGGAAGCAAATGATCCAAAGAAAAAGGCGGATCGTTTTTTTTGTGTGTGTGTTTTGTTTTTTTTTTCCTGTGGAAAAACACGGAAAGAAGACGGCAAGAATTATACGGCTTTATCTCCTCTGTAGATGTTTGCCAGCCATGGGCCTGTTTAAACCGAGAACTTGGATTACGATGAGTGACTCCCTTGTCTTGTGAGGATTTTACCTGCAAGGGAAAGCAAAGGAAGAAGCTCCCTTTATTTGTGTCCGCCGCCCCCCTCCCCCCCCCCCCCAATGCTCTGAGACAATCACCATGGCAGCCTTATCACGCCGCAACATGCAATCAGTGGGACAACTCTGCCTGGTCACTGGCTCATGAACAAACCACAAGCTGTTTATTTGTTTTTACACCCTCACCAAGGTGGCTGGAGGACAGATTCTCTGATCCTTTATGACGACCATCTGGAGAGCTGTGTGTACTTGTGTTTGCGTATTCCGGCATCATAGCGAGGGGCTTTACATTTCAGACCCGGTCCGGAGGAAAAGTGTGCAAGCCGTCGTAACGTCTCTCCTTGTTTTTGTTTTTTTTTCCTCTTGGAAATTAAGCCGTCCCATTCCTTCACAGATACAGCGACGCAATGGAAAAATGATGACTGGACAAATCTATTGTTCTGCAGAAGAAAAAAAAAAGTTTTCTTGGGAAAAAAAAAAATCCACAATGCTGAAAAAAAAAAATCTAAATGAAAAAATAATACACTTTCAACTGCAACTATAATTGTTAAAACTGCTTAAGAGGCACAGTCCGTTCCTTGGCATAAAGGCCAGCTAGGGAGTCATTATGTAAGAAAAATGATATGGATGCATATAGTTACACCAACCCCAACATAATTGTCTCACACACCAAACTTTTTCTAATTTAAACAAATGTCACGCAAACTCACTATATCCTGTTATCGTACTCATAAAATTAGTGCATTAAAAACAGGACAAAAAGGAAGTTTAACTCGTACTTCTAATGTTTTGCCCCACCTACTGTGTCTCATATTTGCATTAGCTTTCAGCTTTATGGTAGCAGCTCTAAAATGTTTCCTAAAGCTACTTTCACACACCACGTCTCGATGATCAATTATTATTATTATTTTTTTTCCCGTTGTCGTTCATTTAATTAAATGCGACCGCAATCAGATTTCTGTGGGAACGGTTTACGACCCAAAAGCAACCCACGTGCGCAGGAGACCGTAGACGTCAAACAGCGCCGCGACGTTTACAGAAATAGTAATGGATGCCTTTGGATCAATTTTCTAGTTATTCGGCAATGGGAGGAGAGTGCTGTCACAAGATAATAACAAGATGAAGGAAGCTAATAAAAAAAAAAAGCATAACTAAGCCCAACTTTTACAAGCTGCTTGAGCTTCTTCCTGATAAGCTTCCTCATACCTAATAGTTGTGCGCTCTAATTTAGAGGATATGGATTGCAGTTTCGAATTGAGAGTCATATTCACAGTCCGATCACAAACTTTTGACTGCAACGGCAGAGCACCAACAGCTGCTGAGGTCTCTCTGAGCTCAGAGCAGACAAACTGTCGTTCCCACAGGAATGACTAAACTGTCTCAGGTGTTTAATACATACAAATTCAGCAGCTGGACTTTAACAGCCCATCTAATCAAGAAGGATTCCCCCGATTAAATGTAAACAGCTGCGCTATGAAATATTAAAGCTTTTATAACTGCCTCATAATGCTGACATCTGATGTGGAGTGGACTCTTTTTTTTTTTTTTTTACCTGAATATGACGTTGTTTATACAAATATGACATGAAATTAATCATATTATTAACCCGTGATAAGTGTGATTAAGTCGCATATAAATACTTCTCATTTGGAACATAAAAATTAGTGTGGAGAGTGTCTGTGAAAATTGGTTGTGAACTGTAGGCTACAGAAACTTTGACTGGACCATTCAAACACATAAATATATATGGAAGATATATATTCTTCCATATATGTATGGAAGAAAACTTGATTTGCATTTTGGTAAAATAACCCTTCAATCCGTTTCTCTGTCCCCTCCAGGGCTTGCAGGAAAAAAAAAAAAACTCATGACTTTCTTTTCACTCGTGGACAGGCATCATCTCGATGTCTATTCAGTTAAATTAAATTCGGTTCATTTTAAGTTGCTTCAATTCAATCTTACATTCCAACTGATCATAGTTATCAATCAGTGATTGATAACTATGAAGTTCAGTTCATGATCCAAATGAGTTTAAAACGTCCTCTATCAAAGGAAGCAGCAGGTTGCATCAAGTCGCTGACCTGCTGCCTTCGTTCTTCCAGCCTACTACATAGCACTGGATTTTATTTAGGAGTGTCAGAGTGAATGGGATAGTATATTGATTTATACGAGCGAAATCCGACAGCCAAGTATCATTTCCTTCCTCTTTGCAATTATACAGCGGTTTGTGTTGGTCTACATCACATAGACTCCCGATAAAATACGAACCAGCACTGAGTGTGACAGCTGCATATTATTCTGCAGTGTTTGTAGGGGAATCATAATGTTTCAAGGACCAGTTTATGAGCCTTTAGAGGAAGTGTGGCTCATGCCCTTCATTTCAAGTGCACAATGCTGAGGTGCTTGCATCATGTACCAAAACAAATATGCTGGCACTGGGGGTAATGGTGCATCAAGCTTCATTTTCCAGCACCGCAGTCATGTCTGCCTCCTCCCCACACCGGCTCCGGGAGGGCCCAGCAGCTTAACAAGCCTCTCGGGGACCCAGACGGCAGAGTGGAGATGATTTTACCTCAGGACTCAGTCTGACTGGCACGCACACGCAAACACGCGCAAGGTGGAGGCAAACAAGTGGGTTTGAAAATGTACATTCGCCAAGCTTTACACTTCACCCAGAGGAGGGCACGTAGAATCTCTGCCGCCTGGACTGACTTTGCAACAGGGGCTGCACTCCTATTCCACGTCTACGTCCCCCACTGCTCTCCAATCCGCAACCTAAAGCCTAAATAAAAAAAATTGGTGCAGTTAACAGTCATATCAGAAATGAAAGTATTTCAGCCCCTGCAGTCGTCGAACCTCAGTTCAAATGTCGAGAGCTTCTCCAAAACAATAAGTCGCATAAGAGACACTCCTACGCAAACAGCCCACAGGTCAAACTGAGAGGGTCAGAGTGAGGCAGAGATCTCACTCTCATCTCTGGAGATAGCTGCAGAGGTCAACAATCACACACTGATTTCTGCAGCACAGCAGACTTGTGCTGTGCGCCAGGAGGAAATGATTGAAATAATTAAATATTCCTCACTAATAGATGATAAAAAATGTGGCAATAAGACCGAGGATAGCTGAAGCAAAATGAGGATTTGTTATGCAGTCAGTGAAAATGATGTTTGGATAGCCTTGTTGAAAAGTTAGAAACAATTATAAAATGATGGGTGGGTGGATGTATGGATTGCTGGGTGGATCTACTTAAAACATCTAAGAGGAACATATTTTATAGTTTCTAATCAAGCAAAGCTCAGTTAGTTAAAATATCTGAGAAATGTAATCAAAAAAAGAAAAAAAAAACTCTTAGGAAAGTTTTGTCAACTGTGAAGTTAAACTTCTAAAAGCTGAATATTCCTAGAGCCCTCTAAAGAAAAACTCCCCTGAATCGTCACCATATATATTCATTTGCACATTTGCAAGTTAAAACACAACCATGAGGTTACAAAGAGGAAACGTACGTGTGAGGAGCAAAGCGAAAGGAAAAAAGGAGGAGAATTTCTCCAAAGCGAGTAAAACAGGCTTACTGCTTCTGATTTTGCCAGCAGCTCAGTGAACACAGGAGGAATGGAAGGAGAAGTCTAATTAAATACCTGCAAATTTCACATTGTTTGCATGGAAAAAGAATAACGATCGCTACCCAGTTTTTCTTTTAATTTCTTTTTTCATTTTTTTCAGAATGAACAAGACTTGTACCCTCTGCTTTTGGGGGAAAAATTAAATGATGCAATTTGGCAAAACATTTGAATGGATTTTATTTTATAAATATTAATGTTCCCATCGTTAGCTACCAGTTTAAAGACTAAAGAAAATGTTTATTGACTTACTGAATAACAGTTTGATAATGATATTAAAATATGACAGCAATAACTTTGCATTGACAAATCTTAAAGCCTTACCAACTTAATCAGCAGAGGTCTACAAAATCTGGTGACCTCCAGAGAGTAGCAAAGAAATAGGTCATAACTACATAGAGAAAATTTGCCACCAACAACATAAATAATAGAAAAATCAATCTGTGCAGTCCCTGAAAGTACTTTAGCAACATACATGTGGCAGCTAAAGATGTACAGTGAGCTTTTTCAGCCTTACAAAGTGGGTGTTAAGGAACTGTGTTGAATGCAAATATGTTATTTTGAGACGTTTTAAGCAAACATAAAGAATCAACACCTTTTTAATGTTTTTAATACTTTTCAAGTGCATATTATGACAAATATTTTTTTTTTGTCATTCTACTCTTTGTAAAATAACCTATTGAGCATTTTTACCTGGTTAATCAGCTTCCTAGCTTTACGTCAAGAAAAAAGAAAAAACACATGTTGGGTGGCAGAATCATTCTCACAGCAAGATGCTGTGAATGCGGTATTATTTTTAGTTTCCACACGATAACATGCCACGTTCAAATGATTAAGTTTGTGTTTCTTACAAGTGAGTGTTAAACATAAGAGCCTTCTTTCAGCCAGCTGATTGGTAGTATGCAGCAAGTGCTGCTTCAATACTCTTACAGCCAAAGAGAACTTCGGTCACTCCAGTCATTTATGTCCATAAACCAAAGGTAGGATTTGATGGAAAATTCCTACAGATTTGACTTTTTTTAAAAACCACGGTCCACTTTGATAACTAACTGGCAAACGCCTTCTACTGAAAGAAACCCAATAAAAACAATCAAGAAGTAACATTTTTGATTAAAAAAAATGTTTTAATGCACAAAAGCAATTCTTAAAACAAAACATCTCCCTAAAATAATCCCGAAAAGCGTGAGGGAGCGATAATGAGAAGGTCTCTTTACCTTCGCAGATCCGGTCCAGTCGCTGTCTCTTCACTTTATGTTTGTCAGTCAGGGACATGGCGTCAAACGCTGCTCGGCACGGCGTCCTGGGGGGGGTGGGGGGGGCACCTCTCCTCCGTCTCCTCCTCCTCCTTCACCTTCTCCTCCTCAGCCACAAACACTGACAAGGTTCAGACTCCTAGTGCACAGTCAGCGCTGTTCCCCGGGGCATTCCGCCTCGGCACATACACCTACAAACACAAGGAGGCTTGGGTAAACACAGACAAGCAGTGTGTAAAAAAAAAAAAAAAAAAAAAAATCATATTATTGTCGTAAAAGCACAGCAAAATGCTGACTTGGAAGGCACTAAAGAGACCTCGACAACAAAGTCGCTCTGCCTCTTGCTCAGAAGGAGCTCCAGGCAGCAGATGCTGAAAAATCCCTTAATCACACACGTACATTCTCACACACGGTGGTGACAAAGTGCTTTGTTTGCTCTAGAAAGCGACAAAACTTTGATGCTCTAAGCGCTCCAAATTTCCCCGATTTGGCAAACACATCTGCAGCATCATCTGACTCACCATGTTTTTCATCGCTTGCAGCAACATCTCAAGTACATTTAAAAAAAAAAAAAAAAACAACATTGTAGTTTTTACTAAAAGCTCATTCATGTGACATATGTTGAGTTAATTCAATGTGAAGGAGGTGGGCAAGACTTGAGCCTGACAAAATAAGGCTGTCCCATAGCGTGACATGCAATTGCACATTCAGCCCAATAGAGGGTACTTAAAATCAACTCAGAGGGAATGGCATGGTATGTATTGATTTCTAGAAATGTATCTCCATAAAGGAGGATATCATTGAAAAGCTAGTTTATTTCAGTAATTCTATGCAAGTTACACTTGTGCATTATAGAGCCAACATAGATTAGACACAGAGAGATGTATTCAGCTTTTATTATTTTAGATGAGTTTGGATCAGTAACATACTATCAAATTCGATGACTATTTGATAATATGTCAGAGTGAAATGTGTGGAATACACATCACATTTTTAATCACTTTATTGTGTTTTTTTCCCAAAATATATTAATGTTTTTTGTTTGGAATGTGAGAAAATTTGATAAACTACACAGAGCATGAATAGTTTTTTTTTTGTTTTTTTTAATAACTGCATTTTCTTGAAAAATAATCACAAAGGAACTAATAAAAAAAGAGAAAAAAAGAGTGATTTTGTCAAGAGGAAGCTGGTTTATTAGGTTACTTTCAAGTCCGCCAAACAATGCAAGACGGTGGCCTCGGCATGTTAACGGCTGCAGCTCGACCTCACCGCGCTATTTGATTCATTTCAGCCGTCTTTCAGTCCCTCCTCCCTGCTTTTCAACTGTCCATCTTTCTGCAGAGCTGCTGCCTCTGAGGTCTCTCACAGCAGAGAGTCATCAATCACCGGGCTGTCTTCCAGATACATGGGCGTGCGTATGTGTGAGACATGAAAACGAGTGGAAGTGGGTGGAAGGTGGAAAAAGTGCTCATGTGCACAGAGGCCCACTTCTCATGGACTTCCTCTCTTCTGTACTCCATTTACTTTTTTGCAAGCAGTGAGCAGAATGGTCCTGAGACTCAATCATCTCATCCCATCAGCGTTCAACAATTCACACTTCAAGTAAATCTAGTCAAAGTGTGAAAGAAGAACAGCAGAAGCCTATGGTGCAGCCACACACGTTTCGAAGGGTATTCGAAGTTGCACGCTAAATCCAAACACAAAGGTCATACACATGAATCCTAATATTTAAGAGGCATTAGGAGTCAGATGATCGATAAAGCTCTCGGCCCGCGTGGCCCCTGGCTCCCTGAAAGAGAAACGTTTGTCCACAGGATGGCAAGACACTAAATGTGGAAATCCATATTTGTTACGATTGAGTCTGTGAAGCATAATCATGCTTCGCAGTGAAGCCGTTCACGGTAGACAAACTCTTCCCAATATTGGCAAATGCACAGAGGCTGCTGGAGGTGCTGAACGCAGCCCGACAGAGAAAACAGAACCATCAGAATTTCGCAATGTAAAGAAATGGGACCGACATTAATCATTTAGCATCTTCAGAGTCGAAAGAAGCGTTTACTTTCAAGCCAAACATCTAGTCTTCTTCCTTGAGTTCTAACTCATGGTGTATCGCTAAGTGGAACCGAGGCATTAGATACTTAAACTCCTCTGCTTAAAGCAGACAGAGACCCTGAATCTGAACACACTTTGTCCCAGAGAATGGGCCAAAATCACAACTGAGCATCACACGCAACAGGTTTAGTCATATAGGACGCATAATGAACCTATACACAAATGCTATATGCAAGTTTTAGAAACAGCTTTTTCCCTATCAGTTTTAGTCACCTGACGTAATCACATCTATGGTTTTATTTCCTTGCATTTTGGGGCTAAATTGGGTTGTTACAGACATTAGGGGAGAATTTCAGGTTAATTGAAACTGAAAGCAAAAAACCAAAAGCATTCCTAAACTACCAAGATAGGCTCACACCTCAAAAGACTTGACCTTGCTAATTTAGGAAAAAAAATAAATTTTGAATTTAAGTAATCCTGGATACCATTTTCTTGTAACGCAATTAAATTTAATGAGACTATTGCTGTAGCAATCCATCATCCTGATAAATTTATCAACAAATAATTTACTTTGTGGGAAATGAAATTAAAAAAATGGTTTTGTGCAAAGAAAAACACAAGAAAAAATAAAGGTTTTCTCTGTACAGCAGGGAATTTTTCCTAATCCACCCCATTATCAGACAGAACGGGAATGTTTTGCATCAAGCAGGCTTCCGTAGTTATCGTGTGGTTCGGTCCATGTCGATCTAGATTAAGATCAGAACGGCGGAAATATCCTCTTTTGTTTCAAAAACAGAGATGTGTTGGTGATAAAAGCCAAAGTGTATGCTGTGGACAGGTTTGGGAGGCTGAATAATTAAAAAGGTCATGCTACCTGCCTGCTGCGTGTCGTTTCACACATGCAGACGAACCCCCCCCCCCCCCCACACACACACACACACACACAGTTCCTCTAAGAGAGGAGCAATGCTCACTGGGGCAAGGACTGAGAAGAGACATCATCTTGGAGAGTAATCATTTTCCCCTCAAACACACAGTGTAGTTTGTGAACTAATTGGGTGAATCCATAATTAATTTGCTGACATTAAGCCTTGGGGTTTGCTCCGGTAAGACTTGGCTTTCCAAGGACGCGGAGAACAACCAGTGAAGCCCTGGAGCTCAGAGCTGAAAGGGAATCTCTTGTTCTGAGGCTTCACAGAGAATACGTTTGACATTTCTACATCTAACAGCTACACATTTCCACACTTGTCAGTTATTCCCCCCGATACTGTAGGGAATCCTTTATTGGAGATTTTCACAAGGAAACATTTGAGTGACGGATAAATCCAGAAAATCAATGTGTTTCCAATACGTATCAAAACATGACAAGCGATACTTCTCGCCGGGACTTTTCTCCTATTCTCAGGGGAGAGAAGTATCACATCCAGAAAGACATTGAAAACAAAGCTTTACTGCACTGATAAGACTTTTAGACATAAACCTAAAATATGAGAAGCCCTAGCACCCGAACCACAAGAAAAGCCACAGGGGACAGTCGTTTTCAAATTTTCAGAAAATTAGAACATTTACAGATTCCAGCCATGTTCACGTCAATATTTATTTAGTGGTCGGAACGGAAAGCTTTTAACAACTGCTGCGGTTTCTTTCAATACAACATCATAAGCTGAATCACTGTGTAAATCTTTAAAGATTAAAATGATGAAAAACCTACTTCGGTATGGCTGCTCTTCATTTTATTCTGCTGCATCAAATCATCTTTTACATGCAATCGACTCTCGAGGGACAAACAAAAGAACGCCAAAACCACAGGGAAACCCTAGAGATTTTAGTTCAATCTTAAAAAAAAAATAAAGAAATAAAAAAATAAAAACTGTAAGATTGACTGAATGTGGACAAATCTTCTGAGATGAACCTTTTGTAGATAAATTACATTGATGGGAGGTTTTAGAGTACATACAACACAGCCTCAACGCCTCACATTTGGTATTTTATGTGGCGTGGAAGAAAAACAATATATATGACAGCAAACACATCATGAGTAGAGGTTGAGAGGATAACATAGCTCAGTGCCGCAGAAGAAACATTTCTCTTCACTAAGCTGAAATAATCTCTCATAAGAAAAAATGGCTTGAACTTAATGGAATGCTTAGTTTGAGATTATCATACGATTTTTTTTTGTCTTTAAAACATCTTCTAGGTTTTCTTTTATTTCTCTTGAGATTTTTACGTTTCAACACGTAAAAGCATTTTAAGCACTACTTCAGTAATTCTGCTTCAAATACAGAACTTTACTTTTACTAGATTGCTAATAAATCATTTACATGTCAATATTACACTAATTGGAGTTTTTTTTTAAAGTGAACTGTAAAACTGCGATGTTAATGCAGTGTGCTCAAAAATTTGGGTGCATTTAACTTTTAAAGCTGGTGTGCCTTACTTTTTTTCTCCGGCACATGCAGAGGGAAAAGTTAGTCTAAAGCCCAGCGGACAGTGAGTATAGGTGGACAGCGCATGTCTTGGTACGTTTGAATTTCAGCTTTTTTGAATGAAAAGTTTAACTGGGGTGAATACTTTAAAAGCCATGTACAGTGACTGGTTCTCATTTTACTGGCTAAACTAAAATAATGTAACTCCATTAAAAAAAAAAAAACAACCTTTGATTACATCTTTTTATAGCGTTCTGAATACAACTTAATTCCTCTCCCAGCCTGTGCTACAGCCTCTCCGAGTTTAGATAACATATCTGCATGCGAGTTCTTTGCAGATTCCTGCCAAAACTTGCTCACAAATCGAGCTGGATCACTTTCTGCAGTTATTTCTCCTGACTTAATTTCCCACTGGAGCTTGACAAGAAAATTGTGAGAAGAGGCAACTGTTAACGTTATCTGACAGTGTGAAGCAGGGATACGCTGAGCAATCTCCAGCCCTCTTACCGCTGATTCCAATCAAACGCCGGTGCTCAGCCAGCCTCTTTAGGGATTCAGACACGAGAACCTCCTCAAAGAGAAAGCTGAACTTTTCACTGGGACTCAACACTTTCACCCTCGGGGGGTCGGGGTGAGGGGGGACTCTTCACTGAGAGGAGAAAACACCTCTATTCCCTCAATTTCCTACAGAAATAACAAACATGTCTCGATGACAACACTGTTTACAGGACTCGCGTTGAAAACCATGATTACTCCCTTGTTATTTTCTTCAGAACAGTGTCTGTTTTCTTTCCACTAGAGACCAATTTGAACAATAGAGCCTATTTTTCCGTTTCAGATGCAGGAGTTCCTCCAGTGGTAAATCTGTCAGTGCTCGGCCAAAACAAAGACAGAGAAAACAGGAAAGTGCGGACACCCTGTAGCAACAAACGGACTCTACTATTAATATCGGCTTTCGTGCCTCGATCCTCAGCACCTCGGGCACAGAAGAGAGTGATTTCCCTGAACTGAACGCGGCACGTGACAGCGTAGGCAGTTCGACACGATTATATTTAGCCCCGGCAACTGCACAACTGTGGCACTAGGGGTGTCAGTGATGAAGATTTTGTGTAAAGTAGCCCAGATTGTGCCGCAGTGACTCACAGAGCTCATAGAGAGAGCACTGTTCAATCCGGCATCTAATAATTGGAAAGACTAATTGGAAAGACCGTGACGAAGCAACAAACCCAGACATGACCGCACACCTAAACGGAGAAGACGGATATTTATCAAAGATGCAACCAAGAGGACCGTGTTGACTCTGGAGGAGCTGCAGAGTCCCGCAGCTCAGATGTGAGACTTTGTAAACAAATACACGATAGTCCGGTAGGCTCAGTTTGATTAGGGACCAAAATTTCAACATCTGTTACATTTTCAGACGGTGCAGTTTGCTTTCATACTGCACAGTGTCAAACGAATCAAACTCTTTGAAAACTGTTCACCCTCTGGCCTGTGGTGGCGCTGCATCAAGAACTGCTGCAGGAAACTACATGAAAGTCTCTGAAGAAGACATGAGCACAACTTCCTTCTTCATGACACAAAAACGATTTTAGAGGTGGTACAATTTCTCTTGTGTCTGCAAAATCAGAAACAAACAAAAAAACAACAAAAAACTAATGATGCACATTTATTTCTAAAAAAAACCCATATAGGACATGGATGAGTCATTTCTTCCACTAGCAATAGACTTGGTTGTTTGTTTTGGTTGCATTTACCCAGAATGCCCTGCACTTTAGTTTGCTTCCTGCCTTTGGAGTGGTCGCTGGTCCAGCAGAGACTGGGAAGCTGCGAGAAGACATGTGGCAGACTTGATTGGAAAATGGACAAAGTTAAAGACAATGAATGAAGAAAATCTGTTAGATCCACCTCCTACATGAAGGTCAAGGTTCACCAAAAACACACATCTTTTGCTTAGTTCTACATCATACTTTTATTAGATTTTTATTTGTAGGAAAATGTAAGGACCGTGTTTCTTCTTTCCACTTCACATTTTCCAAAATATTGTGTTGGTCTATCACATAAAATCTAAATTAAACCCACTAAAGTTTAAGACTGTAGCATGTAAAATTGTAAAACAAATTTAAAAGGGGTGTAAACAGATTCACAAAGCACTGAATCTATTAAAACCTTGCTTCTTAAAGTTCAGCAGGGTGAGGTTATCTGTTTCTTCCCCAGGCTGAAACTGGAAACACTTCCCAGTTACAGGAAAGCACCTGCAGCGTGCCAACCTGGTGAGCAGAGGGAAGGCGGGTGAAATAAGAACTGCTCTCATCACCAGCTTGGTGTCAGCGAGAGGCCAGGCTCCGGCTAAGACGGCCTGCTCGAGTCCAGCCGGCTCTGCCCCGTTCCCTCTGGGTCTCTTCCAGGAAAAGCCGGCATGATTCAGAGCTTCCCGGTCCAAGGAGAGAGAGGTGGCTTCGACAATCCCCTCTACCCTCCGAATGCTCCCACCAAACACATGCAGACTACAGACGCGCACATCACTCAGCTTTCTCCCAGCGGACAGTGAGACGGCCAACTCCGTGCTGTACTCGAGCTTTCTTTGGGAGGAGGCCAAGCCAAACGACGTGTTGATAAAGTCCAGAACAGGGTGGTGTAGAGAGAGAACACGAAGACGGGGCACGAGCATCGTGCCGTAACACCCCACACAAGACAGGAATTCACAGAGCCAGGAGGATCACTGATGGATCATTTCACTTCAACTTTTTCTTTTTTTTTGTTGCAAATTCTGGCAAACGGATCTAGAAGGAATGATAGCTGAAAGTTAGTCGTTGGCATAAGAGGAAATTACATCATCATAAAATAAGGTCACAGAGAGGAACAAATGCGGAGTAGAACTACAGACAGGTTTTTAAACAAATGTATATCTTGGAGGTAAAATAATGATCACTAGTCCTGTCAACAGTGGACAAGTGGACGGGAATATCACAACATTCCAGTGGAATCTTCATAACCAAATGAACTTCCTTTCAGGACCCAAATCGTCTAGGTTGTCAGTTAATTTCTGATCAACGTTTGAAGTTTATGTACGAATATTGAATACTGTGAACCCCAGGGGACATCGGCCTCCTGCGAATAGCTAGAGACCTTTATCACTATATACCTTAAAACACATTAAAACACACAAGCTAAAATCCAAAGTTTTCCTTGCCTCTGCTCTTTGGTGTACAGCCAATAACTTATCAAGTAGCATTTCATCAAGTTATTTCAGCTTCCTACGTCGCATTTTCTGTCAAATATTTTTGATTTGCTCTACGGAAAAAAAAAAAAAAATCTGCAACCGGGCAGGTTTTCCACAATTAATCAGGAGTCACGTCAAACATCAAAATCTGCAGATAGGTGGGGGCCCACTGTACTGATATAATAAAAATTTTGATATGAAGGGTTATGCCTTACATTCAGATGGATGGATAAGCAGAAAGGAAGGAGCCCTGATAATCTCTACTAAGCCACCTGCTGCTCTGAAACTTCGATTTAAGCTGATGCTCACAAAGCAGAAAAGAGTTAAGGAGTTGGATGATTCTTCCGTTCTTATCCATACCTGGAAAATTCAATTAAACTCCATAAGTTTCTAAACTTTTCCTATAGGCAGCAAAAAAAACTAACTTTCTTTGTGTCCGTCGTCGTGAGTGTCACGATACCTCATTTCACTTGCATTTCTGTCCTCCTTTATGTCATGTTATCCTGTCTGTTACAGTAAAGATGTGCCACCCCCCCCCCCACCCACTATACAAGAGTTTTCCTTTAAAAGCAGCATTGGTTGTGTGGCATTTCAGCTCCCAGCGCAGTTTTACTGGATGCATTTGTTAAGCCTTTTCATCTGAGCCCCTTCTGATGGGATTGCAACATCAGCTTGGCCTCTCTTCCTCTCTTTACATCATCCTATCATCTCACTGATGTGCACAGCTCCAAGAGACAAGGACTGAAACATGCACACACACACACACACACACACACATATATGCATATGCAAACACACATACACAGTCAATTAGTACTGGCCCAACCTCGCAGCAGAGAGATAAATGGTGCGGGGGTCTCAGCAGGCTTCCGCGCGAAGCTGTACTCCTTGTCCGCCGTATGTAGAACAGCTCTCTGGAGGGCAGCTAGACCCAACAGCGAGAAGACATGTGGCAAGTATGAGGCTGAGGGGGGCCTCGAAGTGCTCTGGCTTGTGTTAAAATATGACCACAAGGACCCCCTAACTCCCTAATTGGAGCTGGCCTGACAAGCAGGAGGAGGTGGGGAGTTCATGGTTAGCAAAGCTGTGCAGCATTTCATGTCATCCCACTTAGACTCCATTAACCATCTGCTTCACCTGTCTTCTACACAACACAAGACGCAGGACGAGGAACACGTGTTTTCAGTAAGAAACAAACGTGAGAGCGGTCGACAGTGTGACTGTATTGACCACAACTTGTTGGGCTGGAATTCACAAAAAGTTTCTGTCCTACCATCACAAACATTTGCAGCTTGCTGCAAACTTGCAAGACTCGTTAAGACGGACCTGTTCCTCAACAAACTTCTCCAGCTGAGTGTGGATGGAATAAAGAATAATTTAGTGGGAAAACCATGGAGGGTCTGAGATGCTGTGGGCCCGATTCTCTACCAAAGACACTGGGAATGTTGGTAGATTCCGAACTGCTTCAATTTTAGGAAATTATCCCAGACCTAAAACTTGCAGAAAACCAGTGAGGTGAGTTGACGTTTAGCAGAAGTTTCCAGAGCAACAATACATCACCTTGTTAAAGTGAGTAGAAGTGCTGTCATGTATGCAAAAACTGGTTGAACAAAGTATTAACCGCTGAGGTGAATGCGGCACACACAGCATAGTGTAAAAACAACAGTAAAATTTTCAGTGTGAATTTATGCAACTACCATAAAAGACGCTTTTTACTCCTCTTTACCATGGATGCAAATAATTGTGGACCATGTCACAGCTGGAACATGGCGTCAGCAGGAGGCAGGGCAAGCAGAGCCCCTCAGCCCCTCTGGTGTAGTAAATCAAGAGGCTAAGCTGCATTGTCTGCAACAACATGACAATCCTTTTAACACTTGACACACAACGGTAACAAGGCTTTCCCCTCACCAGCGCCTGCTGACATGTTATATATGGCTCCCACTCCTCACTAACTTTTCACAACATGTCAATTCTTTCAATCCACACTCGCACACACACGCACTCTAAATCAGGCTCCAATGCCGGCAGGAAGGTACAGATAGCAGGAGCCCAACAATCGGCTGCAAGATGTGCAAACACACACACACACACACACACACACACACACACACACGCAATCTCACACTGCAAGGTGAAAAATTGCAGCAGAGGAGGCACGCATGGCCTGGTGGATTAACTGCGGAATAAAAGTGCTGATAGGCAACAAAAGAGTAAAAACAGCTATTCATCACTCTGGCGCAGGATCAAACTCACACACCTCTCAGATGCCCGCATTGAGTTATTGTGCGCTGCAGCTCTGGTGGCACAACCCCCAGATAATGCTGCCCTAACTGAATTGATTAGAGAGCGAAGCGTCCCATCTTTCCAAAGACGGAGCACGGCTCTTTGGGAGAAATCTGGTGTTTAGCATCTAGGCTGAGACTTACTTCTCAGCAAGGTTTTTTTTGGTGGATAACTGAGTATGCAGCTGTAGTGTGACAATTTTTTTTTTTTTTTGAAACGAATCTCACTGGGTTGTCGCTGAGTTTCTGCTGGTCCGGCAGTTCTCCGAAGCAGAGTTGAAAAAGAAAAGAAAAAAAAAAATCAGAGCACCTGTCTTGGACCTAAATACATTTTTTTTCCTTATTTATAGATTATTAGTATTTTTGCTAACAGAAATAATACTTGGGCACACATTGCATAGCAAAAGTATTCGAATGCCTTACAGCCCGCTACAAATACATTTTATGCAATGAACCAATACAAAATGGAGCGAAGTTCCGAAGTGGAAAATATCTCGCCATGTGCATTCATGTCTACTTTGATACGATAAAATAAAATTGAACGCAGCTAAATTGTGACCTAATTTGCAAAGAGGATAGATACATGCCATCTTTGCACATGTCACAAATTTTACATTTTATTGGTTAAAAAAAAGTATCCCTTTGCTTCCAATTCACAATTAACCACTACCTTCTGTTGGTCTAGTGAAACCCTCCCACCACAAAAAAAAAAAAAAAAAAGAAATACAAAAATCACATAGGCTGTGATTTATGATAAATTATGAAATAGCTTAGAAGGTGTGACTTTTGTAAGGCAATGTACAAGTCCCACTATTAAATGCTGAATACTAGAAATCCACACTCGCGTACCGCTGCTAAGCAAATTAAAGCAGCAAAAGCCCTCATTTGTGCCGCCGAAAAGTGGAGATAAGTGGCACAAACGGAATGATAAATAGCTATTTTTTCAACAACTCAAACAGTCGTTTAGACTCTAACATGGATAACATTGAAGCGGTCTTTCTGCTGCACGCTGCCATCTGTTCCTGTTTCATGTCTTTTCTCCAAGAGCAATCAGCGCTTCATTTTTATCAAGAATCAAAACATCAAAGGAGCGCAAGAATCCATTATTATCAGCACAATGTTAAAAGCTTTATCGAAAAAAACTGCAGTGAATGCTGTGCAATATCAGGAGGTCCACTAGATAGGCAATTTAAGCCCATCAAGTCAGTGATAACATGCGAATAGGCTGTAAGGACCTGTGCGCGCCAAACTGCAGAGAGCTCAATGAGATCTCGTCTCTGGCGCTGGCGGTACATCGTCCCACACAACAGGGGAGGAAGTGCCATGAAAAAGGATGAATCATGGGATTGTACTCACATTAAAGACCCACTGACCGCCTCAGGCTTTAGGTCAGCTGAGGGGCAGAAACTTGCCACACACAAATTTGTAGATTTTCCAAAATTGTACAAACCATTTCTCTTCTTTGTTCGTTTTTTTTTTTTTTTTTTTTTTTAAACAACATGACTGTTTCTGTCTGGGATTTTTATCGCCTCCAACTCAATTAGGAACGAGAATTTTAATGGTGGCCTCCGTTTCAACTCTCCGGGTCACGGGGGTCGTCACGCCTTTTTAGGAAGAGAAAAGCCCCTGTCACAGCGCTAAGGTTTCTCCCCGTCTCCTGACACAAAAGCCCTCACGCTCCTGCAGCACCGCCAACAAAATGTGACCTCCTTTCTCTTTTCGTTTTTTTTTTTTCTCTCTCCCTTCTTTCCCTCCCACTGCTGAAACAAAAAAAAAAGAAAACTGAACTCACCTCTTCGCTGCCAACTGAAATAAAATAAATGAAAACAATGTGCTGTGCAGTTCTGCCAGACCACGTAGAGAAGTTTCTTTTTTGTTCTCCGTTAACTCCTGCTTGAGAGAGTTTCCATGTTAAGAGTGGAGGTGACGGCTTCAACTTTATACGGAGTTGCATTTGGGGCCTGGGGGAAAATGCTTCTCACTGTTTATCTTTGGCTGTGCTGGTCTGAGCCAAGGCTTGTGAAACAGTGCACAAGACTAATGTTGGCACTGTTAAAACCTGCAGGAATTTACGAAAGCGTTTCCAAAGTGTTAACCATGTCTTTAAATCGTAAGCTAAAATGTGGAAAAGAGACGTTTTTTGTTTTTTTTGTAACAGATTGAGGTTAATTGGAGCTTTCTGCTTACTATCACTGACATTATGTCGTTTCTTACTACAGTTTGGTTTGTTTCATGGTTTTATTTGTGCTAGAAATATAAATGCGTTGGTCATTTTGTAAACTGTCGATGTCGTATGAAGCTAGCATGACAAACGTTTTCAGCTTATAAAGGTGGCTCCTCGCATAAATTTCACACTTTTGGCACAGTGTAATTTCGAGAAATCTTATACCAACTTTTTAGGTGTTTTCTTGTTAATATAAGCAGAAAAGTTCAGAGTGCATAGGACAGTGTTTTGCACAGATACAATTATTTGAACTTAAAGATAAAACCAGAAATTAGATGCACGGACGGACGGAAAGACGAATGGATGCATAGATTTACAACATGAAGACAAATACAACTTTTTTTTTCTTTTTTAATTATCCAGATCGGCAACACCATAATTTTCTGGACTGCGTGGGTGGACGTCTCATTGAGTGCTGACTCTGGAGCAGGGCACAATCCCTACTTCAAATAAGAGAAAAATAAACGGCAAATCTATCAATAAAGCAAATATGGATTAATTAACGCCCAACAATTCAGTTCAATCTGAATGAATCGTTTTCCTCTGAGGTCCAGGCGTGCTCCTATCCATCTGCCCTCATAACAAGTGACAAAATGGAAACACACACACACTGACTCACAAACCCCACACACACAGGGGTCTCTTCGGATTAAGCCTGGAGATCAGGGTCCCCGTCACCCTGCAGAAACCACTTCACCGCTTGATTCCTATCCAGGATTTATTCCCTAATTATAAAAGCAGGAACAGAAGAGGGATGGGGGTGCGGGGAGCGAAAGTCCCATGTGGGAATGACCTTTGTGAACTTGGAGATGGTGGGGTGAGATCAGGACGTGACCGCGGGCCGAGGGTCAGGAGATGAGGGTCCGGCTCGATGATAAGGGGAAATAATGGGTTTAGATTTGGCTCAAGTCTGAGAGGACGGCATAATGGAGCAGGGAGGAGACAAGAGGGTGGGGATCAGTGTGTAGATTAGGTGACAGAGGTGTGTGTTGAAGAGGAGAGGGGGCCGAGGGTGCAATCTCAGCAGCGCAAATTAACAATTCTACCCCGTGCTGTGTCTGCAAGACTCTGAATGCATGAATTATTGCCCAGGACGGACTGAATTAACTCTATATATCAAGCTTTGCTACACAGTTCAGGGGTGAGGGGCTAAGCTGATGAGAGGGAAGAGGAGCGAGGGAGGAAGGGGGGCCAGGGGGGTGTTTGTTGCAGCGAGGAAGAGGGGGGAAAAATAAAGTAACCCAACATTTCTATCTCCACCCATTAAAGTCGACCACTTCTCTCTCCACAGCACCATAAAGCTGTCAGCCAGACCTCTGATTTATTCTGCCCTTGCCCAGGCTCCTGTCCTAACTATCACATGCTTCCAATTAATTTTTTTTTTCTCGGGTTTTTGTTGCACTTCATCCCTTCCCTGTAAATGTAATGAGACTGCAGCTCCGAAAGCTGCTGACGCCCGTTAATGCACGGCTTGCTTAATAGCACCGAACGCAGGAGTTGGAAAAACTGATAATCACGTTTTAAAGGTGCAGTTTTGTCAGGGAATTAATTAGCATTATTAAGCCCATTTCTTAAACATTTGCAGACAGACAAGTTTGAACCTGGCGCGAGCGGAGGCAAAATTTAATGCATGAAAAGACGCTTTGCAGAACTTAGAAAGCATCGGCGCTGCATCCATTTGTCCTCCTACTCCTCGCCCACTCAGCTGTTCCTTTTAACAGACACTCAGAGACCGTTTGGATGAAGATGTGCGCTACAGTCAGGAGAAGAAAAATTACACAGCATTAAGATGATGGATGGATGGATGGATGGATGGATGGATGGATGGATGGATGGATGGATGGATGGATGGATGGATGGATGGATGGATGGATGGATGGATGGATGGATGGATGGATGGATGGATAAAATAATGAACGGACAGACAGATGGACGGATGGATTAAATCAAAGACAGGTGGACAGATGGACAGACTGACCGACGAATGGATGGAAACTGTTGAGCAAAGGAAAGGAGGAGGTGGGATAACAGATTATGATCCTAACTGACTTCAGATACAGCGCCCTAACCTGCCGACAAGGTCAGCCATGCATGCCGAATTGAGTCGAGATTTTAATTACCTCGATCATAACATTCAGCAGCCTCCAGTCGACCAACAAAGACGCTGTTTATTGGAAAAGCTGATTGGTGCGATAGAGCTCTGATAGAAATGTTACGGGTGGGCTGCAGGTGCACAGCAGGATGCACTAAATAGACCGGTTTTGGTCAAAGCTAAGCGCAGCTGGCAGGTGTTGGCGTGGAGGGAGTTTATTACCCTATAAACTATCCGAGACAATTTGCTCACGCTGTCTTCTGCGAGCAGCAAAAGCCCCGATTCAATTACTGCCGAAACCTGAGCGAGGAGAGCCCTCGGAGACTGGCGGGGCCCCGACTCATTGTTCCTCGTGTCACCTTCCTGAGCGGGGAAGTGCAGCGGGGAATGTTTGAGCTCTTCTCTGCCACAAAATGAAAGAGGACTTGTAAACACAACTCGATGCATCGGGCGTAACGCAGCAGTCTTAAGACAAATTTGCTCTCATGGGTGACTATTAACTATAGTCTGCATGAAAAGTGAGACGCAGTGATTGATTGACATCTTTAGGACAATTACAAGCTCAAGTGAAGTGAGTGCTTCCTGCCTGCTTTGTTTGTCCTTTTGTTTGTGTACATTGAGAAGATTCATTAGGCTCAGCGTGGAGGATTTGAGGCCTGCGGAGAGTGAGGGACCCAGCCCAATTGAAGCATGTCAAATTAGTGGGAGAAAAAAAAAAAAAAACACTGCTACTGGGACTCATTACAACCTCAACAAACAGTATTTTGTTGTGCATTTGTGTCTGTATGCATGCAGTAATAAAATAAGAGGAGCAGCATTGGGCTGTGTGGTTTTTTTTGTTTTTTTTTCATTTTGTTATTTTCATCATGGCTGTTTGTTTTATGAGGCACCGAAGCCGAGAGACTCACCAAGCAACTTTTTAATGAAAGCGGGGATCTCATGGGAACAGAGGTGCCGAAGAACAGACTCAGAGATAAAAGCTTGTCAGGCTGCAAAATTAAAAGTATCGGGTGACTTTGGTGAAATACCCAAGTCTCCTGGCTAATGACAACAACAAGGACAGACAGTGTCACTGATGCAAGGCGAGGGGGGGTTTGCAGAAAAAAAAAATATATATATATATGCTGGTTGAATACTAAATATCTCTGGATGATGTAATAAAAGTCAATCCTTGTTCAAAACCAGGTTTTAACGTATTGCAATGTCGATCAAGATGAATGGCTATAATTAGCCATGGGGCAGTATGAGATTCATGGAGCATCATGTGGCACTGTTAACCCGATGGTGGCGACGTTGGTAAGAGTTTGTCCCACAATAGTCGAGTTACTGGTTTGATTATCGCCTCTGTCGTCGTGTCCTTGGGCAAGACACTTCACCCACCTTGCCTGGTGGTGGGTGACAGGAAATATTTCTAAACAGCAGGACTTCAACTTCAGTATTTTTCAGATTAATAATCTGAGAGACATCCTGCCGAACATAAACATTATAGTTTTACAAAGAAAAAAAATTGGTAAAAGTCTAAACCTGCCTGTAGCATTAAATCCCAAATACCATGGGAGCTGTTATGACAGCAGACATGCAATCATGTTCCCAAACTGTGTTGAGAGAAGTCCATCAACAGGAGATGATGCAAGGTGAGTTCAATTACTACATTAGATCAAAACAACTCCAAAATAAAACGTTTGAATTCAACCGCAGTAACGAAGCTTTTTTTGCTGAAAACTACTTAAAAGAAACACTTCAGATTTGAAGTGCCACCCACTGACACTTCAGATCTGTGCCAGTGGGTGGCGCCATTTAAAAAACACCTTTAGATATCTGTTACATATGATCCATTTGATCATACGAGATACAATTCCAATAATGTTTCTGAAAGTAGTACTGGGTCTGGGTTCTTGCGGGTTAAGTGACACAAAGACAACCGACTGGCTAAGAAAAGATGAAACACTGGAACTGTGCACACCAGAAAGCCAGAACATATCGTCTCACCTCAGTTGGCATCACAGTGCTTACACGGGCTTCCAAGTATACAAGAGCCAGTAAGATGTGGGATTTTCACCCGGCAATATTCCGCTCAACTACAATGAGAAAAGGGATACACGGTTTACTTTTAAGTGGTTTGAGACATATGCTTTCCGCTGACCTCGGGGGGAAACAGGGAAACTAATCTATCCCCAGGCATATCTACAGTAAGACCATCAACCAGCTCACTTTACATATACACATTTTGAATCCAAAAGCTTTGCTCTAGCAATCCACACAGATTTTCAAACTGCTTCCAGTCTTTTGGAAGCAGTAACCTGGGATGCTTCTCTTTGCAGGCAGAGCGACAACGCATTTCCCATTCTCTTCCGATTCCTCGGATCCTTTCAAAGAGCCCCTGAGATCAAAGTCGGTCCGTCTTTAAAACCGGACAGGAGTGAGGGACGTATTTAGTTAATCATTTATTTAAAAAGAGAAAGGGGAAAGAAAAGCCCACCTCTGATCTCCCCTCCAGTCTTTGTCTCCCCACTCATCTTTTTTTCCCTGCACATCCTCTGGGGACCTAGCCTGCCACCTCTCCAGGCAATTTTTAATATGCAGAGAAAATAAGCTGGCCGTCCTCTTCAGGCGATGGATGAGCGGTAAAGGCCTTGGGAATACAGTTCGGCTACACACGAGCACCCGTTTCTGATGGATTAACTCCTCCCGCGCTGAGATATGAAAATCATCGAGCTAAGACTGTGAGTCGATCTCAAAATGACAGACACAAATCTCATTAAACGTGATTTACGTTGTTTGTCGAGCTATACCTACAAAGTATTGCTCCGTTTGCTTTGCAGTGAGGCAAACATTGAATTGATCCCTCTGATCTGTACGCCATATAAAAGACACGACAACATGGAGTGGATTATCCTATCACGAATCCTGACAAGTGTCAAATCCATCACTCCTGCTGTCTGTCAGTTTGTTTTTCTTGACACACAGGCTACCGACATCTTGGCTGAGTGGCCTTCTGCAGGCCGGGTGACCCCGTGAAGGGGCTCTGTCACAGTCTCTGCCCAGTCAATGAGCCACGGCCTGGGGCAGATAAAGGCATAATGAGCCAACCGCAGCCCGGAGCGATGGGTTTTGACCACAGGAGGAGTGGGGAAAGACGGAAGCGGTGCGTGCACGCACACTCACCCATGAGGGATGGTGATAGATCCATCTCTGACATTTTTGATACCACTGTTGTGTGAGAAGCCTGTTGACCCTACATGCAGTAGCTTTGACTCTAATGATGTACTTTTACGGGGTGTAAGCATGTTAAATGCACATATACATCCAACCTGCTTACTCTGTGCAGGGTCACGGGAGTCTGGTACCCCTATCTCCAGCTTAAAGAGCCACACTGATCAGTATTTCCAACTATTTCATCCGATTTCTCTTTGTGAACTATAATAATAAAAAAAAAGGGTCTTCTAACTTTCTGCTCTAAGCGCTCGTTTTTTATTAATGTTAGGAGCAAAAGTGGAGATTAGCGATTACAGCCGTTAGCATTACTAAAACAGTCTCCATGTGAAGGGAATACAGTTCATACACCTTAAATGAGTTTTATGAGCATCCAAGCTCTAGTTATGATTATTTTATATCAGCTTCCTCTGTGCGACTGTGGGAAGTTTCATCAGTGAACACACCTCTCCATTTCAAAGATGTCAGAAAAGTGTTTTCACTAAGAAGCTATTGTTCTGTTCTCTTTTTGTGACATAATGTTTGAGGCAATGCCACGCAAGCTCATTTTAAAGAAATACAATCTACAGAGATGCGAGAGGCAGATATGTGGATGCACAAAAATCCACACTTCTCTTAGAGCATCCACTCTTCCTCCAAGTCAGCAACAATGGTCGCACGTGACATCAGCACCGCGTTATTTGTCACAGACAGCCACACACGGGACCGTGAACACATCCAAACATAAATAACAGGTTTTTATCAAATCTTCACTTTGATCGTAATTCTCATTAAAAAAATGTTTTTAGTGATGTAAAACTGAACTTTAGTGTGACTAAAAGTTTCACATATCCAGGCACATATGGACCACGCCTTACCCTTATTTCCTTAAAGCTGCAGACATTTCTAAGTCCAATGTAACAGACAGGAGTTGGAAGTTCAGAGCCACATGGAAGTAATTTAGTTCAGTCCATTCTTCTAGGCAAAAGCCTTCAGTTGGGATGTCTTCTTGTTGGATAGTTTCTAAATTCTCTGTGCCTTTGTAGGCACATCCCCAAAACATCAGCAATCCACCTCTGTGTTTCAAAGTGGAAATGGATTTGCGATGCTGAGATTGGATGTTGCTAACTTTTTATAAACAACATGCTAAATACAAGCAAACAAAACACAAGAGGGGAATGGTTCATTTTTCCTTTCCCTACTTCAAAAAAGGTAAAACATGAATCAAAGAGTTTCCTTTTTCATTCGTTTTAAAGGTAAACTTGGCCTAAACTGAATCCGTTGGATATTCACTTGTTGCAATGTTCTTACTAACAGCGAGGTACTGAGATAGACAAAGGTGGAAAATCTGACAACCTCTTTGCTTTTATTGCATCATCTGCAAGAATATTTTAACTGTGGACAAGTTGGGGAAACCATGTGACAAGCCTCAGAGACCCGTCAGTCTATGAAAGCAGAGCTGCTGTAATGTGGAGTAAAGACCCCTCTTCCCCTCTGTGACCTAGATGTGAACGGGTGCATGCGCTGGGGTAAGAACTGTGTGTGGGAATCCGTGCTGGGTGGTCTCGTCTGATTTACCAAAGGTGCTGTCTGTAACCCTCTTTCTATTTCACCTGGGACGTTCTGCTTCTTTGTACATCCGAGTTATTCCCTTCTCTCTATCACAAAGATACATGAACACCGGGCCCCCAGACAGGGAAGAGGAGTTGGATGGAGCAAATTAAGCAAAACAGACAAGAGGGAATGGCCCAGATGAGCCGCCGAGTGTAGTCGGTCAGGCAGAAGTGGGCCAAGATGGTGTTGCGCTCAGGAGATGACACACAACTGAGCCGCAGAAATGCATCGCAGTCTCTTGTTTTTCCTCACGTTGGGCGCATTTACAATCTCACACCTCCTGAGTCCTGTTTTCATCAGAGATGCGTGCTGATATTGTGAAGAAATGAGCTCAAACACCGAGCTGACTCGACAAGAAAAAAAAAAAAAAAAGAATTTAATTCTAGCGAGATGAACACCGTTCGTACCATGTTAAGTGAAAAGGTGGTAAATAAACAATCAGCCAAACCGATGATTAAAACTCGTCAACATCAAAGCGAAGCACTCAAGCGCCCCTATTATGCTCCCGAAGGTGCTTTTTATAACATTTCGCACATCTTTTTAGAATACACTGAATTGCTTGATTTTACTGTAGCATCTTTCTCTGCTCTCTTTGTAGCTCTTGCTTTTAGATGTCAGCTGCGTGTTTGTGGTAAACCAAACTTGCCAGTGGTAAGAAATTATGCAAATATACATGTAGATGAGATGAAACCTTACACTGCAAACATGGCGTTTCAGGCAGCTTAAAACAATGCTTAGGTGGCAAAGAAAAATAAAAAAATTGGTTTTAAGATTTGTATGCACAGAAAAACACTTTTGAGAGTGGATTTCAAACACACGCTTAAAAGTTTCTCATTGAAAAACTCGCTCAATACGCATTGTGGTTTTCAGATTGGAAGCTCAACAGAAACTGAAGCGAAAGCTGCAGCACTTTTTTTTTCTCTCAAAATCTTATCTTGATGAATATCTAAGCAGCTTCAAGCCCAGTAAATGGCGATGAAATGCTTCCTATTATCTTTAAGATAGATATAAATTGTTACTAGACCACTAATGTTTGTGCATTTTTAAAGTGTGAAAAATGCTAATTGTTAATCGATTGGCGTGCCCCAAGGCACAACGCTCCGATCATCAAAGTGTGTAGCTTTGCTATCAGAGCAACATACAATAAATTCAATAAATTAGAATATTATTTAAAAGTTAATTCATTCCAGTAACTCAGCTCACTAAATAATAATAATAAAAAAAAAAACATTATACAAATTAACTCCCCACAGAGTGATGTTTCCAAGCCGCTGTATCTGTGAAGATCATTTCCCGCTTACGGTTCATGAAAAAAATATACATTTAAGAGTAGAATATTACATCAGACCAATGGAAACGTGGGCTAAATGAAAAGTATGATTAATACTTACTATTTTGTAATTTATTGAACATGCCTACAGATGATAGTCATCAAACATATACGTCATTCTTGCCATACTATCCCACAGTCTCAAAAGAAAATCTAGCCTTATTTCACTTACATGGCTCAGATAAACAAAATGTAATGATGTATCCTTGGCAATTGTTCAGTCAAACTAAGGATTAACAAATTGTCTCTGCACATTTTTCCAACAAAGGTTACACAAATCCTGATTGTGATGTTCTTTGTACAGGATGTTCTTGAAAATGTTAAAATGTTACTATTAGCGCACAGAAGATGTAAGGGAGGGGGAGGGCTGCAAAAGTGAGTAACACAAATATAACAGAGAGCATAGGAAGGATAGTATTGCGTATTTCGAGTCAGAAAACTTTTCAGTATGCAACATCTTAACGCGCTCGAGAGAAAATCCATGGAGAAAAACTGTCAGCTCTTTAATAATCAGGTCAGGAAATCCGATTGGAAGCTACTTGAAATGTAATGCTAATGACGAGAGACATTTATCTCTAATAAAAATTAAATGCTTGATATAGATCAAGCCAGATTCATAAGACAGCAAATCTGATGAAACGTCTTGCAGCGTGTGTAGTAATCTCCCGAAGATTACTCGAAAATCATTTTGTCTGAACTCGACTTAACCTGCTCCTATGCGTGACGCAGTTTCATACTGTTGCTAACCTTAAATGTTTTTACTAGTTTATAATTCACTCGGAATAAAATGGTCTGACAAACGGCAAAAACGACGATGTAGAAAAAAAAAAAAACAGCACATAATGTCAACAAAGGACTCTAATTTACATTAATGCATAATTCATTATCCTCTTGCCGTTACTGAAAAACATTTCTCCAAAGACATAATACAGGCAGGTAATAGTTATTATAGCTGAATGAGAAATATGTGAGCTCTTTGGTGTTTTAGTGCAGCTAATGTGACCCTGAGTACAATGGACCAAACTAATGCACGGGTTAATTAAGGCTTTTAGGGGTCGCCGGTTTGGGCCCTTCACAGGTTAATTACTCAGCAATAAAAGGACAATGACTTTTGCTATTTTTACATGCTCCCAATTCTAATATAATCAAAGCATGTCTATATATTTTTTTATCAGCTGATCTATATACAAGAGCACAGTAACTACAAATCAACAGCTTAAACTCATTTAAAACCATGGCATCACAGAGAAATTCACAAAATACGTTTTCAGGGAGCCCAAATTGCCTTCTTTCTCTACAGGAATCAGAGGAATGTTTTCTGAATGATTACAGAAAAATTCAGAACTTAAATGAAATTTCCGAAGCGAGAAGAGATAGAGCATTCTATAGTTTAAAGATTGAACTTTATCCACATTTCCTTTGTCAGAACTCAGGATTTTTGCTAATAATTTGGAGTTCAAATAAACATTTACAAAAGTGTGAGGCAGAAGTCTTACTTTAAATGATCAACATTCAAAAATCACAAGAATGAATTCATTCACTTAAAGTGTATGTAGTATTTCCAGTCTAAAATGACACCTAAATAGACACAGTAGTTTTGAATTAGACCAGCAATAAAGTTATATTCAGATATTGTTTAAATAACTCAATTTCCCTTGATTACAAGAATGTCAAATCATTTTTTGGCATTTTTGATGCAAACAAAAAGCTGCAACTCAATCAACACTTTAAAGAAGCCGTTCGCCATCCTGAACACGTAACCTTGGATTTGAGATGCTTCAAAAAAAACCTTCAGGCACTTTGCTTTGAAAGCAAACAAATTGTAGTTGAGTAGTATTTGTAAATTCTGCTACGTATAGTCGTGCTGACTCAGAGCATTAAATAATTGCTTGAATTTTCTAAATCCCAACCTGGTTAAAATATTTGTGCACACCGCAGAGACAGAAGGTCAGAACATTGAAAGATTAGATTATGAAACAAAAATTAAATTTGATGCAAACGTCTAAATTAATCTACAGAAAACATGTGCCATGGGCTTCTTATACTGTCCAAATAAATCTTGAAAACATGTAAGGGCATCAAAAGAAATAATTATACACAAAGTGTGAAAACATATTTACATTTGGTGAAAGGACTTAGGAGTGAAACTGTTCCTCAAAATCTGCAATGGATGAAACATCTGAGAGCAGAAATTTGGAAGCCTTGTCAAGCACTTTGGTTGGGTTTTGTTTAACAAAAAGAGCAAATAAATAGACAAGGCTCGTGCTTTTAGTGTAATATTAGTTTAAAAAATAGCGCACTAGAGCTTTACCCATTCTATGTCTGTGTTAAATAAACTAGATTTCTCTTTTCTCTAAAATAAACAGAAGCTCGACCATTTTATCCGCTCTAAAGTACGTATAACATTAGGTGAATTTTAAGCACAAGAAAAGACACAATACGAGATGTCAAACCAGACAAGCTGCCGGTGTCAAATAATAAATTCACCCATAAAATCTGAAACAGCAACCATACTGGTTCAGTAAGAAATTTCAAAAAAACATAAACCGTCACCCTTTATATTGTTTTTCACCTTGCTGAATTGGATAATGAATGTTGCCACCAGGAATTACATAAATTGCTCATTTAAATTTGCATTGAATTAGGTCAATCATAGCAGGAGGCTCTTAAATCTGCGACATCGTGTCTTATCGGGAAACAGTGGGAGGCTTCCTTGTTACAGCACGAAGCAATGACCCGCGATGATGGAGCTGCTACTCGCGGCAGGAAGTCGCACACAATCGCTCCTCCTTAGCCCTACCTCCCAATGATTAAAAAAACATCTGCAAACACAGGCAGTCCTCTCCACTTCCTTTTTTTTTTTTTTTTTTATATATATATTTTACACAAGCAAACTCCAGGAATCATTACCCCAGCGTTGGCTCATCATTAGCACATTCATAATTCAGTGTAATGGATTATTTAATTGCTCCATTAATCAAGAGAGCAACCCTAGCAGTCTTTCCTGTGTGTTGGTTTAATTATGGGCAATGCCTCTGTTAAAACAGATGCTCTGTTTGCATTAGTGCAATGTAAAACTCTCAATTCTGCGCCGTAAGAGCTCTGAGCAGGTTTAGAAGCAGATCAGATTTTGAGGCGTGCGCCAGTGAAGGATTTCAAGACAGAAGGCCATTGCAGATAATTTTCTGATGGAGAACTGTTTTTGGTGTATAAAGTTATGCAAATAAACCAGAGTGGCACAACATTGAAATATGATGTAAGACTTCAGGAATTTGACAGTGACCCCTTTTAGACTATTTTTTATCAACTCTTATCGAGAAGATAGAACATATAATCTGTTTATAACTACTTTACATTTGAAGACTTATCACTGTTTTCTCTTGTGTGTGTTACGCACTAATTCACAAGCCTGGTGTTCTGCAGCTTTGTGTTCGTGGCTATGTTGTGTTCACCGTTCTTCATTCACACCTTTTTTTGTTTTTCCCCTTTACGTATTTGTTGATTTCAGACATGGAAATTAATAAACAGTACTTCTGGAAAGTAAGTATTCCAAAATGTATCAAATCAACATATTTCTTTAAAACCTCTACACACAATTACCTCTTTATGACAATGTGGGAAAAAAGTTTTTTTTTTTTTTTTTGCGATTTTGTTAAAACTAGAAAATCAAGTAATGAATCCCTAGGCGTAAATTCAACCTCTAAGACTCTTCTGGCATCACTTATCACCACGCCTTCACCCTAGCCAACCAGGACGCACCACCGTTCCACCTCGATCCAATCACCTGGAAAGAGCTCCTTCAACAGGCAAAGCAACCTAAGATCCACCCGCTTCAGTTGTGCTTCAACCCACCTCCTCCCCATTTCCACCACCAGCCTCACAGACGCCTCCAGGTCCCCTCAAGACTCCTCTCTCCAAGCTCCGCTCCACCACCAGTGACTGGGCCCGGGGTAAGACCTACCTGAGCTTCGTTTGAGCCAATCATTCAAGCTCGCTGCGATTCTCAACCTGCACGTCTTCCGCCGGTGTCCGAGCGCCAAATTCTCGGTCCAATAAAATGATCTAACTGCTGTTTCTCTCTCTGTGTGAGTCTCGACAGATTGAAATCTCATTTGGGTTCCACTACAAGGCACAAAGTTGAACACGAAACTCCAAAATAAAGTGCTCAACAAAAGTTACAATACATTCCCTTTAAGTAACTTCATTTGTTGAAATTTGCATCCGGGGCGTCTGTGATAAATATTCCAGCGATGATGCTGGAAGGCTCAGAAATGGATTAAGAGACGGTAGACATCGAGGTACTTGTCATCTGATTCCAGCAGCTGGCATGATCTGTGAGTTCTAAATCCAACACTGTCATCAGTTATTTGTCAAGCAAAAAGAAGAGACGGAGGGCTCTGGAATCCATCCTCTTTACCGATGCTGAAAGCTCAGTGCAAGAGTCTGAACATGGTACTTTAGTCTGAGTGACATTTGACTGTTATCGCTGCGAAGAACATCATGTATGTTGGTTATTTTGGTCATGACAGGCAGAGACCCCTACGCAATCATAGCTACACTGAGTGATAGAAAGAAATAACAGCCTTTGTTTGTTACATAAGGTAAATCTCTTTGCATGTCCAGAAAATATTAGTTATTTTTCTCATCTGCATCCTCTGCCAGCTTGCACTTAAAATAATTTATGCTCTTTTGTCTTGTTCTTGCTGTCACAAGAGAGTGGGAGAGGCAGGGAATTAATATGTATTTTATACTCCTCCATATATACAGTAGTCAAGAATAAGCCTCAAATCCAAATAGGACCCGAGTTAATGGACCTTCAGTCAATACCAACACAGAACAAACAACTAAATGATTTGTGGTTACTGTCAAGATGTTGGCAAAGCTACACAGAGCTTAAAGCCTTCTGCCAATATCACAGCCTGAGCCAAACAGAGAGAAAAGGGGGGGGGGAGAAACTATGGCAGGCAATGTTTTTTCCATTGTCAGACAAGCCAATGTAGTGCTTGTTTGGGGAATATAAAAAAGAGCTTACATATTCACCTCAATGGAGTGACATTTAAATAAGCAGGAGCCATTTTCTCCCTCAATCCCTGAGTCCTCCCCTCCCTCCTTCTCCCCGTCCCTCCTTGGCACAGTAATTTGAAGCTGTCACAAACAAAATCCTCTTCGTAGACCTCTTCCAAATGTCAGGTTTCATCAAACTGCATGACGGCACACACCCCACAACAACAACAAAAAAAAAAGGTACTCGAAAACTTTTGTCAGAAGTTCAAGCGTACATGCATATTTATGGCCACTCACAAACTCACTCTTCGCGCAGTAGCTGGAGCAAGTAAAGCACTGACTGAGCCGCTGATCTGACAGTTACTTGACTCCACTTTTAACAAGTGCTGCCCAGCATGCACACATGTTTATTTTTCTGTCAAACTGCTGTGTCGCTTAGGAACATTTTTTGTATCTGTTTATTTATTTAATAATCAGTCCTCAGCCGCATGGCGTCAACTCTTATCTCCTTAGCCAGATGCTAACAAACTATGCTGTGGGCTAAACCGAAGACGATCCGCAGTCAGAGCTACATTTATCGCCGACATCTGGGACTGTTCCGTGGAAATTAGAGATGCGCCGACTGGACATTTTCCTTGTCGATACAGATCGTTTCATTGATTGAGACTTTTGTAGAGGTTGAAGTTTTGCCTCTAAACAACAATGAACTGAATTAAAAGAATACCTCTCATATATTCATCAATGCACCCGTTCCTAACTTGTTCTGATTTTTATTCAACTCAAACAATGTACATCAGTGTTGGTTGATGCATTTATAATTTGAAAATCATGGGATTTCTTAGTTCTGATTTAACCAACATAGACAACAAATATTGTGAAAACATATTATGGTTATTACATACTATATTTAAGCATTAGACAAATAAATCATAAATCAGAGTTGATCAAGGAAAAATTGGTGAATTCTGACATTACATGATGCAAACTTTTGAAAGTCTGAACTTGCTGAGAAACCCTTTGTAAGGTAGCCGGTTTGGTGGTGAAGGTGGTCAATATAATCATTTTTTTAACAGTTCTAAAAGTCTCTCTCTCTCCAAACCAGTGGGGCAAACAGTGTCGTAGTACTACTATCATTTTATCCATTTCCCATTTTGAACTTTCATAGTTTAATCATTTTTTTAAAGTAATTCTGGGTACAAAAATGTGTTGCTTCATATCAACCAATGCATTAATTTGTACCTACTTTCAGCAACTGATGACTTAATGTAATTTCGTACTTTTCATACAAGTTGACCAAATATGAATGTGAATCGATGTCGTATAAAGTATTCCAAAATTAGTTTGCAGATGAGATTTGTGCATGTTTTTGACTATTTGTTACCATATTAATATTTAGCTGAGAAGAAAAATAAACTGAAATGCAATGGATGAGTACATGGACATGAAATGTTTTGTTCACAGGTATAAAATGGAAGGAAGATGGGACAAAATGGTACTAAGTGGGCTACAAACTAAGAGGAGCCAACAAACCCCTGCTGGCAGTGACTGGATTAATTTTGGCAAGACAGATTTTCTCCAGACAAAAAAACACCTTCCTTCAATATCCTGAGACTTTTTACACCCCCATTTTGTCAACATATTCTGTGATTTATACCAATCAATTGGAAAGCAGAATATTTGTTTGCTTATGTGAAATAAATCTTTGCAACACATCTACTTGGAGATTTAAAGTCCACTTATGCCAAATCAAAAAGAAAGATTGGATGAATATTTCCACAAAAATCCAAGATAGGCTGCTGCTGACAATGGCAAATCACAGATATTTTGTAATCACAGAGAAGTGTAATAGAAAACTCAATAGTTTCACTGCTGAGCACTGATTAAAGCAACAGTTCTCGGTTGAAAATGCAGAAAGCGAAGAAGGACGTAATCCACGTTTCTTCCCTATGTAACAAGCAAAGGTTGCACAGACACCCCGCTAGAGGTCAGATTCGATTCTACAGGCAAACATTCAGGCTCTGGATCATTTTAATGACCTCTGGTATGTATAAACTTAACAAGAAAAAGTTAACAATGTGCACAATCTTGCGAATCATTTTCTTTCCCCCCAGTGTGAGAGGATGAGACGAGGGGAAAGCAAGAGGAGCTAATCAACTTGTACTCTTCAGCAGCATTTTATGAACTGTCTGCCACTGGTTCAGAATGCACAAAGGGCACGTAGCATCGATAAGTCAACATGCTGCTGCAGCCAGAGTGGATCCAGACTCCTCAGCCATGAAAGAGAGAGACACATCTAATTGCAAGTGGGAAACTAAATTAATTCTGCCGCAGAACCGCTTGAGGGATTGAGTTAACATGGTGACCGTGAAGAACATTTGAATATATAAAGACAAAAAAAAAAAAAAAAAGTCCTTTGACAACACCGTGTAGGAGAGAAGCTGAGCAAGTGGAGGCAATAGAGGGAGGTTAGGAAGAGATGAAAAGAAGAGGAAACTAAGAGATGCACTAAGAAATTAGCTGTTGACTGAAATCAGCTTGATTAGCTAAGTCAAATGATCTAAATGCTTTCATTTTAAACAAATAAGCAAAAAGTATTGCTAAAAGAAATAAGCCAACTTAAGATTGTTTCAGGATGATAATGTTATCTACAAAATGCTCACGCGTTGTGCACGGATCAATCTGCACTTTTTCCCTTAATTTTGGGTGATCAGAAATCAGTCGATACTTACATGGAAAGCCAATCTTATCCAGGTTAGTTTAAGATGTGAATTCTGTAATGACTTATGTTTTAAAAATAATAAATAATAATAGATTTCTTGGTTTCGGCTCCAAACATAAACAATGAATGAAATTGTTTATAAGCCTTCAGAATATAAGCCTTATATTCGGAAGGCTTATATTTTCTTTTACCATGGCTCCAACAGACAAATCAACAACATCAGTTAATTTCTATTAACCAAGGCTTGCGTTCGCACTCTGCAAAAAGAAAAATACAGAAACTGGCCGCGAAGTTTGGATCAGTGCATCTCTACAAATAAGCAACATTCCCAATTTAGTTGACCATTTCCAAATGTGTGTCATCATGGCTACATTCCCTGCTGAAAGGCCAGACTGGTTCAGAGTATATCTTTTCCCTTTTCGACGCCTTCCATCAGACGCAAGATCTAAAGCTTTAATATGGCTGCCGGGGAGGCAACAGCCATTTAATAACAATGCAATAGTTCCTCACAGTAGAGGCCCAGTGTCGCTTATACTCCCCGCTGTGTGCAGATGGTACGTTGTCTGTGATTTACCAAAACACTTTCCTTTCCTGAGATGCTCTCCCCGCTCCTACCCCACACAGACACACACACACGCGTGCGCGCACACACAACGAGGCCCTTTTTTGTCAGGACTATTTAACTCTCATCTTGACAAAAACGGCACAGTTTTTCTCCACAGCCCATGCAGCCTTATTTCATAACAGGTCAGCTGAGGTGGCTGCCCCCAGAGGTGATGTTTGTGTGTGTGTACATGCATGTGTGTGTGTGTGTGTGTGTGTGTGTGTGTGTGTGTGTGTTTGTTAGCAGTAAGCTCCTCGCATGTGCCTCTCAGCCTCCCGCAGCGGGGGACATCTGGAGGAGGCGTTACCATGTACACAGAGAAAAGAAAAGGAGAGTAGAGGCCAGAAATATAATCCTCCAAGGACAAACCCGGATTTCATTAACGTGCAAAGGGGAAAATAATGGTCATGATTTATTCGTATCAACACAGTTAATGTTGCCATAAGATAGTCACCTTGCCAAATCAGCCAAAAAACTCATTCTCCTCATCGGCAGATCAGTGCCGCCCCCTCCGCCGCCTTCCCTCGTCTCGATTCTGAGCGCAATTAGGGCACATTTTGATGAAAATGACCCGTAATTCAGCGCAAGGGAGAAAAAGGTTGAACTCGAACTGTTACACAAGGTAGATGTTCATTATGAGCCAGCAGGGAAGAGGCTCCTCTTAATAGAGTGCGAGCCATAAACATAGCTCTTCATCAGCAAGCCTGCCATTTGATCTCACCTCTGGGTGCTCGGCGCTGGGCATCTTCATTCGTTTCTTCTGTGTTTACTCAGTAATGGACTCTGCCCAGAGAGTTGTTAAAGGGGGACAGAGTGAGAGAGTTCCGACACGTCTGCTGGGCCGGTGATTAACGAGCGAATTAGAAAACAACTCCGGGTCACCTTCTTTAACGTCGTGATGAATGACCTGACGAAAGAATCATGATGGCCTTTTGTTGCTGTTTGGAGTTTTGGGAACTTTTCAGTGAAACGGCGAACTGTCATGCCTCGTGCCCCTCGAATTCGATGCCATTTTCCCCACGTTTTTATATGCTAGATCGACAGAAAGTGGTGTGCAACTCTGACGTGAAAGGAAAACAATTGATGATCTAATGATTCTTCTATAAATAAAACATCACCCACAGTAAAGCATCTGCAGAAATGCACCACTCCTGGTCAGAAACAACCAATCACAGCTGGGAGGAGGCGGGTCTTAGCACTGTCAACCATGACTGTGTACATGATTCAAACATGGAACAAGATCCATCATCCCTAAAGGATGCTTTACTCATGAAAGAAGTATTGAAAATAAAATAATATTCATTAGATGACTCAATTATGAAAAACTTTGTGTTGTTCCATTAGACAGAATTCTTAGAAAACTGATTAAATTTTGTCGTATTTAATGTGAGTATAGATGCTTTTTGCAATGACAAACATAATCAGCGGTTAAAAAGCTAAATACAATCAGAATAAATCATTCTCATATAAAGGTTTCTGTCTGATGAGGGTACATGTGACTGTGTCCACCACTGTCTGTCAAGCCTTAGTTAGAAGCGCTCTGGTTCAGCTGTGTACATGCCATCTCCTGTCACAGGCAGTTTACAAGACTGGGAACGAGGACAGCCATCTGTCCCGTCTCGATGGGGTGCACAGAGGGACGTTTTGCACGGCTCTGACATGCATGACTTCTCCTAATGCTCCACAAATGTTTAGACATGTTACATAAGCGATCCGCCTGTTACACTCAATGTGGAGGAGGGATGCAGAAGACTACCTGTCGAAGGAAAAAAGATTTTTAAAAAAAGTGCAAGGTAAAAGGAGAGTTAAAAAAAGGGTTTTAGAAAGCAGCAGAGGCTTTTCAGGCAGACCACTGCACCACAGGGCTGCGTTGGTGTTGCTATAGGGTACTTGTGGAGAAAAGAAGTCCAGTTCGAAGGGAATTCAAATGCCAAGACTCCACATGGGGTTGTTTTCACACTGTTGAAGGAGAAGTGTTGCAACCTACAAAGTTTCCACAGCTGAAGCGAATTTATCTGACATATAAAGGTAACGGCTGGAAAGAGCTTAGGCCAACACAGCACAGAGCATAAGGTTGAAAGTGAGCTTTTTATGGTGGTATTTTGCAGGATGTTTTGTTGTTCTGCAGCTAGAGAGAGAGAGAGAGAAGGACAATCTTAAAGCTCCTCCAAGATGTCAAGTGCATGAATAACCCTCCTGCAAACAACTGCATGTGGTCAAAGTGTGCGCATGTTTAAGACCGATTCAGATCTAACTTTATCTGACTGCAGCTAAGCAGCACACTGGGAGAGGGATTGTGATAGAATAATGTCAGATTGATTCTATTGAACTTTTAAATAGTATTTTAAATCGCTTTTACATCGACTTACATCGCTTTTGATGTAAAAAAAAAAAAAAAAAAAGGTCAAGTCAACTGAAAGCTTGACTCAAAAGTAGTTCACTTTGAGGATTCTTCAGTCAATGAGAGCATCCATCCCGAAGAGTGTTGTTTTCAGTGAGACTTGCTAGTGCGAAAGTACGGTGCATTTACTGCTGAAACTGATATCCAGCTTTATCCGGACAACAGCTGTATTTGTGGTGCATCACAAACAACAAATAAGCGCAATATAAAACTTTATTATACCAATAACTGCTGTAACTGCTGCTTTTTTAAAAAATAAAAGCAAATGGATCCATCCATCTATTTTGCATGCCTTCTTATTTTTGCAGGTTCATTGATTTCTACAGCCCAGGAAATTGATCATGTTATACATATTCTATCTCTGTTTCGATATGATAATCTCAACGAAAAGCACCTGTGCATTTTTAAAGTAATAATCCATGAATGAAAACTTTGCTACCATGCATATGTTTCCTTAAATTTTTATTCTTACGTGCAGTGAAAAACAGCCGGTAGCAGGCAACTCTGGCACATTTTTAAGGCAAACTGCCATCCTTCCAAAGCCTGTTGCCTTTTTAAACAACCATTTAAATAAAAAATGCATTTTTTTAGGGGGGGGGGGGACTGCTAAAGAAAAAGCTGACAGCGTGACAACAACGTCGCCTCTATAACAGTACCTGGTGACTGCTCCGGGAGATTTTCTCCACTTAGTGTTCCACTTATACAGCATTTAGGTTTCCTCCCTGGGTTAGTTTCTAACTATACAGAAAGCAGCGTGTTAGGTATTAAGCCAAACTGATATGCGGTCCTTCAAAAACAAATCAAACAGTAGGCAGGTATTAGAAATTACGCAGCGCTCGGTGCATATGCTGATTAATTGGAGGTAGGAAAAAAAATAAGAAAGAATCGTGATTTAAAAAGCAGAATTAAGCACTTGAAGCACAATACTGACTATAACACTGCCTTCAATGCTTCCAGACAGCCGAGCTATGCCGCTGTGAGAGAGCAGCCACAGCACCAACTCAAAAGGAAGAACCCTCGTTCTCATAGCGAGAGATTAGTTAAAATTTGTGAACATGAAGCCGTCTACAGCGTCAACGCAGAGCAGCTGCAGAACAATACAGGAACACTTAATGGCATTTCAAAAGAAAAAAAAGAAACTGTCATCCACCACAACACTACCCTTCACTTTTATCAGCTGGTAATCTCTTCAACAAGCAGTTGCTAGTTTTATCTTCTCTTATTGTTGCTTCTGGGTTCACAGTCAAGTCAGGGTAAATTTTTATCCTTTAAAAGTCGTCTCTATTTAAAGGTCATTTATAAATGTGCTAAGGTCACAGCAGTCTGCCAAAATTAGTTTAAGACATATGCCGGGCTCGCAAGCAGATACAGAGTTTTAATAGCTACATTTTTTACCTACGGGCCTCCTTTCCGTAGCGACACTGTTGCGGTTCACTTTATATTTTACAAAATTGTAGAGAAAGAAACCGAAAGAGTCAAAGATAATACACAGACTATCTGTAAATATTGTAAATGTGCCGCAGTCCATGACTTTTCCAACCATTAGCAGAAAACATAGCAAAAGTAAGCCAGGGCTAATGACTGGAGGTAGCAAAGTTCACCTATTTTGTTGCTACTACAATTTTGTCTTTGTCCATTCAAACTTGCATTTCACTTCTTTAGCTACACCCAAATCTTAGTTGAGACCAAAGTTGGACGACGGCTTTGACTACATTTCAAACCAGTATTTATGCAGCAGCTAATCTAATTCTCTTTTGGTTAAATTTTAAAGAAATATTTTTTGGTGTGTGTGTGTGTGTGTGTAGAGTCACCAATTGAAACGACCCAAAATTTTTATGACTTTTTCTCAACCATTTAACCACTAAAACATGATGAGTGAAAAATGCTAACCAGGGCGCCAAGAGCCATAAAAAGGTCTACATCCCGCCCACTCACTACTTGCAGTGACTTTAATAGCTGATTTTATCACTTCCTCATACTGTATACATATCACCGGGCTGAACAAATGTATCTACACTCCTGCCATATGAACTACATGCATATCTATGAGGACATCTGTATTGCAAAGAATTTGCCAGCGAGATGAGGCAACCGCTTTCATTGGCTGGGCCGACATACACAGATACACAATGAAAGGCTGCCGACGCAGAGCGATAGAAGTGTTGGTTAGGCTTCTTTAAGCCAACAGAGCAACAAGGCATCTGTTAGCGCGACGGTCCATCTCCCATCCTTAGAGCCTGCCCTGTAATTAATGATGCACTGTGATTTTTCCTGCAACAACCTCCCATCCCCGCACATGTTGACTTATACGTTTGTGACTACGATGCAATTGATAATCGAATGCATGAGAAATCCGCTTTTGGTTCAACGTTAAGTTGTGAAGTTTTGCGTCTAGTAATAAGATGAAAGATGGTAAAGAAATAATTACAGAAACAGGCAAAGACCAGAAAAAAAAAGATCTTATTAGTGCGACAACTGTTGCCAAAAAGTATCACATTTTGAGGATACTGCAAATATAAAAGTAATAATTAAAGAAATGATCTAACAGCTTTTATTTAAAACTGAAAAGTAACAGTTATTTCTAGAGCTCCTATAATAACATGACATGTAGATTATTAGTGTTCAGCTAATATTAGTTGCTACTTAACAGACATGTTGCTCAGTATGAGTGGTGATGTGTCATCCCTACAGCATGCTGCTGCCACCGCCACACTTTGCATACCTGATGCTGGTAACCCTCCAATGTTCAGATGGCTTCCTGGAGTTTGAGCTTACGGTGTTTTGAAAATGAATATTTTGTATTTTGTGTGTGTTTAAATTAGAACAGTAACAAAATATGTTTCAAGAATAATATTATAGTATTTTTTGACGTAATAGGTGATATTTTTAGTCACATTAGTAAATAAATTTTCACTTCTACATCAGAGTAATGAAAATCATTTGGCACCTATTTCAGATTGTATTTTTAACTAAGATATCTAATAATATTGTTCAAAGTCAAGAGACAGAACCTCATGCTTTTTGCCTAGAAAACATGTAGAATTACATGAATTACATGCACGCTCACACACACACACGCACACGCACGCACACACACACACACACACACACATCCAACCTTGCTTTCTGCTTTGATCAGGTTTGTTCATCTCCCCCCTCCCCCCAAAAAAAAACAAGGGCAGTGGAGGAGGAAATCTTACAAATCATATTATGGGACATGAAATTAATCCACCCTCCCCAAACATTTGGCCTTCACACAGTTTAACCTTGAAACCGGCTTTTTACTCCCTCGCATGAGGACTTCATGAAAGACCCTCTGTCATATCCAAAAGAGCAAGTCTGACATTACAACAATGGCTCTGCAGAGGCAATTACTCAATAGGATCCTTCACCGTGCTGATGATACGTTGTAATTTCATTTCACTTATGTCTGTCTCATAATGTAACACACAATTGAGCGGGGGCCCCCTTTACATCCCAAAAGACCACTTCCTCCTTAAGATAATAAAAGCCTTTTGTGCTTGCCTTTGAGAAATCCTTGGTGGATTATGCGAATGTGAATTCAGAAGCCCATCAATTAATATGCATTAAATTAAAGTGTATTAAGTTGTTGGAAAAAAAAAAAATTAATAACTCTAATAGCGGCACCACTGCTTCACCCGACAACATCTTACCCGGACGCTAACAAGGCTGTCTCAGACACGGTCAAAGGGGGCTAACGCTGCAATACTTACTTGACCTTTTGCAAATAATGCAGCTGCCGTTCAACCACCTCAGTGTCCCCCGACACTAATGAAGAGTGGTGAGTGTTACATCCAGTCCAATAACGGCAAGAAAATCTTAGCGGCTTGCCAGACTGCCATGAGGTTCGGCTATCGAGGATTTAAACAGTGTTTGGATCTATTTATGGTTATAGTACATATTTAAAACACCTAATCATTTGGCTCATACTGTTGCTGCCTTTTAAACGTATTTTAAGTTGCCAGAGAAACTGCGGGTGGGGGGTTGTTTCCTGGTCAAATGGAGCATAAGTAGCTGTCTGTCTTTCCTGCCTGTGCAGCAAGGTTTCCATCAGCTGTGTGTATGCCAAAGGAGGGGGAATCATCTAAACAATCCTCCGTCTATAAAAATCAACTCAGCTGTCTACAAATTTTCAAGCAAAAACAAAAAATTAAATACTTCCAACTAGAGAAGCACTTCTCCCCACTTCTTAAAATGTAACACTGTAAATAAGATATTTCTCCTTCTTTGTAGTCGGGTTTTATTTGTACGATAACACAAAACTTGTTGGATTTTTTTTTTTTTTTCCTTAAACCAAATTTTTATTCATTTTTAAAATAGAATATTGTTATCATTTACTCTTAAAAAAAACAAAACAAATCAAAATCAGCAACAATGTATGTTGGCAATTTACTGATTTATTTTATTTTTTTTAAATGAACTGGAAGTTGTCGACAAAACCGTCTGTCCTTATTAATCCTCATCACATGAGTATTCCCACCTTCATTTACAAAATATCTACAGCTGACACTGAAAACATTAAAATAAAGACATTAATTAGCCGAAGAAAATTTTAAAGAGAGCGCCGACAGTCAACACACCAATCTTCTCTCATTGCACTTGTTCTGTGCATCAAAATTGAAATATATAAAATGAAAATAACTACGCTCAAGGTTCTTGAACTGTTTCAATCTCACACCCTCCTCAGACATGAAAAATAAAAAAATACAACAAAAAACCTTCATACACATAATGTCATAATATCATAGAGTACAGTACAGGGAATTGTTCATGGGGATTCATGAAAAAGACATGTATGGTGCTAATTAGTCTTTACCCACATGTAGCTCCAGATACAATTGCTGCTACTGTCACTGAATTGATATCAACAGGAAAGGCAGCAATGACAGCAGAACAGTCTGAAAAATGAAGACACACAGAGCCTCTAGAGAAGAGAGAAAAAAGGGAACAATATGTCAGGTGTTTCTTTGCAATACTTTTCCAATACATCACTGCTAAAGGTTAAAGGAGTTTGAAAACCATGAGAGCAGTAGAGTGACTACAGCTTCAGTTGCAAAAAAACATATTAGTTTCCCGCTGCTATAAACCGTCGCGATCAATTTTCAGTTTTACCTTCACGTTTTTGCCCCCTTTTTAAAAGACACAAAATTACCCCCGCTTCCAGCTAAACCAATCTCGCCTTAAGTTGGAGATAATGAGCATGTTCGGCAGACTTCAAAATGAACACCGCCGCTCCTGGGCACCTCGGCTCAACACAGGCACATCACACAGACAGTTTTTAGAAGAAAGAAGGCACAAGAGGGAGAGGGAGAAGAAGTCTTAGCCTTTGGAGACCAATTAGAATCACATATTAAAACTGACCTAAAAGAACCGTACAGGTTACGCTGCTTACCCCTTCCCCATAGCTGCTGTTTCCAGTCCAAACAAAGCAACCTCCACACAAAATAAAGATGAAAAATCTGCCTCCTTGGAAGGATTGAAAAGAATGTCGAGGGGTGGTGAACACACATAAGGGGCATGAGGGAAGCATTTTTACAGGCTCAGTAGTCTTCCAGGCATAAATTTCATGATCCTCTTTAAACACCCAAGTCACTCTTAGATCACAACCATCACTGACATAAGAAAGACTTGATAGGAAGGGGAGGGGGGATTCACAGAGACATAGGATGTCATTCACAGCACTGCAAAGGTGTTGCTCAAACTATATGAATGTTAAAAAAAAATTAACAGAAGGCCAGAAAATGCTAATACCTTACCACAAAGACCAGAAAATCAACTACATATAGAAATCCATCTTGATGAATTAGAATATGATAGAAAAACTCAGTGGACCAACACTAACAGATGGTAAAGGCTTCATTTCACAATTATTTCAAGGCTATGATTTGAACACACTTCTTCCTTCCAATAAACTTTCCATTAATATTCACTCTGAACAGTCAGCTTCAATAACAATAGGTTTTTTTGGGTTACTCTTCTTGTGTCAGTGACTGCAATCTTGACAACTGTCAAGTCAGCAGTCTTTCCCATTATTGCAATATGTTTTAAGGGACTAAATTTGGGGGTTTTATTATCTGCAAGTTCAGAATCATCAAAATGGAATAAACACTTAAAATATATCACTGTCTTATAATCCGAGTTTCACTTTACAGACTGAACTGAAACGAATTAGGATTTACCGAGATGCACCTGTAATAAATCACCCACAGCTAAACAGAAGTCTAGGCAGGCTTTACACAAGCGGTGCATCCACGGCATATTTCGCATCACAGCAGTTGTGAGACATGCTCCGTCTTGCTTCCACGGCACCTCCAGAGGCGGACGCCGCTCTCATAAATCCCCTCTAATGGTCGTCAGCGAGGGAAGTTTTAACACAAGAACTTAGCGGCCACTGTTACTCACCCGCGCAGAGCGAGGGTCTGGGGGATGATGGATGGTAATAAATATTGCAGGGGGCTAACAGAGGTCCCTTCGGAGACGTTCGATTGCCTCTGGCAATGGGGTGCTGCTCGGCAACGCGGGAGACGGTGGTAGGGAGAGGGGGAGGAAGGCTCTTTGCCGGCGTTGAGACTGATGGAGTCTGCTCGATTTCCAGAGAAAAGGATAAAAATAAATAAATAAAAAATGCCTCCAACTCACCATATGTATAGCGACTCTGCTGGTCACAGATGGAGACAAAACAATCTACTGCTGAGCAATGATTATTGTGAATGTACCTGTTATGACCTCATCCCTGCTGCTCTTGTGACAGGAGCTTTTCTGACAGGGATCCCTGTTGAACTAATCTGCCCCACCATCTTAACTGCTTCCTTGACAATATAGCTTCACAGCAGAGCAGATGTCCAGGCTGCACACATCTGTAGTGGCCTTCCAGTCCTTCAGGCACACAGGCACCACCCCCATTCCTGACGCTAATGCATGCACACGGACACACTCATGAGAGAGAGAGACAGAGCTAGCCCGCCAAGGTCATCTTTATTTTGTGAGATGTTTACAAAACTCAAACCAGTTTGCAGCAAAGTGTGTCTATTTCATACTGTAAAAGGTATAAGATCTAACCTGCCAATCGCCAATCAGAGCCAAATGAGAGGGTTGTGGGTTTGTAGGGTTTCTGGGGCTTATTTCAATCTCAAGTGCATCTCTACAAGAAGAACCTGCCTGCATTGTTAATAGCACACTGGTAGATACTCTTACAAATAACCAGGTTGATGAAAACGGCCCTTTTTCTGAAATTATGCAACACAACAAGTGTTAAATGCTAATCAGATGCTGTTCGCTAGTAGAGATACACCAGCTCCTCAGTCAGAGAATGGAATCAGTTTCCATTTATCAGCTTTGATGTGTAATCAATAGGTCGGTTATATTTTTCAAATCTACTTTTTCTTTATTCTTTACTTGTATCAAAACTACAGTTAATGTAAGGATAAATAAGAGAAAAATGAACAGAAGAGAGAGGCCAGGGTTTCACAAAAGCAGGAAGTAGGCATTAGCCGTCACAGTTTTCCTTAATAACACAAAAGTCCTGTGTAATTTTAAGCTTGGCGAGATGGAGTTTTTTTTTGTTTTTTTTTCAAAATACTTTAACATATAAAGGAGAAAAACTGTGCCGCAGGTTCTTTGTAAGAGGCGGGGTAATTCAACAGAAAATGTACTTAGTAAAGACAAAATATATATTTATGGTTAATGATTTTAACACACATCATTAACCATTATCTGAACTCAAGAAAGCTGCATCAAAATATTATTTGGTGCATACATAGACTGACATACTGAGAGTTATTAGTTTGGGTGCTTTCAATAAATTGGGGAAAATAATGGATTTTCACTATTTGACTCCCTGATCAATGATCAGATCCGACTATGATCCTTCTGGGATGAAGATGCAACTCTCAATCTGGGTGACACTAGTTTCTCATTCGACTGACATCTTCTGTTAACATACTAAAAAGTTCTAATTTAATTAGTGTGTTAATATGTAGCAGTACGTACAAGAGTGCGTAATTAAAAAGTTAACAAAAGGCCATTAGCAGCTCATTCATAAACGGACTACACCAAACAGTGATCCATTTTGTGTGTGTATGCGTGTGTGTGTGTGTGCGTGCATGTGTGTGTGTGTGTTTTTAAGTTCACACTTACAGACTGTTGTGCAAGAGTTTTATTGAAAAAGTATGGCTTTTTTGATCTCACTCCATCTTCCATTTCAGAGGAAATGTTTTTGCAGTTGCTTTCAAAGCCCCCCTATGGATAAAGCCATGGTATATAGCATTAGCAAAAAAGGGATCTTTCCTTGCTTTTTTTTGTTTCATCTTCTCTTTCTATACTGCAAACACAAAACCCTCCACTTCCCATTCCTTCAAGCCACAAAGTAAGAGATGCAGCAATGAAGCTTTTTCTGCTTGAAACAGATTTCGAACTTCAGTGAGATCTGACTTTCTGGGATTTCTAACTGCAACATAGAAAAAGAAAACCTTTGCTGCAAATTTGATGATGAACGTAGTAGCTGCACAAATGCTTAAAAAGAGTCTTCTTTGTTTACGCTGCCGATCACAGATCAATAATTAAACGAAAATCATTCAGTTCCTTTAATTTTTAATTTCATGTATGCCAAGTTTTTTTTTTCTTAGCAACCATATAAACTAATTAAAACACATGAAGGAAACAATGTTCTATGATAGATGTGCTTTTGATTCCAAATAAATATTCCGATTTCTGCATCAGAGTATTTAATTTTAACTTGTATTTTCAGTTTAAAAAACAACATCCTTACCAAACCCAAAATAAAACAGGCTGCAGCAGATGACACGTCACGGATTAAGCAGGTTAGAAAATCTTCGTTTGAATGCATTTAATGGATAAGAAAATAAGCCTAACATTTTCTATGACTTGCCAAAAAAAAAAAAAGTGGACAAATTCCACTCACTGGCAGATTGATTGGTGCATCGCGATGTATGAACACAGAGGAAATCAGATAATCAAACACGTTCTTGTTGACATATTTTCAGGAAATGCTGATTTAATTAGTCTGCTAATATGTAAAAGTACTTGCTCGAGTGTGTAATTAAAAGTTAACACAAAGCAATTAGCAGCTCATTCATACACTGGCTGCCCAAAACAGTGGCTGTTAAATCAAGATCCACCTTCAATTTAGTTTGATTACCATTTACTCTTTCAGCTGTTGTACAAAAGCTTCATTGAAAGACTACCGCTCAGTTACAGTCTGAGACAGACAACTTTTTTTTTTTTTCCCTACCGTCTATTCCTCATTCCGTGCAGCAAACTTCCAGATCACCAGTCCACAACACAATAAGCGATAACAACCTTTCAGGTGAGATTCCTCAGGCAGTAACAAGTGTTTGATCTTCAATTTTTTTTTTTTTTTTTTTTTTTAAGTCATGAGATGCACAAAGTTTAGTGCGGTCTCTGATCCTCTGTGATGATGTGTGGCATCTTCTTCAAAGCTACCCCCAGGGGAGGAACGTTTGAAAAATTGGTTATGTGTGAAAGGTCAGTGAGACTCAGACTGAAGATATTGTGAATTGTTTATTTTTGGACAAGGCACACAGGACTGAAATGTTTTCCACAAAAACTAGTAGCTGGGGATCAAGTATGCAGTGCAGCGTTGGTATTTTACTATCTTTGAGTCACTGCTCTGCTCTGTTTCTGGTCCAGTCGCTTCTTGTTTACCATGTGGTTTCAAGTGTCACCGTCGACAAGAAGGTAAACATACCCAGAATTCAAACGTGTTTACATCCTGTTAGCGACATCTTTTGGTCCGAAAGCACTCACTTGACTCATCTAAAGATCAGAGTAGCTGTTTTAAAATCAACCCAACAGCCTCTTAATGTTTCCAAGCCCCTAAATATTAAAAATCTGAGTTGATGAGCACATGCTGCAAAAACCCATGTCCAAATGGAAAATAGCAGAATAAGTGGGATTTCGTGCTATGTTTTGATCCTCAACACAAATATATATATTTTTTTATCTTTACGTCAAAATGTAGCTACGAGATATTCTTTATATTTTAAGGTGAAAAATTATTTTCACCATAAAACAATAATTTATGAAGTTCTAACTACACAGACAGAACACAGTGTGCTAAATAAAGCACACTGTGTGCTTTATTTAGCACTAGAACTGCACTCTGTGTAGTTCAGAGTGCAACAAAAAGTTCTTCTTCTCCTCTTCTGAGTGTATAAACTAGCACATTTTCATCACCTCAGACCAACTTTGTTGGTCGAAGCAGCTCACACACACGGATACTGAGAAAAGTGAAACGCCCTTTTAACAGTGACGGGTGTTATGCCCACAGCATGATGTTGCCACTACTGTGTTTACACATAGTGAATGTTTGCAAACATTCCAAATGCGTCCTTCTTGTAAGTGGGGTAAAAATGTAGTTGCCCTCTTGCAGCCAACTGACCAGCAGTGCACAACAACAGGTGGAGGAGAGGCACCTACTTTACACCACAATATGTGTATGAAGGACAATTTTAACTTTTTTGAAAGCGTAACAGTACACCTTGGTAAAATGAATAGACAGACATCATAGATACAATATTGGTAAAAGAGCTGTTACTGGTAACTTGATGGCAATTATTTTTTTTAAATGAATGTAGAAATTATGCCATCTTTATTGCTGAATGCCCTGTTTTGGGTCACAACTTTTCAAATTTTCAATGTAAATTTAGGGCAACAAATACATCATATTAGAGGATTTTAAAATGAAGTTGCTTTCTTATTTTTTAACCTACATACACGATATTAGTATCATTCGAAAGATCTCGGACTGCTTTTTACAAATAGTTAATTTGCTTTGCTGTAAAAGTCATAAACAAGCCCACTATGACGGGGTTTGTCTCAGCATGCAACACTCTTTGGGTGACTAGAACACTTCCTATTTTCTTCTAAACGACACCACACTCCGTACTCGGTCTTACTGGAAGCAAAAACAAGCGCTAGTGTCCGCGTCCTGGCTGAAAATACAGATGAAGGTAACAAAAAAACAAAAAGGAAAAAAAGAAAATACTGTCAACAGAGAAGGTAAATTCGCGTCTACATTTTAACAGGACAAGCTTCTACTCGGTCAAAAACGGCGTCTGTGAGGGTCCAACCCACCCGTCCATTCCCCCCCATCTTCATGGCGCAGTAAGGTGGACACACATGGCCGGAGCTGAATGCGGACCTGAGCACCCTGACGGCAGCCACTCAACCACCCACCCCCCTCCCGCCCCAACTCTCATTCAACCCACAAACTGGATTTTAAAAAGCGTGCTTCTCTCTTCTCTCAATTTCTACAGTAAAAAAATATCGCACACTTACCCGAATAAATGAATGAATCGCCAAGTTGAGGAGCCGACTTTCTCTCTTCAGGCACACGTCCTCGGCGGCGGCGGCGGCGGCATCATCCGGCTTCAGGATTAATGTTTCATGCGAAGATTGTTCTTAATATTATGATTTCGGAGTAATTCTGATTCCACCTTATAAATCCTCCGTGCAGCGTCTGTTTTTCTTTCCCTCCCCTCCAGCAGAGTCGAAGAAAATGTACAGATAACAGGAGTAATAGGGGGGTAAACGGGCTACAGTGTGTTATAATCTTGTTTATTATGAGCATAAACACCGAGTAGGTGTCCAAATGTTTCACCGCTTTATTTTTTTTCCTCCCCCTCTCTCTCTCTCTCTCTCTCTCGCTCCCTGCCTGCCTCTCTTTGGCAGGAGTCTGTCTAACTCTCTGGGTTTTTTTTTTTTATCAAGGCGGGGTCTTGGGTCGTTTAAACCAATGACATAAACCAAGACGAAGACGAACCCCCCTCCCCCCCACTTCTTCCTCTTCCTTCTCCTCCTCCTTCTCCATAAAATCACTCACACACACACTCACCTTCTGCTCACATGCTTATCCTAACTGATGAGGTCAAAAGGGAAATTTTGGCTTTTTAATCAGGAGTTTTTTTTTGTTTTGTCCTTTAAATGAAGGTAACCTTTATCTAGAAAGACCACTTTTCTTAGGACCTGACTGTAACGTTAGCACCCATAATTTTAAAGGTATGCATTTTTACTAACAAATGTCCACCTATTGTGAAAACACAGCTGAATAACTAATGAAATACAGATTTACTTAAAGATCTCACAAAACACAATGCTTTTTTTAAAAAAAAACACACACTTGAGACAAAAGGCAATGCCGCTTTGTGATTTGAGTTGATGACATCAAAAGAGGTACAATAATCATCATTTGTGAATCCCACTGCCAACAAGTGACAGATCTTAAATGTTCTGAAGCGTTCAAGGTTGCATTTAGTTGAACTCTTGATTATCCAAAATCACTGATGGATACTGTCGAGGATGCCGAAGCTGAACCAAAAAGCGACAATAAAAATGTTCAGAAAGTCTATTGTCCTTTTTCAGGATTTCCATTTCACTGTTTTCCATACACGTTGGTCACTTGTAGTAAATATCTTTCTGCTTGTGTCACTTTAAATATTAGTGGAACGTGGCAACAGCAACACTGCAGGAAGCATCTTTGGGGCTTTGTGTTTATTATATGTCTCCCTTCATTTATGACTAAGGCTAAAAGCCGAAATCATAATCAACCACTAATTTCAAAACAAGTGCAAAGTTTACAATAAGAAAATCCAATAATAGCTGAATAAATACATTAAAAGTGCAACTTAGTTTACACTGATACAAAGTTCAGACCAGACGTCGACAACGACGACTGCGGTGGCCGCAAGGAAGGATGACTGGAGAATTCTTCATAAGAATCTGAGGATGAAGCAAGCATTGATTTCCTGTGGATTTCAAGCACGCAGTGAAGAAAACTCTTAATTGGTTTCAAAGGAAGAATGTAAAAACGATAAACTAGTCTAGTCAATCAAGTGACTTGTATCCAATGGAAAATTGAAAAGAATTAAAGATCAGAGTGCACAGAAAGTGAAATGAATCCCTAATTAATCCCCGCTGCTGTTGAAATTATACAAGACGTTAATTATGAAAGTTGTACAGTTTTCTGTGACATTTCTTTACTGCTAGTTTGATTTTGATGGAAGTTAGCAAAACCGTCACAAAAGTAACTGCTAAAGAGCTTAGCGCGCAGAAATTTACATATTTCTGTCACCTTAAGACAGTTTTGCCTGAAAACATTAATTATGTGGAAATTCTTTGGGTTGTCCAGCATGACTGTCTGTTTTCTTCCCAACAGGATATGTTTTCAAAACTCCATTGTACGCAAGCAGAAATTTGTTTTGCTTTTTTTTTTTTCAGTTGTCTGACTGTCAATGAACAGCAACATGTGGGGGAAGGGGAAACTTTATGTTGCTACACATTCCATACAGCTGGGGAAAAAAATTCAATAACCTTCTCTTGAATCTCATTAAAGAAGCTTAAAGCCTAAAAACAGGAAATGTAATAGTTCAGTCATTTATAAGCATTAACTATTCAAAACCTTACTTTAATAACTACAGCTGGTAGGTGCCCAATAAATAACCCCTTTGTGCAAATCCAAATTCCTTGTTTTCAGGAAAAAGATAAGCCATGTCTAATGGTAAGACAGTTGCAAACATGAACAGATGAACCAAAAGAGTGGATTATAGATTTTGCGGTTAATCCTGCCTCATGTGGAGCAGTATGGCCTGACTCAGAAGTCGAGGTAAAAGAGGTTTTCTTGAACTTTAAATAAGTTAAAGTAACACAATTAAGACTGAAAACAACTCATGCTAATTGGCCGTTTCAGTTCTACTGGTATGGCACCTGAAAGCTCTAAAATCTTCATAAAACTTGTGTGGGTGATTGTAAAAAGTCAATTATCCCACATGGAAGTACATTTTGGTCTGATTCTGATGGTTAAGTGCCACTTAAGGCTGAAAGCCGGTCGGATTATCCGTGTGTGTGTTTCAAACTCGGACCAGATTTAATATTTAGTTGGCCCTTTCCTCAAGCAGTCCAGACAACAGATAATGAAACGCTTCTTACAAGTAAAAAGCATGAAAAATAATTAACTAAAAAAAAAAAAAAAAATGATGTGGAAAGGTTCGGAAACAAAACGTCTAAAAATCTGAGCAAATACAGCGAAACGCCTCATGTGCTCTGTGGTGTACGTTGCAGGAGCAAAGAAACGTGCGTCTGTGATGCTTGAGTTTGAACATATTATAAATAAGTAATAGAAGTATACATAATGGACTTTGATTCACCCTGCATATAAGAAAGCTTAAATAATAGAGCATTTAGGATTAATTTATGTGCATGGATTACTTTTTTTCCCCCACAAAACACTGGATATAAGGACCTGAAACTACCTCAGATTGATAATTGTCTGCGTTCCCTTAAACTTTTACACAGTAACCGTTCTGCAAGCAGAACTGTGAAGTCAGTAAGGGAAATAAATCTAATTTAGGAAATATTGTGTGACTGTGTAAATACCAGAACCATGCACAATTGATTTGACAAGTCTGCGCAGCAAGGCCGGTGACCCAAGCACTCACTGCAGATGCACAGGGTCACGGATGATGTCACATGATGAATCTTTGCTCCCTTGTTTGGTAAATTGCTGCACAAAGGAACAACTTTAAGCCACATGAGTGTCAATTAAAGCATGCAGGGTTTTTCCTTTCAGGAAGATGTTGGTAAGGGTGACCCCGGCCACACGGTACACCAATTACACTGAATCATACGCATTCTGTGTTACGGTCACTTGTGAAGATTCCCTCTCGTTGACCTTTTTGAATTTCGTCGTGTTACAACCAGAAGCTTCAAGGTAGTTAATTTCAATTTTATGTGACAAACAAATAAAAAAAAAAGCAATGCATAGCCGTGAAGTGAGAGAGAAATAATCCATGTTTTCATGTTAGAGAGGACATTAGTGAACGGTTTCATAAAGAGCGATAAACAATCCATACAAGTCAGAGATTAAGTTGTGGAGAAATTTAAAGCTGAGGACATTTTATCTGAGATTTTTGAGTCTATAAATGTAAGGATTCACTTGTAGATTCCTATCATATATTAGATGTGGGATATATATATATATATATATATATATATATATATATATATATATATATATATATATATATATATATATATAAACATATTTGTATATTTGACAATAAAATAAGCCCATGTCTGTTTCTCCATGACAATATTTATCTACTTTTTGTACTGATAGTTGGGTAAAAAAGGGAAAGTCAAAGGCCTAAAAGTTCTTGTGAAGCATTCTGATGAGATTGTAACATATGACACCATCTCATCATGGAAAATGTTTTGGGTTTTTTTGTACTGTGTCCTCTATTTGCTCGAAATTGCTCTGCATGTTGAAAAATACAACACACTAATGTAATCTATGTGAAGAAAAACGCAGCAATCTCTTCCTCCCCCACTCCTCATAAGCACTTTGAGAATATTCTATTTTGTTTCCTTTAGATCTCCGGTTAAATCAAAGCCAGCAAAGGAAAAAAAAAAACAAAAAAACACTTCGCTACATTCTTTGATCTTGTTCTGTGTTTTGATTTTTATTTTATTTTTTTTGTTGCATTCTTTTATCCCTTCACCTGTTTCTCAACTTGAAAAACAAGAACAAACACATGCAAACAATATTCCTATGCTTCTGGCGTTTAACGCACTGCTGCGTGGAAGTGAATCATCTCAGAGGAAGTTAAAGAGTCTTGTCAACTGAAGGGATTCACGATGTCCCATCAGAAGAGCGACAGTGGGTTAACCGCGGTGTTGTATCAGTACGTCTCATGTTGAACGTTTAACCCTGATCTCAGATTCTTAGGCTGTTCTTGGTCTCTCCGAGGCGCGCTAGAACATTTCCTCTGCATTTTAGTTTCTGGAGATACATGTCTGTCAAAATCCTGATCAGAATCAGGTCAGTATCAGAAATCAAATACCCCAAAGAAATATTTTTAGGTAATTCTGACTGATTTAATTAGGAAAAGTTTTCCGTAATATTATGTCAGAAAATGAGGAAACAAAGGCAAAGAGTATATTTTTATAAGCTGAATTTAATGATCCAATTTCAACTGTAGCTGTTCACACTATTTTGTATTTGAGCACCCTAATGGAAAATACAGCTTAATACAAAAGTACGGTAGAAAAGTTGCTCAAGAAACAGGGAGAACTGCAGCCTTGACTCACTCAAGCAAAGCTCATTCACAAGTTTGGGAGAGATTAATAAGGTGGTGCCAGATTCAGTACATCAGACATGTATTGGACAGGTGCTGCAGCTGTGGTACCAGAAAAAAATGCTGAAGCATTTTATTTTGACTAAGGAGAAAAAACTAAACAAAACAAGATTTCGCATTTTTTTCTACATAAAAAGCAACAAACCACTACTAAAGCAATCTGGACTGTCCGTACACCTCAGAAGAGCGATATAATATACAGTGTGGAGGGATGAACAGCTCAGACTCTGGGTGAATCTGCTTGAATTTGCAAAACAGGAATGAAACAATGTCAGAAACAGCAGACTAAAGCCCCCCAGGAACCCAGAGCGGAATCAATTTTACTAATGATGTTTGTAATTTAGAGGCCTTTAATGACATGCACTGTGAACTGGAAGATTGTGCTGGAGATGCCTCTCAGAGTCAAGTGTTAGAATAAATGCCTAAAAATCCCCTACATAGAAACAAGTTGTGTGATTTTTAATACAAAATGCCACAAATTTAGCTTATACACATATGCCACGTATACATGACACACATGACACATACTATGACCTATATAAACTTTGGACCATGTAGACCTTTTATGGAAAATATGTCCCCAGACGGCTGTGGCCACTCAGTATAATGCTGTAAAAAGAACAAAACACACTAATGTAATCTATGGGTAATCCTACCATATATTCTACCATTATTCTAAGTACAATTAGTCTTTAAAAAACTCAGAGGTTTATTAGGGAACAAAAAAACAAAGATTGAAGACATAGGAGGAGGCTTACTTTTCACACAACAACCCCAAACAAACACCCAGAGCTACAATAAAATGGTTCAGGTCACAGCATATTGCTATATTAGGACGGTCCAGTCAAAGTCCAGACATAGATCCATTTGAAAATTGGGATTGGGGTTAAAGGGACCATGAACTGAAATCCTGTTAAGCAAAAGGCAAAAAAAAAAATGTGTACTGGGTGAGGAGTATAACTCATTATTTGCATTTTAGTTAATATGACTAATGTAATATTAGAACCAGAGTTTTATGAATCAGTAATTACTTCCCGTTTCTGATCTAAATTAAGCCAAACTTAAGTAATAGCCTAAGTTGTAATGGTAAATAGTAAATGGCTTGTACTTCTATACTTCAATAGAAATATAAAAGTTCTATTGTACTTCTATTGCACCCCAAAGGGCTTCACACTACGTTCAGACATTCACACACATAGCAGCCAGCTGCCCTGGGTCAGTCTGACAAGGCTATATCAAATCTCAAGACTTAACAGTTTTAACAGTTTTAATACAAGTTAAAACGATTCTGAATAACTAAAACAACATGTGATCTGTGCTGTTGCCAAAACCATCTCAATCTATTCTTGTCTTGAAGTCACATGACAAAACCCTCAAAGTACCTCACATTATCTGATAAGCAGAAGTTCATTCTGTAACATTAAATGCTACAGACAAGATTAGACAACTAAGCTCCAAAGATTCAACTGGTGCAAAACGTAGACTTCATGTTTAAGCTGACATTAAAAAGAGATAACCGCATCGAAGGTAATTTAGCTTTTGTTTGTTTTTTGTTTTAAAGGTGACAATCATTTGGTGCTAATGGGATCTAACAGCTGGTTTCTTCCCTTTGGTTTGCAGCATACAGCTGTTAATGTAAGAGTCATCCTTTGGGTGTAGTGAAGCCTACATCCTGTAGAATGAGGATGTCTCTGTTTTGTTCAAGATGTTTTAGCGTCATGCTAAATGAGCGAGCACACATGAGCACACGTGTCCCTGCATGGATGGGTGTATATCTGCCTCATGCGTGTGGCAATAACACCAAACATTTATGCAAGAGCAGCCACATAGGAGGCATGGCAACAATACGCAGCTTGGTATGCGTACACAACATGTTGATATGATTACTCCACAGGCTGCTCTCTGTGTGTTTCCTTTTTTGTTTTTTTTTTCTAGAATGGTCATTAACAACCCATTTGAAGACTTTGTCAGTCAGTGCTGAGACAACAAGACGCAACAATCCCCCCCCCACCCCCAACAACCACATTCACCCCCCACCCCCTTGCTCAACTCCCCCTTCATCCACTTGCCTTTCTTTTCTCTCATTAATATGGAAATGAGTCACTTATTGTAGTTAGAAAACGGGAAGAAAGCTGTCATGTCGCTGCTGACAGACTCAATGGATGTGTTTGGATTGTGGGGCTTGGTGTTTTCAGAGAGCATGTCTTATCATTGTTTAGGCAGCAAATCAAAAATGTAAACATCACTTCATTAGCATCTGTCAGGGAGCTTAACGATATGATTTTTAATACGTGGCTGAAACCCCCTGAATAGGTAAATAGGCCTTTTGTTATTCTGTCTTTTCCCTTATCAAGCTTTGTGTTGCAGTTAATTTTTCAAAGGTGGCTTCTTAATCTGCACTGGGAAGTGGAACTTATACATCTTCTGCTTTGCTTCATAACTTATTAAGGGGCTCACGTTTGATCTTTTTTCTCATCTCAAGACTTTGATTAGGACATTCTAAAACATGAGTATCCTTTGATTTAATTTAAACCATTGCATCGTAGCTCTGTGTGTGTATGTTCAACATCATTGTCCTGATAGAAACTCTATCCCAGTTTGACAACACAATGGCTGTCTTTCAACAAAACCTTTCTTCTTCTCACCAAAGTTGCTTCTTGATCAAATGAAAAAGACCGCGGACAATTGCAAGCATCCTCTTCATGAGACTGTTATACAACAAAATGTCTCCAGAAAGAAACTTCTTCAGAACCAGAGTAATACAGACCGCAACGGGAGATTCATCCTGCCCTTCACCACCTTTGAAGAACTTTAGATATGAGTTTCAACATTTAACTTATCTTTGGGTAAATTGGTAACTGAAAATGAAAAAAGGATAAATTGTTGCCCAGTCACTTTCTCTACCGGAGTTGTGTATCCGAAGCTCCTCGAAAGGAACATAGTTTTACAAACTGACCCTGCTTTAAACCTCTACACAATTTTCTTCCTCACCTTGCTACAGTGTTGCTGTAGTAACATCTGAGGACTTCACAGATAAGTTGTATTTATGAGGCCAAGTTAAACTCAGGTGGACTTAGTTTTCTGCATAAAAGTAACATTTGAAGGCAACTGACTGCTCCAAAAATATATAAACCAATTTATTTCCATATATACTGTGCTTTTTTTTTTTTTTTTGCCTGTTTCACCATTTTTGGATTGCTTTGACATGTCTTTGTTTCCAAAACTCTTGTTATTATAGATCTATGCGAATAGAAGCAACCATCCCTTGCCACTTTTAAAACAGCGATTTTTGGGGTGTCTTTGCAGCAGTTTTCCACAACTGAAAGAAATCTATAATTCCCTGCAGGAAATAGAAACCAAAGGCTGTGCAACATATTAACAAGGAATTACCGACGAGGCCCTCGCTGATGAACGGAAGCTGCCTTAGTGTGGAAAGAATCCAGTTAGGAGGTAATTAATGTACAAGAGCACTCTCAGATGGATTCTTTCTCCCCTTCTACATCCCAACTTTTGTTACATTCCTAATGGTCTATTCAGAAGTCACTCCATTTCCTGAAGTGCCTTTATAAGATGCAGAGACTGAGGGGAGATAGATGTCCGTGCGTGTTATATTTTTGCATTTGTATTCTCGTATCCATCTCCCTTTAGTCGGAACAGTTTCATTTCCATGTCGGTGATTTATCTAAGGAGATAGGCGAAAGCCCATTAATGGGATTTTTCTTCTGTTCTCCTCATAAACAGCAACATGTCAAAAATAAAGATAAAACCCCAGCACAAAATGAAACAAATTAGGTCCTGTGGTGGTAGCCTGAGAGAAGTTTTTTTTTTTTTTTTTTTTTTTTTCCAGCAATATCAATCTATATTTGTAAACATGAAAACATCCTGGGTCATGATTTTAAAGTAGCGAGCTGTTTACGAAATGTAAATGTCTTTTGTTTTGCATAAGAGTACAGAGTAACACAGAATGCTATGATAGTATAAGCAGCAAGATGAAATTCTTGTTTTTCTCAGGGTAAATGCAAGGAACCAAAAAAAAAAAAAAGCTGCAACATTGTTTGTGTTTTTCTAGGTGTCATCATACTTCCTTAAACATTTAGGCTTGGAGTCTCTTTGGATTGGAGTTGCCACTGATCCCAACATCTCAGAGATATCCTCAAAGTTTGGAGCATGGATGCATCATTTAATTTAATTGAAAATTTTGAAAAAAAATTGAAAACGATTTACTGTGAAAGGGAAGTCTTCTGATACAGAGGTTATTCTCAGATCGTCTGTTGTGTGCCGTTTTGCCTCGCTGTCCTGTTGATAAAACAAACAAGAAGTTGGCCAATATATTGCACACCAAACGGAAAGGTGTGTTTCTGCAGGGTGCTGAAGTCGTTTCCTTTTTGAATTAATAGAGTCTCATGTCCTCAGCATTTTCACTGTGGAGGATTTGTACACTCTTAAAAAAACCTGATAAACAAGTACTGACCACTCTTGCCCCAGAAATATACACATAAACTAAAATTATCGGTGCCATTATTGCTGAGTTATAAGGATGGCGACCCTAATGGGCTCATCCTTTGCTGTAAAAGTCTTGTCCTAGGACAGTTTGCACAGTCATCAGATTTTATGGAAGTGTTTCATGGTTTTTGCAAAGAGATTTAAAGACACGCTCAAAGGTCTTGACATATTGCCAAGTCAGGAGAGATGAGAATTACTGGTTCTCTGGGAGTGTTGCACTTGGTGAGTTGTGAATGGATTGTTTCTGACTTTCAAAAGAAAATGAATGGTCTCCGTACTGTTGCTAAAGGACCTGGTACGTTTAGAATCGTTTGTCATCCACGAACGCCGGCGAAACTATTGCTGAGAAAGCAGCCAGAGGTTCGAGAGCACATTCAAGGTAAGCTGCAGGTTACCAATTTCAGGCCAGAAGGAAACAACAGGTGAGAACCTTGAAATCACTAGAAGCAGCGAGGATTACTGCAACCAAGGCAGACAATCTGGCACGGAACTAAGGGCCCCACTTGTACTGTGGCTTGATTGGCAGATGGCTTGCAGGTGGGAGGGCAGCACAGCAGGAACAGCTCTGCCCTCAAAGGAGATCAGTAGCACAGGAAGAGAGGAACACTAATTATAGACAACCACATCATGATTTCAACAATCAACCTTCCCCAAAAGCAGACTGTACCGGTTCTGAAACTTGAAACCTTCACCGTCAAGTAGCAAAGTAACTAGATTAGTAAAATACCGTTTGGGTTTTCCCTTCAGCTTTTACACTAGCTTCTGTAAATTTGTTAAAAATGACTTCCTTTTTAACTTTAGCCACATGTTGCAGTTGACCTGGACAAATTAGGTTTCTTTGAAAATATACACTCATCTGGCCTCCCCTACTTGGTACACTTTGCTAATACCCACTTCCTGCCCAAGGTAGCAGAAGAAGAGTACACTTAAGGGTTGAAGATGGTCAGCAACAATACATGGGTAGACTTTAATGTTTAGTCTATGCTTCCCTAGTACTATGGGCCCCAAAAAAGGCGAGAAAATGGCCCCAACACAATTACTCCACAAGCAGCCAGAGCTGTTTGTATGAGATAAGATAGAAGGACACTTACCTGTTGTCTACACCAAGTTTTGACCCTGCCATCGGAATATTTGGACCAGGCAACATTTCTCCAATCTGTCCAATTTTGGTGAATTGAAAGAAGTGTCAGCTGGTGTGGTCTTCTGCTGCTCATCTGCTACAAGGTTCTACTTGTTACGTCTTGTAAACAGTACTCTAGGTTATTTGAGCTCATTTTGCCCATGCATTATCTTGAACAGTCTGCCAATTATTCTGCAGAAATGCCACTGACTGGAAATGTTCTGTTTATCCGATCATTCTCTGTGAACCTGAAAGACGACTGCGGGTGAAAACCCCAACAGATCAGCTCACCTCACATCAGCAGCCACTCGCCGTCTAAAGCCACTTCTTCCTCAATCTGATGCTCAGTTTGAACTTCAGCAAGTTGCATTCACCACATCTAGATGCCCAAAGGTTTTTAGTAACTGCCATGTGATTGGCTGATTCGTGGGGAGGGCTTGAGATGTTTGTGGGATTCCCGAAGTGGGTCATCCACCAACCTCAGCCTCCCTTCAGTACCTTTGGTCTTGCCAATAGCGTAAAGGGAGGGATGTCCTGCTGAGACTAAGGGACCGGTCTGGGGGGAAGAGTTTTGCCTGTGGTGTGACACAAAATGTATTAGAGCCATGTTTCTACTCGCCTGCCTCACAGTGAGAGGAGAGTCTGCAGGCCCAGATAACAAGAGCACGGAACCACAAACAGAAGCAAAATGGAGAACTGCCCACGAAAGAAAAACGCTAATGTTGTCTAGCAGAGGCAATATCGCATCATCTATGTGGATTTGACTGAACGTGAGATGAGATCATTCTCATTTGGCTGCAATAATATCTGGCCAGACTGTGGAGCGGGGTAGGGGTAATGACTAGAATACTTTCTTTTATTTCCTTGGTCTCACACTTCTTATTCAGAGTCAGTTATTCTTTGGCTAAAACTTTTTCAGATGAATGTCTATATATATATTTATGTAAAATCTTACTAGAATAGAACATGGCCCACAGTTACACTAGGATGAGATACGTAATGTGATTGCTAAAAATAAATAAATAAATAAATAAAAAGCAACCACAGGTTAGATCATTTTCTCATATGATCTAACCTGTGGTTAGATCATATGAGATCTAACCACAGGTTACAGTTGCAGCAAGACAGCAACTGTCTTGCTGAAGTCAAGACAGTTGACTTCAGCAAGTCAACTGTCTTGCTGAAGTCAAGACAGTTGACTTCAGCAACTTCATAAGTCTCCATAGCAACCAGAAAGGTGTCCATCACTTTTTAATGCCTTATGACAACACCCCTGCATGCCTAACTTTGCTTTTGGCAGTTTATATTGTAACTCTTTTACTTGTATTTGTTTTTGTTTTTTTCATACTTTGCATGTGCTGCAGCATTGGTATAAAATTTGTCAGAATTTTAGACCTAACTCTTTACACACTTTATCTTTAGTACTTAAAGATGTGAAAATAATAAACTCAAAATACTATAACCTTTTGTTACAATAGGATAATCTCACACTGAAATGTTTACCTCTATTAAGGGTTTCAGGGATGTTCTTTTTTTAATCTCTATTATTTCCTCAATCTGCATAGTAGGAAAATACAATTTTAAATAATTAAATATCAGTAGATATGGGCAAGCTATGAGGAGTCTCTCATAGCCATTTCCTGACATCAACCCACATGTGCCTAACTTAAAGGTGATGCTCTGTTTTAGCTTTTTGAAGAGTGCATCAGGAAAACAGGATTTTGCATCACATCAGATTTAGTCTTGACGGCTGACCAGCTCTTTAACAACAATGATGGAATATCCTGTTGCTTTTCCTTGCCATGTTTAACACTTATGCTTTGTGGCTTCACTGAGCAAGATGGCAGTATAGGCACAAGGGGAGGAGAACAGCATGTAATTCACACGGTACTAATTTGATATGCAAATATTGCATGTCATCATATGAGTTGTCATCTCTGCCTTAGCGGGATTGCATAATATGCAGCAGTATAATGGGAAAAGTGGGACATATGAAGTGAGCAAGCAACTCAAAAAGACAAAAGAACCAGTCTGAGTAAAATGAAATGCACCAGTATCATTTTTCCTAATACAGAATAATAAAGCATAATGTAATAATGAAAGCACATCAGACCCTGGAGTCTAAAAATATTATGCAAGTCAGGTGAAACAATAAGAAATATCAGGATAATTTGAACTACCATTTACTGGCAATACAATTTGAATCAGTAAAATGTTTGCGGTTTAAATCAGTCTGATCCAAATCTTACCTATCCCATGATTAATCCCACCTCTCTCCAACATCAATCAATTCAATTAGCTCTTCAAGCAACTAACTGTGTGTCCTTGTTTTTTGTCATAGAGACATTAAAAGTGGCCCAGAGCTTTTCTGTTAGCTTTATTAATGTCCCAGATGAAGCTACTAAAGCAGTTACTGCTGCTATTAACTATCTATTTTTTAAACGCTGTGCACTATCCTGTTGAAAGAGGCCACAACCATTGCCCTTTCCATGAAAGCGTGTACATAGACTGTAATATTAGAAACATTGCACATGTCAGCATAACATGAATGGCAGATAATATATTTGTCCAAGTATTACCTTTTCAAAATCCTTACATTTGCCCATTTTTGTGTTTCTAACACACAGGCATTAAGGACAAAATGTTCTCTTGTGGTCATTACAAAGAAATAATCAGTGATTTTCACTTATGAGCTGCCATTTACTATATTTGCAAGAATAAAGATGCATAATAGTATACAGTATTCAACCTTAAAAGCATCATGAAAAGGCAGCACACACCATCATAGCGGATTCAAAGAGATAAAAGTTTCCTCTTTTATCTCCTGCCTGGTGGTGCAGCATATCCTCCTGCAGATTTTTTTTTAATAAATACTGAAACTTCCTGTAAATTCAGTTTAAGTCAGCAAAACCACAGAGAAGCAGTGAATCAGCAGAGACTTTTTAATCAAATCCAATCCTGAATATTTCTGGATTTGATATGACTAGCCAAAGTGTGTGTGGGGGGTCGGGGGGGGGGGAAGAGAAGACGGAAAAAGAAATGGGTGCATAATTAGGTCAAAGCATTAAGAAACTGTTGAGTTGCATTTTGATTCATCTCGCCTCTCCCCGACTGAACGTGTCACCTGCATGCAAATGGTTCTCTTTTTTGTCTGCCCAAGAGGGGCGGAAACAAAACCAAAAAAAAAAAAAAAAAAAAAAAAGAAAACACACTTGAATTGTCGCCATTGTCCGTTATGGAGTTCAATCAGTCCGGAGTGGGTGGGTAGACATGATGAGTTGTGGAGGGTGGGTGGACGGTGAGTACGCGGAGATTAAACAGAAGCTTCGCCATGAATGTCTCAGAAAACAAAATAAATCTATTCATCCAATTAAGGTCTGTGGCATATTCTAAACACACACACACACACACGCATACACACAAGCTGGATAAGAGCTCCTGTATTAATTTACCCTCCCCTTCCATCTGAGTGCCCTAATAGACTGGACAAGATTACAGGCCACATCAAAGCCTGCAGGACTTAAAAACAAATATGCTGGAGAGACTGTGTGGCACAACAAACATACCTACAAGCTAAAAGGTTTAAATATGAAAAGGAAAATAATCAGTGGTGAATTTAAAATGAGGCTTTTAGAGGTTTAATCAGAGTTTATAAGAGAAAATAAACAAAAGTTTCTTTGCTAAACCTTATCTTGAAAGCAGCTTTTGGGACTGAATGGCTTCTCTGAGCGGCAGAATTGGCAATATGGCTCACCGCCCCAGGCGGCCAACTGCATCACAGCAAATGAAACCCCAAAGCTCAAAATTACAGTAATGCACAAGATCATTAAAAATACTATTAAAAAAAAAAGTCTTCTTATTGTCATAGGAAGGACAGCTCACTTGACATTAATCTGGCAGGCAGTCACTGACACGCTACATAAGAAGGGTAAGCCACAAAAGACAATTGATAAAGAAGCTAGATCTTTGCAGAGCATTGTACTGAAGCATGTTAATAGAAAGTTGAGTCCCTGAGAACATCGTGAGGGTACATTAACAAGGTGTGGACAGTGGTTGGGGTCACTGCTTGAAGAGCCACCACACACAAATGTATTCGGGACATACAGTAGGTTACAACTTTCATATTCCTTGTTTTGAAGCCGAAGGGGAAAATGTAATATTGTATGGGGGTTGTTGTCACCATGTTTTATCAAATCCAAACTCAGACTTCCTGCTGTGCTGACAAACACCAAAATCTGCTTTAACGCCAACACTTTGCTCGATTGGTCAGCAAGCTCAGTAGTCCTGAACCACATAAAGAACCCACTTTTTCCAGCTACGCTGTCATTCAAATAATATCCTAATTTATTGAGACGCACCAGTAGAGCAGACATTTGAAGCTAGAAAGACTTTTGCTACGGACTTTTAAGCTGAACTTGTTCAAACAGGCCCTCAATCAAAGCATGGTGTCTCTTGGTAGTCTTCAAGGTGTTTTAAGTAATCATCACTACGCACTGTAAGGAAATGTGGCTTGAAATCTGATGTGAAGCGTCTGAGCTCGTTCAAGCGAGATCTACAACTGGTGCTCTGTGCTATTAGCGTAGCTGTTCAAACCTTGATCAACACCTAGCGGTCACCACCTCACTGTGAAACTTCCTCTGTTTGATAAATCTGGCCCCTGTTTGTCTTCCTGCTTTTCCTCATGTGCGATGCGTGGCAGAACTCCCACTCAAAATGTGGCTTTATTCCACACAGAGGGAACAGGAGGCAGAGCAAGTAGTCCTTTTTATCCCACCTCACAACCTTGTAAAAAAGAAAACAAAGGCGCAGGGGCTTTTTGCTGAAGCAGCGGCCGTACTGATTCGAAAATGATAAATGTGGGGAAGTACACTGCCGTACTGTGCCTTGGAGCTCCGGATAAACTTTTAACCCTGCAGGTGAATTGCATCTTGAGGTCTCCCAGACACAATGCCACATGAAATTAGTCTCTCCAACTTCAGCCTTCAGCGAGTCTTTTGATTTCATTTCGGCGACATCTGGCATATCTGCAAAGTACCTGTCTGTCAAGTTAATAATGGCTTTAGAAAAGCATTAGTTTATACAGATAACTGTTGGGATCATTAGCTAGTTTGAACTGCATACATGCACAAAGCGGAGTCATTTTTATTTTATGCTACGTTGTGTCTACACATCACATAAAATACAAAGAAAATACATTACTGTTTAAGCCTGCTAATGGTAAAAAGTTCCACAGTTTATACTTTTGGAAGGCGCTGTAGTGAAGCCGGTGTGCATTGCTTCTTCTGATGTCACACTGCTGGAAATTTGTTCTGAAACAAGACAGTGTAAAAATATTGCGGTGCTGTCTCTGTAGTGCCAAGACTCATGCTGCAGGATGGATTTTGCTGACGTGCCGGATCCTCCTGGAAAAGTTGCGGCTCTGCCATTTCCAACACAACTAAAAAACAGGAAGAACACGCTCGCTTTACATGCGAAATACGAGTCAAATTCTTTTTCTACTGTCAAGGCTGTGCTGCATGTCAGCTGCAGACTGAAGCTGATAACACGACGCAGTCGCAATGAGCTGTGCTGCGCATGTTTCCAGGGGGCAAACCCACCTTCTCTTCCTTGTTAAGGAAGCAAACGGAGCCTCCATCCAGAAATCAATGAAGCGCTCGTCATAAAAGGACTGTCGATTTCAAGTCTGTGGAATTTGTTTTGTGATAACGATGCAAACTTTTGCATGGAAACCGTGCGAGGAAATGACAGGAAGGTAATTCACTTTATGCTGTTGAAGGTAGAAACCTGAAGAAGAGCAAATCTGGGATTTTGTTTTGATTCAGTTTATTCAATTTTCAAGAAAACATGAAGGGAACAACACAGAGCAGTAAGTTGCTTGTTTTAACCCTACCATCGACCCATTTGGCCTGTAGCTTAACCTTTCTCAGCCAACCACCTCACTGCTTTGTAAAACACATGAATCATCATAAGGCCATACTTATGGTAATTGTGATTAAGAGCACAGGCTGCAGAGATGGCCTCTATAAATACTGCAGGAACAACAACAAGTTTGTGAGCAGCAGGTCATCGGCGAAATCTCCTGCAGAGCTTCCTCCAGTTTAAATGTAATAATGACCTCTTTAACATTTTTCATTTTTTATACAAAGTAGAGGAAGATAAAAGGGTCAACATTCTTCGTAGCCCCACAAATATGTTGAGATTAAAGGATAAATAGATAAAAAGGCATTACTTATGCAACAATTTTTAACCCTGTAGGTTTTTTCAAAAACCGAAAAACAAAAAAACAAAAACAAAACATGATTTAATGTTTAAGTTTCATACAAACACACCCCTTAGTCCAATTTCCTGGTTATGAAGCTTTTTACATGTTAATATAAAATGCCATCTACCCAATAGAGCATCATTTTCATCCTACCTCCATCTCAACCGTTCCATTAAAAAAAGCTGAGAAATAACAGGCAGCCTTTCATTTCAGGAAAAGTCATTAAATAATCCGAGAAAGTGAAAAATAAATCATAATGTGCCCAGGCTTGCCACTTGTTATTGTACCATTAATAACTTTTCCTCCTGCCAATGAGACAACAGCAAGCTTGGCTGGAGTGAAGCTGACTAATGCAGTCAATAAATTAAAAACACCACCAGTTTTCAAATAGGCCGATCCATTTTGCCAGATGTAAGCCTTTTCTCCCCTTCCTTCCCCCATTTTTTTCATTTCCTTAAGTTATTCCTGTATGTTGCACTATTTGCGCTTCGATTTTAAAATAATATGCTTAAATGGGTGCTTTTAATGAAATAGTTTGAATTATAGTTTCTCACAGGACTACAAGGAAAAGTGCAACAGAAAGTCATGTTATGCCTGATCAGCGCAGGCACCGTTACATGTAAATATTTCAATAATAAAACGAAGTTTCGATCACGTAACGAGCCTGTCTGTGTACATATAAATATAGCTAAAAAAAAAAAAGTCAAGCCAAGTGAAAACTGTTCAAGTCCTGTAATCTGTGAAATTGGATAACTTTAAGTTGCCTACCAAATGGGATTAAACTGCATTGGCTGCCGTTTACCGAGAGAAAAGGGGAATATGTAAAAGAAATGGCTATGGATGTTGTGCAGCATTAAAGAAGCTCACTTATATATTTCACCCAGAAAACACGGCGGAGAGCATCCAGTGGGAGTCAACGGGGCTCAGAAAGGCTGAAGTGCCAACTCAAGAGAGAAGGCTTAACAAAGGCTGTGTGGGAGGGCCTCCATACAGTGTGCGCTCATGAAGGGAAGCATTGTCTCAAGTTTTTTTTTCCCTCTAACTGCCAAACCACACGTGTAGTCACAAACCTACCGCCCCAGAAGCATCTAATCACCATAAAATGGCCTGGCTCCTCTGCACGCCGGTGAACTATGTAATTTTGTGCAGCTAACAATGAGACGGTGTCAGATTGCTCCGAGAAATAGGGATCACACTAAAGCACCTAAAACACTCTTATAAGGGCAGTGTTAATGATGGTGGTTTTACATGGCAACGTAGTGGTTTCTCAGTGATGATTTGTAAAAAAAAAAAAAGAAGGGAATTTTATATATTTTATATTTAGTTACGTACTTACTGTAGCTAAAGCAGCTCTGGTAGAAAAGAAGTCAAGCATATATACTGTATATGCATTATAAACTTTCAATCAATTCCAGTCACAAGCTCTAATGTAATTTAGTGCAGTTTCCTGAGATTTCATGTGATTCGTTATAATCATACACAACTTTGTGCATGATTGTGAAGTGAGACAAACAATCTGCTTCCTTCAATTTTTTTATTTTTTATTTTTTTAGAAATAAAATTGAAAATGTGTTGTGTCATGTTTTGTGGAGAAATCAGACCGAAACATCGGGACGAAGAAGGCTGCATCCATCTGTTAAAAGTGATTTAATAATCAAATATGCAGACTTACAAGAAGGAGGAAGTAGAGAAGGAGGAGGAGGAGGAGGAGGAGGAGGAAATGATAAGGACGACACTAGGTAAGAGTCAGAGTGTTACAGATAATGACTAAGAGAAAGACCTGGAAGTCTAAATACAGGCAGGAGAGATTACTGGATGTGAACCGGGTGAGTGGTTACTGGATGTCTTGTGTCCTTTTTCATTTCATTTTTTTTTTTTTTTAGATAATTTTGAATATGGCATATGATTTGACAGTCATCCGTGCAATCGGCCATCCTTGAGATACTGCTTCATTAACTAACTTCTGGCTTGTCTGCTGAATTCCATAGTCCTCATGATACTTTTTGTTTACTGAACTTTTACAACAAACCTATGAGGCGCTCACATCTGTATTCTTTACAGAGATTGAATTACACACACCATCTCTTCTCTCTCTTTTTTTTTTTATCTCCAAATGCAGCAATAATAAAATGACAACATTATGTTCTTGCAGCCCTGACCTGGGAGTTTTTGAGGAATGCTCTTGATTCATATTTTGGGCAGAACTTTTTTTTTTATTCGCGTGGTGTTGGGAAATATGAAATGGGTGTGCTGCAGTGGGAGAGGCCTATGGAGACACCCTGGGAGTTCTGCACTTTAAGTTTTGTGAAGTATGAAATTCCTTTACCAGCAAGAACTTTGATCTTGTTCTTGGAGCCCTGTCAGAGAGAACTAGTTTCTCTGTTCTTGCAGAGCTTTTACATACACTAGGGGATTAGGGCCACTGGAAAAAAAAAAAAAGAAAAAAAGAAGAAGAATTCTTCCTTTAATCTTAGATTTTTGACTTTAATCCCAGAATTCTGACGTTAATCTCAGAAATGTGACTTTTTTTTTTCTCAGACTCTGACTTTAATGGAGATGGACACCTGGGAGTAGCCAGCTTCCATGACACAGTTGTGAACTTGAATTTGATTTATAGGTAGTAAGTTCTGACTGTTGCATACCAATTTTGCACCTTGGTGACAACTGTGTAGCTCAGAGCTGACACATTTACACAGTTTGAGACTGACATTATGAGACATTTATAGTTTTGTTTTAGACATTGTAACCACCAACATCATATAGTAACATGCACAACATTAGTTTGTGGTAGCTAATATTGTGTGAGACGATATTCCGTCAACAATGATCATGTGGATCAGTGGTTGTGTATGCAAATGTTTTGAGATTAAAGTGAGAATTCTAACATTTTTCGCCAGAATTTGACAAAGTCAGAATTTAAAGATTAAAAAATGAATTCTTTGTCATCATGAGTGTATTGATGGTGGACCCACATGCAGCAGTAGATTTACTGAAAAACAATGAAGAACTAAAAACTTATAAAAGACACCAAGGAGAACACAGGGAGCCGAAGTGGAGCAAAAAAACAAACAAACAAAAAAAAAACAGGAAGTTTCTTATTTTTGACATGTGGAGTCAATTTACTGGATTTAATTTGGGGGTTTTGGTTTCCAAACAACAAAATTACACACAATTAACTCACATTATTATTTTACATTATTAAATATTTTGAAACTGTTGAATAAGATTTTAGGTTATAATAAATTTTGGAAAATCTCTGGCTCTATTCCTCTTCTCACGGATCCCAGGTTCTCCCGGCGGGCCAAAGTGAAACCACACAGAAAACAACAATGAGTGCAGACGTCACAGAATTTCAGAGTTTAATCCAATAGAAGACAACGTATGAAATTACCACAGAAACTGCAGAACAACAGAGACATACATTAATTTACCTGAGACAAATGAAAAAGACGAAGAAAGAAAGAAAGAAAGAAAGAAAGAAAGAAAGAAAGAAAGAAATAAAGAAAGAAAAGCAAAGACGTGCAAAGACGTCTTTCGAGAATTGCAAGAGCAAGTCTAATTTGTTACTCCTGTGTAGAAAGTTTTATAATAAAGGCATATTCTTGTCTTTTAATTTATTCAAATAAGACATATCTTTGCTCATCCAACCAGGAGCTGTCTCTCACCCTCTCTAACGTTAGAAACTCCCTGCAATTTGTTTCCAAGATCAAAGGCCATTCTTCCCCTTTGTCTAAACAAAGTGGAAGCAGAGACTCTCCTCTACTGGCCTGGACTCCTGCTGTTTTATGGCTTTTCACAGATCAATGTGAAAACTGGAACTTCTCCTGATTGTTTCCCACACAGACAAAGGGCAGTTCAAAAAGATCTTAGCAAACAATCTGCTGTAACTACAGGTAAAATATAGGTCAATAGGGCAGAATAAGTTATTAATCTGAAAACTATAATTAGGCTATTCCAATCAAGACATGTTAAGTTTTAAAACTAGAATATTTTACATTTATTTTTAACAAAACCCACATATCATTCCCCTGTGACTATGTTGTGTTCTTCTAGCTAATGAAATTGCCCACCTTCCCCTTCCAAAAAAAAAAAAAAAAAGTTAGTGGTCAACAAGGGTGTGAATACTTTTGGGAAGCAATGCATTTTCAATAAGGTATTCTTCATTTAAGTGTAAAAGCAAACTGAGGGATGTGTATTTATCAAATGTACAAAGAAGCATAAATAATGTTGCATCAGTGTTAGATCACTTGCCTCTGGATCTTAGTTGCCATCATCAGTTAGTTTGAAAAAGCAATGCTGAACTAGGTTTACATCCTGAAAGAATGCAGCCTGTAATCCAAGCATCATAATTTGCACCACACCGTGCTTATTAAGTGGTATCTCTGGCATTATGGGCTGAAGTAATTAACTTGAGCCACCCAAGGGGTAAAGGTGTACATGGTACATCTGGAGGCTAAGCCAGTCAAACTGGGGCTAATAATGAAATCAGATACAGTCCCAGTGGTGGGGGAAGGGGGGGGTCACATGCTGCTCAGCCTGGTCAAGGCTTGGTGTGACAATTAAAACACAGAATTGAGCAGTGAAATTTTTCACAGGTTATTACCTCCAACTCTTTAATGACACATGAAGCAGATTGGTCTAAAGATACCACTTTGTGCAGATAATGCTGGAGGCCTAAAAGTGGGAATTCATAAGGTGCATTTTGCCAACGCACTCACGAATTGATTATTCTCACAATAGGCTTCAGAGACTGAAATCTTAACAAATGGACTTTGTCTGCCACCCTCTTGTGTTTGTAATGTAGACCACTGAGCCGCTAGCCTGACTCGATAATTGAAAATAAAATAAAAAAGAAAGAGCTCAAAAGTACAAGAAGAAAATGTGTACATGTTTGTGCTATGGTGTCTGTGTGTGTGTGTGTGTGTGTGTGTGTGTGTAAGAGTAGCCCATATTTCTTCCCTTTCTATTTTTTTTTTTTTTTTGCCATTGCCTTAAGGGCTGAGCACGGTGACCCCCAGCACTGCAACCTACTTTTTCCACCGTCCTCAGGAAATAAACGGCTCAGCGTCCAAAACTCAAATCCAATCTGTTTCATGCGACACCACTGTCATTTCCACTCTGAGCCAAGTCTGCAAAGCAGCTCGTTCGGTTTGTCCTCATGTTCTATTATTGACTGGGAGCACATGAATTACTGCTAAATAAACATGTGGACACCCAGCCAAAATCAGACAAACACATTGTGCCATACTGTTGATGTATAACCTCCAAGCTTCATTAGAAAATATAATTTCATGGCTCCTTGTGTTTTCTTTAACAATACACTTGCTGCTGTGAGGGGAGCTTTGTTTTGTGTGGATGTTTTATCAGCTCGACTCACTCGAGGTGCGTATAAAAATAAAATGATTCCTCTAACCGACATCTTTTCCTCTCTCCGCTTTCTTGTCAATAAACGTATCATTCCCGCGTCTGCGCTGTAGATTAAATTATAAGAACCTCGGGATGCAAATTAAAGACCTTTAAAATGCATTTAAATCACAATAGGAAGCAGAGTACCACTCAGCAGAAATATTGAAGTTTTGCTCGATTGCTTTTATGAAGCCCTCAGAGCTGCGTTCCAACGCTTCTGTCAATATCTGATGAAATTTATAATCTCCATTACAAATGTTTTTATTTTTTTTAAATCTAAATAAATATTGACTCATCCGAAATAAATGTTTAACTCTTGAACTGCCAAACTTAGTTCTTTCTCATAAGCTCACTCTTCATGCCACTTTCTTCGAGGCATCACCATCTCTGATAGTATTCAGTTCATTATGTGCACCGACACTCTATTTGGAAGATATGTCTCAATTTTTCAAATAAGGTGCTTCTACCCTTCTCCTGTACTTGATTTGCTGTCTGTGTTTTACAAATTGTTTTCCGTATAGATGTTCAGATGAGCATCCACCAAAATGTGACAGACGTATAAGATTCATAAATAGTTAGTGAGTGAGACCCATGCATCCATATTGGATTTCCGATAAAAAGAGGAAATATCTGAAATGTTTGATTTATTATCTGCGTAATTGTGTGAGAGCATAACTTTAAACGCCAGACTTGCATATGAGGACTACCAAAAATTTCAATTCGACGTTCAAGTGCTTAAGATAATAACTGCACAAATACAACCGAGTTTATTGTTAGAGCTGAGGAAATACTGTCTAAATCATGTAAGGAAGCCCCATCCGTACACTATAGTAATATTAGAAAATATTCAGAATACACATACCCTCAATAGTTTGCTGGAACTTTGGCCCACTCTTATTGGTAGAACTAGCAAAACAAGAGCTGGGTTTTAGGCAATGTCTTGAGAATTACCTTCAGTATTTCCACAAAATGTCCTCATCTCATTATGCCATATTTTTGTTATGTCCATCCTGCAGCCAAACACTCCCAGAACATGATGCTGTCATACCAGCACCTCATCGCTGACAAGGTGTTGAAACAATAACATGTCTCTGATTTTTAAGTTGCTTGCCCATAAGTACATTTCAAAACTGTAATCTGACCTTTAGTGCCGTTTATGGAGTGATAGCTGCTTGTTCTCTGAGTGGCTAATAGATTTCTCAGCCTGACCCAGTCGGGGGGATTAATTTGGATATTAACAACAAAAAAAGGTTCATATCTGGAGCTCACAATGTACAGTATGCTCACTGTACATTAACATGGTGCTTATAATTGTTTCAGCAGTTGAATGTGGAACCTTCAGGCATCTTGAAAATTGAACCTTCGGATGAACCACACTTGTGAAGCTCCACAATTTAACCTCATCAGAAGTTTATGAAGCCATGTCATCAATTAGCGATGTCATAGTATTGTTGTCGCAACATTTAAGACATTACTAATAGTTGTACGTGTCTAGCAGAAAATAAATACCCTTTGTAATTGTATTTTTTACACAGAAATACCGTCATGCCTTTGACAATAACATGTAGTGTTAACCTATTGAAAGTTCTGTACAGCAGCCTTCAGTTTCTTTCTCTGTTAATTGCACCAAAGTTGTATTGCCTCCCATGGCAATGACACAAACAATAAGAGAAATGTTTGTTTCTCTTCTTTTTCATCTTCTCATTACTCATTTTCTGAGTAATTAGAGATTGGAGAAGCTGGTACCAAGATTCATTTATAAGAATTGATGTTACTTCTGCTGCTTCTAATTAACAACATCTTTGTGTACTAAATATATTGTTTTTTTTTATATCCATAAACAAAACAAAAAAATTTTTTTCGCAATCTATGGAAAGATTTTTTTTCTTTATCTCTTTGAAATCTTGGAAATAATAAAATGGGAGACTCTAAAAAACATCTGAAACACTGCTTTGTGCTTTATATATATATTCTTTTTTGCAACAAACAAAGTGACACTGAATGACATTTCTCTAAAACGAACCATACTGAACCATAACTGCTTCATTAATACTGTATCAAAGTCTAACAAGAACAGGGTAATTCCCAGCCGGCATGTCTAGAGTTTGTAACACTATCACAATGAGGTGCCACCCTGCATGTTTTAAAATCAGCCAACAATCATACAACATAACATTTCATCAGAAACTTTGTTCTCTTCCCTTAAGAGCCGAGTGCCGCTGCTAACAGTCAAGAGAAGCAATTAAAAGCTAGCAGAGAGTTAACTAAAGCCCAGTGGAGTAAAATCGATGAGCAGCATCTTGGACAAATCCCTGAACTCGGGGTAGAAAACCAGCCAGCAGACATGAAAAGTACAAGAAGCATGACAGAGCTAATGGTTTTGAAAACACCGCGGATAAATTAGGGGGAAAGGCTGAAGATGTTTCCTTAACCTCTGTTTATTTACCTTGCTCTTAGATAGCATGATGAGTTGGAATACTTAAAGTCGTGAGTCATATTTCCCTAAGGATATCCACATTGATAGATGGGCTCTAGATGGGCTCATCATTGAAAATTATATAGTCTTATGCTTTAAAATAACCCCCAGCATTAAGTCGCTTCTGTTTATGTGTCTAAATCACTTTTGATTCATAGTGATTCATAAAGCTCGCCATCCTACATACAACCACAGAATATGACTAATTGCTAGAGTAGTGGACTTCGGGTATTTATGGGGGTCAAGGTACTGGAGCTTCAGGCGAAAAGCTTGAGACTCCCACTAAAGACACTTACAACTGCTTACTTTAATAGTTCACATACAAAATACAGCATAATATGTATTAAAATGCACAGTGGAAACTGTCTTACCACTATCACAGAAGCTAAGGTCTTGGAGTCTGTTCTTCTGGGTTCAGTCAATCAGAGCCAAGGAAAACAAATGGCACTCATGGACTGGCTGCTTTGCATTTACCAACCGCTAGCATGTCAAGTGGCATTATGCAAAGGATCCCAAGCTGCATTTGCTATTGAATATTTTAGAAGAAAAAAAAAAATCTGCAAATAGGAGAATTTTCTGAAAATATTTCAAAACTATGCTCCATTGAAAATTGCGCTATTAGGTGAATCTGTGAATACCGAACTAAGGATGAGAGGGCCTGAAGGTCCACTGTAGTGGCCATGTAGCCTCAGTAGGTATCAATCCCACTCACAAGCTGTCCTGAGCTTTTTTTTTTTTTTTTTTTTTTTTTTTTTTTGACTAGGAGATCATCACTGTTCCCATAATTCCCACATTTTTCTCATTCAGATTTGTGATTGTGACTGGTAAATGACAAATTACTTTATGTCATTGTTTTTCCCTCTTTTTTTTTTTTTTACAACCATTTACAACACCTCAGAAACTTAATTTAGCATCAAAAAGACCTGCGTTTCCTCCCTCCAGCGGCATCGTCTGGTTCCGGCTCGGTTCTGCCAGGACGAGAAGTGAGATGACTTGCTGTCGCAAACCCTGTGAGGAGAGATTCAGCTACAGCCGTGCTGTTGTCATTTTTGTCGTCCTCTGTGACAATGTCACAGCTAATAACAATTGCGTTGTCGCTTCCAAAAATGACAAAAGAATATATATATATATATTTTTTTTGTGTGCGTTCCTGAGTTGTTGCATGCCTGGAATGTGAGGAACATTTCGATGATGTTCTCTGCAAATATATACGTGTGTTTTCCAGGTAATACTCAACACCAGCAGCAGCAGCAGCAGCTGTTTCTGTGGATATTAAGCCGAACTGTCATTTAGACAAAATGGCTCAATACCATTTTCTCAAAATGTCCTCTGTCTAAATTACTGCTTAGAGCCTGTGAATCACTTTTTCCCCCCCTCTCCTCACTCCACAGAGTGGCATCATTTATCACTTTTGGAGAAATGAGCAAGCTAATGGAACTCTTAGCATTAACAAACACCACCACTGAAGAATGTTCTGTTCTATTTGCATCAGGCCATTGTTTGATCCATAAAAGAAAGGCGGAAAAAAGATGGAGGAGCTGTTAAAAAAAAAAAAAAGAAGAAAAAAAACCCCCACTTTGCTTCCTATTGAAGACAGTTGTCTTGGCGAAGGAGTAAACAATGCTGCTCTGCATTTAGCTTGGAGTCTTCGTGGAGCCATCGCCATGGCAACCTCATTTTCCAGTCATATCTTTAATGAAAAGGTAATGAGAGAAACATAACGGTCCCAACTTCATTACCAGAGTAAGATTCAGTAATAAAAACTAAATCAGACTGTCTGTCATTTGAAGGAGCAGCAGTGGAAGCAGCAGAAGGGCAGCTGCACACGGCGGCTATAAAAACAGACTCTGCTCTCAGAGAATGTGGAAACATATGCCTGGTCAGCATCAGATCAGACAGCGCAAGTCTCATTACAGACTAAATCACCTCCTGTTTACTTCTCTCAAAGAAAAAGAAAATTCAACGAGCTAATTATGTGTCTGGGCATGAAACACATTTTCGGTTGTTAAGTCTGTAACCTTTACAAATAAAAGAGCCGTTTTTTTTTTTTTTTTTCTTACCATCACTCCAATTAATAAATACTTTATCATGTCTTCACACTTCCTTAGCTTGCCACACTTCCTCAGATAACTTTTACAAGAGATGGTAGAGGAGAAACCCAAGCGCGAGAACAGAACATCATAAAGTGCAAAACAAAATTAAAACCCTGCGTCTGTGGTACAAAAGCTACAGAAAACAAAAATGAAGTGTCTGATTTATGCTTCATGTCACAGACAATCCAAATGCCAAGAACACACACAATGGGAGGAAGCAAAAACATCAAAAAAAAAAAAAAAACTCTTGATAAGAAACTTTTGAAATAAATCAGGAAGTACCTGAAAGAACACGGGATGCAGAAAGGGGTAAATATAAAGATGTGGACAGATAAACACAAGATTGATGACAAATGCATGAGAAAACATGTGGAACGAAAAAAACTACTGACACACTCAGCCCATGGCGGGTACATTTAAACCACCTCTGCATTTGGGAATTTTACATACGCAAGATATAAACATAATCGTGTTTGTTACATGACCTCTGGAAGGAGTCGCCCTTCATAAAATGAGAAGCGGTCGTTCTCCTTCCTCTTTCCAAACCGAATTGGTAAATATGCGTCGCATTAGGATCCACAACAGCACTTTAACTTTGTCATCCTCGCCTCATTATCACGGTAACCTTGCGATCTGGCCAATTTTTCGTCCGTAATGATGCATGGCATTCGGAAAGTAATTTTTAATCACGACCAGGGAGATCCAGCTGCCAGGTATCAAAGCCCGTGGCTGCCTTCGGCTGTGAACTCATGTCACACAAAGTCTGCCGGTAGCCAGCCTCTTTCTTACCTCCTTCCCCCCACAGCCGTCAGAAATCTCCATGCATAATTAGGCAGAGTCCTCGGAGAATAGCAGAATTTTTTTCTTCTTTTTTTTTCTTTTTAAAGATAAGAATATTAAAGAGGTGCTGTTTAATTTATTTATTTTTTGTCTTCTAAAGAGAAGAGGTCGCTCTTGGTGTTGGTCCGAAGCAGAACCTCGACTAGTGCCGTTCTGAATGTCATGCAGATTTAAGCCCAACTAAGATTTATTCATCCCCCTCCTGTCTTCCGCTGCAGTTTACTTCTAACACTCTGTCTTTTCAAACAAGCAAACAGACTCCAATGCAAACTGACTCAGTCATTACCAAAATGAAAAGAATGATAAGAATGATGCCCTGGGCTATAACTTAGATCTGAATACATTCAAGGATAATTATGCGCACTGAGTGGGCTTCAGCGTTTTCAAGCCAAAGCTGAGACAGTCCAGGTTCAGGAGGAATCAACGGAGTAGAAGAGGGATCTGAATATATTGTGAATACATTTTTTTTCTTTTGTCTTATTGTCCACTCAGACAGGAGGATCATTACTGGCTGGGTACGAGCTCTGGCAGCACCAGCCTTCATTATTATGCAGCGGTCAACACAGGTTTAACAAAGAGAAATCTGTCTTGCATTTGTTTATCTGGTTGAACAGAGGCTGGCACCATAAATGTAGACAGTGGCTCAGGTGGATAGACCTGAGAGCACACTGCTTGCACACCTTGCAGAACCCATCTTAACACTTTCTTTCTTTTTTTTTCTTGCCCTCCCCGACGGTGCAGCTTTTTATTCCTTACTCATCAAAGAAACTGATGCAATTTCAAGGTGATGCGCATCTCATCTTTATTTAGATTTTGTAAAAAAAAAAAAGAAAGGATGCATGATCCTTTTTTTTTCCTGCCTATTTTGGAACCTCAAATAACTAGTTTTTCAGTCCAAAGCAAAATGCCAGACAAAAAGAGGTTTCAACAATACAGTGCAAAAGTTTTAAACGCCAACAAGGTTCTTTACTTTTTGCATCTGATTAACCATCCTGATGGGTAAGACCTTATGGTGCCCTAAAGGTCATTTGTAGTTTTTCTTTACACTCGGGGCTGCCTTTTCTCTGATGTGCTTTCTCCTCCATGTATCTGTCCAAAAACAACCTTGGAAACACATTCAAACAGGCCTGAAACTCTTTCAGCAAATGGACTGACTTTAGCTCTCTCCCAGTCTTACTGACACTTGGAGACTTGAGGTTAAGTGCCTTGCCCAGGGCAGAATTTACATTTGGCAAGGGAGAAAGCAGGAATGAAAACCAGGACTTTCCAACTGCCAGACATCTACTCTTCCTATTGAACCACAGCCATGCCCATGAAACTCTTGCTTACAGAGAATATAAAGCCATTGTACACACTTGCTCAAAAGGCCATGTTTTGCAACTTTTTTTTTCTTTTTTTTTTTTTTTTTTACAAATTTTAATAACCTGTAGCGTTACATGCACAGCATCAGAAACACCAATGAAGCTGACCTAAATGCAGACAAATCACTCTCTGCCCATGACTTGGGCAAATGTCCTTTATCAGGACATTAGATTTAGTTGAAATAGTCTTTTTATCCTGCAGATGAGGGCCATCGAATGCAATATTTACAACTATGAAGGTGTTACAGTATACTGTTTGGTGATGCATGTCAATACATGTCAAACAATGCTGTTTAAAGCAATGATCTATCCATCTATGGTAATAGATACCATAGATTATTAGTAATCAGTGATCTCTAGAGGCAACTTTCTTTCACTGCTATGAATATTTCAGTCTATTTATTGTTTGATTCAAAGTCAGATAAAAGATCCAGAAAATATATATAAGGGTGGCCAGACCAGTAGAAATTTTTGGGTGAAGCAAACAATAAACATAAAACAAACACATATATATATATATTTTTTTGTTACATTTATTGATATTTATGTCTTGACTGACTGAAAAGTATAACTCTCTCTCTTTCTGAACCAAGCATAATCCTCTGGAGAAGCTTGTGGGGAGGTCAGCGTTGTTCCACAGTTGGCCATTCCAGCCCCATCAACGTGAAGAGATATATGAAGTCAGGATGAAAGAATGAAGGGCTAACAGACCAACATCCTGTATATGACAATATAATCTCACTCTACTTTGCAAATGTTCTTAATAATAATAATAAAATAAAATTTATGTTAAAAATGTTTCAATTTCCATTGAAAAAGTTTTAAAAGAATTTTCCACAATCAATGGAAAGTGTTAAAAATGATCCAGCAAAAGCTAAAGGAGACTTTCAGAGCAGATTGGGCAGGACTGAGTTCTCAGTTATGAAATCTCCCCTCCTTTTTTTTCTCAAAAGCTTTGTTTCAGGAGGCCGGTGTGGTGATCTGCTTGTCCTTGACCTCTTTGTGAACCAAATGCTTCACGGGTTTCTCGCTGTGGAGATTAAAATCACCCTGCAAGAACTAAATGCTGCGGGAACAGCATTTAAAAAAAAAAATAAAAATGCTGGGCAGTGCTCCCGTCATGCAACACTTATCTGAAGCTGCTTGACAGTTTTGCCAGCAGTCACTGCTGCTTCTATCTCGCCATGCATATAATCTCTGTTTTTCTGTTCAGTTTCATGTCCACACCCTTTTGAACCCCCCCCTTCCTCATTGACAGATTCAAAAGATATGCATCCGTCGTATATCTTTAAGGCATAGTCGGAGGGATCTCCAGCATCTCACTGTACATGCAGGGAGTATGAGGTGTGCTGCACTCTTGCCTTAATACAGACAGCAGGTGCAGATGGTTATAGGCAGGTGCTCTGTGAAAAAAAAAAGAAAGAAGAAAAAAAGGAGGTATGGAAAAAAAAAAAGAACAAGCACCTGGTCCCTCTGTTGTAGCAGTCTGGGGCTGCTCTCAGCGTGATTAGCTTTGTTTCTTCAGCGGAGCGCGGCGAGGAACAAGACCTACAACTTCATTAGTGTTGGCGCACAGCTCCACTTCCTGTGCTTTTGTTCTGCACTTGACTGCGGTAAGTTAGAACAGTTGGAGAGGGGTGTAAATGAAGGTATTCTCTTTTTTTTTTTTTTGAGAAACGCCAGAAGAAACGAGCTGTAATCTGACGCACACTTCAGAAAGCCTCCGGCTGATTTCACAAGCTCGTGTGCAGAATATGAACGAAAGAACCTACAGTGCGGCGGAGCTCACGTCTAATAGTTTCGCTGGTTCTCCGATCCCCCACTCCTAGATTTAGCATGGAGGTGATTTTGAGTCAAAGTATGTTTGATGTTTCAGACGAGGCGAAATTGGACAAGTGTAGACATTTACGTCAGAGCATCTCCAAAGTTTCAGCTGTGGTACTTTAAAACCCCTTCATCCCTAGAGGCCTCAAATTTGGGGCCAATTGCAAAGAAACCCTCGGGAACAAAGAGAACAGCAAGCAATCATTTCCCCCCATCTTTAAATAAAAGTATTATGTGCAGCTGGTTATATAAAATTACTGCAGAATCGTATCAGTCACAAGCAGATAGAGGGCTAGTTTCAGTCCTGCAGCCATCATTTCCCCCCAAACCAATGCTGTCATATAGAGAGACAATATATTCGTAAAAATAAAAAAAGTAACATGAGTCCAGACTTTGATAGGGCCAATAGTGACGTCGCTCTGACTGTATATGTAGGGTCATTGAAATCTCAATGATATCGCAGCCTTTTTCTGGTTTCTTTGATGTACTGTCCTCACAGAATCCCCACGGCATGATGCTGCCGCCACCATACTTTCCTATAGAGATGGACGGCTCGCAGCATTCCCCCAAACATTTTTCCACGTTGATCAGAGCATTCGGTTTAGATCTTATCTGCCGCTTTGACAGTTTGCTGTACTTGTAACGTGGCAAAATGTGGAAAAAGTTTAAATCTATTAACCTCAAAAGAATAATTTGGTCTTGTTTTTGATGCATGATACATATTTCATGTGGAAAACATCCCTTCAGCAACCCAAAAACTTACACAGGAACTGCTGTACACGATTGTGACTGCTGTGAGTGTATTATCTCCCCAAACTGTCACATATCTTCAAGGACTAGCAGAGAAAATGAGTAATAATTGTGTGTTTGTGTTGTCAGAGATTGTATGCTCACAATTTGCTTTATTCATGGGCTCACTTCATCTGCCAGCCAACCATTTAATAATTGAAGGAATTATCAGGCCAGTGTATCCAAAGCCCCTCAGAAATGTGTCATGCCCCTGAGCAAAGCCTGCAGAAAGGAAAAAAAAAAAAAAAAAACTAGAGAGATAGAGAGAAGAGAGAAAGAGGGGCCTCCTAATTCGGTGGGTGAACATCGTCTCACACACATAAAAAGAGCTCTGTAGTGTTCCACCTACATATGAAGTTACAACACAGAGGTTGATGATGCCACAAATGGCAAGCTTTGACTGGCACAATATCAATATCTCATAACAGCGGGAGACCACGCATGTCAGATAAATTTACGATTCCCTCCAAATGCAGCTCTGCTATTTTTCCTCCTCGTCAGAATGGGTGTTTTTTTTTTTTTTGATGTAGCTAGATTTCAGCGTGCAGTTTGGCTGCTTCCCCCCCCCCCCACTCCTCTCCTTACAAAGAATGTGACTGACGCAACATTAATCTCCAAACAAAGACACTGGCAACAACTACTCTGCGCAATTTCAGGGTGATGAGGTGGCAACGTCAGTCCCCATTTCTCACTGCTCCTTCACAGGCTGCTCCACTTTCTCCAAATTCTCATTTAGATCAAACAAAGCACTCCAGAAAGAGGAGGCGAAACAGTGGCATTTAAATCCGTGGCGCACACTGGAGACTACTTCTTCTTCTCATTTTCTTAACAGAGTCACGCTGAAAAGTTTTGAAGCTGCCATAATAAGGTGTGACCTACATGGGAGGCAGCCAAAGCCCAAACTCAGGCTCCGAGCAACATTCTTGCCTATTGAGCATTCCAAAATGCACATTAAGAGCAAGAGAGCTTCTCCTCTGCAGACATAATTCTCTCCTGGTTGACACGCCGCACTTCCTCGGAGCATGGCTTAGAATACATACCGCTTCCTTCAAGGCGAAAAGCATGCAATATTTATTTTACTGATGCACTGTTTGGTACTTAAAAAAAAAAATTGTTACTAAAAAAAAAAAAAAAAAACTGCAGCCAGAGGTTGTAACATAATATAATCTTTCTGACACTGACATATGAGAAACATTCCTCAGCTGACGCTCATGAATAATGGCAGCTGTTTGGAGGAGAACTACTCTGAGGTCTATTTTCAAATAGGTTTCAGCTGCAGAACTGCAGAACAACCATCCTGCTGTTTGTGTGTTTAGCGAGAAAGTGCCTGGAAATGCATCTGTCATGAACGCGGGAGGCTTATGTTTAAGAAAGGAGCGCACGATACAGGAAGGAAGGAAGAAAGGAAGGAAGATTTTAGCAAATTATTTGAAAGCACCACCTTTTTGACAAAACCGAAATGAAAACATCTTGTTGCAGTAGGATTTCATCATGCATCAAAGAATAGAAAGGAGTCAGGACATTTGTGACTTTTTTTTGTTTTGTTTTGAGACAATTACCTCTGAGTAGGATGTTTGAGGTTTAGCCTGGGACTCACTGACTGTCCTGTGTGGATATTTGAAAGGGGTTTCCTACTCTGAGTGGACATGGCCCTCATTAGGGGGCGAGTGGGCCCAGCATGAAGGATCCCAAAGTATTTCGGTAAGACTGAGTAACGGCAGCGCACTAGTGCACACTGCAAATTTGTCATTCAAAAACCAAAGCATTGTCTTTGATGTCGCCAGTGTGATTATTTTAAAACACTACAAAAACATGGAAATGGTACCGGTTTGTTTTAAACAGGCAGCATAAATGGAGTTCAGTTTTTCCATCAGCAACTTATACCTACATAATATTTCCATGTTTGAAACGTGTTTTTTGCTTTTACCTGTGCTTTTCGGAGATAAATTCATGTCTTCAGGCCGTGACCTTTACTGTGTAGTGGAGCGGCTGGAGTCAGAGTGAAGTCCTCCAAATATCTGCCAAAAAATAAAAAAATAAAAAAGGTGGAGATAATCAGACTCTACCTCAGAAGAGGAACTCAGATACCTTGCATGACAAAAGTACTCATGTCCCTTGAATTTTGTACATTTTGTGAATAATTCAATGATTTCTCAAACATGCATGAATGAGTCAACTGAAAGAGGCCACTAACTGGCATTTGCAAAGCAGCCAGTCCAGGAATTCCTTTTCCCTTTCTTTGGTAATGATTGGCCGTATCCCCAAGAGAGCAGACAAGGACGACTGTAGGTATTAGCTTCTGCACTTGTGACAAGATGGTTTCCACTGTTTCCATGGATGATCAGGGTATATTTGGTGTTAAAACTGTCCTCGGTTACAAGCACTTTTATTTGGGGTCTCAAGTATTTCAGGATTTTTAATTATTTGCAGTCTGTTGACTGCAAACTCCCCCTCAACTACAGGTAGCTATTGTATTTTCAGTTGGTCAGTCACTTTTTCCCCCTTTTCCACTGACTCTAGTCTAGAGGCTCACATCGGACTTTGCCTTGTACCTTTAAAATTGTGGCAACTCTGTTTTTCTTTTGTTTTTTTTAGGTTTGTGCATTTAAGAGCAACACCAACATACATATTTCCATCAATGTAAGAAGCATAAAATATTGCATAGTTCTTTTAAAACAGTCCACTGAAGTTGTCGGCAGTGGCTCTTATGCTGTTGACAAAAGGACAACTTTTAAATAAGGAGATTATTGTAAATTATATTTATGTTTTATTTAGCAAAATATTAAAAAAAAATTGGGGGGGCGGGGGATCATTTCTAATGTGCATTCATGTTCTTTAGTCTCAAGAATATCAAAGATTAAAGGAGAAGATTAAATATTAGACATAAGAAAATGAAGCCACATTTGGCAAAACTGGATTCCTTCCATCTCAACCTGGGGCATCCTTCACCCCGTCAGCAAACCACCACCCCCTGGGTTTAACCCCATCTGTTCCTCTTGTCCAACAGTAGAAAGACGGAGAAAAAGGATGCAAAAAAAAAAAGAAAGACCACAGAGAGCCGTCGATGATGTTGGACAGAAACAGAAGAAGAAAGATGGGGAATGTTCTCAGCTTCCAGTAACTTCGTTTAAGATGAGATGTTTTGCTGCTGGTCAGGGCCGTGCAGAGATCACTAAAGGGGCAGGTGCTCAAAAAAAAAAAGAAAATAAAAGGGCACATCTAACCGCCTTCTAGGACAGAATATTAACAAAGCCACACAGCTTTCAGAGTTTAATAAACAATGATAAATTACAAAATTGTGAGATATACAATCAAAGCTAAGGAACATCTCTATATAGAGCATACAACTATGCATATGCAATATATTTTATTAGTAATTTCTTTCTGCAGGTCTATTTTGTTATAGGAAAGTACTGCAATATTCAAACTCGCAATTTAGTAAGATATGTAAATCAGAGCTAGACCACCAGACATATTTTGTCTTTACAGAATTATACTATTAAAAATATAAACAAGGGCACAATGCAAGCTTTTAGTGTACTGTAATCTACATAAAAAAGGGCTGCCTGTTTGCTACACTTGCAGTGGAGATGAAGATGGTCCATTCAGGAAAGCGGAGCTGCATCAAACTTTAATGTGGAACTGCAGAAAAAAAAAAAAAAAAAAGAAAAAATTGAATTTTGCATGTCACCATGAGAAAAGCCTACTGAGTTTTGCTTAAAAAAAAAACTTTTTAAAAATTTAAATCACACATTTTTGTCTCATGAAGTGATTTTTTTTTTTTTTTGCAAAACAAACTTATCTCTATTCTACGTTTTTGTTTGTGACTCAAAGTTTTGCTTGTGATTCTCACATGATGTCGTGGGCAGGGTCCAAAATCACAACAAAAGATTTCTGGTGTGTGCAAATAAAAGTTTATGTTCGGAAAATAACATTTTAGGTTCACGAGACAAAAATTAGTTATTTAATTTTAAAAATAGTTTTTTTAAACAAAACGTTTTGTTTTTAAAAAAGAAATAATTTCAATTCCAAAAGTTTTGATTACAATTTTATTTTGCTTAATTGAGGTTCGTATTTTAATTTAATTTTTTTCCCCCCATTGAATAATTGGGAAAAAAATAACTTCATACTCTGCGAACCAGACCCTAAACTTAAAGTCTGGGTTGAGTTTTTTCCCCTTCATTAATGACATACATTATATCTATCATGGTAATTCAGGGTGAGTTATTTTTAATTCTAAATGAATATCCTTGTTGGACTTTTATTTAAGTGCTATTCTCCTTCAAGATACATTTACCTAACGCCAGAATAAATGCAATGAACATTATGCAGCACAGGAAATTAGAAGACACATGTCCATTATGGAGATGATCAGTTTTGGACGGGCGATGTGCCTCGTATTGCATAAACGATACTGAAGAATGGCTGCTATCATTAACAATACACTGAAGAAGCTTTATAGTTATCTAGCTTTGCTAGCAAAGTCGTTAGCTAGCAGCTAGCTAATAGCACAACAACAACAGCCTAATGTCTGTATGATAAAACTACCAAGTCGATAGATAAGAACAGTTTTTCCTCACCTGGCTGTCTCCTCCCGCTCAGTAGTTCTTCAGAGAAAGGCAGAGGCCTGTCAGTGTCTGTTGTATTTCATTACCTCTCTGGTTAAACCGCTACTACATGCTGAAGCAGAAACGAGACTTCAACGTTTTCCGTTATCTAACAAGTAGCAAGTCTACGCCACTTTATAAATCAAAAACTTTTTTTTTTTTTTTTAATTCACCAAAAACTGTTCTGTAATCTGGAACGTTCGCTACTTTGAGCTCCAGAGCTCCAGCTCTGGCAACTGCGTCATGCGTCACGGGCAAAAGGTCAAAGGTAACAAGGTGAGCGGAGGGCTTATTATGTTGTACAAAAACAAACAAACAAAAAAAATAATTTTAGTACATGTTATTATGTGTCAGAAGAGGGCTTATAAAATAATAATACCAAAAAACAAACAAAAAAAAAAATTGACCAAAAGTGCACTTGGGGGCAAGGAGCAAAAGGGGCAGGTGCTCAAGCACCCCCAGACCCCCCTTTGCACGTGCCTGCTGCTGGTCATGGAGAACATCAAAAGCATGGAAGCGATTAATTAAAAAGGGCTGCATGTTGGTTTAAATGCCTCTTCAGATTCTTGTTTACAGAGACCCCAGCCCCTTCTGGCCAAATATTAAAACATAATGTACATAGATGGATGAGTGGACGGACAATGCAACAAGGAGCAATTTCTGATAAAACTATTTTTCCAAAGTTGTCTTTTTCTATCCTTATCCATTATTTTTCCATGATTTTCCACACAGTGTAGGAACCTAGTAGTTGTCCTACAATTTGTGCAAAAACAGTCATCTGAAGTCCGGTCCACTGACATCGTAGTAATGTTTGTTGGAAAAGGGCTGACTTCCTGAGTACTGGCAGACAAATTAAAGGAATAATTCATGCAAAAATACAAAAAACTACAAAAATATCCCTTTTATCTGGAATCAAGCTGAGCAGACAGTTCTGGCTGGATTTGATTTAGATTTCTGCTTCTGCTGCAGTTCAGTGAATTTACTTTGCCACCCAGCTGTGACATATCTTCAAAAGATCCTACAACTCTGTCTGTGCAACTAAAGTCTAGCAGTAAAATAGTCCTTCTGAAGTTGTTTTATGGGGAACTTCAAGACAGCTTATAAGCATTCGATGCTCTGATCCAATCAGTCTAAATCGCTCTACTTTTTCTTTTCTTCCTTATTTTGTTTTTGGAGAAACGTTGCCATGGCACAATCGTCTCCTGTCATTTTTCTCCCTGTGCTGGAAAACGAAGGCAGCAAGCTGGGGCAGCCTCTTCTGTGTGGCCATGCGTGGGACAGCCTGCATCCTTACCATCCCCTCACCCCCTTTGACCTGCAGTTGCCACTCAGACTGACGGTGTCAGAAAAGCCCTCGTTGTTTCTAAACCCCCCCCCCCACCCCCCAACCAGAGCTGCAGGTCGAGGTTCAGCTTGCAGCGGGTGGGAGAGATTTCTCCGTTCCGCACGGAGGCAAATTAGCTGGCTTTTACGGCGCAGACAAACATTTCCTCCTACACATCCACACTATTTGTTTATCAGATATTGTAGTCAGTAAGAGCTACATTATGCATGAGGCTACACAATGCTTAATTACACTTGCATGATTTGGATTCCTCATTCAAATTGGGTTGTTTGATATGTGGACAATTCCTAAGAGAAAACATGTAATTACTGCACTATTTCCATTTGGAATGGAAGCCCCTGCTCGCTTGTATAAGTGATGATTGGATTTAATGTCAAACAAACTCTCTCTGTCATTCATTTAGAAACCTGCTTTTTAATGCAGACTTTGGGAGTTTCTTCTTCTTCTTCTTGGTGTAATGACAGCATTAAAGCCTGGGTTGTAAATTTCATATCCTACTTTTCTGCCACATAACACCTTCTTAACAAGGACCACTTTGTCGGAAACCATTTGGTGATGCAGCTTTTGAAAGAATGGTTTGAATTTGAAAGTGAGGCAAGTTGTGAAGCCCTTGCTAAGTGTTTTTTTTTTCTGCGTCAATCCAAACTTTTCTATTTATGAGCACAAGGACAACCAAAATGTTTGAATGGGTGAAACAGGATGGATGGATGGATGGATGGATGGATGGAAAAATACATGCGTGAGAGGATGGATGGTAGACGTGTATCAGTTCATCACCATCAGCCCTTTAGGAATAAGGTGATAAGCTGTGTAATTTACCAAGTCAGATGTGACAAAGCTCTATTTTAGTTGTTTTGAACCACTGTAAACAAGCCAGAGTCGGGGGGTGGCGGGGGTGGGGGGGTAATCACACCTTTTACAGTAATCCTCAAAACAACTTTCAGCTCAAAATCGGCTTTCCAGGAAAGTTGGAATTCCACTCTTATTACCGTGTGGAATAAATGCTTATCCGCGCTCTACCTTGGGAGTTTTTGGCAGCAACCACAAAATCCTTTTCAAAGAGACTGAAACTTAAGCAAACAGCATGTGGCGATTGGGGTAAATGTATTTGAATGAGCCCACTCCACTTCTTGCTGACATTAGCTTTTCAATGCTATATCTCTGACAGATGGAGAATAAGATGCGTCCACATCTCCAGTACGTAGTGTGATGCCCATTTTTTTCCTTGTCCCACTCTTCAAATAAAAAAATAAACATAAACTGAACAGCAGGAACCCTAAGTAGTAAATAAACAGTGTGTTGATGCTGCCCTCTACTGGTGTTGCTGCATCAAACGTTTGTAAATCTTTGGAAGAATTCACATACATGTAAATGTTAATGTTTTTCACACAGACTTTTGTGTCTGGACCGGCCTACAAATACCCCTTGATCTACTCCGTTCCATTCGTAGCTCCGGCTGCAGGTTTAGAGTTGGTGTAGAAGTCCAACCAGATCACCGCAGCTGGTACATTGGGCCTGTTGGCTGCTTCTTGGACGAATGCTCTCCTGTCCCAGCCTGTAATTTTAGGGGAATGAACAATGCCTCAGTAGGTTTGCAGTCATGTCATTCTCTTCCATTTTCAGATGATGGATTCAACAGTCGCAGATGTCCAAAGCTTGGGATATTGTTTTTTTTTAACCTTACCTCACCACTTTCATGATGCGTTCCTTGGTGTTTGTTCGGTATTGTTCTTTAAACCGCCCCCCCAAAAAAAACCATATTGTAAACAAACATCTACATTTATACTTAGGTGACTGGATTCTTTCTTTGCCTGCACCGAGTTTTATCCTTGTCCTCACTTTGAGTTGATCTTGCATTAAAGGTTTCACGCTCATCTTTGTGGCCAGTGCCCTTCAACTTTTGGCTGTTTATTTTCTTCAAATAGTGAAGTAATTAGCAGGATCCTGTAGAACCTGGCTGCCTGCTGAGGAGGCAATTACATAATTTGATTCAGATGCACTTCTCCAGTTATGTTTCCAATTGTTAAAAGACATCAGGCTCTCTAGAACTGGAGTTTGAGATCCCTGGTCAAATGTATAAAAATCCTAATTACAAAAAAAAAAAAAAATTAATTAAAAAAAGTTTGTGGTTTTAACATGAAAAAGGTCAAAAGGGCATGAACACTTTGCAAGACACTGCATACAGTCTTATAATTGGATAAACAATAACATCCAGATTTAGTATGTTTTCTGTGTCCATTTCAAAGTTATTTAAAAACAGGAAAAAAAGGCACATTTTTGCCTATGCAAATATTACAATGTACTTAAACATTGTGATAACCGAACTCACAACGTCTAAGAATATGAGCAAGATGAACACTGCAATTTTAAACTAAATTAAAAAGAAAACCTTTAGCTTGGAAAGAAAAGCAGACAGTTTAACGTCCCAGTCTGAATCTGAACATTCATTTTCACGTTGCTAATGCTCCCTCTTTAAACTGTGAGCCGAAAAAAATCATCTCTTGACATCTCCCTCTCCTGTAACTGCACTTACCATGACATTTTATTCCTTTAGCTTGTAATTGATTTCTCCTTCAGTTCATTAAATTGCCCGCAGAGCACCTGCAGCACAAAGCTAGTTAGCAGACGCCCAGCAGGAGCTTAATCCCTTAAAAAGAGGTGAATTAATGAGTGTTCGAGTAATGCATTGATTAAAGAATCAGTGCCTTTGTTTCTTTGCATGAATACTGTAATATTCAACAGTGTTAAGCACCAAGAAGAGCACATTTTTTCCAATATTTTTCCATCAATACAGATCTCAGTGTAATATCCTTTGGCTGATTGTGAATCCTTAATCTTCTCCGTCGAGGAGGTTATTAAAGGAAGACATCCCAGGAGTGTTACTGTCCATCATATTCAAAAAGCTTATTGCAGACTTTTCATTACATCCAGGCCATGTTCAATAGTGGCTCAAGAATAAAAAGATTTTTGAGGTAGCTTTGTTTTGATACACATGATAGAGTCAAACAGTAAAAATGTACTTTCATCATTATGAGGAAGTTTAGTTTCCATTTTGTGCAAAGTTGATGTAATAAATGCTAAAACACACAAATCTGATGATTATATATACACACATACTTACACTCATTAGCAAAACTGCAGAACTTGAGGTACTCAGGTGATGGAAAGCACCTTGACATATCTGCATTAATTAAATGTTGTAAGATGAGTTAAACATTTTATAGTTTAAAGTTGCATCCAATTTAATCTCCTCAGGTAAATATGGTTGCCATTTTCATTCTTCAGGTCTAAACATCACCTATTGAGTATCTATCCCATGGTGACCATCCTGGGCCGCTGTTCAGGACAAAGTCTCCTGCAAACACATCATGTTTAGGTTAGTAAAGGACCCAAGCACAGAGACTGATGATGGGGGAGGAGGGGGGAAACAGCATTCTTTTAATTATAAACAACAAACTACTCTGTAGACTTACAGTCAGATCCAAGGGACCTAGAAGGACATCATGACAGAAGGATCCAGTGATAAACAATGAACATTCAGGAGCTTAGATAGTGAGGAGTGTGAATGTTGACAAGAGGCAGGTGGTTGATTACTAACAGGGTGCAGCTGGGAGGGAAGGCAAACATGTAGACTGAGGGAAGAAGAACAATTAACACTAGAGCTGAACAAAGACTCAAGGAAACAAGCCAGAGGGCCAACACTGATCCAAGAACACAAAATCCAAATGCACAAAGAACAGAAAGCAAAAATAAACTACAGACAAAGGAATGAATTTGTATGCCGAGACCTTTTGAACGACTACGAATAAAAGGGATTGAACAGAATATGGTGGATATAAAGAAACAAAATGATCAAACTGCTAACACCCCAGGTCCATGACAGAGAGCTCACCACCTGGAAAGACGGGATTCATCCTGATTATGTCGCGTATTAACATGAATGTAACTTCACCTAACCTGATGGATACAATAGAAAAGGCATCCAAAGTCCCCTCAAATCTCTCCTCTTTCACACAGTCACTAAAATAAATTAAAAAACTAGAAAAAAAAAATAAAAAAAAAAATTGCAGAAAAAAGAAAAAATGAGCCCCTAAACAAAAACTGAGACTAATTACCAAGCTGTTTACTTGCTGAAGGGGAATCACTAATTAACAACCAAATGTTTACTTCATGTCTTCTGTGTTCCTACTGAAAAATGCATTTTTCTTATGTAACGAAAAAAAAAAGAAGAAAAGTTTGATCTTTAATTCCTTTTTGGAAAAAGGCTCATAACTGTTGACGGCAACAGACCTGACCAGCTTTGCTTCAGATCACTGAAAGTAAAACTCCAAAGAACGAGTAAATACTCTACATATTTATTCACGTCAACACTCCAAACATTTGAACTAAAAGCATCTTTTGCAAATCTACCTGCTTCTCTGATGAATGAAAGAGAAACCAGCAGCAGCTGTTCCATACATTTCACAGCACACTTCCGTGAAAAACATGCCAACAGAGTTGTTTTTGTCTTTTCGAAAAGATTACACGGCCTACATCACGCAAAAGGTAAAGCAGCAGAATACATCTGTAAACATTAGTGGTGTGTTTTATCTCTGCTGCAGCTCCCCCACCCCATCCCATCAGCGGCTTAGTTTGAGCGAGGTGGGATGAACGTCGCAGATGTCGAACCACTGCTGATCCACCTCCTTGTGTGGCATCAAGCCATTTCGCGGCAGAAAGGGCCGGCGCCAGCGTTCGCGGCTGCCCACCACTCGCCAGAAGCGCGTGCCCTTGAGCAGAAAGAGGGCATTGTGGGAGTAGGAGAAGTAGGCAGCGTCGATGCTGCCATCTGGATGGTCTCCGCTCTCCACCGGAGGGAAAACATCTCGGATGTGTTTGGGGAAGCCACTCGCCAAGCTGTTTGTTTCCACGCTGAATGCATACACCTGTTCAGACGGAGAGAGTTGGAGCATTTCGCAAAAACAGAGATCTGACTAATTACAAATAACAGAGAAAGTGTAGGACTTTTGTCTGCTTGAATACGCTCCCAAAGGACACTGAAAAAAACAATTACCCAGTGCTCTTTACAAGCTAACTGCCAGGTGTTGTATTGTTAAAGATTTAAATGACTGGGTGATGTCATTTAATCATCTGCTCTCCCCTTGCTTTGACTTTTACTGCAAAGGTTACATAATTAAACTGCACTTAGTTAACTGCAATATAAATCCAAGAATTTGTTTCTTACTTGAGCTCTTCTGAAGAAGTAGATGTGGGAGTCTCTCCTGTCATAAAAGGCCGAGTCAATCGGACTGGGAATCCCCGGGAAGCCCTCAGAAATCAGCCTCGGATAGTGGCGGCCCTCAGAGTCGTGCCTAAACACCCGGTCGTTCTCGCTGTCGTATCTCCAGAACTGCAGACCTTCAACAGCGACAGGCTGTCACACGGACTTCCCCTCAAATGTCCCACTTGTAAGAAAACGGTGGAAATGAAATAGTTTCTCTACCTTTAAAGAAGTAAACGGCCTCTCTTCTTCTGGGCCACACGTGTACGTACGCGTCTACTCCATCGCTGGGGATCCCGTGCCAGCCGATTTGCAGCGCGACTGGGTCCCCGTAGCGCGTCCTGTTGTTTCTGTTCTCGTACAGCCAGTACCAGCCGTCTCTCATGAAGTACGTGTTGAAGCGGATCTTTACGTCCCCGTAGGGCGTCTTCTCTTTCCTGATCCAGTCAAACACAGTGCTGAACCGGCCTTTACAGCCACCTGGGGTGGGGGTCAAACGTGAGGAGAAATAAGCAGCAATTACAAAAATAATCTCATGTAATTGTTATGTATCTCTATCCCACACTGAATCTCTTGGGATTTTTAGGTGAGTGTGTCCAAGAAGTGTTAGTATTAGAGCACCATATAGATGCTGAATAGCTTTTCTGTCCATCCAGTCCATCTCGAAGCTGGATTCATGGGGCAAATAGCTGGGCTGCATTATGGATCCAGGCCTGTAGATATGAGGCAGCCCCAAAACATGGCCGATCTCATGAACTGCCACCTAAGAGGAAGGATATGAAAGGGGGCAGTCAGTCAACATTTAGATTTTCCAGTAGTAACTGGCTATACTCAGCATACTTACTTACTTTAAGGAGGCTTATACCAGTGTGAGAACTGGGACCAGTGAAATGCTCATCATCGTCAAAATGGATATCTCCCAGGAACCACGCGTGGGCAAATTCCTGACCAGTGCCATCAAACTTTTGATTACATCCCAGATGTCTTCCTGTGAGGAAGGGACAATGTGAAGAAAAAGATAAAGAAAAGAAAAAACGATTCCTATTTTTTAAATTAAAATTATTACACATTTTTTAGACTTACATTTGTTAGTTTTATCTACAGTCTACATAAGAGAACAGTAAGCTTTTACTCTTTATCATTTATATAAATTATAAAATAACCCAAAAACTAAAAAAAAAAATTCAATTAGGCTTCAAAAGACCATTTGATTAATTCTTATCACCTTTGTCAGCTTTATTTTAAAATCTACACTAATTAGTTTGACTGAATTATTCTATAATAAACAAAGGAATTTTTAAAACATACATTTTAATCTGTGAAAACCACTAGCACACAAAAACCTTTTATCACTGACGAAATCTAAGGTATATTGTGGCAATTTAAAGACAGAGAATTGATTCCTCTAAGTATTTATTAATGCAAAAAGAATACATTTATTTCCCTGAAATTCTGTTCTTTTTTCCCCCCATCCCCAGTTTAAAAAATATTCATACTTGTAAATTGTGAAAACACATTCTAGACCTGACAAATACCTTTTGCTGTAAGCATATCTCCAGGTCTTTTGGTTTATATTTTTCCACATCTAGAGACTGAAACAGTTGCCAAACAGCTCAAGCTTAATCAGATTGGATAAAGACCATCTGTGAGCATCAGGTTTTTTTTTGTTTTTTTTTAATCTTTCCACTCGGATATATTTAGGTCTGGAACTTTGAATGAATCATCCTATCACATAAATATGCTTTGGTGCACAGTATATTTTCACATCACCTTTTGCATATTGGCTAGAAACATCTATTTTGGTTTCATCTGACCAATGCTACTGTAAGTTAGTCACAATTTTGATTAAACACATTTAAATTTGTGGCTGTAAAACACTCTGGCTCAAAAGTTCACTACAGAGTGACAGACATTACTAAAACCCAGTAAATTATGTACAATGCATTATGACAAAGTGAGTATATGACATACTGACTAATGCCCACCCGTGCCAAAGCCCAGCTTGATATCAACATCCTCCAAAGGTGACCAGGTATCTTCAACAAATTCCAGCGGAGACACCTCACTCCACATTCTGAAGGCCAACCTGAAGATGTACCTCTGCTCATCAACGGTCAGCTGGCTACTGTAACCTTCTCCAATTAACCGCCACCTCAGAACGTCCTTAGAAAACGCCATGTACCCAGATTCTGTCAAATCCCGCTTTTGCCTCTTTTTTGACACGAGATCAGCAAGGTGACCCCTTCTGTTCTGCAGAGGTTGACTCTGGCTTGAGCTGCTGCTGCTGCTGCTGTTTCTGTTTCCGGTTGGATTACCCAAACTATTGTTTTTGTGTGTATCATTTGAAATAGTCAGGAGGCTTTCTGTTTCGTTAAAATTTAATATGTCGTCCTCAGAAGAGTTTGATGAGCTGCCAATTATGCTGCTTTCTGTGTTGTTACCGTCGGCCTCGTCGAAAGTTTCATTCCAACTGTTTTCCAACTCCGAGCCACCGATGCTGCTCTCGGTAACAACATGGGGATTTGGGTCTGTCTCCTTGTCAGGAACCCCACACCTTGGTTTGTTCATCGCATCCTTGGTGGCATCATCAAACACTCCTGTAACAGGAAGTCCAGATGCCATCTGAAACTCTTTAAGGGCTGAAACAAATGCTTGACTCTCAGATTCACCTTTGTGGACCTTGCCATGACTAGTTTTAGGTATGTCCCTTGAAAGAGGCACTGAGGTTCCCTCTTGGATTGCAGTTTGAAAGTCATCCAGGAAGTCATCACTGAAGGAAATGCCACTTTGTTTCATCTGGATCTCCTCCCTCTGGGTTGGTTTGATAAATCCATACCTAGAAAGAAATAACTGAAAGGATATCCACAAGACAATTATTGTAAAAATACTATGAACCGTATTGAGATCCTCCTGCTGAAATGTTTTCCAGTTATTTTTTGTTGTCTGCAGCCATTTAAACATCAAACCAAGGAGCGTTTTCACAATTCTATGGCTGCGACTTTTGCTACTTGCAATTTTTATATGGAATAAGCCCCTAAGTATGTTAATATTAGCACATCACCAATGTTGGCATAATACACGTACCATGAGCACATCAGCAAATTTGACTAAGGTTAGCTTACATGCTTTTTCTTTTCCATTTAAGTTTCATTAAAATGTCAGTAAAACATGGAAAAAATAAAATTTGAATAATTACCTCCGCTTCATATTCGTCTGTTATGACAGGAGCTTGGTGAGATGTAGGAATCTGCATGTCGGAATGATCCCTGTTGTGGAAAAGTTTCTCAGCATGGTTTGGGTTTGTCAGAAAAACTAAAAGCATCAGCTGGATAATAGTCAGCATCGTGTTTCCAGTCGACTCGTTGACCTTTGTGGAGGAACCAAGCAGTACAAGGACAGAGCAGCACTGCTTTATAAGCAAGTCCTGACTTTCTACACACCCACTTTTAGCCACTTTCCTTAGTCGTGTGTGAAAAGTAAACTTCTCCTTGGTGAATACAACTGGATGTGTTATTCATGCTCCAGTTACTTAGATAAACAGTCGCTAACCTGTGGACTGGGCTACGATCTCACTTTCATGCGAACAACAAACGATGTCAACAAAACACAGCTTGCCATTTTTAATCACATTAACCAAGCTTTATTTTAAAAAACTAATCTTAACACTAACAAGTTTGAAATAAAATAAACTTCCTTGACCCTTCATGACACAAACATTTTTTCAGTGCAAATTTTAAGTCCAGCAATGGTGACATGAGCAGCAAAATATTAAACATGATTGGACATTTTTTTTAAATATAATGTTGAACCAGACAGACAACAGATAGATTGGTCGGATTTAAAGAGTAGATGACTCAGGATGGTCACTGTAGAGCCGTGGCTATCGCTGCTGCCAAATGCTCCGCCGTCGGCTTTTCAGCTGTGCAGCTCACGCAGAGGCCTTCCGCTGCCATGGCGTCCCGTGTAGTCGGCCCGATGGCGGCAAACTACAGACAAATTGAGTCAGACACAAATATTTGTATTCAGGCATGTATTTGTATTCAGCAGTCCTTAATCAATACTTTGTAAAAATCACATTTTGCAAGGCGTTTGAGAAACGTCTCTACTTGTTTTGCAAATCTAGGGTTTAATTTAGAGCCACAGGATTACATTTCTTATGATAAAAGAGATATTTAAAACAAACTAAAACAGACAATACCTATGGTCATGTATATACTGGGACACATGACATTACTTTAAATTTTTGCGCTACTTTGTGTTGGCATATCACATAAAATTCCAATAAACTACGCTGTGGCTGTAATGTGACAATGTGTGAAAAAGCTTAGAAGACGTCTGCAAGCAAGTACTTATGAATATAATAAGTAAGTATGGGTGTAGTATTTTCTGACTTGGAATTCTTTAGAAAAATAAAAGAACCAGTGAACGATTCATATCTTCTTGTGAGCAATTATAAAGAAACTATACCTTTATTTCATTGAGTTGGTCGCCCGACAGCCTTCGCACTGCTTCCAGGCAAAACTTCACCCCGGATGGACTGAAGAAAGCTATACTTGCTGGAGTTCCCTGTGAGTACATAAGTAAGTTACTATTTATAATATATTAAACAGCATTTTTTTTTATTTTATTTTTTTTACTTGAAAATACAGAAGAAGTTTGGTTTCACCTGCTCTGTGAAGTAGTTTTTCAGATTTTTCTCAAGATCTGGATGTTCAGCCGTTTGATAGACAGTCAGCGTCTCTAAGGGAACCCCTGGAAACAAAGAAATAAATCCCCCACGGTGACGAAGGTAGTGCAGTTATTATCTCATTAATTAGCTTAACCCCAGAGGGCATTTATGGACTTAAGTTTTAATTGTGAGACACAATAGAAGACAGTGCTTACCATTTTCCCTTAAAGCCGTGGGCAAGACTTCTCTTTTAATTGAGCCACAGGGGAAAAAAAGCGGTGGGATATTGGTGTCCTCTCCTAAGACAGAAAGAAGGACCACGTCACAGTGCTTAATAGAAATTTTCAATTTGCCTAATAAGCGTGAGAGAACAATACAGATCACATCATACTTTCAATAATAAGACGTGATAGGACATCAGCTGTCCCCGTGTCCTCTCCCAGGGGCTTCAGACCCAGACTTTGAACTGCACAGAGCAAAGCGCAAACAGAACAAAGATGAACACAAACCTTATGCTGATCATTCTTCACTAGATCATCTTCTTTATGTCGAGTTTTCATGTAACAATTTTTGATAATCGAGTGTGTTAAAATATCTATCTGACTGTCAATCTGTCATGTTTTGCATTGCTTATATAATTAAATCAAACAATTCCACTAATTTGTGCACTTTAGCAATATGCTTATAGCTGTGCAAGTAGATGTTATTTTTGCCAACAATGAAATTACACAAAATCCTATTTTGACTGACGTCACAAGCAGTATTATATAATGAAAATTGGTCTCTTCCAGAGCAAACTTTCAGTCTGCAAAGATATTTAGCAAACCCACTTGAGAGATCATGGGAAGAGTTTGTGAAGAAATTAGAAAGAGGTAAGGAATAAATGGAGACTTTGTGCTGATTTGAACACAATCTCTTGACAAAGTAACTAATATATATTTCATAGGGATTTCATATCACACACCAACACAAAGTAGATTAAAAGTGTGGAGTAAAAGTAAAATCAAGCTTAGTTTTCAAATGTATGCATCACAAAAAAATCCCAATAAAATATTCAAGCTTCATGTTGTGATGAGACACAATGTGGAAAAGCTGAACTACTACTATTGCAAGGCCTTGAATTGAGAATGTCCTGATCATCTGTAAGACAGCGCTACATCCCAATCCACATGTTTACGTAAAACACGTAAAACACCTGCAGCTTTACACGAGCAACCGCAAATGACAGAACAGTAAAAACTTCATTTCAAGCAAACAAGGATAAAACGTTCCATTTTACACACTACTGCAAAAATAAGAACGATGTATGTGTCAGAGAAAGTAAATTCAGCCTTTCTTTTTTTTTTTTTTAAATAGACAATGGAGAAGTTAAGCAAACATTGGGAAGTTTTCCACCTGCTTGTTGTCTGTATGTCACAGCAATCTGTCACTTGTGTCTAACAACTGGCTGACCGTACTCAAACCTCTTCACACATGTCTGCAAGCACCAGGTGCATGTCGCACTCAGATATAAATAGTTTATGAGGTGCAATATCCACTAGGAACGTTTAGGAAACGCTGATTTAAGAAAATTGTGCTCAACGGCTTACCTAATGCTGCGGTTGCCTTCCCGACCACATATATGGATTTTGAGTTCCATTTGTCTTTTATGGATTTGTTCCATTCTGGATAAAGAAGACATGTTTTGCCAATCATAATGTAAAATTCAACTTCCAGAGAAATACACTACAAATGTCTGCTAATGCTTAAAGCATGTGCTTATTTTATGGGATAAATTCACCTTCTCTCCTTCCTCCCAGGTCTAAACACATCTTCACAGCCTCCACTGCTCTGGGACTGGTAAAGATCAGGCCACCATGTTTCTCCGGCTGGAAAAGCTAATAAAAGCAATACATTCTATTTTAAAAACTTGTTAAAAACCCATGTTTCTTTTACGAATTTACGATGTTTATTTCTAATACAGTACTCATATTAAAGGTTATGCTGATACAGCATTAACAGATTACAATTTTTGAATTGTTGAACATTTTTGTTCCAGGGGTTGCAAACATAAATGCATTTCTGTTTATGCATGATGGAGATATTTATTCCTTTATAATGAAACGTACCTTATCGGAAAAGGTGTTTAATGAGACAAACTTAAAAGACAAGACAGGGATGAGTGTTGCTTTGTGTCCATGCGATTCCAATTCCTTTAGACGCAGAAAATGACACATAAAAACCATTTCATCAATCACATTACTACGGTTTCTTCTGGATTCGGATAAGTGCGCTTCTACCTTCATGTAGGGATCAGGTGCAGATTCCTCGTCTCTCGGCTCTTTAAGTAGTAATACATGCATCCTGGCAAAGAAACGCTAGATAACTAAGAATACGGAGAAAGTAAGATTTTAGGTTCTTTTGTTGAAAGGGCAACGGAATACAGAAACCCAAAGTAGAAAAACGACCACTGACAGTGGGTGTGGAGGCTCTTATAAGTCAGTCACTCCCTAAAACTGTCACATACTGATAACGTTATTGACTCACCCTTACTGTGCTGGTGAACAATAGCAAGTACTGGCAATATTCACTAACAGCAAACAGAAATTACAATTGTTGTCCTTTAAAGTTAAACACACAGTGATATTTTCGGAATACACTGAGTGTTCTGCAGCCTGATTGTTATTGTTTACTATTGGTGACACATTAGCTATAGTGAAGAGAATATACCGCAAGCTACTAGTTATAAAATAGACAAAACAGAAACGGTTTGGACTTTTTGATTAAAATCAAGATGTAACGTACCTTCAGCTGTCCATACAGATGTTCTCATGTATGATCAAGAATGGGTGTCCACAGATGACGTATTGCAGTTTTTTAACGTAAATGATGTGTGCACAATCAGCTGAACAAGTGTTAATTTTAAAAGACCACAGAAAAAAATGTTACCGTGCGTTTAATACGGTTGTGCTTTCCCCAGTATTGCTGATTTTGCTAGCGTCTAAACTGTGTTTTCCCCGGTTAGGGAGAATAGTTAATTCCATTTCCTGTTTGCAGTCAAGCCGACATTGCGGTTCCCATGTACAGCGGAGAGCGACAACCCTGTACGTTTAGAGCCAAAATGGCGGCCTCCGGGCTTTAGCTTCTGCGTAGATTCTGCCGAATAGATGTCGAAGAGCATAGAAGCTGGGTACAAGAGCTACGAGTTTGTTTCGCACGTCGACCTCTCTGCCATATTGCGAGTGCCACTTTTTAGAAAGACGCGTAAAAAAAGCTAAGAATGCGAGAGTTGACATATCCTTTCGTAGGGATCATAGCAGCGTCAGGTCTTCTATTTCTATGTCCTGAACTATGACCCTTTCCCCGCCCACCTAAAAATAAACGTGTTTCACGCTTGCAAGCATGGCTTCTTCGGCTAAGAGGAGAGCAGTTGGCGTGGGTGAAAATCCCGAAGAAAGTGAGAACAGCTCGGATGAGAACCCCGAGGATGATGATGAGTCCGCGGAGGAGGACAGCGATGAAGAAATTAATGAGGTGAAACAACAAATAACTCATTAAGTACTTAAATGGCATCCTTAGCCTGTTAGCTGGAATCTTCCGTTTATTTACGAGGTCTGCACACGAACCTTATTTGACGCTTTTCTACCCGATTGCTTTGCTATCCGATAGTTTAGAGTACGTGAAGCGAAATTTGCTTCACATTCTTACGTTTGTGCGTTTACTTTATTAGATTAAACACGTAAGCTTTTGGCCATTACCCGATACTGTTGGTCTGTAATTTTCACCTTTTCCACTTTTTCTTTCAGGAGGTTTTGGTGGATTTTGAGGCGCACGCTATTTCATCCAATGATTTCAACGGCGTTAAGAAGCTGTTAAATCGGGTAAGAAACCATATCTTTGTATGAAAAATCTGGTCTGCCCGAGAGAGCTGTTATTGATGTCACTTCTGTTATGATTGGCCACAGCTCTTCCTGAAGGCTCACGTGGACGTATCGGAGATGACTGACATTATTATCCAGCAGAATCACGTCGGAAGTGTGGTCAAGGTGGGTTTATCGTTACATTACATGCTTTTTGCTCTGACTTGCTTTGTCTTGCTTTCCGTTAACGCTGTCCCTTCGTTTGGCTGCAGCAAGCCGAAGTGCCAGAGGACAGCGATGATGATGATCCAGATGAAGTGTTTGGGTTCATCACTATGCTCAACCTGACAGAGAGAAAGGTAACATTGCAGCCATACGCAACCCTGAGAGGTTGTCCGGTGCTAAAAATCAATCATTCATCTGTCCAACAATCCAGTCGTGCATCCTTCATCTGTACATGCAGATGTTGTTTAGCCAATTAATTTTATTTTCCGTCAAACAATATCTGTTCACCCAAATCACCCAACAAATCAAACCAACCATTCAGTCGAATCATCCATCCGGTTCTCTGCTCTCTTTTCCTTCTCATTTCCCGCCATATTTAAAGTGTGATCTGTGTAGAAATATTGTCCATAAATTTTCATGATTAATGTCTGTATTTATGCTTTAAATGGGTTTTAAATTTGTGCCTCGGGAAAGACGCAACTTGGGAATTAAAAAATGCTTTGAAATCCCTTTTAAATGTAAGGGGTGATTATTTTTATGTTTTATTTTGCAGGGTGTGCAGTGTGTGGAGGATGTCAAGGAGCTGGTAGTGGACCAGTGTGAGAAGAACGCTCCTCACAGCATAACAGAACAGCTCGAGAAGATCCTCAGCGACACTAGCAAACCTGTGGGTCTGCTGCTGAGCGAGCGCTTCATCAACGTACCTCCACAGATCGCCCTTCCTCTCCATAAACAGCTCCAGTGGGTCCTCGGTTTTACTTCTTATCGCTTCCTGGCTCAAATATTTTACATCGGCTAATCCGGGTTGCTAAAACAAAATTGATTTTTGTCTTTCAGGAAAGAAATGGCAGATGCCCAGAGGACAAACAAACCGAGCGGGAGGTGTCACTACTGCCTGATGATCAGCAAGACGTGCAAAGAGGCAACCAAGAGCATCCCAGCTAGGGGAGAAGCTCCAAAAGAGGAGTACATGTTTATCAATGCGGAGGAGGAATTCTTTCATGAGGTACAGTCATAAATCATACAAGCTGTGGAAGATTTAAACCAGATTGGATCTACAGGTCCCAGTAAATCAGAAATAATTAGTTCATTTTAGTAGTTTTATTCAAAATGTGAAAGTAGCATAGATTGCACAGTGACATGATATATTTGAGGTGTTTATTCCTGTTAGATTATGACTTACAGCTGATGAAAACCAAAAATTCAGTTTGTCATTAAATGCAAGTACAAAAAGGCGAATGTTACTGCCTACATAAGGTGCTGCATCTGAAGTTAATGTAAAGTTGAGTGGAAGGACAAAGTGTGGTGGAAGGTGCACGAGTGGGAAATCAACTGTTTTTGGTCCTCTGTGTTCATCTAGTTCAAAGTCGGCACATTAATGTAGGAGATCATACAAAGACCAAGTACTGAACTATTATGCAATACAGTACACGAACATATTTCTTAGAATGTGTATTAAAATGCTTTTTATTGGGCTTACGTAAGATTTTGATTTGTGACAAACAGATATTGGGTTTTCATGAGCTGTAAATCATAAAAGAATTAACCCCCAGACCCCCCCAAAAATATTTTACTGAATTACCAAAGCCTTAAATAAAATCCAAATTCACTGACTCTGCTTTTAGCTTATTCTTAGCTTTTGTTTTACAGCAAGCCATCATCAAGTTCCACTACTCAGTAGAAGAGGATGCAGATTCCTGTCTAAGTGGCAGGTGGTCGTCTGACGACGTTCCCATGAAGCCTTTCAGGACGGTGATGGTGATTCCTATGGACAGAATGCCTGCTGTAATGGAAAAACTAAAGGAATACCTGACTGTGTGAGCCAAGACCCAGACAATCTGGAAATTATGCAAAAAGGCTGTTTAAAACCTCGGCTACCGTTGGTGGCTTCCTGATTCTAAAAACAGCTTTTGTGGCTAAATATGTACAAGGCAACAGCAATTAAAAGACTAGCTTTTTAATTCTGTCTGAATAAATTTACTGTACAATAACTTTTAAGACTACACATAAGTTGTAATTAAGTCAAATGAAGTAAATGTATGCTTTTCATATTGAAATCCTGTTTTGTCCACTTCAGCAGTTTTCAAAGAAGCTTCATGATTCCGTCTTGCAAAAGAAAAAAAAAAACCTCTGAAATATTAAGAGCTCATTCTTGTTTTTCCATTTCAACTCCTAAGGCTGTTTGTTGATCTAGAGAGAAATATAACAGCTTACGCATCTGAAATAACTTTTGGCATACTTAGTTGTTTTACACACAGTACTCTGGGATATAACTTTGGAAAAGTAGCAAATCTACATACTGGAACTTATTACTGATACCGTTTTCAGTGTCGGCTCTTTAGTCTTCAGTGAAGTGTTTACAAAAGCTTTCAGGCTACAAACAACCCCTGTAGGTTCTGTCTGCTCCAAATAGTTTACTTGCGTAAAACCCATATGCTTCAGCTCACTGAATCACACATTTGTCAGTTTGTGTTCCAGCTGCACAGCTTCTGTCAGTGTCACTGTTTCTGTTTGTGGTTTGTTTCTTTGTGCAACGTCTGGATTCCTCGAAGTCCAACATGACTTGCAGTATGTCTTTGCTTTCACTAGGGGGCAGATTGTAGAAGAAGTACATCGGTGCCATTTCATTGAACCTAAAACACAAAATCATATTAAAAATATACATTCCAAAAAAAATGTAGTTCATATAAAAGAGCAAAAAGAAAAAAAATCTGTAGGTATTTTAAGATAAATATTTGTTTGGTAATTCAAACAGGAGCAATTATAAGGATTCCTACACTTTCTTAAATATTTGATTTGACTATTTAAGTCAGATCCAGGTATGAATAATTAAGGAAAAGTTTGTCCTACAAGTTTCTGTAGAACAAGTCCAAAAAATGTTCAATAAATGTACTGGTTTTCTTAATGATTAATATTTATTTCAAGTACCTTAGAAAATCATTCCTTGACTTTAACAGTTTATCCAACAGTGTTTTGATCTTGACTTTTTGAATAAATGAACAATTACAAACAACTTCAAAACAGCTATTTTACTTCCCTTTTCAGTCTCTATATGACTTCACATTTAGAATAAATAGGAATTTCAGTTATTCAACTACCAAAAACTTATTTTTAGGATTTTTAGAGAAATAAAAGGAATAAAATTTTGCTTCCAAAAATCTGAATTTATTCTGAGAGTGATTCAAAACCGGGCTGCAATATTTGTTCAACAGGTACTTGTTCTGATCTATGTTCTTACAACTTATTAAAAAGCAGGTTCAAGGTGAATGTTTTGTGCTCAAATGCCCAGGTTAGAAAATGGAAAAAAAAAAAAAGTGTCAGAACCCTTACTTATAATTCATATGCACATGTCTGCTGAACTAAACTCACATTTGAGGGGAAATCTCCGACACTGTTCTCAAACTGTTTTCAGACAGGGCGTATTCGTTGAAGACCACCCACTCTGGTAGTCCCAGTTTGTGTGACTGAACTCCGTAGCCAGAGAATGGCTGCAACTGGGCCACGTGGTTGTTCGTCAGAATGAGATAATTCCCCGATCCGTCCACATCTCGAGCAATCTCCGCAAATGGGAAAAATAAAAAATAAAAGAGGAAAATGATAAAAATGAATGAAGCTGAAGAGTACAAAGAAATAACACTAATGTGCTTTTATTTCCTACCTGCATGAAGAATCCAGCCAGCAGGGCTCTTTTTATGTCGTTAGTGTTTGTCTTGGTTCCAAAGGCTGGCTCAGAAATGGGAAGCTCAATTCGGTTCAGCGTGCTAGTCAGCTCTGATCTAATAGCGTCAGCGATGCTCAGAGCGGAATGATCCAGAAAATAATCTTGGCACCAAGTTTTCACATCCAAGTCTAAAACGATTTCAAAAAGTCTTTAATACACAGCATTTAGATGATGGATCTCTAGTTTTCCCAGTTTGCTTAGAAAAAAAAAAAAAAAAAAACTTGGGATTTTCATTAGCTATAATTATTTCACACATCCCTCTCTAATGGTACTATATAATAACCTTCAGTTGTTTTTTTTTCCCCAAGTTGAATTCATAATTTCAGTCAAATTCAAGAGGTGCCAAGAGGCGGCTGTTTTAAAATTTACAGCATAAAATTTAGAAATGGAACTCTATACTGAGAGCAGAGCAACTTACATTGATCATTTTGTTTTTGTTTGAAGGAATTGTAGATATTTATGAGAGTGAAGTGATCGCCGTCAGGATGTTGGAACTTTCTCTGACACTTGAACGCCTCTTGGGTCGTGCTGCCAGCTGGCCGCAGGAAGCAGCTTGGTGCTGAAACACAAAGACAGACAGAAGCTCCTTAAAATGAATCGAAAATTTTTCAAGCTGCACATGCGGACTGCGCATACCCGACAGCATGGCTGCGATTGTCAGCACCTCACTAACGCAGTCAAACTCGCAGGACGCTAAGAGAGCTTTAGCCATCTGAGGATCCAGAGGGATTTCAGACATGATGATGCCAATTTCAGACAAGTTCCCATCATCGTCTAAAGCTGCGAGGTAGTCCAGCTCCTCCAAGGCCTGCATGAGACCTTCTGGATCTGTCACAAATGAAACAAATGTAAATATATATATATTATCTATTATTACCTCCATTTCACTTGATTTCGGTGCAGCACTAAACTAGATATATCCCATAGCCATTGATGTATTGGTCTCATTGTATCTGTTCTGTTCACACTGGGAGTTGGGGCAAAACTCAGACAATAGTTGGTTGCTGAGCTCTCGACTCAGCTAAACCATGGGTGGGATGAACCCAAACAGATGCCCAGAACAAATTCTGCTGTGATCTTTTAGGAAAATAGGAAAAGGCTATTTGTGAGAATCGGTTACTTAGAGATATAAATATTACACAGAATTCATTCGGGTTGGCAGGATGCCTTACCTGGTCTTTCGATAAAGTGACACTGCCCAAGACCCGCTATCTCCATTCTCTTTAGGTAAAGGACAGTTGGTGTAATGTTACAGTCCAAGATCTGTGGGTAGGTTTCGGCCATGGGTAGACTCGCTTCAGGATACAGTCGGAAACATTTACCTAACAAAAGCAAAGCACATTTTGATAAAAATGTGAATTCGTACAACAGGAGTCCTTAGTTTGACTGGAATTTAAGCTGGAAGATCCACCTGCTGGTGAACACAGGTGTTTGCGCACATCTGCTTGACACCGACTGATGGGTTGAAGCACCTCAGAGAAAGCTCTTGCTCTTGGATTGTAAATCTTCATAAAAAGATTGGCAAATACAAAGCGTACTATCAGCACTGTAATACTTTTATTATTGAAATCTCTTGAAGTAGTAATGTTTTTACCATTTTTTTCTGGACGCCTGTGTCAATGACAAAGTTGACCGATTGCCCAGCCCACCACACGTCCTCCTGTTTATGGGTCAAAAGAAAAACCCTCTTGGAGTTTGTGGCGCCTGCTTGTTCGATCAGTAAAGGTGAGAACCCTTCCTGGCTTGGGCACAAAACGATTGGTGTGATTTGGTCCAGTCCCTCATCCAGTCTGGGACTCTCACTCTGAATGATGCTCCAAGCTCTGCAGACATCCTTTTAGAAACATTATATTCAACCCTTGTTAAAACAGATTTTAAGCACCAACTTTTGGCTGAACAAATAGCTCTTGGATTAACATAAAAATAAAAACCCATCTTACCTCCTCTGACGCCAAAAACACAATGACATTTCCAATCTCTTTGGTAAGGTGGATCTCCTGAAGCAGGGCGAGTGCAAGGTAAAAATAGTCTTTGTTGTTCATGTTGGTATACACCACCTCAGGAGAACCAGAGACCTCCAAGTTGACGAGTGGGACACTTCCGTAGTGGCCCAGGAGCCTGTCCACCACAGCGGACATGGTGAGGATCACCACCTTGAGCTCAGGCCTCTGCAAGAGGACGTTCTTGAGGAGACCCAGCAGGATGTCTGTGCTAACTGTCCTCTCGTGGGCCTGGTCTATAATGATGACTCCGTATTGTTCCAGAAAAGGGTCCGACATCATTTCTCTCAGCAACATGTCATCAGTGCAATATCTGAAAGATTAAAGATTGACGGTTTTTGTTTTTCTTTCCTTTCCATTGCTGTTTTTACACTGGTCATGACTCCGTATGTTAAAACTTGGATGAATGGGGTCTCAAAATACAAATGTTGACACACCTGGCTGGCGAATTAAATTTAAATAACTACATTAAATGCGAAGAAGTGGATACTTTGACAATGGCATTGCAAAATATCGCACCAAGTTGTTGCGCTACTGCTGATTGTTGGGAACTAAACAACATATCAACAAACCTTAGGACAGTGTCAGAGGAGCAACAGGTCTCCAGAGGGATGGTGTAGCCCACCTCATGACCGATGTTCACGTCCATTTCATCGGCCACGTGCAGAGCAAGATCCACAGCTTGCCTTTTGTTAGCCTCTGTGCACACAACCAGGCCATGCTGAAACTGGGCGGACAGGCAGAACTCTGCACACCACTGAGGAATCTGAAAGGAGATGTTCAACAAAAATAAGTTCACACCATAAACACTGCAGTGTTTCCAATCGTATCACTTCATTTTTTTGAAGTATAGAGCATGCTATGAGGATTATATTAAGAACTCTTGCGCGAGCTAAACAAATAGTGGCAGAAGATCCGATAGCATTATTGTTCATGATGCAAAATTGCTTCGGCAGCATGTGGCGGCTCTAGCGGATTGGGGCTTAGCAGCAGGAGGTCCCCCAACAAGGCAGCTGAAATTCTTTGTACAGAGTGACAAGCCAGCAGGCAGGCAGCAGATTGGGCAGCCTCTCTGTGACAACAACATCTGCTGAGCTGGGCAGATTTTGCTCACACAAACAAGGGAAGTTGAAGCTTTATGATGGTATCAAATCACGGGGAAAATAAATACTTTCTCTTTTCTAACCAATTTGGATTGAGCATCTGGCAACCATGTGAAGGTGCACACAGAATTATGCTGGGGGGAAAAATTATGGATGTTCTCCTGGACAACATTATGAAGAATATCCATTAACTTAGCCTTCGTAAACCTACTTAGATTTTCAGCAGCTTAAGATGTAAAATCTATGGAAACGTACCTGGAAAATACATATTTCATTCTAACGAACAAAATCATCTTGGAATACCAACATTTGTATTCAATGTTCCACTTGGAAGCTGTTATTGCCCCAGTAGGAAAATATGCCTTGCAGCCAAATGAAAACCTTTTGTCTATTTGTAATGATCCCCTTTGTTAAACTGAATGAACTGAATGAGCCAGATTACTGCCAGATAATGTCCATCAGTTCACTACTGCCAGACCAGTAGAATAGGAAAATCGCTTAACCAGAACCCATCTACACCATGAAGCAGGCTAAGATGGCCTTTAAAATAAAGGGGCCATCTTAGCCCCTCTAAAACAATAGAAACCCAATGTAAAGAGATTCAAGAAAATATGAGAAAAAGTCACTGACATCTATCAGTAACTGCGAGTGTATATGCCTTACCTGCGTACTGCTGCCAGTTTGTGCTACTCCAGACACAATAACCAGCTGGTTGTTTTCTAGAGCATCTTCAAACTGACTCCTGACCTTCCACACCGGAAGAGCCCTTCTCTTTTCCAGCAACTCGTAGTACCGAGAGGAAAAGGGCAGTCCATCGAACGGGTTCAATTCCAGATCATCTCCAAAGCCAAATGACGAACTTTCTTCCCCGCTCTCCGAGAAAATATCTGCTTCTATGGAGTTACTTTCAATCGACATGACACATAGAAATAGTTCTCCGCACCATAAACAAGTTTTATGACGACGGGGGTTCAATAACGGTTCCAGTTGTGCTGAAATCGTGCTGGCGAAGTTGCTCGCAGGGCAACCTGCTGACGGCCTGTCCGCACCGGTGAGCAATTTGGTCCCAACGTGACATCACACGTGGGCTTCATGCTGACCACTGACAGTTATCCCGGCTTGGGTCCGTGTCATAATCTCTCCCACGTCACTCAAACACTCACGTGGAAGGTAGAGTCATTGGATGTTTCCACCATTGACCGTCTGGGTTTCCACACCTGTTGAGCTCCAAACGCACTTGTGTATATTTTGCAGATTTGCCACATGGGGGAGCTGTTCAGTCAATATTTTTTTCTCTACAGGCAAATCACAATCAGTCAATCAATCAATCAATCAAACATACATTTATTTTAATTCACCCATAACGAACAGGAAAAACTCTGCTTTTTCTTCTTCCAAATGACAAAATTATTTTGAATATAGAAACATTATGCTATGCAATGGCGAGCAAGAATGCTGACTTGAAAGCCATCCTGTTGCTTACTTTTTTTTTTTAACCAGAAAAGTAAGCAGCAGGATATAGCAAAAAAAAAAAAAATTATTAAGTCCTGAATAATTTAGGGATTGTACATATCACAAGGTGTGGCAATTGTCACAATCCTTGTGTTAAGCCACTCCTAAACCAGAGGCATCGTAAGAAATAAAATAAAATAAAATGATCTTGATGGTTATAAGGGGTTCGAGATACAAAGAAAGTACATTTTGGATTTAATACTTACACTTCAGCCGATGATCGGGGCATTGATGCTCTGAACGAGTACATGGTACATATATATCAGAGACTACATGGACATGCTTTCAGCAGACTGATGTTTCGGTAATTTTTTAAATTGGTTTAATTTAACATTGAAATTTTCTAATAAACTGGATTTAAGGCTTAATGTATGATCTTGCATAATTCTATGGATTTTCAGACACAATTTTCCAGACTTCTCAGTCCTTTATACCTTCCTTTGTTTAAATATGAAAAAGTTATGAAATTATGGCAGTTAGCACGGCTGGTTTTAATTATAGAACCTGGAAAAAAGACATAAGGAGAAAGGACAGACAGAAAGAAGAAAAGATGAAGAAAATTCATAAGAAATAAATTAGGAAAGAAAAAAATAAGGATGAGGAAGTAGAAAATTAAGAACCACAAGGATGAGAGGAAGGATGGGAGTAAAGCCAACTATGAGACTATGGAATAGGCAATAAAGTTGGATTTTACCACACTTATTCTGACCAGGAATAAACTGAAATCAAATTCCAGACTTTTCAGACTGTATATGAACCCTGCTTTATGCTCTTAACATTCTTATGACTCCAGTCATAATGTGACTTAATGTGAACACACACACAGGAAAACCCAGAAACTGTCCTCTTTATTAAAAACAGCTTTACTAATGCTGCCTGTGTTTTTGAACTTGGTGAACGACACTTCAGGGTTTCTTTACATGTAAAGTATGAAACAGTCATGAGTTAAAAAAACATGTGAAAATGTGTTCACCTGTAATACAACAAACAAACACACATACATACGTAACGTACGTTGTACATGAGCACAGAGAAAAGGCAAGTGAATGCAGAGTAAAAAAAACAAAAAACTGAAACTAAAAATAATATGCATGCAAAGTATTTTCAGTGTGCATGTAGACACATACTGAACTGCAGTCAAGTAAACAATTTCTTCATCAAGGATGATAAAACAACATGTAAATTGATTTTCTATATAAAGCCAAAGTAAAAAAGCAAAACATAAAAAAAACCAAAACTGTCCATTAACCGTCAAAGTAAAAAGTATTTTCGAGAAAGCTGCAGCTGAACAGCTGATGTTTACACGTGAGCAAAGTATTTAATGATTCCATGGCTAAATCGGAGTCTTTTGTGCAGAAAGGCATAGAGTCAAACTCTTACAAAAAAACCACACACACACACACACACACACGCACACACACGCAAACACACACTCGCGCATGCACGCACACACCATGTTTCACAGGTTCTTGATTTCAACTCGTTTTAGACCAGAGTTCGGTTCTCTGGCTTCACTTAACTTTTTGTGATGCAGATGAAGAAAAAGGAGTCCAACACAATACCCTCTGATTGTAGAGTGTGCTGCAGAACTGAGGTTGTAAAACCACTGTCGGTGTTTCTGTGGTTGTTTCAAGGCTTTCCAGATTGGCTCAAGGTGCTACACAGAGCATTCCTCTTCAAGAAACCTTACAGGCATCATCAGTCATTGCGAAATACTCATTTTTAAGCTCCACATGTAGTTTAGAGAACAAAACCATAATGTCAAGAGTTCCCTTTTTTAAACTTTTTCCAGATAGACATCCACAGTGCCTTGTAAATAAAAAAAAATAAAACAAATCATAATCCTTTAGGTTTTTCACATTTTGTCACAGTATCCATCCAAAGTCTTTCACTTATCTATGACCATATATTTTTTATAAATTTAATTGGTATTCTTTTTAATAATAGTTGAACACAAAGCAGTGCATAAATGTGAAGTGGTAGAAAAGTAAAGCATGTTTTTCAAAATATCTGACAAGAAAAAGCTGAATTCACTCGCTTCCACCCCCCCCCCCCCCCCCCCCGAGTCATTTACTGTGTAGAATCTTCTTTTGCTCCATTTACACCTACATGTCTTTTGAGTCGCCGCTCCACCAGGTTTGCACATCTCGAGACTTTCTGCCAATTTTTGCTACGCAAATCAACTTAAGCTCAGGCAGACTGGATGGAAATAGATTCTCAGTTGGATTCAGGGCTTTACTTTGACTGGGACATTCTAATTTTCTCCACAGATCTTGTACGAAGGCCCACGAGTTCAATTTCTTCATCATCTGACCTTCTTCCACACGTTCGCTGGGTCCCCCCCTTCATGGCTTGTGGTAAACTAAAACGCACCATTTTACTTCTTCTTCACAATGGTAGAGTACTCTGGTTTGGCCATTGACATAACATACCATGAAACTGAACTTTCAGTGATAAAACAGGAAAAACCTGAAAGGTTATGAAAACTTTTAAAAGCCACTGCACATCTAAATGATTCACAGAAATGTTTTTCATACTCTTTTTTTTTTTTCCTTCTTCAAAATACATCAGTGTAAATATAAAAAAAAGTGAGATAAAAAAGAGCCGAAGTTGTTACTGTGTAGTAAAAGTGTCTGGCACAGTGCACTGGGTGGCAATAAATACGCAATTATAAATACTTTACATCGACCTGAGCGCAGACTTGTAGCACCATTCAGAGGCGGAGCACTAAAAGGGACACAGCAAATCTCATGGTTCACAACTCAAAGGTGCCTCTGTCATTTTTTTTTTTTTTTTCATGTGGGGTTCTCAAGAGTTTTCATAGTGCAGTTTTGTTTTTTAAATTTGTTTCTGTTAAAAAAAGAAAAAAAAAAGAGAAAGAAACTGTCCCCTGTGGCCAAAGTCTCAGCTGCTGTATCTGACGTTGGCGATGATGCAAGGCTTTGGTAGCGTCGGAGGATGCTTGGGACTTGGCCTACGGGTGGAAAAAAAAAAAAAGAAAAAAGAAAAGGAAATATGCGAGATTTATCAACTAAAGATGTGCTTTTGCATATGTACATGTATAATCCAACCCTGGAAAAAAGAACGGTTAAAAAGTATTATGAAAAGCTCTATAGTATTACAAAATTCACATCCGTAATGAGTTGAGGTGTGGATGGTGAAAGAAAGCTGCTCACTTGTTGGGGTGTGGTACGGGGCGTGCAGGTCTGGAGGCACCGGGTGTCGCTGCAGGGCCGCGCACTGCAGAGGACCCTCGGACTAAAGTGCTGCTCTGGACACCAGATGGACTCCGCGCCAGCCGGGAGGTCCTCGGGTCGGCGGGCAGAGGTTTCTGAGGAGGGCTAGGCTTCTCGAGCTCCTGCTCGAGGAAAACAGAAAACAACAGCTGAGGACTGCCACCAGAGGGCACTCATAAACAGATAATTACGGCATGTGTGATTTTTTTTATTCTTATTTCTTTCTCCTCCTCTCCTTTTCAGACACCTTGGCACACTTATCAGGCAACATATGATGAGAGGAGGCATCGTGTGGTTTAAATCTTTTTTGGAAAAACTGAGGTCAGGATCTTAGCAGACTTCCATGCGTCTTCTCCTTGGCTTCGCCAACGACAACGATAGCTCAACGCTCCACACAGACAGCAAATCCTCCAAACGCAGTAAACAGGGCCAGCTTCGCTTGAGCTCCGTCCAAAAATATTTTTCAACTGCCAACAACCAAATGAATTGCTGTTAAGTGAAATGAGCGACTCTGATAAAGTGATTAGGTGCCTGCAAATTCTTCTGCAGCCTCAGCAAAACGCAGCTGACCCCAAACTGCAAAAATCATGTGTGGAAGCAGAGCCTTGGTGCCCCCCAGCAGAGAGCTTTTCACTAGTGTTTTATGTCTTCTGTCAACATGCTGGAGCTGCCAAACAGCTGCCAAAGATACTGTCAGGGAAAGTCTTCTGCCAAAAGGAATCGCTTTCACGTTTTGACATCAACGAGGAGCAGCTGAGGGGGTTCTACTTCCGAAATGCAAAATCCTGCCAAAGAGCTGCTGCACGGCACCTGCTGAACAGGTGTGAGGAAATCGAGAAGCTGTGCAAAAACTAAACGCCGACGTTGTAAAACGGACACAGAAATGAAAGCGGCGCCATATAATGACAACACCGATCTGCAAAAGAAATGTGTAAAAAAAAAGAAAAAAAAAAGAAAAAGCCTTAATTTAAATTTGCCTTTTAATAACCACTCTCAACAGCGGTGACAAAGAATGTTTGGCGTCATTGAGTCAGTGGTGAGACTTATTTATGTTATTCAGGCTTTTAGTTTCTTTAAGGAAGACAGGAAACGATTAGAAGAAAATGAAGTCGTGGGTATCAGTTGACATACTCTGACAGAATTGCAGATCTTTGTCAATTTTTTTTTTAGAGAATATGAATGACGAAACGAAAAAACGTTTCTGTCACTCGGTTATTGGCAAGTGACTTTTCAAAGCGTACCATTAAGAGAAGATACCAGAATCACCCTGGTCAAAAGCTTACGTGAGCTCTTAATGTGTATCGTTCCCCCTTTGTTGTCAAGAACAGCAAACATTGTTTTGTGGCAGTGTTGGACCAGACACTGTTTTCTCAGACGGTGCAGTGCTTTATTCTTCTTGCCATCAAGCCAGATGTTCCTGTAAATTCTCAGTCTATCTTTCATGAACTGCAAATGTGAGATGGACAACTGACAAATTAATACTGTCATCGGGATACTGACAACGACACTTCCGTTCCTGCCGGGTTTTTTTTTTTCTTTTTCTTTTTTCAGCTGTGACCAACAACAGGTCAACTTTTCCTTGTGTTTTGGATAACTCTCCAGTTGGAATATCATTGCGTCTGCAGAATTATATGTCAACGGAATTTATGTATACATTGTTTCACCCTTTTCTATTTTTTCCCCCTTTTTTTTTTTTGACTGAACAATTTTCCTGGCACTTACGACTGTGAAATGTAATGTTTGGTCTACCTGACTGTGGCTTAGTTTCAATAAAGTCTCTCATTTTCCACTTCTTAGTTGCAGTTTGAATAAATAAACAAAATGGTGGACAACTCAAGTTTGTCTTGGAGGAAACTAAGAAAGCAAGTAATCTTTGGGTGAACAAGTCCATAGCATCCATTAGAGGCAATCTTTAGTTTCTGAGGCAAAAAATGAGACATATGCGTTAAAACATCATTATCCCCATTGTTAAATATTGTGCAGGATCTGTGATGCTATGATCTGGGTCTATGATCTCAATATTACATTCATTAATGGAAGATTTTCATCTTACATCAAATGCTTGTTTTCATCTCCAAGGACCAGGATTTTGATTAAAGAAAGACAGCTGAAAAAGCATTTTGAAGCTAGCATGTGACAATTCCATCTGTAAATGTAGTTTTGAGCAATAAGGTGAAACTTATTTGGCACAAAACAAATTCACAAACAAGCCCGTCGATTTTCCTGCTTTCCTCCCGAGACCTGAAAATGTCTTATTTTGTGAGCAAATTAGCAGGAGGAAAAAAAAATTATGACACTTTTTTATCTCAGCTGAACTGAACTCCTGGGAACTGAGCCTTGGCTGGTGAATGGAAATCATCAAAAAATACATTTTTATGCAATTTTAGGAAGTGAAAAGCTAATTATCCTCGACAGCTTGACAAAAAAAAAATTCTTACATGTGGACAGAAAAACAATTTTCTAGAGCTCCAACACCAATTACTGCAGCTTAAATTACTTAAATAAAGAGTTATTATTCACTGTCCCTAATAGACAAATTTTCAACAAGGTACAAAAAGGTAAGAAAATAAAATAAAACAGATCCAGTTAAAATGTAGTAGAAAAGTTAGGAATGTTCAGGGCCTTTCAAAAGCACTTATGCTCATCATCATTTTCAGATCTTGTCACAAAATTAAATGCATTTCACTGGGATTTTGTGTAGTGCATTACTGAGAACTCTGCCCATTTTGCTCTGATACCCCAAAATAAAATAGTGTAAAAGTAATATTAAGCCAACATGTGGAAGAGGGTCCTTTGGTCTAATGCAAGGGTTCTCAGAATCTGCACACCATCCCGTATTGTTTTTGTTTTTTTTATTCCTCTTTCCAGTTACGCTCCAGTGTGTTGGTTTATCACAATAACATACATTAAAGTTTGTGACTGTCCCATGAAAAATGTGGAAGTTAAAGGGGCACGAGCGCCTTTGCAAAGCGTCGCAAACTAGGTAGTTGGAGAAGAAGAATTTTTTTCGTTGAGACTGAACTCCAGGAATCAACAACTTTCTCTTCCAGCCTGAGAGGCAAAACACTAAACTCCCTAGAATGACTGCAGCAGCAGGTTTACAACCCTCTGATATTTTTGTCAGATTTGCTCCCTCCTTCGCAGCACGTCTGGCTCCATTTCTTATAATTTACGTGGCGGTTTTCGTGTAGCAGGATCGACGTTCTTTTATTTTTCTTAGATTGCTCGTAGCCGTTAACAAGCCGCTGCTTTTGTAGGACACAAAAGCGCCGTGAAAACAACCGGCATCGAAACGCCATCGTTTCCCCTGGGCAGGTGTTACCGGGGTAAGAGCACTCCAGATGCAGCAGGGAAGCTACGGCAACATTATGGCACCAAATGTTTCCGACTGAGCAAGCAGGAAATTCACTCACCATGACCATCCTGCAGGAGTTGTGGTGTGACACGCTGCGAAACGACGTCGCCCTCGGTGCCACGTGGGTGTGAGGCAGAGGGGCCCGGTGGGGCGGAGGCGCCGGGGGCCTCGGCTGCCTGGGCCCGGGGGTGAGGGACAACGTGAGAGACAGAGGGACCGGGTGGCTGAGGTGAACTGGAGGGCACTGGGGGAGTCTGTGCAGACTGTGGGACGGGTAGGGAGCCGACGGGGGCGCTGCATCCGACGCCCGCTGAGGAGACTGCAGAAAAGATGAGTGTGGAAAAGTTAAACCATCTGATCCCCTTCAGAATCAATCATGTTCTCCTTCTCCTCCTCTTCCTCTCCTTCCGGACGCTGTCAAGGACATACGAATCAATCATGTAAATCCTTCACCGGTAACTAGTTTAACTTTCCCAGAAGCCCGCAGGTTTGGGCTAATTCCTGAACGCACGCAGCGAAACAGACCACACCAAGAGAGACTGGAGATCAGGTATGGCCATGATATAAGTCTGCTTCATATTTAGACCCAGCCAGATGTGAGCAGCTAAAACACACCAAGGCACTCCTTCCTTTCACAAGTGGAAAATGACCTCACCTGCACTGTGCCGACTTCAAACAGCCTTACATCTTTTCTCCTCTCGCTAAATAAAAAACAGATGCTGCCAACTGCCCTGCTAGAGTATGAGCACCCCTGGAACCTGTTCACTTCTTCTCAACATAGCAACCACAAGCTTTAATGCATTTTTGGGGGGTGGGTGGGGGGGCGTAGGAAGAGCGCAGATTTTATTTGATACACCAACAAAAAGTATTGAACGATTGTGGAAGCTAAAGAAAACGAGACATGGCTCCCCCGAATAAGAAACGAAACACGAAAAAGATGGCGACTGAATACAAATGCCTGCCGCACTTTTTAGGATTGTTAAGGTTAAAATGATTTATAAACCGATGTGTTGGTATTTCAGATAAAAATCAAGCGAAACATTAACATTTTTGATAATACAGGGACAAACTAAAATCGAAAGAAAACTTTGCATCGGACACATATTACAACACAAGTGTCTGCTCTAACCTAACATCTTAGGCTTTGCTCTTGAGCAACCTCCACATCCATCAGATCACTTCCTGTTAGCGCTGGGGCGATAATGGAGCGGTCAAAGCACGCAGCGAAGCAGCCACAAGAGTCATTACAGCAGAGAACGTGGCCTCTGTCTCACAATTATTAGCAACAAAATTACTTTAAGGTGTCAAACTGAGCAACTCGACATTCTTCACACGCAGATAAATCAATTTCTCTCTGAGCAGCCAGCTGCTAATGACAAGAAATGCATTTGCGTGTCCTAAGCCCCCCCCCCAACCCCCGCCGTTCGCTCACCACCGCACTCCATTATCACTGCCTCCTCCGTACATCCACGTTCAGTGGGATGACTTAATTGGATTTGAACGAGCTGCCGTTTGTGTGAAAACAACACATCAATTCAGCGGAGGATGATTTGTGGGAGCCGCTGCAACATCGGCAGAAAACTGACGCGCTAATCCTCCGCTTTGTTCAGACGGATACAGTAGGGATGCTGTTTGCAATTTGTTTAGGGGGTTTGGTAGATGAAGATGTCACCTTGAAGATGGTGGCACTGTGGGGCAGAGGTGGGGCCGGTCGGGTCGGAGAAGACGGGTGATGCTTTGGAGCCGACGGTCCGTTGACTGGAGCGCTTTCTGATCTGCCGCACGAACAGGAAAATAAAGAGCCTGTTTTATCAATCCGACTTCACTTTACAGAATACAGTGGAAGCAAATATTCTCTTCAGGGTTTCTATATACATTTTGGAGGGAAGGATTGAAGGAAGAAAGGAAGGAAAGAAGCAATGAAAGAAGTAAAAAAGAGAGAAAGATAGGATAGAAAGAAGGAAAGGAAATAGAGAAAGAAAGAAAGAAAGTGGAGGAAAGAAGCAATGGGGCAAATTATATAGGATAACAAAAAGGAAGCTAGAAAAAAGAAGGAAGGTAAGATCAAAAGAAAGAAGGAAAAAGGAGAATGAAAGACAAAAGGAATGAAGAAACAAAGGAAGGAAGTAAGGATGGATGGATGTTTAGACAGTAGCAAAGGAAAACATTTTTCTGAAACTTATCCAGACCTGGGAAAATACTTAAACCATATTCCATACTTTTCCAGACTGCCCTGGAAGCCTGGATATCAGTTTGGAAAACATTCCAACTCTTACTTTTAAACATTTTAGACAACGCGTCGATAAATGACTGAATTATAACCTGAGCTTCTCCATTTGATCCTTCTTGCTGGCAAACAGGAGGCCAATCAGGGTTTTCCGCTTGACGCAGACGATCAGAGCTGCCACCAGCACGGTGAGGAGAGCCACCAGGATACCCACAGCCAGATTCCTGCTGTCTGCTCATAAAAACAAACATGTGGAAGTAACAGGAACTTAAACAAGTCAAGCTGATATTTCAGCAGCTTCGACTGTCGGTGTTTTTTGCTGTGGGCGTATTTTCTGCAGACAATGTAGGATCTGGGATGTTTTAAAACTTTTTTTTAACTGTTTTTTTAACAATGCTCCCTTTTTTGTTTTTTCCATTTTCAAGCACATAGTAACAAAGAGGTGCCACGATCTCATTAAAAAAAAAAAAAAAACAACCAATGTCCAAAGCAAAACTTTCAAGATTTCTGAAGCCTGAAGAACTGTTGCTCAAGACCAATTTAAAAGCTACAAGAACGTCTAGCTGCCTGGAAGCAAAATGTAAAGAAGTACGAGATGCACTGAGAAACAGACGGGTGAGAGGCCAGTCAGCCTCTCCAAAAAAAATCTGATCTTCTTCCATAACCTCTAGCACGTAGTAAAGACAACATTCTTCTGAAGGTGCAGGAGGCGTCCTCCGGTTGAAAGTGAATGCTTCCCTTCACCTACAAATGAGTATAAACTGGAGCAGTTTTACTGTTGCAGATGGTTCAGTGTTTATTCCTGAGATCGTGCCTAACCAGTCTGTTCCAAACAGATACGGTCCAGGACTTTATAAGAACACAAGACGTAGATTTTACCCGTCAGCCTGATGGGGCCGCTGTCCACACTTCCTCCAAAACCTGCCTTGTCACAGAAGGGAGGAGACCAGTGAGCCTCACAGTGACAGTTTTTGTTGCTATTGCACACCTGCAGAGCATGAAAAACACATTTGGAGATTAGGTTTAAAAGGTGGGGTTTTGACAATATGACATTAGCTACAAAGCTACGTCTTACAAACGACAAAAGAGAAGAAATCCGCTGATCAGGGTTTGGCTGGTAAAAACGATTTCTGGTTTTCTTTGATGTCTGACTTGACTGTTCTTTTTTTTTTATTGTTTTAAAGGACACCAGCACAAAAAAAAAGAGAAAAATAAATACATATGTGCTGATACTGTTATAAAGGTAGTAGTTTTAAATCCTTCAGAACACAAAAGATTAACAGAATTATTACCATTATTCTTAAAGTGCATCTTGGTTGATATTTGTTATACTTAAATTTTGTTGTATAAGAAAGAAAACATAATTTTTCAGCATTCAAAGCGCTGATCAGAGCTGATCGAAGGAATACTGACTAATTCCAATCTCTGGGGGACTTATTTGTGCAATTCTACCAACCTATGAAATTTATAAAATTGGCTGCAAACGTCACTTAGATCTTTCGGAGCGCTGCTGATTTTGACTCACGAAGGCTGCTACCTAATTTAAATGATAAATACGAAATAAATTCCGGCCAAATAAAAATCTGTTTTACATCTGAAACGAGGTCGCCTGGCTAGAAATGTCACATCGGTGGAATTTATGCTTAAAACCCTTCAGAAACTTTGTTTACAAAAGCTGAATTCAAGAAAAAAAACACGTATTTTCTAGTTGTTCCCACTCAGGTGCACTTTGTGGTGCCTTGAGCAAATCAAATCAAGGCGAGTTGGTACGAGAAACAAAGCGCAGCATTTCTCTGACACCACATTCGTACAGTCTCACCCTCTTATCTTCCCCCGTCCTGCTCAGTGCAGGAGGGAGAAACTCCAGAAGGATTCCCTGCCTGGGTAATCTGAAACAGGTGAGGTATTCTCTTTCCAGCAACATCTTGATCTAATCTCTGCATGCAGGGGTGCCCTCTCTCCTAGAGAAACCCACATCCTTTTGTTTCAGCACGTTAAACATTCCTTGAGGTTTTATGTGTCTTTACTGGAACTGCACAAACAAGTACGACCCCTGTAATAACTGGCGATGTTTCGTTTTAAGAGGCAATCAAAACCATTTGTCCTGGAGATGTAATGAAGGGAATGAGCGCCGCAGTCACGGCCGAAGCCTCTGGGAGCTGTTGAGAGACTTTATCTTGTAGTACCTACTTTTTGAATCTCGCCACCTAATCTATCAGCCATCAGAGACTTTTCAGCGTTGGGCCAAAAAAAAAAAAAAAAGTTCCCACAAGGGAAAAGACGAGGAACACAAACGCATCAAGCAGCTCCTCAAACTGGTGGATACATTAACTGGACTTATGTTAGTTCATTCACGATTTTAAGAAAGCATTCAAACTCAGTCCACTGAAGGAGATTAGAAGAAAAGATGACAAGCGACATCCCATATGCTGAAGGGTTGTCCAAGAAACAAAGACGGGGTATTTCAGGTACATTTCAAGCCCCACAATTAACAGAAGTTCAGTATTTGTTGGAATACGAGTATATTGTTTCTTTAATTGGAGAAACAAAAACGTTGCTACACAAAAAAGTATGGGCCAATCCAACAGATACGTTTGAGGAGAGCAAAGAGGACTTTTTGGACAGGGAGGATAAATAGTTTGAGGGAAGAGTGGAAGAAGCCATTTACATTAAATTTGAAAATCCAACACTGAGGAAGTGGCTTCAGATTCCACGTGTCGTGTCGTTAATGGCTCTATTAAGAGAGACTGCTCCAACTAAAACGTAGAACCTTATTACTTCCAACCATGCTGAGAACTGAAGCCTTTTTTTGGATAAAAAGGTGAAACGTTTTCTCGAAACAATTAGGAATCCAATTGGTTCGACTTAAGCAGGTAGGAATGAACACTGCGAATGTGCACAACCTGCTCGCTTTGCGTTTGCTTACCACACAAAAAAAACAAAAACCTTGAAATGTGAAAAAGCTCAAGAGGTATGAAACGAGTACGTTGTAAGAATGTCAAATTTGAGATCCAAAAAACCTGTGGCAAACCTGGCTTAAAGTTAAACTCGTGGAATTGTGCTCCAAATAAAAAAAAATCTGGCCAAAATAATTCAAAACGCAGTTTAGGACGAGAGTGACAGCCTGGGCGTATGATGAATGGCGCATAGAGCTGAACATAAACGAGATCATTACGCCTAACTGATTGAACCTTTCAGCATTTTAAGTGATTTACTGCCAAGCGTTGTGTTTGTTCCCTAATAAATACACAATGGGCTGCATTTTGAACACACCGCAGCTTAAGCTTCTTTGAGGAATAAATGGGGTATTAAACGGGTTTAGATCTGTTCGAAACGGCTTTTTGCAGCCGAACGAGGATGAGGAAGGTGCTGCACTTACCCCTCGGCCGCTGCACTTGGCTGCACACTCGTGCACACTAAAAACGCTGACGTTCTGGCACCGACGATTCAGACACATCTGAAGCAGACAAAGACATTAAATATTGACAGCGTGGGCTCAAACGGCAGAGCAGTTAAAAAAAAAAAAAAAAAAAAAAAAAAGAATCTAAATCTTTTAATCTCTTAAAGGGAAGAGGCACATCCAGCTCACCATTTCTTTTCATTTCCCCCTCCACAGCTCTGAATCAGAACAGCATTAAATATAATTATGCTACCAGTGGAAATACATCATAGTTGATTGTCAAAGGCACCGCGCCCAAAGTTAACCGTCTAAAATGTGAGGATGAGCAGCAGCTGGCACTGAGAGAAATGGCAGAAGAAGGCCGAGGCCCTTTTAAAAAAAAAAACAAATGGGTAGAGGTTTATAGTGAAGTAAATTAGACTAAATGGAGCAACTGAATCAGTGAAGTGACCACTGGCTGAATTGATGACCATTGGGAGAAGCCAAATCGAGTGAATAATGGGTCATCAATTAAGTGTGTGAGCTTAAGCAAGTCCAACATGACAATAAAGCACACCCTGAAAAATGTCTAATACATTAAGTCATGACCTTTGGCTCATCATTCATTATTCCACTGCTATTCCCAGCATGTAGGTAATGCAATTATGTTTTGTTTTTACACAAATAATTTTGAGTTACAGATACAATGTGAAGAAATCATCTTTATTTAAGAGTCTTAATATATATATATATATATATATATATATATATATATATATATATAAGAAAATGATACATTTGTTCATTAATCTGTGGAAACTTAACATCTTCTGTTTACTTCAGAAAGACACATCAGCACTTATCCTAAAGCTTGTACATGTTAGTAGAAAAATTAACATAGTCATTGAAATGTCCTCATATTACACTTATTTCAGCTTAGTTTAGTTCAAAGAAATCTCTGGACAATGACAAGATAACCCAGTTTGACTTCAAGGAGAGTATAGAAAACCTCAGGGGAGGCACCAACCTTGAACAGAAGCTGCCTATATGTTTTGTAAATGTGCGAAAAAATAAAATGAAACATAAATCGGAGAGAAATTTAAATTGCGGAAAACTCAGGCACTGATTTTCAACATACTTTGGGGAAGAAATACATTTAATTTGACCAACATTTACACCAAAAGTGAATGGAAGAAAGCAGTATTGTTATACTTCTCCCTCAGCTTTGATAAAACTGAGCCAGGAATGGGAGGAATCTTTTTTTTTTTTCTGTAATACATTTTGTCTGACACATTAGACTTTCCAATTTATTTATTTTTATCCTTTCAGTTAAATTGCATCCACTCGCTTCTTATTACCAATTGGGTAAGAAGTTTTTGTTCTCAAAATGACTGGATGAACTACCTTAAATTCCACCATCATGTACTTCAGAGTGGCATGTGTATCTTAGCAGACTGCTGGATGTGATGTGATACGAACTCACCATTCCGTCTCCGCACTTGGTCCCCGTCAGGACCAGGCCTGGATCAGGCATGTCATCACCCAAGTAGACGTGCGTGCCTCGGCACAATATCCTTCCACCTTCCTGCAGGGGTATATTCGTTTCGATGGAAACGGCGTTTGTGCCGATAACCGGGCGGTTTGCTCCACCTTGACACTGGATTTTTCCACATTTTGCATCTCTGCATGCGTGGCAATCAAAACACAGAAAAAAAAAATAGTCAAGAAACGGAAACAAATGTCTTTGTCTATCCCAGTTTAAATTCATGAGAGATTTTTGTTCTTTCTGCTATGGCTAGTCAAGTAAAAACTTTGTTGTTGTTTTTTTTGCATTTTCTTCAAATGGGATGTATTTTATCATGAATTTATGTGACACATCAGAGCAAAGCAGTGCATAAACCTGAAGTAGAAGGAACATTTCAAATGACTTTCTAAATCTTTTACAAACAAAAATCTAAAAAGCATGACGTGCATTTGGATTAAATCCTGAGTCAATGACCTGCAGTAGTGTCACATGCATATTTTCTTGCTCTAAACTATTTGAATGTTTTTATTTTTTAAAATAAAACTAGAAAGCATTTAGATATGTTCCTTTTAACGTTGTTAATGAGTCTCTGCACAGTTTAGTCAATTACCACTCATAAGAGCCTGATTACGTAGTTTTAATTTGACTATAATTTTTATTTGAATAAAAGTAAATATTACAAATTTTGTTTTGCTATAATTTTTTGAATGATATAAATATAATATAAAATGTATTAGAATATTTGAAAGTATAAAAAGCTTGGGGCATAACACAGAGCCTTGCAGTCCAGAGCCTGTTATTCCAATCCCGCCCAAAATTTAATAAATCCAATAACATGCCTCCATTACCATATCCACCAAATGGTTTCATCAGCAATCTGTGCTCAGTAGTGTCAAATGGTTGTAAAAAAAACAAAACAACAACAGCCCCACTGCAAAGGCGCGATTACCGATTGCCTTTAGGATATTTTTAACATGTTACTGCCACTGAGGTGGAGCTGGTAGTGTTAAATTCACACCATCAGTCAAAAAAAAACAAAAAAACAAACAAGCTGATTTTTTGTTTTCTAAAATCACCAATGTTTCACTAGAAGAGCCTTTCTAAGAAGTTGGAAAACTGAGAAATAAAGATATTGAGATGTTTGTGTTTAGCGAACGTTTGATTCGATTCTAAACTGCGATATTCAAGAAAATCTGTTTCCCCCGTGTGTAGAGCAAATTATTTGGTGCAGTGTTAGGTCATTCTGAATATCAAAACTAAAGGTGTGCTTTGATTTCTACAGGAACATCATCTCTCACCGTGCTTCACATTTTGCAAAGGAGCCCTTTGAATCCTTGCCACAGTTGCCATAAGGGTCCCCTGCTGAGTTGACCCTTTCAAAGCAGATCCCTGGAGCTGGCTTGGCTCCTGACAGACACAATAAAAAAAATGAAAAAAAAACCCCTTTGAGAGCTCGTATCAATTTTTGAGCTTTTAAGAGTCAAACCGGGCCAGTAAGGAGGCCTTCCAGCATCCTACACACACATACCTTGGCCCCACAGCGTGATACACTGCTGCTCGTGGGTCTGGCAAATGCCGTTGTAACAGTAGCCGTCAACGTTGAGGCAGGAGTGGCCGTCGTGCAGGTAGACGTTGGCAGGGCAGTGGGGACTGCCGCCTGTGCAGAACTCGGGCAGATCGCAGGAGTTACTGGGTTCACGGCACGGCGTTCCTGCCGGCTTCAGCTGCACTCGGAGGTAGAAAACAAGCGAGACAAAGACGCACAGCTCAAACGAAGCAACGAGCTTCTGATTATGAGCAACTGCCTTTTATTAAATATATTCGGTTTTATGTCGTTTTACAGAATGCCGCTTGTCAGAAACACAAATTACCTGACAGTCCTGGCAACAGTGCCCATGTGCGCAGACAGCATCGCCTTTCAGAGTGCAGGTAGTAGCGTTGCAGCAGGGATTCATGCATTCCTTCAAACCAAATGAAGCATGATGAAAAATTAGGGAAACGCAGGTAAGTATTGATGCGGCAATAAAAATGAAACGGGCGGAGAACAGGAAACGGCAATATCTGGTTTAATACCTCAGTCTTTACCTCCTACTACCTTTAATGTCTTTTACAAGAGGGAAAAGAAAAAATCAAAATCAACCGTAGAAAGTCCATCAAAACATAAAAGAATGATATCATTCACTAGAGCAACACTGATGTTAAATAAATGATTAATGACGAGATTCAAGAACATTTCTTTACAATTCATCCTCTATGCAGGTGGTGCAACAGTCGCGCTCGAGACGTGAAGGAGTTCTTCAAGCTGCAGCATATTTTCCACAGATAGCATTTTTTTTTTTAAATGCCCTGCTTGCACGTGAAACACGCAGCAGTTCATTTATTTTTGACAGAAGATATAATTAGTAAAGATAACACATGAACGCATTCCTTTCTGCGGTGCAAAGAGAGATGGAGCATATCTGTATCGTACCCCCTGTCATGTAACATCATCCAATGTTCTGAGGAGGAACATCTGTTCCAAGATGGATGTTGTTGTGACCCGTACGCCGGAGCAATCAGCAACTCGCCGTCTCCCAATGCCTTAATTACTGCAAAACTACGCCTTAAACTTTTTTTTTTTTTTTGCATTTTGTCTCATTTAAACCTCAAACTTGTGTGTTAATTAATAGGATTTTATGTGGCAGATAAAGGAGCTGAAGTGGAGGAAAAATTGGGCATGGTTTTAGATTTTTTTTTTTTTTTTTAACCAAATAAAAATCTGAAAATTGTGGCGTACATTTGTATTAAACACTCTTACAATAAAAAATACTCCTACCTGGATTTTAATGACTAAACAAGTGGCCTTCTTACAAACTTGAATGTACAAATTTATGGATTGGGTTGAACCATGTAAAATTTATAATGAGCCTGAGTAGGAATAATTTTGAGCGTAATTGCATGATCTCACACAGAAGCATGTTGACTAGACCCCCGAGGACCAGCTCCTTCCCTTTTTTGCCATCATAGCGTCAGTGGTGTAAGAGTCAGAAGGAACTAGATGGATGGAGCTGGCAGGGGACACAATGCTGACATGATGGTCCTTCCAGAACTCCTTTCAGGCTGAACAAACCATAAAAAGGGGGCGGGGGGCCGTTCCCAGGGCCCCAGAGGCCAGAAGAGGCAGAGGAGTCTGGCAGAAAAGAAGTAGTTTGTGATTGAGAGGAAAAGAACCAAGGACTTGTAATGAGGCTTTTTATTTGTGAGGAGAGGTGCTGTCTGAGTCATCGGATCTGGCCTGGTTTTGGCGCAACGCCGCTCGGCTCCACAGAGGGTTTGATTATCGCTGCTGGCTCAGGACGGCTGTGTTTTGGTCGTTCTTTGTTCTGAAGGACAAGGACACGTTCAGCTCAAGCCTGGCTGAAGCATGAACAGCCCAGAAAAACAAAGTTAAAAACGGACCTCAAACAACAACGAGGTTGTCTCTCATCAGGCTGTTGCATAACTCAAATCATCCTTTCAAATTTTGAATAAATGTTTTCTTTATGTGCCCGTCTGCGCTAATTGCATTACCTTTGTTCGCTTCCTGCAACTGCAAGCAATATTCGCAACCGTTACTACATGTATGCCAAACTAGGTCCACTTAAACAATGAATAACTTTCCGTTCATATCTTTAACCCAGTCCTCTAAAGAATGTGTTTGCAATTTTGAAAAAATAGTACTTGCCTCCTTATTTATTTCATTTTTTTTGTTACTTGTTCATGTCTATATTTCACAGAGAAGAGACTTCAGTATAAGGCAAAGAGAACTTGAACAAATACAAAAAGAATTTTGATTAATTGTTCTATGACAGGGAAAAAAAGATCAAAATAAACATGTGAAAACGAGCCCTTTATACCTGATAACTGCTCGTGTCACTCTGACTAGTTGTGATAGATGAATGTTACTCTTTTACATTCCTGCAGAGAACTAAAGGTTTGCTTTTGTTATGACACAAAAAGATCAACCGAATTTAATCCCAAACTTTGACAAGGTCTCTCTAAAACCTTTATTTTGCTCCGATTTTTTTTTTAGCCACTTAGAGGTGGACGTTCAGGTGTGTTTTACATCACTGCTCTGCTCCAACAACCCAAAATCTCTCATCAACAAGAGACCTGACATTTCCCTCCACGATTTTCCCGGTAGCGAGTAGAATTCATGGTTCCATCAACGACATCCAGGTCAACTTGACCTGGATGACCTAATCAGAAAAGCAGCTCCTGAAGCGTTGAGTTAGTTTTACACCAGATGCAGTAAGAAAGGTTTGTCATCAGCCCACATAATATTTTTCCAAAAGTGAAGAGAAACATACAGATGATGCTTGTCAGAATTGAGAGGTGGACCTTGGGGTTCCCTTTTGGTCATGCCACTTTAGCCCAGTGTCGTTCTTCCCGCTGCTCCATGTTTTCTCCATGTGTGGATAATGAATGTCACTGTGGTTCATTAACGTCCTGAAGCCTAGAAAGGACTTAGTAAGCTTTTCCAAACAGATGGCAATGTGGTTGTTTCTGATCTGTTCGTGATGTGCTGCTTTTTTTTTTTTTTAAAGGTTTTATAGTCCAGAGGTCCCAAATCACAGGCTGCAGATCATGTGTAAAGGTACACAGTCGAGAGAGCAGGAAGACAAGTGAGCTAACAGGAAGAAGGGAGTGTTTGGCCCGACACAGAGGTTAGTTATTGCCTCAGCTGTCCAAACAAGTGGAAAAGTACTTCTTGATTAAGTTCAGGGGCATCCAGGTTGATTTGAATAGAAGCCCTTTGTACATTCATGTGTCTAATAACTGGAAACATTTAACTGTGACAAAAGCAAAAAAAAAACAAAAAAAACATAAGAAACTGTGGTGGGCAAATACGTTTTCACAACACAGTATTTATTTAAAAATAGCTTCGATTTCTCGCATGGCAAGATGCATTTCTGAATAGGCGGAAGTGCAACTTTCAAACTAAGGGACATTTTACGAGCTGAAAAGCATAGAAGTGTCAGCATCATGCTGCGGGCCAAAGGAGGAATTGGTGCTCTGCGAAAAGCGAATGAATGGTTGAAGAGGGAGGCTTAACCTCAGGGTAACAATCGCTTTCAATTGTATGAGCTTTTATTTGGTTTAACATTCAGCAACAATTGTCACCATTAGTTTACAGGGTGAAGCTGTTGGCTGTAGTTTCCCTCAGTCGTCGTCGTTGCACAGACTGTATAAATTCCTACTCATAGTTTTAACCTCATCTTCCAGAGAATGTGTCTGCATTGCTAAAAGAGATTTGGCTTTCGCCGCCTTCCGTCACGGTTTTAACCGCCCTCTGATGTTTCTTTTTTGAAAGCGTGCTAAGCAATTAAAAGCGATTCACGAGAGAAACGGTGGAGATGCAAACTCCCGTTTATTGACCCTCACCTCCACCTCCCCGCAGTCGCACTCCTCTCCCTCCTCCACGTAGCCGTTGCCGCATTTCTGCCCGCCGTAGAGCACTTTGAGCTCCGGCATGTTGAACAGGCACATCCCCACTCCCTTCTCAAAACTTGCCATCAGGTCCTTCTTGCTGCAGCTGCTGAACACGGTTGGGAAGGGATACCTGCGAGTGAGAGAAATGCTACGTGAAAGACGCACAGCTTGAAGAAGAAGATGACTCAAGTCCCCCCCCGCCCGCCCTTCCCATCGCCCCCTGCTCCCCCCTCCTTAAGGGGCCTCTTCAGTCTGATGTAATCAGCGACAATTACCGCTAATCACAAAATCAATTAACCACCAAGGCTCAGAAACCTCTCTGAAGCTCCATCAGCATGCAAGTGGCACAGGACTGCTCTCCCCACGGAGAGACGGAGATATGATTATACAAATTTTACGAGACAGCGAATCATAAAAACTCAACCTTCTTTCTGCTGGGCTCTCGGCGCACGGAAATATGAGAGAACTGGGATGGTGGTTGTGTTTAATGTTGCTTTTTGGAGCAGGCAGAGAGGGTGAGGAAAGAACACAACCCAAGGCTCTTGTCAGTCAAAATCTCGGCTAAAGACTGCTTGAAGCTTTATTGAGTTTTTGTCTGATCGCATAGTGCCTTTGCAGAAAGTCTATGTTTAAAACATGCAAAAGAAAAAGCATGCGTGGCATATCATTTTTCGGCGTGGCAGTGGATGAGATTTTCAACTGCTCCATCGACGCTGAAAAAGCCCCCTCAGAAATAGGCTGAATATTATAGGGGAATCTGCAGGTAATCTTCCCATTGACAGCTGTGCACACAGATAAGTGACAGCAAGTGGGTAATTCAGGTCAACTCTTTCATCGAGTTATATAAAGAGCCCTTGAATTTTTGAAAGGTACATTGTGAAGTATCCTATCAATCATACCTCTGCACTGCTTCTACATCTGCCAACCGCTTAAGTATTTGGGCTTGAAAGCTCAAATGGTTTTTGTAGAGGCTATTAGTAAGTTCCGCAGAACCACGGTAGACCATTTTTTAATCCTGACATACAGTTCAATTCAAAAATACTTTATTGATCCCAAAGGGGAAATTAAATGTTGTAACTCATTTAATTAAGGAGTTATTGTGGATTAATATGAATTCAGTTGTTTTTATTCAACCAAAAGTTTGTTTCTAATTCAAAAGTTGTTTTGAATTACATTTTACATTTTAAATGTGTTTAAAATTATTTATGGCTTCCTTAATAATCTTAGGAATAGCTTTTATTTTCATTAAAACGATCAAAGACTTTTCATTTTAGCCGAAAAGCGTTCGTTTCCATTTTCCCAATGGTATTTTTTGCAAAAACGGTTTACAGCTCGTCAACATGTTAACAGATTCTCCCACCTGAGCTGTGGCTCTCAGCTCCTCCAGAGTTACCACTGGTCTCTTGATAGCTCCTTGGATTAAGGCAATCCTTAGCCAGCTTTTCGGTTTATGTAGATGGATGATCAGCGTAAAAATCCCAACGAGATGCATGGTCTAAGGTTGTGATCTGACAAAATGTGGAAACGTCTCAGGTGGACCTTCAGATCTTTGCAAGGCAACGTGTATTCACAACCTAACAGGTAGTAAATACGCAAAGCAAGACCATTTTAATGCATTTAGCTCTGCGATATGTCGAGTTAGTGATCTATTAAGTAAAATTTAAGTCAGTCTGTTGAGTTGGCGACGAGCCTACACCCAGATGCGCTGTGTGCGCAGGTACACGAGTTGCTAAAACCTCCATTTTGAGTCTTTTTGGATGTACAAGAAGGAGGAGACATCTATGTGCTGCTCAATTATAGCAACCCTTTCAAACTTTGTTTTTCTCTGTTGAGTTTTTCACATCAAGTATCGTTTTAAATATGTCATGACTACACCGTGAATGTTCCGACACAACCTCACTCCTGACATGGCTTTGATGTGCCAAGTCGGCTCACATCAACCGCTGACCATCACAGCACCTCCCCCAACCCACGCCTCCCTTCCAGCCCACCCCTCGCTGACTGAAGCCGGCGCTGGGGTGAATGTCAGCTACCCTCAAAGCGCATCTTCAAAAGTTCTGGATTAAAGCGAAAGATCACAGGAGGATTTGTAATTGCTAAATTGGACGGCAATGAGCACATTGCTAACAACAACAATAATGTGTGTTCTCGTTTCCTCTCATCTCCTCTCAGGAAGAACAGCCGTCACAAGGCAAGGCCGCTTCCCTTAGAAACCGCTGTTGTTGATTTCCTCTTTGCCCCGAAAACCAAAGGCAAAACCTGCTAGGTTAGGCTGCAACCCACCCCTGGATTTTTGCTGTAATCATTCAATTTCCATGAACTCACCCCCTCCTCACCTCTCAAAGCTTCAATTACAAGCACATGCAATGTCACTAACATCGTTGCTTTCCCTTCCACCCCCTGTTTTTAGTAGCTCTGAAGTGCTCAAGAAGTTAGCGAACCAGCTGCTGTTTATGAGCAGGAAAAGTAAGGCTGGTGTTTGGAAAGTAGATGACTAACGGCTGAGAAAAGGCAAAGGCAGAGGCGAATGACACTGGATGGCATTTAGCAGCTGTAGACCTAAGGGGCACCAGCACACACTCAGTGCCAGCTAAGACTGGCACATCTGGAACTCTACGGTCGCCGACGACACTCTGGACTACCACCACGATGAGGAATGATGAAGAATGATGTCAGCATTTTTGTTTTATTTTTATTTATTTCTTTTTTACAACGTTGTTCTCAATTATAGATGAGCAGTCGTCACCTTTGCCCGGAGTCTTAAGTGTCTTCTTTGCTCTGTCTGACAGTCTTGCGTTATTTTCCACTTCATCCTGCTCCATCTTTATATAGGGCTAAGATTCTCCTCTAGTCGTCTGCAGTCGTTTTTCAACCTTTAACCTAGAGCTTGTGTTTGACAGTTGGCCTTTAAGCTTCAGAGGAGCAACAGCACAAAGAAATCTCTGTGGATAAGCAGCAACAGAGAGCCAAGGCTTCAATAGATCTGTGCGATGTCTATGATAAGGAATCATTTCCAGTTAATATTACCTGCGTTTGATCTGTCCCACGCTGCGTTAATGCAGGAGACCTAAAGGCTTTCAGAGATCTTGCGGCCCACAGCTAATTTCTAAAGACCTGAACGATATTTTAGATGGAACCTCTGACAAGCCATTTTCTAAAGCTGTAAGGGGAAAATACTAGCTATCCTTTTATTCTCATAAAGTCATAGTTAATTTAAACATACATTTCAGGTTTCAAGTCTACATATTAGCATTTAGCTTTTAGTCATGCATTTAAACTCTTCCATGGTGAATGATTAAACATAAGACTGCTTCGGTGATTTTTGAAAACAACCATTGACTGTTTTTCATGTGTCTATTAAATCTGTATGCATGTCAACACCTCTCAATCAGTTAGAATGTCATAAAAAAGGGATGGATAGTTACGGGCAATGTGGCTTTTTACAAATATGGGAAGACCGTTTACTGTTTTCCAGCAGACAATCACTTACTCCCTCCATAAGGAGGCATCTCTAAAGAATCTGGATCCTCATGCCTTTAAAGAAAAGGCTGAGTGGAAAAATACAAATGAACTGGAGAAGAAAAAGTGCTTCAGTCTAGTATTAAGAGCGTATACTATTCAGTAAATGGACAAACAGTGGTTGGTGAGATTTAAAAATTGAGATAATTATTAAAAAAAACTTTCCTATTTTTGACATGCCATATGGTCTGTACAATTAGGGGGGGAATGTATAAAAAGCAAAACACAAATTTGCATACAGTTATTTACAAACTGTGCACATTTAAAATTAAAGTTTTTTTTAAAAATATAAACTAAGAAGTTTGTTTCTGATTGTAAGTGAGGGAGGACAGTTACTTCCAAGACTAGTGTTGCCAAATATCTGGCCAGAATTATACAGTGCTGTTAATGTGCTAAGTGTGTGTGGTTTCTCTCCAAACTTCCTACAAGACATTTATCCAAACTTCTGTGAACACGCTTAGGCCTGGATGTGCAATTTGGACCTCTGTAAACTTTACAATGGAACTGTATACTCAAAATGTTATCATTAATGGGTTATCAGTTACTCTTTATTATTGTTCATTTCTGCCTAGTTTGTGCAGATATTAATGTGTTTAAAGTCGAAATAATAACAATTAAAGCAAAACTGAAAACTAAAATGTCATCACGTTATGTTAAAATGCAACAAAACCGACATAAAAATATTTTCTTCTTTCTGCCGATGGCGACACTAACAGCACATTTTGTCAGAGGTTAAACTGCCCTTGAAGCCAAGTATAACTGCGACAAACACAAATTTATCAGACAGGACTGTCTGTTTGGATCCAGTAGGTCATTATAAGTAACAATAAAAACTGTGAAAAACTTAATTCATTTTGACCTTATTTTTCTGTACTATGCTTCTGACATTTAAAAAAAAAAACAGCTTGGGTTAATGGAAAATAATACTAAATATTAATATGACTGTGATAAAAAATAAAAATAAAAAGATAAATATTTCATACCTTGCAACTCTATTGCTTCATATCACATTATTTGAGTTTGCAGATCCTTAACTTGGGGGGGTATTGTCTGTTCTTATCAGGCAATCCCATCTATCCAGTGTGTCTTCTTATTAAAGAAGACACAATGAGTCAAAGTAACTGTAAACACGATTCAACGCCTGGAGGAGAAATGAGCCGCTGTAGTGGGAAAAAAAAAGAAAAAGAAAAATGAACAAAGCACGGCGGGAATATGGAGATCCTGTTTTAGTTTTATAAACGAGACACTTTTTTTGTGTGTGTGTGTATACCCTTGCACATATTTGTGTTTCTGTGTCCATGGAGAGGACCATAACGTGTTTGTTGGCTCTCTGTGTGTATGAATATTTCTCAGGCTTTTAGGAGATATCATCTCAAAGGATAAGAACCACAAGTCTGTTTTTGGTTAGAGTTAATGGAGGCGAGCCTTACTGGAAGTATGGAAAGAAGTGGGGAAAGCAACAACTTTATCGCCCACCACCTGACCCTACCAATTCACTCCAAAATCCCACTTCAGTTACAAAAGAAACTAGACTTTGGATCTCATTTCATAGACCACAGAAGGACAGAGGTGGGTAGAGTAGCAAGTAACACTGGAGGAGTTGGAGAGATTCAAAGCTCAGGTTGGAGAATTTGTTGATAGGACATCTATTAGTTGTGCACCCTACAAATACGGCCTCTATGGAGTAGTTGCAAAAAAAAAAAAAAGAAGTAATTGTTGAAATAAAATCATGTGAAGTCCAGTTTGCACTTTGCCACCAGACATGTAGAAGTCGCAGCAAACGGGTAGAAGACAGTGCTCTGGTCAGATGAGGCTGAAACTGACTGTTTAGACAAAGTCCAGATGTAAAACTAAAATAATCTCCGCCGAGACTTGAAATTGATGTTTATGAACACTCTCCATCCAGTCTTGCTGAGCTTGGGCTATGTTGCAGAATAGTAAAAAAAAAAAAAAAAAAAAAGTACTCTTAAGATGTATAAAACTGGAACATTAACACCCAAAAGACCTGCTCCTACGATGATGAATGCAAACGCACGCCACACTTTTAAGATTTCCACCTTTTCCCTTCCACTTTAAAATTACGTGGTACTTCAATTAATCACATGAAAAGACAAACAAAAATGTGTTAGAGCTTGACAATTAACTTGGCAAAACGTGAAAAACGTCAAAACATTTGCGAGGCGCAGTACGTGCGTTTGAACTCAAGATTACAGAATGATTGAGAACTGACTGCAGAGGAGCCCGTCTCAGAGGCAACACAACACAAGCTGGTTTTGATTTGTGTCGGACGTGAAAACTCAAATGTTGGATATATTTACACTCAAGCAAGTTGGATTTGTTGTGGCGCTCAGATGCGTATTTATATTGTTACTACGGAATAAGTCTTGCTCTGTACCGTGGGAACCTTTAGCATAACGTGACACAGCGAGAAGTTTATCAAACTGTTTATTCCTGCAACTTTGTCTAAGTTTATTTGCGCAGCTGCCTTATTAGATATTGAACTCGGGGCTAGCTGAGGACCTCCTGTGAGCGTTCGCTTTCTTTGTTCTGAACGGATTTAGAAATTCAAGCGGTTAAATACAAATAGAAAGCACAGTTGGTAACTTGAGTGTGTTCAGGTCGGATCATATACAAAAGCAGCGCTGCCTCAGACAAAGTATATGGTTGAACAAGTACACGATGTTTAAGGATACAAGATGAAACAAAATTAAGGTTTTTATTAGTACAACAAAGCCTCGATTTTTCTAAAATTTTGTGAGATATATTAGTGCTAAGTACGACCTGCGATCCAGATCGTTTAAGGGAATAGGGTTATGTTTTCAGACGTGGTTAACTATTTATCTGAAGCTGCAGGGAGATTTTTCAAACATTAATGTTGCATGAATATCAAAGAATAGCTTCACTCTAACTGTCTGTGAAAATCTGAGAACTACTGAACCAGACAGACCAGAGGAACTACTGAAAGACAAAACCATTTTATTTACACTACAGCAAACGTGTTCTTTTCTTCTCTTTTTTTACGCTCTTTGTTTTCCTGCGTTCGACGTGTTGCCATTTTTGGCAATGTCCTCGTCCAGAAACGCCCTCACAGTCAGGGTTACATGTAAATCTGAACACCTCATATTATTGTGCTTCCCTCCAAAGTCTATAATTCAGAATGGTGTTACTGTGTTTTTCGTGGGTCTTGTCCAAATAAAATACGCAGAGACGTTTTCAGTCTGTGGATCCCACACACCAGCAGACGCCAAGGTTTCCACCTAAAGCATCCCCAAGCTTCCACAAAGTCAACTGCAGGATGCTAGACTTTTTGAATGCATGAGTAGTTTGTCTTTCTATGATAGAATGCTATAATATTTTGCTGCAAATGCTGTGCAATCGCTGTCGGCATGCAACTTTGTCTGGGCAGGGAGGTCTATGCAATTATTAAGAACACATGTGAAGGTGACTGCTTTAAGACCGACAGCCTATTTCTATGTTAGACACTCTTATTTTGAGATAAGGAAATAGTCCATGCATTTCTGTTGCGTGGAAAAAGGTGGTTCATAAGAACTCCTCCTAAGAGTGATTGTAAGTTAAAACAGAACTAAAGAAGCCTCCGTCTAACGAGTTTACCTAGAAGCATGATGATAATTGAGGAAGTCTAAACATTACAGTAACAGATCCGGGACCGGATTATTCCACACCGATTACAAATTCGTCACAGAATAAAATGAGCTATTTTGGTGTGTTTTGCAGAACAGTTCTGCTGTTTTTAAGTAGTCTGGACAACCGTTTGATCATATCTAGCTCAACACCTAAAATATACTGCTCAAAAAAATAAAGGGAACATTTCACTTTAATTTTGTGTGTGGCTCCAAATCCAGGCCTCCATTGGTTAATAAATTTGATTTCCATTGATGATTTTTGTGTGATTTTGTTGTCAGCACATTCAACTTTGTACAGAACAAAGTATTCAATGAGAATATTTCATTCATTCAGATCTAGGATGTGTTATTTGAGTGTTCCCTTTATTTTTTTGAGCAGTGTATTTAGACTGATCACTTCTGAGCTGGATAGAGCTAAGCTCTTATAGAGATTATTTGACATACAAAAGTCAAAATGCTCTTCTGGCATTAAGACCATATTAGAATTAAAAAAAAATAAATAAATGTTGCAGCTGTTGAATTTGCACAAAACTCAACTTTGTTTGTTTGCTACTCAACAGACATTAAGTTACGAAAGGAGTGCATGTGTAATGATATTTAGCTAAGCTCACAATCTGGAGCTTTTGAGAAAGAACTGCATTGCTGAATTATTTAAACTTCATGAAGTGATGATAAACTTCTCGTGCTTTCGGAGAATATGGAACCAACCATCTGGTGGATTTAATTGTAACGTTGCAGAGGGAAATAATGCGTCTTACCCAGTGGAAGGAGTCATAATGCATCCGCCACGATCCACTGTCACTCTGCATCCGCATCCCCTCTCTGGTGTGTCGTGATTCATCCCGAAGTTGTGTCCAAGTTCATGGGCCAGAGTGACCGCAGCACCCAGAGGATTGTCCGAATGATCCTAAAAATTGATTAAAGAACTTTAACTTTTTTTTTTTTCTCCACCAATTTTTATTTATTTTTGCAAGAGTCTGACCTCTTTTTAAACCTCGGGGGCTAATTCAATAATTAAATTTGTTCAAGATTGCAGTATCGAAGCAGAGACAATACTTGATTTTGATAACATAATAAAAAATCCAATCCAAACTCAATTGTTCCTCCCTATAGGATTTGCTGAAGAAATAACTCGAGGCAAGTACAGTTTAAAGGATATTGTCCAAATTAAGCAACCAGATCTGTGTTTAGCAGAGCATTTCTGCTATATTGTGCTGCTGAAAAAAGAAAAAGAAGCGGATGTAGGCAGACTGTGTGCTGTCACGTTCAGCTCGCTCAACATATTCTGACAGAGACAGCTGTGCTGGTAGATGTTAGCAAATAAACGTTTCCTATGAGAAAAAATTGCAACTGAAGAGATAAAAAAAAAAAAAAAAGACAAAAACACTGAAAACCACAGATATAGCGTCAGTACATTTTTCCATTTATTCATATTACAACCACAAACTTTAATTTTTTTTTTTTTTTCTTTTTGGCAGATTTTGTACGACCTACCCACACAAACTACTGCATAATCATTAAGTAGAAGGAAAAGAATAAATGCTATTTTGCTAAAGAATAGAAATCTGCATTTATATTTATACAAATGCCACTAAATAAAATCCAAAGTAGCTTTTAAAGTTACCTAGTTATTAAAGGTATAAAGGTAAAGGTGATTTTATTTACAAAGCGCATTTTCAGCAACAAGGCAACACAAAGGACTTTACAGGACTTAAAAGGAAATACAAACAAAATAACAAACCAAAGGAAAGAGCAAAAGGAGAAAAAGAATCTAATGCTGATCTAAACTAAAGTATGCCAACTACATGCTCCTATCCAGAGCTGTTAGTTAAGTATTAGTAAGTATCATATGATATCTTTGTGGTGTTAGCATTGAAAAAACCTTTAAGAAGAAGCATTTTTTCTTTTTCCAAAGCGTTGCAACTCTCTGCTAAACTGGAATTTAAAGCCGTCGAAGTTACGGAAGACGAAAATACACAGCTTGCTGAAGGTTTCCTGCAAGGTGTGTAAAACATGAACACATGAAAGAGGCCGGATGAATAATGCAGGTGTGGGAGCTATCGGCTCTTCATGAAGGCAGAGCTGTGTGTCAGAGCACCTTGCCTCTGGAAGCTTCTGACACCGTGCATTATTTAGCAGTGCTGCGCGAGTCGAGCTCAGACCGACGAGCCGCTCTGCTGGGGGCTTTTGAAAGGAACTAAAATCAACTGTCAGCACTACAATACAACTGGGCAGCCTGGACTAATGAAATGACAGAACAAAACACAAAAAAAAACAACAACCCTCGACTCGGCTTCCTGGAAAAAAAGAGAACAACACCACACGCACAACAAATGAAGCTGCAGAACTCAGAGGAGCACATTACGAAGTAAGGCTGAGACACATTTCACCACACCAATTAAATCAACGGAACAATTACAAGTCAGCACGTGAAGATTCCAGATGTAAAAGAAGGGCTGGTTCAGATTTAACTGCCAAAAAGAATGGTAATGAGATTTCCAGCTAATGTGGAGAAAATGAGTTTAAAAGTAGCCTATTCTGTAGATAAAGGGACACAACTCGAGAGAACTAGGCAGTGATTTTGTCCCAACAAGCGAGTCAGCAGTTAATCCCTTTTGTCTGGAACCTGAACGTACAGTTTTATTTTAATGACCAAGACCCAACTTTACCATCTGGGAGGATAAAGGTGGGGACAGGCCATTAACCGGCCGTCCAGCCTCATGAACCCCAGGCAGAGACACTGAGGGTAAAATAACAGCATGATTTGTGCTAATGCAGCATGACTCGAGCACGCCGCATAGAATTGCAGAATTGTAATGGCTCATCATTTACGTCCTATATACCCCCCTGTGTTTTCATTCAGGGTGCGCACGCTGCAGCCCCAGTTCACTCCGTTATTGCGCCTCGTTAAAAAGTCAAATATTTCCCAAATAATCGATTTGTGCAGATTTATCACCGACACCAAGCGTCATCTCCCTTTGGAAATCGTCGTTAAAAACGCACGATGGTAACATTTTCCCCCACAACAAGAGCATTGACACGACAACAGATAAGATGCAGAATTGTTCCCTCAAATAATACAGATGAGACAGGGGACCACAAACAAGGCAAATGTCATAGATCAGGAAACGGAAGGTGGATAATAAAATGTTTAGCGGTACATACATACCATGACAATTCCTCCCGACTGCTCTGCCGTGCACATGCTCATGATGGGCGCCATGCCGATAGTAGTGCCCTGGAAATACACCCCACTGAAACAGAGAGAAGAGAATGCCTACATGACAAATCAAAGCCTTTCAAAACAGGGCGATCAGCACCACTGCAATCGTAAAACGACCCTTTACTTTTATTCTAGGCTTTAAATTACCAAAGATACGGAACGATGGAAAAATCCCGGTTTGCTCCTTCACACACTACCTGATCAGCTGGGCGTTGTCATGAGGCTTCTGAGGCAGCAGTTTGACCTTCCTCCAGTCCAGAAACTCGTGCAGAGTGGTGAAGGGGTCCTGCGTAATGGGACACTTGTCCACGTCACTCCATACCTCCAGTCCAACCAGTGCAACTCGGATATTCAAAGCTCTGTAGAACTGACAGTTCAGAGAGAGGACCAGGTTACAGACCCGTACTCTGCCTCAGATCTTTCAGTCGCTCTCAATTCTTCATAAATTGTAGAATATGCAGTGTAAGCAACCAATCTGCCCAGTTTCACCGAATTGAAACTGAACAAGTTACTGCAATGTTAACATTAAAAGCTTTTACATTCATTTGAATTACAATCCACTCGGCCTCGGCTCACGGGTCAGACACTCTGAACTCAACTTGACGCGATTTCTGATAAATCACATTTCAACGTTGCACTCGCTCGTTTCCGTCGATTGTTACCTTGTCCACGTAATTGGCGATCTCAGCCAGCCGCTGTTTGACCTTGTCGATGTCTTTGCCTTGTTTCTGAAACTGGACAACAAAGGCAGACGGAATAAAATGGGGAGAAAAGATGGCAGAACATTTCGCCGCCGAGCGCTACGCGTCTCTGCCCTGGCATTTGAATTCAGCTCCATCTTCTGCAGCACTCGTCACCGTAGCTCCTAAAGGAGCTCTTGTTAGCTCTGCTCACAAAATAAAGATAACCTTAGCAACCTCCTTTTATGTACAGCATTTATTCTGATGCTCCGAATCACGCGATGTTGACCTATAAGTCTTGTGTAAATGGGGAACGCTTTCCTCTCTTTGAGATGCTAAGTCAAGGATTTAGGCTTATTCAGAGAGCACATCAGGCCTTCATTTGTGAGTCAAGCAGTCCTGTGATGTATGCAGGAGGATGTGGAGGGACCCGGAGAAGGAAACGGATGAGTCAGTGACACATCAGAGGTGACAGCGAGGCCGTGCCAGGGCTGTGTCGCCCTACGCCTCTCGTGGGAAGCGGCAGCTTAGCATATGACCTCAGAGATCGTTTCCTGTGGGATAGAGACAAAGGTGAGGAGTGTGTGACCTCTTCTTACCTCTCTGTTGTCAGCTACAATGATGAGCTCCACGTATTTGGTCGTCGTCTGGAGGTGCCGTTTATGCTGAAAGAGCAAATGGAAAACGAGTGGGCGGGTTTTTCGAAGCAACGAGACGGCAGCAGAGAGGAGTACAATTATGTGTCGACCGCAGTGGGTATAAAAGTATACACACAGCTGGGTAAAGAGCTGGGTTTGTGTGATCCATTAAAATGAGGCTTTGAAAGATCATTTGAAGATCTGTAATCTTGTCAGGTACTATTGGGAGTCTGTCAGCTTCCCAAGATGAGCTTTCTTTCAAATGTCTATGAAAAAGTACACGGATAAGCGAGTTTTCCACCAATATTTCGGAATAATGTTCTACAGGAGAATCCTTCAACAGATAAATTCACAAATATGAAACCGTGATTAGGCGGACGCCAACCGTGCTCACTCATGTAAGATTTTTTTCCCCCCTTTCTCTTTAAATTGGAAGTTTCAATCCTATCAATTCTAAAAAGAGACTGAGTTAAATATATATTTTTTTCTTATGGTTAATCATCAAGCTTATTTTTGGCGTATTTTCTGTCATAAAAAGGCATCCGACGTCTAACCAAAGCAAAAATATCAACAGTGTTCTTACAGATAAAAATTACAAAAATATATGCAATACAGACAATTATTTTATTTTTACTTTTTTACAAGTTCTGACTGTTAATTATGATGAAATTAAAACAGGTAGTGTCGTATGCCTTGTGGATACGTTGTTGCTGGAATTGATTTTGACCCATCATGACATCACTTTATTATGTAAAGCAAATCTGACAGGACACTGCAAGACAATCTGACCCACTGTTTTTTCTGGTGTAAAGAATTATTTCATAAAATGTACATTAACCTTTTTCTTTTCTTTTTTTTATCTCCATAAAGTTTCGAGCCATTTCTGCATCTCTGCAGGTTTCGCTAAAGGGTTTTCAAACTTCCACACAGAACAGCAGCTCACTGCCTCAGGTCACTATATGGGTAATACCAAAGTAGAAAAAGTAAAAAGCACACAGTGACCTCTTCTATATCACTGCTCTACAACTCAACACTAAACACAGCCTAAATGAGAATCGGGACAAAGCCATCAGTTATCCATTACTGTGTAACCCAGTAAGAACTGCTAAGGTCACTCCATCCTCTGATAACACAGTACAGGAACTAGCTTATTAACTAATAAATCACTTCAGACAATGCTGGCTGCACTGTTAGCACAAATTGTGACTCTTACAGCCCCTTTTTTTTTTTTCCCTTTTCAAATTCCAAAGACAGTACGAGATTCCCAGCAAATGATGTTTGTTACAACAAAAGTACATGCAGTAGAGTTTCAATATGAAGCGTTTCAAATATCATCAAGTTTTCTTTTCCATTTTTTGTTTTCTCCTTTTGGTGTGTTCTGTGCAGGTAACAAGACAGCTCCCACCCAAGCAGAATATCTATAGTCTGGTCTTGCCGTGCTGGGTCCAAGCTCACTATTGGTGCAGTCGTTTTTTTTTGTTTTTTTTTTTGCTATCTCAAACACGCATGAGCTTGTTTTTTTTCTTCTCGCACACTTGCAGATTCCATACTATGTTGCTGGCTAAGGGTTCTGTTTTCCTGTTGTGGCACTCTGTCAACCCAAGCTTCTGTGTCCTTTCTGGCATGGCAGCTCTTTGCTCTTATCTGCCTCCTCCATAGATAAGCCAGGATGGGCAAGTATGCTCTGAAAGCACACCAAGGCGATAACCAAGAGTCTAGTGGGAAATTGGGGAAGAGACACACACATGAACATTGTGATAAAAGGAAATAAAAATTTTTTAAAAAGTCGTGAATTTAAAGTATACGTTTGATAACACTTTTCACTTTGTACGTTGTTACCTACAGCCTCTTGCTAAATTATTTTGTATCCTTTGACATGGTGCAACCTCAAAATTCAAGGTATTTTATGGGGAACCCCAAGTAGGATTATTGGAAGGACAGGATACCTATTTTTTCAAATATTTCATTAAAAAAATTTGAATAGTGTGGCATGCATTTGTATCCACTTTTTGAATTTACATGTACAGTAAATAGAGATTGTTTTTTTGTTGGGTTTTTTTTTTTTTTATAAAGAATTTTCATGTAACTTTTTCCCTTTCGATCCGGAGGAGCAGTGCCATTCACATCTGGACAAACAAGCAGCAGAAGACCAAACACACTAGTCTGACTCTTGGGTCAGAAATGTGTCTCCACAAAACATGCATTACTCTCCATGGTAACCAACAGAGAGTCAACACTGGCACAGCATGAATCACCCTTTCCAACTGGTGCTACATGTATGCCACAGTATCAGGGATCAAGGTTTCGCAGCAGACACGCAGCTTTCTCCAGCCAGACTTTTTTTCCTTACTTGCTATATGTCTTCATGAAGTTGTCACAAACAATAATATTAATAATAACATCCTTCTGATTGACTGGTGATGACTAGGGGTGCACCAATTGCAGTTTTCTGGGCGATCGCAGATTACCAGTCTTTAAAAAAGCCTGACCTGCCAACTCCGATTTTGGCCGATACCAAATTTTTTTTGTCTGAAATGTTGCTAAATACAGCAAGGAAGTCGCTGAGTTGGTAACAGATGGGTGACTATTAACTGCAAACATGCAGACATGACCTGGTGGGCCAGTGTGTCGGTCAAACTTCTCTCACGGTATAGTAGAAGAGGACAGTGGTTGATTTTTAGACTTTTCCTGAGGCAGATAAGATCAGGGGATAAGATGGGCTTCGCATGCAAGTATTGGCCAATCACCAATCCAAATATCAAGGAAATCTGAGCCAATAAATCGGTGCAGTCTCGTGCACAGATTTATCCAGGGTGTACCAAGCCCCTCGCCTACTGATCGCTGGAGATAGGCACCAGCTCCCCCCTTCTGACTCTGCAAGGATATAGACAATGGACGGATAACAATAAGAATAATTTATCCTATTATCTGAGGGGTAAAAATTAGCATGAGAAAGCGGCTCAGATTCAAAATCCTTGAATAAGATTTCACCTCTCAACAAGGGGTACATTTCTTTTCTTAGAATGATTGCTCCACAATTCTCACTTATATATTATTGTCTTGCTTAACCACAGAATTGTCAGGTTTTTTTTTGACATCTTGGGCAGATGAGATTTTCAGCTTGCCACAACAGAGATCCCCATGAAGTTGTGCTACTGAAGTGCAGGGCCTGTCAGCGAGGCATCATATCTCTGAACCCTTCCCGAGTCTATCTGATTCCGCAGGAACACTCCAGAAACCCACCCGCTTATCTTAACACCCTTAAGCAGAACACACTGCATCCTCTGAACACAGCAGCTCACACATCAGTCTCCTCATGCAACCTGTACATGTCAGCTCACATGCCTGCCAGCGAGAGCAACAAACTACTTAAAGCTCCGACCTTTTAGTGCATCTTCTCTTTTCTACACCCACACCTTTATTTCACTTTTTTCTTTAGGTCATTGCTTATGTCTTTAATTTAGAAAAATAATTTGTTTTCCCTTTTTAATTATTTTTTTTTAATCCCACCATAATCTAAAACATTCTATTATTTTTAACATTCAAACAGCCAAAAACAAACAATTAAACTAAAAAAAACCTCTTTATGCAGGAGAATCAAACCAGATTCTTCACAAGGACATAAATCATCCATGTGAGCCATGTTTCCTGCTCTTTTGTTCCTATTCCCACTCTGTCTCTGCGAGGCACCCTTTATGCTGTTGTCAAGATCTGTTCTCTCACGCTTAAATTTTGCAGCCCTCTTACGACAAAAGACAATACATGCAGCGAGAGCCAGCAGTATAATCATCAGCAGAATTCAAGCTGCACAATAAACAATAGAAAAGTCCCCAACGTTGATATAATATTGGGAAAGCAGATGATCTATTAGCTCATACTTAGAAAATTAGACCATATCTCACACTGACAGCAATGTATGCTTAATAAAATAACAGCTAAAATAAAACTCCCCTTTAAATCATGTTTTTTTTTTGTTTTTGTTTTTTTTAATCTATCAGAAATATAATGCCTTGCCAAAACATTAATTACCCTTACATTTTTGGCACATTTCAGCGTGTTAAAACCATAAACTAAACATATTTTCAATTAAAAAAGTAGTGCATATTATTATACAGTATTCAGCCCTCTTTACTCTGAAAGGAGCTGCAGAGATCCACGTCTCGGCTGGGGGCACCTCGAGAACAAGAACAACTATGCCCCATTGCACTAGCTCCATATTTAACACCGTCATCCTCAACAGACAGGCTGGTAAAGCTCCACAACCTCCCTCTGCCACTGGATCCTGGATTTCCTGGTATCAGGCAGATACCAGACTGTGAGAATTGGTACCAGGGCATCAGACACAAAAACAGTCTGGGATCCACCAAGGCTGCGTACCGAGTCCTCTTCTTTTCCTACCCTTCACCTACGACTCATCCAGTTCAACACCTGGATGAGCACAAATTGTAATTACTGATGGTCAGGAGGCAGCATACAGGGAGGAGGTGACTCGGTTCTCTTCCCGGCTCCTTTGAAAACGCTCTCTCTCTAAGTGCAGAAAAGATGGAAAAAAGATGATAATCGATTCAAGAAAAAGCAGGACCTGGTACAGTCCTCTAAGCTTTGTGGGGGAGCTAGTTGGAGTAGGGGGAAAACCTTCAAATCCCGCTGCACTTACATCAGTGACGATCTCACCTGGTCCCACAGCACACAGCATGTCACCAGGAAGACTCAACAAAGACTTCTCTTCTTGAGGAAACAGAGGAAATTTGGACTGTCACCCAAACTGCTCGCAAAGTATTTTACAGGTCTACAGTGGAGAGCATCCTGGCAAATTCTGTCATAGTGTGGCTTGGGAACGGCTCCGTTCAGGACGGGAAAGCTCTCCAGCGTGTCGTTAAAACTGCACAATTCATCTGTGGAACTTCTCTGCCCTCACTGCAGGACATCTACATCGCCAGGGTCATAAAGAGAGCTAAAAACATCATCAGAGACCAAACTCACCCACAGCACTCCTGATTCTCAATCTTGCCTTCTGGCAGACATTACAGAAGTGTGAAAGGAAGGACTAACAGACGGGGGGGAAACCAAAAAAAACAAAACAAAAAAACAACAGTTTTTAACCTCAGGCTATCAAGCTTTTAAACTCCATGTGATTTAAAGTGTTTTGTAGTTTTTAATGCTTTTATTTTTTATTTATATGACATTTTAAACGGTTCAATGGAGCTCGTATAAATTTCATTGCCCCGTTTCTTCTTTGCATATGACAAAAAAGTTACTTTCGTTTCTATTTCTTATAACGTTTTCCGCAAGTCATGAGTGGGAGACGGCAAACTCTGGTATCATCTAACCAGGTGTTGATGGATGGAGCTAAATACAGGGCAATCCTTAAAAAAATTATAATTAATTTAGAGGCTGAAAAGACTTGAGAGTGGGATAAAGGTTCCCTTTTCAGCAGGCCAAAGGTACTAAGCATATTTTTAGTGATCATATCTAATGGTTTGCATTCCGATAAAAGAATAAAACTGTATACTCTACATGTCCAGGTGTTATTGCAGCAAAGGCCAGTTATACAAAGTACTGGCAAACATATGCTGCACTTTTCAGATTTTATTAGCAAAGAAATGGACAAAAAAGTATCCGTCACAATTATGTGCAAAAGTTAAATGAGTCATATGACACTGCCAAGACATTGTATGCTTGCTTCACCTCCCCAGAAGTCCTTGAGCCTTTGTTGAATCTCTATCATCTCTTGTCGCCGTTTGTAGTGATCTGATAAACCTGGGATGTTTCACCACATTCACTTTTCTTTAAAACTAAGATAAGGAATCAGTGGACTCTGCATTTTCCACTTATCGGGATTCATCATTTCCAAAGACACATTCCCTCTGAGGTCAGAGATTTCATAGAGCCATAGCCGCTATGATTTATAGCCATGTTTACAGGGGTGGTGTAGGGTTGAGCGTAGGGAGTGCAAATTAGGTGAGACATATATATACATATTTTACATGACCAGCCCTGTTGGAGCCTTTGGTCTAGTCTCATTTTAAGAACAAATTGTGCCGTTTACAGCAAGACTCCATGCATTCTACAATACCAATGGATGAATTAGATAGAGTAATTACTAATAATTCAGCTAGCAGCCTTTAAAACATATAGCAGCCCACTTACCTATATGTACATTGCAAAAGATAATTTTTCAAAAGGATTAGGAGGTGATGTTATTCAAATATGGTAAAGACCAAAAAGCCTAATGTGATCATGTGTAGGAAAAACATAAGAAACGGCGCTGAGCACTCATTGGCTAAGCAAATAAAATGGAATATAGAAACCTTGTTTTCATAGTGTTAAAGCTCTTACTGAGCAATGCAGTGCAGTACAATAATTTGTGAAAATGGTAGATAGTGTCAATATAGCTGCAAGCAGTAAAGAGGACCTAGCACTTCAGAGGACAATTTCCACCGTGGCAACTTGATTGGATCCTGTTAAAAGCATGACTACAAGCACCGGGAGGATTAAGTTGTTTTTTTTTGTTTTGTTTTGTTTTTTAACACAAACTTTAAAGGGTTCAGGCTAATTTACTTTGGAAACAAAATATAAACCCTATTCATCAATGAACAGCATTAAAATACAAATAATATTTAAACCAAATATCCAACTGTTGTAAGGCTTCATCTACAATTCATATGGTTTTAGCAATGTACAATAAACATGGCAACAATAGAGTCATAGTTTGGTTGAAAACGTACCGGCATTATTCCACCTTGAAAATATAGAGAGATTGACTCTCAATAGTATCCCACCAGGTCCAGTGACAAAAGAAAGAAAATTAAAAAGCACACAGTTGCCTCATTAGAAGACTCCATATGGCTAAGAGAAATATTTTATAACACTTTCCTGAAACAAATGTTTCTTCGTTTAACGTTTAAAGTCTGTTTTTTGAGTTATAAACATGATCATTGTGGATGTTTGTGTTTTTTTTAACTGAATTACAGGGGGAAAGGGATTCATGTGTTTGTTGTGCTGACCTGCTATCAGAGAGCACATGGTCTTTTCACTGAAAACTCTCAGTCCACTTTAAGATCTGTTTCTAAAACTACATCATTTAAATAGAGATATAATGCATTTAGCAGAACACCTGCACACAGTTATGTTTACTTATACAAATGACAGGCAGCACATTGCATTGGGCTCCAAAGGACTCCCGAGAAGAACTCACGAATGTAATCAACCGATAAAAAAAAAAAATTAAATAAATTCTGAAAAATGATTCTTGAAGTTGTAGCTGGCCTCTCGCCCGGAACATTAGCTGGAGATAGGCACCAGCACCCCTCCCGACCCCACTAAGGGACAAGGGTGTAAATAAAATGGATGGATGGATGGATGAAGTTGTAGCTGTTTTAATTGACAGATATTGGATTTGTAACTGGCTCCACTCTGACACTAGCTTAACTCTCCTGTAAAAATGTTCCACTTTATGCTTCCTTAATCCGAGACGACTGACTTCTCTCTGTTGCAGGTGAGAGAGATTGCTGATGACAGCTCCACAACTAAAAAGCAAAATGTCCTTTTAATGGGTCCATGTTCCTGGTGTCAACCAGAAGTTAGAAAGCTTAGGTCAGAACCACATCTGTCCCACACTCTGACATCATTGTACTCTGCATTGTAGTTTATAAGGAAAGAAGAAAAAATGTCCTTACTCTTGTGCTGAATGCCTTGAATGGACTGCTGTCTGTATGCAGAACATGGTGGGAAATGTTAAAACCATGACCACAGGTGCCAGGAACAGAGCTTAGGTGTTCCGCTGAGTAGATCCAGTGAATCCCATCAGAGCAGTTAGCACACGGTTCCAGCATGTAGGATCTGCCTCCGAGATATATGAAGCCTCTGCAAAAAAAAAAAAAAAAAAGATAAAAATAGTTGGAAAAGTAATATTTCACAGAAAACATTTAAACTGAAGATGAAGTACCTTTATGATTCAGAGTTAAATCCTGGTAAAACACAATAATTACTCATTACAACGACCTCTTGTTCAACTTCTTATTACAATCCATTTTTTGCGAATATATTTTCTTTTATCAGCTCTACTAGATTAGTGATAAGACCCAAGGCGCCACTTTTTATGAGTTCTTTAATCTCATGCTCTGGGACTAACATAAAGATAGAAACTTTAGAAACAATAGAAAGAACTTTCGAAATATCTTTCATCAGACAATAAAGGAGGCTTCGCTTCTTAAGAAATTGACTTGGTTCTGTTCCTCCTTTTAAACTCCTATTACTTGGGATTTCCAGTCTCATGTAAACTGTAGCCTAGTGGCAATATCGATAAAATGGAAGGAGAACGCTATGGACCGACGCTCTTGTGGTTGCCTAGAGATGGACACTACGCAGCCACGGTGAGCTGCTATCAACCGCGTCAACCACGATGACGAAGGCCTCAATATATGGGTTGTGCTTTGCGCCTATGCCACCACAGCACCCCATCTGGATCACTTTTTAAAAACAAAAAACACTGCCATAAATATTGTCTATAGCTGCAGCGGCCATCCCACCCCATGAAAGTAGGGTGGTGGGCGTCCCTTATTTTGATTTCTGAAAGGTGGCAACCCTAACGCCAAGGGATCATGAGATAAACCTGCAAATATGAACAGTTGAGAACCTGAGCATGTCCTTACACCAGGATGGTGAATGAGGTGAAAAAAGACATCTGGAGGGCGCTATAGAGTCAACAATAAATGTAACTGAGGAATTTTATTTTAAATATGCCTGATTTTTCTACATCAAACAGTTCCTATAAACCTTTCATAATGAATCCAGTACTTACTGTTTCTACATTTTATTAGATTTCCTTAAGGATAGATGCAACCGTTGAAGTATACGAATACACGAATTTCGCAATGTTCAGGGAAGTTGTAATTTGTTGTCACCCCACCTAACTATGATGCTCCAAAATAAATAAAGTTCAACCATTTTAAGTTTGTTTTTTGTTTTAAATAAACATCACCCTGGAGCAGACAAACACCAACTTGCAGGAGAGAACCACCGATGTTGGGCTGAGAGTCATCACCTTGGAGCAAAGAAACAACACCCTGCGGCGGAGAAACAACACCCTGGATCGGAACCAGAGCGCCTTGGAGCAGATGTACGCTGACCTGGAGGTGAATTATAACACCCTGCTGGAGGAAAAAAAACATCCTCGGCCGGGTAAACAACGTCTTGGAGGAGGAAAACGATGCCCTGAAGATGACTCGCATTGTCCTGCTCCATAGAAACACGGAATATGAGCACCAAAACCACATCTTGGAGGATTTAAACAGCGACCTGCAATTTGAAGTGGAACAGCTGAATCGCACGATTGAAGACTTGTACCAAAGGCTGAGGGACAGAGAGCAGCAGCAGAACCAGCAGCCATCTGAAGAGGCTACCAACGAAGACAGCCAGTCGGTTTCAGATCAGCCACAGGAGCAGCTATCTATAGTAAGACGTGTGGACAGAGGCTTCACCGATACACTTCTGAAAATATATCAATCAATCAATCTCAGGCACTGGGTTGAAGCCTGGTACTTATAAATAAAGAAGTGTCATGAGGGCTCCAAGCTTCATGCTTGATTGTCGGTGGACACTTGGGGGCTGATGGTGGAAGAGCTAATTGCTTGAAAGATGCTGATCTCCCGGCCGACCTGCAGGGCTTCATAGCAAGTCCCGCTGGTCCCCGGGCTGATCTCCAGGGTATTGTGTCGAGTCCCGCTGGTCTCCCGGCTGACCTCCGGGGCTTCGTTGTGGATCCTGTCGGTCTCCCGGCCAACCTGCAGGGCTTCATAGCAAGTCCTGCTGGTCTCCGGGCTGATCTCCAGGGTTTTGTGTCGAGTCCCGCTGGTCTCTAGGCTGATCTCCAGGGCTTCGTGTCGAGTCCCGCTGGTCTCCCGGCTGACCTCCGGGGCTTCGTTGTGGATCCTGTCAGTCTCCCGGCCGACCTGCAGGGCTTCATAGCAAATCCCGTTGGTCTCCGGGCTGACTTCCAGGGCTTCGTTGTGGGTCCTTTCGGTCTCCGGGCTGACTTCCAGGGCTTCGTGTCGAGTCCCGCTGGTCTCCAGGCTGACCTCCAGGGCTTCGTGGCGAGTCCCGTTGGTCTCCCGGCTGACCTCCAGGGCTTTGTGTCGAGTCCCGTTGGTCTCCGGGCTGACTTCCAGGGCTTCGTTGTGGGTCCTGTCGGTCTCCCGGCCGACCTCCAGGGCTTTGTGTCGAGTCCTATAGATCTCCTGGCTGACCTCCAGGGTTTTGTGGCGAGTCCCTTTGGTCTCTCAGCTGACCCCCAGGGTTTCGTTTCGTGTCCCATCAGCCTCCCGGTTCCTGCTCTGCCGCAGGCAGGTACTTGCTCCACTGCCTGTGTCGCAGGTCCCATCGACCTCCCAGCCAGGCTCAGGAGGTCGGCTGGGAGGTCGACAGGACCTGCGACAAGGCTCAGGAGGTCAGTCAGGATGGGATACATCCCCAGCATCCCCAAGGTTCCCGCTCTGCCGCCAACGTCCACCAAGGTACTAGCTCCGCTGCCAGCGTCCTCCAAGGCTGCCGTTCGCCGGCATCCTCCTTAGATTCTTTTGGTGTTCCTTAGTTGTTTCCATTTAATTCTGCCTTGTTTTCCACTTCTGTTCTTCATTGGTGATTCTAGTTATGTTTATTTCTTGTTTCTAGTTATTTTCCGTAGGCTGCACAGTGGCGCAGTTGGTAGAGCTGTTGCCTTGCAGCAAGAAGGTTCTGGGTTTGATTCCCGGTCTTTCTGCATGGAGTTTGCATGTTCTCCCTGTGCATGCGTGGGTTTTCTCCGGGTACTCCGGTTTCCTCCCACAGTCCAAAAACATGTCAGGCTAATTGGCCTCTCCAAATTGCCCCTAGGTGTGAGTGTGTGTATGCATGGTTGTTTGTCTCTGTGTTGCCCTGTGACAGACTGGCAACCTGTCCAGGGTGTACCCCGCCTCTTGCCCGGAACGTTAGCTGGAGATAGGCACCAGCAACCCTCCCGACCCCACTAAGGGACAAGGGTGTAAAGAAAATGGATGGATGGATAGTTATTTTCCTTTGTTCTAATTTAATTAGGTTCCTTTAGAGTTACTCCTTTATGTTTGTATTTTGGTAGTTTCCCCTTGTGTAATCTTCCCCTGCTTTCTTTTGCCACTTTCTCTATCCCTTCACAGTCTGCTTCCACTCCCTCCACTCACACCTGCTCATCAACCCAGGTCCTGCACAATGATGCACTTGGTAGCACTGTTGTCTTGCAGCAAGAAGGTCCTGGCTTCAATTCCCAGCCCCGGGTCTTTCTGCATGGAGTTTACATGTTTTCCCAATGCATGCGTAGGTTCTCTCCGGGTACTCCGGCTTCCTCCCAAAGTCCAAAAGCATGACTTTTGCGTTAATGGATTTCTGTAAACCCATCCTTAGGTATGGATGTGTGCATGCATGGTTGTTTTGTCCTGTCTCTGTGTTGCTGGTGACCTTTCCCCCAGAAAACTTGCTAAGGTGGTCAGGGCGCTGAGGTGGTCCACTGGCGGTCCACTGGGTTTTTGTATTAAAGATGCTAACGAGACAGGAAAAGTAAAAATATCACTGGGTAATTATATGTTACGGGAAAACAGCGTCAGTGAAACGCTATTTAAATCCACAACTAGTCTTAAAAACAGCTAATCAAAAAATACAATTAAAATGAATATCAATTATTTGCACTTCTGTTTAATCCAAAATCAGTCAGTGGCTCCATAAGGCCTCCAGGCCTTCAGGGGCCCCATAAATGCTGATATTTTAACACAGACCACAGATGTATAAATGTTGCATTTGTTTATTGAGATTATCAGTGCTGCTAAATTTGATTTAATGGTTTCAACATACATAAATTAAACTATTTAAATGTAAGATTTTAAGGAGCTGGCGAGTTTGCTTTGTAATATTCAATATTCAATATTCATATACTGACATTAATCTGCTGAGCCTCATAAAGGCAAACACTGATGCTCTGATGAGATATAAACTGAATAAAACTTAGATTTTATCAGCAATCAGCGTGAAAAAGTTTAATTTTAATAATGTAAAAATACAGACAATTCAACTAAAACATGAAATAAAGTTGCTGTTGTGTAAAATGTACAAAAACACATTGCTGCTGATTAAACTTAATGTCAGTGCAGAGAAATAAACAACAGATTGTTACCATAGCAACAATCTGATTCTGCGAGTTTAATCTCTGAGTTTGAGCTCTGTTTGTTTGCAAACACAAATTAGTAAACTGAAATTATATTGTTTTTAGGTTGGCCAATTAAACTACTCCCCCTCTCCCAGATTTTACTAAATCTAACCCAGAAGCTGTTAGAGGTGCTGATACAGCAAGACTGGTTTTTAAGTCAAATTCTGCTCAAGGCCCCATATAGCCTTGGACCGGCCCTGCATGAGTTCAATCCGCTGCACTGCACAGAGATGCTCAATAAACAGGAGATTGAATTCTATGGTGCTAATGTGGCTTTCGTAGCTCTTCCATTTTGTGTCTGTTGAGTTTTTAATAAGTCTCACAGAAACTGTTGCGGTTGCTCAAGTTTGAGGGACGACTTTCTCAGAGCTCTCCGTGCACCCGCGCGCAATAACTCTGGCTGACTAAGTAGACAAAGCATTTGATATGGTTTGGTCCACCATTTAACCAGAAAAACAATACTAAAATTAATAAGAAAATAATATAAAACCAGATGCGTGATTGCGAGGCGAGCGCGAAAGCTCCTCACCGGGCTGAAGCTGCATGATGAATAGCGCTGCATCGTTAACCACTAACACTCCAACCAACCGGGACCGTTAGGGTTGCCACCTGTTCCTTAAAATACGGAATTATCCCGTATGGGCTCTTTGCACCTAAGGCGTTGACGTCACATCTCCAGGAGCTAATGTGGCTCACTTCTTTCCGCTTTGAGTTACCATGACTGGTAGAAAAGACCAAGTCGTATTTCAGATGCAAAAAAACAATACTATTAACATTGTTGTCTTCCTAATATAATGGGCTTTTTAAGTTTTCGTTAATTTCCAAGCGATCCTGAATTAAGAAGATGGCTTGTAAATATCTGTCGCTACCAGCTAACGCCGCACAGCAAAGTTTGCAGCCTTCACTCCGGATCAGCCTAAAACTACCGGGGATACGGATGGTAAATAAAGGAGCCTCCCTGAGTTATTTCCATGGAATCACTTCTATATTCAGCCTGAAAGTTTATGGGAACGAGAGAGCAGACCAGAGCCAGACAGCCGAGCAACTGAACAGCTGAACCAGATCTCTGACACCAGAGCTGCGCTCCTGTCAAGCTATGAGGCTTGTTGAGCTCCGTCAGGCTTCATAAGTAAAAAGTCCGAACCGTAACCTCCCCGTTAGTCTGTGACACTAACGACAATAAACACACATAATATACTTGAAAATAAGATAAATACATTGTCCGTTAGAATGTTTAGATACTTAAATAGCACATTTTACAAGAACAATGTCCGAGAATATTGCCTACTAGCATAAGCTAACGTTAATGTTAGCCACAAAGTTTAAGTAAAACTCACCTTCGTGTCAGTGAATGTATAACGAGGCGAACATCTTAAAACCTTTCTCCAGATGACTTGTTGGGGCTTCGGATCGATGTACAAACCTTGGCCAAGCACCTAATGTAAATGATATTTGTATTGGATCGGAAACAATCGAGCCGCTTTCCCCCGAACGCGGAAGCTGAGGTGCAAAGAGCCCATTGAACTGATATGGGATGTGATTTGTTCCGTATTTCTAAAAATGTCCGATAGACACGCATATCACACAAATTGTTACTAAGTGTAACAATAATGACCAAAATAAAACACAGGAAATATTACGGTCAGCTAAATTCTCATTGCGGGAGTTAAAGGTCCCCTGAACGCTATGGACCGATGCTGTCGTTACAGTTGCCTAGAGACGGACACTACACAGCCGCGGTGAGGTGCTGTCAACCCGCATCTTTTTAAAACGTCCTCGACCCGATATAAACAAAACCTCTCGTAAAGATACAGACGTGAAAAGGAAGACGCAAATCCCAGCTTGAATAATGTTAGTGAGGATGAACACAGGCAATTAAAAAAAAAAAAAAAAAAAAGTGTCCATCGTGGCGCAGTGCGATAGAATAGATCAGGAGGAGGAACAAGGCAGACCCTGACATTTTTACTATGATTAAGTTTCTTATGGTGCTTTTAGTAGATTATATTGGTTTGATTATTTGCTTATATAATGCATAATAATATCAACCAAAATAATACAAATGATCATTTAAAGAACAAAGCATACACTAGATTAACAGTAAATACATAAATACTTCCTACTTTAAAAGGTTTCTTAGGGCTTTCTGTATGTTTTATTTTGAAATGTTTATATATTTTATGAATTCATTGTTCAGTGGTCATTTATGCACCAGACATAGACCTGCAGCCCAGGGGCGGTTCTAGACGGGGGCAAAGAGGGGACCAAAGAAGTTATACTAAATAAATGTCTTATGTGAATACTCAGTGGTGGATATTTTTTAACCTTCACAATTTTACTTTAACAATGAATTAAAAATTGTAGTGCTGAACTTTTAGCTGCTGTATGGAGATAGGATCACACTTTCCATCTGCCAGGGATCTGCAACCTGGATCTCTGGAGACAGATGTGGCTCTTTGGCTCACTTATTATATCAAATGATGAAATATAGCTGTTTTTTGTTTGTTTGATTCTTTTTCAAGTGTTGCCATGGAAAAACACTGACTACCCTGCCCCCTGTGGTAAATCTGGTCTAGAACCAGCCTTCAAACCTAACTCCTTATTTATATAAATATTTTGGTAATACTCTGTAAAATATTAGAATGTTCACATAACTTTTATACTTTTAGTTGTCTGAGGACACATTTTGAATATTAAATCAGGTGTTATGATCAGTTACTCAGTAGTTTACCAAATACTTTTTACACTTGCTTAATTAAACGTATTTAAAGTATACTACTCTGTTTGGAGTACAGTTTTGGGGTACTCTAACCAACCTCTATGCATGAGCGATTGCTCTATGTATCACTTTTCAAGACAAAAAATATCACTGCAGTGATCACTGCAGTGGACTTCCCACCTCATGGGAGTTGGGCGACACGCGCCGTGGTGGACGTCCCTTATTTTGATTTCTGAAAGGTGGCAACCCTAAAATTCCGTAAAAAAACAGGGAAATGTCCTGGTAATTTTCTGCCAGTACATTTTCTGTTTTTTTACGGAATTTCCAGCAAAATTTTTTCCGTAATTTAACAGATTTTTTCCCATAATTTAACAGTTTATATATGTTAAATTTTAAACATAGAAAACTGTTAAATTACGGGAAAAAATCTGTTAAATTACGGAAAAAATTTTGCCGGAAATTCCGTAAAAAAACAGAAAATGTACTGGCAGAAAATTACCAGGACATTTCCCAGGTTTTCTACGGAAAAAATGTGAACTAAAATACTGTTAAATTACAGGAAATTTTTGAGGGAAATTCTGTAAAAAAACTAAAAATATCCTGCAAAAAGTTACCAGGACATTTTCTGGGGGTTTTTTCTTCCAGAATTTCCATCAAAATATTTTCCATAATTTAACAGTTTATGTCAAATTTACCAATATTTTGTCAACCCAAAACTGAAATTCTGTCTTTTTACTCTGTCTTGATATATTCACAAACTTTTTTTAAAAACCTTGGACATTTCCAAATACTTTTGTCTTCCAAGCCATTGAAGTCTGTATTTTATAACATATGTTAATTATAGAGTCAAATATATTAAAGTTAATGTATTTAACATATTCTTAACATAACTTTGAAACAAAACTAATTTCTAAGTCCACAGGAACACTGAGTTTGAAAGTAGCTCATGCAAAGTGATATAAAATTGAAACCATTCTACAATTTGCAGACTTTATTTTGCAATTTAAGACCATAAATTGACATCATCTAGTCTTTATAACTAACCTTTGCTATTATACATTAAGAGCTAAACATATTCTTGAGCTTGCTAATGTTTATCTTCTGTACATTACAACTAATTTATTGTATTTAACTATACAAACTTTCAACTTATAAATTAAATGTAAAGCAGTCTTGACTCTAGTCTTTGAAATCAAATAAACAATTTTGTTAATTAACATGGAACATATAAAAATTGCTTTGGATCATGAAAATCAGTCGTAAACAGGACCAACATACTTCAAAATAATTTTTTTTAAAATGAAATACAGGTATGAATATTCAGTTAAAAATCAAATACATAAACACAGCCTAATGCCAACGACAGTGGAAGACACTGGAATCATGAATGTGTGCTCTCATTACCTCTAGTCGCTGTGAACATAACAAAACAGTCCATTTTATGTTTATGTTCCGCAAAAAAAGGTTAATCCAACTCTTAGGTCCAGTTACCAAGAGCTTGAAATGTTCTGACCAGTTCTTGTGCTTCGCAAAGGTTCCTGAGGCACCAGGTTTGATGAGATCAATCACATTTAAACTTCAAAAGGCTCAAATTTTCCATGGATTCCCAGTCATTCAGTTCATTAAGGGAATTGAGCCATCTGGTTGGAATGCCAAAGCTGCTTCTTCACCTTCGTCGGCGACGTGTCAGTCGACCTCGTTCAGGGTTTGAGCCCAGAAAAACTCTAAAAAATAAAAAGAGAATGGATATTCAAGTTTAACACAGAAACTTACTTTTTCTAAATTACATTACAGCAGCACATCACCTTGCTCATCAGTGTCTCACCAATTGCTAATAGCTCTTTCACAAACATTGAGTAATTTTGATGAATTCTGACATAAAAAAAAAAAATTACACTAGGAGTGTGTCAATTGCAGATTTCTGGCCAATCTTTAAAAATCTGACTTGTCAATTCTGATTTTGGCCGATACTGATTGTCTTGTCTGAATATTGCTAAATGCAGCAAAACGTCAGTGGGTTGGCAACAGTGTGGTGACTATTGATAACTGCAAACATGGAGACATGACCTGGTGGGCCGGTCTATCAGTCAAATGTCTCTAACAGGAGAGGAAAGCGGTTGATTTTTAGATCTTTGCTGAGGTAGATAAGATCAGTGGATGAAATCACCTCCACATGTACTGGCGGATCACCAATCTTCAAAATTAAGGATTTGGGGAAGATTTATTGGTGCACCCCTAACATACACAAGTACACAAATATTTTCTTGAGAAAATAAAAACATACACTAATTTTTACATATTTGTTAAAATAAAGTCACCATGTCATGATTTTATGTTATGTATAATTTGTGAAAATAAACTCCTCCACTCTCCCTGAGCTACTATTTCCATCTGAAGAAATTCATCACTCCCAACCAAAAACAACCAATCAGAAACAGGAGGAGAGTCTTAGCGCTGTCAATCAATTTACCATTACAGGAAAACCATTTATCCACTGTCATCGGTGTCCATGATAACTAATCTCAACATTCATGACAGGTTCCATTAGCTGTAGCGTAGCCAAGCGCAAGAGATCGGGGAGAAGTGGGATGAGCAGCACCAGAAGAGTTTGTGATTGACACGCTAACACCTGCCTCCTGGTTCTGACTGTTTGAATCCAGTTAGCACTGGCTAACAGAAGAGCTACATGTTTTTTCCACACATTATCTCTCATGCAATATCAGGACACAGTGACAGCTTCAACAAATATGTAAAAAAAACTGTATCATAAGTTATAGTGCTGCCTTAGACATTATTAGAAAGATACAACAAAACATTATGTCTATATTATTGTAGAAAAGACCACACATTTCTTAATTTAAACTAAAGGTTTAACAGGTTGAGTAAAACAAAAACAAATGTACACACCTATTATAAAGATGCATAGTTGCTTGCCAGGAAAAGTTCAGGAGTGTCTGGATGCAGCTGTTGGAGAGAAAACAAAATAACTATACAAGGAGAAAAAAATATAAACACCAAAACATGCAAGTCTTCCAATGATTAAATCAATCATTTGTTTTTTTTAACAATTAAATGAAATCATTTGTTCTGACAACAAATTTAGAACAGTACTAGTTATATAGTTTTTAAGCTAAGCTACAATAACCGATAATGAGTTTGCAAGCAGGCATTTTTTTTTTTTTTTTGCAAAAGTCACTTATTTACTCTCAGTGATTTTTATTCCTATTTCAGAAACAGGAAAATTAACTCTGTATGTACGATCCACTGACTTACAATTTATGAGGCAAGCTTCTGACCCACTGTAACAGTTTATCAACCTAACCTAATCTCAACATGCCTAATTAGAGCATCGAACATGCAACAAATTTAACGCTAACTGAAACACGAGCCGTTCCCACCCCAGTCTTAAGGTCGTCCCCTCGAACGGTTTCCCTCCGCCCCCATTACGTTCGTTCGTCCGTCCCCTGGTCTAACGGCTGCTCCCGCTCCCCCCGGTCCCCAGTTTACGTTCGTTCGCCGTTCGACCACACTCCCCCCCTCACCCCTCTACTCCCCACCACCTCTAACTACCCCCTACTCCAGGCGACATTTCCCATATTCTAAAACCCCAAACTTGACATCGAAAGTATATTTACCGAAGTTAAATGGCCACCTGCTTTTATGTTAACAATCGGGACATCAAATCATGTTTAGCAAATAAAACAACTGCAGCTTGACATTTTTTAAAAAGCAGGATTGAGACACAAGTAGCATGACGCCATGAACGGTTAGCTTTCACGCGCCCAGTTCAGTTTGACTTGAAAAAATGGCCGGTACTTTGAGTTCGGTAAAATAAATAAATAATAGTAATACAACAGTCACCGTGTTTTACTTTTATAATACACAAGCAAACGCAGCATTGTAAAGAGACAATTTACAATGCAGCATTCGTGAGACTCCTGGCACACCAGGAGTCTCACAAAGTCAACTACAAATATTTCAAAATATTATTCATAGAAAAGAAAGTGTTCTTATTTATTTTACTTTACCAGGGAGGTGGCAGAAAGGCAACTCCAACTCTTAATCCAACCGAAGTCCAAAAGATATATGTTGCAGGGTCAGGCTAGGGAGCTTGAAATGTCGTCTGACCAGTTTTCGCGCTTCGCGAAGGTTCTTGTTCCCATGATGCAATGCGTAAAATTGAAAATACAGTAGAAATACCTGTAAAACTAAAAAACGGAAAAATTCCTTCAAATTTCTACGGTACATTTACCAGTTTTTTTTTTTACAGTTTTTTTACAGTGTAGATGTGGGTTATATGTTTTGTTTTTTTTCCACAAAAGTCAGAACATAGGTCTGGAAATGTCATATTTGTGTCTATGTGTGTGATACGTGTTACAGAGAGTACAGAAAGAACCAGTAATGTAGGCTATAGAACATACATGATTACCTTACCGCTGAGATGCGAGCATTTCCAAATCTGACAGACAGAGAATGAAAGTTTGAAAGATAAAAAGAACACAACTATGCTCTCTACTGTTCAGCCTTCCTATTATCAGGTGAAGTCTGCTTTTTTCATGCTCCTCTGCTGTCTGAATGAACCACAGTCATATCTCCATTTGTTGTATGAAATACAATTTTTTTTTCTAAAATAACTTCTTGCATCTACGCGTCCTCCAACTTCTTTTTAAACATAAAGACACTGAAAAGAAATGGACTTCCAGTCACACTAAAAAGACTCGTCACTGTGACCTACTTAGGTTTACAGTGCCTCCACTGATCAGAACAAAAATCAGACATCTGAATTTCAAATCAGTCAATACCTGGTCAAAGCCAGTTAAGGTTACAAGCCTCTGTTCCTCAGGCCCTCTTTTAGGAGGTTTTGTTTATCATCTCTCTTTTAACAGTTCACAATCATCTTCTTTGTCTTTCTTTGAGTGCAGCAAGCATTATGCACGCAATAAAACCAGAACAATGGCAAATTAAACTTGATGTGGTTGTGGTCTTGATTACTCAGAAATAGATGTGAAAGAAATCGTTACTATGTGGTGGAGAAACAATAATTAATCTGGAACTTGATTACACTGCCTTTGATATGCAGCATATATAGTGGCATTATGTGTTTTAAATGATAGAGCGAGTTTTTTTTTTCTTTTAAGTATTTCTCATCACATAGTTTTTACAATTTAAAGTAATTTGAACCTTGCACAATATTTAAGAACCAAATGAACTTATACCCTCCCAGCGAAACTAGGAACCCATTTGTGTCTACGAGCGGGACAAGTTATGTGTAGTTTTGTCTCGAGAAGCGTTTTGTTGGTCCGTCACTGAGCGGGTTTCACAGAAACTAAAATAAATAAATATTAGGTCAACAGCAATTCATCTGAACTCTGCTAAATCACTCTGCAGAGGGTTTGAACCTTTTGGCTGATTTATGAAAACCTTCCGGATGCTTTCCAACAATATCGCAGCAATCACTTCAGCAGTTTGACATCTGCAAACAAAGAGTTTCCAAACCTGAAACGTTTCACATGTTTTGAACCTCGCAGTCATTTTTGCAACTACATAAACACTCTCATCTCCAGAGTTTATTGCGAAAGATTATCTGCGGCAATTTGGATGTAAAACACCTTATTTGTGTGGTTAAAAGCAGCAACTGTCACTAAAAGTCTAAGTAGAACAGATGAAATATTGCAGAACTATGCATGTAAGTAGTGTCAGCTACTGAAAGAACAAGGATCTATAAAATAACAGGAAGGTCCTATCGAGACACAACATTTCTTGATCCAGGCAGGGGTCAAATACTGAAACACTTTCAAGTAAAAACGTAAAATGTGTGTACACTTTTTTTTTTTAACATAAAGCAAATACAAATTTCTTTCAGAAGTGTTTTTAAGAATATGTTTGAATACAAAGGCAGAAAAATGTCTGAGGGCTTATGATATGTTGAAGGTTAATCTGAAGACGTTGATAGACATGCAATGCGATGAGTAACCTTCAACATTTTTGAATTTCAATGGGAGTCATAGATATTGGTGTTTCATTGAAGTGAATCAGAATATACAGGGTTAAAAACATACACAATAAATACAATGCCGCAGGCTTTTCAAATATTGAACACCATACTGTGTTTTTCCATCAGCTTCACAGTTCTGCACTGTGTCGGTCTTTCACATAAAGTACCAATAAACCACATTAAAGTTTGAAGTTGTAAACTTTAATGTACAACTGCATGTAACTTAATGTGGGGGTACGGCGTGGCTGAAGCAACACTGACTACGATAATATTAAAAGAGAAACTTACCTAATCCCAGCACAAGTACTGAGACTGACATCTGACTCCATGTGGCCCTCCACCTTTCCATGGTAGTAGCAGTTTGCCTACAGAAACATAAATAAAAAGAAAAAAAAAATTAATGATTAAAATTGTTTCTTTACACCAGAATAGCAGGAACGAACCAAAAAAACGAGGTCAGGTTTCTACGAAGCTCCAGCCACAGCTAAGCATTTCTGAAGTATTTTTCTATTAAACAGATGGCAATAATACTCGGCTCTTATGCAGGTCTGAGTTTCACATTTCCTTTCATAAGTTTTGCCGTCTGCTGCTTTCCCAGGTACCCGCATTCACAGACCACCTGTCAAGTGGACAGAAAGCACGTAAAGAAACTGAATCAAGTCCATGTTTGTTGACGAAGGCCTGGCAGAAAATGGGTGGGACGGAAGTGTCTGGTTTAGAGTGAAAAAAAGCCCCCGGCTTTCTCCATCACTTACTTAGGCAGCCTTTACTCAGGTGAGGTCTGTCCGACAGCACCTCCGCACCTCTGTTTGGCTAAAAACGGAAATGTGCGTTTTCCAGCCCACTCAGAGTCCCTCTAAATATAGAAGGGAGGCAGTAAATTTTAACGTCTGCCCTCCTTTTGGGCGGCTTCATCTCCAGAGGCAGCTGGTTTCACATGCTCTCATCGTCAAGGGGTTTCTAGTATTAAAAGCAAGCTCTGCCTGATTTTTGCATCATTATGCCACTTTGCAGTAATTTTGCAATGAGTGTTTTCTCACGTCTGACACGAGTTAATTGAAACCACCTTACTAAATGCTGTTTTTAGTCTCATCACGGACGTCTTTGAAAACGCATAAAATGTCTTAATTTGTCTAATAATGGTGAAGAGCCCTGATTACTGTATTCAAGCTACATTCAGGAATATCTTGTTATGCAAATCGCATGGAGTAAGACGAAGTAGCAAAAATCCAGGGAGATACACGCACAAACAGGAGAGGTTGATCAGGGCGTGGGCCAGGCTGAGATTTCTCACGGCTCAATGAAAGTGAGTAATATCGCGACAGTTCGACATTACAATCCATAAAGGGAAATTTCAAATAAAAGGCTTTACTTGCATCAAATTTTATTTAAACAAACACTATTTTGATTCTGATATGGACTAGTTTTGCTTTTGACTTATTTTAAAGTGGTTATCGCACACTAACATGCCATTTTCTTTCTGTTTTTCAGAAACCATTAATGTCTTCTATAAAATTATAATACATGTCTTTTGAAAATAAAGATATTTCAACATTAAAATACTTTTTAGAAGTCTAAATGGAAACTTTATTTATTTATTTATTTATTTTAGTCCAAATAGATTTGCTTCTGCAAATTGAAATGAGGTCTATTGCTTAAATGAGAGAAGCCAATATTAGCCGGACATCAATGTCAGGACTGGTGGCTCTGTGCTACAGGTGTCCGTGTTTTATGTGGCTGGAAATATCTCCAATCAGCTGAGTTGATCTTTCTTAGAAAAATAAGGAAAGTACGCAATCCTTCTTTTAGCCTGCTGACGAGCAGTGTACAGCAACAAGTTGTCAAGCGACAGTTCTGCTTTGCTCTGTGCTCTATATACCCGTGAATAAATGCCAACATCTCAGACGCTTTCTCCAGCATCTCTTCAAATGGGATTCAAACCATTGGAACAGTCTGACGTAGCATTTTGGTGGTTTTAGTACGCCCACGTATCCGTCTCCAAACAGATAGATAGCATCTGAACTGTTACCATGTCCTAAATTCAGAGAAAACAAAACACAAAAAATGTGATCCTCTGTTGGCAATGTGAGGCCCCACGAGATTCAACCTCTTTTTCTTTCTGTAGACTTTATCTCTGCGCCACGCCCTCTTAAAAATATAAAATCTGCAACATAGCATACAATTCTGAAAAATGTGGCGTTTTGCTTTTGAGTCTATTGCTGCATGTTGACATAGAAAGACAAAAAAACAAAAACAAACAAATGTATACGTTGTGAAACATCTCACACCGGCTCCACCTTCAAGCGTGAAGTCAACAACAGTTACTCTCCGCAAGAACAGTGGTCCAGTCTTGAGAGATTGTGGTGTAGCAGAGGAAAAGGCGGTAATATCTGGAAGGTGTTTTGAGGGAGTTTAGCTCAGTGATGACTTCTTGGCACAAAGTTGTTCTGCAGCCTACAGCTATAGGGCCTCTGCAGTGTTCTCCAAACAGGAATAGCAGTAGAGCTGATGAAAGAGGTGTGCTTCATCCTTGAGATTGTTGTTTGCGCTTGGGAGTCTTTCTCTCTCTCTTTCTCTCTCTCTCTGTCTGTGTGTGTGTGTGCTTCTTTCGAGTTTGAATACAATGCCAGAATATTATACAGCACTTGGAACAGCATGATAGTTAAAGGCACCGTTTCTATTATGTGTCCCTAAAAGGCAGTGCCATTGTTGCTCATGGTGCAAGGGTGTTTGCCAGGCCTGTGAGGTACACATGTCTTGGATATCATTCCATCCAATAAAGTACTGGTGGGGCACACATCTTTATGTGAAAATTAAGTTTTACAAGGTGAGATCAACTATATGATGTCACAACTAGATAATAGGGGTATAATGATCGACCTAGTTTAAAAGTCTAGAAGACAACAGTACGTCAGATTTTCGTCAATGTTTTAGGGAAAAAAAAAAAAGAATCCCCATTTTTATCTTTTTCTCAGTTGTGGTAAAGGTTTTGCAAATCCCACAGCGTGTTTTATGGATTAAATCCTCTTAACAACAAAACAAAACATTGAGAATGTTTAAAAAAATAAATAAATAAAAAAATTGTGTTATGGATAATCTCTGTTCAGCGTGGCATTACCCACATCAGTGTAAATATTTGGCATCGAACTAGAGGTGATCAAACGCCGTCGAGACTCGTCCAAAACAGCCAAGCAGCCCTTCAGGTTTAGGGTAATAGGAAAATCAGAGGCAGATGTCAGTTTTATTGCTAGCAGCAAGTTGTGCTATTCCCTCAGTGCTTAAAGTCAATCTTTATTCTTTCTCTAAAATTGTCAGTGTTTTTTTTTTGTTTTTTTTTTATATCTTAACCAGGTACCCAACTCGTTGACACACAAATGTTATAAAAGTAACGGAGTCGTCCTCAATGCTTTTTTGCAGAACGCTGCCGGTCAGCTGGACCAGCCGTCTTTTCATTGGCCAACTCTGTCAAACAACAAAACCCGAGAACTGCTTCCTCTCTTAATTCCAAATTAAGAGTCACAAACATGGATTCAAAGGAGTTTTAAACTTAGGGTGTTTAGCTTCATATGCGGGGATCATTATGATACTCGGTCTCATTTCACCAGATGAAGCCAGATGGTGAGAGCATCAGCATAGTGAGACAAACTTCACAATGATGAGCTGTATCGAAGTGTTTGCAATCATTAACATGAATTTCATTCACACTCACATAATCTAATAGGTCTATTAGGTGGGAGTAATGTACCATTCAAGGGTTTTTCAAACACCCTTAAAAGCTAGAAAAGCAGATGAAAAAACAACAACACGTACTGTGAATCCGGATGGGTGCTGTTTACCGTGCTCTTTTGCAAACCCAACTCTTTTATGGGGACAAAAACTAGTTCGTCAAACCGTCTGTGCTTTCTTGCATCTTTTCCTACATATATTCAGGTCTCTTTGTACAAGTTTGACTCGCTATAACATCAACAAAAATGTAATCAAAGTCTACAGTATGGAAACATGGTTAGCTATTTGCAATGCAATCCACCAGTGGGAGGTCTTTCATAGTCTTTAGTATAAAATCTTCAGGAAAAATTTAAACAAAACTTTTAAAAAGTCAAATTTAAGCATTTAAAAAAAAAAATCTAGATTATTTTTTTCAAAAATACCTAAAATACTTGATTGAACTTTTTCTGATGCAGTTCTACAAAGCAATGCTCATAGAAAGACATCCCTGTTGTATCAGCAATTATTTACCTAAATTAAAACATCTGTTCATTAAGTGACATTTAAAATGATAATTTTTCCAAGGTGCATTTATATATAATTGCTGTACAATGTTTTATGGGAATTCCAGATTTTTGTTTTCTGAAATGATAATAGACCTTAGTGAAGTTAAAATTGTGCAAGTTCTAGCTAAACAAAATGTGCATATGAATGTCTTTCAAATTTGCCTTAAAAACTGGGAAGGGAAACTAGTCAATTCTGTTGTTTTGCAAATCGTCCAAGTTAAGGCCCCACCTCAAATTAACTGACATTTCCATGAATTCATGCTAAGAAATGATGAGAAATGATGTCTTCATGTTGGTGTGGCTCCCTGGAGGTGAAACACAATGGAGGTTAGTAGGCGTATGTCAACTGAACACAGTCAAACACGTGTCTTCAATTTCAGTATCGCAGTCATTCCTTTGAGTTATTGTAAACTTGTTTTATATTACAGTATATTACAGTACCTTGAAAAGGCACTGTACTTGAACTTTTGCACATTTTTTCACATAACTAGACATGTTACTTCTGAAGGCACCTGGTTGAACTGGAATTTATATTAGAATAAATGAAACCCATGCAACTTGACTGCATGCAACATAAAAATATTTTGTGCCGCTTCGTCTTCATCTGCAACATTGTCAGTGAAATCTGTTGCCTCCATGAACTTAGCATCACGAAACGTAAGAAAGTCTAAGAGTCATGACAACGTTTTGGAAGGGGCCGTATGCGATTACACTGAAATTTTTCATGAACAGGACAATCTGTGAAGCTCATTGGCGATCTTTTATTCATCTGCAAACTTTTCATTAAACAAAAATCCAATGGACAACAGATTTAGATGAATGATCCCTTTGAATTGGTGGCAAAATATAGAACCTTATCATCAAGGTTGCTCATTAATATGTCTCACTGGAAAAAAAAAATTATAAAAGTAATGTGAAGGTTCCGTTTACAAATTGCTTTGATAATTTTTTTTCTATTCTTAGGAAGAGGTCCCAAAGCTTTAAGCCTCCAAAACTGTAATGAGGTAAAAGATGCATGGACAGGGTATTATATTAAAAAAATATTTATATATTTTAGTGGGAAGGAAAAAGGCTGAATTTAGTGCACAGAGCTAATGCCATCGCCTCATGTTTCTTCGATGAGATCATGACTTTGATGTATTACAATAAGGGATATGAATAGACTTTTTGTTTCCGTGGTTCCTGCATAAAACAGAGCGGAAAGTGCTTAAATGTAAATATATCATGTCCGATATGATATTAATCACGATTAACTAAGATTCACAACTAAAAACCCAAAATTATAGTGGGAGAGAGCCCTTTGTGTGAATCCAAATGTTGTTTTTTACACATTAATTATTCCAAGCTGACTATTTAATATCCCCTGATGTGATTGATAATCCTAGTGGATGGCTTTTCGTTGCAGCACACTTGTTTATTGGTCTCCACATGGACTTGGATTTAGTGAGAAGGGGAGAGGGTATTAAACAGGACTGGAGAAAGAGCTGACTCATGCCAGAGCCGCTCCCAGCAGTACCCCGTTCGTTGACAGCGAACTGAATCCGCAAGATCCCTTTCCCAGATCACTATATCAGCCTCCTCCCCGCCGGCCGGACAAATAAATTACCTACACCTCAGTCTCAAAAGATCTGGCTGTTTTCAGGAAAAAAGATCCTCCCTTTAATAGACGGCTCATGAGAAAGGAATGAGGAGAGGGGTGGAGGTCAGAAGATGTTCATGTGTTCCTGTAGTCGGACGGTTTGAAGGTGTCCAGCTTTAAATGACTTCATTTAATGTAAGCATTCACTTGTTTTGGTATATGCTGCCCAATCCTAAATTTTTGTCAAATTGCGATCAACATATATTTAACTCATTTGGGTCAGGATCCCTAACTGACTTCAGCGCTTGCTACATGTTGCAAGTGTATCGTCTTTGACTGGACCACTGCAACACTGAAGACAAAGCCATGCTAAGAAAATTTGTGCTTTTTCTTCTGCAGTTACTGAATTTGTAAGAATAAAAGTTGCATTTATTTTATTAACTTTAATGTATCTGGAGAGGGACACTGTGTCTGCAAACGCCTGATCTGATGTTACTCAGGTCAGCAAGACAGCAGAAATCATTTTGTCCTTATTAGCTCTCGTAAGTAATCACTGAGCCAAATACTGAACAAAAAAAAAAAAAAAAAAATATATATATATATATATATATATATATATATATATATATATATATTTTTTTTTTTTTTAATGCATCAAATCTAAAAACTCCATTCATTTTTGGGTATGGCTGTATCAGACACAATGTACTTTAATGTACTTTTCCGAATTTGACAAAAATCAGATTTATGCAAGACAAAACACTTTCACACCCGAATTGGGATAATCATGTTATTTCTGCATTTTCAAATGACAATAAAAATGGTACATGTATCAAAGAAAGTGCAGAATATCAATCCAAGTTGTTACTGGAAGCTCAGATCTCAAAGTAGACCGGCCAGAGAAAAAGCCTGACATTTCCACGTCTGTTTATCATCTCAACGTTAACGTCACACTTGACATATTAATATCAATGGCTGGACAACTGAGTACGGGTCTCTCAGAATCTACCAGGCTGGGCTGATACAACCCCTTCATTGTCTTTATGCTCTGGAATGAGAGCTATTTTAATGAGCTGGGTGAGCCCCACTGGTGAAACAGCAGATCTGGTCTCACAGCAATTTTAAGTAGAATATATTGTCTGTTGTACCATATGGGTTGCACATTATGTAATTCAATTAATCCCTTTCTTATGCCTTTCTGCTATACACCAAATAGCCATTGAGCTCAAATGCACAGTGAGTTTCTGACGATTTCTTGTAACGTTTAATTGCTTTCCGAACTGCAGAAGAACAAATCCTCTCAAATAAAGCCAGCTGGTGGAGCTGCAAAGCGTAGAAACTGCTCCATGCTACTATAATTACCTTTTTATCTGTACCAAACCTCGGAATGAAGAGCATTTATTGGTGTGATATTTATGCATCCATGGAATATGCTTCCAAAGAACCCAGAGTATTTAAATGCTGAACATATTTTGCTTGGGGCTGCTTAATTGAGCTTGATAAATATGAGGAATATTTATCATAGGATTGAAGCAAAATGGCAGAGTATGTAAAAAAAAAAAAAAAAAAACAAGAAAAGAAAAAGAAAGTAATTTGTGCAGCAGCAGACCAAGGACGACAACAATAGGTATGTGCAAAAATGTGATAAGAGTCAGAGATTATGAAACATTGTAATCCATTTGACAGGCTTTACAGACATATTTTATATAAATACGCTTTCTCAATTTGCCCAGTACAAAGCTCATAAATGAAATGAATATTTCAGTCGGCGTGACTTCTGAAGTGCACTTAAAATGTTCACTAATTCAAGATATTCGTGCGGACCTGCGTAACAAACCATTTTTAGGAAAGGTTTTAAGCTTATCCATTATAAACGACTTGAGCAGCTCCCTAAAACGAAGTCTATTTTCTGACCTCTGTCTGCCTTCATTCCATCAAATATGAATCTACCTGCTGAAAATGGGCCTACACTCACCTACACTCACGGAGTAATTCCAGGTGGCCTAAAAAAAAAAAAAAACGGAGTCTGGCTGCAATATCAATTTAACTTTGCTTCCTCAAGTCACCCTGATATTAGCACCATGAAGCAGAACATTCACATGGAAAGAGTTTAACAGAACTCCAGCGCTCATTTGAGGTGCTTGGTAGCAATCCAGAAAACATCACACATTTTGTTACCGAAAATAAAAAGGAAACGTACCGTGAAGTTGGGAGGGCCTGTGACTGCACTGCCGTCTTCCAGGTAATGGGTTTCCATATAGTTACCAGCAAACAGCCCCCTGGGAAGTAAGAATAAGAAAACAAACACTTACGATTGACCTCAAGGGGCTTCATCAAACACAAAGGAATCAATAATCATGCCTTAAACCGTCCCAACACCGCCGTCCCTGCATGGAAGATAAACCATCTGATGCAATTTAACACTTAAACCCGGTTTAGGATTGCATAAATGAATCTAAGCAGCTGTGGGCATGGAGAAGGAAAACAGATTAAAACAAGGCCTGTAGTGTTATTTTCGATTAAAAACCTTTCCACGGCTTGTGCCCACACAATGACAAAACATCCAATATCAATCAATAACTCATTCCATGATACAACAGAACAGAAAGGAGTTCAGACGCTGTTGACAAAATACTAAAGAAATAGGAAAAAAAAAAATTGCTTTCACTTGCAAGTTTAAACTAATTGGTGGTTAGACTTTTAATAGACTTAATGCGATTTTGATTTCATTCTTGTTAAGAGATGTGCTGAAAAATTAGCTGGTGCCTGGAATCTGACAATTTGAACTTTGCTCAGAGCAACACTCTTCAGTGTAGAAGTCGTTACCACTGTTTTGCAGAACAGGCCAGAACCGGAAGACCTGCGATGGTCTGAACGGTTGAGGCAACAACAGCAGATTTTTTTAAAATGTATTTTGGTGCTAAGCCGTTCAGTGAACTATAAACCAACATCAGTAATTTTTGAAATCTTTTCTCTGAGCTACAAGGAGACAGTGCAAGGATAATAGAACGAGGGTGATGCGCTCCATCTTCCTGGTTTTAGTGAGAATGCGACCAGCACATCCTGGAGACATTCTTCGGGTGATAGAAGGCCGGCTTTGTAACCGTTTTGATGTGGCTCTGAAGGTTCATCACCCAGATTTCAGTCCTGGTCGCTGGTTTGTAGCTGCAATAACTGAAGCTGTGCGCCGACTCCAAATCGTCCCTCTTTCGGCTCAAAAGTTATAACTTCAGTTATCCAGTTCGGTTATTATCCAGAGGTTTCTATTTGCGTAAGTCTACATAAAATTACAAACATAAAATTGTAAGAAATACATGTTTGTAACATTACTAATATTATTGAATAATTGTACATTTTTTGAAAACAAAACTAATTGGATCACACCTAGTTATTTTTCTTCTTGGTAGGCATTGTGATTCTGTAAAAATGTGGTGTTTTTAATCAAGGTCAACTTGCCATGAAATTCTCATTCCAGCCAGTCTCATTTCTTTTCCAATTTATTTTCTAAGAACCCAGGAAGTTTCCTGGGATCATTATTCCACTTAGAGTTGCTGCTGTGACTCGAGGCCTTTATAAGCTTTCAGTCGCTGCCTGCTGTCTTCTCAATCTGTACAAGACAAACAAAATGGTCGAGAGAAACTTTTTATTTGGACGAACTCTGCACACTCGAAAGCCTGGAAGTAATTTTCACAGCAAACTAAGTGATCTAAATTTTACCGCATCTTGGTCATATTGGTGACTTTTTGTAGGACTTTTTCTTGGAATAGTCAGAAAGTCACTTTGTGATGCACAGGTCTCCCTTAAGGCTTGATCCAAATGTCTAGCATGCAACATATCTTAGAAGAGTTGTTGAGTACGATGTCAGAAATGGATGCAGATGAGAAGGACGAGGCAAGGAGGCATGTAAGGATAAACTCCAGAAGATGCCACTGCTTCACAGAGCCGTATTTATAGAAAATAAGGATCCAAATTAGTTAGGATGCACTCAAAGAATGCAGTCTTTAACATTAGTCATTATACCATGATAGCCTAATAATTAATATAAGATTCTAAAGCCAGTTTAAAATGCAAACATTTTGTCTTTGTTCAAAAAAAAATTGCCATTAAAGCTTCTCTTAAGGTGGCTGCTTTCGCTCACGCACAGCCTGGCAGCTCAGAACAAAATATTTGAAATATATTTGTAATATTTCTCAATTTTGTCCTTCATAGGTAGAACTTGGATTTGGCTAAAGTCGAGTATTTAGTCAAATACGATGAATACGGTGTACAAAGACTTCAAATAGAGGGGCGACACTGAATCAACAGCAGAAAAGACATCAGCATAACGTCACAACAACAACAAAAAAGTGTCGCCCTTGCACTTTGGCATTTACATGTGGAATCCACTATTTCTACAATCAGTGTGGACCACTGTGCATACAGAAAGCACATGTTCAATGCAACGTTATAGGATATCTGCAGATGTTTGGCTGGTGCTCAGCAGAGAAACAAACCTCTACAGGCAGCTGGCTTCTCTTACTGACCTCAGCACTTACTCACATCCCAGCTGGGAGCTTCAGCTGTAACGGTCCAGGGAGGGGGGGTTGGGGGGGTTATTTTGTTTGGGAGCTGTCAGCATGAGACACAATGCTTCCCCACCCTAAAGTGCTTCACTGAGCCAAAGACCTGGTAATAATCACAGGATCAAAGCAAGGCTCTGGAGAAGGGAGAGCCAAATAAAAGGATGCGTTTCTGCAGACTTAATTAGGTCTGTGTTCTCAACTGGACACACAAGCTCAGCATCTGCCCATGAAAAACAACCCAGTGGGGTGAATGTGTCATTTTCTCAGATGAAGGGGGGGTGCGGTGGGGGAGCAGTAAAATAAATCCATCTTTAATTGCAGCTGTGTAATGGCACACTAAAAATGCAGGAAAAAAACCCCATCTGTGTATATATTACATGCTTAACATACATGCAAATTAAGAACAAACTGTTAAGCAAACGTCAGGATTTCCACAAGTGTTGCAAACAGTTTTCAAAAAAACATAAATGGACCCTGGTGCATTTTTTTTTTCATAATTCATCATTTCCTGTCAGGATGTCTAAGCACTCTTAATAAGCAATTTATGACCTGCGGCTTCCCATGTGCTGTGTACATATGACATGAAGCCAATACCTCTTAGTCACTTCTCAAAATGGGAAATGCGAAAAAAACCAATTAAATAGGGTAAATCTGTGTTGATTTCATAAAGCAGAAAGCAGCTTCAAGAAAACAGCTACTCTTCTAAACATTTCTATATCTACACTAAGAGCAATAATCCAGGAAAAAACAACTTTTTACAACCTCTCTGTTTTAAAACGGAGCAAAAGCCTTCTTTGATCCTGCAATCTTAAATGTCTCGATGCCAAGTTTGCAATAAGCTACAAGAAATGTAGCTGGAATGATGTACTTTTGTCAAATTAGAAAAAGATTGAGTTTTTTTGACTAATGAAAGTCAGAATGGGTAAAGTGGGAGACAATGGCTGAATATACGGAGAACTACCTCATTCCTGCTGTTGAGAGGTTTCAATAGGCTCCAAAAAATACTGTTTTTTGGAGACATTTCCTCCGTCCAAAGAAAGATAGCTAAGCAAAAGTCCGATTTGACATGGTCAGAGTAAGAAGAAGGTAATTCTGCATTAACCATGACTTCAGTGTTCTTGATTCCAGAGTTAACTAAGCTGAGCTTTCACGAATCTACTTTGTTCAGATTGTTTCACCAGTTTTATCTGCTCTTTATTGGCTGCATATCCCTTACAGAACAGGTTTAAAAAAAAAAAAAAAGAAAAACATAAATCCCCTTATGGATATTATTACTGTTTCATTACTTACACTGAAAGTGAAATAAAGAATATAAAGCTTTTTTTTGAGAAGCAAGCACAAAAAATAAAAATAAAAAAAAATATCATGGGGCTTTGCAATAGACTCATCAAACTGCACTATAATCCAAATTGCGAAAACTTCCCAACGCTTCCCAGCCAGCTGACAACACTTAAGGGAATATCTCATCCATGCCAAGCAATGATCCAACAGCCACCTACGTTATGTGCTGAATGCCACAAGCCAGCCGCCCCACATGGCCTCCTCAGCTCACTGTTTATCAATCAGTGGGAAGTTAATGATGCAAAGGGAAAGGGTGGGGTCACGCCCCTCCATTTAAAATGCATTACCCACAGGATGAGCCCTCAGCAGGGCTCCGAGTGACTGACGGTGAGCTGGCACTGAGGGAGCCTTTTGCCAATTAATATGACACAGAAGCAGTCTCACAGAGCGGGCTGCTTGACATTAAAGGCAAGCACAAAAACTCAAAATGCGACACCGCGGGAGGTAAATATGTTTGCACTTCTGCCGAATGAACTTGTTTCCAAACTTCAGAAAACAGATAAATATTTGTAAACATCTCTGCAGATCTCGGGCTGTCGCAGGCGCTTGCGGTCGATCATCTCGAAATACCTCATGAAGGACAATAGGTTTTTAGGTGAGAGAGTAGATTTTATATATTCGTAATTAAGTCGGTGATCTCACGTAACGTGAAATCCTGAATACTATCAAAATCTAAATGTAGCCAGGTTTTATTGACATTTTTCCGCGGTTTTTGTCTCAGCCTACAATCTTTCGGCATGGAGTTTGCATGCTTTCCCTGTGCAGGCGTGGATTCTGCCTGGGTACTCTGGCTTCCTCCTTCAGTCCAAAAATACTGTTATTAGGTTAGTTGGCTTCCGTAAAATTGTTCTTAGGTGTGTGTGTGTGTGTGCGTGTGCGTGTGTGTGTGTGTGTGTGTGCGTGTGTGTGTGTGTGTGTGTGCATAGTTGTTTGTCTCATCTGTCTTTGTGTTGCCCTAATGTTCATTTTGTCCTAATGCAGTAATCATAAAAATCAGAATAGTGACATGAAAGAGACATAATGCTTTAAAAAGATTACCCAGCCCCACGGTAAAACTCACAATCTCATTTGGAAGTGAATCCCGCATGTGAGGGCGAGCAGAAAGCTCATATTTGTCAGATCTCTGGGAAGTTTGGCAAAAGTAAATAATTTAGATGCAAATTATAATTGGTGTTAGTAACAGTTGTGTTCTGCATACAACAAAAAGAGATTGTGCCAGCTGCTAGAGTGTGCTTGCATCTTTTGCAGCCGCTTTGGTTTAGTGAAAATTGTGTGCTTTTAATTTTAAGGCTGACATTTTCCTAAGTTCTTCAAACAGTAAGAAGTTCAGTGGCAGATTTACACACTTGCACTGTTGTAACCAGTAGGAAAATTCAACTGCGGTGGTCACACTCTTCAACCATAAGATGAATCACCAAGATGTTTCGGGCAAAATATTGCAGAAATAAACACATTTGCACTAAAATCTTACAATTTGCACAGAAACAGAAAGATAGCATCCTTAAGGAGCAATTTAGACAGTTTTTCCTGCAAAAAACAAACAAAAAAACAAGATAATTTGGGGTTTAGATATTCCTTAATGTTCCAGCTACTTGGCAGCAAACATAATTTATTTTCTATAATGAATAAATTAAGGCAGTGAGAGTGTGTAGGACTTCATAAATGTTAAACTTCACAGGTAAAAGCACATTTATTTCCGTTTGTGGAACGTACATCACTCACTTCCTATGACTACTGCAGCTGGCTGAGGCTACTCTTAATATCAGAGAACAAGTCAGGATCAATGGGCAGCAATTTTGGAGTAACGCACTCCGATATGTCTCATTAAACGTGTTCTTAATAAGGACTTCTGAACAAACTGGAGTTAAGTGTGATAAATGAGAAGCCGGAGTCCGACGGCCAGTACGAGGCAGGATGTTAGTAATGATGCACAGACAAACATTTAGAGCAAATGACATCATATCCAAGGAGCTACATAAGACGCACAAATACCTCTCTCCCTGCTGCAGCCGGCGCTACACGTTATATTGAAAACGAAGGACTTGTGAGGAAATGTGGTGCTAATAATGTCCCTCTGCTTTCATGTGGTGAGAACCTAGCTTCGCTCGGAAAAGTCATGGGGGGAAATAGAAATTTTTTTTGCATGAGAACCCGCCCTGGAGCCAAAAAAGAGCTTGCCTCAGTGTTAGAAACTTCGCCTTTTTTCCAGAAAGGGAAAAAGGCCAGTTGTTCTGGCTGTGATCTCTCTGACATCAGGCAGCGCTGGAGGCCTGTGCCAAGTAGAGCAGAGAAGCAGAATTCCCCCCGCTTACCCTGAGCTCAATGTAACTTCCAGCCTACATGAAGCATGTCATGAACACGGGCACTAAAGCATGCCAGGAAATAGGAGGGTGGAAAAGGGGGGGATAAAAACAGCAACCAACAAGTGCAGCAAACACCTCAAAGGTGTGGTTTTTTTTTTTTGTTTTGTTGGGGGAGAGGGGGGTTTTTGTCAGGTGTCAAAAAGTCAATTGCACAAAATCTAAAGCGTTTTCGCGTTTCATTTAAACCAAGCAGGATTGCTGGGCTTTTGTCACAGTTTCAAGTCGTCATAACGGCCTCATTACGATTCTTAACACCTGTGTGGCATCCCGGGGATGGATAATTGGCCCGCGAGATGGTCAAGCGGAATGGTCATTATCAGCGGAGGCACGCAATTACCGCGGCGACTGTCACCTGGAGATTGATGTGGTTAAGCCCAAGCATGCCCTGTGAAATCAATAAAATGTCATCTCTGTGCAGTGTCTGTGTGATGGATTACCCCCACAGGTTCTCAATTACAGAGACGGGATGATGAATACGACCCTGACAATGGCCAAGATAATTGGAATAAGGAAGCAAATGCGACGCTAATCTTTGATTAAGTGTGAAAATAATGCCTTGAGAAACACAAGTAATTTAGTTACTACAACTATATATATATATATATATATATATATATATATATATATATATATATATATATATATATATATATATATATATATATATATATATATATAGTGTTGTGTTGTATTTACTTAATGTGGAGCTACAATAATTTCATCACATATGATCACTAGAGCGAGAAATGGAGAAAAACCCAAGAGGAATTGCAGAACATATTCGGTCATCTTATGTGGAGTGGTTGTTGCGAGCAGTTTGAAAGGTTAACATTTATGCTTTCTGTGAACTGAGTCCTTGCAGGAAAACGGCCGAGTAGAAAAGTTTCAAAGAAAGAAAGTGAGATATTATAAGCGTTAAGCTTGAGATCATTCGTATCCATGCCAAATCACGGCGTGGAGATGCCTCTAATTTTGCCAGCATGTTTCTGCTCGGCTGAAGGAATAACGGCGTTCTGAAGCGACATCACCAGAATCTTCATTTCCCCTTAAAAGTTGGATCACATGCGTCATTCCCTCGGATACAAAAATGTGTTTCCCTTTTGTCTGCGCCTCCCCACATTACACTCCTGCGTGCCTATTTCAACTTTCAGGAAGAAGAAACATCTTTAAAAAAAAAAAAAACAAAACAAATGTTTTACTGATCGTTCGCTCTTTTCTTTCCACCCTTACAGTCACGTTAAAGATGTAGAGTCGGCTTTTACACACAGTGTTGTCGTCCCTCTCTTGTTTCTTCCTCTGTTTTCACTTGACATGCGATGTCGAGTCACATCTGGCTCTCATTTTGCTCCCCTTGCTCTGCCAGAACGCGTCACTCAAAAGCACAAAACGCGCACACTCACCGGTATCCATGACAGCAGTCAAACTCAATATTGCATTCACGTGCTCCCTAATTAGTCACAACCAGGCAATCCTGTCTTATTTCTGTTTGAACGACATAAATAGTCACTTTATTGCTCGTGATATCACTGATCGCCGAGGGCCAGGGGTGGTGGTGGTGGTGGGGGGTGGGGGGGTGGAAACTAATCTCATGCGAATAATTAAATGCAGCTGATTTGCTCTGTGAACTCTAACACTGTATTTTAGGTCAAACTGTTTGTGGTGCATTTCTTGATTACAATCAACAAAGTGATATACATCAAAATTTATCAGAAATAAAATTAAAAAGTAGCTAATTTTGGCCACTTTTTTTTTTTTTTTTAAACTTATTTTAGGAAAAATTCATTCTAGTTGTGTGAAACTAACCAAACACCTTTGCCGATGTGGATCACGAGACGGACGATCCTTCATCCTTCCGTCTCGTCCCATCTGCCTCCAGGGCTTCTGTTCCTCTAAGGCAGAGAGCGCGTCTCTGTTCTGGCTGTTCTTATCCCTCAGGGGGATTCTCTGGCTGTGTGCGGGGGTGTGGGAGAGACGGAGAGGGAAAGTGCGTCTCTTGTTGTGTGGAACTGCGCCTGCATGACTTTGGCTGCTTCAACATGATTTATGAGCGTCTGTGTGGGAGCGCGCGCGCGTGTGTGTGTGTGCACACATGCAGCCGTAGCCATAGACTGTGTTTGGGTTTCACACAGACAGAGTTCAAGGCTCGTGGATCATGCAATACATTCTGTACTTTCAACACCCATCAGTGAGCTGCAGTACACCCCCTCGTTTGATTTCATGAAGTCAGCGCATCCTGCGCTGGAAGAATCAGGAATCGGTTACGAAACTTTGATGTCCTCCTCACATATTTCTCGGACACGTTGGGAAAACATCGTGAAAAGGCCAGAATGGCCAACGTTTTTAGGAGAGCGACTTTGAAAAGTGAGGTCTCTAAGTAATACAAAGAGACAAAGAAACCGCAGCTGGACTTGCTGCTTTTTATAAGCAAGTTTACTTACGGGGTTATCCTTTTGCAGAAAACCTTAAACACAGACGTATTCTAAATCCACCGAAAATCATCAGCGAGATCACAATTCAACAGCAGAAAAGTTTAAGAAAAAAAAACAACTAACTTCTTACAAACTATAACTTGTGTTCAAAACTGAATTGTAAATATGCTAAAGTGATATATAATTCACATATAAGAAAAAAAAAACAAAAGACCCCTGAAAAGTTTTCTCATTTTGTCAAATTGCAGCTTCGGTGTGGAATAGCTCAGGCTTCGATTAAACAAGGAGTGCCAGAACCACAGGATCTCAGTTAGATTTAAATCACTGCCATTCTAAAATAATTCAGGCTTTAATCTAAACCACATCCAGTGCAGCTAAAGTTGGCTGTTTAGGTTAAACCTTCCACTCAGCATTTCTTAGCCTCCAACAGCTTTTCTTCAAGTCTTACTTCATATTTAGCTCTATTCATCTTTCCGTAAACTTCATCCAGCTTCCCTCTTCCTGCCGATGAAAAGCATCCCAGAAGAATAATGCTGCCATTACCGTGTTTTATTATGGAGACCAACGCGTTTGTTTTCCGCCATACACACCGTTTTGCACAGAAGTCGATAAGGCTCGGTTTTGGCCTCATTTAACCACAGCACCGACTGCTGCATCGTCTTTTCAGTTCGGGAGAAACTTCAAAAACTGGAACTTTTATGCATTTCTTTCATCAACTTTTTATTTAAGGCCAGATTTGTGTTTGTGTTCACTAATGTTCTCCGAGGCCTTTTCGAAACACCCTGATTTATACCGAGATTTAACTCCACCACATGTGCTACTTTCTAATTATACAAAAGGAGATGGTAATTGTTTGCGCAGGTTTTTATTTAAGGGTATCAGCGTAAAGGGGGCTAAATCTTAATGCAACCGGTAGGAATACTTTCACAAGGCACGATAATAAAAGCCTATAGATAGAAAGTGATTTATTTCATATTCTACGTGGCTCAGACTAAAACGCAGCCGTAAGATTTATGTACAGCTCGAAAACACACTTCTTTGTGTTTTTCCAATAATTACTTTCTTTGTTTGTCTGTTGGCTCATTGTGCCACAGGAGAGCACTTTAGAGGAAGCACAACAGAAAGGTGAGAGTAAAGTCATTCTGCGGTGCAGTCGGGTTATTAAAACAAGTTCCAGGAAACCCATTAATTAAAACGGTTAGCAAAAGAACCGGCCCAAGGCAGCAGAGGTCAAGCATGAGCTGGATATTCACGGCAGCCTTGTGCTTTAACTAATAAGCAACGACGAGACTTCGGTTAAACCAATAATTCTTTTCATGACACACACACACACACACACAAAAAAACAAACACTACAAACACCTAAGGATGTTTGTACTTGTATACTCTTGCCCCATTTGGATTCCTTCAGTGAAATTAATAGATAAAGCACTTTTATCTGCTCATATAAAAATGACTCGCATGCAATTAAAGCTGTATTGACGCCACTGAGAGAAGGAAGAAAAACAACCGAGATATTAATTTTCACTAGAATGCGGAGAAGGTCAGGATCTTAACATCTTTGCAAACGTCGCTGCCTTCGGGCGAGTCAGGGATGAAATGTGTAATCGCCGTATTATGTTCCACAAAGGAGTCAAATTTTCCTTTCAAATAGTTCATCAGTATATCATGCATATACTTGCAATAGTATGTGAAATGATGCCGTTTGCAATGAATCCAAACCGTTTTAGTCATATGCTTACATCAGCTGCATTATTTCCATAAAATATTCGTGTTTTATTTATTTCTACGAACAGTTAATTTCCCCCAAAAGGTTTTTCATTGCACTATACATTTCTTTAAAAAAAAAAACAAAAACAAAAAAAAAACAAGAATTTCTGGGAAACAAAAAAAAACAAACTTTGTGTCAATTTACTCTAATTTATACGTGTTCAATATAATAAACACAGACTGACAAACGTATATATACCCCAGAATATTTCAAGTGTGTCTTTGCAAGTCGAACCTGACTGTTCTTGCACTGCTTCATCAAAGTCGGACAAACAAGTAGAACAACCAGTACCAGTCCAGAAAGTCTCAATTTCAGCTACAGCATTCAAGTTTTAAAGGATGGAATTTGGCTTGATTGAACACTGTACTCCAAAGTGATCAAATCTCAATCAAACAGAGATTTTTTTTTTTTTTTAAGAATGTGACAGAATGTCAGGTTTGCATCTAAAAAAAAAAGAAAAAAAAAAAGAAAAAAACAGAAGAAACATTCAATTTATCAGGCGGTAGCTATTTTACTCCATCTGCCAGCAAAAGCACTTTGTCCTCCTAAATGCATGTGAATTTACAGTGTACTTGTACTTCACTAAGGAACTGTTCACGATTTAAAAACATAAAACAGTGTCAGGGAGTCAGGCTTCGATTCCTCTGGGTCCCAGTACCCCACAGCACTCCACAGCTTCTTTATCAAACCCCGGCAGCTCTTGTTGTTGTTGGCAGCTTACTCCTATCATCAGAGCAGGAGGGATTATGGGATAGCGAGTGAGGAGGTTTACTACCGAGAAAGACTGAGGGAGACCCTTCTATGTGCCACAACCCAACTGGGAGCACCTAGACTCTATGACAAGATGACATATGCTGAGAGAGAAATGTGAAGGCTTATGTGCAGGAAAAAAGGAAACCGCTTTCAGATTTTGTCAGACAAAGCAGAAAACGTTCCCTTGCTTTTTTCTTGTGTTCTGCTAGTAAGTCGCATCAATGTGTCACCCTCAGCCCTTGTAGGGAAATAAGATGGGGAAACCAAAGGCGTCTGTTTTGTGCATGCCATGTCGATAGAAGAGGTTTGCACTTTTTTTTTTTTTTTTTTTTTTGCCCTTTTATCGCTAAGCTTAACTTAGTGATGAAAGAGGCGTTTGAACTCTAACTCCTACACAGGTTTCCCACTATCACAATTTGACGTTTTGAATGAGTCACTAGCGCGAGGAGAAAGACGGCAACGAAATCGACCAAAAGTTTAGAGCAAGGGGAAGTCTTGTCTGCGTTTTTTTTTAGTCACCATTTAATTGAAGTTAAGGCAGTTATTTCGGTCCAATAACTTTTTCAGACAAGAACATTGCTCTCCAAGATGATAAGTACAGTGTCTTGGAAAAAATATGAACAATCTCTAAACTTTTTCACATTTTACCACAGAGACATTAGTGTAATTTTTTTAGGAGAGACCAACACAAATTAGGGCATAATTGTGAAGTATAACCAATTTATTGTTTTTAAAAGAGTAAAAAGAGCAAAAACTAAAAAAAAAAAGCTCCCAATTGGCCATGTCGGGGATCCATAGCTGAGGCAGGAGAATCTGACAGGACAACTATTAGTTTTACACCCCACAAGTCTGACCTTTATGGAAGAGTGGCAGGAAGAAAGCTTTGTTGAAAGAAAGATTTATGATCGGTGTGAAACTTTTCATAAGCCACATAGGGAACACAAGAAAAAGAGGGGAAAACCTGTTCCATTAGACGAGGCTAAAACTGGTCTTTTTGTCCTTCGTATCCATGTCTGAAGGAAAACCAACACTCTCACCACCCTGACTGCACCATCTCCCCTGTGAAACATGGAGGTGGCCCCATCATGGTGTGGAAACGCCTCCCTTCAGCAGGGACATAAACAATGGGACGATGGACTCAGATAAATACAGAGACAAATCAGTTAAGACCTTCACCTTCCAGCAGGACCATCAACCCAAACATAGAATTACAATGGCGATGAGATGCATTGTCGCCATTGTATGTGGCAAGCTTTAAAAACGAATGCCGACTGGCCCTCTCCCTCCAATTTGAATAGGGTTGAGCTGTTCTGCCTGGAAAAATGGGCAAAACAGTTTCTTCTTGAGATGTGTAGCCCCTAAAAGACTTGTAGCTATGATTACAGTGTAAACTGGTCTGTATTGACTATTTCGGATTGTTGCAAATGCATCAAGAAATGTTCAGATTTCTATTTGTAAAAAAAACAAAAACAAAAAAAAGGTTCAGAACCGGGTGTTCACTTGTGTTGACCCATGACAAAATATTCCAATGAAATACATTGACATTTATGGTTGGAATGTAGCAAAATGTGAAAAAAAAAAAAAATCAAGCAACCCCAACCCCAGTGAATTATAGTCAAACAGAAGGAGTAAACATCTCTCCCATCAGCTGGCGGAGACATAATCCAGTCAGACCACATCTAATTGACCATCTGATGACCACACGACTTTCTTGACTCAGACTGTGACCCCACGTCCAGATAGCACGGGTCGCAAAAGGGTCAGTGGACTGCGAGAGTGGGAGAACGGGATGGAGGACGCGCCAAGCGAGCGTTCGCTCCCGGCTGACACTTACTCACACTGTAACTCCAGTAAATCTATTAGTCTGACTGTCAAAGGGAGGATGGAAGCCAGCATGGGGAGTTTGGACTGATTACCGACGTGGTCAGCAAGAAAAAGGGGTCGAAAGCCTCGACTGAATTTTTTTGTTTATCCCCTTTGGCAATCCGGAGCCTTACAAAAGCAGATATCACTTAAATTTATGGACAGCATTTGCTCAAATAAGTGAAAGGGAACAACTGGGAGAAATGGAAGAGAGGAGAAAGAAAAATAGCGTAGCACTAAAACAAATTTTTTGGTGCAACAAAGCCATCCATAATTTTTAATGAGGACACGTTTGCATATTGCAGATCATACCATTATAGACTTTTATAGTTATTTCTGGCAGTTCATATTCACATGACAGATTATACCTTACACCTCTGCTTTTTTTTTTTTTTTCTGAAGTGTGAAAACAAAGCAGTATTCCTTCAGGGCATACAAATCAAATAACTAAAGTCAGTGTGTGCGTTCACGCTCTACTTTCATAGCTCTATCAGATAAGCCCCAGGAGACAGTTATTTTATGTTGCTAGTCATTTCCCTCATGTCTTAGCACAACTATTGTGGCATTATAACAGGTTTTCTGTCAAGATACAAGTCTACATGTTTGAATACTGGGAGCATATATGGACACTGTGCTCCGACACATTGTGCTTGGTTATTTTTTCCTTTTATTTGTAGCCATAGTTGCCGACATCCCAGCTGTAAAAAAAAAAAAAAAATAACAGAGTGACATAGAGCTGTAAGTTTCAACAAATTTTGCAGGCTCTCCCACATGCGTTTAAAAATGTTGCGGTGAATAAGATCAAGGTGTTAAGAAAAATTGTTTTCCCGATACATTAAATAACAGATTAACTTTGCCACCGTGCAGCATTTGATACAAGGTCAGCTTAAGTTACATACTTTATATTCAAAAAAAAGAGACATCTCCATGTGCAGGAGCCTCGATACACACAGCTCCTTGGGGATGTAGTAAGCCCTGGCTTGAGAGACCACAGCTTCACTTGGATTTCTATAGAAATCTACTGGCAGGGGGGCTAAAGACAATATCTACTGACTGGAGCTCAGAGACTCCTGTGGCCTGATGAAAAGAAAAAAAAAGTTTAGAGAGGAGAGTAAAAGAAAATTTTACTACACAAAAGGTCTTTTTAACCAAGCCTTGGAGTTGAAAAGTCAGTAAATTTTTTTAATCTGTTAAAAATGTCTTTTTCTCTCTCTCTTTTGGACTTTACTCATATCTCTACATCATATGGTTAAATACAAGAACTTCTTTCACTCTCATTTTTCTTATAAATTATGATTAAGATTATCTGTGTGCATGCACAGTTAAAAAAAAAACAACTTAAAACTGGGCTTGAACAAGTTCAAGTCAAGAGTGTCTTGAACAATGTTCTTTTTTTTTTTTTTAAATGAGTCAAATGCATACATGGTGCTGTTGGACCTTGACTCATTTTCCTTGGGCTCAATATTCAATCTTCAGGACCTCAGGTGACTTTCCCCACCTTGTCCCTCCGTCTATTTCCTTTCTGATTACTGTACATCTGGGAGTCGAGCAAAATAGTTTTAATTCAACCACACTGGAGATTTTTAAAACAAGATCAGCCTTTTTATGTCATCAGCCACAGGTATGTGCCAAAGCACTTTAAAAGAGTCAATGTAGCCTGGACTTTGACTGTCCGGTTAATTGTCAGGTTAATTGGCCTCTCTAAATTCTCTCTAGGTGTGAGTAGGGAGAATTTAGTAGTAGGTTGTTTGTCCTGTGTTGCCCTGTGAAAGACTGGCGACCTGTCCAGGGTGTACCCCGCCTCTCACCCGAAACGTTTGCTGGAGATAGGCACCAGCAACCCTCCTGACCCCACTAGGGACAAGGGTGTTAGAAGATAGATGGATGGATGGATGGGTTAAATACTTTTTCATGGAAATGTATTAATTTTGAATCTCAATATTTTAGCATCCAAAAACCTCCAACACAGGAAAAAAAAAAACTACTCAAAATAACCTAAGGGAAATAGCAAAGATAAAGCTACTTATGCATGTGTGTTGCTCTGGGGACACACATTTATAGGTGTGTACAATGAGAACCACAACACATAACGCCTAAATGATCCAATGCGTCTCTTAATGCTTTCCACCTTAAAAAGAGAGGCAAACTATTGTAAGGCCTTTCCAGCGTGACAACCAAATTAATTAGGAAGATGGAGTCCAACTTCTTAATTACAGCTCTAAGCCTGGAAATAATTGGTGCCTCTGAGAAGGTAATTCAAAAGAGGGAAGCTCCATCCAAAAGTCCCCTTTTGAAGGAAGCAGTTAAAAGGTGCTGGCTGTGAGTGAAATGAGCCCATTTCTAAGACCTGTCTTTGAAAATAACGAATCATAGTATACCATGGCCTTGAAGCCGCAAGCAGGAGAAGAGACGGTACAAAGGAGAGGGTTAAGTTTCAGTTCATTCCTCCTTCAGGTTTGGTACGAATAAACTTTACAGCATTTTATATGTTTATCTACTCTAGATGGCAGAAAGTGTAAAAAATGGTCCACGAAACTGGTCCGATAAAGGGGTTTCCCCCCATGAATGCTGTCATTTTTAGTGTTTATGTTCCCAAAGGCAATCTTGAGATTAAAATCAAAGTGGTTAAATGTCAAAAACTGATGTCAACTGACTCAAAAAAAAAAAAAACGAACAAGTCAAGACTTTTACACTCCGACAGATATACAATATTTGACTGCATCTTTATTTCATTTCATTAGAGACAACAAAAGATCACTTTAAACCTGAAAAGATGAATTCTATTATTTTGGACTCAGCTGTATTCAGCCAATGTAAATTTACAGTAATTCCACTCTATACTCCATTTACCATAAGATGTAAAGGACATAATTACCCGATTTTATGTCCTGATCACAGGAGCATCAATCTCTTGAATGCGTGCTAGGCTTGTTGGTAACTATGCCGTTTTGTGCCCCCGCACAACGGCTGGTACTTAATTTTAAGTCATTGCAGGAACAAGTGAAGCTCTGATAAGAAAATCCTCCATCTGTAAACTCGATTGGATACAGTTCTTGCCTCACTCATGGATTAATGGAAAGAGAAAAGTTGTTTACAGTTTATTAAACAGACTCTGTGTGGCTTAACTGTCAAGAACAACAAGAAGAAAAACGGAGTCGCAGAGTTATACTTTAGCCGCAGAAGGTTGTTTTTCCTTGTGTGGCGTCTTTAGCCTTCTGTTTGCTTAGCTCCCCAGGACAGGCTGCTTCCCGTCTGTGTTTTCAGTGAGACATGAGAACGTCTTCACGGAGAGGCGCAACAAATCAAAGATCATCAGTGGTTCAGTCTAATAAACGGCTAGAGAGTGTCTTGATAAAGCATTTTTAACTCTTGAACTTTTCCATATTTTGGCATGTCACAACCACAAACTGGAGTCTATATGTGTTACAGCAACGCAAGGTAGGCTGCATTTATAAAGTATGATGAAAAGAATACCTGGTGTTTTTTTGTTTTTTTTAATAATAGTCTGAATTTGTGCACACATGTAATTAGGCCCCCTAATTCAGTATATTGTAGAAGAATATTTTCCTTTCAGCTCTTTTTTTTTTTATTGTTGTTGTTTTGTCTCTACCAGGCCAAGTCAGACTAAGAGAGGATTTTCGAACTGCAATTTTAACAGATTCAGAATTGGATTGAGGTCCTGACTTTGACTGTGCCATTCAATCACAAACTGCTTTCAAACACACTGTTTCTAACTGATTGTTTATTAGCCTTGCCCCACTGGAGGGCAAACATCAGCCACAGGTCTTGCGCCCACTGCAGCCTGAACCAGTTCTCTCCCAGTATTGACCTGTGCTGCTTAGTTACATCTCACTTCTAACTCTGTTGAAGAAAATCATCTTCCCAGTTTAACGTATCCTCGTGTTTCACTGAAGGGAATGCGTGTCTGGGTTCAGTGTTAGTTGTTAATACGATATTAATATCAATAGGGCCGCATCCCCCTGAGATACTTTTGGCCAGCTTTTTAGAGTCAATTAAAGCTCCATCTTGCCTTAACAACGGAAGATGCCTCATAATTATGCGCACCTTGATAAAAGGGTGTTGACCTCTTTAGGCCACACCCTCCTTCATTACACATACACATCACCTGTTGTGCTTAAATTAATTAAGCATACAAGTTTATCCAGGTTGGGGTTTTAAAAAAAAAATCTCCCTAAAGATTATGATACTGTCATAATTCTCACTCGCCTAATAATTGTGCACACAGTGTTGATCAAGAGCAGGCGGAATCGAGTTCCTTATTGCAGATAAAGATGCAGCTAGACCTCACACTTGTGAGACGTTTTCTTTCCAAGTCATCTCTCGACGGAAAACGGCACATTTAAATATTGGCATAAAGACATCTGGATTTGTTCCTTCTGTGCCGTTTTCCGTTCGCCTCACTGCACAATAGACTGCACAAGACAGATAGCGTTCCCCTGAGCGCCTTCGGGCTGAACATGATCAGCAGGAATACCCCCGAAGTGCAGGGAACCAGAAACATTCTCCATCCAGCTGATGCGCCAAGGGCCTCTTTCGCAGTGATCCTGTAGTCCATTACAAATTTGAGCTACAGATGGAGTGCATGCTGCATGTTTAGCTTGGGACCCATCTTGCATGCCTGGAGGGCGGACAAAACATTCAGAACTACAAAGCAGCAAAGTTGCTCAGCCTGAAGTGGATCCATGCCCCAAGATAACAGCCAACTAATTGTCCCCACTGGAACAGCAGTGTGCGACTCAATGGGTTTTTGTGTGTGCCCTGAATGCAGGAAGACGAGTTTTTAATGCATCTTGAATGGTCAAAAGATCCAGGCACTCTTTACCTTGATCAGTCTAAGGATGATCTTAGTCTTTTTCACAAAACAGTTCCATCATGCACCCAGGACTTCCTGGTTAAAGACACTGCATTTCAAAAGCACATTTTTTGGTTAAGTAAAATAAATGGTCTCTGTATGCTTTGTCCTGCAGGTAGTACAGAACATCTTTCAGTTTTAAATCGCATCAGCAACACACAAAGTTGGCCGGCGTTCTCATGACCTCTTTTTGTTGAATCGGAGGTGTAACAGGGGATTGCTGACCTCAACTTCCCTTGCCACCTCAGTCCTTTAAAACCTGCTCGAAATGCATTTTAAATGGTTTGTGAAATGACCTAATAAACACCCCTACAACAAAAAACCTCAACCTTTATTCAGCGTATTTCGACTGAAAATGCAAACAAAAAAAGAGAGAGAGAGAGAGAGAGAGAGATTGGCATCGCAAGCTAGTTTTGTTCATCACAACATCTGAGTTGTATTAACGAAACATCAACTGTGATGCAATGAGGAAAGTCTGAGACTTATTACTTTGCTACTCAGAAATCTGGGACAATTCCAGAAGACATTTATGCATGCAGCTGTGTGGAATAAATTGACCCGACCGCTTTTACATTAATTTAAGCATTTACTCCTCAAACGGATGTAAAACTAAGCAGTTGTCTCCTGGAGAGAGCTTTATTTTAGAAACACACCAGTTAATATGTGCATACAAATCCTTTCAGCAGCCATTCTTTTAAGCAAAAGTTGGAAAAGTCAGTTCAGGCAGGGACACATGCTGACATTTAGCTCCAGGCAGCAGGCGCCCTTTGTAAGATTGTCCAGGGATGCACTAGGAATATCTGTAGCTTAGGTTTCATGCCTCCGCAACCACTCATGCCAAGAAAGAAGATACACCAGAGAATGCACCGTATTTCAAGAAATGCAAGGAGTTTTCATCATTTTTAAAGCTCGGCAAATCTCATGAGTTCCACTGTCGCTACACAACCAACCATCACAGGAATAATCACTGAAAAATTTAAGTAAAGGCATCTAAAACACTCAGCATTGTGAAAAATTTTGATTCCAAGCGCACTGCCTAAAAGAAATCTGCCACTGGCATTTTTACTACAAAATTAGAAAAGATTTTTATATAAATTAAAAAAAAAAAAAAACTCTACCTACCTTTCAGCAGGTAACATCTAAAGAAACATTTTTAAACTGCACTGGTTCGTAAAGGCACATAAGAATAAGGGTTATTATTTAAAGTTAATAAAAATCATCCTTAACTAGAAAAAAAATAATCTGCATCCAGACTGGTTCCCAAGTTTTTTCTTTTTTAAAAAAAAAAAAAAAAAGTTACTTTATTTTACGATTATGTAATTTGACATTATGGGGTCTTCCAAAATACAGCTCTATAAAAACTCTAAAAGTTTTACTGAAATTCATACATGGACTAGTTCCATGTTATATTTCCTCACTGGTAACCCTTAAGCTCCAATAAAATTTCAGAAGCGCCACCTAAAAACAACATAAATAAATAAATCTCTTCCTATAAAAACAACACTTCTGTGTATTTCATATGGCAACATTTTTACATTTATCCCTAATAATCTACAAGTCATGTAGTAAAGATAAAATCTAAAAACAAATCGAGAAAACAGTATCCCTATTAATAGGTTATACCTGTGATTTTTATAGATTTACTGTTGCTAAATCCATAAATGTTGCAAATGGTAAAATTGTTTTAATACCATGAGTAAATGTTTAAATTATAATAATTATTATTAAAATTCCTATTATTTTCACATTTCAAAAAGTGGCACCAAGTGTTATGGGTTTTACTTGCAAATACTGTCTCCAAAATAGAATATTAGTGGCGGAAAATACAAGATGTTCATTTATTTAAACATCCTCACCTTTTAAAACTCTGAGCGTTTCATGTCGGGAGTTGGATCCGTGCACTTTTTAAACGAGCTCCGGTTGATTTCACATCTAATTGTCATCAAAAACATGGAGCTGTCATGTAACAAGAGGATCTTAATACTTGTTTCTTATGGAAAATTAACCAAAAGTTCAAAGGGCTGAGATAAATGAGAGCACAATGACATATACACTTCTCTGCTCAACTAATAAGCTTTCAGTCTATAAATAATTCTGTCAACTCTGTTTGGTCCTCGACAGTTTGTCTGTTTGTCTCAGCCTTATTCCTTGGCCTATTGATGTCCCTACTGTTGTCTTCAATATCGTCTATGTCAACTTTTATTAAACCGGATTTAATGCAGACATTAATTCCTGGAACTTTGGCTGTTCTCTACAATTCTGTCTGTCCATATAAATTTGCTGAACTCCTCTAGGAAATTTACCTCCCTGTCTGGGATTTGTTTTGTTTTACCATATTTGGACAAAACCCTATTTCCTACATTATCCCTAACTCAAAACGACAAAAGAGCTGTAAAAAAAAATTCCACTGAATATTCTTTCAAGGTGCTGATTAACCATTATTGCTCTTCATTTTAGGCAATTAGATGACATCATTCCTAACATGTAGGTCAGATGAAGCATACTTACCAATACAGAATCATCATCATAAAAAAAAACATCTGGGTTTTATGATATTTAGAAAAGCAATGATAATAATACGAAACAAGAAACTCTACATTACACCACAGTGTAATGGGATGAAAATTAAAACACACTATATATACAGAACATATAAGTATGTAAGTGCAATGCAAATGTAATAGCAACAGCTCTATAATGTTATCTTCCTATCCCATTCACACACTCTGTCTGCACTGATGAATGTTCACTGCCCTTGTGATGCCAAATACACAAGGGCATGACAAAATAAAAGGCTGACATGACAACAGAGTTAGACTCATTTTTGTGATGTTCAGGTAAAGATTTAGGGATTTTCATATAGAGAACAGAGCGCTGAATTTGGAACCCACGTTGATCTGGTGACCGTTGAATGTGATAAAATATGCCGTTCAGTCAATCAGAATAAGCTTTCCAGTGAGGCTCATTTGACATATTAAAAGTGCCTTCTGAAAATAGAAAATTTTAGTTACATACTTTTCAATAAACCTTAGTCTGATGCAATTTGCTAATCTTTAATATCATGTTTCCATTGACCTACAGTGGAACATTATCATAACTAATAGAAATAAATATTTGAAAACTGAATTCTGCATATAGCTAATCCAGATAATGTCTTTTATTGAATTGAATTTCGAAAATAAATTAACTTTTCTGTAACAATTACAGAAACCGCAACATACTGACTGTAGTGATATTCTTTTAATATTGTCAGAAGAAAATTGAAAACACAGATCACAATACACCTAACTAAATATCAGTTGGGGATTGTATTCAAGTAGCATATTTAATTTGATTTCTACCTATGCCAGCCTTCCAAAGATTTTTGGGAGAGGTTGACAATTTCATTGACACGATAATTTGTTGGAAATCTGTATTTGTTTCTTTGATCTTATCCTCATAGGTATAACATGTTTGTTGGGTGTAGAAACTTGCCTGACTAGTCTGGAATTTTACCATAAATGGAAGTGCTCACATTGCTTAGTTTGGAAAGGTACCACTGTTGGTTTCTTACGTTGAAGTTGCTTAGTTTGGACCTGAAAGGTTGCAGTTTTGATTCATCGCTTCACAGAAAATCTTTCTGGCCTGTTTACATAGCTGCGAGCAAATTGGAGCAGACTTTTCTTGTGCTTTTGGGTCGGAGGTGGTGGTGCACGTCTTGGAGTTCAGGAAGGGAGCCCTTTGACTTTTTGTACGTGCTTAGCTGTGGAAACTGAAACCTCTAAAGTGGCAAGCCTCGCTGCAGGCCTTTTGTAGTGAGTCGAGGGTTTTTGACCACTTGCCATCCCAGGAATTTGGTGCAAAGTGTTGATAGCTTCCTCTTCCCTCCGTTTCCAGGTGGTCGAGCCATTCGTCCGTCAACTTCAAACTGTGAAAGACGGCAATCACTGTCCTTGTGTACTCTATCCAAAGTTCGTGGAAGATGGGTTGTTTTTATTTTTAACTTTCAAAATTACAATTTTCTTGACTTATACATTTCTATAATGCAATGAAAACTCACCACTAATTACAAAAGTCCAGATGTTTGAGGTGATGCAAATAATAAAAACCCTAATCAGTTGTTCACATGTACCCGAGACCCAACCTGATTTGGGTGTGCTCTTCATAATTATATTTCATGGAACTGATTTTTTACAGTAATTTCTGAAAGTAATATTTATTGTTGAGCAAGGGCTCAAATGGTATTCAACCTTAGTCCGAGATGGAAATTTATCTGGCATATTTTGCAGACAAAATTTCCACCAACTATGAGATGATTGAAATGTTATGGTTCAGGTTTGTTTCCATGCTTTAAAGTGGGAAGATTACAAATGTGGCTAGAACCATTTTGACAATATTTTTTGTCAAAGTTTTGCTTTTAGAATGTTTGAGTTTTCTCTCTCGTACAATCTTCATTGTTGTATGCTTTTCCATTAAACGGTCTGGTTCATATTCTGTAATTTTTAGGTTACAGCTTTCTTGGGAGAAATAGAAGCTGAGGAATTGTCCTGCAGCCTGGCGTTGCACAACTCTCTAATGAACTGTGCAAAGGTTGCAAAGGTTCCATACCCCTTAAACTTTTCTTCAGCTACTTTACAACCACAATGTACTTTCGGTGTACTTTGTTGGTATTTAGTGCGATTAACCATCAAGTAGTCCATAATTGCTACGTGAAAGGAAAATGATGCATGGTGCAGAATGCATTTCAATGAAGCTCCCCACACAAAGTCAATCATTTGCAGCCACAAGTCCTTTGAGGAATGTCTAGTCTTTTACAGCCTCCTTTCTTACAGAATTACCATGTATTTAGCTGCAGCTAAATACATTCATCATCCCATCAACTCTAACCAGTTCGTCTGTTTCTGCTGAAGAAAAGATGCCACCATCATGTTTTACTGTGTGGATGGTGTGTGGCAAACAGCAAACCAGACATTTTGTGGTTTTCTTTCAACAGGAACTTTCTTAATGCCACTCTTTCATTGGCCACTCCAGATTTGTGGGGTGCTTCTACTAATAGTCGTCCTATTAGTAGATTCTCACGACTAATGCTGCATATCTTTGAAGCTTCTCAAGAGCTGCAACGGCTTCTTCTCCAGCTTTTAGGTGTGTGGCCATGACTTAGGAGGCCTGCCGCTCTGCAGCAGACTCTTTTCAAGGCAAGCAGTTGAAGTGGGTTTTATTTAAGAGTATTAGAGTAAGACAGGCTAAATACAAAGACATTCCTATTTAAATTTTTTTTTTTTTTTGTAAAAAATTATTTGGAAACCATATATCATTTTCCTTTCTTTCCACGATTATGTGCTACATTCGATTGGTCACGTTCGAACCCCCTGAAAAACATCTGTGGCTGAAATGTGAAAAGATTTGAAAAAGTGAAAATCTCAGAAACATTAGCAAAGTGCTGCAAGATGTGGTCGCACACATCTCGTGCTTCTCAGTGTAAATTAAGCAATCACGTGCCCAGCCCTGCTGCACGCCTCCCATGGGATTTGTTGCCACCTACATTTATTAACTGCGACCTGAAAAAAAAAAAAAAAACTAAACTAAAAAACAACAAAACCAGGCTTTCAATTCACATCATTTCATTCCCAACCACAGCTTCTCTTTCCCCCTTCGTCTACTGATGCCGACTGTGTTTGAACAACTGGATTTCATCAGCGGCATGCGGTCAGTCTGCCAGCAGCCTCCGACAAGAAGCTTCACTAAATGTCAGCACAGCAGGCCCGGCGCTGGCTGTGACTCGCTGATCTAGACAAACACTCTTATCCGCACACATCCTCTTTCAATCACTGTCCTCTAAAGTGTTTTGTTTTCTTCAACAGGCGTAAAATGTGTTGTGTTTTTATGAGGCATTAGTTCACCGTCTGACGGGACGCTTTTTTGGCCGTAATCAAACCTTAAATTCCAGACGTGCGGCAAGTGCCGACAGTAAATTCGGACATATTTTTTTATTTACAATTCATCAGCGCTTGTTTGAGGAAAGCCTTAAAAGCTCCTCGTCGTCTCTGCTCTTCTTGGAATCGGACCGGCGGACTTCCAGGTGAACGCAAAGGAGATTCATCCGGGTGGACGCAAGGCGTTTCCCACTGCGGCTTAAAACAATCTGACAATCTGTGCGAGGCGGCTCTGCAAAATCCCCACCTGTGCAAAGCATGAGAATTCACCAGGGGAATGAGCGTGATTTGTAATGAAAATATTTCCAGAGCAGGTAAGCCATAAAATTGCAGTTCCCGGTGTCGAGGTATTTGTCCCGCAGTTTGCAGGTGGAATTTACATACATTAAGTCTGGAAAACAAGTGAGAATCGCGGTTGACAGTGGCATAAAAACCCCATTCGCTCTCCCCTGCTTTGCCTCCCCCCCCTCCTCTTTTTCTCTCTCCATCACGCAGACAGCTCCGCTTGTTCGTGGTTGCTCATGTGTGGCAGCAGAGCTGGATGGAAAACATATTGCTCCATCAATCACATCCCATTCTTCCTCAGCTGCATACTCAGCTGCAAGACTGTCTGAGGCTGTGAGGCCACACAGAACTGTGCAAAGATGATAAACATTCATCCAAACGCATCGCAGCTACGACTCTATCAAAACAAAAAAAAAACAAAAAAAAAACTGAGTGCACACCGGTGACCTGATCTCTTTCAAATGATTTCGTCCCCCTCCTCTTCCTCCTCCTCCTCCTCCTCTCCCCATGTGTGCCAGTCCCTAGGTTGACGGAATCTTAATGCACAGCGTGTTGAGTGTCTTCTGTGTTCAAAGAAAACCTCCTTCTCCCCCGTGTAATGCTGGTGGATCAAATGGAAACACAGAGCAAGAAGAAGGAGGAAGATGTCGACTTTTATCAACGTCTGGTTAATGTATTCAAGAATTTCTGTCTTTCAAGTCTTTGTTTCAGCACACAAAAGAGTAAAGCACACAGAACACTACGATGCCCACACCAGCAGAGCAAACTGAGTGAGCAAAATTCTCTCTCCCCTCTTTTTTTTTTTTTTTTTTTCCTGGGGTAGGGTTTTAGCCCCCGGGCAGCGCATATGTCACCTATTTGTACTCCACTCAGTTAGAAGTCGGGACCGAGCGTGAACAGAGGGGCACTTACTCGTTTTTGTCCAGAGCCAGGACCAGCTGCTCTCCTTCCACCACCACCAAGAGCTTCAGCGACACGGGGTGACTCTAAAGAGACAACACAGACGAGAAGTGATGTACGAATCAGCCTGAAATCCGTCAACCAAGCATGCTGAATGGAAAGAAAAAAAAAAAAAAAAAAAAAATATGGCCAGTTTTAGATTTTGTATAAAACGTTTTTTTTTTTTTTCTTTTTCATTTTCAAGGAAAACCTATTTTCAAAATAGCATACAAGATAAACGTATTTTAATGATAGAAGATAGCTGATGCAAAGCATGTAGCACCTTGGAGAAGCATTGGAATCATTTTAGTTTTGATTTTTTTTTTTTTTTTCCACATTACAACCTCAAACATTACAGTAATTTAAAGGGGCTCTTTATGATGGACCAAAATCAATTACTGTCTAATGGTAAAGTGGAGAAAAAAAAAATTGAAATAAAAGTCTAACATCTGTGATATAAATTTATATTCAGCCCCTGTGAGTCAATATCTTGCAACAATCATCCTTCGCTGCAATTACCGTGTCTCTACCGGCTTTGCACACCAACAAACAGACAGAAATGTTTGCCTATTACTCCTTTTAAAATAGCTCAAGCATAGATCTGCTGGAGGAAATGTGCGAACATCCATTTTCAAGCACCGCCAAATATCCATTCTTCTTAAATTTAGGTCTAAAGCTATTCTGATGCCTGAACGTGCTTTGATGTAGACCGTGCTATTGAAGCTCTGGCTGAATGTTTCATGTTCTCCTGCTGTGAGGGAAACCTTCTCCCCAAGACTTCTACAGCCTGCACTTGTTCTCCAAGCTTTTGCCATGCGTGCAGCGCCATCCACCTTCCCACAGTCTATGACCAGCTCTCCCGTTCCTGCTAAAGAAAACACTCCCACAGCACTACGTTGCCACCGCCGTATTTCACCGTTGAGATGGTCTGTTTTGGCTTCTTAGTTTCCTAATAGCTTTTGGTACGTAGATGAAAATGTTTAATTTTGATCTCATCTGACAAATGGATTTTTGTTCCACGTGTCTGACCCTACATGGCTTATGACAAACATGACTTCTTGTGGCGTCCTTTGAGCAATTTGCCAATTTGGCAACGGCTGATCGAGTCACGCCATTTCCATTTTCAAACCGAACAGTGCTCCGCGAAACACTCAGGGATACGGATTTATGGCCTAGCCCTGCTTTAATCTTCTCCACAATTTTATCCCTGACCTGTTTGCTGTGTTCCTTCATCTTCATAATGCTGATTGCTCACTAATGTTCTCTAATAATCCTCTGAAGGCTTCGCAGAACAGCTGGATTTATGCTAAGATTGATTTACACACAGAAGGACTCTATTAATCAACGGGACAACTTAAAAAGGAAGTCGGCTGTGTTGGGTGTAATTTAAGGATTAAAAAAAAAAGAGAATAAAGGGGAAAAGAGCACTTATGTGTGCATGGAAACACAATTTGTATCATTTTCCTTCCACTTAACAATTAAGCTCTACCTTGTCTTGGTGCAACTACAAGATTCTCTTAAAGTTAAGCTTGAGGCTGCACAATGACAAAATGTGACTTGCAACTGCGATTAAAACACATTAAAACAATAAATAAAAGCAGGTTACATGGAAAACAGAAGTACAGCTATGTTTCGACTGTGACAAGTAGGCACGTTTCGACAAGTAGGCACAGAGAAATCTGCAAATAGGTGAAACCATAAATACTGATCCACAAATATACACAAGGGACCACTGAGTGGAGAATAGTACTTTTCACCAAAATCAGAATTTAAACCAGTCAAGAGATCAGTCTGCCCACATCTGGCAGACTGGCATAAACTGTACCAGATCCACATCAGTACATCACTGTAGCTCATAGGAAGTTATGATCTACAGTGTCAAATACTTTCAAAAAGACAAATAACGGTGAAGCTGAGGAGTTCTTTTCAAGCAAGGCTTCCATAAAGCCATCTAAAATTTTGTTGGAAGCAGCCGGTGCTTTGCCAGAGAATGAATAACCATTTCCACCAGTTTCAGCGAAATTACGGTGATTTAAAATGGCCAGAATAAATCAAGCTGGTGCTGTGTGAGGCAGTAATGTCAATGCTTAAGCCCTTATCTGTGGGAGTCAACTCCTTCAGAACTTTGAGCGTGCCACCCAGCGCAGTGAGAGCGTTTTCAAGATGAGCGCTTCCAATAGATGGAAATCGTTACGAAGACACTTTGTTTCTGAGAACAAGGGCTGAGAGGATTAGCTTTGTGCTTCCATTCTGTTTGACATTAATCCTGCAGAAAGCGGCAAGTACTCAAAAGCCCCGAGTCACTCCGATACACTGATTTGTCTCTTTTAGAGTCAGATGAAGTGGTTTTGCGTCATTTATATCGCTTCTGTCAGTCACATTTTTGTAGCAGATGCAAACAAGACCACACAAACATTCAGTTTGGTAAAAAATAAAAAATAGAGAAAATTCTCCTTTCTCCCTGATGTTTCATATTTCCTCTTTTTACACACACACACATATATATGTAGTTCAAACTGGGTCAGCTCCAGCAAAGAACACCGCTCTGGGTTAAGTGATCCATCACCCCTCATGAAGAAGAATGCCGAGTGGATCATAAGAGGATATGGAAGTGGAACACTTATGGGTAAAGGCGGTATCGTCGCAAGCCTATTTTCCCTTCTGACAGGTTTCCATATCCGTGATTAGACTCACTCTGCTAAATCTGTACTTGCAGAACCTCTTCTTAACTTCAGAGAAAAAAAAAAGAGAGAGAGAGAGAGAGAGAGAGAGAGAGAGAGAGAGAGAGAGAGAGAGAGAGAGAGAGAGAGAGAGAGAGAGAGGGGCAGACTGTGCAATGTGTGGATGGACTTATTATTAGGAATTTCTGTATTTAAATGAGCACTCGGATTCACCTTTGTTTCATGTACTCTATAATCCACTGATCAGAGATTTTCTTCTGGTTTTTGGGGGGGGTAATGTAATCCCACAGAGACCTCGTCTGTTTGGCTAGGCCAAAGCTAATTAATTCACGAATGAATTGATTCAATAACATAAACTGAAATAAATCAGGCTGTTTTCATATTTTCCTGGCAAGTGTATTTATTTGCACAGGCTGTGATTAAAAACAAACAGGCGGGGAGGACATAATTTAAACATTTCACTAATGATCCAACGGGTCACATTGTGTACACTTCCTCCTCGTGGTCCTCCGCAGCCGTTTACACACAAAAATAAAGACTTCAAGCTAAAGAAACAGCAGCACATGTTGCTGCAGAACTGCACAGTGACTTGATTTTCTTTTTTGTTGTTGTTCAAATTTTGTCACGATTCAACAGATTTAATTAAAATTAAATGGATTTATCTCCTGCTTAATGCAAAGAAGCTGTGATGTGTTTCATAAAAAAAAACAAAACAAAGAAAAGCCTTGTAATGGTTGAAAATCTACATCAAGCTGAAACACAGACAATATGAGAATGTTGAAAAATATATCTCCCTTGCCCTCCAAAAAATATATAATTTGAAGGAAACGTCAAAAAGCAGGGAGATGGAAATGTTTTCTGTGTTTCCTCATCTCACCTTTAAACAAACCTGATCAATCCTGACACCATTTCTGGAAATTTGGTGCTGAGGAGGACTTTTTTTTTTCCCCCATCGTTATTCTAACGACATAATAGATCTTTCGTTAGTTTTTATGTTTGTTTTCTTTCTTTTTTTTTTTAAGTAGATTTATGTGAAGCACTTAAGAGCAGTCAGTTTCTGGGTGTCTTTACTATGAAGAGCCCACTACCAAATAAATATAAATCTGCCAACATGTGGATGGCCCTTGCACAGCCTTTGGCAAGTCTTTTGTGATTTAGTAGGAATGCAACAAGGAGTCCACATAACATGTTTAAGGTATATAGAGCTCCCCAAGCACAAAAGTTCTGCAGAGAGGCTGTGTTAGCCTATAGAATCTATTATGTACCAGGCTGTACATCATATTACCAGCAGAGCTGCACTGCTAAAATAACTGAGTGGAAGTCTGTCACCAAATTTCTTCCTCGTTCCAACCCTCTGACCTTCAGAAGGTCATCTTCACCAGATCCAAATGGCTCAATCAATTGAGTTGCTGCCTTGACTAATGTATTATGTGAATTAACAAACAACTGGACAAATTAGCCGGCGAATGTACTTTTATCAGAAAAATGCTGAAAGTGTTTCATCCTCTTCAACGAAGCTGAAACTGAGAGTGAAGGTGCGGAAACTTCCCGCGTAATTGAAATTCTTGGAAACTCTCTCGTGCAGACATGATATCTGCTCTAGAATGTTGGTAGCTTTGTGGTGGGATGACCAGGAAAGCAGCAGGGGGGAAAAAGAAGACTATATGGCGAGCGCCATACATAATACTTGTCTTCATCCTAATCTAACTTCAAAGGGCCTTTTGTAGCATTTTATCTAGTTCAGAAGACCCTGAGGCGCTTCAGTCTGCATTCAGTCATTCACCTATTCATGCACACATTCACACACTGATGGTGGCAAGCTGCTACATTGTAGCCACAGCTGTTCGGGGCGGGGCAGACTGACATGTGCCATGCACCAGCGCCGCCAGGCTCTCTGACCACCAACCAGTAAAGGTGGAAGAAATGACCTACCACTGTAATCTAACTTTAAGATAGGCAATATTGGCATAGAAAGACCTTACCTTTAAATATGATTCGACAACTTTATGAGGCACACCTCAACATTTTTGAATAAGCACCAGAATAAACACTACAAAAAGGTGAAACGGCATGTCAAGTCATATAAACCAGAGCATACAAAATGCTTTTTCAGCTTCTAATATCCACCTGTGACTTGAGCTTGCCGACTGGTTTCCATTCTTGTCCAACAAGCTGAAGAGGCACCGTTGTCTCAGAATGTTTGGACTTTGTCGTCGGTTCTTTTTCAACAACCACACCCAAAAGACTCCCTGTAAAAGACACAGAAGAAAAAGGAAACAAAAACAAACATGAACGTTTCAGATGCCTCTTTAAAATCCCTTGACATTTGCAGACACAGATTTGCAAATCTGTGTCCGCAAATGGTGGAACACCAGCGACATGTACAGCATATTTTTCCACTTCTCATTAAGCCCACGCCTTGTGTCCATTAATAACATCGGTCCGAACCCCGACAGTAAAACAGCTTGCTAATCAAATGCGTCACTTAAACAGAATTATGGTCTTTAAACGTGTCACGGCTTTTGTGTTTCCCTGCCCACAAATAATGCCTTCTGCATGCATTTGTTGGTCGTAGCAACGATTATTGACGCTGACATGCTGGGCATATGTCCACCTCCTTTTAAGAGGCTATCAGTATAATGATGCCTGTCGACTCTGTCATGCAGACATGAGCACAATTCCACCAAATAGCACCCTGCCACACAGCGCAATGAGAGCCGCTGGCCTGTGTCAGAACCTTCACCACCCCCTTTTGTCACTCATGTTGCATAAATCTCCACGTCTGAGAGATGCAGAGGTTCGCGATTATGCTGCTGTGATATCTCCGAGCATGAGAGTTGTGTCAATGATATTTTAGTGGGATTTCACGTACAGAAACTTGCAAATGCATGCAAACTCCTCAAACTTTCGAATGTTTTGTCAAGTTCTCTGAATGTTTCTAACAGATTTGTACGTTTAGATACTAAAATATTTGCCACATACAAACGCTTTGATCTAAGCTACTGTTGCAGTTTTAGGTGTTTTGTTTTGTGTTATTATCTTGTTGGAGGGTAAATCTCTGCTCCAGTCTCTTCCAGCATTGTTTTGCATTTTGCTTCACAAATTTCCCCTTCCTTATCCATCAGGAAGCAGAGCATCCTCACAGCAGAATTCCACCAGCACCATAACTCTGCGCAGGAATTGTGTTTTTAGGTGGATGTGCAATTTTGGTCTCCAACGTACAAAGAGTTTTACAAGTTGGCTCAATTCGGCTTTAGTCTGATCCGAGTACTTTCTTCCACATGTTTCGTAGGTCCCCCTTCCTGGCAAACTACAAATGGGATAGCTTATAGCTTTCTTTCAACAATGGCTTTCTTTTTGCTTCATTCCTGAAGGCCAGGGTTCTCCTCATTTCTAAACATTGTCCAGGACCTATTAAAAAAAAAAAAAAAGCCCAAAATGGAACATGCCAAAAAGAATAAATAAATAAATCTAGATTAATAAAATCATGTGCAGAAAGCAATTTTCCCTTTACAAAATCACAGCTTCGCCTCATGTTCCACCCTCTACATGTGACCTAATAAAAGGTCAAATCCACCCAAAAAGCCGTGCAGCTAGCAAGCTAATGGAGCATTGTTTCCCAGGATCCTTCTATTTGCTCTCTCGCTGCTCTGAAAAGAGGTTAACTGAGAATAATACATAATACTTTAAGCTCATGTCGTTTTGCTTAAGTGTATGTTTACCCCTTAATCCAAGTGACTAGGAGATCGAGCTGCATGTATTCTCTTAACAGAAGCAAACTTTTACCCAAGAAAGAAGCTGCCACTTCTGTAAATTGTAGAACTCATGAGCACACAAAGTATGAAAACTGCAGATAGTACGCTGCAAACAGGGTTCCTGGAGTAATCAGCTTCCTGCAGTGGGAAGTTATTTTGTTCCAAGGGTGTCTCACTAAAACAGCAGGAGTTGTTAGCAGCATTTGTTTCACTGCAAACATCCTAAATCAAATGTTTGCTTTTAGGAGGGGGTGTGTGTGTGTGGGGATGGGGGGGTGGGCGGGGGGGGAGGTTGTTCCCACTGATGTTTCATCAAGTATTTCCAAGCAGCAGGGAAACAGATTTGAGAAAGAAGCCAGAAGTTTGACTCAGTGTATAATTCATGCCTATACAAAAAAAATAAAATAAAATAAAATAAAACAACTTTTTACCATTTTAAATTCAAATCAGTTCATGTAAACATAAAGCAACAAACATATAACACATTTTTACTACCAGCAGATTCAGGGTCCCTTGAGGTGCACATTGCTTGTGTCTTCCTTCACATGACTCATTTGCCTAAATTGCTGAGTCTGCTCATAATCCAGAATTATTAACTCAAGTCAGGCACAAAGCTCCCCAGCTGAGCTCTGCTCTGCTTATCCTCAAGAGGAAGCCACCACTCTGGAGTTCATCGTGGAGCCATCCGACCGATAAGCAAGGGGTGACTGGCTCAGCAGCCCTCACCCGGCTCTAGCCGCGATGATGAAAAGCAGGCTACAGCGCGAACGTTGGCGGCATCACGCACACAACAGCGGGAGCTGCGTTCCAGCCTCGTTAGTCCCTGAAAAGGTCGTGCTGGGGAGGGGAACATGCATACAGGGAACATACGGCGAGCTATGGGGAAAGTGCTAATGGATAAACAAATCGGAGGTTGAAAATACATGGACAGTTTTGGCAGAAAGGTCAGGTCCGCATTGTGGCTGATGTGATTTGTTTTGCTCAAATGCACCGGTCCCAAAAGGAAGATGATGCAGTGAATAACCATGCACTCATCTCTCTCCCTCCCTCCAAGTAGAAGACAATGGATGGAAACCCGCTTATGGGAAAACCATACACATCAAGGATGATATTCAACCAGCATGTAGCGTTTTAACCTTTAACTATAATCTACAAGCAAACACCCAGTTTGTTAAATACCTTACGTGATGAAGTCTGATTTCATCATAAATGGAATCATTTTGGTGGAAATAGTCTTCAGGCTGATTTCTTCCCCACAACCCCAGTGGAGACATTTGGGAAAGGCCGTATTTAAGCAGGTTTTGTTGGCTTGAATGTTATTTGAGCAAGTGCGAGTGTTGAGGGAGTGGTAAAAGTGGCACCCAGGACCCTCTGGGCCTTATTTATATGTTCAATAAAGAAGAGTGTAAACAGATGTCTTAATAAAGATTCTGTTCATAATCACCTCCCTTTATGCTCCAATGTACAAAGAGAGCTTGTGTACTTTATATTGCTTCAGTAAAGTGGTGCTAGGAATGATGACTGCACATCTGTATGTGGATACAATGTGTGCAAAGGGGAAAGAAATGTGACACAGTTCTGACTATATAGACATAGATGGTGCTTTCCTCAGGGCAAATATATAAATGTTGTTGTGTTATAAACAACTGGCTAATTAGAAATGATGCCTTGAAGTATCTTGTGTTATAAAGCCTGGTTCACTCAGAAAAATAATTAGACAGATTTTTCACCCGATCATTCCGATTATCACAACTGCTCTAAAGATAATGTTAGGAGATGTTCCTGCTGTACGTGGAGAGCTAAGAATGATCTAGTCCACTCAGAAGGACGTTGGAGCTGCTATGACTTCAAATCGGGGAAATTCAAAATGTTAGAGTGTCGTGGACTGGTATTCCATTATACGGGGTGTTTCCCCCCACAGGACGATTGAGCCTGCAGCTTGTTGAATGTGACTAGTAGCCAATCAGAAAGCGAGGTGACAGAAGCACAAAGGGAAACCCAAAAAAAAAAAAACACAGATGACAGAGCGACTGTCACGATGCACCAGAGAGTGCAAGGGATGTCTGAGACGTCTCTTTTGTATTGTGTTTTCTGAGTTAAAAATAGTTCACAAACCATCACCGTTGCTTCTTCCTCGTCAAGTCAAGTTTATGTGTTCGGCACATTTCAAAAGTGCAGTTCAAAGTGCTTCACATCGTAAAAACGTCATCCAGTCACTACTTACGAAAAAAAAAAAGCAAACATTTCAATCTGTTAAATGCCATCATCAAAACCATCACATCAAATATGTTGATCAATGTTCAAGTCGCTGCTAATCAAAGGCAGCTCTGAACAGGTGGGTCATGTTAAAGCGCTTAAAGATCTAAAGTTCTCTGTTTTGTGTAGACATTATGTTGGTTCACACATGACTTTTTTTTTTCATGACTGAACGATTAAGAGATCAGAATGAACTTACCAGGCATAAAAACATCCCTCTGAATTCTAAAGAAATGGAAGTCAAAAGCACTTTCCATCAGTACAAGAAAGCGTGACTCCTCAAGAGAAATATATAAAGAAATGACAGTCGACTATTGCATGTTTTTCCTTTTTTAATCATCATTATTAAATCCCCTAAATGAGTGCTTCAAAGAACCAATGAGTTGTCAGTGACATGGCACCGGCAAATGACCTCCCTCATCTCTTTACAAGTCTCTAGACATCCTGTGTTACGAACCTTTTGCGAATTCAGCTCTGCTCTGTATCGCCCGGTCTCGTCAGCCGAAACAAATCAACAACTGCTCAGCGTTATTGAACCCCAGAGCAGTCTTTCTTGCTATTCAACCATGACTCTCTCCTTGACAGGCAACCAAGTAATAATGTATTCGTAGTAATCTTTTCTGTTGGAACACAAATGACCTGCTGTTCTTCTCATCTCCAAACTTGATGAGGCCTTGGCCCCCCCACCGACACGCGGCACCTCCCAGAGATGGGATGCACACGTCAATAAGGAGCACCCCAAACTATATGCACACAAGGACATATTTCAAAGTCACTCTGACAGCAATTCAATATCAGATTTAAAATTGAGAATTTACATTTTGAAGATGAAGGATACTGTTTGACACGTAAAATCCCCTTCAAGGCACAAAACCGAATTAAAAGACTGTCAGCACCCAACAGTTCAACAAGTGACTACAGACAAGTCTTAGTCGAGTCCGAAGGGTTTTTTTTTTTCCCTTTCTTGCAACTCAAGTTGAGGTTTCTAACTCAAGCTACCATCTCCGCTTTCAGTTCAAACGACAATGCGATTAAACAGTTCTTCCATTTTAATATAACCACACAATAAGAACAGATTAGGCTTGGGTGAAAGATTTGTCAGGGAGTAAAGACTGCATCATATGTACAACTTGAAGCAATTTAGGAGGTAAGATGCACACAGACATACATGTGGAATAAATCAAGGTCGAAAGACAAATTAAATTTGCCTGGCTTTAACATAAAGAAGGTTTTTTTTTTTTTAAAGCACATCAATAACTCTCCCAGGTTCCATATGGAAAAAATGTTCTTTATAAAGCAGATCTGATAAAATGATCTTTTTTTTTCTGCATCAAAGAGAATGTGTCTGCAGTCTTTAATCAGAGTGCTGACCGATTTTGGGATGTGATCCAGTACAGCTTCTAAGCCAAAATTTGCTTTGGACATCAACACATGCAGGGGAGATGGCGGGGGGGGGAGAAACTCGGCCAATGTTTATAGCTATTGTTCATATATTAATGGCAGATTGACGGGCATATCACGAACTCAATTTATCCCCCAGTCGCAGCAGGCAAATGATTCTAATTCAAACAGATTGATGATTGGGAACAGAATGACGAATTAAGCCATGAAAAGAGCCATCAAGCAGACACAGCTTAGTAAATGACCTTGGAGAAAAGAACACAAAAGACTTTTTGCCTTTTTAAAATTTATATTCCATCTCTTTTCCAATTCCCCATTAGCCTGTAAACAATTCAGTTACAGTCACTATTGGTTTCTTTGATGAATTACTGAATTTTAATTGAGTAAAAAAATGCCAATAACTCAAGAAAAGCCAGCAAACTCTTAGGTTTAATATCCAATGTCATATTTATTGCCATATTTAAGATAGTAACGATCAACATCAAGGTAAAACTGTACCTGTTGATTGATGACTTTGATGGTGGCATTTGACAAAATGTAATGTTTATTGCACGTTTCACAACTGGTGAAGGCACGATGCTTTCGATGATGTAAAAGCACTTTGAACTGCATTGTTGCTGAAAATGTGTTTTACAGATAAACGTGACTCTCTGGACTTGTTAGTTCTGGTTTATATACAAAAAAAATAAATAAATCTCTGACCCACATGGGAATCATTATGCAAGCTTCCTAAGATCTGCATTATGAAGCACAGAAATGCAGATGTGACGTCATGGTGCAAGGAACCATTCATGCCGTTACCATGGGCTCGTTAGCTTAAATCTAATGCGGTAGCAGTATACCCACAGCGACGAGAGATGTAAGTGGTGGTATTTATAGGATGCTGATACTTTGGGCTCTTATTTAGGGTTGTAATTAAATCTGTTATTGCTGTGCTCCCTCTACTGGTAAATATCTCTTTTGTGCCACTAAATACCACCATTAATTATTCTATAGGAAAGAAATGTTTGAGCAGGAAAACTCCCCTGCGCTCAACAGGAGATTAACCCCGTCTGAGAAACTGGTACCATTATGCTCCCGCCTGACACCATTACGCCAGCCGCCCCCTTACGGCTGCTGCTTACTGCCTGCCATGGGCCCTTTGTCCCTTACTGTATTGACGAAGGTCAGAGTCACAGTGTGAAAGCTCATTATATGGTTTCCCGGATGGATTTCGTTTACAGCTCACTGGAACTCTGTCATGGCAAGCATATGCGTGCTGCTCATTCAAAGTCCCTCAGTATGGGGTCGCACAGCTCCTAAGTCTGCCACTGACGATATGCGTTTTGTTACAGCTGAAATGAGTCTGATAATTATTTTAGCGACATATTGGGTAATTTTCAGAAGAAAAAAAAATGGATGTATGCATACTATTTCTTGTCATTTATATCCTGCATGCACTCGAAATGGACCGGGACGTTGTTTCTTCACCTCTATTTTCTAATTCATCACGTTAACAGCTCAGTTCATAGGACTGACTACCTGAAAACAGGGAAGGGTGACAACTTTCTTTCCGAAATGCTTGTTTATGTGCAGGAATTGAGTCCTGTACAGACGGTGCTGAAATACGTTTTCATTTGACCCTCGGCTTAACATCTGCGTGTTGGATAGAAGATTGAAAGTCTGTTTAATGTCTCATTTTCATTGACCTTTCACTGCCACTACAGTTCATCTCAAGGACAAACGAATGATCAGCAGCTGCCAAACACAGGTGAGGTTAAGTCAAATCATTTTATGAAGGAGTGAAAATATTGGAGCTTACCAGAATAGAACTCAGGATAAAGCCTGGAAACGTAGATTTTTTTTTTTTTATATCCAGACTTATCAGACATTTCAGTTTACAATTTACACCCTCGGCTTTAGTTTTGCATACAAAACGCCTACAGCGGAAAGAAAGCTCACAAGTGGTACTGTATATGAAAATGCAAGCTTTCAGTTTTAAAAATTTAATATAAGAAAAGCTCCATTTTATTTTTTCCCCCAACTGCGTTAACAACCAATCCAAACTTTTATAACAAGGATGAATTGGCCAGGGTTGGAGTTAAAACTTTCTGAGCTATTGATGTTCTGCTAGCTCCGCTTCATTTAAAAATACATCACAGGGTTCGCTCTTGGAAAAAAAAAAAAAAAACCTTTGGCAGACACAGACAAAGCAACTGACAGCCATGGACCTTCGTCGGGCCCAATTTGTTAGAGGTTCATGCAGGTAGGAGGTTGTCCCTGTCTTGTTCCTGTTAACATGCATGCCCATTAGGCAATAGACAGGGCTTGTTCTTTGTCTTGGAAGAACAAGAAATTTAAATCTGTGCAAAGCCAAATGCAAAGCAAGAAGATTATGTTCCCTGAAGCTGTGAAATTAAGTCATGAGTTTTCAAACTTCAGCCCCTTTGGAGCCCTGCATGCGCTTCGTGGTTATAAAAGGGATGAGAAAAATCTGTTCTTTCAGCTTCGAAAAACTTTACACACGCAGATTTGCGATAGCTTTGTTGTTTGTGGCCAGAAAACATTTTGATTCAAGTAATCTTTTAAGTTTGGCAAACATGATCCTTATGAGAGTAACATTAGCCCTCTTAAGACCGGAACTGTACAAATGCCACGTGAAATTGTTTGAATATTTATTGCTGCACAATTTTAAAAAATTGCGGCACTTCTTCAGTGTTGCTGTGTTTTTGAATGTTGTATTGCCCTTTCATATGATGACAGTTATTCATCTGTCTATCTATATACATATGAGAAACAAAGTTTATAAATTTACATTTGTATGAACAGCCATGGAATGTCTGAAAGTTGTGGATACTTGGTTGAGTCTGATTAGCTATTCATTTCCACTTTTGGGGATTAATTTTAAACCCATTTAAAATTAAGTTGTCGAAAGAGTGAGATTTTGACTAGATTTAATCTTTCCGTAGAAGCCCACCCACTCAAAGTTATCCGTTTCTTTAAGGCAAATGGATTGAGGTAAAAGCAGAACCGAATTATTCTACTTGCAGGTTTTGAATCTTGCTCCCGGTAACATTGTACCTTACACAATGTAAGCTTTATATGAATAATTCTCCTGCGTTGCTGTCCTGCATATTTAAAAGTGCAGCATGCAGATTGATCATCAGCTAGGTTAGGCTGCCACAATTAGTTTTCAAGCACATCAAAACATTTCGAGTCAGTTTTAAATATGACAGGGTGCAAAATCAACATATTGCAAATTCTACAGCAATCACTCAGTCCACTTATCGTGTCTCATGAGGCGCTATGCAGCTGATCCGTCTGCACCGATGAAGACCTACTTACTGAACAAATCTGGCCTACTTTGTGATTACTTCGGTAAAAACTACTTGTCAACATGGAGGTACTTTTAAATCGGGCAGAGGGTACTAAGCTTACTTTTCCAGATCATGAAGCATGAACAAAAGTGAACCAGACAGCGACATGACGGCAAACGTAATGTAGCGGTACTGCTGTCAGAGAACACTGTGAATTTTATACAAGCCATTCCAATACAAAATGCACAGAAGGACATTAAAGGCAGCACAAACTTTAGATGCAAGACGTGACGCAACACTAATGCGCTTCACTTTTAGAAACGATGACATATGTGGCAGCATAGGAACACTGAGCTCATTAGTCCCGTTTCTATACGTTCTCAGTCCTTTCAGGGTCACAACAGGGTCATTGCCTCTCTGCACAAGTCAAAGAATGCACCAACACTCACTCTCACTTAAAGGCAATTGATTTTGGAAGGTTAACCCAAAATGCGTGAATTTATACAGTTGAAGGAAGTCAGAGTACCCAGAGAGAATCCAAATATACAAATGGATGCAATTCAAACAATACACGAATACACACGAGTTGGGATTCAAGTCCTGGATCTCATTTTTTTTTTTTTTGCTACAATGAACTGGTGCAAACATCTCATCTTTGACTGCAGCTCAAAATATTGTGCCGACGATTAATAATTGGGTGAAATTGCATGTACACAATAAAAAAATACCATGTTGAGCCGTTTCCCTAGAACCCTGATTTGCATCGTGTCCTTCAGCTGTTACCACTTTACAAGGGAGGATGCTGCATGAAAATAAGGTAGCACAATTACAGCCATGAGTCAAAGCCTCTTTATTTTAAAATGTTTCGAATCCATGAGTGAAATATGATATAATTTATTAAACTCACATCGCTCAGAGCGGCTCACGTGAAAACTATTGTCTTATAATCTAGAGTCAATATTACGCCATCATATCTGCCCATAACGGACACCTCAGAGCTTGTGCAATATTGTTCAGGCTATGGTTTGTTTAAAGTTATGCTTCAAAGTTGGCAGCTCCGTTCAAAGTGGAGCTTTGAAGCAAATCTAATATCTGGTTCAGCGTGTGAAAATGTCCGCTGTGGAAAGCCAAGGGTGTGTTATTCATTTTTTGATTTCCCAGAGAGAGAGTCCTCTTACAGTTTTGTTATCCAACGAAACAAAATGTTATGTTGCACAATCCCTGTGTCGTGTTGGAAGAAAAATCTCTCCTGGAATATGGCTGACTGAGAAAACAAGAAAATATATGAACAGGGAAAAAGTTCCACATTGGATGCATTTGGGGAGTTCTGTTGTTGGAGGCATTTCAGGAATTTCAAATAGTGATTTTCTTTGTTAAGGGAATAACACTGTCTAAACCTAAAAATACGATTACCCAACAGTGATACATAACCATTGTTAACCACTTTTTTTTTTTTTGGATTGCAGCCATACCCGTAAAACTTAATGAAAAAAAAACAAAAAAAAACATTAATGCCACAATTCTCCATCTGCCAAGAAACATCCTGGTGAATTTTAGGAAAATATTCTGTAGACCGACAAAAAAAAAAAAAGAAGTTATTTTTGGAAAGTTTGCGACATGGTACATCTGATATAAAACTAACACTGTTTCTGTAAAGGAATATCTCATCTACATTCGTACACAGGGTGGCACTTCTCTGCTGACAGGGATAACTTGGGTCCAAAGGGGATTGTGGGCTGGGTATTTTTCAAGAATTGGGCTCAGACCCTTAGTATTAAACATCGTATTAAACCTACGGATGAGATGTCACTGAAGTTCACACAAAAGACTAGCGAATGCTATTAGCAATATAGTGCATCTCAAGAGTGATGGCATTACCCATGAAAACAAAGAGAATTAGGGTTTTATCTCTGAACCTCGTTTCTACCGCTGTCATTAGACTTCATGAGGTTGAACAATGTCGAAGAAAACACGAGCTGCACTTTTATGAGAGCTCATAAACGAGTTGTGCTTTAGTCATGCACAGTATAGTCTCCCTGTAAGTTTTAGGTTGTTAAACAAATGGTGACTCAATCGATTGACACCTACAGGCAAAGCGTAGGTATTACAATATTGTTGATTCAAATCTAATTTTTATTGCCATGTCGGTTGGCTGTGTCCTCGCACGCCTAGTTTTCACAGTGAGATACTTTTGTGAAACTCATTAAGCCATCTTCACATGAGGAAAAAATGTCTCGCATTACTAAACCAGATGAATGAGAAGGCTTATTTAAGAGAGGCACCTGAAGCTAAACTGTGAAAGTCCGATGATCAAGACCAACATGAGCCTCAGGCTTCAAACGATCAAACTTTAACAGAGGAGTCAAATGTGTCCAGACGAGATTTTTGAGAAATCAGTGCAACCCATGTAGCATTAGACCACATCATAAAAGTCCTGCAATATAATTTTCTCATATCCACATCCCCACAGAGATAAAAAAAAAAAAAAAGAATCTGCTTCATCGGTCTGTCTTGATGCACAAACACTTCTTGACCAATTGTTTTTCGCCAACCTCAAAGTATTTAATATCCTGACTAAGTCATCTGGAACACATAAGTCCATTCATACTGAAAAGCTATTAAAAGGCTTTGACTTGGGATGACTCACATCACGGTGATAATGCCTCTTTAGGGAAGGACAGTTTTGACTACAAAAATGCTCTACAACAGCCCCAAAAAAATATATATCCGCAGCTAAAACCTTCGTTTGTCCGCAGGTCGACTCGCCGAGCTGCACGCGGCGCTCAGGGCAGAGGCAGACATGCTGGTTCAAACTATACAGCAGGCCCTGCTGACGTTGATTGTGCCAACCATAGGAGGGAATCATTCACAAGCGATAACCGGCCAGGAAACAAACATGACAGTCGGGGAAGGAGAAAAAGAAAGACGACAGGGAAGCTTGAAGAGCGCTCCCATGAAATATGTATGCAGACATGACATTTCATGGCGATGAACGGCTCCATCTCTCCTCTGTAGCTTCGGTGAATGAAGGGCAGAGTGTGGAGACAAAGTATTTGTGCACAAGGACAAAGTAAGACTGCGAACACTTCTGTTCGTTATGTTCAAGAATAGGCAGAAAAAAATCAAATTCAAGTTTTCCACTTTTAGTATCAAAGGATCATTTGAAGATGGACGATTTGCAAACCGTCCATCATGAGACACACGTCTATTGGAGCTCTGTGGCTTAAAGAAATACAGAAGACCAAATGTATTTATCATTAATCTGCAGAGCAATTAGTTACTAAAGTCTGTGTGCAATTTAATCAAGCTGTTGTGTTAACACCTCAGTAAATTGCAAGAGAACACAAATAAACAAAGAGCATCATAAAAACCCAAGGAACAAAGCAGACACATCAGGGAATCCGGTCTTGAGAACATAGTTTCAAAGTCAAGTCTTGACTTTGTGTGAATGTTCTCCCCACTCCAAAAAAAAAAAAAAAAAAAAAAATCAGTCAAAATCAGAGCCGTTTTTAAGCAGCAGCCTAAAGTAAAATCCCCTGGCTGCATTTAAGTGCAACAAATAAAGTTTTATACTTCAAAGATTTTTGTGCTGCCTCCTGTGCCCCGACATGTTGAAGATAAGGAAAATGAGATGGACGAGAAAACAAGTGGGAGAAATATTTTCCGGTGCAAAAATATGGAGGCAAAACAAAGTAGAAGGAAAGAACGGCAAGTCTTCCACCTCCACCTACTCGCCTTAGTGCTAAGTCAGTCAACATGTAGCTGGATGCACGCATCCCTCAGAGTTGTCTGGTTTGTTTGGGTTTTTTTAATTTGACAGATTAGGGTCTCCTTATATACAGGTTTGGCTTCGGCTACATAAAACTAATATTTTTCTTTAGCAGAGACAGGGAAAGTTGCCCATCCAGCTGATGGAAAGACGGACGGAGATAAATACAATCCTAGGGAACAAAAAAAAAAAAAAAAAACATGCTTGTGGTTGGCAAAGCACTGGAGACTTGAACAGAGGTTCACCCTCCTGCAGGAAAATGGCCTTAAACATCCAGAGTTAGAGTGAAATGGTTTAAATCGAAGCATTTTCCTCGTTTTAAAATGGACCAACGCCCAGACCCAAATCAAATTGAAAGTCTGTGGCAAGACTTGAAAACTGATGTCCAAACATGTTCTTTGTCCAATGTTGCTGAGCTTCAGCTCTTTTACAAAGAAGAAGAAGAAGAAAAAAAAACGCATCTCTAGATGTGCAAAGCTGGTGAAGACATACCCCAAATGACTTTCAGCTCTACAATGCGTCGACTCAAGGAATCTGAAGATGCGTGCAAAGCATAATTTAGATAATATAATTTGAAAAGGAAATTGAAAGCCTATTATACTTTAGTGCTTTTCAGACATGATACTTCTTTAATCCTCTTCTTCTGTCATTTTTCTAAGAATCAACTGAAAAATATGCTGTCCAAAACAGCATTTAAAAAAAGGACAAATTTAATGAACAACAGATCAAGGCAAATGGGAGGAGCTTCCCAACTTCATGCTTAATTTACGTTTCCATTTCTGGCCATGCAGGCAGCATCCCACACCTAAAGCAAAGCGGATTTGTTACCATTTCTGTCGTTTTTCTGCATGCGGCACAATTAGGCGTTCGTAAAACAGGTCAAAGTCTGAATGCCTGTGTGCGCAATTACATGCATATTTTAATGGAATAGCAGAAAGAATATTGTGTCTAAAATTTCACAAAAACAATAGTTAGTTTTTTTTGTTTGTTTGTTTTTAAATCAGAACTGTTGCTGCTCTACATTGTTTTCTGCTACTACTTGTTGCATACTGGCAGTGTTTCACTATTGCAATGTGTGCTCTTCACAATGAGTGTCAAGCAGTGATTTAAGGATCAACGCCCTCCATTAGCCAAAGACCAATTTAACAGGCTGACCTAACATAAGCAATAATACAAAAGACATAAGTGAGGGCTTAACATTTTTTGGAACATTGTTATTAACTGTGTAGCCACTTCTATGTTACTTGACTGAACAAGTAGTGGTTATGATTTCCAACTAAAGATGTAGCATATTTCTTCATAGTTCTGCGACTGCGATCTGCGAAGAACTTAATACAGACTGATCAGACCAAAAACAACAATGAAACAATTTTAAGAAGAGTCTGGAGCGTTGCAGAATGTGGGCAACCTGAGAAAACTTCCCCATCTCTCTTTTCTTCCTTTGTTGAAAGATAAAAAAAAAAAAAGGCTGCGCGTTTTAAGAATAGTCACTTCCTCTCGTCATTTATCTCAATCAGCACTGATGACCGTGACGCATGTATATCTGCATACATCCCGCCGGCACAGATCACCGCTGCCTTTCTCGGTCGCACGCGCAAACACGGCGGCTGTAACGGCTCTTCGCCGTGTATGCGGCCCCCATGGGAGAGACACATCAAGGCAAATGTCTGACGGGGAAGAAGTGATGATGAATAAATGAACATCTTCCACTTGCTTCATCTCTGGTTTAACACCATTGCCCTTGCTGGTAATTAATTCCCAGGATTCCATATCGTGACTGTTAGAGTTTTTTTTTTTCTTTGTTTGTTTGTTCTTTTTCCAGCAGGCAACAAAAAGTCAAAGTAGCTCCTTGTATGAGAGAGTCACCAACTTCCCTATACACTGAGGTGTTTTTACCGAATCTCACCCTTCGGTGAACAGAGCACTTGTCATGAGTCCCAGATGAAAGAGTTGGCATCACAAATCAAGGAAAACACACAAGTGGTTTCACTTGAACGTTTCTTCAAAGTTCTCAAACTGCTTTCTCTCTCCATTTACTGCTGAGACGTCATTTTGACTGAGACGATTATAAGCAGGTTTCCTATTAAGCTCAAGTGAGCAAGAAGAGTTCAGTGCAGCGCTGGAACTCATCCATTATGGAACAACTTAAGTGGGAGGTTTTAAAAAGTTATGATTCCAAAAACCGCAAATATATACATATGTGTTGTTTTTTTTTTTTGCAATACAATTCTTATAGCTTAAAGTCTTTATAATCAGATGCCAAAGAAAGTAGGGCCGTAAAATAGCTGAAAACATGACTTTACAGCTGAACAACACAATGACAACAATTGTGATCAGTCCAGAAATTCCTCATTAGTCTCTTTCTTCTCACTTATCACAACATCCAACCATTCTCCAAGATCATATTGGCCACCAGAATCTGCACCAGCGGTGACATAATAAATAGTTAAAGTCCATCAAGGTGTCCAAGCATGAATGCATAACATCTAAAATATCATGCAGTTAACATATCCTGCATTGACGTACTGCCTTTTAGTTGTGACATATCTCATACTAATATCGCAGGGACAATCGGATTCAAAACTTACAAAAAATGATCAAGTTCGGAGTTCAGCGCATTTAAAGTTCAGAGCAGAAGACCGAGTTTCCAATTCAACATGACCAACGAAGAGCATGAAGGGAAAACCAAACAGGAGGGACTGGGAAACAAAAAACTACAGGTCGACCAGAGGATCAGGAGGATCTGCTAAAGACTGAATGAACCGGGAGGATTATTTATTCAAGGAGGATGATCACTGGGACAATGAACGTACAACTTTGATTAAGTGAAAGTGGAGCAGCTGTAAGGGAGAATGAACAGCGGTAACTGCACAAGATACCACGATAAATCAATTCTCTATTGTTTTAAATTTCTCACTGGGGAATTTAAAAAGTTTAACAAAAGTTTGGAACAGAACCAGATTTTCCCCCATTGCGCTTTTTCTCGTCCACTCCGTGATATTTAGGATGCCGGTTACAATGATCCATCCCAGATATATTCAAAATGTCTGTGGCAAATAAAGTATCTCAATACATTTGCATATCATCATTTCATTTGATTTAAATATACATTTTAAAACATGCACACGGCGTGATATATCCTTCTATCGTCTACACCCGCCTGTCCTTTCAGGGCCAAAGGGACGGGTGTTGCCCATGTCCAGCAGCCATTGGGCGAGAGGAGGGGCAGACCCTGGACAGAGTGTCACAAGGCAGGCTGATATAAGTGATCATTTCTGTTCCATTTAATTATTATGGATCCTCAGAAGAACCAGAATATTACAAAAGACCTATAAAATATGATTTTTATATATATATATATATATATAGAAATGTTATATTATGACTATGTTGGTGTACACAACCAATTGTAAGACGACTGTGTTGGCGGCCGTTAAGCAAACACCCTACACAGGGAGGAAATGCCACAAAAAAGTCATTTCTTGAGCAAGCAGTATCAAGTTAAGTGGCTGGAAATGTGCAGCACAAAAGGAAGTAGAGGTAAACTACGGCTTTGAGAGGATTCAAGAGATTGGAGGAGACTCACAAAGCATGAAGTGCAGCTAGAGTCAAGAGTTTCAAGAGTCATCACACAGGATAGATCCAGCATATGGTACAATCATCATCCGGAGTATAGAATGCATACAAGGCTTGGTTTTTAAACTGAGTTATGTAAATAACTTGATTGTCTTTGCAACTGACACTTATCGTGAAAGAACGACCTGTAGGTTGCTTAAAAGATGTGGTGGCTTAAATCCAGCTGCGAATGAAGGAATTAGATCAATTATGCCAATTTATGCAACAACCACAGAACACCATAGTCTGATTTTACTCATGCTGCATATTTACGCATTTAAATATTGAAAAAAAAAAAAAAAAAAGGGTGAGATTTCTTTCAATTCGAGGAATATATTTCAAATGCAAACAAAGCTAAATGAATGAATGCATGGAATATTAGCACAAAGCAAGTATCTTCGCGTTTCCCAAAGCGCTTACCTTCTGCAGAGTCGACCTTGTCACACATCAACCGGCAGACAGTCAAAGTCTGAAGTGCTGTCAGAATGAACTTCAGACTCCTCTTGCTCTGGATGCTCATGATGCTGAAGCGTCTCTACTGCAGCTCAACCATCATACAGCCACAAGTCCCGGCAACAGCTGATCTTCAAGAGCCGGCCCACCCTCCCCGAAATAAAAAAGAAAGGGACTTCCTGAAATATGATCAAGCGCGCTTTGCAAGCGGCGCGTCGGGAAGCCCTAATAACAGCTGGTTCGAGTCGGCGCGTCTCTGCTCATTCAACGAGATTATCCAGAGGAAGGGAATCCTCCTGGCGAAAATCAATAGGAAATGGTGGGGGGATTGAAATGTTGGGGAAAACAGGACATTAGCAGAGACACAAGCCGCTTCAGTCTTAATCGCCCACTAGAATAACATTTAATTCCCAAGCAGTTACTGACGAGAAGTGTTGCCTCATGAGTAGAGACCATGTGCTTCTCTGAGGAGGCTCTTCTTGGTCCTAAAACCAGCTGGCTGGGGCAGCTGCCGCAAGCTAGATACAAGAAAGACGCAACATCCGGTTAGAATTTTCAAAGTAAAAGATACCATTTTCTTCAAAAGTAGTTTTGACGAATTAATCTACATAAGATATATAATTTGTTTTGATTTGTCATGTTTATTCATTGATCTTGTCAGAATTTTTGAAAAATTTTTTTTTGTATACTTGCCTTTAAAACTAAATTGAGTGGTTCGTTTTTAACTGAGGTCAGAAATAACTCCATGAAATAATTTTATCAAATAATTTTTTTCAAATAAAAAAAATAAAATACATCAATAAAATAAGATTTATTTCGAAACATCAATCAGATCTGTGTTGCCACAATGGCCCCAAGAGCTCACACAGAATAAATATCCTCAAAACAACATATTAGACATAAAATTTACTTTGGATGAGAATAATTTAAAAATTGCACTTGCATTTTCAGAATTGTGCATTTAATAAAATTTTACTTATCCACAGCTGGAAAAGAAATTTCCATATAACAATGATGCAAAAAATAATAAGTAAAAAACTTGTATGTTTCAAGCAATAAGCAAATAAATGTATTAAAGTGAGAACATCCAAGGTGGTTCATGATTTTTTGACATGTACAAGTTTTCTTCCACATGTGGCAACAATCTTCTCCCGTTTTTGATATGTCCAGACTAAGGTGCAGTGTAGTGGGAAGGAAGTATTTTCTTCCATGATCAACATCCATTCCTGACTGAAAACTCCCAGAATCGTGTGGGAAAAGGTTTTATGGTGTGATGAAACCAAACTCGAACCACTGACCACTGTTCTAAATAGTTTGTTTTACACAATAACAACTTATCACATTTCCAAAAAGGACTCCACACCTGCAGTAACATTTGGTGGTGGAAGCATTGTGGGCCTAGAGTTACTTTTCTTCAGACGAAACTAGAAATTATTTCAAGGTGGGTAAAACTAGAGGCAGCTCCAAATGCCATTATAAACGCCAGTTTCAACCCTTTTGGTCTCATTTTTACATCAAAATTCTAGCATTTTAACAAGCATCTTACATCCACGGCGCCTTCCCACAAAGATCAGTTGTTCTCGAGTGTGAGGTTTTTAATTCTTTGAAATAATGTGTTTGTTTTTGTTTAACATTTATAAGAATTGAAAGAAAATACAAAATCAAATTTAACACATTATGTAGCTGAATGTATTATACTTTATGTGGAAAAGTTTATCTTACACAAATTTAATTGAGAAAGAAACAATTTTCTAAACAAACCCAAACTGTTCATGCGAGTTTCGCACTTTATTTTGAAGTTAGCAAAGCAACTGCTTTCCGGTATCTTGCTATCCCTACAATAGCTTCACCTGTCACATTTTCCTTTGCCTGTTGCTGGGACCGCTGCTTGAATAAGGTACTTTATACACCAGGTGTCTGGATCCAATTATATTTTGGATTATCAGAAATAAATGCACACGTCCGCATTTTTGAAAATACAGAAAAGGCAAATAAGCAAAGCTTTAGCTAAAATGGTGATTCGTATTTAGTCAATGGGGCAGGTACAGATGCTGACAGTACCCAGTCCAACACTGTTGCTATATGCAAATGCAGTTTGGTAGAGAGGTGTAGAATTGATTTCCTGTTTGAATATAAATTTGAAATACAGTAAATGACAATATGAAGTGGAAAAAGAAAATCCCTCTCATTTATATTTAGTCTGTTTTCCGATCCCACTGAACCACACTTTCATCCCAAGTGATTCTACTTTTTGCTGGGCTTTACTAGACAAGTCCAAAGGAAGAGGCACTTGTTTCTTCCCCCTACAGAATGGAGACAGCTGATTATTTGACTCTTTCCAGAACTGAGCATTGGCAGAGTCATTTCTGCATTTACGTTTGTGCACTTGCCGTTTCGCTGTTCAGCAGAAAGTATATCTCAGCGCACCAGTGTTTGTGTGTCACTTTTTTCAAGAAAGCTATTCAGAGTTATTTGCTGACTTACTTTATTCACACTGTTTGTCTTTGCCTTGAAATGTCTTCAAGTACAAGTTTTCTGTGCTCAGACTTTGAGAAAAAGCTGCACTAGTGCTACAAACCTTGTTACCCCTCTTTATTTGTCCTTTTCATTAAAAATATCTCTACCTCAATGATTTTATGATTAACTGCATCTTGAGTGATAGCAACTATTACTGGTCATTGGTGCCATTAATTATGTGTATTCTCTTGTTTTCTTTCCCAATACTAAATAAGGGCTTCTTTCTGTTTGTGTGATCTATTGGACCTATTGGACCTGTTTGTTTTGTAAACTAAATTCTGATTGCATTTGTTGTGAATTGTTGTGAGCTAAAAATCTATTGAACTGAACAGAAAATCTGTTCAGTGAGGACAACATTTAAAGGTGTGTGGTATATCTTTGCGACTGAATAAATATTTACAAGTTTCATTCATTCATTTTTTTTTTCTTTTTCTCCAGGATCTTGTTGAGTATTACATGCGGATCAAAACGCTCGCTTTTAAATATGCGGTTTTGAGGACAGAAACCCATTATGAAACAAACTCAGTGACAAAGGCTCCATTCAGCTGCAATGTCCCCTGACACTGAGAAGAGGTCGCATTCCTCCATCCATGGGCTAATCGCTGGCACTGAACTCCGACTCCTCAGACGTTCCCTTTGCTTATTTTTTGTGTAATTGGGAAGACTGTCGAAGACTTTCCCCCCGAATAGGACTGTGAATATTTTTGTCTTGCAGCCCCTGTTTCACATCACATGAAGTCATGTGAAAGTGACTGTACGAGGATGTCAGTGAAAGCGTGTTACTCCATCCCATGACGTGAGGTAATCTGGCAGTGGCAAATTACATTAAAGTAGCCGGGACGGCGGAGGGAAACGCGGAACTGTGATATTTGTAATGCAACTCCAACGCTTATGGGCGCACAAAGTACATTTAACATATTTATTTTATGTAAGAGGGATGAGAGCAAGAGCAAAGTCTGACTTGACAGCCAGCGGCCCGGGATTTAGTCAGAGGGAGAGAAGCTTAAGGGGGGCTCTGAGAGTACAGCACCAGGTGAGCTTTAAAATGATTATTTCCTACGTCTGGAGCGAAGTAAACAGCCTCAAGAGAGATACTGGTAATTGGGGGGATTGCTGTGGTTGGTAGATTGTTGGAGGTGAGTATTCGATTAGTCTTTATCCGGTCTAGCAGCCTAGCTGTCGAAATGCAGACATGTGGATGTTGGTGAGTTGAGGTTGTGCCTTAGATTAGTAGTGAGCTCTAGGTCAAGAGGTTTTCCGGTTATTCCTAAAGGGATTGGGGTCAAGCGGTAGCCAAAGGTATCAAAATGGCTCTGTGGGGGAAGGCAAGATTTAACCTCTTAATACAAAATTCAAAAACACAAAGAAACAGCAGAGACTATCTCTGAGGCTGAAATCCCTGTCTTTTTGTCTTTTCCTTACAGGTTGGAGAAGGAGCAGCAGAAGGTGGTAGGTTATCCAGGCAGCAGTTCCAAGAAGAGCTGCCAGAAGAGTGCCAAGGAGGAGAGAGGAAAGGAATCAAAGTAGCATACCTCCCGACAGAGACTAGGAACATGGAAACTGATGTCAACAGACGAGGGTCAAAACATGAGCAACAAATCCGATTTCTGTAAAGGAGAGATGACAACGTTTGCATCAGACTGATCAGATGAAGACAAACACACTCTGACATGAGAAGAAGAAAAGAGAGACACACACCCCAACGTAGCTGTTGATACAGCACAGGTACAATGACAAATGAGGGGTTTCTGGCAAATCAGGACACACAAAATCTAGGGCATGCATGTTGTCGTTGTTTTTTTTTTGTTTTTTGTTTGTTTTTTTTAGTAAATTATTAGACTAATGTTTTTGTATCTCTACCAATATCACAGCATAGTGATACAGTTGGTGGCATTGTTGCCTTGCAGCAAGAAGGTCCTGGGTTTCAATTCTGGCATGGAGTCTTTCCGTTTGGAGTTTGCATGTGTGTATGCATGGAAGGGATAGATTTCCATCTGGTTTCTGTTTAAAAAAAAAAATACAAGCCAGCTGCAACTCATTAAAAAATTATAACACCAGAGTCCAGATCAACACCAAGAACATGGATCACACCCATCCTTAAATCACTGCATTGGTTCTCTTTTTGTAAAACAGATTAAAAAAAAAAAATCTTACCAATGGTCTGTAAGGCTGGTTGTGGATCTACTTACATTTCAGAGCTGCTGGTCAGGTTAGCTGGAAAGACTCCAGCATGTGTTTGTTTATCACTGTGGGCAGGAGTGGGGACAAAATGGAAAAACAAAAAAGCAGCAGCAGCTGATTTTAAGTGGCCTCTGTGGGGCTTTAAGGATTTGGTGTGGATTTACCTGCTAGATTCTAGAAAAGCAGATGTCAATAAATCAATTGAGATTCACAAAAAGAAAAAAAGTGGAAGGCAAATAGAGTTGTCACAAGATACGCATTGATGTTTTCATTTGTGTTCACATCTGTCAGAGGTTACTCCATTATGCAATCACTAAGTTAGTGCTTCTTTGATAAAAAACCCCCCAAAAAAACAACAAAGTTTCTGAATCAGGGAAACAAATACTCGAATGGTTGAAATGCTCTACACGGCAGGATGCCTGTAAGAGATGATCTTCTTGATGTTCTGCGATCAGAAAACTCACACACAGGCTCCGTCAGCCTGAGATTTTGCACAGGATCTGGAGCGGTGTCAGGGTATCGGGCTCCCTTTGCAGGACCCTCGGTGTCCTGTTGCACCGTCTCCCCAGCCTGCGTTATCAGCCCCAGCGACAGTGTGGGCGGAGAGGCTGTGCGTGTGTGTTTGTTTGGCCATGAATGGTGGCAATGCACTCTCCCCCTGAATCGCCTTTTGTTTCACCAGGAACGCAGGCCTCATACACTTGACGCAATGAGACTGTTCAGGTTTCCTGTTCCGGATGAGACACAGTGTGTGTGCGGGGCTGTGTGAGAAACAGAAATGATAATCCTTTGGGCAACTAAAACTCAAGTCTTTGAAGTGTTTACAGTAAGAGGGAACACAAAATAGCACCACCTCTACATGCTGGAAATCCTATTAAAGTGTGCTCCTAAGCCGCAGCTTTTCTTGAACATCTTGGCAAACGTGTGGCAAAGGAGAAATGTTTTGACAATAGCCCCCTCTAGTGGATAAACAGAATCATCACCAGGATGAGGAAAAAAAACTTCACAGTTTTGGAAACCAAACCGTTTGCGGTTACTTTCTAAATCGAGCAAGAGGTTTAGATCAAATGTGAAAATCACAAAGAAATATCGCAGTATCCAACGTAATCACATTATAGCTAACACATTTAAATATATTCTTTCAAAACTTTAGATGTTAGACGAAGGAAGTGCAGCTACAAATAACTGCAAAGGAATGAAAGGTCAGCTTATAACATATTTCATTTAGTTCACGTTCTCTACAAGTTAGAAACTAAAGTTTTGAGGTGGCACACTCTGAAATAGTGGGAATAGCTGACAAATGTTCAAAAACAATCTCCGTCTCAACAGAAGCTGGCAAATCAGAGGCTAAGTCCACTGTAAGCAGTTATATTTGAGATGACTGTGGCTCGGTGTCTAAAGCGGTCGCCTTGCAGTTTGAGAGCAGTGTGTTTGATTCCTCCTGTCACATGTCGTTGTGTCCCAGGGCAGGACACTTAACTCTAAAGCTACTGCGTAAATGTGTGTGAATGGGTGAATGTGGCCGTAGTGTTAAAAGCTTTCAATTGTCAGTATGACTAGAGAAGCTCAATGTAGATTAAGTTGACTTGCATCACTTGGAATTTGAATTTTTATGACAGATTTGCACAATATTTAAAGAACAAAGCGCATGCAGAAAACATAATAACAAACAGGGTGAAAGTACATATATGTATCGCATAATGCACATTTGGTTGAAAAATATGTTACAGATAACATGTAAGCAGAATAATGCTCTTCCTATAATCACCCAGACTCTGTAATGTATGTAAAACAAACATATAAAATTTTCATTTGCTCTGGAACAAATCTGTTATCAGTTTCTGCCACAAATGTGCTGTTGATTATTTTAAAAATTTTAAAATAGCATTTTCATTAATGGAGTTTTGTTCTTTTTTGTTTTTTTTTTTTTTTTCTCCCCCTACCTGTGTGTTTTGGCAATCTCCAGTCCAGTAGGTAAAAATTCACCAAAGAACAAGAAGATCTCGGGGATTTGTAAAATAACGTTAGACGACAAACAGTATCAAAAAGACTACGGAAGAAAGCCAACAAAAACTGACTGAAAACCTAATATCGCACACATTTCCATTGGACTATCACAAAAAAAAAAAAAAAAAGTAAAGCTGTACAAAGACTGAACTGGTCTTCCCGTTTAACTATGATAAAGCTTGCTTGGCATTTAAAGCTGTTATTTACACAAACTGCATTACTCTAAAAAGGACCAAAAAAAGCGGCATTATTAGCACATAAACCCTTTAATGTGAGCCATTACTCCAGCATGGTGCACTCTGAGAGTTTAATGGAGCCTACAAAAGGAAGGTGGGTTGTTAACCTGCTCAACTGCCTGTGGGTCATTTACACAGTTAATGTTCTGTCAGTCTTACATGTGTCTTTGTGAGAATGTTGTGTAGAGCTTTGGGCATCATTCAAAGTGATTTTCTGAATCATAGAACTAATTTCTGTTCATTTTTTTATTTATTTTTATTTGTTTCACAAATAATGCTGCAGGAAGAGATGAGTCAGTCTGCTGCTCACATAAGACGGACGCGTCGTCACAATCCTTCACTGTTAGGGTTTTCTTCTGTGTTGGTGTATCCGATCATTTCCTTGTGGTTTGTTCTAAACCTTTCTCTGTGTTCATTATATTGTTGCAAGAGATCATTCCTTTGTGTTTAGTTTCTTGGTTGTTATTGTGCTCTGTTTCTTTGTGCCTGTGGATTTTGTCCTCTTAAATCTGTGTTAGATTTCCCCCTTGGTTTGTAGTTTCTTTGAGTTTTATTTCTGCTGCCTTTGTGTTAATTAATCTTCCTCCCTCAGATTCTCCGTTTTCTCCCTGCCACAGCTGTGTATCTCCTCTGATTAGTTCGTCTGGTTACCCATGAACCTTTCTGTGTACCTTGGTCTTCAAGAAGGTATTTCTTCTCTCAGGTTTTTGACATCTCTATGGGAATAAATGACACAATGTTAGACTATACTGATTAAAACAGCTCTGAAAGCAATTGGTTACCCTGGATTTTATTTTAGGGGTGACCAGAAGACCTCTGCCCCCTGACAATCTTAGTATAGCAAATTTTAAAAAAAGTCATAACATAAATAAAATGTTGTCCTCACATATAGAGTGAGGTGGAATTATTCATTGGGAAAATGTAATTTGCATAAATACATTTGTTTGGAACATAGGATTGCCTGATAGCAAATCTAACAGGATGGCAGTTGCCTCCTCAGAAATGTTTGCGCCGAACAACAACAAAAAACTACATTACTTATTGTTTGTTGTGGTTGTAAGCATCTGTTAACCTTTATATAGCTTACTATCAGACAAGCTTGTCAGGTTAGGATGATTAAAACAATAAGTCAAAGTACCCGGAAAGAACAAAAGAGTTTATTCAGAGCAGAGGATTTTTTTTGATGACAGATCAACCCAACTAGGATACTGGGAGGAGATCTCACTGATACGGGCTCAGGCCCTCACATGCAAAAGGTAGCAGCACAAAAGATAAGGAAAAGTCTGCAGACGAGGACGGCATCAGTCAGCCTGTCGGGGGGAGAGACGGAGCTGCCACTCGCCTCTTAGATCTGAACTGCACGTCTCTAGGAAATACCTCCGTCCGCGGGTCCGGAAAGGTTATCTGGAAGCACATTCACAAACGCACACGCTCACACACAACGTTTTGATTGCATTGAGGCGCTGAAGAAAGGCAGTCAATCACCAGAGATTTCCCCCGGTGTCAGAACAGCAGGAAAATGTCAGGATTCTCAGAGGAAAAACACATTGGTTTTAAACCGAGGCGTGTAATCCATTTTGTCTGCTTGTTTCTTATGAAACGTCGTTACTTTTGCATACAACTGCTGCACCGCTGGGACAGAACCTTCAAACACAGCAACCCTCAGTTTTTCCACAGCTGTTGTTACACCTCAGCTGTAGTTTTCTGTTCTGGCCAAAAGAGGGCAGAGAGAGAGATCAAGAAACCATTGTTCACTGTGAAGCCGGGAACTATGAGAGCACATTTGGAGGTCACTTTAAACTGAGTCCTTCTGATCAATCTGTCATTGTTTTTTTATTGTGCACACAAGAGATGATGACTGCATGAACTGTAAGACACTTGTGTAGATCTGACTAGTGGAGTTTTGCTTTATTTGGATGCAGGGCACACTTGCAGAAGCATGCCATGAGGTACGCCTGGAGGCTTTTTGCTTTGATTTCGGAAGTACGACTTGCTTGAAAAAAGTCTTTCCACAAAAATTGGGAAATTCTTAACATATTTATCTGTATTACAGCTTCAGAGATTCAGAGATGTCCTGGTGATTCAGTCGGGCCCACCTTATTTTGTGGATGCAAAGGTTGCTCTTGGGGTTCTAAGCTCAAAGGAAACTCATGAGGTTAAGGGAGTCTAACATTAAAACATTAAAAATGTTTTCTTCTGTGATGCCAGAGTTTCTCAGATTGGAGTTTTGTTTTTTGTTTTTGTTTTTTTTTAATTCACATCTTTGTGGTAAAAATCTGTGACTGTTTTGCACCACAAAAACATGCTCTGTCTTCAGAAACATGTTATGTTTAGTAGTTTAGTGGGCAGGAAAGCAAAGAGTCTATGGGAATAAAAGGACAAAATCCTTTGAACATTCCTAAGCAGTTTTTGTGTTTTGTGTTGATTTTTTGAGCAAGAATCTAAAAATCTTTAATGTGCAACATACACAAGTACAGCACGCAGCATTCTGTATCATTAAAAAAAAAACAAGTGTATCCCTTTGAGCCCTAGGGGACAAGACTGGTCAACAGTCATTCTCTCTGCTCTTTGTTCTAAATCTGCATAAGGGTGATTAGCGACGTGGCAAAAGGCCACTGCAGCTGCACAGGGACAATGGACGGCAGAGAGGTTTAAAGAGGTGACACTTTACTGTTGGGACCTCACCATTCATTCATGGAGGTAGGCCCCCGTGCCGCTGTGGGGCCTAAGCTGCCTGAGCTGATCCCTTCTCCACTCCAGCTTCCCCGCTTTCGACCGCTCCCTCCTCTCCTGCACCTTCCGTTCCAGCGCTCGCACTCTGTCCCGGGAGCGGCTGATGAATACTGGTCTGCACCTCTGCAGCGCTCCCTGCCAAAGGCAGAAACACATTGCTCTCTTTGACAAATCAGTTAGGGCGTCTCTTGAATTGCGCTTGGAGTTCTTGTTAAGTGTTTTTCTTTCAGTTTTTTTTCTCTAAATATATTTTGCATCATTGTTTTCCTCTGTGCCTCTGACACAGACTCTTCTGCATTCAGAACGGCAGAGTAAGATTCTTCTAAAATTAATGTTAAAATACATTAAAGTTTGTCTTTGTAGCGGACCCAGTGTGAATTAGCCTCGGGGGTACAAATGCAATAATGTGACAAATGTCCATTTCCTCAAAAGTGGAAGAGCAAGCAAACATCCCATTCAATTAGTGGAGGCACTTGAAGAAAATATCTACTAGCATAAACTTGCTTGCTATATCTCCGACCAGAGCAATAATTAAAACATTCTAAACATCTGGATGTCTAACAAACATGACCGGACAAGGATCCAGGATTATTTTACAACCACACAAATCAGGAGGAAGGAAAGAGGTGTCAAATAAAACCTCAAAGGCTAGCTGTTAGCAAAATATTCATTCTTTTTAATTGTTTCCAAAGAGCTTTACTACCAAATGGTGCTACAGATGAACATAAAGGTTCTAGATGAGATGTTTAAAGATTCCACTTTGTAAAAGCTTCCGAATAAAAATCTTTTTTTTTTAAAAATCAGTGTTCAACAGATCATAACATATGCTTTTGTTTCTTTGATTTATTAACTCATTAAGTGACCTCTGACCTTACCTGAAGGGAGGCACTCTCAGTTGACCCGTCATGATCTGGCATCAGTGGAATAAATTCAGCGTGAGGCCGCTTGTGATGCCGGGCTTCGCCTTTCTTGGAATTTAGATATCCTCTCTCGTCCGTCACTTCTGAGAAAGAAGGAGGGAAAGAAGAAAAAAAAAATCAAATAGTTTTGTGTTTCATTCGCACCTTGCTTAGCTCTGCATGCCTGAGCTCAGCGTGGGGTTGCTCAACAGCTCCCCAGGCCTGCAGCAACATTTTACTCCTTGGATACTCTGGGCAAGCGTCAGGAAAATCTCCATGCGAGTAAACTGATTCAACACAAGCACAGTGTCGAACCTGCAACTTTTTCCAGCTTAACATTTTCACGAGGTGAGAAACGACAAGCATTAAAAAAAAATAAATAAATAATAATAAAAAAATCTTCCTGTCACGTCTGATGACAGAGTTGTGTAACAATACCAGCGTTTCCCCGGTGAGAATCCGTGGAGGCCCTCTCTGAATCGCCACTTGGTGTTTTCTTCTTCTTCTTACTGAGCTGCCTCTGGAGTTTGATGTTGGCTATAATCGCGGCCGCATTGAGGGCGAGCACTTCCTCTTGAGACTGATGGGAGTCAGGATCTGAAAAGCAGGAGGCCTTTGATGTGAGCAAACTGCGAGTATAAACAGCGGCAGTGGTTTGTTACTGGGTTCTGCAGTCAACAGGCCGATTTTGACATCATTTTAATATCCCTCTTCATTCTGCGGCGGACTGAATCAAACACGGAATTTAAATTACGCCGCCTTTGGCCTTATAATTAATTGTCGACACTCTTAATGAATGTGATTAGAGGGTAATTAATAATTTCATGCAGCGAAAAGAGATAATAAATGAAGAGGCGCACTAGCACAGCAGAAAACTCCCTCCACACATTGTTTTGTTCACTTGAATATACAATTTCCTGTGGGTAATCGTTTTGGCAACTTCAAGCAATCAATTAGTGTTTGTGAAATATGCAGAGATTGTTTCTAATGTTGGACACTTTGCCATAATTAAGTCACAAATCGAGATCTGTTTGATAAACAATTCATTTGAGAGAAACAGAGAAATCGAAAGGATCCAGAACATCTTTTTTTTTTTTTTCTAATTTCAATATTATAAAAAGATCTCTTTTCAAATGCAGATTTTATTTACTAAAGGAATAATGAATGAAAAGAAAAGATCCAAGCCAACCTGAACCCATTTTAAAAGGTAAAAACTGTCTCCGATAATCTTTGGCAAGAAACATTTGAGATCATTGACAGTGAGGTTTTACACTTCCTCCCACTTTTCTTTGCAGAATTATTTTAGTTCAGCCACATTTGAGCATTTTAATCAGACTTATGGCTAGACTTTGACTAGGCCAAACTTAAAACTTGGTTTTCTTTCAACACTACTGGCTTGCTTTGGATTAGTGTCCTATCACTGTGTATACAGAAGTGTACAATCAGAATGTACAGAAGTGTACATCACACAATCGCCATGTTTGAGTGTGTTGGTTCTTTTCTGAAATGCTGCAATAGAGCAGAATGACAGTTCACACCTTTTGCTAAGTGTTCCACTTTTATCAAAAACATCTAATAACACTGAAGCAGTAAAAATGTCTGATCAATCATGTTTGATTTTCAAGTGGCTTTTAGTTAACAACATTGCAGTTAGATTTTAATATCTAATATCTGTGAACTAAAGAAAAAGTTTAAGATTTCTGCTTCAGATGTTTCACAATTCGCACTGTTTATGCTGTGCTTTACTTGCGATCCGAAACAAGCAGGTGTCTGACTTGTTACACCCAAATTTACATCAATACCACACACAGGAATCCCCTGGACTTCCCAGGCACCATTTCAAACCTTGCACATGTCCTCATTTTGATCTGCAAGATCACTTTTTCCTTGCCTCGGCAGCCAGCTGACAACCAGCTTACAAAAAAAAGCATCAAGCCATCAATAAAATATGTTAGGTGTGGGCAGAGGCTGGCTCAGCATCAGTAACATCACCTCAGAGACATAAAAAGGGGTCAGAACGTGGGGCCTCTTTTTCCTGATCCTGTCTGGCAAGTGATACAAAACAATCTAAGCTTTTCCACCTGTCAGAGCTCTGAATTCATTCTCCACCACAGAAATGTCACTATCTCACTGAAGAAGCAGAATTAATTTATTAAGATAAAATCCCAGGCTTTGAAAATCTTACATCCCCTTTTTTAGATCCGTCACCTGGATATGAAAATAAGGCGGAGCTGCAAAAACCCACAGCTCAGATGAGACAACCTGTTGACCGCACAACATGCACCCTTCACCTGTACAGTACAATCATAACCATAAATGTATAAATGACCACCGTTTGTGATTTTTCTCACATTTTGTTACTATGCGCTACTTTGTGTTGGCTTAGCAAAGTCTCTCTCAAACTGTGGGCACCCCATAGTGGTCCGCAAGGCACTGCATGCAAATGACCTTTTATTAGCCCATGGTGCGACCTGCACAGTTAGCTTACCACAGAATTGTGTTTAAAAACAATAATGAAAAAGTGTCTTAAAACGAGGTCACTCAAAAGAAAAACTGAAGATACCAGTGGAAAGATTGGCAGAAGCCAAGTCATGCTTTCTCTCTGTGTGTGTGTGTGTGCGTGCGTGCGTGCGTGCGTGCGTGCGTGCGTGTGTGTGCATCAATGTGATGAACTGGTAACTTGTCCACCTTTTGCCCAATGACTGCTGGAGATTGGCAACAACCCCCATTACCCTGCAACGATAAGCGTTTCTAGACAATGGATGGATGGGTGTTTAGAAGTGAAAATGGGGCTGGAATAAATTTAAATCGATTTAAATGTGTAGGAATTTTTTTTTTTTTAAAAGAAGGTAGAAATGAGGGTGGATGAGCATGTTTTTTTTGTTGTTGTTTTTTTTTGCATAGACAGTTGTTATTCAGGCATATACCTGGCAAGAGAGTTAGGCGCTCTCACTGCAACAGATGAAGAGAGATTTTTTTTTTTTTATAACAATCTCATAATCAACAAGACATCAAAGCTGAGGGACCATACAGATGGAGTGTAATATGTTGAAGCTACAAGGCATAAACTGTAAAAAAGGAAGTGTATATTTAGACACTGCGATGCTTTGAAAATATAGATCAAAGACAGATGGAGCCTGTATGTTGACAGGAACACTGTCAAAGTGGGACAGAGAAACCTACCCGGGGCCTTGATGAGAGTGAGACTTGGAGAGGCTCTGCGTGTTCCATCCACTGTCGGTGGCAGTCTTTCTTTCTCATTTCTGTTTGGTGTGAGCGTGTCAGCTGCCGTGGGCCGACTTGCTTCCTTCACTGCATTTCCAGAGCTGGAGAAAAGGCGGTTGAAGTCCACATGATTGATAGAGGTGTCCTGTGGAGGGCCGGAGCTCCGCTTCCAGTCAGGCGATTGTGCAACACCTTCCTTGCTCTGCTTAGAGTGTTCAGTCAAACCGCCGTAGCAGCTCTGTGGTCTTTGCGGCCTCTCAGATCTTTGTCCGGCGGCCCTTGGTCGAGGCTCCGAGGGAGGGGATGCAACGGCAGGCGGGTTACTAAGAAAGAGTTTCAGTGTAGATCTGTGCAGGGTTTCGTTTTTCTGTCCATCTGAAGAGAATGTGTTTGGGGCAGCTGCACTCGGTGAGGAATTCACCTGATAAGCAGGTACTTTACTGTTTTCTATATGGTTTTCTTGACTCGACGTGCCGTTATTCTTATACAGTCCTTCAGTGTAGCTGTGTCTGTACTCTGGGTTCCTGGGTGTTATCTTGCCTGGACTGTAACTCTCCTTATGCTCTGTCACTTTAATGATTGTGGCCTTTCTTCGCCGAACCACAGTGTCCAAAGTGTTGCCAGAGGGTACGGTTCCCGGTTGACTGCTGTCCGGGGCAGAGCTTGATATAACTCTCTGCTCTGTCACTTTCACTATAGTAGCTTTCCTCTGCACTCTTACTTGCTGGGAGTTTGGGTCCATGGGCTTGCACTCTGGTGGGAGAGGAGAAGGAGACTTCCTGGATCGGGACCCGGGCAAGCTGGCTGATCTGCTCACTTTTCTGGAGGAGATGGTGATGGAAGAGATGCCTGCTATGTTCTGAGGGATGAGGGTGGTCGCAGCCGAGCTTGTCTGTATGTGTGACGATTCTGAGCTGTTATTTGCCCCGTAAAAGACAGTGGCCTTTAGAGGCTGAACGCTGCTTGTTCTTTGCAGAGGAGTACGGGGCTGCTGGGTGTTCGTCGTAGTTGCTCCTTGTAGCAAACTGTGACGACCAGTTGGATTAGCAGAAGCTGTGCGATCAGGAGGTGAATGCTTAGTGGGTTCTGTGATTGTTTTTGTCATCAGATATGATTTCTCGTGGGGCTCTAATTCAAACCCCCTGGTGAGTTCATTGGAGTTATTTGCTCCCGAAGGACCTGACGCTCTGCTGGGCTTCCAGCCTGTCCTCAGAGTGTTCCAGCCGGGAAGTCGGTTTACTGCAGAGTGCTGTTTCTCAGGCCCCTGTGGATGAAATAAGATCACAGTATGCACATACCATCAAATTATGTAACATTTTGTCACATCACAGCCATAAATTTAAATGTATTTAGCAGCATCTTTTGTCGTAGACCAACACAAAGTGGTGAATCATTGTGAAGTGGAAGGAAATGATCCAAGAGTTCTAAATAGTTTTGCATAAAATAAAATAGTAATAGGTGGAGTGCCTTTTAAATTCAGTTGCTTCAAGGTAATAATTTGCAGAATCCTCTTTCATTGCTTTTTTTCGCAGTGAATGTTTTGAGGTAAGTCTGTATTTGCCTTGAACAACTACAATTTTGACACATTCTCCTTTGCAAAAAGCACCCAAATCAATATAGGTCTCATCTAGGGAGGCTTTTTCACGCTGTGTCCATACACGTGGCTTGTGCACACAACTGACAGACACCACTTCTTTTGGTTTTCTTTGAACAACGGCTTTCTCTTCAATAGAATTCAGATTTGTGGATTGCAGGACAGATTCTCCATATTGAGATGTGAACCTCTCCAGCTCCTGTAAGGGTTTAAACACACCCTATGCCTCTATGGGTCCTACTCTGATTAATGCTCCCCTAATAATAAACCTAAAGTAACTAAAGGATTAAAGGACCAGACAGTCTCAGGATGAAAGAAGGTAGAACAGATATACATGCCACACTTTTCACATTTCGATTTCAAAAACATGCTGAAATTTGCGCATCATTCTTTTACTTCGCAATGCAATATTCTCTTCAGTTCGTCTGAAGGGAATTTGCTGTTTGCACATGACAAGATGTGGAAAAATGTGGACGGATAACACAGCAACACCGTTATGACATGTCAAAAATGTTGCCATTAATCACCAAAGTGAAATGGATTCAGTTTGGCACTTTGATCTAAGGGGAAAATATCTTTTTTTTTTTTTTCCCCCCCAACATCAAATATTGAAAACCTGACATGTTTTCAGCTGTGCATTTCAGCTGCAGGTCAGCTGTTTTGTTTGTTCTGGTGTCAGGTGACCGACCGCATGCTTGACACAGTGACTGCCCCAGCAGCAATGGAAGGAGCTGCAGCTAAAGCCAGCGCACAGCGTGACTTATCCCTCACTGAATGACAATGAAACTCTTTTCACAACAGCAACTCGGTGGCAAAAAAGCAAAGATTTATGTCTCTAGGCGTCAGTATTTTTTATGTTGTTTATAGCACTTAAAGAAACACTGATACGTTCTCGTAGAAATATTTCTAATCGGATATAATGCACAACATCTCTGCTCCCCAATTGACATTCTTAACACATATGATGTTAAACTATCCATCACTCCAAATAGATTGAATTCTCCATTATGGTGATTTTTAGGAAACTTTGGAAAGTGGAGGGTTGCTGGAAGAGCTAGTTAAATTGTAGAGTCTGTGCCTGCAGCGCTTCGGGACCACCGAATAGGTTGAGGTTCGAGGCGGAGGAGTTATGGAAATATTCGTGATGACAGTCATTGAGGAAGCACCAGAGGTGTGAGGTCGGGTTGGAGGAGAGAACTCTTTATTACATTACATCAAGCAGGTTGAATTCTAGGGAGAAAATGCCGAAGCGTCTCATTTTGCAATGTGCAAATTACGTTTCTGACCCACAGCTACTCTGAATGTTGACTATATACCTCTAAAGCAGCAGTAGATGCTCCTCTGCAGAGTCATTTACCGGGTTTACTGGCCACAGGCCGGGAGTGACACCCTGCACACAGATTAGATGTTCCCAAGCACTGTTTTACCTAACACGCCTCCAGATGGAGGGACATCCTCTGACTGCGCAGGCTTCGCTGGACATACAGAGGCTGGAAGCCCTCAGAAGGAGTTCACAGCTCTAAGACGTGCAGTTCATGTTCACATTTACATACACTGTTTGTTTCCTGTTTTAGGTCAGTTTAGGCTTCCACTTAAAATATTTCTGTTTGCTGAAAGAAAAATTAATGACGCAGGGATTTTACTTCCTTTCGGATCAGAATACATTTTATATACAAAACACAAAAGTCATATATTTTGTATTTTGTTAGCAGAACTCCTTGTTTAACTCTAGAACATTAGTTTTATTATTCACAAGCTTTTTGCAATAGTTAGCTGTAATTCTGGCACATTCATCTCGATCGAATGGGTGCGACAGGGGCCAGGTTTGCAGGCTGCCTTGACAACTCTTTTTATTGCGCCATGTTGAGCAGGTAAAAATAACATAAGCCAGCAATAAAAAATATTTTTGCAAATATTTTTTATTGAAATGTAATAAGATTTTTGTTGCTTGGGAATGGATGGTTGGAATCTGGTGATTTTGGCCAGAATGGTAGTAAGTTTACACAAATTACTTTAAGAGGTAGTTTATAACGTAGATCTTTTATATTTTAACTCATAATTACCGATTTATAGGAGGTCAAATAGCAGAAGGTCAGTCCTTGAAAAGTTAGAAACCACTGCTTAAAGGAACCTTAAGCTTTGTGTGTGAGTGTCCTGTCAGACCAGCATGGAAATCAATCTATGTTTTCAAATACTGACTGAGGCATCAAAGAAAAATACAGCTTCAACCTTTAGCTTAAAAACATCAACTAACTCACCAACTTTCACAAATCCTCAGATTATTACTCCTACATTCCACCTTTAAAAGTTTTATTATAAAGCCTAGCTGTTAGTTTCATAAATGAGGAATAGATTACCTCGTTGTTAACAGAAGCGCCTCTGTCTGTTGTCCTCCTTGTCTTCACACCCAGTGCACTGGGACTGGTGTGACTTCTCTCCGACTCTGCTGGATCAAGGCAAAACAAATGCATTACACGCAAGACAGGATGTCGTTTTTCGACTTAGCATGTGCAAACACAAACACACATGCACGCACACATACACACATCAAGCAATTCTCTAACGACTGTATGGAAATGTTGACACTGTCAATAATTCACATGGGCACAACAACAACAACAAAAAAAGCCTGGCACCACCCTGGAGTCACTTTCCTGCTTCCTCAAGGGGATGACTGCGTTGGTGTGACTGATATCCAATTGTGGCCCTTTCAGCTTGCCTGGCTGTGTTTCCACCTGCTGCCGTTACCATGGTGACAGGCCCTCACTTCGGGATAACCATGGGTTATCGCGCGGTTAATCTGCGGTGATTTCCATTTTAAGGGAGAAAATGACAGACGAGCCAAAATTTACAGCACTTTGTTGGACAACTGCACCTGGAGATTAAATGACCAAGGCCCATGTATTTTTATTACTTAAAAAATGTTCCTTCACTAATTTATTCATTGTTCCTCCTTTCTCTCGTTCGCTAACCGTGATTAAATTATGGGAATTAATTTTTTTCAATCAGCATCTGACATTAATATCCCAGGAGACCATGAAGGCTGAAGGACACATGGCAAATATTCTTTAAGATCCCAATGGTCAGCTTTTTATGGCCATCATCTTATTTTTACTTAATTATTACGTGAAAGTTCAAATACAGAATGCCTCATATTTAAGCTTAACATTTAATGAGTCCTCATTCGCATTAGGTAATTTCATATTTGCTAAATGGGATTTGTATTGAGGGATAGAGAAATTAATCTAAATTTAGCTGTTTCCGCCAAATGAAGACAGCAAGACATAAAATGCGAAAGGAGAGATTTTTAAGATGGAAAAATGTTGGCAGTTTTCTTTTTAGCAACATTTACATTGTTTTTTGCTTATTTTATCTTCAGGTGAAGATTTTACAATGTCCCACTGGCAACTGGTCAAATTCAGCTGGGGCTGTCAGCACTACTTTTATTAGTTTTAAAATAAATGTTGTGTGGCTGTAGCATAATTTCATGCTGAAAATTTTGGGGAAAATTATTTAATACAATATGAACATTTTCAGATACAAACTTTCATATTCATTGTACTTTACCTAAATTGTTCCGTTAGCAATTGTGTTTCTCCAGGGAAATAACTTTTACCATTTTAACATTAGTCATTGTTTTCTGACCTTTTCTATACATTTCTCTATCACTTAATTTTAGTCTGTAAATGTAGCCTTTAACAAGAAATGTTTACGTTGTCATATACGTTAATGGGTGTTAAAACTACTGCACTGCCTTTACTTTACGCAGCTTCTTGGTGCCGTGTAGACGGATTGCTTTGATTTCTGCCGGCGGCCCGAGTCTTGTCAGGATAATCTATGCACAAACAAGGAAGAAGTTGAAAGATCAAGCTTCTGATCAAACTTGGTGAGTGCAGCGCTGCTGTGTTCAAAGACGAAAAACTCTCCTTCTCCGATCAGCCTGGATCTCCGTTTATCTTCCTGACTCCCGCCTCAACCCCCATCCCGCCTCTTTTTTGTTAGCTCTTTAGGCCTGTTTAGGTTCCATTTACTTTGCCTACAGTGCCGTCTGAGTACTGTGGGACAAGAGTCAGGACAGATTATTTTCGTGTTGATTTAGAGAGTGACAGCTGATGACTTGGACAGCACTACTTAGGGAAACTTATGAGAAGCAAGCTGTTTGCCTGCCAAGCAAGTCATGAAATTTCCATTAAATAAGGCAGAAACAGGATCTAATTACTGGCTGGGGAATGAAAGAGAGATGCAAAAAAAAAAAATTAATAAAGCTTACTTTTCATAAAAACAGACAACCAATAATCTGGACCCATCTGCAACATATCCAGACAATTGGCTAATATAAGTAATGAGTTGAGGGTTTTGTGTTTTTCTTCCTTCCTCTTCTGTCTGCTTTTGTCAAACTGTGAACCTGTCATAGGAATCCCTCCTCTCACTGTTAATCGATCAGATTGTCCTTTTAATTGTGTTGGAAGATATGATACCAAAAGACAATAATGTGCCAATAATGGAATTCAACGCTTTTGCCTGTTATTTCTTTTTTACCAGAGAAGTCAGGGTGGTACAGATTTCCCTGACATGTCACAAAAATTTGACCACATCAGTTTGGCAGCTTCAGTATTGAATACTAGGAAAAACACAGAATCCTGTAATGATACAGCTAAATGCATACACACCTTTAGAACATCGTGTGTCTTCATTCTTTTGAAATGCTGGAGTGATGGGCTGTTTCAGTTTCACCTAGAGGCAAAAAAAGAGAGAGACGTTTGTATTGAGTTAATATTGGAATAAAAATGTTCTCCACCGATAGATTTAAAGGTTTAAAAAAGAAGACTTTTGTACAACAATCGATTATGACTGTATGTAACATTTGCTGGTTGACTGGGCAGTCGGAAGAAAAGGGATTCGCTCTGCACATCAGTTCAATCAAACCCCCCCCCTCCCCCCGCCCCCTGTATTGCACTGCAAATTATTGATTGTGGAGACGTATTATAAGTTAACTGGATAATGCTGTGCTCTCATTGATTCAACTTTGTACATTTACTCGCATCCTCTCTGGGAGCTAAGCTCAATCTTAGCCTTTTCAGCTCCAAATTAGTCGTAAAGCTTTCGAGAAAGCGTCGAGATCCTGTCGAGTCGGCTGTTTTCAAAGGACGCCTGAGCTCTTCCATCTCCCTGAGTAACTCAGACTCTACACTACAAATGGCCCTGTCTGGCGCTACTACGCTCTGCCTGGATCCAAACCACCATCACCTTCGCAGCATGAGCCTTCGCTGCCTCACAAATATTACAAAATCAGAGCAACACAACCTGAGGGGATATCTTGTTACAGATTTGGGTTAAACAAGCTCAAAATCTTTACAGAATGTTTTCTTTTTTCCACAAAGGGAATATCCTCAAAGGTACAAAAGTTGTTCAATGATATTCTATGTCATGCTAATCAATGGTTATCCAAACTAATAGAGTAGAGAAAATCAAAGGATGCAGCTGAAACAGACGTAGTAAGATGGGAAAAATCAATAATTATGATGCTTCCAGTTTGTCATATATATTGTCTAAGGTTTTGGAGCTGTCTTTCCCTGAACACATTAACAAAGCTGCTTTTTACATAATTGTATAATGTGCCTAAAACATGTGTTTTTGTAATAAGTGTTTGATGAGATTATTGGGTATTTCGACAGTCCAAACTGACTAAGAGACACATGACATCACCATTCCAAATTCAATTAAATTTAAAAATACTTTATTTGTCCCAACGGGGAAATTAACTGTTGTCATAACTGGTGTCATTCAAGGATCTTCAAAGAGTCATTGTGGATGGTGATTCTGTCGGCAATGAGCCTCATCAATTGCTCCATGTGTTTGCTCTAAGTTTGCATATCTCTGATATTTAAAGATCAAAAGGGAGACAAAACAGTGAATAAAGAGTCCAATTTAGCTGCTCCTGTGTAAGTACAGTTATTGCAAGATGAAAATGTTAAAGATGTATTTCTTTTGGTCATTTTGTACCTTCCAGCCTTCCTTCTTGTGTCTTTACAATCCATATTATTTTTATTTCAGCTCATTTCTCTTTAAATGGCTCCTTTAAGACTTCTGTAAAAGACAGCTCATTGGTCAAATCTGACAGAGTTTTTATAAGTTTGAGGTGTGCTAAGCTGTTAATATATGAAGGTGCTTCATAATGAGGTCTTTAAATAAAGGCTTTAAACATTGAACTATAAATTAGTTGTTTAAAGAAGTTAACTAACAGTAACTGCTGTTCCTTAACAGCAATTAATTTTGGAACAGGTATTTTGATAGTAGGTATATTTTTATGAGAGGCAGAATGTCAACCAGAACAGGAAGACAAAAGAAATTTTAAATTTGAACCCGAAGTAAAACTTGACTTTCAGCTTTGGCCCAGAGGGTACACACAGCAATTCCTGTATTTGGTCAATATGTTTGCACACATCTCAGCAGGGATTGTGACCCACTCCTTTGGACAGAAGCTCTGGAAATCCTTTTGCTTTCTTAGCTGCTGCATTATGGCAACTCAAAGCTTTAGCTTCTTCCTTAGATTTTCTGTAAGATTTAGAGTTTGGCTATGCAGCTCTATGACCAAAAAGGAATTATTAGCATTTTGGACACACCGTGTCTCCATAGCAATAATTAGACCCCCTCTACAAGGGTCTAATAATTCAACTAATTATTAATTTTCAACTGGTTGTTTGGGAGCGATGGGAGAATAAAAACAACTTTTTCTGTATTGCCATGACAAACATGACTAACATGTGTCTGCTACAGTCTACTGGAACTGAGAGCTCTTATCAGAGAGCATTGTTTGTGACATTGTTTTTTGACAACAAAGACTTTTGATGGGTGGAAATGGAAATCACCTCATGCACACTGTCAAGTATGATGGATAATCTATGGTGCTGTGGGTCTGTTTCTCTTCCAAAGGCCTTGGAAATGTTGCTAGAGTGCACACTATTTTGAATTCTTTGAAATACCAAAATATTTTAAATAAAATTCTGCATATTCGGTATTTCTCTTTGTTCAAAACATGGCATGCTAATGTGGCTAAGTTTATGTCTGTTTTAGTCTTCACTTTGGTTTCATTTGACCACAACATTTCCGTCTTCTCTGTTATTCTACATATTGATTATTATTTTATATTTCTTACATTTCCAAATAGTCATATCAGTCCAAGTTAATGTTCGCTCTCACCAAGCTTCTTGCTCATGGTCTGCCATAGCTTTGTAGCCTAGAGGAGATCTGTTATATGTTTCCCCCTGGTGTCCTGTGACAGCTTTTTAGTCTTTCCCACAGTGATGGAAAATTGGCATAGCACAAACTTCACATGTTACATGCAAAATACATAATGGGCTGGAATCAGGAGGATCTGAAATTATGCACTTGTTTGACCAATATAATCTGTGACCCACATGAGTAAATATCCTAAATAAATAAATAAAATCAAAGTATGTCTTATATATAATCTGTTTTTGTTTTTTTTTGTTGTCGGTTGATCATTTGTCTTTTACCAGTAAAATGAAACTAAAGAACAAAATTCAAAACTTCAGAATAAGCACAAGTCAAACCCTTCTTCCCCGACCCCTTTCTCAAGAAGCTAAAACAATTCAGAAAATGTTAGGGAAAACTAGAAGGAGAGTGTGCATGATTTAATCCACTGTTAGTTACAGGGTTTGTGTCTATCTTACTTGGCCACCTGATGCGTCCAAGTGCTGGTTTTGGGCGCAAGTGTTCCCCACCATCATTACTCTTCTCTGGATTGGCAACCAACCAATTTTGACTGGAGCAAGATAACTGAGCTGAGCTTGTTCCTTTGATGGCGAATTCACGATGTGAGCTTTCTCCCAGCCTCCCTTGCGCTCTGGAGAGGGAAACCACACAGTTTGGAGGGACTCCTGGCTGCTGGGTGAGCTCTCACATGAAGACGAGGCTGCGCTGAAGGAAGAAAAGCCCGTCTGCCTCCATGCTCTTCCTGATGCTTGTCCCTCGAGAACAGGCATGGATGCAGTCCGATCGTCCAACGATGCATTGTGAAATGGTGATTGGCCTTTGCTCTGCATTGTCTTGAGGTGCTCCAGCCAGAAGTCCAGCTGGCGCCCCTCAATGGCGCTCTGCGGCCGAGGCGCAGGGGAAAACAGAGATCTTCGAGGTAAAGACTCTTCTCCTGACGTAAAGCTCTCCCAATAGGACTCGTCTCCTGACCTTCTCCAGCCGGGAGCCCTCCTTGGGTGGGCAGCTGGCTTGCGGAGAGTCATCTCTCGGGATCTCAAGTAACCACTTTCAGGTCTTGAATTTCAACCAGCAAATTAAGCCCTTTTACATAGAATCCATTTGTGAGTTTAGGCATAAATATTTGGACACACTCTCGAAGGGATCCAAGTAATCCTGAGCAAGAGTTAGCAACAGGTCATCTTTCCTGTTGATCTGTTGTGATAAGATATAAGACATTTCAGGTTACTATACCAGTGACTATACCAACAATTCCCTGCATCTATAAGATCATGTTTCTAATACTCACCAAATACATCCCTTTTTTTCTCTTGACTCCAACTCTTCTCAGTCCAAAGCTCTTGGGAAGCAAACACTGTCTGTCTTGGTGTAAAGTAGGTGCTGGTGGGTACTGTCTCCAGTCAGGCATGTAGCAATGTGAGGGATGCTTTGGCAAACAAAAGAGTTACTGAGCACAACAGCTGAACAGCCAATAAAGCAGGAAAAAGAGAAAGACACGGAGGGATGGGCTTGCTGGAGGAGAAAAAAAGAAAACACTTGTTGACTCAATGCATGCTCATCTAAAGGAGGACAGTAATCAACGTTGAAATTGGGATACCGTTTCTTAAACCAAAAACCATACAGAACACTGAATGCTTGTGAGGTGTTGTCACAAATCGAGGTGTATTTCTAATTAGTAGATTATCCGTGTTTTTCCATGGCTTGCTTTCTGCGTCATATTTTGTCTCTGGTGAATCCCCATCTTCTTTCTCCCCCCCGTCTGTCTGTGATCTCGTGGTCAGTGTCTGATGATAAGCGTTGTCACCCTCAAGCCTCCATTTGAGCCGTGTGACTCCAGCAAGACCGTCTTAAAATGGGCCAGTGTCTTCTTAGATAAGCAACTGTGACCCACATGATGTCCCATGCGGCATGTGGAGGCAGAAGAATTCGGCCCAGCCAATGTTTCTGTTTATTTTATTTCTTCGCAATAAAGAGATAATGTACATGGGTTCATAAAAAAGGGATGCAATTATTTCCCTGAGAGCTTTTGAAAACGAACCAAGTAGCAATGGGTCGATAAAGCAACAAAAATTAACCAAAACATTATTTAAATCTTCAGAAGAGGTTGTTTTAAATAATTTTTATTCAACCAAGATTTTAAATTAAATCTGTTTTTGTCAACATTTAATAAAAAATAAGCCTCGTTGGAACATATTTATACCCTCCTCAATAATACAAACAAATGGCATTCAGGAATTATTTTCATTTTTTATTTTTGGTGAGCTAGAAGTATTTGAGATTAGAAGGCCTCCTTATCATCACTCAAATCTTTTGCTTCCTCAACAGATATTCCATCAGATTCAAGATGGGACTCTAAAAAGTTATAATAATCATTGATCACTTTAAAAGATTACTTAAAACCTTAATCTCTCAGGGGGCATAAACAACTACTGTCTTAGCTGTTTGTTATTCCCTTCACCTGCCAGTGGTAATAATGTTATGCCTCGACAGAGTAATTTTGAAAGTAGTAACGCCCTCTACTGGAAAAACACCAACACAGCAAGTGAGGGTGTGAAGGTCGTGCAGCTGAGAGACTTCAATGAAGCACAGGATGGACCCAGTAGGGTTATCCATTCTGCAAACCAGATGAATAAAGATGAATGAATTCAAATGTGTGGAGCAGGTGCATCTTTCTTAAGGTTTGTTTAGCAAATCACAGGAGAGAAATCCCTTATTGGCTCAGGAGATAACAGGCTCGCTTGGATTCCTCTACTCTGCCAGCTTCACACCAGAAAAGTCAGATATTGGTGTATGCTCTATGCATTCTAATTCAGTGTTTGAATGTTTGCGATTGGAAGTTTTCTGACTTTCTGAAAGTGTTTCAAAGTTTTCTTTGCACTTTAGTTGTTTTTTTTTTCCTCCCCACCATCTGTTAGTAGCTGAATATTGTGTGGTATTAACTTGAATTGAAAAGTGTCAGAGTTGAAAACATCTGTTCTATTTGTTCATATGCATTTAGCTAAATGACTTTGCACAGTTTTTTATCTTGAACAAGCTGCCAACAGAGTGCCTACAGATCTAGTTCAGAATTGTTTTGTGTCAATAATATATAGACAAAAGTTCACTGGTATACAGGATGTGCAGAATTTGGATGTGAGAAGCAGAATTTGAGGTTTTTGTAAGTTGGTGCAACATTCCAGTCCCCTTTCTCATTAACCTGGTGAATGTGCTGCTGATGTTTTGTTTGTTTCAAGTGTGGCTTTTTATAAATCCAGTAGTTGTAGCTCCTGTCCTGCAAATGTTTCAGTGTGTTGGCCCTGGAACCACCAACTCCAGTCATAGTCTTAGCCTTGTAAGATTCCCAAAACACTTTTAAATGGACTTTGTATCACAATCCTCTCAAGCACTGCAGTTATACATGGTGTGTGTCCTTCCACTAAACTTTCCATTCACTTTGGATACAGAGCACTAGGGTTAGAGTCACATTTGAGAAATATACTCTTGGTGTTGGTTTTAGAAATAAATATTTGAAAATTTTCACTGTGTGAAATTATATAACACAGATTAAATTTTTTTTTTTTTTGGATAATTTAATTTAGTGGGAAGAAGTCATACATGCATAACATTGCATGTCTATGAAACAACGTTAAAAGCAACGATTATTTGCTTATGTTTTCAGTCATGCAGTGTCAGTCACACTTTTCAGAGCAGTACAAGTCGAGCAGGATGCCTCCTGCATGAACGCCTACTGAGTGAAAAAGTTGTGTTCCTTTCCTCCCCCTTGCGGAGCGTCCTGTCACTGTTGGAAAATGGCTGCTCGGAGCAGCTCCCCAAAGCTCAGAGAAAACTGAGGGGGAGAAAAAGTCTGTTTTGAAGTCAAAAACAAACGCTCGTTTTGACGTTTTCTAAACCGGCGACACAGGACGAAACTCGAGGAAGCCAAGCCTCGACTCCGAGGATGTCTCGCTGGGTGCCCTCAAAGAAGGAAAAGTATGGAGTTGGTACGTAACAAAAACTTGCATGCTCCCATCGCTAGCTCTCGCCCTAGCCCTCTGCTCTTCTATCAGTTTCACTGGACAAGTTATGGGGGGGTGGGGGTACTGGATTAGAAAGCGGCCGGCTGAGGGGGCTCTGCTAAGGCGGCGTGGGAGAGTTTCAGGTAGAAATGTGCCTGAACTGGAGGAATGCAAATCAAGAGTTTTCCCGCTAGTTCGCCTGAAATGCAGAACAAGGAATGTGCGTCTTTTGTGGGGAAGAGTGTGGATTGGGAATTGTTAGAGGCGCGCCTAGTTTCAGCGCTGTTTCCTGTGTTGTTGGGGCCTCGATTTGCTACAAATTGACCATCTAGTTCCAGGCTGCTCGTTATTTGTAGCCGTTTAGGTCTGTTGACTGGAAGCCCTGCCCAACACTCTAAACATAAGTTCGCGATTGCTCCTTTAATTCTTCCGCTTGCTCAGACGCTTTGCGACTTGGTCGGAAAACTTGGCTCTCCTGTGGGATATCTGGACTCGCAGTTTCTGTTGCTAGTGAGCTGTACACGGAAGAGTCCAGCTAAAAACGGACCATGCCATTTATCACTTGTGTTTATTTACATGGGAAAAGCCGTGATTTATTGCTGTGCTTTTTCGGAGGTTACCGTCAGCGCGCGGATAGACAATCAGAGATTAAAGCTACCCAGCAGTAGCCAGAAACACAGAAACATTGGTTAAAATCATGCCTATTATTTTCCTATCTAAACATAATTATAGACCAAAAGTATTGCACAGTTTGTCATGTTACAATGGATCAATATATAAGCGTGTATTATTGTAAAAATGAAGTAAATCATGCTTTCCCCTCTTTCTTATACAGTAAAGAAATTGTGAGCATCTTTATTGACTCACTAAATGTTTTTTTTTTTTTTTTTAGAACCATTTTGAAATGCAGCTTTGCAAATATACAGATGGAACATTTTATGTGTTGCAGTCATGCTGAATGGCGAAAGCCTGTGAAAACCTACTTTTAGGTTTTGCCACAGATTCTTGACTGGTTATAGGTCTGGACTTTGACTGGGCCATCCCGACAAATAAATGTTTTGAGCTCAACTTTGTAATTGTCCAAATTGTCCTTCTTCGAGATTGTAAGCCATTTTCGGCTTCCAGCAGGTTTTCTTCTTCCCCTCAGCGTTGTTGGGATCCTTGTTCCTTTCTGACAAAAAGCACTCCCGCAGGATGATGCTGCCACCACAAATTTACGCAATTCTTTTCAGATTGTTTTTTTTTTTTTGTAAAATGTGCACTTTGTTGTGTGGGTCTGTCACATAAATTCCCAAAAGTTTCTGGTTGTAACTGGAAGCAAAACTTTCAAGGCACGTCATGACTTTTGTTAGCTTACTAACCGCTGAGGCATTTCTGGATCACTTCCTCAACAGTCAGCTGGCCCGAGATCCAGGTGAAAGGGATGCACAGCAGTGACGGAGGCGGTTTCCTGTTAAAGGAGGGGGAATCTCTAATCAGGAAAAACCTCTCAAAGCATTTTAAGTTTGTCAAGTTGTCAACTGTTGACAGCATGTACAGCACTGACAATATAAACAAATACCCGGTTGTCCCAGGAAAGTTTACATAAAGTTTATGTTTGTGATGGTAGAAGAAGATGCCAATTTTCTGCTATAAACAATCAGTTTGCATGCCGATAGCATCTCATAGTTGTTTTGCAGACAATCTGGCCCCAACATGGCGCTTTTTGCTGTGCTAAAAGAAATGGGCTTCTATCTCTCGTCTACCTGTAATGTTTTTTTATTTTTTTAGAAGAAGAACTATTAAACAGTGCTTTATTTCTGCACTACATTTTACATTTTGAGCAATGCATTTTGCTCAAACTAAGGGTTGGCCTTGTCAAAATTAAGGAAAAAGTGTCGAATTATACTTCTGCAGTAAAACATGAATTTATTTTATTGCTTTCTTTGCATTTTAAACAATAGACCCCATAAAGGATCACATCAGTTCAACCAACTGTCTAATATAACAAATGTATTGCAAACGCTGCATGCTTTGTTGGCAGCCCTTTGCAATCAATGGGGGTCAAAAGAAGACAAATAAAAATTACAGTGAAACCTTCAAAGATTCAAAACTCTGGCAGTTTCGAGGGAGATATTGGTATGTGTTGTAGATGTCATGATATTAGAGAAATAAAAATGAAAAAATGGATAATGCTATTCTGTCAAACCTTAATCAGGGGTCTTCAACCTCTTTGTTCCTACGGACCAGATTTACTCTGTCCGACAAGTTTGTACCACTTTCGACACTGTAATTCAGAACATCATTTTATAACGGATTAATTGGTATAATGACATTAGAGGTGTTATTGTGCATTGGCCTGCTAACTGGGCATGCGTTTCTCTGAGCCAGTGGATGAATATTTATCAACTGTTACTCTATTTTAGGCCCCATAGTAGTTTCCTTATTATGCTACTGTTGGGTTCTTTAGTAGGTACCATATCCCAGTCAAGTGCTTTGCTGATGATACTCTAAATAATCATTGCAGTGCAGCATCTTGGTGCAATTTTATTTGTTTGAAGTGTGATATAAAGAAGATTGACATTTATATTGGCAACTACTTTGCTTCCTAGGACGGAAAAAAACATAAATGACTGGAGTGAAAATGTTGTAAACAGCCAAACAAAAACATCGGGGAGAATCGCATTTCTCTTGATATGTGGAAACACTTGAGCGTCACTGTCTGTGCTTAAAAATGGCGTTTTATATATTTCGACGACGACGGCGACACATTTTTCTCCAGCTTTTATCTCAAGGACTTATGCTGTTGATATCCCCCTCTGAGTATTTGCACGGTCCTCTGGATTTGTGCAATAAACACCTCTGCACTGTTTACAGGAATGTATGTGAAGGAGCAACCTCATAAAGCACTCCGATAAAACGAAAGATGGGCAGGAGTGCTTGCGTCTATTATCTGAGAGAAACACTGGTTAGCGTGTTGAATTTTGATGGCCTTGTAAAAAGAGAGTGTGAAATGGGATACTGACATAATCTGTCAGGCATTCCAAAAGTGGTATATTACGCATTCAAACGATAGCGTGATGGAGCTACACGTGGTTCTCCTGGAAATCCCACAGAAAGGTCCAGATCCAGTTCCTGGAAACCTTCATCCATTTGAAAACGGTTTTTCTTTGATTCCGCAGCAGCACGTTGGTTAATTTTAAAGCTAGCAATTTATGCCACTGCGGCCACGCTGAGCCCTTTTTTTTATGTGTGTGTCCATTAGTGAAAGTTTGCAGCCGACAGACGGGTGCTGATGCTGACTGATGGATGATTTCAGCAGGTGAAACTGAACCTTTGACTGCAGCTTTTAAACGAGCTCCGGTGTTTCCGATCCGGTTTGTGCTGTGTTGAACCCGTGTGTGTGTGTGTGTGTGTGTGTGTCTGAAAATGAAGAACCGATGCTAATGATTCCCTCCCCCCCCTCGGCGTTCTCGTGTAAATTAAAAAGTTGACTTTCCCTCAAAAAAATAAAAATAAAAAAATTGGAGAAAATTCTCGGTGGGCTCGCTGAATGCAGTCGTGGGATGACTCATTAGATGAAAGAAAAGCTGCTGCCACATCATGGTTGGAGAGGACTGGTAGGGTGCACAGCTGATGCACTTTTAATACTTCATGTGTTGACCGAGGAGTGCTAATGAGCACTCTGTGAGGCCTGTGTGGCTGTCAGTGCTCTCTATCTGCATCTATTTCTGTTTCAGAAAAACTTTTTTTTTTTTGTCTTCCCACTTAAACTGCTCTCATAATGGGCCCAATGGCTTTGTTGGTGGAGGTGGAAAAAAAAAAAAAAACTGTCTTTAAGACATTTTGCAGATGTGCTGAAAATAATTGCTGCTGGCTGTCTACAAAGTGTATTGTGTTTATTATCATGGTGGAAAAAAACCCCCCTAAATTGATTAGCTTGATTTGCTGTTGAATGTTTTTAAAACAGTTGATGTGATAGTTGTGCGAAAACGAACAAAAAAAAAAAAATGTTAGTGAGCACTGATCAAGAACCTTGGTTTTAAAGGCGATGCAATGTCTTAAATTAGCACGTTTATAGCTCTGGAAAAAAAATAGGCCACTTAAAATGATCAATTTCTTACTTTTTACAGGTATATGTTTGAGTTGTTCTTTTATTCCCTTACGTACTGACAGCATGTCTGAAATTCCAAGCAAAAATTTTGTATTTATTTGCAGACAATGAGAAATGGTCAAAATAACGAAAAAAGATGCAGCGCTTTCAGATGTCAAATGATGCAAAGAAAACAAGTTCATTCCATTAGAAACAACAACCATCACGTTTTAATTTAGGAGGAGTTCAGAAATCAATATTTGGTGGAATAAACTTGAGGTTTTCAATGGGGTTCAGTGCGGTAGGCTCTTCACTTTTTCCCGTGCTGGATATCTCTGTGTCAGAACCTGGAGGGTTTTACTTCATTTGGGGAGTGTCATTGGATTATCAAGTTTATTTTATGATGAATAATTAACTCTATTAACTTATTATTGAAGTAGAAATAAAGTATGTGTCACTAATTCCAGAAGGCAAATAAAAATAGGCTGAGCTCAGCATTCACGTCATAGAGACTTACAATTTTGGATAAAGGCTAAAGACTTTCTTTAATGGATCCATCAGAATGATTAATGGTGTGTTTTTCCTGTTTGCCAAGTTGCTAATTAGGCTTGATCTTGATTTGATTTTTTTTTTTCTTTTACAGTGATGACTAACTGCTTGACAGATGAGTCGAATTTGGTGTCGCCACGGCATTATGTTGTTTGCAGATGACTTTGCGATCTGTATTGAAGTAGGAAGCAGGTGGAATGGAGCTTGCACTTGTGGAGGTTTGTGCTTCTGAAGGAAATAAAGAAGACGAAATAAAGAAGCCATGTATTCTGACTCAGTTAGTCAGAATACTGAGAATACATGACTAACATGTATTCTCAGTTAGTCAGAATACATGGCTGGGGAATAAGAGAAAGGCAGGTGGAACAATGAAGCTTAAAGAACTTCGGCGAGCTTAAGTACCGAGGGAGACTGTCCAAAGCAAAGGGCGCTATATGAGAGAGGCGAAGAAGAGAATGCTGGAAGGAAGCAGTGGGTGGAGATGATTGTCAGAGGTAATTTGTGACAGAGGGATAGCTGAGGGTGAGGATTTTTCTGATTTATGGCTTTTATGATGAGGGGAAGTGAAGTGGAAAGAGGATGTAATCAAAGTGGAGAGAATTACAAACGAGGATGTTAAAGGGAAAGCTTAGGTTTAGCAGTTCTGTGACAAGGTCAGACTAAAAAAGGTGGAAACGGTTGGACATGGCCAGGGGTAGGGATGGTGGAAATATCTGACATCAGACAAAGAATACGGAGCTGCCAAAGGAAAAGTAGTGAGCAGCTAAAAGAACTGAGATGTGACAGACAAGAGCTTAGCTCGGTGATAAATGCAACTTCTGAGTTTCTTTCCTCCAAGTGCATAAATGCGTAACACATATAATATTATGGCTTCCCAAATATTGGACCCAAGCAGTCCTTTCCAACTGTATCGCATACTGCACTGGCATGTATGATGCGATACAGTATTTTGTGCAGCCCTACTTTTAAACTTGAATGTGTATTGCTTCTAGAAGCCTTCACATCAGGCTCTGGTTGCTGTTTATTTCATTATTATGAAAATATATTTCTACTATATTTAGTGTACGTTTTTTGCTTTAAAACGTGATTTATCAAAAATAAATATGGCAAAAAAATAAATTGCATTCTTATAACAAAATGCATGTCATATTAATTCAGCAGAAGAGAAAAAAAAAACATTTCTCTTTTAAAGAAAAGCAATTAGGGGATGTTACAGAGACTCAAACTTACGATTTAGTTTTGTCAGTGTCTCGTACATTAACATGGGGAAGTTGGGACTTAAAACTTGTACTTGACAGAGGCTTTGTTGTAGCTTCAACTTCCGGTTTGGTTTCGGCCTGAGTTTATTCAGTCTTTTTTGTGAGATCAACACAGAACAGCAATGAAGGCCATTCCTCAAAAAAGGAGTTTCTCATTTGCCTTTGCAGATTTTTATTTCTTGACAAATACCTAACAGCTAAGCATAAATTAGGGAGATCAAGGTTTTTGATGTTTAGTTATTCTTGTGGCATCCCTAAAATGACTCAACAAGGCCCCCGAGGAGATCTGTCTCGCTCTGTCGGGCTTCAGTGATGAATTTACCGGAAATACTTTTTGATGCTAATTTCAAATGTTGCCTCATTAATTCTGTTTCATCAGCATGTTGCTGTTCCTTAAGAGAGACTTCAGAGACTTGTAGCTCTAGAAGGAGAACCCAGGGAAAGCTTAAAGATGATTTAACTGAATCAACACGTCAGTTTTGAGTCTTAAGCACAGATTGCCTGTGAGAAATTCCTTCCAACTAGTCTCTTCTCTCTGACGTTTAACACGAGGAAATCTATTAAAATACCAACTCAGAACAGGAAATGTGGATTTTGTTTTCTCCCCCACCATCGTTTAAGATTTAGCCTAGGAGGAAATGCTTCCTGGGGGGGGTCAAATCACGGAGTGGCGGCTTATCTGAAAGGACAGTCGGTCACACGAGAACACACACTTGGATCTAAATTTCAGGACCCTTGTTGCTGTGATTCCCATTTTAAACTTGGAGCTGACAACTTCAGAGAGCTTTCTCTTGGAACAGGTTACTGATGAGTGACACATTGGGAGCAGAAAACAGAGATGCAGTCGCTCTGTCTCTTGACTTGAGCCAAAAGTGATTTATAAGAACCCTGCCCAGCACTCTTAAAAAAAAAAAAAAAAAGATAAATAAAAAATTGGCTCTCACCTCCCGAGTGCAGTAAGCTAACAAATGTGGCTGCAATTAAAGCGCCGTCTCAGCTACTTACTAAAATTCCTACCATATGTTTATTAAATTGCGCAGCCCGTCTTTTTATTCTTCTTTACAGCCCTGATTGAAGCAGTTTCTTGTGAAATGTTTTCCTATCTTTATTAGGCTGCTTTCCACTAATAACTTGTCTCAGGGTAAAATCAACATGGAACAGACATTCCCCTCCCCCACATGTTGCTGGCACTTGATGCCAAAAGGCTGCTTATATTTTCTCCCCCACTTAATGTCAATTTCTGGAAACCTTTTAAAGCGCAGAGGCCTATATTGTGTGAAATTGACAGATTTTTGATTCATGTTATAATCGTTCTGCAAACACTTAGCAGCCTTTCCCTAAGGCACATCAACAAAACAAGGAGCAGTTGGTAGACCTTCTCAGGTGTGGCCAGTCCATCAAAATTACACCAAGAGTGCGTCAACGACGGCCGTCATTGTGTGTGAAACGATTGTAGCGGAGTAAATACATTTTCGCGGCAGCATCAAAAATAAAACAATCAATCTTATTGATGACGCATAATCTGTCCTTTGTAGCTTTCTTGTTAGAAATAAAACCGGGTCGATCATATTATACATTTTCCGAAATAAAGATTTAGATTTTGGTGTGAATAATGCGGTAACTCCAATAATCCGACACCTTTAAGCGAGGTTATCAGTAGATCTCACGTTGGCTCATATCTAATATGGAAGAAGAGATGGTGAGAAAGCAATCCCTGCTGCGGTCTATTAAAATCACATCTAACAAAGAAACAACAGCTTCAGCAACAGTGCAGCTTTTTAAGAAAACCCCCCCGAGTTCCCTCTTTCTCAGAATAAACTTTGTTGTTGACTTGACAGAACATGACGGGGCCCGGCTTGATTGCAAGGTGAGACGCTCATTGAACACCAGGAGGAGAACTTTTTTCTTATCTTTTTGTAGTGATCACAGGGTTTGTCTGGTATGTCTGAAGTGCGCAACGGATCCACAGAGCTGTGTGGCGGTCTGTTTTGTTTTTTTGTTTTTTTCTTGACTCTCACATCCTTCCTTCTGGTGTTGTGCCCCACAGCTGTGTCTCTTGATAAGTGGGAAGTGTGTGACTGTCTCATCACTTAGCAGTTAGCCAGACTCGCAAAACTCAGCCAACACCACTAATTCTAATTTTATGTCTTTGTGCATCACAGAGTGAAATCATTTGTTTTCGAATACTGAAACCTTGATCCATGAGACCTCAGCTCTTCCAGGTCTATTCTTCCCCTCCTTTAACCCATCAGTGCTGCAGTTATTGACCAGATACGGTACGAGACCCTCTTTGTATAATAACCTTGAGTAAAACTGCCACAATATCATAATTTGTATGCACCCATGTTAAAACCAACACACATGACATCAACTACTGCTTTCTTGAGCTTTTAAAAAGTTGCTAGTAGAAGTGATTGTGTTTGTTACGTCATATAAAACATACATAAAAAATTTGCTCTGATCAGTTTACAAAGATAAAGTGTTAATCGCCACTCGTTTAGTTGAAAACTATTATTTTCTTCATTTTAGATTTAATTTTTCTTCTCCACTGAGTAAATGTATCTGCATTAAAGACAAAACTTTTGTAGAATGCTCCGTGCAGAATTTGTGTGAAAGTCTTGAAATAATAAGAAGGCAATTATGAACATAATTAAATCTATATTAAACCATTCATTAGATGGCCCTAATTTACCTTTTCCAGATACTCCAATAAAATCATCATGTTTCTCCCTTTCCCCCTTTGGAGGTCAGTGTGACTGTTTATTCATTCTGAAAGGGAATCATATATTTACTGCGGGCCGTGTTGCTCGGTGAGGCAGTTCTAATAGTACAGCTCCCAGTGGCTTGCTGTGAGATGGTGGCTAAGACAAATGACAGCTGGCCTATTTAATCAGTGCATAGCTAAGTGCTTCCACAGTATTTTATCTTGGCTCAACACTGAGACAAAGCTGGGACACTTTTGTGTCGAGCTCCAAAAAGCTCGGTGTGTGCACACATCCCGAAGTCACAACCCAAAATATGTAAACAATGTTGATTTCAGCCAACATGCCCTGAAGGTGAATAATCATCTCTGGAAGATGAAAGCAGAAGTTGCATCTTATTTGCTTTAGGTAGACTAATGAGGCCTTCCACTTGCTTTGAATGTTTATGGGACTTGATTGTCTCTGTATTGGTGGCAGACTCTGTGTCACCGCATCGCGTCTGTGGTCAAAGTCGACACTTGTAGGTATGTGAACTTTTATGACAAACAACAAAGGGCCTTTGTGTTCCTTTTTGTCAGACGAACAAATGCAGTGTGACAAGAAGACGGCGAGACACGTCGGCTGTCTTTCCCGCTCGGGTGTTTGGACGGGTGTCCTCCCCGGTATCCTCGGCGTCGATTGTGGACATTCCAAGCAGCTTGGGCCTTTGTCTGAAGTGAATCCTGCTGTGCTGCTCCGGCTCGCTTGACAGATGGTTAATGGTGTGCAACATGTCAAAGTGAAACAAAGGTCACGGATGCAGACATATGCTGTTGCATAATTTAGATGCAGTAAGCTCAGATTAGTAGGTGAGAGCCTTCAAACAGGCAACACCTTCAGTTACTGCACTCGCTAAGTTTGGACACATTGTGTGGTGTGAGGACAAAACATAGCCACGCATTTATTTAGTAGAAACAGAAATAAGTCTTTCAACTTTATAGTTTTTCAATTTATTTTTAATTTTTTTTGTATATTACTGTCTCAACCATTAGTTTGTCTGTTTGACCAGTTAGCACATTTGTCACTGAATAGATAAACTCTACTGCATTGTACTTTTAGCCTCACCCTACGGTGTGGATGTTGTTGCCGTGAGAAGGCTTAAAGTTACCCAATGTAACATTAACAATTAAGTATTATTAATGTTTTTATTAATAAGCACATAGATGTAAGAAATTATCTGATTAAAAAATGACTTCTCTGTTCTGATGAAAGACTTCAGCGGTTGATTGAGTCTGTCAAGAAGAGCAAGACTTGAAGCGGATAAAAAGATGGTTGAACTATGTACAACAAAGTTTTATTCTTTGAAAGCGTCATGGGACACACTGAACTTGCATAGCTAGCACATCTAGATTCTCCGGGCAAGACATGAGGAAACTACTGATGTAGTGATGCTGACAGCACTAGTTTCTGATATAAATTGAGGAGCATTAAGTTCAAAATGTCAACTCGCTAATATTATTTTTGTTTTAAAATATTGAAAACCTGCTTTACAAGAACTGTTTTATGCCTGCAAATATAGTTTTACAAGAAATTCTAATCATCCGCGTTAGCACCTGAAATGGACGACAAACATTTAATGGTGGCATCTATAAATGTTACATACGGTCCTCTGAATATCGTTGTTTCCTGTCTGGTGACCTTTGCTCACTCATCAGTCTAAAAACCTTTGCTACTGATAATATAAAAAACTATCAGCCTTCCCTGATAATACCTACTCTAAGCGTATTAATGTAGAACTGCATTAATAATAATGCACTGTATAAAAAAAACAAATATATTTTTTTCAGTTACAATATCACAGTGGCTACCTATTGATTATGACCCACTTTTTTTTTTTTGTTCAGTAGTACTTCAAAATGCAATACCTAGCTGTAAACTAGTGGGAATAATGGAGTATGCAGGCTTTAAATGTAATTACCAATGGCATCAACAAGCAAAATGTTATAAACTGTCCACGCAGCCCGTTTATTTTACTTACTCCAAGTTAAATTTTCGTATTATGCTGTATTGGTTTTGAGTCCTCTAATCTAATGTTGAGATTCATGCACAACAAAAATCACCGGGCTCAACAGCACCGAGGCTGCTCAGATTATACAAATGTCAAACCCAATATTAGCAGCAGTCCATATTAACGTTGCATTTGTCACCTTTAAAATGTCCCATCGGTTGTTGTGGAGACTTGTAATTGAGGTGTCAGTCATTGATTGTCGTTGCAGACGAGCGAGGGACGCCTGCATGCAGCAGGAGACGGCCCTTCATGAAGCCTGGCATTTGATGAAATGGCCTTTTGTGTGTTTTTTTTTTTGTATCTTGTGTGTGCGTGTGTGCCTAGCTAAATACTCGGAAAAAGTCAGAACCTTGCAGCTCAGAGACTCGAGAGGCACTTTTGGATTTCAGTGACTGGCAGGTCTACTTTGTGAACAACCTTAAGGGACTTAAATGAAGTTGTGTCGCAGATGTCACTGAAATGTAAATTTCATTTTATTTAAAAAAAAAAAAAAAAAAATAGGTGAACAGATTGGATTTTCATTGGGCCATCACCCCTTCCAAGTAAACTTGAGTACTCCTCTTTGCAAATTTAAATATTTGCGTGCAGCAGTTATGTTCATCAGGTTCCCCATTTTTGTTTTAAGATCTAATGTGTGTATATGTATGTATATATATATATATATTATACACTATAAACACAATTTAAGAAACCAGCAAGTCGTCTAGAGATCCCACAGAAACCACACGCATTATCTTTCTGCTGCCAATGTAACCACTGAGGTTTTGAAAGAAAAAAAAAATAGGTTAAAGCTCTGCAAACATGTCAACGTTGCTTTTGATTATAGATGATCCAATTACAGCTGCATCTTGAAAAATTGAGTAAAATCAAGCTGTTAATTTCTTCAATAAAACAAAAAAAGTGACTCAGTGATATGTATTTCTGACTCATTTCTATTCTGTTAATGATCATTTAAAGCTAATGAAAATCCTCCTCAAATAAATATTTGAAATATTTGGCCTATTAAAAAGTATGTTCTTGCAATGCATTGTATATGCACTCAAAATAACAGCATTATTAAGGTGAATTACCTTTTCAATATGTGGGCTAGCTTTCAATTATATTGAAGGGTATTAAGATGCACTTCTATACCCATCAGTTTTTATTGCAGGTTTCAAATTTGTCTCTCTTGCTTTAGTGGCAAAATCATGGGAATTTGTTGGACTGCTATTAATATCATGTCTTTTTAAGAAGGCGGCTGGTGTTATTTGTCTGTACATTGTGTTTAGACATGCAGTTCTTTTGACACGCACAGAGAGCATAGTCAATGGCAATTTCAACTTCTGAGGTCCGAATTAATCTTAAGGCCAAATGCAACATTAGTTCTTTGTTTCCCCGGGTGACCAACCCTGCTGCCCTGAGAGAGAAAGAGCTTCAGTGGATTATATTGTTGGTTAATTACCCTCATCTATCCCAGCAATTTAAAACAGGGAATTTTGCACTTGTGCTTAGTTTTTAAAATTCAGCAGAGGTATGCCGATAATGAAGGAGCATATTAGAGTTTGGGATTGGCGTTAGTGCATTTAACAATTTTCCAGCTGTCTCTGGAAAGCTATTTCATTGCAACAACACTCAGGTCTTTCAGGAACGTATGCGACATCTGTTACGGTAAGACGCGGCCACCAGTACAAGATTATAAATAGCAGCAGCGAAGAACAGGTTGCGAGCATTTCCTGTTGTCAGTCTGCACCTCTTGTTGCAGCAGATGTGAAGGGATAAAAGTTCCGAGTCACGACGATGAAGTCATCGTGTTGGCTGAATGTCAGCGAAGGTGTTTCAAAGTAAACTTGCTGAGTCAATTCTAGAGTTTCTCTATAAACGCTTAAAGGTAATTACCGGGTCCTTAGCCTTGCTACATGAGAGTCGGAAAGCAGAGCAAGAAATAATTGGTGCATATTTCTGTGCAATTCTAGTTTTTGAAAAAGCACTGCAAACATTTTTGCCACTACGTAAAGAAGAAATTATGCGCACCTCTTGAAACCTCAGTCTATGACTTATTGAGATATAATATGTTGAAGCAGCAAAAATGTGAATGTTGCGAAGTAGAAGAAAAATAAGTGTGCTTTTTTTTTTTTTTTGTTTTGCCTAATTTGCTTCCCTAAAAAAAAAAAAACTATTCAAACCTATAATGTGTTATGGACAAATCTATCTCGGTATGAATTGAACTGCCTTATGCATACGGTGGTGGAAGCATCATGTTATCAGGAAGCTTTTCTACAGCAGCGTGAGGGAAGATGGCCAGAGGTGGTGGGACCCAAACAAATTAAAAATCAAGCTTTTATTATTGCAACATTGCAGACATCGACATGGGAATGGTGATTTCATATAACGCTTAGCTTAGAATGGTGCAGTCAAATTCCAGCCCTTAATCCTGCTGTGAGTCCATGGCAAGGCATGAAAATTGATGTTCACCGATTCCCTCCATCCAGTCTGAGTTAGCCTGAGCTGTTAGGCAGAGAATGGGCAAACCTTTCAATCTCTGCTATAAAGCTGCTAGAGACAGAAAGGTTTGCTGCTGTCTTTTGAGTCAAGATACTAAACTGCATACCCATGCCACAGTTTTCTTTTTGTTTTGCTTCTAATATACAGTGACGCACTATGTTCTGTTGGTAGTTTGTCACAAAAGGACACATTGTCTGTGGCTGCAATGTGATAAAATGTGAAAAATTTTAAGGGGTGTAAGGACTTTTGCACGATGCAAATAATAAAAAAAAAGAAATTCATAAAACGGAGTCATGCAAAATCAAAAGATTACTCTTTCTGCAGCTCTGGATTCGTGTGCAAAGTGCAAGCTAGGCTGCTTTGCAAAGCCAGCGCGCACACACACACACACACACACGCACACACACACACACACACACACACACACACACACACACACACACACACACACACACACACACACACACACACACACACACACACACACACACACTCATGCACTCCCACAAATAACACTAGACCACTGTGTTGGAAATTCTCAGTGAAAGGCTTTGCTCAGTGCTCTGTAAAGAGCTTGGATCTGCTCGTTCTGTCTCTCTCTCCCTGTTGTACTACGAAGATGATTTTCAATTAAAGCTCCACAGAAGCGGTGGCAGTAAAGTTATTGCCCTGCCATATTGTGGCCACAGGCCTCTACAGGGGCTTGGTGAATGGCAGGAAGTTGTGCCAAAAGACATTACTGACTTTGGCGTCTAAGTCTGGCACCAAGTTGTTGCTGTTTTCTGCCACCTGCTCCTCTCTTTGCATTTCTTATCTTTTCATGCATGGAAAGAAATCCCTCCTTCCTTTCCAGTAAACAATAAAGTTTTACTCTCTTCACTTCTTTGTACATTATTCGCTACGTGAAGTATTGTTCAACTTCCTAAAGACATAAAAAGCATCAGCATTTCCTTCTGGAAGGGTCTCATCTATTGTGATGCAGTCGTATCTTCAGCAGTATTTCCTCTTGGGATTTTTTTATAATTTTTTTGAGAGCAAGAGTAACAATGTGGTTCTAGCCCAGCAACTTGGGGGGAGGGAGGGGGGGAGGACCTGTGGCTTTCTCTGTCTAGCAGCTCAGCTACACTTGTATTAATTTCAGTTTAATTACAATAGCATTATCTCCACTTTCCAACTGCAGACAAAGCTAAAAGGCTGCTGTGCGTAATTGGTCTGAGAGGAAATGGGTTTGTTTTGTTGGTGTTCTCCTCTTCTCTGACATCGCTGTCTGAGTTTCCCTCTAAATTAGAACCATCAGACTTCAGTCTGAATACTTAAACCTCTTATTAAACCTTATTAGAGAGGAACTTGAAATAATTATGCCTTCCTGCTTTGTAAGCTTCCCTTTATCCGAGTGCCATAAAGTTGCTGCATGGCTGATCATCTCCGCTCACATTGCAAGGCTCTGCTCTTGCTAATGCAGCTCTGTATTTGGATATTTTGGCTACACTCAGGTGAATCACTTTGTATCGTATCAGGAGTATTCAATGGAATATGGGGGGGGGACAAACACTTTGTCTCTGCTGTTTAAACAAAGTTTAATGGCGTGTTAGTAGATTGCTTAGGAGGACTAATGCAGGTTCGTATTGCATTGGTCAGTAGTTTTATATCTGCTTAAAGTTTCAATCTTGCTTTAAAAGTATCATTCTTCTGTTTGGAAAACATTGCAAGGGACCTACACAAATGTAGGTCCTTCTGAAGTTTTTTTTGTGTGTGTGTGTGTGTGTGGGAAGCGATGCAGACTCACCTCACTGTTTTTTTTTTTTTTTTTTTTTTTTGTAATTATAGCCAACAGCAATACTGTGTAGCCTTGTCTAAATTTACACTGGTCAAACGCAATATGATAATCAACAACACTGGTAAAGTTAGCCTTCCTGTGTTTACTCTGTATATTCCAGTACAGAGCGGCCAAAACCGCATCATCCTACCCAGCATGCATTGCGCTGGCGAAAACACGGCGATCTCTGAGGATGAACAACGTAGCAAAAGATGTGCATTTTTTGAAGTAACTATGAGTTTTTTTCCCCCATATCACAAAGAGCAATTTTTTAGTTATTAAGAAAATTATAACGCATTTAGGTCAACTAATCGTGGATCCCTCTATTTAAGAAGTTATGTCATTGGTCTTCAGCAAATTTGAGAGCGTGGTCTAAATGTGTATTTTAAAATGTGTTACACAATACAGTTATAAAATGATGTAGCCTCAAAATACTGAATAATAAGAGGTCCAGCTCGTCATTTACAGAAAGACATAACTGCTGTCTGTAATCTGTGTCTGTGGAGCTACTCTCTGCTAACTTGTCCTTCTTTCCTCTGAGAGCTGAAATGCAGCTGGAGTGGAATAATCATCCTCTATTCATTCTTGCTGCACAGAGAAGGGAGAGTGTTCGCAGCCCACTCTATGCTTGTTAAAGTCCACCTCTTTCAAGTTAAGCTCTGTATTAAATGTATATTTCCTTCTTCAGTTTCACTTCTTATTTCTATGTTTTTTTTTCTTTTTCCAGATTTTTGAACAAAGGCAAACCTTTTGTGTTTATCTACATATCCGTATCATTCTCAACGTGGAGATCTAATCAGTTTCACATCCATGAATCTGCATAGATTTGAGATTTCAAACGCTGTTGGTTTAGCCCGATAAGTTTCAATTGTAGCTTTTTAAGGGGAGCTACTTCTCTGCACTTTATGCAATCAGACAGCAATTAAAGGATAATTCTTGTATTCTTCGGTGTAGCTGAGACATACACGAGACATTAAATGCAAAGCGAAAATTGGAAAAGAATAAACTAGTCAGTCTGTATTTAAATAGAGAGATATATGTATCATGCCCTGATGCTGATTATTTTTTATCAGCACTCAGTGACGTAGCGCTCTTCTTGGTTTTGTTCTTTTTTTTTTAAGTGTCACTACTAAAAAAATAAATACCCTTGACTAAAGTCCAATGAACTGTTGTGACTTTATTGCGACTTGTATTGTTGTGTTAATGACATTAATCGCTGCTCATCGTCACCATCGTATTCTCGTTTTGCTTTTGTCTAAAATCAACAACAACAGGTTGACTTCAACCCTGCTTGCGCGAGCGGTTCTTTCAGAAACAAGAGATATGGTGAAAAGCAAACTATGTATGGTCTAGGAGAGTTTTCTGAAAAGAGAAATTTGGTGGTATTTGCATACAAGGATAAGTTATGAGATGCTGGATCACAATTTCTCCAGGAGAGGCAGCTGACAAATCAGCTCATTATTGCCACACATTAGACTGGAGGGTGAAACGTCGCTGTTGAATGATTCGGATTGTACAAACGCGAGCAGATACATTGTGGCACAGTCTCTGGATTTGAAAACCCCATCCGGTTTATTCTAAACAACATTTTGATACGAACCTTGGCTTCTTTCACAGATTCCCTTCCAACTTGCTTGACAGTTAGGTGGAAGTAGAAAGCCATTATGTTCTCTGAAACTTCTTTCATTAAAGCAGTTTCCACGCATTGCTCAATATTTGCATCATCTTTGAGTTCTCTGATGCTCGAAAAGATGCAACCAGGGCTTGACATTGAAAAACGATCAACCCAACGCTGATCCTCATTGGAACAGTGGGATATTTGCGCTGGAAGCCTCTTTTAAGTTTTAATCTAAAGTTGCACTTTAGCTCTGTTACTATATAGCAGCTCAGCCCATCCTGATTCAGAGTTGCCTCATGCTCCGCTTCTGGGTTCTCCCCTCGTAGAATCCATTTTGTCTGGGATTTCCTGGATGGCTCGGAGCCTCCTGCCTACTGGGACTTCAAACAAAAACCTCAGTTGACTCAGACTCTTTCCAGGGAGCTTTTTTTCAGAGCTATTCCTTCTTTCCACCCCTTCTTCATCAACCTACAATATTATCTTCAGAGTGTAATGATATGTTATACTGTGCGTGGATTAGTGCAGGCCATTGTCGAGTGCAAAGTGTAGCATTACAATCAGTCCACTATTTAGATGAGTCTGCTTATAATTGTAGAGAGGGCGTAGACGTGTACTGGCTAAGTAGATAGTTCCATAATTTGATTCCTAACTCGTCTCCTTTGATGATAATGTTTTGTGAGTTTACACGCCCTTACGCGAGAGGTTATGTATGGTAATGAGCCCACCCCCCCCAACCTCCACCTCACTCCCTATCAAATGATGCTGCTGTTTATCCCATTTCCAGAAAATAATTTGCATGCCACACTCGAGGGAAAACATGGTCCACTTCCTAACACTTTTCGTCTTCTTCCTCTGATGGATTTTCTCTCCCTCGCTGCTCCCTAATTGACATCAGTTTACTTGGATATGCAAATATAGGTTTATGAGTAATCAGAGCTGTCATTTAATCCACACGTGACTGGAATCTCTCTGGTGATTCCGGCAAACTGTGCAATGATTGCCTCGGATGTCAGGGCTGTGTTAGATGGCCGTCATTTAGTGCAGCATCTTCCCAGGGTTGTTTGTGTTCATTTGAAAAAATAAAAAAATAAAAAAGAAAGTTCTACCCAGAGAGGATATCCCTGGCTCTCCCAGCTTCCATTTGTTTGAAATCGGAGGGTCTCATTGGAAGCGATGACAGAGGCGTTTTATCATGTTCTGTTGAAATATGGAGTGTTTTTTTTTGTTGTTTTTTTTTTGCCAGAGCTCGTCTTGCCGTTTGGATAACATCCAAACATCAGATGAACTCGTCCAGGTTTCAATCAAGCACTGTGATTTTCAAGCTGATTTTAATATCTTTACGCTCATTGAACATTATTACATGTTGTCACCAGGCAACCACAAACTTTATTGGGATTTTATGTAATAGACAAACGCAAAGTAGCAATGATTGTGAAGAGGAAGGAAAATGAAAATTTTCTAATAAAATTCTAAATGTCTGCAGAGCATCCATATTCAGCCGACCGAGTTGGTATTTTGGAGAATAAGGTTGTACTGCAGCTACGGGTCGAATTCTTTTGACATGGATCTTTGCGAGATTTCAGCAATTGAAATACTTACCTCCTCTTCTTTCCAAATTGATAAAGCCTCAATCACAGCGGATGGAATATAAATTCTTGCCAAATATTCTCAGACCATTTTTAATGCTTGGATCTAAATCTTTCCTTTTGTAGCTCTGGCTTTACGTTTAAGAGGTCATTCTTAAACATGAAGCTCACATTCTGGAGGATTCGTCGGGCTCGTTAGATTGTTGTTGGGGACGACTAAATGCACTGTGGATGTGCTGAAAGGTGAACCTCTGCTTTAGTCTCGAGTCCTTTGCAGCTTCCTGCTGTTGTCCTGGCTTCCCTGTTTGCTAAAGAAACCCATCCCTTTAGCATGACGCTTACACCACCGTGTTTCACTGTAAGGATGCGATGTTTGGCGTGTGTTCATCTAGCAAACTGTTCAGCCTTGCTCTTTTCTGACCAGGGCACCTTTCCTCGCACATCTGCTGTTTTCCTCGGTCTTCATAATGCTTTGTCCACCAGTGTTCACCAACAGTCCTATGAGGTGTTTACAGAACTGCTTGTTTTACATTATGCGCTCAGTATTTCTTCCCTTTACTGATTAAGGGACTTTTGAAGGCAATTGACTGCAGGGGTTTTATTTAGGGAAATAAGAGTAAAGAAGTCAGAATGGAAACCCGTTTCGTCATAAATTCATCTGTAAGATCATTTTGAACATTTTGTATACTTTTCACTTCATATTTAGGCGTTGTGTTGGTTTATTTTTTTTAAAAATCTACAACATATGTTAAAGTTTTATGTGATCAAATTTAAAAAAAAAAAAAAATCTTTGCATGCATGCATTAGCTAGAAACGGTAATAACTGATCGTCGCCACTGCTGCAGATAGGCTATTCTGCCATTACTATTCAACGCAGATTAATCCCGCCTCCCTTTTGATTGCTCTGTTGTTTTCTATCTTTCTAGGCACCTTTTGTGTTTTAGTGGGGCTGGAATGAATGCCGTTGTCTTTGTTCTGCTGTCTGCCAATGGCTCACATTCTGGAGGATTCGTCGGGCTCGATAGATTGTTGTTGGTGACCACTAAATGCACTGTGGATGTGCTTGTGAAAATGGACAACAAAAACAACAGCATTGAATTAACAGGCGACGGACACGTTTCATGCTCTCTCTATGCCACACAGAAAATGGACAGCTAAATAGTCCACATAGATCAAATCAAATCATCTTTTATTTATTTTTTTTTGCATAATTAGCAGCATGCAAGCAAAAATTAGCGTAAAAAAATGCTTAAATAGATATGAACACACAATTGATGAGGAATTTTGTGTCACGTTTTGTTCACCACCAGTTTAACAGCCATCTACCTGTTGGGCTTCCTCCCTGTACATCAACCCAACATTCCCATGAATGAGTCCCGATATTGGATATTGCCATGACAACATTTCCTCACTTAGTTTTTTTGTCCTTTTATTAAAGTCTTCCTGCCACGATGTCTGAACTTTCAGATCTTGGTAACTAATATTCTTTGGTGCGGACATAAAGGGCAGTGAAACTCCACCCAAATGACTAAGCACATTATTAGCAAATATGACATCTAAGATATTTCGCAACTGCAATATTGCATGTTAATATTGCAACGACTTCTGCAATTCAACATGCTGTGCAAGAACACATGGTTTGGTTGTGGATGCTGTTACTGAGGAAGTAAGACTCAAAATTGTTATTGGTGAGCTGTTAATTAGGCAGCTAGAGAGATTATGTTGTGACATGCCGTGACTGCCTAAAAGGAAAGCAATCATCACAACATTACCACAAAATATTGTGATAAAACTTTAAGTTGACATCGCACAGCCTATGTTCAGCCTCGGTCTGTCATGGAAGGTGTTGGATTTGTACATTTTGCGTCAGACTCCTGGATCGAGACAGATTTGTATACGTTTCTGTAACATGAGATGTCAAAGGCAATTTAAAATGTCAACACGGAATAACATTTTTCTTTACCTTGAACATATTAGTAAAATGCTGTTCTTACGGTTTCTCCCAACTTCTTAAGATGATCAGAATTGGGGAAATATCAGTATCTTTGGTTGAAGCTTTCAAACCAAAGACACAATCATTAGTAGCTTTTGATTATATCTACTTCAGGAAAGGTCTGAAAATCAACCACTGTCCCCTTTTGCTCTGCCATGACAAACCCACCCACCAGGTTAACTGTTAACAACTCAGCGACTTTCTTGTTCTATTTAGCGACGTTTCAGACAAAGAAATTGACTAAAATTGGAATATGCAGGTCAGGTTTTTTTTTTAAAGATCGGTCATGACCGATCGCAATTTAGTTTGCATTTATTTATTTGCTTAAATACAAAAATTGTCGGTACAATAAAATATTTCTATAGAAATGTGACTTTCAACCGTCCTGCTGGTCAGTGAGTCTCAGCAACTGGACTTTTAAAAGTTTTACCGACTAGCATCTTGAACTGACTGACGTCTTGTTCTGGAAGAATCCGCTGCGGAAAAGACACGCTTTTTTTTAATTTCCTGTGTGGGAGCAAGACGCATAAAACGGTTTGGAGTCCAGCGGCAACAAAAGCAGAAAGACTTTGTTTTGCATGGCTGTCAGACATAAGCCCCCTAGAGCTAGTGGGAACCAAAAAGAATGGCATGTCCCACCTGACGTCTCTAATGAACTGTAATGAGCACTTCAAGTGGCAGGTGGTTCTTGGAGGGGGGAAATGGATAATACACTTGCAGGATAAACCTGCTGGGAAGGCTGCAGTGCCTGAAGCTATGGTCTTTTTTTTTTTTTTTTTTTTTTTTTAATTAAGCAGTCATTCACCTCTGGAAACCTCGGTTCAAGCGGCTCAGTGTGCATTCCCACACCAGGACATTGATGCCTTCATTTAGATGCTTATTTGGTTACTTTTCTGCTCACATATTCTTCTTTCTGCATTGTCTCGATTTTAATGCACTCTGTATGGTTCTTATATCGCATTCAAGAGGCTTTTTACCCCCCCATGTAATTCCCTCACGCATAATAGTGTTCCTTTCACCACGAGAACTAAAGCCCTCCTCCTCTTTCTGTTACAGCTTCATTACATGCACCTCAATTGGTACTTTTGTGCCTTACTCATCCAGCTTCTCTGCTGCAGTGGGGCTCCTTGAATACAGACAGGATTTGATGTGTTAGGCTTAAATATTAACCTTTGCGCTGTGTTATTATTGCTGTAGCTTACTTTCAAGCCACCATTTTTACCTTTTTTTGGTAACTGTCTAAAATCTAGACCTAAATGTCTCAAGTGATCATCATCAATGAAATATGTGCACATCAATTATTTTTCTCTTGTTTAATGAATTTGCCCTCTTTTTAAACTGTTTGTCTCCAATTGCACCTGTGATCAGATACTTGAAAAATATTTATAATTATTGCCATTTTAATTGTGTCATGTATTAAAATGGTCCCACATTCATGTAGTTTTTATTTTTTATTTTTTGTCTTGTATATACGGAAGAACCGATCAGCTTTTCCTGACCGATATCTATTTCAGTGTTTCTTTACATTCTGAAAAGAAACAGAATGTAAAGAAACATTACATTCAGGTTCTTTAGTAAAAGTAATAGTTTTGAATCCAGTATAAAATTAAGGAATTACAAAATCATTCTTAATTATGTCGTAGCTTATATCCTTGACCTTTTATTGGATTTTCATTAAACTCAAAAACTTAGATGAAAGATAATTGCTGTTGCTGATGGATTTACAAACTGAAACCAGATTTGTTCAACAGAATGATTGATTTTTTATTTTTATTTTTATTTTTATTTTTTTTGGTATTTCACCTCCTGATCACCAATCGAGAGAATATTGCCCAATTCAAATCTCTGAATTGACTGACTAGTGCATCACTTTTATTTTTTTGGACTGAAATTTTTGCAGTGCTCTTTTACAGTATCGTCTTGAAAAAAAAACAATGCTCAGGCTGAAGGTGCTTGTAAACAAACTGCTTTTTATTATGACTGCATATTGATTTTTCTCTTAAGATCCAGAAATGAAAAGCACAGCGTCTATAAAAGCAAGATGCTCCGTAAGACATTAGGTTATTATAATTTCTACTGCATGGCTAATAAAAAAACAAAATTAACCCAAAAAAAAAAAAAAAAGTAATCAAGTATTATATACTATTTTGTCTGGAGACAGTCCAGATTGCCATCAGATGTTTTGTTTGCTTCGTCTTGCTTCAGGTAACTTTGTCTTTGTCATCAGTGTTGTTTTTGACATCATTCTCTAGTATTGATTTCTCCGCAGTAGGTGGTGGAAGTGTGTTGATGTCACAGCTCAAACTGGTGCTACACCCAACCACCACACTGTGTCACAGAGTGTGGGTGCATGTCGTGTAAACGTGCGCTAACTTTTACTACACATCGCAGCGGCACACATTTGGAGCCTCGAGGGAGCCAAATACTTTATTGCCTTTTTCCTCTACCTGCACCTCTCCTTTTCTCATATATTGTCCTCTGTTTTTTTTTTTTTTTGTTTGTTTTTTCTTAAGCAATCTATAACTACGATGCCCGGGGAGAAGAGGAGCTGTCACTGCAGATCGGAGACACGGTGCACATACTTGAGACACATGAAGGTGAGAACGGACACTTGGTGAAAGCTGACAACCTGGAAATGAATATTAAGTAGCTTTTCACTCTCTTTTCAGACTTTTGCAAATAGTTTTAATTTGAAACGTTCACAACCTTGGTGGAGAGAAATGCTGTTTAATAACTTCTACATTGTCAGCTGGGTTTTTGTATGAAGGCCTTTTGCAATCTCGGTAAAAAGAAAGTTCAGTTCAGCTCCTGTTAAGTTATTCTAACTCTTGATTGGCTATTAAAAATACATTGTGTTGTGTTGAAGTTTATTTTTTAGTCTTACTTTTATGCTAAATAGTTGAAAACAAAATGTATTATTTTTGCTTTTCACTAGCCTGGTACAGAGGATACAGGCTGAGGAGAAAATCAAAAAAGGTAAGTGACTGATAAACAAAGACTTTGATTCCTTTGTGACATAATTTATTACAATTCTAGTGTTTATTTCTGTGAAACAGTGTTACGTATTTCTTACTTTCCTATTGCAGGGCATATTTCCTGCTTGCTACATCCACCTAAAGGATGCCACAGTCGAAGGCAGTGGGTCAGTATCTTTACCATCAGATGTCAATACAAGGTTGTCCTGTGATCAGAAATCTTGCCATTTACAAAATCATATCTATTGGAAATCGTAATGAGGGGGAATTTCCAATCTCAAACGATGATATTTCCCAGTTTTGCATGGTAATTAGAATACTAGAGCATAAAAGGTAGATCTCAAAATATTTTTATTTGCCTTTTTTCCATGAGGTGTTGAGGTTTTAAACAGTCTTAAAAAAGTCTTTAAAAAAATACATTGTATACTAGTGTAGCAGTTAGCAAGAGTAGCATTCCTATAATAGCAGGCAATGGCAGTAATTGAAAATGTAGATCCTTAGTGTAAGTCACCCATATTTCTAAATTCAGCTTGTTTCGCGACAGACAGAAGTTAAAAGCTGAAGTGGCTAAAAGAAAGCTGGATTAACATATATGCACTGATTTCAAAAAGGATTAGATGTCTTATTGATTAAGTCAGATATTAACTGAGACTAAGATGTAATCCAACACGGGTTTGACATGCCTCCTGAGTTCACATGTTGTTGTTTTTAAGGGAATAAAGTTGGATTGTCCATTCTTTGTTACTGCAGGCAAAAGGAGACTGTTATTCCCACTGAGCTGCCTCTGGTTCAGGAGGTTACAACAACGCTGCGGGAGTGGGCTACAATATGGAGGGACTTGTATGTGGTGAGTCATCCTACCACCCACTCACTCACTCACTCACTCACTCACTCACTCACTCACTCACTCACTCACTCACTCACTCACTCACTCACTCACTCACTCACTCACTCACTCACTCACACACTCACACACTCACACACACACACACACACGCACACACACACACACACACACATTTGGAAAACGAAAGATACACTCTCTTTTTGCTCTGGGACATTTTGTATCGGTGTGTTGAATCTGGACTTTTTTCTGTGTTTTTTTTTTTTTTTTTTTTTTTAATTTTTTAAGTAAAACATCAAGTGTACGAAACACAGCAGATTCCTCTCTCATTATCTATTAAACAGAGATGAAGCCATAATATATAAAAAAAAGATGTGGTTGAGAAACAAAGAACACCTTTTGAATTAAGATCCACGCTTCTTTATAACATTGATTCATTTCATTAAGCTTTAGCCACAGCTCTGTAAAGGTCCCACCATAACATGTTGATCAAGTTGGGATCTGGACTTTGACTGGGCCACTGGGTATTTTGGTGGTTTGCTTTTTCAGCTATTTTTAAATAAATTTGATTAGGAGTTTCTCAATGATTGTCCTGTTGATGTCTCTGTTTTGACCAAACTTCATCTGTAAAAACACATTATTTCAATGCAAGGCGCATCATCACCCCTCTACCGCTGTGCACGGTGGTTGCTGTGTTTATGCTGATGTGCTGCAGTTTGTTTTCAGCACACAAGGAGCTAATTATAATTGCAGTATTCTTTTCATAGAAGACAGACTTTCTAATCACAGTCCTTCCAAAAATAGCAACATTAATGAAATGTTTTTCTAACTTTACAGTGACTGAACAATTTAGCATGCTAACGGAGTCCTGTAGAAACAGCCCTTCTATATATACATGTTTTTCCTTTTATTTTAGCATCTCACTTTTAGGAAGAATGGCAATTGTCTTCTTCTTTTCACTTGTGAATAAGCATTTTTGCTGTAGAATGACAAACTTTAATTTAGTTGCTTAGCGTCTTATATTAATGAGTAGCCAAATTATTGTGGTTGGCATTACAAAAACGACAGTGTGCATTCAAAAGAATGTTAAGTTTTCCATATCCAGGACATGTGGATATACCACAGCAAAGGTTGAAACATCAAAAGATTAACAAGTGCAGAAAGTCCTAAAGTGAGTTTCTGACACCTTTTGCTGTCCGATTCTGTTCACCAGGGGATTTCTCTGCATATTCCTTGGTCATATTGTTCAGAAATAATCTCATATTGATGGGAAGCAATCATTTTTTTCCTATAAGTTCCTCGCTGATGTTTCCCACCATTGTGTGTGAGAATATAAATGTGTCCTCTGGAGCTTATAGGAACTACTCTTATGCTGCAGATGCAAGTAGCAGCTGCTTTTATATCTATGGAGATCCCTGCTGATAATTGTGTTTTTTCCTTTCCTTCATAAATCCCACTGAAGCACCAAAGATGTACTTTGTTTTTCCACACACAGCATTTTAAATATGGATTTTGGGTGTTTTTGTTTTGCACGAAACAATGGAAATGCTTAATCTATTTTGTTTGTTTGTTTCTTGTACATGAAGGTTAGATTTAAGTAATTTTGGACCATTATGCAAAATGTAAAACTGAATATATGCATAACTTTTGAAGTAAATGACAAAGTTCTATCCTTTTCCCCAGAATTTTAAACGAGACTTAATGCACATCGGTGAAGGACACAGAGACAGCAAATGTTTGTCTTTCTAAAAAAAAAAAAAAAAAAATGGTGCCAATATCCATCAGGCTGTACCAGTTTTGACATAAATCTATTGCATTATGTCCTCGCAGAAATGAAGCACAGAGCGGCTAACCTGCTGTTGAGATTTAGTACGTCTTGGCATGTAGTTTCTTCATGTCTTGATAGTTGTACAACATTCTGTCTAAAAGGGGGACAAGCGCGAGATGTTCAACTGTGTCCGTGACATGATCTACGACCTCATCGAATGGCGGTCACAGATCCTGTCTGGCACCCTCCCGCAGGACGAGCTCACTGAGCTCAAACAGAAGGTCACCTCCAAGATAGACTACGGCAACAAGTAAGCGTTTCGTCTTAAGGATTTTAGCCTCCACTTGTCCTGGATTATAATTCCTCTTTTCAGAAGAAAGTAAAAAATTAGCACATAGCTTCCTGGAAAATGTGCTTCATTGGAGTGGCGGTGTATGGCACTACATTTGAATATCTTTGAAACGTTAATCTATAATTCAGATTAAAAAAAAGTGAAAGCCATACGATATAGATTGTTTACACACAGAAGGATATATTTAATTTGTTTATGTCTGTTAATTTCAATAATTATGGAGTACAGTTAATGGAAATCCCAAATTTAGTTGGTCAGAAACTTTAAATATTACATAAAAGTAGAAAAATCTAAACATTTATTGCAGAAATGAACCACTTCAGTGTTCACAGTTCTGTATCCAAGCATATTAATGGAAAGTTTAGTGGAAGGAAAAATGCTTAATGAAAACAAGAAAACAGCTTGCTCAGCTGTCCAAATTCCTCTTTTCAGAAGAAAATAAGAATTGCATATTACTTTGAAAATGTTTAACATTTCCGAAACAAATGAGCTTTTCAGTAACGTTCATATTCATTAAGATGCAACTGTAGGAAGCCACTGTACGCCTGCCTCTGCAAACTCCAGGGTGTTACATCACGAAGTGATGACTTTCACTGTGTCTGCAGTAAGACAACAAAATTGTTTGGCAATGAGTTTTGTGGAGCTCCATTCTGCTGCTGTGATGAAACTTTAAATCCTGGTCCTGTAGAGATATTGCTTTTGCCACTGCAGAGGCAGATACTGATGTGTTCAAAAAGAAAACCATTAGGTGCGTGTTGGCAGCCCGCTGTTGTCTCTGCTGAGTCCCTCCGGAGCAGAAACACTGGAGGGAGAAAGAAAAGCCAGACGAGCTTTGAAAGAAAACAGTGGAGCAGAGGGGAAAATTATATGAGCATCAAATAAGGGAACTGACTGGGAGCACGCAGTGACTACACGCCGTTTGGTTTTTCCCCAAAAGAAGTGCACCCACGTGTTTTTGCCTTTTTGTTGTCGTTCGTCCTGACACGTTTTGAAAAAATGTTTCGCCGCCTTTTTCTTCTTCAATTCAAGATACTTGGATCTTGATCTGGTGGTCAGAGACAAAGATGGAAACATTCTGGACCCGGAGCTCACCAGCACCGTCAGCCTATTCAGAGAACACGAGGCGGCCTCCAAACAAATTGAGGACCGGATCCAAGAGGAGAAGGTAAGCAGAGGGGAGGATTGTGGCCCTCCTCTTGAATCTAAAACCAATTTAAAGAGAAAGAACGTGGTGCAAAAGAAATCCGTCATATTTATCTTCTTCAGAACGTCTGTTAAGGTCTTCTGTGAGTTGCTTAGCAAATTAATACGGTGTGGCATTTTCCTCATTAGAAATATGTTCTTTCTTTTAAAAGCTTTGGTGTCAAGTCTTAGCAGGAAATATGTTGTGAGGCATGCAATAAGAGGAAGCTCTTTTATTTAGAACAATTAAAGAATCTCTGTAACGGCGTTGGAGAACAAGCCAGCAGTAAATCGAGTTCATTTAGCTGAGTTCACTTTGATAGATGTATATTCTGCCATCATTGTGACTGTAAGGTTAACATGAACAGGTTGGTAGGAACTATTACCAGCCCACAGTGCTCGATGGTAACATTGAATAAAACCGGACTAACTTGGATGCTGTCGTTAAGCATTTTCACTGGCCAAGACTCTTTACAGAGAACCCAGAAATATCTTGAGAAAGACAATGCAGGTTGTTGTCAGGCTACAATTCTGTTCAGCTACAACAATGGAACACCAGGTTTTTAAAAGTAAAAAGTAGAAAATGGGCTAAATCAGTAAAAAAAAAAAAAGAGTTATTCTCGTTCTATTTAGTTTTATGGTGTGGAGGCCAGCTTGTGCATCTACAAAAAATATCTACGTTTTCTTTAACTTTAGCATAAAAAGCTCCCTTAAGCCTCTTATCCTTCTGCTACTGCTGAAATGCATTTTTTAAGATAAACATGTACTCTAGAGTTCATACAAAAAGATTTTTTTTTTTTGCATTCATTATAATGATACGTATGTTAGCAAGAAAAGATAATGCATGACATGTTCAGAAATAGGATGTTCAGAGTTGCCGTGGAGACTGCTTCTTCAGTCTCACCTCTCTTAGGTCTCCATCACCTGTCTCATCTTCTCACTTGCTTTGTCCTGACGCCTCTTACACCTTCTTTTCCCCTCTTATTGTCCATGATTCTTTTCCTCTGTCTATTCAATTTCCCATCCCACCCCAAAAAAGACCTTTTGTCAACTTATGTAACATAGGACATTTTCTCAATACAGTACAGAGCAATTTAAATTACTGTGTAAAAAAAAAAAAATTGGATCGATAAGAACATAAAAATGATCTTTCAAAGCACATTGGTACTCATCTGCTCCCTTCTTTTTTTCTTTGCTAACACATCCTTACCGCTTGCATAAAACAGTGTTAAAAACCAAAATCATTCAGGTTGTGATTGCATCCTGAATGATTTTGCATTATAATTTGGAACTACCACAATGAAATAATTTTAGCCTTTTTCTCTCTCAACAAAAAACACATTTAATATTGGCTCTTTTGTTTTCATCAGTAATTAGAAATTGTTAATGTTAAAATATTTTGCATAGTGTTTTTTTAAGAGCCCCAATCAAATCAATGTCATGTAGATGGCTGACAACTCGGTAACTTTAAAGAGCAGTTACATAACACAATCTATTTATTTAGGACTCAGAAGTCAGCATTAGATCCTCACCTGTATCTGTAGGATGAAAGATTTCTGTGTTATGAACTCATTTTAATTTTCTAAAAGAAATGTATAATTCTGTGTAATAAATCTGTGACTTTGTATTTTTAAATGAGCTAATAAAATATATATTTGTTCAAATTGTCTGAGCAGTTGAAGACACTCGCAGCATTTAATATTTCGTTATGAGGAAGTCTGTAATTCTCGTTTCTGTTTGCCAGCAGACACGACAATACAGAATATAATGTGACAACCGGATTAGAGGTGCGAAACATTTGTTTGAGAAAATCCAGACTCATTAGATCAACAAAATAATGGGAGTTGAAATATAATAGAATTTTAGTGCTGGGCTGTCGTAGGAAAATAGGCAGCTTTTTTTCTTTTAAATGCTGGTCGTGTCAAGTTTGACACTGAAATCACAGACTGCCAGCAACAGGGATCATAAGGTCAGCTTCAGTCACAGAACCAATACGCGTTATTTGAAAATTCCTTTATTGAGACCATGATTTGATAAATGGGATCCTAAAATGTTAAACATAAATTAAAAATAATAATTATAAAAAAAATAAAAAATCACGTGTTTAAGCCATTCAACTTTTTAGGGCTTAGGACTTTTTGTGATTCCCTTGTTGTTCGGGCTGGAACAGAGTTTTTTTTGGCACTCTCATCGTTTTAGTGTAAAAGTGGGGAAAAGTGAGTGGCCTCTCCTGCCACAAAGAAATAAAAGGTAAGAGAGAGACTGAATCTCAGCCATATTCTCATTCTACTTTTCTCGGCAGGTCAGTGGCTCTCCGCACCTGGTGGCGTTGTGCGCAGAGCGCTAAAAGACAACGCGCCCCGCTTTCATGTGGTCCCTCATCTTACATTTTCAATCATAGCTCTTTACTGGCTAGTTTAGTTGACCTTATAAATATTTAACGATCAGGTTCTTGCACACTTTAGATGAGTATTCAAAGTAACACGTAGTAGGCTATTTTACTATAGATAAGCCACAGCGGATTATGTGACTTTAAAGACTTTCTATACGGTGTTTAATACTGAATTCTGACTGATTATTTTTTCAGGAATGAAATCATTTTTGTAAGTCTCACGCTTGTTGTTTTTTATCATTAAACTACAGCAGAGCCCCAAGTCTCAACTGCACACGTTTGGTAGGAAAATCCAACATTCACAGCCGCTCCTCTGTTTCTCCGACAGTCTCAGAAGCAGAATATTGATCTCACGAGGCAAGCGAAGTTCGCCTCCACTCCGGCATTCGCCCTCTTTGTGACTCTGAAGAATGTGGTGTGTAAGATTGGTGAGGATGCAGAGGTGCTCATGTCCCTGTATGATCCAGTGGAGTCAAAGTTTATCAGGTATCCCATAAGTTCACATGGTTACACATTCCTCCTCTGTCTTTCGTTTTCTCTTCTAATTTATGTGCGCAGTCCTTGTCAAAACAGCATCAGTTGAGCCCTGCAGTCGAAGGATTTACTTTTTTTTTTTTTTTTCCTTTTTTTCCAAGGATTTGACATCAAAGTTGTATGATTAGAGGAGCTCAGTGGGACATTTCTTTTTTTGCATTTATCATCAGTCCTAAATTTTACGCAACTGTAATGCATAATTTGGTAGTCATTGCTAAACCCAAGATAAGGATCCCTTGGGAAATGTTATGTGGAAACTTGATTTTTTTTTCTTTTCCCCATGCCAAATTGATCTTTGCAGATCAAAAAAACAAACAAACAAACAAAACAAAAAAACCGCTGGCAGTTTTGTAGCCAGTTTCTTGATATGGTAAAACACTGACCCATATTTTTTTTTTTCTAAAACTGACTCCTAAGAATGAATTACAACATTTCTACATTTTTGCATGTTGGAAATGTTATATTTCCATGTTGAAGTGCTCCATTTTACATTCAAACACTATTTTACACCAATACAAAGCGGCTCATTAATAAGCTATGTAAAGTGGCAGTGAAACTGATCTGAGAAGTGTACCATGGATTTGTTTTCAGTCTCTCTTATCCTCTTAAGTAAAATCCAGTTGAATCAACTGCCTTTACTTAGTTTGAAAATGAAGTGTGCCGTTTAATCTCAGCATAAATTCAATGGTCCTGTGCAGTTTTAGTTGGAGAAATAAAGCTGCACATCACCCTGAATGTGCCATCTGGATGGTGAAATATTTCGATGGCAGCATCGTCCTGTTGGGATGCTTTTCTTCAGCAGTGACAAGACAGATGAATGGAGATAAATAGAGGGAGATATTTAAAGAGAGCCTGTTAAAGGCAACCAAAGATATGACTAGAGCAGAGGTAAATGTTTTTCAGCAGGACTGTGACAATTACAAATGGCCTAGTCAAAGTAGTACTGTCCATTCAGTTTGACTCAGTTTCAACTCATTTGCCAAAAAGAACATGTCAGGATTTCGATCTCTAGATGTTTCAAAGCTGGTAGCTGGCTTATCTTAAAATATTTTGTCTAATAAGAGGTTCAGTGTATGGACTTGACGGGGCTTAACACAAACTTTTTAGGTTTTTATTTGAACCATTTTCTTTCTATTTTACCATTATCCACTACTTTATGATGTTTTTTTTAAAACCACAGTAAAATCCATTGAAACTCAACCATGCATACTTTTGCAAAACACTTTGCTTGTCAAAAACAGTTTTAAGCTCTTAAAAGTCTGACTTTCCGTTGGAGGGAAGATTGGAAATGTTTTTTTTATTATTATTATTATTTTGCTCGTCTGTCACTCACAGTGAGAACTACCTGGTGAAATGGTCGAGCTCCGGCCTGGTGAAAGACATCGACCAGCTTCATAACCTGCGGGCGGTTTTTACGGTGAGTGTGTTTGGCTGCGTGAACGTTTGTGCGTGTGTGTGTGCGTGTGTGTGTGTGTGTGTGTGTGTGTGTGTGTGTGTGTGTGTGTCCATGTGCTCGCCCGACTGTAGTTCTGTTTATTCAGCCGTGTTATGAGGCAATTGGGAGCCTCTCTGCAGAGAGCCTGTGTTTGTTACACTCTCTCAGTAAGACCAAGACTTGCTATATGTATTTTCTGAGGCAGTCGCCTCTGTCTAATGGAAGCCCAACTGCAGCAGCGTCGGCGTGCACGCGCTGAAATCAACTCTGCTGGTTTTGGTCGACACCCCTTAAAGGAAACACATTTTTTGCCGCATTCTCAAAAGTAGCTGAAATCACTTTTTGCCGAAATGTTTGGCTGTTTTACAACGGTGTGAACACTTTTGGAAGTTAAATTAATTGATCTGATCTGTGACCGAGCTCAAACATTTATATGCATTTCTCTCATGGCGACGTACAGAAAGTCGTTCTGCTGAGACTCCTAATGCAAGGAAGGCATCGTCTGCCTTTAATGCTTTATTGAAATGTTCTTCCTCTGCAGGACTTGGGCAGTGAAGATTTAAAGAGAGAGAAGATCAGCTTTGTGTGTCAGATTGTCAGAGTGGGACGTATGGAGCTGCGGGACAACAACACCAAGAAGCTGACTTCAGGCCTGAGAAGACCCTTTGGAGTAGCAGGTAAACTGGTATCTGTCAGATTCAGCATTTAATGCAACACCTTGTGTGTTCAACGTGAGCAACATGAGCTCGTGTCCAACTGATTAAATATTACATTAGCATGAAAAACAGCGCTATAACACTTGGAAATCCCGACCCAGAAATGATTGCACTCCATACATTCCTTTGCACACGCTGATATTATGGTGACTATATTGTGGAGACCTGATTGAAGTAATAAAAAAACGCAGTTTAACACTCAGAACAATGGCTTTTCTCTACTTATTGTGTTGTGTCTCTGTACCATTAATAAGCTATGTCTAACTAACGTTTTCCCCCACTACTGTAAAAATATAGGGCGATTCTGTATATTAAGACTTTTTAAGCACTAATCAAAAAAAGAATTACACTTCAGTTTACAATGTTTAAACTGAAATAAGCTGGTATTTAATGTCACTTTGGATTAAAACATGTTTGTTAGTTTATAAACTACTGAATGCCTTGGCTCCGAAGTACATTAAAGATCGGTTGTTGCCAGATTAACCTTTCAGACCACTCGGGTCCTCTGGTTCTATTCTGCACAGAATCAGAACCAAACATGAAGATGCAGTGCTCCGTTCTGTTCCGAGACAAACTTCCAGGAAAGACTGAGTTAAATCAGGCTAAAAACCCATTTGCTTAGAGCTGCCTTTGATAACTGGAACATCATAAAGTGTTGTCTGTCTTTCAACCTGTCATTGTGTTCCCACTGCAATGTGATGTTTTTGCTCATTTGTTGTTGTTTTTTTTTCCCTTCTCATTATGTAAAGCAGAACTGTCAGCTTCTTGTACCAGAGCTGCCATCATATAGAACAAGAAAAGAGAGTGCCTCTGTGGTCCAGAATCAGGGAGTTTGCTTAATGACAAACATAACTGAATGCGCAGTTCCTACTTTGCTGTCTTGAAGTTTAGCTGGCAGGGAAATCTGAAGACAGGTCTTGGTGATTCCTCACATTGGCAATCAGCCCAAAAAGCAATGATTGATTATGTTTTCTACCACATTCTTAGAGAGAGAGAGAGAGAGAGAGAGAGAGAGAGAGAGAGGAGCTGTTATTGTAGCATTTCTTTATTGGGTGTGCTATGCACTACGCGTCTTTTTAACCTCATTGTGAATAATTTGTGTGGTGCCTTTGGTCCTTGCCTGACTGAGTAAATATTTTTGGCTAAAATTCAGAGACCTTGCTGAAGTAGAGAAACAAGAATTATATATATATATATATATTTTAATCCCTTGTTGGCAAACCTCCAGGTGTATAGTAAACTAATGAGATTGGCGTCTAGCCCACAGTTGTCCAACAGAGAAAATGATGTCTCTCTTTCAGTGTTTCCCCCTCTCCTCTTCTCCTCCCCAGTTCCTCTTGAAGGGAAGGTAAATGACAAGCTGATTTATTGGTGGCCTATCTTTAGACAACATTATTACAACTGTGCACAGCATGGAGATTTCTTTCTGTTTTAATAGCTGTGCCTTGCTTTGCCATTAGTTATAAAAGCTCTATGTGCATGTCCCGTAGCCTCTTGGGTAGTGGAGTAAATGTGAGGTCATCCTAGCGTCGTTTCTTGTTCTCATCATCTGTAAGCTGCAGAGACGTCAATAATGTGCCCCCTGTTCTCTGTAAAATACTGAGGGCTTTTTCAAGCTCTGCTAAAAGCAGTGGTTTTCTTAATGCATCTCTTGTTGTGGAATCGGGGGAGACGTCTCTCTAGCTGTGTGACATCGGTCCACTTGTTTTTGTACGACATTGTCGAAAGTGCAGCTTGACCTTTTGCGTCATTTCTGTACTTTTCATTCCTCCGTAGAAAGCTCTTCAGAAAACACTTTACAGGACAAGCAGGTCAAACTTATACACCAGGTAAATGGAGTCCAAAATTTGAATCAGTCGTTGATTTCATTCCACTACATACTGTCCAGCTAAGACAGTAACGTAGACTTGACTGCATTGAGACGACGCAGTCAAGTTTCAACTGATCGGACTGATTTGTCTGACGCTGAAACGTCTCATTCTGAGCAAGCATGCGGCGACGGCGGCGAGTCAGAATCCTCCAGCCGAGCAGCAATTAAAAAAAATAAAACACTGTTTGATTAGAACTGTCTGTGGGAGAGAAGACAAAAAGTAAGCAATGTTAATAGGAGAAGTGGATTTGTCAATGGCTTTGTCCAAGAAAGAGAGACAAAAAGCGCAGAAGTGCTGAGCCAAGAGTGCTTTCTAAAGAAGATAAAAACAGAGAGTACATACTGCCTGTTGGAACAATAACTTTGTTAGTGATACTGTTCAGGAAGCAGACACCGGAATAAACCCACCTACAAAAAAAACAAAAACAAAAAAAGAGAGTACACACATTCTGGCAACAATAACTTTGTCAGTAACTCTTTTCCAGGTCTTATCTGAACACAGATGCATGGGGCTGGTAGTGCTTTCTATGGGAAACAGAAATCAAAAGGAGCAAGCATTGTAACTGGAAGAATAGCTACTGTCCAGAAAAGAGACAGATCAAGAGTACTTTTTATTGTGATTAAAATCACAGAGAGCATCCTCTGGCAATGCCTCTGTCCAGGAAAGACATGCAACTAAACACAGATAGACATAACAAATACATAAAGGTAGCGAACGCTGAGTCAGTTGCTTTGGCAAAAGTAACTGTATAATTTGATCTACTCAGAAAAGTAACACATGCATACAAAAAGGCAGGGAACAAGAAGTACTTTCTGTTGGACGAGAAAGCAAAACCAGTGCACACAGTTCATTGCAGCAGTAGCTCTTTCTGTTTTGTTCAGGGGAAAGAATCAGCTAAGAAAAAGGTGCATGTTCAATTGGAAAGGCAGCAAAATGTCCAAAAGTTCATTTTTTTCTCACAGCGAAGTCGTTTTTTGTGGTGCTTTGTAAGTAATTTGAGATCATCTATGGGTGCTTTTTCCTCCCCACGCAGACTTACAGTGCAACTATCTCTATCTTGCATGCCTATGATACTTCATCCTCGCCTTAAAAGTTTCCAAACCTCTTTGTTTTTATGTTTGTTTTTACAGTAATGGATGTTACAGACATCATAACAGGCAAAATGGACGACGAGGACAAGCAGCACTTCATCCCATTCCAGCCGTAAGAGCTTTTTGCCACAAACATTGATTTGCTTTTAATTTAATTGTTTATATATATGTAAAATCTCAGAGTTTTAGTAGCTGCATTTACATGTTTCTCTCAAATCTTGAATCTTTGACACCAGGTGTTGTAAGATCTCCCAAATCCCATTATAGTCAAGGTAATCTTGTTAACTGCCACTGTTTTTGTGGGATTGTGTCCAGAGAAATCTTTTTACTTGATGATTGAATAATTTATGACCAAATTAGATTTTTAGTCACTGAATAAAACGCCTGGTGCCACAAAGTATTATTATATATGTTCGCTATGTGAAAGACCTAGTTGCAGTAATAATGCGGGCCACAGTAATCTATACAGGAATGGTAATGGAGTTCTAGAAAAACATTTTGTGATCTCCACGGTAACAGGGAGCATCCTTGACAGGTTGCCAGTAAAGCTTAGAAGTAGCAGAGGAATATAGCCTTTTATTGAAAAGTTATTTTTATGTTGCTTCTTTTTTTTTTTTTTATTACAGCTGTGCTAAATGTGTTTTTATTTTAAAAAAGTTGCTTTTTCATTTATTTATTTACTTGCTCAAATTTAAGTGGACCAGTGCTAGAGTCAGTAAAAGTAGTTTAATTTAACAATCAGACCTACCAAAACAATGATTTGTGGGTTCTCACGAAAACAGATGGGCTAGCAAACAAAAGCTGGCAACTGGTTAAATGTTACCATGAGCTTAAAAAAAAAAAAAAAAAACTTGACTCAGGTGACATGGTAAAATGCTTTGGACAATGTTTTCTCTCACATTTAGAATCCTGACATCGGCCATTGTCCAAGTATTTACTGTAAAATGTGAAGTTAAAGTTTGAACAAAATATATATAATGTTTGACTCTAGCAGTTCTGAACTTCGCATTGCTGAAACAAACCTTCGTTGATTTGTGCCTTTATGATGTTCATAGCAAAGCAGAAAGGACCAACTCCTTCTTCAAAAATGTGAAATGTGAAGGAGGAGTATATTTCTGCATATTTCTGAGATTGATCCATGGTTGCAAGCAAATATTACGTAGACACTGCACTCCCTCACTGTTATTTGTACGGTCTGCTTTTCTAACCAACCTTTTATTTAAAAAACACACACACAAAAAACAACAAAAAAAAACAACAGTAATCCAGTTGAAAAGGTTAGATTCACAGAAATTCATTGCATGAATATATAAATACGTGCTGATGTGTTGTATAGTGATTCGTTCCGAACTTCTGGAGGACCGCATTAATGTCCATTGGGTGGCGTTTCACGCCGAGATGAGGTGAAAACCAAAATAGAGAGATGTCTTCAGTCTCGGGCCTAAATGACAGCATTCACTGTTGTGTTTCCATTCCAACATTAGCACTTCTTCTCTTCCATTCTGCTTTCTGGCTTCATGAGAATCTTATGAACTACATAGTCCATCTCTTGGCATTTTAAACACATTGGGGGAGGACGGACTGTGTATGAAGCATGTAATGTACAAAGTGGCAATGAAGAATAGTAAAAGACATTAAGTAGCTAAAAAGTGTACTTAATTAGCAATTATAATAAACCAAAAGTGTAACTGTACCGCGATAACGTATAAAATATGTAATGCCAATATACTTAAAATACCTTCTAAATATATTTTAAATGTAATTCAACCACAATAATGGTACACTCAAAATATACTAATCAAGCATTTTTATATTGCATAAAAAGCAATATGCTTAAGGTATACCAAGTTTAACTTTAGTTGTTCCAAATAGGTACGTGAAAGTACACTTAGTACACTTTAACTTGTGCTTTAATACAATTTAAATACTATTAAAATACACTAAGCACAAATTGTTCCAAAATGTCACACTTCAAGTTAACCAAACCTAAGCGAACTTGAAGTATACTCATGATTAATCTGACTTAAAGTAAGAAATTTAACATACTTTGTATTTATTTTTCGCCAGGGGTCTTCCTCCCTAAATTAAAATTTTCTCTATCTCTACCCGTTCTGCCGACCGTTTACTGCTAACAAGTGACTTTATTGCTGTCATACTATCCACATCACTCCTTGGTGTGTGTCTCTTTTTCTCCCTCTCGTTCATCTCGCTTCTCTTCTCCCTCCCGCCAATTTGTTCACCTCTTCTCAACCCATTCCTCCTCTGCCTTTCTTCTTCCGTCTTTTTGCTCCTCCCCGTGGTGTTTGCCCGTTGTGTATGTACTGCAGGCTGGCGTTGGATGATGCCATTCGCCACAAGCAGCTGAACATCTCCCGTTTTTCACCCAGGGTGGCAGGGGAGAACGACTTCCTGCAGACGGTCATCAACAAAGTTATCACCGCCAAAGAAGTCAATCACAAAGGCCAAGGTACAGTGAAAAGTTTACACACGCACACACACTCATTCTCCTACTGGAAAATGTAAGTTTTATTGGTTTTGTCATTTTCTAGCTAAAACTGGAATCCTTAACATGAACTAGTTCCAGGTTTATAATGATAATTAGTCCTATCTTATAACCTGGGTAGAAGTGAAAATAATTATTTTGTGAAAATTAATTTTAGAGAGCGTGGAAGTTTTAATGAGGTATTCACCTGTTTTGCTTGGTAAAGATGATAAAGTGTTGTATTTTTTTTTTTTATTGTTGCTGTGATTTAGTTGAAGGAGAAAGATCCGTTATTATGACTTAAGATAAAAAACATCATTGGTTGCTTTCCACTGAAGGACATTGCGAATGAGGCCCATAACCCACAAATTTTGTCTTTACAGGTATTCCATACAAACTGAATGGAAGCACTGGCAGCAATCACCTCACTGCTGCCAGTGAACTTGGTTCAAATAAATTATCCTCCATATACAGGTGCTGGTCATAAAATTAGAATATTGTGATAAAGTTCATTATTTTCCATAATGTCATGATAAAAATTAAATTGTCATATATTTTAGATTCATTGCACACCAACTGAAATATTTCAGGTCTTTTATTGTTTTAATTTTGATGATTTTGGCAAACAGCTCATGAAAACCCAAAATCCCTGTCTCAAAAAATTAGAATATTATGAAAAGGTTCTCTGAACGAGCAATAAAAATAATCATCTGAATCAACAAAGTAACTCTAAACACCTGAAAAAGATTCCTGAGGCCTTTAAAAACTCCCAGCCTGGTTCATTACTCAAAACCGCAATCATGGGTCAGACTGCTGACCTGACTGCTGTCCAGAAGGCCATCACTGACATCCTCAAGCAAGAGGGTGAGAAACAGAAAGAAATTTCTGAACGAATCGGCTGTTTGCAGAGTGTTATATCAAGGCACCTCAGTGGGAAGTCAGTAGGAAGGAAAAAGTGTGGCAGAAAACGCTACACAACGAGAAGAGGTGACCGGACCCTGAGGAAGATTGTGGAGAAGGGCCGATTCCAGACCAAATTAAATTTTCATCTCCATAAAACTTTTCAGCAGATGTAAGCATGAAGTGCTCCAAAATCTTCTGATAGCTGCTGCATTGATCCTGCCCTTGATAAAACCCAGTGGACCAACACCAGCAGCTGACATGGCACCCAGACCATCACTGACTGTGGGTACTTGACACTGGACTTCTGGCATTTTGGCATTTCCTTCTCCCCAGTCTTCCTCCAGAGTCTGGCACTTTGATTTCCGAATGACATGCAAAGTTTGCTTTCATCCGAAAAAAGTACTTTGGACCACTGAACAACAGTGGTCCAAAGTGCTGCTTCTCTGTAGCCCAGGTCAGGCGCTTCTGCCGCTGTTTCTGGTTCAAAAGTGGCTTGACCTTTGACCTGGGGAATGCGGCACCTGTAGCCCATTTCCTGCACACGCCTGTGCACGGTGGCTCTGGATGTTTCTACTCCAGACTCAGTCCACTGCTTCCCCCAAGGTCTGGAATCGGCCCTTCTCCACAATCTTCCTCAGGGTCCGGTCACCTCTTCTCGTTGTGCAGCGTTTTCTGCCACACTTTTTCCTTCCTACTGACTTCCCACTGAGGTGCCTTGATATAACACTCTGCAAACAGCCGATTCGTTCAGAAATTTCTTTCCGTTTCTCACCCTCTTGCTTGAGGATGTCAGTGATGGCCTTCTGGACAGCAGTCAGGTCAGCAGTCTGACCCATGATTGCGGTTTTGAGTAATGAACCAGGCTGGGAGTTTTTAAAGGCCTCAGGAATCTTTTTCAGGTGTTTAGAGTTACTTTGTTGATTCAGATGATTATTTTTATTGCTCGTTCAGAGAACCTTTTCATAATATTCTAATTTTTTGAGACAGGGATTTTGGGTTTTCATGAGCTGTTTGCCAAAATCATCAAAATTAAAACAATAAAAGACCTGAAATATTTCAGTTGGTGTGCAATGAATCTAAAATATATGACAATTTAATTTTTATCATGACATTATGGAAAATAATGAACTTTATCACAATATTCTAATTTTATGACCAGCACCTGTATAGAGCACCATTTCACAGCAAAAAAATGAAAAAGCCAAGGGCTTTGCAACAATCATTGGACTGCATGCTATAAGCGCTGCATTGCAGAATCAGGATGCAGACACAGTTCAGCGTAATCTGCTAGTTTTGTTTGAGCAGGAACCTTTTTTTTTGTTTATATTAACTTGACCTGCGCACAGTCACAGTCGACAGGCTTTTTTGTGTTTGAAGGGCAACGTCAGAAAGCTTCTTTTTTTTTTTTCCCCAGAGCTTTAAGTTTCTAATCTACTGAGTCCAAAACAATTATCTGCTCTAAAATGTTGTAGGTAAGGCATTACTAAATTCACAGCGATAACATAATGACCTTAGTTGATTATGTTGTATGTGGGGTAAACGTGAGAATTGAAATAGTCTCTTGTCTGTCACTGGAGTTTGTGTGGAAGTCCTTATATACTTATGTGTTAAGTATAAACGGAGAACTACCGGAGGGTACGAAACTGTTTTTACCAACTTGCATTATTATTTGTTTTATAATCTGCCAATTAGCATTCTGTTATTGACTGCTGTCCCCTCAGTTTATGCCTAGAAGCTTTACAGCCTTTGGTGGTTTGAGTCATTACTGTGAGAAATGAAAAGTTGGAAAAAATTCTTTGTCAAATGTGCCTCCAGAGGTTTGGATATTGTGTGTGTGTGTGTGTTTTTTTTTCTTTTTTTATGTTTATTTTTGTTCCATAAATGTTCCAGAATGACTTTAGTTCTCAAAGTCAGTCAAATATTACAAATGAAGTCCCTGCTGATACATGGTTTTTATTTACAGCAGGTTTGTATCGATGCTCATGAAATTACTTTAAAAACGGACAGCAAATGCTCCTCAATGTTCCATGTCCTGTGTAAGAGATTTTTTTTTTTTTTTTAAATGACTGCTCATATTAACTTTAACATACCCGCATTTAAACTATAAAATATTGTTGCGAATCTCCCGTGAGCACAAGCCGACTTCGGCGATGTTGGGTCTGTTCTTGGTGGAGCTGCCTAAGCTAATCTCAGGGATCCGGGCCGCAGGAAGGAAGGGGCTTCCCTCTTCAAGTCTCCGCTGTATTGTCATGCCCAATGAAATGGTACTCTGATAAATGCTAGGTCTGCTCTGACCCGCACTGAGGGGAGAACAGCAGAGAGAGCAGATAGCAGCTGTTTCAGTCATGCTGGCATATCAAAGGGGTTTCCAGCTTCACCACTAAGGGATGTGTCACTCATAACAACACAGACTCTGCGAAGTAAAAGGGAATAAAGCAGCTGGCTTTTGTGGGCTTCTTCAGTCATCCCCATCTTTTCATGTCAGTCTTTGAACTCAACTTAAAACTCACACACACACTTTCTCATGTCTTGAGTCATTAGATTATTATATTTCTCTGTTTAGCATCTTGCCCTACAGCTGTTACATATCACACTGATAATTGTCAGTGGAAATTAGAGGAAGAAATCTTTTTTTTTTTTTTTTTTTTTAAGCCTTTTCCTGGGGAACGTCTTCTATCCTCTCACTATCTTATCTCCGCTACGTCTTTGCCTGTTTTGATTGCATTATCAGGTCTTTGGGTGACTCTGAAGCTACTTCCAGGAGACATCCATCAGATACGGAAGGACTTCCCTCACCTGGTGGATCGATCGACGGCTGTGGCTCGAAAGATGGGCTTCCCCGAGATAATCATGCCAGGTTCATTATTCTGAAAATAACCATTTTCATTTTAATGTCTGTTTTCTGTGCATCTGTTGTGTCGTAACAAAAAAAAAATATTAAGAATTGAAAGAAAGTGTATGCCGTTTTTAAATGTTAGTTTTTTTTCCCAATAAACAAACATAAAATGTTTGTTTTATGTCACCATGTACACTGAAAACAATGGATTTTCTCATCTTTGTTCCCTGAAGGTGACGTCCGAAACGACATCTACGTGACTCTGGTTCAGGGGGATTTCGACAAGGGGAGTAAGACGACACCCAAAAACGTCGAGGTGACCATGTCCGTTTACGATGAAGACGGCAAAAAACTGGAGGTACTTTTCCAACTTTCTGTGCTTTCTTTGGGTTGAACTCTACAACCAGTTGCTTTCTCAAACATATTCTGATTTAGCAGACTTTTATTTTTTTTTAATCTCACTCACCACATTAGTCTGCCTAACTGGCCTCCCATAAAGTTCGTCCTATAAATGTGATGAACAGCCCATACTGCCCACCTCTGTTGCCTGTTGGCCATGATGAAATGCAGTGTCATTGGGTTTGATTGAGTTGCTTAAAATTCACCTCACCGCCATCCTCAGCCACTTGCAGAATCAAGCTTTTAGAGAGAAACTGTTTAGCTTTGGCGTTTTATTTAGTTAGATTTTTTTATTTTTTTTTTGCTGGGTTAAAATTGACCTTTTGCTAGTCAAGTTTATATATTCTGGATGTTTGAAAACAATTTTTAAATTGAATATGCACTCTTGAAAAACTGCAGCCAACTCTGGAAAAAAAAAAGAAGAAACTTATTATGATGCTGGAGGGTACAATCTGTGTGGCACTACTGTCTTGAAAAATCTGCGATATATCAGCTATGATATATATATATATATATATATATATATATATATATATATATATATATATTACTTGCTCTTCTTCTTTCATAGTGAAATATGGAATCGGTGTGCAGCGTCATATCACAGGTGTCTAACTTGCATTTACTGTCTACAAATTAAGCTAAAATAAACGTACAACAGTGGCTGTCAATTTGCCAAGCTGCAGTACGTAAGACAAACTTGCGCGTCTCCGTTTTTCTCTCTGCCTTTTACATGTTGTGCAAACGCAGCAGGGTCTGATGTCCTAATGAAGGTTTTGTTTCATCTGAAGTCGCAGTGACCTCTTTTCTCTCATGTTTAATTACCGACGATCCCTGTTGACTCCGCTTCTTACGCTGCATCAGCCACAAATTAACGGAGGATGCGCGGAGAGCAGCTGCATATGAGAAACCAGTGGGAGGAAGTGGGGGCAGCGAGTCCATAACTGGAGCGTTTGCTGACATTTAAGAGGAGCCTAACTTTAAATGGTATTTTATGATCTTCAAATGAAAAAAATATTTGTGAGGAGTAAGAATGTAATCCCAAACCCAAAGCAAAAGCAACATATTCCCATGGGGGTATAAATAATTTTTTAAAGTGTCGTAGGGAAACAAATACTGCACAACACGGGATTTAATCCCACGTTTAAATGAATGTGCTCAACTGGATGAATTTGAATGTTGTCAGTGTTAGAATATGCTGTGAGGAACACCAATAAGCGGAAGGGGCTGTAAGCCATCATTCCTTGTTCCAAAGAATCTAAGTTCTTTAATGTTTTTGTAATATTTGGAGCTGCGGCTTAAAATAATCTTATTTAAATGTAATTAAGGTACCGTGCCCTATTACAGTGATGTAAGCGCTGGTGCAATTGGAGTAGGAGTGAATTTAAGTAATTTGAGATGACAGATTTCTGGTTTTAATGAGTCTTCCTGCAAACACTGAATCAGGAGAGAGCTTTGTTACCCTTGGCTGCACCTATTATACTCATTAGTTTTAAATTGAGAAGCCTTTTCAATGATTTGCCGCACCATGCTGAGGAAGTAAAAGGATTGCTGCTGATGACGCTTAGAATTAACCTCGATTTAGTGCAAATTGGTGACCCCTGTCATTTATAGAAGTGCATCACTTGACTAATTAGTTAATATATATAATAATCCTATTACCAAAGAACACAGATGTAACATTTTTGTTAGATTTTTTTTCCAGTTGTAGTTGAATTCGTTGTAATTAGTCTTAAAAGCAGACGCTCTGAAGATATTGGTTCATCACTCTCTTTGTGGTTTAAGAATCGTTTTGTATATACCTGTGGTATAATAGCATAAACGAAGGTTATTACACAACAGTCTTCATTGCTAGACTGCTTTTTAGAATAATAATGATGAGTAACAACACTCAACATAGCATTACTAGGTGTCCGATACTCTCGCATGCCCACGTTAGGCCAGTCTGCCGAAGACTTGTTTTGTAGCTCTAACATGGCGTGTATAACAAACGGCTATGGTGTAGTTAATAACTTGAAGATTTATGCAACAGTATGGAAAAGACTTGATCAATTGGGAGCACCTGACGTACATTTTGAATCATTTGGTTAATAATCTTGTGACTGCGTTTTGGGCATTGCGGTTTTGGTATTTGTTGCTTCCTTTGCGATTCTCCGCATACGCCTCATCCTTTCATACTCCTCCGTCCTTTCCTTTCTGCGCGTCTCTTCCGGCCTCTGGCCAACGTCATTCTTCCTCTCTTTCAGAAAGGGTTTGTGACATGCAGGACTGGCCAGTGACACCTTGACTTATGAGCACACCTCCAGTTTCAGCAGCCACTTCTCTAAGATATGATGCTGTCAGGAACCCTGGCCACTTAGTGAAGGGGGGAGATTTGAGAGATATAGCACCTGACCCCACCTCCCCTGTATTTGCTCAGCACAGCTGGGGGACACGGGGTCTGTTATTCCTCATAATTGCCGGCTGTCAGAAAGCATTAGTGTAGGAGTACTTCAGCAGTGTTACACTAGCAGGCCTGGGGAGTCAGCTGGGAGGAAAGAGGTAGGCTGGCAACAGATGGATGGAAAACAAGGCATGTCTGCCTCCCGCTGTCACTCCATCCTTCATACCAACTTCCCTACCGGGGCTTGTAGTTTTCTTTTCCCCTCCACAGCCTGACCTGTTGTAAAAACCGAAGAGCACCCAGTAGGAAGGAGCGGTTTTAAAGAGTGGTCCATCTGCAGCAGCTGGTCTGTTGTTTTTCTGTGCCCACCGTCTCTTAAAGTTTCGCTGCACGGGAGCGCTAGCAGCTCTTTCTCTTTTTTTATTTTAAATAATTCATTTCTAATTTATTTCTTCCACAGTACTGTCATGAGATTGGCAGCTACCACACAGGTGCTCATGCATAAAGTACATCCAGACTTTTAAAGGCCATTCTGCTAGATTAAGGCTTTCTGCTTGAGGGAGTGCACTTTATGAAATAAGAGGTAGTCAATTTTCCACAAGGAGGGAGCCAGTGTGGAAATGTTTCAGCCCAGTTATAGTAGATCAATTAATCAACTATACTTAACTATACTAACTGCTTATGAAAAGTACTAACCCCGTTGGATATTTTATCCTTTTCATTGTTCATTAAAAAATTGTTTGACATTAAAGGTTTTTGCACAATTTCTTTGTCAAAAAAATCTGATTTTGTTGCCGATATTTAAAAGGAGTGAAAAAGGCAAAGTATCTACAGAGGCGAATACTATTTTGTAGGCTCTGTGAGATCATTTCTATTTAAACATATGCATTATTTCCTCTCTAGAATGTGATCTTTCCCGGCGCTGGAGATGAAGGGATCAATGAGTACAAGTCTGTCGTCTACTACCAAGTAAAGCAGCCGAGGTGGTTTGAAACGATAAAGGTGGGGTCTTCCTAAATCATCCATTCATCCCAAAGAAAACTAAAACAAAATTTAGTACAGAGGAATGCGGAACACTTTGTGAAAAACACAAATACGTGTTCTCATGCGTACCAAAGCCCCCAGCCTCCTGTCCTGTTCTTCACCTCAGGTTGCGATCCCCATCGAAGACGTAAACCGAAGCCATCTGCGGTTCACCTTCCGCCATCGCTCATCGCAGGATTGTGAGTATAAATCTCAACTACTGGAAAAATGCATATTTCAGATGACCAGGTGTACAATGGGCTGCTAATCTGCTTACAACACACCTAATGGAAGACATGCGGCTCCAGCAGAGGCATTGCACAATGATAAATACTTCGCTGCTTACCCTTTGTCACATTAATCAGAAGTTGTAGTTTGCCTCTGCATAAAGCAGCGCCGTGGAATGGGTTGTCAGAGGCTACAGCTGGGATGTGAAAACGCCTAGCGGGGCTTTATTTATTGAGGCCGGTGTACAGTTGAATGCAACTACTGTTGTATTTCATTTTTTTTTTCCACATCTTTTTTTATTTTAGGAGTGTAAAGGGCAGGCAGTAGACATGCTGCTTCATTTATCTTCCAAATAGAAAAGGTCTTCCCTCTGACACCAGAAAAGGCTTTTGAGGAGTAAGAAGAGACTTAGGGAAGTGGTACCCATCCCCTAATCTTCAGCTGGTGTCATCATCCATTTCCAAAATCCCCTCGCTGTGTTTGCTTCTCACCTGCACGCAGGTGCTTTGGAGGAAATTGCCAGGTCTCGGAGCTCTGTGCTGGCAGCTAATCCACTTGGAGAGCCTTCTTGTCATGCACACCTTGGTTCTGTGGGGACTAGTGCTGTTAGGAGGCTTGCTTTTCAAAGTCTGTGATTTGCTGCTATCTGTCTGTAACGGTTACTTTAGAAACTCTCCTCAAGTTACTCGGGGACTGCAGAGGCATACTAATGCTGCTAAACTTCCAGTTCTTACTGAGAGCTCACAGCAGATGCGCGTTGGGAGAAGGTGCAACAGCTGGATTCTTTTTAAATTCAAATATTGCTTATTTTAATTCATCTGCCACTTTTTTCTTTTACAGTGTACAGACATTGAAATATTAAACATATAACATGTCACATATGTTACTTTAGCACTTACAGTAAATGCAAGCAGGCCATAAGGTGGCTAAGACAGACCTGAAAAGTGTGGCATGCTTTTTATTAAGTCCACTTTTCTCTAATACTCCCAAATAAAATCCAATATACCAAATTTCTATGAGAAGAAAACTAAGTGGTAAATTAACTCTACCTGATGTAATTTAATCCCATTATAAATCCAGATTTTAGTGATCAGAAAGGTCAGGTTTAAAATTATGAAGTTGTTAGACAAGGTAAGGTTATAAAGCTTTGAACATGCCATACAGCCCTTTTCAGTTTATCATCTAACACTTAAGAGTTTGTGACAACTTGAAACCAATGAATTATTGTTCATCTAAACTGACTGGGCAAGAAATGCATTAGAAGCAGCTGAGAACCCAATGCTACCTCTGGAGGAGCTGCAGAGATTTGCAGCTCTGGTTGAGTAATCTGCTGACAGCGTAAGCATTACTTAGCCTCTTCACTGATCTGTTCTTTGCGAAAGAGTGGCATTGCTTAAAGGAAACCAGAAGCAGTCCAGTTTCCTGGTTTGCCTCAGGACTTTCATGTGGAAGAAGGTAGTGAGGTCAAATCAGACCAAAGCTGATATGTTCAGACAGAAGACCCATAGCACAAAATCCCCACTGCGAAAATCTCAGTCTCCACAAAATAAAATATTCATATCCCTAAACAGTTTCTGCTGTAATTGCGGCAAGTATTGACTCAGGGGCTGAATACGAATACGCACCACTGTGCTTTTCAGATTTTTATTTGCAAGATTTTGAAAAACACGCATCATTTTCCCTCCACTTGGTCTATCGCATAAAATCCCAACAAATGACCTTTTTTCTTTCTGGTTGTTACGTGAAGAGTATGAATACTTCTGAAAGGCACTGCGTGAACTTTATTTTTTCCGAAATATGTGGACTGTCTTAACATTAAATGTTGCATTTAGATAAAGTTTATCTCCAAATATATTGAAATATTCACATTCTATTGCTTTCAGTTTAGTTTATCTTAAGCAGATTTTTTTATATACTTCCACAACTTTGAACGTAGGATACTTCAATGTTTTTATATAAAAATCTTTAAATACTTTTTATTCACTTGTGGTTTTACGGCCAAACAGACTTTATTCTTTGTACTCTTCAGTATCTCACTCAGAACCCTTTGAGACATAATGCAGAGTCTACATTAGCTTTAGATGTATGCAACGTTTTCTTATGGGAAAAGTTCATTTTTCCGCACTGAGGATAAGAAGCACAGAGATGGTCTGCCAGCACTTAGAAATGTGTGCCTCTGCTGTCATGTCGTGTCCTTCCTGCTTCCCCTGCTGTGCTCCTAGCAAGTGCTGAGCATTTTGTGGGAACGCAGAGTGACAGAGCTGTTCATCAAGGCCACTAGTGGAGTTCATGCGCTCTCTATTCTGAGTCCGCTCTCTGTTGAGAATAAGGCCAGCTCTCACACAGCGCCTCGGACTACCGCTGTAACATTGTCGGGCCTCATCAGACACATGGAAGCCACCACAAGCCACGCCTCCGCCGCAGAACACGGCTGCCATCTTTTCACTCGTTTTTCATCTGTCATTAAAATGCATTGCGCCGCCCGCATGGGAGAAAAGTGAACTTTATGGGGACTTCGTGTCATTGATACACTCGCACAAAGGTGCAGGTGTGAATGTGAAGTGGAAAGAAAGTGAAACCAAAAATAGAATCCAAAAATAGAGGGTTTTGTGAAGCCCTCAGTGGTTTGGTGATGTGTTGGTGACTCTCTGGGACAGGGGTGCTCAAGTCCAGTCCTCGAGAGCTACCTTTTAGATGCAGCCTTACTCCAACAGCTTGGGATCAGCTCTGACCAGACCTGCTAAAGAGCTTTTCATTTGATTCAGGTGTTTTGGAGCAGGGACGCATCTGAAACCTGCAGGATGGTAGCTCTCGGTGATGTTTACGGGCGCTCTACATCCGTAAACAGCTTGAGATGATGTGGGAAGAAGAATGAGCAAGCGTTTCAGTCTATGGTTTACCCGGAGACTGTAAGCACCGTGAATGGTTGTTCTACAATCAGACAACAAACCTTTGAGGTTTTTAAATGTCGGAGATTGAAAACCATGCAAGGTTCCCGAGTATGCACAGCTTTGTGCAGGTCTGTCACTGTGTTGTAGTTGTAAAGCGCCCAGTATTACCTGCACATCAGGTAATACTGGGCGGCATCCACACGGCGTTTTTTCCCTCCACTGGTTCGTCACCGGCCAGCCGATTATTCATAGCTGGAGATGCAGGCGGCAAAACCAATGAAGGGATTTATGCAGATAGAATGCGACGTATATTTTGATGAATCGCGCCTCTCTGCGAGTAAATTTGAGCTTGTTGATTCACCGTGATGAAATGTGGTTCTATCCAAACGCTTGGTTAGAGGACAAAATCATAATTCTCTTCCTTGTTTGTGCAGCGCGCAGCACGCTGGTGTGTGTGTGAGAGGAGTTTTCACCTTTTCTTCATTCTAGTGGGATAACTCGAGCTGTTTGCAGGCTTTTCTCTCACTCGCTATTAGCTGTTAGGACACTAACAAGAAAAACACGCAATATGCTTTGACCCAAACTGTTTTTCTCTGATGTTGTTTCATGTCTTTTTTTTTTTTTTTTTGCAGCTTATTGTCAAGCAGAGGCTGAATATTTTAGCTTGAATTAGCATCTGCCAGTCTTTTTTGCTGCCAAGCGCAACCCATACTAATACATTCTCTGTGTGTCTGACTAGTTTTATTTTTTCGGGGGGGGAAAAACAAACAGTCTGTGCAACGACACTTAGTGTAGGATCAGCTAAGACATGGAAAAAGTTTGAAAAGCAACTTATTTTGCCCACCCAAGAGTGGAGTTGAGGTACTGTGGTGCTGAGACGATCTCTTTTGTCGGTCTGCTGGCTTGTTTATTGCTTGTAAAATCAGCAGTCCCTAATAGTTTTCTGCTGTGGAATCTGCTTTGCATAAGCTTTCTCAACTAAGCGCGCATTCATATAAACAGATTGTATGCACATGTCTGAGATTTTGGTGTGTCAGTTTGCAAATTTGCACGAGAAACACAAGCTCTTTGGTGCAACATCATCAATATCTCCTGCAGCCTGTCAGATTTCTGTTTATTCATGTGTTTTGTTTTTGTTTTGTTTTTTTTTATCCTCCCACAGCCAAAGATAAATCAGAGAAAATCTTTGCCTTGTCTTTCGTTAAACTCATGCGGTATGATGGGACCACTCTGAGGGATGGAGAGCATGATCTCATTGTGTACAAGGTAAACGCAGACACATCCTCTGACAGAGTTTTGAAGGCGCACTGCTCCGTGTCTGCTCTGTGTTTGACTGACTGACTGACGCAGCAAGAAAAATCACAAAAATAATAGATTTAATATGCTTAACAATGTCAAGTTAACGTTTGAGAAACACCTTTTGATAAAACAAAAAACCAAACAAAAAACAAACCAGTTTAAATCCATGGCACGCATACACAAACTTTTTTTTTAAAATTATTTTTTATTGAAAAACTGTCCGTGTCTTATCATTAAAAACCAGGCAGAAGCTAAGAAGCTGGAGGATTCCAACGTTTACCTAAGCCTTCCCTCCACTAAGCTGGAGCTGGAGGAGAAAGGTTACGCCACCACCGGCAAAAACTCCCAGAACCTCGGGACCTGCACCATCAGCAAGGACTCCTTCCAGATCGCCACCCTGGTCTGCTCCACCAAACTGACACAGAACGGTAAGGCGCTCCAAATGTCTCGTGGTTTTATCGTCGTTGGAGATAAAGTAAACACATCATCTCTGTAACCAATGGCTTAAACCAAAGGATTTAAATGAGCAAATATCAAGAATGTTTTACTTGACAGGAGATTTTGATCCATACCTTTTAGAATGTAGGATTTGGCAGATAAGTTCCTGGCAGTCCCCACTAGGGCTGTTGTAAACGAATATTTTAGTAATCGAGTAATCTATCGATTATTCTTACGATTAATCGAGTAATCGGATAAAAAAAATTAGAAAATGAAATATTGGTAAATCTGGCATAATACCGGTGTTACTATCAGATATCAATATCAGTCCAATTTTTCATATTTGAGCATCCCTAACAGTTGCTTTTTTGTAGTTTAGAAAACTAACCTGTAACAATAATAGCTCACTTTCTAAGTTAACCAGAAGAAAAGTTATAGAAAAATCTGAAATTCTATTGAATTTAATAACAAAGAGGCAGGCTCACAAATATGCTTATAAAAAATGTCTACAATCCAGCTTTTAGTTTATGTATTCATCTTCAGTGAGTTTAATAGATTAATTAAACTCACCTTGCCACCTAACCTGTCACGCTTTGGGTTTGAAAATACGGGAAATGCCGCCTGGAGTGGGAGGAGAGGGCGAATGAACGAACGTAAGATGGGGTGGAGGGGAGGAAATAGACCAGCGGACTGACGAACCGTTAGACCGGGGGACGAACACGGGGGGAAGCAATACGGGATATTTACGACACCTTCACTGGTCACACTCAGAAACTCATCTACCAGCCATGTACGATGCGCTCCGCCACCCGTTTCTTCAGACCGGGATATGAAATTTATTGTGCGGTTCGTCGGTAAAGCTACATTTACACGGTAAGCATCAGCTACTCAGCCGCCCGCCCTGTTCAGGCTATCCGCTCACCTCAGCGCTCTTCCCGCCGTTCGCTTTCAACCAGCAGCCCCGGAGGAGAAATGCTGCCGTACTCCAGGCATTCCCCCAGTCATGTTAAGGATGCTTATTGGTTCCCCAAAAAACGATAAAAAGTCGGGCATTATCATCAATCAATAAAATCCCCACGGGCCAATCTTGAAGATTGGACTTTATGCCGCTGAGACTTAGCTTTTGTCAACAACTCAGAGGCGGAAGTGAGAGCTCCGCGCAACGCAAATGAAGTCCCGGCCGGAACACGGTGCGCTAAATAATAAAACATAAATTAACGAAGCTTCGAGGCAGGTAAATTTTCCTCGAGGAATTTTAGTAATCGAGGTACTCGAATCATTCGAGGAATCGTTTCAGCCCTAGTGCCCACTAAGCTCTTACTACTTACTTGTTACAGTGTGTTTTCAGATACATTTTTGGACTCAAAAATGGGATTCCCCCACTCATCCTGCTCTCACTTTGACCTACTTTAATTCCCTCAGCTGGTATTGTCCAGTTTCAGCCAGTTGTTTTAAATCCTTCTTTTTTTTTTTTTGCTGAATAATCTTTGGATTTATTCTATTTACTACTGCCAGGCTGTCAGTGTTTCTTTTTCTCTCCCCCTGAATGTCCCATGGTTCTGAGAAAATCTACACTTGCTAAACTAAGGAAATCCCCATCTCTGCCCTTTGGCTCATGGATTAAGGATTCTGGCATCTTGTGTTCCCACCAGCTTTCAGACATGTTTATAAATCCCTGCAGGCATCAATATAAACCCTCTTGGATGCTCTGGCATTTCCAGGGTGTGTTCATAACGCTACTGTTGTCTCAGTGCAGTGTGTGTAAAGAGCTGTTTCTCTGTCTGAGCGGTCAGATGCCTCTCGGTTGTTTTAAACAGAACCCTCCTCAGTGTCTCCGGTACCTGCCCACCTTGTATGTTCTTCTTATGCTCTGAGTCAGACATCGCTCTGTTTATAAATAAAGATTTATCAAAGGGAAATCTACATCATATATCGACTTTTCAGGAAAAAGGATGAAATTTCCCCCAGAAAAAAATGTGCAATAACCTTGATGCCACTGTAATAAACCTTTTTTTTTTTTGGATATCATCGTCAGCAGTGCTTTAAGGAAAAAAAAAATTTTTCTTTTCGTTGTCAGGCAGATATCGCATCTGTGCTGGGATCCAGAATAATGTAAGAACCTTCACTGACCTTGTGGCTCGTATAGGCAATATAATGAAATAGAAGAAAGGGGAAGAAAAAAAAAAGCCAAACACATTTGTCATTGTTGCTTGGCTGCAACTTTGGGTTGAAAGCTAAACTGCAGTTCATGAAGTTCCGGTAATAAGGCCACTGCGGACCAGAGAATGCAATTTGATTAGGTCCCCGGCACAAGGGAAAAATTTTGTTGTGAAAATGCTTCTTTACATCATGTGGAAGACGGGGAGGGGGTGTTCCATGCTGCTGCTGTAATTTCCCCGCCGAGACTTGTTAAGTTTAGTCTGCGGTGTAAGTTGTCATTTAAATACAGTTGACTGAGTGCCCTCCTACTCTGCTCAGGGGGTGAACAGTCTCAGCTACAAAAGCAGTGACTAACTCGCATCGATTGCATGTGGCTGATGAGCAAAATTATTATTTTAAATCGTTTTCTGTAATGTTAATGTGCAGATTCTGATTAGAGCAATCCCAGGTCGGTAATCTTGTCTTTTTCTTCTTGTTCCGAGATGGTTAATGGGGTTAAAGCTGTGTTCTGACAGCCAATCGATCTTTTTGTGTTGCACTTGTCGAGCAAGAAACCCTTAGCACAATATGTTCACTCACACAGCCCCTGAACCCTATCTCGTTTTGACCAAATTTAAATGCAAAAATAATGCATAAATGAACATAAATACATGGTTTTCAAATTTCTTCATTTATTAAAAGAAATCTGAATGTGCCTCTTTTGAGTACACGCATTCTGTTATTCTGCACCTCTTTGTGGTGTCGATTTGCAGGGCACCAGTAGGTGGATGTGATCACACAGCCTTGGCACAGATAGATGTGAAAAGCCCAGATAAATGGTTGTCTAATGTATCTTGAGAAATTTCAGCTTCATAAAAGTGAACAGCCTATAAAATGTTTAAAAATGACCTAAAATTAAAAATTAAAAAAATTTCATAATAAAATAACAGAATTTAGAATTTTTACATCTAAGTAAAAACAAACGAACAAAAAAAACAAAACAAACACGGTAACTAAGCAAGCAAATGTGGTTTAAATTTAGTAAAGATGAAGGTGTAGGATTACCATGGTTTTAAATCTTGCAAAAAAAAAAAAAAAAAAACATTCAGTAAGTTAGAAAACAGTCCTTCTCGCTGCAGGATGTTTCAGACAGACCATTGTTGCTGCCTTTCTGTTCCTCTTTCCACCTTCTTCACTAGTGTTGACTTTTTAAAACAACACTGCCTGAGCGAATGGGTTCAGGGGACGAAGCGCGCATCAATCTGGAGACCATGCAAAATAAAACATTTGGAAAGTGAAAAATACAAAAATAATACTTTTTTTTTTAGATGGTTTAGATAGTTTTGAGCCAAAATCTAAACTAGCCAGTACGTTTATTTAATTGCACTGCTGTACCTGGGTGGACAAGAACTTTGCTTTTACTACACGTACATACAAGATTGCTTGGCGTGACCAGGAAAAAAAAAGACAGTTGAAGATAAAGTTCACATTCAAGGAGCCATTTATCAGAAATGATCATTTAATTTATAAATCAGTTTTAAAAAAAATATTGATTCACAAAACAGAAAAAAAAAAATTTAACTCTGCTTTGAGCTTATACCCCCTGCATTTTAATTTCCTTTCTGTACTATGAAGCATTTTTTTTTTTTTAAACCTAATTAATATCCTCCTCACTTCTAACTAGTAGGTCTCAAAAGGGTTTGTCCTGACTCCTGCAAAGGGAGGAAAAACGAGCACTTCAGTGCCCCTATCAACAGTCTGCTTGCTTTATACACGACACTTCATCACTGATGCCCACAGGAGAGATGAAATACTCATTTTAATTAAGCTGGTTTGATGCAGACGGTCTCTCCGTGCAGGAAGCTGGTGTGAAGTGGCTGCTGGTTGGTCCCCGGGTATTTCCAGCATGGTTGGCTTCATGAAGCAGGACTGATGGTGGCAGCACTTAGAGGGAACATGGCTCTGTGAAAGCTTCTACCATTTTCACCTTAACTGAAAAGCAATGTTCCCAGCAAAGCCCACTGAAAGTAGTGAACGCTGTGTGTGAATTTGCTCTAACGTCTTTGTGGAGTTCTTTTAGGAGTTCTTGATTTTCATGAATAAACGCCGCTGTTTGAATCTATGCATTTGTTCTGCGGATGACAAAAAAAAAAAAAAAAAATCGTTCAGTGAAGCAAGATGTTTCATAAACATTAATTATGAGTTAATGGGAAGTGATTTGCATTTAAGTTGTGCAGTGACACTGTAACGGATTTTGCTGAAATTAATTAACCCGCCACCCTCCATCTGCCAGTTCGGTCTAATATTTTAAATGTGGCGTCCTGTGGAAGCATCTTTTATGAAACAGATGGTGTTTGTTGAAGATCCTCCGTGTTCCTTTATTTTTTATTTTTTCCTTCATTTTTGGAAAACAAGACCGATTTTCCTAACATTTAGCCGGTTTGGCCAGCACTCCCCCCCCCCGAGGCCCTAAGCTGCCAATGAGTTGTCCTCATTGTGTGTTCAGTGTGCGTCTCTAAGGAGCTGTTCTATCGATTTCCAAATCCATGTCTTTTTGGAGAGGATGACACCTGGACACCTGGACACCTGGACAAGACCATTGTGACTGAAGCATGATAGGCTGTCAGGTTTACAGACGGTAGATATCCATTCTGTGCTCCCATGCTCGACTGACTCCACCAATAACCAGCCGGGTGGATAGAAACAGAGCTGCAAGGGATGATGGTGCCAGAGATACTGGTAGGATGGACTGTGTATACACAACCCTACCGGATCATTGGCACCGCTGCCGAAGGTTTGTAAAAAAAAAAAATAAAATAAAATAATAATAATAAAAATAAATAAAAAATAAAACCTTTCAAATAAATTAGCCATTGTTGACAATATTTAAACACCCAACTATAGTCTTAAAAACAACAAATAATAATAATAATAAAAATGCAATTCAACTAAATATAGTTGTTTGCACATCTGTTAAATCCCAGGTAGGTAATGAGCCAGTGGGTTTTAAAACACTATGTAATGCTGCTCACACTTAGAGCAGGCCCGAGGCATAACTGCACATTTTAACGTGGCTCACAGATGTAGAAATGTAACATTTGTTTATTGAGAATGACACGTTTGTTACAGTAACTACAGTCTGAGTCTATGGCATAATACTTGAATCTGAGCTCTGTTTGTTCACAACTGCAACATATTTGTAAATGTATCTCGTCATCTCAGTAAAGCATAATCATCACCGAGTGCTTTTAAGTTTGGCTAATTAAACTAGCCACATGTAGAGGCAGATATTCAACCATTTGACCTTGTATCTAATGGAATAAATTATCCTATAAGTGGTCAGTTGATAACAATAACTTCCAGGCTTTTGTTTTGTTTTGTTTTGTTTTAGAGCTGATGGCTGTGTTTGTCCTCTATGTTCCTAATATGTGGCTGGCAGGGCTTCTCTAAGCTTGTAAGACGATATTGTATACACTGAGATTGTGTCTCTTGGTCCAGTTATAAATAGTTTCATAACGAGCCGACATGAATGTATTTTCTAAGCCTCTAATTTGATCATCCACCAAATGAATGTAATTAATCAGATTGTAACTTATTCTTTTGTTCTAATATTTAATTATCCCCCCTTTTAAAATAAGCGATCTGACAAATTGATAAACACTGCATTTAGTGAAATTTGCGTTTGGATCCCAGACTCGTTCATTTTAATTCATTCAGCTTTGACAACTTCTTCCCACGTTTTGTTTCTGGCCGCTGGATAAACGCAAACGGATTCCGCTCACACGCGCTATCTGTTTGCTTGTTCCAGTCGACCTGCTCGGCCTGCTGAAGTGGCGCTCCAACACCAGCCTCCTGCAGCAGAACCTCTGTCAGCTGATGAAGGTGGACGGCGGTGAAGTCGTGAAGGTCAGAGCTAAATCGAATGCCTTCGTTTGTTTTATATTTTGTCGATTTTGGGGAAAAGGTTTGTATTTCTTGTGGGCTTTATGCTTCTTAAGTATCCTGACATCTGGCAAAAATAAACAATCCAGTCGCAAACCTCTCTTTAGTAGCCGTGAAAGTGACAGCTTCTTGGCAGCAATTTCACTTCAGTTTTCTCTCCCTGTCGGGGGGATCAGATTGTCTTTTTTTGCAATTTTTTTTTTATGTCTCCTAGTGAGGAGGCAGTACATAGCACCAAACCCTGCTTATAAAAGGGAAGATGACTCACTGTCAGATTCAGTCATGCCATTTTAAGTGCTCAACATGGGGCAGATGAATAAATCGCATTGTACCGGATGCTTTAGGATGGGCTGTTTGGATGCCTTCAGATCACAGAGTATCTGTGGAAGCCCGACTGTCTTTCCTGTTTAAAACAGTGGATAAGTAAATAAAGCATTTTTATTATTAGCACTCAGTCTTTTCAAAATGTCTCATGGCCCTTAGTCGGCAGTTTTGTTTTAAAAAGTACAGATTTTATTTTAACACTTGACGTACACTGACATATATTGTTGAAAGCATGCAGACACAGTTCATAAATAACAGATCAGGGGCGTTTCTAAATGAACGGCTCCTCTACTATAACCCTTACTAAGCCTAAGTGAGTCAGGAAAGGGACAGAATTTAAGTATTTCCCAGATTTTAATATCTGTCTTGTTGTTTGAAAGTTGTATCCATGGACTAATTTCATATCGTTAAGCCTGAATGTTAAACCTGACTTTGAGACAAGTACTTTCAAATAAATGAATGGAAAATGTATTTATTTGTGGGTAATTTGTTCTTTTGTAGTCTTAAAAAAAAACCTCAGACGATGTAAGTTTGGAAAAAATGTGGAACCTGTTGCTAAAAAGAAAAAAAAAATGTCCGAACGCTGGAACGCTTTAAGCTCCCGGCTCTGCGTGTTACGTTTGCTTCTCACTGACAACATGATTAGCCTCATTCATCCAGCAGCGACAGACCAAACACAATACAGCGATTGTTGTGCTTCTGTCACGTTTTACAACTGTTCTCAGAAACGGCTCAGTTAATGGAGCAAGCAGAGAGAAAGGATATGTATAGTCTGTGCTTCTGAAGGTTCTGCTGACAGGAAAATTATTACATTCCCTAGTTGAGCCACACCAGCTTGTCTTCACGGCTGTAAAGAGGCGCTAATGGGGAGCGTGGAGTGTACAGAGTTCAGCTGCTAACTGTATAATTTCCTCATTATTTTGTTTAAATGTTTAAAACCCTGTTTTTTTATGTTGATTTTATGACCCTGGTCCACCCAGTCAAATTGCGGATAAAGAACACAGGATATTGTCACTATGTTATGAGCCAATAGACTAAGAGCCCTGGGTTTAAAAGGAGGCTCACTCTTGTGCCCCCTTTAAGTTTTTCTTCAACAGTCAAAAGAGGAATGAAGCCACAAGACCACCAACCTCTCTGTGCTGGTTTAGGTTACATGACGTTAATTTAACAGTTTTACCCGCAGTAATGTCTAGAACAGGCTACCGATTGGATTTTATGTGTTTGCAAAAAGCATTTACTACAGAAAAATGGGAATGTCTCGAAATACGGATCTTATTATGTATACTTGCAGTTTACAGGTCTGTCCACTAAATGGTTTCTTTATAGGAAACACGTGTTAGCATCTCTGCTGCTGTGTTGTAGCCCTGATTCAGTTTGAGAAAATTATAACCTTAATTAAAATGTTTGTTTTTTTTACACTATATACACAAATATTTGCCACAAAAATGCCATGCATCAACAGTTATTTTAATCTTAATACTATAATGTAATATTGGATACCGTTTGTATCTATTAGATACCATTTGTATCTAATAGATACAAATAGTAATTTTTTTCTGTAACAATTTTTGCTGTTGCTGTTGTTTTCAACTAACTGATTATTGTGCAAAATGTTAGATTTTTTTTTTTTTTTTTTTTTGCCCACTGCACTTAGTAGTTGTATAGGTGTTCTTGTCAAGCCTTTTCTTAATTCTAACTAAACCTTTCAGACATTATCGAAATGTCTGAAAGGCCACAATGACACTTAAATAGGGTTGTGTGAACTACTTAGTTATTCTTTTGTAAATGAGTGACATGAGTTTACCTATTTAAAGTAACAGTGAAATTGTGTCTTCTGATTAGATGTTAGGCTGACTAGTTGAAGTAATTAAATGCTGTTCTGTTAACCTCCTGTGCATTTCTTTCCTTCTAGTTTCTGCAAGACACTCTGGATGCTCTCTTCAACATAATGATGGAAAACTCTGACAGTGACACTTTTGATACATTGGTGTTTGATGCCTTGGTGAGCACAGAGTACAAAAAGAAGAACACAGCATCACTTATGATAGAGATCCTGTCAGTGGAAATAAACACTTGGAATATATTTGTGGCCCACATGCAAATAATAAATGTTGTGAAACATTCCATGTGCTCAAATACCCCCTGGCGGACGTCCCTCCACTGCTTGCAATGCATTTTGATCTCCGAAAAGATCTGTTGTGTATTAAATAACTTGTTTTCAACCATAAGCAGACACTCACAAAAGAAACAAGATTAGTTATACAGTCAAATATTTAAAATATGGTGAAATACATTTTTGGGGAATAATATGCTAGAAAAGTTGTATGAACAGAGATAAAGTCTGTTAAAAAAATTTGGGATACTACACACAGGCTGCCGTTGTCACTTTTTCCTTCCACTAAACATTACGTTGATACACTTGGATGCAGAGTGTTATGACCAGCCAACATTTTAAGCAATGGCCTTTTGTGGCTTATCCTTTTTATAGGGGGTGTAAATAACCATTTGTCTTCTCCAAGATGCTAATATATAATTTCTGTATTAAAAAAATATATATTTATGTGGTGTTGGACTTATCAGAAAAGCTGTAAATCATCAAATTTAGCTAAACTAGAAGCATAAAATGTGTCATTCTATTGAATCGATAGGATGTCACTGATGCTTTTAAGTGAAATCCGGAAAAAGTTCAACTTCTCAATAATTCATTTATTAAGTTTCGCCTGTTGTTGTCTAGCTCAGCTTTAGCTTTGTAGTTGTTACAAACGTCTCAAATCCATTTGAAAACAATCAGGATTTCTGATTAATTTCTGCATAGATTTGAATCGGAGGGGTCACATTTTTCTTCGAGTCGAGTCAAATGTTTTTACAAAGCCCCGAAAGAAGTGATCACATACTACTTGCACCTTGCTTGCTGTGAAATGCAGTATATTTTGCTTTTAATACATAACCAAGTATCGTGCTGAATCCCATCTCGCGTGGCATTGGCCAGCAGCTGGGGGTCCATCTCAGAAGAGAGTTTTTCTCTTTCTGACTATGTGCGGGGATAAATTGTGTTATTTGGGGGGTTTTAGATTATCATCGGCCAAGGGAATTGAGAGAAAATAGCTTTCTGCTCCAAGCCAATCTTGTGTAATTTCCCCATCTCTTTCAACATATTGAGTAAGACAGGTAATGTTTGGTGCTCTTCATTACGAGATTCACGGTTTTACATTTTAATGAGAGTGTCTTTTGTTCCCCCGACAGGTGTTCATAATTGGACTTATAGCAGACAGAAAGTTCCAGCACTTTAACCCCGTTCTTGAAACCTACATTCGCAAGCATTTCAGTGCCACGCTGGCTTACACGTAAGTTTGCTTCTCTCTCTACGAGTGTTTTCTGTTTCAGAAACAGTCTGCCCGGTCAGAGTTCACTGCAAAATCAATCTCACTTTAGATACAGTTTGTTACCTATAGAGCCAGCTTTTTGGCTGTAAAACGTCATTTAATCTCGAAAAAAAAATCACCCCAAAAAAAAAAAAAAACTTCCACAATTTCTCAGATGAGGCTTAACACTCATGATTAGAGTTCATTTAATTACATCCATTTGTATTTTACAAATTCCTCCTGAAAAGATGTTATTGCCACCTATAATGTTTACCAACTCTAGCTGATCAGATCCATTTTTTCTCCCCTTTTGTGATTTCACACAAATCAAAATTAGTGGTGGTTTTTTTTAATCGCGCTATTTAAAACCTGTGTTTTTGGAAATCCTGCTCAGAAAATTCATGCATTATTACCCGGGTGTTTTTTTTTTCTTTTCTTTTATTTTATTTTTAGTGCTCATCTGTTTGTGAAAAAAAAAATAAAAAAATACACCACTGCATGTAATCTTTAAGTTGCTATCTATCATGTTTGCAGGAAATTGACCAAAGTTCTGAAGAACTACGTGGAGAACGCTGAGAAGCTGACAGAACAGCTGCTGATGGCCATGAAGGCTCTGGAATACATCTTCAAGTTCATTGTGCGCTCCAGAGTTCTCTTCAACCAGTGAGTATTAGGGCATTAATACGAATGTGGTGTATTAGTATTAATTAATTAACTGATTACTAGTTGATGTGGGGGGAAAAAAAGAAGTCTTGGCAAACCAAACATTTTATATGGCAGCAGCTAGTAAATTAAAGGCAGCTCAGCTTTGAATACCATGTCAGTTTCCACTTAATGCTGTACTATTAAAAATTATATATTAGGGTAGAAATAATGCACAATGTAAACAAGTATTACATTTAAATAGTTTTTCCATCTAACGCTGTTAGACAATAAACTGCTACATGCATTAATCCGAGTCGATTCGATCTCGCTCGCCCTGCTGGCCGCAGATCTGATGCCTTTTGCAGTCCTGCTGGGCTCAGTTTGTGCTGCAGCATGTCCTCAGGCGACCTAACTTTTCATTAAAGCTTTTATTGCAAAAAAAAAAAAAAAAAAAAAGAATCTAATTTTACTTTATGGTGGTTTGTATGAGGTTTTTAGGCTTAAAATGTATATCGCAAGCAGTTGTTGGGTGAGAGGCGGGGTACGGCCCAGGCAGGTCGCCAGAGACACACGGGATAAACAAATACCAAAGAAAAATGTATGTAAACCTCTGACTATGAAACAAGTTGAAGTAAAATTCTCCAAATGCTGAAGGAAAAAAAAAAAAAAAATAGAAATCCTAACTGACCTAAGCAGGAAGCCATTTACTTTGATGTCTCAAGTAAATGAAATTTGAGAATGTAAAATTTGTGAAAGGCACAAATAGATTGATGGACAGTCAATTCTATTATTGCGTGACGGTGAACTCGCGTATCCGTCAACATAATGCCATGCACCTTCAGTTTCTTTGCGGCTGCAGTCAGAATAAAGCTCAAAACAGGCAAAACTAAATGGCATTTTAGTCATTTCTGTTGATCTGTTTATAATTGGTTTTGGGGATGTTAAATGGAAGATGGGGTTGTAGTGTGACAGAAAGAAGCTGTTGGTGGGATGATGTATGATCCTGGACTAATTGAGTGTGCAGCGTTTGATTGGTTTTCCTGGCCGATGTCTGGAGGACACGGTGCCCTCTAACTCTCATGTTCAGAGTGTGTGCCGGAGCAGAAACGGAGTCAAAATTCTTCCTAATGTGGAAAATTGGGTTAGTCGAAGCTCTCACTCTGCAGCCCTTGATGTACAGGTGCAAAGTCTCCGTTGACTGGGTCTTATTTTTTTTTATTTTTTTTAATGCTGTCTAGTGGAACATATCTGTAAAATTGGAGAGGAGCACCTTAATCACAGAGTGGCATGAGACTGCCCAGAGCCCCCTGAGCTCTTCAGTGCTGCGGGCGAGCAGCGGCTTTAAGTAATTGTTGTAGAGGGAGCTCTGAGACGCACGCCTCTAATCCCATGATTCTGTAAGCCCTCAACAGTGACTCTCCCTTACCATGTAATGCCTGGAGCCCTGTGAGATAGAGCATCACTAGACCCACCAGCATGGAAGAAAGCATGGGGGGAATCTAATGTACTCTGAGCAGTTATACCAGTTCGTCTCTCTTTGACCTGTAGCCTTTAGAGCGCCCCATCTTCCCCCGTTCCCTCTCCTCATATAGTTTTTGCCTTGATTATATTACTTTGCAGCAAGTAGAGCTTTGGCTCTTCCCACTTCATCGCCAGTTTGGGAAGATTTATGAGCTCTGTAAGTGGGAAACAAACACACTGTGGATTTAACACCATTTCCCATAACAAACCAGCAGAAGGAACACATTAGTGCAGCTCAGTAAATTAGAATATCATCGAGAAGTCAATTTATTTCAGTAATTCAAGAAGAAAGAAATTCCAATAGATTAAATACAAACTGGGTTTAATTTTATTTCCCTTTTATGATCAATGACATATTTTTTAATTGAACTGAACTGCGTTAACAGACTGCTGACTATATAGTTGTCCAGCAAACGGCACAGAAGCATTTTAATGGAAAGTTTAGTGGAGCGAAAAGATGTGGTAGGAAACTGTGCGAAAGCTAGATCAGTGTTTCTCAGTTCTGGCTCTAAGCCATAATCATCACAAGTAACACAAACGAGAGGCTTTAAATATATCACAGTCTCTGTGTGTGTGTTGTGGATCTCTCAGCTGTAGATAAGACAGCCAACTGCGGCCCCCGCGACCGTCTGCCAAACTAACCCTCCTCGCTTCGTCTCCTCGCAGGCTCTACGAGAACAAAGACGAGGCCGAATTCATGGACTCCTTGAGGAGCCTCTTCACATCCTTTAACGTCATGATGAACAGCAGCTCAGAGAACACTGGCATGGTGAAGGTAGGCTTGTTATCACACGAGTCCAACTGTGCGCCATCGCTCAAAGTCTCTGCCAGGAAGTGTCTAATGTGGCATGAATAGTAAATAACTGCTGCTGTGTAAATAGTAAATAAATCTGGAGTGATTAGCTTCGGATGACGTATTCTGTGAGGGGAGATGCACGAGTCCTGTTTCTCCCTCGGCAGCTTATTAGGCACAGATATCAGGATTTCTTCTTACAGATGATCTCTTTGTCTTCTGTTTACTGTTTTCATGTTTCACTCTTCAGATTTTCTTGGTATTCAATCCTTTTTTTTTCATTTTCTGTGTTGAAGACTGCACAAAAACAAATATGTGTAACTTCTGACATTAAAAAAAAAATATATATATATATATAATTATTATTATTATTATTATTAGTCATTTTTAGTTAGCATTAAATGTGTTGGAGTTAAAGAAAATCCCGAAATAAGATATCTGAAGCTGGTTAAGTGTTATTTTAGATTTATAGTATTTAATCTGTATAAAAAGCTGTTCCTCAGGAGCGTTAAGTGCTCCATGGTCCTGCTAAGGGTATAAGTACCACATAATCTGCTTTAAAATCCCCCAGTTGCCCATCCCTGGAGTCTAATCTGCCATCCAGCCTCACTTTCCTGAAGCAGGAATTTCGCCCGCCTTTTAATCTTTTCCACATTTTGCCGTATTGCAGTCAAAAATCTCAGTCCTTTTGTTGTTAATGCATCAACAAAAGCAGTTAATAATTATGTGGTGGAAAGGAAATTATTTTAGATTTTTTTTTTTTTTTTTTCTAAGAAAAACAAATAATGTGAATGAGAATTTGTGCTTACTCCTCCTGTGTGCAATTTAATCCAATTTAATAATAAAAACCTCAGACGGGTTGGGGTGGAAGCTGAAGAGAAGTTCCGTCAGATGAGAATAAAGCTCAGATTTTTGGCCAATGTAATATAAAATGCCATTTTTTGGCAGAAAGATTCTTTTTGTTAGGTTTTGATCTTTATTGATAGAAAGATGAATCGGGCTGAATGTACTTGATGTCTCCCCCTTTAATGATCAATGAATGTGTTAGATATTTACTTGTTGAGAATTGTAAAGTTGGCCTCCTGAGTCTTTTCAAAGTTTTGGGCAGGGGCATTTGTTTCTCTACGTTTATACCAGCTCTTTTTTTTTCCTGCTTGGCTGTGTGTTATCACACACACGTGTGCGCACACACACACATATACTGTATATATATTTATGCACTGGAGCAGAAAACTGCCAAAATCTCTGCTTTTATATTGATGGTCACAGGGATATTAGCTTTAGAAGCGGCTCCTTGCTGCTACTTCCCCAATTCATCATATAGAAACAAACCTTTTGTTGAATACATAAATAAAAAAAAATGACAGTGTGAAAGCAGTTGTGTGTCTTTGCACATGTGAAAGTCGAATTCGGTACATTTGCAGCCTGGTGAGGGTCAAAGTCGATGAGTCACAAAATTTTGACTGTAGCTCCACTATTTTCCCACTTTTTTTTTCATCTAATCTGCCAAAAATGTCAACGTTTATAGTTGTAAAATGCTTCCAGCTTACTGTGTTCTTTATTTTTCCCCAATAGCTGCTTCATTTAGATTTCAACATGCACATATTTAAAAAAAAAAGAAAAAAAAAAGATTTCTCCTTGCATAAGAAAGCTCATAAAAAATTTTTATTTTCTTTTAATAAAATAAAAATTACATAAGTTGATCAAAAGAGTTAAAGCATTGCCAATTTCCTAGTTTTTGTGCAGCCTTTTAGATCTTTCTTGCGTCGTCAGCTTACATATGTGTTGATTTCTGTTGTTTGTTCCTCTGTCTGTGTCTGTGATGTTCTGCCTTTCGTTTCTCTTTGACCTTGCCTGTCCTGATGTCTGGGTCTCCCCTGGCACTCTGCTCTTTAGCTGCTGCTTAAGGTATTTATGTCTCTTCCTTCCTCCTCCTACCTGTAAGCGTTGTGTTTTTGGTTTCTTTTTCATTTCGTGTATTTTGCTGTTTTCTTACTCTGAACTCGGTGACACCAGACTGCAAACCAACTGACAAGCTCGTGTTTTTTTTATTTTTTTATTATTATTCTGTGCAGTCTCTCTCAAAGGCTGACAGATGCTTACCTCGCGTACACCTCTGCTTTTAGAGATAACATAATCACAGGGTGCATGCACCTTGGAGCACCTACAGTAGATCCATGTGCCCAGTCAACCGTAGGGAAAGTTCAGGAGTCAATTAGGAGTCAGTTGCTGTGTAATTGGGTGAGATATTAACTTTACTGTCAGTAAATTAAAAACTGATCTTGAGGAACGGCCATGAAAGCGAGGATTCCCGGTCTCTTCCCAAAGCCGCCTCTCTGTGAAAGCATCGTAGCAGGTGGGAGCTAATGAGCAGTCCCTTTAAACCTCCTTGAAAAAAAAGAAAAAAGAACATCTGGTCAGACGTGCACGCACTCGTGCGGAAACTCGGATTGGCACGCAAATAGACTTAAACTTTGATCAACCCATACCAACAGATGCTTCCGCTGGTTGTTGGAAACAGACGGAAGCAAAGGTCTTTCGCTGCGACTTAGAAGCCGCACTTCAGAGCAGGTGGGACTTGAGCTGCTGATGGGAACAAAGCGAGAAAACTGTTTTCATGGCGCCATATTTGGAGCCAAAACAAACAACATCTGAGGAATTAAGTTTCCCCCGTCGTCTTGAGCTCGATTTTCTACAGACGGGGTTGCGGGGCAAACATTTTGCATATTAGAGTAAAAACAGATCTGATACGATTAGAGCAGATTAAATGGAATATCAGCTGGGTGTCGTTGCTGTCTTTTGAAAATACCGTGACAAGGACACAGTTTGTCCTCTAAAGTAATTCGACACGATGTTTGCAGAGATTTAACACAACACTCTGAACTCAAAGTCAGCACTTTGTTTTACAATTTTTCTGTTTGGACAAAAATGCCACTTTTTCTGATATCAGTCTTCTTTTTTTAAGTTACAGCATGTGCAGATGTAAGCTGAGTGTTCTTTAACTATTTGTAGCTGAGATTATTGATTTATTTCAAACATAAGTAAAAACTTTAGACAATGAATAGGTAAAAGTGTGTATTCCCTGTGCCCTTTTATTATAGTTACACCTCAGTAAATTGGGTTACGTTCAGACAGCAGATATATCCGAACCCCATCTGACTTTTTCATTGCTCACTGAACAATTCCAATGTTTCCACTACCCCAAAAAAAAACATTTAATTGGAGTAAATTTGTATCAACAGGTCTAAGATTTAGGAAAAAATATGTGATCAGAAATTGGCCACAAACATCATCCTAATTTTGAGATGTTGATGTATATATTAAAATGCCTTTTTTACTAGACTAGAGGAAATGCAAGGAGAAACTGCCTTCGATTCTCAGTTTTTGTCACTGTATGATCAGACGGGACAGATCCAGTGAACATTTGTCCAAATATTTGTTTTATTTAGGCTAATTTTTCCTTTGCTTCATCTCTTGAAGGGTGCTGCCTTAAAATACATTCCTACCATCGTCAATGATGTCAAGCTGGTCTTTGACCCCAAGGAACTGAGGTAATTTCACTTGTTTTGCATGATTTTCTTCTTCTTTTGGTTATTTAGTCACCTTTACTCATTCTGTAACCATTAACTGAGAATATAATCGGGTAGATGTGGACCTTTCCTGTCTTATGACATATTATATAAATATCTTAAGAGCTTTTTCTGTATGGATTGCTCTTAGAAATGCACCATAGAAGTTCAACAAAGATCATTTCTTACCAATTTTCCAAGTTTAATACGGTTTTATTAGTTTAGTTTTTCTCTTTAATAGTTGCTGATTCATATCAATAAATTAGAACCTTCTAACATATTTTCCGTCTACTATACTGTACTCCATCTTCTTATATACGCCTGTGTTTATGGCTTACTCTCCTTCTGGATTCAATGACTTGTGAACAACTGTCATTTAGGAGTCGTAGCACAATATTTCTATATTGAAACACCTTTTTTACTAGTCTTACAATATTCCAGCTTTCTGAGAAACAGTTTTTTTTTTTTTTGGTTGTTCTTGAAGATGAGCTGAATGAACGATTGATATTTGCCAGTTTGTGTAATAAGTTGATATATTATATATTTACCTTTTTTCAATTGAACTGGCGAAATAAACTTTTCGATAACGTTGTGATTTATTGAGGTGCTTTCCCTAAATCGAGACGAGCTGTGCTCAGATCTATTTTTTTTTTTTCTTCTGCCTAGCAGTGCTTTTATTCCACACCTCTACAGTCAGCAGCTGTATAGTTATGGCCTCTGCCCAACCACACTCAGGTTCCCTTGGAAACTCGCTAGCTGCTCCACTGAAGTGTTCATTTTAGTTAATGCTGCCCACTGTGAATGTCATCAGCCACAGCATAATGGATTCTTTATGAAGTGTCACACTCTTGCGCTCTGATCTGTTCATTTATGACATTAAGTCTGACGAAGTAGAAGATGTAACCTGACAATCTGTTCATCTGGATTACTTAGTGTCAGTTCAGAGGATTTCTAGGCTTTTTTCCAACAGACTGTTTTTGGGGTATAAAATTAAATTAAAATTAAATGCCTATTTTCTCAGGCACCTTTTTTTTCTTTTTTTTTTGAAAATCTATCTTTGCGTCTGTGAGAGAAGTTTAAAAAAGAAGTCCAGGGATTCTGTACTGTCTGTTTAATGTGTGACATTTATTCTCTGTGTTTTATGTTTCTTGATATGTATGAGAAACAGAAAAAAGTTTTTATATGCTCACCCTTGTTTTAGAGCGTAAAAGGTTTGACTTTATAAACCCGATTGCACAAATAAGTAAATGACAAATTTTTTTCAAAGTTTTAGTTTGCATTGTAATTTATTAGCAGTGTAATCTCAGAGTGAAAAAAAATTGAAGAACATCCAATCTGCAGTCGCACTTTTGTAGGTAATCCTGCTGGTAATGCTCTGTTAAACTGCCTTTTTACCAACATCACTTTTGCTCATTCCACAGATTTCTTTTATAGGATTCAGGTCTGAGGACTGACACAGCTATGAGAGAATCTGCATAATTCTATGTATATATATATTTTTTTTTTCTTTCTGTTGATTTGGGTCTGGCTAAAAGATCCAACAGTGATCGATTTCAGTTTTCCTGTTAAGCCCACAAGATTGTCATCCAAGATTTCGATGTATTTCAAAGAGTCCCTAATACTTTGCCTAAAATTGCTTCCAGGTCTCTTGGAAGAGAGACGGGACCGGCACAGACAAAATACGCTGCTGCTTGGTTTTATTATTTTTATTTTATGACAGAGCATAAAATAAAAATAACAAAACACCTGTCTTGGTTTATTAAAAATGTGACTGCTATTAAATTTGATTTGATAATTTCTGAATTGGTAATATTTTTTCACACTGGTTAAAATTTTTAATTCTGGATTCACTTTGGGAAAAGTGAAAAGTATAATCTTCATTGTGAGATCTTTGTGTTACAATCTGGTGCTATAAGTTTTTTTTTTTTGGTCAGCTCAACCCCCAGGTCCTTTTCTAGTCTGGTGACCAGTGGCTAAAAGAAGCGGATCTCTGATCATGTCATATTTATACCACAGAGAAACAGAAAGTCATGAATTACTCATTAGAAGAAAATGTAAAAGTGTGAAATATAAATAAAAAATACATTAGGTGCATTTATGCCAAAGCATTCCGCCCTCCCCCTTCTTCTCTCCCTACTGATTGAATGCAGTAGAGTTGTATAAATTGAATTTTTTCAAATTAGTACCAAAAAAAATGCCCAAAGCTTTCTGTTTAGGACTGTTTAGACGAGTTTCTGTTTCCCAGTTTTATATGTTTTAAATTGTAAATTTCCTAAATTAGATTAGGAATGAACAACATTTGCATAAAATCAAACCTAACCGCAGTTTCTGAGAAGAGAGGCTTTTAATGCTGTTTTATCATTAATCGTTAAATTAATCATAAAATCGTTTGGGGGGGGGGGGCTGACGCAGCTCGTCTAACTACGCTTGATGTGACTCCAGAGATCATGCCAAATAATTTACCGTCAGAAATCCCAATCCTGTTCAGATGAGTTATTGTAGTTGCTTTTTATCGGAATGGTGAGTCCTCCTGCATGATGGCTCTTTGCTGTTGTTTTCCTGTTTCCATAGCTGACAGCTGACAAATTTTGAGGGTTCATTTTATATTTTTCATTACATTTTATAACCACATTATGTAAATAGTATCTATAGATAGATGTATGTGAAAGTATTTCCTGCACAAAAGTTAACACACTGCATCAGCCGTTTCCATTCCTAACCAAACTGTGCTTTTTATTCAGTGAATATTTATGCAAGTGCACAAGCTACCAGAGGGAGGAACAAAAACCCTTTGATTTCAGCTGTTATTGTAATAAATTTGATACATATGAGCCATTAACCTGGCTCTAAATCACAGGCTTGACTCTTTGGTGGCTGAGCAAAGGTGGCTTTAGCTGTTCCCGTTAGCTAAAAGCTTGCCAAGAGTCTTAGCTGGAGGCAATCGGACCAGAGCCTTGGGGGTGGAGAGTGTTTCATGCAATGCCAGAACGTTTTCTCTCCTAGCTTTTGTCCAGGCCAGTCATAAGCATGTTGCCTGCCTCAGAAAACAGTAATGTACAAGAGTTATGTGTAAACAGGAGGGAAGATTTATGTTTCAACATTGCGAATGTCAAACAGTTTCTTCCTGATACTTAATCCTAACAAATCTGAGTATATTACAGACAGTGGGATATGTTTCTTGTGTAACAAATGTATCTGGGATATAACATAATGGCTGCCTGTGGAGAGGGTTGGATACAAGCCAATTTAATAGAAAAATGAGTGGAAGGAAAATCTGCGGGATAAAAATGTGAGCAAGCTTCCAGAGGATTGTGAAGCAAAGACCATTCAAGAGTTTAGGAGAGATTTTCAAGGTTCATGATTTGGGGAGGCTTGTCACCTCTTTTTATTTATTTTATTTGAATAATTTTATTTCATTAGTTATTTCCTTGAATTATGCAGATGAACAGACACATTCTAAAATCTGATATTAATTAAATATTATTATTATTATTATTATTATTATTATTATTATTATTATTGTTGTTATTATGCTTTTTTAACACTTTAAATCATTCCGTATTTTTTGTTCTGATCCCCATTTAGGCCAGATGTTTCTGATCTGAATATCGTGTCTGGAGCCAGTCGGCCAGCCGAGACGCCTGATAAATTTGACCTTTTCTCTGTTTGTCTCTTTGTCTACGCAGCAAGCTGTTCACAGAGTTCATCCTGAAGGTCCCCCAGGGTCGCCTGGTGAAACAGAAGCTCGACTGTCTGATTGACATCGTCCACAGCGATCTCTTTACTCATCACGGTGAGAGCGCAGCTGCACAAAAACGCCTATATAAACTGTACTGCCAGTTTCTCAGCGCTTGCAGTTTCACTCACAGCTCAGTAATTTAGGCAATCACACACACCACCTGCCTCCACCAGGCAGCCCTGTGTGAGGCTTCTGCAAAGGTCACTGGTGAGGCATGGTGGAAATTCTTCATGTTTATTGTAGGAGGTAGACAAGTCATCTGTAATAATCTTCTGCACTTGCTTGCTTCTTAAAATAAGGATTAATATCAATGCTGTCGAAAAGTTCCTCCTGTTTTATGGTGTTTTAAAGATATTTTTCTTCATATTTATACTTTTTTTTCCCTGTTATGTTGACAAAATGCGACTATACAAGCAATATATATATTTTTTTCATTATTTTTTTTTTTATCTATCTGAGCTTTTTATATCCATGTCCATCTTTTTGTGACAGTCATGGTCCTTAATTAGACATGAGGCTGGTCCAAATGTCAGTATGTGTTCATTCTTGAAAACTCTCGAGATGGAAAAAAGGGATGGACGAATGACTAGATGGATGGAAGAAAGATTGGATGGATAGATGGATGGACGACAGTGATAGATGGTCAAATGAATGGATTGATTAAAAAAATATGGGATGGATGGATTGGTAGGTAGGTCGGTGGCTCAATCAATAAAATTAGTTCAAATCCGTGTGTATAGACTTATACAGACTAGTGGACAGGTGAATGTATGGACGGTTGACAGATAAGTAACGTTTCTACCAGTCTACCCATAGGTTCATGAACTCTTCCACTTGAGGCAAAGAGCGACCCCTGACCTCTAGAAAACACTCCATCGTCTTGCGTTTGATAACTCCGCCTTGCCTTCCAACATGAAGGGACCTACGATTCATCTTTGGCTGCATGTTTTAAACACAACAAGCAGAATGTGGCGAGACAATTTTCATGAATATCATACTTTTTTTTTGTTCATTTCAGATTTTTGTTTGGGCTCAAATCTAAATTGGAACTCAAATTCGATTAACTGCGCAGCCCCGTGGGGAGGCCAGTTAAACTCTCTGCCTTGTTTATCAGCGTGAGGTGTTTAGATCAGTCTGAACGTAGGCAGTGAGCTGTGAACGGTTGCATGAACAAGGTGTAATTGGAAGTTTGTCCTGTTCAGTAATGTCTGATATCGAACACAACACGGTGTAAATGTCACCGCTTTCAGCGTAATGATCCGACGCTTTCATACTTTTCAAACATAAAAGGTTCCAGTTGGTGGCTGGGTCAGTTTAACGCGCCGATATTGAAGGGCAGCGCTCGCTGCGCAGCCCTCTGGTCATTACTATTGATCTATTTCTATAACTGTGGACGGGTGAACCTCCCCCCACCGATGCTTGGGAATGGAGCGCTAATCAGCAGGATGGGTATTTGCTGCGATGCAGATGCGGATTATCCTCTCTCTGATCTCTCGCTGACTTGAAGGTGCAGAGCCTTGCCTTTGTTGGGAATGCTTATTTACAGAAGTGATGTTGAAGAGGGCTAATTGCCAAGGACATTTCTCCTCTCTACATTAATATCAAGCTGAGCTCCACTTTGGAGCTGTTTCATTCAAGATTAAATCAAATGCAGATGGTAAATGAAGCAGGTGGACTGGTTTTAGGGTGGTCTAATCTGTTGCTCTAAGGGTCTGAGCATTCCTGCAGCCTGATCTACAGGTGGTCTCTAAAAAGCACTTTTGCCAGTCATGCCCAAAATCAAATGCCTGGGATGTTTGCAGTGAATTAATGCTGAACAGTTAAGCTAGGTGCTCTGTGTTTCACCACAGAGCTCTTAAGAAGTTTCTGCATTCTAAATTAATGCACTTTGCATGTGTTCGCAAATAGGAAAGGCTTCCTTTTCCTTAAAAAAATGTGTCAAAGCTTGTATATTTTACACCCGGCCATTGGAAAATAAAGTAATATCTCTCCCTAAGTGGCACAGGTTTAAAATTGAATTTCCGTGTATTGAACATGAATGTGAAAACATGTAAAAAGCTTTTCAGCACATGAAAAAATAATGATTTTAGATTGACTCAGATCAGGAAAAACAAAAACAAAAAAATCTTGTAAGCTAACAGGTTAACAGCAGAAGCTAAAATCCTGTTTGCACTGTACATTTAATTTGGAAGATTATTGTTTAGTTTCACTTCCCTCGTCTGCATGGTGTTATTTCACCTTTAGTGTTTCTAAAGGAGAAAGAAATGGAAACAGAATCATCTGTCTCCATTTTGTTCCATCCTCTGGATCCTCTACTTTCACACCAACTAACTTCATGTCCTCCTTCATCACATCCTTAAATCTTCCTTTTGCTCTTCCTGTCAGGCTCCTTCCCGCTGGCTCCAACCTCAGCATTCTTCTGCTGATATAATCGTTGTCTCTCCTCTGAACATGTACAAACCACCTCAGTCTGGCCTCTCTGTCTTTGTCTCCAAAACGTGTAACGTGAGCTTGTCCTCTGATGAACTCATTCCTGATGCTGTCCATCCTTGTCTCTCTCAAAGAGAACCTCAACATCTTGAGCTCTGCAAATTCCAGTTCTACTTCATCATCGGTACCATCTCTAAACCATCTCCATTTCCTTTCATTTTGCTTATATTTTTTTTAAGTCACACATTATGCGTGATACTTCCCCGCCTGTTTCAACCTGCCAGCATACACCTCTTTACCTCTCTTCCACACTCTGCTTCCTTGCAGCATTGATCCTAAGTAATTAAAGTCCTATACATTCTTTACTTCTACTCCCTGTAACATAACTATTCCACTTCTCTTCCCATCATTTACAAATGTTTATTTTGTCTTGCTGCCACTAATCTTCATCCCTCTCTTTTCCAGTTCATGCCTCTTGCATTTCCTCCACTCGTGCTTTGGTCTTCTTGCAGATCAGTGTCATCTGCAAGCATCTCCATAGAGACTCCTGTCTAACCTCATCTGTCCACCTGCCCATCACCAAAGCGTTGATGTAATCCCACATCCACCTTGAACTCCTGCCTATCCTGCAGCACACCTCACTGCCGTCTCACAGCACTCATCCATCTCCTGCACCACTCTCGCGTACTTCTGCCGTCCCAGAACTTCTCATGTGGTCGTATAACTCCGCACTAATCTAAATCTGCAAAGGCACAATGCATCTCCCTGTTAGATTAGATGTGAAGCGAAATTAGCAGAAGTAATCATTTGAAATAAGTAATTGTGTGCAATAAGTCTATGAATGAGAGTCTTACTTTTAAAACTAGCCTAAACAATTTGCTAGTTAGATATTGTCAAATTGTTTGACATGCAACTGTATGTGTATGAATTGTGCCACCTGATGTTTTTTATTTATTTATTTTTTTTTTACAATTTCTTGGAAAGAGAATGAGCCATAAAAACTGTATCAACGTACCTTAAACCAGATTTGTTTTCATTTTATTATTGTTGTTGTGCATCTATAGGTCATAAAGCCTGTAATTTGCGGATCTTTAAAAGGGGTAAAAACAGCCATTGCAATTAGGCTGTACCATGCAGACAGATAGCTTGGTACTGTATTGAGCGGCAACCCAAAATATCTCAGGGCAGACGTGGTTGTCACTTGGTGTCAAGGCTCCGCGTCGAATGACAAGACAAACTCTTTAATATCCAGAACATCTCCATTCCGGTGAGGAAAAATAACACCAATTATTTAAATAATTGCAATGCACAGCGGGTCAGTGCTGCAATTAGATTCTATAGAAAAGTGACAGCAAAGGATGGGAGCACAAACGCTGGCTTTCTGAAAGTGTTGCACAGAAGTTGCGTGTCTGAGTGGAATCCAGTTCTTTAGAAAACAAAGTAATCCTGTCAGAGTTTCAGAATTTTGTCACGATACTTAAAGGCATAACGGAAGCAAAAACCCACTGTTGATTTGGAATACAATCGCCTTTGTGTGCAATAAATACATTACAAAATAGAATCTAGCTTGTCAGTATATGTACCATGTTGGTTTGTGGTTCTTCTTATTTCACTTGACAAACATGAGCTTCATCTGTTCGCGCATGTTACTTTCATGAACCATTAAATTAATTAACTTTGAGGCATTTGTTCGGCTTCAATGCGGTAATCAGGTGTGAGCCTTCTCCTAATAATTGTAATCTAAAATGAAATTATTCCTACAACAAGCTTGTGTGGAAGAACAATAAATGTAATTTCGAACCTCTTTGATGTCTGACAACCTTATGTTTTCTTTTACTGGCAATTATTTTCAGCGTGTCCTACATGGCTCATGATTAGTACCTTAAATGTAGATAATCAGTATGAATTAAGTAGATATATTCACAGTCTTCAGTCCCTTCATTGTGTTCCTCACCCGGCCCTTTATTATTTGGCCTTATATTCTACTTAAGCTTGAAAAGATTTACATGCCAGTGTATTTTTGAGTGCTAAGGCTCACATTTTCATTTATTTTCGCTAAACCGAGGCTCTAGAGGATGAAGAATTATAGTCACAGACACTGCCTAACTTCTCAGTCGTGGGACAAAAAAAAAAAAAAAATCTGATCAGTCATTTAAGGTGAAAGCAAAAACAAAGGTCTCTGACACTGAAAGTCTTCCTATGGTTGGTTTGGTAAGACCTACTGATTTCTCATAAAATTGTAGATATGCGTCTGTCTAGTTGTATCCAATTGTCAGCACTTTAGCTGTTGACTGCAGTTGTGTATTAAATGGCCGTTTGAGGGAATGAATAAAGGTATTTGGAGTCTCCTAGACACTTTTCCTTTACATATAACAGAAAGATTGTGATTGAACCTGACGAGTCGTTTTTAGATGGTTTTCCACTGCTGACAGCGAATGGTTGACATCAAACTGACAGCCAATTGATTTTCTATCTTAATGACTGATGCCATTGGCCTGTGCTGTAACTTACAGTGTAATTAAAAGCAGTAATAATTTGCCGCTGTTGTAAAAGTTCAGCTGCCATATTTCAAGAAAGTTTCAGATGCTCTAATGAAATAATTAATTGCCTCGCGTGTTTTAATTTAACCCTCTGAGATCAGCGAGTCATTACTAAACTGCGTGCGTCTGCAGCGGCGGTGGCGAAAGCATATGCCGCACCGCTTCAAGTGATCCATCATCTGGTTCGTGCGTGTTAACCGGTGAACGTGGTGAACGTGTGTGTTCGTTGCTGTCCCTCCAGACTGCCGCGAGATCCTCCTACCGCTGATGACGGAACAGCTGAAGTCCCACCTGGAGAAGCAGGAGGAGCCGAAGGCCTGCTGCCAGCTGCTCAGTGACATCATGGAGGTGCTTTACAGGAAGGACGTGGTGAGAAACACGACACACATGCAGGACATGCTTTATTCTCGCCAGAGGTCATTAAATGTCAGTTTGCACTGACCACACAGCATTATGCTGCCACAGTCATGTTCTACCACACACTGGGCTTTACGTCTTGGCCATAAAATTCGGTGCAGTGTTTTCCAACATCGTCTCAAGATTGTCTAATGTTGTAGAGCCCTAGTCTTTATTCTTAAAGGGAGAGTATTATGTAAAATCAGCTTCTTTTTTTTTTAGCTCTTCTCATCAAAAACATACTGGGAGTGTTGCCTTGATTCTTTCATGTTTGTGAAATTCCTGAAATTGCCTGTGGTGATCATTTGGCTCTTGCTCTCCCAAAGTGTCAGCTCCTTCCACAAAGCTCTTCCTCTTACAGAGCACCCCTCCACTGCCCCTTCCTCACTCAGCTCCTTCAGACTAGCACCAGCAGCAATTGGCAAACATCAAATGGAACTGACTGTTTCATATGCTGAGCTTATCGTGCAAACTCTTTGTCAATCCAGTGCTTCTAAGAATGTTTGTCAACGGCATAATGGAAAGGTATTGTCGTAATGATGTGCTGAAGGCAGTGTTGGAAAGAACAGGAACTTCTTAGGGAGACAGTGGCCAAGTTATCAAATTACAAAGTCAAATTTCTTTTGAAGGTAACCGATTCTTGGTTGTGCTATAAAAAGTCACACTATGTGCCTGGACAATGCACATTTCTGTGATTACTGCTTGAATGGTTGTTGTTGCTCTCTAAATTATTTCTCGGATATAATGGAGGGAAAGATTAACACTACAAATGACTAATGAAACAACACAATAAGTTCTGCCTTGTCTCCTGGTGCTGTAGAGCCAGAGAGCCTTGAAGCAAGTGTTAAATAATAATGCAGTTTGTTAAAAAGAATTTGCATTTAAAAGTTCCCAGACCATGAAGTGATGCTTTTCAATTGACAACGTTATACACTGATATTAATACCACATAAATGGCTTCATTTAATACATTTCTAAATTGCTTCCTTCATTCCTATTGATGAACTACCAAATTAATAATGGATTTTAGCACAAATCTTCTCCCATCCCTCATACTCAGACTCCTGCCCTGGATCTGGCATGCTCGAATAGTTAGATACACACACACACACACACACGCAAACATATACTCAGCTGCTGTGTGAGTGTGTTTGATCGTTTTCCATGCCCAGACTCCTGATGTCCTCCCCTCGGCCCTCTCAGGCTCTCGTCATTGATCACCGCGGCCCGCCCTCCCACACTACACTTTGCTGGGATTATCTACCTCTCCCACTCTCCTCCAGCTTTTAAACTCCCTCTGCTGCTCTACAACAAATATCAGCTTCCTCTCAGAGTCTCACTTTCTCTTTCATATCTGTCTGGTGCATCAATACAGCCAAAGATTTCCCAGACTTACAAACACAGATAGGAGGAAAAAAAAAAAAAAAAAAAGAACAGGGGGCTATCTTAAGACTGGATCACAAACCCTGTGGTGTGGAGTACCAGCAGATCCTCCAACTACATCTGTTGTGTCTTTGATATCAGTTACTCTGAGACGGACTGAGAGAGTAAAACTAACAGCAGCTAGACTGTTGCAGCCGGTGTAACAATAACTGGACAAAGAAAGGCACCAAATCACGAGAATATTTCTGTTTACTCAAATTTCCCATTTAGCAAAATGAAAAGAAAAAAAATAAAAATAAATAAATAAATTAAAAAAAATAAATAAATAAAATTCCCTTCTCACCCTCCGCGGGTGGTCTCTTTCATCCTCTGAGCTCGGGTCCTCTACCAGAGGCCTGGGAGCTTGAGGGTTCTGCGCAGTATCTTGGCTGTGCCTAGAACTGCACATTTCTGGACTGAGATGTCTGATGTTGTTCCTGGGATCTGTTTGAGCCACTGCTCCAGTTTGGGGGTGACTGCCCCGAGGGCCCCTATGACCACAGGCACCACTGTGGTCTTCACCTTCCAGGCCTTCTCCAGTTCCTCTCTGAGGCCCTGGTATTTCTCCAGTTTCTCATGCTCCTTTTTCCTGATGTTGTGGTCACTTGGTATTGCTACATCCACCACAACGGCTTTCCTCTGTTCTTTATCCACAGAGGAAAATAAATAAATAAATAAATATATATATATATATATATATATATATATATATATATATATATATATATATATATATATATATATATATGAAGTGAATTCGACACTTTTCATTTACTGCAACTCTACCATGTTGCAGTAAAGTTGACCTCATTTTCCAACTGAAAGGCTGCCTAAGAGTCCTACTTTCTGGAAAATGTAAGTGAAACTTTCTTGTTTGAAAGGTAGTGCGTTCAGTGGCTGCTTTATATAACTTTGTGAATGTGTAAAAGCCTTATATACCTCAACAAGAGACTTGGGGTGCATTCACGCCAGCCCTGGTTAGGCTGGTTTAATTAACCTCCAGATTGTTTACCTAGAAAGTTCGGTTTGTTTGCGAAGGTGTGAATTCAAGACTCCAACTCAGGATGCATGCACATCTTTAATATGATCTCAAATTTCTTTGCACTGAAAAAATGGTATAAATCCAAACTTTACTTGGAATTTTTAAAAGATTTCTGGCGCTAGTGGTATTAATTTACAGAAATCAGCAAATTTGATAGGCTAGGAGTCCAGCACCACACTGCTGCATTGAGAATTAATAGCCCCTTTATGAACCATTAAATGAATTAATGAAAATTAATTTTCATTAATTTACATAGCAAGATCTCCGCTCTTGCTATACTAGAGCAGGAGATCTAGCATAGCAATAGATCTCCTGCTCTATTGCTATGCTATGCGACACCCTTGAAACGTCTTGTTGAATGTATTATTTACTACTTGATATCGATCAGAGTTTCACAGAATTTATCACTAGAAATACATTCTAAAATTATGCTACTCCTTCTAAAAATTCTATATATTTATATAAGGCTTTATACTCATTTTTCAAGATTTCTTTCTCGTCAGCTTTGGTTCCCTCCTCAGAAAGGTACAACGAGTAATAAAAAGAAAAAACATGCCAGAACTGTCTCAGACAGATAAATGGGACAATGCAAAAATAAAACGGAAAGTGCATCGGGTAAAGGTTTCTCTAAGCCCACAAGGGATTTTTGGCTCTACGTTCTTACACTTTATATTTATGCCATAATATATTTAGGCTGCGTTCTGTCAAGAAATACTTATTTTAAAACTTTTGTCAGTCGTAGCAGAACAAAAGTCACTAATGTATCATTACGTCTGCATAATACAGAAATAATTTACTCTTACGCAGCCAATGAAGTTTTAGCTTTTTATATTGTTTTATCATTTTCCTCTGCTGTGATGTCTCTCTATTCTGATGGATATTCCACTGTATTCTCTGCAGGGTCCCACCCAGTGGCATGTTCAAGTTATCATGGAGAAGCTGCTGAGGACAATAAACAGGACAGTCATCTCCATGGGCCGGGATTCTCCTCACATCGTAAGTTTTGTCAGACACCGATAGCATCAGCAGGACGGTCCCGTCTCCATGCCTTCTTTTTGTAGAAGGTTATGGATCGTCTTGAGACGTATACGCAAATATGCACCATCAGCTCTTATGTCTGCACACTATAGACTGTGAAACTCCGTACAGCTTCAGACTGACACGGTCTACCTCTGCGGATTCCTTTCGCATTCCTTCTTCATAAAAATGACTCGCATCTTTCTCTAGACACGACTGTATTTGAATGTGTGTTTTGCCTGAGCTGTTGTTTTTTTTATTTTTTTATTTAAACTGTGGCTTCCTTGTCTAAGTGTCTGATCCTCTTATTAGTGCACATCTAATGCTGCGCTCTGTAATCTAATTACTGTATCCCTCTGTTATCCCTGTGCGCGTCCTTCTTGCAGCCCCTCTCCGTCAGAGCTTCATAGTGGTTGATGCACTTATCGGTCTCTGTGTAAAGACAATGTCTGCCTTTGTAGATTCCTCTTGTTCGTCAGGCCTGAAATTCAACCTCCGACATTGTTTGGGTTGCATTTTTTTTTCCTGCATCATATAGATGCTTATCTTCTCTCTTTAGGTTATAGTTTGAAAGTTAAAATTTTTATATGCCTTTTGTGTTTTTGAGATTTTGCAGCCAGAAATACTTCTATGCCTGTATAAATAAAGTTACATGTAACGCTGATGATTTTAGACATCTGAGACTGTCTGGAGACGGGAGGAGCTGTTAATTGTAGCTCTGGTTGAACAAACAGCCGAAGGTCAGCAACTTTTTTGGGTGTTTTGCCACACAGTCTGCTCAAGTTTGGGGAATTACTTCCTGTTTTTGGGTAAAGATGAATTAAGAAAATTGTGAAAATGATTTGGTTTTGAGAATTCCTGTCCCATTATTTATCTATCAATACACATTAAGAATCAATCCATCTATCCATGGTTAATCCATCTGTTCCTCCGTCCATCCATTTGTTCATCTATCAACCATTTATAAACTGATAGTGAGTTTTAGTTTTAATAGAGCTCCATCTCTGTGAAAGGCCAAAAAAACCCTGCATAATTAGTTTACAGTGTCAGTAGTCATCCTGTTTTGTTATATTGCTGCCCTGTTAAACGTCAGCAGCCTCATTTTTCGTCTTCTCTCCTCCGATTCATTTCCTCCCAGGATGCCCACATTTTTTTGCAGGGTCCGTAGCTGTTCCTTCTTTCTGTCCCTCAAACTGTCTAATGGCATTCCCAGCTATGCGTCGAGCTAATTTTGTAGATTGGAAGCCCTTTGTAGGGTAACAGATTGCTTGTGTGCATCGCGCTGAATAATGTGAAGCTAATGAAGCTGTGAGTTCAGCTCAGACCGCCCTCTTGTCCATTTGTTTTTTTTTTTGTTTGTTTTTTTTTTCCCTCGTCGGAGATTTAAGATTCCTGATTGCTCTTTCTTTGCAGTTTTCCAGCAAAGAAAGGGCGTGTCACGGCCATGTCGAAGATCGAACGCTTTCCTGGTCCTGTTTGGCTCATATTCAAAACGTTTGGAAAGTGGAATTTCGGAAAAAGGCTTTATCCTCTGCAGTTATTTTTCTTTTCAGTTGGTTTGATCATGTATTTCAGATATGGATCTCCTTCCATTTTGTCTAACAGGCTGTCAGGATGAGGGAAAGTTTCCTCTGCTGTGTTACTTCTGTATTATACTAAGTGCATCTATTTCAGCGTTCCCCCGCCACCTCCCTGCGGTGGAGGTGAAACAGTGTTGCCTGCTTCCAGGGGTTGTCGCTGAATGGCACCGTCGGAGACCGGCGTCCTCTCTTACGTTCTGTGGCCCCTAATGAAACGATCTGCTCTGTACACAAATGCTGCTGCCGCCCTCTGACTCCGTTCTTATTTCGTCCCTTCTGACCCCTGCCATTCGTCAGCTGATTTCTCATTTTTCCGACTGGTCATTGCACTTGACTGCGTTGACATTTCTAAGTACCTGAATGGCATTTTGCATCATCGTGCCGAGTCCTTTTGTCCGATGCGGAGTTAGAGGTCACGTCAGTGTCTGTAGTTTGCATAATAAAACAGCATTGAAATTAAGTCTGTAAATCATGACCTGATGATCAGTGGGATTAGCCTGAATTTTTATGAGCTCTGGGAGAGCCTTCCCATCAAAGCTGCAGTTGCTGCATTTGGATGGCGCTGCCTCGTCTGCAGGCAGTGCTGCCGCCGCTGCAGCTACTGCCTGCCGACCTTGTTCTTCTGAGTGGCAGCCTCTTACATTTAGATTTATGCATTAACTTTTTGCTCCCCCACACCCCCACCCGCTGTGGTGGACGCAGAATGTTGATGAGAGCGATCGCAGCAACGACTTTGTGGGGTGGCGCTGGTTCTGCTGCGCATTGTCACTGCAGAGCTACGCCTGTTAGCGACTTAGACACAGCACCGTCATACGTTTGATTCATTGGACATCCTAGCGGGGCCTGCCTTTTGTATTCACGTCCACCCTCGCAAGTGGCTCTGAAACGAGCCTCTTTGAATAAATTTACATGAGGATAATAGGAGAAACGTGTTGCCGGGTCCTGCTGAAATCGCCAAGTTTTACCTTTATGTTCTTGAATAACATTTCCCTTTGCTGTAGGGATGGAGTGAACCCACAAAAAAAAAGCAATCTGTGTCTTCTGCCTTCCTGGCTGCTTAATAAGTAACACACTAAACCTGACCATTAGGGGGAATTGCCAGTGGTGCAATTGCTTGTCAACATCTGTTAAATTCTAATAAAACACAGTAGCGATATAAATTGAGCTTTGGATTTCACTGAATCACAGCGGGCTACAATTCAGATGGAGTTGAATATACCAGTCATCAACGGTGCATTGTACTGCACAATTGTAATCAAAACACTTCAAGACATAAAACAATGAATTTCTAATGCTGGATTTCACAAAAACACTAAAGAGTGGAGGATTTAAGTTAGCAACTTATGCATATCTCGATCATGTGTTGATCTGTCTTTCACGTTGTAATTGGTATCTTACACTGAATCCGTTGGACCTTCATAAGTCTGTCTGCTTGGCAGGTGTGGTGGGACTTTTGATCCTGTCAGGAAGCTAAAAAATCAATTGCTTCAATGTTGTTTTGTAGCAAATTATCTGGAATCCTCACTGTGTTCTTGACATATGGCTTACCCCCCCTCCCCCCGCAGCTGTGTCGTAAAAGAGTAGACCACCCTGAAGTACAAACAAGAATAAAAACAGAGAGAGAGAGATACAAACTGAAAAAAATGCACTCGCATAAAAATAGAAAACAAATTGAAAAACCGACCGTGGCGTTTTGTTTTATACAAGAACAATTTCGAATTAAGTTATTTTAGTAAAGCAACATCTCGCCGTCAGGTTTATGAATTTTTATTGCAAAATTCAGGGATGTAGATTGAGATGTTGGTTGTCAAACTACCGTTTCTCTTATTTAGCAACAGCGAAGCGCACCGTGCGTACGGACCGCTGCGCTCCCTTGAAGTTCTCCTGGAGGTTTCCCTGCAGTGTGCGGAGCTGCAGGGGAAGAACCCTGTGTTATTGATTGACAGCACTGGGTGGACTGGCTATAGGAGCTGGTGCTTGTCTTCTCTGCTGCATGCTCTCTGGATAAACAGCGTTCCGCAAAAAGCATCTGTTTCATTAAGCCTGGTCGGATCAGGATACTCCTCCGGTTTTCCATCTAATTTTGTTCCTCTTCGTCTTGTATGAGTTTATGTCTGTTTCTGTCCAAACATATCTGCTCACTTCTTGCGTCGTTCTGCCCGCGCGCGCTCCCTCTCCCTCCTCCTGCTCCGTCTCTCTCTCTCTCCCCTGCTGGCCAGACTGCTGCAGAGCTCACAGAAAAGAAGCATAGTGAGATATGGCGATGCATCATAATGCCTCAAACACCTTGTTATCACTCACTGGACCTCTTCTTCCCGATTCTCAACCACACGTTTGAGAAACGTAGCCTTTCTGAGAGAACTCTGTGAAACCGTCTGACACTGTTAAGCCACTAAGGACAATGTGTAAAAGACAGTAAGATGTCATGTTTGTTCTACTGTGCTTCATACAAGCACTTAAAGGAACAGCCCCATGGTGACACTCTTACTGTGACTCAGAGGAGGAGGAGGAGGAGTGTTGCCCTCCAGTCAAACTACCTAGCGCATCTACACAAGGATCTCTCCTGCCTCACTGCGTCTCTGGGGCATTTGTTCAGAGCTTTGTCCTCTGCTTGTCTCTGGTTCTAGTTGCACTTTGTTTCTGGTCCAACCGCATTACGGTTTTGATGTCCTCAAACAGGCTCCGAGGCAGACACAAGCGCTGCACTGCTCATCCCTTCTCTTGTATTCCACTCTCGTTTCTTTGCCGCCGCGCCACATCAAAGACGCAGCAGCGTTCCCAACCTAATCTTCTGCAGGTTATCGCATAGAAAATCTTTTTTTGTTGTTGTACGTATACGTACATTTGCAGACTCTTCTCTACAGATGAGATTTCACAAGGTTTGCTCACCAAAGGCACAACGTATTTTTCCTAGTTGATTTTCTGCAGCTTTTCAGCCTGCAGATGGCTTGGCTCGGATTTTGGCTCAAAATATTTAACAAATTTGATACAAAATTAGTTGAATGAAAATGTGCTTTGTCCCATTCTGTTTCGATAATTTGAGCTGCAATTTGCTCAAACTGGCGCAATGTGTGATTGATACTGTTGGACAGCATTTTATCACCCAGACATTTTAATTTGTGTTTGCATGCTTTAGTAATGAAACAGTCTTCTTCGTTTTTCGAGAGCTGTGTAGATGTCTTGTTTTTATTTATTTATTTATTTTCCATTTTTAGAATAATAAATAGCTTTATTTTAAGTCTCTTTTTTTCTTTAAAAACAGTATAAAATACAGTATTGCACATAGTAAATCAATTGCACTTCTGTAAGGTACAGATAAACATCTAGTTCTTTCTAAATGCTACAATATAACTACTGAAAGAAACCAACCTGGCATTTACAAAAGTGAATCACACGTAACCAACAGAGTGCAGCATGTTTAAGCTCGTGAAGTTTGAACCAGTCATGTCTTGTTTGGCAGATGGTCGTGTTTTCCCCCTGACACAATTTGGACACGTTTCCTCTTCTTTGGGGCAGTGCTTTTGCCTTTCAACGTGACTTTGGTGAAACTGGTAACTTTATTCTGTTTGCTTTCAAATACCGACTTCCTAACAGTGTTAGCCTTGTTTGGTGCTAAACCACATATTTGTACAAACAGGCATGGGCCGGCATTGGATTCTTTTGAGTGAAAAGAACTATCACTATCACTATTGTTGGCCTCTAAATACTTTAGCAGAATGATCCTTTACGCACCTTTTGTGTTTCAAATCACATAAAAGTTTTGGATACCTTTTTTTTTTTTTTGATGCATCAATGTTTTGCCATGTTTTGAAGATGTACTTTTCAATTTCGTTTCATATACTGGAAAGTGGCCCATGCCTATATGTAATATAATAAATGCTTGTGGTGTTTTAAATGAACCCTATGTAGAATACCTACACGAGTTGCCTTTCAAATAGATTCCAGACATTTAAGATGGGGGAGGGGGTGGAAACTAAAAGAGGCTTTTGCAGTTCTTAAAAAGTTTCTTGAAAAATTTAGAAAATGGCCTGTGAAGTCCAAGGCTTGTAAAAAGCATGCAGGGCCTTGTGCCTGCCACCCTGCATTGTAGGAGCCCTAGTTGTGATCAGAAGTGGAACATTCAGTCTTGTAGGATCGGCGTCACTGGCTGGAGCTGATATGAGACACTAAAGTGATACAATCACAGCGATTTTTCTCTTATTCCTCACATGTGCTATTATGTGTGGCATATATATATATATATATATATATATATATATATATATATATATATATATATATATATATATATATATATATATATATATAAAACCAAAAGTTACATACACTCATTGGTGTTTTTGTCATATTAATTTTGGATTTTCAGTGGGTTTTTTAAGCTGTTTTTACAAAGTGCAATGGTTATGTTTCAAAAAAGTTGAGAATTGGCTGCACAAGGTTGAATTAATTGTGGATTCTGAAAGAGTCAAATTTATACATACTGTTAACATAATATGTTATATATTTTGAAAGAAAATTGTTGGGGTGGAAAAGAGAGCGAGAATATGACTAGAGGAACCAGAGCTGCTCCGTAAACTGTTTTGACCCTCTTCAAAATAAGAGCATGGATGTAACATCTAACTCTTTAAAGTATTCTCAACAAGTTGATAACTAAAACCTCAATAAAGATCTTGAAATGTATTCAACTGAAAGGTTAGAAAACAACCAAGTAAATCTTTAGTTTAGAATTTATCTGGAAAAAATTCATTTAAGGGAAGCCAAGTGTGCTAAACAGTTCTCAAAATCACTAAAAAAAGACAAAGAAAAAAAAAGGTGCACAGTAAATTTAAACGTGTGCACCAAGTTAATACTTTCGTTAATTATTGGACCACCGTTGCACCTTGAATCCAGAAGTTCAAATTCACCACTAAAAACACAAAATATTTGACGTTCAAGCAAATGACGACGATACAAATTAATGATCTACAGTGTATTCTTGCGATGTTTTGGTGGTTTCAGTGACTCGGTGCACCATGGGTTCACTGAAAACTATATTTGATGGATTAAGAAGAAAGTACACACTTCCTTTGAAATGTAGTTGAACTACACAGCCCACCTTTTGCCATAGTTCAAATAAATATAATTATTTTCATCTTAAAGTGGATCTATATACTTAGATATATATTTATATAGAAAAAAGTAGAGTGACATTTATTTTCCAATGTTATTAAGAAAATAAGTGGTATTTATTCATTATTTTCTCCAAACTCATATGTTCTTTTGACACATTTTATCCATGAAAAGAAGGTTTTATCACAGAAGTCCAAACAAACGTCTCCAGCGTATTCCCCTTTAGGTCTTTTGCTAATGAAAATACTTGGTCCGTCATATATTGTTGGTACAAGACGGTCAAAAATGATTCTCTCCTATTACTTCTGGAGATATGGAATCCTGAAAAGTATTAATTGTGCTTTGCAGTACAATGATATGCTGTTTATGTAGGCCTTGGTGCTTCAGCATTGAGTGATCAGCCTCTCCTGGAGACTCGGAGGGAAGAGAAAATCCCAACAGCCGAATAGAAATATGGCGGACATCTCTCCGTCAACATGAAACGGGGACAGGTCTACATCAGTTATAAAAAATAGAAGCCAGGAAACAGCGACAAGTAAGCTCGTAAGCTCGTCTCCTCGATCTTTGAGTACGTTTCCCCTGTTGTTGTTTCGGGACATTAGGCAAAGTTATGACTTATTCCATTTTTGTAGGGCGTGACCGTGTTCATTGTCCATGCAGTCCACGCTTCTATCACTTCTCCTGCCATCTAGGTATATCCAGAGCTCTTCATTAAAAAGTGCCCAGCAGGTCTATAAAATCCTTCAGGTTGTAAAAACCAAAGAATGGTGAAGAAATTCAGATCCTTGCTTAAATCCTTTGCCAGTTTTTAGGGATCGGGGCCGGCCGTGCAGCTCTCACAGGAACCACAGTTTCCAGCGGGCGTGCTTCTTGGATTCAGCTTTGGACTTGCGTTTTGGGGTGGAGGTGAAGGCCTCCTGGGGGTAAGGCAGGGGAGGGAAGTGGGAGTCCGTTGGAGGGCAAAGCCTTTTCATCAGTGGCTGTAGCTTGTCCTCCTGCAGCTTGAAGTCCAGTTCCACGCTAAAGGAACAGAAAAAGAGACAAAAAAAAAAATAAAATAAGTGCAAACCATAGGGTGATGCCTGCATGATTTTATCTCATATAAAACCAACTCTACTGTCGTTTTTGAGTCTTGGGTTGTATTTAAGTAACTTCTTCACTGCAACAAATTAATATAATTGCTCTGAGTAATTAAATCAACAACCGATCACCCGAGCAGATTTATTAGAAATATCACAGGTGCAGCTCATTAAATCGGGAATATCATGGAAAGTTAATTTATTTCAGCACTTCAATTCAGAAATAGAAACTCATATATATTAAATAGACTCTTGACACCTCAAGTAATGAATTTTAAGCATTGATTTTGGTGATTATGGCTTCCAGCTAATGAAACCCCTAAATTGAGTTTTTCTTATTTTATTTTATTTTTATAGAAGTTAGTATATTATATTACATAAGAGAAAAAAACATTTTTTTTATTGCCTCCTTTATTGCCTACAGAGAAGTGGGGGATGCTGACCTGACAGTTGTCCAGCAAATTTTCACTGCTGCTCTCCACAAAGAGGATAAGCCCAATGCTCTTTCCCCAAAAACGATGGCTGTTGGCAGGGGGTTTTGTGCAAACATATCAATGGAAAGTTAAGATGAAGGAAAAACTGTGGATTAAATAAAAAAAAAAAGAAAAGGTGCTCAAACCACACTGACAACTTCAACCTTTAGAGGAGTGTAAGGAACACTCTTTAAGCAGCCCAAAGAGATTGGCATAACATGGACTGCTTTTTGGAGTTTTCTTTAACTGTCAGCCATAATCTTTAATAATTCATGACAATAAACACCTTAAATATATCACTCTTTATGTAATAAGTCTGAATAGTATACAAGTCTTATTTTTATATGGAGTTAAATGTACTTGTTGATGATTGAAATCAGATACTCTTGTAAATGTTACGTAATGACATACATGCTAATAGTTTAGTGCCGATGACTCATCCTAGAAGACTTAAAGATTTATTTTTATTTTGATCCATATTTGCTCCTCTAAATAGGGAGACAGTTTCCCATTGCTGCAGTTGTTGCACGTACTAATGCATTTTTGGCTGCCATATTGCTCTTACATCCATATGAAGCATTTCCAGTGCAACCTTTTCTCGCTTGACCTCTGCAGCTCATCTGTCACACCAGCGCTTAGCCTGGAAAAATGCCCTGGGTTTTTCATTTGCTTTGTTGTTATAAAATAGCAGAGGAACCAAATGCGTCTACTTTTGATTGCACCATTCAGGGTTACGTCTACTGCTGTCTCAGATTGGTGGAGCAAGAAGCGTGTTTCGTCAGTATCTGTCAGTATCAAGCAGTTGGTCACAGGGCAGAACGCTGAAATGCAAATGATTTGTTTTGCTGAATTCTGTGGATGCTCTTGTGACTCCTCAAAAAAATATTTCGAAAGATGATGGAAAATGTTAGCGATTTAATATGTTGGGATTTGCTGGGCGCGAAGCGCAGAGCTGTGTCCTTCTTAGCAGTCCGTCACATTCTCTCCCCCCGCCCCTCCCAAAAGCCCTGGGGAATTTATCTGGAGCCATCATTGTAATCCGACGCCCACACACATCTGACCACTAGGTTCTGCTAAGTAAAACTCAGATTACAGCCACAGCTGTGGCAAAGTGTGGGGGCTTTAATCTGCTAAAGCTATCTCCAGTCACTACCTGAGTCGGGCTTACTGGGGGGGTGACAGACTGAGTTACGTAACAGCTGCAGGGTGACTGCTCTGGTTGTTATTTAAATGCAGTGCATCCATTATCATTTTCAGTAAAAAGTTTTCATAATCAACATTGATGCATCTGCTATTGATTAGAGCAGGCATAAATGTGGGCGTCTGACAATGAGCAGATTGAATGTTAATTTCTTGAGTTTGCACTCAGCACTTTGCTTTTGTTTGACTCAGGCCAGCTTCAATCAATAAATCACTGGCTGGTAATTACATTGGTGTAAATTCACATTTGCGTATTTGTCCATCCACATTTGAAAGCATGTGAACAGATTCAGGTTGTGTGTTGGTACACACACACACACACACACAATCGACCAGTACAGTCTTGACATAAAAAAAGTGGAATGTTAGTCTCTCCCTAACCTAAACAATGTAGTTCTTTACATCAGATGAGCAGCTTGTCATTTTTTGCTCCAGATTTTTCAGGGTTATAATAATTATCTAAATCTTCTAGACTTTTATGCAAACTTCACTTAGAGAACTTAAGTATTGAAACATTTGGGTTGGTAATTTATAGAAAAGGAAATGATTGAATGTGCAAGATGGCATACAGACTTTTCAGTCCATTGTCTTATTATTTAAACCATTGAATGAACTCTGGTGGAGCACCATCCGGAATATTAAATACGATACAAAGGCCACAAATAAAACTAGCCCTTGCAGTTTAAAAAGAACCATCAAAAATTCAATCAATGTGTCTCTTCCCGAAATGTAAAAGTGAGCTGTTGATGAAGCAATAGAATGAGAATTTCATTTAGCCTTTTAAATCTCTTCAAAAACTCTGTTAATGCTGTTTAAAAGCACAAAGTAGCTGATCTCATTACCAATTTTTGGGGGAGTAAAGTAGTTTTATTGCTGTGCCATGTTGTGTGGGATGCACACGCACACACACGCAAACACACACACACACACACACACACACATATCACAAAGACAGATGAACAAAAAAGTAAGAGATTTACCCAAGTTGGTAAAGGAATTTCCCTGCTCTACCATGTAGGCATCAAATACGTATCGGATGAGTGTCACAGTTCAAACGTACACAGTGTTAAAAGATTTTGGGTGGATATGCAAACACCAGACTGAAGCGACCTGATTTCACTTACAAAGAGTCAACATTCATTACAAATATGAACATATGATCAAGGTCTTGTTCTTACTGGAGACTTTTTGAAAGACCAAATGGTCTTGCATAAAGAGATTGTGTCACAATGATATGTGTGCCTCAGAGAATGGTCTGACAGCACCAGTTATTACATACAGAGACGGAAATAATGATGCTGGGGTTTATTTGCATTTCATAAAATCTGTCACATGTCTGCATGCAGCAAAAAAGTCTCTTGAAGAATAATCCTGGGGGGATGTTTTTTGTTTTTTTTTGTAAATGTGTAAGAGCATATGTTGTTAGGAAGCATATACTATAAGGATATTGGTGGCTCTTCGCAACCATTTCAGTTTTAATATTAAAAGTATTTTAACCTCATGAATGACATAATGAGGCCAAATCTAACCCAGTTTCTTAAGCAAATCATCAACCTATTGTGGATTAACTTTCAATTTTGTTTCTTTTTTGGATTTTCTTTTCTTTTCTTTTTGCACAATATACATAAAACAGTTCAAACAAAGTAGGTTGGCTACCAAGTTATGAGAAATTAAAAAAAAAGGGGGGGAGGGAGTATTTAAGCTTGATACACTTTGCAATAGTGACTACAGTGAGTGAAGGAACCCTTGGGAACATAGAGCACAGATCAATGTTACTCAATCCCCCCAAAAAAGCCCACACATCCTGCCAAGTTTGTCTTGATTGTAGGCCTGTAACAATTCCTCGAATGACTTGAGTACCTTGATTATTAAAATTCCTAAAGGCACTGTGCTTACTTTCACCTCTGAGTTGTTGACGAATGCTATACTAGCAGCATAATCTCCAATTATCATGTTGTCCCAGGGCATTTTATTGATTGATAATAATGTCTGGGTTCCTATGTTTGTTTATTTTTTTTTTTTGAGGGACCAATAGGCATCCTTAAAATAATTGGTGTGATGTATGAAATAAGACAGCCTCTCTCCTTCCTGATCTGCTGCCTAGTGGCTGGTTCGGAGCGGTCAGCAGTAAAGAGCGCAGTGGGTGTATTTATACAGGTGGAACGAACGATGCAGGCTGCTGTAGCTGATGCTTAGCGTAGCGTAAGTGCAGCTTTGTGGACGAGCCGTAAAATAAATTTGCCACCATTGCTGTTGCGCACATGGACATAAAAGCTATGAATGGCTGGAAAAAGTGAGTTAATTTATTAAACTGACTGAAAACTAAACAGTGGAGTATAGACTTTTTTTTTTTTTTTTTTTTTTTAGGTGTGTTTTTGTGAGCCTGCTGCTTTGTTATTGCATTAAATATAATTTCAGATATTTGTATAATTTTTGTCCAGGTTAACTTACAAGGTGAGCTGTTATTGTTGCTGGCTAATTTTCTAAACTACAGAAAAGTAATTGTTAGGAATGCACAAATGTGAAAATTTGGGCCGACGTTAATATCCGATAATAATTCAGCTCTTACATGGTAGAATTTACCAATATTTTTATTATATATATATATTTATTTTTTGTCAGAATAATTAACTAAGATTAAAACATTCATAGTACTCCAAAACCAAAATAGATGGGCAAAAGATCCTTCAGCTGATTGGCATTTCTCAGATCTGGATGCCATACGGAGGATCTTGAATATGGATATTGAATTAAGCTTAACTACAGGGCAGTGATCCTTAAATACAGGCCTCCATTGCTGGTTCCCACCAACTTTTAGATCTGTCAATGGTCTAACACACCTGAGTCGAATGGTGGAATCACGTCATGCTAATGACTTAATTATTTGACTCGGGTGTTTTGAGGCAGAGACACAAGATCAAGGGTTATTTTTCATCTCCATTCTGTTGGGCCTTTTGCTGTCTTTGAGATAAATGCATGCGTTGATATATTTGAGAATCAAAAGTTAATGTACAAAATATATGCTTTACATATGGAGATTAATGTAAATTCTAAGTGGAAGGAGATCACCAAAAAGGAGAAATTGAACATATGTCAGTCTGAAAAAATAATAAACCCACAAGTATAACCTGGTCTCGAAAAGGCCTGATGTAGAAATATTTATTAGTTCCTTTGAAGTGTAGACCTCAGCGTTTCCCAATAAAAGTCTTGCGAGCCTTGCCATGTTACTGAGTTTTGCTGAAAGCAAAATTGGAAAGGTTGTTGGCATTTTCGTGTCCCTCCCTGCAGTGGTTTGTTAGATCAGAACAAGTGGAAGAAAGCACTTTGGACCCTGAAGCTTTAAATTCTGTCTCTGACATTCTCTCCTTGTTCTCATCACATCCCTTCTTTCTAATATTTCTATGCATTTAAACAGAAAATCCTCGCAATCCTCGATGTTCCTTTCGCTACCGCTTGAATAATGTTTGTTTCTTGACATCTTTTATCCTCATGCGGCTACACATTCTCCCCTTGTCGATCCTTTGTGTACTCTTATCTCTCGGAGGCGCCCGATTGTCCACACTGTCCCTTCACGCTATTTGTCCTGTCGAGAATTGCTCTTGTATCCATAGAAACCAGCTTGCCCACCATGTTGGAAAACATAATGCTTCAACAAAAAGAGATGTCCTCCTCCAAGTGAGTTGTTCGACAGAACAGCCTTGATCAGTAACATCCGTCATTTACATGTTGGTTGTGATCTTCAGCTTTCTGCAAACTAATTTTCCTAAAGCTTTGCACAAGAGGCTGAATTTTGAAACATTTTTAAAACCCATTTCCTTTGATGATTTTAGAATCTTTTTTTGTTTTGTATCTGTGCTGTTCAGTGTTTTTCAAAGAATTGTTGACATTGGATAACTAGTCTAATGATGAATTGTTGTGCCTGGAGTCAAAATTAAAAATAAGATGAGGAGGCAACAAACAGAATTGTACTCATGGGAAGCAACTCTAATTTTGTGAAAAACATTGGTACTCACTGAATAGAATGTCCTGAATCGACTTTCCTAATCACTGCCACTTAAGACTAATGTGTTTTGCTGAAGCATTTATAACCACTGAGTTTTGCTACGTACTATACTTAAACTTCAGGTGTTTTTTTTTTGTTTGTTTTGTTTTGTTCTTTAATCCCTGGACCTCCATAAACACTTTCTATCATAACCAGCAAATCAAAATACTGCACCAAATGGCAGTCATTATTAAACACAACTGTAGCATTTAGATAATACAAGAAATGCGGAAAAAAAACAAAAAAAAACCATATAATAAATACTTGAATTTGGCATACAAATACTGGTCAATACCCATTTTAGGCAATATTTGTTTTAATTGTATTTTATTTTTAAAGAGATCCAATTGTCGATTACTTTAATAGGATTTATCTGAAGTATAAAACGGTTATATCTGTTTCATTATAATTATATTTTTTATGTGCTTGTTAAAATGTTATCAATAATGTCTTCCAATGTCACAATTACATAGTCGTATTTTTTAATTACGTGTCAACTATTTACAATTCTCAACACATAAACATGGTGGACTGCACCATCAGCCGGCATAGCAAGTAATCTGGGGGAAACCCTGAGTGGGGCAAATAAATCTCAAAATAAGTGCAGCTGTTCACTGAAGATTGTTGGACAACATTAGTGAGTGAACAGCATCGTGAAGGCGAAGGAACACATGGGCAATGGGGAAGTTAAAAAAAAAAGGTTAGGTAATAAAAGAATATCCCAAGGTTTTATGGGAAAATTGAGCTAAATGGAGGGCAACCCTGGGAGAAACTCTGTTAAAATCTGTAAAAGGCTGTTACAAGGATGGAGATTCACCTTCAACAGGGCAATGACTTTCAGTTGTGATCACAGTAAAACTTACTGAATACAAATGCACACTATACTATTCATTTCTGAACAGATGGGCTGTATTTACTAAATAGATGACTTCTTAAGACAATTTGTTGCAGGGGATCAGATTAAAGGGGCTTAATACATCAAAACACCATATTCTTGTCATTTTTCCTTCAGCTGCACAGTTTCTTCATGTTGGTTTATCTCATAAAGTTTCAATAAACTTTACTTTTTTGTCTTGTGTGTGACAAAATATTAAAGTTCAAAGTATATAAAGGCATAGGACCTCACTGTTTGATCTGCACGCCAGCCCATACCTGCACAACATGAAATAAATGGGATTATTCTTCCTCTCTCAGATTTATACCTTCTTTGCGACTTCTTTTGTACTCTCACTTCTCCCCTCGGTATTCTGGGGTTGTATCAACCAAGACGTTTTTCTTAATCTTATCCTGGTTCAATGTCAGCTTCATTTCATTAATTCACCACTTTCATTTGAACTCACACTTTTGATGAGCAGGACATCTGGATACTAAGTAAGATAAATAATAAAAAAAACACATGGGATGAATTAATTTGAGATGATTAAAAAATGAGAAGCATGCGAGGACAAGAAACTCAAGCAGCTCATGCATTCTGTTTTGAAGTGCGAGCCCCTAGACTAACAACTTCATTAATCTGGCTGTTGTTATGCTAAGTGTTTGTCAGGATTATACCACATTCTCTTGGACAGATTGATTATTTTAAAAGACAGGACAGTTGAGTCCTGACTGAGCTGCAGGAAAATGATTTATGGACCCGTATGTTTCCTGGAGTCGTCAGACCGAGTTCAGCACAATAGCACTGACATGCATACAAATGCAGCTTAAACCAACACTAAGGGTGCATGTTGCACTAGCACAGTGGGCTGTGGCAGACTGACCTGATCATAAAGTGGATTTTATTTTATTTTTTTATTGCATATAAGTTCTGCTGCTTGTATAGGTCATGGGTTCCATCCATAATGGTTCAACATGCATTTTTTAATAGACGGGTGAAATGTCTTTGTACTGAATGATTCCAGGAAGTGATCCCAAGTTCGAAGAGCGTCTATCGTGACAGACTGACGCCTGCTTTTAATGTCGCACTGCCTGAGAGCGCAAACATTCAGTTTGATTTTCAACTGTGTGATTTGTCCATGGAGATTTCTCCAGATTACCTGAGCTTTTTGGATATTATGTACCAAAAACCACAAATCTTGGCAAAAGATTTATTTTACCAAATTCTTACACAATTTCCATTTGCCAGAACGATGTGCGTCTTTAAGTGGTTTTGCCCTTTAATGATGCAACGTAATCTGTTTGTTTCTGTTTATTTGCGGTCCTCCTACCATTGTGTTGCCCTCATTCAACCTTTTGATGATGTATTAAAACCTCCAATATTTTAAACCTCTGAGTATGCATTCAGCTCATGTTGAAGTGTTTTAACATCTTGTTTAAGAGCAGCAGTCTCAAAGTTGCGGTCGGCGCGATCACTGTTTTGAAAATCCAAACTTTTACCACATATTTACAAAGGATCATGTTAAAACTAGCCTCCAGTGGTAGAAGAGCTTGCTAAAGACAAGAAAATCCTGCTAGACGCCCTTGACAGCTATTCTTCCCACATACCAGAGCGCTGCATCCTTTTTATTTCTGTGCCTCTGCTTCCTATCCTGTGTTCTTCCACCTCCAGAGAGGTTGTTTTCATGGAGATCTGAGTAATTAGATTGCTGTTTAATCCCTCTGCCTCTGTGAATACAACTGCTATATTTGATTCTGTGTCCAATCAAAGCTATTAACCATGTCGAGTGAGTGTCTTCAAGATGAACTGGGGTCAATGTAGCAAATTTCAAACGGCTCTGTGGGAAATTTCTGCCCTTTATCAAGCGGAAACCTTGCCAAGCGCTGACAAGGTTTTGTCAAAAAAAATGAGCCTCGTTATGTGCAGAGTTTTCTGTTTTTCATCTCTCCTTCCAAAAGATGTAGCTTTCCGATTGATGGGTGCAGTTTTAGAAGACAATGTGGATTTCTCAGGTTTGCAGGTTTTTTCTCGTGTGTCATTCTCTCTGAAATCTTTTATATGACATAGAGGCAAAGAAATATAAGTGATGCGTTTTACGACTGATGCATACTATTTATTGGAACTTGATCAAAATGAAAATACTTTTTATAGTTCGTATTTGAAAATTGAAAGTCTTTATAAATATTTGATCCAGTGAAATCAAACATTTCATTCGATCAAATAAAGTTTCAGCCAATATGAGCTTTTCGCAACTGTAGGATTTTTCAGCATATAGAAGTAGAAGTTTAGCCAGGGGCATATCAGTTGCTGATTAAAGAAAGAATTGACATGGCTATTGAATAGGTAAGTTCATTTTTAACGTATTCACCCTGTAACCCTTTAACTTAATCATGTCCTTTTAATTAGTGCCCCGTCTGTGTAATTCATGTCAAATGCCATCATTCATCTAGACTCGGCTCGTCTCGCTGACGCCAAGCTGCCTTTAGGGCACCTTTCTCATGCCGTCGTCCCCGCAGTGGTTTGGGGCACCTGCAGAGATTGTGAAAGCACTTCAAGATAATGTGGAATTCCTCCGACTCAAACATTAGAAAACACACAGCTGTGCTGTGCATCTCGACTGAAGTTTAGCCAGAGGCTCATCAGTTATGGAGAGAGTTTGAGATAAAATATGATTCAAATGGTTCTTCACTCAGACTGCATGGAGCGGTAGTGACCATTAACTTAAAGCTTTGATAGCTTCTTACACTCCTTGCAGCTTAAAGATCTCCTTTTTTGTCTCCCATCTTTACCTCACATTTTTTTTGACCGCTTACCACTGGCACATATTCTTCTCACCTTGTAAAATTTCCTACGAATTCTTGAGAAAGTCAGACTAGAGCCAGGCACTTGGACTCTCACAGTGCCACTATGTGTTCATTGAATGTCTGTCAAATCTCTTTTTGCTGGATGTCTCAAAACTAGAAATGCTTTTTTTTTTTTTTTTTGTAAAGGTTTAATAAATTGCAGCAGTAGTTGTAAAATCTGCTGCTGCTATAAAATTGGGTTTAAATATTATTTGAACGGAAATCGTGAAATACTTATTTTCAGATTGAAAACTTCTTTAGGATCTCATGCTAGCTAATTTATGTAGTTTGTTGCAAAATCAGTGGTCTCCATGTGTATTTCATAGAGAATATTCCTCACTCCAAAATTGATATTTAAAAGTCAAAAACTAAACTCACTCCATTTAGCCTTCCTGTTGTCAGCTGAAAATTTTGCTCTCTCATGTAATTGAAAATTACACTGGATAGCTTCAAACATCTCCATGCTTCCCCCAGTCATATTATAATCCCCTCACTGATATTGTAAATAGCATTTTTCCCACATTAGCAGCTTCCACACTGAAGAGTGGTGGTGTAAGTGTTTATGTAGGCTGAATTCGCTGCTCACAAAAGTATCAGATTCCAACCAATCGGTCACCGCTGAAGCCCAGTCCAGCTAAATTTAATAATTATTGATTTCCTTATGTGCGCATGTTACTAGAAATGGAAAAAACTGCCCTGGAAATCATTCAATCAAATGTCAAGAGTCAGTTTTCTATCTTGAATTTTTAAAGGAAATAATTATAAGCTGCTTGTCCACCAGAAATAATCATTTTGCTCTGATGGTGTGAGAAAGCAAACTATTTTAGGCTGATTGAAGAGCCAGCACTAGAACTAAAACCACTCTTGTGATAAAACAAATACAACAACGAGACCTTACTTTTATTCCTGATTAACTAATGGCTTTGCACTCGTGTCTTTACAGCTTATGAAATTAGCTTACTGGAGGCTGAGCGTAGCTTTTGAGTCGGCATGGCAACTGGACCCACCAATGAAATTTTATGATGTTTGACATTAATTAATTTAACCTTTCACGGCCCCATGTTCACTCAATTTTCTTGCATGTGACCTCTCTGTATTTCAGCCGCGCACCCTTTCGTCCTGCTAACTGCACACCTGCTTGGCACCAGTCAGTGAACAAAATGGCCTGAGGGGATAATTGGACAGTTGGCTAAAGATGTATAGGTTTTGAGAGAGATGGTGCTGTGTAAACGTCCCGTGCCCACTCAGCGCTAATGAGCAGCATTTCACATTAGCCTTGCTTCCATTGCTGCTCCCTCTCTGCTCGTCCCGACCCTGTTTTACTCCGCTCCGCTCGCTCTCAAGGAGAGAAAGGACAGGTTACATGTGGATCTTTTTGTCTTTGAAGATGAACGACCACTCACCTGTAAATAATGCATGCGCTGTTCCGGCATGTGTCACAGTTGGCCGTGTCCTGTCCGGTTCGATAGGAGAGTCTGGGGGGGGGGAGATGAGAGTCGTGAATGAGTAATTACAGGACTTGTTAAGCTGCCGCCTCACACCTTTCCTTTCTCATCTTATTTGTCATCTTTCGTTAGGGAGCCTGGGGTAAATGAGGGTGACGAGGAGTTCCTTTGCCCTCCTCAGTGGCCTCTGCCCAGTAGAAAGTGCACATCGTCTTCCATTAGCTGTGGGTCATTGTATGGAGGCTGATCAGGTCAAATGGCAACTAAGGCAAGGTTGATATTTGCATCTAAAGTTTCACGTTTTAAGCAAGGACTTAAAGTTTGTAACGCTGCAAACATAGCACATTACTTTTGACATAAAATGGAAAGAAAAAAGTGGCTTCCGATAGGTAATACAGCGTTTTAAATTTGATGCGCAGCTAATTTTCTTTTCCTGCTTCCCTCTATTGTTGACCTTTTTATGTATCCGTTGCTGAATAATCTTCCCATTGATTATTCTGTTTGGTGCAGAGCAATGTCTTAAAGGAGCTGAATGAGTTATTACCTGTAAATTCAGAATCATTTTGGACTTCAGCTCGCTGGCTTTTACGTTTGCCTGTCTTGGTTTCATTGTGATGTATAAATCATTAATCATTAATGTGACATAAAGTGATGATCTTTACTGTGCACATGTATTGATTGGATAGAAAATACAAAAGCATCTTTAAAATCCCTTTACTGTCATGACGACATGTTGAATATCATTCAAAATGCATTTCAACCATTCAAGGTAAAAAAGCAGCAGAACCCCTGCCTGTTTGTGGTTCTTTTTTGCAGATTATGGTCACTGCTAGCCAAAAAGTTAGTGTTGCCTCATTCCTTGTTGTATAGACATAATTTGTTAGACAGATATGAACTGTGAAAATCTTCCTTTTACATATGAGAGTGATGTCTATTTCGGGTTTTTGAGTTGTGTGTGTTTGCCTAAGCCTTGGCATTTTTTCCCCTCAGCACAAGCAACAAAAGTTGTTGAAGACCAAGGTATTGGCTCAACCCCATTATTCTTGATAATGTTTGATAATACCTCTGAATATGATTCTTAGGGGCTGCAGTGGATATTGACTGAATTTAATGTATTATAGGCAACAGCTAACAAAAATTGCATTCCAAGCCATCCTTTCCATTATGTCCAAATTGATATCGCAATGATGATATATTCTCCAGCACTTATGTAAGACTGCATGCTTTGTTATAAACTCTATATTCATCAGTCTCTCCTTCAAGCATGAGTCATCAGAGGCGCATACAGTCGGTACTAATGTTGCTATACTACCAAAGAAATGACAGCTTGCGATTTCACAATAGCCGTCAAAATAAATGTCGGATTTCTTTTTTTTTTTTTTTTTTTTTTTTTTTTTTTGTTCCCTTACAATTGAAGGGTTTATTGCAATATAGAAATCATAAAAACCCAGAGTCAGTCAGGCTGCTGCTGACAACATTTGTTGGATAACATTACTAATGCAGCTAACTAAACAGGGAAAACAACAACAGCTGGCCTTTAAAATGAAGATTGTTGAGAGTTTGTCTAGACTTGAAGGAATATCCACGCAGCCAAAGTTTATAATTTATATTTAGTTCATTCTACTCAGGCCAGCATGTTGGAGCTCGCCTCTGTTGCCAATGTGATGGCAAATGAAGACGTTATGAGGCAATCAGATGGGTGAGACACAGACGGCAACAACTGTGAACAGTCAACAATGAAGTGAACACACATGCCTTTAGGCTGTGGAAAACAGGAAACTGTTACTTTCACTAAACCACGTCACAGCATCTTGGAATAAAGGCAAGAGACGTGCAAATAAACGGGGCTCGTTTGTTTAGGTGGATTTAAACATTTATCGGTGAAAGTCGCATCGTCAAACAGAAGCTGCGGTAAATGCCGCCACGTTATTCCTTTCAGCGAGGATATTTTGGATTCCCTAATAAATGTTGTCTCTCATCTCTGCAGCAGAGACAGCACTCAGCTCCGTCACCACTGCACTTGTCACGCTGCCCATCGGTTGCAGCACCTATAAAAATTAAGCTCCTGTCGTAAATTCCTCCTTTTTATCTACTGCACTGCCTCTTGTTCAGACAGGGGAGAGAGACGCTGACAGCAATATCGCAAGAGGTTCAGGTAATTGCAAACAGAACATTTCCACCGGGGATTATTTGTGTATAAAATGTCATTAATTGGCTTTTCAAGTTTATATTTTAGAGCAGCGTGAAAGGTCGTAAACTTCCCAGTCGGTGAGCCAATCAATACGTGTGCCGCGCAACTGGATTGAATCATCTGAACAGCTTCACAGTATTCTCTCAGACCTTCTCGGTGTCTTCCTACTCTTTGCTCTTGGCCAGCTGATAAGAGGAAATAAGAGACCAGGGCTCATTTTGGCAGGCGTCCCCTGGGAAGAGTGAAGCTAAAAGTGCCATTAAATGTATTTTTATACACCCTCCACCCTTGGTTACGACCAGGAGAGCTTTCTCAAAGGTCACTGTGGGTGGCTGTCCAGCAGTGAGAAAACAAGCACACATACAGAGTGCTAATAGACAGGTTAGCAACAAGTCCCTGAGAAAGTAATTAATTGGCTCTAGTCTGCCACCACTCTTATAACACAGCAATGTGCCCAAGCTGTGCAGTACGGATCCAACATATTTATATTTGAGCGCTTTACAGCCATAATGCTGCTTAGTGTTTTCATATGTAGGAATAAAGCATTTGGTCAGCTAATTTGTCTTTGGATTGGCTCTGAACAATCAGCAGGTCAAATAAAAAAAATATTTCCCCCCCCTGCCCTTTTCACAAGAAAAGTAAAATGAGAAACACAGTCGTTGCTGTGTAAATTAGCCAATGTCATTTACTTGGATGTATTTTTTTTAGTTTATTAAAATCAAGTTTGAGACATATGCTTTGATGGCATAAACTTGTAGTTTCTTCATTTTCTTTTGAAATCAAAACTACTCCTGCCCACGAACCTAATTTTTCCTCAATTGCTTGTTATCGTGGGGAAAAATAAAAGATGAATGAAAACCAATGAGTCAGACCTTAAAAACTGTAGTAAAAATTAAAATGTAGGTAATATGATCATTTTAAAGGGATTCATTTTTAATTTCATAAAGTGTACTTCATAAAATAGAATCAACCCCCCCCAACAAGCAACTTATATATTTTTTCTTTTTCTTTTTTTTTTTTTAGAAATATTCCATATGTTCCACTTAAGTTCCAAAAACACTTTTTGTTTTCATCCCAAAGAGAAATTAAATGCAAGAACAGTTTTGAGTAGCAGTCAATCTTACAACAAATCTAAAGATGACTCTGACTGAAGACTGTTGCTGCATGACATGCTAACAGCTCAATCTCCTGGCAGCAGAGATGGTATTTCACGGTTTCATATTTCTGGATGGCACTTCCTTCTTCTCCTTCTGCTCTTTTGTCCTTCTCTGCATCCAGGAAGCCTCCTTTTCAACTCATCTGGGATTCGGGGTCATAGTTAAGATCTTTAGACGCTAATCAGCTGTTCCCAGTTGTAAAAACAATACCTTGTTGCCACAGTTATACATCATAACAACTGCCTGGAAGTTTGCACAAAAATCCTTCAATCGCTCATCATCCAAAACCAGAGGGAGCAATTCTCCAAAAAAAACAAAACAAAACAAAAACAATGCCTCAACCAAAATGTTTTGAATAAAAGTCAGCAAAAAGTACAGAGCTAGTCCAACATACTGCTACCATGAGGGTGGCAATTCTAGAAAGTTATTAAAACTAAGTTGGGGGAAACTTGGAAAAAGTCTTGTTTTGGTTCTCCACACCAGTTACACTCACCCAAAAAGAGACGTGCTGACATGCCTCAAAATATTTGAAACGTGGAATAGCTCATAACTCTATCCTGAAAAAAATGAATAAATAAAACAAAAAATAACATGGAAAACCTCTTCAAATTCAACTTATTTTTGAGACAGAGCTTCCTTTTTTTTCTCATCCTTATTTTTTGAAAATAATTTTTTTTTACTTAGGGCCTTCTGTTATTTTTCCCTGAAGTCATATACAAGAGCAAGAGCAGAGAACTTTGTAGTTTTACTCAAGGTGGCAGGAACAACAACACATTTCTTTCTGTCCAGGCTACACCATGCTGTACAAGGACTCGAGTGCAGAACTCCTAGGTCTACATTGATCTCTCCCTCTCATATTTCTAGAATACCACACAGGAAAAACATTGTGTCCAGAATATGCTTCAACAGCAAGCTGCAAGAACTCCTATATCAAAATGATATCATGCACCTCTGGGAGACGGAACTAATTTCTCTGTTGTTGTTGAGCGTGTATTGAGCTATGTTTGGGGGGGAAATCACACTCATTAGATCCATACAGTAACGAGCCTCTAATACATATAAACGTTTAAGTTATTGTTATATATCTTAGCTTAATATTGCAGATATTTCACAAAACGCCAGGTATCAAGAGCTGAATTTAGTCAAGGACTCAAGATACAGATAATTTGAAAATGCCTCTGAGCCGACATGTTGCATTAGATCAGGTCATCTCCGCGTTAGGAAGCTGTTTAAAAGACATAATTCACCTTGAGCATATGGGTGGCTCCACCTTTTGTATGAGTTACAATAATAGGTAAAATAGGAAAACGCAGGATGGAGCACTGGTAACAGTGCAGATCTTAATCCCCACATTACAATAATGGAAACATGCACAAGAAGAAAACTGCATAGGTGGGAATGGGTTATTCTGACCCTGAATGGATTACAAGGGGGATTATGCTGCTCACTGACTCCAACAGAAGACAGGTTTTAGTGATTAATCATCAGAAACATAATGCTTTTTTTTTCTGCCTTCCTCTGAACATATGGTGTTAATAAACAGCAGCAACAAATTTAAGTTAATAAAACCTTCTCTTCCCCACCTGTCACTAGAGGCACATCTGATAAGGCAGATGTGCCGTGCAACACTGAAGATGGATTGCCGTTCTGCACCTCGTGTCTGTTTACTTTTTACTCATAGCACTTTTTTATGAGTTGGGTGATAAGAGGATTAGAGTTACCTTATGTGAGATTGCAGGAGGATAATTGACTTTTTAAGATGGTGTGAACTCCTATCGTTGCCTCCCTCATGCTGTGCTTTATAATTTAACCCTCATCTCATCAGTCATGTTCTGACCAAAACTAGCCATCAGACCCTTAGAGACATTTCTGATTTATGAGAAATAGCAATGTGTCATGTTTTTGGCATATTTTCCTCCCAACTTTGACCCAGTGCTGTTGAAAGCAGATAAGAATCTGAGAATCTGAGCTGTTGCATTTGGCTCAACAAATCGTCCTTTTTGTTTGCCGGGTCACTTTAGACGGACTGTCTATTTCGGCAGACCCGATGCTATCTGCTGCCCTTCTGTATAAACTCCACATCCATTGGACAGTAATGGCTTTTTCACAGTCTGGGCCTTTTGCTGAGTACTCGCACATTCCAGATAAACATTTGAGAGTGAGGGATAAAGTTGGACGTAATTTGCTGTCAAGTGGGGTGTTTTTCCAAAGAAATGAAAGAAAATTGATGTTTCCAAATAATGTGTAGTTTTTCCTCCTTCTATACCTGAACGTTGGCATTCTTACTTATTCCGAAAGGAAATGTGTGACCATACATCACATAAATACCTGAGGACAATTTAGAGAGACCAGTTAACCCAACAATCCTTTTTTTTTTGGACTGCGGGAGGAAGGTGGTGTACCCAGAGAGAGCACGACTTTCATAGGGAGAACATGCAAACTCCATGCAGAAAGACCAAGTCTGGGATTCGAACCCTGGACCTTCTTGCTGCTGTAAACGGTGCTACCAGCCGCTCCACAGTTCAGCCCAAGTCTCATTTAATCTTTGAATGAATCTAGTTATTTTATGAAGGCCTCAACAGTTCACTGTAGACGGAATAAAAAGAAAGGACACATATTCGGCTGAGTATTTAATTATATTGGGTTCTTAATCATCTCGCAGATCACGGTTTAACCAATCATCTGAAAACGGAAAGAGCACGGTATGACCGACAAGACAAGTCGTGACCGTCCATCTAAACTGACCAAGAATGTGGAATAAGTTGATTTTTGAACTTTTTGGCTTATGTGCTTATCTTTGTGTGGCCGAGCACTAAAATGGTGCAGTATCCTAAACACACCATCCCCACTGTTACATTTGGTGGTGGTAGCTTCATGCGTCATCAGCCTGCAAGAGGTTTAGGCCAGAGAAACAATGGATTGAATTAGATCAAAAGTAAATTATACCCACTTAAAGTCCAGACCTAAATGTTATTGAAAACCTGTGGCAAGGTATGACAGTTGCTGAACTCTGGCACTATTTGTCTAGTCTGACCGAGCTTGAAGATTTGTAAAAGAAGATTATACAGAAATTTCAGTCTAGACATTTTGGATGTTTGTTTATATATAACATCCCGATAAACAAATGCATTGCTTTGAGATGAATGGGCATTGAATTCAATTGAAATACGTCGAGGTTTGTGGTTTTAACATAACGTATAATATTTTTCAAGGCATCTGCAAGTATTCTCAGCAGCAGCTGCGGAATATCTGGAGGGAAATTATCATTGAAAATGTCATTACAATGTCAAAGCACTGCAAGGCATGTCTGTGAAAGCTGAAAAAAAACGAAATGTTGCAGTGTGTTTTAGTAGCAGCTCCAATGAGCAAAAATAGGATTAGCTTTGATCACAAGTGCTGACGTTAACCTCTGACCTCGGGCCCTTTAACACAGTTCCCATTGAACAATTAATTACACTGGGTTTAGCTCATGTTTTCTTTTTAGGTTTGAGGCACAAACTGGCTTTCATACATGCCTGTTCTTTCTGATTAAGCAAGTAGTTTTGTTTCAGTTTATTTACTTGCTAAAGTTGAACTCTTTCCAGAATAACTTAAGTGACGGCTGGCTGCAGACTCATTTTCAGAATGTCTGGGTCTCATGTTATTTGTATAACAATGGCTTTTATTGAGCTCTATGCAATTCTCATTATGAAAAAAAAGCTGAAATCTTTCTGTGACATAGCAGGAAAAAAATGAATGTTTGAATTTCTGGTGTTAAGATGCAAGTGAGGTCTCCTACCCTTCTCTGTGGGCCTCTCCCTTTTCCAGTTCCTGGATGACGCCCAGCAGGACTTTGATGGTCTCCTGACTGGAACTGATGAGGTTTTCCATGGCTTGAAGCTGTGCTTTTACATCCCCGTCCTGGTTTACAGGCACTATTTGCTTGCAGGCTTCTTGTGTTTGGTCGGAGGGAGCCCCATCAGCCTGACCGCCCATGCAGCCTGACGGAGGCTCATCCATGCCCCGCATAGGCCGGGCTGAAAGCTGTCCTGTACTGCACTGCGCCTGCGTTGTACAGCCCCTTCTGGCTCGCGGTAGAGTCTCGCTAGACAGTCCGTTCAGCTGCAGGCCTTTCTTCCTCTTGCTCTGCACAGACGGACTGTCCAGGCACTCCACCTGTGTGAGAGAGTTCCAGGCGATGGGGCCCGTAACCTTGGAGGTTCTGTCCGGGAGAGTTCGGGACGAGCCTTCCTCCAAATTGAGCAGCTGCCTCTTGGCCAGGCGGTCTACGTCGGACTCCCTGTGTTGTAATCCAGTTCCGGCTTTGGACGGGACGCTGCAAAGCTGGTACTCCCCTTGTGTTCCAGCTCCGCTTCCTCTCGGCGTACCCACAAGGCAGTCTGTGTCTGCAGTGCAACTGAGCAGCAGAGCGTCAGAGCACAGGCCATCAGGTGCACTGTGCTGCTCCACTGTGGCAATGCACTCATTAGTATGGAGCAGAGCCCTGGTCCTCAGGACTCCTCTCCCTCTGCTCGCTCCCTCCTCCTCCTCGTCTAAACCCTGCTCAGCCGCTTTGGATTGCTTCGCCTCCATGACAAAACCGTTATTGTGACCTTTATACGTTTCCACAGCTGCCACGTGTTTAAATGTGTGGCCTTTTTTGCGCTCAAAGGGAAAGGTCTGGTAACGTTTCTTTAGGTCCGGGGACGTCTGGACGCCCGTGCTCCTGGTGACGTTTGGGATGGACCTGCGGGCAGGGACGGTCATGTACTTGCGGTACGCCACTTTGTACGACATTGGCTTGCCGCCTTTCCCCGCCGCCTGCAGCTCCGCCTCCCTTTGCTCGTTCTGTGCCTCGCAGATGTCCTTGAAGCGCACTTGCAGGGCTTTGTTTCTCTTCCTCACCTGTCGACTGGCTTCCAGGGAATACTCCAGTGCCAGGGAAGTGGAGGGCAAAGGCGGTGCCTCTGAGTCGGACTCTGAGTTGGTGAGCATGCATTTGCTACCCTCCTTGCTCACCATGTTTCCTAAGAGACATGAAGAGAGATGCTTTGTAAAAATAAATAAATAAATAAATAAAAATCTGTCAAGAATCACAGAGACAAGCAACTTTTCCTGAGTATTACATATAACAAATAAACACAAACATACAGGATTCTGCAGTTGTTTATGCATCATGATTCTAGGGGTTTTTTGCAGATCTGTAGGCAGGCTTGAGAAAAGTTTTTCAGAATTGAGTGTTCTGAAGCAACCCTTTTTTTTCACCATTTTTAGACTTTTTCTTCTAAAACTTTGCAGGTTTTGATGACATCATGACTAAGTGTATTGCAGGCACATATCCAGAATGCACTCAATCTCTATAAAACTAGCAGCACTGTTTTAGCCTCACTTTCCGTTTTTTATTGTTGGCAATTAAATAAATGTATTACCTGTTGTCTTTATCTCTGTTCACCACTAAGTCCATTAGTGATATTTGCTAGTTTGCTTTTTTCAATTAAAAGCAAACTAGTTCTTTTAATACACTTTAAATGAACCACATACACACTATAGTGAGACCACTGCATGATCATACCCTTTTTAAATCAGAATGTAAAATCAGGTTTTAAAACATTTCTGTGCCCTCCAAATGAAGGCACTTAACTCCCATCCCATTCCCAGAGGTGGTGTAGTTACGATAAGTGTGCTGCTGTCATAATGTAGTCTATGCTGCCCTGCTAGTAGGCGGTGCACAGTAAATATTACAAATCCCAGAATGTTCTCCAGCTGCATCGGTATGTCAATTAGGACCCATGACCCCAGTCCTCTGTTGAGATATACTAGCACATCAGGCCACACCCTCCCAAAAATGGCTAAAAGGAAAGATGGAAAACTTGGTTTGGCTTGGTTTTGAAGCAGATCGCGAATGAAAATATGATGCAAAATGAGCAGAAACCGAAATTGAACGGCGCTACAGCTAAATGCGCTTTTTATTTTGTTAGCAGTGATATTTTTGTAGCTTTAAAATATTTTTGTCCATCATTGAATACAGTGTCTTTCTTGGGATCCTGGTTTCTTGTAGTATTGTTACAACTTACTTTGTACATGCACAACTGCAGAAAAAATCTGAATGTGTGTTAATCTTTTATCTCTGCAGTAACATGATGACAATGTAGTAATTTGCAGACCTTTTGTTTGCTCTGATGAAAATCTTCTCACCTAGCTGTGTGAAATGTTTAAAGTGGGTCCAACAGCAGGGTCATCCATCCTATTTTCTCAGTTAATTGACATCAATATTTGACCACGTGGTGGCTCTCACAAACAGTGCACAGAGCATTAACATTCACCCCAAGATGGTTGGACTTTTAAGTGTGAGCTAAATTAAGAACCCTCTCATCAAACAACTTAACCTGACAGTGAATTTTATGCACTTCACCCAAGATACTATGCATATTATACAAAGGAGGGATGGATCATAAGCATGTTTTGCAAAGTCTGCATAATTTCTTTACGTTTCGACCCCCACAAGATTCACTTGACATCCACCAAAATATGTTGCAAGACAAAAACTGACTCCCACTAAATATAAGTTGTTTTATAGATGTTACAGAATGAATCTGTTATGATCTAACAATGTTTGAGGTTTCCCAGCTGAATTTCTTCAGTAGTGTCCAAAATAGTACTTTTTTTAACACCTGGCGATAAGCACAAGGACATACCGTTGAGCGCTGCGCTTCTTTAACAGATACAAAAACGACTTGTTTCTTAATCTACTTTCTCAGTTATCAGAATTAAAGACAATGTCAGTTTTTGGTACAACAGAAGCATGAGAAAAAGCTAGCAGAGATGATGAATTATTACAGGTATGGTGCTGGCATCGTGACTCTGCAGCTTGTTTTTGAGGCTCTGACAAAAAAAAAAAAAAAAAAAAATGGAATAGAATTCCATCTCTGCCTGCTGATTTACAAAAAGCAAACACGCCACATGCTCACAGACGTCGAAAAAGATAGAATAATTATACTTTGATGGCCGCTCTCTGACAAAGGTAAATGATGTTCAGTTTAAACCGTGTCTCCTTTTTTCTCACTTGTTTACTAACACTCTGTTTCCCTTGTGTTCAATTGTGACATTTTTAGCTCCTTTAGAGAAGAGAGACTAGGCTGTATTTGAATGTCATTTATCTGCCATAATAGTTTTGCCTGCAAAAACATCTCTAAATACAGAAACGTTATATTTTGGCAAGAATAATTCTTTCTTTTCTCCTCTAAGCAAGGCATCTCTTTCGCTTTCATTTTACTGAGCTGTATCCATGTGGGTAACGCCTGACTTTCAGGGAGTCTGTCGCCAGGTGACGTCATCCGTAGCATGTCCCGCCTCCACAAACTATCGACGGCCCTCGTTTGTGGAGCCAGTTGGCCAGCAGTGTCACCGAGAAGCAAGAGCATAACACAAAGCACCTTTTATACAAGCTGGAGATGGCAGCCTTCTGCTGTGCAAGCAGATGTTTGTTTGATTCTCGACAGGCAGATGATTACTGAAATGACCACGGCGTTCTGTGAGGAAGCGGTTTTCAGGATGTCTGCAGAATGCTGCAAAGCACCAAACAAATTGGGAAACCTCAGAGACTCTGCTGTGAAACGATGCTGTTCTTACTCTATTAAGATTGCAAATGCAAAACCTACTCAGAGAAAAGTAATTATCTTCACACACAGGTGTTTGTATTGAAGTGAGACTTGTATTGATTAATTACACACTGAGTGATGTATTTCTCTCAATTTTGGCGGGGAGACTTATGTTCATAAACTGCACACTATATGCACTCTGTACTTGGATGGGCCTCCTTTTCGATGAATTACTGCGTCAATGCGACATGGCATGGAGGTCATCTGCTGAGATTTTAAAGGTATCCCAGGTTGCTTTAATAGCAGCCTACAGTTTTCCTGCATTGCTAGCCATGGCGTCTTTCATCCTCGTCTTTATAATAGTCGATAAATTCTAATGGGGTTTAAGCCAGGGCACTTAGCTGGTCAGCCGAGCACGGGGAGACCACGCTCAATAAACCAGGTGTTGGTACATCTGGCAGTGTGGGTCAGGTGCCAGTTCCTGCTGGAAACTGAAATCAACATCTCCATAAAGTCTGTCAGCAGGGGAAAGCATCACACGCTCTGATGTTTTCTGGTAGATGTCTACATAAAACGGACAAACACCGGCAAATTACATGGCTGTCCAAACAATCACTAACAGTGGAAACGTCATACTGGATGTCAGTTATGTTGGATTCTGTGTCTCTCCACTCTTTGCCCAGACTCTGGGACCTTAAATTCCATGAAAAGCCCCATTTGAAGAGGACTTTGGACCACCGAGCTAGTTCACTTTATTTATGTTACACCAATACACAACATGTCATCTTCAAAAAAGTCATTTTAATTCAGTCATACATACAGCTCAGAAAATATTGCTACCAGAATGTAAAGTAGGAGAATTCAGGCTGGATGTCTCCACCCTGACCATTCCTTTTCCAATTATTACCCCCCCCTGTCCAGCATACAAAGCCTTTCTTTTGAACAAAGGCTTTTTCCTTGTTCTTTTGTCTCTTTGAACATGTCAACGTTGTTTTTTGTCTCCTTAGCTCAGGTAATATGCTTCTAGTGGTGTCATTGTTTCAGGAGTACCTTAACTCATAAAATGTGGCAGTTGTGGCTCATGTCCTGCATATGCGTAGTGGCCCTGACTAAAACCTCAGTTCGTATTTTGTAAATGTCTTTTTAAAAATTCTTCTTGTGGTTATCCCTATTGCTTGTGTTATTTCTACCACCGTTTTTTTTCTTTCACTAAATTTTCCAGTAGTTTGCTTGGACATACCCAACTTCCTAAAGAGTGACCTCGGTGGCCTGTGGAGTGTGTCGGTGATTATCTGCTGGATGATTATGAGGTTAACTGTCTTTCCTATGATTCTGTAGGTCGTAACATTAATAATGCAATTTTTATTGATCTTTTGAAATACTTAGGGATTTTATATTTTCATTACTCAACAACTAAGCAACATATTTTTTACCTTTTCAGCTGAATGGCTGAAATAAATAACATTTTTGATATTCGGCATTAAGTCGTTCCAGTGTGTTGTATATTACTTTCCATACCAAGCAGTTTGTTTTGAAAGGAGGCAAAAATAAGAATCAAGGTTAGGGGATTATATTTGCTTTTTTTTTTCTTTTTTTTGAGAAACCTGTGTTCTGTTGAGAAAGAATTATTATCAAGTGGTCCATTGTAAAGTATGAATAAAATTACTGAATGACTCCTGACCTCTTTTCCATTAGGTTGATTGAGCTGAGAAATTAGAGCGCCACCAGAATGTAAAGTAGGAGAATTCAGGCTGGATGTCTCAAACCCATTCATTTTCCAATTATTACCCAGACTGTCCGGCATACAAAGCCTTTCTTTTGAAGAAAGGCAGATCTTTCTGTGCTCTTCTGTCTCTTTGAATAAGTCGGCGCTATATCTGTTCATCTGCAAAACTCTGTGCTCTCCTGATCTCTCGCTGCCAGTGTCCTCTGCATGTTTATACAGATGGTGACATTTTCAATGGGAGATAAAAGCATCTGACATGCTCTCTCCGAATGCACTCTCCGAAGAATTCTGCCTTGTGAAACGAAACCCTGCATTTGTTTAAAATTAGAGGACCTTCTGATTTTTAATCATTTCAAATGTGATTGTAGATTTAGCTTTTCAAAACAAACATAGCAGATCTTTTTTTTTTTTCTTCGTGCATATGCAGTTGGATGTCGTCGTATCATATTTGCACTAGAGCGTAATCCTTTCTGACACATCGGCACCATAGGCTAAATGAAGTGTTCCGGGCTCCACATATCTGATTTATTACCCATTGGGATCAGACCCCGGACGACCGCTGCAGCGCTCGTTTCTCACCTCTGGCTGGAACATCACCCCATGGCCTCTTCCATAAACAACACAATTCAGCACGTAAGCTCCGACAGCTGACCGTTTTTTTTTGTTTTTTTTTTTTAAATGCACGTCTGCTCTTTTTTACATCTAAGGGCACATTTGTCAAGCGGACTGACCCACTATTTTCTACCCAGACCTCGCAAAAACGGATCTCGTCGAGTCACATGCATATGGCTAAACACATCAACATGCTCACATCTGACCTTGTTCTAGAGGCACAGCTCTCTTGCCTGTCAGTCAGGCACTATGAGCAACTGTTTGGGCATTTCCTGGGAGATTATTGCATTTGTCCTTAAGTTAAATCTTTGGAGTACTGCAAATTCAATCTAGGTCATTATTTCTAAAAAAAAAAAAAAAAAATGTCTTTATAAAAAGCATAGTTGCCCTTTTCCCCCCATCACTCATGCTCATTTAAGGCATCGCACCTTGAATTAAAAATGACCTCTCATTACTTGCATTTTTTAAACTCCACATGAGTCAGCAGAGCTGTGAACGTCACTCTGCTGATTTGCCTGTGGGGAATCTATTAAATGTGCAAATTTTAGTGTCCTCGTTCAACCTGTGGGGATAAAGTATCTACCGTAACTTCTAGGCTGACTAATTTTGTTTTATCACTTCGGCTCCACCAAAGGGAAAATCCATTAATATAACATGCATCACAAAGCCGAATTTATTAAACGCAGGAGCCATGGCTATACATGTCAATTAGAGGCAGCAATGCAACAGCAATCTTTTTTGCCGAAGCTGTTTAACGTTGTGTTTCTGGCAGGCTTTTTTCCATTATCCTCATTTTTCTTTTTCATTAACAACTAAACGCTGTAAAGAAAACTCTGTGAAAATATTGCAATAGTAGTTTAGTGCAAGTGGAACAACCCATGGCTATTTACTCATCTGATTACATTATTTTTTCTTAAAAGCACGTTCTTATAACATGAACCTGTTAGTTGTAGCTGAGTGCTATGCAATTGCTAAATGCTACTATAAAATTAAAAACAAAATGGCTAGGGTTAGCTAGTCTTTAGCTTTCAGAACCTTCTAAAACCTTTGCCGAACTGTGCCTGGAAATACTATTTTCCATTTTTGAAAGTTGGGTATTGATAATTTTAAGTAAAAAAATTAATAATAATCACAATCAGCTTTATTGGCCGTTGTGTGCACAAACAAGGAATTTGACTTCTGTTCCAAGTGCTCGCAACCTACAAGACACAAAGTATAAAGATATAAACTGGGGTCCTTCTGCTTATTGAAACGACGAGTTAAGACAATATCTGTGTACTTTTATCCTTGACTTTGTAAGGTATGCTTCCTAATGTCTATTCCAGATGCCAGTTACGTCTCTTCAGGTAAAAGAAATGCGGCATAAGCGGTAACCCATTTCTGCCACCAGATTTACTGCGTTATGAGAGAAGCTTGTTGTCACAGTACGTAATATGTAAATACCCCTGATCTCTCAATGAGAAGTATGTTAATCTCATACTTAATGAGTGTTATAGTTTTGAAGTCCATAATTATGTGAAGTCATGCAGATAAAGAAAGCAAATAGCTTTAATCTGACTCTTTGCTACATGAAAACAATCCCCTCCGCAGTTTCGTATTGTAGCAGCTCAGATGCTCCATAAAGAAACGACTGACAGCATCGTCTCAGTCATGGAGGTTCCCAACTCCTCAGTGATCCATCGCTATCGTTTCTTGTGTTGTTTTCATCTTTTATTCCCTTTTGTCGGCTTCTGCTCATAATTACATGGGGCTTAGTCGTGTTTGGAAACATCTTTGATTCGTCTCTTAAAAGCGCAGCAATTATTGCAGTGAAACAAAAAATTGTTGCTGGGGTCTCTTGTAGTAGCACTGCTGATTTATTGTTTGGATTTTCACTTTATTCCTTGTCTGCGGTTGTAATGTACTATGGTAAAAATGGATATGGCGCTGTAGAACTAAATGCCTGTGCAAGTCAGTTTTGAGGGATAACATTAACACAGTGCAGCAAATCTTTTGTCAGCGAATGCCGGAAAATTGTACTGTTGCAGGATTTTAGAGGATCCAGCAATGTCTGACCAAGCATTCTGTTTTACTGCTCTGTTCATAGGCCGATTGAAATAGTAATCATATTCTCATAGTCTTAAAGTAGGAACTTGAAATTTTAAAATGACTGAGATTTTGATTGAAATGATCAAATTAGTGATTTGTGCCTTGTAAAAAGGTTTTAAATATATATATTTTTTTCATTGAAATCGGGGGGGAAAAGTATGTGAAAAATGAACAGCTTTAAATGTTATGTTGAAGAGCAACAAAATTAGCAGGAAGTAGCTGCAAAAAAAAAATATTTTTTTGGGAGCCACTTTGGTCAAAGAAGGAAAAAAGGTCCAAAATGATGGTTAATACTGTGCAAACAGCTTGAATGCTATTTTTAGTTTTAAATTAATAGACAAAAAAAACCCTGTAATCTGTTTTGACTCAGAATAACTGTAATTTTAATCAACAGGGGAGATATGGCTTGAGCAAAGGCCTGGTATTTATGTTTTCGTGTTTTTTTTATTATTATTTTTAAAGTTATAGGTTGCTGTAAAATCTTTTTGTGGAGATTCTATAAAAGTGACGAGATGATTTAATGTGCAGTTATGATTTACAGGACCTGTCTGAATATTTAAAAGCTCAATGCTGAGCTAAAATAAATCAGGTCTTAGAGCTTTAAAGTAAGGTTCTCTGGCCATACAAATGGAAAACTGCAATCCTCCATCTCACTCTCCCATTTATCGTGGAGGTAAAAGTGTGTCAGCTGGAAATACATGCATTACCTGCTCGGGAGTGTGTCGACAGCATGCAGTTAGCTTAATTGAGAGGATTAAAAGCACAGCTGATACTTACACTCCCATAAAAAAATTGCATATCTGCCTTTTGAGTTAATGGCATTTTGAGATTTTCAACCACTGTCTTTTTGATCCTCATACCCATATTGAATGCTTAGAGTGGCTGATGTGGAAGTGGACTTATTTAACATCTACGGCGACTAAAACTGGATATGGAGGACAGAACAATCACCGGTGTTTGGGGGAAAAAAATGAAACAAGAAGATGGCGTCAGCCAAATTCTGCCTTTTCATCTCTACACAGTTGTACACTTAAATGTCCCTTCATCCCAATGCAGAATTTGCAACCTGGACACTTTGTGAGCTGTGTGTCTTCAGATTTGAACATTGGTAGAAAGTAACAGGCTAATAAGTAGTAGTCAAAGCAATCACACTAACGGCGCCGTTCAAGCAACTAATGGTGCTGTTAGGGCACATAAGCCCTACCCTCTGCTCAGCTCACTGTTGGGGTCGTCGTAGCTTGATCGTTCAGGCGTACCCCTAATGAGTTGGTGCTCACGTGTCCTATGGTATGAATTGTTGGGGAAAAAACAAAAAACAACAACAAAAAAACAGCTGGAAATATGTCAGGGCTGCAAAGGAGGAATTTAAACGTCTGAGGTTTAAATTGTTGAATTTTGGATTCTCATATTTAACATATTTGACTTTGTTCACTCCTCTCTCAAACTAACCAATTCCCCTACGCTGGTTCTACACATTGCTGTTATGAAACAAGTGCCCCATCTTTGAGATGTGGATAAGCTGCTGATTCTTGCTGCCGTTTAGTTTCTCCAGTTTACAAGTCTGAACGTTCATCAGCATGCATATGACACCGACGACCAAAACCATGTAACAGAACCTTTTGGTTTTACACCAACTTCAAGAAAACGGTTTTTAAGTGCTACTTAATAGGAATATAATTTATGGTAATGTCTGCATCTGGGATGTATTTTTGTGCCTTGTTTGCACAATTTTATTAGTTATTGGAGAGCCTGTCCATTTTTTACGGCATTGTAAAGACTGTATACTGTTCAAGAGACTCTCATTGAGCCTCCTATTCTTGGTATGGGTGTTGTGCACATCTTCAGAAAATGTTCCCCTCCTCTACTGTGTAAGGCCCTAGAAATTACAGTCATAAAAAGATAACATGGTAGTCTGTATTTATGGGCTCGTCTCATCCTTGGACTGTAGCCTGCAGACACTGTAGCCTTATTATTATTTTTTTTACTCACCTGGTCCCTGCTGAATAGTGCTTGTTTTTCTTGGTACGTCCCCTATTCCTGGTTGCTAGTCAACATATGTGTCGTGCTGGTGCCCAGGTGGGTTCTCAGGAGTTTGATTAATTCTCAGGAAGCCTGTCCATACATCAGCGAACATAGCGTCTGCCGTAAACGGAGAGCAGACCTGAGGAGAGGATGTGTTCTGCAGTGGGCGCCTGCTCTAATCAGAATGCATCAGATGGCTCTACCTTTTTGCAGCTCTTCATCTTTCAACGCAACAACCTATCCTTCATGTCTTTTCATGCTTCCCCCCCCCATCTTATTCCTCTCTATTGCCTTTTCTCTTTTTGTCTCTCTCTTTCGTTGCTTTAAGTTTCACACTGGCTTCAAAGCTCATAGGCAGCTAAAGAACTCCCCTGCCGCTTTCACATAGGCATCTCTTGCAAAATAAAAAAATAAAATAAAACACATTGACAAGAAAAAGAGGAAAGAGGAGGGGGCATGGGGGTGTTGAAGAGTAGAACAAACAGGTGCAGGAAGAAAGAAGTTGTCACTATGTTTGGGTGGTGCAGAGTTGGATGTGAGTAAAATGGAAAGGGACTGATTTGGAAAAAAAGAACGTGACAGAACGGATTGAGATCTGAGCTGAACATTAGTGAAAGATCACAAGTCAAAAAGCTACCAAAAATCATCTTGGTATGGTATTTAGAGTCACCCTAAATCGCTCTTATGGTTATTTTTATTGTGCAAGTAACGAATCATGCTGAAAAAGATAATCATACAAGTTTGTTTCTTAACAAATTCAGCCAAATAAACAGTTAATCTCTTTGTGCAGATGGTGCACAGAAAATCAAATCTAAAATCATAACAAGGAGCCAAGGTTTTACATTCGGGGCATTCAGATGCAGATTGCGTTGTGCTTTATGTGACTGTGCCAAATGTTTGGTTGTTTCGTGTAACTTTTTTATTTTTTGCATGTCAAAGGTAAAAATCAGTTGTTTTTTTCTCCTTAAGGTGGTATCTTCACATACCAAAACCACTGAGCACATTTGCAGTTGTCATATTTTACTATCAGAGCTTTTCAGATGAAGGTGAATTAAGAGCCACTTTTTTGGGACGTTTCTGACCAAATTTGACAGCCGATGAGCTAAACTAATTTCATGTGAATCTAATAGTCCATTGTAAGAAAATGTGATTATTCATAAGTCATTTTCCATTTTACTCAAGATGAAGTCTAAGGGATGACAAAGTCACAAGGAAACCCCCAGAGATCCCTCTTCTCAGTAACTCTCTCCTCTCCATTCTGGGGTTTCCCAAGGCAATCCCCGGCTAGAAAGGGGGAAAAACAGTCCCTCCAGTAAGTTCTGGGTCTGCGCTGGGAGCGTTCTGGTCAGATTCCCAAACCACCTCATCTAAATCCTTTTGATGTGTAGGAGCAGCAGCTCTACTTTCAGAATGAGGCCTAACGGATCTCTCTCTCTTTCGTCCTTTCTCTCTCTCTTTCTTATAAACAGTTAATAACACCATAATTAGATACTTACTACGAAACATTCTTTATTTTTTTTCCTCAATAAGCAGTTATGGACAAGTTCAACGGGATATTTATGAATCACTTTTTTGCCAAAAGCAGCTTGTTTATCTCCTTTGTGGCTCTTCAACTGTTGCACTAGAACTGCATCTTATTTTGCTTTGTAAATGTAAGTGTCAGTCATTAATGAGGTGAATGTTATTGCCGAGTGCTACTAAATAGCAATGCTTTAAAGGGTGACATTGGTTTTAATATAATTGCATTTTAATACCTGCAGAGGTAACTATAATCAACCCTTTAACTTTTCTGACTGGCCTTATAGATCAAAAATATTTGGTTCTGCTTAACAATTAACCTGTCACCCCCAAAGATGTTGACCCCGCAGTTTTGTTCTTCGCCGTCTGAGAATCAATAATTTGTGTCTAAAAATAGCCTCAGAGCTATTTATTAAGTCCCCAACCTTGCTCTGGAAAACATGCAGCAGCTAGGAAACTCTGACTCGCATTTGCTTCTTTCATCACTGAGCATGCAGCAGGCAAAGTTCATTTAGGCTTGTTGGTTTATGTATTTATTACTATTTATTGTTGTTGACTCCTGGGTCCCCACAACGTCTCTTCCTTTCCTTATAATTGTTGCAGCCTCTCCAATTTGTAGTGATGGGCCAGATGCTTTCTGTCGTTCCAGTGATTTCATAAAATCAGTTATGCCATTGCAAAAAATAACAAAACAAAACATCTCCTCTTTTAGCCCAGCAGTTATTCCCCACATCACATAGCAACCAGACCCACAGCACTGTTTGCCCTTATCTGTTTAGATATTTGTGCTGAAAAATGACTTGATTTTGTAAAATGCCAAATTAATACTTAGAAATTATGTTGGCTGTATGTCTCTTAAATATATATATATATATTTCAAACTCGATCATTCTTGCAGTAGTGTTTTACTGACTCTTAAATTCAACAAACCCAGTTTTAAGCCTTAAATACTCTAACATATTTAGATATTGCGTACAAGGGCTGTAAATACTGTTGTTTTAAATGTGTCTATTGACAGATTTCTTTTTCCATCTACTTTTTCGTTTATTGCTCTAAAACCCCTTTCTGCTGAGACTTGCTTGACATAAATGCGCACTATGAAGTTTACTTTATACTGTAAGAAACATAAGGTTAGGTCAGTGAAAATATATCGACTAAAATTGACAAATCACATTTAACTTGATCAAGTTAATAAATATGTTTATATCTAATTCAGAAAGCCATTAAGTTGGCGTTTTCGTCCGTCTGTTTTGGTCCGTTTTGCCTTGGCTCATTTAAAGACGATATAAATTCCACCAATTCTTCGTATCGACCTCTGGGCCATTTGTCGCCTCTGCTGACTGGGCCGCTACCACGAAGCAGAGTGAAACACAAGCTTTACACACTCACACATGCGCCAGCTCACACCAAACACCCGGGAGAGCTCAGGCGTGAAGACGTACAGCATCAGTCACATAAAAAAAACAAAAAAACCACTTCCTCCTCAGCCACCCTTATGCACGTTTCACCTGCGCTTCATGGTGCTCCCTCAGTAAAAAAAAAAAAAATCTGACTGTTAATTAATAATCCTATTAGCACATGAAAGGCAACATCTGGCTTGTTCCAGAAGCAATCGTTCTTTCATAGGGCAGTAATTTGTTTTCTGGATGAATGAGCATCCGTCCCGGTGAGGCGGCGGCCATGGGAGGTGGAGTTGCACTTCGACCTTCGTTAGGACGCAGTCTTTGCAGGCTGAATGTAAAAACACTCAGACTTGAGGAAAAAGTAGACTTTTTTTTTAGTTAAACTTAAATGCTTCATATCACTAACCATATCCATCAAAAGGTTTTAAATGCCTTTTAGTTGGGTGAAAGAAATAGATTTCATTCTTTTTGCTGATTCGTGAACACTGACTAATGTAAATGTGGTCTGTAGTGCTTCACATGTTCTGATTTTTTTTTTTTTGTGATCTCCTTGGTGAGTCAGTGGTGCAATCTTGGAGTAATTTTGGGAGTTGATCACTCTTGGGAAGATTCACCACTGAACACTGTTTTCTTGTTTAAGGATAAAGGACTTTAACTGCGGTTTTCTGTAGTTTCAAAAATGTTTTTCTTCAAACTGATGGATGTCAGTGACTTTGTTCACATCTGTACCTGAATGTCTGTAGACCGAGGGCATAGATTGTTGCTTTCTGAGATGTATTAACCTACTTGATGTTGTCAGATTGGTTCCATTTGACTGATTTGGGTGGGGCTTATGAAAATTACCCAGTAAGTTCCTTTCGGAGCTTGTGACTGCAGAAACATTCCAGTTTCCAACAGATTGACAGGGTCAATATTTCTTCCTGCTCAGTTTCTCAGACTTAAAATACTGTCGTTCATCTCTTTTTTTTCCTTCCATCTTTCTTTTTTCTTTGGGTTTGTTGAAAGTGAACCAAAGCCGTAGGGGGGAGATGGCGTCAGAGCAATGACAAGAGCCGTGGTTGAAAGAGAGACAGAGCGATGGATGGGAGGAGAGTTGTGAGGATGACTGTGACTGGTGCTGGCTTTGCTGTGTGGAAGCTGAAGGACATTGGACACATGAAGGTTTTCTCTTCATCATTCCTCGCCACACATCTGCAAACCCCACCTACTTTTGATCTATAAGAAGATGCCTTGATTATCTTCTAGTGTCAGCTCTCACTACCTTTTCGTTCTGTGCAAAAAGCTGGCTTGAATTTTTGAAGGAAATGCTTTGTCTTTCAGTTTTGCATTTTATTTTTTAGGTAGCTTTCCATCTCATGCAGCTGCAACATTGAGAGGAAATTGCAGCATCATGTTAGACCCTCTTTTATCTGTTTAGCTGATTCAGTCAAGTTGAATGTGCATCAAAAATGTCAGACACAAATAAAAAAAAAAATAAAAAACTCACCTCACATATTTTAACTCAGTTTCTCTGAAGTACATCCTACAGCAAATCCTCTTCAACATTTACCCCATCTTCAAGACTGATATTCTCTTCTGCTAAACATATTTAATTTTTCATCGGATGACCTTAAGGGGAAATCTTCTGCAAAGATATTCCTCGCTACCATATTCAAGACTTCTAGATTTCCTGGATTTCCCCTCCATCCGGAGGTTGTTTGAGCAGACTTTCCTCTCTCGCGGATGCAGACTGAGTGATGAAACACAAGAGAGGACGAGAGCAAAGAGGCGCAACTCACCTCAGACTGAGCGATGCTGACGTAAAAGATGCGATATCCTAGATCCCCGCTTGTGCCCCTGCATGCCCGTTTCCCTCAGCGGATTAGAGGCGAGCTGGAAGAGGAGGCTTTTCCATGGCAGAAGTTGAGAGGACGCGGAGGCATGCGGAGCAGCGGCGGCGGCAGCAGCAGCTGTTCGGAGTACTTGTCGCACATCCGCGTCCTCTGATCCTGTGGCGTCCGGACTGAGTCAACACTCCTCTGCCCCTTCTCACCGTGCCGATTGCTTTCACTCACTCACGTCTGAATGCATGCACGCTCACACTCGCTCACACACGCACACACACTCACACACACGCACACGTAGGAACGCGTGCGCTGTAGCTGAACTCCGGACACCTCAGTGGCGGATCCCACGCAGGCAGAATATCCCCATCATGCCGTCGCAGTTCCGCTGTCTGGCTTTCTCCTCTTTTTCTGTGTGTCTGAGTGTGCATGAAGGTGGGTGAGAAACACACAGAGAGGGAGAGAGAGAGAGTGAGAGAAAGAGAGAGACGGGGAGAGATTAAGTGAAAAGGGGAGGGAGTATGGGAAGCAGAGTTGGAGGGAGGAGGGAAGGTTGCGATCTAGAGCTCCAAGGTTTGGCTTCATCTGGCAGCTTCATAAAGTTCCAGGTGATCACGATAAGTTTTTCGTAGTTTTATTTTTGCTGTACTTTTACAAAAAATGTATTTCTTACGTCGTACTTTTCTGACATCTCTGCATCAAAGACAGCAGCAGATGTGTTCCTGACGTGCCGGTCTTCGTGCACACCTGTGTCTTTAATTCCATTGTGTTGCCCGGCATCTCCATCGAGCCGTGCCTGTCAGGTGGGATCATTCTTCGGAGTTTCATTACAAGACCGTTCACCTTCTGTCAACTCACTTTTTCCAAGTCCTTGGAGCTCTTCTCCTTTTGTGTGGGAAGACGATTCCATCTGCTTGTCCCTCGCTCTCTGGAGCTCGTTTGCCTGATCTCTTCCCAGCTATTTATCCATCTGTCATAGGCGAGGCAGTAGTTTAGCGCCTGTTTGTTCACAAGGAAATCTGTTTTTCTTTCCAAACCTACTTAGATTTTGTAGTGTGCCATAGATGGAATGGATTAACAAATGGATTCTTCGACAGGAAAGGGCTGGCATTTGAATAAAAAAAAAACAAAACAAAACAAAAAAAAACTTCAAGATGTGGAAAAGTATGGAAAAGGATATTAGTGTGGAAAATGTATTTTCAGATTTTATTCCCTATTCACTGGTTCAAAATATGGGATTAATAGATCTATCGCTCCTTCCGCTCATTCATTCATCGTTCTTTGATTCATCGGTCCATCTGTTTTTACATACATCCTTTCGTCTGTTCATCCATGGATCCATCTCTTCATCCATCCATCTATCCATCTGAACTAAATGGAACTAAATTGATTCTGACCATTTGTGTTCATGCGACTTTAACCATGCACAACCAATGCCGCACCAATATTCCTCGTTGAGCCAGTGCAGATGAAGGGCCCTGAACAACAGAAGGCCTGCACTCATACTTAAAGCCAGATCACTTAACTTTACAAAGTAGATAAAAAAAAAAAAAAAAAAAGATTTCAAAACTTTGAGAAGCAAAGTGGTTAAAAGTTTTCATTCACTCGATATGAACCCTAAAACAAAAGGAGGAAGAAGGTTAAATTATCCCCCCCTCCGTCAAATCCTAATCACATCAGAGTGGCTGTGTGAGAAACCAGCTGACTCTTTTGGAGACGGCGCTGTCCTTCTGTGTCGGGGAAAACCCGAGCTCTGCTGGAAGCCTCAGGTCTCATGATAATGAGCTGCGGCTCTACAGACAGCAGCTGCTACCGAGTGTGTATGCGTCTGTATGTGTGAACGACTTCATAGCATTACTTAACAGAACAGCAGACAGCTTCACAGCTTTCCTTCAGCAAAGTATTAGAAGATCTTTCACCTCTCAGAACCTGTGAAGACATTGTGTGTATTATTAGTTACAGGGTCAGAAATAAAGCAAACTATCTCTAATTGTTGGATCTTCAATGTGCTTTTTATAGTCGTTTGTGGTTGGCTTGTTCTCTAACCCCATTTTTAATCAAATCTTTTGTCAGCTCCTTTATTCAGTCTATTAAAATTATATATATATATATTTTTTTTTGATTGCTTTTCTTTATAATTGCTGCTTTCTTGTTTATCAAAATAATCATACAAACTAGTTTTGAAGAAAAGTAGACCTGGATGAATGAGCTGGGGTCCACTGAGGGGTAACAATGGGTTCCAGGTTATGCTTAATTCAGTGAAAACACTTAACTTCTTTTAAATATTTTATCCTGGAGATAAAATAACAAAAACATCAAACATTCTTACATATTTTTTTAGATATACTAGACTAAGTTAAAAGTGACATTTTCCTAAAAAAAAAAAAAAAAAGGCTTTATCTGTAAAGTCTGCCGTTTGCAGTCTTCTTATCAATCACAGGTCTTTAAAAAGCCAGACCTTCCAATTCTGATATTGGTTAATACCATTTTTTTAAATTCTTTTTTAAATATATGTATATAACTGGCACTGTCAGGTGTTAGAGGACAAAGGTACACTTTCAATTTTCCAATCTCATTTTATTTAAAAGCACTGAGCAATACACATGAAACAACACAAACTTGTTTTAGCTGCACGTGAGGAACTTCTCTCTAATATGAATAGTTTAGAGCGGTGGTCTCAAACTACAGTCCTCGAGAGCCAGAGAAAAGTCCATCTTAGAAGTCTTCACATTTTTTTTAAGCTAAATTTCTTCTCCATCCATTGCTTCTGCTGTTCAGGAGAGTTCATATTTAACATAATTTGTGTTGGAGAAAACGGCCGTCGGTGAGATTATTTTACATGTTTCTGTTTAAAGGCAGGCAACATAAGCTAACTTGTGTGCAAAAATAGTTTATTCAGGTCCCAGAGCCATGGAGAACAACAGAGCACACATTGGCTAAGCGGATGTCTGGTATCCGCAGGGGTTGGAGACCACAGCCGCTTGTGAATAGCAGAAATCTGCAAATGCTTGACCAAGTGCAAAACTCAAAGGAGCTTTCAAGATCAAAAAGAAATTTGTTCCTGAGTTATTGTTTGCCAGGTGCTTAACAGTGCACAACACGGTGGTATCAAACTGGCTGCTTATTTTAGACTGACAATAACACATCCACCTCAAAGCTTTGTTATTGCGCTGCCAAGCAGCAAGAGGCTGCAATTTTAGCACAGGAGAAAACTGAATATATTCAGTAATAATGTGACAGTGGCAATGTCTGGTATTTTACTACCCAAATTGATGTCACTTTTTAATGGCTATAAATTGCCGTCCTTGTTAAATATCATGTGCTTTAATGTTTTTTATTCCTAAACCAGGCCTACATTTGTTCCTTTCTATAAAGACATTTCCACCTTGCACTTCTGACAAATGCCATTCATTTTTAAGGTGCAACTGAAATACTGCTCAAGTTTTCATTGTCTTTTTGCCGAAAGCTTGTTCTGCTTTCATGCTAACTTTTACTTTTTCTATTTCTTGGAACAAAATTTGCAGTAGTTGCCAAAAAAAAGGGGAACGTTGTTTATTTTCTCAACCTTTCTCAATTGCAAATATTTGCAGTTCCTCCCTTGCGAGTATTTGCATTTTTAGTTGACCCGGGTTCGTTACCAGTCTGTCACATCAGCTGCTTTGAGTGTATTCAGCCACACAGCATGCGCGAGAAAGTTGACTGTCATTTCTGTGTTGAGTTGGATTCCTCGAAGGAGACGAGAGCTGTCAGTTTATTCTGGCCTGGTAGCGCAGCAGTCATAGGAGAGAAAAAGGAAGAGATATATATATATTTTTTAACCTTTTTTCTGCTGTGTGTGTTTGAGAGAGAGCGTGTGTGTGAATTTAGAGGCTGATCTGGTGTGTCTGTTGTGCAGCAGCAATGCCACAGGAAGTCTCTGCCACTGACAAGAAGCCGAAAACGTGTCCACCAGATACGTCAGAGGGAGTGTGTCCCTTTCTGCTGCAATTCCTAAAGGTCTTTTCATCAAAACTACACCAAAAGAGGAATTTAAAAATCTCTTAAGGAGGGCTTAAGCATATTTACCAAAGTCTGAACTTTGACTGGGCCATGTCAGCACAAAAATATGCACTGAGCTACCTACATTGTAGCTCTGGATGGGTTGCTTTCTTCTTGGAGGCAGAACCTTTCCTCCAGTCTCAAGTTTTCTGCAACTGCTAACACATTTTTCTTATGGGATTTACCTGTATTTAGCACATTCTATCTTAAATCTTTAAATGTATCCAAATGGTGATCAAAGAAGTATATTTCGATTACAAACCAAGTACCTGTGTCCTGTTTTTTTTAAGAAAGTGGCATTTTATCAAAGGCGTTGTCCTTCCTTGGTGCTAGCTTACAAAAAAAAAAGAAATATGGATTTCAGTTTTTGTCAAATTATTAGTAGAATACCACCTGCATACAAATTGCACAGGCAAAGAATAGAAAGGGATGGAAAAACAGCAGCCCTTGAGCACTTCTCGCACTGGCTTGTAAAATAGAGGCAGAGCTGACACATACAATACACTGCACTTGGCCACTTGTGCATGATTCAGCAAACCCACTTGGCTCCGACATGAGGCCAACAGAAAGGCAGCGAGAGCCCTCTTTCCATTGAATCGAGGAGGGAACTTGTCAGAGGACAGGTAAAACCATCCACATGCTGTTTGTTTTTTTGTTTTTTTAGCAGCAGACATCTTTACGCATTCTCATTTCAAAAGAGAAAACTCTGGTTTGTATCGATTCCTGATATCTTGCGGTGTACGGAAGCTTTGAAGGGGCATTTCACACCTCCTTGGATGAATTCATTATGTTTACCTTAACAGAAACACTCGCCTAAAGAAACTTTAACATGTGCAATTGAGCGAAGGACATTTTTCCTTCACAGCAAAGCTCGTATGCTCGTCGCCAAGCGGGAATCTTTGACTGGAGGGGGAAAGAAGTTACTCACCAATCCTATCAGAATGGCAGACAGGGTGGATTTACCGGAGCATGAGGGGTTTGTGTGGGTCAGTTAATGCACTCTAACATTTTTCACTAATTAAATAAAGCTATTGTTGCAGAGAAATGTCCACATCAAGAGATTTACTGTGCTATGAATTCAACATAATATGTGGAAGTAGAATTTTTCTGTTTTTATGTTTGAGATCTCTTGTGGTTTCAGATCAAACCAAACAATATTTATTAATAAAGATAGTTAAATATTGACTTTAATTGTTAATGGAAGGAATATGCACATCCCCACAATCTCCCTCTCCCAAAAACATATGAAATTAGGGGTAACCCTTCTTCTTTTATAAATTTCCAGTGTGCATTCATTTATTTACGCAAGTAAAGCTTCCTTCCACGTGTAAAGAATTCTGTCTGCACGTCATTTCCTTTAGTAATCAGCCAGCTAAGTCATGTAGTGTCAGGCTGAGAGTAAAAATAGAATAGGTAAGTCATTTTGACTGCTGGTGGTCATCAAACCCTCTTTCTCTTTATTCTCTCTGCTCCCTTTGCCCGTCCTCTCCTCTCCAGAGATGTGTGGCAGCTCAGGACATGGCTCAATATAGACTGGCGTGCCATTTCCCCACTGGCTTAATTAAAGGCCTAAAACAATGATCAGCTAATGCAAAAGCCCTCCCCAGCTTGTGCAAACATCGCCCTCCCAGCCCCCCCACTTCGCTTCTGTCAGGCGCTGAAGTGAGATGAATTATAAGACAGACACAAGCTTGATGGCAGCTTGTGATGCATCTGGCTTTGTCCTCTAATCACAGATTTTTCATTTCCACTGAAATTCTGTTTCATTTGCCCTCAAGCATAAGATGGATATTGAGTCTAGGTTTGGGAAATCTACAGCTCCTAGAACTGGTGATTGATATCAGGGGCAAAGTTTCCTTTATTTTCCGAAAGAACGGTAGATGCTTTGCATCTTCATCGTAGCGGCATGTTAATATGTTTTGTGACCCTTGAGTCTGATACACAGTGCCTATTTTTATTGCTCATCTTGTGAATCAAACTAATTTTGACATTTTCTTTTGTTTTTTGTTTTTTACCAAGAACTTATTTGGGTTATTTCACAACTATAGGGAATTAACACAAACATTTTGATTGCATGTACTTATTTTCGTATAATATCTCTGACAATACACAAAAACGATCTCTTCAGTCCTTTCCAGTTGGTTTTACTTCAAACACAGCACTGAGATTGTCTTAGATGACACACACCTTAACAGTGATTCAACTGAAACTTTTGTGTTGGGTGTAGTTCACCATAAGATACTGGTTGACACTGTCAAAAGGTGGTGTGAACCATATAGTGCTAGATTGGTTCAGATCTCACTTGTAAGTCTGGGACATCATTTGGCAACGATTGTATGTGAATAAAGATCACATGTGGGGTTCCTCGAGGTTCTCCTATTATCTTATGTAATCTGATGTCACAACTCCTTATCATATTTATGTTTCTAACACAGAAGCCCCTTTTTTCCCCATCACAGTACGTCCACAAACTGTTACAGTTTCTTAGTCAGCGTCTATCCGTTGTCTCCGTCTCATGAAATCAGGTTGAGGTGGTAACGGGTCCAAGGTGGAAACCAAACATCCCTTTCCCTAGTGACACTGCTGCTCGCTCTGGTGAATGCCAGGGCCTAAGTAGATATACACTGACTGGCCACTGCATTAGGTAGAGTACCACTTGTTGAAACAAGCAGTCACCTGCCACCCAATTGTAGCATTTAGAAAACCACTTGCTGAAGCTCAAACTGAGCACCAGAATTGGGAAGACAGAGGATCTAAGTGGCTTTGATCATGGCAATGTTGTCGGTGCCAATATGCTAATCTGAGCATTTCAGAAAGTTGAGGTCAAAAATCATATTTTTGATTTAATGAGGATCATCCCAAAAAAAAAAAAAAAAGGGGAGAAAATATCTCCTTTGCATGATGTCTTTTTGATGTCGGAATGAAATGTGCAAACAGGTTCAAGATGACAAGGCAACATTTGCTCAAATGACCAGTTTGATATCTAATATATCTGGAATACTCTCTAAATGCACAGCAAATCAGCTACAATGGCTCACAGTTATCAAAACTGGCCAATAACAGATTGGAAAAATTTTTGCAAATGTGTTACGAATTTGACATGAACAACATAAAGTCATAGATCCATCCTGCCTTGTATCAACAATTCAGGCTTGTAGTATAATGGTGTGGAGGTTATATATCTTGATGCATGTTGGATCCTCTTTTACTCTTTATGTAATAATAAATAATTTAATCTTATGACATTGCTGGAAATTTGCATGACATGTAGAAAAATGCTGGTCAGTTAACTTTGTGTTGGCTCAACCTGCCCCACCCCCCTCCAAAAACAGAAACCGCTGAGTTATTAGACCTGACAGGATGTGCAAATACATTTTTTAGCTCAGTTCTCTCACATATCCTCATACATACATCAAAGAGGCAATTGATAGACTCTGGAAATAGTGCGGAGGAATATTTTGTCCTATCTCCAAATCATTTTTTTTTTCCTCAAGAAGGCCTTATTTGACCTACCTTCCTTTAACTCCCCCGTTTAAAATGAAAGAGTTGTCATGGTAACACTACTGGTGTCATTCCAGTGAGAAAAGTGGAGAGATGAGCCACAAGAGCTCTGGCTGGCCTTAGAGAGCTTCTGGTTTACTCCATACACAGCTTGTCACTTTAATAGACCTGCACAGACTGTGAGATGAGTGGAAAGATTATAACTTTACTAAACTGGGCAACTGTGAACTGGACTGCAGACCCTAAATATTTCCATTTGCAAACGGATCTCACATCTTTTCCTTTCATTACCCCTAAGCAGCTTCTGTGGCATGTGTTTCTGTTTTATATTTAGATCTAGATGTGTACTTGCAAGATCTATCACCTCTATTTACTCCACCATCCGCTGATTAAAGTACTTTGAAATCGGTGCTTAGCAGAAATATTTATGCCTCTTGACCTTTTTTTTAAATAATTTTTCATTCATTGCATTTTATGTATCAGAAGCAAAGTAACATTTGTTTCAACTTCTTTTGTAAATGAAACTCTAAGTGGCGGGCCAGTATATCCTGTCCCTTTTAATGGAGATACCCTAAATAAAACAGCTGTCACCGAAACAAGTAAAATCCACAAAAACATGAGACCCTTATAATGAAAGACATTTCAATAGTTCTAACAAATATATCCTAATAGTCCTTGAAATAGGCAAATCCTTTAAAAAGTTTATAAATGCATATTTTATAAGTTCTGACTAAGTATACCATACCATTAGTGCTGAAGCTGGCATCCACAGTCTTCCTTATCACCGCTTTCAGGAGTTCACTCAGTCAGCGCCAAGGAAAATGAATGGCACTCCTGGACTGGCTGCTTTTGCAAACGTCAACCAATAGTGTGTCAAGTAGCATTGTTCCTCGGCGTTTAATCTTCCCAAGATGCATTTTCTTCAGCATGTTTTAGATGTGCTGTATGAAAAAAAATCTTCAAATTGGTGAATCGGCAAATACTGAACCACGACTACCAGGGGGTCCACTGCAATGTACAACTGTTGTGGAAAAGCAACATTGCTCATACCCCCAGACACACAATCCCTACGGTTAGATTTTCATAGCAAAACTGTGCTCTGGGGATGCTTCCTTCCATAGACGATTGTAAGAGAGATGAAGCTAAACAAAGGACACTGGTAGTCTTCAGGAATAAAGTCACCTGTTCACCACTGCAGGTACATCACTTCTCCTTTGGCACTCTTGATTGAAAACTAGGAGTCAGCTTAAGGGGTTTACATTTGTGTGTGTTGCCTCAGAACCTTTTTGCAAGTCCCATGCCAACAGCGTGTAAAGTTTGCTGAGGGCGTTTTATCTTGAGGATTCATTCACAGCTGAAGAGATGCCGCGAATGAGCAAATATGGGATACCCTCTGTCTTTTTTTTTTTTTGCCTGGCCGGGAGAGATGCTGCAGAAGGCTCCGAGCCGATTACTTCTGAAGATTGTTGCCTTCTTTGAAGCCCTTTGCTTCTTTTATTAATAAATTGACTGCCAAGCTTGTGTATACACTGCTATTGCTGGAAAAATCCAGCCGCCCTTGGTGACAGGGCTATTTGTGAGTATGGGAATGAATAGTTTGTTCTTCAGTTTGGAGAATAAAACTTTCCATTTTCCTCTTTTATATGCTCGCTTGAACAGTTGTCTTTGTGCTACTTTCAAATTCTTTCTTAGCTTTTAATGCTGAAGAGCTGAGGCTAACTGAGGCTTATAAGCCCTCATTGGTCAAAGAACCTCTCTACTCTTCACTTCACTGAAAAACATGTCTGTGTTTATTTCGCAGCACTCACGTTTCTGTGATGCATTACAGAAAGGGAAGTGAAGTGGTTCTTGCATTGTATGGCCTTAGGAAAAGTGAAGGAAACAAACATAATGAGTTAATGCAGTTGGCTATTGTAACGGTAGGACAATTTGTGTTTTATTAACATTATTCCATCAAGCAAGGAAATAGTTTCTACTAGTTATAAGATCTGGAATGCAGATCTGTTGTAGTTGCAGAAGAACCCGAAGTCTCCAGCAGAACTGAATGCCTTGTGAATGTTGGAGACCATTAAGCCGCCGGGTTACATCGCTTGCATGATAAATTCACTGTCCACCCCGACTTTTATCATGATATCCCTTCTCCAGATTTCCCCTAGGTATCGATTTGGTGAAGAACTAATTTCTTCAAAATGGCATAAGGTGCACTTGGCAATCGACTGACAACAACTTCGCTAGCCAATAGAGCAGAGACTACATTCGGATATTTATCAGGAACATCATAAAATCCACGAAGACCAGAACATAAAATCCCCTACCAGAATATTTGATCTGTCACAGTGTTGGTATTATAGGTTTTGGGCTTGCTGTTTGTTTTTTTTGTTGTTTTTTTGTCATTATTAATAAGTCCTTGCATGAAGACTAGCGGTAGTTGATTAGCTAATTTAATCACCTCCTCTACATTTTCAAGGTTTATGTATGCAACTTTGTATACATAATAAAACTAGCTTCAGCATATTGCATCAAAGTCAGGAAAGTCTAAAGTTTTTGAAGTTCAAGATCTTGTGGTACGAAACGATGACTCACTGTAGTGTTTTTCTTTTTGCTCTTCATGCGAGTCTTAACCAACTTTTTATTTTGTTTTTACAATATTGCTTCAGATGTTCCAGTTTACCTTAGACACTTTGAAGAGCTGCTGTTTAATTTTAATCAGCACCCACATCTTGTTGCTGAACAATGTCAGTAACTCTTATTTAACTTTTTGTTAAAACGAGTTTCCATTTACTCCCACATCTTTTCTTACTTATTAGCAAATATCATCACTTTGCCTGTTTTGTGTTCCTGCTTCTCTTTCGCTCTTGATTTTTTTTTTTTCTCGGTGGCTGATTATCTTGATTCTCTGAATAAATCTCTTGAGTAATTACCCTTGAATGTAATTTTCCAACACAGTGTCTCATCAGAAAACACTCTGTGTTGTTACATTAATAATTAGAGGAGCGCTTATACTGTGAAGCAGTGACAAAACAGACAGACAGCATCGGCTCATTTTCTATCGGCCAGCCGCAGATTGACTTTTCTTTCGATTGGCATCAAATTTACAGCTCGGACGGCAAACTGCAGCGCTAAAAACAGAGCTGTTGGGAACTCACAGGCTTTACAATCAGTGAAGACAAAAGAGCGGAGGAGTGCAGGGCAGCAGGTTAATGAGATCACCCACTAGGTGAGGTCGCCCACCTCGTCAAACCGGGGAAGGCCGCGACTGCTTCAGGAGTCGGATCCAATCAGCGGAGCTTGTCGGAAGCCATCAGAATCAGAGTCACGGACGGAGTCATTCTTCCCCGGTTCTTTGATTTAAACCCGATTGTTTATTGAATCCACTTCCTTCTCGTTTCCAGGGCAGCTTTGTGGCCTGCATGACTGCCATCCTGAGACAGATGGATGACTATCATTACGGTCATCTGATCAACACTTTTGGCAAGATAAGAAGTGACGTGGTGGTGAGTACATCGTAATATGTCTGCCCTTTTCTATAAGATATTTCAGTCTGCATTTGGTCATGATAATAAAAAACCTCATCTTCTTCTGTTGCTAAAAAATCGGAAGGGTTGTTATTGTGGGTATTGCTCAATAGAATAGATTAATAAATATGTAATTTGGTAACTGGATTCATAAATAAATATAGTTTTCATATTCAGAAAGAAAAAGTCATTTGTTGCAGTTAAACAAATGAACGTTGTCTTAGTCCTGGAAGAAAATTTGTTTTCCAGATGAAGAAGAAGATCGGAAGCCTTACCCGACAATAGTTCACCTTACCCTCTTTTGCTGAAAAACCTTTAGTAGGATACTTTTTGTCGCCATGCACCAGTGTCTCATCAGTCTGAGGAAACTTCCCCAATCCGCTTTTAGACACGAGATGTTTTAAGAGTTCCTTGCATGAGGTAAATATCTCAGGTCTCATTTATAAAACACTGCATATGTTCTATACTAAAAGTGCAAATACGCCCATATGCTAAAAAAAAAAAATCATGATTTATAGAACCGTTCTCACAGACACCAGAAAGGACTTTCTCCTTTATAGATCACAGCTGCACCGCCTTCTGTTCCGCCTTCTGTTCCCCACCTCACCATATGCGTTGCCAGTTTCCCCCACTGCCAAAAAAAATAGCGTTTGCGTGAGCAACTTCACGTTCTCTCATCAAGTTTGTTTTTTCATAGACTACGGCCTTATAGGGAAAGTGACGTTTCAGGCCTCGTTCTGTTGCAGTCTAGTTCCATTGGAGATTAAATACTTTGACAAATGATGTCACATTTTCCTCAAGCACCCTCTGAAACATGGTCAAATTTATTCAATAGATCTGCAGCAAAAAAAAACCCAACCATGAAACTTCCAGCTCCATGTTTCACCATCTGTATGAGGCTCTCTTTCCTCAATGCTCTGTTTGGTTTCTCCAAAGCACGTTCTTTCTCATTGTAGCGCCTTTGCAATTTAAATATCAACAATCTGCTGTAGGTCCTGTGTTTGTGCTTATTTTTGAGAACTCTTTAAATTCTTTACCAAACTCACAAGTTGGTGTAACTTTGTGTCTGACGGGCTCTGAGAATTGTTTTGATCTCAGAATTGTTTGCTTTGCTTTCACTTATTTTTACATTGTTTGGCAGCAACGTTTTTTTTGTCATGATTTTGTGTCAGTGACTGTCTAGCCAGCAGTCTTCACCATGACTAGGTAGGCTACACTGCGGTCATAACATGTAATTTCTGTATTAAAAGTCTCCTTATGATACTCAAATTTTCCAAGAAACTAGATTTTGTGTCTTCATTAACTGTAAACCTTAATCGTAGTGACTTGCAGAATATAAATTATAAAAGATGCAACTCTGTACTATATGTGTATCAATTTTTGAATTGAATTACTGGAGTAAATTGACTTTCTGAATTTTCCTTATTTATTGAGAGGCATCTGTAAATTCTTGTCCTCCGTTTAGAGGTATGAAATTGAATTTCTTAAAGACCCTGCCTTCAGGGTCCTACATGAACAACAGAAACTGAGGAAAATGGATTACTTATTGCAGCCAGCATGTAGTGGGAGAGCAGGGATAAATCCCAATGATTTTGGTTTTCAGCCCTAAATAATCCTGCCCTTGGAGCGGCATTTCTCCAGTAGCTGTTGCCAGATTAGCATTCTATTGCTCCTTCCCGATAAATAACAAAATCAGTTTGTCAGGGAATTGGGGAGATTATGGAGCAAGGATCAGATATCAGATTAGCTTCCCAGGTACATCTGTTGAAAATACAAGGAGTCGTTTTGGGATTTACCTTACATGACTGCAGTAGTTGTTGACCTTATTTCATTAAACTCATATTTGCCAACATCCTGATTGGTATCATTATATTATAAACAACAAAGATATTATATACTTTTACAGACCTGTAAACAAACTATCATAAACACATAAAATAGTGTTTTCTGATATGTTTGAGACAGATTTCTGTTAAGGGAACATATTAGACTCATACACATTTCAGTAACCGGAATGACTTTGTTGTTCTGCAGTTTTTCTTCATGTGCAAACTCACTTATTCACACAAATTCATTTAACTAGATAAGATAATTTAATGCCAGTAGCCTGCATATTTACGTTGCTAGTTTTTAGACGCTGCTGTTAAGAAGAAATCTCCCTAAAACTGAGAGATTTTGTGGCCAGTTTCTGATCACTGATTTTTGTAAAGCTATGACCCAATTTTAGCCAAACATAACTTCTCTTTCAGAGTAATTTATAACACAACTTAAACTTCTTTTTTTTTTTTTTTTTGTCATGTTACATCAACAAACTTAAAAAAAGAAAATGCTTCAAAGCCTATCAAAGTGTGGAAAAGTTTAGTGGCCTAAACAAAGAGATGCATAACTCTTTAGAATTTTGCAATATGCCTTCATAAAATAGAATGTTAATGAAGACCTCTTCATAGTGCTCTGGTTTATGAGGTCAGACAAATAACTGTTCTCATTTTGACAACTTTCTCTCTCCCACAGGATTTCCTTATGGAAACATTTATCATGTTTAAAAATCTCATCGGGAAAAACGTCTACCCCTCGGACTGGATCATAATGAACATGATGCAAAACAAGTGAGTGAAATGTTGCTGAATTAACACGCACTCCAAACACAAACACGAAAAAGTAAAGCAGCTTGAAAACGTCCATCTCTGTTGTTGCTAAGGAACGGCAGTGGGGAGCGAGTGAGAATTTATTTATTTATTTATTTCAAAAATGTTTTTCTCTCCATGCAAATATCGGCACAAGGCCTCAGCAGTGTAGCAATCAGATGAGCAGTCAGCGCAGCCTCAAACAAATGCATGAATTATAAATGCTTTGGAGTATGTTGTCTGCTAATCTCCAAATTTAGTCTCAGCATCTCTTTACTTTGCTGCTTGTTGTGCCACAGCAGCTTTCTGTTTTATTAATGTTGCCTTGCTTGAGTTTTTTTTTGTTTGTTTGTTTTTTAAAATAAAGTAAAAAAAGATTAAACACATGTTTTAGTTCAGGAGTTTAGTCATATGTCACCTGAAAATATTTCCTTTTCATAAGTGACTTTTGCAGTAACAGAACCTGTTGTGATGCACTGTTGGGGGTTGACACATCAGAAATTGACTGTGAAAATCCGGAGTCGTCGTATTTCTCATCTACATGCATCTGAGTCAAAGTAGATTTCTTGTCGTCTCTGTGAAAATTCCAGATAGGATGAAGACATATCTGCCTTTTAAGATTTTTACTTTCCTTAGTACTTCTTTTGTCTCATGAAAAGACTTGAAAAACATCAGAAGACATGCTGTGTTTTCTAATACTCCCTTAATTCTGCCTCCCTGCTGCTGTTCAAGTTGTCTATATATCGTGAAAGGACTTCAGCCGTTTGTCTCTCACGAGGTCTTTTTAACATGTTTGAATGGAAGAGCACCCGCAGAGTTTATTCAGGATGGATGGCTGGACAGTAAGATGAATGTTGGGACGGATAGAAGCTTGGATGGATGGATGGAGGGATGGATGAATGCATAGACAAAAAAAAAATCCACCAAAGTGGGTAGAGCCAATAAACTTATCCTCTTCTCGCTATACAGTATTTGGCATCTTTTCAGACCCCTTCATTGATTTTTGAAAACGCAATTAGTGACAAATCTAGTGACTTTTTTCTTATTGAAGACCTTTATGGCAACATGTAAGCCCCTTCCATTTCTTAAAGACTTCAATCTATCTTGCACTGTCTTCCTGCAGCATACCACCACCAGCAGTCAGAGCAGAGGAGAACTCATTCCACCCCGTATCCACACTGCTAATGAATCATTTTTTGTGCAAATCTAAGAAATTCTAAAGAGCCATCCTTGCAACATTCATTATTCCAAGCCATGACTCTCCACCAGAGAGTGTGGACACAAACCAAGGTGTATTGTTGTAACCAATAGGGAAATCCAACCTCAGTAGCCTCCGCTCAGCCCAAGGAGGCCAGCACTGAGATGATTTTAGGAAAATTACACACTCAGAACACAAAAACATAAAGACAACACCCTTAAAAATTCTTAAGGTTTCAAAAAAAGTTGATTTGGGGTTTAGTTACACTTCAAAGACCTTACATTTTCTTCATTAGAAGCTTGATGTGACAGTTATTGTACTACACAAAATTTCTTGCAAAACTTTGTTTCCTCAAGCTGCTCGTTTTGAGCTCATGTTGTACAAGAGGATACAATTTATTTATTTTTTTTATCTTATTTCTTGAACTGACTGAAACAGACAGACATTCCCTTCGGCAATGAACAATGAATCATACTTGAAACACTTTTTCTCTGGAACCACTGAAGATTAAATGTTGTTTTTTTTTTTTGTTTTTTTTACCATGTTAGCAAATAGAACCAATTATGTACGAATGCTTAAGTTGAGTTCTGTTTTTGTAACATTTTTTGTTGTTGTTGTTCTTGCTTGTGTGGAAAAACAAGGTGTCAAACATTGAATCTGACAGTATATGAACCTGTCTGTATACTACAGGTACTGGCCGTGTGATAAAACTGCAAAGCCTGCTTATGAACCCTGCCCACATGCATCTGCAGGAGGTGGTAGAACGACTGCACCTCTGGCTGTTTAACAATCTGAGTGTCTCCTGGTAAACTGGGGTCAAACGTTTGTTTTAAACAGCACTTGCATTAGTCAGAATTTGTTTTTGCGGGTGTGGAAACCAGCTATTTGCAGCAGGTGCTGTGCTTATTATGCTGGCCTCTATTTGACTCTGAGCAGTTTTCAGCCTCTTCCTATTCCTGCCAGCAGCAGCATCTCCAGCTATGGCATTTGACTACAGATTGCATTGCTAGATTTAGATTATATCGCTTTTATTCATCCAGTTGATTGCTGCATGCCGTATTCCTTTCTAAGGGAGACAGTATTTGATGCCTGTGTCACAAAGCAAGAAACATTGAAGTGTTTTGCTGCCAGTGAGCAGTGACATCTGTTTTTGTGTTGGCGAACAAGGGAGGCCTTATTGACCTTTCCTTAACCTCACACTCAACATTTCAACATGACTCATTTTGCATTTAACATTAAAAAAAAAGCTCATTTAACAACTTATGAGCTGATGTAACCCTGTGATTCAGCCAGATTGAATACACCACTGAGGTGCCATCAGGTTTTTTTTTTAAGCTGCTGCTTTGTACCGCGGTGCATAAAGAGTTTTATTTTTGACACCGACTTGAGACCAGTGTGTCATCCCCTTTGCCTCAGCAGACTCTTTGTCAGCTAAACCTTTGTACGCTTGTGCATTTGTGACAGGCAGCCAAAAGATTAATTCAGCATTCGAGCTTGTGCGTTCTGTCACTTGCTTGAGGTAAATTGTTATTTATTTCAATGAAAAACAAGTCTGTCAAAGCCTGACTCATCTCACCTTCTTTATACTTGAGCTTGTTGAAATACTTCAAGTGCATGCTTCATGACAAATTAGCCAAACTCCTCCATTTGTTGCCATCTGCCTGAGAGTGTTTGATTGGATGTGTTCATGCCTCCTCACAGAGCAAGGTGACACAAGGCTTCATTCCATGACAGCGCAATTAATGTTTTGCAAAACCTTTTTTTTTTCTTCTTTTAATTGCCTTAAGCAAACACTGAAGTTGGACCCAGGTCACAGTAGCATATCAAGTCTTGATTAGAGCTGGGCATTGTTAGGAAACTCGCTGTTCAATTCGATTTTAATTCAGTATTGCTTTCAATTCTTCAGTATTGACTTAACATTAAGTTGTATGGAAATACATAACTGGATTACCTATAAATGACTTTATGTATTACTTTTTTTCTAATATTTCCGGCCCATATAAACAGCCATGGTGGTATGCGTTACTTTAACAGTGTCTACATTCACATTTTTTATCTCAAAATTAAAACGGTAGCACAATAACACTTGTTTTAAATGCAAATATTGTATTAAAATTGAAGTAAAGTGTATGCAAACATAAAAAAAAAGTATCCTTGTAGAAACTGAGGCTACTGTTGCAACGTGCAGGAGAAGGACATGCAGTCACTGTTTTTAATGAAGATCTTTGAGCAAAGGCATCTAACACTAGTACACCAATATTCACTTTTCACATTTCAGCAGACAAATAATTGCTTTTTATTTCACTTAATAGGACTGTTATGGTATTTGATCTTGTTTTTAATTGTAACATCTACCGTGAAAAGAGCTTTATGACATGCTGGAATGCTCTTCAGGCTTCTTCATGGGTGTCTTGATTGTGATGAACTCATGTCACATTGAGCTCAGTGATTTGAAACCCCTACTGTCAGCAGATGGCTTCTGTTATGTCCCCACATTGTGGTAGCACCGCTAATGAGACGGGCTTAACCTCCTACTCTTTCTCCGGCCATCAGTTCCTACTTTCCTCCGGGTAGCAAACGGATTTATGGGCTCTAATTGCCCCGGTGACAGCAGCATCAGCGGGGTCAGCCACAGACTGTCGTTTACCACTGCGCCAACTGGCCACGACTTGAGAGTTATGATTAATTGGCAATGGAGAGCGTCTCACATGTGTTCTCTGAAGCGACATGAAACACGTTTGCTTGTTTTGATCATTTTATTGAATGTCTCTGATGTGGTTACTTCTGATGAGTCAGTCAGATTTTGTGTTTTATGTCACTCCCTTTTTGACAAACACAGCAGTGGCAAATATAATACTTCATTAACTGATTATTTAAAAAAAAATCATATGATCCTTTTTGTATTCATGGTCAGACAAATAATCAGAGTGTAATTGGGGCCTGCATTGCAGTGCATAGGAGAGCATTGACACTTGTAAGACACCATGCCAGTGATGCCCCACATGCTACTGATAGCATTTAGGCTAACATTAGCATTCTGGCTAATTTTAGGTTATATACTAAGCAAAAATTAGTATATAAGCTAGCATGGAGTAAGTCCATGTTTCTCAACATGCTTGTGACTCTCCACATGCTATTGAGGACATTGTAGCTTACCTTATGCTACAATGCTAATTTTTAGCATCAGACTGCTGGGTTCCAACCGACGGGCACACTTTGGCAGTCCCCAGTTTAAATTTCTTCAGAAATGTTCTAGTTAGTGACATTTAATGTGCTCTCTCACTCTTGACTGCATTACACTTTAGCCTGTCACCAACGTCTAAAAGCTATTTAATTACTCAGGTAAATTACTGTTTCATAACATGACAAAATTAGTAAAATTTTAAAGTTCCAGTTCAGTTTTAACGTTATGAAAGTTATGTGGTCGAAGGAAATGTGTGAAGTAAGAAATGGGAACGAAGAAGCTTTTTAACTCTGATATTCATTCCATCATCCTCTTCCTCTGACTCATTAGCTGATGTTTTATAAAACTGGGTGGCTGCCATTCAGACTTTCCTAAATAAGTAAAGACTCATGGAGGATCAGGAGGGCTGTTCTGCAAGGCAAAAAAAACCAAACAGGTAGTCGGTTTGAATAAAGTTATTTAATTTGTAAAGCTGTATGTTCATAACCTAGCATATAAAAACTTTTAACAATGTCCCTTGTTTTATATCTGACTTTTTTTGAGAAATGTATCTTACTTGTGCCATGTAAGATAGATGTAAGTGGTCCCACTTTTTACATAAACACTGCTAAAAAAAAACACACACACACACACTTTGGCACACATTGCATCTACTTCCAAAAAGTTGATGCTACCAAAATGCCTAACTTATTTGTCTGTTACGATTGAGCTGGTTAAACACATTTTGTTTGCCTATGTATGGTTTCTTCTGAGGTAAAAGTGTAAACTGCACAAGTATATATCTAGAATGGTAATGTACTAAACAATGTATGAGTCTGTATGGGCGTTTGTCCCATTTTTAACCCCCTTCCAATGCTGAACTTAATTGGTTCAGCAGTTATACACATCATCTCCTACTTGTTATTTCCTCTCTTTTTTTGTCATTGTAAACCAAGTAAAAGTGACATTTATTTTCCCAAATTACATCCAATTACCTCCATTTTGGTTACAATGGCCTTAAGCACTGTAATCGGCAGAGCACAGTGACATAATGATAACAGCGGTCTTAATAAAAGGCTGACACAAAGACACTGGTGCATGTAATCCATCATAACAGCGTTGACTTAATTGCATAGAGTCTAAGTTTAGAGTTTCCATTTGGTCTTTAAAAGACTTTTTAAACCAGAAAAATCCCACCATACAAATGAAAAGTTATACTTGAGGAGATAGCAATATAATCACCTTTATAAGTGTGAATATTTAAAGTAAAATATGAATGGTAAAATGTTATTGTAAGTGTGATTCATTTCAGCATAGTTTGGTGAGATACGCCTAGCACAAACTCTCTTCCAGCTTTATTAGGTGTGCAGTTCCGTCAGGTTCTCTAAAACGCAACAGCTGGGAAAAATGTTACTTGGTCTCAGTTTCACCTCCAACATTTATTTAGAAGGTGAGGTCAGAACTGGATGGGAAAACATGAATGCAGAAACACTTCTGTATAGTCAATGTTCAGGCTATCGGTGGTAACATAATGGCATGGGTCTATTTTCTTGACACTCTTTGGGTCCCTTAGGTACCAGCTGATTCTTCTTTAATGGATACGGCCTACCTGAGCATTGTTCCTCAGTATTTCTATTCATTGTAACTTTTTCATGTACCTGCAGTTTGAACATAAAACCTCCGTTGAACCCGTTATCTCATTTAGATCACCACTGTCGAATTGAAAGGTCCCGTTTCATGACTCTGCGTATCTGGAATTCAAATAAGTATTGATGCTCACAGCAATCAGCTGTGATTAAAAGTGCTACCGTGCCATGAAGATTAGCCTTCTGTTATTCTGAAACCCTACTTTGCAGTCTCATAACTGTGTTAAGGATCCAAGCTGTCTCACTCTATAAAATTTAGTTATATCTTTATTAAATGACTTTGAGAGAAAAGGGATTTCATTTTATCCTTCTTATCACTCAGATGTGTCTGTGTGCAAAAAGTCTCATTCCCCCCCCCCCCCCCTCTGTTATAACTTGTGCATTATGAAAAGACAAAATGTTAAAGGTTTCACCGAATGGATTTTGTTTTAATTGCTTCGTTAATATTGAAGCACGTAGCACCATTTCATTAAATGTTTGACATGAACTTTGCCACAAACGGCAAACTCCGGTGCAGAAGGTGAACTCCCTTAGCCCAAAGTGCGAGTAGTTCTGCCTAAGCCTGTTTGTTCCCTCATTAGTAACCCATTCACTTCTTCACGCATTTTCCTGAAATGGGAAGCAGCTTCTTTTCATTACAACAGGTGATATGTCTGTAATTTCAGGCACCCAGAATGCAACTTTGAGGAACTCTGACATTTGCATCAGACAGCAAGCTGCCAAGTTTGAGAGGACTGCAACCTTTTCTCACAATATTTGCAAAACCGACAGACCAACTGGCCTGCAGATTCAAACTGTAGTTAGTCACTTTTTTATCTACTTCCGTCATGAGGTCTGAATTTTAAAAAACTGGTGGTTCTAGTAGATTTAGTTTGTAAATACTGCTTCATTAGAGCAGTATCACTTCAGCTTCAAAACCTGATCTTACCATTATTGTAATTCTGATGTTGATGTATACAATGATAGAGTGGATGGCATTGTATTACAATAGTAGCATTAAGATGTGAGATCATGAAATATTTCAACATTGCAATGATATCCTAAAATTGAAAGACCAAGGTATCTCTCACCATTGCCAGATATGCCAGCTACTCAGCAATAGTATGCAAATGGGTCACGATGATTATCGGTGATGCTTGCTGAACTCAATTAGCAAGTATGATTGGGTGATAACTTTTTATTAGCATAAAGCTTAGGTGCAGATCAGATGACAGCTCAGAGCTTTGTACCAGAACAGAAAGTCAACTTATTTAAATAATCTAAAAAAAAAAAAAAAAAAATGGATGTAAAATCAAATCGTCTGTCCTGTGTACGGATGTAAACTTGCACACACCCATCAGCCCGTGCTAATTGGATGATTTTCCTGTCACTGATGGTTTGATCAAGCATATTTATCATAATGATGGCCTATGAGTGCTGCCTGAAAATGACTCCAGTTGGGTAGGAGGTGATGCGATGCTTTTGCTCAGCCTAATTAAAAAAAAGTTAAAGCTATGTTTTTGTCTCTCTAAGCAGAAGTTAATGAAGTCTGGTGTTTTGTTGAGATAATTAGAGATACCTTCGTTTCTTGAAGCTGAAGAACCAAGAAAAAAAAAATTCAAAAACTAACAACTTACTAGGGTGACACATTCGGGTCTTCCCCAAAAACCTTTTATTATGTTAATCACTTTTATTTCTGTAGCTTAAGTTTTCCTGGAAAAAAATGTATTCCTTTGTAATAGACTTGGGCCGGGGTACGGTTTTTACTCTGATTAAGTCATGTCCAGATTGACAATTTGTAGCGTTGGTAGAAGATGTTTGCTAAAGTAGGCCAAACGCCCTGAAACCAAAGAAAAGTTGCACTGTCATAAAAATTAAGGTTAAACTGTAGAAACGGCATGAGACAAAGTTTTAATTTTCTTCAAATTTTCTCTTTCGGAAACCATTTTGCACCTTGAAATATCTTATCTTTAGTTGGTACATTAGAGAAATAACTTCTCATCCTTTCTCCCTTTTTGTCTTTACTCATGTTGCTAGTTGTGTGCACAGACTCTCCAATAATGTTGTTAGACTGTATTATTTTATAATTTATTCCTTTTAACCTGAATATATTCTAAACTTTTATTAGTATTACATTTCAGTGGGGACCACGACTTTCAAATTTCCACACTCTTACACCCACATTAAAAATTATATATTGTAAGGTTTAAGAAGAAGGACCTAAATTGCTTTAATCTTGTTTGAAATGGCCCTACAGTAATGTCTGCGCAAAGTTCACCACAAGGGAGAGCGCATTCTATTTTCATCTACCTCATTAAGTTTTTCACAGTAATTAATGGCAGGATGTGCTCACAGAGGAGCTGTCCCGTCTGTTAAAGCACATGATACGTCTGCAAGCGGAGGGACTGACTGACTGACTGCTGGTTTCCAATGGGCCTTTTACTTGACATATTTTACGTTAACATTTGCAAGGAACACTTTTAAGCTTATTTGTGGGAAAACATCCACTATTTGTGCATGGACGGTGATGATCAGTTGTGTAGAAGAGGACAGGAAATTTCATCATGCCGCATCAGAGATCAGTTAGGAATGAAACTGTGAGGGTTTGTTTCTTACTAAGAGGGGAGATCAGAAGAAAAATAAAAAAATAAAAAATGTTGATTACGGTAGACTTTAGCATGTTGAGTCATATTTTGCCAGAAGCTGTGAGGAGCATTGATGTAGCTGTTATCCTGACTGTGTGACCCAGAAGTTAAATCTGCATGCAGCACTACTAACACCTCGAGAAATTCCGACTACTGATGATTATTACAATTAATCACTAATATAGTAAGACCATGTATGATTAATGTATTTCAGTAAAAGTGTTACAGTAATGCAAACTTGCAGTTCCAGTAATCATTTTTAATGATTCTATTCTACATGCATATGAACTTTGGGGGTGTCCTTCCAATGACAGGAGAAACGGTATCATTGGTCCTTCCTTTAATCCACTCTTTTATGTTGGGCACGGTTACAGACAGAGCATTGGTTGAACTCCAGTTGGTTTTCTGGTGTAGCTTTCTTATGGTGAGCTGATTTGAGAAATCAGCAAGTAAGTTTTTGCAACCGGGGTTTATGGGTGGATTTTTGTTTGTTTGGTTTTTCCACCAGTCTGTTAGATTCTGACAGGACACTGTGAGTGATAGTGGTGTGGTATAGTATCATCCTTCAGGAGTTTATAAGTCTTGACCTTGGCATGGCTTGTTTCTTGTATCTGTGTTCTTTCAACGCCACAGAGGCTTCTGTCCACATACGTGACGTCCAGGGAGGGCTGCACCTGGGCTTGGTGAAATTCCCCTGGTTCTCTCACTCTTCTTATTCTTCCCTAAAAAAAAAAAAGCCATAAAGAAAAACCTTTTTTCAGCAAGTTTCCAATGATACCATTGCAATGCTTCAAGGACATCTACAGTGCTCATAACTCAATGGAAGGTTTCAAAAGTTTGTACAGCTTGTAGAAAAAAGCACAATCTTATGTAAAATACATCTCTCTGACCTTGAGTAATCAGCGAAGCTTTTCTCTCTTTTTTCTTTTTCTTTTTTTTTTTACATTTATTATATGCGAAACCTAAAAACTTTAATGGAACCGTCACAGTCTCTCTAGGGTAATGATCTACGGACAGAGATAACCAAAGTAGAGAGCTCTTTGAGAATGCACTGCATCAGTCACAGTATGTAAATGATGAACGCAGGCATCTGCTGTGAAGTGAAGCCAATACAGCAGTGCCTTAAGGTGCAACATTACTGATGGCTTCTATGTGTGAGGGCTTTTAGTGCATCTCTCCAATAGACCACCCATTGAAAAAAATAAAAATAAACAACTTCTCACGTGACGTGCAAAGACGACAGATGTATTCGAAAAGTCGGCGTGTTTTTCTTTTGTTTAGTTTTTTTTTTTTTTTTTTTTGCTTTATTCAGTGTGTTTGTTGTATTGACAGGTTGTCCTTAAAGGATAACCTTGTAGTGTTGTTTAATTATCAATTCCAGAATGGCTTCTGTTTTATAATTACATTCAATTAGAATATGATGTAACATACACCTGTAAATGAGAAACAATCGGTACATTTATAGAAAACAGGTCTGTCTGCATGCTGTTTGTTACCAATGGCTAAAATGTTTGTCCATATTCAGAAGGCAGCTTCAGGTTTCCATGATTACAGAAGGCTTGCTGCCTTTTTTTTTTTTTTGCTTTTAGGCAAAGCAAATGTTAGCCTTACAATTCTGTCTGATATCTGGCAATATATGATATTCCTCTTTGCGTTTCATGTTTGAAGAAGTCTTTAATGAATAATAGAGTTTTTTTTAATTTTTTTTTTATTCTTCGGTCTCCAGTCATCAAATGAACGCGAGAAGCTTATGTAAAAATAGGTCAGCAATTAGCTGCACATATCGAGCATCAGTTCTTTCTTAGCTCATAGGTGCAAAGGAAGGAAATACATTTAAGCATTAGTCCAGCATTGGACCTATAAACTATATTGGCATGTTCACAGCTGCAGAAAATTGAGTAAGGTCTGCTGAGGGGGAGCCTGTGCGGGAGCAGACAGGATAGTGATAATAGGCTGTCTGAGTGCTTGGAAGATGCAGAGAGCTGGAGGAATGGAGTTCTAATGGAATATCCAAAGGTGTTCAATGACAGTTAACCTTTCCGACTAATGATTGGGGTCACAGGGAATGTGTATCGCCCCCTCAGATAGCGTTTAGTCAGCAATGGAGATATATATGGGCGATGAATATTGTATGACCTGAAAATACCGGCGGTCCCACAGCTCTACTGTCGAACCAGTTCTTTTATTCCTGTTCAAGGTCAGTTATGCCGGGCAGTGGGAAACCCCCGGCGCCGTATCCACGGCATTAAACATTAGACCTTCCACTGAGCTCAAAGATCCCTAATCCCGTACAACTGAAGGAGAGTGTAGGAGATTTAGAGATAATACACACGAAGCAGCCAATTCCCATCATTATGTGATCCTGTTTTTAATGAGTTTAGCGTGGGTGAGGAGGACATGGCTCTCTTGAAGCCACCCCTGCAGCAGATGTCTGCTCACCTGCCAGTGTTGCTTACACAAGTGTTGCATCTTAATGCCACTTTGTTGCCTGCTCATGAAACTCTGATGCAATCCACTCAAGGGGCATCACAACTGTCCTCCTTTCCCCTCTGCGATTTTCAGCACATCCCTGAGGCATCATTATTTGTTAAATTAGACAATCGGGGATTTTGCATTCATGTATAGTGGATTGCATACCCAATGCCTCATTGAACTGATTTTTTTTTTTTTTTTTTTCATTTAACCGACACAAATGACTTTGTAAGTGTGAAGTGGAGGGAAAAAAAGACATGTTTTATTTTGCAAATGGAAAATCTGAAAAGGGTAGAGTTAATATATTCCGCCACACTCGGTCAATATTTTGTAGGAACACCTTCTGTTGCGAGATAACAAGTTACAGTACCTTGGACAACGGATCTTTAAATAAGTATTTACTGAATATGCTGTGTTTTAAAGTAGTTTTTTTTTCTTTCTATTGAAAGTACAGTTTCAAGTGTGATTCTTCACGATTGGCGCACACATTATTGCACCACAACTTCTTCCAGGAAATAAAGATAAATTAATCAGAGGCAGAGGATCTCTGTGAGTGGCATTAATAATTTGCCTCTAAAAGCTTCATGCCACTTAAGTTATTAACATTTAATTCAGCAGCGTCGGAGTGGATTAACCTATCAGCCAATGTACCGCAGGAGATGTATTTCTAGTGTTCCTGCTGTCTATTGTGCCTCCCATGTCGGTTCACAGAAACGCTGACCCGCTGTCGAGATTTGATTTAATACTTATAAAGGCAAATATACAAAAGTAGATTGTGCGTTTTCTTTTTTTTTCTTTTTTCTTTTTTTCTTTTTTTTGTTGCCGATTTATGGCCACGTTGACAAATGTTTTCAGCATATTTAGGTTTTTCTGTCTCTAAAATATAATATCTAAACCTTAATCTTTCTTTGTATCGACACATTACCAAAAAAAAAAAAAAAGTAATTTTCAGTGTCTTATTGAGCGACTTCAAAACTTAATTCTTGAGCTTTAATCTGTCAGAACTTCAAACATTTGAAGGGAGCAAATTAACTCAGAAATATGTTAAATATATTTACATTACACTATTCATAAAATGTTTTTAAAAAAGTCAGTTTTGAAAAAGCTCAATGCATAGCCCAGCTTTTTAGTGCACTGCATTAGAAACCCTCATCCCCACATTTTAAAACCTTTTTCATTCAGCGCAGCGCAGCTGCGTCCAAAAGATGTAAACCTAAACATTACAAAGGAATCCATAAATCAACCCTGTGCCGAAGTGCTGCCAGGTTCTCTGGGCACAAGCTCTCATCACACATGGACAGAAAGACAGATGAGGTCTGTTGTTTGGCTGTGTCTTTTGTTTACAGTGAGTTTTACAGCTTTTTTTCTGGGTATCCATGTCATGAATTAATTTTGAAAAAATGTGTCAACCACCCGTTTATAAAAACTTCTTTCTCGCTGGGATCAAAACATCCCACTGAAAAGTGTTGATATAATGATAAACATAACTTGTTAAGCAGGTTTTAATGGAGTTTAAAAAAGATCGGTAAGATAAAGTTGTGAATGTTGCTCTGTGTTGTGCGTCAGACGGCGTTTATTAATCCAGCATTAAAACTTTCAGAAAAATGAGAGAAATAACAAGCTTATATGCATAACAGCATCCATCTTGAGACTTTATTTCTATTTGTTGTGTCTTACTATGGGGTCTTTGCTGGGACACCTCAGTTGACTATATTCATTCTGTAGCAGTGGCATCTACTTGCGGTGTATGTGTACAGAAAGGAGTGAGATTGTCCTCACTAAATGACACTTTGAAGCCTTGTTACTGCCACTATAACTAAACAGACGATTTATATTTGCCGCTGTCCGTTTCCTCGTATTTTTCAAGGCTGATGGAAAGGAAGCATTCTGCATCAGCTTCTGATAAACTGCTCTCCTCCCTTTTGTTTCCAGGGTTTTCCTTCGGGCTATTAGCCAGTACGCAGATGTGTTGAGCAAGAAATTTCTGGATCAAGCCAATTTTGAGCTAAAGATTTGCACAGATGTTTATAATATCTTCCTCAGTTTGTTACTTTGCATCAGCTCCACAAAACTCCAAATAATGCTCCTTTTTTTTTTTTTTTCGTCATGTCAACTCTGGATGTGACATTTGAAGCATTATGAAAATTGCAGAGAGAGAGCGATAGAGAACATCAATTACATTGTAATAGCCTGCAATTTTATGTCCATTGCTGAATATTTTACCTGCTTCCCTTTCAATAAAGTAACAGCTTTTTTTTTTTTTTTTTTTTTCCAATATCTGACACATGAAAGAATGTTGTCAACACCTAAACCCCTCAGAGATTTCAAAGCCTTTATGGACTGATTAATGTAGCTTTGTTTTAGTGTGACTCACAGCACTTAAAGCTGTCTTTGTGGTTTAAAGAAAAAGGTTACATCTCAGTTTATCAGGACAGAAACAAGTGTTTTCCTCCAGGGATCCTATCCATTCTAGGAAAAGTGTGGAATTTAAAGTTCTCTCTGGATCTGGAAAACTATGGGGAAAGAAAAAAGGTTTTGGAATTCCAGACTTTATTCCACATCCCATCTCATCTGTCCATCTTATCCATCCATCTGTGCATCATTTTCAGGCTTGATATGATGTTGGAACCCTTTTAACTCTCACACATACACTTATAGTTATGTAATTAATGTTCATTGCTTGCTTCATAATTTGTGACTGAATGATGTTTTTGTGGCATAAAGCACTTTGAACTGCCTCGTTGGTGAAACGTGTACAAATAAATTTGACTTGACCTTATACTCACAATGCAATTCTTTATAAGGAACCGTCATTTCAAACATTTTACATTCAAAGAGTCACGCAGGAATGAATAAAGCTGCAGAGTTCCCTGACGGAAAACATCCTGTGGGTGACATTGACCTAAATCAACAACCTCTGCATCCATTGGGACAGCTTCCCAGCAACAAACTGTAACCGCCTCATCTGCAGCTTTTGATTTAATGAAACCATAAAGCTCTCCTGCCCACACTGTCTAGCACTGAATAACATTGTTGTAAAACTGGCTTTGAGCTGTGAGTGAAACGGTCTCTTATTCCCCATCCGCCTCTCTCTCTCTGCCTTTATCTGGGTTAGCTGTGGAACAACTACTTCCACTTGGCCGTGGCCTTCCTCACCCAGGAGTCGCTGCAGCTGGAAAACTTCTCGAGCGACAAAAGAACCAAGATCTTCCACAAGTAAGTATGGCGTCACCCTTAAATCCTCGGGACATCCTCGTTTTACCCTACTACAGCTTAGATTTCCTGTCCAGGACAAGTACATCAAAGCCTGCAGGGATATCAGACACCCTGCAACTTCTTGTATGAAACTGTTGTGGTTTTTTTTTTTCCTGTTCTGATCATAGCACATTGCTGCTGCAATGTCTGTTATGAGGACGTTCTGTACCTAAATGTCTCTGATCAAGAAATGTTCTGTACCCATTCCCTGGAGAGAAGGTTCAAGATGTTAAAATATAATTTACTACTGTGAATATATTTTTTTATTTTTTACAATAGTTCAACTTTAAAGTTAGGACATTTCTCGTCTCTTCGCACTTCTCCGTTCTGTGTTTCTGCAGCGGACACATTTATCTATATTAGTACTTTTCAGACAGTCTGATAAAGCATTCAGACGGGCAAATGCTTTCTGGGAAGATGTTGAGCATATTGGCGCTTGTCTTCATTTGGAGGAGTTTTTGTCAGTGAATCACACATCACACTGGCTGGATGCCTGACAGTGACGCTGCTTGTTGGTCAGCGTTTTATCACTTGCACTAATAAACTTGCACCAGAAAATAGAAATCACCCCCCTCTGGCTAGATATTGATTACAGAGCAAATGTATTCACCCACTTTGAACTGTTTCACATTTTATCACCTTACTCCCACAAACATTCATGTGTTTTATTGAGGTTTTATGTGATGGACCAACAAAAAAAGGAACAAATAAATGGAAAGTGGAAGGTAAATTTCCTCTTTCAGCTGTTTCAGCTGCTTCGTGTATTGGGTGACGAATGCAAAACACAAAGAGTTTCACAAAGTGATTTAAAGTGGATTTGCTTTAGTTGAATCTATTTAGTTCTGTCTTTGAAAACCATCATAGATTAGATTTTGCAGACCTGCAAAATCATGATGTCATGACATGATATAATTTCAATATGATATATCACATGACTGGTTTCATTTTAACATTTCTTGGTAGTTTTGTGCATCTTATTCAATTGGATTTGCCCCTAATTTCATCCAGATTGACAAAAACTAACTTTCTATCTGTAGTAGATTCAGTTCAGCCATTAAAATCATCATAATGATTTTTGTTTTTTCATTACCTGCAAGCTGCAGTCATCAAAATTATATATAAAAAAGCCTGACACACATAATACCATGTGTAATGAATTCCATTTTATTTAGATCAATGTGGAAATGTTTCACTTAAAAGAAGATTAAAAGTTCATAAAAGCCTGACATTTTGACATGAAACTCGTAAACGTTTGAGAGCCACTGTACATACAAGCGCCGATGTTTCTACTCAGATTTCTTTCGTGCACACGTGGATACAGCTGAGCAAATGAGCATGCGGCCGTGTCATTGTCATGATTTGCTGGAATGAGTGATGAGGAGAGAGGGGAGCCTCACATTGTCAGGTTTGGTGAACGTCTCACTCATCTTTGCTCGAGGCTTTGATCTCATCCGAGTTGTCTTTACCAGCTCCCGCTTGTCAGTCACACGTTTTTTTTTTTTTTCTCTATTTCTCTTTCTGTGCCTGCCACTCTGTATTTTATTCTCCATCTCTTCTCTTTCCCATCACCTCATACCTTCACATCCAATCTCCCTCCTTCCCTCTCAATCACGATCTTTACGTCGTGACCCAGTTGCATTGCTCCGCTCAGCCTGCCGGGACCTGCTCTGCGTCGACCCCTCTGCGAGACGTGATATTGTTGTTTAACCTCAGCGGGAGATTTGCGCACGTCGCTGACAGACGCGCGTTGTAGGTCCTGACAGCCGACAGTCACAGCTGTCTCCGGGTCTGTGACGGAAAAGCGAGCTGCATCTGTCTCGGCGTAGATGAGAAAACTGTGCCTCGTGCACAGTCATCCCTGCGTCTTAATGTGGGAAACAAGCCTACTTCCTGCCAGTCACACACACACACACACGCACGCACGCACACACACACACACACACACACACACACACACACAAGCATGCTGTGAGATTTTTTTTTTTTTCCACACACACACAATGAGATGCGAAAAGACTGAAGGATGGTTTATATATAATGCATGCAGCCACAGAATCATTTAGAGGCCAGCATTCATTAATACTGTATTTTATAATTCTGCCAATACTCTCCCCACAATCAATCCCTGGGCTCTGCAACACTTCTCTCTCTCTTCGACTGCAGAATGCTGTGAACAGCTCTAACCCGATGAGGCTATAAAGAGGTGATGCAGCTTCTTCTTTAAGACATCTTTCAGTGCACTGATCACTTACGTCAAAGTGCATTACTTTCTTATGGTATCGGCACACCAGTGATTTGGGTTTTAAAATGCCGCTACGTCCTCTGGATCCTCTGAAGTAGCACATTATGTGAGGGGGGAGAGGGAAAGGCTTGGAATTGATATTTGTCGTGGGTCAGCAGACGCTGCACTTGTTCCTCTGTAGAATTGCAACAAGGTATCACAACATCAGTGTGCTTTGTGGAGGATGAGATAAAGAGGTCACCGTGTCCCAGAGTCAACCAGTGGGATTCAGTCGTCTTGGACAGGCTTTAATCTGAGCATAGGAGGACATCCCAGAGGGCACCTGGTGGAGAAGTACGGTCTAATTCAACTATAAAGCCCGTACTTGTAATTATCTGGTTTAAACTAATTAATCTGACTTGAATAACAATAGAACATTTTAATGAATTTGATATATTTGTAGGTTTGGAATTTTGTTGGGAGGCAGTACAGAAGATAAGGCATTTTTCTTTTTTTTTTCATTAGAAATGTTTGTGTACTCCTGAGAAACTTAAAAATACGTAATAGACCTCAGCAAGCTAAAAAAATGATTAAATATAAATAAGTTCTGCATCTTCCCTTGCTGATCTGTAATTTCAAGATGTTTTTTTTTTTTTTTTGTATCTCAATCACTGAGCGAACATAAGCTGCAGACGCAGCACAGCTGTTCGGATAGATTTATGCAGCTTATTTCTTTTCTCTTGCACATCTCTATCAAACTGCTGAGCCACACAGCAGCGTTGGGAACAAATATTGAGTTCAGTGTAGTTATTCCCAGTGGTGAACCACCAATAAGAATACATCTAATTACTTTGTCAAGATGCTGTGGTACCTGGGTAAGTGTTCTTCAATAAGCTTAGTTAAACTAAAAGACATGTTGCGAAAGCTCCACCTCGGGGCTGTTGCTTTTATTCTCCTTCTCATTTTTAAAGCTGTGTCAAGCTGGAGTTTAGCTCCTTAGAAAACGGTTTCTTTCTTTCCTTCTTTCTTCCTTTCTTACTTTCTTTCCTTCTTTCTTTCTTTCCTTCTTTCCTTCTTTCTTTCTTTCTTTCTTTCTTTTTTTCCTTCCTTCTTTCTTTCTTTCTTTCTTTCTTTCTTTCTTTCTTTCTTTCTTTCTTTCTTTCTTGGCACCGTATGTTTAGGGTTAGGGACTGGCATTACGCAACACAATCCGTTGTTTGAGGGACAGAGACACATCACTGCTTGCAACAAACGAGAGACATACTAGTCAATTAGACGTTTGGGTCTAACCCAGCGTGTCAAACGAAGGGGGAGTGACCTTGTTCATAATTGAATGACACGTGTTTCTGTTAAAAATAAAAGTTTTCTGTCCTCTTTAGTACCAGGTACTACACTATCTGTGTAGTACCGGCTGCTTTTGGTTGTCCCCATAAGTAGGCTGAAAGTCGAAGAGAGTCTGTCCCCAGCCTTTAAAGACATTCAAAAGTTCAGTATGTTTTTGATTTTAGTGCTTTGCTTCTCCTTTTCTCATTTGCGTTGTTTCATTTAATGGGTTCTAGTGTCTCAGATGATGCTTACCTTTTTAAATTAGAGCAATATAAAAACGAAAGTACAAGTTTTATTTTGAGTCTCTAAAAACATCTATTCCTTGTTGGCTTCGACACAGTGCGAGTTGTGTGTCTTATTATTATTATTATTATTATTATTATTATTATTATTATTATTATTCTGTGTCTTATTATTCTATTTTATTTTCAGTTTTACTTGCCTTCTTTTACCCATGTGGTATGTTTTATATCTGTTTTTATTGTTGTTTAGTAATTATAGATTTTTTTTTCCATTCTTCAAAGTACACACCTTGGTTGAACTAGGTTTTTTTTTGTTTGTTTTATAAAAAAACTTGCACTTGAATCAATAATAAAATTTACTCTTTGATATATTAACTTTACTTTATAGTGCTCCCATTGTTACAAAACTTTAATAACATTCATAAGTGTCATGGATTTATTTGGAAAAAAAAACATACAATATTTTTATATTGTTGCATCTTCATTTACTTTTTTAATGTTCCAATGCAAAAAGTTACTCAGTCTGGCGTTGTCCATTTTCACTGACCTGGCCTCACTTTACACCTATCCCTTCCCTCCCGTCTTTCCAGTCTTGTTAGTCTCTCCTTTATTCATCATTTGTCCTCTCTGTGACCTGGGACGGTGTTCGAAGATGGGAGACAGGCACCAGGCGGTCCACGGAGATCGGTTCATGACCTAAGCATGACAGAGCTGATCAGCTTAAAAGGGCTCAATTTAATAAAGCCAGACAGAAAAGGCGGATGGGAGTGATCCTTCTGTATTTCTCTGGAAATCTTTTATATGAGACCTCCTGTCACAGACAAAAACTGTTAAAGACTGCACAAACAAACTCTGCTCCTCGTCTAGCCGTTGTTTTTCTGGGTCCTTAATGACATAACCAGAGCAGAGGGGAGATTGTAACTGACAGCCAGTTGACGGAAAGCAAGTGTGTCTGTGTCATGAACTTGCTCAAGTAGAAATATCTCATCATTTTGTGTTTGTCTAGCGGATGCGATCTTGGAAAAACAAAAGGAGTTATCTTACCATCATCCAGGCACATTGAATCCATTGCATTGGTAATCTCACTCCATGAATCTCATTTGTTTTTTCCAATATTTGTTCAGTTGTCCAGAGGAAACCAAACAAAAACACTTTGATACATTAAATATCGCTGTGTAAATGTTGTATTTAGGTTCTGCGAGGCAGTAGAGATGCTATGAATGCTAGAAATCAGAGATTATTTTTTTATTATTGTCCCGCAGTGATAGGTGAATAAAAACATGTAGATTCACATAAAGATAAAAAATGAATAAGAAAAGAATGAGACTTTACAGTAGTGACAAATGGGAAAAGTGTTGCAGTTATTGAAAGTAGCATATTCACATCCAAAGCAAATTTCTTTATTCGTTCCCCAACAACAACCACCAAGGGTGGTCCTAATATCAATATATTGTTGGAAATGCACATTTTTTCAGTTTTCACACGTAGTGTAAGACTCTCATCAATCTCAAACTGTGTTTTAAAGGACCTCTGTATGATGTAAAATTCAGTTAATTTTGGATTGTGAACTTGAGATGATTAAAAGCAGTCACGATTACTTAAAAAAAAAAAAAACTATGTAATTGCCCTTTACTAAAGCACCAAGTCAGATGCAGCAAGTCGGATGGCAGCATAGCTACATCTTTATATTTGCATGTTTAGCTTTTTTTATGGTACTCACAACAAAGCAAAGTTTATGGTGGGCACAACTGCAATTTCGCAGAAAGTTATCAAGAATTCCCGAATCCAAAACTGTCTCTGATGATTTTGCTGAAGGAACTACTGAAGACTTTCATTTCACTTCATCAAAATGTTAATAAGATATTTTAAAATGTTCTAAAATCTTTTTGGGAAAAGACAGTTTGATTCTAAATTCATGCACTGTAATCAGTCAGAAAATAATATTTTTAAATATATAGTTTTTTTATGGATGTTTCAAGAGTGGAAAAATAGTAAGCAGTTGTCCATCCTCGGTCACCGGGGCCTTGGAAGAGAAACAGGCCCACAGCATCACAGATCCTCTACTGTACTGAACATTGCACTTTAGGTACTTCTCACATAATCACTCGTAGTATTTGTTGCCAAAAAGCTCAAACCTGGAGTCCTGGAAACTCTTATTTTCAAAAATGTTTTCACTGCATTAACACATTGACATACAGTAATTAAATGTTAATTTTTAAAAATAAAAAAAAAATTGGATGTTTTCTATAGGTCCCAATAGGTGTATCATTATTTGACAGCATGGATAATTTTTTTTTTTCTTTGTCATGTTTTTTGTTTCAGGTACCAAGACATGAGGCGACAGATCGGCTTTGAAATCAGGGACATGTGGTACAATTTAGGTAATTTTATTGCATTTACTTTGTTCCTGAGGTCACACCTCTGCCGTTTACAGCTGATATGATCACAATTAGCTCTTCCACAGTCCTCTGGCAGATCATATCTATCCGGAAGGCAAAGATCTTTTGTGAAATATATACAGTCCAAGTGTTAATTAGCGCTATAATGTGATGAAAGACTCACTGTTGACGTCGGGTCTAAATTTTCCTGTAGTAAAAGGAGGCGGTGTTGAATCCAGTTTATTGTGCCTAACACCATCTGATCCTTTAATTTGGAAAGATTAGACTGGATCATCCTCTTGAGGTACTTTGATGATTTTAAAGGTTATTTACGGCTTACGTTCTCCAAAAGGGGAGACAGCTTCATTCTTTGGAGCTAATCTGAGATGACACAGTACACATCAAAATGGGGGAATTCTACAAATTATATGTCACAGATTACTTTTTTTCTTCCACTTGTTTTGTCTTCAAGGCCCCCACAAGATAAAGTTCATCCCTGAGATGGTGGGTCCAGTTCTGGAGATGACCCTTGTTCCCGAGATCGAGCTGCGAAAGGCCACCATCCCCATCTTCTTTGACATGATGCAGTGCGAGTTTCACTTCACATGCGGCTTCCAACGGGTGCGTATTCTGGAATATTTAATAAATACAGTAAACCAGATGAAAGGGTGTTGTCTGGAATGAAAGATCAGATAGAAAAGCGGGGAGGCGGCACACAGCGGCCCATGTGATGGTGAGTTTCGTAGCCCACAGCCGATTTGTAATTCTGCAAATCTCATTTTGTTGTGTCACAATTATCAGCGGCCACGGTGAGTGGAACTTAATATTACGCCTTTCTGCAGTGGAAATTAAACCTTTCTGCGCGAGTAAATCCACTTGGTTCCAGTTGTTGTCATGAATATGTTTCAGCCCTCGGAGAGAGGCCGAACATGCGCAGTGTCAGTCCATAGGCACTCGTCTAGGGTGTGAACATCCAGTTAACTTATGGCTTTAAAAGCTGTTCTTTCTTCAGTGTGGAGTAAATATGCAACAAACAACTTCAATTTAAAAAAACAACAATTGCATGCACAAGTTTAAGTTGCAGAAACTCAGTTATTCACTTAAATATATGCACACTCCATGAACTAATATTTTGATACACTTTCTTAAATTAAAGGGAAAGCACACTTTTGGTATTGCCAGGAGGGAGGTTTTGACCTACTTCTGGCTCCGTGTTTAACAACTCTTAATTTAAATGATTTCTACTGAACGGCGCCCTAACATTCGGATTGCTTAATTGCACAAAAAGTTTAATTTCAGTGCCGCTTTTTGGGGGGAACGTTTTCTAAATATTAATGTGATGTGTCTATATTTTTGAGCCTGCATTATCGTTAAGTCTTTGTGGAGGAGAGAAAAGTCACAAATCATTTTTAACTTCTGTTCCCAGATCTTGTTTTTAAAGAACATTGAAGCTGCATGCTGTGCAGCCAGTCCACCCTGAAAGACCTTAAAAGCGCAAACCTAAATATGTTGTTTCCCTTTAAACTGTACCGAATTGCTGTGCACAAATTTGACCCTTGTGGTCTTTGTATTACTGTGAAGATGGCAAGAGTTTAACCAACGATCCTCTGAGATCCTTTTTTCCGTTTCTTTGTGTTGCTGAGATTGGACTAAAGTTTGCTGTTTTAGCTAATGTGCCACTCCGATTGGAGCTCATTGGAGTTCAAGCCTAATCTCTCAGTCTTTCCTTCTTTGTCTCGGCCTCCTTTAGGCTCAGAGCCAGTAGCATTTCCTCTTTACTGACTTTCTGTCTTTTTTTTTTTTTTTTTTTTTCCTCTGCTGTAAATCCTCCACTGAAACAGACACCGGAGTTTATGTCACGCCTTGCTCAGCTGTGTTCTCCTTCTCTGTTTTTGTACCTGGTCAAGTACATCAAGAAGTCAGTAAAAATGTTTTAGTTTTAAGCAATAAAATCTAGTTTTGATACAAATGCTGGAGAAATGGAGTCAATGCATCACTGTCAGCAGCCTCAGCAACAACGGAGCAGAAGGAAAAAAGCGATGTGTCTCACGATTCAGCCTCGTTCTGTCCTGTAATGAATTTTTAGCCGTTAATGATCAGATCACAGCCCGCTGCAGTGACGAACGGGCCGGTGAAGGAAGAATCCGTAACCTTCCTCAGCTCAGACTTAAAGCAGTTGAGGATGAAGGGGGTTGTTAATGAATTGGGGAAAAAATGAACCGCAGTGATTATTTGTGTCTGCTCCGTCTAATTGCAGTTTGAGAACGAGATCATCACCAAGCTGGATCACGAGGTGGAAGGGGGCCGAGGAGACGAGCAGTACAAAGTTCTCTTTCAGAAAATGTAAGTGCTGATTATTGGGCAGGATTATATGGCTGAGCCTCTCACAAGTTGGATCGCTCTAATTGCAACATCGCACTCCTCAAAATAACCGCCGTTTGCTGATAATCACGCGACTTCTCGGCTCAGCTTTTCTCTTGCGACTCCTGATGAGCGATACCCGTTCTGCCTGGTTGGGCAAAAAAAAAAATTTCAACAATTTAACAACTCACTGTTAAAGAACTTTTTGTTCGTTTTTGTTTGTTTCTCTTTTCCTTCTTACTTGCGTGCCACCAGTTTGTTGGAGCACTGCAGGAAGCACAAGTACCTGGCCAGGACGGGAGAAATCTTTGTCTCTCTGGTGGTGCGACTCCTGGGAAGGCTGCTGGACTACAGGACCATCATGCATGACGAGAACAAGGAAAACCGCATGAGCTGCACCGTCAATGTTCTAGTAAGATCCCCAAAACACATGGTTGGCAGTAAAGGATTGCTGAGACCTTTTATGACTTCATCATTAAGATGATGTACAGATTTTTAAACTCCTTTAGAACTTGATCTAACGTCTGCATCTGTTTTTTGTTTGTGCTTTTTTTTTTTTGTAGAACTTTTATAAGGAGATAGACAGAGAGGAGATGTACATCAGGTAAGATCCAAACCTAGTGTTGTCTTTCACAGTCGCTGTTTCAATTTGGCGTTACGACAATTTTTTAAATGTTTATTCCTGTTGTATGATTTCATTTTGCTTGTTGAGTGTATTTTAGATAGGACAAGTTGTCAGATCTTATAAGTATTATGATTCAGTCTCCTGTCTTTGCCGATAAACAGCCACTAAGTCCTTTCTGCATCTTGCCAGGTACCTGTATAAGCTGTGCGACCTCCACAGAGAGTGCGACAACTACACAGAAGCTGCCTACACCCTGCTGCTGCACGCAAAACTGCTCAAGGTACACAAACCGCACTAAAGACTGAACATGGAAGCGACATATTTACACTGCTCAGCTGTCGCTGGGCGAGTCGCTTTTAACCTCAGGCAAGATACTAATATAATTCTCTGAATTAGATTATGCACAGATTTGAAACGGCTCGGATCGTTTTAATTGAACCACGGGATGAGATGGCTGCTGAGGAGGCAGAGGAGAGACTTTCTCACCGGGGTGAAATCTGGTCTTTCATCCCAGATAGAATAGGAAGTAAAATAAACCGCTCTCCTGCTGAGCTTCAGTTGTGGATTATAATTACAGCTGCACCAGTTAATCTAGATGATTGAAATCAGCAATTTTTTTCCTTGATGAGTAGGTGGGAAAAAAAATGAAAAATGAGATAATATTTCTCTGCTTCCCGAATTTATCGTTGCCTTTTTTCTTTTTATTTATTTATTTTTTTTTTTTGTCCTGTAAACACATCATGGCATAATATTCTTTCAGACACTTTTCATTTAGATCCATCCATGGATTATTGTCTGCTTAATCCGGGATTGGGCCGTGGCCCTGTCTTCCGTCTGCCCAGTCACTTGAGCCAGCTCTTCCCAGGGATTCCCAAGGCGTTCCCAAACCTGCCAACAAGCACATTCCCTCCAGCATGACCTGAGTTTCCTCCCGGGTGGACATGCCCAGAATACCTCACCAGGAGGTTGTCTAACCAGATGCCTGAGCCACCTTAACCGGCTCCTCTCGATGTAGGGAAGCAGTGGCTCTACTACGAGTCCCTTTTGTTTGACCGAGCTTCTCACCCTGTCGCTAAAGAAGAACTCTTTTCAGCCGTATTTGTTCGCAATTTCTTTCTTTTGGTCACTACCCAATGCTCATAACCCTAGATGATGGTGGGAACTTAGATTGACTGGTAAATCAAGACTAATATTTCTTTTCACCACAAAAAAAAAAAACTGGTGCAGCTTCTTCATCGGTTAAGATACTGCACTATCAACCTTCTGCTCGTTTATTTTTTTTTTCTTCATTTATGAACAAGTCCTCAAGATTGTTGAACTCATCCACTTAGAACAGCACCTCATCTCCAACCTGGAGAAAGCAGTCTAACCCTTAACCAATTCAAGACCATAGTCTCGGATTTATAGACGCTTATTTTCATCTCGGGTGCTTCACATTTGGCTTTGAAACTCTCCAGTAAAAAGCTGGAGATCGCTGTCTGTCGGGATCACATCATCTGCAAAGAGTACAGACATGATCCCGAGGTCATCAAAAAGGATCGCCTCAACATCTTGACTGCAGCTAGAAGTTATGTCCATAAAGGTTATGAACAGAATGGGTGGCATGGAGCAACCTTGGCAGAGTCCAACTCTTACCGGACAGAATCTGAGGCTCGACTGTCTGAGAGTTTATTAACAATCAGATAAAGTTTAGGGAACCTCTGCATATATGGGTAAATTAATAATCTAATGTTTCTGAGTAGCCGACATAATATTCTTGTCTTTTGTCTAAATTTGCCTTGTTTACTTGTGGATTTAAAGCTGTAATTTCCACAGCTGAATACTTACGTGTTGCAGTTGAGAATTTATAGGTCAACACTCTAATCAGTATCAGTGAGTAAAAGCCAGATTCGTTCAACTCTTCTAAGTTATGATGGTGCATATTTGTTACAAGTTTGACTTTTTTGTTAATCTTACTCTCTCTGTGCCCCCAAAAAAACCCACCACGTCACCAAACCAAACATCCTTTTTTTTTTTTTTTTCGATCTGCAGAGTCTATTCCCAGCTGGGGGGTTAGTATGGAGTAAGTTAAGGAGGGACTCCTTTTATCCAAAATTGTATCATCTTACTTCTCAACTGAATTTGCATAACTATCCTGCTGTTTGAGCCTTTGTAGTGGTTCTGTCAGGCGGGAGCAGGTTGTCACTGAATCCCATTTTCATCACTGTCGCGCTCGCGGGAGTTGATTTTATTACTTTAAATCTGTAGATCTTTTAGCACCTGAGTCTTCTTGATTGTGGCAGGAAGACTTTTTCTACTGCTGTGCTTCGGAGGCTGAACATGTGTCTGGATTTTATTTTGTGGCTTAATATTTCTTGAAATGCCACTCAGACATGTGGTGGGCTTTGCAAAAAGTAAACGTTAGTGTATTTTATGATATACCAACAAAAGGCAGCTGTCAAGTGAAAGAAAAAGAATACAGATTTTTTTTTTTTTCAGTAAATAACACTTAAAATACGGCAAAATGTCAGCTTACATTTGAATTTATTTACAAATGATATAAATTTGAATATATTGAGGAAGTCAAAACACAGCACCTCCCCATTCCTGGAGAATAAATTGAATCCTTCAGCCGCCTCATGACTGCTCCACTAAATTATCAGCGCTTTTTTCTCTGCCTTTTTAGCTGTGTGCGGTGTCAGTTGCCATTAATGCATAAATGTGAAGGTCCTCTTTACAATGTGAATGCTGCAGTCAAGCTGTGAAGAAATCAATAGGCTGAGCCCAAGCGTCCCTCTTTCTATACCACAGCTACAGCGTGCAGAGGCACTTTTTTTTTTTTTTCCACCAATGTGGTCATCACACCCTTCATGTTCATCCCAGGATAAAATCCTGCTGGTTGGTGGTAAACACGTCCTGACAAATATATAGGGTTGTAGATGTTCTCATAGTGCTAAGCAGCTTCCATCTGTCAGAAATCACATTCTTCTTTATGCTGCTTTAAAAATAAATAAGCACATTATCATGCTTATCCTGGTGTTGTTTTATCTCTGCCTACGGCTCTGTTGTATAATCAATTGCTCCCCCACTCTATTGCATACGGAGTTTATATGCAAACAGGTCGAAGGGATGCTTCTTTGCTTACTTAGCACATTTTCCTCCAGCAGGCCAGTCCGCTGGAGCTCAATGTCTGCCAAATTTAAATATTAAAACCGTGTGTCAAACACATATGCAACAACAAATGACATTTGTCTATTGGGCTTCCTTTAAATTCACTACACGACTAAAGAGAAGTAGAACATGTATTGTGCCCTAATAAAACAAACCGTCATCCGTCAAAACTTGTGTAACTGCAAATTAAACTTTCACAATGGCTGCAGGACCGTTTTGCACCGATTCTCCTTCTGAACTGTTCAATGGATATCGATGCATGCATCACTGCCCGCATCGTAACTCTTCATTTTGCTCTGTGCAGGACTGTGTTCAAGGGAGTCACACATCAATATCCCTCATTTGCATTGCCTATAAGTCATTGATTGATTTCTTGTCACCTGTTTGACTTTTACCCCGCATTGTTTTGCACAGCATTGACCCCCGGTGCTCATTTGTTCCCTGTAGTGGTCGGACGAGCAATGCGCGGCCCACCTGACCCAGAGGGAAGGTTACCAGGCCACAACTCAAGGACAACTTAAGGACCAGCTCTATCAGGAGATTATTAATTACTTCGATAAGGGCAAGGTAAGAGGCGCTCTAGAAACCCTGACGCTGTTTCCGTGGCGCGTGGATTGACAATAATCCATTTCTTGTGGATGGATGAAGAGGCGTATTGGACTACACGACTATTACTTTTTTTGTTATCCCTTTTATAGCATAACCTTTTCTAAAAGCCCTTCCCTCACTTCGTGTCCTTTTTCTCTTTTACCTTAATATCACATCAGCGCTGCGCTTTAATGCCATCGGAGCCACTTGAGAGTTGGAAAATGTCCCGTTTTGTAGGAACTTTTGTTTTCTACAAGACGAATCGGAGGAGAAATGCACGGATCTCCTTGGAAATGAGGTTCTAAGGCTTTGGATGTTACGTCAGGATTGGGATTCTTCTCAGTAACTCGTCAAACTTTGGCTAGGAAGCAGCTACTTTGATGAATTTTGGAAACAAACCAATTAAATAACGGTTGATGTTATGAGGCATTAAATTGGCACTCTTTAGGAATTCTCAGCAGCTTGACAGGATCTTCAGTCTTTAAAGAATGCATTCAGATACAACTATTTTATTAATATAAACTACATTAACCGTAACAATATAATGTAATGTAAAATATCAACTGGTCGTGTTGAATAGAAGATGGCATCGAGGTTTTTCTGTCTGCCAAAAGGATGAAATAATCTTATCCTGATAAGCTTGTATTATACAGTATGACCTGCGTGAGACTAGCAGTGAATTCAAGGTACTGTGCTACCAGGACGTTAGCTCTCTATCATTGCTTTAATCTTTGAAATTAATTCTTTTTTTTTTTTGACTGTCTGTGTCCTTTCTAGATGTGGGAAGAGGCGATTGTGTTGAGCAAAGAACTGGCTGAACAGTATGAGAATGAAATGTTTGACTTTGAGCAGCTTAGTGCATCCTTGGTAAGTAGGATTAATGTGTCGCTTAACTGCATTTCCGCTTTGTACACTGTCACTCCTCTGCTGCACTTATAGATGGGGGGGGAAAAGCACAAGGACAGAACCTGCAGGACTATTATGAAGCCTTTTGTTTTATGAGGGGAAATTGAAGCAATTAGTAAGGGGGGACGGGGAGAGATCAACTACTTATGTACCTGGAAAGAGTGGGAGGAAGACTGATTGTGTCTAAAACAAAGAAATTTCATCATGATGGCTAATGCACCTAGTGGTAGCCAGGATTTAGAGTTTGCAGCTTTAAAGAGAAATATAAGCAAGCAGGAGCATCTTATATTCAAGCATATTTTTTCAAGAATCAAAGAAAGACAGATGTAATAACAACAACAAAAAAAAAAAACATCAGATCTCTCTCTGGAATGGCTTTAAAATGCTTTATCAAACATTAAAATGTATGTTAAAATGCTGATGTTGTTAAACTTCTCCACAGCGGAAGCAAGCTCAGTTCTATGAGAATATAGTGAAGGTCATCCGGCCCAAACCGGACTACTTCGCTGTGGGCTACTACGGAATGGGGTTCCCGTCCTTTCTGCGGGTGAGTACTTGCATCGACAGACACTTCTTCTTGATCTTGGGTACACGATACGCTTTCATGGGTGGGCTTAAGAATGTATACCCCTCTTTTATTAAGTGCCTAAATATAAATCTGCATTATAAAGCATCTGAGCTGCTTGTCCTCCTTGCTGAGGAGTTGTCAACAGTGGCTTTCGCTAAATACGGTGCTGGGTATAGTGCCGAACAAATGTTCATGTTTAGTGCTTTACTTTTAGTTGGCATGCCCAAATATTTTAAGGCATCTCTTCAAATCCTTTGCCAAGTCCAACCAAATTCTGAGTTAAAATTTCATTACCGTGATTTTGAGGTGACGTGGAGGGAGAATTAAATCCCTTTTTTTGTCTTTGGACAAAGGCATTAAAAGAAGGTACACACTAAAAATGGGCCACAATGAAAATAGCATCTACCGTTAAAACATCCAAATGTCTGGATGCAATCTGAGCAGCAGATGGTCTTAAAAATGCTGGCACCAAGCAGAGAGCTGTGCCAGCTTCCTAAAATGTGACCGATTATGAATATTGAAGTGTTGGTCAAGGCAATAGATCCCACCTCCTTCATTCATTCACACAAGATAGGTGGCCTCTTAACCTGAGCTGATGTTTTTCAGTGCTAAATATCCTGACTGGACACGGGCCAATCAGATCACAGCTTCTCACAAATTAAGTAGCCGTTTGATATTCATCATCTGTGGAGCCGCCGTGTGCATGTCAGACCTCATTACCATTTAATGAAAGATGTATTCCTGATTCCCCAAAGCTCTTTGTTTAAAATAAAATTAATTGCATCTTTTTTTATTTGTTTGTGCATCGCTGTGTGAGAGAGGGTTTAATCTTAAGCCAGAGCTTTTTGTTTGTCAGAGGGAGAAGCAGCTGCAGTGCTGACAAAGGCAGATTTGTTTGCCTTTAATGTATTCTTGGAAGAGCTCTTGTGGTTTTTGTTTTTTTGTTTTTTTAGCCTGTCATTTGGCACGTCACCCAAGGTGCTGTTTTCTTGTTTAGAAGGATTTCAGTCGCTTATCACTCAAGCAGCACACTAAATGGCTCTCAGAGTGATGATCCCGATCATGCCCTTTTCATTCCATTATGAACAACAGACCTGTGAGCTGGGACTTTTGCTTTGCTGCCGATCACCATGTGGACCTCCTAACCCTTTTTATCTGCCGGGGCGCAAACTCCATTACAGACGGGGCAAGCCGTGTTGGCCTAATCTAACTGGCTCTTTAAACAGCCTTTTGGGTTGGACGAGACTTCTTTATTCTTTTCGTATTGGACTGACCTTACCCAAATAACAAGGGCAACATGAATACCAGACTTGCTTTCCCAGCGGGAGCATGTGTGAACTCTTCGTTGGCTTATCTATTTTTGCTATTTCCTGGGCATTACAGGACAAAACATGTTTTTCTGTGCCTTACATAATTAGTCATACATTATGAAAAATACACTTTTCACTAAAACTGAACACTTTTGGGGTTATGTTTTGTATCACTCTGTGCTTCTGGAGACTGAAATTTTTACCCTCTTTACGGAATTGCTCAATCTCAATCGGACTGAATTGAGAGCCTCTGTAAAGGTCGGTTTTCAAGTCTTGCTTCAGATTCTCAGTTGGATTTTAGTCTGGATTTTGATTGGGTTATTCCAAAACTTGAAATGCATTGATTTAAATCATTCAGCTGTGGCTGCATTTGCTTTCTTGTTGAAACATAAACATGTGGGAGCGTCGTTCCATGTCCATTTTTAGTGGATGGATGTGATTTACTGATATCCAAGCAGTAAATCACATCTGATTTACTGCTTGGAGTAAACTCTGATTGCTAATTAGCTCACTTCTGAATGGAGTTGGTTGCGGTGGATTTCACTTAGGGGCCTTCAGCTAAAATTGTCTGAAAACCAATGGAAATAAATTCTTCAAATCTTTTTTTTTTATAAAAGAAAACCATGAAAAAGAAAATGTTCCCACCACAGTTACTATGTGCATTTAGAATACATCTGTGTTTCTGCTTTAATTATGGTAAAATCTAAAAAGCTCAAAGGGATTACATGATTCACAGTGTTGGGCATGCGTACTTATCCTATCAGATGTTACACTGTTTTTACGTCTATCTTGCATTGCTGTTGATAAGCAGCTATATAAATGTTGCATCTTTTTTGTGCAGCCTTTTAAAAATGATCCAAAGAGACTTTCTTGAAAGCACACAAAGAAGTATTCAGTTGAGATTTGGTAATTACAGTAATTACAGTTTTGAGGCTTTCTCCTTTCCCTCTCTGTGTTTCATTTTGTCTTGTAGCATCATTGTGACCCTGGGGGGAAAAAAATCTGCTTTTTTGGGGGAAAAAAAGAGTCAATTTTCTTTTAAAGATATTTTGTTTCCAAGCCTCCCTACAAAATTGATTTCACGCAAGAGTGCGTAATTTAGCTTCTTATGATCTATCACATGTTATTTAGCTAGACACTGGGGTATTTATTAATGACGAACTGTTTTAGACCTAATAATCTGCATGCTTCGGTGCATGCTTCTTCTGGTATCCTTGTGAGGAGTCGGTTGACTCTGTAACATGCTGTACAGTTCCTCTAACCAGGTTAAGTTAAAGCACCAAAACCAGTATTTCTGCATTTCAAGTGAACTATGTGTTCTTTAAAAGAACCATTTATCCATCTCACTGGTCATTTATCCATAAGTAGAATATAAATCTTTATTCTCATTGTGCCAACATGTAATGTGCACTAGTACAACAAAATTGGTCTATTGATCAACCTAAGCTGCATGTAGCTATGAAGCCCTTTCTCCATCCTACTGTCCACTTCACTCCCTGGCCACATTCACCAAATCACACATCCTCATACATAATACACAGATCAGTTGGCACCTTTGGATTAAGTGCCTTGCCCAGGGCACATCAAGATATTAAAAAGGTCAGTTTGTTTTCTGCTTGTTCTTTTATTGAGAAGCGGCTCGCCACTGAACCACAGTAACCCACAAATAAGGAAAATAAGATTTCTATTTGAGTCTGCAAGATGAGCGAATACGGGCATTAAAACTGTGTCCACATTCAAAACAATGTTTAAAAATTTACTGATTGCTCAATCAGAGAGCCTGTTCATCAGTCTGAGTAAGTTAAAAATGTAAAATAGATCAAAGTATCCATGTTCCTCTAGTTTATGTGTATATAACAACAAATTGTTCTGTATTGATTGTCCGAAAAGCTCTGATCTCAGGGCCTCACAGATCTTGATCTTTGTCATTTGCGGGTTTCAAATTTTCTTTTAACCGACTGACTGAGAAAGAAAGGGCAATTTTAGCATTTATTATTTGCATTTTCAAAAATACCCAGTTGCTTGTTAAAAGGATGACACCAAAATCCTGAGTCTTTAAGAGAAATTGTTAAGATTGTTTTCTACACAAGTTCAGTGTTTGGGTGTTAAAGATTCAGATGACTTGGTGAACAAACTACAGCAGAATTTTGCTCGGCTGATGGGAAGGATGACTGTTGAACCCAATCCTCTTCTGTCAATTTGTCAATCACAGCACATTTTGTAAATGGCCCCGAGCAAATATCACGCCTACAATACATCTAATTAATCGGGGAATTGAGATGTGTGCTAAACATAGGAGCGGAGCTCTCTTTGTGTGCACTTGCGTGCAGTAATAAGCTAACATGGATGGAAGCAAATATTACATTTGTCATACCCAAAGTGCAATCCTTCAGCTCATTTACTCAAAACCCTGATTAAATTTCAATCAGATTTTGGGGAAACCCTTGACTTTAAAGGAATGTATTAATAACAAAACAGTCTTTCAAGTGTTGACTTGTAAATCTTAACCAAAAAAATAAACATGGGCAGTGATCTTTTTTTATAAGGTGACATGGCTCACCACCCAGGGAGCCATTCCATCAAAGGGTGGCACAAACACTCAAAAAAATAATCAGTTCTCTGTTGGATAGTAAATTCCTTTGACACTTTCTTTAAAGAAATTTGGACCACAGTTGGCCATTTCTACTCCCAAATATAAATCGTTAAACTGGCAAGTTCTGATCTGGAATGATCTACTCTGAAATAACACTCTTTAAGATTTATTTCATCTACCAACTTCCGTCAACTGTTTTTCTTTGATTTAGATGTGGACTTTGACTCTTCACCCTGGTACATTGATAATCACTGATCTAAACCATTTTTTTTGTACTTCTGTCTAAATGTTTAGGGTAGTTCTTCTGCTCTATTGTGGAATACAAAACACACATGTATGCTTTCAGATTTTATCTGTGCAAATTTTAAAACCCTGAATTGCAGCATTTCATAACATTTCACAACTAAACACATTGAGATATGCAAGATTAATCAGATAAAGGGATGTGAATACTTCTTCACAGCATTTTAACTGTGCAACATCAAACAATTTTCTTATGAAATAATGTATTCCATTAGATTTGATCAGATACTGTGACATCCCTCAGCTAATGAGGAAAAGAACAATTAAATGTCACCTTTCACAGGAAAACATATGGTGTTTTGTGTAGCCAGCTGCAGACGTACAAGCTGTCTTTATATTGTATAGCTTAATGTCTGCATGAAACTAATAGATGAAGTAAATTATGTTATTTTGTTTCAAACAGATGCACTGTGTTCTTTTTTTTTTTCAAGCGAATGGAGATGAAGGCCTTTAGACAGCCATCCTGATACAGTACCTATATAAGTGTTCGCCGTCTTGCATGTTTTACCCTTTTTATTGCTTTTACAAATAAATCATGGTCAACAAAAATGTTTTTGCCAAACATAGTTTCCAAAATAAAAAAACTATATTAAAAACACTTATATATGTTTTAATAATTATTATTTGTATTATTTTATTATTATTAGTTATTGTTATTATTTTTAATTAATGGAGATCCACTGAGTGCAGTGAGTTTGCCTCAAGTGTTTTACAGCATAAAAAAAAAACCTAAACACTACATATAAGATAATATGTTGTTGAAAAGGATAAGTCAGGGGATGGATACAAAAAAAATCTCCAAGGCCCTGAACATCCCCAGAACATCAGTTAAATCCTTCATGAAGAAATGGAAGCAATATGGCCCATATTTAAATCTGTCTAGATCAGGTTGTCCTTTAAAACTGAATGACAACGCAAAAAGGAGACTAGTGAGAGAGGACATCAGGTTACCATGACTATGCTGAAGGAGTTACGGGCTTCAGCAGCTGAGGGAGGGACTCATCATCTGTTGCTCAGGCTCTTCACCAATCAAAGCATTTGGCAAGAGTGGCAATGAGAGTTTTCCTCACTGTTGAAGAAAACTTATATTTAAGTTTGACTAGAGTTTGCCAAAAGGCACGTCTCCACTTTTTTAATGATGTTTCATGTTTAAAGCAGTAGAAAGGGTAAAACATCCAAGGGGGTGAATGTTTTTTATAGGCACTGATTTCCTGACAGTGTTAGAAGCACTAGATTATTTTTAAGGCAGCTTCTTTGGCTGCCTTTTGTTTGAGTAAAATTTGAATTCGAACAGACATATCTCATTTTATGTGTGTCTAATGTAGAGTTCGTATTGATGCATTTAACTTTGCTATGGTAAGAGACCAAGATCACTTGCAGAACCATGGGAAGTGGTGATGTTATTTTAATTTCTGTTTTGACTTTTATCCTCAGATGAATTTTTAACCACCAGATCTTGTAAATTCTCTTTGCTGTCCCTGCCCTGTCATTTTTCCTAGTTTATATTCATAAAATGGGTATTGTGTGCACACATGTGTGCAAATCAGCCTGTTTTCTTATGGACAGTCAAGGTCTCACTGGTTTCCTCCTTTTTCTTCAGAACAAAATGTTCATGTACCGTGGGAAGGAGTACGAGCGCAGGGAGGATTTTGAAGCACGGCTGCTCACACAGTTTCCCAACGCAGAGAAGATGAAGACCACCACGCCGCCCAGCGAGGACACAAAAAACTCCTCTGGACAATGTATCCTCAGCATGATGTCCCAAAGTCTTACTGAATTACAGACAGGGCAGCAGAATAGTTCTTACAGATGGAAACTATGCTTGGACCTTCACTCTGCCTTAGTTTATTCAGTTAAAATAAAAGCTATACAGTAAAACCTGATGAATCTAAAGCTTGGATGATGAAGAAATAAACCTGACCCTTTTGGACCACATAAGACAGGAGGTTTTAGTTAATAAGGTGAAACAGAATAATATTTATGTTTGTGCATACATGGGAAAAAAAAAAGATAAGGGGCAAGAAATCTAAACATAATTTTACTTCTAAATATTTGATCCTTTATATGCACTAAAGAAACATGTTTGCAGAGTACACAAGAATGTTTTTCTATTTCTGAAAAACGAAAGTAGACTGTAGAAAATACGGATTTTTCTTAGTTGACTTTCTGCCTCTGTCTGCTGGCCCTTTTCTGCCTACTCGGCACTTCTTGACTCCATCCAACCACATGTGAATAACACAGGAAACCTGGGTCTGGAAAAGTAAAGAACTTGGTCATAATGAAGCAATACTAGTTGAGCATTGTTACTGGTTTCCTTGATGTATTTTTTCTGCTCAGACATTCAGTGTTTCAAAGTGAAGCCCATTCTCAACCTTCCGGCCAAGTTTCAAAACAAGCCTGTGTCGGAACAAATTGTCAGGTAAGCTGGGCACTGCAAACTTCTTCACAGTAACGGAGCGTGTAAGCCAAAGTCACACATCGTTTTCTTCAATCCGCCGTCGCCCAATTTGCTTTCCCCAGCCGCTCCGACAGTTCATAGAGCCTGTGATGACATGCTAGCGGTGGATTGGGTTTGCTTTGTGCCGTGCGCACAGAAGCGCCGGTATGAAGGTGATTAAATCTTGATTTAAATGTGGGTCTGTGTTGAACAAACGCTGGTTGACCTTCTTGTTGTTCTAGAGGCTATTAACTTTCACCAGCCATCTGCCATTAGTCACTGTGCCAAGTACAACATTGTTTCTCTGCCATCGTTAATAGCATTGTGTCAAGCACCGGGGCCACAGCAAACAAGGCTCCCCCCTCGTCCGTGTGCCAGCCGGGCGCTGCTGTGCTCAGCTGTGCAAATTCGCTTTGATATCCCACCCAACGCTTCAGTGGACATGATTAAAAGAAGGCGTTTACTTGGAAAAACCTTTAGGCAAATTTACCTGGGCACTGATCTTATCATCGCCCTGCAGCAGTGGGCTTTCAGCAGCCAGTTGGCTTGTTTGCTCACTCTGTCTGATTGGAACATGTGACTCTGTTAATGGCCCAGATTAGACAGTCGTGTTTAGACACAGACAGAGAAATGTTCCACGCCGGCTGCCCGTTCGCTTTTTTGACGCCAATTTGGCCTCTACGTCTCTGGCTCTCCCTGTTCTTCTACCACTTGCCTCTCTGTCCCTTCTCTCTGTTTTCTCTCATTTATTCTCTCGTTCGGCAAAGAGATCAGCAGTGCATAGCAATGAGACCGAGCCATTTGAGCTGAAGGGTCAAAGCCACAGGCAGAGCGCAGCCCGCTTTTGACCTTGCCGTGCCGGACCAAGCCACTCCATCATCTTTAGCCGGTCTGCCAGCTAATGACCTGTAAATGTCGTAATTTGGGTCACAAACTGATTTAAATCTGCAACATTAATCTGTTTTATTAGATCAGAAGCCATTTTTGTTAATGCTGCCGTTTCTTGTCTAATCCGTGAACGTTGGGGTTTAAATGGGTGCCCTTTATAAGAATTAACTGTGTTAAAAGACGTTTTTATAAATTTTCTATGGTACGTCCTTCTTGCTTTGCTTAAAATGGCTTTATAGTGTCAGGAAATCTACCTGTTTTTGTTATAACCAACCTGTGGTGTATTTACAGGTAAATCTCAATAAAGTATAGTATCGTTTAAAAATTATTTTATTCATTAAATCAAAAGAATGAAACTCCTGCAGATTGATATGACATGATATTATTGCAAATATGTGTTGCGTCGGGGAGGTGACCGGAAGGAAGCCCTAAAAGTACCTGTATACCTATTTTTAATACTGCACTTTTTTCTTCCACTCAACTTACTATTCGTATCTTTACAGTAAGCCCTCTGCAAAAAAATAAATAAATGTGGGCTTTAATTTTCCATCCACATTATTTGAATTAACAGAAAAAAGAACTTGAGGTATATAAATTACATAAATTTATGCATTATACGTACTTTATTTATTCATTTATTTTTTGATTGGCTGACTTACCTTACCTTTAAATAATACTCAAATTTATTCAGATCTACCTGTTTACGGATATGAAATGCAACTTCTGTGTTCATTTCCACAAGGGAGGAAGATCCAGTCAGCTTTTCCAACCTCTGCTGTGGAACCCCGTTTTTTTCTTTCTTTTTTTCTTTCCCAGACTGAAAAGTCTATTAACCTGATCAGGCAAAGTTCATCCCTGCTTGTTGCAAGCCTCTGTTGCATGGGCTGCAGCTTATCTGCATTTCTGACAAGTTGAGCTACCTTTATAGCCTCCCAGTGATGTTTGCGAGGCATTTATGTCCTATGTTGGTAAGGCGAGCCCCTTCTGATGGAGGTAAATCAAGCTTGCTAATGCCGTAGCGTCTGGCAGGCCTGGCCTAGAGCGGGTTTGTACTGTGTTTGACCTGAAGCAAAGCAATCAACCTGTACCAATCAAGCCATAGATTGCCAGTAACAGTTTTAATTTACTGAGGCTCAGATTTTCTCTCTCTCTCTCTCTCCAGCTTCTACACAGTAAATGAAGTCCATAAATTCCAGTATTCCAGGCCGGTGAGGAAGGGAGAAAAGGACCCCGACAATGAATTTGCGGTACTTTTTAGCATTTCTTTATTCAACCTGCATTTGCTCTGTTTGTTGTTTGACAAAATAAGATTGTTGCCAGGCATAGCGAAACCACCTTGAAGGTTTTAGTATTTGGATGGTTGTTGTGATTGAAGCGTAAGCAGTCAGAATTTGATTGCTGATTGCCAATTTCTCTCCAAGAGCATTTTCATATCTTTTAGAGTGGCCATTACATCGTGAGCCGTCACCATTTTGTATATGCTCTAAAGTAATTATAGCTTTCAACGTCTTAAATTGGTAATTAAAACAGTTTTAATTGCTATTATTACCTGAAATCTGAGATTTCCACAAGCATGACAGCCATTTCCAAATCCTTTGTGTTTTGGGAAGACAGAAATTGAACATTTGACTTTTCAACCAGCTTATTACATGTCAGGGCTAGTCAAGCTGAAAAACAGCAATTTACAGTCTTCAGCGGGTTTATTTTTCTTTTTCTTTCCAATTGTTACACTTACGTGAATCAAGACACACCTGCATGATGCACATTTGGAAAACCTTCCGAATTAGATTTGTATCCCGCTGAGCATGTATTGTACTTATAAAATGGAGTCACAGTATTAAAATCAACTACAGAATGATGATGCAGGCAGTTGAAACTTTACTGCCGAACAACTTCAGTAAGTAGTTACATCGTAAACAGGTTTACAGAACAACTTTCGACGCGGGCACAGAGATCCCTCCACCTTTACTGACTTTTATTACATTAGGATAATGTGATGCTGAGAAACTTGTAAAACCAAACTTCAATTTGAGTAAATGTTTTTAGTTGAAATTAAAAATAATAAAAATTATTATTCTATAGTCTACATTATTTCACAATAATAGAAATTCGTGGTGTCACAGTTAGTGGCACCTTCTTCTAAGTGAATCCATCGGAATCGCTTTTGGTTTTATGCATTTTATTTTGTAGGTAATCCTCATAAGATCAGGATCCACCTAAAGCGATAAAATATATCTTCAAATCTTACTGCGAGGGAATTTCAGCAGGTTTTGTGTAACTCTGTACCTACTGCTTGACACAACTTAAGCCTTGATCTAAGTTTTTGCAATGGATCTTCCGTCCTAAATAAGTGCAATCTTTTAAAAACGTTGCACGTTTTTCCTGCTTCAAATATTATGGAGACAGATATTTTGATGCAAAAACAGTGCCAAGTTCACTTTCATCTGAAATGACTTCTGTCATTGTGTTTTCAACAGAACATGTGGCTTGAGAGGACCACGTACACGACCGCATACAAGCTTCCCGGCATCCTACGCTGGTTTGAAGCCAAATCAGTCTCCACGGTAAGTATGAAGGAGCCTTCGTGTCGAGCGGGCCTTCTAATCAGATATGGCCCCGCTTGAAGGCAGCTGTTATGATTAATCTACATAAGCGGTATGGACAAGCGCCTGGACACCGGCATGCCACTCTTCGAACTTTACAACAAGACATGCTTTCTCTTTACGCACATCGATTTGCCAAGCCCTCCCGTTTCCACCGAAAACAGCCAGGCAGCACAAATACTGCTGCAGGACTGTTCAGACCTTCCGTCACTGTTGATTTTCTGTAGAATTACCTGGATTGCTGTGTTGGAAATCCTTTGGTAATAAGGTCAGGCTGGAATCCGCGGCTGAACCACCTAGAGACGCTTTGCAATTTAGCCCATTTCGCTCGCTTTCGATAATTTGAAATGCTGCTTGCGTGTCCCAGATTTTGGGGCTGAGCTGTTGTGTGGAGAGTGGAGAAATTAGTTCATCAACATAATTTGGAGAGGAAGTCGCTGTGTCACTTGGAGCAAAGACACCCACTGTATCTCTTTTATTTATTTATTTTTTTAAATCTCCTTACTTTGTCCCAATGCAAAGCCACTGCTTAGTTTGATTAGCCTGGCGGAAGTATTCTGCTATCAATTACCCTTTGCCATAGAAACAGACACACTCAGTATAAGTAGGTCTCTTTTCACCTCTACTTTATTTATATTGCGTTATTTTGTCAACACAGTTATTTTCTTAAATGTATTCAATTATAAAGCTAAACAAATCTAGCTAAAGTAAGTTGGATGAGCTTCGTTTAATTACTTGTGTCCAAACAAAGCAGTTTATTTCAGCTGGAGATGCATTCTCTGTTTTTTTTTTTTCCAGCGTTTGTTTAGACCTGACAGCTTTGATCCGGTGGTTCTTGTATTGAAAAACTGACCGCAGCTAAATCCGTCTAGAAATTCGAGCCTTGTCTCCACAAATGAGAAACTTGTAGGAACCGCGTGTTGAGGTGTCACTCTTCATCCGTCGTCAGAGTGACTCAGAGCAGACATCCCCTCCTCCAGGCTGGCCTGAAACTCGCTGTAAGTAGCAGCTTGCCCCCCATATGAGCCGGGGATAGGCCGGGTCCCCAAGGTCAGACTCTTCTATTTAAAGCTTAATGACGAGGCTGAGATTCACCAGGCCTAATCCCTCCATCTGACACTTCTTTTTTATCATGGCGACCTGAAACATAACAGCGCAGATTGGAGATTTGTCTTTGCTTGCCTTGGCTGGGGTCTAAATCTGACATTTGCTCAACAAGCCCCTCATCTGTCCTCTAAACCCTTACTTAGAGGGAGGTGTTTATTTATTTTTATTTTACTGGGATTGATCGTACATGGCGCAACATATATTTTAGCTGGAATTTTGCTTTCACACTGTGATGGATTTATAGCAGCTCTTCTAAATACTGTTGTTCTTTGATTTTGCAACCACTTTAGCTCAATTATTTGTTTAGCACTAGCAAGATTTATGAAATAGTTTGAGTGCAAAAAAAAAATGAATTTGTTTCTGTATTCTGAATGAATAAGTTGATTTATGCTGATACCCGTCACATTTTCTCAACACAGAGTAACAGTAAACGGATAAATATGTGCTTATCATTCCGGATGTCCCTCTGCTGCACAGGAGGAGATCAGCCCTCTGGAGAACGCCTTGGAAACGATGCAGCTGGCCAATGAGAAGATCAGCAGCATGGTGCAGAGGCACCTCAGTGATCCCAATCTTCCCATCAACCCTCTCTCCATGTTGTTGAATGGGATTGTGGACCCTGCTGTCATGGGAGGTTTTGCTAACTATGAGAAGGTGGCTAACATTGTTATTTTCTGTTCCCTTATTTTATTGTCATCTGCAGACATCATTTTTTTCCTTATTCTTTGTGTCTTGGATTATTGGATTATTATTTGAATAATAACCATTTGTTAATAAGGTTTGAGATATACAATCTCTTTTCAAGAAGAACCTTGCAAAAAAAAGCATAATAAAAAAAACAAGCTAAGAATATCAAGAGAATATTTTTTCAATTAAAGTAATTTTGCAAAATTTTAGTGGTTTTGAGTCAGTACAGCATTTGTAGTATTGTCATGTGAATCCTCATTTTGGAGGGATCTTTCAGAGTAAAACTTTGCATATTTCTTTAGGATTTGAATTTCTGGGGCATTTACAAAGATCAGGGCACATCGAACATTAGAGGGAGCTAGAGGCAAGCAGCTAGTATCTCTCATAAATTATCTTCCAAAGCATTTAGAAACTTCATTTTGGACCGTGGAAAACTTTAAACCACAAGAAAAAGATTAACATTCCGTGTTTTTTCTTAAAAGTTTACAGAACAATTTGGGTAGTTGGATCTTTGTTGTTTAAGCCGCTGGACTGTGTTGGGATTTAACGTTAATGCCTCCTTAAGCGCTTATGAAAGCAGTTCTGTTTGCCTCAGATTCAGCAACAAATTGGTACGAAGTAAGTACTAGTTCTGGTTAGGCACTGGAGCCAGTTTGGTGGGGGGGGGGGAAAACACCTTACACGTGTTTAAATATTTCTTGTTCTTATCAATTTTCTCCTTTTATAGCTCTTGTGAAAATCCTCATTGTTGCTATTCTCCTACAATTACTATCTTTGAAGATTGTTACTTTCCTTGAAATAACTCAACTTTTTGGGGGTTTTTTTCAAAATCTCATTTCCTATGGAGTGCACCCAGTGACCTGTGTGGCAAACAGTCATTCTTTTTGAGTTACATTTGATAGAAAAACTTACAGATAACACATTTGTTCCCCAGTGCTCATCCTTACCTGTGATAGATTTATACTGGTCTCATGAAAGTCATTGTTTGAGTCTAAAGCGGAGCGATGGGAATCCCTTGCCCTCTGGTCACTCTTTTATTTCCGTGAAGTATTGCAGGTGGTGGAGAACAGACTGAAATCTAGATTAAATTTACTTTAATTTTATTTTAGCAGTGCTTGCCTTGCCTAGTCAGATTTTATTCCCCTCTGTTTCTATGTACCTCATAAACTTTCGGACATCTCAGCCTCCCTCTGAACCTTTCCTTACCTTCTTAACAGAGTCTCTCTTCCCCCTTTCTCAGGCCTTCTTTAACGACAAGTACATGCAGGAGCACCCAGAGGACCACGAGAAGATAGAAAAACTGAAAGACCTCATAGCCTGGCAGGTGAGACTGAAGCTGTCAGAGGCGCTCTCTGTTGTTTTCTTTCCTTTTGTTTGCTTCGGTGTTTCCTCTTGGATGTCGTAGTTCAAGACAAACAGCCGTGATTGCCTTGTCACAAGTTGTTTACTTTGAAAAGATGATTCATTCTGTGTTTATTATTACGGTGTCACCTGTACTGAGCAGAGGACGACCTGGCCTACAGGCTGCAAAACGTAGGTGAGGAGCAGGAGAGGCATGATGATGCACGTCCAAGGCCCCTTGGCTTTTTTTTAGAATAATTAAGCCATAATTTACACTAATCTGGTTAAGAAATATCTACATTGCTTCCCAGGAGCTCAAACGTCTATAGAAGATCTCTGTTTTATTTTTATGAATATCGCTTCAGAGACTGAGCGGCCTTGGTTGAACAGCCAAAGCCTTTGCATGTATCACATTGTGTGTTTTCCTGTGTGAAAAAACCCTCTGCTATTATTGGGTAGCATAAATGCTTTTATTTAAAAAAAAAAAAAAAAAAAAACTCGCTGAAGTGCTTTTATTACAAATGGAGGCAAATTAGAAGCTCACAAGTGAAAATTTAATTTCCAAAAAACGGGTAAGTGCTTTGTTTGGAATGGCTGTGGCTGAAATGAGAAGGATAAATTGTGTTAACCACTTTATATAAGATAATGGCAAAGAAATGTGATGAGGCAAACTTTCAGAGGATGTTTGGAGGCGGCTGAAATGTCTGAAAGGTCTCACCGATCCATTTCCTGACTATAAACCTCCACTCAGAAGTTTACATATGTGCATGAATTGCTTTGTTTTTTTGTTTTTTTTTGGGCTCTAAGTGCCTTATTTCAACTCTATTTTTTACCAGAACTGAATGATTATACACCATTCAACTTCACCAATTAATTGCGAATTAATAATTAATTGTGTTACCAGTTGTTACTGCAGTTCTGGATGAGCATGTGGTTGATCACGTGCACTTCTTTCTTGATCAAGCTTTCTCAAATCTCTGGAATGACTCGGATATATATAAAAAAAGTGTGCATTTTCTGAAACTTGCTAAGGGACATCAGTGGTGGTGTTTATTTGGATTTGAGCATTCAGGTTTTATTTTAATAATGTAACATGTTGGGAGTATAATCAATACATTGTTTAATAAACAGCTAAGAATCTCAAACTCATGACATCAGCGTCTACTGTGAGTTTATGTACACTCGTGACTAAAACTGAGCTTCTTAAGAAAACACACTTTGAAACAAACTCGGCAGCTTGTCTGTGCCAAATCGTAGTTTCATACACTCTTGGTTGTCTGTTTATCTGCAACAACTTGGGATTTGAAAATGCTGCCCTGCAAGCTTTGTTTTGCATCTTTTATTGCTCTTGCTTCGCTGTATAGCTCTAAACTGTGGGTCACTTTAATATTCAAGAAATCATAGTTTCCTGGTTTATGGTTCACCCAGGAGTTAAGCACACATACAAGAGGTATGTCTGTCGCTTCCTATTGTTGGCTGCAGGGGGGAATAATTATATTTTCAATCGCTGTTCTTGTCTTAGTTCCTGGAAAATAGGTCAGCTTTAGGCTCCACATCTCTGGTAGGAATGAAACTCTTGAGAAGATGTGCTATTTTGTGGTGGTGAACCCTTTTTTTCTTCACAGGAAAATATGATTCATACAGAAATACCCATGTCTGCTTCACTCTTTCTGCACTGATGTCTTTGAAGCTCCATATCCTTTTGAATTTTTTTTTTATTTACTTTATGCAGCTATTTCCATTTTTACTTAAACTTGGGGAAAATAGAGGAAATCCCCAAACTAGTTGAAGTTTACAAAGTAGCTTTGGATGACCTAGAAATTGCAAAAGTCTCTATTTTATTATAAACATCAAAGTTCGTTAAATGTGTGGATTTCAGTCTGGAAATAGATTTTACCATTCCAGAGGTTTTTATTTTTTTAGATTTTGAAGCAAAGGCATGCTTACTTTGTTTTGAATAACTTTGTTTGAATTTGTTTCCTGTACTCGGCTCAGATGTCAAAACTTCAAAGTCTTCATCAGGTACTATATATATATTTTTTAGCCTTAAATCAGGTGAAGACCTGGTACTAGAAATCGTTTTTCATTTTAGCATCTTTCTCTTCTCGCTGTCTTTGATGTATCAGTGAAATACAGCATACGGCTATGAAATACATGAGCAAAGTTCTGGCTGTCTTTTTTGAGTTAGAAAAGATTTATTATCCATCCAGCCGTCCATACTTGGGGCTGCACAATGGTACAGCAGGTAACACTGTTGCCTAGCAGCAAGGCGGTTTTGACGATTTTTGCTTTATAAAATAATACTAAAGCTGTGTCCGAAAAGCCGTTATGTGTTTTTTTTAACAGGAAAAATGTCTTGGAACCCCGTTAAACAGTATGAGCCGTCCTGTTTTCTTGACCAGCACCCTTGTTTGTCTTGTCTTTTTGGAAATTCTCTAAATGAAGACAGACACACTCGAAAGGAGGAAGTGAACTCAGAGAGAAGCATCCGTGTGACATTGGCTTTGTGCTCATCTAGTAATTAGAGAAGAAATGAGGGTTTATTTACCGGCGAATTAAGTTCTGGGGAAAGCTGTGAAAAGACACTGGGTGTTTTGCTGGCGTTCATAAAGAGTGGATGTCAAAATGACTTTCTAAAGCTAACAACTTTTAAATGAAATGTTTGTCATGCACAGTAATGAAAGTAAGCAGCAAATTATACACATAACTAACATCCAAGCATCAGCTGCCTATTCACAAACACAAAAGCGGGTCCCTTTCTGAACTGTAACAGTTGTTTTTTTGTTTTTTTCCCCCCAGAACGCTTTCTTTTGACAGGGGCTTTTACTCCAGCTTTTGGTGCCTTCATCTCATAAAAGCTAGCCCGGGTGCTTATTAGTCTGCCTGACTCACCAGTAGCTGCGTGGACCTTTTGGCCGTCATGAAAGGTCTTAATATGTCATCTCAGCCCAGCTCTAAGCGAGCAGCAGCGTCTCAGCTCACCAGGCTGTTGATCAGAAGGCTGTGTGGTGAGGCAAACGGGGACGGAGTGACGGGAATCAGTTTGGCACAGACTGATATTAAACAGCAGTGACATTCCTGTCTTACTTGTCAGCTGCTAATGTTGGTATGTTGTTCTTCATGAACTGATCAGTGGTTTATTTTATTTTATTTTTTATTTTTTTGTATCTTCAAACCCCCTGAAAGCATTTTGAGAAATATATGTCCCTTGTGTGTAGAGACACACAACCAACAGCTATAAGTAGTTGTGAATATTCTTCAGAACTTATTTACATTTTTCCTGCTACAGCTTTGTCGTCGTTTTCGGTGAACTGTCACAACAACCAGTTATATTATGCCACGTTTAAAGAAACCCTTTATGCTAATTTCTAGATATACTCTCCTTGTTCAGAGGCTCTGCAGATGTAGCTTTCCGACTTACTTTTATCTCCGCATTTACATATCCATCAGTGTATTCTTTGCCTAAGGTTTTGTGTCCAACACCTTAACGCCAACCTCTACCATTTAGTTCAAGCTCCTGGTTGCTCTCGCTCCACTGGAGGTTCCGCAGACAGTTTTCAAACTACTGAAGCATTATTTATTTACTATGCATCAAATCTACAAACATAAATCCAATCAACAGCTGCAATCTTATTAATGTTTGGCGCATAACATGCTATTTAACCTTTTTTTGGGGGGGGAAGGTAATGTGCTCACATTGTCATTCATGTGTTTGGTTTAAAAATGTTCTGTATAAATCTGGAACAGGCAATCTATAAGTAAGAAAAATAAGTAGCACAAGATCCTGTCTACAGTGTGACCGCTCTGTTGTAGGTAATTATGCAAAGGAAGAGAGGGATTCCATAATTTCACTCATTTTTTACTGAATACAGAGTGATATGTGGCTGTTCATTCAGTTTAGTCTTCTAAGGCATATCATTAAATCTAGAACATCATTTAAGCAGTTTTGCACAATATTGCACTGGATACATAGAATAATTTGCAGTGTGATGATCTAATATAATATGGATCTTATCTGGCACAAAAATATAACTGATAAATATTTCCATTTGGATAGTATGCTAAGAAAATTAAGACATGAATCAATCCTTGCAGAAACTTTTTGTGCCATGTTTCAGGTTTTGTTTGTCTTTTTGTCATCACAGTCTACCTACTATATATTTTTTTTTTTACCGACTTTAATTTGTTTATGTTAATTGGCTAAGTTCGAGGTTTGTCTGCTCGAACGCTTCTCATGGCATGTGACTAGGGTTTTATTCCTCACACCTATTGAGAATTGTGTAATAATGACAAGAGGACTCTTGACTTTTGGTCAAAAGTGTCCCACCCTGAACAGCCAGCTTAAAAAATCTCATTTTAAAATAGGAAAGAAAAAGGATAAAACTTTCACACTCTCAATTTAAAGGCGTCACTTTATTAGTCTTGAAGAAAGCAGAATTATACGCTGACTCTAAAACACTCTAGTTTTAAGAATAAATCAAAAGTTTAAAATGTATTAGTGTTGATTGTTTTAAAAAATTAAACAAAATATTAGCATATGCATATTAGATATGACTTGAGTAAAATAAATCTTGTACGCCAATACATATCTAAGTTTGTTTAAGTTTGTTGTAGGCTGAGAGGATCTCGTGTAGTGGTTCTGTCATTTTCCTTATTTTGTAAGGAGCAGGCCCCTGAGGAGAACCTGCCTTCTGTTTCAAGTTGTTGAGCTTTTTAACGTCACTAATTCTGCTGCTGCTGCCCCAACAGATGACAGCAGGAGAGAATAGAACCTGTTTAGAGCAGCCTGAACCGTCTCATTATTCGAATCTTTGAACCAAAGATCAGACACAGGAATATGATTTATACTATGTGACGGATAAAAGGAAATATAAATGATAGCCTTTCAAGTTCCCATTAAAAAAAATATATATATATATGGTTCTCCCATTTTAACCGTATTTATGCATGTCTGTGTACTATTATAAGGAAAATATACTTTGATCATTTGCTTCATTTTACTGGCCACAGTAAGAAAATACATCAAACTTTTGTCAGGTTTACAATGAATTGAAAAATATAAACCAAATTACATGACAATAATTAATTTATATTGATGTGAAAATATAAATTTGAAGTTCAAATGTTTATATTTGGCGAGTACGCTGTTAAAATAAGATGATGGACATCACCTTCATAACCTTTGTTGTTGTATGAAAGCTGTTGTGGTGATTGGTTGGGAGAGTGGAGGTTAGCTTTTGTTGATTGCTTTAAAAAAAAAAAACCCTGGTAATAAAATCAGTAGCTAAAAAGATGTTTTAACCTGGAGATCAACTCTTTCCAGCAGCCTTTACATTCTGTGAAGCTCATCGCTGTCTTGTGCTGGTCAGAAAACATTTGGCAGCCTCAGCTTGTCCGGCCTTGTTAGCAAGCTGTCTGTAGTCTTTTTTTTTTTTTTACGAGGTACAGTGACTCTCTGCCACAGGTGTTTCTGAAGGTGAGGCTGAATATATGGAGCTACGACGTCATTGTTTCAAAAACACCCGCTCGCTTGCACACACTGAAACATGAAAACTGTGTTTTGAAATGTAGTCACTCCAGTCCCCCATTTAAAAAAAAAATCGTTTCTGGTCTTCCCAAAACTGTGGATCCATGCAGAGGCGCAGCCTAAACAAAACACCTTTGGATACACATAATCTTGGCTCCATGTGGATTGTGCCGTAGTTTTTCGTTCCCATGAAAACAAACTCGAACATAGAAATAATTTCGAAAAAATACAGGAAAAAAAATTAAAGTTTTCCCCATGACTACTTTGCAAGTCACGGAAGCTTCCTTTTTCCAAATACTGTTGACATACGGACTGGAGGAGTCTTAAAGTTTTTCTGTTTAATTAAAGTAAACATGCCTGTGTGTGTCTTGGCCCTGAGCCTCAGAGTCGTACACAGAGTTTATCAGCGTACAACCACCAAGCAGAACTCTGTTGCCATGCCACCTCTCAGTCGCGCTCAATCGTTTTAAGGTCTATAAAAAGATGTGGGTATCCTGGGAGACGTGAATCTTGCCTCAGCTTTCACTCACTGTTTTTTTTTTTGTGTGTGTTTTTTTCTTTCTCCTGTCGTTGCTTTTTCGTCTCACAACACTTCGTCCTTCTGCCTCTTCTCCCCATTCTTTCTTTCACCTTTTAACTTATATGCCCCCTCCACCTGAGTTTCCTTTCTTTCACCTTTTTCTGTCTCAGGCTCCTCTCCTTTATTGTCTTCAAAATGCCCCAGCAGTGATGATGATGAAGGTGCACAATATCAGGGGAAATCTTTGCGCAGTGTGTGTTGCCTTGTCTCATTTATCTTCCTGCGCCTCGCTTTGGTTTAGTGGAGCGCAGCACGGCTACTCTCATTGGCTTTCAGTGACTGTGATACCTGCGCTGAATGTTTCCTATCTCAAGATGATTAGTGCAGCATGTTGCATAGGTGGAAGAAAGAAGTCCTGATTATATATATACAGGTGCTGGTCATAAAATTAGAATATTGTGATAAAGTTCATTATTTTCCATAATGTCATGATAAAAATTAAATTGTCATATATTTTAGATTCATTGCACACCAACTGAAATATTTCAGGTCTTTTATTGTTTTAATTTTGATGATTTTGGCAAACAGCTCTTGAAAACCCAAAATCCCTGTCTCAAAAAATTAGAATATTATGAAAAGGTTCTCTGAACGAGCAATAAAAATAATCATCTGAATCAACAAAGTAACTCTAAACACCTGAAAAAGATTCCTGAGGCCTTTAAAAACTCCCAGCCTGGTTCCTTACTCAAAACCGCAATCATGGGTCAGACTGCTGACCTGACTGCTGTCCAGAAGGCCATCACTGATATCCTCAAGCAAGAGGGTGAGAAACGGAAAGAAATTTCTGAACGAATCGGCTGTTTGCAGAGTGTTATATCAAGGCACCTCAGTGGGAAGTCAGTAGGAAGGAAAAAGTGTGGCAGAAAACGCTACACAACGAGAAGAGGTGACCGGACCCTGAGGAAGATTGTGGAGAAGGGCCGATTCCAGACCAAATTAAATTTTCATCTCCATAAAACTTTTCAGCAGATGGAAGCATGAAGTGCTCCAAAATCTTCTGATAGCTGCTGCATTGATCCTGCCCTTGATAAAACCCAGTGGACCAACACCAGCAGCTGACATGGCACCCAGACCATCACTGACTGTGGGTACTTGACACTGGACTTCTGGCATTTTGGCATTTCCTTCTCCCCAGTCTTCCTCCAGAGTCTGGCACTTTGATTTCCGAATGACATGCAAAGTTTGCTTTCATCCGAAAAAAGTACTTTGGACCACTGAACAACAGTGGTCCAAAGTGCTGCTTCTTTGTAGCCCAGGTCAGGCGCTTCTGCCGCTGTTTCTGGTTCAAAAGTGGCTTGACCTTTGACCTGGGGAATGCGGCACCTGTAGCCCATTTCCTGCACACGCCTGTGCACAGTGGCTCTGGATGTTTCTACTCCAGACTCAGTCCACTGCTTCCCCCAAGGTCTGGAATCGGCCCTTCTCCACAATCTTCCTCAGGGTCCGGTCACCTCTTCTCGTTGTGCAGCGTTTTCTGCCACACTTTTTCCTTCCTACTGACTTCCCACTGAGGTGCCTTGATATAACACTCTGCAAACAGCCGATTCGTTCAGAAATTTCTTTCTGTTTCTCACCCTCTTGCTTGAGGATGTCAGTGATGGCCTTCTGGACAGCAGTCAGGTCAGCAGTCTGACCCATGATTGCGGTTTTGAGTAATGAACCAGGCTGGGAGTTTTTCAAGGCCTCAGGAATCTTTTTCAGGTGTTTAGAGTTACTTTGTTGATTCAGATGATTATTTTTATTGCTCGTTCAGAGAACCTTTTCATAATATTCTAATTTTTTGAGACAGGGATTTTGGGTTTTCATGAGCTGTTTGCCAAAATCATCAAAATTAAAACAATAAAAGACCTGAAATATTTCAGTTGGTGTGCAATGAATCTAAAATATATGACAATTTAATTTTTATCATGACATTATGGAAAATAATGAACTTTATCACAATATTCTAATTTTATGACCAGCACCTGTATGTATTAATTTATCAACTTTACAGTGAAAACCTGCTTCAAGCTTTAATATGAAAAGTTAACCTGAGTAAACGCACAAGGCCTTAAGTATGCAAACCAATCTGACCTTATGTGGAAGAGCAACTGTCTCTAAACCTAATAACTGCTTCTTAACCCTAACTACGTGGTTGCAGCAAATACCATTAAGCATTTGTGATGATTTACACATGAGGATTTTTCATGTGTTGAGAAATATTCACCCACTCTTTATTGCTTTAACTGAATTCAGAAACATTGAAGGTTTTCCCGACGTGAACGGCCTGTTCCAGGCCATGACACAGTATCTCCATCGGATTTAACCCCAGACTGGATGGTGTGCTTTTGATCAGAGTTCACTTCATAACAAAAGTCAACTTGAAGCTGAAGGTCAGACATTAGACGATCTACTACTGGAGATCGCCGCCCTGCTACTGCTTGAGAGGCCTTTTCACGGTTCCATCAATTACAGCATGTCGTCCTGGTCCAGAAGCAAATCGCCCCCAGATGTTCACATTAATATCACCACCATTGTTTGACTGTCCCTTTCTAAAACGCTGTGTTAGATTACCCCTCTAACAAGGTTCACACCTTCAAAAAAAACTCATCAGAATGTATTTGAAGGAAATATAAGAAATAGCTTTTCAGTCTTTTTGTGTGTGTGTGTGTGTTTTTTTTTTTTTTAGTGAACCATTTTTCTGAAATTCTAATTAGTAACCCATGACTTTTTGTTTTCTTGGTGCATAAATATGAGGTGGCACAGAGAACCTTTTCTGTTCTGCACAGGACCGTACAAAGACCAGACCTTGACCCTCGCAGAGCGAGCAGGGAGCAAGAAAAATCTCCAAAGCTCCCTGTTACAGAAATGCAGTGCAGTGGCATTTCGGGGTCACCAAGTCGCCATAACAATCATGAAGCAATGTGAACAAAAGCATTTGGGTATAAATTCAGCTTTTTTTCCACAATCTGTCTCCCTCATAAACAGTTTGCCAACTTTAGGTTTACATTAAATACAGCGTACTTGCCGCCAACTTCTCTTCTCATTTTGGCCCTTTCTACTTCCAGTTCCAAGCTGTAAACAAACGATCTCATACAAGTATAATTAAGACATGGCAAATCAGCTTTATGTTTGTTTTTCATGTAGCTATCCATCCTTTTTTACAGTAATCGGACTGGAAATGGGCAAAGACTGCAAGGATGGTAATTAAACGCCAGAAAGTGAGGAATAATGGCTTCCTCTCGATCACTATCCCCCAAATCAGTTGATCTTTTTTTTTATTTTAGTTGGATATTTCCATGAATTAGAGATAAAAATGTCTTTAAAATTGAACATTCATAAAATATAGCAAAACAAAACCCCTGCTTCAAAGAAACAATGTCTGAGTAACTGCCTGATGATATGTATTACGTATTTTTCGTCGCATACCTACATTTCCTCACATCTGACTAAATCATTTAAAATCTAATTGGTCTGTATGACAGAAAATGGTGAGTTGTCATCTTGACGAAACCACTTTTTACCTGTAGATTGATTTTTCTGTTGTGTGGCTAAGACCATCACAGTATTGTTGAATACATGCAAGTCCTGGTAGTGACACTGAGCAAGAAAAGTCCCTACTTGTGCAATTAAACGCTTTTTGATTTTGGTTTAAAAATCTACATACAGACAATTTTACTTCTTTGAAGGATTACCTGAAAACCCTGTTTGTGTTCCTCATCACAAACTGGTTTGATAAAGGTTTGGGATTGTGATTCTTTACCATGAGTTCAAATAGAGGTATCTGGCTAAATGCTAACATATACCAAAACCCTGGATTGAAAATGTCTCCGTTTGAGATGGTTACAAAACGTTGCGTCACAAAACTATAAAGGTGCTGTTTTCCAGCAGAGTGGAGCCGGTTCCTTCTGTCGTCTGCTGTGAACGGGCAGTTTCCCCTCAGAACAAAGATCTGACCCCAGGGATTGTCAGCTTAAGACATACAGAGAGCTTATTCTGTACTGTCCTACTTTGCTGATGTTTCACACACCGAGTTCTTCTTCCATTTGCTCTCAGTTTGAATGAATTTCTTCCCCGTAGAAGATGGCGTACAAGATGTACTCTTCGGCTACAGACTGTGATTAGCTATTTAAAGTTTAGAGACTGTTTAAATCAGATTCTTGTCGTAGGAGGAATTTTAAGTATGAGGGTTCTTTGTGTTTTTTTTTTTGTTTTTTTTGTGACAATACATCTCATTTTACCCAGCCAAGCAAAAAGAATTACTCATATGCTGCTCAGCAGCTGAGGAATGCTGCTTCCTCCTCTCTCTAGATTCAGTCAGCAAAGCTTGCCGACACTGACTGTGCCACCGGGGGTTTCCTAATTACCAGTTTTCAGCAGTTTCAGTCTCTCCTTCGCTCCCCTTTTTTACCTGCAATGCTGCCGCTCCGTGCTAAGGTTTCGTTACTCACTGGCTTCCCACATTCTGAGAGGCAGCAGTGAAGTTGAAAGGCTGCACTGCGTCATTGTTTGCGTCAGCGGCGGAGAAGCAAACATCCATCACATCTTGTACATGCCCGTGGATGTAGCCTGTCTAAACTTTTGCATTTGCGATTCTTCTTATGTACGTGTTGTAAGGAGGTGATCTCTGTGGCAGGAAGGGGGGGAGTTGTGCGCCATGGCAACAGCTTCTGCTGAAGTTCACTTGGCAATGCCTTTCGTTAAAAATATCAAGCTGGGGTACATTCACCGATTAGGCAATGAGAATAGCTAGTGTCTTGTGAAATATTAATATCCCTTGAACTCTTTCATGTTTTTTTTTACTTCACAGTCACAAACTTTCATTTATTTTACTTATTTAGAACAGTGCGTAAAGCAATACATGGTTTAAGATTTCGTTTTTCAAATATCTTCTAGAAATGATATATGCGTTTATATCCAGTCCTTATGAGTCAATATTGACAAAAACTCTTCGCTGTAATTACAGTAGCAATGTCTTTTGAGACTTGAGGCTGGTTAAATGTTTAAAGTCATCGAACTCCTGGAAGGTGAACATTCAGATTCACAACTTTTGCAGGTTTTCTTGTTGGGAAAAACCAGCTTCACTGTCCTTGCGGAAGAGGAGCATCCTCGCATTATGATGCTGATGGTAGTTTCAGGGCGATGTGCAGTGTTGGTCTGCCTGTACACAGTGTCGTACATGTTGACCAAAAGGAATTTCTAATGGCTTTCTGTCAAAAATTGCTTTCTTCTGTCATGTCAGCTTACCTGGATGGCCATGTCTTGGTTAGTTTGTAGTTAAATCGTACTGTTTCCATTCTAAGATGGTGGCGTAAAGGGAGTCCTGTGAGATGTTCAAAGCGTGTCGGAGTAGATTTTACCTGAATACAAAGAAATGCTACAGTTTTCAGATGTTCATTTGTAAAATATTTTAGAGAAGATGTAGCATTAGCCTCCCAACTCACATTTATGAACTACTAAGAGTTGGTCTATCACAAATCCTAATAAACTAATCAAAGTTAGCTATTTCTAAAATGGCAAAAGAGAAAAAAGTTCAAGGTTTGTTACCGCTTTTGCAATCTACTGTATGTTTGGTAAGGAGGTGATCTTTTGTAGCGAATATAGATTGTCATGGCAACAAGTCTGGCTGTACTCTACCAGCGCTGGGCTTATTTACAAGGCAAAGAATGAAAATCCTTCAGAAAGACAACAATGACTTCCTCTCATGAATGAATTGTCTACATGGGACATGTTATGTTTTTAACATTAATGTTGAAGGATAATCATGTTGTTGTTTTCTCTTCGCCAGATCCCACATCTCGCTGAAGGTGTTCGTATTCATGGTGAGAAGGTTACCGAGGCGCTGAGGCCCTTCCACGATCGCATGGAGGCTTGCTTCAAACAGCTGCGAGAGAAGGTGGAGAAACAGTATGGTGTTAGGAGTCTGGTAAGACTTTTTTTTTTTTTTAATTCCGTCCTTGATTTCTTTCCTTTCATGAATAACAATTTGCTGCTCAGCATGCTAGTTTTCGCTCCTGTCAACTGTTAGATTGAAAATATTGAAAAAGTTTTAAAGTTCATGTTGGAAAGACTTAAAAGTCAAAGCAGGGAAAGGTTAAAGTAGTTCAAACTGAGCAGGTTTTAGCTTGTAGACTTGAGCAAAATGTGATGCAATAAGTGGCTTTATTCCACCACAAATGGAGGCTAAAACCAGTGATTTCCCCGGCAAAGCAATTGAGTTTTCAGAGCAACAGAGGCATTTTATCTGTCTTGTAATAGAGGTGGGCCTCGCAAAGACGACCCCAATATGTGCATTTGACATGAACTCAGTTTGTGAATTCATAGCTCAAGCCCACTTCGGTTATGCAGCAAGATGGACTGGTTAAAAAAATTACAAATAGAGAGTTTTTAAGTGGCCTAGTCAAAGTCCAGACTGGTTGAGATGTTCTTCAAACAGGCTATTTATTAAAAGCATTGTTTTTCTTATTCTGATTGTTTTAATATTATTTTTTAAATAAAAGTTTAAAATAAATCTAGTGTGTTTCAGTTGAACACTTGATAACAGTTCTTGCTATCAAAGGTGTAACAACCAACTATTAGGTTTAGGGACAATTACTTTGGCTTGGATCAATTTCTTTTTACCTATATGAATTAAATCCTTATTAAATTAAGATATCTTTGTCTGATATTAACATTTTCTTGGATATTTTTCTTTTACATCTCCTATCTTTGCCATTTCAGCCTTGGCATATTGAGAAGATGATTGTACGTGCCAGGACAGATTTGCTCTACAAAAAATTTTATTTTAAGATGGCATCCTAATTGCGTGATTGATTCTATTAAATCCAGAGTGCATCCAGCATTTAAAAAGGCAGGCTAAGTTGGTGTAATAATAACCTATTATTGTATGACTTTCAACCATTTATTATACAGTTTGGAGTTTCAACAAAAACAAAAACCTCTCAAGACATCTTCAAAGAGTAAATACTTTTTACAGCCTATTTTAATATGAAACAGTTAGAATTATTTAAACTGTCTTGGTAGACAAGTCTGGGCATACAGATGAATTCACAGTTCAGCAGGCTTTTTTTTTTTTTTTCAGGGAAAATGCAAGGTTGCTTCTGTGATTGGTATCAGCCTGGCTATTTATTTGATGGGAAAAAAAAAAAAAACAGAAACTCGTTGCTGTCAAGCCAATAGTTTTTCTCTGCAGGTCCAAGGTTAATTCAGCAGAACGACATCAGACCTGATTCTGCACACTCTTGGTTTCTGCTTTGAAAAAACTGGCTGCAGTCGAGTTTTTTGTTTTCTGAAAATGTACGATGAATCACGAACGGGAGGATGGGGTAACAAAGATCAAGGCATGTTGAAAAAATCTTTATGGATACAGATTCCTCTTGCGGATCTTTTAGCAACATGGTAAATAGAGTAAAACTAAGGTTTTGCTGAAATTTTCCCACAGAAAAAGTTTTACAGAAATCCACATTAAAATCCAGATGTCAGAACACTATAAAATAGATAGTCTGCACTGTGAATCAAATAGGGATTTTGCAACAATTTCATGAAGCAGTCCAACAATTTTAAGACTAAGCGACCAGGCTGTGATGGTATTTTACACCAGCTGGTAAAATTTTAATCACAAAACTTGACAAGCACATGACTTAGATTTTCCTTTTCAGTAAAGAGTTTTATATCCCACCTATGCCTTTTTTTTTTTTTTTGCTGATGTCAGCTTTCTGAAGGAGGTTGCTGCTGTGGGACTGCTTCCCACTTCTTCTTCTGCTGCTGCTTCTTCTTCTTCCTCCTCTTCCTCTTCTTCTTTTTTACGGCTCTAATTGTTGCTTGGTCAAGCATTTCCTTCTATCCTGCCAGAGGTAAAGAGTTGCTCCCTAAGTTAAAAGGAAAGGGCGGCAACCTTTCAAATGAGAGAAAAAGCCATCACTTCCCAGAAATTGATAAGAAGGCCACTCCGTCAGATATGTGACTGTCTGTCAAGAAAGTCTTTTCAAGGCTGTGGGTTTAATTATTCTACCCACAAGTTCCAGATGAAATTAAGAATGCCTCAGAAGTTTTTGCTGTCACCTGCCTTCGGGCGATGATGTTGCTGCTGTTGAAAAAGAAATAAAACTGTCAAATGTATAGTTTGTTTGATGAACCAACTATATTGAGTAGCCTAAATAGAATGTTTTGGTACCAAAAATAAACTTTTTCTCCATATTGATTTGCAAACCAGTGCCTAAACTACGACTTGCGAGTTAGCTATGTAGCCAATTAGCTACCTAATTGGCTACTCTCACTATAATATCTTAAGTTAATTTGGTAACTTAATATATCTCACCATAATAAAAAAAACTATTATTTTCATAAATAATAGTTTGTTTAGTCAGTACTAATTAGCTCAGTGTAGAAACTTCTGTATTACTATACTGACAAGTTGCTAAGCTAGCTGTACTTGCAAATTAGCTGCCTACCTAGCTTACCGGTGCTAACTGCGGTAAAACAATGATGTCAGGGTTAGGGTTAGACTTTAGGACTCCAACCGTAAATGGGACGTGAACATCCCCCCTTCCTTTAAGATGTCTTTCTTTAAAAAAAATCTTTGTAAACACAAGTTGATTTTTTTTTTAGTTAATGTCATAAAATAAATAAAAATAACTTAACCGATGCAAATTAATCGAAAGATCATGAATCCCTTCTTACTCCCCTAATCATTTACAGTAAATACTGGAGATTTTTATAACCCTGATAATCAGCGGCAAATTATTTCAACAGTGGAAGTAAATTTTGCTTTTGTATGTTTCATCAAAGCAGTAGTAATTTTATTTATTTATTTTAAATATAGAGCCAACTTCTACTGGCTCCAGTTGAATTCATGTTGAAGGCTTTGACAATAAGTGTATCCTGTGTGACATTAATTATGAAGACACGTGATTTGACTGCAACACGTCTAGAAACTCAAGGCATTTCAAAACTTCTATTGTAAATCTTTTGTTTTCTCCTCTGTGGCGCTAGCCGTCAGGTGACGAGCGACGCGGCCCTCGTCCTCCCTCCATGGTGCGCTCCTTCACCATGCCCTCCTCCCAGAGGCCGCTGTCCGTCGCTTCAGTCACCTCGATTTCCTCTGACAACACCCCGTCCAGGCCTGGATCTGATGGGTAAATCCATCATTCACTATTTCTCTGGATGTAAATTATCATTAAATGTGACTTTTATTTGTTTAGCAGATAATGGTTGGTTGTTAGATCTAACAGTGCAATTTTTTTTAGGTTTGTACAACTTCCGTACTTTGTTGATAGTATTTTGTTGCTGCACCTGTTCATCATAAACAGGTGCAGCAGTTAAACTCAAAAAGAGAAGCTCATTTGTAGATTGACTACACTTGATTAAATATGTTTACAGATGTATTTTACTGCACTTTGGAAGCACAAACTGCAGTTTGTCGGAAGATTATAACATAATACAAAGCCAAAAAAAAAAAAATGTCCTTTAAGACAAAAAAGCAACACAAACACGGAGAGCAATTACTGGCTTGATTATTGTCCAGCAGATGGTCAGCGATTGTCTCCACACAGGATAAAACCTCTTAATTGTCACCCCTAAAAATGGTTACATATTATCCAGTGGCTGTTTGAGGACAATGGTGTCCTCATGACCGTTAAGTCACAAAAAAGGTCTCTCCTGAAGCTGGCTCCTCAGACAGCTGTATCCAAGCATATTAGTGGTAAATCGAGTAGAAGAAAAAAGTATGGCAGATGCCAAGGGAGCACAATAAAAGCAACCTGGCCTTTCTTAATACCACTGCTGTGCTACACCACTCTGATGCAGTTATCCTTGCAAAAGGAGCTCCACCATCAGACGAACATTTCTGTTTTAAAAATGTTTTTTACTCTATGAATTATTTAATATGTGTGTTTCTGAACATCTGATTTTAGTGTTTTTGTGAGCTCATCATTTTTTGAGCAGTTTTGTCGATATTCTAATTTACTCACCTGCCCCGACTGCTTCCTGACAGAATACAACATTCAGCCGTTCTCGTTCACAACCTGTTTGAACCCATTGGGCGTATTGTCTTTCCTTCAGCTTTGCCTTGGAGCCCCTTCTACCAAAGAAGCTGCACACGAAGTCTCAGGACAAATTGGACCGGGACGAACCAGAAAGGGACCGCAAAGAGAGGAAGAAGGAGAAGAGGAACAGCAAGCACCAAGAGATTTTCGATAAAGAACTCAAGACAGCAGACATTCAACTGCAGCAACCCGAAGCTGTCATACTCTCAGAGACGGTAGTGTTCATTATGTTTTCTGAGTTGGTTATTATTCTGTAATTTGTGACTCTTTTTTTACCTTTCCCAGGATTATTTAGTCATCCTTTCTGCCTCTATGATAAATGTACGGTTACAAAAATTGATTCCTAGCTGTATTTGTCTTTTTTTCTACCCTTTCTACCTCCTCTGTTCACATTCCGCCTCACCACTGCTCTGTCTTTTACAGCAAAGAGGTGTGAATGTACTCTTTATGTCCAGAGGGGATACTCCCAGGCTAACAGCACAGAGCTAAGAGAAGTAATGTAGCTATTTTATGCCTAAAGGGTCAAGATCAGAGTTCCACGTAATAACCGTTTATTAATGTTTATATAGTTGCTTTATTGGAACTGATATTTAACGCTGTCATCAATATAGTTCATGTTGTTTGTGTACAAAATTACATGCTGCATTTTCCAGTGTCTCCCTCATAGCCGGGTGTTTGAATTTCACCGATTACGAAGTTATTTGTTAATGTCGCCTGCAGAGCGGAGTAGCCCCAAGGACATTTCTTTTCATATTCAAATTCGAGCCACAATAAAGTAGGGAAAACGCACTCATGCATGCAGATAATTGTTAGTAACCACAAATAACACCCTCCAACCCGACAAGCGCATTTATCTAAATGGGTTTTTCCTCTAGGAATATAAATAGTTGTTTTAATATGTGTGTGGAATGACACAACCACCCCAGAGGAGTTGTGACGCCACATTTCTGCAGTGATATTTCATCCGAGTCCAGGAAAATGTGCTTGAAGTGCCGCTTTATTGACTTGAATGGATTTGGTTTTTCAGTTTCGGCGCACAGTAAAGACTTAATCTTTCATCTTTCTCCACCACTGACCTGACAGATCAGCCCCCTGCGGCCTCAGAGACCGAAGAGTCAAGTTCTCAACCAGGTGGCTGGCGATCGCCGTCTTTCTGTCTCACCGGGACCTCCTTCTTCCAACTCCTTACCTGGTCCCCCACCCATTACACCGAGGAACAAATCCACCTTTAGCCTGAACGCTGTTTCAAGTAAGAGCAGCCTCCACTCTGTTCTTTTGATCTTCTCCGCAGTTTAAGCAGTACTTCCCCTCCCTCACTTGTTTCTGAAAGCTGTTAGCTTTGTCTGTCAAGATCAGAATCAAGAAATTTTTGCCACTGTTGACAAAAATCCTAAAACGTTCTGTGGTTTTTAAAATCCTGCATTACCACAGAGTTTAGCTTACTTTACTTGTAGAGCAAATCGGAAATATACTGATCACAGAGCTGACTGTAAAAATAATGGCAACAACTCGACAAGCACAACAAATAAAAATAGTTATGGAATAAAAAATTTAAATAGTTATAACATCAGAAATGTATTTACAACAACTCTAATACTTCTAGAGGGTAAGCATATACAGTTCAATGTAACCGTAGTTAAAGAAATTAATCAGAAATTATTTTATATTTTGAGGTGAATGCAGTTTGTAGCCATTAGGCTGTGATCATTTTTATGTTTTGACTGTTTAATTAAAACATGTCCACATTTTGCTCTTACTCATTTCCTCCAATTTAACTCTTAAAGCTGCTGTCAAAATCCAACTAACTGTCATTTTAGTGGTAACAAAATATATAATTTTTTTTTTACTGCAATGCTTTACATAAAAAAAAGAATTTGATGTCCTTAAAGAAAGTATCACTAATGTCTCCGCTTAGTTCAGCCTGAAATAAAATGAGTTTATAATTAAAGCATGTTTAACTTTTATCAGTGTGTGAGAAATTTAATTATAGAAAAAATGTGTTTTATTAAAGAAAAAGCATTGCATCTTCTTCTAATAGTTTTTTTAGATGATTAGTTAGTTTTTACAGAAACTAAGACATGTTTTAGCTTTTGTATTTTATAGGTTATTTAATTTTGGTGTTTTCTAATGACGTGAGCGTTTGAATGTGTGTGTGAATGGGTGAATGACTGATGGTTGTGTAAATCCCTTTGGAGTCTTCTGACATGATGAAGCTCAGGGCATTAAAGAAAGCTTTTTGTTTAAAAAAGACATTTTATATTTTTGCATTAAGTTCACCTTAGATGTGGTGGTGCTTGAAAACTTCATTACTTAGATTAGTGTAACCTGGAACTAATTATTCTACACTAAGCACAGATTAATTAACACATAGTTTTGTTCAAATCTCACTTTTTGTGAACTGAAGTATTCTGTGTCTTGTTGTCCGGGGAGCTGGATGCATTGTAAAGCCCCTAGCAGTCGGTCTCAGTCTTTTAATGTCTTTTGGCTGAGAGCCCTGATCTTTCAGAGTCCCTCGTGAATTTTGTTGACGAATGTCTGCTGATGTTGGCCTTTTTTCTCTCAGGTCTGGAGCTGAACGGGATGGGCTGCAACGACAAGGGGGAGGCCCCTCCTCCCCTGCCGTTGAAAAGCAGCACAGGAGATTACGGCAACCTGCTAGATAATCAAGACTTGGCGAGTCCCTCGACGCCTCCCCCGCCCCCACCGCATCAAAGAGTAGGTGTTTTAATTGGGGCCCAGCGTAACTCCCTAATGATGCATGGCACTTGGACTGAAACGAACGTCCGAAGCTCACACTTGACATTTAGTTCAACCTCCACCGTAACTCCTTTACCGTCCACCGCACCATTCATCTGTTCTTGCATGTCCACATGCAGGTTTTCACAGTTTAATTTAGGGGGGGTGGTGTTTCCTCCGGTTTTCTGCAATATGTGCCACAGAAGAGTGTAGGCATTAGTCAGTTAGCTGCCCGTCTGCCCTGCCGTTATTTATGCTGGTACTGCAAGAAGGCCCGGTGCTCAGCCGTGATTGATTGGATGATTACTTTACCTCTCCCATTCATCAGAAGCCCTCCAGCTGTTAATCAGTGACTCATCTCTCCACACTTGCTGACTTCTACTCAAGCCGTCTTCTCGCCTTGCCTGGCCTGGCCTGGCTGTTAACTAATCTTATTTATCCAGTGTCGCGGCCCGTGGACAGGTAGTAAAACTGAGCACTGGCACACGATGTGGCAGAAGACTGACACTAACGCAGAGAGAGCAACTGTTCTGAGAGGTTAGTGACTGCCCTTCTTCATTTCCAGGCTTTTATGGAGGGAGAGGCGGTGCTATCGAGGAGCATCACTCCTCATCTGCTGTTAAAGGCAAGAGGCCTGCTTAACCAGCTGAGACATTTTCTGTTTAGACTGAATAAAGAAAAAAAAAAATACCTTCAACATATCTAATGTATTCGGAACAAAATCCACTCCTGTAGTAAATTATTTTTTGCTCTTTATACAGTTTAGGACGTACAGCAACCAGCCTATTGGCTCTTGCAGTTACAGCAATACACTTGCCTAAAAATTTCTGCAGAAATAGTTTTTTTTTTTTTTTTTTTTTTATTGTTGCATTTGTCATTATTGCAATCAACACCACAAAATATCATGGTAATATGTAGAGGTGAGACTTTCCTAGAGCAGGAACAGGGAATCAGAGTTGAGGGGAAGATGGCTGCAGGGCAGTCCCTGATGCTTGACTGGGTTGGTTTTGACCTAAATATATTCAGTAATTAGAATATCTCAAAGTCCAGATATAAATCCAGCTTAAAATATGTGGTAAAACTCCTTGAGACATACCCCAAAAGACTCCACCAGTAAGTATTGACTCAGGGCTTCTTAATATAAATACACAAAAAAAAAAAAATTCAAAGAATTGAAAACTTTTGAAAACTCTGCTTTGTTTTGATTTGTTACATAAAATCCAAATAAATTCCATGAAAGTCTGTGGCATCTTCTCCAGGTCTAATTACAAAGTGGGATTCAATGTTAGCCTTTCAGGTCTAATGTTTGTCTTACGTTATTACTACGGTGCACTCGTGTGTCAGAACATATCACAAACTAACTCTAACAGCTGAGGTCTGATGACACGTGTCAGAACATGCTCTACAACTTGTCAATCTGCTGCAAATCAACAGTAGTGTCTCGGGACGCCGGTAGTGTTATGTACTGTAATCTCTTCTCAAGAAAGCAGCCGCTCCCAGCTGCGTTCTTGTCTCTTCGCACAGTCTGACACATAACCCAGCTGCTAACTTCCTTTTTTCTGCTCACAGTCACACAACACTTTAACTTTTTTTGAGTCAGTCTTTTTTTTTTTTTTTTCAGATGCTGAACAAAACAGTTTTGTTTAGTCTTATTTGTCTGCATTACCTTATTTCTTTTGGTAGATATATGAATCGAGTCAACTGTCTTTTTTTTTTGTTTTGTTTTGTTTTTTTGTTTTACTTTTTTGCTGGTTTTAAGATTATTTAACAATAAACATCTAAGTCCAGTTATAGTTATGAAGTTATGAAACTAACTTCATAACTCATTCTATTGTATATTTATTACAATAATTGTTGTTTTTATCCCCTTTTGTGCCATTTAACTAAAACAAACACGACTGATTAATCTGATCAAATAAAAGTAACTTCACCGACCACCTTCTTGTAGATAATTTTTGGACTCTTAAAACCATATCTCCTACCACAAACCATAAGCAAATTAAGTTATGTGTTGTAAGTGCAAACAAAGTGTCTTTAACACAAATATAAATTGGGACAGTGAGGAAAACAGACTGGTTTTTGTACTCTAGTTGGGCTCAAACCAACCGAAACTGCAGACATATTTCTTACCAAACATGTATCAGCTCAGATGGGGCAGGATGTTCCTGTCAGAAGGATGTTTCATGTTGACCAAACATCAATTCCAGTTAGTGCCAGCTAGTGCCGTTGGCACCTACCAAGGGAGCATTACATATGCCAGGTTTCCTGCAATACGAGGACATTTCACTCCAACTAAACGTATTTTTTTAAACACCATTTTTCTTTGCACATATTGACATAACATTAATTCCTACTTGCTAGGAAGTTTGCTACAGTCCACACATCACCTCGTACCCACCTTGGGGGAGATAAATTACAGACCAGGTGTCTTTAATATCCACCAAGGGCACATTTGCTATCAATCATGCAACATATTTTATTGCTAGTGGTATCCTTTTAACTGTACGACTTCATACCCCCGAGGGGAACATTTCATGATAACTATATGTAAGTTTGTCAGTGTGAGCTGACCATATATCAGTTCACACCTGCCTGGAAGCCATTTCGTACCAACCCTTTATAACTTTGTGCCCAGATATCCAGGGGGATATTTTGTACCAACCATTTGTTAGTTCCTGCCTGCTTGAGGGATCTTTCCTACAAATCACTTGTCAATTCATTCCCACCAGGGAGACATTTGGTTGTTAATTGTGGAACATTTTTGCATCCCCAGCGGGATGTATCCTTTTGTCCATACATCATTTCATACCGTCAGGGGGACATTTTGTACCAACCACCTATCAGTACAGACTGGTGCTATAAACCGTGTCCACTGTGTGTCTCCACTTTAGCACACCTGAAATAAATAATTAGGTCATTTGCAGGACTCTTGACTGGGGAGGCGCGTCAGCCATTTGGTTCATGTGTGATGGACACCTAAGAGTTGCAGGACACTGGCCTCTGAAGATCGGAGTCTGACGCCCGTGCTATAGACCACGGGCGTCCACATCCAGTCCTCTAGAGCTGGTGTCCTACCAGTTTTAGATGCGTCTCTGCTTCAGCGCAGCTGTTGATGCAAGTGATCCAACTACTGTACCTCAAAGTTCTGCAGAGTCCTGATAATAAACCATCAATCAATTCAGGAGTGACGAAGCAGAAAAAAGACTAAAACATGCATGAGACCGGTCCTTAAGGACTGACTTTGGACAAAACCACTGTTTACCAACCTTACTTTGAAAAACCTGCCAGCTGGATGTTTCACACCGACCTCTTGTCACTTCCTACCCACCAGAGGATGATTTGTACCCTCAATGCATCACTATGTAGTCGTCAGACGACATTTTGTACCAACAAACGTGAGAGTTTGAGGCCTTGAAGAGGACCTTTGAATTTGACCTTGCATCAGTTCATACCTACTAGAGAGAGGTTTTGTACTAACCATACATCAGTTTGTACCTGTTAGGGAACATTTTGTGCCAACCACCCACAAGTCACTTCATGCCTACGAGAAAACATTAGGTACCGACCGTATATCAGTTGGTGCATGCCAGAGGGATGTTTTGTAAAAACTGCACATCATTGTCCACTCCAATAAGTTATGTCTAGAAGCATATCCAAGACACTCAACTGGCCCAACTGGGTATCAGAACCAATATTAAATGAACTAGTGGCTAAAAACAGGTTTATATGTAAAGTTTGATCAATTTTATATCCCTATTATTCACGAAATTTTTTTAAGTAAAGACTGGCATGGGATGGTTTAAGTAAACTGATATTAAATGGGTTTTTTAAATTTTTGTTCATGTATGAAATGGAATAAATGGTAACTTGTGCGTAGGAAATGCTGGTACAGAATAGCAAAGAGGCGCATTGGCTTGGAGTCATCATCCTGTCATTTCTCTCTGCATTAAAAATATTTCTGAATTAAACTGTTTTGACATGAGAGAAATATAATCCCGGGGTTTCTTTTCCTTTTGTCTTGCAGCACATTCCACCTCCTCTTCCTAGCAAGACCCCCCCTCCTCCTCCACCCAAGACCACCAGGAAACAGGCCTCCATCGATTCAGGAATCGTACAGTAAACAAAGACACTGACAGAAAGACCAAACAGCACACTGACAACAAAACAAAAACATCAACAGTAAACGTTCCCACGGAAAAAGAGAAAGGGAAAAAAGAAGGTTGTTTTCACCCACACATCCCTCGCTCCCCCGTCCCAGCTTGACAAGATGAATACCTCACCGCCGCCCGCCCCCTCTTATCGTCCTTAAGTCTCTCCTTTAGTCTTTCCGTCTCCTGTTTGATGCCGTCTCCAGCAGGGAGCGCGTTTCACAGATGAATAGTCACTGAACTTGTAGATGCAGTCTACAACCGCCACTTTGCCACTTTGCGCTTTTTTTTTTCTTTTTTTTTTTATCTTGACATGAGATTGTGCTCAGACAAGATAAGCTGGGACCAGCAGCTTCTCAACACTGACCCACTGTCAATTGAATGAAAGCAAAAAGTTCATTAAAGCATTATTCCTGTCTCTGTTATTCATATTCACCCCCACTATGTACAGAGGTATGTATATATTATGTTATTTTATTTCAGGTCTCTTTGTACGTTTTTTGATCATGACATTTTTTCTTTTTTTTTTTTTTGTATTAACGCATCACTAGATTAGTGGCATTTATATATGAAACAAGAAAAGGGCTTGTAGGTTTGGATTGACGGGGATTTTGAAGGAACCTATCATGAATTTTATCGGTAAAATATCTGGAGTGCACATCCTGCTAACTCTTATTCCATATATTCAAGCATCATTGTTTAGACCATGTCCCTGATTGCTGTAACCTTGGATTTCAATAACACTGACTGTTTCCAGTTCACTACTGACATGACTTCTGAATAAACTTTCAAATGTATGTATTTTTAAAAAGGAGAGATGTCTTCCTCATTATCTCTGCCTACGTGGAGCGACGCCGAAAATAGATGTCTGCGCTTTCTGGAAGTAAAAAAAAAAGAAAAAAAAAAGAAAGAAAAAGTAGCAGAACAACCTGACAATCTTTATATGCTCTCTCACTTTAACTGAACACTGAGTGGTAAATCTTTCTGCTTCCTTGACTGGCAGCTATCACAGCAGTTTCTGCATCAAACATGCATGAGCTCTGTTTTCAGAAACGTGCTACTCGAGTGAAAGTGGAGTTTCCACGTAGCTGAAAAAGCTCGAATCTTAAATTTGCTTCACCTTGAAAAATAATGGAGCAGTGTCTTTGCTACACCAAAGTTTTCTTTTTTATTATTAATGCTTTTCGATACTCAAAATCTCAATCAAAGCCACGGTTGAAGGTCGGGTAAAAAAAAAAAAAAAAATTGTTTTTTTTAAAGCTTTTCTTTTATTTTTCTTTTACATAACACGCCGTACAAGTCGGGCTCTCTTCATGCCATATTTAAGGAGAATTCATGCATAATTTGTGTGGTCCCCTATAGGAATTTGTGCAATGAGAAGTAGTTTGTTAATATTCGTATTTCTCTGAATTGAACAACCGTTTTACAAAGACGAGTATAAAGAAAATCAGAATCCAAGTCGAGATGAAGCGTTTCTGGTTCCACGTCACCCAAGGCCTTTTACTAAAGACGGCGCCAGGATCTCCTGCAGCTTCATCATCCTGACTGTCACGACAACGCGCTCTTTGAACTTTTTATCAGTCAACTCAGAGAACCAGCACTTCTGGAGGGTTTTTTTTTGTTCCACTTGTGGCTGGAAGCTGCTGTAAAATTTTCTGAACCACCTTTGTACATTTGGTGAACGCATATGTGGGCCTTATTTTCTGTGTCACAAAACCAGCTGGTGGGACCTTTTTTGAAGTACTTGCCCCAAGTTGCTCCTGCTCTCCTGCTCTTGTATTCGGCTGACACTTTTTGAGCGGGTGTCTGCCTGAAGGGGGGAAGAAACGCTCCGAATGTAGCATCCGTTGTTTGAAGGTGTTTTTATCTGCACAAGATGTGGCTTTTTAAAGCTCTCTCTTGTCCTAATTAGGAACTCTGAGTGACACTTTTTCCCCTCTGGTTTTCTTTTTTTTTTTCTTCATACGAGACCACTTGTAGCTCTTAGTCTTTGTGAACGCATTTTGTCAGATAGTAAAATGCCTCATTATTGGTAGTTGGTAGTTCACTCTGATCAAAATGCACAGCCATGTGTAGTTTCTTCATATACAAAGTATACCAATTACCAAAAGCAATAAATAAACAGCAAATCAATTGTCACTGTTTTTTTGTGTAGCTCAGGAGAAAAAATAAATTTAATCTTTATGTTATTCTGCACTTTACTGTACAAAGGGAAATTTCGATGCATCTTAGCACTACCTTGCTGCTTATGCTCGTTCCCGGCGAGCTGTTGGAACTCCATGACATGGTCAAGGTGGTTTTGTCCATTTTGAAAGTGCAGAAAGAAAATGAACCAAAACCAAATGAAGATGTGACATTTTTCTGCATCGTCTGGCTGATTGAACCGAGACGCCTGCACTATTCTAGTGCCAAACAACATTAGATATAATCTGAAGACTGAAGCTTTGATAGGAGATGTACATTTGTCTTTGAAAAGGTGAGTTTCATGTTTTGTTTTTTCATAAAATGTTCATTTTAAATGTAGCTAGATAATGACGGCTGTATGGATTTCTCTCAAGCTAAATTTTGAATTTAACGACTGGGTTGTTTCAGAAATGCAAAACTAAATCTTACGTCTAACATCTCATTCTCTAGCATTTATTTCGAATCCATTTATGACTTTTCATAATGAAAGTCTGATACTGTCATTTACTCATTGTGTTGTCTCATTTGAGAGGGATGGATGTACGGATGGATATTACTTTGTTAGACATGAAGAATGATAAATGCCTGTGACTTTCTGATCTTTTTTGTATTATTTAAGCTATAAGGCATGTTCCTGTTTGATATTTAAGCAATATATTCTACAGATTGTCAAATTTAAACATTTTTAAGAGGGCAAATAATTTTTTCCACAGCTCTGTGTTTGGAATTTGATGGAAATGATATTAAAAAGGAGCCGGGTGAAAGCAAAAGGAAACCCCGAGGTAAGAAATAGAAATGTTAAAAAACTTCATGGAATCCCTTAGAAAAATATACTTTGTTTTATAAATCTATGTTAAAAAGAATTAGAAATTAAGTGTTAAGTTTTAAAATAATTTGCAAAATGTGTACAAAAAGTTTTATTTTTTTTTTTAAACTACAGATAACATCAAAATGTTCCTGGTGACAAAGATGGACATTAACTAAATGTGTAAATTTGATTCAAATATTTGTACTTTGGCTTATTCTTTCTGTTTGAATAAGTTAGTTGGTAGACTCTTCAACTTTGGCAGGTGATGGTTAAATATATTTTATCGTTTTTATTATTATTATTACGCCACCGTGGGGTCACAAGGGTCATGGTTGATGAGTTTTAAAGCTTCATTTCCTCCACAGTCATTTAAAGTTGTAGAACAATAAAAGTCAAAGCCCAGAGGGGCCCCATTCCTGCTTCTTAAACTACCTTATTGCATTTCAGCGATGTGTCCAGTCACTCCAATCTCTTTGAGAGGGAAATAAAAAGTTTCATCAGTGTTATAATTCACTTATCAAGAATACCCAGCACACTCCCCATATCTGGCTTTGCAATTGAAAAGGGATAAAGAGTGAAGCATTTCAGCTAGTGGTAATATTACATGGTTAACTGGCAGCTTTTTCAATAGGCTCTCTGTGATTTGTGCTCAGCCATTATGCTTTAGCCTCTCTCACTCCTTAAAGTGGAGGCGAAGGGGGAAAAAAGCAGACTTAATTGAGAGGATTTCTAGAGACTTTGCTGGGAGGAGGGGCTCCTTCTCCTCAGCAGAAACGTATTTACAGCGAACTCCATCCTCATCTCATTTGTCATTTCAGCCAGGGATATTGTGTGTGTGTATTTCTCTCCCTGTCCTCCGCGACACACTTTCATTTGCCGAGCGGCAGCAAGCTTGTGCGCTTCTCTTTAAATGTCTCTATCGCATAATAAAAGAGGACAACATTTCCATATATCAGCGTACCTGTCTGCTGTGTTTTTTTTGTGGCTTTTTCCTCCCAAATGGAGTCTGGCTACAGACTCTTGTAATGCACTTTGTTAGCAGTTGCTTTTAAACTTTTCGATCTGGCAGACACTTGCAGGATTGTACAGTGACGGCACAAAAGAATCACTGCGCACTTTCTTTCGATTCTCGGGCTCGTCCTGCATTTGTGTGAGGCCCCTGTAATTTAAAGCTTTGTGGAGCTGACTCTTACTGCAGTGGCAAGTGTTTTTTTGTGTGCGTCTGCCAGCTATTGCACTTCTGCACACTGAAATTTTTTGCCCTGTTCGTCTTCGCAAAATTGCTCCCGTTCAGCCAGAAATGTTGCTGAGAATGGGTGAACATTAGTTGTTGTTTTTTTTTAATTCTTGCCACTGATTCTGGATTCTGACCAGCTCCATCTCCTGGTAAAGAAAATAATCCCTGACAGCATGATGCTGCCACTACTGTGTCACTTCTCAAATGATGGGGTTGGGATATTGTTTTATAAGCTAGTTCTGCTTTAAACTTCGTCACGGATAACCCACTCATAAGCACGAAAGCGCCTTAAACTTAATCCATGTTTGGAAAATATTGTCACTCGATACATCATTCTGTTCAGGAAAACCACTGGCATTCCTGCCTTTTGTGGCCATGGCACTGGACCGATTGGTGTTGTCGTACAGTGGTGAAGAGCTTTATGTAGCCGTCACAGATAGTGTCTTACAGAGACTACAAAAGCCGTGTCTGTCGCAGCAGAGTTGTCAGGAGGCGCCTCAATAAACTGACTGAGTGAATTGTGTTCAGTGACGGAGCCAACATGACAAGTGCTTGAGAAGTAAATCTTCTGTCGACTCGGCATGAATGCTGCTCCGCGTCTGTACGACTTTGTTTAGTTGAAGTCGGAAACATAAATGGGAGACGCAACCGTAAGCCGGACTGCTTGGTGGTCTGCAGGCCTGTTTCCTGGCTTTCCAATATAAACGCTTCAGGTTTCTGAACTGCTGGCGACACCTCTGTGTTTAAAATATGACGCTTTTGAAAGAAACTCATTTCATCGCACCTGTTAAATTAAACCTCTTATTTATATAAAGTGGACATTTAGATGTGTCAAGAACAATGCTGGAGCTCTGATGTGCTTTAACTCTCTTAAAGGAGTTCAAAAACGCTGAAGGAAATGAGACGAAGGCAGAGAACAAGACATTGTCATCCTTTAACAAATAACCTCTTCGGATGAGTTTGTCCTCCCAGGGTTCATTTTTATTTTCTATCTCTGGTATTGAAACATCACGCCTTTAGTCATGTGTTCTCAGCAAACAGACAGAGGGATCTTTTGTCATTTCTGTTTGACTCGGTCTCTCTTGTTCGTCCCGAGTTCTGTCCTCTGTTGTGCTTCCTTCTTTTCTGCTGTTTTCACAGGTTTTCTACCAGATTTAGTTATCCCTCTGTCGATATGGGCAGGTTTAGCCCAGTAGGTCATGTGTTTGTTGAACATTGGCATACATCTGCCTCACTTGGATGGGACGTTCTCTCAGTTTTTGTCATTTTGCAGATTAAGGTCGTATTCCCGTCCAAGGGAAATCCTGAGATTATCTTTTAATTGCAGAGAACCTTTTTAGACTCTTCACAGATATTTCCCAGGGGTGCCATTAGTTGTTGAATCGATTGGAAAAAACCCCAGAAGGTGCAGACAGGGGACTAACCTTTATCTGAGCCCTTTAATGCAGCTGTTCTGCACTTCTTCAAACTTTACAAACTCCTGCCTGATGCTTTCTTTTTTTCTGACCAAAGCTGGGTGTCACAATCAGCTTCTAAAATCAAAGAAAGTTGTCACCCCCTGATGTCATTTTTGGAGATTTAGATTCAAAGTTTAACCCCATGTCCGTTCAAAGCTCCGGTTTATTTTCTGTTTTGTTTTTTTTGTTTTTTAAGGGAGAAAGAAAGAGAGAGAAAGAGAGATGGGAAACCAAGTGGTGTTGATCTATATTAGCTGAGGCTATTATAAAGCTCAGGGCTTTCCCAGGCAGTCAGATGGATGTGTTGCTAGGAAACTCACCTAGAGATCGGGGGTGGAGAAGTGGTTTGATGAGAGGGCAGAATTCCCAGCTTGTTTGAGCATTACATGAAAATAACTAATAAGAGCCAGCGGCATTTTGGCTCAGTGGAGGAATATTGATCCTAACTTGTTTAATGACATCTATGTAATTAGGTCTCACGTCTATATTTTCCTCATATCTATATTTTATGTATTCCATTTGTTTTGTGTTTTTTATTAGTTTATTATTTTTTTTAATTTTTATTTTTTCTTGAATTCCTCTAATGTAATGATTAAGGACCAGAAGTTGCAGTGCTCTTTAAACACACATTTATTTGCAATAATACATGACAGGATTGGTATCGACAAAAGCGCGAGTGTTTAGGAAAATTAAACCCTCCACATTCGGATAGTGAACTTCATGACAGACACATTTTTCACTTGTTTCATTGTTACTTTAAATTCTGACGCTTCTCTATTTCTCGACTCCAGCGAGATTAAAATCGATACACTGATCATATTCTGGGTTTTGATATATTTTACCTCCCAGAAAGCTGCACAGTTCGGCTTGATGGATGTGCTTCGATTTATTGCGCAACGACGTGCGCGTGTCACCCCTGAGACGATGCTGCCCTCCCCTGGAGAGTGCGGTCACTGCGGCCTTGTCTTTCACATCGTATTGATGGCGCAACATAAAAACTCCATGATTTTGGCTCTTGCTGACCAGCAGCATTAAGATGCCCTGCAAGGATGTAATCAGGAGCAGAGGTGTAAATCTACCAGGCAGAGGAGTAAATTGGGTTAATGCAACCTGCAGGAGTCAGGCAGGAGTCCCAGCTGCTTGTACTTCAGTCTTGGTTAGTGCTCTTTTTCAGGACTGGCAGCCTAACGCCTTCAAGCAGACAGGTTGTCAGGGCAAAACCGTAATTGGTCAAAGGGGAAAACACAGAAAAAAAAAAAGCATCTAATTGCCAAGAAACACTTTCTCTGGGTTTCACTGTGCAGGTAGAAACCTATCTTCAGGCGCTTTTCCACATGCACTGTTGATATTTACGTTGCTGCTTCAAACAGTCGTAAGGCAAACTTCATCTCAAATACTTTTGAGAAATGTTGACCTTTGTTGATTAATGACATGCGAGGGATAAAAGAATGAATTCCTTGCATGTAAGGTTTATATATAATAAAACAGCAATGTAGGACATAATTGTGACGAGGGGGGGGGGGGGGGGGAGAATGCAATGTTTTTAAAATCTTTTATTATGCAACGTATTGTAGTTTTCAGACCTATTTACTTTTATACCCCTAAAGAATGAATAACCGCCCATCGCAACCAGGCTTGTTCAGCTTCCAGTCCTGCTACTGATTTAAATGGCTAAATTATCTGTTTGGCGAACCGTTTAGTTGGGAGTGCTCGTGTAACAGATGATGTTGGCCAAGAGACCAAAGGTCTCAGAGAGTGTTTGTAACTGGAATGATAGATGATAAACAGTGAGGAAATTATGGTCTCCACAGCTACATTCCAGTCAAAAATACTTTAGGTGTTGTTAAAGGGAGCTAGCCGTTTGCAACAAATTCATGGAAGGTTGAGTGGAAGAAAAAACTGTAGAAGAAAATGGTGAACAAGCAACAGGAATAAATTGTTTCCACCCTGGGAAGATTGTGCTTCATAATTCATCCAAGGGTTCTAGGGAAAATCCATAAAACATTAACTGACTGAAATTAGCTCTTCAAGAGCCACAGTACATGAACGCATCAAGGACGTCCGCTGTAAAGAAAAGTGAAGTGCCAATTTCATTTTTCAGCAGGTTTGGGCACCTTCCCACACTGTCTTCGCATTTGGTTTCCAGGAAGGAGAAATGGATGAACATGAAGTCTTTTTCTGATGAAGCGCGCTCCATAAACACATCGCCGGTTCCTGCAGGGATGGTGGTGAGGTGCCAGCAGTTTTCCCAGCCGTTTTCTCTCTCCTGTTTAATTTAAAACTATTACTCACCTCGTGAACTCCTTTAAAGAGCTAAAGACAAAGTGCAAAACTCAGCTGGAGTTTGAAATGTTTTATGCAGTGGGTTTGTCTTTGCCAACTTTAGGAATGACAACCATTGAGTTCAGAAATAAAGGATTCACAAAAGCCAAACCACAGCAGATTCAAGGCAGGTACAAGAGGAATGTAAATTGCGTGAGCAGTCAGCGAAAGCAGTTCTTATTTCTGCATGTAGTTTCGTCCTCTTAGGCTGTGTTCTGCATTAATAAGAGTTAAACAGCAGTCCTTTATTCCTCCACTGGAGGGAGACAGTGAGCAGAACAAGCCTCTGGCCACCGGAATAATTTGTTTACACAGACAAAATTAATGACTTTATCGCACCCTCTCCTGATTTTTAATGGCCTTGAGTGCATCTAATAGTCCCGTAATTACTTTAAAGCAGTAAACAGTTTGCAGATGTCAAAGTCATACAGCCACACAGTTAAAGCTGAAGCAGTCTGCAGAAAACAAGCCTTATTAACCCAGAGGGCCTTTGTTTGCACCAGCGGGAGTTGAGCTCCAATCCTAGTCGTAAAATCCGCTGATGTATATAAAACGTGTGGCATTTCTTCCATCACGTACAACAGGGATCTCACATACGGTCAGGCTGAGGAGGGGCTCTGATGGCTCTGACCTCTCCATATTTGATATGATCTCATAAGGAAAAGCTTGTGTCACCCGAAAGAGCTTTAGAAAGAGGATCCATATCAGAGCGTCAGATAAGCACAAAGAAAACGTAGGGACTGACTCGGCCTAACCCCCACTTACCTGAATCTTTTACACCAGCGGTGTCTGACTTAGGGACAGGTGTCCCGCAGGTTTGAGACGTGTCCTTTCTCCAGCCTCGACAGGTCACCTACTTCTACAGTGGCCTGATGATAAATCAGTCACTTGATTCAGGTGTATTAAATCAGGGCTACAACTAAAGCATGAAGGATACCGGGCCTAAACTGCTGACTTTGGACACTACAGTCGTGGATGGTTTAGTACCAGACATCATGTTCATTTTCCACACAGAGGCATTAGAATGTAAAAGTGATCCTGCATTCAGTCTCTTAAACGCAGGTTTCATTTTGAGTCTTTTGCACATCAAAAGACTGAAAATGTTGACCCATTTCTCTTTGCAAAATATCAAAAGATAATGATCACTTAGATTGGATGTAAAGAGTCTTGGCAGCACTTTTCAGGTACCCTGCTAGAATCTCAACTGAATTTAGGCCTGGAATTTGACTGCGGCGTTCCGTCAATTAAATATGCCTGGGAAAGTCTCTGTTGTAGCTCTGGCGGTACCTTTAGGGTTGTGGTATAGAAAGCGAACCCTTGCTCTTTAGGATAATTCTTGCTCTTCATTTAGACACAAAAGTTTTTGCTTTTTGTGTTTTTTAATTATCCAAATATTCGCAAGTGTGTTCCTTCTATTCTGTCATACACTGAGTGTGGCTTTAAAAAGTTATAAAACAAGAACAAGCTAACTCAAAAGAAGATAAAGATGTGAAAATTTCCTAATGACATTAAATGCCACATTTGGTGCAATATCGCTGCATGTTGCACCAAATATTCAAACGTGCTAGGAAATATTCCAGCACATTTGAAACCATCTGACGTCGACTGTGCCCTGACTTGGCTAACCTGCATAAACTGAAGTTACAGAAATATTTTTTTTTTTACTTTTTAGTTTTGGCTATGACGTTTATTAAGTGCTCATGTTTTAGCGTGAGCAGTTCTCATGCGCTGCTCCATGGTAGTAAGTGTAAAATATCAGTTAATGTGCATAACACTTGTTTTTTTTGTTGTTGTTGTTTTTAAAACACATCTTGTGAATGTATTCACACCGTTTGAGCTTTTTCACACTTAGTCATGTTACAACCTCAAACTTTTAGGATTTCATATATTAGACCAACATAAAGTTAGTGCATAACCCTAAAGCGGTAAAAAAAATAAAATAAACAAATGTAAACAGTGATGTATAATTTATATTGAATCCATTTGAATCAAGAATCAATTTTCCCCAGCAGTCGCTCTTTTTAGATCTAACTAGAGGCAGTTATTTATTGTTATTTATGAAAACTCCTTAAACTCTAAGCCTAAGACTTGTCAATCCTCAGTTTCATTAATATCCTTCTTCTTGGCAGTCATCCATAAAGGATCTGTTGATGGATTCAGCTACCTGAGCTCTGGCTCTCTGCAGCTCCTCCAGCACTCTTGGCAGCTTCTCTGACTGCCGTGCTCCTTTCCCAGCCTGATGAACGGCGGAGCTCCCTCATCAGAAAGTCATTCAACTCTACAGAGGTAATGACTCATTCATTTGATTCAGGTGTGTCGAAGAAGGGATGAATCAAAAAGCTGAAGTAACTTTTGAGGACTGGACTTGGGCAAAGAAGCAGCTCTCCAAGCTGGGTGAAGAGAGTGAGGGGCAGAGATGAGCAGCGTGTCCCTCAAAAAGAAGCCAATAGAGGGCGCCTTTTCCCGCAGACAGGAAAACGGTTCTGATGATCAGCTGCTCTTACATTCCCATAATTTACTCTTTTTTTTTTCTTAATAGTGAAAGGGGATTGAAATTTGATACAATGACACCCATTACAGTAAGAAATCATAGAAAGACAAACAGCCCGATTTTCATGAACACAAAGTGCTTCCTTGAGCTGTTTCTGAGCCAGGTGTACAGTCAGGAGTAATTCCCAAATGCCGGGTGTTAAGACACCTAAAAGGTTATGTTTCTTTCATCTCGGGGTTAAATGCCACATCCCTCCCCGCTCCCTGGAGTCCGTTACATTCTGCTGCCATGCACAACTCTCGGTCGGGACAACACCTTGGAGCCAAACGATTACATCAAGGTCATGGAGAGGAGGAATGTTCCCCCGATTAGTGCGCGGGTAGTCCAGCCGCATCCTGCAGGGCAGAGCCCACCACCACGTGTACGACTGCAGACTCAATGTGCTTCTTTGGAGGGCTGTAAATATAAACTTAAATACAATCCATACAGACAGTAAACATTTCTTAAACCCTATAGAGTGAATGTTTGGTTAAATCTAAACTGCAGAATCGTTTAATAAATCTCAGCCATTTTTTGCTCCAGCTGGTGTCGCCGTTCATCAGAAGAGAAAAAAATGCCTGTTTTGCTTGAGTTTGCCTTCAGATTTGAGGGTTTTGAAGAACAAAGGGCTTCAAATAATCAAACTGGTGCAGCGGCAGTGAGCTGAATTCTCCCTCTGTCGATCAGAACTAGTTGCTGGCTGAGGAGTTTAGGGCAAACAAGTAATCTATCATTTGTATAAAAAAATATATGTGTTCATACACCTGACCTGTTGGTTTGGGGGCCCTGAGCTGCTTAGTTTGGTTATGCCTTGGCCTGGCTGCTCTTCAACAAACCAGCTCATTCTTGCATGGCTGATTGCTGCATATAAATTAACTCCTTGTTATGGAAAAATGTTTTTGATATGAAATTACTGTGCCTAATTTTATGGTATATTTTTCAATGACTGGTGTCGCTTCAGTGGAGAGGGAAAAAAACAACAACATAAAAGTATTAAAGGTCAATTTAATGCCATCCAGATCAAGCAGTTTCTTTTTCAGACGATTTGGTCTAAAGATAACAACTTCTGTCTTGTCAGAATTTAAAAGCAGATATTTTAGTGTCATCCAGGTTCCTGCCTGTAATCTGCCCACCTGATTGGATTCATCACGATTTATGTATAGAAATATCCTGGTGAAAAATATTTGTCTGTAGAAAAAATCGTACAGGTTGTTCCTCTTCAGATCTAAAAAACAAAAAACAAAAAACATTTTATTAAAAAAAATGACCTAAACTGAAGTTAACCACCTGAAAATTTGTAGCTGTTGGATCTCTGCTCCTTCAGGGTGAAGGGGCGTCCTGCTATGTTGACAGTAAAACCTAAGGAGCCTGTCAGATGTTTGTTGTAAACAAATTTCCCTGAAGATAAAGAGATGCTCCACATACCCAACACAAGCACATTTGTTTGGATCCAACACTGTCGGTCTGACACTCGAGCTTTAAAAGAATGACATGGATAAATTACCTTAGCCCTCAAACTTGGTTTTTTTGTTGGTTTTTTTTTATGAAAATCTGTGCCATCCAGTTTAGTAGTTCACTTGAACCTACTAAAAAAAGGTGTAAGTAAGAATTTGTTAAAGGTATTTTTTGTTGTTTCTGTATCTCCCCTAGGAGGAAGGTCTCTTAGTCTTGCATTCATAAGCAACGATGGAAAAAAAAAGCAACGTACTGGTCCATTTAAAAAAAAAAAGAAAAAAAAAAGAAGCTGAAGGTTGTTGGAAACCAGAAACAGTTCCTGCATGAACGACACTCTGGGTGGGGCCCCTATTTCTGCCGTTCCACAAAACCCAAACACAACACCCACTGCTTATGGCAAACCCATTCTGCAGGAAAACCCCCCATAACTAATTTAGTTATCAGAACTAATTAACTAACATAATGCTGCTGGTTTGAATCTCTGCTTTGACTGTCAGTCACTGTGTCCTTGGGCAACACATTTAACCCTCCCTGCCTGCTGGTGGTGGTCAGAAGGTCCAGTGGCACTGGGCAGCCTCACCGCTGTCAGTTTGCCCCAGGGCAGCTGCGGCTACCATGTAGCTAACATGCGTGAAAGGGGCCTCTGGACTTGATAAAGCACTACAGAAGTGCTGACCATTTACCATAAAGTGTATCTGTTCATCATAATTAATCTATTGCTGTTCTTGTCAAGATCCGTGTTTTTGTGTTTATATTTGAGTTTTCTGTGTTCAGTCCTGTTTCCCTGAGTCTCTGTCCTGTCCTTCCCGTTGATTGCTCCCCAGGTGTGTCCCATTCCCCTGATTACCCCGTGTGTATTTAAACCCTCCTGTTGTCTGTGTTCCTCGTCGGGTCCTTGTCGTCGTTTGTCTAACGTCTTGTGTTTGTTTCCGTTCACTCGCCAGTAGAACTGTTAAGTCCTGGTTTGTGTTTGCTCGCACCAAGTCCTGTCGTTCAGTTGCTACCGGTATTTGGCTGTGTGCCTGTCTCTCTGCCGTGCTGCCTGTTGGACTGTTTGAGCATCTCCATTAAATATCTTCATCTTCACCATAACCTGGGTCTCAGCGTCTCTCCTCACCACCAACCATACCACACCACATGATAGAAGGACCCGACCATACAGAAAGTGAGAGACGCATGATGCGGACTAGACGGTGGAGCGCTTGGCGGTGTTTCGGAGCGGTCCCCTTGGAGGAGTTTTGTGGCGGAGCTCTTCTGTGGGGATCGCGGCTGGCGATCCCCCTGCCTGGAGTGGAGCAAAGCCGTCACCGCAGCCCTGAGCCGCCGGAGGTCCCGGCCCCTGGGCGAAACTCCCACTGCCTGCAGCTGCCTCCGGTCCCCGCACCGAGGCATCGTCAGTCCCCGCTGCCTCCGGTCCCCGCACCGAGGCGGCGTTTGCTCCCGCCCCCAGAGTTTCCCGAGTTCGCTGAGCCCGCTCCAGAGTTTCCTGTGGCCCCGCCCCCTCAGTTTGCGGACGAGCCCGAGTTTCCAGAGTCTGCTCCCCCCGAGTTTCCAGAGTCTGCTCCCCCCGAGTTTCCAGAGTCTGCTCCCCCCGAGTTTCCAGAGTCTGCTCCCCCCGAGTTTCCAGAGTCTGCTCCCCCCGAGTTTCCAGAGTCTGCTCCCCCCGAGTTTCCAGAGTCTGCTCCCCCCGAGTTTCCAGAGTCTGCTCCCCCCGAGTTTCCAGAGTCTGCTCCCCCCGAGTTTCCAGAGTCTGCTCCCCCCGAGTTTCCAGAGTCTGCTCCCCCCGAGTTTCCAGAGTCTGCTCCCCCCGAGTTTCCAGAGTCTGCTCCCCCCGAGTTTCCAGAGTCTGCTCCCCCCGAGCCCGCTGCTGACGAGCAGCCCGTCCCTGAGCTTCCAGAGCGTGCTCCGTCTGAGCCTCCTGCCGGCCGGCCCCTCTGCCGGCCTTCTAGGGCCTCCAGCCGGCCCCACGGGCCCGAGGGCCTCCTGCTGCGGTGGCGGGAACCACCGCACCCGCCTCCACGTCTCTGCTTCCTGCGCCGGCGGAAGAGACCGCCGGACCCGCCTCCACGTCTCTGCTTCCTGCGCCGGCGGAAGAGACCGCCGGACCCGCCTCCGGGACTCCGGTTTCTGCGCCGGAGACGCCGCCCGCCGGACCCGTCTCCTCGCTTCCTGCGCCGGCGGAAGAGACCGCCGGACCTGCCCAAGGGGGTCCGCCTCCTTCGCCGGCAACGTCCGCCGGATTAGCCTCCTGGTTCTCCGCCCACCCCGTTGGGTTGTTTTTTGTTGGACTGTTTTTTCTATGGACTCTTGCCCTCCTTCCGTCGCCCCTCCACCCACCCTGTTGGGTTGTTTTGTGTTTTTGGACTTTTCTGTTTTTGTGGGCGTCTGGTATCCGCCCTTGAGGGGGGGGTACTGTCAAGATCCGTGTTTTTGTGTTTATATTTGAGTTTTCTGTGTTCAGTCCTGTTTCCCTGAGTCTCTGTCCTGTCCTTCCCGTTGATTGCTCCCCAGGTGTGTCCCATTCCCCTGATTACCCCGTGTGTATTTAAACCCTCCTGTTGTCTGTGTTCCTCGTCGGGTCCTTGTCGTCGTTTGTCTAACGTCTTGTGTTTGTTTCCGTTCACTCGCCAGTAGAACTGTTAAGTCCTGGTTTGTGTTTGCTCGCACTAAGTCCTGTCGTTCAGTTGCTACCGGTATTTGGCTGTGTGCCTGTCTCTCTGCCGTGCTGCCTGTTGGACTGTTTGAGCATCTCCATTAAATATCTTCATCTTCACCATAACCTGGGTCTCAGCGTCTCTCCTCACCACCAACCATACCACACCACATGATAGTTCTATGCACGTCTTTTACATTATTTAGCTGTCTTACACAGTTTGTGTGCATGTGTGTGTGTGCATGTTTGAGAAAGAGAGAAAAAGACTAAATAAGCTTTAAGCTTTCGACAGTTTTTTTTTCCTTGAATATTTGTGTAACTGTTGCAACCTGTCCCACGTGAATTCAAGGTTACTTCTGACCTTGAATGTGCCTCCAAGCAGCAGAAACTGGGCATGTATTTTTTTAATGAGCGCTCAAGAGAATAAAATAGCAGTGTTTCTTTTATTTTTCATCTCTGACATAATCTTTGATATTGATGACATGACTCCTGTCAAGCACTTGTCTAAATCCCAGCTTCTGATTTAGCATTAAATTAAATTGGCTGTTTCACTTTTTGTTTAAAATTATCTGCATGGTAATTTATTTAAAAAAAACTCTTTTGGCTGATTAAAATTTAAATGAATAAACATTACTTAACACACACACACACACTTAACACACACACGAGATTTATAATTAATTCTGCTAGTAAAAAACAGCGTTTTCCAAGGTTTTGGCACAAGGTCCTCTTTAAATAGAAAATCATATATATATATATATATTTAAAATTCTGTATGCATCTATTTATAGACAAGATTTTTTTTTGCTGGGGTCTGTATCTGGCGGTATGAATAGCAAACAAGTGGTTCGCATTCATGGAACAACCTCCACTGTTTCTGAACAACCACTGCCAGGTTATTGCATGTGCGTAATTGCGCACGGTCCTCTTTGAATAGTCTACATAAAGACGCACAAAGTATCAAAACTCCTTGATGGGTGGATTGGTTGAATAAAGACTTAAGGACAACAAGACTGAGCAGAGGGGTGTGTCCATCCAAAAGGTTTTCCTCAATGGGCTACCTGTAGAGGCTCTGGGCGCTGCGCATAAATACTCCCCCCTTTAGAGAGAGGCTTCAGTCCTGAGGGAGAGACAGAGAGGCGGCACTTGTTTCAGGGACTCTGGTTTGGGTGGATTATGAACGGCTTTGGACACCAGCCTGCATCCAACCACCAGACCAGTCCCATTCAGCACCACAGCGCCCAGGAGCTCCTGGACATGGCCGTCTACTGCGACAACTACGGCGTGTACCAGCAGAACCTTCACCACCACCCACAGAGGCCGCCGGCCCACTCCTCCAGCTACGGTCTGAGTGACTACACCTCCCCGTCCGCCAACCCCTACCTGTGGCTTAATGGACCGGCCATCAACTCCTCTCCGTACCTCCCCGGGAACAACAGCTCGTCCTACATGCAGCCCGGGTACGGCTCGAACCAGAGACAGTTCCTCCCGCCTCCCACCGGGTTCGGTGGCGCCGACCTGGGCTGGCTGTCCATCTCCAGCCAACAGGAGCTCTTCAAGATGGTCAGGCCGCCTTACTCCTACTCTGCCCTGATAGCCATGGCCATCCAAAGCGCACAGGACAAGAAGCTGACTCTGAGTCAGATTTATCAGTACGTGGCTGACAACTTTCCTTTTTATAAGAAGAGCAAAGCCGGGTGGCAAAACTCCATCCGGCACAACCTGTCTCTGAATGACTGCTTCAAGAAGGTAGCGAGGGACGAGGACGACCCAGGTGAGTCCGCAGCTTCATTTGCCAAACTAATTCTACACACATTTTGATTACATTTTTAAATTATTATTTATAATAATAACTTGAGATTTGTTCTCCATAATGAGAGTGCGTTATTTTTTTTATTTTTTTTTGACTCCAGGAAAGGGAAACTACTGGACTCTGGACCCGAACTGTGAAAAGATGTTCGACAACGGGAACTTCAGACGGAAGAGGAAAAGGAGATCGGATATAAACGGCTCTCTCCCGGTCAAATCAGAGGACGCTCCGCATAAACTCTCCGACACCGCCAGCCTGCTGACGCCTTCCCCGTCCAGCCTGCACGGATCTCCGGCCTCCACGGAGCCAAAATCGTCGCCGCCTCCCTCTGCGGAGCACAGCCCATGTTTCAGCAGCTTCGTGTCAGGCGTCAACTCGTTGCTGGCGGGCAGCGACGGCTCCGGGGCCCCTGGGGGACTGTCCCAGAGCAGGGAGAGCATGTCGGGACTGGGATCCTACTCTCCCTCCTTAATCTCCCCTCTGAACTCTGACAACAGAATGAACTATTACACATCAGCGCAGAGCCTCTCCAACCACTTCAGTGTAAATAATCTACTATACAGCCGGGAGGGAACAGAGGTTTAGGCGGTTTGCTACTTCTATGGTATGGAGCTCACAAAGTGCCATATTTGGATAAATAAATAATTACACCGTTTACAACATTTGTGTCAAGAATTATAACATACAAACATATTAAATATGGCAAATTTAGTGTTTATAGTTTGACAGAAATATCCCCATGGCTCTCTACGGCCATTTCAATAATTAAAATAAATATAAATTCATCAAATTTGCATTGTACCAAATATGCCTTAATATTTACTTTACTAACCAAAGAAAAAGGAGGGAGGAGAGGAAGAAATCACAATTCTTTTATTTAATAGCTGTGCATTGTGGAGTTTAAAAATTGTCAGATTTCACAATAATAAATTATGTATGAATTAAAAACAGTTTACACAAATACATAATTTCACTCTTTGTCAAATGCTACACACTTTTTTTTACATCAAAATATTCTGGAAACCAGAGTTTGTGAAACAAAATTGAGTAATATGGAGATCCACAGGTGCCACATAAATAAATAAATAAATACCATGGTCATAATAAAATAAACCATTTGTTATGCCTGTATTTTAAGAAATCTGTTGTTTGAACAAGATAGTTTTTTTTTTACTTCATTTTATTTGCCAGACTTGCCTATCAGTCGATTGGTGAGATAATTATTCTGAAGTAAGACAACTGTGTAGGGAATAGATCACATTGTTATTTGACAAACCACATAAATGGTTTGTTAGTTTGTGCTACCCTGCAGAAAAATCACAAGATAATTACTTACTGCAATAGATTTTTCCAGTTGGTGAATAAGGCCTCAAATAAATCATTAATCTCCCAATTGACCATTGCATGAAAAAATACATTAACTTATTTCCAGGTTCATTTTAACTAAGATTTTTTTAGATTTATTACATTTTGGCACGTTTGGCGCTCCTTGTCATAGAAGCCTTCATGTTTCTTATGTAAATATGTCTGGTTTGGATTACCTCATTGCAGCTAACTTGAATGGATTTTTCTATACTACCTTTTTACTCAAGTAAAACTACATGTAACTGTATCAGACGCAAGTTTGAACTTGCAGCATTTATATTTTTATATAAATGAGGTGCTTCAACTCAGGCCTGGATGGGTGCATATTTCATTTGTTTTATTTCTACTCTTCAAATGTTATTGCAGCTGCTCGTTTTGGTCTCAAAAATGAAGACATTTTTGTACAGAAATTATTTTTGCACATAAGAAATAAGACAGGACATGTTTTTTCTTTTTATTTAAACTCACTTGGATGCTTTAATAAATCTCATTTATTTGACCATCAGTTTTCAGTCGAACATTTTTTCCTGAAGCTATTGTTTAATCTAAAAATTTCACTATATAGAAACGTGCATGCAAATAATTAAGTATATTTTTCTTGACACACTTTCTAAAATCATACAAAGCCTTTTTCTGTCCCACTTGAAAACCAAAAGCCCCTCCTCTAGTCTGGGCACCGGTTTGGAAATTTTCTGGTGGTTTCCAAATCCTTGTTGCTGCCGCAGATTTAGGAGCTTGAACCTTTCGTGTGGTGGTTTTGTCATTGGACAGTGAAATCATCAAAGAACAAAAGGTTATTTGACTTCCTTCCTTCTTTCTTGGAGGAAATTTAAATTGAAAGTTAAATCGTGCGTTTCAAATATTTTTTGTGACCTCCTGCTGAGATGTTTAAATCTTAGTTTCATCTTGACCCCAGAATAATAACAAAAAGATCACGTCTTCAAACAGGTTCTAAGTCCACATGTGCAGCAGACTAAATGAACCAGCAAACACAAGAGCTTGTCAGGAAACTCAGAGAAAAGTGGCTGGAATTAGGAAGGTGTGTAAGACAGACATTTTCCGCTTGTCACTTCCAATAACATGAGATCAGACCTTTAAAGTTACTTCAGTGAAGTTCAGTTTTTTTGCCTGAGCTGGAGGCACCTGCTAGCCTGTTCAGCCTGAAAATAATAATAATAAAAATAAAAAAAAAACAAAAACAAACACCCAAAGTATTGGCATTCACAATGCTTTTTCTCTCCAAAGTGCCTGTAATGTGGGTTTTGTTGTTCTGTTGTTGGGATAGAATCTCCAAATTGCGCCACACAGAGGAAACATTCATGCGATCTACCACCCTCCTTTGGTTTTATTTCCAAACAACATCCATACGCACGGAATCAAAGCATGTAAACAACGGGAAACACCTCCTAATTGGTTGACAATTGAATGCGCTCAGGCGCTCTTTGCTCTGGAATAAAGGGAAAAATTAATTGACAAGACTTTCGTGCTCCTGGTCAGGGTACAATGGAAGCTGGCGATTGAACAGATCCCCTCCTGGGCTCAAATAAAAATATTACAATCTGAAGATCTGGGAACAAATTATCCCCCCCACCTCCAACCCACCAGGCCACATTTTGCTCTATTATCAGCGGAGCAAGGCCACGGATCAGACAAAGAGGATTTTTGTCATCCAGGAGCTGGTTCTCACAGTAACAAGTTTTCTGATGAAAACCTAATCATGTTCAGTGAATAGAGGCCTTTTAGGTCAGATTACCAGCAAATCCTGGTCACTCAGTTGAATTATTCTGTCAGATGTCAACACGGAGGAAGAATCGTTTAAAATCAAAATTTCTCACTGAGTGGGCTGCCTGTTAATAATATAAAAATCATTTCACTCTGGATTACCTTCCTTTATGTCTGCGTTCCAATTTAAGCAAAACTACAAGTTCACACACAGGTATTCATTCTGCTCAAACTGGTCCACATTTTGTTGAATTTCAATCACAAATCTCAGGGTATTTTATTGGGATTTGATGTGAAAGAGACAAAATAGTTCACAATTGTGAAGCGCAGAAAAGATGAAACGTACAGAAAACTCTTCACCTCTATCTAAAGTTGTTTTTGGACGTTTTTTCTCTGATTGTTTGTAGATCTGTCCACGATTCCGTCAACTGTGACCAGCTTCCTCATCACCTTCCAGCTTCCATGTCATCTGAATGATGCTGCCACCACCGTGTTTCCCAATAGGCCTTGTTCTCTTCAGGGCATGTGCTTTATTGGTTCTCCACCAGATTTTGCAATCAGGCCAAGAAGTTCCCGTTCTTGTCATCTGACAAAGGCGTCCTCTTTTACATGCCCTCTGTATCCCCTATGTGGTTGAGTCAAACTGTAAACAGACTTTCAGCATTTTTTTTTCTTACCTCTATTCATAGGCCAGATTTGTGGACTGCAAGTTGTTGACAGATTCACGTGAGCTGTGGATCTCTGCACAGTTACCTGATGCCTCCATCATCCTTCAGTGATCAGTTCTGTCTCTGGAACGGTGCTTACTAATTACTTCTGAAGGCATTTTTTTGCGAGTTATTTCAGAGATATCTAAGAAATAAGGGCCAAATACAAATGCGTGCCAAATATTTGACTTTTATTTGTAAAACAAACTCTACTGGCCACGCAATCTGTGCTGTTGGTCTTTTGTATAAAAATCCCAATAAAACACATGGAAATAAGTGGTTATATGCTTTATTTGTCCAGATAAAATGTCTCATTGAAGCCTGTCAAAATAGCATTTGAAGTAATTTAACGTAACAAGCTTCAGAGCTACTCCAGAAACACATGTATGCAGTATTTGACACCTTCCACTCCCTGCTACACCCCTACATTTCCAAGATTGATTCACTCCGTTCATTTCTCAGAAACGTAACGCTCCAGTGCCCCAGCTGTGCCTGAAGGGCACATTCACCTGGCCCATATGAATATCAGTCAGGCCACCTTGTCTCAGCTCCGTGCCTGCTTCAGGGGCCCCTGGCACCGAGGACTAAAGACCCAGACCCATTAGAATGCCTCAGTATCATCAGGGTGGCCTCCAGGTTTCTTACCCACATGCCTCGTGGGCTAAACCCATAATGATGGGTTTTGTTCTCAAAGGGCTGCCTCTCCAGAGATGATGCTGGCTTGTAATTGAAGAACTTGTTTGAGGACTGAATTATTTCACTCCTTCTTCCTTCATGGGACTAGAAACTGGTGGACACGTTTTTAATCACTCCTTATTTCTCTATGTTTTTTGACTACAAGAAAACAGACGGTGGAGGTTTGTAAAGTTGTCTTGCTCGGCTGTTTCTTTTCAATGCTCTTTTCGTTTAGTCTCTGTCCAATACCTGACCAGTTTCTGCTAAAATTAACCAGATTGGTCGGAGAGTGTCTGTGAAGATCAAATCTTTGCCACAGATTCTCAGGTTGGTAGTTGCACCATTTTCATTTTATTTTCAGATGATCGATAAAACGGTCCTTTGTGAGACCTTTAAATGTTGGGATATTGTTGTGTGTCAGAACCCGCCTTTAAACCTGTCCACAGCCATGATCTGTAATCCGTCTGCTGATGCTTCCTGCTTTCTGATGTTCTCTAACAAACCTCTGAGTCCTGAAACAAAACAGATGGATTTGCTGTATATTTACCCAAACTTGAACTGTATTACCAAGTAGATGGATGCAGAAAGCAGTTGTGGTTGAAGTGGACTTTACTTAGGGGTATCGGAATTAAAGGGATTAAATATAAATGGATGCCACACTTTAGGGATTTTCGTCAAAAATTGTTGGAAACCATGCCTCTTATTTTCACTTTTGACACCAATATGGTATTTTTGGTTTGGTCAGTCCCAATAAAATGCGTTGAAGTGTGTGGTGGTAATGTGACAAAATGAGAACAAGTTGGTTTTGCAATAATGCTTGGCAGAGGAGCATTTCTAAATTGCATCTTGTACCTTCAAGCTGTCACAGAAACACAATTTGTTCCCATTTTTGTATCTGTGTCCGTTTGACCTGATATGCTGTTTTAACACCAACAATGTGATTTTCAGAAAGTTACTCACTGAAAACTTGTAGATTATACGTTGAGACTGCTTTTTCCTGCTGTGATTCAGCTCGATGATTACATTGTTTTATTTTTTATAAACAAATATAACTTCTCAGATGCTCTAGTGTTGAGGGGGTTTTTACATATGTGATTTTTAGTTTTTTATTTGTTTGATTCTTTATTAAGACCAGACATTTTGCTCCATGTAAAACATTCTGAAGCCACTTCTGCAGACCAGTGTTTGGTAAAAGTTTGGGAGAATTTTGATCAAGATGTAAACCATTTGAAGACTTCAGATAAGATCCATAGCTTCGTGATTCTCCACAGACCATATAACGCTGCCACACAGGTAAATCAGATGTGGAAATGAAACCTTGGTGCAGAACATGATCGCTTTGCCATGAAGACACTGATTAGAGTCTGGATCTACCCTGAAATCTCCACATCTGTTTGTAGCAGTCAGTGGGCATTACAGGGATCATTTCTTGTATTACAGCTCAATCTCTTGAGGAAGTTAAATATTAAACAGAACAATATGACGACAGCTTCTTAGGAAGCAGTCATGAGGGTGATGGGACGGGGGGGGGGCAGCTCTGCATGACACACTTAAAAAGGATCGAGGCTGCAAACGATAGCTGAGGAGAATGTCTATCAAGTGGCATGACCTGATTCAGTTTCATCCATCACCGTTCGCAGGGGCCATAAAAGGCCTGACGTATGGGCCGACAGCAGCATGAGAACCCTGCTCCGAACGAGCGGACATATGGATTATTTTATACAGAACAAACTATTCAGCTGTTCGGAGCACATGAAAAATGTGGGACAAATATCCCTGCGCTATTATTCAATTTCTTTTTTCTTTTTTTTTTTTTAAAGTGTGCTCCACTCCTGTTAAAAACAAGAGAACACCCCATTCAAATTTAGATTTTTATTCAGCAGGCAATGGCTTCATGAAAATATCTGCTTAACAAAAGCATCTTCAGTCAGAGCAATAATAATAATAATAATTTTTAAAAAAACTGACAATGAAAACTGCCCTGATACACAGAGATGATAGAGGAAAATAAGGGACATAAAAAAAACATCCCACTAATGCTGACTTTTAGAGACTGAGTGGCATCTTGAGTTCATTAAGATCCCTTAAAATCCATAAGTTTTCATCTACATGCCAGGAAAGAGTCATGTCAGACCCGCCATCCTAAAAGTAGACGTCTGCTTATTCAATGCTATTCTCTGAGCAGATGAAACAAGATTGATTTTCAGCCTCAAACACCATTGAGATCAATCAAAACAAATGATTAATATGTGGAAAAATAACTCACGTCGACTTATGAGTAAGGTGAGGGTTCTTTGAGTCCTCCAAAAGCCTATTACATTACATGCCGTCGTAAAACATTTGAATTGTCACAGGATTTTAAGTAAAATCTTATTTCTGCCAGGAAACTAAAAGTGGTTGATCTCTGAGCTCAACAGTGATCCAAAACAAATGGTTCAACCAACCAAAAATGGTTGACCAGACGTGAAAAAATAATTTTCCTCCATGAACATTACAGTTTCAGAAACCATGTCAGATGAGCAGAAGAGAGCAGAAATAGTCTGTGGATGATCTGGAAAAATTGTAGTTTCTTTGAGATTATGCAAAAATACTAACAAAAACAGCCAAAAACTTTACAGCCAGGGATGTAGTGAAACTCCCCCCCCACCTCCCCCAACTTGCAATAGGATTTGTTCCCTTGTCAAAACATAAATGCTTGCATTTTTCCAACATTTTCAGTGTGAAATTATGCAGCTGCAACAAAAACTGAATTTCTCTAAAATGCTTAAGTGCATTTTTGGGGGATGAAATTGACTGAGGAGGCAAAAAAACCTACTTATTCAGCCTAGTATATATTAACTTAAGATTTCTGCATTATTGCAACTACATAGTATTTGATTTTACGCGGGTGCTTCATTTCTCTTGCCATCAGCATTTCATTAAAAATAAAGGCTTCTGTGTGAATTATTGAGGATCAGAGGAAGTAAACCCACTTCAGAGCTGTCAGGGAATGCCAGTTAAGGGAAGCCGCTGAAAGAGTCAAAGAGATGCAAGGATTAACGGACTAGAACGATTCCCAGTAAATCCACAGCCGGGGCCTGTCTTCACGTCGCTCTGTCTGGAAAACCTATCCCCCAAACAGTGTAACCTATCCCCCCTCTCTCTCTTTAGCTCCAATGTATTTGGACACAGTCTTTGTTCTCACATTAGGAAACTGCGGGAAGATCATCCGTTATCCGTGACCTTTGTCATAACAACCCATGGCAATGGTTTTACACACCGCTGAGAAGCAAGAAAGGAGCTTCCTGGTGTTTTTTGGCTGATCTGAAGGCTCTTGATTTGGTTTCGAAATGATTTTCCACCCGGTTTCCATGAAGTTTTCTAATAATGGTAGTCTTCAATATTCTGAGACATGTTGGAGTTTCTCTTAAGCTGTTCGGTAAATCTCCAGCCATTCATCACCTTCCTGGAATTTCAAACTATGACCTTATGAGAACAATATCCAGCATTCATGGAACATCAATTTCTAGGCGCAGTGCAGCAGAACAAATATCTGAGTATCTGCCAATGTGTAATCATTTCCCCCCCCGCTCAGATCTTCAGGTCCTTCAACAATACCTGCACCAAGTGAATAATCTGGAGAGACATTATTTCACTATCATCTCTGTGTTCCTGCCGCAGACGCACTGCTGCAATACCACCCGGCTTGCAGCACCTGCATGCTGTCATTGCTTGCTCATCACTGACAGGAAGGGGCGACAGATGACAGAGGAAGTAGCTACCCAGAGGGAATCTATTTTACCAGCTCCAGCGGGACGAAAGGAAGGAGATCATTTGGTACTCAGGGGGATCCTCAAGCTGTCTTGTGGCGTGAGCGTCAGTCAGTGCTGGATGTTTTCAGAGGAGGAGATCTCTCAGTTTAGATGCTGCATCAGAGGAAATTTCAGTTGTTAAAAGATCCAGCCCACCTGGAGCAATTTGTTCTTCTGCCGCTGTCTGGATATTGTCAAGATGACTTGCTAAGGGTCAAGCTAAGCATCGGAATGGTGGAGAAAGGGGATTTAAGTGACTTTAGTTGTGGTGTGGATGTTGGTGTCAGATATGCTTGTATTAGTAGTTTACAAGCTGTTAATCTAAAATGATTTTTGCACAAAACAATACAGCTGAAGAATAGAGAATCCAATGAAAGCCAGTTGTGTTGACATTAAATGAAGTTTGGATGAAAGGTGTTAAAAGGACAACACTAGTAAAATAATCTCTCACACCCAACCAATCGATGTGGAATACCATCCAGAGCCGGCCCAAGGCATAAGCAAACCGAGCAGCTCCGTAGGATCCCATCGTCCTTCAGGGGCCCCATAAATTCCTGAATTACAGCATGAACATAGATCTAAAATTTAAAAATGTGTTTGGAAATTCTAGAACTGTTAAATCCGATTTAACAGTTTAAGCATATGTATACCGAACTATTTTAAATAGCCTAACATTTAAATTCGTAATTAAATTGGCAAGTTAGTTTGTACAAGTGCAAATAATCATCTTCATAGTTTTATTGTTTCAATCTCATGTCACGTGTTTATTCTGATTGTTCACAAATGCATCTCTGCAATTATTAGTGATTGCTTTTAAGCTCGGGCAATTACTCTAGGCCTCCTCAGCCAGATCCCACTAAATCTGTATTGAAACACTGTTAGTAGAGGCGGTGAGCAAGAGAGACCCCCAAACATATTCTGCTTAAGGTCCTATACGACCTGCAGAATTAACCAGCAGCAGATTCATGCTGCCATCATGTAGTAGAATCTCTGAGATGTTTCTGGCACCTCGCCGAATGTAGTCTACAAAGAAATTAAGCAGATCTGAAGGAAAAAGTGACCCCAACCAGGCAGCAGAGATTCTCCCCATGGTCTGCAGGTAGACGCTCTTACCCTAAACCAGCTGTCCCCTATGGCTCCTAATGAGACCTCCTGCCTCCTAGCTCAATTATGAGGGATGCATACCAATAGAGAGACAAGAGAGAGAAGGCAGGCTGAGTCTCCCTGGCCCAAACCATTAAACCCCCCCCCCACACACACACACATGCAGTCAAATAAAGGGTCTGATCAACACTTAACCTAGACTTCACCATGGAAGTTCCTGATGATCCACAGCTGAAGGCTCTAAATGATAGTCTTTAAAGAATCCGACTTGACCCCCCTCTTCACATGCTCCTATTGTTCTTGCCATTAATCCCCTCACCCCCCACCCCCACCCCTGCACTTCAAGGCCCTGGCTCACCTCTGAAGCAGCTACTATCAGAGTTTAAAGAGGGGCCGGCTTTAAAACTGCTTTAATCTTTAAGATGTATCATTTTGATAAGATCCTCGCCCTCCTTAAGAATCTAATAAACTTAAATGGTTTGTGCTTTCAACTTTATGTTGCGCTCATTAAAGCTGCCATTTCTTTGCAGCACACAAAATGTTCGCAAGACCTGAGAGCCACAGGCAGAAAAGCAGAAATGAGACGGCTACTGGCTGGAACATCAGCTCAGGGCAAGTGTGATGTGTCGAATCTGGTCCTGGAGTCTCTGGACCCCAAACAGCTTCTGTGTCGACCACAAACAGGCAACATGCAGCGTGGAAGGAAACCACATAACTGACTCTCTGTTACTTACGCCATGTTTTTTCGATCAAAAATCAAGAGGGTTTTTTTTTGTTGTTGTTTTTTGTCACTCTTGTTGATTGAGTAACTCGCCAAGAAAAGTAAGTTCCCTTTTTCTCTGATCTGGCATTTTTGCTTTGTGACAGAACTCAGGATGTACATGTGCATGTTTGTGTGTGTGCATCCACAGAATGCTAAGGCTGATAGCACAGCTGAGAGCCAACATCTTCTGCTAAAGTGTGTTGACATGTTCCCACTTGACAAGGAAGCTTTTTTTTATTTTTTTATTAATCAGCATGAAAGTAAGTTTGCACAAGCTTGCAATAACCTGAGCACATCCCATCGGTACCCAACTTTGCAACTTGACACAATTCGACCAGAAAAGTTGTTTTCCTGGCAACTGCCAAAAATCAGACATGTTCGTTCAGATCTGAGACGAGTCCATCTTTCCAGAAAATGTTTCTCCCTTAATCTAGAGTTCGGTGGTGTCTTTTCTTTACCACCTTATGCAGTGCTTTGTATTGTACAGTGATGTAAGGCTTGGCTGCAGCTGACCTGGCAATGGCAAACACTTCTCTTAACACTTACCCTTTGAATTGTTGGTAAAAGTTAAGCAGTTGATAAGTCAGAAAATCTTCAGTTTTTTCTCTTTATAACTCTGTTAGAGAACTAGTGTTAATATCTTTGCTATATCTATTAATGTTTCTTTTCCTATAATCCTTAGGAAATGGACTTGAATTATTCATAGTGAATAATTGAGTTGGTAAAAAATGAATGTTAAATTTGTAAAGTATGTGTATGCAACCATCCTTAAATGTGTGATGAAATCATGCATTAGAAAAGGTGTTTTCATCCTTCAGAGAGATTTCTTGAAATTTTGATGGATCAAGAGACTGATTTTTTTTTATATTGATATAACTTAATGTAGTTTCTAGCACGTCCAGGTTGTGCTGTTTAGATAAAGATTTTTTATTTTTTTAGAAAACATTTCAGTTTAAATAAATATTTGTAGTGTTGATTAAAGCCCTTTCCTAAATTTCACCATAGGGAAACATTCAATTTTGTAAAATATCCATCATAATGTTCACAGAGCCTTTAACGTCGCTTTAAAAGTGAAGCAAGTTTGTCGTTTTTGTGATATTTGCTAATTTTTTTCCCCCTCATTTCAGTTTTTATGTGAATAAACAGTGGATTAGCATCTTTGTTTAGACGAGCAGTCTGACGTTACATCCCAAAATAAAACCGAATAAACCTTGTTAATAAACTTTGATTAACTTGGGCACTCCCTAAAGCTAATGGACTGTTATAATAGGTGTTGGGAGACACACTTTTTTATTTACTTCCAACTGCCAGGGACCAGCCGCTGACAAGGACATCAAGATTGATGACATGCCGTCTTCATTAGGAGGGTCAGGGCACGGCCAGATAGCTTTGTGCTACTGTCAGTGCCCCGCCCTTTATAAATTGTGTAATTATCCCTTTCATTACGGTTCGCTTTCAGGCCACCTGATAGAATTCAAAGAGAGGTGTCACTGTCTCTTATCATTATGCTAATGGGCGCAGCAGTTAAATTACAATGACAGTGGAAGGGAGGCGGGGGCTGAACAGCGGCTATGTAGGTAGTCTGCCAGTCTAGAGGACGATCCCAGTCAGGAACCAGTGTGTCTGCAGGGTGATGGGCCGTGACATGTCCTACAGGCCCGCAGCAGATTCTGATCAGCAAGGCAGAGCCTCCACGGGACGAGACCTGGGGAGTGGGGCCCACGCTTCTTGACCTCAATCTGCATGCCACAGCTCAGACGCCTCCTCCTGGGGTTGTTTGAATATGACTTCACATTAACGGCCGTCACGAATGCTGTGATGTTTGAGTGGATGTTGGTTTAGGATTTGTGGTGAGCGGCATCAAACGTGAACCCACTGCGCACAATAAAAGTGGTACCTGTGTGGACGCGTACACGCACACACCGAGTTCACGGCTCAGAGCCGCTTGATGTCTGAGAATAATTTGTACAGGAAGCACACTTTCTACTGGTGTACTTTTCCAAAGTTTTCAGATCTTTTGAACTTTGTCTCATTTTGTCCTGTGACAGCCACAACTTTCAGTGCATTTTCCTGGGTGTTTATGTGACAGACAAGCACAAAGTAGAGCTTAAGTGTTAGACGCCATGATTGTTCAGTATAATGGTTTTTACTTGTTCTTTATATTTTGGTTATGTGACTTAATTTCAGAACTTACTGCAGATTCTCAGTTGGATGTCAGTATGGGCTTTGACTGGGCCATGAATATGCTTAGATATAAACCATGCCAATGTTCCATGCCTATCTGCCCCCCCACACAAAAACCTTTCATGTGCTTGCTGTGTCTGCTGAATAGTAACATGCAAATGGAACTTGCTACAGGCTACTCTTCCATGAAGAAGAAGATGATTTGTGAAGTGCATTTTTGTCCTTTGAATGTACCATCCTCAGGGGATATTTTTCATAAAAAGAACAATAATTAGATTTATTAGCAAGATGACTGAAAATAATGTGGGGAAATCATGAAAGAAAACCCTGACAAAGGACTTGAGACCGAGGCAGAGGTTCATCTTCTATTCAGACAACAATCTAAAACATGCAGGCAGAACTGCAATAGGATTGTGATTATCAACTGGGCCGGTCTAAGTCCTGATATATATGAATATACGCACAAGACACCGTCCATTTTGATCCGTTTATGAGAACCTAATGTTCATAGAAATAAATGTCCTGGAAAGCAAAAACACAGTGATGGTACATGTGGAACAATGTCTGACTTTACACTGATCCGACAATTAGGTCAGGTGATCCAGGCAATAAATATAATGAGGATGAAGCGCAGAGTTGTGCTATTTTTTTTTTAATGGTGTGCAATGGTACAAGCGCTGACAGCATAATGGCTCCAACTTCATCAACTTTTCTCATAACATGGCAGCGTATTCCTCATCCAATCACTATATTTAACCGCTGTAATCATCTCAGACCCATATTACTGCATAGCCTTTAATGAAGAGCACAGTCATTAGGCATTTAGGTTTAATGAAAAGAACCACCTGCTGAAGTGCATGAACAGACCTTAGAGACAAGTAGCCATTTTAAAGAGATCCACAGACGAATCATGCTACCCACGGTCATAATTAATGCAATAAACGCATGTTTTTGACTGCAGCATAGCAGGGGCCTTCTGGTGGATTATTTTGTAACTCCAACATCAGATGCTGATAAAAACTACTCCAATGCAGAGAATAAAAGTTAAATACGCAAAAGAAAACATGCACGCTTTGCTGTTGTAACAGATGGACAATCACTTGGCTCTGGTCGCGTGTAAAGTTGAGAGAGACTAACCCCAAATGTTTAGCCAGTGAAAAATGTTTTCACATCACATTAAAGCCACTTTGTGTTTGTCTGTGATGTAAAATCTCAGTAAAATCCATTAAACATTTCAGATGATTACAATGTGTAGGCATTTACCTAAGATCTATCAAAAGAGCAAATCAATTTCTGATTGTTAATTTAGAATAAGTTAACTCAATACAATCTTAGCATATTTTTTTTAAACAGATTTTTCATGTTTACCTAAGAAAGAAATCTAAATCTTTGGACGTACTGAAAAGTTGCTGTAATTTTTCCTTTCAACTGGTGGGGGTTGGGTGGGGGGACACCTGCATGTCAGATGCATACTTACAGTAAACAGGTCTGAAGATTAACATAAAGTTTCATCTGAACTTGTCTTCCTCCTGGCTGCTGGATGCCAAGAACTAGGAAACATTTCTATCTGGTTTTACTATGCACTTATTGAAACTGCCTAAAAACGAGGAGACGGAAATTAAATTTGTCCTGTGCATACACGAGGGCAATGAGGGTAAAAGAAAAAGTCCGAATTCCCTGTTGGAGAACTACAGCAAAGAGGAGCATCTTGTCGCCATAACAATCATCTGTTTTAGGATAGTTCTGGGATTTCAGTTTAGTTACTTTTTAAAAATATTTTGTGTACTTTTGGTTGCATGGTGGTGTAATTGGTAGCATTTTTACCATTAGGCAAGAAGGTCCTGGGTTTGAATCCCAGCTTTTCTGTTTACATCTTGAACTCTCCCTTTGCATACAACAGTAACTCCAGCTTTCTCCCTCTGTGACTTTTAGGTTAATTGGTCTCTGTAAATTATCTTTATCTGTGTGTGAATACTTGTCTTGTGTGGGTTTTTTTTATCTGCTTTCTGTTGCTGATTAATAAATAAACTAATAGATTCAGCTCCATATTTAATTACCTTTACCTCTGATTTCTTTTCCTCGACTGCTAACTTAGCCTTGTCCTTCCAAACAATTTGCTTGGCGTCAGTTGGAGGTTGGGTGTACAGTTCTTCTTTGTTTTTTTTTTTACTTTTAATATCAATAAATAAAGTAGCTGAAAAAACAACAAAATTAAAACCCCACATTACCCTCTTCTGTTTGCATCTGGATATGCATTTCGATCCATTTTAATTAATATTTTGCATCATGAAAACAGAAAATTTAATAACACTTTTTTTTATTGTTATTATTCCCATTATTGGTGAGAAAATCTTTCTGCTTGATATTAGCGTCATACATTTCCTCCATGTGCATGTTTGTTTTGTGTTGCTGTCGGTCCACTCCTCTCATAGCCGGGGCCTCGTTTCTCCGCTCACACGCTCTGGCTTTGTCGTACATTATGATGACCTCTTTGAGGCCGCGCCAGCACTTCAGCGTTTTGAGCTGATTATTTTGACGGCTGATGGCAAGTAGAACCCTCTTCTCAGTGGGTTGTGCTTAAGCACAGTGAAGAAGCATTCCTTTGTTAAGTGTTTTTGTCGCACTTAAAGGATTAGAGAACTTCCAAACAGCACAAGAAATAGTGCTTGGAATCGCCAGCTGAATGAGTCTGCTGCTCAAAAAAAAAACAAAAAAAGACTTAAATATGAAATCCTCCCAGAGACGGTGATCGGGCTCCCATCCAGGAGCTGCAAGGGGTTCGCTGTATGGTGTTGTACGTTTCACCCGTCTGATATTATATCCTTTGACAGATCCTACATTTATGTTGTCATATTTTAAAGATTCTGTCAAAGCGAATTTAGTTCCTTCACCTGTATCTTACATCTAAATCTCCACATGCAGCCATGTCTGAGTTTGAGGATTCATGCTGGAATAAATCAGTGGAGACGTTTCTAGCTCGATAGTTCCCATAGATCTCAGATTTTACTGTGCTGCTTCATGGCGTGGCGCGGAGAGGACAGGGAACGACGACCTCTGCTGGGCTGGTCCAATGAACTTCCAGTACAAAAACTGCCACATGAAACAGTACAGCATGACACAGTGGCAGAACTAGACGATTAGCTTGTCTTTGTAGCTCCAGAAAGCAACAAAGGCATCTCAGATTATTGTCAATCTCTCTTAATTAAGAAGCCACTCTTTTCTGCAGCTTTCTAATAGTGAGATTTGAAGATCGCTTTTTAATCTCCCTTATCATGCTGGCCTTATTTTTACACCTCTGGAAAAAATTAAGAGACCACTTAAAATGATCCGTTTCTCTGGTTTTACTCTTTATAGGTAAATGTTTGAGTAAAATGAACATCATTCTTTGATTCTATGAGCTACTGACGACATGTCTCTGAAATTCCAAGCAAAAAATTTTGTATTTTATTTGCAGAAAATGAGAAACGGTCAAAATAACAAAAATGACACAGAGCTTTCTGACCTGAAATATTTCAAAGAAAAAAAGTTTATGTCAATTTAGAAACAACAATGCTAATGTTTTAACTCAGGAAGAGTTCAGAAATCAGTATTTGGTGGAAAAACCAGGAGGTTTTCATTGAGTTTCAGTGCAGTGGGCTCTTCATTTTTTTTTCCAGAGCTGTACTTCTGGTAAATCAGAATTTATAGATTACTTTATTAGTGGTTTCTAGACACTCAGATCAATTTAAAGAGAGTATTCAAAACAAGTATGAATGTCAAAAGTACTTCAGTTACATTTACTATAAACGGATTTAAAGATACTAATTCTGCCAGTCGTGATTATATGAAAACCTAAATGTGCTCATCCCTTGTATTATTGTCTGTAGATTAGAGATGAAGAGGAGAGATTCTCCTTTAAGGGCTATTTGAGGTTGGAGTCACTTGTTGTTCATCCCAGAGTCACTAGGAGTTTTACTGAAGTACCTTCTACCTGCATCGTACGATTTTTGGTTTGATGTTGTGATGTTGCCGTTAGTTTTAGCTTAGCAACTTCTTTTTTCATGTTATTTACTGTGTTTTTTTTAAAATACATATTTTACATCTTACTGGATCTTTGCATAATTTAATCTGATTCAATCTCTGCTAATGGAGAATATTTTCTGCAAAATCCTGAGCCTTTTACTTATTCCTGTCTCTTTCTTACCATTTATTGTTCGTTAAAGACGTTTTTGGTCCTCCATCAAGGCATCTTAACCAGAGGTGCCAACAAATGTCGCCGGCTTTGTAGATGTATCTCTTTCCTCCTTTCTTCTTTTGTGATTTGAGTGCACAACTTCTTCCAATAGTGGATTTTGATGAATAGATCACCTGAAAGATCCCGTGTGAGACGTTTCAAAGTGTCCGTCATGCTCTCCAGTTTCAGCCCTCGGTGACTGAGAGGAGATGAACATCACTCAAGGATCCCCAAGGGGAAGAAATTCCTCCAAGACTTAGTGCTTTTTCTTGCTTTTCCTCACAAATGAGTTCCCAAGCGATTTCCATTAAGAGAACGTCTATTCGCAAGTTTCACAAAACCTACGAGGCATGGATATATGTCAAACAAACCTCTGAAGATGTAATTCATAGTCAGAAAATTTCTGACCTTTGTCGGGATCTATATGATTTTTCTCGCTCAGTTTGAATTCTAGGTGTATTTTTAAGTTCAGATAAACATCGAGTCGGATTGCTCTCGTCTCAATCTGAGTAAATTTAGTTGAAAATATTTAGTCTTGTACTTTTTTTTAATTTGCTGTTGCCCCTATCTTTCTTGTCTTTTGTCTACAGTTTAAAATGCATTTCTGCTAAACAGTGGGGAAATGTAGGTAAACATGTGAATATGAAATTATTTTGGTATTGAACAAATCAGATTACCATAAATATTTCCAATTTATGGCAGCCCAGAAGGGTCAAAGCTATGATAAACATCATAAATATCGTTGTGGGTTTTGTTGATGTGTTATGTATTTTGCATTTAATTGACCCTTCTGGTCCACCGTAGTAACAGATTTAAAACAGAACAGTTTCGGTCTGATTTCAAGTCAGCAGATGGAATAAACAACTGCATTTCTTTTAATTCAGTTTATGTTACTTAGTCGACGTGTTTACAGGACAAACCAGCTGCAGATTGGATTTTCGTGGAAAACTTCATATTTTTGTTGCTTAGAAATGTGAAGATTGTAAAATAAAATAAAATAAAATAAAATAAATTGATGGAGCTCAGAGTTCTGATGTCGGCCCACTGGCAGTCTGCTCCAAACTCAATTTCATTTCTGTTTCTTTTATATCTGAAATGTTTTTTATGTAAACTATTTTTATAGAATAAAATCAGACTGAAAATGTTACATAAATAAATGAATTCATAAACAAAAGAATGAGAATCTGCAGAGATTAAAACCTGACTGAACTGTCAAGAATCATACAATGTCCGCCTTTGCCAGTCAGTTTGAGTATTTTAAAATACAGATGAGCACTGAGTCAGACTGTCCAGTCTGGGTTTAAATCACATGAGGAGAAATGACTGACAAGTCTTAAATGTTTACATGTGGCCCCTATTCTTCTGCTTTAACCTGATGGACAGGTCGGCAGTGCAGAGTTTCCCACTCCTCGCCTTCTCAGAGGTTGTGTTACTGCGTCCATACATCTTCCTGCCACCAGTGCACTCACTGAAACGGCCCGGCTCAACTCTGTCTCGGTATGATGACATATTTGCAGTCACGTCAGGGTGACAGGCTAAAACTTTATCTCCATCTCGTCACTGTCCCTGTTCACATTCAGCAGATCAAACTAGATGTCTTCTCTCGAACTGTAGTCTGGATTTAAAGGAAATTCATCTCATCGCCGTCCTCCGAGGACTTGACGGATGATGTTATCGCTGGCTGAGACTCGGACACTGATACTCGCTTGACCTTTTCCTGGGAGTCCCCTTCAACGCGACTTCCCTCGCTCCTCCTGGGGGTAATGGAGGGAGGAAGAATGTGGAAGGAGGAAGTGGGATTCCTCCAGGCACATTGCTGGATGGAGAGGCTGAGAGATGGACAGATGACAATAGCAGTGGAGGCCAGAGCCAGAGTGTCGCCTCAGGGAGCCTTGCACCCTGCTACGTGTTGGCTCTGGCTGCGGCGCTAAGTGCACCGAGGGGACGCCTTCACAGTGGATTTGGCAAGGTGATCCCTTTCACCCACACCTCCCCCATCCATCTCCTGCCAGCCTCTTCCTCTCTTCGTTGACACGCAGGCAGGAGGTGATGAGTTGACGCAGAGGGGTGAAGAAAAGTGTGGGAGTGTGATCTCCATTGCTTCACCCTTGATTTGTGGTTTTATAGAGCAGTTTTAGTCATTTCCTTAACAACTCAACAAGTGGTTGTGCTTAACTGGATGGAAAGAAAAATCTTGACTAGAGGTAAACTAATTTGCAGACTGGGGAGGATATGCAGCTTTTTATTTTCGAAAGCAGATCAGAATATTTCAAATAAGGGATTTTCTGTTTGAAAGTCCAAAACAATATAGAAGTCAATAAAACAAAGAGCATATAAGGAATGTGCTTGAGTCCTGTTAGAACATTGGTCTCTGCAGGACAGCCTTGATATGCTGTTCAAAAACAGAATAAGCAGGTGCAGGGCACAATCTGGGAGGTACAAGGCTTCATGACTTGTTTTTAAGTAAACACATGGACATGAAAAGGGATTTCCCTCTTACAGATTCCTTCTGTTTTGTGGTTGTTTTTTTTTTTGTTTTGTGTGGGGTTTTTTTTCACACTTAAACTTTTCAGATTATCAAACCAGTTTTAATTCGAATCAAGAACGGTACAAATTTGTCTCGTCAGTGCAGCCAGAATAAAAAGATAAATAAATGTTTAGATTTTCACTGATAAAAATGGAATATATTAAGTATTTGTGTGTCATTAACCATGTTTCTTTGTAGAATTTAATAGTAAGGAGGACTAGAAGTACTCAAACGCATTCTATTCGTTAAACCTGGCTAAGCTCAGCGAGCCATGTCCCATTACTGTTGTGAGAAGTCTGATTTCTTTCCTAAGGTTGGAATAGAATAAAAGAAATAAAACAAACTCTATGCATTTTTTTTATTGAGACAAACATGTTGCATCCTTTTTGTATCAGATCTAAAACAATTTACAGATCCCTTTTCAAAAACTTTGTTTTGCTAAAATAGTGCACATCTTAGATTAAGTTTGCAAAAAATAAAAAATAACAATAAACATTTGTTTTGTGCAACAATTGCATGTTGCCTCTTGCAGCAAAAAGTAAAGATTATTACTGAGAGGCTTGAATTGAGCACGTTTAATTTATTCTTCATTTTGCCCTCTGATTGCTTGCATAGGAGTTTTTCTGAATTATTTTTATTAAATGAAAACAAGTAAATAAATAAAGTATGTAAAAAGGCTAAACTTGAACTGTAATTACCATGCTTTAAAGGGAAGAGGTCATGGCCGTGGTCACCAGGATGCACAGACTGACAAATTGTTTCACATACATGTAAACAGGCCTAAAGCAGAGCTGATTTGTCTGACATTCAGACAGCCTGTCTCCACGTCTGTGCCAAACGAGACGCAGCGCTGCATCCTGCAGAGAGGCCGCATTGTCTCTTATGCAGGAGACAATATCAGGTTCTGCTCTATTCAAAGAGGGTTTTTTTTCTTTTTTGAAGAGACAGACAAGAAATCCTTTTTTTTATCTTCTTCTTCAAGAATACAGTAAAACCACAGCAATAAATCAGAGGTGGAAAACTTACTGATGAATGGAGTGAGATTGTGGCTGTATTGAATTGCAACAACATTCCTGAACCCGAACATCAGCGAGCGAGCGAGCAGAGCCGCCGTGGGTATCTGCAGTATCTGATATCGTGGATTTAAATCTCGTCTCTCAGTCTTATTATCCGAGGTGTTGATGTGGAGCTGAATGACTTGACAGACGAAGTTATACAACAGGACAGCGGTGTGTTACGACATCGGCACTGTAAATTCGAAGCAGGTGTGACAGTGATGGACAGCCTTATGACAGAGCTTTGCAAATCCTTTAATCCGTTCGTGATGCTCAGTAGGGGGCACCTGAAGCCCGTTATTGGGCAGCTTCTCCCCATCTGGCTTCTGTAAAAGACATTCATTGCCATTAGATGCTTGAAATGCTTCACAGGAGCCTGAACTTTGTAACCTAAAAATCTGGGTGTTTTGTTTCCTCCTTTAGGTGTAGTTTTATTCAGCCTTTGGCAGACTTTGGTGATCGCAAATCTGCTTTATTAAAACTGGCTAATAGTCAGTTCTTCAAAGACAGTTACACAAATTGTGTTCTTTTTGCTGATAATATTTCTTCTATTGTTCAATTTAAAAAAAATTCAGACAGGATTATTATATATTTTATAAGAGAATGTACAAAACTGGGTTTTTTTGTACATATTTGATCTGATGATATTGCATGTTTAGTTTATGAAGCAGGCAAGGAAAACAAACAAACACTTTTTGTAGTGAATTTTTTTCTTACCATCTTTTTTTTTGTACAAAAACTTTACATACCCCTGCTCTAGATGATGCACTCTCTGTCAGACGATGCACTGAAACAAGTTCATGCCAGAATTTTCAGATTTCCTCTTATTTTCTCTTCTACATCATAACTATGCAGTATTTTGTGTTAGAATGTTGGACGAGGCATTAATCCAGACCATTAATGTGAATACTTTAGAATAGTTTAGATGCAAGACTAATAAGCTTAATCTCCCTCAAATGATTTTAAATGCTTCCACTTTTTTAGATCTCTTCTAGACTAAAAGTAGTTTGAAAAATACAAGCTCATTGTATTTTTCACTGATCTTTCTGATTGACTGTGATGGATGTTAACAGCTTCTTTTTTTTTTTTTTTTTCCTGCGTTCAGGTCAAAAGGCACCAGGTTAGTTGAACCGTGTGTTGTGTCAGTCGGTTAACTGTATCCCTGACCCTGTTCGCTGCACCCAGTGACATACATCCCGCCTGTCGATCAGGACTGCATTCATCAAGAGCGGTGTCAGGCTGCATGGGGCAGAGAAAGTGCTCGGTCCTCCTTGCATCCATCAACCTGGCTGTAAAGTGTCACATGGCATCAAATTGTTCTTAAACCGCTTACCGAATGGCCTTTTAAATTCTGCACATGATAATCAGAGCCGGACACGTCTTTGTCTTTTCCTCTGGCTCTCTCGGTCCCGACCAAGTAAAGTGGAGAATTGGCTGCAGGTGATTTTAAGTAGATCTTATCTCCTGTTAACAGAGGCATGACACCATAATGGAGCAGCGGGGTGCAATTACCTTTTAGTCCTCCACCTCCTCCTCCTTGTTCTACTTCTCTCTTCTCTCTCTGCCTCTGCCCTCACCTCAGCCCTGCCTGACAAATTTAGATTAATGGTGGAGATAACTAAGGAACCTGCCTACCTTTGCATTTCAGTCACTGGACTCAATGTGAGAGCACGGCGATACAGACGCCTCCAAGCAAACAGAGAAATTCAAATTAGATTATATGGACAACTTACAAACCCAAGTGAAGCACTTTGTTTCACATAAAAATATTGTTATATTATTACTAATATTACTGGTGGTAGTGGTTAATTTTCTCTTTGGTATTTTTCCCACTTTCTTTTTCTGAAATATTTTTACTTTTTTTTTATTTTAAATGTCTTTATTTTTCTCTTTTTATTCTGCTTTTTACCATGATAATGTCATTTATGTATTTTGCCATTTTTAATGTACAATATATAACTTTCCTGTAAACTGCTTCTTAATGAGTTCCTTTGTTTGCTCTTTCTTTTTACTTTTACTTTTTTAGTTTATCGTAAATATCTTGTATTATAAAACACTATGAAAAATGAGAGAAAATTTGCTTTTGTAAACATTTTCTCTAAGAAGGAGCAGTTCAAATATATTTAATTACCAATTTGATAAACTGGTTATATGAAACATAGAAATGCAAGCCCAGGTATTTTTACAAAGTGGTTTTCCTTAAAAAAATATATATATATTTGTAACACTGTTAGCGTTTCTATATTAGCGTTATTATTTCCAAGAATGTCTATATGTATGTTTTAAACTCACCTTTCATTATTATACTTATTCATACCACTCACAGGTATGAAATCAGCTCCCGGAGGTGAGCTGGACCGCAGTCCTCCATCAGGCCTGCAGCTGGAGGTGTCCGTTTCACAGGCTTCTGTGATGCTGGGCCTGGAAGGATAAGGTTTCACAGGTACAAAAGTTCCTACTTTAATCCTATCATGCAGAGTGAATGGTCAGGGCTTAGGGCTCCTGCTTTAATCCGTTGGTTTATTCTCCATCCCGGTGATCTCTGAGGTGGAGAGTTTGCAGGGAGGAAGATATTACTGACCCGTCGCTGATTTTATTCAATCAATGTTTGCACAGCAAACAAGAGGTCTGCACTGCGGTGCTCCCAGAAGAAGACAGAAATATCCTCCAGATGCTGTTGGTAGTATTCAGAACGTAAGCTTTAATAGTGTCATGCTAAATTATGTTTACTATTGCTCTTTAGTATTCATTGATTAAAAGTAGAAAATGACTGAGAACTGGATTTATTTCATGAAACTCGTCACACAGAGCGTAACGTACCGAGTGCTTTTTTATTTAGTTTTTTTTATTTTTATGTGTTTGAATAACGTTATTCAAATGTTACAGCTAAGGAAAACACCAAATTTAATTTATCTGAAAACTATAATATTCCATAAATCCAATTAATGCAACAATGATGTGTTGTGGCCGTGTTATTACTCTTTCAGTGATGGAGCAGACAGTCAGTGACACCTTCCACAACAAAGACAACCCTCAAAAGAAAATGGTTGATCAAAGTGATGTGTACAAGCATAATAATAAGAAGAAAAAGAAAAAGCGTGATAGAAGAAGTGATATGCTTCTTAACTACATTGTTGCAATAATTCATGTAAAAGAGGCTACAACTAAATGTGTGGCTTTGATTTGATTTGATTTTACTGAACATGTTTTTCATGTTTGAAGCCCGTCACTCATACAGATTCTTTTCTACTTCTGCTCGTCTCACAGATGCTTGTTGGTGAAACTTATTTTAATAACTGACAAAGAAAAACTTGAGTAAGTAAAAAAAAAAAAGAAAAAGCAATAATTGAATGATTGTTTTATTTATTAAGAGATTACAAACCAGTTTAATCGACCTGTAACAATGTAAATAAAATATTTGTTTAGCTTGTTCTTTTAGAGAGCTGAACTCATTTTCACTAGTCACACCAAGGCCTGAACAGAAAAAAAAACTGTTTAACAACCTGTATGGGGTTAAAAAACATCAATTCTTTAAGACCTGATCTAAAGAAATTTAACAGAATTTTTTTTATTGGTATTGAGCAGGGTGTAAATGGTTTTTCAACTCCAGCAAACCACAGTAAACCACAAATGGAGAAAACAGGAAATGGTGGTCAACTTTTCCATGAGTGGTCAGTCAAATAAATTACTCCTGGAGCGCAGGTAACAAAAACCCCTGGAGGAAAACATCTGCCGATCAGCTACCTTCGCTACCTCCATTAATTAATTGTAGTTTGATGCAGGTCACATTTATGGAGGATAAAAATATTCACAAAAATATCTAACAAACTGGTTACACTTAAAACACCTCAGAAAACATGGCTGATGTTGCCCTCTACGAACGGACCATAAATGTCTTTGATTTATTGTAGAAAACAGACGTTCCCAGAAATTTAATACATATTCACTCTGACAACAACAAAGCAAATTGCTTCATCCCTCTGCAGGTTCCTTGAAGTGTGAAACTTGAAGGAAGAGTAGCTCTTTTGAAGGCAGGTAGAAGGCGTTGCAGGGCTGAGAGGTGCTGGAAAGGGCATGTCCAAACAGACTTTAGTCCCTGAGTGATGGGCCACGGGAAAAGGTAACGGGACACCTTGGCCTTGTTGCTCTGATGTCAACACAGTCATGTGAATCCCAGCTGTGAGCGCGGAAGAAGGTCCAGGAGACAATAGCAGGATCTGTTTGAGCTTTCACAGAATCAACAAGCTTTGTTGCTGTCACTGCAGTTTGTTAGCAGAGAATGTTTGTTTCTACCTTTGAAATGAAATAAGATGTGAAGTTTCACTTTGTCTCCCATCACAGATGTTTAAAGCTGGAAAGGTAAAAATCCAATGTAGGAGAGAAATACCTTTTCAAAGGTCCAATCTGATTAGAACAGATAGGTTTGCTGTAGCTCCCTAACGGTTGGATTTGATAGGGATGTTCCAGAAGCCTGATGTCAGCTTTAATAAACGAGGTCTGATCGTTGTCCCGTTTTGGGGTTTTTAATGATTTATGAGGATTAAAAGCAAGAATTGGGCTCAGAAGCCTTAAATTCAATTCTCATTTTATTTAATCCACAGGTTCAAAATGATACACACGGGCTTAAATACATATATACACCACAAGTAATATTTGGCTATATCCTGTTGCAAATTACTAAGAAAGCACATTTCATTTTAAGACAAGAGTTTGTTTTAGTTCTGGTTGGTTGTACAGCCATGCCTTTTACCACAGTTGGTAGGGTTCATTCAAACTGGCTGCACAGACCCAGCAGGTTCTTCAGTGTAATCTACAAAGTCTGATAGAGACAAATAATTGTGTTTTTGGAAGACCCAATCTGTCATGCCCAAATGGCAGAAAATGGTTGCAGGGTTCAGGAACCAGCCGTGGTTTAATTATGTCCGTCTCACCCGTCTCTGTGTTCGCAGGAAAAGAAGCTCAATGTTAACGTGGACTGACAGAGTTTCAACCAAGAAAGAAGCAAATGCTCTACAATTGATGCCTTTAAACCTTTATCTCCGTGAATTATGCTCATGCATTATCAAGAAAGATCCCAGGACCTTATTGGTGACAACAAAAAAACAGTGGTTTCTCAGGAGGATTAATATACAGTAACCACTCAGGTGGTTTTAAACATGCTTAATGCACAAATTTGCACTAAGAACAATATCTAACAGAATAATTCCAAACTGTGCAAGAAAAACATTCCCTGTTGTCACAACCTTCACTTTAGAGGGATAAGATGTCTTTCTTTGATGTGTTACAGTGGCTCTTTATCCAAATAATGTTAATTGTGCAACATATTTCCATATAAAGGCTGGTAAACCAGAGGAAACTGAGGATCCGGAAATGTCTCGGCAGTGGCATTTGACTGATGTTGACTCCTTGCAATTGCATCATATCTCAGAGAGAGGGCAGCAAACATCAGTGAATATCATTACTTTGTTAGTGATTTTGATCAATTGATCTTTTTTCTTTAGAAAATAATTTGATATTAAACTGAAAAAAAAAAAAAAAACAATGGGTAGAAATTGCTTTCATCCAAAGAGATGCAAATGGATGCATGCACATTATTGATTAGTAATATCGGTGCTGATGCTGATTTGACTCTTATTTTATTCTGAAAGAGATAGAAAGGTATCGCTTTGCACTAAGAACTATTGTATTGTTCATATATAAAATAAATACGTTTTAAAGAAAAATATTATGTGAAATATTTTATGAGAAAAATATAGAATAAAAATTATTAATTTGGCTTCTCACACTTTGGATAAATTAACTTAAAACTGAAATGCAATCAAACATTCTCTCTAAAATGTCAAAACCGAATGCAATAAAATCAAATCCTGCACATTGTGCATCAAGCAAGCTGTGCATTCATTCTTTTCTGTACACCACCATGATCTGTAATAATCTATCGCAGCAAGTTTTCCCAGAAAGTCGTTAGGAAATGAGAAAGTGTCACTGGCGTGATTATCGCTAGTACATCATGATCTCCTTAGGGGCGTCCTCTGTGGGCCTCTCCTGTTCCCGTCTGTGGGTGTAGGCTGCGTGGTCGTACAGGTAGACGAGCAAGATGGCCAGCAGAGAGAGCACCGCGTAAGGGATGAGCAGGAAATACCCAATCTTCACCTCCAGCCTTTTATGAGTCAGCGTCACGGAAGTATCTGGAATCTCAGCAATGCTGGGAACCAACTCCTCTTGCATTTTGGTCAGAATGTGGTTCAGCACGTAAATGATGAGGACCAGAACGGACGAGAACGCTGCAGAGAGAAAAGATTGCATTCAGCTCAACTTCACATCATCCAGATGTGACGCAGTTCATTACAAAAGTATTCCTACCCGCTAAGTTTTTCCACGTACACAACGCCACGTCTTTAATGTTTCTCATGTAGGTTCTAATTTGAGATTGTCGCTTTATTCATGGTTTCCCTCTGTAGGCCTTAGATCCTCATTTAGCTTGAAAGTGCAGTTCCTGTTGCAGGTTTTGCTCCATTTCCTTCCAGTTTCTTTGGTATTTTCTTATTTTTGTGTCAGGGTTTGTTCCCACTGGCCTGAGCATATTTTCTGGCTTCTGCTATTTTCCGACTTACTTCACTTAAAGCTGGCTGTCTTTTTTACATTTTCTAACCACAAATGTCCCATTGAGATAATAAAATATCTTCTGCTGTCTCGGTCAAGATGAGCAGCTGCAGTTTCATTCATAAAAAGACAAACACTGTTATCACTTCACTTGATAATTAAGATACCAAAAACAACAAAAGATTAAAAACTTAATTAATTCTGCTCTTGCGGTCTGTTAATTTAAAAGTTTTAATAAGTACCAGACCTAATCATTAACCTGATTTTCATTTCAAGAGTCAACCTCCCAGCATTTATGTTCACATGTTACTTTTTCCTATAATTCCTCAACTTATGTTTTCATTGCCTAAAGATTTTTATGAAAGTTTTTTATGCTCTCATCTTTGGCTTGCTTCCACCTGTGTTATGCTCCTCCCCACCTCCACACCACATTACGCTCATCGTCCAGCCAGTCAGCTTTGAGGTAAGGCCTTGTTTTTATAGGTTTGCAGCTGTGCCAGCCTCTTTCATTTGTTAGATTATTGATTAAACATGAAAAAAACCAAAGTTTCGGATAATGTTTTAATTTTATTCAGTGGTACAAGATTAAAGGAGTGAAATACGAATGCGAGTTTGACCTATGCTGTAACACTTTACTATTATTTACTGTGAACATAAAATCAAAATTAGATCCTCAGACTCTTGTGGTGTGTGAATACTGTTGTAGCACCACTCACCGCTGATGGAGGAGCAGGTGTAAACCCCGTTGGGGCCCATGTAGGTCTCGTAAGGGTTGCTGACGCTGTTGTAGAGTGAGACGAGGATGCTCAGGGCAGAAGTCAGGAAGCACAAACCCAGCAGGCCCAAACACAGACCGTGGAGAACCTGAGGAGTCACTTCTATGCGTAACAATGCTGGAAACACTGCAGACAGACATAAAATACGAGACTAGTAAGTCCTGTAATGCATCCGTGTTTGAAGAATACACAATAATCTAATGAGATTGAAACTTATTTTGAGTTGATTCTACTTGTGAGATCTTAAACTTTTACAGAATACAGCCCATTTTTTTTAATAGTTTGTCATCTCAAGGGATACAAGTGTGACGCAACTTATGTCCCTTAATAGCCCAAGAATAATTACCTGAAAATGAATCCCCACTGCCAAAGCTGGGGCAGGAGTCTCTTATTAACCTTCCATTGAAAAGGCCCATCGTTATTTCTGCACTTCCAGCAGTTCCATTGATCCCAGATCCTTCGCAGTCCATTGTCGTTTTAGACCATGTCGTGGACATGGCAAAACCAAGCAAACCGATAGAAATGGCAGTGAGCAGCCCGCTCAAAAGAAAATACAGAGTCTTTGTTAAAGATGGCATTTTTCTCTATTTTCCAGATGTTCTTGATAAAATCCACGCGTCTCTTCGGCTAAACACCTCTGAAGCTTAGGGAAAGGAAAAGGAACCCTTTTTCAGTCTTCTGTGAGCTCTATGCAATGGTTAGCTCTCCTGGGTGGAGTGAAATGTGGACTCATTGGGGTGTCATAAAATCTCCTGTTTATGACTGCGACCTTTGGAGTGACAAGAGGAAAGACTGAGGTGGTTGTCATAGGAGAAACCGTTTCACCCAAACACGATAACGTTGTCACTTCAGTGAAGAGCGTGTGAAATAAAGAACATGTCAGCGGTCTCTGTGTAATTCAGGGATTTTCTTATTTAGGAATAAGAGAAAGGATGCTGTTACTTTGACTTCATAACATTAAAAAAAATAAAACATTTTAAAGTAAGATGCACTTTGAAGCTGCTTTTATTGATATGTTTCTTGTCTTGGATTCAAAGTCCTGTTCTTTATATTCTCATAAAATCAGATTAATAATTTACTTTATCCTAAAAAAAGTTATTGGAAGACTAATGATCACTGAATCATATGAATGCGTCACTAGTGAGGGCTCTAAAACCACGGCAGGCGGTGGCCATGATTATGTGATCATAGAGGCTGTAAAGGAACAATAACAGAAGTGCAGCCATGAAGACAAACATTGAATAAAGGACATTGAAAGAGAAAAACAATTGTCATGTTTTGTTTTGTACTTTATCCAGCTGAGAACCATCCAAGAGGAATCCCGGCAGGAAACTTGAACAAAATTAGAATTTGCCAGCACAAATTATGTAACAATCAGATCAGACATTTAATTCGGCTAATTTAAGAACTGAAAGACAAATAAAATCTATTTGAATACAAAGCTTTACTAAAACATGAACTGCATCTTTAGCGTACTTTTTACTCAAACTATTTAATAACTTGAAGTAATTTTATTATGAGGTGGACTTTAGACTAGTTATGGGCGACCTTTTCCGGTTCATTGGTGGAAAATAGATTTGATGATAAACTTAGTCATGATTTTTATGAGCTGCTGGTGACAACCATTGCAGCTGATATTGTAAATATAAAGCAACATGCCACACTGGATTTTCTGGTAGACTTCATTGTGTTATGGAAAGTCATCAAACCTCAAACCATCACATTACCACCAATAATGTCTGACTGTAGGTATGATGATCTTTGGTTTGTGATTATCCCTGTTATGTTATTTCAACCCAGTTTTTCTTTTTTTCATACTTTAAACCAGGCAAGTATTGCCTGTGGTATTAGAGATGTTGTTCTTGTTTTTTTTGTGTGAGTTGGTGATTCATTGGTGGCCTCTTGGATTAAATTTGGAAGGTTGGCCACTTCTGGGGAGGTTTCTTCATTTATCCATATTTTCTCCATTTATCCATAACGGCTCTTGGTCCTTTTCCCAACATCTACTCAGAGCAGCTCGATTCAGCTCTACTCACTTATGATTGTTTTCCACTTGTAACAGGTACGTAGCACCGGCTTGTTTTTTAGTACCTACTTCATTGGGGATCCAAGTGTACGAGTCAGGCTGAAAACGTGACTTCAGAAGGCAGTCGATCAATGATTGGCTCAGGGCGGAGTCACTGGTTTTATCACAGTCTCCTGTTCTTCTCTACCCAAAGACTTTCTTCCTTTTCGAGTCAGACATAAAGACCGGCAGACTGTTCAACATAGCTTCCATGTTCACATTGTTGTGTTTATGTTGCGTACAGATCACTTCGCGATACTCAGACTCAGGACTTGCCCAAGTACAAGACAACCCCACCCACTATAAATTGTAATGGAAAACCATCTGAACCATATACTGTAGAGATGAGCGGAGTTGAGTCACGCTGTAGAAGTAACAACTAGTGAAAAAGGGCCAAGTGTGGTTCACTGGAGTCTCAAAGCCTTAGAAATGACTTTGTAACTATTTTCACGCTAGTAGATGTCAATGAAGTATATTCTTGAATGTTTTTAGATCAGGGCCTGATGCATTACATTTTAAGATCTTGTAGCCTTGATGTTGTCAATCAGATTAAGAAGTTTTATAATTACACAAGTCTGATAGCAATCAGGCTTTGGTGTGCCTAACAAAGGTAAACCACAAAATGTGGCTAGTCAAAATCAATTCATCAATTTAAACATGGGGCAGTGACTTTTACACATACAGTAGCTGCAGGCTGGTTGGGATCGTTTTTTTCCACCTCATAAAATCCTAATATAAAAACTACATTTTGTATTTAATCGGGTTACATTGCTTTATAAAAAAAATTAACTGTATACATTATATTTCTTTAAATAATGAGTCAAAACAGATCTGATCTAACTAAAAAAAAAAATTGAAAATGGACTAAAACACGTTTGATTAATCGATCTTTGTAAACAAAATAACACATTTAAGAAAAATACATATTCAGAAGAAACATAATGTAAACAAAACAAATGTAAGACACTTCTTGGACTGAATTAGAATCCATCAGTTTGAAAAGCATAAATCTTCAGCTCAAACCCCAAATAAAATCTGTAATTAAAAGATCAAAATTGAGGACAAACTGGCTGCTTTTGATGTTGTAATACAGCTGTTGACCAGCAGGTGTCACCCTATCCCGGCAGCCTGGGTGTTGTAGCTGACGGGCGGCTTCTGTTGTGTTGGAGTAAACCTCTAACTCCACCTTCTCCACTGACAGGCGGCAACACTGAACCTCCGCCTCGCCTCTTCCCAGACAATCTGCGCTCAGGACTTAACATTCAAAGCCATAAGGGTTAGTTGTATGTTTTTACTTAGTCGTTTCGTCTCTAAAAAGCACGCTGGCGTTAATCAACCTAGCAGGGAACGTCATCATTTCAGCAGCGTGTTGCTCCGTCTTACCTGTCCTTTACGCGCCGCGGCAGGCAGCGGCGTGCTGATTTTTTTTTCTCCCTTGTGAAGCGTCCATTTCAGGTGTGTTTGTTGCTTTAATGTTTGAGTCAACCCGTCTATGGGTTTGCTTCGCCTTGTTTATATTTTTGGAACCGTTTTCCTGTCAACCTGCAGCGCCTTCAGTCAGCCTGGTGCGTCAAAGTAGGTTAATGGATCAAGCTTTTGGAGTTTCTCCTGCCTGCGTTCCTTGTTTTCCTTATTTCCGTCTTTTTCCTTATTTCCAATCAAACATGCTTGTTTTCCTCATATTGTGACCCTTACTCGGTTTTTGATTGAGCTTCAGTTGAGCCTCTTCCAACATGTCGGTGAGCTGCGGGTGGGTTGATGGATAAGCCATGAGTTATTTCTCCTCTTTGCTGCATAAGTTAGCTGAGGATTTATGTTTTTTTCCCCCTTTTTTTTTCTTTTTGCTCATCATGGACGGCTGTGTGACATGCATTAATCCCTTTAGGCGGGCTCTGTAGCAGGGGAGGTCAGAGGTCACGGGCAGCAACAGATCAGCATCCTTGTTGCAGACTGCCTGCAGCGCACAACTGGATGAAGACTGAATAATGTGCCCTAAGATTCATATTTCTCTTTGCATTTTGTATGTCTCTTTGCAACATTTTCTGGAGAGTTGCATGTCAAAGCAAGCAGGCATTTAGAAAACTTTCAGATGATGCCAACTTGATGTGTGCAGGCTAAAAAATTAAGACAGCTGCAGCGTTTTTTAAGGCTGGATTCTGGGATAAATGATGTCTCTTTGTCAACATGGAAAACTGGGAAGAGATGTTGCCCAAAAGACTAAATTTTTTTAGATCCTTTGATGAAGCGTACAACAGCAAATTCATGCATGTTCTGGGTTTTTTTGTTGTTTTTTTTTTTTTTTTATCTATGCACTGAAGAGATTTTAATTGGACAATTTGCTGGGATTCCTACATATTTTGTTTTTGTAAAGATCCAATTCCTCTCTGTCCTTTTTAACCTATGTTGAAGTAATGAAGTGCTATGAATTTATGGCATATAGTAATCTACACTGGAAAGTCTGGCAGCTGCAAAAACCAAAGACTCTATGATGAATAGATAGTTTATTGGATGGGAAAACATTTGGAGGAACTAATGCATCTTTCAGACAATGTGATGCTGTCTGTAATAATCAGAAAATCTAAATATGTTTCTATATTCCGTTTCTATTTCTTCATACTAATTCAGAACTAGAACCTCACTTAATGAAATTGGAGATTTTTTTCAGACTTTCTCCTGGATCTGCTTTGATCAGGTGGCCTGCAGGACAGAAGCTGAAAAATCTGCAAAAAGCTACGTTTTCTGACCATTTCAATGTAAAGTGTGTTTATTCATCTATATAGACATTGATGAATTATCCTTCGTTTAGTACATCATGATTTTCCTATTTTTTTTCTCAAGTATTACACCGTATTTAAATCTTATTTTAACAACCTCTGTACTCAACCCTTTCCTGCTGTTCTACTTTGAGAATTAAATACCTTGAGATGGAATGAGCTCTTTATTGTCATGCGGAGTTGCCGCTAAATTACTTTGAATAAATCTGTTAGTCAACCTGACATGGGCAATTACTGCAGATTAAAGCAGGGCTGCTTTCTGAATGAGAAAACGAGAGAAGAATTCATGCTTATAATTGGCTGCGATTAAGTTGCATCGGCTCTGAAAATGAGAAATTATCGATGAGGAGCACATTTGGAGGCAGACGGACCTGACTTCTCTTCCTCGGGGCTAATATCAAAGCCGACTACCGAACATTTTCAATTTGAATTAGCGACTTCATTATCAGTGACACCTTGATTTGAATATGTTCGGCTTCGGTTCTGCCTTCGCAGTGTGTGGTGTTTTAAATTTGGTGCACCGTAAATCCAAATGCACAAGCAAAACCTGATCCATGATACCTAGTAAAGGTAAAAACATACAGTGTTTATAGGTACCAACACTTATAAGCTGTGCTTTAAATGACCTACATTTAGTCTTTGATACTCTGTTACTGATTTCCTGAGATGGACATCTTGAAATGGAGTTGATTTAGTGTAATTAAGTCCAGAACCCACAACAGCCGTGATGAAATGGCCCTATGCCACTGTCTGAAATTTTGAAGCTGGTTTAAGCCCTGTGTTGTTTGATTATTTGTGAAACCTGGAGATGATGACATGAGACATCTCTTCAAGGTTAATACTGTGTAACCAAATTCCCAGAAAGTTCTAAAATTGCAGGAACAGAAATCTAGAAATTAATGAAAAGCATGGAATTCTGTAACGCAAGATATATAGGAAGCATGATCAGTGCACATGGTTATTTTAATGAGTAACATCGAACAGAGGAGTGTTCAATCCATCGTCTAAAAACGGAGCATATACATGCAAAGCTAAAGAGGCACGGGCTTCCACATGAACTAATATTAATTAGCCAGGAGATTATGGACAGAGCTAAATACCAATGGTCCTGGAAGAAACCCTGTTAAAGACTGCCAAAGATTTCTCCTTCCAGCTGGAAAACAATCCCAAACACAGAGCCGGAACTACAACGGAGCGATTTAGATCAAAAACATACCTATGCCAATCTTGTCAAAATTCAGATCTAAATTTGTTGACTGGCTTAATTGAGAGAATTATTAGGCAAAGACGCTTTCTATCCAATCTGACTGACGGAGCCGCTTTTTCCCACGAGACAGATGTTTACGCAAAGCTGGTAAAGCTATAACCCCAAAAACTTAATAATTATGAGTCCACACAAACATAAATGTTTAGAAAACAAAAGTTTTATTTTCCCTCAACTTCACAGTTCGACACCACTTTGTGTTAATCTTTCACATAAAGTCGGAACAAAAGACATTAAATTCTGCAGTTTGTGGCTCGTAAAACGGCTGCATTTATTTGAATGTAATTTGCCTGCTCCCCGCTCGTTGCCTTGGCAGTCAGAATGTCTGCTGTAGCCGTTATGTGCAATGAAACATTTTCCCTGGGTGGGCCAATTTATCAGACACATAAAGAAATTTAGGTGAGGTTTGTTTGCACCAGATGGCGTTTCATCTCCTAATAAAACAGAGCTGCTAGCTAACTTCTAACTTCATCTTACGTTTAATTACTCTGTAACACTTCCAAGATGTCCGTCCTCTGTTTTCTCCCCCCGACCCCACTCTCTGTTGTAAACTGTAAAATGGTATATTGGAAAGCCTGTGAAGTGGATGCTGTCTGAGTGTGGGCGTGCTGGGTGAAACAAACATGCTGCATGTGGCAACTGATAAAATCCTCTGTGAGCTTTGGGAGGAACTAGTTGTGCAAACCTGGAGTGTCTGACAGCTTGCTGGATATTAAGCTCAAGCCAACAGCCCTGTAGTTTATCCCACTACTTCCCTGCTCTATTATAATATCCTGACGTACTTGGATTCGTCTTCTGAGCCGTCCTGGTGCGTCGAATCAAAGCGCTTTGCTGCAAATGGATGAACGGTTTCTCATCCCCGAAATTAATTGGTGTTAATTTTAGGGATGAGCCCTGCCAGAACAAACACTTATCATCTACCAGTGAGAATGATGTCAGTCGGCATCAGAACAGGCTGGTTCAGACAGGAGTGGGTGTTATTAGGCAGGGTTCCTGTGCAATGTTGTGAAAATGTTTCTCCACACAGAGTAGAGTGGAATATCCCCAGAATATTCCACTGTAAAGTTCATCCATCGATCATTTATCCTTCATTTCATCCATCTACCACTTATTCATAAATCCTTCCTTCCACCCATCATGCATTCACTCATTCACCCATCCATCAATCATTTATTGATTCTTCATTCCTTCCTTTTCTTCCTACATTTCATTCATCCTTCCTTCATTTCATCCATCACTTATCCATCCTTCTTTCAATCCATTCATTTCTTCATCCATCCACCTAGCATTTATCTTTCTATCATTTATTTATTCTTTTTTCCGTCCGTCCGTTATCTATTATCAATCCATCCAGTCCATTTATTGATCCTCAGTTACTGCAGCTATATATTTAGAGATTGTTGTGTGAGTGGAAGACTCTTTATTCATCCTTCCTCTGTGTTGTTCTCCTTTTTACTCAAGCTTAAAAATTAAAGCCTGAAAATAACAAAAAGAATTTTTTTTTAAATTATTTCTACAATTTGGCTTAAAAAGAACTTGGGTCACTACAAATTGCACTCTGGAAAAGTAAGGGAGTTTGACATTGAAGCTGTAGGATCCTTGGTCACAGTGAGGTAAATGCCGTTTGTATTTGTGCTTTATTAGCAGAGGCTTGCACATTAAGCTGCAATGTGTTGCAACCGGAGGCTTCTTTGTACTTGCGGGTGGTGCTGCAGAAGGCAAACCCTGCAGTCTGTGTTTGGATTTTGGCATCATGTTGAAATGATTTAATAACGATGGGGGGGAAAAAACAAAACTGTTTATGCCATACAGAGAAACGAGATTAGAGTCTAACCCCTCACTTTTAGCTGGAAAGGGCAGTCAGCTTTTCCAATTCCAAGTAACTGGAAGGGGAGTCACTGGGGATCCGGTGTGCATTGCGTGGGATGTTATTTGTTTTAATAAAGAATGAAGTGGGGACTGGAATCGAAACGAAACCTTGGAAAGCAGAATACGAGCACTGCAGTGGTGCGCTTGCTTCCTGCTTGGAGGAATTTCTGGGGAATCAGAAACCCCCTGAAGCCACCCACGGAGCGCTCAGCGACAGAGAGGCCGCGTCATTCAGCATGTGGACACTGTACAGCTGTGCACACTGCTACAGTACCTGCCGTGTCTCCCTTTGTCCCACTCATCCGTCCTCGCCGTCTGATCTGTTCCACCCCAGGCTGACACTCGAGGGAAGTGAGGCACTCGGTAGTTTTATCATCAGCTGACCTCATGCAAAGCCCTTTAAATAGATCAGAACAGTGTGTCCAATTTGGTTTTACTTTTTTCTAATTTGTTGGCGAGGTTTCTGTCACATTGGACCCCGCGGGGGCCCGTGCCATCTGTTGCAGGGCCCCTTTTCCTTCCTGTAGCTGCTGAGTTTTTCTGACTCTTGCTGGACATTTTGAATTATCCGTCTTTGAGAATCCTATAAGATAGAAGAGCTCATCAGATGGCAGAGAAGAATGTAACTATTTATACTGATATTTTAAACTGTTTGGATTTGGGCTTGTATCAAATAGATCGCTGAAAAATGGAGTAAAATAAAAACATTATGCATCAGAGATGCATAAACTAATAATGTGTACTTTAGTGCATATTTTTATTTTTAAAAAGCCCAGGCTGAGTTTTTGTTTCGACTTGAGAATAATATCATAGAATACTGTCATATGACAATCGTTGAAATAATATAAGGATAAATTATCACCAGGATAAAGTTGAAATTAAAAAATTAAAGTGGTGTGTGGTTTACATGACAATACTTGATTTTTTTGTTTGTTTGTTTACATATCAGTATCAAATTATTATCAGTAGCAGGATTTTGAGACAGTCGTGCAAACAGCTGTCTACTTGGGAGAAAGAACGACACAAACTGACCTGGACATGTCGCGCTTTTTTCTCTTTAAATAGACTTTTTTTAAATTGCCATTTGAAGATGTTTTTTTGGTAAAATTGCTTATTTTTTCCTGATATTATAATCTAATATAATATTCTCAAAATAAATGTTTTTAAAGAAAGCAAGTAAAAAGCAAACTGATTAAAAATGGATATTGTATGAAAAAAACCTGAAATTTTATTTTCAAGCCGTACCCGGACATGTGGTTTCATTTTTAATCAGTGGTGTTGATTAGAAATATTAAAAACGAGGGTTGAAGAAAATCAGACGGAAAGACGATATCAAACTAAAAATAGATTGGTTTGTGTCTAATCTTTTTTTTCCCCTTTACATTAATAGTTAAAGTTGGAAAAGTTTGTTCAGATACACTTTGTTAATCTTTAGCCTTCTAGTGTTTGTTTGCCAAGAGTAATATGTTAATAGAAAATGGCATCATCCAGTGCACCTCAGCCAAGAAATCTGGAGGTTTTAGGGAGTTTCTCTAAAGAGCAGAGAACTAAACTATCTCCTCAGATGTGTAAAAAAAACCTTCAGTCCAACTCTGAAAAGAGACAGTAAGGGAGCAGCCCCTGCTGTCTCCTAAGCAACTATTTACAGCGAGCGCAGCAGTGGGACTGGGTAGTAGTTTGTCAGTAATTTCCCTCAAATTAAACCAAAGTTTAGGCCACAGAAAAGCGTTTCTGTTCTGTCGTTGTCTGACTCCTCGCCTCAGGATCTACTTCAAATGAAAACCACTTGCTTAGTCTGCCTGTCGTGAGTAAAAAAAAAAAATGCGGCCCATGGTCGTAGCGTATGATGTCACTTCGCAAGATGTAATATGGGCGGACCCTCCTCAGGCAACACTTAAGTTTATCCATTGTACATGTGTCAGTTGTTGCAGGACTGCATTGCAAAACACACCGCAAAGCAATTAGAGGGCAAGCTTAGGAACATGTTTGATGCGACTGACAGACTGAAAGAAAATCCAACAGTTATGGTTATTAATTGTGTACAATAAAGCTCCTTTTGAATAAAAAGTGAAACCTGTTCTGGGAAAAAGGGGTGTAGTTGAGAAGTTTTAAACCCCTGCGCTTTGTGGCTTTATTTCAGCGCAATGAAAGCAAACATTCGTCCACGTTGGTCTAATAGGGATGAATGACGAGGGAAAACAAACATTGTTTTTCTGCGGGGGGAAAACAAAAGGGAGCCCAAAGTGCAGAAGTTGTGCAATATCACCATGGCACTGGCAGTCGACAAGAAAAGGTTCAGTCACTGGATTTTCTTGAATGCAGCTTTAAGTTAAGCTTGTAAATCTAAGAGATGACAGGGATGCACTGAGCAGGGATTTTTCTCTTGGCCGTTACTGATTCTAAAATTGTTTGCTCGTTGAAATGTTTGGATCTAGTAGAAAATAAATGAATGACAAGATCATTCTCATTTATGTACCTGAGCATATGCCATATTTTATTAAACCCAAATGTTTCAAATCTGCTTGATTTGAAAAGCAAACCTGAATGAAATCTGTCAGTAGAGAGGAAATACTTTTTTTTTTTTTTTTTTTATGCATTTACAACCTCGCACCAGCTCACTGCCTGATGTTTATAACGCTGCTTCATGTCTCGGGTCTTAAAAGATGATGCAAATTGGGTGAAACTGAACCTTACGCGTTGCTTTTGCTGCGGTACAAGGCTTCAAAATGAATTGTAAAGGTGGCGCACAGACCCGAAAAGAGATTATTCCCATCTTTTTCCTTCAGCACCAAAAAGTCTGACACCATGTGGAACGCGCGTCAAAGTCGCACCATCTTGTGACTTACTGCATCAGCTGCAGGTAGTTTTAATCCATGAACTGTGTCACCAAGTGCAATAACATCTCCGCTGTGTCACATGAAATCTTTTGCCGCTGAGGCAGTAATGTGGGGTTGTATTCTTTTAGAGGCCTGACATCAAATCTGTTTTATAGTTTGTACGCTCTGAAGCATTTTGCTTCTGGTTGTGTGGCGATAACATGTAAACAGTGCGAGAAAATAGTGAATTAAAGAGCGAGCAAAAGAATGAGAAGGGTTGTTGATGTGGCGGAGGAGGAGGAGGAGAGCCGTGCTTAATGAATAATGGATGCTTGCTAAAGCAGCCCATTTCCTATTCATTCTTTCAACGCTGATGTAAAGGGAGTTGTGTGTGATCATCATGTCAGTTCTCCAATATTTCCATTGTGCTTTGAGCGATGGGATGCAGTCTGAAGGCAGAGCGAATGCACCAGCGAACGTTTGCACACAACTTGAAATGTTTCAATTTGTATTCCGACAGTGTGCAGAAAGCAAGAATGTAAGCGAAGTCGTCATATCGGTACAAACGTAGCTGCGTGACAGAGCCGAGCGTTTCCGGCTGGTTCATCTCCGCTACAGAGCTCGTGGTTTGTGGCTTGAGGTCAGATCACTTTCATTAAAACAACCTTTCAACTTCTGAGTCCCGTTTGAAGCTTTTTCAACGCCGAGGCTTGGATGAGACCTGTGATAGTGTGCAAATGAGTGCAGTTGGATGCGGCAGTGAGTGAGACCACAGTCAGGGGGTTAGCTGACATGCTCTGCATGCTGATGGATGCGCTGCAGGCATGCACCGTATAGCACAAATGTAAAGGAGGAGTGTCAGGTACAGATGAGCAAAGTGAGAGAAAGACAGGTGTATACTCAGGGAAAAAGTGAGTGTACAAACTCTTTAGGGATTCCAATTTACTTTCTGTTTTGTTGAGGAATTGCGCAACTTTGACTGTAAACTACAGAGTGATTGATTGAAAGGTAAATGTCAGGTGTTGCCAGCAGTAAGAGGTAGAGCTGCATTAAAAAAAATCAGCTATTGACTGGAAACTGCATTTTTTTTTTCCAACAAGGGATCTAATGCAACAATCATGATTATTGGACAATCTAAAATCTGATCCTTCTCCAGATGGATACATAAACTTTTCCAAATTGCACTCACGGCAACAAAAGATTGTCGCTGCAGGAAGACGAGTTTATAATTTTCAGTGTCGGTGAGAGTGAGAGGCTTTGGCAGGCAACAAGACGGCTGAAAGTTTTAAGGCAAAGTTGGTTCCTATTAGATTTTTGAGCTTTAAGTCTACCTTCTGATGAGATAAGAATCTACAACCTGTAGACTATACTCAGTGTCTCACTGCTAACTGTGCTAACTGCTAAAATAGAGATGGCGCATGGCTTAAAATGTCATGTCCGTGATCCATTTTGTCCTAGTTTTAAAATAGTGGTAAAATTGAACCTCTCCATTGCCCCACCTCTGCTTATGATGGCAGAAAGGCTAGAAAAAATATTCTTAGTGCTGTTATATTTTCTGTTGTAGCTCTCATTGCAATGGGAATCGATCCATAATCCATATTACAAGGCCAAAACTTTACAGAAGATTTAAATTCCTGATCAGTTCATTTTTAGTTAGAAGTAATAATCAGCTTTTTTTTTAAAGTTTGATGTTTGATCAAAGATGACTTTATTTTAAGATAGTTTTTTATGTCCATGTTAATCAGCCCTGTCTCTGACATGCTGACTAAACCAGACCCTGTCCTTAGTAAACGTTTCCATCTGTCCTCATGTTGATCATGTTTTTAAAAATAAGATGAAGCAAATCTCAGATGAGCATAAAACCATGTTGAGAACCTTCCAACAACAACAAAAAATGTCACATAGATTATATTATTTGTGCTCAGCTGACTTTATATTTCACTGTCTGTTCTCAGGATTCGTTTTGTGGAAAGCAAATTTTTCAGATCCAGTGCTGACACAGCTTTGTTTACAAGGCAATTTATTATAGAAATATCGATCCCGATATCAGCTGCCACTGATTTCCTCTTACCTCATAACTGAGTTGTCCACTGCATGTGATTAACAGCATTAGGTACGCCAGTCAAGTCCCAAGTCTTGTTTCTGTATCTGTGCAGTTTATAGCACCATCACATACGTTTTCAAAATAATTTACTGTGAGGCGTGATCGATAATAAACCTGAGATGAAAGGTGCTCTGGGACGATTGCATCGATTCAAGCACGTAAGAAAACACCCGTCGCTCTGCGACTGTGTCACGCTGACCTTCACCAGCGGGGATCTGATCTCAACGTGTCGCGAACATCTTGACTTTGCACCAACGTGTTGTGACCCAAAACAGCTCTGTGTGCATGATCTCTTTATGCAACCTCATGCAAATGAACAAAGCTGCGCTGTGCGATATTTCTGCTTAACATCCAAGCATTTGGTTATAAAATATGTTCCCCCACTGGGAAAACACACTGTTGACAATAACAGTCCTCGAAACGCTGCCAAAGCCTTTTTGTGCTCAGCCAGAAAAGCTGCCGGAGCCGCACCATTTGCTCACAGTGACCGGGTATTCGCTTATCATCTGCTGCTCTGACACCAGCAGAGATTCAGACTGAGAACTGGTAGCAGAAGACAATAGGGAACAGATTTGTCTTTAATGGAGACTTACTGACTATTAATGAAAATTCACCACAGTTTTTCTTTTTCTTTTTTTAAAGACTTTTCAAAATGAAACCACTGGATTTATTTTCAGCATGTTTTATAATATTGATTAAGTCATAGTTAGAAATGCACTAACCAATCAGCCAGAGATTAGGACAGGCCAGTTTCACCTGATTGGCTCTGATCTGTGATCAGCTGATCAAATACCAAAAATATCAGTCTTTTTTTTTCTTGTAGTCTTTAAATGCATCAAAGTATAATGTCGCTGCTCTCAGCCTTATTGCAACTGGGTTGTAGTTTGATGATCTTCTTTGAGTTTGATAAAATTAGGATTAAGGTTGATGTCATAAGATCTAATCTTAAAATTGGCTCAGTTTCTGTTGGATTCATAGACATTTCGATAAGAACCCGCATCAATTATTTTATGCCTATGTGTGACAGACTCTTGGGACGAAAAAGAAAATGGAAATTGATATCAGTCAGGAAAGCCTGATTGGTGCATCTCTAAGATTTACAAACTCAACCAATCTGCAGTTAAAAAGTCCACAGCGTCTGAATCTTTTCCTTTAGAGCCGCCAAGATTATTTTAATAGGTTCTGTGAAGGGGCATAATCTCAATATTGAGATTTTCAGACTCAGTCAAAAGTGGTTCTCTCTCAAAGAAGCATTTTATTTTCTTGTTTTAAGTGTTTTATGGTTTTTAAAAGACGGAAGAAATTGGCCAAAATATGAATCAGCAGGTCTGGACATTGGGATAGCCCGACTGACGCATCCCTCGTCATAGATAGATATATTCATAACATTTTGTTTTCTATGGACCCTAAGAGAAAATAACACTATAAATTCCCCCAAAAATGAGCATTTAACTAATTAAAAAAACCCATCAGATTGCAAAGCCTCCAAGTGGGATGTATAGAAAGTAGTCCAGTTTTTCTCGGTAACAGCTTCACAAGTCCTGGAGATGCAGTGTGAGCAACATATGGTGGTGTTAATTGAGCAAGCGCTAACAAGCCAGTTTCTCCTGCACACACCCACTTACTGCTTCTGCTTCGAGGTTGCATGGCACCTCTGACAGTGTGGCACTTATGTGTTGGATGATGGAGAGCAGGTCACAGACATTTGTTAAAGAACGCCCAATGTTTTCTCTGCAGCTCCCTGACAACTAAGGCTCAGAGGGGGTGAAAATGGAGGTTAGAGACCAGAGTAATCACCATGATAATGATATGCCTCTGGGCTGGACGTTTGCAGTCGTCTTCAGTGGAGAAGAATATTTCAATTCTCAGATTTTATCTATTGGGAGTTAATAAATCACTAGGATCTAAAATGATTTTATCTGAAGTAAACAGACTTTTCTTCTTCTTGTTTAATAATTTAGAATAAAATATAAGCTGTACGGTAAACTAAGCACACTCTTGCTGCGCCAATAAGATTTTTGGATTCAGTCACCTCTGAATGAATCACAACACTTCTGAAACGTTCTTACAATCAATTAGTTTAAAATAGTAAGGTGATGCACATATTTTATACCTGTGTAAAACCAACTTCAAAATTTCAGCACAAACAAACTATCCAGCAAAGTGGTGGAAAGATGATTATTTGGGCTCCCTTCCTGTCTTAGGATATAAATTAAAACATGTTTCATGGCAACAAGACGCTATAACTTAGATTGAAAAAAATGTCTTGTTCCACTGGCAGATAACTAGTACTTTTTGATCAATTTTAAAGAATTATTTACTTAAAACAAGCTCCTATAACCAATTTTGTTATAATCCTTGTAATTTTATTGCATGGCTTCTATAAAAAAGACAAAAATACTTAGTGAGACTTTGTGTTTTTGCAGTGTGGTGTTTGACAGCTCTGCCCCTCGTGCAGTGGAGTCTCCCCACTTATCCAAAAGTATTCTGTCAACTTGCTAATGTGCCGATCAAACGCTATGTGCTTAAGTGTCAAATGCGTAACAAGTTGCATTGTTCCACTTTGGCTTCTTGTCTTTCTACATCAAGGAAGGCAGATAGTCTGTAGTGGGAAATTGTAATTGTTTAGAGTCAATAATAAGACTAAGATGACACTGTCATAAACATGACATAACACCTGTCATGAACATGAAAAAGCCTTCATGAATATTTATGACTGTTGTCATAAAGCGTCATTCGGTAAATTATGACACTTTTAATACAAAGTTGACATTATTCAAAATGTCTTTGTTATGACAACTTGACATTAACCAGGAAATCATTACTGTTTAAACTTTACCTTTAATAACATAAAGTTATCTAATTTTTAAAGTGCAATCAGTAATACTTTTATAACAAATTGATATCAGTAATGATTTCCTGGTTAATGTCAAGTTGTCATAACAAAGACATTTTGAATAATGTCAACTTTGTATTAAAAGTGTCATAATTTACCGAATGACGCTTTATGACAACAGTCATAAATGTTCATGAAGACTTATTCATGTTTATGACAGGTGTTTATGACAGTGTCATGTCAGTCTTATTCAACCCCCTTCAAATAAAGTGTTACCAATATCTGTCTAAAAATGGGCCACAGTGGGGTCAGGACGACACCCACAAACACAGTAGCCAACTTGCCACAGAATAGCAGAGAAATAAAAGAATAATGTCATCGCATGAGTTGATCAAACACCAAATCTCAACCTCATTGTGGTGGACCACAGGAGAGCTGGACCGAAACCATTAGACACACTGACGGGAACTGCAGCAGCGTTGTAAAGAAAAGCGAAAATTCCTCCACAACGATATCAGACCACTGCAAGTAGATCTACCTTTCATTCGTCTTATGAGTTCTCCCCCTAACATTTTAATCTTGTGGCATTTTAAAGCTATAATTATTTTCCTATGTAAAAACCATCAATTCTAGATGGCATTATTATTCTGCTGCTGCTTATAATTACATCACTTCCTGCTTCTCTGGCTGCACATCTTTGGCGCTAAACAATGAAGCCACACGTTGTGCTCCGACTGGTACAAAGTGATCAGATTGGAGGATTTTATGCAGAGTAAATCCTTGTTTACTTTTTACAGACAGACCCGTTCGGTTATCTGCTACTCGACGTTCTCAAGCAGTGGAGCGTGACACATGGCTGCCGTTTCATAAAATACAGCATAAATAGTTTGCTGCAGAGAGGGGAGATCAACAAAGAGACGGGATCGGATTCAATCATCGGATCTGTTGTCTCTCGAGAGGGAACACGCCTTCCCTTCTCAGCGCTCCCTTGTTTTCAGTCTTCCGTCGTTGCCTAGAATAAACCAGAGGAAGAAGAAGAAGAACGCAGCAGATGTGAAGACGCCTGGCTTTGTTTGACTTGAACTCAAAGCCCAGATCTGTTGTGTTTATTATTGTTTTTATTAAATTAGGGCAGTGGTTCAGTTTGTTGTGTCCAGCAGCATTTCGAAGCAAATCTGACGCTTGGATGCGGCTCTCTGAGCTACCATCGATGCCCGTCCAGCTTGGCTGATCTTCAACAGGAAATAAATAAAAGGCTTTGTGGTGCTTCCAGGGCATTACTGTACTATCGCATCCAGCAGCTGGGCCTCAGCAGGGGCACTAGTTAGCTGCTTAGCCAGCCACAGAGACGCCTTTAAATTCATGTCTGCAGACTAGTTAGATTTCACACTTTTTCTTTGTAAGCGGTTCTTTATTTTGTGGTTTACACAGAAGCTATGGAGGGCCTATTGGTGCTGCGATCCGATGAATAAATAATCTGTTATAGTCATGTTTAATCATTTAGATAAAACAAAATAGTGTCTCTAAATTAATTGTAATCTGGCAATTATTTATTAAATACAGAAATAATGAAAGTGCATTTTCCTACTCTGAATGATATTCATTTCCCAGACATCTGGAATTTTCTATTAGTTTTATTCTTTCTAATAAAGAGGTCTCAAACTTCAGCTCTCATCTGACTCTAACATTATCTCATTAACAGAGCCAGGTTAGGCTACATCGCGGTTTTTCATACATAATGGAGACTTTCTTTAAGTCTCTATTATGACTTAAAGGAAGTCATAGTAGGACTAAAGAAAGTCCTTTAAGTCATAATAGGGAAGTGGTTTCTTCTCCTGAAACAAAAGTAAACATTTTTGTTATTTTCTCACGTCTCATTTATTTCCATAATTTTGACCACTATTGCTCACATCCCTGGCATCTTCTTGGTTAATCTGCATAGCAGGTTCACTTCAGCCCAATTGACCAGAACATTGTTAGCTATGCCCACTCACTTAGATGGAAATAATTCATAATATATTGTCTCTTTATAGACAATATATTATGTCTATAAATATTATTCATCATAAAATATACTTACTATATAAGGGTCAGTCATAAAATGTACTGTATATATATATTTTTTGTCCACATGTAATGAATATTTTTTGTGTAGTCAAGCACTTGGCCCTTCTGTTCCTGAGAAACAGCTAGAGCTCCCACATCTCTGCTTGATTGTTTTCATTACATCCCAGCAGGAGTGTGATAATACAAGCTGCCACCATGGCTGTCACTGATCGGCTCCAAAAACCCAGAAGTAGGTGATGCGAGGGGCTGTTTTTATAGCTTTGCCACCCATGTTGGTGCTATCATGTCGGGGTGGAGTCAGATATCTAATACATGCTTCAGGCTTGGATTTCTCCTTGCATTCCTCCGCCTGTAATCGGTTATTGTCAACATACCTAAAGGTGGGAGGTGGGGGGGGGGGGCTGGGTGAGAGCTATGAATGAGAAATAAAAGAAGCAGGGGACGAGAGAATGAAAAACAGGGTGTGGATTTTAATTATTTTCTACTTCAAACTACAACCACAAGCATAACTGGGAGGATGAAAAACGCAGAGCTGCGGTTGCTGGTGTCAAAACGGGTCCCTCTGCCTCATAAAGAAGAATTTTTAACACATGTTTCATTTGCATGTGTCCAATTAGGTTTCCCTGAAATCCTGCTGGGCTCCTGGTGGCAGGGGGCTGCCTGCTTCTTGGATCTCGTCTCTTAAAGCTCAGGGCTTGCCAGAAACTGTAGAATTGTGCCAGCTCAGTTGCCTTTTTTTTTTTTTTTTTTTTTTGGGTTTATTTTTTGACATATATATACATATATATATATATATATATATATATATATATATATATATATATATATATAGTTGAGAACCAACAGAGAAGTTTAATGACACATCCTAAGTCCAAGACTTTTACTGGATCAGAATCTTGATCTGAAAATAAAATAAATAGACTAATTAGGCCTTTTATGGCTGATAACCATTGCCAGATTATTTTAATTTTTTTATATCTAACCTGCTGATTGTCATTTTACTTGTTTGTATTTTTGTGATTCTCATGACTGTGTAAAAGATAATAAAAAATCATACATATTCTATGATGGAGGTAATGCGTTGAAATGCAGTGTCAGTTGGTTGTTGCGTCTCTAGTGCGTCACCCAATGTCATGTAATTTGATGCACATTTTTGTATTTAATTTTAAAAACTTAGATGAAGATTCGGGACATATGCTCCGATGCCTCTTGTAATTAACTTCCTGTTTGATTCAAAACTACTACTTCTATCCAGGAACCTGGAGCAGACCAAAAATTCTATCAACCATGAGAAGTCTCATTAGTGTATCTTTAGTAATAATGGTTGGTTGTTCTCATACATGCAACTTTAAGCTGATTAAATCCAAACCTTGACTTGCCCAGCAAGATCACAACCCAGTTTTTTTTTTTTTTTTTATGTTGCTGGTTATTAAAGGGATAGCTTTGTGTTAATGCATGAGTTGCCATGTTACCTATGTAGAAACAGGGATGTTTTCTCTACAGCATTTCTGATGTTACTGAAGCATCAGTGTGAAAAGAGACCCAAACGTCTCCTAATTAACCACACACCAAAGATTTAGAAAGGCATTTTTTAATGTAACTGTATCATAACAATCCATCCAAACACTAACCAAGAACTTATAAGCATTGACTTTTCATAACAAAATATAAGAAATTAAGAGCAGGTTTGAGGGGTAAGAATCAAAATGTTGTATTAAACATGTTGGGACTCGACTGAATAAGTAAATGTTCCAGGAAAATTGTTTCTAATTTTGGTCTGCTTTGTCCAAGCACATCACAAATATTTTTCTTTTTCTGCCCTCTGTCCAGAGATTCACCGATCGACCTTTTCCTGACTCATACTGTAACAAACAGCAGCAACATGGTGAATAATATCTAGCAGTCGTAGTTTTGAAACCAACAATGGAGAAATTTAATTATCCTCTTTTATGCATTGAAGCAGATGTCCCGACTACACCCAGATTTTTTTCTTTTGCATGCCATTTGTTAATGTGTTCGCAGCGGTACAGCGTTCGTCGATTGTTCTGTGCAACCCGCCTCCAAACGGCATGCCTCGCGTTTTGACATTTTGTTATTGTCAAAATCTGACAAGTTTGGAGATTAGTTGGAGGGTAAGTATATTTCTGTGAACTGAGTTGATGAATGATCATAAAATATACTCGTACTCGTAGATTTTATTGTGTAGTTGTTGTTTTTTTAAAACATACTGTTGCACCCAATTTTTATTTATTGCTTCAAACCCCTCTTTGGTTTAGCTAACACTTAGAATGACAGATTAATACCCTTGGTTAAACCTAAATAACCTCCTGTAGATATTTGTGTAATCATCAAACCACTTTTTCTTGCTCTTGAGTAAAAAAGAGGTTGTCAAAGTGGCTATGAACAAAATGTCTGGTTGCAGATGGCTCTGTTCATGCGCTAAAACAACAACAACAATCAGAACTAAAACAACAGGAGCGAAATGACCAGCTCTTGTGGAGAAGCCTGCGATAGTGGTGTTTATCTCGGGGCAGTTGAGTTGCTTTGTGTAGCCGCTCGCCACATATCGAGGTTTTAGGCATTTTGTCTGCTGCAGATGTCTGTCATCTGTCACCATGGAGCAGAAATATTGGATTCAACACTCTGGATGTCTTTAGAAAAAACAACTTTCTCACTCGACGACGGGGTCCAACTTCTCCTGCTTGTTGCTCACAGTGACCCGTCACAAATACTGACATTTTGAGTGTTTTTATGGCTTAAAGAAAAAAAAAAAAACACTTACGGTTTGATGGCTTTGTTTTTTGTTGTTGTTGTTTGTTTGGGGAGAATTTAGGTACAAGAGATTTTTTATTTTATCTCTTCTTGCCATTTGACAGTTATTTCCCATATTCAGACATGCAGTTAAATAATATTTACAACAATTTTAACAAGTGTAATGTGACATTATGGTTTTCATTAAGTAACAGACTTGCAACACATTTTCTGCTGCTAAAATTATGGATGTTAATATTATGTTGATTATTTTTGTAGCTGTGAGATACAAACGCCTGGTTAGACCTGCTTATTCGCAGATGCTTTTTCTGGAACATAACTAAATTATTTGCGGAAAATCTACCTGTACCCAGATTATTCATATAATATTGTAAAATAAAATGCAGTTTGAGAAGCTAAAATACCTCTAAAGTGCTTTTTGGCTGAGGTAAAAGTATGGCTGTTACCTTCTGCGGTAGTGCTAAGATTGTTTTCACTTGATGTATGTTAAGATATATTTGTTGATTAAACTATTAAAGCAGGCAGTTATAAGCGAGAGTCTCAAGTATTTGTGGATTTTATTCACGGCCGTGGTCGAAAATCCCAGTGGATATCCGGGGTTCCTCTTTTCCTCCTTCTCTATGTTTATCTTTAATATCAAGATTGGTTGACTTTGAGATATCAGGACGCAATTTATCAGTGGACTGGTGCAAAGAAACTGTCAGTTTCTGACATTAAATTCAAACTATCTCTGTCAGTAGATTCATGGTGTTGGTTGTTGCAATAACAAACCGTGTTCCTCTCAAAAGCGGGCATGAAAAGAATGTTTGAAGTGTCATTTTACTACAGCGAGCAGAAAAACAAAAAACACCCCGGGCTGCTGTTAGCAGAATAGCTCAACTCGAGCGATTATTTTTGCAGCGTATTTTTGCAAAGCTCCGCTTGTTTGTTTACTGAATTTTCTTAGTAATTTTCTAATCTGAGCGTGTATTAAAATCGGCACGCTGACTTTCGTGGATCTGTGTTGCTCCTGGAGCGAGGCGTTCTGCAGCTTTTCATAAGTATTCAGTGAAAGCTGGGGTGAGTTCTGACAGCCGTTGTCTGTGTCACATCAGCTGATTGGCAGCCACTCTGATGTCATTTGTTTTTGCGGGGCAAGAGCAGGTCACCCTGAGTGATTTCTAGTCTTTTTTTTTTTTTTTTTTTCCTTCAGCCTGTTTCCATCTGTCTCAGAGTTTCTCTCTCAACCTCCTCGAGCAGCAGATGTCCTTTAATCTGTTTCTTTGCTTTGATTTTATCCCTTGAAGTCGTATTTATTTTATTGGCGGAAAATAACGCCAACCCCCGATTTTTGCTACCTCGTGTGCCTCTGTGAAGCTCGAGCAAAGCGAAATCAGAAAGCCATTCTGTTGCATTGTTTTGGTCATCCCGTTGCGCCTGTTTCTGAGCATATTTGTCCGAAGTTTTAGCGAAATAAACAGCACTGCTGCCAGTGCAACACTGTCATCTGCTTCACTGCTTCCATTTCAGCTCAGTTTCAGATGAGTCTGTGTAAAATCTGTGACTTTTCTGTGGGAGGCTAATAAATAATGCATCAAAAGCGTGACGACAAACACAGCAGCCAAGATGGTTAGGCTGTCATCACAAGCTATGCAAAAATGTCTAGACAGCTGGGTGCCATTTTGTTTTTTATCACAGATGCATGTTTCTGGTAGCAGTCTGTGTGTATTAAAGATTTTTTTATAGCACAGGCCAATTTATATAATGGATAATTGCCAAACTGTAATATCACTTATTGCCAGTTAAAGCCGTTGGTTCAGGCACAATCAGCCAAATTCTGTTTGTTTCTGGGAGATCTGAAGTCTCTCTGTGCCGCTTGCCTAATCACTCCTGACCCGTTTAGGAAAGAGTCTGCCTTTGTTACTGTTTGGTACTGTCGGTTCTACGGGGACAAAAAGTGCCATTGTCTTTGATTGCTCCGACTGGGATACAAGTAATCTGTAGGCGTAGAGCTGCCGCAGTAATCCAGATTCAGTATTAAAAATCTTTTTGCACTGTGAGTTTTCGACCCCTTGCGGAGCTTTTCGACATGTCTCTCATTTTCTGGTGTATGTATTTTCTGGTGCGTTCTGCTTTTGTCGTAAAATCATAAGAGGTTCTGTTTTTTTGCACGCCGTGAGGTAATTAAGTTTTTTTTTTTTTTTTCTTCTGCTCACCAGCTGAATTTTTATTATTTAGAGAAAGTGAACAAAATACTGCATCTTTTTCCAAACCTTCAGTTGGAAAACAATGAAATATGATTCAATTATTTTCAACATCTGAATAAAGATGTTGAAAAGGGATGGATGGATCCATTTGTTTATCCATCCGTCTATGTTTATGTATCCATCTGACTGTTAATCCATTCACAATTTTTTGCACTTAAGCATTTATACGTTTTTGCCACACATCTGTCCAGGAACTCTGGAAATTTTAATGCTGGAAAAGAATTTCACATCAGAAATGTGAAGAAACCCTAAATAAATCTGTCAAAATATAGATCTTTTTAGGGACATTCTGAGCTGCTCTTGCATCGTCTTGCTGTATGAAAGTGAGACTGATGGAGTTAGGGATATAAATGGCAGCACAGCTTTTGCACTTGCTGCTACAATCCACTCATTCAGCAAAGAAAAATGTTTGCATATTTGCAATCCCCCCCCACCTTCTCCCAAAAATATGCACACCTATGATTCCCTGCGTGTCTGACAAACAGAATAATTGCACGCTGAAGAACCATGAGGTGTGAGCAGTCATGCAGAACCTGCTGTGAGGGCAATTGATATGAATGGAAAATAGATGATCCCTCCACGGCTTTCCCTCGGAAGGCGCTCTTTGTTCGTGGCGGAGGGAAGCCGAGATAGATCCATGTGAAATCCATCACACAGCTGCTGGCTTGGCAGTCAACCCTAACAGCCCCTCCTCCTTTCACTTTCTTATCTTTGCTCCTCAGATGAGCACGTGGAGCCTTTGTTTACAGCTCTTTATAAAAGATCCACACCAGTAATCCTCAGGATACTCGGATGAGCTAACATCTTTTTAATAATGCCAAGCCCGATACCTACAACACTGACAGCCCGCTCTGAGGCACCTGCTCCTGCAATGTTTAATTTATGTAATCAATGCTGCGTCGCTCCTGTCGTTTCGGAACGTGTAAAATGTGCATCTGCTTGCATCACAGCGGTGGCTCGTGTGGATGTTTATAATTTAACGTCTACGATCGTGTGCGCTGGATATGCGCTAAAAATACAGGATGTTGAGCTCTTTGCTACAGTTTTCTCCACATCCTGTTTTTAAGTTAAAATATTTCAAACTGCTTTAAAAATGTTATTTAAAGAAGGAGAAAAAAAACCGCTGCACAAAGATTGATTTATTTTTCTTTTTTTATGACATCTGTCACTTTGGCTGTTTTTAGCATCTGGTGTTAGCAATTAGCATGGCTCATTGACAGCTGCTGTATGGATATTTTTAGAGAATGCATTTGTAGGCTGCCAACATTTAAAATACAGACTTTTCCATTGCAAACTGGCATGAATGGCACAAAGGGGCAAAACTTTGCTGTACTCACTTCAGCCTTACTGTTATCTGTTCAGAGCCTTGCACTCTCTCTCACTCCAGTCTTAGAACTGCATAAATGCCTTTAAAATTTAGTAGAAAATCCAGTTTACACTTAAAATAGCTTCTCTGTGATTCCTCTAATTATTCTATAAACACCTCACTGATACTGAAAATTGAAGAGTGCTTTTGTTACCACAGGATGTTTGTAGTATGTTCACTGATTAGAAAAAATTGGCTTTTTTAAAGTTTCTGACTATTCAGTCGTTGGTTGTGCTGAAAGATTGAATAATTTAAAATTAGTTAACACCAGGCGAACAACAAAAGGCACTTTTGTGAACCTGGTTCATTTGAAATTTAATATTGAACACTATTGACCTTTTTGTATTGTTTCTACTGACAAACATATCAGTCTTATGCGTTGACTGTAATTTTACACAGTTGTCAATATTTCATTAGAAACAGAAGACCTTTTCGGTGATTTACCGTACAGAACGTTCCTGAGCAGGAAAAATAAATCTCATCTGCAGATGTAACCTCGGTTCGTTTATCAGCTTCATCTGCTGAATTTATCCTCACAACGCCACCAGCAAGGCCTTTTAAAATGCTACATTATCTTGAATCAGCAGTCTGTGGTCGCGTGGGAAGGAAATCGATGGTGTCACTGCTCAAGTGTGACTTGCCATCCATCAGTCGGCGTGCTGACTGGAGCAGCTACTGTAGATGATCTGCTGAGTGGTCAATTTCCTGTTACCTGCTATAGATGAAGTAGCACAGCTCCTCTCTCGGCCTTCCGTTTTTTCCCCAACCCTGATTTCCCTACAGGTTTGTTGTTACACCGATACAGGAGGGATTAAAATTAAACAACGTGGCTTTGCATCTGTAATCTGAAAACCCTGGATAATGAGACCTAAAGGGAATTGCAGTTTTTGTTTGATTTTTTTTTTTTCATCCTCTAGAGGGCTCAAATTCTCCCAGGCTTGTTTGTAGTGGACATGAAACTCAAACATGTGATCCATTTGCCCCTCATGTTGCACCTCGACGACGCAGCAGAGTGTTTACATGACTGCTTCCTGGAAGGAGCGTAGAGTAAGTAGGTGGGGGTGCAAATTCTCTTCTGTCTGATGACTAGATTGTAGTATTTACTCATGCACATAGCACTGGCTTTAGATCAGCTGGAGTGATGCCTTTGAAGAAAATGACACAAAGAGGACTGAGGTCTTTTTTTTATAGGCGAGTTCAGTCGCTGCTCCTAAGTGCAGTGGATGTTGCCCTGTGAATCACCCGCATCCTGTTGATTTAGGTTTACAGCATGCTCTTCCTATGAGCTTTTACTTCCTGTCCCAGACAGGATTCAGAAAAACAAGGAGCTGGCCGGCTGGACAGTAGACGGGAAATCATGGTGGAGTTTCTTTAAGCGAAGACTTTGAAGATTTTGCACGTTCTTTAACTCACTATTTTTGATATGACAGACTAGCATTCATAGCATTCCAAAAAAAAAAAAAAAGTCAAAAACGCTGCTCATCTTAAAATAAAATATTCTGCTCAGACAAGCTTCCAAGTATAACATTAATTAAGAACTTGTTAACTACCACTCCCCAAATACCAGTTTATTCCACCACAACCACCTTTTACAGGAGCGATGGTACTTCTTGGTGGTTCTTTTTCACACCACAACATCTACCAGGGTAAATGGAGATTACCAGAGTAGGAATTTACCACAGAAAAACGGCCTGCTGCTTCCATAACACCCTCTGTCTTTGGGGTGGAGATTTGTGGAGAAAGGACGATGGCTTCTGTCTTTGGTTGGAAAGAAAAACTCTGCATTACTGCAACTGGCAGAAATTAAGGGGTGGATTGCATTTTTTTATTTATTCTTTTTTTTTTCAAATCTATTACAGTTTTAGCCTTTGTATTTTTTTCACCTAAGTTTTAGACTCTAACTGCCGTCATACAATCTGAAAATAATACTTTAATGGTCTCATCTCACTGTTCCTGTCCAGTTTTGGGGTCTTCTTTACCCCGACATGTCAAACACTGAACTCCATCGCATTAGCTGCTGAGCGTCTTCGTAGGCACGGGCTGAAATGTGCATGAAGACTCAAAAGTTACTGTTTTAAAACCACTATCATGTTCTGTCACAGTGTTCCTGAATGGCTTAAAGTACCAGAGAGTGTGCCAAAGTAACCAGAAATTTCTGTAAGCATAGAGAACTACAGCAGTGTCCCTTCCTCATCTGTTGCTGTGCACTGCTGGTCAGCTGATTAGCAACAAACATTATTTAAATAGCTTATAAATATTAGGAGGAGGGACTTCCCACCCTATTTTGTATCTCAGAGAAAGTAGTCATTAAAATGAAAGGGGTTTTGCTAATTTAAAGCACAAAAAGTATGTTTTGGAGTCTTGTTATTTTAGTGATTAGTGTACATAGCATTAACTGCCAACATTCCTCTCTGTACAAATTACCTAGAGAATCCCTTAGTGATTATATTTCAGCAAATCCAGCATGATACAAAATAGACAGGAGTTTAAAAACTGTAGTTTTCTCCAGATAAGTGGAGCACAGAGTAGCATAATACTGCCCTATGCATTTATGAAGTGTATAAAGTTATTTAAAATACTTTTAAATTTACCAGAATGGTAAATCTACGTTTTACTGTAAGAACGACAACATTCACCACATTATTTCGGTGACAGTTGTGGTTATGGTTTCCTGTTTCCAACATAAGCTATTAAATCATTTCTTATAATACTGTAAGAACCTCCATTTCTGGCAGTATTTCAGGCTTTTAAATATTCCTGCTCTGCAACTGGGAGAAAATAAAACAAGAACTTAGTGGAAAGTGTAGAGGCTGTAGTTCTACTTTTATAGGTTTTTTTACTGGTGAAGTTCAGCAACACTGGATTTAATTTCCCTTGCAGTACAGCAGTAGAAACACACAATAAACATAAAAAGGTTTTCGGGGTAATTAAGTTCCAAGGGCAAAGGTTTAGGGTAGGATAATTGAAATCCGCTTCTCCAACAAAATCCGCTATTTCAACAAAATACTCCACGACTAAGTGGCAAGGATCAGTCATACACCCCAACTTGTAGTTCCCACTCTGAACGGGCATCATAAATGCCTGTGAACTAAAGTGACTGTTTGATTGGTACATGTCAAATCCACCCACCTTTTCTGGCATTTTTCTTCAACTACCTTGATCAAAATGAGCAGATCTGAACTCTCACACACACAAACAGCCACTTCTGCTCCTCAAAAGGTATTTTAAAATCCCTCCCTGTGATTTGTACGCATGGACTGCAAAGGCCTGTGCAGGGGGGTTTGAAGTCCCTCCACACTGATATGCAGTCTGTGCACACTGCATTGTAAATCCACATTTTTAGGCCAAGAATATGTATTTATTCATGGCTTTACTTTATCATCTTACAGGACACAAAATCTGTAGGAATCGCTTGTTATGCTTGCTTCAACAAGCTTCCTTCCATAATGTGAAAGTAACTCCCCGCGTGTTCGTGTTACTGCTGCTGTAGTCGGAAAGCTCCGCTTAACGAAACAGCCTGTGTTTAGTGGAAAATTTATTGCGCCATCCACTGAGAAATATTGATGCTTAAATATTGAGAATTAAGTTTCTTTCCTCCAAATCAAGTGTAAAAGTGAGAAAAAAATATATATATGTAACAACTGCATCAAATATTCAAAAAGAGCTCTTATTATTCCTCCAGGCGTTTATTTTTGTTTCACTCCATTAGTGAAAAGTCACTAAGAAAATGAGTGGTTCATCCATATAAGATGGTGCTTGTGTGTAATGGAGCTTGAAACCAGGCTCTGTGTTTGGTTTCTCTTCCCTCTGGTCTGGCTCTTTATAAATTGAGTCCCATTAGAGCGCTAATACTTTGCTTGTTAGTCCTAACCCGTCATTAGACATCTTAAGTGTGGAATTTCACCCTCTAATCTGGGTTTATGTGTTGCACATGAGAGCCAGAGCTGACCTAATATGAATGTTATTGTAGCCAGAGTCGCTACACATGACAGGAAGGGACTCTGAGCTGTTCCAATTATGACTGTTTTTTTTTTCTTTTTCTTTCTGCTTTTTCCACGCCTGTATCCTTTTGTGTTCTGCCTCAGTGACGGACTCTACCTCTGCCTGTCCAGTTCTCACAGTCCAGCTAATTTTATACTCCCACGTTTGCCTGCAGGTCAGAGCTCATACACAGGATGTGATGTAATAAGTTGTGGTTCTTTCTGGTCGGCTAGATGTGTCATGCAGGGACAGCCATCAGAAGCTGAGTTGTTGCATATTGTCCCTTGCATAAGTATTCATCGACTGCACATTATACCAAAAATGTTTTAGTGTAATTTTTTTAAGGATTTTAGTCATAATTGTGAAGTAGAAGGAAAATGATTTTAAAGTAAAAATCTGGAAATGTGGAGTGCATTTGTACTCATCGGATGAAAAGTAGCTAGAGCCACATTTCATCCGCTGTATGTCTCTGCCAGGTTTACATATCGAGAGAAAAAGTTCCGCATATTTTTCTATGCAAAATAGCTCGAGGTCAGTTTTACTAAAATGAGTGAGATCCGGACTTTGACTGGGCCGTTCCAACACCTTCATTTGCTTTGCTTTAAACCTCTTTAGTGTGGCTCTATGGCTTTATCTTTAGGCTTGTTGTCCTGGTTGAAGGTGAATCTCCTATTGACTTTCCATTAACTAGTTTCTGTGTTCCCACAGCATGACGCTGCCGTGACCAAATTCCACTTTTGGGACGGTGTGTTCGGGGAAAGGGTGGGAGACATGGATGGTTGTGAAAACAAAAAAAGTGACAACGAAAAAACTATTGTGTATGTGTAGTTTTTTTTTTTTTTTTTGGCTTCTTCAGGACACATGTAATACTAATAAAGTTCTAATAAAATACCTTGACGATTGTGGCTGTAAAATGACTAAATATGACGGGTTAAAAGCTCCTCTTTCAGTAGCTGACATTCTTAAGAAAGCTTTTCCTGAAAAGAACATTGTTGCAATACTTCACAGGTTAGATCTTTTGTGCTTTTTTTTTTTTTTTTTTTACTCTTGTTTCTTCTTTTGACAGATTTTGTGTGAAATAAACTGATTTCTCACTCGAATGTGTGAAAACTCTCAGTTCCCAGACGAGGTTGTGCAGACAGACGAGGCATGAAGCCAGACACTTAGCTTCAGAGATCCACGTATTTTTACTCTTACATTGTCCTTGGTTATTGACTGCTTCTCTGCCATGAATATTTACCACGGGGGGTTCATGGAGTATAGATGTTTCAGGGAATCCTTAGTTTGATCCTGACTGTTTCCCGTCTGAGCGGATCCGAGCCACAGCTTTGAGAGAGGATGTGAAAGCAATAAGGGAGACACCACCACCGAGGGGATGTGTGTTGGGTTGCTGCTTGGAAAGCTGAATAATGTGTTTTCCCATGCAGCCCTTCTAATGAACTGAGGATCTGCCTTTTTACTGTAGGCCACGTCTGGGTCCTACGATTGAGAATAGGGTTGACAGACTGTCTAGACTTATCCTACTTTTCTTTATCGTTGTTATACTAGAACAGTATGTAATCTTTTGTACACTGTGTGGTGTGTTGGAGGAAGGATTTTAATAAACAGAGGGAACCTCCTTCAGTTTTTAGAAGTTTTGCCTACTGAGTCATACAGACAACAATCTGCAACAAGGAGGATTAAATATCATTAAGGGTGTAAATGTAAACTAAAATCCCAGTTCTGTGCACACTGTTGCATGTTCAGACTCATGGGTCCATCTCTTCTGTTGGAATTGTTGCTATTCTTGATTCTTAGAAAATTAACTTGATAAATATGCAAAAATAATCAAATAAAATAAGAGTCACATCTATTGCAGATCATTTTAAATGATTCCAAGAAGCAAGGACTCTGCAGAGTTAAAATACATTAAAGTAGAGGTGGCTAAATATTTGTTTGCTTATTCTTATCACAAATTATTGGACAAAAAGTTCTGACTCTACATAAAAAATTATTTTTACTTCACGATCTCGGAATAACCCGTGGATATCCGGTCGTATTTTCCCATGTTATTGCCATATTTGTTCCCGTCTCTTTAAGTTTTTAAATATTTCTTTTGAGTTTATGTAAAATAAAATGTCTGAAGCTTATTTAAATAATCTGTTTTACAGTACCTGCCTGATGAAAAGGTCAAGGGAGTACATCTGGCAGTCAAAGTCTCTATGGAAAAGCAACAAAAACAAAACAACTTAAGAAAATCCCTTCCATCTGATATCTGCAACAGATGGATTGATGGATAGATTGATGGATTGATTAGGGGACATTTTTCTTGGACTCCATGTGCTGTGAGAAGTCGCCGCCATAGCAAAAGAAGACAATAAAAACAGATCTTGAACATTTGCGCCATAATAAAATTAAAAAAGCACACACATATGCTCAATAAAAAACACATATTGCACCTTCCCACATACATTCCAAACAAGCAAACATACCAACAAATCAGACCAGAGCAATAGCGTCTATAACCTAACGCATATATATTTTAACTATTTGAGTTATTTGTGTCTGAGCAACACATCCTTATTTTATTGACCTTTTTTTTTTACGTCTTCCATCACTGTATTGAGTATTGATCTGAGGAAACCACAGATGAGTATTAAATCAGGTTCTCAATTACCTTCCTCGCCATCTAAATAACACTATTGATGCAGTCTGTCACATTCTCAGTCTCTCTGTAAATATTCTTACCTTGCGTTGGCTCTTAAAGAAAATCTCCAGACGCTTGAAAATAACATGGATTGCCAAGCTCTGGAGAGCCTGTTTATGATGTTATCACTTCACATCCTGCTTATTTTGGCCAAAGACCAGATACTCAGCCAGACAGAGTGCCACGATAACACCAGTGTGCTTAAAATTCAAATGGACAGGTGATCTGTCTCGCCTCACAAATTACTTTCCTTTTCACCGTTTCTCTGCTTGCTCTGGTAAATGGAGCCCAGAATCACAGGCACAGCTTTATATTCCTATATCACATTAGGTCACATGTGCTATTTATCACAAATCCTCCAGCTCCACGTTTCATTGAGGAAATGGGATCTTCTTTCCCCCTTTCAGGTTTGGTTGTAAACACATTAATCACACTTTGCCTTGGTGGTTTTCTCACTTTCAGATATCCACATGCAGTGAAACTGGTACTATATATCTTATTTGAAAGTTGTCTTCCATTAATTACTCTATTTCATTAGTCAAGTGACGCTGCATTTGCTCAGTGTAATTCATTGTCGTTTCCTTGCTATGCAGAGGGCATTTAATAAAACTAGACTCTGGGATTTCTAAAAGATTAATGCAAGAATTTTAATCTAACATAAAACATCAAAAACACACAATGTAAATATTATTTGCAATAACATGAAGTAATCTTGGAAGTTCAACATCTTAAAGCTGCCGTCACAGTGTGTCCTGACCTGGGCCACATGCTGGCATATTGAGAAACGAGTGTCATGCGGACCTGAAAGTGAAAAAATAAAGTAGATTTTGAGGGACATTAAAGTATGCACTCCCTGTTTGATGCACTTCAATTCAGAATAGTGCATGTGTACTGGGATCAAGTGTATGGAAATCAGTCTTATGCTACTTTTGCAACAACATCACAGTCTCTTTTTTTTTCCATATTTAAAGATCATTTGAGTATCTGGAAATTGCATTTTAGTGCAGTGAATTCCCGGTAACACTTTATTTGAAGGGGGTTGAATAAGACTGACATGACACTTTCATAAACATGACATAACACCTGTCATGAACATGAATAAGCCTTCATAAATAGTTATGACTGTTGTCATAAAGCGTCATTTGGTAAATTATGACACTTTTAATACAAAGTTGACATTATTCAAAATGTCTTTGTTATGACAACTTGACATTAACCAATAAATCATTGCTGTTTAAACTTTACCTTTAATAACATAAAGTTACCTAATTTTTAAAGTACAATCAATAATACTTTTATAACAAATTTATGTCAGTAATGATTTCTTGGTTAATGCCTAGAAAATACATACCACAGCTTTAACAACTTATGCAATTTGTTATTCCTAAAATTAAAAAATTGTACCCCTTAAAAGTGAAGTATATTTGGCATTGGATTATGAATCTTGTAAAAAGTAAGAAAAAAAAAAAGAAAGCCCTGTTTTTAAAACACTTTACTATGTACTTATTGGGTTAGTTATCTTCTGAGGTCTAGAGGTTTATCTCGTGACCTCTTCGGAGGTCCTGAACTCCTGGAGACATCTTTTTTTGGGGGGGGGTCGGGGGATGTAACATGCAGCAACAAGTCAGAGCTCATCTGTAAATATTGTTCTTCTGAACTGATGCTGGAGGCTGATACACACTCAGTGGGTGAGGTGGTGTATAGTGGCAACTGCCCCTCAAAGCTTATCTCTATAAATGGATTTGCTTTGGTACACACAGAGATCTCTGTGTGATGCTCTAATCTGATTGACCACAACCCCGTAGAGATGGAAATGTCAAGCAGACACATGCTTGTGTCTGTTTGCACGTACATATTTATAGGTGTGGTAGAAATGCATGCGTCTGTCTGTGCAGTCGGTTGTCATTGTTATGCTGAAGTTGAACTTAAATCCTGAGTAAGAGTGAGTGATTTGTCTCTACAGATATTGATCGTTCCTCCACAAAAGTATAGATAAACCTAAGTAAAATGGAAGAATTACTTTAATGCATTTGTATCACAGATAACAAAATGTCAAAAATAAATGATGCAATGACTTTAAATCGACAGGTTTTTTTTTTTTTTAGTTGCTACTTTTCTAATTTCCTTTAAAGGTTAGCTGTGCTCCAGTAAGTAGGGATTAAACTTGGTAGACATGGAGCTGTCTACAGATCTCGCAGTTAATCGCACCTTTCTCAGCAAAACTGTTTCACGCACTCCAGTCCAGTAGGTGGCAGTAATACAACTGAAGTTTGTTGGCTACTTACGACGAAGACGCAAACCATGCGTCGAGTGGCGCGGATTCAGATGATAAATTCGTTACTCAATCATAAGATTGTATTTTATTTATCTAGGAAATAAAACATGCATCTTTCAAAACATGATGAAACGTGGAGTATCAATTTAAAAAATTAGTGATCAATAAAAATGCCACGCCAGATTATTTATTCCCTTCTCAATAATCGGTGGAAAAATATTTACCGGCATTACAGCAGTCAAACCCTACTCATAATTAGTGACCAGTTTCTTGCATGTTGCCACTGGTATTTTTATGAGCAGCTAGAGAGCGGTGAGTACTTTTCTCTGGAATCTCATTAAAGAGATTTTAAAACACAGTAATGGAATGAGTGTGTTTCAGTGTTTTTTTTATTTTTTTCCTCTTTTTGCCGCAAACCAGGCCTTGCCTAGTTGTGAGATTTTAGCAGATCCAGGAGTAATTGTTGCCTTTCTATTGTAAATAATAATAAAATTGCACTGCACATTTTTGATCCTCTTTACACTGTGGGTTTTTATACTGTCATAAAAGCTACTGCAGGGGATGATCTGATTTGAGGTGTCATTTTAGTGATGTCCTATGTAATGGCTCAACTAAAATTTTTATCATTTCCTCTTCTGAATATATACATTGTCTTTTCCTATTGTGCACAGAAATATCCACATGTGGATACCAGTACTTTTTGCTTCTTCTTTTTTTTTTTGAGTCTTCTCAAAAGTACATAATGTTCCCCGTTCATATTTGAGCTTCTCATTGATGTGTATAAACTCTTGATCTTACGCTTTTTCAGGCTCATTTTGGTTGCAGTATTGAAAACAATCCCCTTACTGAACTTTGGGACTTTTTTAAGTGTTTTTTGACTTTTATATAAATTTCTTTGTTATTAATTTCGTAGATTTAAGTTAATTTTACATTAACCAAATGCAACAAAACTTTGCGTAACCAAGTTATATTCTTCACTCTGAAATTTTGGTGTAGCAGCTTTTCTCTTTTAATACTGTTGAGCTGTGCATCTGGTCATATAAAAGAAAGGTTCCTCTATTATTCAGCAGCCTCCTAGATCAGACTCGCCTCTGTCAGACCTCATATTATTTATTTATAAATTCTGAGACTGTATCTGATTTCAAGTACTCCTACGCAAATGCTTTCCAGGAAATGAGACACAAATTCAAAACAAAATCACAGAGGATTGACGATGTGATCCTATTTTTTTTTTTTTTTTTTTGTTCCCTTCCCACTTGATTCTGCCAGAATTAGCTTTTGCCCCTGTGAGACTAGCATGGTAATCCTCAAGCATGACATCTCATTTAACAGGATGTCGTGAAGCAAATGCTGACTGCATGTTTTCTCCCCGATTTCCTGTGGGCGAGCGGGTGGAGGCGGGGAGGGCTGCAGGAGATGTGTGCATTAGTTTATCAGGGGCAGCCTAGAAAAGAGGAAACAGGAAAGAGAGATAAACACGTGCGCGCATCTTTCTGTGTGCCCAGCCTGACGATCCGGTCGCCATCGCAACCACAAGGCATGCATCGCATTGCCGAGGGGGGAAAACCTTGGAACTCTGAAAACAGCTAAGTTGCAGAAAAATGTCCACAAGCGTCTAGCTTTGAGTTTTTGCTGTGATCTTTAAGAAAAAAAAAAAAAGGTAATTGGCGTATTCTTCACACAGCTGACAGAGAGGCTCCAGATACGTAGGCCGCTTGGCCTTCCCAGGTAGATGAATCGCGCTCTGTGTCCCCATTTCATCGCACTCCCTCCTCCTCCTCTTACCCTCCTTTTTTGCTCCCCTATGGTTCAGCAAAGGGTTTATTTATTAGATGGCACCAAACTGCAACCTCTGCTGCAGCTAATGCACCGTCTTTGTACCAGTTTTTATTGCACAGAGAGAGTAAAATACCAAGAGGAGGAGAAAAAAAAAATCATGGATTAAAGTAAATATGCTGGCAAATAGAGACGAGGAGGCTTTATATTGAATTATGTTGCAAATCTGCCAGATTTATCAACGGGGGGCTGGAGGCTGTTCTTCTGGGCTTCATTGCAGGGCAGCCTAGTTCAGCAAGTGATATGCTTTTTTTTTTTTTTTTTTTAAGAGCTTGATCTTTAAAGGACTGATTTATATATTTCAGGCATTTAGCAAGTATTATCAAACCAAAAGTATAATTTCCTTTATTTCTTGTTTCCTAATCTTGTGCTGCAGCTTCTTTTTGCTCGTCTGTTTTATTACGAATGTTCTGTGGCCCCCATAAAAATGAGACCGCAATTCATTTCTAAACAATTTCCTCAGATAAAATGAGTAACCCGGTAATTCATATATTGTTTCAGTTTCAGCATTCAGTCTTCACCTGTTGCGTAAAACCTCTCTAGTCAAAGGTATCCTCGTGGTTCCTTGTCTGTTCCCAAGTGGTTCTACATAGAGTTTTCACATTAAAAGGTGTTGAAAAAATTGTAATAATTCATTGCGGCGTTATGATGCGCTGTGTAGAGCATCAGTTTTTTGGTATACAGTTTCTCCTTTTCTCAGTTCTCTCTTTAGAGAAGTCGTCTTTTCACCACCTGCTCTTCTGCTTTTCATGTGCCGTTCTTCGCTCCTCCTCCTCCTCAGACAGGAACTGCATCATGCCTCTCTCCATCCACCAGCGTCTTCTCGTCTGTCTGCTGCTGTCCTGTTAATTGGCTAACATGTGCTCCGTCCCTACTCTCTTGAAGGAGGCGAGCATCTCCTGAAGGCATCCGGTGCCGTTTCCGGAGAACCCTCGCTGGTTCAGACCAGGTTAACCCAGTGAGATCCACTACTGGAGACTGGGATCGTCTCTCTTCAGCCTCCAGCTCCTGGATATCTTCACACTTGAGAACAGGAGAGCAATGTGACCCCTGGATTGGATGAGGACCATGGGAACTGTTACTATGGATCTGAGAGTCGCCACGCTCTGAATCAACTCTCATTCAGGTAATGCAGAACTCTACACGCATAACTGATTAAAATTTTTATTGTGATTGAGTTTAAAATTAGACCACATGAGAATTTCATTCGTTTTAGCGAGTGTTACAAGGCACCAGCTTTTTGCTGCACTCAGAGTGAAGTTTCTCACAAGTTGACGGCATGGTTTCCCTTAAATCGACTTCCTCATTTTGAATATTCACCGCTCTGACCAGCAAAGAAGACCATAAAACAGGAAGTGGGACAGGCCGGTGAAAAGCAAATGACAGTCAGACCCAAACAACTTAGTGCTCTTAGTAGAAATCAGCTGCATTTTCATTTCAAAATGCAGTGATTTACATAATTTATTTGTGGATATGAAGGCAAGGGAGTTTGGGGGGAACAAAAAAAAAAGAAATCTGATTAGCATTTGGATATTTTTTGGTATTTTGTTGATTCTGTTTGAAGTTTCAGCCTCAATAAATGAAACATTTCTTGTTCGACTTTTTTTCATAAACAGTAAACAGATTCTGAGTCTCCAGTCTCCCACTGAAGTTGTTAGATTTGTTGCCACAGAGCACACGCTTCAGTTGTGACCTTAGCTAACTTTTGAATTTCACTATTAACTAAAGATTTAATCCTCCTTCTTTCTGTACTTCAACTTCAGTGTGATGTAGGGTTTTTTTAGGCAGTTCTTTAGATTTCCTACTTCTGCCACTTCAGGCTTGAATTTATCATTTGAGCCATATTGTCAACATACTTTGGGAAACTATGAGCAATTTCTTGGTGCTCTGACTATCCCTCTTTCTTTTTTCAGTTCCCATACATTCTGTAGTACTCTCAGGTGTTTCCAACTTGCCCTAAAGCTATTGGCATGGTTTGCTTTCATGATTTAAAAATGGTCAAAAAATGGACTGGGATAAAATCGACACCGATTATATTGAACATCCATTATTCTACATGGTCCAGTTATGTGGTCTGCACTTCTTAAACTGAGAGAAGTTGGAGAGTGAGAGGTGATGACTTACAGACCTCAAGAGTTTTGCTGATAAAGGTTTGTTGTGACTTTTAAAGGGCCGCGTTACATGAATGTGTCGCTGTCTGTAATCCCTGGTATTAATCAAGGTTCTTGGAGATGCAGATGATGGCCGCTGGGATGAGCCAGCAGCTTGGACACACTTTACAACAGTTGCACCAGGTCCCATGTGCAACTATTTTACAAGGTCATTGGTGGGCATAGCAACATCCAAAGCTGTTGTAAAGTTTTTGCTCTCAGCACAGATCACTTCCTCTAGTTTTGAGTTGATCATTATTTGAGTTGGGTTGCTCTCGCCCGGTCCTGTGTGTAGTGATCTATTGACCGCCTGAGTTTAAAAACCACTTCCTAAATTACTTTTCTGATGGTTTGATTGAAGTGATCAGTAAATACGATCAGGTCTTCATAATTATAGATTTTAATATCCTCGTGTGTTGTCCTGAAATGTCACAGATTAAAGATTAAGTCTGTAACTTGTGCTCCTGTTTGGATTTGGTTCTGTCTGACTGTCGCACCTTTTCACTGCTGCTCGTTTCTCATCTGGTTTTAATGACATGAACTTTTACTCTGTGTGTTCTGACACTGAAAAGTTGACGGAGTCTCTGTCAGCTGCTCCATTAAAACCCAGGCGTCCCGAACTGACACGTCAGCCCGAGCTGAAAGATGCCACTCATTCTGCCAGACGGGCCTCCTGGAAGGCTGAGCGCAGGTGGACAGACAGGCTTCAGGTTTTCCTCGACGTGTTAAAAGATCACGATCAGAACACTGTAAAAACTGAATAACAAATATTTTTGAGAAACGATTTCACCCAGTTGCCATATCAGATGAAACTTTCTGGTTCCTCCAGTGCTGCTGTTCACCTCGTCTTTTAAAAAAAATGTTTTAAATGTCATAGGATCTTCTGACTTGATTGTTATTGATAGCAGTCTAAGCGTGATCCCCAGGGCTTCAAAGTGTATCAAAAAACCAGGTCTTGGTCCATCCATCTTTTTTCAACCAAACTTCACTTCCTCTGTTGTATTAGCATTAATAAGTTTATCATCTTTAGTGTCTTTTTGCTGGGTGGGGCCTCAGGGCTCCATGCTAGGACCTTTTCTCTCGCTCCATTGCCCGCTCTTGGTTTCTGCTTTGAGGACATGTTTGAATTTAATTTCATTGTTGTGCTAATAACTGCCAAATCTACATTCCTGTGGAAAAAAAACTTGAGGCTAAGTCTGTTCATCTGTTGTTACAATGCCTAAATGAAATCAAAGCTGGGATGCCCCTCAATTGTTTGTGCTTCACTGATAAGACTGAGGTCATGGTTTTGTTCACAAGTTCTTCTCCACCATATGAAGTTTGTCTCTTAGACTCTATTGAAATCCACTGCTACCAATCTGGGGATGAGATTAGAGAGCATCGTTGGATGTAAGACACAAAAACAAGCTTTTTCCAACTGTGACAAATTGCCAAAATCGAGACCATTTTGTCCAGTCATGACTTTAAAAACATCACACTTTTATTACATTACACTTTGACTATTGCATTGTGGTCTATTTCAGGGCCAGCCATGCTGCCCTTTCTTGCCTTCAGCTTCTCTAAAATGCAGCTGCTTGTCTTTTAGTTCGATCACGCAGGCAAGAAAACATTTCTCCTTTGCTGGCTGCTCTTCAGTGGCTCCCTCTGTGCAACAGAATTGATTTTATTTTTTTGTTTTTTTTTGTTTTTAAACATCCTAATGGCCTCACTTCCCGCCTTCTCTTGGACTGGCTTCATCCTTCCTCTCCTTCACGGTGTCTAACGACAGCTGACCAAATGCTTTTGGCAGCCACTTGTCTTTAAATGCATGTGAAAGTAAACAGGATTGGATTGCACTGGATTAGATGAGAATGCAACGTTTAGTGGAAGGAAAAAGTGTGGTTGAAAGAAGTGCCCTTCTCAGATGAATGTACATTTCTGCATTTCATTTAGAAATCAGGGTCCCAGGGTCTGGAGGATGAGTGGAGAGGCACAGAAATGCAGATTGCTTGATGTCCAGGGTTATGTTTTCAGTGATTTAGAGAGCCTGGTGACATTGGTCGTCTGTGTTTTATCAAATCCAGTCACAGCTAATCTTACATTGGAACCGCAACTTTCAAAAATAATGAAGATCCACCTATAAAAACAGCATTTCTCAGCACTGTGTGAAGCTATAAATTACAATCACAAACCAAAGATATGAAGTCTTTGACTTTTACTCGTACTAACTTTGTGAATTTGTCCTTGAATTAATAGAAATCCCATGTAAAATGGTAAGAGAGATGCAAGAAGTGCGTCTTGATTAATATGCATTTACAATATTTTGTCTCCAGCAAGCTGCTTAGTGATAAGCGGAGGTGCATGACCATGAGACAAGGACGAAAGGAAAGTGAAGATGAAAACATTTAAAACAAAAGCCATAATCAGAACATAGTGGAAAGAAGGAGAATACTCTGTTTGTGTGGATAAGTCATCGGCGGCCGGCTGTGTCTGGATCTGTCGTATCCAGTTTGTTCGTCTGGACTGTGTGGCTGCCTTTTGCTCCCATTTCCCTTCTGGAGGGGAGCAGCACAGGAAGGCCGGCTGCAGAGGAAAGGAAACGGTCTTCATCAAACAGCAGATGGAGGACAGTATGTGCTTACACGGCAAAAAAACGCACATAAATAAAAAAAAGATAGAGCGGGTGCTCAATCCTTAAGGTAGATTTTATGCAGAGTGTGTCCTAGATCAGACCTGGCAAATGTCAGCTGTGGAGAATCTTGAACTTTAATATAGATTGAGAACATTTTGGCATTTAAGATCCACTTTTCAAAGATTTTTTTCTGTAATTGCAGCAACACTTTTACTTATGCAGATGGGTTTTTTATATATATTTCTACTTCATTTATATATGTATTTCCTAATAATAATTGTAATAATAAGTAAGAAAAAAATTGTAAGCTCTAATAAATGTTGAAAAATTATTGTTGCAGCACAATTTTTTTTTTTTACCAGTGGTGGTGTTCAGGGCTTTGTTTTAGGCCTCCTTCTTTTTTCTGTCTGTCGTTTACATCTAGGTCACATTTTCAGAAAACATTGCTTCCATTTTTTTTCTATGCTGATGACAATCAGAGTTATGTGTCAAAAAAAATGGCTTGCAAACATGCAATTATTTAAATTGTCAACTGTCAGTGAGCTGACAATTTAGCAGTGAGAGCAGTGAGAGGCGGGCCCCAAGGGTGCAGGAACAGAGGCGGGGAGGCATTATTTTTAAAATGTAGTATCTAATGTTTTTTGCTAGCTAAATTAGCATAGTTTTTTTTATAATAGGAAATTACAAAACCTAACAGATTAAAAATACAATTGTATTTTTTTTTTTTTTTTGCCCCTTTTTATGGCACACACTAGACTCTTGACGCCTTCTGCATTTGCCTGTACTGGCTAAGCAACAGGCTGGCCCTGCTGTTAAATATAGACTCAACGTGTGACTGAGGTTTGTGTGCTAACTTATTTGACATCTCGTCTAATACTCAGCGGCAACTTTTCTTGAAGAATAGTTTTGTTCCCAGGATTGGGTTTTTTTTAAGGGTATGCATTAAAACAAGCTTTTCCTAATCTTTTATCAAGTTTCTTCTGTCAGGATGATGTATTTCAATTTTAGGCCTTCCAATGCATCTTCTCGGCCTTTCTGTCCTTGTAGGTTTTGACACGACTTCCTCTCCCTACCTAGGTCTTTGATTTCAGCAAAGCAAAGATCTTCCTCTGACCTTCCAGCAGAGATTTCTGTGGATGTTGGACTTCCTTTCTTTCTTTTTGCAAGTCTCCTTTGACTCTGACCAGTCACTTGCTCGTCTTATGGTGTGCATGTGGAGTGAGAGGGGTTTTCTTTTTCATTCATGTAACAAGCCTGCTTTGCAGGGAGGACAATGAGACTCACTGTGGTGCCCATGGTCCCACTGAATGACTCATGTTCCTATTGAAGTCGGACAAAGCCCGAACGACAGGGTTACACAATGTTAATCAACAAAGTGCAGCTCATAATGTGATCAAAAAGAGGGCTGTGAAAAAATGTGCAAGGTTGAGGTCCGCGGCCTGGGTTTGTGTGACATAATTATCGTGCTTTCACTTCCATCCTCTCCTACAAGGAATGCTTGTGACTGCTGCTGCCCCTCCTCTCCTGTCTGAACCATGTGCCAGAACTAGAGTTGTTTTTGTTTTCCGGTTGTTTCCCCAACCTGCTGTTGCCTCGAGTGTGATAAGCGAGCATAAAGGAGCTGTTATTCCCGAAGATAAATAACCGCTACTGTGAAGGGCCGGTTTTGCTATGGCAACTGGGGCTGTTCAGCAGCGAAGTCCTGCTTCGCCTGCAGACTGGAGGCGCGTCATGAACCAGAAGACCCACTGTTTAAGGAGAAGGGTTTTACAGCCCGTGTCTGCATGAAGCAGACCTGTCTGCAGAGCAGCAGAGGCAGGCTTCTCATCCTCGCAGCATGGACTCTTATCCATTCTGCTCCCTTTTCCTCCCCCAGAATCAAGTGGCTTTTTGTTCTCCCACAGCGGTGCTTATCGCTCGTTTCTCCACGCCTGCCCTCCCCGCCCCTTCTCTTTGGGAATGAAAGGATATTTTGGGTGATAGATCTTGTCTTCCTCCCACAGATCCCACAACACTTTGTTTTCCCCCCAGAGTCAGGTCTGTTTAACCCTCGCCTTAGTGCTGACGCGAAATCAATTTCATGCCAATAGGAGGAAGGAAAAAAAAATTTTTGTGGATTATCATGATTACAGGCACTGACACTGCAGTTAATTTAAATTCACTTGACTGAAGTGGGTTTGTTTGTCCCACAGGGTTTCTCCATTGCCTGTTATTTCTGCGCTTGGTAAACATAAGGAAGAGCCATGCGTACTCCAGGGAGACAGTACGCTCGGTTGTTAAACTCAGAGAACATCTCATTAGCTCTTGTTTGGTGAAAATTACAGTATTTTGTGATCTTTTCTTGAATTTGCTGACCGTAAAATGTATCGCAAACAGTTCAGAGACAATTCATTTAGACATGCAGCGATGTGTTTGCTACAGGGCAGATGGTTTAGTATATAATAGGAGAGCATGTGGCTCCTGGGTAGTTAACACCCAGGAGCCACAAACACTAAGGACAAACTAAACCAATAAATGTAGGATGGTAGCGTTACAGAGAGCTTGATGGGGTTTTGTAGTTTTCGAGTTCTACCTGTTGCATCACTGCAAAAGAGTCGGCTAACCATGACAAACAGTAGGCTTCTCATAGTTGATATCGTCATTCGAATATTCATTATTAATATTCCAATTCCATCATTTCTATTGTGCTGCCCTCATTCCAAAGTGTAAAGTCTAAAGTAAAGTGTAAGGTAGTGAGGCTTTGAACAGCTAGAAGTGTCTTTTAATGACCTTAGATCGACACAGAGAGAATAACATGACAGTCAAGTTTGTTTGGGTGTGAGATCGCCTAAGGTCTTGGCAGAGTTGAGTTTGAGAGGTTTAACACCTTGCAGCTGTAAAGCTCCCTCTGTCTGACCGCCGTCACCTTCTAATCCATCTGAGGTGCATCCCTCAGAGAAAATACTATAAACGTCAAATGCCATAAAACGCCACCACGTCTTCAAAGTAAAGTCTGTCACTTGAAGGTCTGTTTTAGGGGTCTGCGACATGCGGCTTCTGAGCTGCACGTGGCATTTAGTTACATCTACGATGGTTCTTAACAGTTCTGGCCAAAAAATATAACTATAATATATATAACTGAAATGCACTACTGATGATTAACTTTTAAGTGATACATCAGATACAAACATCAAGATGCATCAGTTATTGTTGACTACAGTTTAAAATTCTGAACACTGTCTCCTCTGCAGAAGTTACCCAGGTTAAATGGAAGTCACCTCTGTGTCATTGAAAGCTGGCTTCATGCTAATATTACCCATGCAGGCCATTAATCTCTTTGTAACACACCTTTCAGATCAAGTGATGCATGACAGCATAATTTCTGGGACTGAACTGTATGCATGTGCAGTAAATTATGTTGTTGTCAGCATTGTGCAGCCTTAGGCAGATGATGTTTGCCTACAAATGGTTTCAATCTAATTTTAGCATTAAAAGCCAGACTTAACATATGCTTAGAACTGAAATAACTGGTTTTCTCACTCAGAAAGATGTTTTTTTTTTTTCTTTAAATATCCTCCTAATTGAGCAGCAAGTGTCACTTTGTTGACAGACTTTAGGGATTTCTATGAATCCTCATCCTCTTTTAGTCCCATCTCTCTTAACGTCTTCATCCAGTATCTACTCGTAGTGAAGCGGAGCGATAATAAGAAGTGTCACAGCGCGGCTATGTCATTTTAAACCAAGCTGCCACGCATTAGCCCAACTATCGATGGCTCTGGATCCAGCTCATAATTGCTCTGCCTCAGAATAATTGAAAAAGGGGACGAGGTGAATCCCAAAAGCGTCAGGAGGGGAGGAAGATGAATGGGAGGACATGATGAGACCCCTCGCAGGACAGAGGGTCTCTGTTTCCCCCTCACACAGACACCTGGCTTCGTGTGAATATTTCACCTGGCATGCCACTGTGGTGTGCTCGTTTATGCAGGAACAGACTAATTTAGACTAAATGTTCTTTCGCCGTTTGCAAGCATCAGACAGTTTTCATGCCTCACCAGTGTGAAGCGTGGCTGTTACCTTCCTCACCCTATAAAAACTACAGATATTAAGCTACATGTAAGTAAGACCTGCTTTTAAATGTTATGACTAAAATGTTTTAAGAGGATTACCAGTAATCGCCTGTCATTTTGTACTCTCTCTTAACTAATACGCAACAGATAAATACTGTTTTTGCAGTGAGCGCTGCTCTAATGGCTTTCAGGGTCAGACAGAAGCCGCCACATTTCTGTCAAAGTGACGTTGCAGCATGCAGCCTTGCAGCAAACTGATATTTTGCTCTGTAAATATTCCTCTGCATTTATGCGCCTGCAGAACATGAGCTCAAATTTATTTCTGGCTTCGATCTCCAGGGGAAATGCTTTATTTGTTCACACAGAGGTGGAGGGCTGACACTGTGGAGCGGTACTAGTCGGTCTCCGAGGTCATTACCACTGCCACAGCATCTCGGCGCCCTGGGAAGTAGGCAAGAATTGATTAATGACGATGCTGGTAGCACAAGGAGGGGGCGGTAACGGCAAGGGAGCCGTTCTGCAGTTGTTGTGGAGAAATGCTGCTCTGGGTGTGAAGCACTGCAAAGTTGGCTGATAAAATGGCATCTATAAGAGACAAGTATCTGTGAATCTTTATTTCTGGCTACTCTACCCGACTTCAGTTGCTTAAAAGAATAAAGGTCAAGCAGTAAAAAATGCACCAGGCACAGTTTGTGACAAAGTGAGGCTTCATATTCTGGAAATACAAATATTTTTCCAAACTTCTCCACTGATGAAGAAAAACCGTTCCTGACTGCTTAGGAATTTTGGAGAAAATTTCTGGGTTTTACTCTTGACTTTATATTATGGTCTCACTGTCAATGTTTCTAATTAAATTGAAGTATGTCTTTATTTAAAATTGAAACTGTCAGAAAAACAAAGTCTTAAAAAACCCCATTTAATACATTATTACTTTCTTCTGCACCTACATAATGGCATTCCTCTCTCAATTGTTATTATTATTTATGAGCAGGTTTTCCAGAAATTGTCACCCTTGTAATCAAAAATTGTATTTGGGACGGTGTTGTATCAGCTTAATATTAAAGCACTAATCTGTCTGAGTCGATTGTAGATCAACTAAATACTGAATTCTGCTTTTTAGTGCTTTTCCTCTCCACCCAAATTGCTTGTAGCAGTCTGCAGTATGCAACTTTAGGCATCACTTTCCACAGTCTCCTCACAGCGTTTTCTGCCTGTGAGCGAATGAAATAAATCGCAGTCTGAGCGTCACAGTAGGTTGAGCCGACCTTTCCTACGAACACAATCCTGCCACCAAAGCCAGCTGCTCCATCCTCAGCTTATGCAACAAGCTTATGCATCACAGACTATGATTTGTTTTGTTCTTATGCTCTAAACACAATGATATTACATTAACTTAATTGTCTACCAGTAAAAGGGACTGTTCCATCTTTACTACTAGTTGTACTTTAGCTTTACTTCACGGGAACCTCTGGTTCAGTTTAATATCCCCTCCTTAGACGTGAAGGAAGTGAACTACTGAAGACTAAAGAAGAGTTTAAATTAACTTTACATAAGAGCAGATTTTTACCACAATAAAGGTAAATTTAAGAACATGTTCATTCATTTAATTTGTCAGACATATATAAAGTAAATCCAAGTTTATCTCAATAAATTTAGACGAGTTGATTTATTTCAGTAATTTAATAAAATAATATTACATAGGACCAATAATAATAATAATAATAATAATATTAATAAATGAATCGATTTTATGTCACTGGCTACACGGATAAAGAGAATCTAGCACACTGACACAATGGAAAAATGTGTGGAAGAAAAAAAGTATTTAAAACAGCCGCACAAGCAACAACGATAATCATAGCCATGTTTTCAGCTTGTGGAAAAAAAACGTAGTTATTCGAGTAAGTTTACTGCACCGACAACAAAAGCCACGTTGCATTAATGAAGTAAATTATGTAGAAGAATCCCAACCAAGTACTGATTTACTGTACACATATGTCTCAGAGAAGGCTTGGATTTATGTAGTAATCACATTTTTTGATGAACTACATTGTGTGTTTTTGTTAGCAATAAGCCATAACCATCAAAATTAGGAGACTTAAGCACTGTAGAGCACTCTGGATTATATTCTAACTTATTGAGATGCACCTGTGCATCTCCTTCTGTGGAAATGAATTAGGCTGAGAGTATCTAACCTTTCCATGCATTATAAAAAAAAAAATAAAAAAAAAGCATCTCTCTCTCCTCTGGGACCTTTTCACTTCGACAAAAGCCTAAAATGACATCAGGTTTTCAGGTTTGCAGAGTGTGTCTCTGTTCCGAGCCTTTTTCGTGTTCGACATCCTTCAGGTGCCACGTTGGTGGCAGCGTTGCAGGCCGAGTTACCATGGGAACACATTGAGAGGAACAATGGTGCGCACATTTAAACAATTCTGAGGTGTAAATTAAAATGGATTCAAAAATGTCCTAATGAACAGGCTGTGTGAGGTGAGGAAATCAGCTTTCTGTGGGCTCATTTGACCTAATCTGTTTACATGGATCATACAGTCATACATCTGGAATGTAGATTATGGATGCTGCCCTTAAAGCAGGATCAGCAGAAATGGATGGATTAGTCTAGTATGGCCAGTGCTGAACACCTTGTCCCACTAGGGTGGATTGCATTAAAAGCAGTTGCACATCTGTGTGAACAGATGGACGGCGCCCCAGCATCAACTCCTCACTCAAGACTGAATGTAGAGCACTGTCCTTTAAATAACCACTGCCAACCCAGTCGAGGTTTAAACTCTGACACTCCTCTAAGGCCAGGAAACACGGCAGGAAGTCATGTTGTGAAAATAAAACATGATGTCAAATAAAGAACAACTACACTGCTGTTTTAGGCTGTTTGAGGAAATTAACAGTATCTAAGATCTAAAAACACAGATAGATTGATGTAAAAATTAAGGTCGCTCAATTCACTAATTTATAGTCAAAGGCTCCACCTCTCAACTCAAAATCCAACATGGCTGCCATGTTTGAAACTACTCGCTTGTATCTCCATAGCTCTTTCTCTCATTGGAAAACAATTTCCAAGTTGCGTAAACCAGAGCAATGAAATTTTTAAGTCAAAGTCAGACTATTTTTTCATGACATATTAACCTGAAAAACTAGACATTTTCTTTTTGCCCAATTTTAGTTGTCCTCTTTAAAATGGAAAAAAAGAATGATACATAAATTTAGTTTACCCACAAATAAGCTTAAAATTGTCACAAATTTGCATCACGGCTTGTGACAGCATTACATGATTATTTTTGCTTCGTCGTTACAAGATATACTGGGGTGCAATAATAATGACCTAATGTCTAGTAAAAAATGTTGTGGCTCTTGGAGTATTTAAACCTGTTATCCATAACTACAGTGAAGATGGGCTTTAGATAAAGTATTGTTTGTTATTCTTCTGAATAAGATTTAACTAGTTGAAGTATTTTCTGATGGCTGAACTCGTTAAACAAAATATGTTATTTAAAACATGTTGTATTTGCTGAAAATCATCGTAGATGGCATCTGATGGTACCTAGATGGGGGGTTGTGGTTTGATAGCTGAAAATATGTCTTGCTCAGAAACAATTTTAGAGGGTAATAAAAGAGGCTACAAAGCACATCTTTAGCACAATGGGGAGAAAATGCACAGAAGGACAGCAAACTTTCTTTTGAGCCATCATGCAGGTGTCAAAACCTTGTCGCTCAGAGGGTAGACAGTCCTTCTGCTTTGAGGACTTCATGTATCTCCTGTCCGCCTCACATGGTCCCCCCTCTCCTTGAATACACCCACAGACCACTTTTCAGATTCCACAGCTGACGAATGCAAAAGGACAGAGAAACTGTGCCTATAGAAACAGTTCTCAGTGGACCTGACGAAGCGGAGAACACCGTGCTTCCTGTCAGAGGCAAACGCAGGCAATTTCCCTGTATTATCTTCTAAATGTAACAAGTTTCCTTCTGATGGCTTGGCTCCTCTGCTTATTACTGAGACGAAGTTAGAGAACTGCCAGCGTATCATTATGTTGTTTTTTTTAAGCCGTGACTGAAAGAATGAGAAAGCAGGGAAACACAGTGAGAGGAATGTCCCATCCTCCCAAATAAATTACTGCCAGGAAAAAAACATTTTGATTTACGACTAGAGTCACAGTGAGTGAGTCAGTTTTTGCATTGCTTTTTTTTAATCCTTATACAACGGATGAAAACAAGCCTGACAGTCGGCTACCTTTATTTTCTGCTGCGTTATTGTGAAATGCAATACTCTCATATCTCTGCATATCTAACATATTGTTTGTCTGCTGTGCAGATATTCAGAGAAGTTGGGGTATAATCAACAGAGAGAGCTGTGTCGCGCAGTGCATACCGTACACTTGTTCAAAGTTAGAGTTTGCATTGTGACATAAGCAGGTGTTGATGCAGATGAGTTCAGTTTTACAGTTATAATGTGTTATAAAAAAGTAAAGGTCTCTTGCACATGTGGATTGGTATGCAGGGTAGTTGGGTAGGTTGTGGCACGAGTAGGATCCAAGGAAAACAACACACACCTCCAAATTGTGTCCAGGCTTGTAGCTGGTTGCTTGGAGACCAAGGGAAGCTGCAAGTTTTTCTGGCTGCAGCTTGAATGCAACAGGTCTGTACAGCTGTTGAAAAAAGTAGCCCAAGCATCACATTCCTTCAGCAGACGCATAAAGAATCTATTTATCACATCAGTTTAACTTTTTGAGCTGAAGTGCTGAATTGAACTTTTTGACGGTATAATTTGAGTTGCACATGTACGCCAGCTTAAATATTCTTATGAACGATATTATCTACCATGCAAAGAATGTAGTGGTGCTCTCTTGCTGCTGTAGTTGTAAGGCTTGCCTCTACAGCAAAATGTTGCATCTGATGAGACTTATCAGTATGTCATAGAGCTACTAAGTCCATGCTATACTAACGTCTGGGTGGGTGGGGGATAGGAGGCTGTCTAGAAGGCCAAGACAATACCCTTTCCCATTGCTAGTTGCAAATGTCTTATGCTGGGAAATAAGGATACCCCAGAACTTCCCCCGAGCTGGTATCTCACATGACCCACTTCCATTATGACTAGCCTAATGGTTGGTGACTGGCTGCTGAGTGCTAAATGGAAAGAGGACAATGCACAGATGAGAGCACACACAATGCAATGATAGCTGCTGGACTCAAGCTAAAGAGTGACTATTAGTCAAATCTGAGACTCGTGGTCTAGACTGGTTTATGTTGAGGAAGGAGCGGCGGAGACTGGGTACAGAGAGTAAAAAGGCGATGTGTGGTGAAGAGGAATCTAAGTGAATGTGATGGCATTCTCAAGGAAATGTGCAGGTCTGGCAGCTGTACTATAGAACCATACCAAAAATGAAACGAGGAGCAGAACAGCCAGGAGGAGTTGAGCCACACAGCTGGACTGCAGGCTGAAACACGACAGGGTGATATTTCTAGAGCTAAAAGAAAGGAATGAGAGCGCCAGGAGGCAGAACCACTTAACCACAAGATTTAGCCGAAGGGCTTGCTTGGAGCACTGTGCTGCATGTCCTCATAAACACAAACAAAAACTGAAGAATACATAACATTATGTGTATAGAAGTTTGAGCTGTCAAAAGTTCATTCACAGACACCCTATACACAGTCCTGCCTCAAAGATTCACCTACTCAGTTCAATATCTGCCTCCTCCTCCAAGCTTGACATTTATAAAGAAAACCATAACAAGGGGGTTTGAAAGCTTCAGAACAACTGTGGAGGGCTCATCCCTCATTAGAATTCCCTTATCAGTCTTTTCCATGGAGCGTAGGCTTGACATGTCTGGGTTTATTAATCGCTCCAGGAAATATTATTGACCAGGACCTTCTGCTCCTGCTCTCCCTGCTGTAGAAAGAGTCTCTCTGCTCTGCCGCCCTCACATTCCTCCGGTGTCCTGCCTGGACGTAATACAGGACACTGCGGCACAGAGCGGAGCCTTCAACAGTGTCTTCATTGACTCTGTACTTGGCTTAGGCAGCTCGTTTTCTCTGCAGCTGCAAAGTACCACTCACATACCTGCAAGTGTGGAGAAGACGAAGTTAAAACGCTGTTTCATTCCAACACAGATCTGAAGGCAGATCTGTGTTGGCCTAAAATGAATAGCAACTGTAAGACTGAGATAATAACAAGGCTTCTAGAATAGAATAGAATATACATTATTGATCCCCAACGGGGATCAATAAAGCTTTCAATATTTGTTGAAAGCTACTCCATCTTAGGTAATAAATACAAAGTTGCTCTAGAGTAAGAGTGTTCCCGGGGGGAAGTGTGATAGGTTGATAGTTGAAAACATACTTTTCGGTCCTCTTTCTTCTAGACTGTGACCACCTCCCCAGTCTGCCACTCTTCAACCAGTGTGGACAAGGCTGGTCAGAAAAACAAAACTTCTATAACCTGCCTTTTCGTTCAGTTTAAACACTCACTCCAAGATTGTTGGACTTTTTTCTGTTTTTACTGATTCAGTGTAAATGTTTGTGTTGTTCCTAAACCTACACATGCAGTGCCCTGGAAATCCCTTGTTCTTTGTCTTGGCCTTGTTACAGAAATAGCTGGACGAAAGCAGCTGGTATCAGCTACATCAGTGGAATTTAGTGGAAGTGGAAGTTCTGTTTCCTGAGGTTGATAATACATTCAATCAAAAACTGCTACCTAAAGGTGTTATATTCAGCATTGCCTGTAAATGTAACACAAAAACTGCATTTATTTTGAAGTCATTTTGAAATTTTATATTAAAAAGGTGTTTGTTTTTCTCTCATCGTTCTCCATAAAGACATATTTTTTCCTCAATGGGCTTAAAGAGGCAACAATGTCATTGCAATAAAATTGTTGAAGTATTCTGCCATCATGTGGACATTTGTGGTAATACAGCTATACATTTCCCCTGACAGGGCTAATGAATGACCAGGATATGCGTGTGTTGTTCCATTGTGGTTCTTGTGAACTTTGCACATTCCTGAGCACATTCCTGAAAGCAGCTCATGATTAAAGAAATACACCTCAGATTTGTCAAAAGCTTTTGTGTCCGATGAATACAATGCAATAGTCACTTTCTCATGAATCTTGATCTCAGACATGTCTGGAACTAAATTTAATAGCCACCCTCATTTTGTTTTCCTGCAGGCACAATGGTCCTCCTCCTGTTTTTGGTGGCAACCACAATACCCTATTCCTATTCCAATACCACTGCCAATGACACCAACTCAAAAGGTAAGAACAATAGCAAGAGCCACTCCACTTCAACATATCCCATTAATGCTTACTGCAGTCATCACATTTCTCAGAGATAGTATCATTATCGGTTTTCTGCTGTGATTGCATCTGCTTGATAACAGCCTTCAGCTTTGTATTTACCAGATCACAATTAAGCTCGCAGCTGCAGTTAGTAATTTAAAGATTATTGTGAACTTTTACGCAGAGGACAGATAGCTGACTGGTGGTCTTGTCTTCTTTTTGAGAGCCTCTAATTTTCTGTCCAAGCTGATGCATATCTGTGTTGACAAAATACTGCTGAGACCTGTTATTAAACTGGCTCTGTGGCCATGAAAGAGAACAGCAGCCACTTTGCTGTTCCAAGTATTTATTAGATCAAGTCATACAATGTACCTAATGCAGGTCGATCTCAATAGATTAGACGATTAAAAAGGTATATTATCAGAAATTCTTCTTAAAATGTATAACTTCCATAGAGTTGAAACCAGAAAAGTGCATACACTAAATAAAAGACACATGCATCCTTTTTCATCACATCCAAAGTTAAATCAGACTTCTCATTATTTTAGTTCAGTTAGAACTACCAAAATGTATATTTGCTGAATGTCACAATCGTGAGAATATGCCAGATTTATTTATTTATTAATGTCATGTGGCTGTATTAAAAAGAAAATTAAGGTTTTTACTTGATGTATATAAATGTCTGGTTTATTTGACACAAGTCTTTTTATTTATGTATATAGATGTTTGGCTTCAACTATAAATCTATTAGACAGTGTTCTTTTCCCAGTGTTTATTTTTGTTAAGTTTTTATTCATGTTTATGTACAACTAATGAACACCTAAAATTCATCTAGTGAGAAATATTTTAAACCAATAAAAACCAATTATAGACACAATTTTGTTATGGAAGAGTTATGCTTTCCGTGTCATTGCCTTTATAATCCTGGAGAAGACTGCTGACTTGGCATTTGTCCAGCAGACAGTCACTGACGGACACAACAAGAAGAGAAAACCACAAAACTAAGGAAGCTGTTTCCACAGAATCATCAATGCAAGCATATTTGTAGAAGGTTACGTGACTGAAAAACCTATGGTGGTAAGAAATCTGTATAATTGTGGCCTTGATGAGGAAGATCAGAAAGTTTAGCTGTTGTTCGTAGTTCAAGAGCCACCATACTGACATATCCAGGATTTGAGCAACAACTTGTTTAAAGCCAGTCTTGAACCAGAGATATCAGCACAGTTTTACCTGGGATGAGCAGGAAAACAACCAGACTATTGCTCATTGGTCCAAAGCCCTCTTTTAAGATGAATTTAAATTTTGAATTTTGAAATTTGGAGGAAGAGATAACATCCACAGAATCCAAGTTGCTTAAGGTTCAGTGTGACATCTCATCTGTTGGTTTTGCTCCACTGTGAATTAAAAAGTTCAATGTCAGCACAGCTGTCCACCAGGACATTTTATATTCCTTTCAATTCTCTGTGATCAGAAGCTTTATGGAGATGTTGACTTGACACCTCATGCTGAATATATCAGTTTGTGTAATAAATATCTATGATTTACATGTTTGACTTTTAGGACACGTCCACACAGCAGGTCTTAATACTCAATTCAGATTTTTTGCTGATTTTTTTTTTTTTTTTTTTTTTTTTTTTGCGTGGTCGCTCATACTAATAATGAAATGTGATCGCAATCAGACTGTGTGAATGGTTTACAACCTTTTAGCGATCCACAATGCTCAGAAGAACGTTGACGCCAAACAGTATAGTGTTGTTTACCTAAGTAATAGTGGGTGCTGCCACCTATGAATCAATTTAAAGTTATTTAGCAATGGGAGCCAACAGTATTGTCAAAATCATAACACAAAGGAAGCTAGTAAAGTTGTAGTTAGAAAGCTAATAGTGATGGCCTTCTGTAGAGCACTGGTTGCAACTTCTTTTGAGAACCCTGTTTGGATGTGCGGTCAGACCCAGGAGTGGTAAGAGTGTGATGTGATGAGCTATGAGTTCATCATTTTAATAATTATAAGTTTCAGCCAGTGTTTATGTCCAGATGTAATGTGCCTGGCTTCTGCTAGTGGAGAAATATGATGCATGTCTCGTGTCAATGACGTAACCAGACTTCAAATGCTTTGAAAACAATTGGATAAGTATAAGAATTAGTAAAAACTGGAAAGACGAAGACCATCTAGAAAAAGTCATGTATACATTGGGTATAGGCATAAAAAGCTGATTTGGGTCGTACTTGCCTGCTGTGTGAATATAGTTTGAATTCTTTGATTTAATTTTCCAATTTATTTAGAAGCAACAGTAGTGTTTGTGTCTTCTTTCTGCATTTTTGTTGGTACTGCTCCTTTAACCTCTCCTCTGTCCTCAGAAGGAGATAAGTCTCACAACCCCCAAGTACTTCCCATTGTGCTGGTTGTGTCCCTGCTGGTGCTCATCTTCACACTGTTGGCCTGGTACATCCTCAGGTAAAAAAAAAAAAAAAAAAAAAAGCTAACTCAAAACCAAGAAACTCTCCAACCCTTAGCTTGGCTCGCCTTTCCTCCTTCCCCTGGCAGAGAGCCCAGCACAGGGGCAGAGCTGGAGGTGACGAACACTTCCTCCTTTTTAGTCACTGAGGCGGAGCCCATTCAGGAAGCAGACTCCCTCGCATGTATGTTTAGTCAGAGCAGAGCAGAGCAGGCTGACAGAGGAGCTCCACAGGCAGCTTTAGACTGAAGGCAGAATTCTGAACTACATTTTGACACAAACACAGCCTCTCCAAGACGCCAGCTAATGAGAAAAAATAAGTTCTCCAGCTTTAGATGGTAGGATGGCAAGATTTTTGTTCAAAAGTGTGGAGTGATGATTAACTGTTATTGACTGAAAAAAATAAAATTGATTGATTTACTGTCTGTGTCTCATTTTCCAGTGTTCTGTTTTCCCCTTCAGGTTAAAAAACCAGAAACCAGCAGTCGTCACAACAGTTGACAAGAAAATACCGAATGGCATCTTGGAAGAACAAGGTAATGTAGTAAAATCGCACACTAATAGAAGCTGCAGGCGCATTGTAGGTAGCGTGACAAGATGGCTGTTAAAAGATGCAAATATAAATCTGCCATATTTAGACTTTGAGCTCCAAAGAAAGAAAGTCAAAGCCGACAGAGAGGAAGGAGTTAATACGTTTTTATATTTCTGCCTTATACGTGAAAGTAGTCCCACCAGTTGTTGTGGTGGCTTGAAACTTCCTGTGGTTGACATGAAGATTGAAAACAAGCTGGTTTCATGAACAGTTGCATCTACTTTGAGGCTGCCTGTGAAGTTCGGCGATGCAAAGATCAGAGCTGCTCTTGCAGCAGCTTTCAGCTCCGCTGTTTAAAAATGGAGCTGATTTGTGTGACGTTTGATAACACTTATCGGACCGTGCAGGAAGCTGTTCATGATGAGGATTTGTGAATGTTCTTTAGGAAGCATTTTCTTATCTAGGAATGGAAAGAGCAGAGCAGGTTGTGCTCCTGGGAGAGAAAGAACTGAAAAAACCAAGACAACCTTCAGATGGCTGCTGGTTGGAGCAAGAACACATTTGGACTTTAAAACAGTTTAATACTTAAATAAGGCACTTAGTTGTCTTTTTATTTGGACTGTGTCTGTCCGTGTGTGAATGATGTGATTTGGTTTGTGTTTTAGAGATTGGCTACAGTTCTGAGTCGTTGTACACCGTTGTACCTCCAGGTCAGGTATAAAGGGTGGCATGTTACTAACACTAACACCCTCTCTGGGTTATTTTTCCAGCCTTCATTTTCTCAAAGCTGTAACTAAATGCCAGGACAGGGTGCTGCGGCTCCTCTCTGGGCTCCTTTTGGTTCCTTAACACCTGCTGATGTTTGCTGATCTGGGAAATCTACAGAGATAAAGGAGTAGCACAAAATTGTAGGCTGTAGGAGTACCTGTTTAGTTTATGCAAAATGTTTTTAAATTACGTTAGCTGAGTGAGTTGATTTTTATGATCCAGTGATTCCCAACCTCAAGTTTCTATATTTGTGAGAAATTTGCTGATAAATAGGGTGAACTGAGTGAACTGAGCCTCACTGCCCACAGCAGTATTTTAATGTTTATTTTTGATTGATTTTTAATTATTAAATTAAGATTTTAATATTATATAAAACCAACAGATAAAATAATTTTCAATAAAGCCATGTTACATGAGTTCCCCAGCAGACCATCAATGACACCCTCCACAAGGAGGATAAGCCACAAAAGCTTATTGCCAAGTCGGCTGACTTACCAGAATCCTCTGTCCAAGCATTTTGATGGAAAGTAGAGTGGAAGGAAAAAGTGCATAGGCAACAGGAATAACCAGAGCTCTAAGAGCTCTGGTTATTTAGGGCAACATTTAGGGCTAAAAAGGAATTCATAATCGGTGGATATTGGGACAGTAAAAAAAAAATTACAATTCCTAGAAATATAATAATCTTTAAGAGCAGCACTAAGCTTTGATAGTAGACATGTCAATCTATTTTCTTCCTTTTTTCTAATTAAGCTTCATAAACACCCTTGGTGGTAGTGGGAGTGAACTTGTTTACAAAAACATTGAGTTAATCGGTGTGTGGCTGTGTCCTTCAGGTCTGAAAAATGTCTACCTAACAAAATTAGTTATAATCTCTCAAGAAATGTCCTTAGGACAAAATGTTTGAATTTTTGCTGTAAAAGGAAGAAAAAAAAAAGAAGTGATACTTGTACTCTGACCTAAGCACTAGTTTTTTGATATCTCAACATGAAGCACTAAAAAGGTATTAAAAAAACAAAACAAAATAAACATCCAGCTTTGAAAAAAGGGATTCCTGATTTTAGTTAACATGCTCTAATTTACAGACAGGTTGGGAACCACTGTTCTAATTCAACCCAATCATTTACACTTTATTTTTTAGAATTGGTTATTTAAAATCGCAGAACATATCTTTGATTTTTATTTCTACCAGCGCTACATGATTAGTTTTCTTGTGACATTTCAATTTTAGCTTCAAATGATTAAACAAAGCCACCAAAAAGGAGAGATGGTACCAACTATGTTCCCTCCCCACAGAGCAACAGACGGTGGTCCTTCTGCCCAGGTCCCCCTCTGCCTCAAAGACCTACCTGCCCATCCCAGTGGACCACCTGGAGGAGGAGTACCGGCTCCGCTCAGCTGATGATGGCAAACTCTTCAGGGAGGAGTATAATGTGAGCTTCTCTTTAAATCTTACAAGTTAAATAAAGAAACTTTCTGTGCTTTGTACATTGATTTCAAGTAGCATTTATGGCACATGGATTGGGCCTTCATCACTGTCTCTAACTTATTCATGGAGAATTGTGAAAGAAAGGTCTAAAGTTAAGAATGTGTATATTTTTATGTAGGAAATTAAAATAAGTACCATGTGTCATATCATCCATGACACACACTGATCTCATACTCACCCACACAAACGAAAAGTACCTATTTGACTATTTTTGTCTATTGTTGAGGAGTCTGAGTCAAAATAAATTGTCCGATTCATAGTTCAAGCAACAAAGAACATATGGGTTTTTTTACACAGTTGTAAGAGAAAGAGGAAGTTGAAGTTCTAAGCTAATTTAGCAGAGGAAGTGCCTTCATGCAGCAGACCACTGTTGATTGTGTTGTATAATCTGTAATTTTGCTTTGCAGTCCTTGCCAGGGGGCAATGCACAGGGGACGTATGAAGAGGCAAACAAGGATGAGAACAAGGAGAAGAACAGATACCCCAACATCCTTCCCTGTGAGTGTACTTTCTGTTCTGTAGGAGCTTGCTTTGCTTCTGAGTCAAACTCTGCTTCCTGTTTCTATATACACAAACAAGCGCCATTGTGTCTTTGACACGTTTTTTTTTTTTTTTCTCTCGCTCTGACAGATACAGTAAAGCTCCCATTAACCGCTTGCACATGCACTTACAATGACAGAACAATATTCTAATAGTTTCCTCCATAGCTTTCCTTTCTAACACGTGTGGTTCCTCTTCTGAGAACTTGTGTTTTTATCACTGGTCTTGCACTGCAGTTATGCCAGCAGCTCTTAAAATTAAAAATAAATAACTAAGCATGTAAAAACAAGTCTAAACTTGTGTAACCCTATGGGGAGAAGATGTGTTTCTACATTCCTGCATTTTTGGCAACAATAACAAAGTACAAAGAATTGAGTAATGCGTTTTTGCAGCTTTTCTAATGGATGAGTTTTAGTGCTTGAAATAGGCTTTAGGTCTTAGATTTGCAAAAGTATTCACACAGTGAGCTTTTTTCATGTGTCTAATTGCAATTTCATGAAAAGTACTGAATTTTTTTTACTTCAAAAAAAAATCTCCCAAAAGATTAGATGGGTACAATTTGTGACCAGAATCTTTTGAAGTCTTGACCCAAATTCTCAATCGGGTTTAGGTCTGAACTTTAACTTGGCCATTCTGACACATTAATCCATCCATCCATGCATTTTCTGTAAACCCTTGGTCTCCCTCAATTGCCCTTATGTATGAGTGTGTGTTTTTTGTTGCCTTATGATGGACTGGTCCTGTGCGCAACATAGCTCTTGCCAAGTGACTGCTGGATGAAACATTTTTGCAGCAATTTTAGCTCGACTGAAGAAAAAATAGTTGATTAATTGAACAGTTCTCAGTGAATTTGTCAACGTTGGGATATTGTTCTATAGTCTCACTACTTTAAACTTCTCTACAACTTTCTCCTGTGTTCCTTGGTTGTCATGCTGATGTTTAACTAAACAGACTTGAACTCTAAGATCTAACTAGGCCATTTCTGAAGGCAGTTTGTTGAACTAGATTTTGAGATCGAAGATAAGGGTGTAGTACAATATGTGAATACCACACTCATCAGATCAGCAGTTGTAAGGAGCTTAGAAAATCCGTTCCACTTAGTAATTATCCATTACTTTGTGTTGGTCTGTCATATAAAATCCCAATAAAATTCTGGTAAACTCAGTTTTAGTTTTAGTCGACTTTAGTTTTGAGAAAAAATCTGAAAACCTTGGATGAGTATGTACACTTAGCGAATTAGTGAATACATGTGGAAATTATGGAAATTACCATCTTCAGTAGTTTGTAATTCCTTTTCTGTGCTTTGCAGAATCTGACAAAAACAGTTGAAAAGGTTGAAACTTTATGGTTTCTGACTCTGTTTCTTTGTTGTGTAATTGTGCAGATATTGAAGTATGTGGACAATATTCAGTTTGATGCATTTGTTCACAGGGTTAAAATGTAGCATTTTAGCAGTTTGGTAAGCATCTCAGGTTTTTTGTTTTTATACGTTTGCAATTGAATTTAAATAATTTTCAAGCCTGATAAACTGCATATCATTGTTCATAATAACAGAGGTACTTTCTTTTTACAGTAACTGTATATCTTGAATAATAATAATAATAATACAAATCCCTCTAAAGTCTTGGCTAAGAGGTACAGCAGGATAATTGCACAGTTTTAAGATGCTTCCCAGCTATTTGATTCACAAAAATGCAAACAAAGCTAAATACTACTACAGAAAATAAATTACTCAGCCACCTAAAACCACCTCATCTCAGATAATGAGCAAAATTACTACAAATGACAACATACCAATCTGGGTTGGCCAGGTGTAGGCTGCTCAATTTTTTTGCTCAGTCAGCCAAATTTTTTAGTTATTGTTCACCTCCTCATGTGTCCAGACAACAGTATTAAAATTTGTTCAGTGGTTTTGTCTGTCGCAGTTAAAGTCAGTGCATTATGCTGGCTGGTTCTCTTCCTTGCCATTTATAGAGTCAGAAACTTTAGGTGAGCGTTCGGCTATTTCTAGCTATTTGTTCGGCTATTTGTCATTGTCATATTTTCAATTTTGTGTTCAAAACTAGTCCTTCAATGTGTAATATTAGCTACAGTAAAAATTTTATTCTTAGGTTGAAAATGCACAAAAACTGAAAAGAGGTGCCTGCGATGAACTGGCGACCTGTCCAGGGTGTCCCCCGCCTCTCGCCCGAAACATTCGCTTGAGATGGGCACTGGCACCCCTCCCAATCCCACTAGGGACGAGGGTGTAAGAAAATGGATGGATGGATGAAAAGAGGTGCATTGTGAAGAGATGAGGCCTTTAAGCTGCTAAAAACTGACAGTGTCACTAACACTAGCCTGGCCATTGCCTTCCTATTCCGCTCGATTCAAATCTCACCTCAAATCACAGTCTAGGCTTTCTCCCACTGACTTGGATTTCACCAGTAGAATTTCTACCAAGCCAATCAGAAAACTGAAAGACAAGTTGTCTGCCTGTAGTGTTAGCAATGGCAGCAGAGGAAGTGGATGAAGTCATTTAGTCTGTTGCCAACATGCTTCCAATATTTGGCCAGAAGTGCCGAACGAGGCCCAGAGTGCTTTTCCTCGTTCGGCCCAGCACTTCATGGACAAAAATGAGTGATACTTCCACCTAAAGTATTTCTTTGTTTCTTTTCTCACTAACAGATGATCATTCCCGAGTGGTGCTGACTCAGTTGGATGGGAATCCATGTTCAGACTACATTAATGCATCTTATGTTGATGTGAGTTAGTTTTTCGTCATTCTGATTATGTAAATTCACAAGTTGACGAAATAATTAATTGTGTTAATGTCAGATAAATGTTTACAGTATTGTTTCAGAAGGTATTAGTTTAAAAAATATATTTTTTTAACACTCAGAAAGTAGTGCTTTACATCATTGTCACTAGAAATATTCTTTTACCACCAGGGTTACACAGAAAAGAACAAATTTATAGCTGCACAAGGTAAGTAAATGTATAAAGGAAACCAATTTTTTTTCCATTAGATATTACAATAACCTCGTATTTTATTTCTCAGGACCAAAAGAAGAGACAGTAGCAGACTTTTGGAGGATGATTTGGGAGCAGAAAGTAGCAACGGTTGTCATGCTGACAAATCTGAAAGAAAGGAAAGAGGTATTTACTACTCAAGTTCCCTTACCTGTAAGAGAAGTGATAAGGTGTGCAGATATGGAGATTGCTGCTTTTTTTAACTAATGGTTTTATGTTAATGCTGTGGGCTGAAGTGAAACTCAGAACTTGGGTGATGTATGAAAGAGCAGTGGTGTTTATTTTTTGTCTATATAAAGTTTTAAAATGTTATATAGCAAAAAACAACTTCTTGCAAAGTTGTTCATTCAGATGTTCTTCCGTAATGTGATCTGGAATGATTTTGAATTAGTTTCAATTAACATTTTATTAAATTATGTGTTTCTCATGGTATATTCCTGCAGGACAAGTGTTACCAGTACTGGCCAGACCAGGGCTGCTGGACTTACGGGAATGTAAGGGTGGCAGTCGAGGACTTCACAGTCCTAGTAGACTACACAATACGCAAGTTCTGTGTACAACATGTAAGTGCAAACCAGTTCCTCTTGAATTCATTAAGAAACTTTGTTAACTTGCATTTAATCTGCATATTTCCTAAAGCGACAGCACATTTTAAGTGTTTTCTGTAAAAACAACATGTTCTTCCAGAATTCAGAATTCTAGAATTCTTTCTCAGTGTTCATTTTAAAAGATGAATCGATCGTGATTATAGCCGTTACTTCTGGAATGAGCAAATTTTTAAATAAGGGCCCTAGATAAAATCTGAAATTAGAAGGAAGTCAAAGGAAGTATATGATGAAAGAATGCCAATTTTTAATCTGAGACCTACATAATGCTACAAAAGCATGCAATACATCTGGAATATATTGGCCTACAAATAATGCACTCCTTTGTGACATTTATGTTGGAGACTTTGATACTATGATAATATATTGTGCAGTATTGTATTACTGCACAATGAAACGGCTTAAGAAGCCGTTTCAGCTTCTTAAGCTGAAACGGCTTTTACTTAAGAAGTGAATCACACGCTAACTGTGTTTGTAGACCTGAAATATAGGTCTACAAACCATAAAATGTTTTAAAATTCATTTGCAAGGAGCATAAAATAATAATATATAGTACATTTAATTGCGCAACAGATGGGAGGCGACACATCACAGGAAGCTTTGTTATCATTAGACACCACGGTGTGCAGTCATATTTCCCTTTGCAAGACATCCTAATCTTTTATGCCTAGTAACAAGGCTGAACAATATAATGCAATATTTAATTGGATTCTATATTGGAACATTAATTCAGCCAGACAAGTTATGCAGACTTCACAGGCTTTGTGTTAACCTGCTTCAGGCTAACGCAAAGCAAGACTTGATTCTCCTAGATGAGAAAAGCTTTCTAGTTGATTTCTGAAAACATAAATTACTGTCTTAATATATAACTTCAATATTTATATTTTACTTTCACAGCAAGCCAGTGATGCTGCTAAGACTCCCCGTCCGGTCACACAGCTTCACTTCACCAGCTGGCCTGACTTTGGAGTCCCTTTCTCCCCTATTGGCATGCTCAAGTTCCTGAAAAAGGTCAAGGCTGTGAATCCGCCATTTTCTGGGCCTATTGTGGTCCACTGCAGGTACTGAAGCGTCAGCAGCTGATGTCGCTAAATGCGTTTACTTGAACTGAACAAGTTTAGTATTTCTGAATGAGGTTTTGTTTGTTTCAGTTATCCACTTAGTTTCTATGGGAAGTGATGTATTTGGGTATGAATGTACTCTCTGTGAGTCTGTGGGTAAACAAAAACAAAGTGATTTATAGCAACAAATGTGTTTACAAGCACAGATGTGCTTTTGTTTTTCCTCCCGCTTCCCATTACCATACAAGTGTCAGCTGAGCATTGTGGTAAACACAGTGTGTGTGTTTTCTGTCCCCAGCGCTGGTGTTGGGAGAACGGGAACCTTCATCGTAATCGACGGCATGATCGACATGATGCACGCGGAGCAGATAGTTGATGTGTTTGGGTTCGTCTCCAAGATACGAGAGCAGCGCTCCCAGCTCATCCAGACAGATGTGAGTTAAAGATGGACTCCCTGGTGCGTTATCATCAACTACCCATACGGTGTGTATTTAACATTTGTCTGTCCTCACCCTAGATCCAGTACTCATTTGTCTACCAAGCCTTGCTTGAATACTACCTCTATGGAGACACAGAGTTGGATGTGTCATCTCTGGAAGGACATCTGCACAAACTGCACAACACCTTTGCCGACGGTGACCGTGTGGGCCTGGAGGAGGAGTTTAAAGTAATTTGATTTGTTTCACATTCTGTCTAAAACAGAAAAAAAAACTAAATGAAAAGGCTAGAAACACCTTTTGCTTACCAATGTAAAGTACTTGGAGATGCACTAATCAGAATTTTGTAGCCATTTGCAATCAGATTTTTACCTCGACAAGTGGATAGTAATTTAGATTTTTATTTGACTATAGTATGTAGTAAGTAGTATATAGTAAATTGTATTTTACTATAGTAGATCAAGATTTAGAAACAGTATTCAAAATACGTTTTTGTACACTTCCTGTTCTGAGTAGTCGTAGGTTATTTATATTAGCAGCAGAGGTGGCATCGCATCACTGGGTGAGATTAGTTCCTGTGAAACAAGGTGATTATTTTTGAAACAAAGAAAATCATAAACGAGTCTGCATCATAAACTTGGATTTTTGGCATCTTTACTTTGCGATTACTTTGAAAATATGGTCTGTGAGTGAATAGTTTAGTACGTTGGGCCTTATCTTGACTAAGATTTGCAAAATACTTTCAGTGTTTTTTAGTCCAGCATGTTGCATGATAGATTGAGTTAAAATTAAAGTGTAATCTATAACTTTGCCATCTTATCTGCTTGGTTTTGCTCTCCCTCTTAGCCTCAACCACAGACATTTCACGACTTGTCTTATGTCGCTTTGCTTCCTCTGATACTGAAACTAACTGCCTTTAGGTCTATAGTAGTGTCGTGAGCAAGACCTAGATGGGATCAGAGCTAGCAATCGGAAGTAAGTAGGTTCGATTTTTGGGTACATCTTTAAAAAAAAATCTACAAATGATGATATTCTGGTTGTGGGTGTTTTCTTGAGTACTATGAATAAATAGTCTTTCCATCTAATTGAAAAAATGGTTTCCATCTTATCAAGGTTTCATTTAAAAGGTTGCTTCTGCCTGCTTTAAAACATAAAGCAAATATGTTGTTTCATTTTGGCAATGAAAAACTCAGGAGTCAGTTCTTTGCTGTATACTACAGGAATGGTGAGTCTGAATACATACTGCTTAAGTGATTGGCCAACATTTATTTAACTCTATGCAGCTCTAGAGCAATAGAGGCCTCTGGCCTAATTCTGATAGAAAAACTAAATTAAAACAAACCACTGGTGAGGAAGCAGGAAAGTCATTGTGGGCTTTCAGAGCAGGGCTGAACAATGTTTATAAAAGGATGTGGCCTTCTGTGATATTTCATTTCTCTTCACATTGCATGCACCGTCAAGTATTTTTACTTTGTTTATTGAAACGGAAAAAAGATTGAAAATATGAACACGCAAAATCAGAAAAGTTGTAACACCCTTATTGATATTATTCTAACAAGATTGTGCACAATAGTATTGATTTGGGTGAACCTTTGGCGCCAACTTTAGATTTTTTTCTCTCTTTTTTTTTTTTTAAGAAAAATGTAATCACAAAAAAAATCTGTGTTGCGAAGTTAGCTGCAAAGCAAGTGAACCTTAGATTTAATTTTAAAATGATTGTATTTTTGAATTCCTCACACTTTGCATTCTTTTGACTTCTCAGAAACTGACCAACATGCGAATAATGAAGGAGAATATGAGAACTGGGAATCTTCCTGCAAACATGAAGAAGAACAGAGTTCTACAAATTATTCCATGTAAGGAACAGGAATCCACTTTGTCTACTTATGGCAGTTTGAAGATATAGTGTCAGGTAGATGTGGGGTTGGGGACCACATCGACCCGTGAATAGCTAAAAGCCACACATACTTGAAACTCACTCTATCTACAAATCTTCTACCAATAACCTCTTCTCCACTGAAGAGCACTGTTGTTAGTACCAAATGTTAGCATTAGAGTCCTGCCAGCTATTCATCCACATATTTCTTATTTTTTTATTATTTAAAAGGCAATATTGGATTTTTGAGTGAGGTCCTATGAAAGTGGATGAATACAGTAGACAGCTAATCTGTTAGCATAGAATTATTTATTAGAGTTATCTTAAATTGGTAGTCAACTAAAACACTGACTAACTACCTTCCGCCAAGCCCACAGTAATATCTTTCTCCTACAGGTAAGGGAACTATTACAGATAATGTCACGGAACCTCACTTCAAGAAATCCAGAGTTACACTTCAAGCAGTCTACTCTGAGAACCACTCATGCCGGTTTATATATCTAAAACCTCATCTGTTGCTCTAATGTACGTTTGTCATCTGCTTTGTCCATTTCAGATGATTTCAATAGAGTCATTCTCTCCATGAGAAGAGGCCAAGAGTTCACAGATTACGTCAACGCGTCTTTTATAGATGTAAGAAAACATCTCTTCCTGCAGCAACAGGTTACCAACAGTACTTATACTTCACCCTGTTATATCAAAAATGTAATAAATGAATGCTCTGCTGTTTCTCAGGGATACAGACAGAAGGACTACTTCATTGCCACACAGGGCCCTCTTCCCCATACTGTGGAGGATTTCTGGAGAATGGTGTGGGAATGGAAATGTCACTCCATTGTAATGCTTACTGAGCTCCAGGAGAGGGAGCAGGTGATCCACCAAAGCTACTCATTGAACACTTAACTAAGCTAAATTTCTACTTTTACTGTCTTTTTCACATAACATGCAGTGTTATTTTTGCCAAATCTATTATAATGCATTATATTCTGCATATTTATATAGCAATTCTGTTTTGCAGGACAAATGTTGCCAGTACTGGCCCACAGAGGACTCTGCTACCTATGGAGACTACACTGTAGAGCTGAAGGGAGACACTTTGTGTGAAACTTTCAGTCTACGAGACTTGGTACTCACCTTTGTGCCGGTAAGCAAATTAACTTTCCACTATCAGAGATGTAAATGTGGCTTCCTTTACATCATTTACAACACTTGACTCTTCTGATGGAGCTACTTTGTTTGCCTGTAAGAATTGTATTTAAACATTAAAATCCCAAACACTAGTAAAATGTTATCTAAACTGAGTCTGTTCTTAAATTTATTACCAGATCAAGCAGAATACAAACCTTTGCTCAGTTTTATGTTGGGTTTTTGACACCTCACATCTTTGAGTGAGTAAATCTGGATCCTTCTAAGCAAATGGTTCTTGTTTTTTTTTATCCAAAAAAATGTCACATTTACCAGGTAGCTTACATTAACTAAGAATACCATATCTACAGGCTTCCACAACCTTGATTTAAAAATATATTAATTTAAAAGAATTGTTACAAATAATAAATGCAACTCTTTGATAGAAGTGTTTTGGAAGTGGTCCACCAACTGTCTAAAACTTGGAACAAAACAGGAAGCATAAAACTCTCTAGACTGTGAGAGTAAAGCAGGATGTGTTTAGGCTTATCAACCAGGAGGTTCTTATTTCGTATATTTCATTAACTTCGACCCACTTCACTCTTTTAAAGGCGCGATTGTTCATTCGCCTCCCAGAATATCCCTCGTCGGCCCACCTCTTATATACTGCACAGCACGCCCCATTATCGTTCATAAACTGCTAATAAATCACATTTCAAAGGTATTATGATCTCATCTACCTGTGCATTTCCTCTAAAAGGAGAAGCAGACAAGGACGATCAGGCACTTCCACTTCCATGGCTGGCCTGAGATCGGCATCCCAGCAGAGGGCAAAGGCATGATTGACATCATCGCCTCAGTGCAGAGACAGCAGCAGCAGTCTGGGAACCATCCCATAGTCGTACACTGCAGGTAGGCTTCAGTTTGTGAAAGTGGCTCATTCTTGAGTAAACATGTACTAAAGCCAACATTTTGTGTTTATGCTACAGTGCTGGTGCAGGGCGAACAGGTACGTTCATTGCACTGAGCAATATCTTGGAGCGAGTCAAAGCAGAAGGCCTGTTGGACGTGTTCCAAACCGTCAAGAGTTTACGCATGCAGAGGCCTCATATGGTCCAAACTGTTGTAAGTAGAAGAATATGATATTGCCAATAATCAGAAATGTATCAGAGATATGTATGTCAGTTTCCACAGCTCCGCCAGGCCCCAATAGTCAGAAAAACCACTGAGTGCAGGTCAGTAGAGACAAACCAAACTATCATCAATCGGGTTAGGGTGGCTGCCCTCACTCATCTGTACATGCATGGTAATTAATACCACCATCTGGGCACATACAAGCTTATAATGACAGCCGCTCAATCAAACAGCATAAAGTGCTGGTAATGCTAAGTAGGGACCCTGTGTAACTGGGTGACCTTGACTCGCTGTTTTGATTATCAAACATTCCGCTAACTCTATAAGAAATGTACATTAATGGCTTTTGGGTTCTGTAGTAGAAATGCCTGCTCCTTAAAAATTCATTTTAATCGCCCTTCACAGACAAGCAATTAGTCAGTGGACTTGATTACAAACATGTGGATTTGAAGTCCAACATTTATGAGATAATAGAGCTGCACAATATTACAATCGTCAAAGAACTGCTTGAATATTTCAAGACCCTAAAACACCTGAGCAACAACCTCCAGGGGGCAGGAGTAAAAGTAAAACAGGAATTTTACAAAAAGTACTGTGATAAACTTTAATAGTGATGAGGCTAAGATAAACCACCAACAAAGTGATGGATGGATGTTTCAATATGGAAAAAAAATCAAGGATCTTCTTAGGATTCCCAAGCTCCTCTATGAAATGCAGTGATCAGATTCTACATTTGTGTGTATATATGCACAATGTATTCTTTCAATAAGTTTTACAGCTTCTCGTTTTACTGGTCACCATGTAATCCACATTTCTTCTTTCCCTACAGGAACAGTATGACTTCTGCTACAGGGTGGTACAAGACTTTGTTGACATTTACTCAGACTATGCCAATTTTAAATAAAATTTGCCTTAAACCTGGTTTTTAAATGTTTTTTAAAGCCAATTTTGCAGTTTTCAGTTTCCTTAACCTTGTCAAATGATCTTCTATTTTGCTATGCACTTGTCCTACCATTAACCCAAGTTGTTGTTCTGCTGTGACGTATGGTATAGTCAGAGGGTGAAAACTGTAAATGGACGAAAAGTCAGATTAATGGTGTACATTTTAAAACATTTATTAAGCATTGCTACAAAGTTGATCTCCTATTTGTTGTATAATATTGTTTTATAACATTGTTTAAATGTCTGAGTTTTATTTTGAACTGATAGTTTTTAAAAAATGTAGTTATTGTAAATGTATTTATGTATTGACATTCCTTGCTTGTGTTAATGTTTATTATTTTTTTGCTAATTATGAATCTTTCATTTACTGCTGACATTTGAGATTATAAAAATGTTGGGTTTTTTTTTCTTCAAGATACTGTCAGAAATGTTTATAACAATGACAGCCATATTGCAGAGAACAAAAGTCTGAGGTGGTGATGCTGAGCCTGGCTTTTACAAATTAATTCAGCTAGCCAACCCAGACAGACAGAACCTGCCTTTTATCTGTATACAGCAAAAAGTACTAAGAATCACTGCACATTAAAAAAGCACAGTAGTAAAAGTTTTTGCCAAGAACCTTTAACACAGATTGTGGTTTTTTCATGTTTAAATTATTGTTAATTAGTGCCATAAGTTAAAAAGAATGATGCCTACAAGTTACCTATGGATACAGAGTGCAGAAAAGTCTAATTTTATGTTGCACAGTCAAAACACAAAAATGCTAGCCAAGAGTTACAAACACGATCCTTTGTCAGTTTCTTTGCCAAACTGGTTTACAAAATAAAGAATGGGAACGAGAAAAGACAGGATGTAAAATTTAAATAGATTTTAGAACAGAGTCTGATCCATCTGGTACTCAAACACCTAACAGTTTTATTTTTGCTACATGTAAATACTACATGACAAAGTGCTAACATAGTGACCAGTGGCTATGGAGCAAGGAACTGTAAAGTGATTGGTCCAGTTTTGTAAACTACATGTATGTGACTGTGAGATACAGACTGAACAAAACAACACAAGTCTATGTTGCCAGGGCTTGATTTCTGTTCAAATGGTCATTTTGAGGAACAGAGTGGAGGGCTTGTTTAGACTCCAGCTCTTTGCCTTTGCTCTCTCTTTTTCTCTGTGGGTGGTCTATCATGTTTTGGACTGTCTGTGTCTTTAAAATGCAAGTTGCAATATTAAATTCATCTAAAAATGTTTTGGATTTTAGTGGAATTTTCTTTACAATGTAGGTTTGTTCAAAGACAAGCCACCATTGTCACTCTTTAAGGCTGAAATGTGTACGCTTACCAATGGAAGAAATACAGCTGCAACTTTGTGCGTCATTATTGGCCTCAAGGCATGCTCAATGTGATACGGTTTAGAAACAATAGGAAGCATCTGCTTTGGGTAACTGACTCTTCCCTGACAAATTACAGGAGAACAGTACATTTAGAGAAAAGAGGCTACACTCACCATGTGTCGATTTTTTTTTAAAGAAAACATTTCTGTTGTAGGTAACAACAGAAAACTTGCAAAAAAAGAAAACCCTGGTGGTTTTAAGTACCATTACAATTTTCTAATTCCTACAATAGTCATAAAATAACTAGAACCAAAGCTACATTTTTCATCTGAACACACATGAACAATCTTCCAGTTATGCATTATTTTCAAATGGGAATGATATTGGAACGAGCCAGCAGAGGGCACCGCACATCAAACCAATAAGTTGGTGAATTATTTGGTGTGGGGTTTTTTTGTGAAAAGCAAAGGGTAAAATGCTGTTGTGGTGGAATGCAGAGATTCATGCAAACTGATCACAAATAAACAAGCAGTGAGACATTAATCACTAATCAGTAGTTATGGGGAAAAAAGATTTTATCTGCCAATACAAGTTTCTAACCACTTCAGTCGTCTCAGCAAAACATCTCCAAATCCAGCATGTTACATTTTAGACAACTTCGAAGTTCAAAATGGCATAACAGAATAAATTTGATGTACTGTCAAGTATTGCTATCTTATAGTTTGAATGAATGAACATCTTTTTTGTAGAAAATGGGTTTTTAACAATGCTGCTTCTATTGCTGTACTTCCTCTGCTCTGACTTCATTTTAAACAGTTAAGTGCTCAGAATATTAGTCTTCTATTGGTCATAAGTCAGAGTTAATCAGATTCAAAAAAAAAAATCTGTTTTGATCAATTGTGACGAACCACACTTGACTGGCTGATTTCCAACAAGGAGAAACACATTCACTGTAAAATCAGCCTTAAGTGCATATAGTTTACATTTACTTTATACTGCAATCACTATGAAACCATCTAAAAGAATGCCTTATTGGTTTGATTTAAATGATTTTTCATTTCAACCAACCTCAACTCGGGGTACCTTCTGGGTCTCAGAGTAAATGGAGTCGGAACACAACTTCTTGGTGGCATTCATCAGAAAAACTACAGGAACCAAAACCAAATTGTGCACATTAAGAGAGACATTTTGAACCAAAATGTATCATACAATTTATGAACTGCTTATGGTTTATAAAGTCTGGTATTTAAAAAGCTGCATAGCTTTGTCATTTGTTTCTAGTGTTTTTTTATACAGAACAGTCTTTTAATCAATATCAGCAAACAATGGAAAGAGCAAATCTGTGCTAATTTTGTTACACGTTACGGTTTCTATTTTTTAAACAGTAATGTAACAGAAAGCTTCTTTGTTGACAATTTTCACTTCCTCGGAGAAGTGGCCAACTCCACAGAGACGGCTACTCCCTGCTGGAAAAAAAAGTGCTCAGGATGAGCAAAGAGGTCACATGAATTATGTATTAACCCTAAAAACGAACTTCGTTTTAGTGACATATTTTTACTTACAAAGCTTTCCATTTTCTTTTGAACAAAGTCTGGAAAATGAAGCAGGCTGGCCTGAGCTGTGACCGCTTTACTGCAGTCTTTTCATGTCTGGCTTTTGGAAACTATTTTGTAACAATACTGGGCATTTGTGTAATGAACTCAAGTTGGCATTTCCTTTTATCCAAAATATGCTGAAGTTTGTTTAATGGTAGCGATTTGGAACCAGGATGCCGAATAAGAGGAACACATAAAAATAACTGGAATATTACTTATTTTTTTCATAGCTCTTACAGGAGATCCTACAGATAAAACTCAAAGCCTTTTACCAGAGCAGATAAGCAGAAGTCTGGTATTCTAAAATCTGATAGCTTTGTCACTTGTTTCTAAAGCTGCATCTATCCCCTTTAACATATGTAGTCCAATAGAAACACACATCTTCCTCCTGCTGTCAATGTTTTCACCTGAAGCTGAAGTACTGGAGTAACAATAGCACGATGACTCAGTTTTCATATGACTTGTTGATCATTTGGCTCATAATGTATGCCAGTGTGTCCAGCAATCGTGTGTTGATAAACTTTAAGAAAAGCTTGTTCTTCTTGTTCGTAAACATAGTGCTTTGCGTTAAACATTGTAAAATTCGTGGGGCAAAGGTTATCACATGGAGATAAACAGAGAAATGAGGTGGTAGACAATCTTGATCACGCTTGACCCGGATTGGTTTAATTAGTATGTGCAATTAATCTGTGTCAAGCACAACCCCTACCTATTAAATATGCTGACATACCCAAGACTTGAAGTATGCTTGATGCTCAACTATTCTGCCAAAATTTAATTTAGCAGAGTCAACAGCCAGACCACTGGGGCAACCACAGGTATTGAATATGAAGTATAATGTTTCTCAGGTAAGAAACTATGTTTTACTTTTTACTTCCTTTTTTGTGTATTTGTCAGTACAAAGCTCCTGTTTATATCCCCAGATTGTGCTATAAAATCAAATCAAATCAAATGGTCTGACAGTAAATTCACCTAATTTAGACATAAAACATGCAAAATATTGCAGGCACAATATAGCAGCTATTCAGTCAAAAAGACAATTGAAAAACCTGCAATCAGTAAAATAATATTCAACAGTAAGGTTCTCAGTACCCTAACTTATACATGAGTCAAATAAATCTCACAACACTCTCTATATCAAATAATGTCAAGTAATAAAGGAGACATTCGTTCAAAGTCAAATGCAGGTTGCATCAAAAATAAGCAATCCTGAGTTACGAAATCAAAGCTTCCTAAGAGCATGGCTAATTGTTCTGTCCTGGTTCTGACTGGTTGTTTCGGAACGAACTGAGTAATTCTGCATTATGTCAGGAGGAGGCAGAGGAGCTAAAAAATTTTTTTTCTGAGATTATCTGGCTTATGTTAGGACACAGTGAAAATTTTAATACATATGTAAAATCTTATATATTCTTGTTTAATTTACATGCTGAAGCTTTAAGCAGACGTTCAATGTGAGAGTTCACTGGTGGAGTTTGAACGGGTTCTACGTCTATGAAATATTACCACCACTAGTGCGTAGCGGCGGTCCAACAACGAGAGCAGAACCCAGCGTCTTCTATAGTTCCACACCACATTGCTTAGGATTTGTTGTCGAGTGCTTGCGCAGTGTGAAGGAAAAAGGAGGTAAGCTGCACACACAGGCTGTGAAGCGAGATGCATGTGATTGGTTTTGGCTTTTTCACGGAAATCGGACGATTATAAATCGGTGGCTGATCGATCGGCACACATCTAGTAATCATATAAAGTAGCATCAACAAAAGCACCCCGTTACACTGTATTAAAAGCAAAGTGCTTTATATTAATAGGGAAAAGTTTCATTTAAACCATTTATATTATCAGACTTGTCTCTTGAATGAGTGGCGTTAACTGATGGAAAATCAGAGAAAATAGACATGGGGGCATATAACTATTCTGAGAATTAACTCTGAGATCTTGTCTGCCAATCTTCACAGATGGTATCTTCTGCACGTCTTTTTGAAGCTTCACTGCTTTCCTTACGACTTGTTAAATTCACTCTTACGACTTGTTAAATTCACTCTTACTCTCTTGCTCTCTCTTTCACAGCGGAGCATCTTGGTGCACTAAAACCATTGAACAGACAGCTTATGTCTGCAATAACTCAATCATGCAGCTCTTACTGAAATGGTAATGTGACACAATGGCACCAAAACTGCATTACAACTGATATTATACACCACTATTGCATTATCAGTCAAATATGCTTTCAAATCTTATTTTTCAGAAAATATATTGCATGATTTGATGAACAGGGTGAAGGCTGAATACGAAAAATTGTTTAATGAAAATTTAAAAAGCATCTGCCAGAAACCAATGGGTCTTGGACTTGGGATTCGGAATAATCTGAACAAATACTTGCTTTGCTCCTTGGAGTTTAAATAATGAAAAAAACCAACATCGATGATTTTCAACAGCTTATATCTGTTCTCATATCCTTTAGAGCCATCACTTAGTTAAAAAGGTAGCTACCCACCTATCCGGTGGAACTAAAGAAACCTTTTAAATTAGAAATGAAACATAAGAAGCCAGTAACAGTAGTCATTTTTCTTTCAATCAAAGATGACAGCTCCTATTTACTTTGGCTTTTTTTGGGATGGCACTAAATCACAACAAATGTCACCTGAAGGTCCTTTACAAGGTAATTTAAATTAAGTTATATAGAGTCCAACTTGGGCAGAATTAAAATCACATCAATGCTTCTCATTATACAGTCAGAATAAGACCCTGATACAATTACAAATTCCAGTTCAATCTAACTATAAAACCAAACCCAGTTTAACGTGGTTCCTCACAGACAAGGTAAAGGTTAGGAAAAAGTTATATGCACATCAGCAGATTTACTTACTGACACTTTTTAAAGTGCGAGTGGAACAGCTTTTAAGTAGTTCATAGTCAATGTTTAAATTTATTTTTTAGTCTATTTTTAAAACAATATCTGGTATTTGATAGTCAGGTATGAAAGCTCCCATTTAATCAGTTTTGGGGTTATGTCTGTGCATCAACACTCCCTTGTACCACTTAGCAGTCACAACTTCTCCCTTTCCTCTTTGAGCCCTTGGTATTCTTAAACTTCTCATATCCTTTTTCATGTTGCTTGGGATTACTAAATAGGGTCAAATCTTACAACACCGTGTCTGTGAAAACCAGGTCACAGTAAAACAGGAATTTACTGTTATTTCAAAACAAATTGGAGATCACCTTTGAAACTGTTTAACGTCTTTTCGCAATTAACAGCTAACACTGATACAGCAAGCTCTACTAAAACAATTCTCCATCTGTTTCTTAGAAAATGTATCCTTACCCTAATTTTGACATTTCTAAACAGATGTCAAGATTTTCAAATCCAACATGTTCCATAAAAAGCAGGGCCGAAAGTTTTAATTTATGACAGGCAGTGAAACAAAGCAAAAAGAAGCCTTATGCGAAACTCAGAAGAAATACCAGGAAACCATGAAAGCTTTCAAAAACAGTCACAAAAACATGTATACATAATCAAAAAAGCGCTGTTGCTGCAGTAGATGTCAATATGATGCACCTACTCACCCCATAGCTTAAAAATAGCACTAGCATCATTGTGACTGATTGTAATTAACATCCAACCTCCAAAAATGTAACTGATAATTTCTCACATGTGAGTGAAATACACTGTTGGAGCATTAGAACATACAAAGTGCCTCGTAGTTCTTTGGTTTTAGTGTATGGTTATATAGCTACTAATGCTACAAAATCAATGCTTACTGTCTTTATTACAGCCACGGACATGTGTTGAATGCATATTAATCTTGCTGTGTACAGTTCAAGGACCACAATAAAAATGAGCCTAAAGCATCTCTTAAAAACACAGGCAAGATTCTTTCCAAAACATGCAAAACAAAGCCACACAAGTGGAATGCCCCACCTTATGACTTTATCCAGGAGGACGCTTAAATCATTGAACGTCTGGGCTGAAATGCCAAGCAGCATAATTACACAGAAAAGCCAGAAGTCTTTGATCCAAGTGTCAGATGAAAAACAGGAGGACAGTGTCAGCTGAAATGTCTGTCCAGCTGTCTCTACTCCAGCAGGACGCACACAAAACCCATTTAAATCACCACAGACATGAACCTTTGATGTCCTTTTAAAATAAGTGCAAATTAGCTTCGCTCCCCACTTCCCAAGAAAATTCTGCACAAACTGGAGTCATAAAGCAGGAGCCCGTCACTCTTTGGTTTCATGAAACGGCGTCACATCTTTTGCATTTCATCAGCTTTTTTTTTTTTTTTTTAAGCCAAGTTGTGCACACAAATTTGTGTACACAGCTTAACAAAAGCCATCAAAGTCGAATTCCTTTTCTTGATTCATTTTTGAAAAAGAACGCATCGTATTCAAACTCTTCAGTGTATTACAACAAACCGCCGGTCAGTAAGTAAGCTAGTAAATACAGCCTTTACATATTATGTGGCTTTTGGACATCTCTTAATGTGGAGAAAGCTGTCTACAAGTTAAACTGTGTACATTGTTTCTATTTACAACCTCTGAGCAGACAAACAGGAAATATTAAACATTAAACATGATACACTGCCTGTACAGTTGGATTTCATTAAGCAGTCGTTTTCCAGAAGTCTTCTAGGCACCAGTCAGCGAGGGAGGCCAGAGTTAGAACACTGATTTATTCACTTTTTATGTGATTAAACGACAAATATATGTGGTCAAACTCTCACAACTCCCTCATGTTCTTTCTCATCTTCTGGAGGCCCTCACATGTCTGTGAGGAACTGTTACTTAAACCCTGGAAGCATTTGTAAAATGAGGAAACACTGACATGTGACAAATGAGATCACTACCTACTTGCACAGTTTCAAAAAGGTAACACTTATAGACAAACTTTAAAGACCTCACTACACCACTACACTACACTATTTTACTATTTTTATGAGAGGGACTGTAATGTTAATTGGCAACAATTATCATCCCAAATATTTGACTTTGTAACTTACCGTTTTGAAAGCTATAGTATATTTTGTCTTTCCTATAAAAAGAAAGAATCAATAAAATATAAGGATTAAGTCTTGAGTAGCTAAGAAGATAAGGAGGTTTGAAAGTGGAAAAAATATAAAAACTTATTGGGCCCCAGGGTAAAAAGTCTAATTAAATCTTAAAGATGTCTCATGGGAAAAGGCCAAACCACAGCATCTTGATCGAATTAAAGTCAGACAAGTCAGACTTGATTAGTCAGACTTTAATTTGTCATAGGCATTAATTTGTACAGAGACAACATTAATTTGTCTATGACAAAATAATGTTGTCATAGACCAGGATATCAACATGTAGAGATACCAATGTATTCATCTGCATTTTGTACAGCCAAACTCTGTGGCAACATATTAATTTACTGATGTTGTACATTAGTCTGTGTGTGGACAATTGTATTTCAACTTCTGGTGCATTCCAGATGAAACCTTCCAAAATGGAAGATGAAAATTGCCAAAATTCTGTGTTAATTAGATCTAGAACAGTACAATGCGTGCATGTAAACATATTTTTAATACAAAGCAGAAGATAAATATGATCTAAAGAACAAAACTAATTTTAAGACTGATAGTGCGTCCATCCTGTACAATAAACAGGATGAGGCTGAGGTGGGCATTGTTTTTAGAAGATGTTTTGCCTCAGTGCAACCACTTCCATTAATATTACAGGAAGTTAAGAAATAACAGACTCCGGGGCTACAACCCCCCATTAAATAATCTGTTAGTCTTGTGTGGAGCACCTCCCAACACCAATTTGTAGCTTAGACATTTTAATTCATATTAGAATGTAAGTCCACAAATCACAAAAATAATATTTTTTTTTTATTTTTTTTTTTTAAGTTTATTTTTCCCCTTTTTACAAACAGCAGTGACAAGGTCCTTTTGTTGTGTTGCTTTATATGCACCAAAATGAAGTGCTGTTGAACATGAGCTATAAGTGAATTATAGTGGCGCAAATATTCCTTACTATACAGAATTGTTTGCACATTTGGTGGTGCAAGTTGATGCTAATGCAAACTGTTATGTGGAACCCTAAGTAGAAGGCAACTGGACTTTTTTTTTTTTTGCTTCTTGAAGATGTTTCATTTCTCATCCAAAAAGTTTCTTCAATTCTGAACATGTATAGGGAGCATCAGGCCCACAAATATTAGTCATAACAATAACACAGAGCCATTAAGGTCACGAGTCTCTGGCCCCACTTTCTGTTCAGTTTAATGTGTGGGTCGATGATCCAATATCTATAATATCCACAACATGCTTCGCTGCCTTACGTAAATAAAACTTTCAACCCGTCTTTCTATGGATACTTGATTTGAAAATCTTGGCAGCTGTTTAGAAATCTGAGAATTAGGGTAAGAACACATTTTCTAAGAAACACATACGGAGAACATTGTTTTAGTAGAGCTTGCTTCACCAACATTAACTGTTAATGTGAAAAGACAACGTTAGTTCCAAATGTGATCTCTGTAGGTTGTTTTGGGCACGTGTCTAAAGGTGTGAATTGCTGTTAAACCTCCTGAGGAGACGAGTCGAGGCTGCATCAAAGGTGTTAGACAGGCCTGAGGTCACCGCCTCCATTCAGTGTTGGTTTTTATGCTCATCATACTAGATGGCTTCTTTCTCTCCTCTCGTAAACCATGTGTCTTTCCTGTCCAAAATTCACATCGCCTTTTTTTAAAAGAGAGCTCTTTGTCCTCGAGTTGTTAATTAACTACAGAGTTGTGTTCTACTTTAGCACTTGTCCTGTTTTGGATGACTGATAATCTACAATAGTGTGTTGTGAAGGACCTAATTTCAATAATTATCTTAAAATGTAATTAATATTATCAGATGGTAATTTAGGCTTGTTTTTATTTCTGTCCATCTTCCTATCAAATCAACAGCTTCTCTGTCCCTGCTGAAGAAAAGATTCTCCATAGCACAATGCGTCTTTATGTGTCTGATCTGACCAGAGCTCTTTCCACATGTTTGTTGGGCTTGCTACATGGCTGGAGCAATCTGGAAACAGAATTTCCTTGGCTTTCTTTTGCCTTGCCACACTTCCATAAGAGCCAGTTTAGTGGAGCGTGTATGACTAAGAGTTGTCCTATTGTCTCTCCTGCAGGTTATCAATGACTTATTGGCTGGTTCTCTGGTAAAAGCTGTCTTGCTCTTCCTTTTGGTTTGGGTAGGCAGCAACCTCTTAGATTTTTTGAGATGTTCAAAGCGTAGGAAATGGCTTCCAATTTAACGAAGCACTAAAAGGGCTTCTTCGCAACACAAACCCAGACCCATCAAATTGGTGACTTCTAGAGACAAGTGGTTGCACTGGATTTTTATAGAGAAATTAGACTAGAGAAGAAAAACCATGAATGTATTATTTCTTCCACTCCACTTCAGTGCGCCTTTAATTTGGCACGTCTCATTAAATCCAAATGAAATATTTTAAAGTTTGTGGCTGTAAAGAAATAAAATGAGTCAAAAGTTCAAGTGCTAAGAATACCTCAGCAAGGCACTGTAAAAGATTTGTCCTCCAACTAATGATGATTCTTATATTAAATGACAGACTGATGGAACATTAAAGCTGAGCATTAAAACCTTCCTGTAGGAAATATTCTGCCTGTCATTTAGAGCATCATTAAATGAGGATTACAGCTGTCATAACAATGGGATGCCTTTTATTTCCGAACATTGCACAAAGCAAACATTATGCTCTCTCTGTGGTTTCATTATTACAAGTACTGTTTCACTACCAGCTGTACAGAATGTGCTGCAGGGACAGCATGACTACAGATCACACCCATATATCAGGCGTGTTGTGCTGATGTTGAGTTTGGTTCTCACACGAGAAACAAAGCAAGAGGAAGGAGGTTTATCGCAGTGGTTGGACTGCAATATGTGTTTAAAAAACAGCATGAATGTGTCCAGGATTTGATACTGTGTGGCCTTGTCAGAGGCAGGTAAATACGCCACACAGGTAAACAGAGTCACGGCCCCGGGAGGGTTGTGGTCATCCTCTGTGTGAAAAGCTAACAATGTCTGAAAGTTAATTCTGTAGGCATCAATAGAGGTTAGTAGTTTTATTCAGAAAGCTTAAATATAATAAGACAAGCGGGATGGTGGCTATCAGGTGCTTTTAGGCTGAAGAAGGAGTTCAGTATGCCTCCAGGTTCAGTTCCAGATTCCAACCAGATCCCAACAGTGCCTTCTTGTTGACCCAATTTAAAAAGAAACAGACAACGACAAAGAGAGTCATAAAGGTGACAGTTATAAAGAAGTTGCCAGTGAGGGAAGACAGACAGTTTGGTCAGGGAGAAATATTAAAGGAAGGTGAAGAAAGTGGAGACATATGAAAGCTATGGCAACCTTTCAAAGAGTGACAATATAGTGGAGGGAATGACAAAGGTATAGAGAGGGAGATGATGAAGAAGGGGTAAACAGAAGGAAAAGCTAAAGGCGCCTGGAAGAAGGGGGGAGGTGGGCTGAGCATGAGGGAGGAGAGAAGCTCTGCTTCTCCTAATAAAGCAAGTGTATTTGAAAGGAGGTGCTGTGTTACCACAGAGAAAGAGGAAGAGAGGGCTGAAGAGAGAGAGGAAAAGAGAGAGAAAGGGAAACTGCAAGGGGCACAGGATAGAAAGAGCATTGTGTTACTGCTGAGAAAGGACCCATGTCTGCACAAAGAGGTAGGTGTACTGCTGTGACTGGGTGCAAGCGCAAGATCTATCTAAAGTAGGAAATCCGTTTCTGTCAGCGTAACCAGTAGTAGGATGAACAAGCAGCATGTATTGACGTATCTGTTGAGCATGTGCTGTATATAACTGTAAGGCTTGTAGAGGATACTGTAACGGTTTGAACCAGGTGTGTGACTTTTACAGAGTGTGTTATTGGAATCTTACAGACGACAGAATCATGTGCTTTTTTATGGCGATCTTATTTTACTATGACTGAATTAGTGTGATGAGTGTTCTTGTTTGTTTTTATAATCCAGCCAGTGGCAGATCATTAGGTTAATGATGTTATCTGTTGGGGGTTGCCTTAAGTTTAATTGTCCGCATATCTCAATAAAAGCAAATAGCTGAGTAGAGTTTCCGCTTGAGAATCTATTTTTGTGGAAAACATCCCATTAGCAGAGCTATCAGGTTCAGTTAAAAGTCAATAAAATAAGCAGTATTTTTAAATATTCCTTTATCAAGCCGAAGTTATCTCCCTCAAATGTTCAGTGGAAGAAATTAAGCCATCAAAAACGGAATACAATAATTTCTTATTTAGTAAAAAATATTGAATTAAAAGATCTTTTTAAAAATATATTTGTGTACAAAGAGTAAGAGGGGGAGGAGGAGAGTTTTTTCTGTTTCTGGTACTTTCTGTTTATCATAAATGTAATGTTATAACAATAGTTAAAGTCTAACGAGTGTAGTTAGACATCGATGACCCAGTTTTTAGGATTTACTAACTTCTGGTACAGCTCTATCTAACCTCCCAATCCAGATTTTGACTGATTTATTTAAGACTGATTGAAAAGATAACAACATTTTAAAATAAATAGAACCAGATTACAGAGTTTGTTCTTTTTACATTGTAAATATAATCCAGGTGGGGCGGAGAAAGTACCGTACAAATAACTGCAACAAATATTTCCAGATCATGCCATTTTAGAGCGAGTAAGCTATGATTTGTCATTAACTGCATCTTGTATTACAGTTGGAAACATGCCGATTTCAAACAACATAGCATCTCAAAACTTTTTAACTTCTTAGAACTTCAAAAAGTATGAATAAAATTAAGAGATAACAGCATAAAGAGTGTATTAATTTCTAATTTGAATTACTTGAACCAGTATCTTTAATTATAGGAAAGGGCTGGTTAAATCCACCTGTTTGTCTTTGATATTTACGCTATAAATATCTAATTAATTTATTATGAATTAATTTTAAAGGAATTAATTTTGGCTAAGTATCAAAGATATGCACATTGGCACAAACGTATCTGTGTTGGCGCTGTGCTGAAATGTACGTTATAATCACCATCACTTCAAACCTTAATGTTTGGCTGTACCCGTTTAAACTTGTTCAACAGAGAGTTAGTGACAGCCTGTCCACCCTGACTTTAAAAAGGCAAAACCACTTCCCTGTGGGAATCCCACATGCTCTTTGTTTCACTATGGCCCAAAAATAAAGACCTAATTGCTGTGGTGAAAAATATCTTGGATGAAAGTGAGAAACCTAATAAAATGTTCATACTGTCGTAATTTGATGTGAAATTAGCTTACAGATTTGACGCCAGTACACTAACCAAAAATTTCTAACTCTGGGTCAATTGCAATATTGCCATCACTTGACATGCATACTGAGGATTTCCTGAGGGATACCTTTCTAATCAACAACTTTCCTAGAACAAAACTAAAATAACCTTTGTTTCAGAATTTAAAATGTAATGTTCAGACAACCATGATTTTGTTTTTCAATCTAAAATAACCTCTAGTTGGTCTGCTTCAAGCTGTTTAAGCCCAGTTCATGAACGTTACTGTGACCGATTTGAATCAAGAGGTTTAGGAGGAGACAGCAGGTTCACCCTCATTTGACTCTGGTTTCACAACTCCCGTTGGTTTGGCATCCTCTTCCTCTCTTTTCTATGTTACCATACAGTGTTTATCTCTGCTGGAAATCCAATACATGCGTGTTTGCATTATCAATGGAGCAGAAATGGGAAAGTAAAAGAAATCCCTCTTTAGTGGGGATATATTTATTCTTTCATTTCGGCTCAAAAATGTTATTACTCTGCAACAACACAAATTCATAAGGATTTTATTTATTCCCATTTTACTAATAAACTGTAAGAAACTCAACTCACTATGCAAGTCTGACTCAGTCTCCTGTGGATCAATTTTCACAGTGAACTCAGTCAGACTCAGAATGCACTGCTGTGGAGAGGGAGTTTGAGGCAACTGAACCCAACTCTGCTTCTTCAAATGTTGCAAGTGTACTGGACTTTTTTAACTATGAACCAGACAGAAAACAGTATGCATAGACTGGCAGCATCGCAGTGCTGCCAGTCTATGTTCCCAGTCAGTGCTCCCTTAATTTAATTTAATATTAGACGACAATAAAAAGTATAATGCAGAATTGTGATTTAATTTATTAAGCATATCCAGACTAACCTTGTCCTTTATGAAAAATCAATTTCATTAATTCAGAAAAAGAACATGGGGGGGTGGTACTCGTGGTCAGATTTGTAGGGTTGTCACGACACAAACATTTCAAACTCAAAATTGATGATTTTTGATACCAAAGCAATTCTACCCATATTTATAAAAATGTTTCATTTAAAAATATCACTTCCATGTCTAGCAAAACAATAGACAAGATAATGTATTAATGTTAAATAATTAAATTCAAAATTAAATTTTACTTTTTTTTTAATAATTCCAAAGTTGCTTATAAATCATATTATTCACGGTTCTTCAAGGAGTTGTAATTGCTGATGACAGAAATAATCCCCTGTAGCAGTCAGTATTGCAGTACATCTGAAAAAGCCTCTCACGTTTTTTATGCAGAGCAGAGTTTCCCCCAGAAAACTTGTTAAGCCCGGTGGTCGGGGCGTCGAGTCGGTCCACCAGCGGTCCACTGTGTTTTTGTATTAAAAGATGTTAAGTTGACAGGAAATGTAAAAGTATTACTGTTTAATTATATGTTACAGGAAAAGATGTCCAGTGAAATGCTACTTAAAACCACAACTAGTCTAAAAACAACAAATTTTCACTTCTGTTTGATCCAAATTAAGTCAGTGGCTCCATCAGGGCCCCAAGGGCTTCAAGGGCCCCATAAATGCTAATAATTTAAAACAGACCACAGATACATAAATGTAACACTTGTTTATTGAGATTACCAATGCTGTTAAATTTTATTCAATTCTTTAGGCATACATAAATTAAATTATTTTAAATTGTTTAGCATTTAAATACAAGATTTTAAGGAGCTGGCAAGTTTACTTTGTAACACTTCAAAGAACAATATTCATAGTTAGATTGTTTTGTTACCATAGCAACAATCTGATGCTCTGAGTTTAATCTTTGAATTTATAAATACAAATTAGTAAACTGCGATGATAACTTATTGCTTTTTAGGCTGGCCAATTAAACTACTCCCTTCCCCCATATTTCACTAAATCTAACACAGAAGTTGTTAGAGGTGCTGATATTTTCAGCAACAAAAAGGGGCCCCTAAGTCAGATTCTGCTCCAGGCCTCATACAGCCTTGGACCGGCCCTGCATGATGAGTTAAATCTGCGGCACTATGCAGAGATGCGCAACAAACGGGAGATTTAATTAAATGCTGCTAATGTGGCTTGAGTAGCTCTTCCATTTCGAGTCTGTTGAGTTTTAATAAGCGTCACAGAAACTATTCTGGTTGGTCAAGTTTATGGGACCAGTTTCTCAGATCTCCGTGCGGCCACGCGAATTAACTCTAAGTAGACGACGCATTTGATATGGTTTGATGCATCGTGTAACCAGAAAAATAATATTAAAAATAATAATAAAATAATATAAAATCAGCGTGATACGCGACTCTGAGGAGAGCGCTAAAGCTCCTCACCGGGCTGAACCTGCATGATGAGGTTAGCGCTGCTCGTTATCCACAAACACTCCGGCCAACCGGGACCACAGACATAAACTTTACAGGGAAGACAGACACAGAGCCACACGCTGGGCAGCGTGTTGAGATGTAAACGCCACATATAATTGTTCGTTCACAAAGATAAATCATTCTCACCGCTCCACAACGCGCATCTCTGACTTCGCTACAAGTTATTCCTGCGGTTCACATTGAGCTGCGCAACCAGAGCTAATGCGGCGGGTTTTAAACTCTTACCTAGAGTTCTCCAAAGGATCAGAATTCCTCAAAGTAAGTTGATGTAAATATCCATACAGGTCAGCCTGTGTCCAGTTTGAGTGAAAGGAGGCGCGCGCGATCCCGCTGAGGTAAAGCAGCGGCAGCGCGCGAGGAAAAGCGTAGAGGCGCCAGCTGCGTGATTGGTCCGCGCGCTGTCAGGCTTAAATGCATAAACTATAAACCTATCTATTATAAACCTATCATTTAGGAATAAATCTGCTCTGCTAGTGAAATGCTAAGAGTAAAAGAGAGGCTTGCAGTCTGGCTTTAAAAAAAACAAAAAACGATTTGATCTTTTTTTTTCCCTAGAAACGTAAACAAGCAACGCTTAGCCTGGCGGCGGGGCTAGTAAAGCATGGCGGGCCGCCAGGCTTATAATACACTTTTTTTTAAATCCTCATTCTTTACACCATTATCTCCAGTGCTTCCAGTAGTCCCCCAGAACAGAGACACAACTTTCTATCATGTTGTTTGAACATTTTAAGTTCCTGGCTCTGATGCTGCTAGTCCAACAGGTGGTGGCAGAAGAGATTACACTCATACTTCTAGGATTTATGCAGCATCTTATCGCAAACATTTAAAGTCTGCACTGTCCCTTCACTGTTGCGTCTCCTGACATTTGATTTTTTGTTTAAATGTTAAAAATGTGATTTAAACTGAGTCTCTAATAGAACACAAACATTTGTCTTCCCCATGGTTTCAGTGCTGTTGACTAATGCGTATTACTCTACACAAAACATGTCAACACAAAGCTGTTATGAGAGGTTTGTCCTAACCACCAAATAGCACCATAATTTTAGAACCTGCCTTACAGGCAACCTGCCTCACATTATTGTGATGTCTTCCTATCATTACAAAACCCCACTGATGATCCACAACTCTGTCATCCCTCGACTCACTGCTGAATGTAAAGGTGCACTATTCAGAACGTCTCTCACTCATCATATCTTGCCCTCAGGCAAACAGATAGAAGATCAGATCATCAAGAGTGAACACTCTAGTCATGACGTCTTCAATCGAGCAAATATATGCTAGGTTAATAGAACATTACTTTAATGTTTGAGTGTGTGCAGGTCTCACATTTGTTCTCGCAACTAAATGCCACGTAACTTTAAATGACAAGTTTTAATTGTAGCCTGCATGCTTGTTAAATAAGGCTGTTTTGTCTGGTGTCATATGTTACGCAAGTCTTATAGGTTAGAATTAGGGTTTAACATTTTTAGGACATCATTTAGGGATTTGTCCAGTCATGTGGCAAGCTATTATCTTTAGGGGAGAGGATCTGAATAGATATGTTGTTCATTTACATTATCCTCATGTTCACTGCACAAAATAGGTCATATAAAGATAAATATACATCCTTGAAACACAATTTTAGGAACTTAGTTTGCTCAAAACTGACCAAAATATTTAGACAAGACTCCTGACATAGACAGAGTTTCTAAATGTCTTTCTGTGTTGCTATACAGTGTTTATCTCTGTGTTTTTGGCTCTTGCTTCTCCTGCACCTCTTCTCTTTGATTATGTCAACATTAGGGAAATCCTAGTCTGAAGTTAACACTTCAGTTTTTGTTGAGAGGTCGGAAATGGAAACACTGGTGAAATCCTTGCGCAAGTGTGTCTTGACCTAGAAGTGTGTTTTGAAGCCAGTTTTTGGAAATAAGATAATTTTAGTTGGTAGCCACTTCTCCTTAACCGTTTGAGATCCATTATGAAAACATGGAACAGACTAGGACTTGGACTGATCTGATAATTTGGAAATCATAGATAGATAAATGCATTATGCAAGAAGAGTCTAACTTGCAAGTGTGGGTGTATCCCACAGGTCTGTGGATATTCCAAAAGAGTTCCTTCATGATCTCATGCACTAAAACTCCTGCTTGGCAGAGCCCTTGTTCTCTGTCTCAACAAGCGTTTTTGAGACCGACTTTGCTGCCAAACGTGTCATTTTCAGGAAGCACAGGTAGATAATGTTGCTCTATATGGATTTTAACATAAATTTAGTTAAAATATTTCAATATGCCCATTTCTTAGATTTGAAAACAATTGTGAGGAAGACTGAAATACTAATTCGGTGAGCATCACATTTCTACTGTAACCACTGTCAGTGACTCACTTTGATTTGTACTCTATTAAGGCTTAGAATGGTAGAAAACCATTATTCATACAAAGACGTGTTGTTTCCCTCACCAGCATATAAATTCCATGCATCCTCATGCATTTATAATGTGTGACGGACAGGAACTGCTGCATAAATTAGGGCCACATATGGAAAACATATGATTTAATTCTTTTTTTATTATAGCTCCAAGTCTTGGAGGAACATTTTGTTGGATTTCGCAAGACTGAACTTGCAAGATGGAGGTCAGACACACATGCTGACAGGGTCAGACGCTGTGCTTAAATCAAAGTTAGCTCTAGGATGGTGTCTGGGTTATATTTCCTCTTTTTTTTTTAAGAGATGTTTCTTTCCATCCCAGACAGTTCATGTAAATGTTTAAGGAATTTTGAAAAATAATTCAAGTCCAATTTAGCTTTAAATAAATTTATGAGTAGAAATGCACAGATCTGGATGATCTGGATTTTGTGACCAATTTCCATTTTTTGTAAAACTTTGACCTACAAACATCGTTTCAGGGTTAGCCTAATACAGTTGCATTTTAAGACAACTTAAGAACAGCACTGAAAATATTTACTTGGCCTTACTACTGTGGGTTTAATTATTTAAAATAGCAACAGAGGCAATGTCAACCAACTAACTCACTTTTTACAATGCAGCTACATACTTGGTGACGCACTGAGTCACACAGGAAACTGCTCAGCAGGAAAATGTTCTTATCGAACTGTTTTGTGTGCTACACCGAGCTGATAACGTTGAGTCAGTGCAACCAGTCGCAAGGACATGAAGCATGACTGTCATTCTATGCAGCACTGACAGTTGTGCGGTGGCTGCCCTGGTGGAGAAGAAACGGGGCAAGGCACCCAACTAGTTCTTCAAACTTGTTTGCATCCATTAGGATTGTGCAAAAAGAAGGAATTTGTCATGAGAAGCATAAATAATTGGTATGGTCCAACAAACTAGAGACAAAGTCGTTGTTGCTAGAGTTATTGAGAAAAAAAGTCAATGTAGGGGTCTGAAAAGTCACTAAATACTAAATATAGCAACTCTACGTTGTCCCTTATCAGGTTGCAATGCCCAATTTCAATCGATTCTGAAACTATGCCATCAGGCCCAATTTCAGATTACGTAACTGGATCAGGAAATTCCTAGTGCTTTATAAATAAAAGAATTGAATTGAATATTTGAGGATAATTTAAATTTGTTTTACTAATATTAAATGTACTTTTGAACATTCAGTGTCCTAAACAACATTGCACAGCCTTTCTTTAAGGAAGTTTCTTAAGTTAGCCAGAGTTTGTTTCTCAGTGTTCAAAAGCAATTCAATTGTTGTCTTTGTTTTTCTTCCTTGGCCTGAAGTAAAACAATCCAAATCACCATTGAGAATTAAACACATCCAGTAGTTTAAGCAGAACCTGACAGATAAAAGGTTTCATTGTTTAAGTGACTCATTTGTAACAAGTCCAGTTCATTACTTGTGGTTTTAGTTGTCTCAATATTTGCAGAGTGAAGTATTGTACAGCTCTACTTGGACACAACTTGTAACAAAAAAAAAGGAACATAAGTGGCTAGCTTTTATTATCTCTGCAAAGAGATGCTCCATCTCGTCTTTTAAATAGTTAAACTGTAGTTCAGAAAACCTGTTGATATTAGACTGTATGAGCTGTTTAGATTGAAAAAAAATAAAGTCATGATTTTATATGTTTTGAAGGTCTAGAGGGAGCGCAATAGACAAAAACTGCAACGTTCTGCTTTTAATAAATTACCACATCCTCTCACAGGCTGAGCAGGTTTAATGATAGAATCTGACCAAATTATTCAGAGAAAGTGTTTTTAATAAAAAGGCCCACAAGCTCTGGGTTATTTCTTGTAAACGGAACTTGATGGATTGCGTTATACTTCTGGCTTAAAGTTGATACTTGTCATCAAGTGCAAAAGCTTTTTGCACTTTTCCCAAACACTGTAAAAAGGCAAATTGACACAGAATAATAAACAATCAGCTCAGTTTTTGAAGTCATCAGAAAAAAAAAATCTAAAAAAAATAAAGCCTCTTTAATTTATTGTGTTTAGAAAAATTAGAAGCTGACTGTACGTCTCCTCTGTGTGTGTAAGCACAAGTGATTGCACATTTGGAGATGTGTGGCAAGAAGGGGAAATAAACAGCAGGACCATCTGTGAATGGATCAACATATCTGCAGGCAAGTCATGTTTTGAGTCTGCACCAAAGTCAGAACATGCAGACACACGCACAACCAAAAAGAAAAGGGAATTCCAATCCATCAGTGAGATGACATCACAGCCTCCTGGTGATAAAAAGCGAGCCAAACAAGGGAGTCCCCGGTCCCCCTCCCACCAAACGTCCCGCCGGGAGAACAAACAGTTAGAGCATGTGGCTCTCATTAGTTTAGAGAACTTTTAAGGGGTTCATGCTCGCACGAGCGCGTGCTTGCCTATCAACAAACAGTTGGCTAGCTGTGTTTCCACAGTGACCAGTTTTATTGCCCCGGCTAGGGGAGGAAATGCCAAACTCATTCTAGAGAACTGCTCCGACAGCACTCAGTTTTATTCCAATTCTCTGTCCGGCCACAGCTGAAAACCTGCCTTTCTCTCCTCTCCCTGTCTTGTCTGTATTTTCTCTCTCTCTCTCTGCTTCCCTCTCTCTCCCCTCCCTTTTTCTCTCTCGGGATCCACTCCCCTTCGTTCACTATCATTGCCAACTTCACTGACAGAGGTAAGTGAAGCACTCTCTGTTTGCCACTGGCTTGTTGTATTGCTACACTCTAGGTTTTGGAGTTTCTGTGAGGATAAAGGTCAGGGTTACAATCAGAGCTGCAGGTTCTGCTGATGCGGTAGAGCAGAGCTGCTTCTCGCTCATATTTGTACTGTGTTATACGCACAGAACACTGTGCTGGGGGTTGTTTGACAGCTGTCGTGTGCTCTTGAATAGTGTCCGCCAGTTTGTAATATGTGTATTTCTGTGTGTGCATGGAAGTGTGCATAATTCAGGTTTTAAAGCATTATCTTACTCATCAGTCTGAGTTACAGTGACTGGATACAAACAACCTGTTCTTTTTAAACACACTAATGACAACAGTGCTCCGAATGAGACCATTAATCGTACAACAAAAGTTTTGAAAACTAAAGGAAGTAAAAGAAAAAAAGCTAAAGTTTTTCCAAAATGTTGCTGTGTATTGCTGGTTAGCTTACTGGTGGATGGCTGCTAGAACATTCATGCAGAAGTTGCAAGAAAAATAACTGTAGCCATTTTGCAGATGCAAAAATAGCCAGTCATGGGCTGGAAACTAAAGTGCAACAACCAGCTTTTCTGATAAAGTGATAAAATAAGATTGTTACACCTTGGTTCTGTGCACAATGAATGTTAAAATTATCACCATATTTAGGACATCTTTTGCCAAAATATGCAAACATATGAGACCTCCTCTAAAAATCCTCATAACTCCCAATTTTAATAGTTAAAACACCAAATATACTTTAAGATTCAATGTTATGGACAGCAGAAACTGTCTTAGCACTATTGTAAAAGCTGACATCTACAGCCAATCAGCGATAAGTAATATAATTGGAGCTCCTGGCCTTATTGCTTTGCACATGCCAGCCTATAATGTGTCAAGTAGCACAATGCCAAGGCACCTCAGCTTTGCAAGCTGCATTTTCTTTCAAATATGTTACACATGCTCTATGGAAAGATCTGCCAATAGCTAGATTTCTTGCAGTAAATTTTCAAGTCATGTTTGACGGGAAAATACTGAACATGAATAGGCAGCTGTCCACTGTATTTTGCTTACATCTATGTATCAGAATAAATAACTTATAAATTACATTATTGTAAATGTTGTGTCCAAGTTATTTTAGCAGTCAAAATAACATTATTTTTCTATTTTAAATATATGGGAGGGAATTAGTTCCCTTGTGCTGTAACGGCTACCTGCTATCACCGGTAGCCTGTCCCAGATAAATGGAAGGTAATGGTGGCATGAGCAGGTGATGCAAATTCAGTCACTCTATGAAACCATGACAGATTTCATCTAGAAGAAGCCAGAGAGAGAAGTAGCAAACCAAAAAGTATTCATTTTAAAATTTATTTCTCAAATAAGATGCTGTTTAAGATTAATAAGTGCTTAGTGACACTTGTCTAAACATGTCTTAATAGGGCTGCCCTAATAAAAGCATCTGTTTGATTTCAGCCAACTGTTTCCCTATGCTGTGTAAACAGCTAAGCTATTGTTGAGACTAGGTCTTTAAACTCTTTCCAGAGTGGAAATCCTGTTGATCTTTCAGCATTACTCAAATACTTCAGTGGAAAAATATCTCAAATGTTCTGCGTCTGAGATAACTAAACCTCCCCTAGAATAAATGAAGAGAAAGGAGGGAGATCAGACGCACCGAATCAGAAATCCATCTGCAACCCTGGGTTACAAGCAAAACAATTAAACACAATACGCAACCTCCAACAGACTCCCACATGCTGTGACTTAAACATCTGGTTGCAAGACCGGCTAACATTTCCCCCCTAAACCCATTTCCACTGTGTTCCCGTCTACCCCTTTTCTACCTTGGCAACCCCTCTGCCGTTTCCTTCCTGTCTCCCCCTTCTGTCTGTCTGTATTTCCGCCCCCGCTCTCAGAGATGAAAGAGAAGAACCCCTGGCACACGCCGCTGACCATCATCATCACTGTGATTGGTGTCATAGCGATTGTTGCCCTGGTGACGGTTGCAGTTTTGCAGAACAGGCCAGTCCTCCAAAAGTACAAGGTATGCTAAAAGAAATTATTGAAGTGTGGAGGTCATGTATGGGAGTAACCCTAGCCTAAAACCCGTCTATCAAATTTGATATGTAGTCAGTATGACCTCAAGTTTTCAACCTGTGCTATTGATTTTAGGAATGCACAAGCAGGATTTATCTTATCAGCAGATGCTGATAAGATAAATCCTTGTTTTTTGTCAGAGTTTGAACTTGTAAGCAATCTAATTGTAGTGGACGTCATGAGTTTACTTGATGAGTCTTTTCCTGTTTCACTAACTTTAACATGCTTGGGAGGTAATTCTAGTATGTTTGTCTAAGTGTTATGCAATCACTACAACCGAGGTTCAAAATGGCATATCTGGAAATAACTGTTTCAGAATTAATGGCTCAAACAGCATAAACAGAAATTCCTCCTTCTGTCCCCGTTCAGTATGGGATTGTGCTCGACGCCGGCTCTTCCCACACAGCTCTTTATATCTACGAGTGGCCAGCGGAGAAGGATAACAACACTGGAAGAGTTGAACAGAAGCATTCCTGCAAAGTAAAAGGTAAAGTCAAGACAGCGAAAGCTGTGCATGCACAGCGTTGAATCATTTAATACTACACTACATAATTTCTAATGAATATAAATAGGGTCCATGTATCAGGATAAAATCTGATATGCGGTAATACTGGTGAATGTTGCGATAACGATATGAATTGTGATAAACAACCAAGGCTTGAAGTCTTTCTGCGGTGCCTCAAGAGCAAATAAAGGGCATAGATAATAAGTGATATTATTATCTGAGGACAGATCTAAATTAACTGCTTCAATTTCAACAAGGCTTCCCTGGAAAATGTGCATCTGTCTAACATCTGTTGCTTTAGCAGTGAAACAACTTGGTTGTATTTTCTTAATGGCTTCATTAGCCTCTATAACATTTTATGCTGGATTAGCAATAAGGGTCAACTATTTATTTAAATTGGTTGGTTCACTAAAAAGAGTCAGCTTTTAATCATAGCCAACAAAGTTTCATTGGGATTGAGGTAAGAACCATTCCCGAAGCTCAGGATGCACAAACACAAGTCTTGCTCAATTTTGGTGTTGGCTCACCAAATAAAAGGTAATCATTAAAATGTTTATTTTCATATTGTTATTGGAAAGCATATTTCCAGGCCCATCCAACAAACTGAGTTCCCATAGAAACGCTTTATTAAATGTTGTGACATGTGTGGATGTACTTTTGTGTTCTCCATCATCTCACATGTAAAAGACAGCAAAAGGGAGGAGCATCAGCGTCATCATCCATGCATCATTTAGTATCCTGGGGGACATTGCTGAGAGATTAGTCCAGGTAGATGGAACCATTTTGTACCTGAAAATATCTAAAAACAGGAGCGAGAATCTAACCCTAGGAGCGAGAATATTTAGTCACTTCAGGATTTGATTATAACGCAAAAGGTTAAGATGCTACTGTAAATCATAGACATATCTAGCTCAATAGTCTGCCAGTTAATGCTGGGAGGTAAACATTAGCGTTTTACTTCCTCCTGGAGGCGGAACCATGTAAAAGAGTTCCTCAGGTTTTCTTTTAGTTTAACACAGAGTTAATGTGGTGATTAAGGACTGTGTTCTCCTTATACTTTCCGATTACGGAACATGAAGTTCCATTTTTCGTTCCTCAATATTAGGTCACAAATTAAAATAAAAATAATTAAGCTTTGATGTTTGTTCATCAAGTGAGAATTGTTCTTGTCCAAATCTCAATATATTGTGAAAAAGATTTTATCTCTCATCCCCAATGAGGTATGAAGCAACAAAATGAGCAGCACCACTGGCAAAAGCAGCTGCATTGCAGTCTTCATTAAACAAAATGGTAGAATTGGAGTTGCCACTTCGAAATGCTTAGCTTGACTCCTAGCCTGATTGTTAAAAGCTGGAAATAATTTGTGATCCAAACAGTAAATTGATCCCTGACCCTCAATTTTGCCCAAAAATATTTGGACTAGATTAGTTACAGTAAAAAGAAAATCTGTACTGAGCATCCAAATTGTTTTTTTTAAATCACTGAGTCTATAAAATTATGCTTACATGGACAAAGAATGACCCAGAGCTAATAATCTGCATGCCCAATATGAATTTTTGCAAATATCTGACTGAAACTGCATATGGAGCAGTTTCAGTCAGTTTTACTAAAATTCTTTAGTGACTGGTAAGCAGAAAAATGGGCAACCATTATGGGTTTTATAAGCACTGATAGGAAAAAGGTGGTTGAAATAAAGACCTTCAGTGACAGGAAGTCTCGCAGCAGAAGCACACAGTTTGAGGGTTTAGCTCATAAAATCCAACAAACCAGAACAGCGGTAGCCGAAAATACTTCAAATTTTAACTTGAACAACTGCGGTCAGTTCAGACTGCCCATATTACATCCTGCTCAGCACTTGAAAGGTTCTGTCATGATGACCATGTAAACTGGACCACTAAGCAGACAAACAAGACGTCCTCACGGTCTGGCTTTGCATAACATCTTGTGAACAAGGTCAAATTAAGTTAACACTTTAAATCACAAACTGACCAGAAAAACCTGTGAGCTATTTGTTTCTTTCATGGATCAGAACAGGGGCCAACATACTTCAACCGTATCTAATTCACAACAGCTTTACGAAGACCACCTGTAGATCAACTCAAGTCTGGCCTGTTCGTTACCATCTGTGGAAAATCCTAGCAGATTCTTGTCCAAATATCAAAAACTCTTCAGAGCTTCCTGTTTTTAACAGAGATTTCAGCTTCCTCCTAAAATTTAATTATTCTTACAGGTAAAGGTATCTCAAGCTATGCAGCTGAACCAGAGAAGGCTGGAATGTCACTGACAGAGTGCATGCGAGAAGCCGAGATGCAGGTTCCCTCAAGGAGACACCAGGAGACCCCGCTCTATCTGGGGGCTACAGCTGGAATGAGACTGCTGAAGTAAGTTCAACATATATCTGTAATGCAACTTAAAACATAATTAAAAAAAAAAAAACAGATTCGAGTGCCAGTTTGACAAGCCTCAACACACAACATGGCAACATTGTTATGGTCCAGTCAAGCAGAAATGCAAGCAAAGTAGTATCTCTGTGGTAGTTCTACCAATAACAGAAATCCTGAACCTGAATCTTTATTGCAGCACTGATCTCTAATGAGCTCAAATGTCCTGAACTACTGATGAGCTAAACTCTTATTAGATGTGCTTGCCATTTGTAAATGAAATGACACCTAATGCCAACAGTTTTTTTTGTTGAGATCCACAGATTGTACTGAACCCACAGTACTTAATATAAGCCGTTTTTCAAAATAAAATCATTTGTGCATAGAAATAATACAAAATACATTCATTTACAATTACCATGTGGGACATTTGATGAGATTACAAGAGGACAAAAAAAAGTAACACACAGAGCTGATCCAAAAGTTTATTTCTCAAATATATATATATAGGTTTTAATGGAAACTTTAATTTTAGCACTTAGTGAAACTAGTATTGATGGGTTAATATGTGCAGCCAAGTTGAACTTCCCAGTAACATGCATGTTGTATTGTATGCATTTGTGTACAAAGGGAGACTCAGTGCTTCACATAATCCCATGAGACTCAACTCTTTAGTTGTATTTGCATTGTAAAGAGGAAAATCCAGCTATCCACCTTTTCCCTGTCACTAAAGTTTGTCCGTGCAAACTTTAGTGACAGGGAAATGAATATCTTGCTGTCAAAGCAATTTTAAATGATACAGTTCGTTCATTATTTATTGGTAGCTGCATTGTTTTGAATTATGCATGTGACTCACTGTATGAAATTGCTGATGGTGTGTGTGTGTGCAGTATAGAGAACAGAGAGGCATCAGACAAGGTGTTTGAGGCTGTAGAGAAAGCCCTGCAAAGATTCCCTTTTTCGTATCAGGGGGCAAGAATACTCAGCGGGCAAGAGGAGGGCGCCTTCGGCTGGGTCACCGTCAACTACTTGGATGATCGCCTCAAACAGGTTTGTCAACAGATCTAGATACAGATCAATGCAAGTCTGTCAAATTTCAAAGTTTTTTGTATGTGCAAGGGTGTCACCACTTCATTTCTCTCTTGTTTTTGCTTCAGGGTCTAGAAACAACAGGAGCTCTTGACCTTGGTGGGGCCTCAACTCAAATCAGCTTTGTACCTCATGAATATGACATTTCAGAGTCACCAAGCAACTCCGTGGCCTTTCGACTCTATGGAAATGACTACAATCTGTACACTCACAGTTTCCTTTGCTATGGGAAGGACCAAGTGCTAAGAATGGCTCTGGCGCATCAGACTCAGGTAATCCTTTGAGATTTTTAAATGTTCAAGGTTCATTCTGTGATTTTCAGTGACTTTGGGTAAAATTTAGAGCAATTTATCAAGTTACCTAAATACATTTCCTGTGTCTCTTTTTCAATCTCTTTCCTAGTCAGGTCCAGTAACAATATATGATCCGTGCTTCCACCCAGGCTATTCAGTGACAAGGAATTACAACGCCCTGTATGACAGCCCATGTGTCTCAGAAAGGAAACCCAAAGAAGCTCCTTTAAACTTCACTCACACAGGAGTAGGAAACTTTTTTCGATGCCAAGAAGTTGTCAAAACTCTGTTTAACTTTACGTCCTGCAAATACAGTAGATGCTCTTTCAATGGGATCTTCCAGCCACCTCTGCAAGGATCATTTGGGGTAAAATAGTTCACATGTTTGTGTTTTTGTAAAAGTTCATACATCATACGAGTCATTTCTCTAGAGGTCTACAACATTTCTGCATTTTATGATGATAACATTTTTACTGCATGACTTTTTCAATCAAGACTTAAATCGTTTTCAAAAGAAACCAACTATTTTTTCCGTCAAACAGACTGGTTACTGTATCTTTAAAATAGGTGAAAAAGGCTCTAGGCTGTTTCCACCAACACAGTTCTAGTGTTGGTACCCAGGCTTAGAAAAATATGGGAATTCAAAGTTTTAATAAATAGAGGGAAACAAATCAGTTTTGTCAGTATTTGACCAGCCAAACACTGATCAGAGCCAATCAGGGCAAAAATTGGTCAATTCCAGTCTCTAAACTTAACAATAACTTAATTGTTAAGTTATTATTTTTCCTAAACTTAGTAGATAAAAAGGGAAAACAACTAAATAAGAATATTTTATTGGTTGTTGGCTTGCATGATCCAACCACCACCTCCTGACGATCATAGTTCTTTTCTCTGGCCCAGCAAAGACTTGACATAACACCAATATTTTATGTGAAAGATAGCAATGAAACTGATTTTTTTTTAATGGTGCTAATAAAATACAACTTCCAATTTAGCTCTGGAACCAATTCCCTGGAAATATCCCTCACCATTGTGTGTCACAGACATATTTTCAGACATATTTTGTAAAACGTTAAAGTTTTTAGAAAAAACAGTCAAGTTAACAGAACTGTATTTCAAAAAGTAAACTAAAAACCTAATATTTTTATAAGCCGATTCTCTAAAATTTCTCCTGGCAGCAAACATAATAAGTCGGTATGTTAGCCTTGTGTGTCAAATAGAAGAATAGAACAAAAGGGCAATGCTTCATTCTTCTAAATATAAAGCTCATATCCTTTGTCCCATTTCCTCTCACATTGTAGGCCTTCTCTGCGTACTACTTTGTGATGAACTTCCTCAACCTGACTGATAGTTCCATCCCATTAGAAACTGTGAAGGCCAATCTAGCAAACTACTGTGGAACCCCGTGGAATCAGGTTGGGCCATATTTATTTATAAGACGCATGCTGAAAACTGATTTGCTGTATTAATACATTTCCACTTTTTAAATAAACTCCTTCAGTATTTTCTGTACTGTGCATTGATAATATCCCAACATTTAAATTGTTTGAACAGATAAAGCAGCAACACCCAGAGGTTAAAGAGAAATACCTGGCCGAATATTGCTTTTCTGGCACATACATTGTCACACTGTTGACAGAAGGATACAACTTCACCAAGGAGACATTCTCCAAGATAAAATTCATCAAAGAGGTCAGTAGATCACCACCCACACTTTCCTGTTCCGCACATTCAAGGTCAACGCCTCCTTTCAAACTTCTGCTACATCCTGTTTTATCCTCACTGATGGCAAAATCCTTAAATTATAACTTTTAATGGAAAAACTACTCAGTAGGTATTGACTGGTATGAGATTCTCACTGTATGATAACTTGAGTAAAATACAGTTTTATACAGTATTTACACACTAAATTAAATAAATACCTAAAATGAAACAGCTTTTATTTAAAACTAAAAAAAAAAAAAATATATATATATATATATATATATATATATATATATATATATATATATATATATATATATATATATACACACACACACACACACACACACACACACACAGCTGGCACATGACCCATTTTTGCTTTGTATTGCTTTGTCACCTGGCATGTGACACAGCCTGACTCTTCATGACTGTATTGTTCCTCAATCCTATATCAACCAATAACACAAACTCTGTCTTGTAAAGAAAGATCAAAGGATGTCCTTTCCATTGCAGACTAAACTGTAGATCCTGTAGCAGTTTAGATTATGCAAGGAAAAAGAGATATTTTAAACTTTGTTTTTTGTCGTAAAGGAAAAACTGAAAATTGACAGAAATTGAAGGTTTCATGTTAAACTAGAAATGCAGGGATCAGGCTTTTTCCTGACAAATACAGCGTTCCTGTTTTCTCTGTAGTGTGTCCTGCTAAATTTTAAGTTTGTCTAATTAATACCATTTTTTTTCCCTAAGTACTAAACCTCATCATTGGAAAAGTAAATAGAACAAGTATGCGATGCTTCATTTTGAATAAAACATAAAGTTAAGACACATGTTCATCTGATTTGTACTAAGCTCAAAAGAAATTCATAAACATACATGCTGTTGACTCCAAAGCTTATAGACAAAAAACAGAGTGCCCAGTTTTGATCCACCTAATGAATAGGAAATATATACTACTATATGTTTTATTATATATGGCTTAACATTAAGTGAAATCCCACAATTATTTCTGTGCACCTCTATTGAAAACTAAATAAATCATTCTAAATGCTTCATCAGTTATCTGAACAAAAGCTATGAAACAACCTTAGTCACGCAGGAACAAATGAAATAGCAAAACTTCCACAAAACATGGATCAGACTACAGATCTTACAAGAATATTGACTGTAAGGTCCATAAATTATAAAACAGCCAGCACAGCAACTTAAAAACCTCAAGCACAGTTTCCATTTCAAGATTTCTCTAGACAATTTTTTGGTCCCTTTTCAATATTACATAGGTGTTTATTATCCAAATGTTAAAAGAATTGTAGCATGGAGAAAATAAGCTCCTACCGTATCCAGATACCACAGAGGTTATCATCTTTACTGGGGAATCTTTTTACATCAGAGGGCGTGTTCAAGGCGGGATAGGTCTGTGAAAATGATGGACAAGCATGTATATCAGTAAAAATATACACATCTGAATGGAATACTGGCTGTTCTTTGTCTTTATTTTTAAACATCAGCTGTCAGTTTAGCTCAAGATGGTATGTCTATCTTATATACCGTACCTTATGCAAAAAGCAGTGTTTTTGCTTTTTGCATAAGGTACGGTCTTTAATTAGTAGGAAATCTGACATTTTTCTTCTGACATTTTTCTTTAAAACCTTAAGAACATTTCTCCCAGTTCTGACACATGGAAAATAGAAAAAAATAGGTCTGCTACCATCAGTGAGTCTATTTTGCCTCCAAAGGTTGGATTTGTGATTTTGCCTTCCTGTTTGCAACACGGCCAGACAATGATGCAGAGTTTTGGGCCAATAAAACTATGTTTGATTTATTTTTTTTAATCCACTGACTTCCAGTGGATTAAACAAATAAACAAATAATATGTTAATTGTATGTATAATCAAATTTGAGGCTTTAAGCGCTACTGTCAAAAAAAATACTATGATTATGCCACCAGATAACTTTTTGTTTTATATTTTCTGCTCACTTCCACAGTGTTCTCCATTGTGCTTTTAAATTAATTGTGAAAATATATATATATTTTTTTTACTAGCACTCCGTGTAGTCAGAAAATGACAACTACTCTTCTATAGGTGAATAATAAGATGATGATATACAGATTTTTTTTCCCCAAAATTTTGCCTTTAGTCTTCTTACTCAATTTTTAAACACCTCACAGATACTGAAAGTAGCTAATTTGGGAGTCAGTGATGCCTACAATGAGGAATATTTCAGGGCAACATGTTAATATCTCTAAATATTTATTATAACATATACTGTACATTTCCTCCAAATTTACTGATATTTGTCCGTAAATTGAAGACATTTCAATTTTTATCAAAGTACCAAATGGTATAAACTTTAGACATTAATGTATTTAAATGCTTTAATCATCTAAATCATTCCCTCATGATTCACAAAAATCCCACGTCATTCCTGAATGGAGTGGATATCACAAGAAAACAGATGTACAACACCCAGTATATCACACTGTGGTCGAAACGCCGCAAACACGTTTCGACGTTTCGAAACATGGGGGGAAAGGCACCAATAAATCTACCGGTAATTAGGACCACATTTAGCAGAAATATCAAAGAGAGAGTGTTCAAACACTGTTCAAAATAACAACATAAAAGTACAAGCACTAGCTAACAGCACACACTGTTTGCTGTAAACATGGCACCTACCGTTATGTAGCCGTTGAGCTAACGGCTTAGCAGCCTTTCGAAGTCCGGTGGCCATAAGTGACCATGTAAGATTAGACCTTAACATACCTTGTGAAGGGGAGATGAAAGATGTGACAAAGTATATAAAGGAATAAACAATTAAAAATATATATTTATAGCACTTAAGTATTAACTACAACCTACCAGACAAGAGTCGGGTCAAACTGTGAGGGTGCCCCTCCGGGTAAATTTGATTGGATAAAATAAAGGCAGGTGACGTCCAAGAAAAGTAAAAAAATAAAAGAAAATAAAGAAAAAGTGAAAATACAGATGAAACCCAAGCAAACGGAAACACTGATGTGTCAGAGTTCTGGATTTTTATCCTCTGAATTCTGAATTAAATTGTGAATTCTGAATTTAATGTCAGATTCCTGTTTTTTTTTACTGATTTTATTATTATTTTTATCGAGCGTTTGTTTCTGTTGTTTATAATTATGTCTTACGATTAATGAAAACCTAAAGGGAAAAAAACTGTCATTTTATAAAACTACAATTTTGTCATCTTCCTAAAATAACGGCCTAAGTACTTTTTTTGACAAAAGTGATTTCTTTGTTTTTTTATTTTTATTTTTTATTATTATTATTATTGTCAAAATCAGTTTTGGCAATAAATGACTTAGGCTTTTACTTTAGGAAGGTACCTAACTATATTAGATCATTTAAAACAAATATATGAGTTTTGACACAAATGTGGGCCTACATAAAAGTATGTCCATGCACTATACTGTGCATTTATAAAACACTTGCTGCTTAAGTCTCTTTTTTCTGAAACTACTGGATCAAAGTAGTGTGACATGGAGTGATCAAATTACAGCTCCACAAAGGTTGCTTTAATAGAAGCTTTCACCCTTGTCTGCATTGTTGAGTCAAGAGTCTCATCTTTCTCCAGCTAATACCCACGAAAAGAATTGACTTTGATTGTGAGGCTCTCTTCTCTAACAGACTCAGATATCTAGATTTTTAAATGAAATGCAGCATTTACTTTCCTCTAAAACAAGGACAGTGGAACACTGACCTATAGTCCAGTCATCTTTTTATTCTGCCAAGTAAAGACACTTCTGAGGTTCTATCTGATTGGCTTAGCACAAGGAATGTGACAGTTGTTGTGGATACGTTTATGTGTGTGAGAATAGACTGGATCCCTGTTGGTTGTGCACATTTTTCTACCACACAGAAACATAACATTTTGTAAAAACACTTAAAATAAATATATAAATTACTGCAAGTACCTAACATTTTCTAGTAAACTGAGATGCATCTTTAAGCATTCGAGTTTGCTTGAGCATACTGTGAGAGTATTTAAAGTTTTCCTTTCTTGTGGTGTTTTCAGATAAAAGGCAGTGAAGCAGGCTGGACACTGGGGTACATGTTGAACCTGACCAACATGATTCCAGCAGAGGCTCCAGACTCACCCCCACTTCCACACGCCGGCTACGTCTCCATAGTCACCGTCATCGCATTGCTGCTTTTCATCCTTTTCATCCTCAGCCTGCGTCCTATCTGGCCCAAATGCTCCAAGCAACCACAGATTGTATAAACACAATAATGTATCCATGTCTGAGTACTGTGTCAGGAACGTCTGCAAAGGGTTGTGAGTGTGTGTTTGTGTGGGTGAAAGGTCATCTGACGCTGTCAAACACGGTCCTGCAACTCCTGCTGTTTCAAGGATTTTTCAGAAGGGCATACATTTTCACTCATCGGTAGAGTGAAACCGCTCACTGAAGGACATTTTCTCCACTTAAATATGGGGGTTGGTCTTGAATGAGCAAAACTGAATGCATGCCTGAAAGTGTGTGTGCATCCTCATCGGCATGCATGTCTGTGTCCTGAATTACGCTGTGAATATGTAACTGTTTAAATAAAATAACCCGAGTTTATATAAAAAGCTTGGTTTGGCTCCATGTAAAGTAGATACACCATCGTCTTAAAAGTGTTCATACCCCTTAAACTTTTTCAAATTTTGTGACTTTGCGATAAACTTGAACATGAATTATCTGTGATAAAGCAGCATGGTATTGGTATTTTTCTACCAATTCTGAATTGGTAGAAAAATATTTTTTCTTTTGCAAACAAAAATCTGAAAAGTGGGGATGGTATACATCCCTCTCGCTTCTGATGCTCTTAAATAAAATGTAGTGCCTTATTAAATTACCTAATTAGCAAATAAAATCCACTTGTATTTTAATCTCAGTTGTTCTCAGCTTCCTGAAACAGGAGATATGTCAAAGATATAGTTGCCTATGACTTTATATAAAACCATCCACCAAAGTTGACAAGCCAGTCATTGAGAGCGTTAATTAGAGATGAAGCCAAGATTATTTAGTTGTATATTCTACATATCTGGCCTTTATCAAACAGTTGCAGGAAGAAAGCCACAAGAGGCGCATATGCACACAATACTTCTCAGAATTTTAATTGTGAAATATTTTTAAAACCATGCCTCAGTTCCCTTTCGACTTTGTAGTTCTGAGCTCCTTTTATTAATCTATAACAAAAATGTTTTATTTATTGTAGGAATACTTTTGCAAGGCACTGCATAAAAACTCAATGTCCTTGCACTACGTTTATGTTTCAAGATCTATTTCATACTCAGAAGACTAGGTGGATTTTATAATAATTTTGTAGTTGTGTGTTTATTAAAGCCCTCAACCAGAAAATCTACAATAACAGCGAATTGTTGTCTGGAAGTCAGGGCAAACTCTCTCTTTAGTCAAATACAAATGGTTACAGGCACAGGACACAAAAACATCGACTGTGACATTCAGTTCAAAGCAGCAGCAATTTAAGACTTCCTTCATGAAATTACGGGCTGCAAAACATCTGCATCCATATCTTCATTTTAAAGACTTCTCCCTGCAACATGAAAGTGCTTCCCTCTAGTGGCATATTTTGTACACTGCAGTGTAGCTTTTTCTACATGCAAAGACTGATCCTCCTTCTAAAAGAAACCAGGAACTGAAATATTTATTCATTGCCAACAACTGATCTCCTTCCTGGAACACCTGAACGAGTTAGCAGACGGTAACACATTCTTCCAACTATGTTGACTTTGCTGCTTCCAAGAAGGCAAATTCCCAATGCAAATATGTGCCAGGACTGGACATGAAATCCTCTAGGCCTGGCCTTGCTGCTTTAGAGTTAAAGCATGAAGACTTTGGAGTTGGAAACTTGTGAGGTTTCCCTCTGTTTTGGAGCCGGGCCCTTCCTCTGTGATCTGTATCTGCAGCTGAATAAAAGCAACACAGGAGAAAACAATACTATGCCAAGAGTCAGTGGGCGGTTCCTCCTTCCACAACACGTCTGTGTTGGTGTTGGCAGGGAGCAACCAGTCTTTTTAAACTATTTTGTCTCCGCTAAGTGTCTGCTGTCTGTAGATACATCACACTTCTGCACCAACAAAGCAGGAGTACAAAGGAAAAGTTCATCAACAAGTTCATTAACTTCCACCACACCCTAATATTGCTATCAGCTGTTATCACAACTTTCCATTAACAGTGGTTCCTGAAGCCGGAGTGTACGGCGTTGACGTGCCATTCTGGCGCAGTGTATCGGCCTGTTGTAAGACAGAAGAGATGACTGGCAACTGAGTGGCCATTTTATCTGCAGGGTCGGGCTTCTGGTCGCCGAGTTGATCGTGACTGATGATGTTGGTGGTTTCAGAGTCCAACTCCCGAACCTTTTCCTTATAAAACCTCCGTCTGAAGAGTTTGAGCTGGGGAAGCTCGTAGCAGGTCTCCAACACCACCAGGACGCACACCAAGCCCAGCAGCAAGTAAACTGAAAGAGCAAACAGAAGAAGACAGTGAGGGTGAGGCTAAGAACAGTGTGACTAACCAAACCAAGCTCTGATCTGGCAAACAAAGAGAGAAGCACTCAATAGCTCACACTTTTTAGACCTCTTAAACCTGGAGTAATAAAAAGGCAAGCAAAAAAATGAAAAATTGAAGAAATTGCTGCATTTTTTGACCATGTTTTTAGTTTGGATGTTGTAAAATATATCGAAACTGGTGCAAAAACAGAAACATGCCAGATGCTGGCAGTAAGAAGTGTTAGACAGTAAGACAATAGCAGTGATGGTGGTAGGAGCACGTTCTGTAATTGTGGGGGGAGTTTATTCCACCCTCCTTTCACCTCTGTCGTTGTGTCCTTGGTCACCCACTATGCCTGCTGGTGGTGGTCAGAGGGCATGGTGGTGCTAGTGCATAGAGCCTTGCTTTTGCCAGACTGCCTTAGGGTAGCCACCAACACCATGCACCATGTGCATAAACGGTGAATAACTAAAGAGATCTCACAAATATGAGATCTCTTGTTTTGTCCTCTGGACTTGACAAAGCACCGCACAAGTACTGGTAATAAATATATAGGGAGAATCATCGTAGCATTGATGTGTAATCAGTTTAAAATAAATCAGGGAACTTTAACCTCATCTATAGTTTAAATTTAAAACATGAGAATTGTTATTTTTGGGGTTTTCACAAAAACTGCATTTATTTGAAACAAACTGCCATCTTATTTCAATAGATGTAACCTTCAGATTAGGTTAAGTATCTTAGGCTTTAAACCAGAGATGATCACATGTTGTCAAAGTTAAATAAAAATAATGCCTGCCATATGCCTGTCCCTAGAGCTGACCCCTTAATTTAGCAACATGAATAACATCAGAATAGAAAATAGAGAAGTTTGAGGTGCAAATGCCAGGTAACTTACTGAATGCTTGTGGTATCACAAGCCATATGGTTATCTAAGGCTATAGCACCTTCATGGGCAGGGAGTTACAATAAAAAAAATAAAAAAAACATGGCCACTGACTATACCCTGGGTCCACCCTGCAGCTGTTGTTGATTCTAGTGCATCTTTGTTATGTTGTACTGAACCATGGGAGCATTTCCACTAATATGGTAGTTTTCTGGGGAAATTGTTCTACTGCTCTCCGTACCATGGAAGAAGCTAGAATAGTTTCACTCTAGCTTTACAATTCAGAGGCCAGTGTAGATTTCGAAGGTTGTTCTTCTACTTCTGTTATTTCCACTACAAGAACCAAGGTAGTTTTCTGTAGCTGTCATTTCGCCATCGTTTTTTCCATAGTTGGGACCACCATGTTTTCTTGGAGCCGTTCTCCCCCTGCCCCCTGTCATTTCTACTGCAGGGATCATTGTAGTTAACAGAGGATTTTTTTTACCTGTCATTTCCACCAAAGGGAACAGGATAGTTTTTATTTTGTTTCTGTCTTCGCTACACTTAAATTATAATACAGCAGTAACTGGCCTTTTTATTTGCAAACAAAAGTCAAATCCAGTTTGTTGTGTTGAGTATTAGCAATTTACAATGTTTAAATTTGAATCCATGAATAAAATCAGCTAACCTTAGCAAAAACAGTTTATAAGATTAAATAAAGTGTGGACTTCCAGTTTCCAGTGTCTATGGAGGAAACAGACAGCAATGGTCTTGCATTACATTTTTTTAGAGATTAAAACATCTTGTTGTTTTTGTTTTTTTTTTTTAATTCATCAAATAGTGTTGCACATTTCCTCACCTGTTATAGCCAGCCTGTACAGTTGTGGATGTGGGTTGTCCTCTTTACTGTGACTTTCTCCCGGGACATAATCCCCGAGGCCTATGGTCGTCAGTGAGATGAAGCAGAAATACAGAGACTCCAGAAAGTTCCAGTCTTTTTCCAAGGAGAAAAAGATCCAGGCGGGGATAAAGAGGAAGAGCAGAGCCATGATGGTACTGAGCAAAGTAGCGTGAATTACGGCCAGCTTCGGTCTTGACATGGCCCACCGTCGGTGAAAGTAGGACACTGGGCGTCGGGATATCAGTTCTACCAGCCTCTCCACTATGGCGGAGAGGAAGAAGAGGGTAACGGGGATGCCGATGAGGGAGTAGAAGATACAGAACGCCTTCCCTACATCCGACAGAGGAACGCTGTGGCCGTAACCTTACAAGACAAAAAAAAAAAAAGTGTCAGCTGTGCCATGTAATCACAGGAGAAGCTTTCCACAAACAACAATGAGACGAAAAGGCAAAACAAACAGTCTCAGTTAAAAGCAAGACAACTTAAAAAAAAAACAAAAAACAAAACAAGCTTTGAACATGATGTACAAGATTCTAAAGTTAACAATTTGCTTTGTTGTTATCCGCGCTTAAATCACCATGATCAACCAGAGTAGAGCCCACTTTACTTTACACAATGTTCCCTACTCTACCCTACCATCACTGCAGAGCAGTACATCAAGATACTTGATCTCCTCAGCTTAAGGCAGCTTGAAGTAAAAGGAAATAATCTTTTAGATCAGTGTTAACACTATAGCTAAGTATCGATAGTAAAACCCTCCCTAGCAGCTTTGTTCACAGGTAGAGAAGCAAAGAAGTTAAAGGTCAGCAGAGATGGTGGAAATTATTCAGAAGGACATTGAATTATGGCATCTGAGGGTCTGCAGGAGCAAAAGCAATGACAGGGAGCATAGACAGATGTTGGGTAAAATGACTGAAACACTGAGGTACAACCAAAAGAAAACTATCAAGGCCACATGTGATAAGAATAATACAAAGGACAGACATAAATAGGAAAAGATCTTTGCTTTCTTTGTTTATGCTGCCTGAAAGAACAGTAGGATGAAAACATTACGTTTTCTCATATGCTAAGCTTGTGCTAGAATGTCGGCGGTTCAATGTCAGTGGATTACAGTGATATGACATGTTATATTTGAAAATGGTTTTCCATAAATAGTTCCTTCCTTTTGAAACTTCCAGCATCTTCAAGGGTTCTTACACATTCCTGGTTGCAGGCCTCCTTGAATCGCTCCCATAAACCATTCTTTTTGCCACAGTGCACCTTTAATAGGTCATGCCCAAAGGTGAGGGCTGGAACCTAGATGAACAGGTAAATCCAGAACTCAGATCAGCTCTGTTTTCATAGATCGGCCCAACAGCCTCGTCAAAAACTCTAAGAAAATGTCCCTACTATCACTCAAGCTGCATTTGTGCTTATTCACATTCATTGATGGGGAAAGTTTATCTCCTCACCTTTAACAGATAAAACATGATCATGTGTTGTCTGCCTCCAGGGTTTGATAAGGAAACCCAAAAACACATCTACAGTATGGGGGATATTTCCAAACAATGTTGGTTTAGATTCTTTAGGTCTCAGTTAAGTTGTAGGTACACTTCAATAACCTCAAAAAATAAAATGATTTAAGTAATTAAATTCAAAAACATAAAAACTTATATTATATTGATGGAAAGTTGAGTGGAAGAAAAACCATGGTAGCAACATCAGTCCTGTGAGGAATGTCAAGCATGTCATGGCTTTGAAAACTGACATGGAGGCACACCTGTGGATGTATTTTAAGGCCGCACCTTGAACACCGTTTTCTGGTTTGACACGACTGTACAGTCAAAAGATATCAGCCAAGTTATCAGGAAGAAAACTGTGGAGCTGCACAAGTCTGGTTCATTCTTGGGAACAATTTCCAGATATTTGAAGATGCTGGTTCATCTGTTAATACAATTACGCACAAACATGATGGGAATGTCCTACCGTCATACCGTTCAGGAAGGAGAGAAGTTCTATGTTCCAGAGATTAATGTGTTTTGGTTTGAATACATCTAAATGTATCCACAGTGAAGTGTGTCCTTCATGTACATTTGCTGAAAGAACCGAAACAAACATAAAAAAAGCTAAATTACAAGACCTTCATTATTGTCTTGTGGTCTGATGAATCTAAAGTGGAACTGCCTGGCCATTGTTGTTTCCTCCATTGTTTCATTTGGAGGAAAAGTGTGTAAACCTGGGAACATCATCCCATCTGTAAAGTATGGGGGTGGCATAATCATGCTGTGGAGCCTCTTTGCAGTTGGAGGAAGTGGTAAGCCTTATAAAAAAGGTGAGGAAAGAATATTATGTATGGTGTAAGATTATCCAGTAATTGTGTGGAAATATCGAAGCAACATCTAAAGACATCAGCTTTATCCAAGCTTCAACTTGAAGCTTGGATTTAAATGGATCTTCCAGATGGACAATTACCGTAAGCATTGAGCCATTGTGGTTACAAAGTGGCTTAAGCCAAACAAAGTAAATGTTTTAGTGTGGAAATCACAAAGCCATGATTTTAATCTGACAGAGAATGTGTGGTCCGATCTGAAAAGGCGTGTTAGCGAGGCGGCTTACAAACCTGACTCATTTCCACCAGTTCTGTCTGGAGGAATGGGACAAAACTCCAGCAAACTATTCTGAAAAGCTTGTGGAAGGAAACCCAAAACTTTAGACCCAAGTTATACAGTTCAAAAGTAATGCTACGAAATATTGAGGAGAAATAAGTAACATACATATTTACACATTACACATTCATACATATTTAATAGATTGTCTCTCATTGTTGCGGCATTTACCAAATAAATTCACCAATTCTAACTGACCTAAAACAAGAGAAGTTTGGTCTGATTTAACTTCAGACATATAAAAAAAGTGTACACGTCTTTTTTTCTGAGTGTAAACTTCCGGTTCCAACTGCGCATATACTCTATACAAGTTGTTGAAGGTTTCTCGGGCCTCAAATATTAAGCTACGTAGGGGTCAACATAGTCACAGAATCCCTCCGTTTTAAAGGGAACCACAAAAAAGTCCAATTTTAGCTCACCTGTTGTGGTCAGCACGGTGCTGGTGAAGAACAGAGAGGACACAAAGTCCCAGTTCCGTACGGTGTCGTTACCCAGGACGGACACCCCATAATTACTGGCCTCCAGCGCTCGAGCCAGCAGCTCCTCCAGTTGCGCGTCGGACACGCAGGTGTTGTTGCTAAGGAAGTCCTGCCTGGCCTCTTTCAGCTCCTGCCGAAGCTCGCGTTCATAGGGCAGCTCGATGGCGGAGAAGATCCCGGCGCCGATGACGAGGTAGAGGATGTAACAAACGATCAGCAGCGCAAAGTTGATCTCAGACTGGTGCCGCTCGGCGAAGTGAGCGCACCAGTCTCGAATGCGTCCGATTACCATCACACAGTAAAGCTCCAATTCTTCAACGACTTACACTGAATCCGTCTTATTTAAACAAACTAACTACACGAAGAGGTTGTTTTTTTCCCCATCGCTGTAACTTATGTTCTTCTCTACCCAGTGTCCGGACTCTTCCTCATTCTTCATCTCTTATTGGGAGCAGGTGGCGTGACGTCATTCACTCACCTTACCAGGTGGAGTGCTGCTGTGTGTGTGTGTGTGTGCGTGTGTGTGTGTGTGTGTGTGTGTGTGTGGGAGCGCACGCTCTCTTTAAACCGGTTAAACGGGTTTTGTGTTTCAAGTCAGACGCAACAAAGGATTTGTTTCCTCAGGTCAGTTTTCTCTAGAGACGCAGATTTACTAGTCCTGGAGGTCCTCCATTTTAGTTATGTTTGGAGTAACAACAAAATAACAGCATTTTATCGAGTTGATCAAAAGCATACTTGAAGTTTTTCACGAGCCCAAAGTGTCGGAAAAAAGCTAATCGGGTTTTTATGTTTTTTTTTTTAATTGTTTTTTTTATTTTTTTATTTTTACAGTTTACCCAGGACGTTTGGTGTTTTCATTCCTGTCTGAAGCTTTTGATGCTGCTCACTGTATCATGTTGCTGAGTTATTTGCACTTCTTTGACTTGATAAACTGTTAATTTGTAAGTCTAACTGATGGAGTGTTTTCCTCCGCTATCCCTCTCTGTTGTGAGATACCTGAGGAATCTATGTTAGGGCATTTTTACATTATGACACCTCATAATTACAAAGTTTGATGTATTATATATATATAACTCAACATAAAGTGTTGCATAGCTGAGAAAAGTAAGTGATTGTTTTTAGCAAATAAAACTGGGAAAATGTGGTGTGCCTAGCAGAAAATTGACTGTACATGACTACGGAACTAAATTGGAGCCATACAATGTGTCCTAAAAAATATTTTGAAACTGGAAAAAATTATTTGAAACTAAAAAATAAAATTCTGAGCTGGAAAGAAAAGATTTAAAATTGAAAAACAAGATTAAAACTGAAAAAAGTAATAAAAAAAAATACTTTGTAGAAGATTCATTCCAGGTTTCCAATTCAAGTTACCACCGTTTATGGAAGTATCGTATGAGCTGAGAATGCTTTGTCTTGTTGATATATTGAGCTGTCAGGATTTTACATTCCCTGAAAAAAGGCCAGAAGCTTGACAGTGGAAAAAAGGTGGGGAGGGGGAAACTACAGCTGAAAAACAGTTAAAAGTAAAAAAATAGTTTTGAGATTTTATTTCAGTTTCAAATAACTTTTTTTCATTCTCCAATCAAACTAATTTTTCTATATAATAAACTTTGTCTTCATATCAGATTGATGTGCATAGATATTTGATTTAAAAGTGCTTCTGAGAAAGAGACACAGTAGCTCTTGGATATTGGCACATTTTTGACGTGATTCTGTAAGATAAACTCTAACCAATGATCTATACATGAATAGCTTATACTCGATTGTGTTGAGTATGTAAAATTTTGGTGACCTGAGCTGTTCCTTTCTTTATCGTGTTAATGTTCCTTATACTGTAAATAATGACAAATTATTTTTGTTCCATAGACTACAAGCTAAACTTTGGTTTATGAAAAAAAAATTCTTAGATTTCCATTGTTGACGTTTATACACCAAGAAATTTAGAGCATTGGTCTAAGCTTTACAATATTTTTTTAATTATTATTATTATTTATGAGCATATTAAAAGATATTCACCTTATAATATGCAATAACGTTATTCCCCACCAGAGGGTGATAGAGACCACGTCTCCCGCATGTGCGTTTTAGCGTCCCGCACTATGGCGTCATCAGACAAAAGAAAAACCATAAAACAAAAGCAGTTGATTAAAAAACTTTTTTTTTTTTTTTTTTTTACTGATAAGTTACCACCAAACATGTGCCCAGTTTACTCGGTCATCATTTTCACCTGTCTTATATCTGGCCTCTCACAATAAATAATTATTTACAACCATTAGGAAGGCGCAAATAAAAAGCAACAAGGACTGTCATTAGACACGCTGCCAGAGGAGTAATATACAGCGAATGAGATAGACTGGAATCAATACTGTTGCATAAAAAGCTGACAGATAGATAGATGATGGTCACTAACAGATAGTGTAAGCAGGATAAAAAAAAAACTGATGCATCCTGTTGTCTCCCCCTCTCCTCCATTTGTAATGAAATTGTCTGTGTTGTTGTGGGTCTCTGGCTGTTTTCTGTGCAGCATCCTGAACGTCCCAAAAAGTGCTTCAGTTGTCTGAAAATCAAAAAGAAAGCCAGATCAATGACATGACTTCAAAGGCGCAATGATCTGAAGCAATAATTCAGAGCCCTGGTGCTATGCTTTTTTTTTTACATTGGTGAAATATTTCCATTTTCTGCTTCAGATTTTTACTCCATTATACACTAGTTTGACAAACTATGTAAGGCTTTATATAAAGTACCTCAACAGAGATATCACCACTACGGATATTTGTTGCTTTAATATTTTCATGCCTTTTTAAGGCTATTCATAACTCTTGAACATTTTTTTTCTGTGCATCTTATTGGACTTTATTGAGATGAACCCAAAGTAGCTTAGATTTGTGGAGTTGAAGGAAACAAGTTCATTGCTTTTAAAATCTTTTGCAAATCAAACTGTGAAAACGGTGGCATACATTTACATATTTCCCACCTTAGTCTGGTCTTTATAAATAGAATTCAGTCCAAACAGCTGCATTCAGAAGGTGCTCAAGAGATGAGACCAAAATTGAACATTTTGCCTTCATAAAAATACAACAGAGGTGAGTGGTGAGAGCAAATAGTTTGGTTGGACATCTTACCTCTACACTCATATTTTAGATCTGAGAAGATGACCTGTTCCTGAGAGAAGACAAACAGTCCCAGTCTGCCTCCAGCCAGGGTGTGGTCATAAACCGCCCCTGAGTCAGCCAGAATGCCCCTGCCCTCATACACAACCACCCTGCAACAAGAGCACAGCGCAGGTGAAAACTAGGCAAGTAGGAGTTGTTCATTCAGGCGAACAACTGCCGAAACTTACGTTGTAACTAAGAACATTTATGCCTCAAATGTAAACTTTCTACATAGAGAAACTGACCACAACATGTAAGAGATTCATCAAATTAAACTCTAAACAATGACCCAAGATTTAATGTAAAATTGCTGACTAAGGAGTAACACTGGTCGCTTGACTGTTGAGATGTGGCCAAGACTGCTTTCCTCCCAAGTGGTGTTTGGTCTGACGACTCAAGAAAATAAAACTTAAGTCTAATTCTCCAACAACAAACGCAAAATGGCATTTTATTTTGTATTTTAATACATAACAAATGGCAAATTGCGTGTTATTTGTTGAACAAAGAAAAAAAAAATATTTCGATGTGTATTCAACTATTACAATCCCCACCAATACAGTGTGTACCGAGACATGTCAATGATCCAATATACTTTCCTAACTGTACAACATCAAGTAGACTATATGGCAAAAGTTACTCTTTTTTTCTGGATGCTATAGGTACTAAACATCTATAAAGAAAATAGAAAAGAACTTATTCAGAAATGTCAGTCAAAATAGGTGCCTTAAAATCAAGGAGTACAAGCTTCTTTTCAGCCTCACCTTTTTAAAGTGCCACTTTGTACAAGTACAATCATTCAGTACCTAGAATGCATGACAAGCGCTTATTGTTTGCTTTAAATTTGATTAAGCAGACATGGCAGCAGAAAAGATTTTTCTCCTTCTAAAGCTAACGGTCTCTGTGGTTTTGATAATCTCAACATCTGCACAGAAACAACACATAGCACAGATACCTCATTTCACAGGGTTGTTTTTCATTTTGTCTTATACGCTTTTCAAAAGTCATTAATGAGAGGAAGAGCTAAGACGAAGCAGATGTTTTAGGTTGGGGTGAACCGAGTGCACCAGAAGAAGTGGATTACGCTGTTATCATAAAAATAACTCCTAGAGATGCATGATATTTCCAAGGCTAAGAACAGTAAAAATCTAGAACTGAATGTGCCAAATTTAAAAACTCTGTTGTCCTGTTAAGAATTTCCTATAACTTCAAGCTGGAGAATCTATTCAATTTAGCAAGGTTTCCAGATAAGTAAGTCACACATGGCAGCTTGGTTTTTATTATAAGTGCTGGAGGGCTGAAGGTCAGTTTCACTGAAAAATCAATAACCCATAATAACCTTTACTGTACCTGATGAACCCAGTCTTGGGTCGGTGTATAAGGTGCATGCGATAGGCTGTGAAGTCCTTCCAGCCAATTTTATTGGGGTCATGCCACAATGTTCTGACCTGAAACAGACACAACTTTTGTTCTCAAAAGTTTGTTTTTAAAACTTAAGGTAGAGACAATCTCTTTAGTCACAACTAGAATATTAACTCTTGGTTTTCCCAAGAAAGCCCTACTTTTTTTTTTTTTAAATGACGTTATTTCAAAACTATGATTTATCCAAGTCAAATTTTAAGTATTCTCCCATTGAGAGGTTTCTGGAAAATCTGGGGAGTCTTTTGGAAGAGTCCTGATCAGATGCTTGATCCAGATTTACTGATGTCTTTCGATAGAGGGGAGCATTGGGTTTACTTCAACAACCCCCACATAATATTGCTCTTCATCTCATCTCAGAGTGTGGCCAGCCTCTGTAGGGAGGAAGCTCAGCACAGCTGCTTTTGTTTGGGATCTTGGTGTGATCTCGTCATGATCCGAATCTCGTGGTCATAAGTGATGGTCGGAACTTAGATGGACCATTAAGCCGAGAGCTTTTTTTCTTTTTGGCTCAGCTCAATCTTCAGAATACCACACCATTTCCAAATTACAGCAGATGAGACTCCGGACAATGTAGCGCTCTGTTCTACCATCACTGAAGAACCAAGATACTTGAACGTCTTGTTTGACATGAACCGGACCTTTTTTATTTTAGTTTTTTTTTAAATTATTATTTAAAGGTTTGTTCAAAATGTTATATTTTACCTGGTGTCTTGTGTTTCCAGTGTGCCACAGAGCGTTACGCAGGTACTCCCCTGGTCCTGTGCTGGATTGGACCAGTTTTATTGACAATCCTGCTGTGGCGAAAGCTTTGGAGGGCCTCTGCTCCCAGTAACCCTGAGACACCTGCACGCAAAGAAGGAATGATAATAAACTGACAAGTAAAGGCTGATTAACAATATGTTTGTGAGAGAGGGCGGTTGATTAAAAAAAAAAAGAAAGAAAGAAAAAAGATGAGCATAAAGTCTTTTCTAATGTTAACCCTGACATTTTTTTTTCTGCCAATGAAAGCTGTAATATAAAAAGAAATAGAAGGTTAATACTGAATTAAAGGGGTAATTGTGAAGATAATTTTAAGAGTGGTTTTTGATTTAAGGCTTCATGGTGCAGTTGATTAAATATTTATGCGACGTCAGCAGTGTCCGTGAAAGGTTTCTTTGTTGAAATCGACATACAAGCCTCACCTGTTTCCACATGACAACGTAGAACCGACGAGTGGACTGATAAGCAAACACAACCCCTGCATAATCATCATCACGGTTGGTATTCACATAAAATGTCACACTGAAGTCCACAGCGCTGAACTTGTCATACCCTATTGAAATGTAGACATATTAGCTTTCTTGCTAATCCATATCGCGACTATTGCTTATTTTCGTAACTCACCTAAAGCAATTCCAGGGTCAGAGTTGGCTTTCTGCAGCAGCTCTGTCCCTTGACTGCGAATCACCCACAAAGGGTCAGACTGCGTGGTGCCTTTGGGGTCCAGTAATACGCCCTGAAACTTCTTGAAGTCTGTCGCCCCAATATCCTGATTGAGAGGACAGGGATCCAGTGCATCTGGAATACTGTCGTTGTCAAAGTCGTCAAAGCAGGCGTCTCCACTGCCGTCACCTGAGAGTCAGTGCACAGGGAGGAAAAAAGGAACTGACTCATAAAGTTATATAGTTTGGAACTTGAACCAAACTGCCCAGGGCACCATCTTGTGAGGGCGTCAGGATTACCTGGAAAACAGCCTGGAATTTGACAGATGCTCCCATAATGAGATTCTATTGATTATTTGCCTATCAGTCAGTCCCAGTGTAAGAACCTTAAGATAACAGTGGCTGTTTGCATATGATTCCTATATATTTCACAACTTTTTAAAGTGATCTGGACTGTACAAGTATTTACTAAAAGGTAGTTTGGGATTTATGAAGACTTTATTGAATTTATTTTCAATTATTTTTGGCATCAGGAAATACCTACTAAATGCATAAAGTTAAGGCCCTGATTATTCACACCCCTGACAGACATACTCAAAAGATAATAAAGCAATGTAAAATGAGTATTAACTTTCAAAAACAAAAACAACTCTTTTGCTATGATTTATATTTTACAAAAAAATGCATGAACTCTTCTTAATATTCAGTGGAAAAATCTTTATTGACACTGGAACAGCCAAGCAATTCCTAGAATCACTGACCATTTCGTGCATATTTCCACTGGTATTTTAAGAATTTATCTGGTGATGAGCTTCAAGTCTTTGAGGCTGGGAAGCGTTACTGCTAACGAAAACACCAGGTATAAAAACAGGCACCCCAACATTATTTTTCCTTTTCTATCTTTAATTTCTCATTGTGATAAGTTCTTTACTGTTATTTCAGTTATTCAGTGAGATTCTACATACCACCGCTAGGGGCGCATGTCGCATTCGTGGAGTAGAGAAGATGAAGGACACAGAAGAAGAATAAACCTTCCTTTTAGATGCTAAACGAAGCTCAACGTGGGTGTTTAATCACAGGTCAGTTAAATATATTTCAATGGATATGTATTAGCTATCTTTAAGAGTTGAAGAGGTAATTAAATCGAGTGTCAGCTGGTGAGTCACGTAACGTTATGCAGTTTGCGACTCGTATTGTTTAGAAAACGGGACATGTTTCTGGAGGCTATTTAGTGCTAATGCTGTCCGACTTTGTAGCTGATGGACTGTTGAGTTCACTTGTGTTTTGCACATTCTGAGACGGTTCTCACACAAAGGACATTATTTTTGGTCCCTTTATCTGTAAAATTGACATTTCTTTATGGGTTATTGCAAGAACCAGAGAAACAGTATTGTTCAGTGAGTGAGTAATGGCTGCCTCTATGTGAAGCTTAGTAAAGAGACACAACATTAGCATTACTTCAGTCCCACTTTGTTGTATCTGAAGCAATTCAATAGTTAAATACTAGCCCTAGCACTGTCATGGAAAACAAGCTAACATTAACATTGCCACAATTTGTGTTGTTTTGGTAAATTAAATGGCTCTTAAAACTGTGGAAAATCAAACCATCGGAGTCCAGTTGATCTCTATTGGGAACCAGTCTGCAGTTGTCTCGGTCATCGGGGATCCCGTCATTGTCATCGTCATGGTCGCAAGCATCTCCTTTTCCATCCTTGTCATGGTCGGCCTGGTTGCTGTTGGCAATGTAGGGACAGTTGTCCAGAGAGTTTTGGTGTCCATCTTCATCGATGTCCTCGTTGTTGTCGCACAAGTCCCCCACCAGGTCACTGTCAGAGTCAATCTACAAGCCCAGCCAAAGTTTTTACACAGTGGTTGTATTCACTGGGATTTTTGTACCGTGTATAAATATTTGTGTGTGTTGGTAGGAACCTGCAGTGGGTTGTGTAGAAGGGGACAGTTGTCACACTGATCTCCAACACCATCCAGATCGGTGTCCCTCTGGTCAGTGTTGTATACAGAAGGACAGTTGTCACGCTCATTCAGTTTCTCTATAGAAAAATTAGGGGAACAGTAAAAAGACAAATTTAGATTTATTACACCCCAGTTTTATTTCTTCACCTCAGTTCATCTTATAAGGGAAGATGCTGAAACAGCATCATTTGTTTCATTGTCTTGTTTTTAGCTCGTCTTATTTGACAATATAGATTTATACTCACATTTGTGGGTATAAATGTATTTTGTACAATGTATGTTCACCAACAACCATGGTCCACTTACAATTATCTGTATCATCCTAAATCTCAAAAGATTGTCTATAGTTTTTATATCAGTTAAGCTGAATTGAGTTGTGAAGCATTACATCACCAACATTCATTTGACATGTTATCCTTGTCCCTTTTATTATCATTTATGGAAAGCTTTCCATAAACAAATGTTGTTATTCACACCCTAATAGGTTTTTTAAACTTGAATGTCTTTCAGTTGGAATTGAAGTATACCCTTTCTTATACAGTGAAATTGTTTATAGTCTGATGAATCTAATCATTCACTCCCAGTCACACTGTCCCCAGGAATCAATAACTCAGTTTTCCAGCTTTAAAAGTTGCTCCCTCCCAAAATGTAGAAGTTTGGACTTTCATTACAAAAAGCCAGAAGGCAGCTTGACGGTTGGTTGAAAGTTCCTGCAGGTTTAAAGCCACTTTATAGATTTTACCATCTCCATCGATGTCAATGCTGCAGGCATCTCCTTCTCCGTTGCCATCAGTGTCAGTCTGCTTCGGGTTGCTGTCAAATGGACAGTTATCGCAGGAATCCCCGACCCCGTCCCCGTCAGAGTCAAACTGCCGAGGGTTGTACGTCAGCGGGCAGTTGTCCTTTGCCATAAAAACACATTCAGATGCTTATACTTGCACAACAACTTCAGACGCTTTGAATTTATGATGCAGTAAAACTGAGCACAGGTGTAGAAAAACACAGGAAAGAAAAAAAAGATGCAAAATAAAAACAGAAGAAGGCGGAGCATGTAAAATGTAACTAGCCAAGAAAACAAACAAAAAAAAAAAAGTTAAAACTTAGTCCTGACCTCAACATGTGGTATTAGCTGACATTTTGATCCAGTTTTTGGGACAATTCTGCTGATTGCTCTAATTGTTTGGTAATCCAAACATGCCAAGTAAGTCCACCACATTCAAGAAATCGGCAGCTATTTTATAATATCTTGTTATAAATAACATCAATAAACAATAAAGACTCAGGAAAACAAATTTTAAACTTTTCTGTAAAATGTAATAGAAAAAAAAAGTGGGAGTAGTGTGATTTGCTGGAATTACACATAGGCTTATCATATCAGGTGCAATGAAATAATTAAATATATTTTTAAATATTTTCTTCAAAAGGACATTTGGTCACTTAAATTTATTATCTAAAACGGTACTTTTTCTTATTTCATGGGACATTTAATTGTTTAATTGTGCATTTAATTATTGAATTCCATATTTAGTTATTGATTGATATATTTAATTGTTTTTAATAATTTCATGATACATTTAACTAAATATTGGTGTTTTAAACATTTTTATGATACATTTAATTAATTAATACAAGACATACAAGTATCTTTCATCTGATAGTTATTTTTGTGACCCCCAGCACTCCATAGAAAGTAGACCGTTGCTTGCTAAAAGAAGTCTTCAAAACTCCTCTAACATTTCTTCACAGGACCTACGGCAGAAGTTTTATGGTTTGGAGACACTTTGGTGTAGCAGTATCTTTTCACCTTATCATCATAAAATCAACCATAAATTCCACTGTACCACAGTGTGCTTGAGGAAAATGTGCAACCATCTGTATAAAATAAAAAGATGCCTATATTGTTACAATGAACAGAAACATACTCGAAAACCCACCAAAGGTTGCATAAAAACTAAGAAATGGAAAGTCTTGAGTCAAAGCCCAGACCTTTATGCTACTGAGATGCTTTGTGCTGATTTGAAACTGGCTGCACATGCAGGAAACCCCTCAAACATCTCGAAGCTGAAACTGAGGAGTGGGGGCAACTTTTTCTGACTTCAAAGATATTAAAGTGTACGAACAAAACTGAATATTTGAGGGGTGTCAAAAATGCTTTTACGCCTATAAACGCCTATCAAAAAACAAATTTTTCACATAATCTGCCTGTCACAAACAGCGCTAGGTCTTTGTAAATTGGGTGCTTTTTACACTGGGTAGAGTTTCTTAGATAAACCTAAATATGGGTGAATTTTTCCCTATGCACACTGTCTTGTTTAAATTAAAGTAAACTATGTCAGCACAGTGAGGCGAAATTTACTTGGCAATGCAATCAAGCCCTGAATGAAAACAGTTTGCTTGGGAAGCTGCCAAACAGTCTCACCCTCTCATCTAGGATGTTGTCATTGTCATCATCAGGATCACAGGCGTCCCCATGTCCATCCTTGTCAAAGTCTTCTTGTCCAGAATTTGGCAGCATGGGGCAGTTATCCTGCAGCCAATCAGAACAGATTAATGATTAAAAACCATAATTGTAGGAGTATTTTGGTTTTTTTTTGGTGGTTCTCTCACCTGTTCACAGTGATATGTGGCATTCTGCTTGCAGGGCAGACTCTCATTGGGCCAACCATCCAGATCAGAGTCCTCACCACACACAGAGCCATCGCCAGCAAAGCCAACAGCACACGAGCATTTAAACAAGACCTCTGACGCCAGGCCCAGGTATATGCAGTCAGCAAACTGGTGGCAAGTGTGTGTGTTTTCTTTGCAAGGATTATATGGTTCACACACCTAGAATTGGGAGTCCAAAAGTCTTTGTTGTGTATTTGTTGTGGCTAAAGGGGAGAAAAAGTACGGTAGACTTTAAAATCCCACTTACCTGCCTGGTTCTCATGGCTTCCTGCAATCCAAGGCCGTACAGCTGGTTGCCTTTGTATCGAGGAGGACAAGGAAGGCAGTAGAATCCAGGATCTGTGTTCACGCATTTTGTAAAACACACCTCAGCCACTTCACACTGCAGACACAGAGGTAAAGACATCATACTCTTGGAACTTTTTCCACTTTTTGTGTCATTCCAATTATAAACTTCAGTGTATTTGATCAGAATTTTATTTGATGGAGTCACCAAAAGTAGTGTATCATTGAAAGACTAATGTAAACTGGACTGTAAATGATATGGTTTTTAGAAGAAAAAAAAACTGAGAGACATTTTTAAAGCTAGTGATCAAGCTGATTTGTGTCAGTGAGAGTCAAAATGTCTTTAGAGCACTTAATTAGAGATGAAAGTTATTTAAGCAAAAACCTTTACCCACCAACCATTCCTTAATATTGATGGCCCATATACAACTTCCACATTAAAAAAGGTAAAATCAAGATGGCTGCATTTTTAAATTAATCATAGCATGCTTGTATTATGCTAACAGGGAAAAAATAGAAAAGATGACTATTCAAAAAGGTTCAATACCCCTGGAAATTAGATCTTTCAGAATACTGTTGCCAAGGTCTCAAACTTTAATTAGCTTGTCAGAGCTACGTCCGCAGTCGTTGCTATGAAAGATGCAAATGTCAAGGCCCTTTAAATAATCAGAATCCTCCAACCTTTTTCTTACAGAGAATGTGCTCTGAAAAAAGAGGGAAAAAATCAATGTGCACAATGCCAGAGAATGCAGCGAGAGCTGCAGAAATATATAATATGATTAAGATTTTAGTAAACTGATAAGTTTGGTCTAAGCTGCAGCGGGAAAGATCATGTTTACATTAAGAGTTGAGATTTTTAAGATGACTTCAACTGTTATCTTAGCAGAATGATGACTTGAGTTTGTGTTGCAGCCAGTAGCACAGAGAAGCTCACTGTTAAATGCTTTTCAATACACTTGACAGTTTAAAGAAAATTACTTCATCATGGCATCAACCGTGTGCTTCCAGAAAAGTACTTTGAAATAAAGATAATCCATGGAAAAGGCAGTGAAACTTAAAGAAATATATATTTTAGAAAAGATTATAGCAAACGTAACATGCTCAATGTTAATCTTTGGGAGAAAGTAAGTGTCCACAGCAAAACAGTTCAGACTTTTCTTAAGATACCTCCAACTTTTTAGCATAGGGTTTGGGCTTGTGTTGCAGCCAGTAGCAAAAGAGAGAGTATGGGATGCCTCAAAATGCACTCGAAGACTAAAGAAAATGTTTTGGCTGTCAGTGACTCCTGACTGGAACCCCTGCAGACTGTATTCCTCCAAAGAGCAAAGACCCCAAATTAGGCCAAGAACTCTTTAGGGGATATTAGAGAGGGCTGACCAAATATTTTCCTCAGATCAGTTACTTCTCTAAATCTAAGTGGAACCAGTTAAAGCTAATTAAATTAAATCTAGTCTTTTGTCTACCTCATTTTCATCTTCGCAGTGTGTGCCATTCCCCTTCAGACCAACAGGACAATCTCCACATTCCCAAGATCCGTCACTCATTGATGTGCATTTCACCCCAGGAAAACATGGATTTGAAAGCAAACACAGATCTGAAAGAGATTTAAGCAAAGGAAGGATAGCGTTAGTGGAATATATTCTAGGATTTTAATTATTTTGTCATCTCTACCTCATTAGTGACATCAAAGCAGAACAAACACCTCAGGATTTTATTTAAACCAGTATTATTTAAAATATGTTTCCCAAAATAAAAAGGGAGTTATCCATTAATTTTAAGGTTTAGTCTGCTTGAGAAATAATATTTCCCTTCACAGTAAAAATTATTTATTTATTTATTTGTTTAAAGGACAACCCCTTGAGATGTATCATCTCATTTTCAAGGGGGTCCTTACAAAACATAAAAATATACTGCTTGGGGTTTGATTTACCAACAGGGCATGGCTGTTTGTTACATGCTTCGTAGTCTGTAGCTTCCCCAGCACAAGGTTTCCCGCCGTTCTGAGGGGCGGGGTTCGAACACTCCCGCCGGCGGCTTATAAGGCCTCCACCACAGGAAGTCGAGCATTGCGACCACTCGCTCCAGGCTGTCCAGCCTCCTACGACTACAAACACAGAAACGGAAAATACATAATTTACTTGTAATCCAGGCCTGTATTGAAATCGTGTGTGTGCTCACCAGGGCAGACTGTGTTGTTGCATGGTTTTGTCTCTCTAGCGTTTCCCTTGCAGTCCTTGGCCCCCTTCGATGGTGGAGGATTGTTGCACATACGGACCCGTGTGATGTCGCCTTCACCACATGTGGTTGTGCATGCAGACCAAGGAGACCAAAGGCCCCAGTTCCCATCTGTGCGTCCTAGACATGAAACAATTTTACAAATTTAGATAGTAATAACACTGAAATAATTAATCACTTAACTCACTTTGATCTGATTTGTTGCGGTCAACTTCAGCACATTTAACAAGAAAATTGACCACCAACTTTTATAAAGGTTTCATACTCTATTTGAATCAAGAAAGAAATGGTTCTGAAGAAGAGATTTAAACAACTCCGAAGGCTCAGTCACCGTATTGTCTGTATATGGATCATGAATTATCTAAGATATCTACCGGTCTCTCAGAAAGCCACTAAGTGTCGGATCTAGCTGAGGTGTTTATGTCAAAGACCATCCAAAATGAGAAAACAAGAGTGTTTGTGTTTTATTGCAACCAGTAGAACTGCTGGGCTCTGAACTGTAGTAAGTTGATAATGGAGACATGCTTGATTTGGCTGGACATCCATCTGCTGTCATCAGTGGGGATCAAAGTACAAATAAGTCAGAGGCAAAATCAGACAACCCATTAACCCATGACGTTTTCAAGCTGTTCCAAAACATTCCTGTCAATCCACTTCTCCACTGGCATGGCTTTTAAGCGGTTCTTTCCCAGATTTGTTTTGGTTTAAAGATCCTATGTGGTTCCTCCCCATTTTTTGGAACCATCTCATAGGCGGTAGAAGCATGGCCATGACATGTATTGTACTCAAGTACAAAAAGGAGGTACCCAAAGACATCCTGGAAAAAATCCATAACCACTTCAACTGGCTACTTGTGATATTGAGGGTGTGAGAGAGTGAGGATGGAGCACCTACTCCTATCTCAAAGCCTTAGCCCAGCCACCCTACAGAGGAAGCTCATTTTAGGATTGAGCTTCTTTTATCCAGGATCTCACACTTTAAGTCATGATCCGTGTTTCATGATCATCGGTGAGGATTGAAAAGTCAAAATTACCAGAAGAACTGAGGGCTTTGGGTTTTTCAAACTGAGTTTTGTCTCGCTATCAGTAAAGTCAATATTTAATAATTTACCATCATCCACATTTTTATATCGGTTAGATTGTTTTACAGTTATTTCACTGGATTAAAACCAATCGGTAGATTAGTTTTCCAACAAAAACTAATCTACCAAAATAATGGCCAAAATAACATTTGGCCATTTCTTGGCCAAATGTTATCGGCCAAGAAATGGAAGAAAGTGTTAAATTTAGCAAAACTCTCCCCTAAAAGCAAGATCTACGGCTGGGTTGTTGATACCTCGGTCATCTAAAACATTTTCATCAAACGTGTGAGAAAATCATTAGGTTGTGGTTGTCCAGTGTGGCAGGCTTACCAACGTTTAGGTCTCTCAAGACCAAAAGAGATCTACAGAAAGTATCATTGCTATTTCTGCTGTGTTTCAACTAATAAATATTACATTTGTAAGTCTACTATCAAGATTTTACCTTAGAACTGCTGGAGGAATGCAGGATGTCTGAAATTAATAACACCTTAGGGGCCAACACCACTACATAAACAGCATTGTAAGATCAGCAGAGACCAGCCAGAGGGTAGCATCAGGTCCAAGATCTCTTGTGAATACAAGCAAGTCATGAAAAATGAGTTGATTTGGACAGATGTCGAATCTTCCCACCAGAAAACATACAAACAGAATTTAGGACAGATGTTGCGATGCAGTCCCAAGCAACCAAGAAGGTCCAAACAAGTGAGCTTACTCTCCCTCAGGAAATCAGTGCAAATGCGGTGAACAAACTTAACCGGTGCAAATACGAGGATTTGGCTGCAAAGTGCAGGCAAGCTGGCTGGATCAAATCCCTCCACGTCAGCTATCCAGCTGCTGAGAGCATTTGCTGTGACTGGGGCAATGCTTCAGAGGGCAAATAAAGACCTGGCAGGCAGGGAATGCTGAGAAGGAAAGTTCCTGATGTTTGTTCAAAAGGACGGACAGTATATGAGGCATAAAATCCACAAAGGGTCAGCTTATGACAGCAGTGGGGATAGACTCTGAGTAAGCGACTGTCCGGGAGTAGTACTGGATTGGGGCAAAAAAAATATGTCTCCAGCTGTGAGTTTTGCTGCTGATCGTCTCGATACGAGTGAAACTTATAGGCAAAGAGAGATTTCTTTTTTGTAAGGCTGATGTCCTTACCTTTGCGGTCGCACTTCATCAGTGAGCAGCTGCGGGTTTGAAGCGAGGGCCCGGCACAGCCGTTGATGCCGTTGCAGGATCGACCTCGTTGCTGCCCTCCGCGTCCACAGGTGACGGAGCAGTGGGTCCACTCAGACCACGGGGACCAGCCGTCTTCATCTTCTTCACAGAGAGAAATCTGCAGTTAAATATTTTTTTCACACCAATGGTTCCTTGGCAGAAATGATTGAATCTAATGCCACTCACCGAGACATACAAGGCAGCATTTTCCATCCACGAAGGATGGACTGATGCAGGAGACTGGGGGGCACAGCACCTGCTTACACACCACTTTTCCATCCTGGAATGTGATAAATTTAAATTGGGCGAAAACAGATCATGTTATTCGATCCAGATGTTTTGATTCACGCCAGAGGAATGAAATGCTGTCAGGAATAAGCCTGTCTTCTTCCTGAACACATTCTTGACTTAAACTAATGATATTTTCTAAAGAGAAACAGACTCCGGGAAGCGGGTGAAGCAATAGGAAAACAAAGACTGGGTCTCCTTAAGATAAATGTAACCACACTGGACACATTTAAAACTTCCCCACTGAGCAAAAGTTGAGTTATGTTACGACTTTCCAGATAAAATGCTTCTTTCCTTCTTTTTTAAGATTGAGACTTAGAGATCGGTATCTCTCATGTCGAAATGTAGGTGAACTCTTAAAAGCAGGGGAAAAGAGCTTGAAACCTTATTTGTTTTAAATAATTTAATGCAGCTTTAGTTAAACACTTTTTAAAAAAAGTATCAAAAGTGATTAAATATATGTTTTGGTTTGTCTCTTGCTTTCTGTTCTGCTTCTGACAGACCCTTCATCCCACCAGAGGCTTGTATTTCACATTTCAGGTTGTCATGACTCCACATTTGCTCAGCACTGACCTGGCAAGCACAGGAGGTGCAGCTGTCAACCTCCCAGACATCCCCCTGCTCGTACACTCGTCCGTCCTGCATGCACCACACTTCCCCGTCCCTGTCCCTGTCCAGGTAGTTGTCCTCCTCGTCTCCGCCGACTGTGCTGCTGTCGTTGCTCAGCTCAGCCAAGGATATTCGCATCCCCTCATTTTCTTTTGACTGTCGGGACAAAAAGATGAAATACAAGAAATGCTAAGGAAGGAAAATATTATCAAGGTGTTACAAGATATTTCCTGGAGTGTTGAATTAGCAAATGGTCTGCCTTGTGGAAATACTATAAGTCAAGATTTTATGATTAGAAGAGAATGTTTTATCCTTTATTTTCCCTCTGAACTACTATGAAGTTCACCATAAACTATAGTCAATCTCCTGAAAGATGAGCTGCTTTTATGTTAAAGGTTCTTTATTAACACAAGGAACTTTTTATATAATCTCTTAAAGAGCACAGAAATATAAGTTTTTCTGTTTTTTTTTTTGTTTTTTTTGCTTATATTTCCAGTCTTTGTCCCAAACCACATCATTAAAAAACATCTTGTGCAATCTATTTAAGATTTACAAGTACAGACAAAAGTAAATATCTACTCTAAAGTATACTAAACTACATTTTTGGATCATTTAATGATCCCTTGATTCTTTTTTCACTTCAGACATTCACTTAATTACCAGACATTTAAAAAAAAAACATTTGAAGTTGAACTGCAAGAATAGCTGAAAACAAAGAAATCATTATCGTTAACCATGTTAATATATGTGTATTTAATAATTATTAAAATAACATAATTATTAAAATAACATAAATGCAAAGATACGTATTAGCATTTTGTAAGTTGGTAATTCTAGAAGAATAAAGGATTATTGTTGAAGTATGTACTATGTTTTTCATGTTCTAATGACATTTCTAATTTAAACTGATAAAATAGTGCAACATAAAAAAATTTCAGCAGTTCTGCTTCTGTGAGCATCTATCTAGTTGTGTGCATCTTACTACTCTCTCTAGATCTTCCAGCAGGTTGTTGGTCACGATCCGCAGACCGTGGATCTCAGTGATCAAATCCAGCAGCTCATCACAAGGATGGTGACACATTTCCATCGACCCATTGTACACCTTCGCACCGTCTACACCTGTAAAACAGCATCTCCTGGTGATACAAACGAACTGGAAAAGCTGGACTGGTGCTTGTATTTAAATGCAGCCGGGAGTGTGTGTGTGTGTGTGCGTGTGTGTGTGTGTGTGTGTGGTCTACCTGCACACATAGCCACTGCACACAGGGGAATTAAAAGCCAGGGGAAGTCTCTGAGAGGCCACATTCCTGTTCATAAACGAATCATACTTGTAGTCGCCACAGAAAACGAGATGCATGCATCACTTCAGACAGCTTGCATGTCTGCTGCCCGCCAGAAAAAATAAAAACACACCTATGTATATCAAAGAGGAAATGAACCTTGCATACCTGCGTATCCCTTGCAGCTCTGCCTTTTTTCCACAATTGTGTATCGCAGATGGTAGGCTCGACCCCGCCGGAGCTCCACAGGGGCTGTGATGGAATGTCTGTCTCCTTCTCTTTTTCCTTAAATCCTGATCTCCTTATGTCCTTCTCACCTTGAGATCCACACCTTGAAGAACATCAGCAAAAACTGGTTCAGTAATTTGTCGCTGTAGCATCCGGTCGGCTGAAACCTGAGTGCAGAACATGTGGACAGCTCTGTCGAAAGTTTCTGCAGAAACTACCGTGGTTATGTATTTGTTTTAGTGTGTGTGTGTGTGTGTGTGTGTGTGTGTGTGTGTGTGTGAGGCACGAGCAGGGGTCGTATATTACTTGTCTGTCTGGCACAGAACTGAGCTGCATATCTCCCAGAAATCTCAGAGAAACCCAGCTGGATGGAGGGAGCTGCGTCTGTGTTGAGCTCTGAATGCAGGTTTCCCAGACACATCATTTACACTCCTCACTCCCCAAACTGCGACTCAAGCCATTCAAAGTTATGCACACACACACACTTGCACACACAAACGCACAGAGAGAAGCTGATTGGCTTCAAAAATTTTCCCATATTTTTAGAGCGAGAAAACTGGCATCAACAGAAATCATTTGCAAAAACCAAAATGTGTGATGTTGGTATTTTATTGCGTGTGTGTGTGTGTGTGTGTGTGTGTGTGTGTTTCTGCAGTGTGCCTTGGATCGTTGGGGAAAGACAACCAAGCTGAAGGAATTCAAAAACATCTTCTTTCCCTGGGATCTCTCTCGCGCTCTGCGTTTGGTCCTCTCCCTGCTGAGTCAAAAAGGCATCATCATCATCCCGAATCAGATTTTCCATCGTAGACTCCACTTGTGGAATAATGAGCCTCACAGATGTGTGCACGCGCCTGGCCCGTACAATCACACACACACGGTAATTTCCAGCAAAATCCTCTCCTCCCAGGTACCTAGAAACATCTCGATACAGGATGTCCAGCAACAGATAACATGTTTCTTCTTGGAGCCGTCTCAACAGACGGGGCTCAGAAAGCAGGTGCTGTCTGTGCTCTGGGATAGAGGAAAGAAAAAAGCCCCTAAAGTAAGAAGACCTGACGGGACATAAAAGGCAAAAACCTGGGCAAGATTGCCTGGCAAAGCCTAGCGTGACATTTTTGGACTGACATATGGCATGAGAGGCACAGGGTGTTCTGAGTTTTGTCTGTTTGAAACGGCAAAGCCAAACAGAGGAAACATGGAAATTAATGAAGAGTGCAGAGGTTAACTTGAAGATTTCAAAATTCAGATTCAGATTTCTCTATACGCTTCAGTCATTTTTAATCTTTCCATACACACGTCAAAAAAAAAAATGACAAAAGCACAATGCTGAAAAAAAAACAACACATCATGCAAACACTTGAGCATCTTCTGTACAAATTAAGATTATTTTAATCGGAGGCATGATAATATTTTTGAAGCTTTCAATCTTCCATTAAAACCAAAGACAGAAAATAAAGTAAAATTTGCCCAGTTTGTGGATTTTGTTCACTCCAGTTATTCTGTGAGTTTATGTGTGTATCTGATGTTGGGATCAAAACAGAAACTCCACCTTGCACCTCTTGAGAAAGTCCACTGTGTATTTATGTAATTATCCAGCTGGAAACTTTTTTTTGCGTGTGCGTGCAGATGTGTGATGTTTGCTTCAAGCTGCAACAGCTGACAAAAGCACAATTCATTCATACGTAACAGCTGGTGAGAAGAGATGTTTTTTTAACTTGAACTTCTCAGAATATGTGTTTTCATATCGATTATATCTAGATTTTCCTTTTCCGTTTTGCAATTTTGTTTTTAAATTGCTCAAAGACTTTTTAGATGTTGTGCCTTACATAACCACTAGGCTTTTCCCATGATTTATATTTGTTTAATGGGAAGGAACACCAGTCTGTATGATCTGTCAAAATTTCCATCTCTTTTTCTTGAACTTGGCATCTTCATGACATAATTAACTGGGAAAATGTGGAGACCCACTGAGTCTTGGGCCCCATCAGCCAGGACTGTCTCAAATTTACCCTCTAATTTATCACTTATTTGGAGTGCTGATCATTTCAGCCAATCACTGCTTTGTTTTGGTTGTTCTGTACCTGACTTCTTTGGGCCAATAAAATATCTGTGGGATGATGTCTGCAAACTTTGCATCAATAAGAGCCTCATATCTACCACAGTATTTCTAAGAAGTGCTATAGTATGACTTCAGTTAATAATATACCCCAGCAGAAAGTCACTTGGAGTTACTGTAGTTTTAGCAGGGACAATAATGCATCATATTTCATAACAGTCCACTGCGTTAAATGCAAGCTAGAGCAAAAAAAAAAAAAAAAAAATAATAATCGGTACACGTTTTTCAGAAAATAATGTGAAATTAAATTACATTATGTGTGACATTTAAGCATTTTGTGATTATTTGTCTTCGCAAATAAAGAAAAACAACTGAAAAAAATACAACACCCAAATACTGAAAACCTGAAAAAAATACAAGCCCTGTAAGTAATAGTTAAATTGCATAGGGACAAGAACGAAGCAACAAAATTAAGTAATGGTAATTAACCTCAACTTTTTTTTTGTCACTTTTGTAACTATTGTTTCCCCAGTTCCTCCCACCAATTTTGTCTCCTTATTAAAATATTGCCCTGTACACTTTGTTGCTTGTATTGGATGCTATTCCTCCTGATTTAAAGTTAATTTTGCAGCAGGAGAAACGTCTCACTGGCTGCATTTTGTACGAGTTGTAAGCAGGATTGAACACTAACTAATTACAAATTGAAGCCTTAAAGTTTCCTCATGGAGAAAAGTGTCGACACATGAGATCCTCTTGATGCTTAAAAGCATGATTTCATTTTAGTTGCCTTTAAAATTCAGATAATTCAGTGTCATAAATTTCCTGATGTCAGCCAGGCAGTCAAGGAAAGGCAAGGCTGAGTCAGTTAATAGTCGGTGTGCCTCAGAGGAAAATAAACCTGGTAGTCGTCTGCATAAAAGAGAGAGAAAATGCACCAAGTAGCAGCAGGCACACAGGAATCCAACAGGGCACATTATTGACTCTTGAATTACTCCAAAAGTTCCCAAACTTACCCTGTTTTTCTCTACTTTAAATCTATAATAAAACAAAAATGAAACGAGTTTTGACCAGGATCTTTTACTTTCAGGCTTTTGGATTTAAATCCCTTTGCTTTTGACAGCAGCAGAAATTTGGAGAACAAGAGGCGCCCAGACTTACGCATTCCGCTGTCATCCTGCTAAAGCAATAAGAGGACTTCTCATGGGACTCGGTCAGAGTCGGATAATCCACGTACTTAAGAAAAAGTAGAACTAAAGCAATTGCCTCATTTCTCTAAAAACAACGGAAAGGGCTTTTCCACCACACTCCTAAGCTGCCTTTGCGAGCAGAAACACTTATCCTTCAATTGCCACATAGCTATAAACTTGTAGTGGTTGGAGAATTGAATGAGCTTAAAGTAAATTGCTGTTCTCATAGAACAGTGCACAATGGAGCAAGAAGGGATGAGGTTGGCAGCAGTAGTGCCAGAAGAAAGTGCTGCCCTTTAGTCATGTACACAGACAGACAGGCAGGCAGCGCTCATCTCAGTTTATCTCAGTTACATTGGGTTACTGGGTCAGTAGAACAGGAGAGAGCATTAATCCAGTTATCGGATCATCCCAATATATTGAGGATTAGCTTTCTATGTTGCTGCTGGGTTCTGTAGTCCTGAATGGTGCATTCTGGGACTTCTTGTAGTCATTTGCTTTAGTTTTTCAGCTTTTTGACCTACAAGCGTCTTGATCTGGACTGTCACTAGTCGTCTCATTGAACCTTTTTTTTTTTTAACCACTGTTTATATTTTATGTGAGTTTATTGGATTATGCTTTCAGCAATGACTGAAAGCATTGCTGAAATAATCCTTATACAAATAATCCTTTGGGACCCTGTGCTGTACCTATACTGGTATATCTTTCTTACTGAAATTAAAGACAATAAGGTTAAAATTTAGTCGTTATCAATTTGCATAGTTTTTTTTTTTTTTTTAAAGAAGCTTAAATACTATCTGTATTTATGTATAAACAATTGCGTCATATTTTCACAAATGCAGTGGAATGCAAAAATATTAATTTTGACCATTTTAAAATTTTGTCAATATAGAAACAAATCTTATCTTATAAACCTATCTTATTGAAATTACATACTTTAACACTGCAGATTTCAGGACATGTCTGTAAAGTGACAGGAAGCTAGTTTCTCATATTTTTGCAAATGGCATGAAAAGATTTTATTTGGGGGAAGTAGACTAAAGAATGATGAAAATGCCACACTTTTCAGACTTTTATTTGTAAAAAAAAAAAAAAAAAAAGAATGCAACCATGTGTCATTTTTGTTTCACTTTGTTACTAAACATAAAATCCAGGTAAAATACATTGAAGTTTCTGATTGTAACCCTCAAAATATGAAAAGTTGAAGGAGTATTCACAGATTTGCAAGCACAGATGTTTTCCAGTAGTATCTGTTTAAGAAAACAAAACAAAAGTGTAAAACACTCAGTTTATTACCACAACCTTTGCTCAGTTTAACGCATATAGCTGGCCACTGTCAGAGTCAGAATTCCCACCTGACGGGGGAAATTCCAGCGGATTTTTACGACTTGGAGCATGGAAATTTTGACTTCTGAGTACAAAAGCCATGTACCATATTTCCTCAAACACCAGTGAATCAGAACTTAGCTGATAACTATGTAATAAAAGCAGATCTTTAACAGAACATATATTTTACGGTGATTCTAAAATTTGTGCTTTCCATATTTGTTTGACTTGAATCTGAGCTAAAGATTAGCGGATGATGAAGAGGCCTTCAGACCTCAAAGATCTGGAAATCTGCACCAGAGATAAATTGTGAACATTCGTAAAGCTTGTAAGTAATACTTTGAAGGGTTTGATTGGTGTAATGCCAATAAAGATTTTTTTTCCACATTTTTTAAAATATCGTGCGTATTAATAATGCCCAGCATCCCAGTTTGAAAAAAAAAAAAAGTTAACATAGACATATATCTTTATTTATTTGCTCCTTTTACGTTTTTTTGTAATCTTTTGTAAGATGTCAGTATAATTTCTGTGAAGTTGTGTTTTAGTTGGATCCAAAGGCAGGTATGACAGGAGGCAGGAGGTGAAGAGAAGAGTTTTTAATAACAAACAAGACGTAAAACTTTCAAAGGGAGTCCCAGGATAACAAGATGTGGAATGCTGGCAGGAAGCAGGCAAGAAAAAGGAACCAACTATACTGTATATACACGGAAAAAAAAGAGTGGAGGATGACATTTGATGCAGGTGAGGAAATCAGGTTATTGGGAACAGCTGTGAACGGGAAAAAATGGCACGCTAAGGGAAGGTGAATACTAAGCAGAGGTGGAAAAGAATAACACTGATCATTAAGGAGAACAAAAATCCAAAAGTACAAATAAAACAAAAGAATAAACTACAGAAAGAAAGGAATTGATATAACTTTTTAAAAGTAAATGATCTGGAGAGGAATAATAGACAAACACAGATGTAAACCAACCAAAACTCTAGACACCCAAGGATCATAAATATGTCCTGTATAATTTAAATCTAAATCAACCAAAGATACAAATGATTTTTGATTTAACTGTAAATGTTGGCAGGGTTATTTTAATTTTTTAAATTGAAAGATCAACCTGTGATTTTTTTTTCTACTATAGAGTGATAGGCACCACCTTGCTCATCGTCAGTGCCCTCTACAGTAGAATTAAACATTTACGCCCATGGCTAAACATTAAACGCTTCTTATATCAAAGACCCCACCTTATAATTGGTCTAGGCAGCTCAGACATCAAAGCTTGTCTTTGAGAGTATGGCAGACTTAAAAAAAAGGGAAAGAGTCATATTCCCATGGACCCCTGGTGGTGAGAAGCGACCCCTTCGACCCCGTTGGCGTTCGGCTGTTTCGGCGCGGATGTGTGTGATATGGGGTGAGAGAGGTGACACCGCGGTCTGACACTGCATAACTGAGAGAAACAGGCCCAGCTCAGGGCTTTGGCCAGCTCAATTAGCGTGACATACTTTCCTCCGGGCTGCTGGACACAGCGGATTATGCCCTCTAACTTCTGCCGCGCTCTTTCCAGAAGGTGCGACATTAACCAGACGCGCGATTTTCCTTAAGAGCCCCTTCAAGAGCCAACACTACAACGACCCGAGCCACGGTGGGACATGACTGTGGACGGGGGTGTGGAGGGGTTTATTCCCCAGAAGGAGATTGTTTATAACGGTATGTTGCCTTACTGTGACCGCTTGGACCGGGAGGCCGCGGAGCTGCTGGCGGAGATCAAAGCCAACCTGAGCAGGGCGGTTCTCCTCAGGGAGCTGTGGCCCGGAGTCGCCTTCTGGTCCAGGAAACTCTTCTCGTAAGTGTCCATGCAAAGATGGCTTGTTTTGGTGAACTAAAACCATGATTAGTAACCGGCAATTCTTTACAACTTAAAACTTTTGGTAAATACCCGTGGTGCGATTCAGTTGTATAGAAGTCCAGAAGTGCCACAATTTAATAAATAGCCGATTAAAGACAGCTGTATTGTGTCATGAATTAATTAAAATAATAATAAAAAAAAAATCATGAATGAATATTTAAAAATTGAATTATTTGAATATGCCATTTGTTTAATTTACTGAAAAAATAACAATTTCATGGTCAGGTAGTGCTGCACATCAACTTTACCCATCAATGTAATACAGTGGAAGTCCAAAAGGCCACAATTAAATTAACATAAATAATTAAATTATGAATTATTGTGTGAAAAAGTATTATTAAATTTGTAAAAAATTAAATACCTCATTAAGAAAATCATGGATTTATTTTTTCTGTCAACCTTACCATCAAAGTTATTCTACAGAGATTCAAAATGCCACAGTTCAAATTGTTACATTAATATAAAAATATATATATAAACTGGTAAAACAAATTAATAAGCAGCTTATTAAATATTCAATTAAACAAATGTGTAATTAATGTATATAAAATTGTAAACACTGCTCAGATTTGAACTATTTTATGATCACGTGACGTAGAACATCACAAATGTTTTTTTTCCTCAGTCTTACTCAGTCATTCTATGGCCATTCTATGGAAGTTTGAAAGTGCCTAAATTCAACAGACATTGATAATTAAATTAAGACAAATGTCAACAGTTAATATAAACAGGTAATAACTTACTTATTCATATTCAATTACACAGATATGCAATTAATTAATATGAAATTGCAAACACTGGTTTTGGTCTGAAGTTCACTTGCCATGCTGGTTATCCAATCAGCATGGTTGAGTCACAGTAACAGTCATAATTATTTCATTGTTTCCCGCTGTAAATAAACTGTAAAATATTTGATGAAGTACTGGAATAATAACGTTTGATTTTAACATATATGTGTATGGAGGTTCAAAAGTGCCATATTGAGATATAAGTAAATTATTTATGTCTTTGCTGTAAGATATAATTTAATTATTATGCATTAATGTATTATTACTAGACGGATTAACCATTCATGTTATTTGACGTCATTGGGACAGTTTATGTCTTGTTGTGCTGCAGAGTATCATTTTGTCAGAGCTTTTAAAGGAGGGATCATGTATTGTTTCAGCTCTTTCTGCAGCTGACCTTGTTTAATGCCGGTCAGCTGCATTAAACAGGAAGTGACCAGCTGCTCTCTGACCGCTGTCTCTTCCCCCATCCAGATTTCTGAAGCTCTATGGACGGAGGTTCAGCAAAGAGGATCACATTCTCTTCATCAATCTACTCTATGAGTTGGTCACACTACCGAACCTGGAGCCCCACATGATGTGCAGCTATGCCAGACTGCTCATTCAGCTTCTCAAGTGGGTGTGGAAACAAAGCATGCACATGTATTATACAATGCTTCTCTGTTGGGCTGAAAGGGCCTTGGGGTTGCTTGAAGAGGAGTTGTAGCTTTATTGAACCATCAGTGCAACAGCAAAATAAGTGCAAGCTCTGCTAAAACACAAGACAGTTTGACCCTAGTAAGCTGAACTTTCTAGGAAGAGCCTCTCCCTTTAGCCTTCCTGTTGCTTTAATGAGATCAGAGAGCAGCCCTGTTTGTAAATATCACTGTGCTAATAGTGGCGTACCGCCGGTTATCACATGACGCGTTAAAGTGGATTTCTTTCCTGCTTCTGTGCCATTTGGAGGCCATCCAGTTGTTGCTTTAAGCAATTTGGAGAGTTGAGAAAGAAGGATCAATAAATGCTCTGTAAGGTGCATTCAGAGCGAGGACAACCGCACAAAAGCAGCGCAGTTAGAGAGACGTTCAACCTGGATCCTAATCAATAAAATCACAAGGATTTGATAAAGAGTTACACTGTAGCGCTTAAAAAGCAATAAATCACAAAAACACCTCTATTGAAGTATACACACTGGTTGATAAATTGTGTTAATATTCCGGGGCCCCAGACATGAAATCTGTGATTTGTCATACCTGCATTACTGAACAAATTCTTTTCACGTAGTTAATATTGAGCATTAATTATAGATTCATTCAATATATTTTCACTTTATTTTAATTTTGAGATGACTGGTAATGAGTCTCTTGTGGTTTTGCAATGTCTTTACTCACAAAGTTTACTTGCAGTTTGAAAAATAACAAACATATATATATATATATGTGCAGAAACTTTTTTTATGGTGCTGATCCTAAACATCTGTGCAATATGCAGACAAGTCTTGCCTTTGCAATTCACCTACAGAACATTTTTGTAAAATTCAAGTGCATGATTGTGTAATAAATTATTTGACTTTACAAGTTTAGGTTAATTGAACAGTTCTACTTAGTGAGATTACACCCTAACCAACAGTTTATTTTATTTGGATCTTATGTTATTGATCAACTCTTACTAAAGCACATTTGTGAAAAGAGAAGTGAAATTATACAAAGTTATCAAAATGTTACGTGCATTTGCATTGTATGCTGCCCTAATTAGTCAATACGTGGTAGAGTCTCTTCCAGCTTTGCACATCTACAATCTGGGAATTGTTTTCCCATTTTTCTTCTCATTTTCTATTAGATTTAGACTTTGACTAGACCATTAAAACACACGAAAACGTTTCGATCTAAATCATTCCATTTCACCCGGTTCTGAGTGTTTGCAGCGTCTAGCAGGTTTTCTTCCCGTCTTGTCTTGGAATTAGTTCAATTAATCTTCTCATTAGCTCTGATAAACTGATAGATTTTTCTGCCTGAGTCACGTATTGCTGCAGCTCCTCCAGAGTTAGCGTACATCTTTTTGCTGTCTCTGTGTTCCTTGGTCTTCGTGATGCCATTTGTTCATTAATGTTTTGTGACAAACCTCTGAAACCTTCACAGAAGCATTTATTACTGAAATTAGGTAACATTCATATTTACAAATTAATTAGGATTAATTACAAGATTTAGTTTGTAAAACATATAAAGACCTTGAGAGATCCTTCCACTGAAGAATTTGGCACTACTTTATTAAAATCTCAGTCAAATACATAGAAGTTTGTGTCTATAATGTGACAAATGGTAAAAAGTTTAAGGGATGTGAATAGTTTTGCAAGGCGCTGTAGCTGTTCAGAGCGGTTACAGTGGTGGTTAGTTCATAATGATGTAGGTAAGTCCGTTTCACAAGCAGCTCCTCTGGAGGATCATAAAATAAATCTTGTGGATCAAGTCATGATTAATGAGTGGAGCTTTTGGTTTTTGTGGTTAAAACTTGGGAAAATTATATTTCACTGCGTCTCAAATAGAAATCAGAACAAAGTCACAGTTAGAAGGAACATGCCTCCAGTGACAAATCTGGACAGCTTTTTTTACACTCTGCAGCAACCGAAGGAGTAAAATGTGCAGCGAGTAGGCGATATGTTAGCGAGCTAAAATACATATCCTCACACTCAGAAGCATTCATTGTGAGCGAGGAATCTTGGCTCTACAGTAAATTTATCACTCTTTAGGCTCCGGCCTGTTTGTGTTTCTCTTGGTTTTTGTCTCCTGGATCAGATCCGTCGTTCCCCCAGTGACACGCAAATAGTTTCCGAGGCATTCATCACTTGCTATTAGTCTTCAAGTGCGTTTCTATGATTTCTGCATCCATCACAAAACAAGGTCTTTACGTTGACGTCAGATGTCTTTGTTTTAGATGAAAAGAGAAAGGAGTATCAAGCTTCAGTTCTCGCAGCCAAGTGTTGAACTTGATCCTTAACAGCGAACATTAGGTCTGCAGACTCTCTTCGTATTGCGCTTTAGGATTTCACGGCCAACTTTGCAGATTGTCTCCTCTTGAAATCTCCCCAGCGAGAGCCTGTTCCTTCACCGATAGATAAATAAGAACAAAAGGACTTTCTGTTCATAAAAACTGTGCACATTCTCAAGTGAAGGGATTTGGCATGCGTCTGTTAGGTGTAATCCTTTAAAATCGGTGACTTAATGAAGAACTGTAACTTAGTGTGAAGAAAGCGTGGAAGTTCTCAGGGGGATTTAACAGAAATCATTTTAAAAGCTTCTGAGGTGCTGAGCAGAGAAGCATAATTTTGTGGGAAATCTAAAACCTTAAGTGGGCGTTTGAGGAACTAAAAGGAACAGAGAAAAGGATAATGTTACTTTACATTAAGGTTTTAAACGTGCCTCATTTTTTTGAAACCACTAACCGGCGGATTATTCCAGACCTCTCCTGTGAAGCTGCTAAAGCCTGCAGCTGTCTGTCCAGTTATGCTTTAATGGCTTCATAGAATCACCGCATCATGTTGGTGGACGTGTTCCTAAGTTGGCAGCCGCGGTGGTTGTGAAAGGATGACTCACTCTCCCCTGACGGACACCCTGTAGCGTCCCACCTCGTCGCAACATTTTCACAAACAGGAGGCTTTTCACAGCTTTAAATATCTGAGAACCCACCAGCGTTTGCACGCAGGCGGGCCAGCTGAGGTCTGACTTGTTTTTTCCAAACAGGAAGAAGGAGTTGCTGTCAAGAGATGACCTTCAGCTACCATGGAGGCCCCTCTACGAGCTGTACGAGAGACTCATCTACTCCAAAACGGAGCACCTGGGTCTCGTCTGGTTCCCAAAGTATGCACCTTTACCTTCGCATCGTATCGGTCTCTCACTGCTGCAAACCACCCAAATATTCACTAGTTTTTTGTTGTTGTTGTTTTTTTCAAATCTCTTGTGTTTCAAAAATATTAGTGCAATAAAGTTAGATAAATGGTGATTTATCAACCAGCTGTAGAGCACTTTCATACAGATGAGTGTAACACAAGTGCTTTACAGAGGTTAAAGAGAAGTGGACAGACATACTAAGTAGTGAAACAAATACAGAAAAAGAAAAATAGCTAAAATGATAAATAACTCAACAATAATAAAAACCAAATTACAATACAGTATTTTAGAATTTTTTTTAAAGAATAATAAAAAAAACCCCACTGAAATCCAAAATGGATAAGTATTGGTCATGCATCTGATAAATCCGACCTGTGTGCAATAGAACGAAACTAATTTTAAAGTCGTATTGAAGTGACAGCAAAATTACTTGCAGACTCGCCATCTGGTCTAACTGATCTAGATCTACCGTCATAGAAGGATGTTCAAAAGTTTCAGATCTAGATCAGGGGAGTTGAGCTCATTTTCACCTTGAACATTCACATCTAGATCATGAATGTCCTCAAAGGGCTGGCTGTGCCACAATGTATAACATACACACAAAACCCCTCAGTTAAACAGCTGTGTCTGCATTTGATAAGTACTTCTTAAAATTAAATATTATTTAACAAGTTTTAGCAATTTGTTTGGAATCAAAATCACTCATTTAGAAACATTTGTAAGAATTTTAGCAATATTTGTGCTTCTGTAATGTGACTTTTCGTATATTGTCATTTTGATCATGACCTAAAATAAGGTTGAGTATGAAATACTGCCACCTGCAGGTGGGAGTTAGCCGTCACTTTAACTTGATTGTTTTGACTATTTTTGCGGAAAATTTGGAACGAACTTACAGTTGTGCATCAGCGCGAAAAAAATGCAGAGGTCTGTTCATTTTGTTGTAATTTCTGCACTCGCAAAAGAGTGGAGGGACTGATTAACGTAATTTGGCGGTAAATGTTGATTTGATTGATTAAATAGTATGTATGCGTAAAACTGTTTTCTTGAAGGCTTTATTCTTGTGTCCCTCTGGAGACTGGAGGGCCACATAAAAACGTGGACCCAAAGGTGATAGAGACATTTCTAAAAGGACTTGAGAATTTTTATGAATTAAAATTCTGAATATTCTGTAGTTTTTGCACAAGTTTTTTTTTTTTTTTAGTGTGAGAATAAGAGGAAGAACACATGCTCATCCATCTCTTTCCTTTCTTACAGCTCAGTGGACCACATATTGAAGGCTTTGATCAAAAGCTGCAGACTGTAAGTCTCATCCTCTCTCTGATCATATAATCTGTGAAAGCAAAGAATGTTTTCCTTTGATCTTTACTCGAGCTGTGTCCTCCAGATCAATGTGTTTACTCGTATCTTTGCTCGTTCGCATCTATTTATGGCCCCAGCCTTTATTTGTTCTGTGCGTGTGTGCTTACCGGAGTTTCTCTGTTGTTATTAAATAAATATGTATGTGGGTTTTTTTTTTATTTTTGCTCCCAGGTATTTCCCAGCATCCTCAACCAAGGAGATGCTGGATGAGTGGCGCCCCCTGCTGTGCGTGTTTGACGTGGTCATGCAGAAGGCAATCAGCAACATGGAGCTGTTTCTGCCCACCATCATGCCCCCGGAGGAACACAGCCAGGGCTTCCAGTAAGTCGGTCCGGCCGGAATGGTTCTGTTTGGAAGCGGGATCACACGCTGAGGACTGAGTGTCCCGAGCCAGAGTTAGCTCGCAGGGTTTCAAAAGTTTACCAAGAGATCTGCCTGTAGAAACTGAAAAATGAAGCTTCAAATGCAGTTGCTTTAAAATGCAGCACATTAGCAACCGCATTATCAGGCTGTGAAAGGATTTAAACCTGTGCAGTTGAAATTGAAACAGTTTTTGTTTTGCTAATATGTTGCTTTTCATGGAAAAAAAAAAAACAAAAACGCTGCCCCTATCCTTCATTCTGCTCTCGTGGTTGTATTCCAGCTGTCAAGCCTCTTCAAGGCTTCTCAGTGCGTTCCCCAGGTTTTTTTGGGTTTTTTTGTAAGCGATTTGTCTGGATTTACTCTTGGATCCATAAGCAGTTTCTGCACAGTTTCCACAATACATCATCTTTAATGCTCTCTTTCTTTTCTTTTTTTTCCATTTTCATTTTGTTGCTCTCCCTCCTCCAGAATACACAGAGGAGAAAATGAGTTCATGTTTAGGGGAAATTGCAGATAAATGAGGGGAATTCAGCCTCAGGTGTATCTCATTAAGTTTTAATCTGAAAAGTTATTTCTCTGAGTGTGTGTTTGTGTTTTTTTAGGTTGTGGTTTGATGAGTTAATGAATCTGTGGATGTCGGTGCAAAATCAGCCGAGCTGGGAAGGGGTGAGTACACACTCGCAGAGCTTCAGGTTGATTCAGATCTTTTACATACACACACACACACACACACGCACACACACACACACACACACACACACACACACACAGAAAGCTCTGAACTCTTTTTTTTATTTTATCAAAAAAAAATAATAACACACTTTCAACAGAAAGTTGTGCAAAATTGTAGAACGACATGATAGGGTTTCAAGATTCCCCAAATTTTTACAAAGTTAAATCAGTGTCGCATGTATTTGTGTTCAGCCCAATAACGGAAGGTTGCTCTTCTTTGCTTCAATACTTAGCAGCCGATTAAGCTGTCCGTTAATTAACATTTTCCCGCATTAACTTGTACTGCAGAGGAAGGGAACCATGCGGTGTTCGGTGCTTTTACAGCCAGGAAGCGCATCTCAAGAGGAGCGCTCAGTACGCGTCTGTGAAGCTAACATTTAAACATTTAGAATTAGCTGGTACCTCACTGTTGCAGCTGCAGGAGCTTTACTGACCTTTTTTTAAGTCGATCTCAAATACCAGTGTTGTAGTGTAAGCTTGTAGCGTCAGTGCAATTAGCATCTGGCATCGTCAGGCACTTCCTTTTTTCCCATGCCTCATGAAGGAAGTATCTCCGAACAGCACAGTCGTGTTTACTTTGCATTAAAGAGGACTGGATGTTTTGGGAGGTCTATGGCTGCACTCACAATGTTAGAGTGTGAAACCTCCAGCAGCAGCTCATTGGGGAGCATCCAGTCCAGAAAGCTCAGTATTAATGTTAGACCACCACACTCATCCACTTGTATCAAACTGCAAGCAGGACATCTTATGGCTTTTTATTTCAATTGCTTTTCTCATCCAGTCTTTCATAAAAGAACCAATATTTGTGGGGTGCAATGTTTTCTGAACAGTTCTTTATGGGTTTGCTGATGCAATTTAGTGCACAGGATTTTTATTCAGGGGTATCAGAGCAAAGAAGGTTAAGTTCAAATGGACCACATATCTTTTGCAAGATAAATAATAATAAAGCTAAATGTCATTTTCCTTCTGCCTCTTCTAAGATACTGTGAAATTTGTTGTGGTGGTGTGACAAAATGTGGAGTATGAAAACCTTAGTAAGACACAGCGCTCCCGTGGATTTGAAGGAGAATTTCTGATGTCAGAGCAAATTTATGTTATCACGAAAGCAACAAAAAAATTCACCTCTAATGGATTTTTAAAACGTTTTAAATATATTGAGCAAGGGATCAACCGGCTTTCCATTTTCCCAAAGATGGATGGAGTAATTTGGAATGACACGGCTTCTACGTTCCCTGATTGCGATGATTGAAGTGTTGTTGCTGGTTTCCACTCAGCGTGCAGATAAGATTTTCCATTTGTGCCTCCGCTCTGCCTTTATCCAGCCTCCAGGCCCTCGGCGGCCTGGCTGAGCACACGTCCTCCTCTCCCTCTTGAGCATCTCTCCAATTTTTCAGGGGCTATATTTAATTCTTGAAATGGCAAACTTCACTTCTGGGAATTTTGCTACAGACTCGGCAGTCACTGTTTTCCTGATGTTGTCTTGTAGCACCTAGTGAACCTGTTTGCTCGGCTTGCCAACGATAACATCGGCTATGTGGACTGGACTCCTTATATTCCCACAGTGAGTCATTAGCAGAATTATGTGGATATACATGTGTTCCTGTTAGTGCGTTTTACCAGGGGGCCGCTGTGAGTGGAAGGTGAAACTCTGTTGTTTTGTGTGTGTGTGCAGATCTTTACCAGAATCTTGCGAAGTTTAAACCTTCCGGTTGGGGTCAGTCAGATGGTGGCGCCGAGATACCTCATCAACTCCTACGACATTGGATACTTGGTTTTATGGATCACGGCACTGCTGGTACACACTAGTGAAGATTTTGACAAAAATTGTGTCAAAACATTGAACTGCGGCTGCTTAATTAACCTTCAATGCTCATTTTTCTGGAGGGCGGACCAGGAAATCCTGCACAGAAAGAACTGACCTGCCTCTTCAACAGCATTGCCTCCTTCTTCCACCCCTCCAACCACGGTCGCTGGCAGGTCAGTTTCTTCGTCCTCTCATTCGTATACTTTTACATCCATGTTTTGCACGAAGGAATCAATTAATCCTCGAGGTATTTATTACAGAAATGTGTGATTTGTTTTAGTCTCGACTGATGAGGCTGCTGCAGCGACTGCCAGCTAGCGTCGTACGCCGCGTGCATCGGGAACGCTACGCTGGATCCAGCTGGATCACTCCGGTGCCTGAGTGTCAAAAACTGACAGATGCAGACCTGCAAGAGTTCACCCGCAGCCTCACTGGCGCCGCCCTCTTGGCCATGTTCAGGTACTGCGCTCTCTTTATCAACTGCATAAGCAAATCACTAAATCTGAAAGCTTATTTTAAGTAAAAGTCAAATATAATGCTGAGTCATGACACACAGACCAATGTTTTTCACGTTAATTTGATGATAATTGATTAATAAAAATCCAACAATAAGTTTTTCAAATAATTATATTACAATTAAAAAAAGGATATTTGACACAGAAATGTTATATCCCACACAAAAACGAAAAATACTTCTAAGCTGATAATTGTCCAGCAGTCTGCAATATCTCACCAAGGAGAGTGAGCTACAGAAGGTCATCCTTAAAAAGTTATCAACTGGAGTGTTTTAGCTAAGCATATTATCAGAAGGTTTAGTGGAAGGAAAATGTATTCTAGAAAAATGAGCACAAGCAGCAGGGATAACAATGATTTTGCGAGGTTTGTGAAGCAAGAGTTTGATTGCCTTCATGCTGTGAAAAGGGAGCTTCGACTAATTATGACCAATTAGTGCTGTACTGCACAGTACAAGGACATACTTTACAGTTTTCCAACATTTCTGAAAAAAACTAGTTTGGGGGGTGTTTTATTAGCTGTAAACACTTTGATTTTAATCTGTAATGAATCTATGTAATAGGCGTTTCACCTTTTAAATTGATGAAATGAAATCAATGATATTTTAATTGTACAAGATATAGTATCTGGAAGCAATTAGCCAAAACAAATCACAAAATGACTTCATACCGTTTTTTTAAATGCACTTTGGCATTCCTAATAAAACACTTCTGGAACTCTGGATTTCTGCCATCGAGTCCCTCAGGGCCTGGAAACGGCGCCATGCATCTTTAGAAGTTTATGGCGTGAACATAAATGGCAACAACCTGGCTGGTGCATATTGCTAGGAGTCATCAGGCCAGAGGCGGACTACAACCTTGAGAGGTCACCAATCTATGACAATGCAACTTAGAGACATGCTGCACAGCATGAAAGAGGCAGATTAACCTAACAGACATGTTTTTGATATTTGGGAGAAAAACTGGAGTGTCAGGATAAAACCCACACATGCATCCTGCACACAGAAATTTAAACTCAGGAGGCTTTTGTTATACCAAAGATAACTATATTTATTTAGTTATCTTTTCGACAGGTTTAAAAAACCTCAAAGGGATATAAATAACGTTTTACTGATGAACTTCAGTTTAATAAAAGTTTATTCGGTTAATTAAATCTGCATTTCTCTGAAGTACACCTCTTACAGCCATAAATGTTATATTATTTCAGAGCTTTTAACGATTTATTGGAATAGTTTTATTCTCGGGTGAAAACAACCTTGACGATTTTTAAAGCCAGTTGATGCGCATCCTTGAAAAGTCCTAAATCCATATATCTAAAATTAAGGCCTTAAAATATTTGAAATTAAAAATGTAAATACAATAATCACAGGTTTTAAATTTCGTCGTGGCAAGACGATTCAATCTTGTATGTAGTTTTTATTGTTTCTGTCAGGCAAAAGTTTAAGTTGCATGCAGACATCTTCATTGCATTCTGTGAATCAAGGCGGTCGGAAACTACCGTATTTTTCAGCTAAAATATTAAATAAATAATAAAGCGCTACTTTTTTCCCCACGCTTTGAAAAAAGCGTGGCACATAACCCGGTGCGGCTTTTCTGTGGATTTTTCTTCAACCGCCAGGGGGCTTTTTAGCAGGAAGTGAATCATTGGAGGTCAAAATTGGAAATCAAAGAAGAAAGTGCTAATTTTCATTTAGAGCACACATGCTAGCAGCAGGCACAACGGAGAAATGTTTCCAATTTCCAATGATGCCGCTTTTAAGTTGAAGGCTATCGATCCAAGTTTTTTTTTTTATTTAAACTTTGTGGGTGCGGCTTATAGTGAGGTGCGCTCAATAGTCCGGAAAATACGGTAGCTGCTAATAAATATACCCTCGCTAGCTACCTTCTTTTGAGTCTACCACGGGTAAGTGAAAATGTATCACAAGTTGGTTTTGTTGCCAACCTGTATGAGCCAGCAGGATCCTCTAATCATCTCATATCTTTATAATTTATATGTCTTCAATTTCATTCAAGCTACTATTAAAAAGTGTTAAGTCTTAAATTTGGCCCGCTGAAACGTGCAGATACGCTGAAAAGTGCAACTTGGTGCACATATTTCATGTTATTGAGAATTTTCTGTGATTCACACACAGGGATAAATTACATGTGGAAATTTATAGACACACCAGCCATCAAAAAACGTCTGATATATTTCTGGCTGGATGGCCAGTTTTTATGGTTGAATTGAGTTCATTTCCAGCCACAGACTCTGCTTTTAACCGTCATCCACGAATTTCCATTCGTGTTAATGTTGGGGCCAATCCAGAAGCTTGATGTTTGCCTGCTTTCTCCATTCCAAAATTAGTTTCGATGTGTGTTTATGATCAATGTCATGTAGGAACACCCAATTGTGTCCCGGTTTCAACTCTCTGAGGTAAACTGTCACACTCGGATGAGAGGAAATAATCAAGAACAAGTCGTGACCTAGCGAATTGGAAACTGCTGGAACGGCAGTGTCAGGGTGAGGCAAGAAATAAGCCTCCTGCTTCGAAATTGACACCTTTCAGCTCAACTAAAATGTGCAGCTGCCCACATGTCAAGTCAAGCTTATTTGTGTAGCAGATTTCTGCAACATTCAAAGTGCTTTTCACCATAGCCAGTAATGAAACAACCAATAACAGTTACTCAAATGCCATCATCAAAAATCATGAGGCTAGTTTCCCAATTGTATAGAAATTTGATTTAAAGGAACTCAGTGTTTCAGATGTTTTCTAGTTTTCTGGAAGTTTGTTCCAGATCAGTGGAGTGTTAAAACTGAATGCTGCTTCTCCATGTTTGGTTCTGGTTCTGGGGATTCGGAGCAGACTTGAACTAGAGGACCTGAGTGGTCTGGAAGGTTGATGCAACAACTACAGGTTTTGAATGTATTTTGGTGCTAAGCCGTTCAGTGATTTATAAACTAACAAA